>NC_138185.1:222985070-227785070 GCF_964194105.1 Spermophilus citellus | reverse complement strand
ACCTGAGCACTGTAGGAAGGATACCACCCAGAACCTGAGAATTGTAGGAAGGACACCACCCAGAACCTGAGCACTGTAGGAAGGACACCACCCCTAAACAGAGCACTGTAGGAAGAACACCACCCAGAACCTGAGAACTGTAGGAAGGACACCACTCAGAACCTGAGAAGAGTAGGGAGGACACCACTCAGAACCTGAGAACAGTAGGGAGGACACCACCAGAACCTGCGCACTGTAGGAAGGACACCACCCACAAACTGAGCACTGTAGGAAGGACACCACCCAGAACCTGAGCACTATAGGAAGGACACCATCAGAAACTGAGCACTATATGAAGAACACGACCAGACCCTGAGTACTCTAGGGAGGACACCACCAGAACCTGAGCACTGTAGGGAGGACACACCAGAACCTGTGCAATGTAGGAAGGACACCTCCAGAACATGAGCACAGGAGGAATAATACCACCAGAACCTGAGCACTGTAGGAAGGACGCCACCAGAACCTGAGCACTATAGGGAGGACACCACCAGAACCTGAGCACTGTAGGGAGGACACACCAGAACCTGAGTACTGTAGGAAAGACACCACCAGAACCTGAGCACTGTAGGGAGGACACACCAGAACCTGAGCACTGTAGAAAGGACACACCAGAACCTGAGCACTGTAGGAAGGACACCACCAGAACCTGAGCACTGTAGAAAGGACACCACCAGAACCTGAGCACTATAGGATGGACACGACCAGAACCTGAGCACTGTAGGAAGGACACCACCAGAACCTGAGCACTGTAGGAAGGACACCATCAGAAGCTGAGCACTGTAGGAAAGATACCACCAGAACCTGAGCACTATACGATGGACACGACCAGAACCTGAGCACTGTAGGAAGGACACCATCAGAAGCTGAGCACTGTAGGAAGGACACCACCAGAACCTGAGCACTATACGATGGACACGACCAGAACCTGAGCACTGTAGGAAGGACACCACCAGAACCTGAGCACTGTAGGAAGGACACCACCAGAACCTGAGCACTGTAGGAAGGACACCACCCACAAACTGAGCTCTGTAGAAAGAGCACACCAGAAACTGAGCACCGTGGGAAGAACACAACCAGAACCTGAGCGCTGTAGGAACGACACAACCCAGAACATGAGCAGAGTAGTAAGGACACCACCAGAACCTGGGCACTGTAGGAAGGACACCACCAGAACCTAAGCACTAAAGGAAGGACACCTCCATAACCTGAGCACTGGAAGAAGGACACCTCCAGAACCTGAGCACTGTAATAAGGACAACACCAGAACCTGAGCACTGTAGGAACGACACCACCCAGAACCTGAGAAGAGTAGGAAGGACACCTCCAGGACCTGAGCACTGTAGGAAGGACACCACCAGAACCTGAGCACTGTTGAAGGACACCACCCAGAACCTGAGCGCTGTAGGAAGGACACCACACAGAACCTGAGCACTGTAGGAAGGACACCACAAGAACCTGAGCACTCTAGGAAGAACACCACCAGTAACTGAGCACTGTAGGAAGGACACCACAAGAACGTGAGCACTGAGTTAAGTATACCTCCCAGAACCTGAGCACTGTAGGGAGGACACCACCCAGAACCAGAGCACTGTAGGAAGGACACCACCCAGAACCAGAACACTGTAGGAAGGACACCACCCAGAACCTGAGAACTGTAGGAGAGGCCCCATGAAGAATCTGAGGATTGTAGGAAGGACACCACCAGAACCTGAGCACTGTAGGAAGGACATGACCCAGAACCTCAGCACTGTAGGAAGGACATCACCCAGTACCTGAGCACTGAGGTAAGGACACTGCCTAGAACATGACCACTGTAGGAATGACACCTCCAAAACCTGAGTACTGTAGGAAGGATACCTCCAGAAACTGAGCACTGAGGTAAGGACACCGCCAAGAACCGGAGCACTGTAGGGAGGACACCACACAGAACCTGAGCACTGTAGGAAGGATACCACCCAGAACCTGAGAATTGTAGGAAGGACACCACCCAGAACCTGAGCACTGTAGGAAGGACACCACCCAGTACGTGAGCACTGAGGTAAGGACACCGCCAAAACCATGACCACTGTAGGAAGGACACCTCCAGAACCTGAGCACTGTGGGAAGGACACCACCCAGTACCTGAGCACTGTAGGAAGGACACCACCCAGAACCTGAGTACTGTAGGAAGGACACGACCCAGAACCTGAGCACTGTAGGAACGACACCTCCAAAACCTGAGCACGGTAGGAAGGATACCTCCAGAACCTGAGCACTGAGGTAAGGACACCGCCAAGAACCTGAGCACTGTAGGGAGGACACCACACAGAACCTGAGCACTGTAGGAAGGACACCACCCAGAACCTGAGCACTGTAGGAAGGACACCACCCAAAACCTGAGCACTGTAGGAAAGACAACACCCAGAACCTGAGCACGGTAGGAAGGACACCACAAGGAACCTGAGCACTGTAGGAAGGACACCACCAGAACCTGAGCACTGTAGGAAGGACACCACCAGAACCTGAGCAATGTAGGAAGGACACCACACAGAACCTGAGCACTGTATGAAAGACACCACAAGAACCTGAGCACTGTAGGAAGGACACCACAAGAACCTGAGCACTCTAGGAGGTACACCACCAGTAACTGAGCACTGTAGGAAGGACACCACCCAGAACCTGAGCACTGAGGTAAGTATACCTCCCAGAACCTGAGCACTGTAGGGAGGACACCACCCAGAACCGGAGCACTGTAGGAAGGACACCACCCAGAACCAGAACACTGTAGGAAGGACATCACCCAGTACCTGAGCACTGAGGTAAGGACACCGCCTAGAACATGACCACTGTAGGAATGACACCTCCAAAACCTGAGCACTGTAGGAAGGATACCTCCAGAACCTGAGCACTGAGGTAAGGACACCGCCAAGAACCTGAGCACTGTAGGGAGGACACCACACAGAACCTGAGCACTGTAGGAAGGATACCACCCAGAACCTGAGAATTGTAGGAAGGACACCACCCAGAACCTGAGCACTGTAGGAAGGACACCACCCCTAAACAGAGCACTGTAGGAAGAACACCACCCAGAACCTGAGAACTGTAGGAAGGACACCACTCAGAACCTGAGAAGAGTAGGGAGGACACCACTCAGAACCTGAGAACAGTAGGGAGGACACCACCAGAACCTGCGCACTGTAGGAAGGACACCACCCACAAACTGAGCACTGTAGGAAGGACACCACCCAGAACCTGAGCACTATAGGAAGGACACCATCAGAAACTGAGCACTATATGAAGAACACGACCAGACCCTGAGTACTCTAGGGAGGACACCACCAGAACCTGAGCACTGTAGGGAGGACACACCAGAACCTGTGCAATGTAGGAAGGACACCTCCAGAACATGAGCACAGGAGGAATAATACCACCAGAACCTGAGCACTGTAGGAAGGACGCCACCAGAACCTGAGCACTATAGGGAGGACACCACCAGAACCTGAGCACTGTAGGGAGGACACACCAGAACCTGAGTACTGTAGGAAAGACACCACCAGAACCTGAGCACTGTAGGGAGGACACACCAGAACCTGAGCACTGTAGAAAGGACACACCAGAACCTGAGCACTGTAGGAAGGACACCACCAGAACCTGAGCACTGTAGAAAGGACACCACCAGAACCTGAGCACTATAGGATGGACACGACCAGAACCTGAGCACTGTAGGAAGGACACCACCAGAACCTGAGCACTGTAGGAAGGACACCATCAGAAGCTGAGCACTGTAGGAAAGATACCACCAGAACCTGAGCACTATACGATGGACACGACCAGAACCTGAGCACTGTAGGAAGGACACCATCAGAAGCTGAGCACTGTAGGAAGGACACCACCAGAACCTGAGCACTATACGATGGACACGACCAGAACCTGAGCACTGTAGGAAGGACACCACCAGAACCTGAGCACTGTAGGAAGGACACCACCAGAACCTGAGCACTGTAGGAAGGACACCACCCACAAACTGAGCTCTGTAGAAAGAGCACACCAGAAACTGAGCACCGTGGGAAGAACACAACCAGAACCTGAGCGCTGTAGGAACGACACAACCCAGAACATGAGCAGAGTAGTAAGGACACCACCAGAACCTGGGCACTGTAGGAAGGACACCACCAGAACCTAAGCACTAAAGGAAGGACACCTCCATAACCTGAGCACTGGAAGAAGGACACCTCCAGAACCTGAGCACTGTAATAAGGACAACACCAGAACCTGAGCACTGTAGGAACGACACCACCCAGAACCTGAGAAGAGTAGGAAGGACACCTCCAGGACCTGAGCACTGTAGGAAGGACACCACCAGAACCTGAGCACTGTAGGAAGGACACCTCCAGAAACTTAGCACTGTAGGGAGGACACCACCAGAACCTGAGCACTGTAGGGAGGACACCACCAGAACCTGAGCACTGTAGGGAGGACACCAACAGAACCTGAGCACTGAAGGAACGACACCACCAGAACCTGAGCACTGTAGGAAGGACACCACCCAGAAGCTGAGCACTGTTGGAAGCACACCACCCAGAACCTGAGAACAGTAGGGAGGACACCACCAGAACCTGAGAACAGTAGGGAGGACACCACTCAGAACCTGAGAACAGTAGGGAGGACACCCCTCAGAACCTGAGCACTGTAGGAAGAACACCACCAGAACCTGAGGACTGAAGGAAGGACACCACCAGAACCTGAGCACTGAATGAAGGACACCTCCAGAACCTGAGCATTGTAGGAAGAACACCTCCAGAAACTGAGCTCTGTAGGGAGGACACCAGCAGAACCTGAGCACTGAAGGAAGGACACCACCAGAACCTGAGGACTGTAGGATGGACAACACCCAGAAACTGAGCACTGTAGGAAGATCACCACCCTGAACCTGAGCAATGTAGGAAGCACACCACCAGAACCTGAGCACTGTAAGAAGAACACCACCAGAATTTGAGCACAGTAAGAAGGACACCACCCAGAACCTGAGCACTATAGGAAGGAAACCGCCAGAACCTGAGCACAGTAGGAAGGACACCACCCAGAAACAGAGCTCTGTAGGAAGAACCCCACAAGAACCTGAGCACTGTCAAAAGAACACGACAAGTACCTGAGCACTGTAGGAAGGACACCATCCAGTACCTGACCACTGTAGGAAGGACACCACCCAGAATCTGAGCACTGTGGGAAGAATACACCAGAATCTGATCATTGTAGGAAGGACACCATCCAGAAACTGAGCACTGTAGGAAGGACAACACCAAGAACCTGAGAACTGTAGGAAGGACACCACCCAGAACCTGAGAACTGTAGGAAGGAAACCAACAAGAACCTGAGCACTGTAGGAAGGACACCACCCCAAACCTGAGCACTATAGGAAGGACACCACCCAGAGACTGAGAACTGTAGGAAGGACACCACCCAGAATCTGAGCTCTGTAGAAACAACTCACCAGAAACAGCACTGTAGGAACGACACCACCCAGAACATGAGCAGAGTAGGAAGGACACCACCAGAATCTGGGCACTGTAGGAAGGACACCACCAGAACCTGAGCACTGGATGAAGGACACCACCAGAACCTGAGGACTGTGGGTAGGACACCACCAGAACCTGAGCACTGAGGGAAGGACACCACCCAGAACCTGAGCACTATAGGAAGGACACCCAAAACCTGAGCAATGTAGGAAGGACAACACCAGAGCCTGAGCACTGTAGGAAGGACACCACCAGAACCTGAGCACTGTTGAAGGACACCACCCAGAACCTGAGCGCTGTAGGAAGGACACCACACAGAACCTGAGCACTGTAGGAAGGACACCACAAGAACCTGAGCACTCTAGGAAGAACACCACCAGTAACTGAGCACTGTAGGAAGGACACCACAAGAACGTGAGCACTGAGTTAAGTATACCTCCCAGAACCTGAGCACTGTAGGGAGGACACCACCCAGAACCAGAGCACTGTAGGAAGGACACCACCCAGAACCAGAACACTGTAGGAAGGACATCACCCAGTACCTGAGCACTGAGGTAAGGACACCGCCTAGAACATGACCACTGTAGGAACGACACCTCCAAAACCTGAGCACTGTAGGAAGGATACCTCCAGAACCTGAGCACTGAGGTAAGGACACCGCCAAGAACCTGAGCACTGTAGGGAGGACACCACACAGAACCTGAGCACTGTAGGAAGGACACCACCCAGAACCTGAGCACTGTAGGAAGGACACCACCCAAAACCTGAGCACTGTAGGAAAGACAACACCCAGAACCTGAGCACTGTAGGAAGGACACCACCAGAACCTGAGCACTGTAGGAAGGACACCACCAGAACCTGAGCACTGTAGGGAGGACACCACACAGAACCTGAGCACTGTATGAAAGACACCACAAGAACCTGAGCACTGTAGGAAGGACACCACAAGAACCTGAGCACTCTAGGAAGGACACCACCAGTAACTGAGCACTGTAGGAAGGACACCACCCAGAACCTGAGCACTGAGGTAAGTATACCTCCCAGAACCTGAGCACTGTAGGGAGGACACCACCCAGAACCGGAGCACTGTAGGAAGGACACCACCCAGAACCAGAACACTGTAGGAAGGACATCACCCAGTACCTGAGCACTGAGTTAAGGACACCGCCTAGAACATGACCACTGTAGCAATGACACCTCCAAAACCTGAGCACTGTAGGAAGGATACCTCCAGAACCTGAGCACTGAGGTAAGGACACCGCCAAGAACCTGAGCACTGTAGGGAGGACACCACACAGAACCTGAGCACTGTAGGAAGGACACCACCCAGAACCTGAGCACTGTAGGAAGGACACCACCCAGAACCTGAGCACTGTAGGAAGGACACCACCCAGTACGTGAGCACTGAGGTAAGGACACCGCCAAAACCATGACCACTGTAGGAAGGACACCTCCAGAACCTGAGCACTGTGGGAAGGACACCACCCAGTACCTTAGCACTGTAGGAAGGACACCACCCAGAACGTGAGTACTGTAGGAAGGACACGACCCAGAACCTGAGCACTGTAGGAAGGACACCACCCAGAACCTGAGGACTGTAGGAGAGGCCCCATGAAGAATCTGAGGATTGTAGGAAGGACACCACCAGAACCTGAGCACTGTAGGAAGGACATGACCCAGAACCTCAGCACTGTAGGAAGGACATCACCCAGTACCTGAGCACTGTAGGAAGGACACCACCCAGAACCTGAGTAGTGTAGGAAGGACAACACCCAGAACCTGAGCACTGTAGGAAGGACACCACCCAGAACCTGAGAACTGTAGGAAGGACACGACCCAGAACCTGAGCACTGTAGGAAAGACACCACCCAGTACCTTAGCACTGTAGGATGGAAACTACCCAGAACCTGAGCACTGTAGGAAGGACAACACCCAGAACCTGAGCACTGTAGGAAATACACCACCCAGAACCTGAGCACTGTAGGAAGGACACCACCCAGAACCTGAGGACTGTAGGAGAGGCCCCATGCAGAATCTGAGAACTGTAGGAAGGACACCACCAGAACCTGAGCACTGTAGGAAGGACCCATCAGAACCTGAGCACTGTAGGAAGGACATGACCAGAACTTGAGCACTGTACAAAGGACACCACTAGAACCTGAGCACTGTAGGAAGGACACCACCAGAACCTGAGCACTATAGGAAGGTCACCACCCAGAACCTGAGTAGTGTAGGAAGGACAACACCCAGAACCTGAGCACTGTAGGAAGGACACCACCCAGAACCTGAGAATTTTAGGGAGGACACCACCCCTAACCTGAGCACTGTAGAAAGGACACCACCCTGAACCTGAGTACTGTAGAAAGGACACCACCCAGAACCTGAGAACTCTTGAAAGAACACCATTCAAAACCTGAGCACTGTAGGAAAGACACCACCCAGAACCTGAGCACTGTTGAAGGACACCACCCAGAAGCTGAGCACTGTAGGAAGGACACCACCCAAAACCTGAGCACTGTAGGAAAGACAACACCCAGAACCTGAGCACTGTAGGAAGGACACCACAAAGAACCTGAGCACTGTAGGAAGGACACCACCAGTACCTAAGCACTGTAGGAAGGACACCACCAGAACCTGAGCAATGTAGGAAGGACACAACACAGAACCTGAGCACTGTATGAAAGACACCACCCAGAACCTTAGCACTGTAGCAAGGACACCACAAGAACCTGAGCACTCTAGGAAGATCACCACCAGTAACTGAGCACTGTAGGAAGGACACCACCCAGAACCTGAGCACTGTAGGAAGGACACCACAAGAACCTGAGCACTGAGGTAAGTATACCTCCCAGAACCTGAGGACTGTAGGAAGGACACCACCCAGAACCGGAGCACTGTAGGAAGGACACCACCCAGAACCAGAACACTGTAGGAAGGACATCACCCAGTACCTGAGCACTGAGGTAAGGACACCGCCTAGAACATGACCACTGTAGGAATGACACCTCCAAAACCTGAGCACTGTAGGAAGGATACCTCCAGAACCTGAGCACTGAGGTAAGGACACCGCCAAGAACCTGAGCACTGTAGGGAGGACACCACACAGAACCTGAGCACTGTAGGAAGCACACCACCAGTACCTAAGCACTGTAGGAAGGACACCACCAGAACCTGAGCACTGTAGGAAGGACACCACCCAGAACCGGAGCACTGTAGGAAGGACACCACCCAGAACCTGAGCACTGAGGTAAGTATACCTCCCAGAACCTGAGCACTGTAGGAAGGACACCACCCAGAACCGGAGCACTGTAGGAAGGACACCACCCAGAACCAGAACACTGTAGGAAGGACATCACCCAGTACCTGAGCACTGAGGTAAGGACACCGCCTAGAACATGACCACTGTAGGAATGACACCTCCAAAACCTGAGCACTGTAGGAAGGATACCTCCAGAACCTGAGCACTGAGGTAAGGACACCGCCAAGAACCTGAGCACTGTAGGGAGGACACCACACAGAACCTGAGCACTGTAGGAAGGATACCACCCAGAACCTGAGAATTGTAGGAAGGACACCACCCAGAACCTGAGCACTGTAGGAAGGACACCACCCAGAACCTGAACACTGTAGGAAGGACACCACCCAGAACCTGAGCACTGTGGGAAGGACACCACCCAGTACGTGAGCACTGTAGGAAGGACACCTCCAGAACCTGAGAACTGTGGGAAGGACACCACCCAGTACCTGAGCACTGTAGGAAGGGCACCACCCAGAACCTGAGTACTGTAGGAAGGACACGACCCAGAACCTGAGCACTCTAGGAAGGACACCACCCAGTACCTTAGCACTGTAGGATGGAAACTACCCAGAACCTGAGCACTGTAGGAAGGACAACACCCAGAACCTGAGCACTGTAGGAAGGACACCACCCAGAACCTGAGGACTGTAGGAGAGGCCCCATGCAGAATCTGAGGACTGTAGGAAGGACACCACCAGAACCTGAGCACTGTAGGAAGGACACCACCCAGAACCTGAGGACTGTAGGAGAGGCCCCATGCAGAATCTGAGGACTGTAGGAAAGACACCACCAGAACCTGAGCACTGTAGGAAGGACACGACCCAGAACCTCAGCACTATAGGAAGGACATCACCCAGTACCTGAGCACTGTAGGAAGGACACCAGCCAGAACCTGAGTAGTGTAGGAAGGACAACACCCAGAACCTGAGCACTGTAGGAAAGACACCACCCAGAACCTGAGCACTGTAGGAAGGACACCACCCAGAACCTGAGGACTGTAGGAGAGGCCCCATGCAGAATCTGAGAACTGTAGGAAGGACACCACCAGAACCTGAGCACTGTAGGAAGGACACCACCAGAACCTGAGCACTGTACAAAGGACACCACTAGAACCTGAGCACTGTAGGGAGGACACCATCCAGAACCTGAGCACTGTAGGAAGGTCACCACCCAGATCCTGAGTACAGTAGGAAGGACACCACCCAGAACCTAAGAATTTTAGGGATGACACCACCCCTAATCTGAGCACTGTAGGGAGGACACCACACAGAACCTGATCACTGTAGAAAGGACACCACCCAGAACCTGAGAACTCTTGAAAGAACACCATTCAGAACCTGAGCACTGTAGGAAAGACACCACCCAGAACCTGAGCACTGTTGAAAGACACCACCCAGAAGCTGAGCACTGTAGGAAAGACAACACCCAGAACCTGAGCACTGTAGAAAGGACACCACAAGAACCTGAGCACTGTAGGAAGGACACCACCAGTACCTAAGCACTGTAGGAAGGACACCACCCAGAACCTGAGCACTGTAGGAAGGACACAACCAGAACCTGAGCTCTGTAGGATGGACACCACCCAGAACCTGAGCACTCTACGAAGGACAACACCAGAACCTGAGCACTGTAGGGAGGACAACACCAGAACCTGAGCACTGTAGAAAGGACACCACCCAGAACCTGAGAACTATAGGTAGGACACCACACAGAACCTGAGCACTGTAGGGAGGACACCACCCAGAACCTGAGCACTGTAGAAAGGACACTATCCAGAACCTGAGCACTCTAGAAAGGACACTATCCAGAACCTGAGCACTGTAGGGAGGACACCACTTATAACCTGAACACTGTAGGAAGGACACCACCCAGGTCCTGTGTACTGTAAGATGGATACCACCCAGCCGTTAGCAGGGATTGTCCACCAGAAAGCAACAGAGGCACTCATGCCCTGGACAAGGACTGTAGTAATACCATTGCATCTTCCCAGCTGGGGACCAGGGAACCTGCTGTCAATCTAATCCATCGCGGAGCAGCCAGCAGCACCCTGATGCATAGGGCACCTGCTCCATGCACCTCCCCACCTGGCCTTCGGCCCCACCTCAGGCACTGCAGGAAAGGCCTGGGCCTGGGGTTTGGGGCTTAGCAGATGGAGCAGAGGCAGGAGGGGCCATGAGACCAAACAGGCTGCACCCTGCCCTGCCCTGCAGGGCACACAGCTGACAGCAGGCTTACCAGCATGGTGAGAGTGCCCTGTGTGCTGCCCAAGACCCAGAGTGTCAGCCTTTGGGTGTCCAGGGCACCAGCCAGGTTGGGTCAGGACTGTGGCTAGAGGGGAATATGGAGTAGTGGGCTAGAGCCAGGCTTCCGCGGAGCAGAGAAGCAAAGGCCTCATTCCTGCTAGCTGCAGGGCCACAGGCCATCACCACAGGCCCTCACCCCACTTCCCTCCACAGGGACACCAAAGGCCCCCGTGCAGAGGGTCTGACATCCAAGGGGCAGAAGTGTCAGATACTGGCAGCCACCCATGTGGACCAGAAGGCAGGCCCCACCCTGTGGGCTTGAGTGGGTGGGGCCGAGAGAGGACTCCTAAGGAAGTGCAGGTCCATCTCTGGGGCTGGGCCTTATGTGGAAAGGGGCCTTAGCAAGCACAACCCATGTAGGATGGTGAGATGGAGGGGTCCTGGGCAAGTGGGTGTCCTCATGGAGGGAGGCAGAGGTGTTGAACCACGACGCAAAGAAAAGACCACCAACTCCATTTTAAATCAGATTAAAGCAAGCTTGCATTGTGTGCACAAAGCTGGCCAGCGGCTGTCTCTCCCAAACCCGGGCTAGAGGTCAGCAGCCCAAGGTCCAGGTAAAAGGTTTTATGGCACAAAGAGTTACGAAGAGGGGTGTCTTTGGACCTTACAGCTAACAGGGTTCTGGCCAGCGTAATACTAGGGCAGATGGCAGGTTAATGACCACATGGCTTAATATTCCAAGGTAGGGAGTAAATTGAGGTCCCAACATCAGAATTTAGGAGGTGCTGCTGGGGTTTTAGGGAGGGTTGTTATTGGTCAGGGAGAGCCAGGCATGGGTGAGTTCAGAGCACGGGCAGGAATTCCAAACTAGTTTGGACATCAGGTTGTCAGGCCAAATAGAAGTCTTAGTGTTTTATAGTAAAAGAGAAATAAACTTTTCATAGGTCGTGATGATACAACTCTCAATCTTCAGACGGAATTAGGCTGGGTTCTTCAAGAGGGGACCTGACACAGAGGGAAGGAGCTGTGGGAAGACAGAGCAGGGGAAACAGCATCTGAGAGGATGGGAAAGGCCGGGGATGGGGACCTTGGCCTGGAAGCTGGGAAAGCGGGGAACCACCTCTAGGGGCTTGGCCTGCCACACGGTGACCCGGGCACAGTCAGACTCCTCCAGGCTTCTGGCCTCCGCGGCTGGGGGAGAATAAATATGCACTTTGTCACAGCCGCCACAGAACACCCCTAGGAGGAGCTCCAAGAACAGCTGTGGAAACTGCAGGCCTCCAAGCATCCCACCCTGCATCCATGGACTCCTCTCCTGGTGCCTGAGGCCATTCAGAGCCCAGAGGTGGGCTGGTGGCCTCCACATCCCTCCTCTCAGGACCACACACTCCTGCTCAGGATGGAATGGCCCCCATCACCCTGTTGGGGCATGAGGCTCTTCAGAAGCTGAACTGGGGGCTCTTCACTAAGCAGGTGCTGATCAGGTCCAGGTGATATCCCTGGTGTTGGTGTCACCAGGATCCCCTTCAAGAACACCCAGCTCTCCTTCCCCTCCCTGCCCAAGGCCCAGGTCTCAGCTAGAGGATGGACCTTTGCTTTGAGTTCCAACCACCCAGACCCTGCTGGAGCTGAGACCTACTCTAGGAAGCACTTCCATGGCTACAGGATTCAGAGCTGACTGCAGAGGAGGCAGAGGGAGATGTCCCTCCCAACGCTGGGGGTAATGCAGAGGCCAGCTGTGGCTCAAGCCAGACCATGTCCCCTGTTCTGTGCTACTTAGGTAAGGACAGGAGCCCCGGGCTGTGAGTAGGCGTGCAAGGAGCCAGGCACCCCAAGAGCTGGCAGAGGCTTCTCCCATCCTGGTGAAGGGACACTTGGGCCTAGGACCCCCCACACAGGAGGGGTGGCCCTGGTTGGCTCCTACACCTGCAGGGCACCACAGAGCATCCTGGGGAGGGTGGAGCTGGTGCTGGGGTGGGGCCAGCAGAGCCCAGACACATGAGCCTCATGGGACTGGACAAGGGCAGGTGGGCTGAGCAAGGAGGGTTCCCAGGTCCATACACTGCCCCCAAAGCCCAAGCAGCTGAGGACACAGGTATGAGTACCTCATAGATTGTCTAAGGAGGGGAGTCTTAGAGCTTTGGAGGCACCAAGAAAGGAAGCCCACTGAGGAGTGGAGCAGGAAGACCCCCCAGGGCAGGGGCCCACTGAAAGGGTCTGATTTGTGGAGTCCCTGCTGAGGGGCTCCCACAAGAAGGGGCCATGAGCTTCACCTACAGTGGCCCCTCTGCCCCACAGCCATGAGCTGATCCCCAGCAGCTGCCATTTGCATGAGGACATCTTGGGCACATCTAATGGCATGTTTAACCAGCCGGCACTGCACCCTGGACCCTGAGCACCCAGACACCTGGGACCCTGGATGGGCAGCAAGGACAGCCCTTGGGGGCCAAGGAGGCTCTGCTGGGGACACTGGAGCTCAGCAGCCCCGCTACTGGCTGAGGCCCAGCGAGTGCAGGGAGGTGACAGAGCCTTTCCAGGGCCAGCCTTGTCACTTCTGTGAGGTTGTCATCACCAATGGCACCAGGCTTTTCCCAACCCTCTATTTTCCTACCTTAAGGTCCTCCAAGGGAGCACAGAGGGTTCCAGAAACGTCCAACTCCCCTATGGCTCCAGGAGGTGAGAAGCTGGGCATCTGTGGAGTACTGAGGACAAGGGGCCCTTAGCCAGAGGCTGGGGTCCAGCAGGGATTCCTCCAGGAAGAGCTCTGCTGGCCCCTCCCAACACAGCACACAGTAGCACAGCCATCACTCTCCCTGGACCCAGGGGCCCAGTCCCAAGGCTGACCCTGGCACCACCATAGGACCACCAGGCCGGGCATGGCCTGGGACAGTCTGGGCAACTGTGGGGACAGGTGCAGCGTCATTGGGTCACAGCCCAGAAGAAAAGCCCCAACCCCAGTGCTCAGCACAGAAACCTGGGAGACACAGCAATAGTCAAAGCTGCCCAGAAGAGAAGCTGCCCGCGAGACCGGCAGAAGCAGAGGTCCCCACGAGAGGCTCTGCTGGCCTCTTGGAGGTCGAGAGGTGACCTGAAAAGAGGAGCTCAGAAGTCTGCTTTCCAAAGACCCCACAGTGGGCCAACAGGAAGACTGGAGGGACACTATCCACCAGGGGTAGCACTGGACACTGCTGCCATTCCAGGCCAGGCAGCTGCTCATGGCGTGAGGAAGGAGCTGGAGTGACCAGAGAGACACATGACTAGGTCCCAGGTGTCCCTTAAATGACTTCAGAGTCTTCTTCAAATGACCTTCTTTAGGAGTGGACAAAAGCCAATGTCGGCCCAGCAGAAGGGAAGGACCCAACTGGACAGCACACCAGGAGGAAGGGTGCAGAGGCCTGACTCTCGCGGGTCCACTGGGGTCGCTGTGCAGCGGGGGATCCTGGCCATAGGAGGCCCCACTTGTTGGGAAGGGAGGTTCCTCTAGAAGCCCTGGTCCACTGGGGTAACTTCTGGCCAGCGACTGCCCTGGTGACAGTACCATGGGTTCACTTGTAGTGAAGCCCCCGGAATAGCATGGCCACCACCACCGTTCCAGAGAGGACCAACTAGGGTCAAAATCTCCACTGCCTGAGGCTGAGTGTGGGGAGCCATTCTCACACGTGACTGGGCAACTCCCGGATTGGGTGTGAGGCGCTCTGGCTAAACTGTGTCAGAGCTTTCCTGACCCTCTCCTGGTGCGAGAGCCTGTCCATGTGGGGGTGTGACTGACCACTGACCCTGGGGCCAATCACTAACCCTGACCTTAGAGTGCTGCCCCCCTCAACCTTCATTGGATGGAATTCTTGTTCCCCAATAAAAGGCCACTCCCTGGCATGCTCTCTCTCTCTCTCTGTCCTGCTAGCCATGAGTAATCCCTGCTGCCCTACCGGGTGGTTCAAAGTATGAGTCAAAGAGAGAGCCGTCTCGGATCTGGTTATAGAAAAAGGTAACTGAGTCTGTGTGTTTATTTGATCTCACTAGCTAACTTTTTTGCCAAGAACCTCTTTAATGAAACCAGTGCACTGGTCGCATGGTGGAATTTGGCGCCCATGAGGGGGGCATTCTAGATTAGCTAGATTGAGTGGGAGCACGCTATAAAGATAAAAATAAAGGAATTGGTGAAATTTTTGGGTCACAAAAGTACCTGGCGATACTGAAGGAAAGAGACGTTAAATTAAGTAAAATGGGAAATTCAACTTCTACGGATAAGGAAATGTATCCGACTATTTTAGACACTATAATTAATCAGAAAGGAAAACAGATAAAGAAAACTCAGTTATTACAATTCTTAAAGATTGTAGGCAAATTTTGCCCTTGGTTTTGTGAACAAGAGTCCCCAAATTTACTTACTTGGGAGAAATTAGGAAGGAAATTACAAAAAGTTTGTCTTTCTAATGAATTACCTGGAGGCATAGAACATATTCAGAAAACTTGGATGGCTCTGGAAATTTGTCTTTTTTAATATATGGGCCAGAGTTCATGGCCCCCTGAAGATCTATTAGAAGGCATTCAGAGAGCTATTAGGTCTATTCAAATAGAAAATCTGCCTGAGGCTAAGTTAATTCCCTTTCCCTTGAGCTGCTTAAAAACAAAGGCTCTAGGGGCTAAAGTTAGGAATGTGACTTTAAACTTGCATGATCAGGCTAGCCCTCAGGGAGATTATAGAGAGGAAGATCATAGAGAAGAAACCTCCACAGTCCTAGAAAGTCCTCCGGAAGAGGTAGACGATCTTCCTGGCGAAGAAAATCCGGAAGAGATTCTTAGAGAGGCACAGAGTTCTTCTCCACCACATGGCAACAGGGCAGATTCTGCCCATGACTCGCAGTCAGAGGGAAAAGAATCAAACGTTGAAATTCAGGACTTACAGAGAAATTTTAACAGGCTGCGTTTAACACCGCCTGCCCAGGCTATTCGAATTCGGCCATTACCTGCTAAAAGGACAAAATTTAACAGGTACTCTGAATTAACAGTGACTTTTCTTACCCCGTTCCAGCAAGGTATTAAGAAGGCTCAAGAAGTGGGGGAAAATATTAGCGGTTTTCAACTTTTTCCAATTTTGAGCAAGTTAATGAGCAAGATCAGAGAGTTAGAGTTCATGCTGTAATCCCATTTAAAACCATTAAGGAACTAAAAAGTGCATGCGAGACCTATGGTCCAAATACACCTTTTGTACAGAGCCTAATAGATAATATCTGCTCACAGCCCTTCCTACCTAGTGATTGGATTTTGTTAGCTAGATCTTGTTTGAGTGGAGGAGATTTCTTACTTTGGCGTTCTTATTGGACTGATTTTTGTACTGAACAGGCAGAAAAAAATAGAAGACAAAATTTACAGACTCCAGTAGAAATGTTTTTAGGAACGTGTGAATTTGCTGATTTAGAAAGACAGTTAAATTATGAATTTGTAATATACGATCAAATAACTGATTGTGCGAAACGTGCCTGGAAGCAGATAGTCTCTAAAGACCAGTCCAATTTAGTTCTTACCAAAATCAGGCAGGGTGCAAATGAGCCGTACTCAGATTTCGTAGCCCGATTGTATCACACTGCAAACAAGTCAATCAGGGACCCGGGGGCATACGAGTTTATTGTTAAGCAATTGGCATTTGAAAATGCGAATAAGTATTGTCAGGACATTCTTAGGCCACACCATAAAAAAGGGACAGTTTCTGAGTTTATCCGCTTGTGTTCTGAGATAGACTCTACCCATTTGCAAATAGTAGCCCTAGCTGTGGCACTGAAAGAAACATTAAGGCCACAAGAATTAATACGAAAGCCCCGTGGGAGATGCTATGTTTGAGGGAAAAATAACCATTTTGCGTGCAAATGTCGCATGTGCAATTTTTAAGTTTAGGGCTCCATCTACTGGTGATAATAGATATTGCAGGACTCAACCCCACATGGCGGATCAAGATGGCAAGGATGAGCCCGCCTTCTTGTCATCATTTCTGCCTGGCCGGAAAACAAACTTCCGGTCGGCCCTCCCCCGGCCAGAGAATGAGGAAATAGGTGATGGTCGCGCAAGGTGACATCATCGCCCCGACCATGGGGGCCACCATCTTTAATTTTACCAGAGCGGAACAAACTGTTTCCATTCAAACCCCTAATGATTTTCAAGGCTTTTAGGAGATATTAATTGGCTGAGGCCATCCTTAAAACTAACTACTTCTGAGTTAAGTCCTTTATTTCAGATATTACAAGGAAATCCTTCTCCAATCTCTCCACGTCAGCTAACCTTAGAAGCTAAATCAGCTTTAAAAAGAATTAAAAATGCAATTAAAAATACACAACTTACCAGAGTTGATCCTAAAGAAATAGTGTATTTATTAATATTTCCAACTGAACATACCCCAACAGGAGCCATATGGCAAAGATTAAGAGTTATTGAATGGATTTATTTATCCCACTCCCCTCAAAAAACATTAATTCCTTTTCATGATTCTATAGCTCACTTAGTGATTAAAGGTAAAACTAGGATTTTACAATTAATTGGATCTGAGCCTGATATCATAATTATTCCATTTTCTGTTCAACAGACTAATTGGCTTTTTCAAACTTCTAGCTTATGACAGATAGCTTTTGCTGATTTTCCTGGCCAAATAGATAGCCATTACCTCGTGATAAGATTATCCAATTTGCATCATTAATGTCACTTGTTTTTCCAAAGATTGTCCATGCACGTCCTATAGATAAAGCTTTATCAATGTTCACTGATGGTTCAAGCTCAGGTAAAGCAGGTTTTTATAGTCGTGTTCACACAAAGGTAATGCAAACTTCTTATACTTCTGCCCAAAGAGCAGAGCTTCAAGCTCTGATTTGTGCCTTAAATTACTTTTCAAATGAGCCTATTAATATTTATTCTGACAGCTTATATGCAGTCAGAGTTACCAAAAATATTGAAACTTCAGTTATTGGGTATACTTCATCACAAGAGTTATTTCAATTATTTCATAATTTACAAAAGGCAGTGCTAATGCAAAAGTACCCATGTTTCATAGGACATATACGAGCTCATACTAATATTCCAGGACCTTTAGTTTCAGGTAAAGACAAAATTGATAAATTAGTAACTTTTTGTCAACAGATGTCTTCATATGACTGTGCACTAGCTTCCCATTCCCTACATCATCAAAATGCTTCTAGCTTACGTAAAAAATTTAATATTACCAGAGAACAAGCTCATCGAATTATAAGCCAATGCCCTAAGTGTGTTATTCACACTCCATCTCCACCATCAGGGGTAAATCCCCATAGATTAAAACCAAATAAAATATGACAAATAGATGTAACTCATATTCCTCAATTTGGTAAACAATGTTATGTGCATATCATAGTGGACACTTATTCCAGATTTATTTTTGCCACAGCACATACTAAGGAAAATACTCAACATGTAATTTCTCATTGCTTAGCAGCTTTTTCCGTTTTAGGGTGTCCTATACAGATTAAAATAGATAATGTTCCAGCTTACGTAAGCTCTTCTTTTCAACAAGAGTTTTGCCAAGAGTTTCAAATTAATCATAAAACAGGAATTCCTTATAACCCCCAAGGTCAAGCCATTGTGGAACGAGCTCATTTATCTATTAAGCTCTAATTACAAAAATTAAAAGGGGGGGATAAGGTTATGACTCCCAAAAATAGCTTCAATCATGCCTTGTTCGTTTTAAATTTTTTAAACTGTAACGCAGAAGGTCACACTGCTGCTGAGAGGCAAATGTCTCCCACAGTAACAGGCCCTTTAGGCAGAGTTTTGTGGAAAGATTTACAGACCAATCAATGGAAAGGCCCAGACCCAGTGCTTATGTGGGGCAGAGGTCATGCTTGTATCTTTCCAGAAGGTGCTTTTTGTCCTATTTGGGTTCCTGAATGCGCAATCAGACATGGAAGAGATAGAACCGAGATTCAAGTGACTGAAGATCGATCCGGAGAAGCCCCCATTCAAAAGGAAGAGATATTGGAAAAAGATAAAGAAAAACCAGATTGACCCAGCCGAAAAGCTGATTTTATGGGAAGACATGAAGAAGCTAAACAACACAGGCTTCCTGAATACTTCAACTCCTAGGAAAGAACAGGACCTCAGTCTTGATGGTAGCGACAGTAATTGCCCTGCTGGGCTGTCAGGTAAAGGGGAATCAGATAGACACTTACTGGACATATTTCCCAGATCAACCCCTGGTACACCCAGCTTTGTGGACTGGAGAATCTATTCCAGTGTTTACTAATGACTCATTCATGATGGGAGGATTTACAGATGCTCATATTACTCCCAATCATGTGACTACATTTAATTATTCTGGCTACAATGCCCAATTACCTTTGTGTTGGTCCCACGATAAACATGCTGGCTGTCTGAGAGTATCATTCGAGGAAAAGACAGCGATTGGTAGACTTAGACTGACAAATAATTCTATTTATGGAGACTCAAAATCTTATACTAGTTCAGTAATTAAGATGGGACTTTCCCATAACAAGTCAGTCATTTCTGCAAAACCTCCACAGATACCCCACTGTCCAAATAGTTCTACAATTGAGATTGGCACCTTTCCTAGATGGATGGATTGTGTAAATACTTTTCCTGTACAACACAAGGTGTCTAAAGATAGTGGGTATATTTTAGACTGGTCTCCAAAAAATTGATAAGAGACAATTATGAAGAAATTCTGCTATGACACCTGCAGGATTTGTTAGTAATATTTTGACTTATAGTGAGGGTGGTATTCAAAAGGATGTTTGGCACTTAATTGCTGCCTCATAATTCTTACATTTTACAGACAAGACCTTACCAAAATTTGTTGGCAAGAACTGTAAGGAGGGATCTTGCTATGGCTTACGAGCCTTTGTCCAGTCTCCTTATGTTTTAATTATTGGAAATGTAAAAGTTAAATGGATAGATGACAGATATATTGTCACTTGTAACAAATGTAACCTAACCAATTGTATTACTAGTCATAATGAAGGAAAAGGAGTGCTGATACTTCATCAGCCCTCTTTTGTTTTATTACCTGCTATATTTCAGAGCCATGGTAAGCTGATACTGGTTTACAAGTCTTGAAGCAAATTCATGCCCAGCTAGCAAAACCCAAATGTGCTATTGGAATTATAATTGTTGATGTTTTGGCGCTAGTCTCTTTTATTGCCTCCACTGTCTCTGCATCTCTGACATTGTCTCAAAATATTCAGCATGCAAAATTTCTTAATAATTTAGCTCAAAATACTTCCAAGGTGCTGCGTAATCAAGTAGATATTGATGAAAGGATTGAGACTAAATTAAATGCCTTAGAGGCAACTGTTATAGACATAGGTAATGAACTTTCAGCTTTAAAATTTAAAGAAAGGCTTAAATACCATACAAATTATAAAAATGTGTGTGTTACAGCTGCCAAGTACAATGTTTCCCTCTGGGATTGGGAAAAGGTTAAAAACCATTTGTTAGGTATTTGACAAAATAGTAATAATAGCTTGGATATTCTGAAACTTCATCACCATATCCAAGACATTCAAAATAATAGAGCTAATTTTTCCGATCTTTCTTCTTTGGCTAACCAAATATTAAAGGAGTTAAATGGATTTAACCCTAAAAATATTCTTAAACACTCGGCCTGGTACATTATTGAATTATTCTCTTTGCTGTTAATTCTCTTTTGTGTTGTAATTATACGATGGCGAGTCTTTGAAACAAGAATATAAAACCTCTTAAGAGTAAACCATCCACTCACTTTTAAGAAAACAAAAGGGGAATATGTGGGGAGCTGTTCTCACAAGTGACTGGGCAACTCCTGGATTGGGTGTGAGGTGCTGTGGCTAAACTGTGTCAGAGCTTTCCCGACCCTCTCCTGGTGTGAGAGGCTGTCCGTGTGGGGGTGTGACTGACCACTGACCCTGGGGCCAATCACTGACCCTGACCTTAGAGTGCTGCCCCCCTCAACCTTCATTAGATGGAATTCTCCCCTGAATTTCTTGTTCCCCAATAAAAGGCCACTCCCTGGCATGCTCTCTCTCTCAGTCCTGCTAGCCCTGAGTAATCCCTGCTGCCCAACCGGGTGGTTTGAGGTGTGAGTCAAAGAGAGAGCCGTCTCGGATCTGGTCATAGAAAAAGATAACTGAGTCTGTGTGTTTATTTGATCTCACTAGCTAACCTTTATGCCAAAAACCTCTTTAATGAAACGAGTGTGCTGGTTGCATGGTGAAAGCGGAGGAGGAGTTGGACTCCCGATAAGGGAAGATTGCGGAAGGGGCCCCAGTCCTCAAGGCAAACGATGAGTTTGACCCCCTCTGTCTTCCCTGCTCAGAGGTGAGCCGCCCTCTCCCTGAGGGGGCTCTGCGGGCTCCCTTGGCCTTCCCTCCCCTTCACTTGTGATGCCGTCCTCTTGCGTGATTTTGGTGTCTGACTTGAATTTTCTTTCATTGGACACAAGAACCGAGGTGTGGGGTTTCCCTGTTCCCCTGTGGCACCAGGATGCAGGACGCGGGGTGTTCTCCTACTAGAAACACCTGGTGCCCCAAGGAATCCCACCTGGGCTGGGAAGTGGCTGGGCAGACAGGCTCTGCTTCTGCAGAAGGTGCGCTCCCGCAGAAGGTGCGCTCCCGACCTGGCTCACACCTGGGCAGAGTGCGCCTGCTCTGTCCCCAGACCGCTCTGCCCCTGGCTCTCATGGGGGAGCTGGGGCTACACCTACACACCTGGCTAGTTCTAATTGGGGCGGGAAAGGGAGGGGCTGGAGTTAAAATGACTGGATGTGACATCACAGTCAGGCTGGACGCTGTATTCCGAAAATGGACCACTGGACTTCCTAGTTCTCACAACCCCCCTTTACACCTTTGGGGCTCACTTTCGCTTTGTACTTGTGCCCTTTGGTCCTGCCCTGCATCCTACACATACTAGCTTGTTGAGGTGGCAATTGCCCATAATAATGAGTCCTCCCCTTTTAGCAACTCAGATAGCGTCAATGTCTACAACTTAACTTCAATGTCCCCTGCCAGGGACCTGCGCTCCAGGGAATGAAACTCTGGTTGGACACAGTCTGGGAGTCCCTGACCACCAGGCATCTGATCTTGCAAGACCATCATTGAATTAAGCGTTGCTTTCTGCTGTCCCTCGAGTCTCCTAGTCCACTCTTTGGGCTTGGACAGGTGAGCATGTTCCTCACCCAGCCACCATCATAGAAGTAAAGACACACTCATTGGTTGGGGTCCCAGCCCACTGGAGTCTTGGAGGGTTGGTCCTGCAAGGGACCTGCTTCTCAGCCAAGAGCACTGACATCTTACCAGCCCCTGGAGGGAAATGGAGGCTCTGCCAGGATCCAGGATGGACTAAAGGACACCCAAAGTGGGACAGGCTTCTTTTCATACTCCAAATTGTGAAACTGCGCCATGCTTTTTCTTTAAGATTCTTAACATTTAAAACACCATTGAAGGTTAAAGCAAATAATAAATATAGAAATATAATCCAACAGTAAAGGACTAATATCATTAGAATGCAATGAATTTCAGCTAATGAAAGAAAGAACCAATCCACTGACCTGCTCCTGCCCCCCCTGCTCTGCCTCTCCCCTGCTCCTGCCCCTCCCCTTCTCTGCCCCTCCCTGCTCCTGTACCCTTCTGAATGAACCCCTTCCCTGCAAATGGCCTCCTTTGCACCTGGACCTCCCCTGGACCTGGGTCTCCCCTGGACCTGGGCATCTTATGCACCTGCCCCTCCCCTGCACATGGGTCTCCTCTGCACCTGGGCCTCCTCTGCACCTGCCCCTCCCCTGCACATGGGCCTCCTCTGTACCTGGGCCACTCCTGGACTTGGGCTGTTAGGTGTAGGGCAGGTTGAACTAAGTTGTCTGCAGGGCACGCTGAAAGAATGTTAGCTGCAGGATAACCCAGGCACTCAAACCCCGCTCTGTCTGGTCCTTTATCATCTGTTTGCTTCAAGTCTGAACACTCAAACCCACTTGAGGCTGTACACTTGACCCCAACCATGTAGGAAACCCACATCTGACCCCTGCCCCATCTTCCTGAAGGTAGAAGATGACACCCTTAGAAACTACCATATGATCCGATCACTACACCAACAAGGCAGCTTGCAGACCAGGAGACCCCATTAGATTTGGGCTATAAAAAGTTCCTCCTGCTGTGGCCTCTCTCTCTTGCTTTTCAATCTCTCTTGCTCTCTTTCTATTTCACTCTTTCTCACTCTCCCACTCTCTTGCTCTCTCTTTCCTCTCTCTCACTCTCCCTCTCTCCCTCTCTCTTGCTCTCTCTTTCCTCTACTCTCACTCTTTCCCTCGCACCTTCCCCCCCCCCCTCTCTCTCTCTCTCTCTCTCTCTCTCTCTCCTCTTTCCTCACTGCTGCAGTAAAGATCTCTTGGTCGCTCCAAGTGTTGTGGTCACTTTCCTTTCATGGGTGTCCTCTGCACCTGGCCCTCCCTGCACCTGGCCCTTCCCTGCACCTACACCTCACCTGTGCCTGGTCCAGATTCCACTGGGACTGGATTTGTGCCAAGGCACAGTGCATCCAGGATGGGGAAGGTCCTCTGGGAGTAAGAACCAGGGAGACCTCTGGTCACAAGGGTGGCAAATTCCAGTAGACTTTAGAGAAGGCCCAAGTCGGGGACATGAACGTAGCCAGAGAGTGCCACTCAGCCCAGGCAGCACCCCAGAGCTGTGTCCTGGGAGACCAAGCCTGTGGTGCCTTCACACGCACCTCCAGACACCAGGAGCATGTCTCAGATCCAGAGTCTTGGGTCGGCCACCACAGAGGTGACCCCCGACCTCGCCCACCTCAGGCTTTCCTGGGTAGAGGCACCTGCTCCCTGAAGGAGTGAAAAAGGCCCAGAGTGACCCACCCAGATGTGGGGGGCGATTTATCCACCAGGAAGGCAGCACAAAGGGTGGTTCCTTGAGGGGAGACCCTGGCCTGCAGTGGAGCCCAGGACACCACTAAGCAGGTCTTTGGCCACCTGCAAGGACAGGTCTTCAAGTGCTACCAGTAGGACACCATGGGGCCCTGGCTCCCCAGGCCACTCTGAGGTCCCAGGTCCCCTTCTGCTGCTGGCTGGCAGTGGGACTGCAGCTGGAGCTGCATCATTGTGACATTACCTGATCTCAGTGTCCACCAAAAACCCCCATGGGAGGCCAGAGCCCAGCACTCCCTGCTGGCACCATGCCCAAGTTCTGAACGGGCCACACCCCGTGGGGGCAGTGGTCATGCGGCAGTGCATCCTGCGATCCCTGAGCGGCAGCTGTCGCCAAAGCAAGCCCCTCCGCCAGCTCCCCCAGACCCAAGATGTCTCACCACCAGGGCTCCTGCCCCCAAGTCCACCAAGGTGGTGCGGGAGCTCCACTGCACACAACCAGACTGTCACAGAGAGCTCAGTCCTTGTCCCGGATGCTGATTTAATAAGGAGGACATGGTTTTCAGGAAAAGGAAAGGGAGGAGCAAAGGAGAAGCACAGAGGACTCAGTCCCAGAGGCTGTGGTTCTGCCCCTCAGGGAAGCCAAGGGCTTTAAGGAGCCATTCAAGGCTACAGGCCAGCTGTGCCCTGCCCGGGGTCCCAGCTGTGCCCTGAGGTGAGTTGCAATTCACTTCTTAGATCCTCAGCAGACACCTCCTTCCTGAGGTGGGGGTGTTCAAGGACGATCACCTAGGGGGAGAAAAGACAACACAGTCCCCCATCTCCTTAGGGAGGGGAGAGGGGAGAAGAGAGAAAAAAACTGCCTTTTTTAATCCTCAAAGCAACAAGGGCTACATTCAAAAGGTGAAGTGGACCACTGTCACAGAGTGCTGGTGCCCGGCCGGTGTCCAGCAGGCTCCCCGCTTGGGATTGGTGAACACAGGGGGCTACAGCTGGGCACTCCAAGATGCCCTCTGGAAGCCCAGGAACCCCTGTCTGCAGCAGCCTCCAGAAAGGGGGTGGCCCCGTGCACTGGCTCTGCCCAGCCCCTGGTCATGGCCTGCCTGTCGGCAAGAGCAGATACCCCACCCTCACCCTACGCCCACACTGTGCACCCCACCCCACACCCACACACGATCCACCACACTCGACTCACCAGGGGAACCCAACCGAGCTGCCAGCTCCACACTCCAAGACACAGATGCTTCCAGAGATCCTGTCTCCTCCCTCAGGACTCCCCAGGGCAGTCCTTGGGGACATGGAGGGACACACTCTGCATCAAGACAGCCCTGTGGGGCAGCCCCACACCTTCACACCTGCCCATGGCTGCAGTTACAGGGAGGCCTGCCTCCTGCCCACCCTCAGCAGGATGTCACCACAGGCCTTTCCAGGAAGTGGCCTGACCCCCTCGTACTGGGCAGTGACTGGGCACTGCTGTCTGTGGACTTTCTGGAAGCCTGGCCCAGGAGTTGGGAGGGGCTCTGTCTGCAGGGCTTTTTGTGAAGGGCTCTCCTACTGTGTAACTACGGGTACTACCACAGTGGTAGACCCAGCAGCAAAAACCCCGAGAACCAAGGGCGTCCTGAGCTCACAGCCCTGTGGGCAGCAGGGGCCAGCACTGGAGAGTCCACACCCAGGTCCCAGCATCTCTGCCCACCAGCTGGAGCCCGTGCACAGCAGGAGCCCACCAGCTGGAGGCTTTGGGATTTGAGGTGACTGCACAGCCACATAGAGCACTGTGCCCTTGGCCTCCAGCACCTTCTCCACAGAGCCCAGCAGCCCCAGCAAAAGCGGAGCCAGCTCTCCACCCCAGGAGCCAGAGGCCTCCAGCCTCATCCTGGCCTGAACCAGTGGGCTGCACCCCCAAACCTCCCAACGGGAAGGACCCCCAGAGACCTTTGCCTCTGAGAGAGCAGGGTAACTCTCCAGGCCCCACTCAGTCACCCAGGAATAGGTGCGAGAAGCACAGGAGGGACACCCAAAGTGTAAGCACAAACAGCCACAAGGTCCAGCACCCTGTGGAAACACAGATAACCAGGACGGAAACAGAGCCAACAGGTCACCTCTCACTCCCAGAGTCCATCCCTCAGGCCCTGAGGGCTCCCTCTCTGTGCAGGAAAGGCCCCTGGTTACAGAAGGGGCTCAAATTTCACAGGGAACAAGGAGGGCACTTAGTCATTGGAGACTGAGGACCTGGGATTGGACAGTCCTGAAACTAGTTGTGCAGGTTAAAATTCAACTCAGGAAGCAATTGTAAAAAGTTGGAAACTCCTGGTTACAGGGAGGAGGTAGGGGCTCAGATCCCACCCACTGCTCTTCTTCTTCCTCTGGGATTCCTTGTTTCCTGGAGTTTCACATTTACTCATTTCCCTCCTTCCAGGAGAATGCACGAAGGGGAAGGGTAATGTCTTACTTTCCCTCCCTCCTCCGCCCCAGGCCCTTCCCTTCTCCCAGGGCTGTCTGGGGGATGTTCCCCCCTTTCACAAAGTAGGGTGCCTCCTGGGAGCCCCAGCTCCACTGACAGCCTCAGAGGGGGTCAGGGACCACCTGGGGCCTGGTGGGGCCTGTGCTGGCCTTTCCTGGGAGCCTGGGGAAGCCAAAGGACAGCCCTGGAGCCGGCCTACTCCCTGCTGCATGGGGGCTTCCAAGTAGGCACCCAGACGGCTCAGGGAGGGCCGGGCACACCACCCAACTGACCAGACGAAGGTGGTGCCTCTGGCCTGTCTCAGACCGCTCAGGGCTGCAGGGCCTCCTTCCAGGGGAGGACTGTGCCCAGGTCTGGGTCCCTGGGCAGCCCTGGCCTCTGTGGTGCTGGTTTCGTCCGCCCCAGTGGCCCCTGAGCCCAGAAGCTCCCCCAAGCCCCACCCAGGCCCAGACCTAGTTACTGTCAGGGGTCTCAGGCTGTGGGTGGATACAATGTCTTATATCCAAGTACAATGTACTCACCACAGTGGTGCCACCACAGCAGTAACCAGAGCCACTAGACAGGCCCGTCCCTGGCCTGGGGCCCTCCTCAGGTGTGGGCACTCAAGGCTGCTGATCCGACCTCACCCTCGCAGTTTACTCCTCTAGGTGCAGGACTGTGTGTCACAGCTGGGCCACCAGGAAAGACACCTGTCCTGCCAATGCCACCCGGCAAGGCCACCCAGCTCCTCCTGGGTCTCCAAGGCTGACGCAAGCCACGTCACGACTCCACTGTCCCTGCCCTCGGGCAGGAGTCCTAAGCTCAGCAGGCTACAGACTGCTCCCCAGGTTGTCTCAGGATCCCCAGCACCTGAGACCCTCAAAGCTGATGTCCAGCCTGCCCCAGTGGCCCTGCCCAGCTCTGAGTGTGCAGAGACAAGGACACAGGTTGGTGTCCCCCCAAAGCCACTCCAGGGTCCTGAGCACCTCACAGTCTGCTCACACCCCACCCCAATCTCTGGACTCCAGTCCTGCTGAGCCTCACAGGCTGGCCTCCTCAGCCCTCCTGTCCCCTGGAGCAGCCCACTGCTGGGACTTCTCCCCCACTCTCCCTGGAGCCCCTCCAGCCCTCCCTCGGGGCCACGCTCAGTTATTGTCAGGGGACATCAGACGGTGTAGCTGGCTATAGCTACCACAGTGATGATGCCCAGAGCAGAAACTGGGGCAGCGGGATGCCCCTCCACAGCCCCAAGCCTGGCAGCTGCCCCTCTGGGTCTTGGGCCCCCTCAAGGCCACTGATCTGAGCTTGGCCAGGGAAGGATAGGCCCTTCTAGCGGGAGGTCCAGATTCTAGAGCAGACGCAACTGTCCACGTGTCCATGTGTGGCTGGAGGAGCAGAGCAGGGCGAGGAAGAGAGAAACCCAGAGCCCCTGCATGGGGAGAGGGCCCAGGGCAGAGCAAGGACGGGGTCCTGCAGGGGACTGGCAGTGCGCCTGCTGCCAGCATGGCCAGGTGGTGCCTGCAGCCCTCAGGTGATCTGAGACAGGCCACAGCAGGGCCAGGCCTGAGCGGAGAGGGGGCCCAGGCCCAGGACCCTGGGGAGCAACAGGAGCTAGAGGCCCGTAGGCTGATCCAGGGCTCACGGGCCCCACGGGCACTGGCCCTCCCCAGGCTCCACCCTCGCCCCCCAAAGCAGGGAAACTAGGGTCAGGGCAGAGAACGGGACCCAGGTGACCAAGTGGCCAGGCACCCTGGCTACATCATGCTTTGGGGACCAACCTGCAGGTGAAACCCTTCCTGCTTCCATCTGGGCCTCAGGGGGACTCAGGGTCACTTCTGGGGATGTCCTCCCAGCCCTGCCTACAGCTCACCATCCAGAGCACGTCCTTCTGAGGGGCCCAGGGAGATGGGCACACAACCCCAGGCCCTGGGGTCAGACCATATTGTTGGGGCCTCTGTCACTGTGTCAGTGGATAGCAGATACCACAGTGATGTGACCCATGTCCCAAAGCTATTGCCACTCCCAAGGGCTGGGCTGGTCACCTCCACCGGTTCTCCCAATAGACTTAGGAGGCTACTGACTCCTCAGCAGCTGCTGTCGGAGCTGGAGAGCCAGAGCAGGCTCCAGAACACGGTGGCTGGCCACACCCAGCCAATGGTGGCACCCAGTGTCCAAAGCAGAAAAGGGTATGAATGCCCCGATGTCCCAGCCACATGCCCGCACCCCAGAGGCCCTGTCTGGGGGCAGAGGGCTCCACCCCATCCTGCTGGAGGACACAGGGACAGGAGCCACTCCTCACAGAGCTCCTGGGGAACCCTCAGAGTGTGAACAGGGAGGACAGTCACCTGGGGGTCCTCCCAGCACTCTCTCCAGGGACGGCATTTCTCCCTTCCCTCTCTTCTCTCCTCATGTCCCCTTCCACAGAACGGTGGGGACACCATCCAGGAGGGTGGCATGTGGGCACGGGGCGCCTAGGTGATCTGCTACGAGGCTGTGTCACGGTGCACTGTGAAGTGCTGACTGGGTTTGGCCAGGTCGGCTCCCAGGTGCGGGCTGCAGAGCAAACACCCCCCAATGTACTGTCCTCACTGAGACGACCCCCAGGACAAGGAACCGGCCACCTCCCCGCCACCCTGGGTCTGCCTGGCCCCAGGTGGCCCACGCCTGTCGCCCACATCCCTCCTCCCAATGAGCCAGTCTACCCAGCCCTACTCACGTGAGACCCTTACTTACTGCTCACCAAGAAAGGCCTGACGTCCTGAACAGATTCTGAGCAGCCCTGAATCACAGTGGATAGAGCTGGGACTACCACAGTGAGAAAAGCTCTGCCCAGAACTGCCCACGGCAGCTGGGCAGCACAACCCATATCCGCCAAAAGGGTCTGCAGCCCAGGTGCTCAACTGAGTTCTCCCACCCCGGCTCCCACCCTTGCTCTGGGGCCAACAGGCTCACCCCATGCCCAGTGCAGGCGCTGGAGGGAGGTGCTGCAAGGGATTCTCTCACAGTGGGACACCCCCCAATGGCTCAGGCCAGGCCCAAAGCCCCTTGACAAGCCCAGCCCTCACCTAAAAGTGACCAGTCGAGCAGCAGACCCCTCAGCCTGGATGGACCCCACACCCCACAGCACCTGGACCAGAGCTCTAGAGGGCAACTTGGATGGACACTGGAGCCCCAGGGCCTGGGCTGGAACCTTGGCTCTACCTGGCCAGCCCCAAGCTGAGACCTGGGAGGAGGACAGGCTGGCAGGCAGCTGACATGCACTAACAGGCCGAATGTCCCCAGGGGAGTCAGCTGTGCTGAGACCAGAAACTTCTAGAGCTCAGGAGAGAAGAACCCAGTGCTCCAGGGACACCTCCTCACAGCTGGACAGGACCAAGAGGGACACTGAGCCCACCTACAGGGACCCCACAGGCCTGGGGTTTCTGCTGGGGTTTATGTCCCTGTGAGGTGGAGTGGCTGGCCCTACAGGGTCCCAGCAAGCCAGAAGCACCCAGGCCAGCTCCACGGGCAAGAGGAGGCATTTGGGTCAGAGTGCAGACCAGCCGACACCTTCCCAAGGACTCCATGCCCACTCTGCACTCAAGGAGAACAAGGAAAGCCCATGACGGAACTCAGAACTCAGGCCAGGAGACATCCCCCTACTCACATTGCAGCCAGGAGAGACCCCTCCCTGGCTGGGCCCTCCTGGCAGGCGGAAGGGAATTTGTGCAGGCTTGAGACACTGTGCATATTATGGTAGCGGGTACGCACAGTGCCACATGTCACAAATAAAACCTGCCCGGAAGCCACCCAGAGCCCAGCTGACACCCCAGCCCTACTCATGTGAGACCCCTACTTACTGCTCACCAAGAAAGGCCTGACGTCCTGAACAGATTCTGAGCAGCCCTGAATCACAGTGGATATAGCTGGGACTACCACAGTGAGAAGAGCTCTGCCCAGAACTGCCCACGGCAGCTGGCAGCACAACGCACACCCACCCTAAAGGGTCTGGGGCCTCCACCTGCAGGACTCAGGGGCCACTCACCTGCCTCCCTTCCTGAGAGAAGGATCCAGTGCTGCTTGCAGGTGGGGGCAGTGGCCCCAGAGCAGCCTGACCCCACCCTCCAGGTTCAGAGACCCAGTGCCATGTCCTCCTGGAGTCTGGAGCTCAGCCAGGCTGAGGGCACAAGAGATGCCACCCTCCCCCTGGGCATCTCAGTTCACAGGAAGCAGATAAGTTCCGGGCCAGCTCGGGGAGAGCCCCCTTCCGGCCACCCCTTCCTGCCAGGCCCTCCTTCCCTCCTGTTCTGCACAGGACAGCACATGGGCAGATGCAGCTTTGTGCCAACCTGGGGCTGCCCTGCACAGGGTCTCCTGAGAGTCCTTCTGTGTGGCTCTGAAACTGGTCCTAAAGTCAGGACCAGCCCTTGTCCCCACATTGAGATTAAACACCCGAGAAACTCCAAGGGAAGAGAGAAAAGCAAATTTCACTGAAGAAACAGAAAAGAGAAACGAGAAGGATTCCTGCAGAGAGCTGTCCCCGAGGGAGGGTGGTGTCTTGCCCTTTTCTAGATTTCAGGTTTCCCTTCCTCTCTTGCCCCCTCCTCTCACCCCACTGCCTAAAGGTGGGAATGACCACATGCAGGAAAGAAGCCCGAGGGAAAATAACCCTTTAAGCTGCTACGATCTAGGGGCTGGCGTCAGTGTCTCTGTCCAGCAGAGAAGTGAGGCCCAGGACACAGAGGCCACAAGCCACAGATGCAGAGTCAGACTTCTGCAGAGAGAAGGGCCCAGCGGGGAGTCCGGGGGGAGGTGGGGCCTGTTCTCCTTATGTTCTCTGGAGTCTCCTCCTTTCCTTACCTCCTCCCTATCCACGTGCTCCTCACCATTATTGATGGGTGTCCCCTCTGTCCACGCGTCTGTGTTAGTTCTTTCGTTAGGTCCCCCACTTAGGGGCATGAGTAGGGAGGGGTCTGTCTGTCTGGGTCCCAGGTGTGCCCACGTGCACTTTGTCCAGCAGGAAGCTGACCTCACCAGAAGACCCTCTCTGTGCACCTTGTCCTGACCCTGCCCGGCCCCCTCCCTCGCCATCTTGCCCTGGCTGCCTAGGCCTCTACATGTCCCTCATCCCTGCTCTCGCAGATACCCCGACCACTGTTGGGATTTGGCTCAGTGACCACTCTATCTACGTCAGGCTCACAAGGGGCTTTGTTGGAGTCACCAGGATGTCCCTCTGCGGAAAGTCTAGGGCAATGGGAAGCAGCAGGCTGGTCCAGAGGCCAGCACTGATGACGTTCATCCGTGGGTCTGTGAGGGGTCCGTGGTCGGGGTGGAGGGATGACCACGGGCTCCATTGGTAACACCTCCTGGAGTTTTATTGTCTCTACACAAGAGGAAACAACACGAATAAGCAAATTGATAATGTCAGGACCAAAGAGAAGAACAAGAAACAGGCCACCCGAGGCCAAGGACAGGAAGAAACCGGGAGGTAGGTGTCATAGCTGTGGATGGGCTGTGGGACTGAGTGTCCTCCAGGCTCCCCGGTAAGGTCCCACTCTGCCAGCCAGGGTTGCTCTCCTCCTGCTGCAGCACATCCCTCTCTAAGACCTTGTGCTTTTCAAGGAAGGTCCAGTGTACTGAGGTCAAGGGGACCCGTCCTGCACAGTCCTAGAGACTGACGGCCACTGGAAGGTGGAAGGTGAGTCTGGTTCAGTTTTCTAGAACTTCCTTTATGTCCTCTGATTCAGCTAGTGAAAGGGGACATGTACCACCTCAGGTCCACACCCCTGCCTCAGCATCGCCCTGAGATGACACAGCCCTGAGCAGTGGACATCCAGCACCTCTGGGATCACAGGGGGAGTGTCCCTGCAGGAGGGGACCTGGGCTCCCGTCCTTTTAAGTTGGGACGTGAAGGGGAAGCCGTCTTAGGACCCATGGCCTCTCCTTCAGATGGGCCCAGGGGACCTCCTGAGCAGCTGGTAAGGTCCCTGTCCTCTGTCCAGGTTTTCCTGTTCTGGGCTCAGGGCAGCCGAGCAGGGTCTGAGGGTCAGGCCTGCAGTCCTCTAGCTCAGAACGACGTCTCAGGTAAAGGATTAAGTGGGTTAAGGAGCTTCATCCATTTACCCTCCTGCTGTCCCGACCGGCAGGACACATCAACGTGGGCAGGGAACCTAGATGGGGAGGAATGAAGGGACAAGAGACACGAAGGGTGACAGCAAGACAAAAGTTCTGATCAAGCTGCAAACTTTTATTGTTCACACAGGGGTATTTATGGGCTGGGGATGGGGGAGCTCTCTTATCAGCAGTTGCTGGAAGTCTTCGCAAGGTGAGATAGCGCAGGATGTTTCAGGAAGACAGATGGCCGCAGGATGTCTCAGGGAGATGGATGGCTGCAGGGTGTCTCCCAGGCGAGATGTCTCCTAGGGGGCTGTTTCTTATAACTGTCAGGCTATTCTTTGAAGGAGAACTCCCTTTTGGTCCCTGGCATCTCCCCCTTACTTATATAAAATATATGACCATACCTTACCGGCCTATATCTAATAGAGAAATCTTTAATTCTGTTACTTAGGGCTGGATAACCATACTAGCAAACATTAAGCCTACCTGTGTAGGTTAGAAATAAAGGCCTTAAACTAAAAACTATTCTGGCAGTCCCTTTTGATGGTTATCAGGCATTCCTGTCTGAGAATCTCTTTTGCAGCCTCCAGTTTACTTATTTTTGGAAGTTACATTTAACTATTATTATCATTTAAAATACCCAGGAATAGCAGTGTTTAGGCTTTGACTGTCTTTGCTAAGTGTTTAAGATGAAGTAGTCAAACTGACTTTGTTTCCATCTATTGTTAACAGTCAGCTGAGTTTCCCCGGGTATCCTCAGGAACTTCACAGCAGCTTCTCAGTTCCACTAGTGCCATTTGCGCTAGGATGGGTCCAGACCTTGCTTGACCACGTGGCTTCCCTTGGAAGCATCAGGGATGTCTCCCTTTTTGATGACCCTCCTCTTCACAGCAAATGCACTGATTGGCTTTCTGTTGTCCAGTGGTCTCATTAATCTCCCTGATCAGGAGGTTATGTGGCCTAGAGTTGCAGAGCCCTTTGAAGAAGTCCCCTATTCCCTGATTCAGACTGACTCAGAGGGCAAGAGCCAAATTTTTAATTTTAAAACTTAATCTTAAACATCTAGCAAATAAGTTAACAGCCTTATATTAAGAGTACTGAGCTTTAATGTCTATCTCTCTATCCTGTAGGTGATAACTTCTTGTCTTAAATTAACCCAGGTAGTGAGCTCTTAAAGTAGTACCTCTGCAAAACATTAACAGGCAATCTTTAAGCCATTTATAAGAAAACTACAAGATAAAATTATCAAGAGTAAAAACATTTAGTTCATATAATAACTACCTTGAATTTTGGTGGAGTATATCCCCTGTTTGAGACCCTGGCAATCGTGACAAAAACCAACTTTTGGACACAATCTTAAATGTACTGAAATCTGGCCTACTTTTTTCATAGTCATTTTCACATGCAGTGAGATGGGACATAGAGCCTTATCTCAAGTAAGGTGGGGCTCTTCATAAGTCTTAAATACTATAGTTCTGAAGCTGATCTTTGCTTTTTAGACATCATTTTACAAAGCCTACATAAATTGTTGCTCAAGTTCACATGAATATTAGCTAACACAACATAATATTACATCTAAAACATGAATTAAAGAAAGGCTGAAAGCTTTTAACCTTTTGTAGAAAAGTAGCAAAGTATTTTTGTGTTTTGCAATAAAACCTTTACATAGATTAGGCTCTCATTAACTTAAAAATACATTTAAATTGTATCTCAGTGTAAAGTAACATGGAACTTTACATATCTTATTGATAACAAATCCAGTTACAAATGATATAAATAAATCTCCAACATGTTTTTCTTTTAAGCCTAAAATTACCATACAACTTCAGAACACAGCTTGATATAATGCTCTTTTGAAGCTTCTACCTTACAGACTTGTACACCTGGAAGATATGAATTAATAGCACCATAATTACATTGATGATTTTATATTGACCAAGTTTAGCTCTTAAAGAAATAACATTACAATATTGAAAAATTAACAGTTGTTGTTTAACCATAGTTGTATAATTTTTAAAAACTTACACATATAACCAATTTACACAGACCTTTTTTATCACTTGCTTAAACCCTTTTGTTAACTTAATCATATAGACTTTTTTATCCAGAAACACATTTTCCCTCTATTAAATCCATATCTAGAACCTTTTAGTTTTTCTTTTTCATCTGTTAACCTTCTTTTTGTTCACATTTTGAAATAATACTTGTAAATTTCTGAATTTAAGCAATTATTTCATAGACATCAACATTTTATTAGGTTTTATTTTTGAACACCTAGAAAAACTTATAAGCTTAATTTTAAAGATATCTTTACTTCCATCTGTTTACCCAGTTTAAATTGAACCATTTGAATCACGTGAATCAAAGATATTTGGATCCATTGTTTTTTTTTTTTTGTGAGCGCTCTTTGTATATCTGCCAATTGTCATATAACTGCATGATATATGGACATACACACACATACAGACATACGACATACAACACATAACACGAGTGTAACACATACACAAGGCCTTGTATTTTTTTTTTCCATTGCAATGTTTAAAAACTCCACAGTTGATCAAAAATAGAACTGATCAGAAAACATTAACTTGTCCATGAGCTCAAAAAATACAGAATCTAAGGGAAAAAACAAGAGTCAAAATGACTGGCCAGTAATTAGTAAATACCATACAATTTACTTTTTGGTTTGGTCTTGTTTGAGTTCAGGTAAAAGGACACTTTTAAGAAAGGGGGATCTGTGGAGATGTAAACTTAAGAAATAAGCCTGTAAGAAGGGTAGAACATCCTTTTAAATGTTGGCAGTGCGGTCTTCCATCTCCAGATGATGATAGTGAACCTGTATGGGCTTAGAGGCCAAAATATTAATCTGTTCTTTAATAAATTGAACCAGCCTGTTTATAATGCAGGGTCCTATGGACATTATTAAAAGTAAACCCAACAAAGGGCCTAATAGGGGAAGAAGGTAGGGTAAAAATCCATTAAGCCCAGTCCAGAGGGGATTTTCAAATAGTTCCCTTCATCTCTTTTCTAAATCTTCTTGAAGCTGCTTAATTTTAGTCCATACTATGCCTGATTTATTGGCATAAAAGCAGCATCATTCCCCTAAGGCCAAGCAAATACCTCCCTGTTTAGCTGTCAGCAAATCTAAGCCTCTTCTGTTTTGAAGGACCACTTCTGCCAGGGAGTCTATTTGGTCCTGTATATCTTTAATGGTTCCTGATAGAGTTTGTACATCATCTATAAGTTGCTGAGATAGGCGACGGTAAGAGTGTATAGCTGTGCCTAAGCCAGCTGTACCTGTGCCCACAGCAGCTGTTATTCCAAGGGTGGCAAGGAGTGGTAAGGCCTGTATTGCCCTCCTGTGTCTTTTGACTAAGGTGTCTAGGCTAGGAATGGGTAGAGGTTCATCTCCTGGGACAATAGATATATCAGGGAGTAATAAGGCAAGAACACAGCCACCAGTCCAATTCGCTGGAATCCTGGGGAAGGCTGAGTTTCCTCCACACATAAAAACTGTGCCATTGGGGGGACAAAGAGATGGGGTGGGTGAGGAGTAATTTTTTACTGTTGAGCAATTTCCAAAGGAAGTAACTCCAACATCAGTATCATAGGTATTATTTTGCATCGTGCCTAAAAGACGTAATATAAAAGTGCCTATAGGCTGTACTTTAAAAGGAAATCCAGGTTGGCATGTATTATCCTTGTCTATGATAGAATTAATAGGAACCGCCATAGGCATGACTGCCCCTGTTGTCATGCAGAGCCAGCAATCACCAGCAAGGGTGGGGTTGGAATTATTAAGCAAGGAGAAGGTAGTTCCCAAAATATCTAATGTATTGGTATCTAAATCTGGGAGTTGGAATTTAGGCAGCACTAAGGGATGATATGTGAGCTCAGGGATTTGTGGTTTCAGAAGTTTGATTATCTGAAGATGCTTGACAGCATCAGTGGGTCCTCCACCATCAGAGACCCCTGTAGGGGCCTTAATGGGCCAACAGGAGGGTTTACCAACAGTGCCTTGGCATCCAGCTGACTGTAACTTGGTGTATATGCCTTCTCCTCCCCGGTCAAAGAGAACGGGAGTATAATGAATAGCGGTCCCCCCTGCTGCATGAGTTTTAGTTAGGGTGGCTTCAAAAAATTGTTCTCTCTGCTTGTTAACACAAATTGAGGCTGATGCATAACAAGAGACATGCATCGCCTGGGTATGCGTACAAGTTGCAGAACAACTTTGGAGAGCTTTGCTTGTACTGGGGGGGAATAATCTTTGGCTTGTTAACACATACCCATTTAGGCTGATGAAATCCTCCGAGTTTATGGTCAACCTCAGCACAGAGGTAAGCCACCTTAGTCAAGCAGTCAGCAGTCTGGGTCCAACTACTGGGAGCCTGAGTCCAAGATCCTCCCCTGCATTTGCAGGGAGGGCCGAAAAGGTACTCCCTGATGTTGGAAGGTGGAGGGCCAAGGCCTCCATGTACAAACCTGTTCAACAGAAGTGCCTTAAGCAGGATCCTCACATAGATTATTGGCTACATCTGAAAAAGAGGAAAATTTGTCCTCAGGGGGAGGGTCTCTGTCCCTGGGTGGAGGTAAGTCATTAACCTGTTTAACCAGGCGTTCTGGTAACCATCTTGGGGCTGCTTGCTCTTGGTCCAAAACACAAGCTGAGCCTCGTCCCCAGATGAGGACAGGATCTGGGCCTTTCCATTTATTTGTAAGGGGATCGCGCCACATAACGGGTGGGTGAACAGAATTGGACGAGGGATGCCAGTGTCTGTCTGCGGCTGAATGACCTTCACTGTCTAGGGTAAGAAAATTAAGGGCAAGTCATGCATGGCTAAGGGGATCCCTGGGAGTGGTAAATACAAGGGCGGAAGCCTTAAGGCGGGTTAGGCAAGTCTTTAAGGTAAGGTGGGCACGTTCCACAAGGCCTTGGCCCTGAGGGTTGTATGGAATTCCAGTAGTATGACAAATTTGGAAGGTGGCACAAAACTGTTTAAACTTGGCACTGGTATATGCAGGACCATTATCTGTTTTAATATGTATTGGTTTACCCATTATGGAAAAGGCTGAAACAAGATGAGAAAGGACATCTTTGGTAGCCTCTCCGGAATGTGGTGATGCGAAAATAAAGCCACTGAAGGTATCTATAGAAACGTGTATATATTTGGTTTTTCCAAATTCAGGAAAATGAGTGACATCCATTTGCCAAACCTGATTGGGCAGCAATCCTCGGGGGTTAACTCCCAAGTGTTGAATGGGGAGGGAGACAGCGCAAGCAGGACATGCTTTTACTATTTCTCGTGCCTGATGCCTGGTAATTTTACAAAGTAATCGAAGGCTCTGGGAATTTAGATGGTGAAGATTTTGTAACTCCGTGGCCTTTTGAACAGAGCCAACAAAAATTGGAAAGATGGAACGAGTTGCTGCATCAGCCTGGGCATTACCTTGTGTTAGAGGGCCGGGAAGATCAGAGTGTGCCCTGATGTGTCCTAAGAAAAATGGGTGTTGTCTGGCCTGAATTAGCTGCTGAAGCTGGTGAAACAGAAAGGTCGCATTGGAAGAAGACTTAATGGCAGGTGAAATCTCCAGCAGGGGCACAGAATGAGCAATGTAGGCACTGTCTGTATAAATATTAACAGGCTTATCGAAAAATGTTATAAAAACTTGTGTTATGGCAAACGAGCTGTGCTGACTGATAGACAGTATCAAAGGTGGTAGGCTGGTTATTGACAACAAAGACCGCACGGCCGTTAGTGGAGCCATCTGTAAAGACAGTAAGGGCTTGAGGAATGGGAGCCTTTTGAGTAATTTTGGGAAAAATAAATGGATGTAATTGGGCAAAATGTAAAAGGGGGTCATTGGGGAGGTGGTTATCAATTGTTCCCAAAAAGCCTGATAGGGCAATACCCCATTCATCCCCTGTCTGTAGTAAAAATTGGGTTTGGTCCTTAGTATATGGAATTAAAATATTATCAGGGTCTTTGCCAAAATGTTGTCGAGAAAGCAAGTGACCTTTGATAATAATAGAAGCTACCTGAGCAGGATAAACAGTAATAACCTTGGAGGATGTGGTGGGTAAATGGACCCAAAGCAAGGGGCAGCCTTTATTTTTAAAATGTGGATCCCACTGCCAAAATATTCCTGTGGGTGTATGAGGAGTGTGTAAAATAACCAGAACCAGAGGAAGGTTATAGGAAAATTGTGTAACAAACTGTTGGGCAATGGCTTCTGTGACTTGGTTTAATGCCTGTCGTGCCTCGGGAGTAAGCTTTCGAGGGGAGGAGGGGTGGGAATCACCTCTCAAAATATCATTAAGGGGCAGAAGTACACAAGTGGGTAATTTTAAATATGGTCTTAGCCATTGAATATCCCCTAGTAATTTTTGAAAATCATTAAGGGTGTGAAGATGGTCCACACGTAGTTGTATTTTAGGAATTTGGATCTGATTATCTTGAAGTTTAAGGCCCAAATAGGTATAAGGGTCCTGTGTTTGAGCCTTATCAAGAGCTATCTGTAGTCCCAAGGTAGTGAGGGCTTTGTAAAGGTCCAAGTAACAATTATTAAGGTCATGGGTATTAGGTGCAGCAATTAACAAATCATCCATATAATATAAAATATAAATTTGTGGCCATCGTTCTCTTACAGGGTCTACTGCTTGAGCCACGTATTTTTGGCAAAGACTAGGGCTGTTGGCCATACCTTGGGGAAGAACCTTCCATTGAAACCTCTGCATAGGGCCCTGAAAATTAATGCGAGGGAGACTAAAGGCAAAATAGGGTCTATTCTCAGGATGTAAAGGAATGATAAAAAAGCAATCTTTTAAGTCAATAACCATTTTACAATAGTTTTTGGGAATAGCCACTGGTGTGGGAATGCCTGGCTGTAGTGCTCCCATCGGGTGCATAACTTTATTAATGGCACGTAAATCTTGTAAAAGGCGCCACTTGCCTGATTTTTTCTTGATAACAAAAATAGGAGTATTCCATGGTGAGGTTGAGGGCTCTACATGGCCGGCTGCCAGCTGTTCCTGCACTAACATGGAGGCAGCCTCCAATTTTTCTTGGGTAAGGGGCCACTGATCCACCCACACAGGAGTCTGAGTCTCCCAAATAATCTTATCTGCATGGGGTACAGGAGGGTCAGGGACCGACACTAAAAATCCGAATACCCAAGTCCATATGTATCTGTTTTTTGTATGGGTTGTATGGGCTCAACCAGTCCTTGTCTCAGTCTCCCAAGGCCTGTACCAGGAACAAAATTCATACAAAGCATTTGATGAGTCACCATGTAATTGGGACTGGCAAGAATAACTTCCATTTGACTCAAAATATCTTGGCCCCATAGGTTAACAGGGAGGTCAGGAACAACAAAAGGAGTGACAGTTCCCTTATTACCCTCTTTATCAGTCCAGCTAAGAGCCCTAGAGCTGACCAGAGGATTTTTTGACTGTCCTATCCCTTTAAGGTCAGTCAAGGATGGGGTGAGGGGCCAGCCTGATGGCCAGTATTTTTGAGAGATAATTGTGGCATCAGCCCCAGTATCTAGAATTCCTTGGAAGTCCTTTCCTTCAATAAGTAGGGTAAGGGTGGGTCTATTGTGAGAAATGGGCTGAACCCAATACAAATCAGAGGAGCCCAGGGAGGCAGTCCCCCACGGTAGGGTTTGGGCGGTGGAAGTGCCTCCTGAATCTAAGGGAAGGAGTATTAATTGTGCGAGTCTTGTTCCTGTCGGGATGGCCACAACTCCATTAATAGCTGTGGCCAGTATTTTTATTTCTCCAGTGAAATCATTATCAATAATACCAGGGAAGACCTGAACACCTTGTAAGGTAGTAGAGGCTCTTCCAAGAATAAGGGCACACGTATGAGATGGAGGGGGACCCATGATTCCAGTGGGTATTATCTGGGGCCCTTGCATGGAGTCTAGTATTGTATCGGTGGTGGCACAGAGGTCCAATCCTGCGCTGCCTGGGGTGGCTTGTTGGAGGGAGGCAATCGTGGAGAAGGATTTTGAGGTAGGTTGGGAGTTTGGGAGGGAACAAACCTTATTCCCCCTGGGTTTGTCCTGGGGGAGGTTGGGGCCAGGGGCCCCGCAGGGAGTTTCCCGAGAAGCGGGAAGAAGTAGGCTGTGCAAGGGCATTTGCCTTAGATCTACACTTACTGGCCCAGTGATGACCTTTCCCACATCTAGGGCAAAGGGTGGCTGTGGGCGGTTTAGCCCCGGTTTGAGGAGACGCTATCCCTAGGCTTTGTTTGCCTGTCGGACACTCGAGTGCAAAATGGCCAGGCTGTTTACAAGTAAAGCAAGTACGTGAGCCAGGATTGCGAAAGGCCTTGGTAAAGGCAGCACCTATGGCCAGACCCATGGCATGGGCTGCACCCACCCCGGCACAGAGTCTAATAAAGTCAGAAAGTTCCCCTTTATCCTTATGTGGTCGAAGAACATCCTGACATGCCGGGTTGGCGTTTTCAAAGGCAAGATGTTTTACAAAGGTGCTTTCGCTTTCGCTTGGTCCAAGCAGGCGTTCTGCGGCTAGGTTAAGCCGGGCAACAAAGTCGCTATAAGGCTCGTCAGGCCCTTGTCGGATTTTTGCTAGGGAAGTGGTAGCCGAGCTCTTTTGAGGGAGGCGTCTCCAAGCATGTAATGCATGGATCTGCGCCAAAAGTCCAGCAGGGAAACGCGCCTGTTTAGGGTTAGTGTCAAAAGGCGCATTGCCCACTAGCTTAACATAAGTCCAGGATTTAGAGGAGGCCTTAGTTAAATTTTTTTGAGCAATTTCCCGACAGTGCTCTTTGAAATCTGCATTCCATAACAGGAAGTCTCCAGCACTGAGGGTAGCTCGGGCTAAAAATTTCCAATCATTAGGAGTAAGCCATTGTGCGCTGTGACTCTCTAGTAAAGCCAATGTGTAGGGCACAGTGGGGCCATAGTGAGCACAAGCCTTTTTAAGTTTCTCAAGAAAACGCAGGCTTAATTTTTTGTAGACACTCTGGGTTCCTTCCTGCCTAGGGGTGAACTCCTCATCTTCTGAGTCTTGATCTTCCTCTTGCCCTCCCCCACCCTTCATCCCCTTGATCCGTTTCCTCGGCTTTCTCCTCTAGATCTGTTTCCTCCGCTTTCTCCTCTTTGTCCTCAGCCTGGGCGGGCTTATCTGTCTGACTGCGGGTGACTGGGAAGGCGAGAACAGGCCAATGGCGCGGCTTAGCCTTTGTATTAGACCGCCTTGGGACACCTCGGGTTGACTCCATGCCTAAGGTTAATGAGCGGAGCTCAGAGTCAAGGGATCTTAATTCTTTTAAAAGTTGGATCTGTTCCCGTCTATGTTGGAGGGACTCTCACAAGGGAGCCAGGTCAGGCAGGGGAAGTGGAGAAAAAATATCTGAGGGAGCAGTTGGCCCCTGAAGGGCCTGAGCACAAAAGGCAGGAGGGATATAGGAGGGAGGTGGATGTGTGAGTCCTATAGACTGTGGCAGGGTCCTGAGAGGTGGCGGGTCTTCTGAATGGTAGCGAGCTGCTTCCTTCTCCAAGGTAGCCTCCTCCCCAGGGGTCAATGTGTCTCCAGGATTTAAAACTGGATAAAGGTGGTTGGTAACCATTGGAGCCTTATTTATTAGGGTGGGGTTTTGAGCAGGACCAGGAAGGTTCCCAGGGTCCTGGGGAGACTGAGAAGGGTCTGTGTCTATACTAACTGAAGGGCGTGCCTAGGGGGGACGAGAGGTCTTTTGCATAGCCTCTTCCCCAATCCTGACAAGTTTTAAGGTACCATTATCAAAGGGTGAACTTTTAAGAAGTTCATTAATTAAGTTCCAGTAAGAAAATGTGGGAATAGGCACCTTTTCTGGGCCAAAGGATTCATAATAATCTTCTAAACAGTCTCCTACTCTAAGCCATCTTTTACCATCAATGGTCCCTTCAAGGGGAAACCATGGACACAATTCTCCTACGTATGAAAAGAATAATTTTAAGTCCTTTTTCTTAACACGCGCCCCCCGTGTCTTGAGGGCCTCCTTGAGGCCTGACAAAAACAACTCATGTGACGAAACTGCTTGTCCCATGGTGTGTCACTCACCTTGCGTCGTCCTCACTCTCCTCCCAGATCTGTCTCTGGGTCATGTCTACCGACGCGATCGCGCACTCCCGCTTGGCCAAGTCTTCCCAGAGGACGGCGTTCCCCCTCAGTCAAAAGCTCGAGCCCCACACTGGGCGCCAAATGTCCCCACTGGCAGGACACATCAACGTGGGCAGCGAACCTAGATGGGGAGGAATGAAGGGACAAGAGACACGAAGAGTGACAGCAAGACAAAAGTTCTGATCAAGCTGCAAACTTTTATTGTTCACACAGGGGTATTTATGGGCTGGGGATGGGGGAGCTCTCTTATCAGCAGTTGCTGGAAGTCTTCCCAAGGTGAGATAGCGCAGGATGTTTCAGGAAGACAGATGGCCGCAGGATGTCTCAGGGAGATGGATGGCTGCAGGGTGTCTCCCAGGCGAGATGTCTCCTAGGGGGCTGTTTCTTGTAACTGTCAGGCTATTCTTTGAAGGAGAACTCCCTTTTGGTCCCTGGCATCCTGCAGAAGAAGAGGTCTCCTTGCTGAATGGTACTGTGATTTAGGGTCCCCCAGGGGCCACTGTCCGCAGTCTCCTAATGGGTACCTGGGCCAGGCCTCAGTGCAGCAGATCAAGGTTTTCTCTTTAACTGGGGTCCAAACCCCCCGTTCTAGAGCAGAAGGCAGAGGGGTAAGTCGCAGGATTTTGGAAGAAAGGGATCCCATCTGGAAACAAAAAGAAAGAGGTGCTGACGGGGGCCGCCCACCCCCACATCACTCTGACAAATCCAGAGGGTGGACTGGCTTGCCCAGCATCTCTCCACAGGGGACCGTGTCCAGGTAGGGACCAGCCAAGCCTACCCGTGGCCTGTCCTCCATGTCCCCGATATTTCTTTTTGCATCTCAGATCTCTCTGTGCTTTCACTCCTAGACAGCATGTATTCCCACCTTATTCCTGTCAAAAGGGATTCAGAATTCCCAGGAGCAAGGAATCTGGGGGAGACCTCTGCCTGTATAGGGTTTCTGCTGGAGTCTGAGATAAGAGCAGCCAGCCCACATTAACAGGTCTGTTTCCTGTGCAAGGCGGTTCCCAGCAGCTGCTCTGAATCAGCCACTGAGAGTCTTGTTTGTTTTCCTTCCTTCTGGAGGGTCCTTAAACCCACAAGGAAGGGAGACAGGGGTTTCCACAATGTCTCCAAAAGACAAGGAGTTCCTCTCTCATGGGGCCCTTGATCAGGGATCACGATGCTGGAAAAGGACAGGTTTCTGCATAAGGTAAAGATGAGGGAAGAGCACTGTAATCTTAACTGAAACCTGTGTCCCACAGGAGGGAGGGAACCTCGCTGATCCTGTTGTGGACGGTGTGGCCGAGAGAAGAGAAGGAGGAGCCCAGTCAGTCTGGAATCAGTGCTACCATGGCTGGGCTGCCCAGCCTCAGAGAGCCACAGAAGGGCCAGCGGACCATGGTCACTCCCCAGGCCCATCAGCTGTTTGACGTGACTGCTACTGACCCAGTCGATGGTTCCAATCCAAGACAAGCCCCGGATTCTGTTACCGTCTGCTGAGGGCCATTGCCAAGTAGGAATGACGCATCAAAATTTCCTTGCCAGCGTACCCCATGTTAAATGGACTTGCCTTGGAATTTCGCTGTTGACATTGCATGTAAGGTGACCTTGCTCAAGGACCAAGGCGGATCCGGGTTTAGAGCTGATCAGGTTAGAGGAAGTATCCTGGTCCTTGGGTTTAAGGCATTCCTGGTTTAAGACAATAGGGGTTTTAGGGAAGTTGGAGGTTGAAGATTATTGCTGCTGGGATTAGGGTGTTCCTGCTGCTTGTTCCCATTGAGTTCTCGTGAGATTCAAATGGGATTTTGGAAAAAAGCCTCGTGGAGTAGGTGAATTGGGCAGCAGCAGAATGGGATTGCCCCAGAGCCTGTGTGGAGGCTGGTGTGAGTTCGGGAATAAAGAATTGCTGTTTGAATCTACAAAGCTGTGTGGTGGCTCTGATTCTGTGCCCAGCCAAGACTGTGGCATTTTGGTGGCCCGTACACGGAGCGTCTGAAACTTGGAGGTAAGTGAAATTCCTCACCCCTGAGGGAAGGCGAGAGAATGGGTGACCATTTCAAAAAACAATGTGTTCTTGTTTTGATTTATTTCGTTTTTGCTTCAAGCTGCCTGTCCCTAGAAATTTCTCAGGCAAACTGGGAAAAATGGTTGGCTCAAGGTTTGAAGTTTGTCAGCCCGGAGAAAGAGAAAATTGATACAGTGAATTTTTATTCAGTTTTTGTTTCATTCAGTTGTGGTTTTGTTTTGTATTATCTTATTGGGTTGTGTTATCTTTATAGAAGATTAGAAATTAGTAAAAAAGAAACTGAAAAGGTGTTAAGTAAATTGTTAGAGATTCAGGCCATGGAGAAAGACATTTTAGATCAAGCAAAAGAGAAGATCTCTCGAGCTAGTCAGAGAGAAGAAGAAAATTTAAAGGAAAAGGGGTTATTAGGAAAAAGGCCACAACAAGAGGCTGTTACTAACTCCGTTTTATTACCAGAGGGCGTAATTCAACCAACAGCCCCACCGATGGAAACAGCTGAGTGGCCCTCAAACCCCGTAGTTGATAAGTGGGATCCTGAGACAGGACCTCAAAGATTAGCATGCCCCATACTTGAGCAGGTAGGAGGGCAGCGAATTCACCGTGCTTTAGATTTTAAAACAGTGAAGCAGTTAAAGGAGGCTGTAACAACCTACGGTCCCCAAGCTCCCTTCACGGTAAGCATGGTCGAATCCATTACTAACTTGGACATGACGCCAGCAGATTGGGCTAGCATGTGTAAATCTGTGCTAAATGGAGGACAATATTTGTTATTGAAAGTTGCCAATGAGGAATTTTGCATGGAGACAGCTAGGTGAAATGCAGCAGCCGGTTACCCTCAAAGAAATCTAGATATGCTTTTAGGAAAAGGACCTTATGAGGGTCAACGGCAACAAATTGAATATGATCCTGCTATATATGCACAAATTGCTGCAGACGCAGTTAGGGCATGGAAGACTTTACAAGGACATGGAGATTTACAAGGTCAGCTATCTAAGGTAATACAGAGACCTAATGAACCTTACGCTGACTTTGTAGATAGGCTTATTCAAACAGCCGCCAAAATTTTGGGGGATACAGATCAAGCAATGCCATTAATAAAACAACTGGCTTATGACCAAGCAAATCATTGCTGCAGAGAGGTTATTAGACCATGGAGACATGAAGACTTAAATACATATAGTAAATTATGTAGAGATATTAATGAACAAGGGCAAGTCTTGGCAGCTGCAGTACAACAGGCTTTAGATGCCAGGCCAGAAACATGCTATAATTGTGAACAAACAGGACATTTTAAAAGGAGTTGCCCCATAAGAGGAGGTTTTAACAAAACTAGAAATCAAAGGAATAGAATACCGGGTATTTGCCCACGATGCCGTAGAGGGAGACATTGGGCTAATGAATGCCGTTCTCAAACCACCATAGAAGGTACTCCATTATCAAAAAATGGACAAGGATCAGGTATTTACCCACGATATCATGGAGAAAGGCATCAGGCTTCATTGCCAAAAAACGGACTGGGGGGCCCAATGCTCCGGGGCCCACAACCACAAATATACAGGGCAGTGGAGGAACCCAGCAACACCATCAGGGTGGTGCCCAGGACACATTGTCCATTAAATCCCTCATCAGACAAACCCGAGGGAGTGCAGGGTTGGACATCTGCGCCTCTGCCAGAGCAGTATTAACTCCAGAGATGGGAGTTCAAATCATTCCTACAGGAGTAAAAGGACCTCTTCCCCAAGAAACAGTAGGCTTATTATTGGGACGTAGTTCATCTACATTAAAAAGACTTATGATAAGTCCTGGGGTAATTGATCCTGATTATGTAGGTGAAATAAAAATTATAGCTAGTTCTCCAGGAGGTATATCAGTACCTGGAGATAGAATAGCACAGTTGTTAATAATACCCAGCCTACATAATAAGTTCTCTAGTCATAATGTAGAAAGAGGTTCTAAGGGATTAGGCTCCACAGGTGTAGATTGGGCTATGTTGTCTTTAAATTTAGATTCTCGCCCAATGCTAAAACTAAATATTCAAGGTCACGAGTTTAATGGGCTACTGGACACAGGTGCTGACCTTAGCATCATATCTCGTCGAGAATGGCCAAAACATTGGCCATTACAACAAGCCACTCAAACGCTTCGAGGCCTAGGAGTGGCGACTAATCCCCATAGAAGTGCTATGTATTAGATTGGAAGGATCCTGAAGGATGTGAAGGAACTATACAGCCATATGTTTTGGATCACCTTCCTATTAATTTATGGGGACGAGATGTCCTGGATCAACTAGGTTTGATGTTAACAAATAACATCAATTCTAATGCGCCCACTACTAGGGTTAGACAAGGTGTTAGGAAAGAAAAAAGATTAGAAAAACAAGAACAAGATTTAGCAGCACCAATTCAATTAGATCAAGGAACAGACAGACATGGGTCGGATTTTCAGAAAGGGCCACTGAGACAATCAAAATTACTTGGAAATCAGAAAGACCAGTGTGGGTTCCTCAGTGGCCCTTGACTAAAGAAAAGATACAAGTAGCCCATGACCAGGTCAAACAACAATTAGCGGAAGGACATTTACAACCTTCCGTATCTCCCCATAATACTCCCATTTTTGTCATCAAAAAGAAATCGGGTAAATGGAGATTATTGCAAGATTTAAGAGCCATTAATAATGAGATGGTTATTATGGGACCTGCTCAATCAGGGATTCCTCAATTGTCTGCTTTTCCAAAAACGTGGCATGTTTTAGCTATAGATATTAAAGATTGTTTTTTTTCGATCCCAATTCATCCCAAGGATAGTCCACGTTTTGCATTTACTATCCCTGCACTGAATCATGAAGGTCCTGATCAGAGATATGAATGGAAAGTACTCCCTCAAGGGATGGCTAACCGCCCAACTATGTGTCAAATTTATGTTAACAAAGCAATCCAGCCACTTAGAAATCAAAATCCTGAACTACAAATATTTCACTATATAGATGATGTATTGTTAGCAAACAAAGATAAAAACACATTGCTAGAATGTTATGCCACACTTACAAACTTGTTAAAAAATTATAATCTAGAGATAGCAATAGATAAAGTACAATTAAATCTTCCAATTAATTATTTAGGAGTTCCATTATCCTCAACCATGGTCCATCCACCAAAAATTCAAATATAAGTAGATCAACTCAAATCACTTAATGACTTTCAAAAGTTATTGGGAGACATAAATTGGATAAGGCCTTATCTAGGCATACCAACAGGAGAGTTGGGACCTTTATTTGATATTCTAAAGGGTCTATCAGATCCAAATTCACCCCACATGTTAACTCCTAAAGCTAGAAAGGCATTAAAAATTATTGAAACATATATGGAAAATATGCATTTGGATAGAATTGATATAAGTTTGCCTTTATTATTTATTGTACTACCAACAAAAAATATTCCTACAGGAGTATTTTGGCAAGAAGGTCCATTATTGTGGATACATTTATCTTATTCTCCTAACACTATTCTTACTAGGTATCCTGAGGCTGTAGGACAATTAATACTCAAAGGAATAAGGGCAGCAAAGGGAGTGTTTGGAATTTCTCCCAATAAAATTATTACTCCATATACTATGGATCAAATTGATGAGTTAGCTAATGAGTTAAATACTTGGGCAATAATCATGTGTAAATCTAATGTTTCATTTGATAATCATTTGCCATAGAATCCTTTGTTGTCTTTTTGGACTAAGCATCCTGTAGTTTTTCCTAAAGTGACAAGGAAAACACCTATCATGAATGCTCCAAATATATTCACTGATGGGTCTAATAATGGTACAGTAGCCGTAGTTACCCCTGATCAAACTTTTACATTTTTACTACCCAAACAATCAGCTCAAAAGGTAGAGCTTAATGCAGTTTTACAAGCTTTTGTGATGTTCAAAGATTCTGTATTTAATTTATTTTCTGATAGTCAATATATAGTTAATGCTATTATATCCCTTGAAAATGCTGGTAGGATTTCCCCTTCCTCTACTGTTTTCTCTTTGTTTTCCACTATACAAAGTCTAATCTGGGACAGAAAAGATCCATTCTTTATAGGACATATTAGGGCACATACAGGATTGCCTGGAGCCCTTAGTTTGGGCAATGATTTAGCAGATAAAACTACACATGACATACATATTTTCTCTACATTAGAAGAAGCTACAAATTTTCATAAAAGGTTTCATGTTAATGCTAATACTTTACAAAAGCATTTTAAAATAACTAAGGAACAAGCCAGGCATATAATAAAACAATGTCAAAATTGTGTGACCTTTTTACCACAAGTTAATCTTGGAGTCAATCCTAGAGGACTGATACCTAACCATATTTGGCAGATGGATGTCAAACACTTGCCAGAATTTGGAAAATTAAAATATTTACATGTTACAGTTGATACTTCTTCTGGATTTTTGATGGGCTCCCTTCATGCTGCAGAAAAAACTAAAGATGTTATAGCTCATTGCTTACAAAATTTTGCCACCGTGGGTGTTCCTAAACAGTTAAAAACTGATAACGGTCCTGGTTATACTTCTGCCTCTTTTAAACAATTTTGCTCATCATTTGGTATTACTCATATAACAGGAATCCCATACAATCCACAGGGACAAGGCATAGTTGAAAGAGCTCATCAAACTATTAAAACATACCTATTAAAGCAAAAAGAGGGAATTGGGAAGGGGTATATATCCCCCAAAGATAAACTTAAAATAACCCTTTTTACTCTAAACTTTCTAAATTTGGATTCATCAGGACTTAGTGATGCGGAAAGACATATGTATCTGAAAAATGTACATAAGCCTAAGGTACTTTGGAAAGATATTCTAACAGGACAATGGAAAGGTCCTGATCCATTTATTGTCTGGAGTCGAGGCTCTGTCTGTGTTTTTTCACAGGGAGAACTGCAGCCGATTTGGATTCCAGAGAGATTAACTAAAGCAATTTCTACAGAAAAAGAAGATGATTTGACTCAAATCCATAACAGTGTGCACAGTGATGTCCATCCTGGTCCTCAGTCCTCCTGACACCCAGTGTATACAGTGACGTCCATCCTGGTCCTCAGTCCTCCTGACACCCAGTGTATACATTGACGTCCATCCTGGTCCTCAGTCCCCCTGACACCCAGTGTGCACAGTGACGTCCATCCTGGTCCTCAGTCCTCCTGACACCCAGTGTGCACAGTGACATCCGTCCTGGTCCTCAGTCCTCCTGACACCCAGTGTACACAGTGACGTCTGTCCTGGTCCTCATTCTCCTGACACGCAGTGTACACAGTGATGTCCATCCTGGTCCTCGGTCCTCCTGACACACAGTGTACACAGTGATGTCCATCCTGGTCCTCAGTCCTCTTGACACCCAGTGTATACAGTGACGTCCATCCTGGTCCTCAGTCCTCCTGACACACAGTGTACACAGTGATGTCCATCCTGGTCCTCAGTCCTCCTGACGCCCAGTGTGCACAGTGACATCTGTCCTGGTCCTCAGTCCTCCTGACACCAAGTGTACACAGTGACGTCCATCCTGGTCCGCAGTCCTCCTGACACCCAGTGTGCACAGTGACGTCCATGCTGGTCCTCAGTCCTCCTGACACCCAGTGTATACAGTGACGTCCATCCTGGTCCTCAGTCCTTCTGACACCCAGTGTACACAGTGACATCTGTCCTGGTCCTCAGTCCTCCTGACACCCAGTGTATACAGTGATGTCCATCCTGGTCCTCAGTCCTCCTGACACCCAGTGTACACAGTGACGTCCATCCTGGTCCTCGGACCATTTCCCTGAACTGCAAGAGTGGCTGCATTTTTCATTCTACATTCTCGAGCCCAATGTTTACCCCTTTTGCATTTAGGACATATTCCGGGTCCTCTAGTTTCCTTTTCATTCTTTCACTTACAATTTTTCCTCAGATGTCCAGTCTGGCCGCACCCAAAACATTTCATGTTAGCCAAATTTCGATTAGTATTCTGCAAAGCATGCCATGTAGAGGCCATGGTTTCAGCAAATAATTGCATCTTTCTCGATTCTGATGTTATATCTTTTCACACCTTTAAGTATGTATGAATATCTCCTGTATCTTTAATCGGTAAAATGGTTCATTTACAATCTTCATTAGCATTTTCATAAGCCAGCAAACATAGTAATTGTTGCCTGGCAGCCTCTCCTACTACGGTTCATTCAATTGTCAATTTTAATCTAGACAAAAATTCTACATAAGGTTCATTGGGTTTTTGTGAAACTTTTGTCCATGAGGGCCATAATGTCCTCCAGTAGGTCTAAATTTGTTTCAAGCTTCTAAAGCTATTTCCTTCAATTGCTCATGAATCTCAGGAGGAATATTGATTTGATGTTGAATATCATCATACATACCAGTGCCAGATAACATAGGGTATCCTATTGCACGAATAACAGGGTTTTGACTGTTACCATTTTCTCTAGCCTTAGTGGCACATCCTTCTAAAAACCACATGTGCCATTGAAGATATTCATGTTCCCGTAGAAGAAAACAGCCCACAATCTTCCAATCCTCAGGAGCAAAATTATTGTAATGAGTAGCAAAAGCATTAAGCAATTCTTTTACATAATGGGATCGAGGTCCGTACATTGTCACTGCCTTTTTTAATCTGCCAATATGATCAATATCAATCCCCTCATACCGAGGTGGCTGTGCCATTCCATTTGCTGGATCAGGCCTGATTATAGGAAAAGCAAAGAAGGGAGTTTCGTCCTCATCGTCAGAAGGTTCTGAGTCCATTTCCTGGACAGCCTTTAAAGAAGCTGCCAAAAAAGGGTTGGTGGCCAGAGGGGCAGAGGGCCTGGTTCCCGATAAAGGTCTAGGGTCCATTTTAGCTTCTAATTTATTAAGATGTCCCAGAACTTCCTCCATAATAAGTTTGAATTGTTCCGAAATGGAGCGATCATGATCACCGTTTTTACTTTCGTTTTCCTTTCCGTATCATTACTAGTTAAATCAGCAGAATTTTGTGAAGAATTATGAGTCAATTGTTGCGTATCTTTTACTACCTCTTCTTTTTCACTAATATCCAGAGGGAGATCTAAAATAGAGGGAGCTAGCTCCTTTTGTAAATTGCCAATCAACCTTTCTTCCTCCATAGCTTTAAACATTGTATATAAAATAGACCAGATAGACCAAAACCGAATCGGAATTTTTTCGCCTTGCCTCATGGCCTTTTCAACATTATGATGGACCTGTTTCCAATTATCCACATCCATAGATCCTTCCTCCGGGAACCAGGGATTCCATTCCCTGACCACCTTAAGACACATCTCTATATCAGAATAAGAAATGTTAATACCATAGACGGCAAGTGAATGCCTAAGAATATGTAAAAAAGGAGAAGATGAAGATTGTCCCATCACCCTGTAATATAAAGAAAAAGAACTTACCCTTCCTGTCAATCCAGCAGGGTCCCTGTTTCGGGCGCCAATTGTGAACATCTAGAGCATTCGGGTCCCTGGGTAAGGGTCGCAAAATAACCAGGACACAGGGGATGCAGAGCAAAGGCAGCAGTTGCGACTGCATGCTGAGGTTTATTTGCAAGTTCTTTTTATATTCTTCTTCTAACAAAGCAAGCAATTCTTCAATAACACTCTACCCACATTGCCCAAATATCATGCCTCAGTGGGTACACAGAGCTAAATTCAGATTGTTCCTGTTTCTTTGATAAGTACCCTCCCAAAGTTCTTTGTAGACATTATCTAATCCTCTGAGGATGCATTTGTTTCTTTAGAATGTACTGTTCCCAGGACAAGTATGCAGGAAGCTTCTTCCTCCTGGCCAAACCATGCAGAACTTGTGACCTGCGATAAGGGGAAGAGAACTTTTCCTCCTCCTAACTGAGGTTTGCCTCAGCTGACCTAAATCACAGCCACAGCTCTTGCAAAATGTCATGACTGAGGGAGCTAAACTCTGCACACTCAAACCCCAACAGCTTTCGGCAGTTAATTTTGGAAATCATTCATCTGAGCACATTCAAGGACACCAGATCACCTCTACAAAGGAAATGGGCTGACCTGAGCCTCTCACCAGCCACACTGGACACCAGAACAACAGGTGGCCTCTGCAGGATGCTGAGGGGGGACAAGAGCGTGTGTTTTAGGCCACCAAGCCTCCTCCAAGAGTAAGAGGCAGGGGCCATGCCCATGACCTGAGCCACCCAGGTCCATGTTCAAGGCCTGCCTCAGTGACTCAGAGATACCCTGTTTCACAGTAAAATAAAATGGCTGGGAGTAGAGCTCAGGGGTAGAGCACCACTGGGTTCAATCCCCAATACCAAGAAGGAGGAAGAGGAGGAGGAGGAGGAGGAGGAAAAAGAAGAAGAACAAGAGGAGCAGGAGGAGGAGAAGAAGGAAGAAGAAGAAGAGGTGGAGGAGGACAAGGAAAAGAAGGAGAAAGAGGAGGAGGAGGAGCAGGAGGAGGAGGAGAAGTAGAATAGCAGGAGGAGGAGGAGCAGGAGAAGAAAGAGGTGGAGAAAGAAGCAGAGGAGGAGAAGGAAGAAGAAGGGGTGGTGAAGGAGGAGGAAGAGGAAGGAAGAGAAGGACGAGGAGGAGGAGGAGGAGGAGGGGAGGAGGGCAGGAGGGCAGGAGGGGAGTAGGAGGAAGGGCCTAGGAGAAGCCAGGCCAGAAGCCACGACACAGGTGGGACTGGGGCAGAGAGGACTGCAGCTCAAGTGGCCTCACCTGGAAGGACACCGTCTTCCCACAGCGTGCATATTCCACACAAGCAGCTGGTGGCCTCAGCCCACGGCACCACAAGACAGAGGACAACAGTATGGCTGCCCGAGCTCATGGATGGTGCGCACCCTCCCCAAGGAGATGGGTTGCTGATGAAGCCACAGATGGTGGAGGAGCAGCCAGCTGTCCCAGCCCATGCACCCCAAGAACTGGAGCAGGGTGCAGAGTGCAGACCAGAGGACACACAGCCGTAACTCTCCCTGGACCCTGGGGCCCGGTCTCAAGGCTGACCCTGGCACAACCATAGGGCCATCAGGATGGGCATGGCCTGGGGCAGTCTGGGCAACTATGGTGACATGTCCCTGGTCACTGGGTCACAGCCCAGAAGAAAAGCCCTGACCTCAGTGCTCAGCACAGAAACCTGGGAGACAGCAAGGAGGCGAAGCTGCCCAGAAGAGCAGCTGCCCACGAGACCGGCAGAAGCAGCGGTCCCCACGAGAGGCTCTGCTGGCCTCTTGGAGGTCAAGAGGTGACCTGAAAAGAGGAGCTGAGAAGGCTGCTTTCCAAAGACCCCACAGTGGGCCAACAAGAAGCCTGCAGGGCCACTTGCCACCAGGGGTAGCACTGGACACTGGTGCCATTCCAGGCCAGGCAGCTGCTCAAGGCGTGAGGAAGGAGCTGGAGTGACCAGAGAGACACGTGACTAGGTCCCAGGTGTCCCTTAAATGACTTCAGAGTCTTCTTCAAATGACCTTCTTTAGGAGTGGACAAAAGCCAATGTCGGCCCAGCAGAAGGGAAGGACCCAACTGGACAGCACACCAGGAGGAAGGGTGCAGAGGCCTGACTCTCGCGGGTCCACTGGGGTCGCTGTGCAGCGGGGGATCCTGGCGATAGGAGGCCCCACTTGTTGGGAAGGGAGGTTCCTCTAGAAGCCCTGGTCCACTGGGGTAACTTCTGGCCAGCGACTGCCCTGGTGACAGTACCATGGGTTCACTTGTAGTGAAGCCCCCGGAATAGCATGGCCACCACCACCGTTCCAGAGAGGACCAACTAGGGTCAAAATCTCCACTGCCCGGGGCGGAGGAGGAGTTGGACTCCCGATAAGGGAAGATTGCGGAAGGGGCCCCAGTCCTCAAGGCAAACGATGAGTTTGACCCCCTCTGTCTTCCCTGCTCAGAGGTGAGCCGCCCTCTCCCTGAGGGGGCTCTGCGGGCTCCCTTGGCCTTCCCTCCCCTTCACTTGTGATGCCGTCCTCTTGCATGATTTTGGTGTCTGACTTGAATTTTCTTTCATTGGAACACAAGAACTGAGGTGTGGGGTTTCCCTGTTCCCCTGTGGCACCAGGATGCAGGACGCGGGGTGTTCTCCTACTAGAAACACCTGGTGCCCCAAGGAATCCCACCCGGGCTGGGAAGTGGCTGGGCAGACAGGCTCTGCTTCTGCAGAAGGTGCGCTCCCGACCTGGCTCACACCTGGGCAGAGTGCGCCTGCTCTGTCCCCAGACCGCTCTGCCCCTGGCTCTCATGGGGGAGCTGGGGCTACACCTACACACCTGGCTAGTTCTGCCAGTGCTGAGAGTCCCCTTGTGACAGTGAGGTGTGCTGGGGCCTTGGCGGGGTCAGATCTCAGGGTCAGGACTCCACCCACCTGCCTCCAGCCCCAGGGAGGGGAGAGGGGCTGAAGACTGAGGGGCCATCCATGGCCGCGCATTGGATCCTGCCTGCACACAGAAGCCTCCGGAGAGACCCAGGGGAAACTCCTGTCACTGAATCAAGAGGTGCCAAAAGGGTGGCGTGCCCCAGGCAGGGAACCTGCACCCTTCGGGTGCCTTCCTGCATCCTCTTCTGAAAGCCGGTGATGACTTCACAGTAACCTGCCCAACAGCGAGAGTCCCCAGCTCTGGGAGGCGCACCAGGGCCTCATCCCAAGAGGGTCATGAGAAACCTAACTGATAGCCACTCGTCACAGCCAAGGTCATGGGCCACCTACAAGGGCCCAGCCTTCGATCTGCGAGTCTCCAGGTGGACAGTGCCAGGTCTCATAGGATCAGGGGACACCAGCTGCTGCTGCTGCTGCTGCTGCTGCTGCCACTGCTGCTGCTGCAGAGCTGCTGGCTTTGCTTGGTGTGCAGGGAGCCCCCACATGCCTGGGGTCAGAAGCACACTGTGCAAGTATAGGAGACCCGTCCTTGCTTCCTTCCCTGTGCCTTTAGAAGGTGGGCACACATGCATCAGGGTGAGGTGAGGGAGCTGTGAGTGTACGTGACATAATACATATGGCACCAAGATCTGGGGCTAACAGGCTGCAGCACGTGGCAGGCAGGACCCAGGTGCATGCCAGGCAGGCTGCATACCAGGCAGAAGAGCTGTGTTAGAACCTGTAGAGTGGCCACCAAAATTAGCAAGGGGCAGAGCTGAAGTGTAGCAGCCTTGCTTCTCCAGCCCCAGTGCTGCTGTGCTTACAAAGCACAACAAGTGGCTCAGGCAGAACCGGAGACACAGAGGCTGCCATATGGCAGCACCATCATGTCAGCCTAACGGGACCTGGTACCCCGTCCACGGTTGTGCTGCAGGAGGTCAGAGTGGCTGTCCAGCAGCTCCCTGCAGTGTCCCTGCAGCCACACTTGCAAGGGAATGAGGGTGGGGGATAGGGTGCCCAAGGGCCCTACAGACCTGTGCAGAATGAGGTCCAGCACCTGCCTTAGGGGTCTCCATATCCAGACGAAGCTACTGAGCCCCAAGCCCAAAGGATGAGCAGCCCACAGAGATCATCACCCAGGACTCAGCAGGGAAATGTGACAAAGATTAAGCCATGGAAACACCTGTGTAGAGTCACTTCTGGTATCCACTTACATCACATTTGCCTCCTTCCAGACTTTATAAGTTAAATATAATTTGTCCCCTGAAAACTCTAGTGTAAAAAAACACAAGAAAGATTAGAAGAAAAATGATATGGTTATGAGAGCCTTAACTGAGTCAGTGAGTTAATCCACTTGAATATATTAACTAGATGATACCTATAAGCAGAAAGGGTGTAGCTAGAGAAGGTGGGTCATTGAGCATGACTTTGGGGTTTATAGTTTGTCCCTGGTGGGCTAAGTTTACTCTTTCTCGGTTTCCAGATTGCCACATTCTAAGCTCTTTCTCCCCACCATACTCTTCACCATAAGGTTCTGCCTACCTTGGCCCAGAGGAATGGAGTCAGCCATCTAGAGACTGAGACTTTTGAAACCATGAGCCAAAATAAACTTTTTTCCTTCTAAAATTGTCCTTGTCAGGTCCTCAGCCACACTGATGAAAACAATGACTAAAACACGAGTTGGTACCAGGAGTGGGATCATTGCTGTGACTAACCTGACCATGTGGTACAGAAGTTTTTGGAGCTGGTTTGTGGAGGGAGACATTTTGGAAACATTAGTGATACAAGCTGGAAAAACTTCAGAATGTTGTAAGCAGGGTTTAATGGGCAATTCTGGTGGGATCCCAGAAGACCAGAATGCCAATAGTAAAGCCAGATTTAAAATTAGGTAGTCAATGTAGTTAGGTAAATCGGGTCTAATATCAGTGAAATCTAAAATGGAGGCCATGATGATAATGACTCCAGGAAATGCAGGACAACTCAGGGAATGGAAAGGCCCTAGGCCAAAGTCCACCCCAAAGGAATGTTAATGGAACCCAGGAAACAGCCCCCAACAGATTGGGAGATAGCCCATCCCAAAGAAGTGTTAATGAAGTCCTTCCTGCCCAGATTACTTGTTTGGCCCACCTGTGTCCCAACCCTTCCCCCTTACATTCCATCACCAAAACTATATAAAGGGGAGACAACCACACTTCCTCGGATTCCACCTCTTGGGTCCCCTTTTTCCTCCAGGAGAAGTCTTTTCTTCTGTCCTTTAATAAACTTCTAATTTCTACTCTGACCTTGCCTCGGCATGCTTCTTTGGTGTTATTCTTCAACATTGGGGAAGCAAGGACTTGTCAACGGTCAACAGCGGTAACATATTGGAGGTCCCACTGAGATTCTACACCTACACCGAGGTAAGCGCCTCTCCACACACCCCATGTCTGTTTCTAGCAGCTTTCAACAAGTTTACTGTGATAATAAGGAGCAGAAAGACTTTTTAAAATCCCTGTCTGCAGCACCCTCCAGGATGGGGGTACCCAGTGCACTTGCTCTGACCAGTCCCTGGTCACGGCCTGCCTGCCAGCAAGACAAGATACACCACCCTCACCCTATGCCCACACTCTGCACGCCACCACACACCCACACACCATCCACCACACTGATTCACCAGGGGAACCCAACCGAGCTGCCAGCCCCTAACTCCAAGGCACAGATGCTTCCAGAGATCCTATCTTCCTCCCTCAGGACCCCCCAGTGCAGTCCTTGGGGACCCCCGTGGGACACAATCTGCATCAAGAAAGCCCTGTGGGGCAGCCCCACACCTTCACACCTGCGCCATGGCTGCAGCTATAGGGGGGCCTGCCTCCTGCCCCCCTGTTTAGAGCCACAGCCAGAGGGGCCCCAGCAAACTTCAAGCTGATTGGCTCACAACGGACCCAGCAAAATTCCAGCTGCCAGTTGATTGGCTCTTCTGCGATGATGCTCATTGGGCTGTTTCTCCGCCCTTTCAGACCACGGAGCTGCTGATTGGGGGACTCTTTTGGCTCCACCCACGTGACACAGCCAATCAGCCTCAAGAGCAGGAGGAGTGGGGTGTTGAGAGTCTTGCCAGAAGCCTGTGGTGGCAGTTGGGCTCTGAGGGAATTCCTGAATAGCTCGTGTGGTGCGACCTGTGTGTTCTAAAAACAAAGTTCGTTTCTGCTTGACAAGTGGCTTGTGAATTGTGCCCAGCCAGACTGAGGCACCCATCCCCATCAGGATGTCACCGCAGGCCTTTCCAGGAAGTGGCCTGACCCCCTCGTACTGGGCAGTGACTGGGCATTGCTGTCTGTGGACTTTCTGGAAGCATGGCCCAGGAGTTGGGAGGGGCTCTGTCTGCAGGGATTTTTGTGAAGGGCTCTCCTACTGTGTATAGCTACTACGATCCTAGTACTGGGTATTACTATAACTACCACAGTGGTAGACCCAGCAACAAAAACCCCAAGAACCAAGGGCGTCCTGAGCTCAGAGCCCTGTGGGCAGCAGGGGCCAGCACTGGAGAGTCCACACCCAGGTCCCAGTATCTCTGCCCACCAGCTGGAGCCCGTGCACAGCAGGAGTCCACCAGCTGGAGGCTTTGGGGGTTTTGAGGTGACTGCACAGCCACGTAGAGCACTGTGCCCTTGGCCTCCAGCAGCTTCTCCACAGAGCCCAGCAGCCCCAGCAGAAGCTGAGCCAGCTCTCCTCCCCAGGAGCCAGAGGCCTCCAGCCTCATCCTGGCCTGAACCAGTGGGCTGCACCCCCAAACCTCCCAACAGGAAGGACCCCCAGAGACCTTTGCCTCTGAGAGAGCCTGGTAACTCTCCAGGCCCCACTCAGTCACCCAGGAACAGGTGCGAGAAGCACAGGAGGGACACCCAAAGTGTAAGCACAAACAGCCTCAAGGTCCAGCACCCTGTGGAAGCAGAGATAACCAGGACAGAAACAGCAAACAGGTCAGCTCTCACTCCCAGAGTCCATCCCTCAGGCCCTGAGGGCTCCCTCTCTGTGCAGGAAAGGCCCCTGGTTACAGAAGGGGCTCAAATTTCACAGGGTACAAGGAGGGCACTTAGTCATTGGAGACTGAGGACCTGGGATTGGACAGTCCTGAAACTAGTTGTGCCGGTTAAAATTCAACTCAGGAAGCAATTGTAAAAAGTTGGAAACTCCTGGTTACAGGGAGGAGGTAGGGGCTCAGATCCCACCCACTGCTCTTCTTCTTCCTCTGGGATTCCTTGTTTCCTGGAGTTTCACATTTACTCATTTCCCTCCTTCCAGGAGAATGCACCAAGGGGAAGGGTAATGTCTTACTTTCCCTCCCTCCTCCGCCCCAGGCCCTTCCCTTCTCCCAGGGCTGTCTGGGGGATGTTCCCACCTTTCACAAAGTAGGGTGCCTCCTGGGAGCCCCAGGGCCACTGGCAGCCTCAGAGGGGGTCACGGACCACCTGGGGCCTGGTGGGGCCTGTGCTGGCCTTTCCTGGGAGCCTGGGGAAGCCAAAGGACAGCCCTGGAGCCGGCCTACTCCCTGCTGCATGGGGGCTTCCCGGTAGGCACCCAGACGGCTCAGGGAGGGCCGGGCACACCACCCGCACTGACCAGACGAAGGTGGTGCCTCTGGCCTGTCTCAGACCGCTCAGGGCTGCAGGGCCTCCTTCCAGGGGAGGACTGTGCCCAGGTCTGGGTCCCTGGGCAGCCCTGGCCTCTGTGGTGCTGGTTTCGTCCACCCCAGTGGCCCCTGAGCCCAGAAGCTCCCCCAAGCCCCACCCAGGCCCAGACCTAGTTACTGTCAGGGGGTCTCAGGCTGTGGGTGGATACAATGTCTTATATCCAAGTACAATGTACTCACCACAGTGGTGCCACCACAGCAGTAACCAGAGCCACTAGACAGGCCCGTCCCTGGCCTGGGGCCCTCCTCAGGTGTGGGCGCTCAAGGCTGCTGATCCGACCTCATCCTCGCAGTTCACTCCTCTAGGTGCAGGACTGTGTGTCACAGCTGGGCCACCAGGAAAGACACCTGCCCTACCAATGCCACCCGGCAAGGCCACCCAGCTCCTCCTGGGTCTCCAAGGCTGAGGCAAGCCACATCACAGACTTCACTGTCCCTGCTCAGGTGTCCTAAGCTCAGCAGGCTACAGACTGTCGCGTCTGCCCGCCAGCAGGAATGACGACAACAAATCAGGATTCTTCTTTAGCACGCTTTATTGGGAGCATCCATTAGGTATAGATGAGAGAAAGGACCCCGAGCCCGAAAAGACCACCCCTAATATACTTGAATCAAGGCCCTACTCTTATGTCATTGGACAAAGAGCGCATAGCAACACATCAACAGCCAATAGAGTGATAGATCTAGCGCTTGCGCACAGAGCTAGGAAATGGTTGACATCCAGTTCTAACTTGTACTTAGAATACCAAGTACTTCCTGATAACGGCCTGTTGCAGGAATTGACCAATTGGTAACATTCCGTTCTAGGAACTGGCCAACCACAAAGAACTGGGTCACCGCCCAAGAACTAGGCCCACACCCACACAAGGCAGCACAGCAAAATGGCTCACCACAACAGACTGCTCCCCAGGTTGTCTCAGGACCCCCAGCACCTGAGACCCTCGACGCTGATGTCCAGCCTGCCCCAGTGGCCCTGCCCAGCTCTGAGTGTGCAGACACAAGGACACAGGTTGGTGTCCTCCCAAAGCCACTCCAGGGTCCTGAGCACCTCACAGTCTGCTCACACCCCACCCCAATCTCTGGACTCCAGTCCTGCTGAGCCTCACAGGCTGGCCTCCTCAGCCCTGGTGTCCCCTGGAGCAGCCCACTGCTTGGACTCCTCCCCCACACTCCCTGGAGCCCCCTCTAGCCCTCCCTCGGGGCCACACTCAGTTATTGTCAGGGGACATCAGACGGTGTAGCTGGCTATAGCTACCACAGTGAGGCTGCCCAGAGCAGAAACTGGGGCAGCGGGATGCCCCTCCAAAGCCCCAAGCCTGGCAGCTGCCCCTCTGGGTCTTGGGCCCCCTCAAGGCCACTGACCTGACCTTGGCCATGAAGGATAGGCCCCTCTAGCGGGAGGTCCAGATTCTAGAGCAGAGGCCACTGTCCACATGTCCATGCGTGGCTGGAGAGGCAGAGCAGGGGTGAGGAAGAGAGAAACCCAGAGCCCCTGCAGGGGAGAGGGCCAGGGCAGAGCCAGGCCGGGGTCCTGCAGGGGACTGGCACTGCGCCTGCCACCAGCATGGCCAGGTGGTGCCTGCAGCCTCTGGGTGATCTGAGACAGGCCACAGCAGGGCCAGGCCTGAGCGGAGAGGGGGCCCAGGTCCAGGACCCTGGGGAGCAACAGGAGCTCAGAGGCCCGTAGGCTGCTCCAGAGCTCACGGGCCCCACGGGCACTGGCCCTCCCCAGGCTCCACCCTCGACCCCCAAAGCAGGGAAACTAGGGTCAGGGCAGAGGAAGGGACCCAGGTGACCAAGTGGCCAGGCACCCTGGCTACATCATGCTTTGGGGACCAACCTGCAGGTGAAACCCTTCCTGCTATGATCTGGGCCTCAGGGGGACTCAGGTCAGTTCTGGGGGTTGTCCTTCCAGTCCCACCTACAGCTCACCATCCAGAGCACATCCTTCTGAGGGGCCCAGGGAGATGGGGCACACAACCCCAGGCCCTGGGGACAGACCATATTGTTGGGGCCTCTGTCACTGTGTCAGTGGGTAGCAGATACCACAGTGATGTGACCCATGTCCCAAAGCCATTGTCACTCCCAAGTGCTGGGCTGGTCACCTCCACCGGTTCTCCCAATAGACTTAGGAGGCTACTGACTCCTCAGCAGCTGCTGTCGGAGCTGGAGAGCCAGAGCAGGCTCCAGAACACGGTGGCTGGCCACACCCAGCCCCTGGGGCACCCAGTGTCCAAGGCAGAAAAGGGTATGAATGCCCCAATGTCCCAGCCACATGCCCGCACCCCAGAGGCCCTGTCTGGGGGCAGAGGGGCTCCACCCACCCTGCTGGAGGACACGGGGACAGGAGCCACTCCTCACAGAGCTCCTGGGGAACCCTCAGAGTGTGAACAGGGAGGACAGTCACCTGGGGGTCCTCCCAGCACTCTCTCCAGGGACGGCGCCTCTCCCTTCCCTCTCTTCTCTCCTCATATCCCCTTCCACAGAATGGTGGGGACACCATCCAGGAGGGTGGCATGTGGGCACAGGGCGCCTAGGTGATCTGCTACGAGGCTGTGTCACGGTGCACAGGGAAGTGCTGCCTGTGTTTGGCCACGTCGGCTCCCAGGTGCAGGCTGCAGAGCAGACACCTGCCGATGTGCTGTCCTCGCTGAGATGACCCCCAGGACAAGGATCTGGCCACCTCCCTGCCACCCTGGGTCTGCCTGGCCCCAGGTGGCCCACCCCTTGTCGCCCACATCCCTTCTCCCAATGAGCCAGTCTACCCAGCCCTACTCATGTGAGACCCCTACTTACTGCTCACCAGGAAAGGCCCTGACGTCCTGAACAGATTCTGAGCAGCCCTGAGTCACAGTGGATAGAGCTGGGACTACCACAGTGAGAAGAGCTCTGCCCAGAACTGCCCACGGCAGCTGGCAGCACAACCCACACCCGCCAACAGTGTCTGGGGCCTCCAACTATTCTCAGTTGAGTCCAGGTGCTCAACTGAGTTGGCCCACCCCAGCTCCCACCATTGCACTGGGCCCCACAGGCTCACCCCATGCCCAGTGCCGGGGGCTGGAGGGAGGTTGTGCAAGGGATTCTCTCACAGTAGGACAACCCCAATGGCTCAGGCCCGGCCCAAAAGCCCCCTGACAAGCCCAGTCCTCACCTAAAAGTGACCAGTCGAGCAGCAGACCCCTCAGCCTGGATGGACCCCACACCCCACGGCACCTAGGCCAGAGCTCTAGAGGGCGACTTGGCTGGACACTGGAGCCCCAAGGCCTGGGCTGGAACCTTGGCTATCACCTGGCAAGCCCAAGCTGAGACCTGGGAGGAGGACAGGCTGGCAGGCAGCTGACCAGCACTAACAGGACAGGGCCGAATGCCCCAGGTGAGCCAGCTGCGCTGAGACCAGAAATTTCTAGAGCTGAGGAGAGAAGAACCCAGTGCTCCAGGGACACCTCCTCACAGCTGGACAGGACCAAGAGGGACACTGAGCCCACCTATAGGGACCCCACAGGCCTGGGGTTTCTGCTGGGGTTTATGTCCCTGTGAGGTGCAGTAGCTGGCCCCACAGGGTCCCAGCAAGCCAGAAGCACCCAGGCCAGCTCCACGGGCAAGAGGAGGCATTTGGGTCAGAGTGCAGGCCAGCCGACACCTTCCCAAGGACGCCATGCCCACTCTGCACTCAAGGAGAACAAGGACAGCCCATGCCGGAACTCAGAACTCAGACCAGGAGACATCCCCCTACTCACGTTGCAGCCAGGAGGCACCCCTTCCTGGGCTGGGCCCTCCTGGCTGGTGTAAGGGAATTTGTGCAGGCTTGAGACACTGTGCATATTATAGTAGCTGGGGCTCACAATGCCACATGTCACACATAAAACCTGCCCGGAAGCCACCCAGAGCCCAGCTGACACCCCAGCCCTACTCATGTGAGACCCTTACTTACTGCTCACCAAGAAAGGCCCTGACGTCCTGAACAGATTCTGAGCAGCCCTGAATCACAGTGGATATAGCTGGGACTACCACAGTGAGAAGAGCTCTGCCCAGAACTGCCCACGGCAGCTGGGCAGCACAACCCACACCCACCCTAAAGGGTCTGGGGCCTCTACCTGCAGGACTCAGGGGCCACTCACCTGCCTCCCTCCCTGAGAGAAGGAGCCAGTGCTGCTTGCAGGTGGGGGCAGTGGCCCCAGAGCAGCCTGACCCCACCCTCCAGGTTCAGAGACCCAATACCCTGTCCTCCTGGAGTCTGGAGCTCAGACAGACTAGGCCACAAGAGATGCCACCCTCCCCCTGGGCATCTCAGCTCACAGGAAGCAGATAAGTTCCGGGCCAGCTCGATGAGAGCCCCCTTCCGGCCACCCCTTCCTGCCAGGCCCTCCTTCCCTCCTGTTCTGCACAGGAGGCACATGGGCAGATGCAGCTTTGTGCCAACCTGAGGATGCCCTGCATGCACTAGGGCCTGATCCCAAGAGGGTCATGAGAAACCTGACTGACAGCCACTCATCAGAGCCACAGGTCATGGGCCACCTACTAGGGCCCAGCCCTCGATCTGCGAGTCCCCAGGATCTGGGGACACCGGCTGCTGCTGCTGCGGCTGCTGCAGAGCTGCTGGCTTTGCTTGGTGTGCAGGGAGCCCCCACACGCCTGGGGTCAGAAGCACACTGTGCAAGTACAGGAGACCCCTGCTTGCTTCCTTCCCTGTGCCTTTAGAAGGTGGGCACACAGGCATCAGGGTGAGGTGGTGGAGCTGTGAGTGTACGTGACAGCATACATACGGCACCAAGATCTGGGGCCAACAGGCTACAGCATGTGGCAGGCAGGACCCAGGTGCATGCCAGGCAGGCTGCATCCAGCTGAAGAGCTGTGTCAGACCTCTAGAGTGACCACCAAAAATAACAAGGGGCAGAGCTGAAGTGCAGCAGCCTTGCTTCCCCAGCCCCAGTGCTGCTGTGCTTACAAAGCACAACCAAGTGGCTCAGGCAGAACCCGGAGCCACAGAGGCTGCCAGCCTAACGGGACCTGGTGCCCCCTCCAGGATTGTGCTGCAGGAGGTCAGAGTGGCTGTCCAGCAGCTCCCTGCAGTGTCCCTGTAGCCACACTTGCAAGGGAATCAGGGTGGGGGATAGGGTGGCCAAGGGCCCTACAGACCTGTCCAGAATGAGGTCCAGCACCTGCCTTAGGGGTCTCCATATCCAGACGAAGCCACTTAGCCCCGAGCCCCAAGGATGAGCAGCCCACAGAGATCATCACCCAGGACTCAGCAGGGAAAGGTGACAAAGATTAAGCCATGGAAACACCTGTGTAGAGTCACTTCTGGTATCGACTTACATCACATTCTCCTCCTTCCAGGCAGGTATGGTGTGGCTGGAGGAATAGGTCACTGGGTGTGCCCTTGGGTCACACTTTGTCCCTGTTGAGCAGGAGCTCTTTCTGCTTCCTGGTGGCCACTCTCTTCTGCCATGAGGTTTTGCGTCACCTGAAGCCCAGAGCTGCGGTGTTGGTGGTCTATGGACTAAGACCTCTGAAACCATGAGCAAATAAACTTTCCTGCTTTAAAATTGTTCTTACAAGGTTGGTATGTTTTGTTTTCTTTTGTAATCACAGAAGCAAAAAGGCTGACGACAACACTCTTCAGAGGCAAAATGTAGAGTTGGTTGTTTTCTTTCTTTTTTGAACTAATTTATTTTTTGATAATATATATGTATACATTTTTGGCAACGGCCACATTGAACCAATTAATAGATGCTACTTATTCTTTGTGATAAGAACACTTAAATTCTAGTCTCTTAGAGAGTTTCAAGAACATGTTACATGCCGGGTGCTATGGCGCATGCCTGTAATCCCAGCAGTTTAGGGGGGTAAGGCCAGAGAATCACAAGTTCAAGGCCAGCCTCAGCAATTTAGTGAGGCTCTAAGCAACTTAGCAAGACTCTGTCTCAAATAAGAAACTAAAAGGCCTGGGGATGTGGTTTACTGGTTGAGCGCCTCTGAGTTCCATCCCTGGTACAAAAAAATAAATACATAAAGTTACATTGTCATCATCTGTAGCCACTATGTTGTAAGACTGCGCCTTGAGCCCTGGCCCCTAACTGGAGTGTGTCTCTGGGGCCCTCCCTCACCCTCTGCTCACTCCCAGCCTGGGCCACCACCTTCCCTTCTTCAGGCTCCAGTAGAAGGTGGGACTGCGTGCTGTGCCTGGCCTCATTCCTTTGGCCTGATGCTCTTGGAGTTCATCCAGGGGCTGCAAGGACAGAATCTCCCTCTGGGAGGCCGAGCAGCCTCCAGGGACACTTGGGCATGTTTTCCCCTCCTTTCTTCAGTCCGGGTTGGGGCCATGGACACGGCGGCGACGCCCCTTCAGCACGTGCTCTGGTTTCCCTGATGAACTCCTCTCACCAGCCACACTGACACCGTTAATGTAGGAAAACAGAACACAGGGCACCCAGCAGAGGTGTGACCGGCCGGTGTGGCAGAGGCCTCAGGATGAGCGAGCAAGGCACAGAGGCCTCGCCCGTGGGCTCTGAGGTGCAGAGACGCTGGGCCTGCAGAGATGCGCTCGGGGACACATGTCCAGGACACAGTCCTTAGTCCACTGTGACCCCAGAGCAAGAATGGAACCCCCGAACTGCTGTCCTGCCCAACCAAGGAAGGTCCCACAAAGAGCCAGCCAGAGGAGTGAGCTTCAGGCAACAGGAGTGCCGTGATCGGGAACTGTGTCAGCCTCCCAGACAGCAGGACAGCAGCCACCAACAGCCTGTTCCCAGGAAGCACCGCCCCAGAGCTCCACAAGTGACTTCAGGCCCAGGGCGAGTGACGCAGTGACAGGAGCCACGAGGAAAACCAGAACCCAAGTGCTGGGCCAAGAAGGACAGGACAGAGAGGCACATGGGACCTGGCCAAGGCCATGGAGAGAAGCAAAATTTAAAAGGAGATTTCAGGTCGACAGTGGAATGAGCCTGAGGGAAAGAGACTTGGGGGGGGGTGACTGAGGGGACACGCAGAGCCCAGGAGAGACTGCAGACTGAAGAGAGGTGGCACGCAGAGTCAGGTGGAGAGCGGCCATCGCTCAGGCCCATACCCGGACAGGAGTGTGGTACGGACACCAGGCAAGTCATCCCCCAGCCCCGGCCATTTCCCCCCAACACACAGAATGTCCAACTCCATTTCAAGGTAGAGTTTTCAGTTACATCTTAACTATTATTCCTCTTCAGCGACTTTCGGCAGTTAATTTTGGAAATCATTCATCTGAGCACATGCAAGAACACCAGATCACCTCTACAAAGGAAATGGGCTGACCTGGGCCTCTCTCCATCCACACTGGACACCAGAACAACAGGTGTCCCCTGGAGGTTGCTGAAGGGGGACAAGAGAATGTACAGGAGCCACGCACAAGGGACTCAAGGCAGCCAGCCAAGGAGGAGAGCCGGAGTCGGCAAAGGTGGATCTGGTGGCCAGGCTTGGCAGCCAACCATCCCTGCACAGACGCTGAGCGACGCTCCGCCTGGCAGAGAAAGCCAAGCAGCAGAAGAAAAAATGTCCTTTATTGTATACAGCATCTTTTATAGTATTGTGAACAAAGAAGGCAGCTTTCCAACAGCAGAAAATCAGGTCTTTCAGCTGGTTAAACATGGCATAAAGAAGTCCTACTTTCTAATCAAAGGGGACCCGCTTCTCATGGCCAATCTACTGTTGGCCCGGAGCATGCTGAGCTCTGCTCTTTGTTAAGAACAGATAGAAATTTTCTCAGCGCCCTCCTAGCCCACTTTGCAGAACATCCCATTTGTGAGCAAGTCCTCCCAAGGACAGCGGACACCTCGTTTTCTAGCTGTCCCCTGTTACCTACCTAAACATTGGAGGAACCTCTCATTTGTGAGCAAGCCCCATCAAAGAACCAACATCTCGTGTGCAAGTCGGCTTGCTGTCACCTTATCTAGACCTTGACAGAACATCCCGTGTGCAGGCAGACTCCATCAAGGACAGTAAGCATTACGTTTTCAAGCTAGCAGTACTTCTGATTCTCCACACCCTGGGCCCTGAGCACCTGGACACCTGGGACCCTGGATGGGCAGTAAGGGCAGCCCTTGGGGGCCAAGGATGCTCTGCTGGGGACGCTGGAGCTCAGCAGGTACAGAATTCAGCCTGAAGTCCAAGGCCAGATGCTCCACTATTGGTTGAGGCCCAGGGAATGCAGGGAGGTGACAGAGCCTTCCCAGGGCCAGCTTTGTCACTTCTGTGAGGTTGTCATCACCAATGGCACCTGGCTTTTTCCAACCCTCTATTTTCCTATGTTAAGGTCCTCCAAGGGAGCACAGAGGGTTCCAGAAACATCCAACTCCCCTATGGCTCCAGGAGGTGAGAAGCTGGGCATCCGTGGAGTACTGAGGACAAGGGGCCCTTAGCCAGAGGCTGGGTTCAGCAGGATTGCTGCAGGAAGGGCTCTGCTGGCCCCTCCCAACACAGCACACAGTAGAACAGCCATCACTCTCCCTGGACCCAGGGGCCCGGTCTCAAGGCTGACCCTGGCACCACCATAGGGCCATCAGGATGGGCACGGCCTGGGTCAGTCTGGGCAACTATGGCGACATGTCCCTGGTCACTGGGTCACAGCCCAGAAGAAAAGCCCCAACCCCAGTGCTCAGCACAGAAACCTGGGAGACACAGCAATAGTTGAAGCTGCCCAGAAGAGAAGCTGCCCGCGAGACCGGCAGAAGCAGCGTCCACACGAGAGGCTCTGCTGGCCTCTTGGAGGTCGAGAGGTGACCTGAAAAGAGGAGCTGAGAAGGCTGCTTTCCAAAGACCCCACAGTGGGCCAACAGGAAGACTGGAGGGACACTATCCACCAGGGGTAGCACTGGACACTGCTGCCATTCCAGGCCAGGCAGCTGCTCATGGCGTGAGGAAGGAGCTGGAGTGACCAGAGAGACACATGACTAGGTCCCAGGTGTCCCTTAAATGACTTCAGAGTCTTCTTCAAATGACCTTCTTTAGGAGTGGACAAAAGCCAATGTCGGCCCAGCAGAAGGGAAGGACCCAGCTGGACAGCACACCAGGAGGAAGGGTGCAGAGGCCTGACTCTCGCGGGTCCACTGGGGTCGCTGTGCAGCGGGGGATCCTGGCGATAGGAGGCCCCACTTGTTGGGAAGGGAGGTTCCTCTAGAAGCCCTGGTCCACTGGGGTAACTTCTGGCCAGCGACTGCCCTGGTGACAGTACCATGGGTTCACTTGTAGTGAAGCCCCCGGAATAGCATGGCCACCACCACCGTTCCAGAGAGGACCAACTAGGGTCAAAATCTCCACTGCCTGAGGCTGAGTGTGGGGAGCCATTCTCACACGTGACTGGGCAACTCCCGGATTGGGTGTGAGGCGCTCTGGCTAAACTGTGTCAGAGCTTTCCTGACCCTCTCCTGGTGCGAGAGCCTGTCCATGTGGGGGTGTGACTGACCACTGACCCTGGGGCCAATCACTAACCCTGACCTTAGAGTGCTGCCCCCCTCAACCTTCATTGGATGGAATTCTCCCCTGAATTTCTTGTTCCCCAATAAAAGGCCACTCCCTGGCATGCTCTCTCTCTCTCTCTGTCCTGCTAGCCATGAGTAATCCCTGCTGCCCTACCGGGTGGTTCAAAGTATGAGTCAAAGAGAGAGCCGTCTCGGATCTGGTCATAGAAAAAGGTAACTGAGTCTGTGTGTTTATTTGATCTCACTAGCTAACTTTTTTGCCAAGAACCTCTTTAATGAAACCAGTGCACTGGTCGCATGGTGGAATTTGGTGCCCATGAGGGGGGCATTCTAGATTAGCTAGATTGAGTGGGAGCACGCTATAAAGATAAAAATAAAGGAATTGGTGAAATTTTTGGGTCACAAAAGTACCTGGAGATACTGAAGGAAAGAGACGTTAAATTAAGTAAAATGGGAAATTCAACTTCTACGGATAAGGAAATGTATCCAACTATTTTAGACACTATAATTAATCAGAAAGGAAAACAGATAAAGAAAACTCAGTTATTACAATTCTTAAAGATTGTAGGCGAATTTTGCCCTTGGTTTTGTGAACAAGAGTCCCCAAATTTACTTACTTGGGAGAAACTAGGAAGGAAATTACAAAAAGTTTGTCTTTCTAATGAATTACCTGGAGGCATAGAACATATTCAGAAAACTTGGATGGCTCTGGAAATTTGTCTTTTTTAATAGATGGGCCAGAGTTCATGGCCCCCTGAAGATCTATTAGAAGGCATTCAGAGAGCTATTAGGTCTATTCAAATAGAAAATCTGCCTGAGGCTAAGTTAATTCCCTTTCCCTTGAGCTGCTTAAAAACAAAGGCTCTAGGGGCTAAAGTTAAGAATGTGACTTTAAACTTGCATGATCAGGCTAGCCCTCAGGGAGATTATAGAGAGGAAGATCATAGAGAAGAAACCTCCACAGTCCTAGAAAGTCCTCCGGAAGAGGTAGACGATCTTCCTGGCGAAGAAAATCCAGAAGAGATTCTTAGAGAGGCACAGAGTTCTTCTCCACCACATGGCAACAGGGCAGATTCTGCCCATGACTCGCAGTCAGAGGGAAAAGAATCAAACGTTGAAATTCAGGACTTACAGAGAAATTTTAACAGGCTGCGTTTAACACCGCCTGCCCAGGCTATTCGAATTCGGCCATTACCTGCTAAAAGGACAAAATTTAACAGGTACTCTGAATTAACAGTGACTTTTCTTACCCCGTTCCAGCAAGGTATTAAGAAGGCTCAAGAAGTGGGGGAAAATATTAGCGGTTTTCAACTTTTTCCAATTTTGAGCAAGTTAATGAGCAAGATCAGAGAGTTAGAGTTCATGCTGTAATCCCATTTAAAACCATTAAGGAACTAAAAAGTGCATGCGAGACCTATGGTCCAAATACACCTTTTGTACAGAGCCTAATAGATAATATCTGCTCACAGCCCTTCCTACCTAGTGATTGGATTTTGTTAGCTAGATCTTGTTTGAGTGGAGGAGATTTCTTACTTTGGCGTTCTTATTGGACTGATTTTTGTACTGAACAGGCAGAAAAAAATAGAAGACAAAATTTACAGACTCCAGTAGAAATGTTTTTAGGAACGTGTGAATTTGCTGATTTAGAAAGACAGTTAAATTATGAATTTGTAATATACGATCAAATAACTGATTGTGTGAAACGTGCCTGGAAGCAGATAGTCTCTAAAGACCAGTCCAATTTAGTTCTTACCAAAATCAGGCAGGGTGCAAATGAGCCGTACTCAGATTTCGTAGCCCGATTGTATCACACTGCAAACAAGTCAATCAGGGACCTGGGGGCATACGAGTTTATTGTTAAGCAATTGGCATTTGAAAATGCGAATAAGTATTGTCAGGACATTCTTAGGCCACACCATAAAAAAGGGACAGATTCTGAGTTTATCCGCTTGTGTTCTGAGATAGACTCTACACATTTGCAAATAGTAGCCCTAGCTGTGGCACTGAAAGAAATATTAAGGCCACAAGAATTAATACGAAAGCCCCGTGGGAGATGCTATGTTTGAGGGAAAAATAACCATTTTGCGTGCAAATGTCGCATGTGCAATTTTTAAGTTTAGGGCTCCATCTACTGGTGATAATAGATATTGCAGGACTCAACCCCACATGATGGATCAAGATGGCGAGGATGAGCCCGCCTTCTTGTCATCATTTCTGCCTGGCCGGAAAACAAACTTCCGGTCAGCCCTCCCCCAGCCGGAGAATGAGGAAATAGGTGATGGTCGCGCAAGGTGACATCATCGCCCCGACCATGGGGGCCACCATCTTTAATTTTACCAGAGCGGAACAAACTGTTTCCATTCAAACCCCTAATGATTTTCAAGGCTTTTAGGAGATATTAATTGGCTGAGGCCATCCTTAAAACTAACTACTTCTGAGTTAAGTCCTTTATTTCAGATATTACAAGGAAATCCTTCTCCAATCTCTCCACGTCAGCTAACCTTAGAAGCTAAATCAGCTTTAAAAAGAATTAAAAATGCAATTAAAAATACACAACTTACCAGAGTTGATCCTAAAGAAATAGTGTATTTATTAATATTTCCAACTGAACATACCCCAACAGGAGCCATATGGCAAAGATTAAGAGTTATTGAATGGATTTATTTATCCCACTCCCCTCAAAAAACATTAATTCCTTTTCATGATTCTATAGCTCACTTAGTGATTAAAGGTAAAACTAGGATTTTACAATTAATTGGATCTGAGCCTGATATCATAATTATTCCATTTTCTGTTCAACAGACTAATTGGCTTTTTCAAACTTCTGGCTTATGACAGATAGCTTTTGCTGATTTTCCTGGCCAAATAGATAGCCATTACCTCGTGATAAGATTATCCAATTTGCATCATTAATGTCACTTGTTTTTCCAAAGATTGTCCATGCACGTCCTATAGATAAAGCTTTATCAATGTTCACTGATGGTTCAAGCTCAGGTAAAGCAGGTTTTTATAGTCGTGTTCACACAAAGGTAATGCAAACTTCTTATACTTCTGCCCAAAGAGCAGAGCTTCAAGCTCTGATTTGTGCCTTAAATTACTTTTCAAATGAGCCTATTAATATTTATTCTGACAGCTTATATGCAGTCAGAGTTACCAAAAATATTGAAACTTCAGTTATTGGGTATACTTCATCACAAGAGTTATTTCAATTATTTCATAATTTACAAAAGGCAGTGCTAATGCAAAAGTACCCATGTTTCATAGGACATATACGAGCTCATACTAATATTCCAGGACCTTTAGTTTCAGGTAAAGACAAAATTGATAAATTAGTAACTTTTTGTCAACAGATGTCTTCATATGACTGTGCACTAGCTTCCCATTCCCTACATCATCAAAATGCTTCTAGCTTACGTAAAAAATTTAATATTACCAGAGAACAAGCTCGTCGAATTATAAGCCAATGCCCTAAGTGTGTTATTCACACTCCATCTCCACCATCAGGGGTAAATCCCCATAGATTAAAACCAAATAAAATATGACAAATAGATGTAACTCATATTCCTCAATTTGGTAAACAATGTTATGTGCATATCATAGTGGACACTTATTCCAGATTTATTTTTGCCACAGCACGTACTAAGGAAAATACTCAACATGTAATTTCTCATTGCTTAGCAGCTTTTTCCGTTTTAGGGTGTCCTATACAGATTAAAATAGATAATGTTCCAGCTTACGTAAGCTCTTCTTTTCAACAAGAGTTTTGCCAAGAGTTTCAAATTAATCATAAAACAGGAATTCCTTATAACCCCCAAGGTCAAGCCATTGTGGAACGAGCTCATTTATCTATTAAGCTCTAATTACAAAAATTAAAAGGGGGGGATAAGGTTATGACTCCCAAAAATAGCTTCAATCATGCCTTGTTCATTTTAAATTTTTTAAACTGTAACGCAGAAGGTCACACTGCTGCTGAGAGGCAAATGTCTCCCACAGTAACAGGCCCTTTAGGCAGAGTTTTGTGGAAAGATTTACAGACCAATCAATGGAAAGGCCCAGACCCAGTGCTTATGTGGGGCAGAGGTCATGCTTGTATCTTTCCAGAAGGTGCTTTTTGTCCTATTTGGGTTCCTGAATGCGCAATCAGACATGGAAGAGATAGAACCGAGATTCAAGTGACTGAAGATCGATCCGGAGAAGCCCCCATTCAAAAGGAAGAGATATTGGAAAAAGATAAAGAAAAACCAGATTGACCCAGCCGAAAAGCTGATTTTATGGGAAGACATGAAGAAGCTAAACAACACAGGCTTCCTGAATACTTCAACTCCTAGGAAAGAACAGGACCTCAGTCTTGATGGTAGCGACAGTAATTGCCCTGCTGGGCTGTCAGGTAAAGGGGAATCAGATAGACACTTACTGGACATATTTCCCAGATCAACCCCTGGTACACCCAGCTTTGTGGACTGGAGAATCTATTCCAGTGTTTACTAATGACTCATTCATGATGGGAGGATTTACAGATGCTCATATTACTCCCAATCATGTGACTACATTTAATTATTCTGGCTACAATGCCCAATTACCTTTGTGTTGGTCCCACGATAAACATGCTGGCTGTCTGAGAGTATCATTCGAGGAAAAGACAGCGATTGGTAGACTTAGACTGACAAATAATTCTATTTATGGAGACTCAAAATCTTATACTAGTTCAGTAATTAAGATGGGACTTTCCCATAACAAGTCAGTCATTTCTGCAAAACCTCCACAGATACCCCACTGTCCAAATAGTTCTACAATTGAGATTGGCACCTTTCCTAGATGGATGGATTGTGTAAATACTTTTCCTGTACAACACAAGGTGTCTAAAGATAGTGGGTATATTTTAGACTGGTCTCCAAAAAATTGATAAGAGACAATTATGAAGAAATTCTGCTATGACACCTGCAGGATTTGTTAGTAATATTTTGACTTATAGTGAGGGTGGTATTCAAAAGGATGTTTGGCACTTAATTGCTGCCTCATAATTCTTACATTTTACATACAAGACCTTACCAAAATTTGTTGGCAAGAACTGTAAGGAGGGATCTTGCTATGGCTTACGAGCCTTTGTCCAGTCTCCTTATGTTTTAATTATTGGAAATGTAAAAGTTAAATGGATAGATGACAGATATATTGTCACTTGTAACAAATGTAACCTAACCAATTGTATTACTAGTCATAATGAAGGAAAAGGAGTGCTGATACTTCATCAGCCCTCTTTTGTTTTATTACCTGCTATATTTCAGAGCCATGGTAAGCTGATACTGGTTTACAAGTCTTGAAGCAAATTCATGCCCAGCTAGCAAAACCCAAATGTGCTATTGGAATTATAATTGTTGATGTTTTGGCGCTAGTCTCTTTTATTGCCTCCACTGTCTCTGCATCTCTGACATTGTCTCAAAATATTCAGCATGCAAAATTTCTTAATAATTTAGCTCAAAATACTTTCAAGGTGCTGCGTAATCAAGTAGATATTGATGAAAGGATTGAGACTAAATTAAATGCCTTAGAGGCAACTGTTATAGACATAGGTAATGAACTTTCAGCTTTAAAATTTAAAGAAAGGCTTAAATGCCATACAAATTATAAAAATGTGTGTGTTACAGCTGCCAAGTACAATGTTTCCCTCTGGGATTGGGAAAAGGTTAAAAACCATTTGTTAGGTATTTGACAAAATAGTAATAATAGCTTGGATATTCTGAAACTTCATCACCATATCCAAGACATTCAACATAATAGAGCTAATTTTTCCGATCTTTCTTCTTTGGCTAACCAAATATTAAAGGAGTTAAATGGATTTAACCCTAAAAATATTCTTAAACACTCGGCCTGGTACATTATTGAATTATTCTCTTTGCTGTTAATTCTCTTTTGTGTTGTAATTATACGATGGCGAGTCTTTGAAACAAGAATATAAAACCTCTTAAGAGTAAACCATCCACTCATTTTTAAGAAAACAAAAGGGGAATATGTGGGGAGCCGTTCTCACACGTGACTGGGCAACTCCTGAATTGGGTGTGAGGCGCTCTGGCTAAACTGTGTCAGAGCTTTCCCGACCCTCTCCTGGTGTGAGAGCCTGTCCGTGTGGGGGTGTGACTGACCACTGACCCTGGGGCCAATCACTGACCCTGACCTTAGAGTGCTGCCCCCCTCAACCTTCATTAGATGGAATTCTCCCCTGAATTTCTTGTTCCCCAATAAAAGGCCACTCCCTGGCATGCTCTCTCTCTCTCAGTCCTGCTAGCCCTGAGTAATCCCTGCTGCCCAACCGGGTGGTTTGAGGTGTGAGTCAAAGAGAGAGCCGTCTCGGATCTGGTCATAGAAAAAGATAACTGAGTCTGTGTGTTTATTTGATCTCACTAGCTAACCTTTATGCCAAAAACCTCTTTAATGAAACGAGTGTGCTGGTTGCATGGTGAAAGCGGAGGAGGAGTTGGACTCCCGATAAGGGAAGATTGCGGAAGTGGCCCCAGTCCTCAAGGCAAACGATGAGTTTGACCCCCTCTGTCTTCCCTGCTCAGAGGTGAGCCGCCCTCTCCCTGAGGGGGCTCTGCGGGCTCCCTTGGCCTTCCCTCCCCTTCACTTGTGATGCCGTCCTCTTGCGTGATTTTGGTGTCTGACTTGAATTTTCTTTCATTGGACACAAGAACCGAGGTGTGGGGTTTCCCTGTTCCCCTGTGGCACCAGGATGCAGGACGCGGGGTGTTCTCCTACTAGAAACACCTGGTGCCCCAAGGAATCCCACCTGGGCTGGGAAGTGGCTGGGCAGACAGGCTCTGCTTCTGCAGAAGGTGCGCTCCCGGCCTGGCTCACACCTGGGCAGAGTGCGCCTGCTCTGTCCCCAGACCGCTCTGCCCCTGGCTCTCATGAGGGAGCTGGGGCTACACCTACACACCTGGCTAGTTCTAATTGGGGCGGGAAAGGGAGGGGCTGGAGTTAAAATGACTGGATGTGACATCACAGTCAGGCTGGACGCTGTATTCCGAAAATGGACCACTGGACTTCCTAGTTCTCACAACCCCCCTTTACACCTTTGGGGCTCACTTTCCTTTGTTCTTGTGCCCTTTGGTCCTGCCCTGCATCCTACACATACTAGCGTGTTGAGGTGGCAATTGCCCATAATAATGAGTCCTCCCCTTTTAGCAACTCAGATAGCGTCAATGTCTATAACTTAACTTCAATGTCCCATGCCAGGGACCTGCGCTCCAGGGAATGAAACACTGGTTGGACACAGTCTGGGGGTCCCTGACCACCAGGCATCTGATCTTGCAAGATGAACATTGAAGTAAAGTGTTGCTTTCTGCTGTCCCTCGAGTCTCCTAGTCCACTCTTTGGGCTTGGACAGGTGAGCATGTTCCTCACCCAGCCACCATCATAGAAATAAAGACACACTCATTGGTTGGGGTCCCAGCCCACTGGAGTCTTGGAGGGTTGGTCCTGCAAGGGACCTGCTTCTCAGCCAAGAGCGCTGACATCTTACCAGCCCCTGGAGGGAAATGGAGGCTCTGCCAGGATCCAGGATGGACTAAAGGACACCCAAAGTGGGACAGGCTTCTTTTCATACTCCAAATTGTGAAACTGTGCCATGCTTTTTCTTTAAGATTCTTAACATTTAAAACACCATTGAAGGTTAAAGCAAATAATAAATATAGAAATATAATCCAACAGTAAAGGACTAATATCATTAGAATGCAATGAATTTCAGCTAATGAAAGAAAGAACCAATCCACTGACCTGCTCCTGCCCCCCCTGCTCTGCCTCTCCCCTGCTCCTGCCCCTCCCCTTCTCTGCCCCTCCCTGCTCCTGTACCCTTCTGAATGAACCCCTTCCCTGCAAATGGCCTCCTTTGCACCTGGACCTCCCCTGAACATGGGCCTCCTCTGTACCTGGGCCTCCTCTGCACCTGCCCCTCCCCTGATCATGGGCCTCCTCTGTACCTGGGCCACTCCTGGACTTGGGCTGTTAGGTGCAGGGCAGGTTGAACTAAGTTGTCTGCAGGGCACGTTGAAGGAATGTTAGTTGCAGGATAACCCAGGCACTCAAACCCCCCTCTGTCTGGTCCTTTATCATCTGTTTGCATCAAGTCTGAACACTCAACCCCACTCGAGGCTGTACACTTGACCCCAACCATGTAGGAAACCCACATCTGACCCCTGCCCCATCTTCCTGAAGGTAGAAGATGACACCCTTAGAAACTACCATATGATCCGATCACTACACCAACAAGGCAGCTTGCAGACCAGGAGACCCCATTAGATTTGGGCTATAAAAAGTCCCTCCTGCTGTGGCCTCTCTCTCTTGCTTTTTAATCTCTCTTGCTCTCTTTCTATTTCACTCTTTCTCACTGTCCCACTCTCTTGCTCTCTCTTTCCTCTCTCTCACTCTCCCTCTCTCCCTCTCTCTTGCTCTCTCTTTCCTCTCTCTCACTCTCCCTCTCTCCCTCTCTCTTGCTCTCTCTTTCCTCTCTCTCACTCTCCCTCTCTCCCTCTCTCTTGCTCTCTCTTTCCTCTACTCTCACTCTTTCCCTCGCACCTTCCCCCCCCCCTCTCTCTCTCTCTCTCTCTCTCTCTATCTCTATCTCTCTCTCTCCTCTTTATCACTGCTGCAATAAAGATCTCTTGGTCGCTCCAAGTGTTGTGGTCACTTTCCTTTCATGGGTGTCCTCTGCACCTGGCCCTCCCTGCACCTGGCCCTTCCCTGCACCTACACCTCACCTGTGCCTGGTCCAGATTCCACTGGGACTGGATTTGTACCAAGAGCACAGAGCATCCAGGATGGGGAAGGTCCTCTGGGAGTAAGAACCAGGGAGACCTCTGGTCACAAGGGTGGCCAATTCCAGATGGACTTTAGAGAAGGCCCAAGTCCGGGGGCATGAACGTAGCCAGTGAGTGCCACTCAGCCCAGGCAGCACCCCAGAGCTGTGTCCTGGGAGACCAAGCCTGTGGTGCCTTCACACGCACCTCCAGACACCAGGAGCATGTCTCAGATCCAGAGTCCTGGGTCGGCCACCACAGAGGTGACCCTGACCTCGCCCACCTCAGGCTTTCCTGGGTAGAGGCACCTGCTCCCTGAGGAGTGAAAAAGGCCCAGAGTGACCCACCCAGATGTGGGGGGCGATTTATCTACCAGGAAGGCAGCACAAAGGGTGGTTCCTTGAGGGGAGACCCTGGCCTGCAGTGGAGCCCAGGACACCACTAAGCAGGTCTTTGGCCACCTGCAAGGACAGGTCTTCAAGTGCTACCAGTAGGACACCATGGGGCCCTGGCTCCCCAGGCCACTCTGAGGTCCCAGGTCCCCTTCTGCTGCTGGCTGGCAGTGGGACTGCAGCTGGAGCTGCATCATTGTGACATTACCTGATCTCAGTGTCCACCAAAAACCCCCATGGGAGGCCAGAGCCCAGCACTCCCTGCTGGCACCATGCCCAAGTTCTGAATGGGCCACACCCTGTGGGGGCAGTGGTCATGCGGCAGTGCATCCTGCGATCCCTGAGCGGCAGCTGTCGCCAAAGCAAGCCCCTCCGCCAGCTCCCCAGACCCAAGATGTCTCACCACCAGGGCTCCTGCCCCCAAGTCCACCAAGGTGGTGCGGGAGCTCCACTGCACACAACCAGACTGTCACAGAGAGCTCAGTCCTTGTCCCGGATTCATGCTGATTTAATAAGGAGGACATGGTTTTCAGGAAAAGGAAAGGGAGGAGCAAAGGAGAAGCACAGAGGACTCAGTCCCAGAGGCTGGGGTTCTGCCCCTCAGGGAAGCCAAGGGCTTTAAGGAGCCATTCAAGGCTACAGGCCAGCTGTGCCCTGCCCGGGGTCCCAGCTGTGCCCTGAGGTGAGTTGCAATTCACTTCTTAGATCCTCAGCAGACACCTCCTTCCTGAGGTGGGGGTGTCCAAGGACAATCACCTAGGGGGAGAAAAGACAACACAGTCCCCCATCTCCTTAGGGAGGGGAGAGAGAAGAGAGAAAAAAACTGCCATTTTAATCCTCAAAGCAACAAGGGCTACATTCAAAAGGTGAAGTGGACCACTGTCACACAGTGCTGGTGCCCGGCCGATGTCCAGCAGGCTCCCCGCTTGGGATTGGTGAACACAGGGGGCTACAGCTGGGCACTCCAAGATGCCCTCTGGAAGCCCAGGAACCCCTGTCTGCAGCAGCCTCCAGAAAGGGGGTGGCCCCGTGCACTGGCTATGCCCAGCCCCTGGTCATGGCCTGCCTGTCGGCAAGAGTAGATACCCCACCCTCACCCTACGCCCACACTGTGCACCCCACCCCACACCCACACACCATCCACCACACTCGACTCACCAGGGGAACCCAACCGAGCTGCCAGCTCCACACTCCAAGACACAGATGCTTCCAGAGATCCTGTCTCCTCCCTCAAGACCCCCCAGTGCAGTCCTTGGGGACATGGAGGGACACACTCTGCATCAAGACAGCCCTGTGGGGCAGCCCCACACCTTCACACCTGCCCATGGCTGCAGTTACAGGGAGGCCTGCCTCCTGCCCACCCTCAGCAGGATGTCACCACAGGCCTTTCCAGGAAGTGGCCTGACCCCCTCGTACTGGGCAGTGACTGGGCACTGCTGTCTGTGGACTTTCTGGAAGCCTGGCCCAGGAGTTGGGAGGGGCTCTGTCTGCAGGGCTTTTTGTGAAGGGCTCTCCTACTGTGTAACTACGGGTACTACCACAGTGGTAGACCCAGCAGCAAAAACCCTGAGAACCAAGGGCGTCCTGAGCTCACAGCCCTGTGGGCAGCAGGGGCCAGCACTGGAGAGTCCACACCCAGGTCCCAGCATCTCTGCCCACCAGCTGGAGAACATGCACAGCAGGAGCCCACCAGCTGGAGGCTTTGGGATTTGAGGTGACTGCACAGCCACATAGAGCACTGTGCCCTTGGCCTCCAGCAGCTTCTCCACAGCCCAGCAGCCCCAGCAAAAGCGGAGCCAGCTCTCCACCCCACGAGCCAGAGGCCTCCAGCCTCATCCTGGCCTGACCCAGTGGGCTGCACCCCCAAACCTCCCAACGGGAAGGACCCCCAGAGACCTTTGCCTCTGAGAGAGCAGGGTAACTCTCCAGGCCCCACTCAGTCACCCAGGAATAGGTGCGAGAAGCACAGGAGGGACACCCAAAGTGTAAGCACAAACAGCCACAAGGTCCAGCACCCTGTGGAAGCACAGATAACCAGGAGGGAAACAGAGCCAACAGGTCAGCTCTCACTCCCAGAGTCCATCCCTCAGGCACTGAGGGCTCCCTCTCTGTGCAGGAAAGGCCCCTGGTTACAGAAGGGGCTCAAATTTCACAGGGAACAAGGAGGGCACTTAGTCATTGGAGACTGAGGACCTGGGATTGGACAGTCCTGAAACTAGTTGTGCAGGTTAAAATTCAACTCAGGAAGCAATTGTAAAAAGTTGGAAACTCCTGGTTACTGGGAGGAGGTAGGGGCTCAGATCCCACCCACTGCTCTTCTTCTTCCTCTGGGATTCCTTGTTTCCTGGAGTTTCACATTTACTTATTTCCCTCCTTCCAGGAGAATGCACCAAGGGGAAGGGTAATGTCTTACTTTCCCTCCCTCCTCCGCCCCAGGCCCTTCCCTTCTCCCAGGGCTGTCTGGGGGATGTTCCCCCCTTTCACAAAGTAGGGTGCCTCCTGGGAGCCCCAGCTCCACTGACAGCCTCAGAGGGGGTCAGGGATCACCTGGGGCCTGGCGGGGCCTGTGCTGGCCTTTCCTGGGATCCTGGGGAAGCCAAAGGACAGCCCTGGAGCCGGCCTACTCCCTGCTCCATGGGGGCTTCCCGGTAGGCACCCAGATGGCTCAGGGAGGGCCGGGCACACCACCCGCACTGACCAGACGAAGGTGGTGCCTCTGGCCTGTCTCAGACCGCTCAGGGCTGCAGGGCCTCCTTCCAGGGGAGGACTGTGCCCAGGTCTGGGTCGCTGGGCAGCCCTGGCCTCTGCGGTGTTGGTTTCGTCCACCCCAGTGGCCCCTGCTGCCCAGAAGCTCCCCCAAGCCCCACCCAGGCCCAGACCTAGTTACTGTCAGGGGGTCTCAGGCTGTGGGTGGATACAATGTCTTATATCCAAGTACAATGTACTCACCACAGTGGTGCCACCCATAGCAGTAACCAGAGCCACTAGACAGGCCCGTCCCTGGCCTGGGGCCCTCCTCAGGTGTGGGCGCTCAAGGCTGCTGATCCGACCTCACCCTCGCAGTTCACTCCTCTAGGTACAGGACTGAGTGTCACAGCTGGGCCACCAGGAAAGACACCTGTCCTGCCAATGCCACCAGGCAAGGCCACCCAGCTCCTCCTGGGTCTCCAAGGCTGAGGCAAGCCACGTCACGACTCCACTGTCCCTGCTCTCAGGGCAGGTGTCCTAAGCTCAGGAGGCTACAGACTGCTCCCCAGGTTGTCTCAGGACCCCCAGCACCTGAGACCCTCGACGCTGATGTCCAGCCTGCCCCAGTGGTCCTGCCCAGCTCTGAGTGTGCAGAGACAAGGACACAGGTTGGTGTCCCCACAAAGCCACTCCAGGGTCCTGAGCACCTCACAGTCTGCTCACACCCCACCCCAATCTCTGGACTCCAGTCCTGCTGAGCCTCACAGGCTGGCCTCCTCAGCCCTCCTGTCCCCTGGAGCAGCTCACTGCTGGGACTCCTCCCCCACTCTCCCTGGAGCCCCTCCAGCCCTCCCGTCCCCTGGAGCAGCTCACTGCTGGGACTCCTCCCCCACTCTCCCTGGAGCCCCTCCAGCCCTCCCTCGGGGCCACGCTCAGTTATTGTCAGGGGACATCAGACGGTGTAGCTGGCTATAGCTACCACAGTGATGCTGCCCAGAGCAGAAACTGGGGCAGCGGGATGCCCCTCCACAGCCCCAAGCCTGGCAGCTGCCCCTCTGGGTCTTGGGCCCCCTCAAGGCCACTGACCTGACCTTGGCCAGGGAAAGATAGGCCTCTCTAGCGGGAGGTCCAGATTCTAGAGCAGACGCAACTGTCCACATGTCCATGTGTGGCTGGAGGAGCAGAGCAGGGCGAGGAAGAGAGAAACCCAGAGCCCCTGCATGGGGAGAGGGCCCAGGGCAGAGCAAGGACGGGGTCCTGCAGGGGACTGGCAGTGCGCCTGCTGCCAGCATGGCCAGGTGGTGCCTGCAGCCCTCGAGTGATCTGAGACAGGCCACAGCAGGGCCAGGCCTGAGCGGAGAGGGGGCCCAGGTCCAGGGCCCTGGAGAGCAACAGGAGCTCAGAGGCCCGTAGGCTGATCCAGGGCTCACGGGCCCCACGGGCACTGGCCCTCCCCAGGCTCCACCCTCGCCCCCCAAAGCAGGGAAACTAGGGTCAGGGCAGAGGACGGGACCCAGGTGACCAAGTGGCCAGGCACCCTGGCTACATCATGCTTTGCTGACCAACATGCAGGTGAAACCCTTCCTGCTTCCATCTGGGCCTCAGGGGGACTCAGGGTCACTTCTGGGGGATGTCCTCCCAGCCCCACCTACAGCTCACCATCCAGAGCACATCCTTCTGAGGGGCCCAGGGAGATGGGCACACAACCCAGGCCCTGGGGACAGACCATATTGTTGGGGCCTCTGTCACTGTGTCAGTGGATAGCAGATACCACAGTGATGTGACCTATGTCCCAAAGCCATTGCCACTCCCAAGGGCTGGGCTGGTCACCTCCACCGGTTCTCCCAATAGACTTAGGAGGCTACTGACTCCTCAGCAGCTGCTGTCGGAGCTGGAGAGCCAGAGCAGGCTCCAGAACACGGTGGCTGGCCACACCCAGCCCCTGGGGCAACCAGTGTCCAAGGCAGAAAAGGGTACGAATGCCCCGATGTCCCAGCCACATGCCCGCACCCCAGAGGACCTGTCTGGGGGCAGAGGGCTCCACCCCATCCTGCTGGAGGACACAGGGACAGGAGCCACTCCTCACAGAGCTCCTGGGGAACCCTCAGAGTGTGAACAGGTAGGACAGTCACCTGGGGGTCCTCCCAGCACTCTCTCCAGGGACGGCATTTCTCCCTCCCCTCTCTTCTCTCCTCATGTCCTCTTCCACAGAACGGTGGGGACACCATCCAGGAGGGTGGCATGTGGGCACGGGGCGCCTAGGTGATCTGCTACGAGGCTGTGTCACGGTGCACTGTGAAGTGCTGACTGTGTTTGGCCAGGTCGGCTCCCAGGTGCAGGCTGCAGAGCAAACACCTGCCAATGTACTGTCCTCACTGAGACGACCCCCAGGACAAGGAACCGGCCACCTCCCCGCCACCCTGGGTCTGCCTGGCCCCAGGTGGCCCACGCCTGTCGCCCACATCCCTCCTCCCAATGAGCCAGTCTACCCAGCCCTACTCACGTGAGACCCTTACTTACTGCTCACCAAGAAAGGCCTGACGTCCTGAACAGATTCTGAGCAGCCCTGAATCACAGTGGATAGAGCTGGGACTACCACAGTGAGAAAAGCTCTGCCCAGAACTGCCCACGGCAGCTGGGCAGCACAACCCATATCCGCCAAAAGGGTCTGCAGCCCAGGTGCTCAACTGAGTTCTCCCACCCCGGCTCCCACCCTTGCTCTGGGGCCAACAGGCTCACCCCATGCCCAGTGCAGGCGCTGGAGGGAGGTGCTGCAAGGGATTCTCTCACAGTGGGACACCCCCCAATGGCTCAGGCCAGGCCCAAAGCCCCTTGACAAGCCCAGCCCTCACCTAAAAGTGACCAGTCGAGCAGCAGACCCCTCAGCCTGGATGGACCCCACACCCCACAGCACCTGGACCAGAGCTCTAGAGGGCAACTTGGATGGACACTGGAGCCCCAGGGCCTGGGCTGGAACCTTGGCTCTACCTGGCCAGCCCCAAGCTGAGACCTGGGAGGAGGACAGGCTGGCAGGCAGCTGACATGCACTAACAGGCCGAATGTCCCCAGGGGAGTCAGCTGTGCTGAGACCAGAAACTTCTAGAGCTCAGGAGAGAAGAACCCAGTGCTCCAGGGACACCTCCTCACAGCTGGACAGGACCAAGAGGGACACTGAGCCCACCTACAGGGACCCCACAGGCCTGGGGTTTCTGCTGGGGTTTATGTCCCTGTGAGGTGGAGTGGCTGGCCCTACAGGGTCCCAGCAAGCCAGAAGCACCCAGGCCAGCTCCACGGGCAAGAGGAGGCATTTGGGTCAGAGTGCAGACCAGCCGACACCTTCCCAAGGACTCCATGCCCACTCTGCACTCAAGGAGAACAAGGAAAGCCCATGACGGAACTCAGAACTCAGGCCAGGAGACATCCCCCTACTCACATTGCAGCCAGGAGAGACCCCTCCCTGGCTGGGCCCTCCTGGCAGGCGGAAGGGAATTTGTGCAGGCTTGAGACACTGTGCATATTATGGTAGCGGGTACGCACAGTGCCACATGTCACAAATAAAACCTGCCCGGAAGCCACCCAGAGCCCAGCTGACACCCCAGCCCTACTCATGTGAGACCCCTACTTACTGCTCACCAAGAAAGGCCTGACGTCCTGAACAGATTCTGAGCAGCCCTGAATCACAGTGGATATAGCTGGGACTACCACAGTGAGAAGAGCTCTGCCCAGAACTGCCCACGGCAGCTGGCAGCACAACGCACACCCACCCTAAAGGGTCTGGGGCCTCCACCTGCAGGACTCAGGGGCCACTCACCTGCCTCCCTTCCTGAGAGAAGGATCCAGTGCTGCTTGCAGGTGGGGGCAGTGGCCCCAGAGCAGCCTGACCCCACCCTCCAGGTTCAGAGACCCAGTGCCATGTCCTCCTGGAGTCTGGAGCTCAGCCAGGCTGAGGGCACAAGAGATGCCACCCTCCCCCTGGGCATCTCAGTTCACAGGAAGCAGATAAGTTCCGGGCCAGCTCGGGGAGAGCCCCCTTCCGGCCACCCCTTCCTGCCAGGCCCTCCTTCCCTCCTGTTCTGCACAGGACAGCACATGGGCAGATGCAGCTTTGTGCCAACCTGGGGCTGCCCTGCACAGGGTCTCCTGAGAGTCCTTCTGTGTGGCTCTGAAACTGGTCCTAAAGTCAGGACCAGCCCTTGTCCCCACATTGAGATTAAACACCCGAGAAACTCCAAGGGAAGAGAGAAAAGCAAATTTCACTGAAGAAACAGAAAAGAGAAACGAGAAGGATTCCTGCAGAGAGCTGTCCCCGAGGGAGGGTGGTGTCTTGCCCTTTTCTAGATTTCAGGTTTCCCTTCCTCTCTTGCCCCCTCCTCTCACCCCACTGCCTAAAGGTGGGAATGACCACATGCAGGAAAGAAGCCCGAGGGAAAATAACCCTTTAAGCTGCTACGATCTAGGGGCTGGCGTCAGTGTCTCTGTCCAGCAGAGAAGTGAGGCCCAGGACACAGAGGCCACAAGCCACAGATGCAGAGTCAGACTTCTGCAGAGAGAAGGGCCCAGCGGGGAGTCCGGGGGGAGGTGGGGCCTGTTCTCCTTATGTTCTCTGGAGTCTCCTCCTTTCCTTACCTCCTCCCTATCCACGTGCTCCTCACCATTATTGATGGGTGTCCCCTCTGTCCACGCGTCTGTGTTAGTTCTTTCGTTAGGTCCCCCACTTAGGGGCATGAGTAGGGAGGGGTCTGTCTGTCTGGGTCCCAGGTGTGCCCACGTGCACTTTGTCCAGCAGGAAGCTGACCTCACCAGAAGACCCTCTCTGTGCACCTTGTCCTGACCCTGCCCGGCCCCCTCCCTCGCCATCTTGCCCTGGCTGCCTAGGCCTCTACATGTCCCTCATCCCTGCTCTCGCAGATACCCCGACCACTGTTGGGATTTGGCTCAGTGACCACTCTATCTACGTCAGGCTCACAAGGGGCTTTGTTGGAGTCACCAGGATGTCCCTCTGCGGAAAGTCTAGGGCAATGGGAAGCAGCAGGCTGGTCCAGAGGCCAGCACTGATGACGTTCATCCGTGGGTCTGTGAGGGGTCCGTGGTCGGGGTGGAGGGATGACCACGGGCTCCATTGGTAACACCTCCTGGAGTTTTATTGTCTCTACACAAGAGGAAACAACACGAATAAGCAAATTGATAATGTCAGGACCAAAGAGAAGAACAAGAAACAGGCCACCCGAGGCCAAGGACAGGAAGAAACCGGGAGGTAGGTGTCATAGCTGTGGATGGGCTGTGGGACTGAGTGTCCTCCAGGCTCCCCGGTAAGGTCCCACTCTGCCAGCCAGGGTTGCTCTCCTCCTGCTGCAGCACATCCCTCTCTAAGACCTTGTGCTTTTCAAGGAAGGTCCAGTGTACTGAGGTCAAGGGGACCCGTCCTGCACAGTCCTAGAGACTGACGGCCACTGGAAGGTGGAAGGTGAGTCTGGTTCAGTTTTCTAGAACTTCCTTTATGTCCTCTGATTCAGCTAGTGAAAGGGGACATGTACCACCTCAGGTCCACACCCCTGCCTCAGCATCGCCCTGAGATGACACAGCCCTGAGCAGTGGACATCCAGCACCTCTGGGATCACAGGGGGAGTGTCCCTGCAGGAGGGGACCTGGGCTCCCGTCCTTTTAAGTTGGGACGTGAAGGGGAAGCCGTCTTAGGACCCATGGCCTCTCCTTCAGATGGGCCCAGGGGACCTCCTGAGCAGCTGGTAAGGTCCCTGTCCTCTGTCCAGGTTTTCCTGTTCTGGGCTCAGGGCAGCCGAGCAGGGTCTGAGGGTCAGGCCTGCAGTCCTCTAGCTCAGAACGACGTCTCAGGTAAAGGATTAAGTGGGTTAAGGAGCTTCATCCATTTACCCTCCTGCTGTCCCGACCGGCAGGACACATCAACGTGGGCAGGGAACCTAGATGGGGAGGAATGAAGGGACAAGAGACACGAAGGGTGACAGCAAGACAAAAGTTCTGATCAAGCTGCAAACTTTTATTGTTCACACAGGGGTATTTATGGGCTGGGGATGGGGGAGCTCTCTTATCAGCAGTTGCTGGAAGTCTTCGCAAGGTGAGATAGCGCAGGATGTTTCAGGAAGACAGATGGCCGCAGGATGTCTCAGGGAGATGGATGGCTGCAGGGTGTCTCCCAGGCGAGATGTCTCCTAGGGGGCTGTTTCTTATAACTGTCAGGCTATTCTTTGAAGGAGAACTCCCTTTTGGTCCCTGGCATCTCCCCCTTACTTATATAAAATATATGACCATACCTTACCGGCCTATATCTAATAGAGAAATCTTTAATTCTGTTACTTAGGGCTGGATAACCATACTAGCAAACATTAAGCCTACCTGTGTAGGTTAGAAATAAAGGCCTTAAACTAAAAACTATTCTGGCAGTCCCTTTTGATGGTTATCAGGCATTCCTGTCTGAGAATCTCTTTTGCAGCCTCCAGTTTACTTATTTTTGGAAGTTACATTTAACTATTATTATCATTTAAAATACCCAGGAATAGCAGTGTTTAGGCTTTGACTGTCTTTGCTAAGTGTTTAAGATGAAGTAGTCAAACTGACTTTGTTTCCATCTATTGTTAACAGTCAGCTGAGTTTCCCCGGGTATCCTCAGGAACTTCACAGCAGCTTCTCAGTTCCACTAGTGCCATTTGCGCTAGGATGGGTCCAGACCTTGCTTGACCACGTGGCTTCCCTTGGAAGCATCAGGGATGTCTCCCTTTTTGATGACCCTCCTCTTCACAGCAAATGCACTGATTGGCTTTCTGTTGTCCAGTGGTCTCATTAATCTCCCTGATCAGGAGGTTATGTGGCCTAGAGTTGCAGAGCCCTTTGAAGAAGTCCCCTATTCCCTGATTCAGACTGACTCAGAGGGCAAGAGCCAAATTTTTAATTTTAAAACTTAATCTTAAACATCTAGCAAATAAGTTAACAGCCTTATATTAAGAGTACTGAGCTTTAATGTCTATCTCTCTATCCTGTAGGTGATAACTTCTTGTCTTAAATTAACCCAGGTAGTGAGCTCTTAAAGTAGTACCTCTGCAAAACATTAACAGGCAATCTTTAAGCCATTTATAAGAAAACTACAAGATAAAATTATCAAGAGTAAAAACATTTAGTTCATATAATAACTACCTTGAATTTTGGTGGAGTATATCCCCTGTTTGAGACCCTGGCAATCGTGACAAAAACCAACTTTTGGACACAATCTTAAATGTACTGAAATCTGGCCTACTTTTTTCATAGTCATTTTCACATGCAGTGAGATGGGACATAGAGCCTTATCTCAAGTAAGGTGGGGCTCTTCATAAGTCTTAAATACTATAGTTCTGAAGCTGATCTTTGCTTTTTAGACATCATTTTACAAAGCCTACATAAATTGTTGCTCAAGTTCACATGAATATTAGCTAACACAACATAATATTACATCTAAAACATGAATTAAAGAAAGGCTGAAAGCTTTTAACCTTTTGTAGAAAAGTAGCAAAGTATTTTTGTGTTTTGCAATAAAACCTTTACATAGATTAGGCTCTCATTAACTTAAAAATACATTTAAATTGTATCTCAGTGTAAAGTAACATGGAACTTTACATATCTTATTGATAACAAATCCAGTTACAAATGATATAAATAAATCTCCAACATGTTTTTCTTTTAAGCCTAAAATTACCATACAACTTCAGAACACAGCTTGATATAATGCTCTTTTGAAGCTTCTACCTTACAGACTTGTACACCTGGAAGATATGAATTAATAGCACCATAATTACATTGATGATTTTATATTGACCAAGTTTAGCTCTTAAAGAAATAACATTACAATATTGAAAAATTAACAGTTGTTGTTTAACCATAGTTGTATAATTTTTAAAAACTTACACATATAACCAATTTACACAGACCTTTTTTATCACTTGCTTAAACCCTTTTGTTAACTTAATCATATAGACTTTTTTATCCAGAAACACATTTTCCCTCTATTAAATCCATATCTAGAACCTTTTAGTTTTTCTTTTTCATCTGTTAACCTTCTTTTTGTTCACATTTTGAAATAATACTTGTAAATTTCTGAATTTAAGCAATTATTTCATAGACATCAACATTTTATTAGGTTTTATTTTTGAACACCTAGAAAAACTTATAAGCTTAATTTTAAAGATATCTTTACTTCCATCTGTTTACCCAGTTTAAATTGAACCATTTGAATCACGTGAATCAAAGATATTTGGATCCATTGTTTTTTTTTTTTTGTGAGCGCTCTTTGTATATCTGCCAATTGTCATATAACTGCATGATATATGGACATACACACACATACAGACATACGACATACAACACATAACACGAGTGTAACACATACACAAGGCCTTGTATTTTTTTTTTCCATTGCAATGTTTAAAAACTCCACAGTTGATCAAAAATAGAACTGATCAGAAAACATTAACTTGTCCATGAGCTCAAAAAATACAGAATCTAAGGGAAAAAACAAGAGTCAAAATGACTGGCCAGTAATTAGTAAATACCATACAATTTACTTTTTGGTTTGGTCTTGTTTGAGTTCAGGTAAAAGGACACTTTTAAGAAAGGGGGATCTGTGGAGATGTAAACTTAAGAAATAAGCCTGTAAGAAGGGTAGAACATCCTTTTAAATGTTGGCAGTGCGGTCTTCCATCTCCAGATGATGATAGTGAACCTGTATGGGCTTAGAGGCCAAAATATTAATCTGTTCTTTAATAAATTGAACCAGCCTGTTTATAATGCAGGGTCCTATGGACATTATTAAAAGTAAACCCAACAAAGGGCCTAATAGGGGAAGAAGGTAGGGTAAAAATCCATTAAGCCCAGTCCAGAGGGGATTTTCAAATAGTTCCCTTCATCTCTTTTCTAAATCTTCTTGAAGCTGCTTAATTTTAGTCCATACTATGCCTGATTTATTGGCATAAAAGCAGCATCATTCCCCTAAGGCCAAGCAAATACCTCCCTGTTTAGCTGTCAGCAAATCTAAGCCTCTTCTGTTTTGAAGGACCACTTCTGCCAGGGAGTCTATTTGGTCCTGTATATCTTTAATGGTTCCTGATAGAGTTTGTACATCATCTATAAGTTGCTGAGATAGGCGACGGTAAGAGTGTATAGCTGTGCCTAAGCCAGCTGTACCTGTGCCCACAGCAGCTGTTATTCCAAGGGTGGCAAGGAGTGGTAAGGCCTGTATTGCCCTCCTGTGTCTTTTGACTAAGGTGTCTAGGCTAGGAATGGGTAGAGGTTCATCTCCTGGGACAATAGATATATCAGGGAGTAATAAGGCAAGAACACAGCCACCAGTCCAATTCGCTGGAATCCTGGGGAAGGCTGAGTTTCCTCCACACATAAAAACTGTGCCATTGGGGGGACAAAGAGATGGGGTGGGTGAGGAGTAATTTTTTACTGTTGAGCAATTTCCAAAGGAAGTAACTCCAACATCAGTATCATAGGTATTATTTTGCATCGTGCCTAAAAGACGTAATATAAAAGTGCCTATAGGCTGTACTTTAAAAGGAAATCCAGGTTGGCATGTATTATCCTTGTCTATGATAGAATTAATAGGAACCGCCATAGGCATGACTGCCCCTGTTGTCATGCAGAGCCAGCAATCACCAGCAAGGGTGGGGTTGGAATTATTAAGCAAGGAGAAGGTAGTTCCCAAAATATCTAATGTATTGGTATCTAAATCTGGGAGTTGGAATTTAGGCAGCACTAAGGGATGATATGTGAGCTCAGGGATTTGTGGTTTCAGAAGTTTGATTATCTGAAGATGCTTGACAGCATCAGTGGGTCCTCCACCATCAGAGACCCCTGTAGGGGCCTTAATGGGCCAACAGGAGGGTTTACCAACAGTGCCTTGGCATCCAGCTGACTGTAACTTGGTGTATATGCCTTCTCCTCCCCGGTCAAAGAGAACGGGAGTATAATGAATAGCGGTCCCCCCTGCTGCATGAGTTTTAGTTAGGGTGGCTTCAAAAAATTGTTCTCTCTGCTTGTTAACACAAATTGAGGCTGATGCATAACAAGAGACATGCATCGCCTGGGTATGCGTACAAGTTGCAGAACAACTTTGGAGAGCTTTGCTTGTACTGGGGGGGAATAATCTTTGGCTTGTTAACACATACCCATTTAGGCTGATGAAATCCTCCGAGTTTATGGTCAACCTCAGCACAGAGGTAAGCCACCTTAGTCAAGCAGTCAGCAGTCTGGGTCCAACTACTGGGAGCCTGAGTCCAAGATCCTCCCCTGCATTTGCAGGGAGGGCCGAAAAGGTACTCCCTGATGTTGGAAGGTGGAGGGCCAAGGCCTCCATGTACAAACCTGTTCAACAGAAGTGCCTTAAGCAGGATCCTCACATAGATTATTGGCTACATCTGAAAAAGAGGAAAATTTGTCCTCAGGGGGAGGGTCTCTGTCCCTGGGTGGAGGTAAGTCATTAACCTGTTTAACCAGGCGTTCTGGTAACCATCTTGGGGCTGCTTGCTCTTGGTCCAAAACACAAGCTGAGCCTCGTCCCCAGATGAGGACAGGATCTGGGCCTTTCCATTTATTTGTAAGGGGATCGCGCCACATAACGGGTGGGTGAACAGAATTGGACGAGGGATGCCAGTGTCTGTCTGCGGCTGAATGACCTTCACTGTCTAGGGTAAGAAAATTAAGGGCAAGTCATGCATGGCTAAGGGGATCCCTGGGAGTGGTAAATACAAGGGCGGAAGCCTTAAGGCGGGTTAGGCAAGTCTTTAAGGTAAGGTGGGCACGTTCCACAAGGCCTTGGCCCTGAGGGTTGTATGGAATTCCAGTAGTATGACAAATTTGGAAGGTGGCACAAAACTGTTTAAACTTGGCACTGGTATATGCAGGACCATTATCTGTTTTAATATGTATTGGTTTACCCATTATGGAAAAGGCTGAAACAAGATGAGAAAGGACATCTTTGGTAGCCTCTCCGGAATGTGGTGATGTGAAAATAAAGCCACTGAAGGTATCTATAGAAACGTGTATATATTTGGTTTTTCCAAATTCAGGAAAATGAGTGACATCCATTTGCCAAACCTGATTGGGCAGCAATCCTCGGGGGTTAACTCCCAAGTGTTGAATGGGGAGGGAGACAGCGCAAGCAGGACATGCTTTTACTATTTCTCGTGCCTGATGCCTGGTAATTTTACAAAGTAATCGAAGGCTCTGGGAATTTAGATGGTGAAGATTTTGTAACTCCGTGGCCTTTTGAACAGAGCCAACAAAAATTGGAAAGATGGAACGAGTTGCTGCATCAGCCTGGGCATTACCTTGTGTTAGAGGGCCGGGAAGATCAGAGTGTGCCCTGATGTGTCCTAAGAAAAATGGGTGTTGTCTGGCCTGAATTAGCTGCTGAAGCTGGTGAAACAGAAAGGCCGCATTGGAAGAAGACTTAATGGCAGGTGAAATCTCCAGCAGGGGCACAGAATGAGCAATGTAGGCACTGTCTGTATAAATATTAACAGGCTTATCGAAAAATGTTATAAAAACTTGTGTTATGGCAAACGAGCTGTGCTGACTGATAGACAGTATCAAAGGTGGTAGGCTGGTTATTGACAACAAAGACCGCACGGCCGTTAGTGGAGCCATCTGTAAAGACAGTAAGGGCTTGAGGAATGGGAGCCTTTTGAGTAATTTTGGGAAAAATAAATGGATGTAATTGGGCAAAATGTAAAAGGGGGTCATTGGGGAGGTGGTTATCAATTGTTCCCAAAAAGCCTGATAGGGCAATACCCCATTCATCCCCTGTCTGTAGTAAAAATTGGGTTTGGTCCTTAGTATATGGAATTAAAATATTATCAGGGTCTTTGCCAAAATGTTGTCGAGAAAGCAAGTGACCTTTGATAATAATAGAAGCTACCTGAGCAGGATAAACAGTAATAACCTTGGAGGATGTGGTGGGTAAATGGACCCAAAGCAAGGGGCAGCCTTTATTTTTAAAATGTGGATCCCACTGCCAAAATATTCCTGTGGGTGTATGAGGAGTGTGTAAAATAACCAGAACCAGAGGAAGGTTATAGGAAAATTGTGTAACAAACTGTTGGGCAATGGCTTCTGTGACTTGGTTTAATGCCTGTCGTGCCTCGGGAGTAAGCTTTCGAGGGGAGGAGGGGTGGGAATCACCTCTCAAAATATCATTAAGGGGCAGAAGTACACAAGTGGGTAATTTTAAATATGGTCTTAGCCATTGAATATCCCCTAGTAATTTTTGAAAATCATTAAGGGTGTGAAGATGGTCCACACGTAGTTGTATTTTAGGAATTTGGATCTGATTATCTTGAAGTTTAAGGCCCAAATAGGTATAAGGGTCCTGTGTTTGAGCCTTATCAAGAGCTATCTGTAGTCCCAAGGTAGTGAGGGCTTTGTAAAGGTCCAAGTAACAATTATTAAGGTCATGGGTATTAGGTGCAGCAATTAACAAATCATCCATATAATATAAAATATAAATTTGTGGCCATCGTTCTCTTACAGGGTCTACTGCTTGAGCCACGTATTTTTGGCAAAGACTAGGGCTGTTGGCCATACCTTGGGGAAGAACCTTCCATTGAAACCTCTGCATAGGGCCCTGAAAATTAATGCGAGGGAGACTAAAGGCAAAATAGGGTCTATTCTCAGGATGTAAAGGAATGGTAAAAAAGCAATCTTTTAAGTCAATAACCATTTTACAATAGTTTTTGGGAATAGCCACTGGTGTGGGAATGCCTGGCTGTAGTGCTCCCATTGGGTGCATAACTTTATTAATGGCACGTAAATCTTGTAAAAGGCGCCACTTGCCTGATTTTTTCTTGATAACAAAAATAGGAGTATTCCATGGTGAGGTTGAGGGCTCTACATGGCCGGCTGCCAGCTGTTCCTGCACTAACATGGAGGCAGCCTCCAATTTTTCTTGGGTAAGGGGCCACTGATCCACCCACACAGGAGTCTGAGTCTCCCAAATAATCTTATCTGCATGGGGTACAGGAGGGTCAGGGACCGACACTAAAAATCCGAATACCCAAGTCCATATGTATCTGTTTTTTGTATGGGTTGTATGGGCTCAACCAGTCCTTGTCTCAGTCTCCCAAGGCCTGTACCAGGAACAAAATTCATACGAAGCATTTAATGAGTCACCATGGAATTGGGACTGGCAAGAATAACTTCCATTTGACTCAAAATATCTCGGCCCCATAGGTTAACAGGGAGGTCAGGAACAACAAAAGGAGTGACAGTTCCCTTATTACCCTCTTTATCAGTCCAGCTAAGAGCCCTAGAGCTGACCAGAGGATTTTTTGACTGTCCTATCCCTTTAAGGTCAGTCAAGGATGGGGTGAGGGGCCAGCCTGATGGCCAGTATTTTTGAGAGATAATTGTGGCATCAGCCCCAGTATCTAGAATTCCTTGGAAGTCCTTTCCTTCAATAAGTAGGGTAAGGGTGGGTCTATTGTGAGAAATGGGCTGAACCCAATACACATCAGAGGAGCCCAGGAGGCAGTCCCCCACGGTAGGGTTTGGGCGGTGGAAGTGCCTCCTGAATCTAAGGGAAGGAGTATTAATTGTGCAAGTCTTGTTCCTGTCGGGATGGCCACAACTCCATTAATAGCTGTGGCCAGTATTTTTATTTCTCCAGTGAAATCATTATCAATAATACCAGGGAAGACCTGAACACCTTGTAAGGTAGTAGAGGCTCTTCCAAGAATAAGGGCACACGTATGAGATGGAGGGGGACCCATGATTCCAGTGGGTATTATCTGGGGCCCTTGCATGGAGTCTAGTATTGTATCGGTGGTGGCACAGAGGTCCAATCCTGCGCTGCCTGGGGTGGCTTGTTGGAGGGAGGCAATCGTGGAGAAGGATTTTGAGGTAGGTTGGGAGTTTGGGAGGGAACAAACCTTATTCCCCCTGGGTTTGTCCTGGGGGAGGTTGGGGCCAGGGGCCCCGCAGGGAGTTTCCCGAGAAGCGGGAAGAAGTAGGCTGTGCAAGGGCATTTGCCTTAGATCTACACTTACTGGCCCAGTGATGACCTTTCCCACATCTAGGGCAAAGGGTGGCTGTGGGCGGTTTAGCCCCGGTTTGAGGAGACGCTATCCCTAGGCTTTGTTTGCCTGTCGGACACTCGAGTGCAAAATGGCCAGGCTGTTTACAAGTAAAGCAAGTACGTGAGCCAGGATTGCGAAAGGCCTTGGTAAAGGCAGCACCTATGGCCAGACCCATGGCATGGGCTGCACCCACCCCGGCACAGAGTCTAATAAAGTCAGAAAGTTCCCCTTTATCCTTATGTGGTCGAAGAACATCCTGACATGCCGGGTTGGCGTTTTCAAAGGCAAGATGTTTTACAAAGGTGCTTTCGCTTTCGCTTGGTCCAAGCAGGCGTTCTGCGGCTAGGTTAAGCCGGGCAACAAAGTCGCTATAAGGCTCGTCAGGCCCTTGTCGGATTTTTGCTAGGGAAGTGGTAGCCGAGCTCTTTTGAGGGAGGCGTCTCCAAGCATGTAATGCATGGATCTGCGCCAAAAGTCCAGCAGGGAAACGCGCCTGTTTAGGGTTAGTGTCAAAAGGCGCATTGCCCACTAGCTTAACATAAGTCCAGGATTTAGAGGAGGCCTTAGTTAAATTTTTTTGAGCAATTTCCCGACAGTGCTCTTTGAAATCTGCATTCCATAACAGGAAGTCTCCAGCACTGAGGGTAGCTCGGGCTAAAAATTTCCAATCATTAGGAGTAAGCCATTGTGCGCTGTGACTCTCTAGTAAAGCCAATGTGTAGGGCACAGTGGGGCCATAGTGAGCACAAGCCTTTTTAAGTTTCTCAAGAAAACGCAGGCTTAATTTTTTGTAGACACTCTGGGTTCCTTCCTGCCTAGGGGTGAACTCCTCATCTTCTGAGTCTTGATCTTCCTCTTGCCCTCCCCCACCCTTCATCCCCTTGATCCGTTTCCTCGGCTTTCTCCTCTAGATCTGTTTCCTCCGCTTTCTCCTCTTTGTCCTCAGCCTGGGCGGGCTTATCTGTCTGACTGCGGGTGACTGGGAAGGCGAGAACAGGCCAATGGCGCGGCTTAGCCTTTGTATTAGACCGCCTTGGGACACCTCGGGTTGACTCCATGCCTAAGGTTAATGAGCGGAGCTCAGAGTCAAGGGATCTTAATTCTTTTAAAAGTTGGATCTGTTCCCGTCTATGTTGGAGGGACTCTCACAAGGGAGCCAGGTCAGGCAGGGGAAGTGGAGAAAAAATATCTGAGGGAGCAGTTGGCCCCTGAAGGGCCTGAGCACAAAAGGCAGGAGGGATATAGGAGGGAGGTGGATGTGTGAGTCCTATAGACTGTGGCAGGGTCCTGAGAGGTGGCGGGTCTTCTGAATGGTAGCGAGCTGCTTCCTTCTCCAAGGTAGCCTCCTCCCCAGGGGTCAATGTGTCTCCAGGATTTAAAACTGGATAAAGGTGGTTGGTAACCATTGGAGCCTTATTTATTAGGGTGGGGTTTTGAGCGGGACCAGGAAGGTTCCCAGGGTCCTGGGGAGACTGAGAAGGGTCTGTGTCTATACTAACTGAAGGGCGTGCCTAGGGGGGACGAGAGGTCTTTTGCATAGCCTCTTCCCCAATCCTGACAAGTTTTAAGGTACCATTATCAAAGGGTGAACTTTTAAGAAGTTCATTAATTAAGTTCCAGTAAGAAAATGTGGGAATAGGCACCTTTTCTGGGCCAAAGGATTCATAATAATCTTTTAAACAGTCTCCTACTCTAAGCCATCTTTTACCATCAATGGTCCCTTCAAGGGGAAACCATGGACACAATTCTCCTACGTATGAAAAGAATAATTTTAAGTCCTTTTTCTTAACACGCGCCCCCCGTGTCTTGAGGGCCACCTTGAGGCCTGACAAAAACAACTCATGTGATGAAACTGCTTGTCCCATGGTGTGTCACTCACCTTGCGTCGTCCTCACTCTCCTCCCAGATCTGTCTCTGGGTCATGTCTACCGACGCGATCGCGCACTCCCGCTTGGCCAAGTCTTCCCAGAGGACGGCGTTCCCCCTCAGTCAAAAGCTCGAGCCCCACACTGGGCGCCAAATGTCCCCACTGGCAGACACATCAACGTGGGCAGCGAACCTAGATGGGGAGGAATGAAGGGACAAGAGACACGAAGAGTGACAGCAAGACAAAAGTTCTGATCAAGCTGCAAACTTTTATTGTTCACACAGGGGTATTTATGGGCTGGGGATGGGGGAGCTCTCTTATCAGCAGTTGCTGGAAGTCTTCCCAAGGTGAGATAGCGCAGGATGTTTCAGGAAGACAGATGGCCGCAGGATGTCTCAGGGAGATGGATGGCTGCAGGGTGTCTCCCAGGCGAGATGTCTCCTAGGGGGCTGTTTCTTGTAACTGTCAGGCTATTCTTTGAAGGAGAACTCCCTTTTGGTCCCTGGCATCCTGCAGAAGAAGAGGTCTCCTTGCTGAATGGTACTGTGATTTAGGGTCCCCCAGGGGCCACTGTCCGCAGTCTCCTAATGGGTACCTGGGCCAGGCCTCAGTGCAACAGATCAAGGTTATCTCTTTAACTGGGGTCCAAACCCCCAGTTCTAGAGCAGAAGGCAGAGGGGTAAGTCGCAGGATTTTGGAAGAAAGGGATCCCATCTGGAAACAAAAAGAAAGAGGTGCTGACGGGGGCCGCCCACCCCCACATCACTCTGACAAATCCAGAGGGTGGACTGGCTTGCCCAGCATCTCTCCACAGGGGACCGTGTCCAGGTAGAGACCAGCCAAGCCTACCCGTGGCCTGTCCTCCATATCCCCGATATTTCTTTTTGCATCTCAGATCTCTCTGTGCTTTCACTCCTAGACAGCGTGTATTCCCACCTTATTCCTGTCAAAAGGGATTCAGAATTCCCAGGAGCAAGGAATCTGGGGGAGACCTCTGCCTGTATAGGGTTTCTGCTGGAGTCTGAGATAAGAGCAGCCAGCCCACATTAACAGGTCTGTTTCCTGTGAAAGGCGGTTCCCAGAAGCTGCTCTGAATCAGCCACTGAGAGTCTTGTTTGTTTTCCTTCCTTCTGGAGGGTCCTTGAACCCACAAGGAAGGGGGACAGGGGTTTCCACAATGTCTCCAAAAGACACGGAGTTCCTCTCTCATGGGGCCCTTGATCAGGGATCACGATGCTGGAAAAGGACAGGTTTCTGCATAAGGTAAAGATGAGTAAGAGCACTGTGATCTTAACTGAAACCTGTGTCCCACAGGAGGGAGGGAACCTCACTGATCCTGTTGTGGACGGTGTGGCTGAGAGAAGAGAAGGAGGAGCCCAGTCAGTCTGGAATCAGTGCTACCATGGCTGGGCTGCCCAGCCTTAGAGAGCCACAGAAGGGCCAGCAGACCATGGTCACTCCCCAGGCCCATCAGCTGTTTGACGTGACTGCTACTGACCCAGTCGATGGTTCCAATCCAAGACAAGCCCCGGATTCTGTTACCGTCTGCTGAGGGCCATTGCCCAGTAGGAATGACGCATCGAAATTTCCTTGCCAGCGTACCCCATGTTAAATGGACTTGCCTTGGAATTTCGCTGTTGACATTGCATGTAAGGTGACCTTGCTCAAGGACCAAGGCGGATCCGGGTTTAGAGCTGATCAGGTTTGAGGAAGTATCCTGGTCCTTGGGTTTAAGGCATTCCCGGTTTAAGACAATAGGGGTTTTAGGGAAGTTGGAGGTTGAAGATTATTGCTGCTTGGATTAGGGTGTTCCTGCTGCTTGTTCCCGTTGAGTTCTCGTGAGATTCAAATGGGATTTTGGAAAAAAGCCTCGTGGAGTAGGTGAATTGGGCAGCAGCAGAATGGGATTGCCCCAGAGCCTGTGTGGAGGCTGGTGTGAGTTCGGGAATAAAGAATTGCTGTTTGAATCTACAAAGCTGTGTGGTGGCTCGTGATTCTGTGCCCAGCCAAGACTGTGGCATTTTGGTGGCCCGTACACGGAGCGTCTGAAACTTGGAGGTAAGTGAAATTCCTCACCCCTGAGGGAAGGCGAGAGAATGGGTGACCATTTCAAAAAACAATGTGTTCTTGTTTTGATTTATTTCGTTTTTGCTTCAAGCTGCCTGTCCCTAGAAATTTCTCAGGCAAACTGGGAAAAATGGTTGGCTCAAGGTTTGAAGTTTGTCAGCCCGGAGAAAGAGAAAATTGATACAGCGAATTTTTATTCAGTTTTTGTTTCATTCAGTTGCGGTTTTGTTTTGTGTTATCTTATTGGGTTGTGTTATCTTTATAGAAGATTAGAAATTAGTAAAAAAGAAACTGAAAAGGTGTTAAGTAAATTGTTAGAGATTCAGGCCATGGAGAAAGACATTTTAGATCAAGCAAAAGAGAAGATCTCTCGAGCTAGTCAGAGAGAGGAAGAAAATTTAAAGGAAAAGGGGTTATTAGGAAAAAGGCCACAACAAGAGGCTGTTACTAACTCCGTTTTATTACCAGAGGGCGTAATTCAACCAACAGCCCCACCGATGGAAACAGCTGAGTGGCCCTCAAACCCCGTAGTTGATAAGTGGGATCCTGAGACAGGACCTCAAAGATTAGCATGCCCCATACTTGAGCAGGTAGGAGGGCAGAGAATTCACCGTGCTTTAGATTTTAAAACAGTGAAGCAGTTAAAGGAGGCTGTAACAACCTACGGTCCCCAAGCTCCCTTCACGGTAAGCATGGTCGAATCCATTACTAACTTGGACATGACGCCAGCAGATTGGGCTAATATGTGTAAATCTGTGCTAAATGGAGGACAATATTTGTTATTGAAAGTTGCCAATGAGGAATTTTGCATGGAGACAACTAGGTGAAATGCAGCAGCCGGTTACCCTCAAAGAAATCTAGATATGCTTTTAGGAAAAGGACCTTATGAGGGTCAACGGCAACAAATTGAATATGATCCTGCTATATATGCACAAATTCCTGCAGACGCAGTTAGGGCATGGAAGACTTTACAAGGACATGGAGATTTACAAGGTCAGCTATCTAAGGTAATACAGAGACCTAATGAACCTTACGCTGACTTTGTAGATAGGCTTATTCAAACAGCCGCCAAAATTTTTGGGGATACAGAAAAAGCAATGCCATTAATAAAACAACTGGCTTATGACCAAGCAAATCGTTGCTGCAGAGAGGTTATTAGACCATGGAGACATGAAGACTTAAATACATATAGTAAATTATGTAGAGATATTAATGAACAAGGGCAAGTCTTGGCAGCTGCAGTACAACAGGCTTTAGATGCCAGGCCAGAAACATGCTATAATTGTGAACAAACAGGACATTTTAAAAGGAGTTGCCCCATAAGAGGAGGTTTTAACAAAACTAGAAATCAAAGGAATAGAATACCGGGTATTTGCCCACGATGCCGTAGAGGGAGACATTGGGCTAATGAATGCCATTCTCAAACCACCATAGAAGGTACTCCATTATCAAAAAATGGACAAGGATCAGGTATTTACCCACGATATCATGGAGAAAGGCATCAGGCTTCATTGCCAAAAAACGGACTGGGGGGCCCAATGCTCCGGGGCCCACACCACAAATATACAGGGCAGTGGAGGAACCCAGCAACACCATCAGGGTGGTGCCCAGGACACATTGTCCATTAAATCCCTCATCAGACAAACCCGAGGGAGTGCAGGGTTGGACATCTGTGCCTCTGCCAGAGCAGTATTAACTCCAGAGATGGGAGTTCAAATCATTCCTACAGGAGTAAAAGGACCTCTTCCCCAAGGAACAGTAGGCTTATTATTGGGACGTAGTTCATCTACATTAAAAGGACTTATGATAAGTCCTGGGGTAATTGATCCCGATTATGTAGGTGAAATAAAAATTATAGCTAGTTCTCCAGGAGGTATATCAGTAATTTCACCTGGAGATAGAATAGCACAGTTGTTAATAATACCCAGCCTACATAATAAGTTCTCTAGTCATAATGTAGAAAGAGGTTCTAAGGGATTAGGCTCCACAGGTGTAGATTGGGCTATGTTGTCTTTAAATTTAGATTCTCGCCCAATGCTAAAACTAAATATTCAAGGGCACGAGTTTAATGGGCTACTGGACACAGGTGCTGACCTTAGCATCATATCTCGTCGAGAATGGCCAAAACATTGGCCATTACAACAAGCCACTCAAACGCTTCGAGGCCTAGGAGTGGCGACTAATCCCCATAGAAGTGCTATGTATTAGATTGGAAGGATCCTGAAGGATGTGAAGGAACTATACAGCCATATGTTTTGGATCACCTTCCTATTAATTTATGGGGACGAGATGTCCTGGATCAACTAGGTTTGATGTTAACAAATAACATCAATTCTAATGTGCCCACTACTAGGGTTAGACAAGGTGTTAGGAAAGAAAAAAGATTAGAAAAACAAGAAAAAGGTTTAGCAGCACCAATTCAATTAGATCAAGGAACAGACAGACATGGGTCGGATTTTCAGAAAGGGCCACTGAGACAATCAAAATTACTTGGAAATCAGAAAGACCAGTGTGGGTTCCTCAGTGGCCCTTGACTAAAGGAAAGATACAAGTAGCCCATGACCTGGTCAAACAACAATTAGCGGAAGGACATTTACAACCTTCCATATCTCCCCATAACACTCCCATTTTTGTCATCAAAAAGAAATCGGGTAAATGGAGATTATTGCAAGATTTAAGAGCCATTAATAATGAGATGGTTATTATGGGACCTGCTCAATCAGGGATTCCTCAATTGTCTGCTTTTCCAAAAACATGGCATGTTTTAGCTATAGATATTAAAGATTGTTTTTTTTCGATCCCAATTCATCCCGAGGATAGTCCACGTTTTGCATTTACTATCCCTGCACTGAATCATGAAGGTCCTGATCAGAGATATGAATGGAAAGTACTCCCTCAAGGGATGGCTAACCGCCCAACTATGTGTCAAATTTATGTTAACAAAGCAATCCAGCCACTTAGAAATCAAAATCCTGAACTACAAATATTTCACTATATGGATGATGTATTGTTAGCAAACAAAGATAAAAACACATTGCTAGAATGTTATGCCACACTTACAAACTTGTTAAAAAATTATAATCTAGAGATAGCAATAGATAAAGTACAATTAAATCTTCCAATTAATTATTTAGGAGTTCCATTATCCTCAACCATGGTCCATCCACCAAAAATTCAAATATAAGTAGATCAACTCAAATCACTTAACGACTTTCAAAAGTTATTGGGAGACATAAATTGGATAAGGCCTTATCTAGGCATACCAACAGGAGAGTTGGGACCTTTATTTGATATTCTAAAGGGTCTATCAGATCCAAATTCACCCCACATGTTAACTCCTAAAGCTAGAAAGGCATTAAAAATTATTGAAACATATATGGAAAATATGCATTTGGATAGAATTGATATAAGTTTGCCTTTATTATTTATTGTACTACCAACAAAAAATATTCCTACAGGAGTATTTTGGCAAGAAGGTCCATTATTGTGGATACATTTATCTTATTCTCCTAACACTATTCTTACTAGGTATCCTGAGGCTGTAGGACAATTAATACTCAAAGGAATAAGAGCAGCAAAGGGAGTGTTTGGAATTTCTCCCAATAAAATTATTACTCCATATACTATGGATCAAATTGATGAGTTAGCTAATGAGTTAAATACTTGGGCAATAATCATGTGTAAATCTAATGTTTCATTTGATAATCATTTGCCATAGAATCCTTTGTTGTCTTTTTGGACTAAGCATCCTGTAGTTTTTCCTAAAGTGACAAGGAAAACACCTATCATGAATGCTCCAAATATATTCACTGATGGGTCTAATAATGGTACAGTAGCCGTAGTTACCCCTGATCAAACTTTTACATTTTTACTACCCAAACAATCAGCTCAAAAGGTAGAGCTTAATGCAGTTTTACAAGCTTTTGTGATGTTCAAAGATTCTGTATTTAATTTATTTTCTGATAGTCAATATATAGTTAATGCTATTATATCCCTTGAAAATGCTGGTAGGATTTCCCCTTCCTCTACTGTTTTCTCTTTGTTTTCCACTATACAAAGTCTAATCTGGGACAGAAAAGATCCATTCTTTATAGGACATATTAGGGCACATACAGGATTGCCTGGAGCCCTTAGTTTGGGCAATGATTTAGCAGATAAAACTACACATGACGTACATATTCTCTCTACATTAGAAGAAGCTACAAATTTTCATAAAAGGTTTCATGTTAATGCTAATACTTTACAAAAGCATTTTAAAATAACTAAGGAACAAGCCAGGCATATAATAAAACAATGTCAAAATTGTGTGACCTTTTTACCACAAGTTAATCTTGGAGTCAATCCTAGAGGACTGATACCTAACCATATTTGGCAGATGGATGTCAAACACTTGCCAGAATTTGGAAAATTAAAATATTTACATGTTACAGTTGATACTTCTTCTGGATTTTTGATGGGCTCCCTTCATGCTGCAGAAAAAACTAAAGATGTTATAGCTCATTGCTTACAAAATTTTGCCACCGTGGGTGTTCCTAAACAGTTAAAAACTGATAACGGTCCTGGTTATACTTCTGCCTCTTTTAAACAATTTTGCTCATCATTTGGTATTACTCATATAACAGGAATCCCATACAATCCACAGGGACAAGGCATAGTTGAAAGAGCTCATCAAACTATTAAAACATACCTATTAAAGCAAAAAGAGGGAATTGGGAAGGGGTATATATCCCCCAAAGATAAACTTAAAATAACCCTTTTTACTCTAAACTTTCTAAATTTGGATTCATCAGGACTTAGTGCTGCGGAAAGATATATGTATCTGAAAAATGTACATAAGCCTAAGGTACTTTGGAAAGATATTCTAACAGGACAATGGAAAGGTCCTGATCCATTTATTGTCTGGAGTCGAGGCTCGGTCTGTGTTTTTTCACAGGGAGAACTGCAGCCGATTTGGATTCCAGAGAGATTAACTAAAGCAATTTCTACAGAAAAAGAAGATGATTTGACTCAAATCCATAACAGTGTGCAGTGTTGTCCATCCTGGTCCTCAGTCCTCCTGACACCCAGTGTATACAGTGATGTCCATCCTGGTCCTCAGTCCTCCTGACACCCAGTGTATACATTGACGTCCATCCTGGTCCTCAGTCCCCCTGACACCCAGTGTGCAGAGTGACGTCCATCCTGGTCCTCAGTCCTCCTGACACCCAGTGTGCACAGTGACATCCGTCCTGGTCCTCAGTCCTCCTGACACCCAGTGTACACAGTGACGTCTGTCCTGGTCCTCATTCTCCTGACACGCAGTGTACACAGTGATGTCCATCCTGGTCCTCGGTCCTCCTGACACACAGTGTACACAGTGATGTCCATCCTGGTCCTCAGTCCTCTTGACACCCAGTGTATACAGTGACGTCCATCCTGGTCCTCAGTCCTCCTGACACACAGTGTACACAGTGATGTCCATCCTGGTCCTCAGTCCTCCTGACGCCCAGTGTGCACAGTGACATCCGTCCTGGTTCTCAGTCCTCCTGACACCCAGTGTACACAGTGACATCTGTCCTGGTCCTCAGTCCTCCTGACACCAAGTGTACACAGTGACGTCCATCCTGGTCCGCAGTCCTCCTGACACCCAGTGTGCACAGTGATGTCCATGCTGGTCCTCAGTCCTCCTGACACCCAGTGTATACAGTGACGTCCATCCTGGTCCTCAGTCCTTCTGACACCCAGTGTACACAGTGACATCTGTCCTGGTCCTCAGTCCTCCTGACACCCAGTGTATACAGTGATGTCCATCCTGGTCCTCAGTCCTCCTGACACCCAGTGTACACAGTGACGTCCATCCTGGTCCTCGGACCATTTCCCTGAACTGCAAGAGTGGCTGCATTTTTCATTCTATATTCTCGAGCCCAATGTTTACCCCTTTTGCATTTAGGATATTCCGGGTCCTCTAGTTTCCTTTTCATTCTTTCGCTTACAATTTTTCCTCAGATGTCCAGTCTTGCCGCACCCAAAACACTTCATGTTAGCCAAATTTCGATTAGTATTCTGCAAAGCATGCCATGTAGAGGCCATGGTTTCAGCAAATAATTGCATCTTTCTCGATTCTGATGTTATATCTTTTCACACCTTTAAGTATGTATGAATATCTCCTGTATCTTTAATCGGTAAAATGGTTCGTTTACAATCTTCATTAGCATTTTCATAAGCCAGCAAACATAGTAATTGTTGCCTGGCAGCCTCTCCTACTACGGTTCATTCAATTGTCAATTTTAATCTAGACAAAAATTCTACATAAGGTTCATTGGGTTTTTGTGAAACTTTTGTCCATGAGGGCCCTAATGTCCTCCAGTAGGTCTAAATTTGTTTCAAGCTTCTAAAGCTATTTCCTTCAATTGCTCATGAATCTCAGGAGGAATATTGATTTGATGTTGAATATCATCATACATACCAGTGCCAGATAACATAGGGTATCCTATTGCACGAATAACAGGGTTTTGACTGTTACCATTTTCTCTAGCCTTAGTGGCACATCCTTCTAAAAACCACATGTGCCATTGAAAATATTCATGTTTTCGTAGAAGAAAACGGCCCACAATCTTCCAATCCTCAGGAGCAAAATTATTGTAATGAGTAGCAAAAGCATTAAGCAATTCTTTTACATAATGGGATCGAGGTCCGTACATTGTCACTGCCTTTTTTAATCTGCCAATATGATCAATATCAATCCCCTCATACCGAGGTGGCTGTGCCATTCCATTTGCTGGATCAGGCCTGATTATAGGAAAAGCAAAGAAGGGAGTTTCGTCCTCATCGTCAGAAGGTTCTGAGTCCATTTCCTGGACAGCCTTTAAAGAAGCTGCCAAAAAAGGGTTGGTGGCCAGAGGGGCAGAGGGCCTGGTTCCCGATAAAGGTCTAGGGTCCATTTTAGCTTCTAATTTATTAAGATGTCCCAGAACTTCCTCCATAATAAGTTTGAATTGTTCCAAAATGGAGCGATCATGATCACCGTTTTTACTTTCGTTTTCCTTTCCGTATCATTACTAGTTAAATCAGCAGAATTTTGTGAAGAATTATGAGTCAATTGTTGCGTATCTTTTACTACCTCTTCTTTTTCACTAATATCCAGAGGGAGATCTAAAATAGAGGGAGCTAGCTCCTTTTGTAAATTGCCAATCAACCTTTCTTCCTCCATAGCTTTAAACATTGTATATAAAATAGACCAGATAGACCAAAACCGAATCGGAATTTTTTCGCCTTGCCTCATGGCCTTTTCAACATTATGATGGACCTGTTTCCAATTATCCACATCCATAGATCCTTCCTCCGGGAACCAGGGATTCCATTCCCTGACCACCTTAAGACACATCTCTGTATCAGAATGAGAAATGTGAATACCATAGACGGCAAGTGAATGCCTAAGAATACGTAAAAAAGGAGAAGATGAAGATTGTCCCATCACCCTGTAATATAAAGAAAAAGAACTTACCCTTCCTGTCAATCCAGCAGGGTCCCTGTTTCGGGCGCCAATTATGAACATCTAGAGCATTCGGGTCCCTGGGTAAGGGTCGCAAAATAACCAGGACACAGGGGATGCAGAGCAAAGGCAGCAGTTGCGACTGCATGCTGAGGTTTATTTGCAAGTTCTTTTTATATTCTTCTTCTAACAAAGCAAGCAATTCTTCAATAACACTCTACCCACATTGCCCAAATATCATGCCTCAGTGGGTACACAGAGCTAAATTCAGATCGTTCCTGTTTATTTGATAAGTACCCTCCCAAAGTTCTTTGTAGACATTATCTAATCCTCTGAGGATGCATTTGTTTCTTTAGAATGTACTGTTCCCAGGACAAGTATGCAGGAAGCTTCTTCCTCCTGGCCAAACCATGCAGAACTTGTGACCTGCGATAAGGGGAAGAGAACTTTTCCTCCTCCTAACTGAGGTTTGCCTCAGCTGACCTAAATCACAGCCACAGCTCTTGCAAAATGTCATGACTGAGGGAGCTAAACTGCAGACTCAAACCCCAACAGCTTTCGGCAGTTAATTTTGGAAATCATTCATCTGAGCACATTCAAGGACACCAGATCACCTCTACAAAGGATATGGGCTGACCTGAGCCTCTCACCAGCCACACTGGACACCAGAACAACAGGTGGCCTCTGCAGGATGCTGAGGGGGGACAAGAGCGTGTGTCTTAGGCCACCAAGCCTCCTCCAAGAGTAAGAGGCAGGGGCCATGCCCATGACCTGAGCCACCCAGGTCCATGTTCAAGGCCTGCCTCAGTGACTCAGAGAGACCCTGTTTCACAGTAAAATAAAACGGTCTGGAGTAGAGCTCAGGGTTAGAGCACCCCTGGGTTCAATCCCCAATACCAAGAAGGAGGAAGAGGAGGAGGAGGAGGAGGAAAAAGAAGAAGAACAAGAGGAGGAGGAGGAGGAGGAGAAGAAGGAAGAAGAAGAAGAGGTGGAAGAGGACAAGGAAAAGAAGGAGAAAGAGGAAGAGGAGGACGAGGAGCAGGAGGAGGAGGAGAAGTAGAATAGCAGGAGGAGGAGGAGCAGGAGAAGAAAGAGGTGGAGAAAAAAGCAGAGGAGGAGGAGGAGAAGGAAGAAGAAGAAGGGGTGGTGAAGGAGGAGGAAGAGGAAGGAAGAGAAGGAGAAGGAGGAGGAGGAGGAGGAGGAGGAGGGGAGGAGGGCAGGAGGGCAGGAGAGGAGTAGGAGGAAGGGCCTAGGAGAAGCCAGGCCAGGAGCCATGACACAGGTGGGACTGGGGCAGAGAGGACTGCAGCTCAAGTGGCCTCACCTGGAAGGACACCGTCTCCCCACAGCATGCATATTCCACACAAGCAGCTGGTGGCCTCAGCCCACGGCACCACAAGACAGAGGACATCAGTATGGCTGCCCAAGCTCATGGATGGTGCGCACCCTCCCCAAGGAGATGGGTTGCTGATGAAGCCACAGATGGTGGAGGAGCAGCCAGCTGTCCCAGCCCATGCACCCCAAGAACTGGAGCAGGGTGCAGAGTGCAGACCAGAGGACACACAGCCGTAACTCTCCCTGGACCCTGGGGCCCGGTCTCAAGGCTGACCCTGGCACCACCATAGACCATCAGGATGGGCATGGCCTGGGGCAGTCTGGGCAACTGTGGGGACATGTCCCTGGTCACTGGGTCACAGCCCAGAAGAAAAGCCCCAACCCCAGTGCTCAGCACAGAAACCTGGGAGACACAGCAATAGTCGAAGCTGCCCAGAAGAGAAGCTGCCCGCGAGACCGGCAGAAGCAGCGTCCACACGAGAGGCTCTGCTGGCCTCTTGGAGGTCGAGAGGTGACCTGAAAAGAGGAGCTGAGAAGGCTGCTTTCCAAAGACCCCACAGTGGGCCAACAGGAAGACTGGAGGGACACTATCCACCAGGGGCAGCACTGGACACTGCTGCCATTCCAGGCCAGACAGCTGGTCACGGCGTGAGGAAGGAGCTGGAGTGACCAGAGAGACACGTGACTAGGTCCCAGGTGTCCCTTAAATGACTTCAGAGTCTTCTTCAAATGACCTTCTTTAGGAGTGGACAAAAGCCAATGTCGGCCCAGCAGAAGGGAAGGACCCAACTGGACAGCACACCAGGAGGAAGGGTGCAGAGGCCTGACTCTCGCGGGTCCACTGGGGTCGCTGTGCAGCGGGGGATCCTGGCCATAGGAGGCCCCACTTGTTGGGAAGGGAGGTTCCTCTAGAAGCCCTGGTCCACTGGGGTAACTTCTGGCCAGCGACTGCCCTGGTGACAGTACCATGGGTTCACTTGTAGTGAAGCCCCCGGAATAGGATGGCCACCACCACCGTTCCAGAGAGGACCAACTAGGGTCAAAATCTCCACTGCCCGGGGCGGAGGAGGAGGTGGACTCCGGATTAGGGAAGATTGCGGAAGGGGCCCCAGTCCTCAAGGCAAACGATGAGTTTGACCCCCTCTGTCTTCCCTGCTCAGAGGTGAGCCGCCCTCTCCCTGAGGGGGCTCTGCGGGCTCCCTTGGCCTTCCCTCCCCTTCACTTGTGATGCCGTCCTCTTGCGTGATTTTGGTGTCTGACTTGAATTTTCTTTCATTGGACACAAGAACCGAGGTGTGGGGTTTCCCTGTTCCCCTGTGGCACCAGGATGCAGGACGCGGGGTGTTCTCCTACTAGAAACACCTGGTGCCCCAAGGAATCCCACCTGGGCTGGGAAGTGGCTGGGCAGACAGGCTCTGCTTCTGCTGAAGGTGCGCTCCCGACCTGGCTCACACCTGGGCAGAGTGCGCCTGCTCTGTCCCCAGACCGCTCTGCCCCTGGCTCTCATGGGGGAGCTGGGGCTACACCTACACACCTGGCTAGTTCTAATTGGGGCGGGAAAGGGAGGGGCTGGAGTTAAAATGACTGGATGTGACATCACAGTCAGGCTGGACGCTGTATTCCGAAAATGGACCACTGGACTTCCTAGTTCTCACAACCCCCCTTTACACCTTTGGGGCTCACTTTCCTTTGTACTTGTGCCCTTTGGTCCTGCCCTGCATCCTACACATACTAGCGTGATGAGGTGGCAATTGCCCATAATAATGAGTCCTCCCCTTTTAGCAACTCAGATAGCGTCAATGTCTATAACTTAACTTCAATGTCCCCTGCCAGGGACCTGCGCTCCAGGGAATGAAACTCTGGTTGGACACAGTCTGGGGGTCCCTGACCACCAGGCATCCGATCTTGCAAGAACATCATTGAATTAAGCGTTGCTTTCTGCTGTCCCTCGAGTCTCCTAGTCCACTCTTTGGGCTTGGACAGGTGAGCATGTTCCTCACCCAGCCACCATCATAGAAGTAAAGACACACTCATTGGTTGGGGTCCCAGCCCACTGGAGTCTTGGAGGGTTGGTCCTGCAAGGGACCTGCTCCTCAGCCAAGAGCACTGACATCTCACCAGCCCTGGAGGGAAATGGAGGCTCTGCCAGGATGCAGGATGGACCAAAGGACACCCAAAGTGGGACAGGCTTCACTTCATACTCCAAATTGTGAAACTGCGCAACGCTTTTTCTTTAAGATTCTTAACATTTAAAACACCATTGAAGGTTAAAGCAAATAATAAATATAGAAATATAATCCAACAGTAAAGGACTAATATCATTAGAATGCAATGAATTTCAGCTAATGAAAGAAAGAGCCAATCCACTGACCTGTTCCTGCCCCCTGATCTGCCCCTCCCTGCTCTGCCCCTCCCAGCCCTGCCCCTCCCTGCTCATGTACCTCTTCTGCACCTGCCCCTCCACTGCACATGAGCCTCCTCTGCCTCTGAGCCTCCCCTGGACCTGGGCCTCCTCTGCACCTGGGCCTCCTCTGCACCTGCCCCTCCCCTGCACATGGGCCTCCTCTGTACCTGGGCCACTCCTGGACTTGGGCTGTTAGGTGAGGACAGGCTGCACTAAGTTGTCTGCAGGGCACGCTGAAGGAATGTTAGCTGCAGGATAACCCAGGCACTCAAACCCCCCTCTGTCTGGTCCTTTATCATCTGTTTGCATCAAGTCTGAACACTCAACCCCACTCGAGGCTGAGCACTGAACCCCCACTCGTCTGGGAAACTCACATCTGACCCCTGCTCCATCTTCCTGAAGGTAGAAGATGACACCCTTAGAAACTACCATATGATCCGATCACTACACCAACAAGGCAGCTTGCAGACCAGGAGACCCCATTAGATTTGGGCTATAAAAATTCCATCCTACTGGGCCCCTCTCTCTTGCTCTCTCTCACTTTTAGTTTCTCTCCCTCTCACCTTCTCTCTCTCTCTCTCTCTCTCTCTCTCTCTCTCTCTCTCTCGCTCTCTCTCTCTCTCTCCCCCCTCCTTTTCTCACAGCTGCAGTAAAGATCTCTTGGTCGCTCCAAGTGTTGTGGTCACTTTCCTTTCATGGGTGTCCTCTGCACCTGGCCCTCCCTGCACCTGGCCCTTCCCTGCACCTACACCTCACCTGTGCCTGGTCCAGATTCCACTGGGACTGGATTTGTACCAAGAGCACAGAGCATCCAGGATGGGGAAGGTCCTCTGGGAGTAAGAACCAGGGAGACCTCTGGTCACAAGGGTGGCCAATTCCAGATGGACTTTAGAGAAGGCCCAAGTCGGGGGCATGAACACAGCCAGAGAGTGCCACTCAGCCCAGGCAGCACCCCAGAGCTGTGTCCTGGGAGACCAAGCCTGTGGTGCCTTCACACACACCTCCAGACACCAGGAGCATGTCTCAGATCCAGAGTCCTGGGTCGGCCACCACAGAGGTGACCCTGACCTCGCCCACCTCAGGCTTTCCTGGGTAGAGGCACCTGCTCCCTGAAGGAGTGAAAAAGGCCCAGAGTGACCCACCCAGATGTGGGGGGCGATTTATCCACCAGGAAGGCAGCACAAAGGGTGGTTCCTTGAGGGGAGACCCTGGCCTGCAGTGGAGCCCAGGACACCACTAAGCAGGACTTTGGCCACCTGCAAGGACAGGTCTTCAAGTGCTACCAGTAGGACACCACGGGGCACTGGCTCCCCAGGCCACTCTGAGGTCCCAGGTCCCCTTCTGCTGCTGGCTGGCAGTGGGACTGCAGCTGGGGCTGCAAACTGTGACATTACCTGATCTCAGTGTCCACCAAAACCCCCATGGGAGGCCAGAGCCCAGCGCTCCCTGCTGGCACCATGCCCGGGTTCTGCACGGGCCACACCCATTGGGGGCAGTGGTCATGCAGTGGTGCAGCCTGTGATCCCCGAGTGGCAGCTGTCACCAAAGCAAGCCCCTCCGCCAGCTCCCCCAGACCCAGCAGGCCTCACCACCAGGCTCCTGCCCCCAAGCCCACCAAGGTGGTGCGGGAGCTCCACTGCACCCACCAAGACTGTCACAGAGAGCTCAGTCCTTGTCCCGGATGCTGATTTAATAAGGAGGACATGGTTTTCAGGAAAAGGAAAGGGAGGAGCAAAGGAGAAGCACAGAGGACTCAGTCCCAGAGGCTGGGGTTCTGCCCCTCAGAGAAGCCAAGGACTTTAAGGAGCCATTCGAAGGCTACAGGCCAGCTGTGCCCTGCAGGGGTCCCAGCTGTGCCCTGCCAGAGTCCCAGCTGTGCCCTGAGGTGCATTGCAATTTACTTCTTAGATCCTCAGCAGACACCTCCTTCCTGAGGTGGGGGTGTCCAAGGACAATCACCTAGGGGGAGAAAAGACAACACAGTCCCCCCATCTCCTTAGGGAGGGGAGAGAGGAGAAGAGAGAAAAAAAAAACTGCCATTTTAATCCTCAAAGCAACAAGGGCTGTATTCAAAAGGTGAAGTGGACCACTGTCACAGAGTGCTGGTGCCCGGCCGGCTGCCCAGCAGGCTCCCCGCTTGGGATTGGTGAACACAGGGGGCCACAGCTGGGCACTCAAGATGCCCTCTGGAAGCCCAGGAACCCCTGTCTGCAGCAGCCTCCAGGAAGGGGGTGAACCCGTGCATGGGCTCTGCCAGCCCCTGGTCATGGCCTGCCTGCTGGCAAGAGTAGATACCCCACCCTCACCCTACGCCCACACTGTGCACCACACCCCACACCCACACACCATCCACCACACTGGACTCACCAGGGGAACCCAACAGAGCTGCCAGCTCCACACCCAAAGAGAGAGACTCTTCCAGAAATCCTGTCTCCTCCCTCAGGACTCCCCAGTGCAGTCCTTGGGGACCTGGAGGGACACACTCTGCATCAAGACAGCTCTGTGGGGCAGCCCCACACCTTCACACCTGCCCCATGGCTGCATCTACAGGGGGGCCTGCCTCTTGCCCCCCTGTTGAGAGCCACAGCCTGAGGGGCCCCAGCAAACTTCCAGCTGATTGGCTCACCTTGGCCCCTGCAAATTTCCAGCTGCCAGCTGATTGGCTCCTCTGAGATGATGTTCATTGGGCTATTTCCCCGCCCTTTCAGACCAGGGAGCTGCTCATTGGGGGAGTCTTTTGGCTCCGCCCACGTGACCCAGCCAATCGGCCTCAAGAGCAGGAGGAGTGGGGGGGTTGAGAGGTTCCCCAGAAGCCTGTGGTGGCAGTTGGGCTCTGAGGGAATTCCTGAATAGCTCATGTGGTGCGCCTGTGTGTTCTAAAAATAAAGTTCGTTTCTGCTTGACAAGTGGCTCGTGAATTGTGCCCAGCCAGACTGAGGCACCCACCCCCAGCAGGATGTCACCACAGGCCTTTCCAGAAAGTGGCCTGACCCCCTCGTACTGGGCAGTGACTGGGCACTGCTGTCTGTGGACCTGCTGAAAGCCTGGCCCAGAAGTTGGGAGGGGCCTCTGTCAGCAGGGCTTTTTGTGAAGGGCTCTCCTACTGTGTATAGCTACTACGATCCTAGTACTGGGTATTCCTATACTACCACAGTGGTAGACCCAGCAGCAAAAACCCTAGAACCAATGGCATCCTGAGCTCACAGCCCTGTGGGCAGCAGGGGACAGCACTGGAGAGTCCACACCCAGGTCCCAGCATCTCTGCCCACCAGCTGGAGCCCGTGCACAGCAGGAGCCCACCAGCTGGAGGCTTTGGGGTTTGAGGTGACTGCACATAGAGCACTGTGCCCTTGGCCTCCAGCAGCTTCTCCACAGCCCAGCAGCCCCAGCAGAAGTGGAGCCAGCTCTCCTCCCCAGGAGCCAGAGGCCTCCAGCCTCATCCTGGCCTGAACCAGAGGGCTGCACCCCCAAACCTCCCAACGGGAAGGACCCCCAGAGACCTTTGCCTCTGAGAGAGCCTGGTAACACTCCAGGCCCCACTCAGTCACCCAGGAACAGGTGCGAGAAGCACAGGAGGGACACCCAAAGTGTAAGCACAAACAGCCACAAGGTCCAGCACCCTGTGGAAGCACAGATAACCAGGAGGGAAACAGAGCCAACAGGTCAGCTCTCACTCCCAGAGTCCATCCCTCAGGCACTGAGGGCTCCCTCTCTGTGCAGGAAAGGCCCCTGGTTACAGAAGGGGCTCAAATTTCACAGGGAACAAGGAGGGCACTTAGTCATTGGAGACTGAGGACCTGGGATTGGACAGTCCTGAAACTAGTTGTGCAGGTTAAAATTCAACTCAGGAAGCAATTGTAAAAAGTTGGAAACTCCTGGTTACTGGGAGGAGGTAGGGGCTCAGATCCCACCCACTGCTCTTCTTCTTCCTCTGGGATTCCTTGTTTCCTGGAGTTTCACATTTACTCATTTCCCTCCTTCCAGGAGAATGCACCAAGGGGAAGGGTAATGTCTTACTTTCCCTCCCTCCTCCGCCCCAGGCCCTTCCCTTCTCCCAGGGCTGTCTGGGGGATGTTCCCCCCTTTCACAAAGTAGGGTGCCTCCTGGGAGCCCCAGCTCCACTGACAGCCTCAGAGGGGGTCAGGGACCACCTGGGGCCTGGTGGGGCCTGTGCTGGCCTTTCCTGGGAGCCTGGGGAAGCCAAAGGACAGCCCTGGAGCCGGCCTACTCCCTGCTGCATGGGGGCTTCCAAGTAGGCAGCCAGAGGGCTCAGGGAGGGCCGGGCACACCACCCGACTGACCAGACGAAGGTGGTGCCTCTGGCCTGTCTCAGACCGCTCAGGGCTGCAGGGCCTCCTTCCAGGGGAGGACGGTGCCCAGGTCTGGGTCCCTGGGCAGCCCTGGCCTCTGGGGTGCTGGTTTCTGCCCTGTCTGGGGGCAGAAGGCTCCACCCACCCTGCTGGAAGCCACAGGGGACAGGAGCCACTCCTCACAGAGCTCCTGGGGAACCCTCAGAGTGTGAACAGGGAGCACAGTCACCTGGGGGTCCTCCCAGCACTCTCTCCAGGTACGGCTTCTCTCCCTCCCCTCTTTTCTCTCCTCATGTCCCCTTCCACAGAACGGTGGGGACACCATCCAGGAGGGTGGCATGTGGGCACGGGGCGCCTAGGTGAACTGCTACGAGGCTGTGTCACGGTGCACTGTGAAGTGCTGACTGTGTTTGGCCACGTCGGCTCCCAGGTGCAGGCTGCAGAGCAAACACCTGCCAATCTGCTGTCCTCGCTGAGATGACCCCCAGGACAAGGAACCGACCGCCTCCCCGCCACCCTGGGTCTGCCTGGCCCCAGGTGGCCCACCCCTTGTCATCCATATGCCCCTCCAATGAGCCAGTCTACCCAGCCCTACTCACGTGAGACCTTACTTACTGCTCACCAAGAAAGGCCTGACGTCCTGAACAGATTCTGAGCAGCCCTGAGTCACAGTGGATAGAGCTGGGACTACCCCAGTGATAAGAGCTCTGCCCAGAACTGCCCACGGCAGCTGGGCAGCACAACCCACACCCGCCCTAAAGGGTCTGGGGCCTCCAACTACACTCAGTTGAGTCCAGGTGCTCAACTGAGGTCACCCACCCCGGCTCCCACCCTTGCTCGGGGACCAAGAGGCTCACCCATGCCCAGTGCCGGGGGCTGGAGGGAGGTTGTGCAAGGGATTCTCTCACAGTGGGTCTCTCCCCAATGGCTCAGGTAAGGCCAAAAAGCCCCCTGACAAGCCCAGCCCTCACCTAAAAGTGACCAGTCGGGCAGTAGTACCCTCAGACTGGATGGACCCGACACCCCACAGCACCTGGGCCAGAGCTCTAGAGGGCGACTTGGCTGGACAGTGGAGCCCCAGGGCCTGGGCTGGAACCTTGGCTCTGACCTGGCCAGCCCCAAGCTGAGACCTAGGAGGAGGACAGGCTGGCAGGTAGCTAAACAGCACTAACAGGACAGGGCGGAACGTCCCCAGGGGAGCCAGATGCTCTGAGACCAGAAACTTCTAGAGCTCAGGAGAGAAGAACCCAGTGGTCCAGGGACACCTCCTCACAGCTTGACAGGACCAAGAGGGACACTGAGCCCACCTACATGGACCCCACAGGCCTGGGGTTTCTGCTGGTGTTTATGTCCCTGTGAGGTGCAGTAGTTGGCCCCAGAAGGTCCCAGCAAGCCATAAGCACCCAGGCCAGCTCCACGGGCAAGAGGAGGCATTTGGGTCAGAGTGCAGGCCAGCCGACACCTTCCCAAGGACTCCATGCCCACTCTGCACTCAAGGAGAACAAGGACAGCCCATGCCGGAACCCAGAACTCAGGCCAGGAGACATCCCCCTACTCACATTGCAGCCAGGAGAGACCCCTCCCTGGGCTGGGCCCTCCTGGTAGACGGAAGGGAATTTGTGCAGGCTTGAGACACTGTGCTTATTATAGTAGCGGGTACACACAGTGCCACATGTCACACATAAAACCTGCCCGGAAGCCACCCAGAGCCCAGCTGACACCCCAGCCCTACTCATGCGAGACCCTTACTTACTGCTCACCAAGAAAGGCCTGACGTCCTGAACAGATTCTGAGCAGCCCTGAATCACAGTGAATATAGCTGGGGCTACCACAGTGAGAAGAGCTCTGCCCAGAACTGCCCACGGCAGCTGGGCAGCACAACCCACACCCACCCTAAAGGGTCTGGGGCCTCCACCTGCAGGACTCAGGGGCCACTCACCTGCCTCCCTTCCAGAGAGAAGGAGCCAGTGCTGCTTGCAGGTGGGGGCAGTGGCCCCAGAGCAGCCTGACCCCACCCTCCAGGTTCAGAGACCCAATGCCCTGCCCTCCTGGAGTCTGGAGCTCAGCCAGACTAGGCCACAAGAGATGCCACCCTCCCCCTGGGCACCACAGCTCACAGGAAGCAGATAAGTTCCGGGCCAGCTCGGGGAGAGCCCCCTCCGGCCACCCCTTCCTGCCAGGCCCTCCTTCCCTCCTGTTCTGCACAGGACAGCACATGGGCAGATGCAGCTTTGTGCCAACCTGGGGCTGCCCTGCACAGGGTCTCCTGAGAGTCCTTCTGTGTGGCTCTGAAACTGGTCCTAAAGTCAGGACCAGCCCCTTGTCCCCACGTTGACATCAAACACCCGAGAAACTCCAAGGCAAGAGAGAAAGGCAAATTTCACTGAAGAAACAGAAAAGAGAAATGGAGAGGGACCCCTGCAGGGAGGGGGCGCCCAGAGCTGTCCCTGGAGGATGGGGGTGTCTTGCCCTTTTCTGGATTTCAGTGGGGAGTCCAAGGGTAGTTGGGGCCTGTTCTCCTTATGTTCTCTGGAGTCTCCTCCTTTCCTTATCTCCTCCCTATCCACGTGCTCCTCACCATTATTGATGGATGCCCCCTCTGTCCACGCGTCTGTGTTAGTTCTTTTGTTAGGTCCCCCACTTAGGGGCACGAGTAGGGAGGTGTCTGTCTGATTGGGTCCCAGGCGTGTCCACGCGCACCTTGTCCTGCAGGAAGCTGACCTCACCAGAAGACCCTCTCTGTGCACCTTGTCCTGACCCTGCCAGGCCCCTCCCTCGCCATCTTGCCCTGGCTGCCTAGGCCTCTACATGTCCCTCATCCCTGCTCTCGCAGATACCCCGACCACTGTTGGGATTTGGCTCAGTGACCACTCTATCTACGTCAGGCTCACAAGGGGCTTTGTTGGAGTCACCAGGATGTCCCTCTGCGGAAAGTCTAGGGCAAGTGGGAAGCAGCAGGCTGGACCAGAGGCCAGCACTGATGACGTTCATCCGTGGGTCTGTGAGGGGTCCCTGGTCGGGGTGGAGGGATGACCACGGGGCTCCATTGGTAACACCTCCTGGAGTTTTATTGTCTACACAAGAGGAAACAACACGAATAAGCAAATTGATAATGTCAGGACCAAAGAGAAGAACAAGGAACAGGCCACCCGAGGCCAAGGACAGGAAGAAACCAGGAGGTGGGTGTCACAGCTGGGGATGGGCTGTGGGACTGCGTGTCCTCTGCACCTTTTCCTGAGAACATTTTCTCCGTGAGGATACGAGTGTGGCCTCTCCCAATGGTGGGGCTGAGGGGGAGCCTTGAAAACCTCCCGTCGGGTGCTGGGGAAGGAACAGGGTGCCCTCAGGGGAACCCCATCCTCTACGACCCAGGTGGGTCCTTGAGGGGCAGCCGGTCGGGCCTCTTCCAGGGAGAACTGGGCGCTCAGGGGACAGGAGAGAAGTTCCCACAGGAGCGAGTCGGCTGTGGGACGTGGTAAACAGCTGCCTTGGCTGCTACGTCTCCTGTCCAGGAACATGAGGCAGGAGTGGCTTAGAGGAGGAGGTGGACTCAGGAGGCGAAGAGCTCCTGGGCGTGCCAACAGGAGTGTGCGGTGGTGAGCAAGGCCCTCCCCAGGCAGCGGCCTGAGCATAGGTACGAGGGGGGCACGTGTAGCTCCTGTGCACCTCGAACCTCTTGTCTTTAGAGGGCTCTAGGCCCAGGGGGTCGGGGGACAACCGATTCTGGCTCCTGCGCTCTGGCACTACAGGAAGTGGCCCTGATTCCACCTCAAAGTCTGTCCCTGCTGCGTACCCAGATCCCCGAGTGCCGTCGGTCACTGATGGACTCCAGGGGTGGATAGGGTGGACTGGACTATCTACAGGATGATCAGGTCCCTCTGGCCTGGCAGCACAAGTGTCCACTAGAACTCCTCACGGGAGTGGAGGCCTTCCTCTACCTCAGTTAGAACGCGGCGGCACCGAGGACATGAGTAGCCTTTCAGGTCATTCCAGGTCCTTGCAGCGGGGCCTGCTGCTGGAGAGTGCAGCTGTCCATAGCCAGAGCTGCCCTTAGAGCTCAGGATGCTCGATGCCCTGGGAGGGCAGTACAGGAGGGGCCTCCCCAGGGTGAGTGTATGTGCCTCGGGCACCAAGAGCCACTGCAGCACAGCTCCGGGACACCCAGTCCACCCTGGCCACCTCGTCCAACTCCTTACTTAGGTATCTCGCTGGCTGGGAGAGGCCCCCAGTGATTGAGCAACATTCCCAGTGCCACTCCATCCCTTTCTGCCACTCAGAAAAGTCAGCTGGGCGGCCAGCCCAGAGCAGGGGCCTGGGTAAGCGCTGTCTTCCTGCCTCTGGAGTCCAACTAAGGACTGCCCGTGAGTGTCCCTCACTTCCTTAAGGCTCTCACAGAGGGGCCTCCTGCTCAGCACATCCAGGGATCCAATTCTACAAGGTCCAGTCGTCCTGGCCCCGAGCTGTTTACTGTCCGAGGAAGGGGGTGCGGGGGTGCGGGTGGGATTCTCTCTGGGCCAAGCTTCGAGTTTCCCCTCCAGTGTCATGTCCAAGTCAGATCTGGGTCGGCAGAGCTGAGCGCCTCTGGGGACACTTTACAACCCAGGCCAGGAACTGGGAAGAGAGCCCTCAGAGACTATTCCCCTGAAGGACCACCCAAAAGGCTATCTACACACTGAAGGAACACGGGGTCCGGGACGACCAGTGCTTGTCCAATAGATGGGGCTCTCCCTAAGTCCCTGGGGAAGGACTGTCCAGGTCACTTGTCCTCCTGATGGGGAGGGTCCTCAAAGACAATCAGAGCTGGGCTTTTTGGATGTCAAGGGATGCCAAAGAAGGGCATCCTTTAAATCTAGGACATAAACAGGCAGCTCCCTTGGAATCCGGGCAAGGAGAGTATAGGGATCTATACTATGATGAAGGGACCACTGTTCATTGAATATGAGGGTCTAGCACTGATCTCCACTTAGGGGGCCCTTCAAGACCCCAATATAGGAGTATTATAAGGGCTATAGCATTCTAGCTAAAGTCCCTGTTGTTTCAAACTCCATAGGATAGGTGCCAGTCCCTCCCCACCCTCAGGTTCTGGGGGATGCTGTTTGGGGCTAGGACAGGAGGAAGGACCCCTGAGGTGCATTCCCACAGGTTGCAGTCCGGCCCTCTCCACTGTACTGCTACCTGACCCACTGTGGGGTCCACCTCTGTCTCTGTGAAGGGCAGGCAGCTACCTTCCCCAGGTGGCCACAGCTCCACCCTTAACTGAGATAATAGGTCCCCTGCTAGGACAGGGGTGGGGTCTTGGTGTCATGAGAAATGAGTGACAGGGGGAAATCACCCCAGGAGCCCGCAGGAGGTCTGGTAAAGAACTGTTCAGGGGGCCGCCCCATATGCCTTGAACAGTGACTTCATCCTAGTCCTAGGTCCAGGAGGGAAGGACAGGACCGAGAGTCGAGGTCCTGTGTCCAGAAGGAATTTTACCTGGGCTTGTCCATGAGCAAGGTTACCAGAGCTCCTCCGGTTGGACCAAAGTCACAGGAGCCACCAAGGGAGTCAGTCTCGGGACCTGTCATTGGGAACTGGTAGGGGGGGCTTCGATCCCTCAGGTCCCCAGGACTCTAGCCCACCAGTGGTTCCCGACACAGAGGACAGGTCAGGGAGGCAGTCCACACGTGGTCAACACCTCTGGGGACAATCCTTTTAGAAGTGGGTTCCTCTCCCTCAAGAGACACAGGAATGGAGGAGGACCCCGGGCTCCTGCTCGCAGGCTGCTGTCTGTCCTCCCTGTCCTTTGTCCCCCTTGTTCTCCTCTGCAGGCCTCTACTATGAAAGACCTAAGCAGCTGGGCCAAAGGTCCAAGGTCGCGTGTGCTCCACAGCCCGTCTCCACAGCTCCCTCCCCACGTCTGAGAGGCCTGGGTAAGAGTCTACCTGTAGGAATGACATCCGTCTCTGGGACCCAGAGCTCCTGTGTGCAAAGGGCCTCCCACAGGAAGGTCACCACGGCTCACTCCCCTGGAACCACGGTGGTCAGCAGGGCATAAATGGACCTAGTGTGGGCTCTCCTCAGTCCTCCTGACACCCAGTGTATACAGTGACGTCCATCCTGGTCCTCAGTCCTCCTGACACCCACTGTACACAGTGACGTCCATCCTGGTCCTCGGTCCGGCTGACACCCAGTGTATACAGTGACGTCCAACCTGGTCCTCACTCCACCTGACTCCTAATGTACACAGTGACGTCCATCCTGGTCCTCAGTCCTCCTGACACACAGTGTATACAGTAATGTCCATCCTGGTCCTCAGTCCTCCTGACACCCAGTGTACACAGTGACGTCCATCCTGGTCCTCAGTCCTCCTGACAACCAGTGTATACAGTGACGTCCATCCTGGTCCTCGGTCCTCCTGACACCACTGTACACAGTGACATCCATCCTGGTCCTCAGTCCTCCTGACACACAGTGTATACAGTAATGTCCATCCTGGTCCTCAGTCCTCCTGACACCAGTGTACACAGTGACGCCCATCCTGGTCCTCAGTCCTCCTGACACCCAGTGTACAGAGTGATATCCCTCTGGTCCTCAGTCCTCATGACACCCAGTGTACACAGTGACGTCCATCCTGGTCCTCGGTCCTCCTGACACCCAATGTACACAGTGACGTCCATACTGGTCCTCAGTCCTCCTGACACCCAGTGTATACAGTGATGTCCATCCTGGTCCACACTCCTCCTGACATCCACTGTACACAGTGACGTCCATCCTGGTCCTCAGTCCTCCTGACACCCAGTGTATACACTGAAGTCTATCCTGGTCCTCAGTCCTCCTGACACCCAGTGTACACAGTGACGTCCATCCTGGTCCTCAGTCCTCATGACACCCAGTGCACACAGTGACGTCCATCCTGGTCCTCAGTCCTCCTGACACCCAGTGTACAGAGTGATGTCCCTCTATCCACAGTCCTCATGACACCCAGTGTACACAGTGACGTCCATCCTGGTCCTCGGTCCTCCTGACACCCACAGTACACACTGACGTCCATCTTGGTCCTGAGTCCTCCTGACACCCAGTGTGCACAGTGACGTCCATCCTGGTCCTCAGTCCTCCTGACACCCAGTGTATACAGTGATGTCCATCCTGGTCCACACTCCTCCTGACACCCAGTGTACACAGTGACATCCATCCTGGTCCCCAGTCCTCCTGACACCCAGTGTACACAGTGACGTCCATCCTAGTCCTCGGTCCTCCAGACACCCAGTGTACACAGTGACGTCTGTCCTGGTCCTCGGTCCGCCTGACACCCAGTGTACACAGTAACGTCCATCCTGGTACTCGGTCCACCTGCCACCCAGTTTACACAGTGACGTCTATCCTGGTCCTCAGTCCTCCTGACACCCAGTGTATACATTGACGTCCATCCTGGTCCTCAGTCCTCCTGACACCCAGTGTACACACTGACGTCCGTCCTGGTCCTGGGTCCTCCTGACACCCAGTGTATACAGAGACGTCCATCCTGGTCCTCAGTCCTCCTGAAACCCAGTGTACACATTGACGTCCATCCTGGTCCACAGTCCTCCTGACACACAGTGTACACAGTGACATCCATCCTGGTCCTCAGTCCTCCTGACACCCAGTGTATACAGTGATGTCCATCCTGGTCCACACTCCTCCTGACACCCAGTGTACACAGTGACATCCATCCTGGTCCTCAGTCCTCCAGACACCCAGTGTACACAGTGACGTCTGTCCTGGTCCTCGGTCCGCCTGACACCCAGTGTACACAGTAATGTCCATCCTGGTACTCGGTCCACCTGCCACCCAGTTTACACAGTGACGTCTATCCTGGTCCTCAGTCCTCCTGACACCCAGTGTGCACAGTGATGTCCATCCTGGTCCTCAGTCCTCCTGACACCTAGTGTATACAGTGATGTCCATCCTGGTCCACACTCCTCCTGACACCCAGTGTACACAGTGACATCCATCCTGGTCCTCAGTCCTCCTGACACCCAGTGTACACAGTGACGTCCATCCTGGTCCTCAGTCCTCCTGACACCCAGTGTACACAGTAACGTCCATCCTGGTCCTCAGTCCTCCTGAAAACCCAGTGTACACAGTGACGTCTGTCCTGGTCCTCAGTCCTCCTGACACCCAGTTTACACAGTGACGTCTATCCTGGTTCTCAGTCCTCCTGACACCCAGTATACACAGTGACGTCTGTCCTGGTCCTCTGTCCTCCTGACACCAAGTGTACACAGTGACGTCCATCCTGGTCCTCGGTCCTCCGGACACCCAGTGTACACAGTGACGTCCGTCCTGGTCCTCGGTCCTCCTGACACCCAGTGTATAAACTGAAGTCTGTCCTGGTCCTCGGTGCTCCCGACACACAGTGTACACAGTGACGTCTGTCCTGGTCCTCAGTCCTCCTGACACCCAGTTTACACAGTGACGTCTATCCTGGTTCTCAATCCTCCTGACACCCAGTGTACACAGTGCCGTCCATCCTGGTCCTTGGTCCTCCTGACACACAGTGTACACATTGACGTCCGTCCTGTCCTCGGTCCTCCCGACACACAGTGTACACAGTGACGTCCCTCCTGGTCCTCGGTCCTCCTGACTCGCAGTGTATAAACTGAAGTCTGTCCTGGTCCTCGGTCCTCCCGACACACAGTGTACACAGTGACGTCTGTCCTGGTCCTCGGTCCGCCTGACACCCAGTGTACACAGTAACGTCCATCCTGGTCCTCAGTCCTCCTGAAAACCCAGTGTACACAGTGACGTCTGTCCTGGTCCTCGGTCCTCCTGACACCCAGTATACACAGTGACATCTGTCCTGGTCCTCTGTCCTCCTGACACCAAGTGTACACAGTGACGTCCATCCTGGTCCTCGGTCCTCCGGACACCCAGTGTACACAGTGACGTCCGTCCTGGTCCTCGGTCCTCCTGACACCCAGTGTATAAACTGAAGTCTGTCCTGGTCCTCGGTCCTCCCGACACACAGTGTACACAGTGACGTCCCTCCTGGTCCTCGGTCCTCCTGACTCACAGTGTATAAACTGAAGTCTGTCCTGGTCCTCGGTCCTCCCGACACACAGTGTACACAGTGACGTCCATCCTGGTCCTCGGTCCTCCGGACACCCAGTGTACACAGTGACGTCCGTCCTGGTCCTCGGTCCTCCTGACACCCAGTGTATAAACTGAAGTCTGTCCTGGTCCTCGGTCCTCCCGACACACAGTGTACACAGTGACGTCCCTCCTGGTCCTCGGTCCTCCTGACTCACAGTGTATAAACTGAAGTCTGTCCTGGTCCTCGGTCCTCCCGACACACAGTGTACACAGTGACGTCCATCCTGGTCCTCGGTCCTCCGGACACCCAGTGTACACAGTGACGTCCGTCCTGGTCCTCGGTCCTCCTGACACCCAGTGTATAAACTGAAGTCTGTCCTGGTCCTCGGTCCTCCCGACACACAGTGTACACAGTGACGTCCCTCCTGGTCCTCGGTCCTCCTGACTCACAGTGTATAAACTGAAGTCTGTCCTGGTCCTCGGTCCTCCCGACACACAGTGTACACAGTGACGTCCCTCCTGGTCCTCGGTCCTCCTGACACCCAGTGTATAAACTGAAGTCTGTCCTGGTCCTCGGTCCTATTGACACCCAGTGTACATAGTGACGTCCATCCTGGTCCTCGGTCCTCCTGACACCAGGTGTATACAGTGACGCCCATCCTGGTCCTGGTCCTCAGTCATCCAGACATGCAGTGTATACACTGATGTCCATCCTGGTCCTTGGTCCTCCTGACACCCAGTGTACACAGTGACATCTGTCCTGGTCGTCAGTTCTCCTGACACCCAGTGTATACAGTGACATCCATCCTGGTCCTTGGTCCTCCTGACACCCAGTGTACACAGTGACGTCCATCATGGTCCTCGGTCCACCTGACACCCAGTGTATACAGTGACGTCCATCCTGGTCCTCAGTCCTCCAGACACCGGTGTATACAGTGACGTCCATTCTGGTCCTCGGTCCTCCTGACACCCAGTGTTCACAGTGCCGTCCATCCTGGTCCTCGGTCCTCTTGACACACAGTGTACACAGTGACGTCCATCCTGGTCCTCAGTCCTCCAGACACCGGTGTATACAGTGACGTCCATTCTGGTCCTCAATCCTCCTGACACCCAGTTTACACAGTGACGTCCATCCTGGTCCTCAGTCCTCCTGACACCCAGTGTACACAGTGACGTCCATCCTGTCCTCAGTCCTGCTGACACCCAGTGTACACAGTGACGTCCGTCCTGGTCCTCAGTCCTCCTGACACCCAGTGTTCACATTGACGTCTGTCCTGGTCCTCAGTCCTCCTGACACCCAGTGTACACAGTGACGTCCATCCTGTCCTCAGTCCTGCTGACACCCAGTGTACACAGTGACGTCGATCCTGGTCCTCAGTCCTGCTGACACCCAGTGTACACAGTGACGTCCATCCTGTCCTCAGTCCTGCTGACACCCAGTGTACACAGTGACGTCCATCCTGTCCTCAGTCCTGCTGACACCCAGTGTACACAGTGACGTCCGTCCTGGTCCTCAGTCCTCCTGACACCCAGTGTTCACATTGACGTCTGTCCTGGTCCTCAGTCCTCCTGACACCCAGTGTACACAGTGACGTCCATCCTGTCCTCAGTCCTCCTGACACCCAGTGTACACAGTGACGTCCCTCCTGGTCCCTAGTCCTCCTCACACCCAGTGTATACAGGGACGTCCTTCCTGGTATTCAGTCCTCCTGACACCCAGTGTACACAGTGACATCCATCCTGGTCCTCAGTCCTCCTGACACCCAGTGTACACAGTGATGTCCGACCTTGTCCTCTTTCCTGAAACCCAGTGTACACAGTGACGTCCATCCTCGTCCTGGGACCTCCTGACACCCAGTGTATACAGTGACGTCTATCGTGGTCCTCGGTCCTCCTGACACCCAGTGTACACAGTGACGTCTGTCCTGGTCCTCGGTCGTCCTAACACCAGTGTATACAGTGACGTCCATCCTGGTCCTTGGTCCTCCTGACACCCAGTGTACACAGTGATGTCCGTCCTGGTCCTCGGTCCTCCTGACACCCAGTGTACACAGTGACGTCCATCCTGGTCCTCAGTCCTCCTGACACCCAGTGTACACAGTGACGTCTATCCTGGTCCTCGGTCCTCCTGACACCCTATGTACACAGTGACGTCCATCCTGGTCCTCAGTCCTCCTGACACCAAGTGTATACAGAGATGTCCACCCTGTACTCAGTCCTCCTGACACCCAGTGTACACAGTGAAGTCCATCCTGGTCCTCGGTACTCCTGACACCCAGTGTACACAGTGACGTCTGTCCTGGTCCTCGGTACTCCTGACACCCAGTGTACACAGTGACGTCTGTCCTGGTCCTCGGTCCACCTGACACCCAGTTTACACAGTGACGTCCATCCTGGTCCTCTTTCCTGACACCCAGTGTACATATTGACGTCCATCCTGGTCCTCAGTCCTCCTCACACCCAGTGTACATATTGACATCTCTCCTGGTCCTCGGTCCTCCTGACACCAGTGTACACAGTGACGTCATCCTGGTCCTGGGTCCTCCTGATACCCAGTGTACACACTGACGTCCGTCCTGGTCCTGGGTCCTCCTGACACCCAGTGTATACAGAGACGTCTATCCTGGTTCTCAGTCCTCCTGACACCCAGTGTATACATTGACGTCCATCCTGGTCCTCAGTCCTCCTGACACACAGTGTACACAGTGACGTCGATCCTGGTCCTCAGTCCTCCTGACACCCAGTGTACACATTGACGTCCATCCTGGTCCACAGTCCTCCTGACACACAGTGTACACAGTGATGTCCATCCTGGTCCACAGTCCTCCTGACACACAGTGTACACAGTGATGTCCATCCTGGTCCTCGGTCCTCCTGACACCCAGTGTGTACAGTGATGTCCATTCTTGTCCTCGGTCCTCCTGACACCCAGTGTGTACAGTGACGTCCATCCTGGTCCTCGGTCCTCCTGACACCCAGTGTACACAGTGACATCAGTCCTGGTTCGGGGGCCGCCCACCCCCACCTAACTCTGACAAATCCAGAGGGTGGACTGGCTTGCCCAGCATCTCTCCACAGGGGACCGTGTCCAGGGAGGGACAAGCCAAGCCTACCGGTGGCCTGTCATCCATGTCCCCGATATTTCTTTCTGCATCTCGGATCTCTCTGTGCTTTCCCTCCTAGTGAGCATGTATTCCCATCTTATTCCTGTCAAAAGGGATTCAGAATTCCCAGGAGCACAGGAATCTGGGGGAGACCTCTGCCTGTATAGGGTTTCTGCTGGAGTCTGAGATAAGAGCAGCCAGCCCACATTAACAGGTCTGTTTCCTGTGAAAGGCGGTTCCCAGAAGCTGCTCTGAATCAGCCACTGAGAGTCTTGTTTGTTTTCCTTCCTTCTGGAGGGTCCTTGAACCCACAAGGAAGGGAGACAGGGGTTTCCACAATGTCTCCAAAAGACACGGAGTTCCTCTCTCATGGGGCCCTTGATCAGGGGTCAGGATGCTGGAAAAGGACAGGTTTCTGCACAAGGTAAAGATGAGTAAGAGCACTGTGATCTTAACTGAAACCTGTGTCCCACAGGAGGGAGGGAACCTCGCTGATCCTGTAGTGGATGGTGAGGCCGAGAGAAGAGAAGGAGGAGCCCAGTCAGTCTGGGATCAGTGCTACCATGGCTGGGGCTGCCCAGCCTCATAGAGCCACAGAAGGGCCAGCGGACCATGGTCACTCCCCAGGCCCATCAGCTGTTTGACGTGACTGCTACTGACCCAGTCGATGGTTCCAATCCCAGACGAGCCCCGATTCTGTTACCCTCTAGGGTGGCAGGGGGCAGTGTCTCTGTCCAGCAGAGAAGTGAGGCCCAGGACACAGAGGCCACAAGCCACAGATGCAGAGTCAGACTTCCGCAGAGAGAAGGCCCAGTGGGGAGTCCGGGGGAGTTGGGGTCTGTTCTTCTTATGGTCTCTGGAGTCTCCTCCTTTCCTTACCTCCTCCCTGTCCACGTGCTCCTCGCCATTATTGATGGGTGTCCCCTCTGTCCACATGTTTTAGTTCTTTTGAGGGTCCCCACTTAGGGGCATGAGTAGGGAGGGGTCTGTCTGTCTGGGTCCCAGGTGTGCCCATGAGCACATTTTCCAGCAGACAGTTGACCTCCCCGTGCATCTTTGTCTGGCCCTGCCCCGACCTCCTCCCTCACCTGCCTCCTCACTAACCTTCCCCTCTCTGCCCAGGACTCTGCATCTCCCTCAAAGCAGGAACATCCAATCCCTTCTACGGGGAAAACCCACTTAGCCTCAGATTTCTCCAAAAGTAAATAAATAAATAAGGTGATCCATGTCTATAAAATTCTACTGAAAACAAAACATGATCCAAGAACTTTATGCTCAGCAAAACTGCATGTAAAATCCATTTTCCACATGCACAAACTGGTGGGAACTCTTCCCCAGAACAAACTCTACGTAAATATACAGATTTACACGTGAATAGTGTACGTGTAGGATTGACTTGTTTATTTTTGTTTATCCGACATGATAGAATATGACAATGGAATTATTTATTTGAATAACTTCACTCACCTGCGACAGAACATGGTAACCGTGGGGCGCGACAGCGCCACCTGGAGCCCAGGAGCAAGAGTTCTGCAGCGCGGTTCGCCTTCCCCTCTGGTCCTGGTGCTGACTCCTGAACTAGGGAGGGCCAGTGCTGAGAGTCCCCATGTGACAGTGAGGTGTGGCTGGGGCCTTGGCGGGGTCAGATCTCAGGGTCAGGACTCCACCCACCTGCCTCCAGCCCCAGGGAGGGGAGATGGGCTGAAGGCTGAGGGACCATCCATGGCCGCGCATTGGATCCTGCCTGCACATAGAAGCCTCCGGAGAGACCCAGGGAAACTCCTGTCACTGAATCAGGAGGTGCCAGGAGGGTGGCGTGCCCCAGGCAGGGGACCTGCACCCTTCGGGTGCCTTCCTGCAGCCTCTTCTGAAAGCCGGTGATGACTTCACAGTAACCCGCCCAACAGCGAGAGTCCCTGGCTCTGGGAGGCGCACCAGGGCCTCATCCCAAGAGGGTCATGAGAAACCTAACTGATAGCCACTAGTCACAGCCAAGGTCATGGGCCACCTACTAGGGCCCAGCCCTCGATCTGCGAGTCTCCAGGTGGACAGTGCCAGGTCTCATAGGATCAAGGGACACCAGCTGCTGCTGCTGCTGCTGCTGCAGAGCTGCTGGCTTTGCTTGGTGTGCAGGGAGCCCCCACACGCCTGGGGTCAGAAGCACACTGTGCAAGTACAGGAGACCTGTCCTTGCTTCCTTCCCTGTGCCTTTAGAAGGTGGGCACACAGGCATCAGGGTGAGGTGGGGGAGCTGTGAGTGTATGTGACAGCATACATACGGCACCAAGATCTGGGGCCAACAGGCTGCAGCATGTGGCAGTCAGGACCCAGGTGCATGCCGGCAGGCTGCATACCAGGCAGAAGAGCTGTGTTAGAACCTCTAGAGTGGCCACCAAAAGTAGCAAGGGGCAGAACTGAAGTGTAGCAGCCTTGCTTCCCCAGCCCCAGTGCTGCTGCGTTTACAAAGCTCATCCTAGTGGCTCAGGCAGAACCGGAGACACAGAGGCTGCCGTATGGCAGCACCATCATGTCAGCCTAACGGGACCTGGTGCCCCGTCCAGGGTTTGCTGCAGGAGGTCAGAGTGGCTGTCCAGCAGCTCCCTGCAGTGTCCCTGCAGCCACACTTGCAAGGGAATCAGGGTGGGGGATAGGGTGGCCAAGGGCCCTACAGACCTGTCCAGAATGAGGTCCAGCACCTGCCTTAGGGGTCTCCATATCCAGACGAAGCCACTGAGCCCCAAGCCCCAAGGATGAGCAGCCCACAGAGATCATCACCCAGGACTCAGCAGGGAAAGGTGACAAAGATTAAGCCATAGAAACACCTGTGTAGAGTCACTTCTGGTATCCACTTACATCACATTCGCCTCCTTCCAGACTTTATAAGTTAAATATAATTTGTCCCCTGAAAACTCTTCTGTAAAAAAACGCAAGAAAGTTTAGAAGAAAAATGATATGGTTATGAGAGCCTTAACTGAGTCAGTGAGTTAATCCACTTGAATATATTAACTAGATGATACCTATAAGCAAAAAGGGTGTAGCTAGAGAAGGTGGGTCATTGAGCATGACTTTGGGGTTTATAGTTTGTCCCTGGTGGGCTAAGTTTAGTCTTTCTCGGTTTCCAGATTGCCACATCCTAAGCTCTTTCTCCCCACCATACTCTTCACCATAAGGTTCTGCCTACCTTGGCCCAGAGGAATGGAGTCAACCATCTAGAGACTGAGACTTTTGAAACCATGAGCCAAAATAAACTTTTTTCCTTCTCTAATTGTCCTTGTCAGGTCTCTTAGCCACACTTATGAAAACAATGACTAAAACAGGAGTTGGTACCAGGAGTGGGGTCATTGCTGTGACTAACCTGACCATGTGGTACGGAAGTTTTTGGAGCTGGTTTGTGGAGGGAGAAATTTTGGAAACATTAGTGATACAAGCTGGAAAAACTTCGGAATGTTGTAAGCAGAGTTTAATGGGCAATTCTGGTGGGATCCTGGAAGACCAGAATGCCAATAGTAAAGCCAGATTTAAAATTAGTTAGTCAATGTAGTTAGGTAAATCCGGTCTCATATCAGTGAAATCTAAAATGGAGGCCATGATGATAATGACTCCGGGAAATGCAGGACAACTCATGGAATGGAAAGGCCCTAGGCCAAAGTCCACCCCAAAGGAATGTTAATGGAACCCAGGAAACAGCCCCCAACAGACTGGGAGATAGCCCATCTCAAAGAAGTGTTAATGAAATCCTTCCTGCCCAGATTACTTGTTTGGCCCACCTGTGTCCCAACCCTTCCCCCTTACATTCCATCACCAAAACTATAAAAAGTGGAGACAACCGCACTTCCATGGATTCCACCTCTAGGGTCCCCTTCTTCCTCCGGGAGAAGTCTTTTCCGCTGTCCTTTAATAAACTTCTAATTTCTACTCTGACCTTGCCTCAGTGTGCTTCTTTGGTGTTATTCTTCAACATTGGGGAAGCAAGGACTTGTCAACGGTCAACAGCGGTAACATATTGGAGGTCCCAACGAGATTCTACACCTACACCGAGGTAACCGCCTCTCCACGAACCCCATGTCTGTTTGAGTTGCATCTTTCTCTCTCTTTCTTTCTCGAGGGTAAGATGGGCACCCGATGGCTACTTAAACGCAATTAGTGCAGCCGCCACTCTTCAAGCCTCGGGTAAGAGATTTCCCGGCTTAGGCAGCTCTCAATCACCTGTTCAATACAGAGCAGGCATGTTGGGTTCCGCCAAAGCTGCTTCCAACTTTTCTGTCTGGGCCCGGAGAGCTGGGCCACCAGGAAAGACACCTGCCCTTCCAATGCCACTCGGCAAGGCCACCCAGCTCCTCCTGGGTCTCCAAGGCTGAGGCAAGCCACATCACGACTCCACTGTCCCTGCTCTCAGGGCAGGAGTCCTAAGCTCAGCAGGCTACAGACTGCTCCCCAGGTTGTCTCAGGAAGTCCAGCACCTGAGACCCTCGACGCTGATGTCCAGCCTGCCCCAGTGGCCCTGCCCAGCTCTGAGTGTGCATAGACAAGGACACAGGTTGGTGTCCCCACAAAGCCACTCCAGGGTCCTGAGCACCTCACAGTCTGCTCACACCCCACCCCAATCTCTGGACTCCAGTCCTGCTGAGCCTCACAGGCTGGCCTCCTCAGCCCTCCTGTCCCCTGGAGCAGCCCACTGCTTGGACTCCTCCCCCACACTCCCTGGAGACCCTCCAGCCCTCCCTCGGGGCCACGCTCAGTTATTGTCAGGGAACATCAGACGGTGTAGCTGGCTATAGCTACCACAGTGATGCTGCCCAGAGCAGAAACGGGCAGCTGGATGCCCCTCCACAGCCCCAAGCCTGGCAGCTGCCCCTCTGTGTCTTGGGCCCCCTCAAAGCCACTGACCTGACCTTGGCCAGGGAAGGATAGGCCCCTCTAGCGGGAGGTCCAGATTCTAGAGCAGAGGCCACTGTCCACCTGTCCATGCATGGCTGGAGGGGCAGAGCAGGGTGATGAAGAGAGAAACCCAGAGCCCCTGCATGGGGAGAGGGCCCAGGGCAGAGCCAGGCCGGGGTTCTACAGGGGACTGGCAGTGTGCCCTGACGCCAGCATGGCCAGGTGGTGCCTGCAGCCCCCGGGTGATCTGAGACAGGCCACAGCAGGGCCAGGCCTGAGCGGAGAGGGGGCCCAGGCCGAGCGCCGTGGAGGCTGCTCCAGGGCTCACAGGCCCCACGGACACTGGCCCTCCCAGGCTCCACCCTCGCCCCCCCCACAGCAGGGAAACTAGGGTCAGGGCAGAGGCTGGGACCCAGGTGACCAGGTGGCCAGGCACCCTGGATAAATAAGGCTTTGGAAACCAACCTGCAGGTGAAACCCTTCCTGCTACGATCTGGGCCTCAGGGGGACTCAGGTCACTTCTGGGGATGTCCTCCCAGCCCCACCTACAGCTCACCATCCAGAGCACATCCTTCTAAGGGGCCCAGGGAGATGGGCAGACAACCCCAGGCCCTGGGGACAGACCATATTGTTGGGGCCTCTGTCACTGTGTCAGTGGATAGCAGATACCACAGAGATGTGACCCATGTCCCAAAGCCATTGCCACTCCCAAGGGCTGGGCTGGTCACCTCCACCGGTTCTCCCAATAGACTTAGGAGGCTACTGACTCCCCAGCAGCTGCTGTCGGAGCTGGAGAGCCAGAGCAGGCTCCAGAACATGGTGGCTGGCCACACCCAGTCCCTGGTGGCACCCAGTGTCCAAGGCAGAAAAGTGTATGAATACCCCGATGTCCCAGCCACATGCCCGCACCCCAGAGGCCCTGTCTGGGGCAGAGGGGCTCCACCCCACCCTGCTGGAGGACAGGAGCCACTCCTCACAGAGCCACTCCTCACAGAGCTCCTGGGGAACCCTCAGAGTGTGAACAGGGAGGACAGTCACCTGGGGGTCCTCCCAGCACGCTCTCCAGGGATGGCGCCTCTCCCTTCCCTCTCTTCTCTCCTCATGTTCCCTTCCACAGAATGGTGGGGACACCATCCAGGAGGGTGGCATGTGGGCTCCGGGCGCCTAGGTGATCTGCTACGAGGCTGTGTCATGGTGCACTGTGAAGTGCTGACTGTGTCTAGCCACGTCGGCTCCCAGGTGCAGGCTGCAGAGCAAACACCTGCCGATCTGCTGTCCTCGCTGAGACGAGCCCCAGGACAAAGAACCGGCCACCTCCCCTCCACCCTGGGTTAGAACCTCTAGAGTGACCACCAAAAGTAACAAGGGGCAGAGCTGAAGTGCAGCAGCCTTGCTTCCCCAGCCCCAGTGCTGCTGCGTTTACAAAGCTCATCCTAGTGGCTCAGGCAGAACCCGGAGACACAGAGGCTGCCCTATGGCAGCACCATCATGGCAGCCTAACGGGACCTGGTGCCCCCTCCAGGGTTGTGCTGCAGGAGGTCAGAGTGGCTGTCCAGCAGCTCCCTGCAGTGTCCCTGCAGCCACACTTGCAAGGGAATCAGGGTGGGGGATAGGGTGGCCAAGGGCCCTACAGACCTGTCCAGAATGAGGTCCAGCACCTGCCTTAGGGGTCTCCATATCCAGACGAAGCCACTGAGCCCCGAGCCCCAAGGATGAGCAGCCCACAGAGATCATCACCCAGGACTCAGCAGGGAAAGGTGACAAAGATTAAGCCATAGAAACACCTGTGTAGAGTCACTTCTGGTATCCACTTACATCACATTCTCCTCCTTCCAGGCAGGTACGGTGTGGCTGGAGGAATAGGTCCCTGGGTGTGCCTTTGGGTCACACTTTGTCCCTGTTGAGCAGGAGCTCTTTCTGCTTCCTGGTGGCCACTCCTTCTGCCATGACGTTCTGCGTCTCCTCAAGCCCAGAGCTGCGGTGTTGGTGGTCTGTGGACTAAGACCTCTGAAACCATGAGACAAATAAACTTTCCTGCTTAAAATTGTTCTTACAAGGTTGGTATGTTTTGTTTTCTTTTTTAATCACAGAAGCAAAAAGGCTGACGACAACACTCTGCAGAGGCAAAATGTAGAGTTGGTTGTTTTTTTTTTCTTTTTTGAACTAATTTATTTTTTGATATTATATATGTATACATTTTTGGCAACGGCCACATTGAACCAATTAATAGATGCTACTTATTCTTTGTGATAAGAACACTTAAATTCTACTCTCTTAGAGAGTTTCAAGAACATGTTACATGCCGGGTGCTGTGGCACATGCCTGTAATCCCAGCAGTTTACAGGGGTAAGGCCAGAGAAGTTCAAGGCCAGCCTCAGCAATTAAGTGAGGCTCTAAGCAACTTAGCAAGACTCTGTCTCAAATAAGAAACTAAAAGGCCTGGGGATGTGGTTTACTGGTTGAGCGCCTCTGAGTTCCATCCCTGGTACAAAAAAATAAATACATAAAGTTACATTGTCATCATCTGTAGCCACTATGTTGTAAGACAGTGCCTTGAGCCCTGGCCCCTAACTGGAGTGTGTCTCTGGGGCCCTCCCTCACCGTTCGCTCACTCCCAGCCTGGGGCACCACCCTTCCTTTCTTCAGGCTCCAGTAGAAGGTGGGACTGCGTGCTGTGCCTGGCCTCATTCCTTTGGCCTGATGCTCCTGGGGTTCATCACGGGCTGCAAGGACAGAATCTCCCTCTGGGAGGCCGAGCAGCCTCCAGGGACACTTGGGCATGTTTTCCCCTCCTTTCTTCAGTCCGGGTTGGGGCCATGGACACGGCGGCGACGCCCCTTCAGCACGTGCTCTGGTTTCCCTGATGAACTCCTCTCACCAGCCACACTGACACCGTTAATGTAGGAAAACAGAACACAGGGCACCCAGCAGAGGTGTGACCGGCCGGTGTGGCAGAGGCCTCAGGATGAGCGAGCAAGGCACAGAGGCCTCGCCCGTGGGCTCTGAGGTGCAGAGCCGCTGGGCCTGCAGAGATGCGCTCGGGGACACATGTCCAGGACACAGTCCTTAGTCCACTGTGACCCCAGAGCAAGAATGGAACCCCCGAACTGCTGTCCTGCCCAACCAAGGAAGGTCCCACAAAGAGCCAGCCAGAGGAGTGAGCTTCAGGCAACAGGAGTGCCGTGATCGGGAACTGTGTCAGCCTCCCAGACAGCAGGACAGCAGCCACCAACAGCCTGTTCCCAGGAAGCACCGCCCCAGAGCTCCACAAGTGACTTCAGGCCCAGGGCGAGTGACGCAGTGACAGGAGCCACGAGGAAAACCAGAACCCAAGTGCTGGGCCAAGAAGGACAGGACAGAGAGGCACATGGGACCTGGCCAAGGCCATGGAGAGAAGCAAAATTTAAAAGGAGATTTCAGGTCGACAGTGGAATGAGCCTGAGGGAAAGAGACTTGGGGGGGGGTGACTGAGGGGACACGCAGAGCCCAGGAGAGACTGCAGACTGAAGAGAGGTGGCACGCAGAGTCAGGTGGAGAGCGGCCATTGCTCAGGCCCATCCCTGGACAGGAGTGTGGTACGGACACCAGGCAAGTCGTCCCCCAGCCCCGGACATTTCCCCCCAACACACAGAATGTCCAACTCCATTTCAAGGGAGAGTTTTCAGTTACATCTTAACTATTATTCCTCTTCAGCGACTTTCGGCAGTTAATTTTGGAAATCATTCATCTGAGCACATGCAAGAACACCAGATCACCTCTACAAATGAAATGGGCTGACCTGGGCCTCTCTCCATCCACACTGGACACCAGAACAACAGGTGTCCCCTGGAGGATGCTGAAGGGGGACAAGAGAATGTGCAGAAGCCACGCACAAGGGATTCAAGGCAGCCAGCCCAGGAGGAGAGCCGGAGTCGGCCAAGGTGGATCTGGTGGCCAGGCTTGGCAGCCAACCATCCCTGCACAGACGCTGAGCGACGCTCCTCCTGGCAGAGAAAGCCAAGCAGCAGAAGAAAAAATGTCCTTTATTGTATACAGCATCTTTTATAGTATTGTGAACAAAGAAGGCAGCTTTCCAACAGCAAAAATCAGGTCTTTCAGCTGGTTAAACATGGCATAAAGAAGTCCTACTTTCTAATCAAAGGGGACCCGCTTCTCATGGCCAATCTACTGTTGGCCCAGAGCATGCTGAGCTCTGCTCTTTGTTAAGAACAGATAGAAATTTTCTCAGCGCCCTCCTAGCCCACTTTGCAGAACATCCCATTTGTGAGCAAGTCCTCCCAAGGACAGCGGACACCTCGTTTTCTAGCTGTCCCCTGTTACCTACCTAAACATTGGAGGAACCTCTCATTTGTGAGCAAGCCCCATCAAAGAACCAACATCTCGTGTGCAAGTCGGCTTGCTGTCACCTTATCTAGACCTTGACAGAACATCCCGTGTGCAGGCAGACTCCATCAAGGACAGTAAGCATTACGTTTTCAAGCTAGCAGTACTTCTGATTCTCCACACCCTGGGCCCTGAGCACCTGGACACCTGGGACCCTGGATGGGCAGTAAGGGCAGCCCTTGGGGGCCAAGGATGCTCTGCTGGGGACGCTGGAGCTCAGCAGGTACAGAATTCAGCCTGAAGTCCAAGGCCAGATGCTCCACTATTGGTTGAGGCCCAGGGAATGCAGGGAGGTGACAGAGCCTTCCCAGGGCCAGCTTTGTCACTTCTGTGAGGTTGTCATCACCAATGGCACCTGGCTTTTTCCAACCCTCTATTTTCCTATGTTAAGGTCCTCCAAGGGAGCACAGAGGGTTCCAGAAACATCCAACTCCCCTATGGCTCCAGGAGGTGAGAAGCTGGGCATCCGTGGAGTACTGAGGACAAGAGGCCCTTAGCCAGAGGCTGGGTTCAGCAGGATTGCTGCAGGAAGGGCTCTGCTGGCCCCTCCCAACACAGCACACAGTAGAACAGCCATCACTCTCCCTGGACCCAGGGGCCCGGTCTCAAGGCTGACCCTGGCACCACCATAGGGCCATCAGGATGGGCACGGCCTGGGTCAGTCTGGGCAACTATGGCGACATGTCCCTGGTCACTGGGTCACAGCCCAGAAGAAAAGCCCCAACCCCAGTGCTCAGCACAGAAACCTGGGAGACACAGCAATAGTCGAAGCTGCCCAGAAGAGAAGCTGCCCGCGAGACCGGCAGAAGCAGCGTCCACACGAGAGGCTCTGCTGGCCTCTTGGAGGTCGAGAGGTGACCTGAAAAGAGGAGCTGAGAAGGCTGCTTTCCAAAGACCCCACAGTGGGCCAACAGGAAGACTGGAGGGACACTATCCACCAGGGGCAGCACTGGACACTGCTGCCATTCCAGGCCAGACAGCTGGTCACGGCGTGAGGAAGGAGCTGGAGTGACCAGAGAGACACATGACTAGGTCCCAGGTGTCCCTTAAATGACTTCAGAGTCTTCTTCAAATGACCTTCTTTAGGAGTGGACAAAAGCCAATGTCGGCCCAGCAGAAGGGAAGGACCCAGCTGGACAGCACACCAGGAGGAAGGGTGCAGAGGCCTGACTCTCGCGGGTCCACTGGGGTCGCTGTGCAGCGGGGGATCCTGGCGATAGGAGGCCCCACTTGTTGGGAAGGGAGGTTCCTCTAGAAGCCCTGGTCCACTGGGGTAACTTCTGGCCAGCGACTGCCCTGGTGACAGTACCATGGGTTCACTTGTAGTGAAGCCCCCGGAATAGGATGGCCACCACCACCGTTCCAGAGAGGACCAACTAGGGTCAAAATCTCCACTGCCCGGGGCGGAGGAGGAGGTGGACTCCGGATTAGGGAAGATTGCGGAAGGGGCCCCAGTCCTCAAGGCAAACGATGAGTTTGACCCCCTCTGTCTTCCCTGCTCAGAGGTGAGCCGCCCTCTCCCTGAGGGGGCTCTGCGGGCTCCCTTGGCCTTCCCTCCCCTTCACTTGTGATGCCGTCCTCTTGCGTGATTTTGGTGTCTGACTTGAATTTCTTTCATTGGACACAAGAACCGAGGTGTGGGGTTTCCCTGTTCCCCTGTGGCACCAGGATGCAGGACGCGGGGTGTTCTCCTACTAGAAACACCTGGTGCCCCAAGGAATCCCACCTGGGCTGGGAAGTGGCTGGGCAGACAGGCTCTGCTTCTGCTGAAGGAGCGCTCCCGGCCTGGCTCACACCTGGGCAGAGTGCGCCTGCTCTGTCCCCAGACCGCTCTGCCCCTGGCTCTCATGGGGGAGCTGGGGCTACACCTACACACCTGGCTAGTTCTAATTGGGGCGGGAAAGGGAGGGGCTGGAGTTAAAATGACTGGATGTGACATCACAGTCAGGCTGGACGCTGTATTCCGAAAATGGACCACTGGACTTCCTAGTTCTCACAACCCCCCTTTACACCTTTGGGGCTCACTTTCCTTTGTTCTTGTGCCCTTTGGTCCTGCCCTGCATCCTACACATACTAGCGTGTTGAGGTGGCAATTGCCCATAATAATGAGTCCTCCCCTTTTAGCAACTCAGATAGCGTCAATGTCTACAACTTAACTTCAATGTCCCCTGCCAGGGACCTGCGCTCCAGGGAATGAAACTCTGGTTGGACACAGTCTGGGAGTCCCTGACCACCAGGCATCTGATCTTGCAAGACCATCATTGAATTAAGCGTTGCTTTCTGCTGTCCCTCGAGTCTCCTAGTCCACTCTTTGGGCTTGGACAGGTGAGCATGTTCCTCACCCAGCCACCATCATAGAAGTAAAGACACAATCATTGGTTGGGGTCCCAGCCCACTGGAGTCTTGGAGGGTTGGTCCTGCAAGGGACCTGCTTCTCAGCCAAGAGCACTGATATCTCACCAGCCCTGGAGGGAAATGGAGGTTCTGCCAGGATGCAGGATGGACCAAAGGACACCCAAAATGGGACAGGCTTCACTTCATACTCCAAATTGTGAAACTGCGCAACGCTTTTTCTTTAAGATTCTGAACATTTAAAACACCATTGAAGGTTAAAGCAAATAATAAATATAGAAATATAATCCAACAGTAAAGGACTAATATCATTAGAATGCAATGAATTTCAGCTAATGAAAGAAAGAGCCAATCCACTGACCTGCTCCTGCCCCCTGCTCTGCCCCTCCCTGCTCTGCCCCTCCCTGCTCTGCCCCTACCTAGTCCTGTACCACTTTGCACATGGGCCTCCTCTGCATCTGGGCCTCCTCTGGACCTGGGCCTCCTCTGCACCTGCCCCTCCCCTGCACATGGGCTTCCTCTGTACCTGGGCCACTCCTGGACTTGGGCTGTTAGGTGCAGGGCAGGTTGAACTAAGTTGTCTGCAGGGCACGTTGAAGGAATGTTAGCTGCAGGATAACCCAGGCACTCAAACCCCCCTCTGTCTGGTCCTTTATCATCTGTTTGCTTCAAGTCTGAACACTCAAACCCACTCAAGGCCATACACTTGACCCCCACCCGTCTAGGAAACCCACATCTGACCCCTGCCCCATCTTCCTGAAGGTAGAAGATGACACCCTTAGAAACTACCATATTATCCGATCACTGCACCAACAAGGCAGCTTGCAGACCAGGAGACCCCATTAGATTTGGGCTATAAAAAGTCCCTCCTGCTGTGGCCTCTCTCTCTCACTTTTACTCTCTAACACTCTCCCTCTTTCCCTGTCTCTTGCGCGCGCGCTCTCTCTCTCTCTCCCTCTCTCTCTCTCTCTCTCTCTCTCTCTCTCTCTCTCTCCTCCTCCTCCTCCTCATGCTCCTCTTTCCTCACTGGTGCAGTAAAGATCTCTTGGTCGCTCCAAGTGTTGTGGTCACTTTCCTTTCATGGGTGTCCTCTGAACCTGGCCCCCCCTGCACCTACACCTCACCTGTGCCTGGTCCAGATTCCACTGGGACTGGATTTGTACCAAGGCACAGTGCATCCAGGATGGGGAAGGTCCTCTGGGAGTAAGAACCAGGGAGACCTCTGGTCACAAGGGTGGCCAACTCCAGATGGACTTTAGAAAAGGCCCAAGTCGGGGGCATGAACACAGCCAGAGAGTGCCACTCAGCCCAGGCAGCACCCCAGAGCTGTGTCCTGGGAGACCAAGCCTGTGGTGCCTTCACACGCACCTCCAGACACCAGGAGCATGTCTCAGATCCAGAGTCCTGGGTCGGCCACCACAGAGGTGACCCCCGACCTCGCCCACCTCAGGCTTTCCTGGGTAGAGGCACCTGCTCCCTGAAGGAGTGAAAAAGGCCCAGAGTGACCCACCCAGATGTGGGGGGGCGATTTATCCACCAGGAAGGCAGCACAAAGGGTGGTTCCTTGAGGGGAGACCCTGGCCTGCAGTGGAGCCCAGGACACCACTAAGCAGGACTTTGGCCACCTGCAAGGACAGGTCTTCAAGTGCTACCAGTAGGACACCATGGGGCACTGGCTTCCCAGGCCACTCTGAGGTCCCAGGTCCCCTTCTGCTGCTGGCTGGCAGTGGGACTGCAGCTGGGGCTGCCTCACTGTGACATTACCTGAAAATAAGTAAATGTGAAACTCCAGGAAACAAGGAATCCCAGAGGAAGAAGAAGAGCAGTGGGTGGGATCTGAGCCCCTACCTCCTCCCTGTAACCAGGAGTTTCCAACTTTTTACAATTGCTTCCTGAGTTGAATTTTAACCTGCACAACTAGTTTCAGGACTGTCCAATCCCAGGTCCTCAGTCTCCAATGAGTAAGTGCCCTCCTTGTTCCCTGTGAAATTTGAGCCCCTTCTGTAACCAGGGGCCTTTCCTGCACAGAGAGGGAGCCCTCAAGGCCTGAGGGATGGACTCTGGGAGTGAGAGGTGACCTGTTGGCTCTGTTTCCGTCCTGGTTATCTGTGCTTCCACAGGGTGTTGGACCTTGTGGCTGTTTGTGCTTACACTTTGGGTGTCCCTCCTGTGCTTCTCGCACCTGTTCCTGGATGACTGAGTGGGGCCTGGAGAGTTACCCTGCTCTCTCAGAGGCAAAGGTCTCTGGGGGTCCTTCCTGTTGGGAGGTTTGGGGGTGCAGCCCACTGGTTCAGGCCAGGATGAGGCTGGAGGCCTCTGGCTCCTGGGGAGGAGAGCTGGCTCCACTTCTGCTGGGGCTGCTGGGCTCTGTGGAGAAGCTGCTGGAGGCCAAGGGCACAGTGCTCTACGTGGCTGTGCAGTCACCTCCCCTGTCTCCTCCCTCAAGGCCCCCCAGTGCAGTCCTTGGGGACATGGAGGGACACACTCTGCATCAAGACAGCCCTGTGCGGCAGCCCCACACTTTCACACCTGCCCCATGGCCGCAGTTACAGGGAGTCCTGCCCCCTGCCCACCCCCAGCAGGATGTCACCACAGGCCTTTCCAGAAAGTGGCCTGACCCCCGCCTACTGGTCACTGACTGGGCACTGCTGTCTGTGGACTTGCTGGAAGCCTGGCCCAGGAGTTGGGAGGGGCCTCTGTCCGCAGGGCTTTTTGTGAAGGGCTCTCCTACTGTGGACTACTACTATGAAGACTATGATGGGTATTCCTATACTACCACAGTGGTAGACCCAGCAGCAAAAACCCCGAGAACCAAGGGCATCCTGAGCTCAGAGCCCTGTGGGCAGCAAGGGCCGGAACTGGAGAGTCCATACCCAGGTCCCAGCATCTATGCCCACCAGCTGCAGCCAGTGCACAGCAGGAGCCCACAGGGGACTCAGGGTCACTTCTGGGGGATGTCCTCCCAGCCCCACCTACAGCTCACCATCCAGAGCGCATCCTACTGAGGGGCCCAGGGGAGATGGGCACACAACCCCAGGCCCTGGGGACAGACCATATTGTTGGGGCCTCTGTCACTGTGTCAGTGGATAGCAGATACCACAGTGATGTGACCCATGTCCCAAAGCCATTGTCACTCCCAAGTGCTGAGCTGGTCACCTCCACCGGTTCTCCCAATAGACTTAGGAGGCTACTGACTCCTCAGCAGCTGCTGTCGGAGCTGGAGAGCCAGAGCAGGCTCCAGAACATGGTGGCTGGCCACACCCAGCCCCTGGGGCACCCAGTGTCCAAGGCAGAAAAGGGTATGAATGCCCCGATGTCCCAGCCACATGCCCGCACCCCAGAGGCCCTGTCTGGGGCAGAGGGGCTCCACCCACCCTGCTGGAGGACACGGGGACAGGAGCCACTCCTCACAGATCTCCTGGGGAATCCTCAGAGTGTGAACAGGGAGGACAGTCACCTGGGGGTCCTCCCAGCACTCTCTCCAGGGACGGCATCTCTCCCTTCCCTCTCTTCTCTCCTCATGTCCCCTTCCACAGAACGGAGGGGACACCATCCAGGAGGGTGGCATGTGGGCACGGGGCGCCTAGGTGAACTGGCCACCTCCCTGCCATCCTGGGTCTGCCTGGCCCCATTTGGCCCACGCCTGTCGCCCACATCCCTCCTCCCAGTGAGCCACTCTACCCAGCCCTACTCACGTGAGACCCTTACTTACTGCTCACCAAGAAAGGCCTGACGTCCTGAACAGACTCTGAGCAGCCCTGAGTCACAGTGGATAGAGCTGGGACTACCACAGAGAGAAGAGCTCTGCCCAGAACTGCCCACGGCAGCTGGGCAGCACAACCCACACCCGCCAAAAGGGTCTGGGGCCTCCAACTATTCTCAGTTGAGTCCAGGTGCTCAACTGAGGTCACCCACCCCGGCTCCCACCCTTGCTTGGGGACCAAGAGGCTCACCCATGCCCAGTGCCGGGGGCTGGAGGGAGGTTCTTCAAGGGAATCTCTCACAGTGGGACACCTCCCAGTTGCCCAGGCCAGGCCCAAAAGCCCCCTGACAAGCCCAGCCCTCACCTAAAAGTGACCAGTCGGGCAGCAGACCCCTAAGACTGGATGGACCCCACACCCCAACGCACCTGGACCAGAGCTCTAGAGGGCGACTTGGCTGGACACTGGAGCCCCAAGGCCTGGGCTGGAACCTTGGCTATCACCTGGCCAGCCCCAAGCTGAGACCTAGGAGGAGGACAGGCTGGCAGGCAGCTGAGCAGCACTAACAGGACAGGACCGAACGTCCCCAGGGGAGCCAGCTGCGCTGAGACCAGAAACTTCTAGAGCTCAGGAGAGAAGAACCCAGTGCTCCAGGGACACCTCCTCACAGCTGGACAGGACCAAGAGGGACACTGAGCCCACCTACAGGGACCCCACAGGCCTGGGGTTTCTGCTGGGGTTTATGTCCCTGTGAGGTGCAGTAGCTGGCCCCACAGGGTCCCAGCAAGCCAGAAGCACCCAGGCCACCTCCACAGGCAAGAGGAGGCATTTGGGTCAGAGTGCAGGCCAGCCGAAACCTCCCCAAGACGCCATGCCCACTCTGCACTCAAGGAGAACAAGGACAGCCCATGCCGGAACTCGGAACTCAGGCCAGGAATCATCCCCCTACTCAGGTTGCAGCCAGGAGGCACCCCTTCCTGGGCTGGGCCCTCCTGGCTGGTGTAAGGGAATTTGTGCAGGCCTGAGACACTGTGCATATTATAGTAGCGGGTACGCACAGTGCCACATGTCAAACATAAAACCTGCCCGGAAGCCACCCAGAGCCCAGCTGACACCCCAGCCCTACTCATGTGAGACCCTTACTTACTGCTCACCAAGAAAGGCCTGATGACCTGAACAGATTCTGAGCAGCCCTGAATCACAGTGGATAGAGCTGGGACTACCACAGTGAGAAGAGCTCTGCCCAGAACTGCCCACGGCAGCTGGGCAGCACAACCCACACCCGCCCTGAAGGGTCTGGGGCCTCTACCTGCAGGACTCAGGGGCCACTCACCTGCCTCCCTTCCTGAGAGAAGGATCCAGTGCTGCTTGCAGGTGGGGGCAGTGGCCCCAGAGCAGCCTGACCCCACCCTCCAGGTTCAGAGACCCAATGCCCTGCCCTCCTGGAGTCTGGAGCTCAGCCAGACTAGGCCACAAGAGCTGCCACCCTCCCCCTGGGCACCACAGCTCACAGGAAGCAGATAAGTTCCGGGCCAGCTCGGGGAGAGCCCCCTTCCGGCCACCCCTTCCTGCCAGGCCCTCCTTCCCTCCTGTTCTGCACAGGACAGCACATGGGCAGATGCAGCTTTGTGCCAACCTGGGGCTGCCCTGCACAGGGTCTCCTGAGAGTCCTTCTGTGTGGCTCTGAAACTGGTCCTAAAGTCAGGACCAGCCCCTTGTCCCCACGTTGACATCAAACACCCGAGAAACTCCAAGGCAAGAGAGAAAGGCAAATTTCACTGAAGAAACAGAAAAGAGAAAGGGAGAGGGACCCCTGCAGGGAGGGGGCGCCCAGAGCTGTCCCCGGAGGATGGGGGTGTCTTGCCGTTTTCTGGATTTCAGGTTTCCCTTCCTCTCCTGCCCCCTCCTCTCACCCCACTGCCTGAAGGTGGGAATGACCACATGCAGGAAAGGACCCCGAGGGGTGCGCATTAGCACCTCTCTGCTGGGAGGAGCTGGTACCTGGAGGCATGGGAGCCTGGCCACAGGCTGGAAGATGGGCAGGTGCCCTGGAGGGTTAGCGTCTCCTGAACCGGCCACCCGTGGGACCCACTCACTGGTGGCTACACTGACTCTCTCTCCTCTGCCCTGTCTGCGGTTTTCCTCACTCTCCCTCTCGCTCCTGGGGAGGCCCCAGAGCCCCCTGCGTGTCCCTCAGTGGCCAGGGGCTGGGGAGAGCTGGAGGGCCACATCTCCACTTCCATCACACCAGCCGCCAAGTACCACGGGAAAGGCAGCCAGGAGTCCAGAGAAATGTTCCAGAAACTTCTCTCCACACCTAGAAGAAAAGAACACAGAACAGTCCATTAAAAATATATTTCACTACTTAAAAATGAGAAAATAACCCTTTAAGCTGCTACGATCTAGGGGCTGGGGTCAGTGTCTCTGTCCATCAGAGAAGTGAGGCCCAGGACCCAGAGGCCACAAGCCACAGATTCAGAGTCAGACTTCTGCAGAGAGAAGGGCCCAGCAGGGAGTCCGGGGGAGGTGGGGCCTGTTCTTATGGTCTCTGGAGTCTCCTCCTTTCCTTATCTCCTCCCTGTCCACGTGCTCCTCACCATTATTGATGGGTGTCCCCTCTGTCCACGCGTCTGTGTTAGTTCTTTCGTTAGGTCCCCCACTTAGGGGCACGAGTAGGGAGGGGTCTGTCTGATTGGGCCCAGGCGTGCCCACGCGCACCTTGTCCAGCAGGAAGCTGACCTCACCAGAAGACCCTCTCTGTGCACCTTGTCCTGACCCTGCCCGGCCCCCTCCCTCGCCATCTTGCCCTGGCTGCCTAGGCCTCTACATGTCCCTCATCCCTGCTCTCGCAGATACCCCGACCACTGTTGGGATTTGGCTCAGTGACCACTCTATCTACGTCAGGCTCACAAGGGGCTTTGTTGGAGTCACCAGGATGTCCCTCTGCGGAAAGTCTAGGGCAAGTGGGAAGCAGCAGGCTGGACCAGAGGCCAGCACTGATGACGTTCATCCGTGGGTCTGTGAGGGGTCCGTGGTCGGGGTGGAGGGATGACCACGGGCTCCATTAGTAACACCTCCTGGAGTTTTATTGTCTCCACAAGAGGAAACAACACGAATAAGCAAATTGATAATGACAGGACCAAAGAGAAGAACAAGGAACAGGCCACCCGAGGCCAAGGACAGGAAGAAACCGGGAGGTGGGTGTCACAGCTGGGGATGGGCTGTGGGACTGCGTGTCCTCTGCACCTTTTCCTGAGAACATTTTCTCCGTGAGGATACGAGTGTGGCCTCTCCCAATGGTGGGGCTGAGGGGGAGCCTTGAAAACCTCCCGTCGGGTGCTGGGGAAGGAACAGGGTGCCCTCAGGGGAACCCCATCCTCTACGACCCAGGTGGGTCCTTGAGGGGCAGCCGGTCGGGCCTCTTCCAGGGAGAACTGGGCGCTCAGGGGACAGGAGAGAAGTTCCCACAGGAGCGAGTCGGCTGTGGGACGTGGTAAACAGCTGCCTTGGCTGCTACGTCTCCTGTCCAGGAACATGAGGCAGGAGTGGCCTAGAGGAGGAGGTGGACTCTGGAGGCGAAGAGCTCCTGGGCGTGCCAACAGGAGTGTGCGGTGGTGAGCAAGGCCCTCCCCAGGCAGCGGCCTGAGCATAGGTACGAGGGGGGCACGTGTAGCTCCTGTGCACCTCGAACCTCTTGTCTTTAGAGGGCTCTAGGCCCAGGGCGTCGGGGGACAACCGATTCTGGCTCCTGCGCTTGGCACTACAGGAAGTGGCCCTGATTCCACCGCAAAGTCTGTCCCTGCTGCGTACCCAGATCCCCGAGTGCCGTCGGTCACTGATGGACTCCAGGGGTGGATAGGGTGGACTGGACTATCTACAGGATGATCAGGTCCCTCTGACCTAGCAGGGCAAGTGTCCACTAGAACTCCTCACGGGAGTGGAGGCCTTCCTCTACCTCAGTTAGAACGCGGCTGCACCGAGTTCGTGACTAGCCTTTCAGGTCATTCCAGGTCCTTGCAGCGGGGCCTGCTGTGGAGAGTGCAGCTGTCCATAGCCAGAGCTGCCCTTAGAGCTCAGGATGCTCGATGCCCTGGGAGGGCAGTACAGGAGGGGCCTCCCCAGGTGAGTGTATGTGCCTCAGGCACCAAGAGCCCACTGCAGCACGGCTCCCGGTCACCCAGGCCACCCTGGCCACCTCGTCCAACTGCTTACTTAGGTATCTCGCTGGCTGGGAGGGCCCCCAGTGATTGAGTGACATTCCCAGTGCCACTCCGTCCCTTTCTGCCACTCAGAAAAGTCAGCTGGGCGGCCAGCCCAGAGCAGGGGCCTGGGTAAGCGCTGTCTTCCTGCCTCTGGAGTCCAACTAAGGACTGCCCGTGAGTGTCCCTGGCTTCCTTAAGGCTCTCACAGAGGGGCCTCCCGCTCAGCACATCCAGGGATCCAATTCTACAAGGTCCAGTCGTCCTGGCCCCGAGCTGTTTACTGTCCGAGGAAGGGAGTGAGGGGATGTGGGTGGGATTCTCTCTGGGCCAAGCTTCAAGTTTCCCCTCCAGTGTCATGTCCAAGTCAGACCTGGGCCGGCACAGCTGAGCGCCTCTGGGGACACTTTACAACCCAGGCCAGGAACTGGGAAGAGAGCCCTCAGAGACTATTCCTCTGAAGGACCACCCAAAAGGCCATCTACACACTGAAGGAACACGGGGTCCGGGACGACCAGTGCTTGTCCAATAGATAGGGGCTCTCCCTAAGTCCCTGGGGAAGGACTGTCCAGGTCACTTGTCCTCCTGATGGGGAGGGTCCTCAAAGACAATCAGAGGTGGGTTTTTGGATGTCAAGGGATGCCAAAGAAGGGCATCCTTTAAATCTAGGACATAAACAGGCAGCTCCCTTGGAATCCGGGTAAGGAGGGTATAGGGATGTGGTAAGACTGGTATAAAGGGACCACTGTTCGTTGACTATGAGGGTCTGGCACTGATCTCCACTTAGGGGGCCCTTCAAGACCCCAATATAGGAGTACTGTAAGGGCTATATAATTCTAGCTAAAGTCCCTGTTGTTTCAAACTCCATAAGATGGGTGCCAGTCCCTCCCCACATCTGGAGAGGACTGAGTAACAGTCTACCCGTAGGAATGACTTCCGTCTCTGGGACCCAGAGCTCCTGTGTGCAAAGGGCCTCCCACAGGAAGGTCACCACGGCTCACTCCCCTGGAAACATGGTGGCCAGCAGGGCATGAATGAAGCTAGTGTGGGCTCTCCTCAGTCCTCCTGACACACACTGTGCACAGAGATGTCCATCCTGGTCCTCAGTCCTCCTGACACCCAGTGTATACACTAACGTCCATCCTGGTTCTCAGTCCTCCTGACACCCAAAGTATACAGTGACATCCATCCTGGACCTCAGTCCTCCTGAACCCAGTGTACACAGTGATGCCCCTCTGGTCCTCAGTCCTCCTAACACCCAGTGTACACAATGACGTCCATCATGGTCCTCAGTCCTCCTGACACCCACTGTACACAGTGATGTCCCTCTAGTTCTCAGTCCTCCTGACACCCAGTGTACACAGTGATGTCCATGCTCGTCCTCAGTCCTCCTCACACCAGTGTATACAGTGACATACATCCTGGTCCTTGGTCTTCCTGACACCCAGTGTACACAGTGACGTCCATCCTGGTCCTCGGTCCTCCTAACACCCAGTGTACACAGTGACATCCATCTTGGTCCTCAGTCCTCCTGACACCCAGTGTATACACTGACGTCCATCCTGGTCCTCAGTCCTCCTGACACCCAATGCATACAGTGACGTCCATCCTGGTCCTCAGTCCTCCTAACACCCAGTGTACACAGTGACATAAGTCCTGGTCCTCAGTCCTGCTGACACCCAGTGTACACAGTGATGTCCCTCTGGTCCTCAGTCCTCCTAACACCCAGTGTACACAGTGACGTCCATCCTGGTCCTCAGTCCTCCTGACGCCCAGTGTACACAGTGACATCCATCCTGGTCCTCAGTCCTCCTGACGCCCAGTGTATACAGTGATATCAGTCCTGGTCCTCAGTCCTCCTGACACCCAGTGTACACAGTGATGTCCGTCCTGGTCCTCGGTCCTCCTGACACCCAGTGTACAAAGTGACATCCATCCTGGTACTCAGTCCTCCTGACACACAGTGTACAGAGTGACATCCATCCTGGTCCTCAGTCCTCCTGACACCCAGTGTATACAGTGACGTCCATCCTGGTCTTCAGTCCTCCTCACACCAGTGTACACAGTGACATCCATCCTGGTCCTCGATCCTCCTGACACCCAGTGTACACGGTGACGTCCATCATGGTCCTCGGTCCTCCTGACACCCAGTATATACAGAAACGTCCAACCTGGTCCTCGGTCCTCCTGACACCCAGTGTATACAGTGACGTCCATCATGGTCCTCCGTCCTCCTGACACCCAGTGTACACAGTGACGTCCATCCTGGTCCTCGATCCTCATGACACCCAGTGTATACAGTGACGTCCATCCTGGTACTCGGTCCTCCTGACACCCAGTGTACACAGTGACGTCCATCCTGGTCCTCGGTCATCCTGACACCCAGTGTATACAGTGACGTCCATGCTGGTCCTCGGTCCTCCTGACACCCAGTGTATACAGTGACATACATCCTGGTCCTCGGTCCTTTTGCCACCCAGTGTACACAGTGACGTCTGTCCTGGTCCTCAGTCCTCCTGACACCCAGTGTACACAGTGACATGAATCCTGGTCCTCAGTCCTCCTGACACCCAGTGTACACAGTGACGTCCATCCTGGTCCTCGGTCATCCTGACACCCAGTGTATACAGTGACGTCCATGCTGGTCCTCGGTCCTCCTGACACCCAGTGTATACAGTGACATACATCCTGGTCCTCGGTCCTTTTGCCACCCAGTGTACACAGTGACGTCTGTCCTGGTCCTCAGTCCTCCTGACACCCAGTATACACAGTGACATGAATCCTGGTCCTCAGTCCTCCTGACACCCAGTGTACACAGTGACGTCCATCCTGGTCCTCGGTCATCCTGACACCCAGTGTATACAGTGACGTCCATGCTGGTCCTCAGTCCTCCTGACACCCAGTGTATACACTGACATACATCCTGGTCCTCGGTCCTTTTGCCACCCAGTGTACACAGTGATGTCTGTCCTGGTCCTCAGTCCTCCTGACACCCAGTGTACACAGTGACATGAATCCTGGTCCTCAGTCCTCCTGACACCCAGTGTACACAGTGACGTCCATCCTGGTCCTCGGTCATCCTGACACCCAGTGTATACAGTGACGTCCATGCTGGTCCTCGGTCCTCCTGACACCCAGTGTATACAGTGACATACATCCTGGTCCTCGGTCCTTTTGCCACCCAGTATACACAGTGACGTCTGTCCTGGTCCTCAGTCCTCCTGACACCCAGTATACACAGTGACATGAATCCTGGTCCTCAGTCCTCCTGACACCCAGTGTACACCGTGACATGAATCCTGTTCCTCGGTCCTCCTGACACCCAGTATACACAGTGACATGAATCCTGTTCCTCGGTCCTCCTGAACCCCAGTGTGAACAGTGACATCCATCCTGGTCCTCGGTCCTCCTGACACCCAGTGTGCACAGTGACATCCATCCTGGTCCTCAGTCCTCCTGACACCCATTGTACAAAGTGACATCCATCCTGGTCCTCAGTCCTCCTGACACCCAGTGTACACAGTGACGTCCATCCTGGTCCTCGGTCCTCCTGAACCCCAGTGTGAACAGTGACATCCATCCTGGTCCTCGGTCCTCCTGACACCCAGTGTACACAGTGACATCCATCCTGGTCCTCAGTCCTCCTGACACCCATTGTACAAAGTGACATCCATCCTGGTCCTCAGTCCTCCTGACACCCAGTGTACACAGTGACATCAGTCCTGGTCCTCAGTCCTCCTGACACCCAGTGTACACAGTGACATCAGTCCTGGTCCTCAGTCCTCCTGACACCCAGTGTACACAGTGACATCAGTCCTGGTCCTCAGTCCTCCTGACACCCATTGTACAAAGTGACATCCATCCTGGTCCTCAGTCCTCCTGACACCCAGAGTACACCGTGACGTCCATCCTGTTCCTCGGTCCTCCTGAACCCCAGTGTGAACAGTGACATCCATCCTGGTCCTCGGTCCTCCTGACACCCAGTGTACACAGTGACATCCATCCTGGTCCTCAGTCCTCCTGACACCCATTGTACAAAGTGACATCCATCCTGCTCCTCAGTCCTCCTGACACCCAGTGTACACAGTGACATCAGTCCTGGTCCTCAGTCCTCCTGACACCCAGTGTACACAGTGACATCAGTCCTGGTCCTCAGTCCTCCTGACACCCAGTGTATACAGTGACATCAGTCCTGGTCCTCAGTCCTCCTGACACCCAGTGTATACAGTGACATACATCCTGGTCCTCGGTCCTTTTGCCACCCAGTGTACACAGTGACGTCTGTCCTGGTCCTCAGTCCTCCTGACACCCAGTGTATACAGTGACATCCATCCTGGTCCACAGTCCTCCTGACACACAGTGTACACAGTGACATCAGTCCTGGTCCTCAGTCCTCCTGACACCCATTTTGCACAGTGACGTCTGTCCTGGTCCACAGTCCTCCTGACACCCAGTGTACACAGTGACTCAGTCCTAGTCCTCAGTCTTCTTGAAACCCAGTGTATACAGTGACATCCAATCTGGTCCTCCGTCCTTCTGACACCCAGTGTACACAGTGAAGTCCGTCCTGGTCTTCAGTCCTCCTTATACTCAGTGTATACAGTGACATCCATCCTGGTCCTCAGTCCTGCTGGCACCCAGTGTATACAGTGACATACATCCTGGTCCTCGGTCCTCTTGACACCAAGTGTACACAGTGACATCCATCCTGGTCCTCATTCCTCCTGTCACGCAGTGTATACAGTGACATCCATCCTGATCATCAATCCTCCTGACACCCAGTGTATACAGTGACATATGTCCTGGTCCTCAGTTCTCCTGACACCCAGTGTATACATTGACTCAGTCCTGGTCCTTGGTCCTCCTGACACCCAGTGTGCACAGTGATGTCAATCCTGGTATTCAGTCCTCCTGACACCCAGTGTACAAAGTGACATTCATCCTGGTCCTCAGGCCTCCTGACACCCAGTGTACAGATTGACATCCATCCTGGTCGTCAGTCCTCCTGACACCCACTGTACACAGTGACATCAGTCCTGGTTCAGTCCTCCTGACTTCAGTGTATACACTGAAGTCCGTCCTTTTCCTCAGTCCTCCTGACACCCAGTGTACACAGTGACGTTTATCCTTTCCTCGGTCCTCCTGACACCCAGTGTACACAGTCACGTCATCCTGGTCCTCAGTCCTCCTTTCACCCAGTGTGTACAGTGACGTAAGTCTTGGTCCTCCATCCACCTGACACCAAGTGTACACAGTGACGTCTGTCCTGGTCCTCGGTCCTCCTGACACCCAGTGTACACAGTGAAGTCCATCCTACTCCTCAGTCATCCTGACACCCAGTGTATGAAGTTTCATCCATCCTGGACCTCAGTCCTCCTGACACCCAGGGTACACAGTGACATCAGTCCTGGTCCTCAGTCCTCCTGACACCCAGTGTACACAGTGACATCCATCATGGTTCTCAGTCCTCCTGACACCCAGTGTATACAGTGATATCAGTCCTGGTCCTCAGTCCTCCTGACACCCAGTGTACAAAAGACATCCATCCTGGTCCTCAGTCCTCCTAACACCAGTGTATACGGTGAAGTCCGTCCTGTTCCTCGGTCCTCCTGACACCCAGTGTACACAGTGACGTCCATCCTGGTCCTCAGTTCTCCTGACACCCAGTATACACAGTGACATCAGTCCTGGTCCTCGGTCTCCTGACACCCAGTGTACACAGTGACGTCCGTCCTGGTCCTCATTCCTCCGGACACCCAGTGTATACAGTGACATCCATCCTGGTCCTCTGTTCTCCTGACACCCAGTGTACGCAGTGACATCAGTCCTGGTCCTCAGTCCTCCTGACACGCATTGTATACAGTGACGGCCCTCCTGGTCCACAGTCCTCCTGACACCCAGTGTACACAGTGACATCAGTCCTAGTCCTCAGTCCTCCTGACACCCATTTTGCACAGTGACGTCTGTCCTGGTCCACAGTCCTCCTGAAACCCAGTGTATACAGTGACATCCAACCTGGTCCTCCGTCCTTCTGACACCCAGTGTACACAGTGACGATTGTCCTGGTCCTCAGTCCTCCTGACACCCAGTGTACACAGTTACATCAGTCCTGGTCCTCAGTCCTCCTTACACTCAGTGTATACAGTGACATCCATCCTGGTCCTCAGTCCTCCTGGCACCCAGTGTATACAGTGACATCCATCCTGGTCCTCGGTCCTCTTGACACCAAGTGTACACAGTGACGTCTGTCCTGGTCCTCATTCCTCCTGGCACCCAGTGTATACAGTGACATCCATCCTGATCATCAGTCCTCCTGACACCCAGTGTATACAGTGACATCAGTCCTGGTCCTCAGTCCTCCTGACACCCAGTGTATACAGTGACATATGTCCTGGTCCTCAGTCTTCCTGACCCCCAGTGTATACATTGACTCAGTCCTGGTCCTTGGTCCTCCTGACACCCAGTGTGCACAGTGATGTCAATCCTGGTATTCAGTCCTCCTGACACCCAGTGTACACAGTGACATCCATCCTGGTCCTCAGTCCTCCTGACACCCAGTGTACAAAGTGAAATCCATCCTGGTCCTCAGTCCTCCTGACACCCAGTGTACACAGTAACATCAGTCCTGGTCCTCAGTCCTCCTGACTTCAGTGTATACACTGAAGTCCGTCCTTTTCCTCAGTCTTCCTGACACCCAGTGTACACAGTGACGTTTATCCTGGTCCTCGGTCCTCCTGACACCCAGTGTACACAGTGACGTCATCCTGGGCCTCAGTCCTCCTTTCACCCAGTGTGTACAGTGACGTAAGTCTTGGTCCTCCATCCACCTGACACCCAGTGTACACAGTGACGTCTGTCCTGGTCCTCGGTCCTCCTGACACCCAGTGTACACAGTGAAGTCCCTCCTACTCCTCAGTCATCCTGACACCCAGTGTATTAAGTTTCATCCATCCTGGTCCTCCGTCCTCCTGACACCCAGTGTACACAGTGAAGTCCGTCCTGGTCTTCAGTCCTCCTTATACTCAGTGTATACAGTGACATCCATCCTGGTCCTCAGTCCTGCTGGCACCCAGTGTATACAGTGACATACATCCTGGTCCTCGGTCCTCTTGACACCAAGTGTACACAGTGACATCCATCCTGGTCCTCATTCCTCCTGTCACGCAGTGTATACAGTGACATCCATCCTGATCATCAATCCTCCTGACACCCAGTGTATACAGTGACATATGTCCTGGTCCTCAGTTCTCCTGACACCCAGTGTATACATTGACTCAGTCCTGGTCCTTGGTCCTCCTGACACCCAGTGTGCACAGTGATGTCAATCCTGGTATTCAGTCCTCCTGACACCCAGTGTACAAAGTGACATTCATCCTGGTCCTCAGGCCTCCTGACACCCAGTGTACAGATTGACATCCATCCTGGTCGTCAGTCCTCCTGACACCCACTGTACACAGTGACATCAGTCCTGGTTCAGTCCTCCTGACTTCAGTGTATACACTGAAGTCCGTCCTTTTCCTCAGTCCTCCTGACACCCAGTGTACACAGTGACGTTTATCCTTTCCTCGGTCCTCCTGACACCCAGTGTACACAGTCACGTCATCCTGGTCCTCAGTCCTCCTTTCACCCAGTGTGTACAGTGACGTAAGTCTTGGTCCTCCATCCACCTGACACCAAGTGTACACAGTGACGTCTGTCCTGGTCCTCGGTCCTCCTGACACCCAGTGTACACAGTGAAGTCCATCCTACTCCTCAGTCATCCTGACACCCAGTGTATGAAGTTTCATCCATCCTGGACCTCAGTCCTCCTGACACCCAGGGTACACAGTGACATCAGTCCTGGTCCTCAGTCCTCCTGACACCCAGTGTACACAGTGACATCCATCATGGTTCTCAGTCCTCCTGACACCCAGTGTATACAGTGATATCAGTCCTGGTCCTCAGTCCTCCTGACACCCAGTGTACAAAAGACATCCATCCTGGTCCTCAGTCCTCCTAACACCAGTGTATACGGTGAAGTCCGTCCTGTTCCTCGGTCCTCCTGACACCCAGTGTACACAGTGACGTCCATCCTGGTCCTCAGTTCTCCTGACACCCAGTATACACAGTGACATCAGTCCTGGTCCTCGGTCTCCTGACACCCAGTGTACACAGTGACGTCCGTCCTGGTCCTCATTCCTCCGGACACCCAGTGTATACAGTGACATCCATCCTGGTCCTCTGTTCTCCTGACACCCAGTGTACGCAGTGACATCAGTCCTGGTCCTCAGTCCTCCTGACACGCATTGTATACAGTGACGGCCCTCCTGGTCCACAGTCCTCCTGACACCCAGTGTACACAGTGACATCAGTCCTAGTCCTCAGTCCTCCTGACACCCATTTTGCACAGTGACGTCTGTCCTGGTCCACAGTCCTCCTGAAACCCAGTGTATACAGTGACATCCAACCTGGTCCTCCGTCCTTCTGACACCCAGTGTACACAGTGACGATTGTCCTGGTCCTCAGTCCTCCTGACACCCAGTGTACACAGTTACATCAGTCCTGGTCCTCAGTCCTCCTTACACTCAGTGTATACAGTGACATCCATCCTGGTCCTCAGTCCTCCTGGCACCCAGTGTATACAGTGACATCCATCCTGGTCCTCGGTCCTCTTGACACCAAGTGTACACAGTGACGTCTGTCCTGGTCCTCATTCCTCCTGGCACCCAGTGTATACAGTGACATCCATCCTGATCATCAGTCCTCCTGACACCCAGTGTATACAGTGACATCAGTCCTGGTCCTCAGTCCTCCTGACACCCAGTGTATACAGTGACATATGTCCTGGTCCTCAGTCTTCCTGACCCCCAGTGTATACATTGACTCAGTCCTGGTCCTTGGTCCTCCTGACACCCAGTGTGCACAGTGATGTCAATCCTGGTATTCAGTCCTCCTGACACCCAGTGTACACAGTGACATCCATCCTGGTCCTCAGTCCTCCTGACACCCAGTGTACAAAGTGAAATCCATCCTGGTCCTCAGTCCTCCTGACACCCAGTGTACACAGTAACATCAGTCCTGGTCCTCAGTCCTCCTGACTTCAGTGTATACACTGAAGTCCGTCCTTTTCCTCAGTCTTCCTGACACCCAGTGTACACAGTGACGTTTATCCTGGTCCTCGGTCCTCCTGACACCCAGTGTACACAGTGACGTCATCCTGGGCCTCAGTCCTCCTTTCACCCAGTGTGTACAGTGACGTAAGTCTTGGTCCTCCATCCACCTGACACCCAGTGTACACAGTGACGTCTGTCCTGGTCCTCGGTCCTCCTGACACCCAGTGTACACAGTGAAGTCCCTCCTACTCCTCAGTCATCCTGACACCCAGTGTATTAAGTTTCATCCATCCTGGTCCTCAGTCCTCCTGACACCCAGTGTACACAGTGACATCAGTCCTGGTCCTCAGTCCTCCTGACACCCAGTGTACACAGTGACATCCATCCTGGTTCTCAGTCCTCCTGACACCCAGTGTATACACTGACATCAGTCCTGGTCCTCAGTCCTCCTGACACCCAGTGTACACAGTGACATCAGTCCTGGTCCTCAGTCCTCCTACACCCAGTGTACACAGTGACGTCCGTCCTGGTCCTCGGTCCTCCTGCCGCACAGTGTATACAGTGACATCCATCCTGGTCCTCGGTCTTCCTGACACCCAGTGTATACAGTGATATCCATCCTGGTCCTTCGTCCTCCTGACACCCAGTGTACACAGTGACGTCCGTCCTGGTCATCAGTCCTCCTGACACCCAGTGTACACAGTGACATCAGTCCTGGTCCTCAGTCCTCCTTACACCCAGTGTATACAGTGACATCCATCCTGGTCCTCAGTCCTCCTGACACTCAGTGTATACAGTGACATCCATCCTGGTCCTCAGTCCTCCTGACAGCCAGTGTATACAGTGACATCCATCCTGGTCCCCAGTCCTCCTGACACCCAGTGTATACAGTGACATTAGTCCTGGTCCTCAGTCCTCCTGACACCCAGTGTACACAGTGACATCAGTCCTGGTCCTCAGTCCTCCTGACACCCAGTGTACACAGTGACGTCTGTCCTGGTCCTCAGTTCTCCTTACACCCAGTGTACACAGTGACATCAGTCCTGGTCCTCAGTCCTCCTGACACCCAGTGTACACAGTGACGTCTGTCCTGGTCCTCAGTTCTCCTTACGCCCAGTGTACACAGTGACATCAGTCCTGGTCCTCAGTCCTCCTGACACCCAGTGTACACAGTGACGTCTGTCCTGGTCCTCAGTTCTCCTTACACCCAGTGTACACAGTGACATCAGTCCTGTTCCTCGGTCCTTCTGAAACCCAGTGTGAACAGTGATTTTAATCCTGGTCCTCAGTCCTCCTGACACCCAGTGTACACAGTGACATCAGTCCTGTTCCTCGGTCCTTCTGAAACCCAGTGTGAACAGTGATTTTAATCCTGGTCCTCAGTCCTCCTGACACCCAGTGTACACAGTGACATCCATCCTGGTCCTCTGTCCTCCTGACACCCAGTGTACACAGTGACATAAGTCCTGGTCCTCAGTCCTCCTGACACCCAGTGTACACAGTGACATCCATCCTGGTCCTCAGTCCTCCTGAAACCCAGTGTACACAGTGACGTCCATCCTGGTCCTCGGTCCTCCTGACACCCAGTGTACACAGTGACATAAGTCCTGGTCCTCAGTCCTCCTGACACCCAGTGTACACAGTGACATCCATCCTGGTCCTCAGTCCTCCTGACACCCAGTGCATACAGTGATGTCCATCCTGGTCCTCAGTCCTCCTGACACCCAGTGTACACATTGACGTCCATCCTGGTCCTCAGTCCTCCTGACACCCTGTGTATACAGTGATGTCCGTCCTGGTCCTCAGTCCTCCTGACATACAGTGTACACAGTGACATCAGTCCTGGTCCTCAGTCCTCCTGACACCCAGTGTACACAGTGACGTCTGACCGGTTTTTCAGTCCTCCTGACACCCTGTGTATACAGTGATGTCCGTCCTGGTCCTCAGTCCTCCTGACATACAGTGTACACAGTGACATCCTTCCTGGTCCTCAGTCCTCCTGACACCCAGTGTGCACAGTGAAATCAGTCCTGGTCCTCAGTCTTCCTGACACTCTGTGTATACAGTGACGTCCGTCTTGGTCCACAGTCCTCCTGACACCCAGTGTACACAGTGACATCAGTCCTGGTCCTCAGTCCTCCTTACACCCAGTGTATACAGTGACATCCATCCTGGTCCTTGGTCCTCCTGACACCCAGTGTTACAGTGACATCCATCCTTGTCCTCGGTCCTCCTGCCACCCAGTGTACACAGTGACATCCATCCTGGTCCTCAGTCCTCCTGACACCCAGTGTATACAGTGACATCCATCCTGGTCCTCGGTCCTCCTGCCACCCAGTGTACACAGTGACATCTGTCCTGGTCCTCGGTCCTCCTGACACCCAGTGTATACAGTGACATACATCCTGTTCCTCGGTCTTCCTGCCACCCAGTGTACACAGTGACGTCTGTCCTGGTCCTCAGTTCTCCTGACTCCCAGTGTATACAGTGACATCAGTCCTGGTCCTCAGTCCTCCTGACACCCAGTGTATACAGTGACATCACTCCTGGTCCTCAGTCCTCCTGACACCCAGTGTATACAGTGACATCCATCCTGGTCCTCAGTCCTCCTGACACCCAGTGTATAGAGTGACATCAGTCCTGGTCCTCAGTCCTCCTGACACCCAGTGTATAGAGTGACATCAGTCCTGGTCCTCAGTCCTCCTGACACCCAGTGTACACAGTGATGTATGTCCTGGTCCTCAGTCCTCCTGACACCCAGTGTATAGAGTGACATCAGTCCTGGTCCTCAGTCCTCCTGACACCCAGTGTATAGAGTGACATCTGTCCTGGTCCTCAGTCCTCCTGACACCCAGTGTACACAGTGATGTATGTCCTGGTCCTCAGTCCTCCTGACACCCAGTGTACACGGTGACGTCCATCCTGGTCCTCGGTCCTCCTGACACCCAGTGTATACAGTGACGTACGTCCTGGTCCTCGGTCCTCCTGACACCCAGTGTACACAGTGACGTCCATCCTGGTCCTCGGTCCTCCTGATACCCAGTGTACACAGTGACGTCCATCCTGGTCCTTGGTCCTCCTGACACCCAGTATACACAGTGACGTCCGTCCTGGTCCTCAGGCCTCCTGACACCCAGTGTACACAGTGACGTCCATCCTGGTCCTCGGTCCTCGTGACACCCAGTGTACACAGTGATGTCCATCCTGTTCCTCGGTCCTTTGGCACCCTGTTTGTACAGTGACATTTATCCTGGTCCTCAATCCTCCTGACACCCAGTGTACACAGTGACGTCCATCCTGGTCCTCGGTCCTCTGGCACCCTGTGTATACAGTGACATCAGTCCTGCTCCTGGGTCCTCCTGACACCCAGTGTACACAGTGACGTCTGTCCTGTCCTCGGTCCTCCTGACACCCAGTGTACACATTGACGTCCATCCTGGTCCTCGGTCCTCCTTACACCCAGTGTATACATGACGTCTGTCCTGATCCTCGGTCCTCCTGACACCCAGTGTACACAGTGACGTCTGTCCTGTCCTCGGTCCTCCTGACACCCAGTGTACACTGTGACATCCATCCTCATCCTCGGTCTTCCTGACACCCAGTGTATACATGACGTCTGTCCTGATCCTCGGTCCTTCTGACACCCAGTGTACACAATCATGTCCCTCCCAGTCCTAGACCCTCTTGAGACCCAATGTATACAGTGATGTCTGGCCCATTGCTCTCTCTGTCAGCGTCCCAGTATGGTTCAGGGTGGGGACTCCAGGCTCCCCGGGGAGGCCCCACTCTGCCAGCCAGGGTTACTATCCTCCTACTGCAGCACAGCCCTCTCTAAGACCTGTGTTTTTCAAGGAAGGTCCAGTGTACTGAGGTCAAGGGGACCTCGTCCTGCACAGTCCTAGAGACTGACGACCACTGGAAGGTGGAAGGTGAGTCTGGTTCAGTTTTCTAGGACTTTCTTTATGTCCTCTGATTCAGCTAGTGGAAGGGGACATGTACCAACTCATGTCCACATCCCTGCCCCAGCATCGCCCTGAGAGGACACAACCCTGACCATTGGACGACCAGCACCTCTGGGATCACAGGGGGAGTGTCCCTGCAGGAGGGGGCCTGGGCTCCTGTCCTTTTAATTTGGGTCGTAAAGGGGAAGCCGTCTTAGGACCCATGGCCTCTCCTTCAGATGGGCCCAGGGGACCTCCTGAGCAGCTGGTAAGGTCCCTGTCCTCTGTCCAGGTTCTCCTGTTCTGGGCTCAGGGCAGCCGAGCAGGGTCTGAGGGTCAGGCCTGCAGTCCTCTAGCTCAGAACGACGTCTCAGGTAAAGGATCAAGTGGACTAAGGAGCTTCATCCATTTACCCTCCTGCTACAGAAGAGGTCTCCTTGCTGAATAGTACTGTGATTTAGGGTCCCCAGGGGCCACTTTCCTCGCTCTCCTAACGGGTACTGGGGCCAGGCCTCAGTGCAGCAGATCAAGGTTTCCTCTTTAACTGGGGTCCAAACTCCCAGTTCTAGAGCAGAAGGGAGAGTGGTAAGTCGCAGGATTTTGGAAGAAAGGGATCCCCTCTGGAAACAAAAAGAAAGAGGTGCTCACTGGGGCTGCCCACCCCCACCTCAATCTGACAAATCCAGAGGGTGGACTGGCTTGCCCAGCATCTCTCCACAGGGGACCATGTCCAGGTAGGGACCAGCCAAGCCTACCGGTGGCCTGTCATCCATGTCCTCATATTTCTTTCTGCATCTCGGATCTCTCTGTGCTTTCCCTCCTAGTGAGCGTGTATTCCCACCTTATTCCTGTCAAAAGGGATTCAGAATTCCCAGGAGCAAGGAATCTGGGGGAGACCTCTGCCTGTAAAGGGTTTCTGCTGGAGTCTGAGATAAGAGCAGCCAGCCCACCTTCACGGGTCTGTTTCCTGTGCAAGGCGGTTCCCAGCAGCTGCTCTGAATCAGCCACTGAGAGTCTTGTTTGTTTTCCTTCCTTCTGGAGGGTCCTTGAACCCACAAGGAAGGGAGACAGGGGTTTCCACAATGTCTCCAAAAGACACGGAGTTCCTCTGTCATGGGGCCCTTGATCAGGGGTCAGGATGCTGGAAAAGGACATGTTTCTGCACAAGGTAAAGATGAGTAAGAGCACTGTGATCTTAACTGAAACCTGTGTCCCACAGGAGGGAGGGAACCTCGCTGATCCTGTAGTGGATGGTGAGGCCGAGAGAAGAGAAGGAGGAGCCCAGTCAGTCTGGGATCAGTGCTAGCCATGGCTGGGCTGCCCAGCCTCAGAGAGCCACAGAAGGGCCAGCGGACCATGGTCACTCCCCAGGCCCATCAGCTGTTTGACGTGACTGCTACTGACCCAGTCGATGGTTCCAATCCCAGACGAGCCCCGATTCTGTTACCCTCTAGGGGACAGGGGTCAGTGTCTCTGTCCAGCAGAGAAGTGAGGCCCAGGACACAGAGGCCACAAGCGACAGATGCAGAGTCAGACTTCTGCAGAGAGAAGGCCCATCGGGGAGTCCGGGGGAGTTGGGGCCTGTTCTTCTTATGGTCTCTGGAGTCTCCTCCTTTCCTTACCTCCTCCCTGTCCACGTGCTCCTCGCCATTATTGATGGGTGTCCCCTCTGTCCACATGTTTTAGTTCTTTTGAGGGTCCCCACTTAGGGCCATGAGTAGGGAGGGGTCTGTCTGTCGGGGTCCCAGGTGTGCCCATGAGCACATTGTCCAGCAGAAAGTTGACCTCCCTATGAGTCTTTGTCTGGCCCTGCCCCAACCTCCTCCCTCACCTGCCTCCTCACTAACCTTCCCCTGACTGCCCAGGACTCTGCATCTCCCTCAAAGCAGGAACATCCAATGCCTTCTATGGGGAAAACCCACTTAGCCTCAGATTTCTCCAAAAAATAAATAAATAAATAAATAAGTTGATCCATGTCTATAGAATTCTACTGAATACAAAACATGATCCAAGAACTTTATGCTCAGGAAAACTGCATGTAAAATCCATTTTCCACATGCACAAACTGGAGGAAACTCTAGGTAAATATACAGATTTACACGTGAATAGTGTACGTGTAGGATTGACTTGTTTATTTTTGTTTATCCGACATGATAGAATATGACAATGGAATTATTTATTTGAATAACTTCACTCACCTGCGACAGAACATGGTAACCGTGGGGCGCGACAGCGTCTCCTGGAGCCCAGGAGCAGGAGCTCTGCAGCGCAGTTCACCTTCCCCTCTGGTCCTGGTGCTGACTCCTGAACTAGGGAGGGCCAGTGCTGAGAGTCCCCGTGTGACAGTGAGGTGTGCTGGGGCCTTGGCGGGGTCAGATCTCAGGGTCAGGACTCCACCCACCTGCCTCCAGCCCCAGGGAGGGGAGAGGGGCTGAAGGCTGAAGGACCATCCATGGCCGCGCATTGGATCCTGCCTGCACACAGAAGCCTCCAGAGAGAACCAGGGGAAACTCCTGTCACTGAATCAGGAGGTGCCAGGAGGGTGGCGTGCCAAGGCAGGGGACCTGCACCCTTCCTGTGCCTTCCTGCAGCCTCTTCTGAAAGCCGGTGATGGCTTCACAGTAACCTGCCCAACAGTGAGAATCCCCAGCTCTGGGAGGCGCACCAGGGCCTCATCCCAAGAGGGTCATGAGAAACCTGACTGATAGCCACACATCACAGCCAAGGTCATGGGCCACCTACTAGGGCCCAGCCCTCGATCTGCGAGTCCCCAGGTGGACAGTGCCAGGTCTCATAGGATCAGGGGACACCAGCTGCTGCTGCTGCTGCAGAGCTGCTGGCTTTGCTTGGTGTGCAGGGAGCCCCCACACGCCTGGGGTCAGAAGCACACTGTGCAAGTATAGGAGACCCGTGCTTGCTTCCTTCCCTGTGCCTTTAGAAGGTGGGCACACAGGCATCAGGGTGAGGTGAGGGAGCTGTGAGTGTACGTGACATAATACATATGGCACCAAGATCTGGGGCTAACAGCCTACAGCATGTGGCAGGCAGGACCCAGGTGCATGCCAGGCAGGCTGCATACCAGGCAGAAGAGCTGTGTTAGAACCTCTACAGTGGCCACCAAAAGTAGCAAGGGGCTACTCGTTGGAGGTCCCAACGAGATTCTACACCTACACCGAGGTAACCGCCTCTCCACGAACCCCATGTCTGTTTGAGTTGCATCTTTCTCTCTCTTTCTTTCTGGAGGGTAAGATGGGCACCCGACGGCTACTTAAACGCAATTAGTGCAGCCGCCACTCTTCAAGCCTCGGGTGAGAGGTTTCCCGGCCTAGGCAGCTCTCAATCACCTGTTCAATACAGAGCAGGCATGTTGGGTTCTGCCAAAGCCGCTTCCAACTCTTCTGTCTGGGCACGGAGAGCAATTGGCATGAGTACACAGTGTCCCGAATCCTGATCTGACTCGGATGCGTGGAGGTGGAGGAAGGAGTTTGGAACAACTGCAGAATTGCGATCTGGGCTACTCTCAGACATATTCCTAAGGTTCCTTTCTCTTGAGCCCCCTCCTGACAGCCCTAAGGGGTATCTAGGGTGATCCATAGATGAATGGCACTGAGGGAAAGCCCCAATCACATTTGCCTCCATATGGGCTACGCAACACTCCCAACTCCGCATCCATTCCTCCTGGATGCTCCCCTTCCTTTGCAGGTCAGAAATGTTAGCAATTTAGGTTGTAGGACTGAGAGAAAGGCATGGGATAATTAGTAAAATCTGCCCAGGTTCCCTAAGATGCATAGGTAACTTTCACTAGTCTGATTTGCCACCCCAATGTTTAAAATGAGCTGTGTTCTCTTTAAGGTGCCAGAGAGACATTTTTAGAATCAACTCCTCTGGTAATCTCTGATAGAAAGCGCTACCTTACAACGGGTAGATTTCCCTTAAGCCTTAGGCGATTCCTTTAGTCTACAGAGCAAAGGCAATAAAAGAGTGCATGTTTCTCTTTTGCAATGGGTTTTTAGTGGCCAGGAGGATAAGCAGTAATCCCCTTAAGTCTGAATCCTCCCAGGGTCTCTGGCACAGGGCAAACTGAGACCCTAGCACTTTGCTAAAGGGGACCAGAAACACCCTTGGCAAAGCAAGGTCAGAGATGGGTTTTCTGGACCATTTAGGAAGCTCAAGGTTAGGGAGATGTCCCTAATGAGAACAGTTTTCTCTGGCGCACCGTGGGCACCTGAGTCCTGTTTTCTTCTCACTCAGACGGGAGCTTCTCTCTCTCCAATACGCCAGGTGCACCACTAGCCTGAATATTGAAAAATTGGGATAGATTTGACCCTCAGACGCTCAAGAAAAAGTGCCTCATTTACTTGGCCTGGCCTCAATACAAACTCTCTGATGGAGAAACCTGGCCACCAGAGGGAAATATCAATTTTAATACAGTTTTACACTTTGATAAAGTTTACAAAAAAGGGAAATGGTGTGAGGTGCCGTATGTTCAGATGTTCTTTGCTCTATGGGAAAATCCTAAATTATGCCAACAGTGTAAAGTAGACTTACCTATGATGTCTGCCATGAAGAGAAAAAATCTTGGGGAACTCACTGAGGAAAAAGAATCAGGAGGACCCACAAAATCTCCATTTGCTGGCCTCTCTGTGTCTGCCCCAACAGGCAAACCAGTTATATTATCTCTCCAGGAGATGCCAGGAGAATTTGGGCCGATCAAAGTACATACCCCCTTCCCCCTTCAAGACCTAAGGCAGATAAAACCTGACTCTACTGGAAAGTTAGGAGATATGCCAGATTGCCTGGGATTAGATCTAACCAAAGGAGCTAATCCTGTAAGTAAAAGGGGAGACTGAGGGACTCCCTGCCGCAGTCTTGGCTGGGCACAAAATCACGAGCCACTCACAGCTTTGTAGATTCAAACATCAATTCTTTATTCCCGAACTCACACCGGCCTCTACACACACGTTCTGGGGAAATCCGAGTTCTGCCGCACAATTCATGTCCCAAATACTTTATGAATACCACAAGACCTCAACAGGAACTCAGACAACAGGATAGGCCATATTCCCAGCAGGGATAACCTTAAACCTGGAACCGCCTTAAACCCAGATTGTCTTAAAACGGGAACACACTAAACCCAAATTGTCTTAAACCAGGATACTTCCTAAAACCTGCAGGATACACCCTAAACCTGGATCCACCCTCGTCCTTGAGCAGGGTCACCTTTCTCAAACACACATGCAATGTCACAGCGAATTTCCAAGGCAAGTCCATTTAACATGGGGTACGCTGGCAAGGAAATTTCAATGCGTCATTCCTACTTGGCAATGGCCCTCAGCATCTCCCAGCAGCTGCCAAAGCCATTTCACTTAGGGGAACCTCCTCATTTCTTCCCTGCACTGTAATGATTGCTCCATCTCTGTCTACTTAAAAAGAAGGGGACACTAAATGAAGTAAAGTTGCCACACCAAGACCCTTGATTTTACACCTATAGTTGCCCCTATGTGAAAACATCTGGTCCACTCATGGGGAAATCTATGGTGCCACTGATGTAGGAGTCATAATTAAATGGGTGTTAGAAACCTGGGGAGATTTCTCTCTTATCTGGTCTGTTTTAAAGGTTATTATAGATTGTGTCTTGGGGATGATCTTGGCTGAATGTGTATCTAAAAGATGATTTTTTATTGTAACAATCTGGTATCTAAATGAGTTTGAAGCATTGCATAATCTTGCACTCAAAAGTCGGGGTTAGGTAATTGTTTAGTTTGTAATTTCAGATAATTCATGCCAGAGAACTTAAATACTTAGGATAGAAAATTAAAAGAACTCTATTTCCAAGTTGGCAAGTAACTCCCAATCATTTAGTTTTATTTTTTCATCAATTTTTGAACTGGGTAGCCTGAGAAGATTTCACTAGGTGTACCAGTGCATTAACTTGGGCAACGATAATAAATTATGATATGGTATCTGTTCCCCTCAGTGTGTAAGATTTAGAAAAGGAAAGTGTTGTATTGGGATGTTGGTATGACTTATTAAAATAATATTGAATAGCAACAGTCTTGGAAATTTTTAAAGCTTAATTGTGGATATACATGGTAGTGTGTGGTTCTCTTTTAAATTTTTTTCAGGTGATTTAATGTAATTTAATACCTTAGGAACTTCAGAGCAAAGGAAGTGGCTCAATGATCCAGAAATTTTTTTCTGATGGTAACTTTATATTATTAACATCCTATTTTCAGTTTTGTGTGAGCAAGTTTTTCTAGTAGGAAGATGTAAAGGTATAAGATTTTGAAAATTATATCTTAAACTTGTATCCTAATTTTCAACATCCAAACCTGAAAATTGTGACTTATGGTTAAAATGCCTTAGGCATGAGGCTTCTCCTCAGAATTCAGTTTTCCCCGTTCCTTCCAGACCTCAGCCAGGACTTAAGTTGAAATGCAAATAGAAGAAGCCTGGAACTCAGTAGGAGACAGATCTGAGGCCCAAGGAAAAAAAAGTCAAGGTGTCTTTTATCTGAACTCAAACTAGATTAAACCAAAGAGTAAATTGTATGGCATTTACTAATTACTGGCCAGTCAATTTTTTCTAGGACTTTGCCTTTTCTTAGATTCTGTATTTTTTTTTGAGCTCATGATTTTGATCCTAAAGACAAGTTAATGTTTTTCTGATAAGTTCTATTTTTGATCAACTGGAGTTTTTTTTTAAACATTGCAATGAGATTTCACCTGAGAAAAAGCTGCAAGGCCTTTACTATAGTGTTGTGTTACACTCGTGTTACGTGTTGTATGTTGGTATGTCTGTATGTGTGTATGTCCATATATCATGCAGTGATATGACAATTGATAGATATATGAGGAGCGCTCATGAAAAATTAAAAAAACAATGGATCCAAATATCTTTGATTCACGTGATTCAAATGGCTCAATTTAAATTTGGTAAATAGATGAAAGAAAAGATGTCTTTAAAATTAAGCTTATGGAGACCCAACATGGCGGCCGGCGAGGAAGCAGCACTTTCAGTATCTTCATATTAACGGGATCAGAAAGACCCATTAATACTCCTAGATTCTACCTACTGAGGAACTTCAATCAAATTTCCGCTGAAAGGAGACCTGCCAGAAATTAGTAAGTTTATTAGAGGTGACAGTTTGTCCCAGACGAGTGAATCTTGGCCACGCGGTGCAGAGGTCCAGTCCCGCTGCCGGCCACCGCCAAACGGCTGCCGGCGCCGCCTGCCCGGCTCTGCAAACCGCCCCCGGCGGCCGGGCCCGGCGCAGCGAGAAGGGTCCCCGCCCGCACGTCAAACAGCCCCCCGCCCGCCCAGCACAGGAGGCGACGTGAAGGGAATCTAACCAAGCCTTTATGAAATAGCGAACTGGGCTGCGTACGGGGGTTGCTGAAGTGCTGAGCCTGGTGCTCAGAGAAGCAGCTTTAATCGAGACTTTGCCAGCTTGTTAGAGCTCCATCCACCATTAGTCTGTAGTGGACCACCCAGCCAAGCAGCAGAAAAAACAAAGAGATTGAAAAAGAGACGCTTGGCTCCCAGACGCTTTCCTGCCCAGAGCCATGGGCGCTTTGCGCCCATCTGCTTCCTCTTTCACTTCACTCCCTGCAGAGAAACTGAATGGGTAATCAGCAGTGGATTGTAAGTACCTGAGGCAAAGAAAGCGCAGTACACCCCGCCCCCCCCCCTTTTTTTTGAATATTGTCTATACAGGGAGAGTTAGTGGATAGAAATTGTTGGCTGGGCTGGGGTTTCGGGGCCGAAAATCCACTCCGCGGGAGCCGCCATTTGCTTTCGGCATGCTGTCTTGATGGCCCTGTCTACACGGTCCAGCTGACGCATCTAGAGACTGGAACTGGGCTGCGTGCCAAGCCCTGTCCTCCGAAGTCTGGACCACGGCCTCAAGCGCCTCGGTCGCCTGCTCCCTGCTGCACCTTGGGGCAGAGCCTGCTCTGGGGTCGTTCGGCACCCCCCTGCGAGGGGACCCGTGCTCGGGAGGAGGGGGTTGGAGAGCCGCGGCGGCAGCCGCTTGGGCCCCGGGAGATAGGCACGGGCCAAGGAGCAGCGGAGGCCGCGGCAGTGCTGCTAAGGTCGCGGACAAGCGTGGCGCCCAAGAGCGCGGCCCAGAGGTGGAGGCAACGGCAGCAGGGTTTCAGTTCTAGAAAACTGGACTGGAAACAGAAGCAGCAGTTTGTATAACCCCAAGATCTTGCTTATACCAGGAAAATGTAAGGGTAACATGAATATCATTGAGGAGGTCTAACATGGCAGCAGGCGTGGAGAGATCAAGTCTCTGACCTCTTCAACTGCGCGGACATAGGGAGCTGTAAATTATCTAAAGCCTATTTGCTCAGGATCACTAGGCAATGCTGAGCTGACGTGGAGCTAGGGCGTACACTTTGGGCCCCTCAGAAAACACACACTGAGCACGTATCTGCTGCGTTTAAGCACCGGATCGCCTGCTTCTCGTGACTCAGCACTAACGACCACGCTGAAATAACTAGTCGGCCCACCTGATCTCACAGAGGTAAAAAAAAGAAAAAAAACTGAGCAACATAGCCAGACCCAGGGAATCAGGAGTGACGTGGGACTAGAGGCCCAGAACTCCCGGCTATCGCTCCCACCAGGGCTGACAACAGAGGTCCCTTGCACCAGCCACCAAGGGAGTTGCTACCTGAGGGCAAACAAATTCGCTGGGGGTCCTCAGCCCCAAGCCCTACAAATTTAGGGTCCGAGGGAGGCAAATAGAAAGGGTGTGCCCAGGCATCCATGAAAACAGGGCTCCCAGGAGCAGCAGACCCGGCGTGTAGCCAGTAATGTGGTAAGCGTCACAGGCAAGTGGGGCCTGGATTGAGGAACCACAAGAGAAGGACCTAGGCACTCAGAACTGGAGACCCACACAGTCTGGGAAGAAGAGCTGAGGCACAGTGATTGGTTCCCACCTATCAAGAGGAGAAGCCTGGCCCAGTGGGCATAGCTCCACCTACTGGAAGAGAAGTTAATCGAGCTCTATGACTGCATTTATTATTATTTTTTTTAATGATTATTATTAGTATTTTTTTATTCTCACTTTTTGTAGTTGACGTTGTTGTTGTTCTTTAACTTTCTTATTAATGGTTTCAATTTTTTTAATCCTTTTTATTCTTTTCTTATTACTATTATTTTTTAAACTTCAATTTCCATTTTTTATTACCATTATAATTTTTTTCATTTGTTTTAAATTTTTATTTTTTTGTTTTTTCTCTCTTTCTTCTCACTTTTTTTCTTTTGTCTTTTCATTTCTTTTCAACTTTCTTATTCCCCCTCTCTTGAATTCCACCTGCCTACACTCACTCTCTTTAGTGACTTCTTCCCTTCCCTTCTAATACCTCTCCTCCCAAGCATCAAATAAATTTATAAGAGTAAACAGTAACTCAGCAGTCAAACAGATCAAGAAGTATCATGAGCATAAAAAAGCAAGGAAGAAAAGGAGTACAAACAATGAAAGACAGCCTAAATATTCAGGAGGACCTGGAGTCATCAGAAAAATGGCCATATAAAGAACTCAAGGAACACCTCAGACAGATGGAAAGGAACCTTAAAGATCACATTGAAAATGTATTACATAAACAGATAAAAGAAGAAGTTAAGCATCTTTATCAGGAGATAGAGATTATAAAAAAAAATCAAACAATAATTCTAGAAATGAAGGAAACGATAAACCAAATTAAAAACTCAATCGAGAGTATCACTAACAGAGTGGAGCAAGTAGAAGCCAGAACGTCAGATAATGAAGACAAAATATATCATCTTGAAAAGAGTCTAGCCAACTCAGATAGGCTGGTAAAAAATCACGAGAAAAACATCCAAGAGATTTGGGATAACTTAAAAAAACCAAACTTACGAGTCATCGGGATAGAGGAAGGCACAGAGATTCATGCCAAGGGAATGAGTAACTTGCTGAAGGAAATAATTACAGAAAACATTCCAGAAATAAAAAAGGAAACAGATATACAAATTGTAGATGCATACAGGACACCGAGCACACAAAATCACAGTAGACCAACGCCAAGACACATTGTTATGAAGCTATCCAATATACAGAACAAAGAGAAAATATTAAAAGCTACAAGAGAAAAGAGGCAGATTACATTTAGGGGTAAACCAATAAGGTTGACAACAGATTTTTCATCACAGACGCTGAAAGCGAGAAGATCCTGGAACAACGTATTTCAAACACTGAAAGACAATGGATGCCAACCAAGAATTCTGTATCCAGCAAAATTAAGCTTCAGATACGACAACGAAATAAAAATCTTTCATGATAAACAAAAGCTAAAAGAATTTGTAGCCAGAAAACCAGGATTGCAAAGCGTCTTGAGCAAAACTCTACACGAGGAAGAAATGGAAAACAGTAACCAAAACCATCAGCGGGAAGTGCCTCAGTAAAGACAGAGGAAGGGGGGAAAGCTAATCATGGAGAAAGAAACTAAATTAGGAAAAAAAAGGAGATAAATAATCAAACATGGCAGGAAGTACAAACCATTTATCAGTAGTAACTCTAAATGTTAATGGCTTAAACGCTCCAATAAAGCGACATAGGCTGGTAACATGGATTAAAAAAACAAATCCAACAATATGCTGCCTCCAGGAGACACATCTGATTGGAAAAGACATACACAGGCTCAAGGTAAAAGGTTGGGAAAAAATATACCAAGCACACGGCCCTCGTAAGCAAGCAGGCGTGGCCATTCTCATATCGAATAAAATCGACTTCAAGACTAAGTTAAACAAAAGGGATAAGGAAGGACATTATATACTGTTAAAAGGAACCATTCACCAACAAAACATAACAATTATCAATATTTATGCACCAAATAATGGCGCTGCGACGTTCATAAAACAAACTCTCCTCAAGTTCAAGAATCAAATAGACCACAACACAATAATCATGGGTGACTTCAACACACCTCTCTCACCATTGGACAGATCCTCCAAACAAAAGTTGAATAAAGAAACAATTGACCTCAATATCACAATCAATAACCTAGACCTAACTGACATATATAGAATATATCAACCATCATCAAGTGGATATACTTTTTTCTCAACAGCACATGGAACCTTCTCAAAAATAGATCATATATTATGCCATAGGGCAACCCTCAGTGAATATAAAGGGGTGGAGATAATACCATGCACTTTATCAGATCATAATGGAATGAAACTGGAAATCAATGATAAAAGAAGGAAGGAAAAATCCTACATCACATGGACAATGAACAATACGTTACTGAATGATCAATGGGTTACAGAAGACATAAAGGAGGAAATCAAAAAATTCTTAGAGATAAATGAAAATACAGACACAACATATCGGAATCTATGGGACACAATGAAAGCAGTTTTAAGAGGGAAATTCATCGCCTGGAGGTCATTCCTCAAAAAAAGGAAAAACCAACAAATAAATGAGCTCACACTTCATCTCAAAGCCCTAGAAAAGGAAGAGAAAAACAACAGCAAATGTAGCAGAAGGCAAGAACTAATTAAAATCAGAGCAAAAATCAATGAAATTGAAACAAAAGAAACTATTGAAAAAATTAACAAAACAAAAAGTTGGTTCTTTGAAAAAATAAATAAGATCAACAGACCCCTAGCCATACTAACGAAGAGAAGAAGAGAGAGAACTCAAATCACTAACATACAGGATGAAAAAGGCAATATTACAACAGACGCTTCAGAAATACAGAAAACAATTAGAAATTATTTTGAAAACCTATATTCCAATAAAATAGAAAAAAGTGAAGACATCGATAAATTCCTTAAGTCATATGATTTGCCCAGACTGAGTCAGGAGGAAACTCACAACTTAAACAGACCAATATCAATAGATGAAATAGAAGAAGCAATCAAAAAACTTCCAACCAAGAAAAGCCCAGGACCGGATGGGTATACAGCGGAGTTCTACAAAACCTTTAAAGAAGAATTAATACCAATACTTTTCAAGTTATTTCAGGAAATAGAAAAAGATGGAGCTCTTCCAAATTCATTCTATGAGGCCAACATCACCCTGATTCCGAAACCAGACAAAGACACCTCAAAGAAAGAAAACTACAGGCCAATATCTCTAATGAACCTAGATGCAAAAATCCTCAATAAAATTCTGGCGAATCGGATACAAAGGCATATCAAAAAAATTGTGCACCATGATCAAGTAGGATTCATCCCTGGGATGCAAGGATGGTTCAATATACGGAAATCAATAAATGTTATTCACCACATCAATAGACTTAAAGATAAGAACCATATGATTATCTCAATAGATGCAGAAAAAGCATTCGACAAAGTACAGCATCCCTTTATGTTCAAAACATTAGAAAAAATAGGGATAACAGGAACTTACCTCAACATTGTAAAAGCTATCTATGCCAAGCCTCAGGCTAGCATCATTCTGAATGAAGAAAAATTGAAGGCATTCCCTCTAAAATCTGGAACAAGACAGGGATGCCCTCTCTCACCACTTCTGTTCAACATAGTTCTTGAAACACTGGCCAGAGCAATTAGACAGACGAAAGAAATTAAAGGCATAAAAATAGGAAAAGAAGAACTTAAATTATCACTATTTGCGGATGACATGTGTCTATACCTAGAAGACCCAAAAGGGTCTACAAAGAAACTACTAGAACTAATAAATGAATTCAGCAAAGTGGCAGGATATAAAATCAACACACATAAATCAAAGGCATTTCTGTATATCAGCGACAAAACTTCTGAAATGGAAATGAGGAAAAACACTCCATTCACAATAGCCTCAAAAAAAATAAAATACTTGGGAATCAACCTAACAAAAGAGGTGAAAGACCTATACAATGAAAACTACAGAACCCTAAAGAAAGAAATAGAAGAGGATCTTAGAAGATGGAAAAATATACGCTGTTCATGGATAGGCAGAACTAACATCATCAAAATGGTGATATTACCAAAAGTTCTCTATAGGTTCAATGCAATGCCAATCAAAATCCCAATGGCATTTCTTGTAGAAATAGATAAAGCAATCATGAAATTCATATGGAAAAATAAAAGACCCAGAATAGCAAAAACAATTCTAAGCAGGAAGTGTGAATCAGGTGGTATAGCGATACCAGATTTCAAACTATATTACAGAGCAATAGTGACAAAAACAGCATGGTACTGGTACCAGAACAGGCGGGTGGACCAATGGTACAGAATAGAGGACACAGAGACTAAACCACAAAGCTACAACTATCTTATATTTGATAAAGGAGCTAAAAACATGCAATGGAGAAAGGATAGCATCTTCAACAAATGGTGTTGGGAAAACTGGAAATCCATATGCAACAAAATGAAACTGAATCCCCTCCTCTCGCCATGCACAAAAGTCAACTCAAAGTGGATAAAGGAGCTAGATATCAAATCAGAGACTCTCCGTCTGATAGAAGAAAAAGTTGGCTCCGATCTACAGATTGTGGGGACGGGCTCAAAATTCCTTAATAGGACACCCATAGCACAAGAGTTAATAACAAGAATCAACAAATGGGACTTTCTTAAACTGAAAAGTTTTTTCTCAGCAAGAGAAACAATAAGAGAGGTAAATAGGGAGCCTACATCCTGGGAACAAATTTTTACTCCTCACACTTCAGATAGAGCCCTAATATCCAGAGTATACAAAGAACTAAAAAAAATTAGACAATAAGAAAACAAACAACCCAATCAACAAATGGGCCAAGGACATGAACAAACACTTCACAGAGGAGGACATACAATCAATCAACAAGTACATGAAAAAATGCTCACCATCTCTAGCAGTCAAGGAAATGCAAATAAAAACCACCCTAAGATACCACCTCACCCCAGTAAGATTGGCAACCATGATGAAGTCAAACAACAACAAGTGCTGGCGAGGATGTGGGGAAAAGGGTACTCTTGTACACTGCTGGTGGGACTGCAAACAGGTGCGGCCAATTTGGAAAGCAGTATGGAGATTCCTGGGAAAGCTGGGAATGGAACCACCATTTGACCCTGCTATTGCCCTTCTCGGTCTATTCCCTGAAGACCTAAAAGGAGCGTACTACAGGGATACTGCCACATCAATGTTCATAGCAGCACAATTCACAATAGCTAGACTGTGGAAACAACCCAGATGCCCTTCAATGGATGAATGGATTAAAAAAATGTGGCATCTATACACCATGGAGTATTACGTAGCACTAAAAAATGACAAAATCATGGAATTCGCAGGGAAATGGATGGCACTAGAGCAGATTATGCTTAGTGAAGCTAGCCAATCCCTAAAAAACAAATACAAAATGACTTCTTTGATATAATGAGAGCAATTAAGATTAGAGAAGGGAGGAAGAGCAGGAAGAAAAGACTAGCAATAAACAGAGACATGAAGGGGGAGGGAAAGGGAAAGAAAATGGGAATTACATGGAAATAGAGGGAGAGCCGCATTGTTATACAAAAATACATATAAGAGGCTATGAGGGGAATGGGAAAATAAATAAGGAGAGAAATAAATTACAGTGGATGGGGTAGATAGAGAGGATGGGAGGGGAGGGGAGGGGAGGGGGGATAGTATAGGATAGGAAAGGTAGCAGAATACAACAGTTACTAATATGGCATTTTGTAAAAATGGGGATATGTAACTGATATGAGTTTGAAATCTGTGTTGGGGGTAAAAATGGGAGCTCATAACTCACTCAAAGCTTATGTAAGAAATATGCTATGTCAAGAGCTTTGTAATGTTTTGAACAACCAATTAAAAAAAAGACATATCTTCGAGAATAAAAAAATAAATAAAAAAAAAATAAAATAACATTCTCAGGTAAAATAAAAAAAAAAATAAAAAAAAATAAAAAAATAAAAAAGCAAAGATCAGTTTCAGAACTACAGTACTTAAGATTTATGAAGAACCCCGCCTTACCTGAGATAAGGCTTTATGTCCCATCTCACTGCATGTGAAAGTGACTATGAAAGAAGTAGGCCAGATTTCAGTACATTTAAAGTTGTGCCCAAAAGTTGGTTTTTGTCAAGATTACTAGGATCTAAAACAGGGGATATAATGTATAACTCCACCAAAATTCAAGGTAGCTATTATATGAACTAAATATGTTTTTACTCTTGATAATTTTATTTTGTAGTTTTTGTATAAATGGTCTAAAGATTGCCTGTTAATGTTTTGCAGAGAACACACAACCTGGATTAATTTAAGATAAGGAGTTATCACCTACAGGAGAGAGAGATAGACATTAAAGCCCAGTACTCTTAATATAAAGCTGTTGAAACTTATTTGATGGATGTTTAAGATTAAGTTTTAAAATTAAGGTTAAATTAAAAGGGCCAAGAAAACCAATATTTGGCTCTTTCCCTCTGAGTCAGTCTGAATCTAGGGAACAGGGGACTTCTCTAAAGAGCTTTGCAACTCTGGGCCACATAACCTCCCAATCAGGGAGATTAATGAGACCACTGGAGAACAGAAAGCCAATCAGTGCATTTGCTGTGAAGAGGAGGGTCATCAAAAAGGGAGACATTCCTGATGCTTCCAAGGGAAGCCACAGGGTCAAGCAAGGCCTGGATCCATCCTAGCGCAAATGGCATTAGCGGAACTGAGAAGCTGCTGTAAAGTTCCCCCAGGACTCCCGGGAAAACTCAGCTGACTGTTAACAATAGATAGAAACAAAGTCAGTTTGACTACTTCATCGTAAATACTTAGCAAAGACAGTCAAAGCCAAAACACAGGTATTCCTGGGCATTTTAAATGATAAAAATAGTTAAATGTAACTTCCAAGAATGAGTAAACTGGAGACTGCAAAAGAGATTCTCAGATAAAAATGCCTGATAACTATTAAAAGGAACTGCCAGAGTAGTTTTTAGTTTGAGACCTACAAATATTCCTAACTTACACAGGTAGGCTTAGCGTTTGCTAGTATGGTTATCCAGCCCTAAGTAACAGAATTAAAGAATTCTCTATTAGACACAGAGGTCATAATAGTAAAAGGATTTTGCAAGATCAGATGACATTAAATTATTAAACTGTATCTTAAGGGAAAAAACATCTGTAACCCTAAAAGTTAAATGTTGTGTTTACATCCCTGACAAATATCCTTAAAGATTTACATGCTCAGATAGAAGCCATGTCCTCAGCAACTTTGTCATGGGAACAATATCTTAGCTCCTGGTTCTCTGGTACTTCCTGGTGGAAAACATTGTTAGTCTCTGTCTTTGGCATCATACTCATTGGCATATTCCTGTGCTGTGGCATTTATTGCTGCACCAATCTGGTTCCAATATTAATGAATTCTTGTTTCTCTTATAGACCACCCATCACTCAAATGGCCCTCCAGCCTATTACTTCTCAATCAGACTTTTATCATGGACCCAAAATTTAATGGGGACTCCAAACTACTTGCCCCACATCATCCTTTTTCAGCCTGAAGAAGCCAGAAGGATCTTCATTCCCTTTACTTACAGCAGTAAGGAGTTCCCCAAATTAGAGGGGGGAATGAAGCCAGATTGAAAATTAGGTAGTCAGTGTAGTTAGGTAAATGGGGTCTAATATCAGTGAAATCTAAAATGGAGGCCATTCTGATAATGATTCTGGGAAAATGCAGGACAGCTCATGGAATGGAAAGGCCCTAGGCCAAAGTCCACCCCAAAGGAATGTTAATGGAACTCAGGAAACAGCCCCCAACAGATTGGGAGATAGCCCATCCCAAAGAAGTGTTAATGAAGTCCTTCCTGCCCAGATTACTTGTTTGGCCCACCTGTGTCCCAACCCTTCCCCCTTACATTCCATCATCAAAACTATAAAAAGGGGAGACAACCGCACTTGCATGGATTCCACCTCTTGGGTCTCCTTCCTCCGGGAGAAGTCTTCTCCGCTGTCCTTTAATAAACTTCTAATTTCTACTCTGACCTTGCCTCGGTGTGCTTTTTTGCTGTTATTCTTCAACATTGGGGAAGCAAGGACTTGTCAACGGTCAACAGCGGTAACATATTGGAGGTCCCAACGAGATTCTACACCTACACCGAGGTAAGCGCCTCTCCACGCACCCCATGTCTGTTTCTAGCAGCTTTTAACAAGTTTACTGTGATAATAAGGAGCAGAAAGACTTTTTAAAGTCCCTGTCTGCAGCACCCTCCAGGATGGGGGTGCCCGGTGCAGTTGCTCTGACCAGCCCCTGGTCACGGCCTGCCTGCCGGCAAGAGAAGATATGCCACCCTCACTCTACGCCCACACTCTGCAAGCCACCCCACACCCACACACCATCCACCACACTGATTCACCAGGGGAACCCAACCGAGCTGCCAGCTCCACACTCCAAGACACAGATGCTTCCAGAGATCCTATCTTCCTCCCTCAGGACCCCCCAGTGCAGTCCTTGGGGACCCCCGTGGGACACACTCTGCATCAAGACAGCCCTGTGGGGCAGCCCCACACCTTCACACCTGCCCCATGGCTGTAGCTATAGGGGGTCCTGCCTCCTGCCCCCCTGTTTAGAGCCACAGCCGGAGGGTCCCCAGCAAACTTCAAGCTGATTGACTCACAACGGCCCCAGCAAACTTCCAGCTGCCAGTTGATTGGCTCCTCTGCGATGATGCTCATTGGGCTGTTTCCCCGCCCTTTCAGACCACGGAGCTGCTCTTCGGGGAACTCTTTTGGCTCCACCCAAGTGACACAGCCAATCAGCCTCAAGAGCAGGGGGAGTGGGGGGGTTGAGAGTCTTGCCAGAAGCCTGTGGTGGCAGTTGGGCTCTGAGGGAATTCCTGAATAGCTCATGTGGTGTGGCCTGTGTGTTCTAAAAACAAAGTTCATTTCTGCTTGACAAGTGGCTCGTGAATTGTGCCCAGCCAGACTGAGGCACCCACCCCCAGCAGGATGTCACCACAGGCCTTTCCAGGAAGTGGCCTGACCCCCTCGTACTGGGCAGTGACTGGGCACTGCTGTCTGTGGACTTTCTGGAAGCATGGCACAGGAGATGGGAGGGGCTCTGTCAGCAGGGCTTTTTGTGAAGGGCTCTCCTACTGTGTATAGCTACTACGATCCTAGTACTGGGTATTCCTATACTACCACAGTGGTAGACCCAGCAGCAAAAACCCTAGAACCAAGGGCGTCCTGAGCTCACAGCCCTGTGGGCAGCAGGGGCCGGAACTGGAGAGTCCACACCCAGGTCCCAGCATCTCTGCCCACCAGCTGGAGCCCGTGCACAGCAGGAGCCCACCAGCTGGAGGCTTTGAGGTTTGAGGTGACTGCACAGCCACGTAGAGCACTGTGCCCTTGGCCTCCAGCAGCTTCTCCACAGAGCCCAGCAGCCCCAGCAGAAGCCAAGCCAGCTCTCCACCCCAGGAGCCAGAGGCCTCCAGCCTCATCCTGGCCTGAAGCAGTGGGCTGCACCCCCAAACCTCCCAACGGGAAGGACCCCCAGAGACCTTTGCCTCTGAGAGAGCAGGGTAACTCTCCAGGCCCCACTCAGTCACCCAGGAACAGGTGGCAGAAGCCCAGGAGGGACACCCAAAGTGTAAGCACAAACAGCCTCAAGGTCCAGCACCCTGTGGAAGCAGAGATAACCAGGACAGAAACAGCCAACAGGTCACCTCTCACTCCCAGAGTCCATCCCTCAGGCCCTGAGGGCTCCCTCTCTGTGCAGGAAAGGCCCCTGGTTACAGAAGGGGCTCAAATTTCACAGGGTACAAGGAGGGCACTTAGTCATTGGAGACTGAGGACCTGGGATTGGACAGTCCTGAAACTAGTTGTGCAGGTTAAAATTCAACTCAGGAAGCAATTGTAAAAAGTTGGAAACTCCTGGTTACTGGGAGGAGGTAGGGGCTCAGATCCCACCCACTGCTCTTCTTCTTCCTCTGGGATTCCTTGTTTCCTGGAGTTTCACATTTACTCATTTCCCTCCTTCCAGGAGAATGCACCAAGGGGAAGGGTAATGTCTTACTTTCCCTCCCTCCTCCGCCCCAGGCCCTTCCCTTCTCCCAGGGCTGTCTGGGGATGTTCCCCCCTTTCACAAAGTAGGGTGCCTCCTGGGAGCCCCAGCTCCACTGACAGCCTCAGAGGGGGTCAGGGACCACCTGGGGCCTGGTGGGGCCTGTGCTGGCCTTTCCTGGGAGCCTGGGGAAGCCAAAGGACAGCCCTGGAGCCGGCCTACTCCCTGCTGCATGGGGGCTTCCAAGTAGGCAGCCAGAGGGCTCAGGGAGGGCCAGGCACAACACCCGACTGACCAGACGAAGGTGGTGCCTCTGGCCTGTCTCAGACCGCTCAGGGCTGCAGGGCCTCCTTCCAGGGGAGGACTGTGCCCAGGTCTGGGTGGCTGGGCAGCCCTGGCCTCTGGGGTGCTGGTTACGTCCGCCCTAGTGGCCGCTGCTGCCCAGAAGCTCCCCCAAGCCCCACCCAGGCCCAGACCTAGTTACTGTCAGGGGGTCTCAGGCTGTGGGTGGATACAATGTCTTACATCCAAGTACAATGTACTCACCACAGTGGTGCCACCCATAGCAGTAACCAGAGCCACTAGACAGGCCCGTCCCTGGCCTGGGGCCCTCCTCAGGTGTGGGCGCTCAAGGCTGCTGATCCGACCTCACCCTCGCAGTTCACTCCTCTAGGTGCAGGAATGTGTGTCACAGATGGGCCACCAGGAAAGACACCTGCCCTTCCAATGCCGCCCAGTAAGGCCACCCAGCTCCTCCTGGGGCTCCAAGGCTGAGGCAAGCCACGTCATGACTACACTGTCCCTGCTCTCAGGGCAGGAGTCCTAAGCTCAGCAGGCTACAGACTGCTCCCCAGGTTGTCTCAGGACACCCAGCACCTGAGACCCTCGAAGCTGATGTCCAGCCTGCCCCAGTGGCCCTGCCCAGCTCTGAGTGTGCAGAGACAAGGACACAGGTTGGTGTCCCCCCAAAGCCACTCCAGGGTCCTGAGCACCTCACAGTCTGCTCACACCCCACCCCAATCTCTGGACTCCAGTCTTGCTGAGCCTCACAGGCTGGCCTCCTCAGCCCTCCTGTCCCCTGGAGCAGCCCACTGCTGGGACTTCTCCCCCACACTCCGTGGAAGCCCCTCCAGCCCTCCCTCGGGGCCACGCTCAGTTATTGTCAGGGGACATCAGACGGTGTAGCTGGCTATAGCTACCACAGTGAGGCTGCCCAGAGCAGAAACTGGGGCAGCGGGATGCCCCTCCACAGCCCCAAGCCTGGCAGCTGCCCCTCTGGGTCTTGGGCCTCCTCAAGGCCACTGACCTGACCTTGGCCAGGGAAGGATAGGCCCCTCTAGCGGGAGGTCCAGATTCTAGAGCAGACGCAACTGTCCACATGTCCATGCGTGGCTGGAGGAGCAGAGCAGGGCGAGGAAGAGAGAAACCCAGAGCCCCTGCATGGGGAGAGGGCCAGGGCAGAGCAAGGACGGGGTCCTGCAGGGGACTGGCAGTGGGCCTGCCGCCAGCATGGCCAGGTGGTGCCTGCAGCCCCCGGGTGATCTGAGACAGGCCACAGCAGGGCCAGGCCTGAGCGGAGAGGGGGCCCAGGTCCAGGACCCTGGGGAGCAGCAGGAGCTCAGAGGCCCATAGGCTGCTCAAGAGCTCACGGGCCCCACGGGCACTGGCCCTCCCCAGGCTCCACTATCACCCCCCACAGCAGGGAAACTAGGGTCAGGGCAGAGGATGGGACCCAGGTGACCAAGTGGCCAGGCACCCTGGCTACATCATGCTTTGGGGACCATCCTGCAGGTGAAATCCTTCCTGGTACGATCTGGGCCTCAGGGGGACTCAGGTCAGTTCTGGGGGTTGTCCTCCCAGTCCCACCTACAGCTCACCATCCAGAGCACATCCTTCTGAGGGGCCCAGGGGAGATGGGCACACAACCCCAGGCCCTGGGGACAGACCATATTGTTGGGGCCTCTGTCACTGTGTCAGTGGATAGCAGATACCACAGTGATGTGACCCATGTCCCAAAGCCATTGCCACTCCGAAGTGCTGGGCTGGTCACCTCCACCGGTTCTCCCAATAGACTTAGGAGGCTACTGACTCCTCAGCAGCTGCTGTCGGAGCTGGAGAGCCAGAGCAGGCTCCAGAACACGGTGGCTGGCCACACCCAGCCCCTGGTGGCACCCAGTGTCCAAGGCAGAAAAGGGTATGAATGCCCCAATGTCCCAGCCACATGCCCGCACCCCAGAGGCCCTGTCTGGGGGCAGAGGGGCTCCACCCACCCTGCTGGAGGACACGGGGACAGGAGCCACTCCTCACAGAGCTCCTGGGGAACCCTCAGAGTGTGAATAGGGAGGACAGTCACCTGGGGGTCCTCCCAGCACTCTCTCCAGGGACGGCATTTCTCCCTCCCCTCTCTTCTCTCCTCATGTCCCCTTCCACAGAACGGTGGGGACACCATCCAGGAGGGTGGCATGTGGGCACGGGGCGCCTAGGTGATCTGCTACGAGGCTGTGTCACGGTGCACTGCGAAGTGCTGACTGTGTTTGGCCACGTCGGCTCCCAGGTGCAGGCTGCAGAGCAAACACCTGCCGATCTGCTGTCCTGGCTGAGATGACCCCCAGGACAAGGAACCGGCCACCTACCCGCCACCCTGGGTCTGCCTGGCCCCACGTTGCCTAGCCTGTCGCCCACATCCCCCCTCCCAATGAGCCAGTCTACCCAGCCCTACTCATGTGAGACCCTTACTTACTGCTCATCAAGAAAGGCCTGACGTCCTGAACAGATTCTGAGCAGCCCTGAATCACAGTGGATAGAGCTGGGACTACCACAGTGAGAAGAGCTCTGCCCAGAACTGCCCACGGCAGCTGGGGAGCACAACCCACACCCGCCCTAAAGGGTCTGGGTCCTCCAACTACACTCAGTTAAGTCCAGGTGCTCAACTGAGTTCTCCCACCCCGGCTCCCACCATTGCACTGGGCCCCACAGGCTCACCCCATGCGCAGTGCTGGGGGCTGGAGGGAGGTTGTGCAAGGTATTCTCTCACAGTAGGACAACCCCAATGGCTCAGGCCCGGCCCAAAAGCCCCTTGACAAGCCCAGTCCTCACCTAAAAGTGACCAGTCGAGCAGCAGACCCCTCAGCCTGGATGGACCCCACACCCCACGGCACCTGGGCCAGAGCTCTAGAGGGCGACTTGGCTGGACACTGGAGCCCCAAGGCCTGGGCTGGAACCTTGGCTATCACCTGGCCAGCCCCAAGCTGAGACCTGGGAGGAGGACAGGCTGGCAGCCATCTGAACAGCACTAACAGGACAGGGCCGAATGCCCCAAGTGAGCCAGCTGCGCTGAGACCAGAAACTTCTAGAGCTGAGGAGAGAAGAACCCAGTGCTCCAGGGACACCTCCTCACAGCTGGACAGGACCAAGAGGGACACTGAGCCCACCTACAGGGACCCCACAGGCCTGGGGTTTCTGCTGGGGTTTATGTCCCTGTGAGGTGCAGTAGCTGGCCCCACAGGGTCCCAACAAGCCAGAAGCACCCAGGCCAGCTCCACGGACAAGAGGAGTCATTTGGGTCAGAGTTCAGGCCAGTCGACACCTTCCCAAGGACGCCATGCCCACTCTGCCCTCAAGGAGAACAAGGACAGCCCATGCCGGAACTCAGAACTCAGACCAGGAGACATCCCCCTACTCACGTTGCAGCCAGGAGGCACCCCTTCCTGGGCTGGGCCCTCCTGGCTGGTGTAAGGGAATTTGTGCAGGCTTGAGACACTGTGCATATTATAGTAGCTGGGGCTCACAGTGCCACATGTCACACATAAAACCTGCCCGGAAGCCACCCAGAGCCCAGCTGACACCCCAGCCCTACTCATGTGAGACCCTTACTTACTGCTCACCAAGAAAGGCCTGACGTCCTGAACAGATTCTGAGCAGCCCTGAATCACAGTGGATAGAGCTGGGACTACCACAGTGAGAAGAGCTCTGCCCAGAACTGCCCACGGCAGCTGGGCAGCACAACCCACACCCGCCCTAAAGGGTCTGTGGCCTCTACCTGCAGGACTCAGGGGCCACTCACCTGCCTCCCTCCCTGAGAGAAGGAGCCAGTGCTGCTTGCAGGTGGGGGCAGTGGCCCCAGAGCAGCCTGACCCCACCCTCCAGGTTCAGAGACCCAATACCCTGTCCTCCTGGAGTCTGGAGCTCACCCAGACTAGGCCACAAGAGCTGCCACCCTCCCCCTGGGCATCTCAGCTCACAGGAAGCAGATAAGTTCCGGGCCAGCTCGGTGAGAGCCCCCTTCCGGCCACCCCTTCCTGCCAGGCCCTCCTTCCCTCCTGTTCTGCACAGGACAGCACATGGGCAGATGCAGCTTTGTGCCAACCTGGGGCTGCCCTGCATGCACTAGGGCCTGATCCCAAGAGGGTCATGAGAAACCTGACTGATAGCCACTCATCAGACCCACAGGTCACGGGCCACCTACTAGGGACCAGCCCTCGATCTGTGAGTCTCCAGGTGGACACTGCTAGGTCTCATAGAATCAGGGGACCGCGGCTGCTGCTGCTGCTGCTGCTGCTACTGCTGCTGCTGCTGCTGCAGAGCTGATGGCTTTGCTTGGTGTGCAGGGAGCCCCCACACGCCTGGGGTCAGAAGCACACTGTGCAAGTACAAGAGACCCGTGCTTGCTTCCTTCCCTGTGCCTTTAGAAGGTGGGCACACAGGCATCAGGGTGAGATGGTGGAGCTGTGAGTGTATGTGACAGCACACATACGGCACCAAGATCTGGGGCCAACAGGCTACAGCATGTGGCAGGCAGGACCCAGGTGCATGCCAGGCAGGCTGCATACCAGGCAGAAGAGCTGTGTTAGAACCTCTAGAGTGGCCACCAAAAGTAACAAGGGGCAGAGCTGAAGTGCAGCAGCCTTGCTTCCGGAGCCCCAGTGCTGCTGTGCTTACAAAGCACAACCAAGTGGCTCAGGCAGAACCCAGAGCCACAGAGGCTGCCGTATGGCAGCACCATCATGCCAGCCTAACGGGACCTGGTGCCCCCTCCAGGGTTGTGCTGCAGGAGGTCAGAGTGGCTGTCCAGCAGCTCCCTGCAGTGTCCCTGCAGCCACACTGCAAGGGAATGAGGGTGGGGGATAGGGTGGCCAAGGGCCCTACAGACCTGTCCAGAATGAGGTCCAGCACCTGCCTTAGGGGTCTCCATATCCAGACGAAGCCACTTAGCCCCGAGCCCCAAGGATGAGCAGCCCACAGAGATCATCACCCAGGACTCAGCAGGGAAAGGTGACAAAGATTAAGCCATAGAAACACCTGTGTAGAGTCACTTCTGGTATCCACTTACATCATATTCTCCTCCTTCTAGGCAGGTACGGTGTGGCTGGAGGAATAGGTCATTGGGTGTGCCTTTGGGTCACACTTTGTCCCTGTTGAGCAGGAGCTCTTCTGCTTCCTGGTGGCCACTCTCTTCTGCCATGAGGTTCTGCGTCACCTGAAGCCCAGAGCTGCGGTGTTGGTGGTCTATGGACTAAGACCTCTGAAACCATGAGCAAATAAACTTTCCTGCTTTAAAATTGTTCTTACTAGGTTGGTTTGTTTTGTTTTGGTTTTTAATCACAGAAGCAAAAAGGCTGACGACAACACTCTGCAGAGGCAAAATGTAGAGTTGGTTGTTTTTTTTCTTTTTTGAACTAATTTATTTTTTGATATTATATATGTATACATTTTTGGCAACAGCCACATTGAACCAATTAATAGATGCTACTTATTCTTTGTGATAAGAACACTTAAATTCTACTCTCTTAGAGAGTTTCAAGAACATGTTACATGCCGGGTGCTATGGCGCATGCCTGTAATCCCAGCAGTTTAGGGGGGTAAGGCCAGAGAATCACAAGTTCAAGGCCAGCCTCAGCAATTTAGTGAGGCTCTAAGCAACTTAGCAAGACTCTGTCTCAAATAAGAAACTAAAAGGCCTGGGGATGTGGTTTACTGGTTGAGCGCCTCTGAGTTCCATCCCTGGTACAAAAAAATAAATACATAAAGTTACATTGTCATCATCTGTAGCCACTATGTTGTAAGACTGCGCCTTGAGCCCTGGCCCCTAACTGGAGTGTGTCTCTGGGGCCCTCCCTCACCCTCTGCTCACTCCCAGCCTGGGCCACCACCTTCCCTTCTTCAGGCTCCAGTAGAAGGTGGGACTGCGTGCTGTGCCTGGCCTCATTCCTTTGGCCTGATGCTCTTGGAGTTCATCCAGGGGCTGCAAGGACAGAATCTCCCTCTGGGAGGCCGAGCAGCCTCCAGGGACACTTGGGCATGTTTTCCCCTCCTTTCTTCAGTCCGGGTTGGGGCCATGGACACGGCGGCGACGCCCCTTCAGCACGTGCTCTGGTTTCCCTGATGAACTCCTCTCACCAGCCACACTGACACCGTTAATGTAGGAAAACAGAACACAGGGCACCCAGCAGAGGTGTGACCGGCCGGTGTGGCAGAGGCCTCAGGATGAGCGAGCAAGGCACAGAGGCCTCGCCCGTGGGCTCTGAGGTGCAGAGCCGCTGGGCCTGCAGAGATGCGCTCGGGGACACATGTCCAGGACACAGTCCTTAGTCCACTGTGACCCCAGAGCAAGAATGGAACCCCCGAACTGCTGTCCTGCCCAACCAAGGAAGGTCCCACAAAGAGCCAGCCAGAGGAGTGAGCTTCAGGCAACAGGAGTGCCGTGATCGGGAACTGTGTCAGCCTCCCAGACAGCAGGACAGCAGCCACCAACAGCCTGTTCCCAGGAAGCACCGCCCCAGAGCTCCACAAGTGACTTCAGGCCCAGGGCGAGTGACGCAGTGACAGGAGCCACGAGGAAAACCAGAACCCAAGTGCTGGGCCAAGAAGGACAGGACAGAGAGGCACATGGGACCTGGCCAAGGCCATGGAGAGAAGCAAAATTTAAAAGGAGATTTCAGGTCGACAGTGGAATGAGCCTGAGGGAAAGAGACTTGGGGGGGGGTGACTGAGGGGACACGCAGAGCCCAGGAGAGACTGCAGACTGAAGAGAGGTGGCACGCAGAGTCAGGTGGAGAGCGGCCATCGCTCAGGCCCATACCCGGACAGGAGTGTGGTACGGACACCAGGCAAGTCATCCCCCAGCCCCGGACATTTCCCCCCAACACACAGAATGTCCAACTCCATTTCAAGGTAGAGTTTTCAGTTACATCTTAACTATTATTCCTCTTCAGCGACTTTCGGCAGTTAATTTTGGAAATCATTCATCTGAGCACATTCAAGGACACCAGATCACCTCTACAAAGGAAAGGGGCTGACCTGGGCCTCTCTCCATCCACACTGGACACCAGAACAACAGGTGTCCCCTGGAGGATGCTGAAGGGGGACAAGAGAATGTGCAGGAGCCACGCACAAGGGACTCAAGGCAGCCAGCCCAGGAGGAGAGCGGAAGTCCGCCAAGGTGGCTCTGGTGGCCAGGCTTGGCAGCCAACCGTCCCTGCACAGACGCTGAGCGACACTCCGCCTGGCAGAGGAAGCCAAGCAGCAGAAGAAAAAATGTCCTTTATTGTATACAGCATCTTTTATAGTATTGTGAACAAAGAAGGCAGCTTTCCAACAGCAGAAAATCAGGTCTTTCAGCTGGTTAAACATGGCATACAGAAGTCCTACTTTCTAATCAAAGGGGTCCCGCTTCTCATGGCTAATCTACTCTTGGCCCGGAGCATGCTGAGCTCTGCTCTTTGTTAAGAACAGATAGAAATTTTCTCAGCGCCCTCCTAGCCCACTTTGCAGAACATCCCATTTGTGAGCAAGTCCTCCCAAGGACAGCGGACACCTCATTTTCAACCTGTCCCCTATTACCTACCTAAACATTGGAGGAACCTCTCGTTTGTGAGCAAGCCCCATCAAAGAACCAACATCTCGTGTGCAAGTCGGCTTGCTGTCACCTTATCTGGACCTTGACAGAACATCCCGTGTGCAGGCAGACTCCACAAGGACAGTAAGCATTACGTTTTCAAGCTAGCAGTACTTCTGATTCTCCACACCCTGGGCCCTGAGCACCTGGACACCTGGGACCCTGGATGGGCAGCAAGGACAGCCCTTGGGGGCCAAGGACGCTCTGCTGGGGACGCTGGAGCTCAGCAGGTACAGAATTCAGCCTGAAGTCCAAGGCCAGATGCCCCGCTATTGGTTGAGGCCCAGGGAGTGCAGGGAGGTGACAGAGCCTTCCCAGGGCCAGGTTTGTCACTTCTGTGAGGTTGTCATCACCAATGGCACCGGGCTTTTTCCAACCCTCTATTTTCCTACCTTAAGGTCCTCCAAGGGAGCACAGAGGGTTCCAGAAACATCCAACTCCCCTATGGCTCCAGGAGGTGAGAAGCTGGGCATCCGTGGAGTACTGAGGACAAGGGGCCCTTAGCCAGAGGCTGGGTTCAGCAGGATTGCTGCAGGAAGGGCTCTGCTGGCCCCTCCCAACACAGCACACAGTAGAACAGCCATCACTCTCCCTGGACCCAGGGACCCGGTCTCAAGGCTGACCCTGACACCACCATAGGACCATCAGGATGGGCATGGCCTGGGGCAGTCTGTGAAAATGAGGGGACAGGTGCCTGGTCACTGGGTCACAGCCCAGAAGAAAAGCCCCAACCCCAGTGCTCAGCACAGAAACCTGGGAGACACAGCAATAGTCGAAGCTGCCCAGAAGAGAAGCTGCCCGCGAGACCGGCAGAAGCAGCGTCCACACGAGAGGCTCTGCTGGCCTCTTGGAGGTCGAGAGGTGACCTGAAAAGAGGAGCTGAGAAGGCTGCTTTCCAAAGACCCCACAGTGGGCCAACAGGAAGACTGGAGGGACACTATCCACCAGGGGCAGCACTGGACACTGCTGCCATTCCAGGCCAGACAGCTGGTCACGGCGTGAGGAAGGAGCTGGAGTGACCAGAGAGACACATGACTAGGTCCCAGGTGTCCCTTAAATGACTTCAGAGTCTTCTTCAAATGACCTTCTTTAGGAGTGGACAAAAGCCAATGTCGGCCCAGCAGAAGGGAAGGACCCAACTGGACAGCACACCAGGAGGAAGGGTGCAGAGGCCTGACTCTCGCGGGTCCACTGGGGTCGCTGTGCAGCGGGGGATCCTGGCGATAGGAGGCCCCACTTGTTGGGAAGGGAGGTTCCTCTAGAAGCCCTGGTCCACTGGGGTAACTTCTGGCCAGCGACTGCCCTGGTGACAGTACCATGGGTTCACTTGTAGTGAAGCCCCCGGAATAGGATGGCCACCACCACCGTTCCAGAGAGGACCAACTAGGGTCAAAATCTCCACTGCCCGGGGCGGAGGAGGAGGTGGACTCCGGATTAGGGAAGATTGCGGAAGGGGCCCCAGTCCTCAAGGCAAACGATGAGTTTGACCCCCTCTGTCTTCCCTGCTCAGAGGTGAGCCGCCCTCTCCCTGAGGGGGCTCTGCGGGCTCCCTTGGCCTTCCCTCCCCTTCACTTGTGATGCCGTCCTCTTGCGTGATTTTGGTGTCTGACTTGAATTTCTTTCATTGGACACAAGAACCGAGGTGTGGGGTTTCCCTGTTCCCCTGTGGCACCAGGATGCAGGACGCGGGGTGTTCTCCTACTAGAAACACCTGGTGCCCCAAGGAATCCCACCTGGGCTGGGAAGTGGCTGGGCAGACAGGCTCTGCTTCTGCTGAAGGAGCGCTCCCGGCCTGGCTCACACCTGGGCAGAGTGCGCCTGCTCTGTCCCCAGACCGCTCTGCCCCTGGCTCTCATGGGGGAGCTGGGGCTACACCTACACACCTGGCTAGTTCTAATTGGGGCGGGAAAGAGAGGGGCTGGAGTTAAAATGACTGGATGTGACATCACAGTCAGGCTGGACGCTGTATTCCGAAAATGGACCACTGGACTTCCTAGTTCTCACAACCCCCCTTTACACCTTTGGGGGTCACTTTCCTTTGTTCTTGTGCCCTTTGGTCCTGCCCTGCATCCTACACATACTAGCGTGTTGAGGTGGCAATTGCCCATAATAATGAGTCCTCCCCTTTTAGCAACTCAGATAGCGTCAATGTCTATAACTTAACTTCAATGTCCCCTGCCAGGGACATGCGCTCCAGGGAATGAAATTCTGGTTGGACACAGTCTGGGAGTCCCAGACCACCAGGCATCTGATCTTGCAAGACCATCATTGAATTAAGCGTTGATCTCTGCTGTCCCTTGAGTCTCCTAGTCCACTCTTTGGGCTTGGACAGGTGAGCATGTTCCTCACCCAGCCACCATCATAGAAGTAAAGACACACTCATTGGTTGGGGTCCCAGCCCACTGGAGTCTTGGTGGGTTGGTCCTGCAAGGGACCTGCTTCTCAGCCAAGATCACTGACATCTCACCAGCCCTGGAGGGAAATGGAGGCTCTGCCAGGATGCAGGATGGACCAAAGGACACCCAAAGTGGGACAGGCTTCACTTCATACTCCAAATTGTGAAACTGCGCAATGCTTTTTCTTTAAGATTCTGAACATTTAAAACACCATTGAAGGTTAAAGCAAATAATAAATATAGAAATATAATCCAACAGTAAAGGACTAATATCATTAGAATGCAATGAATTTCAGCTAATGAAAGAAAGAACCAATCCACTGACCTGCTCCTGCCCCCCCTGCTCTGCCTCTCCCCTGCTCCTGCCCCTACCTAGTCCTGTACCACTTTGCACATGGGCCTCCTCTGCATCTGGGCCTCCTCTGGACCTGGCCTCCTCTGCACCTGCCCCTCCCCTGCACATGGGCTTCCTCTGTACCTGGGCCACTCCTGGACTTGGGCTGTTAGGTGAGGACAGGCTGCACTAAGTTGTCTGCAGGGCACGCTGAAGGAATGTTAGCTGCAGGATAACCCAGGCACTCAAACCCCCCTCTGTCTGGTCCTTTATCATCTGTTTGCTTCAAGTCTGAACACTCAAACCCACTCAAGGCCATACACTTGACCCCCACCCGTCTAGGAAACCCACATCTGACCCCTGCACCATATTCCTGAAGGTAGAAGATGACACCCTTAGAAACTACCATATTATCCGATCACTGCACCAACAAGGCAGCTTGCAGACCAGGAGACCCCATTAGATTTGGGCTATAAAAAGTCCCTCCTGCTGTGGCCTCTCTCTCTCACTTTTACTCTCTAACACTCTCCCTCTTTCCCTGTCTCTTGCGCGCGCGCTCTCTCTCTCTCTCCCTCTCTCTCTCTCTCTCTCTCTCTCTCTCTCTCTCTCTCTCTCCTCCTCCTCCTCCTCATGCTCCTCTTTCCTCACTGGTGCAGTAAAGATCTCTTGGTCGCTCCAAGTGTTGTGGTCACTTTCCTTTCATGGGTGTCCTCTGAACCTGGCCCCCCCTGCACCTACACCTCACCTGTGCCTGGTCCAGATTCCACTGGGACTGGATTTGTACCAAGGCACAGTGCATCCAGGATGGGGAAGGTCCTCTGGGAGTAAGAACCAGGGAGACCTCTGGTCACAAGGGTAGCAAATTCCAGTAGACTTTAGAGAAGGCCCAAGTCCGGGGGCATGAACACAGCCAGTGAGTGCCACTCAGCCCAGGCAGCACCCCAGAGCTGTGTCCTGGGAGACCAAGCCTGTGGTGCCTTCACACTCACCTCCAGACACCAGGAGCATGTCTCAGATCCAGAGTCCTGGGTCGGCCACCACAGAGGTGACCCCCGACCTCGCCCACCTCAGGCTTTCCTGGGTAGAGGCACCTGCTCCCTGAAGGAGTGAAAAAGGCCCAGAGTGACCCACCCAGATGTGGGGGGCGATTTATCCACCAGGAAGGCAGCACAAAGGGTGGTTCCTTGAGGGGAGACCCTGGCCTGCAGTGGAGCCCAGGACACCACTAAGCAGGACTTTGGCCACCTGCAAGGACAGGTCTTCAAGTGCTACCAGTAGGACACCATGGGGCACTGGCTTCCCAGGCCACTCTGAGGTCCCAGATCCCCTTCTGCTGCTGGCTGGCAGTGGGACTGCAGCTGGGGCTGCAAACTGTGACATTACCTGATCTCAGTGTCCACCAAAACCCCCATGGGAGGCCGGAGCCCAGCGCTCCCTGCTGGCACCATGCCCGGGTTCTGCACGGGCCACACCCATTGGGGGCAGTGGTCATGCAGTGGTGCAGCCTGTGATCCCCGAGTGGCAGCTGTCACCAAAGCAAGCCCCTCCGCCAGCTCCCCCAGACCCAGCAGGCCTCACCACCACGCTCCTGCCCTCAAGTCCACCAAGGTGGTGCGGGAGCTCCACTGCACCCACCCAGACTGTCACAGAGAGCTCAGTCCTTGTCCCGGTTGCTGATTTAATAAGGAGGACATGGTTTTCAGGAAATGGAAAGGGAGGAGCAAAGGAGAAGCACAGAGGACTCAGTCCCAGAGGCTGGGGTTCTGCCCCTCAGGGAAGCCAAGGGCTTTAAGGAGCCATTCAAGGCTACCGGCCAGCTGTGCCCTGCAGGGGTCCCAGCTGTGCCCTGAGGTGAGTTGCAATTCACTTCTTAGATCCTCAGCAGACACCTCCTTCCTGAGGTGGGGGTGTCCAAGGACAATCACCTAGGGGGAGAAAAGACAACACAGTCCCCCCATCTCCTTAGAGAGGGGAGAGAGAAGACAGAAAAAAACTGCCATTTTAATCCTCAAAGCAACAAGGGCTGTATTCAAAAGGTGAAGTGGACCACTGTCACAGAGTGCTGGTGCCCAGCCGATGTCCAGCAGGATCCCCGCTTGGGATTGGTGAACACAGGGGGCCACAGCTGGGCACTCCAAGATGCCCTCTGGAAGCCCAGGAACCCCTGTCTGCAGCAGCCTCCAGGAAGGGGGTGGCCCCATGCACTGACTCTTCCAGCCCCTGGTCATGGCCTGCCTGCCGGCAAGAGCAGATACCCCACCCTCACCCTACGCCCACTGTGCACCCCACCCCACACCCACACACCATCCACCACACTCGACTCTCCAGGGGAACCCAACCGAGCTGCCAGCTCCACACTCCAAGACACAGATGCTTCCAGAGATCCTGTCTCCTCCCTCAAGACCCCCCAGTGCAGTCCTTGGGGACCTGGAGGGACATGCTCTGCATCAAGACAGCCCTGTGGGGCAGCCCCACACCTTCACACCTGCCCATGGCCGCAGTTACAGGGAGTCCTGCCCCCTGCCCACCCCCAGCAGGATGTCACGACAGGCCTTTCCAGAAAGTGGCCTGACCCCCTCGTACTGGGCAGTGACTGGGCACTGCTGTCTGTGGACTTGCTGGAAGCCTGGCCCAGGAGTTGTGAGGGGCCTCTGTACGCAGGGCTTTTTGTGAAGGGCTCTCCTACTGTGTAACTACTACAATAGCTACCACAGTGGTAGACCCAGCAGCAAAAACCCCGAGAACCAAGGGCATCCTGAGCTCACAGCCCTGTGGGCAGCAAGGGCCAGAAATGGAGAGTCCACACCCAGGTCCCAGCATCTCTGCCCACCAGCTGGAGCCCGTGCACAGCAGGAGCCCACCAGCTGGAGGCTTCGGGGTTTGAGGTGACTGCACAGCCACATAGAGCACTGTGCCCTTGGCCTCCAGCAGCTTCTCCACAGAGCCCAGCAGCCCCAGCAGAAGCTGAGCCAGCTCTCCACCCCAGGAGCCAGAGGCCTCCAGCCTCATCCTGGCCTGAACCAGAGGGCTGCACCCCCAACTCTCCAAACGGGAAGGACCCCCAGAGACCTTTGCCTCTGAGAGAGCAGGGTAACTCTCCAGGCCCCACTCAGTCACCCAGGAACAGGTGGCAGAAGCACAGGAGGGACACCCAAAGTGTAAGCACAAACAGCCACAAGGTCCAGCACCCTGTGGAAACACAGATAACCAGGACGGAAACAGAGCCAACAGGTCACCTCTCACTCCCAGAGTCCATCCCTCAGGCCCTGAGGGCTCCCTCTCTGTGCAGGAAAGGCCCCTGGTTACAGAAGGGGCTCAAATTTCACAGGGAACAAGGAGGGCACTTAGTCATTGGAGACTGAGGACCTGGGATTGGACAGTCCTGAAACTAGTTGTGCAGGTTAAAATTCAACTCAGGAAGCAATTGTAAAAAGTTGGAAACTCCTGGTTACAGGGAGGAGGTAGGGGCTCAGATCCCACCCACTGCTCTTCTTCTTCCTCTGGGATTCCTTGTTTCCTGGAGTTTCACATTTACTCATTTCCCTCCTTCCAGGAGAATGCACCAAGGGGAAGGGTAATGTCTTACTTTCCCTCCCTCCTCCGCCCCAGGCCCTTCCCTTCTCCCAGGGCTGTCTGGGGGATGTTCCCAACTTTCACAAAGTAGGGTGCCTCCTGGGAGCCCCAGCTCCACTGACAGCCTCAGAGGGGGTCAGGGACCACCTGGGGCCTGGTGGGGCCTGTGCTGGCCTTTCCTGGGAGCCTGGGGAAGCCAAAGGACAGCCCTGGAGCCGGCCTACTCCCTGCTGCATGGGGGCTTCCAAGTAGGCAGCCAGAGGGCTCAGGGAGGGCCAGGCACAACACCCGACTGACCAGACGAAGGTGGAGACTCTGGCCTGTCTCAGACCGCTCAGGGCTGCAGGGCCTCCTTCCAGGGGAGGACTGTGCCCAGGTCTGGGTCGCTGGGCAGCCCTGGCCTCTGGGGTGCTGGTTTCGTCCGCCCCAGTGGCCCCTGATGCCCAGAAGCTCCCCCAAGCCCCACCCAGGCCCAGACCTAGTTACTGTCAGGGGGTCTCAGGCTGTGGGTGGATACAATGTCTTATATCCAAGTACAATGTACTCACCACAGTGGTGCCACCCATAGCAGTAACCAGAGCCACTAGACAGGCCCCGTCCCTGGCCTGAGGCCCTCCTCAGGTGTGGGGGCTCAAGGCTGCTGATCCGACCTCACCCTCGCAGTTTACTCCTCTAGGTGCAGGACTGTGTGTCACAGCTGGGCCACCAGGAAAGACACCTGCCCTGCCAATGCCACCCGGCAAGGCCACCCAGCTCCTCCTGGGTCTCCAAGGCTGAGGCAAGCCACGTCACGACTACACTGTCCCTGCTCTCAGGGCAGGAGTCCTAAGCTCAGCAGGCTACAGACTGCTCCCCAGGTTGTCTCAGGACACCCAGCACCTGAGACCCTCGAAGCTGATGTCCAGCCTGCCCCAGTGGCCCTGCCCAGCTCTGAGTGTGCAGAGACAAGGACACAGGTTGGTGTCCCCCCAAAGCCACTCCAGGGTCCTGAGCACCTCACAGTCTGCTCACACCCCACCCCAATCTCTGGACTCCAGTCTTGCTGAGGCTCACAGGCTGGCCTCCTCAGCCCTCCTGTCCCCTGGAGCAGCCCACTGCTGGGACTCCTCCCCCACACTCCGTGGAAGCCCCTCCAGCCCTCCCTCGGGGCCACGCTCAGTTATTGTCAGGGGACATCAGACGGTGTAGCTGGCTATAGCTACCGCAGTGATGCTGCCCAGAGCAGAAACTGGGGCAGCGGGATGCCCCTCCACAGCCCCAAGCCTGGCAGCTGCCCCTCTGGGTCTTGGGCCCCCTCAAGGCCACTGACCTGACCTTGGCCATGAAGGATAGGCCCCTCTAGCAGGAGGTCCAGATTCCAGAGCAGACGCAACTGTCCACATGTCCATGTGTGGCTGGAGGGGCAGAGTAGGGGTGAGGAAGAGAGAAACCCAGAGCCCCTGCATGAGTACAGGGCCCAGGTCAGAGCCAGGCCGGAGTCCTACAGGGGACTGGCAGTGCGCCTGCCGCCAGCATGGCCAGGTGGTGCCTGCAGCCCCCGGGTGATCTGAGACAGGCCACAGCAGGGCCAGGCCTGAGCGGAGAGGGGGCCCAGGTCCAGGACCCTGGGGAGCAGCAGGAGCTCAGAGGCCCGTAGGCTGCTCCAGGGCTCACGGGCCCCACGGGCACTGGCCCTCCCAGGCTCCACCCTCACCACCCACAGCAGGGAAACTAGGGTCAGGGCAGAGGATGGGACCCAGGTGACCAAGTGGCCAGGCACCCTGGCTACATCATGCTTTGGGGACCAACCTGCAGGTGAAACCCTTCCTGCTATGATCTGGGCCTCAGGGGGACTCAGGTCACTTCTGGGGATGTCCTCCCAGTCCCACCTACAGCTCACCATCCAGAGCACATCCTTCTGAGGGGCCCAGGGAGATGGGGCACACAACCCCAGGCCCTGGGAACAGACCATATTGTTGGGGCCTCTGTCACTGTGTCAGTGGATAGCAGATACCACAGAGATGTGACCCATGTCCCAAAGCCATTGCCACTCCCAAGGGCTGGGCTGGTCACCTCCACCGGTTCTCCCAATAGACTTAGGAGGCTACTGACTCCTCAGCAGCTGCTGTCGGAGCTGGAGAGCCAGAGCAGGCTCCAGAACACGGTGGCTGGCCACACCCAGCCCCTGGTGGCACCCAGTGTCCAAGGCAGAAAAGGGTATGAATGCCCCGATGTCCCAGCCACATGCCCGCACCCCAGAGGCCCTGTCTGGGGCAGAGGGCTCCAGCCACCCTGCTGGAGGACACAGGGACAGGAGCCACTCCTCACAGAGCTCCTGGGGAACCCTCAGAGTGTGAACAGGGAGGACAGTCACCTGGGGGTCCTCCCAGCACTCTCTCCAGGGACGGCGCCTCTCCCTTCCCTCTCTACTCTCCTCATGTCCCTTTCGACAGAACGGTGGAGACACCATCCAGGAGGGTGGCATGTGGGCACGGGGCGCCTAGGTGAACTGTTACGAGGCTGTGTCACGGTGCACTGCGAAGTGCTGACTGTGTTTGGCCACGTCGGCTCCCAGGTGCAGGCTGCAGAGCAAACACCTGCCGATCTGCTGTCCTGGCTGAGATGACCCCCAGGACAAGGAACCGGCCACCTCCCCACCACCCTGGGTCTGCCTGGCCCCAGGTGGCCCACGCCTGTCGCCCACATCCCTCCTCCCAGTGAGCCAGTCTACCCAGCCCTACTCACGTGAGACCCTTACTTACTGCTCACCAAGAAAGGCCTGACGTCCTGAACAGATTCTGAGCAGCCCTGAGTCACAGTTGATAGAGCTGGGACTACCACAGAGAGAAGAGCTCTGCCCAGAACTGCCCACGGCAGCTGGGGAGCACAACCCACACCCGCCCTAAAGGGTCTGCGTCCTCCAACTACACTCAGTTAAGTCCAGGTGCTCAACTGAGGTCACCCACCCCGGCTCCCACCCTTGCTCGGGGACCAAGAGGCTCACCCATGCCCAGTGCCGGGGGCTGGAGGGAGGTTCTTCAAGGGAATCTCTCACAGTGGGACACCTCCCAGTTGCCCAGGACAGGCCCAAAAGCCCCTTGACAAGCCCAGCCCTCACCTAAAAGTAACCAGTCGGGCAGCAGACCCCTCAGACTAGATGGACCCGACACCCCACGGCACTTGGACCAGAGCTCTAGAGGGCAACTTGGATGGACACAGGAGCCCCAGGGCCTGGGCTGGAACCTTGGCTCTGACCTGGCCAGCCCCAAGCTGAGACCTAGGAGAAGGACAGGCTGGCAGGCAGCTGACCTGCACTAACAGGACAGGGCCGGACGTCCCCAGGGGAGCCAGCTGCGCTGAGACCAGAAACTTCTAGAGCTGAGGAGAGAAGAACCCAGTGCTCCAGGGACACCTCCTCACAGCTGGACAGGACCAAGAGGGACACTGAGCCCACCTACAGGGACCCCACAGGCCTGGGGTTTCTGCTGGGGTTTATGTCCCTGTGAGGTGCAGTAGCTGGCCCCACAGGGTCCCAGCAAGCCAGAAGCACCCAGGCCAGCTCCACGGGCAAGAGGAGGCATTTGGGTCAGAGTGCAGACCAGCCGAAACCTCCCCAAGGACTCCATGCCCACTCTGCACTCAAGGAGAACAAGGACAGCCCATGCCGGAACTCAGAACTCAGACCAGGAGACATCCCCCGACTCACGTTGCAGCCAGGAGGCACCCCTCCCTGGGCAGGGCCCTCCTGACAGGCAGAAGGGAATTTGTGCAGGCTTGAGACACTGTGCATATTATAGTGGTGGGTACGCACACTGCCACATGTCACACATAAAACCTGCCCGGAAGCCACCCAGAGCCCAGCTGACACCCCAGCCCTACTCATGTGAGACCCCTACTTACTGCTCACCAAGAAAGGCCCTGACAACCTGAACAGATTCTGAGCAGCCCTGAATCACAGTGGATAGAGCTGGGACTACCACAGTGAGAAGAGCTCTGCCCAGAACTGCCCACGGTAGCTGGGCAGCACGACCCACACCCGCCCTAAAAGGTCTGGGGCCTCCACCTGCAGGACTCAGGGGCCACTCACCTGCCTCCCTTCCTGAGAGAAGGAGCCAGTGCTGCTTGCAGGTGGGGGCAGTGGCCCCAGAGCAGCCTGACCCCACCCTCCAGGTTCAGAGACCCAATGCCCTGCCCTCCTGGAGTCTGGAGCTCACCCAGACTAGGCCACAAGAGCTGCCACCCTCCCCCTGGGCATCTCAGCTCACAGGAAGCAGATAAGTTCTGGGCCAGCTCGGGGAGAGCCCCCTTCCGGCCACCCCTTCCTGCCAGGCCCTCCTTCCCTCCTGTTCTGCACAGGACAGCACATGGGCAAATGCAGCTTTGTGCCAACCTGGGGCTGCCCTGCACAGGGTCTCCTGAGAGTCCTTCTGTGTGGCTCTGAAACTGGTCCTAAAGTCAGGACCAGCCCTTGTCACCACATTGAGATTAAACACCCGAGAAACTCCAAGGGAAAAGAGAAAAGCAAATTTCACTGAAGAAACAGAAAATAGAAAGGGAGAGGGACCCCTGCGGGGAGGGGGCGCCCAGAGCTGTCCCCGGAGGATGGGGGTGTCTTGCCCTTTTCTGGATTTCAGGTTTCCCTTCCTCTCCTGCCCCCTCCTCTCACCCCACTGCCTGAAGGTGGGAATGACCACATGCAGGAAAGGACCCCGAGGGGTGCGCATTAGCACCTCTCTGCTGGGAGGAGCTGGTACCTGGAGGCAGGGGAGCCTGGCCATAGGCTGGAAGATGGGCAGGTGCCCTGGAGGGTTAGCGTCTCTTGAACCGGCCGCCCGTGGGACCCACTCACTGGTGGCTACACTGACTCTCTCTCCTCTGCCCTGTCTGCGGTTTTCCTCACTCTCCCTCTCGCTCCTGGGGAGGCCCCAGAGCCCCCTGCGTGTCCCTCAGTGGCCAGGGGCTGGGGAGAGCTGGAGGGCCACATCTCCACTTCCATCACACCAGCCGCCAAGTAACACGGGAAAGGCAGCCAGGAGTCCAGACAAATGTTCCAGAAACTTCTCTCCACACCCAGAAGAAAAGAACCCAGAACAGTCCATTAAAAATCTATTTCACTACTTAAAAATGAGAAAATAACCCTTTAAGCTGCTACGATCTAGGGCCTGGGGGCAGTGTCTCTGTCCAGCAGAGAAGTGAGGCCCAGGACACAGAGGCCACAAGCCACAGATTCAGAGTCAGACTTCTGCAGAGAGAAGGGCCCAGCAGGGAGTCCGGGGGAGGTGGGGCCTCACCAGGATGTCCCTCTGCGGAAAGTCTAGGGCAAGTGGGAAGCAGCAGGCTGGTCCAGAGGCCAGCACTGATGACGTTCATCCGTGGGTCTGTGAGGGGTCCGTGGTCGGGGTGGAGGGATAACCACGGGCTCCATTGGTAACACCTCCTGGAGTTTTATTGTCTCCACAAGAGGAAACAACACGAATAAGCAAATTGATAATGACAGGACCAAAGAGAAGAACAAGGAACAGCCTAATGGGACTGGTGCCCCCTCCAGGGTTGTGCTGCAGGAGGTCAGAGTGGCTGTCCAGCAGCTCCCTGCAGTGTCCCTGCAGCCACACTTGCAAGGGAATCAGGGTGGAGGATAGGGTGGCCAAGGGCCCTACAGACCTGTCCAGAATGAGGTCCAGAACCTGCCTTAGGGGTCTCCATATCCAGATGAAGCCACTGAGCCCCGAGCCCCAAGGATGAGCAACCCACAGAGATCATCACCCAGGACTCAGCAGGGAAAGGTGACTGCTGAGGGCCATTGCCAAGTAGGAATGACGCATCGAAATTTCCTTGCCAGCATAGCCCATTTAAATGGACTTGCCTTGGAATTTCGCTGTATCAATTTTCTCTTTCTCCGGGCTGACAAACTGTCTTGGCTGGGCACAGAATCATGAGCCACCACACACCTTGTAGATTCAAACAGCAATTCTTTATTCCCGAACTCACACCGGCCTCTACACACGTTCTGGGGAAATCCAAATTCTGCTGATGCCCATTTCACCTACTCCACGAGGCTTTCTTTTCCAATACTTTCTGAATCTCAGGAGAACTCAACGGGAACTCAGGCAACAGGAACGCCCTATTCCCAGCAGCAATAATCTTCAACCTGGAACTTCCCTAAAACCCCTATTGTCTTAAACTTGGAATGCCTTAAACTTGTCTTAAACCGGGAACGCCCTAAACCCAAGGAGCGGGATACTTCCTCAAACCTCCAGGATACACCCTAAACCTGGATCCACCCTTGTCCTTGAGCAAGATCACCTTACATGCAATGTCAACAGCAAAATTCCAAGGCAAGTCCATTTAACATGGGGTACGCTGGCAAGGAAATTTCGATGCGTCATTCCTACTTGGCAATGGCCCTCAGCAGGTGACAAAGATTAAGCCATAGAAACACCTGTATACAGTCTCTTCTGGTATCAAACTACATCACATTCTCCTCCTTCCAGGCTTTATAAGTTAGATATAATTTATCCCCTGAAAACTCTTGTGTAAAAAAATGCAAGAAAGTTTAGAAGAAAAATGATAGGGTTATGAGAGCCTTAACTGAGTCAGTGAGTTAATCCACTTGAATATATTAACTAGATGATACCTATAAGCAGAAAGGGTGTAGCTAGAGAAGGTGGGTCATTGAGCATGACTTTGGGGTTTATAGTTTGTCCCTGGTGGGCTAAGTTTAGTCTTTCTCGGTTTCCAGATTGCCACATCCTAAGCTCTTTCTCCCCACCATACTCTTCACCATAAGGTTCTGCCTACCATGGCCCAGAGGAATGGAGTCAGCCATCTAGAGACTGAGACTTTTGAAACCATGAGCCAAAATAAACTTTTTTCCTTCTCTAATTGTCCTTGTCAGGTCCTCAGCCACACTGATGAAAACAATGACTAAAACAGGAGTTGGTTCCAGGAGTGGGGTCATTGCTGTGACTAACCTGACCATGTAGTACAGAAGTTTTTGGAGCTGGTTTGTGGAGGGAGAAATTTTGGAAACATTAGTGATACAAGCTGGAAAAACTTCAGAATGTTGTAAGCAGAGTTTAATGGGCAATTCTGGTGGGATCCCGGAAGACCAGAATGCCAGTAGTGAAGCCAGATTTAAAATTAGGTAGTCAATGTAGTTAGGTAAATCGGGTCTAATATCAGTGAAATATAAAATGGAGGCAATGCTGATAATGACTCCGGGAAATGCAGGACAACTCATGGAATGGAAAGGCCCTAGGCCAAAGTTCACCCCAAAGGAATATTAATGGAACCCAAGAAATGGCCCCCAACAGATTGAAAGATAGCCCATCCCAAAGAAGTGTTAATGGAATCCTTCCTGCCCAGATTACTTGTTTGGCCCACCTGTGTCCCAACCCTTCCCCCTTACATTCCATCACCAAAACGATAAAAAGGGGAGACAACCACACTTCCACGGATTCCACCTCTTGGGTCCCCTTCTTCCTCTGGGACAAGTCTTTTCCGCTGTCCTTTAATAAACTTCTAATTTCTACTTGACCTTGCCTCGGCATGCTTCTTTGGTGTTATTCTACAACATTGAGGAAGTAAGGACTCCTCACCGGTCAATAGCGGTAACATATTGGAGGTCCCACCGAGATTCTACACCTACACCGAGGTAACCGCCTCTCCACGCTCCCCATGTCTGTTTGAGGTGCATCTTTCTGTCTCTTTCTTTCTGAAGGGTAAGATGGGCACCCGACGGCTACTTAAACGCAATGAGTGCAGCCGCCACTCTTCAAGACTCGGGTGAAAGGTTTTCCGGCATAGGTAGCTCTCAATCACCTGTTCAAAACAGAGCAGACATGTTGGGTTCTGCCAATGCTGCTCCAACTTTTGTGTCTGGCTCCAGAGAGCAATTGGCATTAGTACACAGTGTCCGGAATCCTGATCTGACTCGGATGCGTGGAGGTGGAGGAAGGAGTTTGGAACAACTGAGGAATTACGGTCTGAGCTACACTCAGACGTATTCCTAAGGTTCCTTTCTCTTGAGCCCCCTCCTGAAAGCCCTAAGGGGTATCTAGGGTGATCCGTAGATGAATGGCACTGAGGGAAAGCCCCAATCACATTTGTTTCCGTATGGGCTACGCAACACTCCCAACCTCGCATCCATTCCTCCTGGATGCTCCCCTTCCTTCGCAGGTCAGAAATGTTAGCAATTCAGGTTGTAGGACTGAGAGAAAGGCATGGGATAATTAGTAAAATCTGCCCAGGTTCCCTAAAATGCATAGGTAACTTTCACTAGTCTGTTTTACCACTCCAATGTTTAAAATGAGCTGTGTTCTCTTTAAGGTGCCAGAGAGACATTTTTAAAACCAACTCCTCTGGTAATCTCTGATAGAGTGCTACCTTACAACGGGTAGATTTCCCTTAAGCCTTAGGTGATTCCTTTAGTCTACAGAGCAAAGGCAACAAAAGAACGCATGTATCACTTTTGCAATGGGTTTTTAGTGGCCAGGAGGATAAGCAGTAATGCCCTTAAGTCTGAATCATCCCAGGGTCTCTGGCACAGGGCCAATTGAGACCATAGCACTTTGCTAAAGGAGACCAGAAACACCCTTGGCAAAGCAAGGTGAGAGACAGGTTTTCTGGACCATTTAGGAAGCTCAAGTTTAGGGAGACGGCCCTAAAGAGAACAGTTTTCTCCGGCACGGCGTGGGTGCCTGAGTCCTGTTTTCTTCTCACTTAGATCGGAGCTTCTCTCTCTCCAATACACCAGGTGCACCACTAGCCTGCGTATTGAAAAATTGGGATAGATTTGACCCTCAGACGCTCAATAAAAAGTGCCTCATTTACTTGTCCTGGCCTCAATACAAACTCTCTGATGGAGAAACCTGGCCACCAGAGGGAAATATCAATTTTAATACAGTTTTACAGTTTGATAAAGTTTACAAAAAAGGGAAATGGTGTGAGGTGCCGTATGTTCAGATTTTCTTTGCTCTAAGGGAAAATCCTAAATTATGCCAACAGTGTAAAGTAGACTTACCTATGATGTCTGCCATGAAGAGAAAAAATCTTGGGGACTGACTGAGGAAAAAGAATCAGGAGGACCCACAAAATCTCCATTTGCTGGCCTCTCTGTGTCTGCCCCAACAGGCAAACCAGTTATATTACCTCTCCAGGAGACGCCAGGAGAATTTTGGCCGATCAAAGTACATACCCCCTTCCCCCTTCAAGACATAAGGCAGATAAAAACTGACTCGACTGGAAAGTTAGGAGATATGCCAGATTTCCTGGGATTGGATCTAACCAAAGGAGCTAATCCTGTAAGTAAAGGGGAGACTGAGGGTCTCCCAGCAGCTGCCAAAGCCATTTCACTTTGGGGAACCTCCTCATTTCTTCCCTGCACTGTAATGATTGCTCCATCTCTGTCTACTTAAAAAGAAGGGGACACTAAATGCAGTAAATTTGCCACACCGAGACCCTTGATTTTACACCTATAGTTGCCCCTATGTGAAAACATCTGGTCCACTCATGGGGAAATCTATGGTGCCACTGATGTAGGAGTCATAATTAAATGGGTGTTAGAAACCTGGGGAGATTTCTCTCTTATCTGGTCTGTTTTAAAGGTTATTATAGACTGTGTCTTGGGGATGATCTTGGCTGAATGTGTATCTAAAAGATAATTTTTTATTGTAACAATCTGGTATCTAAATGAGTTTGAAGCATTGCATAATCTTGCACTTAAAAGTCGGGGTTACGTAATTGTTTAGTTTGTAATTTCAGATAATTCATGCCAGAGAACTTAAATACTTAGGATAGAAAATTAAAAGAACTCTATTTCCAAGTTGGCAAGTAACTCCCAATCATTTAGTTTTATTTTTTCATCAATTTTTGAACTGGGTAGCCTGAGAAGATTTCACTAGGTGTACCAGTGCATTAACTTGGGCAATGTTAATAAATTATGATATGGTATCTGTTCCCCTCTGTGTGTAAGATTTAGAAAAGGAAAGTGTTGGATTGGGATGTTGGTCTGACTTATTAAAATAACATTGAATAGCAACAGTCTTGGAAATTTTTAAAGCTTAATTGTGGATATACATGGTAGTGTGTCGTTCTCTTTTAAATTTTTTTCAGTGATTTAATGTAATTTAATACCTTAGGAACTTCAGAGCAAAGGAAGTGGCTCAATGATCCAGAAATTCTTTTCTGATGGTAGCTTTATATTATTAGCATCCTATTTTCAGTTTTGTGTGAGCAAGTTTTTCTAGTGTAGGAAGATGTAGAGGTATAAGATTTTGAAAATTATATCTTAAACTTGTATCATAATTTTCAACATCCAAACCTGAAAATTGTGACTTATGGTTAAAATGCCTTAGGCATGAGGCTTCTCCTCAGAATTCAGTTTTCCCCGTTCCTTCCAGACCTCAGCCAGGACTTAAGTTGAAATGCAAATAGAAGAAGCCTGGAGCTCAGTAGGAGACACATCTGAGGCCCAAGGAAAAAAAAGTAAAGGTGTCTTTTATCTGAACTCAAACTAGATTAAACCAAAGAGTAAATTGTATGGCATTTACTAATTACTGGCCGGTCAATTTTTTCTAGGTCTTTTGCCTTTTCTTAGATTCTGTATTTTTTTTTTTTGAGCTCATGATTTTGATCCTACAGACAAGTTAATGTTTTTCTGATAAGTTCTATTTTTGATCAACTGGAGTTTTTTTTTTTAAAAAAAAAAAAAACATTGCAATGAGATTTCACCTGAGAAAAAGCTGCAAGGCCTTTACTATTGTGTTATGTGTTACACTTGTGTTACATGTTGTATGTCGGTATGTCTGTATGTGTGTATGTCCATATATTATGCAGTGATATGACAATTGATAGATATATGAGGAGCGCTCATGAAAAATTTAAAAAAACAATGGATCCAAATATCTTTGATTCACGTGATTCAAATGGCTCAATTTAAATTTGGTAAATAGATGAAAGAAAAGATGTCTTTAAAATTAAGCTTATAAGTTTTTCTAGGTGTTCAAAAAAGGCCCTAATAAAATGTTGATGTCTATGAAATAATCTGCCTAAATTCAAAAATTTACAAGTATTATTTTGTTTCAAAATGTGAACAGAAGGAGGTTAACAGATGAAAAAGAGAAACTAGAAGGTTCTAGGTATGGATTTAATAGAGGGAAAATGTGTTTCTGGATAAGAGAGTCTATGTGATTAAGTAATTAAGAGGGTTTAAGTAAGTGATAAAGAAGGTCTGTGTAAGTTGGTTATAAGTGTAAGTTTTTGAGCAAATAATCTTAAAGAAATTAAACAGCTGGAGATTCCAACATGGCGGCAGGCGCAGAGAGATCAAGTCTCTGAGTCTTCAGCTGTGCGGGCATAGGGAGTCATAAACAACCTAAATCTGTTTGCTCAGGATCACTAGGCAATGCTGAGCTGACGTGGATCTGGGGCGAACAGTCTGGGCCTCTCAGAACACACACTGAGCCCGGATCGGCTGAATTCAAGTTCCCGTTTGCCTGCTTCCCGCAGACAAACAGCTGTGACTCAGCACTAATCCATCCGGACGAAACAACTGGTCAGCCCTTCTCATCCTACGGAGGTAAATGCCTACTGAGCCTTCATAGGTATTGTCCACAGGTTTGAAACGGGGCTTGGGAGAGACAGTAAGGACCCACCCGTTGCATTGGTCGCCCGGCAAAGGGAAACGAACTGTCGCCATTTGCAAGAGACACCACCATGGCAGAGAACTGACGTCATCAGACTGCGGCGGAGGAGATAAGTTCATTGAAACCTGCGACTACAGGTGTGTGATTCCCTAGCCTTCCCTCTCCACACATCGGGGAAACCTTAAGGGCCCCTCCCAGCTCTCCCATAAGGGCCCCTCCCAGCTCTCCCATAAGGGCCCCTCCCAGCTCTCCCATAAGGGCCCCTCCCAGCTTTCCCGTGAGTGCGATAGCCAGCCCAAGGGAATCAGAGTTGGCGCGGGACCCGCGGCGTGGAACTACCGCTCCCACCAGGGCTGACAGCTGAGGTCTCTTGCACCAGTTACCGGGGGTGTGGCTACCGGAGGGCAAGTAAAATTCGCTGAGGATTCTCAGCCCCAAGCTCTACAAACTTAGGGTCTGAGGGAATGGCAAACTGGAAGAGTGTGCCCAGTCGTTCATGAAAACAGGGCTCCCGGGAGCAGCAGACCTGGCGTGTAGCCAGTATTGTGGTGAGCGGCACCCGTGAGAGGGGCCTGGCTAGAGGAAAAGTGGGAAGTGACTAGACACAAGAGGAGGCCCTAGGCACTCAGGATTGGAGACTCGCCCAGTCTGGGAGGAGCTGCTGCACAGTGATTGGTTCCGCGTATTGACAGGAGAAACTTGGCCAGGTGGGCACAGCACCACCTACTGGAAGAGAAGTTAATCAAACTCTAAGACTGCATTTATTAGGTTTTTTTTTCTTTTTTTCTTTTCTCTTTTTTTTTTTGATTTGGGTTTTTCTTTCATTTTCATTTTTCTTTCTTGTTGTTTTTTAAATTTTTTTTTAATTTTTTTCTTCTAATTTTAATTTTTTTATTATTTTTTTTAAATTTTTTTCTTTTTTATTTCCTATTTTTTACTTCTTTTATCTTTTCATTTCTCTTCTCCCCCCTTCCTTGAATTCTACCTGCTTACTCTCATTCTCTTTAGTGACTTCTTCCCTGACCTTCTAATACCTTTCCTCCCAAGCATCAAATAAATTTATAGGAGTAAACAGTAACTCAGCAGTCAAACAGAACAAGAAGTAACACAAGCATCTTCAAAAAGCAAGGAAGAAAAGGAGTACAAACAATGCAAGACAGCCTAAATATTCAGGAGGACCTAGAGTCATCAGAAAAATGGTCATATAAAGAACTCAAGGAACACCTTAGACAGATGGAATGGAACCTTAAAGAGGATACAAGACAGCAAATTCAAGCAGCGAAAGAACACATTGAGAATGCATTCCATAAACAGATAAAAGAAGAAGTTAAGCATCTTTATCAGGAGATAGAGATTATAAAAATAATCAAACAATAATTCTAGAAATGAAGGAAACGATAAACCAAATTAAAAACTCAATTGAGAGTATCACTAAAAGAGTGGAGCAAGTAGAAGCCAGAACGTCAGATAATGAAGACAAAATATATCATCTTGAAAACAGTCTAGCCAACTCAGAAAGGCTGGTAAAAAATCATGAGAAAAACATCCAAGAGTTATGGGATAACATAGAAAAACCAAACTTACAAGTCATCGGGATAGAAGAAGGTACAAAGATTCAAAACAAGGGAATGAGTAACCTGCTGAATGAAATAATTACAGAAAACTTTCCAGAAATAAAAAAGGAAACAGATATACAAATTGAAGATGCATACAGGACACCGAGCACACAAAATCACAGTAGACCAACTCCAAGACACATTGTTATGAAGATATCCAATATACAGAACAAAGAGAAAATATTAAAAGCTACAAGAGAAAGGAGACAGATTACATTCAGGGGTAAACCAATAAGGTTAACAACGGATTTTTCATCACAGACACTGAAAGCAAGAAGATCCTGGAACAATGTATTTCAAACACTGAAAGACAATGGATGCCAACCAAGAATTCTGTATCCAGCAAAATTAAGCTTCAGGTATGACAACGAAATAAAAATCTTTCATGATAAACAAAAGTTAAAAGAATTTGCAGCCAGAAAACCAGCATTGCAAAGCATTTTGAGCAAAACACTACACGAGGAAGAAATGAAAAACAATAACCAAAACCATCAGTGGAAAGTGCCTCAGTAAAGACAGAGGGCGAGGGGAAAGATAATCATGGAGCAACAAACTAAATTTTTTTTAAAAAGGATAAATAATCAAACATGGATGGAAGTACAAACCATATATCAATAGTAACTCTGAATGTTAATGGCTTAAACTCTCCAATAAAGCGACATAGGCTGGTATCATGGATTAAAAAAACAAATCCAACAATATGCTGCCTCCAGGAGACACATCTGATTGGAAAAGACATACACAGGCTGAAGGTGAAAGGATGGGAAAAAATATACCACGCACACGGTCCTCGTAAGCAAGCAGGGGTGGCCGTCCTCATATCGAGTAAAATCGACTTCAAGACTAAGTTAATCAAAAGGGATAAAAAGGTCATTATATACTGTTAAAAGGAACCATTCACCAACAAGACATAACAATTATCAATATTTATGCACCAAATAATGGTGCTGCGACATTCATAAAACAAATTCTCCTCAAGTTCAAGAATCAAATAGACCACAACACAATAATCATGGGTGACTTCAACACACCTCTCTCACCATTGGACAGATCCTCCAAACAAAAGTTGAATAAAGAAACTATAGAACTCAATATCACAATCAATAACCTAGACTTAACTGACATATATAGAATATATCAACCATCATCAAATGGATATACTTTTTTCTCAGAAGCACATGGATCCTTCTCAAAAATAGACCATATACTATGCCATAGGGCAACCCTTGGTAAATATAAAGGGGTGGAGATAATACCATGCATTTTATCTGATCATAATGGAATGAAACTGGAAATCAATGATAAAAGAAGGAAGGAAAAGTCCTACATCACATGGAAAATGAACAATATGTTACTGAATGATCAATGGGTTACAGTAGACATAAAGGAGGAAATCAAAAAATTCTTAGAGATAAATGAAAATACAGACACAACATATCGGAATCTATGGGACACAATGAAAGCAGTTTTAAGAGGAAAATTCATCGCCTGGTGGTCATTCCTCAAAAACAGAAAAAAACAACAAATAAATGAGCTCACACTTCATCTCAAAGCCCTAGAAAAGGAAGAGCAAAACAACAGCAAATGTAGCAGAAGGCAAGAAATAATTAAAATCAGAGCGGAAATCAATGAAATTGAAACAAAAGAAACTATTGAAAAAATTAACAAAACTAAAAGTTGGTTCTTCAAAAAAATAAACAAGATTGACAGACCCTTAGCCATGCTAACGAAGAGAAGAAGAGAGAGAACTCAAATTACTAACATACGGGATGAAAAAGGCAATATCACAACAGATGCTACAGAAATATAGAAGATAATTAGAAATTATTTTGAAAACCTATATTGCAATAAAATAGAAGATAGTGAAGACATCGATAAATTTCTTAAGTCATATGATTTGCCCAGACTGAGTCAGGAGGATACACACAATTTGAACAGACCAATATAAATGGATGAAATTGAAGAAGCCATCAAAAGACTACCAACCAAGAAAAGCCCAGGACTGGATGGGTATACAGTGGAGTTTTACAAAACTGGAAATCCATATGCAACAAAATGAAACTGAATCCCCTCCTCTCGCCATGCACAAAAGTCAACTCAAAGTGGATAAAGGAGCTAGATATCAAATCAGAGACTCTCCGTCTGATAGAAGAAAAAGTTGGCTCCGATCTACATATTGTGCGGTCGGGCTCCAAATTCCTTAATAGGACACCCATAGCACAAGAGTTAATAACAAGAATCAACAAATGGGACTTAATTAAACTTAAAAGTTTTTTCTCAGCAAGAGAAACAATAAGAGAGGTAAGTAGGGAGCCTACATCCTGGGAACAAATTTTTACTCCTCACACTTCAGATAGAGCCCTAATATCCAGAGTATACAAAGAACTCAAAAAATTAGACAATAAGATAACAAATAACCCAATCAACAAATGGGCCAAGGACCTGAACAGACACTTCTCAGAGGAGAATATACAATCAATCAACAAGTACATGAAAAAATGCTCACCATCTCTAGCAGTCAGAGAAATGCAAACCAAAACCACCCTAAGATACCATCTCACTCCAGTAAGATTGGCAGCCACTATGAAGTCAAACAACAACAAGTGCTGGCGAGGATGTGGAGAAAAGGTACACTTGTACATTGCTGGTGGGACTGCAAATTGGTGCGGCCAATTTGGAAAGCAGTTTGGAGATTCCTGGGAAAGCTGGGAATGGAACCACCATTTGACCCTGCTATTGCCCTTCTCGGACTATTCCCTGAAGACCTTAAAAGAGCATGCTACAGGGATACTGCCACATCGATGTTCATAGCAGCACAATTCACAATAGCTAGACTGTGGAACCAACCCAGATGCCCTTCAATAGATGAATGGATAAAAAAAAATGTGGCATCTATACACAATGGAGTACTATGCAGCAATAAAAAATGACAAAATCATAGAATTTGCAGGGAAATGGATGGCACTAGAACAGATTATGCTTAGTAAAGCTAGCCAATCCCTAAAAAACAAATACCAAATATCTTCTTTGATATAATGAGAGCAACTATGAACAGAGCAGGGAGGAAGAGTAGGAAGAAAAGATTAACATTAAACAGAGACATGAGATGGGAGGGAAAGGGAGAGAAAAGGGAAATTGCATCGAAATGAAGGGAGACCCTCATTTCTGTACAAAATTACATATAAGAGGTTGTGAGGGGAATGGGAAAATAAACAAGGAGAGAAATAAATTACAGTAGATGGGGTAGAGAGAGAAGATGAGAGGGGAGGGGAGGGGGGATAGTAGGGGATAGGAAAGGTAGCAGAATACAACAGTCACTAATATGCCATTATGTAAAAATGTGAGTGTGTAACCGACGTGATTCTGCAATCTGCATTTGGGGTAAAATTGGGGGTTCATAACCCACTTCAATCCAATGTATGAAATATGATATGTCAAGAGCTTTGTAATGTTGTGAACAACTAATTTTAAAAAATTCTTCTAAGGTATGAATTCATCACCTCATTCCAAAATAAGAAATGAGCATCTATTTCATCTAATTCTGCCAGGTTGCGCCAGACTTAAAGATACAGAGGTTAACAAAAGAGCCTTTGGCTCTATCCTTATTAACTCTACAGTTTCACTTCTAATTTAGACCACAATCAATAACTATAATGCCTGAAGTAACATTAGTAATAAAAGGTATTATTTTTTAAAAAAAGAAATTAAACAGATGGTTAAACAAGTGCTGTTTTAGAGAATTGTGCTATCTTATTTCTTTAAAAGCTAAACTTGTTTAATATAAAAACATCAATGTAATTGTGGTGCTATTAATGTGTTCATATCTTCTAGGTATACAAGTCTGTAAGGTAGAAGCTTTTGAAAGAGCATTATATCAAGCTGTGTTCTAAAGTTGTATGGTAATTTTAGGCTTAAAAGAAAAACATGCTGGAGATTTATTTATATCATTTGTGTTCTATAACTGGACTTGTTTTCAATAAGTTATGTAAAGTTCTGTTACTTTTTACACTGAGATACAATTTAAATGTATTTTTCAGTTAATGAGAGCCTAATCTATGTAAAGGTTTTATTGCAAAACACAAAAGTACTTTGCTACTTTTCTACAAAAGGTTAAAAGCTTTCACCTTTTATTTAATTCATGTTTTAGGTGTGATGTTATATTGTGATAGCTAATATTCATGTGAACTTGAGCAACAATTTATGTAGGTTTTGTAAAATGATGTTTAAAAAAGCAAAGATCAGTTTCAGAACTACAGTACTTAAGATTTATGAAGAACCCCGCCTTACCTGAGATAAGGCTCTACGTCCCATCTCACTACATGTGAAAGTGACTATGAAAGAAGTAGGCCAGGTTTCAGTACATTTAAAGTTGTGTCCAAAAGTTGATTTTTGTCAAGATTACGAGGATCTAAAACAGGGGATATAATGTACAACTCCACCAAAATTCAAGGTAGCTATTATATGAACTAAATATGTTTTTACTCTTGATAATTTTATTTTGTAGTTTTTGTATAAATGGTCTAAAGATTGCCTGTTAATGTTTTGCAGAGAACACACAACCTGGATTAATTTAAGATAAGGAGTTATCACCTACAGGAGAGAGAGATAGACATTAAAGCCCAGTACTCTTAATATAAAGCTGTTGAAACTTATTTGATGGATGTTTAAGATTAAGTTTTAAAATTAAAGTGAAATTAAAAGGGCCAAGAAAACCAATGTTTGTCTCATACCCTCTGAGTCAGACTGAATCCAGGGAACACAGGATATCTCCAAAGAGCTTTGCAACTCTGGGCCACATTACCTCCAGATCAGGGAGATTAATGAGACCACTGGAGAACAAAAAGCCAATCACTGCATTTGCTATGAAGAGGAGGGTCATCAGAAAAGGGAGACATCCCTGATGCTTCCAAGGAGGTTAACAAAGGTCAAGCAAGGCCTGGACCCATCCTAGTGCAAATGGCATTAGCGGAACTGAGAAGCTGCTGTAAAGTTCCCCCAGGACGCCCAGGGAAACTCAGCTGACTGTTAACAATAGATACAAACAAAAGTCAGTTTGACTACTTCATCTTAAACACTTAGCAAAGACAGTCAAAGCCAAAACACAGCTATTCCTGGGCATTTTAAATGATAATAATAGTTAAATGTAACTTACAAGAATGAGTAAACTGGAGGCTGCAAAAGAGATTCTCGATTCTCAGACAAAAATGCCTGATAACTATTAAAAGGAACTGCCAGAGTAGTTTTTAGTTTGAGGCCTACAAATATTCCTAACCTACACAGGTAGGCTTAGCATTTGCTAGTATGGTTATCCAGCCCTAAGTAACAGAACTAAAGATTTCTATATTAGACACAGAGGTCATAATAGTAAAAGGATTTTGCAAGATCAGATGACATTAAATTATTAAACTGTATCTTAAGGGAAAAAACATCTGTAACCCTAAAAGTTAAATGTTGTGTTTACATCCCTGACAAATATCCTTAAAGATTTACATGCTCAGATAGAAGCCATGTCCTCAGCAACTTTGTCATGGAAACAATATCTTAGCTCCTGGTTCTCTGGTACTTCCTGGTGGAAAACATTGTTAGTCTCTGTCTTTGGCATCATACTCATTGGCATATTCCTGTGCTGTGGCATTTATTGCTGCACAAATATGATTCCAGTACTAATGAATTCTTGTTTCTCTTATAGACCACCCATCACTCACATGGCCCTCCTGCCTATTACTTCTCAATCAGACTTTTATCATGGACCCAAAATTTAATGGGGACTCCAAACTGCTTGCCCCACATTGTCCCTTTTCAGCCTGAAGAAGCCAGAAGGATCTTCACCCCCTTTCCTTACAGCAGTAAGGAGTTCCCCAAATTAGAGGGGGGAATGAAGCCAGATTTAAAATTAGGTAGTCAGTGTAGTTAGGTAAATGGGGTCTAATATCAGTGAAATCTAAAATGGAGGCCATTCTGATAAGGATTCTGGGAAAATGCAGGACAGCTCATGGAATGGAAAGGCCCTAGGCCAAAGTCCACCCCAAAGGAATGTTAATGGAACTCAGGAAACAGCCCCCAACAGATTGGGAGATAGCCCATCCCAAAGAAGTGTTAATGAAGTCCTTCCTGCCCAGATTACTTGTTTGGCCCACCTGTGTCCCAACCCTTCCCCCTTACATTCCATCACCAAAACTATATAAAGGGGAGACAACTACACTTCCTCGGATTCCACCTCTTGGGTCCCCTTCTTCCTCCAGGAGAAGTCTTTTATGCTGTCCTTTAATAAACTTCTAATTTCTACTCTGACCTTTCCTCGGTGTGCTTCTTTGGTGTTATTCTTCAACATTGGGGAGGCAAGGAGTCGTCTCCAGTCAACAGCAGTAACAATAGGACTTCAGACAGTAAAGACAAGGCTCAAGGGATTTCAGAGGAAAAGAAAGATTCTCTTAAAAGTTGAACTAGAGACAACCATGTTATATTCTGGAAAAGAAGTTGACTTATTTTTTCCCATGCCTTGAGACTTAAAGATGATGATCTACTGGTGAATTTTCAAGTTAGAAAATTCAAGCAATGGCAAGAATATTTCTAGCAGTTTTTAACCAAGTTTACTGTGATAATAAGGAGCAGAAAGACTTTTTAAAGGCCCTGTCTGCAGCACCCTCCAGGATGGGGGTGCCCCGTGCACCTGCTCTGCCCAGCACCTGGTCACGGCCTGCCTGCTGGCAACAGCAGATACACCACCCTCACACTACGCCCACGCTCTGCACCCCACCCCACACCCACACACCATCCAAACTCCAAGACACAGATGATTCCAGAGATCCTGTCTTCCTCCCTCAGGACCCCCCAGTGCAGTCCTTGGAGACCCCCGTGGGACACAATCTGTATCAAGACAGCCCTGTGGGGCAGCCCCACACCTTCACACCTGCCCCATGGCTGCAGTTACAGGGGGGCCTGCTTCCTGCCCGCCTGTTGAGAGCCACAGCCAGAGGGGCACCAGCAAACTTCAAGCTGATTGGCTCACAATGACCCCAGCAAACTTCCAGCTGCCAGTTGATTGGCTCCTCTGCGATGATGCTCATTGGGCTGTTTCTCCACCCTTTCAGACCACGGAGCTGCTCATTGGGGGACTCTTTTGGCTCCGCCCACGTGACCCAGCCAATCAGCCTCAAGAGCAGGAGGAGTGGGGGGGTTGAGAGTCTTGCCAGAAGCCTGTGGTGGCAGTTGGGCTCTGAGGGAATTCCTGAATAGCTCATGTGGTGCGACCTGTGTGTTCTAAAAATAAAGTTCCTTTCTGCTTGACAAGTGGCTCGTGAATTGTGCCCAGCCAGACTGAGGCACCCAACCCCAGCAGGATGTCACCGCAGGCCTTTCCAGGAAGTGGCCTGACCACCGCATACTGGTCACTGACTGGGCACTGCTGTCTGTGGACTTTCTGGAAGCATGGCACAGGAGATGGGAGGGGCTCTGTCTGCAGGGCTTTTTGTGAAGGGCTCTCCTACTGTGTAACTACTACAGTAACTACCACAGTGGTAGACCCAGCAGCAAAAACCCCGAGAACCAATGGCATCCTGAGCTCAGAGCCCTGTGGGCACCAGGGGCAGGCACTGGAGAGTCCACACCCAGGTCCCAGCATGTCTGCCCACCAGCTGGAGCCCGTGCACAGCAGGAGCCCACCAGCTGGAGGCTTGGGGTCTGAGGTGACTGCACAGCCACATAGAGCACTGTGCCCTTGGCTTCCTGCAGCTTCTCCACAGAGCCCAGCAGCCCCAGCAGAAGCTGAGCCAGCTCTCCTCCCCAGGAGCCAGAGGCCTCCAGCCTCATCCTGGCCTGAACCAGTGGCTGCACCCCCAAACCTCCCAACGGGAAGGACCCCCAGAGACCTTTGCCTCTGAGAGAGCAGGGTAACTCTCCAGGCCCCACTCAGTCACCCAGGAACAGGTGGCAGAAGCCCAGGAGGGACACCCAAAGTGTAAGCACAAACAGCCACAAGGTCCAGCACCCTGTGGAAGCACAGATAACCAGGACGGAAACAGAGCCAACAGGTCACCTCTCACTCCCAGAGTCCATCCCTCAGGCACTGAGGGCTCCCTCTCTGTGCAGGAAAGGCCCCTGGTTACAGAAGGGGCTCAAATTTCACAGGGAACAAGGAGGGCACTTAGTCATTGGAGACTGAGGACCTGGGATTGGACAGTCCTGAAACTAGTTGTGCAGGTTAAAATTCAACTCAGGAAGCAATTGTAAAAAGTTGGAAACTCCTGGTTACAGGGAGGAGGTAGGGGCTCAGATCCCACCCACTGCTCTTCTTCTTCCTCTGGGATTCCTTGTTTCCTGGAGTTTCACATTTACTCATTTCCCTCCTTCCAGGAGAATGCAGGATGGGGAAGGGTAATGTCTTACTTTCCCACCCTCCTCCGCCCCAGGCCCTTCCCTTCTCCCAGGGCTGTCTGGGGGATGTTCCCCCCTTTCACAAAGTAGGGTGGCTCCTGGGAGCCCCAGCTCCACTGACAGCCTCAGAGGGGGTCAGGGACCACCTGGGGCCTGGTGGGGCCTGTGCTGGCCTTTCCTGGGAGCCTGGGGAAGCCAAAGGACAGCCCTGGAGCCGGCCTACTCCCTGCTCCATGGGGGCTTCCCGGTAGGCAGCCAGAGGGCTCAGGGAGGGCCGGGCACCCCACCCGACTGACCAGACGAAGGTGGTGCCTCTGGCCTGTCTCAGACCACTCAGGGCTGCAGGGCCTCCTTCCAGGGGAGGACTGTGCCCAGGTCTGGGTCCCTGGGCAGCCCTGGCCTCTGCGGTGTTGGTTTCGTCCGCCCCAGTGGCCGCTGCTGCCCAGAAGCTCCCCCAAGCCCCACCCAGGCCCAGACCTAGTTACTGTCAGGGGGTCTCAGGCTGTGGGTGGATACAATGTCTTATATCCAAGTACAATGTACTCACCACAGTGGTGCCACCCATAGCAGTAACCAGAGCCACTAGACAGGCCCCGTCCCTGGCCTGAGGCCCTCCTCAGGTGTGGGGGCTCAAGGCTGCTGATCCGACCTCACCCTCGCAGTTTACTCCTCTAGGTGCAGGACTGTGTGTCACAGCTGGGCCACCAGGAAAGACACCTGCCCTACCAATGCCGCCCAGTAAGGCCACCGAGCTCCTCCTGGGTCTCCAAGGCTGAGGCAAGCCACGTCACGACTCCACTGTCCCTGCCCTCGGGCAGGAGTCCTAAGCTCAGGAGGCTACAGACTGCTCCCCAGGTTGTCTCAGGATGCCCAGCACCTGAGACCCTCGAAGCTGATGTCCAGCCTGCCCCAGTGGCCCTGCCCAGCTCTGAGTGTGCAGAGACAAGGACACAGGTTGGTGTCCCCCCAAAGCCACTCCAGGGTCCTGAGCACCTCACAGTCTGCTCACACCCCACCCCAATCTCTGGACTCCAGTCCTGCTGAGCCTCACAGGCTGGCCTCCTCAGCCCTCCTGTCCCCTGGAGCAGCCCACTGCTTGGACTCCTCCCCCACAGTCCCTGGAGACCCTCCAGCCCTCCCTCGGGGCCATGCTCAGTTATTATCAGGGGACATCAGACGGTGTAGCTGGCTATAGCTACCACAGTGATGCTGCCCAGAGCAGTAACTGGGGCAGCGGGATGCCCCTCCACAGCCCCAAGCCTGGCAGCTGCCCCTCTGGGTCTTGGGCCCCCTCAAGGCCACTGATCTGAGCTTGGCCAGGGAAGGATAGGCCCCTCTATCGGGAGGTCCAGATTCTAGAGCAGACGCAACTGTCCACATGTCCATGCGTGGCTGGAGGGGCAGAGCAGGAGTGAGGAAGTGAGAAACCCAGAGCCCCTGCATGGGGAGAGGGCCAGGGCAGAGCCAGGACGGGGTAGTGCAGGGGACTGGCAGTGCGCCTGCCGCCAGCATGGCCAGGTGGTGCCTGCAGCCCCTGGGTGATCTGAGACAGGCCACAGCAGGGCCAGGCCTGAGCGGAGAGGGGGCCCAGGCTCCACCCTCGCCCCCCACAGCAGGGAAACTAGGGTCAGGGCAGAGGACGGGACCCAGGTGACCAAGTGGCCAGGCACCCTGGCTACATCATGCTTTGGGGACCAACCTGCAGGTGAAACGCTTCCTGCTTCCATCTGGGCCTCAGGGGCACTCAGGGTCACTTCTGGGGGATGTCCTCCCAGCCCCACCTACAGCTCACCATCCAGAGCACATCCTTCTGAGGGGCCCAGGGAGATGGGGCACACAACCCCAGGCCCTGGGGACAGACCATATTGTTGGGGCCTCTGTCACTGTGTCAGTGGATAGCAGATACCACAGTGATGTGACCCATGTCCCAAAGCCATTGCCACTCCCAAGGGCTGGGCTGGTCACCTCCACCGGTTCTCCCAATAGACTTAGGAGGCTACTGACTCCTCAGCAGCTGCTGTCGGAGCTGGAGAGCCAGAGCAGGCTCCAGAACACGGTGGCTGGCCACACCCAGTCCCTGGTGGCACCCAGTGTCCAAGGCAGAAAAGGGTATGAATACCCCGATGTCCCAGCCACATGCCCGCACCCCGGAGGCCCTGTCTGGGTGCAGAGGGGCTCCACCCACCCTGCAGGAGGACACAGGGACAGGAGCCACTCCTCACAGAGCTCCTGGGGAACCCTCAGAGTGTGAACAGGGAGGACAGTCACCTGGGGGTCCTCCCAGCACTCTCTCCAGGGACGGTGCCTCTCCCTCCCCTCTCTTCTCTCCTCATATCCCTTTCGAGAGAACGGTGGAGACAGCATCCAGGAGGGTGGCATGTGGGCACGGGGCGCCTAGGTGATCTGCTACGAGGCTGTGTCATGGTGCACTGTGAAGACCTGCCTGTGTTTGGCCACGTCGGCTCCCAGGTGCAGGCTGCAGAGCAAACACCTGCCCATCTGCTGTCCTTGCTGAGATGACCCCCAGGACAAGGAACCGGCCACCTCACCGCCACCCAGGGTCTGCCTAGCCCCAGGTGGCCCACCACTGTCACCCACATCCTTCCTCCCAGTGAGCCAGTCTACCCAGCCCTACTCACGTGAGACCCTTACTTACTGCTCACCAAGAAAGGCCTGACGTCCTGAACAGATTCTGAGCAGCCCTGAATCACAGTGGATAGAGCTGGGACTACCCCAGTGAGAAGAGCTCTGCCCAGAACTGCCCACGGCAGCTGGGCAGCACAACCCACACCCGCCCTAAAGGGTCTGGGGCCTCCAACTATACTCAGTTGAGCCCAGGTGCTCAACTGAGTTGGCCCACCCCGGCTCCCACCATTGCACTGGGCCCCACAGGCTCACCCCATGCCCAGTGCCGGGGGCTGGAGGGAGGTTGTGCAAGGGATTCTCTCACAGTGGGTCTCTCCCCAATGGCTCAGGTAAGGCCAAAAAGCCCCCTGACAAGCCCAGCCCTCAACAGTAGTCGAGCAGTAGTCCCCTCAGACTAGATGGACCTGACACCCCACAGCACCTGGGCAAGAGCACTAGAGGGCAACTTGGCTGGACACTGGAGCCCCAGGGCCTGGGCTGGAACCTTGGCTATCACCTGGCAAGCGCAAGCTGAGACCTGGGAGGAGGACAGGCTGGCAGGCAGCTGACCTGCACTAACAGGACAGGGCCGGACGTCCCCAGGGGAGCCAGCTGCGCTGAGACCAGAAACTTCTAGAGCTGAGGAGAGAAGAACCCAGTGGTCCAGGGACACCTCCTCACAGCTGGACAGGACCAAGAGGGACACTGAGCCCACCTACAGGGACCCCACAGGCCTGGGGTTTCTGCTGGGGTTTATGTCCCTGTGAGGTGGAGTAGCTGGCCCCACAGGGTCCCAGCAAGCCAGAAGCTCCCAGGCCAGCTCCACGGGCAAGAGGAGGCATTTGGGTCAGAGTGCAGGCCAGCCGACACCTCCCCAAGGACTCCTTGCCCACTCTGCACTCAAGGAGAACAAGGACAGCCCACGGCAGCTGGGCAGAACAACACACACCCACCCTAAAGGGTGTGGGGCCTCTACCTGCAGGACTCAGGGGCCACTCACCTGCCTCCCTTCCTGAGAGAAGGAGCCAGTGCTGCTTGCAGGTGGGGGCAGTGGCCCCAGAGCCGCCTGACCCCACCCTCCAGGTTCAGAGACCCAATTCCCTGTCCTCCTGGAGTCTGGATCTCAGCCAGACTAGGCCACAAGAGATGCCACCCTCCCCCTGGGCATCTCAGCTCACAGGAAGCAGATAAGTTCCGGGCCAGCTCGATGAAAGCCCCCTTCCGGCCACCCCTTCCTGCCAGGCCCTCCTTCCCTCCTGTTCTGCACAGGACAGCACATGGGCAGATGCAGCTTTGTGCCAACCTGGGGCTGCTCTGCACACACCAGGGCCTCATCCCAAGAGGGTCATGGGAAGCCTGACTGACAGCCACTCATCAGAGCCACAGGTCACGGGCCACCTACTAGGGCCCAGCCCTCGATCTGCGAGTCTCCAGGTGGACAGTGCCAGGTCTCATAGGATCAGGGGACCCCGGCTGCTGTTGCTGCTGCTGCTGCAGAGCTGTTGGCTTTGCTTGGTGTGCAGGGAGCCCCCACACGCCTGGGGTCAGAAGCACACTGTGCAAGTACAGGAGACCTGTCCTTGCTTCCTTCCCTGTGCCTTTAGAAGGTGGGCACACAGGCATCAGGGTGAGATGGTGGAGCTGTGAGTGTACGTGACAGCATACATACGGCACCAAGATCTGGGGCCAACAGGCTGCAGCATGTGGCAGTCAGGACCCAGGTGCATGCCAGGCAGGCTGCATACCAGGCAGAAGAGCTGTGTTAGAACCTCTAGAGTGGCCACCAAAAGTAACAAGGGGCAGAGCTGAAGTGCAGCAGCCTTGCTTCCCCAGCCCCAGTGCTGCTGCGTTTACAAAGCTCATCCTAGTGGCTCAGGCAGAACCGGAGACACAGAGGCTGCCCTATGGCAGCACCATCATGTCAGCCTAACGGGACCTGGTGCCCCGTCCAGGGTTGTGCTGCAGGAGGTCAGAGTGGCTGTCCAGCAGCTCCCTGCAGTGTCCCTGCAGCCACACTTGCAAGGGAATCAGGGTGGGGGATAGGGTGGCCAAGGGCCCTACAGACCTGTCCAGAATGAGGTCCAGCACCTGCCTTAGGGGTCTCCATATCCAGACGAAGCCACTGAGCCCCGAGCCCCAAGGATGAGCAGCCCACAGAGATCATCACCCAGGACTCAGCAGGGAAAGGTGACAAAGATTAAGCCATAGAAACACCTGTGTAGAGTCACTTCTGGTATCCACTTACATCACGTTCTCCTCCTTCCAGGCTTTATAAGTTAAATATAATTTGTCCCCTGAAAGCTCATGTGTGAAAAAACGCAAGAAAGTTTAGAAGAAAAATGATAGGGTTATGAGAGCCTTAACTGAGTCAGTGAGTTAGTTAATCCACTTGAATATATTAACTAGATGATACCTATAAGCAGGAAGGGTGTAGCTAGAGAAGGTGGGTCATTGAGCATGACTTTGGGGTTTATAGTTTGTCCCTGGTGGGCTAACTTTAGTCTTTCTCTGTTTCCAAATTCCCACATCCTAAACTGCTTCTCCCCACCATACTCTTCACCATAAGGTTCTGCCTACCTTGGGTCCAGAGGAATGGAGTCAGCCATCTAGGGACTGAGACTTTTGAAACCATGAGCCAAAATAAACTCTTTTCCTTCTCTAATTGTCCTTGTCAGGTCCTTAGCCACACTGGTGAAAACAATGACTAAAACACGAGTTGGTACCAGGAGTGGGTCACTGCTGTGACTAACCTGACCATGTGTTTCAGAAGTTTTTGGAGCTGGTTTGTGAAGAGAGAAATTTTGGAAACGTTAGTGATACAAGCTGGAAAAACTTCAGAATGTTGTAAGCAGAGTTTAATGGGCAATTCTGGTGGGAGCCCAGAAGACCAGATACCAATAGGACTGCAGACAGTAAAGACAAGGCTCAAGAGGTTTCAGAGAAAAAGGAAGATTCTCTTAAAAGTTGAAGTAGAGACAACCATGTTATAATCAGGAAAAGAAGTTGACTTATTCTTTCCCATGCCCTGAGACTTAAAGGTGATGATCTAGTGGATAAAATTTCAAGGTAAAAATTTCAAGCAATGGCAAGAATAGTTCTGGCAGCTTTTAGCCAAGTTTACTGTGATAATAAGGAACAGAAAGATTTTTTTTTAAACTTGTAGTTTGACAAGTACAATGGGGGCTAAGGAAGTTGTGGTAGTTAAAGAGATTGTAGCCATGAAAGAGATGCTAATACTTTAGCCATAGACATTAGAAAAGATGACTTGAGGGCATCTCAAGATCACACCATCTGAGGCTCAAGGGAGTTAACAGTAAAGGTTCCTTTGAGAAGAGGCCCCTGAGGCTCCCTGCTTGCACAGGTAGTGGGAGGGAGCCTAGGAAGTTATTTCCCATGCTCAGCCACCTAGAACTCAGGGAAATCTGCCGCATAGTCCCTGGAGACTTAGCTACTGCTCAAGATATAGCAGACCTTGGCATCAACCATGTGGTTCTGGTTCTGCAGGATGGCAGGATGCTGGAGGGGGTCATTACGGCTTTCACTGAGGAGTCAAAGGAAGGCCTAGGAGGCCAGGCCTAGTGCCCAGGGTCAGAGTCCCTGTGGGCAGCCTCTTAGAGGGTGATGTGTGGAGATGTGAGCAGGAAGCTAAAGCTGCAGTGGAGACCTCCAAGATTAAGAAATTCCAGGACTGGGGAAAGCTGCAGGAGTTGAACAGAGACAAGGCAGGAGAGAGGCCCCTTGGGCTGCAACCAGCAAAGCCATGGGCCCAGCTACCCAAGCCCTTTGGACACATCATCAGCATGCCTTGTGCCCAGACGCTGGACATGGAGCTCCAGGACTTGTTGGCCCCGATGGATTTCAGTCTTGCCTTGGTCACAGACCTTCTTTCTGTGCCCCTATTTCTCCTTATGGAATGGAAATGTCGACTCTGTGCCTTTATAGATATTTGTTCCACATAACTGGCTTTTTATATCTTCAGGAGCTTTCACTGAAGTCTGCCTTGAGTCTCAGAGGAGAGATTGGACTTGGACTTTGGGACAATGTTGAACTGTTGAGACTGTGGGGTTCTTGGAAATGGAGTGCATTAGGAAATGGACTCTGGGGGCCAGGTCTGGATATGTGGTATCCCCCCAACCTCACCTATGAGACGTGGCAAGAACCCTGAAGTGAAGTGATTAGTTAGGAGAGTGTTAACCAAGTCAGTGCACTAACCCACTGACATGGATTACCTGGGTGGTGACTGCAGGCAGTATGGTGTGGCTGGAGGAATAGGTCCCTGGGTGTGCCTTTGGGTCACACTTTGTCCCTGTTGAGCAGGAGCTCTTCTGCTTCCTGGTGGCCACTCCTTCTGCCATGACGTTCTGCGTCACATGAAGTCCAGAGCTGCGGTGTTGGTGGTCTGTGGACTAAGACCTCTGAAACCATGAGCAAATAAACTTTCCTGCTTTAAAATTGTCCTTGCCAGGATGGTTTGTTTTGTTTTGGTTTTTAATCACAGAAGCAAAAAGGCTGACGACAACACTCTGCAGAGGCAAAATGTAGAGTTGGTTGTTTTTTTTCTTTTTTGAACTAATTTATTTTTTGATAATATATATGTATACATTTTTGGCAACGGCCACATTGAACCAATTAATAGATGCTACTTATTCTTTGTGATAAGAACACTTAAATTCTACTCTCTTAGAGAGTTTCAAGAACATGTTACATGCCGGGTGCTGTGGCACATGCCTGTAATCCCAGCAGTTTACAGGGGTAAGGCCAGAGAAGTTCAAGGCCAGCCTCAGCAATTTAGTGAGGCTCTAAGCAACTTAGTGAGACTCTGTCTCAAACTAAAAAACTAAAAGTGCCAGGGATGTGGTTTACTGGTTGAGCGCCTCTGAGTTCCATCCCTGGTACAAAAAAATAAATACATAAAGTTACATTGTCATCATCTGTAGCCACTATGTTGTAAGACTGCGCCTTGAGCCCTGGCCCCTAACTGGAGTGTGTCTCTGGGGCCCTCCCTCACCGTTCGCTCACTCCCAGCCTGGGCCACCACCCTTCCCTTCTTCAGGCTCCAGTAGAAGGTGGGACTGCGTGCTGTGCCTGGCCTCATTCCTTTGGCCTGATGCTCCTGGGGTTCATCACGGGCTGCAAGGACAGAATCTTCCTCTGGGAGGCCGAGCAGCCTCCAGGGACACTCGGGCATGTTTTCCCCTCCTTTCTTCAGTCCGGGTTGGGGCCATGGACACGGCGGCGACGCCCCTTCAGCACGTGCTCTGGTTTCCCTGATGAACTCCTCTCACCAGCCACACTGACACCGTTAATGTAGGAAAACAGAACACAGGGCACCCAGCAGAGGTGTGACCGGCCGGTGTGGCAGAGGCCTCAGGATGAGCGAGCAAGGCACAGAGGCGTCGCCCGTGGGCTCTGAGGTGCAGAGCCGCTGGGCCTGCAGAGATGCGCTCGGGGACACATGTCCAGGACACAGTCCTTAGTCCACTGTGACCCCAGAGCAAGAATGGAACCCCCGAACTGCTGTCCTGCCCAACCAAGGAAGGTCCCACAAAGAGCCAGCCAGAGGAGTGAGCTTCAGGCAACAGGAGTGCCGTGATCGGGAACTGTGTCAGCCTCCCAGACAGCAGGACAGCAGCCACCAACAGCCTGTTCCCAGGAAGCACCGCCCCAGAGCTCCACAAGTGACTTCAGGCCCAGGGCGAGTGACGCAGTGACAGGAGCCACGAGGAAAACCAGAACCCAAGTGCTGGGCCAAGAAGGACAGGACAGAGAGGCACATGGGACCTGGCCAAGGCCATGGAGAGAAGCAAAATTTAAAAGGAGATTTCAGGTCGACAGTGGAATGAGCCTGAGGGAAAGAGACTTGGGGGGGGGGTGACTGAGGGGACACGCAGAGCCCAGGAGAGACTGCAGACTGAAGAGAGGTGGCACGCAGAGTCAGGTGGAGAGCGGCCATCGCTCAGGCCCATCCCTGGACAGGAGTGTGGTACGGACACCAGGCAAGTCGTCCCCCAGCCCCGGACATTTCCCCCCAACACACAGAATGTCCAACTCCATTTCAAGGTAGAGTTTTCAGTTACATCTTAACTATTATTCCTCTTCAGCGACTTTCGGCAGTTAATTTTAGAAATCATTCATCTGAGCACATTCAAGGACACCAGATCACCTCTACAAAGGAAAGGGGCTGACCTGGGCCTCTCTCCATCCACACTGGACACCAGAACAACAGGTGGCCTCTGCAGAATGCTGAGGGGTGACAAGAGCGTGTGTCTAGGCCACCAAGCCTCCTCCAAGAGTAAGAGGCAATGGCCATGCCCATGACCCGAGCCACCAAGGTCCATGTTCAAGGCCTGCCTCGGTGACTTAGAGACACCCTGTGTCAAAGTAAAATAAAAAGGTCTACAGTATAGCTCAGGGGTAGAGCACCCCTAGGTCCAATCCCCAATACCAAGAAGGAGGAGGAGGAGGAGGAGGGGGAGGAAAAAGAAGAAGAACAAGAGGAGGAGGAGGAGGAGGAAGAAGAAGATGTGGAGGAGGACGAGGAAAAGGAGGAGAAAGAGGAGGAGGAGGAGGAAGAAGAAGAGGAGGAAGAAAAAGATGTGCAGGAGGAGGAGGAAGAGAAGGAGGAGGAGAAGTAGAGTAGAAGGATAGGAGAAACAGAATAAGGAAGAGGTGGAGAAAGAAGAGGAGGAGAAGGAAGAAGAAGAAGGGGTGGTGGAGGACGAGGAACAGGAGGAGAAGGAGAAGGAGGAGGAGGAGGAGAAGGAGGAAGGGAGGAAGAGAAGGAGGAGGAGGAGGAGGAGGAGGAGGAGGGGAGGAGGGCAGGAGGGCAGGAGGGGAGTAGGAGGAAGGACCTTGGAGAAGCCAGGCCAGGAGCCACGATACAGGTGGGACTGGGGCAGAGAGGACTGCAGCTCACGTGGCCTCACCTGGAAGGACACCGTCTCCCCACAGCATGCATATGCCACACAAGCAGCTGGTGGCCTCAGCCCACGGCACCACAAGACAGAGGACATCAGTATGGCTGCCCGAGCTCATGGACAGTGCGCACCCTCTCCAAGGAGATGGGTTGCTGATGAAGCCACAGATGGTGGAGGAGCAGCCAGCTGTCCCAGCCCATGCACCCTGAGGACTGGAGCAGTGTGCAGAGCGCAGCCCAGAGGACGTTCTGGAAGCTCTAGTTTAAAGGTGACCAAAGCAGACAAAAAGAAAAGAACCCTTGACAATGGATTGCGGACTCCTTGGGGATGTTCAAATACAGAGCACAGAGTGTGAAATCCAGACAAGCCTTTGGAGAGAAGGGGGTCCAGGGTCGGCTCCAGCCCAGGCGGCCACTGCCTGGCTCCAGCTAGTCCTGCCCATCAGTTCCTCCCAGGAGGAAGGGCTCAGGATCCCCTGCAGTAAAGAGAATCCAGCCCCTGCTCACAGATCAGACAGCGAGTGGTCCTCACTGGCCGACACACCCCAACTCGGTGCAGCCGGGAGTCCTAGGGCAGATGGGGCAGTGGGAGAAGTTGAGGAAACCTCCAGGGGATCTGAGTGTCCTATGTGACGCCATCTCAAACTCCACTGCAGGGTCAGGTCATTCTTGCACCTTCCCCCTTCCCTGTCCTGTGGGAGGGGTCCAAGGAAGGCAGAAGGAGCAGCCGCCAGCCAGTCGCAAGCTGCGTGCTCTGGTGCCCTGCCCTCGCCAGCCTAGTCTCCAAGGCTGGCTCAGGGCAGGCACTTCTGCTGGACTCTGGCAGGAGGGAGCGGAGGCCTGTCCCTGGGAACTTGGGTACAAATGCACTCAGGCTCAGCATGGTTCAGAGACACCTCTGACATGCACAGCGCCTGTCCCAGGAGGGGCACTCAGGTCCTGCCCACGCCAGGCCTGCGGAAGCACAGTGTGCCGGGTCCTCCTGAGGCCAGCAGGGCGCCCAGGCACTCGGTGGAGCAGAGGGAGTCTCCACCTCGGCCCCATCCCAAGGCCTCCTCTGCAGAACTCCTGCTGCCTCCAACACAGGGCAGGTGACAGCCACACCAGGGATCTCAGGGGCCTCCCCAGAGCCAGAGCACTCCCTGCTCTCCTGTCCCCTGTGCCATCCCCAGGAAGGTGTGGTGGGTCCCTTCTGCAGGAGCCACGCACAAGGGAGTCAGAGGCAGCCAGCCCAGGAGGAGAGCGGGAGTCGGCCACGGTGGCTGTGGTGGCCAGGCTTGACAGCCAGCCGTCCCTGCACAGATGCTGAGCGACGCTCTGCCTAGCACCCGGCCCTCCTGGGGCTGCCGCTCTCCCTCCGGGTGCTGTGGGCTGAGCGCCCAGTGTGGCCCACTGTCCCCATGGCTTAGGGCAAAGGCCAGGACAAAGGACTTGCCTGGAGGCCAAGAACTGCGGATCACCCAGGTCACTGCATCCGTGACACAGGTGTGCCTCCAGAGGCCAACGGTGGGGGGACAGGCACCCCAGCTCCCACAGCAGCTCCCACTGCACCCAGGGAAGAGGCAGGGAGGGCCCCCAGGGCTTCCTCTGAAAGGCTCCACACTCTGCACAAGCCAGTCCCCGTCACACTGTGGCCAAGAGGAGCTGCAGGACCTACAGACGGCCTGGGCACATGGTGCCTGCAGTCAGGCTACTCCTCTGCAGGGTGCAGAGCAGAGGTGCAGGGGCCTGGGGAACGGGCAGGGCTGGAGGCCACCCCAGCTGACAGCAGCCCTGTCCCTAGACAGCAAGGCCAGGTGCTTCCTCAGGTCCCGCAGCTGCTCTTCTCCTCCAGCAAATTCCTCACCAGAGACAAGAGGAGACCCTCAGAGCGCTAGAGACAGGAGGGCCCCAGAGGAGGGGAGTCTCCGAGGGCAGGTTCAGAGGTCACCTGAGCAGGACAGCCAGAGAGAGGAAGAAGACCTACGTCCGTCACGGTCCCACTGAGGAGGCCAAACACAGGAAAGAAGAGCCAGGAAGCCACATGCCTCCTGCCCTCACCTCCTGTGCCCCTGGACCTAGGCCTCAGTCACCTGTGTCCTCACCTCCTGTGACCCTGGACCTAGGCCTCAGTCACCTGTGTCCTCACCTCCTGTGCCCCTGGACCTAGGCCTCAGTCACCTGTGTCCTCACCTCCTGTGCCCCTGGACCTAGGCCTCAGTCACCTGTGTCCTCACCTCCTGTGTCCCTGGACCTAAGCCTCAGTCACCTGTGTCCTCACCTCCTGTGCCCCTGGACCTAGGCCTCAGTCACCTGTGTCCTCACCTCCTGTGTCCCTGGACCTGAGCCTCAGTCACCTGTGTCCTCACCTCCTGTGCCCCTGGACCTAGTCCTCAGTCACCTGTGTCCTCACCTCCTGTGTCCCTGGACCTAGGCCTCAGTCACCTGTGTCCTCACCTCCTGTGTCCCTGGACCTAGGCCTCAGTCACCTGTGTCCTCACCTCCTGTGTCCCTGGACCTAGTCCTCAGTCACCTGTGTCCTCACCTCCTGTGCCCCTGGACCTGAGCCTCAGTCACCTGTGTCCTCACCTCCTGTGTCCCTGGACCTAGTCCTCAGTCACCTGTGTCCTCACCTCCTGTGCCCCTGGACCTGAGCCTCAGTCACCTGTGTCCTCACCTCCTGTGCCCCTGGACCTAGTCCTCAGTCACCTGTGTCCTCACCTCCTGTGCCCCTGGACCTGAGCCTCAGTCACCTGTGTCCTCACCTCCTGTGCCCCTGGACCTGAGCCCCAATCACCTGTGTCCTGACCTCCTGTGCCCCTGGACCTGAGCCTCAATCACCTGTGTCCTCACCTCCTGTGCCCCTGGACCTGAGCCTCAGTCACCTGTGTCTTCACCTCCTGTGCCCCTGGACCTAGGCCTCAGTCACCTGTGTCCTCACCTCCTGTGTCCCTGGACCTAGGCCTCAGTCACCTGTGTCCTCACCTCCTGTGTCCCTGGACCTAGGCCTCAGTCACCTGTGTCCTGACCTCCTGTGCCCCTGGACCTGAGCCTCAATCACCTGTGTCCTCACCTCCTGTGCCCCTGGACCTGAGCCTCAGTCACCTGTGTCTTCACCTCCTGTGCCCCTGGACCTGAGCCTCAGTCACCTGTGTCCTCACCTCCTGTGCCCCTGGACCTGAGCCTCAGTCACCTGTGTCTTCACCTCCTGTGCCCCTGGACCTGAGCCTCAGTCACCTGTGTCCTCACCTCCTGTGTCCCTGGACCTAGGCCTCAGTCACCTGTGTCCTCACCTCCTGTGCCCCTGGACCTGAGCCTCAGTCACCTGTGTCCTCACCTCCTGTGTCCCTGGACCTAGGCCTCAGTCACCTGTGTCCTCACCTCCTGTGCCCCTGGACCTAAGCCTCAGTCACCTGTGTCCTCACTTCCTGTGTCCCTGGACCTAGTCCTCAGTCACCTGTGTCCTCACCTCCTGTGCCCCTGGACCTAGGCCTCAGTCACCTGTGTCCTCACCTCCTGTGTCCCTGGACCTAAGCCTCAGTCACCTGTGTCCTCACCTCCTGTGTCCCTGGACCTAAGCCTCAGTCACCTGTGTCCACACCTCCTGTGCCTCTGGACCTAGGCCTCAGTCACCTGTGTCCTCACCTCCTGTGTCCCTGGACCTAAGCCTCAGTCACCTGTGTCCTCACCTCCTGTGCCCCTGGACCTAAGCCTCAGTCACCTGTGTCCTCACCTCCTGTGCCCCTGGACCTAGGCCTCAGTCACCTGTGTCCTCACCTCCTGTGTCCCTGGACCTAAGCCTCAGTCACCTGTGTCCTCACCTCCTGTGCCCCTGGACCTAGGCCTCAGTCACCTGTGTCCTCACCTCCTGTGCCCCTGGACCTAGGCCTCAGTCACCTGTGTCCTCACCTCCTGTGTCCCTGGACCTAGTCCTCAGTCACCTGTGTCCTCACCTCCTGTGCCCCTGTTCCTAGGCCTCAGTCACCTCCTGTCCTCACTCTCGTGTGTCTAGTTTCCAGGCCTCAGTCACCTCCTGTGGTCACCCTCCTGTGTCCCTGGTCCTAAGCCTCAGTCACCTCCTGTCCTCACTGTCCTGTGCCCCAGTCCCAGGCCTTAGTCAGCTTCCCTCCTCAGGGTCCTTTGCCCTGATCCCAGGTCTGCCCTCTCCTCCGGTCCTCTGCTCTCCCTCTTGGCCTCCTTTGCCCACCCCTCCCTGGTCATGGTCCCCTGCCCTTACGTGGAGGCTTCTCAGCTTCTCATATCCGCTGCTCCTCCCTGCCCTGGAGCCACCTGGCACTCTTCCCGTCCTGTTGGGTCTCCATACCCGTTGTTCCCAGGACCTCCCTGTGCTGCTGACCCCGGCAGGAGCCCCGCAGCTCACCCCACCTTCCACTCTCTGTGGCCCTCACCCCTCCTTCCCAGGGTCCCTTCACAGATGCCCTTCCTGGGCCACACTGTACCAGAGCCGCCCGTCCCCCCGGGCCCTGGGCTGTTCTCTCAGGTCTCCTTCATCTAGGCCGCCTGGGCAGAACCAGTCCTGCTGTCAGCTCCCGTCCCCCCCAGGCCCCCCCGTGACGTCAGGGCGCCTCCCCATCTTGGCTGCTCTGTGCCCCACCCCCGCAGCCCCCCCCAAATGTGCTCACTGCTACATTCAGGCCTAGGTGACTCCGCACTCACTCAGGGCCACGCCTTGGCTCCTGTGTGGCCCACCACAGCCCAGGCCCTGACAGGTGGTGGACACAGGCAGCACCTGGTCCAGGTGGAGGGCAGCCGTGCAGGGCTAGGGCAGGGTTGTCTGCCTTAGCCATCTTTCCTGCACCCATCCAGGGGATGTCACCACCCCTTGTTTAGGGCTAGGAGCTCCAGGGGGTCAGGGAGGGGACACAGTCACATGCAGCCACAGGACCCAGCACCAGGGACACTGTCCTCCAGGACCTTGCAAATGCCAATCTGGGAGTCCCCAGTCCTCCAGACCAGGGTGCCGCCCCCCACTGCCACAGCCGGCCTGTCCCTGCAGCCAGCATGACGAGAGAGGGCGGCAGACCTGCGTCCCCCCAGCTGGGAGCTCTAAGACAAGAAAAAGCCTGACACTCTAGTGACGGCTACAGGGGCAGGCCATCTGCTCCCAGCGCAGGAGTGACTGTACCGCTGGGGGTTGGGTCTCCATGTGAGTTGATGTCAGAGGGGAAGATAAGGGCCCGGTCCAGCCCACCAGGGGCTGTGCACAGGGCTCCCAACTTCTGGCCCAGTCGGTGGCCCCCTGCTGCTCTCTAGGGCCTCCCGCCTGCGGGGGTTGTGGGGTGGAGGGTTTTGGCTGAGCTGATAACCACAGTGGTAACTGGATCCACAGTGACTGAGGGTTCTACAAAAACCAGCACCACCCTCGAGCTCTGTGAGCCCAGGGAGAAGACGCACTGGGCCCTGGTGGAGGGTGAGGGGGGCTGGCCCACGGGCAGGAGAAGGCAGAGGGACAGGTGGTGTGGGCAGGGGCTAAGCAGCACAGACACAGGCATCAGCAGAGCTCAGCAGGGAAACTGTGTCCCCTGGGACCAGTGAAAAGCCCCACCTGCACCCCAGCGGGGCGGAGGCAGGGGGTTGGCTGGGGACTGGGGTGGAGGTCTCTCCCACCAGAGGGCAGAATCTCCAGGGTCTGGGGCTCCCCTGGGCTCCCCAGGACCCTGTGCTGGAGGTTTCTGTGTCCCTGGCCACAGGGCCAGCTCACTGTGCCTATGGTGACTTTGACTTCTGGGGCCAGGGCACCCTGGTCACCGTCTCCTCAGGTGAGTCCTGTTCTTGGGTACAGCTAGGGTGGATGGGCAGAGCCAGGCCAAGAAGACATTTTTGTAAGAGAGCAGCCACAGGGCAGAGGCTGTGCTACTGGTACTTTGATCACTGGGGCCAGGGCACCCTGGTCACCGTCTCCTCAGGTGAGTCCCCTCCAGGTCTCTCTGTTTTCCCTGCCTGGTCCCTTGGCTCTGTACCCCATCCGGGTCGAGTGCTGGAAGGTGTATAGTTGCCGTCTCTGCCAGATCACTACAGCCCCAGCCTGGGGGATCGGACGGCGGTGGTGGTCCCGCTAGGCAGAGGAAAGCCTGGCCACAGGCTGTCTGGGAGGGAGAGCTTGCTGGCAGAGCTGGGGGCACCCTGGCCACAGGAACCCGGAGCCCCGGGCCAGGGGGCCTGGGCTGCGTCTCCCTGGGCTCTTCAGCCCTTGCCCATCTCCCTCCCGGCCCAGGCACAGAGCAGGATGCTTTGTGCTTTGTGTTGGGTGAGATGAACTTAGGAGCAGGCCTCTGTGCTGTGGCCAGCTGGGCACGGGCGGCAGGTGGGCAAGGTTTTTGTACCACCCCAAATTGGGGCTGTGGCAATGTGATCAATACTGGGGCCAGGGCACCCTGGTCACCGTCTCCTCAGGTGAGTCCCCTGCAAATCCCTCTGTCTTCCCTGCCTGATCTCTGGGCTCTGTGCCCATCTGGGTCCTGTAGCCCACCTGGGTCCAGCACTGGAGAGTGGACCAGTTGCTGTCTCTGCCAGCCCGGGGGATCGGACTGCCGTGGTGGCCTGCTAGGCAGAGCCTGGCCACAGGCTGTCTGGGGAGCAGAGCTGGGGGCACCGTGGCCACAGGAACCCGGAGCCCCGGGCCAGGGCGCCTGGGCTGCCTCTCCCTGGGCTCTTCAGCCTGTCTCCCTCCCGGCCCTGGGGTCCAGGCGCCCAGAGCAGGCTGGGAGCCGCTTGCCTTGTGGTTGTGTTGGGTGAGATGAACTTAGGAGCAGGCCTCTGGGCTGTGGCCAGCTGGGCACGGGCGGCAGATGGGCGAGGTTTTTGTATCACCCCAAACTGGGGCTGTGGCAATGTGATTACTTTGATTACTGGGGCCCTGGCACCCTGGTCACCGTCTCCTCAGGTAAGTCCTTCCAACCTCTCTCCTCTCCTCTCAGAAAGCTTCTGCTACATTTGTGGGCAAATGAAAGTGGGTCTTGGGCCAAAAGGGGCTGGGGCTGGACTGGGGCCGGCAGGAGGTCGCAGCTCATGCAGACAAGTCCCTCTGCCCTGGACTCTGCACCAGGGGTCTCTCTGGGGGTCCAGGCCACACTTGCTTGTGGGGTCCCACTGCCCTCCCCTTCAAGGGCTCAATCTTAGGTAGTGTCAGGGCCCTGACTGGTGCGGTTCTTGTCTGGGACCCAGCCGCAATTGTCACAATGTGACAATGCATTTGATGTCTGGGGCCAGGGAACCCTGGTGACCGTCAGCTCAGGTGAGTCCTCCGCCCACCCTATCTGACTTGGGGAGACTCGCATTTCAGGGTCTCCGTGTCAGAAAGGCATTCTGGAACTCAGGAGAGGGAGCCGGGGGAGGGCCGCCGCAATGGGAGCTGATGCCCAGTTTGAGCCACGGGAGTCTGGGACAGGGGCATGACTGGCACGGTTCTTGTCTGGGACCCAGCCACATCTGTCACAATGTGACGATGTTTTTGATGTCTGGGGCCAAGGAACCCTGGTGACGGTCAGCTCAGGTGAGTCCTCCGCCCACCCTATCTATCTGACTTGGGGAGACTCGCATTTCAGGGTCTCCGTGTCAGAGCGGCATTCTGGAACTCAGGAGAGGGAGCCGGGGGAGGGCCGCGGCAATGGGAGATGGAGATGCAGGCCCCCTCGTTCCCAGCTGGGCCACGGGAGTCTGGGCAGGGGCATGACTGGCTGGTCTGGGTGAGGGCTCCGGTCTGTGCCAAGCCACATCAGGCATCTGTGACTGCGGCAGGACTGGGCTTCTGTCTACTCTGAGGCCCTGCGTTTGGGGCCGGGCTTGTTGGTGTCTGTTGGGCTCCTGTGAATGAGGGGCGGTCAGTCAAGGGTCACATTTCCCAGGCCACGGGCAGTCCACCTTTTGAGGGTCCAGGCTGGAATGTGTGGATTGGGGCCATGAAGGGCTCTGGAGCCTCTGGCCCAGGTGAGGAGAGGAGTGACTGGCCGGCTCCAGTGTGGTGCCAGAGGTCAGTGTCGCGGCCAGGGGACCATGTCAGGGCAGGCTCCAGGGTTCTTGTGGGGTGCAGGTGCAGACTGCACCATTGTGATAACTATGGCATGGACCTATGGGGCCGAGGGACCTCAGTCACCGTCTCTTCAGGTAAGAACAACTGCTCCTGGCTTTCATTCTCCACTCTTCGATTTTCTGAGCACCCAAGACTGGTTCTTGGGACATGTCCCCGAGGGGACCCATGTGGGCTGGCCAGGAGGGGTCAGGGACTGGGGAGCCTCCCTTGGTTTCCAGATGCCTTAGGAAAACCGGAATAAGGTCTGATGCATCCAATGGAGAAAGTGAGCCTCTGGAAGGGGGCTCAGGGTGGGAGGCCGTGTTTTGGGTGAGTTGCTAAAAAAGAGCAGAACGCCTCGGGGGTCTGGATGATGTTCAGTTTTTGAGCCGGTGTTGGCTGAGGAGTGTGCCTCAGTGACAGCCCCTGTAGAAGGGCTATGGCGCCTGGGAGAGCATGGAATAGAGGGCTTTCCTTAGAATCCTGTGGTGTGCTGTGTGCCAGGCGGTAGTTTAACTTCTGTAAAGTTAACTCTGAGTGAGTGAGTAGCCTCGGTCCTGGTGAGTGGGCAGCTGCAGTCCTGGCAGGGACACAGGGACCAGGGGAGCCAGGCTCCGAGAGGACAGTCCCTGGCAGGAGCTTGGAAAGGCTCACTTCTTAGTGTCTGCATAGTGGTTGCCGACAAAAATGGCAAGAAAATTGTGACTTAAAAATACGAGAGGTTTTTAGTAAGTTCGGTTTTTATTGGAAACTGTTTCCAGTGAACAACTCTAAGTCCTATCTGCAATGTCTGATTCGGGACTGGCTTTGACAGCAAGGAAGCTATAATTTATGTTTTTAATTAATTGAATAGTGGTGAGCTGGGTGATGAGTGGGTCCAAGATGGCTTCAGCAGTGGGGGGGGGGGCGGGGACACAGCCCCTCCACCCTCCGCAGGTGGCAGGAAGCAGGCCACATGGAGAGTCTATTTCAGGAAGCAAAAAAACACCATAGGTAAATTTATAGCTGTGGTAAGAGGAAGTGGCACTGAAAGGCTCTGCCAGCAGCATAGATCCGAAAGTTCCCCAGCAAAACAACACCTGCACGATTTGCATTTCTAAAATAAGGTGAGGGTGCTGGCGGGAAGTGCCTGGGCCCCTTTCAGCTGTGTGGTTTCAGTCTTGGCTTATGGATTCTAGTTTGTTCAGACTTGACTGACCAACTTCAAAGCTGTTTTCATTTTCAAAGCAAGATGTATATGAAAGTGAACAATCTTGGGGCAGTTTATTAATGTACTTAGAAAACTTTTTGTAAATTACTTTGTTGTCCTCCATGTGACAATTAATCTCAATCCTTTAACTAAAGCCTGCAGCATCATTTTTACAGTGACTCTTTACGATTTTTAAGCCAGTCCGTTTACTCTGTGATTAAGAGACACTTAGACATTCTGGAAAGATGCCTTTTGAAGTTATTTTTCAGACTACTTTTCCAATATTCATTTTAGAATGAATTTTAGATGAAGGGTGAAGAGTTGTCTTGAATTACTTCAGTTAAAGGCGGTAGTTCGTGAATTAAGAGAAAATCCAGCAAGATAGTGCAAAAAAAGAATGCAGGCACTGGCCCGAAGATGAGGCTCTCCTCCTGACCACGCTGGCTGGGCTTCTTGTCCAGGGAGTGCTGGCAGGGGTCTGAGAGCAGGTTGCTCCTGGCCTGGCCTTGGCCTGGGTCCCCCAGGACCGCCTGGACCTGGGAATGTGTGGGCCTGGCTGCTGCCACCAGGCCAAGTGGCTAATCGTGCATCAGCTGGATATAATGCACTTGGAAGAATCAAAGACCCTCGGGACCTCCGTGTGACCCGGCACCCAACGTGGTAAGAGAGGCAGTGCCCACTGCCAAGGCCGCTTTTCTGGAAAGTTTGTACTGATGTTTCCTCCAATTTGAAGGGGAACAGATCTTTTGGGAAGAGAAGGCTTTTGTGAGGCCCTTGAGGGGCCGTTGTCTAGGATCCATTTTGAACTTCTCCTGAAGTCCCCGTTGAGGGGAAATGGGCAGGAGGGGCTCTAGTGCTTATTACCTTGATGGTTCTGCTCGTGATGCTTTTCAATTCACAAAGCTGCAGCTCTGGCTTTTAGATGGTTATTGTGCTTCTAAAGAGCTTCATGGCAAACAGAAGAATTTTAAGTGGCAAATTTAGATAAAATGACTTTTCTGGTCGTTGTCAGTAATGGTTTTAATCTAGAGGGAGCTTAGCATTGGGGGTTAATTTTAGTCTTGGAAGAAGGAGTCCAGGCTAAAGGGTGCTGTCTCCCAGAAGTCGGGCTCTGAGGGAGACGACCCAGAGTGCTTCCCCTGACAGAGCAATGCCGGGGATTCTGGCAGGAAAGGGATTTTTCATTGTTGTTAGGAAAGACCCTACATTCTTGATCTAAATCTCAAGATGTTTCAGTGAATTTGAAGTTGTCAGGATATAGTCTTCCCCGCTGTTCAAGGATGGTAGTGATTGATAAGATTGCTCTGCAGCCGAGAGCCAGGCAGAATAGGGTAGGAGACGGAAGCCAGCAGGGCTGTGCAGGACCCAGGAATGGGGTGGCTTTAGCTGAGGTCTGCTGGGCTGGGCTGAGCTGGGCTGGGCTGAGCTGGGCTGAGCTGGGCTGAGCTGGGCTGAGGTGGGCTGAGCTGAGATGGGCTGAGCTGGGCTGTGCTGAGCTGGCTGGGCTGAGCTGGGCTGAGCTGAGCTGGGCTGAGCTGGGCTGAGCTGGGCTGAGGTGGGCTGGGCTGTGCTGAGCAGGCTGAGCTGGGCTGGGCTGGGCTGGGCTGGGCTGGGCTGGGCTGAGCTGGGCTGAGCTGAGCTGAACTGGCTGGGCTATGCTAGGCTAGGCTAAGCAGAGCTGGGCTAGGCTGGGCTGAGCTGGCTGGGCTATGCTGGGCTGGGCTAAGCAGAGCTGGGCTGGGCTGGGCTGAGCTAGGCTGGGCTATGCTAGGCTGGGCTAAGCAGAGCTGGGGCTGGGCTGGGATGAGCTGGGCTGGGCTGAGCTGGGCTGAGCTGGCTGGCCTGAGCTGGGCTGGGCTAAGCAGAGCTGGGCTGGGCTGGGCTGAGCTAGGCTGGGCTATGCTAGGCTGGGCTAAGCAGAGCTGGGGCTGGGCTGGGCTGAGCTGGGCTGAGCTGGCTGGGCTGAGCTGGGCTGGGCTAAGCAGAGCTGGGCTGAGGTGGCTGGGCTTGATGGGCTGACTTGGGCTAAGCTAAGCTCGCTCTGCTGAGCTGAGCTGGGCTAAGCAGGGCTGGGCTGAGCTGGGCTGAGCTGGGCTAAGCAGAGCTGAGCTGGCTGGGCTGGGCTGGGCTGGGCTGGGCTAAACAGAGCTGGGCTGGGCTGAGCTAAGCAGAGCTGGGCTGGGCTAAGCAGAGCTGGGCTGAGGTGGCTGGGCATGATGGGCTGACCTGGGCTAAGCTAAGCTGGCTCCGCTGAGCTGGGCTAAGCAGGACTGGGCTGAGCTGGGCTAAGCAGAGCTGAGCTGAGCTGGCTGGGTTGGGCTGGGCTGAGCTGAGCTAAGCAGAGCTGGGCTAGGCTAAGCTGTCTGGGCTGAGCTGAGCCAGGGCTAAGCAGAGCTGATCTGAGCTGGGCTAAGCAGAACTGGGCTGAGCTGGGCTGAGCTGGGCTAAGCAGAGCTGGGCTGAGCTGGGCTGACCTGGCTGGGCTGGCTGAGCTGGGCTGGCCTGAGCTGAGCTGGGCTAAGCAGAGCTAGGCTGGGCTGAGCTGGGCTGAGGTGGGCTAAGCAGAGCTGAGCTGAGCTGGGCTGAGCTGGGCTGAGCTGGGCTAGGCTGGGTTGAGCTGAGCTAAGCAGAGCTGGGCTGGGCTGAGCTGGGCTAAGCAGAGCTGAGCTGAGCTGGGCTGAGATGGGCTAAGCAGAGCTGGGCTGGGCTGAGCTGGGCTGAGCTGGGCTAAGCAGAGCTGGGCTGGGCTGGGCTGGGCTAAGCAGAGCTGGACTGAGCTGGGCTAAGCAGAGCTGGGCTGGGCTTGGCTTGGCTGGGCTAAGCAGAGCTGGACTGAGCTGGGCTGGGCTGGGCTGGGCTGGGCTAGGCTGGGCTAAGCAGAGCTGGGCTGAGCTGGCTGGGTGGGGCTGGGCTGGGCTGACCTGGGCTAAGCTAAGCTGGCTCCGCTGAGCTGAGCTGGGCTAAGCAGAGCTGGGCTGACCGAGCTGGGCTGAGCTGGGCTGGGCTGAGCTGGGCTGAGCTGGGCTAAGCAGAGCTGGGCTGGGCTGAGCTGGCTGAGCTGGGCTGAGCTGGGCTAAGCAGAGCTGGGCTGGGCTGAGCTGGGCTGAGCTGGGCTAAGCAGAGCTGGGCTGGGCTGGGCTTGGCTGGGCTAAGCAGAGCTGGACTGAGCTGGGCTAAGCAGAGCTGGGCTGGGCTGGGCTGGGCTGGGCTGGGCTGAGCTGGGCTAAGCAGAGCTGGGCTGACCGAGCTGGGCTGAGCTGGGCTAGGCTGAGCTGGGCTGAGCTGGGCTGGGCTGGGCTGGGCTGACCTGGGCTAAGCTAAGCTGGCTCCGCTGAGCTGAGCTGGGCTAAGCAGAGCTGGGATGACCGAGCTGGGCTGAGCTGGGCTGGGCTGAGCTGGGCTGACCGAGCTGGGCTGAGCTGGGCTGGGCTGAGCTGGGCTGAGCTGGGCTAAGCAGAGCTGGGCTGGGCTGAGCTGGCTGAGCTGGGCTGAGCTGGGCTAAGCAGAGCTGGGCTGGGCTGAGCTGGGCTAGGCTGGGTTGAGCTGAGCTAAGCAGAGCTGGGCTGGGCTGAGCTGGGCTGAGCTGGGCTAAGCAGAGCTGGGCTGGGCTGGGCTGGGCTAAGCTAAGCAGAGCTGGGCTGGGCTGGGCTGGGCTAAGCTAAGCAGAGCTGGGCTGAGCTGGCTGGGTTGGGCTGAGCTGACCTGGGCTAAGCTAAGCTGGCTCTGCTGAGCTGAGCTGGGCTAAGCAGAGCTGGGCTGAGCTGGGCTGGGCTGGGCTGAGCTGAGCTGAGCTGGGCTAAGCAGAGCTGGGCTGACCTGGGTGGACTGGCTGAGCTGGGCTGAGCTGAGCTGGGCTGAGCTGGGCTGAGCTGGGCTGGGCTGGGCTGAGCTGGGCTAGACTGAGCTGGCTGAGATGGATGAACTGAGCTGGGCTGACGGGGCTTAGCTGGGCTGAACTGGGCAGGGATGAGATGGGTGAGCTCCCATGGGTTCACCGGAGCTGGGCTGAGCCAAGCTGAACCACACTTAGCTGAGCTAAGGTCACGTGGAGTGGACTGGGCTGAGCTTCACTGAGCTATATTGAACTAAATTGTCTAAACTGAGCTGGGCTGATCTGGGCTTGGATGAGCTGGGCTGTTTTGGGTCATTCTGGGCTTAGCTGGGTTAGCTGTTGTAGCAAGGGTGAACTAGCTGAGCTGGGCTGGTCTCTGTGACTTGTGCTGAGGTGACCTGAAATGCATGGGCAGAGCTGCCCTAGACTGGGCATAGCTGAAAGGTGCTGAGCTAGAGTCAGCAGGGCTTATGGAAGTTCAGCTCCTTTAGCAAGTCTGAAGAGACTGTTTGGGGCTGGATTGACCTCTGCTGGGCCACATGGACCCTGCTGAGCTGAGCTGGCTGTGCCAGTTGGTCCTGGCCAACACTGTCTGGGCAGATATTTGTGATCCACTGTGCTTCCCACACACTGCCTGGAGCTGCCTGCCTGGGGAGATTTCAGGGTGAGCTTCTGTGCCCGATCTGGGTGCTGTGGGAGCTGAGCCTGCCAGTACTGAGGGCCAGTGCCCAGGAAGAGGCAGAGCTGGCGTAGGCTTGAGCTCGAGCCGAGCCTCCTGCATGGGGAGCCGGGATGCAGGCCTGTCCCTGAGTGCAGGTGTCAGTGCTGCCTGTGGCCAGCTCAACATGTGCTGTTGGGAGCCCCCTCCCACCCTCCTGGCTTTAAAAACTGGGGTCCTACAGCCAGAGGCCCTCCCGCTGCCCCAGAAGCCTCACATCAGTTCAGCTGTCACCTGACCTCCTGCCACAGCCAGCCTCGTCTGTGCAGGCCGGGGGCCTACAGGAGGCTCAGCACTGGAGCGAGCTGCAGTGGGGTGGGGGCTGGGAGAAACCCCTGACCAGCAGGGCGCAGGAGACGACTTCTCACCCTTCCCTTTCTTTTTGTGCCTCGGGGTCCTCAGCGAGCCAGTCGTCCCCGAGCCTCTTCCCCCTCGTTTCCTGTGAGAGCCCGTTGTCCGACGAGAGCCTGGTGGCTGTGGGCTGCCTGGCCAAGGACTTCCTGCCCGACACAGCCACCTTCTCCTGGAACTTCAAGAACAGCACAGTGATCCGTCAGGGTGTCAGGACCTTCCCTTCGACGATGGTGCAGGGCAAGTATGCCGCCACCTCTCAGGTCCTGCTGTCCTCCAAGGACGCCTTTCAGGACCCCGACGAGTTCCTGGTGTGCAGAGTCCAGCATGGCGGTAACAACAAACACAAGGAGGTGCCCCTCCCAGGTGAGGTTGGGGACCCTCTGGCCTGGCTGGAGGGAGCTATGGGGGGCTGCTTCGCAGGCGGAGCTGACACCTTGTCCCTTATCTCAGGTATTGGAGTGGACCAGTCCCCCAACGTGAGTGTGTTCATCCCATCTCGAGACTCCTTCTCTGGTCCCGGCAAACGCGAGTCCAGCCTCATCTGCCAGGCCACGGACTTCAGCCCCAAGCAGATCACAGTGTCCTGGCTCCGGGAGGGAAAGGTCTTGACGTCTGGCTTCACTACGGGCCCGGTGACCGCAGAAGCCAGTGGGTCCCAACGCTCAACCTTCAAGGTCACCAGCACACTGACCATCACTGAGAGTGACTGGCTGAGCCAGCACGTGTTCACCTGCCGCGTGGATCACAGGGGACTCACCTTCCAGAAGAACGTGTCCTCCGTGTGTGGCACCAGTGAGTGCCCCTGTCCCGGGCCCAGCACTCCCCACACCCTGCCAGGGCACCCACACAGGTTCCCTCAGGTGGTGCCTGCTCCCCAGACCTGCCATCTGCTGCCCGGGCCTGGGCAGGGGCAGAGGCAGCAGAAGCAGCAGTTGGGTGGGGTGGGGGGCGTCGCCCCTGCTGCAGCAGGACACCAGGGCTGGGCGGATCTGCTGCCCCCAGTCTCACGGCCACCCACCACTCAACCAGCATTCTCTCCACAGCAAGTCCACCCACAGGCATCCGGGTCTTCACCGTCCCCCCGACCTTTGCCGGCATCTTCCTCACCAAATCAGCCAAGCTGTCCTGCCTGGTCACAGACCTGGCCACCTACGACAGCCTGATCATCACCTGGGCCCGCCAGAATGGAGAGGCTCTGAAAACCCACACCAACATCTCCAGCAGCCACCCCAACGGCACCTTCAGTGCTGTGGGCGAGGCCAGTGTCTGCGTGGAAGACTGGGAGTCCGGGGAGCAGTTCACATGCACAGTGACCCACAATGACCTGCCCTCACCGCTGAAGGAGACCATCTCCAAGCCCAGGGGTAGGCTCAGCCCCCAGCACCCCGCCCCCTGCTCCCAGGATCCCCCCGTCCCACCTTCACTCACCACCGTCTCTCTTCTCACAGAGGTGGCCAGGCACCCCCCGGCCGTGTACCTGCTGCCGCCAGCCCGGGAGCAGCTGGCCCTGCGGGAGTCGGCCACGGTCACCTGCCTGGTGAAGGGCTTCTCTCCCCCGGATGTCTTCGTGCAGTGGCTGCACCGGGGGCAGCCCGTGTCCTCAGACAAGTACGTGACCAGCGCCCCGACGCCTGAGCCCCAGGCCCCGGGCCTCTACTATGCCCACAGCATCCTGACAGTGACCGAGGAAGACTGGAACTCAGGCGAGGCCTTCTCCTGCGTCGTAGGCCATGAGGCCCTGGCTCACATGGTGACCGAGAAGACTGTGGACAAGTCCACTGGTAAACCCACCCTGTACAACGTGTCCCTGATCATGTCTGACACGGCCAGCACCTGCTACTGACCCGCTGGCCACCCGCCAGTCCAGGTCCTGGGGTCCCTTCGCTCTGTGTGCACACTACCTGCATCAGTGGAGTGAGATGCCACGTTTTATAAAAATCAGAATAAAAAGATCCGTTCAAAAGATGCTGGTCTTGAGTGTGCGATGCTCTCACCTGCTGTGTCCCTCGCGCCCTCCACGCGACCCCTCCTGCCTCGCCACCTGCCACCCGCAGCCTCCCAGGGCACTCAGGGCGGGCAGTCGCCACGCTCTTCCTCCAGCTGCTTCCAGAAACAGCCAAAAGCTCTGCCACACCACACATGCAGCACACCCGCACACACAGACACTCGCACACACGGGCACCCATGTCCCTGCACACACAGACATGCACACCCACGTCCTTGCACACACAGACACACACACACACTGACAGGCAGGCACAGGGACTCCCCAGGCACAGACGCACCGGGCAGGGACACACAGCACACCCAAGCACACTCACCTGTGCTCACGAGCACGTGGACGCACTCTGCAGGCCCGGCCTGGGCAGGACCCCCACCTGGGCGGCAGTCCACCACACTCTGGAGCCCTCCCTGCACTGCTGCCTCAGGGCTTCCCGCTGGCCTCTGCTTGTCCTTCTGTCTGTGTGTGGAGATGCTTCCATGGCTCAGCCCGCCTGGACTTTTGCCAGGGCTGCTGTCCTCAGGCCCAGGGCTCAGAGCACCACCCTGGCTCTGCCACTGCAGCTTCTTGGGGAGTCCCAGCCTGTGTCCTGTGGCAGCTGCCCCAGGGACTGAGTGCCTCCTGTCCAGGCTCTCGGTGGAGGCTGTGGGTAACCCCAGCAGCCACCTGTGAGAGAAGCAGGGTCCAGGCCACATCCTGACAGAGGGGGCAGGGTCCAGATATGCCCTGAGGGCAGTGGGTGGCCCTGGGTGCCCCTCTGATAAGGACACCTTGGGAGCCCTGTCTGAGCGGTCTGCCCCGCAAGCACCCACCTGGCTCCCCACCCTGGAGAACAGCAGGCAGGAGAAGGCCCAGGGGGCTCGAGGCCTCTGTGGGGAAGACAGGGACCCAACAAGGTCACCAGGCACACAGCCCAGCCTGCAGCCATCTCCTAGAAATCCCCCATGTGCTCAGCCTTTGGAGGCCTGGGGTTCAGTTGTCCCCGAGGGCCCATCTGTGCCGAGGCCACAGACCCCACTGAGCACCCGTGTCCCTCCAGTGTCTGTCTGTCCAGTCCCAAGAGCTGTCATGCTGATAGGGCAGGACCAGCCAGCCAGGACATCCCCACAGGGACTCTGCTCTGAGCAGGGGATGGAGTGGCCGAGTGCTGGCAGAGTAAGGAGGGGAGGGCCTCAGCCCCCAGCTCCCTCTGCCCATCCCAACCCCAGGACACAGGGAGCCCCCACACTGCACAGCCCAGGTACTGGGCTAACTCCTCCAGGAAAGTCCACTCTGCCACAGTCCCCACCTCTGCCCTCCTGCACCTGTCTGTGTGCCACATCATCTTGCTCTCTGTACCACCCCAGGGCTCCGAGGACCAGGTCCACTCTGCCACAGTCCCCACCTCTGCCCTCCTGCACCTGTCTGTGTGCCACATCATCTTGCTCTCTGTACCACCCCAGGGCTCCGAGGACCAGGTCCTGGAGTCGCCAGCTCAGCTTGGCCTGTGCTCTGTCTCTGTCCAGCCCACACGGCTGGGCACCAACCCATTCTGGCTGGATCTCTTCCAGATGGGCCCAAGAGGCGGGTGGCCAGAGGCACTGCTGGCACAAAGCCTGGCTGCTGCTGTGGGCCCAGGCCCAAGCTGACCCTCCTCCCCATGTGTCCCCTTGCAGAGGGGGAGGTGAGCGCCGAGGAGGAGGGCTTCGAGAATCTGTGGACCACTGCCTCCACCTTCATCGTCCTCTTCCTCCTGAGCCTCTTCTACAGCACCACCGTCACCCTGTTCAAGGTAGACTGGCCCTGGGGCTACAGAGGGGATGGGGGGGCCTGGCTGGGTGGCAGTCCTGCCCCACCTCTTAGCTAACCGGGCAGCAATTCACACTGTCTCTGTGGCCCACAGGTGAAGTGACTGACCCGGGGATGGACATCGGAGGTCAAGAGACTGACCGACCCGCAGGGGCACTGCCTCTGGGCCAGGGCCAGCCTTGTGGCCCGTAGACTTGGACCTGAATCCTCCGTGGGTGGCTCTCCAGCTTTGCACTCTAGGACGCAGGCTGCTTTTGACACTGGCCCCAGCCCTGGGCCTGCTGTCCGCCCTGCTTCGCCGAGCGTGTGTGTGTAGCCTGACACCAATACAGTTGTCCTCTCCTGGAACCACTCTGTGCCGAAGGGTCTTGTTTCCTTTTCAGACTTTCCACGTTGTGTGGGCATCCTGAGTGACGAGGCCAGATCCAAAGGGGGCCAAGGGGCAGGGAGCGACCTGGCGAGGCTTGCAAGGTGACACCCCAAAGGAAAGGCCCAGAGGCGGGAGGCCACAGGTGGCTGCTCATGGCTGTGGAGCCTGATGGAAGGACAGTGGCCAGCAGTAAATAATTCCAGGCCTGGCCTCCTACACAGTCCAAACAGGGGGGCGGCTTGGGCCTCCGTGGGTCTGCTGGGGGCCTCTGCCCACCTTCTCTCTCAGTGCTGTATCCAGCCAGCCTGAGGGCCACGTGCCCCAAGGATTCAGAAGGGCCAGACTGGGCCTCGGGAGCATGTGCACACCCCCTGCAGGGGGCCAGGCATCACACTCTTTGGGGAGGGGGTGCCAGGGACCTGCAGCCGTGGGCGTGGAGAGGAGCGTGGAAAGCAGAGCAAAGCTGGGTGGCCTGCGCTTGGTGCCTTTAGGCTGCTGTGACCAAGGCCTGGGCAGGTGGTCTGACCAAGGCACCAGCAGTTTCCTGTCCAGTGAGAGCTGCTCCCTGGTTGGTAGGCAGTTCCTCCTCATGTGGTGGGAGGGACGGGGGTCTGTCTGGGGCTCTTATCCAAGGCCACCAATGCCCTCTGGCCCTAGTCACTTTCTGAAGGCCAGACCTCCCCATGCTGTCACCTGGGTGGTCAAGGTTCAGCAGAGAAAATTTGGGAGGGGACAGAAAGCTCAGTCCACGGCAGCTCTTAGGAGATCGCAGGACAGGAGGGCAAAGGACAGGAGAAGCCAGCACCTGGGTCCTGGGCTAGAGTTAGCTCGGAGACAGGACCCTGCAGAGACAAGCTGCGGGCAGCATCAGGGGCTGCCCTTGGCCATGGCTGGGGCATGGACTGCTTGGGCAGTCTACAGGTCCAGGGGAGGCCAGGCCAGCTGTGGGGCAAGGGCCAGCAGAGGCATGGTGGGGAGAGGGTTGCAGAGGAAGGGCTGGGATGGTGCCTCACTGAGGGCCAGTCTCCTGCAGCCAGGTCCCCAGAGGGGTGACCTCGAGTGCGAAAGGGCATGGGGTCTCATCTTAGCCAGACGTCACAGGAGACCCAGCACAGCGTGTCCTCTAGTGGTGCTGGAGGCCAGGCCTGGGCACCCTGGGGTCGCGGGGCTTGTCCTTCTCGTCAGCAGGGAGAGTGTGCTGCAGGCCTCTCCCGGGGACCACCCCTCTGAGTGCAGTCTGAGCTGGGCACCCTTTTATGGAGACACGCGTCCTGTGGGATCTGATGCCCGCCCCAGTCCAGCTGGCCTCATCTCAACGTGAGGACGTCTGCAGATTCCATTTCCAAACTCATTGTCCTGAGGCCCCGGGACTTGGGACCAGCAGGGCCCAGTGAATCCCCTGGCGTCTCGTGTCCAGCATCTCCTCCAGTGGTGTGGTCATGGGGCCCAGCACTGCTGCACACAGAACCTCAGGGGCAAGAAAGAATATCCAGAGAGGCCCAAGAGGGGGCTTGGGGAAGGCCATCAGGACTGGGCCCTGAGGCTGCCAGGGTCCTGCCCAGGAGTCCCAGGAGAAAGACGCAGGTGAAGGTCAGGGTCTGCGTGTTTGGAAGAGCAGGGGCAGGTTCTGCTTTGTTGAGACAGGGAGAGGGCGGGTGCCAGGCCAGGCCTGGTGGCCTGGGAGCAGAGAAGAGGTGGCACTGGGCACAACCCAGTAGCACGAGGGCTACTACCTGAGCCCTGATGAGGAGGGGGTGGCAGGTCGTGGTGGGGGCTGGGGCCGGGGAGAGGCCCATCAGGCTGGAACAGAGGAGGCCAGGCCAGCTGTAGGCAGAGGCAGTGGTGGGGAGAAGGACCATCAGGGACCCGACAGGGATCCTCCCAGCCACCCCAGGCCCAGTTCCTGGCCCCACAGAAGCCACTAGGACCTGCTCCCACCTGGTGTCTGAGAGAAAGTTCCAGGGCCCAGACCGGCTCACAGCTGCAAGGCCTGGGGCCAGGCGGCAGGCAGAGGAAGTCTGAGCCTCCTCAGGGACCACACAAAGGGCAGCATGTGTGACCCCCACTGTGAGGTGGCTTCGGGAGGCCTCAGAGACTGAACCTGGAACCTGGCCCCACTGACTTGTGTAGATGGCTGGACAGCGGTAGGCATCCTGGCAGGCCCAGCCCTGCCCTGCCTGGTCTCCCGAGAGCTGCGGCTGCTCCTCAGTCCCCGCCCCCGTCTCCCCCCGGGGGTCTCCCTCTTACGCTCCAGTACCAGACCCTGCTACCACCCAGGCCCCCACCCCGACCCCTCCTCCTTGGGCACAGCCTGCACTGGGCCACGGGCTGTGGCTTCTTTCCCCACAGTCTTCTCCTATCTCACGGGATAGCCACGTCCATGTGAGCCCATGTCGAACCCGGGCCTCAGCCCTGCCCCTCCTGCTCACGAGCACCACGCAGCCTGCTTCTCCACTAACCCCAAGGACCCTTCACCCAGATGGTCACAACAGCCCCTCTGGTCTCTCTGTGGCCAGTTTTTCTCCTCTGACCCATCCTTCATTCAGCCGCCGAGGTGACCTCTTAGGACATACATCTGGACCGTGCTGGCCATTAAAATGTGGAAGACAGTGAGATGCTGCTTGAGCCACAATAAAACACCAAATAAACTTTTTAAAAGTATTTTTATTAGTTGTTGGTGGACCTTTGTTTTATTTTCATATTAGTATGTGGTGCTGAGAAGTGAACCCAGTGCCTTGCATATGCGAGGCAAGTGCTGTGCCACTTGGCCACAGCCCCAGTCCCCACCAAACAAACTCTTAAAACACAACTTTATGTAAAGCCACTAAGGACAAGGACTCAGAAAAGTCCAGCTGGCCTACATCCCCAGATGAGGAGAGATGGCGGCTACTCGTCACCCCTCGGGGCACAGGGAGACAGAGGAGGACACCTGTAAGGGAAGAGGACATAAAGACTCAGCCAGAGACCCAACATCAGCTTGGCAGGACAGGTCCAGCGCCACTCAGCCCTGCCCACCGACCCCACACAGGGCCTCTGCCGCGCCAGCCTCAGCCAGGGAGCACGGCTGCAGGTCTCCAGCCTTGCAGAGGCCCTAAGCCCCTCTGGGTGGAGGGTCTGACCCCACCCCAAAGCATTTAGAGCCAGAAGCCAGCCAAGCTGCCCCCAGCCCCAGCACAGCTCGGCTCCAGCGTAGAATGAACAGGCCCTCCCTGCTGAGAGAGGAGAGGGCCCACTCTGTGGAACATGGACACCTACTTCTCCTCCAGGCTCTCCCCAGGCCCATGTGTGCATAACATACGGTCAACAAGGACAGGACACAATGAAGCAGAAGGGCATCGCCCATAACCAAGATTCAAAAAAAAATCCGACCCCAGCTAAAACTCTTCCTGGTCCCTGTGTGAGGGGAACGGCGGCTCCAGGCAGGTCCAAAGGGAGCAGGTCTTCCCAGGGCTGTCTCCTGCTGAGAGGCCCAGCCACCTTCTGCCTGGCTCCCGCGCCTGAGGTTTCCTGTGTTCCTGGGAGACTCTCTGACCCCCACCTGGGGGTCTCTTCCTCTGCCCTTGTTCTGAATGGACAGTCATCATGTCCAGCTGTGTGACCGGTCCAGGGACCAGTCACCCCTGTATTCCAGGTGTTTCCAACTACCCAGAGCAGAGGACAGTTGTCCCTTTCTATGTTTCCAATTCATCATGGAGCAGGACCTCTGTTCACTAGAAAAATGAAACGAACAGAAACAAAGATGCAGTGTCCCCTTTGTCCAGAGGGGATGTGTTCCAGGACCCCTGTGGATGCGGGAAAGCCCAGGAGTGCCAAGCCCCCTGCACAGGCACCATGATGCCATGCCAGCCCACCAGGAACAGAGGCAGGTCCTGAGAGGCTGGCGGATGTGTGGCATGGACAGCGTGAAGGCTGGACAAAGGGACGCCGGCTGCCATCCTGGGCAGGACAATGCAAGGTCTCATCACCTACTCAGAACAGAGCACAATTTAAAACCTCTATGTGGCTCATTTCTGGAATTTTCTATTTAATATTTTCAGACCACGGTTGACTGTGGGTGGTTGAAACGTGAAAGCCGCAGGTGAGGGGTCGGCCACACACTGGTTCTTTTTACGAGGTTCAACGGCTGCCCTGAGCTCCAGTGCTCACACAGCTTCTGAGCTGACCACTCCTGCCTGTGCGACGGCCAGCCAGCAGTCCCAGAGACCCTACCCACAGAGGCTCTGGGTGAGCACGGGGCGCGACCCTGGAAGGGGCCTGTGGGCTCCTCTGTTCTCCCCACCTACGCTGGACTTGCCCGCTTCGGTGGCTGTGCTGCCCTCTCCTGGACAGGCCACAGGCCAGGCTCCAGCTGGACTATGTATACACACTACCTCCCTTAAAATCTTTCCACGCTCCTGACTGATGAGTCTCCTCGGCCTGGACATTTCAGGTCTCGCCTCTGCCCAGCACAGGCCTGTGGCACCCTCCACCCCGAGCCAGGGACACTGTCCCCTGCTCAAGGCCTTCCCCCTCTCCACCAGGTCACCCCACCCACTTTGTGTGCCTCATCTCAGCAGTCACTTCCTGGGGAGGCCTGCACTGGCCAGTGGTCCTGGGCCGGCTCTGGACAGGTCCACTTGAGCACCCACCACCCAGCCCTCACCCTGGCAGCCCCATCGGCCGGTTCACAGGCAGTCTTTGGTTAGGGTCATCTGCCCCACACAGGGCCTGTGTCCTGCACAGGCAGCAGGAGAAGGCGGTCAGTGGGTGCCTGCTGGGGGACAGAGGAGCAAGAGGATGGGTGCTGAAGGGGAGAGGTGCTGTCAAGTCCAGCTCCACCTCACTGCCCACAGGACAAAGGGCCTCTCACCAGGCACTGATTCCTCCCCAGGCCTGGTCAGCCCCAGCTGCCTGGCCTCTGGGGGCGAGGGCGAGAGCAAGAGCAGTGACCACCACAGGGACCTGCAGAGGAGGGCAGGCTGCAGCCCACGCTCTGCCCCTTCTCAGTCCTCTTTTTCATCACTCTGTCCCTTAGCAGTCTCTCCACCTTCTCCAGGGGGGCTCTAGGCTCAGCCCCCATCAGGGTGGGGGCAAGATGCCCTTCCTGGGGCACACACTAGAAAGCAATTCAGGGCTGGCAGGGCCATGAGGAGAACCTAGAGGGACATGAGGTTGTCTGTGGGCCATGGCCACTGCTCGGCCCTCGGCCCTGAACCTTCCTCTGCACCCCTGGGGCTACAGCCGTCTGTCCCCAGGGCTCTGAGGCAGATGAAGTGGCCCCAGGCCAACAGACACCAGCAAACACAGAGAGAGTGCTCAGCCTTGGAGAGGGGACCCAGCCGAGACGTCACCCCACACAGGGACACCCAGCCCCACCTCCTGGCTCCCGTCTCTCCTCCCAGCCTCCCAGCCCCGTGAAGACATTCTCAGCTGCCGCAGTCTGGCTGGGCACAAACCACGAGCCACTCAAGCAGGAACAAACTTTATTTCCAAACTCCACCAGCACACTCCCTGGGAACTCTCCTGAACGCCACCCACACAGCTCCTCCAGGAACATACCAACCAGAACTCCCACCACCGGAACCTCACCAACCAACGCAAACTCTTCAGGAATCCCCACGAGAGCTCAACCAGAACTCAACAGGAACTCCTCAAGAACTCAAAAGTCATCATCTTCATGGCTCGCTGGCGTCACCTCTCAACCACTACTTCTGGCAAAAATGCCATGCGTCATCTCGACTCGGCTGTGGCCCTCAACATCTCCCCCCTTCTGTTTAAACAATAAGCAATGTGGCTTAGGGACTGTGCCTCTTAGGTTGTCCAATACTACATATGGTTCTTACCCGTCATCGGATGAGCTGACTTCAAGGTGTCAGCCTCCTGTCTTGGGTTGGTACCACTGCAATTGGATCATACCCTTCAATGACTACCAGTCCAGCATACAGCCATACTTGTGGATAGGCCTATGCACCAGTGGGGGGGTGAGGTTTTTGCCTCACCTCTGTTGGCCCCCAAATTTGGCCTTAGTGCCAGTGGGGGGGTGAGGTTCTTGCCTCACCTCTGTTGGCCCACAAATTTGGCCTTAGTGCCAGTGGGGGGGTGAGGTTCTTTGCCTCACCTCTGTTGGCTCCCAAATTTGGCCTTGGTGCCAGTGGGGGGGTGAAGTTCTTTGCCTCACCTCTGTTGGCCCCCAAATTTTAGACTATCACAAGCAGAAGGGAAGAGGATGCAAAATGCCAAGCCAAATGGCAGCTGTTTTTGGAAAAATTGTACCACCGGTGACACCATCAGCAAAGATGCCCCAGCAGTACCACAGTTCGCTGCACCAACAGATAGTTCACAATGCATACAAGTGATACATAGTCCAGGCAAGTTCTGCAAGCAGTTCAAAGCAGAGGAATCCATCAATATGTCCATTTCCTCCCAAAGTAAATCGACTCCTTGATTGAGCATCACTTGTTGAGTTATTATTCATTGATGCATCAGTTTATACAGTTTACTGTGGTAGCTATCGCAGAAGCTGTAGTTTGGTTTTATCTTTGTCTTCACCAGCACTGGGATGAAGATAGGAATTCTGGCAATGATGGCTAAAAAAAATTGTGTAACATTCCAGCAGGCAATAAGAAAACAATTTTTTGAACAATTTATATTATCCTGAACAGAATTATTAAATATAATGAAAAGAAAAGGAGAAAGTAAACAAACAGATCTGTCAACCTCCTTTAAAAACAATCCTTAACAGCTGTTTACCTAATTTAAATTAGTAAACAAACAGATCTGTTAACCACCTTTAAAAACAATCCTCAACAGCTGTTTATCTAATTTAAATTAAACCATTTAAATCATGTGAATAAAAAAATATTGGATCCATTTTTTCATGAGCGCTCCTCATATATGATATATGGACACATGCACATACACAGATACAACACAAAACACAAGTGTGGATACATGATACAATACATACAACACATAACATAATAAAGGCCTTGTAGCTTTTTACAGGTGAAATCTCCATTGCAATGTTTAAAACTCCACAGTCAAAAAATAGAACTGATCAGAAAAACATTAACCTGGGTCTGTATGAGCTCAAAAAACAAAATAAAACTTTATGATGTGGGAAAAGGCAATAATAAAATAGATATTGAAAAAAAGCATCCTGGTTACCACCTGGGTTTCACTTTTTTTTTATCTCCCATTCTTCTTCCTGTAACTTGCATATGGGTCTGAAGGTATTCCCACAAGCAAGCCCCAAGGTTTTTAACATTTGAAATAGGCCTTGAAAGATGGCCGCTGCTGAGCCTGGTGCTCAGAGCAGCGGCTTTAATCGAGACTTCGCGCAGCTTGTTAGAGCTCCTTTCACCATTAATCTGTAGTGGACCACCCTGCCAAGCAGCAGAAAAAACAAAGAGATTGAAAAAGAGACGCTTGGCTCCCGGACGCTTTCCTGCTCAGAGCCACGGGCGCTTTGCGCCCATCTGCTTCCTCTTTCACTTCGCTCCCGGCAGAGAAGCTGAATGGGTAATCAGCAGTGGATTGTAAGTACCTGAGGCAAAGAAAGCTCAGTACACCCCGCCTTTTTTTTTTTTTTAATATTGTCTATACAGGGAGAGTTAGTGGATTGGAATTGTTGGCTGGGCTGTGGTTTTGGGGTCGAAAATCCACTCCGCGGGAGCGGCCATTTGCTTTCTGCAGGCTGTCTTGATGGCCCTGTCTACACGGTCCAGCTGCCGCATCTAGAGACTGGAACTGGGCTGCGTGCCGAGCTCTGTCCTCCAAAGGCTGGACCACGGCCTCAAGTGCCTCAGTCGCCTGTTCCCTGCTGCACCTTGGGGCAGAGCCAGCTCTGGGGTCGTTCGGCATCCCCCTGCGAGGGGACCCGTGCTCCGGAGGAGGGGGCTGGAAAGCCGCGGCGGCAGCCGCTTGGGCCCCGGGAGCTAGGCACCGGGCCAAGGAGCAGCGGAGGCCGCGGCGGTGCTTCTAAGGTCGCAAACAAGCGCGGCGCCCAAGAGCGCGGCCCAGAAGTGGAGGCGACGGCAGCAGGGTTTCAGTTCTAGAAAACTGGACTGGAAACAGAAGCAGCAGTTTGTATAACCCCAAGATCTTGCTTATGCCAGGAAACAGTAAGGGTAACATGAATATCATTGAAGAGGTCTAACATGGCGGCAGGCGCGGAGAGATCAAGTCTCTGACCTCTTCAACTGCGCGGGCATAGGGAGCTGTAAATTATCTAAAGCCTGTTTGCTCAGGATCACTAGGCAATGCTGAGCTGACGTGGAGCTAGGGCGTACAATTTGGGCCCCTCAGAAAACACACACTGAGCACGAATCTGCTGCATTCAAGCCCCGGTTCGCCTGCTTCTCGTGACTCAGCACTAACAATCCCGCTGAAATAACTAGTCGGCCCACCTGATCTCACAGAGGTAAAAGCCAACTGAGCACCATAGCCAGACCCAGGGAATCAGGAGCGACGTGGGACTAGCGGTGCAGAACACCTGGCTATCGCTCCCACCACGGCTGACAACAGAGGTCCCTTGCACCAGCTACCAGGGGAGTTGCTACCTGAGGGCAAACAAATTCGCTGGGGGTCCTCAGCCCCAAGCCCTACAAACTTAGGGTCCGAGGAAGGCAAACAGAAAGGGTGTGACCAGGCATCCATGAAAACAGGGCTCCCAGGAGCAGCAGACCCAGCGTGTAGCCAGTATTGTGGTAAGTGGCACAGGTGAGTGGGGCCTGGATTGAGGAACCACAAGAAAAGGACCTAGGCACTCAGGACTGGAGACCCACACAGTCTGGGAAGAAGAGCTGAGGCACAGTGATTGGTTCCCACCTATCAAGAGGAGAAGCCTGGCCCAGTGGGCATAGCTCCACCTACTGGAAGAGAAGTTAATCGAGCTCTATGACTGCATTTGTTATTATTATTATTATTATTTTATGATTATTATTAGTATTTTTTTATTTTATTCTTACTTTTTGGAGTTGATGTTGTTGTTGTTCTTTAACTTTCTTTTTAATGGTTTCAATTTTTTAATTCTTTTTATTCTATTATTATTACTATTATTTTTTAAACTTCAGTTTCCATTTTTTTATTATCATTATAATTTTTTTGTTTGTTTTAAATTTTTATTTTTTCGTTTTTTCTATCTTTCTTTTCACTTTTTTTCTTTTGTCTTTTCATTTCTTTTCAATTTTCTTATTCCCCCTTTCTTGAATTCTACCTGCCTACACTCACTCTCTTTAGTGACTTCTTCCCTTCCCTTCTAATACCTCTCCTCCAAAGCATCAAATAAATTTATAAGAGTAAACAGTAACTCAGCAGTCAAACAGAACAAGAAGTATCATGAGCATAAAAAAGCACGGAAGAAAAGGAGTACAAACAATGAAAGACAGCCTAAATATTCAGGAGGACCTGGAGTCATCAGAAAAATGGCCATATAAAGAACTCAAGGAACACCTTAGACAGATGGAAAGGAATCTTAAAGATCACATTGAAAATGAATTACATAAACAGATAAAAGAAGAAGTTAAGCATCTTTATCAGGAGATAGAGATTATTTAAAAAATCAAACAATAATTCTAGAAATGAAGGAAATGATAAACCAAATTAAAAACTCAATCGAGAGTATCACTAACAGAGTGGAGCAAGTAGAAGCCAGAACGTCAGATAATGAAGACAAAATATATCATCTTGAAAAGAGTCTAGCCAACTCAGATAGGCTGGTAAAAAATCACGAGAAAAACATCCAAGAGATTTGGGATAACTTAAAAAAACCAAACTTACGAGTCATCGGGATAGAGGAAGGCACAGAGATTCATGCCAAGGGAATGAGTAACTTGCTGAAGGAAATAATTACAGAAAACATTCCAGAAATAAAAAAGGAAACAGATATACAAATTGTAGATGCATACAGGACACCGAGCACACAAAATCACAGTAGACCAATGCCAAGACACATTGTTATGAAGATATCCAATATACAGAACAAAGAGAAAATATTAAAAGCTACAAGAGAAAAGAGGCAGATTACATTTAGGGGTAAACCAATAAGGTTAACAACGGATTTTTCATCACAGACGCTGAAAGCGAGAAGATCCTGGAACAACGTATTTCAAACACTGAAAGACAATGGATGTCAACCAAGAATTCTGTATCCAGCAAAATTAAGCTTCAGATACGACAACGAAATAAAAATCTTTCATGATAAACAAAAGCTAAAAGAATTTGTAGCCAGAAAACCAGCATTGCAAAGCATCTTGAGCAAAACTCTACACAAGGAAGAAATGAAAAACAATAACCAAAACCATCAGCGGGAAGTGCCTTGGTAAAGACAGAGGATGGGGGGAAAGCTAATCATGGAGAAACAAACTAAATTAGAAAAAAAAGAGGTAAATAATCAAACATGGCAGGAAGTACAAACCATATATCAATAGTAACTCTAAACGTTAATGGCTTAAACTCTCCAATAAAGCAACATAGGCTGGTAACATGGATTAAAAAAACAAATCCAACAATATGCTGCCTCCAGGAGACACATCTGATTGGAAAGACATACACAGGCTCAAGGTAAAATGTTGGGAAAAAATATACCATGCACACGGTCCTCGTAAGCAAGCAGGGGTAGCCATTCTCATATCGAATAAAATCGACTTCAAGACTAAGTTAATCAAAAGGGATAAGGAAGGACATTATATAGTGTTAAAAGGAACCATTCACCAACAAGACATAACAATTATCAATATTTATGCACCAAATAATGGCGCTGCGACGTTCATAAAACAAACTCTCCACAAGTTCAAGAATCAAATAGACCACAACACAATAATTATGGGTGACTTCAACACACCTATCACCATTGGACAGAACCTCCAAACAAAAGTTGAATAAAGAAACTATTGACCTCAATATCACAATCAATAACCTATACTTAACTGACATATATAGAATATATCAACCATCATCAAGTGGATATACTTTTTTCTCAGCAGCACATGGAACCTTCTCAAAAATAGATCATATATTATGCCATAGGGCAACCCTCAGTAAATATAAAGGGGTGGAGATAATACCATGCACTTTATCAGATCATAATGGAATGAAACTGGAAATCAATGATAAAAGAAGGAAGGAAAAAATCCTACATCACATGGACAATGAACAATACGTTACTGAATGATCAATGGGTTACAGAAGACATAAAGGAGGAAATCAAAAAATTCTTAGAGATAAATGAAAATACAGACACAACATATCGGAATCTATGGGACACAATGAAAGCAGTTTTAAGAGGGAAATTCATCGCCTGGAGGTCATTCCTCAAAAAAAGGAAAAACCAACAAATAAATGAGCTCACACTTCATCTCAAAGCCCTAGAAAAGGAAGAGCAAAACAATAGCAAATGTAGCAGAAGGCAAGAATTAATTAAAATCAGAGCGGAAATCAATGAAATTGAAACAAAAGAAACTATTGAAAAAATTAACAAAACAAAAAGTTGGTTCTTTGAAAAAATAAATAAGATCGACAGACCCCTAGCCATACTAACGAAGAGAAGAAGAGAGAGAACTCAAATTACTAACATATGGGATGAAAAAGGCAATATTACAACAGACGCTTCAGAAATACAGAAAACAATTAGAAATTATTTTGAAAACCTACATTCCAATAAAATAGAAGATAGTGAAGACATCGAAAAATTCCTTAAGTCATATGATTTGCCCAGACTGAGTCAGGAGGAAACTCACAACTTAAACAGACCAATATCAGTAGATGAAATAGAAGAAGCAATCAAAAGACTTCCAACCAAGAAAAGCCCAGGACCGGATAGGTATACAGCAGAGTTCTACAAAACCTTTAAAGAAGAATTAATACCAATACTTTTCAAGTTATTTCAGGAAATAGAAAAAGAGGGAGCTCTGCCAAATTCATTCTATGAGGCCAACATCACCCTGATTCCGAAACCAGACAAAGACACCTCAAAGAAAGAAAACTACAGACCAATAACTCTAATGAACCTAGATGCAAAAATCCTCAATAAAATTCTGGCAAATCAAATACAAAAACACATCAAAAAAATTGTGCACCATGATCAAGTAGGATTCATCCCTGGGATGCAAGGATGGTTCAATACACGGAAATCAATAAATGTTATTCACCACATCAATAGACTTAAAGATAAGAACCATATGATCATCTCGATAGATGCAGAAAAAGCATTTGACAAAGTACAGCATCCCTTTATGTTCAAAACATTAGAAAAACTAGGGATAACAGGAACTTACCTCAACATTGTAAAAGCTATCTATGCTAAGCTTCAGGCTAGCATCATTCTGAATGGAGAAAAATTGAAGGCATTCCCTCTAAAATCTGGAACAAGACAGGGATGCCCCCTATCACCACTTCTATTCAATATAGTTCTCGAAACACTGGCCAGAGCAATTAGACAGACGAAAGAAATTAAAGGCATAAAAATAGGAAAAGAAGAACTTAAATTATCACTATTTGCGGATGACATGATTCTATACCTAGAAGACCCAAAAGGGTCTACAAAGAAACTACTAGAACTAATAAATGAATTCAGCAAAGTGGCAGGATATAAAATCAACACACATAAATCAAAGGCATTTCTGTATATCAGCGACAAAACTTCTGAAACGGAAATGAGGAAAAACACACCATTCACAATATCCTCAAAAAAAATAAAATACTTGGGAATCAACCTAACAAAAGAGGTGAAAGATTTATACAATGAAAACTACAGAACCCTAAAGAGAGAAGTAGAAGAAGATCTTAGAAGATGGAAAAATATACCCTGTTCATGGATAGGCAGAACTAACATCATCAAAATGGCGATATTACCAAAAGTTCTCTATAGATTTAATGCAATGCCAATCAAAATCCTAATGGCATTTCTTGTAGAAATAGATAAAGCAATCGTGAAATTCATATGGAAAAATAAAAGACGCAGATTAGCAAAAACAATTCTAAGCAGGAAGTGTGAATCAGGTGGTATAGCGATACCAGATTTCAAACTATATTACAGAGCAATAGTAATAAAAACAGCATGGTACTGGTACCAGAACAGGCAGGTGGACCAATGGTACAGAATAGAGGACACAGAGACTAATCCACAAAGCTACAACTATCTTATATTTGATAAAGGGGCTAAAAACATGCAATGGAGAAAGGATAGCATCTTCAACAAATGGTGTTGGGAAAACTGGAAATCCATATGCAACAAAATGAAACTGAATCACCTCCTCTCGCCATGCACAAAAGTCAACTCAAAGTGGATCAAGGAGCTAGATATCAAATCAGAGACTCTCCGTCTGATAGAAGAAAAAGTTGGCTCCGATCTACAGATTGTGGGGACGGGCTCAGAATTCCTTAATAGGATACCCATAGCACAAGAGTTAATAACAAGAATCAACAAATGGGACTTTCTTAAACTGAAAAGTTTTTTCTCAGCAAGAGAAACAATAAGAGAGGTAAATAGGGAGCCTACATCCTGGGAAAAATTTTTACTCCTCACACTTCAGATATAGCCCTAATATCCAGAGTATACAAAGAACTCAAAAAATTAGACAATAAGAAAACAAATAACCCAATCAACAAATGGGCCAAGGACATGAACAAACACTTCACAGAGGAGGATATACAATCAATCAACAAGTACATGAAAAAATGCTCACCATCTATAGCAGTCAAGGAAATGCAAATCAAAACCACCCTAAGATACCACCTCACCCCAGTAAGATTGGGAGCCATGATGAAGTCAAACAACAACAAGTGCTGGCGAGGATGTGGGGAAAAGGGTACTCTTGTACACTGCTGGTGGGACTGCAAACGGGTGCGGCCAATTTGGAAAGCAGTATGGAGATTCCTGGGAAAGCTGGGAATGGAACCACCATTTGACCCAGCTATTGCCCTTCTCGGACTATTTCCTGAAGACCTTAAAAGAGCACACTACAGGGATACTGCCACATCGATGTTCATAGCAGCACAATACACAATTGCTAGACTGTGGAATCAACCCAGATCCCCTTCAATAGATGAATGGATAAAAAAATGTGGCATTTATACACCATGGAGTATTATGCAGCACTAAAAAATGACAAAATCACGGAATTTGCAGGGAAATGGATGGCACTAGAGCAGATTATGCTTAGTGAAGCTAGCCAATCCCTAAAAAACAAATACCAAATGTCTTCTTTGATATAATGAGAGCAACTAAGAACAGAACAGGGAGGAAGAGCAGGAAGAAAAGATTAACATTAAACAGAGACATGAGGTGGGAGGGAAAGGGAGAAAAAAAGGGAAATCACATGGAAATGGAGGGAGACCCTCATTGTTATACAAAATTACATATAAGAGGTTATGAGGGGAATGGGATAACAAACATGGAGGGAAATGAATTACAGTAGATGGGGTAGAGAGAGAAGATGGGAGGGGAGGGGAGGGCGGATAGTAGAGGATAGGAAAGGTAGCAGAATACAACAGTCACTAATATGGCAGTATGTAAAAATGTGATGTGTAACCGATGTGATTCTGCAATCTGTATTTGGGGTAAAAATGGGAGTTCATAACCCACTTGATTCTAATGTATGAAATATGATTTGTCAAGAGCTTTGTAATGTTGTGAACAACCAATAAAAAAAAGAAATAGGCCTTAATGGTGTTCATTATTCATTAGCCTCCAGGTGTGGGAGAACCACTGTTCCAGATGTAAGGATATCAGTTTTTATGGATTTGAGCCAAGTCATCTTCTTTTTGGTCTGTAGAAATCACTTTAGTTAGTCTCTCTGGAATCCAAATCGGCTGCTGTTCTCCCTGTGGAAACACACAAACACACCCCCGACTCCAGACAATCACTGGGTCAGGACCTTTCCATTGTCCTGTTAGAATATCCTTCCAAAGTACCTTGGGCTTATGTACATTTTTTGGACACATATGCCTTTCCACAGCACTAAGCCCTGATGAATCCAAATTTTAAAAGTTTAGAGTAAAAAGGGTTATTTTAAGTTTATCTTTGGGGGATATATTACCCCTTTCCAATTCCCTCTTTTTGCTTTAATAAATACATTCTAATAGTTTGATGAGCTCTTTCAACTATGCCTTGTCCCTGTGGATTGTATGGGATTCCTGTTATATGAGTAATGCCAAATGATGAGCAAAATTGTTTAAAAGAGGTAGAAGTATAACCAGGGCCATTATCTGTTTTTAACTGTTTGGAACGCCCACAGTAGCAAAATTTTGTAAGCAATTAGCTATAATATCTTTAGTTTTCTCTTCGGCATGAAGGGAGCCCATCAAAAATCCGGAAGAAGTATCAACTGTAACATGCAAATATTTTAATTTTGCAAATTCTGGCAAGTATGTGACATCCATCTGCCAAATATGGTTAGGTATCAGTCCTCTAGGATTGACTCCAAGATTAACTGTGGTAAAAAGGTCACACAATTTTGACATTGTTTTATTATATGTCTAGCTTGTTACTTAGTTATTTTAAAACACTTTTGTAAAGTATTAGCATTGACATGGAACCTTTTATGAAAATTTGTAGCTTCTTCTATTATAGAAAAAATATGTATGTCATGTCAATGCTAAATCATTGCCCAAACTAAGGGCGCCAGGCAATCCGGTATGTGCTCTGATATGTCCTATAAAGAATGGATCTTTTCTGTCCCAGATTAGACTTTGTATAGTGGAAAACAAAGAGAAAACAGTAGAAGAAGGTGAAATCCTACCAGCATCTTCAAGGGATACTATAGCATTAACTACATACTGACTATCAGAAAATAAATTAAATACAGAATCTTTAAACATTATAAAAGCTTGTAATACTGCATTAAGCTCTGCCTTTTGAGCTGATTGTTTGGGTACTAAAAATGTAAAAGTTTGATCAGGGGTAACTACTGCTGCTGTACCATTATTTGACCCATCGGTGAATATATTTGGAGCATTCATGATAGGTGTTTTTCTTGTCATGTTTGGAAAAACTACAGGATGCGAAGACCAAAAAGACAATAAAGGATTAGATTGTAAGTGATTATCAAATGAAACATCAGATTTGCACATGATTATTGCCCAAGTATTTAACTCATTAGCTAACTCATCAATTTGATCCATAGTATATGGAGTAATAATTTTATTGGGAAAAATCCCAAACACTCCCTTTGCTGCTTTTATTCCTTTGAGTATTAATTGTCCTACAGCCTCAGGATACCTGTAAGAATAGTGTTAGGAGAATAAGATAAATGTATCCACAATAATGGACCTTCTTGCCAAAATACTCCTGTAGGAATATTTTTTGTTGGTAGTACAATAAATAATAAGGGCAAACTTATATCAATTCTATCCAAATGCATATTTTCCATATATGTTTCAGTGATTTTTAATGTCTTTCTTGCTTCAGGCATCAACATGTGGGGTGAATTTGGATCTGATGGACCTTTTAGGATATCAAATAAAGGTCCCAACTCTCCTGTTGGTATGCCTAGATAAGGCCTTATCCAATTTATGTCTCCCAATAACTTTTGAAAGTCGTTAAGTGATTTGAGTTGATCTACTTATATTTGAATTTTTGGTGGATGGACCATGGTTGAGGATAATGGAACTCCTAAATAATTAATTGGAAGATTTAATTGTACTTTATCTATTGCTATCTCTAGATTATAATTTTTTAACAAGTTTGTAAGTGTGGCATAACATTCTAGCAATGTGTTTTTATCTTTGTTTGCTAACAATACATCATCCATATAGTGAAATATTTGTAGTTCAGGATTTTGATTTCTAAGTGGCTGGATTGCTTTGTTAACATAAATTTGACACATAGTTGGGCGGTTAGCCATCCCTTGAGGGAGTACTTTCCATTCATATCTCTGATCAGGACCTTCATGATTCAGTGCAGGGATAGTAAATGCAAAACGTGGACTATCCTCGGGATGAATTGGGATCGAAAAAAAAACAATCTTTAATATCTATAGCTAAAACATGCCATGTTTTTGGAAAAGCAGACAATTGAGGAATCCCTGATTGTGCAGGTCCCATAATAACCATCTCATTATTAATGGCTCTTAAATCTTGCAATAATCTCCATTTACCAGATTTCTTTTTTTAAAGAGAGAGAGAGAGAGAGAGAGAGAGAGAGAGAGAGAGAGAGAGAGAGAGAGAATTTTTAATATTTATTTTTTAGTTCTCGGCGGACACAACATCTTTGTTGGTATGTGGTGCTGAGGATCGAACCTGGGCTGCACGCATGCCAGGCGAGCGCGCTGCCGTTTGAGCCACATCCCCAGCCCCCAGATTTCTTTTTAATGACAAAAATGGGAGTATTATGGGGAGATACAGAAGGTTGTATATATCCCTCTGCTAATTGTTGTTTGACCAGGTCATGGGCTGCTTGTATCTTTTCTTTAGTTAGGGGCCACTGAGGAACCCATACTGGTCTTTCTGATTTCCAAGTAATTTTTATTGTCTCAATGACCCCTTCTGAAAACCCAATCCGTGTCTATTTATTTCTTGATCTATTTGTATTGGTGCTGCTATACCTTGTTCTTGTTCTCCTAATCTTTTTTCTTTCCTAAAACCTTGTCTAGCCCTAATAGTGGGTACATTTGTGTTGATGTTATTTGTTAATGTCAAACCTAATTGATCTAGGACATCTCATCCCCATAAATTTATAGGAAGATGATCCAATACATATGGTTGTATAGTTCCTTCACATCCTTCAGGATCCTTCCAATCTAATACCATTGCACTTCTATGGGGATTAGTCACCACTCCTAGGCCTCGAAGCATTTGAGTGGCTTGTTGTAATGGCCAATGTTTCGGCCATTCTTTACGAGATATGATGCTAAGGTCAGCACCTGTGTCCAGTAGCCCATTAAACTCATGACCTTGAATATTTAGTTTTAGCATTGGGCAAGAATCTAAATTTAAAGACAGCATAACCCAATCTACACCTGTGGAGCCTAATCCCTTGGAACCTCTTTCTACAGTACGACTGGAAAATTTATCATGCAGGCTGGGTATTATTAATAACTGTGCTATTCTATCTCCTGGTGAAATTACTGATATACCTCTTGGAGAAATAGCTACAATTTTTATTTCACCCTCATAATCAGGATCAATTACCCCAGGACTTATCATAAGTCCTGTTAGTGTAGAAGAACAGCGTTCCAATAATAAGCCTACTGTTCCCTGGGGAAGAGGTCCTTTTACTCCTGTGGGAATGATTTGAACTCCCATCTCTGGAATTAGTACTGCTCTGGCAGAGGTGCAGATGTCCAACCCTGCACTCCCTCTGGTTTGTCTGATGAGGGATTTAATGGATAATGCGTCCTGGGCACTACCTTGATGGTGCTGTTGGGTTCCTCCATTGCCCCATATATTTGTGGTTTTGGGCCCCGGGGCATTGGGCCCTCTAGTCCGTTTTTTGGCAATGGAGCCCGATGCTTTTCTCCATGATATCATGGGTAAACACCTGGTCCTTGTCCGTTTTTTGATAATGGAGTACCCTCTATGGTGGTTTAAGAATGGCATTCATTAGCCCAATGTCTCCCTCTACGGCATCGTGGGCAAATACCCGGTATTCTATTCCTTTGATACCTAGCTTTGTTAAACCCTCCTCCTATGGGGCGATTCTTTTTAAAATGTCCTGTTTGTTCACAATTGTAGCATGTTTTTGTCCTGGCATCTAAAGCCTGTTGTACTGCAGCTGCCAAGACTTGCCCTTGTTCATTAATGTCTCTCCATAATTTAATATGTGTTTAAATCTCCATGTTTCCATGGTCTAATGGCCTCCTTGCACCATCTGTTTGCTTTCTCAAAGGCTAGCTGTTTAATTAATGGCATTGCTTGTTCTGTGTCCCCAAAAACTCTGGTAGCTGTTTGAATAAGCCTATCTACAAATTCAGCGTAAGGTTCATTAGCTCCTTGTATTATCTTAGATAATTGACCTTGTAAATCTCCATGTCCTTGTAAAGTCTTCCATGCCCTAACTGCATCTGCAGCAATTTGTGAGTATATAGCAGGATCATATCTAATTTGTTGCTGCTGATCCTCATAAGGTCCTTTTCCTAACAACATATCTAGATTTCTCTGAGGATAACCAGCTGCTGCATATCGCCTAGCCGTCTCCATGCAAAATTCCTCATTGTCAATCTTCCATAACAGGTATTGTCCTCCATTTAGCACAGCTTTACACATATTAGCCCAATCTGCTGGTGTCATGTGCAAGTTGGTAATGGATTTGACCAAGCTTACAGTGAAGGGTGCTTGGGGACCATAGGTTGTTACAGCCTCCTTTAACTGCTTCACTGTTTTGAAATCTAAAGCACGGTGAATTTGCTGCCCTCCTGCCTGCTCAAGTACAGGGCATGCTAATCTTTGAAGTCCTGTCTCAGGATCCCATCTATCAACTATGGGGGTTGGGGGCTCCATAGATGGAGCTGTCGGTTGGACACTTACATCCTCTGGTGATAGAACAGTGTTAGTAGCAGCCTCCTGTTGTAACTTTTCCCCTGATAGTTCTTCCTCCTTTAAATTTTCTTCCTCTGTCTGACTAGCTCGAGAGACCTTCTCTTTTACTTGATCTAAAATGTCTTTCTCCATGGTGTGAACCTCTAACAATAACACTCTTTCGGTTTGTTTTTTACTAATTTCTAATCTACTATAAAGATAATGCAACCCAACAAGATAACACAAAACAAAACCGAAACAGAATGAAACAAGAACGGAACAAAAAATCATTGTATCAATTTTCCTATTTTCTTGAAATGTATTTTCATGGTCTATCTCTATCTCCTCCTCAGGGCCAAACAACTTCAAACCTTGAGCCAACCATTTTTCCCAGTTTGCCTGAGAAAGTTCTAGGGATAGGCAGCTTGAAACAAAAACAAAACAAATCAAAACAAGAACACATTGTTTTTTGAAATGGTCACCCATTCTCTCGCCTTCCCTCAGGGGCGAGCAATTTCACTTACCTCCGAGCTTCAGGTGTTCCCCGCACGGGCCGCCAAATGCCGCAGTCTGGCTGGGCACAAATCACGAGCCACTCAAGCAGGAACAAACTTTATTTCCAAACTCCACCAGCACACTCCCCGGGAACTCTCCTGAATGCCACCCACGCGGCTCCTCCAGGAACACACCACACACACCAACCGGAACTCCCACCACCGGAACTTCACCAACCAATGCAAACTCTTCAGGAATCCCCGCGAGAGCTCAACCAGAACTCAACGGGAACTCCGTGAGAACTCAAAAGTCATCTCTTCTTTTTTTTTAATATTTTTATTTTTTAGTTTTCGGCGGACACAACATCTTTGTTTGTATGTGGTGCTGAGGATCGAACCCGGGCCACACGCATGCCAGGAGAGCGCACTACCGCTTGAGCCACATCCCCAGCCCCATCAAAAGTCATCATCTTAATGGCTCGCTGGCATCACCTCTCAACCACTACTTCTGGCAAAAATGCCATGCGTCATCCTGACTCGGCTGTGGCCCTCAACACTCAGCAGCAGGTGGCCCAGCCCTGGCCAGCTGGCCACCCTGCTTCGGCCCCTGGCCTCACTCCTCGTGAACACACCTTGCTTCACACTGCCTGCAGCATGATTCTTGGTCCCTGGTCTAAGGACACGAGGGCACACGTCATGGACGGGAGCTCACACAGATGGATGGGAACAGAGGCCCTCTGCTCCAAGGTTAGTGGGTGGACGCGTCTTCCCACTCCAAACACACGTACGTGTGCACATGGTACCAGTTGACGCTCAAGCATTGGCACCCAGGCAGATTCACGGGACACACATATGCACAGATTGCACAGACATACTCGTGTGACACACACACACACACTGAGGCACAGCAGTAGCATGGGAACATTCCACACTCAGCGTCCCTTCTGCGTGTGTCTCCATCCACCTCTGACTGCCCGTGACCTTGGGCCAGACCCCGGCCCACATCCTTCCTCTTCCTCCATCAGAAGGAGAATCAAATGTCCCTCCCATGTAGACAGCAGGCAGTTGCTGAGGTCAGGCCTAAAAGGAACTCAGAGAGGATCCTGGTATTGGGCAGGTCTTGAAGAATGTCACCTGCCCTGGTATCATTTGTGGTGGACTCAATATTCATGTCCCCAAATCTACTTTTAAATCTTCACCTGCTTATTCATGGTACTGGAGGCCTCCAGGTGGTGACTGGGCCCTGTTTTAGTCAGTCTTTGAATCACTGTGACCAAAGTACCCAAGAGGACCAACTTAGAGGAGGGAAAGTCTATCTGGGGCCTCCATCATGGCTGGCCATCTTGCTCTGGGCCCAAGGCGAGGCAGTACATTCCGGGGGGAGACCCTGAGAGGAGCTGCTCAGCTCATAGTAGGGTCAGGAAGAGAAGGGACCACAGGGCAGATGCACCCTCCCAGGGCATGTCCCCCCGGCCCACAGCCTCCCCTGACCACCCAGTCTGTCCATTCAAACCAGGGTGGATGTCAGGTCACAGCTCTCGCCATCCAACTGCTTTTCCTCTGAATATTCCCACAGAAACCCGGGAGCTCAGGGGGACCTTCGTATCCTGACCATCACAGGCCTCATGATGGAGGTCCCTGTGAGAGGCCCAGCGAGACCCCTTGCCCTTCCATGGTATGAGAGGACACAGCAAGAAGGTGCTGTCCATTCATAAGGCAGCGGTCCTCATCCGGGGGAACCTGGCAGAGCCTGGCCCCAGCTTCCCAGCCCCAGAGCAGTGAGAAACACATTTCTGCTGTTCAGGAGCACCCAGACTGAGGTCTTCTATGGCACAGTCCCAAAGAGACTCACTGTCGGCCAGCAACTCCCAGCAGCATGCAGAGAGCCTGCATGGACGCTGGACGGCCTCTCATTCTGCACTGAGGATTAGGGGTCCTTGGGGGGGGGTCCATGTCAGCAGTCAGGGCTCCGTGTCTCTGCCCCTCCTGCTCATGGCTGGAGGTGGGCACAAGGGAGCATCAGTGGCAGCCCCTCCCCTGACAAGTCCACAGCCCTGGCTCCCAGGGGACACACCTGGTCTCCTCACTGGCTACCCCTCCGAGTGTCCCCTGGGTGGACTCGCCTGGTCTCGGCTCCCGGTGGCTTCTGCTCAGTTTCAGTTCGTGTCTCTGCCCCTCAGGGTGGGCTCATGGTCCACATGTGGCCTTGGGGTCAACAGCACATCTCCTGGTCAGGACTCCCCCTGCAGGATACCATGGCCCCCTCAGCTGTCCTCATACTGACCCTGGAACCTGTGGGTCTAGAAGGGACCCTGTAGATGGGATTGAATGAAGGGGCCTGAGATGGCCTCCAGGTAGCCCAACGTGTGGTCACAAATGTCCTTACAACAGACTGGGGGACTTGACTCAGGTGACAGGACATGCAAGCCAAAGTCACTGAGAGCTGTGGGATGTGGAGGGCCACCCACCAGGGAGCACAGCTGGAGCTAGAAGACGGAAAGATCTGGACAGCCCCCAGAGCCCAGGAGTGGCCTCTGTCCTGTGAGCCTGCCCACCCCAGCCCAGCCCCGATGGACTCACGCTGGGGTCCAGCACAGAGATCGGACATCCAGAGTAAGTCAGCAGCTCTCTTTCCCTGTAGCCATGACAGCTGATGCCCAGACTCTCCCCAGAGCAAATGCTCCACCTGCTGATGGTGCAGCTCTCCAGCAGCTTAGAGCAAGCCCCAGACCCTCGACCCACACCTTTCTCTCCACACCCTCTTTCCCAACAGGCTCTGCAGCTGGGCCCAGAATCCACCCAAGAGCTACCTTCCGGCTCAGCTGGCCCTCAGTCAGAGCCTTTGTACTGTGCCGGACAGTGCAGCGGCACCCTGGGGGTCTTCCTGGCCACCTTGCCCACCATGCCTCTTCCCCCTAGGCAGCAAGGGTCCCAGGGCTGCAGCACCTGGGATGGAGACTCAGGGCTTGCCAAGCCCAAGACGCCTTCCCATGTCACCAGAAGGCAGGTCCTGAGACCTAGGAGCCTGACATCTAGCAGCACCTGACTCTGCTTCCTGTCCAAGCATACACACATGCACATAGGCACACACCCATGCATGAACACATGCACACAGATAACACATGCACACACACACACACAACCACACACACACACCCATGCACACAGGCAATGTACGCACATGCACATGCACACACCACGCACACACACGTGCACACAGGCAACACATGCACATGCACACACAAGCACATGTGCACACAGGCACACACCCATGCACACACACATGCACAAAGCAATGCATGCACATGCATTCACAAGCACACATGCACACATGTACCAGGCAACTCACACACACGCACACACAAGCACGTGTGCACACAGGCAATGTACACACATTCACACACAAGCACACGAGCACACAGGCACACATCTATGCACACACATGCACACAGGCAATGCACACACACAAGCACACATGCACACAGGGACACACCCATGCACACACACATGCACACGTGCAGCCCTGTGCTTCCCAAGCTCACAGGACCCCTGGTGAGGACTGTGCTCAGCCTCCATCTCCTCCAGACCCACCAGGACCGCATGCCCACCCCTTGGCTTGGAGCCTCCCTAACTGCTCTAATTAAGTGCAACAAGCCCAGCTCTCGCCCTCCCCTGCTGGGACATCTTCTAGCCTTGTGCACTCCCAGTTCACCCTCGTGTCCTGCGGGCTCCAGGAAAATAGGGTTGCTCCTGTCTTCCCTTCAGCCCCAGCCACTGGCACACAGCCCTGAACGGACACATGGACTCGGGGCCCTAGCACCGTCCTGACTTGTAGGGTCCCAGGTCTGCCTCCCCAACCCCTCCACCTCCACATGATGCAGACAGGTTGGATTTCTTTCCCAAAGTGATTCCCTCTGAAGAGACCATGGACCCTGGACACTCTCACTCATGGTCATCATCCATCTGCTTCCCACTGGGGGTCCAGGTCCAGCAGGGCAGCAAGCAGACACACCCTACCAACCAGGAGGAAGGGCCTGCTGGTCAGTAGGCAGTCCTGCAGCCTGAAGGCCAGCTTGGCACCTGCCCCGGTGGTCTCTAGTCTGGCCTTGCAGGAGGGGCCTCCTGGTGTGGTGGTGGGGCGGCTCCTCCTGCCTTGTACTTGCCCAGAGCCCCCTCCACAGACCCCTGGATGGCTAGAGGGGCATCAGGCACCAGGACTCTGGCCCATGGCTTGCCTAGAACAGTGGCCACTAGATTAGTTCAGAGGGGCTGTATGGGGGCTTTTTTCTGTCCAGGAAATGTATTTATAGAAATGCCCAAAACCGTGTGATGCGGTGCCCGTGGCCTTCTTTCAGCACCTCCTTCCGGTGTCAGGCACGTGGTGCAGCCAGCACATGGGTCCTCCACCCGCTGATCTGACTCGCTGCCTTCAGCCACCTCACCCACAGGGTTGGGAGCTGTTCCCAGCAGCTTTCCTGCTGCACAGCAGTCAGCTGGCTCCCTCCCACCAGAGAAAGTCCTCTGCTGCAGACATGTGGCAGCCAGATGGCCCTGGGGCCTCCGCGGGACTGGGGCTGTGTGCCCTTCCCGGCACCAAAGCCACAGGCCGTAACTCAGCCTGCCTGGGGGTGAGGCTGTTGACATGCTTCATGTCCCCCACGTCCACAGCCTGGCCGGTTGAGGAGCCCTGCCTCGGGGAGCCCCTCAGGCAACACATCTGTTTCCACTCTGGTGACAAACAGGATGTGCGTGCCCTCCCATGCCTCATCCAGGCTGCTTGGAGCCTGCTGGGTCATCACCAACCGCCTGGGCCCCGCACACCCTCTCCTGGAGTTTGTGGGGAGGTCTGGGCCCACCCCAGCCCCCTGGCTTGCAGACCGAGGCCTCCAGGCCAGAAGCCAGGCTTTGGTGTCTGGAAGAAGGGCCTCCCAGAGGCCCGCAGGTCTCCAGCAAGGGCCCATGTCCACACTGGGGCCATGGCTGGGTCTGCACTGGCCAAGTTTGTTCTGGAAGATATACCAGACCTCAAAAGAGAATTGTGGGAATAAAAGCAGAAACAAAAATGATTTTTTTTTTCTCCTTCCAAAGACGAATTCAGGGCCAGCAGCGGTACAAACCAGCAATGAGACCAGAAGGAATTATGGGAAAGGACACCTTCCCTGCCTGTGAACAAGGGCTGCGTAGGACAGTGCAAAGACCAGGAACTGAAGACAGTGAAACTGAGAGAGCAGGTCGTGCTGAAGGGTCAAGCCACCATAGCAACAGCACTAGGGAAACACACCAAAAAGTCTATGGCCAGGTTCTCCTAAGGAGAGGCCAAAACAGTGTGGATATAGGTAGAGTAGATGTAGGTGTGGGCTATGGATACAGACACTGAGAGATAGAGCAAGAAAGCATGGATAGCAGAGATGATATGGATACAGATATAGATGGATATATCATAGATGGATGGACAGATGACAGATGATATCAATACAGATCAAGATGGACAGGTGATGGAAGGATGGATGATAGATATATGAATACAAATAGAAATGGATAGATCATGGATGGGTGGATAGATGATATGTATACAGAATCAGATGGTTAGATCATGGATGGGTAGATGACAGCAATATGACACAGATACAGAAGGACCAATTTTGAACGGGTATAGCGATGATAGCTGACATAGATACAGATAGATAGATTTTGGATGGGTGGATAGGTGATAGATGATATTAATACAGAAACAGATCATGAATGTGTTGATAGATGAACAATTATTTGGATTCAAAATCAGATAGAAAGCTATGGATATATAGATGACAGGTGATATAGATACAGACACAGATGGATCAATCATAGATGAGTACATAGATAATGCATAATGTGGATACAGTGACAGATGATTAGATCTCTGATAGGTGGATAGATGAAAGTATATACGGACCTGGATACAGATGGATAAATCATGGATGAGTGCACAGAGACAGAAATACAGATAGGGATGGACAGATGACCAGATAGGAGAGACGACAGCTGTCATGGATACAGATACAGATGGACATATGGTGGGTGTTTGATAGATAAAAGATGTCGTGGAAACAAATCCAGGTGGCTCAAACATGGTTGTAGGGATAGATGATAAGTGACATGGATACAGATACAGAGGGATGGATCACACATGGCAGGATAAATGATAAACAAGATCATGGGTGGGTAGATAGGTGACAGATGATATGGATAGAGATACATCATGGATGGGTAGATGATAGACAATATGGAAACAGATACAGATTGATGGATCACAGATGGATACTAACATGATAAATCATACAGATGGATAGGTCATGGATAGGTGGATAGATGACAGATGAAATGGATGGATAGATCATAAACAGGTAGATCAATTATAGATAACATGGATACAGATCCTGATGGAGAGGTCATCGATGGGTGTATAAATGATAGATGACATCAATACAGATACTTATGGTTGTTCATGAATGGGTGGATAGATGATAGAGGACTGGATATGGATACCAATGGAGAGATCATAGATGGGTAGATAGATGATATGGATACAGAAACAGATGGATAGATCATGGATGGTTAAATTACAGATGATATGGCTATACATACTCAGGGTAGATAGATGACAGGTGACATAGACACAGGTGCAGATGGATAGATCATTAATGGGTTGACAAATGATAGATGATGAATACATATGCAGATGGGTAGATCATGCATGGTTGGATACATGATAGAGGATAAGGAAACATACAGAAAGATTGATCATGAATTGGTGGATGGATGATAGATGACATGTATACAGATACAGATGGATAGATCATGAATGGGTGGATACATAAATGATGATTTTGAGCCAGAATCAGATGGATAGATCGTGGGTGTCTAGATGACAGATGCCTTGGATACAGATACAGATGGATAGGTCAGATGGGTGGATAGATGAAAGTTGACATGGCCCTAAATACAGATGGGTAGGTCCTGGATTGGTGGACAGATGACATGGATGTGGATACAGATCGACAGATCATGGATGGATTGGTAAGTGATAGATGACATGGATACAGATACAGATGGATAGACGATGGATGAGTGGACAGATGATAGAATACATGAATACAGATAAAGATGAATAAATCATGGAAGAGAAGATAGATGGTAGATGATATTTATACAGATGCATGCAGATAGACCATGGATGAGTGGATAGATGTTGGACAATATGAACACAGTTGGATAGATAATGTATGGGTAGATTATAAATAATATGGATACAGATATCAATGTATAGATAATGGATGAGTGGATAGATTATACAGGTAGATGATAGATATATAGACACAAATGTGTATGAACTAGGTAGAAAGATGTAAATGGATCAATGAGAGACGGTATAATGTGGATACAAATATAGATAGACTAGATTATAGATAGATGATATACTGATAGTTAATAGATGATATAGATCTTGACAGAGATAGACTAGATATGATACATGATGGATAGACAGGTAGCTACTTAGGTAGGTAGATGATATGGGTATGTATGCAGATAGATAAAATACATCAATAGAAGGAAGTTGATACGGACTTTTTAGTATATATGTGGGTGTAAATAAAGATATTGATAAGTGGAGGTCGGTGGAATGCAGATGAAGACATATACGGGAATCAGTGTGGATGAGGAGATGGACAATTAACGTGCCTATTTTCACCAATGGACGTCCAGGACTATAAAGAACAATCTAGTCAAATGACCACATCTCATTTTTCAGTTTGAATGAAGCCAGGGTTGGTGGGACTTAATAACACTCACCACTAAGCCATCACCTGCCATGATTAGAGGGAAACCTCCTGCAGCGTTGGTGGGGAAACAAGACAGGAATATAAGTCAACTTTCTTTCCATTCTACTTTTTTAAAATTTTTATGGTAGTTGTAGATGAACAGAAGGCCTGGCGGCGTCCATGGTGCTGACCCTGGGTGAGCAGATGCAAGACACCCTGGCCTCCACAGGGATGTAAGAGCCAGGCCTGGGAGGCCAGCACGTCTGCCCCCATGTGGACGCCCTCAGACTCCCCCCTGGAAAGCCTGGTGGGGACATGCGAGGGGCACAGCCAGGACCCCAGGACGCAGCCTCCAGCAGGGCGCAAAGCCTCCTGGGAGGACACAGAGCACTGCCACGCAGCTCTGGAGAGTAGCCACATGGGCTGCAGCCAGCTAAGACCCAGGGGGGCTGCCTGAGGCCTGGAGCCGCCATTCTCAGAGACACAGAGATGCCAGGCTCTGAGCTTCGGGGTTGGCGCCTGCCCTGTGGGTTTAGTCGGCCCCGTCTCTATCCAGCCATCGCATCCACAATTAATGAAACTCAATCAAACCTATGAGGGGCTCTCAGTCCACCAAACTGGGTCACATTGGCAAGTGTGCTCTGCAAAGGTCCACACATGAGAGTGGAAGAGAAATCCCTTCCAGCAAATACATGAAGCCAACAACGAATACAAGAAATAGAGAGAGCCAACTACGACAACACCTCCCAGGTGGTGATTCACCAGAAAATGTCCCCAAGGGCTGCGGCCGGGCTCAGGGAGAGCTTGCCCAGCAGGTGTGAGACACGGGGCTCGGTCCTCAGCTATAGCTCCGTTTGACGAACGGAGCCCTAAACCAAGAAGGAGAAGCTACTCCCGTAGCTGACAGACCAGATTTCACCCCAGGATTAACCAGAAGAGACTAAGAAGGTCGCTTCATATTGGTAAAGGGAACAATCAAAGAAGATATAACAATAATAAATATTGTGCCCCAAATATGGGTGCAACTTTTACATAAAAGTCATACTTCTCAAATGGAAGCCCCTGATAGGTCCCAGCATGATAATACCAGGGGATTTCAACACACCTCTCTCCCCATTACATAGATCACCCAGACATAAACTCAGTAAAGACTGTTTGGACCTGGAAAATATTATAAATCAAATGAAACTGACAGACAGCTGTCGCATATTGCATCCAACAACAGCTGAACACACTTTCTCTCAGTGGGTCATGGACTTCTCCAAAAGAGATCATATTTTAGGCCACAGAGCAACCCTTAGCAAGTACAAAAAAAAAAAACACCTAATCTTATCAGATCCTAATGGAATGACTTAGAAATCCACACAACAAATCCTACTACATTAACACACAGAGATTAAAAATACCCCTTTTGTAACACCAGAGATCGAACCCAAGGAACCTCAACTACAGGGAACCTCAACCAGCCCTTTAATGTTTTGTGTTGAGACAGAGTCTTGTGAAGATGCTTAGAGCCTCGAGAAGTTATTGAGGCTGGGTAGGAACTTGTGATCCTCCTGCCTCAGCCTCCCAAGCCACTGGGATGACAAGTGTGTGCCACCAAGCCCAGCTGAACAATACTCTTTGGAATAACGAATGGGTGACAGAAGAAATCAAGGGAGAAGTTGATTTGGTCCCAGACCCTGTGGGACCCTGTGAAGGCACATGGAAGAGGAAAGTTCATAGCCATTAGTGTCCACATCAGAAAGCCAGAAAGATCCCAAACAAGTGAACTAAGGATGCACCTCAAGGCCTTGAAAGGAACAAGCCACAGCCCAAGCCAACAGAAGTCAGGAAGTAACATGAGAGCAGAAATCAATCACCTTGAGAATAACGGAGCAATACAAAGGATAGAGGAGACAAAGAGTTGGTTCTTGGAAAGAAAACAAAAAACTAGATGAACGAGCCCAGAACTAAATAACCAAACGAAACGGGGAGAAAAACCAAATTAATAAAATTAGAGATGAGAAAGGAGAAGTCCACGACATCTCAGAAATCCGGCAGGTCTTTAGGGACTATTTTGAAAGTTTATTTTCCAATAAACTGGAAAACCAGGAAGAAATGGACACATTACTAGTCAATACAGTCTGCCAAAACGGAATCGAGAGGACACAGAAAACTTCACAGAACCCCGACTTGCGATGAGGTACAAGCCGAAATCAGGAGCCTTCCAATGGAGCAAAGCCCAGGACCAGAGGATGCTCAGCTGACCTCTACACACCCTTAAGCAGCACCCAGGCCAGCCTTCCTCACATTATCCCCAGCAATACACACCTCCCAGGAGCTTGGAGTGGCGCTGCGACAGGAGCGCAGTGGTCTGCAGGGGAGGGAGGCGCACAAAGGTGCTGGACAGGGCCAGGGAGCGGCACAGCAGCAGGGGGGCACTGGCAATGGCTTTCAGTGACGTGAGGGTGGCTGAGAGGACACTGAAGTTATGTGTTGGGCTCCATTGGCATCAGTTTTTAGGAAGAGGGAGGCAGAGACCACCCTGCCGAGGGGCCTGGCCCAGTCCTCCCCTGCACCCTCAAGGTGACTGGGGTGCTCCTGCCACTCTGCCTCAGCCCTCCCCTGCATCCTCAAGGTGACTGGGGTCCTCCTGCCACTCTGCCTCAGCACTCCCCTGCACCCTGGAGGTGACTGGGGTCCTCCTGCCGCTCTGCCTCAGCCCTCCCCTGCACCCTGAAGGTGACTGGGGTCCTCCTGCCGCTCTGCCTCAGCCCTCCCCTGCACCCTGGAGGTGACTGGGGTCCTCCTGCCGCTCTGCCTCAGCCCTCCCCTGCACCCTGGAGGTGACTGGGGTCCTCCTGCCGCTCTGCCTCAGCCCTCCCCTGCACCCTGGAGGTGACTGGGGTCCTCCTGCCACTCTGCCTCAGCCCTCCCCTGCATCCTCAAGGTGACTGGGGTCCTCCTGCCACTCTGCCTCAGCCCTCCCCTGCACCCTGGAGGTGACTGGGGTGCTCCTGCCGCTCTGCCTCAGCCCTCCCCTGCATCCTCAAGGTGACTGGGGTCCTCCTGCCACTCTGCCTCAGCCCTCCCCTGCACCCTGGAGGTGACTGGGGTCCTCCTGCCACTCTGCCTCAGCCCTCCCCTGCACCCTGGAGGTGACTGGGGTCCTCCTGCCGCTCTGCCCCAGCCCTCCCCTGCACCCTGGAGGTGACTGGGGTCCTCCTGCCGCTCTGCCTCAGCCCTCCCCTGCCGTGCACACACTGGGCGCCCAGCCAGGGAAACAGGCAGCGGAGACCACAGGTGCCCACGTTCCCCTTCCCAGCAAGGCAGGAGCCGGGTCCCACACTCTGAAGCTCCCTGTGCCCAGCCTTAGGATTCACAGGGCAGCTGCAGTCCTGCTAGTGCAGCAGGTCCCGGCCAGCAGTGCGGATCCAACAGGCCCCTTCAGCCCAGAGCCACAGTCCTACAGACCTCCAGGCCACTCCCAGGCAGGAGAGTCCTAGAGGACGACAGACATCCTCAGAGGGACGGACGAGCCACCACGAAGAGGTCAGAGTTCCCGGTGCTGAGGTGGGAAGAGTCCAGAGCATGTGGGGACGGAGTCGCTGTGCCCCTGCGTGTGTCTCAGGTGAAGGGCAACATCTGTGCACCATGCTGGCCTTGGGGCAGAGGCCCAGGAGGCTGCATGCGGATTGGGAGTGAAGGGACTTGGAGGTGGCTGTGGAGGGAAACGCGGCTGCCTGCTCCTCCTCCAGCCCTCCTGCCACCCTGGGAGAGTGTGCCCCTGACAGCACAGCACACAGCCTGCAGAAGAGCTCTCTGGTGACTGGCCCAGGCCCTGGGTTGAGAGCCTGTCTAGATGGACAGTCCAAGCTGATGTTAGCCAGGAGCATAGTGGTCTCTAAAACCCAGCGGAAAGCAGCTAACCAGAAAACCTGACTAGGAAAGACAGGAAGGGAAACAGTTTTCCCTGTGAGCAAGAAGAGGACCCACCACCTTATGTGTCACTCTACTCAACTTTGCCAAGACCACTGGGACAATAGACTGTCCCCTATCCCCGTTTTCCTCAGAGGCAACAAATGATGGCCCCCAATACTGGCTCTTCCATCCTCTGTGATGTCCTCAGAGCCAAAGGCTTCCTAGGACCAAAGACTCTGTCACCTCCCAAGATGAAGGTGGGAGATTTGTCCCGAGACCAGAGCCACAACTCAGATGAGAATTCTTCAGATGCCCCTGCAAGGGACTAAAGGACCTGCCCATGTTGACCAGAGGGAAACACCTGAGGGGGACAAGGCAGTTTGTGTGCCAGCCTTTCTCCACTATTGTGCTCGTAAGCTGGAAAAATCATATTCCCTCCTACACAGAAAAACCCTGAGCCTTGACTGATCTGATGCAGCCCGTTATCCAGACCAGGGATGGGCCCAACCAAGAAGAAGGGCTAAAGAGATATCAAGAAGCCCTCATAGGAAACCTCAGAGAAGGGAAAAAAAGAACAAAACACACTGTCTGTGCCCAAGAGTTAGAAGGAAAACGAGCCAGCCCTGAGCCCTAGCCTAAGCCGAGCATCTACAGACAGACAGAGCTGAGCAAAGCCTCCCGCTGCTCCAGCATCTCCCTCTCGCACCCTCGATAGCCCTGAACATTTCTCTCAGCCCCACATCTGCCTAAGGCCCCTCTGCCCTATGAAACTGGCAGCAGTGATCAAAACAGATGTGCCCAACTGACTCAGAGCTGAGTGTCCAGGCCACTGCAGCTGCCACCCCTCTCCCTGCCCAGAGGCACCCAGGGGAGGAGGGGCACATACAAGTGTAGCAGCCGCAAGGCATGTTTGTCAGCAAGGATATGCAGAGGCTCAAGCAACAGGTGATCAATGCAGCCTTTGTGGGACAGACTCACAGTGACATTTGCCAAAAATTACAATCCTAGAGGACTTTACTGAGAAGGAGCCAGTGAGCTGATTAAGGTGGCCACACAGTTTTCCTCAATGGAGACCCAGAGGCTCAAAGAACAGGCAGACCAAAAAGATAAAGAAGAGTATGGATCTCATTACAGCTGCCCTCACCACAAACCCAGAGGTCACTCAAAGGGGGGTATCACTAGAACAAAGCCAATGGTCCAAAGGTTTATAGAGAAAAAAATGTGGCCAGACAAAAGGGGAAGCCTCCAATGGCCCCAATGGGCAACCCCCACTGCCATGCTCAAATGCTAAGCCTTGAACAGAGAAGGAGTCAATGTTTTCCCCAGCCTTGGGCCCCAGTCCCATCCTTTCAGTTTCTTCCCACTGGCTCGGAAGTCCATGATTGACGAATATGGCAGGGGTCCCATAGACACATACAATTGCATCTGATGCACGGGACCCAGGGCCTCAGGAGGGCTCAGCTGCAACAAGCCCCCAAATGAACCAGGAATATGTTCATGTTAACAGCCAGTAGTGGGCCATAGGGTGCTTTCCCCCAGCCTTTGTCACCAGCCCCCTCCAAAAGGACATGCCACCCTGGGGCCAAGCCACACACTGTGAGCCACCAGCAGGAAGGGCCACAGAGCTCCCTGCACCCAGGCATACTGAACAAAAACCCAAGTGGGGCAGCTACTCTGTACAATTAGAGCAGGCTCCCATCTGGCAGGAGGAGGGAGCCACACAGACAAAGAGCAACACCTAGGTGGGCACAATGTGGCGGCCACACTGGGACACACAGGGAACAGCACCACTACCCTCCAACCTGACAGGTGGCCCATGGAGAGATTTGCATAGGTGCCTTTTACACAAATGATGTCCCAGGCCATCAGTCTCTGCTGGGATTTTCATCAGATTTAAGAGTTGGAGAATCCCAGCAGCCAAGATCCTGCACTGGGAGATAACAAAAATGTCCTGCATCTTAAGGCATCAGAGGCTCTGTGTACACTTCCCTTCCCTAAATGACAGTTCCTCCCAGGGGCTTGAGACCACCATCCTTGGGACAGCACTGGACTCTGACGTAAAAGCCCATATGTATCAAGAAAAAGTCACATAACTTGCTGACATCTGACTCAGCAACAGAACAGATAACAGCAGCTGAGCCTCCAAAGAAACAGGAGATCTGCTCAATTCCAGTCCCTTCAACCTGCCATCAGACTAGAGAATCCAGATTCAGCCATATATGGATCCCCAACTTTCAGTTATGGCAAACCCCTCTGTGAAGCCACAAAGGGGGAGAATGGGGTCCTCTAATATGGAGGCCAACTAAGCAAAAGACCTTTGAGGACATTCAACAAGCACTCCCAGTGCACCTGGACTAGGGCTCCCTGACCTCACAAAGCCTTTCTTTATGCACATCCATGAACAGTCAGGAGAGGCTGTAGGAGTCTTGACTCAGGTCCTGGGAACATAGCAATGTCCAGTGGCCTATCTATCCAAACAGCTGGACTCTGTAGCCCAGGGCTGGCCACCTTGTTTACGGGCCCTTGTGTTGGAAGCTGATAAACTGGCTATGGGACAAGAACTGGTTGTCAGGTTCCTCATTCAATTTTGACATTGTTAAGAGTACAAAGAACAATATTGGTTGACTAATGGTCTATACCAGGGCATGTTATGTGAAAACCCATGTATCCATGTGGAAGTCATCCAGACTCTAGTCCCAGCAACCTAGCTGTCCGTCAGACCTGGACAACCTGACCACCACTGTGTTGAAGTCATGGATGAAGTGTTCTCCAGCAGTCCAGACCTGACACACCAGCCCCTCAGGGACCCTGATGTGGAGCACTTCACAGGTGGTAGCAGTTTTATAAAAGATGGGGTATGTTTAGCTGGATATGCAGTGGTCACTCTGGACTCCACTGTTGAGGCAGAACCTCTGCCTCAGGAAACTTCAGTACAAAAAGCAAAACTTAATGCTTTGACTTGAGCACCTCAGTTGACAGCAGGAATCTGTGTGGATATTTACAAAGACTCAAAATATGCGTTAGCTACCCTTCATGTTCATAGGGCCGGGGGGAAAGGGAGACATGATGTATGGGCAAGAAATTCTTAAACTTTTGGATGCACTGTGGGCTCCCAGGAAGGATGTGATTATATATTTCCAAGGTCATCGAAAGGGAAACACTGTGGTTGCTCAGGGCAACCAAAGAGCTAACAGAGAGGCCAGGTTAGCTGTCTGTAAGAAACGGGAAGAAAATCCAGTCCCAGGTTTAAATGCTGCCCTCCTGCCTGGCTGACTGTCTAACAGAATGGGAGCCAACATACTCCCAATGTGAAAGAAAGTGATATAAGAATGAACAAGAAAATTTTCTCCCAGGTGCATGGTGGAGATTTTCTGATGGGCAGAATAGCCATGCCAGAGATTCTAGCCCCAGCCTTTATCAGACAGTTATACAGGAGAACACATTGGAAATACAGCACTTGAGACAGTTCTGAGTCAACATTTCTATGTCCCCTGGCTCACAAACTTCACGTGGACATTCTGAAAACAATGTGAGGTTTGTGCTCACAACAATCCTTGTCAGGGGCCAGAGCTCCCACCAGGAATCCAAACTATAGGAGGAGCACCTTTTGAAGACTCGGAAATAGACTTCACTGAACTACCACGCTCACGGGGCTTTAAGTAACTTTTGGTTTTTGTGTGTTCCTCCTCTGACTGGGTGGAAGCATTTCCCACCTGCCCTGAAAAGGCTAGGGGGATACTAGGATGCTTCTCTGGGAAATGATTACAGCTTTCTTATCCCAATAACTATTGGCTCAGACAATGGGCCAGCTTTGGGGCAGAGGTGATATGATTACTGACCAAGTGTTTAAACATCAGATGGAAGTTACATCCTGCCTATAGGCTGCAGAGTTCTGGTAAAGTTCAAAGGATGAATAGGACTTTAAGTCTCAATTGAGTGACCTGTGACAGGAGACGCACTAACATTGAGATGAACTTCTCCCTATTACACAGTTGAGGATTAGATCCACTCTCACTAGGAGAACTGGATTGTTTCCTTATAAGATAATGTACAGGAGCCTCCCCTTATTAGGGACTACAGGGAGACTTAAGAGAGATAGGAGAATTCACCCTGAGATGACAGCTTCAGGCCTTAGGGAAAACTTTACAGGTTCCCAACCATTGGGTTAGAGAAAGATTGCCAGTAAGTCTGACCCAGGTGCACACTCCTTCAAGACGGAGATTGAGTCTGGGTCAAAGAATGGAATATTCAACCCCTTAACTTGTTTGGAAGGGCCCTTTCACTGTTATTTTATCCACCTCAACTGCAGAAAAGGTTGCAGAGACAGGTCCCTGGATTGACTACACCAGACTCACACCTGCAGCTGTGGACTGGGGGTGCTCTCCAGATGCTGCTACGCCCTTGACGCTGACCATCCAGAAAAAAAAAAAAAAAAAAAAAAAACACCAGAGAAGCTTGAGGATCAGAAGGACAACAGCCCTGCTCCAGTCACTCTGGAAGCTGACTGGTCTACCACAACCAAAGATTGAGAAGTCTATGGCCCTGTTTCAGCCACACAGGAGGGACTAGTGGTCAATGCACGGTGGAAGATAAACTTCCCACCAGGACTAATGGACTCTTTCAACCTCTGAGATGGTTCTTACACTGTAATGCATTGCCACCCCTTGATTCTAAATATATACACAGTTCTCTGTTTGGTTTTTGCTACTGGTTTGATAACAGTAACTCCTACTGACTGGACTCTGGGTAACAAAATTTCACTTACACATTTTTTCTTGCTTATATAAGTTTTCTAGGATTTGTTTGGTGTTATTAGTATGGCTTTGTTAATTTATGCTGTTTAACCTATGCTAACCAAATTGTTAGTCTATTATTTAGTTTGGTTTCCCTTGATAACCTTAAGAGGCTCTACCCTACTCCTAGTCCAACAGTGGAGATCATGTGAACCATGTGTCAAGCCAATCCACTATAACCAAGAGGTGGTAAAATTAGGACCTGTTCCACCAGAGGAGTGTTCTAGATGGATAGCTGTTTGGAAAGAAAAAAGAGGTCCATTGGAAAGAAACTTGATTTCGGAGGTCACCAAGCTTGAGGTGAAGGTAACTGGCCACCCCAGAGGACTATTGCCACAAATGGTCCCGCTCACTACCTGGGCACAAAATGGTGGTTGGAGCTATAGAACTCCTATTGACATGTTAAACAGAATTATTCACTTACAAGCTGTACTAGAAATTATTGTTAATCAGACTGCCACAGCCTTTGACCTCCTAGCCACACATCAGACCAGATGCGAGTGGCTAACTATCAAAACCGCTTGGCATGAGATTACCTACTGACTGGGAAAAAGAAATATGTGGAGAGTTCAAAAGCTCAGATTGTGGCATCCAAATCGATGACAATAGACAAACAGTTAATGATATAGCCAACAACACAAGAGAACCAGCACGTGTTACTTCATACCTAGAAGGGCATTAAAGTTTGGGTCCCAAACATGCTTTTGGGAGATGGTTTTCAACTCTTGGTAGATTTAAAAGCTTAACTGGTGTAGTGGGTATTCTGCAGCTCACCTGTTCATTGCTCCCATGTTTGGCTCCACTGTGCATTAAAACTATTGGGTCCACTGTAGAAGCTGCTGTTGAAAGGATGACAACAACTAAGATTTTGGCATTACATAAGGCTTTACACCAAGATGATGGTAATGATGCTCTTACATTTAAAGGATTAGATGTTGGGGATGCAAATCAAGTCAAGATGGCGCCTGGCACTTTGCTAGGAGGAGTGGTTTGTGAAGCCATGCCAACGAGCCATTAAGATGATGAGGATTCCTTATTGGCTGACTGCTGTGTCTAGATGATGTTAATTAAGTTAAGCTGTGTGTCATTAGTTAAGTATATATACCTCTGCAGTCCAGCAGAGAAGCGGCTGCGGCTACCTTGGTGCCTGCTACTTTGAGTTCTTGCTCAGTTCCCGCTGAGTTCACTTGCAATAAAGTAGTTCCCGCTTCAACCTTCAAGTTGCTTGTCACCTCCCGGTTATTTGCCCAGCCAGACTGCAGCAATTAAATTACGGGAGTACCATTAAAGGGGGAATTGAAGTGGCACCCACATTCTCCACAGAAAAGTTTTACCTGGGTTTATCCAGAAATCCTCACCACGGCTCATTTGGGGGCTGTCAGCAAAAGAGTCTCTGCAAAAGAGTCCAATGTGGATAAACTTCCTATGTTCATGTTGCCCTATTTTACTTGGCCACTGGCCTGGAAGATACCAGCACTCCAGGCGCTGGACACCCCTTACTAGTTTTTCACAAACCTATCCAGTATAGTAGTTTGTAGAAATGTGCAAACAAGGCCTCTGGCCTTGAGCTGGGCTTCACAGAGATGTCTACATTTTTAAGATAAGTTACAACTGGGCTCCATGGTAACAGCTGGCAGGGGAGGAAAGAAAGGGGAGAAGAAGCTCCCCCCTTCTCAGGTGTGGTCCTTGAAGGGTTAACTTGCCCAGAGCAGTGAAAGAAAAAGCTGCTTTTATGTAAACTTCTGCAGACTGTGAACTTCTGAGCCTCTCCCCTTACAAGCTGGGTATAAAACTCTGAAACTCCCTGAATTCGGGGTTCAGGGGATTGATTAATTACAGCAAATGCTGTGCCCTCTGAGCCTGGCTGCAGCCAAATAAAACTGTTTTCTGTTATTTTCGGTGCCTTGCCTGGTTTGTCCCTACAACAGCCTCCCTGTCCCTGGTACTGAGTCCTGGCAGCCTGAGCAGATGACCACAGGTGTCCCCCTCCACTGTCAGCCCTGTAGCCCACACAAGGCCTCCCCAGCCTGCCTTGCTGTGTGCTGAGCTGGGTGGGGCCCCTGGAACTCCAGCCTGTGAGACTGAGCCCTGCTGAGCTCCATCTAAGGTGAAGCTGGGCCCCCACAGCCACCGAAGCAGGGGTGGTGTGCGCCCAGGACACCCTGCCTCTCCAGTCCTTCCGACATGCCCCCCCAGGGCCACAGGGGCACTCAGGGATGCCATGAGTCTGGCCTGTACTGTGGGTGCCATTTGGGGGTGCATGGCGTGCTCCCAGAGGCCCCGGAGCACCCCGTGACAGCTGGCCCCAGGACATTTCATGGTGAACACTTCCCCAGAGACCCGGGCTCACACAATTGTCCCTCACCCATGCACCATCCCATACGCTTCCTCTACAACTCCTCAGGGGCCTTGATGTCCCCAAGACCCTCTCCACCTCCTCTCCATTCCCTTCACTCACCCCTCCCAGGCCCTGGCATGGCCTGGCCTCTGAACAGGGGATGCCTCCCCTGTTCCTGCTCTTCCAGAGCCTTCATCCTCAGGGCCCTCCAGAGCCCAGTCAGGTCCCCCACCTCCTCCTCTCACCCTTCACACCGGCCCAGGCACTGCGCTCCCCTTCCCTGTGGGTGGCCAGCTCCCCCAGGCCCTAGGGGAGCCCCGTTTCCCTCTCCAGTGCTGGCCCAGCAGTCCTGGACCCTCAAGGAGGGAGTGCACCCACATAGTGAGGAAGCCAAGCTGTCCCCCTGGCCGGTGACCCTCTGCTCTGTTCCCTCCCCTCAGACCCAGGAAGCTAACGGCCACCTCTCCCTCACCTGCAGCCCCCCTCTGGCAGCCCTTGCTCAGGCCCTGAACGGGCTCCTCTTCCTGCCCTCTGTGGGTGGACACCTTGAGCACCCGGTGCCTCTGCAGCTCTCCCGTCTCCTGCATCCCCAGGCCCTGGGCACACAGCAGGGCTGCCATCTGCTCCTCTGGGAGCCCCAGCCCCAGAGACCTCTCCACCACCAGGCCCTCCTGGGCCAGCACGGGTTCTCTCTGTAGCCCCATCTTGCCCCCTGCCAGGGACCCCAAGGAGCCCCAAGCCCCTTTCTTCCCTTCCCACCAGCTTGCGCCCACCAATCCCAGGACCCCCACTCTCCTCCTGCTCTGGAGGATCTGGGTTCTCCCAAGAAAGAGCTGTCTGCAGAGAGGTCCAGGGAGCAGCAGCCACCAGAACCAGGCTGGGGTCAGAGGGTCAGGGGGCTGCCCAGGTACTGAGGGGTCCCAGTCCCAGGGAGGCAGTCAGGGTGGAGGGCCTAACTGCACAGCCGTGGGCCAGCCCCAGGCAGGAGCAGAGAGCAGCAGTGGGATTGGGCCTCCCCCTTCTCCCCTGGGACCCAAGGCACTGCTCCCCACCACCACATGCCCACACGAGATGGCCGCACCCAGGTCTGAGCCCCCTCACCCTCTGACCCAGAACCCCCAGAAGAAAAGGGAACTTAGGGAAGTGTGCATGCCACCAGTTTCAGTCCTGTTCTTAGTCTCTGCGGGGGGTGTGGGAGGTTGCACCTCTGGGGACAACAGCCGTGACGCCTGGGAGCACAGGACAGAGTAGAGTGGGTGGCAGTAGGGACCAGAGCACGAAGGGCTGGCAAGGGCCCTTCAAGGCCCCACAAGGTGAGTGGGGTTGGCAGGGAGAGGAGGCCACAGGAGGAGAGGACATGGAGCCTGGGTCACAGTGGCCCTTCAGGACCCAGCATCCCAGGGGCCACGGGATGTGGGAGGGAGCGAGAGCACAGCCCCACACAGAGGGCCTCGCACAGCACCCAGGGGTCTGCCTTAGAAAGTCCAACCAGTGAGGGACGGGAACCTGGGGCAGGGCACTGCCAGGCCACCAGAGCTGGACACACGTCCTACTCACGGACATGAGGGGATGAGGCAGGAGGGGGTCAGAGGAACAACATGGCCTCTCCTAGAGACTGTGGGTATGAGGCAGAGCTAAGGGCACCTCGAGGAGGCAGGGCCAGGGCAGCTTCCAGAGCCAGGTGCAGAGGAAGCCTGGAGCACAGGGACACAGGGCCAAGCCTCCTCCAGGGGCAGGGCAGGACCAGCGGGCTCTGCTGGACACAGCTGGCTGGAGAGAGGATGGGAGCCTCAGGGGCCTGGGAGCAAGGCCAGTCCTGGGAAGAGGGTGAGGCCAGAGGAGGACACAGCCTCCACTGAGGAGAGTGGGGTGGGACGAGGCAGCTCTGGGCTCAGGGACCTGGGCAGAGCAGGTGCCCGTGAGCTGGGCAGGTGGGGTGCCTGAGAGTCGTGAGCCACCCAGGAGCCACCCCTGGGACCAGGGTCCAAGCTTCCACAGGTGAGCTGGGGAAAGCAGGGATGCTGAGGGACCTGGGCAGTCCCGCGGCTCAGAGAACCAAGGGAGAGCAGCTACAGGAGAGCTGGGCAGTGGAGTGCTGGAAGGCTCGGGAAGCCCAGGTTGCAGGGCACCAGAGGCAGAGCATCTGAAGGTGAGCTGGGGCAGGTGGGGTGCTGGAGGTGCCCAGGAAGCCCCAGGAGCTCAGGGGACCTGGGCAGAGCACTTACAGGTGAGCTGGGGCAGGTTGGGGTGCTGGAAGTGCCTGGGAAGCCCTAGGAGCTCAGGGGACCTGGGCAGAGCACTTACAGGTGAGCTGGGGCAGGTGGGGTGCTGGAGGTGCCAAGGAAGCCTCAGGAGATCAGAGGACTTGGGCAGAGCAGTTATGGGTAAGCTGGGGCAGGTGGAGGTGCTGGAGGTGCCCAGAAGCCCCAGGAGCTCAGGGGACCTGGGCAGAGAACTTAGGTGAGCTGGGGCAGGTGGGGTGCTGGAGGTGCCCAGAAGCCCCAGGAGCTCAGGGGACCTGGGCAGAGCAGTTACAGGTGAGCTGGAGAGGTGGGGTGCTGGAGGTGCCTGGGAAGCCCCAGGAGCTCAGGGGACCTGGACAGAGCAGTTACAGGTGAGCTGGGGCAGGTTGGGGTACATGAGGTACTGGGAAGCCCCGGGAGCTCAGGGGACCTGGGCAGAGCACTTACAGGTGAGCTGGGGCAGGTTGGGGTGCTGGAGGTACCTGGGAAGCCCCAGGAGCTCAGGGGACCTGGGCAGAGCAGTTACAGGTGAGCTGGAGAGGTGGGGTGCTGGAGGTGCCTGGGAAGCCCCAGGAGCTCAGGGGACCTGGGCAGAGCAGTTACAGGTGAGCTGGGGCAGGTTGGGGTGCTGGAGGTGCCTGGGAAGCCCCAGGAGCTCAGGGGACCTGGGCAGAGCAGTTACAGGTGAGCTGGGGCTGGTTGTGGTGCTGGAGGTGCCTGGGAAGCCCCAGGAGCTCAGGGGACCTGGGCAGAGCAGTTACAGGTGAGCTGGGGCAGGTTGGGGTGCTGGAGGTGCCTGGGAAGCCCCAGGAGCTCAGGGGACCTGGGCAGAGCAGTTACGGGTAAGCTGCGGCAGGTTGGGGTGCTGGAGGTACCTGGGGAGCCCCAGGAACTCAGGGGACCTGGGCAGAGCAATTACAGGTGAGCTGGGGCAGGTTGGGGTGCTGGAGGTACCTGGGGATCCCCAGGAACTCAGGGGACCTGGGCAGAGCAGTTACTGGTGAGCTGGGGCAGGTGGGGTGCTGGAGGTGCCTGGGAAGCCCCAGGAGCTCAGGGGACCTGGGCAGAGCAGTTACTGGTGAGCTGGGGCAGGTGGGGTGCTGGAGGTGCCTGGGAAGCCCCAGGAGCTCAGGGGACCTGGGCAGAGCAGTTACAGGTGAGCTGGGGCAGGTTGGGGTGCTGGATGTACCTGGGAAGCCCCAGGAGCTCAGGGGACCTGGGCAGAGCAGTTACTGGTGAGCTGGGAAGCTGAGGTGCTGGAGGTGCCCGGGAAGCCCCAGGAGCTCAGGGGACCTGGGCAGAGCAGTTACAGGTGAGCTGGGGCAGGTTGGGGTGCTGGAGGTGCCTGGGAAGCCCCAGGAGCTCAGGGGACCTGGGCAGAGCAGTTACAGGTGAGCTGGGGCAGGTTGGGGTGCTGGAGGTACCTGGGGAGCCCCAGGAACTCAGGGGACCTGGGCAGAGCAATTACAGGTGATCTGGGGCAGGTTGGGGTGCTGGAGGTACCTGGGGATCCCCAGGAACTCAGGGGACCTGGGCAGAGCAGTTACTGGTGAGCTGGGGCAGGTGGGGTGCTGGAGGTACCTGGGAAGCCCCAGGAGCTCAGCGGACCTGGGCAGAGCAGTTACCGTGAGCTGGGGCAAGCGCAGTGCTGGAGGTGTCTGGGAAGCCCCAGGAACTCAGGGGACCTGGGCAGAGCACTTACAGGTGAGCTGGGGCTGGTGGGGTGCTGGAGGTGCCTGGGAAGCCCCAGGAGCTCAGGGGACCTGGGCAGAGCAGTTACAGGTGAGCTGGGGCAGGTGGGGTGCTGGAGGTGCCTGGGAAGCCCCAGGAGCTCAGGGGACCTGGGCAGAGCAGTTACTGGTGAGCTGGGGCAGGTGGGGTGCTGGAGGTGCCTGGGAAGCCCCAGGAGCTCAGGGGACCTGGGCAGAGCAGTTACAGGTGAGCTGGGAAGGTGGGGTGCTGGAGGTGCCCGGGAAGCCCCAGGAGCTCAGGGGACCTGGGCAGAGCAGTTACAGGTGAGCTGGGGCAGGTTGGGGTGCTGGAGGTGCCTGGGAAGCCCCAGGAGCTCAGGGGACCTGGGCAGAGCACTTACAGGTGAGCTGGGGCAGGTGGGGTGCTGGAGGTCCCCAGGAATCCCCAGGAGCTCAGGGGACCTGGGCAGAGCAGTTACTGGTGAGCTGGGGCAGGTGGGGTGCTGGAGGTACCTGGGGAGCCCCAGGAACTCAGGGGACCTGGGCAGAGCAGTTACAGGTGAGCTGGGGCAGGTGGGGTGCTGGAGGTACCTGGGGAGCCCCAGGAACTCAGGGGACCTGGGCAGAGCAGTTACAGGTGGAGCTGGGGCAGGTTGGGATGCTGGAGGTACCTGGGGAGCCCCAGGAACTCAGGGGACCTGGGCAGAGCAGTTACTGGTGAGCTGGGGCAGGTGGGGTGCTGGAGGTACCTGGGGAACCCCAGGAGCTCAGGGGACCTGGGCAGAGCAGTTACAGGTGAGCTGGGGAGGTGGGGTGCTGGTAGAGCCAGGAAAGTTCCAGGAGCTCAGGGGACCTGGGCAGAGCAGTTACTGGTGAGCTGGGGAGGTGGGGGTGCTGGTGGAGCCAGGAAAGTTCCAGGAGCTCAGGGGACCTGGGCAGAGCAGTTACTGGTGAGCTGGGGAGGTGGGGGTGCTGGTAGAGCCAGGAAAGTTCCAGGAGCTCAGGGGACCTGGGCAGAGCAGTTACAGGTGAGCTGGGGAGGTGGGGGTGCTGGTAGAGCCAGGAAAGTTCCAGGAGCTCAGGGACCTGGGCAGAGCAGTTACCGTGAGCTGGGGCAAGCGCAGTGCTGGAGGTGTCTGGGAAGCCCCAGGAACTCAGGGAGCCAGGGGCAGAGAAACTACTGGTGAACTTGGCCATTGATAGTGCTGGAAGGGCTTAGGAAACCCCAGGAGCTCAAGGGACCTGGACAGAACAGTTTCAGGTGAGCTGAGGCAGGTTGAGGTGCTTAAAGTGCCTGGGGAGCCCCAGGAGCTCAGGGGACCTGGACAGAGCACTTACTGTTAAGCAGGGGAATGTGGGGGTGCTCAAGGTGCCTGGGAAACCTGAGGAGATCAGAAGACCTGGGCAGAGCAGTTACAGGTGAGCTGGGGCAGGTGGGGATGCAGGAGGAGCCAGGAACGCCCTAGAGCTTTGGGTGACTGGGCAGAGCAGCTGTGGGTGAGCTGGGGCAGATGGGGTGCTGGAGGTGCCTGGGAAGCCCCAGGAGCTCAGGGGACCTGGACAGAGCAGTTACAGGTGAGCTGGGGAAGTAGGGGTACTGGAGGTGCCCAGGAATCCTCAGGAGCTGGGGGACCTGGGAAGAGCACTTACAGGTGAGCTGGGCAGATGGGTGTGCTGGAGGTGCCTAGGAAGCCCCAGGAGCTCAGGGTAACTTGGCAGAGCAGTTACAGCTTAGCTAGGCGGGTGGGGGTGCCTAGGGGACCTGGGCAGAGCACTTACAGGTGAGCTGGGCAGGTGGGGGTGCTAGAAATGACAGGAAGCCCCAGGAGCTCAGGGGACCTGGGCAGAGCAGTTACAGGTAGAGCTGGGGCAGGTGGGGTGCTGGAGGTACCTGGGAAGCCCCAGGAGCTCAGGGGACCTGGGCAGAGCACTTACAGGTGAGCTGGGAGAGGTGGGGTGCTGGAATGGCTTGGGAACCCCCAGGGCACAGGGTACCAGGGGCAGGGCAGTTACAGGAGAGCCTGGGAAAGGTGAGGGTGCTGGAGGTGCCTGAGAAGCCCCAGGAGCTAGGGACCTGGGCAGAGCATTTACAGGTGAGCTGGGGAAGTATGGGTACTGGAGGTGTTCAGGAAGCCCCAGGAGTTCTAGGGACCTGGGCAGGTGGGAGTACTTGGGGAGCCTGAGATGCCCCAGGAGCTCAGGAAACATGGGCAGAGCAGTCACAGGTGAGCTGGAGAAGGTGGAAGTGATGCAGGTGTACGGGAAGCCCCAGGAGCTCAGGGGATCTGGGCAGAGCCCTTACAGGTGATTTGGAGCATGTGGGGGTGCTGTATGTACCTGGGAAATCCCAGGAGCTCAGGGGACTTGGGCAGAGCATTTACAGGTGACCTGGGCAGGTGGGAGTGCTTGGGGAGCCTGAGATGCCCCAGGAGCTCAGAGGACCTGGCCAGAGCAGTTACACATGAGCTAGGGCAGGTGGGGGTGCTGAAGGTGTCTGAGAAGCCCCAGGAGCTCAGGGACCTGGGCAGAGTAGATTCAGGTGAGCTAGGGCAGATAGGGGTGCTGGAGGTGCCCAGGAAGCACCAAGTGTTCTGTGGACCTGGACAGAGCACTTACAGGTGATCTGGGAGGTAGGATTGCTGGAGGGGCCTGGGAAGGTCCAGGAACTCAGGGGACCTGGGCAGAGTAGTTACAGGTGAGCAGGGCAGGTGAATGTACTAGAGGAGCCAGGAAAGCCCAGGAGCCCTGGGAGACTGGGCAGAGCAGCTGCAGGTGAGCTGGGGCAGATGGGGGTGCTAGAGGTGTCTGGGAAGCCCCAGGAGCTCAGGGGACCTGGACAGAGCAGTTATAGGTGAGCTAGGAAAGGTGGGGATACTGGAAGTGCCTGGGGAGCCCCAGGAGCTCAGAGGAACTGGACAGAGCTGTTACCATTGAGCTGGGGAAGGTGGGGGTGCTAGAGGTGCCTGGGAAGCCTGAGGAGCTTAAGGGACCTGGGCAGAGCAGTTCCAGGTGAGCTGGGGCAGGTAGGGTTACTGGAAGTGCCTGGGGAGCGCCAAGAGCTCAGAGTACCTAGACAGAGCACTTACTATTAAGCTGGGGAATGTGAGGGTACTTGAGGTGCCTGGGAAACCTGAGGAGCTCAGGGGACCTGGACAGAGCAGTAACCATTAAGCTAGGGGAAGTGGGAGGTGCTGGAGGTGCTGGAGGTGCTAGAGGTGCCAGCGAAGCCTGAGGAACTCAGGAGACCTGGGCACAGCAGTTACAGGTGAGCTGGGACAGGTGGAGATGTTGGAGGTGGCCGGGAAGGCCCAGGAGCTCAGGATAACTTGACAGAGCAGTTACAGCTTAGCTAGGACAGGTGGTGGTGCTGGAGAGGCCCGGGACGCCCCAGGAGGTCAGGGTAACTTGGCAGAGCAGTTGCAGATTAGCTGGGGCAGGTGGTGGTGCTGGAGGGGCCCGGGAAGCCCCAGGAGGTCAGGGTAACTTGGCAGAGCAGTTGCAGATTAGCTGGGGCAGGTGGGGGTGCTGGAGGTGTCCGGGAAGACCCAGGAGCTCAGGGGACCAGAACATAAGAGTTACAGGTGAGCTGGGGCAGGTCAGGGACCACTCTGTCTGCTGACATTCCCAGAACTCAGGGGAACAGACAATAGCCACAGTGTCCTGGAGCAGGTGGGTGACAGGGCAATCCCAGAGGTAGAGTCTGCAGGATCCAGCTACAGGGTCCCTGGGTCCCTGCAGGAGCTGAGCAGATGCAGGTTAACAGGGGCTGAGGAGGGTTTGCAGAGCCCAGGGTGGGGACCTTTTTTGCAGAGGACAACACAGGGGAGCAGAAGCAAAGCACCAGGGGCAAAGCATCCTGCACAGGCCAGTGGGGCAGCAGGTGAGCAAGGGCAGGCCAGGAGTGGCCAGCAAGGGTCTCTGGGCATCCAGAGCACACAGCACAGGGCTATTCAGGCAGCCCACTGAGCTCGGGAGGCTAGAAGGAGCTCACGCCCACAGCTGCTGTGCTCTGAGCTTGCCAGCAGTGGGCAGGGCCACGGAGAGCAGGGCTGAGGCGGGGGCTGCAGAGGGCTGCCCAGAGCAGAGAGCAGGGCTGAGGTGTGCTGAGTTCAAGGTGGGAGGGAGCCAGAAGGGGACAGGAGCTCAGGGAAGCAGCCGTCGGCTGACTGCTGGGAAGAGACTGAGCTTCCAGAACCTGATGCTTACAGGACAGCTGACCAGGCAGAGCAAAGGGAAACAGGGAAGCTTCCAGAACTGGGGGCAATGGGGGAGGTCGGGGGGTCACAGAGTCCAGGAGCTCATCCAGGAGGGCTCTGCTGGGAAGAGTAGGCCAAAGAGAGGATGGGTGCTTCCGGGCTCTGGAAGCAAACCAGTCCTGGGTGGGGGAGGCCAGCAGAGGAGCCAAGCTGGACGGATGGAGGGCAGAGTGGGCAGTAGGACCCCCAGGCGTTGGGCACCAGAGGCAGAACTGCCGCAGGAGAGTTGGGGCAGGTGGGGTGCTGGGGACCTGGGCAGCCCAAGGAGATCAAGGAACCTGCTTGTCTTGCCCTTCCACTGGCCCCAGATCACCCATCCTTGGTGTCCGGGGCTGTCCACATTCCTCTCACCCCACAGCACAGGAGGATTGGCGGGAGCAAGCTGGTGGGAAAGGAAGAAAGGGGCTTGGGGCTCCTTGGGGTCCCTGGCAAGGGGCAAGATGGGGCTACAGAGAGAACCCGTGCTGGCCCAGGAGGGCCTGGTGGTGGAGAGGTCTCTGGGGCTGGCGCTCACAGAGGAGCCATGGCAGCCCTGGCTGTGTGCTCAGGGCCTTATGCTGAGGGTGGAGATCCTGGGCTGAGTCCCAAGGGCCCTGGGAAGGAAGGCTCGGGGGAGGTCGGGGCTCACAGGTGCCATGGAGGCCAGGCCAGAGCTGCAGAGGGGCTCTGAGGGGCAGGCAAGAGGGCCAAGGAGAGTGCCCATGGTGCACCTCAGGAAGCAGGGCAGGAAGACCTGGGGAGGGACGGGTCCAGTGATGAGTCAGAGCTCAGGGCTAGGGGGACCCAATCAGGAGGGTCCCAGGGGCTGTCTCAGGGCAGGGCCTAGGGACCAGGGACCAGGAATGAGGCCATTGGATTGCTTCAGAGCCAACTCCAAAACACCTGACCCTGCAGGGTTAGGTCCAAGGCCTGGGCTCTGGGTCGAGGTGAGGGAGCAGAGCCCAGGCAGAGGTAGCCAAACCTACCCAGAGCAGGACTCCTCGGTAACAATGGAGGGCACAGGGGACCTGAGAACAATGCCACTAGTCAGGCCAGATGCCCACAGGAAGCACATGGGGACAGGGAGCTGGTGGGCCAGCAGGACCCAAGATGGCACCCACCACGGGCAGAGCCCAGGAAGGGGCTGGGAGCCCCAGGGCCACACAGGTCCAGTGGTCATCAGATGCTAAAGGATCCGCGTGCAGCCTCTCCCACAAGGGCAGGGGGTGGCACACAGGGCTAACTGCACAGTTGGCTCTGTGTTCTTCTGGAAGCCCATCAGGAGAGGTCTGGCCTGGCCTGGGCATCCTTGAGGTGGGGGATCACCTAGGGAGGTAGAGCCTACCAGGTGGGTACCTGATGCCCACAAACCCCGACAACAGACCCTGCCTGATGCTTGGGGAGAGCCAAGGACAGCGGGCCTTCTGTGGGCTTGGGTCCATCTGCGTCCAGCACAGCTCACTCAGTATCTTCTCTCTTGCAGCTTCGACTACGTCCCCATCAGTCTTCCCCCTGGCCCCCTGCTCTGGAGACATATCTGGCTCCTCAGTGAACCTGGGCTGTCTGGTCAAGGGCTACTTCCCTGAGCCGGTGACCGTGACATGGAACTCAGGATCCATGTCCAGTGGAGTCCACACCTTCCCAGCTGTCCTGCAGTCAGGGCTCTACTCTGTCACCAGCATGGTGACTGTGCCCACCAGCACCTGGCCCAGCCAGACCGTCACCTGCAATGTAACCCACCCGGCCAGCAGCACCAAGGTGGACAAGACCATTGGTAAGGGGACAGCCTGCACGGGGAGGGGTCCTCTGGAAGTCAGGCAGGTCTGTGCCACCTGGAGAACTCTGCCATGCCTCATGCTCAGGGAGAGTGCTCTGTCTCCACCAGGCCCAGGGCAGGCACAGTCTGGATGCCCACGTGTTGGCTCCTGGGCACTGCTCATAGGCCTGCCAAGAGCCAAACCCCAGAGCAGCCTGGCCCTAACCTGAGCGCGTCCAGGTCAAAAGTCTCCCTGTCTCTGTGGGTGCCTTCCTCCTGCAGACCTCAGTAACCCCATCCTTCTCTCCTGCAGATTCCAGGAAGTCACCATGTCCACGTAAGTCACCAGGCCTTGCCCTAAGCCGAAGGAGCGGGATGGGTGCCCAGAGAAGTCTCAGGCAGAGGGCAGGCCCCAGGTGCTGACCCGTGTCCTCCATCTCTCCCACACTAGCTCCTGAAATCCTGGGGGGACCATCCGTCTTCATCTTCCCCCCAAAGCCCAAGGACACGCTCATGATCTCCCTGACCCCCAAGGTCACATGCGTGGTGGTAGATGTGAGCCAGGAAGACCCCGAGGTCCAGTTCAGCTGGTATGTGGACAACGTGGAGGTGAACACAGCTGAGACGAAGCCACAGGAGAGGCAGCACAACAGCACAATCCGCGTGGTCAGTGTCCTCCCCATCAAGCACCAGGACTGGCTGAATGGCAAGAAGTTCAAGTGCAAGGTCAACAACAGTGCCCTGCCCACCCCCATCGAGAAGACCATCTCCAGAGTCAAAGGTGGGAGAGGGCAGCGGGCAGGGCAGGGCATGGGGCTGCCCGGTCACATGGAGCCTGGCTCGGCCCGCCACTGCCCTGTCAGTGACCTCTGTGCTGACCTCTGTTCCACAGGGCAACCCCGGATGCCAGAGGTGTACGTCTTGCCCCCGGCCCAGGAGGAGCTGACCAAGAACACCGTCAGTCTGACCTGCTACATCCAAGGCTTCTATCCTGCCGACATTGCTGTGGAGTGGGAGAAACAGGGGCAGCCGGAGCAGGACTACAAGACCACGGAGCCCGTCCTGGACTCCGACGGGACCTACTTCCTCTACAGCAAGCTCAGGGTGGACAGGAACAGTTGGCAGCAAGGAAACCTCTACACATGCTCAGTGATGCACGAGGCTCTGCACAACCACTTCACCCAGAAGACCCTGTCGCGGTCCCCGGGTAAATGAGCCTGGCGAGTCCTCACCCCACGAGGACACTGTCACCTTCCCTCACCTGCCCGCGTCAATAAAGCACCCAGCCTGCCCTGGGACCCTCTGAGACTATCCTGGTTCTTTCTGAGGCAGAGAGCTCTTGGCACACCTGGGCTGTGGGCTGTCGGCCAGGCTGCCTCCGAGGCCCAAGTTGTCACGGCTGGAGAGAGGGAGGGGTCCCACATGGCCAGACCCAGAGCCAGTGTCTGCGCAGCTGGCTGGGGTTTGCCCCCGCAGGGCACGAGGCTTGGCCAGAGGCTGAGCCTCTCCCAGACCTTCCCCAGCCCCAGCAACTCTGGCTGATCAGGGAGGTACCTCTCAGGAGCCCCCAGGAAAGGACACAGCCCCCTGTCAGAGACTGTCCTTGTGTCCTGATTCCCTGTCCAAGGGTCTCTCTGTGTCCATGCAGGGGTTGACTAGCCATGGGAGTGGGGATAGGCCCTCCCTGCACTGCCCACCCCTGGGAACACCCACATCCGGCAGCCCTGAATGGCCCAAGGGAGGGACTGTCCAGAAAACCACACAGACACAGAGCCCAGACCCTTTGGACCAACCCACATGGCACCTGCCCACACTCGTGCACACTGGGGCCTCACACGGGCAACATGCACACACCCAGAGCCAGCAAGTGTCCGCTCAGTGAACACTCACAAGCACACGGGCTCACCCACGGCCTCACACACTGACCAGCTCAGATCCCAGCCTCCTCTCAGGAGGCACCTACACCCAAGCCCTGACACACCCAGGGCCGACACCACACTGACCCCCACACAGGCACACACCCCCTTACCACAAGATCCAGCTCCCTCCCCAGCGCAGACCGTCCCTGTAGCTGGGGCCACACCAGGGACAGGCTCTGCCATCTCTCCAGCCCCTGGCCTGGTCACCACTGAATAAGCAGGGGCCACACAGGCTGCAGGGACATCCCTGCAGGGTCACAGGCCCAGTGCTGCCTGGCCAGCCCCAGCACTGACGCCTGGAGCTCGCAGCAAGGAGCTCCCATGAAGTCCAGGCACCGTCCACAGCCAGGGGGTCTGGATGAGCTGGGCCCCAGTGGGAGGAGCCGGGGGCTGAGGCCCACCAGAGAAGGCCACCAGGGAAACCTGGCCCCAGTACGCGCACTGCTGGCCCAGCCCAGCGGCCCTTCTCCCGGCCCCCGGGAGGCAGCTCCCAGGTCCCACCTTGGCGCCACACACTGACCACCCCCTCCCTGTCCAGAGCTCAGCCTGGATGACTGTGCAGAGGCCCAGGACGGGGAGCTGGACGGGCTGTGGACGACCCTCACCATCTTCATCAGCCTCTTCCTGCTCAGCGTGTGCTACAGTGCCACTGTCACTCTCTTCAAGGTCGGCCACACTGTCCCCGTGCTGTCCCCATGCCATCCCCAGTGTCCTATGCTGTCCCTCACTGTCCCCATGCCATCTCCACACTGTCCCACAATGTGTCCCATGTCATCTCCACACTATTCTCATGATGTGTCCCAGGTCATCCCCACACTGCCCCACGGTGTGTCCCATGCTGTCCCCATGCTGTCCCCATGCCATCCCCACACTGCCCCATGGTGTATCCCATGCTGTCCCCATGCTGTCCCCATGCCATCCCCACACTGCCCCACGGTGTGTCCCATGCTGTCCCCACGCTGTCCCACAATGTGTCCCATGCTGTGTCCACAATGCTCCATGCTGACCACCACACTTTTCCCAACGCATCCCACACTGTCTCCACCCTGCTCCCCACCTACCCCCATACTCTCCCCACATTGTGCCCAACCTGTCCTCCACCTGTCCCTACCCTGTACCCCACCCAATTACCCAAACTCTCCCTACTCAATTCCTCACACTGTCTGCACCCTGTCCCCCACTGTCCTAACGTGTTTCCACCCTGTCCCCCCACCTGTCCTCACACCATCCCCCACACTGTCCCCTCCCTATCTCTACCTTTTCCTCATGGTTCCAACCTGTCCCCACGCTGTCCCCACCCTGTTCCCCAATCCATCCCCTGCTACCCCCACGCTGTCTCGCACCCTGTCCCCCACCATCCCCACTCTGTAGCTGCATTGTCCCCAACCAGTACCCCACTGCCCCCAACCTGTCCCCATATTGTCCCCTAGAATCCTCACCCTGTCCCCCACATTGTCCCCCACCATCTCCATCCTGTCCTCCATTGTCCCCACCCTGTCCCCTATAGTCCCACCCTGTCCCCACACTCTCCCACCTTGTCCCCCACCATCCTCACCCTGTCCTCACCTTATCGCCCACTATCCCCATCTTGTCCCTCATTGTCTCCACATTGTCCCCCACCATCTCCATCCTGTCCTCCATTGTCCCCACCCTGTCCCCTATAGTCCCACCCTGTCCCCACACTCTCCCACCCTGTCCCCCACCATCCTCACCCTGTCCTCACCTTATCGCCCACTATCCCCATCTTGTCCCTCATTGTCTCCACCTTGTCCCCCACATCTCCATCCTGTCCTCCATTGTCCCCACCCTGTCCCCTATAGTCCCACCCTGTCCCCACACTCTCCCACCTTGTCCCCCACCATCCTCACCCTGTCCTCACCTTATCCCCCACTATCCCCATCTTGTCCCTCATTGTCTCCACCTTGTCCCCCACATCTCCATCCTGTCCTCCATTGTCCCCACCCTGTCCCCTATAGTCCCACCCTGTCCCCACACTCTCCCACCCTGTCCCCCACCATCCTCACCCTGTCCTCACCTTATCGCCCACTATCCCCATCTTGTCCCTCATTGTCTCCACCTTGTCCCCCACATCTCCATCCTGTCCTCCATTGTCCCCACCCTGTCCCCTATAGTCCCACCCTGTCCCCACACTCTCCCACCCTGTCCCCCACCATCCTCACCCTGTCCTCACCTTATCGCCCACTATCCCCATCTTGTCCCTCATTGTCTCCACATTGTCCCCCACCATCTCCATCCTGTCCTCCATTGTCCCCACCCTGTCCCCTATAGTCCCACCCTGTCCCCACACTCTCCCACCCTGTCCCCCACCATCCTCACCCTGTCCTCACCTTATCGCCCACTATCCCCATCTTGTCCCTCATTGTCTCCACCTTGTCCCCCACATCTCCATCCTGTCCTCCATTGTCCCCACCCTGTCCCCTATAGTCCCACCCTGTCCCCACACTCTCCCACCTTGTCCCCCACCATCCTCACCCTGTCCTCACCTTATCCCCCACTATCCCCATCTTGTCCCTCATTGTCTCCACCTTGTCCCCCACATCTCCATCCTGTCCTCCATTGTCCCCACCCTGTCCCCTATAGTCCCACCCTGTCCCCACACTCTCCCACCTTGTCCCCCACCATCCTCACCCTGTCCTCACCTTATCGCCCACTATCCCCATCTTGTCCCTCATTGTCTCCACCTTGTCCCCCACATCTCCATCCTGTCCTCCATTGTCCCCACCCTGTCCCCTATAGTCCCACCCTGTCCCCACACTCTCCCACCCTGTCCCCCACCATCCTCACCCTGTCCTCACCTTATCCCCCACTATCCCCATCTTGTCCCTCATTGTCTCCACCTTGTCCCCCACTGTCGCCACGCTGTCACCTCACTGTCCCCAACTCTCCCTCAGGTGACTGTGGGCTCACCTGTGCTGTTCTCCAGGTGAACTGGATCTTCTCCTCGGTGGTGGAGCTGAAGCCGACCATCGCCCCTGACTACAGGAACATGATCGGGCAGGGGGCCTAGGCCACCTCCTGCAAGGGGCCAGGGCCTCCCAGACCCTGGAGGACCATCCATCATGGCCATCACCCTGGCTCCCCAGCCACCCTGCCCTTGGACCTCATCACCCGCTGACCCTGCGACTCACTGACCCTGCAGCCCTGCTCCTGCCCTTTGAGGACCTCTGGAGAGCAGGCTGTACCCCCAGACCTCATCAGCCTGGACACAGACCACCCCTGGCCCGAGACACTGGCCAGGGCCAGCAGGGGACATGTGCACCTCACCAGGACATCGCTGCCCTAAGGGGCCGGGAGGAGGCCGAGGTCAGCTTGCTGAAGTCCACCAGGGCAGAGACAGCTTTGCACTGACCCTGTCCACTCCAGCCTCCACACAGCAGGGTTTCTTGAGAGAGAAGGTGAGGTCCTCAGAACACTGAGTGGGGACCTCTCCACCTGAGCTGGGAGGCGCTTGGCCAACACTCCCCAACAGGGGAGCCCCGGGAAGGGCTTCCTGCGGTCACTCAGATGGCCTTCACTCCCGCCCGTGCCGCGCCAAGCCCCGTCTTAGGTTATTCTGCAAACCCCGAGTCTCTCTGGCTCCTGGGAAGCAGCCTCCTGTGTGATGGGGTCTCTGTGCACTGGCCCCTCCTCTTGGCCCACCCGCTTCAGAGGTGGGTTTCTACCCACAGGACAGCATCTCGGACCCTCTCTGCATGGGGGCAACTGCGGTGAGTCCAAGAAGCCACTTCCCACAGTGGGACCCAGCTCCACACCAGGGAGACCACTCAGAAGGACCTGGGCACATGTGGCCATTCCTGAAGGCCTGGCGAGTGCTGGGCAGAGACCACCTGAGAGGGTGGGCATCAGCCAGGTGTCCCTCTAGGAGAGTGGCTGGACAGTGTCAAGGCAGCCCAGGCATGGACTGAGGCTACTGAGAGCACCAGGCAGAGAGTGGGGCACAGGAGGCCAGGACACAGCCAGGCCACAGACGGCGGTTGGACCAGAAGCCCCTCCAGAGAGCCCAGGGCCTGGGGAGCCACGGCTGGCGGACAGTGATGACGGACAGAGGCCCCCAGGATCTGTTTGTGCCATCACTACTCAGGAGCAAACACCGAGTCAGAGTTTCCAGAGAGGAAAAGACATAACAAAAAACAGAAAGGCCTCCCCAGGGGGCTCAGTACAGTGCCCCAGGACCTGCACACTTCTGGCTTTAACAGGAGGGAACAGAGGGACCTCCCAGGGGGGCTCAGGGCAGTGACCCAGGACCTGCACACTTCTGGCTTTAATAGGAGAGAACAGCAGGACCTCCCAGGGGGGCTCAGGGCAGTGGCCCAGGACCTGCACACTTCTGGCTTTAATAGGAGAGAACAGAGGGACCTCCCAGGGGGGCTCAGGACAGTGACCCAGGACCTGCATACTTCTGGTTTAATAGGAGAGAACAGTAGGACCTCCCAGGGGGGCTCAGGGCAGTGGCCCAGGACCTGCATACTTCTGGTTTTATAGGAAAGAACAGAGGGACCTCCCAGGGGGACTCAGGACAGTGGCCCAGGACCTGCACACTTCTGGATTTAATAGGAGAGAACAGCAGGACCTCCCAGGGGGGCTCAGGGCAGTGGCCCAGGACCTGCACACTTCTGGATTTAATAGGAGAGAACAGAGGGACCTCCCAGGGGGCTCAGGACAGTGGCCAGGACCTGCACACTTCTGGCTTTGGTAGCTTTCTTCTTCTAGTTACGGGAACCCCAAAATGTCTTTTCAGGTTTTTTCAGAATGATATTAAACATCCTTTATACACCCTGGGACTCTGTGCTCTGCTGTGTCCACCAGCCCCGCCATCATGCACGAGGGGATCCACAAGGCCAGGCCAGGCCTGTCCGGCCCTCCCTCCTGCAGCCTCACCCTGCCTGGCCGCCAGCCCTGCTCCCACGGCCTTTCCTACATGCAGGCACCCTCCTCCCAGCTGGATGCTGCCTGTGCCTGACCAGGTCACTCTGGGGAGACCTGGGAAGCAGGTGGCCAAGCAGGGTCTCCCCAGCTGGCCACACCAGGCAGGAGGTGTGCGTGCTGCACAGTCAGCTCTGGAAGCCATGACAGGACGCAGGCTGGACGCTTCAGCAACAGACCCTATCCATAGTGTCCCGGAGGCCAGGGCTCCTGGGTAGAGGCAGGGCAGGCCTGGGCCTCTCTCCCTGGCTTGCACTCAAGGTCTTCTCCTTGTGTTCTCACAGGCTGTCCCCTGTGCCTGTGGGAGTCCTGGTCTCCTCTTCCGCAGACACAGTCCTAGGGCCTCAGGCCCACCCTGGTGAGCCCATCCCAGTGTGGCTCATCCTGAGGTCCTGGGTCACAACCTCAGCATGTGGGTGTGGAGGCACAAACCGGCCCACAACCACCCTGCCTCCTCTCTTGCAAATGCGCCGTCCCACCCTGACGTCCCCAGCATCAGCTCCAAGTCCCAAGTCCCACACACCCTCCTCCAGGGCAGGTGCTACCCATTCTAGGGCCACTCAGCCCCCAGGGCACCCAGGTGCCAAGAGCAGCAGGCAGGGGCACAGGGTGGGGGCGTTTGCAGAGACCAGGGAACACAGCCTGGCATGTGAGGGCAGCCCAGTGGAACACGGAGAGTCCACAGCCAGCCCAGCTCAACTTCCCTGTGAGACATACAGGCAGTGGGGAGGGCGAAGGGGCTATGTAGAGTCCAGGAGGCAAAGAATTGCCAGGGGCCACTCAGCTTCCCATAGGAGGCCAGCTGTGTCTGTGGACGGCACTGTGTCGACATCAGGCTCTGTCCTCCCTCCCCAGGAGATGCTGCAGAGGGGCCGCTCGGGTCCTGGAAGACACTGCTGGGCTGCAGCCAACATGGACATTGGGAGAGAGACCCAGCTGGGGGACTTTCCAGCCCGTGCTTTGGGAGCGAGCGCCCTGTGGATGCAGGAGCAGGGCTGCCTGGGTTCCAGAAGGGCGTTTAGGGGCCAGGCCTCAAGCTGTTAGAAAGTGTTTATTTGGGTCTTTGCTTCAGTGGGCAAGAGACGCGTCCTGCCCAGGGTGGGGCTGACCCCACTTGAGGGGCACTGCTGCCGTGGGAGCCTCACAGGGACCTGGAGGCCAAGACAGGCGTTGGATTTGCTGCCAATGCCCACTGGCAGTGAGCGGCAGGGAACCTGGGCCAGGCTGGGTGTCTGGACAGCTGTGCAGGCCTCAGGACAGGGTGCCGGGTGCAGGAGGGCAGAACTTGGGGTGCAGAACAGGGGCCCGTCCCAACCAAGGGAGAGCACCCTGGAGCCACCAGGCCCTCCAACACGTGCAGATAAAACCCAGGCCAGAGTGGGTAGGACCAACCCCCCCTTGAAGGCGAGCAAGATGAAGACCTCTCAGCTCAGCGCATGCTCCCACCCTCAGGGCCTTGCAGGCAGGCACCTTCCCCAGCACCCTGGGTAAGGAGCAGGCCTCTGTCTTCTGCTGCTGGGGCTCTTGGGGCCTCCCTGTGTCAGGTGAGACCGTGCAGGCATTGGTCCTGAGAGTGGACAGCCCAGCGAGGCTGAGGAATGGAAGCCCAGGGTCACTCCTTGGCCAAGCCACTGAGAGGGATGGAGAGGTGGCTTCACGTAGAGCCTGCCTCCCACCAGGACATGGCTCCTGGGCAGAGACGAGGCCTCCCCATGTCCTCAGCCCCATTCCTGACATGGTCATCTGGCTGCACCACAACCAGTAGCCGAGAGCGTCAGCTGCAGCCTGGCCAATGTCCTCAGCTACATGGACCTTGAGGGGACACACCCAACCACACAGTGACAATCAGGGCACATACACACCTGCCTGCACAGGGACCTTAAGGGGACACACACACACCCACACAGGGACAATCAGAGCACACACACGCCTGCCTTCACAGGGACCTTCAGGGGACACACACACACACACACACACACACAGGGACAATCAGGGCACACACACCCACACAGTGACTTCCAGGGAACACCCACATACACACACACACACACACACACACATAGGAACGTTCAGGGGACAGACACCTGCCCACACAGGGACCTTCAGAGGACACACATGCCACCCAGAGAGGGACCTTCAGGGGACACACATGCCACTCACACAGGGACTTTCATGAGCACACACACCCACTCACATAGGGACATTCCAGGGACACACATGCCCGCCTACACAGGGACCATCAGAGGACACATACACCCTCCCTCACAGGGACCTTCAGGGGACACACACATCCACCGTCACAGGGCCCGTCACATGGCACATGCGCACATCAGCCAGCCGCACAGGGACCATTGCACAACACACAGCTATGTGAGTCCCACACAGGGACACGATAGCCACCCTGCATCCTGCCCCCAGTGCCCCCTGGAGACCAGGGCAGCCTGGGGCCGAGAGGCTCTGCAGGAGCTCCTTAGAGCAGCGAGCAGCGACCTGGCAGCCTGGTCTCCTCCACGCCTGGTCTCCTGCCCTCTGGACAGAGGGGCCCAGCACACAGGCCGACGTGGTAAGAGAGCTCAAGAGCAATGTTGTCTGGGTGAGGAGGGAGAGTGTCCCAGGTTCTGTGATCACTGCAGTCAACAGAGTGGGGGCCAGTTCCCAGGAGAACTGAGAGCACAACTCACATGCTGAGGAGGGAGTGTGAAGAGGGTCAGGAGGAGACGCAACACTGGGTGGATCCATGGGCACCAGGAGGGGCCAGCTGTGCTGCGGCCAGGCCAGACACAAGGGCACTGCTGTCAATCAGCCATCAGTCGTCACCTGTGAAAACAGAAGGGGCACTGCTGTCAATCATCCATCAGTCATCACCTAGCCAGACAGAAGGGCACTGCTGTCAATCAGCCTTCAGTCATCACCTGTCCAGACAGAAGGAGCACTGCTGTCAATCATCCATCAGTCATCACCTGTCCAGACAGAAGGAGCACTGCTGTCAATCATCCATCAGTCAACACCTGTCCAGACAGAAGGGCACTGCTGTCAATCATCCATCAGTCATCACCTGTCCAGACAGAAGGGCACTGCTGTCAATCATCCATCAGTCATCACCTGTGCAGACAGAAGGGACACTGCTGTCAATCAGCCATCAGTCAACACCTGTGCAGACAGATGGGCTCTGCTGTCAAACATCCATCAGTCATCACCTGTCCAGACATAAGGGGCACTGCTGTCAATCAGCCATCAGTCATCACCTGTCCAGACAGAAGGAGCACTGCTGTCAATCATCCATCAGTCATCACCTGTCCAAATAGAAGGGGCACTGCTGTCAATCAGCCATCAGTCAACACCTGTGCAGACAGAAGGGACACTGCTGTCAATCATCCATCAGTCATCACCTGTCCAGACAGAAGGGCACTGCTGTCAATCATCTGTCAGTCATCACCTGTACAGACAGAAGGAGCTCTTCTGTCAATCATCTGTCACTCATCACCTGTGTAGACAGAAGGGGCACTGCTGTCAATCATCCATAAGTCATCACCTGTGCAGACAGAAGGGACACTGCTGTCAATCAGCCATCAGTCGTCACCTGTCCAAACAGAAGGGGTACTGCTGTCAATAATCCATAAGTCGTCCCTGTGCAGACAGAAGGGGCACTGCTGTCAATGAGCCATTAGTCGTCACCTGGCCAGACAGAAGGGACACTGCTGTCAATCATCCATCAGTCAACACCTGTCCAAACAGAAGGGGCACTGCTGTCAATCAGCCTTCATTCATCACCTGTCCAAACAGAAGGGGCACTGCTGTCAATCATCCATCAGTCATCACCTGTCCAAACAGAAGGGGCACTGCTGCCAATAAGGCATCAGTCAACACCTGTGCAGACAGAAGGGCACTGCTGTCAACCATCCATCAGTCGTCACCTGTGCAGACAGAAGTGGCACTGCTGTCAATCATCCATCAGTCATCACCTGTCCAAACAGAAGGGGCACTGCTGCCAATCAGCCATCAGTCAACACCTGTGCAGACAGAAGGAGCACTGCTGTCAACCATCCATCAGTCAACACCTGTCTAAACAGAAGGGGCACTGCTGTCAATCAGCCAGCAGTCAACACCTGTGCAGAGAGAGGGGGCACTGCTGTCAATCACCGTTCAGTCATCACCTGTCAAAACAGAAGGGGCACTGCTGTCAATCAGCCATCAGTAAACACCTATCCAGACAGAGGGAGCACTGCTGTCAATCATCCATCAGTCATCACCTGTCCAAACAGAAGGGGCACTGCTGCCAATCAGCCATCAGTCAACACCTGTGCAGACCGAAGGAGCACTGCTGTCAACCATCCATCAGTCATCACCTGTCCAAACAGAAGGGGCACTGCTGTCAATCAGCCAGCAGTCAACACCTGTGCAGAGAGAGGGGGCACTGCTGTCAATCACCGTTCAGTCATCACCTGTCAAAACAGAAGGGGCACTGCTGTCAATCAGCCATCAGTAAACACCTATCCAGACAGAGGGGGCACTGCTGTCAATCAACCATCAGTCATAACCTGTCCAGACAGGAGCACTGCTGTCAATCATCCATCAGTCATCACCTGTCCAGACAGAAGGAGCAATGCTGTCAATCATCCATCAGTCATCACCTGTCCAGACAGAAGGGGCACTGCTGTCAATCATCTGTCACTCATCACCTGTCCAGACAGAAGGGGCACTGCTGTCAATCATCCATAAGTCATCACCTGTGCAGACAGAAGGGGCACTGCTGTCAATCATCCATAAGTCATCACGTGTGCAGACAGAAGGAGCACTGCTGCAATCATCCATAAGTCATCACCTGTTCAAACAAAAGAGGCACTGCTGTCAATCAGCCATCAGTCATCACCTGTCCAGACAGAGGGGCACTGCTGTCAACCATCCATCAGTCATCACCTGTCAAGACAGAGGGGCACTGCTGTCACTCATCTGTCAGTCGTCACCTATCCAGACAAAGGGGCACTGCTGTCAATCATCCATCAGTAATCACCTGTCCAGACAGAAGCAGCAATGCTGTCAATCATCCATCTGTCATCACCTGTCCAGACAGAAGGGGCACTGCTGTCAATCATCTGTCAGTCATCACCTGTCCAGACAGAGGGGGCACTGCTGTCAATCATCCATCAGTAATCACCTGTACAGAAAGAAGGGACACTGCTGTCAATCATGCATCAGTCATCACCTGTCCAGACAGAAGGGACACTGCTGTTAATCTTCCATCAGTCATCACCTGTCCAGACAGAAGGGGCACTGCTGTCAATCATCCATCAGTCATTACCTGTCCAGAGAGAAGGGGCACTGCTGTCAATCACCCTTCAGTCATCACCTTTCAAAACAGAAGAAGCACTGCTGTCAATCAGCCATCAGTCAACACCTGTCGAGACAGAGGGGGCACTGCTGTCAATCAGCCATCAGTCATCACCTGTCCAGACAGAAGCACTGCTGTCAATCATCCATCAGTCATCACCTGTCCAGACAGAAAGGGTACTGCTGTCAATCAGCCATCAGTCATCACCTGTCCAGACAGAAGCACTGCTGTCAATCATCCATCAGTCATCAACTGTCCAGACAGAAGGGGCACTGCTGTCAATCATCCATCAGTAATCACCTGTCCAGACAGAAGGAGCAATGCTGTCAATCATCCATCAGTCATCACCTGTCCAGACAGAAGGGGCACTGCTGTCAATCATCTGTCAGTCATCACCTGTCCAGACAGAGGGGAACTGCTGTCAATCATCTGTCAGTCATCACCTGTCCAGAGAGAGGGGCACTGCTGCCAATCAGCCATCAGTCATCACCTGTCCAGACAGAAGGGGCACTGCTGTCAATCATCTGACAGTCATCACCTGTTCAGACAGAGGGGCACTGCTGTTAATCATCCATCAGTCATCACCTGTCCAGACAAAAGGGGCACTGCTGTCAACCATCCATCAGTCATCACCTTTCCAGACAGAAGGAACAATGCTGTCAATCATCCATCAGTCATCACCTGTCCACACAGAAGGGCACTGCTGTCAATCATCCATCAATCAGCACCTGTCCATTCAGAAGGAGCACTGATATCAATCATCCATCAGTCATCACCTGTGCAAACAGAGGGGGCACTGCTGTCAATCATCCATCAGTCATCACCTGTCCAGACAGAAGTGGCACTGCTGTCAATCATCCATCAGTCATCACCTGTGCAGACAGAAGGGGCACTGCTGTCAATCATCCATCAGTCATCACCTGTCCAAACAGAAGGGGCACTGCTGTCAACGATCCATCAGTCATCATCTGTGCAGACAGGAGGGACACTGCTGTCAATCTTCTGTAACTCATCACCTGTGTAGATAGAAGGGAAACTGCTGTCAATCATCCATTAATCCTCACCTGTCCAGACAGAAGGGACACTGCTGTCAATCATCATCAGTCGTCACCTGTCCAGACAGAAGGGGAACTGCTGTCAATCATCCATCAATCAGCACCTGTCCAGACAGAAGGGGCACTGCTGTCAATCATCCATCAGTCATCACCTGTCCCGACAGAGGGGACACTGTTGTCAATCATCATCAGTCGTCACCAGTCCAGACAGAGAAGACACTGCTGTCAATCAGCAATCAGTCAACACCTATGCAGACAGAAGGAGCACTGCTGTCAATCATCCATCAGTCATCACCTGTCCAAACAGAAGGGGCACTTCTGTCAATCAGCCGTCAGTCAACACCTGTGCAGACAGAGGGGACACTGCTGTCAAACAGCCATCAGTCATCACCTGTCCAGACAGAAGGGGCACTGCTGTCAATGATCCATCAGTCATCATCTGTGCAGACAGGAGGGACTCTGCTGTCAATAATCCATCAGTCATCAACTGTCCAGACAGAAGGGGCACTGCTGTCAATCACCCTTCAGTCATCACCTGTCAAAACAGAAGGGGCACTGCTGTCAATCACCCATCAGTCAACATCTGTCCAGACAGAGGGGGCACTGCTTTCAATCAGCCATCAGTCATCACCTGTCCAGACAGGAGCACTGCTGTCAATCATCCATCAGTCATCACCTTTCCAGACAGAAGGGGTACTGCTGTCAATCATCCATCAGTCATCACCTGTCCAGACAGAAGGGGCACTGCTGGCAATCATCCATAAGTCATCACCTGTGCAGACAGAAGGGGCACTGCTGTCAATCATTAATCAGTCATCACGTGTGCAGACAGAAGGAGCACTGCTGTCAATCATCCATAAGTCATCACCTGTCCAAACAGAAGGGGCACTGCTGTCAGCCATCAGTCATCACCTGTCCAGAGAGAGGGGCACTGCTGTCAACCATTAATCAGTCATCACCTGTCAAGACAGAAGGGGACTGCTGTCAATCATCTGTCAGTCATCACCTGTCCAGACAGAGGGGCACTGCTGTCAATCATCCATCAGTCATCACCTGTCCAGACAGAAGGAGCAATGCTGTCAATCATCCACCTGTCATATCCTGTCCAGACAGAAGGGGCACTGCTGTCAAATATCAATCAATCATCACCTGTCCATTCAGAAAGAGTACTGATATCAATCATCCATCAGTCATCACCTGTGCGGACATAGGGGGCACTGCTGTCAATCACCCATCAGTCATCACCTGTCCAGACAGAAGCGGAACTGCTGTCAATCATCTGTGAGTCATCACCTGTCCAGACAGAGGGCCACTGCTGTTAATCATCCATCAGTCATCACCTGTCCAGACAGAAGGGGCACTGCTGTCAATCGCCCTTCAGGCATCACCTGTCAAAACAGAAGGGGCACTGCTGTCAATCAGCCATCAGTCAACACCTGTCCAGACAGAGGGGGCACTGCTGTCAATCAGCCATCAGTCATCACCTGTCCAGACAGAGGGGGCACTGCTGTCAATCATCCATCAGTCATCACCTGTCCAGACAGAAGGGGTACTGCTGTCAAACATCCATCAGTCATCACCTGTCCAGACAGAAGGGGAACTGCTGTCAATCATCCATCAGTCATCACCTGTCCAGACAGAAGGAGCAATGCTGTCAATCATCCATCAGTCATCACCTGTCCAGACAGAAGGGGCACTGCTGTCAGTCATCTGTCAGTCATCACCTGTCCAGACAGGAGCACTGCTGTCAATCATTCATCAGTCATCACCTGTCCAGACAGAAGGGGCACTGCTGTCAATCATCCATCAGTCATCACCTGTCCAGACAGAGGGGCACTGCTGTCAACCATTAATCAGTCATCACCTGTCAAGACAGAAGGGGACTGCTGTCAATCATCTGTCAGTCATCACCTGTCCAGACAGGAGCACTGCTGTAATTCATCCATCAGTCATCACCTGTCCATACAGAAGGGGTACTGCTGTCAATCATCCATCAGTCATCACCTGTCCAGACAGAAGAGACACTGCTGTCAATAATCTGTCAGTCATCACCTGTACAGACAGAGGGGGCACTGCTCTCAATCATCTGTCAGTCATCACCTGTCCAGACAGGAGCACTGATGTCAATCATCCATCAGTAATCACCTGTCCAGACAGAAGGAGCAATGCTGTCAATCATCCATCAGTCATCACCTGTCCAGACAGAAGGGGCACTGCTGTCAATCATCTGTCAGTCATCACCTGTCCAGACAGAGGGGGCACTGCTGTCAATCATCCATCAGTCATCACCTGTCCAGACAGAAGTGGCACTGCTGTCAATCATCCATCAGTCATCACCTGTGCCGACAGAAGGGGCACTGCTGTCAACGATCCATCAGTCATCATCTGTGCAGACAGGAGTGACACTGCTGTCAATCTTCTGTAACTCATCACCTGTGTAGATAGAAGGGAAACTGCTGTCAATCATCCATTAATCCTCACCTGTCCAGACAGAAGGGACACTGCTGTCAATCATACATCAGTCATCACCTGTCCAGACAGAAGGGGAACTGCTGTCAATCATCCATCAATCGGCACCTGTCCAGACAGAAGAGGAACTGCTGTCAATCATCCATCAGTCATCACCTGTCCAGACAGACGGGACACTGTTGTCAATCATCATCAGTCGTCACCTGTCCAGACAGAGGGGACACTGCTGTCAATCAGCCATCAGTCAACACCTATGCAGACAGAAGTAGCACTGCTGTCAATCATCCATCAGTCATCACCTGTCCAAACAGAAGGGTCACTTCTGTCAATCAGCCATCAGTCAACACCTGTCCAGACAGAAGGGACACTGCTGTCAATCATCTGTCAGTCATCACCTGTCCAGACAGAAGGGGCACTGCTGTCAATCATCCATCAGTCATCACCTGTGCAGACAGAAGGGACACTGCTGTCAATCATCTGTCACTCATCACCTGTGCAGACAGAAGGGACACTGCTGTCAATCATCTGTCAGTCATCACCTGTGCAGACAGAAGGGGCACTTCTGTCAATCAGCCATCAGTCAACACCTGTCCAGACAGAAGGGACACTGCTGTCAATCATCTGTCAGTCATCACCTGTCCAGACAGAAGGGGCACTGCTGTCAATCATCCATCAGTCATCACCTGTGCAGACAGAAGGGGCACTGCTGTCAATAAGCCATCAGTCAACACCTGTCCAGACAGAAGGGACACTGCTGTCAATCATCCATCAGTCATCACCTGTCCAAACAGAAGGGGCACTTCTGTCAATCAGCCATCAGTCAACACCTGTCCAGACAGAAGGGACACTGCTGTCAATCATCTGTCAGTCATCACCTGTCCAGACAGAAGGGGCACTGCTGTCAATCATCCATCAGTCATCACCTGTGCAGACAGAAGGGGCACTGCTGTCAATAAGCCATCAGTCAACACCTGTCCAGACAGAAGGGACACTGCTGTCAATCATCCATCAGTCATCACCTGTCCATACAGAAGGGGCACTGCTGCCAATCATACATCAGTTCTCACCTGTACAGACAGAAGGGACACTGCTGTCAAACATCTGTCAGTCATCACCTGTGCAGACAGAAGGAGAAATGCTGTCAATCATCTATCAGTCATCACCTGTGCAGAGTGAAGGGACACTGCTGTCAATCATCTGTCAGTCATCACCTGTCCAGACAGAAGGGGCATTGCTGTCATACATCTGTCACTCATCACCTGTGCAGACAGAAGGGGCACTGCTGCCAATCATCCATCAGTTCTCACCTGTGCAGAGAGAAGGGACACTGCTGTCAATCCCTATAGGTAGAGAATGGGACAGCAGCTCCAGGACCAGAAAGGCACCCTGCCCCACAGAGCCCAGGGCTGTACCAGGCACAGCCTCTTCCCACATGGGCACAGCCATGCCATTGGTGTCTGTCCTGCGCCACATTCCTGGCAGCACGTGGCTGGAAAAGCAGGGCCAGGATGGATGGAGAACGCTACGGATCAATGAGAAACCCAAGTGGCTCAGGAGACTGGGCAAGAGAACCAACAGGCTTTACACAGGTCTCCAGCTGCCCCTGGGCACTCAGGACACTGAGTGCAGGACACTGAGCTCCCTCAGTGCAGGCCAGTCCAGGGAGGGCTCCGAACAGTGACCATCACCATCCTAACACGCGGCCACGGAAAGGCCCAAGGCTGGTCGCTACCATGTTCCAGCTGCAGCTACGCAAAGAAAAGGCAGCGCCACCCTCATGCACCCGGAAAAGCAGCTCTGGGACAGCCGTCTCCACGTGTCGCAGACCAGACCAGTCCTCAGTCAGGATTTTAAAGAACACCGTGGTCAAAGGATGAATGGAAAACATGGTCATATGGGGCTGGTGGGGCTCCGCGGAGATCGCTCGCCTCGCACTTTCGAGCCCTGGGTTCCATCCCACTCCACATAAAGATAAATATACAGAATAAAGGTATTGTGTCCAACTACAACTAAAAGATAAATATGTGAAAAGAAAATATGACCATAATGAGTGAATAGATAGGGAAACTCCACCAAAAATACCTGTAACAGCAAATTCTCAAGAAACAAATGAAAGTTATACAACTAAAAAAATGCAGAGAATTTAAAGAATCAAAGCCTGTTGAGCTTAAGAGCTGGCTGGAGAGGCATGGGGAAGGCCAGAAGATTTGAAGACATAGCTCCAGGCAGTCTTTTCTGTCATCAGAGAACAGGCAGAAAAACACTTGGAGAAATGAAGAGGCTCCAGATCCCGTGATCCACTACGAAGCTTCCTAAAATACATGACATTGGAGTCCCACCAGAGCAGAGGCCAGGAAAATGGGGCTGGAGAAGTCTTTAAAACACACAGGTTCTTCTATGGGCTGAAACTCCGACTTATGGATACAGAAATTCTAACGAGGTGCCAGCGTCCGTCACCCCCTCCCGCCAGGCTGATGGACAGCGAGGTCAGAGAGCCTGGAGAGCAGCCAGAAAAACAGCAGGCACCCAGAGGCGCGGACCACCCGGCCTGGGAGGCGCGGAGCAGGAGGGGGGGGGGCGTGGAGTCAGGGAAGGCTCCCAGAATTCCCTTCCCAAGAAGACACATGGGGACTGGGAGGAGCACCTGAGTCTCCAAGGGAGCACCCAGGGCCACCAAGAAGCAAAGGCACCCGCTGGGGACCAGATCCCCCTGAGTCTGGGGATCCAAAGGCGGCTACAGCCACCAACAGTTGGTGCTCCTTAGACAGAAGGATCTAGAAACACCTAAGCTGGCCCTTAGCCAGCACTGGCCCCTGGTCACCACCAAAGCCAGGCCTGTGCTCAACCAAGGCCCACAGCAAAGAGCACACGCCCAGCGTGGCCCCTGTGCTCAGCAGGACAGAGGCCAGTTCTGCAAGAGGCCCAGTCAGAGCCTTGATCCTGCTTAGCCAGCCACCTTGACAGCCTCTGGCCAGCTTCCACCCACAGTGGTCACTTTAGAATCCCTCCCTCAGGGTCAGTCAAGAGCACGCGCTCCCTGGGGATAGCTCAGGACCCGTCCTTGGGCCTGGAGCAGGCGATGGGGTGCCGACCTGCCTCATCTCGGTGGCTGGAGAAGGGTCTGCACACCCAGAGCAGTGGGAGGTGCGCCCACCGGCCGGGTGTTCAGAGGAGACCACCTCGAAGCACCTCACTCCTTTGAAACTCACTTTGTGAGCTACTCCGAGGGCAGCAGAGGCCAGAGCTGGGCCCCGGTGGGACCTGAGGCCTCAGGAGCTCCAGGTGCCCGCGCCTCCTCCCCAGGAGCCCTCCCTGCCCCAGCACCTGAGCCCAGCTCATCCCGGGGTCAGGCAGAACCAAGGGCCAGGCAGCCTGGTCACAAAGGCCACTGCCCCTTGTGCCCGCAGCCTGGGGACAGCCAGCAGGAGGATGCCAGGTGGGTCAGGTGCAGCCCTGCCCTCCCCTGGGGGCCTGCCACAGCCGGGCACCACCTGACCCAGAGGGCAGGAGGCTCCCACCCTGTGGTTTCCCTCGGAACCACAACTGCTTCCAAGAAACAGGGCTTTACCCCTTAGCCTCCCACACAGCATCTGTCCCTAGCTTGGCTGGGCTGGTGGCCAAGGACTGTCCATCAGGGAGGGACAACACAGGCCAAGCCTGATCTCCCCAGACCTCACCCCCAGGCCCTCCAGGTTCCTGGCCCACCATGCTGGTCACCCATCCCACCTGCATCCCTTCTGAGGTCTAGCAATGTGTCTGACAATCTCTCTGAGGGCACTGAGCTTGCAGAGCCCCGGCCCTCAGACCCCTGCATGGGGACCACTGACACTGGGAGTCCTAGGTAGAGGGGACAGGGTCCCGATGGCCCTCCCCAGAGACTTTGCACATCCCTCCCAGGACCCCATGATGACAAGCCAGGCTCAGGTTGCCTGTGTCCTCCCTGGGTGTGCACATGGTCCTCCAGGGGACTCAAAGCAGGTGGGAAGCCCTGCACAGCACAGCCCTGCTCAGCTTCCCCACACCACGGCTTCTCCAGCCCTTCACGCCTCCAGCCGTGCACATGCATGACATGCCGTCTCGGACTCAAGCCCCTACTGCAGGTCAACTGGCCGCATTTGCTCAACCCCAGAGTTCTGGCACATGAACAGGATCGTGCATCCACACTGCAGCGTTGTGCAGGAGTGTCCCGGGGACTCGCCTTGTACTCCTCGGCCCCCGTGGAGCCCTGGCCCTGCTGGTGTTCCAGAGGTCTAGGCAGCAGTGCTCTGCAGCCACTGTGCAGTCAGGAGCCTTCAGTAGATGACTCCCCACTCCCCAACACCCCCCCACACAGCCTCCTTTATTAGGAGTGTGCGTCTGGTTCCTCCCAGGCTTCCTGTGGCTTGGGAACACACAACACCATGGCCTCCAAGTCTGGGCAATTCCAAATACCTCCCTGCAGCTGGGTCTGCGTTCCCTGTGCTGCGATAGACACCCAGGGCCTCCCTTTAGCTGGGTTTGTGTTCCCTATGCTGTGTGAGTCTCCCAGGGCCTCCCTGTAGCTGGGTCTGTGTTCCCTGTGCTGTGTGAGTCTCCCAGGGCCACCCTGCAGCTGGGTCTGTGTTCCCTGTGCTGTGTGAGTCTCCCAGGTCCACCCTGCAGCTGGGTCTGTGTTCCCTGTGCTGTGTGAGTCTCCCAGGGGACCCTGTAGCTGGGTCTGTGTTCCCTGTGCTGCATGAGTCTCCCAGGGCCTCCCTGCAGCTGGGTCTGTGTTCCCTATGCTGCATGAGCCTCCCAGGCCACCCTGCAGCTGGGCCTGCAGTACCTGTGCTGCATGAGTCTCCCAGGGGACCCTGCAGCTGGATCTGTATTCCCTGTGCTGCGTGAGACTCCCAGGGCGACCCTGCAGCTGGGTCTGTGTTCCCTGTGCTGCGTGAGACTCCCAGGGCGACCCTGCAGCTGGGTCTGTGTTCCCTGTGCTGTGTGAGTCTCCCAGGGCCTCCCTGCAGCTGGGTCTGTGTTCCCTTTGCTACGTGAGACTCCCAGGGCATCCCTGCAGCTGGGTTTGTGTTCCCTGTGCTTTGTGAGGTTCCTGTCACCCATGTTACTGGGGCACTTGGTGCAGTCGGGTTCTGGTGGTTTCCTCTTTGGGCTGTGTTTGGTTGGATTTTTGACTTCTTTCCCTCCCAACAGGTGTGGACAGCTGTGCCTCTGCTGCTAGTATTTCACGCACTCAGGACACGAGTGACCTGTAAGTCCCTATCACTTGCCCCTTTCTAAATACAGGTATCTGTTTCTTACTGTTTGGTTTTAGCTGGACTTGCTTGTTCTGAACACCAGGACTTTATAAGGCAAGAGTTTTGAAGACATTTTCTCTCAGTCTGTGGATTCTCATTTTCAATCTCATAACTGTCCTTCAAATGCATATATTGTTCATTGAATTAAAGTTAAACTCACAGATGTTTTCATGAACTGAGCATTGCATACTCAAACCTTATCACCAAAACCACCCAGATTCCCTGTGGCCTTCTGGAAGGCTCATCCTGTTGTAATTTCATTTTAGGTCTGCGCTCACATTCAGCTCATAATCCCAGAGTGTGGGTCCTATGCCCAGCTTGGTGTCTCAGCACGTGGGTATGACCGCTTCCAAGCCCTTCAGCAGAGCATGCTCTGCAGGCACCCAGCTTCTGGTTGGAGAGCATGGCCATACCTAGGCAGGCCTGTGTTTGAGTCTACTGCTGACCCGTCCACCCTCCCCTCAGCAGGCACCACGTTCATGGTCCTGCAGCTTTGGAGCTGGTCTTGGGAGGCCCATGTCAGCACTCTATTCCTGCATGGCGTTCCCCCACCTGGTTCTTCTCCCCCTTATGAACCGTGTGGCCCAGCCGCCGAGGCCTACAAAACCAGCCTCTGTGATTCTGATGGAGATTGTGCCACTTTCATACTTAGAGTTGGAAAAACTGACGCCATCACAGTGTTGACCCTTCCTGGTTGTGAACATGGTACCTCCCCATGACCGTGTTTGGTGTCTTTCATCAGAGTTCTGTAGATTTGGGGGTTTTTTCCTCATATAGATTTTTGCCAGTTCTTTGTATCCTTTACACAGAAGTGGGCTTACCCCAGGACAGAAGCCGCTCTGTCTTCCCGCCAGAACTTGTGCCTTCCCTCTCTTCTGGCAGTCCCTAGCCAGGCCTCCCAGTGCACTGAGCAGGTGCGTGGCTGGTGGACACAGGTGCATCTGCACCCTGGCACGGTGGCCCTGGGGGCAGTGCATGAAGCCCCGGGTGAGAGCTGCATGGGACCAGAGCCAGCGGAGGCCTGAGGACATCAGCCCCTGCAGGATGTGTCCTGAGAAAGGCCAAGGGCTCGGAGGCACACTTCCCTGTGCTCAGAGCTCAGAGGCCAGGAAGGTCAGTGGGGAGCAGGAGCTAGTCTGGGGCTGGGAAGGAGGGGTGGGAGACAGGCTCAGGCCACATAGTCTGAGGAGAGGGCGGGCAGAGCTGCGCGTGGATCTTGCCCTGGTGGCCCCGGAGCTGCCTGCACTGAGCTCGGCGTGGAGCTGGCCGTTGGGCTCTGGCCTCTGCCTCTCCCCTGCTGCCCACCTGCCAGGCGTCCATCTTGCTCTGCACGCGGAGTCAGGTCCAGATTGCCCAGGAGGGAAAGTTCAGTTGGGGAGGAGGGTCACCCCCAGATCTGGGCCCACCAGGAGCCCTTGAAGGCGACCTTATTTGGAAACCGGGTCCTGGCAGAGGGAATGAGGTGAAGATGAGGCCATACTGGGGGAGGTGGCCCTCATCCAGGGTGACCAGGGGCTCATGACAAGAGGAAGTTTGGACAGAGACACAGAGAGAGGGCTGTGCAGATGGAGGAGGGCCTGAGGCCAGCCAGGGGCAGCCCAGGAGCCTGAAGCCAGGCAGGGCTCTCCCAGCCCTGGAAGGCTCGCGGCCGCCGCGCCCTGACTTCTCCGTGGGAGCAGCCATGTCTGATCTTAGGAGCTTTGTTAGGACAGCTCCCGGAAACAGAGGCCAGGGTGGACAGGGGAGGGTGTGTCCTCACGTCCTCACTGAGGAAGCAGGTCCCCGGGCCTGGCGTGTCTGCTGGGCCTCTGGCTTAGCCTGGGTCTCTGCTCACTCCTGTGCTCCGTGCAGTTGTCGGTCCTACTGCTGCTCCTTTGAAGGCACTAAGTTCCTCCCTCCTGGACTGCGTTGAGGATGCCCTGTCCCCTCGTCCCCAGTGGCTGTGCGACGTGATTTTCTATCCTTCACTCTTGGAACCATGGGTGGCATCCTCCTTACTTTGGAAAGATGTCTGCGATCATCTGTTTAAAAATTCTTGCTGTTCTCTCCCGCTGCTTCAGGGCTCCCTCTGTGGTGCCCGGAGCTCCTGTGCCCATCACACCTGGTTACTGCAGCCCCTCAAGTGCCAGGCCTTGGTCTTCTACCCTTCCTTCCCAGTGTCTCCTCGGAACCCAGCTGGCGGGTCTCAGGCCCGCCTTCAGGGCTGTCCCTGGCCCTGAAGCCGTCTGTCGCGTTCCTAACTCCTGCAGGTGTGTACTGCAGCTCAGGGCTCCCAGCTAAGAGACCTGCAGGTTCACACTTTGATGTCTGGCGCAGCTCCTGCTCCTGCTCTGCTCCTGGAGCGCCGTGGTGGCTGCTTCCTGTCACGTGGTTCCAATGGCTGGCGCCCCACCCCAGGTGTCTCTGCTCCTGCCGGCTCCTCCACGTGCCGCTTTGTGTCTTGGCACGCCTGTTCTCGGCATGGGTGCCAGACTTTGTGTTCAGGACTGGCTGAGTGTAGCGAGCTACAGTCCCGTGAGGCAATTTCCTGTGCTTCTGGCAGCTTCCTGGTGGTAGTCACAGTGTTCCTGAACCCCGTGGCAGACCGTGGGGTGTCCTCAGGTCCCAGTAGCGAGCATCTGGGCTGCAGTCTGAGGGATGGCCACTGACCGTCTTCTCCAGCTAACGTCTTAGGGTTTCCAGCCCAACATGCAGGCGCGTCCTGGGGCCTCTGCAGGGTGGGTCCCGGCCTCCACAGTTTCTCTCCCTGGACAGTGAGAGTGTAGAATCTGCTGTCAGCCCTTCAGCTGATCACTCCAGAATCAGCAAATGTTTTTAGAAAAGCAAATATCAGGCTTCAATTTATTTAATTTCCTGCTTAATTTTTTTTTGTGTGGTGCTGGGGACCACCCCAGGGCCTCATGCATGCTAGGCAAGCATGTGCCACTGAGCCCCAGGCTTACGATTCTCTGTCTCCTTGTGACTCCTGCTCACAGTTATTCTGATTTTACAGTGACTGTTAGTTCACCTCTAAAATAAGGATCAATGACTCCCAGTATTACTTGGATTGCCTCTTTAAAATAATTTTGTCCCAAAATTAAGCCTATAGTGCCTGTGGTTAGGGCCCATGGATCCTGATAGGAATCCGCTGGGGTCCCATTTCAGGTGATAAATCAGTTTCCATGGCTGGTGGTAAAAGTACTGTCTGGGGGGTACCAGCTGGTAAAACGATGGTCCTCCTTGGTCGACTGTGATGATGACTGTGACTCTAAGTCTTTCTCCCCGTCTATTTGGTGGGCCTGGGGAACGGCCTCCCCTTGTGTTTTGGTGCCAACAAGGTGGAAGTGAAGGCAAAATGGAGTCGAGCGGACGACATGTTGGTTTCTTTCCTCCCTTGCCACAGGCACCTGAGTCCACAACTGATCTGTTAGCTGCTTGGTACAAGCGTGTTACAAAGTCAGAGAACAGTTCTTCTGAAGTGGCACACATTTCTCCACAAAAAAAGCCCTCTTCACCATTGGCTGATTTTTTTTTAATTGGTTGTTCACAACATTACAAGGCTCTTGACATATCATATTTCATACATTAGATTGAAGTGGGTTATAAACTCCCAATTTTACCCCAAATGCAGATTGCAGAATCACGTCGGTTACACATCCACAATTTTACATAATGCCCTATTAGTAATTGTTGTATTCTGCTACCTTTCCTATCCCCTACTATCCCGCCTCCCCTCCCCTCACATCTTCTCTCTCTACCCCATCTACTGTAATTCATTTCTCTCCTTGTTTATTTTCCCATTCCCCTCACAAACCATTGGCTGATTTTAAGACTGTCAGCAAAACAGTCTCTGCAAAAGAGTCCAATGCAGATAAACTTCCTATTTTCATGTCACTCTGTTTACTTGGTCACTGGCCAAGAAAATACCAGCACTCCAGGCGCTGGACACCCCTTACTAGTTTTTCACAATTGTATCCAGTATAGTACTTTGAAGAAATGTGCAAACAAGGCCTCTGGCCTTGACCTGGGCTTCACAGAGATGTCCACATTTTTAAGATAAGTTACAACTGGGCTCCATGGTAACAGCTGGCAGGGGGAGGAGAGAGAGGGGAGAAGAAGCTCCCCCCTTCTCAGGTGAGGTCCTTGAAGAGTTGACTTGCCCAGAACAGTGACAGAAGAAGCTGCTTTTATGTGAATTCTTGCAGACTGTGAACCTCTGATCCCCTCCCCTTACCCGCTGGGTATAAAACTCTGAAACTCCCTGAACTCGGGGTTCAGGGGATTGATTGATTACACCAAAAGCTGTGCCTTCTGAACCTGGCTGCAGCCAAATAAAACTGTTTCCTGCTATCTTCGGTGCCTTGTCTCATTTGTCCCTAAAACACTTCTGAGCCCTGTTGCATCTTAGTCAAAGCTAGATTAGACTGGTCCTGGGAAGACATTTGCTGCCATGCCTTCTTTGCACATGAAGTAATCTGATCATAAACCACCAAATCATAATTTAACTGCCTCTCTAAATCTGGCTCTCAAATCTGTTGATGTTGTTCCCATCAACATCTCCAAAGGGGTCTGAAGATCTGTCTCCTGTTTCTTTCAGCCTGCTTGGTACAGAAATCTGTCCAGTGAGACCATCAGAGAAGATAATCACTGCCATCAGACAAGCTCTGGCCATGGACACCCAGTCACTGGGCAGAAGAGGTTCTTGGCAAACCGAGTTGAACAAGCTCTTACAAATGGTGAATGAGGGCCATAAGTGCCACAAGCATTTTTTAATTCTTCTGAGGTTTTAAAAGGAATTATAGCATGTGCACAGACATGCTGGTTTTGCTCAGAAAAAAAATGGAAAAAGCTGAAAACCTGTAATATGTCCCCACCCCCTGCTTCCTGCGCCCTCCTGAGTCCACATTGTAATGGCATAAGCATAGCCATGGCCAATTCAGAGTGTCGATTAAAACCCGTTCTCCCAGCTGAAAATGGCTGAATTCAGACAGCGGTGCCAGTCCAGCTAAACACAACCTAGCAAAATTCTCCTCCATTTCCTCTTCGCCATCAAACTGAGTCCCCTCTGACTGGGACTCTTTGTCTGTCTCCTGCTCATTCTGTTCTTATCCATTTTGAATTTGCCTCACAGAGCTCTGGTCAGGACTAGTTTCCTCTGTGGAACACGCCCCTCGGTGCTCCTCTATATTACTGATCCAGTGGGATTCAACTGAAACTGAATTTTTAGTTTTAAGTCTCGCCCAAAGCGATCTGCCTGCTGGATGGCAGATTGAGAGAAATTTCATTCACTCTCAGCCCAATATGGAAAGAGAAAAAATTTTCAAAAAATAGCCTCTGCCTGTTTTCCTGTTCTATGCTCTTAACTTGTCTCTGAAGTCCTTTTAAAAGTTCTTCTGGGGGCCACTGACCATGATCTACATCATCAAAATGACCCATTTCTAATGCAGTCCAGACCTTCTGAACACTGTCTGTTGTACTTCTAGACAGTTCTGCAGAGAGGCAGTCTTTATACAGTTTCCTTCCTAGTCTCTCCCAAGAATGTACATCTGGTGAATCTTGCTCACAAAACCATGGACACCTCGCTAACTGATCTCAGGAACTGTGCTAGCTGGCTCTTTCTCACTTGCTTTGATTTCCAGTTAATTATAGTTTCCAAAATTGTTAAATACATCTCTTTATCTGAAGATATGGAACTTCCCATGATAAATCTTTAATGTCCTTAGTTATAAAATGGTCTGCTTCCTCTGTGACCCCTCAAAAAACTTCACGGTGCAATAAATTTCTATAGCACGTTTCCTCAATCAACCTGGAAATTCTGCTTGAGAAGCCCCATGTTGGGCGCCAATTACTGCACCCAACAAGTGCAGTTACCTAAACTAAGGGTCGCCCAAGTGAATTTCCTAAGATATCAAATAAAACACAGACACAAAGTTTACCTTTAATTTAAGCCCAGGAACAGCTCCCCTGCCCTCAGGCTCAAGCTTCTCAAATGGGAGAAGGAGGAATGTCACTGAGATGCTGGAGAGAGAGAGAGAGAGAGAGAACTTTCAGGAGTGGCCTTTTATTAGGGAGACTCTGATTCTTTAGAAATTCCCATCCATAAAGCTCAACAGGGGTGGGTAACAAGGTCAGGAAAGGTAACTCGACCCCAGGGCTGTAGGACCCCTCACCTTCACATGAACACACATCTGGCAACATTTTTACGACTTCCAAGATGGGGGCCACCATCTAGGGCCACTTGATGTGGCCAGATCACAGGAAGTGACCAACAGGACCTCAACTAATCAGAGAAGAAAATGCTGGTCACATGGCGTGGTGGCCTCCCACAGGTTTCCACATGTCCACCCCAGGTAAATCAACTGACCACAGCACCTGTTCCAGTCAGCTCCTCACACCCTGACCAGAAGAACTAGCAAGAACAACTAGAGGACGGAAAGCTCACTGGGGCTCGCAGTTTCCGAGGTCTCCTCTGTAGATGGCCGGCTCCACTGCTCTGGGCCTGAGTCAGGAAGAACCTCAGGGCTGAGGATGTGGCAGGAGAGAGCAGCTCAGGACGTAGCCATCAGGAAGCAGGGAGCCTCCACTCCCAGATACACTACGAAAATCCAAACCCCACACCCCAGTGCCCACCTTCTCCAGCCACACCCACCCGCCTTCAGCCACCCAGGATAATCCCGTCATGGATGAATTCATGGTTGGGTTAAGGCTCTCCTCACCCAACCCTTTCCCCTCTGAACCTTCTCACATCATCTCAGACCTGAGCTTTGGGAGGACGCCTCCCATCCAGACCAGGACACTCAGGTCACACAGGTTGGGGAGAGAACCCTGCCTCCCCCACATTCACTGGTCTTCAGATACCACCCCCAGCCCCCTGAGCCCCAGGGGGAAGACGGAGGGCAGAGTGTTGGCCGTCCCAACCCACCTCACGGGCCATGAGGCCAGCCAGGGACCTTCCAGGGACCTCCCAGGGACCTCCCGGGGACCTAGGAGGCAATGCGCAGTGGCCTGGCAAGTCTGAAGAAAACACACTGCTAACTCAGAATCCTTCCCCAGCTGGGGGCAGAGTGGCAAGGAGGGTGGCCATGAGGCAGATGGACAAGTTCTCCAGGTGTCTCCTGCAGGCACTTTTTCGGCTTCAAGGCGAGCTCCATGTCCATCAGGAATCCAGACACAGGGCCTACAGAGCCCACCAGCAGAACAGCCAGCACTGGCCACTGCCCTCAGGCCACACAGGCACACTGGCCTTGTCCAGCACTCGGGACTCTCTCCACCGCAGACCACCAGCTGGACCCCAGGGCTTGGAGAACACAAAAGGCCCGGAGACCTATACGACCATCACCTTTCCAACCAGGAAGGAGTGAAGGGGAGTCAGCAGAAGGGTCTGGAACCAGGGGAACATGGAGCCTGCACAACACGCTCTTGCACAGCCACGGTGAGGGGGAGACCAGAAGGGACACCAGAGGACAGGAGAGCGGACCCAGGGAGGAGGCCTGTGCAGCTGGAGAAGGAGAGAGGGTGTGGGGGCAGAGCCCCCAGAGAGCCCTGGGACTCAGTGCTCACACCAGCTGTCAGGACAGGGGGAGGAGCCACCTGTCCATCACAGGCCTGAGCAGAGGGGCACAGCAGGGCCAGGGAGCCGGCGCCATGCCCCAGGCCCACCGCACAGTGAGAGGGCTCCTTCATCCACTGTCCACCATGAAGCCCTCTGCAGCTGGCCCCGCTGTGGCTCAGATGGGCCATGCCTGTCTCTAGCAGCAGCAGGCCTGGCGGCGTCCACAAGGTGCTGACCCTGGGTGAGCAGATACAAGACACCCTGGCCTCCACAGGGATGTAAGAGCCAGGCCTGGGAGGCCAGCACGTCTGCCCCCATGTGAACGCCCTCAGACTCCCCCCTGAAAATCCTGGTGGGGACATGCGAGGGGCATAGCCAGGACCCCAGGACGCAGCCTCCAGCAGGGCGCAAAGCCTCCTGGGAGGACACAGAGCACTGCCACGCAGCTCTGGAGAGTAGCCACATGGGCTGCAGCCAGCTAAGACCCAGGGGGGCTGCCTGAGGCCTGGAGCCGCCATTCTCAGAGACACAGAGATGCCAGGCTCTGAGCTTCGGGGTTGGCGCCTGCCCTGTGGGTTTAGTCGGCCCCGTCTCTATCCAGCCATCGCATCCACAATTAATGAAACTCAATCAAACCTATGAGGGGCTCTCAGTCCACCAAACTGGGTCACATTGGCAAGTGTGCTCTGCAAAGGTCCACACATGAGAGTGGAAGAGAAATCCCTTCCAGCAAATACATGAAGCCAACAACGAATACAAGAAATAGAGAGAGCCAACTACGACAACACCTCCCAGGTGGTGATTCACCAGAAAATGTCCCCAAGGGCTGCGGCCGGGCTCAGGGAGAGCTTGCCCAGCAGGTGTGAGACACGGGGCTGGGTCCTCAGCACTACATAAAAATAAACAGATAAAATAAAGGCATTCGGTCCACCGACAACTACAAAAATTTTTGATGACCCTAAAAATACTGACGTACATGAAATATCAGATAAGGAATTCAAAAGAATTATTATGAAAATGTTCAATGAATTCCAACAGAGCACAGAAGAACAACTGAATGAATTAAGGAAGTAAATACAGAATGTAAATGAGAAATTCAATAAGGATATAGAAATATTGAAAAGACCCAAACTGAAATCATGGGAATAAAAGACACAATAGATCAAGTAAAATCTTCATGTGAAAGTCTCTATTGAGTAGACCATGGTGAAGACAGAATCTCAGAGCTGGAATACAACGTGGTCAGCCTTGAACATTCAGACAGCATAAAACAAAAAAAAAAAAAAACACTTAACCATGGTGAGAATACACAAGAACTCCGGGACACCATGGGGAGACGGGTGTAAGGATCATTGGAATTGAGGGGGCTCTGAGATGCAGGCGAATGCAATGGAGAAGCTCCTCAGGAATATGATGACAGAAAACCTCCCAACCTTCAGCAGGAGATGCACATCCAGATCCAGGAGGCACTCAGAACCCCAAACAGGGGCTGGCTGTAGCTCAGTGGCAGAGCGCCTGCCTAGCACCTGGGAGGCCCTGAGTCTGATCTCAGCCCACGTAAAAACAAGTACACAAAAGAAAGGTGTTTCGCCCTCCTACAACTAAAAAATCGTTTAAAAGAACACAAAATATATAAGATCAAAGAAGAACCTCTGCACACCAGATATAATTAAATGGCCTAACACAGAGAGCAAGGATAGAATTTTAAAGGCCTCAAGGGAAAAGAAAAAGCCAACTCACTTTCATAGAACAGCCAATCAGAAGCATTTGTGATCTCTCAGCACAGACTCTCCACTCAAGGAGGGTTGGAATGGTGTGCTCCAAGCCCTCCAATAAAGTACCTGCCAACCAAGCCTGCTGTGGAACCCAAAGCTGTCACTCAAAATTGAAAATGAAACTAAACCTCCCAGAATTGAAAAGAATTCATAAACCGTTAGACTGGCACTACAGAACTCAGTCAAAGAAATACTGCACACAGAAAAATAAAAACCAAACCCACAGTTCACAAAAGAACAAATCTCATTTGAAGGTGGCTAAGCAAATGAGAAACAGAACCAAATTAAGCATGATAAATACATCAAATGTTAATAAACATCTTTCTAGTAACATTGAAGGAAAATGGTCTCCACCAGACAGAGCTGGCAGAATGGACTAAAAAACAAAACCCAGACACATGTTGTTTGCAAGAGATGCACCTTAGAGGCAAAGACAGCCACAGGCTGAAAGGGAAAGGTTGGAAATCGACACACCCAGGAAACGGAGCCCCAAACCAAGCAGGAGTAGCTACTCCCGTAGCTGACAGAGCAGATTTCACCCCAGAGTTAACCAGAAGAGACTAAGAAGGTCACTTCATATTGGGAAAGGGAACAATCCAAGAAGATATAACAATAATAAATATTGTGCCCCAAATATGGGTGCAACTTTTACATAAAAGTTATACTTCTCAATTGGAAGCCCCTGATAGGTCCCAGCATGATAATACCAGGGGATTTCAACACACCTCTCTCCCCATTACATAGGTCACCCAGACATAAACTCAGTAAAGACTGTTTGGACCTGGAAAATATTATAAATCAAATGAAACTGACAGACAGCTGTAGCATATTTCATCCAACAACAGCTGAACATACTTTCTCTCAGTGGGTCATGGATTTCTCCAAAAGAGATCATATTTTAGGCCACAGAGCATCCCTTAGCAAGTACAAAAAAAACTAATCTTACCAGATCCTAATGGAATGAAATTAGAAATCCACACAACAAACCCCTTTTTGTAACACCAGAGATTAAACCCAGGGAACCTCAACCACTGAGCCACATCCCCAGCCCTTTAATTTTTTGTGTTGAGACAGAGTCTTGTGAAGATGCTTAGAGCCTCGAGAAGTTATTGAGGCTGCATAGGAACTTGTGATCCTCCTGCCTCAGCCTCCCAAGCCACTGGGATGACAAGTGTGTGCCACCAAGCCCAGCTGAACAATACTCTTTGGAATGACAAATGAGTGACAGAAGAAATCAAGGGAGAAGTTAAAAATTCCTGGACTCAAATGAGACTGGTGGTACAACCTCCCAGACCCTATGGGACCCTGTGAAGGCACATCGAAGAGGAAAGTTCATAGCCTTTAGTGTCCACATCAGAAAGCCAGAAAGATCCCAAACAAGTGAACTAAGGATGCACCTCAAGGCCTTGAAAGGAACAAGCCACAGCCCAAGCCAACAGAAGTCAGGAAGTAACATGAGAGCAGAAATCAATCACCTTGAAAATAACGGAGCAATACAAAGGATAGAGGAGACAAAGAGTTGATTCTTGGAAAGAAAACAAAAAACTAGATCAACGAGCCCAGAGCCAAATAACCAAATGAAATGGGGAGAAAAACCAAATTAATAAAATTAGAGATGAGAAAGGAGAAGTCCACGACATCTCAGAAATCCGGCAGGTCTTTAGGGACTATTTTGAAAGTTTATTTTCCAATAAACTGGAAAACCAGGAAGAAATGGACACATTACTAGTCAATACAGTCTGCCAAAACGGAATCGAGAGGACACAGAAAACTTCACAGAACCCCGACTTGCGATGAGGTACAAGCCGAAATCAGGAGCCTTCCAATGGAGCAAAGCCCAGGACCAGAGGATGCTCAGCTGACCTCTACACACCCTTAAGCAGCACCCAGGCCAGCCTTCCTCACATTATCCCCAGCAATACACACCTCCCAGGAGCTTGGAGTGGCGCTGCGACAGGAGCGCACTGGTCTGCAGGGGAGGGAGGCGCACAAAGGCACTGGACAGGGCCAGGGAGCGGCACAGCAGCAGGGGGGCACTGGCAATGGCTTTCAGTGACGTGAGTGTGGCGGAGAGGACACTGAAGTTATGTGTTGGGCTCCATTGGCATCAGTTTTTAGGAAGAGGGAGGCAGAGACCACCCTGCTGAGGGACCTGGCCCAGCCCTCCCCTGCACCCTGGAGGTGACTGGGGTCTTCCTGCCGCTCTGCCTCAGCCCTCCCCTGCACTCTGAAGGTGACTGGGGTCTTCCTGCCGCTCTGCCTCAGCCCTCCCCTGCACCCTGGAGGTGACTGGGGTGCTCCTGCCGCTCTGCCTCAGCCCTCCCCTGCACTCTGAAGGTGACTGGGGTCTTCCTGCCGCTCTGCCTCAGCCCTCCCCTGCACTCTGAAGGTGACTGGGGTCTTCCTGCCGCTCTGCCTCAGCCCTCCCCTGCACTCTGAAGGTGACTGGGGTCTTCCTGCCGCTCTGCCTCAGCCCTCCCCTGCACCCTGGAGGTGACTGGGGTCTTCCTGCCGCTCTGCCCCAGCACTCCCCTGCACCCTGAAGGTGACTGGGGTCTTCCTGCCGCTCTGCCTCAGCCCTCCCCTGCACCCTGGAGGTGACTGGGGTCTTCCTGCCGCTCTGCCCCAGCACTCCCCTGCACCCTGAAGGTGACTGGGGTGCTCCTGCCGCTCTGCCTCAGCCCTCCCCTGCACCCTGAAGGTGACTGGGGTCCTCCTGCCGCTCTGCCTCAGCCCTCCCCTGCACTCTGAAGGTGACTGGGGTCTTCCTGCCGCTCTGCCTCAGCCCTCCCCTGCACCCTGAAGGTGACTGGGGTCTTCCTGCCGCTCTGCCCCAGCACTCCCCTGCACCCTGAAGGTGACTGGGGTCCTCCTGCCGCTCTGCCTCAGCCCTCCCCTGTACCCTGAAGGTGACTGGGGTCCTCCTGCCGCTCTGCCCCAGCCCTCCCCTGCACCCTGAAGGTGACTGGGGTGCTCCTGCCGCTCTGCCTCAGCCCTCCCCTGTACCCTGAAGGTGACTGGGGTCCTCCTGCCGCTCTGCCCCAGCCCTCCCCTGCACCCTGAAGGTGACTGGGGTCTTCCTGCCGCTCTGCCTCAGCCCTCCCCTGCACCCTGAAGGTGACTGGGGTCTTCCTGCCGCTCTGCCCCAGCACTCCCCTGCACCCTGAAGGTGACTGGGGTCCTCCTGCCGCTCTGCCTCAGCCCTCCCCTGCACCCTGAAGGTGACTGGGGTCCTCCTGCCGCTCAGCCTCAGCCCTCCCCTGCACCCTGGAGGTGACTGGGGTCTTCCTGCCGCTCTGCCTCAGCCCTCCTCTGCACCCTGGAGGTGACTGAGGTCCTCCTGCCACTCTGCCTCAGCCCTCCCCTGCACCCTGAAGGTGACTGGGGTGCTCCTGCCGCTCTGCCTCAGCCATCCCCTCCACCCTGAAGGTGACTGGGGTGCTCCTGCCGCTCTGCCCCAGCACTCCCCTGCACCCTGAAGGTGACTGGGGTCTTCCTGCCGCTCTGCCTCAGCCCTCCCCTGCACTCTGAAGGTGACTGGGGTCTTCCTGCCGCTCTGCCCCAGCCCTCCCCTGCACTCTGAAGGTGACTGGGGTCCTCCTGCCGCTCTGCCTCAGCCCTCCCCTGCACCCTGAAGGTGACTGGGGTCTTCCTGCCGCTCTGCCCCAGCCCTCCCCTGCACCCTGGAGGTGACTGGGGTCTTCCTGCCGCTCTGCCCCAGCCCTCCCCTGCACTCTGAAAGTGACTGGGGTCCTCCTGCCGCTCTGCCTCAGCCCTCCCCTGCACCCTGGAGGTGACTGGGGTCCTCCTGCCGCTCTGCCTCAGCCCTCCCCTGCACCCTGGAGGTGACTGGGGTCTTCCTGCCGCTCTGCCTCAGCCCTCTCCTGCACCCTGGAGGTGACTGGGGTCCTCCTGCCGCTCTGCCTCAGCCCTCCCCTGCACCCTGGAGGTGACTGGGGTCTTCCTGCCGCTCTGCCCCAGCCCTCCCCTGCACCCTGGAGGTGACTGGGGTGCTCCTGCCGCTCTGCCTCAGCCCTCCCCTGCACCCTGGAGGTGACTGGGGTCCTCCTGCCACTCTGCCTCAGCCCTCCCCTGCACCCTGGAAGTGACTGGGGTCTTCCTGCCGCTCTGCACCAGCCCTCCCCTGCACCCTGGAGGTGACTGGGGTCTTCCTGCCGCTCTGCCCCAGCCCTCCCCTGCACCCTGGAGGTGACTGGGGTCCTCCTGCCGCTCTGCCTCAGCCCTCCCCTGCCGTGCACACACTGGGCGCCCAGCCAGGGAAACAGGCAGCGGAGACCACAGGTGCCCACGTTCCCCTTCCCAGCAAGGCAGGAGCCGGGTCCCACACTCTGAAGCTCCCTGTGCCCAGCCTTAGGATTCACAGGGCAGCTGCAGTCCTGCTAGTGCAGCAGGTCCCGGCCAGCAGTGCGGATCCAACAGGCCCCTTCAGCCCAGAGCCACAGTCCTACAGACCTCCAGGCCACTCCCAGGCAGGAGAGGCCTAGAGGAGGACAGACATCCTCAGAGGGACGGACGAGCCACCACGAAGAGGTCAGAGTTCCCGGTGCTGAGGTGGGAAGAGTCCAGAGCATGTGGGGACGGAGTCGCTGTGCCCCTGCGTGTGTCTCAGGTGAAGGGCAACATCTGTGCACCATGCTGGCCTTGGGGCAGAGGCCCAGGAGGCTGCATGCGGATTGGGAGTGAAGGGACTTGGAGGTGGCTGTGGAGGGAAACGCGGCTGCCTGCTCCTCCTCCAGCCCTCCTGCCACCCTGGGAGAGTGTGCCCCTGACAGCACAGCACACAGCCTGCAGAAGAGCTCTCTGGTGACTGGCCCAGGGCCTGGGTTCCCCCAGCCAGGTCAGCAGTGTGGCTGCACAGGCCAGGCTCAAGGCTTCCAAATGCACCCTGACTGCCAACCAAGACCTGGTGATGGCCCCATGTGTACCACCGTCACGCGGCTGCCTGGCGGGAGCACAAAGGCCCCCGAATGCTGAACTACCCGACTGTCCTCACAGCAAAGAGGCAGCCTGTTACCGTCTAGGGCTGGGTCCACTGGTTCCACTCAGCAGGTGACTGAAGAGCAGGACACAGAGACGGCAAGACGCAGGTTGTTGGAAAGAGAGACAGAGACAGACTTCTGCAGAGAGAAGGGTTGATTGGGGTCCCCTCTGTCCACGCGTCTGTTTTAGTTTCTCTGTTGGGTTCCCCACCTAGGGTCAGGAGTAGGGAGGTGTCTGATTGGGTCCTGGGTGTGCCCACAAGTACTTTGTCCAGCAGGACATGGACCTCACCAGAAGACCCTGTCCACGCACCTTTGTCCTGGCCCTGCCCCGACCTCCTCCCTCACCATCTTGCCTGGCTGCCTGGGCCTCTAATTCTCCCTCAGTCCCAAGTCCTCAGAGTCTCAGGACTTCGTTTGTCCCCACAACACCAGTGCCCTTGGGTGGCTCTCACAGTCACCTTGGTCAGGTTAGCCTGTCGCAGCTTCCAGGGTGAGCCCCAGACGGTAAGGACTAGAGCAAGGCCCCTGCGTGCTGGAGGGCTTCACATGTCAACGGGGCTGGGACGGGGTGTCCAGATGCTGGTCAAACGTCACTGTGGTGACTCTGGTGTGTCACCAACATTCAGAGCAGTGGGCAGGAGCTGGGAAGGGCAGGGCCGTCCGGGAAGCCCAGAGTGGCCCTGACTGGTGGTCTGCACCTCAAGAAAGCTGGAAGGGTTGTGAGAGTTGGCCACAGCACCCACCAGGCAGCGCCACCACAGGGGACACACAGACAGCATGAAGGAAGGAGAACCTGCAGCCCAGAGCCACAGGTCCCACAGACGTCAGAGCCGTGCTGCAGGGGCTGCGGCCGTCGGCCACCACAGTGTCTGCAGGACCGAGCGCGGGCCACAGGGTCACGCTGGGGGCTCAGATGCCCAGAAGTCACCCTGCTGGGCCTGAGACCTGCTCGGGAGCATGACCCCTCGGGTTTCTCCTTTGGGAAGGAGAGCCTCCCCTCTCCCCCCGGCCACCCACTACCTACTGAGCTTTACGACAGATCACGGCTCTGAGTCACGGGCCACACGTGGGAGAATGTGGCCCCAGAGCAGACTCCACCCTGGCCTGAGGAGGCCATGTTCCCATGGGACTGAAAACTAATGTGGAGCGGCTGAGGCTCTTGGAGATGCTGAGATGGGAATTTTGGAGAAATGTAGTTTGCATGTGGGAAAGACAGGAATGGAGTGGGGACCAGAGGACGAACATTAGGGGATGCTTTGGGCCCATACAGGTCCCAATTCCTGGGGCCTCAGGACAATGAGAGTTTGGAAATGGAGTCTGCAGACGTCCTCACGTTGAGATGAGGCCAGCTGGACTGGGGCAGGCATCAGATCCCACAGGACGCGTGTCTCCATAAAAGGGCGCCCAGCTCAGACTGCACTCAGAGAGGTGGCCCCCGGGAGAGGCCTGCAGCACACTCTCCCTGCTGATGAGAAGAACAAGCCCCGTAACCCCAGGGTGCCCAGGCCTGGCCTCCAGCACCACAAGAGGACACGCTGTGCTGCTAAGGCCTCCCTGTCCCTGGTGCTGGGTCCTGGCAGCCTGAGCAGATGACCACAGGTGTCCCCCTCCACTGTCAGCCCTGTAGCCCACACAAGGCCTCCCCAGCCTGCCTTGCTGTGTGCTGAGCTGGGTGGGGCCCCTGGAACTCCAGCCTGTGAGGCTGAGCCCTGCTGAGCTCCATCTAAGGTGAAGCTGGGCCCCCACAGCCACCGAAGCAGGGGTGGTGTGCGCCCAGGACACCCTGCCTCTCCAGTCCTTGCCACATGCCCCCGGGGCCAGAGGGGCACTCAGGGATGCCATGAGTCTGGCCTGTACTGTGGGTGCCATTTGGGGGTGCATGGCGTGCTCCCAGAGGCCCCGGAGCACCCCGTGACAGCTGGCCCCAGGACATTTCATGGTGAACACTTCCCCAGAGACCCGGGCTCACACAATTGTCCCTCACCCACGCACCATCCCATACGCTTCCTCTACAACTCCTCAGGGGCCTTGATGTCCCCAAGACCCTCTCCACCTCCTCTCCATTCCCTTCACTCACCCCTCCCAGGCCCTGGCATGGCCTGGCCTCTGAACAGGGGATGCCTCCCCTGTTCCTGCTCTTCCAGAGCCTTCATCCTCAGGGCCCTCCAGAGCCCAGTCAGGTCCCCCACCTCCTCCTCTCACCCTTCACACCGGCCCAGGCACTGCGCTCCCCTTCCCTGTGGGTGGCCCGCTCCCCCAGGCCCTAGGGGAGCCCCGTTTCCCTCTCCAGTGCTGGCCCAGCAGTCCTGGACCCTCAAGGAGGGAGTGCACCCACATAGTGAGGAAGCCAAGCTGTCCCCCTGGCCGGTGACCCTCTGCTCTGTTCCCTCCCCTCAGACCCAGGAAGCTAACGGCCACCTCTCCCTCACCTGCAGCCCCCCTCTGGCAGCCCTTGCTCAGGCCCTGAAAGGGCTCCTCTTCCTGCCCTCTGTGGGTGGACACCTTGAGCACCCGGTGCCTCTGCAGCTCTCCCGTCTCCTGCATCCCCAGGCCCTGGGCACACAGCAGGGCTGCCATCTGCTCCTCTGGGAGCCCCAGCCCCAGAGACCTCTCCACCACCAGGCCCTCCTGGGCCAGCACGGGTTCTCTCTGTAGCCCCATCTTGCCCCCTGCCAGGGACCCCAAGGAGCCCCAAGCCCCTTTCTTCCCTTCCCACCAGCTTGCGCCCACCAATCCCAGGACCCCCACTCTCCTCCTGCTCTGGAGGATCTGGGTTCTCCCAAGAAAGAGCTGTCTGCAGAGAGGTCCAGGGAGCAGCAGCCACCAGAACCAGGCTGGGGTCAGAGGGTCAGGGGGCTGCCCAGGTACTGAGGGGTCCCAGTCCCAGGGAGGCAGTCAGGGTGGAGGGCCTAACTGCACAAACGCGGGCCAGCCCCAGGCAAGAGCAGAGAGCAGCAGTGGGATTGGGCCTCCCCCTTCTCCCCTGGGACCCAAGGCACTGCTCCCCACCACCACATGCCCACACGAGATGGCCTCAGCCAGGTGAACCCCCTCACCCTCTGACGCAGAAACGGGAACTTAGGGAAGTGTGCATGCCACCAGTTTCAGTCCTGTTCTTACTCTCTGCGGGGGGCGGGGGGGGGGACTTGCACCTCTGGGGACAATAGCCGTGACACCTGGGAGCACAGGACAGAGCAGAGTGGGTGGCAGTAGGGGACAGAGCAGGAAGGGCTGGCAAGGGCCCTTCAAGGCCCCACAAGGTGAGTGGGGTTGACAGGGAGAGGAGGCCACAGGAGGAGAGGACATGGAGCCTGGGTCACAGTGGCCCTTCAGGACCCAGCATCCCAGGGGCCACGGGATGTGGGAGGGAGCGAGAGCACAGCCCCACACAGAGGGCCTCGCACAGCACCCAGGGGTCTGCCTTAGAAAGTGCCAACCAGTGAGGGACGGGAACCTGGGGCAGGGCACTGCCAGGCCACCAGAGCTGGACACACGTCCTACTCACGGACATGAGGGGATGGGGCAGGAGGGGGTCAGAGGAACAACATGGCCTCTCCTGGAGACTGTGGGTATGAGGCAGAGCTAAGGGCACCTCGAGGAGGCAGGGCCAGGGCAGCCTCCAGAGCCAGGTGCAGAGGAAGCCTGGAGCACAGGGACACAGGGCCAGGCCTCCTCCAGGGGCAGGGCAGGACCAGCGGGCTCTGCTGGACACAGCTGGCTGGAGAGAGGATGGGAGCCTCGGGGGCTCTGGGAGCAAGGCCAGTCCTGGGAAGAGGGTGAGGCCAGAGGAGGACACAGCCTCCACTGAGGAGAGTGGGGTGGGACGAGGTAGCTCTGGGCTCAGGGACCTGGGCAGAGCAGGTGCCCGTGAGCTGGGCAGGTGGGGTGCCTGAGAGTCGTGAGCCACCCAGGAGCCACCCCTGGGACCAGGGTCCAAGCTGCCACAGGTGAGCTGGGGAAAGCAGGGATGCTGAGGGACCTGGGCAGTCCCGCGGCTCAGAGAACCAAGGGAGAGCAGCTACAAGAGAGCTGGGCAGTGGAGTGCTGGAAGGCTGGGGAAGCCCAGGGCGCAGGGCACCAGGGACAGAGCATCTGAAGGTGAGCTGGGGCAGGTGAGGGTGCTGGAGGTGCCCAGAAGCCCCAGGAGCTCAGGGACCTGGGCAGAGCACTTACAGGTGAGCTGGGCAGGTGGGGATACTGGAGGTGCCCAGGAAGCCCCAGGAGCTCAGGGGACCTGGGCAGAGCACTTACAGGTGAGCTGGGCAGGTGGGGGTGATAAGGTACTCGGGAAGCTCCTGGAGCTCAGGGGACCTGGGAAGAGCTCTTACAGATGAGCTGGGGCAGGTGGGGTGCTAGAGGTACCCGGGAAGCCCCAGGAGCTCAGGGGACCTGGGCAGAGCACTTACAGGTGGAGCTAGGCAGGTGGGGTGTTGGAAGTGGCCGGAAAGCCTCAGGAGCTCAGGGGACCTGGGAAGAGCACTTAAAGATGAGCTGGGGCAGGTTGGGGTTCTGGAGGTGCCTGGGAAGCCCCAGGAGCTCAGGGCAACTGGGCAGAGCAGTTACAGGTGTAGCTGGGCAGATGGGGGTACTGGAGGTCCCCAGGAAGCCCCAGGAGCTCAGGGGACCTGGACAGAGCAGTTACGGGTGAGCTGGGGCAGGTTGGGGTGCTGGAGGTGCCTGGGAAGCCCCAGGAGCTCAGGGGACCTGGGCAGAGCCTTTACAGTTGACCTGGGCAGGTCGGGGTGCTTGGGAACCTGAGATGCCCCAGGAGCTCAGGGAATCTGGGCAAAACACTTACAGGTGAGCTGGAGAGGTGGGGTGCTGGAGGTACCTGGGAAGCCCCAGGAGTTCAGGGGACCTTGGCAGAGCAGTTACTGGTGAGCTGGGGAGGTGGGGTGCTGGTAGAGCCAGGAAAGTTCCAGGAGCTCAGGGACCTGGGCAGAGCACTTACAGGTGAGCTGGGGCAGGTTGGGGTGCTGGAGGTGCCTGGGAAGCCCCAGGAGCTCAGGGGACCTGGGCAGAGCACTTACAGGTGGAGCTAGGCAGGTGGGGTGTTGGAAGTGGCCGGAAAGCCTCAGGAGCTCAGGGGACCTGGGAAGAGCACTTAAAGATGAGCTGGGGCAGGTTGGGGTTCTGGAGGTGCCTGGGAAGCCCCAGGAGCTCAGGGCAACTGGGCAGAGCAGTTACAGGTGTAGCTGGGCAGATGGGGGTACTGGAGGTCCCCAGGAAGCCCCAGGAGCTCAGGGGACCTGGACAGAGCAGTTACTGGTGAGCTGGGGCAGGTTAGGGTGCTGGAGGTACCTGGGAAGCCCCAGGAGTTCAGGGGACCTGGGCAGAGCAGTTACAGGTGAGCTGGGGAGGTGGGGGTGCTGGTGGAGCCAGGAAAGTTCCAGGAGCTCAGGGACCTGGGCAGAGCAGTTACTGGTGAGCTGGGGAGGTGGGGGTGCTGGTGGAGCCAGGAAAGTTCCAGGAGCTCAGGGGACCTGGGCAGAGCAGTTACTGGTGAGCTGGGGAGGTGGGGGTGCTGGTAGAGCCAGGAAAGTTCCAGGAGCTCAGGGACCTGGGCAGAGCAGTTACCGTGAGCTGGGGCAAGCGTAGTGCTGGAGGTGTCTGGGAAGCCCCAGGAACTCAGGGAGCCAGGGGCAGAGAAACTACTGGTGAACTTGGCCGTTGATAGTGCTGGAAGGGCTTAGGAAGCCCCAGGAGCTCAAGGGACCTGGACAGAACAGTTTCAGGTGAGCTGAGGCAGGTTGGGGTGCTTAAAGTGACTGGGGAGCCCCAGGAGCTCAGGGGACCTGGACAGAGCACTTACTGTTATGCAGGGGAATGTGGGGGTGCTCAAGGTGCCTAGAAAACCTGAGGAGCTCAGAAGACCTGGGCAGAGCAGTTACAGGTGAGCTGGGGCAGGTGGGGATGCAGGAGGAGCCAGGAACGCCCTAGAGCTTTGGGTGACTGGGCAGAGCAGCTGTGGGTGAGCTGGGGCAGATGGGGTGCTGGAGGTGCCTGGGAAGCCCCAGGAGCTCAGGGGACCTGGACAGACCAGTTCCAAGTGAGCTGGGGGAAGTGGGGATTCAGGAGGTGCCAGGGAAGCTTCAGGAGCTCAGGGGACCTGGACAGAGCAGTTCCAAGTAACAGGGGTAGGTGTGAGTACTGAAGGTACCCAGGAAGCCCCTAGTGCTCAGGAGACCTGGACAGAGCAGTTGCAGGTGAGCTAGGGGATGCAGAGGTGCTAAAGGTACCAAGGAAAACCCAGGAGCTCAGAAGACAAGGGGCAGAATAGCTGTGTGTGATTTGGGGCAGGTGGGGTGCTGTAGGTGCCTGGAAAGTCCCAGGAGCTCAGGGTAACTTGGCAGAGCAGTTGCAGCTTAGCTGGGGCAGGTGAGTTGCTGGAGGGGCCCGGGAAGCCCCAGGAGGTCAGGGTAACTTGGCAGAGCAGTTGCAGCTTAGCTGGGGCAGGTGGGGGTGCTGGAGGGGCCCGGATGCCCCAGGAGATCAGGGTAACTTGGCAGAGCAGTTGCAGCTTAGCTGGGGCAGGTGGGGGTGCTGGAGGGGCCCGGGAAGCCCCAGGAGCTCAGGGTAACTTGGCAGAGCAGTTGCAGCTTAGCTGGTACAGGTGGGGTGCTGGAGGTGTTCAGGAAGCCCCAGGACCTCAGGGGACCAGAACATAAGAGTTACAGGTGAGCTGGGGCAGGTCAGGGACCACTCTGTCTGCTGACATTCCCAGAACTCAGGGGAACAGACAATAGCCACAGTGTCCTGGAGCAGCTGGGCGACCAGGGCAATCCCAGAGGTAGAGTCTGCAGGATCCAGCTACAGGGTCCCTGGGTCCCTGCAGGAGCTGAGCAGATGCAGGTTAACAGGGGCTGAGGAGGGTTTGCAGAGCCCAGGGTGGGGACCTTTTTTGCAGAGGACAACACAGGGGAGCAGAAGCAAAGCACCAGGGGCAAAGCATCCTGCACAGGCCACTGGGGCAGCAGGTGAGCAAGGGCAGGCCAGGAGTGGCCACAAGGCCTCTGGGCATCCAGAGCACACAGCACAGTGCTCTGCAGGCAGCCCATTGAGCTCGGGAGGCTAGAAGGGGCTCACGCCCACGGCTGCTGTGCTCTGAGCTGGCCAGGAGTGGGCAGGGCCACGGAGAGCAGGGCTGAGGCGGGGGCTACAGAGGGCTGCCCAGAGCAGAGAGCAGGGCTGAGGTGTGCTGAGTTCAAGGTGGGAGGGAGCCAGAAGGGGACAGGAGCTCAGGGAAGCAGCCGTCGGCTGACTGCTGGGAAGAGACTGAGCTTCCAGAACCTGGTGCTTACAGGACAGCAAGGAACCTGCTTGTCTTGCCCTTCCACTGGCCCCAGATCACCCATCCTTGGTCTCCGGGGCTGTACACATTCCTCTCACCCCACAGCACAGGAGGATTGGCGGGAGCAAGCTGGTGGGAAGGGAACAAAGGGGCTTGGGGCTCCTTGGGTCCCTGGCAGGGGGCAAGATGGGGCTACAGAGAGAACCCGTGCTGGCCCAGGAGGGCCTGGTGGTGGAGAGGTCTCTGGGGCTGGGGCTCCCAGAGGAGCAGATGGCAGCCCTGGCTGTGTGCCCAGGGCCTTGTGCTGAGGGCTGGGGATCCTGGGCTGAGTCCCAAGGGCCCTGGGAAAGAAGGCTCGGGAGAAGTCGGGGCTCACAGGTGCCATGGAGGCCAGGCCAGAGCTGCAGAGGGGCTCTGAGGGGCAGGCAAGAGGGCCAAGGAGAGTGCCCATGGTGCACCTCAGGAAGCAGGGCAGGAAGACCTGGGGAGGGACGGGTCCAGTGATGAGTCAGAGCTCAGGGCTAGGGGGACCCAATCAGGAGGGTCCCAGGGGCTGTCTCAGGGCAGGGCCTAGGGACCAGGGACCAGGAATGAGGCCATTGGATTGCTTCAGAGCCAACTCCAAAACACCTGACCCTGCAGGGTTAGGTCCAAGGCCTGGGCTCTGGGTCGAGGTGAGGGAGCAGAGCCCAGGCAGAGGTAGCCAAACCTACCCAGAGCAGGACTCCTCGGTAACAATGGAGGGCACAGGGGACCTGAGAACAATGCCACTAGTCAGGCCAGATGCCCACAGGAAGCACATGGGGACAGGGAGCTGGTGGGCCAGCAGGACCCAAGATGGCACCCACCACGGGCAGAGCCCAGGAAGGGGCTGGGAGCCCCAGGGCCACACAGGTCCAGTGGTCATCAGATGCTAAAGGATCCGCGTGCAGCCTCTCCCACAAGGGCAGGGGGTGGCACACAGGGCTAACTGCACAGTTGGCTCTGTGTCCTTCTGGAAGCCCATCAGGAGAGGTCTGGCCTGGCCTGGGCATCCTTGAGGTGGGGGATCACCTAGGGAGGTAGAGCCTACCAGGTGGGTACCTGATGCCCACAAACCCCAACAACAGACCCTGCCTGATGCTTGGGGAGAGCCAAGGACAGCGGGCCTTCTGTGGGCCTGGGTCCATCTGCGTCCAGCACAGCTCACTCAGTATCTTCTCTCTTGCAGCTTCGACCACGTCCCCATCAGTCTTCCCCCTGGCCCCCAGCTCTGGAGACATATCTGGCTCCTCAGTGAACCTGGGCTGTCTGGTCAAGGGCTACTTCCCTGAGCCGGTGACCGTGACATGGAACTCAGGATCCCTGTCCAGTGGAGTCCGCACCTTCCCAGCTGTCCTGCAGTCAGGGCTCTACTCTGTCACCAGCATGGTGACTGTGCCCACCAGCACCTGGCCCAGCCAGACTGTCACCTGCAATGTAGCCCACCCGGCCAGCAGCACCAAGGTGGACAAGACCATTGGTAAGGGGACAGCCTGCACGGGGAGGGGTCCCCTGGAAGTCAGGCAGGTCTGTGCCACCTGGAGAACTCTGCCATGCCTCATGCTCAGGGAGAGTGCTCTGTCTCCACCAGGCCCAGGGCAGGCAAAGTCTGGATGCCCACGTGTTGGCTCCTGGGCACTGCTCATAGGCCTGCCAAGAGCCAAACCCCAGAGCAGCCTGGCCCTAACCTGAGCGCGTCCAGGTCAAAAGTCTCCCTGTCTCTGTGGGTGCCTTCCTCCTGCAGACCTCAGTAACCCCATCCTTCTCTCCTGCAGCTCCCTGTGAGATCCCACCAATTGCAACATGTCCACCATGTCCACGTAAGTCACCAGGCCTTGCCCTAAGCCGAAGGAGCGGGATGGGTGCCCAGAGAAGTCTCAGGCAGAGGGCAGGCCCCAGGTGCTGACCCGTGTCCTCCATCTCTCCCACACTAGCTCCTGAAATCCTGGGGGGACCATCCGTCTTCATCTTCCCCCCAAAGCCCAAGGACACGCTCATGATCTCCCTGACCCCCAAGGTCACATGCGTGGTGGTAGATGTGAGCCAGGAAGACCCCGAGGTCCAGTTCAGCTGGTATGTGGACAACGTGGAGGTGAACACAGCTGAGACGAAGCCACAGGAGAGGCAGCACAACAGCACAATCCGCGTGGTCAGTGTCCTCCCCATCAAGCACCAGGACTGGCTGAATGGCAAGAAGTTCAGGTGCAAGGTCAAAAACAGTGCCCTGCCCACCCCCATCGAGAAGACCATCTCCAGAGTCAAAGGTGGGAGAGGGCAGCGGGCAGGGCAGGGCATGGGGCTGCCCGGTCACATGGAGCCTGGCTCGGCCCGCCACTGCCCTGTCAGTGACCTCTGTGCTGACCTCTGTTCCACAGGGCAACCCCGGATGCCAGAGGTGTACGTCTTGCCCCCGGCCCAGGAGGAGCTGACCAAGAACACCGTCAGTCTGACCTGCTACATCCAAGGCTTCTATCCTGCCGACATTGCTGTGGAGTGGGAGAAACAGGGGCAGCCGGAGCAGGACTACAAGACCACGGAGCCCGTCCTGGACTCCGACGGGACCTACTTCCTCTACAGCAAGCTCAGGGTGGACAGGAACAGTTGGCAGCAAGGAAACCTCTACACATGCTCAGTGATGCACGAGGCTCTGCACAACCACTTCACCCAGAAGACCCTGTCGCGGTCCCCGGGTAAATGAGCCTGGCGAGTCCTCACCCCACGAGGACACTGTCACCTTCCCTCACCTGCCCGCGTCAATAAAGCACCCAGCCTGCCCTGGGACCCTCTGAGACTATCCTGGTTCTTTCTGAGGCAGAGAGCTCTTGGCACACCTGGGCTGTGGGCTGTCGGCCAGGCTGCCTCCGAGGCCCAAGTTGTCACGGCTGGAGAGAGGGAGGGGTCCCACATGGCCAGACCCAGAGCCAGTGTCTGCGCAGCTGGCTGGGGTTTGCCCCCGCAGGGCACGAGGCTTGGCCAGAGGCTGAGCCTCTCCCAGACCTTCCCCAGCCCCAGCAACTCTGGCTGATCAGGGAGGTACCTCTCAGGAGCCCCCAGGAAAGGACACAGCCCCCTGTCAGAGACTGTCCTTGTGTCCTGATTCCCTGTCCAAGGGTCTCTCTGTGTCCATGCAGGGGTTGACTAGCCATGGGAGTGGGGATAGGCCCTCCCTGCACTGCCCACCCCTGGGAACACCCACATCCGGCAGCCCTGAATGGCCCAAGGGAGGGACTGTCCAGAAAACCACACAGACACAGAGCCCAGACCCTTTGGACCAACCCACATGGCACCTGCCCACACTCGTGCACACTGGGGCCTCACACGGGCAACATGCACACACCCAGAGCCAGCAAGTGTCCGCTCAGTGAACACTCACAAGCACACGGGCTCACCCACGGCCTCACACACTGACCAGCTCAGATCCCAGCCTCCTCTCAGGAGGCACCTACACCCAAGCCCTGACACACCCAGGGCCGACACCACACTGACCCCCACACAGGCACACACCCCCTTACCACAAGATCCAGCTCCCTCCCCAGCGCAGACCGTCCCTGTAGCTGGGGCCACACCAGGGACAGGCTCTGCCATCTCTCCAGCCCCTGGCCTGGTCACCACTGAATAAGCAGGGGCCACACAGGCTGCAGGGACATCCCTGCAGGGTCACAGGCCCAGTGCTGCCTGGCCAGCCCCAGCACTGACGCCTGGAGCTCGCAGCAAGGAGCTCCCATGAAGTCCAGGCACCGTCCACAGCCAGGGGGTCTGGATGAGCTGGGCCCCAGTGGGAGGAGCCGGGGACTGAGGCCCACCAGAGAAGGCCACCAGGGAAACCTGGCCCCAGTACGCGCACTGCTGGCCCAGCCCAGCGGCCCTTCTCCCGGCCCCCGGGAGGCAGCTCCCAGGTCCCACCTTGGCGCCACACACTGACCACCCCCTCCCTGTCCAGAGCTCAGCCTGGATGAGAGCTGTGCAGAGGCCCAGGACGGGGAGCTGGACGGGCTGTGGACGACCCTCACCATCTTCATCAGCCTCTTCCTGCTCAGCGTGTGCTACAGTGCCACTGTCACTCTCTTCAAGGTCGGCCACACTGTCCCCGTGCTGTCCCCATGCCATCCCCCGTGACACCACACTTCCCACAGTCCAGCGGTTTTCTTATGCTGTCCCTCACTGTCCCCATGCCATCTCCACACTCTCATGATATATCCTGTGCCATCCCCATACTATTCCCATGCCCTTTCCACACTGTCCCACGTTGTGTCCCATGCTGTCCCCATGATGTCCCACAATGTGTCCCATGCCATCTCCACACTGTCCCTTGATGTGTCCCATGCTGTCCCCACACTGTCCCTGTGCCATCTCCACACTGTCCCATGATGTGTCCCATGGTCTCCCCATACTGTCCCTGTGTCATCTCCACACTGTCCCATGATGTCCCACGCTGTCCCTGTGCCATCTCCACACTGTCCCATGATGTGTCCCATGCTATCCCCATACTGTCCCTGTGTCATCTCCACACTGTCCCACAATGTGTCCCATGCTATCCCCATGCTGTCCCTGTGTCATCTCCACACTGTCCCATGATGTGTCCCATGCCATCTCCACACTGTCCCACAATGTGTCCCATGCTCTCCCCACGCTGTCCCTGTGCCATCTCCATACTGTCCCATGATGTGTCCCATGCTATCCCCATACTGTCCCTGTGTCATCTCCACACTGTCCCATGATGTGTCCCATGCTATCCCCATGCTGTGTCTGTGCCATCTCCACACTGTCCCATGATGTGTCCCATGCTATCCCCATACTGTCCCTGTGTCATCTCCACACTGTCCCACAATGTGTCCCATGCTATCCCCACGCTGTCCCTGTGTCATCTCCACACTGTCCCATGATGTGTCCCATGCTATCCCCATACTGTCCCTGTGTCATCTCCACACTGTCCCATGATGTGTCCCATGCTATCCCCATGCTGTGTCTGTGCCATCTGCACACTGTCCCATGATGTGTCCCATGCTATCCCCATACTGTCCCTGTGTCATCTCCACACTGTCCCACAATGTGTCCCATGCTATCCCCACGCTGTCCCTGTGTCATCTCCACACTGTCCCATGATGTGTCCCATGCCATCTCCACACTGTCCCACAATGTGTCCCATGCTCTCCCCACGCTGTCCCTGTGCCATCTCCACACTGTCCCATGATGTGTCCCATGCTATCCCTATGCTGTCCCTGTGCCATCTCCATACTGTCCCATGATGTGTCCCATGCTATCCCCATACTGTCCCTGTGTCATCTCCACACTGTCCCACAATGTGTCCCATGCTATCCCCACGCTTTCCCTGTGCCATCTCCATACTGTCCCATGATGTGTCCCATGCTATCCCTATACTGTCCCTGTGCCATCTCCATACTGTCCCATGATGTGTCCCATGCTATCCCTATACTGTCCCTGTGTCATCTCCACACTGTCCCATGATGTCCCACGCTGTCCCTGTGCCATCTCCACACTGTCCCATGATGTCCCATGCTGTCCCTGTGCCATCTCCACACTGTCCCACAATGTGTCCCATGCTATCCCCACACTGTCCCTGTGCCATCTCCATACTGTCCCTTGATGTGTCCCATGCTATCCCTATACTGTCCCTGTGTCATCTCCACACTGTCCCTTGGTATGTCCCATGCTATCCCCATGCTGTCCCTGTGCCACCTCCACACTATCCCATGATGTGTCCCATGCTATCCCCATGCTGTCTCTGTGCCATCTCCACACTGTCCCACAATGTGTCCCATGCTATCCCCATGCTGTCCCTGTGCCATCTCCACACTGTCCCTTGATGTGTCCCATGCTATCCCTATACTGTCCCTGTGTCATCTCCACACTGTCCCATGATGTGTCCCATGCTATCCCTATACTGTCCCTGTGTCATCTCCACACTGTCCCATGATGTGTCCCATGCTATCCCTATACTGTCCCTGTGCCATCTCCACACTGTCCCATGATGTGTCCCATGCTATCCCCATGCTGTCCCTGTGTCATCTCCATACTGTCCCTTGATGTGTCCCATGCTATCCCTATACTGTCCCTGTGTCATCTCCACACTGTCCCATGATGTGTCCCATGCTATCCCTATACTGTCCCTGTGTCATCTCCACACTGTCCCATGATGTCCCACGCTGTCCCTGTGCCATCTCCACACTGTCCCATGATGTGTCCCATGCTATCCCTATACTGTCCCTGTGTCATCTCCACACTGTCCCATGATGTCCCATGCTGTCCCTGTGCCATCTCCACACTGTCCCACAATGTGTCCCATGCTATCCCCATGCTGTCCCTGTGCCATCTCCATACTGTCCCTTGATGTGTCCCATGCTATCCCCATACTGTCCCTGTGTCATCTCCACACTGTCCCATGATGTCCCATGCTGTCCCTGTGCCATCTCCACACTGTCCCACAATGTGTCCCATGCTATCCCCATGCTGTCCCTGTGCCATCTCCATACTGTCCCTTGATGTGTCCCATGCTATCCCCATACTGTCCCTGTGTCATCTCCACACTGTCCCATGATGTCCCACGCTGTCCCTGTGCCATCTCCACACTGTCCCATGATGTGTCCCATGCTCTCCCCATACTGTCCCTGTGTCATCTCCACACTGTCCCATGATGTGTCCCATGCTATCCCCATGCTACCCCTGTGTCATCTCCACACTGTCCCTTGGTGTGTCCCATGCTATCCCCATGCTGTCCCTGTGTCATCTCCACACTGTCCCTTGGTATGTCCCATGCTATCCCCATGCTGTCCCTGTGCCACCTCCACACTATCCCATGATGTGTCCCATGCTATCCCCATGCTGTCTCTGTGCCATCTCCACACTGTCCCACAATGTGTCCCATGCTATCCCCACGCTGTCCCTGTGCCATCTCCACACTGTCCCACAATGTGTCCCATGCTATCCCCACGCTGTCCCTGTGCCATCTCCACACTGTCCCACGATGTGCCCCATGCTATCCCCATGCTGTCCCTGTGCCATCTCCACACTGTCCCATGGTGTGTCCCATGCTGTCCCCATATAATCTCCACACTGTCCCATGATGTGTCCCATGCTGTCCCCATGATGTCCCACATGCTGTGTCCCATGCTGTGTCCACTATGAGCTCCATGCTGTCCACCACACTTTTCCCAACGTGTCTCCACCCTGCTCCCCACCTGCCTCCACATCTCCCGACATTGTGCCCAACCTGTCCTCCACCTGTCCCTACCCTGTACCCCATGCAATTACCCAAATTGTCCCCTACCCAATCCCTCACGCTGTCCTCCACCGTGTCCCACTGTCCCCCACTGTCCTAACTGTTGCCATCCTGTCCCCCAACTGTCCTCACACTGTCCCCCACCCTGTCCCCTCCATTATCTCCAACATTTCCTCATTATTCTCACCTGTCCCCACACTTTTCCAACCCTATTCCCCACACCATCCCCCACTATCCTCACACTGTCCCCCACCTTGTCCCCCACCGTCCCAACCATGTCCCCAGACAGTTCCCACATTTCCCCCACAGCCCACACCCTGTCCCCACCCTGGCCCACCCTGGCCCCCACATTGTCCCCCACCATCTCCATCTGTCCTCCATTGTCCCCACCCTGTCCCCGATAGTCCCCACCCTGTCCCCACACTCTCCCACCCTGTCCCCGATAGTCCCCACCCTGTCCCCACACTCTCCCACCCTGTCCCCCACCATCCTCACCCTGTCCCCCATATTGTCCCCCACCATCTCCATCCTGTCCCCCACCGTCCCAACCATGTCCCCAGACAGTCCCCACATTTCCCCCACAGCCCACCCCTGTCCCCACCCTGTACCCACCCTGTCCCCCACCTCATCCCCCACATCTCCATCCTGTCCTTCATTGTCCCCACCCTGTCCCCTATAGTCCCAACCTGTCCCCACACTCTCCCACCCTGTCCCCCACCATCCTCACCCTGTCCTCACCTTATCCCCCACTATCCCCATCTTGTCCCTCATTGTCTCCACATTGTCCCCCACCATCTCCATCCTGTCCTCCATTGTCCCCACCCTGTCCCCTATAGTCCCACCCTGTCCCCACACTCTCCCACCCTGTCCCCCACCATCCTCACCCTGTCCCCCATATTGTCCCCCACCATCTCCATCCTGTCCCCCACCGTCCCAACCATGTCCCCAGACAGTCCCCACATTTCCCCCACAGCCCACCCCTGTCCCCACCCTGTACCCACCCTGTCCCCCACCTCATCCCCCACATCTCCATCCTGTCCTTCATTGTCCCCACCCTGTCCCCTATAGTCCCACCCTGTCCCCACACTCTCCCACCCTGTCCCCCACCATCCTCACCCTGTCCTCACCTTATCCCCCACTATCCCCATCTTGTCCCTCATTGTCTCCACATTGTCCCCCACATCTCCATCCTGTCCTCCATTATCCCCACCCTGTCCCCTATAGTCCCACCCTGTCCCCACACTCTCCCACCCTGTCCCCCACCATCCTCACCCTGTCCTCACCTTATCCCCCACTATCCCCATCTTGTCCCTCATTGTCTCCACCTTGTCCCCCACATCTCCATCCTGTCCTCCATTGTCCCCACCCTGTCCCCTATAGTCCCACCCTGTCCCCACACTCTCCCACCCTGTCCCCCACCATCCTCACCCTGTCCTCACCTTATCCCCCACTATCCCCATCTTGTCCCTCATTGTCTCCACCTTGTCCCCCACATCTCCATCCTGTCCTCCATTGTCCCCACCCTGTCCCCTATAGTCCCACCCTGTCCCCACACTCTCCCACCCTGTCCCCCACCATCCTCACCCTGTCCTCACCTTATCCCCCACTATCCCCATCTTGTCCCTCATTGTCTCCACCTTGTCCCCCACATCTCCATCCTGTCCTCCATTGTCCCCACCCTGTCCCCTATAGTCCCACCCTGTCCCCACACTCTCCCACCCTGTCCCCCACCATCCTCACCCTGTCCTCACCTTATCCCCCACTATCCCCATCTTGTCCCTCATTGTCTCCACCTTGTCCCCCACTGTCGCCACGCTGTCACCTCACTGTCCCCAGCTCTCCCTCAGGTGACTGTGGGCTCACCTGTGCTGTTCTCCAGGTGAACTGGATCTTCTCCTCGGTGGTGGAGCTGAAGCCGACCATCGCCCCTGACTACAGGAACATGATCGGGCAGGGGGCCTAGGCCACCTCCTGCACGGGCCCAGGGCCTCCCAGACCCTGGAGGACCATCCATCATGGCCATCACCCTGGCTCCCCAGCCACCCTGCCCTTGGACCTCATCACCCACTGACCCTGCGACTCACTGACCCTGCAGCCCTGCTCCTGCCCTTTGAGGACCTCTGGAGAGCAGGCTGTACCCCCAGACCTCATCAGCCTGGACACAGACCACCCCTGGCCCGAGACACTGGCCAGGGCCAGCAGGGGACATGTGCACCTCACCAGGACATCGCTGCCCTCAGGGGAAAAGCCACTCACCCGAGACGAGGCTGAGGTCAGCTTGCTGAAGTCCACCAGGGCAGAGACAGCTTCGCACTGACCCTGTCCACTCCAGCCTCCACACAGCAGGGTTTCTTGAGAGAGAAGGTGAGGTCCTCAGAACACTGAGTGGGGACCTCTCCACCTGAGCTGGGAAGCTCGGGGCCAACACTCCCCAGCAGGGGAGCCCCGGGAAGGGCTTCCTGCGGTCACTCAGATGGCCTTCACTCCCGCCCGTGCCGCGCCAAGCCCCGTCTTAGGTTATTCTGCAAACCCCGAGTCTCTCTGGCTCCTGGGAAGCAGCCTCCTGTGTGATGGGGTCTCTGTGCACTGGCCCCTCCTCTTGGCCCACCCGCTTCAGAGGTGGGTTTCTACCCACAGGACAGCACCTCGGACCCTCTCTGCATGGGGGCAACTGCAGTGAGTCCAAGAAGCCACTTCCCACAGTGGGACCCAGCTCCACACCAGGGAGACCACTCAGAAGGACCTGGGCACATGTGGCCATTCCTGGAGGCCTGGCGAGTGCTGGGCAGAGACCACCTGAGAGGGTGGGCATCAGCCAGGTGTCCCTCTAGGAGAGTGGCTGGACAGTGTCAAGGCAGCCCAGGCATGGACTGAGGCTACTGAGAGCACCAGGCAGAGAGTGGGGCACAGGAGGCCAGGACACAGCCAGGCCACAGACGGCGGTTGGACCAGAAGCCCCTCCAGAGAGCCCAGGGCCTGGGGAGCCACGGCTGGCGGACAGTGATGACGGACAGAGGCCCCCAGGATCTGTTTGTGCCATCACTACTCAGGAGCAAACACCGAGTCAGAGTTTCCAGAGAGGAAAAGACATAACAAAAAACAGAAAGGCCTCCCCAGGGGGCTCAGTACAGTGCCCCAGGACCTGCACACTTCTGGCTTTAACAGGAGGGAACAGAGGGACCTCCCAGGGGGGCTCAGGGCAGTGACCCAGGACCTGCACACTTCTGGCTTTAATAGGAGAGAACAGCAGGACCTCCCAGGGGGGCTCAGGGCAGTGCCCCAGGACATGCACACTTCTGGCTTTAATAGGAGAGAACAGAGGGACCTCCCAGGGGGGCTCAGGGCAGTGCCCCAGGACATGCACACTTCTGGCTTTAATAGGAGAGAACAGAGGGACCTCCCAGGGGGGCTCAGGGCAGTGGCCCAGGACCTGCACACTTCTGGCTTTAATAGGAGAGAACAGAGGGACCTCCCAGGGGGGCTCAGGACAGTGGCCCAGGACCTGCATACTTCTGGTTTAATAGGAGAGAACAGAGGGACCTCCCAGGGGGACTCAGGACAGTGGCCCAGGACCTGCACACTTCTGGATTTAATAGGAGAGAACAGCAGGACCTCCCAGGGGGGCTCAGGGCAGTGGCCCAGGACCTGCACACTTCTGGATTTAATAGGAGAGAACAGAGGGACCTCCCAGGGGGCTCAGGACAGTGGCCAGGACCTGCACACTTCTGGCTTTGGTAGCTTTCTTCTTCTAGTTACGGGAACCCCAAAATGTCTTTTCAGGTTTTTTCAGAATGATATTAAACATCCTTTATACACCCTGGGACTCTGTGCTCTGCTGTGTCCACCAGCCCCGCCATCATGCACGAGGGGATCCACAAGGCCAGGCCAGGCCTGTCCGGCCCTCCCTCCTGCAGCCTCACCCTGCCTGGCCGCCAGCCCTGCTCCCACGGCCTTTCCTACATGCAGGCACCCTCCTCCCAGCTGGATGCTGCCTGTGCCTGACCAGGTCACTCTGGGGAGACCTGGGAAGCAGGTGGCCAAGCAGGGTCTCCCCAGCTGGCCACACCAGGCAGGAGGTGTGCGTGCTGCACAGTCAGCTCTGGAAGCCATGACAGGACGCAGGCTGGACGCTTCAGCAACAGACCCTATCCATAGTGTCCCGGAGGCCAGGGCTCCTGGGTAGAGGCAGGGCAGGCCTGGGCCTCTCTCCCTGGCTTGCACTCAAGGTCTTCTCCTTGTGTTCTCACAGGCTGTCCCCTGTGCCTGTGGGAGTCCTGGTCTCCTCTTCCGCAGACACAGTCCTAGGGCCTCAGGCCCACCCTGGTGAGCCCATCCCAGTGTGGCTCATCCTGAGGTCCTGGGTCACAACCTCAGCATGTGGGTGTGGAGGCACAAACCGGCCCACAACCACCCTGCCTCCTCTCTTGCAAATGCGCCGTCCCACCCTGACGTCCCCAGCATCAGCTCCAAGTCCCAAATCCTACACAACCCCCTCCAGGGCAGGTGCTACCCATTCTAGGGCCACTCAGCCCCCAGGGCACCCAGGTGCCAAGAGCAGCAGGCAGGGGCACAGGGTGGGGGCGTTTGCAGAGACCAGGGAACACAGCCTGGCATGTGAGGGCAGCCCAGTGGAACACGGAGAGTCCACAGCCAGCCCAGCTCAACTTCCCTGTGAGACATACAGGCAGTGGGGAGGGCGAAGGGGCTATGTAGAGTCCAGGAGGCAAAGAATTGCCAGGGGCCACTCAGCTTCCCATAGGAGGCCAGCTGTGTCTGTAGACGGCACTGTGTCGACATCAGGCTCTGTCCTCCCTCCCCAGGAGATGCTGCAGAGGGGCCGCTCTGGTCCTGGAAGATACTGCTGGGCTGCAGCCAACATGGACATTGGGAGACAGAGACCCAGCTGGGGGACTTTCCAGCCCGTGCTTTGGGAGCGAGCGCCCTGTGGATGCAGGAGCAGGGGCTGCCTGGGTTCCAGAAGGGCGTTTAGGGGCCAGGCCTCAAGCTGTTAGAAAGTGTTTATTTGGGTCTTTGCTTAAGTGGACAAGAGACGCGTCCTGCCCAGGGTGGGGCTGACCCCACTTGAGGGGCACTGCTGCCGTGGGAGCCTCACAGGGACCTGGAGGCCAAGACAGGCGTTGGATTTGCTGCCAATGCCCACTGGCAGTGAGCGGCAGGGAACCTGGGCCAGGCTGGGTGTCTGGACAGCTGTGCAGGCCTCAGGACAGGGTGCCGGGTGCAGGAAGGCAGAACTTGGGGTGCAGAACAGGGGCCCGTCCCAACCAAGGGAGAGCACCCTGGAGCCACCAGGCCCTCCAGCACGTGCAGATAAAACCCAGGCCAGAGTGGGTAGGACCAACCCCCCCTTGAAGGCGAGCAAGATGAAGACCTCTCAGCTCAGCGCATGCTCCCACCCTCAGGGCCCTGCAGGCAGGCACCTTCCCCAGCACCCTGTCTTCTGCTGCTGGGGCTCTTGGGGCCTCCCTGTGTCAGGTGAGACCGTGCAGGCATTGGTCCTGAGAGTGGACAGCCCAGCGAGGCTGAGGAATGGAAGCCCAGGGTCACTCCTTGGCCAAGCCACTGAGAGGGATGGAGAGGTGGCTTCACGTAGAGCCTGCCTCCCACCAGGACATGGCTCCTGGGCAGAGACGAGGCCTCCCCATGTCCTCAGCCCCATTCCTGACACAGTCATCTGGATCCACCACAACCAGTGTGGCCAGCACTCCCTTGGCCAAGAGCTTCAGCTGCAGCCTGGCCCATGTCCTCAGCGACTTCATGCCTGAGAGCTGCCAGGCCAATGGACATGACCACTCGCACACCTGCTGCTCTTGGGTCCCGCTCACCCACCTGGGACTCAGCAACGTGGGCTCAGTCCACACCCCGCCTCTCCTTCACCCTAACCATCTAACTGAGACCAGACCGGCCGTGGGCCCCGCTCCTCCCCATGCCTGTCCCTGCCTCCCGCCTCCCTCTCCTGGACCAAGTGTCAGCCTCCAGCTGCTGAGCCTCTGGGGGGACCTCATGTTGTTTCAAGCCTCAACCAACCCCATGGTCTTGCTCCTGGACACAAAGGCCCAGAACGGACGGCCCAGCCCCTCCAGAGCAACCCAGGCCCCTCCTCAGCTCTGCACCTGTGGGAGCCCAAGTCTGCCTCCTGCCACCTCCTGAGGCCCCTGCACGTGGGCCCCCACCCCCAGTTCTCACCATCCTACCAACCACCTGGGTCTCTCAGGGTCGGCCCAGCTTGGCCCCGGGAACCACCTGTCCCTGCAGCCTGGGACCAGCCCAGGCTCCAGGCGCTGCCTCACAGGCATGTCCCTGGGCCAACTCAGTTGGCCTATCTGTGTGACACCTATCTGTGCACCTGTGGTGTGCTACACCTGGTGTGACATCTGTATGTGGCACTACTGTGACATCATGGGGTGATGTCCACTGTGGTGTCCTGGTGTGACGCCCAGGTGTGGCACCTGTGGAGGGCCTGGCATGCAGAGTGGACGGATGGACTTAGAAGGAGACAGCAGCCATCTGGGCACACGTGTCTGCAGCAGCGCTGGCCTCAGGTGCAGAGCCCACACTGCCACGGCTCACCACACGTGCCCCAGGGAGTCGCAGAGCAGCAGGGCGGGCTCTGGTCGGACTGCAGGAAGGACCTGTCACCATGGGGTAAGGGACAGAGTTTGGTCCACCAACACCCAGCACAGGGGCTGCTAAGGCTCCCTGAGCACTCAGCAGGGGACAGAGGCCAAGGATGAAGGGCCAGGCCAGGCTGAGGAGGACAGGCCAGAGCCCCAGGAGGCAGTGGGTGCCCAGGGACACAGGAGCTTGCAGGGGGAAGGCAAGGAGGCCACGAGACCCACTCTGGGCCTCCCCAGGCCTCTGAGTGTCTCCTCCAGCTCAGAGCCGGTTCTGATGCTGTGCCCCACAGACCCCACAGCAACCCCTAGGGGTTCTACTCCACCCCGCCCACTCCTGAGAAGGCCAGGGACCCAGCCCCATTATCCTGCCACCCCACTGCTGAGGGGACACAGCCCAGAACCCAGTCCTCGTCCTGCCTCAGCCAGGTCCCCACAGCCTCGCCACACCCAAGTCAGGAGGCCCAGCAGGGACACCCTGCGCTCTGCCACCTCCATGACCACACACCTGGAATACAAGGCAGGATCCGGTCATGAGCCCACAGGACACCAGCCAGCCAGCACCCTGCCCACAGAGCCCGTCAGGGGACACACACACCCACTCAGGGACACTCAGGTCACACACACGCCTGCCTGCACAGGGACCTTCAGGGGACACACACCCACCCACACAGTGACAATTAAGGCACACTCACGCCACCCACACAGGGACCTACAGGGAAGACACACACACACACACACAGGGACAATCAGGGCACACTCACGCCACCCACACAGGGACCTACAGGGAAGACACACACACACACAGGGACAATCAGGGCACACTCACGCCACCCACATAGGGACCTACAGGGAAGACACACACACACACAGGGACAATCAGGGCACACTCACGCCACCCACATAGGGACCTACAGGGAAGACACACACACACACAGGGACAATCAGGGCACACTCACGCCACCCACATAGGGACCTACAGGGAAGACACACACACACACAGGGACAATCAGGGCACACTCACGCCACCCACATAGGGACCTACAGGGAAGACACACACACACACACAGGGACAATCAGGGCACACTCACGCCACCCACACAGGGACCTACAGGGAAGACACACACACACACACAGGGACAATCAGGGCACACTCACGCCACCCACACAGGGACCTACAGGGAAGACACACACACACACACAGGGACAATCAGGGCACACTCACGCCACCCACACAGGGACCTACAGGGAAGACACACACACACACACAGGGACAATCAGGGCACACTCACGCCACCCACACAGGGACCTACAGGGAAGACACACACACACACAGGGACAATCAGGGCACACTCACGCCACCCACATAGGGACCTTCAGGGGACACACACACACACACACACACAGGGACAATCAGGGCACACACACACCTGCCTGCACAGGGACCTTCAGAAAAGACACAAACACACACACAATGACAATCAGGGCACACACACGCCTGCCTGCACAGGGACCTTCAGGGGACACACACACACAAACACACACACAGTGACAATCAGAGCACACACATGCCTGCCTGCACAGGGACCTTCAGGAGACACACACCCACCCACACAGTGACAATCAGATCACACACACACCTGCCTGCACAGGGACCTTCAGGGGACACACACACCCCCACTCAGTGACAATCAGGGCACACACACCCCTGCCTGCATAGGGACCATCAGGGAAGACACAAACACACACACACAGTGACAGTCAGGGCACACACATACCTGCCTGCACAGGGACCTTCAGGGGACACACACACCCACACAGGGACAATCAGGGTGCACACATACCTGCCTGCACAGGGACATTCAGGGGACACACACACCCACACAGGGACAATCAGGGCGCACACATACCTGCCAGCACAGGGACATTCAGGGGACACACCCACCCACACACACAGTGACAATCAGAACACACACACACCTGCCTGCACAGGGACCTTCAGGGGACACACACACCCACACAGGGACAATCAGGGTGCACACATACCTGCCTGCACAGGGACATTCAGGGGACACACCCACCCACACACACAGTGACAATCAGAGCACACACATACCTGCCTGCACAGGGACTTTCAGGGGACACACACACCCACACACACAATGACAATCAGAACACACACACACCTGCCTGCACAGGGACCTTCAGGGGACACACACACCCACACAGGGACAATCAGGGCGCACACATACCTGCCTGCACAGGGACATTCAGGGGACACACACACACACACACAGTGACAATCAGGGCACACACATGCCTGCCTGCACAGGGACCATCAAGGACACACACACACACACACACAGTGACAATCAGAGCACACACACACCTGCCTGCACAGGGACACACACACACCCACACAGGGACAATCAGGGAGCACACATACCTGCCTGCACAGGGACATTCAGGGGACACACACACCCACACACACAGTGACAATCAGGGCACACACACACCTGCCTGCACAGGGACCTTCGGGGGACACACACACCCACACAGTGACAATCAGGGCACACACACACCTGCTACACAGGGACCTTCAGGGGACACACACACAAACACACACAGGGACAATCAGGGCACACACACGCCTGCCAGCACAGGGACCTTCAGGGGACACACACACACACACACACACAGTGACACTCAGGGCACACTCACACCTGCCTACAGAAGGGACCTTCAGGGGCAATTCTGCAAACCATCCGTCATTCATCACCTATGCAGACAGAATGGACACTGCAGTCAATCATCTGTCAATTGTCACCTGTACAGACAGAGGAGGCACCTCTGTCACTCATCTGTCAACCATCACCTGTCAAGACAAACAGGGCACTGCTGTCAACCATCTGTCAGTTGTCACCTGTATAGATAGACAGAAGGGGCACTGCAGCCAACCATCCATCAGTCATCACCTGTCCAGATAGGAGGGACACTGCTGTCAATCATCCATCAATCGGCACCTGTCCAGAGAGAAGAGGCACTGCAGTCAATCATCCATCAGTCATCACCTGTGCAAATAGAAGGGACACTGCTGTCAATCATCTGTTACTCATCACCTGTGCAAACAGAAGGGCACTGCAGTCAATCATCCATCAGTCATCACCTGTGCAGACAGAAGGGACACTGCTGTCAATCATCTATCAGTTATCACCTGTGCAGACAAAAGGGACACTGCTTCAATCATCTGTCACTCATCACCTGTGAAGACAGAAGGGACACTGCTGTCAATCATCTGTCACTCATCACCTGTGCAGACAGAAGGGACACTGCTGTCAATCATCCATCAGTCATCACCTGTTCAGACAGAAGGGACACTGCTGTCAATCATCTGTCACTCATCACCTGTGCAGACAGAAGGGACACTGCTGTCAATCATCCATCAGTCATCACCTGTGCAGACATAAGGGGCACTGCTGTCAATCATCTGTCAGTCATCACCTGTCCAGACAGAGGGGGCACTGCTGTCAATCATCCATCAGTCATCACCTGTGCAGACAGAAGGGACACTGCTGTCAATCATCCATCAGTCATCACCTATGCAGACAGAAGGGGCACTGCAGCCAACCATCCATCAGTCATCACCTGTCCAGATAGGAGGGACACTGCTGTCAATCATCCATCAATCGGCACCTGTCCAGACAGAAGAGGCACTGCAGTCAATCATCCATCAGTCATCACCTGTGCAAACAGAAGGGACACTGCTGTCAATCATCTGTCACTCATCACCTGTGCAGACAGAAGGGCACTGCTGTCAATCATCCATCAGTCATCACCTGTCCAGACAGAAGGGACACTGCTTCAATCATCTGTCAGTCATCACCTGTCCAGACAGAAGGGCACTGTTGTCAATCAGCCATCACTCATCACCTGTGCAGACAGAGGGGCACTGCTGTCAAACATCTGTCAGTCATCACCTGTCCACACAGAAGAGACACTGCTGTCAATCATCCATCAGTCATCACCTGTGCAGACAGAAGGGACACTGCTGTCAATCATCCATCAGTCATCACCTGTCCAGACAGAAGGGCACTGCTGTCAATCATCCATGAGTCATCACCTGTCCAGACAGAAGGAGCTCTTCTGTCAATCATCTGTCACTCATCACCTGTGCAGACAGAAGGGGCACTGCTGCCAATCATCCATCAGTCATCACCTGTGCAGACAGAAGGGACACTGCTGTCAATCATCCATCAGTCATCACCTGTCCAGACAGAAGGGACACTGCTTCAATCATCTGTCAGTCATCACCTGTCCAGACAGAAGGGCACTGTTGTCAGTTATCATCAGTCATCACCTGTGCAGACAGAAGGGACACTGCTGTCAATCAGCCATCACTCATCACCTGTGCAGACAGAGGGGCACTGCTGTCAAACATCTGTCAGTCATCACCTGTCCAGACAGAAGAGACACTGCTGTCAATCATCCATCAGTCATCACCTGTGCAGACAGAAGGGACACTGCTGCCAATCATCCATCAGTCATCACCTGTCCAGACAGAAGGGCACTGCTGTCAATCATCCATCAGTCATCACCTGTCCAGACAGAAGGAGCTCTTCTGTCAATCATCTGTCACTCATCACCTGTGCAGACAGAAGGGGCACTGCTGCCAATCATCCATCAGTCATCACCTGTGCAGACAGAAGGGACACTGCTGTCAATCATCCATCAGTCATCACCTGTCCAGACAGAAGGGCACTGCTGTCAATCATCCATCAGTCATCACCTGTACAGACAGAAGGAGCTCTTCTGTCAATCATCTGTCACTCATCACCTGTGCAGACAGAAGGGGCACTGCTGTCAATCATCTGTCAGTCATCACCTGTGCAGACAGAAGGGGCACTGCTGTCAATCATCTGTCACTCATCACCTGTGCAGACAGAAGGAGCACTTCTGTCAATCATCCATCAGTCATCACCTGTGCAGACAGAAGGGACACTGTTGTCAATCATCCATCAGTCATCACCTGTGCAGACAGAAGGGCACTGCTGTCAATCATCCATCAGTCATCACCTGTGCCGACAGAAGGAGCACTGCTGTCAATCATCCATCAGTCATCACCTGCGCAGACAGAGGGGCACTGCTGTCAATCATCCATCAGTCATCAACTGTCCAGACAGAAGGACACTGCTGTCAATCATCCATCAGTCATCACCTGTGCCGACAGAAGGAGCAATGCTGTCAATCATCCATCAGTCATCACCTGTCCAAACAGAAGGAGCAATGCTGTCAATCATCCATCAGTCATCACCTGCGCAGACAGAGGGGCACTGCTGTCAATCATCCATCAGTCATCACCTGTGCAGACAGAAGGACACTGCTGTCAATCATCCATCAGTCATTACCTGTGCAGACACAAGGGACACTGCTGTCAATCATCTGTCAGTCATCACCTGTCCAGACAGAAGGGACACTGCTTCAATCATCTGTCACTCATCACCTGTGCAGACAGAAGGGCACTGCTGTCAATCATCTGTCAATCATCACCTGTCCAGACAGAAGGGACACTGCTGTCAATCATCTGTCACTCATCACCTGTGCAGACAGAAGGGCACTGCTGTCAATCAGCCATCAGTCATCACCTGTACAGACAGAAGGGGCACTGCTGTCAATCATCTGTCACTCATCACCTGTGCAGACAGAAGGGCACTGCTGTCAATCAGCCATCAGTCATTACCTGTGCAGACACAAGGGACACTGCTGTCAATCATCTGTCAGTCATCACCTGTCCAGACAGAAGGGACACTGCTGTCAATCATCTGTCACTCATCACCTGTGCAGACAGAAGGGCACTGCTGTCAATCAGCCATCAGTCATCACCTGTGCAGACAGAAGGGGCACTGCTGTCAATCATCTGTCACTCATCACCTGTGCAGACAGAAGGGGCACTGCTGTCAATCATCTGTCACTCATCACCTGTGCAGACAGAAGGGCACTGCTGTCAATCAGCCATCAGTCATCACCTGTGCAGACAGAAGGGGCACTGCTGTCAATCATCTGTCACTCATCACCTGTGCAGACAGAAGGGGCACTGCTGTCAATCATCTGTCAATCATCACCTGTCCAGACAGAAGGGACACTGCTGTCAATCATCTGTCACTCATCACCTGTGCAGACAGAAGGGACACTGCTGTCAATCAGCCATCAGTCATCACCTGTCCAGACAGAAGGGACACTGCTGTCAATCATCTGTCACTCATCACCTGTGCAGACAGAAGGGACACTGCTGTCAATCATCCATCAGTCATCACCTGTGCAGACAGAAGGGACACTGCTGTCAATCTCTGTATGGAGAGAGTGGGACAGCAGCTCCAGGACCAGGAAGGGCACCCTGCCCCACAGAGCCCAGGGCTGTGCCACGCATGGCCTCTTCCCACTGGGGCACAGCCATCCCGTCGGTGTCTGTCCTGCGCCAGGTTCCTGGCAGCACGCGGCTGGAGAACAGGGGCCAGGATGGATGGAGAACGCTACGGATCAATGAGAAACCCAAGTGGCTCAGGAGACTGGGCAAGAGAACCAACGGGCTTTACACAGGTCTCCAGCTGCCCCTGGGCACTCAGGACACTGAGTGCAGGACACTGAGCTCCCTCAGTGCAGGCCAGTCCAGGGAGGGCTCCGAACAGTGACCATCACCATCCCAACACTCGGCCACGAAAAGGCCCAAGGCTGGGCGCTACCACGTACCAGCTGCAGCTACACAAAGAAAAGGAAGCGCCACCCTCACGCACCCGGAAAAGCAGCTCTGGGACAGCCGTCTCCACGTGACGCAGACCAGACCAGTCCTCAGTCAGGATTTTAAAGAACACCGTGGTCAAAGGATGAATGGAAAACATGGTCATATGGGGCTGGTGGGGCTCCGCGGAAATCGCTCGCCTCGCACTTTCGAGCCCTGGGTTCCATCCCACTCCACATAAAGATAAATATACAGAATAAAGGTATTGTGTCCAACTACAACTAAAAGATAAATATGTGAAAAGAAAATATGACCATAATGAGTGAATAGATAGGGAAACTCCACCAAAAATACCTGTAACAGCAAATTCTCAAGAAACAAATGAAAGTGCAGAGAATTTAAAGAATCAAAGCCTGTTGAGCTTAAGAGCTGGCTGGAGAGGCATGGGGAAGGCCAGAAGATTTGAAGACATAGCTCCAGGCAGTCTTCTCCATCATCAGAGAACAGGGAGAAAAACACTTGGAGAAATGAAGAGGCTCCAGATCCCGTGATCCACTACGAAGCTTCCTAAAATACATGACATTGGAGTCCCACCAGAGCAGAGGCCAGGAAAATGGGGCTGGAAAAGTCTTTAAAACACACAGGTTCTTCTATGGGCTGAGACTTATGGATACAGAAATTCTAACGAGGTGCCAGCGTCCGTCACCCCCTCCCGCCAGGCTGATGGACAGCGAGGTCAGAGAGCCTGGAGAGCAGCCAGGGAAACAGCAGGCACCCAGAGGCGCGGACCACCTGGCCTGGGAGGCGCGGAGCAGGAGGAGAGCGTGCCCCCGTGGAGTCAGGGAAGGCTCCCAGAATTCCCTTCCCAAGAAGACACATGGGGACTGGGAAGAGCACCTGAGTCTCCAAGGGAGCACCCAGGGCCACCAAGAGGCAAAGGCACCCGCTGGGGACCGGATCTCCCTGAGTCTGGGGATCCAAAGGCAGCTACAGCCACCAACAGTTGGTGCTCCTTAGACAGAAGGATCTAGAAACACCTAAGCTGGCCCTTAGCCAGCACTGGCCCCTGGTCACCACCAAAGCCAGGCCTGTGCTCAACCAAGGCCCACAGCAAAGAGCACACGCCCAGCGCGGCCCCTGTGCTCAGCAGGACAGAGGCCAGTTCTGCAAGAGGCCCAGTCAGAGCCTTGATCCTGCTTAGCCAGCCACCTTGACAGCCTCTGGCCAGCTTCCACCCACAGTGGTCACTTTAGAATCCCTCCCTCAGGGTCAGTCAAGAGCACGCGCTCCCTGGGGATAGCTCAGGACCCGTCCTTGGGCCTGGAGCAGACGATGGGGTGCCGACCTGCCTCATCTCGGTGGCTGGAGAAGGGTCTGCACACCCAGAGCAGTGGGAGGTGCGCCCACCGGCCGGGTGTTCAGAGGAGACCACCTCGAAACACCTCACTCCTTTGAAACTCACTTTGTGAGCCACCCCGAGGGCAGCAGAGGCCAGAGCTGGGCCCCGGTGGGACCTGAGGCCTCAGGAGCTCCAGGTGCCCGCGCCTCCTCCCCAGGAGCCCTCCCTGCCCCAGCACCTGAGCCCAGCTCATCCCGGGGTCAGGCAGAACCAAGGGCCAGGCAGCCTGGTCACAAAGGCCACTGCCCCTTGTGCCCGCAGCCTGGGGACAGCCAGCAGGAGGATGCCAGGTGGGTCAGGTGCAGCCCTGCCCTCCCCTGGGGGCCTGCCACAGCCGGGCACCACCTGACCCAGAGGGCAGGAGGCTCCCACCCTGTGGTTTCCCTCGGAACCACAACTGCTTCCAAGAAACAGGGCTTTACCCCTTAGCCTCCTACACAGCATCTGTCCCTAGCTTGGCTGGGCTGGTGGCCAAGGACTGTCCATCAGGGAGGGACAACACAGGCCAAGCCTGATCTCCCCAGACCTCACCCCCAGGCCCTCCAGGTTCCTGGCCCACCATGCTGGTCACCCATCCCACCTGCATCCCTTCTGAGGTCTAGCAATGTGTCTGACAATCTCTCTGAGGGCACTGAGCTTGCAGAGCCCCGGCCCTCAGACCCCTGCATGGGGACCACTGACACTGGGAGTCCTAGGTGGAGGGGACAGGGTCCCGATGGCCCTCCCCAGAGACTTTGCACATCCCTCCCAGGACCCCATGATGACAAGCCAGGCTCAGGTTGCCTGTGTCCTCCCTGGGTGTGCACATGGTCCTCCAGGGGACTCAAAGCGGAAGGGAAGCCCTGCCCAGCCCATAGCCCTAGTCCACCCATTCATGTGGCACTGGCCTCTGAGCTCCGCCCAGTCCACATGGCCCTAGATCTTGGTGGTACATCTTCCCTGGATCCCAGCAGCAGCCCCAGGCCCAGAAGCAGCTGCGGCCTTGCAAAGCCCCTGGCCAGCCTCTGCATGGCTCCTCTGCAGCCTTCAGTGGCCGGCTGGCCAGTCTGTGCCTGGTTCCCTCAGCACAGCAACAGGAGGGGGCCAGGGCTGCAGGATGCTCGGCCCCTGGGGTGATCATCAGGGTGAGATCACCGCCTCAAGGTACCAGCTCCAAGGCTGACACAGAAACAAGGCAGCAGCCAGGGAGGCCCTGTGTGTCCACATCCGAGGCCTGAGGCCCACAGGCCCACTGCCTCAGGCTCGTCCCCCATCCTGTCCTCACACCCAGAGGGCAAAGCCTGGTGCCACGGCCTTTCCAGGCAGTAGGACCCAAGGGGCAGGCAGGGCCACTGCAAGCCCTCCAGTGTCTTTGACATGAGAGTCCTGCAGGGGATGCCTGGGGCCAGGCTGCAGAGAGGAGAGGGCCTCACCCAGAGCAGGCATGTGCCTGCCCTGAAAAGGGGCCTCACCTGAGACCCCGCCGTTGCTCAGGTGACTTCCTGAGAACAGAGAGAAAAGGGAACTTCCAGGGCTGCCGAGGCCCCGGGGCTTCCCACCCACTTTTAGCTGAGGGCGCTGAGGCAGAGCGCCTTCCCCCAGGTCCTATGGCTGGGCATAAAAATAATGAGGATGATCACTAATGGCTCACATCATTTGGGTCTGTCCAGGGACATGACAGACGGCTGCTGGCCCCAGGATCTAGCACAGGACCAAGCCTCGTGTTCACTCAAGTCCTGCAGTTATCCCTTGGCTGCACTGGCGCAGGAGAGAGGAATAGCCTGACGCTCAACCCAAGAAGACAGGACTGCAGTCTGCACCAGGCAGGCGGGGCCAGACCCACAGCCAGGGAGGTCAGGGTGTTCAGAGGTTGCCCCTGAACCCAGCATGACAGCTTCCTGCTGACCAACAGGCAGGACAAGGACATCATCCAGAGACAGCAAATGGCAGCAGGGAGCTGTCCTGTGCTAAAATGCTCATCAGACTGGTGGGAGCCCACAGCTGGGCTGAGCAGAGCTGGACTGAGCAGAGCTGAGCTGAGCTGGGCTAAGCTAGGCTGGCCTGGGCTGGGATGACCTAGGCTGGGCTGGGCATGGCTGAGCTGAGCTGAGCTGAGCTGATCTGGGCTGAGCTGAGCTGATCTGGGCTGAGCTGGACTGGGCTGAGCTGGGCTAAGCTGGGCTGAGCTGAGCTGATCTGGGCTGAGCTGAGCTGATCTGGGCTGAGCTGGACTGGGCTGAGCTGGGCTGAGCTGGGCTGAGCTGGGCTGAGCTGAGTTGATCTGGGCTGAGCTGGGCTGAGCTGGGCTGGGATGACCTGGGCTGGGCTGGGCTGGGCATGGCTGAGCTGAGCTGAGCTGAGCTGAGCTGAGCTGAGCTGGGCTGATCTGGGCTGAGCTGGGCTGGGCTGAGCTGGGCTGAGCTGGGCTGGGCTGGGCTGAGCTGGGCTGGGCTGAGCTGGGATGATCTGGGCTGAGCTGGGCTGAGCTGAGCTGGGCTGAGCTGTGCTGAGCTGGGCTGGGCTGAGCTGGGCTGGGCTGAGCTGGGCTGATCTGGGCTGAGCTGGGCTGAGCTGGGCTGATCTGGGCTGGGCTGAGCTGGGCTGAGCTGGGCTGAGCTGAGCTGGGCTGAGCTGAGCTGGGCTGGGCTGAGCTGGGCTGGGCTGGGCTGAGCTGGCTGAGCTGGGCTGGGCTGGGCTGATCTGGGCTGATCTGGGCTGGGCTGAGCTGGGCTGAGCTGGGCTGAGCTGAGCTGGGCTGAGCTGAGCTGGGCTGGGCTGAGCTGGGCTGGGCTGGGCTGGGCTGGCTGAGCTGGGCTGGGCTGGGCTAAGCTGGGCTGAGCTGGGCTGGGCTGGGCTGAACTGGGCTGAGCTGGGCTGGGCTGGGCTGGGCTGGGCTGAGCTGGGCTGGGCTGAACTGGGCTGAGCTATGCTGAGCTGGGCTGAGCTGGGCTGAGCTGGGCTGGGCTGAGCTGGGCTGGGCTGGCTGGGCTGGGCTGAGCTGGGCTGAGCTGGGCTGGGCTAAACTGGGCTGAGCTATGCTGAGCTGGGCTGAGCTGGGCTGGGCTGGGCTGAGCTGGGCTGGGCTGAGCTGGGCTGGGCTGAACTGGGCTGAGCTATGCTGAGCTGGGCTGAGCTGGGCTGAGCTGGGCTGAGCTGGGCTGGGCTGGGCTGGGCTGGGCTGGGCTGAGCTGGGCTGGGCTGGGCTGAGCTGGGCTGTGCTGGGCTGGGCTGAACTGGGCTGAGCTGGGCTGGGCTGGGCTGGGCTGGGCTGGGCTGGGCTGGGCTGAGCTGGGCTGGGCTGGGCTGAGCTGGGCCGGGATGGCTGAACTAGGCTGGGCTGAACTGAATTAGATTGGGCTGAGCTGGGCTGAGCTGAGCTGGGCTGAGCTGAACTGGGCTGGGCTGGGCTGGGCTGGGCTGGGCTGGGCTGAGCTGAGCTGAACTGGGCTGATCTGGCCTGGGCTGGGCTGAATTGGCTAAATTAGGCTGAGCTGGGCTGAGCTGGGCTGGGCTGGGCTGGGCTGAGCTGGGCTGGGCTGAACTGGGCTGAGCTGGGCTGGGCTGAACTGAATTAGATTGGGCTGAGCTGGGCTGGGCTGAGCTGGGCTGAGCTGAGCTGAACTGGGCTGATCTGGCCTGGGCTGGGCTGAATTGGCTAAATTAGGCTGAGCTGGGCTGAGCTGGGCTGGGCTAGGCTGAGCTGGGCTGAGCTGGGCTGGGCTGAGCTGGGCTGGGATGGCTGAACTAGGCTGAGCTGAGCTGGGCTGAGCCAGGTTGGGCTGAGCTGGGCTGAGCAGGGCTGAACTGAGCTGGGCTGAGCTGAACTGGGCTGGGCTGGGCTGAGCTGAACTGGGCTGGGCTGGGCTGGGCTGTACTGGGCTGGGCTGGGCTGAACTGGGCTGGGCTGAGCTGGGCTGGGCTGGGCTGGGCTGAACTGGGCTGGGCTGGGCTGGGCTGTACTGGGCTGAGCTGAGCTGGGCTGGTCAAGGCTGGGCTGAGCTGAACTGGGCTGAGCTGGGCTGGGCTGAACTGAATTAGGTTGGGCTGAGCTGAGCTGAGCTGGGCTGGGCTGGGCTGAGCTGGGCTGAGCTGAACTGGGCTGAGCTGGGCTGGGCTGGGCTGAGCTGGGCTGAGCTGAGCTGGGCTGGTCAAGGCTGGGCTGAGCTGAACTGGGCTGGGCTGGGCTGGCCTGGTACTGAACTCCACTTTGTTGAGCTGATCATGTCTTTGTTAGGCCAAGTTGAACTAGATGTGGTGAAATGTGTCCTCGGTGTGTTTGCCCTGGAGTGATTCTGGCTGTCCTTGATAAAGTCTACTGGACCATGCTCACTAGATGGGGTGGGCAGAGTGGGACAGAGTGGAGCAAGGGACTGAGCTGGGCTGGACACTGGGCTTTAGGAGCCTAGAGCTGGTTTTATGACCAAGCCCAGCCGGCAACAAGGCAGGGACTGGTACAGAGGTGTGTGAACCGTGGGTGGGACTGTGGTGGCCTGTGAGGTGGCCTCTGTTCTCTAGCCTGTGGTGTCCAGGTCAGCCTTCCCACCCTCCCCTAGGAGGTGGCAGGGAGGCAGAGCCCCAGGGAAGCCTGGATGGGCAGGCAAGGGCTGAGACGCAGGGAGGGCCAGGCAGGGGCTCACATCTGAGGAGCCCAGGCCTCTTAGAGCAGAGCTCAGGAGAGGGAGGGGACCCCCCATGGTAATCCCACCATTCTGGGATGGGGGAAGGGAGAGACTAGTAGTCGGGGAAGACTCTGGGTCCCCAGCCCCCATGGGGGATACAGGTAGAGACAAAGGGACAATCTGGTAATTGCTGGGGTCTGTGGTTCCCTGGGTCCCAGGAGATCTGGGGTTGGGTCAGCCCCTGGGTCCTGGGCTTCAGCCTAGGGGAACAGCCTGGTCCTCTGCTGTTCTAGAGCCTTTGTCCCAGCCTTCAGGGCTGAGGCTGGGTCGATCCTGCAGCCCTTGAGGTGGGGTGGAGGGGTCCCAATGGCACCTGGGCCTGGGGCTTGGGAGGAAGAGGTGGAGTTAGAGAATGAGGACTGGACCTACACAAGCCTGGCCATCTGGCCCCTAGGCTGGAGCAGGGCTCCCAGTCTGGGTCGCGTGGTAGTCTGAGGCCGGCCTGACCTGGACCCTGTCTTGCAGCCTCCATCCAGAAGCCGTCCGTCTTCCCCTTGCGCCCCTGCTGCAGCGAGCCCACCTCCATGTCGCTGGGCTGCCTGGTCACAGGCTACTTCCCAGAGCCAGTGACTGTGACCTGGGACACAGGCTCCCTGAATGTGAGCACCCTGGACTTCCCCACCGCCAAACTCAGCTCCGGCCTCTTGGCCAGAACCAGCCAGGTGACCGTGTCCGGCCCAGGGGAGTGGGCCAGGAAGAGTTTCACCTGCAGCGTGGGCCATGCTCCATCGTCGACATCCCAGGTCAACAAGACCGTCCAAGGTAAGCGGGGCCAGGCTGGCTGCAGCCACCACAGGAGAAAGCAGTCACAGCAGCAGGGACTTCTCGAATGTGCCCAGCTGGGATGGGGAGGACCAAAGCAGGGGGCAGCACCCAGTGTGCCTGGGGACCTGGGCGGGGGCCGGGGGTGCCTGGAGGAGGAACTGCAGCCCAGGGGACCTCACGGCTCACACCTCTGCCCTAGGTTGCTTGCCCTCCAACTTCACCAGCCCAGATGTGACGCTCTTCCACTCATCCTGTGACCCCAGTGGGTCTCACTCCGTCATCCAGCTCTATTGCCTCATTTCTGGCTACACCCCCAGTGACCTCGTGGTCACTTGGCTGAAGGACGGGAAGCCACTCTTCAAAACGGCCTCATCCATTGCCCCACCCACGCAGGAAGGCAAGCTGGCCTCCACCCACAGCAAGATCAACATCACCCAGGAAGACTGGATGTCAGAGAGCACCTTCACGTGCCAGGTCACCACCCACGGCTTCAACTTCCGGGCCCATGCCCAGAAGTGCACAGGTGTGGCCCCCTCCTGCCCTGACACCTGGACACCCAGGAGCCAGAGGCAGCTGAGCGGGGGCCTCATGCTGCCTCTCCCCACCCCACAGATGATGAGCCACGAGGGATAAGTACCTACCTGATCCCGCCCAGCCCTCTGGACCTGTACGTCCGCACAGCGCCCAAGCTCACCTGTCTGGTGGTAGACCTGGAAAGCAAAGAGGGCGTGACAGTGGTCTGGACCCGGGACAGCCAGAAGCCAGTGACCTCAGACCCCTGGAAGGCCAACAAGCAGCTCAACGCTACATTCAGCATCGTCTCCACCCTGCCAGTGGACGCCAAGGACTGGATCGATGGCGAAACCTACCGCTGCACGGTGACACACCCTGAGCTGCCCAAGCCCATCGTTCGGTCCATCACCAAGGCCCCCGGCAAGTCACGGGCCTGGGCAGGTGGGCTGGCCTCCCTAGTGGTCAGAGAGGGTGGAGGTTGGGCTGACACCTTTTGTCCACAGGCAAGCGCATGCCCCCCGAGGTCTACGTGTTCCTGCCACCTGAGGAGCAAGGGGGCCAGGACAAGCTCACCCTCACCTGCCTGATCCAGAACTTCTTCCCCATGGACATCTCGGTGCAGTGGCTTCGCAACGGGCAGATCCACAATGACCAGCACAGCACCACAGCGCCCCTCAAGACCAACACCTCCCACCCCTCCTTCTTCATCTTCAGCCGCCTAGAGATAACCCTAGCAGACTGGGCACTGAATACCAAGTTCACCTGCCGCGTGGTCCATGAGGCACTTCCTGGCCGGAGAACCCTTGAGAAAACCGTGTTCAAGAGCCCTGGTAAATGAAGCCACCCTGCCGGCCTCTCCCCACAGGGCTCATCCAGCAGGGCAGGAAGGGAGGCCATCAGGCTTGTCCACTAGGCCTGTCCACTGTTGTGATGCACCAGGAAACCATCCTAATAAACTCTGCAAAGCCTGCTCACAGCCCTGGGTGCCCATTCTTGGGGAGGGCAGGGCTGCAGGGCAGAATTATCTTCCACAGAAGGGTGCCCCAAAAGAGGGGCTGAGAGGGGCTGGGGCAGCAGTGAAGCCCGGCTCGACAACCAGGGGTGTCTGTCAAAAAGCACACCACATGATGGGGCTCGGCACAGAGACCCTGCCCCCAAAGAGGGTCACAGAGTCGGAGGAGATGGTCCTCGGTGGGCCAGGGTGAGCATCCCAGGAGATGTCAGCTCTGTCCCTGGAGAGACAAGACCCCACATCTCCAGGTGTCCCTGCCAGAGTCAGACCCCAGAAGCCCTCTGCCTGCCTCTGTGCACGGGGCCAGAGGTCAAGCCCACTCACCCCCACGCCCTGACTGCCCTGCTGCATGGTCACACATGGGTCAGCACCCACTGTCCTCAGCCTTGCTGCTGGCCTCACTCCAGCCACAGCCACACACACGTATGTCCAGTCACATGCCCCCGTGCCACACATGCTGGCCGCAGAGGGGCACACACTGATCACGCAGCATTAGGCACCTGCAGCAGCACCCTGCACCTGCACAGGGCTCACGGCACCCACCCAACAGTGTGCCACATGTGCTCAGGACGGCCTGCCCCTGGCCTCCCATGGCTGCCCAGGCCCCGCCAAGTCCTTCCCTCGACACAGCCAGGCTCCCAGGTCCAAGACAGAAAGGGAAACTCACCTCAGCTGGGATCCCAGTGCCCCCACCAGACCTCCCCCTATGGCCCCAGCCTCCCCCTGCCCCCCGGCGGCCCTACCCCACAGACAGGGAGACGGACCCACAGCAGAAGTGTCTGAGCTCTCCTGGTCCACCACAAGCCCAGAGCAGGCTGCACGCCCTTCCCAGAGCCTGGGGGACAAGGGGTTAGAGCCATCATGTGCACCCAGGCCCCATCACAGGCCCAGCCACAGCCAACTGGGCCTGTGCACACCCACACAGCCACAGAGGGCATCTGGAGGCGGAGGGCACACGGCCCTCTGCAAGGGAGATGCCTCCCCACCCAGGCACCTTCCCACCAGGCCCTCCTCAGAGCAGGAGCACAGGAGTGGGCCCAGCACCCAGGGCCTGCCCCAGGCCCACCCAGCCCAACCCCAGGCTATGACAGAGGAGGGCCACTGACCTCAGGTGACCAGCGACAGGCATGAGGCCGAGCAAATTGGTGAAGGTCCCAGAGAGGCTGGGCAAGGGCCCATCCCCCAGACCAGGAGGCTGCTCTGACCCCACAGGCCTGGGCTCAGAGTCCGCTCAGCTGGGCCAGCCCTCAGAGACTCGTCACCGTCACCAAGACTCCTGGGGTCAGAGCCCTTCATGAGGGCCCAGCATTCTCTGGGAGGGGCGCATGGGGCCAAGTTTGGGGCCAGGAGAGATGGGAGAAGTAGAGGGAGAGAAACAGGCCAGCCTCCTGGCCTGGTGGGGCAGAGGACAGAGTCAAGGTCAGGAGTGGGCAGAAGACCGGGATCCCCTGAGCTGCCAGCTGACTTGGTGGGCTTTGGGCCTCCAGCCCTCCAAGGCTGACGGGGGGCTCTAAGTCCCCTATGAGGCCGGGCAGGAGCTCCTCTCCTGGGGGCCTCAGTGGGGGTTCCCTGGGCCGGGAGAACTGACTGGCCCATCCTCCCAGAGCTAGACCTGCAGGACCTGTGCACAGAAGAGCTGGAGAGTGCCGAGCTGGATGGGCTGTGGACCAGCACCTGTGTTTTCATCTCCCTGTTCCTGCTCAGCGTGAGCTACGGTGCCACCATCACCCTCTTCAAGGTGGGGCCTGGCGTCTGGGCGGGTGGGGCCCAGAAGGCCCTGGCCAGCTACGGCTGCCCTCACACACACCTTCTCCCCAGGTGAAGTGGGTCTTCTCCACAGAGCTGCGGAGCACACCCCAGGCCCTGCACGACTACGCCAACATCCTCCATCCGGGGGCCTAGCCAGGACACCCCGCCACGCAGCCGGGCCTCCGCGTCTGAGCCTCCTGGGGCTGCGGCTCTGCCCAGGTGGGAAGAGGGAGCAGACCCACCCTGGCAGGGCCAGGGCTGGGGCCCAACTACCAGGGCACCAGAGTCCAGAACGTTCCTCAGCCCCAAGGTTCCCCAAGACAGCCTATCAATCACAGACCTCACCCACTCTGAGACCAGCCCAGAACAGCGTCTGGCCCTTCGGCAGAGGGCTCCTGGCCGCAGGATGGGCGCTGACTGCCGGGACTCACCCAGGCCCACAGTCCTCAGGATGGCCCCCAACAACCAGAAAACACCCTGAGGCCCAGAGCCATGGTCCCCACCACGGGAGGCAGCCAGCCCAGGGCCTGGCCCCATCCCTGTAGTCCCCTGGGCTGGGCAGAGGGGTCCCCTCCCGCCCACAGCCTCGTCCACCTCCACCCGGCAGTCCTGTTCCCACCCAGGCTTCTCAGTAAAGCTCCTTCTATGGCCCGGGTCTCCTGAGCATGCTTTAGGGAAGTGTCTGTGGTCACCCTGGGGTGGCCGGAGAAAGGCACTCCAGGACGTGGACGAGGGCCAGAGGGAAAGCAGCTGTCCTCTGGGAGAGCCCTCAACGCCAGTCCCTGAGCTGTCCACACCTCTGGCCTCCAGCCCAGATTCACGTCCCCTCCTCTGTGAGGGAAAATCCCCACCTTGGGCCAAGCGATCGCCAATGCCCTGGTGAGGGCAGGAGTCTCTGGGAGCTCGGATGCCGTCACCAAGGAGATGAGGCTGTGGGGCCTCCCAGGACCTCAGTCCATCCACCCTGACTCTGCGGAAGGCCAATCCCTGGCCCCTGCCCCACAGCCAGCCTGGACACTCACTTAGCTGAGTGGTGACCTTCGGTGAGCAAGGGCCACCAGGGGCTGGCCACCATCATCCTTGGGAAGAATACTGGTGGGCCAAGGAGACTGAGCCGGGCACAGGGCACAGCCAGTGGGCAAGGATCGAGGTGGCAGGGGCTGTGCCCTCCTCAGCATGGCAGGCGGCTTCCCTGTTGGAAAACTGCTTGGTCTCTGTGGAGCCCAACAAAAGTGAAGGGGAACGCCTGTCCCCCCAGCTACCCAGGAGGCTGCAGAAGGACACCAGTTCAAGGCCAGTCTGGCAACATCACAAGACTCTGTCTCAAAATAAAAAGAACTGGGCAGCCATAGTTGGTGGGAGGGGAGGGAAGAATGAAGGAACTTTGGTTTGTGCAGAGGGGAGTGCGGGGAGGGGTGGGGCTGTGGGGATGGGGAGGAGGTAGAATGAGACAGACACTACTACCCTACAGATGTGTGTGATTACACCACTGGAGTGACCGCCCCGGGGTGCAGCCAGAGGAAGGAGAAGCTTTGCTCCATTTGTGAACAATGTGTCAAAACGCATTCTACTGTCACATCTAACTAAATAGAACAAATTAAAATAAACTTTTTAAAAAAAAAGGGGGGGGGGTCTGGAGATATAGCTCAGAGGTACAGCGCTTGCCTAGCATGCATGAGGCCTGGGGTTTGATCCCCAGAACCACGAAAAATGGTGGGGAGAATCCATGAACACATACAACAAAGGGCAGACTTCCTTCAGAAACAAAGAGCACTCTGGAACCAATAAAAAAAAAAAGAAAGAAAGATGAGCAATGGGTCCTTCACAGAAGGAAAAACCCAGCAGCCAATCACGTGAGGAAAAGTTTCAGTGGTGGAAAGCTATAGTAGGAGGACACAAGGGTGGGGCCCCAGCCCTGGTTGAGGGCTGTGAACTCTTTAGACCATTCGGAGGCCAAGTGACCAAACACCCTTGTTATCATCATGGCAGTGGCCCTACAGGGGGACCTGAACTCTGAGCCAGGATGGAAATGGGCCCCTGGGAGCAGCCAAGCTGGGTAGCACCAGACCCCACTCTGGGCAGAAGAACAGCATTGGGAGGCGGGAGGCTGGGGAGGCTCGTCTGAGACAGGAGAGCTGCTCTGAACAGGAGGGCTTCCAAAGTTGCCCAGGCCACAGCCCCTGTCCCCCCTACAGACACACGCTCTCGAGAAGCCAGGCCCCGCCCCAGCCCGTGGCCTGCCAGGCTCTCCTTCCAAGCTGGGCACCTCCTCCTGTGTGCTGGACCGAGAGCATCCCGGGGGCAAAGCCAGTGTCTTCTTTCTCTGACTGACACCCCAGAGCGTGAGACTCCACAGGCCCCAGAGTGGGACGCCGTCACACAGGCATGGGCTATAGCTCCCGCAGCCTGGAGCAAGTCAGCTGGTCTCCTCATTCCAGAGCACCCAGGGAGCTGGACCACCCGCAGCCAGGGTCCAGAGCCCGAGTGTGGAGCCCCCGAGACCTGCTTCCCAGGACGAGAGCACACCCTGCCAGGCCCTCCTCTTCACTCTCCCTGGCCCACCCAGTGGCTGAGTGGTGGCCCACAAGAGAGGCACTCATGTCCTGGACCCTGGGAATCACCCCTTTGGAAGAAGGGCCTTGGCAGATGCAGTCAGGGTCGATGGGCCCTGAATCCAGTGGCAAAGTCCTTTTAACAAGCCACAGAGAGGGCAGAGGCAGGGCCAGGGGGCTGAATGCCCCTGTCCCCTGGAGATGTAGATGCTGAAACTGAAGGCTAGCACCTTGGCAGACCCTGACCACGGGTCACCTGGGAGAACACGACAGACTCAGCCAATCCCAGCACTGCCCAGAGCTGCCACAACCCACAAAGATCCTGCTGTCCAGCCCGGGTGATGCCACTTTGTTGATCCAGCAGCCACAGGAGCTTTCAAACACCCACACACCCTCCTGCCTGCCTCAACCCAGCCCTCCTGGCCTCTTGAACCACCCACCATGGGCCATGGCAGCGCTCCTTCCTGGTGACCGCTGGAGGGTCCCTGTTGTGACTTATGTTGGCAAAGCCCTCAGCTGAAAGGCTGGGATTGGGGACCTCTGGAAGGTGACTGGGTCACAATGAGCAACACTGACCACAGGCCCCACACAGCAGCCATCTACGAATCAAGAAGCAGCCCTCACTGGAATGACCACTGACCATGGTCATCAGCCACCAGGACTGCAACAAGTCAATGTGCTCTGGGCAGGCTGGCTGTGTTTTCTCACAGCAGCCAGATGACCGAGACAGGCAGCCACAGCGCCCCCCATTGACAGCAACCAGCCTCCGGGGCTCCTGGGACCAGGCCAGATTCTCCTCCAGGACCCCAGGCGCCTCCCACCCCCTCCAGCAGTCCCCTGATGGACCTCACAGCCAGAGGGCCCTCCATTCTCCCCACACTTCCCAAGGCCCTGCTTATGAAGCGCTTCCAAGTCCCCCAAAAGAGCTGACTCTCCTGCCCCAGGGCCCAGAGCCACCTGATGCCCACTTGTGCCCAGAGTTCTTTCTCGAGGCCTCCCTGGCCGTGGTCCCCTCTGGCCAGCCCTATGCTTTGAGGTCCAGGCACCGCTGGCCCTCAGTGCTCCTCCCAGCCTCTGTCCCGTCCATCTCTGTCTCAGCGTCTTGGAGCCTCTGTGTGGATTTCCGTCTCTCCTGTCCTACATCTTGGCCCCCGGCCCAGCACTGCGGCCCGTCATGTAGAGCCCGAGTCTCACCACGGCCTGTGGGGTCACACAGCCCAAGCCACACACACCTGTCCCCACCACAACCAGACCACAGACCAGACATGACGTGGAGGTGAGCGGCCACAATATGGAGGTGGAGCAGGAAGTGGGCGAATGACCCCCGTGGGGGCCAGACATACAGTCATACAGCCCCTCCCCAGTGGGGCCCCAAGCACCCAGCCTGTCCCAGCCCTGGGCAAAGGGTCCACAGTGGGGCAGAGGGCTGCTGAGGACACAGCCCTCCAGCCTGGGCCTAGAGCAAGCCTGAGCTCCTGCCCTGGCACAGTCCCTCTGGAGGAGGCAGGCAATGGCCATGAGGGTGGACCACAGCCCAGGGCCACCAGGCCAAGACGGGGGAGGGCTCAGAGGCCTGAGCAGGTAGACTCCAATGCTCTATGGCCTCCTGTCCTCCTCAGACGTGGACAGCAACGCCAGGCCTGGGCACTCCTAGAAACTCAGGATGGAGAAGAGGCCTCCAGACCAAGAAGGTGAGGGGAGAGGTACCAGAGGACACACGGCAGGGCATGGACATGGAAGGCCAAAAGGGGCCGCGGGCAGGGATGCAGCCTGATGGGGACCGGAAGGCATCCGAGCTGAGCAGAAGGACGTGAGAGGATGGGAAGGGCAGGCTGGGCCACACCTGTCTGCTGAGCTGGGCCGCCGAACATTAGGCTGATCAGGACTCCACTAGGCTGAGCTGGGCTGGGCTGAGCTGGACCAAGCTGGACCAAGCTGGGCCGAGCTGGGCTGAGCTGAACTGGGCTGAGTTGGGCTGGTCCAAGCTGGGCTGAGCTGGGCTGAATTGGGCTGAGCTGGACTAGGCTGGGCTGAGCTGAGCTGGGCTGAGTTCAACTGGGCTAAGCTGGGCTGGGCTGAGCTGAGCTGGGCTGGGCTGGGCTGAATTGGGCTGGGCTGAATTGGGCTGGGCTGAGCTGGGCTGGGCTGGGCTGGGCTGAGCTGAGCTGGGCTGAGTTCAACTGGGTTGAGCTGGGCTGGGCTGAGCTGAGCTGGGCTGACCTGGGCTGGGCTGGGCTGGGCTGAACTGGGCTGGGCTGAGCTGAGCTGAGCTGGACTGACCTGGGCTGGGCTGAGCTGGGCTGAGCTGGGCTGGGCTGGACTGGGCTGAGCTGAGCTGGACTGAGCTGAGCTGGGCTGAGCTGGGCTGGGCTGAGCTGGGCTGGGCTGGGCTGGGCTGAGCTGAGCTGGGCTGACCTGGGCTGGGCTGAGCTGGGCTGAGCTGGGCTGGGCTGGACTGGGCTGAGCTGAGCTGGACTGAGCTGAGCTGGGCTGAGCTGGGCTGGGCTGGGCTGAGCTGGGCAGGGCTGGGCTGGGCTGAGCTGGGCTGGGCTGGGCTGAGCTGGGCTGGGCTGGGCTGGGCTGAGCTGGGCTGGGCTGGGCTGGGCTGAGCTGGACTGAGCAGGGCTGAGCTGAGCTGGGCTGAATTGGGCTGGGCTGAGCTGGGCTGGGCTGAGCTGACCTGGGCTGGGCTGAGCTGGGCTGAGCTGGGCTGAGCTGGGCTGGGCTGAGCTGGGCTGGGCTGGACTGAGCTGAGCTGGGCTGAGCTGGGCTGAGCTGGGCTGGGCTGGGCTGGGCTGAGCAGGGCTGAGCTGAGCTGGGCTGAATTGGGCTGGGCTGAGCTGGGCTGTGCTGAGCTGGGCTGGGCTGGGCTGGGCTGAGCTGAGCTGGGATGAGCTGGGCTGGGCTGGGCTGTGCTGGGCTGGGCTGAACTGGGCTGAGCTGGGCTGGGCTGGGCTGGGCTGGACTGAGCTGAGCTGGGCTGAGCTGGGCTGAGCTGGGCTGGGCTGGGCTGGGCTGAGCAGGGCTGAGCTGAGCTGGGCTGAATTGGGCTGGGCTGAGCTGGGCTGTGCTGAGCTGGGCTGTGCTGGACTGAGCTGGGCTGGGCTGGGCTGGGCTGGGCTGGGCTGAGCTGGGCTGAGCTGGGCTGGGCTGGGCTGAGCTGGGCTGAGCTGACTGAGCTGAGCTGGACTGAGCTGAGCTGGGCTGAGCTGGGCTGGGCTGGGCTGGGCTGGGCTGGGCTGGGCTGAGCTAAGCTGGGCTGAGCTGGGCTGGTCTGGGCTGACCTAGGCTGAGCTAAGCTGGGCTGAGCTGGGCTGGGCTGGGCTGGGCTGGGCTGAGCTGGGCAGAGCTGGGCTGGGCTGGGCTGGGCTAGGCTGAGCTGAGCTGGTTTGGGTTGGATAGTCTGAGCTAGGTGGTCTGAGCTGGTCTCAGCTTGTTGAGCTGGGCTAAATGGAGCTAGGTGGGCTGAGCTGGGCTTGTCTGAGCTGGAGTGAGCTGAAATCGGCTGGGCTGAGCTGGGCTTTGCTGAATTGGGCTGAGCTGGGTTTTGCTGAATTGAGCTGAGCTGGACTGAGCTTGGCTGAGCTGGGCTGATCTGAGCTGGGCTGGGCTGATCTGAGCTGGGCTGGGCTGATCTGAGCTGGGCTGGGCTGATCTGGGCTGGGCTGGGCTGAGCTGGTCAGTGTTGAGCTGAACTGAGCTGAGCTGGTTTGGGTTGGATGGTCTGAGCTAGGTGGTCTGAGCCATGCTGAGCTGGGCTAAACCGAGCAAGATGGGCTGGACTAAGGGGGGATGATAAGATTGGGCTGAACAAGGTTTCAGCTTCACTGAGCTGAGCTGGGATGGCTGAAGTTGGGTGGGCTGAGCTAGACTGGGATGAGCTGAGTGGGGCCGAGCCTGCCAGGCTGAGCGAGGCTGAACAGGGCTTCGCTGCAGTGGGCTACTCTGGGCTGACCTAGGCGAAGCTGAGCCAAGCTGAGCTGGACTGAACTGGGCTGGGGTGAGCTAGACAGAATGAGCTGAGGTGAGCTGAGCTGGGCCAAGAGGAGCTGATCCAACCTGAGCTAACTAGGCTGAGATTAGCTTGGCAAAACTGGACTGAACAGTGCTAATCTCTACCTGGCTGGGCTGACCAGAGCTGACCAGGGCTGAGCTGGGTAAACCAAATAGAGCTTGGCTGAGCTGATCTACTCTGAATGGGTGGACCGGGCTGGGCTGAGCTAGGCTGAGCTGAGCTGGCCTGAGATGGACAGAACCTGGCTAAACTGAGCTGAGCTGGACTGAACTGGCTGACCTGAGCTAGAAGACTGGGTTAGACTGCACTGAGCTGAGCACAGCTGAGCTGAGCTGGGACGAGATGGGCCAGGCTGGGCTGTGCAGGGCAGGGGATGGATGGCCTAAGCTAGATGCACAGTCCTAGTCCAGGTTTTCTGGGACTCTGCGCAGAACTGATGAGTAGTTTGCAGGCTGAGTGCAGACCAACCCCAGTACCTGGGTCCAGCCACACTGTCCCTCCCTTTCTTTGGAGCATGGGGGCCATGAAGTAAAAGGTCCATCCAGGGTGCTCTTCTCTCTTTCCTTGCTGCCCTGAAATCCGGCCGTGCACTTTCTGTGTCCTGGTCTTGTCCAGGCGGAAGCCCTGCTCTGCACTGGGCCTCTGGCCTTGAGACCCATGTAGGTCTTGGGAGTCTTCTGCTGCGTGTTGGGTGCTGAGATGGGGTTGGTGGAGTGGTGGGTGATGGGCCTGTGACACTGCAGGAGAAGTTGAGATGGGCACAGCCTGGTACCCCCATGCAGGCTTGCTTCAACAGCAAGGCAGCTCTGTGCCTTCCTGGGCCCAAGTCATGACCCCCACCCTGGGGAGAGCAGGAGTGAGGCTGGGGAGCCAGAGGCTGCTCAGCAGTGGAGCCTGTTTGGAAAGGACAGCTCACCATCTGTGCAGAGGCCCTGTCTCAGGTCAGACTGGGTCCTTGTGCAGGCACAGTGTAGGGGTCAGTTTCCAAAGCAGTGAAGGGTTGGCTGGCTCCAATCCCAGGCCCATGGCCTAGAAGCTGTGTGACCTAGGCAGTTGCCAGCCCTCTCTGGGCCACATTCCTCTGGAGTAAAGCGAAGCAGGCATGGTCCTGTCCTGAGTGGCTCTCTGGAGGTGGGCAGCGAGGGCTATCCATCTCACAGCATGTCCTGTGTTCCAGTCTCCATGACCAAGCCCAGCGTCTTCCCACTGAGCGGCCCTCGAGACAAGTCAGCCGACCAAGTGATCATTGGCTGCCTGATTCAGAACTTCTTCCCCTCGGGGCCCGTGACCGTGACCTGGGGCAAGAATGGAGAAGGCGTGACCGTCACTAACTTCCCGCCTGCCCAGGCCACAGGGGGCCTGTACACCATGAGCAGCAAGCTGACCCTGCCAGCCTCTGAGTGCCCAGAGAACACATCTGTGAAGTGCAGCGTGCAGCACACCTCGAACCCCGCCCAGGAAGTAGAGGTGCCCTGTGAAGGTCAGAGGGCACCTGGAGCGGGGCCACCATCCTGCCCTGACCCAGCGCCTGGACCCGTGCCCCACTGAGGCCCCCCTTGGGAGCCGAGGTTCCATGAGAGTGAACTGCCTGACGAGACCCCTGGGGTGGCCACAGACGGGCCAGGAGGGGGCCACGGCTCAAGGATGGGGACAGGGAAGGGGGTAGGAGGGGCATGCTGACCTGCCAGTCCCTCTCTCCGTTCCAGAAACTGTGGTGGAGCTCCCTCCCGTCTGCGGCCAACCCCGCCTCTCCCTGCTCCGGCCGGCCCTTGAGGACCTGCTCCTGGGCTCTGACGCCAGCCTCACGTGCACACTGAGTGGCCTGAAGAGTCCAGATGGGGCCAGCTTCACCTGGAAGCCCTCAGTCGGGAAGAACGCTGTCCAGACGACTGGGCGAGACTCCTGCGGCTGCTACAGCGTGTCCAGTGTCCTGCCCGGCTGTGCCGAGCCCTGGAACCGCGGGGACATCTTCACGTGCACGGCCACCCATCCTGAGTCCAGCCAGACGCTAACAGCCACCGTCAGCAAAGCCACAGGTGGGCTCCGCCACACCCGTCTCCGCACAGTGCCACAGCCCGCATGCCGGCCTCCTCCAGCACCAGGCTCGACTCACAGGCCACACACACTCACACACTCACAGACACTCACACTCTCACACACTCACACAGACACTCACACTCACACACTCACACAGACACACACTCACACACTCAAACACACACACAGGTGCTCACACACAGGCACTCACACACTTACCACACACACACACAGGCACTCACACACACTCACACACTCACAGACACACACTGACACACACACAGGCACTCACACACAGAGACACACACTCACACTCACACACAAACACTCACACACATAGGCACTCACACACTCACAGACACACACACACAGTCACACTCACACACAGACACACACACAAACACACACTCACACACAGACACACACACTCACACACTCCCACTCCCACGGGCCCCACTTTACAGGGAGACTGAGGCCGGTTGGGGGTTCAGGCCAGGCCCAGGTGTCCAGCTAGGTAGGGGCTCCTTCTGCTCAGACCCCTGACCCAGCTCTCTTCCCTCCAGAGAACACCTTCCGGCCCCAGGTCCACCTGCTGCCGCCGCCGTCGGAGGAGCTGGCCCTGAACGAGCTGGTGTCGCTGACGTGTCTGGTGCGGGGCTTCAGCCCCGAGGACGTGCTGGTGCGCTGGCTGCACGGGGGCCAGGAGCTGCCCAGCAGCGAGTACCTGACATGGAAGCCCCTGAAGGAGCCCGAGCAGGGCCCCACCACCTTCGCCGTGACCAGCGTGCTGCGTGTGACGGCCGCGTCCTGGAAGCAGGGGGACAACTTCTCCTGCATGGTGGGCCACGAGACCCTGCCCCTGGCCTTCACCCAAAAGACCATCGACCGCCTGTCGGGTAAACCCACCCACGTCAACGTGTCTGTGATCATGGCGGAGGCCGACGGCACCTGCTACTGAGCCGCCCGCCCCAGCCCTTGAATAAACTCTATGCCCATCCATAGCGGCCACGCGCTTCCGTCCATCCCAGGGTCTGCAGCACGCTGGGAGGGGGCCAGGGAGGAAAGAGTGCCCACTGCCCTGAGCCTCTGAGGGCCTTGGCACCATGGGGACTCCCGTCCCCACCTGGAGGGCGCGCGTGAGTGCGCTGTGCCTGTGTCCTGTGAAGAGGTGGACAGGGAGTCCTGAGTGGGTAGGGGCTGCTGCCTGTGGGGACAAGGCTGGCGCAGGAGCCATAGAAGGGTGGCACCAAAGGGGCGTGGAGTCCCAGGCCCGCCCTGCCCTCAGCGGGCCAGTCTAGGCAAGCCAGGTACGGCCGGGCAGGACAGGGAGGCACTGCCCGCACCCAGGCCACCCGTGGCCAGCCCCGCCCCATGCCTCACATGGCTCTGCGCCCGTGCACATGCATGCACACACACACTCACTCTCTCACACACACACTCACACAGACACACACACACTCTCTCATATACACACACACTCTCTCTCACATTCACACACAGACACACACACACATACACACTCACACACTCACACTCACACACACACTCCCTCTCACACACACATACACACATACACACACAGAGACACAGACACAGACACACACTCTCTCATATACAGACACACTCTCACATACACACACAGATACACTCATACACACACATACATACACTCTCACACAAACACACACTCTCACACACATAGATACTCTCACTCACATACTCACACACACACATACTCATATACACTCATATTCACACACACTCATAAACACATACATACTCATACACACATATACTCACACACACTCTCACACACATACACACATACACCCTCCTTACACACTCACACACATACTCACACACTCTCACACTCTAACACACTCACTCTCTCATACACACTCATACACACACATACACACAGTCTCACACTCTCTCACACATACTCTCATACACACACTCTCTCACACACATTCACACACTCTCTCACACACTCTCACACACTCCAACACACACACACACTCCAACATACACACTCTCTCACACTCTCACATACACATACACACACACACACTCTGACACACACTCTCACATATACACTCACACACACATACACACACACTCTCTCACACACACATACACATATTCCGACACACTCATACATACTCCGACATATACTCTCTCACACACACTCACTCACACTCTCTCACAAACATTTACACACTCTCACACACACTCTCACACAAACGCTGACATATACTCTCACACTCTCACACACACATATACACACACTCACACACATACACACACTCACATACAGAGCCACTACAACACACACACTCTGACATATACTCTCTCACACTCTCACACACATACACACACTCACATACAGAGCCACTACAACACACACACTCTGACATATACTCTCACACTCTCACACACACATATACACACATTCACACACATATACACACTCACATACAGAGCCACTACAACACACACACTCTGACATATACTCTCTCATACTCTCACACACACATACACACACACACAGACACTACAACACACACACTCTTGCAAACACTCTGACATATACTCTCTCAGGCTCTCTCACACAAAGATTCACACACACTCTGTCTCACACACACATAAACACACACACTCTCTCTCTCTCTCTCTCTCTCTCTCTCTCTCTCTCTCTCACACACACACACACACACACACACACACACTCATCTGAGCCCTGCAGATGCAGGAAATACACAGCCCAAGCTCACGCCAGGCAAGCAAGGGGAAGCCCCTCCAAGCCCCCAGTGTGTCCCCAGGCTGTTCCACACCCAGGCCTCTCCTGGCCTCCCTGCATGTCCAGCTAGGCACAGCTCAAAACACTGCTGTAGACGCCCCAAGCAGCACCTGCCCACTGCACAGTCCCCAGACTCAGTGTCCCTTCCCTTCCTGAGCCCACTATGACTCAGGCAATAGACGGGGCAGGGGCCAAAGCTGGGAGGCTTGGGGCAGACCAGGGAGACTCCCACACAGGCCCCTTGTGGCCTCCGAATTCTGCTTGGGCTCTCAGGAGCATGTGAGGACAGTCCCACGTCTTTGTGGGGCAGCTGGCACCAAGATGCCCACAAGGGGGCAGCGGGGCCTCTGCTTTCTTCTCAGTTGCTCTCGGAGCCTCCCCAGGGAACCTGCTTCTAACAGCCTCCCCCTGCACTCAGGGCCAAGGTGGAGTGGACCGTCCATACCCTGGACTCTGCTGTCCCCCTGGAGGAGGGTTTAGTCACCAGAGGGCCACAGGGAGAACAACAGGGAGACTGGGGAGAGCCTGTCCCCAAAGAAGTGCTCCAGCCACTCCAAGGGGCCCAGGACATGACCCAAAAGAAGGCCTTCTAGAGAGAAGGGGAAAGAGAGAGAATGGTCCAGGGAGGGCTGGGCCAGCAGGTGGAGAGCAGACAGATGGATGTGGATGCAGGATAAATGGATGGGTGGGTGGGTATCGGGTGGGTGGGGGGCTGAATGGAAGAGAGCTTTACAGAGGGTGGGTGGAGGGGTGGATCATATAGCCCCAGGGGTGGACGGCTGATGGGTGGATGAATGGCTGAGAGCCCCATGGGTGGGTGGGTGGGTGATAACTGGATGGTGGATCAGTGGAAGAATGGATGGACAGGAGGCTAGCTGTATGGATGGACAGAGGAGTAGACAGAGGCAGGAAGAACTGGCTGTATCAGCAGGGGACAGGCAGGCCCCACCCCCTTTGACGTGGGCGATTTATGCCCTGGGACCTGAAGACAGCAGGACTGCCATGCTGGTGGCCTTCAGGGCCCTCGCTGGTGAGCCTCTGCCTGGTTTCCTGGGAAGGCCACAGAGGCCGTGTCACACTCTCTGCCCTCCGCACTCTGACCTCAGACCCAGAGCTCTGTCTGGGCCCAGTGCTCGGGACCAATCATTCAGAGCTCAGTGAGGAGGCCACTGAGGGCCTGCATGGGGCTGAGGCCCAGGTGGCCTGGGCTGGAGCCTCCTCGGGCCACAGGACAGTGCTCACCCTCCTGCCTGCCAGGTCTCTTGCCTGGTGTCCTGAGAGACAGGGGCCTGTGGGCCTCCCAGAGCTGCCAAGGTCCCAGATCCTTACCTGGGCCCTGTTGCTCCAACACATTTCAGACCCGAAGCAGGGAACCTGTGCTACCAGGGCCAGACCCCGAGGGCGTAGGAAGGGAGGCCTGAGACCCAGGCCTTCACCACGTGGGCTTCGGCCTGCAGGTCCTCTGTGTCTTCCAGACTGTCAGGAGCCACTGCCCTACGTGGTGCTGGACCAGCTACAGGAGATCCTGGAGGAGGACGTCCCAGGGGCCAGCCTGTGGCCCACCACCGTCACCCTCCTCACCCTCTTCCTGCTGAGCCTGTTCTATAGCACAGCGCTGACCATCACGACCGTGCGGGGCCCGCCTGGCAGCAAAGAGGGCCCACAGTACTGAGGAGGACACAGCCGGCCCAGGTGGGGTGCAGGAGGGAGTCCGTGGGCCAGCGTGGGAGGGTGCGCTCGGTTCTGTGGACCGAAGAGACCACCTGTTCCCACCGTGTGGGCCCTGCTCTCCCAGGAAGTGGGTCCCTTCACACCCACTGAGGACGTGGGGGTCAGGTGGGAGGTCCCCACAGGCGCAGTAACTTCAAGATTCAGCCCAGTCTCGGGGCCAGGCCTGGGTCAGGGGCACAGACAAGGACCTGCCCACCTCAGGACCCCCTCTGGCCCCTCTTGTCTCCACAGGGAGGAAACCTGGAGACACCCTCGACGTGTCAGAGCTGAGCCTTGAGTGAGGCCACCGTCTCACCCCACTCTCACACTTTCCCGTGCAATAAACTGATGCCAAACGCAGACATTCTCAGACTCTCAGACAAGTGGGGGCAGGGGCTGGGATGGCACAGACTGGGGCAGGCCTATCTCTAGAGGGGGAGTCAGGGCAGGATGGACAGAGTGACCCTTGTCTGAGACAGGACCTGGTCCCACCTGAGACTGAGGCCAAAGGTTGAATTCTAGCTTCACCCACAGACAATGTCCAGGAAGACTCCTCCGAGCTGAGGCCAGGTCCCTAGCCATGATCCCTAGGCCCTGATCACTGACCCTGCCCGCTCCTGACCCTTGGCCAGGACTCTAGGCACCCAGAGTGGGTCCTGAACGCTGACCCCTGGTCCTGAGCACTGAGGCCCTGATAACTGGGCACTGGGAGGCTCACTGAGCTCTGAATGATTGGTCCCGAGCACTGGGCCCTGACCTTATCACAAGGCCATGGTCCTGACCAGTGAATCCTGTTCCAACTCACTAGACCCTGATCCTGATTCCAAGCCTGGGTCTCCATCACTGGGACACAGTCCAGAACCCGTGAGCTCTGACTGTGATCACTGGGCCCTGGCCCTGGTCTTGATTACAGCACCCTAGTTCTTACACCTGGGTATTGGTATGGACACTGGGTCCTGATTCTGGTCACTGAGTCCTGGTCCTCATCATTTAGTCCTGGTCCTGGTCACTGAGTCCTGGTCTTGATTACAGCACCCTAGTTCTTACACCTGGGTATTGGTATGGACACTGGGTCCTGGTTCTGGTCACTGAGTCCTGGTCCTCATCATTTAGTCCTGGTCCTGGTCACTGAGTCCTGGTCTTGATTACAGTACCCTAGTTCTTACACCTGGGTGCTGGGGTCCTGCCCTAGCGGGGTCCAGGGGGTCCTGAAGGATGAGTGGGTCGGTGCCAAGGAGGAGACAGGAGTCTTGGAGGGATCTCCAGAGAGCTTATGCAGCTTGCTCTGGGTCACCTTTTCTTGCCATTTTTCTCATCATTATGGATTCAGAATACGTCACTGATTATACAATTTCCAAATCTTGCCAAGACATGACATTTCCTTAACAACCCTTAGGAGTATAGAAAAATCTGACATCAATCTAAATTTTCCAAGATGTGACATTTACTTATCAATTATTAGGGATACAAAATCATTAATAAAGTGTGTCACTAACTTGCATTTTTCACATTTTCCAAAGATATACTATTTTTCCCAAGATATGCTATTTTCTTATTAACAGATGCTAAACTGCATAACCAGACTCTAAGTCTCCTAACCTGTCATTAACCTTTAAACTTAAAGTACACCTGCACTTTATTTTTAATCTAAAATCCCCATCTAGGGGCTGGAGATGTGGCTCAAGCGGTAGTGCACTCGCCTGGCATGCGTGCGGCCCGGGTTCGATCCTCAGCACCACATACCAACAAAGATGTTGTGTCCGCCGAAAACTAAAAAAAAATAAATAAATATTAAAATCCTCTCTCTCTCTCTCTCTATCTCTCTCTCTTTAAAAAAAATTAAAAGCAGAATACTATTTAAAAAAATAAAATAATAAAATAAAATAAAATCCCCATCTAAAGAAGTTCCTTTAAATCTTATACTTAAAATATCCTAAAGTCTATAAACTATTCTTTAAGCATCTTAAGAACCCATACAGCTGAAAACTTAAGAATTCTAAGCCCCAAGAATCTAAATAAAATAATATTTCTAACAGTATTCTAAAGATATGTCTTATCAAGCTACTTTATTTAATTCCTACACTTATTCTCATAAAACTAGTTGAGCTGCTTTCTCAAAGCGTTTCTTTGATTCTTAGCCAAGGTGCACCAGCTCTTATGTTTTTGTAATCTCTCTCAGTGAAAGGCAAGTTCTGAACATCAGTCCACTTACACCAATATTAACTACACGCATCATAGTCCCTATGTGAGGTAAAGAGGGTTTAGAGAAAAGAGGAGAATGTGTCTTTATTTACCTCAACTTTCCTAAGTGCATAACATGACTTTCCCTTAATCAAATAAACTACCTAGGGTGGGCTTTGTGCACTAAGCATGATGATCAGGCTTTCTAAGAGGCGGGGATACGGGCTTGGGTTCTTAGTGCCTGAAGTTCTCATGATTGTTGTCCATTATCAGTTTTGTCCTCAGTGGGCTGAGATAGAAGATATTTTGTCCCGGATGTGCTGAGGGGTAGTAGAGCAGCCCTCCAGGCATGAAGTGCCTGTTAGGTTCTAACCCTCTGAAGTTTAATTTGGTTTGGCATTTAGCATCCTCAGGCCTCCTGTCAGGAACATGAGCATGAAAATAAAAAGTCCCAAGGACATACAGAAGGGTCTCATGGTTTCCCTTTCCCACCAACCAGCACGGCTTTGCCAGCACTCAGCCTCACTGTGACCTTGTCAAGACAGTCGGGGCGGGGGGGCACCACCTGGGTATCGGTATGGACACTGGGCCCAGGTCCTGGTCACTGAGCCCTGGTCCTGGTCATGAGTCCTGGTCCTCATCAATTAGTCTTGGTCCTGGTCACTAGGCCCTGTTCCTGATCACTGGGCCCTGGCCCTGGTCACTGGGCCCTAGTTCTGATCACTGGGCCCTGGACCTGGTCACTGAGCCCTGCTTCTGGTCACTGAGTCATGATCCTCATCGTTTAGTCCTGGTTCTGGTCACTAGGCCCTGATCCTGGTCACTGGGACCTGGTCTTGTTTATGGAACCCTGATTCTAACACCTGGATGTTGATATGAACACTGAGACCTGATCCTGGTCACTGAGCCTGGTCCTGGTCACTAGGCCCTGCTCCTGGTAACTGGGCCCTTGTCTTTGTCATTGAGCCCTGATTCTTTTATTTTTTAGAGAGAGAGAGAGAGAGAGAGAGAGAGAGAGAGAGAATTTTAATATTTTTTTTTTAGTTTTCAGCGGACACAACATCTTTGTTGGTATGTGGTGCTGAGGATCGAACCCGGGCCGCACGCATGCCAGGCGAGCGCGCTACCGCTTGAGCCACATCCCCAGCCCAATGAGCTCTGATTCTGATCACTACGCCCTTGTCCTAGTCACTGGGCCCTGGTCCTGGTCACTGAACCTGGTCCTGGTCCTGATCATTGGGTCCTTGTCTGGGGGACCCTGGTCCTGGTCACTGGGTCCTGGATCTTCATCACTTCCCCTTCCCCTGAGGTCTGCCCAGGCTTCACTCGGCCTTGGGGTCCTGTTTCCATGTACTGCTCCTCAATCTCCTCAGAAAGACCCCTGCAGGATTGGAAAGACTGTCCCACGGTCCCCACAGACCCTCTGTTCTCACACCTCATGTGGCTAGAGCAAGGGTCCTTTGCTCTTCCGGCCTTTCCAGGCCCAGAGGGGTGTGTGGATACCAAGCTGCCCAGACCAGCGTGAGCCGCCTCCACCCCAGCAGAGTCCCCAAGTCAGAGGTCCCACTGTGAAGAGGGGCTAAGGGCAGGTGTGGGCTGGCGGGGCCAAAGGGGGTGCGCATCGTGGGGTGGAGGGCCCTTGTTTTCCTCTTGTTTCTGCAGCCTCTCACCCGTCACCTGCGGAACCCCAAAATAGCCCAGCGGGTGGCTGAGTCATTGTGATCACAGCTCAGCCCAGGTGTCCCAGAGAGCACTGCTATCCTGAGACGCAGCCCCAGAATAGAGCCCTGGACAGATGGGCTGCTGCCTGGGTGAGGGCTAGAGCCAGGAGGGCCCTTCAAGAGCAGTGAGGCCTCCAAGACCTGAGAAGGCCCAGGCCATCTGTCAGCATCAGCAAGGTCAGCCCAGGTTGGCCAGATCGGCCAGGGTCCCCACAATCTGGCCTCGGTGAGCCCAAGGTCAGGCACGATGAGAAAAGAGTAAAACAGCACACCCTGCGCTGCCCAGGGTCACCAGAGTCGGGCAAGGATGTGCCCAGGGTCGGCTAAGGTCAGCCTGGGCCAGCCAGGGCCAACCTAGGGTCGGCTAGGGTCAACCGGGCTCAGCCAGGGCCAGGCTGGGGCAGGCCGGTCTGCCAGGATCCACAGGGGATTCAGGCACCTGCCAGGATGGGGCCATGCTCTCCGTGGGGCAGGAATCACCTGTGGGCAGGCTCCGCCAGGGCCCTGACCACCACACGCAGGCCCAGGAGCCTCCGCCAGTCCCCGACCCTGCATGCGCTCCCTCAACAGCCCCCTGACCCCAGCCAGAGCCAGACTGTGGGCACAGCCCAGGACTCCTGCAGGACCCAGTCCCACAACCAGGAGAAGGAGAGAGGCCCAGGCTCATGAGAGACACAGACCCAGAGACACTGGGGGGTGAGGGAGAGAGACAGGGAGAGGCAGAGACACTGAGAGACAGAGAGACAGGACCAGGCTCATGAGAGACACAGACCCAGAGACACTGGGGGGTGAGGGAGAGAGACAGGGAGAGGCAGAGACACTGAGAGACAGAGAGACACAGACCCAGAGACACTGGGGGTGAGGGAGAGAGACAGGGAGAGGCAGAGACACTGAGAGACAGAGAGACACAGACCCAGAGACACTGGGGGATGAGGGAGAGAGACAGGGAGAGGCAGAGACACTGAGAGACAGAGAGACACAGACCCAGAGACACTGGGGGGTGAGGGAGAGAGACAGGGAGAGGCAGAGACACTGAGAGACAGAGAGACACAGACCCAGAGACACTGGGGGGTGAGGGAGAGAGACAGGGAGAGGCAGAGACACTGAGAGACAGAGAGACACAGACCCAGAGACACTGGGGGATGAGGGAGAGAGGCAGGGAGAGGCAGAGACACTGAGAGACAGAGAGACACAGACCCAGAGACACTGGGGGGTGAGGGAGAGAGACAGGGAGAGGCAGAGACACTGAGAGACAGAGAGACACAGACCCAGAGACACTGGGGGGTGAGGGAGAGAGACAGGGAGAGGCAGAGACACTGAGAGACAGAGAGACACAGACCCAGAGACACTGGGGGGTGAGGGAGAGAGACAGGGAGAGGCAGAGACACTGAGAGACAGAGAGACACAGACCCAGAGACACTGGGGGGTGAGGGAGAGAGACAGGGAGAGGCAGAGACACTGAGAGACAGAGAGACAGGACCAGGCTCATGAGAGACACAGACCCAGAGACACTGGGGGATGAGGGAGAGAGACAGGGAGACGCAGAGACACTGAGAGACAGAGAGACAGGACCAGGCTCATGAGAGACACAGACCCAGAGACACTGGGGGGTGAGGGAGAGAGACAGGGAGAGGCAGAGACACTGAGAGACTCATGAGAGACACAGACCCAGAGACACTGGGGGGTGAGGGAGAGAGACAAGGAGAGGCAGAGACACTGAGAGACAGAGAGACAGGACCAGGCTCATGAGAGACAGACCCAGAGACACGGGGGGGTGAGGGAGAGAGACAGAGAGAGGCAGAGACACTGAGAGACAGAGAGACACAGACCCAGAGACACTGGGGGGTGAGGGAGAGAGACAGGGAGAGGCAGAGACACTGAGAGACAGAGAGACACAGACCCAGAGACACTGGGGGGTGAGGGAGAGAGACAGGGAGAGGCAGAGACACTGAGAGACAGAGAGACAGGACCAGGCTCATGAGAGACACAGACCCAGAGACACTGGGGGATGAGGGAGAGAGACAGGGAGACGCAGAGACACTGAGAGACAGAGAGACAGGACCAGGCTCATGAGAGACACAGACCCAGAGACACTGGGGGGTGAGGGAGAGAGACAGGGAGAGGCAGAGACACTGAGAGACAGAGAGACAGGACCAGGCTCATGAGAGACACAGACCCAGAGACACTGGGGGATGAGGGAGAGAGACAGGGAGAGGCAGAGACACTGAGAGACAGAGAGACACAGACCCAGAGACACTGGGGGATGAGGGAGAGAGACAGGGAGAGGCAGAGACACTAAGAGACAGAGAGACAGGACCAGGCTCATGAGAGACACAGACCCAGAGACACTGGGGGGTGAGGGAGAGAGACAGGGAGAGGCAGAGACACTGAGAGACAGAGAGACACAGACCCAGAGACACTGGGGGGTGAGGGAGAGAGACAGGGAGAGGCAGAGACACTGAGAGACAGAGAGACACAGACCCAGAGACACTGGGGGTGAGGGAGAGAGACAGGGAGAGGCAGAGACACTGAGAGACAGAGGGACACAGACCCAGAGACACTGGGGGGTGAGGGAGAGAGACAGGGAGAGGCAGAGACACTGAGAGACAGAGAGACAGGACCAGGCTCATGAGACACAGACCCAGAGACACTGGGGGGTGAGGGAGAGAGACAGAGAGAGGCAGAGACACTGAAAGACAGAGAGACACAGACCCAGAGACACTGGGGGTGAGGGAGAGAGACAGGGAGAGGCAGAGACACTGAGAGACAGAGGGACACAGACTGGAGTTGGGGAGGGAGACTCTGAGAGACAGAGACCCTGAGAGACACAGAGACAGAGACACTGAGAGACACAGAGACACTGAGACACAGAGGCAGAGACACTGAACCACAGGAAAGAGACACTGAGACACAGACTGCGTGGGGGAGGGAGACACTGAGAGACAGAGACACTGAGAGGGAGGGAGGTGGACCATGAGGGAGTCAGCGACATTGACAGAGACAGAGACAGTGAGCAACACACAGAGACACAGAGATGGAGAGGTGGAGAGAGACAGTGGGCAACTCAGAGACAGAGAGACTGAGAGACAGGAAAAGGGACAGAGAGGACAGGGGAGAGAGAGATCCGAGGACGGAGGGAGACAGGCGAGAGGGAGAAATGGGAGAAGAGACCAGGAGCAGATAGCCATGGCCCCAAAGACGCAGAGAGGCAGGGAGAGCGCTGGGAGGAGAAGAGGAAAGCTTCAAGAGATGACAGACAGCTGGAGCAGTGGCCACGCCTGTGATCCCAGAGGCTCAGGAGGCTGAGGCAGGAGGATCAGCAGTTCAAGGCCAGCCTCAGCACCTAGGGAGGCCCTGTGTCTAGATGAGATACAAGAAAGGGCTGGGGATGTGGCTCACGGTTAGGAGCCCCTGGGTTCAGTCCCTGGTGCCCCCTCCCCACACACACACTAGAAAAAGAGAGAGAGATCAACAGAGGCCCAGACCCAGAGACCGGGGCAGCCAGGGGGCTGTGCCAGCAGAGCCGCTCACGCTCACAGCCAGGTGGGGAGCACACACCCAGCACCCTCGCCCAGGCCACAGTGTCTCGCCCGCCACACACAGTGGCAGGACCGCAGGACAACACGCAAGCTGGCACCCGCATGCTGGCACTCAGCTCCTGGCTGGGCCGTGCCCAAGGGACTCTGGCTGAGCGTCTCCGGCCATCTCCCCGCCTGGGGCCGAGCAGGCAGCTCAGTGTCTCCCCAGTCTCACCTTGGGGTCTCCTCTGAGGGCTGTCAGGTGCCCTCTGCTGGGGGCAGTCGGGGCCAGGCTGCGGAGGGGCAGGCCCACCAGGGCCTGGCTTAGGAAATGCCCAAATGCCCATGGTGCAGGAGTCAGGGGTAGAGGTCAGCCAGCAGCTGGACAGCCCAGCCAGTGCTGTTCTGAGCCTATGGGGGGCTCATTGCCGTAGGGGCAGAGCAGCTCAGAGGCCCCCTGTGCCTCCCAGCTCTGGACCCGAGGTCACCCCATGGCTGCTGCTGGTGCAGTCCCCTGGGCCTCAGGAAGAAACCCACAGACCCCTGGGAGACCCCCGATGGGCTGGGGAGGCCGGCGGGGAGGACCCTGGGCCCTGGGGCACTGAGGTCCCACACCAAAGGCTCAGGTCTGGGGTGACTCAGGCCCCAGGAGGAGCTGGGCAGGCAGGACCGTCACAGGCCAGCACAGACGGCAGGACACAGCCTGGCACACTGATGGGAGCCTGAGGTCCCAGGCCCAGAGGCGGGGTTGCAGAGTAGGGGGCAGGTCTGCAGGGCCCAGAGGGCCCCCGGGGTCTGTGAGCAGTCCAGAGCATCCGGGATCACAGGGGGTGCAGGGAGCTGGGGCAGTGTGTGGGCCACCGAGACACCTTTGCTTTGCTCTGACAGAGCCCAGGTGCCAGGGGCCCACGTGGAGCAGGGCGGCAGGTCCAGCAGGAGGCAGAGGGCTGTCAGGGGTGAGGCTGGGTCCTAAGGGGTCCTGGGAGTGGAAGGTCACTCGCCTCCAAGGGGTCAGAGAGCTGGGAGTGGCCATTGTTAGCACAGAGACTAGGCTGGACACTCACTTCACCATCAGCCCAAAGCGTTTTCAGACATGGAGTCATGGTCCTAAGGACCCCTCTCCTGGTGGACAAGGAGAGGACTGGCTTATGTAGGTCAACTGAGAGGTGACTTGATGCCAGAGCACGTCTAACGGAGGGTGCGGGTCAGCTGTCAGTATGTACCTCTTTCCCTCTGCGGTCTCACTGCACTGTCACTGGGGAAGGACTGGTGTTGGGAGGGGTCAGTACCCCCCTCTTCCTAGAGCCTGCTGGTCTGGGCCGGAGGGCTGCCCCCCCAGGAGGATGTACTGGAGAGGGTCAGTGCTCTCCGGCTAGGACTTCCTTTCTGCTCCCCTTTCCCGGGCCTCTCTACTTTGGGGTCTGTCATTTTCCATATCTAAAAGCCACCTGTGTCCTGCCCTCCCTCCTGTCCCTCATGTGCACCCGGGTCCCCCAACATTGCGTGCCACATAAAAGGTCATCTGAGCCCTCACTGTGGGCTGGGGTCCAGGATTGGGCCTGAGCTCCAGGGCGGGGTGTGTGCTGGGGCCCCGGAGGGACAGGGTGTGGCTGAGGACAAGCCCTGAGTGCCACGTGGTGTCAGGCCAGGACGGGCCCTGGAGCGGTCTTGTGTGTGTCCCCACGGTACTCAGCTGCCCCGTTTCCTCTGGAAGCTGTGGACAGGCATGGCTCAAGGGTTCCCAGGAAGGGCCACTGTCCCTGAAGCTCTAAGTTCCACTAGTGGGTCACCCGGCCTGCCCCCAGCCAGCACCGTCCTTGGTGGGGAGAACCAAGCCTCATGCAGTGGGCAGGGGTCACGTGGCACCTCATAGACACACACAGGGACATTCCTGGGCACTCCTACTTACTGTGTCTCTGAGGGGACCCACCCACGGATCCTCAAGGGCCCCTCTCCCACGCCCTGGGTCACAGGGCACCCTGAGCGTCTTCTCAGACTTGAGCCTGCAGCATAAACCCTCTCTCTGTAGAGTTCCTAGAGCCACGGCCTGGGAAGGCGGCCACGTCTGGTGCCCCAGGGGCCTCTGGTGACCTCTGCCCTACTGTCCCAGACTTGCCCACACAGAACCACCCGGGCGCCAGGTGCCCAGATGGTGACGGGGCCTGCCAGGGAGCGCCTGGCCCCAGGGTTCTGTCTGTCCCAGGCCAGGGCATCGTTTCACAGAGGCCTGTGCGATGGGACAGACCCGACTCAGATTTTACCCAGAGCTTTCTAACTCACCCTGCAGAGCACTGTCACAAAAACAGGTGCGTAGACCAAAGACACAGAGTGCAAGAAAACCCACGCAGGTACAGTCATCTGATCCTTGACAAAGGCACCAGAACTGGAGAAGAGAGAGCCTTTTTTAACAAAAGGTGCTGGGAAAAATGGTTATCCATAGGTACAAGAATGAAACTCAACCCCGTCTCTCACCCTGCACAAAATCAACTCAAAATGGAACAAAGGCTCAGAATTTGACCAGAAACTGTGCAACTCCTAGAAGAAAACCTAGGGCCAGCACTCCAGCACATAGGCACAGGCTATGGCTTTCTCAATAGAACCCCTAAAGCTCAGGAGATAATGTCAAGGGTTAGTAGCTCGAATGACATCAAATTAAAAAGCTTCTGCGCAGCAAAGAAAACAATTGGGAACGTGAAGAGAGAACCTAGAGAATGGGAGGACCTGCAGGACGGGAGGACCTACAGGACGGGAGGATCTACAGGAAGGGAGGATCTACAGGAAGGGAGGATCTACAGGACGGGAGGATCTACAGGATGGGAGGACCTGCAGGATGGGAGGACCTGCAGGAAGGGAGGACCTACAGGAAGGGAGGACCTATGGGAAGGGGGGACCTGCAGGAAGGGAGGATCTACAGGACGGGAGGATCTACAGGATGGGAGGACCTGCAGGAAGGGAGGACCTATGGGAAGGGGGGACCTGCAGGAAGGGAGGATCTACAGGACGGGAGGATCTACAGGATGGGAGGACCTGCAGGAAGGGAGGACCTATGGGAAGGGGGGACCTGCAGGAAGGGAGGATCTACAGGAAGGGAGGACCCTACAGGACGGGAGGATCTACAGGATGGGAGGACCTGCAGGAAGGGAGGACCTGCAGGACGGGAGGACCTGCAGGAAGGGAGGACCTACAGGAAGGGAGGATCTACAGGAAGGGAGGACCCTACAGGACGGGAGGACCTACAGGATGGGAGGACCTACGGGAAGGGAGGACCTATGGGAAGGGGGGACCTACAGGATGGGAGGACCTACAGGAAGGGAGGACCTACAGGAAGGGAGGACGTACAGGAAGGGAGGATCTACAGGACGGGAGGACGTACAGGAAGGGGGGACCTACAGGAAGAAAGGACCTACAGGAAGGGAGGACCTACATGAAGAAGGACCTACAGGATGGGAGGACCTACAGGAAGGGAGGACCTACGGGAAGGGGGGACCTACGGGAAGGGAGGACCTACATGAAGGAAGGACCTGCAGGATGGGAGGACCTACAGGAGGGGAGGACCTACGGGAAGGGAGGACCTATGGGAAGGGGGGACCTACGGGACGGGAGGACCTACGGGAAGGGGGGACCTACGGGAAGGGGGGACCTACGGGAAGGGGGGACCTACGGGAAGGGAGGACCTACAGGAAGGGGGGACCTACGGGAAGGGAGGACCTACATGAAGGAAGGACCTACAGGATGGGAGGACCTACAGGAAGGGAGGACCTACGGGAAGGGAGGACCTACGGGAAGGGGGGACCTACAGGAAGGGAGGACCTACATGAAGGAAGGACCTACAGGATGGGAGGACCTACAGGAAGGGAGGACCTACGGGAAGGGAGGACCTATGGGAAGGGGGGACCTACAGGACGGGAGGACCTACGGGAAGGGAGGACCTACAGGACAGGAGGGAGGACCTATGGATGGGAGGACCTACTGGATGCTAGCTACTCTTCTGACAGAGGATTAATATCTAGAATATATAAAGAACTCAAAAGACTTTACACCAATAATCAAGTAACCCAATTAATAAAAGGGCAAATGAATTAAGCAGACGCTTCTCAAAAGAAGAAATACAAATGGCCAACAAAATGAAAAAATGTGCAATGTCATTAGCAGTTAGGGAAATGCAATTCCAAACTACCCTGAGATTTCATCTCACCCCCGTCAGAATGGCAGCGTGGAGGCGCCAGGCCTGTTTGGCCAAGGCCCCGCCATGAGGAGCTGTGGAGACAGAGAGAGAGAGAGAGAGAGAGAGAGAGAGAGAGAGAGAGAGGGGCAGAGAGACACAGAGACAAACAGACAGACAGAGAAACAGAGGCGCAGACACAGAGCGGGGAGATGCCTGAGGAAGGAGGCGCAGGCAGACAGCACCTAGCAGAGCAGAGCTGGGGAGCGGGCTAGCAGAGAGGCCTCTGGGTGATGGACCTGGGACAGATAGAGAGACATGCTGCTGTGGGAGAGACAGAGACAGAGAGAGGAGGGCAGAGGGGGAGTTGGAGGCTCAGGAGGAGATGGGCGGTGGACAGCCTGATGAAAGGCCAAGGAGAGCCTGTGTGGTGCTGTGCCCACTCCGCGCCCACAGACGGGGCCATGGGGCAGGTGTGGTGTGACCTCAGGCCAGCCCTGGCCCTACCCAACCCTGTCCATGAAGTGTGCTGGGGAATGGGAGCTAGACAGGGAGCTGGGGACCGGAGCACATTCTGAGAGCAGCGTGGCCGCTGGTGGACAGCCACCGAGTTCAGCAAGTCCCCTTCTGCAGGGCTCCACGTGCTGTTGGCCCAGGATGGCCAGCCCCGGGCAGGGTGCTGAACCCTGAGGCCAGCCCAGCCTGCCAGAGCTGGGGGTGGGGTGGCAGCTGCGGGTGGGGGAAGCGGTGTAGCTATTTCTGGAAAAGCCTCAGAGAGTGAGAAACATGTTTTTCCGACTGGAACAACAACCATTTGCATGCGCCCTCGAGGGCCAAGTTTGCCCCAAATGAGTGACTCAGAGAGAAACCGAGACTGAAGCCATTCACACCTGCAGGGGGTGCTGAGGGGGGCAAGAGTAGGTCCTGCAGCAGAGGCTGGTGTTGGGCCAGAGACCCCGACTCACTGTGCCCCTGGCCTGTCTGCCTACCCTCAGGCCAGGCGCCGTGAGCCCCAGCAGCCTCCGCTGAGCCCCACTGTGGACACCGGGTGGAGGCACCAGGCCTGTTTGGCCAAGGCCATGCCATGAGGAGCTGTGGCCAGCTTGGACGTGGCACCCCTGGCTGGGTGTGGCAGACCCTGCTGGCCACCGGGTTCAGGATGCCAGGGAGGTGGAGGCCAGAGGGTGCAGAGAGGTGGGGGCCCCCAGGACTGCTCACGGCCCTGAGCCCACCACAGGGGTCAGCGGGCCTCAGTGCGGACGAACAGGGACAGGCAGCTGGGGAGCAGGCTAGGTGCCCTCAGCCCAGGGCCCAGATGGGGGAAGGGCGGCCAGACTCCTCGGCTGCAGCCCAGAGCTGAGCTGGGGAAGCAGGCCGGCTGGGGCAGGGCGCAGGGCGCAGGGCGAGCAGTTCCCTGCCCTGGGCCTGGAAACGCCCTGGTTGTGGGGCTCAGGCCCATTGTTCCCAGATCTGAGGGTCTCGCCCATTCCCCAGTCATCAGTCTCCACAACTATACACAAGAACCCTCCTTCTAGAAGGTTCCCACTCACAGGGAAGCCAGACGTCCATCATGCAGCCTACGTGGCACTGTGCCCTGGTCTGGACACACAGAACCTTGTGTCCAGCACTCCCTGGCGGGCCCCCTCATCACCAGAGCACCTGCCACCTGGGTGACTCCTGTGGGCAAGTCTGGGACCAGGGGCACACAGTGAGGGCTCTGATGGCCTTTGGACGTGAAACGCATCATGGGGGAAGTGCTGGGCACACAGCCCATACGAGGGCTGTTAACTGAGGGCAGGCAGGACATGGATGGCCACTCCCAACTCTCTGACCCCTTGGAGGCTAGTGACCTGCCACTCCCAGGACCCCTTAGGACCCGGCTTCACCCCTGACAGCCCTCTGCCTCCTGCTGGACCTGCCGCCCTGCTCCACGTGGGCCCCTGGCACCTGGGCTCTGTCAGAGCAAAGCAAAGGTGTCTCGGTGGCCCACACAGAGCCCCACGCTCCCAGCACCCCGATCCACCCTCCCTGCACCCCCTGCAATCCGAGATGCTCTGGACTGCTCCACAGACCCCGGGGACCCTCTGGGCCCCTAGAGGCCTGCCCCCCACTCTGCAAACCCGCCCTGGGTCTGGGCCTCTGTTGATCTCTCTCTCTTTTTCTAGTGTGTGTGTGGGGAGGGGGCACCAGGGACTGAACCCAGGGGCTCCTAACCGTGAGCCACATCCCCAGCCCTTTCTTGTATCTCATCTAGACACAGGGCCTCCCTAGGTGCTGAGGCTGGCCTTGAACTGCTGATCCTCCTGCCTCAGCCTCCTGAGCCTCTGGGATCACAGGCGTGGCCACTGCTCCAGCTGTCTGTCATCTCTTGAAGCTTTCCTCTTCTCCTCCCAGCGCTCTCCCTGCCTCTCTGCGTCTTTGGGGCCATGGCTATCTGCTCCTGGTCTCTTCTCCCATTTCTCCCTCTCGCCTGTCTCCCTCCGTCCTCGGATCTCTCTCTCCCCTGTCCTCTCTGTCCCTTTTCCTGTCTCTCAGTCTCTCTGTCTCTGAGTTGCCCACTGTCTCTCTCCACCTCTCCATCTCTGTGTCTCTGTGTGTTGCTCACTGTCTCTGTCTCTGTCAATGTCGCTGACTCCCTCATGGTCCACCTCCCTCCCTCTCAGTGTCTCTGTCTCTCAGTGTCTCCCTCCCCCACGCAGTCTGTGTCTCAGTGTCTCTTTCCTGTGGTTCAGTGTCTCTGCCTCTGTGTCTCAGTGTCTCTGTGTCTCTCAGTGTCTCTGTCTCTGTGTCTCTCAGGGTCTCTGTCTCTCAGAGTCTCCCTCCCCAACTCCAGTCTGTGTCCCTCTGTCTCTCAGTGTCTCTGCCTCTCCCTGTCTCTCTCCCTCACCCCCAGTGTCTCTGGGTCTGTGTCTCTCTGTCTTTCAGTGTCTCTGCCTCTCTCTGTCTCTCTCCCTCACCCCCCAGTGTCTCTGGGTCTGTGTCTCATGAGCCTGGTCCTGTCTCTCTGTCTCTCAGTGTCTCTGCCTCTCCCTGTCTCTCTCCCTCACCCCCCAGTGTCTCTGGGTCTGTGTCCCTCTGTCTCTCAGTGTCTCTGCCTCTCCCTGTCTCTCTCCCTCACCCCCAGTGTCTCTGGGTCTGTGTCTCTCTGTCTCTCAGTGTCTCTGCCTCTCCCTGTCTCTCTCCCTCACCCCCCAGTGTCTCTGGGTCTGTGTCTCTCTGTCTCTCAGTGTCTCTGCCTCTCCCTGTCTCTCTCCCTCACCCCCCAGTGTCTCTGGGTCTGTGTCTCTCATGAGCCTGGTCCTGTCTCTCTGTCTCTTAGTGTCTCTGCCTCTCCCTGTCTCTCTCCCTCATCCCCCAGTGTCTCTGGGTCTGTGTCTCTCTGTCTCTCAGTGTCTCTGCCTCTCCCTGTCTCTCTCCCTCATCCCCCAGTGTCTCTGGGTCTGTGTCTCTCATGAGCCTGGTCCTGTCTCTCTGTCTCTCAGTGTCTCTGCCTCTCCCTGTCTCTCTCCCTCACCCCCCAGTGTCTCTGGGTCTGTGTCTCTCATGAGCCTGGTCCTGTCTCTCTGTCTCTCAGTGTCTCTGCGTCTCCCTGTCTCTCTCCCTCATCCCCCAGTGTCTCTGGGTCTGTGTCTCTCATGAGCCTGGTCCTGTCTCTCTGTCTCTCAGTGTCTCTGCCTCTCCCTGTCTCTCTCCCTCACCCCCCAGTGTCTCTGGGTCTGTGTCTCTCTGTCTCTCAGTGTCTCTGCCTCTCCCTGTCTCTCTCCCTCACCCCCCAGTGTCTCTGGGTCTGTGTCTCTCTGTCTCTCAGTGTCTCTGCCTCTCTCTGTCTCTCTCCCTCACCCCCCCGTGTCTCTGGGTCTGTCTCTCATGAGCCTGGTCCTGTCTCTCTGTCTCTCAGTGTCTCTGCCTCTCCTTGTCTCTCTCCCTCACCCCCCAGTGTCTCTGGGTCTGTGTCTCTCATGAGTCTCTCAGTGTCTCTGCCTCTCCCTGTCTCTCTCCCTCACCCCCCAGTGTCTCTGGGTCTGTGTCTCTCATGAGCCTGGTCCTGTCTCTCTGTCTCTCAGTGTCTCTGCGTCTCCCTGTCTCTCTCCCTCATCCCCCAGTGTCTCTGGGTCTGTGTCTCTCATGAGCCTGGTCCTGTCTCTCTGTCTCTCAGTGTCTCTGCCTCTCCCTGTCTCTCTCCCTCACCCCCCAGTGTCTCTGGGTCTGTGTCTCTCTGTCTCTCAGTGTCTCTGCCTCTCCCTGTCTCTCTCCCTCACCCCCCAGTGTCTCTGGGTCTGTGTCTCTCTGTCTCTCAGTGTCTCTGCCTCTCCCTGTCTCTCTCCCTCACCCCCCAGTGTCTCTGGGTCTGTGTCTCTCTGTCTCTCAGTGTCTCTGCCTCTCCCTGTCTCTCTCCCTCACCCCCCAGTGTCTCTGGGTCTGTGTCTCTCTGTCTCTCAGTGTCTCTGCCTCTCCCTGCCTCTCTCCCTCATCCCCCAGTGTCTCTGGGTCTGTGTCTCTCTGTCTCTCAGTGTCTCTGCCTCTCCCTGTCTCTCTCCCTCACCCCCCAGTGTCTCTGGGTCTGTGTCTCTCTGTCTCTCAGTGTCTCTGCCTCTCCCTGTCTCTCTCCCTCACCCCCCAGTGTCTCTGGGTCTGTGTCTCTCTGTCTCTCAGTGTCTCTGCCTCTCCCTGTCTCTCTCCCTCATCCCCCAGTGTCTCTGGGTCTGTGTCTCTCTGTCTCTCAGTGTCTCTGCCTCTCCCTGTCTCTCTCCCTCACCCCCAGTGTCTCTGGGTCTGTGTCTCTCTGTCTCTCAGTGTCTCTGCCTCTCCCTGTCTCTCTCCCTCACCCCCCAGTGTCTCTGGGTCTGTGTCTCTCATGAGCCTGGTCCTGTCTCTCTGTCTCTCAGTGTCTCTGCCTCTCCCTGTCTCTCTCCCTCACCCCCCAGTGTCTCTGGGTCTGTGTCTCTCATGAGCCTGGGCCTCTCTCCTTCTCCTGGTTGTGGGACTGGGTCCTGCAGGAGTCCTGGGCTGTGCCCACAGTCTGGCTCTGGCTGGGGTCAGGGGGCTGTTGAGGGAGCGCATGCAGGGTCGGGGACTGGCGGAGGCTCCTGGGCCTGCGTGTGGTGGTCAGGGCCCTGGCGGAGCCTGCCCACAGGTGATTCCTGCCCCACGGAGAGCATGGCCCCATCCTGGCAGGTGCCTGAATCCCCTGTGGATCCTGGCAGACCGGCCTGCCCCAGCCTGGCCCTGGCTGAGCCCGGTTGACCCTAGCCGACCCTAGGTTGGCCCTGGCTGGCCCAGGCTGACCTTAGCCGACCCTGGGCACATCCTTGCCCGACTCTGGTGACCCTGGGCAGCGCAGGGTTGTGCTGGTCGACATTTTTCTAACCCTCCTGACCTTGGGCTCACCGAGGCCTGATTGTGGGGGACCCTGGCTGACCCTAGTTGACCCTGGCTGAGCTTGGCTGACTTGCTGACCCTGGGCTGATGGGACTGAACCTCTCAGGCTTGAGGTGTGTGGGTGTGAGTGTGAGGGTGGGTGGGTGTGGGGCTGTGAGGCCCGTCCAGCAGGCCCTGGCCTGTGTTTGGGTCCTCTGTTCCCTCTGTGTCTCCCTCACCTTCTGTCCCCCCTGGTGCTCCTGTCACCCATCTCTGTGCCTGATTCTCCTTTGCGGGCCTCCCCACTTATTGCAGGTGACCTTGAAGTACAGTGGCCAGAGCAACATCTCTGCCCTTCTCCAGACCACCAGGTCAGCAGTCCAAGCTCCAGCCCTGACCCTGAGGGCCTCCTCACCCCACGGCAGCCTGACTCCTGTCCCTCTGTGTCCCAGAGTCTACAGCTCCCCCGGGCACAGACACAGGCCCAGCAAGGTCACCTGCACAGGCCAGGCCTCCCACACACACACACACACACACACACACACAGATACAGAGACACACATGGACACACACACTCACATGAACATATAGAGACACACACACACAAGCACACATATATCAGAGAGACGCATATACAGAAACACATGGACACACACAGAGACACACTCACATATGGACACACAGACACACACTTGCACACAGAGCTACGTGCAGGAACGCTCTACTCACACATAGATGCAGACACATGCATATATTATACACACGGGCACACGTTTAGACACACACAACAGGCATGGAGACCCATGCACACACACAGACACACTGACACACAGGTGCACACTAGCACAGAAACACTCGCACAGGCGGGTCCCGCTGCCCTAGGCTGTGCCTGCCCTAGCCCTTCACTCTGTGCTGGGCCACACCTGCGTGACCTCAGCCCTGTCGCTGCCCAGCCACTGCAGTGAGTGGGAACCAGGAGGCTGGACAGGGGCCTTGTCCAGTGGGGAGGCCAGCCAGGCCTGGAAACCTAAGAGGAAGCCTGTGCACACCTACACATGCGTGTGCACACGACCACTCTCCTGCGGACTCGCTACCCACACACGCCTGTCCCACACACAAGGCCCTGCTGGGCTGGGGTCAGAGGAGGCTCAGGAGCGCGGCTGCACTGCCCTGTGTTCAGGTGGAGGCGCGAGGCCAAGGGCGAGGGCAGTGAGGGCAGCTTGTCAGCACCACGGGACACCCGGCGGCAGTGCAGGCCAAGTGAGTGGGCTTGAACGCGTGTTTGTGTGCACGGTCGTACGCGTGTATAGACACTGGGGCCCTGGGTAGGCCTTCCCCGGGGCTCGGAGCCCAGGCTGGCTTTGGAAGGCCTTGTGTGACTGCAGCCTTGGCTCCACAGGCTGACCATGGGGGACAAAGTCTGGGCCCAGGCAGGACCTGCTGCCCCCCAACCAGCCCACCAGCTCAGACTGGAAAACAGGACCCCGAGGGCCAAGCTGCCGCTCCCACCCACCCCCACCCCCCCACCTCCACCCCACACAGCACAAACACCACTTGCAAATGTTTCTAAAAACACAAAAACAGGAACCGCAGCGCAGGTGGGACCAGGGTGGAAAGCCCCGTCACCCCTGAGACTGAAACGCAGGGGCCAGACCACAGGGGATTTGCATGGGGGGAGGGGAGACTGGCCCCAGGCCCCAGGGCTGGGGGTCCTGAACACCCTTGGAGGGGGCCAGGCCTGTGCTGTGGGGGACCCAGATGACCAGGCCCCAAGGACACTCCACAGAGGACTGTCTGGGGGGACAGACAGTGGCCTTGTCTGAAGGGCCAGGAGGAAACCAGGCGGGCAGGCACCCTGGGAAAGGGTCCCTGTGGGTCAATGGAACCGGGCTCCAGGTCTACAGCTGGGCCCCCACACACTCAGCTCCTGCCCAGAGCTCCCAAGGCCCATCCAGCCACCAAAACTGTGTCCCCACCATGCCATGCCCAGACCTAGCCAGCCCAGACCCCTCAGGACGCAGCCCTAAGTGGAGGTGCCGACCTCCAGCCCAGGACCCTCTGGGCCTCCCCACACAGCCTCCCTGGTGCAGGCCTGCCTATCCAGGCCCCGTGTCCCCAGGAGTTCACAGAGGCCCCCCTAAGACCCTTCCCCACACACAGCTGCATCTGGCCAAGCCCCAACACAAGACGTGGTGACAAGGGGGGGCACCTTTGTCCCTATCTGGGACACACCCTGGGGCTGTCCTGGCCAGGCAACCTGAATCCCAGCCTGTGTCCTGGGAGGAAGGGTCTGAGCCTGCCATTCAGACACACAGACACGGAGACGCAGAGACACACAGACACAGACACACACAGACACAGAGACAGACACAGAGACACACAGACACAGAGACACACAGACACAGAGACAGACACAGAGACACACAGACACAGAGACACAGAGACACACAGACACACAGACACAGAGACACACAGACACACAGACACAGAGACACACAGACACACAGACACAGAGACACACAGACACACAGACACAGAGACAGACACAGAGACACACAGACACAGAGACACAGAGACAGACACGGAGACACACAGACAGACAGACACAGAGACACGGACACAGAGACAGACACGGAGACGCAGAGGCAGACAGACACAGAGACACACAGACACAGAGATACAGAGAAACACAGACACACAGACAGACACGGAGACACTGAGACAGACAGACACAGAGACACACAGACACAGAGACACAGAGACAGACATGGAGACACACAGACACACAGACACAGAGACACACAGACACAGAGACACAGAGACAGACACGGAGACACACAGACACACAGACACAGAGACACGGACACAGAGACAGACACGGAGACGCAGAGGCAGACAGACACAGAGACACACAGACACAGAGACACAGAGACAGACACGGAGACACACAGACACACAGACACAGAGACACGGACACAGAGACAGACACGGAGACGCAGAGGCAGACAGACACAGAGACACACAGACACAGAGATACAGAGAAACACAGACACACAGACAGACACGGAGACACAGAGACAGACAGACACAGAGACACACAGACACAGAGACACAGAGACAGACATGGAGACACACAGACACACAGACACAGAGACACACAGACACAGAGACACAGAGACAGACACGGAGACACACACACACCCACTCACAGAGACGCACAGGTACAGACCCACACAGAAATGTAAAACACCTACTGGACACACACTCAGAGGCACAGCGCACAGACACACACACAGCACAGGCGCAGACACAAGGCCACACAGGCACACCTTGGTGTTGATGCACAGATGTGCCCACTGCAGCCAGGGGGCACACACCCACTCACACTTGACAGCTGACCCCTGTGGCCAGGGGCCCAGCATCTGCCACCCTGGCCTGTCCCCTCTTGTCACTGGCCCCTGAGCCCTGCAGGCTCCAGGCCTGTGGCAGCCCACTCACCCGCCACCTGACCACACCTGACCCAGCCTCACACACCCGTGGGCTGAGGCCCTGCACGGGCCTCCTCCACAGCCCCAGCCTGGCCTCACTGCCACGTGGTGCTGGGAGGGCCTGGAAGGGCAGCGGGTGCAGGCTGACCATGGCTGTCCTCGCCGTCTGCTCTACCTGCCCCGCAGGCCCGTGCTGGCCACCAACAGGAAAGCTGGTCGCAGCCAGGCCAGGCCCTGCCTGAGCCCCCACCCGGGGGCCTGTGCCCAGGCAAGCCCAGCCCTGACCCCAGCCCAGTCCCAGGACAGCAGGGGTGGTGGACAGACTGTCCCTCACTGCCCTCCCAGGGCCCAGGCAGGGCGACCCTCTCAGGAGGAGGAAGGGGCCAGAGCGGGGTGCGGGCAGGGCCGAGGCTGTGACCGTCCTGCACACTGTTCCCGAGGGGCTTCCCTTGAGCCTGCGCTGGCTGCGGGGGAGACTGCCGCATGGCGCCCCTTCTACGAGTTTGGGTGAAGGGAAGGAAGGGCCAGGGCCGGGGGCCGAGGATGGGCGCCGGCCACCCTGGTGGCTCCCTCCCGGAGACCAGGCTCCTCACGCGGCTGCCTGGACAACAAGCCGGGCCTCCTCCAGGACGTCACAGAGTCTGTGTTGTCCCCGGTGATGAAAGCCTGGACCTCCAGGGCGGGGTGCAGCTCGGGCACAGCACTCGCCAGTTGGGGCCAGGCCTGGGCCCCAGGCCCAGCGCCGTCCAGAACCCATACAGCACGGGAGCTGCGAGCCCCTGCCGGCCTGTCTCTGGGAGGAACTTCCCCTGGGAGAGGGGACAGTGTGGGGCCTGGAGCAGCAGTGACCTGGAGGCAGGGTGCAGAGGGCTGTGTGTCCATGGTCCCCGAGCAGCCTCCAGCCCTGCAGCTGCCCCCGGGGCTGGTCACTTGCAAGATGGAGGCTGCTTCCAGGGGCAGCGGGCAGGAGGGAGGACAGAGGAGGGGGCAGGAAGGTGACGGGGACATGGGGGGATGGGGCCTCTGGTCAGGCCACAGTGTGGGCCGCAGGTGGGGGGAGGCTCCCCCAGCTCCATCCCCTGCTGTGCCTGGGTGCCCCGGCTGGCCCAGGCAGCTGGGACCCACCCATCTGTGCTTCCCTGAGGCCTGGCAGCCACGGGCAGCCACACACTGTCACAACCCGGGCTAGCCAGCAAGACTCCAGGTGGTCAGGACCTTGGGCTCCTTCCACCCAGCCTGGCCCCCATTCCCATCCACAGGGCCAGAAACCAAAGAAAGCCTGGGGTCCCGGGCATGCCTGCCTGTTGGGACAATGTCTTCCTTGCAGACTGCTCCCCACAGAGAAGGGTGTGAGCCGGAGCTTCAGGGGCTTGGCCAGGAGGCAGCTCAGGGCACCCGTCCAGCCCTGCCAAGGGGGACAGGCCCTCCTGGCCTCTGCCCGTGGTGTCTCCTTTCATTTCTGCTGTGTAGGACCCCTTCCCCACAGAGGCGCCACAGGGCCAGCTCTGGGCATGCTGTGCCCAGAGAAGAGAATGGCCGCTGCAGGGGCAGGATGCAGAGCCTGAACGTGGACACACACGAGCTGTCCCTCCTCACAGCCCATCAACCAGAGCCAGCATGAGACACAGCACACGGTGGACCCCTGGAAGTCACAGCCCACTTGTCCTGGAGATACATGGACAGGGGAATGCTGGTTAGAACTCTGGGGGTGGGGGCTTCAGAGTGAACCACGGGGTGTGGATGTGTGTGCCAGGGTACAGTGACACGCAGCCACCTGTCAGGCCGGGGGTCCCCACACCTGTCTCCAAGCTCAGCAGTGTGTAGCTGGGAAACACTACAGAACAGGCCTAGCCACGTCCACGGACCTCAGTACCCTTGCACATGCCTTCCTGTCACATGAGGAGCCGGCCCTCCTGACCACCAGACCTCCGGCCCTGGCCACCCAGAGTCCTTGGTCCATCTCCCCTCCTGGGACAGGCAACTCCTCCCCTGCACCCCTGAAACCCAGAGGTACAATGGCTGAGGGGACTCCCCGCCCTGTCTTCCTGCTCCCCTCAGTGTCCAGGGCCAGCCACCCAGAGGTGAGCACGTGCTGACCTCAGCCGGGCACTCAGCTCACCAGCCCAACTCAATGGAGGATGTCTGGGGGACAAGAGATAAGCTGCCCTGGTATGTCCTGCCCTCTGTGGCGGGGCCTGGCTCCCTGCAGCCCTGCCCCCAGCACCCCACCCCACCCCCGCTCTGCCCCAGCACCAGCGAGGCTCTGCTGCCCCCGTAAGGCCAATCGCAGCATCGCACCACTGCCACAGAAGGTTGTGGGGCGGACCCAGGCGGGTGCCCTATCTTCCTGCCAGGCGCTGCCCTGTCCTATTAGGGCGGGTAGGGACGGGTGCCCTGTCCTCCGTGGTCATATTGGGGAGGAGACCCAAAGTTCGTGTACACCCTCGTGGTAGCCCACGCATGTCTGTGCTCACAGTTAGGAAGCAGCTGATGCCATGTTGAACCAGGTTCCTGGGCAGACAGAACTCCCCATCTCATGTAGCACCGCTCGGGGGCAGCACCCAGGGCCCACCTCTCCAGCAGCTCTCACCTGCACCCTGTACCTCCAGCACCTTCTTGTGGAGTGTAGGGCTCTTTGCAGCCTTATGGGGAATGCTGCCAATCCAGGCTTGGCACAGACGGCACATGGTCAGGCTCAGCCTTTGGGCTAGTTAGTGCCCTGTGGAGTCGAATCACACCTGCACCACCAGTGGGGTCTGGGGCCCCTGGTGCACCTGAACAGTGTCCAGCGACCAGGTGTTGGACTCCGTCATCCCCTTGTGGCCAAGATGTGTTACAACATCTCCACCCACTAGGTGGGCTCTTTTAACAGGCATGATAAGTGTGCCTGCGAGTGTGCACCGGGGCATGTGTCCCACACGTGTCCCTAGTCCTGCAGGCTGGGTTCCTCGTGCAACCGTCCATATGTCTATGTGCACCGGGTGGGCTGTGTTCAGATGTTAGAGGTGGCAATAGGGTGAGGGGAATTTGAAGATTTTGTGACAAGTTTACCATCTTACTATTGACAAGACCCTCTGCTTGGCCCAATCACCAGTTTCCTGAGTCCTCTCCAGCCCCACCTGGGCACATGCTTGTGAAACCTGGTGTCAGCGAGGTCCCTGCTCAGTCACTGCAGCCAGAATCCCACTTTCCACTTCCAGTCCCCACGTCCCACCAGGCTCCTCGTCCTCCACCACCCAGGTGGCGGCTGGTCCCCTGACCTGTCTTTATCATGAATCTCCTGGCCACTGACACCTCCTCTTGGTAACTCCCCCCTCTGACCGCACCTGCACCCTGGCCATGCAACCCACCTGCCCCTGTGTTCCAGGGCCCCATGTCCCCCACTGCAAACCCACTGTCCTGGCCCCTGCGTCTTCCTGAACGGCCCTGCATGTGCCCTGCAGAGTTAACAAGCATCACTGGCTGGTTTCCTCACGCACACTATACATGTGCACTGATCCCAAGGTGGACACAGGTGGCTGTCACGGCCTGTCATGTGAGCTGAGGCTTCCGCCTTCAGCAGCACACGACAGCAAGAAGGAGCCCATCAGTGAAGGACTAAAGGTGGCCAGGAAGGAGGACTGGCCTGTGACAACTTCCCCCACCCAGGGACAGCTGTGGGACTGTGCCTGGACCTGGTCATCCAGAGGAAGGGGAGGCCTGAGCTCCACTTGAGATGTCAGACTCCTGGCTCAAGAAACCAAAAGGGGAGAGAGGCCTTCCCAGGCTCAGGATGGCAGCCATCCAGGACCTGCAGCGTGGGACCTTCAGAATTGAGTCTGGACCACAGGGGGCCCGGGGGCGGGCCGCAGCAGCGCCTGGGCTGGGCTCTGCGCAGGGTCCCCTGGGTCCCCACTGCTCCCTGGAAGTCCCGCCCCGGCAGCCTGGAGCCCGCACCAGCGAGGCTCTGCTGCCCCCGTGCGGCCGAACGCGGAGTCCCACAGCTGCCGCAGGCAGCTGGTGGGGCCGCCGCCGCGCTTCCGGGTCTCGTTAGGGGGCGGTTCCGCGACTCACTGGGGCAGGTGCCCATCTCGTGGGGGGCAGTTCCCAGTCTCATTGAGGAAGGCGCCCTCTTGTTACGGTGAGTGGGTGCAGGCGTCTGTCTCCGTGGTCATATTAGCAATCGGGGAAGGTCACTCCAGCTCGTGGGCCCCCTGGTAGTGTCCCACAGGTCCCATGCACATCCGTGTCCACAGTTATGTGAGTGCCCGAACCAAGCTCCTGGCCGGCAGGACTCCCCGACTCAGGTGGACACTCCAGGAGAAAAGAGGGTCTGTGACCAAGGTGAGCCAGCACCTGCCGGGGTGAACACGCTTCTCCGGAGGCTCTTGGGGCCGCCGCTGCACCCCTTGCCTCCAGCACCTTCTTGTGGGGTGTTGGGTTCCTCGCAGCCTGATGAGGACCCTTTGCCAACGGGAGTCCCCGGCGTGGAGAGGGCAAGGTCAGACTCAGCCTTCGGGCCGGCCGACCCCTGTGACCATGCGCAGGGCTCGGGCGCCACCTCGTGGTGATGACCCGTCACTTCATGCTCCCCAGCAAAAGAGCAGATAGAGGATGCTCACTCAGCCTCAAAAAAGAAGGCACACAACGAACACCTGCAAGCCACACACCCACCGACACCTGCTTTGAGACCAGGACCAGGGGGGACATTCCGTGCCGGCGACCCGCGAACTTTGCTCCTGCACCCTGGGTGCACACCCTTCCTAAGGGTGTGTCTGGAAACCAGGATACTGGCACCTGGGTGCCAGGACTTTGGAAGGGGGGGCTCTTCTGAAGTCTGTGAGGTCCTGGGAGCCAAGGAAAGGCCACTTAGATAACCAGTGAGAGTTCCCGGGACTCCTCAGGACAGATCCAGCCAGAGCTGGAATGATCTGAGCAGCAAAAGAAGTGGTGTTGGATGACACCGTCAACGTGACCAAGATCCACAGTCTGTGCGGATGCAAGAGTCGCATACATGACCAAATGGACGAGGGAGAAGAGGCAGACCTCCCCGTAGAATTCTGAATAATCCATGTAGACAGTCTGCCCTCGAGGCCTGGAGGTGCAACTCCCTCGTCCCTACCCGTGGGCCACGCTGGCAATGCCCCTCCAAAGACAGCAGTGTAGCCACCTCGGGTAATACACCTGCATGAGGCCTCAGACACGCAGTTGCACCCAACACCAACAGTGCTGAGTCCTGTTGACCCGTGCCACGGCTGTGTTCCTGTGCAGAACCCCGGCGCGGCCAGAGGAAAACACCAGGTGAAGGCCAACTGAGACAGTGTGAAAAATACAGGGTCACCTGCACACCCAGTGTACACCAGCACTGTTCACAAGAGCCAAACTAGGGACCCAGCCCGGTGCCATCCACAGATGAATGGATAAGGAAAATGTGGTGTATAAACACCCTGGAGTTTTATTCAGCCATAAAGAAAAATGAAATGATGTCATTTGCCGGAAAATGGATGGAACTAGAGACCATCATGTTCAGCAAAATAAGTCAAACTCAGAAGGTCAAGGGTTATATGTTTTCTGTCCTATGCGGAAGCTAGAGAGGGAAAAACAAAGATGGGGGCGGTCCTCATGAAATCAAAGGAAGATCAGGGGGCTGGGGATGTGGCTCAAGTGGTAGCGCACTCGCCTGGCATGCGTGCGGCCCGGGTTCGATCCTCAGCACCACATACAAACAAAGATGTTGTTGTGTCCGCCGAAAAAACTAAAAAAAATATATTTTTAAAAAAAGGAAGATCAGTAGAGAAGGAGCCCAAGGGGTAGAAGGCAGGGAGGGAGGGGGAGTGCTGGGGAATGATACTGGTGGAACTGTATTGTTATACTGTGTGCATGTGCAAATTGTAACAACAAATCCCATGGATATGTACAACTACAGTCCACCAATAAAAATGGGGGAAAGATTAAAATTTGAAAAATTCTGAAATTTTAAAAAGAAAAAGAAAAGAAACACCTAGCCAGGTCACCTCAAAACTTGTCTCATCATCGGGATAAGGAAAGTCCAAGAAAATATTACTTGGGGGAACCTATGCACAAGTTCCCAGACACCCCACCACTATCAGAGGGAGGGGTTGGGCCCTAGACACGAACAACAGCCCAGCCTGGGGAAGGCCGGAGCATGCACGGCGTTGGAGCAGGGCCAGGGCCAGGTCGAATCCAGACGCACCGCCAGATCCACCAATTGGGCCTCAGCCCCTGGTGCACCTGCTCTGAGCCCAGCGACCAAACACGGAGCTCTGGTGCCCCCTTGTGGTCATTCTGCGTCACTGCATGCCCTGCCAGCCCCAGGTCCTGTGCTCAGCCAGACCGGTCAGTTCTCCCTGGCAAGTGAGAACTCACTAGGAACTCCTCCCAGCCCCTCGACTTCGCTCCTAGTGAAGTCCCAGCACCGTGGGACTCGGTGGGGAGACCTACCTGACCCAAGGCTCACCTGCACGGGGTCCCTCTGTGCAGACCTGTCCTCTCCCCTGCAGGGCAAAGCTGCTTCTAGGAAGTTTCTGGAAACACCCTGAGGGTGGGGATTGAAGTGAGTCCTAGAGGAAACCAGGGCAGTGAGGCAGGAGCTGAGGCTGCCCCCCAGCAGCACCTGACCGCTCACTGTCTATATGGGGACTTCACGCCCACAAGCCTCCAGGTTGATGGTCAGCTCTGAGCAGCACTAAGCTGGCTCTCTAGGGAAGGCCTCTGGCGGAGCCAGCGTCCACCAGGCCGGAGAGAGTCATCTTCAATTCTCCATGGCAGCCAAGCCTTCCCCATGCTCCTGCACACGATGGATCAGCGTCCTCTCCACTCAAGTCCCATGAGGGAGACATGACCCAGGCCCCAGTGTCTGGGACACATTCACCAAGTTATGTTTCTGTCACTGCAGGTTTTCTCTCAGAGCCATTCCGACTCTGGGAATGGTTGGATTCTAATTCCACTTGATAAGGCTTTGCAACGTGAGCTCTCAAGAGACTGCTCCCCCCGCCACACCTTGGCCAGCCCTGCTGCACCCCACAGGACTGCCGTCTTACTAAGACACACTCTGGTGGGAGCAGGGGGTACGGATGTCTGTAATTCCAGCCCACCAGAGGCTCGGGCTGGAGCACGGAGTTCAAAGCCAGCCAGGGGACATAGTGAGACCCTGTCTCAAAGCAGAAGAGAGACATGCTCTGGCTGAGGCTGGCTTCTTTGAGACTCCAGTCAAATGTGAAGGGTTGGACTGTGCTCACCAAGGTTCTCTCCCAAAACCCAGCCACGGAAGGGTTTGGCTGTGCAGGGAGGCGCTTCTCAGGCCGCCTGTGCAGTGGACCCCAGGGCACCTCCCCCATCCTCACAGGCCCAGCTACAGATGAAGACCCCAAGGCACAGGACGAATGAGCCACAAGCCAGGACCACCTGAGCCAGGAGCCGAACAGGGCCCAAGTCCCGCCACCAAGGCCCCACCTGACGAGGGCCAGAGGTGTGGAAATGCAGACCCCGAAGCCACATCAGGAGCCCACGTGTGGAGACACAGCACAGGGCCAGGAGCTGAGAACTCAAAGCTAGACAGCAGTGAGGACATGCAGGGTCACCCATGCACAGGCGGCCTCCCCAAGGGCTCAGGACACAAGGCCAGCAGAACCAGCAAGCTGCCACACCCGGCAGCAATCGCCACCTCCTGCACAAGTGACCAACTTTGTAAGAAACAGCCGAAGCTTCCAGAAATGTCTTTGACCTTGGGAAGGGACTCCACTCCAGCCACTGTGATCAGGCAGAACAGAGAGTGAGCAGCTGGATCTCAGCCTCGCTGACACAGGGAGGCCAGTGTCCAGGAGCGGCCGTAAAGCGCCCCAAGGCAGCAGCGGGCAGCTCACTGGGGACGCTCCTTCCTCAGTGTGCCGCTCTGCTCCTGCCCCAGCGTGGCTTCTCAGACTGGGTGCCACTGCACATCCCAGCAGGGACAGCCCCAAGTTTGGGAGGGGGTCTAGGGGTCTCTGTTCCAGCAGCCACGCCTTGAGCGGAAGTCTGGGGCGCCCTCCTTAGGAAGGATGACTGTCGGCTCCAGGCAGCGAAGGCTCCGTCCTCCTCTGAATAGGCCATAAGAGGGCATGGAGACCAAGTGAGAACAGTGGCGGCCCAGTGGCTGAAGTGCCCCAGGCGCTGGAGGCCCAGCCCTGGGCAGCAATGTTGGGAAGTGGCCAGGACAGTATTGGGAGGCAGCCAGGGAGGTCCTCGGGGATCTGTATCCTGAAGAGTGCAGTCTTGAGGGCACTCTCTGCCAGTGAGGACTCGGCCTCAGCCCCAGTTGCTCTCCTGCCTCCAACAGGTGGGGCCATAGTGAGGAGGCCCTCTCAGAGGCCGGACCTCCATGATGGTCGTGCCTGCTTCCAGAGCCCCGAGGATGAACACCTCTCCCTTTAAGTTCCTCATCTGTGGTGTTGTTGCAGCAGCACAACATGGACTAAGACACAGCCACTAATGAATTTAACTACACAGGTGACAATGAAATTCAACTGCATGTCACATGTTTAAAGTGAACCAAAAATCAAGACAATACTAGATTGGGCGACAAGAAAACAACAGGTTAAGTGCCAGAAAAAGAGGGTCAAAATGCTGAATAATTGTAAGCCCAGCTGCAAAAACTTGCAGTTAAGTGCACAAGTAACAGTTAAATGGTAGCCAGTCACAGTGGCACACTCCTGTAATCCCAGGGAGCCTGGAGGCTGAGAGAAAAGAGGATCACAAGTTCAAGGCCAACCTCAGTAACTTAGCAAGGCCCTAAGAAACTCAGCAAGACCCTATCTCAAAATAAAAAATAAAAAAGGGCTGGGGATATGGCTGAGTGGAAAAGCAACCCTGGGTTCAATTCCCAGTACCAAAAATAAATAAATAAATGACCAGGGGTCTGCCCTACAATGTAGGTTGTAGCCTTTGAAAAGAAGTCCATCTACAGTGTGGATGAACCTGAGGACAGGGGCAAAGTGAAATCAGTCAGACGCAGAAAGATCACCACCACGGGGCTCCCCACAGAGGCAGGAAGGCGCCCACACCCCCCTGGCTGGAGAGGGGTGTGCAGTTGGTACTCCAGCGCTGGACAGCTTTGGGAGCTGGAAAGCATCCCTGAGGTGGATGGTGGGGCAGGTGCGCAGTGGTGTGACTGCCCTGATCCCTCCCACCGGTACACCGAAAATGGTTAAAATGGCCAAGTTTATATTGCATTTATTTTATCACAGTAAAATAATGGATGAAATTTGCCCTCCCGAAAAAAAAGTTTAATGGTGAGTTACAAAAGAATTTTTTTAAACTATACTTTCCAAACTAAAGACATGATGGGAAAACACGGAAAGAGGGGAGGGAAAGAAACAGAGAGGCCAGCCAGGTGCACAAGACAAGGTGCAGAGCAGCCTCGAGCCATGCCCGGGTGTGAAGAACCAGCTGGCCTAGCCAACAGAGGCCACACTGGGTGGACGCAGCACAGTCCACACCCAAACCAGCCACACAGAGCACTGGGCACCGGCTGCCCTGGCTGCACTGTCCCGGCCGAGCCAGGCACTCATGTCCCCAGTTCTGCAGGCTGCACCCAGATCAGGGTGCCAGCAGGTGGGGCGCTGGTGAGGGCTCTGTCCCTGAAGGGCAGGTGGCCACCTTCGCTCTGTGTCCTCTCCACATGGGGTGAAGAGCAAGACCTCCGGTGTCCTCCTTGTTACGGTTTAGATATAGTGTCCCCCGAAAGCCCACGGGTGAGACAATGCAAGAAGGTTTGGAGGAGAAGTGATTGGTTATGGCCTTAACCTACCCAGAGTTGATCCCTGCTGGGACTCACTGGGTGGTGGCTGGAGGCAGTGGGTGTGGCCGGAGGGAGCACGGCTATGGGTGGGGTAGGTATTGGTATCTGGCAAGTGGAGCCCTCTCTCAGCTTCCTCTCTGTGAGCTGCTTCCCTCTGCCACACTCTGCCACCATGATGCTCAGCCCGGCCTTGAGCCCCGCGGGATGGAGCAGACTTCTATGAACTGAGGCCCCTGAAACCTTGAGCCCCCAAATCAGCTCTTCCTCCTGTACGGTGGTTCTGGCTGGGTCCTTTAGTCACAGCAGTGAAAAAGCTGACTAAAACACTCCTCTTCTTGGAAGGACCCCCATGTAACCAGGGGCCCCCACACTCGTGACCTCCTCCGAACCCAGCCACCTTCAAACACTGTGGCAGCGGGGCCAGGGTGTGTTCTAAGCACAAGAATACACAAGCATGACCGTGCACAGGGGCACTGTTCTCGCCAGCAAAACCCTGGAGAGGACCCAAACATACATCGATGGGAACAGGATTGAACAGACCAGAATATTTGCATAATGGATTTTTTTTTGTTTGGGGCAGTTCTGGGGATTGAATCCAGAAGCATTTTAACACTGAGCTACATCCCCAGTTCTTTTGATTTTTTATTTTGAGACAGGGTCTTGCTAAGTTGCCCAGGCTGGCTTCAAACTTGCAATCCTCCTGCCTCCCAAGTTTCTAGGATCACAGGCGGGCCCGACTGCACCCAGCCCTATTATTAAAAGCAACAAATTAAAGAACCAAATATTGAAAAACAGTCCACCCTGCATGGTCCCAATGCCTCTGGTTCTGTGCACCTGAGATCTATTTAAAGAAAAGAAAGGGGCCACGGGACAGTCATCCACAGACAGCCTTCCTCCAAATCTGTGGGGAAAGCACTGAGTAGGAGGACGAGTTTGCACCAAGAACCTTGGAAAAGGAATGTCCTGGGAAGATGGGAGAAGTTGCTCCACCCCTCGAACAGCAGGGAGGTACCAGTCTAACCGGTCCCTGGACTCCACCCCTCAGGCAGCAGGAGCCTGCAGCCTGTGACCACCAAGTGTGGCCAGGGAGGTGGAGCACGTTGGCTGCTGCACCTGCACATCAGCGTGATTCTTTGGAAGAACATGGTAAGAAGCCTCGGAAAGCTTCCAGAAGCTGGCACAGGATGGCTCCCTTCTCCATTCCACCTGGGCACAGAAGCACCCAAAGAGCAGCCCTGGCACCGGACATGCCGAGCCTGAGAGCTGACTGCAGTGGCTGGGCTTGTCTCCCCAGATGTGGGGAGCCTCCCTGAGAGACCCCACCGGGCCCCTTGCACCTCCCCAGTCCCCACCTGACTATGACCTGATGGCCCAGTGCCAGTTCTGACAGCAAGACTCACACCGAGGAGCAGCCAGGAAGGAGGGACTGGCCCTGGACAGACGGATGGGCACTGACCACCTGCCAACCTGCCCCGAGAGAGAAATGAGCAGCCAGCAGAAGCAGCTCCGGGTGGCAGTCCACTCCTGCTGCCACCACAGGACGCCACAGACAGGGTGACTTGGAAACAACAGAAACTTATTTCTCACAGTCTGGAGGCTGGAACTCCAAAGTCAAGGCACTGGCCGGTCGTGTCTGGCGAGGGCAGCTGCTGCTGTGTCTTCAGAGGGACAGATGCAGTGTTGTCACATGGTGGAAGAGACAAGACCAGTGTAAGGGTGCCAGTGCCATCTGTGAGGGCAGAGCCCTGGTGCCCCACACCTCCCGAGGTCACACTCCTCCCAACTGCACTAGGACCCAGCCACCATGAACTCCTGAGGACACGAAGGCTCAGACCAAGCAGCCACCTTGGGTTTCCTGACCCACGGGGGAAGCTGGCAAGTTCTCAGTCAGCAGAAGGCCAACACACCCTCCTCGGCACACCTCCTCTGTTCCAGCCAGGACAGAGTCCACCCAAACCAGCACCAGCCGGAGCCCATGCAAATCAGCATCCAGTCCCTGGAGGGATGGCTACTGGGACCCCTGGCAATGCCGCTGCACCCCAGGACTCCATGACCCACCCTCTGGGCGGCCACTCCACCCCCCAAGCCTGTCCTCATCCCACCCCCACTCTCAGCCCCTGCTGCAGCCCTCCTGCAAGGCAGACCCTGTGCCCACTGGACTGCATTCTGATGCCCCCTGCAGCCAGGACCCTGGGCAGCAGCCTCCCTGCCCTCCTCTGATGGGCGCTTCCCATCCCTGGTCTCTCTCTCTCGTGACATGGCAGCCACCTTGCTCTTCGCAAAGCCACTGTGTGTGGGCACATGGAGTCAGGTGATTTTGCAGCCTTCCTCCCACCTCAGCCTGGGGCCAGCAGCAAAGAGGGCTCCCAGGAGCAGAGGGACTGGTCGGGGATCCACACCCACAAGGACCGCCATGACAGTCTTCTCCTGGGTCCTGGTCAGAGGGCTCCGATGAGTGGGCCAGTCTGTTAGATGGGGTTCTCCCCGGGTGAGGCTGCTTTCCTGTGGGTGTGAGTGTGCTCTGAGTGGAAGGCCAAGGGTCGGAGGTCCAGGCCTTTCCATTCTGTGGAGAGAGCGGGGTCTGGCCTGCCTGCCCCAGGAGCAGCTGGAGTGGGTCCAGTCCTGCCCCCATCACCGCAGCGTCCCCAGGAGTGGGAAACAGCACGGGCACCTCCTCTGAGGCTGCCTCCCCTCACGTCCTCCTCAGAGGCCAGCTCGGGTCCCCTGGCCAGAACCAATTCCCAGGACTACCTTTCTCTGGCCGTGGAAAAAAGGTCACTTGACTTCTCCTGCTAAAGGTGAGCCTACCACAAAGCCCTGGGGTCAGCAGAAGACAGGAGACTGTGGGTCCCACGCTCTGGGTCCTCTACTCCCAGGCCAGAGCAGCACAAGGCCCCACCTGCCATGTTGCTTCCTCTTGCCCACAGGCCCTGTAGAGATGGGGAGGCCCAGCAGAGACTGTACTCACAGCTGACAGGAGTCCACCCTCCCTCTGTCATTGCCCAAAGTGCCATGGAAAAGGACAGTGCCAGCTGGACACAGTGGCACGCGCCTGTAGTCCCAGCTGCTCAGGAGGCCGAGGCAGGACTGCTCGAGCCCAGAAGTTCAAGGTCGGCCAAGTTCACCTGCCGATGGAGCCATGAGCTTGCAACTTGTCTTTGGTCACGTGACAGCCAATCCATGGCAAAGATTTTTCTAGATCCTGCCAGCACATATTTAAATCTTCCCCCAAACGTCCAACTGACTCTGCACAGGCAGCCGGTCTGGCCCGTCGCGTGTTAATCCCTCCTCCCCGGTGATTCCACAGCAAAGCCCAGGCTGATGCTGCGTGCTTGGGACCTACCTCCACCACATGGACATCCACAGTCCTCTTACCCACTTGGCCCTGCCAGACAGGACAGGCGGAGGCAGCTCGGGAGTCAGCCCATGTTCTCGTGGCTGCCCGCTGCCGTGTGCAGCTCCCCTGGGGCAGGTTAGAGGCTGGGTCTTCCCTGGAGCACAGCTGGCTGCCCTGGATCCTAGCAGCAAGCCATGGGGAGGGGCCCGGGACCCAGACATGTCCGAGCTGGGGTCAGTGCCTCAGATCTTGGCAAAGTTCCCTGGCAGCGGGGAAGGTAGGGGACTCTCTTCCAGGACAGCTCAACTTGGAGAGATAGCAGGCCCTGTGCTGGGGCATGAGCATGAATGCTGTGGGTGTATCTGGAGATGGGTTCCCCAGACCCTTGACTGACATGTCCTCAGAATGGGGTGCGGCCTGGGGCCTTGCTTGCAAGGAGGAGGAAAGAGCGGAAGGCCCTGATGTGACCACAGGTGGTCCAGGCTGTGCTACAGTCCCTTCCCTCTCCCACATGCTCAGGCATAATCCCAACCTGCAGTCCAGGTAGACACCTCAGTGGCCAGTGGCCTTCTGGCTGCCCCGACACATGCCTCCAGCCCACACTCTACTCGGCCTCTCCCTCCACACCTGGCCCGGGGCCCCTTTGCCGGCTCCTTTCCCATCCAGCCCTGAATGGGAAGTGGAGGTGGGGAGCCTTCTGCCCTTTTCCTGGTACTTCTCTTCCAAGCTGGAACTTTGAGAGGTACGAGGCCGGGTTCTAGCTGCCGTCCCCAAGCGGAGATTCCTCACAGTGAACACAACCCCATGAAACTGATTCCTCCAAAACCCCTCATGTGACTCCCAGCAGCTCGAGCCTAGGAGGCATCCTTGATGACCTTACCCCATGGGCAGTGGGTCCCCAAGTCCTTCTTCCTTCCCCCTGACTCTTGGCTCTGGCACCTCTCGCCTGAGGTGTCCCTCTCAGGTCCCACAACCACGGTCACATTTCCCCTCTGTGCCACACTGACCAGCTCCCACAGCTCCCACTTGCAGCGGGGGCTCCAGCTGACTGAGGCCCGGGCCCCTGCCCTTGCCCCTGCCCAAGGCCTCTCCCAGTGCCAGCACCTGAGCTCTCCACAGCCAGGTGGGTTTCAGCTCATCACCAGCCCACTCCAGGGTGCTCAATGGACCAATGAAAGGACAAGGGGCTTCTGGCTGGCTCCTCTGCCACAAGTAACCACCACCAGTCACTTTAGGAAGCCAGGGAAGGACAGGCCATAATACAGCCAGGGCTTCACCCTGTCCCCAAGAGGCCCCCGGAGGACACAAACCTTACTCCAAGCTTAACAAAGGTCCCTCGGTGCCCAGCCTTGCCGTGGCCTGGCTCTGCTCCCTCCTGGAAACAGTGGCTGCCATCTGTACAGATGCCACACAAACTGGGGGTGGGGACACTAAGCCAGGTCAAGATAGGGTGTAGCCATGTCCCTGGGAAGAGTAACAGCAGGATTGGGGCCACTCTGCAGGGCTCTGTGGGAGGCAGAGGCCGTGGGAGGAGCCCTGCCAAGGAGCCTGGAGACCCAGGGCATTGGCCCCGCATGGCCCTGGGGTAGGTGGTGCGCCAGAGCCTCAGGGTCTCTGAGCCCCAGGCCCTCTTCTCTCTGCTGGAGGGAGCAAAGCCAGGAATGGCAAGTCCCACCTCTGACACAGGACACTGGCCTGGCAGGCAGAGCTGACCCACAGCAATGCTACCACACTGTCTCCCCAGGCCTCTAGGTCAGCGAGTTTTTCAGAAGAGTCAAAATCAGAGGTCAAGGCTAGGGACATGGCTCAGTAACAGAGCACCTGCCTTCACGTGCAAAAGGCCCTGAGTTCCATCCCCAGCACCTAAAAACAGAACAGATACCAGAAGCCCAAGACTCTGGAGCCCACGTGGCCCTTCAGCCTATCCTGCCTGCTCCAGGACTCACCCGGAGATGAGAGCACCCTCCAGGGTGCACTGAGGGCTAGTCTTCATCCAGGACACAGACCAGGTAGGACAAGCAGGCACTGGCTTCAGCAAGGCACAGACTCCAGCCTTGGACACTCAGAATGCAGGCCTCACCTACTGGCCCCCACCCAACATTGCTGAGAACATGCCGGGCTTGACCACAGGCCAGTGAGACTCCCACAGCCCATCCCTCTCCACACCTGCCCATGGCCTCTAGGGCCACTCCCCCACCACCAGCAGCCCCTCCACTTCCCTTCCTGGTTGGCTACACTAGAGGGTGGGCTGCCCAGAGCAGAGGCCTGCGGTCACTAGCAGGATGCTCACAGGGGGGCCACTGAGGATGTGGGTGGAGGTAGGGACAGGCTGATGGGGAGGACAGAGGCACTGGTCACACCTAGCCACACAGGGAGCCTTGTGCACCTGTCCCCAGGGCCTGCTGGAAGGCAGGCAACTTACCAAGCCAGACTCCAGATGACAGGGGGGCAGTCCCCATCTGGGGGTGGAGCCCGCCTGCCCCTGGGGCCCTGGACAGCGGCAGTCAGGGTGAGGGGAGCCCACTGTGAATAGCCAGCCCCATACCTTCCTGGGGGTGGTCATAGATGACAGAAATCCTGAGGCTTCTGGGCAGCAGGGAGGGCCGTTCTTGCCTCCAGGGAAGCAAAGGCCAATGCAGTGGACAGGTGCCTGGCCCGGCACAGAGCTCCAAGATGCAGCAAGTGTCACCAAGTGTCACCGGAGGTTGGAGGACATATGTAACCATGGCCAGTCATGGGTAAGAGCCATCCTCTCAGCCTCAGAAGGCCCCCAGGTGCCACAGAGACCCTCCTGGACTGGTGGGACACAGGGCCACAGCACAGATGTGGGACCCACAGGAGGTCAGGTGAGAGAACACCTAGAGGGCTCCAGCCTCTGCTGCCTGTGGACTCCACAGGTGTCCAGAGCTGGAGTAAGGTGTGGCCAGGCCTCGTGCTCCTGGCTGGGGCTGCACTTCAGCCTGGGAAAGCTGGCCCTGCAGCCATCCAACACAGGCAGTCTTGGTTTGGAAGAGCCCATCGGCAGAGAGGGACTTCCACGGACAGGGCACATCTGGACCTGAGGGGGAGGCAGGGACATGGGGCCTGGACACCCAAGGTGGGGGTCAAGATATGCCAGGAAGAACACCGTTGGGTTATGGTAACAGTAGAGGAGGGAGCAATGAGATTAGATGGAAGAGGGGTCTCTGGGGCAGGGCTGCAATGCCCCCCTATGCCTGCCTGCACAGGCGTTCCTGAGAGCCACCAAGGAGGGAGCCCCCAACCCTGAAGTGCCCAGCAGGCCCCACAGCCACTCCCCCTGCGCTGAGGCACTTCTCTTGACTCACCCTCCCTGACACTCTGCCCAATTAGTTATTAGGAGCGCATGAAACAGGCAGAGAGCTGAGGCTTTGGATACAAAACTGTAAACGCGAGTCTTTAAAATGACAGAGGCCTCCTTGGCCCGGAACTCTGAGCCAGAGACCCCCACCAAGGGACCAGATATCGTCACACTCTGCCCTCCCTTCCCACCCGAGGGGCAGGCCCAGCAGGCAGAGGCCAGGTCACCTCCACTGGGCTCAAGCCTCGAAAACTGTTCCGCGCTGGGGTGGGCTGGCGCAGTGGGGACTGAGGGTCCGTGGTCCAAGGGATTCCTGAGATGAAGAAGCGGCCGCGGCCCTGCACCGCACTGGCCCCTGAGGGCAGCCAGCCCCACCCCATCCCATGCAAACCAGGCCAGGTTGGCCCAGCGTCTCTGCGCCCTGGGGTACAGCAGGGCCCTGTCACGTGTCCAGTGCCTCACGGGTAGGCGAGGGCCCATGGGGGCGCCCAGGTGGGCCATGCAGCGGCGGAGGCGGCGGAACAGAGTTGCGCTGCACCGGAGGTGGCTGCAGTTCCAGCGCAAGCGCAGGTGGTGGGAAGTCGCGCACCTGGCGGCGGTACTCCAAGAAGGTGCAGGCCTTGGTGGCCAGCGCCACCACGTTCTTGCCGACGAAGATAGCAGAGACGCGGCTGTCACGGAAGAGCGCCATGTTGGCAGCGCGTGCCAGCACTGCCACCACGTTGACGGTGGCGAGGCTGAGCACCGGGTACAGCATCATCTTCTGTGGCGCTATGTGCTCGCCCTGCATGCTGACCTCGCTGAGCGCCACGCACGGCAGCACTAGCAGCAACATGTAGCAGTAGAAGAAGGTGAGGCCTTCGGCCCACAGCGGCAGCCCGGTGCGCGGCGGCTCCCACAAGTTGGCCTGCATGTCCAGCAGGTCCAGCAGGTCGAGGGCTACCCAGAAGAGGCGGCCGCGCAGGTCTTCACGCTTGCGGAAGGTGCGCACATACTCCATTCGGTCAAGCGCCACGAGCAGCAAGAAGAGGCCCGGCACGCATACCGACAGCAGCAGCGTCAGCGCCTTGCGCGCCACTGGGTCGGCTGCACCACGCCTCGCCGCCTTGTAGTTCTGGAAGATAAAGTAGAGTTTGATCTCCAGCACAAAGATGTAGAGGAACCAGAGGATCATGGCATAACCGCGCTTGGCAGTGCGCACCTCGGCGCCCACCCACACGGCCACGTAGCGCAGCACCAGCAGGAAGCAAACGTCTCCCACCAGCACGATAATGCACACACCAATCTTGCGCGGGCCCTGGTTCTGCTCCACCAGGTATGCGTCCATGACGGCCATGCTGCCCATGATCACCAGCGTGGTCAGGCACACGTGGCGCCGGTCTGGGGGCGGCAGCACCATGGTCAGCCCCCGGGGCCTCGGCCCAGGTGCGCACGGCCCCCACGCGAGGCAGGACGAGGCCCTGCGGCGGCCGGGAGCGCGGCGGGGCGCGGCCGTGCTCAGCCCGTGGGCATGGTGAGACGGAGCTTGTCCAGCTGCCCGGAGGGCGCCGCCGCTCCCGGCCGGCGAGCTTGGAACCTGGGGAAGACCAGAGGAGACAGGTCAGCGCGCAATCCCGGGCGGCGTCAGGCTCAGGCGGGCCGGGAGGGCGGGCGACCTCCCGCAGCCCCCGCTGTTTCCTGCGCGGGGCGCTGTCACAGTGCAGCACGCCTGGGGTCTCGGTCGCACGCACGCGCAGCTGCGCGCACACAGGACCCTGAGCCAACGAGAACCACCTCCAGGGGGCGCTGCAGCCCCACCTGAGAGACTGGAGACCTCGTTCCCGCCACCGCCAGGAAGGAAACCGAACGGAAGTGGTTTCTCCTCGCCGCGCGCGTTCCCGGAGCCCCGGTGGTTTGTCACGGCTGGGCCAACGCCGCCACCCCTCCCGGTTCGGGCGATCTGGACCTCAAGCCCGGGACGGCGGCCCGAGGCCTTTCCTGTGGGGTCATGGGCGTCCTCTCCCTGCCGCGCCGCGCTAGGGAAAGAGGCGGACCTCCTCCTTGGCCCTGAGAGCGCCGGGAGTACGGGAGGCCCAGGCCCCATCCCGGAGACAGGGCTCTGGGCAGGTTTCCGACCCGGATTGAGAGTCATCCAAGTCCTGCCGCGTCCGTCCTACACAGCCTCTCCGTACCCCCCTACCCGTTCCTTGCAGCCCCCACCATCTCTCCTCCCTAACTGGCAGACTCTTATTCCCTCCTGTCTGCCCTCCAGGGCAGTACGGACCATTCTCGGCCCGGTGCCCACCATGGCTCCCCATTGCCCTGGAGACGTGTTCTCTAGTCCTGGCTGCATCTCCAGCTATATACACTCCCCACTCCCCGTACAAACACACCCACACTGCCTTATTCCTTTGCCCTGGTAGTCCCTCGCTGGGAGCTGCCTTCAAGAAGACGCCAGCAGAGTGGCCCTTCTCTTACACCTGGCACAGCCTGTCCCTCTGTGATAGTCGGAGGGCCCCTGCACCTGGGCCTGCTCACACCTCCTCAGCCCTCACACACCTGAAAGTCACTCCCAGCCAGGCCCAGCCTCTGTGCAGGACACTCAGGACAGGGGGCTGCGTTTACTGCCCCGTCTAGACAAAGACATAAAATGTATTGTCACCCGTGCTGAGCTCAGCCTGTTCCTGGTGACACAGTCTCCACTGACTGGAGGAGGCCTTGAACTGCACATCAGCACCCCTACCCTCATCTCAGCTGCGGCCACGCCTGGCACCCTCCTCCCAGGGGTCCCCACAACCACACACAGCACTTCCACGCAGAGCTCCAACACCTAGGAAAGGACGCCTTTGGGAGCCATCAGCCCACACACCCACCATCAGATTCCGTGCACTCCTATTCCCCAACCGCACGCTCACCCTGCTTACTCGCCCACCAGTAGGCACACCTCGTGGGAAGCCCACGCTGGGCCCATTCCTGCACACCTGGGCCTCCTCTGGGCGCAGCCTGGGAATTTCTTCCTCTCAGCACTTGCGCAGGCCAAGCGCCCTGTCTGCTCCACCCGCTCCACCACCGCTCCCCAGTCACTGGTCAAAGGAGGGCGGAGGGCTGAGGGCTTTGCGGGGGTGATGAGGCAGACGCCACCCCCTAGAGGAGCCCCCGCCCACGAAGCCAGAGCCCGGGCCGTCCTTCCAGCCGGGCTCCTCTGGACCTGGCCCAGGTCCACCTGCCCTGGGTCTCCCGCTCCGCCCTCGGCTCAGGTCTCACGCACCGACTCCGAGCCCCCAGGCCTCCAGGGCCTACACTGCCCGCCCGGCGCCCGCGCCCGGCATGGACCCCCACCCCTCGGTGCCTCCAGGAGGGGGTTGGGACCGAGGAAGGGTCGCGCCCCTCTGGTACCGCGGATTCCAGGGTCCAGCCGCTCGCAGCAGGTTGCTTCTCCGCTTGTCCCTCCCCCACCAAAGGCTTCCCTAGCGGGACCTGCCCCGTCACACCGCCCGCCCGAGGCCTCACCCAGCATTGTCCCCCCTGCCATCCCACGCCCCGCGGCCGCGGGACGGGGGTCGCCCAGGCCCGGAGGGCAGCAGCGCCGGCCTACCGCCCCTCTCCACCGACACGCCACCGGCCCGCCCGCCCGCCGATCGCCGGCGCCTACCCCGCCGCCGGCCAGATGCTGCGAGCCCGGCGGGCCCCGCGGAGCCGCTGCTCCCGACCCGGCGCGCGGAGCTGCGCTCCGCCCCTCCGCCCCCGGCGCCTCCCCCGGCCGAGAACCCGCCCCTCGGCCCGCGCCCCGGACCCGGACCAGGGCCTAGCGATCCGCGGGGGGTCCTGCACCGCGCCAGTTGCGGAGAAACCGCTCTGCGCAGTCCCGGCGCACTGGACAGGTGGCGCTGAAAGCGGACGCTCCAGGATCCACCTCTGGCCCGGATGTCTGTCCGTATCGCCTCACCCAACAGCCGAGAATCCCTTCAGTCCCCTTTCCCCTAATTCCTCTGCACCCCTCCGGGCTCAGAGCCTGACCGCCACTGAAGTGACCCTGCTCACCCACGACAGGCTGCCCGCTGGACCCCGTCCCCGTGGAGCTGGCCAGGATGTGGGGGCGGGGCCGACAGCCGGGGACCCTAGGAATGGCCCTCGGGCCAACACAGTGGTGGGGCCTGGGTCCTGCTCCCAGCTGGGAGCTGGGGCCCTCTGTGCCCTATGGGGAAAATCCAGCCCGGGTCTCTTGCAGGAGGAGGAAGAGATGAGGAGAAGCTGCTTCTGTTTCCAACCGTCGGGGACAAGCCAGTGCTCTGGGGCTCAGGCTTCCTCTCTCCAACAGTCCTCACTGAGCCCCCACCTACCTCGGGGCCCTGTGAGCCAGAGAAGGATGAGGAGGGCACTTCCTCCCAGATGCCCTCATTCCCAGAGAGGATCACTTCTGTCTGACAGAGACTGAGGGTCAAAGATGTGAAGGGACATCCAGAATCCCACTGCTGGGAAGGGCGGAGTCGGATCCCTCCCAGGTCTGCTCACACTGGGGCACTGCACCGGAGGCAGGGTCCCTGCTATTGAGTCCATGCAGGCACCTAGGTCTGCACAGGGCACAGTCTGAAGCACTCCCTAGACCCTGGGGACAGGTAAGCATCACGGGCTGGTGAGAGGCAAGGATAACAGGCTACAGTGGGCCATCTAGGGACCAGGGACCAAGCTGAGGTGCTCACTGGGATAGCTGGGCAGGGATGCCAGCCCCCACCACCCCGCTTGCTCTCACTGGAGGGTGTTGCCTGGTACCCAGGAAGGGGCTCCACATCCAAGAGTGGACTGTTCTTCCCTCATGGATTTCTCCAGAGCCCCCCTGGTGTCATCAACAAGGAGGCTGAGGGCTAGACCACTCCAGTGCCCGAATGGAGAGAAGAGGAGGCCCCCACTGGACAGTGGGCAGTGCCAGCCTTCAGCATCAGTGTCCACACAACAGCCCTGGGTGTCCACTCTGCCCTCCCTACCTCACCCGAGGCTAGTCTTCCAATTCTCGGTCTGCCCAGTGCTCCGCCTGGCCCTCTCCAGCACCCCAACCCTTGGCACACTGCTAACACATCCAAAGGGATGTGGCAGCTGTGGTCAGGCCATGCAATGAGACACTATCCTGCATCATCTGGATGGCCAGAGAGGCAGGGGATCCTGTCAGAGAGGGACTTGAAGATGCAGCTCTGGCGGCTCTGGAGAAGAGGAAGCGGCCACAGGCCAGCCTCACAGCTGGAAGGGTAGCACAGGGACTCTCCTTAGGGTCTCAGGAAGGAAGCAGCCTTGGTTTTAGCCCAGTGGCTCTGTCCTGCACACTGCAGGGCAGTGGACTGTGTTGTTTGAAGACACTAAGTTTGTAGCACTTTATTACAACAACAATGGGCTAGGGATGTGGCTCAGTGGCTTAATGTCCTGAGTTCAATCCCCAGAGAGAGAGAGAGAGAAAGAGAGAGAGATGGGGTGGGGAAGAAAGGAAAGGAAGAAAGAAGGAAGAAAGGAAGGAAGGAAGAAAAGAGAGAAAGGGAGGGAAGGAAGAAAGGGAAGGAAGGGACAAAGAAACCAGCATGGTTACTGCCCTGAAACAACTCTTCCCACACAGACAAATCTGCGAGTGACTGCAGAGCAGGTCAAAGCTGGGCAGGTGGCACATCTGTAATCCCAGCACTGGGAGGCTGAGGCCGGGTTGCTTGAACCCAGGGATTCAAGGCCAGTCTGGGCAACAGTCAAGACCCCAATTCAAAAAAGAAAAATAGGCCGGGCACAGTGGTGCACGCCTGTAATCCCAGCAGCTCAGGAGGAGGAGGCAGGAGGATCTCGAGTTCAAAGCCAGCCTCTGCAATTTAGCGAGGCACTAAGCAACTCAGTGAGACACCATCACTATTAAGTGTAAAATGGGGCTGGGGATGTGGCTCAGTGGTTGAGTGCTCCTGAGTTCAATCACTAGTTCCCAAAAACAAACAAACAAAAAAATAAAACAAAAAAAAATCAAAAAGTGGACAGGAAGAGAAACACCCTAGGTTAAGATGGGGAGAAGAGAAGGTGGCAAATCCATGGGGATGTTGAAGTGAGCATGCACTACATGTGATAATCACAAAGTGCTGACCACAATGGAACCTACCATTCTGCATAGATATGTACCAGTAAAAATAGAAAACAAGAAATTAAAACACAAGTCAAGCACAGCACATGAAACAAGGGGAAGGGAGATGGTCCTGACTCCGGGGATCAGCAGGGATGCCCAGCAGCCCAGGGCGTGCACTGCAGGAAAGCAACACACAGCTCTGAGGGAATCCAGAGACAGTGGGGCAGAAGTCAGGGTTAGCCAAAGGGAGTCCAGGCCAGAGTGGGAGATGCAGCAGCTTACCAACCAGAAGAGAGAGCAGACTTAAACACTAACCTGTCACCAGACACGATGGTGCACACCTATAATCTCAGTTATTCAGGAGGCTGAGGCAAGAGGATCACAAGTTCAAGGTCAGTCTTGGCAACTTAGCAAGACCCTGTCTTAAATAGAAATCTTACAAAGGGCTGTGCACGTAGCTTGGGAAGAGTGCTTGCCTATGATTTACAAAGCTCTGAGATCAATCCCTAGCACCACAAAAAGAAAAAAAAAAAAAAGAATGTCAATAACTACACTAAATGTAAATGAGCTAAACATCCCCACTGAATGTCTAAGATGATCTGATCAAAAAACACAATAGAGACTGTTGGTAAGAGCCCCACCTAAATCCCGAGGACATGGGCTGGTGAGAGGCAAGGATAACAGGCTACAGCGGAAAAGGATAGCAGAAAACACATCAGAGAAGCGTGCACCAAGACACGGTGTGCAGAGCTGCAACGCTTTCTCTGTGGCCGTGTGTGGCCAGCAGAGAGGAATTGGAATGTCCCAACACAGTGACTGCATTGAGACAACAGCCTGCAGTTACCCTGATGTGGTCATGCATGTCCATGTGTGTGCAGCCATCAGTGTTGATAGGTGAGACTGAAGGGAGCCGCCTTGTGTGTAGAGTACCCTCAGCTGGTCTGGGATAAACTGTCAGCACCCACAGACCTTGGGAGGACCTGCGTGTTACAAGCAAGGAAAGCTGCAGAATCCAGGTAAAGGCCACGGTTTGGCCACTAAGTGATACACTCACATTTCCTGGGCTCCCGCTGGGGTGCTGGTCTCCCCCAGGGAAGCACTCCAGAACAGGACAGAAAGCGTAAAGCATGCAAGGTCTCTGAAAGCCAAGAGCTCCAGGAGAGGACAGTCCTGAATTTGAGGCCCCACTGAACGGTGTGTGTCTGCATCTTGCTCCCACACCCCAGCCAGACATGTGTTTCTGACTTAGGATATGTTCAGAGTATCCTAAGTATGCATTTAGGGGGACATAATCTCATTGAAATTAGAGGAACAGTGGTATTTTTTTTTAAATCTTCAAAATCAGCAGCAAGAAGACAGAGCAGCTCAAAACTGCAGAGGCTGGGGCTGTAGCTCAGCGGTGGCTGCTTTCCTACTGCAAGAGGCCCTGGGTTCCACCCCAGCACTGCCTGCAAGAGAATAAAAAGGGCAAAGGCTGGACAGGCTGGCTGTGTTCAGCCGCAGGGCTGCAGGGTCCCAGCACACTGCTTTTCTGTCTCAAAGAGAGAGCATGGAGGACTCGGCAGAGAGGTTTTGGACACTTTATTACCGACTTGGTGGCAGCAGGCAGCAAGCAGTGGCTGAGGGGTGGGGGGGCGCGTGCCTGCAGGCTGAGGGAGGCGAGGGCATTCTTCAGATGCTCCTGAGTACCCTCCTCCACCTCCTCACAGTCAGGGCGCTCTGCAGACCTGCTCCCATTGGCGATGAAGTGGACACCAGCTCCCCACCTCCTCCTGCCCACCTTCTCCAGAGCGCTCTGCAGTGTCTGACCCAGCAGGAGTTGGACACTGAAGAGGTGCCTCCCATGCCTGCTAGAGGGGCTGCGGCCCAGTGCTGCAGTCCAGACCTGCACGACCCACATGCTACAGGCTTTCTCCTCCCGTGGTGCTGTTGCAGTGCTGGCAGCCTTCAGAGGCGGGCCCTGGGGGGTCTTCTGGTCACTTGGGGCTACCTGAAGTGGATACTGGGACCCAGCCCCTCTTCTTCCTCTCTCTCACATCCCAGACATGAGGCCAGCTGTGCCACAGGCTGTGCCAAGACGTCCCCTTCCGCATGGGCCCAGAGCGAGGGGGCCAATCCACGTGGGCCAACCGGCCATGAGCTGAAGCCACCAAAACCAAGAACCAAAATAAACCTTTCCTCCTCACAGGCTGATGACCTCGGGAATCTGTCATGGGAACTCCACACTGACCAACCCAGGGTGACCACAGATGACCACTGAAGGCTGAGTAGTGTGAGGGCTCATGGGAAGCATAGATCACAAGCAGATTAGAGCCCAAGAGACGTTTCAAAAGAGACAGAAACCTGAGGGTAAGAGACTGTGCTACAGCACTTATTTTGTTAGGAAAACATGGAGATAGTAATAAGTTCAAAAATAACCATGAAAATGGCTTTGAAATCCAGAGCAATGACAGAATAAAAATAAAACATAACAATGTCTACATCAACAGAAGTAAATTCCATCTTTCCAATGGAAAGTGGAAAAGAAAAAAAGAGAAAAAATGAAAGAACAAAATACAATAGCAGGGATTCCACCTCTTGGGTCCCCTTCTTCCTCCGGGAGAAGTCTTTTCTGCTGTCCTTTAATAAACTTCTAATTTCTACTCTGACCTTGCCTCGGCGTGCTTCTTTGGTGTTATTCTTCAACATTGGGGAAGCAAGGATTCTACACCGAGGTAAGTGCATTCACCCCATGTCTGTTTGAGGTGCATCTTTTTCTCTCTCTCTTTCTGGAGGTAAGGTGGGCACCCGACGGCTACTTAAACGCAATTAGTGCAGCCGCCACTCTACAAGACTCGGGTGAAACAACCGCACTTCCACGGATTCCACCTCTTGGGTCCCCTTCTTCCTCCGGGAGAAGTCTTTTCTTCTGTCCTTTAATAAACTTCTAATTTCTACTCTGAAAAAAAAAAAAAATACAATAGCAGGGCTGGGGTTGTGGCTCAGTGGTGGAGCGCTTGCCTAGCACATGCATGGCCCTGAGTCCGATTCTCAGCACCACATAAAAATAAATAAATAAAGGTATTGTGTCCAACTAAAAAATAAATATTTAAAAAATACAATAGCAGAGAGAAGTCCTAATATAACGATAATTACAGTTTGTGTAAATTCACTAAGACAAAAAGTTTTTTTGAATTTTTTGTAGTTGTAGATGGACAGAATGCCTTTATTTTATTTATTTTTATGTGGTGCTGAGGATCGAACCCAGTGCCTCATGCATGCTAGGCGAGCGCTCTACCACTGAGCTACAGCCCCAGCCCACTAAGACAACATTTTTGTGTTCGAATTTTCTAAAAGTCAGCAAGATGCTATAGAAGAAACACATAATTTAAAAAAAAAAGACACATTAAGATTGAAAAAGAAAGAACAAATTAGCACATACCAAGCAAACATGAATTAAACAAAGCTCCAAGAAACAACAAAGTGTATCCATCACAAAAGTGAACACCGAACAATTAGCCTCCAAGTACATGGAGCTTGATGAGCAGAATCACCAGCAAAAGTAGATACATGAACCACTGTTTAGATTCTTCATATAAAATACCAAAAAAAAAATGTATTTTAGAATGTAGAGTTTGCTCTTGAGCATGCCTTAAGGAAATTAGATAATAATGATAAAAATAAATAACAGCTCCCAGGTCTGGATGATTCTACTGAATATCAAAGATCAGTTAATTCCTACCTTAGCAAATTATTCCAGAAAACAGATTGCAGAGGCTACAGTAGGGCCAATGTGACCTTGATTCCAAAATCCAAAAAGAAATACTAATAAAACAGAGAAAAAAATCATAGGCCTGTTTCAGTTTAAACACTGATAGAAACATCCTAAATAAGACAAAGCTTTCAATATTTACAATTATTAAAAAAAAAAAAAACTCAGGAAATCCAGAGAGGAAGGGAACTTTCTACCTGGATTGTTATGTATCAAAAGCACCCGGCAAGCATCACGCCCTCGGGGGAAGGAGGTACATCCTGTAGGACAGGGGCCACCGTCCCTGCGGCCAGTTGCTACGAGCATCGGGAACACCAGGGAGGCCCCCCTCACAGCACCTCTCCACACCAGCAGTGACCCATGCACACCTTCCCCACGTGCCCGTGTTCCACTGCCCCATCTAGCCCTGACAGGGAACAATGTGGCACAGGCTGTGTGGCATCAGGGCAGGCAAGGCCCACGGGGACAGCAAGACCCCCACAAACAGGCCAAAAGTGGAGGTGACAACAGGGTCCAATGAGGAAAGGATAGGTGTCAGCTACTCTGTGTTTGGAAAGAAGCCGGACTCCCTGGAGCTGCCCGAGGGAGGGACGTGGCTGGACTGAAGACCTAAAGGTTAAAGGAACGGTGACAGGTGGGAGTGGGGACAGCTCAGTGGCAAAGGGCTCACCCAGCACACTCAGGCCCCAGGTTCCAGCCCCAGCGCCACACAGAATTCACAGGCCACAACTGCAAGAAGGTGACAGGAGGACAACACAGGAGGTAAAAGAGAGGGACTGGAGCACAGCACAAGGAAGAGCTCCTGGGAGACCACAGGCCAATGGCCAGCCGCAGAACAGAGGCGAGAAGAGTCATAATGTGCAGACCCTGGGCCTTCCTACCGCAGGTTTTCAGAGAGTTCCTGAAAATCGAGTTTTAAGAGAGCAATCCACTCCCTCACCCCACCCCACCCCCCCAAAAAAAAGTCAAAAGATACAACCAGGCATTTACAGAAGAGGAAACCCAAAGAACTTAAGCACGTGCTGAAAAGATGTTCAGATTCACCAGTCAGAGAAACCAAGCTGACGCAATCCTACCGACACAGAAAACCTGGAGGGGGGCAGCAGCAGTGCCATCCACACCTGGTGGAGGACAACGGGCCTGGCTCTGCTGGCCGGGCCTGGGTATGCAGCCCAGAGCACTGCTCCTGCCGCCTGCCAGCAGGGCTCTCTATGGAGGCAGAGAACTGGAGACAGCAGGCAGCATCTCTGGGAAACAGCTAGGTGCATGCACCCTGCTGGACACGGGTGAGGTGGGCTGGCTGGAAGAGAGAAGAGCTGGCCTCAGTGTGGACGGTGGCACCTTAGGTCACCTTAGGACACAACACTACACAGAAACAGAAGGGGAAGGCTTAAAGACGGGACCAGCTGTAGCTGCCATTCTGAACCCTGTGCCGCACGGAATCCTCAAGGGGGCTGCAGGCATCATAAAGTTCTGAGGGGTGCGCAGCCTGTTGGACTCCTCTCAACCCATTCAAGAGCACACAGAGCTTCCCTTTTGATGACGTCTCTGCCAAGCTGGGTTTACAACCTCCCTGAGATAAAAGCAGATACCAGGCAGAAATCAATGTGAAGCAGGACACACGGGTGATGGTGTTCAACCTGATACGGTTAAAAAGGTGTGCAGAGCCTAACAGACCTGCACAACCTCTCAGCAAACAGTTATAGCTACTTAAGAATTAAATCAAGGGCTTGGATTCTTTCCAATTTAAGGGTCTTTCTCATATCTAAACTGCTACTAAGTTGCCAGGATAAAAACACTTAGGGCTGTTTGGTCCTAATAAATAAACAGGACTGTTAGATATCTCTTGTGAAGAAAGGGCACAGTGAAAAACTCTCTAAGACACTAAGAGCACTGTGAGAAAGGTCAGGGAGCCCAGTCAGGGTAAAAGCCAGCTGCTGTAACAGGCAGACCCCAGGAGGGGATGGGGGACACCCACTGCTGCATTTCCCACTCCCTGAAGCGGGGCAGGCAGCACACCCACGCCACCGTCCCTGCACCCAGCTCACAACCCAGGGTCTCTGGGGCCACACCTGTACGGTCAAGTGCCAGTCTCCATCGCCCCCGTGTGACTCTGTGACTCAGCTCATATCACTGATGCGGGACTGGCTCAGTGGAAAGCTCAGACCACAAAAGGGAGGCCTGGCCACGTGGAGGCCATTGGTGCACAGCAGACACTGGCTGTCCACTCTGCCCAGTAGGAGCTCTCAGCCCTGGGGGCCACGTGCTGGCCGCTTGCTGATCCTGTCCTTGGGGTGAACAGGAGCGGACGGCCCTTCTGAGGCTGCCCACACTTCCCCAGACAGGCTGTGATCTCCAGCAGCATGATTCTGTCAAGGGTCTGGGAGTCAGTGCCGGCTGCTCAGCCTCTGTGGGCAGCCACACTCGCAGGAGGGTTCACTAGGGGAGGTCAGCAGGATTTGGGGGCTCTGTCCAACTCCCCTCCGGCCACCTGGGGCCTGGAATCAGCAGGGCTTTCCCTCTGGGGCCCGTCCTTCCTGCTCTCCGAGGGCCATAGCTCACTCCGCGCATTTCTTGGGTACTACAAAACGAGGTCCAGCGACGCCCTCCTGCCTGACCTCAGGGCCTTTCAAGGCATGGCCCATGACAGCCTCTTGCCAGACAGCTCTCCCTTCAAAGCCCACATCCTGCTGGTGGCGATCACCATGGCACTGAGTGTCTTTTTATTTTCTGGGTTTTGTTTTTGTTTTCTATCTTTGGAGCTTGGATGTCTGGGGCCTCACTGATGCTGGGGGGGCCTGCCCCTTGGTGACAGTGCAGGACGAGCCTGCAAGCACAACTTTCATACATGAACGAGCCCCAGCCACCGCAGGGTGGCCCCACACCCCAGAATGTGCAGACTGCTGCATGGCAGGTGGTGAGGCTGCTCACCCTGCCTCCCCAGTCCTTCTGCAGGAAACTTACAGACATCTTGCCCCCGGGGCCCCTTGCTCCCAGCCTCCCGACAGCAAAAGGCTTCTTCCCTCATGACAGTCACCATATTTGCGTGTCCTGCCAACTGGGCTAAGACAGATCCAGCTCCCTGCAGTCAGCACCCACTTCTCTGGGCCTCCCCTGCAGACGGCAGGAGCTGGGGTGCATACTCTCCTCCTCTCCTGAGCCCACCAGGCCAGCACCCATCCCACCTCACTCCAGGATGCTGGACACAAGAGCCAATCCTCGGCTTCCTTGTCCTCCAAGACCTGCCCTCCCCAGCCCACCTGACCTGCCCCTTGGTCCCTCTGCCCTCCTCTTGCTAACTGAAGCTCCTCTTCCAGCTGCAAGTCAGAGCACCAGAGCTCACCCTCTGACTTGGGCCCTAGCCCCACCACGCCCAGCGTGGTCCCACCATGCCCCAGGGGTCTCATCCTGCTCTTCAGCTCCAAGCTCACCACCCAGACATCTCCACTCAGAAGCCAAGGTGAACTTGCCAAAGCTGGGTTCCTAGGCTGCCTGTGCCCATGCTCCGCCTGCCCAGCTCTAGATGGCCAACAGAGCTCATCCATGATGGCTCACAATATCAGCCGAGCTTCCCTGGGCCACCCTCCCTGCCCTCTGCTGGGCCCCAGAACGGCTCCTCCCCCAGGCAGAGGGGATCATTCCAAAGACCAGACCCAGGCCTCGCTGACCCACACAGCCCACTGTCCCCAACAAGTGTCCTCATGTCCCCCACCTGCACCACCCTCCTTGGGCCTCTGAGGGACCTGCTTCCCACTGCACAGGCCCTCTGACCTCCCTTGCCACTGCCCTGTCCCCTGCACTTGCCTGTGGGGTTTTCACATGAGCTATGGGGCCTCTGTGCTGACCCCACCCACTCAGAATTCTGGCCAAATGGATGAGCAAAGCCGAGGACCAGAGAAGCCAGAGGCAGGGTGAGGATGGGCAGCTCAGTGCCCACGACCCGGAGAGCAGGGAAGGCTCCGAACCTGGGGCTCCTGTGGGGCAAAGGAGAGCCGGGACTGTGCACGCACAAAGAGCCATGAGGCCAGAGGCCAAAGGACAGGCAGGAGACCTCACTGCCACCACCGCCACCACACGCAAAGACCCAGGGTACGGACCCAAGGGCAAGGCAGTAAAGGCCAGGTTCCCAAGCTTAAACAGAACCCACCACACCTAACCAACCGAGTTACTCCCCAATGGCACCTAGGCATCCTGCTTCCCAGCCAAAGCTGGGTGTCAGCAGGACACAGGGGACACCCCTTGGGCATCTACATGCTGGTGCAGCAGCAGAAGGGCATGGTCCTGATCGGCTGTGGGCCCAACAGGCTTGCCCACTGACCAGGTTGACCCATGCCACGCCACAAGCACAGAATGGGCAGAACCAACTAAAACCACAGGCTGGGCACAGGGCTGCATGCTGCACTCCATCCGTCTGTCTTCACAATGTAGGAGACACGCCCAACAAACAGCAGGAACGTACATGAAGTCATGGAGCAAAACACCCATGTCCAGGGAGCCACCTGCACAGAGAACTTCCCTGCGCCTGTCTTCCACCCTACGCCATGGTGAGGTGACAGTCAATGCCAGACCCTTCCCTGTGCAGGGGCGGGGTGTGGGGACTGAACCCAAAGGCTCAAGCAGGCCAGGCCAGCATCCTACTGCTGACCTTCCCTAATGTCCTCCTGTGTCTTACTGTGACTTGTCCTTCTATGAAGGCTCTCCACTGCTCCACTTGTGTACGCACCCTGGGCTTCCCATAGCCATCAGCGTCTCGGTCCCTGTGCAGCCCTATGAACTGCTGCCAGAGGACACTACTGGGCCCCTGCACACTGAGCATGACTCCCCAGAGTGTGCCTGCAGGCTGAGGTCCTTCCACTCCCAGCCACAGTGCCAGTCCTCACCAGCCCAGGACCATGCTCAGCCCCTTCTACTGCTAGTGAAGGTGGACACTGCCACCCACTTAGCCTCTCCTAGGCCCTGCTCTACGGCACCCACCCCATCTAGCACATCTACCTTCTTCACCCTTGATGGTCCCAGGTATTGTCCTGACACTAATTATCTGCCATAAACATAGCAAGCAAATTCTCCACTCTGGCTCTTTTTTTTTTTTTTTTGAGGCGCTAGGGATGGAACCCAGTGCCTCACACATGCTAGGCAAGCGCTCTACCACTCAGCTACACCTGGGTTATGTTGTCTTCTAGTAAACAGAAGTTTCCAGGATTTTATTTCTCAGGGTACTAGGGACTGAGCTGGGGAGCTCTCTACCACTGACCTACACTTCCAGTGATGTTTTTAATGTATCTATTTATATATTTAGTTAGATGTAGATGGACAGAACGCCTTTATTTTATTTATTTTTATGTGATGCTAAGGACCGATCCCAGTGCCTCAAATGTTAGGCAAGCGCTCTACCACTGAGCCACAGCCCTAGCACCCAGTCCTTTTTTTTTTTTAATATTTTTATGTATATTTTTTAGTTGTAGACGAACACACAGTATCTTCATTTACTTTTATGTGGTGCTGAGGATCAAACTCAGTGCCTCACGCATACGAGGCAAGCGCTTTACCACTAAGCTACAGCCTAAGCATGCCCAGTCCTGTTTTTTGAGGTAGGGTCTCTAAGTTGCCTAGGCTATCCTCAAAGTTGCAATCCTCCTGCCTCAGCCTCCAGAGTTGATGGGATGGCGTGTGCGCCACTGAGTCTGGGAGTTCCGTTTGATGGAGTCAAAGTGATCATGCTTTCCCACACAGGCAGGTGTCGGGAAGTTGCCCTGCTGCCCTCTTGCTGCTTCCTGTAAGAACATACCTGCCTCTTCATGGGAACCTGGGGTCCAGACTGCATGTCCTCAGACGGACTCCCAGTCACACAACATGCTAGACCAAGCGTGCCTACAGGTCCCGGTTGTCCCCTGGGTTAAGACAGGAAGGTTATCTGGAGGAGCGAGGGCAGGGGCAAGTTCATACCAGCTCCTCAAAGTCAGAGAGGACAGGAGTGTCTGATGGCCTTCAGGGCCTGCTCCAAGATGCTGGGCCACGGGCGGGGACCCCAGAGCAGCCTAGGTCAACACTCCTGTGAACCTGGAAGGGACTCTCCCCCAGGTCCTCCAGAGGCCCCTGAGGAAGTCGTGGCCCACCAGCACTTGATTTTAACCCTGTGTGGGAGCTCAGAATGAAGAGCAGGCAAGTCACACGGCAGGGCTGTTTCTAGCCACCGTGTGGAAGAGCTGGCACCCAACACCAGAGGCCTCCCCAGTGACCACTCACCACACTGAGTACGCCTGGGCCCTCAGGCAGGCCCCCTGCAGGCCCCTTCCTTAGAAGCACCAGGGTCTGAGCTACCACGGTCACCATGGTCATGTGCACAGGCACACCACACGACACACACACGTGCGCACACATACACACACGCACGCACACATACACGCGCACGCACACACACACACACACACGCGTGCGCACACACAATACACACACGCCCTCGGTCCTAACTGGACTCTTTGGACCTGCAGAGCAAAGGAGGCAGAGGGGGTGCCTGGCGTCACATCTGCCTTTGGGCTTCAAAACTCAAGCTGTGGAGGGCCAGTGGGAATCCTGGGTTAGGACCTCCTCCAGATGCAGGGAGCAGAAGTGGCCTCGCTGCATGTGGCTGTTACCTGCAGGCCCAGGGCACAACGGAGATAGCTGCAGGGCCGGAAGGGACTCCAGGAGGCTGGACTCCAAGTGCCCTGGGGCAGAAGAAGCCAGAGGAGGAGCAAGAAGAACTGGGGGAGGGGCCTCAGGTGGGATAAGGGGCCAGAGAGCAAGAACACACACCTGTGGCACATCAGGGGCCCCTGTGACTCTTTAGGGCCATGTCCACGAGAGTCAGGCACAACCTGCTGGACACCACCCCGTCCAGCTAGTATTCCTGAAGATGGCATGCTAGCAATGGCTGGCCAAGAGGAGTAGCGGGGTGTACAGCCCCGGAGGCCAAGGAGCCCCGGGCAGAGTCAGAGCCCGGGTGTAGGCTATTGCTCCAGCACATACCAATCAGGCAGGAAAAGTCCCACAAAGGAACATTCTGGCAGAAAAACCAGGTTCCCAGAGGCTGAATTAGGCTTGGGCCTAGGCTGGCAGGAGGCTGCACACAGCCAACTGACCCTATCACCCGCCCAGTGCCAGGTCACGGTGTGGACCCTAGGAGGCGGGAGGCAGGGCCGGAGGCCACAGGGCCCACCTGTGCCTGTTGGCTGGGGGGACGCTGGGATGGAAGTTGCTCCACCAGGCTGTGGGCACGTAGCACATACAAGCAGCCCTTTGTCAGAGCTGAATTCCCTGAGCAGCCTCAGGAACAAGGCCCCTCTGTCCACACTGCGGCCTCCCCCTCACTCCCAGGCCACCACCCCCAGGAAATCAGAGCCCCCAGAGCTCCCATCCGGCCCCCACCCACAGCAGGCCTAGCACAGGAGGGAGGCTGTGCCCATAGCCTAGAGCTGGGCATGCCATGGGGACCTGGGGAGGTGGCACAGCCACCCTCCCCAGGTCCTCACACTCACCCGGTATGCAGGCCAGGTGTCTCCCAGCCCTGGCCAGCCCTGCACTGGCTCCAGCTAGTCCACCACCACCCAGGGGTATCTCGCCTGACTCAAGATGCCCCCTCCGTCCACCCTCAGACAGAACCTAGAAGAGCAGCAAAAGACGGCCAGTGGCCTGCTCCCTACGGGGAGGCCTCCACTGTTTATTTCTGGGTCCCTTTGCCCCAGTACTACAGGCCAAGGGTCTGGATCCTGGTCATTCAGTACGCGGCCCAACCTCTGCATCCACGGTGGCACATGGCTATCAGCTCTAGTCTGGGCCAGGGCAGGTTCCCACACGGGAAGGGCATGTCCACAGGCCGTCAGCGTCGGGGTGGCGGGATCCAAATGAGGCCAGGCAGGGCTCCTGCCAGCCTGGCCAGCTCCTGCTGGCACTGTCCCTGTAGGCGGTGCAACGTGGCCTGCAGACAGGCCTCCTGGCGCCTCAGCAGCTTGGCCAACCCGGCCGCCTGCAGGCCCTGGGTCCTTGCAGCACTCTCCTCCCTTCTCACCAGCCGGTGGGGCCCCTGGGGTGGGGTGGGGCCCCTGTCTTGCTCCCAGGACCTCCGCAGGGCTGCCAGCTCTTGGTCCACAGCCTCCTGAGAGGCCCTGCGCACAGAACTCCACTGTGGCCCCCGGCCCAGGCCTCCAACCTGCAAGGAGCAGATACGGCAGCTCCTGAGCCCAAGGGACTCTGCCCCAGGACACAGGGCGCAGGCCCTGGGCAACCCTGGGCCCAGGTGTCTATCCTCCTGTCTCAGAAAGCAGCTCTAGCCTCAGGCCAATGCAAGACGCCCCCCAGGCCTGAGCTCTGCCTCAGCCTGATGGAGTGCCCAAGCCCTGCACCAGAGGCAGCTACGCCAGGGGGACTCCCAGAACCCAGGGCAACAGGCCCCGCCTGACCCCACTCCCTGCCTGAGCTGCAGGACCCCCAAATGGCTTACTGGGCAGGAGTGAGGGTGGGCCTGGCAGCTCTCAGAAGACCACTCTTCTCAAAGCCCTTCAGAGGTCAGAGCAAAGACCCCCAACGAACTGTCCTCCTGGGTTCAACCCAGCACTTCACACCTCCTGAGCTCTCAGGCAGGGACCGAAGGGTGGGCTCACCAGGAACACAGGACCCAGGGCTGCTCACCCTTCCACCTCCCGTCATTGAGGCCAACTCTATCCAGGACCCTGTGGAGGGTAATCTGGAGAGGGGGTCACGTCCATGGGAACTTCAAGCCTCTAGCTCCCTCCAGATGACCCCAGGGAGCCACCCTGAGCCTTTGGGCAGCACAGTTCTCAAGGACTCCACAAGGCCCCGAGCATCAGAAGGAGGCAGACCCATTCCTGGGAGCAGTGAGGATAAGGGGGTGCCACTCAGCAGGGTGAGGGGGTGACAGGCCACAGGGGCAGCGCCACTCTTCACAGAGGCTCAGGAAGAGTCTAAGGGAATCTGCCTGGAGTCACAAGAGCATGTGGCTGCAAGCAGTATCTGCAGCCATAGCTGGCTCGGGGTGACGCTGCAGGAGGGCCACATGTTCCCACAGACCCGCAGGACTCAGGGGATGACTGTGAGCATGCACAGGAATGGCAGGCAAACAACGCAATGTGGGCTTGCTCCCCTCTCCACTGATTCCCGTGGAAAGTGAAGACCCCTAAAGGGCAGTCAGGGGACATAGTAGCTATCCTGGGGAACAGGTGGGCCTTCAGTGTGCAGCCTCCTGCCTGGGTGGAGTCTGGTACCTGAATGTACCACCTACTAAACTTAATCCAACTAGATCGGTGATTCAGTAGCTCAGATAGGCCGCCAGGCTCTATGGTGGGCACTCCCCAGGAGACAGCACGGGGCTGAGAGGGTCCAGAGGACAGAGTTGCTACACTCACCTGGGCCTCCCAGGCCACCCGCCGGGCGGCACCTGCCTCCAGCAGCTCCTCGTGCAGGGCCTGTAGCTCCTGCGCTACCTGCTCCAGCTCGCCAAGCCCTTGCTCAGGAATCCTGGGCAGGATCGTGGGTTGTGAGGCTGCAGCAGGGCCCTCTGGAGGGCAGATGCCCAGGACCGTGTCCTGCAGGGAGATAAGTGGGCATGTGCCAGGCATGGCTTCTATTAGGGGAGACAGAGGCCCCAGGAGGCAGTGGTGGCCCTCCCAGGTCCCACAGAGGTTTGGACAGCTACTGACACCCCAGCAAGGTAGCATCCAGGAAGGCACAAAACTCAATACTTCAGGCCTGTAATCCCAGCAACTCGGGAGGCTGGAGCAGGAAGATCACAAGTTCAACACCAGCCTAAGCAAATTACCAAGGCCCTGCTCAAAATAAAAAAAAACAAGGGCTGGGGATGTGGCTCATTGATTAAGCACCCCTGGGTTCAATCCCCAGCACCAAAAAGAAAAGGATAAAAAAGAAGACACTTGTGGGTGCTAGAGGCCATGGCCAGCAATGTTGGGCCTCCCCAGAAGACATGCAAAGGTAGTGGGCAAAGCCCTGGACTTTGGGTGCCAGATCTGGGGTGTGGGCTCCCTTAGAGCCTCTTCCTCCTGTCTGGGAGGTGCACCCCCCACCCACCCTGCCCAAACCCACCACCTGGGCCAGGAAGGGGGGGGGGGGCAGCCTAGCTCACCATCCACCGCCAGAATACCAGTTCCCAGCGCCGCCACTCCAGAGCTGCCTTCAGACGGGTGTTCTCACATTCCAGTGCCCACAGCAGCTGCAGAACAAGCCACAGCTGGGCAGGGCACACAGGGCCCCTTGGCCCAGAGGACCAGCAGGCAGCAGGGCCAGGTACGTGCTCCCGAGCCATTCCTATGGTTTCTGCCACCTTTTTGCAGGGCAGGGTAGCCCAACGCATGACCAGGCCTAGCCACCCTTCCCCTCAAAGCACACCCATGCCAGGAACAGTGTTGGGAGACTCATGAGAGATGCAGGGAGCCAGACCAGGGCAAGGGGAGTACAGAGTATGTCCACAGGCCCCCCCACTCCCACTCAGGCACCGAGACACACCAGCAAAAGAGCAGTTAACAGCTTCCAAGAGTCCCCAGGATGCCCAGCACCCCTGGACTGGGGTCGGCATAGAACACCTCCCCTTCCTCTTCTCTGGGGCTGCACTCTGATGTCTTCTGGCACCCCCAGAAGGACTAAAGGCACAGGGGACAAATGGAAGGTTGCAGGCTCCACCAGGGACCAAGAGAACTGCCCAGTCACCCAGCAGCATGCCAGCTGCTCACACCAGCCATAGGTCATTCTAGAAGCTTCTAGGACCTGTCCCAGCAGTGCAAGCTCTCAGGTAGGCCAGATCCAGACTTTAGCCAGCTCTGTCCAGAAACTTGGAAGGAGGCCAAGCGTGGTGCCACTTCACCTAACCACTGCTGTTTGAAATCCTGCAGCACCAACACATCCTGCCTCCCCCTCTAGGTCCCCACCCCACACTGAGGGGCTCAGGCAGGCCCAGATGGAGCCTGGGCAGCCCCTGTCCTGGTCTAAACCAGGGACCAGGGGCTGAAAGCCTGGGCCTTGCTGAGTCACCTCCGAAAGGGGGACAGAGTCAAGGGCAGGTGGGGACATCCAAATGATGTCTCAGCACCTCCAAAGCCAAGCACAAGCCCTTCTGAGGCTAGCCCAGGCCTCATCCAGGGAGCCAGGCCCAGCTGGCACCAAGGCCAGGCAGGCCTCACCAGGTGGGCACACTCAGTCACAATGGGTGCATATAAATCACCTGGAGCATAAAGCGCCAAAGCTGCATCTGACGGCCAGATGTCCCAGGGCAGAAGCCCCAGCAGAGCAGACAGTGGGGACCAGGAGCCATCCGCCTCTGAGCCCTGGACCCCCTGTCCCACCTGCTAGGTTGTAGGCAGAACTGGGATGAGGCAGAAGAGCCAGAGGAGGAGCTACTGGCTGGAGCTTCGGCCCTCCTGCCAGCAGTGCCCCACTTGAGTCAGTCCCGAGTTCGTGTGAAGGTGACAGCCGGCCTCGAGCAGAACAAGCCACAGCTGGGCAGGGCACACAGGGCACTCTGGCCCAGAGGGCCAGCAGGCAGCAGGGCCAGGCACATGCTCCTAGCCACTCCCTATGGTTTCTGCCAAGAAGAAGAAGGGAGCGGCAAAAAGCCCCTGGGGAAGGGATGGGGACAAGTCAGCATGGATGAGGGCAGAGGGGACAGCAGAAACGGGAGAAACTGGACGGTGTCAGGGCCAGCCCTGGCCCTCCTCTCCTTAGTGCCCCAGCAGCCTTAGCAAATGACCCTCTGCCTGAGGGTACATGGACACCCAGGTTCAGAGCTTGGCTTTTCTCTAGGTCTGTGCTCCACAGGGCTGAGACCCCAGGGGAGTACATCACCTGGGCAGCACTGACCTGCAAACACTGAGTGGCCTATGACCAGGAAGCAGGACTGAGGCCTACCATGTCTCCAGGGCAGAGCCTTCCCAACAGGCCCCTGCTCTGAGGGGCAGCTGTGCCCTCTCAGCCAATCCTATGGATAGTCCCCCCTCCAGGACTCCCCTCAATACCAGGTGACAACTGTTTTGTGGGCTCCAGGTTCAACGCAGACCTGAGGCCAGCAATCCTTAATTCCTGTGGTCCTCTTCCTCAACTAGCCCGGCCTGGACCCATGCACTTCTGGGACCCTGCTCATATCTGGTCAGAGGTGCACACACAGCAAGCTATTAGGATTCTGGGAAAGGTGGACAGTTCCTGGGACAGACAGAGGCCTGAAGACACCCCTGTCAACCACACCAGCAATGACAGTGAGCTCGGCAACAACCCAGAGACATGTACAGCTCAAAGCCTGGCACAGCCCAGGTCATCCCGAACAGGCCCCGCCGAACCTCAGGCAACACCCACCCCAGCAGAGAGCCCTCACCTGCTGGCCACCCTCCGGGTCCCTGAGCATCTCAGTTTCCGTGACAGACAGATGGCCGAGGTTCTGGTCACTGTGGCAGCCGTGGGTATACAAGTGGATCTGGAACAGAAGGCAGACCCCAGGCTGTGGAGGTGCACCCTCTCCAGCATGGGGCCTCCACTGGAGCAGCATGGTCACCTTCAGAGTTCAACTCCCATGCAAGACGGCCTCCCTTACAGAGGGAGGGACACCAGGCAATCTTACTCAGGGCCTCCCCAGGGGTCCAATACAGTGGGATGGTGCCCCCTGCCCTGCTATCAAGCCCTAGGCTCTGGAAGGTACAAACCTGCCCCAGAAAGGTGGGCCCCTAACCTGGTGCAGCTGCTGGAGCCAAGGCCAGGCAACAGGAGCAGGTCCCAGGAAAGACCAGCTAAGAAGACCACAGAAGGGGTCTCAGCACCACGGAGCCCATGGCTACCACCCAGCAACCCATCAGCCCTCACTTCACAATGGTCATGTGCTGGGCACCAGAGTGCTTGAACCTAATCTCTACAGCTCCTTGAAAGGCCCCTACAGGAGCTGCCCACTGCCCAGATTAGCCCACATCCAGAACATGGTGGGAAACAGAGGGCTGGAAGTGCCCAGGAGGAACAGTTTCTCTTGGCAAAGTCTAAAGGCGACAATTCCTGGCAACAGTAAAGCTGACTCCGTGGCTCTCTGATCCAGCAGACTCTCTCCCAGCAGGATTGAGAACCCTGACCATGGCTCCCAATACTGCCCAGTTCCATCGAAATCTGATCCCCTACCTGGATCACAGTCCCAACCCCCACCAGCCCCAGCCAGGTCAGGAAAGGCCCACAAGCAGCCTGGGGTCAGCCCCTGCCAGGCTTGGTGGGATGGGCCATAGGGAAAGGTAGCCAGGGTCTCTGGTCCCTGGTGGAGAGCTGTGTGAAACACTACCTTGCCCAGGAGGGTGCACTGCTCCTGCTGACTGGAGATCAGGTGCCGCCACCGGAACCGCAGCTTTCCCATCAGCCACTGCACACAGCGGAGGTCCACGGGGACTTCTGCTCCCATGTGTAATACAGGTGGGCCAGAGCTGGCCAGGGCCCCACTCTGGAGAGGTAATAAGGGTTAGCCCCTATTTCACTTTCTACCCTACCTGAAGAAGGGGCAAGGACAGTAAGAGCAGTGGAGGTACAGCCACAGACCTAGCTGCCTGCACACTCTCAGCTAGACAGCCAGGACAGCCCCAGCAAGGGCTGCCCTCAAGTCTGACGTGGGATGGCCCACAGGTCATGGGACATGAGACACCCTGGCATCTGGGCAGAGCTGGGCCCAATCACCCTTATTACACACCCACCTCAAAATCAGGCACCTGGTCGCCCAGTTGGACGCGAGTCTGCACCAGTAGCCGCTCAATCAGAGGCTCTCGGGCCAGGAGCCAGGACAGGGCCAGCAGCAGCTCCCGGCTGCCCTGGGAGCCATCCTCCGGAAGCTGTGCCAGCACAGGCCTCGGGTAGCCCTGGGAGCACAGCACTGCCTTCACCAGGCGGGCTTGGGCCTCTGGAGTAAAAGACCACCAGCTCAGGGAGAAGCCTACCTAAACTGGATATCATCTGTACCCCTTCAGGACCCCCAAATAGAGGAGACAGGAACAAGGACAAGGACCCAACGCGGGGTAGGGGTTGGGTCCTCCAACCAAGATGAGGGCACCATACCCTAACCTGAAAGGAAGGGGTTAGGTGTTGGTTGAACCAGGGTCTAACCAGAACCAGGACTTCGGTTGAGTGGGAGGGGCCAGAGCCTCCAGGGGTGGAGCCTTAGAATTGAGCAGGGCCAATGCCTCTCTGGGTGTGTGGTCCCAGAGCCTTTGGAGGTGGGAGCCTTAGAGTTGGACAAAGCCAAAGCCTCTGGGGCGGAGCCTTACCAAGCTGGGCGGAGCCAGTGCCACCGGGTGGGCGGGGTCAGCGCCAGGCTAGTGTCGCCAGGGTGGGCTGAGTCGAGACCTTTGGGGCGGGGCATTCCAGAGGACAGGACTTACCCGGGGTGAGCGAGGCCGAGGCACCACGTTCTGGGAGCGGCGCGAGTACGTGGAAGAGGAGCCGCCAGAGCGCGGGGGCCTACAGAGAACAAAAAGCGCGCGGTCAGCGGGCCAGGCTGACCTTGCATCCGGCAACTCCTGGCCCGACGCCCGCGCCGCCGGCCTCACCGCCTCCGGACGGTCGAACTTGGCACGGCGGAAGATCTCCGGGCTGGGCCCAGCGGGCAGCAGTCTACTGAGCGCGGCAATCGCCTCGAGCAGGGTCCCGGTCCCGACTCCGGCCGCCCGGTCCACCCTGCGCCGCCGCCTCCCCATGCAGCCTGCTCCAGGCCTCCTTGGATCGCCCGCCCCGGCAGATGGCGCCCAATCACAGCGCCGGCCAGCACCCGCTTTTGCGCCGTAACCCAATGAGCGCTGGCCCTGCGTCTATTCGTCAGGCGCGAAGGCACTTCCGCGCTCCTGGGGTGGAGCCTTCGAGGTCAGCAGCACCGAGGCTTCTGAATTCGCTCGCCCAACCTTCGCCCTACACCCGCCTCGTCCAGAACCAACCAATCAGCGCCCGGAGCCATTGACTACCTAGCAACCCGGCGTCATCAGCACTGCATGAAAAACAGGCGCGCCCCCTAGAGCCCCGGAGGACTGTGCAACCAGACTCCTTCGGCCGCGGCCGGCGCCCCTCCGCGGAGCCTCCCCGGCTCGACGCCAGGGGACGCCAGAGCCTCATAAGCCGCCGCCCGGGCAGACAACCCGGCAGATAACCCGGGGCAGCTGGGTGGGGACTCCGTGAGTAACCTCGCCCGACGAGCTGGGCAAAGGAAGCTCCAGAAGGGAAGGCCTTCAACTCTCTTATCTGCAGACTCCGGCCCCTCGCCCGTCCCTAGCCCCAGCTCTCTGCCCTTAGCTACCCTGCCCAAACATAGGCCTCACTCTCCCCACCTTCTTTGGGAAGCAGTGTGGCCATTTCCTTCAGAAGCGGAAGTTTCCCACACGGCCCAACAGTATCAGTCCTGGTAGGCTGTGAGCCAGCTTCGCAAGGACACGCGGGAGGTCACAACAGCCCTATCACATGGCAAACGGACCCAGAGTTCACCCTGGTGTGTGAGAAAGAACCACAGCACGCGCATAATTAGGAATCCTGTCCAGCTGCGGGCAGCCTGGGTGAAATCCTCGCGTTCTTCTGAATGCAGGAAGCCCCTGCAAAAGCCCGCATCAGGTAGGCCGGACCGTGTGGAGTGCCAGGAGGAGGTAAACTCGCAGGGCCCTGGCTGCCCGGAAAGGGCTGGCCAGCGGGCAGGGGGAGAATGGCAGGAGGGAATCAGCAGTGGCTGGAACACTCTGGCACGAACTCCGTGCGCTCCACGTCACTGAAGGTGCGGCTGGGGCGGTGGACTGGACCGTGCGCACACTACACAATAAAGCCGGAAAGAAGGCAAGTGGAGAGGGGGAGGGCGCCCGAGAGAAGGCGGAGGAGACCCAGCTAGAGAGGGAAGTAGGAAGCACCCCACGCACCTGTCCGCTTGGCCACGCCCACTGGAAGCGGGAGCGCGGCGCGTCAGCTCGGAACGTCCTGCTTCCTTGGCCTCAACTGAACGGCGGTGGCAACGTTGTGCCAGTAGTCGCGGCCAACAGACTCGGCTCTGAGGTCCCTGGCCGGGAGTTCCTCCCCCAGTATGGGGTACGCTGCTGGCTTGTTCTCGGCTCCAGGTCCCAGGCAATCCTGCCCTCCATCCCTTTCTCAGCGCCCCCTGAGCTTTGGGTGCGAAGACTGTTCCCCCAGCCCCACCCTGCGCGGCTTGATTTCTGATGGACGACAACGGATCTTTTCTTCTCAGGGACTTTGCACTGCTGACCTTCTGCCTGGGGTGCTCTTAACCCCATTTGGGGCTTAGCTGATTCCCACTCTCTTTCTGCTCGCTGACAGTGCACCCCAAGTCGCCCCAAATGGGGCTGTGAGTTATGTGGGGAAAGGAGTCACGGCGACAGCGCACCATCGGGGAGGCTAGGACCTCGGGTTGGGGAGCTGCTGTCCCTACCCTGGCCACCAGGTATCGCTGGGCCACAGCCCTCAGCCCTCAGCCCCCACCCCCCACCTGGATAGGGAGCCTCTGGAGCTCAGCATCCTAGGCTCCCGCCTGGCTGCCCCACCCCCTCTGCCGCCCTCCAGGATCGCCCGATGACGCGAGCTTTCCGCTCTACAGACCACCCTCGACAGCTCCCCACCCCTTCTTTGCCAGCTTATGCCTACAGTTCACTAGGCTGACCTGGGCTCTTCCCGTCTGCAGATGGTCTAAAGGGGTTTGGGAGACCTTTGGCCAGGGCTGGGACTGAGTTGCCAGGGTACAGTGGGGTTCTGACGGTAGCCCAGTGGGCAGGGGCTAGGTTGACAAAGGAGTTTCCTAAAGGGCCCCCTCCACTGTGCAAAGCCAGGACATACCATGACAGCCCAGGCCACTATGGGGAGTCCCTGCTCAGGGAGGGGCCCAAACATGGGTCTGGTGTCTGGAGTCTGGATGGCTAGCTGTGCAGCTACAGCAAGACCCTGCAAAAAAACCCACAGCTTGATCTAGGGTAGATGGGGACAAGGGTGGAGCAGCAGGAAGTGGGAAGGCAAGGAGTCCACAGTACAGCTCCCCCAAAGCTCAAAAAGGGAAGCAGGACTTCCCCTCCGCTCGCGCTGCAGCGGCAGCTGCCTCCAGGCCCCGCGCCGCCTCCGGAGTCCATGGCCGGAACGCGCTGGGTACTCGGGGCGCTGCTCCGGGGCTGCGGCTGTAACTGCAGCAGCTGCCGGCGCACCGGCGCTGCCTGTTTGCCCTTTTATTCCGCCGCTGGCTCCTTCCCCTCGGGCGTTTCGGGCCGCCGCCGCCTGCTGCTGTTACTCGGGGCCGCTGCGGCCGCCGCCTCTCAGACGCGGGGCCTCCAGATCGGGCCTGCGCCCGCCGGGAGGCTGGCGGGCCCTCCACCTGCGGCCGCCGCCTCCTACCCGGCTCTGCGCGCTCCTCTGCTACCGCAGTCGCTGGCGGCCGCCGCGGGCTCCGCGCGGAGCTACAGCCAGGAGTCCAAAACTACCTACCTGGAGGACCTTCCACCACTCCCTGAGTATGAATTGGCCCCATCCAAGTTAGGAGAGGAGGTGGATGATGTTTATCTCATTCGAGCTCAAGGACTGCCTTGGTCATGTACTGTGGAAGATGTGCTTAACTTTTTCTCAGACTGCAGAATCCGCAATAGTGAGAATGGAATACATTTCCTTTTAAATAGAGATGGGAAACGAAGGGGTGATGCCTTGATTGAAATGGAGTCAGAGCAGGATGTGCAGAAAGCCTTAGAAAAGCACCGCATGTACATGGGTCAGCGATATGTGGAAGTATATGAGATAAATAATGAAGATGTGGATGCCTTAATGAAGAGCCTACAGGTCAAGTCGTCACCTGTGGTGAATGATGGTGTAGTTCGATTAAGAGGACTTCCTTATAGTTGCAATGAGAAAGATATCGTGGACTTCTTTGCAGGACTGAATATAGTGGACATTACTTTTGTAATGGACTATAGAGGGAGAAGAAAAACAGGGGAAGCATATGTGTAGTTTGAAGAGCCAGAAATGGCCAACCAAGCCTTGTTGAAACACAGGGAAGAAATTGGTAACCGGTATATAGAGATATTTCCAAGCAGAAGGAATGAAGTTCGAACCCATGTTGGCTCTCATAAGGGAAAGAAAATGGCATCTTCTCCTACTGCTAAGTATATAACTGAGCCAGAAATGGTCTTTGAAGAACATGAAGTAAATGAAGACATTCGACCCATGACAGGTTTTGAAAATGAGAAGGAGATAGAATTGCCTAAGGAGATGTCAGAAAAGCTTCCAGAAGCTGTTGATTTTGGAACTACGCCTTCATTGCATTTTGTCCACATGAGAGGATTACCTTTTCAAGCTAATGCCCAAGACATTATAAATTTTTTTGCTCCCCTGAAGCCTGTGAGAATCACCATGGAATACAGTTCCAGTGGAAAGGCTACTGGAGAAGCTGATGTGCACTTGGATACTCATGAGGATGCTGTTGCAGCTATGCTCAAGGATAGGTCCCATGTTCAGCATAGGTATATTGAACTGTTCCTGAATTCATGTCCAAAAGGAAAATAAGACTTCCAGGGACTCCAGATAGTAAGGATGAAGCAAGAAGCATTTCATTTGCACATCTTTCTTGGACATGGGCTATAAAGTTCCTGTTTATTGGCAGAAACTGCTAGAGAAAGGATTTTGGGTTTGGGGTTAATGCTTCTAAGAAAAATTCATAGTGAACAATTGAGAAGGAGAAAGATTCAATTTGGTATTATGAAATAAACCACAAACCTTAAATTTTTGTTTAAACTGTTCAGGATCTGATTAAGAAAATCTGATTAATTCTTTATTTTATATAATTAAGCAGTTTGTTTTTATAGAGGATATGTTACCCATTGTAAAGACTACATATTTTTATTCAGTACTATCTTTAAAAAATCTTTTTCTCATTTAAAAAATAAAATTAAAAAAAAAAAAAAAAGGGAAGCAGCTCCAGCTGAATCACTCTCTGACCGGTGGCCAGAGTCCTCCCAACACCACCCACTCCCAGGCCTCAAATTCCCTCTGACCCTTTGGCCCAGCCCATTCCAGAACCGAAGAGGAGGGCCTTTGTGGGTCTGGAGGTCAGAGGTGGAGGCCTGGACTCATGCCCTGCAAAGAGACCTCCTCAGGGGAGTGGGCAACAGTGCCTTCTGCAGCAGGCAGAGCAAGCACCCTGGGCTGGGGGTTCCCAGATGTCGTTTCTTTCCACTATCCACCTGCACACACGTGTGCCCAAGTACTAGTGAACACACACACACGTCTTCCACGTGTTCAGGTTTATTGAAGGCACAAGGGGCTATTAGGAGCCCTGGGTGTCTGGGGTAAGGCCAGGCATCTGCTGAATGGGCAATGGCCCGGTGGGTGGCCAAGGATGGGGTCTCCTCAACCTGTGCAGAGAGACAGGCATTCTTGAGTACACCTCTCAGCCCTGCCTCCAGGCCCCTGAGTATCAGACCTGGGGGGACATCCGAATCCTGAGAAGGATGGGCTGGGTGGGACTGGAGGGAGGATTATACCTAGGTTTACTTGAAAGTGTGACTTTCGGCTCCACCACGGCCAAAACCTGCAAAAAGATGTGGAAGGTCAACACAGTATGGGGGGGAAGGGGAGGGGGGAGGGGGAGGGGGGCGGTTGGCAGACTACCAGAATGTACCTTTGGGCCCAAACATGGCGGAGTAGCAGGGGTGGTTGCAGTAGGGCTTGCCTTCATGCTGCAGAAAAAAGGCCGTGAGTAGCTGCCTTCGCCCCAGCATGACTCCCCCTTCCAGTGGCCCGCAGCCCACCTACCTCTGCGTGGCCCCCGGAGGTCAGCGTCTTCCCGCATTTCTCACACTTAAGGCAGGGCCTATGCCAGTCCTTGCCCAGCGAGGTCACCCGCTCCGCTGCAGGGAAGTCCCCATGAGACACCACTCTCAGGCCCTGGCACACCGCCACTCACACCCCTCCTCCAGTCCACTCTACTGCGTCCTCTCTACTTGGCAGCACCCCCCACCCCGTCTCTTCTTGCCCCTGTACATATTAGGGACACACCTCTAGTCCCCAGCCAAACTAATCAGAGGAGTCTGGCCCTCGTGCCACTTCCAGGTGCTGTGCCTGGGACGCGCCCCGAGGGCTGGGGTGGAGTAGGCGGACTGGAAGCCTGGGGTCAGGCTGGCCCGGCGTAGTCCTCTGGCCCCGGGCGCCGGGGGACTGGGTGGAGCCTGCGGGCGCCTTTCTCCTGGGGCGGAGGACCTCCCACTCCCTCCTGCCCCTCCCCGGGGCGCGCGCGGGGCCGGAAGGCGGGCGCTCGCATCTGAGCGTTCCGGGATCGCGCCCGGGGCGTCGGTTTCCGCGTCTGTTTCTACTTAGCGCTGGCGGGGGAGGCCCCAGCCCCGCGTTCCTTCCTATCCCTCGGGGACCCCGCCCAAGGCGCGTGGATGGAAAGTGTAGAAACATCGGGACCAGGAGTCACGAAGACAGGGGTCACCAGATGGGGAGACACAGAGGCAAGGAGACAGAAACCGTGAATGGGAAGAGATAGCCGGCCGCCCAACGCAGGGGGTCCCAACTCACACCCGGACGACCGTGAGCCAGGCGGACAGGTTGGCTCCGAGGAGGCCCTCAGGACTCCAGAGGCTCTGCGCCTACCTGGGCGGCCCCCGCCAAGTCGCCAGGATGGCCAGCCAGTACGTCCCCGGCCCCGGAGGGTCGCCCCCTCGGCCGCTCTTCCGCATCTGGCCGGCAGTGCGCGCATGGGGAGGCCCGGGTACAGGATTCACTCACCGAAGTACACCTCCTTGTCACACTTGGGGCACTTGGGCATGGCGATACTGGGTACGGAACGAGCTTGTAATGCTGGGCGAGAGCGGGCTGTGGGCGCGAGACTGGGTGACGCCCGCTTGGTGTAAGCTTTTCAGGGACCCTGGGGCCCCGCCTCTTAGGACCCCGCCCTGCGAGTCCCGCCCCGAGGCAGAGACTTGTACCCTGGAGACCTCGCATCCAGACCGACCCGCCTAGAAAGATCATCTGGTCCACGCCCGCCTCTGGGCAGAACTCAAAGTGGCCGAGGGTCCAGCGGAGACATGGGGACCTTCTGGGAACCAGGCTGCTCCAGCAGGTCCACACCCCAGGCCAAGCAGCCCGCAGTCCCAGATCTGGGGCAAGGGGCTCTCCTCTGCAGGAAGGCTTACCAGGTCCCTAGTGGCAACTCGCAGGCACCCGCCAAAGCCCCAGATCAGCTGGAGCCAGGGAAGGAACGAGTCACTTCTAAAATACAGACGGATGCAAACTAGCATGAAAGGATTGTCCTCCTGTACTTTGACCCTGCCCCTCTTCTAGAAAGAAGGTTGGGGACACATTCCCATAGTCTCAGTCTGGTACCTCTCCAGGAATCCTGCTCTGATCTCCCACTCACAAAGAGGCCAGGAGCCTCCTCCCTCCAGACCCTGGGAGTGGGTGGGGCACTTGAGCTGTGCCAGCTCACCCCCACCCTGCTGTTCTCTGGGAAGTCCACTGAACCACAGCCGGAACGTCCCTGGGGAACTTGGAAGAGGGGACTTCAGGCCATGGCAGTCCCTCCTCCACAAGGATAGAGGAACCCAGGCCCCGGGAACCATTGCCTGGGGGAACCTGAGACAGGGGCCAAGGTCCTTATCTTTACAGAGAGTGTCCCAGCACCAAGAGTGGTCCAAGTCTCCAGCCTACATTGGGGGCCAGCCAGAAACCAGAGACCATCTGACCCAGCCTGTTGAGAATCAGGAGGGCTGGTGCTGGCTACAGATACCTGGGGTATGAGTTGCATCTGCAGCCTCACCAAGGTGAGACTGCTGGGGCTTCCAGCCTCCCTTATTCCAGGCCTCAGCCTCAGTGGGGATGCCCTGGCCCATCCCTCTATCTAACCCTCCTGTGCTGGGGTCACTGTCAGCCAGGCCCACCTCCCCCTGGAGCAGAGGGCTACCCTCTCCGTAGAAGTCCTTCCTGCTCTGTGGGGCCCCCACAGGAAGTATTCAGCCTTCTCTCCATCCAGGCCCTGGCACACATATGGGCCCTTCCTCTCCCTGCACTGCCTGCCCTTTAACCCCCTTATCAGCACCCACTTCCACTCAGTACACCCATCTCAAAACACCAGGCATCACTCTGGGCCTCTTCAGGCCCTGTCCCTGAAGCAGAGCAGGAGGACAGGCTCCCTGATGCCCCAGGCCCCTGACCTTGCCCCAGAGTACTCAAAGGAAGGGCCATGGGTCCAACATCCCAGGATGCCCCCTCCCTGCTCCTCACTGGGCCATAGCTGGAGTGAGGGCCAGAGTTCCCAGGGTTGTGAGATGACCAAGGCTCCATGTGTCCCTTGCAGAGGCCACACTCTGGGGAGTCCCCCATATCTACAACCCAAAGCCAAGTCCTTCCCCTGACAATACTTACCAGTTCCCACCATCCTCCCTGGGACCCCTCAGGTCACTGCCCAGGGCTGAGGTACTGCGAGTGCTGCAGTCCTCAAGGACATACTAAAGACCCTTGTCAGCTGGGATTTCCAGAGCAGAGGTGCACACGGATATGCAAGGGGTAGGACCCCAGTCTCCAGCCACTGTGTGGTTCCTGGACTGAAGGCCACCAATACAACCATCCTCCACCTCCAACACACCCCTTAGAGTCTCCTTGGCTAGTCTGATAACAAGAGGCCAAATCCTTTTTCTTTTTGCTTTTCCATGATGCTGGGGATTGAACCCAGGGCCTTGTGCATGCGGGGCAAGAGCTCTACCAACTCAGCTATGTCCCCAGCCCTAAGAGGGCAAATCCTGACTTCCTTTATCCCCTGACCTCAGTCCTCAGCACAGCAGAGATAAGACCGCAAGGGCCAGGAAGGGCAACAGGAACATAGGACAGAAAGAGGAGGATCAAGCAGGGCCCCTGGCCACTGGAGGGAGGCCCCGGAGGGCCAGGACAGTCTTGGGCAGGGGGATCTTACTACTGTAGGCCCTTGGAACCTGACCACACCCGGGACACACCCACTTTGCTGTTTATAAAGAAGACCAGCCACTGCCAATCGTGGACGTGTGTGGGTGGAGGCCACGGCCCCTGGCACAGCTCCTCCACCTCCGCCTCCGCCAGGATCAGGCACTGCAGCAGCTGGAGGGACTGGATGCCTGTACAACACACACACACACACGTGCACGCACGTGTCCTGGCCCCTACAGATATACCTGTGTGGGGCTGCGTCCATCAGGTGTGTCTGGTGTTGTGCGGAGGGTCTCTCAGATTACATGGCTACACACATTTCTGTCTGGCCTCCACCCCAAACCTACCCTGGGGCTCCTGGGAAGGTGCTTCACAGCTCCTCTCAGAGGGACATTTTCTGGGGCAGGTGGCAGAAATGACCTGGTCCTTGTCCCCCTTCCACTGCCCCGCCCTAGGGATGGCTCTTTCTCCCATACCGGACTCCAACCCTGCCCTGCCCAGGGTGCCCCCACCCCTGAAACCAGATCCTGAGTCCTTCCTGGCCTTCCCTGCTGTTATTTCCCGTTGCCATGTCCACTGGGTGGGGAGAAGAATACCAGGCGGGGGAGCCCTGGGGCAGCACCCGCTGAGTTGGACACGCAGCAGTTTTTCCAGATGCGCACGCTTAGACACACACATAAACATGCACATACAAAGACACACACGTGCGCGCACACACACACCAACACCCTCTCCCTGGAACTCTCCCAAAACTTCAGCCACAGGCTGATGTGCCCCCACCCACCCTACCTGTGGATGTGGGGACCCCTCATCAGTTGCAGGCCACCAGTCCCCATGCCCAGGCCCAGCGGGGGCCCTACAGCCTCCCTGAGGCTGCAGCCCCCACCTAGGTGTAAAGCCTCTTGCTTCAGTTCACCTGGTCCCTTCTGACCTAGGCTGCCAGTGGAGGAGGGCCATGACCAGATCCAAGGGGTCGACCTGACTCAGGACCACTGGTCCAGGTGAAGGCCCTGGCAGCTCCACCCCCTGCCAGGTGCTACTGGAACACGTCGCATCAATGGAAGGCAGTGTGGTGGGCAGGACAGGACACTGAGCACCCCTACCTGTTGCCCTGGGTGCCTGTGTGCCAGAACATTCTGCCCTGTACCAGCACGGCTCGAGGGCCCTAAGACCTGGAGGGGTGGGGGCAGATTCCTTCTCATCTGCCCAGCCTTCTCTCTGCACACGCCCCTGCGCCCTCAGCTGGCCGCCCAGAGAAGGCAGGGCTGGGCCCTCTGGGGCCCAGTGACCGCTGAGGAATCCTGTCATCCACCCCCATCGGGAAAGTTCAGCCTCTGGGTAAGGGCCCCTGGTGGCCCTTCCTTGGCAGAGTGTGCTGTTTGCCTTTGCCTCCAGCAGCCACCTTCACATCCCTGAAGCCCTCACCCAGCACCTAGCCTTGTGCCCAGCTCAGGGTGTGGACAGTGAAGATGTCCCCCAAGGCAGCTGGGCCTGCCCTGTGTTCTTTGCACTCAGATACCTGCTCTGCCAGCACTTGCCGCTGGAAAGTATGCTGAGCCCGGGGCCAGACCAGGCTCAGGCCGCCCCAGGGTCCACCCGCCCTGCCCCTCCTCCAGGCCCAGTCCAGGACATTCGCAAGTTCCCAGGGCCTATTTTCAGTAGTTTGTCTCCTGGGAAGGCTGTCAGGCCTGAGATCTGGCCCCAGGGCTGACCTGCTGGGACACATACTGGAGTGAGCGTGAGGAGAGACTGGACATTGTGATTCCCAGACAGGTCTCTCTGCCCTGCAGGTATCATACCTTGGGCCTAGGTAGACAGTTTTTTTCCTCTCCTGAAAGCGACATAGCTGTTGGGGTGATGCAAAGGGTACGGCCTCTGCTAGTGGGGCTGCACCCTCTGCCTAGGGCTCAGAGTCTGGCCAGATGGGGTGTCCTGCCCTCCCCTTCCTTGTGGCTGGGCTTGATGCCCAGTTGGCTTCCTAGAACCAAAGCCCAAGCAGAACCACCTCAAATTCCAGACTTACAGCCCAGCAGCTGAGGCCCTGTTTATGGCCCTGAGCCAAACCCAAAACCAGTCAGGCCCTGGGGAAAAGGGCTGCCCACACCTGGCCACTTTGGTCCCTAGCCAACAGCACAGAGCCCAGGGCTCTGGAACATGCTATTTTCTTGATATCCAGCCTCCCAGGCTGCAGCCAGAAGCCAGTGAGCCAGACCCAGGGGCAGGAAGGAGTCATGTTACCACAATTCCTATAGAGGCCAGAGGAAGCTACCCTGAACTGGATAGGGTCAAGGAGCCAAGAGCTGGGGAAGTCTCTGGGGAGAAGGGTGCCAGGGCTGATGCCAGGGTCACTGGCCCAGAGGACGCTGAGATGAGCCTGGAGGGTGGGTGCTGGGAGTTTGGAACTCAGGAAGTGGGGACACAGGGAGCCTCAGGCTGAGCTGCCTCACTGAGATGCAGATATGGGAGCAGCTTGAGTCAGAGGCAGGGGAGAGGTGGGGGGGGGGGTTGGGACGGACACCTGGCAGGGAAGTCAGCCACTAAATGGCGCAGTGGGGTAGGGTGCAACTGGGAAGCATGGGGGGGGCATGCACAGACCAGCTCTCCAGGCTCAGCTAGTTGAGCAGAGTGGCCTGGGTATGAGGGTCCAGGGGTCCTGAACTGGGAGTGAGGTGGTCACATGGCATTTTTGAGCAGCCTCACTGCTTGAGTGTGAGGGCGGGTGCACGCAAACCCAGCCTCTCAGTGGGTGGGGGAGAGGGCCGTGCTCCCAGGGACAAAGACACCCATTCCCCCCTCCCGTCCATCTTGGGGGCGTCTGGAGCTAGTGCCACCAAAGAGGTGTCTTGGTGGTGCATCGGACACCGCCCAGCAACAAGGCTCAGACAAACAGTTGCTGTGCCGCCCAGTTTCCATGACAACCCCTTGGAAACAAACACTGCAGCGTCGTCTTCCCCGGCAGGAAACCGGCAAGTCCCGCCCTGCTGAGCCTGAGACGGGGAGCAGTCCGGCCCGTAGAGCCAGGAGCTGATCTACTTGGAATGACCCCTGGTTCTCAATCACCCCAAGTCCAGGGCGGGGGGGTCTCCTTGCCGTAATATGCCACTGACCGGCTGAAGATTTGGGGAGGGCCCCTCCATAGTTTCAGCGGAGGCTGCAGGGCCCGCTGCGTGCTCGGCAGCACCCCCATCCCCAGCCTGCGTCCGCACGCACCCCTGTCCGCGAGAACTTGTCCCGGCAGGAGGGGCGACAAGGCGGGGCTGGGGGTCTCGCTGCGCCTCTGAGCAGGAGTCCCGCGCGCTGCCGGACCTGCGTCCGCTTGGGATGGGAAGCGGCCGCCACTATGGGCCGCTAGACGCACATCCTGGCAGCAACCCAGACGGGGGCAGGGGAGACACTGCCAGACCCCAGAGCCAGCCGCGGAAGCTGCTTGTAAGACAATACATGCAGAGTCCGGGTTCAGCCACCCCCTGGCCGATGGCCTGGACGGCGAGCTGGGGACCCAGAACAGGCCTTGGATGTCCCCGAGGTGACCACGCCCGGTAGCTTCAGATGGGCCAGGTATCCTGGGTGGGGTGCAAAGCAGGAGCAGCAGCCCGCCGGGCGGGTCTGGCTGCGAGTCCAGCGACACCCAGAGCGCGGAGCCCAAGGGCAGGGGTGCCCTCTGGTGGGCGCTGAGGGTAGTAGGCGGAGGGAGCGCTGTGAGCAGGGTAGTCTGAACCCGAGGGGAGGCCAGAACTCTGGTATTATTGCCAATCCACTTAGGCAGGGATTGAACCCGCAAACCCTCACCTAGAAATGACCACCCTCATTCTGTCCCTGAGTCACCCTGCACACCTGAGGCAGACTAAGTTCACGAAGGGTTCATCCTGCAGACTGCAGCAGGGGAAAACAGCCATGGCGGAGCCTGGCCTGACTGCTGACCTCCCAGCCCACCCAGGCTGCCTGTCCACCTTGGCACCTACACACCCCTCATCAGCTCCCCATTCTCTGCCCAGGACTCCTCTGGTCACCAATTCCCCTTCCCTCCTCTGCCTGTTCTCAAGACCCACCCCTCCTACACCACCTGGTTCTGATGGCTGCAGCTGTTTCCAGAGACCAGGCTCCCCTGCAAGATCTCATCATGACCCAGAGCCACATCCTGTTGGACCCCGCCCATCCCCTCTCACCTCTGCACAGGTGTGCCTCCTGCTGCCCACCCCATCTCAGTGATGCTACCACTGCCCAAAACCAGGCCCTGCTTCAGAAACATCTCAACCCCACCAGAAGCCAGGCCCAGGGGCACTGGTTGGAAGCATCTTGGGCAGGACAAAGGGATTCTGTCCTGGATACACATCCATGGCACTGGGTTCTATGATCCTCAAACCTTTTATTGACAGCAAAAGTCTTAGCAGCTAAGTGAGAGCCATGAGAGAAGTGGGTGAGCGGGCAGTGCGGGAGCCAGGCAGAGGGTTCCTGGCAGGGCTCTGCCCTGCCCTAAGGACACCGTGAGCTTGTGGCCATCACCGGCAAGCTGGAGCATAAACAATACTGGTGGGCAGGAACGGGCAGTAAGTAGGGAGCAGCACAACTTCCTCAGAGAGCACCAGGGACTTGGGGACACATAGGGACAGACACACAGAGAATGCTGGGCATGGGGACACACTCGGCAATGGAGGGGGCAGTGAGTGACACACGAGGCACCATGAGGGTCTGACACACCAAGAACAGGGCTGGACATGGGCGCTGCTCTGGGAACCACCACTCAGGCTCCGCTCCAACACTCAGGCCTGGGGCTTGCGGCAGGATGCACTGAGGCAGGACTGGCAGCAGACCACTGTCCCCCACAGAGCCAAGGAGGGGGCCTGGGGAAGGGTCCAGCAGAAGGCAGACAGGCCCTGCCCCTCTGAGGGGCTGTGGGCCTAGGGCTGAACCGTGCCTTCCGGGTCCCTGTCATAGATGTAGCTGCCCACAGCCCCGGTGTTCACTCCTGTGGAGAAAGAAGGCCCGGGTGGTCAAGGAAGGAAGGAGCAGGGGCCTGGGGCAGAGGAGGGGCACCCACAACCCACACCTGGCCACACTCACCCTTGGGTCCAAACAGTATGCCATAGCAGGGCTTGTGGCAGTAAGGCTGGCCGTCATGCTGTGGACAGGATGAGGAGCGTGCTGGCATAACCCTCCCCTCCCCAGGGACAGAGACCACTGTCACCTGCGGCCTCCCCCCAAGAGCCCTCAGGCTAACAAGGCCATGTCCAGGCCCACTCTCTTTGGCAGTGGGGGGGGGGGTGACCACCAGCACTCCTCACCCAGCATGTGCAGGGTGAGTCTCCGCCTGGCCACCAGGGGGCAGCCCTCAGCCTGCGGGCTCCCCTAGGGCCTCTCCCAGCAGCTGCAGCCATCGCCATCGCCAAGTCTCCCACATGTAGGCCAAGGTAGTCCCCAGCCATGTGCTCCTGTCCAGCCCCTGGGGCTCTTGCGTCCCAATGACACGCCCCTGCCCAAGGGCTTAGGCCCCTGAGTCCTCACACAGCCCTCCCTCTCCTCATGTGCCCCAATTCCAGTGCCTCACCTCCGCGTGCCCGCCTGGGGTCAGTGTCTTTGAGCAGCGCTCGCAGCGCAGACAGGGCCGGTGCCAGTCCTTGCCCAGAGATGTCACCTTCTCGGCTAGGAGGGAGGAGAAGCATGAAGTCCAGCACAGCGCAGGGCACAAGCTCCCCAAGGCTGGGGCCGGGCACCATCACTCACCAAAGTAGACCCTTTTGTTGCAGCGAGGACACATGTTGGGCTCCCCAGTGAACGTGGTCACGCTGGAGGCTGGGGGTGTGGAGCTGGGTCAGGGGGACCGCTGCCACCTACACCCACCCACATCTGCCCCCTGGCGGTGCCCAACCCACCTCTGCTGGGCCCCTTAGTGGGACCGCTGGCCTTCCGCTCCTCAGCTCGGACCACTGGCACCTCGATGGGGCCGGTGACCTGAGGGCCCTCAGCCAGGGGCTTCTCATAGATGTAGGAGCCAGCACCCCCAATATTCACGCCTGCGGGTGGCAGGCACATCAGCTGGGTGGCCAGTGCCCATGGCCCACCCTCCCATCGCACCTGAAGCTTCTCAGAAGACAGCCCTCCCAGGGCTCTGTGGCCTCCAGGCCACCCGGAACCCCAGGGGGCAAGCCCGTGGCAGTCCGCCAGCGCAGCACTCACCTTTGGGTCCAAACAGTGTGGCGTAGCAGGGTTTGTGGCAGAAGGGCTTCCCGTCATGCTAGGCAGAGAGGCTGGGTTAGGGCGAGGAGCTGCGGCCCTGCCCGCCTCCCCAGGGCTGACCTTACCTCAGCATGGCCCCCCGGGGTCAGCGTCTTGTTGCAGCGCTCACACTTGAGGCAGAACTTGTGCCAATCCTTGCCCAGGGAGCTCACTTTCTCAGCTGCGGGCAGCAGAGGGTCAGGGCAGCCACTGGACCTACCCTTCCCAGTCCCCTTCCCAGTCCTGCAGCTTCCAGGCCCCACCTGGCTGTCTCCCACTTCAGGGGCTCCAAGCTGAGCGGGCTTCCCTCTTGGGAAAATCCCATCACCTAGGCCAGCCCCTGCTCTCCCTCCAGGTCCTTGTCATTTGTAAGTGGTCCCAGATGGAGCACCTTTTATGCCCTCAATGTCTGTTTTGACTGAACCTGCTTACACCTGAACCTCCCTCAAACACCTGTCTCACACACACCTGCCTCCCCCACATCTGTTCTCCTGCACACGTCACCAACCCCCACCCCATAAGGGCCCTGTGGAGCTGGCAGAGGCTGGCTGCAGAGGGAGCAGCCCCTGGCCTCCTTGTGACCCCAGCAGGACCCATCTGTCTATATTTGGCTCCATCATTCTGGGCCCTCCCCCACCCTGTCTCCTCCGGCTGCCACTTTGGTGCCAAAGGTCTGAGACCAGCTGCTGAGAATGGGGTGCCCACTATCCCCACTCTGGGAGCTCAGGCTGCTGAGCCACCACCTTCCAAAGGGCGGAAGCGTGGGCCTCCAAGTGGACAGAAGCTGGGCCTCCCCATGGGAGTAAAGCAGGAAAAGGGTGGAGAAGAGGGCAGGAAGAAGGGCTGGAGCAGAGCCGGAATTCCAGAGGGAAGGGGCTAGACTGGAGGCTGAGGAGGGTGTCATGGCCCTGGGCTGTGGCCCCAGCTCCGCTGGGTAGAGGACCAGCAGCTCTTTAGTTCCCACTCACAGTGTGGCCCAGTGCACGCCATCTGGGCCAGAACCCTGGCAAACCTGGCAAGAGGTAGAGAATGGAGCCCTGGCAGGGTATAGCCTACCTCGAGAGGCCTGGGGTACTGATCTGGGCCACAAGACTAGGTGCTTCAGGTTCCTCAGTACAGGGCCCCAAGTGCTGGTTCTCCAGAACTCGGGGAAAGGCCATCCTCCAGGACCCGCCCCCACCTCCAGAGAGGAGTACCTGCTCATCTTCCCCTGACACCATCAGCCAGGGCCCCCACTGTGTCCACCCCAAGGCAGACAGGAGCTGGCTGGGTGGAGGGGGGCTTGGTCCTCTCCCCAGCCTGGCATCCTCTCCTAGCACTGCGATAAGAAAGTCGTTGAGATCGCAAACGGCGGTTGCGGCAGCTGCAATCCAGGGCTGCCAGAACCAGGCTCCTCTGGCCAGCTCTGGGCCATGGGCCATGTGGGGGCAGGGAACTGACCCTCAGACCCATTGGCTGAGTCGATGGCCACATCGACTTGAGCTGGGAACACAGAATCGATCAAGTCTAATAGCCTGGAAGGGAAAGGGCTCCCCACCAGGTCACATGCGTTCTCGGGGACACAGGCACAAATCCTAAGGTTCCTCTAGGATGTCCTGGCTGGGGTCTGCGTAGCGGGGGTGCTGGGCTGCAGCCTGGTGGTGGAGTGGGCAGGGCTCTGGACCCCTGCCTTCAGGGCTTTCAGGCAGGACAGAGCCTCTGGGGCTGAGGAGCTTGTTTTCCTCTCTTCCAAGTGGCAGAGATCTTTTTCCGGGTTGCTTGTTGGCCAAGGCTCCAGAGAATCCTAAGCTGGGGTCTGGGATAAAGTCATGAACAGCCAGACTGCGAGGGCCCTGGCCTCTGCTCCTCACCCTGAGCCTTGTAGGGACAAGCCCTCTTTGGACAGGGACTGAGGGCTGGGCCAGCTCCTGAGGAGGAAGCAGGAAGCCCCTCAGCTCCTGGCCAAGCCAAAACACTTCAGGCCAAATCCGGTCCCTCCCCTCTGGGAACAGCAAACAGCAGTGTGGCCTCTCCTCCTCCTCCTCCTGTCGGCTGGGGAAGCCAGTGGCTTCCTCTGACCACCCGCTGGCAGACCCTGTCTGTTCTACCCTTCTGCTATCCTCATTTCTGGTGCTATGTCTGTCCTCTGTCAATAGGCAGGGACTTTGCTGCCCTGAGAAAGTGGGGACTCAGTCAGAAGGAGCAGGGCTATCCCAGGGCAGCCCAAGGATGTGAGTGAACAGGTTAGGGGTCTGGATGGACATCTGAAAGAAGGGACTGCCTGGAAGAGACCAGACCCGCTGCCTAATACTGCCTCCTGCCCTAGCGGTCCTGACATCCAAAAGGCTGGGGTCCAGGCCACCCATAACTCAAGTCCGTGAGGACTTTTGTAGCACTCCCACCTCCACCCCGGTGTGAAACTGCGGGGGTACCTCGCTAAGGAAAGGAACTCGTTGGGACATGCTGGAGGCGGAGGCCAAGGTCGCCCCCGCTTGGACTAAGTCCCAACAACGCAGCCCAGACCTAGGCCAGCGGCCTGGGTAGAAGCAAGTGGGCTCTGGGGTCACTGCTTGGGTCCAAGCGAGCCAGGGCCTGGAAGGGCAGCCGGCTGGGACCGAGGGGTACGACCAGGAACGACCGGAGCGCGCAACCCCGCCCGACCCCGCCCCGGGTGGCGCCGCCGCCGGAGATCAGCGATGCGTCCGCTCCGCAGAGCGCCCAAGACCCTGCCCCACGGGCGGGGTCGTCATTGGAGGAAATGGCTTTAGGGCTTAGGGTCCCGCACCCCACCGGCCCCCACCCGCAGCTCCCAGGGCTTGGCGTGGCTGCCCCCGCCCTGCGCGGGCCGCACCCTCTGGCCGCACCCGCGTGGGTAGCTAGGAGAGCCGGGCTCCAGCCGCGCACCCCAACCCGAGCGCACCGCGGGGCGCGGTTGTGCAGCGGGGGACTGGCGGCGGGCGGACACTCACCGAAGTACACCGTCTTGTCGCACTTGGGGCACTTGGAGGCCATGGTGTGTGCGCCCGATCTGTCCGCGCCCTCCGCCCGCGCTCGTCTCCGCGCTGCCGCCCGAGTCGGCCCCGCCCTCCGGCCCCCCGCCCGTCATTGGCTCCGCGGCCAGGCGGGGCCTCGGGAGCCCGCCCCCCGGGCCGCCGGACGCCGGAGATGCAGCGGGCGGGGCGCACCTGCCGCGGGCGAAAGGCGACCCTGCCCAGCGCCCAGACCCGCTTGCTCCGCGGGTCTCTGGGGCCCGCCTCAGCGTTTCCACGGCAACAACGGGTCTTCGGGCCGGCGCGTGCCCCCTGCGAACCCGTCCAGGGTCCTCCGCCCCCGCCCCCGGCGCCTGGCAGAGTCGCGGCGGGGGGGTCGCGCGCGGGGCGCCGACCCACCCCCACCCGCCGCGCGACACCGCCTCCCTTTGTTGCCCGGTTTCCACAGCAACAGCTGCGCGGCGCTGGGCGTCGGGTTCCGGGCGGGGCCCAGCGGTCCTGTCTGTGGTGCTGAAGGCGGGCGGGCGGGACTCGCAGGGAGGCACCGCCACTTCCAAAAACAGCGCGAGAAACGGCTGGAAGGGTGGGGAGCCGGGAGGGGGCGGCCTGCGCCGGCGCAGGGACGAGGGGGCCGCGGGCGCACTCGCGCACAAAGGCTGCTCCACACGCACTCCCACTCGGGCAGTGGGGCCGCTGCGAGTGCCCTCCGAGCCGGCTGCTGAGGGCTGACACGCCCATCTGCGAGTTCCAGGCTACTTTCTTTCCTAGTCCCAGGGCCTCTAAGTTCCAGGCTCCTGGCCCCAAAGCGTTCCATAGGGCTGGGCAGCCTGAGATCCTGCCAATCAGATGGTGTCTCCCACCCTGCCTATTCCTCAGAACCATCCCCCTGCAAACCACTGTCCTCTCTACCAGGGGCCTGCCTGACCTCTCCAACCTCTACCTGCCTCCATCCTGGACCCCAGAAGGATCTGCCCCAAGACAAAGGCCTCCGGACCCCCAGATGTCTACTCAGTCGTCCTTCTCAGCCCACTGCCCAGCTGGGACCTGGGGCCCAGAAACAACCCTCACACTCCTCATCCAAGCCCCAGTCTGGGCAGCCAACTCTTCACTGCTCCGTGCCAGACCTTGAGGTCCGCCTCATTTCCTCTGCCTGGTGCCTCTGCCCGGCCTGAGGTCTGGGCCAAGTGGCTTCGTCACCCCTTCCAGGATCCAGGTAGCAGTGGCCTCCCCTGGTTCCCTTCCCCCATCCTGGCACACACCAGGCTGCCACTGCCGTTTCCATGGCAATGGCAGCACCAAAACATGCACCCCCCAAAGCCTGACTGACCAGCCTGACCAGCTCCCCCTGGGCACCTCTGGACTGCCAAGGTGAGAGATGGGGGCAGGGAGCATTCAGCCAGTGCCTTCCTGGGCAGGGTCCTTTCATTCACCACCAGCTCATGGCTCAGCCTGGATTCATGTCCCCCTGACCTCCACTTGGTACCCATTACCGTACCCTCCAGCTCCTTCCCCAGCTTGGGAGCCAAGGGGGGACTTGGGCACCACCCCCTTGACAGCACTCTACTTCTTGATATTTGCAGGACTGTGTTTTCTGGAAGGACAGATCCTAAGGGTGCCCAGCCTTGCCTGAAGAGCAGTTGAGGGTGGAGGACCCTAGAACGGGTGGCAGCAAAGGAATGGCATTCAGCACTGGCCAGATGCCCGGGGTTGAGAGGTGGTGGAGTGGGGAGGGGAAGGGGAGTCCTGCTGACAGCTTTTACCCTGCTCACCCCCAGTTGCAGTCCCTTGGTCGAGGCCAGAGGTTCCATGGTGTTATGGAGCTGTTCTGGGCCTGACAGGAATGGACATGGGCCAACAGGCACAGAGCAACAGCCTTGGCTTCCACCTCTGAGGCCATGAAGAGCTGGAGGTTAGGGCAGTGGTGGGCCAGGATGGGCTCCTGGTGTGGAGAAGGGAAGGTGTAAGCACCTAGCATAGGCTGAGTGGAGGATGACAGGGTGTGGGGAGGCAGTCAGGGGCCTGGATGCTGAGGCAGGTGACCAGCTGTGGAACAGAGGTCCTTCCCCTGGGGCCCCAGTCACACGGTGCCCTACTGTCCAGTCACCCTGCTGCAGGGAACCTAGGATGGGCTTGGTGGCAAATGCAGGAAGGGTGCATCCTGGACCGAGGCTCTGAGGTGGGCCTTGGCAGGGAGGCCAGGGCTATTAGAACCAGGTCTCCAGGCCCACCCTCAGGTCCCTCAGAGCATGCCTGCCCTCTGGGGATGGCCCCTACCCTGGGGATGCAGGTCCTTTTCCCCATCAGCAGTGCCTCAGGAGAACAAAGCAAAGCTGAGAAGCCCACTCCTGGGCCCTTGTTCTGCCCACCCCTCATCCTCATCGAAGATGGGCACACAACCAAAGCCCTGCCTGGCACCGGTGGAGGGCCTGGCCCTGAGGTAGGCATTGTAGAGGGAGCCTACCTGCCCTTCCCACACCAGGCCTCCAGGACCCCACAGCCTCGGGACAAAAACTGCCTGAAGGGCCGGGGATGTGGCTCAGGCGGTAGCGCGCTCGCCTGGCATGCGTGCGGCCCGGGTTCGATCCTCAGCACCACATACCAACAAAGATGTTGTGTCCGCCAAGAACTAAAAAATAAATATTAAAAACTCTCTCTCTCTCTCTCTCTTAAAAAAAAAAAACTGCCTGAAGAGGAAGGGCACCGCTGAGCCAGGGGCTGCGGTTTCCACCCAGCTGCTCGAGCTGACCCAAAGCCCACTGCCCTTCCCCAGACCCCCCACAGTTGCCAAAAGCCCGAGGCTCCTTTCTCAAGGCCTAGTTGGGGACCAAGGGCATGGGGCCAAATGAAGACTAAAATTAGCAGGAGAAGAGGGAGTCAGTGACCCGAGAAGATAGGTAGGTGTCCACTGTAGCTGTGTCCCCAGCACGCGGGCCTGTCCCCAAGTTGGGCCCCATCACAGGTTCACAGAGGGAGGCCAAGATACCCCCTTATCTATCCCCAGGGCAGCAGTAGAAGTGGTTTCTATTTTAATGCCTTGGGCTGGGGGTGGGAGAACCCAAAGCAGAGCCCACTGCCTGGTGGGGAGGGGCCAGCTGAGCAGTAATGGCCTAAGGGTAGGCCCTAGAGCCAGGGCTCCTCCCTTAGGCTGGCCCAGCCTGCACCTGTCCCCATGCCTGCAAGGGTGAGGGACAGGCTGAGATAAGATTTCTGAGCAGGGACTTGCTGAAATTTGAGCAAATCCTCATTGTGGAGAAGTGCACCTGCTGGGGTGGCCGGCCAGTGTAGGGCGTGGGCTCTGGACTTAGAGCTTTCAGGCCAAGCTGGCCCAGTTGTGCCCATGACCCTGGCCTTAGGCAGTCTCAGTATAGCTCCTCTTAAGGGGAGGCCCTTGCCCTGGCTGGCATGGAAGGTAGCAGGGGAAGGACTGGATCAGGGCTCTGAAGGTCAGCCTAGGGTGCCCCTGGCCCCAGGAGGTCTGGGCTGAGGTGGCCTCTCGGGCTGCCCTGAGGAGAGCTGCTTTGCCCCAGTCACTGCCCACCATTCTGGCCTGACTGCTGGGGCAAGTGTGGGAAGAGGTGTCCTGGGCCCCGACCTGCCAAGGGAAGACCTGGGGTCTTCACAGGTGTTGAGGTGAGGGAAGGCCCCAGGCCCATGACTGGGAGACGGGCTGGGAACAAAAGACACAGGGAAGGGTTGGCTGGGTTTTTTCCTTTTTATGAGATTTTTTTTCTTTGTTTTTGTTTAATATGAAAATTACTTGAAAAGACAAGGGGCCAACCCCGCCAGGCAGCTCGGCCACCACCAGCCGCTCCAATCCTAACGTTCCAGGTGTAAGTTACAGAGCTCAAGTTCATCTACAAAAAAAGTAATAAAAATAAAATTTAAAATGGCACCTTCAACAGAACACAACAAAACCTTAGGGCCCGGCCCGGGCAAGAGCCCCACAGCGTGCAGGGCAGGGCGGCTCCTCATCTGCTCCAGCCAAACAGTAAACACAAAGCTAAAAAGGACTCCTCGGCCTCTCGGAGTGAGTGAGACCACACTTCCCCGACAACCGAGTCCTGCAGGTGAGGGCGGGAGGTGGGCACTACAGAAACAGAGGAGGGGCGGGCAGCAGTCTGGCGGGGAGGAGACCGCCATCTGTGTAGGCCTCGAGGGACACGGGCAAGGGCAGGCGGCCCTAGTCCTCGATGACGATGGGCTCGTCGTTGACTGGTGCAGGCGGGGGTGGCCGCAGCGGCAGAGCCTGGCTCTGGCGCAGGGCGATGGGCTTATAGGGCCGGCGGGCAGCACGCTTGGTGTCCGAAGATGAGAGCAGCTTGCGGATCTTCCTGTAGGGAGAGGCAGGCAGGCTGGTGAGTGCTGGAAGGGTGGCCAAGACCCTGGCCCTGCCCTGCGAGGGCCCCACCTGGTCTCCTCCGTGGCCATGTAGAACACGTCATCCGGGGCGTCGATCCAGTTCATCCGTCGCCTCTTAACAGGCGGCAGGGAGCCCCCCCGGATCAGGCGCACTTTGGTGGGGTATGACTTCCCATTGAGCAGCAGGTTCCGGCTTGGTCCCTGGGGGGGAGAAGAGCATGAGGGGCTCCTAGGGAGAGACAGGAGACCCTGCCACGTGAGGCTCACACACCCCAGGCCAGGCCAGGCGGGAGCCTGTGAGGGCTGTTCAGTCCCCCAAGAGGCCAGTGCCACCTCTCTGGTCTGCCCCCATGGCACTGGCAGGGTTGCTGGCTCTTACCATGTGCCTGGTCTGTCCGTGGTTTGCCAGACCTGGTGAGGAAAGGACAGAAGGTGAGCCTGGGTCAGGGGAGGGCATCCTGCACCCACACTGCCTGCTGATGGCCCTCAGCCAGGCCCAGGACACAGGCAGCTTCTTGGGGTCATCCCTGGATCTATGGCCTACAGCAAGGGGCTTAGGGATGTGGGGACGCAGGTCCTCAGTCCCAGGCTGGCTCAACATCCATGAGCTCTTAGAGCCACCTGTTCTGGGCAGCAGACGATGTAGCCGCTTGGGCTCCAGGCAGAAGGCCAAGAGAAGGGAGTCTGACGGCCGGCTCCCCGCAGGCAGACCACCCACCCGGCTGGGCCTCAACACACTATCACGACGCGCCATGGCTGTATTCAGGTCAGCAGCCCCAGAAGCCCCTCTGCAAGGCAGCCTCAGCCCACTTGTGGCTTGGTGCCAGCTGCTAAGGAGGGCACCCAAGGCTCAACACGGACAGTTCCTAGAGGGATGCCACCAGAGTGGGGCTAAGAGGTAAAGCTCAGACTCCATCAGTGGTGCCAGCGCCACCCAGGGCCACTGTTAACCTCCTGGCCCTGACAGCCAATGTAAGCATGAGAACTAAAGTGGTCTCTGGACAGCCTGTCCCCAGCACTGGACAGGAAAGGGTGCCTGGTCAGGCCCTGGTGGCCCCCACAGCACCCCTCCAGTCCCAACCTCCTCCACCCAGAGTGACTCCTCATGTAGGATGTTCCTGGGGCCCAGCTTTTACTTTGAGTTTATTTTTGTATTTCCTATTTGTTGTTCTCAGTCACACGTGACAGTGGAATGTACTGACACATCCACACACGGAGCAGGACCTCCCACTCTTGTGGCTGAGGTGACGTGGAGTTACACAGGTCGTGTATTCATACAGGAACACAGCACTGGGGCCCAGCTTGCTTGGCTCCCTAGGTGGGGCAGGGCTAGGCCCCAGGTCTCTGGGCTGTAGTGCCTGAGCAGGGACAGCCTGCTCATGGCACCTGCAAGAATCCCAGCCAGCCCTGTGCCCGGGGACAGCCATTAGCACCAAAGCTACTTACCCAGGTAAGTGCCTGCCAGAGCGACGGACGGCAGAGGGAAGAAGACCGGCAGAGTTAGGGTGAGCAGCATGCATGGGGCGGGGTGGGGCGGGGCAGCACAGGGCAGTGGGCAGTGAGTAAGGCCCCATGAGCTGGGGCAGGCCCTCATCCAGAGCTCATACCTGCCCAGGCAGGACAGAGTCCCCACCCCAGGCCACAGTCTTCCCTCAGCGTCCGCAAGGAGGCTGAGCCAACGTCCAGCTGACCCACAGCTTCCAGCCCTCTACAGTACACAGTCTGGGATTGGGATTGGTCTCATGGCCAGCCCCTCTGACCTGGGATCTGACCCTGTGGAGTACAGGCCATTGTGGTGCCCCAAAGGACTGGACAGGGCTGCCCCTGCCTCCTGGGAGGTGCCCACCACTAGGAACCACACACTAGGATCCAAGGAGGTGGGTTTCCGAAAACTCAGTGGGAATAAACAGACTGGACCAACTTGCCTGTGAGCAGCTTCCCACAGAACCAGAGGCCAGCTCTTAGGGCGGCCCTGCCAACAGACAGCCCAGAGGCCCTGTCCAGATGGGTCCTGATGGAAGGGACAGGCCCAGGTGTGAGCTCACCCTGCAGCCCCAGAGTGGGCGGCTGACCCCACAGGGATATGCCTGCCAGGGTGCCCCGTGGCCTGCAAGATCATAAGACCACCTTGAGTGGGCATGTTCCAAGGGGACAAGGTACAGCTGGGTGGCTGCCACCTCCTGGGGCAGTGCCTGGCCCCTCCCTTGAGCCAGCTCGCTGGTGAGAGCAGCACACCTGTCCTGACAGCCTGGGGAGGGGCCTGAACAGGCCCATCCTGGTGGCTACCCCTCAGGGCTTGCTGGTGACACTGGGGCTAGGGCCTGCACCTGCTCCCCCAGGGTAGACTGGGGTCCTGCCACCCTGCTCCAACAAAGCAGGGCCTGAACGGATGCTCCGATGGGAGGCACCAGGCCTGGGCATGGCCCAGCCACCCATGGCCACCCATGGCCTCCCAAAGCCTCCGAAGATGCTCCACCAGCCGCCGGCCCCACCCAGCATATGCGCGAGGGGATGGCAGGCAGCACCGCGTGGCCCCAGGGTGGGGCTGAGGGCATGCGAGCAGTCACAGCGCGATGGCAGTGGGGGCACCAGGGCGACGTGTGCAAGGACAGTCCACCCCAGGGCCCAGGCCAGGAGGACGCAGGCCAGAGGCCGGGGCTCATGGGCTCTCTGCGAGCGAGCAGCGAGGCCAAGCGAAGCACGGGGTGAGGCTGTGGCCGGGCCCGTGCAGACTGCCCCTGCACGTGCCCTGAGCCGCCCACGGCGAGCAGACAGCACACACAGGCACCACACGGGCTCGCCACACACCAGTGGCCGCGGGCCTTACCCCTACTGGGCATCAAGAGGCGCTTCTTCACGTTGCCTGGCAGCGCCACGGGCAGGAGAGAGGGAGAGAAAACACCATCAACTGGCGCAGTCAGCTGTGCCGTGGGGCCCAGCACGGGCCGTGTGCAGCCCAGGGCAGGAGGCTGTGCCCTGTACACACCTTGCCTGGCCTCCCCACCAGGGCGGGCAGCAGAACCCGACTCACCGTCCACACCGTTGTGCTGCTCATAGCTCCTCTTGCCCAGGATGGTGGGGGAGCCATTGTTGATGACCGGGGCCGACTTGGCAGGGGTCAGGCTGCTAAGTACACTGGACGCGCTCTTTACAGGGTCGGGTTTGGGGGGTCGGGGATGGGTCTCTGTGGGAGCAGCAGAAGGCAGAGTGTCGGAGCCTGGCAGTGACACCACCGGGTCCTCCACCCCAAGGGCCTGCAAGACTCTGGGCAAGTGGCTATGTGGAGACCAGTACCCAGCAGGGCTGGGGCTTAGACACCATCAGGCAGGCTCCCTGCAGGAGGGCCAGCCACAGCCCTGAGTCAGTGCCCGCAGCCTCCAGGACCCAGACAGGCCCGTAAACACTGCAAGCCCATCTGACGGCCTCCGGGTCTAAGCCATCAGAGATGGTATCAGAGGGCTGGCCGCTGGCCAGATGTTGAACTGCTGGCCTAGCTAAAGAGACACCCCAGCCACCTCCTCCACAGGACAAGGGTAGGGCCAACCCTGGGGCCCAGGGCCCCGGGGAGGGAGCGATGCCAGGCAACTGTGTCTGTGCAGAGCACACTTAGCTCATGTTTCCGGAACGTCCTTCCCAGGACAGGCACCTCCACCCTGGGAGGACTGACTCATGAGCCTGCTCGAGCATCATGCTGGCGGGGCACCCCCACTGCAGGCCTGGGGCCCATGCTTCTGGATGGACCAGGCACACGGCTGGAGTCTTGGGCCTCCCAGCAAGGATGGTGGCCAGGTATGCGCCTCCTTCCCAAAAAGGCCCGCAAAGGCCTGAGTGCTGCCTATGGAGGCGCCTGGGTCCAGGATTCCCTGTGGGCATCAGGGTGTGCGGGGACTCTGAAGGGGGTCCTCGGTGTGCCTCAAGGAGGCTGAACCCTGCAGTGTCTGGGACTCACTGTGACCCTGGTGGCGGGGGCGCAAGGCCCATGAGTCTGCCTGACTGGCATAGTGCAAGGCACCCAGAGGGGCGTCCCATGAGCATTCAAGCCTCTGGATGAAGGAGCTGTGGGCTGCACCAAAAGCTTCCATTTTGGAAGCTCCAGGGGTGGCTCCATCGCCAGCTTACCGAGATACCGGAGCACAGCTTCCAGGGGCTTCCGCACTGCCTGCTTCAGCACCAGTGGGCTCTGGGAAGCTTCGGGCAGCCGGGCAGTGCCTGTGGAGGGATAAGGTGTATCAGGGGCTGGGCCCCCAGGGAGCTGAGCAGAGCCTGTACCCCAATCTGGGTGTTCTCCCTGGGCCCAGATGCTGCTGGCCCCACGGCCAGGCCCCAAAGCCGCCTACCCACCCCAGCTACACTGACATCAGGAGGAAGACTCACACTCAGCCTTGATGGCGGCACTGTTGATGGGCATGTAGGGGTGCCGTGCGGCATGCCATGGGCGCAGGATCTCACGGCACAGGCGCCGGGCGATCCGGGTCAGCTTGGTGGTGTGCAGGTAGAAAGCCTGCCTCGTCTTCATGGCAAACTTGGGGCTCCCGCTGCTCCGGGCTGGGATGCCGTGGGGACTCTGCGGAAGGGGGGCGCACCGCCCCAACACAGCGCCATGACCGAGGGCCGAGGGCCTGTGGCCGGCGCAGAGCGGGTGTTAGGCTCGTCCCACTTACCATGTTGTTGCGATTTGGTCCTGGCCTCTCTCCATCTAACCGGGTTGGCATTTTCAAGCCACCATATTTCTTCCAATATGTCCAACAAGATGCGCAGAGGCGACACTGCATGTTAGGGGGACCCCAAGAATACCACTGGTAAGACTGTGTGGCTACGGACAACAAAGTTGGAAATAGACGGATTCTTAAGCAGAACCAACGGTGCAGAGAGCATTCCACAGTGTCCCCCGCCCCTGCCGCAGCCGCCCCCACCCACCCAGGGAACCCCGCATGCTCCCAGCTCTCCTCACCCCCCACTGCTGCAGCCCCACCGTCACAGGCCACCCCAGGCCAGGTCACGGGCCTGCAGAGACCACATGGCACCATGGCAGCAGTGACGTCCCTGCGGCCCCTGTCACCCCAGTGGGTGCCAGGCGGGCACTTACTGTAGCAGCTCTCGCAGGCCCGGCCAGCCCCGGGGCTCTGGCCTGGCGCCCCTGTGCCGTTCACCACACTGGCCTTAACGCTGTTGACGCTGATCTGGTTCGGGTTTGGCTTGTTGCTTAAAGGGGGGAGGGAGCAGTCACAGCAGCCCTGTGAGGCAGCCAGGTAGCCAGACCCCTGTCCCTGTGCCTTGGCATTTCTAGGAGTGGCCACCACCAGGTGGAGCTGTCCTCCCAGTCCCAGGGTGCAGAGCACTAAGCCCTGGGCCTCTGGCCCCCGCAGGCCACTCAGCACCACACAGGGTTTCCTCCAGGGCCTCCGGACTGTCTGGACTACAGGCCGGCCAGTTCAGGAGCCCCCAGAAGCCTGGTGCCCACAGTCCACCCTGCCAACCCTCAGGGACCAAAGCTGGAACTTACTAGTTGGGAATATAAACTTGCTTTAACTTGCTCTCTGCTTCAGCTGCTTTCAAACGTTTCTTAAAGCAAAAGAGAGGATCAGAGAGGTCAGCGGGCAGGCCAGGCCACAGCCTGGGAACCAGGGGGAGGGACCACCACTGTCTCCTGAGCACTGCCTCCTCGGGGAAGGCCTGTGTGAGAAGTTTTCCGAACGAGCACAGACCCCAAGAGGGGACCAGCTCAGCCTTGCTGACCCACCGGGGCTGTCTGCCTTGCCATCCCCCAGCTCCTCCCCTTGCTCAGGGTGGGGGGCAGGGGCAGGCGGGCTCACCTGCTGGACGTATCTGTCAGTGGTCTTCCACATGTAGTAGTACTCGATGATGCTGGTGAGCGACTTCCACGGGAGCTGGGGCAGGAAGGGGGCATGAGGTGGGCAGGGACAAGGGCCGTACAGAGGAGGGGGTGGCACCCACTGAAGGGAGTCCCCAAGCTAAATGCTGAACACGGCAACCCCCTAGACTGTCCCCTCCCAACCCATGCTGAACGTAACTGCCACTGGGACGCCAAGGGGTGGGACCTCCTGGTGTCCTCTTGAAGGATCAGAGAGGAAGGAGTTTGGGGGGCTCCTCTCTGCACTCCCTGGCCCTCTGCCCTCCGGTGGCACGGCACAAAGGGGAAGGACGTCTGTTCCTGTGAACTCCCTAGCCTCAGGGCCTGCTAAGGGGCACCGAGGGACCCGCAAGAAGTGGAAGACAGGGCGCTGGCCCTCGCCTGGACGGACTCCAGTGTGCAGACTCTTCTCTGCATCTGACGCGCTCTCTGGCCCTCGCACACTTCTGTGTGCTCCCATGTGCTCATGTCCTAAGCGCTGAGATCCCCCAGGCTCTGTGAGCTCGCAGTCTTCTCACCAAGGACACCCAGATTTGCTGCTTGCTCCTGACTCCTACCCCAAGCTACGTTTAGAAGGCACCTGCAGTCCCCCAGCTTGCACTGCCTCTGTTTACCTACACTCTCTTCTGGGTCGGAACCTGAGGTCTCGCAGGCTGGCCAGTGCTCCAGGCCGGGCCACACCCAGCCAGGGCTCAGCTGGAGGATCTGGCCTGCAGAGCTTCTGTGTCTTCCCAGCACAGACACACAGCAGTGCCCTAGGCAGGCATCTGTGGGGCCCCCAGGCCCCTGGCTCACCCTCTGCAGCTCCACCATCTAAATGACCCGTTCCATTCTATTCTGTCTTCTGGTTCTGTGTTCAGTCTCAGGTTTTGCTCATTTTGTTTAGTTTCTGGCCAAGTTATGTATGCACCCTATCTGTAGGCTGGTGAGGGGAAGGGCCAGTGTCCTCCAGCACCTGTACCTGGTCATCTTCCACTCCTGCCAGGGATATCCCATCAGGAGACCCCCCCACCAGGACAGCCCAGGGCTGTGGGACAAGCTGAAGCTCCCCTCCAGGCCCACAGCCTCTTCCAGCCTGTGATCCTCGGCACTCTCCAACCTCCCATCTCTGCCTCCTTGGGTTGGACTTGCTCCTGTTTTGCTGCTGCTCCTAGCTGGATAGAGGCTGTCCCGCTGTGTCCTGGCCTGACAGCCCCACCATGCACAACACGCTCCTCCTCCATGGGTGACCGTGGGCCTTCGCCACAGAGCAGGGGCTGCTCTTCTTTCAGCCAAATTTAAAAGTATGCAATCCTTCGGGGCTGGGTACAGGACACAGGCCCTTCCGCACTAGAAGAGGGGCCTCACAGCGCAGACCCATAGGCCTGAGTTCAGATTCTCACAGGATGCATGACACAGGCTGAGCTCCATTAAGAACATAAAAAGCCACATTCAGGGAGGAGGGTCTCCCTGAGGACACCCCCAGGGACCTGGTCCTCACCACAAGGTGGCGCTTGCAGGTGTGGCCCAGGCCCAAAGGGACCTGGTGTGTGTGCTCAGCACAGCACAGAGGCAGGACAGGGGCACAGGGCTTCCCACGCACATCCCACAGCCCACCTGGTGACGCGCCACAGCTGGTTGCTCCCCGCCCCTCCCGGGGCACTTACAAAATCTTGCTGAATATCTGTAAAATCTTTCCCATATTTTTCCAGGGCTTCCTCAAAAAGATTAGCCTCAGACGCTGACCACTCTTCCATCTCGTCCCTGCAGAGCACGGGCCCGCCCTGCGGCACGAGGGCGGAGATGGCCCGGGAGATGTCGTAGATATTCTTGTGCAGGGTGTCCATGGCATGGAACTGCAGCAGGACAGCAGGGTCATCCGGGCCCAGCCCTCCCAGCCCCAGCATCTCCCCGAACCTGGAATGTGCTTTAAGAGGAGCACCCTCCCTCCCTGACCCCACAGCACACACTGCCAAGTCGGGGTGGGAGGGGAGAGGCTGAGCTCTAGGTGGAGGGCCACCTTCCCTTACCCTGCACGCCTGAGGCGGTGCTGGCCCCAGGTGAGGGGCATGCCTGAGGCGGGTGCTGGCCCCAGGTGAGGGCGGGGAGATGGCTGCAGCCCACTTACCAGGGTGATGTCTCGGGAGGCCGCGGCAGCGCTCATGTGCAGGCTGGGCTGTCGCACTGAGCTGCTGCAGTCCAGGGCCCGGGCGAAGGTTCCCACGGAGCTATGGGGGCGGAGGGGCACAGACACCAGAGTCGGACAAGCAGGAGGGATGCCCCCACCCCACAGGCCAGCAGGGCCCAGGAGACCAGAGTTCAGCTCCCAGCAGGCCTGAGACATAGGCCTGCGGGCACCTTGGGCAGCTGAGTGCAGGCATCACAGACAGAAATTGCAGAGCCTCTCCAGCTGCAGGGCTATTCGCACCCACACCCAGCTGCCTCCAACTCAGGGGCCGAGGCCAGCCCGTCTGCATGAGCGGCTGGGGTCAGCTGAGCCACAGCTCCCGGCCTACTGGCTCTCTCCAGGCCTCACCCCATCCCTCGTGAACTCCCCTGCCATCCCCAGCCTGCCCCATGCTGGCTTGCTGGCCACTAGTGTGGATGGCCCTGAGGCACCCTGCCCCGGGACTCCCAGGCAGTATCAGCCACGCCCAGAGAAGGATGGGCTAGGGCCTCTGATGCCCTCTGGGAACTCTAAGGGGTCTTAACTGCCAGTGAGGGTCTGGCCATCAGGAGCCCAAGGACAGGAGTGTGGGATCCTGTCCACGTGTGAGATCTAGGACCCCTGGTGCCCCAGCACCTATGCAGGAAAGCTGCAGGCTGAGCCCCTTGCAGTCCTGACACCAGCGCCCAGTGGGGAACTTACCGGGCCACCACAAGGAACTGGTCAATCTGCTTGTCCACCAGTGGGTTATGTGCCTCCCACACCTTGGTCTCCAATTTGGACTGGTCACGGCCATCCTCCTCACCTATGGGGAGAAGTGTGGTTTGGTGGGGTCAGAGAGGTGCTGGGGAAAGCCCAGGATCTGTCATGGGAACACCACCGCCTCCCCAGGAGCTAAGATGAGGAGAAAGGACACGCCCGTGCGCACACACACACACACACACACACTCCAGAGAAAGGCCTCATGACCCTGGAGGCCGGCACACATGTAGACACACACACAAACATACTCCAGAGAAGGGCCTTGTGACCAGGAGACCAGCACACATGTAGACACACACACACACACACACACACACACACTCCAGAGAAAGGCCTCATGACCCTGGAGGCCGGCACACATGTAGACACACACACAAACATACTCCAGAGAAGGGCCTTGTGACCAGGAGGCCAGCACACATGTACACACACACACACACACACACACTCCAGAGAAGGGCCTTGTGACCAGGAGGCCAGCACACATGTACACACACACACACACACACACTCCAGAAGGGCCTCGTGACCAGGAGGCCAGCACACATGTACACACACACACACTCCAGAAGGGCCTTGTGACCAGGAGGCCAGCACACATGTACACACACACACACTCCAGAAGGGCCTTGTGACCAGGAGGCCAGCACACATGTACACACACACACACTCCAGAAGGGCCTTGTGACCAGGAGGCCAGCACACATGTATACACACACACTCCAGAAGGGCCTCGTGACCAGGAGGCCAGCACACATGTACACACACACACACACACACACACACTCCAGAAGGGCCTTGTGACCAGGAGGCCAGCACACATGTACACACACACACACACACACACTCCAGAAGGCCCTCGTGACCAGGAGGCCAGCACACATGTACACACACACACACACACACACACACACACTCCACAAGGGCCTCGTGACCAGGAGGCCAGCACACATGTGTGCATGCACACACACACTCCACAAGGGCCTTGTGACCAGGAGGCCAGCACACATGTGTGCATGCACACACACACACTCCACAAGGGCCTTGTGACCAGGAGGCCAGCACACATGTACACACACACACACACACACTCCACAAGGGCCTTGTGACCAGGAGGCCAGCACACATGTGTGCATGCACACACACACACTCCAGGGAAGAGCTGTGACCCTGGAGGCCGGCATACACGCGCGCGCACCCCCCCTCCCCCACTGAAAGGCCTCATGGCCCTGGAGGCCAGCCCAGAACACACTCCACACTGACTGGGACGGTGGGGTGCAGCCGTGTGACATCAGAACTTGGAAGGCCTAGTGAGCCCATCGAGGCGCCTGCCCACTGTCCCAGGGTCCCAGGGGGAGCAGGAGGTCCTGGCAGCCAGCTGCCAACCAAAGGAGAGGAGCTGCAGATTCCACGCAACCGTGACAAGAAGCATGTTCCATGTGCTTTCAGTCACATGGGGCCACATCATGTGACACCTGCTGGATGCCATGGCAAGAGTACAGCAGGGCAATGTGGTGGAGGACAGCCCCACACCCCAGGACGCTCGCAGCTGTGCTTCTGGGCGGAGAGGAGGTTCCTGTGCGGCAGAGGCCCCGGAGTCTGTCCTGAGCAGGGCCGGCCTGACGGGAGAGGCGGAGAGCCCATAGCCGGCCCTTGGCCGTCTCTCCGGCCCTTGGCCGTCTCTCCGGCCCTGGGCCACGTCTGTGATTAAGTGAAACACCAAGGCTCACGTTCTGCAAGGCGCCAGCCAGCTTCCCTGGGGCCCTTGGCAACGATGCACCGTGTGACCAGGGACGGCCTCAACTTGGTGCTGGAAATGGAACAGGTGTGGGGTCCTGGGCGGGACCTGGGCCAGAATGTCTCCAAGACCCTCGCAGGGACAGCTCTCCTGGACCCTGCCTGTGAGCAGAGCTCAACACATGTCCAGGGGAGGTCAGGCCTGTGACCAGGCAGCTGGGTGGGTCCCGGGAAGGAAGCCCAGTGCTACAGATGTGCCGATGGACCCAGGAGGGGTCCCAGTGAGGCCTACAGGGCTTCCCTGCAGGTCCTGGTTCTGGGGCTGCTCCAGGCCCCACAGGGAACTACTTGGGTCCCCAGTGCTGCAGAGGGTGTCCTTCTGGTATGTTCTGGGGTCAGGGGCACATGGAGAACTGGGGTGCACCTCCTGCCCCCCAGGCCAAAGCCACGGGCTGAGTCCCTTCCTCTCCTTGGTCACAGTCACGCCTGTGACACCTCAAAGCTAGAGGGCAGCAGGGCCCAGCAGAGGAGGCCACCATGTCTGGCCCCTCTCCTAGCAGCTGGCAGGAGGGTTGCCGAGCCCTGCTTTCCAGGTCAGGCCCCATGGCCAGGGCAGGGACCTTTCAGGCTCTCCTGGCTTCCTGTCCAGCAAGCACACAGCACCAGGAAGGAACAGTGGGTTCCAGTGACAGGTTCCAGGCGAGGTCCTCTGGCCTTCCCAGCCCCTTCCACAAAGGGACAGTGGTCCTCAGGACCTAAATTCACACGTGTTCCACAGCTGAGGCCTCTGCTGCATTCCCAAGTCCCTGCCCTGGCCAGGATGGACGGCAGCTACACCAGGAGGCCAGCATGCGGCCTGCTTCTGGCTGTCTCGAGGAGGCCCCAGAGTGGCACGAACTGGGTAAAGAGGCTGAGCCACAGGGCAGAGCAGAGAGTAGGTGGCCTCCTGCCCACAGGGCACAGCTTAGCACGCCCAGGTCCCCAGCTGCCTCTCAGCTCAGCCTGGTGCGTCACAGGCTCTTGGATCCGGCCAGCCCCCGAGAGAGGAAAGGAACACAGAGCCAGGAGGCACGGAAACAGGCACATCAAACAGCGCCGGGGACGCACATGGCCAGGCCAGCCCATGTGGCCTGGGGGTGCCACCGGTGCAGGCGCGCAGCTGAGCCTGCCTCGGAGCGGCACTCCGACCATGGAGGGGGACAGGCTACGAGAGGAAGAGGGCCGGGGAGGAAAGACACGGACAAGCTGGGACCAGGAGGACCAGGGCCACGAAGTACCTGGGGCAGCCTGCACCCCCGTCTCCCAGGACAGCCCGCCAGGAGCCGCCACCGAGGAGGGGGAGGAGGACAGCAGGCAGTGGCCCCAGGACCTTAGGCCAGCCCATCAGCAAAGAGTCTAGGGACTCCAGCTTGTCCCTGCCGGGTGCCAACACTGAGGGCTGCTCACCTGCAGGGTCCACACAGGGCCAACCTGAGGGACGCAGCGGGCAGAGCTGCCAGCCCAGGAGACCAGAGCCTGCCCTGACGAGGGCCAGGAAGGCGAAGGGAGAAGAACCTAGTCAGACAGGGACCAGGAGGCCGGAGAGGCCTGACAGCCTGACTGGACCACAGCAGAGCTGGACACAGAGCTCAGACCGGGGCAGCGCCACTTGGGAGACAGGGAGCAGGGTAGCAGGGGCTCCAGAGCCAGGGACAGGCGGGCTCAGTTGGCAGAGGACAACTACCAGGAGGTGGGCACATCCGCATCAGAGCTCAGCCGGCAGCGGCCCTCGCAGGACAGGCGACAGCCCCTGCAGAGCGCCTGGCTCAGAGACAACAGCCCCCCCCCGGCCCTGGTGTGCCCAGGTCCCCAGTTGCCTCTCAGCTCAGCCTGGCTGGTGCGCCACAGGCTCGCCACCTCACCCGGAGCCTCACCAGGCCACCATCCCACACACCAGCAAAGAGAACATGTGCAAACACAAGGGCCACCCGACTCAGACCCGCACCCGTGGACAAGGGCTCAGAAGCCTCGACCCACGACCCACGACCCACGACCCACAGTCCTCGACTCCCAACGGGGCTGCTGAGCGAGCCCAGGAGGTGTCCAGCTGCTCATCAGGAGGTGTGAAGGCCAGGTGTTCAGGGCTGGGAGGGGTGGGCTGCCCCCATGTGCAACCTGCCACCCACCCTCACGCTGCCCCAGGCCAGGCGCACAGGAGGCTAGTGGACTCACAAGCTTCAACAGGAACCGAAACTGCCACAGCAAAACAAAACACCAGCCTGCTGGCAGTGGCCCTCGCTCCTCCCGGGGTCCCTGCTTCCAAGTGCCATCCGACACTTACCGGGACAAGGGGGCCCAGGGCAGCAGCCTGTGCCCACCACTGTTGACACCACACCTGACCGGCACCCCGCCACGAGCCCGGCACGTGCACGCCTCACAGCCACAGACACCACGTCCCAGCCAAGGTGGACGCCCAGGAGGCACCATGAGTGCTCTGGGCCACACCCACCTTCTCTCAGCAAGTCGGTGATGTCGGCCTGGTACCGGTTCCCCACGCGGATCTCCCCTTTATCAGCCAGCAGGGTCTTCTGCTGTGGGTCGTAGACTAGGGAATAGAAGAAGAAATCCTGAAAAACACCACACACAAGACACAGGCGTCAGAGACACGCCTGCCTGTGACCCGGGGCGGACACAGGCTGCTGCAGCACCAGGAGAAACGCAGAGTGAGGTCAGCAAGGACTCAGAGCTACGCCTACTAGGACGTCCTTCTGCTCAAAAGCTGGAAATCAGCGGCTGAGAAGGCTGAAACAGGAGGATTCCGAGTCGAGGCCAGCCTTAGTAACTTAGCAAGGCCCTGTCTCAACGTGAAAAATAAACAGGACTAGGGACGTGGCTCAGGGCAGAGGGCTGCTCTTCAGCGGGGTTCCATTTTCAGTACCAAAAAAGATAAAAGGTCCGTAAGAGCAACAAAAAATAAGGCCACTCTGAACAGGCCCAACAAGCCGCAGACAGGCAGGCCTTCCTAGCCCAATGGACAGCTGTCCCTGCAGCGGCAGGTCACTGCTTCTGCAGACGGCCTCTGCCCCTCCCCAGGTCTGTGTGCACCCCAGACTTCAGCCGCCAGGCCCCCCCAGCACGGGAACTGGCATGTTGGTGCCATTTCCGACCCTGCGGGTCCTGCACTTCATGCCTGAGGTCCAGCCCTGTTCCCTGGGAAAGGACCGCAGCTTCTGGGTTGCTGGGGACACCTGCACCCTCCTGGGCAGGCTGTTCTGAAGAGCGGACCCCTGGGTTTCCGTCCTGCGTGCTTGGCTCCTTCTGGCTGTCCTGCTGGCCCTCGTCCCCCTTAGCTCTGAAAACCACCAACTTTTCTCTTGGCAGCTGCACTGGACGTCAGGACTGCATGGAGCCTGGTCGGGAGAGCTGGCCGCCCGAAGGGTCTAATCTGATTTTCCCCAGGCCTGGGCCCTTGCCCCAACCCTGCCAAATGGGCCTCTGGGTGGGGCTGCCTGACCATGGTGCCCGTGGCTGACCGGGCACAGCCTGGGCTTCCCCTGGAAACTGTGAGCTTCTTGATCAGGCAGGTGGAAAACAGGTGTCCAGGGCTTTCCTGGCCTCTGCCTGGGAAATGAGCAGCGTCCAGCAACACCACCCAGGCCGTCTACACAGGCCCCGCACTAGGAAGGGCCCCTGCGCCCGCCACTCTACCGCCAGCTCTTCTGTCAAAAGGGCTGTCCAGGGGCCGGGTGGGGCTTGTGGCCGAGCGCTCGCCTGGCACGTGCGAGGGGCTGGGTTCCATCCTCAGCTCCACATAAAAACAAAACAAATAAAAATAAAGGTATTGTGTCCAACTACAACTAAAAAGATATTTTTTTTTAAAAAAGGGGCTGTCCATGGGCACCTGTCAGCAGTGTCACCCGTGCCACCCTGTGGCTACCACCAGGGTCCTTCCAGACTGCTCTCCACACTCCTCTGTGGACAAGTTCCAGGGCCTCCTGGAATTTGGTGCACCCTCAGGTGGAGGCCGTCCCCAGGATAGACTGCACACCGTCCCTGGTGGTGCCCTGACCCCTGGCCACAAGGGGCAGGGTGGTGCCTGGAGCAGGCCGCAGTCTCACACAGCCCTCGCGGGGCCTCTGTCAGCTCTGTTTCTGGGCTGTGTGTGGCAGGAGTAGGGCTGAGGCCAAGAAGACACAGTTCTGCCCAGAACACGGTCACTGTCTCCACAGCGTCCCCATCCTGAGGGAGGACGGGCTGAGCTCAGCCGTCTGGCTCCCACAGCGCCTGGGCCTCAATGTCACCCCTAGCGACACACAGGGAGGCCTCATCCCTGCCAACCTGAGCAGGTGCAGGGGGCTGGCTGAACTGGAGTGTACAGCCACCACCTGGGCAGCAGAGCCCAGGGGAGGGAGCGTCCCAAGCTGGGAGACATGTGAGCCCCTTACCTGACCCAAGGGTCCCCTTAAATCCACCCGACGCCACTCAACCTCCACACAACCGACTCGTGCCAACAGCTGCAGCCTGTCCGACCTCAGGAGACCTGATGTCCCCACCAGCCAATCCCACAACATCCTTGGCCTCTGTGCTCCCCAGGGACAGGCAGCCCTGCCTGGAGACACCTGGGTCATCACAACCTGGGCCGTGGCAGCCGGTGGGCCACGCTGCCCTGTGAAAAACCTGCCTGCTCAAAATGCCAGCAGTGCCAGGGCTGGGGACAGGGTGGCCTCAGCAGGATTCCATCCATTCTCCAAATATGGCCAACTGGGCCTCGAGTGGCCCTGGAGGAGAAGCCGGCAGTGCAGGCAGGAGGGCATGCCTGCTCTATGGTGGTCAGGCAGGGGGCACCTAGAAGGGAGGGAGCCTGGGGGCTGCGGCCACGGGACACCAGAAGTGACCATCAACACTGGCCCCAGGACACTGGGGTAAGGAGAGGCCAGGCCAGGGGAGGACGAGGTTCCTGCCAGGCTGAGGGTGGGGACAGGGGCCGTTTCACAGAGTAGCCAAGCGGACGGCGGGCTGGGCCTCACCTCGCGCTCCAGGTAGGACTTGAGCGACTCGGTCTCGTTGAGCAGGGTGACGCTGCACTTGCCCCTGGAAGAGAAGGACACGCAGGTGGAGGAGAGGCCAGCAGCGGGGCCCCGGGCAGGGGCCACGGGAGCTACCTGATGTGGGTGGCGGGCAGAGACTCCAGCTGCCGGGAGAGGAACAGCTCCCGGTGCCGCAGCTGGTGCTTCAGCTTCTCGGGCAGGTCCACCATCTCCGGGTTCTCCACCTCCTCCTCCACTTCCCCTGAAGGACAAAGAGTCCCCATCAGGGGGCTGTGCCGACACCTGGCTGCCGGCCCCAGGTCGGACCCCACGTGCAGGTGCCAAGGAAGGCCACCTCCCTGCCTGCCACTCCCCCTGCCCCCCCGAAGCAGCCCAGGAGCCCTGGACAAAGCCCCATGGGTGCTCTGGCGCCCCAACAGGCCAGTCCTCTGGGCATTATGAAGAAGAGGAGGACATGGTGTCCAGTGTCAACCTTGAAAGCAGCAGGCCCAAGAGAGGAAGGAAAAGAAAGGGGTGGCCACAACACATCAAGGGCAAGGCGGCCAGGGGCAGAGACCTTCAGCCCTGGACCCCGGCCTCTAGTCCCCAAGGCCAGATGGCCCTGCACAGCCTCTGCAGACCTCCCTGCACCAGGACTCCCCTTGGGGCCAGGCCACAGCCAGGTTGGGCGGCAGGCCTGACAGGGGGAAGCCCTCCTCAGCCGGCCGGCGGGGAACATCCGTCCCCCAGCGCACCCCCGCCCGCCCGGCACAGACAGGAGGACGCCTCCTTGCAGAGGCGGGCTCTTACCTTCCTCGCCGGTGTCCGCCCCGGGTCCGGCCTTATAGCAGACTGACAGGGCTACATAACAGACAGACAGCACCCGGTCGGCAGCTGGGCGCCAGTGCCGGCCGCTTGTTCCCTGCCCAGGGCCCGGACCGAGGAGACACGGGGGCCACAGGCCTCCCGGTGGGAGGGCAAAGACCACCCGACTGAAGACCCCTCAGGCTCTACATCCCACCCCGCCGGCCTCAGCCTCCTGCCGCCCCAGAGCTCAGGTTGCCCCCACACTCTGGTCCCGCGCCACCACGATCACTGCCAGAGACCTCCCTGCACGCGGCTCCTGCCCACCCTCGCCAGATCACTCCTCACCCAGGACCAGCCCCTGCCCAGCAGGACAGGAGAGACAGTGAGTCCCTCTCTGAGGCTGTGCAGAGACCTCGGCCAGCATCTCAGGCAGCTTGGCAGCTGCCCCTGATCTGTACCAGAAAACGACTGAGAGCCTGGCGTGGTGGGCACGCCTGTAGGCCCAGCTACTAGGAGGCTGAGGCAGGAGGGTCTTCAGCTTGGGGCGGGCCTGGGCAACTTAGCAAGACTCCATAAAAAGGCAAAAAGACAAAATACTTTCTGGCCTGTCACGTTCCCCAAAATTGGGGGATGTGGAATGGTGCTCCCCAGTGGCCCACACTTGCCCAGTGCTATCCATCTGGGGACACTACAAGCCACTGTCACCTAGGGCCCAGCTCCACTTGCCGGCCCCAGCCTGTCGCTCTCTTCTGCCCCGCTGTGGTCACTGCAGGAAGTCATGGCACCTCTGGGCCCCAAGCCCCCAGCCCCTCACAGCTAAGAGGCAGGGTGTGGGGAGTGGGATCTGTTCCACACGGACCTGGAGTGTCCGTCCCACCAAGTTGCCCGCCTCCCTGCCCGTGGAGCAGGGACACTGTGCACAGCAGTGCCTGCCCCAGCAGCCTGGAGCCCTGAGTTCAGAACAGCAGCAGCGTCCTGATGCACACCCCTCAGCTCCACGTGGAAGGCAGCGTTTGCTAGGGACAGGCGGGTCAGGACCCAGCCAGCATCTGGGCCCACGGGTAACACTGGCTTCATTCAGGTCCTTAGCCTGTCCACCAGCTCCACAGAAGCTCTTAGAAGCTCCAAGATGTCCCCACCCTTCCAGGCTCTCAAGCAGAGCAAGGCTCCAGGGCAAGACCCCGTTGCAGCCCATGTACACCTCGGGCCTCCACCTCCCCCAGGACACCCCTCGTGGGTGAATCCTGGGGCAGGTGGCAGTCCCTGTTCTTTCCCCAAGTCCTTTTCCAGATGGGGACACCACTCACTAGCCACTGGAGGCACGCACTGCCTTCCTGTCCCATCCAATCTTGCTCCCAAGCCCTGGCCTCAATTTGGAGGGCTCTGGGCAATTCAGGTGACGAGCCCCCCCAGGAAGGCCTGGGAAAGAGCTGCTGTGCCCCACCAGCCTCCTGCCTGAGGCCACCTGGGTGGGAGGCTTCCCCCACAGGGCTCAGGAGCCCAGGCTCAACTGTGGGGCTCAGGGCCCGGCTGCAGGGCCTCCCCGGCCGGGGCCTTCCTATCAGGGGGGTTTCCTACTGCAGGGCCAGGGCCACAGGGCACTCAGGGTGAACGCGAGCACGGGGGACGTGGCCCCGAGCAGTCATCAGGAGCCAGCCACAGACTTACGGCCCTTGACCCCTGCCCCCCCCCCAGGCCCAGCTCTTGGGTTTACAGGAAGCTGGACAGCGGGGCTCTGTGGGCACCTTGGCTGCCTGCATCCCAGAGCTCAGGAGACCCTCCCACAGGATGCCCTCCAGCCCTGCCCTCATCTCCAGAGTCCCCTCCTAGCTCCCCACAGCCTCTGACTGTCCTCCACAGGAACACCTGCCCCCTGACCCAGCAGCAAGGTCCCTGCCAGAAGTCCCCACAGGTGATTGCTGGTCTGTGACCAACAGGGCACTGACACAGGGCCTTCTGGACGGGGCAGGTGTACCCTGAATGACCTCTTCTTTCTGAAGCATCTTCCAACCAAGACTATGGATAAGCACTAGGGTGTCCCCAGGACCACCCACCTCGTTGGCCCTGGCTCCAGCCCCTCTCAGAGGCGGAGAGGCCCAGAGGCGGAGAGGAGGCCACCAGCCTCCACATCCTGCCTCTCCAAGGTCCTGCAGAGGATGGTCAGCGAGGCCTCCCACTGCCTGGCACCACAGGGCTGGGCTCATGTAATGTTTGACCTCCCTCCAGATGTGCACTGGAACCTGTCACGGGGGGCTATAGGTGGGGTCTCTCCCCACCAGCAACAAGAGACTTGGAGACCACACCTGATGACCTCGCACTTAGCCTGGGTGGACAGCACCCAGCAACTGGAACCGCCATGGTCCTCATCACTGGAGGACACCCCTGCACTGACCAGTCTCATGGCCCCCAGGCAGATCCCACCCCAGATGCCCAGACACATGGCAGCCATAAGCTGTCCCCACATCTACCTGCACCTGCACCCAAGACCTGCACAGAAAGGACTGCTGTGGCCATGGCACATGGACCCAGGGCCAGGTTACCCTCCTCTGCCCGCAGACGCACAGAGAGCTCGGTGTCAAGTGTCCAGCACCCAGCAGCCACCCAAGGCTCAGGCAGCCTTGCCCCAAGGTTACAACCCCCAGATCTCAGCCCCGTGCGCGACAATACTTCAGGGTGAGAGGCCAGGCCCCGGGGATGACAAGGGCCGCTTCCGGGCACTGGAAAAGAAAGTCCCTCTGAGCCGTGCTCAGACTTCAGGAGGGAGGGGTTTTTTCCCCGAAGACGCCACTTCCAACCCCCACAGAAACCTTCAGCAAAGTGCAAACAGGTGCTGCAGAGCAGTCCCACCTGGACCCGCACCTGGCCCATGGGGTGTCCACGCCAGCACCCCACCAGGGCCTGTGCACTTGCCTGGGACCCTGCAGAGGTACCCATGGGCGCCCAGACTGAGAACAGAGGGCAGAGCAGGTGGCAGAGGGTGGCCATAGCGAGGCCAAGACCCCAAGGCAGACCCGGGGGCAGGTGCCTGGAGCCCCCGCCCTCCCGGGCACAGGCCGACTCACTTGCATGCTTGTCCGCCAAGGCGATGAGAGTGCTGGAGATGTCGCGCCTCCGGTAGAAGCACACCACCTTGGCCTCCACGTTCCCGTTGGCCGTCTGCAACAGCAAGGCAAGCAGCTGAGCCCCTCAGCACAAGGAGGGACCCCGACGGAGCCTAGTCCAGCCCCACCTGAGTGCCATCCCTCAGGACTCCAGGAAGGGGACACGTCCCCAGAGCCCCAAGCAGTGAGCAGGAGGAAGGCATCCCTCTGACTCCTCCAAGGCCATCATAGCAAGGGGACCTAGGCAGAGGTGCACCAGGACCCAAGCCCACACCCTGACCCTCTCCTCACCCTCAGTGTGCTGCGGGAGAACCAGGAGCAGAAGGCCCTGGAAGGGCAGGACCTACACCAGCCTAGGAGCCAGCCCCTCCCACCACTCCCATGACCCGTACGGCAGCCTCAAGGTGGAGGGCTGAGCCTGCGGAGAGCCCCCACCCAGGCCCTGCCTGCTTCCCCTGGAAGTGCCCAAGGACGGTCTGGCCAGAGCCCAGCCAAACCCAGCTCTGCCTCTGGTGCAGGCCAGTCACCGCCTCCCTCTGGCCTGCACTCTACCGGGTCCACCAGGAGGGCAGATGGCAGGAGACTTGGACCCACGTGAGAAATGACCTCCACCCCGGTAGGACCTGGATGCAGTGTTCACTCACTGGACACGGCGCTGCCCAGGGAACCATCCCTGAACTACTGGGAGCTCACCAGAGGTGTCTCGCCCAGGGGGGTGCAGGCTACGGACCAACCACGGTGGAACCAGCCAGTGTGACCAGGCACCAAGTGTCAGCACAGCCCCACCTGGCGTGGGTGAGATCCACCCTGGGGTGGAGAGCCTGCACAGGCTCCTGCAGTCCTCTTACCTGCCTCCACTTACTGATCTGTCAGTCCTTCGTGTACGTCAGTGTGGACCACAGACACCTGCCTCCCCTTACTGATCTGTCAGTCCTTCGCGTTCGTCAGCGTGGACCACAGACACCTGCCTCCCCTGGAGCTGGTTCGGTCATAGCCCCTAAGAGCTCACACACTGCAGGCTTACTCCCCAGCTGAGGGAGGCAGGGCCTAGCGGAATAGAGCGAGGTTACTGGGCAAGGCCTCCAAGCGGGTACTGGGCCACAGCCCTCCTGTGAACAGGCCTCCTCCACTCCTGCCACAATGACCTGCACCGCCACAGGCCAAAAGCCACAGCCCAGGCAACCATGGATGGAAACCTGGTTTCAAACATGAACCAAAGTAAACCTTTTCTGGGGCTGGGGTTGTGGCACAGTGGCAGAGCGCTTGCCTCGCACATGTGAGACGCTGGGTTCCATCCTCAGCACCACATAAAAATAAATAAACAAAATACAGATATTGCATCCACCCATAACTAAAAAAAGAAGTAAAAAAATAAACTTTTTCTCCTTTTAAGCCAATTATCTTGGGTATTTTGTCACAGCAATGAAAAGCTGACATAGCTATAATCCACCACTACTCTATCCTGGCAGTTAAGCTGTCAGGCTGTGACCACTGGGAGCTCACGCAGTGGACTCCCAAATCCCCGAGACAGGTCCCACCATGTTAGAATGAAGAGTATTTATTTGCAACTTCAGAGTTTACTAAAGCAACACACAGGGTCTGCAATCTCAGTGCATGCCATGAGACTTGCATGACACAATAGCAGCCTCTTACCCCAGGGCAGCCCCTGTTATGCTCAGAATTCAGGTCCCTTGGACGCTGCCTCCTAAGTCCACCAACCATCACTACAGACCAGGCCTCCCCGTCCCCACCCAGCCCCCTCTAACCTGCCTCCACAATACTGTAATTTTGGTTGAATCACTTTTGGTGTCTGTGCTCTGATCACGTACAACCACACAGAACTGCCAAGCCCCTTACTCCCCACCTAGGCCAGCTACTTCCCAAGTGCACAACGGCAGCGTCTTTCCACCTGCCCGTGCTGTGTGACTGCCATGGACCATACGTGCACGTCAGAGACCACTGAGCACGTACACACCCAGTCCTCTCCTGGGGACCCTGGCTGGGGAACCCTCTACTCCTTCCCAAGGTCAGGTCAGCTGCCTGGTCTTAGCGCACAGTCTCCCCAGCCTCCATCTAGCCCCACGGGGCCACTGTGCAGCTGGGCGCAGGGTCTACGGGGCTCACCAGGCCTTGGCCCACCAGCCTGCAGAACAGCCTGGAGGGAGACAAAGCCCAGCCATGTGCCCCTAAATACCACCTGCCTTCCTCTGAAAGCACCTTATCGCCCCTGCTCTGGATTCCTTCCTTCCTTTTATTTATTTATTTTTCTTGCAGCAAGTAAATGCACTCCCTCTGAGCTCACCCCCAGCGCCTTTGTGAAGTTCATTTTTTTTTTTTTTTTTTGAGACGGGGTCTTGCTAAGCTGCTGAGGCTGGCCTTAAACTTGCCACCCTCCTGCCTCAGCCTCCTGAGCTGCTGAGGGAAGGCCCGGCTGGCCTGAAGGAGGGCCGTTTCAGGCCTAGGGCGCCTCCTTGCTGCCTAGGACCCGCCCGTGTTCTGATGTTCCTCGTCCTTCCACCATGAGTGTGAGGGCCACCCTTGCCCAACTTCCCCTGCACACGCTTCACTAGCTCACCTGGCCTCTGCTCTCCTCCAAGGACCCCGTGGGCTTTCCACCCCCACATCAACTGGTCTTCCTCCTGCACACGTCCTTCCCAGACTCCCCACCCCCTGCCACCAACGTCTGGTACAGGCTGGAAAGCCAGGCACCCAGGCTGCAGAGGGACAGGCCGGGCACCATGGTGCTGCTGGCACTGCGGGTGCCCATGGCGTGCTCTGGCAGCCCCGGGAGAAGCTCTTCGGTGCTTTCTCGTCTCCTGAGTGTGGGTCCCATGGCATCTGCTGCTCCAGTCCAAGGCAGAGCTCTGCCAGCTGCCAGCCCCTGGAATCCTGAAACCTCTCATGGCTGGCTGGCGGCACTGCCCTGCTGCCGCTCTGCCTGTGACACTGAGCACAGTGGCTATGGCTGACAGCCAGGGCCATCAGGCAAGTCACCCAGCTGTACTGACATGGTGTCCAGGGGAAGGGCAGCAGTGCCCCTCACAGGCTAGTGCTGGGACCAGCGATGCCAAGCACAGGCTGAAGACCAGGCAGGCACACCTAGGTGTGCCACGCTGGCCCGCTGCTAATGCCACAGACCCAGGAAGTGGGTTTCCGATGGCCCTGGCTGGCAAGCAGCTGCCCCAACCCCACACCTGCCGTCCCCACATCCTGCTGAAAGGCGAGATACCCCTCCTGACAGGCCCCCAGCTTGTCATGGCACCTGCTGGGTGTGTGTGGCCACCAGCTCCCCTCCACTGCAGACAGCAGGACGGTGTGGCTGACACCCGCCTCCCCACCACGCTCTGTGGCCAGGTGAGCCTGGGCCTGCTGAGAATGTGCAGACAAGTGCCTCTTGTCCAGCTTGTCAGCAGCAGCTTGGGGGTGGCGCAAGGCCACACCAGGCATGTTCTCACAGATGCCTAGTCATAATCCCAAAGAAACCACCAGGGACTCACCTGGGCCTCTCCCAGAGAGGGACCCAGTTCTAGGCAGATGATGCGACAAGGTCACCCAAAGGTCAACCCTGAAGCCCAGGGCAGGCCACTTGGACTGGAGCTGGTAGACGCAAGTGGAGGGCAGCAGCCCTGCAGGCCCGCCCCGCCCAGCAGCCCGGCACTACCTTGTTGAGCTCCTCGATCCTGCGGATCAGATATGGGTTGCTGGAGGAGTTCTCGAAGTAGACGTAGTCTGCAAGAGATGGAGCGAGCGTCACCTGTGGCCGACCCCAGGACCCTGTCCCACGCACCTGTGGCCTGCCTAACCTCCCACCACAATCAGAATCTCCTGCCCAGGTGCCCAGGCCTCATGCAGCCCGCCTGGCACAGGAGCCCTGCCCTGCTACCTCAGGGCGAGCACACAGGGAGCAGAGGGCGCACCGCCAGGCCGCCCAGGAGGCGACCGACACCACCTGCCCAACAGGTGGTGCAGGACCAGAACTCAGCCAGCAGTGTCTACCCAGCGTGCTGGTGCCAACGCTTAGCGTTCAGGCCTCCTGGGAGAGGCTGTGGGGACCAGCTTCCCTGCACGGCCTAGCTCTGGTGCTGCCCCATGACCCCGTCCAGATGGGTGTGTCCCCACAGACCATCTCAGCACAGGGGTGCTCCGGCCTTGCCAGCTCCCCCAAAAACCACACAGAATGTGTGCCAGGGCCTCCCAGGCTGTGGCAGGCACAGAAATGGGGCAGTCACCCCTAAACCATGGCATCAGCCTCACCCAAGCTCAGCGTCCAGGACTGTGACACTGAAGGTGCCAGCAGCCTGGGACCCCTGAAGTCAGGCCTCTCACTGACTCCACACACAGAGTGCCAATGTGTTCTGGGGGCCAGAGGTCAGCTGGGGGGCCAGAGGTCAGCAGGAGGCCTCTTTGCCACCGCCAGGCCCCAGGTCCTGGAGCAGCCCAGCTGAGTTCTGCCATCCCATGCGCCCCCCCCCCCCCCAGGGCTGACCAAGAGGACATCTCAGCTGCAATCAGCCCAAATGCCCACAAATGGGAAGCAGCAGCCACGGAGGACCAGCACAGATGAGCCTGGCCACTTCAGCCACTGGCCGGGAACTGCACATTGGCACCTACTGGAGGCCACGAGAATGGGCACACACCCCTGCACACCAGGTGCTGCCCCCACCACTCCACAGAGCCAGATGTGGCTGGTGCTCAGGGCACAGCGCCACGGTGAGCAGCAGCCAGATGCGGGGCTGCAGAGAGGGGCCCGGGCGGGAAGGGTCTGCACTTAGACTGCGCCCTGCTGGTCCACCCACAAAGGTAACCAAGTTCGCCTAATCATGCACTCGGCTGATGTCATCACCCGTAGGTTACATTTTGACAAAAGTGGATTTTTTAAAAAGGGTCTCAAAGCAATAATCTTCCATTCTTGTAAATCAGATACAGAACAGATCATAAACTGGGCAGGACAGTTCAGGCCTATAATCCTACCACTTGGGGGCTGGGGAGAAAGGAGGATTGCAAGTTTGAGGCCAGCCTCAGCAATTTAAGGAGACCCTGCCCCAAATAAGAAAATATTTTTTTTAAAAAGGGGGCTGGGGCATAGCTGGGTGGTAGACCACCTTGGGTTCAATCCTCAGAACCGAAGACTTTACTACGGTTGAACACTGACGGAGAGGGGAGTCACTCGGTGGAGAGGGTGGGCAGCAGGCCATGTCTGCTTGGTGGGCAGTGCCCACACAGGACGGCCACCACGGAAGGCCACTCGGAAAGGATGTGACACATGGGGCACCAGGTAGAGAGCAGAGGTGGTCCCCACCTCAACAGGAGTGACGTCATGGGGCGGGACTGTGGTGACGCGATCACACACTTTGCCAGAGCAGAACTGTGGACACCTGATAAGAGTGAGCAGCACTGGGGGCAGACACTGTGCTTTAGCAGTGGAAAGGACAGGAAGGCAGGAGGCTGGGCGCAGGACAAAGGGCCTCAGAGTGGTCGCAAGGACCAGCAGGGCTTGGCTAGCTCTAAGACAGAAGGCAAGGGCTGCAGACCACATCCAATGGGCACTCCAGCCACTCCTGCCATCGCCTGGGCATGCCAGCAGGCACCCAGGGTACAGCGAAAGCCCCCCGGGCAGAGGCAGGACGACACCTGAAACAGCCCACCATGTGCCACGGACTTGCAGCAAACCAGGATCCCCAGGTGCTTCTGAGAACCCCACAGCCCACGCCATGCACACCAGGGGAAGATGAGTCAGAAGGGAGCCGCGTCCTGCGCAAGGACAGGGGCCTGCAGAGCAGCCGCTGAACCCACACAAGGAGCTGCAAGCCACAGGCACGAGGGTCCAGGGAGACACCAGCCCTGCTTCCAAGTGGCTGATCAATACTCAGAGACTGCAAAGGCCTAGGGCAGCACTCAGCAGACCAGAGCAACCAGGCACGCTGGCCCAGACTGGCCCAGAGCTGCCACGCTCCCTCCGTGCTGCACAGCGCCCCACCACTGGGGGACCTGGTGAGGCAGTCTGTGATCCCAACACCCAACACTGCCAGACGACTGGACCATGGCATGGGTTTAGCCAAGTCCCACACCCTTCAGGACAAGCTCACAAAGGACACTGCCGAGCGCCCAGCAAACACCGATTCCCAAAGCTACTGGGCTCTGACCATAGTGGTGCCAAACACCCGCCTCTGGAAGCCATCCACACTGGAGCATGAGACACCAGGTGCCACCGCACGGAAGGGCAGACACAGCAGGACACGCAGCTCTTACCTGACAGAAGTCCACAGCACTGACACACCAGACTCAGTGTTCCATAAAGTGCCCGCTGACAGGCAAAAACCGCAGGCCACAGGCACCCCACACTTTGCAGGCATGCAACCGGCCCTTCTGCTCCGCAAGTCCCAGTACCATCACCTGTCACCCAAGCAGGTCCACCGAGGCCGGCTGAGTGAGCACAGACATGTGCACCATTCCAGAAGCTCCCGATCGCACGTGGACCCTTCAGTCAACAGGCAGGCAGCACCAGCAGGGCCTGTGGCCCCACTAGTAGCCCGCGCCACCCCTCCTGAGGCAGCTGCTCCTGGCGATGCATGCTCAGAGCAACCAGGTACTGGCCCAGACGTACAGAGGCCAGCTCTTCCGCACAGCCCCTTCAGCAACTGCTCGGCCAGCAAACGAGCACCCTGGACTCCATTACACCTTCATTTTCTTCTTCTGAAGCTTCAATGCTCTGCCTTAAGCCTTCTCCTTTTTCTAGTTGGGACCGTACTGTCAAGATACCGTATCCTCCGCACAGCAACCGCGTCCTCAGGTGACAGAGGCTCTGCCATCAGAGGGACAACCAACGACAACCAGGCCACTGCACCCTACAACCAGGGTTCTGCACCCAGCCTTCTCGCCACCGCAGCTAGGTGTCAGCACACAACCCAGGTGCACTGGACATGCTGAGCCACAGCTGGGCCGGCATGCCCTTGAGCAGCTGGGCACAGTGATGCCGTGGTGGTGCTATGACAGACTGGGGAACAGCCAGCCACGGTGGCACTCGGGAGGCTGAGGAAGGATCACAAACTCAAGCTCTGCCTGGGAAGCTCAGCAGGACCCCGTCTCAAAATACAAATGAAAAAGGGGGCTGGGGACATGACTCAGTGGTGGAGCTTGCCTGGTGCCCACAGGGCCCTGGGCTCCAGCCCCAGCATTATCCCTGTCCCCAGCTTGTGGCACTCAGCTCCTCGAGACTTCGGAACCTCCCAAGTGCACTGCAGCTTGGGGCTGGGAGGTGGTGGGACCTCCAGGAGGTGGGCCAGTGGGGCAGGCCTGCCAAGAGGAGGGTGGGGCCCAGTCTCTTCCTCACAACCACTCCCAGTCACCCCGAGGTGAGTGGGTTCTGCTCCACCACCTGCTCTTGAGAAACTGTGTCACCTCAAGACCAAAGGCAACCAGGTCCAGCAGCCATGGGCTGAGACTAGAAGCAGAAGCCACAACAGACCTTTGTCTATGTGATCTGCCAGGTATCTGCTAGTGATGGAAGGCTGGCACAGTGCGCCAGGGAGGTGTGGCTGGGGCCTTGGCGGGGTCAGATCTGAGGGTCAGGACTTCCACCCATCTGCCCCCAGCTCCAGGGAGGGGAGAGGGGCTGAAGACTGAGGGGCCACCCATGGCCAGCGCACTGGATCCTGCCTGCACGCTAGAGCCTCCGGAGAGACCCAAGGGTCTGGGTTGGGGAAACTCCTGTCACTGAATCAGGAGGTGTCAGGAGGGTGGCGTGCCTGAGGCAGGGGACCTGCACCTTTCCTATAGCCTCTTCTGAAAGCGGGTGATGACTTCACAGTAACCCACCCAACAGAGAGAGTCCCCAGCTCTGGGAGCCGCACCAGGGCTACAGGTCACAGGCCACCTGGTAGGGCCCAGCCCTCGACCTGTGGGTCTCCAGGTGAACGGCGCCAGAACCTGGTTTAACTGCAGGAGCCCCAGCTGGTGTCCCCTGGAAAACTGGCTGCAGGCAGGGGAGCCCCACTGGCTGCTGACCAGAGCTGAAGCTTTGTGGGCCGAGCTGCCAGCTATGGCTCAGGAGAGCCACAGGCTCTCGTGCGGCCATGAGCATGGCCGTGCTCCAATGAAACCTCATTTATGGGCACTGGAATGTGAATTTCACGTGATCTGCACATGTCATGAGTATTCTCTTATTTTTTCTCAACCACTTAAACGTGAACAAGCCATTCTCGGCTCGGGAGCACACACAGGGCACAGTCTGCCCCTGCTGCGGCTCAGCACATCCGAGGTGGCCACCTCCCCGGACACAGCTGCAGCACCAACCAGCACAACCCCACTGGTTTACTGGCTTTCATTACTGTGGAAATCGACAAGCCAATTTTACCTTCCTAAGGGAAGGTCAAGAAAGGAGAGCGGGTCACCATATTCTGAAAGGAAGAGCACACCAAGTCCAAGCCTTGGGAGGCTGCGGCAGCAGAGCAGGTACACTGCACAAGTCGAGGCAGAGGGCGGACGGCAGAATCTGCAGCCGGCGCCAGCATGCTGGGAGGACCACAACCCAACCTATGGCAATGGGACAAAGGACACTTGCATGCAAAAACAGACCCTTACCTTACCCTCACGCAGAAGCTACCTTGAAATGGATAATAAACTAAAAAGCAAAACTTGAAACCAGGAAATTCTGCAGTAGAACAATAAAGTCTCTGTGACCTTAGGTTAAGCAGGCTTCTTAGTTGTACAACATGTGCAATTTCAGTCCACTGAATAAGTACTGAAGCCTAGAATATAAAACAAACTCTCAGGGGCTGGGGTGCAGCTCAGGTGAAGTGTTTGCCAACCTGGAGGAGGCCCGGTTCAATCCCCAGCACCACAAAAATACAAAAATAACAAAAAATTCTCACAACACTTATGCGAGCCAGCAGAACACTGTGGCTGGAACAGGGTGACCTGTCAGCTCTGGGGTCCTTCAGTTGCCACTCAGCCCTGACCCAGGTGGCACACTCACCCAGCAGAAGAGCCCGCATCCATGCAAAACTCCAGGCACGGACGTTCACAGCAGCCACGCTTGGAACTGCCACAGACTGGAAGACTGGAAATCACCAAAATGTCCATGGACTGATACAGGTAAACCCACGCACAATAGAAATGGAGAAGAGGGAGTCGACCACGGCAAACAGGTGATTCTCACCTGCAGATGCTGTGTGGAAGCAGCTCAAAGGGTAGCGCCATCTGCAGGACAGTGTGAGGCATAGCTTCAGGATCAGAGCACAGAGGAGGGGTTACAGGATGGGGTCGGCTGTCGGCCAATGGTACCAGGGAAACGTGTGGGGTCGCAGAAATGGTGTGAAGGTCTGTGGCATTACCAAGATGTGTGTACCCGTCAAAAACTGCAGACCAGGGCTGGGAGTGGTGGCGTGCACCTTCGTCCCAGTTACCCAGAAGGCTGAGGCGGGATCAGTCAAGCCCAGGAGCTCTGGGCCAGTCCAGGCAACACAGCGCAGCCACAATACCCCATTTCAGCACAGGGGTAGGGTAGGGGTGTGCACGCATGAGAGGGCTGCAGCAAAGCACATCACAGGGCACCAGCCTTCAAACTAAAAGCATACACAAGACCCAGTTCTGATCTACCAGGCCACGATGAGGCTGATTTACAGACACAGACCTGCTGCTCCCCAGGAGACAGGCGTAGCCCTGCAAGCCCCCAGGTCCACTGTCATGAGGCAACTCACCCATCTTTGTCTAATAGCATCCTTGTTCCCAGATACCAAACACAAACGACAGTACCACCCCTCACACCCAGGAAGTGCACCAGACCACCTGCAGGTCATGGATTGGATGTTGATGCAAAAACAGACCCTCACCCTACCCTGGCTCGGGAGCACACACAAGGCGCAGGAGGGAAGAAGTCCAAGAAGAGGCAGAGACCCACCCTGACTGCAGGGCGCATGGCCAACAGAGGGCCTTGAACACTGCTAACCCCACTGCTAACACTCACCAACACCACAGAGCCGCAACCCTGCACACAGGGCCACTCGGAACAAAGTCCCAAGACGGCACAAACAGCACTGAGCAGACTGGGAAGAACCAGTTCACGGGACCCACAGGGAAGGTGGCACCTCAAACATCCAAGCAGGAGCCTTACAACTTACCTACTGGCAAGCACCTTCACAGCCCTGCCAACAATGCAGACAGTCCTGGGGTCACAGGTGAAGAATGGAAGTTAAGTCCAAGAGGAGACAGAGACCCACTCTGACTGTAGGGTCAGGCACAGGCTGTGTAAGTGTCCTAAGCACATCTGCTGAAGGGGAGAACAGTTCCTCCCCAGGAGAGCTGCAGGAAGCACCCTGATCTCCCTGAAGGCCTCCAGGGGCAACAGTACAGGATCCCAACGCTGACCGCTCGGACAGCCCCTGAGGCTCACCTGCAAGTGAGTGTCGTCTCCATCAGGAGCATACCCACCATGCCAGTGTCTCCTCAGGTCTTCAGGACAGTGGCTGCCCTCTCACTCCTGTTTTGTTTTTTGGCACTTGGGATTGAACCCAGGGCACATTTCCACTGAGTCACATCCCTAGCCCTTTTTGTTTTATTTTTTCTATTCTGAGACAGGGTCTTGCTAAGCTGCTAGAAGTTGTGCAAGGACCTTGGCCTGCAAACCCCTCCCAGCCCAGTCACAGCAGGAACCCTCACAAGGACCCTGGGGGCCACTGGGCATCTCTGCACTGAGCTCCAGGAGCCCTGCTGGGTATGAGCATACCCAGCCACTGCACACCTCAGAGCCATGTAGGGAAGGTCCAGTGGGCACCATCAGGCTCAGGGTGCCACTTAGGCCTTGTTCCTGAGAGCAGCCGACCAGGATCCCCTGGCAGAGCTGCCTCTCATCACCAGCAACAGCAGGGCCCAAAGGCACGAGGCCAGATTACAGGCGATCTCACCCCCACAGTGGAGGCTGCTAAGCGCTTCTAAGCAGGGACGTGAGCAGATCAGATCTGTTCCTTGGAGACTCATCTCCCCAGCAGGCCATCAGCTGCACAGCAGGGACAAGAGGGAGGGCCAGAGAGGGGCTGCCCGGAACCCAGCCACAGGCAAGAAGGGGGAGCCCCTGTGCAGGACATTGCCCTGACACATCAGACCCAGGACTCAGCAGCATCCCATGGGCGTGAAAAGCCCCCATTGTGGTGGTGCCTCCAGGGGGACCAGGGAGCCTTGGACACTAGCAAGCAGAGCTCACAGGCACTAGAACTCCATGCCAAAGGCCAGCCCAGAAAGAAGGATGGGGGCCTCAGCTGGCCACAGCCCTCCCCAGGCCCGCTCCTGCAGCAGTGTGGAAGCACCCCAGCACTGTCTGCTGTACACAGCTGGCAGGGGTCCCACAGACAGCTCTGTGGCTGCACGGAGAGCCTCTGTCGGTGCCACTCACACGGGCAGCTTGCAGGGTGGGAGACTCCTGTAGGGAAGCAAGGAAAGGAATTTTCTGAAATCTTCAATCCCTAAGAGAAGGATGCTGGGGTACCAGGCAGGGCCTGGGCTGGGCCAAGTCAGAGGCCCCAGGACAGGTAGCTCTTGGGGAGCGGAAGCAAGAGTCCAGAGCAGGTCCTATCTGAAACCCTGTCAGGAGCACCGAGTTCAGCTGGAGGCAACGCACAGAGGAGGGGGTCCAGCCCCTCCCTGGTGAGTAATGCCATGACATCCAGCCAGTGGGGTGACCTTGGGGGCAACTGCAGATAGGTGCCCGGGAGCCTAAACCCCCAAAAGCCTATTTGGGGGTGGAGCAGCAGCAGGCCCGGCTTCAGGTGTGACAGCTTTTTCTGAACCACTTGCTCCACCTTCCCTAAGCCACGGCATCCTTTTGTTAAATGTTAAATGCTGCTAGGCCAAGTTTCTCTCAAAACAATTAGGAGGCCCAAAAGAAGACCCCAGGGCTACTCCCACCAGGCCAGGAGTGGTCAGCAGGTGAGGCGGCCCAGGGCAGGACTCTTGGGGGCTTCAAACCATACCTGACCAGTAAGACCCCAGAGGCCTCCCCACAGGCTGGGAGTAAAGGGCTACTGTCCAGACACTCTGCCTCCACCCTCTCCAAGGACAATCTAGGGCCCCAGCCTGTGGCTGGACTCTGGGACCCCTGCCCTGTGGCCTACACTATCAGGGGAGAAGATGGCAGGACCCAAGGGCCTCTTCAGCCCCCACAGCAGCCATGTGCTGGGAGGACCCCAGACATCAGGATGTGGCGTGGCCCCGTAAGCCCAGGGCACAGGCACTGCCCTTCAGGAGTCTGGAATTCTCATCCCTGGGAACATATTAGTCAAAAGTTTAAAACATAAAAGACACCAGAGCTGGGGGTGGCTGCTGGCATGCACGAGGCCCTGGGCCCCATCCCCAGCACCACAACAGAAAAAATAAAAACAATGAACCAAAAAACAAAAGAAGTGTTTCTGACAATGTGATAAATACCTAACACCACAAATGGAAACCTCAGGGAGCAGAAGCAGGAGGTCAGGCTCAGGCTGGCAAAACTGCCCTGAGAACACTCAGCGGGACGGGCCAGTCTGAAGCACGCAAAGCCCACAGGTTATTGGTTTTCTGTCACCTTCTACAAGAGCAGTAAAACAAAAATCAAAAAGCCATCCATAAAGACTGGGTGTTAACTTCTTGTAATCAAAGAAAAAACTCCAGAGAAGACAGTAACAGCCCTTCAAGGAGAAAAACCTGGACAGAAGCAGCTGGAGGTGCAGGGGTTGGGGGCACGTGGGGGCAGGCTCTTCAGCCCTGAGGAACCACCCAAGGTTCTGAGTTATACAGAGGAAAGAAACACATGCAGCTCCCCAGGGAGCCTGGCTTCTCAGGAGAGGCAGCCTCAGGAGCAGAGGTCCTGCAACCTGATGGCCACAAGCGCCAACAGAAGGCCTCTGTCATGCCAGCCACTTCCCAGGGAAGAAACGGGCCACATCCCTTCCTAGGCTGACCACTTCATCCAGCAGTCAGCTGGCATGCAGCTGTGGCTGCCACACATCCACCCTGCCCAGCCCACCCTGGCAGGGGTCGGACTGCCCACCAGGTAGAAGGCAGGACATCCAGAGCTGCCTGCCAGCTAGAATGACCCATGTGACACCTGGGACACACTTACAGTAGGGCATGGTTGCTGCACCTACACAGGCCCCTCGACATGGAGGTCCGCAAGAGAAGACCCAGGGCAAGCCCCGTCCCAGACTTGGTCCCTGCCAGCTGCTCCCCTAGGCCACAGCAGGCTGCCCAGAAGGCCAAAGCCCAGGCAGCAATGGACGCAACTGAGGCCTAACTCAGGGATGGGGGATGCAGCTTCCTCCCCACTAGGAGGACTCAGGCACCCAGCAAGCAGCACAGGGCAAGGCCCCGCTGACACCCAGGGGAGGTACCAGGGGTCCTGTCCAGAAACCTGGGGTCCATGTGATTGCCTCTACAGGGGCCAACAAGTGGAAGGGGAGCCCACAGACATGCCTGCTGAGCACAGCCTCATGGCAGGCCCCAGAGGCTGGGCAGCTCCCACAGTGGACGGCACAGCACATCTGGCAGCACAGCCAGGGCCATGGTCCATGCCAGGCAGCAGAGTGTCCCACGGAGGGACAGCGATCCTGACCTTTCCCTGCTCCTCAGTACAGAAACAGGAAACAAGATAGCCTTTGCCAGGCAGCATGGCTCAGGTCCAGTCCTCAGTCCATGGGACCCCAGGCTCAGAATGGACTCCTGGCTGAGAAAGGCTGGCCAGTGAGGTTCCAGACGGGCCAGGGCCAGACTCACAGACAGGCCAGATAGGGTCCTGCAACAGACTCCAAAACCTGTTCAGGGACCCAAGAAGTCTCACTTCTGGGAATGTGGCAAGACAGGACCTGGCTTTGGGCAGTCACATTATGTCCACATGGGGGCCAGGCACTCCCCAGGGGAACCACCACAAGGCACAGAAGGACAAAGAGACAGATCCTCTCATACCAGGAGGAAATGGAGGCAGAGGCCCAAACCCAAATCACAGGCAGGCCAGCCTGAGCACCAAGCAGGCCCGCAGCTACAGGGGCCTGAGCCAGAGTCCAGGCTCCCTCCCCCAGCCTGAGTAGGGGCAGGGAAAGCTCCGAGCAGTGGTGGGCCGGGGCAGAGGGCCCTGCTGGCGCCCCCAGGCACGAGCATCTCCCAGCCAAGGGCTGGTAGTCTGGCGCTGCCTCGACCCCATCTCCTCCTGTAGGCCGGGTCCAGGAGCAGTGCCTCTGCCGTCAGCCACTCTTCTCCTTACCAGATGCAGAGATCAGATCCTTACCATGATGCAGAGACCACAGCAAGAACTGTGAACTCAGAGGGATGGGGGCCAGAACAATAGGGGCCCTTCACAGATGAGGAAGAACCTTCCAGATGGGGGGACTAGAGGCAAGACTTGGGTGAGAACCCCCCAGGGGCCTCATCTCAGGCAGGAAAGGGTCTGCATTACAAAACACGGTCCAAGGGGATGCATCAAGCTACAGGACCACCAGAAGCCAGGCAGAGCTGGATGCTACTGCACAGGGAGGAAAGCTGGGGCCTCAGTGGTGAGGCCCTCCTGCCCACTCCCTCACAGGGCCCAGGTAGCACCATGTAGAGATGACCTGACCTATCTGTGTCCACTCAGGACCTGGCAAGAAGCAAAGGTGTGAGGACAAGAGAGAGGTAGGCTGACATTCCTGGGGAGGGGAGGAAGGCCCCCAGCTCCTACTGAGGTTGGACACTCATCCAGGCCAGGGGACAGTGCTTGGCTGCTGTGCCCAAAGCCAGAGTAGGCCTGGGTGGACTGCACTCAGTGGACACAGTGGAAATGGAGCACCCTGAGTACTCAGGGATCAGGCAGATGGAGGGAAACATGGTACCTCCTTGCTGTCCCAGCTGTGACACAGGTGAAAACCACCATGCAGGTGGGGAAGGGGCAGAGGCCTGGGGAGGCATAATCCCACTGCCTGGTGACCAAGGGAGGGGTCTGAGTCCAGACAGGGATAGGTACTGTGGAATAGATGGAGTGTCAGCAGGGGCCAACTGTGTGCAAGGCCACTGCCTCTTTCCTGTGAGAGCACCAGCTGTGGACAAGCCCAGGGCTCCACTCAGCACCCAAGAACACACCCCCACACACCCGCCAGAGTCCCCCAAGCCAGAGGCTTCCGGGGCCCAGGCAGCAGGGAAACTGGCCCCAGGAGGAAGACCCCAAGACCTCAGCCCAGTGGCGACCTCCTACCTCTCCCCAAGGCTTGCAAAATGCCTTCCTGTTGGAATGGGGCGAGCAGGAGACCGAGTAGAGTTTGGGGTGACTCAGAGGGTACTTGGGATGATGGCTCCCTGCCGATGGCCAGCCCCCTAGAGAGCCCCGCTGGGGAAAGCTCCTGGGCTTCGGTGCAGAGGGCTCTGGGCAGGAACGCGGCCCGCTTCAGCGGGACTCGGGGTCCCAGCAGCAGGAGCCAGCGCTGCGCGGCCCCTCGGAAACCCCACACGCCCCAGACCCCCAAACTCCTGCTCCCAGGAGGGCGGCCAGCGCCTCTGAGGCCACGTGCTCCGGCTCGGCGGCTGCAGCCGGCCGCAGCCCGGGGCCCACCGACCCCCGGGAAGCTCCTGGTCTCCAGCGCCGGCCCCGAGGGCCACCCGGCCCCCAACAGGTGGGCACGGCCCGCTGCCCGCCCGGTTCGCCACCGCGGCGCCCGGCCGGACCAGCCCGCGGACGGGGCCATTTTGGGGCGAGCCAGGCGGGGGCCGGCGGCGGGCGGCGGGCGGCGGGGGAGGGGCGGCGGCCGCGCGCATGGAGGCCGCGGCGGGGCCTTACCTCCGACCCTGTACATGTTGGCGGCCATGTCCGGGCCGGCGGCGGCGGGGCCGCGGGCGGGCGGGCGCGGGGCGCGGGCGGGCGGCCGGGCGGGCGCGGGCCGGGGCCGGGGCCGGGGCGGGGGCGGGCGCGGGGGCCGCCGGCGGGCGTTTAAAGGGGCCGCGCTGCTCCGCCGCCGCCGCCGCCGCCGCCTCCGAGGCCGCCGAGGCCGCGCAGGGACGGGAGGGCCGCGGCGCGGGCGGGAGAGGAAGAGGAGGAGCGGCCGCGGGCGGCGGGGAGGGGCCTCGGGCGCCGCCGCCCACCGCGCGGGCCGTTATCCGACCCCGCGCCGCGCCGGCCCGCGCGCCCCTGCCCGCCTGGCCTCTCCGCAGCCCGGCGGCCGGCCGCGCGCCCCTGCCCGGCGGCCCCTCGGCGGCCCGGGTGGCCCTCCCGCGGCGCCTTCTGCCCTGCGGGCCCCCTGAACATCGCCAGGTGGCTGTCGCGCGCGCCCCTGCCCAGCCGGCCTCTTGGCGTCCCCGGATGGCCCTTCCGCACGCCCCTGTCCGGGTGGGCCCTTTCCACATCCCTAGGTGGAGCACCCTGGGGCCTCCATGCCTGAGCCCTTCTTGTACCCCCAGGTGGATCTTACCCAGGCCCTCTGAGGCAGCCCCTCAGGGATCCTCTTGGTACTTTAGCCCTCCAGGCATTCCCAACACCCTCCCTGAGTAGCCCACCTATCCTGGAGCACAGCCGTCCAGCCTGACCCCAGCACTTTCCTCCCAGGGCTAACTCTGCCACCCAATATCAGGGGGTTTGTGTCCTGCTGTTCATCTTCCAGCCCCTAAGGCCATCTCTGGACTTCAGTAACTGTTTTCCGGCCCCCCAGGGGCATGTTCCTGAGCTAGGGAGGCCTTCCCAAACTGTGGCCTGGTGAAAAGTCCAAAGGAAGGAAGGGTCTTGTGCCTAGGACCCCCTGCTGCAGGCCCCAGATGAGGCTGAACCCCAGCAAGGATAGAGTGCCTGGGGGCAGTTCCTCTGGAGGCAGAGGGGCACCTCACACTTTCCAGCTCATCTCAGAATTCTCAGCTGTGTTGATTTTTGAGCATTACTAAAGCTTGAGGAGAGTATCTTGCCCAGATACCACCCCCAAGGGCTGAAGACAGGAGGTGGTCCCAAATGACAATAATCATGGTTCCTTCCAAACCATGTGGGGGAGGTGAGGCAGGTATCTGGGGGCTGGAGGTTGGTCTAAAGAACCCTGTGGTGCTGCCCAGGTTACCTGGACAGTGAAGGTCTGTGGCTGCAGGGAGACCATGTTCAGTTTGAAGGGCAACCCTATGGGACACCCTGGGAAGTACAGGGTGTCTCTCAGAAGAGAGCCCTGGGCCACCATGCAGGATTTGGGCAGGTGGCCCAGGCCAGTGCACTGCAATCTCCCAGCACACACAGTCTCCCTGCATGATGCTGGGAGTCTAGGCGGGAAACCAATAGGAGTGCTGAGACCAAAGCCAGGAAGGGTCCAAGAGAGGTTCTGCCACAGTTGTGTGCTAAGAATGGAGTTGGAACTACCAGAGCTTGCTGTGAAGGGCTTCCAGGGAGAGTGGAGGGGTTCAGGACCCCAAGGTGCTTCCTTTTGTGTTTGATGGTGATTGATGTGCAGAGTGAAAGAGAAATATAGGTACAAGAGGGCAGGTGATGATCCACAGGCTGTGTCTCCAAAAAAGGATAAGATGGAATGGGGGTCTCCCTCCCTCCCCACAGGCCTACGCCTCACACTCTTCCATAGCATAAGATTTCCTTCTACCAATTCCAGAATAATAGACCAAAAAAGTTAGAATTACCCAACAATGCCTAAGCAGCTGTCAGCCATGGAGAGAACATGGAAACATCACTCTCCGTACCTCTGCATTTGCCTCCATCCCAAACAGGACAGGCTTCAATAAAACAATCACATCCTACAGGTGCCTGCTGAGGAATATGATTTCCCTCTCCTAGTGTGGGGGTGGACAAGAAAAACATGGCCATCAGAGCTCAGGGCCCATTTCTCAGGAGGTACCCAAATGAATTCCAAACCAGCCCCACCAGGCCTAAGACACACTCCTCACACAGCAGAATGATGCTTAGGAAGCCTCAGAAGAGGCACAGGGTCCAGCTGCTACAGGCCAGCTCACTCTGCCTTCCTCTCTCCAGATGAAAGGTGAATGGACAATTGCCTGCCCTCAACCTAGCTCAGAGACAGCCAGAAGATCTCAGGACTAAAGAATTAAAACATCTGGTAGCAAAGCAAATAGACATTCAAGCGAGGAGAGTGGCTTGTGCAGAGAGCAGGCATGCTGGCTCAGGAAGGGGCCTGCTGACATGTGAGGAAATTCAACAGAAACACTAGAGGGAGGGAGGGTCAGGTAGGTGGAAAACCTGGCAGAGCAGAAAGTGCACCTGAAGGTTGGGGACCCAGCACAGGAGTGCTCTACATATTAGGACCCTAATGAGTAACCAGGTCCAACAAAGAGGAGCCCAGAAATCTGCTGACCAGACAGCACAATGCGAGGAAGATTTAAGAGCCAAGGAACATAAGAAGGGTTCACATCACACCTCAGTAGAGTAAGTCAGAAGCAGTCAGGGTAGAACATCAGATTGCTAAGGGAATAACATTTCCAGGTCATTTCAGGGCAAGTCAAGCAGTTAAAGCAACTGACTCAGCTGTTATTTTCTGAATACATACTTTTAAGCTACAGACCACTCTCAATGCTGGAGGGTAAGGACATAAAGTCTCAGCCCTGGAGAGCTGACAGTCTAGCAGCAGGCTGAAGACACGTGGTATATAATGTCTTGTGATAAGTGTTTTTGAGACAAAATGGTGAGGGTACAGATTCAGGATCAGGACAGAGAGGGGCACTCTTCAACTCAGGAGTCAGCAAAGGAGAACCTATGCAGGTGGGCAGGGGCCCAGAGGACACTTGGCAGGGACACATCCCTGTGCAGGATCCTTTGGGACCTGGGGGATTTGGCCTTTGCTTCTGTGATCTGATCGTTGCTCAGAAGGATCCCTGAGGCTGCACAAGGCACTGGGTTCTGGAGGTAGATGAGTTTCAAAGAGCCTGCAAGAAAGTCTCCTTGGAATAACAGTAGAGCCTTCTCAGGAAAGGCCACAGCATGTTCCAGAAAATCAGAGTGTCATGAATCACACTTAGACCTGTTATTTGTCTTGCCTGTCACTAAACTTCAACAATTAATGGAACCCCCTTCCCCCTAGGAAAAGTGTATCACCAACAAGGACAAAAAAAATCATATTTGCCTCTGTTTTTCCCAGAAGCATTTTCAAAGTTTGAAGACATAGTCCTTAGGAAAATAAAGTAGAACACAAGAATTCTTTCTCCAATTGTTCATGCAAGTATAGACATATGAGAAATGCTACTCAGGAGGATCACAAATTCAAAATGAGCCCAGGCAATTTTGCAAGACATGTCCCAAAATAAAAAGGACTAGAGATGTAGCTCAGTGGTAGAGCACTTGCCCAACATGTGTAAGGCCCTGGGTTCCATCCCCAGTACTAAAAAAGAAAAGATTTTTTTCTTTAAAAATTTAAAGCCATGTTCAGTGGCACACAATTGTAATCCTAGCTACTTGGGAGGCTGAGGCAGGAGAATCACAAGTTTGAGGCCTCAATGACTTAGTGAGACACTGTCTCAAAATGACAAAAATGGCTGGGGATATAGCTCATTGGTAAAGCACTCGATTTCAATCCCCAGTACACATACACAACCTTGACCTTAAGTCTAGCCAATAAAAGACCTAAATCAAAAGAAGGAACTTGAGTGGTCTGGTTCTGGTCGTGAACTCACTGCAGGCATCAGAGTACAGAGAATGTGACCAGGCTCAAGGTGGGTTAAAAATACCAAGACTCTGGCCAGCATGGACCCCGCAGGGCAGGCAGAAGAGGTGGGGGGGTCTCAGCAGGGTCCTCACCACTCAACGCCAGACATCAGCTAGTACGGTCTAATTAAATCATGCTGCTGAAAAACAGGACACCCTTTCCTAATGATTCTTCATTCCTAAAAATAATTTAATAAATTATTCTTGAGAGTGAGAAGCAGTCGTGTGATTTCAGCAATAGTTTTTCTATCTTAAAATATTAAGTATTTTAAGATGTCTCAGTGGTTTCTGTATTTCCATATACCCTTCCATCTCGTAATCTAGAAACAGCTGCAATAACCCTCCCGGAAAGTTAACTGCGGTCATTTCAGTGATCGAATTGTGAGCGAGTTTTAAAAAACATATTCTTTGTTGCACTGTTTAATCACGGACAAGTATTTGCAAAGCCAATAAAGTCATTTCTTTTAAACGGGGGCAGTGGTGGCATTGTGTAGGCACTCAGCAAAGCTGCAAACTACATCTCCCAGGCACCCCGACGGGTCCTGCGCGCTGCGTAGGGTCAGCTCCCGGATGGGCCGCCAGCGGGAGGCCCCTTCGGCTTCAGGTGAACAGAGGGGGCCGCTGCTCCCCGTCCGGAGCCAGCCAGTCACAAGCCGAGAAGGGTGTTGGGGACGCAGGGAGATTCCGCGGCCGAGGCTGAGCGAGCATGCGCTTGAAGACCGTTTGTGCGCGCGCGCGCGCGTGCCCGCGGCTCTGTTCTGGGTGTCTGTCCTGCTCCAGAAGCGCGCAGGCGCTCAGCCGCCGGGGTCCCCGGGGGCCGGGTGGCGGGGTACACTCACGTGAGTCCCGGGTAAAGACAGGAACTGACCTGGTGGTCAAGCAGAAGTGAAAGCAGTCTAGAAGCATGGTGTTGCAGTGACTAGAGCCAGACCTAACCGCACTGTGGCTGGGGACTTTGGCTGCGTCCATGTGCACTGTTCCTTGGATCCTTCCCTCTTCGAATCCTTCCGGGCGTCTCCAGCCTCCCCTTGACTCGTGTCCCAAGACCTTTCTGTTTATCCTAGGACAAAAGCCCCCTGTTGCTGTGAACTCCCACTCACCCCAAGGTAGGTCTCTCTCAAGTGAGCCCCTGACTCCCCAGACCCTCCTCTATTCCTGGATTTCCCAGCCGGGCCACCCCTGTGCACTGGCAAACCTCAAGCAGCACCCTGGCCTCTGCCCAATGGCCACCAGAGTACCCTGAGGGAGACATCAGGCTCCTTCCTAAAGGCCCATGTCCTGTCTTTGTGTGTGTGTGTGTGTGTGTGTGTGTGTGTGAGAGAGAGAGAGAGAGAGAGAGAGAGAGAGAGAGAGAGACACCAGGGATTGAACCCAGGGGTGCTTAACCACTGAGCCACATCCCCAGCCCTTTTACTTTCTGAGTCTTGCTAAGTTTCTTGGTGCCTAAATTGGTGAGGCTGGCCTGGAACTTGAGATCCTCCTGCCTCAGCCTCCCCAGTTGCTGGGATTACAGGCATGCGCCATAAAACACTCATCTATGATAATCTGTTACAGCAGCAGTAGGAAACTGATACATGACCTCTTCTTCCCAGGTGTGGTAAACACACTGCCCCCAGGCACTGCCATCTTTCCTGGCACCTCACTGTCCTGGAGAGGGCGTGCACTCAACGCTGATTCCCACTGCAAGATGGGTCTCATTTCCACTGAACAGGGCTGGCTCTGTGGCCATGTCAACCACTAGGAGGTGGCAGATGAACCCACATGGGTCAGCTCAGCCCCAAGACCCCAAGACTTCAGCTTATGCTGCTGTGGTGGGTAGGAGCTCTGCAGGAACCCTATGAAGTCAGCATCTCACCTGGCTGCAGCCTCAGGAGACTCCCCAGGTGAGACCAGAATTGGTAGGATGAGCCCAGTCAGCCCCCAGCCATGAGTGAAAATAACACAGAATCTTTTAAAGTCACTCAGAACTACACAGCATGCGACCTCTGTGGTGACCGTTGGCACTTAGCTCCCACTCTGCCCTGGGATGACTCTTGTGTGTTTCCCTGGCCCAGAGCACCCCAACTCCCACATCTTTGTCAGGGGCCTCAGGAGGGGGAGGGATTGTGATGTTCCCCTTCCCCAGGACCCTGTCTGAACCCCACCTCTTAGATCCCCTCCACCAGTCCCTGTGGCTCCCTGGCCTGCCCTCCACCCACCCTGGGGATCCTGACGAACAAATGGGACAAAATTACATTGAACTGGAAAGGGAGTGCCCAGCTGGGTGATGTAGGTAGGCTTCCTGAAGGAAGAGGAACTTTCACTGCATCTTACAGTGAGGGAGGCAGAGAAGCAGGAGGAATGTTCAAGGGCAGCAGGCACCATATGGCCAGATCTGCACCTCAGCCTGGGCTCTGGGACAGCACTGCCTGTTTGCCAATGTGTGCACGGTCCAGGTGGCTGTCACCTCCTTTCAACCCAAAGCCCCTCACCAGCCCTGCCCCCGCAGAAGCCCAAGCAACCCCTAAGTTGAGTCCAGGGCCACCTCCTCACACTCCATCCTGCCAGCCAGCAGGGCTGGGAACCCTCCCTCCTTTCCCTATCTCCCACCCCCAGACCCCTCCAGCTCCATCGCCTCAAAATGCAGCCTGGATTGTCACCCTGGCTCAGAACCCTTCTGCAGTCCCACGCCTTGAGACCAGGCAGTTATGGCTCTAGCCTAAGGCCTGGGGCCACTTGTCCAGCCAGCTTCTCAAGGCCACCCCAGACCCTCTATGCACCCTAGTCCACCTCCAGGTTCACTTCCAGAGCTGGGAGCTCTCTTCCTTAGGAAGCCTCCCTCTGTGTGCCTCACCCAGCTGCCCCACCCCCACCCCGCATCACTGCTGGGTCCTGGAGTCCTGTCTGGGCCTTCAAAGGCAGGCCTCCATCTGCCCGCAGGACCCTCTGCCCCTCACCCTCCAGGTGGTGGAGGATGGGGCAGGACCCCTCCCACGCCTCCCAGCAGCCCCAGGGCACCAGGCAGGCAGTGCTTTGAGGCCTGTTTTCTCCCTGGTGAGACACAAGGACACAGAGGTCTCCCCCAAAACCTCCCCACGGAGAAGCTCTGGAAAGCTGAGGTCCGAGAGCTCCTAGGAGCCGGGAGACCCCGAGGCTTGGCTCTTCAAAGTCGCACTCTGCCAGAAGGGCGTGCTCCGGGCCAGGAAGTCGTAGAAGGCATTAGTGGACTCAGCAGACCTGGGTGGCTGTGCGAGGAGCACGTCCTTGTCCACGTCCTCAGACACCAGCTCTGCCACCATTTGCGTGATGGCCTGTGGGCGACATTGGTGTCAGGGGCTGTGTGGGCAGGGAGGCACAGGGACTGGGCAGACGAGGCCAGGGACAGGGCAGCCTCCCCGCCCAGCACACACCCTGTCTTGGGAGGGGGTGCCCAGCATGGCCAGCCGCCGGCGCTCATCGATGCTGATGCTCCAGTGGCGGCGTGGGCGCCTGTGCTCCTGTGGCTCACATACCTGTGGGGACAGCACAGGACAGTGCGGGCACACCTGGGGCTTCCGCGCCCCTTCCCCTGGACACAGTGAGCTCACTTAGCTTCCCCGCTCCCAGTGGGCGGCCGCACGTGGCACCCTGGGCACCTCCCAAGTTCCACAGTGTCTGTCCCTGGGCTTACAGTGAGGGCTGCAATGTTTAGAGCTGGAAACGGCCTCCAGGACCCTGGGCACAACTACTACAGGGGCCCAGGCTGGGCCAGAGACGGTCAGTCGGCCTGTTGTACACCTCCCAGAAACGCTGGACTCGAGAGACAGACCCCATACATCCCCCCAGTCCCCTCTAAGGTGATATGCGGGGTGAGGTGGGGTGATGCTGCTCCTGAATGCACAGGAGGAGGAGAGGTACAGTGCAGGAAGGCCATCCATGTGCGCAGGAGACCGAAGGTGGTGACCAGCAAGAGGGCCAGGAAAAGGCCAGGCACACTTGCAGGGAGAGGCCAGCAGCATGTCCCCAGCTTCCCAGTGGGCAGGCCGTCTGCCCCATGGGTGGAGGGGCATCTTCTCACCTTCTGGAAAGGGGAGGGGTGCCACGCTGAAGACAGCAGGCAACACAGCCCCGCAAAGCCCTACTCAGAAAATCAAACCTCAACAACCCCGTGCCAGCCGCTCTTCGGTGGGCACACGTCCATGGAATGAAAAGCAGGGACTGGACAGGTATGTGCACAACTCCATCCATAGCATTGTTTTCAGTAGTCGAAACATGGAAACCCAAGTATCCATCAAGGGATGTAAAAGAGACAAGGGGCCAACCACACAAGGGAACATTATTCAGACTCAAGAAACTAGGGAACTTGCTGGGCGTGGTGGCGCATGCCTCAGCTATTTAGTAAGGCCCTCAGAAACTAGCAAGGCCCTAAGCAACTGAGGGAGACCCTCAGTCTCAAAATAAAAAGGGATGGGGATGTGGTTCAGTGGTTAAGCACCCTGGGTTCAATCCCAGTACCACACAAAAAAAAAGAAAAAAAAAGAAGAAGAAGAGAGGAGAGCCCCCAGCTCCATTATGCCAAGGTGAACCCTCCAGGGATGAGCTTCGCCAAGCACATAGCATCTGCACAAGCATTGCTTTGGGAAACAGGGCCGGGCCTCCCAGGGCAAGGGACACTCAGAAAGGCATCCCAGGAACAACCAAGCACAGGTCCCTACTGACACTGCCATCCTGGGAAGCAGATAGACCCACGAGCAAGGGCAGGAGGGTATGGAGAAGGGCCACTCAGAGGACAAGACTGGTTCTTCCACATGAAACACTCCATGGGAAGTAGGCCGGGGGTCCCTCTGTTTTTTGTGGTGCTGGGGATGGAACCCGAGGCATCAGTGCATTCAAGGCCAGCACTCTACCAGCTGAGCTATGTCCCCAGCCCTGGTGTTTGTTTTGGTACTAGGGACTGAACTTAGGGATGCTTTACCACTGAGTTGCATTCCAGTGTTTTTGTTTTTTTTGTTTGTTTGTTTTTTTGAGATGGGGTCTTGCTAAATTGCTAAGGCTGACCTGGTACTTTTGATCCTTCTGCCTTAGCCTCCTGAGCAGGGGCCTGCACCACTGAATCTGGCTGTTGTATCTATTCTTAGCCCTGTTTCTGTAATTGAATTGTACACCTCCCCTTTAACATGTGGTATCACAGTGCTTCCCCTAGAGTTTCTCTTCCTGCCCTGATGATATTACTCCCAGAAGGGGTATATTCTCACAATATGCTTGTGTGAAGTGGGCTGGCCTTCTGTGTTTCTTCCAGGAACCTGAGAACAGCAGGCCCTAGGAGGAGCACCAAGGGGGGAATGCAGAAGACACACAACCCTGCTGTTCAGGTCCACGAGCAGAAAACAAAATGGAAGTTCACTATGCATCACTAGAATTATGGAGCTGCTTGTTACAGAGCATCAATGCTGACTAATGCAGGACTGAAAATAAGATACAGAAAACATTTATAAAAAGGAAGATGGAGAACTATTCCTGTTGGGCCAACATACAACTAACAAACCTTGAATAGAGAGAAAATGAACTCACACACACAACACGCACACATGTGCTTTTCCCAGAAACTAAAGGAAAAGGCCCCAGTCAGAAAGCCCCCACCCAGGGCAATGAAAATAAATGCCTTTCCAGAGTACATTCCAGAACTCTGACAGGCAGAGAAGCTTTCAGGGAAGAAACGAAACACAGGGCTGGGAGCACAGCCTATGCAGCTCTTGCCTATGTGCTTCAGGCCCTGGGTTTGATCCCCTCCACCACAAAACAAAAACAAACACAAACAGGGCACAAAGATCTGAAGTCCAAAAGTTCAGGGCATCACACAGCAGCCCTGGAAACCAGAGGTGATGGGGCACTTAAGAGTCCTGCAGGAAGAGCCTCTCCCACCAAACTCGCCACCAATCAAGCACCATCCAGTGTGGAGCTGAGTAATGGAGCTCACCTGAGACCTTCAGCACCCTGTGAGCCCTACCGGGGGAAGCTGCTGGGTGGTGTGCTCTGGAGTCAACAGGCAAACAGAGAAAGCAGGGCCAGGACATGGGCTGCTGAGGAAGACAGAGGGTGACAGCCAGGGCCTGAGGAGGGTCACTGCCCATCCTCTGTGAGAGGACCTGCAGAGGTGTGTTGTGAATTTGGGAAAGGACTGATCATCAGTTCACAGAAAACAGAAAAGAGGAGGCAGGAAGGGAAGAAGTGGGGAGAAACAAGAAGGATGTGGACAATGCTCACTATCACTACAGGGCCAGTGGTGGCAGCTGACAGGTGTGATCTGAGGGCAGGGGGCAGAAAAGTGTGGTGCTGGGAGTGGGTTGCTCAGGCCTTAGCTTCCCCGGCGGAAAAGCAACAGAACCCAAAGCTGAGAACTGGAAAGGCGGCAGCCCAGGGTGCAGGCTCCTACAGCCCAGGGGACGGCTGCCCTACAGGCAGAGCCACCTGACAGGACAATCAGAGAACTCACGTCTGCCGAATGTATGGGACAGTCACAAAGTCGGTCATGATGTAGGCCACAAGCAAAGCAGGTCCTCCCACACACTACAGATGCCACAACAAATCTGTGACTACGACACAGTATAATTAATTAAAAATTACTAATAAGCCAGGCACAATGGTGCATGCCTGCAATCCCAGTGACTTGGGAAGCTAAGGCAGGAGGTTACCAAGTTCAAGGCCAATCGGGGCAACTTTGACCCTTTTCCAAAATGAAAAATTGAAAGGGCTGGAGGTGTAGCTCAGGGGTAGAGCACCCCTGCATTCAATCTCTGCAGAAAACAAACACAGGCCACTCCTATTGACACAGACATTCCAAAACACCCTTCTAATTGACCCCAGAGTGAAAAAGAAAATCAAGGTTGAGATGTAAATTTATTAGAAATGAACAATGAGAGGAGGACACACCAAAACCCATGAAGGGTGGCCAAAAATGTCCTCTGAAGGCACTCTATACCTTTAAATGCATCATTAGAAAAAAGTTCAGCAATGGCCAAGCAAGTCACTTGAGAAGCTAGAAAAAGAACAAAAGAAATTTACTGAAAGTTTAAAGATGGAATTACGGTAGATTAGTGAATAAGTTAAAAGAAAAAACAGTGGACAATAATCACAAATGGATTCTGTGAAAAGCCAAAAGAAGGACTGGTTTTCTCCCACATGCTCACCCATCCCACACGCAGCCACCTTTCCACTCATGTCTTCTTCTTTCAGAACTACATGTCATCACAGGTTTCACCCACTTTTCTATTCAGTCTGGTTTGTTTGGGGCTTGTTTTCTTGTAGTGCTGGGAATGAAACCTTCCCTAAGCAGAACCACACAGGTAGTCTGCCTTCCCCTGCTCAGGAATATCCATGGGTCTGCACAGCAGTGTCGGTCCCTTTCACCATCGTGTGAACCAAGGCACAAACCTGGGCTTGTTTGAACCCAGGGGTACTTAACCACTGAGCTCGGCAAGTGCTCCAGCACTGAGCTGCACCCCGAGTCCTCTGTTCGGTTTTCATGACAGTTTTCTGACAGCTTGCAAGCATCCCTTCATAGACACTTGACTGTTTAAAGATTACAAGTATTTCCTTCCAGAATGTCATTTAACATTTTTATGTCCTTGATTGTGCCATAATTTAAAAATCTGTTAGGCTTTTCCTCCAAGGATTGTACATCTGGCCTAAGAAAGGCATTTGTTACTCTGGGATTCTAAACACTTCGGCGTCTCCAGTGCTGCTATGGTTTGGGTTAAATGCTGTGTTTCAGAAGAAGTGGGGGTTCACTCTGCCATGTTCTAGGTGGATAGCCAACCATCCCATACCACTTATTGAAAAGTATTTCCTGCTGCTTTGAAATTCCACGCAGAAATTAAATCTCCAGATTAAAAAGTGATATGGGTCACTTTTTCTTCTTTCAGTACTAGGGATGGATCCCAGAGCCTTGCACATGCTAGGCAAGCGCTCTACAACTGAGCCACCCTCCGGCCCACAAGTGTCACTTTGACACCCATTTGTCCTAAATTGTGCAGGTGTTTGCCACTTTCTGCCCCAATACCACACAATTTTAATTGCTAGAGCTTAGAGGAGGCAAGGACTTTTATTTCTGTTGCACAGGTTGGGTGCCGTGGCATATTCCTGTAATCCCAGCGGCTCAGGGGCTTAGATGATTCGGTCAGTTGCTTCTTTCACTCAGAAATACGCCCATTAAATGGGTCCATGCTCCATCCTGTGGAGCAGGTATCGGCACAAACAAATTTGCTGAATTTGACACAGAGTGTGCAGTAAACTGGAGTCTACTTACAGTCCATCCCCCACTCTGGGCTGGACTACTGCTGTTCTCCACACATTCACATGGGTGGAGCAGGATCTGATTATTCCCAGTCCCCTCCACCCCTTATTTTTTTTTAAGTTGTCAATGGACCTTTATTTTATTTATCTTTATGTGGTGCTGAGATTCGAACCCAGGGCCTCACACATACTAGGCAAGTGCTCTACCACTGAGCTACAACCCCAGCCCTCCCAGTCCCCTTGATGAAGCCATTCTTTCAACTGGAACATTCAGTCCACGTTCATTTGCTGAACTGAATGCCAGGTAAGTGGCTCTGTCTGCTTCTCACCTAATGCTTTCTGGCCCCTTTGCCTGTTTGCGTTTCTTGGTTGGTGCCTCATGCTTCCTTCTGCGACCACTGCATGTGGTTTCTGTCCCATCTTCCCTTCCCCTGTGGGGACAGGGCTCTTTCTATTCTTGGGTGCAGTCACAGTGTACATGCAAAACCAAAGTCCAATATTCCCTTGTGTCCAAGCCACTGTGGTGGGTACTGTACCCCAAGCAGGCTCTGTGACTGACACCCAGTGATTGTTTGAACCCAGGGGTACTTAACCACTTAACCATCGGTGCTCTTTTCGATCTCCCCAAAGACTTGTGTTTCACCCTCATTCCTGGTCTACTTCACGCCTTCTGAAATCACTGTCTTCCTCTTTGAGGTCTGTCCTCAGAATTGATATGAGAGTCTATGGGGGGACTGGGGATATGGCTCAAGTGGTAGTGAGCTAGCCTGGCATGCGTGAAGCACTGGGTTCAATCCTCAGCACCACATAAAAAAAATGGAGGGCTGAGGATGTGGCTCAAGCGGTAGCACGCTCGCCTGGCATGCAGCGCGGCCCGGGTTCGATCCTCAGCACCACATACAAACAAAGATGTTGTGTCTGCCGATAACTAAAAAATAAAATATTAAAAATTCTCTCTCTCTCTCACTCTCTCTTAAAAAAAAAAAAAAAAAAAAAAAACAATCCCCAAAGTCGTGCTGTGATTTGCTCATTTTAAGGATCTATGTTAAATTCTAGAGCCAATCAAGGAAGTTAAAGGCTTTATTGAGGAAGTTAAAGGCTTTATTGAGTAGTCAAGATAGCCATTCATCAATTCCTTCTTTCATTCAATAAAATTTAATTAAAAAAAATAAAAAAAAATAAAATGGAGATATTATGTCCACCTAAAGCTAAAAAAAAAAGAAAGAAAAAAAGAGTCTATGGAGGATGAATTCTTTTTTGTTTATCACTTTCATTATTTTATTTATTTTGTGGTGCTGGTGATTGAATCCAGGCCCTCATGCATGCTAGGCAAATAAATACTTTACTACTGAGTTAAGTCCCAGCCCTTTATTTGGCGGTACTGGGAAATATACCACCGAGCTACACCCCTAGCCTATTTATTTATTTGAGACAGGATCTCCCTAAATTGCTGAGGCTGGCCTTGAACTTGAAATCCACTTGCCTCAGTCTCCTGAGTCACTGGGATCACATGCATGTCCAACAATTGTCCTATATTTATCATTTGAAGTCAAGTGATAATTTGCCTTCTCTGTAGAAGATACCTATGCCAGGCAGAATTTTTTTCTTTTCTCTCGGCCTACATGTGGTACCCTCTCTGTAACAAGCTTCCACAGCCTTTTTTTTTTTTTTAAGTCCCACTGTGTGCCCGAAGCTGGCCTCAGACTCTCAATTCCCTTGAGGGGTTCGGGTCACACATCCTATGGCTGCCAACTAAAGGTAGCTGTCAAGTCCCTCTGCTTCCTCTGCCTGCCTCTGAGAGACTTGTCTCTGGACCCTGAAGGACCACTGTGACGAATCGGGCTTGGAACCTAACTTAGGCCACTGGGCTTTGCTGGGCCTTCCAGCACAAGGTCTGATCACCACCGACCTCCAGAGCACATCCAAGGACTTGCACATGGATCAGCCTCATGTCGCCCCTCCCAGGTTCAGGAGGGATGACCAGTGTGAGAACAGATGCTGCAGAGATGATGGAGTGTGGCTTCCAAGGTCACCTGCAGACCCTGGCTGCCTGCACTTGGCTCTCACTCCCTCTGGGGGAAGCCAGCCACATGCTGGGAAGACACACAGCCCGCTGTGTGGAGATCTGTGGTCAGGATCTGTGGCCTCTGCCAGTATCCAACCCCGACCAAGTGAGGGAGTGCTGTGGGCACAGCCTTAGTCCAGCTTTCAGAGGGACTGTAGCTCAGACTGACATCTTGACAACAACCTCCTGACAGACCACATCAAGGCCACCCAGCTAAGCAGAGTTCCTGCCTACAGAATCCTAAGGCAAAATATTGTTTCAAGCCACTAAGTTTTGGAGTTACTCTGTTTATGTAAGAATGTATAACTAATATGCCAGCAAAACACTATGTGTATCTACAGTAAAATTTTCAAGATTCATGAAATTTTGTTTGTCCATCCATCCCAGGGATGGAACCCAGGAGTGCTTAACCACTGAATTACACACTTAGCTCTCTTTATTTTTTGAGATAAGTTCTCGCTAAGTTGCTGAGGCTGGCCCTGAATTTATGATCCTCCTGCCTCAGCCTCCTGAGCTGCTGGGATTATGCGTATGCACCATGGTGCCCAGCATGAAGTTTGTTTTTTTAAAAAACTGGGATTGCATTGAATCATGTTTTTGAAACTTAGCAGGCTTAAACCTTAATAATGGAGCCAGGCATGGTGGCACCCAGCCCATAATCCCAGCAATTTAGGAAGCTGAGGCAGGAGGGTCACTGGTTAGCCTGGGCAACTTAGTGAGACCCTGTCTCAAAAAATAAAAGGGCTAAGGATATAACTCAGTGGTACCCCGGGGGGTTCAATCCTAAAACTTCTCATCTTGTGAGGTATCTGTATTGCTCAGCTACTCAGTGCTCCTCACAGAGGTATGTGGCCAGGGCTGACCGAGTGCTGCCACAGTGAGCAGGAGTCTTCCCAGGCTTTTCTGACTGTTTTTTTTCAGGCTATTGAAACTAGGGTTTCACCCAGAGCAGCTACTCAAGGCTTCTTTCCTTCAGGAGTATGGAGTTGTTAATTGGCTGGGGGAGGGTTTTCTAGGTAGAGAAGACCTTGTTGTGAACAGTGGCCTTTTCATCTTTCCTGCCCTCCCTTTTCTGGAGTATGGACACCATTCCCATCTGCTGGGTGGGAGCCAGGGTGGAAGCCTTGCTGGCCGTTTGTGCTTCTGTGGCCAGGCTGCAGAGCTGAAGGAGGAGGCAGGAGTCCAGTACTTTTAGTGCAACACACTAATTCCTGAATGCCCCTGTCCAAGCACGGAGCTCTCTCTCCATCTTCAAGGACCTGTGATTCTTCGGCAGTATCTAAAAGTTACCCTCAGGAAGGTTTTGTACACTTTTTAAATTTACTACTAGTACTACTGTAAGTGGCCTTCTTTGCCAGTTTTTTTTTTTTTTTTTTTTTTTGGCCTTCTTTTTTAAAAATTTTTTTAGCTGTTGATAGACTTTTATTTTATTCCTTTATCTGTATGCGGTGCTGAGGATAGAACCCAAGGCCTCACACATGCCAGGCAGGTGCTCTACCGCTGAGGCCCAGCCCAGCCCATGTGTTATCTTCTTGAGCCTGCTATTGGGTCTGTAAAGGCTACTAACTTCCCAACCCTTTTTCTGTGGATGGATTCCAGTCAATGCCTCTAGACTGATCAGGACATGGTTTCCAAACAGGGCTGACTTCACATGTCTGGTGCTCCATGGCTGGTCACTTACAACTCCGGGGCAGGAAAGGCAGACACTGGCATGAGGACAGAGGGAGGTGTATGGCTTCTGCTGCCTCGCTCACCTGCCCAGCCTGCCCAGTGGTAACCTTGGTGCACCCCAACCCTGGTCCCAGTCCTGCAGCTCCCAGCTTCCTTACAGCACTACACCACCCCTAGCCCCCCACCCTTCTACTAGCTGTCATTAAGCACAAGTGTGACAGCTGGAGCTTCACCCACTGGTCTAGGCTGGTGGTCTGGAGACCCTGTGCTGGGGAAGACCTCCTTGGCCTGATGTCAGCCCAAGGCTGCTCATCTTTGTGAGCATGTTCTGGCACCATGCATGGCACTGGGGGCTGTAGTCAGGCACAGCAGAGGCAGTGGCTCTTGAGACCCAGGTTGGGAAAGGGGAGGGATGAAGGACTTAAGTTAGCCTGGGAGGTGACACCGGAGAAGAGGCCAATTAAGGGAAGATCTGGAAGAAAAAGATTCTACATCCAGGGGACAGAAAGTTAGAGAGGGCAGTCTGGGTGCCTTTTAGGGCCACAGTCAGAAGCAAGGGAGAGGCCAAGGAACTTTGCACAGGAGCAACCCTGGAAGGACCCAGGTGTGAAAGACACTGCAGTGTCTCCTCCTGTCCCTGCTCTCTCTGCCGCAGGGCCCTGTGATTTGCGCAAAGCTAGCCCAGGCCCACTCCTCCTGTGTACCTACTGGCTATACCACCTATCAGAAGGCAAGTCCCTCAGTAGCTAAAGGGTCTTGCTGGTCCCGCACTCCAGTGGCCCCAGTACCCACATAAGGAAATACCCAGGAGGGCACAGGGCAGTCATGCAAGCAGCTCGGAGAGCCTTCTTACTTTCCCCCCACCTTTGACCTCAGTGAACACAAACCCAAATGCATGACTCAAAAGGCTCCCTGCACTGTCTGACTGCAGGACCAGCACCTGGCAGCCTGGGAGACCCTTGAGCTCCTGTCTTACAGAAATATGGACCTGTCTGGCCTGGCTTTGAACCTTCCCTAAGCGGAACCACACAGGTAGTCTGGATTCCTGGGCTCAAGGAATGCCCATGGGCAGGCACAGCTGGGCTGGTCTGGGTCTGTCTCTCTCTTTTTTTTTTTTTTTTTTTTTAAAGAGAGAGGAAAGGGGGGGGGAGAGAGAGAGAGAGAGAGAGAGAGAGAGAGAGAGAGAGAATTTATTTATTTATTTTTTAGTTCTCGGCGGACACAACATCTTTGTTGGTATGTGGTGCTGAGGTTCGAACCCGGGTCGCAAGCATGCCAGGCAAGCGCGCTACCGCTTGAGCCACATCCCCAGCCCAGGGTCTGTCTCTCTCACTACTGTGGGAACCAAGCACATCCCTACCCTGGAAACTTGTTCTCCCTCCAATTCAAGATACTCTCTTGGCCAGGAGTGAGGGGCACTGGACATCTTCCCAACCTCGGGTGGGCCTCCACTCTGCCCGGCATAGAGAGGCAAAAAGGGTACAGGATGACGGGGAGAGAGCATACTGCCCCCTCTGTCTCCATTCAGGCCCCTGTATTCCCTGCCTGATCCCCTCCCCAACTAGCCCACCCAAAGTCTGGGTTTCCAGAGGTGGCCTCCTCTTACTTACCCAGTCCTGCGTTTGCAATCCGTGCTGGTTACTGCTCTGGGCACCCGGTTGGCCCCTGGTCCTAGACTGGCCCCCAGGGGGAAAGGGCTGCCTATGCTCTTGAGTGGGCTGTGACTGCTGTGCCCACAGCTGCCTGCTGTCCATCTTGACCCTCAGCAGGCTGTGGGTCTTCACCTCTGAGGCTCTAGGGGAAGGATCAGGATCAGGTGGGGTAGGGTCCCCAAGGCTCCCAGGGCCCCTTGGTCAGATGGCAGGCAGCAAGTAAGGCCACCTTCCAGCCACTAACCAGACTGTTGCCTGATGGCTGGCCCCTGTGAGCAACATGCTCCTCACTACTCCTGTGGCCACTGCCCTCCACATCAGCATCCCAAGTCAGAAGCCTCTGCCGTCTGTTGTCTCCAGCCCTGGCTCCTAGCACCAACCCTCCGCCATCCTGCTCCTTGACCTGGCTTCACCACACCCAAGGCTCAGGCCTCAGTCTCCACCCTCTGGGGGTCTGTGCTGAAAGGGAGGGACACAGGAGGAGAGAACAAGATGCACGTTGGAGAGGGGAGGAGTAGGCCCAGTGGGTCCCAAAACCGTAAAAGCGGGAACAACTGGGGAGGTGAGGCCCTGAGACTGGGGTGGGGGTAGGGCATAGAGACCAGCGCTGTGGGGTCCTGGAATGGAGGAGCAGGGTCCTATGGAGGTACTGAGAGGTTCAGCGGGGTCCTGTGAAGGGTGGTCCTGTGGGGATATAGAGGTTTGGTGGGGTCCTGTGGGGGTACAAAGAGGCTGGCAGGGGGTCCTAGAGGGAACAGAGAGGCTCTGCAGTGTCCTGCGGGGGTACAGAGTGGCTTTGGGGGGTCACCAAGTAGCTGGGCGGGATCCTCTGGGGGCAGGACGGGCCTCTACAGGCCTCTGCAGGGTCCGGTGACAGCGAGGCTGGCTCTGTTCCCCTGTGGGGGCAGGACGGGCTCTACGTGTCACTGGGAGGCTCTGCGGGGTCCTGTGGGGGCGGGGCGGGCTCTACAGGTCACTGCGAAGCTCGGCGGGGTCCTGTAGGGGTAGGACGGCCCTGCGTGGTCACTGGGAGGCTCTTCGGATCCTGTAGCGGCGGGGATGGCTCTGCGGGATCCTGTGGGGGCGGGGCGGGCTAGGCAGGCGTCACAGGGAGGCTCCGGGGGTCCTGTGGGGGTGGGGCGGGCTCTGCGGGGTAACACGGAGGCCCCGCGGGGTCCTGTGGGGGCGGGGCGGGCTCCTGTGGGGGCGGGGCGCACGCGCCGCAGCTTCGCGCGGCCGGAGGGGCAGCCTCTTGCCCCGGATCTTCCGCCCGCAGGCCCCACCCCGCGGGCTTCGGGTTCGGCCTGCCGCGCTTGCGCCAGCCGGCCCTGGGCACGGCTGCTCTTGCGCATGTCTGCTCCCTTGTTCGCAGAGAGGAATAACGCAGTTGGGCGGCGTGAGTGCCCTCAGTTTATTAGTGTCGCTTCAGCACCTTAAAGTCGTCCACATGGTCACATGGGACAGATTAGCATCAGCTCCTCGAAAAGCTATTTACATTAATTTTGCTTCCCATTAAAAAGGAAAACTAGCAACACAAACACTGTAGAAACCAGTTACAACGAACAGGAGGGGGGCGCCCACAAGCCAACTCGGCCCGCTGGCCCCTCCAGGACCCCACAGCCCGGGGAAGGTTGGGGAGCCTGTAGAGTCCGGCGGCCTGGCTCTGGAGGCAGTGGCTCGGACGTTTTCATGAGGACATCGTTCGAAGACGCAGGTCACAGACGGCCAGGTCATTCAGGGGTGGGGACAGCGCGGCAAGGCCACCAGCCCCCGCACAGAGGTCCCCACCCCACTCGCGTCCAGGTGCTGACCGAGGACCCTGGACTGCATGCCCAAATGAGACAGTGGCAAGGCGACCAACCTGGAGAGGGGGCAGGTCCCCACCTTCAAGGATAAAGGTGGAGCCTGCCCAAACCTCTCCAACAGCGGCGGCCCCGCCCAAAAGGAGCCTGGTGTTACTGACAGCGACTAGTGGCTTAACCTTGGAGACGGGTGGGGCTGAGACATCCCTCTCGGGTGCGCGTGGGGTGAGGCCTGAGAAAAAGCACACACTTCTGACACACACTCTCCACTGCCCTCATGGCCACACCGCTGAAGACAGGTTTGGCTTCTGGTGGTCCATCGAGGGGACAAAGTGCTTTTCCATGAATCCTCATAACAGCTCCATGAGGTAGGCAGGGGAAATGTGACCTTCCTCTTTAACCAACAGGGAAACTGAGGCAAGTAATGCATGTAGTCCAGGTCTCCATTTGTTCCTTCCTGGCACAGGGCCTATGTGGTGGTGGTCACATGGTGCTCAGGAGCAGCCCAGATGGGTGCTGGACCCAGGGCCAGCTGCTGAAGAGGCTCTGTCCTGCAGGGTGGAGCCTCAGAGCCACCCGGGGAAGAGTACCCAGGGAGGTTTTCCCCAGGAAAGGGCTGCCCACAGCCAGGTAATCTGCACAGTCTCTGTGGCCTCGAGGATAGAAAGTTCAGTCATCTCTTTTCCACCAAGAGTGACCTTTCGGAAGAAACTGGATGGCCATTCAAACTGAGAGCCCTGTGTACTTCAGCAGGGTGTTCTCTGGGGCAGTCCCCTGCAGGGCACTCTGCTCACAGGGCTCCTCTAAGCCACATATCCAGGTCCTATCACTAGCCCCCTAGAGAGGGGCAGGTAAACAAGTAGATCACAGGTAAGAAAAATAGGCCATTCTCACCCCAAGGAAGGTGGTCCTGCATTTGGCACTGTTTTCTGAGCAGAGCCTTGTGCAGCTCTTGTTCTTAGGGCCACCAGTGTCCCTGGGAAGGGCACAGCTTCCAAGGGGATAGGAATGGGTGGGCTCTTCCTGTGCAGCCTGCAGGGTTCGGGCATGTCGGGAGAAGCGTGTCTGAGGCAGCACCCCTCCCTGCTGGTCTGTGGAGCAGGTAGTTAGGTGGGTGACCCTGTTGCTGTTCAGCACACTCCTGTCCTGCTGCAAGGGAAGGCAGAGGGCAGGGCTGCCACCCAGGATGAGACCCAAACGCAACATGCTGCTCCAAGGAGCATGGCCTGGAGGGCGCACAGCCCTGAAGGGATTGCCTGGCTCCTGCAGTCACCTTCTGTGATCAGCTGGCGTGTCAGAGCCTGCACTGGCCACACCATTGCTGCAGGTATCACACACACCTGGTTGCCTGTTCCCCAGTTCACCATGATCCTCAATCTCAGCCCAGATACCCACACGGCCTCTTTTGGATGCTCTAGGCCAGCAGGCAGGGCAGGGATGGAGGGTGTGGCACAGCAGGCTAGTGTCTGGGCACTTGGCTTCAGCCTCAGACCAACCCCTGCCACAGCTCACCATTTCCCAGGCTGGACACTAGGACATTTGCAGGGACCAAGGCTCAGTCTGGGGCAGCACAACACATAGAAGCCTAGCAGTATCTCAGGAATAGCTGAGGGACTGGAAGGGGTGAGGTGGCTGGGCAGGACTGTGGCTCTGTGGAGCCCCAAGGGGACTTCATGAGAGGAACATCTGTTTGGCAGCTATGTCGTCACATGTATTTGAGAGCATTAGAAAGATCTGCTACTATAAAATCTCCCCCACAAGGCTGGAGTTTATTGGGAGCTGTGCGTGGATGGTGCTGGGGGTGGCACCCCCCACACCTGGAGTCTGAGCATGCCTGTGACCCTTGGCCCCTGGCCACCAAGCTCTGAGGCCTGTGCCTGCCCTGGGCTCCCTGAGGAAGCAGATCCTGTCTTCCAGGAAGGAGGACATGAAGGCAAGAACCCTTCTTGCTTCACGGGCTCTGGGTGGTTCCTGAGGCCCTGGACACTGCCCTCCACCTTCCAGCCTCCCTGCTCCAGCCGGACATTCTGGTTAATAAGCACGGCAGTTACTTGGCGCCCAGCAAGGAGCTGCCCCTTAGTTTTCAGGCTGTGAGTACATCTGTACTTAAGATGGTTTGTGTTTTTGACAGTCTGTCTGTGTAGTAAACTGCAATGTTAACAGAAATGTAGCTGCCCCTCCAGCAGTGGCCACCACGGGGCAGTAAATAGGCGCCTCCAGTGTCCCACACCACCTCCACGGTGGGCAGGGCTAGAAGGTGGCCTTGGAGTGTCCAAAGATGCAGATGGGGAAGTGCTTCACATGGGACGACCACTGAGCAGCCAGCTGGAAGAACTTGACATCGCTGCACTCCACGCCATCGATGAGGACTGCGAGAGAGGGCTGCCTGACCACCTGCCCGCCGGGCTTGCCCACCCACAGGGCAGTCCCTCAGGAAGCTGGGCTGCCACCAGAGTACAGGACCAGGATCCCAAAGCTGGAGGCGCCCACACCCTCAGGAAGCCCCCTTGCCAGACTCTCTCTGCTACCCACCCTCCCAGGACACAGGGTCTCTGGGGGCCTCAAGAGGAATAGCTGGCATGAGCCTCAGCCAGATGCTGTTTGTCCACCAGACCTCCTCCTCTCAGGTCAGGCCAGAGACTCTGTCAGCCCCATTTAAATATCACCACTGGCCATCACCATGGGAAGACCGGGGCAGTTCTCCACCTGGAAGCCATGGGTCTGCCCTCACAGGGAAGGAGAACCCTGGGAGCTCCACACGGAGTCCAATGTTGTCAGAATGCACCCCGAGAAACACTTAACTCACACGAATTGCTCCTTAACAACAGAAAGGGTTGAGAGTTATTTGAATGAGAAGAACTGTCCGGTACACCCAAGGGCCTCATCACCACGTGCAGAGAACAGTGTGACAGGCGTTTCACAGTATGTCCTGTGGTAGCTAAAAAAGCTGCTCCCGGCTGCACTGCTCTGCCTGCACACGTGACATAACCCCAGGGGCCCTGGGGCCCCAGCGGGCCCCAAGTCACCACTGCCCTGCAAGGGCCTGTCTTACCCCGCAGCATGTTCTGCTGGTGCTTGGCTGTGCAGATCAGGCGGCTGATGCCCTCGATGCACTGGCTTTTGGACTCCACATCCTTGTCCTTTGTTTTCTTGGGCAAAAACATCACTGGGAGGAAAAGGGCCCTGTTGTCATCCACTGCTCCTTCTGGGCCAGGCTGACCAGAGCCGCCCTGCAGCAAGCAGGACAGGAGAGCAGTGGCCAGAGGGCTGAAGAGGAGTTGAAGGGGCCTGGCTGGCTACAGCTCTCAGACCCCTGTTATCTACGATGCCCAGCTGCCTGCTGTGACCACAGGCAGACACCCTCCACCTGTCCCGTGGCCTCCAAGGGAGGCTCTGGTCAGAAGTTGCCGGATCCTCAGTGCCCCCTAAGGCTCACTGTTGTCTGGTAGACCCCCCTGAAGGCCATCCCTGGGCCCCTTGGGTGTATGGGGAACCACACGTGGGTGGTACTAGGAGGTGAAGGCCCTCATCCCCAATTCTCATGGACTGCCCCTCTTCCGCTGTGCAGCCCTGTGCAGCCTGCCCCCACCTCACCCTTCTTGTTCTTCTCCTTGGTGACCACAGTCATGGACATGGTGGGCGTGGCTGCAGCCTCACCACTGCTGGGCAGCCTGCTGACCTGGAGGGACCGGAAAGTGCACTTGAGCGTGTTTTTGGTGGTGGGCAGGTCCTTCTTCTCGGTGTCCCTCTTCCTGTCCGTGGGTTGTGCTGCCGTCCAGTAGTCCACCTGTAGCCCCATGAGCTCGGCGCCAGCGCCCTGGCTGTGAGAGGCAGAGGGAGACACTCACACTCAGGGCTATGGTCCTGGTAACAAGGCATCACTGTCCTCACGGGCAGGGAGGTGTGCCAACAGCTGGACGGCCAGACATTCTGAAGAGCTGTCTGTTCACGGGACCCATACCATTGCCATGCCAAGGAAACCCTCGCTAGCTGGGCAACTCAGACTAAGCACCCCCTCAGGAGGTGTGGCCCAGTGTGAATTGGCAGTTGGTGAAGCTCAGGGAGGGCCTGCTGGAGGGTCCTGGATGAGGGGCCAGAAAGTGCAGTGTGAGGAGCACACATCTCCAGCCTGGCTCTGGAGAGACGCAGGGTGGCCTGGCAGGACACCAGCTGGTCCTGTGTGGATGGTCCGAGGAGCACGTCTCCTCGCCCCCGCCCCCCATGCTCTCTGGAAAGCCTCACGTGCAGAGCCAGGTTCATTTATAGGGTGGCGGCTCCTGCCGTGGTGCTCGGTGGGGAACAGGTGCGCCTGATCTGTGGCAGCAGGTGGCCAGCTAGGATCGAGCCCTCAGACTCCACCACAGGATCTTAGCCTGGGCCTGCCCACAACTTTCAGGGTGGGACATGGGGTCAATGCCAAGTCAGAACAAGTGGGACAAGAGCTGTGTGTTTACCTGGGGGAGGACAGGCCTCCGCTCACTGATGGGGAGGACGGTGGTGTGGGCGAGGCCTCCTTGGCCGCAGGAGACATGGAGGTGGAGGGTGGGGTGGAGGAGAGCACACTGGAGCCCGAGGGTGCTGCGTCATCAGAGTCGCCTTTGGGAGAAGTCAGGCCAGGTGAGACCCTCGGTTACAACGGCCCTGTGCCTAGGGCCTCCAGACAAGGATGCAGAGAGGTGGCCAGCAGCCCTTTGGGCAGGTGGGATGGGCAAGGCAGCCTGCAAGGGAGGCAGGGTTCTCTTCCGTGACGGAGGAGAGCTGCCTGGCCTGCTGCGGCCTGGAGCGTGGTGAGGACAGCAGCTCTTGCAGACCAGAAGCAGCAGGGCTGAGCTGCTCCTTAGTACAGCAGAGAGGTACCCCCTGGGCACAGGGCACCACCAGGACCTAGGGGGCATTGGTTCACTCATATAGGCCTCAGGGGACGAGGTTACCTGATGTGGCGGAGGATGGTTCCACAATCCCAACCTTCACAACCTGGAACAAGAGATGCCGGCTGGAGGCAGCTGGGTGTCAGCCAGCCCCACTGCCCTGCCCACTGCCGCCCTGGGAGGCTGGCCTGAGGGTGCTGGCAAAGAGGCAGGAAGCTGCTCCAGAACCCACGTGGGCTGCTGGGGACCGTGACAGGCCGTGTCCTAGGCCTGTGGCCACCAGCCATGTGAAGCTGTGTCAGCTTAGAGCGCATTACACTATCAAATTCAGGGCTTGGCCACACGGTAACAAGTCAAGGGTCCAAGAATGCTGTGTACTCTTGTCACTGCAGGAAGGCCCTGGGTGGGGGTGTCTGGATGAGTTCCATTCCTTACAGGGGACAGACCTACCCTAGTCCCTTCACTGGGCCAGGAAGGCACCTGCCACATGCCATGCAGACACCTCAGCAGGGCAGGGTCACAAAGGGAAAAGGTGGCAGTGAATGGTCATGGAGACTTGGGGCTAGGAAGAAGCATGAGCACCTCTCAAGTCTTCTGCAGAGGAAACAGCAGAAGGCCACAGCCACGCAGCCTTAGCAGGCAGGCCAGGAGGTGCCCTCTTGCCTCAGCACTTCTCCTGGCTACTGGGTTGGTGCTGTCTGACCCCTCGCTGATGCCCAGGACAGGGTGAACTGGACACTGGTCCTAACCACAATAGAGTCATCACTGCTTCTTCACATCTGCTAGGGGAACCAATAATCCTGGGCCCCCACTCCTTGTCACAAGGACACAGTGCACTATCATGGGAGGACTTAAGGCACTACTGGGCTCACATCGTGAAGAAGGTTCTGGAACACGCAGGTTAACTTGAAAGCACTGTTAAGAAAGGTACTTTGGTCGGCCGCCATTCCCAGCAAGGTGGAGCTGGCAGTACTCACCCCAACAAAGGGAATGAACCTCTGGGAGGACTCTTCGTCAGGGCTGTGAGTGAGATAGAGAAGAGTCATTCTCCCTTGGTATAGCCCAGCCCCAGCCCACCATCCCCAACCCTGCCAGCCAGTGCTTGGATTCTTTCCAACAGGCTGACACATGAGAATGGTGAACAGAGCTCTATAACCCTGGGCAGGAAGCCATGCAGAGCCCTGCAGCTGGGAGGAAGGGTCAGAGGGCATGACTTCACGGGGAAGCTTGTCCGTCCATCCCAGGTGCCTGAGGCATGGCAACAGCTCAGCCAGTCCTGTCTGCACTGTTGGCCCACCAAGCTGGTTCCCTGAGTAGCTGGAGCTTCATATGCCCTGTGGGCCCCAGAACATCTGGGGAACATCTTGGGCCTTCTCCAGTAATTAGAGTGGCTGCCCCAAAGCAGGGCACAAAGTGCCTCCTCAAGAGGCCAGGCCTTTGGCCCTAGTGCCAGTGTAGATGCCAGTACTAACACAAGTAGAGCCCAAAAGTGACTCCCCAAGGAGTTGACATGTTGAGCACCTAGGGCAAGGGGGCTGGACTTGGCTCCATACAGCATCTGGCAGACCTACAGCCTCTCTTGGCAGTGTTGGCCACAGCCCCTCCACCACGGGGATGCGGAGGGTTCCAGGGCAGGCACCAAGGCGATGAAAACTGTCTTCTCCTCCTGTGTACATCCACCACAGCTGGCCATGTGGCTCGTCTCCACAGAGGGTCCCTGCCAGCCGGTCCCCAGTGACCTGACGAGCTCTCCCATGGGCTGCAGGGCCAGCACAGAGCCACGGCTCTATCAACAGCAGGAAAAGCAGCCCCTCCGGCCTCTGGGAAGGTCCACCAGGCAGGTCTGGTCCCAGTGCTTGACTGGACCAGTCTCCTCCATGTCCTTCTTGCCCACCCACCCTTGCAGCTCCCTGGCTTGCACCCAGGGAACAGAGGTGCCCCTCACCCCAAGTGGGTCTACAGCTGGTGCCATCTCTGGCTGTGTCTTCCAACTCCATTTTACCTGTCTCGTATCCCCAAATCTGATGCCAGCAAAGTTCTCCCAGATGGAGACTGAATGTGCCCCTGGTGCCAAGAAGCGGTCAAGCACTGGGGGCGGGTGATGAAGGTTCTCCCTGGACTTCAGGGAGCTAACCAACTGTTCAGGCTGGTGGGGTGCCTCAGGGACAGCTCTGGAGCATGTGCTGCCCAGCACCTGGTCTCCCAGACAGAAGCCTCTACAAGAAGCAGGCTTGGGAAAGGCATGTGTCCATCTAGCTGCCTGCCGTTGAGCACTGACTCCCAGGTCCAACAGCCCATCTTCTGAGAGTCCAAGTGTGGGCAGAGGCTGAGCCTGGTGCTCCCCACACAGAGGGTATTCACAAGGTGGACCAGCAGTCCTCACCTGGCCAGCCCGGAACACACAACTAGGGCACTGCCAACATAGACTGCTCCCAGCAGGAGCCCCCCAGCCCACCTTCCACTCCCACCCATAGAACCCACCCCCTCCCCCAAAGACCAAGATGCTTTGGAATAAAACACCTGCAGGCTCTGTCCCTCCCACCAAAGACTAAATTCCTAACCTTCCTTTCCCATCTAAGGAGAAGTGCTGAAAGAGAACCTCCCCCTTGTCCATTTTAAATAATAAGTGGTCTACATCTTTGGCCACAGCCTGCTTCTGCTCCATGAAGTTCAGGACATGTCCTGGACCCATGCCCAGGCTGCCCTATCTACCATCAGGCATGAGCTCCTGGGTGGCCATCCACATAAGGGTCCCACCTGTTCTCTGGGGCAGGTCTGTGTTTGTAAATCTTGGTGACACCCAAGTCCTTCTGGGCACAGGAGGTTGTAGAAGCCAAGTGAGTGGTCCTGGTCCCCAATGCATGAAAAGGCTCTAACCCATAACGAACAGGGCTTCCCACCCACCCCAGGGCCCCCAGGCCTGTAGCAGAATGGCCTCTCATCCACAGCTGACAAGGGCCATGTGTGACCAAGACATGGGAAATGTCACAACACAGGAAAGCTGCCAGCACTCAAAGCCAAGCTGCATCTTGGGCCATGCAGACAACACCAGCACAGGCAGGACAGGGTGACACTGGCTCTCCACTGAGGCCCCCAAGCCCTGGTCAGAGGGGCTGCTGGCACCTCGCACACACGTTTCTGAGGACAGTGTGGTCAGCGGGACACCTGGTCTGGCTCCTGAGACCTGCCACTGTGCAGAAGGCAAATGCCCTGGGCCTGAAGACCCCTTTGACCCCCACAGGCTGATGGGCAGGCCAGGGCTATGGCTGCCCTGCTCTGACAGCAGGGCCCACTGAAGGGACAACTCCCATTCCCGGCCAGCCAGCCACACTGCATGGGGCATGGGATAGGCAGGAGCAACCTTGGAGAGCTGGGCAGGGCTGGAGCGACTGGCAGGACTCTGGGCTTCTCTGGCCTCATGCTGTACTTGATGCCCACCCTGCCTACGGTACCGATGCCACCACTGTATCGCAGGCAGGAGGCACAGAGTGGGAGTGGGTTATATTCTCGCCAAGCCTTGTTTTGCAATTCAGAGGAGCCAATCCCAGGAGTGACAAGAAGCTGCGACTAGGCAAGAGCATGCTCTGGGCTCTGCCTGCCACAGCCGGCGGCACAGGCCAGCCCACAGGGTCAGGGAGGCATGAGACGGCTGGTCTTTCTCTAACACAGGGGGCTTGTTTAGCAGGACAGACTTGGATGCTCAGAGCCCTGCTTGTGCATCCCGCCCACCTGCAGCTTGGGTGGCCCAAAGGCTACATGGCTGCTACTGTAACACTCCTAGGAAGGACATCTCTTGGACCCAACAACCTTCCTGGGGGCAAGAAAGTAGGAGAAGTTTACCTAGGAGAATAGATAGCCTGAGATAGGTGTGGAAGACAGAGGGCAGGACCTGCCAGGCAGAGGAAAAGGGACAGCTGTGGGGGTTCCTGGACTACTTGACTTCACAAGCCCAAAAGTTCAGAGGACAGAGCCACCCCTACAGGTAAAGCACTCTACCCCTATTTGGGGGGTCTCAGTGGTCTGGCTGCCTCACTGGGCACAAAAGATGCTAGGAAACCCTCTCTGTGACTCTGGCCTGGGAGCCTGACTCTGCGTGTAGAAGGCCAGCTCCAGGAAGGCCACCCTGACCAGCTCCTTGGCTTCCCCCTCCCTGTCTCCATGTGCAGGCCCAGCATGGACACCTCCCCGCTAGGCTGTGTGCAGGGGGCCAGGCTAACCCATGTAAAGTGCTCAGAGCAGAGTTGGCACGAGGCAGCCCAACATCAATGCCAGCGGCAGATGTGGCCCAGTCCTGGCCCTTGCCTCTGCTATAACTGGGACGGTGCTATCCTGGCCTCAGATTCAGGGACCCCTGGGGGTCAGACCTCCCCCAGAGGCTGTGGGCCCAGACCACACAGGCCTGAACCTTCAGCACACAGGGCCCTTTGTGAGGGATCCCCAGATGCCCTGGGCATCAGGGGAGAGGGAATTCGGCAGTGACTCTGCTAAACAAGCCTGAAGACCAGCCTGGGACAGACGGGGGCATCGACCACAGAGCTTGGGACAGAGGGTGCCGACCAGAGAGCTGTACCTCAGGGTGAAGTCAAAGTGAAAGTGCCTTTTCCTTTTCAGAAAGCCACCAAAAGAGAAAACAGGGCCACGTTAAGGCGCCTCCCCGGGGGCCCGGTGAGCCCTCCATGCATGGCAGCGGGAGCTCTAGGGCCTGGAGCCTGGGCAACTACCCGCCTCACTTAGGGACAGCCGCTGGAGTGAGTTTGCAGGGGTGGCCATCCCCGCCACCAGGAAGTTCCGGAAGTGCTGGGCTCCACTGGAACGGGACCAGCCATCCCTACTGACCTCCCTGCACCTCCCAGACTTCAACTTCACTTTCCTTCGGTCTAAGGAAGGGGGCGAACGCCCGTTACAATCAGGGACTGCTACCTCTGCCCTTGGCTGAGGCTGGGTGCCTCTCTTCCACTCTTGGACAGGGCCCACTGACTGCCTCTGCTCCCCTCATCTGGTATGGGATAGCCTGTCCAGAGGCCTGGCCACAAGAGGGAGGTTCAGTCTTCTGAAACCACAGGAAAGCCTCTGCTTGTGCCTGACGAAGGGGCCCTGCCCAGGGCTACCCAGACCCATGGCACCTGGCCCAGGCTTTTACCCACAGCTCCTGGGGACTGTCATGCTCTCAGCTACAAGAACATGAGCTGACTGCTCCCCAACAGGCTGAGACCATGGTCCAGGGTCTCCAGCCCAGGTAGCCTAGGCCTAGGATGGAAGATGTGTCAGGTCTGTAGGCTGGGCCACTTTGACAGCTGCCACCAGCTGCATCATGGGACATATCAATGGGCATAGAAATAAAGAGGTACTGAAAACCCAACCACTACTCTGGTCTGCACTGGGGTCAGTAGAGGGCCCTACAGTCTAGGCTCACCCAGGGGTTTTACCCCAGACCTCGTGGAGTCTGTCCCGGCCAAGGCCAGAGTGGGCAGGTAGCCATGGAGAAATGGCAGCTGGCAGTGACCTGTGTTGTGTGGTCAGGGGGTCCCCTGCTGCCCCAGGCCTGGGCCCACCGCATTACCTCTTCTGCTTGTAGGTCAGCATGGCCTCCGCAATAGGGAGCTGGTGGGCGCAGTTGGCCCCCGCGATGTACTGGGTGATGCGGGATACGATGTCTGGTGTGTCCTGCACTGCACGGGGAGGAGGCCATGGGTTGGAGCGGTGGGCCAGGTGGGTCAGGGTGGAGTCTGGGCAGGGTCATGGGCACCTCTACTTTCCCACTGGCCACAACAGGCCCGAGTGCCCATCCACGGTGGTGCTGGGTCACATCCTCCACAAGCCCTGAAGGTGTGTTCCTAGGCCCTGCGCCCTCCCCTGCTGGCCACCTTGGCTTGGACTGGGGAGAGGGAAGCATCCTGGCAAGCCCCCTTACCCCGCCTGCTGTCCCTTTTCTGGGGCCAAGCTTGAGAAAGAGGTAGATATGAGGGGCGGTCTCCGGGAAGACCAGGAGCCCCTTCCTCAGGGAACGGGACTGTGGGTGCGAGCCCTGCCACAGGCACCATACTGGGCCTCACCTGTGCTCTGGGCCTCCAGCTTATTGAACAGGTCTCTCCAAGCCAGGTCCTGGAAGAAGTTGTGGTAGCGGTAGTCCACGGAGCCCAGGTACCTGGCCACAGGGTGGGAACCTGTGTGCCCAGGGCAGGATGGTCACCACGTGGAGCTCACAGTCCAGGACCCCTCTGTGGTGGTGGTATGGTAAAAGGGTGTGGCACACTGTCTCCTGGAACCCCATTCACCGAGGAAGCCACTGGTGCTGGCTTGGGGCACACACACAAGGTGGGCCTCCAGCCACGCTGCCTGCCAAGCCAGGACGGCTTTTTGGTAGGGGAATTACACAGAGTATCAAGCTCAACCGCACAGCACCACGGGACCGGGAGGGTTAACCACCCAGCCCTGCTGTGCTTTTCTGACAAAGAACTCAAACTGGCACAGAGAGAGCCCAGTGACAGACCAAGGGGAAGCCTGGTGCAGGCCATCTCAGGGGGATGGCTTTACCTCTTGCCCCCTTGCAGGGTGACTGTGTCAATTTTCATTTAAGTAACATTATCATATGTAAACCATACCACACGAAACATCAGGAACAAGACACCCCGGCTGGCGCCTGCACCTTCGCCACCAGGTGTACCCAGCCAGCCGCAGGCCTCACCCAGCGGGATGACGAGGAAGCGCATGTAGCCGAGCCAGTCCGGGGTCTTGTGGGACAGCTGCTCCACGAAGAGCCGCAGGACGGCGCTGAGGTAATGCTGCGCCCCCGCAACGGCGATCTTCACGGGGGTCGGGGGCTGGGAATTGCAGTTGCAGCTGCAACCCCCAGACAGGTGGGGTGAAGAGGGGACAGGCACCTCAGGGGAACTGTCAGAGCTGTCCTCAGCCCAAGGTCCACACAGCTAAGCCCCAGAAAGCCTGTTCCCTAGCTGCAGCTGCTGCCGCCACCATGAGCCCTGCCACCCAGGACCCCTACCAGTGGGCACTTTAAGCTGGGGCGGGATCTGCCTGGACTGACAGGCTGGGCGGCCACCCTCCCTGAGTTCCAAGAGACCCTCCTGCCCCTGGAATCAGAGGAAAGCCTAGGCTGCAGGGGCTCTGCGGGGCAGCAGGTTAGAAGCCACCCACATCCCCCAGGGCAGAGAACATGCCCACCTCGGAATGGCAGGTCGGCCTGGGGTACAGGGACCCCAGCAAATGCTCGGGCAACAGCTCCACAGGGCAGACCCCAGGGAAGGCCAGGACTCACTATCTCTGGATCCGAGAGACGATGGTGCTGAAGGCGGCCTGGACGTCGGCTGCGGAGCACGTGCACACCACAGGCAGTGTGTGCCTCTGCAGGACATCTGAAAGGAACTGGGTGGGACGGGCACGAGTGACCCTTGGTACAGCATCTGTACCCATCCATCTGACCCTCTCCTTGGAACCTCCAGAGTGCAGAGGCCACGCTCATGCAGGCCAGCCCGCCACACATGCCTGCTCCAGCACTCGTCCCTGAGCGGGGTCTCTGTGCGGTCCCCACTCAGCTCGGCCACATGGAACTCCTGGGGACAACCAGCCCCGGGCAGCTGCTCCTACCTGCCCCTGCCAGTCAGAGGTGTTGACGAGGATGATATTCTCGGGGAGCTGGTCATCAGAGACGAGGATGTGGTTCAGCTGGTCGTACACAGTCTTCCTGGGAATCTGGAAACACCCGGTCGTCCACACCCAGGACATGTGGCACCCATCCTCTCCCCACCAAGAGTGGAGCCTCAGCACCACACGGCCCCCAACAGCAGCAGACTCCCGGCAGCAAGGGGAGAGAGGCCCACCACCAAGCTGCCTGGCTGAGGTGGCCGTGTACCCTGCCTGGCCCCCAGAGGTGGCAGGGAGGGCTGGAGTGTGCACAGGACCCACACAGGCTTCCTGACACTGACAGGATCCTTTCTAGGTCTGCTGGCAACCTTGATCTCTAAACTTCTCTCCTGCCCTGACCTGGCAAAGCCCCACAGGCACCTGCAGCTGGCTCCGCGTGTCCGGGCAGCGCTCACTGTCCAGGCTATTGGCCCGCTCGTTCTGTGGCCGTGATGGTTGTCTCTCCTTCAGGGATGTGCTCCGGCCCCGGCGACCAGCTGGCTTCGCCTCAGACCTGCTGGGATCAGAGCAGGCTCGTGGAATGGGGCAGCTGGGGCAGGCGGACGGGGACAGGGCCAGAGCAGGCCAGGCACATGCTCACACAAGCCGCACACTGCGCTGCTCCAGGGAAGAGCTGCCTAGCAGAGAGCAGGGAAGGATGGCCACAGTGTCACTGAACGAGCGGCAGGGCCCTGGGCTACACAGAGCTCCCAGCTGTGAGGGTGGAGCACTGAGACCCAGGTGCCCGTATGGGACCCGGCCCTCAGCCCTGCTTCCCTCATGTGTGTACCTGATAGGGGACCTCAGGGCTGCCCACCCCTCCAGGGTAAAAAGTAGGGTCAGAGCTGGGGGCAGGCCAGTGCTAAGTGCTGACCGTCAAGGTGACTACCTAGAGCCCAACACAGGCTCCTGTTTGCTTCCTGCTGGGTAAATGCCAGTGCCCAGACTCGCTGCTTCCAGGAATGTCCTGATTGCCTCGAGAAGGCGCGGCGGAGCCTGGCGCAGACACACCTCCGACCCTGGCCTGCACTAGCTTAGAGAAAGCCAGGGTTGCACTGATGCTGAGTGCTGGGTTCTACAGATGGACCTGCATGAGGCAGTGAGGTGGCTAGGGAGCGGGGAGGCAGTTTGTCTAAAGGGTTGCCTGGAGGCAAGGGCGGGGAGGTTGGAGTGTACATCAGGGGAACTCCTCCCCACAGCCCAGGCTGAGTAGGGTGCTGACACAGGCATGGGCTCACAGGTCTCCTGCCCTGAAGCCACCAAACTCTGGGCACAGTGGTGCTGGCCAGAGGAAAGACAAGATCCCAAGGGAGATCTAGCAGAGGCAAGGAACACTACATGCTCTGGTGAATGGGCTCTGGGGTCAGGCATGCAAGGCAAGGGGTGCCCACAGTTGGGGACAACAGAAGGTGGGTCTGGCATGTCCCCAAGCAAGAAGCATGGAGCCTGCACAGGTGAGACTGAGATGGCTGTGGGGAGAGGGCCATGGGTGTGACCTGTGCTCACCTTGACACAAACCAAGCTACCTGTGCCAACACCAGGCTCTCATCCCCAAGTGCTCCATGCCTCTATGTGTGCCACAGCCTGGAGGTGTGGGGTGCAGGCTGGAGGTGGGCCCATCCTGGCCCTTGTCAGCCACAGGCTCAGGCCCTACCCTCCCTGAGCTGTCAATCCTGCCTGCTGCCTGTCCCCAGTCCCACTCACTTCAATGGCCTCCTGGCCCCCAGCTGTTCCCCCAAGGCTTCATCCAGGAGCTTGTCCTGGGGCATGGCAGGTAGAGGGGCAGCACCCTTGGACATGTGGCCCTCCAGGGAGTGCAGGTGACAGCCAGACCATGGAGGCAGCTAGCTGTGCACAAGGTGGGGCCCAACTCCGGCTCCAGAAGGGACCCAAGGTCACGGCCTCTCCCCGAGATTCCCATCAAGTCAGCAGCCCCATCCCATGGGGAGCCACTCCTACTGGCAGGCCAGGGCGCACAGGGACCTGGTGGAGGGGATGACTAGTGACTCTGTCTTGGTGATCCTCCCGCTGGGTGGCAGCTTCTCAGTGAACACGTCCAGGGTGGAGGTCTCGGCCTCAGGGCTGTCCTCAGGTTGCTCCGATGGCTCCCGAGAGGCTGGCGCACTTTGCTGGGCAGAGAAGGAAGCTATGTGCTCTTCCCTAGCCCAGAACCACAAAGCCCACCTGGAGTCCCTCTCGGCTTGTGTGGTCCTGGCTTGGGGGAAGGATTAGGCCACCTGGGAGCCCTGTCCATCACAGAACTCTGGGTCCAACACTGCAGGGAGACCAGCACCAAACCTGCCAGAGACCCAGCTCCCACACAGCCCAGCACCATCTGGAGACCCTTCCAAAGGGCACCAGGGAAACCCACTGCTCATGGGCCATCATGTCAGTGGAAGCAAGCAGCAGCCCTAGACTGGGCATCCTGAGCACCTGGCAGCCTGGCCCGGGCCAGCCCATGTCCAGGCAGCGAGCACAGGCGCTCCACATGGCGGCTGCGGTAGGTTGGGGCCTAGGGCACGGCTAGACGAGCATGTCCACACCTACTTACAAGGGCCACCGTGTCAGAGACACTGTCACTTGGCTGCTTGCCTCCTAGGGACCGCGTCTTCTCTGGCACATCAGCCTGGGGATGGAGACAGGAATCAGGCTGTGTTGCTCTCTGGCTGCAAATGGGAAGAGGCCCAGGGGACACCAAATGGGACTTTCCTGGACCGTGGGCTCAGGGTCACCCCAGAACAGTCTCCTGCCACTGGGAACACATGGCAACCAGAGACATGCTTGCCCAGTGCTTGTCTAGCATGAAGACAGGAACCCAAGGGCTCTGCTGCCACTCACCGGGCTTGGAGGCTCCTTCTGGCTGCGGGCACTGTGGATGCTCCCAATCTCCGTCTGTGAACTGGAGTGTGACAGGCCTTCGAAGTATGGCCTGGCTCGGGAAAGGGATGAATGTCATTTTCCAAGACCCTCCCCATACTGCAAGTGAGGCTCTCCTATCACACATGAAGGGGCAGACAGAGGAGCCCAGGGGCCCCTCTCAAAAAACAGGCATCCCTGAAACCCTGTCTGCTCCTGGCTTTCAACCTGGGCAGGGCTGTCAACAACTGAGAGGCTGAGTGGCAGCTCCACTCCAATAACCTGCTGGAGGCTACCTGAAGAGACCTGCAGGAAGCAGAGCATTCTCCACAGCACAGTGAAGGCACCCGCAGCAAGCACAGGCCACTCTAGGCCAACCAGGCCATTCCAGATTAACTGGGCAGAACATGCCCACCTCCAGCACATAAGGTATGAGTGAGGGGAAAAGAGGGTATAGACCCAAAAGATGTAGAAGACATTACCAGCCAGGACAGTGCCAGGACTCCTGAGAGCACTGATGTGCACGCTAAGTCCCAAAACCTGGACAAACAGGGACTCAGCTGTGTGTGACCACCCAAGATCACAGTCCTGAAATGTCTATGCCCCACCCAGAACTGTGGGCACTAACTGGCCAGGGACTCTGCCAACAAGGCCAACATCACTGAACTCACAATGGGAGGACCCAGATGGTGTGGGAGGAGCTGGTGTCGTCCCAGCAGTGCAGAACGCAGAGGGCTCACTCGAGCCCAGCGGAGAGATGAGGCAGGAGGCACTTGACCCAAGATGCAGGGGCCCAGGTGGTAGCATGGTCTATGGCTACTGGGCAGCACAGAGCTGCATCTCCATCCTGTAGGCTCTGGAATGGAACTCCGCATGGCCACACTACCCTGGAGGGCGCCCCCCCATGCCGGGCGGGAGCCAGCGGCCAGTATATCAGCCCTAGTGCAGCAAGACACCAGCACAAATGAAGCCAAGCCCAGGACACTGCCCTCCAGAACAAGGAGTAAAGGTGGCTTAAAGTCAGTGTCAGGGTAAGACGGGAGCTGCCAGGGAGCCAGGGTCAGCTGTGGACCTGCCTAATGACACAGGACACCACTTTCCTGTATGTGCCTCTCTGTACCATGTAGGTTTAAAAAGCCTCAAACCTCAGCTGCCACCCACAGCCCAGGCCTGCCACGCCCAGCCACACTGAGGCCTACTCACTGTTCTGTGGGCTGTGCTTCCCACCCCACAGAACAGGGTCTCCTCAGCGTCCACAGCAAACCTGCGAGGAGACCTTCCATGCTGCTCCTCCTGCGCCAGGCCAGCCTCAGCCAGCCCCTGCCACCCCAGGAGAGGTGCTGGCAGGCCTCCAGCACCCAGGAGGACCCCTCAATCCTCACAGCCTGCCCCACATCCCACCTGCCTTCTACAGATCGTTTCAGTCCACCCCCATCCCAACGACCTGAGAGCTCATCTGATTCTGTCACCTGAGAACCACACTGCCTTGTGGAGACTTTACCCCAGCTTCCTGCCAGCCTTCGGGCACCTCCCACCGGATTCACTCAAATACACCCCTTCCTGCTACCTGGCTCAGTCTACCTGCAGCCACCTGGGACTGACTGGCCCACAGCCCCATCCAGGCTGCCCCTGGCAGTCTGGCCTGTGGGAACCTTCCAAGCCTTCAGAGGCAGGTGGCCCTGCCCACAGTGCCCAGGGCCAACCCAGGTCAGCCACTGATCAAGCAGCAGGTGTGGGGGCATCCTGAGGGCCGCTCAGAAGTCTCTTTCCAGGGTCCATCAAAATGACCATCTGGCTCTGCTGACTCACCTGAGCTTGGGCTTAGGAGTACTGAGGACGCTGTCATCCTCCTCCATGTCAGGGCCACTGTCACTGGGGTTCTCCATGTCCAGAGTGTCATACAGAAGGTCCAGGTCCTCCTCCACCTCAGGGACATGCTCCGCAGGGTCCTGCTCTGAGTCCAGGACCTGTAACAACACCAAAGGTGCATAAGGGACCCGCAAAGGCCCATACCCGCCCTTGGCGGCAGCCTACGGGCTATGAAGAGTGGTCTGCAGAAGGAGGACAGGCAGGGTGCTGAGCTGCTGGGCACACTCAGCGACCAGCACTTCCATCTTATTTACTTTCTAGTTTCTGGGAACTGGGACTCTCCCCAAAGACCTCAGGTCCTCACACTGTGTGGTGCGAAGGCTCCTCGGCCTGACCTGGCCCTCAGTCAATGACTAGGGGGTGCTTCCCGCACAGGAAGCAGAGCACCTCCTGTCTGCCCAGGAAGCCTGTGCCCTTGTAGAGCTGCATCCCTGGCAGCCACCCCCAGGCCTGCCCTGTGAGCCAGCCCCTCCAGACACTGCCAGAGTGGAGTCAGGAGGATGCAGCCTTGCGTCTGGCATCTGACTCAGCATGGGGTGGCAGGCCCATGCGAGTCCCGTGTCAGTGCTGGTCCCTTCTCAGTGGGAGCAGGTGTTTGGGGCCAGCGCTGATCGGCAACTGGACTGTTTCCCACGTGGCTCCTGCAGATAAAACTGGCAGCACAAGCCTAGGGGTCACAGTGGGGACGCACCCCTACCTCCTTAGGGCTGACCAGGAGCATGAGTTGGAGTGTCCAGTGTCTGCTTTCCGCCCACCCGTGCACATGTGCCTGCTGTTGGGGGGCAAATGGTGACCTACCTGACAACCAGCTGACCCGATGCCCACTGATGACAGTCCTTATTAACCACATCTCTCTCTTCTCTGGCGAAACATCTACTCAGATCCTTTGCCCATCTTTTAATCAGACAATTCATGTTTTTAAACAAACGACAAACACCATCTTAGGGTAGCTGAGAGTTCCTGAAGTGGTAACCTCAACCTCCACTCCCAGCCAGCCTGAGGGTCTGCTGGCACCTCCCGAGGACTGGATATGGGCCTCACCATAGGCATTTCCCTGGTTCTGAGGCTGCCAGGCCCCCTGCAGGTCTCCACCCACACCTCTGCATCTCTGACCACAGCAGGACATGGGTTCTTCGGGGAAGGGGCACCCTAGCTGGTCAGCTGCCACCTCTGTTTTCACAGCCACCTTTCCAGTACTGTAGAAGCTGTGCTGCAGCACAGCTTCCGGGCTGCTCTGTTCCTTGGCAACTTGTGGGCCGGGAGCAGTAGTCGGGAGCACCACAGCTCCCATCGGGTGTCTTCCTCAAGAGATAGACGCCTGTTTTTAACTGGGCTATTTCTGAGTTACAAGTTATCTTTATATATTCTGAGCACAAGCCCTTTATAATTCGCTAAACAGCTCTATTCTCTGGGCTGCTGCTTCATACCCTTGATGGTATTATTTAGAGTGCAAAAGCATTAACTACTGTGATATTCCAGTTTATTTTTCTTTTGTCACTGTGCTTTGGGTATCAAATCTAAGAGGCCACTGCCTGCTGAGTGTCCTGAAGGTGTTCTCTGCTGTGGGTTCTGTTGCGTGTGGTATGAGGACCAGTTCTCCTAGCAATGTGTGTTGAGAAGCCTGCACCCTCCCCTACAGGGTGGTCTTAATGTCCTTGCTGAACACTGGTGGCAATGTGAGATCTGTCCTGGGTGCTGGACTCCATTCCGCTGACCTAGGTCTGTGCTGGTGTCAGCACCATGGTCTTGACCACTTCAGCTGGGTGGTAAGTTTTGAAACCAGGAAGTGTGAATCTTCCAGCTTCTTTCTAGATACTATCTTGCCTGGGAGGCCCTTGCACTGACGCATTGACGTCAGAGCCGGCTGGTGGGTCTCTGCAAAGGCAGCGGGCTTGCAGAGGGACAACGTGGGGTTGCAGAGGGACAACGTGGGCTTGCAGATCAACCTGCAGGCACTGCCACCTCAGCAAGAGTCAGCAGGGTCCACGCCTTGCTGCCACTACCTCCTCTTCAGGCCCTCCCCATGCTCGCCACACCCACTGGGTGAGTCCTGCCCACTTGAACCTTGGGCCGTCTTTCTTACCAGGTCTTGAAAGTTCTTATACACTAGATAGAAATTTTTATCAGACATGTGATTTACAAATATTTTCTGTCATATTGTGGCTTGCTTTTTCTCTTAGTATTTTTCACAGGCAAATTTCTAATTTTTGGGGGGAAGGGGGTTCTGAACTCAGGGGCGCTTGACCACCGAGCCACATCTCCAGCCCTGTTTTGTATTTTATTTAGAGACAGGGTTTCAGTTGCTTAGGGCCTCACTGCTGCTGAGGCTGGCTTTGAACTCACGATCCTACTGCCTTAGCCTCCTAAGCTGCTGGGATTACAGGCATGAGCCACTGCGCCCAGCTCTACTTTTTTATTATAGCAAAAATATACAACATGGGGCTGGGGATGTAGTTCAGGGGTAGAGTGCTCACCTAGCACCACAAGGCCTGGGTTTGATCCCCAGTACCTCAAAAAGAAAAAAAAAAAAAACTAGGGCTGGGATGGTGGCTCAGTGGTAGAGCACTTACCTAGCATGTGTGAGGCCCTGGATTAGATTCTCAGCACCACATATAAATAAATAAAATAAAGTTCCCTTGACAACTAAAAAAAAAAAAAAAAAAACTGGCCAGACTATGAAGTGACTCAGGGTGTTGAAGAGCGCAGCGTGACACCCCCAGGGTGTGGAAGAGCACAGGTGACCCCGCCCCGCCCCAGGAGCCACCCCATGCTTCAGATGTGTAGCTATGGTTTGCCAGCCAGAGGTGCCACCCCAGCGCTGTCCCCCTAGTCACTCCTCCTGCCCCTGCTGCTGCAGATCTGCTGCTCCAGGTCCCTCCCGTGAGTGGGCTCAATGTCCACCCTTCTGAGTGTGGACGCTTCAGTCTCCACTTTTGACAGAGCCCAGTGCTTTGTTTTTCCCACTTTGAAGACTCACACGTGTTCTGGGTCCTAACAGATCTTTGCCTAATCCACATTCACAAAGATGTTTCTTTATATTCTAGAATTTTGATAGAATTTAAATTTCTGATGTTTAGAGTTTAAAATTTAAGTAATTATTTTTTAGGTTTTAAATTTAGTACATGATTTTTCAGAGGGTGACTTTTGCAAACAATGAGGTTACGTGTTGAGGTTCATTTTCTGTTGAAAAGATCATTTTTTTCTCTGATGAACTTGGCACCTTTGTTGAAAACCTACTGACTATACAGGTGTGCCACTCACAGGCTAAAGGCCCAGGGACACACTGCGCCTGGAGTTCTGTGGCTCTGCTGTGTGTGCTGATCAAAGACCTGAGAGGCCTCAGCCTATGTCAGAGGCAGCAGCTCAAATGTGTGTTCCCTCAGATTCCTGCCACAACCCAGGCCCCCGAGGATGGTATTAGGAGGTGGGGCTTTTGGGAGGTGATCAGGGGATGAGAGGTGGCCTTACAAATGGGATTTGTGTCCTTGCAAATGGAGCTGAAACTGCTCAGGAGGCTGAGGCAGGTAGATGGCAAGTTCAAGGCCAGGCTTGGGCAACTTGGCAAGACCCCTTCTCAAAATACAATAAAAAGTCCTGGGGATGTAGCTCAGGGGTAAAGCACTCCTGGGTTCAATGCCCAGTACTGAGAAAAGGGGGACTGTGGGGAAGCATACTCTCCCCATCTGCCCACCCTGGACACACAGTGCTGTCCATGAGGAACAGGCCCCCTCCAGACTGGGTATCTATGGGAGGCTTGGTCTTGGACTCCCAGCCTCCAGAACTGTAAGCAACACAGTGTGGTTGCTTCTGAAATTGCCAGTCAAGGTGTCCAGCTGTGGCAGCTCTAGCAGTCCCAGACAGGGAGGCGCAGACTCCTGACACATATAAGAGGCTATGGAATGGGGAGGGTAGAGGTTGGAAGGGTCTGTGGTGCCCACCGAGGTGAGCTGTGAGGGAGGTTCTGGCGATGCTCAGAAGAGGAGAGCTGTGAGAGAGCCATCTCGGAGCCAGACCTCGCGGGACCGTGCCACCAAAGGCCACGAGACACCTCACACAAGAAGGAGTGTGCTATTGGAAACTGGAGGAAAGCGACAAAGAGCTTGGCTGGATTCTGTCTGTGTCCTAGTGTCTGGTGGAAGGTAGAACTTCCAAGTGTCAACGGGACAGCTGGCAGAAGAAATCCAAGTTCAGCACCAAGGGTGTCGCATGGCTTCTCTTGACTACGCACAGTAATGTGCAGCAAGAAAAAGGAATTAAAGATGAAACTTATCAAAAAGACCTCGGCTGGGTTGTGGCTCGGTGATGGAGCGCTGGCCTGGCAACGTGTGAGGCACTGGCCTTGATTCTCAGCACCATATATAAATAAATAAACAAAATAAAGGTCCATCAACAACTAAAATATATATAAAATTTTAAAAAAAGAAAGGGAAAGGGCTGGGGTATGGCTAAGTGGTAGAGCACTTGCCTAGCATGCGTGAGGCACTGGGTTCCATCCTTAGCACCACATAAAAAAAAATGAATGATGGGCTGGGGATGTGGCTCAAGTGGTAGTGCGCTCGCCTGGCATGCGTACGGCCCGGGTTCGATTCTCAGCACCACATACAAACAAAGATGTTGTGCCTGCCGAAAACTAAAAAATAAAGATTAAAAAAAATTTCTCTCTCTCTCTCTCTCTCTCTCTCTGTCTCTCACTCTCTCTTTAAAAAAATGAATGAATAAATAAAATAAAGTTATCTAGAAAAGAAAAAAGAGCTGGGGATGTGGCTCAAGTGGTAGCACGCTCGCCTAGCATGCATGAGGCACTGGGTTCGATTCTCAGCACCACATAAAAACAAAATAAAGATACTGTGTCCACCTAAAACTAAAATATAAATATTTAAAAAGAAAAAGAAAAAAGAAAGGGAAGGACTTAAGGTCTGGAAGATTCTCCCTGGGAAAGGCTGCACAGAGTGAAAAAGTGTTTGCAAGAGAACATCAGGGGGTGACCAGTGAATATGAGGAGGTCAGTATGGACAGGACAGCTGGAGACTGGCCTAAAGGCACTTGAGAAGTCTTTGGTGCTGTCCTGCCTACCACAGGCCCAGAATGCTAGGAAGCACAATCTCTGCTCTGCTCCCTGCATCTGGGGGCACTGCTCTGGTGTGATCGGGATAGCAGCAGCCACCCCTCCAGAGGGCATAAGTGGTCTACTGTTCAGTACCCACATGGTGCCAACTCTAGAGGCGTGAAGAGCCGGGGGCATGGGCAACTTCACCCAGACCCACAGGATGCCCTGGGCTAAGGCAGAAGACTTCTGTGGAGATAGGGCTCCAGCAGAGAGCCCCCCCCACTGGGGTAAAGTCCAGTGGTGCCATGGGAGTGGGGCACCCAGGATGGCAGAACTTAGTCCCCAGCTGCCACAGAGCTGGGAGGACTGCAGGGACATACCTCTGCATCTGCACCCTATAGCACCAGGAGTGGGCCACCTGGGACTGAGGCCCAACTCCCAGCTTGGGGTGCCTGGTGGGTGGAACATCAAAGATGACCATCTCGAGCCTGGAGATTCTGAATTTTCCTTGAGACAGCTCCCTCCCTCCCCCCCCACTGGGAATATCCACCCTATGCTGGTCCCACCGTTCTACTTTGGAAGCACACCACTGGTTTCATGAGCTGACAAACAGCTAGAGAGGAGTCTGACGTGCTCTGATGCAGATGATATTCAAATTTGGGTCTTTAAATTCTTGAGTTGAGGCTAGAATGAGTTAAGACTTTGAGGCTACTGGGATGGAAAGAATGTATTTTGTATGTGAGAAGCACATGAACTTTGTGGGCTAGGGTCTAAACGTGAGCCCTAAAACTCAGATGTTCAAACCTGACCCCTGAGGTGACATGCTAAGGAGTGGGGCCTTTGGGAAGTGATGAGTGACCTCATACAAGAGGCTGGAGGAAGTGTGCTCCTCCCACTTGCCCTGCTGTGTGAGGACACGTGAACAACACTGTCTGAGAGGACCAGGCCCTTCCAGACACCCCATCTGCCGGAGCCGTGACCCTGGACTTCCAGCCTCAGGACGGGAGTGAAGCATTTGGCTGTGTCTGAGTCACCCAGACTGAGCTACAGTGACGGCAGCAGGAGTGGTCTAAGTTGGCTCCCGGCCCAGCAGGAGGCTGCCCCTTGCCAAGCCTCTCCTGCATCTCCCAGGGCTGCTGTGAGGCCACAAGCTGGGCAGTGCTGGGAGGCACACACTGGCCAGAGCACTCAGACACAGGGACAGAGCTGTGCAAGGTGGTCTGGTGCTCACACCAGAGGGAGTACAGTGGCAGATGAAGAGACCACATGACTTGATCAACGTATGCGAATGTCACACCATCCTTGGAGATCATCCCCAGGAAAAGACAGAGTCCTTTACCCAGGTACAGTGCCTGGGATGTTGGCCGAATCTTCACAATCTGAGCTGAGTTCCAGAAGTCAGAACCCAATTTGTGTGGGTCAGGTACATTCTGGGACTCAGTCCCCGGCTGGGCCAAGTACAGAACCCCATGGTCGAGATCCAGCTGAGGACACTCCTTCATTGCTAGGCATACAGAAGGGGTCAGGGAGGCCTCAGGCCAGGGGCTTGCCCTGCTAAGTGCCCCCTCTGCAGCTAGATTAGGGACTGTTTCACTACCAGAAGTGAGCAAAGACTCAGGGCCTGCCAGCTGTGCCCGAGGAGGAGGCTGTCCTTTCCTAGAGGCAGGCTGCTAGGTGGGTCCTGGAGACACTGCTGGCCCCACGTGGCCAAGCCATGCCAATCTCAGCACTTACGCCTGAGCAGAGCAGCCACCAAGTGTGGGTGCTCTGGTGATATGGCCTTCATGTTCAGGGACACAGAGCCACTGTGCGGGCCGTGTGGCCAGTGGAGTGGCGCACCCAGGGACCTCCTCTCCACTGCGGCCCAGCATCACACCATGTGTTAAAGCACCAGGAAGCTGGGTGCAGTGGCCACAACTGTAGTTCCAGCAGCTCAGGAGGCTGAGGCAGCAGGATGGTGAGTTCAAAGCCAGCCTCAGCAACAGTGAGGTGCTAAGCAACTCAGTGAGAGCCTCTCAATAAAAAAATACAAAATAGGGCTGGCTCAGTAGTTAACTGCCCCTGAGTTCAATCCCTGGTACCCCAAAACAAAACAAAACAAAACAAAACAAAACAAAATCCAAACCAAAACAAACAAAAAATGAAAGCACCAAGGAGTTTTTCTTCCGGTTATGGAAGTTACACAAGCTCATTACAGAAAATTTGGAAACTAGAGAAACGCTAGAAGAATTTAAAACCTAAGAACCCATGCCGTGCTGGCAGCAAGGGAGACCGCCTATGGCGGCAGGGGCACCGGAAGCTCTGTGCACACCTGCCTGATTTTTCTATGGGCCTAAACAGTTCCCCAAATAAAGTCTATCTATGAAAGCTAATGAACACAAAAACCCGGTGTCCATCTTCCCTGGTGACCATGACTTGGAGTTCTACAGACATGGAGCTGGCCGTCCCTGGCTCTCTGCTGACACCTCGGGAGGTCTCAGGAGACAGCACCACTGTCGCCCAGCCTGGCGGGCAGAGGGCAATGCCCTACAGAGGACAAGCACAGAGCTGTAGCTGCCCAGAGATCAGATACCTCCTCCCCAGCAGGCCGCTCAACAGGGAGGCTCAGCCCACTCACCTCCTCGGACACTTTGAACCTCCGCAGTAGCGCCACCACCTTCTGCTTGAAGTTTTGTTGCTGCAAGGCAAGCGGCAAAGTCAGGCATGACCTGGAGCCACTCCTGGGGCACCGTGAGGCTGTGCCTGGGCTTCTTGCTGCGCTGGGCCAGAGGAGGTGCACGGGAAACACTCAGCAGCACTGACACATGCAACGTGGCTCTGGCAGGAGTCCCACGACATGTTCACCAGGTCTCAGGCCACAGCTGAAGCCAGACAAAGAATGCCCGGGAGAGCTGACCGTCCCAGACCCCACCCAGGGGTGCCAGGGGTGCCAAGAGGGCAAGTGCTGGCTTTGCCATTCCTCCAGAAGCCTCACAGCCCTTCCTGCTCTCCCAGCCCCCTCCGGAAGGAGGCTGCTGGGTGGGCCCTGAGCAGGTATGGTAGACAAGGTGGCGGTGCCTGCTCAGGGGACAGTCTGAACCCCACTGCTCCCTGGCTGCCCTGGGCTGTACAGTCTCAGCTCTAGCCACTGGCCACCAGCGAGGTGTGTCCCCAGCCAACCTACAGAGAGAGGGCTCGCCCCACCCACCTCCCTTCAGAGGTTGGCCCAGGGCCCTGGAGCTGAGGCTTGACTGGTGCTAACCATGGTCCAGGACAACACGGCTTCCCTGTGTGGGAGTAGCTGGCACAACAGGGGCACAGCCTCCCAAGGCCTCCCTCTCACATGCTGCCACAAGTGGGCATGCCTGTCCCCTGTCAGCACTAGCATAGACTTCCCTGGCAACCCACACTGCCATTCCTGCAGGGGCACAGCTCAGTGCTGGGGTTTGAGGGTCTCCAGTTCCCAGTGAAGGACACTGAGGGTCAGGAAGGGCTGAGGCCCACCCAAGTTTTCTTCCTAGAGGAAGGAACCCTGCCGAGCTCCTGTGCCCATGGGACCGCAGGCAGGCCGGGCTCAGGGCAAAGCAGGACTGGCCACACATAGGTATGAGTGGTGCCGAGGCAAGGAGGCAGCCATTCCAGGCCCATGGAGGCCGCAGCAGCAAAGGCCAGTCTATCTAGCCTCACTCCAGACCCTGGGGACCTCGTGACCATGCAAAGCTGGAGCAAGGACCTGGGGCAGGCCTCAGAGGGCAGTACCTGGCGGGAACTGGCAGTCGGGAGTTGCCCAGGGACGCCCCTGCCTGGCCCCAGGCCCACGGTGCCCCGCTATAGCCCCACCACCCAGTGTTAGTAGAACAGCTTCCACCGACCCTGGTCATGGACGTCGTTCTTACTATCGAGCGCCGCTGCTTCTTGGGCTTCCCCACCTCAAAGTCATCCTCATCCAGGTCCTGCGGGCACAGCACACGCCTGAGGTCACAACCACCCACCTGGGCCGGGAGGGGCCAGCCAAGCATGCAGCCCTAAGGAGGCACTGCTGAGGCCACCCTGGCCACAGCCTCTTTGGAGCTGCCCCTGGGCATGTGGGAGCCTGGGGTGGGAGAATCCAGGTGCCCTGAGCCCCCAGGGCCTCCCTGTGGCCGTGGCCACGCTCTGGCAAGCCTCAGTTACCTGCCCCTGCACAGCGTCGTCGCTGGCCTCCTGCTCCGAGGAGAAGCTCTCGTACTCGTCCTCAGAGTCGTTGTCTGTGGAGCAAGCACAGGGTCTGTCGGAGACGTCGAGTCCTACCCACTGCCCTGGCACCAAGGTGGCTCACAGGCCCCCAGCCCGCGGGCCTGGCAGGGTCAGCAGGACCACACGACCCTGCTTTGGACCCCACTGCATCCTGCCCTCTAGCATCTCAGCCAGGCCCCAGTCAACCTCCAGCAGCCTTCCCTGCCCCAGGGGGCCCAGTTGTGATGGTGGCAGCAGCTGCAGGCTGCCCAGCATTTGTCCCAGGCCACAGACTGAAGGGGACAGAGAGGATGGCCCATAGGGTACCTGGTCTCTATGAAGCCACCCAGGCAGGCCCCAGAGCATCAGGTGGCACTGATTGACTTACAACACCTCCTGAGCACATGTCACTCAGCCTTCAGGACCTGGGTGCCCCATAGTCCACAGCTCTGCCACCCACTGCCAGGGCAGACCAGCAGGGAGGGGCACAGTGCCGCCCCACTCACCTGCGGACTTGGCCTTGGGCCCAGCCTGCATGGCGCTGTCCTCGTGGTCGATGGGCTGGCTGGACAGGGAGATGATCCAGATCTCAGCCACCTTGACAGAGGCCTCCTTGATGTTGCTACAGAGGCTCAGCACCTGGCTACCCTCAGAGGGGTGCTGCATCACCTGGAGGGGGGATGGTGCTAGAATGTACCACAAATGGAAAGGGCCCTCCACCCTGGCAACCCCATATTTGAGAGCAGGAGGTGCCTGGAGTGGGCAAGAGAGTCCACAACAGAGAGCAAAGGAGAACAGGGCTAGGGGGACAGCCAGGATGAGGACGGAGCGAGCAGGGGAGCAGAGCCCCAGCTTATATGCCACAGACAAGGAAACAGATAGGACCGACTGCAGCCAGCTGGTCTCTGGCACACCTGTGGTGCCTGGGAAGCCACCCAGGAGGCCCCAGCTCCCACAACAGCCAAGCAACCTATGGCAGCAGGGGTGAGGGCCAGCGTGGAACGTGACACGGCCACCAGCCCTTAAGATGCCTGTCCAGGGGCATGTTCATGGGGGCCAAGGAAGAATGGCCACGAGCAAGCACAGGACTTACCAGGTCTGGCTTGTGAGACCATCGAGCTCTAGGGTCAACTGCTACAAGAGAGTCACAAACCAGAGAGGCAGGGTGCGCCCATCCCTTGGTCCCTGCCTGCCTTGCACCACCATGTCTCAGAGCCCTCACTCACAGGCCCGCGCTCTCTGAAGCCCTGCTGGTGGCCAGCTGATGGGACCCACGCCAGGACTTTATACGTCAGATTCAGCACTGAGGCTTGAACCCAGGGCCTTGCACATCTAGGCAAGCGCTCTGCTAACTGAGCTACAGCCCCAGCCCCAGCCCCATAGATCAGATTTTTTAAAAATTTTGGGTCCTGATTTGGGGGTGCTAAGTCTAATCAGTAAAAAAATAAAATTCTAAGAAAGCTCACATCTGCTTTCACATCTGTCAGATGCCAAATTAGGTCAGCTGGCAGCCCTACACCAAGACTCCCCCACTCCTGGGCTCTGTGCACCTGTGTACCAACAGGGACACAGGTGCCCACATACTCTGCACAGGTACATGCCATTCAGAGGCTGCTTCCCTCACCTGCCTCTGCAGGCCCAGCTCCACACACCTGTCACTTTCCTGCAGTGACCTCAGACTTGGTGTGAACCACTGGCTCAGAGGCCAAAACATTCTCCAGAGGTGGACACATGGATCCAACCCAGTGACCCTGGCTGAGGGAAGGGCCACCGGTTGTTGGGGGTGAGCAGCAGCCTGGATGTAGGCACACTGGCCCTGCTTGCCCACACTACCTCTGCAGGAGACAGGTGGGTCAGGGCCTCTGCCAAGAAAACCCACTCTTGCCTCCTCCATGTGGGAGGGCAAGAGGGAGATGGGACCTCCTGTGAAAGGCACATTTGCACTGATCCCTGTGTCCAGCCGCTTCTGAGAGCACCCTAAGCCTGGAGTGTAGGGGCTGGTCCTGTGAAGAGGGCTGGGAACATGCTCCACACCAGCCACCACAAATGAGGGAGAGTCCCCAGGGCTGGCTGGGGAGGTAACCTTGGCCACCTCTCCCCCGTTTGGTTCCCAGTCTCCCTCTGACCTCTCCTTGATGCCCCAGCCCAGAACCCCTGGCTCTCCCAGCACACTCCGGGCTTTGGCCAGGGCTCCTCAGGATTGGCGCCTCTTCCCAGCAGCACTCAGGAGCTCTGCCGCTGGGAGCTCTGTTGGGTGATGCTGATGGCCAGGGGGCCGTCCCACTCGGGCCCGGCTGTAGTGCCATATGGCACTGAGGGCCCTGCGCCCCCTAGTTTGGCTGGCCCATGGGCCCAGTGACAGCTCGAGCCTGCTGGGGTGGCCTTCTCCTGCCACCCTACAGGCTCCCGTTTTCACCATCAAAGAGTTTCAGAGCCATGGGAAGCTGCTCAGAGACCAGGGAAATGCTGGGCCAACCTACAATTCTGAACCTCAGTGGTCAGGCCTGCAGACCTCAATTCTGCCACCCCAGCTACCTGGGTGAGGGTGCTCAGGCTGAGGCCTGGGTCCACCTGGGACAGGAGCCCCAAGGGGGCAGAGCTGGGGCCTCCTCCCACCACCATGATGCTCACCAGTGTGAGTGGAGGCCATGCCTGAGCAGGTCTTGAGGGGCCATTAGCTCCTCCTGCTGCCAGGTCCTGGGGTTGCGCTCTCCTGTTTATGCCCCTGGCCCTGACAGCCATCCACATGCACATGCAGGTCCCCAAGACACCCAGCTCAGGCCTTTCTGCCCGCCAAGTCCCTTGGGCAGAGCACATGGTGGGTCAGGGCCAGAGGGACAGTAGGTGGGGCCAACTACCGCTAGAGGCGCCTGGGGCTTCACGGAGAGACCACCCAGCCGTCACCTCTATGTCCATGCACTGGCTTGACCCCCATGTCCCAACCTTAGGGACACTGTCCTCCTGCCAAGTGCCATCCTTATACAATAGTACCAGCCTCACTGACAGCCCCAGCCTACTCCTATGTGGCAGCTTCTGCGACCACACCAGGCTGGCACAGCCCCCAGGTGAGCCTCATGCCCACCAGGCAAGGTCAGAGCTACCTTTATCCCCCAATCCACCAAGCTCATGGGATGACATACAGCCCGCAATGGTCACTGTGAGGGACAGACACTGCCAAGCAGCAAGGAAACCAGGCCCCGTGGGAAGGCCGAGCTGGGTCTGGGGCCAGAGGCTGTGGTGGGAGAGGACAGTGCAGGGCCTGGAGGAGGGTGGCCAGGGAGCACAGAGAGGCAGGCACTGAGGCAACCTTGGCTTCAGAGCACACAGCTGTGGGGCAGTGGGCTGTGGGGAGCAGAGATGCAGAGGCCACATCCAGGGACTGGCCCTTTCTCCCAAGAATGGACAGGCTTTAAAGCTGCAGCCGCCATGGCAGGGTGGCCTTTAGAACAGTCAGTCTAGCACAAGGGAGAGCCCAGAGTCTGGGGGGCAGAGGCAAGTTCCAGGAGACAGGATGTGTAGGCTTGGGTGTGCGGCACGGCGGGGCAGCTGGGGTCGGGGAGACCCAGGCCTGCAGTGACTGGTGGGGCTGGACGGCACTGGAGTCTGGCAGCCCTGTAGGGGTGGGGGTGCTACAGCCAGGCCTGCTGCTGGTATGCTTGCCCCAGGTAGGCCCAATACAGCTCCACGAGACCCCAGCTGTCCCTCTTCAGAGCCACTGCTGTGGTTCCTGGACCCATGAGGAGGTCTGGGCCCCTCAGCCCAGGGTGCCTCTATGTCACAAGTCCCTTCCATTTGCACAGTCCCCCAGCCCCATAGCACGCAGGATGACACGGGGCTGCTGGGCAGTTTTCCTTCTGAGGTGCTCCCACTGCTTCAACCAGTCCCACGTTTGGGGCTGGCAAGGGCCACCTGGGATATCCAGGAGGAGCCTTCTGCAAGGGGCTCCAGGACAGGTCCACCTGGGCCCTCTGCCACGGTGGGCAGGTATGGAAGCAGGCCTTGCACATAGGGCTGCATGTGTGGCAGGAGCTATGCTGAGCCATGTGGGGTCAGGGGACCAGGAAGAGGCAGCACATTTGGGCTGAGATCAGCATCACGGGGGAGCCCACTCCTCTGGTCACTTTGGTGTGAACACTGGACATGTAGGAGCAATCTGCCACATACAAATGCTCTGCTATCCTAGAACCAGCCTGCACAGTGCCACTCAGGGCCCAGGGCGCTCACCTCGGCCATGTTGATGGAGCCCGCAGCCAGCGTTTTGTAGCCCAGGATCGTGCGATTTTTGTAGCGCTTTCTGCGCTGCAGCATGATCTGAAGCTTGTTGCCTTCTCTCTTCAGGAAATGCGGGTACTGCGGGCAAAAGTGAGCGCCCTGAGGTGCCCAGTGCAGCCTGCCCCATGGGCCATGAGGTCAGGTCTGCATGGGGTGACCTTTGATGTTGCCTGAGACCTTTCAGGGTCGCCCCTGGTCCCCAGGCCCTTTGTCTCCCACCACCCAGGAACGAGCACAGCAGTAGGGCTTGATCCTGGGGCAGAGCTGCCTGGCTCTGCCCCCACCCTGCCGGCTGAAGCTGGTGGATGGGAAGGGCTTGCCAAGATATCTGGGTTGGGGGGCCATGTGTGTTCATGGATGCATGAAGGAGACAACCATGGCCTTGACCCCCATGCATTCTCCCACCCTCGGTAGTGTGCACCCTCCAGCTGGGCAGCCAGAGGGGACTACTTGGAGGGACTTGCCCAAGCAGATGCTCACAGGTTCTTTCTCAAGACTTGACACAGAGAAAGCACCTTGGGACCAAAGCAGATGAGCCCCTGCTCTTGGCTGAGCAGGGCTGTGTGCCTGTTCACACTGCAGAAGCCAAGGATCCTGCTCTCAACACAGGTGAGTCCTGTTTAGTAAATTACACCTCAAAGAACTGGACACCCCAAAAAGTCACACACTACAAACCCCAGGAGCATGTTGGTGGGGATAGCTCCAGTGGCTGGCCCCAAGTAGCCAGGCAGGGTAGGGCTGGTGGGTGGTGGGTGGTGATGGGGAGGTAGTTGGCGGAAGCTCGCAGGGACACGGGCATTTCACCAGACTCGTACATTTAAAAGGAGAAGAGGAGTCATAGGAACTTAGAATGAATTGGTTTAGTGGGTGCTGAATTAACTGGAGCTGGGCTGGCTTTCTAGATGGGGCAAGGCTCTGGAGAGAACCAGGGGGGCTCTCTGTTTCCCACTGGCCTTGGGAGGCTCTCAGCCACATCTTAGCTGAGAGACAGTCCACCACTAGGCACACCCAATGCTCATGGCTGTGAACTTAGTAGACTGAGTTCCCCTGTACTCCTGCCCATCTTCTCTATATATGAGAATGAGCTTAACTGGGAATTTGATGTGTGGCCTCCTCATTACATTTTTTTAACCATGAGAAATGAATAAAAATAGAACATGGTACACCAAGAAAATTTTCTAATCATTTAATAAGCTACAACCAAGAGAAGATCAAAATAAGAAAGCACACAGTTTGCCCTAGTGAGGGAGTGTCCATCACTCCAGGTGCTGAGCAGGGCCCATCCCCACATCCAGGGCACTAAGAGAGTGTCCCATCACCCCGTATTAGACTCACCTGCAGAGAGAAGGTCAAGGCCAGGTCAGTTTCCACCTGTCCACTGGGGGGCAGCACAATCTCATGAGATCGGAGGACGCGTTTGGAGCCCTGTGAGAAGATAGATCTGTTGATTTAAAGGGAATTTTTAAATGAAACCAAGGACACGGTCACTTAGTCACTCTTTAAGCCGTCACGATGAAAATCCTGGACAGGAGGCCTAAGCAAGGAGGGTTCTCAGAGGCAGCACAGGACACACACCAGAGCCTTGAACACATCCTTCCCTTTGCTGCACCAACCCCACCTCTAGGACCCGCCCAGAAGTGAGAGGGTCAGGAACGTTCCTGCCACAGTACACAGTCACCAAGATACCTCACGGCAGGATGCCAGCCTTAATTGGTAGGCCAGTGTGCTGGGCATCCCATATTTTAAAAATCACACAGGGCCGAGAGCCCTCCAGAGGACATCCTCAGAGGCCTAGTGCTGATGGCACAGAGACACTGTTGCCAGGAGAGAGAGGGTAGGCACCATCTGGGGACAGACACAAAGTACGCAGGCACTCGAAGCACAGTGAGCGTTAAGTGGCCTCAGTCAGCAGGAGCTTCCTGTCAGCATGTAGAAAGTCACTGTATGAACTGACAGGACCCCAACCTCCCACCTACACCAAATTAAACTCAAGTGCACCATCGCTGTTCGTCACAGTACTGTCTGAGAGGATCTGCTCCACAGAGCGTGGTGGTGCACGCCTGCAATCCCATCGACTCAGGAGGCTGAGGCAGGAGAATTGCAAGTTCAAGGCCAGCCTCAGCATCTTAGTGAAGGCCTAAGCAACTTAGCAAGGCCCTGCCTCAAAATAAAAGGTTTGGGAATGTGGCCTAGTGCTCAAGCGCCTTTGGGCTCAGTCCCAAGTACACACAAAAACAGCATCTCTCTGTCCAGCAAGGACAGACCCTGAGGACTTCATGCTGAGAGAGAAGGGTAGACGTGGCCAGGTGTGCTGAGTGCCAGACTCCCGCAGCATCAGACACAGAATGTGCCAAGGTTTGGGGGTGGGGTGGGCAGGTAGCTGCAGAGGGGGCTGGGGGTGGGGAGCCTGGGGATGTGAAGGAAAGGAGGGGGCATGGAGCTCACCACCCAGGGAGCCCAGAGCAGGGTCATGTGGCAGGAAGCAGGCATGGGTGGCCTGAGTGGGGGGATATCAGTGGTCAGGTCTGGACCAGGGTGGCAGGGGAGTGGTGGCCCTTCCCCACAGCCCTCCTTCCTCGCTCCCTGCTCGGCTCCCTGCCCCACTACCAGTCATCCTAGCTTCTGCGTCTCGGAGATCCAGACCTACCCAGCTGGGACAGCAGGAGAGGGCAGTGCAGAGATGCAGTCCGAGGGCCTGGGTGCCTCTGGGGCCGTGGAGAAGGGCCTTGGCTAGGGGAAAACCGACACACAGAGGGCCAAGGACATGATGGGGAATGGGGGGAGAGGCCACGGGTGTAAAGAGGGACGGTCCAGCCCTGTCCAGCTTGTTTGATGCAGCCTCCTGCGCCTTTGCACCTGTGTCTGCCAACCCCACACTAAGAGGAAGCAGGAGGGACTCTTAGGGGTGGGCAGGCTGAGCTCACCTGCATCTTGACCGCAATCACCACTGATGTGAGCTCCTTCTCCAGCTCCCTGAGGACCGCCAGCTTCTTCAGAGTCAGGCTGCACAACCTGTAAGGCGCATACAGTTCAGCCTGGATGCTGCCCAAAGGCCACCCACACCTTGCCCCCACCAGCCTGACTGTCCCACCTCCCAGAAGTTTCTGCAGGCCTGGCCCACTGCAGCCACACTCAATGACCCTGCGTACCATGGCCAGGGCCTCATCTTCACCAGAGGCAGCTCAGCAGACAGGTGGGAGAGACAGGCCACCAGGATCCCAAAAGCCCTCCCATAAGACTGCAGAACAGAGAGGCCCCCAAAGACCAGGGTAACGGCATCACCCTGAGCCCAGCTCCCAGACGTGGGAGGAGAGACCCTAGCCCACATGGCACTCCCCACTCTGGCTTCCCCAGCCCACTCAGTGCTCCCTAACCTTCCCACTGCCAACCCCACCTCTTGTGCAATTGTGGGTTCCCACAGGGGACCCCAGTCACTGCAGGCAGTGTCTTCCCAACAAGATACCCGGTGGACTGAGCCTGCCTGGGGAGCACCGGCCAGCAGGGAGCAGCAGAGGCTTTCGCTGCACAGTGGACCCTGCAGGAAGAGCCTCCAGCACTTAACCTAACCCTTGCCACCCTACTCGGAAGGGTGTCTGATCTAAAATGTGCGGATTGCTCTTCCTGGAACTGTCCACTTGACATTTTGGACTGTGGTGCAGCCAGCACACTGAGACCCCGGGGCAAAGCCACAGCTGAGAGGTGACTAAGGGGTAAGGCTGCACAGGAGGCCGGCCACACTCCCACAGCCCCACCTCAGAGGGGCCTCGACTGAGATGAAAACGCAGGAGGGGCTGCCAGAGCCGGGAAGAGGAGGAGCCCAGGGAAAGGGACAAGGGAGCAGAAAGAAGCAGCTAAGTGAAACCAGCCAGAGAAGCAGAGAGCAGCGAGCACCCGTGGCCTGGGTGTGGGCAGACTTCAGAACACCTCCAGCTGGACAAAGGGAAAGAGGACAGCAGTCCTCACTTCAGGAAGGACCTGCAGACATCAAAACATGAGCAGGGCCAACACTTCTTTGATGTCACCAACTACCCAAATCCACCAAGACGCAACAGTAATGGGGCTCATCCTGTCTCTGACCAATAAGTTGAATTATCAGCTCAAATATCCTGAAAAAGAAGCCTCAGGCAAGCCCAAGCTGACATTAGAGGACAGGGCCCAGACCAGGCGGTGGGGCCTGGGCAAGGTGAGGCCTAGTGGGGACGTGCCCTGCAGGACCCAGCCCCTCCCACCTCCTGCATTTTTTTGCTGCCTGTCCATGACTGAGCAGCTGGGCCTGCTCACCTTGGACGAGACGCCCCTCCTGAGGCAGCCTTGCTGGACCTGAGTAGGAGGCTGGCAGAGAGATGTGGTCCTCCCTGCACTCATCTGGGGCTGGGCCTTGGCTGGGCTGGGCTGCAGGGTAGCCCAGAGTGGAGCTGGAGGGCAGCTGTCCCACGCCCAGCAGGAGCTCTCCGCACAGGCTGAGACCTGGAGCAGCCACAAGATGCCCACGGCTAACGCTGCAGGTGAGGGACTGGGCACCGCCCCAAGACAGACCCAGGCCTGCACCTGGGTTCTCACACCGTGGCTCACACAGATGGGCCCTGCTAGTGCAAGAGGCAAGGCGGGGACACGGCACAGGCAGGAGGGAGATGAGCAGCCCCTGGTCTCAGACCTTGCTCGTGCATGCACACGACACCAAGAAATGCAGACTTAGCTCTGGAATCCACCAGTGTTCTCGGGCCACACGTCCCAGGGCCACTTGCAACAAGCTAATGCACACACACGGGGTTGGGGTTTGGAAGGGTGGGCAAAGCTTAAAGACACCCATTTACAGATCCCCTCAGGGCTGGGCTGTGGCTCGGAGGTAGAGCACTGACCTAGGTGTGAGGCACTGGGCCCAATTCTCAGTACCACACAGAATTAAATAAAATAAAGGCTCATTGACAATGGAAATGTACATATATTTTTAAAAAAGAAGTTCAATTAATTATTTAAACAATAAAATCCCCTCAAAGAGGAAATGCTTGGTCTAAAACAGTGCAGACCTTCATGCTAGAAATCCCCGAGTGCTGCAAGGGAGGACAGAGCTGTACAGGCGCGAGGGGTGCTGCTGGCCCTCCCTAGCCCGACCTGTGCATCCGGCACCATGCCAGAAACATCCAGGAGTTCAGTCTGTGTCCATAAACTGATTTTACCTGCAACAGCAAAGGAGCTAGAACAGCCCCGGCCACTCAGGAAGAAGTGGCAGGGACTGGGGCTAGGCTGGGGCTGGGCTAGGGCTCAGTGGCAGAGCACTTGCCTAGCACATGTGAGGCACTAGGTTTGATCCTCAGCACCGCATAAAAACAAACAAAATAAAGGCATTCTGTCCATCGATAACTAAAAAATAATAAAAATTAAAATTAAAAAAAAAAGAAAGAAGAGAAAGAAGGAAGTCGTTCAGTTCTGAGACGGCAGCTCCACCCTGCACGGAGCAGCAGCAGTGCCAGTCTGTGCCTGGCAGAGGGGCCACAGCAGTCAGGCAGGACAGGAAGCTGACTCACCAAACCTGTCAAAACCTAAGGCCAATCTGCAAAAATCTCTGCTAGGAGACAAGCTTTGGACAGCAGTCTTTGCTGACCAAACATTTAACAAAGGATTCTATCCCACTGAAAAGGCCCTCTCAAAACTCATCAATACGAAAACAAACCTAATGAACGAGTGAGCGAATTAAAAGACACTGATGGCGCGGGGCGTGAAAGGTGCTTCCCGCCAGAGCCACTGGGGAGACTGAGCGGGCCGCCACACAGCTGTTCAGATGACACTACAAATTCACAAAGAAAATGGAAAACAGACCTCACCCCAGGGGATGGAGAGGAGGGACAGCAGCACCTGGAGCTCCTGTGGCTGCAGGGACACCAGGTGCAGAGCCCACCCCCCACCCCACCCCACCCCCGCACACACCCCGGCGCACCAGGCGCACTGCTACCCCTTGGAACGCCTCCCAGGGTAAAAGCCCAGTCCACTCAGAGACCTGCACGCATCCCCAGCAGCCTGCTCAGTGGCCAAGGGCTGGAAACAGGCAGAGGAAGACCTGCAGCCACTGGCCAGGAGGCAACCGGGCCACCTGAGGCTGGGCGGCGGACACGCACGAACGTCCAGAGGTACCGTGCTGGGCACAGGCCAGTGGCAGCAGGCTGTGCTGCTCTTCATTCTGGAAGGGCAATGCCAAGAGCAGAGAGTGCAGAGGCCAGGAGGGGTATGGACAGTGTGGGGGACTGTCCTGAGGTGCAGACCTGAAGAGAGTGGTGGACACAGAATTGGTGAGAACTCAAGAGCTGTGTAAAAGGAGGTGCGGAATGGAACGTTATTATATGATCACCTCCTCTTTCCTTTTTGGCACTGGAGATGGAACCCAGGCGCGCTCTACTGCTGAGCCATGTCCCCCAGCCCTTTATATTTTTTGAAACAGGGTCTCATTAATTTGCTACGGCTAGACTTGAACTTGTGATGCTCCTGCCTCAGCCTCCTGACTCACTGGGATTACACTTTTGTACCACCATGACTGGATATGTGATAACCTTTAGAAGTGAGGGGGAAAGGCAGGGTACATGCCTGTAATCTCAGGGCTCCAGAGGTTGAGGCAGGAGGATCACAACTTCTAGACCAGCTGTGGCAACTTAGCAAGTTGCCAACTGTCTCAAAATGACAGAGGGCTGGGATGTAGCTTGGTGGTAAAGCACCCCTGGGTTCAATCTCCAGTGTCAGAACTAAAAAAAAGGTGGGGGGCAGATCTAAGAGACACACCAACCTACTGCTAACAGAAACCCTATTTGGATTCTGCTTTTTATAAACTAATTGTAAACCCGTGTGTGTATGTGTGTGTGTGTGTGTGTGTACCCATCCTTGACACTTATTTGGGGGCCAGGGTTTCAAGGTCTCAATTTCTCATACTTGATGCTCTCAGAGGTCCTAGTTCTACAAGTTTATGCTCCTTGGCATTTCTCTGACGTGGGGCAGCACAGGCCACTGCTGCTGGGAGGACCCCACACTGCAGAACAGGAGGCTCTGTGAGACTGTGGCTTCCACCTTAGGGGGCCACTCTTCCTGGTAGATGCCCAAGGCCCCAGCTTACAGCTCTGCAGGGCACCAATTACAAGGGGCTCCTCCCTGCTGCGGCTGTGCTCAACTCCGGCCCACTGGGGTTTACAGTGTGTTCCTTTGTGTGTTTATTTCCTGGCGTCCTGAGGTATGTTCTAAGAAAGGCTATTTGTTGCACACAGCATTAAAAGAACAATCACCTGCATGGAGAAACTGAGCCAGACAGCAGCACTGCCACTTGCTGTTGATCCAAGGTTGGTCTCAAGAGAGAGGACAGCTGCCTTGGGATACCAGGCCAAACAGCCTCATAGCAGCCTACAAGGACATGTGGCATGAACCTGCACCTGTACTTACAAGTCTTGTGATAGTGACGGTGAAGTTACAGAAATGAAGCAAAGTGTATTTTAGGCTGGGTCCAGTGGTGCACACCTATGATTCCAACAACTAGGGAGGCTGAAGCAGGAGGATTGCAAGTTAAAGAACAGTCTGGGCAACTTAGTGAGGCTCTGTCTCAAAATAAAAGATAAAAAGGGTCGGGAGTGTGACTCAATAGTAGAACACCCCTGGGTTCCATCCCCAGTGCCAGGAAAAACAAGTATTTTAAGACAATGTCAATATGGAATACATGCCTGCCAACAGGGAACCATATCCATGCCCAGGGGTGACTTGCTGAGTGCCCAGTGCTGCTCCTGCCCAGTCTGCTTGGAGCAGCCCAAGGTGGTACCTGGCTGGTGAGCCTGCTGCTGTTCTAAAAGCAGACACTGGAGGCAGCAGTGGGAGGCTCAGTGGTCAGCTCGTGTCCACCAGTGCAGTTAGCAGGGACTCTGCAGGATGGAGGCCTCCTAAAGAAACACAGGGAAGGGCCACCGACACCAGTGTGCTCCTTGCCACGCCTTCCCCACATCCTGAGGAACTGGTGTCCCCCCGAGGGCCTGCTGCCTGTCCCCAGACTCTGCCTGCACCCTCCTTGGTAGCGAGTCTCCCGTGTTGTCAGCATCAGCTTCCTGCCAGAGCCCAGTCCTGCCTCCTGGGCATCTGGGCAAGCCTGCTGAGCCCGCAGCCCCTAGCAAGGCGGCCTGAGCAGAGGCAGTGCGCATCAGTTCCTGGGTGGCGGCCCTGCCCATTCCTGCCTCCTGGCTGCAATGGCTAGAGGAAGTGGAAGCCAGTCCAGAGGTCAGAGAGCCACCAGCTGGCCAGCTCCGGACCGCAACCCCTGTGACACACGGGTAGCAGTGAGCACATGTGTTCGCTCAGGAGGGGCAGCGCAGCATCCCTCCAGCTGGGCCTTGGTTCAACCTGGCAGCCGTCCTCGGGACAGGACACCTGCCTGCAGGGAGCCACGTGGCTGGTGCTCACTCCCAGGCCAGGGGCAGCTCCTGGGCATTCCCCCTGGTCCTTGGCCTGTTTTCCTATTGCGAGGCCTTCTCCTATAGATGTCTAGGAATTCTTTATTCTAGATACTAATTGTCAGTTCACATACACTGCAAATGTCCCTCCCCGCCTCAGAATGTCAAGCGAGGTTTTCCATCGATTTACATGTCGGGTGTCCACGACGTCACTTCCCAGACACCTGATCTTCAGTCCACCCCTCCCCAAGCTTTGCTTCCTCTTTCCTCCACAAGGTACTTCACACACTTGGTGTCATCTGGGTCAGGTGTGAGGCAGTGACCCGCCCACGCTCCTTCCTGCGTGGGAGTGTCCAAGTGCTACAGGCCACGCACATGGCCACCGCATTCTACACTGCACCCTGCCACCGCACTCTACCCGTTAGTCTGCACTCTGCCACCGCACTCTACCCGTTAGTCTGCACTCTGCCACCGCGCTCTACCCGTTAGTCTGCACTCTGCCACCGCACTCTACCCTGTTAGTCTGCACTCTGCCACCGCACTCTACCCGTTAGTCTGCACTCTGCCACCGCACTCTACCCGTTAGTCTGCACTCTGCCACCGCACTCTACCCTGTTAGTCTACACTCTGCCACTCCGAATCGTTTCAGTTTCATACAGCTTACTTAAATACCTCTATATCTGCCAGGGAAAACCCAGCCTGTTAAGAACTTGATGTTTGTGTTCTTCCCAAATTTGTGCTGAAATCCTGACCCCCAGTAGGAGATGGCTAGATTCTGTGGGGGTTAGGGGGAACCTCAAGATGAGAGGGTCCTAGAGAGCCACGGCTCCTTCTGCCAGGTGGAGACACAGCAAGACGGTTGACTGTGAGCCCCAGTCCATGGTGGCACTGCAGCACCCCAGCACGGAGAAGCTCCTCAACTCACCAGACTCCACTTTTCCCTCAAGGAGCCTGTCCACTTCAGAATCAGCTTGCCAAAACCAGGGGACATCCGTGTAGAGCTTCACGACCAGAGTCTTCATTTCTCTTTACTCCTTGTCTGATGTTCATGAGTGAATGGTACAAGTTTCTCCTGTAAGTCTTTAATGCTAGTTGCTTTTGTGAATACATTTTATTTTCAGAATGACTGCTGCTGCTGTGTGTGCTGACCCATACCACGCAGACCTGTGTCCTCTGTGTTCTGTGCCTGTGAACAACGTCACTTGCGAATGGCAGCTTTCTTTTTTCCACTCAATCTCGCTTTTGTGCCACTGCAAAGCCCAGAGGGGCAGGAGCAGCCACATAGTCCCTCCAACTTCACAGGTAAGACCTGCCATGACAGCCCATGCAGCATCGTCCAGAACGCCCTGCGGCTGCAGAACAGGGCAGCAGGCAGCTGGCACTTGCAGAGTGAGTGAGCAAGTTCAATAGCCCAGGAGACATGCACGAGATCCTGGAGGGTGGGGTCTGTGATCCTGGAAGGCACCCCACAAGTTGAAGAAGTTCCTGCTCCGTGTTTCTGAAAACACACGCTGGCTCCTCAGCTGTCGCTCCTCTCTGGGTCTGAGTGACAGGTGAACAGTGCCCTGGGCACAGATGCCTCACCCACCCTCCCTGAGGGGCCTGTGGGCGTCCACGGCACCACTGTCCCCAGGGCAGGCAGCCCGGCTCCTTTCCAGCCTGCCCAATCTCTGGGACACACAGAGTTTGTTTCTTGAAGATTTAGTAAAAGTCACCAGTAGAGCCCTTGGTGTGCTCCGAGGAGGACGAGGCTTGATGGCCATTACTGAGCGCAGGTGGAGCCGCCCTCCTCTGAAGGCCTGGGGCCAGGAGTGCTCTGGATTGGGTTCTGGCATATCTGTGTCTGCACCACGGAGTACCTTGAGGCTGGGGCTGGGGCCCTGAAGAGGCACAAACTCTCATGTCAAACACACCAGACACACACAGCCAGGAGGCAGTGCCACACAGAGCTTTGGTGGACACAAGTTCCACTCGAGCTGTCATGAGGTCAGGAGTGGGGTTTTCCACTTTCAGCATCAAGGCACTCAAAAATCAAAAACGAACAAACAAAAACCGCAGATGTTGGTGCACTCTGGATTTCGGCTTAGGGATGTTCAACTAATAATTCGTACTTTCTCCAGAAGGTTATTCTATTTATCAAGGTTTTCACCTTTATCGACGATGTTGTTTCAAACTTCATCTGTTTCACTTTATTCCTACAATCAGGTGTGCTTCCTCTTCCCACTTTGTTTTGGTGCTGGGGATTGGACCCAGGGAGGCCTAACCACTGAACAACACCCCAGCACTTTGTATTTTTCACTTTGAGACAGGGCCTCACTATGTTGCTGAGGCTGGCCTCCAACTTGTGATCCTCCTGCCTGGGCCCCCTGGAGTCTCTGAGGTTACAGATTGCACCTTAACTCACTTTTGCCAGAAGTCTGCTAGCTAATCACACTTTTCCAGAGCATCTGCTTCTTCATTAAGACTTGCTCTTTGTACTCTCCATTCTTCTAACTTAGTAAAAATCCACTCCGTTCTTCAGAAAACTTGAGTTGAATGATCCCATGATGAGGTGACAAATCTCATTTTCTAATATATGCATTCAAAATGAGTTTTGTGCTGGGGACATGGTGACACACGTGTAATCCCAGCCACCTGGGAGGCTGAAGCCAAGGATCACATCAGCCCAGCAGGACGAAACTGGTGATGTAGCAAGAGCCCCATCTCACAAAACCCAGAAAAAAAAGTCCAGCCTCAGACCCTGTGTGTGACACCAACACAGGTTTCAGTGTCTTTCTTGCACGGCGTCTGTCCTGCTCCCAGCCAGGTGGCTGCACCTCCTTGGCCCCAGCAGAGAGGGCAGCTCTCGAGCCACAGCCTGGGGCCCTGCCTCCCAGGACAGTCTCCACATGCACAAAGCACCTCCTGCCATCCTGGGCACCTTCTTTCTCCTGTCCCCTCATACTGGCCCACGCAGGGCACACCTAAAGCCACCTCCATCTCCTCACAGAGGCTGGCCTTGCTCCGTGTGAGCAGCAGAGAGCGATGCAGCACCAGTTCCAGCTCCAGCCAGCACAACTGTCCGTCTGTGAGAACCTGCACAGCACTGCCATGCAGCCAGTGGTGGCCACAGGACCCCTGGATACTGAAGGCTGGGTCTTAGCAGCAAAAGGAAGGAGCTGCCTCCATGTGGGGACCAGTCTGAAGAGGGGGCCAGACCCGGTGCTGCAGGGAGGAGGAGAGGGGCCATGAGGAAGGGAATCTGAGTCTTCAGCTAGTGCCAGGCTCTCCACCAGCCAGGGCGCTGGAGCTGACCATGCTGGGGAGCACTCAGAGCCTGGCATGGGGACAAAGAGCAAGGCAGAGGGGCCTGAGTTACGGCACGTGGGACCCTGGGCCAGCATGGAGCACGGGCAACAGACATGGGAGTGGGGCCTCCCCTCCGGGGTCACTGAGTGTCCATCAGCAGCACATGGCCTGCAGGCAGTAGAGAGCAAAGGCAAACTCTCTCACACAGCAGGGGCGCAGGGGCCATCTGAGCCCACGGCCCCGGGGTCTTGTGAGGCGACTTCCCTGCTAGCCACCTCCGATCCGAGCAGGCAGCGCTCCGGGGGCTGACCCCACCCAGAGGGCAGGGAGGAAGCTGGGATCCTCTCCTCCCAGGGAAGCCTGCCAGCACCCAGAAGGACCCTTCGGCACCTGCCCCCGTCCCGTGTGCAGGACCTAGCAGCCCAGCCCAGCAGCGTGCTCCCTGCAGGGCTGAAAATCCCCCTCCTGCACACCCCTACGTGCCACATGAGCCAGAGGTGAGGCCCTGCTACTGCCGGGGGACACACGTGAGTAATAAAGGAGGGCACCTGACGCCCATGTATCCCTGTGGAACGGGGCACCCCTTTAAGCCACCACAATCTGATGGCTGGGTCAGCTGGGCTTCCTTCGTTGCACCTGCCCCTGGGCAGGAGCAGCTCTTGGAGGTGAGGGTCTGGACACCAGGTGGAGGAGTCTGGGCTGAGCAGAGTCCCAGGCAGAACTGGGCTACCACCCAGAGCCCAGCACAGAGAAAAGCTGTGTGTGTACGCACGCACGCGCACTAGGGACTGGACCTGGGGCACACTTCCACTGAGCTACGCCCCCAGCCCTTTTTTATTGTTTTAATTATTTTTGAGACAGGGTTTTGCTAAGTTGCTGAGACTGGCCTCAAACTTGTAAATCTCCTGCCTCAGCCTCCTGAATTGCTAGATTACAGGTATGGCTACTACACCTGGCTTCTCTTTTTCTTTTCAGGTAAAATACACACACAACAAAGAGTTGGTCATATCCTCACTTTTTTTTTTTAGAGAATTTTTTTTTAATATTTATTTTTTAGTTTTCAGCGGACATAACATCTTTGTTTGTATGTGGTGCTGAGGATCGAACCCGGGCCACATGCATGCCAGGCGAGCGCGCTACCGCTTGAGCCATATCCCCAGCCCATATCCCCACTTTTGAGTGTACAGATTGGTGGCAATGGTGCACGTTCGTCCTTCCACACCATCACCATCCTCCACCTTGGGGCTCCTCCACCTTCCAAATGTGAAACCTGCACCATTAGATAGTCAGGCAGCCACCATGCCACCTCCTGGCCCCGTGACTCCAACCACTCCGGGGACCCCATGAGTGCTGTTACCAGGATCTGTCCTGTGGCTGGCGGACAAAGTCCTCAAGGACCGCCCTGCTGATGCCCCTCTGAAGGCTGAACTATGTTCCACTGTGTGGATATACCATGTTGCTCGTGCATCCATGTGTTCCCAAACACGTGGGCTGCTTGCACCTCGTGACTGCTATGCCCAGGGCTGCTCTGATGCTGCCCAGTCCTTCAGCACATACATAGAATGGAACTGCTGATCACGTTGCGATTCCCTGTTGGGGGTTGAGGCAGCCCCACGGCGTCTCCAGGGCTACGCTGTCTCACGCTGTCCCCAACAACCAGCAGGGAGGAGGCCTCATCTGTGACTAGACAACCTGCTGTGGTCAGTGACAGCAGCACACACCTGCAGGGCCAGCCACTCAGGAGGTTGAGGATGGAGGATTGCAAGTACCTGGCCAGCCTCAGCTGGCCACTTAGTCCCTGTCTCAAAGTAAAAAATAAAAGGGACAGAGTCTGTAGCTCAGCAGTAGAGCACCCCTGGGTTTAATCCCCTGTACTGCAAAATAAACACCTCTGGTGGGAGGGTCCTCCTGAGGTGGTATCATCTGGTGGGCAGGGTCCTCCTGAGGTGGTGTCCTCTGGTGGGCAGGGTCCTTCTGAGGTGGTGTCCTCTGGTGGGAGGGTCCTCATCCCTCTTGCTGGGGCACACCTCAGTGTCTGCTGGGGCCTGAATGGAGGACAGAGGCTGGCCACATCCTCTGTTGCCCAGCATCCCCTGGAGAATAAGGGCTGGGCCCTCCTCACTGCCCTTACCCTGGCCTCATGCACGGCTGCAAGGGTAAGAGGTGCTGGTGTGTGAGCAAAACACCATTTCCCCTCTTTTTCCTTTGTATTTTAATTCTAAAATGAAAAGTTTCAGGCCCCTCTAATGCCTGACCCCCCAACCCACCCAGGAAAGACCCCAGGCCCTCCATGCTCCTGGCTCTCCAACTTCTGGATGCCCCTGGCTCTCTCCTCTCTACCCAGCCTGCCCTGGGTGTCCTCCAAGGCTCTCGGACTCCACCCTGTCCTTTCTGGTTGGACCCCACCTGCTCACCTGGAGAACTGTGTGGAACTCAGGGTGCCTGTAACGGGTGGCAGCGGACATGCACTAAGGCCCAGCCAGGGCCCTGGGAGGGCATGGGACCTCCTACAGACCTGCAGACTCCAAGGACAGGGAGCCAGTTCAGGACTAAGGCCCAGCCAGGGCCCTGGGAGGGCATGGGACCTCCTACAGACCTGCAGACTCCAAGGACAGGGAGCCAGTTCAGGACTAAGGCCCAGCCAGGGCCCTGGGAGGGCATGGGACCTCCTACAGACCTGCAGACTCCAAGGACAGGGAGCCAGTTCAGGACTAAGGCCCAGCCAGGGCCCTGGGAGGGCATGGGACCTCCTACAGACCTGCAGACTCCAAGGACAGGGAGCCAGTTCAGGACTAAGGCCCAGCCAGGGCCCTGGGAGGGCATGGGACCTCCTACAGACCTGCAGACTCCAAGGACAGGGAGCCAGTTCAGGACTAAGGCCCAGCCAGGGCCCTGGGAGGGCATGGGACCTCCTACAGACCTGCGGACTCCAAGGACAGGGAGCCAGTTCAGGACTAAGGCCCAGCCAGGGCCCTGGGAGGGCATGGGACCTCCTACAGACCTGCAGACTCCAAGGACAGGGAGCCAGTTCAGGACTGGTGGGTTCACAGGCCTCTGTCAGCCCCTTGGGCCAGAAGGGCTTCCACAGTCTCCCCAGCAGGGACTCACAGGGTGGCCTGGCGACAGGATCAGAGCTGGCCATGGCCACTCAGCAGTTCCTCTGGCCCCTGGGTGTCCTCTGGCCAGTTGGCTTCACCCATCCCTCACTCCCTGCCTTCCTAGACTCTGGTCACCAGGGACCCCAGGCCCATCTACTGCCCACCCTCCACACAGGATCCCTTCTGCTGAGCTGTGCCATACCACGTCACAGAGGGCATCGTCACGAGGGAAGACCTGGCCACCTTCGCAGCCCTGTTAGACCAGGTCAGTCCCAACAGCACTGGAACCCGGGAGCAGGACAGCACTTCATGGGTCTCAAAAGCACATGGTGGCACTCTGCTGGCCCTCTGAGGACAGACCCCACCCTCCCCTCAGACGTGGGGAGCACAAGTGGTTAAGCCCCAGCCTCGCGTGGGCTCACCCTGTGGGCCCCAGACCTGCTGACCCTGGGTTTGTCATGAGGGAACACTAAGGGGCTCTTGTTTCCAGGGCTGCCCATCTGAGCAGCATGCCGTGTGGGAGCAGGGACCACAGCGGCAGCTGGCCAGGCACCCCGTGTCCTATGACAGGAATGCTGCAGGCCAGCACCCGGGAGGGCTCGCAGTGCCTGCCCACTCACTCCCCTGCCCAGCAGGTGCCCTCAGGCCCGCCTCAGACTGGGCCAGAAAAGCTTCTGCAGCCGTGGCATGACAATCCTCCCAGAGCAAGCTCATAGAGACACCAAGGCTCACTCCACCAGCGTCACAAACACTTGGCACCCTCATGGGGCCCTGCGGCAGCTGCCAGCTCGCACTGGCCGAGCTCAGCTTTCCCCAGTGTCCAAGCCTTATCTAGACATAGCTGCTACTGCTAATGAGGAGGAAAGGTCACAGGTGTCTTCTCTGTGTCCCTATCAGCAGCACTCAGGGCTAGGGCAGCCGCTAGGGAAGGCAAGAGTCAGCCAGGCTCTGCACGGATGGCCTGTGTAGGCTGAGACCAGGCTGGCACCCTCCACTGGATACCCAACCTCCTCCCCATGACCCCAGCAGAGGCCTCCCAGGGAAGACAGGTGGCAGGTGTTGGAGTAAAGCAGGCGCCATCACACAGTGCCTGCTGGAGCACACCCTGTGCCCCTGCCTGTCCATGGTGGGGAGGTCCCCAAGGGAAGACAAGCCCGGACCTCATGAACAGACCCGCCATGCGCCATCAGCTGTCAGGAGGATCCCGACCCTCATACCCACAGGGCTTGCATCCTCTGGCTCAGTGACCCACAGGTCGCAAGGCCATCCCCTGTGGGCTCTGCAGCCCACAGCCGGGATGCACAGTGCGCAGATCCACCTGGCCAACAGCCAGGAGGGAACCCAGCTCTGCTCCCACCCCCACCATCTGCACATTTGCAATCAACGGACTCCCAGGCGCAACCCCACAGCCCGCACGGTGGTCCACCCAAGGGAGCCGGGGACTTGTCTGAGTGCCCTGAGCTGCACACTCCAGCCCCCTAGCGCAGAGGCAAGAGGGTCAGCTCTGCACCAGCTCTGCTGTATGAGACAGAACCCAGTCAGTGGGCAGCTGTCCTCTTGGTGGGGGCAGCCTTCTCCCTTCTAGGATCCCCAAGGCCCATGGGTCCTCCAGGAGCCTCAGCACTCAGCTATCTGGTGCCGACCCTGTCTCCCATCTCGGTTTCTGGGAACTGGCTGGGAGACACCGTCAGGGGGAGGCCTAGTGGAGGACAAGCCAGCACAGAGCATTGCAGCAGGATGCCACGGAGGAGCCCTGCAAGCCAGAGGCCACTGCTGCGGGCTGCTACAGCATGGCAAGATCAGGTAAGGATCTAGGTGAGACATACCAGCCAGGAGTGACGCTGAGCCAGGGCCAGGCCCCTGACCCCCAAGACTGTCCCACAGTCTCCACCAGCAAATGTGCCATGCCGCCTTCGGTAACTGAGGCCCAACAGGACAGGAACAGTCCCTGCCCAGGACCTGGCTTCATGTGAGCCTGGCACCCTCAACAGCAAGTCCTGTCTGTTGGGGGGTGTTTCAGCAGACACAGATCCCTAGGGCTGACCCCAGGAAGGCCTGCAGAACTCATGCAGCAGGCCTGCAGACTGGGCTACCATCCTGGGGCAGCCTGCACTGCGGCTTGGGACTACATCCACAAGAGTGACTATCAGGAAGGTGAGGGGTCAGGCTGGCCCCTAGCCCAGGGGTCCAGCTGGACCTCCTGCCTTCTGCTCCTCCCTGATGGTCCACAGGGCAGAGGGAGAGGGGTAGGCAGGAATGTGAACACACTGCGGGGGCCTGGACAAGGGTGGTCCCTAAGTTTGCTTGTCCCAGGTACATTCCCAGGGTTTGTGTCACAGGCTCCTCCACAGCTGGTGGCACTAACTAGGGCACAGCAATAAGCAGCCAGAAAGAGGGACAGTGTCCTGGCCTGAGCAGAACAGTCCATAAGTTTCTACAAGGGCCTGACCAGTGCCCTCCAGCTGACTGCAGGCAGCCTGTACTGTGTGGTGCTACCAAGGCAGTGCCACCAGGGAGTACCTCTGTGGGACAGTCTCTTGATGAGGTACCTTCCAGGGCAGGCCTAGTACCTGCTGGGTGTGGGGCCTGGCATGAGGGCAAGCTGGAGTGGCACAGGTGTCAGATGATGGGCATGTAAACAGGCCCCAGGGCCAGGAGGCAGGGAGCAGAGGGGCAGCACGTGGGTAAGGCCTGGGAGCAGGTGGAGCCTGTTGTCAGCACTCTCCCAAGGCCAGCACATGTGCCTGAGGTGAAGACCCTCCATGCCCAGCAGGCAGCTGCAGGCCTCCCTGAGAGCGTGGGGCGTGGTGTGGAGGATGCAAGAAGCTTTGGGATCCCCTCTGCCCAGAGGAGGGAAGGTGCACAGGGCTGAGCTGGTTTAGGATCGGAGACTGAGCCTCAGGCAACAGTAAGGAGTGTGCAGCCCGCAGGACGATGAACTGCCCTCCAGTGAGCTGACCAAGGCTAGCCCTGGCTGCCACCGTGCGAGCCACAGAAAGTCCTGTGGTCCATTTCCAAAATATAGGATTTAGCTTTAAATGCAAAATTACGTGTGGGGGAGGAGGAGGGAAGGAGGGAGGAAGAACGGATGCACACCTGGAGGGCAGATAAAACAAGTGGTCACCAGCAGGTAATCACCTGCTGTGGGACACCTGAGTGGGACACACAGGAGCCGAGAAGGAAGGAACCTAAGCAACAGAGAGGAACTGTGCACGTGCCAGCTAACCCAAGGGGACTTTCCTGCCTAGAGAACACAGGGAGATGGGGACAACAAAAGGTACTTTTCTTCAAATAACCCAGCAGGAGGCAGTAAAACCTAGGTGACGTTCCGGAAGACTGTGTACCCCTAGGTACTCTCCAATGAGGAACCAAGGAGGGACCGCGCTCCAGGGGACAAAACACTGGTCTCTCAGCTCCCAGCCACCAGGCACCCGACCTACATGACTGTCATTTACGCCCTCCAAAGCAATGCATTCTGTACTGATTAGCTGTGTTTTATCTAACTGGAGATTGTTTAAAGCCCTCTGTAATTTTTTCATGCTGCCTTTATTCAGAGGCCAATTATTCAAGGGTCAACTCTCAAGTGCACTGAAAAGAGAGAGAGGCTTCCTCCTTTGGAGAGTCCTAAGGGAAACCCACCTTAACCTTTGATTTCAGCATCCCCCATGGCTGACAGACTCTATTCCCAAGGTGCAGGCCCACCTCATGTCTGAGTCATACTGTAAAATCTGTGACAGGCTCTGCTTAATTTCTAAAGGGTCAAAATACATTGGTGAAAGTGAAAATGTCTTTGAAATTAATAACCTAGACATTTTTCTAGGTGCCCAGCCAATCAAAAAAAAATTAGTTCCTATAAAATGTTTAAAGTGCAATGTTCATTGCTTTTAAGGACTTTTCTTTGACAGGAATAAGTGATTTAAAATGTTTAAACTAGACTTATCTAATACCTTGGTTTTCAATGGGTAACCTAAATTAAAAATGAGTTTATTAGATTTAACATAAATGAGATAGACATTTATAAATATGTGTGCTAGAAGAGACAACTGATTAATCTGCAAAGTTAAAATACTAAAGAATATCAACTGCTAAATTTAAGTGTGCCTGGCTTCTTAAATTCATAAGGTAACATATATTTGGATCTATTAAATGTGTTTTTACAAGTTGGTAAAACAGTTTTAAGCTTGCTTTGCTTTTGGGACTAAACTAAAAGCAAGGTTATTAAGAATTAAAATTCTAACAGGTATAATTCTATATGTAAAGAATACAAAAAGTTTCAGCTGTATTTTAATGAAAGTACTATAAAAAGCATAAAGTATTTTATCTTACTAAAAAGGAGTAATTTGTCTAAATTTAGAAATTTCATAAGGATTGTTTCAAAATTTGAATTTAAGAAAGGGTCTAAAACAAACAAACAAAAAAGAGATAAGAAAGTTATAGGGGCTGGAGTCATGGCTTGGTGGTCCAGCGCTTGCCTGGCATGTGTAAAGCCTTGGGTTTGATCCTCAGCACCACATATAAATAAATAAAAGATCCACTGACAACTAAAAAAAAAAAAATTGTAATATTTATTTTTTAGGTGTAGATGGACACAACACCTTTATTTTTATGTGGTGCTGAGGATCGAACCCAGGTCCCACCCGTGCTAGGCGAGCACTCTACCGCTTTTAAAAAAATTATAAAAAAGAAAGTTATAGGTATAAAAATACTTTTTAGTACAGAAAACTGGAAGAAAAAAATGTTTCTGAATTAGAAAGTATTTTGTATGATAAAGTAATATTTTGGTGCCAAAGTCCAACATGAAAGAGGACAGAACTAAGGATGTAAACAAGTTGTAGAATGTCTGAGTAAGTTGCAGAACGTTTGTGGAAGGTAAATCTCAAAAAGTATGTATACGTGATTAAGTTGGCTAAAAGAAAAGTCAGCACAGCCAGTCAAAATCATTTAAGGAATATCCTAAGGTTAAATTTTAATGTACTCATATGGAACAAAGTCTAAAATATTGATCTGTTCTTATCAAGATAATTTCTGTTAGGTTTTATTACTTAGGGCAACTAAGTTTTAAAGGAATTAGGATTTGTAGTTAGGTTATTACAGAATAGTTGACAACCTGAATATATGTGACTTGAGATACACATACATCTAAAATTAAATATGTTTCTCTAAGCCCTAAGTGTTAATGTAAATATTTGTCAAATGAAAGTTAATATAGAGCTGGAGTTGTGGCTCAGTAGTAGAGCACTTGCCTTGCATGCGTGAGGCACTGGGTTTGATTCTCAGTATTACCTAAAAATAAATAAAGATATTGTGTTCAGGTGCTGGGATTGTGGCTCAGCGGTAGAGCGCTGGCCTAGCATGGGCGGGACCCGGATTCGATCCTCAGCACCACATAAAAAATAAAGGCATTGTGTTGTGTCCATCTACACCTAAAAAATAAATAAATATTTTTAAAAAAGATATTGTATCCATCTACAACTAAAAAAATATTTTTAAAAAAAGGAAGTTAAGGTAGGTTTATAGGCAAGGTAACCAATAAGTACTCTATTATATATCATATCCTACATAAAAGGGCCCCACTGCCATTTTAAAAACTTGGCTTATATCTGTTTGCTTTGACTAAGTGTATTTCTGATCGTTAACACTGTTTCCTGAATGCATAAGAGATTTAATGCTAGTTTAGAAGAGCACTTTACCAAGCTAACGTTCTCCAAACTAAAACTGTCAGTAGCAATAGTCTCCTTCAGATTTATGCCATTGAATATTCTGTAACTGAATAAAGGTAATGTGTTATCAATAAATTTTATGTTACTTTTTAAATTGGAATGGAAAGTTTTTTTAAATGTTTATTTTTTAGTTGTAGTTGGACACAATAACTTTTTTTCACTTATTTATTTTTATGTGGTGCTGAGGATTGAACCCAGGGTCTCGCACATGCGAGGCAAGTGCTCTACCACTGAGCTACAACCCAGTCCCTGGAATGGAAATTTTTTAAAATACTTTTTTAGTTGTAGATGGACACAATATTTTATTTGTTTATTTTTATGCAGTGCCAGGGATCGAACCCAGTGCCTCCCGCATGCTAGGCAATCACTCTACCACTGAGCTGCAGCCCAGGCCCCTGGAAATTTAAATGCACTTTTAAAAGATTATAAGGAAAGCCAGATTTTGTGGAACATGGAAACATTTCGCCACTTTGTTTTTTTTTTTTTTTTTTATTCCGGGAATTGAACTCAGGGGCACTTGACCACTGAGCCCCATCCCCAACACTTTTTTTATTTTATTTAGAGTCAGGGTCTCACTGAGCTGCTTAGCACCTTGCTGTTGCTAAGGCTGGCCTTGTCACTGTCCTCCTGCCTCAGCCTCCCAAGCACTGGGGTTATAGGTGTGCGCCACCACACCCAGCACATTCTGCCACTTTTTCCATAAAAAGAAAGAAAGGAGCTCTCTTCGCTTTTGATTGATTCATGTTTCAGATGTAATGATATATTATGTTATTTGTCAAGAGTCCCCCCTCACCTCAGATAAAGCTTTGCCTCTAAACCTACTCCATGTTGGGATGGCTCCAAAGTAGACTGGAATTAAGCACATTTAAAGTTATATTCAAAAGATAGATTTCTAGTTGCAAAAATTATTGTGATCTCAAATATGGGGGATATAATAAAAAACTTAAGGATTGAATAAATTGTAAATGATATTTAAAGATTATAAAAGACTTTTAAAAGAAAGTAAAATTTATAAAGGATCTCCTACTGATTGAGTAAATTTATGGGTCTTTGTGGAGGCCAAATAAATACTAAAGTTATTAGGATTATTATAGAAATGATGTTTCTTGGTTCAAAGCTATTATACAAACTGAATATGTTTTTGCTCTTGTTAATTTCATTTTGATTTTCCTTACAGAGTCACCCAACTTTCTGTTCAGGGGGATCATGAGGACCCCAGAGAATAGGAAGCCGCCCAGTGCACATTCTGCCAAGAGGACACTCATTACATAACTGTTGCCTGTTAAGAGTTTTGCAAAAGTGCTGCTTCTAACAGAACCACCTGAGCTAACTGAGATACTAATCCATCACCTACAGGAAAGACAGTATGGTGCACCACCCATGAAGCTACTTGAGTGCTCTTTTACTCGGTAATGAACCATGGGGACTTAGGTCTCTCCTTGGGAACGATCCCAACATTCCCGTGTGTAGACTGCCAAAGGCGTGAGATCTCTGTCCTCGCTCTACCAGTGGGACAGCTCTTGTAACTTCGGAGTTGAGCGTGACCCACTAGGTTTGGACAGCCCACCTCCTGCTTTATTTGATGAAGAACATTCTACAGAAAATCTTTGAAGTTCCCTGTATAAATAAACCAAATGCAGGCTCACACTCTCTCCCCTCCTAGTGTGGAAGCTGGACCACTAAAGTCGTAGAGCTGCCCTGCCCCCGCTTTTCAAAATTACTTCCATGTAGTGTGGTCTTTCTTATTGCTTAGCATTATTTTGCAGCCAGTTCACTCCACACAGAGAAACTCCAACTCAACCACCCGTGTGGGACGTGGGCAAGAAGACAGGATTAAGGGTGACTTCCGGCACTAATACTGACCCCAGTTAAATGAAAGGAGTAACTACAAAATTACAGATATTCAAGTTATAACTTGTTACTTCTGCTTCAAGACTGGTGAAACTGACCTGCTGGATGTTTAAACCCAAAACTTGGAGACCAAAGTTAAGGAAGAAAAAGGGCTAAGGAAAAGGCAGCCAATATTTTGGCCCTTGCCTGCTAAGGTCAGCAAGGACCCAGGGAATGATGGGACCCCTTCTAAGGATCCTGCAACTCAGGTGAGTCATCCAACCTTCTGATCAGGGGGATCATGAGGACCCCAGAGAATAGGAAGCCGCCCAGTGCACATTCTGCCAAGAGGAAGGTCATTGGAGAGGGAAAGGTCCCTGATGGGTCAGCAGGACCCTGACCCATCCTGGCAGATATCATGACTGGTACAGGAAAACTAAAGGAGCCAGGAGGCTTCTCAGAGGTCTCCAAGAGTGAACTCTGAGGAATCTCCGCTGACCCTAAGAGTAGATAGGAACAAGGTCAATTTTGACCACCTTGGTCTTGAACACCTGGCAGGAGAGTATAACCCAAGCACAGCCATACCTTGGCATTTAATAAAAAGGTGGGGGGCAATGGTTTTTGTTTGGTTGGTGGTTTGGGATTTTGTTTGGTTTGGGCTTTTTATTGGTTTGTTTTACTGAGGATTGAACCAGGGTCACATACCCAGATCTCTTAATTTTTTAAAAAAATTGAAACTGGGTCCTAAGTTGCTTAGGGCCTTGATAAGTTGCTGAGGATGGTCTCCAACTTGCAGTTCTCATGCTTCAGCCTCCTGAGTTGCTGGTATTACAGGTGTGCACTGCCCAGCCAATGGTTCTTCTGATGTCAGTTGAGATGTGCATTTGTGCCAGTCCTCCCAAAGTAAGTAAAACTGGGAGATTATAAAGGAAGGGTTTTCTACAGGAAGGCCTGATAAATATCACAAAAGCTCTGTTAAGAGTCACAAGTTTGTCCTGAGTCAATTTGAGACCTACAAACCTTTCTAACCTCCTGCATAGGCAGACTTGATCTGTGTTTCTCAGGGTTTTTTGTTTTGCTTTGTTTTTTCTTTTCTTTTGTTTTTGCTGATATGATTATCTAGCCCTGATATTTACTATGAGCAGCTATATGGGCTCCCTTACGTGGGAAAACTACAGAATCCCCTACCATGGAAACTAAAGGCCAATTTCCCAGAGTATACTAGCCATATCCTTCACTTTATCACCCTTCAGGTTATAGAGACTCCTTGCTCATCGGACTCCTCCTCTGGAGTCTGCAATTCTTCACTTCCAGCCTGGAGATTTGGAAAGCAGAAAAGCTTCCATGGAGCCAGAAAGGACCTCGTGAAGTGCTCCTCATCACTGGGAAGGCTATCCCAACTGCTATAAAATGGGACTTGTTTCCATGGGCAGTTTCCATCCCAAAAAGTTAATATGTCTAGGATGGAGGGCAATACCAAAGGGCACAGAAAAATGAAAATGAAACCCAAAGGTATAAAAAAAGGGGGGTAGACTTGTGAGAAATAGAAAGTCCAGTGGTCCATTTTCAGAATACGTTATTTAGCTTTATAAATGTAAAATTACCAAAGATCTAAGAAAATCAGCCGAAGAATAAATAGAGCAAATGGTTACCAGCAGTTAACACCCAAGTAGGCCAGTTTCATAGCCCCTTGAGAGACAGGAGGTGAGGGGGAGCATCCAGCCTGACCAACAAAGATAAATTTTGTATATGCCAAAATGCACTCAATTCCAGAAAGGCCTTTCTACCACTAAGGAAGTTTAAAACCCAACAGGAGATGGTAAAAGCTAGGCGTTGTTCAGGAAGACTCTGCACCCCACAGTACTAGCCAATGAGGAACTGGGGAGGGACCCTGAGCATCAGGGGAGAAGATGCGGAGTATAACTACTCTGGGTGCCTGGGTGCAGACACCTGGTCTTGCAGACGGTCACAAAGCTCTGCTTTCCCTGCACCTTTTGTCTCTCAAGTCTATCTTCGGGTTTGGACAGGTGAGCATGTTTCTCACAACCAGAATCACCTGGGAGAAGACAGGAGCTGCCTGAGGCTCCCATGGGCCTGGAGCTCTGACATGTGTGCTCAGTGCCAGCAGCCCAAGGCAGGAGCAGTGGCATACAGGTGTGACCTGGGATGTACCAGCCACCCCTCTGGCACTCAGGTCCACAAAGGTCCACTCTGGGGCCTCCTGGTGCCACGTAGACCCTGAACAGCAAGTGCAGCATGAAGACCCTTTGCCTGTGTAGCCTCAGCTGGGAAAAGACAGCTCCATCATTGTGAAAGTGCCATTTGCCCTTCATAGCACCCTGTCCCAGCTCCTCCGGCAAGGAGATCTCTGGCTTCCTGTAGGCTCAAGCCCCACCCACCCCCATTCTCGGCAGGAGTCATGCTGCAGGCATGACTGTGCCCTCAGGTTTGTTCAATGTCCCCAGGGAAGGGAGGAGCCCACTGCCCACCTCCCTGTATAGGCAGGTGTATGGTTCACCCCTTCCTGTGCTCGGCTCCTTTGGACCAGCAACACCACGCTAGCGCTGCCAGGGAGCCCTGACCTCCACTATAGAGACTGTCACCAGCTGGCTGGGCCCAGCAGCCTCCTCCTGGTGAGACACAGACGATTGGCTGGCTCTGTGAAGGAGAGTACTTTGGGACAACAACCTACTGTGACCCACAGGCTTTTTTCTGTGAGGGGATGCACCACGGCCCTGCAGGGCCATGTTGGCTGCAGGTCTGGGGGAAAACACCCAGGTGCACATACTAGCTGTCCCTAGGACTGCCCTGAACAAAAGAACCCCTGTGAGATGTCCTTGCATGGTTCTGATCTCTTAAGGCTTCACCCCAAGGGGAGGCCTCCCGCCACTTGGCTAACACCCCTGCAATCCCTGGAGATGCCCAAGACCCCAGCCCCTACTCCATGAGTGGAGATTCAAGCTCAACCACCAGCCAGTCCGGTTCCCAATTGGGGACAGCAGGCAGATGACAGCAGGCTAGCTCTGGGTCTTCGAGCTTCTCACCAGGTGGGAAAGGCCCCAGCGGCAGGAAGCAAGTATCAAAGTGCCAAGTGGGGGGACTTGGAGCACCTACAGCCAGCATGGCCGGCCACTCCAAGGTCCTGGAAGCCACAGGCTCACTGCAGCAAGGCTCTGCTCAGCCCCTTGCTCTGCTGCTTGCGGCTTAGGAGCACATCACTCTGCAGCGCCCTTCCCAGAGGCAGCACAGTGGTGTCACCTTGGTGGCCTGTGATGCACCCAGATGCCCAGCCACGCCATGGGCCAGGGCCATCTTCTGTCTCACATGCTGTCCACCTCAAGAGGGACACTGTACAGGTACTCCACAGCACCGTACGTCCCCACTACCTCAAATGCCTGATTGCAACCCTGAGTCCAGTAAGGTCTGACACCTTCTCTTCCTCGGTGACCTCGATGACGTGCAAAGACAAACTACTCTTCTCAGTGAGAAAAGAGGTGCCTCTGTAATTTATTCCTAAAGGGACTGGAAGATGCTACAGAGGAAGTTCACTAGAAAATCTTTCTTAAGTGAGTCAAATCAAACAAGTCCTTCCGTCCCTCCTTTCTTCCTTTCTGTTTTCTGTACTGGGGTTGGAACCCAGGCGTGCTCTATCATGAAGCCATATACCCAGCCCTTTATATTTTGAGACAGGTCTCACTAAGTGGCTGAAGCTTCCCTTAAACCCGCTATCCTCCTGCCTCAGCCTCCTAGTCCCAGGGACTGCAGAAGTGGCCTCTGTGTTTCCTTTTATTCTTCACTGGGCAATACAGCTGCATCATCCATGTGATCTGAGCGACTCACCTTCAACAGAGGCTCCGAACACTCTACCGTGCTGGGGAGGAAGCGTGGGGAGCCTGCCCCTCAGGACCCACACTCTGGCAAGCAATCCCAGCTCCTAGTCAGCCACGGGCCATTTGTGGTTTGAAAACCCAGAGCAGAACAGCGTCCACGTCCCTGAGCAGTGTCCAAGCTGTACATCCCCAGTAGGTAGTGACAGCCGTCCCATGGCGGGTCTTCCAGTCCCCTGCCTTGGGCCTCTGTGCAGTGGTGGCTGGTAACACAGCTGAGGCCACTCTGCTCCTGACACCAGTGGCTGAAATGTCACATGTCCAAGAGACTTGCTGAGCCCCAGCAAGGACCAGGGAGGCAGTGGGTATAGAACAAGGCCATTATGATTATGCCCTTTTCAAGAGATCAAATTCCCCAGGAGGGAACGGGTAAGCAAGTGAAAACGGGTGTGGAGATGACTCCACAGGCCACCTCTCGGATCCCTCAGGAAGTGTGGCTGCGGTAACAGCCATGTGTGATGGGAAGAGGCTCTTCTCCATACCTCCCACCACGGGCAGACCAAGTGGCACCCCTTCCTTGAGCAGGAAGTCCACAGGGGTCTGCTCCTTCTGAAGGCAGTGCTGCATGGAGGCAATGTTCTCTGCTGATGGAGTAAGACCCCTGGGAGCTCCAGCCAACCTCAGGGGCCTGGAACAGTGAGAGCTGGCTGCTGCTCTTGGGGCCTCAATCACCAATTAAAGAAGCACTGAATCTGCAAGCTGGCCAGCTGCTGTGGGATGCATGGAGGCTGCCCAGGCCACTCTACCTCCCACATGCTCCCTAGGCTGCCATGGACCCCACTTCTGAGGGACTGCCAGTGCTGGTGGCACCTAGTATGGCCCTCAGGTCACTGTTGACCCCTCGTTGAGTCTTCCCTGGCCCTGGTTGCTGGCTCTGCCCTGATGAGGCAAGCTCTCCTGTGAATCTGCCCAGCCCCTGCACTAGCACCCTGGCCTCAAGGTGAACACAGAGCCATGGCAGTCATCTGGACACTCAGGTCACAAGAGCCTAGACCAGGGCAGGTCTTCACAGAGAAAACTCCCCTGCAAGAGGAGCACTGAGAACATGGAAGGGCTATCCTGTCCCATCACTCAGGGGCCCCGCACAGAGCATCCCCAGAGTAGCACTCAGCCCTCTTTCAGCACTCCAGTGCAGAAACTTGAGGGAGAGCCTGGCCACAAGGCACTGAGCTGATAGCAAGTCGCCAGCCTCCTGCAAGACCTGTGCCAATGGTGCTTCAGAGGCAACCTGGAAGAGGCATTAGGTCCACTCTCAGGCTGACAGGAATGAGCCCATGGGAGAGGCTGCCAAGCCCGACCTGTGTCAGAACTGAGGATGAAGGCCAACATGCTAACACCTGACCTCCGATGTCTGAAGATGCGTGACAGAGCCCACTCTGCAGCTCCTAGCCAGGGACACAAACTGCTGCAAAGCCCATCCCACCACTGTGACTGGAGGGAAGCCAAACACTGCTGATGCCTCCTGCAAGGAACAGCTGCGGGGTCAGGTTGAAAAAGATGGCTTAAAGTAGACCAAAGATTCTGGCGGTGTCCCAGCTGTCAGCACACGTGGCACTCTCCAAGGGCTGCAGAGTAAACAGCCAGGAGGAAGGAGCCAGAACAGGGACAGGTCTGCATCAGTGCACAGGCGGCAGAGGCCGGGCAGGCTCACTCCCTCGGCATCTCTGCCTTTCCCTGGACAGAGGACCACGTTGGTGAAAGGGGCATCTCTAGGCCTGGTCCCGCCCAGGGGTGTGTGAAAGGGGCTTCCCCAAGTCTGACCCTGCCCAGGTGTGGCCCTGGCCTAGCTAGGGGAGCGGGGAGGGGGACACAGCACTGGTCGACACATGCTGCCCTGGTGAAAGATGAAGGGAAGCTGGACATCATGGCCACTGTGCTGCTTACCTCGGCAGCCAGTCTACCCACATGTGCAGAGCTGCCTGCTAGAGCAGCTGTGGGGAATGCAGGCTGCAAAGGTGGAACCGAGGCACGATCTGGGAAGGGCAGAGCTGAGCAAGGGGTCTGACCACAGGGTCCATACTCCACATGCACCTGTCTGAGCTCAGACTCCTGTATGGTGAGGCCCATCCTACCTGCCTGAGGTGGAAGTTGGAGGTGGAGGGGTGGTGCAGAGGTCTATGTGGGGACCAAACCTGCCCACCACTGTACCACCAGTCCAATCCACGCACTCTGTCCTGACCTGTCAGTCTCCACACTGGACACCCAACAAATGCAAGCCTGACCTTTGGGCAGAAGCCCATCCTGCTGACAATGCCCTTGAGGCTGGGCTCAGGTGAAGGGATGCAGGTCTGTGGCTGGGAGGCAGGGATGCCCAAGCCCAGCTGCAGGACCCTAAGGAAAGGCTGGCTTAGGGTGGGGTGAAGGGCCCCAGGCCTGAGTGTCAGAGCATGAAGGCAGAGGTGCCTGCTTCTCTGGCACCTTCCACCACCATTTCCACGTCTCATGGGGCCAGTTGCCTCTGTGTGGCAGGCACCTGCACAAGAGGCTCCTCTCTCCCATGCATAGAGAGCAGAGCTCCCCACACAGGCTGGAGTCTTTGCAAGCGTCAGCAGAAAGTACCAAGTGCTGTTGCTAGGGACTCACCAGCTATGGCCCCATGCAAGGCCTGCCTTGACTTGGGAACAAGCACCTGTGTCTGCTCCAACCCACCTCCAGAGCCAAGGGGAAAGGGCTCTAACCCATCGACACACCATTCCCACCCACCTCCAACATGGGGAGAACTCAGCTTCTAGGGCTGGGGTTGAGGCTCAGTGATAGAGCACTCGCCTAGCACGTGCAAGGCCCTGGGTTCAATCCTCAGTATCACATAAAAATAAAAATAAGTAAAATAAAGGTACTATATCCAACTAAAAAATAAATATTAAAAAAAAAAGAACTCAGCTTCTAAATCCATTCACACATGATTTTAGGGCTACCTGTTAGTGCCACTGTGGAGCTATCCATGGTAGCTGGTAAGTCAGCTGCTCATACGCTCACACACTTGCACCTGAGAGATCCGCAGCCAGAGGCTCTGTGCGTATTCAGCGAGAGGGTCCAGTACAGCCTGGAAGAAGAGCAACCCAGGCGCTCCCCACACCTATCCGCTTCCTGCCTGGACCCGAGCACCCCTCCTCAACCACCAGCAATTCTGGCCACGCCGCGCGCCTGTCTCCTGGGCTCCCAAAAGGCCCTCAAGACCCACTGAGGTTGCCCTGCCACCTCCACACAGCCAAGGAGATGCCAACTGTCACACATGACTATAGAACAGCTCTCTGCATCGGCCTTGCTACACCCAACTCCTGCCCTTAGAAACTCCCCTCTTTCAGGAGCCAAAAGAGAAGACTAGACACAAGGCCGATTCCAGGGATTTCAGATTGCCTACAGGCACCACAGCACCACTGGTTATAAAGGACATGCTTCCACTGTGTCCTGCCTAGGCAGCACGGGCCACTGCTTCCTCCCTAGGAACCGTGGGCACTGCTTCCTACCTGGGCACCTGGGCCACTGCTTCATCCCTAGGGACCGTGGGCACTGCTTCCTCCCTGGGCACCTGGGCCACTGCTTCATCCCTAGGGACCTGGGCACTGCTTCCTTCCTGGGCACCTGGACCACTGCTTCCTCCCTAGGGACCGTGGGCACTGCTTCCTCCATGGACACCTGGGCCACTGCTTATTCCCTAGGGACCGTGGGCACTTCTTCCTCCCTGGGCACCTGGACCACTGCTTCCTCCCTAGGGACCGTAGGCACTTCTTCCTCCCTGGGCACCTGGGCCACTGCTTCCCCCCTAGGGACCGTGGGCACTGCTTCCTCCCTGGGCACCTGGGCCACTGCTTCATCCCTAGGGACCTGGACCACTGCTTCCTCCCTAGGGACCTGGACCACTGCTTCCTCCCTAGGGACCTGGACCACTGCTTCCTCCCTAGGGACCTGGACCACTGCTTCCTCCCTAGGGACCGTGGGCACTGCTTCCTCCCTGGGCAGTATGGGCCACTGCTTCTTCCCTAGGGACCTGGGCCACTGCTTCCTCCTGGGCACTATGGGCCACTGCTTCCTCCCTAGGGACCTGGGCCACTGCTTCCTCCCTAGGAACCTGGGCCACTGCTTCCTCCCTGGGCACCTGGGCCACTGCTTCCTCCCTAGGGACCTGGGCCACTGCTTCCTCCCTAGGGACCTGGGCCACTGCTTCCTCCCTAGGGACCTGGACCACTGCTTCCTCCCTGGGCACCTGGTCCACTGCTTCCTCCCTAGGGACCTGGGCCACTGCTTCCTACCTGGGCACCTGGGCCACTGCTTCTTCCCTGGGCACTATGGGCACTGCTTCCCCCCTAGGGACCCTGGCCACTGCTTCCTCCCTGGGCACCTGGGCCACTGCTTCCCCCCTAGGGACTGTGGGCACTGCTTCCTCCCTGGGCACGATGGGCATTGCTTCCTCCCTAGGGACTGTGGGCTGTTCTTCTACACAAAATACTCAGGACAACAAAGGCATTCACTGCACTGGGTCCATGGAGGACCACTGCCCACTTAGAGTGCTCACACAATGCTCCAAGGCCAGGACAGAGAATCAGTCATAGGCAGCTTTCCAAACCTGTATCCTAAAAGCAGAGTCCTGCCCTGTGAGCCATGAAGGGGAAGAGAAGATGGAGCCTGGTCACTCCCAACAATGGAGCAGCCCTCCTCTAAATCCCAGGGCCTCCGGAGGCAACAGGCCCTACCAGCCTGCCAGGGATGCGTTCCCAGGAAATGCCAAGTCTGCAGGCCATGCACAGCCCACGCTGGCCTCCTCAGTATCTCCTTCCTCATCCCACCCCCCTCAGATTGTTTCACTCTTCCCCCAGAGTTCATCTACAGCCCTGCGGGACCCCTCTGTCAACCCCCATGTACACAACCCCCATCCCCACCCCAGTGGAACTACCCCCAACCAGCACACCCCTCTCCCAGAACACCCTCAGCATGGCCCAGAGACTTCCCACGACTCAAAGCTAACATTCCTTAGCATGACATCTTGTTCAATTACAGGGACACTCACCAAGCAGCTACTCAGGACAACCCTGGGCCGGGGTGGGGATGGCACCAAGAGAGACTGACACAGCACCCACGATGGGAGCCATAGCCGCCTTGAAAGGATGGATGAGTCCTAAAGAATAGTGTCAGCGCGTGGGCACAACGGGCTGCTCCTGCAGTGCCATGCCACCCTCCTCATCTGGACAGAGAGCACAGGGGAAGGGCTTACATGTCCACAAGCATCCCAGAGGTGACCCAGACTGGGGCAGAGGCCACAGCCCTAGAGAAAGCGGCTGAGAACCTCTGGAACAGGGAAACCTGTAACCCGCAAGGCAGAAGCCGTGACCCCTGCTGAGCACCACAGGAGAAGCCCATGCTTGGCCACATGGTCAGGCAGCCATCACAGGGAAGGGGCCACCAAGCCAGACCTCTTTCCAGCAGTCCTGGCTGGCCAGCAGCTGGCTCCCTCACAGCAAGCCAGGAAGCCAGAGCCTGGTGCTGCCATAGCTACACAGGAGACGCTGTGGAGCCAGCGCAGAGCCAGCACACCTGCGGTGACAAGGCAAACAGACAGCTTGGACAAGCAGAAATGCAGCTCCAGGTCTGCAGTTGGGGGTGGGGGTGGGGCCTGGGATGCATCTCCAGACAAAGGGGGAAACAGAGGAGGTGAGGTGAGAAGGGCTTCAAGTCAGGCAAGTGCTGCTAGGAGGGGCAAGAGCCAGACCTGAAGCAGATGCAGGGGATAGGAGGGCTGGACTGCACTCTGTGGCTCTGCTCTCAGGGGAGGTAGACACAGCCAGCTCTCACATGTGTGCCCCGAGGTCAGTCCCCAAGGGGAGGGGCAGGGATGACCTCCACCAGGATCGTGGGGAAAACACAGAGAGAGTCAACAGAGCGTAGGCTGAGAGCGAGGGAGAGCAGGAAACGCGGGCAGGTTGAAAAAGCCCCAAACTAAACCGGGACATGTATTAGCAGGGGGGAGCAGGACGAGAATGGAACCGCAGGTCAGTCAAAACAAGGACAGGCTGGGCACAGTGGCCACGCTTGTAATCCCACTACTTGGGAGGCTGTTGCAGGAGGATCACAAGTTCAAGGCCAGCCTTAGCCACTTAGCAAGGCCCTTATCTCAAAATAAAATAAAGCGGCCTGGGGTGTAGCTCAGTGGTAGCTCATTCCTGGGTTCAATTCCCAGTACAAAAAAAAAAAAACCAGTGGCACGGTGGCACTTGCTAGTAAATTGATGGCCAAAACAGTGACCTAAACCAGTCACCTGGCCAAGCCCAGAGCCCCTGTGGAGCGAGGCACTGGGGGGCGGGCACAGAAGCAGGGAACTGGGCTCCTCCTGCCCGACAGCAGCCAGGGGAAAGGAGGCGGGGCAGCTCCTCCAGGGCAGAGGACCAGGAAGGAGGCTGCAGGAGGACGTGCTGGGGGCTGGGAGCTCTTTCCTCTGCTGCTCCTCATCCTCAGGGCCCTGCAGAGGTTGGAGGCTGAGCAGTCACCAAGTCAGCGCGGGCAGGGGAAATGCTGGCAGGGAGGCGAAACCAGGAGGATCACAAGTTCCAGTCTCTCTAAGTCTCTGAAGAAAAAAAAACTGATAAACTAGGGTACAATGGCACACACCTATAATACCAGTGGCTCAGGAAACAGGCAGGAGGATTCCAAGTTCAAGGGCAGTCTCAACTTAGCAAGAATTTAGTGAAACTCTGTCTCAAAATAAAAAATCAAAAGGGCTGGAGATGTGACTCAATGGCTAGGAGCCCATGGGTTCAATCCCTAGTACCAAAAAAAAAAAAAAAAAAAAAAAAAAATTAAAGACAAAGCCAGGTATGGTGCTGCAAGTCTATAATCCCAGCTACTCAGAAGGCTGAGGCAGGAGAATTACAAAATTGAGGCCATCCTGGGCAACATAGTGAAATCCTATCTCCTATCTCAAAAAATAAAAAGGACTAGAGGTGTGGCTCAGTGGTACAGCATCCCTGGGTTTAGTCCCCTGACCCAATTAATCAATCAATCAATCAATCAATAGGTCAAGGATGGTCAGATCAGGATGAGAATGGAATGTAGATCCATCCTGCATGACCACATGCACTGCTAACCGTAAGGCTATACAGGAAGAGTTCAAAGAAAAAAGGTAAAAAATGTACCAGGCAAATATTACTATCCAAAAGAAAGTTCACCTCCTCATCAGAGTCACGTTACGTCTAAAAGCAGTATAAGACCCAGAGGCCACATGAAGAGCTCCAAACACCTGGGAGGTATTAAAACCCTACACACATGTGTGCCTAATGACAGCCTCAAAGTGTACAGAGAGAAGCAGAACCTTCCTGCTTCTGAGATAGGAACAGACGTGCAGGACACAGTAAAGCAAGCTTGACCTAAAGGACACACAGCCATCACTGCACCAGCAACACCAAACACACACTGCTCTCAGGTAAAAACAGAATATACACAAAAACTGACATCCTGAGCCACCAGGCAGAGACCTGCTTTCATGCTGACCCTCTTCTCTGACTACAACATAACTGAATTAGAAATTAATAATGGGAAAAAGAAAAGAATTGGAAAAGCAACTAAAAAACACATATGTTTAGATATTAGGAAAGTGAAATACTCCATTAAGTTGAAGAAGAAATAAAGAAAATTTTTAAATCTTATAACCTGAATGATATTTCCTAAAAAGGTTGTAAAGTACAACTAAACCATGAACTTTTTTCGGCGGAGAGGATATCAGAAACTGAACTCAGGGGCACACGATCACTGAGCCTCATCCCCAGCCCTATTTTGTATTTTGCTTAGCACCTCGCCATTGCTGAGGCTGGTTTTGAACTCACAATCCTCCTGCCTTAGCCTCCCAAGCTGCTGGGATTACAGGTGTGCGCCACCACATGCAGCTAAGCCATTAATTGTGAGAGCACGTGTAGCTATAAATGCTTATGTGGAAGGAAAAAAAGAGGAAAAATAATTAGTATGTTATTTATCTTAGGAAATGAGGGGTTGGGGGCCAGGTGGTGACCGAGTACATGCCCAATAAGCTCGTGGCCTGGTCCAATCCCCAAGACCAAAGAGAAGAAAGACAGCATTAGAAACAACAAAGCAAAATAAACCCAAACAAATCAAATGGAAGACAACAGAGAACTAATATTTATTTTCAAAAACTGATGGGCCCACAAGGCACTATGGTATGTGACTATGATCCTAGTGACTGAGGCAGGAAGATGGCAAGTTTGAGGCCTGCCTTGAGAGACCCTGTTTCAAAATAAAATAAAAAGGGTTGAGGGGTATACCTCAGCAGTAAAGTGCTCACCTGCCATGTGCAAGGCCCTGCTTTAATCCCAGTACCCCCTACACACACACACACACACACACACACACACACACACACGCCCAAATTGGTAGAGCCTTGGTCAGACAGATCAGGAGTAGAGGTCCACATGCGTGAATAACCATCGTAACCAAGTTCACGGAGACTGCACTACAGACCAGCAGACACCAGGGGACAAGAATACATAAACAACATTATGCCAGTAACCCTGAAAATCTGGACAAATTGAACAAATTATCAGAAGACTATAATCCAAAACTAGGGGAAAAGGCATTCTATAGCCATTAAACACGTAGTTAAACTTTCCACAAAGAAAGTCCAGGATCGGGATATTTCATAGGTGGATTCTCCAGACATTCCTGAGCAGACGACCCCAGCTAAACACCAGCGGTGCCTGATGCAGCAGAAGGCCCAGGTCCACAGCTCACAGTTGGAGATAGTGGACACCACAGTCTGCCAGGCCAGACAGGAAGGCTGCGACTGGACAGAACAGCATGTCAACTCTACTTGAGGTAGAACAAAAGAAGCCAAGGCCACCAGCAGAGCAGCGACAGCCAGGGCAGTGAGGAGAGAGGGGTCAGAGGGCGGGAGACTCACAGCCAATTCCCCATCTGCAAAAGACAAGACACATGTAGAAAAAGCAGATCGTGTATAGGGAAGGCACGGGGTTAAAACAGTCAGATCACCTGAAGTCCAGGGCACACGGCCAGCCTGCCTCACCCGGTGCCCACCCAGCGAATAGTCTATGCCTGGCAGGACCTGACCCACAGAACGTGGGTAGAGACGAGCACCTTGCTGCTTCCCTGCCCACTCCTGGCCCTAACGGCCGAACTTGCTCCTCCATGTAGAGGGCTCAGGGGAGCAGAGCCACAGAGGGAAGGAGGCTGAGGTCCTTCCCTCCCTCCTGAGGAGAGCTGACCACCAACCCAAAACAGACTGAACTTGATGGGAGTGAGTAATGAGCACCTTCAGCTAAGCTGCTGAGACCTGGGAGTTCAGTGCCATTCATGGCTTGTGTTCCTTACCTATTGTGGCTTGGGGTAAGTCACTCATCCTAAGCCTCAGTTGCTATCTGCAGGATGAAGTTAGCAGTACAAACACAAACACCAAGAAAAAGAAAAGAAAATCAACTGAAGGCCAGCCACAGGCAGAACCCGGCTCAAAGAAACAAAAAAAGTTCTAAATGCTGGCAGCCCACATGAGCTGGGGCTGGGGATGTGGCTCAGTAGTGAAGCACTTGCCTAGCATGCCCAAGTCCCCAAGACTGCAAAGTCAATCAATCAATCAGCTGATCTTTTCACTCCAGCAGCAAGTGATGAAAAGCTTACTTTCACTGTAATACCAAGTGCCAGCCTGCAGGAGTAGGTCCAACCCAAGATCTGCACGCCTGAGAGCAGGTTCTACACTGCTCTCAGGACAAGCACTGAGGACGGAACCCTCAGGACAAGCAGTGCCACTCCTTCCACCTGCTCTGGGATCAGGGACTCCCACCACAGAGCACACCAGGGCGTGTGCAATTCAGTGACTGCAAGTCACTCGGGCACTTGAAACCCTGCCTCCAGTCACAGTCCCCTGAGGCCAAGATGAGTAACACACCCAAACACAGAGCAAAAGCCATAAAAAGCTTCCAGAAGAAACAGAAAAGCATCTTCATGACCTTGAGATTGCTTACTCAGGACACAAAGACCACTAACTGCAACACTGGACTGCACCAGAACTTGCTCATCCACAAAGGCCATGTGCTGGGCATGGCAAGGAGGCTGAGGCAGGAGGCTCCTGGAGCCCAGACCAACACCAGCCTGGGCAGCCCAGCAAGACGCTGCTCTAGACAAAACCCACCACAAAGAGAGGAGAGGCAAATTGTAGCCAGGGTAGAGCACACGTAGTCCATGCATCGGATACCACGAGACCCACAATGGCCAGGCAGAGACAAGCTTCTCACACCTCACAAAAAGGAAGGGCCCACAGCCGTGAAGCAGTGCTCAACACAAGGCAGCCCACTGAGAAGCATGTCACAGCCACAGAACCACTAAAATGGGAACGCACAGCCCGGACTGCTGGCAGGATGAGAGATGGTTCCTATCTCGGAAACTGGGGCTTTCTTAGGGTCAGTCACACCCACCCCTGTGGCCAGCTGTTACCAAGGAGAAGTAACAGCCGTCCATAAAAAGCCCCATACAGCAACAGCACAAACGCTTCCAACAGTACCAGCCCAACTGGAAAGAGCCCCAGGCCCACCAACAGGTGCAGCCAGACCAGGGGCGTCACTCTTCACAAGAGAACACTGTGGCACAGGGAGAGGAACCGGGGCCCATGCTGCATCAGCCTGCATCTTGATCCCACCCATGTGGCCTTCTGGACAGCTGGCGCTGCTCATGGGTGGAGAGTGGGAGGCACAGGCCCCTGAGGGTTCTCGGTGCCTCCCACAAGCACACACCTATCACTACTCAGTGCATGCGGAGGACCCAGCTCCTGGCGCTTGAATGCATCTGCAACACCTTCACTCCACAAGCCAAGAAGCAGGCAGGGTCTGCAGATGCCAAGACGCATGCCAAGGAAGGTGCATTTTGTGAGCACACAACATTTAAAGATTAATCAGTGAACCTCAACATGAAAGGAGATCCAGTAGGAAGTGCAAAGGCCCACGATGGCTAAGGCTCTGTGGAGGGCAGGTGGGTACAGGCTGTACGGCACAGGGTCTCAGGGGCACTCTGGGCATCCCAGCAGGGGCAGGGACACTCTGGGAGGCAGGTGCCCCCCACCCATGTGCCACAGCACAGCCACAGAGAAGGGATACAGCTGGAGATGCTCTCAGCCAGCAGTCACTGGACAAACACCAGGACATTGGACCCTTCCTCCTCTGTGGGCTGTCATGGCCCCAGGGCCCTGGCACAAAGATCCCAGGGGACAAAAACTCTCCTGCTTCCTCTAGAAAACCAACACAGGATGACAAACCCCAGGCCAGCCCCAAAGGCACATCCAGGGCAGAAAGACCCTGAAACTGGATGAGCACTTCCACACTGGCGGCTGGAAAAGGAGCTCCGTTTCCTGTAGAAACTGCTGAGGACCAAGTAGGAAAAAAGAGAAATGAAAACAGCAGAGAAACGAACAGGATTTCCACTGACAAAGAAACAAAATGGCCTAGATTCATAATCAAAGAATAATATTAAAGTTAAAATCATGGTGCCTGGCACCATGGCACACACCTGTAATCCCAGCAACATGGAAGGCTAAGGTAGGAGGATCACAAGCTCAAGGCCACCCTGAGGAACTTAGCAAGACCCTGACTCAAATAAAAATAAAAAGGGCTGGGATGTAGCTCAGTGCTAGAGTCCCTGAGTTCAATCCCAAGAACCAAAAAAAAAAAAGGAAAGAATAAAAAAAAAAAATCACAATACCATTTCACACCCACCACATTTTCAAAAATTAAAAAATCAGACATGCTGGGCACAGCAGTGTATGACAATGATCCCAGTGACTCGGGAGAATGGCAAATTTGGGGCCAGCCTCAGCAACTTGTAAAAAATAAAAAGAACTGGGATATTCAGTGGTAAAGCACCCGGGGTTCAATCCCCAGTACTGCAAATAAATAAATAAATAAACAGAATAAAAGTCAAATGTGTGTTGGCAAGAACGTAGAGCCACAGGGGTCCTGCCCACTGGTGGGACCAGAGTGGACACAGCTCTGGAAAGCCTCTGGCAGGACTGCTCAGCAGGCACATGCCCACACCTCTGATCCACACTCGAGGCAGGTCCACAGGAAGAGACTCACACAGGAGACAGGCTCAAGAACATCTACAGCCACAGCCCCAAACTGGAAAGCAGCCAAAGGTAAAGGGAGGGAAGAAGAAACCAGGGGTGCTTCTGGGGAATACTATGCAGCAACTAACACATCCACAACCACCAGCACAGGTACAGCTCAGAGAGCTGAAGACTGGGCCAGAACCAGAAGTGGGAAAGACACAGGGCAAGGATCCACCAGCATAAAGTGCTCAGATGAGCAGTACTAACCCCCAGGTCATCCAAGCACAAGTGCGCAGGGGTGCCAGCAGAACCCACTGGACAGAGGACAAGTAAAGTTGCCATTGCATCTGAGGAGTGTGCACCATCTGCTCTGCCCACCCAGTCCCCCCACCTGCACACTGCAGAGCCAGCCCAGCACCTAGAGCTGCCCTGCTACCTATCCTAATCAGCCTCTCCTGCCTTGCCTCCACAGCTTCCCCTCTCAATAGCAGCTTCTAGACCTCTGACGAACAGAGCCAAGCTCCACAGTGGAGCTGATAAAACACCTGGCCCCTCCTTCCCCCTCACACTCCCCTCTGCCTGAGGTTAAAAACTTCAATACTAGGCAGGCATGGTGGCATGCACCTGTAGTCCCAGCTACTCAGGAGGCTGAGGCAGGAGGATGGCTTGAGCTCAGGAATTCAAGACCAGCCTGGGCAACACAGCAAGATCATGGCTCAAAAAATAGGCAAGCAGGGGCTGAGGCTGTAGCTCAATGGCAGAGCACTTGCCTAGCATGTGTGAGGCACTGGGTTCGATCCTTAGCACTACATAAAAAACTAAATAAATAAAGGCATCCTGTCCATCCACAACTATAATTTTTTTTTTTTTTAATAGGCAAGCAGGAGCTGGGGGTGTAGCTCAGTGGTAGAATACTTGCCTGGATTGTGCAAGGCCTGGGTTCAGTCCCCAGTACAACAAAATGCATAATACACTCCTGCATGTACACTTTGCCCCTCGTTTGGGGAGCCCAGGAGGCTGCTGGGGAGGCACAACAAAAGCATGCCCTGCTAGAGATGCAATAGGGGAGGTCGGCAGGGAGGGGAGAGGCTCAGGGAGAGCCAGCAGCCAGCAATGGAGGTCCAAGGGCTGGGGTTGATGGCAGTGAGGCAGTTAGAGAGAGTGAGGGAATGAGAAGGTCAGCACGGCCCCTGGTGAGGAGTCCGATGCTGGGGCAAGGCAGGCCTGGGAGTCACTGCTGATTTTGGTTTTGAGGCAAATGCTGTTCTTCAGGTCCCCCAGGGACACCAAGTCCTCCAGGAGCCTCACCAGGTGCAGGAGTCCTGCTGAGCACCTGCCTTTCCTTTCCATAAGGCACCAAAGCCCTGGGGTCCTAACCCCAAGAGGGCAAACCTCATCCTCTGTATCCTCAACACCATGCTCAGAAAAAAACTGTTGAAGGAGCCAAAGCAGAGTGCAGCAGGCCCATCTGAAGCTCACCTGCAGGCGAACACAGCTCCACAGAAGCAAGCCCTCTATTCACTCCTGGGGTCTCCTCGATGGCACACTGGCCACATCTCGGGCGGATAGCACTCTTGAGATGCCCACTGGGAGGTCCACTCGCCCTCACCTCTCCCTAGGGAGAAGCCTCACCCCACCTGCTGCCCCCTCGCCTGGAGACTGCCTTGTAGGAGAGCTCTGTGACCCCTCAGCCTGGGAGCTCCTGCGCAAACCAAGCAGAAGTCACAAAAGTTTCAAGCTGTGCGGAAGATGTGGGGGCAGCGGCGCTGCAGTCCACGTAGAGTGTGGCTGCTCCCAGCGCTGGCCCCTGGGTAAACCTTGTCCAGTCCTTACCACAGGCCGAGTGGGCGGTCGCCTACCGAGTGAAGAAGGGCAGGGAGCCTTTTGCAAAATTAACAGCTCGAGGCAAAGAGCAGTATTGATTCAGAAGTCTCTGCAAGACCAGGCACATGGCCACACAGGTAAGGAGAGGACGGACCGCCCGCCCCGCCCCGAGGGACAAGCCGGACAGACGGCGAAGCTGGAAACCCTCAGCACAGGGGTTACGTCGTGATCCCAAGTTTGCGCGTCCTCGGGACACTGCGCCCAACGAACACTCCCAGGCCGCTGAGGTTTGACTGTGCCTCCGGACGCGACGGGAAATCTGTGGAGCCCGGAGGGGAGGGCTCGCACCCCAAGTCCACTCCGCGTCCCGCACCAGGAGGCAGGTGTCACGGCGCAGCAGGCTGGGCTCGAGCCAGGCGAGCCGCAGGGCCAGCGGGCCGCGCAGCGCCTCGAGGGCAGTGGCCCCGCAACCCGGGGGCGCCCGCTCAGGGGCGCGGGGTCCCAGCCGGGCTGCAGGCCCCGGCGCGGGCAGGTGCGCGCGGACAAAGCGCGGCGCGCGCGGGCGGCGTACCTGGGCACGCAGCTGGGGCTGGAGCCGTCCACCTCCCAGGTGGCGAACAGGTTCATGGGCACCGGCGTGTTGAGCGCGCCGGGCGCGCCGGGGAGGCCGAGGCGGCCCCGCTCGGCCATGGCGCCGGCCCCGCCGTCCCTCGGCGGCCTGGGGCTGCGCCGGCCGCGGGCGCGCGGCAGCGGGCGGGCCGGGCGCGCGGAGGGCGGCGGCGCGGTCACATGGCTGCCGGCGGGGCCGGCGGGCAGCGGCAGGCCCGCGGGCGGCGTCCAGACTGCGGCCGCGCCCGCCCCGCCGCGCGCCGCCGACGATTGGCCGGGCCGGCCGGGCTCGCGCCCCGCGCCCAATCGCTGCCCGCCGGAAGTGAGGTGCCGCGCGCGCCCGCCGCCAGCCTCGGGAGCGCGCGTCTGCGCACAGGCCCCGCCCGGCGCGCGCCCGCCCCGCCCCCCGGGACGGCCTCGAGGGCCGCGAGGGACCCGGGCGGAGGGCCCCGCGGGGTCCGAGCGGTATTCTGCCTGCTTGCCGCACCGTGGCGCCCCCGAGGACGCTCATTGTCCCCCGGCTGGCCCCGTGTCCCAGCATCGGGGTCCCAGCGCATCCCCCCCCCCGCACCTCCTGAGCCCTGCCGCCCCGCGTGTCCCCGCATAGCCCCCTAGAGCGCGGGGTCCCCCTCACGCCCTGAAGACGCCACCCACCCGCCCATGTCCTCTGTGCCCCGCGCCCTGCGCTGTGGTCGCAGGGCTGTGGCAGGGCCCAGGCGTGACTGTTGCGGTTCCTGCCAGCTGGACACCTGGGTGGCTTAGCCCGGGACTGTCCTCCTCGGCATTCAGCAGTGCTTTTCTAAGTTTTTCTTGAGACCCTGAGAACAAGTCTGTACGTAAAGGGCAGAGTCCCTCCTGGCTGGGGATCGCAGTGCCAATAGGAGGCAACCTCCAGAGCGGCCCGGGGAACCGAGTGGGCTGGGACCTTGGTCAAGGCCTGTGGACAGGACATCCAGGTTCAGGGTCATCCCTTCCCATCCTTTTGGCGTCCTTTTGGTGCTGTCTATGGTCAAAATCAACAGACTTAGGAAAAGCTTTTCTGTCATGTCTTGTTTCTTTGTATCCACAGCTTCTCCTACTCCTGTCCCTGTGTTGCTGTCTACGTGCAGTTTTATTGAAACAATTCCAGCCCAAGCCAATCAGCTTTGAACCAGCTGTCTTTCCCTGTCCTTGGGGTTTACCACAGCAGTCCACTGTTCGCATTTTCTCCAGCAAAAGCTGGTGCTGCTGGCTCCCTCTGCAACTCCAGGATCTGAGCTGCAAACAGCTGCGAGCGCTTAAAGCCAGGGTCCCACTTTGGAGAAAACAAGGGACCTGTGTTTCCCACATGGTCCCCGCTCCTTCAGGGTGGTACAGCTGAAAGCCATGAGAGTCTGTCTGACTGTGGCCAGCTGACTGGGGTATTGTCTTACACTGTGGCCCTGCTGGGGCCAGCAGAGTGCCTGTGGGACTAGTACCTAAGAGATGGGGGCTGTGTTCAGAGAGGCACAGCAGCCCTGGTGAGGACAGGCTGCCTTTGATGTGAGGGCAGAGGACAGGCATCCACTGACTTCAGCACTTGGCATGCAGTGTGGGGACAGGACGGGGGTGCAGTTGCAAACAGATGAATGGGCCGCCTGACGCATCGTGTCTGTGTGCGCCAGGCAGGCAGTACAGCCAGGATCCAGGGAGGAAATATGGGGTGATTAGTGGTGCACATTGGGGCTTGCCACCAACAGCCACAGTTGAGCCGTGCCCCTCCCCTGTGCCAGGCACTGTTGGAGTCCTCAGTGCCCATCCCCACCTTACAGAGGAGGAAACTGAGGCACTTGAGGTTCTGCAACTGCCACAGAAGGAGGCAGGGCTTGCCTGGCTCGGTGATTGCTATGGTGGAAAAGTTTAAATTCTTCTCAGGGCAGAGACAGTCTGACTACCAGTGCTCTGACCCTGAGTGACAGCCCAGCCTGTGTTTAAACTTTTTTGTTTTTTAATTTTTGAGGCAGGGCCTTGCTAGGTTGCCCAGGTTGGCCTTGAACTTGCAGTCTTCCTCCTGCTTTTGCTCCAAGTAGCTGGGATTACAGGAATATTCCACTGATGAATTATTTGTTTGGGTTTGGGCACTGGGGATTGAACCCAAGGGTGCTTTACCACTGAGCTACATCCCGATTCTTTTTCTTTTCTTTTTTTTTTTTTTTTTTTTTTTTTTTGCCTCTCAAGAGACAGGGTCTCACTAAGTTGCTATAGTTGGCCTTAGACTTTCAATTCTCCTAGACTGGAATGTAACTCAGTGACAGAGTGCTTGCCTAGCAATTACAAGGCCCCGAGTTCAATCCCCAGAACTGGAAGAAAGAAGGAAGGAAGGAAGGGAGGGAGGGAGGGAGGGAGGGAGGGGAAAACTTGCGATCCTCCTGCTTTGGCTGCCCAGGTTGTGCTGCCACATCCTGATGTTCTTGTTGAATTAAAGCTGAAGGGTTCCAAATGGTCATAGGACTTCATCAGTGATAAAGAGCAGAAAGCCCAAAACCCTGGGTGACGGGGCTAGGCAGAGGTGCCAGCTCCTCTCCTGCAGTTCTACCTGTGGTCACAGGGGTTCCCTCAGCCTGCCCAGCAGGACTCGGGTGTTTCTAGCTGGGTGCTGTGGCCTATGGGCTCCTTGGAAACTCATTTATCAAATCAGTTTAAGGCAAGATGACATAAACTCGTTGTGGGACATGCAGCATGGGGCAGATGTGGTCCCTGACTGAAAGGGGTTCCCTCTGAAGCACAGAAACCACAGGAACCTCATTGTACTCTAAGGGTGGCAGGAGCACCGCATAGTGAGAGGACAATTGCTGACCCTGGGACTTCTGCTGCCCTCCTGTGGGAAGGCCCATGCACTCCTCTGCTGTTCCTCTCTTTCTTTGTTCGAATTCGTTAGACATGGCAGCAGAATGCATTGTGATTCATAGTACACAAATGGAGCACACTTTTTCATTTCTCTGGTTGTACACAATGTAGGGTCACACCATATGTGCAGTCATACATGTATCTAGGGTAATGATGTCTGTCTCAGTCCACCATCTTTCCTACCCCCATGCTCCCTCCCTTCCCTTCCCTCCCCTTTGCCCTATCCAAAGTTCCTCCATTCCTCCCATGCCCCCACCCCCATTATGGATCAGCATCCACATATCAGAGAAGACATTCAGCCTTTGGGGGGGAGGGATTGGCTTACTTCACTTAGCATGATATTCTCCATCTGTTTACCTGCAAATGCCATGAGTTTATTCTTTTAATATTGAGTAATATTCCATAGTGTATATATACCACAGTTTCTTATCTATTCATCCACTGAAGGACATCTATGTTGGTTCCACAGTTTAGCTATTGTGAATTGTGCTGTTATAAACATTGATATGGCTGTGTCACTGTAGTATGCTGTCTTTGGTGAAGAGAGAGCCTACAGAATGGGAGGAAATTTTTTAAAGAGGGAGAATTTTTTAATATTTATTTTTTAGTTTTTGGTGGACACAACATCTTTATGTTATTTTTTTTTCAAATATTTATTTTTCAGTTATCACACCATCTTTGCGGACACAACATCTTTGTTGGTATGTGGTGCTGAGGATCGAACCGGGCCGCACGCATGCCAGGCGAGCGCGCTACCGCTTGAGCCACATCCCCAGCCCGGGAGGAAATCTTTACCACACACATCAGATACAGCACTAATCTCCAGGATATATAAAGAACTAAAAAAATTTAACATCAAAAACAAACAAACAAACAACCCAATCAATAAATAGGCTAAGGAGCTGAACAGACACTTCTCAGAAGAAGAAATACAAATGACCAACAAATATAGGAAAAAATGTTCAACGTCTCTAGTAATTAGAGAAATGAAAATCAAAACTACTCTAAGATTTCATCTCACTCCAGTCAGAATGGCAGTTATCAAGAATACAAACAACAATAAGTGTTGGCGAGGATGTAGGGAAAAAATTCACTCATACAGTGCTGGTGGGACTGCAAAATGGTGCAGCCAATCTGAAAAGCAGTATGGAGATTCTTAGAAAACGTGGAATGGAACCACCATTTGACCCAGCTATTCCACTCCTTGGTCTGGAGCCAAAGGAGTTAAAGAAAGCATACTACTCTGCTGTTTCTTTGGGGGCAGCTCCAGTCAGAGCTGCCGAAATTCCTGGATGTGGCTTCTGTCATGTCCTGTGCCATGGGTGAAGCCCATGGAATGACTGAGCCACTATCCCTGAAGCAAGAATGGAAGCTTCTCACACTAAGGGCACAGAAGTCACACAGAGTGGCTGGACATGCACTCCTCTTTCAGGTAAAGACACCCTGGCGGCCTCCTGGGACAGCAACTGCATAGGGACAGGCCACAGGCAGGAAGGCTGAGCAGCAGACCCATCATTGCAGGCCATGGCCTGTGAGAGGAGCAGGACCATGGCATTCGGTAAGAGAGCTGTCTGTGGTTGGAAGGCTGCCTTTGGGGCACCACTGGGAGGGTGGCAGCTCACTGATACCTGCCATATGACTGCAGCCTGATTTCACACCTGCTACACCACCACCCCCAACGTAGCCTGAACTTCGTGGGCAAAGACAGTGTCTGGGCTCTTCCCCATGGCTGCCCCATTAAGTGGCCAGCATGGAGCAGGCCCTAGACCACTGATGCTAACTGCTATAGAAACCAGAAATTCCTACAGGAGTTGCCCCTTGAAAACAACCCAGATGACCCTTGCAGACTTGTTGTATTGAAAGGGGCAAACATTTGTTCACCTAGCACATGATTATCAAGCCAGTTTTAAGCCCTGGGGATGCAGGAAAGAAAAACTAGACAGTGCTTTCCCTCCTGGAGCATTCTCCTGAGAGACAAAGACGGTCACCTCAAGTGCAGGCAGGGTGCTGGCAGGTGTGGTGCTCCAGGCAGGGTGGACTAGGGTGGGGCCAGGAGGAACACACCTGCAAGGCCTCAGGCTCTGCAGGGCAGAGTGTTCCTCAGTGTCCTCCTGGTCCAGGAGCCCCTGGGCCAAGACACCAATCTGGAGAGCCCGGGTCAGGAGGACAAACCCTCCCAGGCAGGAAGGCTGCGTGAGATCTCTGCAGAGATCAGGTGTTGGAGGAAGGGTGGGGAAGGGAGAGGCCTAAGGGTGACATGAGGACTTTTGTTTTTGTTTTGAAATCTGGATTGAGGTGCACATACTATGTTGTCTCCATCAATATATGAGCATTCTGCTGCCGCAGTCTGGCTGGGCACAAATCACGAGCCACTCAAGCAGGAACAGACCTTATTTCTGAACTCCACCAGCACACTCCCTGGGAACTCTCCTGAACGCCACCCACGCGGCTCCTCCAGGAACACACCACACACCAACCGGAACTCCCTCCCCGGGGCTGCGCGCACACTCACTCCGGAAACCCGCGAGAACTCACCGGGAACTCCAAAGTAGTGGCCGCCCGACAAGAGCCATCCTATTACCAGACGGTAAAGGTCTAATATACAATTGAATCAATCCAGCATCATCTTAATGGCGCGCCTCTCAACCATTACTTCTGGCAAAGTGCCAGGGGCTGTGGCTCTCAACATTCTGCCAAACCTCAAACTTTTTCTGGAGTGTAGTTGACATGGCCTTTTGGTATCCTATAATATGGATTCACTGTAATGGGCTTACCCAGACCTCCCTCTTTGGGTTTTTAGACCAACATCAGGCATGTGGTAAAACATGAGTGCATCTCCTTAAAATGGTCAGCTAACCCTTAAGACACTGGTGAGAGTGATGGGGCGGAGGTCACCTTGCCTTTGTGAATAGAACCCAGTAGTAACCTGAGAAAAACCGCAAGGGGCGACCTGGCAAAGTGCTGAAGCTAGTCAGTTAAGGATGCTGTCTGTCACAAGGCGGGGAAGGGTCCCTCCCAAACCATAAACAAGACAGCAAGACACCTAGCCTGGCAGTTGTGAGTCCATGCTGCCATAACCAAGTGCCACAGCCAGCGGCTGACAACAGGATCATGTGTTTCAGTTCTGGAGGTGGCATGTCCAAGACCATGGTTCACTATTATCACCTTGGTGCTGAGGATGGAACCCAGAGCCCCATGCATGCTAGGTGAGCTGTCTACCACACCCCAGTCCTGGAAGTTCAAGCTCAAAGTTCCGTCAGATGAAGTGTCTGGACACTAATTCCAGTAATGAGGGATTCCCAATGGCTCCACCTCCTATCACCACCACGAGGGGTAGGATTTCAGTATGAATTCGGGAGACACATTCAGTCCGCATCTCAGAGATAGTGAGTAGGTCCAATGTTCATCCTTTCATCTTCCCTGGGCACAGAACTCCAAATGAGGGGTGGGGCACAGGATCCCCCAGAAGGGAGACCATCTTTCCCTACTTTCACCAGCATCTGCAAGGACCTGTGATGGGTCACGAAGCAAATTCAAATGCATGGCTGGTAACACCATGCTCTCTGTGGGGAGACCGAGGGAGTGCCGAGGGAGTGCCCAGCACCCCCAGCAACTTATGAGGTTCAACGAGACAATGCAGGGGGCTCTGGAGCCATGCTAGCGTTCACCTGGGAAGGCCCGTGTCTTCTCACCGTGCAGGCAATGCCACTGCCTTCCCACCTGCCCACCTCATGGCTCCCAAGTCAGGTCGGAAGCACAGCTGAGCTGGTGCTTGCAGGTGCTCCCAAGGCCCCTCCATTGTCATGAATGTCGTGTCACCATCGGTGCTGCTGGCACACTTTGGAGGAAGAGGGGGCATTGTCCCCGCAGATGTGTAAGTGTCTCACAGAACAACTGAAGCCATGAGGTGTCTTTCCAGGTGTCTGAGAAGTGTGAACAGTGTGGACAAGCATGGAGGTATGGACAGAGGGAGGCCTGTGAGCCTCTGGGGAGGCACAGATTCTTCTAAAAGCTGATTTGCACAAAATGACAGCATGAAACCCAGATGTGTGACTAGTGAATACAAAAGGTGTCAAGTAGGAGGAGGCTGCCTTTGGCTGTGTGGGAAATGGGAATAGACATGTTGAGAGGAATCTCTGGTTGCTGACCCACGAGTTGTCCACTTGACGATGTCAAACATGTCTGCAGTGAAAACTCCACCATTGGCAAGGTTAAAAGGCAAGTTGGGGGAAAATCTTCCCAGCATGTTTCACCGGCCAGCATTTCTGCCAGTGATGCATCCGGCCCCTACAAACGCAGAAAATGCCACCCCCAAAGACCTGCACTCAGAGACAGGCAGGACATGGCCAACCGGAGGGGAATCATGGTAGAAGTCAGTCCCACCGGAGACGCCCATTTCCCCTGTCAAATTCCCTGCTGGAACACAGTGTTGGTGCACTGTGGGGGGTGGCCTGGGATTTCTCAGGTTCCCTGCCCTGTGGCAACACCTGTGGGTGATTCCTACAGTCAGACCAGTCCTGCCCCTCAGAGTGGAAGCTTGAAATCAACTCCAGGGATTTGAAGTGGAGCATAGTTAGGTCAGCCATGACGGAACCTGATAAAACATTCTACAGTTACTGACACAGTAAGTGCAACAGGCTGTGGTGGTGCACGCCTGTCATCCCAGCTGTTGGGGAGGCTGTGGTAGGAAGATTGCAAATTCAAGGTCAGCCTGGGCAACTTAGCAAGACCTGTTTCAGAATAAAATATTAAGGGCTGAAGATGTCGCTCAGTAGAGCTCTTGCCTAGTATGTGCAAGGCCCCCCAAGAAATAAAGTTTAAAAATTGCCAAAAACTGCAGGCATGACATGACTCTATTTGTTGAAAACAGAATGGCTATGTAAATGCATGCAAGTACAAAATATTGTTTACATGTAAGTGATTATGCAGGTCAAATACCTATTTTCATAAATATCCACAGCACCCAAATTGAAAAAAAAAATTCTCTCTGTGTGGTAGGAATTTAGTTATTTCATTCTTATCTATCTTTCATGTTTTCTTCTATAATGAAATGTACTAATTGTGCAGGGAAAATAATGCATGCTCTGTGGTTGCACATCAGGATTGACTGTGGCCAAAGGGAATGCTGGGCGCCCTCTGGCTGGGTCTTTGCCCAAGCCTGGAGAAAGGAAATGAACACAGGCAGACCTCAGCCCTCCCCCTTTAACCAAGGACCAGCTCTGTAGGAGTACTGTTTAGCTAGGTGACAATCTTAATAGCAAGGGGAATTATACAAATCTGGAAACCATTAAAAAACCCCAGTGGGAAACACTTAGAGGAGTGGCAGAAGATTCACCAAACAGTAAATGAGACGGTTTTCTCTGTTGTCATGACGATGGGGAACTGTAAGTGTAAACAAGATCAGGGTTTCACCTATCTCCTTAGTACAGACAGGTCCTAACAGGGCCTGCTACCATCTTGCTTCCCAGTGATCATTCAGTTTGTGACCTCAAGTCCCTCTCCAAGCAGGAGAGGTTCTGGTCTGGCTCTCTTGCCCTGCACCTGGGGTGAGGAGACCTGGAGCAGACCTTGCAGTGGCTTGGCAGTGGTCACTGGCACCCTGCCACAGGAGCACATGAACAGGTGTCAGCTCAAATGGCAAAACTTGGGTAAAGGAATGTCTGATGATGGAGAAGTGACAACAGCAGTCAGGTCATGTCCTCCTCCTGGAGATATGAAGTAGCCAGCAAAGGGAATGCACATGAAACACTGAAAACAAGGGAGACCAAGGGTATGTCACTATGTGAAACATCAGGAGATAGGAGCAGTGTGAGAAGGAGAACCAGCAAGCAGTCCTGATAGGCCGTCCACGGTGGTCATCCTGGGCCCTAACATTAAGAGGGGACCCTGGGTTCAGACTCTAATGCTTATCTGTATCTCCCACAGTGGAAATAATGTCACAATAACTGAGAACATAGGTTAAATATCAGGAAATTCTAAGGCCCTAACACTGTACAGAAACCAACCAATGATATTCATAGATAATTCACAAGTCACAATACCACTGACAACATGTATAAACCAAATGTTCAACTCATTGCCACTAGAGTAAGTGTGGGAATAATTTCTGGTTTTTCTTAATTTTTATAGATTTACAATTAGCAAAAATGATTCTAGCAATCTGAGAGCAACATTATTTTTTGAATCAAAGAAAGGCCATTTCTTAGTCCATTACTGCTCTTGTAACAAAAACCTTAGCCTGGATAATTTATAAATTATGGAATTTTTTTCTTACAGTTCTGGAGGCCAGGAAGTCCATGATCAAAGTGCCCCAGATTTAGGGTTTCTGAAAGCTGTTCTCTGCTTCACAGGTGGCACCTCTTGCTGTGTCCTTGTGTTGGAAAGGGCAAGGTAGCTCCCTGCAGCCTCCTTCCCAAGGACGCTAACTCACTAGGACAGCTCCATCACTTCCCCAAAGGCTCCATCTCCTAATACCATCATACCAGGGATCAGGGTCCAACATGGATTCTGGAAGCCCTGACCCTCAGATCACAACAGGCCAGATGGAGAGGGGCCTTAACTACCAAAGTCTCATCTGGAGCAAGCAAAAAGAAGTGGGAAGGACTCTGAGGTTTTGTTTGTTTGTTTGTGTGTGTGTGTTTGTGTGTGTGTGTGCGCGCGCATGCACACACACGCAGTGTACTGGGGATGGAACCCAGGGCCTTATGCATGCAAGGCAAGCACTCTACCAACTGAGCTATATCCCCAGCCCAGGACTCAGGTTTTTGAGGACATTCTTTAAAAGAACATTTTTGTGAGGGAAAGAAAACCTGCAAGAAGGGCCAACCCTCCCTTGTCCTGGAGTGGGCCCAGCCAGCATGCAATAGAGAGGAAGGACAGGGGAGGGCAAGGAAGGAAGATTTGGCAAAACTTGGTGACCTCATGGGCTGGCAAAGGGGACGAGAGAGGAGGAAAGGTGCAGTGGTGCATGCCTCTAATTCTAGCAACTCAGGAGACTGAAACGAGGATCACAAGTTCCAGGCCAGGCTGGACAACTTAGCAAGGCCCTGTCTCAAAAAAAAAAAAAAGAAAAAGAAAAAGAAAGAAAAAGAAAGAAAAAATATAAGAAAGGACTGGGGATGTAGCTCAGTGGTAGAGCACTGAGTACTTCTGGGTTCAATCCCCTGCACCACAAACACTAACAATAACAGCCAAAACACTGCTCAGGTTTGGAAACAGAGCCCCTCAGGGGAAAGAGGGGACACCACTGCAAAGGACACTGACTCCCATGTGGATGTTTCCCAGGCCCTGGAAGCTAAGGGCCACCCATGCACATTTGCTAAGGGGCAACTTTAACTGCAGTGGGAGGAAATGAACTGGGGGCACAGCTATGCAGGGAGAGCTGCCTGGCAGGAGGGAAGGAGCACGCTCTGGGAGAGCCTCAAGGAGGGCTCAGGTTCTCTCAAGCAGGAAGAAAGCTCACCCCAATCACAGGTGACCAATGTGGGTGCCTTCCCTATTGAGTGGGAGGTCACATGTATGTACCCAACTTTAAATTTTGCAATAGGCTGGAAGTTTGCAAAAATAGGTTCAGCTATTCTACTGACTCCCAGTGGAGTCTTGAAATACTGTGTGCTTTTGTCAAGCTCATTGAGCAGTACTTAGAAAATATGAGCATTTGACTACATTACAGACTGAATTGGTCCCCCCAAAACTTACACTGAAATCCCAATGCCCAGGACCTCATAATGTGCCTGCATTTGGAGATAGAGCTTTTAACAGATGATTAAGCCAGGCATGGAGGCGCCCACCTGCATTTCAGCAATTCAGGAGGCTGAGGCGGGAGAATCAGTTTAAGGCCAGCCTGGACAACTTAGTTGAGAACCTAAGCAATTTAGCAAGACCCTGTCTCAAAATTAAAAAAAAAAAAAATAAGGCCAGGTGTAGTTATGCATACCTGTAGTCCTAGTGGCTTGGGAAGCTGAGGCAGGAAGATTGCAAGTTCAAAGCCAGCCTCAGCACTGGCAAGGTGCTAAGAAACTCAGTGAGATCCTGTCTCTAAATAAAATAAGGGCTGGGGATGTGGCTCAGTTGTTAAGTCCTCTTGGGTTCAATCCCTGGTACCAAAAATATTTAAAAATAAAATAAAAAGGGCTGGGGCTGTGGCTCAGAGATAAAGCACCTTGGGTTCAGTCCCCAGTACCAAAATAAATAGATGCATAATGTAAAATGAGGTCACTATGATTAATGTCCTTATGAGAAAACAGGACCAGGACTCAGACACACACAAGGAGGCCCATGGGAGGACAGGGAGAAGGTGGCTGTCTATAACCCAAGGAGAGAGGCCTCGTGGTGACCATCCCTGCCCACACCTTTGACCCCAGGCTCCAGCCTACAGACCATGACAGAATAAATTTTTGTTCGAGCCACCTAGTCGTGTCCCAGGGGATGCCTGAGGACAGCAATCAGAGTCTGATGGCGGATAGAGGGATGGAGAGAGGAGAGGAGTGGGTAAGAGCAATGGGATGAGTGCTCCCTGCAGAATAGGTGCCTGCGGAGAGGCTCACAGTGCCACGCCTTCAACTCTGCCGTATGCTTGACATTTTCCCATAGCAGAGTGTCAGGAGGCCTTCTTTTTTATTTTTTATTTTATTTATTTTTTTGGATCGACCCCAGGGCCTTGCACATGTTAGGCAAGCACTCTACCACGGAGCCACAACCCCAGCCCCTGGAGGCCTTCTTTTTTAAAAAATATTCTTTTAGTTGTTGATAGACCTTTATTTATTTGCGGTGCTAAGAATCAAACCCAGTGCCTCACACATGCCATGCAAGTGCACTACTGCTGAGCCCCCGCCCGGACCCTCAGGAGGCCTTCTTGCTGGCATGCAGGGCCCCAGCTCCAGGCTGTGCTTTCCCTCTCCTGGAAGTGCTGGGAAGCAGGTGCCTGGCAGAGGGAAAGGATGTGCCAAGGCAGAGTGAGAACAAGCACCTGCTTGCTCTCTCTGCCAGCCCAGGTAAGCAGGTAAGCCAGGCACTCCCGCTGCCTTTATGGAGGGGGTGGGGGGAGCCTGACATTACAAGATGGAAGGCAGTTGGGAGGGGGCTGGTTGGATCCTGCGCCTTGGCAGGAGGAGCCATGCTCAGCTCATCCCTGCTGCGCTGCCTGCTGTCCAGCCCTTCCTGACTGGCCTGTGTCTTCCCCTGACTCACTGGGGTCATCTGAGGCACAGAGACACCTGTGGCCACGTGCTCTGTGAGGAGGTCCAGAGGACCTTGGTCCTTAGCCCCAGGGACCCTGCCTGAGGTCGCCCTGTACACAGGAACCAGGTGCTTCTGTGGGTGCCCACTCAAGTCTTCCAGAACCTTGTTCAATGGCTGGTGGGCCCTCGGGGCTAGGGGACAGGGAAACACCTGAGGCCCTGATACATATTGATTTGTCCTCCTCCCAGCTTCCCTTCTTTCCTTTTCTTTTACACATGGTAATTCTTCCCTTGCTAGCTTGTAATGGCCAACCTTTGGCTCCCTTGCCCACCTGGATGCACCCCCAGGTGAATGTTTAATCGTCAGATGAGGAGGTGACTTTCTCAAGCTATTGGAACCAGAGAAAGGCTCTGTCCCAAAAAAGCAGGAGCTCATATACTCCCCCAGAACAAGATGGCCTGTGTCTCAGAACATTCCTGATGCCCCAAGTTCAGGGACTTTTCATTGGAGTTTCAGCCTAGAAGGAGCCGTCAAAAAGGCTCAGGATGTCCTTCTCTCGTCCAGGGAGCTGTTGGCCAGGAAGGTGACATCTGAGCAGCTGACCCACTGCCCAAAGGAATCTTTTTCCTGCCTCTTGTCTATATGGAAGCATGGGGCTGTGCCCACCCAGAAAGGGGAACACAAAGACTCTGGTCCTTGACTTCTAAAGTGGACAGTGGACTGGAGCCCAAGTCTCACCTAACAGGGAAGGGGTAGAGACAGGAATGGGGGTTTGTGTCCCAAGCCACCCAATAGATAGCACTGCCCCTTGCTGTGCAGTATTTCTTTCCTTGTTGGGCAGAGGAGGAAAGGAAACTTGCAGAAAGTAAAGGACTTACCCATGGCCCCGCAGCAGGCAGGAAGGCTGCCCTGCCTTCAGGGTTCTGCCCTGGATCCCCTTGGACATGAGGACCTGTAGTATTATCAAGTGACCCAGGCTGACTGGAGTCAGGTGTGGTTGGTGACAACCGCAGAAACAGCTGCCTGGCAAGAAGCTTCTTGCTCATGATTTTTAGAGGAGCCTGTTGTGTGGGCATGGACATGTGGGGAAGCCCCAGGCCAGCTAGCAAAGAGAGGGGCATGGGGAGGTATGGGTGAGAGAGTCTTGCTATGGGTTCCCAGGTGAGGCAGGGCAGGGCAGGCCCACCATGGAGGCCAAGCAAGGGCATTTCAGGGCTCTGGGCTCTGGTTGGCACCCAGTGTCTGGGCCTTGGCCCTAGGATGATTTAGGGCAGGGGCCATGTCCTGGCTGCAGGAGCCTGATGAAAGAGTCCAGTGGGTATGGACTCAAATGGTTAGTCTGTACATCCAAGGCACCTTGCAGGCAAGTGGTCTGTTGTCTCTAGGACTTAGCTAGCCTGGGGGTGGTTCCTCCCTGAACCTAGGAGACCCCAACATGTCAACATGTAACAGGGCCCACTTTATGCTTTGAACCTAACCACTTCAACTTATTTTAAAATGCACATGTTTCTTTCTCTTCCTCTCTCCCTGCTCTTCCCTAATCTCTCCCCATCTCTAATCTCAGGGGAAATAGGATTATCTCTCTTCCCCATCCTAGGCAGAGCTTATCTGTTCCTGAGCACACACCCACCACAGGAAGGAAGTAATCTAGACTTTGGGGATGGCACCAGAAGATCTTTGGGGATGGCACCAGAAGATCTTAGAAAGGACTCTCTCCCAAGTGAACAAGTGAATCACAACTACAACAGAGAACAAGTGGATTGTAGCCTTTGAGTCACCTCTTTAAAAATCCCCTGCTCCTGCTGATGGGCAATATTGGCATCCGATCAATATTGGCATCAGATTCACCATTTCAGATCAGAGTCGTTTTATCTAGAAGTTCCAAAGTTTTGATTCTGAGGCTATGCTGCTTAACTTCCATAGGAACATGTGCCTGTGAAATGATCACCCCCACCCCAGCCCCCTGCTCCTGTTGACAGGCAGAATCACAGCCTCTTGGACAGGAGTCCCCGTGTTTCTCCTTTGCTGACAACGCAATAAACTTTCTTCTTCCTTTTTCTCAATACTGTGTCCTCATTATTGGTTGATATCAGGGACAAGGACCGAGCTTTCACCAACACACACATGTGACTTTTAGAAAGTAAAGAGCATGATGACTCCGAGAGCCATCAGAAGCAGGCAGTTCTGGGGCTCAGGTGCTCCCTCCAGGTCTAACTCTGCTGGCAGGCCCTGAACCAAGAACCTCTGGTTTGAGTTTCATGTTCAGCTTAGAAGAAAGCTGTTCCCTTGTTCCATTCTGACACCCCTGTTCCTTTCCAGCTCTGTGAATCCCCTTAGAGGAAGGTCTGTGCCTGAGCCTCAGCCTGGCCCACCCTGCTTCTGCTGTGTCCATCCAGGTTGGTGAAGAAGAAACCCAGCCCTACCCTGCACTCAGAGTGCGATGATCACTGAGCCTTCTGGCTTCCCCTTCTGTGAAGTGCCGATGAGTGTCCTTCCTGTAGTACTGAGAAGAGGCTCAGGAGCACAGAGAAACTGCTCATGTTGGGTATCCACGTAGGGGCCTGGGGGTGTTGGCACCTTTGTCTCCGCATGCTGGGTTCAGGTCTGTCAGTCAGTCCTAAGTGTTTATAAAGCTTCTCCTGCAAAGACATTCAGAGAAAGGGCAGAAAAGGGGTCAGAGGGTGAGCAGTGGCATGCCCAGCTCCGTCCCTCCTCTCCAGCTGCTCTGCCTTCAGGCCTCTGTCCTGGTTCCCCTAGCTTTTGGCAAGTCTTCCTCCAGCTTCCTTCTGCACTGTAGCAGGCAGTGTTATGCTTTCAAGGGCTCCCTCCCTCACCCTGACTGGGGAGCATCCCACTGACCTCATCTTCCAGGACTCTGCATTCTCCTCTGTGGAGCATCCAGGGCTATCAAGCATTTGTCAGTGATTGGGTGCTGATGCTTTCAATTACTTCCACAAACCCTCCTCTCTCCAGGAGGTGCAGCTTACTATGCACCCTTGATTCGGTTGGATCTAGTGATTTCAGAGTGCAGGTGTGGGGGAAGTGAGGGATGGCAGGTCACGGAGGTACTGCAGATCACTCACTCTGGGGATGGCCAGCTGCCGTGTTGGGAAGATATTCAAGCAGCCATACAGAGGGCCCCACCTTAAGAAATGGAGGTCTCCCACCAGTAGCCACGTTCATGGGATTAAAAGGGGACTCTGCAGTTCCATACACATCCTCGGGGGCCTGGCTAACAAATTGACCACAGTCTCCAGAGACCCTGCTACAGTTTGGATCTGGAGTGTCTTCCACAAGCCCATGTGCTGAAGGTTTGGTCACTGGCTATGACACCACCAGAGGTGGTAGGGAATTCAGGAGGTGGGGTTCAGTGGGAGGAGACTAGATCATGGGGGAATATCCTTGAAGGGGAAATTGGGACCCACCTCTTCTTCTCATTCTTTGCCCCCTGGCTGCTGTGAGTGAGCAGCTCTGCGCTACTACATGCTCCCTACCATGAGGTTCTGTCTTGCCACAGGACCAACAGCAACAGAGCCAACCAACCCTGGACTAAAACCTCTGAAACTGTGAGTCAAAATAAACCTTTTTCTCCTTTTTTAAAAAAATATAGTTAATGGACCTTTTATTTTATATATTTATTTATATGTGGTGCTGAGGATCAAACCCAGGGCCTCACACATACCAGGCAAGTGCTCTACTACCGAGTCACTACTCCAGCCCCTTTCCTCCTTTTAAATCGATTTATCTCAGGTATTTGTCATAGTGACAGAAAGCAGACTGACACAGACCCTAAGTCAGAACCACTCAGTCAAGCACCATCCAGGCCTCTGACTCCAGTAATTGTGTGCAATGATCCATGCTGATGCTGTAAGATGCTCAGTTTTGGAGTAACTTGTTTTGCACCAACAGATAACTAATTTGCCAACAGATAACCAAGTTGGTGAGCCTAGCCTTGAACTTACAATTCTCTTGCTTCCTGAGTAGCTGGGATTACAGGCAGTTGCCACTGTACCTGGCCTGCATACGGCTTTAAAATATGTAAAACAATGGACAGATGGCCCTTCATGTCCATGAGTCTTTGGGTTCAACCAACTTCAGATGGAAAATATTTGGAAAAAAATTGCTTTGTATTGAATACTTACCAGCTTTTTTTTGGTCACTATTCCCTAAACAAAGTAATATAACAACTATTTACATATTATTTACATTGTAGTAGGTATTGCAAACAATCTAGAGATGGTTTGAATTACAGGGCTGGGGTTTAGTGGAAGTAGGTACTTAGAATACATGAGGCTCTGGGTTCACTGGCAGCTTCAGGAGGGAAAAGTTATCCATTGGAAATCTGAAGTATTCACTTGTATTTGATTTTGTTAGTTTTGCAATTTTGTTTTTACCATTAGTCCTTAATGTCACTCACACTGCATTTTAAAACAAAGTAAGGTCGAGATTCCATTTACCCTTTCCTTTCCTTTCTTTCATTTTCTTTTTCTTTCTTCTTCTTTTCTAATACCAGGGATTGAACCCAGGGGCACTTAACCACTGAAACACATCCCTAGACCTTTTTACTTTTTGTTTAGAGACAGGGTCTCACTAAGTTGCTCAAGGCCTCCCTAAGCTGCTGGGGCTGGTTTTGCACTTGCTGTCCTGCTGCCTTGCCTCCTAATGGCTGGGATTACAGGCATTTGCCACTGGCCTGTGCCTGGTGTAACCTTTCCTTTTCCACTTGGAAATCCCAACACTATTGAAGAACCTATCTTTTCCTGATTTTCGGGCCCTACATTTCCTGTATACTTAGGCTTGTTTCAGGATTCTTAGATTTACTCCAATTGTCTCTCCACAAATACCATGTTGCCTTTGAGGTAGCTTTTAAATACAGAAGGGGAATTCTGCTTGAGCTTTTTACCCCCTCCCCACCTGCCTTCCTTCTTTCTGGATTTTTTCCCCCACTATTCTTGAGGATTATCTCTTTCAGATGACTTTAGGATCAGCTTATCAAGTTTTTTGAAAAATCCTGTTGACATTTCTATTGGGATCAAACTTAGTGGTGAAGAATATACGTTTTTACAACGTTACTTCTCTCTGGTAAAGGATGTTTTTCTGATTCAGTTTGAGCTCCGGTCATGCCCTGCAATCAAGGTTTGGAGTTTTCAAAAACGTGGTCTCACACATTTATGTTCAGGCTTCCTCTAAGAGATCCCTGGGTGTCCAGAAGACTGTGAGCAGCATCTGCAGACGTTTGAGGGCTGCGCAGGTAGTAGAGTGCCTCTTGCTCAGATTCCACTTTGGGCGGGACCACTGAAAGGAGACTGTCACTGTCAAAAATTGGGGAGTCCTAGGGGGAACAGATAACAAGGGGCTGATGGTGCAGAGCGCAAGGCAAGGCGGCCTGGCAGAGTCTTCCCCTAGACGGGGGCGGCCTGGTCTCAGAAGGCGGCTCCTCCCGCCCCACCGTCGCCGGTGCGGTCCGGATCTCCGCCCAGTGCTCCAGTCCCGGCCCGGCGCCGCCAACAGTTCCTTGTCTTGTCTCAGGCCGCGATTACCGTTCCGGCCCCGCCCACCCGCCCTCAAGTCCCGCCCACCCTCCTCAAGTCCCGCCCATCCTCCCTCAAGTCCCGCCCATCCTCCCTCAAGTCCCGCCCACCCTCCCTCAAGTCCCGCTCACAGCCCCTGGTCCAGTCCGAGGTCGCGCTCGCCGCCAGGACCCGCCCATCAATTCCGCCCACAGCCCTGGTCCTGTCCGAAGTCGCGCTCACCGCCCCGGCCCCGCCCACCATTCCCGCAAAACCTCCACCACAGACTCTAGTCCTTTCCGAAGTCCAGCTAACTGCTCGAGCCCCACTCACCGCCCCGGCCCCGCCCACCCACATACAAGTCCGCCCACAGCCGCGGGTGCCGGGCCGGGCCCCGCCCACCTCGGGCCCCGCCCCGCCCTGCCCCGCGCGCCCCGCCCCGCGCGCAGCGCGCCGCTCGGGAGGCCTGCTAGCCTGCTGTGTAGAGGTCCGGTGGCCGCGTCCCGCCCGGAGGTCGTCGGTTCGAGTCCTTGTTCGCGCAGCGGCTCCGGCGCCTGTCCTGATCCCGCGGGCGCGGCCGTTGCGGGCAGCGCAGCCCGGCGCTCGTGGCGAATCTGCCGCCGCGAATCGGAGGGCCGGGCGCCGGCGGCCTCGCGAGAGCGCGGCGCGCACGGACGCGGGCGGCGGGCCTGGCGGGCTGAGGGCCGCGGGCTGAGGGCCGGGCGGCGCGGGCGGGCGGGCGGCGCGGGCGGCGCGGGCGGGCCGGGCCGGGTTGGGCCGGGCCCCGCGGCCGCACCATGACGGGCCGCGTGTGCCGCGGCTGCGGCGGCACGGACATCGAGCTGGACGCGGCGCGCGGCGACGCGGTGTGCACGGGCTGCGGCTCGGTGCTGGAGGACAACATCATCGTGTCCGAGGTGCAGTTCGTGGAGAACAGCGGCGGCGGCTCGTCGGCCGTGGGCCAGTTCGTGTCGCTCGACGGTGGGTCGCTGCGGGGGCGGGCATTCCCTCCCCGGGTCGGGACTCCGCGTCGCCATGGGCATGTGTGAGTCGCTCTCGGCAGAAGCTGGTCCTGGCCGGAGTTCGGGTTTTGATGCCCAGCAGTTGGTATTTTGTCGCTAGATCAGTCTTGGTGTCACGTCTAAAATGTTTTTGTCTGACCCTAAGGTGCCGCGTTTATCTTCAAAAGTTTTTTTTTTATTCTTTTACATGTTTTGCATTTGCTTTTATCTTGTTCTTATTTTTCCGGCGCCGGAGACCTGGCCGGGGCTTGAGGCAAGTCCCTCCGCCGACTTGGGTCCCCGGGCTGGGCGGGGGCGTGGCTCTGGGCGGGGAGCTCTGCGGGAGGCGTCCCCTGCGCCGCCCGACCGCCCGCTCTGGCTGCGCCAGCCGCCCTGGCTCCTTTGGCACGGATCACTGGGTCCCTTTCTGGTGGGTCTTTTTCTGGGTTCTGTCTGTGCCATTTCCATTGTCGCCACCACAATGTTTCGTTTGTCGTATGTTTGTTTATTATTTTTTATTTTTTTGCAGTATTGAGGATTAAACTCGGGTGCTGGGGATTGAGCTCAGGGCATTAGCCTCGTTTGTTGTACGTTTTACGTGGTCTTGAAATCAATTATTGTGTGTCCTCTAACTTTGTTCTTCTTTTTCAAAATTATTCCTTTTGTAGTCCTTTTCCGCTTTCCTTTGTTTTTACACTAGGTTTGTATATATGTAAGAAATTCCTGCTTGAGTTTTTAATGGAATTGCATAAAAATTTTTCGATAAATGTAGGAGGATTTGACATTTTTAATGTGTTGAGTCTTCCAGTCCACGAACACAACATGTCTCTCCCTTCATTTAGGTTCTTTTTGGAATCTTCCATCAGTTTCCTTATTTCATAACCTCTCTATATTTATTACAGATATTCCTAAAATCTATTTGGAGCTGTTGTGAATGGAATTTCTTTTAGTTTGCATTAATTCATTGATAGTAGTGTGAAATACAGTTAAGATAGTGTTTAGAAAGGTGGTCGATTTACCTTTTTTTTCTTTCTTTCTCTCTTTCCTCCTCCTCCTCCTTCTCCAGGGGATCAAATCCAGGGCCTCTTGCATTCTAGAAAAGAGCTCTACCACTGAGTGACACCCCCAGGCCAATACAGTAACATAATTGATTTCTGTGTGTTGGCCTATTCTGTAACCTTGCTAAGCATACTTGTTCTGGGTTTCTTATGCACTGCGATTTTCTGATAAGTAATTATGTTGTCTATAAATATAGACTTATGTTTCTTCCTTTTGTTTCTCTTGTTTTGCCCTACAAGAGAAATTTTTGCCTCGTTTTGATCTTAGAGGGAAGCATTCAGTTATTCAGTTCTTTCTGTTCAGTGGGATGCTAGCTGTAGGTTTTTTTTTTTTTTTTTTTGTACTGGCGATTGAACTCAGGGGCACTTGACCACTGGGCCACATCCCCAGCCCTTTTTTTGTATTTTTATTTAGAGACAAGAGTTTCACTGAGTTTCTTAGCACCTTGCTTTTTGCTGAGGATGGCTTTAAACTCATGATCCTCCCTCCTCAGCCTCTGGAGCCACTGGGATTACAGTGTGCTTCACTGTACCTGGCTAGCTATAGGTTTTTGATACTTGCACTTCATCAGTAAAGTTGAAATTCCCATTCTACTCCTAGTTTGCTGAGTTTTTTTTGTTTTTTTTTAATGAGTAGATGCTGAATTTTGTCAGATGCTTTTTCTGCATCAGCTGATACTGTCGAATGTTTTTCTTTAGTCTGTCATTGTGACTTTTAAAAAAAATTTAAATTTTATTTATTTATTAATTTTGGTAGTAGGAATTGAACCCAGGGTCACTTACCCACTGAGTCATATCCCCAGCCGTCCTCCCCCTTTATTTTTTATTGAGACAGGATCTCACTAAGTGACTTAGGGCCTCGCTAAGTTGGTGAGGCTGGCTTTGAACTTGTCCTCCTCCTCCAGCCTCCAGAGGCCTCCCAGGCCTCTGGGATTATAGACATGTGCCACCATGTTCAGGCCTGTGATTTATTTATTTATTTTTTCTGTGCTGAGACTGGAACCCAGGGCCTTGTGGATGCTTTAAGTTAGTGCTCTGTCACTGAGCTAGACCCTCAGCTCTTGACTTTTGAATATTGAACCTGACTTGAGTTCCTGGGGTAAGTTCACTTGTTATGGGATATTATTCTTTAAATGTGTTTCTGGGTTAAGTTTGCTAATATTTTGTTGAGGACTTTTGTCTATGTTCATGCAGGTTATTGGCCTGTGCTTTCTTTAATGTCCTTATCTACTTTCTGTGTCAACGTGCTGCACCTCGCGGAATGAATGGGAGATGATCCCTCCTCTTTTATTTTCTGAAAGACATTGTATAGATCTGATTTTCATTTTCTTCTTAAGAGTTTGGTAGAATCCATCAGTGTAGCCATCTGGGCCTGGAGGTCTCATCTTCAGAAGTTCACAGTTATAAATTCAGCTTTTTTTTTTTTTTTTTTTTTTTACTTTTTTAAAATTTGTTTTAATTAGTTACACATGACAGTACAATGATCTTTTTTAAATTTTTTTTAGTTGTACATGGACACAATACTTTAATTTTTTAATTTATTTTTATGTGGTGCTGAGGTTTGAACCCAGGGCCTCACAGGTGCTAGATGAGCACTCTACCCCTGAACCATGACCCCAGCCCAGTACAATGATCTTGACATATCATACATTTGAATCAGATGGGAAATTCAGTTTCTTTGGCAGTGGAGTTTATTGTTAGGTTTTAGATCGTTTCACCTTGGGCTGGTTTTGGTCATTTGTTCTTGACAATTTGGGCCAGTTGGTCTAGTTGTTGAACTTATGTGCTTAGAGTAATTGGTGGCACTCCTGTGTCCTTTGACACCTGCAGGGCCTGTAGTGGCATCCTCCGTCTTTACCAGTGATGAGGTCTGTCCTCTCTCTCTCCTTGTCTTGCCAGGAGTTTATCAGTGTGGTTGGTCTTTCCAGTTGGCTTTGGGTTTGCGTTTTTCCTCCAGCTCTTCCTTTCCTGTGGTCTGTTTCACTCATCACACAAGCCTTTGTTCTTTGTGGGTGACTTCCCAAGGGAGTCTTCCAGATTGCTGGAACAGTGGCTCTGTGGCATATTGTCTGCAGCCTTGTCACAGTTGCCAGGACATTGATGCTTGCTGGGGTGATAACAGCAGTAATAAAACAAACCATGGTGGTGGCAGACACGTAGGGCTTTCTGTGGGAAGGCACTGTGGTAGGGGGCCCCATAGCCTAGTAAGAGCTGTTGTCCTCAGTACGTCCCTAGGGTATAAGAGAACATGGTGTGGAGCAGGTTTGGGGTGAGCTCTCACCCATGCATACTGGGAAGTCTGTCATAGGAGCCTTGAACAGATGATCTGACAGGTTCTTAGGAGGCACTAAAAATACTTCTCCAAGGAGAGGTAGCCCCAGCAACCAACAGTTGAAGCTCTTGGGAAGGTGCTTGGGGCTGTGATTCTTAGCCCCAGGGAGAGGAGGGTGGTGCAGGTTGGGTCCAAGTAGGAGAGCATTGGCTTCTCAGGGCATTCATTTCATCTCCCAGGTACCCACCTGGCATCCCTCTTCCCCCTCAGCATGATTACACAATCACCGAAACTGGAGACTTGTCAGTTTCCAGCACTTGAGTAGGACCCCAGAGCCCCTTGCCCAGCTTACCCTTCCTCTGGCCTCATCCTGAAAGCCAAGATTTCCCATGAATGGCTGTTTTCTAGGTCTAAAGCCACTGTCTTGCCTAAGTGTAAGAACTTATTGAGAATGAAGCTGGACACTTAGTTTAGAGGTTACTCTGGAATGTGTAAGATGTCAGGGTAGTGTGGCAGGACCTGTAGCAGGAGTGCCTGCTCGGAAACCACAGTCTGTGCAGAGGGAAGGGAAGACTGTCAGAACTGCTGGCCCAGAGTGGCCAAACAAAAGGTTGTGGGCAGGCCTGGAGAAGGCTGTGCTGTTCCATGAGGGTCTGTGCTCACTCCCATATGTGAGGATTATGGGGGCAAAATAGGACTTCCTGGAAGCACACACCCCAGAGTCCTGTGCTGTGCATCTCTGAGCCTGCTTCTGTCACTGGGTGGTGGCACACACATTCCTGCTTCTATCATTCCTGAGGATGCTGATGCACAGGGAGCACCTACCCCTTCTGCTGGGAGCAGCAAACCTTCTATGTCACCAGAACATATGTGGGTGGGTTGGGAGCATCTCTGATTTCCATAATCAGAATTTTTTTTCCCCTTTTTTGCGGTGCTGGGGATGGAACCCAGGGCCTCACACATGCTAGGCAAGTGCTCTACCAAGCCCTATAATTAAAACTTTCTTTCTTTTTTTTAAGTTGTTGATAGAACTTTATTTTTATTTTTATGTGGTGCTGAGAATCGAACCCAGTGCCTCACACATGCTAGGCAAGTGCTCTACCACAGAGCTACAGCCCCAGCCCCAGCCACTATAATTAGAACTTTCAATGGCTGTACACTTGGTCCTTTATATCAAGGTGTCTGTAAGTGTTGGTGCTGCTTCCCTAGACTCTTTTGTTTTTTTTTTTTTAAAGATAGAGTGAGAGAGAGAGAGAGAGAGAGAGAATTTTTTAATATTTTTTTTTTTTTTAGTTTTTGGCGGACACAACATCTTTGTTTGTACGTGGCGCTGAGGATCGAACCCGGGCCGCACGCATGCCAGGCGAGCGCGCTACTGCTTGAGCCACATCCCCAGCCCCCCCTAGACTCTTTTGTGACAGATGCCCCATTGTTCGAATTGGGAAAGGCTTACTGTCCCAGCCATGGTGAGGGCCCGGCAGGTGGAGCCACTCTTGCCTGCCCCTGTGGAATGTTGCGGCCTTCCAGCCCTCCATGCGTCACTGTAGTGGGAGCTGAATGTGGGCCTGGCAGGCTGGCAAGGTTTTGTCCCCAGGTTGAAAGACTTGGAGTCTTTTTGTATGCTGTGGCCCTTGAGAGTCCTGCCATGTCCTGGCTGAAGGTATCTGTTCTCGGGAAATGCTGACCGGATTCCATCCTGGAGGTACCTGGGTGAGGGAAGACTGGTCCACTTTTTTGGCCTCCCTGGTCAGGTTGTAATCACCACAGATGAGCGTTTAGGGAATGGCCTGCTGAAGAGAGTTGGCTGATGCCGTGTTCAGCTGTTCACCTGCAGTGTTGAGAGGGATAGAGGGAGGGATAGAGGAGGTGCTGTGTGGGGGCCTTTTGGGGGCACCCTTGGCTCCCTTTCTCGCTCTGGTCCAGGATGTGGGTGTGGCTTTGTCTGCACCTCAGAGCCGGCCAGTGTCTTCCTGGGGAGCAGCCCTTAGCACTTTTTGCTCCCCAAAGGGCTCTTTGAGTTGACTGGAGTTCCAGGTCGCTCCCCCACTGTCCACCAGGGGGCGTTCTCATCCAGGCCTGGCTATGTGGTACTTCCTGCCTGAATCTTTTGTTATAAAACTTGTAGAAATACCAAAAGGTTTAGAAGCAGAGTGTATTTGAAGGACAGGCATTCGCGGTTGGCAATTTTGGCCAGAGGTCATACTTGGGCTCTCTAAAAGATGAAAGAAGAAAGCCCAAGTGTGACCCTTAACATGCTGAGATTTGCTGAATAAGTGCTTTTTATACCAGCCATGTATGATTCCCACTGTGCGTGTGTTCATATGTCATGTGTGAGTGTTTGGAGGGTGAAGCACAGTCAAGAGGCAGCTCCCAGAGCCCATGTGGCCTGCGCCACCTGGGCCGGGTGGCTGGGGTATTGGGGAGAGACAGGGGCATGGGGGCACGGAGGGTGAAGGAGGGGGAGTGGAGGGCAAGGTGGGCATGGCTGATGGAGGTGGCAGCGACTTGGCAGCTTTGCAAGTGTGCTTTGGGTAGCACTGGAGTGAGAAGATTGAAGAGCAAGGAGATTACATTACACTCTGAGCCAAAGCCGAAGTCACCCTCTTACTGAACGCGGCATCTCTCCAGGGTCCTGTTCTGTAAGGAGACCCCTGGCTGCCCCGAGTCTGAGCAGAGATAGGTGGCCAGAATGGAGGCCACCAATCCCTGTCCCTGGAAGGTGGGCTTCAGGGGTTTAAGCTTTGACCAGTGTCCTTTTCTTTTTCTTTTCCCTTCCTTTCCCTTCCCTTCCCTTCTTCCCTCTCCCTCCCTCCCTTCCCTTACTTTCTTTTCTTCCCTTTTCTAACCTCACCTTTTGCCCTCCCCTCCCTGCCCCCTGCCCCCTTCCTTTCCTTTCTTACTCCCTTTCTCTCTCTTTCTTTCTTATGTTAGGCTTGAACCCAGGGGTGTTCTACCACTGAGCCACACCCCCAGCCTTTTTTATTTTTTGAGATAGGGTCTCACTGAGTTGCTGAGGCTGACCTGGAACTTGTAGTACTCCTGCCTTGGCCTCCTTGGTAGCTGGGATTACAGGTTGCATCACCACACCTGATGATCAGCATCTTTTCTTAATGCAGTATTACTTGACTTTTATTAAAAGCACATGTCTATTTAAATTAGAGCATCAGGGACTCTTTTTTTTAAAAAAATTTTTTTGGTAACTGGGGATTGAATTCAAGGGCACTCAGCCTTATTTTGTATTTTATTTAGAGACAGGGTCTTACTGAGTTGCTTAGCACCTTGCTTTTTGCTGAGGCTGGCATTGAACTCACAATCCTCCTGCCTCAGCCTACCGAGCTGCTGGGATCACAGGCATGTGCCACTGTGGCCAGCCTTTTTTTTTTTTTTTTAAAAATAAAGGTTGGAAGGTGTGTGTGCTGGAAGCAGGTGAGCTGAGGTGTGCTGTCCTGGTCCACATATGGAACTACAGATGGTCATGGGTCTCCTTTCTCTAAAAGATTTCAAGTGTAAAAGTTCTAGAGTTTAAAAAAAAAAAAAAACATCATCACAAAACAAAGGTAATGAATGCAGATAGTGAGACCTGTGTTGGATTTCTACAGACCCAGAGTTGAGACAATGGTGTTTGAAGCCTCCCTTGCTCCTGGTGCACAAAGTTACGCAGCCAGATGGGCTGCCCTCTGGCTGCCTCTCCCAGGGTCTCCCTGTGTCCCTGTGTCAACGGCTCGCTAGCCCACTCAGTCTGCACACAGCTTCTTGTGGGGTTTGTAGTGACTCGCTTGGGCAGGACAGCAGACAGAATGTTTCTGGGCTGCCACTTGTCCAAGAGCCTTGCTCTGTTGCAGAGGGTTGCTTGTGGCTGTCCTTCATTCTCCTGGCCTGGGGTTGTGTTGAAGCCCAGGAGGCAGTAGGGCCAACCCTGGCCCCTGCTGGTGGCTGGAAACTTGCATGGCCTGGGGCTGCTTTTGGGGTTTTCTTGCCTCCTCTGATTCTGGCTGGATTCCAGCTAACCTGAGAGTCAGCTGCTGATCTTTATCAGCATGTCACAGACAAGCAGGAGACTGAGCTTGTGCTCTGCTACTCTGTGGCTGGCACTGGGTCCCTGTGGTGCAGCTGGCCACCCCGTGCTTCTTGCAGAGGGCCTGTCCCAGGCTTGGGTGATGCACTTCCCTGTCACTTCTGCATTTCCATTTCTTTTCACCTGTGTCCCCCGTTTGGTTGTCTTGTGTAGGTGTCCTTAATTGTAGAAGCCTCAAGTCCCTGTGACTGTGCTTTGTCGTAAGTGTACTGGCCCCTGTGCAGTCATGAGGCTTACTCCTGTGGGACAAGAGGCAAGTTCTGCCATCCCTGCCTGTGCTCATACTACCTGGCTTCTTTACTTCAGCATAAAGCATATGAAGATCCAGCTTCCAGTGGGATGGTGGTCTGGTGAACCATCCATATGTACACACAATGTTTTCAAAGGGTATTGTAGCCTGAGTCCCAGTCCCGAAGCCCTGCAGAGATGTCCTGGGCTTACTCTCAGTTGGCTGTGACCACACTGAGCACTGGTGCTTTCCTAGGCAGCTGTTCTCTGTGGGAGGGTGGCATACAAGTGGGTAAAGGCTCAGCAGCTCTGGGGCCACTTAGGATGTGATCCCTGGGCTCCAGGAGCCTGCATTCCAGTGGTGTAGCCTCTGAGATGCCTGACCTGGGCATGGTTGAGGGCTGTGGGAGGGACACGGAGGCCCAGCCTCTACTGTGTAGGCACCCCAGGCTGCAGGGGGACAAAAGTTCACTGGGACCCATATTGTGTTAGGAACATGCTCGGGATATGCAAACAGGTGTGGTCTGCCCTCAGGGCTTTGGGGTCAAGCTATACCACTGGGCTAGTGGAGCAGAGGGGCCTCTCTGCTTGGCTTGTGTCCCTTCCCTGCACAAACACTGGACCATGCTTTGTTCTGCATGCAGTGAAGGGGCGTGGGTCTTCACCATCAGGCTCTGGCTAACCGGTTTCTTCTGTGTTTCCAGGTGCTGGCAAGAACCCAACCCTGGGAGGTGGCTTCCATGTGAACCTGGGGAAGGAGTCAAGAGCACAGACCCTACAGAATGGTATTGCCACTATGGATGTTGCTGACAGTGGTGTGGGCCAGCAGGCGGAGCTGCAGTGCTGGGATGGAGATGGGAGCAGAGTGGCTGGCTGCTGCTTCAGGTCCTGTGGTGCCACCACCCTCCACCTGTGGCCTGCCATGGCCTGTCACCCTCCAAGCCCAGGGATGCTTGCACTTCTGGGAGGAACTGCTCCTTGAGTCCCCTCCCCTGTCATCAGAGCCTGCATGGGCATCCTGTAGGCCCTGTCAAGTCTGCTCAGAAAGAAGTGCCTGGACCCTCTTGCGCCCACAGCTCTTTGTTCCTGGTCTTAGTCAAGTTGAGTATAGAAGCAGCAAGTCTATAGTAATTTGCCATGACAGTAATATTTTCATTAGGTTTTATAGTAGTGCCAGTCTTTAACAAACTGTAGAATTGCTTTTCCGGTCCTTGGCCAGTTGCTACAGGAGTAGGAGTGCTTGGGAATATTATTCCCAGCAGAAACGCGTCTTAGCTTCCCGTTGTGCCATTTGCTCTGACCTTATGGACTTACTAATAGACTAGTGTAGTGAATTCTTTTCTTCTGATTTCCGGTTTGATTATTCTCTAGCAGAGATGAGGTTCTTAGGATTTCAGCCTTTGAACAAATGCCTCTAGGCTTATGCCATGGCCCAGCTAATGGTCAGCTTGGATCTTTTTCCTTCAGGAGGATGGAGCAGGGCTGTGGGCTTACCCCTGTGGACTTTGGTTCTGTTTGTTCTGCTAACAGTGGGAGGGCAGGAAAGCCTCCCACCCGCCTCTGGCTATGCCTCCTACACATGGATTTGTGCATTTTTGCCTGCTTTAGCACTCCTGATCGGAGCACACACATGGGATCCTCACTGCTTGTAGCACTTGTGGTCTTCTCACCCACACAGGTGTGGCCCACCCGTGCTTCTGGTCCTTGCCTAGATTATCTCCATTTTTGCTACCACTGATTCTACGTTTGTTCCCAGTAGTGCATGTTTATTTCCAGAGCCTACTCTGTTGATTAGAGCAGTACACCCAGCTGAGGGCAGAGTGCCTTTTGTGCAGACACATTCATCACCGTGAAATCAGAAACTAAACAGAAAGATAACCCATCTGACTTCTAAACACTCCTTCAAACACCCTAGCCTTGGGCTGGGGATGTGGCTCAAGTGGTAGCGCGCTGGCCTGGCATGCGTGCGGCCCGGGTTCGATCCTCAGCACCACATACCAACAAAGATGTTGTGTCCACCGAGAACTAAAAAATAAATATTAAAAATTCTCTCTCTCTCTCACTTTCTCTCCTCTCTCACTCTCTCTTTAAAAAACAAAACAAACAAACAAAAAAACACCCTAGCCTTGCTTTAAGTAGGAAATCTATACAGTGTGCAAACTCCCAGGGCATGGCAGTCATGGAGGCAGCCCGTTCCTCACATGGGAGTCCTGCACCCTATGCAAGTTACCATTTAGTTCTCAGCTTCCAAGAGCCTTCAGCTGTCGCCCTCTGTAGACCACTCTCCTGGGGCTTTCCCCTGAGGTCCGGGGTGGCTGCCTGCTGCAGGGCCACGTCTCCCTCCCACTCTGCGTGTGGACTTCACCACCACCTACCTACTCAGGTGTTCCTGCCTCCACCTTGCTTTTCCCACCGGGCCCTGGTGTGAATGGCCTACTGTCAGCCTCTGCCCCACTGCAGGGACCTTTTGCCTGTTCTTGTGAGTTCATGTCAACTTTATCTCTTTCCTTCATCTGATACAGCTTGGGTGGGTGTCTAATGGGGCAGGTTTCAAGCATTCTTTCCAGAACCCCCTGGAAACGCAAGGGCACCTGGCTCCCTTTGGTGGCTGCATTTCCAAAGCATTGGGGTTCTGCTGCTTCTCAGTTCTTTCTTTCTTTCTTTTCTGGTGCTGGAGTTTGAACCCAGGGGTGCTTAACCACTGACCCATGTCCCCACCATTTTTTTTTATTTAGGGACAGGGTCTTGCTAAGTTGCTTAGGGCCTCACTAAGTTGCTGAGGCTGGCTTTGAACTTGTGTCCTCCTGCCTTAGCCTCCCAAGCCACTGGGATTACAGGCGTGTACAACTTCTTTGTGATTATCTTCCTTTGTAAAATGCTTCACCACCTTTTTCTGGTTTGCTCATGGTTTGTCTTTTTATTTTGCTTATTCTGTGCTTCTCACCTCCTCCCACCCTGTGTACATTGGAAGTTGTACATTGTAGGACAGTTCTCAGAAAGGCTACCCTAATTTTTTAGCAGAGGCACCCTTCTTTCAGCAAGGGTCATCCCTTGTTGGAGCATAGCTCATGATGCAGCCATTTATCACCCCTGACTCCAGCCTGGTGGGTTTGTTAGAAATCTGTGAATTTGGCTTTAGAATATTGCTGTTTTTGTTAAGTCTTGATTGCCTTTCCTAAAAAACAGTAAATACGGACCTAAATGAATGGCTTCTCCTGCCACCGAAGGGCTGCCGTGTCTACCTTACTTGCTCCTGCACTGTCCCTCCCTTGGGCTCCACTTTGAGTTTGTGGGGCACATGCCATGTGATGCTGGGGAAGGGTTCTGGGGAAGAGAATCTCTTGACTCCCTATTTGTATGTGGGTTGTCTTCCCACTGGGATGGCTGTTAGAGTAGTTTCAGGCTCACAGAAAACTTGAGCAGAAAGTACAGAGATGGTCCCTGTACCCTGCCCCATATGCACAGCTCCCCACCCTGGCCTTGCCCCTGCCACAGGAGTGCACCTGTTACCATAGATGAGCCATGATTTGCATTGGGGTCACTCTTCTGTGGACATGCTGTGGGCTTGGACAAGTGTGCGCGGCTCATATCCACCATTGTCCTGTCCAAGGGGAGCTACCCAGTTGGAAATTACTCTGTTACCCTGTTGGTGCTCCTGGCCACCAAGGTTCTTTGTGCTGTCTCCAGTTTTACCTTTTGCAGAAGGGCACAGAGTTGGACTCACCCAGCATGCAGCCTTGTCAGACTATATTCTTTTTTTTTTTTTTTTTTTAGAGAGAGAGAATTTTTTAATATTTATTTTTTAGTTTTCGGCGGACACAACATCTTTGTTTGTATGTGGTGTTGAGGATCGAACCCGTGCCGCACGCATGCCAGGCGAACGCGCTACCGCTTGAGCCACATCCCCAGCCCTAGACTATATTCTTTCACTCAGTGATGTGCATAAGATTTCCTCCTAGTCCCCTCTGTAGACCAACTTGATAGCTGGTCTGTGTCTCATTGTTTGGGTGGACCTCAGTTTTTCTTCTTTGGTGCTGGGGCTCAAACCTGAGCTTGTGAGCATGCTAAGCATGCACTCTACTGCTGAGCCACCCCCACACCATTCATTCATCCATCACCTGCTGAGGGCCTCTGGGTTGCTTCCAAGTTATAGTGAATTAAGTTGCTGTAAACATTTGTGTGCAGATGGCACACAGAGTGCAATTGCTGTGTCACAGGGAAAGAGCAGGTTTGATTCTGAGTGAAGCTGCCCGTGGTTGCATTCCTGCCAGCAGCGAGGAAGGGTTTCTAGGGCTCTGCACCTCAGCAGTACTCACTGTAGTAGGGGTCTGGGTTTTGGCCATTCAAGAACATACTGTTTTAAAGTATATAAGTAGTTTTTTTTTTTTTTTTTTTTTTTTTTATTGCTATGTAGCATTTTAGATGTGACTGTGCCATAGTTGGCCTTGTTTTCCTCATGAGGGACATGCAGTTTCCTGTTTTGGCTGTTCCTGTCATACTGCTGTCACATTCCTATGCACAGTCCTTTGGTGGACGTAGGACTGGCTTCTCTCAGGAACACACCTGTGAATGAGGTTTTGGTCCTGGTGCAGGTGTGTGCTTATCTTTATTGGACAGGGCCAGGCCACTTTTCCACAGCATCTGGGAGCCTTGCCCTGGCACAGCAGGTGGGGTGTGGGAGTGCAGGATTGGGGGGACTCTCTGAGTCCAGCTGACTACCTTTGCTTATGCTTTCTGGCCCTCTGGACATCCTCTGAGTGTGAAGTACCCATTAATGATTTTGCACATTTTTTAAAAATTGGGTTGTCATTGTCTTGCTGATTTGTAGAAGTCCTTTATTCTGAGCTCAAGTCCTCTATTGGATGTGCATATTTTGAATCTTCTATCTATAGTTTCTTTTTTCATTCTTTAGGTTATTTATTATTATAATTATTATTATTACTACTGCTTTAGTTATAGATGGACACAATTTATTTATTTATTTATTTATTTATTTATTTATTTATTTATTTATTTTGTATGGTGCTGAGGGTTGAACTCAGTGCCTCACATGTGCAAGGAGAGCACTCTACCACTGAGCCACAATCTTAGCCCCTACCTTGTTATCTTTTGATGAACAAAAAATTTTATTATTTATTTATTTATTTATTTTAAAAAATTTTTAATTTGTTTTTTAGTTTTCAGCAAACACAACATCTTTGTTTGTATGTGGTGCTGAGGATCGAACCCAGGCCGCACACATGCCAGGCGAGCGCACTACTGCTTGAGCCACATCCCCAGCCCCATGAACACAAAATTTAAAAAAAATTTTTTTCAATAAAATTTTAAATTTTAATGAAGTTTGAGTTTGTTTTTTTATGGTTAGGGCTTTTGATGACTTGTTAGAAATTCTTACCTGCCCTAGGTGTGAATTTACTCTCCTGTTTTCATCTGGAAGCTTCACTGTTTTAGATTTTGAGCTGGAGTGTGGTTCAATGGTCAGGTGCTTACCCAGCATGTGCGAGGGCCTGAGTTCAATCCCCAGTACCACACACACGAAGTTTATTGTTTTAAATTTGATGTTTAGGTTTCTGAAAAGCCTGAAAGTAGTCTTTTATGTATGGTGAAGCTGGGGCTGAAGTTCACATTCCAGTTATGAAGATGCAGTTTTTCCAGCACCCTATATCAGAATAGCTGTCTCCCCCGAGCCACTGTCTTGGCAGTGTGTGGGAGTCTGTGCAGACTCTGGTGACGTCACTGTGTCTTCTGACTGTCAGTCTCACAGGCCTCTGCTGTGTCCTCAGATTCCTGTGCTTTAGCTCCTTCTGCTGTTCTTTGCTTGTTGTTTTGGCTATTTCTGCTAATTTGCATTTCTTCTTTCTTTTTTTTTTAAAGGGAATTTTTTTTATATCTTTATTTTGTTTATTTATTTTTATGTGGTGCTGAGACTCAAACCCAAGGCCTCGCACATGATAAGCGAGCGCTCTACCGCTGAGTCACAGCCCCAGCCCTAATTTGCATTTCTACATAAATTTTAGAATCAGCTGGTTGATTTCTGAAAAAAAGCCTGTCCAGATTTTGCCTGGGATTACATTGAATCTGTAAGTCAAATAGTAAAGAATGACTACATTGACCCCTTAGCGTGTTCTACCTTAACAAGAACAAGGTCTGTGAGTGTACATTGTTGTCTCTTCCTTTCCACCTTTCCTCTTTTTTACTCTCAATGCATTATTATACCTTTTATTACTGTTCTAGACTCTCTAGGATAGTGTTGAGTAGAAGTGTTTCATTCATGACCTCATTGTGAAATGTTCAATATCTTGTTATTAGGAATGGTGTTGCTTTGCCTTGTTCTTCTTTGTACCTATGGAGATGGCTATGTTATTTTTTGTTTATTTTGCTGATGTGGTGAATTCCATTGATTTGTGGCTGTTGAAGTCACCTGGGTTCTGGAGTAAGTAGCCCCTGGGCTGTGGCACGTTTTGTGCTTGGTGTGGTGCTGCAGTGGGGCCATGTGCATGGAGGCTGCTGCACTGCGAGCCACACACCCTGCTGCGCTGTCAGTGTGCACTGCTGGGGTTGGATTCCCATGGTCTGTTCAGGGTTCGGGGGGCCAAGGCCATGGAAGACACTGCCTTTCATTATCTGTTCTAATTAGTTACATGTGACGGCAGAGTGCATTTTGACTCACTGTGCACAAATGGAGCACAGCTTCTCATTTCTCTGGTTGTACACGACGTGGAGTGACACCAATCGAGCAGTCATACACGTACCTTGGGTGATGATATCTGTCTCAGTCCACCATCTTTCCTATCCCCATGCCCCTTCCCTCGCCCCTCTCCACCCAATCCAAAGTTCCCCCATTCTTCTTATTCCCCGCTTCTTTCTGTTTTCTGCCAGAGCTGGTATGAGCCTGGGGCCCCCCTTGATCTGTGGCTGCTCTCTGTCTGTTTCCTCCTGGTCTGAGCACACTGGGAGTCGTAGTCAGGCATGTGTGGAAGGTTGCTCTGTTTGGGTTTGATGCTTTCCCAGGGCTGTGGATTTGTGGGGTGCCCTTCTCTGCTCACATCAGGATGTCTGATGCCAATGTCACTTCTCTCCAGTGACAATGGTTTTGGCACCTGCTTAGGTGATCACCAGTGCCCTCCATCCTCTGTCCTCCAAAGGATGTTGTGTAGTGCTGAACTAGCGCTGGGAGGGTTGAGCTCGCTCCAGAGTTGTGTTCGCCTGGCACTTGTAGGCATGGGGCAGGAGCTGCATGAGGCTGGATGGTGCCTGCCTCTCCTCCTCCTACCAGGGTTCTGTTGGGAGGTGTCTCTTCCCTGTTCTGTCAGTTTTTACATTGTCTGTTTTGTAGCAGCATCTAGCTCCTCCCTGAGAAGACCCCTGCTCTAGCTCCCAGTTCACTTTTCTGCCTTTGCCTGCGCCATTCTGCTGATCTGTTATTTTTTGGTTAAAAATGTCTTGGGGCTGGGGCTGGGGCTCAGCATAGAGCGTTCGCCTGGCACGTGTGAGGCACTGGGTTCAATCCTCAGCACCACATAAAAACAAGTAAATAAAATAAAGGTATTGTGCGCTGGGGTTTGGCTCAGAGGTAGAGCGCTCACCTGGCATGCTTGAGGCACTGGGTTCAATCCTCAGCACCACATAAAAATAAAATAAAGATATTGTGTCGGGCTGGGGATATGGCTTAAGCGGTAGCACGCTCGCCTGGCATGCGTGCGGCCCAGGTTCGATCCTCAGCACCACATACCAAAAAAAACAAAAAAACAAAAAACAAAGATGTTGTGTCCGCCGAAAACTAAAAAATAAATATTAAAAATTCTCTCTCTCTCTCTTAAAAAAAAAAAAGATATTGTGTCCACCTAAAACTAAAAAATAAATATTTAACAAAAAAATAAAGGTATTGTGTCCAACTACAACTAAAAAAATATTTTTACAAAACAACAAAAAATGTCTTAATTATCATATTTTAAATTTTCTAGTACTGGGTCTTTGGTTTTGGTTTGGGGCTAGGGACCAAGTCCAGGGCTTCACGTGTGCTGGGCAAGCCCTGCCCCTCCTGGACTCCACTCCAGCCCCAGGGCTGTCTTTTTACTTACTCTCTTCGTGTGTTTCAGGATTGGTGTCCCCTCTGGTGGTCTGTGCATGACTCTGCCAGGGAAGTTGATTCTTCCTGACTGCAGGCCTGGGTGCTCTCCCTCTCTTCCACTTATGCATCTTTTTGCTTTGGGGTGGTGCCTAGGCTCCTGTCTCAAAACAAAAAACCAAAAGGTATGCATATAGCTCAGTGGTAGAGCAACCCCAGGTTCAATCCCTAGTACCAAAAAAAAGGTTCTGAAATTGAAGTTTGCCCAATCAGAAACAAGCCACACATCTACCAGAAGGCATCCTCCTCACCCTGGAGCGGACTAGAGGACCACCGCTGACAAGTGGGCCAGAAGATGCCACACCTGTGGAGTGTGGGCTGGGAAAGGAGAGCTCCTCAGAGCACCAGAGAGCTCCCGGAAGCAAGCGAGAAACAGAAGGCTGCCAGAAGCTGTCATTGTCTTGCTGATTTGTAGAAGTCCTTTAGTCCAGGCTCAAGTCCTCTGTTGGATGTGCATATTTTGAATCTTCCATCAGTTGCTTCTCTTTTCATTCTTTAGCTTGTTGTCTTTTTCTTCTTATTATTATTTTAGTTATAGGTGGACACAATACCTTTATTTATTTATTTTATGTGGTGCTGAGGTGCCTCACATGTCAGTTCAATGCATGTGAATGCCAGTCTTGAGCGGAGCCCATTGCTTCTGCAGGCTCTGTGGCACCTCCTGTAGATACAGTTGAGGGGAGCCTCCCTGTGGAGGCTGCAGGCTTGGAGGCAGCAGCATAGGAGCCTGGGGTGTGGGGTTCCTGTCCTGGGTCTGAGGGTCTGCAGTTCCGGAGTTGTGCTTGGCTGCTGGCTCCGGGGGTAGGGGGGGAGACAACTTCATTTTTCCAAAGTGTCCAAGTTTCAAGGGCGCCCTGTGCTAGTGGGTTTACTGTAAGATTCACTCACTGGGAAGAAGCCCAAGGAGAGTGGGCTGTGGCAGCTTATTAGTAACTGTTTTTTTTTTTCTTCTTCTTTTTTTCAGGTACTGGGCATTGAACCCAGGGGTGTTGTTCTACCATGAGCTGCACCTAGCCCTTATTTTTTTTTATTTTTATTTTTTTTTGAGACCAGGCCTTGCTAAGCTACTGAGGCTGGCCCTATGGTGCTCCTGCCCCAGCCTCCCAAGTTGCCTGGTGTGTACCACTATGCAGGTTCTGGGAACTGTTTTAGGAGTGTGTGTTTACTCACAGGGTCTTTTTATGTTTACATAATGTGCATGTTGAAGGCTTGTGACTAATTGACTCTACTAGTGGTACTCACTGAATTCATGAATTAAAGATTAGTCAGGAGTGGAGTAGGGCGTTAGTACCTAACTCTAGGTACTCAGTGGAGTAGGGAGTTAGTACTTAGTGGAGTAGGGTGTTCTATTTGGGTGCTGAAAAATGTATTGAATTGTGCTGATGGTTTCACAACTCTGAATTGCAGGCTTTAAGTGGAAACTTTTTCAGCATTTGAATATATCACATACAGATGTTAACAAGTTGCTTACTACAGCAATCTTATGTCCCAGCTCCGTGAGTTTAAAACAAATAGACCACAGCTGGGGCTTAGACAGCATAGGTGCAGTTCTGCAGCCCAGGAAGCTGGATGTCCAGGACCCAGGCCCTGACAGAGTCAGTGTCTGGCCAAGCCTGCTTCCTGGTCCCCAATGGTGCCTTCTCACTGGGTTCCTCATGTGGGGGAGGGTGGGGTTGGGGTCCCTTTCATAAGGGCACAACCTCCTGAGATTATACTATGGGGACCAGGGCCCTCTGTGTTGGGAAAGAACCTGTGAAGGAGAAACCCCCCAGCTGAACTGTTTACCCTTGAGCCTCGAGGGGCCACGGAGTGTGGGGATCAATCTGTGCTCCTGCATCTGTGAGCCTGTGCACACTAATGGGAGGTGGTTGTCAGAACTGCTGTCTTTCTGACCAGCTGGCCAGGATCTTGCCTCTGCCCAGGCCTCAGGGCACAGTGACTAGCCCTCTGCAACAGGAGCCCTTTGAGCTGAGGGGCTCAAGGTGCTGGGGTCTCAGCAGGGCGGGGCTTCCTGAGGCAGGGTGAGGCTCATCCCTGACTTGCCAGGCCACCCGCCCCAGCTGTGGCTTTCCTGGGCGTGGCTCACCAGGTGCCCACCTTTGGCCGGCTGTCATTGTTAGTGAAGTTCTGCTATGAGCAGCATGCCAGCAGCACATCCTTATTAGAGAAATCAGGCAGCGAGTATTTAACTTTTGTGGGCGAAGTGGAGGCTGTTTGGGGTGTCCCAGGAGGAGTGGTCTGGGGGCTAGAGGACCCTGGTGGGACTGGAGATCTCAGGGGTGGCAGTTCTTCTTGCTGTCCTAATCTTGTTCTGCCCACACATATTCTGGATGCCCCAGGGGGCCTCCCCACATGCCCACACTGTAGACGTGAGGCCTGTGTTGGGCTGACCTCAGGACCCTCTGCTGCTGGCCTCTGGACCTCTGCATTTTCATGGATGTACAGGAGGCCCTGCTGTTTTCCTGCCCATGAGGCAGTACTCTGTTCCCTCTCTCTTAGCCCACAGCACTTAGGGAAGCCCTGCTTTTGAAAGGGGTGTGGCCCTGTCGTGGCCTTGCAGCTCTGTGAGCCCTGGGACACTCAGTGCTGCCTGGTGTACCAAGTGCCATCCTCCCTTTGCAGTGTGGAAGGTCGGCTTGTTGGGCTGTCCCTCTCTCTGCTCTCTCCTCTAGCCAGTCAGCCAGTGCTGTGGGGTGGAGATGGTGCTTGGGCACGTGGCTGTGGGAGAAGGGGTATTTCCACCTCAGGGCATAGGCAGTCAGGAAGTAGTACCAGGCTGAACCTGTGGGACACCCAGGGAGCCTCTTCACAGCTACCGCTCAGGGCTGGAAATAGGATTTCACCAATATGAAAACCATAGGAAATTCCCTTTACAGTGTCCATATATAGACACATCCACACAAAGTGAATTTAAAACTTACTAGGAAAAGGTCGAATCTGATTACTCTTAAATTGCTAAGGTGGTTACGTGATGCTTCTTTTTAACCAGAGTTGTTTTGAGTGGCAGCATCTTGGTAAGTCACTGCTATTGTGTCCTAGGGAGGCGCCACATCCACCATCTGGGGAGCCAACTGCAGCTGAACCAGCACTGCCTAGACACAGCCTTCAACTTCTTCAAGATGGCCGTGAGCAAGCACCTGACCCGAGGCCGGAAGATGGCCCACGTGATTGCTGCCTGCCTCTACCTGGTTTGCCGGACAGAGGGCACACCACGTATCCTTTGTCCAGGGAGCCCCCCAGAAGACTCCATGCTGGTTCTTGGTTGCTTTCCTTGGATGATTCAGTAGTTGCAAGAACTTGATGCTGGTATTAACTGGCAGATAACCTCATTGGATCACCATTCTCAGTTGACCCCAGGCTTTCTTTTACTGAATTGAGGGACCAGGAAGCAAGATGCCTGTTCTTTTGCAGTCAGGGGAGCCAGCGTTCTGCCGACTCCTGGAAACCATGCCCTGAATTTTCTTCTGATCTTGAACTTACTTGTACTTGGGTGCCATTTTTGGTGTCTTCCTCTGGTTTAAGGAGGTGGAGTGTTGCTGCCAAATTAGATTAACCAGACTGGGCTTGTTGTCCCTGCAGACTTGGGGCTGGAGGAGGAAGGGGGTGGCCTGCAGTGTTTGCTGGCCCCGCTCCTTCTCCTCGCAGGCACCTGGTCCTGACCTCTGCACATGCACATGTGCATTGGGAAGTCTAGTCATTGGTCCTGAAGAAACCAGGGCACCTCAACCTCCCCATCCTGTACTGTCTGCCACGCAATGCCTTTTGGGGATTCTTCTCTTTCCTTGGGTCCCTGGTCATGCTCTCCTCATTTTGCAGGGCATTTTCTCTGAAGGCTCCCTAGAAAGGATCTGCTTTGAGCTCTGAGCCTGTGAAAATGATGGAGTACAGAATTTCAGTGACAAATGTGTCCCACAGGCCACATGGTGCTGCCCAGTGCCTTGCTCCAGTATTCCCAGCCTGCACTGGTGCCCCACTGAGCCCTGACTCTTGGTGTGACTATTTTGCTTCGCCCCATAGGCCTGAGCATCTTCTGCTTGTCTTCAGGGGTGTGACCCCTGGGCACCTCCGTCTGACTGCTTTTGGGCCTGGACTTGCCTGGAGTCTCCTGTGCTCACTGCACCTGCCCCACTGCAGGCCTCCGGTGCTCTCCCTCTCTTCCACTTATGCATCCTTTTGCTTTGGGGTGGTGCCTAGGCCCCACCTTCTGGCAGCCTTCGTGTTTCTTGCTTCTGGGAGCTCTCTGGTGCTCTGAGGAGCTCTTCTTTCCCAGCCCACACTCCACAGGTGTGGCATCTTCTGGCCTACTTGTCAGTGGTGGTCCCCTAGTCCGCTCCAGGGTGAGGAGGATGCCCTTCTGGTAGATGTGTGGCTTGTTTCTGATTGGGCAAACTTCAATTTCAGAACCTTTTTTTTAGTACTAGGGATTGAACCTGGGGTTGCTCTACCACTGAGCTATATGCATACCTTTTAGTTTTTATTTTGAGACAAGGTCTTGCTAAGTTGCCCAGGCTGGCCTAGAACTTGTGATCCTCCTGCCTCAGCCTCCTGAGTTATTAGGATTGTAGACATGCACTACCTGCCCAGCAAATTTCAGAATCTGTCCTTAAAATGTCCTTTTAAAAGCTGGAAATTTATCATTTTAGCTCGCAGTGTATTGTTGCAACCCACTTAGAAACCTTTGAATCTTAGAAACCGTTGAAGAGCAATGGGGGATTAAGAAAGACAAACACTTATAGAGCTAAAGCTGGGACCAGGTGGAACACCATCCTCAGATGGAGGAACAATGACCCAGAGCCAGCTCAGCACATTCGTTATATAGGTTTTATCATCAAAACCTGTGAGAAAGTTTCTGTGAGAAAATTTCTTCAAAGCAGGCAGTCTTGAAGGTCTAAGTACTGGCAAGCAATTATAATTATCTTGTTGCACTAGTAATTCTCTATCTCTACCAGCTGGTGTCTGAATTCAGGGTCAAGACTGATAGTTCCATGACTTGCATAGGACCTCCTCAGGCAGGACATCACCATGGTAACTGGGCAATCTTGTCCTGTACCTTTTGCACAGGAAGTTCCCAGCATAAGTGCAGTAATAGCCATGAGGCAGAGACCATGATCCAAGTCACCACTCTCCACGGGGTATAAAGCGTAATTGCTTTAAGGGATGATGTGAACACCCAGACAGTCCTTGCGCACGTTAGGAGCAGAGACCAGCCTGCATGACTACTTTGCCATAGCCCTGCCTCTGCCAGGGCTGAGCACCTCTGGAGACCCTGTGCTGAGAAGACTCCTAGCCTGGAGGCAGGAGCAGCAGCACCACTGTGCAGAGGCTAGGAAGCAGGACCCTAGGGTGGCCAGCCTGGACACTGCAAAAGCCTGGGGGCATCTAGGTGTGTATGTGCGTGCCACCCCAACCCTCCTCTTGCCCTGTGCAGAAAACGCATCCTTGACTGCTCTGGAAAGTGAGCAGCTCGGGGTGAGGTGATAGAGACCAGCAGAACAGGCAAGTGTCCTGCAGCCTGAGGTAAAGTGTGGCTCTGTGCCTTGTGTGCTGCTGGTGGGAGGGGCAGTGTGTGGTGCTCTGGGAGGCCACGCCTCCTGAGGTTCCCAGTCACCACGGACACAGTAGCCCACTCCCAGGTGTTACTTGAGACAAAAGCCTGTGTCCACATAGTGCAAATACTGTAGTGTTGACAGTAGCCAAGATCTGGGACCATCCGAAGCATCCTCTTGGTGAATGATCAGCCAGGTGCAGTGTATCTGTACCAGGAGCGTCGTGAGCCATGAAGATGAAGTACGGGATGAACCATGGAGATGTGTCCAGGCAGTGGTAACAGTCACATAGCTCTGCAGGTGAAGTGGAAGCCGCTGCACAGTTGGGGAGCATGTTGCTTTCACTTCACGACCCTGCTAAAGATGGCATTTGTGCCCCCAGGCTGGGCCTTGCACTGAGGCCAGCGTCCCAGCCCCTCTGGGCTGTAGTGGCCTAGCTGGGCCCCACCTTCCAGCCTTGCTCTCCTCAGTACTTCTAGAAGCTGTGTCTGGTGGCCTACCTCTCATTTCCCCGTTTACCCTGTCTTGGTGGTGCTTTGGGGGAAGATGGGGAGACAGGTGTGGCTCGCTCTTCTCTGTTCCTTTTCAAGTTGATGGCAGCACCCTGCCCATCTGTCCTGCTTGTACTGGTGCACCTCTGTCTGTCGCTGCTCTCTGTCTTCTCCCTTCCCGCTGCCCACAGCGTGCATGACTCTTCATCCTGGCCGCTCCTGCAGCGAGGCCGTCTGGCTGGGCTCACAGACTGGCTCAGCTTGGCTTCCACATGAGAGCCACACCCTGGGAGGTGTGCAGAGTCAGACTGCCATCCTCATGCCCCCTCCTCCCCCTTGGCACTGCCAGTGGGATGCCTGGTCCTGCAGGGCGTGCTCCTTTCAGCCAGGGGGAGCAGTGCCTTCCACCTGACCCATCACCATACCACCTTCAGTGGGACCTGGGGGAGTCCTGTGCTGTGAGCTCACTGTGCAGGGAACGGGTGTCCTGGAGAGGCACCTGGGATTCTCCTATTACTCTATCCAGGCTGTGGGCAGGAATGGCCCTGGGACGGTGGCGAGACACAGGAAGTTCTTGTTCAGGAAGGACAAGGGCCGGATGTAGGCTTTCAAGCTCACTCCTTCCTCTTCCGCCTGCCTTTCATTCTTGTCTTGCACACATGACCCTTCCCTCTGCTCCACAACCTGCTGGCCCCCACTACCAGTCCCCAATCCCCAGAGGAGACGAGTCCCACCTGAGGCCAGCCTGGCCGGGCTTGCCCCGGAAGCAAAGACTCAAACCTGCCGCTGACCTGAACGCACAGGATCCTGAGGTGGCTCAAGGCCTTCTTCGGCATGGTCGGACAACTTTTATCGTGTTCCTAGTGCCCTGTGCTCTGGGTCAGTTGAGTGCTTCAGGGCTCCCTCTCCCATTCCCTGCCGCCAGGCTCCCATACCACCTCTCGCTTTTCCTTCTGCCTGCCGCCTCAAGAATAGTGGGTTTAGATTTTCTAAGTGGACAGTACAGTTGGATGGTAGCCTGTGGAGGAGCCCCACCCACCAGGCATAGCACCTGCCCTGTCACGCTTGCAAAGGCCAGCACAGAAAGGACTGCACGTCTCTGGCTTGCCCAGCTGTGGGCTCAGGACTTTGTCCTGCTGGTCAGTATATCCTGACTGCCAGTGTTCACTGACAATGGCCGTATGCCCACCCTGGGTCCTGCAGTTGGGCGCTTTGCCCCAGAGCTGAGCGTTTGCAGTAGTAGTGGCCGGCGGCCCGTAGTCCATGTGGCCTAGGCAAGCATCCCTGCACTCCCATTGCCTTTTCACCTCTCAGTGGCATCTTTTGAGGAACAGAAGTTCTTCAATTTAACAAAACCCAATTATTCATCTTTTCCTTTATAGTTAATGTTTTTGCACGCCATTTAAGAAGTCCTTGTCAGGCTGGGATGTAGCTCAGTGGCAAAGCCCTGGGTTCGACCCCCAGAGTTCCAAAAAAAAGAACTTCACCAAAAAAAAAAAGACTGGAAAAAAAAAGTCCTTGCCTTCTGAGGAAGGAGGCCTCTTCCTGCCCAGGTGTGCAGATGACATGGTGCCAGTCACAGCAGAGAAGCTCCTGTCCCACTGCTCAGTGGGGGTGCTGCCGTTGCAACGTGGAGTGTGGGGTGGGTTCTGAGTCCATGAATTTGAAGAATGAAACCCAGAGACATGAGAGCGAGGGCAAAGTGACGGGGTTTATTAGGGTAGCAGAAAGCAAGCAGGCAGAGCTCCCTAAGGAGGGCCCCCCAGGGAGGGGCTCCTGGGAACAGCTGCTGTCTGGGGGTTCATGTGGACCTCCATGGCTGAGGGAGCTGCCCCGACCCAGTCCTGGCCAGGCACTAGGTGTCCACTGCTCTTCATGCGCTCCCTGGCCCACTCAGGTTACTGAGGCCCTTCTTGGTGGGGGTCTGGGTCCCAGAGAGCAGGTGTCTCATGACGGGTCTTCCCTGTGTACACAGGAGCTGGCCTGACCTGGAGGAGCCAGGTGACCTGCCTGCCCTGCTAACCCTTTCCCTGCCTCACCACCGTGAGCCTCGCAGATGTGCCCGGTGCCAACATCTGGCCCCTTTTCTCAGTCTGTGCCCGTGCTTAGTGCCAATGCCAAATTATTTCAGAACGACCGTCACACAGGATGTCTCAGTGTCTGTGGCATGAGGTGCAGGTCTGCTCTGCCTCGAGGCGTCTTGGCCTCATGGGGTCCTTTTTTCTTATGTGTACATTTTCAAATCAGACGATTGATTTCTCTAAGAACCTGGGGTATTGAGTGGGGTCTATAGATCTTTGGGGAGAGGTGAAATTCATCCAAACAGTCAGCAGATCTCCTTTATTTCTCTACTTGTTCTTTACTTTTCGTTGTTGTTTTTCACTACCAAGGATTGAATCCAGGCCAGTACTAGACATATGCTGTATCACTGAGCCACATCCCATGCCTTTTTAAAACTTTTATCTTGAGGCAGGGTCTGTCTCAGTTGCTGAGGCTGGCCTCAAACTTAATGATCCTCCTACCTTAGCCTCCCAAGTGTCTGGGGCTACAAGAACTGCAGTTCTTCACCCATTGTCTGCTCTCTGTCTTCTGCGTGCCCGGGACTGCCGTGCAGTGCTGCTGTCCCTGGGGTGCTTCTGCTCCTCACCATTGCCTGCTTTGGGGTTTTGCAGGTGGCTCTTTCCTAGGTTAAAGATGTCACGTTTTTGTCATGAAAGATACCTCATCACACACACCTCATGTACATATTGGTACGATCATATAGGCCCCTTTAATTGTCATTATGTAAGTCACAGCGACCCTCTCGCACCTAGCCATGGTCCTGTTGCCCCCTCTGCACATGGCTGGGCCTCACCTGCTAGTATCTCGTGCTGTGGGTCATGCAGTGGCCTTGTGCTTGTCTTTGTGTCATGACGTCCTTGTCAGTGCGGTTATCACAGGAGCAGGGCTCCAGAGGTGCTGGGTGCGCCTGTGTCTGCTGTCTGGGTAGTTCAGGCCATGAGGTGTTTCGTCTTCTGGTTTTTTTGGTGGACCTGGGGTTGGAAGCAGGGCTTTGCTCTCATGCTCCACCACTGAGCCGCACCCCCACCCTTCCTAGTTTATCTTGAGATATGGCCTTGCCAAGTTGCCCAGGCTGGCCTGGAACTGCCATTCTGCCTCGGCCTCCAATGTGGCTGGGGTCCCAGGCGTGTGCCACCCAGCTAATTTGTTCCTTACTGTCGGAAAGGTGGCACTGATGCCGTCTGGGCCTTCGTCTCCTTTGTGGGAAGGTTTTACGCCGGATTCACTTTCTCCCACAGACCTAGGATTATCCAGACTGTGTTTTCTGGTTTCTGTTTGGGTTGGGTTGTGCTCTGCAGGGCGTCTGTCCTGCCTGCCTGGCATCATCCTTGATGCCCCTGGATACGCTCTCCTGGATATGCTCTCCGTGTCCCTAACAGTCGTAGAGCTCTCACTTCTTTCATGCTCGAAGCTGGGGATTTTGCCTTTTTTCTTTATCCATCTTGCTAGGGGGTTGTCAGTGTTTTTTATCTTTTTCTTTTTTCTTAAGAGTTCTGTTGAGTTGTAATTCACACATTGTACTATTCACCCATTAAAGCCTACATTTTAGTGGTTTTTTAGTTCATTTCCAGAGTTGTGCAGCCATCATTATGTCAATTTTAGAATTGACCTCAAAAAGAAACCCAGGCTTGGCACGGTGGCACACACCTGTAATCCCAGTGGCTCAGGAGGCTGAGGCAGGAAGATCACAGGTTCAAGGCCAGTCCGGGCAACTTAGTGAGACCCTAAGCAACTTAGTGGTATCATATCTCTAAATAAAAAATAGAAAGCTGGGCTGGGGATATATATATAGCTCAGTTTGTAGAGTGCCTGCCTCGCATGCTCAAGGCCCCGGGTTCAATCCCCAGCACCACCAATAAAATAAAATAAAAAGCCACTAGCCTTAAGCAATCTTCTGCCTCTGTGTTTGCCTATCTGGGCATCTCCCTTGACCGAGCTGTGTGTCTTCATGCTGCTGGTCTTGGGAACACTAGGTGCTCCCATGTGCTGGTGCTAGCGTGCTCCAGGGTCCCCTTGGTGGCAGAGAACCTGTGCTGTGTGCTTAGGCTTTGCTGCTGGATGGCGGCTCTTTCCTTCTTCCCCTTTCCTTGGGCTTAATTTTTACTATTCCAGCTTCTTGAAACAGATGTTTAGGTTTTTGTTTTTTTGCCTTTCTTTTCTAACATGAGCTTTCGAGATGACATTTTTCAAGCAGAGTTTAGTTCCATTTGTCATATTTTTATCACCATTCAGTTCAGTATATTTTCTGTCACATCTTGTGACTAAACACTGAGGTGGGCTCACTGGAGTGGCTTCATCTTGAGTCTGGCTGCATGAAATAACCACACAGAGACAGAGAAATACCTTTTTCTTTGGGTCATTAAGTAAGTAGCGAACGTCCTGAACCCTTTTATTGGGAAGAAGCCATTCAAATGAAGCAAGGGGTCAGTTCTGCTGTCAGGAGGTTGACATGTAGGCAGGCCACACCCAAAGGCAGAACAAGAGAACGGGATACACAGAGGGAGTTTCCATGGAACATTCTATCCCAAACAGGGCAAAGGGGTAGGATTACAAAAGAATAGGTGTGTGTAGCTGAACCCCAGGGGCAGGCCCCACAAAGAGAACCTCCTTGCTATCCGAGAGGGGGAAAAGACCGAGTCACGAGTCATGGCACTACCGCGCCAGACTACAGTGATCTTTCAGATCCCCATGGTGCCTCAGGCTCCCCACAATTTTCTAATTTTCATTTGCTGGTCCCTCTTGGATCCATAGGTCTTTAGAAGGATATGGCTTATTATCAATTTCTAGTGTAATTTCATTGGTTTTGAGAACAGAATAATTCCCACATTTTCCGGGTTGTTGAAAGGTGCTTGGCAGCCCCGCAAGCAGTCTACCTGGTGGTGTCCATGTGTCTGCAGTTGGCAAGTGCCCCTAAGTGCCCTGGGCTCCAGTTGGTGCACCATGCTGCATGTTCTCACTGACCCCTCACTGTTCTGAAAGAGGTGGGTAGAGTCTCCCACTGCTCCTTTGATCTGGTCAAGTTTCCATATAGTGTGAGGCTGTGTTAGCGGGAAGGTACAAATCCAGGATTGTGCACCTCCCTGGGGGAGCCAAGTCTTTAACATGATATAATGTCCCTCAACTACTTTCCCCTTGAATCTGCCTTGTTTGATGTTGGTATGTTGGTGTTACTAACCATTTTCTACTTGGTTCAGTCCTTTTTTTTTTTCCAGTTTTCGGCGGACACAACATCTTTGTCTGCATGTGGTGCTGAGGATCAAACCCGGGCCGCACGCATGCCAGCCGAGCGTGCTACCGCTTGAGCCATATCCCCAGCCCGGTTCAGTCCTTTTTGACATATTCAGAATGTGTTCTTTTGTAAGCATAAATTGTGCATTTTGGTTTAATTTATTTTGGGTTCTGGGGACTGAACCTATGGATGCTTAACCACTGAGCCACATCCCCAGCCCTTTGTATTCTTTATATTGAGCCAGGGTCTTGCTAAGTTACTAAGGGTCTTGAGAAGTTGCTGGGGCTGGTTTCAAACTTGTGATCCTCCTGTCTCAGCCTCCCGAGTCACTGGGTTTACAGGCCACTGCATCCGACTTGGTCTTTTTTTTAATTTTAATTGGAGAATTTCATCCATTTAAGTTTAATATGATTATTGGTATATTTAGTTTAAATCTGTTTTCTTTTTATATTTTCTGTGTACCAATTTTTCTTCCACCCCTTTCTTCTCACCTCTAAGGGTAATCAAATTTTTATTATTCTGTTTTTCTTCCAAATACCTTGGTCGCATATTTATTTGTTATTAGCCTGGTGCTTGCCCTGGAGATTGTGTCCTGGTCCTTGACTTGTGTCTACCTTAAAGGAGAATGCCATTCTTTCCCAAGCAGTGCAGAATCTCCATGCCCTTGTTTCATCATTGCTGCTGCTGTAAGCTGTTAGGATTCCTTTAGCTTGACCCAATTTTGGCCTTTTCCAGGGCTCTTCATTCCTACCTATGTTTCTGTGCTTTGACCTGGTGTTGTTTTCCTTCCGCTGAATAAACCTCTTTTGTGTTTCTTTTAGTATGTCTGCTGACCAAAAAAAAAAAAAAAAAAGACTTTTATTTTTCTTCAATTTTGAAAAACGTTTTCAGGTGGCATGGAAGTCCGGCTCTGCTTTTTTAGTGTTTTGTGCTGTTGTTCTGTTTTCCTTGGCCTTGCTTGATTCATGTTGAGGTTACCTGTGAGGCCTCTTGTACTGTGAAGGTCACTGTCTCTGATCACCACCTGCTTTACAAGAAGTCCCTTTGTCTTCAGCTTCAGGGGCTAGATTCTGATGTACCTAGATATGTTTTTCTGTTTACCCAGGTTGTTATTTGTAGAGCTTCTAGAATTTGTAACTTGATATCTTTTGGTCTGTTTGGGAAAAATCTTGGGTAGTGTCTTATTAAACATCATTTCTGTCCCATTCTCTCTCTCTTCCTTCTCTGGGACTTCAGTTACACAGATGTTAGACCTTCCTTTATTTAGATGTTTGTAATTTCAGTGCTTATTTGTAGATAGATCCTTCTTGTCGGAATCCCTTTCTTTTCTGAATTTCTCCATCTCAGCTGTATGAGAGCCCTCTGTATTCTGTGTTCAGATCTTCTGTGGCTGTGTATGGCTTGGTTTTTGTTCATTTGGTCTTGTCTCTATCTGGGAAAGTGTGGAGACAGTGGGCATTTTTCCTCCCAAAGGGATTTAATCCTCCTTACCTGTGCCAGGGTGTACCTGCCTGAGATGGCTGGTCCAGCCTGCTCGGGACTGTGGCAGCATCCAGCTGACACACTCTTTCTGAATGCATAGATGCACACACAGCTCTTTCCTCCTGCAGAGCTGGCTCCGAGGGGCCCAGCCTTTGTGCTGTTCAGGGAGTGCCGTGTAGGAAGCTGTGTGCACAGGGTAGGCTCACTGGAGTGGCTTCATCTTGAGTCTGGCTGATTTAGATGTTCCTGAATTCTAAATTTTGCCTTGCCCTATGCCATGAGACTGGGTATGCTGGGTAGTGCAGCTGCCCTGAGGAGAAGGCAGAGTGGCGGTGTCTCTGGCTCTCTGCTGTTACCATTGTTCTTGGCAGAGGAGGCAGCTTCTGCCAGGTTGTGAGCACAGCTAACCTGGGAGGCGAAGGGAGGCCGAGGCTGCGAAAGGCATTTGTGCTCCATGTAGCTTGCCCCTTACGGCCCTCAGGTTGCTGGGCCGCACAAATGCCTTTGGAATCCCAGGGCTACAGGTGTCATAGTGACCACCGAACAGGTGACTGGGTCCTGTAACTGCACCCTGAGATCCCTGCCCCCCCAGTGGTCAGTGGCCTCAGGGCCCTGCACCTGCTGGTGGCATGCAGCTGAGTGGGATCTGGTCTGGGCCCTTCCTGCACCGCTCTCAGCAGATGGCAGTGTTGGCACAGGCTATGGGATGGGGCCAGGAGAGGCCTGTGCTGAGCATCTCTGAATCTGGTGGCCTGGCCACATGGAAGGAGGTTCTCTGTTCAGAGCAGAGGCTTTGAGTAGGCACTTCACAGACTTCACATGTCATAGAAAGAGTGATGTGCAGGATTATACAGAGGAAGCCTCATGGTGGGTTGCCATAGCCAGCTGTGGCTCTTGGATCTGGTGCACTGTAGGAGTCGGACAGTGGAGTCATGACGCACTGGCCCTTCTGTGGACAGACGAAGTGGGCCAGGAAGGGGCATCCACAAGACCCACATCAGTTGTCAGATACATGCTCTCCATTGCAGCTTAGGGCTGGCAGGAAGGTAGCCCTGGGTAGTGTGCAGGAGCAGAGTAGGCTATTCACGACACGGGAGTGGGTCCTTGTGAGGCCCATGTTCTGGGGAGACTGAACCTACCCCAGATTATGTTCAGGATCTGTTAGAACTTGGTGCAGGCTGTTGTGGGGCCCACCAGAAAAGTTGGAAAGGAGGTTCTGAGTCAAACCTTCTTCCCTTTCACATTCTTCTTCTTCTTCTTTTTTTTTTTTTTTTGGTACTGGAGATTGAACCCAGGGGTTCAATCTGCTGAGCTATACCCACAGTCCTTTTTAATTTCTATTTTGAGACAGGGTCTTGCTAAGTTGCCCAGACTGGCCTTCTACTTGCGATCTTCCTGCCTCAGCCTCCTGGGTCGCTGGGATCACAAGTTTGTGCCATCATGCCTTTCATGCCTCTTTGACAGTCTTAAACATTACAGCCAGCTGTATGCTTTTGCACAGAGCTGTGGAGTGAGGGTAGCTCAGGGGAAGCTGTTTCTGGAGCCTCTGCCAGCTGCACTATTCACTTGGGTGGGCAGGAAGAATGGTTTCTGGTGTCCCAAGAGGCTATTTCTACTTCAGCTTCTGGTGAGGGCTGGGAATTACGTTGGACCAGGAGTGGGAGCCAGATGTGGAGGTGCACACTCGTAGTCCCAACTACTTGGGAGACAGAGGCAGGAGTCACAAGTTTGGGGTCATCCTGGGTAACTTAGGTGGGCAGCCCTGTCTCAAAATAGAAATGAAAAGAGCTGGGAATGCAGCTTAGTGTAGAACACCTCTGGGTTTGATCCTCAGTCACGATGGTGGCAGGGTGGAGCAGGAATAGGAGTTAGCCTCTGAGTTTGGTTTCTTGATTCTTTTTTTTAGTTGTTGATAGACCTTTATTTTATCTATTTATTTATATGTGGTGCTGAGACTCGAAGCCAGTGCCTCACACATGCCAGGCAAGTGTGCTGCTGCTGCCCAGCCCCTGCCCTGGTTCCTTGATTCTTTTTTTTTTTTTTTAATATTTATTTTTTAACTGTAGTTGGACACAATACCTTTTTTTTTTTTAATTTTTTTTTGTAGTTATAGATGGACATAATGCCTTTATTTTATTTTTTTAAGAGAGAGTGAGAGAGGAGAGAGAGAATTTTTTTAATATTTATTTTTTAGTTCTCGGCGGACACATCTTTGTTGGTATGTGGTGCTGAGGATCGAACCCGGGCCGCACGCATGCCAGGCGAGCGCGCTACCGCTTGAGCCACATCCCCAGCCCCAAACACAATACCTTTATTTATTTTTATGTGGTGCTGAGGATGGAACCCAGGGCCTCACACATACTAGGCAAGTGTTCCACTGCTCAGCCCCAGCCCCAGCCCCAGCTCCCCACCTTTTTTTAAAAATTCCTAGTTGATTCCTAGTTTCAGTTGCCATTGCAAGAAAATGGAGGAAGGATAGTCTAAATACCTCCCTGGCAATCAGGGACCATGATTGTGTAGATAGTGGGTGTCAGGACTGTGTAGACAGTTGCCCCAGTGTTGGAATACCATAGCCCTGGGATTCCAAATGCAGGCAGTGGGCTTCAGGACTGTGTCGATAGCAAGTGTTGGTACTATGCAGGTAGTGATGCTCAGAGCCCCTGTGCCCCCTGACATAGTGCCTGCACAGCCAGTGCAGGGCAGGTTGCTGAGTGCTGGGAACTTTGCTGTGGTGGAGCACCCTGGGTTCCGCTCTAGATTGTGCTGTGAGCTGGGCTGGGATTCAGAGCAGTAGGGACCTGCAGAAGTATGGGTGCTGGATTGTCCTCCTCCTTTGGCATTTGGTGGTCCCACTCCTCCATCCTGAGGTGTGTCGTTGCCTCCAATACCCTCTCTAGTCCCCTGGGGCCTTGGAATGGTGGTGTCAGGTCCTCCCTTGCATATCTGAGTCCTCTTGACTTTTCTATGGACACCTGCTCTAGGCTAGACTCAGCACCCTAAGGTTTGTTTTTGTTGTTGTAGTTTTAGTTTTTTAGCTAACAGACAGCAGACACTGAATGGCATTATTGTTTTCTTATTTGTGCTGCCGACAGAGCTAGGGCCTTGTACCTGTTAAATAGTTTACCACTGAAATACACACCCCCAGCCTGTACCCATCTCCTAGGAGTCTGTGTATGCTGGCACCTGGCAGGCACTGAGCAGTCCTTGAGGAATGGAGCATGATTGTGGTGGCTTGCACATTTCCATGCTGTTGTGGGCAGAAGACCTTCCATGGAGTGGACACTAGAGTGGGCAGGTGCACGGGAGCTGATCTGCGAAGGCCCTGTCCTCTTGAGGATCATAATGAAGCCCCTGCCATTTCTGGTTCCCCTGACCTGGCTCCACACCTCTTCTTGCAGTCCCTTGTCCTCCCTCAGCACCTGGGGATTGGAAGGTTCATACAGGTCTGATGTGCCACCTCAGCCTCCTTGATCAGGTATTGAGCTTAGGTGTGGCAGACAAGGCTTAGCCCCTGGGGGTGCAGTTCTGATAGTTTTCATGAAGATGCTCCTTAACTCCGGCTGCAGACATGCTCCTTGATCTCAGCGACCTGCTCCAGGTAGACCATTTTCCCCACTGGAAGGGTTGATGGGCATAGCCTGCACCTCCACATGGAGGCAGTGTTTGCTGCCTGTTGCAGTGGGAAGCTCCATCTGCAGGGTGGAGAGGCTCAGGTGCTGCAGGCTGGCTCTGCAGGGGTGGGAGAGGGCACTGTGCTGTCCTGGTGCTGCTCAGGGCTCAGATGGCTCAGCATGAGAACCACTGGAGAGAACCATGTGAACTTTGTTCTTAGGAAATGGAGATTCCTTAAAAGCAAAGGAAAAAATTGGACTCTCATGTATGTGTGTTAAACTATGGGAAAATTCACGTGTGCTTTCTGCGCTCAGAGAAAGCAACTTTTGTTTGATTGCTTGTTTCCAAACAAATGAACATTGTGGGAAGATCTTCCCAGGGATGCTCACAGTGTGAGCAGGCCCCAGGACCCCACATTATGTCCCCACTGATGGATTTCAGGGGCTAGCCGGGGACCGACTCAAGGCCCTTAGCCCATGACTTGGATTGCGGCAGAGCCCTCAGGCCTGTGGTGATCACTGCTGATGACCGGGAAGGAGATGTCATAAAAAATGAAGCTGATGGCACTGTGAGGATGCCACATTAAAGAGAAGTCTTCTGGGGTGCCCCCCAGGGTCCTGAGAGCCTGTAGGACACTGGTGCATGGGCTTCAGTGCCCTCCTATAGTAATCAGCAGTTTACCTCCACCTGGGTCAGATGGAACTTTGTATTTTTGTCCTCCCAGCTGTCTTCATAAATGGTCTCTCTCAGCAGCTACTGCCGAAATACTGTGGTGAAATTAAACATGACCTGTTGGGATTGTGATGATCCAGTGACTCCACATTTCACATGCACTGCACTCAGATCCAGGCAAGGCCATGACCCTGGCTTTACCCTGGTGGCTTCCTAGGAGAGATGGGCACCAGGGCCAGACAGCTACAGAAGTGACTTGGGCACTGCTTGAATGCAGAGTGGGATATGCCTGTTGGCTCTGGCTTCACAGCCTGTGCAGTGGGAAAATAGCCAGCTTGCTAAGACAGAAGGTGGGCAGTGAGGGCTGAGGTTCCCACGCAGGACAGGGAGTCACATAGCCAGGGTAGACACGATACTGTTTGACCTTTTTTTTTTTAAATATTTATTTTTTAGTTGTAGTTGAACACAATACCTTTATTTCACTTATTTATTTTTATGTGGTGCTGAGGATGGAACCCAGTGCCTCACGCATGCCAAGTGACTGCGCTACCACTTGAGTCGTATCCCCAGCCCACTGATTGACCTTTAACAGCTCATGGGCAAAGCCAGGTGCAAGGCCTGGCACCTGCAGGAGGCTGGGCCATGTGGCAGCTTTTGGTGTGAGGAGCCAGTAAGAGGAGGCTGGCAAGGTGGGCCCTTTGCTGGAGGGGCCTACAGCTCATACCTTTGTTCTTCTGAGATCCCCGTGCCCCCAGGAGCTAGGGTGGGATTGGCATTCAAGGGACAGGTATATTTGCACTTGTCTGGGTCATTGAGGACCTCACTCAGGATTCTGGCAAGGGCTGACTGCTTTGAAGAAAGGTTAGTAGCACTGAAGTCGAGAGACCACCTTGAGTTTAGATGTCATTTTAGTTCTTGCTTATGCATCCTGAAGGTTAAACCTCTCCTTAGCATAAAACTCAAGATCAGTGACCCCCTGGCTGGGACTGTGTGAAGGGACCTGGTGTTCCTGGGCAGGAAACCGTCTGGGTCCTCCCATGGGCCCTCGATAAAGACCTCTTATATCCCTTCCTGTGGCAAAGGTTGTTCACCTGCCCAGATGCACAGCCTCTCAGAGGCCAAGCCAAGGCCCATGACAGTGGTCTGCGTGCAGAATGCACTTCCAGCCTGGGGGATTAATGGGAGGCCTGGTTAGCTGTGTCCAGCCTATATTGCCTGTCCATAGAGAGGAGCCATGAGTCACAAGCTCAGGAGAATGAACTGTTATCTAATAAACAGTACTCATAAACAGCAGGATCTCTGGAATCTGGGTGTGGTGATATGCACCTGTTTTCCCCAAGGACTGCTTGATCCTTCAAGACTAACATGGGATCTCTGGGAAGAGCTGCGTGCATATATATACATGTGTAGCTTTTTATTTATGTTTTTGTGGCACTGGGGATTGAACTTCATCCCTTTTTGTTTTGAGACAGGGTCTCACTGAGTTGCCAGGCTAGTCTTGAACTTGTAATCCTCCTGCCTCAGCCTTCTGAGTAGCTAAGTAGCTGAGATTACAAGTGTTTGCCCACTCATGCATAGGTTTTAAATCTTTGACTTCCTATTGAAGCCCCTTCAGAAACCTCTTTTCTGCATCATTCAGGTCTCATCCATTTGGGATTATGAGGTGGACAGGTAGAAATCAGCCTTCTAGTGGGACATGGATGTCCTTGCAGAGGATGGAAGTGACTTACACAGGAATCCTGGTGGGGTCTAGAACAGGGGCGGGAGTACTCTTGTGAAGGGTGTGCCTACACTGCTGCCAGTACACGTGGGCACACTGTGCGTGTGCACACATCACATGCCAGGTGTGCATGTACTCACATCGGGCATATGTACCCACACCGTTGTGCACTTACACATACCACATGTCCACACATACCACCTTTCAGGAAGAGACCCCAGGAACTCCTGGACCCTGGAAACACATGGTAGAGCTCTTTTATAAGATATTCTGCAAGCCACCAGCCCTTAGGGTAGAGGGCACTTCGGAGACAGCTGCACCCAGCCAGGACTGGGGGTGACCAGTGAACAGTCACCCACTGCCTGGATGGGGAAGCCAAGCCCTGGCCTTCCCAACTAGACAGGCTCCTGGAGCTGACATGTCCCAAGCACTCCCTCCAGTTCCTGCCTCTAATGTAGACACCCTGGTCTTGCCCTTGAAGTTTGTAAACACCTGGGGGGTTGTGGGGAATCACCTTTGTGCAGGAAAAGAGGCCTTGTCCAGGGCTTGAGCCAGACGAGGAATTTCTTTGGGAAGGCAAAAGGACCAGACTAGTCACACCTGTGAAGCCTGGGAGTTCCAGGGACAAGCCTGAGAACAGGTGTCACAAGCTCAGGTTGACACCAAAGCCCTGGCATGGGCCTAGGGTGGGAACTGGGCTTTCCCTGCCCTGCATATTGTTCAAGATAACAATCTAGAAGGCTTGTCCCACCCATCTGTCCCCACTCAGAAGCATCCTCCCAACAGCCTGCCTGTGCCTCTGGTTAACGTTGGGATCCCCAGGGGAGCCTGGCTGCACCCAAGTGCTGAGCCATGTCCTGGGAGGTTCTAGATTCTGACAAGCAATGGTGCTCCCACCACCAGGCAGCCCCCAGGACAGTCCTCCTCCCTGTGACTCCTTCCCTGCGTGTGTCAAGAAGAGAGCAGGGTAGCAGGCCTTGAGGTGGGAGCAGTGGAGGAACAGATAGGATCCTGCAAGGAATTTGGGGCCAAGGAGGTGTTGTACGTCCACGTGTTGCCAGCAGGTCTTGATTCTGAATGAGTGCACTGTGCACAGCTCCATCACACCAAAGGGCACCCTCCAGGTGGGGCATTCTAAGCAGATGCAGGCATTGGCAGGACAGTGGAGTGGAGCCTAGGTAGTTACCACGGAAGAAGGGAGTCTCCATTACCTGGAGGTCAGGGGAGATGGCTGGCTCTGAGGCATGGGTGGTAGCCTGCTCCACTGGCCAGCTGGGGGCTCTGATCATGGATTATTAAAAGAAACCAAACTTTTTCTTAAACACTAATGTATTTCTGGCTGTGCTCTTGTTGCCACAGGTGAACGTGTATGTGCTGGGGAAGACATTTCTGCTCTTGGCGAGGGAGCTCTGCATCAACGCACCAGCCATAGGTATGCTGGGCCTGGGTGGGGTTCTGCAGGGTCTCTGGGACCTGGCATGCCAGGGTGCCCAGCAGGGTGGGAGGGATGCCACCTCAGAAGTGCAAGACTCCTAAAATCTCTCAGGAGCAGAGCCAGGCTATACTGCTAGTACAGAACCAGAAGGCACAGTGCCAAGTGTAGACCAGGCATACGTGGAGGAAAGGGCACGTGGTGAAGCATGCTGGGAGCCCATCTTGTTTGAACAGGTTTGAGGAACACACCTGCCCACCAGACACCTTTAAGAAGGCAGGGTATTCTCGCAGACGGTGTGAGGGGTGGCTCTAGGAGGCAGGTGCTCTCTAAACACTTCTCTCTACCAAAACTGGTTTCCTTGGCTTTCCCATCAGCACCTGGCATTGTCTTCTTATGGTGAAGAGGAACCACCTGGGCCAGGGTGGAGGGCTGGGCCCCTGGTGTTGGGACAGTCTAGTGCACACTGGGCTGAATCCATGCCCTAGAAGCCACAGCATTGCCCACAGGGCCACCCCTCCCTGTGGAGGTCAGGCAAGTACCATGGAGTGCTGTCATGGGACAAAGGCCAGTGCCTAGAGTCAGTTCCACCCTGGTACACCCCACAGCAGGGAACAGTGGCCTAGCACCAAATCTTCCTCCTGCAAAGGGTTTGTCTGAGGTGCCACTGATACTGTGGGAAGTGGAAAACAGCCAGACAACTGTCCTTTAGAGCTCTGGCCATAACTAGAGAGGGGAAGCCAGCCCATGAGCAACGCCCTAAGGGACAGATGAGTTCCCCTGGGTAACCACTCTGCCCTGCTCAGTGCCACAGGCTTTCTCCCAACAATGCCAGCTGTGTGAGGGAAGGCCCAGCTCCCAACTGCTATAGTCACTGATCTACACTGGGCTCTTTGTTTTGTGAAACCTTTATTATGAAAATCCACTTAAATAGATGAACTACTTTAAGTGACTTTTCAGTAGTTTTGGATTTGAAGGGGAAGGTCTCAAGGTAAGCTTGGAACCTCATGGAATCAAAAAAGATGGGAGGCACATCCAAGCACCCAAAGCCTGAGCACCACTGTGTGGGATTTGGCCAGGTCCTACACTGAGTCCCGAGTCTGCCCTCTGCCTGCAGTGTGCACTCCAGTGTATAGGAGACACTCAAGACTTGGCCACCAGGCTCAGGCCACATAGAAAAAGCTCTTGCTTCCCACACTTGGGCTGAGTAAGAAAGGGAAGCCTTTGATGTCAGGCCCTGGGCAGCATCCCACACCTCCCCTGCACTTACTGGGGAGCTCACCCTCTCTAGGCCCCTCACAATCTCAGGCATAGAAGATGAGCTCTGGGATCTGCCCACCCTGGACCCCTGTCCCATTGGTACTATCTGAAGAGCACTGGAACTGGAAGGCCACCTTCCCACACTGTACTTCCGTCATTCCTTCCTGCCCAAAGTAGCTAAGCTCGCTGCCGTCCAAGACAGCGCTGGCAGTGTAGAAGGTGTCCTGCTCAACCTGGACTGGGTGCTCAAACCAGACCGGGAAGGTGTTACTGGATCCATCTGACACAAACTTGGTCAGGTTCTGAGCCAGGACCATCCCCAGCCGCTTGAGTTCAATCTTTACAGTGTACTCAGCCTTCCCAGAGCTGGACCCGTATAAGCCCAGACCTGCTATAAACACCCTTCTATCCACGGCAAATTGGATGCTGTCACAGCGCCCACGGTACCGCCACTGGTTGCTGCGGTAGGCAGAAGACTGGAAGCGGTGGCACCTCTGTGGAACAAGGCCTTTCCTCTTGGTCAGGGGAAAGTCAAGGAGGGGCTTGTTGGCAGCTGTGTACCACAGGAAGATGTTGTGGGTCTCCTCCAGGGTCAGGATGTCCGACTGGGCAGCACCATTGGCAAACTCCTCCAGAGTCATAGTTGGGATTCGGACCAGATAGAGGGCTCGTCCCAATACGTGCCTCTTGTTATGTGGGGTGGCTGGCAGGCCCTGCCTTCTGCACTCTGCTTCAGCCCAGTTCAGGACAGCTTCAAAGACCACTGCCTCTTTAGTGTTGAGGGCCTCACGGGTCACGATGATCTCCAGGGTCTGCCGGTCAATTTCACAGAAGCCTTCCGACCGAAGGGCCATCTCAGCCTGTGCATCAATGACCTCCCAGCAGCGCTGGGTCAGTTCAGGTTCCTCAAACAGCCGGCTCTGGGACAGCAGGACGCATGCATTTTTGGCTTCCAGGCTTGTCTCCAAAAAGGTGACACAGGCTTTTGCTAGCGCAGGCACAATGTACTTCTTAGCAGCATACAGAGTCGCCAGCACCGTGTCAGCCTCCAACTCGATCTCATCACTGTACATGTACCTGGGCAGGGCAGGGACCTGCGTCGGGGGAGGGGGCCTGCTCCAGCTGGCCTGGATAAAGAGCCTATGGGCTCCTGTGTGTGTGCCCTCCCGGGGAACTTCAGGAACCACCCTATCCTTCCAGCCCGTCAAGGAGAGCACTTACTTTAACAAGACCAGGAATGCCGCGGGCTCCACGTCAGGAATGTGGATTTCGGACTTGACCTCTGCAAGGTCCCCATAGAACATAGCATAGAAGACAGAGCTGCCGACGGCCAAGACGTACTGTGGTTGGAAAAGAATTTCGTGAGCCACAGGGCAGTAAGGCAGGCCTGGGAAGGGTCTGTCCAGCTACAGGCCAGCCCGGGGACAGCTGTGCCTCTACCCACCTTATGAGCTGGCACCCGCCTGGCCGCCCCCAGCGGCCCGACGATGAAGTGTACATCTGCCATGAGCTCATTGTTGAACATAAGCGCGTTCCTGCAAGCGCAGAGGCAGAGGGCTTGTACGGGGCGCGCACAGAGCCGCGGGGGCGTGCGGGCCGGCGTGCGGGCGGCTCACCTCTCGCGCAGCGTCGGATGGAAGGACTGCCAGTTGGGGCTCTCAGGGTTGTTGTTGTCGGGGGCGGGCGGCGCGGGCGCGGGCGGTGGCGGGGCGGGCGCCGGGCGGGGCGGGCTGCGCGGGCTGGCTTTCCTGCCCGCGGCCGCGCCAGCGGCGTTGCTGTTGGCGATGTCGGTGGCGGTAGCGGTGGCGGCAGCGGCCGCTCCGGCTGGCGGGTACAGCTCCGCGGCCATCTTCGTGCGCAGGGCGTGGGGGGCGGCCTCCGCGCTCGGCTGTGTCGCGCCGCGCGTCCTCGCGCCGCGCCGGGGCCTGGGGGGCGGCTCTGCGAGCACCAGCAGGGAGGTCAGGCACTGCGCCACCCGCCCGTGCAGGCAGGCCAGCGGCAGCAGCATGGGGCCGCGCGGCGGCGGGCGCTGCTGCCCCCGCCGCGGCCCTCCCCAAGGCCTCGGCCCGCCCCGGCTCCCACGGCCCGCACGGGGCCCACCCGCCCGGCGCCCGCCCCTCCCGGAGCCCGCGGCCCGGCCGCAAGGGGCGCCGTCCCGCCCGCCCGTCCGTCCGCCCTCGCCCGTACCCGCCGCTGCGCCGGTGCGTCTCGGCGCGTCGCTGCGCGTCACAGCGCGCGCCCGAGGCCCCGCCTGCCCCGCCTCCGAGGACGCCAGGCTCCGCCCCTCGGCGACTTGGCCCCGCCCCTGACGTCGTCGGGGCCCGCCCTTCAGGATCCCTGGGCTCCTCTCTCAAACCCTCCAAACTCCCGCGGGAGGCGGTGAAGCTGTGCGGTGGGATGTCTGGCTGACACCCCTGCGGTCCCTGCCCAGCGGCGGTAACCTCCTGGGACCCGAACGCCCCGCTCCTTCCCGCCTTACGTCGGCACGCTTTTCTGTCACCCAGAAATGAGACTGCAGAAACTTGGGTGTTGCAGAAAAACCGACGCAGCTGATTCCGCTCCTCGCTGGCGGACGTTACTCTGAGCAGCTTGGCGACGCCCTGAGGTCCCTTTCCAAGCTGCAAAGAGTTGCTGCCGGGGCGCCCCGCAGCCCTGTCCTTACACCCGTCTCAGTGAGGACTTAGCGTGGGACCCGGCCGCCTCTCTTGCTCCTTAGGGCTTCTAGGCAACCAGTTGGGACCATGCCTCAGTACCCCATCTCCAGGAAGTTGTGGTGGTTTGTTTGTTTTTGTTTTATAGACATCAGTGGTGAGATGTTGTCTCAGAATCCTGTTTATTTAGGGGCTTTTAGGACTTGGGGGGGTGTTGCCAACTCATTGTGCCCCGATTAGTTTGTTGTGCCCCCTTCAGAATAAGCGAAATGGTCCCACGGCCTTGCTAATAATCCACTTTCTTTCTGACCTTTGGTAATTCACGGGAATTTATATCACATTGTCTTCGTTTGCATTTCTTTGACTGTGAATACAGTTGAACAAAGTTTTGTGTTTGTTGCCCTTTTGTATTTTGTTCTGAATTTTATTTTTGTGTTTTACCGTTTTTTAAAAACAGATAGTAGTCTTTTTCTACTTTGTTGGAACATGCTTGGTAATTTAGATCATTGCAGATTAGAAGCAACCACTCATTGATGGCCTTTCCACCCTGCCCTGAGTGCTTTACATAGGCCTGCCCCAAGGAAGAGGGAGAAGGCAGAATTGTCATTTTCCTTGAGAGAACAATCACCAGAGGAGTTAGTAATGTGCTCAGGGTCACACAGCAGGTGGGGGTTGGTCCTAGGCACCCCGACAGCCTGGGCTGCTAGGGAACTCTTCTGGCCTCTGGGACAGTCTGATATAATCCCACCTCTTGCCTGGGGATGATTCCAGCTGTCAGTGTTTTGAAGATGCCTGCAGGCCCAGTGTGAGGGTCTCCAGTACTCTCCATACAGCTTGTTGGTAGCTTTGAACTGAGCCTCAGTAGTTGGTGACACCTGGCACACCCAGGCCCAAGAATGGAGCATAAATTTCCATTTCTTTCCATGGTTATCTAAGTATTCAACCTCAATTTGGAGAATGTTGTTTTCAGAAGGTATCTCCCATATTCCTGACAACAGGACTCTCCAGAACGCAAGTCAGGATGAAAAAAAGACCAACAACCCCGTTTTTAAAAGTGGGCAGAGATGTGACCAGACACTGCCCAGGAGGCAAGTGAGCCTGTGGACAGTGCACACATGATGAGTTAGCTGGGGTGATCGACCGAGTCCCCCAGGTGGCTGAGCTCAAGACGGCTGAGGATGCCAGGCGCTGGGATGACAATGTGTCCCGCATCTGGCGTTTTGGAAAGATGGTCCAAAAAATCCCAAGAGAAAAAGTGCACATGCCCACCTTGGATACAGAAGCCACAGCAGCATTTCACACTGTCAGAGCCCACTCTCAATGGCGCGCTGTGGTTATGTCCCAACCATTCTCAGAGAAAATGATAAAGGGCATGAACAGTTTTTAGCAAAAAGAACAAATGGCCAGAATGGAAAGAGTCCACATGTCTATCAGCATCAGAAAGGATGAACAGACTGTGGTGGGTTCATGCAGTGGGCATAGCGAGAATGAGCTGCGGCGGCCACACGCTAACCCTGAGCAGACAGCTGCCTGGGGAGGTGGACAGCATCCTGACCTGAGGGTAACTGTGGGGATGTGAACACCTAAAACCTTATACTTAAATAAAAAAAGAAAAGTTACCCCTTCCATCTTGTGTCTTAAATGTGTTATAACATTATGCACAGTAGTTACTCGATTTAAAAAAGTTTCTACTTCTGTATTCAGTCCTTTTATAGTTCCTAAAGCTTGTTTATATTTTTTGATTAGACTTGGTGGAGATTTATATGCTTATTGATCTTTTTAGAGTAGATTTTATTTATTCTTTATTACGGTAAAACAGTTTATTTTAATTTTTTGCAGTGCTAAATCCTTGGCCATGTGCATGCTGGGCAAACGCTTCTCCTCAGAGCTGTCCACCCCAGGCTCTCAACAGCATTGAGGGTACAGAGCTGCCTGGGCTGTGAGCACGGCGCTGCACGGCGTGTCTCAGGGCTGCTCGTCTCTCCTGGCGAAGCCCTGTTGAATAAACCCTCCCATTTCCCTCCTCCCAGCTCCTGTGGACCACTGTTCTACTCTCTGTCTATGTGAGTTTGATGACTCTAGGGACCTCACGTACGTGGGATGGTACAGTCTTTGCCGTTTTGTGTCTGGCTTGCCCGTCTGGACCTAATGTCCTGAAGGTCCATCCAGTGTTGTGATATGTCAAGGTTCCTTTCCAGTTTAAGGCTGAGTGATATTCCAGTGTGTGTGTGTTACCTCTTTGGCTTATCCATTCGTCCACTGATGGACTCTTGGGTTGCTTCCATGTTTAAACTGTGGTTTTAGGTTGCTGTGACCATAGAAGTGCATATGGCCCTTTGAGATCCTGCTTTCAGTTAGGGGTTTCTACCTAGAAGTCAAATGCCAGAACATATGGTAGCACTATGTTTAGTTTTTGTTTTATTTTCTGGTATCAAGGATTAAATCCAAGGGTGCTTAACCATTGAGCCATGCTCTCAGCCCTTTTTATTTTTTATTTTGAAACAGGGCCTCGCTAAGTGGCTGAGGCTGGCCTGGAACTTGCAATACTCCTGCCTCAGCCTCTGTGTCACTGGAATTACAGGTGTGCACCACTGCACCCAACTATGTTTAGTTTTTTGAGGCAACTTCATAGTGGCTTTTCCTTAGTAGCTGCACCATTTTACATTCACGACAACAGTGTGCAAAGTTTCCAGATTCTCTGCATCCTCACCAACTTTACAGCCTTGTTTTTGGTAGTGGCCATGCTGATGGGTGTGAGGTGGTGTCTTGGGTTTTGGTTTACGTTTTCCTGGTGGTTAGTTTTGTTGGGCATCTTTCCATGTGCTCCTTGGCCATTTGCTTATCTTCTTGTGTTTTTTGTTTGTGTGGTTTGTGGTCTGGGGATTGAACCCAGGGGTGCTGTCACTGAGCTACATCCAGCCCTTTTACTTTGAGACAGGGCCCAAGTCACTGAGACTGGTCTTGAACTTTCGATCCTACTGCCTCAGCCTCCAGAGTTGCTGGGAGTACAGGCGTGAACCACTGTGCCCAGCCTGCGTGTCTTTGGTGAAATGTCAACTCAAGTCCTTTGCCCATTTTCTAATCAGCTTATTTGTTTTTCCTTGTTATTGAGGTATTCAGATTCCTTCTATATTCTGGTCTGCAGACATTTCTCTCCCATTCGATACACCTGATGAAAGACTCCTTGGCTTGGTATAGAAACCTTTGAGGTTGAAGTAGTCCTGTTTGTCTATTTCTGCTTTTGTGGCCCTTGTTCTTGTCCAAGAAGTCATTGCCAAGAACAATGTCATAGAACTTTTCCTGATATGTTCTTTTAGGGGTTTTAACACTCTCTCTCGCTCTTTCTTTCTTTCTTTCTTTCTTTCTTTCTTTCTTTCTTTCTCTTAGATGTTAACCTGTTTTGTTTTCATTTTTTCTTTTGATTTTGCAGTGTTGGGTTGAACCCAGGCCCTTGTGTAAACTAGGCAAGCACTGTACTGAGCTGCATCCCAGTCCTTCTAATCTGTTTTGAGTTAATTTTTGTACATATTGTAAGATAAGGGTCTGTCTTCACTGTTCTGCATATGAAATCTAATTTTCCCTGCACCATGTATTGAAGAGGTTATCCTTCCTTCACTCGTCTTCTCAGCACCTTGTTGAAGTTCTCTTGGCTGTAAATGCAAGGGTTTATTTCTGGACTCTCTTGTTTTGTTCCATTAGTCTATGGATCTGTCTTTACTGGTTTTATTTATTTATTACTTAGTTTTCTTTATTAGTTTTTTTCTTACTCTTTTTTGTTTACTCTTTTTTTCTGGTCTGGTGATTGAACCCAGGGGTGCTCTACCACAGAGTTATATCCACAGCCACCCCTTTTTATTTTTTGAGACAGGGTCTCACTGTGTTGTCCAGGCTGGCCTCAAACTTGTGATCCTCCTGCCTCAGCCTCTGTAGTACCTAGAATTACAGGCCTGTGCTACCACACCCAGCCCTTTTTTGCCTAGCTTTAAGGATTTATTTTGTTAATTTTTGACTTCTTATTGTTTAACTGCTTGGCTTTCTTTCTTTAATGTTTCTTCCTCAGTCTTGAAAGTCCCTAGGTCTATCAGGTGCCTGGAGGGTCACTCGGCTGTGGTGAGGAGGGGAGCCTGCTTGTCCTCAGTTTTGTGGCAGTGTGGTCAGAGGCCTCTGCTCTGAGGTCTCCTTTGTCTAAACTGTATTAAATGTGGGTTTTTTCCTTCTTTAACACACAGCCATTTGTGTAACTGCTCCAGACTTTGGGGAAAGGACTACTCTAGAGGGTCTGGGACTTCGACCTGGTTGTGGAGTGGAGTCCCAGAGGGTGTGTCTGCTTCCCCATTAGCCTTGGTTCCTAGGCAGTCTCACGTTTGAAAGGGCTGTTACAGGCGCCCATGGTTGGAGTGGCTTTTGAAGTCTGTTTCCAGTACTTCTTGCTCATGGTACTCTTCTCTGTCCCTGTGCATAGGGATGTGTGGCTGTCTTATCTGTCACACAGTGCTCACCTCTGTCCCTTTCAACACCCTTCTGCCTGTTGCCCACTTAGCTGGCTGCATCACGGCTCTCATCGGGGCCTCAGCCCAGCTTCTGTCCTTTGTCTTTTGGCAATATTTTGGTGCCTTCTTCTCTGAGCTGATGAGGGATTTAATGGACATCATGTGATTTACATATGGGTTTATTTTTGTTTTACCTGGTTTTCCTCCTTTCCTAGTTAAAGGGCCCATGCCCTATCCTGGTGACCTGGCTCATTTGTCTTGAAATTCTTACCACTATTTCTTAATCAACATTTCAAGGACTAACATCTGAGTTGCACCCAGATCAGAATGAGATCTTATAGCACACCTCTGATCTCTGGTTCTGATGGCTTATTTTATTGAAAATAGATACAAATCTTAATTTTAAAGGGCCTCTCATTTTTCTGTGAATTATATCTTTTAGCAACTATATCACCAAAAGTTTTTTAAAAGGGTAGTAGCTGTGGACTCAGGCCCGAGCCCCGCTGTGGTAGGTGCCTCATGGTCTCAGGCAGGTTGCATGGCCTCTGTCCTTTTCTCACCTGAGAAGGGGGATGAGTATCCACAGCTGCCTGAATTGGACCCCTGGGGATGGCTACTAGGATCCTGGGGCAGCAGCCTGGGATAGTCACAGCTGTAGGCCATCAGTGTAGGATGTGGTTTGGGTCCACTCCTGGGCTCGCGTTGCTCCTGCCTCAGCCTCCTGAGTCGCAGGGACTGCAGGTGTGTCACCATGCCTGCCTCTCTTTCCTGGTCTTTCAGTTGGCCAGTGATGGAGCTCCTTAGAGGATCTTGGGTTTCAGGGACCAGAGCTCAGCTTTACAAGGAGGAGGTCAGCTGGAGGCCTGGGAGGAGGGTGGTGGGTGTTGCCCATGCTCCTGTCTCCCTCCTCTGCCTGTTCATCTCCATGATGGCCCTGCCCTCCTCTGCTGCCAACTGCAGTCCTTGCCTGCTGCCACAGTGACTTTCCCAGCCCCTCTTCCTCAGGCTTTGCTTTGTGGCCTCTCTTCAGTAAGGTTTCCCTGGACAGCCCACTTGTGGTTCTTTCAGTGCACTCAGATGTGCTGATGGAGCGAGATCAGATGACCTGGTTATTCCTACAAACCTGTTGCGAGCTCCACTTCCTTCCCAGCACCCAGCACAGTGCCAAGCACTGAGGCTGATGAGGCCCCAGGCCCCACTTGCCCTCCAGTGCTCCTGCAGTGGGAGGGTGGCTTGTGTGGAGCCCACACTGCCTGCTCTTTTCCCACCTCCCCTCTGAGCGCCAGAGACTGTTGCATCTGCGTGGCTCAGAGGCTCCCCTCAGCCTGGCTGTGGGAGGGCAGGACCTGTGTTCTGGTGCAGTGAACACAGTGGCTCCCACAGCAGCTATGTCTCGGGGTGGGGCCTTGGGGGCTCAAGTGCACAGAGAGATGGATAATGGTCAATTCCAGTTCAGGGATGCTGCTTGATCTGAGTTATTTGTCCTGTCTGTCACTGACTGTGTGTGCATGCATACTGAGGGTTGTGTCTGCCACAGACCCCTGCCTCTACATCCCACGCTTTGCCCACCTGCTGGAGTTTGGGGAGAAGAATCATGAGGTGTCCATGACAGCTTTGAGGCTCTTGCAGAGGATGAAGAGGGACTGGATGCACACAGGCCGGCGCCCTTCAGGCCTCTGTGGAGCAGGTATGGTGGGAGCCCCAAGCCTGGACTTGTGGTTACAGTCCCACTGGCTGGACTGCAGACACTAGTGATGTTTTCTATCCTGACCCTGGTGTGTGTGTGGAGCCAGGGGTTGGCATGGGGAACCCAGGCACCAAGCCTGTGAGGCAAGTGTTTTCCGATGGAGCTACCCCCAGACTTTGGCCTTGACCCTTGTACACCAGGCCCACAGGTTGGGGATGGTGTTTCCAGACTGGACCTTGCACTGAGCTGCCTCCTGTGCCTGGTATGGACCTGGCCACAGGGTCCTCAGCCCTTGAGAAGGGTGGCTTGTGTGTAGCCCACACTGCCTGCTCTTTTCCCCATTGGCCTCTTCACCTCCTGAGACAAGGGACAGGACCTCAGAAGCCAAAGGCACTGCTGGGCCTCTTGGCCTTGATCCTGGGTTTCCCATTCAAGGTGGATGTTGGTGTTTTTGGTGAGGTTAACAGGGTGGCCTTGTTCTAAGCCACTGAGTCCTTGCTGCTGAGGGTGCCCCTGGACAGTTGTCCTGTGTTGCCTTGAGGCTGCTGCAGATATTCCCCAGGCTTTGCTCTTGGTACTTATACAAGGTCTGGCCGACTGGCCTGGGCTCAGGGTCTTCTGCCCAGGAGGAGCCCCTGGCTGCCAGAACCCTGTTCCTCCTCCAGCACCTACAGTGTCTTCTACTCTCTGGAAGGCCAGGGGCCAGCTTCTGTACTCATTTAGTGTGGGGCTAATGCCTGAGGCTATGTTTGAACTGCAAACAATGGGCCACCCTGGCTCACCATAACCTTGGTTAGTGGGTCAGCCAGCACCTGACCTTACTCCTCCTAGCCTGGGCCTCACTCTGGGAATCCTCAGCTCCTGAAACCAGCGTTTCACATACAAGGTACTTTGAAGTCATCTCATTCTCAATATTTGTATTTTAATTTTTATATTTAAAAGTGGCATGTGAATATAGCTACGACCCAGAATGAGGTACAAACTCTCGCTGCCTAGGAGTTCCCTGCATAGCACCAGGGAAGGTGGAACCTGCCCTGCCCCCCTCTGCTCAACTGGAGGAGCCATGCTAGGAGAGCGTGTCTCCACCCTGGCTGAGGTGGTGCTTAGAGTCCTATCCCTGCCCCAGGCTACAGCAGAAGAACTTTGTTTTCTCAGCTCCCAATCCTGGCTGAGTTTTCTGAGCACCTCTTACTCTTTTTTAGCACTTCTGGTTGCAGCCAGAATGCATGATTTCCGGAGAACTGTCAAAGAAGTCATCAGCGTGGTCAAAGTGTGTGAGTCCACGCTGCGGAAGAGGTGAGGCACTTCAGCTTCAGGTGTCGGTAGTCACAGGAGCTAGGCTGCTTGTTGGAGTTGCTGCTACTATCCTCTGGGGTCTCCCTGCTCCGTGGAGGCACTCTCTCTTCGATCCCAGAATCTGCTAGGTTTAGTCAAGGTGGAGCTTGGTTTGTAGCAGGGCCCTGTCTTCCACCCTGTGTCTAAGCTGAGTTCACCTGAAGCATGGTTTGTGGAGGTGTTTTGAGTCACAGTTGCCAGGCAGCCAGCTGAAAGCTACTCTGATCTGCTGTTTGTAGCCTCTGCTGCCTGCTCAGTGTGGCCCATCCTGGCCTGAGCGCCTGCGGGGCCTGTCTCCCTATGGGAAGTCAGGGTCAAAAGCTACCCCTTTATTCAACCAATGCTACATCCAGCAGGTGGGCATGGGCTGGGGCCTGGCATTCTGCGATGGCAGTATTGGGGCTGCTCACAGCTCCCTTGACTGACCTTGATGCTGGCAGGCATGTAATTTGTCACCAGTCTCAGACACCTGATGCTGAGGTGTGCTTCAGATGAGACAATCCCCACAGCAATTTCCAGAAGCAGGTGGGAAGTCATCTTGCTTTAAGTATTCCACTTCTAATTAAAAAAATAATAATAATTAAACGTTTTGAAGATGATAGAAAACATATAAGAATTAAGCATTAGCTGGTCACAGCAGTGCAGAATCCCTGCCTGAGACACTGGGCAGATGGAGACTCTGACCTGCTTCCCTCCTTGTGCAGTGTTCCTGTGACTTCTGGCCAGGCCCCGGGGTGTATGTATGGAGGCCTCAAGGACATGTGGGTCTTCTCCCAGAGACCTGGTGGGGACTCGGAAGCTGCAGCAAGGGACTGGTCCTGTGCTACTGGTGGTGTGACCAGGGCCTGTGGAGGCCTCCTCTTGTAGATCAGTTTCAAATAGGTTTTTAGGGCATTGGCTCCATCTTACTTCCCCATTTTAGGCTCACGGAATTTGAAGACACCCCGACCAGTCAGCTGACCATTGACGAGTTTATGAAGATTGACTTGGAGGAAGAATGTGACCCCCCCTCGTACACAGCTGGACAGAGAAAGCTACGGATGAAGCAGGTAGCACCAGCCCTTCTGCCCTCCCCATAGCTCCTGGTCTTCTGAGAGCATTTGAGCTCTGACATGTCACATCCGAGTGTTGATTCCAGATGTGTGTGTAGCTGACTAGGCTAAACTTGGTCTACTCCTGGAGCAGGCTAACTCTGTTGGGCCTTGAGAACCAGGAGTTCTTGGGGCACGCTGCTCTGTACAGGGCCTCCCTCCCCTCAGCTGTGCTGCTGTGGGGCTGCCTCCACAACGTGGCAGTGATAGGGCCTCCACGGTAGCGCTTGGAGTGCACCAGAGCCTGAGTGCTGCCCGCCTACAGCCTACAGCTTACCCTCATTGTGTTGTCCTTTTCCCACATGGCTTCCTCTTGCACAAGGGCCGCGCCCAGAGGGTAGGAGTGGGGGTGGAGGTGGACACAGGCAGCTGAGCCTGGGGCAGTGTATGGGGGGGCACCTGCCTGGAGACAGACTTGGCCCTGGCGTGGGTGAGGCATCATTGCCAGTTGTTCAGGAGAGCTCTGTCTTTCTGGGCCAGTTGTAATGTGATTCTACCTGCCCTCCCTAGGGCTGTTCCTATGGCCTGGTGACAGTGAGGCTTACCAGCATTTGACTCTTCTCTTTCAGCTTGAACAGGTCCTGTCAAAAAAACTGGAGGAAGTTGAAGGTAACCGACCAGACTTCCCGTGTATGTTTTAGTTTTGTTGGAAAAAGTAATTTGTGTTTACCTTTGGCTTGTAATTGTAATTGACTCCTTTAGGTGAAATATCCAGTTACCAGGATGCCATTGAGATTGAACTAGAAAATAGCCGACCAAAGGCAAAGGGGGCCCTCGCCAACCTATCAAAAGATGGTGAGTCTCACCCTCTCTCCTTGTCCTGGAGGACTCTGGGCCAGCACCCCAGAGACCTCTTCCTCTCTGACCCTGGACCCCACTGCTCCTGCTGCTCCTTCCATGGCCACATGGTCCTTCTTCCATCCCAGGCTGCTGGTCCCCTGGTGCCGAGTGCCAGCTACTTTCTGAACACCCATCAGCAGCCACGTCCCCCAGCAGCCTCTCAGCACCCAATCTCTGTCCCCTAGTTCCTGCAGGCCAGCCTCCTGCTTCTGAGCCTCAGCTGCCCCTGCAGGCCCCTCAGGGTCACTGTTCTCACTCTTGGGTAGGCAGCGCCTGTGAGAGAGAGACAGCCCTGCAGTGAGTGGCCCCAGCCCCACAGCCACCTCTCCCTGCTCCTCCTTGCTGCCCACTCTGGCTCCACATGCAGTGCTAAAGCCTGGCTGTGGCATGGGTGCTGCTCAGTGCCTGTCTTCTCCTGCTGTGCCCTGCCCCTGGTCCCCTGTGTCCGGGCCTGTCTGAGGTGTTTGTGTTGCTAGATGGACCTGTCTCCCAGGCCAGGCAGAGATGGAGGAGTGCTCAACCGCCCTTTGCAGCATCTGGTCCACAGTGGGACATACATCACCTTAGTCCCTGTGCCACCTCCCATGCCTTGGGTTTGGGGCTTGTGGTGCCACCCATGCCAGCAAGGCCAGGTCTCTGTACTCTTGGAGATCTCTGCTTATTGAAGCCAGAACCACGTGTGGCACCAGCAACTACCTTGCCAGGTGTGTGGGGTCTGAGAGAAAGGCGGCATGACCACAGGTCCCTGGTGTGCGCAGACACTGGCTTGTGCTGTGGGGGAGCTGTGAGACCAGCTTGTCTCCTCCCAGCCCTGCTCCGCTTTGTCAGTAAGCTTGTGTAAGCCACTGTCCCTGTCTTTCCCTCAGGACCTCTCCTGAGAACAAGCACTTCCTCCCCTCTGACCCTCTGCTCCGTGTGCTGAAGCCTGTGACATCCCTTCCTCCAGACCTCTGCCTTCACTGGATGCCTAAGTGGCCTCCCTCTCATTTCCATGGGTGCTCACTGCTGGCAAACAGTGCCCATTTCTGGGTGTTTGCTTTGTTCTCCTACATGGTAGGAATTCTGTAGTTGCTTTTAGTTGTTTTCCAGTTATCATTGGGTTTTCTAAGTAATTATGTCCCCCCACACAGAAACCCTTCTGTTGTCCTTTACTGGTTCTAATGTCCTGAATTTCTTTCTTGGATCTGGTCTGTTGCCTGGCGTGGCAGCACCTTGTTGAATCTTGGTGGCAGGAACAGGCATGTCTCCACCGCCAGCACCAGGGACCAGGTTTTATGCTTTCAGCAAGATAGTGGCTCATGTTAAGGGAATGGCCACCTATGCGCCTCGGTGAAGCATTCTTATCCACAGCCAGTCTGTGTTCAAATGTCCTCGGGTCGGTGGAAACTGTTCCTCTGTGATTGATGGATGCACCATCTTCTTGAATGTCCCCCCTTTCCTGGTCCCTGGGAGGCACCACTTGGCTGCAGTAGTTGCCTTATCCGCTTGTAGAGTTGAGCAAAGTTGTGTTTTAAGTATTTTGTTTGTTCCATGGTTTCCTTTTTCACCTTTTTTTACTTTACACTTTGGTTTTCTGGATGCTTTCCTGGCTGGGTCGTTGATTCCCAGAAGCCAGCCTTTTCGGTACTTCCTGGTTTTGCTGCCTGTTTGCTGTGTTGGTAGCTGCTGCCATTACCCTCTTCCTTCTTTCCAGCGCCCTTGCTGTGCCCTCCCCGTCACCTGCCTGCCTGCCTGCCTGTGGCATCTGTGGCTGCAGATCCTCTGAGCACTGTCGTCAGAGAATGTCTCATTTTCTCAGTCTCAGGTTGTTGGTTCTTCCATGTGTGAGGAAGCTTTGGAGGCTCTGGGGTGGGTGTCTTGTGGCTTTGGTGTAACATCTGCTTTCCTGGTATCTTAACCAGGGCATGGTGCGATATGTTTGCCCTTGGTGGAGCATCCTAGGACACGTGATAGCTCTAGTCACGTGGGAAGCAGGCACCCCACATTGTGGCTGGCAGGCTGGCTGGACCTGTTATGCTTTTGTTCTCCATGCACATGCAAACAGTGCCCATGGCTCGAGTTGCCTGGGCCTCTGGGCCTCACTATCATCTGCTCAGTGGCCTCTCTCACACACAAAGGTGGCCACTGCCTGCTGCTGTGACACGAAGGTTTGTCTTCTGCCCGTGACACCTGGCCTTGCCCAGGTTGGAGGCCAGCCCTGGGGGCGATGGTCGTTTCATCCTGCTTGTCAGGTGATCTTAATGCTTCCAAGATCCATTTCATCGGCATTCTGTAGATTCTGCTTTTCCGGCCCACATCTAAGATATTTTTCCCTGACCCTTTGCCCACCTGGGGACTTTTCTTACACCATGAAGACCTGGCGTGGCTGTTTGCTCCAACCTGAAAAGCCTGGTTTCTCCTGGTAGTGGAAGGAAGCCCATTTGATTGTTGATAATTCTTTCCACATGGCACTCTCTGAACTTGGTCTGGGTTCTATTCCTGCTGTTCTCTAGGTAGTGTCTCCTGTCCTCTGTCTCTTGGGCTGTGTCTGATCACATTGCCTCAACCATAACAAAACCCTCCTTGCTGTTTGCTTCCTGTGAGGCACAGCAGGAGGCCGGTGAGGCCAGAGTGGGCACTGGCCAGGTCAGGCCAGAGCGGGGCTTCCTGGCTCAGGCCGTGCACACTGCAGTAGGACTGTGGTTTCTGCTGGGCGCTGAGCCACTAAGGGCCTGAGAGCAGAGGGGTTGGGGCTGGGTTTACTGCAGTGTGGGGAGGTGGGACTTCTCTGGAGGTACTTTGGGGTATATGGTGGCCTCTTCAGGGTCCTGGCTAGCTCCACTGGGGAAGGGAGACTTAAAGGTCAGGACAGAGCTGTGTGCAGCAGCCTGTCTAGAAGGCTCGTCTCCCCTGTAGTCTCCCTGCTCTCTGGAGACCCAGCTCTTCCCTAGGAACCCTGTGAAGGTAGGGCCCTCCTGTGACATGCAGTGCTAACTGTGGCTCTAAGAGCTTGCGCACCATCTGACTCTGTCTCGTGCAGGAGGAGGTGCAATTGGCACACATCAGTCTGCACATGTAAGGCTTGCCCTTTGGCCTTTGAGCTTTGACACCTGCACACAGCTGTGAAGCTGCAGCACAGAACGAGTCAGACCTGTCAGTGCAGAAGTGTTCTTCGGCCTTTGCTACGTGACCTCACCTTCCTCTGCAGGCCACCAATGACTGTTCTCAGTCATCCGTTCAGTTGGTTTTCTAGACTTATGCAAAAGTCTTTTATGTTCATAATGCCTGCTCTTTTTATCTCTCTGGCTTTTTCCCTTTAGTGTAATTATTTTGAATAATCCACTGATAATTTATTCTTTTCTGTTGTGCTGTAATAGGCTGTGAATATACTTCATGTTGTTCATTCATTTGTCTGTTGAAGGACATTTGGGTTGTTTTCTGTTTTAGATCATTACAAATAAAGCTCTTTGGCTGGGTGCAGTGGCACACGCCCGGAATCCCAGTGACTTGGGAGGCTGAGGCCGGAGGATGGCAAGTTGGAGGCCAGCCTGAGTAACTTAGCAAGGCCCTGTCTCAAAATAAAATGGAAAGGGTTAGCTCAGTGGTAAAGCACCCCAGATTCTATCACCAGCACTAAAAGAAAAAAAACACCCACTATGAGCAAACCACCATGAGCCCTGTGCAGTCGGCAAGGGTGCTGCTGTCTTCTATCGTGGGCGAGGGGCGCAGGGGCTGTTTCTGGGTAAGGCTTTGAGTCTCTAGGAAGTGGCCATGCTGTCCCCAGTGGTGCACTGTGGCTTGCCCACCAGCGATGTGTGTGAGCTCCAGGGGCTCTGTCCCCTGACACTTGCGTCCCATCTCATCAGCGTCCAGTTGTGCTGATGGGTGTGTCGGTGCTGTGGCGGCTCCCTGTGGTTCAACGTGCGTGTCCTGGCGATGTCACCCTGACCCCGATGTCCTGCCTGCTGAAGTGCCCATCTGGCTCCTGTGCCTGCTTCCCCCTTGAGCCGTGCTTCCCGTGGAGTTTGGACTCAGTGCCTGAACGAGCTGCCCGTGTCTGTGCAGCGGCTCTGTGGAGAAGCCTGAGGTTGTCTTGCCTGGCGGTGTCTTCCGAGGGCAGGTGATCTTAACGCTTCCAAGATCCATTTGATTGGCATTCTGTGGATTCTGCTTTTCCGGCCCACACCTAAGATATTTTTCCCTGACCCAAGGTTACAAACATTTGTTGTTTTTCTGAAGCACTTAAACTTGGGCCTGCAGCCCGTTTCCAGTGAGCTTTTTTGCATGAGGTGCGGACACTTGCGTATCCCCAGCACTATTTGTTGGCGGGACCCTTCTTCCTCTGTTGCAGAAAAGGGCATGTTTTTGTGAAAGTGTGTGTTTTCTCAGTTGTTCTGCAGCTTGGCAAAGGCGTCACAGAATTGGGTCTCTGGCTTTTGCCTGGCTGACAGGTTGCATGTGAATTGTGTCCCTAGGCTCTGCTGAGGACACTACATCCAGCCTTTTTGGTGAGGAGGACATCGAGGATGAGGAGCTAGAGGCGGCAGCTAGCCACATGAACAAGGACTTCTACAGGGAGCTCCTGGGTGGCGGAAGTGGCAGCTCAGAGGCAGCAGAAAGCCCTGAGGAGGGCAGCAGAGCCCTGGCCTTGGAGTCCCTGCTTGGCCCCCTGCCCACAGCAGCTAGCCTGGGCATCTCAGACTCCATACGCGAGTGTATCTCTGCCCCGAGCCGGGACCCTGGTGAGTGCCCTGGGAAGGGCAGGTGGTGTTCCCCGTCTGCCTGACCCCTTCCATGGAGCGAATGGGAAGCCACTGTGGTCTCTAGGAGAAGCAGCATTCTAGAAGGGTGGGCCGAGGGCACACTACGGCCGTGCCCAGGGCTGTGTGGAGAAGAACTGGGTGTATGCGTCAGCCACAGTGTAGCAGGTCCTGTCACTGTCTTCCGTAGCCTCCTCTGCCCCATGGCCTTGGCTGGCTTGCTGCCCGGGGCCCTGGGCTTTAGTGGCTGCTGTGTGACAGAAAGGAGCGTTGGCAGGGACCAGTTGCTCACCCTCCTTTCTTGTTTCCAGGGTGGTGGGAAAACTTAGCCTGGGGGGTGGGCTTCACTGTTGGGAGCATTGCCTGTTGAGTTTGAGCAAGACAGTGATGAGGTACCTGAGCAGGACAGGTGCCCTCTGCCCAGGGCTCCTGGTCCTGTGGCTCCTTCCCCTTCCATCTCCCAGGTTGGGTGTGAGATGGGACTGTGGTGCTAGTAGCCCCATTTCTGCAGGACAGGCTACGCAGGCAACATGTTGCCTTCTCTTCAGGAAAAATGCTCTGTCATGAGGTGTGGATTGCATGACCTCAGGCAGGGATGACACATGATCCTGTAGCAAGGATGACACGTGAGGGTGCCTGGGCAGGTCACAGCACCAGGCAGAGGGCATATACAAAGGCCCTGAGGCAGCAGGGGCCCAGTGATCTGGAGTAGGAAGAGACTGCTGTGTGACAGAAAAAGCAAGAGAGAGGGGGAGCAGACCAGAACAGAGGCCTCAAGGGCTGGCCTGAGCACTGAGAGCACCCAGACGGCTGGCCTGTGGCCAGAGTTGACAGCCTCCTGTGGGGATACTGAGCAAGGGCCTGCCTGCCAGGCGGTGCAGCCTGCCTTTGACCACGCTGGGGCAAGAGGCCTGGACTTCTGGACTCATATAACGTGTCTGCCCTCAGTCCTGTGACCCAGCTGAGGGGCACCAGCATGCCCAGCCCCACCTTCTGGCCACACTGCCACCCAGCCTTCCCCAGCAGCATCTCGCCTGGTCCTGGCGCTGGGCCAGAGAGCCGGTATCCCCGTCGGAAGAACTCCTCCCTGTCACCAGGTGCGGGTGTGTGGGTCTTCTTTGCAGCTTGGGTTTGGTGTCCTGCTTTCTCAGTTAGCACTCTGACATGAGCACTGTCCCCATAGCACTTAGAGACAGGCCTGTGGCCTGCAGGATGGAGGAGGTGGAGCTCCCAGAAGCTCCTCCACCCAGGCCTGAGTCCCAAACCAGTCCAGCGGTGTCTGTGCTCCTCTAGCAGGGCCACCCTGAGCAAAACTGACATGGCCCTTCCCTCTAGAAGACACCTCGGGGGACGGGGAGCTGGACCTCAGCGGCATCGATGACCTAGAGATCGACAGAGTGAGCCACCGCTGCCCTGGGCTACAGGAGTTGGTTGGGCTCTGTGGGAGGCTGAGGGGGGTGGTTTCCAGGCTCCAGCGCAGGCGGCCTGCATTTTGGGATCTTTGAGCCTGGCGGTTTCCCTGGGCATCCTTAGACACTCCCTGGTGGAAGGATGGTCTTGGGTAGTGCCCACACCCACGGTCCAGTCCCCAGACTCCTCCTCCCAGCCTGTTCCAGCCTCAGTTGCCACAAGCCCTCCCTCTGAAGCCAGGGCCCTGAGCTCTGCCTCTGTTCTCTGCCACCACCCACTCACCCTATTGGGGTGGCCTTAGTCCAGGAGGACGCCCATAGAGGCATGCACATCGTACACCTCCGATCCCAAACCCCGGGTCCAGGTGTGTGCACCGACTCTGGTTTGTCTCACTGGTATCCATTCTCCCATATTTCTCTCTGATTTTATTGCCACGTGATGCCTGAGCCTGTCCATTTGTTCCTGTGTTGGAATTGTACACCCTTATCTCCCTTCCTGGGACCTATGGCCTGCACTCTGGAGTCAGCAGGGCTACAGACTGCCCTAGAGTCTAGGAGCCCTGGACACTGCTCCATGGCTCAGTTTGTGGCTTCAGAAAGGGCAGAGGAACAATAGACAGCTTCCATGCTGAGTAGCGGCCCGTCGTGTGTTCCCTCCCTTTGATGATTCAAACACGCGAAGGGAAGTGTGTTCCATGTGGGAGATCTTAGGGACCTCTCATAGTGCGGGGTCCCCAGCTGAGCACCTTCACTGCTCTGTGCAGTACATCCTGAATGAATCAGAGGCCCGAGTGAAGGCTGAACTGTGGATGCGGGAGAATGCCGAGTACCTGCGGGAGCAGAGGGGTAAGCGCCCACCTGCCCTCCTGCCCGCCTGCCTGGGCCTGGGGGCTTCAGGGGCTTGGCCTCACTGATGCCAGCCATTCTGCTCGACTGTTTATAGAGAAAGAAGCGAGAATAGCCAAGGAGAAGGAGCTTGGCATCTACAAGGAGCACAAGGTAGGCACCCCGAGTGGGCCAGGGAGCCGGAGACTTCTGACGGGAAGAGACAACTCTGGAGCACAGCCTTCCCTGGCACAGGGCCAAGGCCAGGGCAGGCAGTGGCAGTGGAGTGCTCCAGACCCGCTTCCCCGCTGGTCTTTGGCTCCACTGTGGATGGACGTGCCACTCGGCTTTGGGGCAAGGTCCATTGAGGATATTCATTTTCTTTATGCCCTGGGGAGGTCTGACTGACGGCCCCCTGAGTGGCTGGCCTCTGTGGCCGTGCGGCTCAGCTCTTACTCCAGGGCTTGGGCAGCAGCTCGTCCTCCACTTGATGAATTTGGAAGAGGTTCAGCCTCTTGAGGGTCTGAGCAAGAGGAAGGATGGGAGTCTGTACTCTTGCTGGCCAGACTGAACTCAGGACCCAGAGGAGGTGGAGAGGACAGGTGTGGAACCTGCCTTTCAGGAGGACCCCTGAAACTTGAGTTGGGACGTTGAGGGCCCAACAACCCCCCCACCAGCAGCATGCCCACGTTCTGCTGAGCACTTGCCTTTTTTCTCCACCGGGGGTGACCACACTAGGGAGGTGAGTGTGGTGGGAGGTTGTATAGGCTCAGCATCACCATGGTGTCTTGAGCCAGCCGGTAGGGCTTGCCCAGTGCAGGCTATGTGCCCCAAGGAGCCCCAGTGTCACAGGATATGATAGTAGCTTGCAGGACAGCAACTCACAAGGGGAATTACTTTTGTGTTTCAACCCAGCCCAAGAAGTCTTGCAAACGTCGGGAACCCATCCAGGCCAGCACAGCGGGGGAAGCCATTGAAAAGATGCTGGAGCAGAAGAAGATCTCCAGCAAGATCAACTACAGCGTGCTCCGTGACCTCAACAGCAAGGGTGGGCGCAGCCCACAGAGCGAAGACGCGCGGCCTGCAGAGAGGGCCAGCTCCAAGAAGCTGTCACGGAGGAGAACTGCAGCCAGCAGGAACAGGGCTGACCCTGGGACCAGCATAGGGAAGAGGTACTGTCGTGTCCCCTTCTCTGGGCTGCAGTGCACCAGCCGGGTCCACAGGAGAGCCCAGGAGCTGCACTGCCCTGCGGTGTCTGGAAGCCGACTTGATACCTCCTAGTGGGGGGAGACTGTCCTAGCTCCCCTGGCCTCGGGCCCTGGGCTGATCAGGCACCAGCGGCATCAGGGTCTGTGCCATCTGGAGAAAGCAGTGGGCTCCCTGGCCCGGATGAGTCCACGTGGGCCAGCCCCAGCCTGTCCACACCCTCTGCAGCTGTGCAGCCACGGGGGAGAGGTGTGGGCCCGCTGCGCTCCGCCCCTGGGGTATGGTGGAGGGGAGGGGAACAGCAGCCACAGCAGCACCTTCCTGTGGGGTCAGGACCAGTTGAATGCCAGAGGGTGCTGTGGTCTCGAGCTGTGCCACGGGGTGGCTGAGCTGCACATGGCCCTGCTGTGCCAGGGTCCCCTGACAAGGGCCCAGGGTGCTGGTTGGAGCCTTCCCCTGGCTATGAAGATGGGCTGGGCACCCAGCGCAGCCGTACCTGCCTACCCCCAGGCCTCCCTGGGTTGCCTCTGCCTTCTCTATTGTTGCTTTTTTTTTTTTAATATTTATTTTTTAGTTGTAGTTGGACACAATACCTTTATTTTGTTTATTTATTTTTATGTGGTGCTGAGGATGGAACCCAGGACCTTACCCGTGCTAGGCGAGGGCTCTACCGCTGAGCCCCAGCCCAGCCCCTATTGTGGCTCTTTTTAACCATGAGTCACGACGAGGAGGTGCCTTCTCCTCTCTGCCCATGTGCCTGTTACGTGGCTTCCCTCTTGGTGGCGAAGCATCTCTGTTTACCCGTCCATTCATTTGACAGCTTCTAGGGTTGGTGTTGTGTCCAGAACAGCCTTTCCTTTGTCCAGGTTGTGAGGAGATCTCTTTTGGGGTTGGTTTGTTTTGTCCTAAGTTTCTGATCCATCTGGACCTATTTTAGCATGAGGATTGGGGTGAGATCTGCGAGACTCTGGGTGGCTGGCTGGCCGTTGATAGGAGGTGCTCTCCCAGGGACCCTTCCTGGGTTGGCTGGCTGTCCTGGCCCTGTGGGTGCCAACAACCTCCCTCAGCACCTGCTTGCCCAGATGTGGGTTCTGCTGTGCACAACCTGGTGGTATTTGGTGGGTCCGTCTCAGGAGAGTGTTCTTTGTGGACCGTTTATTTTTTCCTAGAACTTAAAGGAGATGTCTAGACCTGAACTTTTCCTACTGGCAGTGTGACTATCTTGCTGGTGGGGATGTTCTTAAGGGTTTTGTCTTCCTCAGCTGGGGACACAGGGATCCCAGGGTCCCCTGGAGTCCCAGGCTTGTGCTTGCCCCTCCTGCTGTGGTTGCGTGCCATGGAGTTGCTTAGATGGAAAACACTTGCCTCCTGGGTCCCTGGTGCTCCCAGCAGCCTCACTGGTCTGCAGGTTTGGGGCCTTCCATGGCCTCTGAGTCCCAGTGTGCTCCAGACCCCCGCTCCTCCACCGGCTGGCTGGCTGTGTGGCTGCTTGAGGCAGCAGCTTCCTGAATGGACCTTGAATTTTCTTTTTTTTTTTTTTTTTTTTTAAGAGAGAGTGATAGAGGGGGAGAGAGAGAGAGAGAGAGAGAGAGAGAATTTTTTAATATTTATTTTTTAGTTCTCGGCGGACACAACATCTTTGTTGGTATGTGGTGCTGAGGATCGAACCCGGGCCGCACGCATGCCAGACGAGTGCACTACCGCTTGAGCCACATCCCTAGCCCCGACCTTGAATTTTCTCAACTGACCTTTCAGCCTGTCTGTGGCCATGTGATCTCTGCCTTCAGGTGTCCAGGTGTCAAGTCTTGAACACGGATTCCCAGTGCAGCCCTCTACCAGTGCAGCAAGCTGGGACTGGGTGGGGGCAGAGGCCGAAACCCGCCCATCCTTGCTGTCACTCATCCTGGCCTCAGCATTGGTCTGTGTCTCGTTGCTATTGCTTTGACAGTGCTGGAGATTGAACAGCTGCAGCTGGGAAGCAGGGGTTCAGAGGCTGTGGACCCTACCTGAGCCTCCCTCTGGCCAGGTCAGGCCTGTGGGTGTCAGGGAAAGTCCTGTTCTAGTGTGTGATTCTGGCACCATCTGCAAGCTGTCTGACGCCAGCCTGAGAGGCCTCATGTCCCTGTTCACTTGCTGCTTCCTGAACAGAAAGCTGCCAGCCTTCCCCTGAGTGGCCAGGATCAGAGTTTATGAATATCTAATGTCCACATCTGCCTCCACCCTACCCAGCTGTGGCTGTGCAGCTCAGGCAGCTCCCACAGGGCAGGGAAAAATCCCACAGGCCTCCAGGGTGCCAATGTGCCCTCAGCCCTTGGCGGCTTTGCCCTGCATGCTCAGCATTGAGGAGAGAGTGCACAGGCTGTGGCTGAGGTCTGGCCAGGAGCCACAGGGCTGTAGCAGCTGCGCACAGGGCTCTGTCTCCTGCCAGGGGATGGCCCACCCCACCCCAGCCCAGCACTAGTGGCCCCACTGCAGGGCCAGCAAGAACCTGGTTAGTTCACCCTGCAGGGCTGCTATGCTCAGCTACTTGGCCACAAGGTTTGGACTGCTGGGCGCTTCTGGGTGGGGTGGGGAAGGGCCTGGAAGAATTGATAGGCTTGGAGGAAGCATGACCGACAGCCTGCAGGTCCCCGCAGGAGGGCATCCTACCAGACATTGAACCGAAGAGGCCCCAGACGTGATGGCTTTGTCCTCCCCAGGGCCCTGCTCTGGATCAGGCAGCTCCTGCCTCCTTTCCTGAGCGCCTGCAGCCCCAGGATGGCAGTGCCATGGCTGCCCTGCCTGTCACTGTCTGGTCAGCTGCTCCCAGTCCTAGGCTGGTGTGTGCTCCCCACCGCTGAGCCAGTCGGGAGATACTGAGTGGGGCTGCTCTGACCCGCATGTCCTTCCTGCCCAGGTCAGCTGCCTTGGGTCCAGGCCTCTGCTCATAGGCTCAGGCCAGACAGTGGAGCTAGTGTGGTATCCGGCTCCCAGCCCTGCAGGTGTCAGGTGGGAGGTGTCCCCCCCAGCACATAGCCCACTGCCTGGGCAGATGGGCTTGGCTGTCACCCTCAGTCTTGCTGTGTTTGGGGAATTCACTGTGGCATTTGCTGTTGAGACTGAGAGGTTCCCAGCTGAAGTGGTGGTGGGTTTGGGGGCAGCCATCTGCTGGTGGCCCCAGGTCCCTGGGCCTCTGGCTGACTGGGGACCGATCTGGCAGGAAGGAATGCTAGGCAGGACCTTGTTCTCCAGGTGCTTATAAACCCTTCTGTGCCTGGCTGGCAACCTTGATTCCACCTGGATCACACTGGTGGCTGCTGGGTGGTTTTTGTGATGTCCACCTATTCCAGAACCCCTTCCCAGTGCCCCCAGGTTCACCCAGCATGTCTTAGCTCACAGGGCTAGGCCTCAGAGGGCCCCCAGCAGATGGAGTGGCTGCAGTCCTCTATTCCCCCCACTGCTATGTCCTGGAAGGAGTGGCTCCACCCCCTCTGTCCTACTGCTACAGGCCCAGAGCCCATGTATGCCAGCCTGGGTGGCACTGTGTGGCCAGGGTTAGGGATCAACACGTGCCTTCTCTCCTGGGGACCCCATCTTTCCCTCCGAGAAGCCTTCAGTGTCAAAGTGCGTTTGTGTTTGGACGGTTTGAGGACAGGGCAGTGCAGGGTGCTGCTAGCAGAAGTCATGGGGCTACTACTGTAGACCATGTGGGGCATTTGGCGGGTACTTAGAGCACCTCCCCTGTCCTTCCTCATCTTCCTCCTCTCCTCTGTCTCCTCTTCTCCTCCTCCAGAGACTTGTGATTAACCAGGGGAGTGTCACAGGGAGAAATGGACAGGGTCCACATGGCTCCTGCCCATGTCTCTCATGTATTTCTCCATAACCACCCAGAGCCTCTCCACCTGCCCCTCTTGCAGTCAGGAAGTGGGGTGGCCTCTGGCTTGCATTTTGGTGTCATGTGCATGGTTCACCCATTGATTAATGCAGACACATATAGCAGTCCAGTCTTAGGATCAACACAGCTGGACTTCTAGGAGCGGCAGAAAAGCTGGAGCACCTAGCGGAAACAAGGAAGGAGCAAGGGGGTCCAGGTCAGCAGGGGGCCTTCGGGTAGAAGAGAGATTTGGAGAGGGCCAGGAAAGATGTGCCAGAGTGCACAGACCCCCAGGTCTGGTGGAGAGCCCTGTAAGGCCAGCCATGTTGCTGGAGGCACATTCCGAAGGGAGCAGCTCCAGCCAGGGCAGCAGGCAGGACCACTAGGGTGGGTCCTGGTGTACTGAGTGGGTGCCAAGCCATGTCCTCCACCAGGTGGTGGGGGCCCTCTGAGGCAGTGAGAGCGGAAAGCAGAGCTGGCTGAGACTGCGTGCCATCTCTCTTTCAGGTTGAGGCCCCTGGTATCTATGCAGACGGCTAAGAAGGCGGCCATGGGAGAGGTGCGTTGTTCTGCCCAGCCAGGCCTTTGGCCTCAGGAACAGCTCACCCGTGACCAGGTCTGATGGGAAGGGGCCCAGGGACTGCTGCTCCGACACTGGCCTGGCACAGACAGAGAATCCTGAAGCTCAGGGGTGCCCAGGAGCAGAGCAGGAGGGAAGCGAGGGCCAGGCACAGAGCCTGGTGCACACGTCTGTCCTGCCTGAGGCCAGGGCCGAGGGTGAGCCGGCCCCCACAGTGGACAGTGTGTGGCAGTGGCCAGGGCACACACTGAGAAGTGCCTTGCAAGTTCTGGGGGCTGAGTGTGAGGCTTCTTTCTCACCAGAGGCAGCCTGGGTGGGGGCCTTGGGCTGGGTACTGTGCTGGTGCAGACTATTGTACACCCCAGGAGATTAGAAGGGGCCGGTGAGTACTGGGAGCCAACAGACCCTCTGACAAGCTCTCGTAGGGGGCAGGAGCATGAGGGCCCGTCCAGGGCTATCCTGAGAGACACCAAGGTCTCTCCTATAGTCTCTCCTGTGGCCATCTCTCCACTCCCATCCTTCCAGGCTGTGCTCCCAAGTCCCCCTGCCCTGGGAGCCGAGCTGGTCAGGCCAGCAGCAGTCCTGGTGGAGAGCGGCCCTGTGTCATACCACCCCGAGGAGGACGCAGATGAGGAAGACGCAGATGAAGAGGATGGGGAGCCCTGCGTCAGCGCCCTGCAGATGATGGGCGGCAATGGTGAGTGGTGCTGCACGTGGTCTAGGGGCCTGACACAGGCACTGGGCTGGGGGGGCTTCCAGAGAGATAAAGGCACAAACCTGCCCCTGGTGATCCCCGAACACAAGCCTTTGGCTTCATACTAAATTTTTCTCTGAAAAGAAGGAAATTTGTATGAAGACAGCATAAACTGGCCATGTTGATTCTGAGGCCCTAGGACATGTTAGAAGAGCTGGCCAGGGCCTAAGAGGCCAATTCCATGGGGACAGCAAGGCACCTGCTGTGAAGGCCATGGTCTGGGCTTGACTGGAGTCACTGGGGAGGCTGACCATCCAGCAGATGGGGTTTCCAGGCCTGACAGGAGGACAAACGTGTGCACTCAAGGGTGGGAGGTGAGGCTGGCCAAACTGCGGACACCTGCCCAGTCAAGAACTGAGGCTCCCACACTGGGCGCACACCAACACCCCCAACCCCAAGATAAGATAGTCCCCACAGTGGTGGGACTGGTCCTGCAGCCTCAGGGAGCAGCTCCCTGAGGGCAGCGAGGGCTGTGAGCTTCCATAGTCGCCCTCTGTGCTTTGCAGATTACGGCTGTGACGGTGATGATGATGAAGGCTACTGAGTGTGACCTCAAGGCCAGGCAGCATCCTGGCTCTGGACCCTGATTGTCTGATGGGGATTGGATGCCCTCTGGGGCCACTGTTTGTAGGCACGAATGCCAAGACTAGGGACCAGCCGAACACTGCCCTGCTTGCTTCGAAGCCCTCATCCCATGGCCACACGTGGCCTCCATGGTACTGTTGGGATCATGTTTTGAGCAAAGTAAGGAATATTTCTACCCAGCAAGGAAAACCAGACTATCTGCGTGTGTCTGATTGGACATGGTTGGGAGTATCCAAGGCCTTTGTCCCATGGTGTGTCCCAGCTTCCCAGTCATTAACTACCCAAGAGCACTCAAAAGCAGGCACAGCGTGTCCCTGTTGTAAGAAAACAGGCACAAGGAGGCCTTGCTTCTCGTCAAGCCAGTGGAGGGTCAGGTGGGTCCAACCCTGTGGCTCTAGCACCTGTTCTTGGCTGGTGGCCCAAGTGCTTTCCCCTCCCGTCATCCCCCAGAGGCACTATGCTCCCAGTTCCCTGTGGAGCTTGGTGTTCTGGAACAGCAGGGAGCAGGCAGCTGTGGCTGGTTCCTCCCTCACTCAGAGGCTCTCGGGCTCCCTGAGGTTCAGGAATGCCCACCACCCAGCCAGCTCAGGCACCAGCACACTGGGACCCTGTGTGGGCTTGTGGGGTTTGCACCAGGAGTCTCTACCGCTGTCAGAGGGCAGCTGGTCGAGCTCGTCTGGCAGTGCAGGCCTCTGTGTCTGCACGCCCTCCCTGCCAATGCCAGCATGGCCTGTGTGGGGTGCGGGGCCTGGCCTACCCATCACATGCAGGGCCGTTTACCTCCTGTCTGAGCCAGGCCCAGGGGTAGGCAGTGAGTCTCAGGTTACCTGACTAGGGCACAGGTCTCAGGCCTTGCTTTCCTGGATGTGGCCCTGGGATGGAGGGCAGCCAGGTGCTTGTGCCCCAGTGTAGGCCCCTCAGGAGAGTGACTGCAATGACAGAACCATACCATACTGCCCTTCCTGGTCACCCTCTACCTCCACATGGGTGGGCTGGCTGTCCAGTGAAGGATCCAGACCCCAACTTTAGCACAGAGACTGGGTTGGGGCCTTTGAGTCCTTGCAGCCAACTGCTGTCCCTCTGCCTATACCCTGCAGCCAGTCTGGCCCCAGAGTCATTAGAAGGCTGGGGAACCAATTTGTGAAGAAAGAAAGACCTGTTACCTGAGAGATTTGGCTGAAATTGGTGTTTGTGATTTTGCAACCTACACTTCTGCCACGGGTGTGGCCTGCTGGGAGCAGGCTGGGGACAAGCTCAGCACACCCAGCCCTGTTGTTCAGATGCTCCATGGGGATCCTGTGGGCATGTTCTCAGCACTGGCTGTTCTTGCTTCATAGCCACCCCTGCCTGTCAGGTCTTGTGGTCCTGGAGTGCCACTGCCTGGGCTCAGGTCAACAGCTGGGTGCCTAGCCACTCAACATGGCCTGACTTGGCACTTGGCTGTGGAAGAAGACCCTGGAAGCTCTAAGGCTGCCTGAATTGGAGAGAGCGTCTAGGATGCATAGTCTAAGGACCATCCTCAAACTGTGGCAGTTGTAAGTGGGTGTATTGTGGTGCCAGGGACTGAACGGGATGAATAAGGTCCCCTTGTGGACTTCTAGCAGAGTGCAGAGCCAGAGAGCACTGGGAAGAGGGTGCACAGGGAAGACATGCTGGGGGACGGCATATCTGAGGCCTGAACTTGGAGAAGGGTCACCTGAAAACACCTGTGGGTCAGAGCAGCTGGGTGGAGTAGAAGGACATGCAGGCTGCAGGCAGGGAAGGGTTCACTGTGCCTGCCCTGCAGGGAACAGATGGCCAGAGATGACAGAGCTGGGTCCAGCTGGAGAGGGAGGAGGGCTGGTGTGAGAGGGCCTGGGAGGAAAGTTAGCAGAGCTACCAGACCCTGTGTGGAGAGTATGGAAAATCAGAATCGAGGTGTTTCTGGGGTTGTGGCTTGAGCTACAGGGAGCTGGGGCACTCCTTGGAGACTGCCTTTGTTAGTAGTGGGCCTTCCAGAATTTGGCTTCCACATGGGCAGCTGGGTTTGGGAGGTGGGTTTCCAGGATCCACAAAGCCATGGCTGGCCATTTCTCCTCAGAAGACTGAGAAAAGGGGTTCTGAGGCAGAGCGGTGAGCTCTGGAGGCCAGAGGGGGAGTGGAACTGGGGAATGTCCAGCTTGCAGGGAGGGATGTGCTGCGGGGAGGGCTTGGTGCTGGGCAGGAGGACTGCCTTGAGAGGGTGGGCGAGGAACATGGGGTCAGGGTCCTGGAATGGAGGACTTGGGTGACTGAGGCACCAAGGGGGAGGCCCCAGCAGGGCAACCGTGCAGTAGACAGTGTGTCTTGGCTGTGGTCAGAGCCTGGTACTTTGGCTTCCACTGGTACAAGTGTGGGGCCCCGCCCACAAGCAGTCTGGGGACCCAGCTGCATGTTCTTCCTGGAGAGATGCCACAGCCTGAAACAGGCCTGGCAGCTGTTTGGGCCCCTGGCTCGGATCTGCCCAGCATGAGGAGCAGTACCTCCTCAGGCCTGTGATCTTGGCTCTTTCTGTGGCCCCTAGACCACACAAAGGCAGTCTCAGAGGAGTGGCCTCCTTGACCCCTTTTCTACACCGTTTCCATCCCCACCTGCCAGCAGCCCTGTGGGTGCTGCATTCTAGGCTGGGCCCCTGCCAGGTGGATACACCCAAAACGGGTCTCCCTGCTTCTGACCCTCTGCTCCCTCCTGCTGTCTGCCTGGAGGAAGCAGCGCCCCAGGACTTCCCAGCTGACTGAGCTGATGCTTGGTAGCCGCGTGCCCCGGACATGGGGCTAAGCCAGGGAAGGACTTAGTACTAGCTGGTACCCCAGGATTCCCCAGGATCCCCCAGGACCCTGGTATCTGGGGCTTTATAGATACCCAGTTTCAGAGGTGCCTAGGAATTGCTTGAAGGAGCTGGACAGTACAGTAGACCCAGTTCCTCGCCACAGAGTGAGAGGCGGGACACAGTGGGGCTCTGGGATACCTTGTCGCTGCTCCCCCAAGACTGCTAGGCCAAAGAGGACTTGTCTGCCTGCCCTGAGCTGGCTCCCATCCATGTACCCCCTGGAGCCAAGGTGAGGAGGCTTCTTAGAGGCAGGCAGGGGTCACCTACACATAGTTGGAGGCTGGGGCAGGAGCTCTGGCCCTTCACCTCCCCTGGGCTCCTTGGCCATGTGCATACATTGGCTCAGAGTGAGCTCGGCAGACTGGTGTCACATGCCACCCTGGCACCTTACCCATGCAGGAGCTTCCTGACAGCAGAGGTAGAAACACATCCTGCCACTAACCTGCTCTGCTGTGTGGGCGTGAGCACAGGGACCCAGCTGGACAGAGGAAGCAAACATAGGCCTTTTGCTTTCTCCCACCCTGTCCACGTGGCTGTCTTCAGGCACTTGGTTGGGCAGCAGAAATCTTGCAGGAGACAAAGTGGGGACTCGCATCTCGAGGCAAGAGACCCCTCCCACCTGGGTGTTGCGGGAAACTTGTATGCCACTTTATCCAGGGTAGAGGAGACTCGCCCATCCAGTCTAGCCTCACTGGAGGGCACTGCTCAGAGGAAGCATGGTCCCTGTGTCCTAGCAACACCCCATAAACAGCCCAGTAGCCTCCTTGGCACTCTCCTCCAAGTTTGCAGGAGTCAGGAGGTAGCCATGGCCCTCAGGGTTGGGGGTCTGTGGGAGGCTACAAACCCCAGCACTCCTGTGTGTCTTGGAGGTTGTGCGTTGTCTAGAGTCAGGACTCTTCAGAGGCTGGCCCTGGGTCAGCTTCCTCTCCTTGCAACCTCGGAGGGTGGTCTCTGGAGGGGAGATTTATGGTTGTACTACTGAGTATCCTAAAAATCTCCCGGGTATGGAGGGGACTCTGTTGCCACCGTCAGGACCCCTGGGCAGCCTCCCCCCAGCTCCCACTTGCTGGGGGTGAGAGGGCAGTGGATGCCACAAGGACTGGGAGGCCTGGGTACTCCAGTTAGGGAAGAAGGTGGGACCAAGGCAGCCCCCAGGCCCATAGGTCAGAGGTCCTCTGATGGCAGGTGGGCTGGCCTGAGGGGTGGCAGATAAGCACAGGCTGGGGCACATCTGGCAGTGGGGTTGGGTCTGCAAAGGGTACCCTCACCTTCCTCTGTCTCCCAACTCCTCTCTGGTTCCTGCTCCTCACTGCTGGATGTCTCACCATCAACTGTGGGCCAGCAGGGGGCGCCCCAGGATCAGCTGCGCTTCGTGGGAGGGCACACAGCTCCTGGGGTAGCCTTCTTGCTCTAGTCCTGTGAGGTCAGAGGGCCTCTCTCCTGGCCTTGGACTCTGGGCCCTACCTCTTCCCCACTCTGGGGCACCTGCCCCATGGCCAACACCCTCCCTAGCCTCGTTAGCTGTCATAGCCACCCTGCAGAGGTGTCCTGGTCTTTGGGGGGATGCAGAGAGGGACCAATTGATTCCCTAGGTGGTGGTTTATTGAGTAGAGACTTGAACTCCACATGCTGGCCAGGCTTGGCACTGTGGAGCCACTGTCTCCCTATGGTCATTATTTGTCCCAGCGTCCATACTACGTGCCTGGAAGGCTAGCTTTTCCCAGGGGAGGCCTGGGTGGAACCAGACTGGCAAGGGGTGGGGGCCCAAGGTCAGGCTCCAAGACTGCAGTCAGGGCCTAAGGCCTGCCCAGGCCTTCAAAGGGGCCATGGGCGGTGGCAAAGGGCAGGCTCTTTATGGTTTTCCTGTGGGAAGAGGAACCTAGCTCAGAAAGCCATTGTCCCCACACAATGGGCCTGGCTGAGACCCATGAGGGCAAGAGCCCCAGGCTGCTAAGACCCAGCCCTAATTTCAACTGTGGACCCAACTGGGGTCTTCATTCTGACCTTGACCTAGACCCTGGTCCATATCTAACTCTCATTCTACAATGCCCTTGGCTACCACCACCCCAACTGACCCTAGCCAGGGAGGAGTCACTAGCAGCTGGGTTGGGAGTACTCCCAAAGCAACTTTAAGGGGCCTTGGTGGAGGAGGCACCCTGCAATCAGGGCTAGCTCCAAGGTGAAGAGGGTGGAGGATTCTTAGTATCTACTGGGCAGCAAATTGGGGCTCTTGGCTAGCCCCAATACTCATGGAGGCCTGGTGGTCTCAAAAAGTACCTAGCTGGATCCAGGTTGGAGCAGAGGCCATGGCTAGGCAGGCCTGGCCATGCTTAATAGGCTAGCGGTAGAGTTCACCCTGCAGGTGATATGGGCATACACCTGTCCTTGGTGGCTGAGGGATCTTTGCACCAGCCCAGCAGAGTAATTGCTTCCCCTAGTTGGAGGACAGCATTGTCTGCCTGCTTTGGCTCAGAGCTCACGGTCACCCAGCACGCCCTAGGTAATGACTACCATGACCTCAGCCCCCAAGACCTGGAGAAGCCAAACCAACCACTGCAGGGCTGCCCTGGGGTGGGCAGGCAGGTGAGCTCCACATCCTCTGGTGAGTAGAGGTGTGTGCTGGGGGCCAGAGGTTGGGCAGGGTCACATGACCATTTATAGGGAGGCATGGTGGGAGTGTTCTGCCTTCTGAAGTTACTGGACATCTGCACTAAGGGAAGTGTTGGGCTACCTTCAGTTCCTGAAAAGCAGCTCAAGGTCGCCACTACCATCGTGCTCATGTGCAGGCATATTCTGTAACAAGCCACTGGAAGCTAATCCCATAGCTACATGACGTCTGAAGCTGGTGATCAGGTGCACATGCAGGTGCAAACACATTCACATGAGCAAGCACAGGATGATGGAAAAGAGGGGCCCATTCTTCATAGTGCATGGACTCTGACCTGGGAGGTGAGGCTGGGCTGCCATCCTCCCCAGGTCACCCTGAGGTCTCACCACCTCCATCCAAGTTCCCCTCTCCTGAAAGTCCCTTTGCAGAGCATTCTCTCCAATCCCAACTGCACACAGGACCCTGGAAAATACAAGTTTCTCATCATTGTTTCATGAATCATTCTGCAAGCATTGAGAAAAACATAACACTGGCTCTGGGACTAGAGAATAGCCAGGCCCTTGCCCTCGGGACTTATGACCTTGAGGGACACACACTCACCTGAGCCTGTAGATAGACCCATGGACGCACTGTGAGGGATCCAGCACACCTGTGGGAGCCTGCAACTTGCAGCAGAGCAGTGGCCCTGCTGAGCAGCCAGGGAAGGCCTGAGCCCAGCAGAGTGGCACGCTTTCGCTGGGTTTCCTCCTAGAAAGCCACAGCAGGTGGCTGCACAGAGGAGCTGGAGGGCTGGGAGTTGTTTACGTGGGCTCAGGAGATGGGTGAAGTCTGCTTCTGGCCAAAGATCCGGGTTTGGGAGCTGGGCTGGGGGTGTGGATGGGAGAGTGGGATGATGAAGGCCAGTCAGCAGATGGACTTCAAGGATCCTGGGGGACACCCGTGGCAGATCCCTGGCCCTTGCTGCTATTCAAGGACAAGATAGGAACCCCAGAATGGGGAAGTCACAGGGCCCAGGCCTCCTGCCCAGGAGGCCTAGCAGGCAGGGAGGGGAACTTGATCCTGGCCAATGGGCAGCACTGCAGGACAGCTGGGTGGAGATTGCAACTTGAGCGGCCTCTTGCTGTTTTTATTTATTTATTGAGCCCAGGGGCACTTAACCACTGAGCCACGTCCCTAGCCTTTTTAATATTTTGAGACAGGTCTCACTAAGTTGCTTAGGGCCTCATCTAATTGCTTGAACTTGTGATCCTCCTTGAGCTGCTGGGCTTACAGGTGTGGACCACCATGCCCAGCGCCTCTTGCAGGTTTTACATTGTAGGCTGGGGGTTATAACTCAAGGGAGGGGGAGGCATGTCCCCTTTTAAGTGGGAGCCCATCCAGGTAGTTGTTCACATCTTACATGGGGGCCACCTGGCCACAGGGAGGGGCATCCTGCACTATTAAATCAAGGGGGGATCTCCATGGGGCCTTCTTTGCCCCTTGAAGCTCAGTTCCCATCACATGTATGAATGTCCCCAAGCGTGCTGGGTGGGGTGAGGAGAGCTGTCCTGTCAATGGGCAGCATTCTCTGGGTTCCTGCTGACAATCCAATAAGGCTCAGGGACAAGTTCCACGAAGTGGCAGCACCTATGATGGGGAGGGCAGGTCCAGAGTGGAGGGGTGTGGGGTTAGGCCAGGAAGGACTCCTGGATGAGAAGGAGGAGCTGGCCAGGCCAAAATGAGGCACAGGCAGTCTCAGGAGTAAAAAGAGGCAGATCCCACCTGCCTGGGGCCCAGAGAGTGGCTGGGGGAACAAAGGCAGTGCTGACAGAGCCGCAGAGCGTAGGGGCAAGACAGGCAGGACCAGAGGTGGGGATGTCGGGCTCCTCAGAGTAGGGGACAGCCCGGCCCCTGGGTGGGGCGTCAACATAGGGCTGCAGAGGTGGAGCTGTATGCTCAGCTCTGAGGCCTTGTGCCCTGGGGAACCATGAACAGGCAAAGGTGCCTCCCTGCCAGCTGGGTTGGGAGTAGGGCTGGGGGCTTCCTGAGGGGCAACTGAGCAGCATCCTAAATGGAGGGTGGAGGATGGTGGGAGATGCAGATGGAGCAAAGGTCAGGCTGCTGTGGGGACTGCAGAAGGGTGCAGAGTCTTGCATGGGGCTGGGGCGACCCGGCGCTGGGCCCTGGGTGAGTCACTGCTGACCCGGCGTCCCGGCGCCAAGGGGGCCCAGGCCACGCTTGCCACAGGAAGCAGTGAGGGCTGATAAAGGGCGGGAGTCGGAAGCCGCCTGGTCTCCCGCTTCCTGCAACCGGAGTTCTGAGGCTGGGCACTGGCGGGCATCTGCTTATATAGGCCTAGGTGTCCATGGCCCAGCCTGGATGGCTGACAAGACAGGACATAAATGTGCCCTGTGGCCTGTCTGGCTGTGCCTTCAGAAGGCATAGCAGGAGACATTTCCATGGGCATGAGAAGTCTCAGGTGGCTGCTGGCAGGCGTGTTCACCTAGTCGGGCCACAGAGGAGTTCACAGGTACCCAGAGATGGGTGCATGCAGATGGTGTGACTCCAGACTGGGCAGCCTTGCTGAGAGGTGCCCTGAATCATGTGGGTAGCCCATGTTGTAGCTATAGTCCAGCCTGCCAGCAGAGCCACAGCCAGATCATGCTTACCCAGCAGGAGCCTTGTGTCACCAGGACTATGCCCCAAGTACATCTACCAAGCACCATCATCCCCATGGTCACCCACCCACCTCAACTCCTGGAACCCTGGCAGCTGGTCACCATGTGGGCAGGCTTCCTGCCAGGGCTGGTCTCTTCACCTGGCTGCCACCTTCTTCACAGCTATTGCCACCACCATGCGCCTCAAGCAGCAGAAAGGACAGGCTAGGTGGCCCTGTCAGAATTGCCTCCAGCATCCCTGGGCCACACCTGTGCCTTGCCTTCCCCCAAACACCCGGCTGTTACCTGTCTCCACTCAGTACTCCTGGCAAATACAACACAAATGTCCCCTCCTCCAGGAAGTCTTCATGTCATCCCCTGCCTCAGGGGGAGCCAGAGCCCTCTCTGCCAGACCTCTGCAGTCTGCCAGGTCCCCCTCCTGCAGCTGTGCACCTGTCATCCCTGTCCTGGAGGAAGGAATCTACCAGAACTAGAAGTGGGCTGAGACCACCTCATCCTGCTCAGCTTCCCCAACTCTAGTTCTTGCCCCTTTCCTGGGGCTCTCTAAGTCTGGGGTCGCCAGGTGCTGGGTGCTTCTGGGAAACCCCAACACAGGCCTTGCCACTTGTCCCAATTCCTGCATTGCAGGTCTCACTCAAAGCCTGTCCAGGTTAGGGTGGGGAGATAGTGTACCTGGGTTCTCCACAGCCTGCTCAGAGATGACCCTGACCTGGGCTCTGGGGCACAGGCTGAGGAAGGACAGCCCCAACTCCTCCCTTGAGCCTGATCCTGTGGTCCAGTCTCCATGAAGTAAGCTGCCCAGGGCCTCAGGAGGAGAAACAGTCCCAAGGAGAAGTAATATGGCCTCTCAGCGCCCCCGTGGAGGCTGGGGGACAGTGCTGCAGAGTTCAGGGGGAGCAGGAGTGCCCTCCTGATGGCCCTGCCCTGGCACCCTGAGAATGGGAGGAGATTACAGAGCCTCCCCAGGGCATAGTCGCCTGCTTTGCACGCAGATGCGAGGTCCAAGCTGTTCCTGTGGGAACATTGAACACTCCCAGAAAGCCAAATGATGCTGACGACCACTGCACCCAAAACAATGCGAAAGAAGCGCAGCAGGGCGCTCAATTTTCTCAGCGTCCGGATGGACTACGACTGCTGCTGGGGAGAAAGGGGCGGGGAAATAGCAAATATCATGTCCTTTCCAGAGTGTGGCTTCGCTCGCCGGCACAGTAGCCAGGAAACCGGCGGTTAGCGGTCCAGCGCAGGGAAGGCGCAGGGCGCGCCCGGCTGTACCCAGAGGCGCGGCCGGCTCCCGGTACGCTCCAGGGATTGGTCTGTGAGCGGCCGGCCGGGGCGCGCAGGCTCCTCATTGGCGCCCGGAGGGCTGTGAGGGGCGCCGCCCGCGCGGACCTGTGCAGTGCCTTGGTCTTGCGTGGTGGTGCCGGGCCCTGCCAACCTGCGGGGATCCAAGGCGAGAAAAGACTTGCGCGCCTGGCCCGCCCCTGTGCCGGGTCCACAGGCAGTCTTATCAGTGCGGGCAGCTGGAGGCTTGTCCCTGCGCGAGGTCCCCGGCCAATTCAATGGCCATTGTCCGCCGGCCTCTTTGTTCAGGAGGTGGCCACTTCCTGCAGGACTGAGCTGGGGGCGGGCGGCAGGAAATCCAGTCGCAGAGGCCGGCCCGGCCAGGGTCCTGCCCCGGGGGCTCAGCTCAGCCCACCGCCTGCTGGGTGTGTGGGTGAGCTGGAATGTCCCCTCCCAGGGAAGCGATGGTGGGGCCTGCGCTTGTGAGATCAGATCCTGTAGAGCTGGGGGAGGGGGCATAGGAAGGTGGAGGAAAGTCCTCAGACTGGGGTGCTCCTCCCAGGTCTGCGGCCTCCCTCTGATCCCCGCCAGGGGCTGCCCGCTCAAAAAGATTAAGAATCGAATCCTATGAAATGGGAGTCAAGTGTCTGGGAGCGGAAACCCCACTCCCACTGCCTCCCAGGAGGAGCCCCCTGGGGAAACTGACCTGGGGGAGGGACTGTGACTGCAGCTTCCCATCCCTCCTCCCTTCCCTGAGCTGTGAGGCACCTCTGGCCTGCTTCTTGTGGTCCTGATGACCAGGCACAGGCCACCTGTCTGGCCCACACACCTGGCCCATGGGTCATTTGGGCCCAGAACTCAGGCAGGGGCTTCAGCCATGTGTGCAGTGGGAGATAGGAGTCTGGCCCATTGATCCTCATGTTGGCACCCAAGGCCAGCCAGCAGTAGGGACAGGACAGGTCACTACCCCTGCCCACTTTCAGGCCCAGGCCCACAGGTGGAGGCTTCCAGCCCTCCCCTCTTGCCATTTTCTCTACAGCCCTGAGGTGCCTGCCCTGCAAACTCTCCCCTCCTTCAGTCCAACTCAATGAGAAAAGAGAAACCACAACAGGCATTTCAAATAGGAATTTAATATGAGGAGTTGGTCTCCAAGGGCATGGACAGGTGGGTGGAACTTGTAGAGAGCCAGGCTACCAGAAGTGAAATGGAGCTCAGGCTGTAGCTGCCACAGAGGCCAGAGGAGACAGGGGGAGCTGTCACTAGACCCAAGGTTGCTGTGTTCTACCTGTGTCCCTGTGGCTGGGAAAGGGGGAGCCTCCTCTTGCTGTCACTGCCATCATGGCTGCCATGGTGCCTGTCACCACTGTGGCTGCCACTACCACAGCCAAGGCTTATAGAAGCTGGACAGACTTGGCCTCCTTCTTCTCCTACCCAGGCTCTTGCAGGAGCCTGTCATGGGGCAAGCCTGCAAGGGGACTGGGACTTCTCCCAGAGGGTGAGTAGGAGCTCTTCTGCATCCCAGCTCAAGAGGCAGAGCACATCTGGGATCCACGTGTATCTCGTGTACAGTGCCCACTCAGATGCCCCCTAGCCCAGCTCACGTCTTCTCTATCTCTGAGCCTCCTTACCTCATCCATGGTGTGAGGTTTGTGCAGATGGAAGGAGGCATCAAGTGACAGTACCCTGCACAGTACTGAGCCTAGGGGGCCACTGACAAGTAGCAGTGGGTGCTTGTAAAGGACTTGGCCCTTTCAGGGAGAGGCGGGGAGCTGCATCACGCTGGTGCCTGTGAACTGGGCAAGGAAGCCCTTGGCATGAGCTGATGAAGGTCACAAGATCCAAAAGAGGTCAATGGGGGGGCCGAACTGGAACCTCCTGTGTTCTGAGAAGCAGAAGCCACATCGGTCCCATGCAGGAGAGATGAGAGAAGCAGGGAGAGTCTAAACCACAGGGCAGGATCCTGAAAGGAGAGGGGATGACAGAGTACTGGCTTCTAGCCCCCAGGCAGGCAAGGGGGCCAGAGTCCACTTGGCCCTGAGCACCTTGGGCAGCTGCCCTAGTGAGGTGATGCCAGGAGAGGTGTGGACCTACCATCGGAGTAGGGATGGGAGAATGGGGGAGCCAAAAGCAAGGCCCAGAGGGAAGACCAGGGACGCAGGGCAGCAGGCGGGGCTGGCCCAAGGCCGAGGGGTGAGAGGCAGTGGGCTGCAGGTGGTCCAGGGGCTGCCTTGCAGGCATCATGAACCCTTCAGCTCTGGGGACTAAACCAAGGTTGAAGTAGAGACCTGGGAAGTGGCCTGATGGGACAGGTGCTGCTGAGCAGGAAAGCAGAACAAGGCTGTCTCCTAGGATATGGGGTGGCAGGGCAGTAGCCGTCCAGGCCCACATGTAGAGCTGTAGAGGCTGAATGAGGATCATTGGCATTAGCACACATCTGTCCTAGAGTGTGGGTGCTAGCTCCTTCCTGAGATGCCTCGAGGTCCCTCTGCCATGAGGGACCGTCACTGCCCCTGCACACTCAGACATCCTTTGGATTGACCACCTGGGCTGTCCAGGGCCATGTGCCATCCAAACCCCCTGGCATCTGCACCTTCAGTGTGGCCCCTGCAGGATGGTCCTTCCTCTGTCACCTGAGAATCTCTCCCCAACCTCCCCACAGGCTCCGGGTAGCTGATGGCCCTTAGAGCCAGGCCTTCTCCTCTAGGAAGTCCCCCATGCCATCTGACAGCCCAGATGATGCCTGTGTTTGGGCTGCACCCTGGGCCTCAGGGACGAGGGTGCTTGGCAGGGCTGTGCCTTGGTGGGAGGTCTCTGCGTGAATCACCCCTCAGTGGAGGCACAAACGCAGGAAACTCTATTCTGTCAAACTGTTTTCTCTTGCGGGGGAGAACGGCCACACGAAGGCATTGTTCATGGCTAGCGCCTTCCGGGTGGGCCCACTCTGGAATGGGATGAGTGGCTTCCCCTCAAGACCCAAGGGCGCCTGGAGGTTGGAAATGTGGGGTCTTGGTCCAGTCACCGGCCCTGGGAGACACTGCATATCCACAAGGCTTGTGCCCTGGGAAGTGGGGGCTGATCGGCCTGAGGTGGTGCAGGGCTGAAGCCCAGCCCTCGGCTCCGTAGGACTTGAGGCTGCACAAGCCCCTCCAGCCAGACTGGGCTCCATGAACATGGGGGGCAGGCAGCCCTCATATGGCCCCAGCCCTCTCCCGAGGACTTCCCACAAGGGGGAGGTGGTGAGGGTTGTGATATGACACCACTCAGGTGCTCACCTGTTCCTGGGGACTGCTGAGAGGACCTAGGCAGCCTCTCCAAAGGGCAGGGACAGCCACCCTAACATGCTTGGGGCAGTGCAGGGTGAGGGCGGCGAGGGGGTCAAGTGGGTAGGCTCCTTGCTCCAGCACCCCTCTGCCAACTGGGCACGCTCCCAGTGGGGCCAGAGTGTCAGGGTGGGGGAGCATGCCACGTGTTCCCCGGTGGCCACATGGCCTCTGAGTTCTGCCCTCCAGTCCTGACCTGGCATTCAGGGCTCCTGACTCTGGGCCACCCTGTCAGTAGGATGGTGCCTGAGTTCTCCTGACAGAGACCCACAGGCCCTCTGGTGTCTTCAGACCTCCCTGAAACGACAGAAAAGTTACAGACCCACCGAGGAGATGAGACCCGGAGAGAACTGTCCCCAAGATTGGAACACGCAGGCTGGCAGATGGGCAGACAGGACCCAGTGCCTGGCCCCACAGAGGCTGCTGCCCAGGGAGGCCCTGAGGGCCAGAGAGCCTCAGCAGGTGCAGATCAGCTCCAGCCAGACGGCTGCTGTGGGACCCCACCTAGAGCAGATGGTAGCAGGGTGCCCCCATCACTGAAGACAGAGCAGGGAAACGGCCTCCAGCACCACTCGGACATCAGTGCCCGAGGGTGGAGTGGCAGCAAGACCCCACCAAGACTGGCACAGAGCCCGGAGCAGCTGGGTGGGCGAGGGGCTGGGTCCCATCCTTCTGCACCCTAGCGTCACTCTAAGGACCACAGATGAGTGGACAAGAAGGAGGCTGAAGAACAGCCAGACCCTCCCCCTGCCACAAGGGCTTGGTGCAGCTGAAGGCAGGTCTGGAAGCCTCTGGAACACACTGTGACGCCCAGAGTGTGTCCCTCCCCATCTCTCCCCAGGGCTCTGCCTGGGGCCTCCACCTGTCCTGCAGCCCCACAGAGGCCCCTGGCGGACAGCGCAGCCTCCCCCGCCAGGCCCCTCCCCCAGGTCTGGCCCACAGCCCACCCTTGCCCGTGCCTATGCAGTGGCACCTCACGTATCCCCCCAATCTTTAATTCTTGTGAAATACACAAGAATAATTATCGGGGCTGGGGATGTGGCTTAAGCGGTAGCGCGCTCGCCTGGCATGCGTGCGGCCGGGGTTCGATCCTCAGCACCACATACAAACAAAGATGTTGTGTCCGCCGATAACTAGAAAATAAATATTAAAAAAAATATTATCATCTTTGGCATTTTTTTAAAGTTTCTTTTTTAAAAAAAAAATTGAAAGAGTGATACATGCCACGGCAAAATTACAACAGTTCTATGATGTAAGGGGCCGGGCTGGGGCTCAGCGTAGAGCGTTCGCCTAGCACATGCGAGGCCCTGGGTTCCATCCTCAACTCCACATAAAAATAAATAAAATAAAAGATATAAAGTAAGGCTCTTGGGGGCGGGGCCGTGGCTCAGTGGCAGAGTGCTTGCCTAGCACGTGGGAGGCACACACATACATATATACATATATAGAGAAAAGCAAGGCTCTTTAACTGGAGTCAGCCACTACTAACAGTTCCTGAGGAGTCTTTATTTTGTTAAATGCAAAAACATTGATCCTTTTCCCCCCAGTACTGGGATTTGAACCCAGGGCCTCCAGCATAGCAGGCAAGAGCTTTATCAGTGAGTTACTTTTTATTTGGAGGCAGGGCCTCACTAAGTTGCCAGCTGACTTGGAATTGTGATCCTCCTGACTCAGCCTCCTAGTTGCTGGGATGACAGGCATCCACACCTGTCTGCTGGGACCATTTTCAAGTGAACAGCTTGGTGGCCTTAAGCACATCAAGCACCGCCACCATCCGCCTCCAGGACGTTTTCATCTTCCTAACCCGAAGCTCTGTCCCCATGAAGTGATAACACCCACTCCGTGGCCCCTGCACCCCTGGTCCCTGTGACTGAGCACTCTGGGGACACCTGTTAGTACATCATATGGGTATGGCTCTGAGTGACTAGCCCATTCCACTCAGCCCACATCCTCACAGGCACCATACTGTGCCAAACCCAGTGGTTTAAGGCTGAGTGGTGTCCACCACAGGGACAACATTTGTTTGTCCATCGTTAGGGTTGATATGAGAGGTGTCCCCCAAGGGTCCATGCGAGACAATGCAGGAAGGTCAGAGGAGCCTCAGCCAGAGAGTCAACCCCCTGGTGGGGTTAACTGAGTGGTGACTAAGTGGCGGCTGTGGCTGGGAGGTGGCCCTGGGCGTGGCCTTGGGTCTCTATTTTGTATCTGGAGAGAGGAGTCTCTGCTTCCTGGTCACGGGTCAGCTGCTTCCCTGGGCCACACTCTTGGGCCATGATGTCCTGCCTCATCTTGAGCCCCGAGGAGTGGGGCCTGCTGTCTCTGGTCTGAGGCCTCTGAAACCATGAGCCCCCAGATCGCCTTCTCCTCCTCTCCAGTTGTGCTGGCCGAGGCCCTTTAGAAACAGCAGCAGAAAAGCCAAGACACCCCTCCACCTGTCGATGGGAACTACAGTCTTGTAGGGGGCACTGGGGATCAGAGCAGGTGCTCCCGACACTGAGCTACACCCCCAGCCCTTTCTACTTTGTGAGAAAGGGTCTCGCTAAGTTGCTAAGGCTGGCCTCCAACCTGCAGTCCTCCTGCTTCAGGCGGGTGCCATGGTGCCCAGCTCCCAGAGGGGTTTTTGTTCACTTGGTGACCAAAGCCACAGGAGTGACAGCGATGCCCCCACCACCCAGGCACTCAGCCTCTTGAAGCTCTGTTCCTGTCTGAACGGGAACAGCAGCAGGCAGAGTCCAGACCTTGACAGAGCTGTGGCTGCCACACATGTGAGGCAGCTCTGCCGTCTGCAGTCCAGAGTCCAGGCGTCACCTGGTGCTCCAGGGTGCCTCTCGGACTCCTCTCCCAGAGACGACAGTCAAGCAGACACAGCAAGGTGCCCACAGACAGCACGTGGCCTTTTCAGTGCAGGCAGGACATTTTCCAGACAGATATCCAGTCCACAGGAGGCCCAGAATGACTTGAGAGCCAAAGCAGCCCCTGCAGGAGAGGCACAGAAGGCACTGCTCTGGCTGCCGAAGGGAAGTGGCCTCCATCAGAGCTCTGCGCCAGCCCAGCCTCCACCCGGCACGAGGCATAACAAGTGTTCCCAGGCAGGCCAGGGGCCCCAAATGTGTGTCTCACGCATGGTCTCCAGCTGCTAATGCCCATTCCCACTGAGACCCAGGCCAAGGGTCTCATGTGGGAGCTGGGAAGGCAATCCCCGGGAGCTGGTGGAGGGAGGTCTCTGGAGCCTGTCTGTGCTGGTGGGAGCTGGCCACCAGGCTCCAGTGTGGCATGGCATGGCACTTGGGGGTGGCTGAGGATGCTGTCCCTCAGGGGCCTGCTCTAACATGCCTGGCACACAGGAGGACTGAGGCTGGGCCTCTTAAAGCCAGACCTGCAGAGCAGCCCAGCCCTGCCCAATGCCATGTGGGGAGCCTCTGTGCCCTAGGGTCACCACTCCCTCAGTCCCCCTTCTCACCCCACCCCCTCACCTGGTCCTCTTGCTGGCAGCTCCCAGGGTGGCATACTGAATTCTCCAGACCCCCAGCCTGCCAGGCACCAAGCTGCCAACTTCTTTACCTGACAGGCTGCTGGACGTTGCCCAAAAGCCTGGTGTCACCAGAGGCCTTGCTTACTGGGACCCCAGCCTCCCTTGCCTCTACCCTCTTCACCCTGGGACCACTCTGAATCCCTCCCTCCCTCCCACCCCATCCTTTGCAGGGGAACTTGCCCCACTCCCCTTATACAGAAAGGAAAGCATCAGTGTCCTGCAGACCTGCAGATCCTGGACCCTCAGGACCCAGGGCTCTGCCCTGGCTGTGGTGCCCTCTCTCCCAGTGTGTGCCTGCTGTGTGTCCACACCTGTTCCCAGAACCTGTGGTCTGGGACCTCACATGGCAAAAAGGACTTTGCAGATGGGATGAAGTGAGGACCCTGAGATGGGGTGACCCTGGTTATCAGAATCCTTGGAAGAGGGAGCTAGAGGGTCAGAAGATAAGGGGTGGAAGTGGAAGGACAGAGACACCTGCTGCTGGCTTTGAAGACGGGAAGGGGCAGCAAGTGTCAGGAGTGGGGGTGCTTGTAGAAACTGCAGAGGGCAAGGAATGCCACCTCCCTGGGGCACCAGACAGGGTCAGCCCTGCCAACACCCTACCTGGGATCTTGCCCTCCAGAGCTGCGAGGCTGTAAGCCACGGAGGCTGCAGAAGTTTGCCTCAGCTAGTACCCACAGGAACCTACAGAGGGTCCTTCTGTCCCACCCCAGGTGCTGTCTCTACCTCTAAACACGCCCTAGACAAGGTCTCCAAAGCCCCCAGGATGCCAAGCCCAGAGATGGACCGGATATCTACCTGGAAAACGTTCTGCCTGCCCTGAAAAGGCCACATGCTGTCATTTCTGGGAGAGGAGTCGGAATTCAGCATACCACAGCCAACAGCCAGGCAGGCCCCTTCCCACTGCAGGGCTCGGGGAGTCTCACTCTAGCATAGGCACTTCCTGCCTGTGGTTGCTCCGATCCTGAAGACCAATCGCAGAGCTTCCAGCTGCAGCTCAGACCAAGGCCGGAGGCAGAGGGCCTGGTCTCATGGGCTGGGGCCACCTGCTCAGCCACCTGCCCTGGCCTGCCTGCTTGGGCCTTCCCAGCTGTGGTGGGCCAGCTTCTGGGAGGGGCTCACTGGTGTGTGGTCTCTCTGCCCTTCAGGACACTAGGCTGGCCAGGCCAAAGCTGGAAAACACAGTCCCCTACAGTCACAGAGGATGATGGCCAGTCTCAGATGACAGTTCTGGATCACGGGTCCCACTTTGTGACATTTCCTTTCTTTGGAAAGGGGGTGGCCCAGAATGTTCTTTCTGACCTATAGGACACAGCGAGAATGATTCTACATGACACTGGACACTGAGTCATAGAAGTCTAACAGTTCTGCCTGGCCTGACACACACATGCCAGGGGGAGCCAGATACCATGGAGAATCCATGCAGTGAGGAAGCCCCAATTAGCCACGGGAAAGGCCACATGCCACATGCCACCTACCTGAGGATGGCCCCCCCTGGTTTAACCTTCAGAAGACTCCAGATCCAGCTGTTACCTGGTTGCCACTGCAGAGACCCCAAGCAGAGCTGCCTAGGGGAGCTGTGGTAATTCACAGAGTAGGAGGGACACAGTGCTTTAAAGTTCTGAAGTTCTGAGGAGCAAAAACTAACAGGGACCTGGGAATCAATCTAAAATCCACATGGCCACCCCCCCCCACCCCAAGACACGGTTCAAAGAACAGGTGCAGGTCAGGGCTCAATAGCAAAGGTCCTCATCTCCACCACCCAGTGGTTTTAACCTGCCCCTGGGAAGGCAGTGGTGACGTGTGGTCTGTCCAGGGAAGAATTCCAGTTGCCTGGAGGCTGTTGGAAGGGTGGGACTTCTTGGAGTGGGAACAGCATACCGGCTTATGCGTGGAGGGACAGCCCCAGAGACAGACAGGAATCGGCAACTCCTCCCCAAGCAGCAGGTGGGCTGTCGGCCCAGGCCACTTCCTTTTTCTGGGAATCTGGAGGAGAGACAGCCAGGCTCTGCCTGGGCCCCCTACTCCACCCCAGTCCCTTCACCTTTCCTCCAGTCCTCTCAGAGCCCTCCTTCCAACGAATGGCTGAGAGGTGTCTACACTTTCCCCTACGGGGTTCACCCGGTCCTCCCTCCTGGCTCCACGAGGCTGCCCAGACCTCGGGCTCCGGTAACTCTCAGCCAGGGCCCAGCATTCTTGCTCTTGGAGGGCTGCCGCCCTTGCTCCGCCCTAGGACGACCTAATCATGAGGTTGTCACAGACCCCAGAAGGGCAGGCATCCCAGGGCTCACTTCCCCCCAGGTTCAGGCCTTCGGCTCCCTCCCTTCCTCCCCCCAAACGTACCACCCGCACGCCGCGCCCCAGCCCGCACGCTCCCACGCAGCGGGCAGCGGTCGAGGTCTGCTGGCGAGTCCTTCCCGGGTTCACACCCTCCGCGCGGCTCGCGGAGCACCGGGGCGACCAGCGCCCCGCCCGCGTGCAACACTTGGTAGGTGCTACCTGGGCGCCACGGCCCGCCCCGCGCGCACTGGGCATGCCCAGAGCCACAGTCACGCGCGCGCCAGCTCCCGACGGGAGAGCTCCTCGCCCCGCGGAAGCCCGGGCCGGACCTGCCCCGCGCCGCCATGGAGCGCATCGAGGGGGTGGCCGTGGGCCGCTGCGCCAGGTCTTCCTACATGCGGCCGCTCACGCTGCACTACCGCCAGGTGAGTCCGCTCCGCGCCCCCGCGCCCCCGCGCCCCCGCGCCCCGGCGACACCCGCCGGCCCACTCCGCGCCGCCGGCTCGCCCCGCCTCCGTGACGCCCCGCCCCGGCCCACAGAGACCACGCCCCCGGGCCCGCCCCCGCCCCAGGCTCCGCCTCGGGGGCCGGCCCCGGCACGTGAACGCTCACCCCTTCAAAGGAGCTTTGCCTTCCCGCCTGGCCCACCTGTCCCTTTTTGCAGTCAGACTCACTGGTCGCCCTGAAAGTCAGGGCAGGCATCCCGGAGTTGGTGGCCCTCCGGCTAAGACTGGAAGGAGGAGATAACTGGGCAGAGGAGGAAGGAACCTGGAGCACCAAAGCTGGGAGGGAGGAGGCAGAAAAGGGAGCCTCTCAAGGTGGCCTCCCAGGGGTCTTCACAGGGAAGGCACCTCTGCCCTCCCCAGCATCACCCCCACAGCATGGCTGCACTTACCGCTCTTGACACATAGTAGGCTCACACTTGGTGGGTGGATGAGTAGCCCATGCCCTTGTCTTCCCTTACCCAGACCTGGCCACCTTCCTCCTAACCATGGGCCAGTGCCTGGTCCCATCCAGATGGGCACTGTATTTGCCTGCTTGCCCTACCTGCTACCATTGTGCTGTTCCTCTGTGCCCCTGCCCTCCCAGCCTTAGCCAATACCACCCCTGGTGTCCCTCCGCCTGGCCCATGGATTCACACCATGTCCCTCCCAGCTCATCCCGGTGCCTGCTTCCTGCCAGCCCTGTGTGGCCTTTCTGGCTAGCCCAGCCTGAGAGGCCCCAGCCCTCCCCTTCCCTGCTGTGGTGGTCCCATGGCTCCAGAGGACAGGGAATTCCACTCTCCAGGGTGAAGCCAAGGACACTGCAGGTCTGGGGGAGCAGCTGGGGCCAGTCAAGGGACGAACGTGGTGGGGCCATGGATTTCTGTTCTTTTCCTGTTTGCTGGCCTGGGGCAGAGAGGCTGGTGGATATGAGGGTGCTTGGTTGTGGCTGCTCAGCCCCCCAAGGGTCCTTGTAGGAAGTGAGTGGGTACAGGGTGGTCCAGGCATGGTCCAGCTGTGGCTGATGGCCAGAGATGTCTCTCCACCTTCCCAGGAAAAGCTGTGGTGTGGCCCCTAGGGGGCTTCCCATCAGCATATTTCCACTGAGAGTCTGATAACCAAAGCTGACCTGAACAGGGGACAGGCTGTGGATGTGATATGGGGGACCAGGCGGCACTCCCTCAGAGGCCAAGGGACACCATGGGGTGCAACCCATGGTTGTTTGTTTCACCTGGCCAGGGGAGGCCTGGTGGACAGATAAAGTGGACCAGAAGCAGGGGAAACCTTGGCCCTCAAGAGGATGGGACTGCCTTTATACCCTTGGCCTGCCCCTCCCTCCCAGGGTCTTAGTGGGTCTCTCTGGACCTTCCCCTGTACCTTGCTGTACCTAAGGGTCTGACAGTTTTGATCTTCAGACGAGAGGGTCCCTGAAACCTACACAGGGCAACATTTACCCAAAGGAAGGCCATGACAGCTGTAGGCACTGAAGGCTCACTGTAGGCTGCGGGGGGGGGGGGGGGGGGGGGCCTCACTGGAGCCTACCTGGGTGGGAAGCTGGCCCTGGGTGGCCAGTCGTTGAGCAGGCCTGGGCTTGCCTGTGGGTGGTGCCTCAGCCACCTTTGGGACAGCCTGACCTGCACAGGAAGTGGGCCCTCCCCTCTCCTTGGAAACCTGATGCCACGCCCCTCCCGACACCTCTGCCTGTAGCTCGGCTTCATCTGGCCTGCTTGCCTCCTCTGGGCCTCTACTGTGATGCTCCCTGACCGGAGTGCCCGCTCCCTCCCGTGCCTCCTGTAGGAAGTCCTCACAGGGTGCACCCTTTCTTCTGGAGCTAACCCTAACCCTAACCACAGTTCAACAGCTTGGATGGAGCTCCATCATCTGTCCTGGGCTGGCCAGGGCCTTGGGGCTGACCCAGAGGCTGAGTGGTAGGTGGGCCAAGCAGGCCAGGGATGGACAGTCATGGGCAGGGTTCAGGTCTGGCCCCATGAGCAGAGACTCCTGGGAGGAATGGACACTGGCCACCCCAGCTTCCAGGTGGAGAACATCTTCGCTAGTGGTGTCCAGGTGGTGGTATTGTGGGCTCCTCACACTCAACCCACTGGCGTCAATTCTGGCGGCCCTGTGGGCCCAGTCTGCTGGGTCCTGTCCCTTCAGCCCCTCTGTCCACTGTGTTCTGCTGGACCCTGGGAGCCCCCTCTGGGGAAGCAGGACTGTGGGATGTGTGAGACGCAGCCCAAGCCAGAGCTGGGTGGGGAAGGATGTCCCAGTCTCCAGCCGCCATCCGCGAGTCAGCTCTGCAGCGGGATCTCTCTACAGCCCAGCTGCTCTGGGGGCTGGGCCCCTTTCCGGAGACCAGCCTGCCTTCCTGCCTCCTGTCTCCCGCTTCCCAGTAGCCCAGCCTCAGTGATGAACACCTGGCCTCTGCTGTGCCTCCATGGGATCGTCTCTGCCCTGACTCTGAGGTGTCAGCTGGCACTTCTTGGATTCTGATGCTTCCCACACCTGTGACAGTGTACACCTCTGCAGCCCCTGGTGCCCAGGGGACATCTTTCTGCCCTTTGCCCCTCAGGAGATCAGGTTGCCCTTGACCTCCTCCCCACCCACCGAGGCTCCTAGCTCATGTGGGCCAGGCTGTGGGCAGGGCTCCCTGCCAGGAGTGGGTGTCGCTGCCCTGTGGAGTGGCTTTGTGTGGCCTCAGCTCCCAGGGCCTCCATCCATGCTGGCAGCACTTGGCCCTCCTGACTGCTGCCCTGCCTCTTTCAGAATGGTGTCCAGAAGTCGTGGGACTTCATGAAGACCCATGACAGGTGAGGGCCTGGCCTGGTGGCTGGGAATTTCTGGATACACCGGAGCCCTGGGCTGGGGGCCCACCTAACCCCTAGTTTCTGCCCTCCCCATGGTCTTCAGTCACCCTTCCCTCAGGCCCGCCTTTGGCGATCCTGTCCCTGAGAGGTCAGCCTGAGGCCTGACAGCTGGTTGGGTCCTGGCTCAGACCACCTGGATCCTGGTAGCAGGCTGGGCCTCCTGGAGCTGGGAGGCCAGCCTGGTGTCCTTGCCCCAGCACTGGGATGCAGCCTGGGTGGAGATGTAGGTGGCCTGAGGGGTGTGGCAGTCGTGTAGCCAGCTAGTAGGGGCCCAGTGTCCTGTCAGTTACCCGGCCTCCACGCCCCTCCTGACACAGTAAGCTGTCCAGCATGTCCTGTCCCCGTTCCTGCTAGCCAGAATACAGTAGGTCCAGGTCCTGGCCTCACCATGTATCCCTAGCAAGTCTGGCCCTGCTGGGCCTCAGTATCCTCATCTGAGCAAGGGGCCAACTTTTCTGGGCTGCTGGGAAGAGGGAGGGGGCATGCTGGGGATAGGAGGATGGGAACCAGGTCCCCCAGGGAGGGGAGGTGGGGCCACTTGTGTGCTGAGCTCCCTGCCCCCACACAGCGTGACCATTCTCCTGTTCAACTCTTCTCAGAGGAGCCTGGTGTTGGTGAAGCAGTTCCGGCCAGGTGAGGCCAGCTGGGTGGGAGGTGGGGAGGACGGATCGGTAGGGCACTTCCAGTTGAGGGACTGTGTGCAGGTGTGGGGACCTCCAGGAGACACTGAGGCCTGGTGAGAGGGTCAGGCTCCTAGCAATCACTGGGGGTAACCACTGCATGGCGGTGTCCTTCCCCACCAGCTGTGTATGCAGGTGAGGTGGAGCGCCGCTTCCCAGGGTCGCTGGCCGATGTGAACCAGGACCAGCCCCGGGAACTGCAGCCCACGCTGCCTGGCTCAGCCGGGGTGACAGTTGAGCTGTGTGCTGGCCTTGTGGATCAGCCCGGGCTCTCGCTGGAGGAGGTGGTGTGCAAGGAGGCTTGGGAGGAGTGTGGCTACCGCTTGGCGCCCTCTGATCTGCACCAGGTCGCAACGTACAGGTGAGGGGCTGGGGCAGGGCGTCTGCTGTCCTCGGGCCCTGGGGAGAGGTGTGTGTGGGCAGGACAGACTCCTCCTTGGTTTTCCACGTGGGATCGAGAGGTTGGACCGACACTCCTCAGATCCTCAGCAAGTCCAGAACCCAGGGTTCCTGGGGCCTGGAACATGCTTGGTGCAGGTCCCCACCCGGCGGGCCAGCCACGTGGGGCCAACTCCCAGTGGCAGCTGCTGCTGACAGATGCCTTCACTTCCTGTGGGATTAAGCACCAGGACGCTGGGGGTGGGTGAGTCACAGCTCTGTTCTCAGATGGAGGCTCAGGAATGAGGAGAGGCCAGTTCTGGGCCCAAGGGGCAGCTCTCCATGAGGGGAAGAGGCAAAGCCCGAGCTTCAGAACCCATCCCAGCTAAGCCCAGATGTCTCCTCCTGGCCTCCATGAGGCAGGCTGGCTGGGACCACCTTCCCAGACAGGATATTGGGGTAAAGCTCCCTGACTCCAGCCAAGGTCTGGGACAGGAGGAGGGTCCCTCTGCCACCTCTCAGCCTAGCACATGGTCACTCTGTTTTGGGCTCCAGGACCTCACCAGGTACAGCCCTGTGGTGGGGCAGGGTTTCCACACGAGGCAGGATTTCCATGCGCAGGTTGAAGGTTGTGAGTGTGAAGGGCTGGCTGGTTTCTCTGCCGGTGTCCCTCTATCCTGGGGTGGTGGGCAGGGAGAATCCAAGGGGCCTGATCTTGCTTAGGGGATTGGCCAGTGGGCAGGGTAGTGGACCACGCAGGGATGGAAGGGAGGTGGGAGGTACCTAGACGGGCTGGGGTCCTCTGGACAAGGTGAGCCACGCGGGGTCCTGGCAGAGTTTCAAGGGCAAGTGGACAAGAGGTTTCACAGACAGGCTGCGGCCTGACTCTGACGATGCCGGGTAGCCATGAAGGGTTGGGGGCCGTGGGACATCTGGCCAGGGCACTCACCTGCTGGACACAGAAAACAAAGCCCAGGAGGGCCAGTGATTAGCTAAAGAGTGAGGGAAACTGGAACCCGCCTGGGGAGGGGCAGCCCCGCAGGCTGGGCCACAGAGGGACCGCCTCCTCCACAAGCCGGTGGAAGCTGGAGACCCCCCCCAGGCCAGGCTGCGGCTGTTGGCAGGAGCCCATCGGGGCCTGTGGAGATAGGAGTAGGGGCGAGGAACCACCAGGGAGTTGGTTTGGGGGCCCCCTTGTGGGGCTGGGGGACCTGGGGACTGCCCCGTTCTGCAGGCCTGTCACTGAGGGCAGTCTCCTCTCTGGCGCTCTCAGTGTGCCCTCCTGGGTGGGCTTGCCCCAGCCCTGACATCTCCTGGACACCCCGCGGCCCACATGCTCGCCTGCTCACCCCTCCTGTTCTGCAATTCAGCCTGGCCCCTGGCCATCCCATCTTCATGGCTGGCAGTCACCACTTGGGACCCTGTCCATGCCAGTCTGGGCTACTGCCCACTAACTGTGAGGCAGAAACACCTCACTCATTTCCAGCCGAGGACCAGTGGCCATGCTGAGATGCTGAGAGCCCCAGTCCCACACCCTGACTGCTTTGGCCCATGCTGACCTCACCTGTGACCACTGGGCCTGCTGGGTTTGTCTTCTGCCCATCAGCCTGGGGCCCCCGGGTGCAGACAGAGGTCTGGCAGAGACCTCGGCAGCTGAAGGAGGGGGCTGGGGGCTGGGCCAGTGGGGAAAGAGGCCCTGACTAGATGGCCAGAGGGTGAGGGGCAGGGGGCTGCAGGAGGGGCCATCGGTAGAGCAGCCTGCCACAGACATGGTGGTGTCATGTGGCACCCCTTCATGACCTCACTGCTCCTGGGGCTCTCAAGTAGAGTCCCTGGCTGTGGTCTTCTGCCAGGTGTCCCCAAGCTGCGGTCAGGGTTGTCAGGCAGTTCAGAGACCCCTCCAGACGTGGGTCCTCTTCCGAGTTCACACAGTTGTGGCGGAATTCAGCTCCTTGTGACCACAGGACAGAGGGCCCGTTTCCTTGATGGCTGTTGGCTAGGGACCACTCTCAACTTCTAATACTAACTACCTGCAGGTTGTTTTGTCCTGAGGGCCAGAAAGACAGCATCTCTTTCATTGTTTCCACCTCTGACCTTGAAACCTCTCTTGAGAGCTCGCCTGATTAGGGTCCTTTGGGGTAGACTCAGATCAGCCAAAGGTCCTAAATCACAGCTGCAGAACCCGCCTACCTCTGACACTTAGGCCAGTCCTGGAAGGCACACCCCAGCATGTGCCTGGTTCCCCCCCATGTAAGGGTGTGTGGCACCAGAATACGCATCATGGGTGGGAATCTGGGGAGGGATGGGGCAACCCAGAGTCCCACCTGCTCAGAAGGAAAGAAGCCAAAGGGGCAGGGTGACTCATAGGGCCACCATGGTGGGTCAGCAGGCCCTGTCTCCCCTCACAGGTCTGGAGTAGGACTGACCGGCTCTAGCCAGACCATGTTCTATGCAGAGGTGACAGATGCCCAGCGAGGCGGGCCAGGAGGGGGCCTGGTGGAAGAGGGTGAGCTCATTGAGGTTGTGCACCTGCCTCTGGACAGTGCCCAGGCCTTTGTGGACAACATGGACATCCCCAAGACCCTTGGCGTCATCTTTGGCATCTCCTGGTTCCTCAGCCAGGTGGCTCCCCGCCTGAATCTCCAGTGAGACTCTGGGATGGGGACTCAACTCAGAAGCAGTGTCCTGGCCACTCACCCTCCTCCCTGCAGACCCAATAAAGCTTGTGCAGTTCTAGCTCATGGCCACTGGCACCACGTCTGTGACCCGGCACAGGCTTGGAGAGGACTGGGCAGGGCAGGGGTCTGTGAGCCTACCCTGGGAAGGTCTGGGTGGGGGTGGCAGGCCCCCATGAGAGCTCCTCCGCTCTCTCTGCTGTAGGCCATGAGGTAGCTGCTCTGAGGAGCAGACAGGTGGCAAAGGGCTGGGAATAGGCCAGGGGTGAGCCACAGCAGGGTCAGCTAGGGCAGGCTGGGGCTAGTCTGTGCCTCCTCTGGGCAGGGGAAGAGAGTCCAGGGTGTGCCAGGCTGGGTGCTCAGGGAGTGCAGATCATAGGCCTGGGGTGGGCTCACTAGTCCCTGTGCCACAGGGCAAGCTGTGCCCATGGGAGTGGGGGCTGAGCCAGCCCTTGAAGGCCTATTGGGAGGGACAGCATGGCTGCTGCACATTCCAAAGAGTGTGCACCCCCTGCCCCTGAGGCAAGTGAAGGTCCCTTGCCTTGCCTGGGAATGGGATACTGTCCCCTCTGGGAGCCTGTGACCAGAGCTGCCCCTCATGGCCCCTGGACTGTGCACGTCTGTGAAGGACCCCCTCTCAGTCTGCAGGGTGTGAGGGATGTCTGCAGGCCTGCCCCATGATGAGGACCCAGGGCAGTACTCTTGGTTGGCATGGGCGCCTGGGCCCTCTGCAGAACTGCTTCAGCCAGGCCCAGGACCTAGCATCGGGGCTCTGCTGGCCTGTGCACTCTGCCTGCAAACCCCGCGTGCCCTGGCCCACGTGAGCTAGCCTTGCTCTCTGGTGGGAGGCTCCAGCCAACCGAGATGCACACAGCTCAGGGGCCATGGAGGGGCAGCTCCGGCCACAGGCTCCTAGAGCACCGGGGTGGCAGGAGGGCACACTGCTGCCTGGCCAGCTAGTGGGCTGAGGTCACCAAGGCAGAGTTCACTGTGGCGGGTGTCCTTACTGGCATTGGAGATGCTAAGTGATCTGTCTGGTGTGGGGGCAGACGAAGGGCCAGGGTGGCTTTCTAAGGAAGGCCAAGCCTGAGACTTTCTGAGGATGGTCACCTGGCTCAGTCCTCCCCACCTCAGTCCCTCTAGTGAGCTCTTGGGCCACACCCTGGCAGGTGGGGCAGCAGGGTCATGGCCCATGGACCCTAAGGTGGAGGTACCTAGGAGTGCTGTCTCCCTGGGTAGGTTGGAACGGGAACTGGAGGGACAGGAGCTCTGCTGTGATCCTGACTTGCTGCTCTGTGTCCAGTGTCCCCTTGGACCAGGCCCTGACCTGGAGGGATGGCGTCCACTAGCAAATGCTGGTGCAGGGCTGGGGCCTCCTTCCCTCCCACACTCTGCCCTGTCCTGGGCCCAGCCAGACAGGCAGGCAGGTGAGGTTGAATGTGGAGGGCATGCAGGCCCTCCCCTCCTGCTGGCCTGGGCAGCAATCCAGGGGGCACCTGCAGCACAGTGCTGGATGGCCTTGGGAGGCCTAGTATCAGGCTGTCCTGAGGAGGCTGTGCTGAGGGGCCCACTCAGGCAGCACCACCTGTATGCAAATGTAAATGCTGGCTACCGCCAGGTGGGACCTGTGGAAGCCCAGCCAAGCAAGTGATAAGACTGGCAGGAGAGACAGACTGGGCTGGGCTGCAGTGGGGTCCTGGCCACTCAGCTTCACTTGCCCAGAGAAAGCCCAGAAGGACTCCCAGGGAGGACCCCTGTCCAGGCCCCAGCTGCCCCCACCCTGTCTCCCTCACTTCCAGTTGAGGGAGTTGCCTGGCAACTCCTGGTGGTCCCTGGGCATCTGGATCTGGGTGCAGTTCATCCCCTCGGTCTGCTCTGCAGCCTGATGGGCAGGTCAGCAGGCGCGGCTGCCTGGCCTGATGGAGCTGGCATCGATTTCCCGGCACTGTTGGGGGGGGGGCTGTAACCGGAAACTCCCCTCCCTGGCCCATGGCTATATTTAGCACCACAGGACGCTGGCGGAAGCACAGTTCACTCCTGAGCCCAGTCAGCTCTGAACCTCAGGCTGTCTGGTCCCAGCCTGGTCCCTAGCAATGTCCCCTGGGCCTGAAGCCCCTGGCAAGGCCAAGTGGCTCCCTCTCTCTGTGCCTTGTCCAGCACAAGCTAAGCTTTGGAAAGGGTCCCCCAGGTAGCGGGTGAGTGAAGCTGAGAGGCAGAGGGACACTGTGGTTCCGTGGGCTGCAGCATAACCAAGCAGGCTCCAGGAAGAGTGGTGGCCAGGGATCTCCAGTCCCCTCAAGCCAGCAGGGTGCAGCACGAGAGTCACATGTACTGAAATCTGTCACTGCTGTTGACTTTTGGGAACCTGCACACCTCCCCAGCACTTCTCGCCTGTGGATTGTGGCAACCCTCTCGGGAGGGACCTAGGAGGGAAGAAGCCCCTTTATAGTGCCCAGTTTCTCCCCAAGGGCACCTTCTGGACCTGCGGCTCCTCCTGGACACCACCAGGTCCAGGCTGTGGTTCCCTGCAGGTAGGAGAGGAAGGTTACCTTGAGGGGGAGGGGCACCTGTACCTAGCAGGTGGCATCCTGGGCAGGAAGGCAGGGACTGACCCCTGGTATTGCTCAGATGCTCACTAGCTGCCCTGGCCACAGAGACCTAGGTCTCACTCCCAGAGGGCCTGGATGGAGGCCGGAGGGGCCAGATCACCATTTCCCAGCTCTTCAAAAGGCAGGACAGCAGCAGGAAGCTGCCTGCTCCCTGCTGGGCACACTTGCTTTTTTTTGGTACAGGGATTGAACGCAGGGCACAGACCACTGAGCCACACCCCCAGCCCGATTTTGTATTTAATTTAGAGACGAGTCTCACTGAGTTAGCGCCCCACTGTTGCTGAGGCTGGCTTTGAACTTGCAATCCTCCTGCTTCATCCTTCCAAGCCGCTGGGATTACAGGCGTGTGCCACTGCGCCTGACCATGCTTGCCTCTCTAGGGGCAGTGAGCACCCCTCCTGGGAGGGCCATGCTCACAGCTCTGTGTGAACTGCCTGGGCGCAGGAAACCAGGGCAGCAGACAGGGGAGGGGGGGCAAGGGAGATTGTTGCCTGAATTCTGTCTCCCTTATGCATTCCCCCTTCTCAGCCCCTACACTGCCAGGTGCTAGCTGGCTACCAGCCCTTGTCACCTGCACTGTGGCAGTGCCTTGCCCCTGCCCCTGTGCTCCTCTCCTGTCTGCAGCCAGGGCTCTTGGTGAAAATGGAAGTTGCCATGTTGCCCAGCTCAGCTGCTCTCAGACTTCCCCTTGGTCTCGGCAGGAGGACTACAGTCTCCAAGTGGCTTGGCCTAGTTGCCACTCCCACCCAGGCCCTTGCCAGGTCAAGCTTCTTTGGCCCCAGGGCCTTGATACATGCTGTTTCCATTCCTCACCTGAATGCCCACCTTCTGGGTCTTCACAGAGCTTCTGGGAAGTGGTTTGTTGTTCTTCATTATTTGTCTAAGTCCCTATGCACCCCTGAACAGAAAGGTCCTTGACCGTGGGCAGGGGCTGTGATTGCCTTTTTACCACTTGTAGGGACTTCCCAGACCTCCCTGGGTAGCAGGGCAGAGGGCGTAGGCAGGGATGGAGATGGGACCCCCTCTCCAGGTGAGTGAAGGAGAAGAAGCATCCCCACTCAGAGCCCCCTTTTGCAGGAAGAAAGTGACTGAAAGGCTCTGGATACAGCTCAGATTCCCTTATTTGGCAGGGGTCTCTGTGTGTGGCCAGGCCTGGCTTGTGTTGTGCCCCCTACCCTGTCTGCCGGCCACAAGCTGGAGACTCAGGTGGGGGCGGAGCTCTTTGAGCAGAAACAGAGGCTGTGGTCACAAGACTCTAGCCCTCTCCTTCAGGGGCCCCTGCTCCTGCAGGGGGCAGGCAGGGCAGGTCAATAGGGTGTGGGGCCATTCCCAGGGCACTGGGTCCCCAGGGCAGGCTACCAGGCACAGCCTAGAGAGGGAGGGCAGCACCTCTATGCCCTCTTCCCTCTTGACAGCCCAGCCCCTGAATCTAGGGGGCATCTGTGCTTCCGAAGTTTCTGCTCCAGGAAGCCCCTCATTGGCAATGACTTGGTCTAGGAAAGGGGCAACCCATCAACACCCATCCCCGGGACCAGAGATTTGGGGAACAGTCAGGGGAGAGGACGGCTCAGCTACTGTGGGGGTGGGATCAGAAACCTTTCTCCAGTATGGGGATATCCAACCATCATGGTGACCTCAGCCCTGGAAGGGGTCCTGATCAGTGGATGAGAGGCTGTTTGCAGACAAGGAGCCCTTGGTATTGACCTTGGGTAGAAGGAGCAGAGAGGTCACCCAGGGAGAGTGCAAGGAAGTGATGGCAGAGGGATGGGACAGAGGGCTTGGCAACCCGGCAGCAGGATACTCTTCAGACAGCCCTCTGGACATGTTCCACCAGCTTTTGTTTGCGCCCCCCGCCCAAAGCCCGGACCTCTGGCCTGGGCGTTCCTCGAGGGCAGGGCCTGGCGACCCCATGCCAGTGCCGAGCTGGGCACCTAGCCTGCACCCAGAAGCATTTGTGAACTGGCGGCTCTACCCGCGTGCCTCGCGGAGGGGAGGGCCGGGGCGTCAGAAGGGAGCAGCGCCCCCTGCAGCCGGCACGGAGGAGGCAGGAGGGATGAGCTGGGTAAGATTCTCTGGGGAAAGGGGCGCACAGTAGGGGCTGAGCCCCTCGAGTCCCGGGGCCGCGCCCATCCCTCGGCCGAGAGGATTTGCGCAGCAGGCGCATCTCCTCTGGGACCTGCAACAGTGCGGTGGAGGCTCACTGATGGGAGAGGACCACAGCGGTGACCTCAGGGGGCGCCCCACCTCCTGTCTCCTGACCCCGGGGAGGGGGGGGAACTCAAGCACAGCCGAGGCCGCCTTGTTGTGCCAGCCACACTCGCTGGGCTGGGGCTGGAGCAGGGACGCAGCCCGCAGCCCTGCCGTCCCGGCGTCCCGCAGCCCGCCGCTCAGCAAGCAGGCCGCGCCCTCGTCGCCTTTAAAGCTCTGGGCGCCCCCAGCCCCCCCGGCCCCACCCCGCAGCGGGGCCCCGCCCCCTCATGCATATGCAGGTGCGCGGGTGACGAATGGGCGAGCGAGCTGTCAGTCTCGTCCCGAACTTGTTGGCTGCGGTGCGGGGAGCGCGGGCGCGCAGAGCCGAGGCTGGGACCCGCCGCCGCCGCCGCCGCCGCCGCCGCCGCCGCCGCCACCGCTGCCGGGTGGAAGCCGGGCCGGCCGCCGGAGCGCGGCCGCAGCGAGCCGGAGCCGCCGCCGCCCCTGCACGCCCGCCCGCAGCCCGCGCTCCCGGCGCTGCGCTCGACCCCGCCCGCGCCGCCGCCTGTGCTGCTGCCGCTGGCGCTTGGAGGGCGGGCGGGCAGGCGCTGGAGGCCGGCGCGGCGCCGGAGCGGGCGCGGGCGGCGGCGGCGGCGGGGCCGCGGGCGGGGTCGAGGCGGCGATGCGGGGCCGGGGGCGCCTGCCACGGTGGCTGCTGCTGCTGCTGGCACTCTGGGTGCAGGTAAGCTGGGCGCACAGTGGCGAGGGGCGCGGACAGGGCGCACCGGGCCGCCCCTCGGGGCCAGGAGGGCGCCTCGGGGCCGCAGCGGTTCCGAAGCCCTCGGGGCTGCGCGCGGCTATCGGGGTGGGGGCGGGGCAGCAGGGCTGCCCCTAACCGGGCGCCCGGCGGGCCGACCCCGGCCCGCGCCTCCCTCGGCTCTCCCGCTGCCTTATTTTTAGGTGGCGCGGCCCATGGGCTATTTCGAGCTGCAGCTGAGCGCGCTGCGGAACGTGAACGGGGAGCTGCTGAGCGGCGCCTGCTGTGACGGCGACGGCCGGACGACGCGCGCGGGGGGCTGCGGCCACGACGAGTGCGACACGTACGTGCGCGTGTGCCTGAAGGAGTACCAGGCCAAGGTGACGCCCACGGGGCCCTGCAGCTACGGCCACGGCGCCACGCCCGTACTGGGCGGCAACTCCTTCTACCTGCCGCCGGCGGGCGCTGCGGGGGACCGAGCGCGCGCGCGGGCCCGGGCTGGTGGTGACCTGGAGCCGGGGCTCGTCGTTATCCCCTTCCAGTTCGCTTGGCCGGTAGGTGCGCCCCTTCCCCACACCCTGTTCTCCACCCCCCCCCCCCTCAGCGCTCTGAGCCCAGCTCGGCACTCCAGCACCTGCGGCCCCGCGGGGTACTGGCCGCGCTCACCCAGACGGGGCGGGGCCGGCAGGGGGCGCCCCGCGGCGGGCGGTCCCTAGGCGCGCGCTCTGCGGGCCGGTCCACGCCTGGCCACGTGGGCGCGCAGGAGCCGCGGCGCCGACGAGCGCGGGCGCGGGGTCGCGGCGGGCAGAGCGGTCCGCGTGCGCGGCGGCCCTCGGCGTGTGCCTGCGACGCCCCGCTCGTGTCTGTCTGGGTGGGGAGGCGCGAGGCGCCCTGGGCCCGGGCAGGCGGCGGAGGCATGTGCGTCGCGCGTGCTGGGGCCAGTCTGGGGCAGGCCCTGGCGGAGCCGCCCCGGGCCCTTGGCCAGCTTGCACCCGCCCTGCAGTTTCCTGGATGCCCGGGGGCACGGGCAGGCGCTTGGGACCTGGGTCGGGAGGGCCTAATGCATGTGTGTTGGCGGAAGTCCCTGCTGCTGGAATAAAGATGCCCAGAGGAAACAGTGGGCCCCAGTGCTGTGACCCTCAGTGCTGTGATCCTTGTGGAGCTTCTCGTTTGTGTTTTGATTTTGTTATGTTTTGGAGGGTGGGAAGCTGAGGCTAGGGGGCGTTTTGTCTTCTTTAGGGTTGGCCAGACAGACAAGAGCCCCGGCGTGGGCATCCTGAGCATGCTGGGAGGAGGACATGGGGATCCTGCTTTGGGAGACAGGCCTTTGCCCATGGCTGCCTTGGGCAGTAGGGTGCAGAGGGCTGAGGCACCAGAACTTGTAGGTTCTTATCTGCTTGTTGGCTGTCTGCAGGCCTGGAATTGAGGGGGGGGGCAGGAACTGGAATGGCTGTTGAGTAGGTCTTTGCTGTGGTGGGGGCAGCTGGGGCCTGTGATTAGGGAGTGGACAGAGCAGGTGCCCCGGGACTCAAGAGCCTTTCCTGGCTGTGGTCTTCTGGGTGGCCCAGCCACTGGGAGGCATAGGAGTGTGTCCACCTGACGTCCTGGGCCTTAAAGAGCCTGGAAATTGGGGCCAAGCATGATCAAGGCTGGCCAGCAGGCTCTCCTCTGTGCCCAGGCTGCATCCCCTCTGTGGGCTGCCCTGGTTTTCTCCATCTTCACCCTTCCTGGTCCTGCCCACACTGGGGATGCCTGCCTGCCACAGCCCCTCCTGCTCTCCCCTACCACTCAGCACCCCTGCTATTCCTTGACCCGGAGCTCTCAGAGTGGGGAATGTGTCCCCAAGATGGAAAAGGTCAGGGGCAGGCATGGGCGGGCCCCGGCATTTACCACCAGCCCAGCCCCCTTCGCCCCCACAGCGCGCATCGGGCAGGTCTGAGCAGGGCCCGCAGCCTGTCATCTGCACTTGGGCTAGAGCCAGCACAGCTCTAGATCGCTACCTGAGGATGTGTTTTCTGCTGGAGTTGGCAGCAGTGGCATGGGGGCAGGGAGGCCCTGGAGGAATGTGACGGGCCAACGCGTGTCCCTCGTGGCTCTTTGCCCCGCCAGGCGGCCAGTCTGTGTGGGATGGGATGGGACAGGCCCTCGCCTTCCCTGGTGTCTGGGCCTGGGTCTCAGTCCCACCTTGCCTCCCATCCTCCTGCTTCCAGCTGCCTCCCTCAATGCTCCAGGAGGGCCAGGGCCATGGGGTAGTAGCACGCATGGCGGAGGCTCTGCTCCCCTCTCCCCTCCCGCCATGCGACCCGGCTGCTAGGCCTGGAGCTGGCTGGCATGGTGATGCCAACACCCTGGTATTTCCGCTCAGCCAGCAGCAGTCCCGCGGCCACACTTCTCCAGCTTGCCACAAGTTCAGCTCTGTCCTATGAACTGGGGTGCACTTGGAATCAAGGTGGCCACTGGGACATTTGGCTCTGAGTCGGCTGAGTGAGGACTGTCTAGGCTCCCAGGGACTGAGGCAGGTGCTTCAGCCTGGAGGGTGGGGCAAAGTCCTAGCTAGGACCAGCGGAGACCCCTGGGCTCCTTGGAGGAGTGGGTGTGAGGTGGGCCTCTTGAGAAATGAGACAGCGGTGGGAGGTCGACCGGAAGCTACTTTGGACTCTGCACATGACCTTACTTGGGGCTGTCTGTGGCCTGTAGCTCCATGTTGGTTTGAGGTTCAGCCTCTTAAAGTTGATGAGCCTGGGGTCTTGGATGTGGAAAGGTGCAGCCCTGGCTGGCTGCACATGTGTGGGGGCTGTCTTCTTGGCCCTGCCCCACGGGGTGCCTTTCAGAGCTTGGTGTCATCCTGGGTTGGTTGATGCCTGGCCTGTGGCTGTTCACAGGTGTGAGTGAGTACTCTGTGTGGCAGTGGCCAGAGGAGGGTTTCAGAGGAGCAGGAAGCTTTCCTGTGGGGCCTGGTGGATTAGGGGAGGTATAGGGTGGTCAATAGTTGGCCCTGACCTGGACAGCCAGGGTCCCACCCTGCAGAGGACTGATGAGGGAGGAGACATGGTGGTCTAGCTGGAGGCCACTCCTGCTTGGCTAGCCCACCTTCTGAGCTCAAGAGCCCTGTCCAGAGTGAGGTCCTGTCCCCAGTCTGCTTCCTTGGAGGTAGACCCTCCTGGTATGTGCACTGCAAGTACCAGAGGGCAGCTGCTAGTGGTGGCATGACAGATCATGGGCCCCGGGTAGGTCTGGGGGTGTAGGAAGACCCGGGTGGGTAAGGGCCCTGCAGATGCCAAGGAGGGCTGGGGCTGGCTGTTTCTGGTGACTCCAGGAGCTGAAATCCGTGGCCATTAGCAGTTTGGGCTCAGCTGTCCTCACCAGAGGTGGATGCAGCAGTGCCTTCTACTAGGACCCTAGGAAAGGCACCCGGCTTGGTGCTGCTGCAGCCCCAAGCCTGGCTCCCAGCCTTCCCCTCCCCAACTGGCTATTCAGCAGAAAGCCCAGGTTCCCAAAGGCCTAGGTGTGCTTGGGGGTGGGAGGAGAGGACTGGCAGGGTTTTCAGGACCAGGGGAGACCCCTGGGGAGGGGCTCTGTGGCTGGTTGGGGCCATGAGTGCCAGGGGCAGGGCTGGTGGGGTGTGGACACAGGACCCAGCCCCAATGCATCCAACTGGCCATGGAGGCCCAGCCTTATGAGTCCCCAGCCAGGCTGTGCTGATAGGTGCTCCAGAGCTGCCCTTGGCAGGTGTGAGGTCCAAGCTGCCCTCTGCTTTGCCTGGAGCTAGGGGCTGGTGCAGCACTGGCCTCTTGCTCATCCTGTCCACCTCCATGCGCCTTCTCTGCACACAGGAGGTTAGGGTGGGGTGGGCACTGCCCTGTCTGACCCTTCCACACCTTCTCATTTGGGACCAGGAGTCCTGCTCAGGGGGGTTTCGGGGCAAGCTGAGCTCTGCTTTGCACCCGGGAGGAGGAAGGGCTGCCCAGCTAGTAGGGGGTTTGCAGATGGCTGGGGATCTTTCTCTGGACCTTAAGGGTGTAGTTGGGGAGAAGGTAAGTTGCAAAGGTGGGTGTGCAGGTGCGGCTTGGTTGGGAAGGGATCGCAACTCCCAGGCTTCTTCCTGGATGTTCTGTGGTGTCTGGACTGAATGGGGAGTGGGCTGGGCCAGTACGGGATCCTGGAGAGCCAAGCCAGGACCTGAAGGCCATGGTGCTGACAGAGGTCCTCAATCACCAACCTTAGGTGGTCGCCAACCTCAACTGATCCCTGTACCCATGCTCAGCCTGAATTAGGCCGCTTCTCTCCTTTAGTGAGGGCCTGGGAGTATGAGGGGCTCTCAGGCTAGTCACTGGTGGGTCTCTGGAGCCTGGGGTGGGGGCCCTCCCCCATCTCTTGGATGACAATGGTGGTGGAGGCCTGAGCCTCTCCAAAGCTCGGGTTTCAGGAAATGTATCTGCTGAGAGCTCCTGGCTCCGGCACCTAGCACTGTGCTCTGGGGTCGCTGGGGATGTGGAGAGAGCCCAGTGGAGGCTTGGGCCTGGGCAGTGAGCCTGAGGCTGTGTTGGCCTGGGTGCCCGCGCTTGGTCCCACATCTGCCTTTCACCCCACCAGCCTTGTCTGGGGGTGGGATGGGTTTGGACTTAGCCTCGGGGCTCTGCACAGGGAAGAGGTCATCATGGGGCGGGGTGGGGTTGGCTAGGAGTGTGACCACGTGTGGCAAGGCCTTCAGTGATGACATCCTCCAGCTGGGGGCCTCTGGGGCTGGGTTGGGGGGAGGCTCTGGGCTCTTCCTGCTTGTTGGGGAACCTGGGCAGGTGGGGGTCTGGGACCTGTGCCCAGTCCACCCATTTCCCCTGCTGGTCCCAAGTCCCCATGGCCCCCTAGCCCCATCCCTCGGAACAGCGGGAACTCTGCGTCCACACAGCACCGTTGTTCCTCCTGTCCAGAGGGTTCCACAGAACCCTGCCCCAGACCGCGGGCCACAGGTTGTCATTTGCAGGGGAGGGAACGGAGTCTTAGAGGCTGGTGGGTGGGAGAGAGGGGCTGGGAGGGCCTGCAGGGCCTGGCAGGTGGGCGAGAGGCAGGTGCCATCCCGCCTGCCGGCTCAGGTTCTCCCTGGATGACTTCCTGCCGCCCAGGTGTAGGGAGCCCAGCTGGCGGGCGGTGGGGCCCTCTTGGGCGGCGGGCGGGCGGGCTCATGTCCCTGTGGGAGTGTGTAACTGGAGCCCCAGGCTCAGGCGAAGGAGGCGGTAATCCTACCTGGGCGGCTGGCGTGGGTTTCCTGGGAGCTGGGAGGAGCTCCCTGCTCACCCTGCAGCCCAGGTGTGGCTGGAGCTGCTGGGCCCTGGCTAGTCGGCGGCGTGGCCCACTGGGTGGTCTCAGATCCATTCTGGCCCTGTCCTCACTCTTGGCCTTGATGATTCCATGTCCTGCCCAGCAACCAGAGCAATTGTGGAGCTGTTGGCCTCAGACCCCCAGTGGCCTCTGTTTTGCGGAGTGTCAGTGACAAAGTCACCTGTGGCCCTCAGGTGTGGCATGCTGCCTGGTGCTGCCTCCCAGCCCTTGTCCTTGCTCTGAGCCCTGCTGTGTGGTCCTTCTGCTCACAGTGCCGCCTCATTGCCCGGCAGTCCCTGTCCCCCTGCCCCTCTCCAGTCCTCCAGGACAGGAGTTCTCCTCCATGCTGGAGCTGGATGGGTCCACGCCTGATGTGAACGAGTGCAGGGGACAAGTGGAGCCTGGGAATGGGCTGGAGGCCTCGACTGTCCCCAGGAGGCAGATAGGACTGCCAGGCAGAGGTGTCCAGGTGTGGGCCCCAAGGCAGACAAGTGGTGTGCCCAGGTAGTGGCTGTGAACACGGGAGCCGTGAGCCCCAGGAGGTCTCTGCCACCAGGCAGACAAGGACTGGGCGTTTGGGGACTGCCTGGGTCCTATGGGTGGGGCTGGGAGTCCTCGTGGCTACAGGGAGCCCTGGGAGAAGGGCAGTTGCTGGCGCCTGGCGGGGTTGGGGGGCGTGGCAGGCATTGGGAGGAGAATTTAAGAAAGACTTAAAAAGTGGAATGGAGAGGCATGGTGAGCCCCACTGGGAAGCTTCTAGAAGGAGACAAGGTGATCCCTCCTTGTGGCCTTGCTCCCTTGCTGGCCTAAGCTGTCCATATTTGAGGTATCACCAGGCAAGGGTTCCTGAAGCCAGGCTGGGTGGTGGAGGCTGAGCATGATTGGGGCTGGTGGGCACTGGGTTGGGGAAGCTGAGTTCGTAGGTGCCAGGCATGGATGAGGGTGCCAGGCTTAGGGTTGGAGTCCATGGGAGGATGCAGCAGTGAGAGTGGGCCTCTGGGGCTGTGTGGCTTCCCCAGCACAGCCCGGCTGCAGGGAGGGGGCGCCTCCCCAGATGCCCTGTGCAGTGTCCCTTTGGTGGACTGAGGTCAGACCTGCTATCCCAGGGGCCCTGGCTTGATGGAGCCGGTTGACCCTAGGGTTGTTCATGGGCTCATGGTTGCCCTGAGGATGGTGCTGGGCAGTGTGGACGCAGCCACAGAGGATCCTGGGATGTACAAAGTCCCTGAGGGGCAGTGCGGCCGAGCAGCTCAGAGCTCCCTCTGCAAGGCCAGGTCTGTGTTGCCAGAGTGACCGACACAGCTGCACCCGTGGCTGAGCAGGAGGGCCAGATGGTGGGGCAGCTGCAGCCCTGGCAGAGTCTGTGCCAGGCAGGCCCAGGACCACTTGGGTCTCAGTTTCCTCATCTGCACCTGCCCGGGCCTGGGTGGAAGCGTTTACGGGTTTTGCCTGTTTGCTGTGAAGCTGCTGTCTGGGGGGCAGCACCTGAATTTGGCCTGTGGGGGTGACTCCACGTGCCTGGTGGAGGGGCAGCAGGGCGGGCACAGCATGTCTGGCAGTGGGACCTCAGGTGTCCTGCCATGGGGTGCTCTCACATGGAGCACACCTGTCAGGCCACCTGTGGGCTGTCTCTGCCACCATGGCGGGTCATCCCCCTTAGTTCCCTGCTGACTGGAGTCAGCTCAGGATGGCTGGATGTGGCCTCCGGGGCTCCGAGGAGGAGCTGACCTGTGTGGCCAGGAGGGCAGGGCTGTGGAGGTGTGGGCCGGGGGCTTCCTGGCTGGGGCTGACTGCACCTCTGTCTGCAGCGCTCCTTCACCCTCATCGTGGAGGCCTGGGACTGGGACAACGACACCACCCCCGATGGTGAGTGCGCCTGGGCGGGGGCCAGGAGGGTGGCTGCTGCAGGCTGCACTCGGCCGCGGGGAGGCCGGTATCTGGGGACGGAGCTGCTGTTCGGGGACCAACCTTTGTGTTTTGGCAGAGCCGTGGGGCACCTGCTCCTCACTCCCAGCTTGTCCAGCACCATTCTGCTGCACGTGTTCTTCTGGGGCCCTGGTTGGTGACACTGTGCAGTGGGGCACCCCTCAAGTGTCTCCCTCTGGTTTCATGGTCTCCTCCCTGGCCCTCTGTCCTGGAACGGGGGACCAGTGGCCGCCTCTGCAGGCTGGCATGTGAGGGTCTTGGCCCTGTGGTATGAACAAATGGACAAGAGCCTCCCAGCAGAGGGGCAGCAGGCATGGAGCCTGGAGGTGGGCAGCACCTGGCGTCCGAGGAGCCATGCCAGGCCCCGATGCTTGCAGGAGGACAGGGTCGGCAAGGCCAGACTCTAGCCTTTCCTTGTTGGCACCAGCTTAGGCTGCCCGTGAGGGTGGGCCAAAGGCAGGCAGGGTCAGGTGTGGCCAGGCTGTCAGTAGGAGCTGAGGGTGGGCTGGGGTCGTGGAGCGGGGCGAGGGGCTGGTGTGGTTTGGATGTACGGCACCGGGGGAGCCTCCAGGCAGTGCTGTGTGGGCTGAGTCAGCCACGCCTGGGCCACCACTGACGAGGCTGGGGATGTGTGGAGGCCAGAAGCTCAGGCCAGAGGTGGACAGAGGCCCAGGCATGTTCGTCAGGGTCCTTGACAAGGCTGGCTGGGCTGAGGGCGTGAGGCCTGGCAGGGGGTGGGCTGGCTCAGGGGAATGATGACCCCAGACTTTGTTGAACATGGCGAGGGCCAGGTGGGGTCTGAAGGTTCCTTGATGCAACCTGGTGCGAAGGCAAAGGGAAAGGCATCACAGAGTGTCCTGGCTCAGGGTGCCCCCGCCCAGCAGCTCCTTCCAACGTGAGACCCAGCTGCGGGGTGCCTGACCCCCCTGTCTGGGATCCAAGGGAGGCTGTTCTAAGTGGTGGCTGCTGGGAGAGAGAGGCTGGGGCTAGATGCAGCACCAGTGGGTACTGGCATGGGGGCAGGGCCATGTGTGGAGCAATGGGGCTCAGGTGTGGGGACTTGGGCTCCTCATGGCCTTGGCTGCTGTACTGGTGGGCCCCACCCCACTGGTGTGTGGTATGTGTCCAGGGGGAGCTGGGGGTGGGCCAGGGCAAGGTGGGCACCCCTGGGCCCTGAGCTTCCTGCCTGGTTGGAGAATGTGCCCAGCTGTGGCAGTGACTGTGGCTTCCTCTGCTGCCCCAGTGCCTCTGAGGCCACCAACGGGTTGGTTCCTTGGGCCCATTGCCTCTCCCGGGGGAGGCAGGTACTGGGCTGCTGGCTGACTCTGCTGCCCCTGCAGAGGAGCTGCTGATCGAGCGGGTGTCCCACGCGGGCATGATCAACCCCGAAGACCGCTGGAAGAGCCTCCACTTCAGCGGCCATGTGGCGCACCTGGAGCTGCAGATCCGCGTGCGCTGCGATGACAACTACTACAGTGCCACTTGCAACAAGTTCTGCCGGCCCCGCAACGACTTCTTTGGCCACTACACCTGCGACCAGTACGGCAACAAGGCCTGCATGGACGGCTGGATGGGCAAGGAGTGCAAGGAAGGTGAGAGCTGCGGGCAGGGGCGGGTGGGCCGGGCGGGCTGCTGTAGCCATGCCTCCGCTCCTCTGTCCACAGCCGTGTGCAAGCAAGGATGTAACCTGCTCCACGGAGGATGCGCAGTGCCTGGGGAGTGCAGGTGAGCCCCGCGCCGCCCTCCGGCCCTCCCCTCACTGTCCACCACACTCCTGTGCCAGGCACCATGTTGGGTCAGCCACTCGATGCAGAACAGGCCATCCTGCCCTGCGGGGCATGTGGCTATATAGGGCTTGAGGAGTGTCTGGTGGTGGCTCCATGGAACCACAGAGGCCTGGGGAGGACAGCCAAATGGTCATGCCCCCAAGGGTCAGAGGCCTCAGAGCCACCAGCAGACTGGGAGTCCACAGTACAGGAGGAACTCTGGGGAGCAGCGGGGGCCAGACTGGGGGAGAGGCAGCAAAGGAGGCTAGGGGAAAGGAGAGGCAGCACGGTGGAACAGGGGGCTGTGGGGAGCAGGCTGCTGCGGGTTGTGGCCAGGTGGGTAGGGGGGGTGAGGGCCCAGTGGGAGGTGTCCGGGCAACCCAGTCCTGCAGGCTCCCTAGGGACCAGCGTTGGAAATGGGTTTGATACATGGAGGAGAGAGTGTGTGGGGTCAAGAAGGAGCCCCAGCCTATAGCCTGAGCTGGGCAGGCTAGCTGAGAAGCAGTGAATGTGGGCATGGAGAGGTCTGCCCAGAAATGGGCGCCTGTGCATACAGGTGTGGGCTCTGGGGCTGGGCAGATTGAGGGCAGAGACCAGGAGAAAGTCCCCACAACAGGTGAAGATACACAGGTGTGGGGGCTGCTGCCATCGGGTGCAGACAGAGGGGGTCCTGGCTCAGTGGTGTGGGACCAACGTGATCAGGGTGAGGGGTACTGGGCACCCTTCAAGGGCACTTTTGCCACTTTGTGGAGCGAGTCGTGGGCATGGGCTGGGAGCATGGGCTGGGGTGCTCCTGGCTGGACACTCACACTGTGGGTGCTGCAAAAGGCCCTGGGAGCCACTGGAGTAGAGGGTCTACAGTTGGAGGGAGGCTGCGTGGAGCCTCCAGATGTCCTTGGAAGGGTTCCCCTGAGGGCCAGGTGCGCTCCAGTCCAGGACACTGAAGCAGAAAAGGTCACACAGCACCAAGTTTGCAGGGAAGGGACCTCAGGGCTTGGGGCTGGACCGAGGCTGGGGACGGAGGTGCCTTGGCCAAGAGATGGATCAGTAGCCCCGCTCAGTCCCAGGGAGGGAGGGGAGCCAGGTTGGGGGCTATCCCTTGAACATAGTGGGGTTTCAGACTAGCTGGTGGTCTCCAGGCCCTGCAGGGAACACAGGAGGCTCTGGCCCAGAGTGAGCCTATGTCCTGTGAGGGGTACCAGGTGCCACATCCTGGGTGGAAGAAGACAGTATGGGGTGAGGGGTGGCCTCATGACTCAGCCCAGGCATGGCTTTTTCTCTCCACTTCAGCCCTCCCTTGTGACCTGTGCTGGGGGTGGGTGGGGAACTCGGTCAGAGCCCTGGTCTCTGTGTGCAGTGCACCACTGTGACAGCTGTACCAGCGTCCCCGGTGGTTGGAAGCTGCGTGGCCTGAATGCCCAACTGAGGCAGGAGGAGATGGAAGAACATCCCCTCACGGCCACAGCATTGGGGCCAGTAGGTGAGCCCCACCCACCCTCTTGCTGGCCCTGTGGTGAGGCAGCTGCTTCCAGCAGCCCAGGCTCAGGTTTCAGCAGAGGACACTCCCCTCCCCAGCCGGATGCTGCTGCAGAGACGGGAGATGGCTGAGCCTTCCTGCCGCCTCCCCAGGCCCTGGAGCTGCTGGCGGGAAGCTGCGTGGCGTGGGCTGCCCCGCCCAGGGCCAAGAGCGTGCCCTTGGGACCCACGAGGTCTGGGCTCCGAGCCCGGCCCTGCACTCCCTGGCGGGTGAACCAAGGCAAGTCATGGCCCCACCCTGAGCCTCATCTCCCAGTGTCACCTGGAGGGAGAACGCCAGGTGGGGCCCAAGGCCTCATGGACCTGCCCAGCGCATCCTGGGCTGGACCCTGGAGCCCCCGCTCTCAGCCTCAGTTTCCCAACTGTGAGCCCTGGGTGAGCTGGGCCCGTGCCCTCGGGGCGAGGGCAGCTCAGGAAGGGCTGTGGTCTTTCCTCTTATAAAAATAACTCGTGGCAGGTGCCGGCGTGGAAGTGACGAGGCCTGGACGTCATTCCCGTCCTGTGGGACATGAGTGCTGTAGGGAAGGGCCCTGGAGTCCCCCTGGGGCCTGGAGAGCAGCCCACTGGGACCTAGGGCGTCTGCTGTAGGACCCCAGGCACTCTGACCTGGTGGCTCTGTGTCGCCTGCACACCTGAAGGGCTGCCAGAGGGGACACTGGTGGGCAGCACGGGCAGAGCCCAGCCTAAGCATCAAGGCCTCAGAACCAAGGGGCCCTTGGGGCCGTTTTCCAGGGAGCTCCTCTGGTGCGGCAGCCTTCCCGTGTGGCCTTCAGCAGGGCTGCCCAGGCAGCCTGTGGCCACAGCATTCCTGAGGCATGCCCTTCACGGGCTTCACTGAGACACAACTACTGGCCTTGAGTAGCAGCAAGGTCATGTGCATGCCCGGGGTCACACGGCCAGGGTGGGCAGAGCCTCTCCTGATGCCTGGCCGGCCTGCCTGGGCCCCGTAGCAGCTGCCAGCTGCCAGCTGCCAGGCCTGGTGCACCTGGTGAGTGGGAGCTGGTGTGCACGCCCCGGTGGGCAGGGCCTTCCTTTGCCGGGCGCCTGTGCTTGGGGCTGGCTCAGGGTTGAGTCCCAGAATAGCTCGGGGAGGAGTGACGGGACAGCTGGGGCCGAGTGTCCACAGCCAGCAGCCGGGAGTGCCCGTGGCAGTGGCTGGCCGGCAGGTTCCTAACCCCAGCCTGGCTTGAAGCCACTCTGGTTCAAAAGCCAGACCGCTGTCCCTGGGGTGGCCTGCATGACTGTCTGCTTCTCAGCCACCACTCATGGACCTTACACCTTGGCCTCCCTAGGTGCAGCTACGGATGGCAGGGCAGATTCTGTGACGAGTGTGTCCCCTACCCTGGCTGTGTGCACGGCAGCTGCGTGGAGCCCTGGCACTGTGACTGTGAGACCAACTGGGGTGGCCTGCTCTGTGATAAAGGTAGCCTGGGGTGGGGAAAGGGCAGGGGTGGAGGCCAGACCCCGGCTTAGAAGTGGGAACTACAGGCTCTGTCCCTGAGGAACTGTCCATGCCCCCAGACCTGAACTACTGTGGCAACCACCACCCCTGTGTCAACGGGGGCACCTGCATCAACGCTGAGCCTGACCAGTACCACTGCGCCTGCCCTGATGGCTACTCCGGCAAGAACTGCGAGCGGGGTACGCTGCCAAGCCACCCCAGAACTCTGGCCAGACTTAGGGCTGGTCTCTGGGGAGCACTTCTTGGGCCTTGGGCCTTGTGGGCCAGGGAGGAGCCCTTGTTCAGCAGTGGGTCCTGGGTGCCACCCTTTCACCCCCACTTTGATTCTGCAGCTGAGCATGCTTGTGCCTCCAACCCCTGTGCCAATGGGGGCTCTTGCCATGAGGTGCCATCTGGCTTCGAGTGCCACTGCCCATCAGGCTGGAGTGGGCCCACCTGTGCGCTGGGTGAGTGCCTATGCATGTGTCTGGGGTGGCCCTGAGGGGTTCCGGGTCAGGACAGCACCTTGGGGAGAGCAGTATGAATGCTATGGCCAGGACATCCAGTGGCAGGCAGACCCAGGCATGTAGCCCTGCTTCCCACCAGGGGACGCCCCTCCCCACACAGACCGTGCCTTGCCTCTCCCCCTCCACAGACGTTGACGAGTGCGCCTCGAACCCTTGTGCAGCAGGTGGCACCTGTGTGGACCAGGTGGACGGCTTCGAGTGCATCTGCCCTGAGCAGTGGGTGGGGGCCACCTGCCAGCTGGGTAAGGGCTGCCTGGGGCCACGTGCGCATGGACATCAGGCTGTGCATGTGGCTGCGGCTGCTGCTGGGCTGCGGGCGCCGGGTGCAGTGAGCAGGTGGGGCCCAAGCCCCACGGCTCCCTTCTCGTTCACAGACGCCAACGAGTGTGAAGGGAAGCCGTGCCTTAATGCTTTTTCTTGCAAAAACCTGATTGGCGGCTATTACTGTGATTGCATCCCGGGCTGGAAGGGCATCAACTGCCACATCAGTCAGTATGGGTGGGCGCAGGCGGGTGGGGCTGGGGCATGCCGGGGGCCCCGACCCTGACCTGGACCCTCTACCCCCAGATGTCAATGACTGTCGTGGGCAGTGTCAGCACGGTGGCACCTGCAAGGTAGGGCACTGTGGCCGCTGCCCCTGGGGTGCTGGGAGGTGGCTTGGGCGGGAGGGCTGTGAGGCACTTGCCTCATGGCCCTGCATGCCCCGCCCAGGACCTGGTGGACGGGTACCAGTGCCTGTGCCCCCGCGGCTTTGGAGGCCGGCACTGCGAGCTGGAGAGCGATGAGTGTGCCAGCAGCCCCTGCCGTGGGGGTGGCATCTGCGAGGACCTGGTGGATGGCTTCCGCTGCCACTGTCCCAAGGGCTTGTCAGGGCTCTTCTGCGAGGTGAGGCCTGCTGCAAGCCGTGCCGCCACCTGAGGGACCTGCAGGGGCTATAGTGGGAGCTCCCCAGAGTGGCCCAGGAGTGTCCCCCACACCTGGTCCCCCAAGTCCCTGAGAGCCTGACTGGGTAGAGTAGCCCCATCTGATGGAGCGGGCAGGTGGGCAGCCTGAGAGGGCCCCAGGTCAGGCAGGGTGCCTGGGCGCGAGGGTGTCATGGGTCACAATGGGTCCTGAGCAGCAGTGAACGTACCCTGGAGCCCCCCCGCCACTCCCTAGACCCCCCCCCGTCCCCCCACCCCCGGCCCTGGCCACACTGGCCTCTGCTCTGGCCTTCTGCCCAACAAAGGCCTGGCTTCGGGTCTGTGAGCATGGAGTGACCTGGGGAGGGACCTGCAGTGTTGGCTCTGAGGGCGCCTGGCATGTGGGGTCGGGAGCTAGCCTTCCTGCCAGCGGGAGGAGCTGAGGCCGGATGCTGCTGTGGGAGGCAGAGGAAGCTCGGGCTGTGGAGGCGAGGAGCTGGGAGGGCCCTGGGACCCACAGGTGTTTCCGTCCAGCTGACGGCCAGTGTGGTCTCAAGCAGGCAGGCCTCCCTCCAGGCTCTGGCTGGCACTGCCCAGCCTGGGGCTGGGCGTCAAGTCATTTAGGTGGAGTAGTGGCCTGGCCTTGGGGCTCCCCAGGGATCTGCCTTCAGGTGAACACAGGCCTGGCGGTGCCCCCGTCGGGGCTGGGCTCTCACACATGCTCCACCTGGGCCACAGGTGGACGTGGACCTTTGCCAGCCAAGCCCCTGCCTGAATGGTGCCCGCTGCTACAACCTGGAGGGCGACTACTACTGCGCCTGCCCTGAGGACTTTGGCGGCAAGAACTGCTCGGTGCCCAGGGCGCCCTGCCCTGGTGGAGGCTGCAGAGGTGCAGGGCGCAGCCCTCAGGCCCAGTGGGGTCAGGGTGGGGCAAGCCCGGGCACCGCTGGCCTGACTGCTGTCCCTCTGCCACAGTAATCGATGGCTGCGGCTTGGAGGCAGGGTCCCGGGTGCCTGGCTCGAGGCCCTCCGGTGTGTGTGGCCCCCACGGGCACTGTGTCAGCCAGCCGGGGGGGAACTTCTCCTGTGTCTGCGACAGCGGCTTCACCGGCACCTACTGCCATGAGAGTGAGTACCTGCAGGGGCAGGGGTTGGGAAGGCCGGCCGCTGGGACTCACGCGCCCTCTCCCACAGACATTGACGACTGCCTGGGTCAGCCCTGCCGCAATGGGGGCACCTGCATCGACGAGGTGGACGCCTTCCGCTGCTTCTGCCCCAGTGGCTGGGAGGGCGAGCTGTGCGACATCAGTGAGTGCGGTCCCGCCCCTCCAGGGCCTGACTCCGCCCCCCGCAAGCCTGCGCCCCTCCAGGCAGGTGGGCTGGGGTCCTTGGCCCCTCCCCCCCACCGGTGCTCCCGCTGACCCGGCGTCCTCGCCCCCAGATTCCAACGACTGCCTCCCCGACCCCTGCCACAGCCGCGGCCGCTGCCACGACCTTGTCAACGACTTCTACTGCGCCTGCGATGGCGGCTGGAAGGGCAAGACCTGCCACTCGCGTGAGTGCGCGGCTGCAGCTGCCCGCCGGGACCCTGCCCTGGCCGGGCCTGCCTGCTGAGCCGCCGTGTGCCCGCAGGCGAGTTCCAGTGTGACGCCTACACCTGCAGCAACGGCGGCACCTGCTATGACAGCGGGGACACCTTCCGCTGCGCCTGTCCCCCGGGCTGGAAGGGCAGCACCTGCACCATTGGTGAGGAGCCCCCACCCGCTGCACACAGCCGCCCCGTCCCTGCTGCCCCACCAGGGCTGGGGTCTGAGCCGACCGTGCCTCCCTCCCACAGCTGAGAATAGCAGCTGTCTGCCCAACCCGTGCCTGAACGGGGGCACCTGCGTGGGCAGCGGGGACTCCTTCTCCTGCATCTGCCGGGAGGGCTGGGAAGGCCGCACCTGCACGCACAGTGAGCTGGGGAGCGGGCTGTGAGGGACCACTTGCCTGTCCAGTGTGTGGGGGGGTCCACATCTCTCCATCAGACTCCTATCCCAGACCTCCTCCTCCCACTACCTGCCCACACCCACCCTTCCCCCAGAGGTGCACTCCTGCCCAAGCCCTCCCCCTGCAGCTTAGGGCTCCTGCTCACAGGCCCTTATCCACCTCCTGGGCAACCCTGCCTGAACTCTTGACTCCTCCACCGCTCTCCTGCCCCACAGCCTGGGGGGGCTGGTGTGGACAGTATCTGTCTGCCCATGAGCCTGGGCACCCAGGTCTGGCGTGGAGGTGTGCTGGGCAGGTGGCCACTGGACCAATGGTCTTCTCTCTTCCCTCAAATCCAGACACCAATGACTGCAACCCTCTGCCCTGGTGAGTGGCAGCCCCAGAGGTGGGGTGGAGGCTTTGAGAGAGGGACACCCTGATGCCCACCCTCTCCCTGCAGCTACAATGGTGGCCTCTGTGTGGACGGGGTCAACTGGTTCCGCTGCGAGTGTGCACCTGGCTTCGCGGGCCCTGACTGCCGCATCAGTGAGCAGCCTAGGCGAGCTGGGTGGGCACAGGGTGTGAGCTGCCACCTTGGGGGCCCCTCCAGCCAGCCTGGGTGACAAGATTAGGGATCCAGACATCCATGTCTTGCTTCTCCTGCACCAACTATGTGTCTTGTTGTGTCCTAGGGCATGCCCTCCAGTGACAAAGTGGTGGCCCTGCCCTGGACCAGTTGAGGATCATGAGGGGAGGCAGGGGGCCATAAAGGCACAGCATGGCCTCTTAGCTGTGGCCCAGGGCCATTGTCCACCAGGTCTACCCTGGCAGTGGAATATCCTAGGAAGGCCTGGTGCCTGGAGACCCCTGTGCATCCCCGTCCCAGAGGCAGATGGAGGGCTATGGGGGTGGGAATGCCTCAGGCTGGTGAGTGACAGTGGCAGCCGCTATCCCAGCTTAGGCTGCTGTGGGCAGGTGGCCCTGCTGAGGGAGCCTGGCAGGCCCAGGGCTGTTCCCGTGGGGACCCTGCCCAAATCCCAGGCCCTGCTTTGGTGCCAGCCTGTTGCCCCTGAGTGCCAGCCACTTTCTTGCAGACATCGACGAGTGCCAGTCCTCACCCTGTGCCTACGGGGCCACGTGTGTAGATGAGATCGACGGGTATCGCTGCAGCTGCCCACCTGGCCGAGCTGGCCCCCGATGCCAGGAAGGTAGGCTTGGTGGGGGTGGTGCTGGGCAGGGCTGGGCCCAGACACCCCCTGTGACCCTGCTCTTCTTTGGCAGTGATAGGGTTTGGGAGGTCCTGCTGGTCCCGGGGCACGCCATTCCCACACGGGAGCTCCTGGCTGGAAGACTGCAACAGCTGCCACTGCATCGACGGGCACCGAGACTGCAGCAAGGTGGGGCCCAGCTTGGAGTCATGGGCCTGCCTGCCCTGCTGGGTCTGCTGAGATGCTGACCCCAGGCATCCGCAATCCTAAGGCTTGCTCTGAGATGTCAGGAGGCTGGGCGGGGATGGGTCGGGGCTGGAGGTACCTACTTCTGAGACATTCTGGGAGGGCCCCTGGGCACAGCCAGGCCCCACCCCTCCTTGTGCAGTTGGGGAAACTGAGGCTGAGCCTGGGTTCATGGGGCCACCTGCTCCGGTGGAAAAGCTTTCTGAACTGTGGTGTTCAGCCTAGCTCCTAGGGCCTGGATGGTGGGGGAAGGGCTGCATGGTGGACCCGCTGACCCAACCATCGGTTCCTGTCCCCGTGGTGTCCATGCCTGCCCCAGGTGTGGTGTGGGTGGAAGCCCTGTCTGCTGTCTGGCCAGCCTGCCGCCCTCAGTGCCCAGTGCCCGCCCGGGCAGCAGTGCCGAGAGAAGGCCCCAGGCCAGTGCCTGCAGCCGCCCTGCGAGGCCTGGGGGGAGTGTGGTGCAGGGGAGCACCTACCACCCAGCACACCCTGCCTGCCGCGCTCTGGCCACCTGGACAACAACTGTGCACGCCTCACACTACGCTTCGATGGTGACCAGGTGCCCCGGGTAAGTGGTGCACAGCTCCCACAGCCCAGGGCTGCCTGTGCTCCTGTGGACTCAGATGAAGGGGTCATTACATCCTGGGTGCCATTGGGCATGGGGGAGGCTGGGAGAGCAGGTCCAGGCTGGGCTTCCTGTTTACCCGGCCATCTGGGTCCTGGACCACAGGTGGCTGTGGGCTGCCCTGATCTGGGTTGTTGCCTGCAGCTTTGTGGATAGTTCTCTTTCCTGTCAAGGTCCTGCCCTAGTCGTCTGGGTGCCCAGAGCTGACCTGCCCATCCCCCTGGGGTCTCAGAACCTGAGCCCCTCCAGCCCCTCCTCCCCTCCCCATCTCCCTGGGTGGACCTGCTGCCCCAGGACGGGGGCGGCAGGGCCAGCCCTTTTGGTCTGCTCTGCTTCCTCTGGTAGGTTGCAAGGTGTGTCTCACCATGAGCCAATGGCCACTGAGGGATTGCTGGCCTCAGGCCGCCAGTCCCAGGCCCCACTCACCTGCTGCCCACTTTTACAGGGCACCACCGTGGACGCCATCTGCTCTGGGATCCGCTCTCTGCCTGCCACCAGGGCAGTGGCCCACGACCGCCTGCTTCTGCTGCTTTGTGACCGGGCCTCTTCAGGGGCCAGTGCAGTGGAGGTGGCCATGGTAAGTGCATCCTGAGCCCTTAGGGGTCCTGTGACATGCTGAAGTCCCTTGGAACCAAGGAGGCTTGAGGAGAAGTGTCAGCAGGGCAGGAGGGCAGAGCAGTGGGTACACTGTGGGCCTGGACGGCCATCCACTTGGGGATGTCCACCTGGGATCTGAGTGCCCCTGGGAAGGGTGGGAGGGCAAAGGTTGGAGGACGTGATGACAGGATACCAGGATGTGCTAGATTGGAGAGACTGCAGGGGCTGATGGCTGTGGGAGGCTGTGAAGTCAGCTTGTTGAGGGCCAGAAGCAAGGGACAGGTCCAGAGCAGGTCCACCCAAAAGCGGTCCACAGGGAGCTTGCTTGTGGGCAGGGCAGTGGCTGCCCTGTGTGGTGTGGAAGGAGTGAACAGAGGCTTGGGGGACTCAGGTCTCAGTCAGGGCTGGGCCTGGGCTGCAGAGGCAGAATGGGCAGAAGTGGGTCAGCAGGTAGCAGGCTGGGCAGGTACTGGGTCAGAGGTCTGGACAGTGATGGCCAGCACCCCATCAGCTGGGCGGCAGAAGTCCTTTCCTGTGTGTGCTATCTGAAGCCACAGAGGTCGGGGCTGTTGGGGAGAGGGCCCTGGGTAGGGGCATGCCCTAGAAGAAGTGGCTGGCAGCTGTCAGCTGGTGGGATTGACCAAGGGGAAGGTTCCACAGGGAGGGATGCCCGACAAGGGAGGGACAGTGGTCAGGGAGAGTGAAGGGTGGAAAGTTCCTGAAGTGCAGACTGGGTGCCAGCGTGGGCGCATGGGCAGAGGTCGAGGCCTGGGGACAACGCTGGTTTGCACAGCACTTGGGTCAGGGGCTCTTCTCCCATGAGCCCCCCCACAAGGGAAGCCTTGGGCCCCAGGCTCCCTCAGGCCCTCACCTAGGGCAGCACAACCCTGGTTATGGCGCCCCCTGCTGGTGGCCCCCTAGCCAGGGCCTAGGCCTTCTGGGGCAGGCTTCAGGGACAAGAGCAGTGTGTCCCCAGCCGTCCCCACAGGCCATCTTCTGCTGCAGTCCTTCAGCCCTGCGCGGGACCTGGCGGACAGCAGCCTGATCCAGAGTGCAGCCCATGCCCTTGTGGCTGCTATCACACAGCGGGGCAATAGTTCCCTGCTGCTGGCGGTCACCGAGGTCAAGGTGGAGACGGTCGTCATGGGCAGCTCTTCCACAGGTGAGCAGGACCCCAGACCAGTGGGAATGCACCGGGCAGATCAGGCTCAGAGGGCTGGGTGGGGGACAGGGAGCCTCCAGCCCTACCCTGCAGGAGCCTGGGGGGGGCGGCATGGTGCCCCAGCAGCTCCTCAGCCCCTCCCTTGCCCAGGTCTGCTGGTGCCCGTGCTGTGCAGCGTGTTCAGTGTGCTGTGGCTAGCCTGTGTGGTCATCTGTGTGTGGTGGACACGGAAACGCAGGAAAGAGCGGGAGAGGAGCCGTCTGCCCCGGGATGAGAGCGCCAACAACCAGTGGGCCCCACTCAACCCCATCCGGAACCCCATCGAGCGGCCGGGCGGGGGCCCAGGTGGAGGGAGCCACAAGGATGTGCTATACCAGTGCAAGAACTTCACGCCGCCACGCAGGGCGGGAGAGGCGCTGCCTGGCCCCGCGGGCCTCGGGGGCGCTGGGGACGAGGAGGAGGACGAGGAGCTGGGCCGCGGAGAGGTGGACTCCCTGGAGGCGGAGAAGTTCCTCTCAAGTCAGTTCACCAAAGAGCCCAGCAGCTCGCTGGGGAGGCCTGCCCTCTGGGCCTCAGGCCCCAAAGTGGACAACCGCGCCGTCAGGAATGTCACGGACGTGCCCTGTGCTGTCAAGGACTAGGCACAGCCGCCCGCTGGCCGGGACCTAGGAGCCCTCGCCGGGGCCCCGCCACCTGCCAGCCACGGGAGGCCGAGGCCATGTGCATAGTTTCTTTATTTTGTGTAAAAAAAACCACCAAAAACAAAAAAATGTTTATTTTCTACATTTCTTTAACCTTGTATAAATTATTCGATGACTGTCAGGCAGAGAACAGTGGAGTATTCTCAGATAGTGGCTATTTTTGTAAAGTTTGCGTGGCACGTGCTGTGTGGCAGGAGCGGGCAGCGTGTTCCCCGGGTGGTGTGGCCTTTGTCACCAGAGGCTGTGTGCTGTTTACAGAATCTTCTTTTTTATTCCTCACTTGGGTTTCTCTATGGCTCCAGACCAAAGAGCCCATGAGACCGTGGCTGTCAGCGTGGCCCCTGGCTCTCTATCTGTATGGCCTGTGGCTGTTGCTGGGACCCATTGCTGACAGTGTGGCCTCGGCTATCTGTAGGGTCCATGGCTGTGTGGCCCCTGGCTCTCTGGGTGATCTGTGGCTGTGTGGCCCCTGGCTCTCGTTGGGCCTGTGGCTGACAGTGTGGTCCGTGGCTATTGCTGGGACCCAGGGCCGACAGCATCGCCTCTGGCTGTCTGTGTGGGCCCCGGCTGTCGCTGGGACCTGTGGCTGCTGGTGGTTGGTGGGACTGGAGGTCCTGCGTGACTGGGGCTGGGGCAGAGCTGTTGCCCGGCGTGGGCCCCGTCCGCCTGCCCTCCTGGCTTCCTGCCCAGCCTGCCCTCAGATCGCCGCACTGTGCTTTCAGAAGTGCCCTTTCCCGCTGCTCGGTTTCCCCTTCTGGGACGCGGCAGCACTGAAGCTTGTGACAAGTGCCTTCACATAGACCCCCTGCAACTGTCAGCGTTCGCTGTGGGCGCCAGGCCGCTGCCCGCCTGCTGACCCTGGCTCCTTGTGAAAGTGCGTTTCTGTACATATGTACATATTAAATGAGTCACTCTGTATATTTGATCTAATAACTTAAACGCTTTGGCCTCCCTGTTCTTTGGGTGCTGTTGCTTTTTTATTTGGAGTTGGGGCAGAGGTGCAGGAAAGTGGGGTGTGGTAGGTGTCGGGCCAGGTGGCCCTGCTGGTCTGGGGCCCCACAGGTGGCCCTGGCCTGGAGTGCCTTGGTGCCCTGTGGCTTGGTGGACCCCTCCCGAACAGGGTTTGGGTGCCTGGCATCCCACCTCCTCATAGCCAAGAAAGGACTTGATGAACGATATCCATAGCAATGCAAAAACACCTGGGTCCTGATGATCTCCACACTGCACCTGAGGGAAGGCGCAGCCCCGTGCTGACAGTGGCTGTGTGTCCGGCTGACCCAGGGCATCTCCCAGGTGTGCACAAGCTGTTCTGCCTCCTGCCAGGGGCAGGGGCTGGTGGAGGGTGAGAAGCAAAGCCAGGAGCCATGGCTGAGGAAGAAGGAGCCCCACAGGAGCCCGGGAGAGCGATTTCTCTGTACATTTTGTTAGGTGACCTGACCTGCTGGCCACCGTGAGGGATTATTCTGGACACCTGTCCTTGGGTTGTTTCTGTGGGAATTCTCCAGGGATCCACAGCTCTGACTGCCGTGAGCGTGGTCTCCATGTTCTGACCTGTGTCCTCCTGCCAGCCGCTTCTCTAGGTGAGGCCAGGTCTGCAGGAACAGGCACAGGAGCTGGTGGGGGGAGCTTATTCACTGTTGGCTGGACCCCAGGGGTAAGCCCTCCTCCTCTCTTGTCCCCAGGAGGAGCCATTGGGCAGTCCAGGTGGGAAGTCTGCCCTGAGGACTTGTGTGTGGTTCATGCCAGGACTTGAGTGGACACGAGACCTGCATACCCACCACCAGGTTGGCCAAAAGTTTCCTCAGCTCGGAGTTTCCTTCTAGACGGTGTCTTCCTGACCTGGGGTCCCCTAGGTGCTTAGTAGAAACAAACACGACTCTGTCCTAGGCCTCTGCCTGCCTGCCCCATAAGTGGTTTTTCAGTGTCAATAGCAGAGCACAGCAAACCCTGGCACTGGGGGGGGGGGGTCTGGCCATGACCACGAGCCCCGAGGGCCTGCAGAGGCCTGGGGCATGTCCTTGGGGTGCTCAGGAGCAGATCCAAGGGCTGGGGTGTGGCTTGTGGCTGAGCGCTTGCCTAGCATAAAACCCAGGGCCTGGGTTTCATCCTCAGCACTGGAAAAAATACCAGATTATAAACAAGTGTGCTGTCTGTGCCCACAGGACTGGAAGTGCTGATGGTCAACGAGAAACTTCAGCTGTTTAGCAGGTTTGAAAAGACCAAGTGGACTGTCCAGAAATGACAATGCTCCAACCCCACCTCAAGGAGCAGTTTGGCAACTACTCTCCGACCCTAAAGAAGAGAGAGCAGGTGAACTAGAAGAGCTGTCAGGAGAAATCGTACAGAATGCGGCCTAGAGGGACACAAAATGGAAAGTGGACGCGCAGACAAAGGCAGGCTGTCCTGAGGCATGTCACTGGTGGGGCACCTATGAGAGAGTGTGGTGGGTAGGGCCAGGGTCCCTGAGCTGCCTGCTGGTGCACGTAGGCACACAGGCCTGCCACTCCCTCTGAGCTGCCGTCCAGTGTCCTAAGCCCACCTCCGTTCTCTACATCCCCTGCTCAGGCCTGGCCTGGTCGGCTGCTGAGGAAAGGTGCCCTGCCTAGGTGACCTGATGCCAGCAGGGGTGGGGACAAGCTGTCCATGTGCTCTTCCCAGCCTGGCCATGGCCAACTCATGCAGATGGCCACAATGAAGAGGCCCAGGCATGGGGCCCGGTGCATTCCACACTGGTCCTGCACTCAAGTCCCTCCTGAGTGATGGGCTCATTTCCATTTCCAGTGCTGGCCCCACTCTTGGTGAGGCTCTGAAGACTGGCCCTGGGGAGTATAGCCCAGCTCTGCCACTTAGCCCCCAGAGTGCAACCACCCTGCCAGCTTGAAGCTCAGCGGCTTCTTCCCTCCTGGGGTAAGAAGTTCACCTCCAGAGAGGGCCTCCCTGCCAGCAAGTCCATCAGAAGAAAACTTGCTCACCCAAGCTGGCTGCTCACTGCCCCCGAGGGTGCTGCTGGCCCCCAGGGTTCACCTGGCCAAGAAGAAGGCAGTGGTGGGAAGTGTTGGTGCCTGAGGCCACCTGAGTTGGCTCGTGCCACTCCTACAGGTCCTGCAAGCCTGAGGTCATCCCTGTGGCCCAGTTAGGGAAGGACAAGACACTAGGAGCAGTTTGGGGCCCAGAGGCAGACAGCTATGCCACCCATCCCTGACCCCCCTCAGCAGGGTGCCTCTTCCAGTGGTGGTCCCTCCCATCTGGTTTCCCCTGGCTGGCAGGCCTGGAGGGCTGGGCAGGGGGGTGTCTGTGGAAAGATGGGGCAGCTCCACCATCAAGGAGCAGGTGCCCAGCCGCCCTGACCTGGGACAGTGGGTTTAAGAGCATGAGGCCAAGTCTGAACCTAGGCATGGGACTTCTGAGAACTGACCAAGTGGCCAGGCTGTCCTGTGCCCTTGGACCTGCTCCAGCTGGGGTCTGGTGGCTGCGTGACCAGCACAGCAGGAGACTTCGTTTGTGCTGAGGACGCAGACGCTGGGCAGGGGGACAGGGAGGGCGGGCGCATCCCTTAAGGGGATGAAGAGCAGGACCCTGAAAAGAGAGGGGTCCCGGGGTAGGCAGCACAGGTCGGGTAGCCTGGAGGGCGGCTAAGGCTCCTCGTGGTCAGGTGGGGGCTGGCTGCCTGCTTCAGGGATGGGGAAAGGTCTGGGTGCTGCTCAGGGAGCCACAGAGACCCAGTGGTGGGCACCTGGCTGGGGTCTGGGCAGCAGGTGCTCAGTCCTCAGCCAGAGGACACAGACCGGCCCCACAGTCCCCACCACTGCATGCAGGTGAGTGACCAGTGCTCAGTGGCCAACACTGCCAGTCCAACGCAGGGCAGGGCCTCACACACACACCTGGAAGGCCTGGCTCCCGGGCTGGGTCAGGTGGCCTTCCCCGTCCCCTGTGTCCGGGCAGGGCAGGGACTGGGACTGGATGGAGAGGGCACCCCACTGCTGGCTGTGTGTGGGCAGCTCTGAGGCCCTGGAGCAGCACCTCTAGCACCCACTGCCACTAGGGCCACATGCCTGGCTCCTCCTGGCTGGCTGCTTCCTTGGCATTTGGCCCTGGGGACCAGGCCAGCTGGTTCTGCCTGGCGACAGCTCTGACTGCCGTTGTCTCCGAAGAAACCGGCCCCAGGGTGCAGAGAGGAGGTTCCACACGGGAATCTGTCCCAGGGCGGCTAAGCCCATTAACCCCTGCAGGCCAGGCCACATGCAGCTGGCATGGGCCCCGTGGTGGCCATAGGCTCAAGTCCAGCTGCCCGCGTCCCAGCTGGGCTCACCCCTTCCTCATCAGACCCCCAGGCCTAGGTCGCCCAAGGAGCCCTGGTCAGCATGACTCGGAGGGTCTCAGATGGGGAGCAGTGGGGATCACAGGCCCTGACACCAACGGGACAGGCCTGGGAGGAAGGTGTGCCCCGACAGGCTGTGGCCCCTGGCCCCAGATGCTCACTGCAGAGGTAGCCAGGGTGTGGCCTTGGGGGAGTACGCCAGAGGGGGCGAGATCCTGAGGAGGGCACGCGCATGGAGTGCAGGCCAGGGGAGGCCTGGTTGTCCAGCAGTGGGCCTTAGGAGGCCACAGGAAGCTCTCCTTCCTGTGGGGGTCCAGCTAGCCCAGGGCTGGAGGGTGTGGCCCTCAGGGATCCCTTCTTCATGCAGCTTTTCCACCTGGTGCTGACCCTGGGGGGAGCTTCCGCAGAGAAGCCAGGTGGCGAGGCTGACACAAGATGGCCGGGAGGCTGCCCGGGCCCCAAGCTCATGGTCACCAGCTTCATTATTCCAATGGCCCCAGGTCACTCCCTTTCCTAACTAGAGGTCTTCGGGTGGTCCAAGGGCCTCCACCCAAGGCTGGCTCTGGATGAGGTCAGGAGATGGGCCTGAGCAGGCCCCACCGTGTCCATGCAGGGCAGAAGGCTTTGCATTGGGTGTGGTGAGCTCAGAGCTCAGCTCTCTTGTTTTTTAATTAGAAATTGTTATGGATTTTTGGTTGACCTTTCGGTCTGCGATCCATTTTGAGTTGGTTTTGCATATGGTGAGTGCTGTGGACCACAGGTCTTTTTACTTCACACGGATACTCACCTGTTATGGGCTGTGTGCTAGAAGTCTCCTTTCTCCACTCTGTACCTTTACACACTTGTTAGAAGTCACACGATCTGCGCGCCCATAATCCCAGCTGTTCTGGAGGCTGAGGCAGGAGGATCGCCAGCTCAAAGCCAGCCTCAGAAACTTAGCAACTTAGTGAGGCCCTAAGCAACTTAGCAACACCCTGTCTCTAAACAAAATATAAAAAGGGCTGGGAATGTGGCTCAGTGGCTAAGCCCCCCCTGGGTTCAATCTCCAGTACCAAAAAAAAAAAAGTCACATGATCTTTTTGACTTTGTGACAATAGCACATTATTCTGATTACTTTAGCTTTATCATAAGTCTTGACGTAATCTTTTTCCTCTTTCTTCTTTTTTTCCTTTTTCTTTTGAGATAGGGTCTCAAAAGAAGGCTGGCCTTGAACTTGCATCTGGGATCGTAGCAACTGCCACAAGTCTTGAAATCAGATTCTGGGTTCTTTTCCAAGGCTGTTCAGGCCACTCTAGGTCCTCGATATCTCTATGTGAATTTCAGAGTCAGTTTGCTAATCTGTGCCCAGGAAAACTCCTGAGATCTGGTTGGTTTTTGGTTTCTAATTTTGAAACAATTAGGAAGTTACAAAAGGAGTGCAGGGGCTTGTCTGGACACCGTGCTGCCCTCCTGGTGGGGCGCACACAGCTGCCACGCCTGGCCAAAAAGAGGCGGTCAACACACTCCAGGCCATGCAGATTGAGCAGCTCTGGTTGCCCTTGTTTTCTGGGGTGTGTCGTGCATGATTCTATGGCTTAATATATATATAAATAATATATATATATACACACACACATATATATATATTTCTAGTTGTCGATGGGCCTTTATTTTATTTATTTACATGTGGTGCTGAGAATCAAACCCAGGGCCTTGCACATAATAGGTGAGCACTCTACCGCTGAGCCCAGCCCCAGCCCCAATTTCATAGCTTTTGACACACATGCAGAGCTGTAAACCACCCCATGGCCAAGACTGATGTACAGATGGGCAAGATGCCCCCGGGGGACATGACTCTACAGTCTTGTCATTTCAGCAACCTGCTGAGACGGCTGTCTTCCCAGGCCCCTGGCCCTCCAGGTTACTGTGAGCACACGGTTCACCCTCTCATTTCTGAGCAACACTCCATGGTGTACATCTACCAGAGTTTGTTTAGCCACTCCCCCTGCAAAATACACGGGTTGGTTCTAGTTTGGGGTCACTGTGGAAAAAGCCACCGTGGGACTGGTGTGGCTCAGGGCAGAGCACTTGCCTTGCACACGCAAAGCCCCGGGCTGTTCCCGGCACCCCAGAGCAAAATCAAAACTGTCAACAAATAAAGCTGCTCCCACGGCGGGCGGCGTATGGGTGCTCGTGTGAATGTGTGTTTTCACCTCTGTGGAGCAAAGGCCTGGCACGCAGTGCTGGGCTGTGGGGAGTGTGTGTTCCTCTTAATTAAGTGAAATTGACTTTTGGAGTGGTTTAGGTTCACAGTGGATTTGAACTTTAAGACTAGAACTTCGTAGGCCCCAGTCCCAGCCCCACTCAGCCTCCTGTTCTCCTGCCAGGGTAGTCCCTTCGTGACGGCTGGTGACGGCCAACTCGGGAAGGCACATCACCACCTAGAGCCACCCTCCTCTCACATCCCCTATGCGTTTGGGCAGATGCAGAGTGGCTTGTGTCCAGGCTGGCTGCCTGAGGTGTTTCTGTGCCCCACCTGGACGTCTTCCTGCCTCTGGCCCCTGTGCCCCGCCTGGCTGTCTTCCTGGCCATCCTCCTGCCTCTGGCCCAGAGCCATCCTCTTCTCCTGTCCTGCCTTTTCCAGAGGCTGTGGGTGGGCGCAGTCAGGAGCAGCCCTTCCACGTCACTGTGTCTCCAGCATCTGCACAACACAGTCTGCACGCACCACGGTGTCGGGCGGGGGGGCTGGCCTGCATCCTGGTGGGAACTGTCAACAAAGTCCTGTGAACATCGGTGTGCAGGCTTTTGTGGGCACAGGTTCAGTTTGGGTAAATACTGTCAGAAATACCTGGTGCAGCAGGGAATCAAGCCCATGCTGGGAAGTGGCCCAGCAAGGCAAACCTTTCCCAACCTGGCTCACGAGCACACCTGGGCGGAGTGCGCCCGCTCTGTCCCCAGAACGCTCTGCCCCTGGCTCTGATGGGGGAGCTGGGACTACACCTACACACCCGGCTAGTTCTAATTGGGGCGGGAAAGGGAGGGGCTGGAGTTAAAATGACTGGATGTGACATCACAGTCAGGCTGGACGCTGTATTCCGAATATGGACCACTGGACTTCCTAGTTCTCACAACCCCCCTTTACACTTTTGGGGCTCACTTTCCTTTGTTCTTGTGCCCTTTGGTCCTGCCCTGCACCCTAGACATACTAGCTTGTTGAGGTGGCAATTTCCCTTAATAATGAGTCCTCCCCTTTTAGCAATTCAGATAGCGTCTGGTGACGAGGAGCACTTTCCAGATCAACTGAAGCTTGTCTTGTTTCCGGTCTGGATTGAGACAAGTCACCAGGCTGGCGTGATGAAGTACCAACTCCAGGAGGGGAGTCTGAGCAGCAGCTCATGACAATCACACCAGCCAAAAAGGGCACACCAGATCTGTCTCAAATTGACTCAGAACAAACTTGTGACCTGACAGAGCCTTTTGTGATATTGATCAGGACTTCCGGTATGAAGACCCTTCCTTTATCACCTCCCAGTTTTACTTGCTTTCGGGAGGGCTGACACAAATGTCCATCTCTGTTGCATTAAAAGAACTGCTGTCTTTTCTTCTAAATGCCCAAGTATGGCTGTGCTTGGGTTAGACTCTCTTGCCAGGTGCTCAAGTTGACCTTGTTCCTATCTACTCTTAGGGTCAGTGGAGATTCCTCAGAGTTCACTCTTGGGGACCTCTGAGAAGCCTTCTGGCTCCTTCAGTTTTCCTCTACCAGCTGTGCCACCTGCCAGGATGGGTCAGGGTCTTGCTGACCCATCAGGGCACTTCCCTCTCCAATGACCCTCCTCTTGGCAGAATGTGCACTGGGCGGCTTCCTGTTCTCTGGGGTCTGTATGATCCCCCTGATCAGGAAGTTGGGTGACTCACCTGAGTTGCAGGACCCTTTTAGGGGTCCCATCATTCCCTGGGTCCTTGCTGACCTTAGCAGGCAAGGGCCAAAATATTGGCTGCCTTTTCCTTAGCCCTTTTTCTTCCTTGACTTTGGTCTCCAAGTTTTGGGATTAAACATCCAGCAGGTCAGTTCCACCAGTCTTGAAGTAGGAGTGCTGGGTTTTAATTTCTTTCTTTCTTTTTTTTTTTTTTTAGAGAGTGAGAGAGGAGAGAGAGAAAGAATTTTTAATATTTATTATTATTATTATTTTTTTTAGTTCTTGGCGGACACAACATCCTTGTTGGTATGTGGTGCTGAGGATCGAACCTGGGCCGCACGCATGCCAGGCGAGCGCACTACCGCTTGAGCCACATCCCCAGCCCCTGGGTTTTAATTTCAATGTCTGTAATTATTTGGGGTTAACATTGGTACTGGAAGTCAGCATTATACCGTGTCCTGTAGGCGAGATGGCTTATTGTCTCAAATTAACTCAGTTCATTCTATTTGATGCAATGCTACTTCAAAACACTAACTGGCAACATTTATAAAGTTTTACAAGGAAAATACAAAATTAAATTAACTAGAACAAAAATATTCAGGTTTTAAAAAAAATTTTGGTTGTAGATGGACACAACTGCTTTATTTATTTATTTTTATGTGGTACTGAGGCTCGAACTCAGTGCCTAAAACATGAGACGCAAGCGCTCTACCTCAAAGCAGCAGCCCCAGCCCAATATTCAGGTTTCATAATAGGTATGCACCAAAAAACATAATTTTTATGATCCCAAACCATTACCTAGTTATGTATTATATCCACTCTTCATTTTGAGATCACAGTAATCTTTACAACAGCAAAAAAAAAAAAAAAAAAAAAAAAAAGAAAAAGAAAAAGAAATCCTGTCTTTGAACATAACTTTAAATGCGCCTAATTCCAGCCTACTATAGAGCCATCCTCCCTGAGTAGGCAAGAGGCAGAGCCAGGAGAGACAGGGCTCTTGACCACCTCAGGTAAAGTGCTTTGCTTCTGAAGCTGGTCATTGGAGAGGGAAGTGTCCCTCAGGGGTCAGCAAGACCGTGACACATCCTGGCAGATGGCTCGGCTGGTCGAGGAAAACTGAAGGAGCTAGTTAAATATCACTTTACAAAGTCCCCACATCCTATTTTCTGAATCTTTCTGAATATCAGTAAACATAATACAACAAACAGTACACCTGAAACATAAATCAAACAGAAAAGCTAAGGGAGTTCTTAAGCAAACCAAACTCTCCTTATTACCTTCCAAAAATATATTTAAATTCCCATCCTAGTGTCAAGAGTTGCTAACAGTTTGCTTTATCCATGTACAAAACATTAAGTGACATCAATACCAACTAAATCACTGCAATTCATTTGTCTATAAATCTGAAAGAGACATTGCGACAGACATTTTAGTTTGGCAACACCAATGTGGTAAAATGCTCTCCTAAGCTTTGCATTTTAAAAGGCTTGCATACTTAAAGAACATAATACTTCTAACACACGGAGAAGCCAGTAATGATTAGGGTCACAGATGTCCTCATTAACTAAGTATAACTTTTACATTAAAACTTAGAAGAGGCTCAAACAGTTCTCAGATGTATGCATAACAGTTGCTTATTTAACAGTTATGAAGTAAGCACTTAACAGACTTTAAAACCCATCTGAACCCTGATCCCTTTAAGACATGTTTTCCCTAAGTAATAAAAACTAACAGATGCAAGAAAATATCTTGGTAGATAAGAGCAGATCAACGTTTTAAGGAGCCACTGGTGTTTCTAAACATGAAGAATTTGCATATATAAAGCTAACCTTAGGAAAAACCCTTGGGTAACTCACTGGCCACACCTCGCCGTGACCTCCGGGGACTGGCAGGTGGCAGTTCCCCGAGGATGAGGACGTGGTGAGGAGCAGCTCTCCGTGTGCTCTCTTGCCGTCTGCACACTAGTGAGGCGTCTGTCGGGGTCTGTCCCTCCGGCTGCATGGTTAAGCCGTCAGGTTCTTCGTGTATTGGGGACAGTCCCTGTCGAACGTGTCTTGTGCAGGCACGTCCCCTGGCCTGTGGCTCGCCTCCTCATTCCTTGGCAGGGTCTTTTCACAGAGCAGGAGTTTCCACCTTCCATGAAGCTCTGCCCTTTGCTGGAGCTTCCTGGGTCTGTGGTCTGGTGTCCAGCGCTGGCCGGGGACTCTGTTCCTGCTTCCAGTGGTTTGTGGGCCCTTTCTGTCCTCCTCCGCCCAACCCTGCGGGGTGCCTTTGGTGGCTGCCCCTCTGTTCCTGGGTGCCCTGTCCCAGGTCCCTTCTCTTGACTTCCAAGCCTGCTGTCAGACCCTCAAGCAGAGACCCTTCCCCCAGCCGTCCAGCCGCCAGCTGCGGGCCTTCTGCCTTCCGCCATGGTGCTGCATGGGGTGCTGCCTGCCTTGCCCACCAAGACCGCAGCTCCTCCCTCCCAGGTACCGACGTCCCTGGACTGAGGGCTGTGGTGCTCTCCCTGGCCACTCTGTCCCTCTGGGCTGTGCTTTGCTGTCACTGTGTGTCATTCTGCATTCAAAGCTGGGCATGACGGCAGGTGAGAGAGTCTCTCGCCCTGGGTGGTCAGTGGTGTGTGCAGAGGCATGGAGCGGGGCAGCGTCCCCCTGCGGAGCCTGTGCCTGGCTTCTCATCAGTGCCCCTGGTGGGCGGGGGCTGGGCCTGCCCCTTTCCCAGGTCGGGTGGGCTCTAGGACAGCTGCAGGTCAGATCTGAGGGTGCCTCATGCTGGAAGCTCCGGGGTAACCCCAGATACACAGTGAGGACCTGGCCCAGCTGCTGCAGGGGACTGCACTCGGTCACAGGGGTGCGGCCAACCCTCTGTGACCGGCCCCAAGTGTGCGGTGAGCCTCTAGCAGGCTGTCTGTGGCCAAGGGCTTTCCTTCCCACCCAGCGCCCCGGAGCCTGGCTGCGTCCTGACTCTACCTGACGGTGGCCACTCCAGCTCTGGGGACAGCAGCATGCCCTCCTGCATGTGACTTCAACATCTCACTTGCTGTTGGGACAGAGGGGCCAGGGGAGCAGTCCCAGTGTGACTTTCAGGAAGCCCTGGGACTGGCTTGCTGAGCACCTGTGGAATTCCAGCCGGGAGGTGAGGTGACACCTGGAGGAAGCAGCCTGTGCCCCTGAACACGCCGCCTGTGCATTGGCCTGGGGAGGCCCTCAGTGACCCTCCATTGCTGATTTTGATTTTTACTTATGTGTTATTTTAATTGTCTTGGGGATTGAATCCAGGAGCGTTTTACCCCGAGCCATATCCCCCACCCTTTTATTTTTTATTTTGAGACAGAATCTTGTTAAGTTGCTTGGGCTGGCCTCCAACTTGGGATCCTCCTGCCTCAGCCTCCCAGGACTTCAGGAGTGTGCCACTGCCCCTGGCTAACGGTTTCCTCTTTCAGTGCTGGGACTCAGACCCGGGGCCTGTGCCTGTCAGGCGAGCCCTCTGCCACTGTGCTTTGGTCTAAGATTAATTGCTTTTTTCCAGTTGTGAAGTAAGACTTGTTCATCGGGGAGCGTTTTGAAAGACAGGGGGACAGGGAGGCAGGGGCGGGGGTGCCATCTTGCCGCTGGAGCCTCCAGGTCGGCCTTGGGGTCTGGAGCCTACTTTCTGCTCTCTTGTTCCTGCACATCCTCACAAGGTCAGGGGGCGGCACTCACAGTGCCCTCTCACCAGGTCCCAGCAGGGTCTGTGCTTGGTGACTCTGCTCGCAGGCTGGCCTTGTCCTTTGTCAGGTCTACATTGAGTACTTCTGGCTTCCTGATGCCTTTGTGAGTGTCTTTCCAACTTTAGTTCCCTGTGGTCTCCCCGCGCTCTCCTGCAGTGAATCCTGAGTGCATTGTCTCTGCTGACCACAGCCTCCCCAGGTCCCGGGGTCTGTCTCAGCCTCTGCCTCCTAGAGGGGCGCTGCAGTGAGCTGCTGCCTGCGCCATCCAGCAGTCTCTGCTCAGCTCCTGGACGTGAGCTTGCGGGTGGCCCCTCACGGAGAGCTTAAATCAGCCCTGCCAGGCTGCTTCCAAGGGAGCAGCTGCCTCGGCCCCCAGCAGGGTGCTGGGTAGCCTCTGTGGAGGCTCTGGGTCCTATCGCAGCTGCTGACAAGCCAGCAGCCTCCTCTGGGCCTTTGGAGGAGCCCTGGGTGGCCCGAGTGCCAGCGGAGCAGAGGGGGCAGATGGCTCCCACCCTCCTCACTCCCTAGCTGTCCCTGGACGCATCCAGCCCTTGTCCTGGGGGTCACATCCATCCACAGCCTCCCAGCCCCTGTGGCACAAGGCCCAGGGAAGAGCCAGGGCCTGCCACAGCAGCCCACGGAGTGGCCCTCATCGCCAAGCGGGAGGGCCCAGGGACACCCAGCCAGGGCTGGCCCACGTGAGGCCCTGGCTGGGTGGTTCCGTGCTCTCCAGCCCTGCTTCCTCCTCCTCCCCCTTCTGAAACCTGGAAACCTTCTCTCCCCTGGCCACCTCTTGCCCCCAGACAGCCTCCTGCTGCCCCCCAACAGCTGGGCTGCCTAGTGCTCCATGAGTCAGCCCTGGTGCCCCTCCAGGCCCTGCCGGGCCCAGCACCCCCTGCTCTGGCACCACCGCACCTCCCGGCCAGGGGGCTCACCATCTCCCTGGAGCCCAAGGTCCAGGCAGGGCCCGGCTAGCCCTGGGCACTCTGTGGGGAAGCAGGGGCCGAGGCCAGACCCCAGCAGGAGCCTTGGGACACGTGAAGGAACCTGGATGTCTAACTGCTGCTGTCCCCGGCTTGTGCCCAGTCGGGAGCCAGAGTTCCCTCTGTCCCCTGGCTTGTGTCCTGCAGGCCTGTGAAGCTGTCAGTGACCAGCGTCTCTCCTCGATGGACTGCTTCCACGTGCTCTTGTCATTTCAGTCCCAAGTGTCACTTTGCGGAATGGGACCTTCTGAGCTCCTGCCGTCCCTCAGCCCGACTTGCTGTGCAGGAGACGGCCAGCTCCACTCTGCTCCAGCTTGGGACCCAGGTGTCCCCAAAGGCCATGTGCTGAAGGCCTGGTCCCCAGTGTGTGGCACTGCTGGGAGGAGGTGGAACCTTGGGGCGCGGGGCCTGGTGGGAGGAAGCAGGTCACTGGGGGCGTGCCCTTGATGGCGTGCTGGGACCCTGGGCACCAGGAGGTGAGCGGCTCCACCAGGAGGTCCCCGGGGTCCTCGTCATGATGCTCTGCCTCCCACAGGCCCCAAACAACCAGCCCAGCCACCCCGGGCCGGAACCTGAGACAGGCCAGAACACACCTTTCCTCCTGACGGGCGGCTTTCCTCAGGTCTTTGTCCCAGACCAGAAAGCCCATGCGGACGTCTCCTCGCTGTGGGTCGACTCTTCTGCCCGTGAGGCCGCAGGGTTGTGCGGCCGCAGGGTTATGCAGGCCCGTCTCTGGCTGTACCGGCTCCCTCCTTCCTCCTGCACCACAGGACCCGAGAGTCCCAGGCTCCCGTGCCAAGGGGTTCCAGGTGGGCTCTGTACCCAAGGCCCCAGTGCAGGACTGGAATGCAGGAGCAGGGAAGAACCAGTCTGCTTTCCCGGGAGTGGCAGTGAGGCTGCAGGGACACAGGCTCCGCGACTGTGAGGTCTGCAGGGGACGCGGGCTCCGCGACTGTGAGGTCTGCAGGGGACGCGGGCTCCGCGACTGTGAGCTTCTGCGGGGACACAGGCTCCGCGACTGTGAGGTCTGCAGGGGACGCGGGCTCCGAGACTGTGAGGTCTGCAGGGACACAGGCTCCGCGACTGTGAGGTCTGCAGGGACACAGGCTCCGAGACTGTGAGCTTCTGCAGGGGACGCGGGCTCCGAGACTGTGAGCTTCTGCAGGGACACAGGCTCCGCGACTGTGAGGTCTGCAGGGACACAGGCTCCGAGACTGTGAGCTTCTGCAGGGACACAGGCTCCGCGACTGTGAGGTCTGCAGGGACACAGGCTCCGCGACTGTGAGCTTCTGCAGGGGACGCGGGCTCCGCGACTGTGAGGTCTGCAGGGACACAGGCTCCGCGACTGTGAGGTCTGCAGGGACACAGGCTCCGCGACTGTGAGCTTCTGCAGGGACACAGGCTCCGAGACTGTGAGGTCTGCAGGGACACAGGCTCCGCGACTGTGAGCTTCTGCAGGGACACAGGCTCCGCGACTGTGAGGTCTGCAGGGACACAGGCTCCGCGACTGTGAGCTTCTGCAGGGGACGCGGGCTCCGAGACTGTGAGCTTCTGCAGGGGACACGGGCTCCGAGACTGTGAGCTTCTGCAGGGGACGCGGGCTCCGAGACTGTGAGCTTCTGCAGGGACACGGGCTCCGAGACTGTGAGCTTCTGCAGGGACACGGGCTCCGCGACTGTGAGCTTCTGCAGGGGACGCGGGCTCCGAGACTGTGAGCTTCTGCAGGGGACGCGGGCTCCGAGACTGTGAGCTTCTGCAGGGGACGCGGGCTCCGAGACTGTGAGCTTCTGCAGGGACACGGACTCCGAGACTGTGAGCTTCTGCAGGGACACGGGCTCCGAGACTGTGAGCTTCTGCAGGGACACGGGCTCCGAGACTGTGAGCTTCTGCAGGGACACGGGCTCCGAGACTGTGAGCTTCTGCAGGGACACGGGCTCCGAGACTGTGAGCTTCTGCAGGGGACACGGGCTCCGAGACTGTGAGCTTCTGCAGGGGACGCGGGCTCCGAGACTGTGAGCTTCTGCAGGGGACGCGGGCTCCGAGACTGTGAGCTTCTGCAGGGACACGGGCTCCGAGACTGTGAGCTTCTGCAGGGACACGGGCTCCGAGACTGTGAGCTTCTGCAGGGACACGGGCTCCGAGACTGTGAGCTTCTGCAGGGACACGGGCTCCGAGACTGTGAGCTTCTGCAGGGGACGCGGGCTCCGAGACTGTGAGCTTCTGCAGGGACACGGGCTCCGAGACTGTGAGCTTCTGCAGGGACACGGGCTCCGAGACTGTGAGCTTCTGCAGGGACACGGGCTCCGAGACTGTGAGCTTCTGCAGGGACACGGGCTCCGCGACTGTGAGCTTCTGCAGGGACACGGGCTCCGCGACTGTGAGCTTCTGCAGGGGACGCGGGCTCCGAGACTGTGAGCTTCTGCAGGGGACACAGGCTCCGAGACTGTGAGCTTCTGCAGGGGACGCGGGCTCTGAGACTGTGAGCTTCTGCAGGGACACAGGCTCCGAGACTGTGAGCTTCTGCAGGGACACAGGCTCCGCGACTGTGAGCTTCTGCAGGGGACGCGGGCTCCGAGACTGTGAGCTTCTGCAGGGACACGGGCTCCGAGACTGTGAGCTTCTGCAGGGACGCGGGCTCCGAGACTGTGAGCTTCTGCAGGGGACACAGGCTCCGAGACTATGTGCTTCTGCGGGGCAGGGGCATCATGGCCAATGGGGCCTGGCTGTCGGCAGGGATCCTGCAGCTTCCCCCAGCGGGGGTCTCTGGGTGGCACTGCCAGCCCCCTTTGTGCTCTGTACAAAAAACATCCGGTGCTTCTGTTGGGCCACATGGGGTAGCTTCCATTTCCTGTCTGCACCAGGCCGAGACAGGGATGAGCACCAGGTACACACCCAGGAAAAGCCCCACGGGTGAGGGGCTGTACCACTGTATTGGTCCCCATGCTGAGGCTCACCAGGGTGCACTGGCCAAGGGGGTACTGAGGTTTCCTCCCGGGCATGATGGGCACCCCCAGGGAGGGGCAGGGCAAGTGCTGGAGAGGCTCAGCCAGGACCGTGACTTCCTGCTGGCTGGGGGGCTGGACAGGGGCGTGTCGGCACAGGCTGTGGCCCGGGGCTCTGGCTTCCCATGGGGCCCAGCTGCAGGTCTCTCAGGTGCAGGGCCAGAGGGTCAGAGGAGGGCTGGAAGCCGTCAGCAGGCATCAGAGGGGGAGTGGAGCCCATGTTTCAGATGCCCACACGGACTCTATCCTTCCCTTCTCAGGTCGCAAGGCCGGCTTGTGAAGCCCAGACTGGCCAGCATGGAGGGAGCTTCCTCTTGGCCAGAGAACAGGAGCAGCGGGGGGACCGAGCCCACAGCCCCACTCCTGCACTGCTGCACTTAGAGAAGCCACAGACGGGGAAAGCAGGAGGGGAGGCTGGGTTGTCCTTTCCAAGCACAGAAATTTTCTGGGGATTCTGGTGACACTGCCTACACTCTTTTTAAGGCCCTTTCTGGTCGTTGCCATGGTGATTGTCAACTGTCATGGTGGGAGAGGATGGGGATTTTATCAGGGAGATGCAGGACCAGGCGCCAGACCGTCAGCATGGCTTCCGGGTGGGCTTCATGTTTCAAGGTCTGAGCTGAGGCTGGCTGCTTGATTCTGGGGAGCAGGAGGTGTGGTTGGTGCACTGTGCAAGCCTCCCACAGATTGGCGAAGGAGCAGGTTGGACTGCAGAGGCCCTCTGACAGGGAGGCTTGGCCTCTGTCCTCTGTGTCCTTCATCTTGATCTGGGCTGGCACTCATTGGCTGGGCTCCAAGGCAGTAGCGACCTCACTCTAATGGAGAGGGACTGAGAGCTGGCTGTGCTGGACCGAGTGCCCCAGGTCTCTCCCTGTGGGCTTCTGAATGAAGCGCTGCAGGGGAGCAGACAGGGACCTCGCCCTGCACCCAGGCAGCATCCATGCTGCTCCAGCCACCGTCCCCGGTGTTTGGCTCCTTCCGCTGGGTGTGTGAAGCTGTGCCTGTACCAGGACTTGGTTCCTTTCCATTGCCACGTTGTGTCCCACTGAAGGGGGCCCACACTAGGTTTTCACCAGGGGAGGGACATGCAGGCGATCACAAACAGAGGTGCGTGAACCTTGGTGGACAAGTGCTAGGGATGGTGGCTTCACTCCTCTGGGGTGGGACCTGCTGTGCCCGAGGGTCTGGTGCATCTGCTGGCATCTCCAGCTGCCCGACTTCTCCAGAGCAGTGCTGCACCCTCCCCACGACCTTCCCAGCCTGGCTGTGGGTGAGGACAGCCACCCTGCGACTGTGGCCCCTTGTGGTAACCACCACCGTCTGCACTTTGCTGTCCCTCAGTGTTGCTGAGCACTTTCAAAAGCACCTGGACATGTCCTTTGGAGAAACTTCCATTCAGATCTTTTGGCCACTCTCAACGGGGTTGCTTTTTACCCTTGGGTTTTGGCACACGCATGCAGGTCCTGAACATTCTCTGCCCTTCCCGGGCTGCCATCCTTGCTGGACATCGAGAGGCCGGGAGCGTAGGGGGTCATTTCTGGACTCCTGGCTCCACTCTGTTGATCTGCATGTCTGCCTTCCTCTGTGCCCGAGTTTTGCGGTGGGTCTTGACCTCAGGACCCGGAGGCCTCCTGCTCGATCCGTCTCACTTTGGCTACTTGGGGTACTTTCTGACTAACTGTTAAACAAGACATCAAAGCTGTCCACATTGACAGGGTACCAGATGATGCTGGGGTACCTTCAAGTGGCATTTTACATGAGTTTTAGGATCAGCTTCTCAGTTTCTGAAACACACAAACAATGAGCCTCACCCAGCTGGATTCTGGCAGTGCCTGCAGGGAGGGAGTTGGCTGAGCTTGGGGACTGTGGTGACAGGAGCGGTCCCAGGCTGTCCAGCACAGAGATGTGCGGTGCCTTCTTCCACTCTGGGATGACCTGCTCCGGTTCTCCCTGCCCACCCCGCCAGGCCCAGTGCCTGAGGCCTCGCCCTGGCGCTGGGCGTGGCCTGTGCCCCCTGCTGTTGAGGGAGCCTGGAGGAAGTGACCGCGCCTGTTGGACAGGGCATGGGTCTCGGGAGTGCTGAGGAAGTGGGGCTGTTCCTGCCGCTGCCAAGTGCAGATAAGGATGACCATGGGCACGGTGGACTCCCGCCGACACCTGTGAGGAAATTCAGGCCCAGCGTGGCCAGGGAAGAGCTCCTGGGGTGGTTCTGACACCTGCCTGGTTGCCCCGCACTGACCGAGGACAGCTGGCTGCAGGCAGGAGAAGCATCACCAGGTCACACAGGCGGCAGTCATCAGTGAGAAGAGTGGGATCTGGAGATCAGAAAGAGGACATTAGGTGGGTGGGAATGACTGTGATGACCTTGAACTCCCAGCTGCCCTCCAGATGCCCTGGACAGCAAGCAGCCCCCGGCTCCGAACTCCTTCACTCAGAGGTGTGTGAAGAATCAGCTTTCCCGGGGGGCGCTCTGCCTTTGCCCTCAGAGCCTGGCCGGTGACTTCTAGGTGCTTGCGATGTCCTGCCTGATGGGAGGGTCTTTGTTCCTCGGGGACCTGGGGCTGCACCTGGTGGTCTACACTGGCAACGTAGGGGCTCAGGAAGGGCCACTAGCCACAGAACCCCAGTAGATTCTCTGGACACTGAGACTCTGGAGAGCTTCCCTGGCCACCATGACCCCTGCGGCTGTCCCCCACAGCTGGAAGCCGGAGCCTGTGACTCCCACTGCTGCCCCAGGCTCTCTCCCCAGGGCTGCTCCCACGGTGGTAGAGCCCGAGTGTGCACCAGCTCTCAGGGGTGCCTTGGGTCCTCCTGGTGAACCAGCCACCTCCAGGTGGCCCCTTGGGATGCACCCCTTACTTCACATCCGCTGTGCCAAGAGTGCCAGGTGCGGGTCCCAGGAATCACCCTCTCCCTGCCCTGTGCCCCTCGATGCCTCGACTGCGCTTCAGAGCCTCTGCCCTGCCCCACCCTGGAGCACCTACCAGGTCCACCCTCACGGAGCGGCTGAGGCCTGTGTGTGGGGATGGCTCTGGCCCCCCAAGAGGGCTCTCCCAGTGGGGCAGAGCCTTCAGCCCACAGTGGCTTCCAAGCCTGGGGTCTGGGAAGCAGGAGGGTGTCCTCACCAGGCCAGCTGGGCTCCAGCCAGGAGGGCTCCCTGGTTCTGTGTCTGCAGCCCGCACTGACAGACGGAGGGTTGGCCCCTCTCTGGTGCAGGGCACGCCTTGCCTCCGTCTTCTTGTCCCAGACTGGCTGGAGCCTGCTCCCCAGGAGATCAGAGCAGAGGCCCCACACTCCCTGAAAACGCATCCTCTTGGGTAGCGCTGGTCACGAGGTTGGTACCTGCTCAGGGGAGGCTCGGGCTGGCTCTGCAGCAGGCCACCCAGCACCTCTACAGCCTGTGGATGCTCCCCTCAGGGAGTGGACCTTAGCTCCTCTCCCCTTAAGCAGGGCTGACTGCAGAGCCCGCCTCAGGGACAGCTCGTGTGACAAGCTTTGCAAGTGCATACACCGCGTGCCAGTTCTGAGGACTTTGCAAAAACAGCTCGTCAGTCCTTCCTGGTGCCTGTGGGTGTCCTGCTGGGGCTGCTGCTGTCACACCGCCCCTTGGACAGTTAGAAGCCTAGAGCAGGTTACAGGCTCCTGAGGGCCGGAGCGGAGGGCACCCCACCCCTTCCAGTCACCAGTCACACGTGCAAATTCCACGCCTCTGTGCTGGGAGGAGAGCCCCTGACCAGACCTGCCCAGGTGGTTCTGGTCTCCGAGTGTCCTGGGAGCAGACACTGCACAGTGCACAGGTGGGTCCCTCAGCCCTCGTCACCCTGGACGCTGTGCTGGGATCCCCAGGCACCTGTGCCGACTGCAAGTGCGTGAACTCAACCTCCCCCCTCCAGGCCCCGCCCGGGGACACACTGTAGCCCTGACGGTGTCACCTGGCCACCCTAGATCTCCAGCGCCTCCAGGTGCACCTGGGCCCCACAGCTCTGCCCTGTGGCTGCAATATCTGTTGATCCATGTCCAGCGCCTTCCCTCCTCCTCTAACACCCAGCACACAGAAGTAGACACGGCCCAGTGCCATTGCTCAGGGGACAACAGCCTTTAACCCCGGGTTAAAGACAGGTCCACTCTCTCTCTGACTGTGGCCAGCCCCCCCAGTGGGAAAGCACCAGGTCACAGACCTATCTTTTGGTCCCAGCCATGGGTAGGTATGATGGCAGGACCCACCTGTGCGCAGTGTTTCTGAGGGACGGCTGTATCAACGCCTTTGAAGAACCACCGAGTTTGAAGACACTGGTGGGAGGGCCATGTGGCTCTGCACTCAGAGCTCAGCAGGGGGATGGGGTTCCCAACAGCAGGAGTGGGTGGGGTGCCCACAAGGAGCAAAAGCATGGGACATCACCTGTGCCCCCTGCTGGCAGAGCAGGCTACTCTAGCTGTGTGCCGACGGTAGCTTTCGCTGAAATGTTTTTAAACTTTAAATGGTTGAATCTGTGGAATTCTTCCATTTTATATGTTGCAAATTTTCTTCTTTGAATTCAGAGTTAGCAGTGTCCTTTGCTGAATTGAGTCTCAGTTTGTTACGGTGCATTTATCCTTCTTTTCGAACGGGTTGTGGGTAGCATTTCCAGTTAGTAGTGTACTGAGAGCCATAGCAGAGTAGGAATGACGCATGGCATTTTTGGTTGAAAGGTGACGCCAGCAAGCCATTGAGATGATGATGGTGATGTTAAGATGTGTATTCCATTGGAGATTAGACCCCTGCTGTCTGCTTCAGCCTGCTACTTTGGAGCTCTCACGGGACTCCCGGAGAGTTCCCATTGGTTGGGGAAGTGCGGTAGGAGGGATTTCTGGAGGAGGGATTCCCGGTTGGTGTGGTGTGTCCCGGGAGAAGGCCGTGTGCGTGGCGTTCACGGGAGTTTTGAAAATAAAGTCTGTTCCTGCTTGAGTGGCTCGTGACTTCTGCCCAGCCAGCTGCGGCAGCAGTGGTCCTCCTGAGCAGAGCTGCAGAAGTTTCTGGTGGCCAAGGAGAGCTGCGCTCTGTGCCCTGGATCTTGGGAGACCTGGGGGGAGGCCTTTCTTCCCTCTGCCAAGTTGGGACGGAAAAAGACCCAGAGAGGATCTGGTGGAGGTGAAATCTGGCTGGGAACAAGGCTGTGATGGACTGAGGTGGGTCAGCCCTGGGGGAGTCCTTCCTGCAGACCCCCTCAGGGGACCCGAGGAGGAGAAAGGAGTTGGACTTGGTCCTCTGCTGCCTCTGTTGTTCGCGACCTTTGAGCCTGGCAAGGTGTTCAGATTTTCCGGGGCTGCCGTTGCAGAAGCCTCCGGTCTCACCCGGGCATTGTCTGCGAGGACACCCGTTTGTCTGCCCTTGGTCTTGGCTACAGCTCTGCTGTCCTGGAGCCAAAGCCAGGAGAGCATCTGCTGGTGCCCGGAACCCTCCCAGCAGGAGTGGCGGCTTCCTGGAGGGGCGCACCTCTCATCTTCAGCTGTGCCATGAACTTCCCCAGCATACAGAGCTCAGCACCTGAGGGCTGGCCATCCCGCTGGACGGTTCTTCTGTGCTCTCGCCTGGTTTTGCCCACAGGCCTGTGCCCTGATGCTGGTTAGAGGAGGGGGCCCCTGGGGTCTGGCAGATTCTTATTAGCCTCTCGCACAGCTTCAGCTGTCCGCTCTCGGGCTGGGTGCCTCCGTCTTCTTGTCCCAGGCTGGCTGGAGCCTGCTCCCCAGGAGATCAGAGCAGAGGCCCCACACCCCCTGCAAATACATCTTTTGGGTAGTGCTGGTCACGAGGTTGGTACCTGCTCAGGGGCCTGTGAGATTGACCCACCTCTTTGCAGGAGCTGCCAGGGACTTGTGGCCATTCGCAAGCAGCCGCTTCTAATGTGCAGCTGTGGCTCTGCTGTTCCTGCTCCACCCCCTCCCCTTCCTTCTCTGCCCTCTTAGCTCTAAGTGGACAGCAGGCCAGGCCCTGCCCAGCCACCACACCCGCTCCCCGTTCCCCCTCTGCCCTCTTAGCTCTATGTGGACAGCAGGCCAGGCCCTGCCCAGCCCCCCACCACCTCCCTGTTCCCTCTCTGCCCTCTTAGCTCTAAGTGGACAGCAGGCCAGGCCCTGCCCAGCCACCCCACGGTGTGCAGAACAGGTCACCAGGCTGGAGACCTTGTAAAGCAGCAGTTTGCCATGAGCTGCTGCATTCTGAGGACCGGTGCCGAGGGAGAGCCAGTCTACACCTTGTTTGCCCAAGTGAACACCCACCACCCGCAGCTCCACCAGGGGCACAGGGCGGTGAACACCCTAAACTAAGCCAGGAGCACCTGGACACACAGACACCCCAGATCACCTTGGGGACACCAGACGCTACCCCCCACCTGGGGTTCATACAGGGGGAGGCCCCAAGATGGACACCGTGGCAGCCTGACCCTGTCACCTGGTCACTCGTCATGAGCGCACCCAGTGACAACCTGGACTTCCTGTCCCGTGGCCTCCAGCAGTGTGCCCTTTCTCCTGCCCGTGAGGACCATGCACCATGGCCCCCTCGAGCTGACCCTCTAGGACTGAGGGACCCTCTCCTTGACGGCACTGCTGACCGGGGTGGTCAGCCCCCTCCTCTGGCCCCACAGAGCCTCTGCCTCTGCCTGTCTCTGCTCTGCTCCCGGCTCAGCCTCCTTGGGGGCAGAGCTGGATCTTGGCACACTTGAGCCTTTCCCCAGAAGGACAGGTAAGGCGGCTGGAGGTGACGGCCGACTCCCTCAGCGTTTGGAGCCCCTGGGGTCTGCAGGCTCAGACCCTCCAGGCTGAGTCGGGCTGGTCTTGGCCCTGCTTGAATCTGAGGCCACAGGGGTGAGGGCCGGAGCCCAGGCCGGCGGTGATGGCCCGGCCCTGGGGTACAGCATGGGGAAAGGTGTGCCCTTGGCCATGAGAGCCCGTTCCACCGGCTCTGGGAACCTGGTGGGATGTGCTGGCCTGCCCAACCACAGTCTAAGAAACCCAAGGTCGCTGTCAAGGCCTGGGATCCTGGGCTAGCGAGTCACAGTCGCTGGACCCCAGCATCAGCCACGGAGGCTGCGGGAGGAAGACTGAATCCACCTCCTCCCCAGGTCCTCTCTGTGGGCAGTGTCATGGGTGAGTGGCCCGGGCGGGAGGGACCCAAGGTCATGGCCCTTCTGCGGGCAGGCGGGAGTCCCCTGCCCTGCCCCAGGCCCTCTGGCTTGTTGGAAGGCCCCATTCTGACCACCCCCCCTGTAGCTGCCTTGCGAGCAGGCCGCCCCTCCCTGCCTGCCAGCCCACAGTTGGAGTCAGACCCTGGCCTGTCCCAGGTGAGTAAACCTGACTTGGCGAGGGAAGGCTCACACATCTAAAGTGCTGCAGGCTTGCCGTTTAGAGCGCCAGGCCTGGGGTGTGGCGGGATGGCCCCTGAGCTGCAGCTCCAGGAGCTGGAGGTGTGGCCAGTTCTCCCCTGGGCTGGCTGGGGCCTCAGCGGCCAGCCCAGGAAACTGGTTGCTGGCGTGCTGGGGAGGGGGCCCGAGGAGGGGAAAGGAACCGCTCCTTTTCTATCTGGGCCCCCAGGAGACCCCAGGACGCTTGCCTCACCACAACTTGGAGGAACAGGTAGAGAAAAGCACCCCCCTCTCTCACCCTCTCTCGTGACCCATGTGTGCACCTGCAGCCAATAACCCCCCTGGAGATACAAGTGGGCCTCACTCTGGACAGGAGAGAGCAAGGGCTCCTGTGTCGGGAGCCTGGTCCTCAGCCTGCTGGTAGGAGGTGGGGCCTGCCGGAGGTCCTGAGGTCACGGCTGCCCTGGGAGGGACTCACATGATTCTTGTGGGGTCCCTCAGTACCTGGCACTTTGCCCCAGCTTCTTGTCTTGCCACATCGTCTCTCCCTCTCACACGTGCTTCTGCCATGAGGCCCTCTGCTGGGATGTGACCCTAGGGCCCTCACCAGAGGTCAAATCAATGGGGCTGCTCGATCTTGGACATCAGCTTTAAAATTGTGAGCTAAATATACCTCTTTTATTTATAAGTTACCTAGGTGCAGGTATTTTTGTCATAGTAACAGAAAACGGAGCAATACGAGGGAGATGCTGATACAAATATGGGTTCCCTGGTTGCAATAAGGAAAATGGACAGATCTTTTTAGAAGACCAGATAATAGAGAGAAAAACAAAGATGGCTGGATTTGAACACCAAAAGGTGGCTAGAACTAGTAGACAAATCTCAGAGCTGATTATTTGGGAGCAAGTCAAATGACATGGAGATACACTTAGATAACCCAATAAGGGAGAGAAGAAAGTTAAAGTATACAAAAGAAGAAAATAGTCAAAAACCTAGAAAAAAAATTCTAAGAAAACACTTTGAATGCCAAGCAAATAAAGCCTGACTTAAACAGATGATTTCTAAGAACAACATATTATGATTAATAATCTTAATTATGTAACAACAGATGCCTGAAGAGATTTAAAAGCCCAAGCAGACCAGTTTTCAAAGAGCAGTCCCCACAAAAGTCACCCCGGGACTAGGCTGTGTCTTCTCAGTGTACAGTTCAAGGAGATTTGACCAGTGCATGCACCCGTAGCCAGTAACCCCTGCGGAGACACAGGGCAGTTCCAGATGCGTACTTTGCCCCCTGGAAGATCACCCCTCCCTGCGGGCCACCGTGTTCTGATATTTCTCACTGCAAATTCATTTTGCCGGTGAGCTCAGGAACGCATGAGTTCAAGTATGATTACAAAGTGCGTGTGTTTTTGTGTCTGGCGGAGTTTCACTCGGTGCCAGTCGGCAGAGACCCAGCCCGCGGGGGGTGGGGGGGTGTCCCTCTTGTTTGGGGAGTGTTTTCCTTCTCAGTTCCCCTGGCATTCAGAGTCCTTCCAGGGTTTGGCTGCTGTGAGCAGAGCTGCTACACCCAAGAACCCTTGTGCAGGGTGTTTGCGGCCCCATGTCTTCGTTTGTCTTGGGACAGTAACTAGGGGCAGAACCAATGGTGGCAGGGCAGGGGAGGAGAGCAAAGAGACATCACAGTCTCAGCGGCCACGAGTTGTGTTCCTGCCTCTCCATAACATCCCCGCTGTTTGGGGATGGTGTGCTTTGTTGTTTAACTATTAATGGATATTTGTGGTATTTCGTGTGGTTTTTGTTGAAGTTCCCTTATTTTTTGCTTTTTATCATTTGACTACTATGTGCCCAGATGGGCTTCTCTTTGTGTTTGTCTGCACTAAACTTTCTGAATCTGTAGGCTTACATTTTTCACCAAATTTGGAGAATCCTCAGCCATTATTTCTTCAAAAAATGTTTTCGGCCCCATTTGGTCTCCGCTGTCCTTGAAGTCTAGTTCCACGGGTGTCAGTCCCGGGCCTCACGTACCCCATGTGAGCTTTCAACATTCTCTCTCTCTTCTTCACGTTGGTCTTCTCCATGTCCTCTGAGACTTCTGCAGTGTCCAGTCTGCTGCTCAGCATACCAGAGAGTTCTCCTCTTCCTTCTGCAGATTGTATCATGGCCTTGGAATTTCTAAATAAGGGTGCACTCATTCCAAAGCCTGTTCACCTGGCCATCTGCTTCTACTGAATCTTTGTTCTTGGTCATGATCACCTTCCCTGTTTGTTCACACATCTAGAACTTTACTGTTTGTTTCTTCGTGTGCCAAGGATTGAGCCCCGAGGTGCTGCGCTGCCGAGCCACACCACCAGCCCTTCTTACTGTCTAGGTGGAGACTGGGTCTTACTATATGGCGGAGGCTGGCCTTGAACTGGCCATCCTCATGCCTCGGCCTCTGGGGTCACTGGAGTGCACTTGGCTTCTTTCAGCACTCTGAACATATCCTCCACTTCCTTCTGGCCCTCAGGGTTTCAGTTCAAAACTGACTTAGTTTTATAAAGGTTCCTTTATAGATGGCCTCACTTTTCTCTTACTGCTTTCAAAATTCGCTTTTTGCCTTTGGCTGAGGACAGGTGGCTTGCACCATGTCGTGGTGTGGATTCCTTTGGGTTTATCTTCTTTGGGGTCCTTTGAGCTTCCTGTCTGGGCGTCCACGTCCTTCCCTAGGTATGGGGAGTTTGGGGACATTATTTCTTTGAACATGGCTCTAGTTCTGTCTCTTGTCCTTCCGGGATTCCCTTAATGCATGGCCCATTCACAGTGTTCCCCAAGTCCCTTTTGATTTCTTCACTCCTTCACCTTGTTTCTTTTTTGCTCCTGTGACTGATTAGTTTCCAGAATCCCATCTTTTTTTTTTTTTTTTGGTATCAGTGATTGAACCCATGGGGATGTAACCACTGAGCAACATCCACAGCCTCCCCCGCCCTTTTTTAACTAGGACATTTTACTGGGGTCTGCCTGAAGGAGAAGAAAAGGAGAGGAAGAGAGGAGCCCCCTGAGCCAGTTTTGGCTTAGGAAGTGTCGCTTAGGCCACATGACGGTTGCTGATTTGCAGTGACTCGGGAATGGTGGTGACTGCAGGGTTTGTTAGGAAAGGGTGATCGGACAATGTGTCTTGAGGGAATTTTTGGAAAAAATTTTGACTTTGGCGCCATTGAGAGAAGAGGTGGAGGGGTCAGGGATTGTGTGATATTCTTCTGTAGAGACAGAAACTTCAGTGGGGAGAGACCCAGTGGGCAAATAAAACCCCATGTCAAGGTCTCCTGAAAGCACAACATTCCTCCCTTCTTGTTTTTGTTTGGACTCAGGGTGTTGAAATCATCTGGCTACTTCCTGTTGGAGAGGGACGACGAGTACGAAGGAAGGAGGAATGGTCAGGTTGGGGGACAAGAGAATTATAGCCATAAAGGCCAGGGCGCTGAAGATGTGAATCTCCTTGGCGCTAAAATCGATGAAAGTCCCTTGAAGCCATAGGTCGTGGATAGCCTCGATCCAATCCTTGTCTCTGTAAATGGGTGGAATCGGCCAACTGTCCAGATGGAGGGCTTCCACAGACTGCAGGAACTGGGAGTGCCACTCGGTGCAGCTGGATGAGGCCATGCTGCCTGAGGGCCTGAGGTGGCTGACACCGACAGCTCTCAGTACGCTTCACGCTCTCTTCTCATTCACGATTGGAAGTGAGGGCTGAAAGCCCTTTAAAAAACTATATATATATATATATATATATATATATATATATATATATATATATGGTTGTAGTTGGACATAATATCTTTATTTCTTTATTTTTTTAAGAGAGAGAGAGAGAGAGAGAGAGAGAGAGTGTGTGTGTGAGAGAGAGAGAGAGAGAGAATTTTTTTAATATTTATTTTTTAATTTTCGGCAGACACAACATCTTTGTTTGTATGTGGTGCTGAGGATCGAACCCGGGCCGCATGTATGCCAGGCGAGCATGATACCGCCTGAGCCACATCCCCAGCCCGAATATCTTTATTTTATTTATTTATTTTTATGTGGTGATGGCGAATGAACCCAGGGCCTTGTACATGCTAGGCGAGCGCTCTACCACTGAGCCACAACCCCAGCTCCTCCCCAGCCCTTTTTGCATTTTATTTAGAAACAGGGTCTCACTGAGTTGCTTAGGACCCTGAGGCTGAGTTGCTGAGGCTGGCTTTGAACTCACAATCCTCCTGCCTCGCCTCCCAAGCAGCTGGGATTACAGGCGTGGCCACTGCCAGAGCCCTGTCCTGGGTCTACTGGTCCTTCCTCTGCGTTGGTCTGGTCTGCTGTGGAACCTCTCCAGCAGACTTTTTTGTCCAGTTATTGTGTTCTTCAGCTCTATGACTTCTGTTTGGTATTTTAAGCTATTTCCTCTTTGCAGCAATTCTCACAATGTTCATACATTGTCCTCTTGACCTCAGTGAGCAACTTTATGATAGTTTCTTTGAGTTTTCTGCCAGGTAAGTCACATAACTCTGTATCATTAGAGTCCATATCTAGAGATTTCTCCTGTCTCTTTGTTTGAAACCTGCTTCCCTGTTTCTTTATTCTCCTTGCTTTTCCATGTTGGTGTGTTTCATTACTCTTGGTTTTTAACGGACTGATCTCATTCAGCACAAGACCCTCACTAATCAGCCTAGTCCAAGATCCAGCTGCTCCATCACCCTCTCTTTGCCTTTCGCAGCCTTTGGATTTCCAGGGCATGCAAGGTCCTGCCTGTCCTAGCCCACAGCCAGGACCTTGAGCCACACCCAGGGAGCTGCACTGCTGGGGGCTGCATCCTGCTCCTTGTCCCGGGCTTCTGCCTGTTTGCTCAGTGCTGAATGGGAGGGGGCTTTGGAGACTAGTCACACGCTAGATCAAGTTGCCATTTCTTCTCTCTGTACTCAGTCCTCCAGGTCCATCAGCACTCAGAGACAAGCTGGACACAAGTCAGTCCTCTGGGTGGCTCTTAGTCCTGGGCTTTGGCCTCACTCTGGAGAGTGATTCCTGCTCCCCACAATGCCTTTAGGCTTTCCCCTGGTGACCCAAGGGGCCTGGCCAGGTCTGTCCACTCCAGCCTATGGGAGACCAACCTCACACGTGACTGAGTCACACTCCCCGTCTGGAGTATGACAGAGCTTTCCCCACCCTTCTTGGGTTCGAGGGCTGGTGTCTCCGTGCATGGTTGTGATTTGTACAGCCCCAGGGGGGAAGCTACACTCACCTGTTCCTTTTTAATATAACCCCTTGCCCTGTTTAGGATAGAATCTTCCATGGAAGTGCCTTGTGTGTGTCCCCTTCTCTTACTGTGCCTTTGGGTGTGGCCTACCCAGATGTCAGTCAACCTGCTGACAGTGGACATCATGAAGATACTCAGCCCCCTGAAACCTGACCCCTTGCCTCATTTGAATAGCTTCTCCTCAATAAAAGGGGTCAGAGTGTGTGTGTGTGTGTGGGCGCGCGCGCACTCTCTCTCTCTCTCGCTCTCTCTTCCTGTGGATCCTTAAGGTCAGAGGAGCCGTCATAGCGACCCCAAAGAAAAAGGAATTTTGTCTCTAGTGTGGTTATTTTGTGCAGCCCAGTTAGCCCAGTTCAACTGGAGTGACCCCGGCACCAGCCTGTCAGGACGGTGAGGCTGACCAGCCCATCCCGGAGGTAATTTCTCTCCTCAGCCCCCAGCCCTTGGCCCACAGCAGCTGCTGTCTGTTGGGCTTGGTGGAGGGGCTCCCTGCACACCTCCAGCCTGGGCCTCAGCTGGGCCTCTGGGGGGAGCGCCAGGCAGGCTTCCACACCCTCACTCCTCAGGGACTCGATTCCAGCACCCACTCTGCCAAAGGCAGCTACTGCCACTGCCCCAAACTCTGCTTTGGCTTCAGGTCTCTTCCCTTGGAGGGAAACCTGAGGTAAAGAGGGCCCTTTACTTTTACTCCACTGTCCTTTCTCCAACCCCTGCAAATAATGACTGCGCACATCTGGGCCAGCTAGCTGTGCAGTGACTATGGTGGGAGGGTCACTCTAGATCCAGCTACTCTGCCTGGCCAGGTCCTCATGCATTCTTTTTTTTTAATTTTTTTAATATTTATTTTTTAGTTCTAGGAGGACACAACATCTTTGTTGGTATGTGGTGCTGAGGATCGAACCCGGGCCGCACGCATGCCAGGCGAGCGCGCTACCGCTTGAGCCACATCCCCAGCCCCTCATGCATTCTTGACAAAGCTTTGTCAACATGATGCCATAGTTTATGTTGATCCCAGAGCCTCTGCCATATCCATGGGGAAGATGCCGGAAACACACCCTTAGGTGGAAAGGCAAGGGGGCGTATTCTATTAACGTTCATGCAACTGGAGAAATGGAAAGAAATGAGGTGTCCAAACTCAAAGGAAGAAATACAAGATCACGTTTTGCAGATGATATGATCAAATCCCTACAAGTCCAAGAGGATCAACTTAAATTCTATCACAAACACTCTCTCAATTCTTTGGTTGGGACAAAAGTAACATCACCGTTGGCAGGTACACAAACGGTCGATTCCTTAGCAGGAAGGATTATGAGAAAAGAGGCCATTTAGCACCCAAAGTTACAAATCCCAGGAAGAAACCTGGAGAGGGAGGTGTGAGAGCCAAAGGGAGGCCCACACTGAGGCGGAAAAGCAGAGCTGAGCCATCGCAGGGCAGCTGTGTTCCTGGCTCCTGGTCCAGGAATTGTCTTCCAGTGTGCTTCCTGTCGGTAAGACCCAGAGATGGGAAGGTCTCAAAGGGCCAGCAGGGCTGGCCACACAAATCCTGATGCACTACCATGGTGGGCTGCACCGTCTTTGGCAGGAGACAGCGCTAGACCCCACAGGAGACAGGTGGTCAATGAAACCAGGAGCTGACGGTCAGTACCTGACCCTTGTAAAACGAGGGTGTGCAGTTTCCATGTTAGCAATGTCTTGGCTTTGACTAAAAGAAACCCAGCTGAACATGAAACCAACAGGCTTCTGCCCCCCCACGAGCCCGCGAGGATATGGCGCGGGTCCTGACTCAACCTCTCCACAGGCGCATCCTCAGCGTCCTCTTTCCGTTTTCTTTTCCTGCAGCCTCCCTGCCTCCTCACTGCAAGATAGCAGCCCCTGCCGCACAATCCCGCAGGGCTGGGAAGGGCAGAGCCACAAGCCGAGGAGCACTTAGCCTGGCGCTGGACGATCACCGCGGGGGGAGCGCTGAGCCTTGCGCTGGAGGGTCACCGCGAAGGAGCAGCCAAGCGGTGCAAAGTGCGTGCGTGGTGTGGGCGGCGCTGGGGGAGGCTCGGAGGGCGGAGGGAGCCCGAGGGCGCTGCTGCAGGGAGTGGCTGCTGCGGGAGGTGCTAAGGTGAACTTCACAGTAGGACTGCGTCTCTGTTAATAAGATGGAAAGTTCAACAAAGAAATCAGAACAGAAGTGGGTTTTTTAAAATGCCACACTCAGAAGCTTGTTTTTATATATATCAAAAGGGACTAAATAACCTTTAAAGGGGAATTTACAGGGTGAATTACAAAACATATAGCATTTAACCGTAATGAAGCCTCTGCCACCTGAAATGCGTGGGATTTGTTCGCGACAGCATTGGGGACAGTTAGGTAGCTTCGAATGTGTATGCTTATCTGAAAATAAGAAAAGCCAAAAACAAACAGGCTGTCAAGGAGCGATAGAGAGGCATAGAGTCAGCAGAAACATAAAGGAGGAAAATAACAAAAATAGAGGAAAATCAAGAGCAAAAGGAAAAAAATAGAAATCGTGAAGAAAATTCAAGCTGATTGTCTAAAAAGTTCATTTCAAGTTTGACGAGGAAAAGAGAGAGGATGACAAATTACAGGATAAAGGGGAGGGAAGCAACTGCCCCCAGAGCAGGCAGTGTAGCAGGTTTATGTGTTTTAATGTCACCAGGTCCTTTCCATCCAGTGTCGGGGATGGGCACAGGACAAGGGCAGAGGCGCCACAGGGTGGGACAAGAGAAGGCCCTGCCACCCGATCAGAGGCAGGAGCTGGGGCCCGACTGTGGCCCACATGGTCCCACAGCGCTGCGCCTGGGGCTGCTGTGAGGAGCCTCTTGTGGGCTCTGAGCGTGGCCCTGCAAGCCGGGAACCACGGTTGCCCACCCCGCGTCCTGCCGCCACCTGGTGCACCACACCACGGGGTCACGGGTCTCAAAGCCCCCACCCATCAAAAGTCCCAGATTCCACTTGTCAAACCCAGAGACAGGGGCGGAGTCCCACTATGCACAGCCCCTGGCCAAGCCGGCTGCTGAGGAGGAAGAGACTCCAAACAACTGGAGATCAAAGAACATTCAAAAGAAATGTGATGAAAGGAAAAGGAAGGCCGCTTTAGAAGGCTTCCGGAGGGGCAGTTCCAGGGCAGGCTTCGGGGCCCCAGGCCACCTGGCAGATGGCGCACTGGAGGGCAGGGAGCGCTCAGTCCCATCTGAGGACAAGCCAGGTCCTGAAAAGCAAGACCCTCCTCCTCCCACCTGTGCAGCCGACGAGACAGAGGTGCCCATCGTTCTAGAACATAAGTATGAAGGAATACATTTGAAAACCTAGGCAGAATGCATAGACTGTCAGAAAATTAAGAAATGGAGACAAGAAAAAACAAACCAGGAGAGTCTGACCACTTCAGAAGTTCACGTAGAGGGCTGGCTGTAGCCAGTGAGGCACGGGGTTTGCTCCTCAGCACCACATTTTAAAAAATAAATAAAGATATGGTGTCCACCTACAACTAAAATATATACATATGAAGTTAAAGTAGAAACTGAATCCCCTTGGGATGGACGGACTGGGACACACACACTTCCCAAAGCCCCCACCCATCAAAAGTCCCAGGTTCCACTTGTCAAACCCTCTGAGAGCAGATAATCCACAGGAGAGATGAGTCATTCCACAAAGAGAAGTACCTGGAAGGAAAGCATCTGACCACTTCACAGGGCTCCCGGGGAGCTAGGAAAGGAAACTGGTAAATTGGAAGCCAGTTTCAACTTAAGCGTGAATTCAAAAATCTTAAAGTGTTAGCTGCCTAAAATCCAAGACAGTGCTAAGGTCACATAAGTTTATCTCAGGAATGCCAGGAGAATTTAAATCAGAAATTTTAATACAGAAACGCACTGGGTTCAACAAGAAAAGTCACATATTCATTACGTTGATGCAGGATGAAGTATTTGGTGAAGTTTAATCCACGCCCATGACTTAAAAAAAAAAAAACAACAAATTAGAGAATGAGAACCAGAAGGAGTTTTTCAACTTAAGAAGGTCTATTTCCTGTAAAACTGGCCACTGTCACAGGGACACTGTCATGAGTTCCTGTTAAGATTGGAAAATGCTCATGCTCACTATTCAGCATCATCCTGGCCAATGTAACAAGACAAGAAAAAGAAATCAGGAGTTTAGCAGAGGAAGGAAGACAAAATTGTATGGCCATTCCTTTTTAGGTAATGTGATAACTTACTTTGAAATATCCAAATAATCACCAGATTAATCAATAATCAGGACTAATCAGAGGTCAGTCAGCAAGATTGCCCAATAAAAAAGTTAATGACCTTCTTTTAAGCTACTAAATATCTAATGGGAAGAGATGCTATTTTCAAAAAGAACAAAAATTATAAAATATTTGGGAATTAAGCATGGAATCCACAAGTCCTTAATAGGAGAAAACAAAACAAACAACCAGAAACCTCTCTACAAGCCTCAACAGAAGGTGGGAGTAGACGGCAGCTTCTGCCCTGCTGCTGGCCGGGGGCCCAGCTGGGAAGGCACGGCTGGTGCACTCTGGGCCAGGGTTACCTTGGCCATGCATGCTGGGTTCTGCTGCCCAAATTCCTGTGGCTTTGGAGGCCTGGAAGAGGCGCTGAGCAATGGGGCCCTGAGAGTGTGAGCACCCAGCCCCTCTGGGGTTGCCTTTGACCCCAGCTGATCCCACTGGAGGGAGCTGCGGTGGCCCCTAGAGCCCTGCATGTTAGGCCTAGGCCAAGCCATCTGAGGTGCTGAGACCTGGCATTCCCCCAGAACACCCTTCCCATGCTGAACTTTGTGGCTCAGAAGACAAGATACCCTGGACCCTCTCTTGCATGCTTGGTCACAGGTCAGTGGGCTGAGTTGGTATTCTCTGCTCGGCCCTCCATGGCCTGAGCTCCTAAGACAACGGGTGGTGACCAGCCTTGCCTGGGTTCTTCCCAGCCCAAGAAGTGGGAATGCCAGGGCATGCCGGAGCATGCCAGCTGCCTGGCTCAGCCGAACAGCTTGGTTTGTGTGTGTGCATGCGTGTGTGAAGGAGGGGGCCAGACAGAGTGAAGAGCCAGCACTTGCTGTGCCAGGAGATGGGAAGCTGGAGGGATCAGGCCCAGGGGTCCTCCCTTCCACTCAGCCACCTATCTCTGTATGTGCTGTGACATCAAGCCAGCCACAGGCCCTGCCCCTGCCTCAGCTCTCATTCTGCAGGCCATTCCTGAGGGCTCTTTCTGCCATGGGTAGGGGAGACACAGGGTCTGGCCTGGGATTGGGGCTGGGAGAAAAGATGGTCAGGGACCTGGGGTAGAGCCAGGGCAGGCGGAGGCAAGGGCTTCTCAGCTGATGTCCAGGCACTCAGGCTGGTGGGGGGAGAGGAGTGCATGGGGCTGGGACAGCACACCAGGAGCATGTCACAGGGACATAGGGCCTGTAGCACTTGGAGGAGAGGCAGGGGGATAGTGTGCGATGCAGCAGAGCTCACTCTCAACACCAGGCCAGCGCCTCAGCGGCCAGGCACAGAGGGCAGTGGGATGGCGCAAGGCCCCATTGAGGCTGTGGCCCAGCAGGAGCAGGGGGTGGTCCTTAGGCAGGGGTGTGTGTGTGTGTGTGTGTGTGTGTGTGTGTGTGTGTGTGCCTATGGTGGCCTCTAAAGCAAAGGAGGGGCATTCAAATGTATCTGAGAGGCTCCATTGGCAGCTGGAATGCAGGTGACTAGGAGCCTGGAATGCAGTAGGGCGGGGACAGCTGGGACTAGGTGGTGCTCTGTGCTTGGTGGACAGAGGAGGTGGATGTGACTGTGGGGAGAGGAAGGGGCATCCCCTAGCCTGGGCTCAGGGGTGGGGTGCCTTGATGGAGGGGTTGTGGCCAGGGAAGGGTCTGGAGATCTGCTGGAGACCCTCGCTGGTGCTCAGGAGGGTTCGGGCTGGGAGCAGAGGTGTGGGAATCGGAGGGCAGAGCTGGGGCATCTACGAGGAGACCCAGGAGGAGAGATGTGGCCATGGGAAAGGCAAGAGGCCAGGAAGACACTCGAAGCCCAGGTAGCACAGGAGCCTGGCATACCCTGGGGAAGCAGGGTCAGAGCAGCCTAGGGGGAGCTGGGGCCCATGCAGGGGCCCTGGGTCTGCCTCTGGGAAGCTGACAAATACAGCGACCTGTCGTGGCACCTGCTGCCCAGATAAACCCTCGTGCTGCTCTGTGATGGACATTTTTATCCCCATCTGAGGAAGGACTGGCACACAGGGCCAGGGTTGGGGCTCACACCTGCACCTTCCTTCCATCTGGACTGCAGGTGGGTTGGTTAAAGAACTCAATGTCTGCTAAGTCCACGGGAAGGTATGGATATGAAAGTTGAGGATTTACCAAGCACCAAAAGAGAGATCCCAGGGGCTGGGGCTCAGTGGTAGAGCGCTTGCCTGGCACATGTCGGGCACTGGGTTCCATCCTCTGCACTGCACAAAGATAAATAAAATGAAGGCATTGTGTCCATCTACAACTAAAAAAGCATAGAGAGAGAGAGAGAGAGAGAGAGAGAGAGAGATATCACAAGGGAACCAGAAGAAGAAGCCACAAAAGGAAAGCTGGCAGAACCACCTGCACACGGCGGCTGGCTGGGACCCCTCGGTGCAAACTCCCAGCACCCAGGGGAGCAGGTGCAGCCGGCCATGGTGGGCAGCCTGCATGGCAGTGGGAGTTAGCTGATCAGTTAGTTAGAAACCTGCAGCTGCAGCCCCAGGACAGAAGGCCAACAGCTTGAGCCTGAGGAAGTTGGGAAATGAGTTGTAGACAGCAGCTCTCTAGCAAGTGGACACACAGGGCCCAGGACCCTTCCCTCTCAGAGGGGTCACCTCCAGCACTGACAGGACAGATAGGGGTGTGCCGACTCCTCAGGGCCTGGCACACCCCTGGTCTCTCAGTGGCTGGAACAGCATGGGCCTGGGCAAGGGGCTCCATGCTCATCATGGACATCAGCCTCTCTGGGGCTCTGGGCAAATCGCAAGAGAGGTCCAAAGGGCTAATACATACCCAGAAGACATTGGTCTCACTGTTTTTTAAAGAAATTTCTAAAGATAAGCACCATTTTAAAAGTCAGTCGGCATAACCAGATTAGTAGGTCTGTGTCTGCCCATGAGAATGAAGAGGGTCCAGCTTCTTTGGTCAGCTCCTGAGGACACACACCAAGAGTCCTTGCTCCAGCCAAGTGCAGTGGCCCAATAACTTGGGAAGCTGTGGATTGTAAGTTCAAGGCCAGCCTGGACAATTTAGTGAACCCCTGTCCCAAAATAAAAATAAAAAGGGCTGGAGATGTAGCTCAGTGGTAGAGCACCCTGGGTTCAATCCTCAGTACCCAGAAAAAACAAAACAAAAAACTCCTTTCTCCTAGAAATTGGTTTTAATGTGTCAATGTGCAAGGAATCAATGTGATTCTCATGAAGAACCATCTCTAAGCACAAACCTAGAAACCATGTTAATGCCAGCAATAGAGAACTTATTAAGTACTATAGGTCCAACCTGAAGATGGGTCATTCTACAGACTATGAATCATGCTCACCATGTCGGCTGTGGTGATGTTTCCCTAATTCAAACCTGACCCTGCTGCTGCCCTGCTCAGACACCTTCCATGGCTCCCCACTGCCCTGCTGGCCATGCTGGGGCCCAGGGGCTTCTCCCTCCAGCCTTCTCTCCCAGCCGCTGAGGCTCTCACCAGGTGATTCTCACCAGTTCACCTTTGCTTCCGGGTGCCTTCTGCCTGGAACACCCGACCTCTTCAGGACTGAACCCAGAGCCCCTCACTCCACCCCCCTCTTCCCCCCCACACGCTCACTTCCTGCCTCTTCCTCCTCTGTGCCCTCCATGCGCGTGCTCCCATCTGTACCTCTTGTTATTCATCTCCTAAGGAGTGGTGGTCTGTCCTATGCCAGACCTGGGTGGGGTGCAGGGGGGTCGGTGCAAGGGAGCCAGGAGGCCCTGCGAACGGGAGTGGCCCTGCAGGAGTGGGCCTGGGCCAAGGTTCCAGCCCCTGGAGGGCTCTGAGGGTGGGTATCCTGTCCTCGCACACCTGGGGTTGTTTGTTGAAAGACTGAAGGGCTGAGGCAGGGTGACAGGCCAGGAGGAAGGCCAGGAACACAGGAGCCCTTCCTAGGTTTTTCTAGGCGCGGTGCGGAAGCTCCCCCACACACTCTGCGTGCTCAACTGGGGACGCCTCGCCCCCAGCCCCAGGCCAGCCAAGTCACCTTCTGGGGTTCTGCGACCCACCCCAGCAAGCCGGGGGTCGCAGCCGCCACAGGGGCTCCGGGCAGGGTCCACGCCCCCGAAGGGACCCTTGCTCCCTGAGGGGCAGCGCCCTAGCCTCGCCGGTATGCGCGCGGGCCCCGCCGGGCACTGGAGCGCGCCGGGCGCCGGGCCCGCGGAGACACGCTCGCTCCAGGGGCCGCGCACAAAGGCGCATTCTGCCGCCGCCGCCAGCCCCGCGCCGGCCGGCCACCTTCTGCCCCGCGGCCGGCCTTGCCCGGCCCGGCCTGGCCCGCTGCGGGGGTGTGCCGGGGTCCCCACCTGCCCGCTCCGCCCCCACGCAGGCGTGGGCTTGTCCTGCCGCTGCGCTGGAATCCACCGGTGCCAGTTCCCGACCCCGCCCCGCCGCTGCGCAGGGGAGGGGTGTGCGGCGCGCAGGGCGGGGACAGTGTGTGTGTGTGTGGGGGGGGACCGCCACTCTCCAGTCCCTCCACTCCCCAGTCCTTCCACCCCCGAGGTCGCTCCGCTCAGGAGTCGGTTTCTGCTCCCAGGGGAAGCATCACTGGCTGTGAGCGCGAAGCCTCTCCTCACTGGCCAGCAGAGGACCCAGCTGGGCCCTCTCCTCTTCTGTGTTCCCAGAGCAAGATGCTGCCTTAGGAGGAGACTTCCACAGACGCCGCTGCACCCTGCCGGGGGTGGAGGGTGCTCCCCCACATGGAGTGGACAGGAGAACAGAGATCCTGCCTAGGGCTCCTCAGGGCTCCCCAGCGAGGCAGGTGGCTCAGCTGGTGGAGTCCCCCCAAGACCTCTTCCCTGGATTCCTCGGCCACGTGGCAGGGCGGTGCAATTAACTCCCAGGCACTCTGTGGGAAGGGGCTCTCCTTGCCGCAATTCCCATTTAGCAGATGAGGAAGCTGAGGCCTGGGGGCTTCTGAGGTGGCAGAGCAGAGTTTGTTCCTGGGCCTTCCTGCCTCTCAGGAGCCCCCAGAGAACCATTTGTGGGTCCCCTCTGAGATCTCTGGACCTGGCCCCATCTACGTGGGTCTTGGGACCCTGACCTCCCTTCCCCAGGCCTAAGAGGGTGTTCCTGCTTCCTGTGTGACCTGGTCCCAATGTTGGGACATTTGGTGGTGACTTAACAAGGGGTAGATGACCCATGAAGGTGTACCAAGTGAGTGGGTAACTGTCCCCCAGCTCAGAGAGGCTATGGGGGTGGGGCTTCAGGCTGTGCCCACTTCTTTGTGGGCAGAGGCACAGCCTAGGGCATCCTGCGATCCCTCCTGATACCAGGAAGTCCAACACCCTGACCAGTACCAGCCAACCCACCTGGAGGCAGGACCCCTACCCATGGGCATGAGGAGGGTCGGGAGTTTCTAGGGCAGCAGGGGAGACAGGTGAGGCCCTGGGCTGGGGTTTGGGAGCAAGTCCCACCCCCAGCCCCCCTGTGGCCTGGTGGGCAGGGCCTGGGTGTGACACAGTTCTCTGGAGTTGGCAGGGACTAAGAGGAGTTGGCCTCCACCCTCACCCACTGAGACAGGAATCTGTGGCCCCAGGGGACAGCATCCACAGCCACATTCCAGGTGCCCTGGTCCCCATAAGGCAAGGGCGGGACAGGACTGGGTGCCAAGAATGGCACCACAGAGCATGGGAATGACTGTGCTGCCAGCACCCAGCACAGGAGCCTGGGGCAGGTGGCAGCCTCAGCCTGGCCTGTGGTCTTCACTCCTTCCGACGGCCCCGGATGACTGGGCACCAGGGCCAAAGAGGGTCCACAAGCTGGTGGACCCTGCTCCCACTGGGGACACAGGAGGGAGACAGTGTTATTGGCAGGGTGTTCCTCGTAGGGGTGGCACTGGGCACAGGATCCTGGCACACTCAGATGTGTCCATGCATGTACACACAGCCTGCAGAAAGGCACCCCCCTTCCTGGCTATGTCCCCAAACTGTCCTGAAGTGCTGTCCCCAGATGGCTGGAGCAGCACTGGAGGCCCTGCAGAACCCTGCCCAGGGACACAAGGTCAAAGGTCTGCTCTGGCCAGTAGTTGGCCCTGCCCAGGCACAGCGGTGAGGCCTTCCTTCCCCGGTTTTCCAGGGGGAAACTGAGGCCCAGAGGTCAAGTGACTTTCCCAGAGCCACAGAGCAAGCTGAAGGCAACAGCCAGTTCAAGAGGGACTAGAGGAACTGGAGAGCTAGGGTGAGTGGCACCCCTTTCTTGGGCCTGTGTCCTCATTTGGGGAATGGGCTCACAAGAACCACCTGGTTGAGTTGTTCTGAAGCCCAGAAGGCACCAGCCAGTGCTCAGCTCTGCTGACCCAATCCCTGCCCCCTGGTAGCTTCTAGAACCACATCCTAACCTCTGCTGCTGAAGCTGGGCTCCCCCTGGTGGCCACCCTAGTGTGCTCCGGTGATAGGACCACTTCCAAGCAAACCCAGTGAGAAAGGAAGGCCCTGCGGAGCAGGGTGGGAGGAGGGAGGTGGACTGGGAGGGCCACAGGCCACCGCAGAGAGGCTGCTGGGTTGGAGCAATGTCCTGGGGGGCTGGGCCATGCATGGAGTGCCTGGAGAGGGGCTGGTCCTGCCAGGGTGTCTGCAGGGAGGCTGCACCGAGGAGCAGTTGAAACCCATTGGGTCTAAGGGACATCATCTCCCAGAGAATGGCCACAGAGGAAGTAGGGACTGGAAAGACAAGAGGAGGTAGCTCCAGCTGCAGAGTCTGGAGGGTCCCTGGCAGATGCCCCAGCCTTGTTGTGCTCCAGGGGCAGGGGGGGTCAGTCTGAGACCTCAGCCGGCCACAGTGGAGTTGTGGTTGGAGTGGAAGCCAGACTGAGGCTCTCTGAAGGTCTTGCCTCTGGAGGCCTTTGTCCACTCCTTGACCCTCAGAGGTCCACAGTGACCCTGGTCCACTTGCCCAGCTGGCAGCCATCCCAGCATCAAGCTCCAAGTTTGGCCCTGGGAAGCCCACAGTCCTGGTTGGTTGAGGTCACAAAGGAATGACTGAGGCTCTGGGAATGAATGAATGAATGAACATGGAGTCCTCCCACCCTGCTGGGGTCCAGCCTTCCAGGCAGAGTCTGTGGTGGCCAGGTGCTGAGGAACCTGAGGCCAGGAGTGACAAGGCTCCTCCATGGAATGACAGAATGGCACCAAGGGCGCTCTCTCCTGAGCTGCCCAGCCCGTTTTATTTGGAGCCCTTCTCACTGGGTTTTCCAGGCGTGGCTCCAACTTGCCATCCTCCTGCCTCAGCCTCCTGAGGATCTGGGATTGTAGGTGTTCACCACTGTGCCTGGCCACCCTGGGGATTCTTGTTCCCCTGGGTATTCCTAGTTCTGCAGCAAGTCCCACTCAGGTCCCCCCAGATTCCCCGAGTGTCTGCCAACAGGACCCTTCCTCTTGGGACCAGTCCATCCTGGGCTTCTTCTGAGTGAGTGCCCCATCCTGAGGCCTGGGCTGGCTTTGTGGATAGGGTCTCCCTGTGGATGGTTGTATGGCTGGCCCTCCTGGCCGCACTCTGTTGTCACAAAGCTGGTGGTCCCTTGGCCTGGAGGATGAGCTTAGGTCACCATCTGGCTTGCCTTACCAGGAGCTGGTCCCTTATACGCCCCCCTGATCACTGTGTGGCAAAACACTGCTTGGTGGGGGCTGACCAGGGGAGAGGATGGGGTGGGGGTGGCTAGCCAAACCGGGGGCAGGGGCCAATATCCCAGGGGCTGGTATCTGAGACCTGCACCATCACGCAGCTCCCCACTGGCGGAGCAGAACCAGCCCAGGAATGCAGGCATGAGCACGAGGTTCACGCAGCCATACCAGCACACACAGGCACACGCCTCTGCACATGGAGGAGCACATGGCACACTCTCAAGACTCCCAGCCCAGGCACCCTCTTGCCCTCAGGAAGATAGGGTGCCATAATGGAGCCCCTAAGGACACTGAGAGGGATGGAGGAGAGGTGGCTCTGCCGTGGGGGTCCTCTCAGCCTCAGTCTCCCTTCTAGCAACCATAACCTCCGTTTACCAGGCACTGTTCCAGACTCCCAAACCATCCTGGGGTAGAAGAGACAGAAATAACACCCTTTGCACAGATGGAGAAACTGAGGCACAGACTGCTTGGAAATGTGTCCCAGATAGCTGGACTTAGACCCAGGACCCTGAGACAGGAGTCTGGCAGCTTTTTTGGGTGGCTCAGGCACAGGGCGAGCCTCTGCTGCCACGCAGAGACTTGGAAGTTTAGGGTTGTGGCTGGCAGGAGAGGAGCTGCGAGGTCTGGGGGCACCAGCCTCCAACTCTGGAACCGTCCCCGCCCTCCCCCGCCCGCCGGGGCCAGTCCTGGGCCGAAGGGGTCGTTGGTGTCGGGAGGGCCCCCACCTGGAAATTCCAGAATTACGCGCCAGCGAGCTGAGGATCGCCCCCTCCCCTCGGCCCCCCAGCCCCACGGCGGTTTGGCACGTGGCGCCGGATTCCGGATTCCAAGAGCAAGGGGGCGTGGCTTCCAGGGCTTAGGCCGCGGGTGGGGACCGCCTTTCCACCATCAGAGCCCCCCCACCCCAGCCCAGTTTCAGAGTTCCGAAGGCAGACGCTTACCTGGAAGGGGTCGAAGGGAGGGACCCGAGGGGGAGGGTTTATCAGGGAGGGAGGCCTGGGGCATCAGGGCCTTTGCCCAAGTCCGGGGATCTTCCCCTCCCCCTGGAGGGCAAGTCCTGCCCTGCCCTTTGCCCTGCTGGCAGACGGAGGAGAGACACGGAGTTCGGTGAAGCCCCCAAGGTCATAGAGGACCTCAGGTCTCTGTGCAAACCCCTACCTGAGTGGGGAGACGCCTGGAGACTAAATAGAAATCCCAGTTGCAGCGCGCTTTTGCATCTGCAAAATGGGAATGAGAGCAGGACCTCTCTCTCAGGGATACTGTGCAGGAAGAGACAAAGGTGAAGGCCGTTTTTGCGGGGGTGGGGGTGGGGTTGCCGACACCCTACGCGCGCCCGTGTGAGGCCACCGGAAATCCGTAGCGGGTCAGCCCTCCAAAGCCAGACCGCGAAGGCGAAGGCTGCGACGCGAGTCTGGGGCCCAGCTCGCCTCCGCGCCTCTGCCCCTGCCTGCCGGGGCTCGCTCGAGGCTGGGGAGCCCCCCCCCCCGCGTCATGGGGCCGCGCCGACGCACCTCCCTGCGCGCCCAGACGCTGCTTCTCCCGCGGCCTCAACAAGCCTCGGCACGCTCCTTCCACCCGGGGGTGCAGGTGGGCGCCGGTGCGCCACCGCTAGGTCCTGGCCAGCCTGGCCTGCGAGGGACGGGGACGCGGGCGGCAAGGGTCTAAATAGGGTGAGAGAAAGGGGCTGGGAATCTCCGGAACCTCAATGGGGGAAGGGGTCTTCGGGACACAGAGGCCACGCCAGCCTCTGCTGACCCAAGGCGGGCTCGCTGCCCGTCCTGAGTGCGCGAGGGCGCATTCCCATCTCCTCGCCCGCGAGAACGGAGAACGAGACGCCGGGTCTTTGTGCATCTGGTGGGGTGCCCAGGACCTGTGAGGAGCTGCAGCTGCCTGGGATCCCCTGGAAGAGCAGATGCGGAAGCACCGGCTGCGCTGGGAAGGAAGCACACCCTGCAGCACTGGATCAGCCTATGGTCTCAGAGCACGACCTCCGCCCCGGACAGCTCTGCGTTTCACCGCTCCGGGGACAGGCACGAAGTATAAGACCGAGGAGGAGCCGGCAGGCTCAGCCCTGCCCAGTGCCAGGCTCTGGGCCCTTCCCCAGGAACCCCACCAAGTCTCCTGGATAGCCCTGGGTGGGCAGTTGCAGGGCAAGCAGAAGCCACCAGGTGGCAGGGCAGGCACTGGGACGCGGGATGTTGAGCAGTTTGTTGGGCAGGTGTTTTCTCACCTGCTCCAACCTTTCCAGGAGCAGCCTGTTGGGAACGCAGGCTCATGATACCCACGTCTCATCTTCAGTCCCCTGAGACAAGAGGGGTACAGGGAGGCAGCTATCTTGGATCATGAGGTGGGAGAAACTTGAGGTCCCTCAGCTCTACTGTATCAAGCTGCGTGGCCTCGAACAGCTTTACCAAGTTCTGTATGCCTCGGTTTCCCTTGTGAACCTGGGGGTGGTGAGCATTTCCAGGCTGCCGACTCTCCTTGTCCCCAGGAAAGACAGGCTTCTGGAGAAGCAGGGCCTGTCTGCACAGAAGAGAAACTGACCACTGCTGCCCCCAGGAGGAGGAGCCGTGTGACCAGGGACCCTGGTCTGATCTGGGGCTGTGCAGGTCAGAACCCAGCCATGGGCATTTGGGGCTGGGTCCTGGGGGTGCATCTCTCACCAGGGTCTTGCCACCCCTGGAGCCTGTTCAGTCTACTGAGCATGCTCACAGCACCCCACCCAGCAGCAGCTCCTGCCAGGTGGCCTGGCTGGTGGAAGTTTGTCCCTCCTGTCTCAGGCACTGGGGCTTGGCAGGCATGTGGGCCAGCAGGTGGTGCAGGAGGGATCTGGGCATGGGCAGGCCCAGAATGCAGGGGCTGCGGGTCTGTCTGTCCTGTATCTGTGGGAACCAGGCTTGAGGAGCAGCAGGTTGTCTGGTGAGCCACAGGCCATGGGCTGCCCTCCTGCCGGTGAGGAGTCCCACCAAGTCCCTTAGAGAGCCCTGGGTGGGCAGGTGCAGGGCAAGCAGAAGCCACCAGGTGGCAGGGCAGGCACTGGGACGGGGGAAGGAGCTGAGCAGTTTGTGGAGCAGGTGTGAGGGAGACTGTGGCAGGGAGTCCTGACAAGTCCCAGAAGTCCAGGACTCCTCTGTAGGATCAGGACAATTGCCCTCACTGTCACTGCCCTCAATGTTTCAGGTTGGAGTCCCTGAAACATTTTCTGGCTGAGGCAACTGAGTTTTTCTGAATCAGGTACCGCAGGTCAGAGCGTGCCAGCCTACACAGAGTCCCCCACCCCAATTACTTCCCAAGGTCTGTGGTAGGTGCTGGCCTGAGGGGGCTGTTTTCAAAATGGACTGCTCCCTTCAACCTCCTGCCCTCTTGGGCCATCTTCATGGAGGCTGGAGCAGGACGGGCCTGGACTCCTCTCCTCGGGTGCAGCCACCTGCCACCCCTAACCCTAGCCCACTATTACCAGGAGGTCTGCTGGAATTGTCCCAGAACCTCTCCCGGAAACCCTCCCTCTTCCTGCTGCTGTTCTGGGACGCAGTTCAGGGCCCCAGTGTGAGAAAATGAGGCTCAGAGCATGGGGGTCTGGGCAGCTGTGGGGATGTGGGAAGTGAGGGGGGAGGACAGGCCTGTGTCCCTAAGAAGCTCCTGCTGATCCCCTGCCAGACCCTGCTTTCCAGAGGAGGGTCAGTGTGAACCCAGGCCTCCCCGGCCCCCGACACCTGAGTGGCCTGAAGACTGTGGTTTAATAAGTGCCATTGTCAGACAGACAACCCTACCCTCATGTAAGCCCAGCTTGGGGGACCTGGCCACTAGGCCTGCAACACAGGAGGTCAGTGCCATGGCTTTTTGTCATAGATTGACTTAGGTGTCCCAACCCAGGTTTACACTGTGGCATAATTCACACTTCCTTTGATGCCCAGGGCTGTCCCCCTGGCCATGTCACTCCCACCTGCCTCCCAGCCTTCCAGGACTCAGCCCTTCTCCACCCTCCCTGCAGGTAGGTCTAGGTGTCTTCCTCTTTCTGAACTTGTGCAGCAGATGCCCAGCTCAGGAGGCCTGGGCCATCCATGCCCTGCACAGTCAGAGACGGGTTTGGCCCTTGCCTGGCTCCTGGGAGGCAGCTCTGAGCCCTTGGAACATCTGAGGCCCCGGGGCATGGCAGATGGACGGCAGATACCTGTGGCAGCCCTGAGGCCTTCTCTGCTGGTCTGTGACTGACTAGGACACAGGGCCTGCCTGGAAGCAGCTCAATCAAATCCCAGTTGGAATCAGCTGTCCAGGAAGATAACGCAAAGGCTTGTAGGGAAAGTGCAGGAATGAGATGACATCTTGGGTGCACAGAAGGGGTGCTCATCATTGCCAGCGAGAAGGCAGACTGGTGCAGCTTAGGCAAAGCTGGCTGTTTCTCACCCGTGACCCCAGAAAGCCCACTGACACAAATCCTTCAGCAACTTTATTGATAGTCACAGAAAACTGGAATTAAATGAGGCACTTAGCCACTGATGAGTAGGTAAAAACCAAGGTCCATGCGTGAAATGATGAGACTACGCAGTAAGGAAAATTGTCGGCTGAATTCAGGCTGTTTCCCACCCGTGCACAGGTCACAAGTGCAATTTTCTCTGTAAAGGAAACCAGATTCCACAGGGCACTAACTGTAGGATCCTATCCATGCAAACTCTGGGAAAGACATCAGACTTGGCAGAGGGAGCAGGGCTGACCACACAGGGGTGAGTTTGGGGCCAGTCCCTGCATCAGGGCTGTTCTTTGGTCAAGCCTGTGGATATCGACATCAGAGGGGAGGTTTCCTGTATGTCCACTTAAAAATCAAGAAATGCAAAGCAGGAAACGCCAGATAAAGATAACGAGAATACCACGACGACTCTATGTCCACATCTTTGAAAATGAAGACGAAATGGACGAATTATTAGAAAAAAATTAATGGCCAAAGGAAATCAAAAGCCTCAACAGCCCTGCAACTATGAGATGGACTTAACTGATAGCTCAAGGCCTTCCTGGGCAGACATCTGGGGGTGTCAGCTTCCAGGCCAGGGGAGGTCAGAACTGCCCCGTGGAGGCAGGTGGTGGCTGCAGTGTGCAAAGCAGCGCAGGAGAGTGGACATGGTGTTACTGGGAGGACCCTCCCACACTGTAGGGTCCCACCCGCCTTGTCCCCGGGGACTCCAGGTGGGGTCTAGGAGTGAGCCTAGAGCCCGGCTTGGCGTTTTGGCACGTGTGTGTGTGTTCTACACACGACTCTGTGAGGATGGGCACCTGTGTGTGCACAGGTGTGTGTGAGGTGAGCAGCCGTGGTCTCATGGTCCAGTCTGGGCAGGAGAGGCAGCCCCAGCGTTCCTCCCCCGGAAGGAAGCCCCAGCTGCCAAGGCAGAGACAGGGGTACGTAGCTGAGGAGCAGGAAGTGGAGGTGGAGGAGTGTCCTCTGCTGCCCTTGAGTGGCAGGTCCTCTCTGGTGGCACATTCCCACACCACAGTCACAGACACACTCTAACATGTGTACGAGCTCACCGCACACATGCGTCCTTGTTCACACGCTTGTGTGCACACACCCTTGCCCTCGGGTCTCCTCAGCCCTGGTACCTCCTGAGTCTGCCAGCAGCAACCACTGACACAGTGGCACACAGCCCTCTGCACACCCCCTGCTGTGGCAGCAGACTGAGGAGGCCCTTTGTCCCCAGAGTCTCCTCTGGGTGACACCACCAGTGACTGGTCACCTGGACAAGTCCTGCTTCCTCCATGTTGCAGGGTCACAGCAGAGAAGCACGCCCAGGCAAGCGTGGAGTAGGAAGTGAGAAGCTTTATTAAAGGACAGTGCAGCAGGCTTCTCCCACATGGAAGAAGGGGACCCAAAGAATCCGTGGAATGAGGAAGTCCTGTCCCTTTTATGTGTCTGAAGTCCCCTGTTCTCCTGCATTCTTCTCCCTTGTCTTGTGCATTTACCTCATCCTGCACAGAGGCTGGGGATGTGGTGGGATGGCCAGGGGGTGAGCAGGTGGCCTGGAAGGGCCAGGTGGAGTGCTGGACAGGAAGGGAGCAGAAGCCCAGGGCTTTGATGAGCAGCTCCCTGTCTGCTCAGGAGTTGCTTAAAACAACTCTTTTGGGAGGGGGAGTATCAAAGGGCTCTGGAGACAGGAGCCTTCCATTCTCCCAGGGGCTGTTTCCCATTTGCTCGGCTCTAATCAGACTCCTGTTTTTCCATCTGACCGATTGGATTCATCCAGCTACACCAACTACCTGTCTTTAAATCTGCCTCCAAGGGCAACCCCCGCCTGCTGTGCCCTTGGCCCACCCCACCCCCTCAGCTTCCCCTCCCAGCTTGGCACCGGCTGCCCCTCTGCCCGGATGCCCTTTCCCTACTTGGGCCTCAGCCCCTCTGTGGAGCTCCCACCTCACTCTAGGACTGCTGGAGCCTGTCCTAGTCCTCCCCGTTAGTGACAGGCGAGGGGTCCCCAGGACAGCAGCCCCCAGGTTGCTCCCGAGCTCCTGGAAGCTGAGGTGGCTGGAGCCCCCATAGCCTGTGGGGGACACCACACCTGGTATGCAGGGAGGAGGGTAGGGAGCGGGGTGTTCCTCCCCGCTGTGGGGCCTGTTCCCAACCCTCCCCTGGCCATGCAGGCTGCCAGGGCTTTGACTGTGGACATTGGAAGCCAGGTGCCTCTTGGTGGTGGTGTGAGACCTGTAGCAGCATCTCTGGCCTCTACCCTAATAGATGCCCGTAGCACCCTCTCCAGTGTGTCTCCAGAGATGCTAACTGTGCCCTTGGAGGGGGACCGGCTCTACCCTGGGCAAGGTCCTCCAGCCTGGGCCGTGCTGGGTGAGGGCATGAGCTGCTCAGGCCTCCTGGGGGGAGAGCTGCCTTCCTGGAGAAAGGAGACAATGTGGGTCAAAGACAGGCTGGGGCTCTGCAGGAGGCCAGGAGTTGCACAAGGCTTGGGACAGGGGTCTGTGCAGAGAGGACAGAGGGGGCCCTCCCCTGTACTGTCCTGCACTTTCTTCATCAGGCCTGACTCACGGTAGGCCCCAGGGAACTGGTGGCTCTACAGTGCCTGTCCCTGCCCCCAGGTCCCAAGGGCTGGTGGCCCTCAGGTTGAAGTTCATCCTGTCTTCTCAAGAGATCCTTAGGACAAAAGCCAACAGTTCCTAAAGCTACAAGGGGTGGCACACAGCAGATGCCTCTTTAAACAGGTCTCTCCCACAACCCTGGGGATAGCCCCAGAGAGATGCGGGCTCTGCCCAGCTCCTCCCTGGGTCTGGAAGCGGTATGGACAGGCGCCTGGGCTGACCCCAACTGACTCACAGCCCCAGGCCATGAGTGCCACAGGGACTGTCCAGAGGGGTGTGCCTTCTCAGGCTCCCTCTGTGGGGAGGAACAGGGACGTCTAGGGAGGTCTAGAGATAGATCATGGGCGGGATGACTGGGGCCAGTACTGGGGCCCAGCAAGTGGCCCATCAGGCCGATGTTCCACTTCTGAGGGAGCCATAGGTTTTCTGGACCCTCCTCCCCAGGACCCTCCACTGAATATATGGGGTGGCAGAGTCCAGAGCCCTGGAGCCTAAGCTAAAACTGTCCTCCCCACCCTCTGCCCCAGAGAGGGTGGGAGAGGAGGCCCTGGGGTGAGGCAAGGCCTGGGGGGCTGGGGTTGGGGGAGGACCCATGCCCTCAGGACACTGAGCTGGCCGGGACAGGCTGACCCCAGCACAAAGCAGAGAGGGCAAAACCAGGTAAAGGGGAACACTGGAGAAGCAGGCTGAAGCTGGGGTAGGCGGGTCCTGCCTGCTGCAGCCTCCATGCTGGCTGGAACAAGCCCCAGCTGCACCTCCGTTCTGCTGCCCCCTGGGCCACGCCCTGGTGTGGTTAATCTAGGGGTGGGCTCCAGACTTGACCTGCCCAACAGGGATTGTCCCTCAATATGGAAATGGAGATGGAGGGTTCCAGGCCCTCCCCCAAAAGGAGGAGGGACATGGTCCACAGATGGGAGGGGCCAGCAGTGGTTCCCACCATGCCCAGTCCCCAGGCTGCCTGGGCTGCTCCTCTCAGAGCCCTAGGGCTGTCATTCTGTCTGTCCCTGTCTTCACATGAGTTCTCCCCCACCCCCCAGCCCCCCAGTCGTGGAGTTGTGTGCTTGAAGGCTGACAGCCCAGCTAGACAGCCAGCACACCCTCCCCCATCCCCCACAGGGGAGGCCTTGTCTCACCCCAGGGCCTCCTCTCCCACCCTCTCTGGGGCAGCCAGCTCTCATCAGAGGCTGGAGCAGAGGTTCTGGGCCATCCGGAGCCTTCTCCGAGGGGCAGGGCTGAGCATTCTTCTCTCCTTTCCTTCCCGACACCCGGACCCTCATGCCAGTGCTGGAACTCACCAAGAGATAAGGCTCGGGGTTCTGAGGGTGTGCAGGCTGCCAGGCCTTCCTTTCCTGAGGAAGAGACCCTGTGGGCAGGCATGGTGCTTGGGGTTTCGGGGGCTACAGGCAGCTTGTCCTGGGCTGTTCTGGTTGGCATCTGGAATGTCCCCCAAAAGCTCATGTGTTAGAAGTGCATCCCCAACACAGCAAGACTCCGAGGTGGGCTCAGCGGTGGGCTCAAAGTGGGCTTGAGGTGGGCTCAGAGGTGGGCTTGAGGTGGGCTCAGAGGTGGGCTTGAGGTGGGCTCGAGGTGGGCTCAGAGGTGGGCTCAGAGGTGGGCTCAGAGGTGGGCTTGAGGTGGGCTCAGAGGTGGGCTCAGAGGTGGGCTCGAGGTGGGCTCAGAGGTGGGCTTGAGGTGGGCTTGAGGTGGGCTCAGAGGTGGGCTTGAGGTGGGCTCAGAGGTGGGCTTGAGGTGGGCTCGAGGTGGGCTTGAGGTGGGCTCAGAGGTGGGCTCGAGGTGGGCTCAGAGGTGGGCTTGAGGTGGGCTCAGAGGTGGGCTTGAGGTGGGCTCAGAGGTGGGCTTGAGGTGGGCTCAGAGGTGGGCTTGAGGTGGGCTCAGAGGTGGGCTCGAGGTGGGCTCAGAGGTGGGCTTGAGGTGGGCTTGAGGTGGGCTTGAGGTGGGCTCAGAGGTGGGCTCGAGGTGGGCTCAGAGGTGGGCTTGAGGTGGGCTCAGTGGTGGGCTCCAAGTGGGCTCGAGGTAGGCTCCAAGTGGGCTTGAGGTAGGCTCCAGGTGGACTCCGGGTGGGCTCAGAGGTGGGCTCGAGGTGGGCTCGTGGGCTAATGATTGATCATGAGGTTTCTGACATCATCAGTGTGTTCTTCCACATCCACTGGGAGCTGAATGGACTTCTGGGAGGGGACTGGCTGGAGGGGTGGGTCATTGGGGCGTGCCCAAGGGGCTCACCTCCCCCACCTCCGTTTGCCTGCTTCTCCCAGCTTTCCCCTGAGCCAAGCAGCTCTCCTCCGCTATGTCCTTCTGCCATGGAGCCAGCTGACCATGGACTGATCTCTCTGAAATTGTAAGCCAAAATAAGTCCTCCGCCTTTGAGTTATTCTTGTCAGGTATTCTGGTCACAGTGATAGAAAGGTGACTAACACAGAAATTGGAACCCAGATGGGGGTCACAGCTGTGTTTATTCCTGTTGCTCTGGTTCCTGAGAACTGGTTTGCAGGAGGAGCTTGGACGCGCAGGCGGGAGAAGCCTTAGAGTGTTGCAAGCAGAGCTTGATGGGTGATTGTGGTGGGAGCTCAGGACCAGATGCTGATCGGAATGTGCGCAGTAAGAACCGTGCTCACCAAGTTTCAGGGGGGAAGAGGACTGTATTGGGAACTGGACTAGAGGCCATTCGGGTTACATTATTGCAAAGAACCTTTCTGCGTTTTGTCCATGCCCTGAGACTTTCTGTCAGGCTGAATTTAAAGCTTACAGACTTTTCGACTTAGAGGAGGAAAGTGCCCGGCAGCGCTCAGGCAGTGGCACAGGCTGAAGGTTTTCTGCCAGGTGACAGAGAGAATCAGGAGCAAAAAGCAGAGCAGAAGGATTTGAAAAATTTGCAGTTTGGCCAGAAATAAAGCAGGTTTAAAGTTGTGGCCAAAGTATGTGTAGTTGCTGAGATCAGCACCCCTAAAGAGAAACCTGCTTCTTGGGGAGTCAGCAGGAGAGATACCACGAGGTCACCTCAGGAAATGCAGGACCACACCCACTGCAGATTCAGGGCTGCAGTCGTGCACACTCCTTGGGCTGCCTAGGAAGTCGTTTCCCAGGGATCCTTCAGCCCGGCTCCCTGGCACTTGGTGGTGAGGTCCACGGGGTGGGGGAGGGGCCTGGTGACTGCTCAAGCTGGTGATGGCTCTGGCCATGTAGTAGGGAATCTGCAGGAAGGAAAATTGCTGTGGTTATGGGTCCTGGAGGCTTCTGCTGGGATCTCAAAGGGAAGCTCGAAGGCCAGGCAGTGCGTAGCAGGACATGGACAACTGCAGGCAGGCCCTCAGACGGCGACCCAGGAAGCCGTGAGAGTGAAGCCCAAGCTGCAGTGGAGAGCCCTGGGAGTCAGGGATGCCAAGAGTACGGGACATCTGCTGAGGAGAGCTGCAGGGAACAACAGAGCCAGCTCGAGAGAGGCCACGCGGGCTGCAGCGGGCCTCGGGGCCCACAGGGCATGGAGCTAGAGGTTTAATGTTTTCCCAGCAGGGTTTCAGTCTTGCTCTGGCCCCAAGGTTCTATGCCCCTTTTTCTCCCTGGCGGAATGGGATGTCTCCTCTGTGTCATAACATATTGCATACAGGTCTCTTGCTTTTGAGTTTTACAGAGGCTCACACTGAGAGCTTGTCTTGAGTGACTCGGCCAGTGACTGGTCACCTAGACAGGTCCTGCTTCCTCCAAGTTGCAGGGTCACAGCAGAGAAGCACGCCCAGGCAAGCGTGGAGTAGGAAGTGAGAAGCTTTATTAAAGGACAGTGCAGCAGGCTTCTCCCATGTGGAAGAAGGGGACCCAAAGAATCCGTGGAATGAGGAAGTCCTGTCCCTTTTATGTGTCTGAAGTCCCCTGTTCTCCTGCATTCTTCTCCCTTGTCTTGTGCATTTACCTCATCCTGCACAGAGGCTGGGGATGTGGTGGGATGGCCAGGGGGTGAGCAGGTGGCCTGGAAGGGCCAGGTGGAGTGCTGGACAGGAAGGGAGCAGAAGCCCAGGGCTTTGATGAGCAGCTCCCTGTCTGCTCAGGAGTTGCTTAAAACAACTCTTTTGGGAGGGGGAGTATCAAAGGGCTCTGGAGACAGGAGCCTTCCATTCTCCCAGGGGCTGTTTCCCATTTGCTCGGCTCTAATCAGACTCCTGTTTTTCCATCTGACCGATTTATCTAGCTACACTAACTACCTGTCTTTAAATCTGGCTTCAAGAGGAGTCCTTGGACTTGGACTTTTGAGCAATTCTGTTAAGGCTACTGGGACTCCTAGAGATGGACTGAATGCATTTTGCATTTTGAGGTAGCTATGAGCTTAGGGGATTGTGGGGGGACGTCAGGGCTTGGATCCGGAATTTCTCCCAAGAGCTGTGGGTTGGAAACATGATCCCTAGTGCAATGAGGTTCAAAGGCGAGCCTTGCAGGCAATGACTGGACCGGACATCTGTAACCACCATTGATTACTGCATGGACTTGGGGGAGGTGGGACCGAGCTGGGGGAGGAGAGGCACCCTCTGGAAGGGTTATCTCCCCCAGCTTTTCCCTCTCCTTCCTGGGTTCACGAGCTGGGAAGCTTTGTGCCAACCTCTTCTGCAGAGCTGAGCTGCACCCTCTGAAACGGTGAGCAGAGATAAACCCTTCCACCTCCAAGTTTTTCTGGTCAGGTATTTTGGTCACGGTGAAGAAAATCTGACTGACACACGGGCCTAACTGGGGCACACTGACACTGGGCCTAACTGAAAGCACATTGGTGACTCATACTCAGCAAGTTTGGGTTGAAGGGACAGGGGCTAGCACCGAGGACTTTCAGAATTGGCAAGTTCTTGTGTTGACACCTCTCAAAAGCCCCTCTCCTTCCCCAGCAGCTCCTCCTTCCGCAAGGCTGTCTTCAAAACTCCCCTGGCTGGAACCCAGGAAACTGTGGCCCCTATAGAAACTCCTGGGAACCCTGCCCCCATTGGGCATCATAAAAGGCGGGAGAGCCAAGCACAGGCCCTCCTCCAAGGGACGGTGGGTGGAGCCAACCACAGAGTCCAAAAGGCCAGGAAGACCCCTCCTGGCCAGAGGTTGCCAGCTCAGCCCACAGGTCAGGCACCACAGAGGGGCCCACTGAGAGGCAGCGTGGCTTCTGGAAACTGGTGGACGTGACTTGCCACAGTGACAAATCTACAGAGACAACCCCATGCTCAACAGCACAGAGGCAGAGTGGGCAGCTTGTCAAGTTTGGACGATGCGAGCGTCTTCAAGAATAATGACCTACAGGCCTGCGTAGCGTACCCTGTAATCCCAGCGGCTCAGGAGGCTGAGGCAGGAGCATTGCAAGTCCAAAGCCAGCCTCTGCTACTTAGTGAGACCCTGTCTCAAAATAAAAAAGGGCTGGGGATGTGGCTCAGGGCCCCCGAGTTCAATCCTCAGTACCAAAAAAAAAAAAAAAAAAGAATAAGAATGGCGACTGACAGAGATGCACAGAGTGTGTTAAGTCCACGGGTCCCACACATCTGCATCCTCGGGGCACCACATATGGCAGCCAAGAAGCCACACTGTGTCCAGCAGAGAAGCAAAGGTCGGTGCACACAGTGGACCACCGTGCAGCCTTGACAAGGAGGGGCTCTGATACCTGCTGCAGCAGGCAAGGACCTCGGGGACACAGTGCTGACTGAAAGAACCATTACAGGAGGGTGGACAGCGGGCAGCGCTGCTCAAGACGAGGTTGGAGCAGCCAGTGCCATGCAGCCGCAGAGCGAGAGGCCTGGCCCTGGCAGGGCAGGGCCAGGAAGGGCAGGGCCGGGCCGGGCAGGGCAGGGTCGGGCAGGGCAGGAGCCGGGTGTGCTGGGCTGTCCTGTGAGTGTGCGAAGGCCACCCAGCCATTCACTTGGAAGTGGTGGAACGGTGACTTCACCACATAGAGGAAAAGTCTGTGAGTCTAGAGAGAAAAATAAATGAAGCCAGGGCTTTGCCACCCCCGGAGGAGACCATGGCGCCCAAGGGGGAAGTGCGTCTCCCCCGCTGGGAGGGGAGCCCTTGCCACATGAAGCAGCGGGGCACAGAGGGTGATGTCACTGGAAATTACCACCTGTCAAGCCCCAGATGGGGCTCTTGTGAGAAGCGGAAGGCAGAGTGCCCCAGACAGGCTGGTGGGGGCAGGAGGCTGTGCCCTCTCGCTGCCCTGGGCACCTGGGCTCCCCAAGGCGCCGGCCCAGGGGCAGGGCAGTCAGTGGCCTGTGGTGAACCCCGGTGGATGTGGTGTGCGTGGCAGACCCCTCGAGGGTCCCAGCTCCTGGTGGGTGCTCCCTGAAGGCTGAGGTGAGTGGTGCCTTGGACACGCACATGATGGCATGTGGGCTTTCGAGGACTCCTAGGGATTCCGCTGCGCCCACACGAGACCACAGAGACTGCTGCTCAGGGTGCACCTGCGAGGGGGCGAGCTGGGGCCTCATGGCCCTGCGCCTGGGTGGGCGGAGGCCCACATAACTGGGGGAACCCCAGGGCCCAGCCTTGAGCACATCCCGGTGTGCGTGTCTGGAGCAGTGCTGGCCGCAGAGCTGTCCTGGAGATGTCCCTGGACACACTCCTTCTCGTGACCTCATGGCTGGAAGAGCCAGGACTGTGCCAGGCTTGGGCAAGGGAGGGGCTGCACCCCAAGCCCGTAGGCAGCCCTCTGTGCAGAGAGGTCGGGGAGGGGTGGGTGACGCTGGCAGGGCTGGTGTCTTCCAGGGAAACTGGGCCCAGGAAGCCCATGCCCATCAGTGAAGGCAGCTTCCCAGGTGGCCCCTGACCCCCAACTCCCGGTCGCCACATGGCCTGTCGGGGAGAAGTCCCCAGCAGAGCCCTGTGCCTGCAGGCCTGCCCTAGGAAGGTGGCAGAGGGAGGGCTGGGCGTCTTTGGCAGGCACCCCTGGGTGTTCCTGGTGAGCAGGAAGCGTCTGCTCCTGTGCTGCAGAGGACCTGGCCTCCCTCTCTCCAGGCCCAGCTGCGGCGGGTGCTGCCTTGTCTCCCTGGGACAACACTGGGAGGTGTGGCACCACCTGGATGGAGCTGCCTGGCTGCGTTGTTCCTTGGCCCCTGGTGTCTGTCCTGGGTCCCGGCTCATCTCCTGAGAGGAGGCATGGCTTGCTGGGGATGCTGTCAAAGCAGACAGGAGGGTCTGGAGCCGTTTCCTGATTCCCCTGTCCCGAGGAAAGTGAGGGGCATGCTGTCATAGCCAGGAGATAACGCCCCAGCCTGTCAGCCAACCCCGACTCAGCTCCGCTTTGTGGTTAAGGGAGTTTCGGAGTGAACATGCTCAGACCCCTCTACTTCCTGAAATGTCAGGGGGCCTGTAGAGAGGGCACACAGAGCCGCGGCAGGATGGGCCTGGGTAAGTCACTGTCCTGGGTGTGCTGGGAGGGTCCTGGGGGGCTGGCCCAGGAGAGGGCCTGAGAGAAGGCTGCCTGTGTGCTGGAACAAAGGTGGGGCTCGCTGAAGGCTCTTAACCTGAGGCCTGTCCCCAAGATAGGACTTAGGGGCACTGTGCCCACCAAGAGCATCTGTCACATTGGTGTCCTCATCTGCCCCCATTCTCTCTAGAGGTCCTTACGTGGCTGCTGGCGCAGATGCCAGGCAGGGTTGGACTTCCTCTCCCCTCTCCTAGCCTGCGTGCTTGCCATCCCCCTGGGGCAGCATGGTTTGTGGACATGGGGCTCCTTCCTCCAGGGTGGCCTAGGCTGAGAGGCACCGCATAAGGAGGGACTGCAGGACAGTAGGGACTCTTCTGGAGTGGACGGTGGTCTGTCCAATCATGGGGCAAGATCCTGTGGCTGGTGGCTCACAGGTCTCTCAGGCTAGGTATCCCAAGCACCTGGCACAGCAGGGGCTCTGTAAATTCTGCTGGGTTCATGGACCCAGGCTGGGCACATCCCCGAGGGGCTGGACTGACCACTGGGGACTGGAGAATGAGGCTGAGCAGTGGTTTCCAGCATCGCCATCCAGGATGGATAATGCCGTGCGTTAGGGCCAGGCCCAGCCAAGGCTGAGAGGTGTTGGATAGCTGGCAGCTGTGTGGGAGGCCCACTCACCAGCAGTCCAACCAAAGAGAATGTGTGTCAGAGACGATGGTCTTACCTTACCGCACTGGGAAGGATGGCAACGCGGCTTCTGCTGGGCAGGAAGTCAGCCCCGGCTCCTCCTGGAGAGCCCGTGACTGATTCTGGTGAGCCTGCAGTTCTGGCCTGAGCACATCCTGATGTGGGGACCGAATCCAGGGTAGGTTCTTAAAGAAGGATGTGGGAGGAGGACGGTGGAGACAGCCGACGAACCCTGCTGTGGCGAGGGGTGTGAGCCAGGAGGGGAACCCACCAAACCAGTCAGCCTCAGAGGCCCAGCAGCCCAGGCTGGGAGTCCCTGAAGCCCCAGCCAGGGTGGGTGGGAAGCATGGGGCAGGGACAGCCAGGACGTCTGAAGAGCTCTGTGATGGACAGACATTCTAAAACCCAGGGGCTGTAGGCAGGTGCCGGGTGGTGCTGGGCGGCCGAGGCTGGCTGCCGCCGGTCCTACTCCTGACCCTGGCGCCTGGCGTTTCCAGGGACTGGGCAAGCTCCTCCCTGGGAGAGTGGGCAGAAAGCCAGTGGCAGCTGCCCCAGGGGTGTGAGCTGAGGGTGGGGACGGGCCCTGGGAAGGTAGCTGGAGGCACGAAAGGAGAAGTCAGGCGGAGGGCACTGGCGGGGCTCAAGGGGAAGGTGTGGTTTGAAGATGGCGGTTTACAGGGGGGGCTGGGACACACGAAGGAGACTAGCAGTGTCTGCGGCCTGGGATGCACGGAGCTCGCTCGGGAGCAGGTGGAAGAGACAGGACTGATCCGTGCCTGCCCGTTCAGGACTGTGACTGCGGTCCCTAGGCCACATCCCAGGGTCCAGCTGAGCTGCTCTGTATCCAGCCTCCACAGTTTCCCCAGGAACATGGGGCCACCATGGGCACATGGCCTGGGACCGCGAGGGTGACTTGAGCCTGTTGGTACTATGGGCCTTGAGGGCATTGCTGACCCATGGATGCTCCTGGGCATGGGGGGCCATCCCCCAGGGGGGGGACCCTGCTGCCATGTCAAGGCCCTTGCCCCAGCTGAGTCAGAGCCCCAGAGATGGGCCCAGATGGCCAGGGCAGGCGAGGCCAGCAGCCACTATGCATGGCCTGGCCTGACTCCTGCCCTGCTGGAAGGCCACATCTGCTTCTAAAAGTGGAGCAGCACGGGACCCCCCCACCTGGCCCTGGTCCTCCTGAGGCACACAAAGCCAAGGGGCAGGAGGGGCCCCGCCCAGGGGCACCCTTCCTGGGAAAAGCCTGTGTCTGGAGGTTGGGGCTGCTTGCCCCTTACCGCTCCTCGTGGGAGACAGCCCTGCTGCTCCAGAGATGGCCACATGGCACCTGAGCCGCCCGACAGGGAGCCCCTGCAGTCCAGCAGGTGAGAGGCTCACCTGAACGGGGAGGAGACTCAGGGGAAGCGGGAAGCGGCTGGGAGCAGCACGGAGGGTGGGCGTGGCAGTGTCCAGGCCTGGACCCTGCCTGGCCTGAGGCCGTGTGCCTGTGGGGCAGGAGCACCCCGACAAAGCCTGGGCGGGGCCCACTCTGAGAAGCCAAGGCTGGGGACTGGTGTGCAGGGCCGGGCTGGAGGCAGTTCTGGGCAGGCGCCCGGAGACCATGGGAGGAGTCCAGCCCGGGGCTGGGGTTCAGTCCCGTGGGCCCACAGCCTCCCTTCAGCTGCCCCAGCACCAGCTGCCCCCTCCTGGTGTCACCCCCTGCCCCCTTGCTGTGGTCCAGGGAAACCCTTGGAGCCCAGAGGTCAGACAGGCCCCAGATCTGGACCACAGTGCCCTGCTGTGCCTGGCTGCGCTGTCCAGGCTGTGCCTCCGTAGGCAGGCAGGGACCCAGAGAAGCCTCTCGGTACCAGAGGTCATTCTGCCGGCTGCTGGACCCGAGGCCAGCCTCGCAGGAGGGAAGCCTCTCTCAGGTTTCCTGTGGGCTCTCAGTCCCGCGGCCTTTGTGAGCCTGGGTGTGGAGCTGCCCTCCCTCCCTCCGCTCCAGGGACCAGTGCTTGGGGTAGCCCTGCAGGGGAGGGCTGCTGTCTGACGCCCACCCGGGGCCTCCACTCTGTCTGATGTGTGTGGCCTCATGAAGCTGCTCTGCTGCTCTGTAAGGACACGCTCCTCTTGTGTCCCTCAAAATCTGAAAGGAGAGAGAGGCTCACAGCATTGGGCCAGAGATGAGGTACAAGAGTGCCACCTGCCACCCAGGGCTGGGCCCGGGAGGAAGCGGGCCACAGGTGGGGTGGCTGTCCTCCTTGGTCCTGGACAGGTGGGCACTCATCCCGTCAGCCCCTCTCTTGGGGGCCCTGGCCCACGTGGCCACCTCACCAGCTGGAAAGCACCTCCTTGACCCTCCTTGGTGGGGAGCACCACTTCCGTGCCCTGGAGTCCCTCTGTTTAGAGAGGGCCAGAAAGCCCTGCATCTCTCACAAGGCTTTGGTACAGCAGCAGATGACCCCAGGTGGCTAGCTGGGGACGCAGAGAGGGCAGAGCCCCACACACAGGGCACTCCCCTTCCACCACAGCATGCAGAGCTCAGTGCAGGAGGACCTGAAGTCCCCCGGTAGTGTCCCGGCAGGTCACTATGAGGGTCCTCGTCCCCTTCACACTGGGAAACAGGCTGCTGGCCGAGACCCAGGAAGGGAGACCGAGGGAGTGGGTAGCCTCCGGGCTGCTGCCACCAGCCACGCTTGGGAAAGGCCTTCCTGGATTCTGTCTGGCTTGGGCCTCTCGCTTGGCCACGTACGTGGAGAGGATGCCTTGACTCTTCACACACTGAGCAACTTCCTGTGGCCTCAGGTGAGCGGCTCAGCTTCCTGTTACCTCCAGCTTCTAGAAACATACTTGAAAAAGGAAGGCAGGGTGCTCAGGAGCTGAGCCAGCCGTGAGCTGGGGTCTGGGTGCAGGCGGCCCTGGCCAGGTGCTGGCGTGGGTGTCCCTGTAGTCCTGGTTGCCTGGTGGCTGCAGCCTGCTTTACTTGGCCTACCTCTGTAAGGCGCTGTGCCTGACCCAGTGCTGTCCCTGGCGGTGGTGGGTTCGAGCCACAGTAGGTGGAGTGGGGCCCCTGAGTTGACCTCTGCGTACCCAGCCTCCGCTCCTCTGTGGAGGACTGAGACACACATGTACCCGAGCCAGAGGGCCCAGGCTGCCCCTGAGGTCCCAGGACTCCAGTGGGCCTCCCTGACTCCCTGGAGTGGGCCTGGCTCTGTTTCCCTCAGACCCTCTGTCTCGTCATCACGGGGCCTCTCTGGGGGCTGTCCTTGTTACTGAGGGATGCAGAGAAGCAGGTCCCCTGGAGCCTGCTGCCCACCTCCCATGCCCTCTGTCTGAGGACACTGTTCTCAGGGGTCCCTGTCAGGGTCCTCATCCCCTTCACACTGGGCAACAGGCGGTGACACAGCTTCTGGGTCACATGCACTTGATGCCGTGGGTCACTCCTGGTGAGGACTACTCCAGACAGAATCTGATAGGTTCGAAGGAAGCACAGGGCTGGGAATGCAGCTCCGTGGCAGAACTTTGGGGTGTGTGGAGCCCTGAGTTTGATGTCCAGCGCTGACAACAGAAAACAAGAAGGCCCAAGGGAAAGACTTAAGATGTTTGGAAACATACTGGCGATGGTTGAGACTCCCCTCAATCCCCACTACATCGCCTTCCTCCTTATTCTCCATGACACTGAGAGTTCAAATTCCTTTTTTTATGATGTACATTGTGATGTTCACTGGCTTTAGTAATTCTATTAGGTTTCCTGTTGTTGATTTTGGGGAATTTTTTTTTATATATATTAAGGACCTGATATTGCATCCCACAGGATGAATTCAAGAGTTGGCACATCATAAATGTTCTCTAATCATTTTCTCAAATGAATTAATTCATGCTTAATTCACATGATTTAATCTGCTTTTCCTAAAGCAATTTCCACCTGCGCTTTCTCTAGGTCCTTTTAAATAGTACACTTCTCAGTAGGACCAACAAGACGCACAAGGTGTACCAGAAGGCTTACATTAGAGCCACCCTGAGATTGGAACCTGCAAACATGCCAGGTGAGTGAGCCTCCTTCAACTTCAACATTCAGGGGGTCCATGAGAGTCTTCCTACGACGTACTCCATCTCATCTCACAGTTCAAAAATTAGCACGCAGAGACAGATTTCTGAACCAAAGTGGACGGAGACCACAGGCCCACAGGAGCTCCACCAGGAAGCTGACAAGTGCCCACTTCACAGTTCTTCGAGAGAGTGCTGGGAACAGCCAGGAGAGGGGTGAGGGACAGAAGCAGCTCTCACGTCCAGGACCCCTGAGCACCAGGCCTGAGTCACCGCCGTCCCACGTGCCCTTGCCCTGTGGGACCCCTGCTGGCCATGGAAGAGCTGACCGTGAGCGGCACCCTCCGCCCCTGCTGCCTCCCCTTCTGGGGCTCTTCTGCCTGCACCAAGGCTCCCCGCCCAGTCACCAGTGGGGGAGGGAGGTGCAGGAGGGACTTGGCCCTCAGTGAAGGCTACAGGAGTGTGGGCCTGAGCAGGTGGTATGGGACCGGGCCTCACCAAGCCCCTGGACAGTGGGGGAGTGCAGGGGAGGAGGGGGACGCACCAGAGCTGCTCTGGAGCACGCAGGGGCCCTGGGCCACCCAGGGCTCACTACTGCCTCACCTGGGTTAACAGGTGTTGATGCTGGGATGGAGGTAGCGGGGGGGGGGGGGCGCGGCTGAGAGGGGCATCTGAGGCCAGGAAGTGGGGGACAACCTCTCTGTGGGCTCATACACCAGGCAGGGTGCTCACATGAGGGGAGGGAGCTGTGGGCCCCGCAGCCCCGGCACCCTGCTCACTGCCGTCCGCTCACAGGCTTGTGCAGAGGATCGCTGGGGGCCCTGAGGCAGCTCAGCACTCCCGAGTCTCAACTTGCCTCAACTTGTCCGTCTAGACTGGGGACAATGACACATGCCAGAGTGGGAGGAACAGTGGGTGGGTTGCCTCACACCTCACACCCAACAGGACAGCCACTACCAGAAGACAGAAAATAAGAGGGCTAGAGCGGAGCTCAGTGCAGAGTTTGCCTAGCAGGGTGAGGCCCTGGGCTGCTTCCCCAGCACCTCTGGGGAAAACAGCGTGTTGAGAGGGACATGGGAGATGAGACCCTGTCCTGTTGAGGGCAGAGTAGGGCAGCACCGAGGAGGCAGCACGGGCCCAAGACACAAGCACCCAGCATCCAGGCTGGCTGGGCTCCGTCCACTCCGCGGACGAGAACACAAGAGGACACTGGGCAGGACCTGAGCTGGCCGGATGTCCAGGAGCACTGCTGAGGCTGGACTCACAGGAGACCCAGAGGCCAGTGAGGGTGTGGCCAGGCAGTGGCTGTGCCTGGCTGTGAGGAGCTTCACGGGCCTGTGGCCTTCAGACCCCTGCCTCCATCCTCTTGACCTCAGAGGCCATGTGCTGCTCTGGAGTCACAGCGAGCCCCAGCAATGGCCCAGACCAAGGGCCCAGTCTCCAGCACAGTGAGAGGCACATCCTGAGTCTGGTTTATGCTGCAAACTGACCTCCTGTGGTCCATTCTCCAGTTGATCAGGATGGTAGGTGATCCTAGGACTCGACTGGGGGCTCAAATGGGGCACCTGCAGAGAAGACCTCCATGGGCCCCCCACTGTGAGGAGCCAGGGCTGGAGAGATCAGAGGACCCTCCTGCAGGCTGCTGTTGTGGGACTGGGGCAGCAAGCCCCCCCAGGACCACACCTTCCCCCCAGGAGCGTCCTCCAGCAATGCCAGGCATCCTGAGCAGGAGCCGCGCGGAGCCTCTAGTAGTGAAAGGCACAGTTCTAAATTCCAGTGAGTTTAAACACAGAGGTTGGATGGATATAAAAAGATGACTAGGCTAGCCCTACGGGTGTGGGCCACCAGGAAGCACTGCAGAAGGACAGAAAGCTCAGGGTGAGCGTGTGCAGAGCCCAGGATAAGGAGGCCGCACAACAGCCAGGGGCCACTCCCCAGCAGCCACAGAGGCCAGGACCAGGGCAGCCTCTGCAGATCAGAGAACATTCCGTCTTTGTTTTGGGGACTGGCTTACTTCACTTAGCACGATAGTCTCCAGATCCATCCATTTACCGGCAAAAGTCTTGTGTCAAAATATGCTCTGGTGTCACCCATGTCCAAGCAGGACAAGAACCACCACCAAAGCCAGGCTCAGGGGCGAGGCCTCCAGCCGGGAGCTGAGGTAGGTCCACGGGAAGCCGTCCAGAGAGCTGCGTGTAGAAGGCACGTCTGACAACCAAGACGGGGGTTGCCCCCAAAGGCTCCGGTGAGCAGCCCTTCTGGGGCGGCATGTGGCCCAGTGGTAGCGCGAGCCCCAGATGCCCTCCTGGCACAGACCAGCCGCAGAGACAGAGAAGAACATTACTAAGGCTATCCTCCAGCGCCCGGACACTGCTGAGATCCTTGCCCCCCAGCTGAGGGCAGGAGGGTGTGGGCCTGGGGGAGGCCACTAGGTCCCCAGGAGTCAGTGAGTGCCCTCCCAGCAGGCCCCGGGAGCCGCCTCACCCCTGCAGCACAGTGAAGACCGTGGAGGTGGGAAGCAGGCTCACCAGCCCCAGAGCAGGCTGCTGGCCTTGTGGGGCGCCCAGCCTCCAGCAGGGTGAGAGGCACACCCGATGTCCGTAAGCTGCCCGGGCTGTGCCAGCTGGTTACAGCAGCACCTGGACAACAGCAAGGGGGCGCATCTCAGGGCAAAGCCTGAGGGGAAGGAGGCCTGGCTGGGTTCGGGCGGTCACGGGCCAGCAGCCCACCCCAGGGTGACCCCGGACAGCACTCTGAGCTCGCTGGACGCGTGCCCAGGATGGTTGCCATAGTGGGATGTTATTATGCAGACTTTTTAAAAACCACCTTTTTAAAACCATACAAGTGAAATGAAGGGACATGAGTCAAACACAGGCCAGGCCAGGGGTCCCAGAGGTGAAGACTGGATCCACTCAGGGGTGACTGCACCCTTGGAGACCTCAAGGTAATCGCTGAACCATCCAGAGAATCAGTAAGTTCCAAAGCGAGGAGAGGGGAGTAGAGCAATGTGGAGTCAGCTCACTGGCTCCAGAAGATGAGGCCCGGCTGCCCTGGGGGGCCTTGACTGCACAGTTCACCTCTCACACCAGAGGGCCCTGGGCTGGCCCCGCCTCCCCTCCCTGGGCCCTCTTCTCTATGGGTGTCTTCATCTTCTCTCCTCTGTGCTCGCCTGTGTCCAACCCCCCCCCTTAATATTTATCTATTTTTAGTTGTACTGGGACACAATACCTTTTATTGATTTATTTCTGTGGTGCTAAGGATCGAACCTGGGCCTCACATGTGCAAGGCCAGCGCTGTACCGCTGAGCCACAGCCCCAGCCCCAAATTTCCCCTTTTTGTAAGGACACCTCAGGGCCCATTCTCACATGCTCATCTCAGTCAAGATGCTGTTTCCAAATAAGGTCACCTTCTGAGGCCCCAGAGGCTAGGGCCCCACAGTGTCTTTTTTAGTGAGGACAGAATTCAGCCCATAGCAGAAAGCAAAAGGGGAGTAAAAGTAAATGGAAAACTGCAAAGGAGGGCAAAACAAGGTGGAGGAGTAAATCTAATACGGGAAGCTAGGAGTGGTGGCACCCACCTATGGGTCCTGGTGTCACCCATGTCCAAGCAGGACAAGAACCCGGGAGGTGGAAGCAGGAGAACCACTCAAGTCCAGGAGCTGGAGACCAGCCTGACCTAGCAAGACCCTGTCTCAGAAAGAAAGTACATAGAGAGTATTATAAATGCAAAGGGCTGACCTCGAGAGTTCAGAGGCAAAGAATATTCGTTGTTTTAATCCAGCCATAGTATTTTGTGAGCATCACATCTAGAATTCAAGGGTCCTGTGCTGGGGTATGGCTTAGTGACATGTGCTTAGCAGGGTTGGGGCCCAGCTCAGTCTCTGGTGCTGCAACACGAACAGAAAGAAGCAGAACTCAGGGGCCTCCGAAGGCCAGGCTGGACAAGAAGCCACAGCAAGCAGGGCTGTCCCCAGGAGCATCTGGAGCCCTGGGACTTCCCAAGGCCCATGTGGCAAGTGGCTATGAATGCAACACATGTGGTCTTGGGGTTCTGGCTTCCCGAGTCTGGAGTGGGTCCCACCAGCTGAGGCCGAGTGCTCTGAGGGCCCGGCCACCTGGGTCCAGCCCCAGGGCACCGGCAGCCCTGGCAAGGGTCAGGAAGGAGCCCCCATGTGCACAGGGTGCTTTCTGGGTACTTCTTCCACCTAGTGGGTGGCCCGGGGCCCAGGTGTCTGACCTGTGACCAGGGCTCCCTGTGGGAGGCTTGCTGGTCCTATCAGATGCCCTGCTGGCTCCTGGTGCTCACCCCTGACCTGTTGTTTGGGAGGGGTTTGAACTGAAGCTCTGTCCAGGGTGAATGAGCCCTGCTTCTGTAGGAGAAACTTAGACTGGCATTCAAAGTAGATGCCAAGGCAACATAAAATTACAAGGAGGAGGCCACAGGGAGAGCCCCTGTCCTTGGCTTCTCCAGGTTTTAGAGGCTATGTTCCTTGTCCTGAGGCCCTTCCTCTGTCTTCAGAGCCACAATGGCTGTTTTCTTTCTCCCTCTCCCACATCTAAACTCCCTGTGATGCACTGGGCCAGATGATCCTAATTAATCCTGATTCTATCAGCAACCCATTCCCCCACTGCCATAACTAGCACATTCACAAGTAGGGATTAGGATACAGACATGTTTGTAGGAGGTCATTATTCTGCCTACCACACAGATAAAGAGCATCATGACATAATGCCCAATGGATCAACTCACCAGAAACAGAACGAGTTTTAATTTCTAGGCACTAATTAACAAAAGCATCAAATATAGGAAGCAAATCTTGAAAGACCTAAAAGGAGAAGTGGATGAATCTATCATCATGACAGGGACGGTTAGTTATCTTTCTTGGTAACTGAGAGTCAAAAAGGCAAAGAAAAGATAAAACTATGAGTAAGGATGAGACAGTGCCCAAGTCAGGGCAGGGGCTGGGGCCAGAGCAAGATCGAGGATGGAGGAGAGAAGCAGTGAGCACCTAACTCCAGACACTGTTGATGGGGTACTCAGAAGGGCTCTTGCTCAGCTGTCAGAAAACAGACACAAACATCCTCTTCAAACATGCAGTTTAAAAACTGACTTGGATGAGTTGCAAAGAGTGCATCTTGCACAGCCTGTGTTCTTGTCCGTGAGGTCAATGGGTTGGACATCCAGGATCTAAGGATCTCTTTCAATAATCCCTCTGGAAATTGTCTAAGCATCTGGTGGGCCTTTCACTTTCTCTTGGCTCTGCAAATCTCACTCTTGTTTCTGCCCCACAGGAAATGCCACCCCAGTGACCACCCCGCTCTCTCAGGCAGACCCGGGACTGTCTGCTGGGCTCTGCAACGCGTCTTTCGAGGAGAGCAGAGTGGTCCTGGTGGTGGTGTACAGCACGGTGTGTGTGCTGGGCCTGCCGGCCAACTGCCTGACCGCGTGGCTGACGCTACTGCAGGCTCTGCAGGGCAACGTGCTGGCCGTCTACCTCTTCTGCCTGGCGCTCTGTGAGCTGCTCTACCTGAGCACACTGCCGCTCTGGGTCATCTACATCCAGAACGAGCACCGCTGGACCCTGGGCCCCCGGGCCTGCAAGGTGACCGCCTACATCTTCTTCTGCAACATCTACATCAGCATCCTCTTACTGTGCTGCATCTCCTGCGACCGCTTCCTGGCAGTGGTGTATGCACTGGAGAGCCGCGGCCGGCGCCTCCAGAAGACTGCCGTCTTCATTTCGGTGTGTGTCTTTGTCCTCGTGGGGCTTGTTTACTACCCGGTGTTTGACATGGAAGAAGAGGAGAGCTGCTTCGAGCCCATGCGGATGAACGAAAAGATCGCGGGCTACCACTATGCGCGGTTTGCAGTGGGGTTCGCCATCCCTCTCTGCACCATAGCGTTCACTAACCACCGGATCTTCAGGAGCATCAAGCTGAGCAGGGGCCTGACCGCTGCCCAAAAGGCCAAGGTGAAGCACTCGGCCATAGCAGTGGTGGTCATCTTCCTGGTCTGCTTCGCCCCCTACCATGTGGTTCTTCTCATCAAAGCGGCCACCTTCTCCTACTACAGAGGAGACAAGGTTGCGGTGTGTGCCTTTGAAGCCAGCCTGTACACGGTGTCCATGGTGTTCCTCTGCCTGTCCACGGTCAACAGTGTGGCTGACCCCATCATCTATGTGCTGGCCACAGACCATTCTCGGCAAGAAGTGTCCAGAATCCAGAAGGGGTGGAAGAAGTGGTCTGCAAAGACAGAAGTCACCAAGCTCACGCATTCCAAGGACTCAGAGGAGATGCACTTCCCCATGGCGCTTGCAGACGACTGTGCGCTCCCCCCGCCTGTGAACCCTCCCGGGCTGCAGCCAGCTAGGTGGGGCTCAGCGCACACCCCAGAGAGGCTGGTCGAGGAGACCTGCTGAGACCATTGTACTGCAGGGGAGGACCACAGGTGTGGGAAGCTAGGGCCAGAAACGTGGTCACACTGCCCATCAGCCACAGTGTCCATGTGCTGGAGCCACCCGTTCGGTGAGCCTCTGCCCCCTAGGGTCTCCTGACTGGAAGGTGGCAGTGTGTAAGTGGGTGATGCTCCCAGGCTGTCAGGAGCCAGAGAGCCAGAGAGCATGGGAATGGGCAGCGGGAGATGCCAGCTTGTTCTGCGGGTTCCCTCAGCCATTAGCCAACGCAGGGCTGCAGCAGAGCTCTGGACGACAGCTTCATGAGTGTGCTTTGCCGCAGGCATTGCTGGGTGACTGCTGCAGTGTGTCAGGGGGCTTTCCGTGCTTCTGATTCACAGGTCGATACAAGCCACAACGAGGGGCACCCTGCACCGTCACAGTGCCTGGACACTGGCACAGCCCAGCAGCAGCAAGAGGCAGGAGCCCAGCCCTGAGGACACTTGTCTGGGCTTGGTTCTGAGCTGAGCAGACACATGCCGCCAGGGGTCACCTAAGGGAGTCAGAAGCCAGGGTGGCCAGTTGCTGGTGCCCAGTAGGGTAGTCCATGTGTTTTCCACAGGGAGCCCCAGACACTCATGCTGGGAAGTCCAATCAGTCAGAAATGCTGGTAGATACCCCAGGAAGGCTGAGATACAGCTGCCACAGAGCAAGAGGATGCTTGGAGTTCCTTCACATTGAGACTTCCTGACTTCATCGTCACAGGGGAGGGGGTTGGGAGCTGGGACAGAGCAAGCAGATGACTGCCTAGTGCCTCACCAGGGTGGAGTACAGGAGGAAACTCACGGCCCACTCGGATCCCAGCTCTGCCAGGCCATGCTGATGACTCAGTTTCCCCATCTGGATACTGGGAACAATGACACCTATCTCACTGGGTCACTGTTGGGGCTGACCCTCCCACCTGCCTGATATCCTAGCCTCAGCAAGAGTCTCAGCAGGAGACTGAGCCGAGCAGGTGGAGCTGCCTGGACATAGGGCGGGTACCAGGGGCACGCTCAAGTTTCCTTCCCGGGGAACTGCACAGAGCCCCTGTGTTGAGTCAGGTTCTCATTTCTGTAAGGCAGGTGTGGGCCTCTGCTCTTCACTGTGAGAGACACCTGGAAAACACACAGAAACACACTTAGAAATAAAAACACAAAAATACATGCTCTTTTCACTTCCTTTGGAAAAGAAAGACTCCATTTGACCCTTACAAGAGCTTTTTTTTCTTCTGGGAGTCCCTTGGTACAAAGGCCTTGAGGAGGGTGAGCCCTTGGATCCCACAGGGACAACCAGAACCGGGGCGTTAAGAGTGATGGCAGGGATTCTGCAAACAGTCTGGAAAATTCTGGGATGGGTGAGAACAAAAAGACCCTGGAGAGATTGCCTGCTGTTTCAACAGTATGCTGGTGTCTGGGGGCTGCTGTGACTGATTTCACAAGCTGGCCACTGACCACAAAGTGACCTCACAGCTCTGCCGACCACTGGTCCAAGACCCAAGCATGGCAGGGCACAGCCCTCCCACCCTCCTCCAGCTGCCCTGGCTGCCGGGCCTCCCCAGTTTGTGGACATGGCTCTAGTTGCTCTCTCTGTTGCTGTCCTTTCTGTGTCCAGGATACATGCTGGGCCCAGTGGCCAGGGGAACACAGCTCCGCGTGCTGGGTTTATACCTGCCTGGTTCCCTGTGCTCCGGGTCGGGTGGAGGGTGACCATGCTGCCCTCTGCCCTGGAGGCAGTCCCAGTGGCCCATTCAGCCTCTCTCCATCCCTGAGCTGAAGCTGCAGCAGCCTGTGACAAAGGGCCCTGGGTGCCTTAGTCACTCCGGATACCAGCGTTTTCACGCCTGGAGGCGGGAGCTGGGACTGCAGTCGGCGCAGCACAGCGGGCGAGCTACGCCTCCCGCAACGCCATGGCACCCCTGGGCTGTGTCCGGAGGAGGGGTGCGCGGCCGAAGACAGCCAGTGCCGGTTGGGACCTGGGCTGGGCGGGGCCGAGTGCTGGGCGATCGCAGCAGGGGCGGGGCCAGGGCCGGTGGGCGGGGCCGAGGGCTGGTGGGCGAGACTTGCGGGCCAGACCCGCGCCTGGGAGCCAGCGCTTCCACCGAGGCCTGGACGGGAGGAGGGGTGGGAAGCTGTGCCTTGTCCTAAACGCCAGCCCGCCCTGGCTCGCTCTTCACCGAGTCCCTGGGGACTTCAGGGTCCTTCCCCAAGGCGGACTCAGGTCTGCCCTGGGCCCTTTCCTGCCAGCAGCATCCGGGGGCTGTCACGGCGCTGATGGGCCAGCATCGTGAGCATCCCCTCAGTACCACGCGGGCTGGCCTGGACAGTGTCCCGTAAGGAGGGGTGGGTGACCGGGAAGTCCCTGAGTGGCCTCTTCTCTTGGGGCTCCTTCCCATCATAAACATGAGGCCCAGAAAAGTACATGCGTCGGGTGGGGGTGGGGCTAAATAAAAGGAATTTCAACAACATTGACGCCACTTAAAATATGTAGCACTTAAAAAAAAAGGAACGCTTCGCGAATTTGCGTCCTCCATGCTCATCTTCTCAGGCTTCTGATTTTAGTATGCGTACTGCAGAAGAGAGCACACAAACTCTTTTAAATGTCTGAAAAAGACAAAAGACTTCAGAAAGTAGATGCAGAGCTTTGAGAGACACGGGCAGGAATCAGACAGCAGGGACAAGAACTGTCACCCCTTTCTGACCCTAGCTGGCGGTTGGTTATTCCCCTACAAACTGAGAGCCACTTAGGCAGAGGATTGAGTTGTGGCTCAGGAATAGAGCACTGTGTTCTAGCCTCAGCAACACATAAAAAATAAACAAATAAAATAAAGGTATTTTTAAAAAGAGTGAAAAGAGGAAAGACAGGGGTTAGTGGAAAGAATTGTCTCTGATTTCTCTGGAGGGCACCAGTCCCTGTCCTCAGATTCTTCTCTGGACCTGTTTCAACTGGGGGTCAAAAGCAGACCATACCAAGATGGGTGGGAATGTGGTCAGGGCCATGCTTTACATTGGCATGCTGATGAGCAGGTGAATTGTAGGTCCACTGGGCTTCCTTCATGGCTGAAATGGCTCAGTCATCCTGTAACTGTTTTCCCAGCAGCAACCTGGGCCCCAGAGGTCTGCATGGCTGGGTGGGAGGCGGGGGCACAGACACCTGGTCTGGCACAGAACACTGGTTAGCAAAAGGTTTATTTCTCAGGTCTGAGAGGGCCTTGGCTTGGCGACAGAGCTACAGCCTCATGACCCCTTCTCTGGGCTCCACTCCACCCCACTGCAACCCCAGCCTCAGGTCTTTGCCTCTGCAAATTGCAGGGGGTGAGGAGTGGGGGAGCTGTCGGTTCATGAGGCCCTGTCTACTCAGCACAAGTTCAGCTCATTCTCCATCCCTCACAGGGCTTTCTTGGGACATCTGGCTCCTGTGTGGTGCAGTGTAAAGCCACTGGCTGTGGCCTCCCCCATTGCCAAGGGATTTTGGAGTCTCCCATTTAGATGATTTTTTTTTTTTTAAAGATATCGCCTTTTCAATTTTGCTGCCACAGAGTAACAAATAAACAGATCTTTTTTCCTATGCTGGGCTACCCCAAGGGTTTTAGTATAAGTACTGCAGAAGAGAGCACCCTGGCCACTAGGGCCCAGATAAGAAGTTGAAGGACTTGCCAGTATCAGGGAGGCTGCCTCCACCAGGCGGGGAGGCTGGAGACAGGCCCTGATATGGCCAGGTGGGCGTCCTGGGGAGCCTCTGCCGCAGGGTCCCAGAGGGCCTGCTGGCGTTGATGTGGGAACTGAGTGAAATTAGAAAATGGATAATCAGGGAGACCAGGAACTGGGCAGTCACCACTGGGCATGAGAGTTCTTGCAGACCAATTGGCTTGGGGTGCCATGGCCTAGAGACGAATCCATGGCTCTGGCACGTGCTCAACTGAGTGGGGGCAGCTCCTTTCCCAAGGGCCAGGCCTGTGAGAAATGGAAAGTCTGGTGGTTCGTTTTCAAAATACAGTCTCTGGCTTTAAATGTAAAATGTCTTGGGGTGTAGGAAAAGCAGCTGGAGAGGATGGCAGAATGGAAAGCTACGTGCAGGTAATGCTGAGTGTAAGAGTCACAGTCCTGGACACACAGGAGGGGAGAAGGAAGGGACCTAAGCAACAGAGAGGAACTGTGCACGTGCCAGCTTGTGGGGGGCTGAACTAGACATGACTGGGTCTATCTCCCCTGCTGAGCGGTGTGGCATCTGGCAGTCATGCTGCTGGACAGCCCCGTCTTCTAGGGTGCCACTGTGTCTTCGTGCATGGGCGTGCCTTCCTACATCCCCATGGGTGAAGCTACACTCACCTGTTCCTTTGTAATATTACCCTTGCCCTGTTTGGGATAGAATGTTCCATGGAAATGCCTTGTGTGTGTCCCCTTCTCTTACTCTGCCCTTGGGTGTGGCCTACCTTGATGTCAATCAACCTGCTGACAGCAGACATCACAAAGATAGACTCAGCCCCCTGAAACATGATCCCTTGCCTCATTTGAATAGTTTCTCCTCAATAAAAGGGGTCAGTGCCACTCTTTCTGCAGAAGCTTAAGGTCAGAGGAGTCATAGCACCCCCAAAGAAAAAGGTATTGTTTCTTGTGTGGTTATTTCGTGCAGCCCAATCAGCCCAGTTCCCCTGGAGTGACCCCTGAGTATTTTAGTCACGAGCCAGAGCCACCCAGCACCAGCTCAACCCAGGGGGACTTTCCTGCCGAGAGAATACAGGGAGGTGGGGACAACTAAATGTACCTTTCTTCAAATAACCCAGCAGGAGGCAGTAAAACCTAAGTGATGTTCCGGAAGACTGTGTACCCTTAGGTACTCAGCCAATGAGGAAGCAGGGAGGGACCATGCTCCAGGGGATAAAACACTGGTTGTATCCAATCTGAGGGTCCCTGACCACTAGGCACCTGATCTTGCAAGACCATCATTGAAGGAAAACCTTTCTTCTGCTGCCCTCATGTCTCTTAGTCCATTCTTTGGGCTTGGACAGGTAAGTATGTTTTTCACTGGACCAGACAGGAGTGGGCTGGGCTCCAGCCAAAGGCCAGCTCCTTGCTGGACAAAGAGGCACCCAGGGATTGAGGCTGAGGCTCTCCAGGGCAGTGGGTGGAAGGCATCTTCCCAATCCCTGCAGGCAGACTGCGAGGGAGGGCCAGCTGTGTGTGCTCCACTTGCTCCCAGTCACTGCCTCCTGGCCACACCTGTCCTCTCCTGCATGAGTGATGGGCATGACAGGTTTTGTCATCAGGCACTCCTGACCATGGTGCATCCTGGCTCTTCCTGCCACAGACCACATCCTCTCCCCGCAACACTGCAAGGGGCTGTGGACCGAAGGCACACACACCAGGTGACCCCTAGGCGAGACAGCTAGGGAGAAGCCGCACTGGCCTCAGTAGGCTGGGAACCTCTTATTGGGGATTCCTGTGTCCCCTTGCCTGGCATTGCTCAAGGGGACACAGTCCCAACAGCATCCTGAGTTGGGGGAGGCTTTCCAGAAACTCTGGCCCTTGGGGCCAGCCCCAGGGAAAAGGGGTGCTGAGACCCCAGGCCAGCCCAGGCTGAGGGTGCTGAGTGTGCCAGGTCCCCTTGAATGACCCTGTTTGGAGCAGCTTGCTGGCTCATGGTTGCGGGTCACCCACAGGCATCCCAGTTCCATCTGGGGAAACAATCCAGCTACCTGGATACCACCTGTCTCTGGGAAGGCCTCAAACCCCCCAGGCCTTCCCAGAGACAGCTCACTTGAACAGGTCACGTCCTCTCTCTGCCTCAGTTTCCTCATCCATCATGGCGAGTCAGACACTGCCCATAGGGCTGCAAGTCAGCAGTTGAGATGTTTATGCTGAGCCTGAGCTGCCTTCCCGGGGGGAGAGTCCTGTGAAGATGCAAAGTTCACTTACAAAACCACCCAGCTGTCCCTAGTAATGGCTCTCCAGGTGCCAGTGGCAGGTCCTCAATGGCCACCAGGGGGCAGCACCCCACAGGGCCAGAGCAGGGGGTCCGCATGGCAGGCAGTATCTGTGCCCACCCTGATCCTTTTCCTCCTCTTTGGCACATCCTTCCAGTCCCTTCCTAAATGTGCACCTGCTTATGGGCATCGTGGAAAATGCATGGTGTGGGTCTCTGTAAGGGGTGGTGAACATTTAAATTTAGCTTTAATTGACTCATAATAATTGAACATATTTATGGGGTACAGTGTGCTCATTTGGATACATGTATACAGCATGTACTAATGACATGAGTGTAATCAGCATTTCCATCTCCACAACAACATATCATTTCTAGGCGGGGCATGGTAATCCCAGTGACTCAGGAAGCTGAAACAGGAGGATGGCAAGTTCTAGGTCAGACTCAGCAACTTAGTAAAAACCTGTCTCAAAATGAGAAATAAAGGGGTTGGGTGTAACTCAGTCATAAAGCACCCCTGGGTTCATTCCTTAGTACTGAATACACACACACCCACATATATAAACTATATGCACGTATGTGTATATATATGTATACATACACTTTATAATTGGCGTCTTTGAGCTCCTCTCTGCTCCATCTTTATAAAGTTATATTATGGTTATGGTGAACTCACTGCACTGTGAGACACGGAACTCACCCCTCCTGTCTGTGCTTGGGTCCCCTCTTTCCCTACCCTTCCCAGCCTCTGGTAATCACTATTCTGATTTCCGCTTCTACAATCAGGTAGTTTTTTTTTTAATATTTATTTTTTAGTCGTAGTTGGACACAATACCTTTATTTATTTATTTATTTATTTATTTTTAAGAGAGAGTGAGAGAGGGGGGAGAGAGAGAGAGAGAGAATTTTTAATATTTATTTTTTTTTAGTTCTCAGCAGACACAACATCTTTGTTGGTATGTGGTGCTGAGGATCGAACCCGGGCCGCACGCATGCCAGGCGAGCGCGCTACCGCTTGAGCCACATCCCCAGCCCTTTATTTATTTTTATGTGATGCTGAGGATAGAACCCAGGGCCTCACATGTGCTAGGTGAGCGCTCTACCACTGAGCCACAACCCTGGCCCAAGATCAGGTAGATTTTTATCCAACTTTTTATCCTGAAATAATTTCCAATTTATAGAAAAATGGCAAACAGTACAAAAAATCTGGATGCTCCCTTCCCACATGCCCCAACCTCTAATATTTTCCACATTTGCCTTATTATTCTTTCTTCCCATTTAACTTTTTTTTCTGCACTACCTCAGGATACATTGTAGACTGATGCTTGTGACCCTCCACATCTCCAAGTACTTTGGAAGTAAACAGACTTGCAGAATCAGTCAACATAAGGAAACTGCCACGTGTCCAAGGCCTGCAGATCTGCAGAACTCCTGCCAAGGTTTCTGCATTTCCAGCAGGAATCCCTCTGGAGTGAGGTCTCTCTGCTACGTGGCCTATCCCAGGCTTGAGGTGGCTATCTCCGTGGCACTGGCAATGCTAACTCCTGTTGTCTGGGTGAGGTGGGGGTCCACCAAGTCTCCCCACTGCAAGGTTAGTCAGTAAGCATTTTGCATTCATTAAATAAAATAAGTAGTTCCTGGGAGATTGAGATCCCTCTGTGAGGTCTGGCCCCTTTCTCCCATATGCATGCATGTTATATACTTTCTATATCTGAATTTAATTCAGGCTCAAGAGTTGTTCTTCTGCTCTGTAAGGTAGGCTGGTGCTGTGTCTCCTTCGCCTGTCTGTCCACTCTTGAACACTCCTCACTTCCTGGAACACGTTAGTTTACCTGGCTCTGGCCTTGTCTTGGCCCTCCTCCCGGGAGCTGGTGGGGGTTGGAAGTCAAGACCTGGGCTCCAGGTGTGTTGCTGCTAGGGCAGCCATTTCAGAACTTGGAGTATACACGTCTGAACACATGCACATACACATATATGTCTACATCTATATCTAACTATAGTCAAACTGTGGATTTGTATCAATATCTCCAATTTCAATCCAACAGCTGGTCCAGCCTGCCTGTTCCTTATTTGCAGTTCCTTTCTCCAACAGTGAGAGGGCTTGAATTCTTTATCCACACTATATCTGCTTATTTTTTCAACTCCCAGCACCCTTCAAGATCCTTTCCCTGGCTCCCTAGGCAGGTTAAAGCTGTTTTTCATGAAGAGGTTAGAAAGGAGAAATGGAAGATTAGAGATTTTCCCAGCTTGTAAGCTCGTAGTCTGTTTTCTATTGCTATAACATAATATGTGAGCCTGGGTATTATATGAGGAAAAGAGGTTTATTTAGCTCATAGTTTTGGAAGTTCAAGGGCATGGTGCTGGCACTGGCTTGGCTCTGGTAAGGGCCCCATGGCAGATGGCATTACAATGTTGAGAGCATGTGTGAAAAGAGATCACATGGTGAATCAGAGAGCAGGGAGGGCCAGTCTTGCTCCTTAAAAAAAAATTTTTTTTTTAGTTGTCAATGGACCTTTCTTTGTTTATATGTTGATATATGGTGTTGAGGATTGAATCCAGTGTCTCACACTTGCTAGGCACGCACTCTGCCACTGAGCTACAACCCCAGCCCAGTCTTGCACCTTTATAACCTTCTCTCTTAGGAACTGAACTGGTATCTCAGAATACCCCTTCCAAGCATGACTTCTCAAGGCCCCACCTCTTAAGGGCCCCACAATCCCCCCAAATCATCACACTGCAGGCCAAGCTCCCAACGCATGAACCCTGGGAACACTGAAACCATATTCAAACCACAGCTCAGCCAGCAGGCTGCCAGTGCTGGGCATGTGATAGGAGACTCGAGACTCCTGGGCCTCAGACAAAAGGCCCTGCTACTCATGGCATTGAGGGCACAGTGGGCTTCATATTGTCCTTTGCTCCCCAGGTCCTTCCGGCAACAAGGTGCTTGGATGGCAATAGTGGCAACTGCTAGCTGGTCCTCATCTGGAGCTCAGGACCCCTTCCCAGCTTGTTCCTGTCATGGGTAAGATTTGGCTCCTGTGGTGTAGACCAGAGGTCCCTTTTTTTCTGGTGGCTGCGTCAATGTTCTGAGTCCTTGTAGGGAATCTTTAAAAACATGGCTGTGGTCCTCGTGACCCCCAACCTTGCATCTGGTGTCAGAAGTGAGGGCAGTGCTGTGGACTGTTTTTGAGTCTGTATGTGCATATTTCCCATCCTTTCATCATGAAAGGATGTCAAATCTTATCAGATGCTTTCTTTGTGCTTACTGAGCTTTTCATGCCTTTTTCTCCTTTATTACACTTCTGTGGTGAACTGTGTTGACTTTGGAATGAATGTGAAACCAACCACGCATTCCTGGAGTAAGCCCAACTTGGTTGTGATTGATTATATTTTATTACGCTGGATCTGATTTGGAATCTTAAAGTAAGCTCATGAAAGACTAGCCTGTCCATTTTTCTTGTCCCCTCCAAGTTTCAGCATCAAGGTTTGGCTGACTCTAGTATAACAAACTGGAGACTTGTAGGTGGGCATGGTGGTCACACTGTAGCCCCAACTACTCAGTAGGTCAAGGCAGGAGGATTGCTTAGGCCTAGGAGTTCAAGCGCAGCCTGGGCAAATAAGGAAATCTTGCTTCTTAAAAAAGATATTTAGGCAGGTGCAGTGATGCATGCCTGTAATCACAGTGGCTCAGGAGGCTGAGGCAGGAGGATCGAAAGCTTGAGGCTAGCCTCAAAAACTTAGCCAGACCCTCTCTCAAAATAAAAAGGGTTAGGGACGTAGCTCAGGGGTGAAGTGTGCCTGGGTTCAATCCCTGGTACAAAAACATAAAAAAGGAGGAAAAAAAGAATTAAGATTGATGATGCTATTTCTTCCACTTGGATGGAAGAAAAAAGAAAAAGGAAAAATTTTTTTTAATAGATTCTAGTTTTTGTGGTTAAATTTTCCTGAACACATTAATTACAGTTTCCTGAAAACTTGACAACTCTGATATCTGTTTCTGTTATCTGCCCCTTCCGCCACCCGCCCCATTTTTCCACCTTTTTCGGTCCTGACATGCCTTGTTAATATTTTATTGAATATTATTGGACACTGAGTGAAAGCAGAGTCCAGCTGCAGAGAATATTTTTGATCTCTGCAAATTTGGTGGGTGGAAAATGGCATATATCACTGCTCCAATTTGCGTTGAACTTCTTGTCACCTGCTTAAGGGTGTGTGTTATCTCTTTTGCCCACTTTCTACTGGTTTGGCGTCTTGTTTTCGTGCGCAGGACATCTGCGTATAGGGAACTGCATTTTCTGTGTGGGTCCGGCTACAAGCGTTTGTTTTTTACCGGACGTCGGACATGCAGAGCTTGCAAGTTCTCACAAGCTGGACTGCCACGACCTGAGCGAGCTGGCTCCTCCACGCCGCGCCTCCCCAAATGTATCCCCAACTGCGATTCTCTGTGGTGAACTGTGTTGACTTTGGAATGTGAAACCAACCACGCATTCCAGCACAATTCAGGTCCTGTCGCTCCTCTGCATCCCGCTGGAGGAAGCTGAGTCCCTCCCGGGGCCACAAGTCCCCCTTCCCCGGAGAGGCGGGCCCCTAGCGCGGGGCACACGGCGCGGCTGTCAGCGCCTCGGGCCTCAGGTCCACTCTTGTTTCTCCACCGCGCCGGGCGAGCCCAGACGTCGCGCACGGCTCTACAGCGAGCCGCCCCCGCCATCACGAAGCCGCCACTGCTCGCTATGCTCACGGCTTCCTTGCTGACGAGTGGGACGGGCGGCACGAGGCACCCGGGCCTCCACACGATAGCCCTGCACGTCCTCAGCTACCCTCCGCCCGAGAGCTCTCGAGAAGGAGGCGCTGCGCAGACGCGGTCCCAAGCTCGCGCGGAGACCTGGGAGCAGGAGGCGGGCCGGGGCGCGCGGAGACCTGGGAGCAGGAGGGGCGGGGCCGGGCGCGAGGGCACCTGGGTGCTGGGGGTGGGGCGCAGCGCAACGGGGAAGTTGGGGGCGGGGCCGGGCGCGAGGCCGTCTGGGAGCTGGGGCGGGGCCGGGCGTGAGGGCGTCTGGGAGTGGGAGGGCGTACGGCGCGGGGCGGAGTGGCGGAGCACGAGGGCCCAACGGCCACCGCCGCGCGGGAAGCTGTGTCGCCGAAGCCCCGCCCCACGCGGGTTTGAACGGAGCCCCGCCCAGCGCTCGGCCAATCGGCGGGCGCGCAGCGGCGCCATGGCGACCCTTTGTGGGCGCTGAGCGGCTCCCGGGCTCGGAGCTGAGCGGCGGCCGGCCTGGCGGCGCAGGTGAGCGAGCAGGCGACGGGCTTTGGGGAACCTCTGCGCGTGCCGAGCGCTCGCGGGGTGGGCGGTCGCAGCGGGCTTCCCGGCCGCTGCCATGTGCGCGCTCGTCGCACCGCGTCCCTTCGGGAGGGCAGCCGCCTACCGACCGGAGCGACGTCCTGCCGGCGGCCTCCTGCCCACCCGCTCTCGGTCCACCCTCCGTCCTCGGCCCTCTCCGTCGCCCCCCGTCCACCTCTCCTTCCTCCTGCTCCCACCCTGCCCGCTCCTGTGCTGGCCCTCTGGCCTCTTCCTGCCCGGTTTCTCTCCCGAGGGCGCGTGGGAGCGCTGGGCCTGCCCGGGGTCCTGCTGGCGGAGCAGCCGCGCCGGGGACCCTTCCTCCCCCGGGTGCACTTTGTTTCCCTTCTTATTTACCGCCCAGGGGGCGTCCCTCCGCCTGCTGCAGTGGACTGTCCTCCCTCTGAGCTGGTCGTGGGCTGCCCTGGACAGTCCTGCCTGTTCTTTTAGGTGGGACCCGAAAAAGCACCACAGACAATTTCAAAAGCTTCTCTCCCTAAAGTAGGGTCACCAAGGAAAAGGCTTTTCTGAGCACTTTCCGGAGATGCACTGGTCCCGACAGCCTCCGTGTTTTTTCCCCTGCTGGCCTTTGTGTCTGGCCTCTCAGTCCATAGGACTGAGGTAACCATTCTTTCAAATGAGCTGATAAAATTAAGATTAACGTCTTAGGAACTTAGTAATATGACTGCTTTGGTCACCATGTTTTCTAGTGAAAGACTAGAAAGTCAGCCATGACTTTTCTAGGGAGAGGAGCAGGTTTTATCTGGGAAGGAGGCCAGGAAGTTCCCCTCAGTTTGCCCCCGGAACCTGCTTCCAGGCATAAGAAAGTCTTATATCCTCTGAGCATCAAAAGTAATTGCAGCCAACTGGTAGGAGCTGTCAGCAGATGGTGGTGGAATGATGAACTCACATGCAGCCTCAGAGACTAGGGGGCTCTGCACTTTCCCACCTTGTTACATCCTACCTGTTTTTTTTTTTTTAATGATATATTTCACCTGAATCTGATTGTGTGATAGAAATTGACATTTTTAGCATTTAAGCCCAATATCCATAAGAGTGGTTGAGATAAGAGCCAGGACTGTCCCTGACCACCCAGCCCTCCTGATCAGAATATGGGGGTCTGAATTTTCAGCCACTAAGAACTGCTGCTAGAGTACAGTATGCAGCTGGGGGCGGTCCTGGTCTGTCTCCCTTGGGTTGCTCCAGGGGAGCAGTTACAGTCACTCCCCTTGCTCCTGGCTAGCTTCTGCTTTGCCTTGCTGCCATCTCAAGAGTTCCTTTGTTCACCTGGCCCTGTCTTCAGGCCTGTGCTTGGCCTGGAGGAGGCCTGAGGGTGGGGGTGGAGGGCTAAATCCTGATGGTGTTGGCTGTTCTGAAGACACCAGTTGGTGGGATTTGGGTCATTTAACTAGACGTGGAAAGACTCTGGCTTCGTGGGAAATAAGGGAGGTGTGAAATAGCTACCGTACTCTTTGTACAACTTTGCAGGAAGCCAAGCTCTGCAGCCCACAGGGTTTTGCATTGGAAGGGCTAAGCAACCTCAGGGCAACCACAGTGAGTTGTTCCCAGACTAGGCCAGCTGAGGAGGATCTGTGTTTCTTACCTCTGCCCCAGACATCCTTTAGGGCCGGCCAGTCAGAACCATGCTTCATGCAACTTGGTCTCTGACAGAGATTCTGAATAGGGGTTCCTTACAAGTCTCCTGGGCCCACTGTTATCCCCTTATTCTGGATCACAGGTTTGGGGCAATAGCACTTTGGGGTCATGAAATTGTAAAAACTGCCCATGAACTCTTTTTTGTAATAGTAAATGTTGGGTTTTTTTAATATTGGAATAACAATATTCCCACTTTCTTGGGATTAGGAGCACTTGAAGTGGATGATATTATTAAAGTGCACAGAAGGAGATCTGGCACACCTTACATGCAGAAGAGGCATTTGCCAAAGTGGCTTTCAGTTTTAATGTGGTAGCCCTTTACCACATCCTTAGCTGACTTATTTACTTATTTTCTTTGTAATCAAAGTATAACTTAATACAATAAAATGAACAGATACAATGCAGTTCAGTGAATATTGACAGATATGTGCCCTATGTTGCTGAGGGGTGTGTCCCCACATCCTAGAGTCCCTCTGCCCCTTGCCAGCAGTTGCTACCCGCAGCAGCAGCACTGTCTGCTGTGTATTGCTATCTCGCCCACTAGGTTGTAGACTCAGGTGGGTCATGCACTGTGTATTTCAGCATAGGACCTTTGTGATCCATTCCTGTTGTTAACAGAGGCCTCTATGTTTTTTGTTGCTGAGTTGTATTCCATGTGAGACTACACTGCAGCTTATCCATTAGAGTCATTTTGGGGGGGAGGGTAACTTGGGATTGAACTCAGGGGCACTTGGCCACAGAGCCGCACTCCCAGGCCTATTTTGTATTTTATTTAGAGATGGTCTCACTGAATTGCTTAGCAATTTGCCGAGGCTGGCTTTGAACTCGTGATCCTCCTGCCTCAGCCTCCTGAGCTGTAGATTTGTTTTTTTTTTTTTTTGGGGGGGGGGGGTGCCAGGGATTGAACTCAGGGGCACTCAACCACTGAGCCACATCCCCAGGCCTGTTTTGTATTTTATTTAGAGACAGGGTGCCACTGAGTTGTTGAGCGCTTCACTTTTTGCTGAGGCTGGCTTTGAACTCACTATCCTCCTGTCTCAGCCTCCCAAGCACTGGGATTACAGGCATGCACCACTGCACACAGCAACTTGTTTATTTTTAATGTTTAAAGAATGTCCTCAAGCTGGGGCTGTAACTGGTGGTAGAACCCTTGCCTGGCATTCTCAGGGCCCTGGGTTCCATCCCCAATACTGGGATGGGGGAATGTCCTCATCCCAGGGTGGTAAGAGAAGGCTAAGGGCAGAGTGTGAGCCCAGCAGAAGCATGGATGTGGAACAGGGTTACTCTGCATGTAGAGCAGTGAACTTAGAGAACTGGTAAAGCAGTAGGGAGAATTTTCCAGCATATGTGCAAACATTAATGCAGAATAAAATTGGTAGGGTGGTTCAGTCCTCCCAAAAAGCAGCTCGATGTGTTCAACAAGTGCCTTTCAAATGTTTCTGCCCCTGTCCCTGGTACTAATCCAGGAAACAAGGGTTAGGAAACCAAGTGCCAGAACCATTGCAACACCTGAACTTGGAAACCATTATTACCTGTGACAAAAATCTAGGTGTAGGTGAGTGATGTGGCCTGGCCAGGTACAGCTGCTGTGCTCCTGCAGACTTTGAGTGGACACCTCCCCACTGTGGGGATCAGCCTTCCATCCAGGCAGAGCTGGCAGTGGACCTGCAGGGAAGGGCTGGGAGGAAGGGACCCACGGGTGACTGGCTTTCTCTGAGTGCTTAGGATTGGATTGTAGGATGTTGTGTTCCGTGCTTTTTGATTGTCAGCAAGCTGTCTCAGCAGCCAGGCAGGTGAGAACTGGTGGTGGATGTGTAGGAGCTGCTATAGATAGGGGACAGTTCCACCAGAGACGGAGGCAAGGGTGGGAGGAGGGCTATTTGTTTGCCCCTCTCTGACTAGTCCAACTCTGCAGCAGGGACAGAAACTAGAGCAGCTGTTGTTTTTATGTGTTGGCCGGTGCCTTTGTTAGCAAGTTTGGAGTTTAATTTTTTCCCCCAAACAATTTTTTTTCTGTGGTTTGACATAATCTTATATTTTCTTGATAAACTTGACCATTTTATACCAGTGATTTAAATGTGATTGGGTTTTTAGAAACAATAATTCTGTAAAAGTTGAATTTGCATCTAGACAAAGAACTTGAATGCTATAATACCAGACGGGATAGAGTGTAATGTGTCTTGGTGATGAGCTCCTGTTCATTTAAGAACCGGTCCGCTGCTGTGTGCGGTGTGGACCTGTGTAGGTGGTCATGCCACTTTGCTGCTGGGGAAAACCATGGCTCAGGCTTAACTCTTCAGTTTGAAATTCTCTAGACCCACAGCAACTGGCACAGAGGCCCTGTGTGCGTGACCCTGATGCTCCAGGTGGGTGCCAGGGGCAGTGGGGAGTGGGGTCCTCTACAGTGTAGCACACTTGCCCAGGTGTAGATCCCCTTCACTCCAGGGATTTCTTGTGCCTGCCCTGCATGGCCCTCCCACCCCTTAGTTTGCCACTGCATAAATGTCAAGTGAGATCCCACAGGGTGGTGGTCTCTTGGCCTCTCCTCGGCCATCCCCAGCTGAGGGGACTGTTTCCAGCATGGAGCTGTTAGGTGTGAACACTGTGAATGTTCTTGTATACGTTTATACACAAACCTTGGCTTTCATTTATTTAGGATAAATGCCCAAGGGGTTACTTTAGTTAATAAAATTTAAAAGTGTTGCAAGCATGGGAGGTGATATCTAGGACTTTGAAAGGATATTCAGAAGGACAGGGGATCTTTTCCTGTCCTTCCCAGGGTAGAGCCAGCAAGAGAGTCACCACCAGGCTGTCCTGGGGAGGGACACTTGGCAGCTGGTTCTTCCACACTGTAGAGCTTACCTACCGCTTATTCCTGGGCCCTGTGTGGGGGACAGCACATGCCTCCCACATCAGCTCCCCAGAGCCACCCGGCTGCACTCCAACCACAAGGAGTCATTGGATTGAAAAAAAAATCCTAAAAGTTTGCATTTTTAAAAGACTCTGAATAGTTTGATGAATTTATTCATTTATCTCGAGTTAGTTGAAATAAAAATGTTCGGCTCCTGCACGAGCATGGAAGGAGAGCCCCAGGTAATCACTGTGAGCCCCAGCTGTGCTGGGCCACTGTGTTACACAACATGAGAACAAGGGGGCTTTTCGGGGCCCTGGTCCCTTCTGAAGGTGCTGCTGTGGAGCCAGGTAATGCCTGCCTGCTGGAGGACATAGGCCAGCGTTCTGATCTGTGCATCTCTGGAGTACGATTTCCCAGTGAGCCGTCTGCCATAAGGGACCATAATTTTGTTAGTGAGCTCTCGAAGGGAAGGAGCAGCCCTTCTAAAACATGTAGGACTTTATCACTGGTGAGGATCCCATAGCTAATCGGTTTTGGAAGGTGGACAGTATTGTTGATGTGGTCTGCAAGCCCTGTCCTCTCCATGGCTCTGTGTTCTGTGCCTCACCGCAGAGTTCCTCTTCTTTCACAGGCATGAATGCGTGGATTGTTTCATGCAGATTTTGAGCCTGGGTCTAAGAAATAAAGTTTCTTCTATTTCTGTTCATTTTTCTGTGGGTAGAAAAGTCATGCTACAGCCTTAAGCTTTGTTGTTGCTGACAGTATGGCTATGCGTGTATCACAGACACAACGCTGCCTTCGAGGACATGCCTTTGTGCCCGTATGCAGATGCCCCTTCTCTCTTTGATGAGTGTCCTGGGGGCACTGTGCCAGGGTGCCAAGATGTGCTAAGTGGCGTCTTCCTTGGTTCCCACAGGGCACAATGTTTGCACGAGGACTGAAGAGGAAATGTGTTGACCAGGAGGAAGATGGGGAGGGTGCCTTGGCTGGCTTTGGCACTGTTCCTGCCTATAGCCTACAGCGACAGTCGCTCCTGGACATGTCCCTGGTCAAGCTCCAACTCTGCCACATGCTGGTAGAGCCCAACCTCTGCCGCTCAGTCCTCATTGCCAACACAGTCCGGCAGATCCAGGAGGAGATGAGCCGGGATGGTGCATGGCGAGGGGCAGCACCCCAGAGTGCAGAACGGGTGCCGCTCGACCGCCTTGTGTCCACGGAGATCCTGTGTCGCACAGCAAGGGGGCCAGAGGCAGGGTGCCCTGCTCCTGACCTGGGAGATGACCCCTTGCAAGGTCCAGTTTCTGAACTTTCCACAGTCAGCTCAGCACAGGTGCCAAGGAACACTCAGAGTAGCCTTTGGGATACAGGCAACCCTCGAGAAAACAGAGGAAGCTTTCAGAAGTCTCTAGATCAGATATTTGAGACCCTGGAGAACAAAAGTCCCAGCGCTGTGGAGGAGTTGTTCTCAGACGTGGACAGTTCCTACTATGACCTGGACACTGTGCTGACAGGAATGATGGGTGGCACTAGGCCAGGCCTCTGTGATGGGCTCGAGGGCTTTGCTTCGGCAGCCTCACCTCCCGGCTCCAGCTGCAAGGCCGACCTGGCCGAACTGGACCATGTGGTGGAGATCCTCGTGGAAACCTGAGGCCCCCGGTGGGCCACGGACAAGGCCACATGCCCCAGAGAGCTTACCTGATATACTGTGGCCCATGTAGAAATGCAGGGCACCAGTCCTGTGCAGAGTTCTCACCACTGCAGCCTGCGTCCTGGCCCTGTGGGGCAGTCTGTTGAGAGTGTCCTGGGACAGACTCAATGGCTCCAGCTCTGGCAGCAGAGGCCCGGGCTGGGAGCTGGAGCTCTCTGAAGGCTCCTCAGCCCTGGGCTAGGTGGCATCCCACAGCCCCAGGCCCTCCCTGTGCTGGCTGCACCTCCCGCGGAGATGTCGAGCCACAGGCTGCATTCAACCAACCTCATTAAAATCTAGATAGGTGAACTTTTAAAACTCAGTCTTACATGTTTGGGGCAATATTTTGTCTTTTAAGATATATTTTTTAAATGTTTTATACTCTTAGATTTTTGCAGCTATTTTCTTAAAAGTCTATTTTTTGTATAAACATCATTTGCTGCTACATTAGAAACTTGTATAACCTGAACAATTGCAGTAGTGTATTTCATTGTTTGAAGGTTTAAATGGTCATTTCCCACACTCTGATGCAGCAGCATAAGCTTTCTATTTTCTACTTTGGTTGTTCGCAGGACCCTTATGTCATGTTCTGTGTTACAACAGAGGATGCTTAAAATGAGAACTGCATGCAATTAGAACCCTCTTCACTAGACCTGCTCTGAAACCGTGTCTTTTTAGACTTAGTGAAAATAATGGAGGGTTCTATTTATGCCTATTTATATATGTAAATACCACTGGAGGGGAAGGTTGGGTATTTGTGTGAAATCACAGGCACCATTTGATCTTAAGAGTCTGGTGTCTCAGCTGTGTCTTCCTTGAGGTGGTCACAGAGGGCGCCTCCCATCTGTTCCCAGCACAGTCCTAGCAGAGCTGTGTGCCCTTTTCAGAGCATACACATGGGCTGCTGTGTGCCAGGTATGTGTTTGGAAAGAGCATATGCCTGTGTGCTGTTGGTAGAAATGCTTACACCTGCTCTGTTAAATTGGTGCTAGAACAGAATTGTAAGGTTAAATTTAAGTCCAGAATGAAAGAACTCTAATTCATGTCCTCTCAATCCAAAGGGTCACACAATGAAGGGAGCTGGTGTGGCCCTGTGCCTGGCTGTCACATCTCCAGATCCTTGTTGCCTGCCATACACGGGTTTCCTCGTGCCTCTTCTGACCTCCCATCTCTGAGCCTGACAGGCATGTGGTTTTCCTTTGTGCATATGACCATATTTGTTTGTATCAACATGACAGTGATGGATGTAAACCTCACTTTATTAAAAATATCCAACACACAAAATGGGAGTGGTGTGAACTTCACCATGTCATCCTTGTTTTGTTTTCCTCGTTGGTTTCAGTTGTAATGTCCGTCTATGGAGGTAGGGAAAGAACTTCACTTGAATGCATTAAATAGTCAGTGGATGGTTTTTCTTTTCCTAAGCTTGGCGGGCTTCTGCCAGTCTGCGGTCCAGGGATCAGGCAGCGTCACCGTAGCAGGACTGGCCGTCTTTGGATCCACGGAGGGCCGCCTCCTGGTGGTGAGAGTGCTGCTTCTCCTGGAAGCAAAAGGGTGCCTGCCGATAGCTGAAGCAGTGTTTGCTTTTTTTGCAGCATTTCTATTGCAAATCTCATGTGTTCAGTTTCAGAGGTGACTGCAAGGTATTGCTGGCATGGCAGGCTGGCAAAAGGTAAGACGGAGTGAGGGAACCGGCTGTCCTCGCGCACGGAGGCCTGGTGCCCCAGTTCCTACACCAGGCAGCTGCCTCCCCTTGTCTACCGGGTGGTGAAGAACCTACGGGACTGGGCAGTGTGGTGGTTGTTGGTGGTGGAGAGCCCCTCAGCCAGTCCCCATTCCCCGGGCTTATAGACCTAGGCCTGGGAAGGTGCCTGCTTCTGCAGTAGTCTCCGTGGCTCATCCATTGTTTTTCAGAAATTTCTGGCTAAGTTTCATCATGTGTATGTGTTTTTTGAAGATGTAGATATATAAGTAATTGACTGGAAGCAGTTTTCCAAACATTTGGTAATTTTGTTTACAAAATATCTATATAATAAAAAATATAAATTCCAGTTATCTAAACTCTGTAGTGTTTTGTGGATCTGACTCCAGTCAAACCCTGACCCCTCTACCCTGAGGGGTCAGGGTATTTGGTTTTCAACTTAGTTGACAGGTTCTTGTACGGCTAGAGTGCATGCTGTAATACACAAGTATCGAGGTGGGGGCCCAAGACCAGGGAGCTTGCTGCAGAAGCCTTGGGAAGCAGCCCTCCTGCAGGGTTTTACACCCTCAGCCTTGGAGACCCTTTGCCTTGGAAGTGCATTAGATTTTTAAAGGTTGAAAAGTAAAGCACTGATTTTAAGTATGAGCACCAGTGCACGGCTGCAATCCAGCCACTCCGCAGGCTGAGGGCTGGGGTGTGCTCTGTGGTGTGCACCAGGGATGAGGAGAACAAGAGAGCCTTCCACAGTGTACTGTACCGCACGTCTGCCCAGGTTCTCAGTAGAGGCAAGAAGGGCAAGGCTGAGGCGAGTGGTGACTGTGAACTTCTTTGTAGCCCCTCAAGGCACTGCAAAGCCCTGCAGGGTCAGCCGTGGGGAGCACTTGCCTGCAGATGGAACTGCACTGCGCAGTCCTCTGTTGAGGTTCAGCCTGGCCACTCCCACGGAGCCCCACTGCTGCTGAGGGCCCTGCTCCCCTGCAGGTGACCATTTCTGGCCCATACACTTCATCCTGTGCTGCCCAGTAGGCAGTAAGCCCCACTACTCCATCTGCCTTCCATGCCTCCCGAGTGAGCTTGTGCTGCCCAGCTGGGATGCCAGGCCATTGGCTAGTGGTTTGCTTCCCAGCGTTCCCAGAGCCTGCTGACCAGCCAGGCCCACCTCTTGCTGATGATGTCAATGCCTGAGCAGGAGAATGGAGAACCTGATGGGGGGTGGGGGGTGCTGGAAAGCTCAGAGGAGGCCCTAAGAATGAGGTGCTCAGAGCAGACTCTTAGCACGGCTGCATGGGGGGTTGCTGCCTCTGTGGGCTGTACCTCGTCTTTTTTGTAAAAATCCCCCAGATGTGTAAATGGCAGCTTGCAGCAGCCTTGGGGCTAGACACCGTGTTCCTGCAGTCAGAATCTGGTTGGACCTGCTGACTTGCTGCTCTGCAGTCAGCAGGGCTGTGGGGGACCCACAGGTGAAGCCCAGAGTGAGCTGAAGATGCCACTGCAGCTGGACTCAGGGCAGAAACTTGGATGGGACTGAAACATGGGTATCTTGCTGCCTCCATAAGTGGCTTCATGTGCTCTTGGCACCTGGTGCTCAAGAAAGCTGCCATCCTGCCTGTGTTAAGCTGGGGGACAGGCAGGGCCCAGGCTCCAGGGGAGCAGATGGCCCTGGGCACCCTGAACTGGAGCAGGCCTGATTCTTGGGAGGCTCTGCCAAGCCCTCACCTCCTTCCAGCTCAGGCTGTTGGCCTGGCCCCACTGGGTCAAGGCACCAAGTAGGACACACAGCGGGAGCATGGGCCCATGGAGGTACCAGGTGCATGATCTGGTACCCTAACACACTCAGCCCGTGTGGTGCCCATCATCTCCTCTCCAGCCAGGGTGAACAAGACTGGGATATGGTGCACTGCCCAAAGCCCAGCCCCTGGTGAGGAATGAGCGGGGAAGGAGCTTTCCCTCTGGGCCAGCCTGCTGTTGCTGTGGGAAGCTGTCCAGGGTGGTGTGGGAGGGGCATGAGCAGCTGGAGGAAGGGTCAGGTGAGGGCTGGGACTGGCTGGGGTCCACTGGCACCCAGCACCCAGGGTGTCTGAGTGTCTGAGGACCCTTGCTTGCCCCGCCCCCACATTCCTGTGGTGCAGCTTCCTAGGGAAGCACCTGGCCTTTCTGTGCTCTTCCCGAGGGCCACAGGGTCACAGCTCCTGCCAACACCTGGCAGGGGTCCCCTTAGCCACAGCCTACAGTTCCCTGTACTCCATTGGAAGGACCCAGAAGACGGGCTGTACTTCAGAGTAACTGAGGCACGCTGTGCCCACCGAAAGCCCCTTGTTCACACTTCACATGCTTCACGTGCAGCAGAGGGGCTGTATCAGGCCCTTGAGCCTGTTGCCTAGGTTGGCCAGTTGTAAATACTGTTCGTCTTTTTTGTTTTTCTGAAATGTGTATATATTTATTTTGGCAGTGCTGCCAAGGGCCTCACACATGTGAGGCAAGTGCTGTAGTGCCTTTGAGCTACTTTCCCAGCCCCCTGAAATAATTTTTAAGCTAATCCGAGCTATAGAGGCCATTTTCACCTTAAAAATCTGGTTAGCCTTAGAAAATAGAGCATGTTTATACATTGACAGTTCCATAATCAGGAAATAATTCCTGAATATTCTCTAATACTCAGCTCATGTTCAGACATCTCTGCCCTAATTTACTCCCCTGTACCACAAAACAAAAACAAAAACAAAACAGTTAAAAAGGACATTTGGGACAGTGTTTTTTTGTTGTTGTTGTTTTTGTTTTGGTACTGGGAAATTAACCCAAGGGTGCTGTATCACTGAGCTATACCTCCTGCTCTTTTTTAAAATTTTGAGGCAGGACCTTGCTAAGTTGCTGAGGCTAGCCCAGGCCATCCTCTGCCTCAGCCTCCCAAGTCAATGGGATGATGTCAGGCTACCTTTTCAATTTTTAAGAACAGGTTTCAGGGTTGGGGTTGTAGCTCAGTGGTAGAGCGCTTGCCTAGCAAGCATGAGACACTGGGTTCGATCCTTAGCACCACATAAAAATAAATAAAGGTATCATGTCCATCTACGACTTTTATATATATAAATTAATTATAAAATGAACAGGTTCCATGCAGTGGAGTTCACAGCATACCCGAATCGCACCCCCTGGGTGATGGTTTATTGGAAAGACTGGTCACACAAGCAGGGTGTGGCCCTCCTTGCCTCACAGCCCCCTCATGGGCCAATGTGCTGCTGCTGTAGGCAGACAGCCCAGGATTCGGCATATCCCCATGCTGTGTGTCCCTGTTCATTACTGGTTCTTCCAGTTAATCTTAATGGGAAAATTCGTATCTACAAAGGTATGTGCTGTTTTCTGCATGATGGATGGCTCAGGCCTGTTAGCAGTGTGTCGCCTCAAGAGTCACGCTGCTTTGTAGTGGGAACACTTACAATCCAAGAACGTAACTGCTTGTGCGGTGGGTCTCCCGAGGGCTCATCTGGTGGGAGACGGCACCCTTGCCCCTGTAGCCGCATGCCCTTGGCTCCTGTAAGGGTGGCTTCTCTGGTCCACCTGTGCCTGGGGTGTGTCACCCAATGGCGTGCCCAGGGCTACCCCAGGTGGCAGGTTCCACCTGGCTGGTGGATGGCAGTACTCCCTCATGCATGTGTACCACCCGCCTTTACCACTTGTTTGTGGGGGCCATGCGGCCCATTCCTCCCCTCTATTGGGGAGCAGGCCACAAGGAAGTGGGCCTGCAGATGGCCGGAACTGGCCATCCCTGGTAAGTGCCCAGTAGCGGGGCTGGGATCACACAGGCTATGTCTTGGGGGCACCTCCATGCCGCTCTCCATGCAGGCTGCACTGCACTGTGCTCCAGCCGAGCGGGCAAGGCCCTTCCTTCCGCCCTCACCAGCAGGCCTCGGTGTCCTACCCGCACTTCTCTGAGCAGAACTGATCCTTTGGGCCATTTGTGTGTGTGTGTTCTGAGAAGTGTCCCTCCAGGCCCTTTGTCCACCTGTAATTGGTGACCCTGCTCCTGCAAGGTCCGCATTCTCCCTGCCGCCCGCCTCCCTCTGCTGTGCAGAAACTGCCTTTTCCTTTCTGTGTGCTGGTCCACACGTCCTCCGGTTAAGGGCGAGTGGTCAGAGCAGCTTTCCTGACATCTGGTGCCATGGAAATGATCTGAGCCACCCTTTTGTTGTGGGCCACATGGTGTTGATGCACAGCCACCTGGGGTGACCAGGGACAGCCAGCTTCCTTCCTCCTGGCGGGCACAGCAGCTATCACCTGCACCTGCATCAGTGGGGTCAGGTGAAGGGAAGCTGGCACCTCCTGAGCAAGTTGGTCCTAGAGTGGCCTTGGTACAGAGACAGCAGGGGCTCTACCTGGAGTGCCAGCCCCCAGCATGGCCTCTGTAGCCCCTCCAGCCTCAGGTCTCCCCTTCAGGACAGAATGTTGTCATCAGTCCTTGCAGAGTCAACCAGTCAGCAAGAGCACAGGCTTACTGAGGCCCTTTATTAAGTAAAGCTCTACAAAGTCAGTGCTGCCCGCTTGGCCCTTTCCTGGAAGAAAACCGTCTATGCAGGAGATGCCCAGTGAAATACACTTGACTACCCACCTGGGCCTCCAGGGCTGGCGCAGTGTGGCCTCCCAGCCATCAGAAAGGCCTGTCCCCAAGGCCACCAGTGTGAATGCGGTTGGGGAGTGCTCATGGCACTTCCAGGAACAACACAGAAGCCCAGGACCTCCTGGGACCAGGTGCCAATGCTGTTTCTCAAAGTGCAGCTGTCTCTTCGGTGGTATTTCAGTACATGCCCCACTTTGGGCCAGGTCTGGGATCATCCCTGACACACTCCACCAGGAGCAGGTGGCATCTGCTGGGCAGGCCGCAGTGCATCCAGAAACTCCTCCCCTCTGCTTGGGGACTGGCTCTGCCCAAGACACCCCATGCTTCCTGATCAGACCTGAGGCAGGGGTTTTGAAAGATCCTAGGAAACCAAACCCAACCAGTGAGACGATGTGAAATGCCTACACAACATACTCCTGTTTCTAGCACACATCCCTGTTTAAAAATGCCAGCTTTAGGTGACGTGGAGGGAAAACCTTCTTTTCCTGTGGACTTGTGATGTGCCGCCCGTTTCCATGCAGGGGTGTCTTCAGAAAGAGGCTGTAGGTAATCAGGCTCCCCTGTCTGCTGCCAGGTGTCCCTGAGAGCTGAGAGGAGGGCAGCAGTCAAATACAAGTGCAGGTGACTAGAGGTGCCAGGTTGGCATCTGCCCTGCCCACCTCTGGCCCCTCAACAATCTCTCCTTGGTCACCATGATCCTAAAAACTTCATTGTGCAGTGCAACCAGAGAAGTGCACAGCACTGGTGTACTGGGACCAAGGCCACTAGTGGCCCACCTATCCCTGGCCTTCTCCCCACTGCAGCGAGCCACTGCTACCTGACTTCCCAAGTGAAAGGCCAGCTTTCTTACCATTAGCACTAGTAACTGAACCCAGGGCATCTACTACTGAGCAACACTCCCAGCCCTTTTTATTTTGAGACAGGGTCTCATTAAATTGCTGAGGCTGGCCTTGAACTTGGAATCCTCCTATTTCGGTGTCCCAAGTGTTGGGATTGCAGGTGTGTGCCACGGTGCCAGAAGAGCTGGTCTGTTTCCTAAGTAGGTTCCTGGCCCTTATCCTGGGTCTGGTCCCCCTACCCTCCATGCTCCCAGCCTTGCAGTTCCCACATCGCAGCTGCTGTTGGACCTCCTCATGTGCTGGCTACTATAAATGCCACAGCTACAGACAGGTAACCTGTTGTGCTCAAAGACAAATAGTGTCTACCTCGAGGCTTCTTCCAAAGAACAGAGGGACCCAGAGTCCTCTGGGGCCTCTGACAGACCTGTGTGTGTTCATGCAAAGGCCTTCCTGGGTGCCTGCATACCTGGCACCATGTGCCAGCTGGCATCAGCTGGGTGGCACCACACCTGCCCCAGACTCCCTCGGAACCTGGCTGCAGTGTCCTCCCACAGAGAGCTGTGCCTCACTGCTGGCCCTCCCTTAGCAGATCTGTAACACACACTGCCCAGTGCCACGCTCTCCCACCTCCCACTCACACACACAGCCCTGTGGCTGGGCCTGGCCACCTGCCCCTCCTGTAGCACCTGATCCAAGCTAGGCATGAGACACCACCCCAGATGAAAGAGAGGGCTTCTGGAACACAACCTTCCATCTGCCCTTCTTCCTGCCTCGAGTCTCACTATAGGCGCCCACCCCTGCCCAGGTGGGAGATCCAGGGCTACCCTGCCTGCGGTGCAGCCTTCCTACCTGTGCATTCTAAGTGCCTAGGCATCAAAGAAGAACAGAAGCCAGGCACGGTGAAGACACAGGGGGTGTGTGCAGACCCAGCCTTGCCTCCTGAGGCCTCTCCTGTGGGGTGCTCACCTTCGTCTGGATCAGGGCTTTGCAGTGGGGCAGGTCGAAGGTGCTGAGTGCCAGCAGCTCTTCAGGACCTTTGAGGTCAGGACCTTCTGAAATGTGACCCTGGTCTCTGGAAGGACTCTGAGGAGACAAACCTCTATGTCACACAGCTGACAGGGTCACTGTTTCCTCTCACCTTCTGTTTTAACCCGAGCCCCTCTACCTTAATTCTGGACATGCATAGGCCCTGGGAGGGTCAGACCAGGGCCCTCCCTGCTCAGCGCTGCCACCTGCTGTCTATCGTCTGGTTCAGGGGCAGCCAGACCTGCCTACTGTGGTTCTAGTGTGTCTCCCAGAACTTCTGTACTGAACACACAACCCCAAGTTCACAGTGTTGATGGCACTTGGGGTGATCGGGGTGGAAGGAGGCCATGAGGTGCGGCCCTCCTAGCGGCACTAGTGGCTTTATAAGAAGAGAACTGAGCTGGCGTGACTGCTCTGTCGCCTTGTGATGGCTGGCACCATGTTAAGGTGCAGCAAACAAGGCCCTCACCATGCCAGCACCATGCTCTCCTGGGCTTCCATACTCCAGAACCATGAGCCAAACAAAATTCTATGCTTTACAATTACCAGGCATTTTGTTATAAATAGAAAATGGAGTACGACGGTGTTCAACAGAAACGCCCTCACGGCCACCTGAAGGATGAGCACCCACAGCCTGCCACCATGGTAGCTGTCCTGCCTGAGCCTCCCCTCCAGAACCCCCTGGTTCTGTTTTCCCTGCACCACGAGGCCTCCTGACCAGTCAGCATGGCCATCGTCCACATGACTATCTTCACTGGGGCCATGAGGCCAGCCTTGTCGGCTCCTTTTTGAGTTCCATTTTAAAAGTTTCCACCTAAGAATGGAGGGCTGCGGCTGGGGCTCAGTGGTGGAGCACTTGCCTAGCACGCGTGAGGCACTGGGTTCCACCCCTCAGAACCACATAAAAATAAATGAATAAAGGTATATTATGTCCATCTACAACTAAAAAACATTTTAAAAATACTCAAGAATGGAAAAAGATATGTTCTATATTGACTGCTGAAAGGTGGCCCTGTCACTGTTTCTTGATGACACAGGCCTGATGTGTGTATCCTGGGCTTGGCTGGCTCTGGGCTGCTCCTGCCTCATGCAGCAGCAGCTCCTGTCTATGAGACTACCTCTGCCCATCATGGTGCACACTGGCCATCCTCCACATTCCAAGGGCCTCTCCCTCTCAGTCTCATACCTGTGCCCATACTGGAACTTGCCCTTGTCCCCCTCAGCAGGCCCTGGCCTAACCCCAGCACCTCCTGCAACACCTGAGGTGCAAGCACACCTTGGTGCAAGCACACCTGCAGAGTGCTCCCGCCCATGCTCTGAACTTCATGGTATTCCACCTCCACACATGGCACCTTCCTCCTCTCCCCACCAAGTCCATGTGCACCCTGTCTCCACATCTCCACCCACTCCTGCAGGACCCCGCACCAGTGTCCAGGTGCTGCCCACGACAGGCACACCCACACCCCTCACCACCAGTGGCCTTCTAAGTAGTCAGTGGCTTCTGACCTCGGGACAGTTGACCTTCCAGTGTCATTTTCTCCACCACCCTCCCTGTCCTGGGCCCAGTGAAGTTTCCACCCCCTGAACCACGTCACCTTCTGAGCAGCTTCTATGCCAAGAACCAGGAAGAGCTTCTCCTGGCAGTGAGACTGGCTCCAGAGGCATCGTGAAGCAGACATGGTGCTGGTGTTCTGAAGGGCTCGCCAGACTTTTCTAGATTCAGAACTGGAAAATAGATGAAGTCACTAAAGATGAACTTGAAAGCCTTCTGAGCAGGTCAGGAAGCCCAGTCTCACAAGCAGAGGAGCACCTGGCACAGGTGACACTAGATGGCCCCCCTTCAGGGGCCCTGGCCACCTCCTTCACTCAGACACACACCCCTGCGGTCAGTGTTCCTGATGCTGCCCTGCCTCTTCTTTCCACAGTGCGTCCCAGCACAGGAGGCCTGTTCTCATCAGGGAGTGTCTTCAAGGCCAGATGTTTGCTGTCTGGTTCACTATTACAGCTGTGCTGGCCACAAAACCCATGTTCACAAACTAGGAAAACACTGAGGGCTCAGAAGAATAGATGAAGAAACAAACAGGGTATGGTCACCATCACCACCAGACACTGGGGCAGAGGGGCCTGCTGGTCAGAAGCTTTAGCCCTAGTGAGGACATGGTGGGTATCTGACAACAGGGGAGCAGATGGGACATGTTAAATGCCTAAATCATTTCCCAAACATGCCAATGTCTCGGAACATGCAAACAGGGTTCTTCTCCAGCCCAACAACATTCACCACCCTCTCCTGAGCGTCAGCCCTGCCAAGATGACTCTAGAACCACTGTGCCTCTAGGGAATGGTCTGCCAGTGCCACCCCGCAACCCTATGGCCTGAGGGGCCACTCTTGAGGCAGGCTCTCCCTGGGGCTGTGCCAGGCAGGAGCAGCACACACAGGGAGACAGGCATGAGGACAGTGGAGGCCACAGCCTTTTGGGCTCCAGGTGTCTCTCCCCAGACCACTGTAGCAGGCACACTGGGAAGGTGCTGGGTTACTGCACGGCAGTGGCCATGATGGGTCAAGCCAGAGCTCTGAATGGCCTGCAGAGCTGTGATAAAGCCAGGCCTGTCCAGACATGCACAGACCCCCATGGCTTGCTGACCTGGCCTTCCCCACATTACTGAGGGGCAAAGAAGCCTGCTCATCTCACTTTCTCCCCTCCTGGGGTCTTAGGCCAACTTATCTGGAGCATCTCAGCCCTTCACTGTCTCACCCTGGAGCCTGCTTCTGTCAACAGGTGCTGGAAGCATACCCTTTCAAAGCCACTGTCGGCACCCACTGCCAAGTGCACCTGATCTCTCTGGGAGCCCGTAGCCCTGCAGGCAATACTGGAAGCACATGGCCACCCGTGGGTTAGTGGATAGCTTGTGGGTGTTTTCTACAGCTCTGTGGCTGAGGCTCATGGGGCTGCCAATGACCACTCAACCAAGTACACCAGGGCTGCTCTGGGGCCCACCATCCCTCCCATCCTCTCCTGCACTTGTGCTGAGACACAAGAGGGCTGGCACCTGGGCCAGCTTGCTCAAGGTGTGCAAGGTCAGCACTGCTGGAGCCTCCAGCTGCGCTGCCGGCTCCCCATAGGACACGGTAGCCCATAGGAGGCTACGGGGGCAGTGATCTCCAGGAGACACGCACAGAACTTTGTGCAGCCACGTTATCAAACAACCGTGCAGGTACAGTGCTGCCATGGGGTTCTTAGCTCTGTTGGTGTTCATTACCACAGTCTGTGTGCAGATGCAAGGCCAGGGTCTTCTTCACTGCTTATGTCCAAGAAATGGTCTAAGGTGGAAACATCTTCAGGTGCCTGTTCAACTGTGACTTCTTGAAAAGCAAACCTAAATATGTTCTCATACCTGAGAACAGGCTGGAAAGAAAGAACATTCCAGAATCAAGAGAAATACAGGCATTTAGGTCACATATTCTGAGTAATTAATTTTGATACAAAAGAAACCTGAGCTCAACTGTGCAGTCAGTGCCACCATCACTTGACACAGCCTCTCCTAAAACCTCTGTTCTCTATAAAATCACAGTGAAAACCACAGAGCTCACAGGAGGTGGGTGAGGGCACAACTCAGAGCTCATTGGAGATGCAGGGAAAAGGTGGCCTTTCAAACACTGGCACAATTTTTCATGTGAGCTGGCTGAGAAGTTCACACATACAATGGAAACAGCCTCACCTTGAAAAGGCCCTGAGGTTTGCAGGCAGCCAGGTGAGGGGTCGGGGACAGTCTGAACTGGGTAGTTCCTAACGCCAGGTGGGATGGGGGTGGTAAACCAGGTGCTGGTAGTTATCTGAGGTGTGCAGGTGCAAGTTTTATGTCTATCAACATGCCTCAGCTCTGTGGGGTGCAGGTGTTCCATTTGCCTAGTGTTTCCTGCAAAATTCCGGTATGCTCAAATGTTCCTTAGTGCATCAATTGCATTGGAAAGGAGTCCTAGTTTTAAAACAAGTGTTACAGCAGAACTGACTGTCCCAAGAGCGGGTCTCACTGAGGGCCAAGAAATCACTGGTGTAGGAGAGTTTGGATTACCAGCAATACCTTTTACTTCCCTCCTGACTATTGAACTTATCTTTTGTTCCCTGGTGTGTGTGGTGAACCATCTGGGAAGAGATGGCAAAGAGAAACAACAGAAGGAGGAGAATGACCAGAAGAGAGGAGCCAGAGGAGGCAAGGATGGGCACTGAGTTCTGAGGAGCAGACAGGATGAGGGGCTGGGGCTCAGCTGGCCAGCTCCAGTTCCAGGGCCTTGCACAAAGCTATATGTGATTGTGTGACTTTAGGACTTGGGACTTTAAAGCCAGCAGATTCAGAAAAAGAGCTTCTTCCCCATAGACTCTGAATGAGGCCACACAAGTGCCACCTCTGCTGATGGGAAGTGGTCATGGAAAGTGGCCCAGCTTGGGTTGCCCCCACCTGGTCTTGCCCAATCCATTTCTGCAGGCTCTGCTGTCAACTGGTTCCTTCTCTGGCCTTGTGAGGACAGGACAGGCAACCCTATGACAAGGGATGAAGGCCAGAGAGAAGAGGTCCCTCAAAGGCTGGTAGCCCCCTAACCCAGTGCCTGATGCCTTTGAGAGGTCTTAGGGCATTTCTCACTCCGTCTGGTGACAAAGACCACAGAAATACCTCTGAAGATGGGTGGGAAGTGATTCCTGTTGCCCCGGATCCAACTTCCTTTAAGGCAGGAGTTCCTAGTGGCTGAGGATCGGTGGGTCTTTCCAGGAGTTCAAGGGACTGAGGGAGTCCAGACTTGGCTGAAGATTCTCTAAAGCCTTCAAACTCCCCCCACGTGCTGCTGAGCTCCCCCGCGTCGGTACAACTAGTGGTGCAAGTCGGAAGTCCCTCTCCCGTTGGGGAGCTGCTGGCTTTCCCACCTGGCACAGACAGAGGACCCTCACTGCAGATCCTTATCCGTTCCAAATTGTCACCACTCTGTCCTTCAGCTGTGTAGCAGTGGGAAACCTCGGCCCGTTCCCCTGTGAAGTCACTCACGGACTCTCCCCACCACTTCTGCCGGTCTTGCATCTTCGTGCGGCCAGGCCAGCAGACCAGAAGAGGAGCTGCGCACGAGGCATACAGTTGCTGGGCTGAAGCTGCCCAGGGCTGCGCTAGACAGGGCCTGGGGTGCCGCGAGCCACGCTGTCGGGGCCGGCGCGGCTTCCGGGCGAGTGCCCACGTGCTGCTGTGTGCCGACGCCGCCTGGCCGCTGCTGACCAGTCCAGCACAGGGGCGTGTCCCGCGGCCAACCAAGGTGCCGGACCCGTAAGCCCACCGGCTGGACCGCTGCAGTCTGGAGCGCGTCTTGGGGGCCCCAACGACAAGGCGGGCTCCCGGGCTCTAGCGCCAGGCCCAAAAGGGAAGAAATGGCGCGGCGCTCTAGAGCCCCGGAGCGCGTCCCTGGCGGGAGGGCGAAGGGCAGCCCCACGCACTTCTCTGTGGCGGCTGCCCGCATCCCCTCCGGCCGCGCCAGTGTTGCCCGGCAACGGCGCGCGTCGGTCCGCTTCCGGTGCCGCCGCCGTGGCGTCAGCACGCTGCCGTGGGCGTGGTCTGCCCGCCCGGCCCCACCCCTTGCTCGCCCCGCACTGCACCTGCGGTGACCCCTAGAGCGATGGTGCCGCCTGGCCGGGTCCTACGTGCCAGCCCACGGGAGAGCTTCTCGCTTGATGATCGCGCGCCCCGCGTGCCTTTGTGCACCCCGGTGCATGCCCACATGGAGCGCACACACCGGAACAAGCAAACGCGGGCTGCCCGCTCCGCTCACCGCCGCCGCCGGCCCTGGGTCGCACTTTCTGGCCTTGGTCCCCTCATCCTGCTGCGTAGACGCTGTAGGGGCGATTGTGCTTCTGGGGAAGGACTTTTCTACCGAACTGGAGGCTCCCTGAGGACCAGGGACCAAGTCTGTCTTCCCAGAACCTATCCCTAAATGGCTCAAGGTTGTAGGAGAATGAGGGTCCACTGCCTGCAGAGCTCGAGAGGCACGATCCCCCTGTCTGTCACGAGCCAGCTCCCAGAGTAGGACTAGTTGGAGTGGGGGGACAGTCACCCCCTCCTGCTGCCACCTGCCCCAGCGTAAGGGCATTAATGAGTGAGTTTTGCCCTCTGCCAACTGCCTCCCTAGGCATTCCTGGTCTTTTCCCATCTGTCCACATCCCCTGCCCACACCCCTAGGCTCATGAAGTCAACTTGTGCTTCACTCCATGTCCCCTGCAGCACCCCCAGACTGGCAGCCATTCTGGCAGCCATGTTGGCCTCCTCTGGGAAGGGGAGGGCCGCCTCCATGCTCACCCCACCTCCCTCAGCCTTCTTGAGCCCTGCAGAGGTCTGTCCTTGCATGACTTATCCAGCCTCTCCCCGTCCTCAGCCACGCTACTGAAAATTTTGATTTTAAAAATGACAAGATGAGATCATTCTCTGCAACCTGGACCACAGCCTCCTGACACCACCACCCCACACACTTCCTGATAGGCAGGGAGCCTTGCAGTCTGACTGCTCGGGACTAGGTCTCTGCAGCACCGCCCTAGCACCCATGGTGGCCCTGCAGGATGGGGGGGTCAGACACTGGCTGGGCTTGCAGACAGTGGTTCCACTTGTCTCATTTTCACCCGGGATAGCCTCAGTCAGCAGTCCTGCTGTCTGTCCAACTCCCCTTTCCCACTGGGCTTGCCACCTTGAAGTCCAGAATTGGAAAGGGGATGAGAATGCTGTCCTCTTAGGGGCTGAGGTCTGGGCCCAGATGCCCAAGTGAGAAGGGGAGTGGGTCTGGAATGCTTTTCCAGCAGCTTCCAAGTCCTCTGGCCGCAGCTTTCATGTGGGATGCGTAATGGCCTTCAGGTGGTAATAGAGGAAACCACTCAGGCACCAAACAATGGCAGGCTCCAGCAGTTCCTGACCATGGGCTCAGGTGGGGGCCACCTGCACTTCTTGATATGGTAGATGAATGATGTATTGGGGAACATCACGCAGTATTTCCTAATCCCTGGCAAGCTGGGTCTTCTGAAGTGGAAGGGAACTCACATATGTGATTAAAGCAAGGCTTTCGAGATGAAGAGGTAGTCCTAAATTATGTGGTTGAGCCCTGCATAATCATGGGGTCCTCATAAGGAGAAAAGAGATGGAAGGTGTGGTGGTGCATCAGAAGGCAGAAGCAAGAGGATCACAAGTTCAAGGACAGCCTCGGCAACTTAGCAAGGCTCTGTCTCAAAAGAAAAAATAAAAAGGGCTGGAGGTGTAGCTCAGTGGTAGAGCACCCTTGGGTTCCATTCCCAGTACTGCAGAAATAAATAAGTGAAGGGCTGGAGACACAGCTCAGTTGTAAAGTGGCCCTGGGTTCAATCCCTAGCACTGAAAAGGAAAGAAAGAAAGAGGAGGGGGAGGGAGGGAGGGAGGGAGGAGAAAGACTGGGAGATAGGTCAGGGCTAGAGAGAGAAGATACAAAGGTGCAAGCAGAGGCCGAACAAGCAAGACCACCAGCCACGCAGGACCACAAGCCCCGGAATACAGGCAGCAGGAGGTCCAAAGGACCAGGAGGCTGAACTCCCCTGCAGCCTCCAGAAGGAACACAGCCTTGCCGCCAGCACTGGGAGGGAGGATGAGCTTGTGCTCTTTTTAACCCAGGCCGGGTGTGGCATTTTGCTGCAGCAGACATTTGGAACCATTATACCTGGATGACCCCTAGTGACCACACTGAAGAAATGCTGTCTTGAGGAAGGACCAAGGTGACCCTGACATTGGGTGACCATCCCTGGCTGCAGGAGAGGTGGGGCGGCCCGTGTAGCTGCTAGGTGGCCTCTGCCACTTGGGCCAGCATCTGGGTGGAATTTCCTGCTTCTCAGCAGGGGGCATGAGCCTGGGCAGGACCTCCAGGTGCATGGGCAGATCAGGTAGCTGCTCAGATTTAATTGGCTCCATGTGCTAAGGACAGTGGCCCAAGAGGAGTGATTCCTCGCTAAAGTCAGGAGGCCACGACTTCCCCAGGAGGAGACCAGGCTGGTCTCCTAGCCTCCTCTCCCTCTACTTGTGTCTACCCCCAAACCCCAGTCCTGCTTAGAGCCAAGCCTCCCCTATTCCATCCTCAGGAGGAAGGGCCACCCTGGGCCCTGGAGCACCTGGAGCAGGCGCCACTCTGCCTAGAGTCCGTAGTCACCCTGGTGGATCCTGGCATCACCAATAGAAAGAATTGGCTGAGCAGGGGTCCCTTGCCCCAGAGATACCCAGGTGTCCTGCTCCTCCAGGATGCCTAGACTCCAGGCAGATGTCCATCCCTGCCTGTGTCAGCCTGTGGTCCCTGGGTAGAAAGACCAGCCCCGGAACTTGCTGTGACCCTGTGTCCTGGTCCTAGGCATGTGCTGAGCTGTACAGGCACAGAGGAAGGGACCCCATGCCCAGCCCTGAGTCAGGCTCTTAGCTTTGGGGGAGACTGAGACAATTAGAGACAGGGCTGCTGTGGTTGTGTGGGCCATGTGCCACCTGCTCATGGCCAACGTCCTCAGACCCTGGGCCAGCAGGCCTGGAACCATCCCCAACATCTCTTCAAAGGATGAAGCGGGCTAGGGTAGCTGAGGAGTCCTAGATGCCCCCACTCCCTCTGGCTGGGCTGGGCTGGGTGAGGCTGTGGCGGGAGGAGCAGGGACAAGGCAGAGCTATTTTCGTTATGCTGCTGCAGTTACTGCAAGGAGGCATCAATCATTGATGCTCTGGACATCCCGGCCTGCCTGGAGATATGCAGGAGAGTAGGGGAGCATCCAGTGGGGGGCAGGGTGACATGGCCAGCTCCTGGCCCAGGCCCCACCTGGGAAGGAGAGAGAGCAGGGCGAGTTCTGAACTGGCTTTGTGTCCTCATGCTGCTGGGGGGTGAGGGGCACTGCTTCCGGAGCTGAGCCCTGCTGCAGTGGCCTTCCCCAGCTGGCACACGTCCCCAGAGGGGCACTTGTGTGTGATAACAGGAAGTCCTGGAAGTGCAGGGCTCTGCAGTGGATGAAGGTCAGGCTTCAGCTGGTGGGAGGGATGGGGATGGGGCAAGACACACTTTGTCCCCGCTTCTGCTTGCTGTGATCCCGGGGTCCAGGCTGGGCTTCTGAGACCTGGCCCTGGGTATCAAGGTCCAGCTTGTGACTGGCCCCATCTGTGGGTAGGCCCTCTCAGAGACAGCCTCAGGGAGACAGAGCCCACAGTTCCACAGGGACACTTGGGGATGAGTCTGGCCCCTGAGGTGGGGAAGCTCTCTGGGCTGACACCTCAAGTTGTCTATTCCTCAAGGCACTGGCCTAAGACCTGCAAAGGGGCTCCCAGGAGGGCAACGGCAGGCAGGCCTGGGTTAGGGCGCTCAGCTCCCTCTGACAGCCAAACGGCAGCCCCAGCACTGGGGGCAGGGCAGAGCCAGACTCCACCTGCTGGGGAAGGCAGCCCTGGGGACAGGGCTCATGCCCCCCTCAGTCTGGAGTCCAGGGCTCTAAGCCAGCCGGAGGCAACCCAGGGCTGCAGATGAGCAGGACTCCTGCAGGACAGTGAGCATATCTTGAGCTTTACCGAAGCCCAGGGTGGAGCCAGCACCCCTAGGCATGCCCTGACCAGGATCTGGGACCATCTCTGTGCCAGGAGTGGACAGGACCAGTGGACACAGCTCAGGGGATCTTTGCTGACCCAAAGTGGGAGTGGTGCCGGGGCATGGCCCTCTGGGTGTGATGCTCTCCCACTCTCAGGGTGGCACATGGAAAGGCTTGGTCCCACCAATTCAGTCTTGAGGGCTGTCCTGCTTTGCTGAAGGGGAATACAGGTAGGGGGAGCATTAGGTGAGCCCAGGGTCACACCAGGAGGCCACCTCTGCCTCCTCTCCTCCACGAAGTGGACAGGAGCCACTACAGCCCTGTGGTGATCACACCAGATGATCAGGATGTGTCACATGGAGTGAGTCCACTTGATCTGGGCAGGGCCCAGTGGACCACATGGCTTCCCTAACAGCATACACCTAATGGGGTAGGGGTCACAGTTGGGCCTTTTCCATAAGGCCCTTGATTCCACAGACTGGCCCTTGTTCCCAGGACCTGTCCATGGACCCAGAAGCCAGATTCAGACACAGTGGAACAGCAGGCTGGGCAGACACAGGGACACATCTGGGACACAGGGACACAAATACCCAGGCACATGACGGTTCTCTCTTCCTGAACCCAGGGCAGTTCCCCAGAGGAAGGGGTGAGACCCTGTGCCCCTGCCTGAAAGACAGGGCTATGCCCCATTGTGCCACTGGAGGAGGCTGCCAGGGCCTTTTCCCAGCAGTGACTCCAGTGTCCATCTGACCTGCTGTTGGCAGCCTGCCTGGCAGCTGCAGTCTGGCTAACGGGAACTGCCAGAGTGAGTCATCCCATCAGCTGGCTCACCTGGGCCCTACTGGTTGAGCAAGGTCCCCATGTGAGTCTGAGAGCATGTGCATCTGTGTGTGACTGTGCAGGTGTCTGCACTGTTGTGCATATAATTGTGTGTGTGCCTTAGTGTGTGCACATGAGTGTGTCTGGGTACATGTGAATGTCTGCTGGACTGGGAGGTATCCAAGGTGGCCTGTGGTCTGTGTACTGGTGTGTGTATGACCTTGCTCACAGCTGTGTCTATGTGGCCCTTCTGTTGCAGCCTGGCCCCTTGGAGCTTCTCAGCCTTCACTGCCCCCCCCCCCCACGAGGCTGCCCCCTGCACCAGCTTCCAGCCACAAGAATAGGTGTGTGTGAGTGTGTGTGTGTGTGTGTGTGTGTGTGTGTGTGTGATCCAGCATGACCAGCACATTGCCAGAAATGTTTTTTCTTGGTAGTAGCTGTCCTGTCTGGGTTGTTCCTGCCTGCAGTGCCTCCAGGGTGGCACATGGGAGGGCTTAGTCCCAGGATTCTGCTTCTGGCCCAAGGTGTCCTCAAGTCTATGCGAAGCCAGGTCTCAGTAATCTCTCTGCTGAGAGAACTGTTGGGCCCTGCCCTCCATGCCCATCCCCTATGCATGGTGCTATGGGGAGCCCAAGCAAGCTTCCCAACTTGCCCTACTCCAGGCCTCACCAGGTCCCTTCTGCCAGCCTCTGCAATATATCAAGATCCCCCTCACTCTGTCCCCACCTCACTGCCCTAGTCCATCTACTCTTGACTTACAGCTTTGCCCCCATCCCAGCCACCGGGGTGGCCTTTCCTCAGCTCCCACTGACCTTTGCAGACACAGGGACTGCTTGGAGCCCCCTCTGCAGAGGCACCCTCCACCCTGTCCCAGCCTCAGCAGGTCTAACCTTCAGGTCCCACCTCCAGCCCCCAGCCTCTTCACCTACACTATCTATCTGCCCTACTGGGAATACTTTCTGCTCTGCGGCTGGCTCACAGCTCACCCCCAAGGTCGCCCCAGCTTAAGTGTCTGCCAGGAGCCCTTCCCACCCGCAGCCCACTACCACCCAGCACTGCCCTGCAGAGCACCTCAACTTTACAGGCTTGGCTATGCCTTCACCAGCCCTGAGTCCCAGGTTAGGGCCAAGTGGGACGCTTGTCACCCCTGTGTCCCAGCCTCCAGGCTCTTGACAGGAACCTGGGGAAGGATGAATTCTGGGGGTGGTCCTGGGCTCCAGGACAGCCCCCAGCACGGGCAATCGGAATTGCACAGCCCACTGCAGTCCTGCCCAGGCCACCCTGTCCTTCCTGGACTGTCTAGCCCAGTCTTTGTTCTTGTGGCCCGCCTCCCTCCTTCCTCCCTTGGAGAATTCCATCTTGTCCTGATCAGCCCAGATCACAGGCCGTGCTCCCGCTCCCCTACTGTTCCCCAGGTTGGAGGTGACAACGGCAACAAGTGCCAGAGCCCCAGTGCGGGCAGGTGGAGGGTCTCCAGCCAGTTCTGTGGGCCCAGAAAGGCTGGCTGGGGGCGCGAGGCGGGGCCAGCCTCAGGGGCCGGGGGCTGGCCCAGAGCGGGGCGGGGCCAGGGCGGCGCAGCCAATGGGCTGAATGAGGCCAGCGGCCCCGCCCCAGCGCTCGCCGCGCAGTGGCCGGCGCGAACCGGGCGGGCCCGGGCGGGTCCAGCGCCGTGGTCGCCAGGCGCGAGCAGTGTCCGCAGTCCGAGGCTGGCCGCCCGCAGCAGCGCAAAGCTGCGAGGCCGAGCGCGGCGCCCGCCCGCCCGCCCGCGTGCTGGAGCAGGGACGGCAACTGGACACGCCGGGCCGCCGCTGGCCCGCACCTCCCGGCCGCCGCGATGTGCGACTGCTTCCACGTGGTGCTGCCCACCTGGCCCGGAGCCCCAGGCAGCGGTGCGCCTCCTCCCCGCCTGCAGCCCGCTCCCCTCCGGCGGGTGGGCTCCGCGGGCGCGTTGGGGGCGAGCAGCGCCGGCTGGGCTGCCGCGGGCGGGCGGGCGGACGGGGGGCACCTCAGGGAGGGCCCGCGGGTCTCGCGCGCTCGGGTCTCAGCCTTTTATCTGCCCCTGTCTCCCGGCTTCCCACTTCCCTCTCCGGGTCTCCATCTCCGACCCTCCGCTCACGTCTCTCTCGGGTCTCCATCACTGTCTCCCTGCTCCTGTCTCTTGGCTCGCTGCTCCTGTCTGCTTCTTCCTCTCCGTCTTCGTTCCTTTATCATCACCCTCGGGAACTCTTGTCTTATTCAGAGAGGCGACTTTGGGCAGCTGCTGCCCAGACCAGAGCATGGCCGCATGTTGACATGGACTGAGAACTCTGGGAACCTGCTCGAGGCCTGCCCTCTGACCTGCTTTGGGGGAAGCAGCCTGGTGGGACCAGGAGTCAGGGCTCTTGGCCTTGATCCAGAGCTGCCAGGCTGGCCTGGGCAGGGTCCACAGCGTGGCTACTGCGTGTTTGGATCATCAGTGAGGTGGTGACTGTGGCAGGGCTAGACCTGAGGCTTGGGAAGGGGTCTAGTGGGGCCAGAGATCAAACCACAGGGTCCCTCTGTGTTGGGCAAAAGAGGTGACAAAAGAGCCTACAGGGGTGACCCCTTCCTCAAACCTCTGCTGCAAAATGAGTACCTGGTGCTCTTTGTCTTTCTGTTCCTGCCCTGGGCCTGGGACTGGGTGTCTCAGCATCTTGGAGGGCAGGGTGGAGCAGCAGGGGTTGTCCTTCAGGCTCTGGGTCAGCAATGCAGCCTGCCACACCCAGGGCACCTGGCCAGATCCTGGCACAGGGACTGGGGCAATGCTGCATTGGCACAGACTGGACCCTACTCCCTGGGGGAAAACAGGTCGGTGAGGCTAATGAAGCAGCTAGTGATGCAGAGGGGTGCCCAGGATGGGCGTGTCCCTCCACCTGCAGTGGAGCTCCCAAGGGCCCTCCTGTAGGACAAGGACTGAGGCCAGTGTGGGAGGGTTGATCTGCAGGGCCACCAGAGCAGGGAGCCTGGGCCCCTTCCTGCAATTTCCTTCACTGCACTTGACCTCCTGTTTGGGCTTCCCCTGCCTATATGGAAGCCTAAGGTACACTGACTTGCCCTGGACAGCAGAGGGAGAAGGCTCTGGTGGGGGGAATAGACCCCACCCTCTTCTTCCTTCCCTGTTGCTGTGGATGGGCTTCAATGGAGGGAGAAGGGTGGGGCCCCAAGGATATGGGTTATCTCTGCCTCCAGCTACCCCCTGCCTCCACTGCCTGAGGCTTCCAAGCTGTGGGGGTCTCACAACCATCTCACCTACCTCTGGCTCCACAGAGCTCTGTTCTGGCTGTCCCTCCTAGCTGAAGGCCTTCAGTTCTGCTTTTGGCTTTGTGGTTCCCTGGCCCGTCTGGGTCAGTCCCTCCTCCTGTCCAGCCTATAAACTGCCTTCTCTTGAAGAATGAGGTCAGTGGTCCTCGCTGCAGCTTGGTGGGAGACCTGCCAGATCAGAACCCACGGGGGTTCCATCCCACATGAAGATCCTCAGGCCCTCTCCAGCCCTTCACAGGGGCCCTGGGACATGATTAACTGATCAAGAACCTCTGGAGAGTTGGTCCTGGGCCTTTTCCAGCTTTAAACCTTCACCCCACCAGCAGGCCAGAGCTCAGCAGGCCCTGTCCTACCCTTGTCTTTCTGCCCAGTCCAAAATTGCCTTCCTGTACCTGCCAGGCCCAGTTCCTGAGCCCCCTAATGCCAGCCCCTCCCAAAGCCTATCTGGCTTCCTGCAACCCTGGGAAAGGAGCAGTCTGTGGTTCATCTTGTCTGGAGGTTGTCCCCTAGTGGCCATGCTGGGAACAGGGAGCCTGTGGTCCCTGCATAGGGATCCGCCCAGTCTAGGGACACTTGGGATCCTTCACCCAACACATTCATCTACCCCATGCAGGAGGGAAGAATTTCACTCCCGTGGGCACTGGAAGTCACATCCACCCCTATCCCTGGGGAAGGCCTGTTCCTTCCCAGGGGCAGAGCTGAGTCCTGGGTAGTTAAAGTGGTGAGGAGACCCCACACACCCAGCCTTGGCCCCTGCCTGGGACCTGCAAGTGCCTGGTGTGGCCTGAGCATGTCCCCCAACTACACCCCAAACACCGCCCCTGCCTCCAGGGAGGCACTGGGTTCAGTGACACCATGACTGGTATTAGGGTGGTCTCTCCTCCAGGGAGGGGCCATAGTGTGACTGGGGTCTCTCCAGGATTATTCTGCAGATGGCTGTGCCTCTGCATGCCATGGGGCTAGGGGGTTGCAGGCTGGATCTTGCCTCTGCCAGTGGCGCCAAGGGCTGCCACACTGAGCTGCAGCTATGTAGCCAGGAAGGCTCTGGGCTGGCACCGCACTGTTATTCCTGACCAGGTTGTCCACACTGATGGGGGGCTGGGACCCTGAGGCCAGAGAGGAAGGCCAGGTCCTGCACCATAGTGCCACTCCTGGGTGTCAGGTCTGCCTGCTCTGGGCAGTGATGTGGGTCTGACAGGTGCGGGCTGTGCCTTGCCCACCAGGAACAGGGCTTCCAAGGCCCCTTCTCAGCCTGGAAGTATCCATGGCCAGGTTGGGCAATGAAGAGGTAGCCATGGCCAGGTTGGGCAATGAGGAGGAGGTAGCCATGGTCACCCTGGGATGCCACCCTTCTTGAATGAGGTAGGTTCTCAGAAGCCACACTGGGGGTGCTGTTGCTGGCAACACTCCAAGTTGTTTCCCTGGCCAGGGGTCAAGCTGGGCAGTCCAGGGCTGAGGCTGTGCTGTCTCCTGGCCTCTGGTTCCTGTCCTAAGCCTCAGGCTGTGCTTACCTGGTACAGCCAGGGCAAGGGGTGGGCAGGGCCCAGGAGTGGCAGAAGGGTGGAACTGGTGGAGCCCCCAGCCTCCGCGTGCCCAAGCAGTTGTGTGCCTACCCCCACTCAAGGCTGCAGCAGGAAAGCCTTCTCTCTTTCTGCTTAGACATGCTCATCTGTTCTGGGCTAATTGTTGCCTCTTCCAGGAAGCCCCTGGATTGCTGGGCTGACCCAACTCTTCCTGATTCTGACCCTCTCTGTCTTTCCTCCTATGACTTCCTTTCAGAAGGCCTTTGTGTTTGGGGTTCAGCTGGGGCTGGATGCCCAGGGCATGGGGGAAGTGTAGGTGTAAGCAGGAAAGAGCCTGAACCCTGGCAGCCAGGTGGGACACTGATCACCTGCGGGTCTCTGCCACCTAGTCCAGGAGTGAAAGCCAAGCTCTCCTCAGTCGCTTCCACACCCTGCACTCGAGGACAATCGGAAAAGTAGAGGATGCCACCCATCTCTGCCTGTCCACCCATCCATCTGTGTCCGAGAGCCACCCAGAGCCAGTGTGTCCTAGGGCCCTGGGACACAGGAGGTCACACGTGAGCAGAGCAGGGATTCACCCAGTGTTTGCAGACACAGGGCAAGCTCTGCTGTGGCCATATGGCCTCAGGTAGTGGGGAGTCAGGAGGGCTTCCTGGAGGAAGGCCCACCCAATGGAGACCAGGAGCAGCTCCTAAAGAGAAGGGGTGCAGGAAAGAGGGGCTCCTGCCGAGGCCTGGAGAGCCCGGCAAAGAACCGCAGCAGCAGAACAGGCGGGTCTGGGGGTAAGATGGACAGGTGGCAGGGAGCAGCTACTAGGAGGGAAGGAACCCCCCATTTTTTTGGTGTTGGCGTTTGAACCCAGGGGTGCCTTACCACTGAGCTACCCCCAGTCCTTTTTTAATATTTATTTTTAGGTGTAGTTGGACACAAGACCTTTATTTTATTTTCATGTGGTGCTGAGGAGGGAACCCATGGCCCCACACGTGCTAGGCGAGCGCTCTACCACTGAGCCCCAGCCCCCGCGACCCTTTTTATTCTGAGACAGGGTCTCCCTGAGTGGCCCAGGCTGGCTGTTAAGGTGCCATCTGCCCAGCCTCCTGGCAGCTGGGACTACAGGTGTGCGCCACCTTGCCTGGCTCCACATTTTGGGCAGCTCCAGTGGGAAGGGGTGAGGCTGGGTCTGGGAACTGCCCAGGTGTTGGGGGGTGAGCCTCAAGGGGGCTTGGCCTGGACAGAGCCTTAGCCAGAGGCGCAGTTAGGACGACCGGCTCCCTGACCTCTGCCCCGAGGGCGGCTTGGTCTTGAGGGGTGTCTGCCCTGCTGGCCCATCTCTACCTCCATGTTCCCTTTGTTTTCTTTTTTTGGAAGCCGTGGCCAGGGAGCAGGGCCTGCCTTGCTGAGATAAATATTTAATAGTCAGAGCAGTTTCTCAAGCGGAAAATTGGAACGGGGCCCAGGAGGCCTGGGGCGGGAAGCTGCACTCCCCCTCCTGGCACCCCAGACACGCCCGAAACACTCCCAGACCCCCGCCCCCGCTGCCAGGCTCCTGTCCTGTGTGCTGCCCTCCGTCCCCTGTGGGTGCTTGTGACATAGGGTGGCATTTAGAGAGCTTCTGGCTGGATTCCTTCTTGCATGAGGCCTTGCTCCATGGTTGAGGTGGATGGTGGAGCTGGAGTTGACCGCTACTGGACAGGAGTTTGGGAAGGGATGCATCACTGAACATGGGGTTCTGGAAGGACAGCAGGACAGAAAGGCAGTCAGGGTGCCAGGGACACACAGCGGACAAGGCAAATGAGGGGCCTCCCGAGGCCTGGGCCTCTCTTCCTTTTAGCACAGGGAGGCAGCGGTCAGTGCTGGGCCTGTCTGCAGGCACCGGCAGGCCAAGTGTCAGCTGAGTCAAGGCCTCTTTGTCTTCAGCTCGAGCCCTGGTCCTCCCCTGCTCTAGTGGAGTCAGAGCAAGGCCAGCCTCTCCTTGCCTGCTGGACCCCCTGACCTCTCCTGGCTTTCTGAGAGCTGGACCCTCTGTGCGCAAGGAAGAATGAGGCCTCCTGCAGGGCACCTGGAGACGGGACCCCTGTGGTGGCTTCCTCCCCGCCCAGCCTTGCTCCTGGTGCAGCAGCACCGGCAGCTCTCTGACACGACCCCTGGGAATGCTCTGCTCCCACCGTGGCACCGTATCAGCTGATTCACCAGGAGCTGCCCACCCCTCCCTGTCTGCCCCCTGCCAATGCCGGTTCCCATGGTGACGCTAAACTGGGCTGTGGGTCCTGGTGGCTTTGAGCTAGGTCTGTCTGTGCAAGTGGGCACCAGGGCACATCTAGGTCCCAGGGTCTGTGACGTGGCTCTTCTAGAGACCTAGCCTGGCCACTGAGCCTGGCCACATGGAACAGGGGTCCAGCAGTGGGACTCCTGGGAACTGAGGCAGGGGCAAGGTCTCCTGGGCTGTCAGGTTAGCTTACTGTGGAAATGGACACTGACCAGGGCAGGTGGTGGGGGTTGGCAGCTGTGCCTCCGTTCCCCTCCCCTCAGGGGACAGTGATTCTGAGCGCAGAGCCCTGGGCTCCCAGCCTGACCTTAGCCTTTCTGCAAACCTGCTGGCACCTGCTACTCACCAGCTTGGGCCCAGGGCTGCAGAGCAGGCCATCTTGTTTCTGAGCAGGGAGGGTGCCCCAGGCAGAGCAAATGGCTCATGCCCGAGCTTGGGGACTGCAGAGGGCCTGGAGTGGGGCACCGTCAGTGCCTTACGGCAGAGACTGAGTTGGTGAGGGCTGTGCCAGGAGGGGAGGTCATGGCCTCTGGGCCACCCAGCAGCAGGTGGCTTTGCAGGGCCCTTCCTCCAGCTGCTGTGAAGTGGGCATGTCCCAGCTGGGACCCCGACAACCATGTGATAGCCCAGGACCCCAGGCAAGTTGGCTGGGAGTCAGGAGGCCCTGTGCAGCTGCTGGGGTGGGTGGCTAGGTTGGTCAGCACACACAGGCTCAAGGGGACAGTGGCCGCCCGTGCTGCTCGGGGTCAGCATTCCTCACCACTGGGCCAGCAGCTGGGCTCCCTCTGACCAGCCTGCATTGCCTGGCATGCCCTGGGCAATGAGCTGGCTGCCTGCTGGGGCAGTAAACAAAGTCCCCAGGTGAGACCTGGGAGTGGGGCACAGGAGTGGCTGCCAGCGGCTGTGGCAGTGTGAAAAGAGTCATCTCCTTCTGTGACTGTTAGTCCTACATCAGGGCCTGGGGGGTGCCTGGTGCCACCCTTGCCTTCCAGGACTGGGGTGTCCCTGGGTCTCTCATCCCATTTCCCTCTGCCTTCTCCTTACCTTAGAGCCCTCCGACTCACCTGGGGCCCTTCTCTTGCTGTCCCTCACCTCAGGGTCCTCTGGCTCCCAAGTCCCAGTAGAAGTTCTGGCTCCCTCAGCTGCTCCAGGAAGCCCCCTCTCTGGGCCACCATGCTGGGCAGGGCTGTGGGTGCAGGCCATTCTGTGCTGACCCCCCGGGGGATGGCCGGACCCCTCCCAGCCCTGGAACCTTGGGCTCGGCTCCTCTGCTGTGAGGGCCTGCTCCAGCCTGCCCCTGGGAGCAGGTACCCACTTCCAGCTGGGCCCTGCCCACTGGGCTTCGGGCACAGGGCGTGGCAGCCCTGGGATCCCTGCATATCTGCAGCCAACACAGCTGCTCTGTCCTGCCCAGGCTTGCTGGATGCCCAGAGGCATGAGCTGGGTGCTGAACCCTGATGAAAAAGGGGGGAGGTGGCAGGAAGGGGCAGGCCAGGCAGCTGAGCTCTGGGTGGTGGGTGATTGGGGTCACTGGACTCAGGAAGAGTGTTTCTCGGCCACCATTCGAACGGGAAAGGGTGTGGTTTGCTAAACATGCTGGGGCCCAGCCACACCAGGCTCATGGGTGCCCTGGAGCTTTGAGGGCTGGGAGCTGTCAAGTCAGGGCCCAAGAACTGGAAGGGTATTTTGGGCCAGGCTGCCCTCACGAGTGGCAGCAGCCACAGCCACTTCCCCAAGGGCCCAGCTTGGCCACCATGTGGGCTCCGGCCTGCGCTTGGAAGGTACCTCCCTGCCCCGTCGCTTCGTGCCCAGCCAGGCCAGCTCTGAGCAGAGTCTCCCTGAGGAAACTGAGGCAGGGCTGTCTCATAGCAGTCGCCCGCACAGCAGGGACGCACACGCTGGGCTGCAGCGGTGACTCAGGAGGGCGTTTCCTCTCCGAGTCAGCTGCCTGGGCTGGGGGGCACTCAGGGTGGGGCCCCTGGCTCCCTAAGCTGAGCTGGGGAGGCTGGCCTAGCTCCTGGCCTATGCCGGGACCCGCCCAGCCCCTGCCTGAGGAGGAGGCCAGGAGGGAGGGACAGTGGGGAGGGCTGTGCAGGGGAGGAACCAGGCGGGCAGGGAGGCAGGCAGCCCAGGAATCTCTTCTGGGCCAGTTGGGAGAGCGTCCTGGGCCTGGCCTCCTCCGTGAGGCTGCTCCCTGCCCTGGGCAGCCTGTCCCCTTTCAATTTCAGCCCTGCGGCACCTGCCCCCTCACCACTCAGCAGGTCAGTGGGGGCCAGATGGGCTGCCGGCAAGGGGGGATGCAGGGGCAGAGCTGGCCTGGGCATCTCCCTGATCCCCTGATCCCCTGTTCTGTCCCCGAACCCACTGTCGGTTCACAACAGCTCCTGCTAGATTGTGCCAGGGCCAGTCAGGCTGGGAAGGCTGTCGGCAAGGGGCCCTGCAGCTCCCAGTTCCTGGACCAGTCTCTGGCCACCACACCCCAGGGTGTGCAAGGTGTACACAGGGCTCAGGAGGTGACCCTGGCCCTGGCCAGTCGGGGCCGGTGGCTCTCATTTGAAGGGAGCCTTGGCTAGGGGTATGTTGATGCCAGGGCACTGGCATGGCCATTTGGCAGCAGGACAGATTATCAGGGTCAGCTGCATGTCCTGGGACGGTTCTAGGGTAGTGGTCGCTGACCTTGTCTGGCATAGGGGGACCTGGGTTGTGGAGGTGGCTCAGCAAGGCCTGCTTTGCTTTCCTGGAGCTGCCAAGGTGGACTCTTGGGCCTCAGGTGGGGGCCGCCCCTCTTGGTCACAGTGTCCTGGCATCTAGGGTGCTGGCCTTTCTACCCAGACTCAGTTGACGTCGGGTATGGGTGGGCATGGGAGCTGCACTGCTGGCTGCTGGATCCTGGGCTCACCTGCTGCCCTCTGGCTCCGGGACTAATCCCGCTAACGCTGGGCAGGGCTTAGTCCTTGCAGGGGTTTTGACCAGCTCCTTCTCTTTCCCTGCCCAGTGCACACCTCACACTAGCATTTGTTATGCACCGACTATGTGCCAGGCTCTGAGTGCTTGGTGAGTATGGTGCTCTGAAGACCAGAACTAAGGAGTGTCCAGAATCAATGGCAGAGTGTCACCCTGTGAGTTCACTGAGTGAGGACACAGCATGTGAAGTCCAGAGGCAGGAGGGGGCGGGGCCCCAGGTGGAAGCAGAGAGGGATTTTAGATGGATGGCAGCAGGAACTACAGAGATTTTTCTGGGAGAGGGTGATGTGAACACCCGGGGGGCGAGGAGCCCTGGCCCAGGGCTGCGGAGGCTGGTTCCCCACTCGGCCTCCAGCGCCTGGCTCCGTCTCCACATTCACAATAATCTCCAGAAACATCGGGGGTGGGGGCAGGCCCCTGACTGCCTGGGGTGCTGCTCATAAGGTCAGAGGGTCTCGTGACAGTCAGCCGAGCTGGGCAGTTTCCCCGAAGTCCAGGATGTGGTGAGGCAGAGCTGCGTGCGCGAGTCCGTGTGGGCGCCCAGTGAGGGCAGGGCGGCCGTCTCCTCGGGGTGAGCCTGCTCACTCCACTGCCAGAGCCAAATTGGGGGCTGTCCAGGGTGTTGGGCAGGGGCGCTCGGCCACACATGCCTCTGTACACACTCTCTCAAGCGGATGGAGAAAGGAGCACCTCTGCAGTGTCCCGTCCCAAGGACCCTGTTGCCCTGGTGACATGCAAACAGGCCCACCACACTGGCCCAGCCTGGAGGCCAGAGCTCACCCTGGGTGGCGGTTTGGATGCAAACTTGAGTTTTGTTTCAGTGAACGCTCCACCTCTGTGGCTCTGCTGAAGAGGGCCTGCGGGCCAGGTGTTGTAGGGTCATCTGGGGTGGGATGCCCCTCTCTGCAGTCCCCACTTGTGTCCCTTCCTGTCCCCTGGGCCAGCACCTGCCTTCTCCCAGCCCACTGCTCAGGCCCACCCTGAGATATTCCAGTCACTGGAGTCAGCTTTTCTGGGCCAGGGGCTCCCCTGGGGCTCAGGAGTGTGAGGGGCTGAGCTGGGTCTCCTCCCAGCTGGGGGTCACGCCTGCAGGAGTGTGAGGCCCTTTAGAGGAGCTGGGGGACTCCCAGGAAGAGGCACTGTGGAGGCCACAGACACCAGCACCCAGGACAGCTGGGCCCAGCCCAGGCGAGTCCCCTCCATGCCTCCTGTGGAGAGTGGGGCTTTGTGACTGCCAGCCACAGTGTCACTGTCCCAGCCACAGTGCTCTCTGATGGGCTGTTTGCGGAGCTTCTGGTGGGCAGGTGGGTGGGATGCTCTGTGCTCTGGGGCCTGGGGCCCTGCAGCTGGTGGAGGTGGGGACACAGGGTCCTCCTCTCCCAGGCGGGCAGGGCGCTGGGCAGTCCTCCTGCAGCAGGCAGGATTTCCCCCTTCCTGTTTGTGCGTCCCAGGGCCAGGCCCGCGGCAGCTCCTGGGCACTTGGGCCCCTGGCTCCTGGCTGCGCCGCCTCCTGGCCTCTGCTGGTGGTGCTTACCAGGGTGGCTAGGAGGGAAGACTGGCTACGCGTGGGCCTTCCTGAGGCTGGCGGTGGGCCAGGCCCCCAGGCCAGCTGGGCAGGGCTGGTTGGGCCTCTTCCTTCCCTCCTCCCCCTCCCGGGTTCCCAGCGCAGGGTGTGTCCTGCTCCCAGTTGTCAACACCTTTCCTCACGGCCCACCGCCCACAAGACGCCCCTGAGCAGATTTAGGTGCAGGTTCCCAGGGCCAGGGGTGGGTCCCTGCCTGACCCTGAGGGGCCTCACGCGGGGCCCAGGACCCCCTAACCCCCGTGGGTCTGGGCTCCCGGCCTGGAGGTCCTCTTTCCCAAGGAGCTGCCTTGCAGATCCCTGTCCTGTCAGCCGCCCACCACCCCGTGCAAGATGGAGCCTCTCATGGGCTCTGTTTTGTCTGACCAGAAGGCAGCTGGGAGACTCAGAGGGAGAGGGGGTGGCTGGGTCTCTGGGTGTCCTGAGGAACTTCTCAGGCCAGCCCCCTCCCAGCCCAGGGACCCCAGGCCCACCCCAAGACTAGGGCAGTTGCAATGGGCCAGGTGGCCCAGGGAGGTCCAAAGCAGCAGTGCCTAAAGGTGACCTGGGCAGTCAGTGGCCAGCATGGGGTGTGATGGGCCCCCACCGTGGTGAGTCCCAGCTTCTGCCCTGCACTGAGCCTCCCCCAGCCTCAGTTTCCTCACATGTCACACACCAGGCATCAGCCTAACAGCCTGGGGAAGGAGCATTTGGCTCTGGGACAGCAGAACGGGAGCCTAGCTCCTGAGGCTGAGGCTGCCCAGCTGTTGTCCAGCTGCCAGAAAGGGGAGCTGCTCAGAGACCCAGAGCCCCCGACCATACCTGCCCTGTCCTACAGTCCTGGCCTGTGGCTCTGGCTCAGATGGGTCCTCTGGGGAACTCTGCAGGAATGGGGTGAGGGGCAAAGTGGGGGGCAGGCAGCTGCTTGGGAGGCAGTGACGGGGCATCAAGTATTCCACTGGGAGCATCAGGGGACCCTGGGGGTGGCAGACTGGTGCCTGCCAGTCAAGGCCAATAAGATGGCCCTGGGGAGAGGCCCATCTGGTCCAGGTCAGAGCTGTGCAGGAGAAGACTGCCCCGCCACCTGGTTAGGGAGTGGGGGTCTGTGGGTAGACCCGAGGGGGGGTGCCTGGAGTATTGGGGACTTGAGTGGACCCCCTTGCCCCAGGTCAGACTTGCAGATGGGGAACCAGGGTTGGGGTTCTCCCATGGAGCCCTGGAGGCCAGGGCCTGGGCCTGGCCACTGGAGCAGTGGGAAGGAGGTGGGGCAGGAAGTAGGGTGGGCCCCGACAACTTCTGGCATGACCCAGAGTATCTGCTCTGCCTTGGCTTCCTCTCCATCTCTCCCGGGAGAGCCAGTCTCAGAGGCTGTCTCCTGCCCTCCAGAGTCACTTTGTAGAAAGACATGAAGGCCCAAGAGGAAGCCAGGGAGGGCCAGGTGCTGTTGGGGTGCACAGGTGCAGCCCAGATGTGGCTCTGCAGACAGGAGCATCCAGGGCCTGACACTCAGGCAGGGTAAGCAGGCTGGACCCTGGTATCCACGAGGAAATCTGAGCTCAGGGTCACACAGCACATTGGTCAGAGACCAGCAGCCAAACCCAGACTCCTGCCAGAACTGGGCTTCCCCATCTCCTTGGGTCCCAAGGCTAGGACTCCCCCCGTGGAACAGGAAGCACGGGGTCCCAGAGGCCAGTGCTGCGCCCTGCAGGTCAGAATTGCACAGGGGTCTGCTCTGCCTGATCTGCAAAGTCTGGCCCAGGGTCCTTAGGAAACTCGAGACCCCTGGGCAGGTGGGCTGCAGAGGCACTTGTTCCTCTCATCACCAGCAAGGTGCCTCAAGAAAGAGGCGGTCCCTGAACACGAGCCTCCTTGCAGTATGCACTGAGACCCAAGGGTGGGCCTGAAACTCTGTTTGTGGTTCTGTCTCAATAAAGTCTTATTCTCAAAACCTTTCCGTGGGCCAGATTAGGCCTGTGTAGTTTACCTGATTTTATTTGTGTGTGTGTGTGTGTGTGTATTTAGTTGTAGATGAACCTTTCTTTTTTTTTTTAATTTTTTTTTTAATATTTATTTTTTAGTTCTCAGCGGACACAACATCGTTGTTGGTATGTGGTGCTGAGGATCGAACCCGGGCCGCACGCCTGCCAGGCGAGCGCACTACCGCTTGAGCCACATCCCCAGCCCATGAACCTTTCTTTTTTTAAAAAAATACTTTTTATTGTAGTTGGACACAAGACCTTTATTTATTTATTTATCTTTATGTGGTGCTGAGGGTGAAACCCAGGGCCTCACACAGGCGAGGCAAGTGCTCAACACTGAGCCCCAGCCCAGCCCGAGAGTCCAGAATGAGCATGGATGAAGGAGGGAGTCACTGGGCCAGGTGCAAGATGGCAGGTTGGGTTTGGAGGGAGGTGGCTGAAGATGGACAGCCCTAGTCTCTTTTTTTTTTTTTTTTTTTTTTTTAAAGAGAGAGTGAGAGAGAGAGAGAGAGAGAGAGAATTTTTTAATATTTATTTCTTACTTCTCGGCAGACACAACATCCTTGTTGGTATGTGGTGCTGAGGATCGAACCCGGGTCGCACGCATGCCAGGCGAGCGCGCTACCGCTTGAGCCACATCCCCAGCCCCCCTAGTCTCTTTTTTGAGACAGTTTCTCACTAAGTTGCTGAGGCTGGCCTTGAATTTAAACCCTTCTGTCTCGGCCTCCTGAGTCACCAGGATCCCAGACATGGCCACTGTGCCTGGACAGTCTCTGGGATTCCCAGTGTCCCCTGTGGGCAGTGGTCTCCTGGAGTGGTGCTGTTTGGAATGTCCGCTGCTTGCGCAGCACTGACTGTTTTTACAGCTGATCTGACTCTTCCCATTCGTTGGCATAAAGTTCAGAATTTCCTCATTTTGATTTTATGTGAAATTTTTAAATTTTTAAGAGAAAGAACACAGATTATGCAGCTATCCTAATCACAGTAACCCTTTGGGAAGCTGGCCACCCAGGACTTCCACGGCAGCGGGGCACCTCCCTGGTACCTTCTCTTAGTACCTTCTCCCACTCGGCGCCGTGTTTGTGAGCTCCACGGCCCTGCAGGCAGGGAGCGGTCCACTAATCCTCATCCTTGGTGTTTCTCAGTCCACTCTTGACCGACATCTGAGCCTTTCGGGTTCTTGGGTGCTGTCAACAGGACAGCTTTGGCCACACCTCCTTGGCTCTTGAGTGGCTGGGCCACAGGGAAGGTAGGACATGGTGGCTGTTTGCCAGAGGCTGTACCAGTTTGCCCCCAGGCCTGGGACAGGGCAGGTCATGCTGCGCATCCTCGTCACTATCAGGTGGCCAGGCTTCACTGGTGGGCTGTGGCTTCAAGTGGCACTGCCCTTGAGAGGAGTGTGCCGGGCAAGTGACCAGTCCACTCTGGCCAGTGGCCCTTCCAGCACTGCTGTTCTATTGGGTTGTTTTGTCTTTTCCTGAGCTGTGAGAGCTCGGTACCTTCTGGAAGGAGGACCACTTTTTCTTGCGCTAGTTGGCCATTTGCACATCTTTTGTGAAATGCTTGTTCAGATCTTTACCTCATTTTCAATTACAAGTTTTTGGATTAATATATAAACACACATATAAATAGCAATGTGCGTACTATCTGAGTGGTAGAGACATACTTATGTGTATTTTAGTGTTTCATTTTAATTACACTATTGACATACTGGCTAACCCAGGGGCGCTTAACCACTGAGCAGCATCCCCAGCCCTTTTGTACCTTCTATTTTGAGACAGTCTCACTAAGTAGCTAAAGGTCTTGTTAAGCTGTGAAGGCTGGCTTCAAACTTGTGATCCTCCTGCCTCAGCCTCTTGACTTGCTGGGGTCACTTATGTGCACCACCACAGCTGCCTATATCTTTTTTAATTTATTTTTTAAATATTTATTTATTTATTTTAGTTGTAGTTGGACATAATACCTTTATTTTATTTATTTATCTATATGTGGTGCTGAGGATCGAATCCAGGGCCTCGCACATACTAGGTGAGCACTCTCCCGCTGAGCCCCAGCCCCAGCCCATTATCTTTTTATTTTTTTATTTTTTTTTAGAGAGAGAGAGAGAGAATTTTTTAATATTTATTTTTTAGTTCTCGGCGGACACAACATCTTTGTTTGTATGTGGTGCTGAGGATTGAACCCGGGCCGCATGCATGCCAGGCGAGCGCGCTACCGCTTGAGCCACATCCCCAGCCCTATCTTTTTATTTTTTAAGTGGTGGCTTTATGGATAATGTTACATATGTTTAACTCATCACAATCGCCTTCGGTAACATCGGACCACTTCAATGTGAGAACTGACCACTGAAGTGCCGCCCTGCCCTGTCCTTTGTGCGAAGTTATCACTTGCTTTTCCTCTACACCTGGTACGTTTGACAACAAGCTTTATTATTTTGCATAGAGTTCATTGCTCTTTTTCTTTAGAGATTCATTGAGGTTTGTAAGCAGTGACACTAACTGTCCTAAGTGTGCACTTCAGTCATTTGTGGTGGCCTTGAAGACTTGTACCTACCATCACCATGAGCCCTTTGCTAGAACGTGGCTGCCACCCCTGGATCCCCTCCACCCTGCTGACGCTGGGTCTCCCCCCACCCCAGCCCCAGGCGACACTGGGTTAATTCTGGTAGAATGAAGCCCCATCCCACTTCCCTCCGCTGCTGTTTGGTCCTCGTGGATTGCATGGCCTGGCTACAACCCCATGACGTGGGCGAGGAGCACGCTCTATCTAAGGGGTTCACGGACTACAGCCTGTACCCCGATGAGCCAGCTGCTTCTATAAGTCAAGTCTGGATGAAGTGCAGTCACGCTGTGCCCACTCAGCGTCCAGGCAGCCGCAGCTGCTGACCTGGAGGTGCTGGCCATCCAGGCTCGCACAAGAAAAGTGCAACTGCGCGCTTCACATGGTCCTGTCAGATAAGTTAGTGAGAAGTGCTGCCAGATGTGCACGGGACACTTCTGTCAGTGAGGGGGCCCGGGACAGCTGTGCTGTGAGATCAGGTCACCTCGAGGCGGTGGCCTCCTGCTTGAGGACACACTATGATGCCCACACGTGTCGAGGCTGGCTCTCGACCGGTTTCCCCGGCGTGATGGACGGCCCTGGTCTTTTCTCTTCTGTGTCTCAGCCGCAGCCTCCTTTCTCTCCGGCCGTGCCTCCCCGGAGCTCTCTGAGGTCTGTTGGTTCCTCCTGCTTCTCTGCCTCTTCACCTTGTGCAGTTTCTACTAACCACCAAGTGGACAGCTCTTTCTCTGGGCTCCTCAGACCTGCAGTTGAGCCGCTCTGGGGCAGTTTCACCTTGGGAATGTCTGTCCCGAAGTCTCCCTTCCCTCCAGCTGTGACAGGCTTTCGGTGGGTAGTCGCCGGCATCAAGGCGCCTCCTGTGGCGGTTCAGAGACAGGGTCCGCTGGCCGCCTGCTCCTCGGCTGGGGCTGTGCCCGAGGTCTCTGTGTGTCTTGTCGTTTATTGCTGAGTGCTGGACGTTGAGGTCAGGTGTTGTATCAGCTCTGCATTCTGACTTCACCCCCTGCTGGGGTGGGCCACTCACTTCTGTAGCTATTTTCTTGACCAAATCTGCCAACTGTGAGCACAGTGTGGGAGCTCCCCAGCTCCAGCACACTACTGTCCAGCCTCCTGCCACGGCCTCCCCACCCAGTGGCTGTGGCTCTCCCCGGGACTCAGTGTCCACCTCCCTGTATACCATCTGGTCCACCCACCAGTGTGTCTCCACCAACAGCCTCTCTTCCCACAGTGTCTGGCCGGCAGCTGCAGCCCGAGGAGCCAGGTGCAGCTATTGAGGAGGACCACACTGTAAGTGGGACCAGGGAGGGAGTGTGTCTGCCTCGCAGCCTGCCCCCAGGCCTTCTGGCCTTGCAAGAGCCTGAGTGCTGACAGGAACTCGACTCTCTCCTCCTGCCAGGTGACTGAAGGGCCTGTGGACGAGGTCATTCGGCCACGGCCACAGGGGTCCTCCCCTGTCTACGAATGCACAGCAGAAGGCACTGGCTTTGGAGTCCAGGTGAGCCCCGGGCAGAGCTCACAGGCCGAGACAAGGCCTGGGCGCCAGGCCCTGCACCACTCTCCCTCCCGATCACCTGTGTGGGCGGCCCACATGCATGTCTCTGTACAGCACCCTGCCCTGTCTGCTGCCACCAGGCCACAGCTGTGCCCATCACTGTCCCCTCTGGGTCCCCTGACATGGAGATGCCTGCGGCTACTGAGCTCGTGTGTGGTGGGGCACAGGCCCAGGCTCCCATGGGTGGGGCCATGGTGGGACACGGGATGTGTGCCCATGTGCAGCCTTTGGGGAGGACACAGGCCCCCGTGGAGGAGGACAGGAGGGGCCATCGGAGGAGACGTGTCCTCAACAGATGGCGTCCTGCCTTTGGAGATCCTCCTCTGTACTGAACTCCAGTGCCACAGGGCTTGCAGGGGAGCTGAGGCTGGCCTCAGGTGGAGGAGGCCCTGCGCGGCCTTTTCCCTGGTGGCCCCCAAGGGACACCGCTCCCTCTGCACCCAGCTGCACCCCTGCAGCTCCTGAGTCCCTCTGCACTGGGGTCAGGGCCAGGTGGGTGGAGCCTTCTCTCCTGCCTGTCCCAGGCTGGGTGGCGGGTAACCCCCAACCCTGTGGCTACAGGAAGACGCCCCGGGCCGGCGAGGCTCCTCAGGGAGGCGGAGGTCCTGGTGGAAGCGCGCCTCGGGGGACGCGCAGGTCTTCTCCAGCATGAGCCACCCAGAGGTTGGTATGCCAGACCCCAGGTGCTGAGGGAGGGCGGCGGGCAGCCAGGAGACTGGCAGCGTCCCGGTCCCAGGGAGGGCAGGGCTACGGGAGGCCCCAGTGACGAGGGCCCTGGGTGTGTAGTCCTCATGACGCCCCCATCCAGAGGGGTGGTGCCAAGTCGGGCACCTGCTCGGATTGCAACCAGAAGCTTCAGAGCTCTGTGGGTACCCTGAGGGGAGTGGGGGCCTCTGCTGGACACAGAGGCCACCATCATGTCCAACATGGGTGGCCTGCCTCCCTTCCCTGCGTTGGCCTCAGGTCTGTGGCCCTGGGTGCTGCATGTGTCCAGTGCGTCATTTGCGAAGGAAGGCAGGTTTGACCACAGTGCCTGCAGGGGCCATCCTCTCTGCTGGGCAGGGGCAGCCAGTCCTGGCAGGCTGGGTAAGGCTGTGGGAGGCAGCTCCTACCCGAGGCTCTCTGTAGCCGGCGGACTCCAGTGCTGGGACAGTGCAGCCTGCGTTCATCTGAAAGGAGCCCCCACCTCTGCCTGTGGTGCCCACGGTGACAGGTGGATGGTGTGGTCCCCTTCTTGGGGGACGCCAGCCCCTAGCACTGACGGCACAGCTCACCGTGGCCCTGATGTGCTTCTATTCCAGGCTGTGCGGGAAGTGACAGAGGAGACACTGGAGACTGAGGTGGAGGCAGGAGCCAGTGGTTACAGTGTCACAGGTGGGGGACACCAGGGGATCTTTGTCAAGCAAGTGCTGAAGGACTCCTCGGCGGCCAAGCTATTCAGTCTGAGAGAAGGTACAATGGCCGATCCATCCGTTTCCCCATCTTCTGGGCAAAGGTGGCCGGAACATGGAAGGGACCTGGAGGGGACAGGGCCACACCTAGATTCAGGACCACCCCGTCATGTCTCTACTCGTCTGCCCCAGGCTGGGCCACCCACAGTTCCTCTTGGCTGTGCCATGGAGAGAACCTCCATTTCTCCCTGTTGCCCCAGGGCTGGGGGTCCCAGTACCCCCAACTTGGTGGGAGTGAGAGCTAAGCCAGAGCTGTTCCTTTGTCCTCTAGGGGATCAGCTGCTCAGTGCCACCATCTTCTTTGACGACATTAAATATGAAGATGCTCTCAAGATACTTCAGTACTCGGAGCCTTACAAGATCCAGTTCAGAATCAAACGGAAACTGCGTGCCCCAGAGGGTGAGGAGCTGGCCGTCTCTGGCCCTTGGCAAGACTCCAAGGGCAAGGAGCAGGTAAGGCCCCTTCAGCAGGCAAGGAGAGGCTGCAGAGGCTGCCCTGCGTCCTCGTGCACAGAGCACCAGGCTCTGCGCCAGCTCCAGTGAGTTCCCTCTCCCTGTGTTTCAGGACAAGGATGTGGCTGACGAGTGTACAGAGACCCCGACGAAGACACTGGAGGCAGATGGTGACCGGGAGAGGCTCATCTCCAAGCCCAGGGAGAGCCGTGGCAGGCGCCCCCACGAAAGGCTCTCCTGGCCCAAATTTCAAGCCCTAAAGAGCAAGCGGGGGCCTGGACCTCGGCGTTCACACAGTTCCTCTGAGGCACATGAGCCTGGAGATGCGCGAGACGTGTCCCCGACAAGCACAGACACAGAGGCCCAGCTGCAGGAGGAGCTCCGGGCACAGAAGGCAGGGCCAGGCCGCCAGAGGAGGAGGAAGTTCCTGAACTTCAGATTTAAGATGGGTTCAGGACAGGAACCCTCTGCCGCTGGGCAACTGGGCAGAGAGGCCCACGGCAGACCCCATCCTGCTGGGGTGCTGGGGGAAATGGGCCCCTGGGAGGATGGGCCAGGGGCCACAGGGGCTCCCGCGGGAGGCAGGCCTGAGGAGAGAGCACAGTGGCAAGAGGCTGGGCCGCCCATGCAGCAGGGAGTGGAACCAGGCCCTCCAGCACACGTCCTTGGTGACAGAGCTTCTGCAGAAGGGGTAGGGATGGCTCCCAGGGGCCAAAGGGACACACAGCCCATGAGCACCCAGCACAAGGCAGCGGAGCACAGCAAGCCCAGGAGCGGCACTGGCGCAGGCCGCGGGATGAGCTGGGAGCAGGAATGGGAAGAGGTTCAGAGCCTGGAAACAGGGATAGCAAGACTGTCCCTGTGGGACACCCAGGACGCAGGCAGCTCACAGACACACGGACCAGAAACACAGGTCCAAGGACGTGACTTAAAGACACCCAAATTTGGAATTTCCAAAGAAAAAGTAACAGAGACAGGAAAAGGTGGCAAAGGACTTGAAAAGAAGAAGGGAAAGCAGACATCACCAGGAGAGGACGAGGGGGGCAGGACGGAGGCCACTGCAGAAGAGGACACCCCAGTGGGCACAGGGCCCCAGGCAGACGCTGCAAGGAGGAAAGAACAAAAAGAGAAGACACCAAAGACACCGCAGGACAAGGGGGAGACACAGAAAGATGAGGACCCAGAGAGGAGGGAGGCCAAGGCGAAGATGCCCAGGGCCCCAAGGAGCTCCACGGGACAGTCACCAAGTCGGGAAGGGAGAGCAAGCCCACCTAGAGCAGGAGGGGAAGGGAAACGGGAGACGGCCCGCGAAGACAGGAGGGCCACGAGGGGACCTCACGCGGTGGGCCCAGGAGTCGCCCTGCCAGGGGAAGAGCAGGAGCAGAGACAAGTGGGAGCGACACAAAAGAGAGACGCGGTGACCACAGAGGAGAACATCAAGAAGGGACACAGGGACCAGGATGCAGGAGAGGGCCAGCTCAGAAGGCCCACGTTCAAGATGCCCTCCTTCAGCGGGTCCGCCATCGGCCCGGCCTGGGACGCGTCTCTGGAGGTGAGGGCACCCCAGGCGGAGGCCGATGTGGCCTTGCCTTCCACACAGGGTGACCTCAAGAGCTCTGACCTCAGCATCCAGCTGCCTGCCACCAACCTGGACACCAGGGATGGCCAGGTGGACGTGACCCTCCCCAAGGCCACCTTGCCTGAGGGAGAGCATCTGGCAGATCCTGACTCTGGAGCCGGCCTGAAGGGGCACCTACCCAAGATGAAGATGCCCAGCATCAAGATGCCCAGGGTGGACCTTAAGGGCCCCCAGGTGACCATCAAGGGCCCCAAGCTGGATGTGAAAGGGCACAAGGGTGAGGTGAGTGCCCCCAGCCTAGATATGGAGCTGCCCTCTGGACAGGTGGACATACAGGCCCCCAGTGCCAAGCTGCAGGGGGACCTGGCCCTGGCAGACAAGGAAGTGGCCACCAAAGACAGCAAGTTCAAAATGCCCAAGTTCAAGATGCCCTCTTTTGGCATCTCTGCCCCCAGCAAGACCTTGGACACCTCTGTGGAGGTGAACTTGCCCAAAGTGGAAGCCGATGTGACCTTGATCTCCATCCAGGGTGACCTCAAAGACCCTGACCTCCGCATGCAGTTGCCTGAAGCCAATGTGGACATCAGGGCTGGCCAGATGGACATGACCCTTCCCGAGGCCACCCTGCCCAAGAAAGAGCTACTGGCAGCCCCTGATGCTGAAGCTGGCCTTAAGGGGCACAAGCCCAAGGTGCAGATGCCCAGCATCAAGATGCCCAAGGTGGACGTCAAGGGCCCTGAGGTAGATGTCAAGGGCCCCAAGCTGAATGTGAAAGGCAAGAAGTGCGAGGTGAACGCCCCTGACCTGGACGTGGAGTTGCCATCAGTGCAGGTGGACACACAGGTTCCTGGTGAAAAGCTGGAGGGGGACCTGGCCCTGGCAGACAAGGAAGTGGCCACCAAAGAGGGCAAGTTCAAAATGCCCAAGTTCAGGATGCCGTCCTTCGGCGTGTCGGCCCCCGTCAAGACATTGGACACATCCGTGGAGGTGAAGGCACCCGAGGTGGAGGTTGATGTGGCGCTGCCCTCCATCCAGGGTGACCTCAAAACCTCTGACATCAGCATCCAGCTGCCAACTGCTGACTTGGACACCAGGGCTTGCCAGGTGGAAGTGACCCACACCGAGGACACTGTGCCTGAGGGAGAATTTCTGGTGGCCCCTGCTGCTGGAGCCAGCCTGAAGGGGCATACGCCCAAGATGCAGATGCCCAGCATCAAGATGTCCAAGGTGGACCTCAAGGGCCCCCAGGTGGACATAAAGGGCCCCAAGCTGGAGGTGAAAGGCCCCAAGGTTGAGGTGAGTGCCCCCGACCTGGACATGGAGCTGCCCTCTGGGCAGGTGGACATACAGGCCCCCAGTGCCAAGCTGGAGGGGGATCTGACCCTGGAAGACAAGGAAGTGGACATCAAAGACAGCAAGTTCAAAATGCCCAAGTTCAAGATGCCGTCCTTCGGTGTGTCTACCCCCAGCAAGACCTTGGACACGTCCATGGAGGTGAAAGCGCCCAAGGTGGAGGCCGATGTGGCTCTGCCTTCCATCCAGAGTGACCTCAAAACCTCTGACATCAGCATCCAGATGCCGACTGCTGACCTAGAGGCTGGGACTGGACAGGTGGACTTGACCAAACCCAAGGCCACCCTGCCCAAGGCAGAGCTGCCGGCGGCCCCTCCTGCTGGAGCCAGCCTGAAAGGACACCTGCCCAAGGAGCAGATGCCCAGCATCAAGATGCCCAAGGTGGACCTCAAGGGCCCCAAGCTGGAGGTGAAAGGCCCCAAGAACGAGGTGAGTAGCCTTGACCTGGAGATGGAGTTGCCATCAGGACAGGTGGACATACAGGCCCCCAGTGCCAAGCTGGAGGGGGACCTGGCCCTGGAAGACAAGGAAGTGGACATCAAAGACAGCAAGTTCAAAATGCCCAAGTTCAAGATGCCATCCTTTGGCCTATCTGCCCCCAGCAAGACATTGGACACATCCATGGAGGTGAAAGGGCCCAAGGTGGAGGCCGATGTGGCCCTGCCCTCCATCCAAAGTGACCTCAAAACCTCTGAACTCAGCATCCAGATGCCCACTGCCGGCCTAGAGGCTGGGACTGGACAGGTGGACTTGACCCAACCCAAGGCCACCCTGCCCGAGGGAGAGCTACCGGCGGTCCCTCCAGCTGGAGCCAGCCTGAAGGGGCACTTGCCCAAGGTGCAGATGCCCAGCATCAAGACGCCCAAGGTGGACCTCAAGGGCCCTCAGGTAGATGTCAAGGGCCCCAAGCTGGACGTGAAAGGCTCTAGGGGCGAGGTGAGTGGCCCCGACCTGGACATGGAGCTGCCCTCTGGGCAGGTAGACATACAGGCCCCTGGTGCCAAGGTGGAAGGGGACCTGGCCCTTGCATACAAGGACGTGGCCACCAAAGAGGGCAAGTTCAAAATGCCCAAGTTCAAGAGGCCCTCCTTCGGCCTATCTGCCCCCAGCAAGACCTTGGACACATCGGTGGAGGTGAAAGCACCCAAGGTGGAGGCCGATGTGGCCCTGCCCTCTATCCAGGGTGACCTCAAAACCTCTGACATCAGCATCCAGCTGCCTACAGCCAACCTGGAGGCTGGGGATAGCCAGGGGGAAGTGACCCTCCCCAAGACCACCCTGCCTGAGGGACAGCAGCCACCAGCTCCTCCTGCTGGAGTCAGCCTGAAGGGACACCTGCCCAAGGTGCAGATGCCCGGCATCAAGATGCCCAAGGTGGACCTCAAGGGCCCCCAGTTGGACATCAAGGGCCCCAAGCTGGACGTGAAAGGCTCTAGGGGCGAGGTGAGTGGCCCCGACCTGGACATGGAGCTGCCCTCTGGGCAGGTGGACATACAGGCCCCCAGTGCCAAGCTGGAGGGGGACCTGGCCCTGGCAGACAAGGAAGTGGCCACCAAAGACAGCAAGTTCAAAATGCCCAAGTTCAAGATGCCGTCCTTCGGTGTGTCTACCCCCAGCAAGACATCGGACACATCCGTGGAGGTGAAGGCACCCAAGGTGGAGGTCGATGTGGCGCTGCCCTCCATCCAGGGTGACCTCAAAACCTCTGACATCAGCATCCAGCTGCCCCCCGCCGAAATGGGGGACAGGGCTGGCCAGGTGGACGTGACCCTCCCTGAGGCCACCCCGCCTAAGGAAGAGCTGCCAGCGGCCCCTGCTGATGGAGCCAGCCTGAAGGGGCAAGTGCCCAAGGGGCAGATGCCCAGCATCAAGATGCCCAAGGTGGACCTCAAGGGGCCCCAGGTGGACATAAAGGGCCCCAAGCTGGAGGTGAAAGGCCCCAAGGTTGAGGTGAGTGCCCCCGACCTGGACATGGAGCTGCCCTCTGGACAGGTGGACATACAGGCCCCCAGTGCCAAGCTGGAGGGGGACCTGGCCCCGGAAGACAAGGAAGTGGACATCAAAGACAGCAAGTTCAAAATGCCCAAGTTCAAGATGCCGTCCTTCGGTGTGTCTACCCCCAGCAAGACCTTGGACACGTCCATGGAGGTGAAAGGGCCCAAGGCGGAGGCCGATGTGGCCCTTCCCTCCATCCAGGGTGACCTCAAAGCCTCTGACCTCAGCATCCAGCTGCCCGCCACTGGCCTGGAGGCTGGGACTGGCAAGGTGGACGTGACCCTCCCCGAGGCCACCCTGTCCGAGGGAGAGATTCCGGCATCCTCTTCTGCTGGAGCCAAGCTGAAGGGGCACCTGCCCAAGATGCAGATGCCCAGCATCAAGAAGCCTAACGTGGACCTCAAGGGGCCCCAGTTGGACATCAAGGGCCCCAAGCTGGAGGTGAAAGGCACCAAGGGTGAAGTGAGCACCCCTGTCATGGATGTGGAACAGCCATCAGTGCAGGTGGACATACAGGCTTCTGGTGCCAAGGTGGAGGGGGACCTGGCCCTTGCAGACAAGGACGTGGCCACCAAAGAGGGCAAGTTCAAAATGCCCAAATTCAAGATGCCCTCCTTAGGCGTGTCTGCCCCAGGAAAGGCCTTGGACACATCGGTGGAGGTGAAGGTGGCCAAGGTGGAAGCCGATGTGACCTTGCCTTCCATACATGGTGACCTCAAGAGCTGTGACCTCAGCATCCAACTGCCCACCGCAGCCCTAAACACCAGGGATGGCCAGGAGGATGTGACTCTCTATGAGGCCACCCTGCCTGAGGGAGAACTCCTGGCAGCCCCTGACTCAGGTCCCAGCCTGAAGGGGCACCTGCCCAAGGTGCAGATGCCCAGCATCAAGATGCCCAAGGTGGACCTCACGGGCCCCCAGGTGGACATCAAGGGCCCCAAACTGGACATAAAAGAACCCAAGGTCGAGGTGAGTGTCCCCGACTTTGACATGGAGCTGCCCTCTGTGCAGGTAGACATAGAGGCCCCTGGTGCCAAGCTGGAGGGGGACCTGGCCCTGGCAGACAAGGATGTGGCCACCAGAGACAGCAAGTTCAAAATGCCCAAGTTCAAGATGCCGTCCTTCGGCATCTCTGCCCCCGGAAAGACATTGGACACATCCGTGGAGGTGAAGGCACCCAAGGTGGAGGTCGATGTGGCGCTGCCCTCCATCCAGGGTGACCTCAAAACCTCTGACATCAGCATCCAGCTGCCCCCCGCCGAAATGGGGGACAGGGCTGGCCAGGTGGACGTGACCCTCCCTGAGGCCACCCTGCCTAAGGAAGAGCTGCCAGCGGCCCCTGCTGATGGAGCCAGCCTGAAGGGGCAAGTGCCCAAGGGGCAGATGCCCAGCATCAAGATGCCCAAGGTGGACCTCAAGGGGCCCCAGGTGGACATAAAGGGCCCCAAGCTGGAGGTGAAAGGCCCCAAGGTTGAGGTGAGTGCCCCCGACCTGGACATGGAGCTGCCCTCTGGACAGGTGGACATACAGGCCCCCAGTGCCAAGCTGGAGGGGGACCTGGCCCTGGAAGACAAGGAAGTGGACATCAAAGACAGCAAGTTCAAAATGCCCAAGTTCAAGATGCCGTCCTTCGGTGTGTCTACCCCCAGCAAGACCTTGGACACGTCCATGGAGGTGAAAGGGCCCAAGGCAGAGGCTGATGTGTCCCTGCCTTCCATCCAGAGTGACCTCAAAACCTCTGAACTCAGCATCCAGATGCCCACTGCCGACCTAGAGGCTGGGACTGGACAGGTGGACTTGACCCAACCCAAGGCTACCCTGCCCAAGGGAGAGCTGCCGGCGGCCCCTCCTGCTAGAACCAGCCTGAAGGGGCACTTGCCCAAGGTGCAGATGCCCAGCATCAAGATGCCCAAGGTGGACCTCAAGGGCCCCCAGTTGGACATCAAGGGCCACAAGCTGGACGTGAAAGGCTCTAGGGGCGAGGTGAGTGGCCCCGACCTGGACATGGAGCTGCCCTCTGGGCAGGTGGACATACAGGCCCCCAGTGCCAAGCTGGAGGGGGACCTGGCCCTGGCAGACAAGGAAGTGGCCACCAGAGACAGCAAGTTCAAAATGCCCAAGTTCAAGATGCCGTCCTTCGGCATCTCTGCCCCCGGAAAGACATCGGACACATCCGTGGAGGTGAAGGCACCCGAGGTGAAGGCACCCAAGTTGGAGGTCGATGTGGCGCTGCCCTCCATCCAGGGTGACCTCAAAACCTCTGACATCAGCATCCAGCTGCCCCCCGCCGAAATGGGGGACAGGGCTGGCCAGGTGGACGTGACCCTCCCTGAGGCCACCCTGCCTAAGGAAGAGCTGCCGGCGGCCCCTGCTGATGGAGCCAGCCTGAAGGGGCAAGTGCCCAAGGGGCAGATTTCCAGCATCAAGATGCCCAAGGTGGACCTCAAGGGGCCCCAGGTGGACATAAAGGGCCCCAAGCTGGAGGTGAAAGGCTCCAAGGTTGAGGTGAGTGCCCCCGACCTGGACATGGAGCTGCCCTCTGGACAGGTGGACATACAGGCCCCCAGTGCCAAGCTGGAGGGGGACCTGGCCCTGGAAGACAAGGAAGTGGACATCAAAGACAGCAAGTTCAAAATGCCCAAGTTCAAGATGCCGTCCTTCGGTGTGTCTACCCCCAGCAAGACCTTGGACACGTCCATGGAGGTGAAAGGGCCCAAGGCAGAGGCTGATGTGTCCCTGCCTTCCATCCAGAGTGACCTCAAAACCTCTGAACTCAGCATCCAGATGCCCACTGCCGACCTAGAGGCTGGGACTGGACAGGTGGACTTGACCCAACCCAAGGCCACCCTGCCCAAGGGAGAGCTGCCGGCGGCCCCTCCTGCTAGAACCAGCCTGAAGGGGCACTTGCCCAAGGTGCAGATGCCCAGCATCAAGATGCCCAAGGTGGACCTCAAGGGCCCCCAGTTGGACATCAAGGGCCACAAGCTGGACGTGAAAGGCTCTAGGGGCGAGGTGAGTGGCCCCGACCTGGACATGGAGCTGCCCTCTGGGCAGGTGGACATACAGGCCCCCAGTGCCAAGCTGGAGGGGGACCTGGCCCTGGCAGACAAGGAAGTGGCCACCAAAGACAGCAAGTTCAAAATGCCCAAGTTCAAGATGCCGTCCTTCGGTGTGTCTACCCCCAGCAAGACATCGGACACATCCGTGGAGGTGAAGGCACCCAAGGTGGAGGTCGATGTGGCGCTGCCCTCCATCCAGGGTGACCTCAAAACCTCTGACATCAGCATCCAGCTGCCCCCTGCCGAAATGGGGGACAGGGCTGGCCAGGTGGACGTGACCCTCCCTGAGGCCACCCTGCCTAAGGAAGAGCTGCCAGCGGCCCCTGCTGATGGAGCCAGCCTGAAGGGGCAAGTGCCCAAGGGGCAGATGCCCAGCATCAAGATGCCCAAGGTGGACCTCAAGGGGCCCCAGGTGGACATAAAGGGCCCCAAGCTGGAGGTGAAAGGCCCCAAGGTTGAGGTGAGTGCCCCCGACCTGGACATGGAGCTGCCCTCTGGACAGGTGGACATACAGGCCCCCAGTGCCAAGCTGGAGGGGGACCTGGCCCCGGAAGACAAGGAAGTGGACATCAAAGACAGCAAGTTCAAAATGCCCAAGTTCAAGATGCCGTCCTTCGGTGTGTCTACCCCCAGCAAGACCTTGGACACGTCCATGGAGGTGAAAGGGCCCAAGGCAGAGGCTGATGTGTCCCTGCCTTCCATCCAGAGTGACCTCAAAACCTCTGAACTCAGCATCCAGATGCCCACTGCCGACCTAGAGGCTGGGACTGGACAGGTGGACTTGACCCAACCCAAGGCCACCCTGCCCAAGGGAGAGCTGCCGGCGGCCCCTCCTGCTAGAACCAGCCTGAAGGGGCACTTGCCCAAGGTGCAGATGCCCAGCATCAAGATGCCCAAGGTGGACCTCAAGGGCCCCCAGTTGGACATCAAGGGCCACAAGCTGGACGTGAAAGGCTCTAGGGGCGAGGTGAGTGGCCCCGACCTGGACATGGAGCTGCCCTCTGGGCAGGTGGACATACAGGCCCCCAGTGCCAAGCTGGAGGGGGACCTGGCCCTGGCAGACAAGGAAGTGGCCACCAAAGACAGCAAGTTCAAAATGCCCAAGTTCAAGATGCCGTCCTTCGGTGTGTCTACCCCCAGCAAGACATCGGACACATCCGTGGAGGTGAAGGCACCCAAGGTGGAGGTCGATGTGGCGCTGCCCTCCATCCAGGGTGACCTCAAAACCTCTGACATCAGCATCCAGCTGCCCCCTGCCGAAATGGGGGACAGGGCTGGCCAGGTGGACGTGACCCTCCCTGAGGCCACCCTGCCTAAGGAAGAGCTGCCAGCGGCCCCTGCTGATGGAGCCAGCCTGAAGGGGCAAGTGCCCAAGGGGCAGATGCCCAGCATCAAGATGCCCAAGGTGGACCTCAAGGGGCCCCAGGTGGACATAAAGGGCCCCAAGCTGGAGGTGAAAGGCCCCAAGGTTGAGGTGAGTGCCCCCGACCTGGACATGGAGCTGCCCTCTGGACAGGTGGACATACAGGCCCCCAGTGCCAAGCTGGAGGGGGACCTGGCCCCGGAAGACAAGGAAGTGGACATCAAAGACAGCAAGTTCAAAATGCCCAAGTTCAAGATGCCGTCCTTCGGTGTGTCTACCCCCAGCAAGACCTTGGACACGTCCATGGAGGTGAAAGGGCCCAAGGCGGAGGCCGATGTGGCCCTTCCCTCCATCCAGGGTGACCTCAAAGCCTCTGACCTCAGCATCCAGCTGCCCGCCACTGGCCTGGAGGCTGGGACTGGCAAGGTGGACGTGACCCTCCCCGAGGCCACCCTGTCCGAGGGAGAGATTCCGGCATCCTCTTCTGCTGGAGCCAAGCTGAAGGGGCACCTGCCCAAGATGCAGATGCCCAGCATCAAGAAGCCTAAGGTGGACCTCAAGGGGCCCCAGTTGGACATCAAGGGCCCCAAGCTGGAGGTGAAAGGCACCAAGGGTGAAGTGAGCACCCCTGTCATGGATGTGGAACAGCCATCAGTGCAGGTGGACATACAGGCTTCTGGTGCCAAGGTGGAGGGGGACCTGGCCCTTGCAGACAAGGACGTGGCCACCAAAGAGGGCAAGTTCAAAATGCCCAAATTCAAGATGCCCTCCTTAGGCGTGTCTGCCCCAGGAAAGGCCTTGGACACATCGGTGGAGGTGAAGGTGGCCAAGGTGGAAGCCGATGTGACCTTGCCTTCCATACATGGTGACCTCAAGAGCTGTGACCTCAGCATCCAACTGCCCACCGCAGCCCTAAACACCAGGGATGGCCAGGAGGATGTGACTCTCTATGAGGCCACCCTGCCTGAGGGAGAACTCCTGGCAGCCCCTGACTCAGGTCCCAGCCTGAAGGGGCACCTGCCCAAGGTGCAGATGCCCAGCATCAAGATGCCCAAGGTGGACCTCACGGGCCCCCAGGTGGACATCAAGGGCCCCAAACTGGACATAAAAGAACCCAAGGTCGAGGTGAGTGTCCCCGACTTTGACATGGAGCTGCCCTCTGTGCAGGTAGACATAGAGGCCCCTGGTGCCAAGCTAGAGGGGGACCTGGCCCTGGCAGACAAGGATGTGGCCACCAGAGACAGCAAGTTCAAAATGCCCAAGTTCAAGATGCCGTCCTTCGGCATCTCTGCCCCCGGAAAGACATTGGACACATCCGTGGAGGTGAAGGCACCCAAGGTGGAGGTCGATGTGGCGCTGCCCTCCATCCAGGGTGACCTCAAAACCTCTGACATCAGCATCCAGCTGCCCCCCGCCGAAATGGGGGACAGGGCTGGCCAGGTGGACGTGACCCTCCCTGAGGCCACCCTGCCTAAGGAAGAGCTGCCAGCGGCCCCTGCTGATGGAGCCAGCCTGAAGGGGAAAGTGCCCAAGGGGCAGATGCCCAGCATCAAGATGCCCAAGGTGGACCTCAAGGACCCTCAGGTAGATGTCAAGGGCCCTAAGCTGGACATGAAAGGCATCAAGGGCAGGGTTAGTGCCCCTGATCGGGACGTGGAACAGCCATCACTGCAGGTGGACATACAGGTTCCTGGTGCCAAGCTGGATGTGGACCTGGCCCTGGCAGACAAGGACATGGCCATCAAAGAGGACAAGTTCAAAATGCCCAAGTTCAAGATGCCCTCCTTAGGCGTGTCCGCCCTAGGAAAGGCTTTGGACGCGTCTGTGGAGGTGAAGGCGCCCAAGGTGGAGGATGATGTGGCCTTGCCGTCCACACAGGGTGACCTCACGAGCTCTGACCTCAGCATCCAGCTCCCCCTGCGTGAGGGAGAGCTGCCAGTGGCACCTGACACTAAATCCGACCTAAAGGGGCACCAGCCCAAGGTGCAGATGCCCAGAATCAAGATGCCCAAGGTAGACATCAAGGGCCCCCATGTAGATATCAAGGGCCCCAAGCTGGACGTGAAAGGCTCTAGGGGCGAGGTGAGTGGCCCCGATCTGGACATGGAGCTGCCCTCTGGGCAGGTGGACATGCAGGCGCCCAGTGCCAAGCTAGAGGGGGACCTGGCCCAGGCAGACAAGGAAGTGGACACCAAAGACAGCAAATTCAAAAGGCCCAAGTTCAAGATGCCGTCCTTTGGCATCTCTGCCCCCGGCAAGACCCTGGACGCATCTGTGGAGGTGAAGGGGCCCAAGGTGGAGGTTGATGTGGCCCTTCCCTCCATCCAGGGTGACCTCAAAGCCTCTGACCTCAGCATCCAGCTGCCCGCCACTGGCCTGGAGGCTGGGACTGGCAAGGTGGACGTGACCCTCCCCGAGGCCACCCTGTCCGAGGGAGAGATTCCGGCATCCTCTTCTGCTGGAGCCAAGCTGAAGGGGCACCTGCCCAAGATGCAGATGCCCAGCATCAAGAAGCCTAAGGTGGACCTCAAGGGGCCCCAGTTGGACATCAAGGGCACCAAGCTGGAGGTGAAAGGCACCAAGGGTGAAGTGAGTGCCCCGGACCTGGACATGGAGTTGCCCTCTGGGCAGGTGGACATACAGGCCCACAGTGCTAAGCTGGAGGAGGACCTGGCCCTGGCAGACAAGGAAAAGGCCATTAAAGACAGTAAGTTCAAAATGCCCAAGTTCAAGATGCCCTCCTTAGGCGTGTCTGCCCCGGGCAAGATGTTGGACACATCCGTGGAGGTGAAGGCACCCGAGGTGGAGGCCGATGTGGCCCTGCCCTCCATCCAGGGTGACCTCAAAACCTCTGACATCAGCATCCAGCTGCCTACAGCCAACCTGGAGGCTGGGGACAGCCAGGGGGACGTGACCCTCCCCAAGACCACCCTGCCTGAGGGACAGCAGCCACCAGCTTCTACTGCTGGAGCCAGCCTGAAGGGACACCTGCCCAAGGTGCAGATGCCCAGCATCAAGATGCCCAAGGTGGACCTCAAGGGCCCCCAGGTGGACATAAAGGGCCCCAAGCTGGACATGAAAGGCCCCAAGGTTGAGGTGAGTGCCCCCGACCTGGACATGGAGCTGCCCTCTGGACAGGTGGACATACAGGCCCCCAGTGCCGGGCTGGAGGGGGACCTGGCCCTGGCAGACAAGGAAGTGGCCACCAGAGACAGCAAGTTCAAAATGCCCAAGTTCAAGATGCCGTCCTTCGGTGTGTCTACCCCCAGCAAGACCTTGGACACGTCCATGGAGGTGAAGGCGCCTACGGCGGAGGCCGATGTGGCCCTGCCCTCCATCCAGAGTGACCTCAAAACCTCTGAACTCAGCATCCAGATGCCCACTGCCGACCTAGAGGCTGGGACTGGACAGGTGGACTTGACCCTACCCAAGGCCACCCTGCCCAAGGCAGAGCTGCCGGCGGCCCCTCCAGCTGGAGCCAGCCTGAAGGGGCACTTGCCCAAGGTGCAGATACCCAGCATCAAGATGCCCAAGGTGGACTTCAAGGAGCCCCAAGTGGACGTCAGGGGCCCCAAGCTGGACATAAAAGGGTCCAAGGTCGAGGATAGTACCCCCGACTTCGACATGGAGTTGCCCTGCATACTAGTGGACATAGAGACCCCCAGTGCCAAGCTGGAGGGGGACCTGGCCCAGGCAGACAAGGAAGTGGACACCAAAGACAGCAAATTCAAAAGGCCCAAGTTCAAGATGCCGTCCTTTGGCATCTCTGCCCCCGGCAAGACCCTGGACGCATCTGTGGAGGTGAAGGGGCCCAAGGTGGAGGTTGATGTGGCCCTTCCCTCCATCCAGGGTGACCTCAAAGCCTCTGACCTCAGCATCCAGCTGCCCGCCACTGGCCTGGAGGCTGGGACTGGCAAGGTGGACGTGACCCTCCCCGAGGCCACCCTGTCCGAGGGAGAGATTCCGGCATCCTCTTCTGCTGGAGCCAAGCTGAAGGGGCACCTGCCCAAGATGCAGATGCCCAGCATCAAGAAGCCTAAGGTGGACCTCAAGGGGCCCCAGTTGGACATCAAGGGCCCCAAGCTGGAGGTGAAAGGCACCAAGGGTGAAGTGAGCACCCCTGTCATGGATGTGGAACAGCCATCAGTGCAGGTGGACATACAGGCTCCTGGTGCCAAGGTGGAGGGGGACCTGGCCCTTGCAGACAAGGACGTGGCCACCAAAGAGGGCAAGTTCAAAATGCCCAAATTCAAGATGCCCTCCTTAGGCGTGTCTGCCCCAGAAAAGGCCTTGGACACATCGGTGGAGGTGAAGGTGGCCAAGGTGGAAGCCGATGTGACCTTGCCTTCCATACATGGTGACCTCAAGAGCTGTGACCTCAGCATCCAACTGCCCACCGCAGCCCTAAACACCAGGGATGGCCAGGAGGATGTGACTCTCTATGAGGCCACCCTGCCTGAGGGAGAACTCCTGGCAGCCCCTGACTCAGGTCCCAGCCTGAAGGGGCACCTGCCCAAGGTGCAGATGCCCAGCATCAAGATGCCCAAGGTGGACCTCAAGGGCCCCAAACTGGATGTGAAAGGCCCCAAGAGCGGGGTGAGTGGTCTTGACCTGGACATGGAGCTTCCCTCTGGACAGGTGGACATACAGGCCCCCACCACCAAGATGGAGGAGGACCTGGCCCCAGAAGACAAGGAAGTGGCCACCAAAGACAGCAAGTTCAAAATGCCCAAGTTCAAGATGCCCTCCTTCGGCATGTCTGCCACTGGAAAGGCCTTGGACGCAACCGTTGACATAAAAGTGCCTAAGGTAGAGGCCGATGTGGCCTTGCCTTCCACACAGGGTGGCCTCATGAGCTCAGAACTCAGTATCCAATTGCCTGCCGCTAACCTAGACACCAGGGATGGCCAGGTGGGTGTGACCCTCCATGATAGCCCCCTGCCTAAGGAAGATCTGCCAGGGGAACCTGACATTAAATCTGGCCTAAAGGGGCACCAGCCCAAAGTGCAGATGCCCAGCATCAAGATGCCCAAGGTGGACCTCAAGGGCCCCCAGTTGGACATCAAGGGCCCCAAGCTGGACGTGAAAGGCTCTAGGGGCGAGGTGAGTGACCCCGACCTGGACATGGAGCTGCCCTCTGGGCAGGTGGACATACAGGCCCCCAACACCAAGCTGGAGGGGGACCTGGCTCTGGAAGAAAAGGACGAGGCCACCAAAGACAGCAAGCTCAAAATGCCCAAGTTCAAGATGCCCTCTTTTGGCATCTCTGCCCCCAGCAAGACCTTGGATGCATCTGTGGAGGTGAAAGGGCCTAAGGTAGTGACTGGAGTCATCCTGCCCTCCATCCAGAGTGACCTCAAAACCCCTGACCTCAGTATCCAGCTGCCCACCGCTGACCTGGAGACCAGGGCTGGCCAGGTGGACGTAACCTTCTCTGAGGCCACCCTGTCCAAGAAAGAGCTGCCGGCAGCCCCTGCTTCTGGAGTTGGCCTTAAGGGGCACCTGCCTAAGGTGCAAATGCCCAGCATCAAGATGCCCAAGGTGGACCTCAAGGGCCCTCAGGTAGATATCAAGGGCCCCAAGCTGGACGTGAAAGGCACCAAAGGTGAGGTGAGCATCCCCGACCTGATGGTGGAGCAGCCATCAGTGCAGGTGGACATACAGGCTCCTGGTGCCAAGGTGGAGGGGGACCTGGCCCTGGCAGACAAGGACGTGGCCACCAAAGAGGGCAAGTTCAAAATGCCCAAGTTCAAGATGCCCTCCTTAGGTGTGTCTGCCCCAGGAAAGGCCTTGGACACATCCGTGGAGGTGAAGGCACCCAAGGTGGAGGCTGATGTGACCTTGTCTTCCACACATGGTGACCTGAAGAGTTCTGACCTCAGCATCCAGCTGCCTAGTGCCGACCTGGACAGGAGGGAGGGCCATGTGGATATGACTCTCCGTGAGACTGCCCAGCCTGAGGGAGAGCTCCTAGCAGCCCCTGACTCAGGAGCCAGCCTGAAGGGGCACCTGCCCAAGGTGCACATGCCCAGCATCAAGATGCCCAAGATGGACCTCAAGGGCCCCAAGCTAGACGTGAAAGGTTCTAAGGGCAAGGTGAGTGTCCCAGACCTGGAGATGGAGCTGCCCTCCATGCAGGTGGACATACAGACCCCCAGTGCCAATTTGGAGGGGGACCTGGCCCTATTAGAGAAGGATGTGGCCACCAAAGAGGGCAAGTTCAAAATGCCCAAGTTCAAGATGCCCTCCGTCGGCTTGTCTGCCCCAGGAAAGGTCTTGGACATGTCTGTGGAGGTGAAGGTGGCCAAGATGAAGGCTGATGTGGACATGCCCTCCATTGAGGGCGACCTCAAAGGCTCTGACCTCTGCAGACAGCTGCCCAACACCGACCTGGACTCCAGGGCTCTCCAGGTGGATGAGACCCTCCCCGAGGCCACCTTGCCAGAGGAAGAGCTTCTGGTGGCCTCTGCTGCTGTATCCAGCCTGAAGGGGCACATGCCCAAGGTGCAGATGCCCAGCATCAAGATGCCCAAGGTGGACCTCAAAGAGCTCCAGGTGGACGTCAAGGGCCCCAAGCTGGACATAAAAGGCTCCAAGGGCAAGGTGAGCACCCCTGACCTGGAGCTGCCTTCTGTGCAAGTGGATATTCAAGCCCCTGGTGCCCAGCTGGAGGGGGACCTGGCCCTGGCAGACAAGGAGGTGGCCACCAAAGAGGGCAAGTTCAAAATGCCCAAGTTCAAGATGCCCTTCTTTGGCATATCTGCCCCCAGCAAGGCCTTGGACACATCTGTGGAGGTGAAGAGGCCCAAGGTGGAGGCCGATGTGGCCCTGCCCTCCATTCAGGGAGACCTCAAGGGCTCTGACCTCAGCAGCCAGCTGTCTGCCACCGACTTGGAGGCTGGGGCTGGCCAGGCAGACGTGACCCTCCCCAAGCCCACCCTGCTCGAGGGAGAGCTGCAGGCGGCCCCTGACTCTGGAATAGGCCTGAAGGGGCATCTGCCCAAGATGCAGATGACCAGCATCAAGATTCCCAAGGTGGACCTCAAGGGGCCCCTGGTGGATGTCAAAGGCCCCAAGGGTGAGGAGAGCACTCCAAACCTGGACATGGAGCTGCCCTCCATGGAGGTGGACATACAGGCCCCCAGTGCCAAGCTAGAGGGGGACCTGGCCCAGGCAGACAAGGATGTGGCCACCAAAGACAGCAAGTTCAAAATGCCCAGGTTCAAGATGCCCTCTTTCAGCCTGTCTGCCCCGGGAAAGGCTTTGGATGCATCCGTGGAGGTGAAGGTGCCCAAGGTGGAGGCCAATGTGACCCTGCCATCCATTCAGGGCGACATCAAAAGCTCTGAGCTCAGCATCCAGCTGCCCACCGACCACCTGCAGGCTGGGCCTGGTGAGGTGGATGTGACCCTCTCTGAGGCTGCCCTGCCTGAGGGAGAGCTGCCAGTGGCCACAGTCTCTGGAGTTGACCTGAAGGGGCACATGCCCAAGGTGCAGATGCCCAGCATCAAGATGACCAAGCTGGATGTCAAGGGCCCCCAGGTGGACACAAAGGGCCCTAAGCTGGAGGTGAAGAGCCCCAAGGGTGAGGTGATCCCCTCTGAACTTGATGTGGAGCAGCCCTCTGTGCAGGTGGACACACAGGCCCCCGGCACTAAGCTGGAGGGGGACCTGGCTGTGGCAGAGGACTTGGCCCCTGAAGACATCAAGTTGGAAAGTGGTGATGTAGACACGTCTTTTTCAAAAAGAGAATCAGAATTGACATTTCATAGACCCCATTTTAAATTTTCTAAATTGTTCAGTCCTCATAAGAAATCCCCTTGGGGTACTGCTGGCGTGGAAGAGGCCCCCGGGGCCTGCCTCCTCCACGTGTCCCCAACATCGTCCTCACAGGTCCCTAGGGTGGAATCGGAGGAGCGCACGGTGTCTGGGGTCACTTTCTCTGTGGAAAGTCCCAGTTTTCTCACGTCTGACCTTCCTTTTGCTAGAGCTGATGGTGCTGCGGGGCGCGCTGGGCCCCCTGTTGTCCCAGGTAGTGAGTGTCCCTCGCTGAGCCAGCCCCTGGAGGCCTGTTTTCCTCCGGGTTCCAGCGCCGAGTGCCCGCAGGCCTCCTGCTCTCCACAGCGGGGCGCTCCTTCTGCTGGTTCTGAGAGCTCTGTTGTTTGTGTGTCCTCCCCTGAGCATCAGTCAGGCCCAGAGGACCCCGAGCCTCCTGCATTCCATGCCCGGGTGACTTTTCCTAAATTCCACAAGCCAAAATTTGGGTTTTCCTGTGCTGCTGCAGCTGTTGCCGAGGCAGATTCACGTGCTGCCGAGGATAGCCCAGGCCTGTCTCTTCTCTGCCCTGTTGAGGGAGTGGATTCGTTAGGTGAGGGTGCCGTGGTGACGGGTCTGCCTGCCTCTCAGCCCCTGTCCTCAGGTGTCCCTGAGTCCCCAGGGAGGGAGGAGCACTTGGTCCCGGCTGTCGTTGGAGGCCCAGCTGAAGCTGCTGACCGTGATGGGAAGGGCAGTCCCTTTAAGATGCCTCGCCTCAAGCTCCCGTCTTTTAGCTGGTCTCCGAAAAAGCAGGCAGTGGTAACAGGGGACCCTGGGGGCCACCCAGAGGACGCCACACTCAGCCTGGTTCTGGAAACAGACGAAATGCATACCCAGCACACGGTCCAGGTGCCCCCAGCGGAAGCTCAAACGCATCTGCCTTCAGAGAAGGAAGGAGAGAAATGGAGGCCGAGGAAGCCTGCCTTGGCCATGCCCAGACTCCCACTTCCCAGACGGAAGGCTTCCCAGGCATGGGAGAGCTTGCCGCCAGGAGACACAGACGCTGCATTGTCCAGTACCACAGGTGGACCTGACTCCAAAGCCACAGAGAGGGCCAGCTGTGATGGTGGTCAGGGAGACACTGGCGTGACGGCCGGCCCCCTGGAAGGAGATGGGGGGCATGTCCAGGTGCCACAGGCCCATCCTCCCAGTTTGGGTTTTGACAAACCCAAGGTGGAGGTGGAGGTGGAGGTGAGTCTGTCGAAGGCTGACCTGCACCTTCCCCAACATGACCTGGCTATCAGAGGTGACAGCCAAGAAAGCCGGCTCGGGGACCTCTCCATGAGCCAGTCCCATGGGGAGAGGATGGCACACCCCGAGGATGTCGCCACTGTGGAAAGCCCAGACGGGGGCACTGCCACCGGAGCAGCACGGGCAGACTCGCAGGCCCACTGGTTCAGGATGCCCACGTGGCGCGTGCCTGGCTTCAGGCGCTCTTCCTCCAAGGAGCCAGGGGGACCCCGGGAGCAGGACACAGCAGAGGCAGCCCCTGATCCTGGGTCAATGGCAGAGGCAAGTGTGTCCCCACGGCCCCTAGAAGCCCAGATGGAAGGGGCCGCTCCTGAGAGTGAATCCTACGCAGATCTCCCCAGGCGTCACCTGGAGAGCCCCAGCTTAAAGCTGCACTTCCCCACGGCTCCAGTGTCCGAGTCGGGCCTGCCCAGCCCTGGGGGCGGGACTCATCCAGCCACAGACCCCCTTCCCCTGCAGATCCCGGGAGTGAGGCCTTCTGAACCCTGGGCTCCACCAGGAGAAGCATGTGGGGAGCCTCTTTCCCGGCCAGGAGGATGTGACCTTGCCAAGGCAGAGGCGAGAACAGAGATGTGGTCCTTCCAGCCCCAAGGTCCTCTGACACTGAAGGCTTCCAGCACTGACGTGCCATCCCAGGTTTCCCTGGTGAATGTGAATCAGCTCTGGGAAGATTCTGTGCTAACAGTCACATTCCCCAAACTGAAGGTGCCCAGGTTCTCCTTCCCGGTGCCCAGCTCTGAGGCGGATGTGTTCTTTCCTGTGGTGAGGGCAGTGCCCTGCACGGAGGCAGGCACAGAGGTGGCCCTTCTCCAGGACAGTCCTGGGCTCTGGGGAGCCAGCCTCCTGAGGGCCTCTGGCACGGTGGTGCCCGGGGAGCAGCCCGAGGGCCCTGACCTCTCCTCAGAGGTGTCCCCAGTTTCTAAGGTCCGGGTGCACATTCAGGAGTCCCAGGGTGAGAGTCAAGGGGTCACCATTTGCAGCAATGTGCCAGGAGAGTGCTCTGATATGGCAGCACCCGAGGCCTCTTCCACTCAGATTGTGCGGGGATCTGAGATCCCCACGTCCACGGTTCAGATGCCTTCCTATGGGTTTTCCTTGCTGAAGGTGAAAATCCCAGAGCTCCCTGCCCAGGCTAGCACGTACACCATAGCTCAAGACTCCGCAGCAGGGGAGCCCTCACGAGGGTCCCCAGGAGGAGACACCGTTCCTGGAGATCCGCAGCCTGACACTGGAGAGCCATTTGAGATGATCTCCGGCAGTGCCAACCTGCTGGGGCCACCAACATTCCCGAGTGAGGCTGGCTCTGGCCTCCAGCTTGCAGACAGTGGCTCTGATGAGGAGCCAGCAGAAATTCTCGAGTTTCCCCTTGACGACCGCCCGGAGGCAACGACCCTGCTGGCAGGTGAAGACAGGGCTCCCAAAGAGAAGCCAGAAGGTAAAAAGTCTTCTGGGCTGTTGTGGTCTTGGCTTCCAAACATCGGGTTCTCTTCCACCAGCGAGACCAGTGCCAGGGATGACGCCCAGGGGTCTGCTCCCATCCAGACACAGCCTGGAGCACGGCCAGACCCGGAGCCCGAGAAGAAGCAGGACAGGGCAGGCTGGTTCCGGTTTCCCAGACTAGGGTTCTCCTCTTCCCCTGCCAAGAAGGGCAAAAGCTCGGAGGAGAAGGTAGGTCTGCCCGGGCAAAAGTTGCAGGAAGAAACAGTCACCTTCTTTGACGCCCGAGAAAGTTTTTCCCCTGAAGAGGAGGATGATGAGGTGGCAGCAGGGGCTGCAAGTGCCAGGCCAGGGTCCAGAGTGATGGTGGCATCCTCGGCAAGAACAGAGCTGATCCTGTTGGAGAACAGCAAAAGTGCTGGCGAAGGGCCTGTGCCCAGGCCCACAGCTGAATGAGGGTCAGAGAAGTGCGGCCAGTCAGCAGGAGAGAGATGCAGGGGGGGGGGGTGGAGCGCCTGGGGGAGCTGGGCTGGCCGCACACGCATCCACCTGGATAACAGACCGGAGAACCAAGCAGAAATGAACATGAACATCTGTGTCACATTGCCCAACCTTCCTAAAATGGAACCAAAAACGCGACCAGCTCCCTCCAAGCTCTGGGAGCGCAGAGGTGCCCAGACTCCCACCTGTGTGGATTCACCCAGCTTCGTCGGGCCGCTGGAGGCCCAGCTGGAGAGGCCTGCTGGTCTGCATGCATGAGCTCCGACGGCTTGCAGGAACACCCAGTGGGGCCGTGCTCCTGAGGGCAGAATTCTTGTGCCCACGGGTGTCGAGGCAGTTGGCGTCACCTGTGCCCTGCGTTGCCATCTCGTGGTGAAGCCAGTTCTCTGGCTCCAGGCGGAGCACGCAGTGTTCTTGGAAGCCTGTTACTGGCTCACGTACCAGCTGGCTCCTTTGTCAACGTCCTCCTCGTGGCCAGCTGCAGGATGCCTTGTGATTGGGCACACAGGAGATGGCCAAGGGTTGCCTGGTGGGAACAAAGTGGCAACTGTGGGCCAGGCAAGCCACAGATGTTAGGACACCTGAGAGTCATCGCGAGACTTCGATGTGTTCTCCCCACAGTTTCTCCAGTGTGCACAGCCCCACGCTGTGGCCCCCGCACCCCTTGATGTAGCCAGGCTCGGCTGCCCCTGGATAGGCAATAAAGCACTGTATTCCGTGGTAAAGGCTTCCGCGTCCTGTGTTCCAAATCCCCAGCGCTGTTGCCTGTCTTGCGCACGCTCAGTCCTGCTCTCCACCAGGCTGCTCCAGAAAGCAGATGGGTGGCCATCCTGCTCCTCTGTCCAGATCGAGACGAGGAGGGAGACAGGGGCCCTGAGTCCATGTGGGTGGGGACCCAACACACACCCCTCTCACCGGCTGGAAGCAGCACTGGCATGGAAGACAACATGCAGAGCAGGACAGCAGAGCGGTCCTGGCTGGAGGCCCAGCTGTCCCTGGCAGTGCTGGCCTGTCCTCACAAGCTGCTTCCACCACAGTGGCCTTCAGGGCAGCCCACAGGAAGGGAGTCCACGGGGGGCTGAGCAAAGCTGAAGGTTTCCTGCATCCTCCCTGCTGCCCTGGCACGTTCCTGGCTTTGGCCTGGGTTTGCAGTGTCCCAAGGGGCAGCTGGAGCCTGTGGCAGGCCTCTTCTGGCCCCAGCAGGGTCCTGCAACAGGTGCTCCTTGCTCTGGAGGAAGGACAGTTCTCTCCTGTTCTGGAGGACTGTGGCTGAGGCGCCCACTGCTCCCGAGGATGCCCACTCCCTGAACTGCCCTGTGAGGGCCTGAAGGGTGGGGGCCAAGGTGTGTGGGAGCACGCTGGGTGCTTCTCCCTGTGCCACTGTGACCCGCCATGTCTATCCTTGTGGATGGCTAGGAGGGTCACCCACGTCAGGGGACACAGAGGCTCTTAGTAAGGGAAACAGGCTTCTGTCCCACACCCTAGCGGGGCGTTTGCATTCTCCACCCAGGGTGCTCTGCTTCCCTCGGCCCAGCTTCCCAGGGTGCTCCGCTTCCCTCGGCTCAGCTTCCCAGGGTGCTCCGCTTCCCTCGGCCCAGCTTCCCAGGGTGCTCCGCTTCCCTCGGCCCAGCTTCCCAGGGTGCTCCGCTTTCCTGTGCCCCAAATGTACCAGATGGCTTGGCACAGTCCCAGGGAGCTCACGGGGTCTACCTCGATCCAACGCCTTCTGCCCTCTGAACCTGGAGTTGGGCCTGAGGAGTGGGATTCCAGGGATGGAGGCCAGGAAGGAGGTGGCTGTACAGAGGCCCCACAGGATTTCCAAGGACCTTGGTTCCCTGTGTGTGAGTCATCTATGCTACAAAAGGACACCATCACCACTTAGCACCTAAGACAACACACGTTTATAATCCCCATTTCTGACGGTCAGGAGTCCAAGTGTGGCTCAGTGGGTCATGTGTTCAGGGCCCCACACAGCTGCCACCAAGATGTCAGCAGGCTGCGTCTACCTTGACTCGTGTTCATTCCCTGAGTGCTCAGTGAGTGAGGGCCTTGGCTTCTGGCTGGCTGGAGGCCACCTGGTACTCAGTCACCTGGACCTCCCCATAGCACAACTCTCTTCATCAAAGTTAGCAGGGGACAGACTCCCAACAAGACAACAGTGCAGTCTATGTCATGTAACCAAGGAGATGACAGCCTCCATCACCTTTGTGGGTCCTATGAGTGACAAGCAAGGCACAGGGCCTGACCCTGAGCAAGGAGATGAGATTCACAGGGGCAGAGACCTCGGAGGCTGGTTTCCAGTCTGTCTACCCCATCCAGGGAAAGCCACATCATGGCGCCCCATCCCCAGGTCTCCCAAGCCATGTCAATCTGGGTCAGCTGTGGAGCATCGGTGTCTGCTTTGGAGCCGGCCTTTTAGGATGTCACTGAGATGCGGCCATAGGACCCCCGTGTGTGGAAGCAGGCCTTTCCAGGCTGAGGGCCACCAAAGCAGCCCAGAACACTGAGTGTCCCTTGGGCCTTGCTTCTAGGCCTGGACAGCGGGGGCCAGAGACCAAGCCCACACATGCAGCCCTGAAGGGCAGAGGTGGGCGAGATAGTGTCTGCTCCAGAGAGGGGTGCTGCTCCAGCTCCTCGGCCAGAGGGGAGATCTGGTGGTGGATAGGGAAGTACCTTGCAGGGAGTGGCCACAGCAGCCTCCGGGTTTGGCTCTGCCAAGTGCCGCGCACTCGTGGACCCGGGACCAGGAGCTCCAAGGGGCTGGCAGGGCTTGTGGATTCCCAGGCCTCCCACAGACACACACTCTCCAGATCCTCACAAAGCAGGCAGGAGGCGGGCTGGGTTTAGGGGACCTTCAGCACGGACCAGAGGGTGAGGTGAATAAGTGCCAGGACAATGAAGAAACGGAACTTGCAGCTGCCTGTGCAGACTGGGTTCGCCCTCCAAGAGCACAGAGGACCAGAGAGGGCAGGGAGACAACCGAGTGCGACACCAGCAGCCTGGCGTCCATGCACTATCGGGCAAGCCAAGCTGCAGTTTGTGTGGCCTCTGGGCCTCGGCAGGCCAAGTGGGCCTCGATTCTTGGTCAAAAGCCACCATGTGAGCAAGGGTAAGTGCTGAAACAGGCTTCTGACTCAGTACACAGAAGAGAAAAGTCAGAACTCCAAAACGGGCTAACCTCCTGCTTCTGCGTCAAGGACAGGAGCTCCAGTGAGGTCCTTTCGACTCCCTGTCCCAGCTTTGTGTCCTCTTCATCCCGGAAGCTCAAGTCATAGCTCTGCGACCAGGGCCCTGCAACCTGGCCCAGTTCTAACCCAAATCCTGGGCCCACCCTCAGACCCCAGGCAGGCACCACAAAGCCCTAGGTCTACTCCCACATACTAGCCACGCCCACACGATCCCAGTCCTGCCCCCACAGGCCAGCCCCTCCCACGCCCATACACTCTGGGAGTCCTGGGTCTTCCAGTGACACCCTGCGGTTGCAGTTTGTGTTGCCTTGAGCGGGCCCCGGATCTCACTCTCTCTAAGTGGAGCCAGTGTTGGGGCTTCGATTAGGAGAGGGTAAGTGCGGCCAGAGTTGATCCTTGGCGCCAAGGACCCCTTCCAGTCCCTAACTCTGCCCCTAGGCTCCTAAGGCTCTGCTGACCCCGTGGACAAGTAGTAGGGCTGGAGTGACCACGTAGACACTGACCCTTTGCGGGGTCCCTGGGGCAAGGGGTGGGACACTGGCTTGCAGGCCTCACTTGTGGGCTGGGATTACTCCCTAAGGTCAGCAGTTTGCACCCACCCAGAAGGTTAGCACGCCCCCCTCTGGAGAATCTGGGTAGGAAGGAGCTGCAGAGCCTGGACAGAGGCTGCTATGATAAAGAGCACTTCAACGGGAAGCCGAGGCCATCGGCTCTGGGTACACCTGACCGGGCGAGACCTGCAAACCGTCGGCATCTCTTATTGGGGGTTGTACTTGGACAGTGCTCAGCAATGCCCGCCAGCTGTATGCCTGGGTCTGGCCCAGCCCTCACGGGTGGGTGGCCAGTGAGACACAGCTGGGGCTGGTCCTCTGGCAGTCCAGGCCTTTCCCTGTAAGGGCTACAGACCCTCCTCCCCTGAGAAGCCAGTGCCACCTGAGGGTCTGCGGAGCTTAATTCAAAATTGTCAGAACCTGTGTTCATCTGAATTGCAATTCTCTGACCCCAGGTAACATTCTTTTGCTTTTTTAATTTCTGAGCTTCAACAGCCTGGTGGACAGCAGTGTTCACTGGGGGCTGTGGACCAGGAGCCAAGGGGTTGGGCCTCAGCCCTGCCAGACACAGTCCTGGCCTGGGGCTTGTCCGTCCAGGCCCACAGCATAGCGGGAACTCCAGTCACGCTCGAAGAGTTGCCGCAGTTGTTCCTGTGCAGGCTGCACCCCTGCCTGGGCACTGGGGGCCCTCTGGCTGACCACCAGACCCACGCCCGAGGTGCTGCTGAAGTAATCCTCCGACCAGTTGGAGGTGCCTGGGGAGGAGGTCCAGAAGAGAGGCTGGGTGCTGGGCTCAGCCCCTGCCACAGGCCCTGGACTGTGGCCCCAGCTGTAGGTTGGGGACAGTGCTCTGCTATCAGTCCAGCCAGGGCAGGTGCAGGAACTCCACCAGGTCACTGTGGGATGGACATCCTGGGCCCTGCAGCTCAGGATTCCTCTGCCTGCCCCTGTGACAGATGCCTGGTCCCCAGAACTCCACTGGAGACCCTGACCGCCTTCAGCAGTACCCAGGTGTCCCAGCTGCTCACCTATGTAGGCTGCCTTCTCTGTGACCATGAATTTGTTGTGGTTCACCCGGCTGAAGGGGATGTTGGAGTGATTCCCCACAGGCACGATGAAGACTTTCTTTGGAACAGAGAAGGGGCATGGGAGGGGAGGGGAGGGAGGGGAAGGGAGAGGAGGACCGGCCTCCCCCAGCCTCTCCTGGGAGCAGAGCCTCACCACGTCCACTGAGATGCCAGCAGAGGGGTTGCTGATCGCCTGCAGGGACCGCAGGTAGGGGAACATGGCGGGGTCGGTGCCGAGCCCGCAGCTGACCAGCAGACGCACACGTACATGCCGGCCAAAGGCGGCTTCCCGCAGTGCATTGTCCAGCACTGGCCAGTACCTGGGGGAAGGCAGGGTCCTGCCTAAGGGCCCTGGGATGGACAGGGGTCCTGGCAGAAGGGGAGGCCTGCGAACCCGGGAGCCGCCCATGGGGGCGCTGTGCTCTCCAGGGCCTCGCTTCCCAGCGGTCACCTGGCAGGGTGGCTGAAGCGCGTGGTGGGGAAGTACTCCATCACTGAGGCGAAGATGAACTCCCGGGCACCCTCCATCACTGCCAGCACTGCATCCAGGTCCTGGGTGCGGCCTCTGGGGCAGAGGGCTGGTGGCGAAGCCTGTGTTGGAGAAGCACCCCTGCAGCACTGCCAGGGCTCCCACCTGGGCCCACACACCACCCAGGGGGCCTTGTGGTGGGGGAGGGGAGGCGAGCCGCACTGCCTGGGAAGAGGGCTCTCAGCAGGGCCCTGGGCCCGGCCTGAACCCCCGCCTGAACCTAGCCAACGGCCAGCCTCTGGGGCTCTGGGCTGCACTGACTCTTCACGGACGGCTCCTGCCCCAGGAACCTTCTCCGCTTTCTCCAGAGTGGGACCCCCTTATCCAGGGTCTTTCCTCATTCTGACATAGTCTTGGCTGCAGACCAGTCACTAGGGTAGCTGGGGGCTCAGAGGGTCGGTGCTCTGAAAGAGGGGAGCCGTGGGCATCCCCTTCTCCGCCTCAGAGTGTCTGATGCCTGGCGTCCCTCGCCCCCACAGCCTCTGAGCCCACCCACACTCAGCAGTCTGTTTGAGACCCCAAGGGCCACGGATCCCGCTGCCTCTCTGGCCAACTGTCTCCCACAGATGGCGCTGACCTGGCATCCTTTCCAGGAGCTGGGCCTGCCAGTGCCAGCCTGCTTGTCCCTGGCACTGGTCTCTGAGGACCCAGAAGCTGCTGGTGGTGCTGAGGACTAGGCCCAGGGTGTGGCAGGGCCCTTGCTGGTCTGGCCAGATAGGGGAGAGGAGGGTCCTGATGGCCTCTCTCCGCACCTTACCGAGAAGTAGGCCATGGTGGGCATTCCATCAAAGTGGCACCGGAGGGGCTGGTAGCGGTTGATGTGGGATGAGAAGTTCTGAGGCCAGGTTTTGGGGAGGACAGCCTGGGGTGCCCCCAGTACCCAGTACGTCTGGAAAGTTTTCTCCAGGTCCTGGGCCAGGCGGCTGCAGTTGTAGATAATGGCTCCAAGTTCCTTCACCTGCAGGGACCAGGGTCAGTAGCCACAGGGAGCGAGGCCTACCAGGGGAACCTGGGGCCCATCACCTGGCACTGGGCAGGGTGCAGCCCTTCCCCCCTGGCAGCAGCTCTGCAGCGTCACCTGCAGGACCTGTGACAGTGCACCCAGGTGGAGGGCCACTGCTCCCTGGTCCCTGTTTTTCCTAAGCGGTGTTTTCCAGTGCTGAAAGCGATGTTTGTTGGACAGCCCAAAATTGCATAAAACACAAGGAAATAAAATTGCTCTAAATTGCACTGTTAAGGGATAACAACTGCTACCATGATCACATTTATTTTCTCTCTCTCTCTCTCCCTCTCTCACACACACACACACACACACACACACACACACACACACAAAATCTCTTCAGTGAAATGAAAGTACACTCCGTGGAGAACTTGGGGCCACTCATCCCAAGAGAGGAAGCTGCTCACTTTGGTCTTTGACTTGTGGTGTGTGTGGTGCTGTGGGTTGAACCCAGCCTCCAGCAGGTGCCAAGCACACACTCTCACACTCTGCCACCGGCTTCAGCTCCAGCCCTCAGACACATTTTTGTTTTTTAATATTTTTTTAGTTGTCAATGGATCTTTTATTCATTTCTATGTGGTGTTGAGGATCGCACCCAGGGCCCCACACATGCCAGGCAAGCGCTGGACCACTGAGCCACGACTCCAGTCCCCCTTGGACATGTTTTTAATGCACTGCTTCTTCTAAAAAGCCTCTTGATTTGTAATCTGCATCTTTCTCTGATGGCTGTGGTCTAAGCAACTTCCTGTCCTTAAATGTTACTCCCTGGCATGAGTGCCGGGCCGAGGAGAATTCCATAACTGGCGGAGCCTGTGTCTGATCATTTCCTCTACAGAAAGGTGATGGCATGGCTCTGTGACCCAGGATTCCATCTGCTGACTTCTCATGACACTGACTTCCTCTGATCAATGGGGACATCAGGCAAAGCCCTTGGGAGTCGGAGGGGGAGGAACTCCAGATGGACCTCCTGTCCATGAGTCCTGGGACTTACCTGTGTCAGGGACCGCCAGTCCATGTTGGCACTGCCCACGTAGATGTGCCGCCCATCCACAACCCAGAATTTGGAGTGCAAAACACCCCCAGTGAACTGCCTCATGGGCACCTGTCGCACCTGGGCACCTGTGATGGGACACGGGGCTCTTGGTGTGTGCAAGCTGCATGGTGAGCCTGATTCTGAGGTGTTGATCCTCAAAACAGCAGTGCCACCTCAATGTGGACGCTCTCCTCACTTGACTGGTGAGGAAATGGAGGCACAGCTGGCCCTGGGTCTCTCTGGGCAGCCCAGCTCCAGAGCATTTGAAATGACTGAGCCTGCTGTCACCTGCCACCTGGCCTCAGCCTCGTCCTCAGGGCCAAGCAGCAGGGCACCCAGGCCACCCGCACTCTGCCCTGTGGAATGTGCCACTCTGGCTTCTGGGAGCCTGCCTGAGTCCCGGTGACATCAGCTCAAGGGAGCTCAGAGTCCTGGGCTTCTCCCTCCAGGGTCGAGGGGAGCAGTGGGGACCTCCCCCACCCTGCCCAGCAGTTCTGTGGCTCTTTGTCCCGTGGCGTCGGCAAGGCAGGGCCGCAGGGCCAGGGTGGAGGAAGCGCCTACCGAGGGCTGCCAGGACCTGCAGGTCGGTGGAATTCCTGGACAGGGATGGGCTATTGGTGGCCACCATCAGGGCGATGTCCTTGTCCAGCAGCTGCTGCAGCTTCTGCAGAATAGCCTCTCCCTGTGAGGCCACACTGGCCATGAGAGGTGGCCCCCAGCTGGGCCCTCTGTCCCTCCACCCAGGACCTGTGGCTGCCCATGGCCTAGGGCTGGGCCAAGGGTCTGGATGACCTTGGTTGGGAGCAGAATTGCACTTAGGCCAATCTAAGTGCTCTGACCCCCAGGGGCCTCCCCTCTACCCTGCCCAGAGCTCCCAAGAAAGGGCTTTACCCTGCCCTTTCCCAGTGCCCACCATAGCCCTGGGCCTGGGCCCCAAAGCTCCACACAGATAGGGGCCCTGACTTTCTGTGTGCCCATCCCTGGGGCAGGTTGGGGCAGCCTTTAGTCTCAGGGACAGGGGTGGGGGCCAGGGATGCACCGGCTGGGAAGACGAGTCATTGACCCCGATGTCAGGCCCCGTGAGGGACCAGTAGTATGAGGCCACATGGATGCTCTCCTGGGCAGTGTCCAGCAGCTGCAGCCAGGCCTGGGCCAGTGGCTGGGCGGATGGGCTGCCAGCTGCAGATGGCAGGTCCTGAGGGATGCTTTCCACAAGGACAAGCCTGGAGAGAGAGGCAGGAGGGGGCCGGGTGTGGCTGCCGGAGCCCCCAGCCTGCCTTGGCCATCTGCTCCCTCCCTGCTGCCCGGCAGGAGGTCCTACCGCCCATGTGGTCTGGGGATCCAGGAAGGGGCAGCTAGACTGAACTGAGCAGAGGAGGCCTGAGCCCCACAAGCTGTGGCAGCAGTGACACCCAGAAGTGTGCCCACCAAGGAACCTGAGGGGACGGGGCTGCCTGGCCTGCAGCCAGGCTCCACCCCAACCCGATGGGGAGCAGTCGTTTCCATAGTGAGGTGAATGGGGGGGCTCTGGGGTCTGGGACTCCGACAGCAGGGAGCTGCCTCGGGGCAACAGCACCAAACCCCGCGGGATGAGAGGACCTGAGGTGCCAAGACTCACTCAACAGCGGACAGCCTTCACCAGCCTGGCCAGAGCCCCGGGCAGCCCTGTTTTCTGCCAAGAGTCCCCAGCCCAACTTGAGCCCGACACTCCAGGCCCTTCCCGTGACCCATGTCCCCTGCAGGTGCTGGTGGAGGGTGGTGCTCGGCCCAGAGGAGGATCCGGTGGTTGGAAAGCAGGCACTGCCCAGCAGACCTGCCCCCACTGCAGGCCCTGTGGGCTCACTCACTGGCAGGAGTCCCTCTGCTGCCCAGCCTCTCCTTCCAGGGCCTCCCAGGACTCAGGGGACACTTCTTCCGGGTGCTGGTGCCAGGTGCGAGGAAGGGGCACTTGCCACAGGGGGTAGGTGAGAGTCACGAGGCCCAACCCCAGCATGGCCAGCATCCCCAGCACCTGCAGGAGACACTGCCTCTGCAGGGTCCTGGGAGGGCCGTGACCGCCCCCCAGTACAGGAACAGAGGGCCCTGCTGCAGCTGGGCTAGGCCTGGCGGGGGAGGAGAGGAGGACAGAGGGAAGCCAGGCCCTCTAGGTTGGGGTTGGTGGTCTGCAGCCCACTGTGTGGTGCTGTGGTCAGCAGTAACTGGCTGCCCCAGCTTCCCTGGCGGTGAGATGCAGGCAAGGTCTCCAGCAGCCCCGGGACTGGCCTCCCCCACTGGCCTGCCCTCCCGCCCAGGGCTGGTTTTCTCTTCTGTACTTGGGCCCAGGGTTCTAAGATTCTATTTAAAATTGACTTCTAAAGTAATTAGAATTGGGAATTAGGCTAAAACTTGTCCTAGGCTGTGGTGTCCCTGGTGAACCCTCCCTCGAGACCCCGGGTCCTACCGTGCTGGTTCTGCTGCATGGGCTGCGGCGTGGTCTGGAGCAGGGCCACTCGGGGTCCTCTGCTGTTCTGCACAGTGGTGCCAGCAGCTGCAGGAGGCAGTCTGGGCTCACAGGCAGGTCTGGCACCACGGTGTCAGCCCTTTGTGGGGTCCCTGCAGACACACACTCAAACACCCGGAGTGGGTCTCAGCCTGGGCGTGGCCGGGCTCCGCTGCACACCCGCCACGGGCAGCCTGCGTGTGGACCCGGAGCTGGCTGCACGTGGCTTTCCCGGGGCCTTGGGCCTGTCTAGCCTGTGCCCTGCAGGCTGTGCCCCCCTCCCGGTGCCCCCGTGGCGGGGTCTGGACATCTGTGTCTCGGTTCCTTGTTTCAGCCCAGCTGCAGCCGAGTCTGAAAGCACTCTTTCTGCTTTTTCGGCTTGGTTCCTCCTGACTGGCCCCAGCAGTTGCCCCCCCTTCCAGGGTTGCCTGGTCTTGGCCCCTGGATGTGTGACCGCTGCTGGTGGAGGCCAGACCTGGTGAGGGATGCAGGCAGCCAGAAGCCTCCAGCAGACCGTGTTGTGTCCAGGGCAGGGCCTCCCCTGGCAGCAGGGAGTCTGCAGTTCTGGGATGGACTCACCTGTGCCCACAGCGTAATCCCTCCATGAGGAGCTGGGAGCCCGGCTGGCACCGCTGCCCTGAGGGCACCACGGAGCAAGTACCTGGGAGCTGTGTCCACCCTTCCCGGGTACAGGGAAGGGCCTGTGCCCAGGATGGGGCCACTGTGCCCTCTAGCCCCCCACTGAAACACCACAAAGGCCCTGGTGACGCGAGGGGTCTGAGGTTCAGGGCCCGAGGGGGTACTGGATGCCTGTGTGGAGTGTGGGGCTGGGCGAAGGGGCCCCTGGGGCTTCTCCCTGCTGTCCTTCCCAGTTGGGGCTCAGAGAACTTGGCCTCCTCAGCCTGGGAGGGTGCCCAGGGCCTGGGGCTCTGTGTGGCCCAGAGCCAGAGTGCCACAGGGTGGTGGGACCCAAAACCATAGCTTGAAGCATGGGGGACATTGGCTCAGGCAAAGTTACCAGGCCCAGGACCCCTCTGCCCAGGTGTCCCTGAGGAGGGGAGTAAGGGCGACACCCCAGGCCACCTGGGCTCCAGCTCTCAAGATGGCCGCCTACACCGGGGCGGCCCAGGCCCTGCGAGCCCAGCTTCAGGCTTCCCCTCCTCCGTGACTTTCTGGGGAGGTGGCCTGTGTGGGGTTCTGGGCTGGGGCACTGGGGACCCTCAGGGGTGTGCTCTGCACTCCTGCTGCTCCTCCTGGGAGAGGGCTTTGGCCCTCAAGGTGCCCAGACAGAAAGGCTGCCCAGCACTGCAGCCCGCTGGACCTGGGTCCTGTCAGGGGTGGCTCAGGCACCACAGACCCTCAGACCTCTTTCCAGCCATGGGACTACACTGGGGCTAGGGGACGGGCCTCCTAGGGCCTGGGCCGCTGAAGCTCTGTCCTCCCACAGGGGCCCTGGGCAGCTGAAGCTCTGTCCTCCCTCAGGGCCCTGGGGACCTGTGTGGCCCTGGGGGAGGGCTGGCTATCTGATGGAGGGAGGCATCTCCGGGCTGAGCTGGGCTGGGGGACGGGCCCTGAGCCTCCCCAGCCCCGTGGTGGGCAGCCAGGGAACCCTGGAGGCATCAGAGGCCACCGCCGAGGTGTGGGGATGTGCCCTGCAGGGCGTGTGGCTCACTGCCAGCCCCAGGATGGGGCAGAGATCCTGGATGTCCCAGCTTCCTGGCTGCACAGACTGGGCCAGGAACCGGCGGTGCAGGGCCAGTAGAGGCTGTGAGCCCCTGGGCCTGGGGTTGCTGGGAGCATGAGCCGTGGTGGTGGACAGCAGCTCTCCCAGGGCTTTTGGCCTTCCCCACCCAGCTCAGGCCTCTCGGCACCTACCTCTGGGGGCCCTGCCTTGGCATCCATCCCGGCTCCAGTCACAGACTGCAGCCCCAGGCTCAGGGCAGGCCCTCCTGCCTCCTCCCCAGCCCACTGCTTCCCTCCGGGCCACTTCCTCTTTTTTCTGCCTACCCACCCCCAGCCAAGAACAGACAGCTAGAGCTGTGTGGGCACGAGGGGAGGGGCTGAGGACTTTCACCCGAGAGAGAAAACCACCCCCTCAGCCCTCCTAGGGGTCACATATAGGGTTCACCTTGACCACGGGCCACAGAGACCTGAGCAACCAGACTGACCACATCTAAGACCAGGTGGTCTAGAGGCTCTGATGGCTCCACAGCCACTGGGGGGTGGGTCCTGTGAGCTCCCAGTCCCCCACCCCTAGAATCCCTAGCTTCATGGTCCCACAGCTGCTGCTGGAGCTCAGCTATTGCTCCATGTTCCAAGCAGAGGGGGGCCGCTACACTTGATTTTCTGTACTTTGCCCTCCGCCCTTTTGAAAAGAGAATAAGGGACGTCCCAGAGGAGGCTCCCCAGAGCTCCCACGGCACTTTCTCTTATCTGTGATCCAGAAGTCGATGGAGATTTGGTCATAGGCCTGCACCTAGCTGCACAGGAAGCTGGGAGGTGGAGGCCACTGGGGCCTCTGTACCTGAAAATGCAGAGGCCTGGCTACAGGTCAGCCTCCCCATACTGCTGTGGCCGGGGTCTCCTGAGTACAGTCCCTCTGGTCCTTCAGACTGGGCCTTGGGAGTAGCCCTCTGCTTGAGGTCAGTGCTTACTCACCCCTCACTAGGCGGTGAGCTTCTGTCCAGGGTGCTGACCTCAGAGTGTCCACAGGGAAGGACATCGGCTCACTGAGGCAGGTGGTGTTCCCCAGAAAGGGCAGGAGTCCTCGTCCTTCAGCCAGCAGGGGTGTCCACGGCCGTGGAGGAGAGTGTCATGGAGCGGTCTGCTGTGGCGGGAGCATCACGTGGGCCTGCAGCCCCACGCAGCCTGGCCGCCACACCCACAGCATCCTTCCCTGCCTCTTGCGTGGCCAGGCAGTCGCCCATGCAGACCCTTATTGGCCACCTGAGCAGGGGAGTTTGTCCACCTGGGGGCCACACAAGATGAAACCACGCGCAGAGAAACAGGGAGATGGGGAGTTTGGTGGACACCAGGGGCTGGGGCGGGCGCCACCGGCCTGCCGACTGATGCGGGTTCCCAGGCTGGAGGCGCTCCCACCATGACCGAGGAGCCCCCAGCTCCCTCCACTCCACATGCCACCCACTCCCGGGCCTGCGCTGCGCCGTAGGCCCTGGGCTCCCACGCAGGCTCCGTGGCCAGGTGGTCTGTCCTCCCTCTGCGCGGTCAGGTGGTCCTGAAGCCTCGCTGCAGTTGATTTTCTGTACTTTGCCCTCCACGCTTTTAAAAACTTCTCTCTTGTCCACTGTGGAAATCACTGAGTCTGTGTTTTCCTGACGCTTTTGACCACATCCCAAGGGTTTGAAAAGTACGTACTTTCCCTTCAAAAATAATTATTTTATGTGCACCTGAGAATACATGAGATGCACATGGTGACAGTGACGTCAGTGACACTGAAGCAGGCATCTGTGCCAGCACGGGCCTGTGTTAGAGCCACAGCCAGGCTCTGAGCCCCAGCGGTCCACTCCCTGGGACCGCGCCCAGCGGAGACTGTGCGGGTCACCGCCTCCGGCTCCTGGCAGGATGTGGCTCACCCCCGGCTGCACTTGACCTGGAGATGCTCCTGGAGGCACTTTTCTCACGCAGATGTGTGGCTGCTGGTCCTGGGTCCCATGGACCTTGGGGAAGGAACCTCATGCAGAAGAGATCAGAGTATGCTGGGCTCCACGCGTGGCCTGTCCACAGGGGCTGAGTGGAGGGACGGGTGTGGACCTGGGGTTCACCTCTGGGTCCGGTGTGCTCTCCCTCCGGCCTCGGGAGCTGGGCCCAGGCAGGCGCGGTCAGCTTTAGTCGATGCGGCCACTTCTCCCAGGACACCTGAGCTGGGCGTGCAGGGCCGGCCCAGGGCTCTCCGTTCAGCTGTGCGGTAGGACGGTTGGGCCTGCCATGGTTCCAATCTGCAAGTCTCTGCTGGTCACTGGTGTGGAGCCTCTTCTAGTCACTGACCATGGAGCCTCTGGGACGGTGCCTGTCGGAGTCTCATGACCATCTTTCACCTCCTGGCTTCTGGTTTGTTTTACGCTTTGGATATAAATTCCTTGCAGGACTTTGAGGTCTTTCCTCTCCTCTTCCTTCAAGGTGAATGTGGATGAATGGATGCTCTGAGTTTAAGGAAGTCTAATTTATGTTCTAGTAGCTTCAGTGATTTAAAATGTTTCCTTTGTAGGGAATGCTTTTTATGTCCTATGAAGAAACCGTCGTCACTCAAGTCACCTTCGGATGACTGGTTGTCACAGCGTCCCCTCTGGGTTGGAAGCGGGCTCTCGTTCTCACCCCACCCTCTGTGTGTCGTGAGCCATTTCCGTTGATCTGCATTGAATCTCAGCAACGCGCTGATGAGACGTCTTAGGGATCCCCTGTGTATTCTTCTCCACGGTCGTGGGGTGTTTGGGATCCGAGGGCTCCTAACTCTCCTGACCGCTGGACCACCTTGTGCCACTGCCTCTTTGAGGATGTTTTCTATCCTGCCCTGTGGATTGCTCCGCGCCCCACAAAGTCGGGCCTGTGCTGTGTTTGTTTGTTTGTTTTCCTGTAGGTCTTCTTTCCCTTTTGTCTCTGGTTCATTTTAAGTGGCGTCCATCATGGCATCTTCCAGATGCAGAAAGACTAGGGCTGGGACTGTGGCTCAGCGGTGGAGCGCTCCCCTAGCAAGGGTGGGACCGGGTTCCATCCTCAGCACCACATAAAAATAAAGGCATTGTGTCGTGTCCATCTACACCTAAAAAAAAAAAAAAGATGCAGAAAGACTTTTAAAAATGCTGTTTTCCTTAGCCTGCCCGTCGCTGTGCGCTGGGTGTTTTCTTGCCTCCAGATGTGCCTGCTCTTTGAAGTCTGGTCATTTTTTTAAATATATATATATATATAGTCAATGGACCTTTATTTTATTTATTTTTATGTGGTGCTGAGGGTCCAACCCCGGGCCTCACACATGCTAGGCAAGCCCTCCAGCACTGCGCCACAGCCCGGCCCAAGCCTGGTCATTTTTGATTGGACATTATGTGGGTGCTGGGTTTCCTTGTGTTCCTTTAATGAATGCTGGACTTTGTTTGGGCAAAGATCCTTTCGTCTTGGGACTCGCCCTTAAGCACTGATGGGGCACAGAGATGCTGGCTCAGTCCTGCTCAGGCTGCCAGGTCTCCTCACGAGTTCTGTCCTCTGGAGCACAACACACTTGGCCAGGTCGGGTTCAGCACCTGTCTGGTGGCCATTCCCAGCCTCCTGGGGCTCCTGTCGTGTGTGTAGACTGTGGCCTCTCTCCTCTGCCACTGACTTGATGCTGTCCCCTCCACCCTGCTGTCTTACTTGCTGAGCTCTGGCCACCTTGGCCCCCCCACCAACTCAGCCACCTTGCCACCTCTTTGGAGGACCCTCCCTGAGTGATTACAGCCACCATCAGTCAGTCAGTGGCGACTGCGGCTCATCTGGCTCATCCCCCTGTGAGGGGACAGTCCTGTGCCACCACCACCCAGTGTCTGGAAACTGCTGTTTTGGGTATTTCCCACAGTTCCAGGCGAGGGACGAGGCCCCACCCTACTTCTTGTTAAAGCTGATTTTTTATTCTATCTATTTTTGAGGTGCCGGGATGGAACAGGGGCCTTGTGCATGCTAGGCAGACGCTCTACCCTGAGCCACACCCTCAGCCGTTAAACTTCATTTTGAGCAGAATTAAAGTTTACTGTCATTTGGGGGCATATTTTGAATGTTGGGCAATTATTTCTTTTTTTTTTTTTCTTTTTTATTTCATAGCTTTATTGAGGTAGAATTTAACAATAGAATGCACACATTTGAAGTATGCGATTTGATCAGTTTTGACTTTACACATATATAACCAATACAATTGTTATGGGCCAGGCTGTATGGGCAATGACCAAACAGACTCCATTTACCCTGAGACCCCACATCATATAGGAAACGCTTCTCCAGTGGGAAAGCCCCGCCTCTGACCCATGAACACACCAGCACAGCACACTGGGCAGCACAGAACAGCAATTCTTATACAATGTGAACTTGTTCTTTGGTTTCCATTTTTCTTGGGTGACTGCCGTGTCAGAGATCGATTGTCTGGATGTTAATGACCACTCTCTAACTTGCAGCCAACTGGAGTCATTTTGGTCCCCTGCCCTTCTGCTTGCTTGCTGCTCTGCCAACCTGGAAAGTCCTGTGGGAAATACCAGTGGACCCACTGCATTGTCTCACTGGCTGCCCAGTTCAGCTCTGTACCTGCTTGTCTACAGCTATGTCCACCCAGATGTGGTTTTTGCAGTTTTTGCCTTTGAATATCCTAAAATGCTCAGGCTCGGGGCTGTTCCTTGCAGAGACAGTTATGGGTTCTGTGGGAGCAGTCACTGGCCGGCAGGCTGAATAAAGACTCTTCAATTTGGACAAAACTGGGACTTGGTTGTTTTCTGAGCAACCGGCCCCACAACACAATCAACATAAAAAGCATTTCCGTTACTGTTTTAAAATTCGAAATCATACAGACGGTGTTTCTTGCATGATTTATTACATTACAGTCAATCATCATAAGACACATAGAACCCCACCCCCACATCACAACTACTTCAAAATTAAATGGTGCACCTATAAATATCTCACAGGTCAAGGAAGAAAGCACAGAAAGGTAAATAAAAAGTGCTCTGTACTAAGTGATAATAAATGCTTAAAACCCAAACTGGGATGAAAGAGTACTCAGAAAAACATTTATAATTTAAAGTACTTGTATCAGAAAGAAACTAGAATAACAATCAGATTACTTTTAAATTAGGGAGTAGGATGGAAAAAGTAAGAGTGGGAGCAGAAATACATGAAATAGAAAAGAAATAATACAGCTAAAATTGATAAAAATCAAGTAAGTCTAATCAAGGAAAAAAAGCAAGAACACAAAATTGATATCAGTGGAAAGGGAGCTATCAAAGTACCCCTTCAGATGCTAAAATATATTAAGGTCATATTACAATTGAACACCAACTTATGTGATAGCTTATATAACATGGTCTATACTAGAGAAAGATCCGTGTGCTTATGAGAAGAACGTGTATTAATCATTGATGGATAATATACTCTATACATGTCTGTTAAGTTTAAATTATCAATGATGTTTTTTTACCTCTATAGAGTCTTTATTTAGTTTTTGTTTGGAGGATCTACCTGGTGGTTACAGGGGTATGTTAAAGTTACCCAGTATTATTGTGTTGTGGTCTATTTGATTCTTGAAATTGAGCAGGGTTTGTTGATGTACTTAGATGCTCCATTGTTTGGGGCATAAATATTTATGATTGTTATGTCTTGTTGATATATAATTCCCTAAAGCAGTATGAAATGGCCTTCTTTGCCCCTTCTGATTAACTTTGCCTTGAAGTCCACTTTATCTGATATGAGGATAGGAACTCCTGCTTGTTTAAGTGATCCATGTGAATGATATTTTTTCCCCAATTTTTTTCTCCTTCAGTTTGTGGATGTCCTTGCCTATGGGGTGAGTCTCTTGGAGACAACATATTGTTTGATCTTGTTTTTTAAAACCAATCTGCCAGCCTGTGTCTTTTGATTGATGAGTTTAGGTCATTTACATTCAATGTTATTATTGAGAAATGATTTTTTTAGAAAGAATTTTTTTAATATTTATTTTTCTTATCAGTGGATACAACATCTTTGTTTGTATGTGGTGCTGAGGATCGAACCCGGGCCGCACGCATGCCAGGCGAGTGCGCTACCGCTTGAGCCACATCCCCAGCCTGAGAAATGATTTTTATTCCCTGTCTTTTTGATTTATTTCTGGTTTTTACTTTGAATTATCTTCTCCTTTGATTGACTATTCTTTTTTTTTAAGAGAGAAGAGAGAGAGAGAGAGAGAGAGAGAGAATTTTTTAAATATTTATTTTTCAGTTTTCAGTGGACACAACAACTTTATTTTATGTGGTGCTGAGGATCAAACCCAGTGCCCCACGCATGCCAGGCGAGCGCGTTACCGCATGAGTCACATCCCCAGCCCTTGAGCCACGTTCCCAGCCCGATTGACTATTCTTCTAGCATAGTTCCTCCCTTTGCTGGTTTTCACTTTTATTTTTCATCATGAAATGTTTTATTGAGTATGTTTTGTAGTGCAGGTTTTCTACTTGTGAATTCTTTTAACTTTTTTTTATCATGGAAGGTTTTTATTTCATTGTCAATAATGAAGCTTAATTTTTCTAGGTATAGTATTCTTGGTTGACATTCATTTTCTTTCAGAAGTTAGTATACATTATTCCAGGACCGCCTAGCTCTGAGGATCTGGGCTGAGAAATCAGCTGAGATCCAGATTGGTTTCCCCCTATATGTAATCTGATATTTTTCTCCAGCAGACTTTAAAATCCTTATTCTGTATGTTAGGCATTTTCATTATAATGTGCCTTGGTGTAGGTCTGTTGAAGTTTTGTACATTTGAGGTCCTGTAAGCCTCTTGTATTTGATTTTCCATTTCATTCTTTAGGTTTGGAAAATTTTCTGATATTATTTCATTGAAAAGATTGTGCATTCCTTTTGTTTGTATCTCTTATAAATCTTAAATTTGGTATTTTCATGCTATCTCATATTTCCTGAGAGTTCTGTTCATGGTCTCTTAACATCTTTTCTCCATAGTCAGCTGTTTACAACATTATACATTTTGTCTCCATTGCCCAAAATTCTGTCTTCAAAGTGGTCTAGTCTGTTGGTGATGCTTTCCATTGAATTTTTAAATTTGGTTTATTGATTCCTTCACTTCCAGGATTTCTGCTTGATTCTTTTTCAGAATCTATACCTCTTTTTTGATCTTTCACTTCCTGTATTTTCTTTCTGATTTCACTCCTTATATCATTCTTTACCTCACAGATCAGTTTGACTATATATACATTCTAAATTCCTTCTCTGACATTTCTTCCACCATGGTGTCATTAGATTCTCTTATTGAAGTATCTTGGTTTGTTTGGGGTGATTTGTTCCCTTGCTCTTTCATATTATTTGTGTGTCTACCCATCTAGAGTATGTATCTGACACAAAAGAGTTTCTACCCTGTGGACTTGTAGTGTCCCTGAAGGTTTCCAGGACCTCACAGCACAGGGACAAATAATGCAACCAATGCAAACAACATACAGCATTAACCCAAATAGTTCCTACTATGACATCTACAGTGCTAATTGTCACAGAGAACAGAAATGATACATTCAGTATTGCCCACAGTAAAAACAGTTAAGTTTGCAAAAGGGTTTATAATTTTGAATGGTTGCCTGGGAGAGAAGTGATGCAGCATGTGATGATTATGAAGGAGGAGGAGATTTTTGTTGTTGTTGTTGTTTGTTTGTTTGGTGGTGTTGGGGATTGAACCTAGGACCTTGTCATGTGAGGCAAGCACTCTACCCACTGAACTATATCCTCACCCCCAAGGGAGGAAGAGGGAAGACAGAAGTAAAAAACTAAAGGAAGAGTGAAAGAACAATAGAGATTGGCTGTTAGCAGAAGAAAAGAGAGAAAGAAATAGATGAGTGAAATATATATGTATATAGATTAAAAATTAGAAAAATAAAAAAATATAAAATTTAAATATACTACCAAATATCCTAGTGCTCAAAATATTGACTCGTGAAAAATAATTGGCTTCAGAAATGCTAGAAATGGGGGGAAAACAAACATGAATCTGTATAAATGTCCATGAACCATTAAGGTCACAATTAAACAGAGAAAATAGAAAAGAAAAAAGAGATCTCCATGAAAAGTTAAAGAATTGAGTCCTTTGGAGTTCAAACCATCCTCAGTTTCCCCTCTCAGCAGTGTTGGTGGGTGACTGGGGTGAGAAAGGGGATCGGGAGGCGGGACTCCCAGAGGCCGAGTTTAGGCTTAGGAGGGCTCAGGTTCTTTGCTAGGTGCTTGTTGGTCTGGAGGTTTTAAATCAGTGCCCCTTCATGGTTGGGCCATTATTTCTTACAATATATTTTTCTGAAAGTTTTCTCTGAGAAAGAAAGGTCACTAGTTTTTGCATGGAAAACCACGGGCCTGGTGCTTTCTGGAGATCAGTTTCTTTAGAACAGGGAAATCAGTGGCAGGTGCCAGCGTGCAGGTACACGTTGGGGGCTTTTATTCATTTCTGCAAATGAACTGAAGCCCACACAGGCTCAGAGCCACTGACCTTCCACCTCTCTCCCTACTGGGGTCTTGCCCCAGCCCCACACCTAGCTCCCCAAGTGAGTCCCCAGCCAGTGGGAGCTCACCTCGCCACTTGGGCTGCTGCCATCCAGCCACGCACCTCTAGGCCAGGTGATCCAGAAGGTTGAGCACTGTGGCCCCCTGCCCCCAGCCCTGGCCTACTGCAGGCCCCAGCCTCCCCTCCCCAATTCCTCTCCTGTACGCCCCAACTCACTCCCCCCCCCCCAGGCCAGGCCACTCTGTGTGGCAGGTCTACCTCCTCACTACCCTGAGTTCAGCCATCCATCCAGGAAGATGAGGAAGACAAGCCCTGGCTCTGAAGGACAGGGACCTGAGTGTCAGGCCCCTGGCCTCCACCTCCTGCAGCCACTGGTCACTGGGTGGTCTGCTCGGGCCTCCAGGAAGGCTTGCTGACTGTAGGGCCCACATGATCCACTCCGATGCAGACCTCAGGACCCCCAGCTGGCCTAGCTTCCTCCTCCGTGAAGGTGCCAGGCTGGGGTGTCTGCCACAGAAGTGGGGCCTGTTCCTGAGCCACTATGGGCGGCTGCCAATGGGGACTGTCTCAAGATTCAGAAGGGCCTGGCAGCTGGGCAGGTGCCAGTGAAGGGGGTAGGTTTGATGGGGGCCACAGCATGTGCTTGGCACCAAGAAGCCTGACCACTGACCACTGACTTGGCTACTCCCCAGGCTCCCGGGCTGCATCCTGCAGATGCCCAGCCAGCAGCCACTTGCACAGCAGGGGCCTTCTAGGATCAAGGCGGTGGGGACAGTGATACCCTCAGGCTTGAAGACCCAGAGCTGCAGGTACCTAGTGACGTAGGTCAGGGGAAAGAACTGTGGTGGTAGGGACTCCTGGCACAGGGTGCTGGCACCTGCTGCCCATTTCTACACAGCTCAGGCATACTGTTGAAGAGTGTTTTTGAACGCCGTGTCACTGACGGCTAAAAAATACCTGCTCTCCTTAGGAGGGACCCTCTGCCTGGCTTTCTTGCCTAGGCCGCCACCTGGTGGCAACACCTCTGAATTGCAGCCACAAGGGTCTGGGGGTCAAAAGGAATGTTTGACCCCATGAGGAAACTAGCTGGGGTCCCAGGCAGCACCCCACCCCAAGACTGTGGATGGAGGAGCAGACCAAGGTAGCAGACACTGGTGTGCTGCCACGTGATACAAGAATGATTTATTAGAACTGCATGACAAATCATATAAAATAACCATTTTCTGAAAGACACCCACGAGACCACCTGAGAACAGTGTACAGCCATACCTCCAAGAAGCCAGGCAGGTAGGTACTAATCCCAGGTCAGAGGCTGGAGGGGAGGAACACAGGGACTCGCGTGGGGGAGGGACACCAGTTTGTGCATAAAAAGAATTGTACAGCAGTGAGCAGGGGTGAGGGTGGATAAGTCTTGGACAAGGCAAGTGGCCACGGCTTGATTCCGGGAAACAGGATGTGGGCAGCTGGGAGGGGCATGCAGGGGTGGGCGGCACCCGGGCAGGCTGGACTAGCACCTCCTCCAAATGGACAGTGGGCTCTGGGGACAGGGCCAGGCAGGATCCCCCAGCCTCCCTGCACACACACACACACACACACACACACACACACACACACACGTAAACATGAGGTGGGCCAGGGCACGGGTGTGCAGGGCCCTGCACTGGACTCCACGCCAGCTATCTGTAAACAGGGAGCCCATAACCGTGGCCAGCAGCCACCTCCCACAGTGGAGGGCCCACCAGGGTCCCACGCCTGCACTGACACCAAGAGCAGTGCAGGCACAGCCACCATCTGATCCGGGGCACTCCCCACCCTACCACAGCCAACAGGCTCTTTGGCTTGGTGGCCCCAGAAACGGCCACCGCTGCAGCAGGGGAGCAGGTTCTGCTCCCCCGCATGCTCCCAGCTGAAGGATCCTGAGAAAGCACAACCTTCCTGGGCCCACCCCTGCTCCCCACCCCGGGGCCGGCCGCAGGAGCCTGCTACGGAGGACTGACTTAATGCCATAGCACAGGGAGACCGGGGGAGCGAGAGGCAGCCATGTTGTCCAGACCACCAACCAGGGAGCTTCGGAGAACCTGCTTCCCAGCCCCTTTGGTCTTGCGCTCACCTTACCCGGGGGCTGTGCACCCATGTGCCCACCCCCAGGCCCCCTAGAAGTCCAGGTCCCTGGCTGGGATGACCTCTGCCGCTCTTTGCAGTCAGTGTGCCGGCGGACCTGGGCTGGCTCTAAACGGACACTGTCTTCACAACTCTGCACCCGGGTCCACAGGCCAGCTTATGCCACCTGCCCACACGTGGGCCGTCTCCCTGGGGCAGCCTGAAGCTCCGTGGGTTTGGCAGTTGTGTTGGCACCAGAGGCTTAGAGTTGTGGGCTTTCTGCCTCAAGCACCTCCAGGGTTGCTTACCTGCCCAGGCTGCTGACTGGGGCAGGTAGAGCCACCAGGGCAAGTCATCTCCCTCCTGGACACGAGTGGGAACATGCCCGAGATCTCCCAAGCTCTACATCTGGCACTGAATGACCCATGCCCAGCACACAGGGTGGCAACAGGTCAGTTCAGAGCCTCCCAGTGAGTCCAGGCAGGGCCCTGACAGGCTGAGGGTAGCATTGTGGTCACCTGGTGGGACCTCCCTGCAATTGCACAAACTACATTTTTCTTTAAAGCTAAGAACAAAAAAAAACAGTGATGAGGGGTGGGTATGTGTCCTGCAGGGCTTGCTCTTGGCAGTGGCCACACCAGACACTGGGCCAGGAGGCTTGTGGGGGTAGGGGCAGCCATTGGAGGCTAGATGAGGTTGGGGTGCTGGCTGGGGCTGAGGAGGGGGCCTGGGCGTGGGAGGTGCTTGCCCATGGGGTTATGGCACATGTGGGATTTTTCACAGAGAACTGCCTGAGGTCGGGCAGGTGGGACAAGAGGTGGGTGGGCAGGTACAGGACACATGCGCACAGGGAGGCTGGCCTGGCCCTCCTGGCCTTGACTAGATCAGGAACCTCTCTGCATCAGGGAGGAAGGCAGGCTCCGGGAGGCCGGGGGGCCCACAGTTGGCCCGCTGTGGGAAGCTCCTTAGGGGCAGGGCTGGCAACAAGGTCTCCACTGAGGTGGGCGTGGACGGGCTCTGGGCTGCTGTCCAGCCCTTCCCGAGCCCGGGCTGCCCCGAGCTTGTGCAAATTCTGTTTCCCGTGAGCAGGTCCAGGTTCCCACTGGGGTCCACGATGGCATTGATGACTGCAGGTTGGAGGTCAGGAGGGTCAGGCCACAGAGGGTCCAGCAGCAGGGTGGCCCAGCAGCCTCCCCCTCACCTGCCCCAGGGCTGGGCCACACCTACCTTCCAGCTGCTTCTGCACTCTCCGCAGTTCCTTCAGGATGGAGCTGATCTCCTGGGGAAGAAACAGTGGGTGGGTGGAGCAGGACCACTGGGGCATCCCCTGCCAGGCCTAGGGGGGCGGGACCCTGCCTGACCTTGCCCACCCAGCCTCACCTTGTTTGACGTCTTCAAGATGGGCACCTCATTCTCGGCGTTGATCCTGGCCTCCAGGTCCTCCCATGCCCGGCCCGTGTTCTGGAACAGGATCCTTCCAGGGGAGGGACAGGACAGAATGAGGATGCAGGGGACCTGGGCGTGACACCTCCCAGACCTCTCCTGCTCACGTGACCCATTCCTGGGCCCCAGAGCATAAGGAGGGCCAGGCTGCTGGCGCTGTGGTCCCCATCTTCGTGCAGAACACTGAGGGATTAGGGAGGGAGGAGGTGGGATTCTCTGAGCCCAGGTTCTGCTTGCCACATGGGGCCGAGTTCAGGTGAGCAAGCGCACCATGTGGCCCCGCAGGCCACGGCTCAACAGGGTCTCGCCCACCTACCACATCAGCACCTGCCTGAGGGCCGGACTCACTTCATCTTCTCAGCAAGATGCTCCGTGTTCTCACGGATGGCATGTGACAGCTGGGACACAGGATTCAGCATCAGGTTATCGAAGATCACCTGGGAAGACCCGGGCATTAGCATGGCCCAGCAGTGCCAAGGTGGCCCTGCTCACTCCTTGCACCCAGACAGCCGGCCAAGACCCCGCGAGCATGGCGGTGGGGCAGGAGGGGACCCGCACCTCCTCGCGGCTCCGAGGCCGCGTCTTGTTGGCCAGGGCACCCTCTCGGTTGTCGTTCATGTTCTGGTCGAAGTCCCGAGAGTTCATGGAGCCAGGTGGCACCTTCTGGAAGTTGAGGCTGGCCTCTGGGATGCGCTGCACCAGCTGCAGAGGGGCAGGGCGGGCAGCATTGGCATGCCTGGCAGAGGGCAACCACCAAGGGGTGGAAGGAGCGGCCCCTCTGCTACAATAGGCAGAGAGCATGAGGGGCTCTGCCCGCCAAGTGCCCCCGGCGCCTGCTCCCTTGGATGGGGCAGCTGAGCTTCAGGTGTGTTGGCCTCCCCAGGCCATGGCCTCTTGGGGGGGGGGGATGGCAGGGGGTCAGCCCAGAGGGTCTGAGCTCAGGGTGTGCAGGACTGGGGAGGGACAATGGCCCTCTGCCTTGGTAGCAGGTACTGTCTCTGGCACAGGCACCCAGGAAGCCAGGGCTTACCTCCTCACGGGCAGAGATGGTTGAGGCGGGGGTGCTGGGCACATTCCCAAGAGAAGGACTATGGGTGGGCCCTGGTGAGCCCAGCGAGTCACCGTCTCCAGCTACATCATGGATCTCCTGGGCCAAAATAGCCACGTCTTTCACCAGGGTCTGGCTTAGCCTGTAGCCGGCAGGAAGGACAGGTCTGTGGGGGGTCCTCATGGAAACTCCCGCCATGGGGAAGGGGCAGCAGGAGCCCACGAGCCTCGAGGTTGCCCCAACTGGTAGTGCACTTCCTCCAGGCACAGGTGGGACCCTGCCACATTGACGTGGCACTGGATGGGGGACAGGGGCCTGGGATATGCAACCCCCCACTCTGGCCCCAAGCCATGTCCAACTAGCCATGGCAGCAATGGAATGGGCCAGAGCCCCACCAGGAGGTTCCACTCACCACTGCCCTGGGGAGGGACAGGGTGGGTCTGCCAAGAGGAGGGCAGTGCCCCCCGCCCCCACTCCTCGGCAGAACTGGGCATGGTGGCTGCTGGGTGTGGGTACCACTCAGCCACAGGGTGTGTGGGGCACAGGACCACCCCTGCAGGCAGGAGAGCTGAGGCAGGGAAAGGGTGGACCGCCATGGCAACTAGAACCTGGGTTCCTAACACCCTGGGGGAGAGCGGGGCAGAGGGTGGGGGCAGAGCCTGGAGGCCAGGGGCCTTTCTGCAGGCAGCGGCCAGGGAGCAGGGCATCTCCCAGCGCCCTGGCGAGGGCAACAGGCATGCCCCAGCAAGGCACCTAGGCAGCTGGAGGGGGCAGAGACCTGCTGGAGGTGGACGCTGTTCCCTGGCCCTACCACCCACATGGCCTTAGTTGGGGCCACACCCTGGTCCTGGGGCCCATGGAGGACCAGGTCTCTGTCCCCAGCTGTCACAGGGTGTCCACTACCTGCCCCTCTGTGACCAGCAGTGCCTCTGGCCCATGCCCCAAGCTGGGCTCTGTCTGATCAGCCTCCCCATGCTGCCCACCAGGACTGGGACCCTTCACTGGTGCCACCCCCTACATGACAAGAACATAGAAGAATGTCCCTCTGACATGGGGGACGTGCCTTGTCTGCTGCTGTGGGCCCTCTCTGCCCAGGGGCACACTGGCACTCAGGATCCGCCGCCCCTTCGCCTCGCCCAGGTACAGTGCCTCCATCCAGGGACCACACCTCTCTTCTGGGTGGCCACACAGCCCCCATGCTCTGCTCAGGTGGCATCACCCGCACACCTTGGGTATCCAAGGGACAGCTCTGACCCAGCCCTCCTCTCTCCAGAGCTCCCGACACACCTACTCCACAGTGGCTTCAGTTGCCATCCCTGCCAACATGCCTGTGTCCCCCATCTTCTTGTGGGTCACTCTCTGGAGGGCCACCTGCCTCTCGTCAACTTCAGGGTGCCTCAGGGGCTCTCAGGCTGAGCGTCAACAAAATACGTGGCATCCACCTAGGTCCAGGACCTCACCTGTCCCTCCATGAACTTTTGAGGCCCAGCCTTTGTGGCACTGACCACTGCTCAGGGGAGACCATGTTCACTCCACTTATCTCCCCACACCATCCTCCCATCATCTGGGCCGGAGACCGACAGCTGCTGAATGACCACGTGAGGAAGCTCATTTCTAATAAAAACACTGGGGTGCCCTCCTTGTTCCTGGGGTCCCTGATCCTCATGGGCAGATCTCATTCATCCACTGCCCGCCCAAGCATCCTCCACATCTACCTGGGGCCAGGAGGAGAGCCCCAGCCCAGCCCCTGCCGGCTCTTGGCCACTCACCTGGCTATCTCCGCGATCTCTGCTGTCTGCACGATGAATCCATAGGGGTCAGGCTCCTCCTCGTCATCAGTGTCCCGGAGGCCGGGGGCCCGGGGGCGAGCACGGCCAGCACCGCTGGCCCGGGGGGTCTGCGTGGCTGTTGAGGCGTGGGAGCGCGAGTGTCTGGGGGAGCCGTGGTGGGAGCCATACTCCTCCTCGGAGGTGGATGTGTAGTCTGAGCCCTGCTGCCGGCGACGCGCGTCTTGAGTGAGTGGGTTGGTTCAGGAGCAAGAACAGAACAGAGTAAGCTCAGCACCCATGCACCCTGGGGCCCTTGAGGTCCCCAGACTGCAGGTGCCTGCAGCTGGCTCCCATCCCAGAAGCCCTTCAGCAGAGCACCAGCAGTCGCTGAGCTGCGGGGACCACAGGCCACCACCAGCCACCACCTGCCCAGAGAATACGTGGGCTGAGTGGCCAGGTACTCCCAAGTCCACCTCAGTGACCCAAGTGACATCTACCCCTGATGAGACAGGAACCAGTCCAGGACAGCAGGGAAAGGTGCTGAGCCGACAGGGAAGATGGGGGTGGACCTCCCCTGAGGGTCAGTCACACAGGGGGTTAGGGCACAGGGTGAGTCCAGGCACGCCCCTGGGCAGGGTCCTCCTGGCTCTTGACCCAGCCCTGAGCTGAGGCCCTGAAGCAGCTTCCAACACGCAGGCTCCGTGGCTGGGCCGGGCGCCTGAATGCTTGGGAGCATGGAGGTGTGGCATGCAGTGACAGTGGGTTCTGCCAAGCAGACTTCCTGCCAGTGCACCCAGTAGCCATAGGTGGGCAGCAGGTAGTGGGGGCAGGTGGGCCAGCCCTGGGCAGGGCAGTGCGGCCAGAGCAAGGGCAGAGCTGCAGCTCCTCAGCCTCACACCAATCTACTCCATGAGCACAGCTCCCTTGGCAGGTCAGGAGAGGGCAGGCTGTGTGTGTGAGGACCCTGTCAGGGCAGGTGGGCAGCAGCTCCAGCGGCCACTGTCGCCTGTCGCTGGACACATGGGTCTCGGGTGCAGGGTGAGTCTCTCATGGGGTCTGACCCAGCCTTCCCTGGCGGAGAGGTCTGTGGGCTCGGAAGGCTGTCAGAGAGCCTCCCACTGACGGCAAAGGCACCCAGCGCTCTCCCCTGGGCTTCAGCCACAGCAGCACGGGGAGCAGAGGACCACGGAGAGCCCCCCCAGGTCCCCAGGCCCTGTGGTGGGTGGCTCAGGAGTCACAGGAGGACTCAGCTAGAGTGTAAGAAGAGTGGCAGGGCCAGCCCCTGGGCCTAGTGGGGAGTGGGATGTGCCCCTGGTCCCCAGAGAGGTCAGAGTCATCTGCCTGCATGGGGGCAGCAGGGACACTGCAAGTCGGCAACCCAACCTCCAGCTCTGGGAGCAAGGGCTCCCCTGGCTGCCACGGGACAGGCAGACGTGCAGGAGGTGTGCAGGCGCTGGAGGCCGCCCTGGTCCTGGCCCGCTCGCCAGCCCGCCACCCACACTCACTGGAAGAGTATCTGGCGCTGCCTGGGCGAGCTCGGCTGAAGGGCTGGCGGGAGCCCGCAGGGGTGGCGGTGGCAGTGGCGGCGGCGGCGGCCTTCCTGGCAGCAGCGCGGGCTTCGGCCATGGTGGGCTTGCGGCTGGTGGAGTACAGCTCGACACTGCGGCCGGAAAAGCCTGCGCGGGCCGGGGCTGTCTCAGAGTCGCTGGGCCCTGTGAAGGAGCCTGCCCGCTTCCGGGGCATGGCCAGGATGTCCAAGCGCGACAGCTTCTTGGTCTGCTCAGGAGCTGGCCGGCCGGCCAGCTCGGGATTGGCCGGGGGCCCCCGTTCACTGTCCATGGCCTCGGTGTCTGAGGTGTCCCCCAGTCGGGCTCGTCTCAGGCGGGAGGCCCGAGTGGGCCGGGGGGTGGACAGGCTGTTGGAGCGGGTCAGTGCCTGATGTACCTTCTGGGCACTAGTGGAGCTGCGGTTCTGCTCTTCCCGAGCAGCGGGCGATGGCGGGGGGGCCACTGGCTTCCGACGAGGTCCTGGCCGACCTGCCCCAGTGGCCTCCGGGGTCTCATGGTTGGAGATGACCAAGTCTGAGCTGGGTGGGTGGGTGAGGCCAGAGCCCCGCTCATCATCAGGCCAGTCCAGGGAACCTCGGGGCCCATGGCCCCGCCGTGCAGCCAGGCGTCTTGGGGGCTCCCCGCAGCCCAGGTCTGCTGGGCCTGGTGGGTGCTGCTGCTTCTCGGACAGCTGTTCCCAGGTGCTGCTCTGGGTGGCACCCCCAGGGTCTGGCACTGCTGGTGGGGAAGGCAGCTTCTCCTGTCGCCCTCGGGGCTGGGGGGTTGTTGGACTGGGTCCATTCTTGCCACTGAGCAGGCTGACGGTGCTGGCCGTGTCCACATCTGAGTCCCCAGACAAGGAGTCCTCTGGGGGCCTGGGGGTGCTGTCCCCCTCCCCCTCTTCCTCTGCAGACTTGGAGAGCAATCGTGCCTCCAGGGCCGCCAGGGCTGACTCGGTCTCCTTCAAGATCAGGTGGGTGTCCTGCGAGTGGCAGTCCATGCGTGAGGCCCGGGCTGCAGCCAGGTCCTGCAGGAGGGGGTGACTGGAGATGTGCGGGAGCTTGCCAGGTGCAGGGCAGCTGCTGGCCGGCTCCTTGGTGAAGCTTTCCTGCCGCACAAAGGCCACGGCTTCCTTGGGAGGGGGCAGGGAGGGTCTGTGGGGCTCTGGGGACGGCCCAGTGCACAGCTGGATGACCATCCTCCCACTGGTACTGACATAGAGGCCATCGCTGGCTGGGGGGCTGGTCTGGGCTGCCTGACCAGGGCCCTGCACCTCCCCAGGAGCCACATGCGGCTTCTGGGAGGAAGTGGCCTCCCTGCTCTGGCCTCCAATGAAGAAAGATGTGGGGGCCGGCTCCCTAGGAGTCCTGGGTGAGCGCCGCGCCCCAGCTGGCCCCTCCCGGGGGCCTCTGCGTCTCCCTTCCAGCTTCTCCGCGCCTGGCTCTGGGACCCCGTCCGACCCGCTGGCATCACTCAGACTGTCGGGCTCCAGGTCCTCCTGTCCCACAGGGTAGCTGGCCGGCTCTCTGCCCAGGTCGGGTAGCCCGGGCCCACTCCTTCTGGCAGCCTCGTGACCTGCAGGACTGGCAACCCTGTCGCCCGGTAGCCGTGGGAGCAGTCGCCGCGTGCGTGCAGGCAGGGGCCCCTCGGCTTCTCCAGCCCTGGGCCCAGGGCCGTCGTCTGCAAGGCACAAGGACAGCCAGTTAGAGCGCCTGCAGGTCTGCAGCCCTGAGCACGCGGCCCCACCCTGCTCTAGCCCAGGACAAGGCAAGCCAAGAATGTGGCCGGTGGCCTGAGGCTGTCCTGACCTGGCCTCCACCCCCATGGCCTCCCTGGGTCACGTACCTGGCAGACCTGGGTCTGAGTAGCTGTCGGCCAGGCTGGCCCAGCGAGACACCCACTTCTGAGCCCCAGGGGAGCCCGGAACCAGGAGGCCCTGCAGAAAGAAGGGCAGGAGTATGTGTCCACAGCATGGGCAGCACACATCTGGAGGCCAAGAGCCAGGAGGGTATCCACCTGTGCTACCTGCACCTGCCACATGCACCCCCAGGCACAGACAGCAAGGTGACCCCACTCCCACGGTCTCACCTGGACCTGTGTGAGCCCATCATGAATACCCACTGGGCAAGCTCTGCCAGAGGGGCAGAGTCAGGAGTCAGGGCTCAGCTCTGGTCAGCAGCTGTGGCTGTGCCCTCACCCTTGGCTCCATCAGTCCAGTCTAGGGCAGCCCATGCCCCTGGTACCCAACTCAGCTTGGACTCAGCACCTGGCCCTGAGCCCTCCATGCCAGAGCCCAGCCCAACTGCTCTGGGAGCCTGCCCTAATCAGAGGCCTGCTGACCTCGGGCCCCAGGCCCTCTCTGGAAGGCCACCTGGGCTCACACCTGGTGCTCCATCTGGGGTGCCAAGCCTGGTGGCCGGGAGGCAAACTCCTGCAGCAAGGCCATGCGCTGGGCCACACCCTCATCACTGGACTCCTCTCTGTCCCCTTTGATGACTGGGCGAAAGGTGGCCGCTGACACCCTGGAGAGTTCGGGAGACTCGAATACCCCAAATACCTGCAAGGAGACAGCACTGAGGGTCAGAGGTGCCTGGTCCCACTCCTACTGGAGGGGACAGGGCAGGATATAGCTGGACATGTCAAGTGGGAAATGGGCCCAGCTCCAGTCAGGTAAGAGGCTGGGACAGGGCTGCTATGAGGCCTCCTGGAGCCCCTCCACCCAGCTGGACCAGGCATGGGGCCAGAGGCCTGGAGCAGACCAGTGGGAGTGCCCTCCCCCCGCGCCCCATGGGCACTCTCCTAGCCGCTATGGCACCTGGTCAATCATTTTGCGGGCCTCCTCCACCTCCCTGTCCTGGGCCTCTGTCTCGATGGTGTAGGTGCCCGCATCGCTGAGGCTGTCCTCCTCCTCCTGTCTGCGTGCCTTGGTGAGCTGGGGGTCTGTGGGAGGTGGCGGGGGTGTTGGGGGTCCCACGGGGCTGGCCCCTCGGGGTGTCAGGGGGCCAGGCAGCACTGGGGGCACCTTCTCGGGGCCAGGCCTGGTGGATGGGGAGCTCTCCCGCAGACACTGGGCCATGAAGTCCTGGGCCAGGCGGGAGCGGCGCCCCACGCTGCCGAAAGGGCGGGCAGGTGCCCGGGGGGCGGGCGAGGTGCTGCCCAGCCGCTCCTCAGTCTTCTCCCGTTTGAGTGAGCTGGCCCTCTGTGGTCCCGAGCCGCTGCCTGCCGTGCGGGTGGGAGCACCCGGGCGCTCCCTGTCGGCAGTGCCTGGGCCTCGGCGCCTGTCGGGCTTGGGCTCCCCGGCAGGCGTGTGTGTGAAGGACTGAGAGCGCTTCTTGCGGGGCGTGTCCTCATCAAAGAACTCGATGACAAAGGCCTGCTGGTTGTGCAGCAGTTCCTGCGGGTCCCGCTTGATCTGCCTCTGCAGCCGCACCTGCTCCCCGGAGCCCTCGGCGGTGGCCCCGGCCCCCGTGGCCGCCTTCCCCAAGGGGTCCTCGGAGTCGCTCTGTGTGCCGTCCTCATGCTTGTGGCCTGGGGGGACCAACACATCAGGAGACAGCACTCAGCCCAGAGGCCTCGCTGCCCTGGACAGAGGTGAGCCATCACACGTGGTCTCACACAGGGAAGGGCAGTGCAGGGCACCCCACATGCAGGACCCTGCCCCTCAGACCTGTGGTTCTCAGGAACTCATCAGTGAAACCGACCAAGCTGATGGGGCCCATCGCTGGCATGGTGGACGTGTGGCCACCCATAGCCCCCACCCGCTAGCCCCTGGGCAGCACTCACCCTTCAGGGTGCGGGTGTGGATGGGCAGGTCACTCTTGGTGCTGTGGCGGTCATCCCCGGGGCCGGGCCGGCGCAGTAGGCTGGGGTCATTCTGCACCAGCCAGTCGGCCACCTTGGTCTCCGCCGAGACGGCCTCCACAGGCGTGGGCTCCTTGCTGGGCGGCCTCCGCTGCCGCAGGGAGAACTTGGTGATGTGATCCTTGATCTTCAGCTTGCCGGGGCTGCCGGCGTCGAACTCAATGGTGAAGGAGGCGTGGCTCTGCACCACAGGGGCCGCGCCCCCACCCCCCTCCTCGTCCTTCCTGGGCACCTCGTGCACAGGCGTCTCTGGGGTCCGTGTGGGCTGCGGGGCCTCCTTCGTGGGGATCTCGAAGTAGCTGGGCTCCCGCCGGAGCGAGTAGCCCTGGGGCTCCACAGGCGCACGGAAGCCATCCAGCTCTCCATCCCGCTGGGCCGCCTCCTTGGGACGCTCTGGGGGGCAATGTTCTCAGACCAGGCCTCGGGATAGCCGCCCTCTGCCACCATGCCTGTCTCCCCGCAGGGCCCAGCCGTCCCCACCCCGCACCCCTGGGAGTGGGGAGGCATGTGCCGGTGTGGGGCCCACCTGGGCAGGGTTCCTCCTGGCGCCGGTCCTCAGGTGTCGTGCCACTGTCATCCTCACCCCACCAGGAGGGCTGCCCATAGAGGGGCGTGCGGTAGGCCACTGCCTCTGTGGGGGGAGTTGAAAACTCTGGGACTGGAGCTGGGGGAGAGGCGGGGCTCTGGAGCGGGCCCTGGCATCACCTCCTGGCTCAGACTGTGCTGCTGAAGACCCTGCTGGCAGCTCCCTGCTCTGAGCCACATGCCTGGGGAGGGACAACTGCCTGCAGGGCCTTATCCCTGCCTGAGCCTCCTCGGGAGTGGCCATGCAGGAACTCTCCCTAGGGGTATAGTCCTCCACAGCCCATCCCTGGGGCAGGCAATCTGGTCAGCCCTGGCTGGCCCTCTGCTCCTGGAGCCTGCCCGACACCCCCTTCTGGCCACGAATGCTCTGTAGATGGCTGGTCACCCAGGCCCACGTGGCACCTGGGTGCTTTGGAGCACTGTTTTTGTCTGAACACTGGCCTCCGAGGTTCAAGTCACAGCTCATGTGAACTCTGGCTTTCTAAGTCCTGCTTGCACTGGTTCCGCCATCAGCATGGTGGCTGCGAGGTGGCAGAGGGTCTGGAGGCCAGGCCACCGTCCAGTACCCTGTGCTCCTGTGGTGAACCTCCCTGGGCAAGCGCCCCTCCCCAGGACCTTCCTTGACCCAGCACAGCAGCACACATCTGCTTCAGGGCAGCCCTTCCCTGGTATCTGGCCCAGACCCTCTACTGCCCCTCGGGGCTGAACCACCTTCCTGCCCAGCTGACTGCTCTGAACCACTGTCACCAGGACGCGGGCAGGTACTCCAGGCAGCTCAGATGACTTTCTGGAAACCTTCCCAGTTCCAAAAGACAAGCTTGGGCTGGGCTCCAGAAAGCAAAAGGTGTGCAGCTGCCCCCCAGCCGGACACTGGCTGCTCACAGCTCCTTGCTGCAGATGTGCAGGCTGAGGCTGGGGGGAGGACAGGCAGAGTCCCTGGACACACCCCCTTCCATCTCCACCCTGCACACCCCACACACCCAGCCAGGTGCTCTCTCAGGCCTCCCAGTGCTACGCCCTCCCCCTGTGCACACCCAGAGCTGGGTGGCAGCTATCATCCCACGCAAGACACAACCAGGTTTTGTGGTGGAGGCCCCCAGCCCCCGGTGGCTCGGTGGTGCAGAATTGTGTCCAGATGTCTGACACTGGGCAGTTTAGCCTCCAGCATCCATATTCTGCCTGCCTCTGACCTGCTTGAGACCACATGGGTGGCCAGTTGGTGGCCCACCAACTGCAGACTCTGGGATGTGGTGTGCCTGGGCAGGTGTGTACAGAGTGAGGGTGCAGGTATGTACGGGCACCTGAGCCCGTGCACAAGCAGGCAAGGGGTGCCCTAAGTGCACAAGCTGGGGTGCAGGGTCATGCAGGGAGGGGAGGAGGTACACTTTGGGGGAGATGGGGTACAGTGGGGAAGGACAGGGCATGATGGGGGAGCTGTGGGAGAGGAACATGGTGTGAGGATAGTCACTAGGTGGAGGACATACTGTGGGTGCGTGGTAGATGGGACATGAGGATGGTCCACCCTGTCCCTGTTCATCACCAGCCCAAGGCCTACCTGCTCCAGGTCTCCGATCCCCCTTCTCCGGCCTGGGATGCAAGGACTCGCAGTAGGGTGTGTGCTCGGGCAGTGCCTCGCCTTTCTTGGGTGCTGGGCCCTTGACGCTCACCTGCAGCTGGCTGGTGTACTTCTCATGCTACGGGCAGGCCGGCAGGGGAGAGGGGTGGGCACCAACATGGGGACACAGCCACCCAGGGTGGACCCAGCCTCTCCCTCCCACTTGGACAGAGCATGAGACCTGCCCATTTAGGCAGCTCAGGATCCACACCTCAGGCCACAGAGCTTTGAGGGGCAGCTGGGGTTTGCTCTGATGGGAGGTGGCAGTTAAGGACACCAGCACAGAGTGTCTGGACACTGCCATCTCCAGGCCCCACCAGAAACAGGTCCAGGTGGCAGGGTTTTAAGCGCAGGAGTCCTCAAGGTTGGGGACCAGAGACATCTGCATACTGGCAGAGTGGGCTCACAGGCCCTGCTGCTCTGGCTGTGCGACCCCATGCTGCCCACGGTCATTTGAAAAAGAGGCTGAGGATGGTCCACCCACTGGGCTCCTGGCTGAGCTCTAAGCAGGTTCCCACACACCTGTGCTCCCACACCAACAAGCAAGGGCAGAGGGGACACCTGCCTCCTGTGGCTCCCCCAGGTCCCAATGAGGGCTCTGCACACATGACCCAGCATACTCAAGGGCACCCGCTCAGAAGGTGCTCCTGTGGCCTCCACACATGTGCCTCCTCTTGCCCTCCTGCTCCTAGCCTCCACAGGACCCTTCTCATACCCAAGATGCTGGTGGGCCCTGGGTGGCCACAGGGGTCCAGTTTCTTGCCCCACCGTTGGTGTACTCTGCTCCCAGTGAGACTTCTGTTCCAACGGGTGACCTCAGCAGCCCCTCCCTGGGCTCTTGGCCACCTACCCAGCCTTAGAGGTCTGTCCTCTGAGCCACAGAGCCAAGCATCATAAAGACCGCAGTGGTCCTGATGGCTCAGCCTTACCCCACCACTCCCTCTCCAGCTGCCCCCCCCATCTGCCACTGCATACGCCTGGAGAGTAGTGGCTACTTCCTCACCTGCCAGACTGGGCTCTCTGGCAGGGCAGGACAGGTCAGACTGATTCATGGGACCCACAGCCAGGATCTGGGCCTGGGGAATGTATGCCAGGGAGATAAGGCAGAGGAGGCAGAGACGGGGGGATGGGGTTAAGGTCTCACGGCCAAGGAGTCCAGGACTGGACCTGCTCAGTCCTGGGCTCACCGCTACTAACCTTGAGTGCCTCCTCAGGAACACGGTGCTGCACACGCTCTAGCACGTACATGTTAGAATGTGGACTTACGTTAAAGAGAACACAGAGCAGAGAGAGCTGGGAGGACGTGCACCCAGAGCATGGGGGCCAGTGTGGGGATGCATGCCCAGGGTGTGTGGGCCAACTCAAGCCCAGCCAGAGCTCCCTCGCCATGTCCCACATGCTCACAACACAGGACATCCAGCCTGAAGAGCTTGCGGTCAAACCAGGAGTGGTCACTTGATCCCCAGCCCTATGTGACCTCGGGCTCAGCAAGTAGGCTGCCATAGGCCTAGACAGGGACGGGAGCTCCCTGGGTCCCCAATAGGAGGTGGAGCCCAGCCATGGGCACGGTGCTCTTGAGTCGCCAGGACCTGGCTGTGACTGTTAAGGCCCCTACACAGTTCCGGGACAAACTGTGATCCTGGTTCTGGAAGGAGAAGTCCAGAGGAGGGGAGTTTCTCAGGAAAAGGATATCGTAGCCAAAACGGATGACATCATTGAGCTTCAGCGTGACATACTTCTGATCTGGGATGCGCACATCATTCACAAATGTCTGTGGAAGAACGGGGCAGTGCTCTGAGCTGTGGGGTCAGCCAGGGACAGCTGCCGAGGCTCTGCAGACCCTCCCTGCTGACCTGTGTCCCTGGCTGACCTCAGGGTGCCACAAACAGCCTACAGCTCTGTGACATTAGAGCCCAGTCAGGTAGCTGGCCCTCCAGGGCCCAGGAATGCAGATCAGGTCAGCACCCCGGGGGCCCTCTCAAGCCCATGCAGGTAACAGAGGAACACCTGTTATTCAAGCAGCCCTGTACAGGTGGGCTGCCCCATCTGATGAGTGGGCTTAAGGGGAGGGGCTCGAGGCAGACCCCAGTTGGACCTGAGGCCCCCTTGCTGGGAGCATGTTGAGAGGCTACAAAGGGTAGGACTCGTGCTTGTAGGAGGCTCACAGTGTAGGTAGGGCCTGAGGCCATGGTAGGACCCTGATTCACAACTGCATGGGTGGGAAAAGGATGCACCCTGATGGCTTGTTTTCTTCTTGAAATAGCATCCTAGGATGGCCCACGTCCATTAAAACAGAGATCCCAACAGGTACCTCCAGGATCGACATCTGCGGCCCTGTTTTTCCATTCCACACACCGGGCTCCTCTCAGCCAACCCTCCCGACTCCTGCAACCAGGGTCTCCCTCCTGGCCACCTCCCTGCTCCTGCCAGTGACAACTCACAGAAGGGAAGGTCACAGAACTCCCGTACCCAGAGAGGGCACTTGGGCATAGGTCCTTCTATGGAGGTACACTTCCCAGCCCTGTCTCCTCTATCACCTGAGGTGTCCACTCACCGGGAAAAAGCCACGCCACCCCTGGAGATCAAGTCCTAGCCAGTGAAAGCCCTTCTGGCCTCTGGCAGAGAGCAGGATTCCTCCCTAGGGGAGCAGGAGGCTGGGAGTAGACTGGGGAATGGGGGTGGGGCCCAGCTAGGAAATGAAGAAAGGGGGCAGAGCTGAGGGGAGGGGCCAAGGACAGGAGATGAGGCAGGGCAGAGCTGAAGGGAGAGGCCAGAACTGAAGAGTGGGGCCAAGGTAGAGGGGAGGGGCTAGAGCTGAAGTGCACAGAGCAGGAGTAGGGGGTGGTGCTAGGGCGACAGGGAGCGCCACTGCAGAGTCCACCACACTTACCCCATTGAGGCTGCCCAGGTCCTTCACCCAGTGCTCGTCGCGGTCCTGGTCATAGTTGATGACGGCATGCTGCTTGTCCACGCTGCGTGACTGGGGAGGCATAGAGACAGCCTCAGATGCCTCATCTCAAGAGGAGAGGCACCCCTGCGGGCCCACCCAGGGTGGAGCACCCCATGCTGCCTGCACTCTTTAGCAATACCAACATCAGCCCCTGAGCCCCCAACCCCTGGCAGAGGGCACCCCTTAATGCCACCAGGACAGGCCACAGGGCATTAGGGCAAGATGCCTAGGCCACTTCTCCCATCCTCTGCTGCCCCCTGGCCCTGCTTCCAGGAACGCCCTCTCCAATGCCCCCTCCCATTCAGCAGTGGGAGCCCATGGGAACCCTGTGATCATCTGGGACAGGCTGTTCTTCCAAGGTCAGGCAGGGGCGTCCAGTAGAACCCAGAGGAAAGCAGAGCAGGAGACTTGTCTCAGGGAGGGACCTCCTCCTCCTCCTGGCCTTGCCCCACAGGGCACACAGCCTCTCAGTGTGATAGACACATATGCGTGTGAGTCTCAGGCTCACTCCTATGCTGAGAGTCACCCAATTCCACCTCTAGCTGCCACCCACCCTCCACACCCTGGCAGGCCAGGGCCTGGCACCCGCCCACAAACCCCTCAACATACACATGGTACTTCCACCTGAGTCTCAGTTTCCCTGGCCACCAGCCTACCCAGGATCCCTCTCCCCCCTCTCTCTTTTAGAGAGAAAGAGAGAGAATTTTTTAATATTTATTTTTTAGTTTTCGGTGGACACAACATCTTTATTTTATTTTATGTGGTGCTGAGGATCGAACCCAGCACCCCACGCATGCCAGGCGAGCACACCACCGCTTGAGCCACATCCCCAGCCCCCAGGACCTCTCTTAAGGACAGTCACCCCAGCTCTCTCATGCTGTCAGCCTTGACTGGAAGACCCCATGCCCTACCAGGACAGAAGCAGAGACAGGTCACATTCTATTTACTTAGGGTCTGCCAGTAGGGGCCATGTCACCCGGTCCACAAGGCCATGTGTCTCAAGTCTCAGGTCTTAGCACCCAGCATCCCCACACCCCCACACCACAAATCACGTTGCACAGCTTGGGGCTGTGGGTGTCCGGGTAGTGGCTGCATCCCTGCTGACCCTCTCCCCCACATGAGAAGCCACAGGCCTGGGGCCCAGCCAGCAGGACCAGCCAACCCTGGGAAACCATCAAGGACAGGGTGTGCTCCAGGTTGCACCCCCGCAGGACACTGAGGTCAGCCTGCAGAGCCCCTGTGGTGAGATTAAGGGCTGGTACGACTGCTCCCTCCTCCCTTCAGGATGGCCCCCAGCCACAATGGTGGTCTAGGACCTGTGTTCCAGTGGGACCTCCCCCCAAGCTGGTCATTCACACCTATGGCCACTGCAGAGCCCCTCCTCCCTGATGCTCTCCACCTGCCCTGCTCCATCAGTAGATAAGCACTAGAGGCCCCCAGGACATAGCCTCCTTCCTTGTCAGAGTCCAGGGAACACAGCAGGGGCGGGGGGGGGGGGGGGCGGGGGGGGGGCGGGGGGGGGGGCGGGGACACAGGCAATGTCACATGGCTTGGCCCAGGGTTAATGTCTAGCCCTGCAGGTATGCCAGCGCAGACCCTAGACAGCACTGCAGCTAGACAGACTGGCCTCCATGCTCCCATAAACACTGCCACTGAGGAGGGAGCACCCGGAAGCCCCAAGGTGTCCAATTTGCCCACAAGGATGGTGCTGCAGTAGAGACCTGGGGAGCCAGAGAAGGGAGCACAGGAGGGCGGGGCCCAAGCCACACTCTGCACTCCGCCCTCTGTCTTCTCAGGATGTGGGCAGGGTGTGGGGGACAACTGACCCAGGAGCACTGGGTCCTCGGGCAGCCGTCTCTGAGTTACCTCCCTTGGCACAGCCCACATCATCCATGGGAAATAGAGGTTGGTGGCCCTGCCAGCCAGTGCCCTCACTGAGAGGCCTCAGGACCAGTCCTGGTCCAACTCACCCACCCCCAGTGTAGCAGGACTCTGGCAGAGGGGGTCAGACCTTGAGCCCCTGAGCCCCACTTCTTCCCGTCCCAGACTCTTCATCCAAAGCTGGCCCCCAGCACCAGTCTCTGCCCTAGAGAGGACAGGCCTGAGGGACATTCCCAACACTGCTCCCTCCACTGGCCTCAGCCTGTTCCCCAAGGCCTTGGATGCTCCTAGTACTTCCTCCTCCTACGGGCCCTGGTGGCCGGCAAAGAGCAGGGGAGGCACTGGCTGGGGGACACTGGCACTCCTTCCTCTGGGCATTACTCCCCGGGGAAGAGGGCCATAGGGTGGAGGGCCTCGCAGCCCTCTGGGTGAAAGTGGGTACCTGACGCGCAGACCATTTGACTGCCCCTCTGGGCAGCCCTGAAAGACAGGCACGTGGTTCCTACTCGGAGCCCACTCCAGCAGCCAGAGGCCTAGGGCTCTGGGATGGGCTGGAGGCTCACCTCTGCCTGCCACCCCGCCTTCTATATAGGCCAGCTCTCTAGACATTCAGAAGGAACCCACCGCCTCAGCAAAGCAAAGCCTGAGCCTGAGAGCTGGGCTCTGGCCCCTCCTTGGGCCAGGGTCTGGAAGGGGCATGGGGGAAGAGTCTGGCCTGGGAGCTTCTGAGGCCACCTGCTCTCACCTGAAGGGTGCCCAGGACAGTTCCGGGCTCTGCTGGCCCGAGGTGAATGGGATGGGCAGCTTAGACACTGGGTTTGCTGAAGACTGAGCCCTGGAAGGGCTTCCACCTAAACTTCCCAACCTGTGACCCCATGGGCCTGCTGTCCACAGCCAGCCTCCCTGGACACCCTCCAGGCCCCTCCCAGGAGCACCAGCCCAACATACCCCTTGCCACTCCCAGGCGCACACACCACTGGTCTGAATTCATCCTTAGTCCTCAAGCTGTGGCCATACCATGGCCACTCCCCCCGTCTGCCCCACCCCCACCTGGCCCTTGCCAGCATTCTGATCTTGTTACTCTGCTGCTGAAACTTTCTGGGACTGTCCCTGGCCTGGAGGAACAGTGGCCTTGCCTGAGAGCCACAGGCCCTGGGGGCCTCTCCTTGCCCTCTCCCTGCCAGTCCACCATCTGGCTTTGGTCACACCATTCTGGGGACTCTGAAAGCATCATCATTGAGACCCTCGCCTGGCCCTGGTCTTAGCCCACATAATACTCTCTGTCCAGGCTCACCACCTCCCCTGTCCCAAACACCTCCCCTCTCCCAGAAAGATGCTTCCCCCACCTCCGGTTCCCAGTTTCTGGACTTAACACAGGGGTCCCACCAGCCCCCAATCACACCTGGGCCTGGGCTACCCACGTACTCCCAGGTCTGACCTTCTCCTGCTGGCCAGGGCCTTGTCCCAGACACCCTTCTGCCATGCCCCTCTCAGATCACAGATGTTCCAGGAACTCGTGTCCCTCTTCCAGAAACCTCCCTCCCAGCCGCGACACCTCAGACCAGAAGCAGACCCCCACCCTGCCAAGCCCACATGCTCAGGGGCTAGAAGCCAGCCCACCCATGAGAGGCAGCTCCTGGCCCAGGGCTCAGACCTGAAGCACCCAAACCAGGCCTGTAGGAAGGGAGGCCTCTGACAGCGGAGACCAGAGTGCGAGGCTACCAGGGGCTCTGGAGTTGGAGAAAAGGTCTAACAATTTGTACTCACTTTAAAATGGAATAAAGATATGTCTCCCAAGTTTATGTCTGATGTTCCCCGTAGAGGAGAGCCCTGAACTGGCTGTGCTGACCCTGGTAGTGGTCACAACCCGAAGTTCAGGCACACCCTCCTGCCAGCTCATCCCGAGTGTCACCACAATGAGCCCGCAGCAGACTGACTGGACTTGCTGCCAGCAGGGGCTCCCAAGGCTACTCTGATTGTGGTTTCTGGTTCAGGAGGCAATTGTCCGAGTCCCAGATGTCATACTTGCCCATGGACAGCATGGTGGAGGCCAAGAGGACAGAAGACACTTCCCCATGAACTGGCAACACACACACACACACACACACACACACACACACACGTGCGACATACGAGTACTCACACACACAGACACGTGTGCGCAGGCCTCCCAGCCCCCATGCTCATCCTCCTCCCCTGAAGGGACCCTCCTGCCTGGCCCCTCTGCCACTCTTGCTGATCCTCCCTGCTCACACTGTGGGCCTGGTCAGCCCTGGAGCCCCAGTCCTGCCCACAGTGCTGCCTTCTTTGCACCTCTCCCCATATGGGGGTGAGCGGGGACATCTTATTGATGGGTGACATGTTTGTGCTCAGCTCCTGCCTGGAGAGGACAGCACGGGAGCACTTTCTGGGCCCAGAGAGGAGGCCTAGGGCACTCGGGGAGCCAACAGGAAGGTGCTGGCTAGTGGGCTGGGGTGGGGACTGATAGAGTCCACATGGGGAGGTAAAAGTGGAATCAGGTCCCCTTGGAAGCCAGGGCAGGTGTGAGGGCTGAGATTCCTGTCTGTGAATGGGGTGGGAGGAGCACTCGGGGGCTCGAAGTGTGGGGTGAGGGGCAGGAAACAGTGGAAGAGAAGGGGCCAGGCTGAGCCGAGGTGCGGGCCTCTGAGAGCGCTGGTGCAGCCGTGGAGTGGGGCCAGAAACTAGAGCCAGGGAAGGTGCGGGACAGCATGTGATGGCCTGCCACAAGCAGGAGCAGAGGAGCCTGAGGGCCCTCGAGTGCAGGTCCCAGAAAGCCACTGGGAAGGGGATGGCCACACGTACCCAGCTTCTGAGGGCCCAGAGGGGTGGTCAAGGGAAGGCAGCTGGGGAGCCTGCAGCCAGCTGGGATGGGGGCCAGGGTTCAGGTGGGGGTCTGGCCGGGTGGGAGAAACACTGGGTGGGCTGCTGGTGGAGGAAAGAAATTCCCAGCAGAGGTGGCTCCGCGGTGAGTGAGGAGGAAGGGAGGCTGGCCCGACCCAGGCCCAAATGGCATGAGGAAGGGTGACCGAGCAAGGGCCACAGGGGTGAGGACAGGGAAGGGGCAGCTGCCAGGGTACCGAGGGCTGCCGCCGGCACTCACCCTGTGCCTGCACCAACTCCTCAAGCTGTCTCCCATGCAAGACGTTACATGGCCACACCCCCAGGACATGGAGCGGCAGAAACACAGGCAACCCAGGAGGGGCCACCTGGCAAGGAGACCTGAGAAGCCACCACTGTCCTGCCCTGCTCAGGGCTCTGCCACTCCCAGGCTGAGAAGCAGGACTTGGGCCTCAGCCCTGTCTGGGCACCCCAGCACCTAAGAAGAACAGCAAGCAGCACCAGGGCGGGGCCACCGAGCGCCTAGGCTAGGTCCCCAGAACCCCAGGCTCCCTGTGGCTCCTCTCAGAGCCCTCCTGGCCACCAGGGGGAATGGCAGGGCACATCCTCATCACACTTGAATCAGGGCCATGCAGCTCCATGCCACACTGTGGAGCAACCTGCAGGTCAGGCTGGGGCTACTCTCCAAGGCTGGGGACAGCCTGAGCCCCCACATCTTACACAGTCTTGGTGCCTTTCAATGAGTAAAGTCATCACCAGATGGCTTCATAGCACAAGAAAGTGATTCGAGGTGAGTGTCCCACACATGGCCTTGCCTGTCCCTGTGGCTGTCTTTGAGCGACACACCCCTGCGGGGGCAGTGGGAAGCACTGGCCTGCTGCTCCTGCACACAGCTGCTGACATGGTCTGACCACCTACAGAGGCACCAAGAGGGTAAAGGGCAGAGAATAGTCTGGGCCCAAGGAACAACCTGAGGCGTACCAGGTGCAGACCCAGGCACATGGGAGGACGTTTGTTGAGAAGCCAGGGTCTGGCTCAGCCCTCTCTGCCCTAGGACAAGACACCGCAGACTGGGCATTTGTAAGCTACGGAGACATCACTCACGATGCCAGAGGCGGGAGGGCCAAGATCACGGTGCCTGAGACCAAGGGCCCTGTCTGCCTCAGTCCTTTCTTGGCAAGCCCCTACGGGCTTTCTTAAGGACCCTCATCCCATTCATAAGGACCATCAAGTCCTGATCCCACCAAAGGCCCTGCCTCTCAATACCATCACCCTGGGGACATGTTTCTATATGTGAATTCAGAGGGACACAAACTCAGACACAAATGGAGCGTCACTGGGACAGTGCTTTCCCCAGATGGAGGTCAACAAACATTTGCTGCCCAGGTAAATGTGCTTGTGAGGGTACCCTGCCACAATCCCGGCCCTGCCCACCTGACAGAGCCGGGTGCACTCAGGGAGTGCAGTGGCAGCCAGGGTTGCACATGGGAGGCCACGCCAAACTGAAACGTGCTGGGGGGTGGCAAACTCCCCCTCAGCAGCCCCTCAGCTGGACAGACAGGTTGCCCAATAGGATGTTCTTCTCCTTCTGAGGGTCCCAGGAGGGGCCAGGGCCCGTGTGCCATGCTGAAAGGTGGGGTCCAGGTAGGCTACAGGGAGCCCAGCTCATTCAGGAAAGGATACCCCAGGCCAGGATGGCAACACTGCCCTTCCTTCCCAAACAGGCACATGCAGAAGCCCCAAGAAGCCAACCCAGACTCTGAGACCCAGGGCATCCAGAGAAGAATTTCTGATTGCCCAGCACTCCTCCCTACTAGGCCCTTCCCACCTGGGGCACCATTAGGAAGCCCCCAGCTTTCACCTGGACACGTAGAGGAACAAGACCACCAGGACCATCCTCAGATAGTTCTGATGGCCGGACAACGAGGACATGGAATACCCTCTTTCCAGCAGCTTCTGTGGTGAGCCCTTGGCCCTCTGCCTGCACAGGGCAGTATCACCTTCCTGGCCCCGATGCTTTGAGGATCCAACGGAAGCCCAGGCACTTTCCGGTAAGAAATGGGCCTGACACACAGAAGCCTGTGCCCACAGTACACTCATGCCCCCCCCATACCTGCCCACAAGAGGCCCCAGAACCCTCCTGTGGGTCAAGGACCCAGGCAAAGAGGCCCCAAGCCCCGACTCACCTGCAACATGAGCTCACATTCATCGCGTCCCACAAAGATCAGCTCGCGTGGTAGCCGGTGGCGGGTGCCGCTGCTGCTCACCAGAAACCACGACGTGACGCTCATCTTGGTGCTGACGAGGCCTATCTGGCCCTGGAGGGAGGTGGTCATAAGAGTGGGGCTCCCTGGTCTGGGCCTTGGACCCCTGGACACACCTGAGGCCCACCAAAGATCTGCCCATCTAAGCTCAAACTGGTTGATTCCAGAACTGCTGGGCTTCAGCATAGCAGGCCACCCACCCCTCCCAGGCGTGCCTTCAGTCCCACTGCCTTTGTCTTGTATGACCTGCCTCTCCTTGGAGGCCTACCTGTGGACCCCCCAAGGTCCTCCCCATCCCCCAGGCCCCACCTATTCCCCTTCTCTCTAGGTGCCAGGGGACAAGGTCCATGGAATTCTGGCTACACTGCCTGTATGTGAACCCACATGTCCACCTGATCCACCAGGAGCACCTCACAGTGACCCCTCAGGGTTCCCAGGACATGAAACCTGAGCCAGAGGGCCCACTTCTCCAGCAGAACTCTCTGGAAGCCCTGACACAAGAAGGCCTCGGGCGCAAGACTGGTTCCATCACGGCTCAGTGCAAAATGTAAGTGCGGTGGCCTTGTCTAGGCTGACGGAGAACTTGTGGCTCTGAGAGCAGAGCATGCACTCAAAGGCGGGGTCTGGGCAGGAGCTTGTACCCAGTGTACAGGTTCCTTGCCCAGGAGGCCAGCCCTGAGGCTCTGAGTCCCTGCACATCACAATCTGCTTCATGTAGAGAACAGGTGAAATTAGGAGACAAGTCCAAAGGTGATCTGGAGACTGGTCAAGAGGTGAGGGCAACAACCCAGGACAGAAGTGACAGTGCTGGGACCCTGGTGAGTGCACAGGTGGAGATAAAGGCAGGGCCACTGCAAGTAGAGGTGTGGAGGTGGACATGAGGGTGGGACAGAGGAGCTGGGAAGGATTGGCGGTCCTGGACAGAGCTAGACAGGTGGGGGCCATCGCTAAGCTGGGAACAGTCACACAGGGTCCCCCACACACCTCCCAGGAAGTGCACACAGTCTACACATACGAGGTGACACCAGTCACCCCGGCCCTTGGGGCCCAGGCCTTATACTGCAAAGCCCAACACCCACACCAGAGGCTAAGCCCAGCTCTTCACTGAGGTCTCAGCTGCATTCCAGGTGGGCAGTGCAAGACCAACATCATGCTCCACCCATCTGAATGCCCAAGGGGCCATGCATTCCATGTGTACTGTCACCTTGCCCAGCAGGCAGGAAGAGGGAGAACCGTCTGCACCAGGAGGAGGCAGTTCCAGTTCACCAGCACGCCCCTCATTCTGGGACCCCTGCCCTTTCTTAGGGCCCAGCCTCCAGAGAGGAAACCACTGGAGACCTCAGGGTGAAACTTCAGAGTCTCCAGAGCCCAGACAGCAGATACAAGGCCTCCACAACCCTACCACCCAGAAAGCCCTGATCCTGCTGGGGAAGATGACAGGGCTCTACAGAGAACCCCCACCCCATCAGAGTCTCCCAGCCCCCATCCAGCTTCAGGTCTCATTCTCTGTTGTCACCTGCTGCTGGTTCCCTGTGGCCAGCAGACTGGGCCTCCCCCAGAGGAGGCCACAGCCTCTGCCTAAAGCAAAGGGAGGTCAAGCCCCCAGAGCCTGGTCAGGCGGCTCTGCAGGAGGCAGGCCACACACTGTCACCACCAGCCCATCCTGAAAAGGCCTGGGAGTCACCAGAGGTTCCCAGCAGCCTGCCGCGGGTTTGAGGCTGGGCTGGCCTGGCCATGGTTGCCAGGAGGGAGAATAATAAACACCCCAAACTTGTCCCCTCAGCTATCCCAGCCAGAAGGGCCACAGCCCAGAGGGGAGGAGGAGAGGAGGCAGCGATGGGAGAGGCTGGGGACAGCAACGAAGTAGGCTGGCGGCTGGAAGGAGCAGGCAGGCTGGAGACAGGCCGAGAGGTGGCAGGGACAGCGAGGAGACGGCGGCGGCGAAGGGAAATGAAGAGAAGAGGAAGACAGAGGGAGGGACAGAGGGAGGAGGCCGGGAGGAGGCCGGGAGGCGGCCCGGCGGGAGCGCCAGGCCTGGAGGGGGAGGGAGCGGCGCCTGCTCCTGAATCAGCGCTGGTCGGGGGCGGCCAAGGCCCTGCGGGTGCCAGGGCGGGGACCCGGGTCCAGGCCTGCCCCCTCCACAGGCCGCGTAGACGCGCACCGGGCCAGGCCGCGTAGACAAGCGCCGGGCAGCCCCTCCCTGCCTGGCGCAGACCTGGGCCGACTCCGCGGCGGCGGGGACCGGCCTGGCCAGGTGCGCCGGCTGCCCCCACCCCCGCGCCTTTGTCGGGGCCGCACGGGGACCTCGCTCCCCTCCGTCCCTTCCCCGCGCCGGGTGCGGCCCGAAGGCGCGCAGGTGCCGGCGACTGGAGGCCCCGCCGCGGCAAGCGCGGGCTGGCGCGTCCTACCTGCGGTTCCGGCTCGGCCCCTGCTCGGGCCCTGGCTCGGCCCCCGGCTCAGCCCGGCTCGGCTCGGCCCGGCCCTCCCGCCCGGCCGGCCGAGCGCTGGGCGGGGCCGCAGCCTAAGACATGCCCGGCGCGGCCCGCACGCTCGCCGCAGCCCCGGCCGAGCCCACGGGCAGAGCGGCGGCCGGCGACCTCGCGCGGCGGGTCCCTGACGTCTGCGGGAGGCACGCCCCGCCCCCGCCCCGCCCCCGGGCACGCCCCGCCCCGCCCCCGCCGGAAACCAGGTTAGGGCGGGGCGGCCGCCCGCAGGTGAGTGCGCCCTCGTGGGCGCCGCCCAGAGGCTCCGCGGGCCCCGCCCCCGCCCCGCCCCCCGCCCGGCTGCCCCCGGCCCCCAGCCCCGCGGCCCCTTGCTACCGGCCCCCAGCCCCGGGGCCCCCGGCTCCCTCACCCCGCCCCCGCCCACCTGCCCACCTACCCGTGGGCTGCTCCCAGCCCCACTCCCCTCCGGTCTCCGCCCCACCCCGAGTCTCAGCCGCGGGACCGGTCCCTGCGTACTGGGCGGAACCCGGTTTGCAAAGCAGCTCAGCGTGCTGGCCCTGGGCCTGCGGGTTAACGCTTAACCTCGCTTCTGGAGCCCAGCCGCATCCCTAGCCCCCAACCTTTGGCCCCAACTGTCCAAACGAGGGGTAGAAGGTGAGGGAAGTCGGGTGAATCCCAGAGGCCTACTCAGCCCGATCGGGAGCTTTCCTCCCTGCTCACCGCGCCTGGCGGATGGGGCGTGGGTCCAGTGGCCTCAACTGTGACCGCATCTCTCCAGCCGGCTGGGGGTGGGGTGGTAGGCACGGACGCGGCCCTCCCTGGACGCCCTCTGTGGGCCAGACCTTCCGGGGGGCCGGGGGGCGGGGCTAGGGCTGGGAACTCCAGGGCACTCCCGGTTCCTAGGGTAAGTTCTCACGGGCTGCGCGCTCTGTGCCAGGTGCTACTGTAGAGTATCCAGTGTCCCTGGAGCGGAGAAGGGGAAGGGATTAACGCTGGGGGCAGGGCGTCTTTGGAGACGCTGTGGACGAATTTTCGAGAGGGCATTCCTGCATTCCAGGTGGGGAAATGGTGTGAGCGAAGGCGTGGAGGTGAGGAGCCCAAGTGGGGCTTTATCCTAAAGGTGCTGGAGCTGCCGGGCCTGCCCGGACTACAACAGCGCCTGCCCCGCGTCGCACCAGGGCCTACTGGCCACTCCGTGGTGCCTGTCCACAGCCTGTGTTGACTGACAATCGCTGGGCCCGATCTGGGGGCGGGAGCACTGAGGGGATCCGATGTACCCCTAAGGGAGTGTGCCAGGTGGTGGACACTATGAGTACGTAAGCCAGGGAAGTACCCGCATGGAGAAGGTGAGATTGTGGGGGAAAGGGAGGGCCCTGTAGTCTGGTGATCAGGCATTTGGACGCCATCCCAAGGACAATGTGGTGCCAAAGTTTTGATGCCAGACTTGTTCAGACCAAGGCTTTAGAGAGTACTCAGGTGTCCACGTGGGTGGGTGGTAGAACTTGGTAGGGGTGGGCCTTGTGTCCAACCAGAGGCCCTGGGCTGGAGAGGTAGGGCAGAGGAGGACAGGAGGAGGGCAGATCTAGTGGGAACCAGGGGGAAGAGGGACTGTTGGTCACCTGCTTCCCAAAGAGTGTCACAGGCCTGCTCTCCCAGAAACTCCACCTACTTCCCTCTGCCCTCTGCCCTTGGGGCTCTGGGGAATCCCCTTCCACAGGACTTCATCCCCCTCCTGGTTTTGCCTTTGTCCACAACTTGGCAAGTGACCCTTTATAAAAGTCATTTTTTCTATTTTTGCCTTTCTTCTGCCAGGACCTGGCCTTCCTCCAAGGGGAGGGGGAGGCAGGGATGATGCCCCGAGTTCTTCCTGGGCCTCCAGAGCCAGCTGTGTGGAGGTACTGGGCTGAGGTGCCAGGGCCAGGAGAGCAGGTGTGGAGTCAGCAGTGGGGCCTTGGACAGGAGCTGGAGGCCTGAGCGGGCCAGTGGCATTTGGTCTCTCCAGCCAGGGAGCAGTGTTAGTACTGCCCAAGCACCGTGATGCTGGAAGCCCACAGGAATGGATCGTGGCTCTCTTGGGTGTACACTGAGAACCCACTGGGAGACCAGGAAAGGAAACGAGGGAGGGGGTGAGGCTCCAGTTTGCCTAAGTTGATCCGGACCTTACATGCAACCCCAGTAAAATTAGCTTCAGAAAGTTTTATAAATACACAGAAATTTGCAGTGGCACATGCCTGTAATCCCAGCAGCTTGAGAGGCTGAGGCAAGTTCAAAGCCAGCCTCAGCAACAGTGAGGGACTGAGCAACTCAGTGAGACCCTGTCTCTAAATAAAATACAAAGTAGGGCTGGGGATGTGGGTCATGGTCAGTGCCCCTGAGTTCAATCCCCTGTGTCTTCCCCAAAATTAAAAAAAAAAAGTAAACAAAAATTCTAAACTTCATGAAGAAATAAAGATGCAAAGATGACTGGTCTTGAAAGGACTGGAGTAGAGTTTCTCCAAAGAAGATACACAAACCACCAATAAGCACATGGAAATAATCTGACACCACTAATCATTAGGGAAATGCAAATCAAAACTACAAGGAGAAGGGCTGGGATTGTGGCTCAGTGGCAGTGCACTTGCCTGGCATGTGTGAGGCACTGGGTTCGATTATCAGCACCACATATAAATAAATAAAGGTCTATCAACAACTAAAATAAATAAAGGTTAAAAAAAAAACTACAAGGAGATACTATCTCACACCCAATAGCTACTACCTGAGCAAATCAAGTGTTGGCACGGGTACAGAAGAACTGGAGCCCACTGCAGATGGGCACAGAAAATGGTTCAGTCGCTACAGAAAGCAGTGAGACAGTTCCTAAAAATTTAAAAATCACCATATGATCCAGCAATCCCATTTCTAGGCAAAATTGAAAGTGGGGACCTGAGCAGATGTCTGTACACCCATGTTCATATCAGCAGTGTTCACAGCATTCCCAAGGTGGCAGCAACCCAGTGTCCACGACAGAACAAAATATGTGTGTGTGTATAAACTGTGACTAAACCTTGCAAAGAAAGTGGGACACAGGAGCAGCGTTGATGATCCTCCATGCTGCACTGGGTGGAATGAGCCAGTCACCAGGGGCCCAGTAGTGCACGCTGCACTCATGCAAGGCCCCTGGAATGATCAGTCACAGACAGAGGGTGGCGTGGTAGGTGCCAGGGGCGGGGCAAGGGAGATGGCGAACTGGTGTCTAATGAGGACAAAGTTTCAGTTTGGGGAGATGGAAAGGTTCTGGAGCTGGAGGGAGGCAATGGCCCCCTGGCAGTGGGTCCTTAATGCCACTGGGTTGTTGCCTAGAAATGGTTCCTGAGTCCATGGTGTGTTTTGTACATTCTACTACAATAAAAAGGGATGAAGAGCCCATAAAACTTAGAAAAGGAGACAACACTGGTACACTGTCCTAGGACCAACCAGGACATTGTTTTCTTTCTTTCTTTTTTTTTTTTAGTTGTTGATAGACCTTTATTTTATTTATTTATTTATATGTGGTGCTGAGAATCAAACCCAGTGCCTCACACATGCCAGGCAAGTGTGCTGCTGCTGAGCCCCCGCCCCCGCCCCAACCACCAGGACATTTTGTTAGCAGCTTACTGGACACAGGCCTGAGGTCATGGCCACTTAGAGTGATTTTTTTGTGCATGTTAAAATCCACGAGGAACAGGGATTGATTATGGAATTAGGGTGTTGAGACAAGAGGGTGGCCATCTAGGGAAAATGTGCCCTTGGACCCCTATCCCCCTCCTGTGTAGGAACTCCATAAACCAGAAGTTTAAATGCAAAAAACAAAACCACAAAAGCATTAGAAGGAAATACAGGAGTTTATTTCATAATCCAAGGTTTTTCTAAGCATGACACAAAAGCAAAAGCCACAAACACATTCCTGAAAAGCGTAACTAAATTACCAATGGAAACAATTGCACTGACACAGTTTCAGAACCCAAGGACTGCAGCATGCTGGGGACGCAGGTCAGAACTCACAGGCCCGGCCAGAGACGGCTCAGCAAGCCAAGGACCCCGCACCTGGAGGGTGCCAGTGGCTGTTGCCATGGGATGCTTAACTTCACCCACAATTAGAAATGGAAGGATGGAAGGGCTGCAGGGCAGGTGGGCAGCCCAACTACCAGCAGGAGTGTGAGTGCGTCGGGGCGCAGGTACAGGCACAGGGCTTCCGCCTCCCCCGGGGCACTGCCAGAACTGTTTTGATGAGGATGCTACATTAGTGGGAATTTTGCTGTACTTTTTTTCTATTTTGGGAAGGGGTCTTACTTTGTTGCCCAGGCTATTTTATTTTTATTTTTGTGGTGCTGGGGGTTGAACCCAGTGCATGTGAGGCAAGTGCTCTACCAACTCAGCAATATCCCCAGCCCTGACCAAGCTATTTTGTTGTAATCTTTAGGGGACAGGTTGAGGAGGTAGGAATCCCCAAGGGATGTTTCAGAGTCAAGAGGTCATGTGGATTGGGGTCAAGGACACCATGACCTCAGGGCCAGACAGGACCCAGCTGGTGCCTGGGGCTAGAGGCAGTATGTAGGTATCCCTTAGGAGTCACAGTGGGGGTCAGTGGCCACCCCAGCCCTACACAGCCAGCCCTGCCTGTGGGCCTTGCTCACCCACACTACCTGCCCCCACCCCACTCATGCCTCCACACCCCTGCGTTCCCACCCCAGTGCTGCTGGCCTTCCGGCCTCCTGCATTAGCACCCCACTGCTCCCTGACATTCACCCCCAAATCCCCTGCCCCAATTGCCCCTGCATCCACGTCCCCATTGCTCCCCTGTGTCCATACCCCCTGTCTACTCTCCATCGCCCCATGTCTTGTGTCCGCTCTCCATTATCCCTGTGTCCACACCCCCATTGCCTTCTGCATTCATGGCTCCATCTCTGGCTCTGGGCTTATGAGGCCAGTCTGGATGGGACACTGATGATGTGTAGGGAGAGACGTGGGGGATCCCTGAGTTCCTGTCTGAGCATCTGATGGGCACAAAGCCAGCTCTCCTCCTGGCCAGGCTCCTTCCCAGCCTTCTCCCTCCACACACATAACTCCACTGGTGGACAAGGCCAGAGAAGTCGCAGAGCTACTTCCTTCCTGTGGGAAGCCTTTCTCAAGGGTCCAGCAGAGGAGAAGAATGGCCCTGGTCACCTTTAGCAGATCCCTGCTTCTAACCACCACTGTTTAGGCCCAGCGGTCACCTGCCCTGCAGCCCTTCCATCCTTCCATGCAGTCCTGTGACCTCCACTAATCCTAATCTGCTCCTGAGGCCTTTCTGACACTGTAGTCAGATTAGGTTTCCTCCCTTTAGACCTGACGAGGGGGGCTCGATTCTACCACACGAACCCTGGGGGCACTGAAACCAGGCCAGAAACCCTGGAGCACGCGTCCTGGCTGCCCCACACCCTGGCCAGGCGCGAGCCCTGGGAAGGAGGGCCTGGAGGCAGCTCTGAGGTGGGCGCCTGGTGTTAAGAAGGTCTCAACGAATTTGAAGATCAGAATAATGGAGTATGTCTTCTGGTCACAGTGCAATCGTGCCAAAACATCACAGGCAAGGTGGCAGTCCTGGAGAGTGAACGTGGACACCTGCCTCTCGTCTCTAGAAGTGGCAGCTCCTTGAGTTCCTCTGCCTTCTGGGAAGGCCCCTGTCTGCCCAGACTCCTGCAGGAACCGGTCCCCACCCCAGGCTCACCTCGAGCTGCCCACCTGTCTCGACTGCCTTCTTGCCCCAGCTGCTGCGCTACCTGTGGCCAGTCCCCACCAGGGCGGCCGCCCCCAGAGTGGCCTCACCTCTGTTTCCTCCCTAGGAGGTCTGTCCTTGGGCAAGCACCGGCCACCCTCCCAAGCCTCCCAAGAAGCCTGCAGGACAGTCAGCCACATGTCTGCAGGAGTGGGAGGCGCGGAACTAGGTGGGCCAAGACTTCCACCCTGGGACTGCTAAAATGAGCCCGTGGACCAGGTGGACCTAGCCACACCAGTCCAGGGGGCAGCTGTCCAGAGGGGCGGGAGCTCCTGGCCCCTAGTGGAGATGCTGACTTGTGTGTCCTGCAGGTACCCTGTGGAAAGCAAGAAGGGGGCCAGAAGTGTGAGCAGGGACTCTCACAGGCAAGGACCCCCTCAGGGAGCCCAGGAGGCAGAGGCCGAGGGCGAGCGGTGGCTCGAGGCAGGACTTCCATTTGCTTCACTGGCTTTTAGGATGGGGAGCCTGCAGTGGTGGAGCCAGCAGCGGGTGGAGGTGCTGGGGCACTGGGAGCTTGGTGGGGACGGCTGGAGGGGTCACAGGCCACCAGCAGAGAAAGGCAGCACTCTCCAGAGCAAGTGGAGGGAGGCTGCAGTGATCGAGCACCACTGTGTGCTGCCCCCAAGCCCTGGCCTGGCCTTCACACCACCTCCACTTGCAGGTGATCACAGGCAGCTCCGGTGCTGAGCTGGGCATGAATGGTGGCAGCAGGTGTGCACCCAGAGTAGCTGGTGTGGCTCCTAAACAGGCCTCTGGGCATCATCCCCCAGACCCAGGACTTGGGGCCTCCCACCTACACGCATCAGCCAACGCGGCTGGACTTTCTGAAGGTCTTGGTGCTTCTCTTCCCAGGACCTCCCCTCCCAGCAGGCAGGGACCAGCCATCGACCCCCCACCCTTGGAGGGAGTAGCTGGTGAGTCCACAGGGACAAACCCAGGGTAAGCAAAGACACAGGGTGTAGAGGGGCACTGCCCACCATGGGGGTCAGACAGTCCAACCCCTGTGACTCCAGTCTCCACTCTGGTGGGGCCATGTCACAGTTGGTGCAGGACAGCCACCAGCCTGTGAACACAACAGAGGTGCAGACGTTGGAAGAAAAGGGTACCAAGCCACCTCATGTGCATGAACACAGGAGGCCTGTAAACCACGTCCTCAGCAAAACAAGCTGTTCCAGAAGAGAATATTCAGTGATCAATGGTTTTTTCTGTGTTAATAATGAGCTTCTAGCAATGGAAATGGAAAATCTATCTTTATAAGAGTGAAAAAATAGAACATGCTTAAGAAAATCACTAAGGAGGCACAGAACCTAAATGGAAAAAAAATGGAATGAATGATATAAAGCAGGATCTACACAAAGGAAATGCACTACCAGCTAGAAGCCAGGAAGGTGGGCATGGTGGTAAGATGACCCAACTCTTACATGGAAGAGAAAGTGGCCAAGAACAACCAAGCCCAGAATAGGGAAGAACAGTGAGGGATGATGCCTTCCAGATATTAGCTGGAAGTCTCTAAGGCTACTCCAGCCCAACATGCATGGTGTTGATTTAGGACAAGCAAGTAGATTAATGGATCAGAATTGAAATCCTCTAAACAGACACATCTGACAGAGAGAAAGGTAAACTCAGAGGGAAAGGATAGGTCTGTTGTTCAATGAATAACACTGTGCCAGCACAATGAGATCACCTCTCTAAGAAAAATTCACATAGCAGGCAAATATTAAAAACAGACCTTACAAATACTGGAACACAGAAGTAAAAAAAGGTGGGGAAAAACATGCTGTGGGAAGAACTGGTGCAAGCCAGGAGCCTGGAGCTCCGCAGGCATGCCAGACCCTGGTGTGCAGAAAGACACCCAGACAGGCTCCACGAGGAAGTGGAAGGCCGGGAAGGCACGTCTGCAGAGAGACAACAGACGAAGAAAGCACAGCACAACAGAAGGGTCTCTTGGAAATTCATGGGAAATCAGAAAAATGGACCAAGGGCAGTTAGTGATTCACTGAAAGGCAAAGATGAGCGGTTGACAAACATGTGAAGATGCTCAGATCCACCAGCCATCAGGGAAGTGTCGATTGAAGCACCCACCAACACGGCTCTATCCCAGGCCCCCAGAATGCAGTCAGGCTAGCCAAGAGTGCCAGGGCTGGGGACCAGCACGTGCCGACGGCAGAATGAGAATCATTATGGCCTCCTTGGAAGCAGTCTGTCAGCCGTCTTTTTAATACAGTTAAAAAGACCAAGGGATATGACCCAGCAATCCCCTGAGAATTTCTGCCATAGAAATAAAACAGGGCTGGGGTTGTGGCTCAGGGGTAGAGCACTTGCCTCGAATATGTGAGGCACTGGGTTTGATTCTCAGCACCACATATAAATAAAAAATAAAGGTCCATCAGCAACTAAAATAAATAAATGAAATTTAAAACACAGAAAGAGTACATGTTCACAGCTGTCTGGTACACCATTGTTCACAGTTGGCAAAACAAAACAAAACTATGGGAAATAATGTGAGTAGAAACATACGTAACTGATTCCTTCATTCACTAGTGCACTTACCAGTTACATATGGTACCCTGTTCCATGTTTTTAAGATTCCAGGCTGAAACAACAAGCAAACCAAAGCTCTAGCCCTTAGGGAAGGTTTTTTTTTTTTTTTTTTAAGTCAAGGAAATAGAAATAAGTAAGCATAATTAAAATTTAAAAATTTAGGTATTGATGAGTCATAAGTAAAAAATAATCCAAGAAATAAAAGGAAATTTAGAAAGCAACAGCATCTAAAATAATTAAATACTTAGGAATAAACCTCCGAAGAGGCAATTCTACAAGAAGATGAAAGATTGATATGCCCCAAACCGCAAAACACTGTTGAGAGAAATTAAAGAAGAGCTAAATGAATGGAGAGAAATTCCATGTTCAAGGACAAGAAAATTTCCATCCCATGCTCGTGGATAGGAAGACTAAACATGGCTCAGATGCCAACACCTTTCAGAGATGGTCAAATAGCATCCAGTCTCCATCACAATCCCAATGGCATTTTTTTTCCCCACAGAAATAGAAAAGCCAAATCCTCAAATTCATGGAGAATTGCAAAGACTACAAATAGTGAAAATTGTTGTTAAAAAGAAAAATAAAGCTGAAGGACTCACATTTCTCAACTTCAAACTTACTACAAAGCCATAATAATTAAAGCAGTGTGGTGCTGGCATAGACAGACTAGAGGGACAGAGCAGCAAATCAAGAAAGACCCCCCCCCACATATGGTGAAAAAAAAGTGTTTTTTTTTTTTTTTTTTTTTTTTTTTTGTACTGGGGATTGAAGCAATTTACCACTGAGCCACATCCCCAATATTTATTTTTATAAAATAAATTCTGCACCGAGGACTTGCAGGGCGCTCCTCCGAAACAGAGGTACAAGTGTCCACCTCGCCAGGCACACCGGTCAGCGGGAGGGCAGAACCGCAGACTCGCCAGGGCGGCTGCTCCTTTTCGCTTTCTAAAGGAAACAAGGAACATGGGCGAGGGCGTGGAGACATCGGGACCCTCCGGATTCACAGTGGGAATGCAAAACCTTGTGGCCACCACGGAGGACGGCCCAGCGGCTCCTCAAAAACCAAACAGAATCGCCAGTTCCACCCCGCGATTCCACGCTCCTCACGCGGAGAAGCACGGCGCCCGGGGGTGGATGGAGAGACCCAGGGCGGCCCATGCTCACCAACCGGACGGCTCCACCTCGGAGGGTCCTGCACAGGAGGACGGGAGGGCCCCGAAAGCGTGGCCAGAGAAACGGGTCAAACGCAGAGCCCACTTGCCGCAGCATCCCGAGTGGGCACTCGCAGGGACCCGCGGCAGAGAAGGGTCAGCAGCGCTGGGCAGAGGGAGGGGAGGACGTTATTCCTTAGTAACGGGCCCAGAGTCAGGGATGATGGGAAAGTTCTGGAGACAGGTAATGGTGAGCATCCCAAGACGTTGCAAGATACTTGACACGGCTGAACTGGACACTGAAAATGCTCAGGATGAATTTCATAGTATATACTTTTGCCATGACAAAAAAGAAAAAGAAGGGGCTGGGGATGTGGCTCAAGCGGTAGCGCGCTCGCCTGGCATGTGTGCCACCCGGGTTCGATCCTCAGCACCACATACCAACAAAGATGTTGTGTCCGTCGAGAACTAAAAAATAAATATTAAAAAAAAAAAGAAAAAGAATTTTGCCTGGATGTGTGGCACACACCTGCAGTCCCACCTACCAGGAGGCTGGGGGGGGGGGGGATTGCTCAGGCCGGGAGTTCAGGGCCAGCCTGGGAAATGCAGTATCTCTTAAAAATAAAAAATTCAAATCAATGTAGATGTATGTTTAAGAAATGGGAAGGGAAGTAAGGGGTGCTGTACAAAACCCCTATTCAACAAAGGAGGACAGTCTGAGGCCGCATACGTGAGAGGGGAGAAAAAAGGAAATGCCTGAGTAAGCCTGCCTTAGTGGCCACACGTTAAACCTGAGGACATTAAGGACTGATTGAAAGGCAGAGACTGGCAGGGCGGAGTTAGAAACAAGACACAGTGTCTGTTAGAGACACACTTAGACTCACAGCACAAAATATTGAAAGCACTGTGGTAGGAAAAGATAAAACACAAACCAAAATCAGTTAGAGCCTTTATACTAATATTAGAAAACAGAGCATTAAGATAAAAACTGTCACTAGAGACAAAGAAGGGTGTGTTATGATGATGAAAGGAAGCTGTGGCAGTCAGAAACACACTCTCAACAGAGCCCCTGGTACAGGGGGACAGATAGGACAGAATCAGAGGAAGAAGTAGAAGATTCAGCCACCTGGTGGAGATCTTAGCCACCTTGAGAGATTTCAGCACTCCACCTTCAGTCACGGACACAGCCCCTGACAGAGGGGTCTGGACATCATCGACCCACCACCTAACAGACCGCGGGGACGTGTTCCACTCAACCGCATCAGTACACACACTCTCGTCCAGCCACAGGAACTCATTCTGGAACAACCAGTCAGGCCACAAAGCAAGTCTCAATAACTGAAAAGCTCTGAAATATAGAAAGTACATTGTCATGGTGTTCCAAAGAGACAGAGCCACTAGGGGAGAGAGAGCCACTAGGGGAGAGAGAGAGACAGAGCAGGCAAGGGGGGCTATGGGGAGGGGCTCACCTGAGGCCACAGATGGAGCCATCCTACCCTAGGCCATCTGAAACGCAAGACCCTGGGGTGCCAAGGTCAAAGCTCAGCCCAAATTGGAGAAGCTCCTGGCATAACTCTCAGTCTGAGGCTGAAGGCCCAGGACCCCAGGAGGCTACTGGCACAAGTCCCGGTGAGCCTGGAATTCTGGTGTCCAAGGGCAGAAGGAGGGACAGTGTCCCAGCTCCAAGGGAGAGAAGGGAAATCCTTGCTGTTCTGTTCCATCTGGACTGAGGGAGGGTGCCCCACACGGAGGGCAGCCTCTCACATGCCAGCCTCCTCTGAAAACACCCTCACAGACACCCAGAAACAATGTTGCCAAGACACGGTGCCACCAAGTCTTTTAAGTTAACACCTAAAATCAACAATCACACAAAGTGTGCTCTCCAATCACAATGGAAAAACTAGAAATCGATAACAGAAGGAAGTGTGAGAAATTCACCCACATGTAGATATTAAACAACACGATTCTAAATAACCAAAGAATAAATAACAATGACATTCTAAGTACTTTGATACGAATGAACATGAAGACATGACATTCCAAAAATTATGGACGTAGCTAAAGCAGTTTTAGAGGGGAATCTACAGCTGCCAATGCCTTTGTTAAATACAGACATCTGAGAAAAACCTCAGATCAATACCCTAAACTTCCCACTGAAGAAACTGGAAAAAGAGCAAACCAAACAAACCCAAAGCAAGACAAAGGAGGTGGATGATGAAAAGTGGAAATAAATGAAATAGAGAAAACATGAATGACAGAGAAAAATCAATAGAACCAAAGGTTGGTTCTTTGATAAACAAAATCAACAAGCCTTAAATTAAACTGACCTACAGAGAAAAAAAAAAACTATAGATTGATAAAATCTGGAATGAAAGTGAGTACTTTATTATCAACCTTAGAGAAATGAAATGGAGCCAGGCATGGTGGCACACACCTGTAATCCCAGTGACTGAGGTAGGAGGATGGAGAGTTCAAAGCCAGCCTCAGCAAAAGTGAGGTGCTAAGCAACTCAGTGAGACCCTGTTTCTAAATAAAATCCAAAATAGGGCTGGGGATGTGGCTCAGTGGTCGAGTGCCCCTGAGTTCAATTCCTGCTGCCCAAAACAACAACAACAACAACAACAACAACAAACACCTACAAAAACTAGGTTAGGGGTGGAAGTTCCCTTCATCTATGAAGACACCCTGCCACCATCATGCCTAATGGTGATCAGTTGAGTGTCTTCCTGCCCCAAGACCAACAAATGTGCCACTTCCACTGGAAACTCTAGTCTTAGCAAGGAAAATAAACAAAGGACATCCAGATTGGAAAACAAGAGACAAAACTACCTCTATTTGCAAATAACACAATCTTGAATATAGAAAGTCCTAAGGCCACCACTCAGTACACACGTATTTGAATTAAAAAGTCATGCAAAGTCAACCTACAAAAAGAAATAGCTTTCTAATACACCAGTGATTAATTTGGTGGAAAAGAAATCAGGAAAACAATTCTATTCACAATAGTCTCAAAACAACAACAACAAACTAGGATAAATCTAACCAAGGAAGTGAAGGACCTCGACCATGAAAATTACTGGAAAATGCTGAAAAAAGAATTAAAGAAGACACTAGAAGATGAAAGGATAAGCAGAGTTAACCGTGTTAAAATGACCATACCACCACCAAGAGTGAGCCAGAGATCCAGAGCAATCCTCATCAAAATATCAATGATGTTCTTCACAGAACTAGAAAAAAAGAGTCCTAAAACTCAATGGGAGGAATAAAAGACCCAGAGTAGCCAAAGCAATTCTAAGTCAAAAAAGCAACAAGGCCTCACAATACCTGACTTCAAATTATACTGCAGAGCTACGGTCACAAGACTGCAGGGTACGAATGTGAAGACACACAGACCAGTGGGACAGAGCAGAAGACACAGGGACCACCCACACAGACCCGGTAATCTGATCCCTGACAAAAGCACCCAAAACATGTTTTGGAGAAAGACAGTCTGGATGTCCACAGGCAGAAGAAGAAACTAGATCCCTATCTCTCACCCTGCATGCAAGTTAACTCAAGTGGATCAAAGGCCTAGGGAACCAGTAACACTAGACCAGAAACTTGGCGACTGCCAGAAGAAAACAGGAATGTTCAGGGGCCGTACAATAAGACCAGGAGAGCCGCAGCCAGTTCACCCTAGTTTGAATGAACTGACTGGGGGAAACTGGGCAGGTGGGGTGGTGGCTAGAGGGGGTCCTGGAAGAGTGCATCTCCCCTGCAGCCCCTTCCAACACCCCTTCTTTTTTGGTACTAGCAAAAAAGTTTGTTAAGTTGTTGAAGCTGGCTTTGAACTTGCCATCGTCCTGCCCCAGCCTCCTGAGCTGCTGGGACTACAGCGTGCACCACCACACACAGCGCTTTCTCTCACTTACCCTTTGCTGAGTGGCTTTCCTCTGCTGGTCCTTCCACCATGAGGTGCTGCCTCACCTTGAGCCCAGGGCAATGGAGTTGGCCATCTCTAGACTGAAACCTCTGAAATTGTGAGCCTCAAATAAATTTTCTCTCCTCTAAATTGTTCTTGTTGGGTGTTTTGGTCACAGAGATGAAAAAGCTAACTAAAATGGAACTTCTACAATGTTGGTGGGACTGTGTATTAGTGCAACTACTATGGAAATCAGTAAGGAGGTTCCTCAAAAGGCTACGAGTGGACTGAGCATGGTGGCACACGCCTGTGATCCCAGCAGCTTGAGAGGCTGAGGCAGGAGGATCTCGAGTTTAAAGCCAGCTTCAGCAAAATGAAGGCATTAAGCAACTCAGTGAGACCCTGTCTCTAAATAAAATACAAAATAGGGGTGGGGATGGGGCTCATTGGTTGAATCCCTGTGAGTTCAATCCCCAGTACCCTCTCCCCATAAAAAAGAAAGGTAGGATGGAAGCACCCTACGACCCAGCTATACCACTCCTTGGTATTTATCCTAAAGAATTAAAGTCAGCATAATATAGTGACACATGCATACCCATGTTTATAGCTGCACAATTCACGATAGCCAAATTATGGAACTAGCCTAGGTGTCCATCAGTAGATGAATGAATAAAGAAAATATGGTATATATATACACAATGGAGTTTTATTCACTTATAAAAAGTGAAATGATGTCATTTGCTGGTTAATGGATGAAATCAGACAACACCAAGCTAAGTGAAACAAGCCAGACTCAGAAAATCAAAGGCCATGTTTTTTTTTTCTTTCTCTACTTTTCTTTTTTTGGTATTGGGGACCACTAAGCCACACCCCCAGCCCTGTTTTGTATTTTATTTAGAAACAGGGTCTCACTGAGTTGCTTAGCACCTCACTTTTGCTGAGGCTGGCTTTGAACTTGCCATCCTCCTGCCTCAGCCTCTGAGCTGCTGGGATAACAGGCATGTGCCACTGTGGCTGGCGTTTTTTTCTTATACGTGGATGCTGGAAAGAAAAAAAAAGAAGAAAAAAGTGGGGGAATCTCTTGAAAACACTTGCAACTCAAAAATAATTTTAAAAAATGACCTAATAAAAACATGGGCAAATGGTGTAAATGAACATTTCTCCAAAGAAGCATATAAAAAAAGCACATGAAAAATAGGCAACATCAATGGTCACTAGGGAAATGAAAATTAAAGCCATGGTAAGACACCCGTCACACTAGCAGGCTGGCCACCATCAAAACTCACCCAGGACACGCATCGAGGCTGTGGACCCTGGGCCTCAGGCTGCTGGGAGTGAGACTGCTGGCACACAGCAGGTAACACAGGATTACCACGTGACCCAGAGACCACACTCTCAGGGGTGAGCAAGAGAACTGGAAACGTGTCACCACAGACGCTGGCACCCAGGTGCTCACAGAAGCACTGTTCAGCAGGCTGCGGGAATTGCCCAGATGTCCACCACCAGGACTGGACTAGCAGAGCATGGTCCATCTACACCAAGGAGCATTCTTCAGCATGAAAGGGAATGAAGTGCCGATGCACGTCCCAACACGAGCCTGGAAGCCCTGCCCTGAGCCAGCCTCTCACAAGGCTGGATTCCGCTCGATTCCATCTTATCTATAGAGCCCAGAGCAGGCTGATCCACAGAGACAGAAAGCAAATCAGTGTTTCTCCACCGGAGGAGGGTTGGGAGTGACTGATAATGAGGGCTGGTTTCTTTTGGAGATGATGGGAATGTTCTGGAATTAGATAGTGGGGATGTTTGCACAAATCCAAACACCCTGAAAACTCCCAGATCATACATGACATAGCTGTGAGCTTTGTGTCACGCGACTTCTATCTCAGTTTTGAAAGTCTTTTACAAGAGAGGAGTCAGAGATATCCTTTCAGGCTATTCTATGAGAACCTTGCAGGCAAGCCCTGCACCTTCCACTGTATGTGAATCATCCTTCACCAGAAAATAAAGGGAGCATGCTCACAGCCACGTGGTGCCCAGGGTGTCCTTGAACCCCCGGGCTCCAGCGATCCTCAGCCTCAGAGTGGGGGACACAGGTGTGCATCCCAGTGCCCTGCTTGACTTCAGGTTGGAGCTCAGTACTTCCTGCAAGTTAGTTCTCAGTCAAAATGTGCTAAGACAGCAGCAGCAGGGTGAATGCACGTCTTTATTCAGGTAGGTGTAAGACACAGGTCTTGGTCCACCCCTGCTGCTGTGACTAAATGCCACAGATGGGCATTTGTAAATTGGACACTGATTTCTCACAGTTCTGGAGGCTGGAATCCAGGGTCAAGGGTATCTGTTGAGTGTTGGGGCTTGTGCCTTCTCACAGTGTCCTCACATCGGGGAAGGAGTGACTTCGCTCCCTTGCCCCCATGAGCATCGAGCCCTCAAGGTTGATCATTGCCCCAAACACCTCACCTCTTAACACCATCTCCTTGGGTTTGTGGTCCAACACGTGGATCTTGGAGAGGCATAGTCATTCACCCATAACCCACAAAACACAATTTTTTTTAAAACAAACATAAACACACATCCCAGGACTTTGCCAACTGCTGGCGTGCTGGGCAAGCGGCTGGCCAGGAGAGGACGTGGGCAGTGGAGACTCAGAGATCAGACCAGCTGTGGCTCAGGAAGCCTCCTCGAGCTCCTGGGTCCAGGGGTCCTGGGGGCAGGTGGGGCCCTCCTCCTTCCTGACCACCCACATCTTCTCTGCACAATACTGCCCCCCGGGGCAGCCACCCCAACAATGCAGAGGCCCTTGTCCCATCTCCAACCTTCCTGGCCTGGCCCCACACGGTGCAGACAGCACCCACCTCCCCAGGCCCCGGCCCTCCCACTCTGCTCTGGCTGGCTGTCCTCCATTCCTTCTAGCCTCAGCCTCCACCATGGCTCCCTCAGAAGCTGTGTGCACAGCTCCAGGCCATCTTCCACCCTATGGTCACACTTCCAGCCTGCAGTACCCGGCAGTTCCCAGCCCCCAGCCCCACCCAGGCCTTTCTCTGCTCCTTAGGTTACAATGTTCACCCAAAGTGCCAGAGCAAGATCATGGTCCTGCCCTGCTGATCTGCCCCACTCTGTCCCCAATCCACTCTTTCAGTGGACACTCAGCCCTGGTACCCTCCTACTGCCCCTTCCCTGGACACCAGGTCCAGACCAAACAAGACCCTGTGTTCCACCCTCCCTGTTCCTGACCCCTCACTCTCCATTTAGTAGACAAAGCCACCTACCCCAGTGAAAATCCTACTGGGTCCCGCTGCAGCTTAAACCCTCCAGCCCATTTTTCTCCTAGGAACCCACCCCACCCCGTTCAGCCCCTCCTTAGGCCCCTTCCTCTGATCTCTGGCTGCCAATCAGATCTTGGCATGGCTGTCACCTCCCCTGGGGCACCTTCCCCTTTCCCGGAGGACCCTCACCTTCCGGAGCCCCACAGAGCCTCGCAGGCAGCTGGGACCCCTCCAGCTCAGCGCAGACGGAGCCAGGGCGCCCGGGTCTCTGCGCTCTGCCCTGCTCAGGACAAGGCGGGAACTCAGCAATCCAGGGTCGCTGCAATTGTACCAGCGCCCGCTGGGTAGAAGGGCAGCACTAGCCCTGGGGTTCCGCACTAGGAAGCCTCTGGGTGAGAGCCCAGCGTCCACTGCTGATGCAGAAAGAGGGAATCCTCCGGCGAGGCGCCATTGCGCCGCGTTTCCGCCAGGGGGCGCGCTGGTCCCGGGGACCCGGGGCTGGCCTCTCCCAGGCCGCGCTGATCCGATGCTGAGGGCGAGGAGAGCGGCTCTTGGGTCAGTACGCCGGTCCCGGCTGGCGCCGCTCGCCACCGAGCGAGAGTTCGGGGCTGGTCACGGTGTGGCCTGAGGATGACCTGGGAACCCCTACCCCAGATGTCCCCAGGGCAGAGCTCCTCGGATAGAGCGAATCTTTTGCTCTTGGAGCCTCATTTACCCTGCAGGGCCGAAAGGGGCAAACCTTGGCCACGTCTGCCTAGGGCGGTGCCACTCCGGCCTGAGGGGTTCTGCAGCCTGGGCAGAGCCTGGACAGAGCACCCACCCGCATCTGCCCCTGCGCCACGGTCCTGCAGTGTGGCAGTGGTAGCCAGCACGATGCCCTGCGCCCGCCTCCTGGCAGAGCGCCTTCCATCCAACATCCAGGCTGTGGTCAGAACGCAGCTGCGATCCTGTCTTCCGAATCCCTGGCCCGTTTGCCATGCGACTGATCTACTTCCTACCCGCCTGCCCCAGACAGCCTCTGTCCTTCCATCTATGCACGGGTCCTTATCCCCATCCCCCACCTGATTCATCCTACCCCCCACCCATCCATCCATTTCTGATTCACTCTTCCACCTATGTCCTTCCCTCCTTCCCCATATCTCCTCTTGATCCAACTAGTCATCTCTCTGTACCTGCTTTTTAAGGCATCTCAAATCCTAGGGGTGTGAACTTATTATCTGACCAACTCCTCCCTCCCATCCTCTAATGACTTCTTAGCCAGGGTCCACCCTGTTCAAATATTCAAATGGTCCAGTTAGTTTAAAATACCTCCCTCTCAGGGACCAGGGTGATGGAGGAGCCGAGGATGAGGGAGATGGAGAGTGAAATTAGTCCAATTATGTTTTTAATGCACAAATATGCCACAACGAAACTCACAATTCTGTATAATTAATTTGTACCAGTAAAAAACAAGGGGACAGGGGGATTCCAGATGGCAGGTTAGAGGAAGCCTGCATTCCTAGTTGCTCCATGGCTCAGGATTTGACCAGTGGGAATACAACTCCTCAGTGAGCAAATGGCCATTTGTGACAATTTTTATTTTAAATATAGAAATACATAAGAATACCAAAAATGGACCTAAACAAAAATAAAACTGATATGCTTTTTTAATATTTATTTTTTAGTTTTAGGTGGACACAATATCTTTATTTTTTTATTTTTACGTGGTGCTGAGGATCGAACCCAGTGCCTCACGCATGCTAGGCGAGCACGCTACCATTTGAGCCACATTCCCAGCCCCGTTTTGCTTTTTTAAAATTTTTTTATTTTTAAAATTTTTGTTTTTGGGTACCAGGGATTAAACTCAGGGCGCTGAGCCACATCCCTAGCCCTATTTTGTATTTATTAGAGATAGGGTCTCACTGAGTTGCTTAGCACCTCAAGAAATTGCTGAGGCTGGCTTTGAACTTGAAATCCTCCTGCCTTCGCCTCCTGAGCCGCTTGGATCAGGCGTGCCCCACTGCCCCAGCCAAAACTGGGGCACTGTGGAGCATGCTTGTAATACCAGCAGCTTGGGAGGCAGAGGCAGGAGGATTGCGAGTTCAAAGCCAGCCTCTGCAAAAGCGAGATGCTAAGCAACTCAGTGAGACCCTATCTCCAAATAAAATCCAAACTAGGGCTGGGGATGTGGCTAGGTGGTGAGTGCCCCTGAGTTCAAGCCCCAGTACCAAAAATTTTAAAAAAATAAAATAAAAACCCCACATCCAATTTAATGTCCCTGTTCCCACCGATTCCCCACCAATCCCCTGTGGCTGGCTGTATGTGACCTAGGGGACCTTCCCAGGCAGGGAGGTGCTCTGCTCCTCTATGCCAGTTCCTTGGACTGAGAACCAGGGACCCACCCTCCCTCCCTTCTCTGAAGTCAGGTCCTTCCTAGTTGGGGGTGACAGGAGGGAGAGAGGGTGACATGGCCTCTCCTGCTGTGGCCTGCTCTCCCTCCCTACAGCTCAGCAGTCTCCACAAAGTGGAGGTCATGTTCTTCTTAGCACAGAAGTCGGCCTCAGTTGGAGGGCCCCTCCCTGAGACTCCCAGAGGGCAGCTGCATGTCCCTTGGGCCCCACCAGCAGCTCCTGGCTCTGGGTCCTTCTTCACGATCATCGCCCTCCCGCTGGCCTAGCCACTGCCTGCGGGTGGGGGTGCTTAGTTCCCGGCCATCCCCTGCCCCCTTGCTGCTCCTCCTGGAGCCTCTGGCCACTCTGAGCCCTGGAAGACTGGCTGCTGTGGATAGCCCCACATGGGCTCCCGGGCCAGCTGACTTTTGGCCCCAAAGTTAACATTTTTAAAAAATAATTTTGTTGTCGTTGTCAATGGACCTTTATTTTATTTCTTTCTTTACGTGGTGCTGAGAATTGAACTCAGTGCCTCACACATGCCAGGCAAGCACTGTACCACTGACCCACCACCCCAGCCCTGTTAGCCAACTTTTAAAAGGAACAGCTAGCTGGGTATGGTGGCACATACCTGTAAACCCATAGTTTGGGAGGCTGAGGCAGACGGATTGGGATTGCAAGTTCGAGGCCAGTCTCGGTAAGTTAGCAAGGCCCTGAGCAACTTAGTGAGACCCTGTCTCCAAAAAGAGCTGGGGGGTTGCTGGGGTTGTGGCTCAGTAATGAGCACGTGCCTTGACACATGAGGACTGGGATCTCTCCTCAGCACTACATGAAAATAATTTTTTAAAATATTTATTTTAGTTTTCGGTGGACACAACATCTTTGTTTGTATGTGGTGCTGAGGATCAAACCCGGGCCGCACGCATGCCAGGCGAGCGCGCTACTGCTTGAGCCACATCCCCAGCCCCAAAAATAAATTAACAAAATAAAGATGTTGTGCTCATCTACAACTAAAAAAATATTAAACAAACCAACCAACAAAAAAGAGCCAGCCACTTGGCTCAGTAGTAAAGCTCCCCTGGGTTCAAGCTCCCATACCTAGATAATTAAATAAAACAGAAAAGGCACAGTTCACTTTGGCTTACCATTTCATAGGTTTCCGTCATGGTCACCCGCCTTCCTTGCTCCTGGACCTGTGGAGAAGCAGCACAGCGTGGCACAGTGTGGCAGGAGGAACACAATGCCTTACCTGGGACACAAAGGACTGGAAGGCAGCATCCATGTGCCCTCCAGGGCTCAGGGGCCCAGACCTCCCCCAGGCACCACCCCAGGCACACCCCAGGGACCCAGGCCTCCCCCAGGCACCACCCCAGGCACACCCCAGGGACCCAGGCCTCCCCCAGGCACCACCCCAGGCACACCCCAGGGACCCAGGCCTCCCCCAGGCACCACCCCAGGCACACCCCAGGGACCCAGGCCTCCCCCAGGCACCACACTGGCCACACCCCAGGGACCCCAGACCTCCCACCAGGCACAACCTTGGGCACATCCCAGGGACCCAGACCTCCCCCAAGCACCACCTCCTGTGGCTCCATCACCTTCCCACGGCACCACAGTTTGGAGACGTGGCCTTCAATCCTGGGCCTTTGAGGGACTCTCCAGATCCACCTGCAGCAGGAGAGGTCAGCAAGCGGCTGGGGAGTTTGCAGGTGACTTAGGGCCTTTCTGAGCTCCTCCCAGCGTAGGTGCCGTCCCTGCCCACTCCGGGCAGCACCCCGGGGCAGCGTGCCTTCCTGGCCCGGCTCCTCATGGGCTCTGGAAGCACCCTGCGCCCCTTGTCTTTCGGTCTTCTGGTTTTGAGGGCCTCTAACACCTCACTGCCCCTCATTTGCACCCCAGGTGTGCTCACACCTCTGCAAAGTGCACCTTTAATGACAGTCTGTATTTGAATTGTCTAGGAGGGACCCTGCTTCCCAACAGCACCCTGACTGTCGAGCTCCAGGGTGCAGGAGTGGTCTTCTGAGTGGGGCTTAGGGCCCAGGTCCTGCCTGTATGGTAGAAGCCCGAGGACCTCCCTTAAGGGGCAGTGGCACGCGGATAGCCCACCGTGTGGTGCCATTGCAGGTGCGTGGACCTCTCCTGAGGTGCCAGAGCATGGTGGAAGGCAAGGTTTGAGAATCCGTGGACTAATGCCAAGGCAACAAAGTCACTGCTTCCCACTACTCTGTGGTGGCCTTAACAAGCCCTTATCTCCTGTCCAAGGAAAGGAGGTGAATAAGGTCCAGGCACTGGATCTAACTGGGCAGGCTGAAGAACTGCAGAGCTGGCTACATGTGTGGCCACAGCAAGCCCTCAGGCTGCGGACAGGACTGCTCAGGAAGGACGGGGACATCCACACTGGACCGCCCTCTTGGTTGCCCAGTAGGGGCCCGCCTGCCTTCCTCAGACCCCTCCTCCCCTCCGCTGCTGCCCTCTGCGCTGGGCCTCACCTGTGCGAGCGGCCATGCAGACTGGTTGCTGCTGGGAGGGTTACACCAGGGAGATGGGGTCAGGTCCCGCGTGCTCAGGGCAGCACTCACGCAGACATGGATTTAACCTTGCCCTGGGGCAGCAAGGAGTGACCCAAGAGTTAGCTTGGCTGGTGGGTGGAGCTGAAGCTCGACCTTTGACCCTAGGTAGGTAATGAAATACCCTCACCCAGTTCCCCCCAGTCAGTTCATAGACCCAGAGCCTCACGGGCAGGGAGGCTGGGCCCTGGAGAAGGGGAACTACAGAGGGGTTCAAGAGTCCACTGTGAGGATTCCACCTCTTGGATCCCCTTCTTCCTCCGGGAGAAGTCTTTTCTACTGTCCTTTAATAAACTTCTAATTTCTACTCTAACCTTGCCTCGGTGGGCTTTTCTGGTGTTATTCTTCAAAATCGGGGAAGCAAGGACTCGTCACCGGCCAACAGCGGTAACATATTGGAGGTCCCAGACCGAGATTCTGCACGCACCCCATGTCTGTTTGAGGTGCATCTTTCTCTCTCTTTCTTTCTGGAGGTAAGGTGGGCACCCAACGGCTACTTAAACGCAATGAGTGCAGCCGCCACTCTTCAAGACTCGGGTGAGAGGTTTCTCGGCCTAGGCAGCTCTCAATCACCTGTTCAATACAGAGCAGGCATGTTGGGTTCTGCCAAAGCCGCTCCAACTTTTCTGTCTGGGTCCAGAGAGCAATTGGCGTGAGTACACAGTGTCCCGAATCCTGATCTACCTCGGATGCGTGGAGGTGGAGGAAGGAGTTTGGAACAACTGCGGAATTCAGGTCTGGGCTACACTCAGACGATTCCTAAGGTTCCTTTCTCTTGAGCCCCCTCCCAACAGCCCTCAGGGGTATCTAGGGTGATCCGTAGATGAATGGCACTGAGGGAAAGCCCCAATCACCTTTGCCTCCGTTTGGGCTACGCAACACTCCCAACCCCGCATCCATTCCCTCCTGGATGCTCCCCTTCCTTTGCAGGTCAGAAATGTTAGCAATTCAGGTTGCAGGACTGAGAAAAGCATGGGATAATTAGTAAAATCTGCCCAGGTTCCCTAAGAAACCTGGGGAGATTTTTCTCTTATCTGGTCTGTCTGTTTTAAAGGTTATTATAGATTGTTTCTTGGGGATAATCTAGGCTAAATGTGTGTCTATGTTTCATTGTAACAATCTGGTATCTAAATGAGTTTGAAGCATTGCACAATTTTGCAGTTAAAAGTTGGGTCTAGGTAATTGTTTAGTTTGTGATTTCAGATAATTCATGCCAGAGAACTTAAATACTTAGGATAGAAAATTTAAAAAACTCTACTTCCAAGTTGGCAAGTAACTCCCAATCATTTAGTTTTATTTTTTTCACCAATTTTTGAACTGGGTAGCCTGAGAAGATTTCACTAGGTGTACCAGTGCATTAATTTGGGCAAGGATAGTAAATTATGATTTGGTATCTGTTCCTCTCAGTGTGTAGGATTTAAGAAAGGAAAGTGTTGGATTGGAACGCTGGTCTGGCTTATTAAAATGACATGAAATAACAACAGTCTTGGAAATTTTTAAAGCTTAATTTTGGATATACATGGTAGTGTGTGGTTCTCTTTTAAAATTTTTCAGGTGATTTAATGTAACTTAATACTACTTTAGGAACTTCAGAGCAAAGAAAGTGGCTTAATGATCCTGAAGGGATCTCTTCTGATGGTAGCTTTATATTATTAAGTAAGATCCTATTTTCAGTTTTGTGTTGTAAAGGTAAAATTTCTAAGCTGATTCTAAGCTGCAAAGCCTGAGTTAAAGTGTAAAAGACCGGGCATTGTAAAGTTTCTAAACTGCAAGGCCTGGGTTAAAAAGTAAAAGAGTAGGTATTGTTAAAATTCCTCTGCTACCCCAAGAACCTGTAATCCCTGTAGCTGTTAGGACAATACTGGAACTGCCCAGTAAAAATTTCCACTGATTCCCTGGTTGTTTAATAGCTAAGGGCTCTGAGTAGCTCGGCACGTAGGCATCCAGGCCCTAAAACCAATCAGTTTAAATGTGTACCCCGCTTAGGAGTGACCAATCACCCCTGCCCAGCCTGTTCCCGCCAATAAATGTACTAATCATGTCTCAGAGTTGTTGTTCAATTTTCCCGCGCCTCATGATGATTTGTTCTGATGTATGCAAAGCCCCCCCCCCCCCCCCCCCCCCCCCCCCCGTCTGTCCTCTCCAAAAAGTGTACTTAAGCTCTGCTTGACCTCTGCTCTGGGCTGCTCTATCTTCCTGAGTGAGCCTGGAACCTCAGCATGCTGAATTAATAAATCCCCTTTGCCAATTGCATGAAGTCAGTCTCTTATGTGGTCTCTTCCTCCGACGCTTCGCCGGACCCTTACAGTGTGAGCAAGTTTTTCTAGTGTAGAAAGATGTAAAGGTATGAAATTTTGTAAATTGTATCTTAAACTCGTATCATAATTTTCAACATCCAAATCTGAAAATTGTGACTTATGGTTAAAATGCCTTAGGCATGAGGTTTCTGCTCAGAATTCAGTTTTCCCAGTTCCTTCCAGACCTCAGCCAGGACTTAAGTTGAAATGCAAATAGAAGAAGACTGGAGCTCAGTAGGAGACAGATCTGAGGCCCAAGGAAAAAAAAGTAAAGGTGTCTTTTATCTGAACTCAAACTAGTTTAAACCAAAGAGTAAATTGTATGGCATTTACTAATTACTGGCTGGTCAATTTTTTCTAGGACTTTTGCCTTTTCTTAGATTCTGTATTTTTTTTTTTTGAGCTCATGATTTTGATCCTACAGACAAGTTAATGTTTTTCTGATAAGTTCTATTTTTGATCAACTGGAGTTTTTAAAAAAAAAAAAAAAAACATTGCAATGAGATTTCACCTGAGAAAAAGCTGCAAGGCCTTTACTATTGTGTTATGTGTTACACTCGTGTTACGTGTTGTATGTCTGTATGTCTGTATGTGTGTATGTCCATATATCATGCAGTGATATGACAATTGATAGATATATGAGGAGCGCTCATGAAAAATTTAAAAAAAACAATGGATCCAAATATCTTTGATTCACGTGATTCAAATGGCTCAATTTAAATTTGGTAAATACATGAAAGAAAAGATGTCTTTAGGGGCTGGGGATGTGGCTCAAGCGGTAGCGCGCTCGCCTGGCATGCGTGCGGCCCGGGTTCGATCCTCAGCACCACATACCGACAAAGATGTTGTGTCTGCCGAGAACTAAAAAAAAATAAATATTAAAAAATTCTCTCTCTCTCTCTCTCTCTCTCTCTCTCTCTCTCTCTCTCTCCCCCTCTCACTCTCTCTTTAAAAAAAAAAAAAGAAAAAAAGAAAAAGAAAAGATGTCTTTAAAATTAAGCTTATAAGTTTTTCTAGGTGTTCAAAAAAGGCCTTAATAAAATGTTAAATCTGCTTAAATTAAAAAATTTACAAGTATTGCTTCAAAATGTGAACAGAAGGAGGTTAACAGATGAAAAAGAGAAACTAAAAGGTTCTAGGTATGGATTTAATAGAGGGAAAATGTGTTTCTGGATAAGAGTCTATATGATTAAGAAAGAGGGTTTAAGTAAGTGATATAAAGAAGGTCTGTGTAAGTTGGTTATAAGTATAAATTTTTGAGCAAATAATCTTAAAGAAATTAAACAGCTGGTTAAACAAGTGCTGTTTTAGAGAATTGTGCTATATTATTTCTTTAAAAGCTAAACTTGGTTAATATAAAAACATCAATGTAATTGTGGTGCTATTAATGTGTTCATATCTTCCAGGTATACAAGTCGTAAGGTAGAAACTTTAGAAAGAGGATTATATCAAGCTGTGTTCTAAAGTTGTATGGTAATTTTAGGCTTAAAAGGAAAACATGTTGGAGATTTATTTATATCATTTGTGTTCTATAACTGGACTTGTTATCAATAAGTTATGTAAAGTTCTATGTTACTTTTTACACTGAGATACAATTTAAATGTATTTTTAAGTTAGTGAAAGCCTAATCTATGCAAAGGTTTTATTGCAAAACACAAGTACTTTGCTACTTTTCTACAAAAGGTTAAAAGCTTTCAGCTTTTATTTAATTCATGTTTTAGGTGTGATATTATATTGTGTTAGCTAATATTCATGTGAAGTTGAGCAACAATTTATGTAGGTTTTGTAAAATGATGTTTAAAAAAGCAAAGATCAGTTTCAGAACTACAGTACTTAAGATTTATGAAGAGCCCCGCCTTACCTGAGATAAGGCTTTATGTCCCATCTCACTGCATGTGAAAGTGACTATGAAAGAAGTAGGCCAGATTTCAGTACATTTAAAGTTGTGTCCAAAAGTTAGTTTTTGTCACAATTACCAGGATCTCAAACAGGGGATTACATCCCTGACAATTCTGGCAATGTGACAAATATCCTTAAAGATTTACATGCTCAGATAGAAGCCATGTCCTCAGCAACTTTGTCATGGGAACAATATCTTAGCTCCTGGTTCTCTGGTACTTCCTGGTGGAAAACATTGTTAGTCTTTGTCTTTGGCATCATACTCATTGGCATATTCCTGTGCTGTAGTATTTATTGCTGCATCAATATGGTTCCAATATTAATGAATTCTTGTTTCTCTTATAGACCACCCATCACTCAAATGGCCCTCCTGCCTATTACTTCTCAATCGGACTTCTATCATGGACCACTCGATAGATCCAATTTTTAAAGGGGGACTCCAAACTGCTTGCCCCACATCGTCCCTTTTCAGCCTGAAGAAGCCAGAAAGATCTTCACCCCCCTAACCCTTACAGCAGTAAGGAGTTCCCCAAATTAAAGGGGGGAATGAAGCCAGATTTAAAGTTATGTAGTCAGTGTAGTTAGGTAAATCGGGTCTAATATCAGTGAAATCTAAAATGGAGGCCATGCTGAAATTGATTCGGGGAAACACAGGACAACTCATGGAATGTTAATGAAGTCCCCGAAAAGGCCCTAGGCCAAAGTCCACCCCAAAGGAATGTTAATGGAACCCAGGAAACAGCCCCCAACAGATTTGGAGATAGCCCATCCCAAAGAAGTGTTAATGAAGTCCTTCCTGCCCAGATTACTTGTTTGGCCCACCTGTGTCCCACCCCTTCCCCCTACATTCCATCACCGAAACTATAAAAAGGGGAGACACCGCACTTCCATGGATTCCACCTCTTGGGTCCCCTTCTTCCTCTGGGAGAAGTCTTTTCTCCTGTCCTTTAATAAACTTCTAATTTCTACTCTGAAAAAAAAAAAAAAGCAGAGTTCACTGTGAAGCTCTCTCCAAGCCTGCAGGGACCAGCAGCCGCTGGCCAGGGTGACTGTGAACTGGGGAAGAATTGCCAGGTTCCCTAGGGTTGTTATGTGCTGACCCTGAACAGACACTAATCCCTGGGGACTCAGTGGGCTGCTGCGGGCAGAGTGGAGGATTGGGGGGGTCAGGTGACAGGGAGCGCTTTGGCCCATATCCACCCCCCGTGGATCCATGGCCCTGGACCTGTCCTGTGGTTGTCCCTCCGACTCCTGAACATACTGAGCTTAGACAAGCGTGGAAATTGGCATGGGGTCCACACGGTTCCACCATCTAGAGAGCGAGAGCAGAGAGGGCTGGAAGGGAGCTGAGCTCAATGTCACTGCTGAAGACCCCGAAGACACAGAACTGGTGATTCTCACTGCATCCTGGGGTGGCTCGATAATGGCCCCAAAGAGGTCTGCATTCTCCTCCTCCCTAGAAACTGTGAGCACATCACCTTACTTGGCAAGAGGGATTCATCAAATAGGGTATTTTGGGGGGGCTACTGGGGATTGAACTCAGAGGCACTTAACCACTGAGCCTCACCCATAGCCCTGTTTTGTATTTTATTTAGAGACAGGGCCTCACAGTGCCTCACCATTGCTGAGGCTGGTTTTGAACTCCCAATCCTCCTGTCTCAGCCTTCTGAGATGCTGGGATTATCAAATAGGATCTTGAGGTGCACCTGTAGTTGTCGACCTGGCAAGCATTCCCCGCCCTTCCCAGTTAGCATAGGCAGTCAGGGAATGCCTTCCTTTGGAGGGGCACCTGCACCACCTCTGATCTTAAAACCAGGTAGGCTGTCCTGCCTTCCATCCTAGAATAGTCCACGGGATCCTGTTTACATGGCTGGCTCCCAGAGCATCACATAGTGCAAGACAAATGTGTGCCAGCAGGGAGGAGTCTCCAGGCCTTTCAGGAGGTGATGTCCCCAGGGGTCCTGTGATCCGGAGGCTGGCCGTTGTCCCTCTCCCCAGAGTGGAAGGCAAGTGGCTATGAAGCATGTCACCTACTGTGGAAACTGAGGCACCACCCTGGAGCGCTACATGGGAGGGGCCGGCACCATCTGTCTACTGAGCAGCACACAAGGTTGCAAACCAGGGCGAACCCTCCCGTGGGTCTTGTCCTGCTACAGGGGCACCGACTGGGGGTGCTAGTGCTGCCGAGAGTGACCGTAGGTCCCTATGGTGCCCTGGCAGGAAAGCACAACCAAGACCCTGGGCATGTACAGGGGTCACGCCCTCGTCAGCTGATGACCGTTGTCCATTTGTGTTAAGACGCTGGCTTAGCCGCTGGGCCCCTAAGACCTGGTCACAGGCCTGAGAGCAGCTCTGTGAGCTGCTGTGCTGCGCTGGGTGAAGCTGGTCCGCACAGACACGAAATCAAACCCGCGCAGCAGCGCTCCCGTCGTCACCGCGCACGAGCCAGGACCCGCTCTGCGCAGGAGCAGATGGCTTCTCTCCTGGGGCCACGGCCTGCTGCTGAGCCGCGCCTCCTCCGTGTGCCCACGGCCTCATGGGGCGCCCGCGCGGCTGGTTATCAGAAGAGCAAAGCCAGACCTGGGCTGGGCGCGGGTCTGGAGGTAAGCTGTGCCAGCCCCCGGAGTGGCAGCCCCGCTGGGGTGGCCCTCAGCCATCGTGGTGGAAGGCGTCACTGGTGATTGGAGGGGGACCCGTGGTGCAAGGTGAAGCCGGAGCCCAGTAAAGCCACCGACTGAGCGGCACCCTCAATGCGGGGCCGGGCCGCGCTCTGGCCGCGCTCTGCCGGCATTTGCCGAGGTGTGTGCTGGCCTGCATCTCGCGCTGGGCTGCCCGGTGGCCCAGGCTCAGCAGGAAGGCCACAGGAGACAAAGGCACTCAGCAGGGCTGCCCTTCCATCTGGCCCTTGCACCTCCCTCTAATCCTTTGCTGGAGAGAAAAGATGTTCACTGCTGAATCTTTCCTTGAGTCACAGAACCAGAGTATCTGGTGACCTTTGTAACACCCTCCCCAGGCTTCGGCCTGGTGGTAAGTAGGGCGTTCTGTGTCACCAACTGTCACACGGTGTGAATTAACTCGCAGACAGCGCGGTGTGACCGGTGTGACCGGGAGGCGAGGCTGCATCCATCGCCACCCTCTGGAGAAGCAAAGAAGGGGAGAGCCTGAAGGACGGAGACCCCGTCCCTTCCCATGGTCCCACAGCACCTCCTTCCTCCCGGACAGCCCTGTGCCCCGAGCCGAGAAGGGCTGGTGACGAGCCCCCTGTCTTCTTGTGGAGCTGGCTTTCCGTGGTCGCCCTTGCTCCACACACTGGCTCCGGACATGGCTGGCTGCTGTGGGACGGGCTGCCTGACCTCTGATCCCCCGAACAGCTGGGCCAGCCAGGATCGCTGCTGGGGCCAGCCTGCCCGGGGGAAGCCTCTGACTACCTCCGGCGCCCCCAGGGCTCCCTCTGCTCCTCGGTCACGCCCACTGCCCCAGTGCCCTCCGCAGAGGTGGGGGCTGCCGCGGGCCTGGCCTGTGGGTCTGAGCGGGAGTGTGGGGAGCAACTGGAGACCTCCCTTTCCTCCCCTCGTGGGTGCCACTCGGGCCCTTCACCGGGCAGAGGAAGCAGTCACTGGACCCATATCCAGTCGGGTACTCAGGGGGCCTTTGGGTGTGAACACGAGTGTGCCTCAAGCAGTGACTGGAGGCACCGGGCTGCCCGAGCTGCAGCCCAGGGCCTGGGGACCCCAGCTGCAGAAAGCAGAGACGGCAGGAACGGGCCCAACCTGGGGCAGGGCCATGTGCGTCGGCAAGGGGTGGAGACCGGTGAAAGGACTGTCCCCAGTTCAAAACTAGAGGAAGAGACAGAAAGGACCTTTTATCACAGACTGAGTTCTTATTTATTTATTTATTTTTAGTTGTAGTTGGACACAACGCCTTGATTGATTGATTGATTGTTATGTGGTGCTGAGGATGGAACCCAGGGCCTCACACCTGCCAGGCAAGCGCTCTGCCACTGAGCCCCAGCCCCAGCCCAGGTTTTTATGTAAACCACTTTACTTAAAAGTTCTGGTCAACTGTTTTTTTTTTCCCCTCAAGAGTGAAAGGAGCAGGATTTTTTCAACTGTAATAGAAACAGAATCTCCTGCAGGGGTTCAACTGGGGTTGCCCTCAACTGTCTTCTTAGCAACTGGTGTCTCTGTGATAGAATACATCTCCTGAGGAATTTTAATTGAACTGACTTACAGATAAATGAATGCATTTAATTTTTTTGGTAAAATATAAATAAAGGTGTTTTCTGAATTTTGAGCATATGTGTTTGCCTACGTTGCTTGCCAGTTGGGATTACATTTATCTCTGTTAGATGGTTGAGGTCCAAGAACAAAATTGTGAACATAAGCTGAGTGTGGTATTGCAATCTCAGCAACTCAGGAGGCTGAGGCAGGAGGATGGCAAGTTCAAGGCCAGCCTCAGACCTTAAGCAGCTTAGTGAGAGCCTGTCTCACAAAGAAAAAGAAAATTTCCAAAAATTAATGAAGACTATTTCAATTTTAAAAAGTAAGTAAGTAAGTAAGCAAATAAATACATAAACAAATAAGGCTGGGGATATGGCCGAGTTCAATCCCCTATACCAAAAACACACACACAAAAAAAAAAAAAAAGAAAAAGAAAAAAAGGTAGACCTAAATGGGACAAAGGTTTATATATGTACTGAAGAGCTAAGACATCTGAATTTATTGGTATTAGAAGTGTTCACAAAGTGGCCAACATTACAATATTGCTGAACGCTAGCTCTTTTCATGTTGAGCTAACGTTTAACTTTAGTACAAAAAGAGATATTTTAAAACGTGTAAGATGAGATTTCTAGTTTTTCTCATTCCCATTTGTCACCAAATCTCAAACCTTGTGCAGAGGTTGTTAGAGCACAGTGTGGAGGTGATCCAGCGCCGTCTGCAGTCCCCCGAGGGCTGTGACTCAGGCTGTGGGGGCCGTCTGGCTGTGGAGGGCTGGAGGCACGGCCGGCTTCCTGCCCGGTGACCAACAACCGCTCTCTCCCGTGCCGACGCCTTGGATCTGGACTTAAATACATAAATCGGCCAACAAAACCTCTGCTGGCTCTGCCCTTTGCATTTGGTGCCATAGGGGTGAAAACCCCACCACTTGGGTGGCACTGCCATCGCATCTCCGCCCCCATCTGTTTGCTTGGACGAAGTAGGTGCTTTGCTACCGTGTGCCCAAGCTGGGCTTGTCTGTCAGAGGATGTGGCCACTGACACTTCTCCCCAAATCAGAAGGGCTCTGAAGGCAGGCTTCAGTCTTGGTCAGTGCCCTCGACCTGGCAGACCTGCTGAGAAGCAGAGCAGCACGGTCAGGGGTGTCCAGGGCCGTGAATTCTGTTTCGTTTTAAAAGTTGAAGCCAAGTGGAGGCAGCCAAGGATGTCCATGCAGCTGAGGTGCCGCTGGCTGTAACCTGCCACTCTTTGCGGGGTGTGCTTGTGTCCCCAGGTATCCAAGTATTCTAAGATGCAGATGCCTGGGCAGGTGCTTTACCAAGCCCACATCCTCCACGCCAGCACTGTTTGATTTTTAAAGGATGGGACAGGAAGACATAAAAACAGCACAGTCAGGGCTGTCTTGGTGTCATTTAATGCTTTGTAACTAGATAAAAGTAACTGAGGAGGGCTGGGGATGTGGCTCAAGCCGTAGCGCGCTCGCCTGGCATGTGTGTGGCCTGGGTTGGATCCTCAGCACCACATACCAACAAAGATGTTTTGTCCACCGAGAACTAAAAAATAAATATTAAAATTCTCTCTCTCTCTCTCTCTCTGTCTCTGTCTCTGTCTCTGTCTCTCTCTTTAAAAAAAAAGTAACTGAGGAAAGGTTAAACATGGGGGATGTGCTACAGGGTGTACAGGGTGGCAGGAGAGTCTGACTGATTTAAGAGTTGACAGTTTAGGAACACGGAGACATTTTTGCCAGCTTTTCCACAAAGAAAGGAAGGTCTGAGCTCTTGGCCCACCTACTCCTGATCAGAAGTTGCTGGGTGGTGCTGGCTGCATCCGGCCAGAGCTGTCTGGGGGTGCAGGAGAAGCCAGGCCACGTTTCCTGGGAGCACACTTTCCTCTCCACCTAAGAGTCCGTCTTCAGATGGACTCAGGAGGCAGCGCCTGAGAACCTGGTTCTCCTCGACCCCTGAACAGGCCATATTGAGGGAAGGGTCGGGGCTAGCTTCAGATGCACCAGAGAGGCGTGTTTGAAACAGCAGCAGTGTGCTTCCGTATAAAGCTCTGTATGACTGGGTGTTGGTGAAGCCAGCCTGGGTAGGGAGCTCCGTCCAGAGCCAGGAGACGCTGGAGGAGCTCAGGTACCACTGACACATGGCCCCGCTGGGGTGCCAGAGGCAAGCCAGACCCTGCTACTCAGCAGGGGCCCTGAGGCCAGCGCCTGCACACAGCCACAGAGGACAGGGAGAACCGGCCCCACCACTAGTCAGGATGGCTCTGGACACCCATCTGCTTTTAGCAGGGGACTGTGGGTTTCCCTGTTTCACTGTTTAGGTGAGTTGCCTAAAAAGCAAAGATTCTATCATTTGCCTTAAAATATTTTGTTTTATCACCTTGCTCTTATTTCATAATGATCCTATTTAGCTAAATGTTTTAGAGCTTCGAGATATGTAGAATATACATATATATTTTCCCCCACAATGGTGGTCAAACCCAGGGCCTTGCACACACTAGGCAAGTGCTCTACCACTGAGCCACACCCCCAGTCCTTTGATATGCTTGATAAACTCTAAAATGAAGTCTTTTGGGTCTAGAATCAACTTTGAGATTTCAAATTCAAAAGACGTGTATGAGATCTATATTTATATAAGCACATTATTAATATATGTTCCACAGTTGGATGAAGCCCTTAGAGATTCGTTGTTTCACATGCTTACCAGTCCTAATTCTGACATTTCATTACTGTCTGCTACAAAGATCCCAGCTCCTTGGGAGCTGAGAACAGCCCTCTGGGCTTCGACTTGGTCACTCTACATCTCCTGCCACTCACAGGCGTCTTTTTTTACCCTCTCTCTCTTAAGACAGTTTTCTGATAAAACTATACTCATTTTGCAAACAAATGGGCCTCTCTTTAAAGCTCTTTGGTAAAAATTGATAATAATGTTTAGAAACTGTTTCTTGGTTCGAATCTACTTTGCCAACCCAGCTTGCTTCATTCTTGTTGGCTGTTGTAAAACTGTAACTGCTTCCTGTCGAAACTCTGCAGAAGTACAGCTCCAGACAGAATGGTCTGGCTTGGTGTTCTGAGACACTGTCATCCACAGAGCCACTTAACAGTGGCTCCAGGTAAGTGGGGCCGGAGACCCCCTCCCCCGACTCTTTGCTGCTGTGGCAAAAAGCATTCTCACACTGACTTCAAGTGTCACTTCCCCTTTGGTGCGGGATCCAATCAGACCAGAACCAGGACAGGCCCACCCCAACCCACCTATGGGATGGATGTGGGATACTCAAGGACAAGGAGGGAAATTGTCTAAATCCAAGGGAGTCACTTGTGTCAGCCCTACCAAAAGGTGAATCAAGCTAGGAGGTTGCCAGGAAAGGGTTCTTATGCACAATCGCCTGGTACTAGGAGCAGAAGCCCTTCCATCTGGAGCCTCTGCACAGAAAGTGGAACTCATAGCTCTGACAAGGGCCCCTTCTCCCCAAGCTCCTGCCCCACTCAGTCCCACAATCCTTAGTTCCCTAGACCCCCAACTCCAGGGCCCCAGGCCCTGGTAGAAAGAGCTGGGAGGGAACTTCCTTACTCCCCATACCAAGGGTGAGTAGGTGCAAAGGCCCTGGGGCTGGGCATGTTCTGGATCTTTGAGAGGGATGGCTCAGGCAAGCTCCTGAGCCAGGAGATGAGGACAGAGGGTATGCAGGGACTGGATCCCATGGGAAGGAGGAGACTGGACATCCTTCACCCAAGGAGGAGCCACTGGGTCGGGGTGCTCAGCCAGAAGCCGAGCACACTTGTGGCTTCACTTGCAGGAAACCAGCTGGGGGGAGCATCCAGACTTCCTGACGTGCTCCTGTGAGACCAGGAGCGGCTGCAGGTGTGGCTGGATTCCTGACTGGGTTCAGAGGAGAGCCACTTCCCTTCAGATCAGGGGAGCTGGTTCTAGAGTCACTAAGAACCCAGCAAGAAAGGAGCCAAGAGAACGGAGAAAGCAGGGCAAGCCCCGCCCAGCTCCGCGCCCAGCTCCGCGCCCAGCCAGGCCTGGCTGCGGGAGGGCGTGAAGGGCGTGGAGGGACTGGCTCTGGTCAGCCGGTAGAGATGCACGTTCCGTCAGGTGACGTGCTCATCCAAGTGACACCACCTCAGAGCCACACTGGACCCTCTGCCGCTGTTGACCAAAGGATCAGAGATGAGAATGTCAAATCAGGAAAACCACAAAGCGTCTTAGAAATCGGTGGATCTGTAAGGTCGGAGAGGAAAACCCAGCAGGAGAATGGGCAGAGGGCCCTGCAGAGTCACCGAGGAGAAGATATCGAGTCTCATCATCAGAGAAGTGTCAATCGAAATGACACTCAGCTACTGTTTCTTGCCTAACGGGTTTTGAAAAAACTGTGAGTTTGGTAACATTGGCAAGTTGCGGGGAGCGGGTGCCGGGGGAGTGGAGAGAGGGCGACCTGGAGGGAGGCAGCCCGTGCCCTCTGGGGAATTAGAAGTACCCATGTGACCTGGAAGCACACATGGCACCCCTCACCCTGAAGCACGCCGTGCAGGGTACAGAGAGGGAGGGCCGAGGAGGGTCTGCGTGCCGGGGTCGCAGGTGCTCTAAGGGAGACCGGCGAGGCGTGGAGACGCGTCAGCACACTACCTTTTAGGGGTGACGATGGGGGATGATATTTGCTTTTATTCGTGAAAAGAAACATCGAAGTCACAGAAAACCAATCACAGTGCCCCCCTGAAGGCAGGGGCGCAGAGGGGGTGGAGGTGGTGCCAGGGGGAGAGAACCCAGGCAGGAGACCAAGGGCTGGGCTGCGGCTCAGTGGCTCAGTGGTGGAGCACTTGCCTAGCAAGGGTGATGCTCCAGGTCAGATCCCCCGCCCAGAAACAACTTCTGGTCCCTTTCCAATGAGGCTGAGCCCCCTGGAGACCCCCACAGCAGGGGGCGCCCCAGCTCCATACTGCGCTGTTCCCTGCTGTCATCAACCCCCGGGGGGCTGCATGCAGTGGTCGCTCCTTGGGGTCCTAATTTGCACATTTCCTGGTGACCAGGGACAGTGACTGTTTCCCTGCGTGCTCACCAGCCACCTGTACATTCCTCTGGGAGGTGTCTGTGGGACCCGAGCCACACACCTGCACCCCATGGCCCTGCTCCCATGGCAGGGCAGAGCCCTCTCCTGCCTGGCTCTCGCTGGGAGCTGGAGCTGGTCTTCTGTGGCCGACCTCGCCCTGCTGTGTTTGGAGGTGGGACCTGGAGAGGTGATCAAGGTAAAATGGGCCGCACTGATCCAATGTGACGGGGGTCCTTGTCAGAACAGGAGGCCAGGGTGCCAAGGAACAAGCCTGGCAAGCCGGGCAAGGCCTCGGTGGGAGCCCTCCTGCCAACACTTGGACGGACTCCAGCCTCCAGGGCCATGGGCCTGTCCAGGTCGCCCTGCCTGTGGCCCCTTGTCAGGTGAGAAGTGGGCACATATTTCCCTTGCTCTAGGGTCCAGTTCAGAAAGGCAAGTCCTGGATGCCTAGGTCCACAGAGTCTCTCAGGGGTCACTTGGGGCTTGGGCCACAGCTGGGTGCGTGGGCCTGCCTTGATGCCCCGTCACCATGACCTGGGGTCTCACGTGGCCCTGGGCCCCTGGGCCACCTCTGCTCACCCGGCAGCTCCACAGGAGTGTGTTCTGCCACTGCCAGCCTGGAGCCTGGGACGGCCTCAGCCGCCCAGCCATTGCCACAGCTGCAGGAGAGAGGGCGTGGGAGACATGAGCGAGCGACTCCCTGAGGGGTGGGTCTCTCCAGGCAGGCCAGCAGCAACAGTCCTCCAACAGCAGCCTCCACAAGCCCTGCGGAGCAGACCCAGGAGACCACCGCCCTGGGAGGGCCTTGCTGCCCATCTCCTCAGCCTGGGCCCCGCTCTGACCTGTGAGGGCCTGCAGGGCGCTGGGCAGGGGCCATCCTTCATGCCCTGTGAGCTCACAGGCATTCCCCCTCCACTGACCCCACTTACAGGTGAGGACACTGAGGTGGGAAACAGGAAGTAGCATGGTGGCTGGACACACAGGTGGCCCTGCATGCCACAGGAGCTGCCACCATCAGCAGGCCCCTGCCAGGTGTGTGCCAGGAGGTGACAGTGGCTATCCACCAGGGGAGGCACAGGCCTGCTTCACGGGGCTGAGGACCTCCTTTGCTCAGTACAGGGTGGTGGGGTGCGAGGGACAGGTGCAGAGCTGCTGAACAGACTCCTGGAACCTGAAGGCGGAGGGAGTGCAAATCCTGTGGCCCCACAAGGTGAGGAGGGTGGTCACTCCTCTCTTCAGCCGCTCCCCAGTTTGAAGATACACAAAACAACTTCCTTAGCTTGCAGGCTGGCCCAGAGTCGGGGACTCATCCACAGAGCTGGGGGCTATGGCCTGAGGTGGAGGTGGTGGTGGTGATAATGTTGGTGGTGGTGGTGATGATGGCAGTGGTGGTGGTGATGGGTGGTGGTGGCAGCCATGGTGGTGGTGGTGATGGAGGTATGGTGATGAAGAGGTGGGTGGTGGTGGTAGTGTGATGGTGCTGGGGGTGGAGGTGACGGCAGATGTACTGGCAGTGATGGAAGTAGTAATGGAGCTGGCAGAGGTGATGGTGGAGGTGATGGAAGTGGTGGAGGTGGTGGTGGTGAAGGTACAGTGATGGTGATAGGGGTGGAGGTGATGGTGGTATTGATGGTGGAGGTGATGGAGGAGGAAGAAGTGATGGTGGTGGTGGTGAAAGTTATGGAAGTGAAGGTTGAGGTGGTGGTGGTGGTGGAGGTGTTGGAAGTAGTGGTGGAGATGGTGGTGGTAGAAATGGGAGTGAAGGTAGTGATGGTGGTGGTAGTGAAGATGATGGAGGTTGAGGTTGAGGTTGGGGTTGTGGAGGTGGAGGTGATGGAGGTATTGGTAGTGATGGAGATGATGGTGGTAGTGGTAAAGGTGATGGAGGTGAAGGTGATAGAGGTGGAGGTTGAAGTGGAGAAGGTGGAAGTGATGGTGGTGGTAGTGAAAATGGAAGTGAAGGTAGAGGTGGTGGTGGTGGTTACGGAGGTGAAGGTATTCATGATGGAGGTGATGGAGGTGAAGATGATAGGATGGAGGTGGTGGTGGTGGTAATGGATGTGATGAAGGTATTGATGATGCTGGCGGAGCTGATGGTGGCAGGGGTGGAGGACATGGAAGTGGAGGTGATGGTCATACTGGTGACAAGAAGGTGGGACTGAGTGGGGAGGAGAGATGCTGTGGAAGACCAGGGCAGAGGTCCAGAGGGCTTGGTGTCCACTCCACAGTGCTTCCGAGGGTCCGGTGTGGAACCATATCTGCACCCTGTGTATTTGCTCTAGGTTCCTTGAGTGTCTGTAGAACCACCCTGTGCCAGGGAAGGATTTGGTGCCACTTACGAATTGGAAAAGGCAGAGACCAGATGTACTTGGAGCACCCTTCAGCTCCACCCCAGGGCCGGGGGCTGAGGAAGCGGAGAAGGAAGGGTTGGCCCCCAGAGCTCCCTGCTGCACACCTGCCAGGCTTCCCAGGGCTGCAGCCATTGCTGTGCCACGTGCCACCCTGGTTCACCCCAAAGCTGCGTCTGTTCAGTGACTCCTTACTCTGATGCACCTTGGCCCTGGTCCGGCCCCGGCCTGGTGCCTGTCTCTATGTGATCCCCACAGAGGCTCCTGACAGGCCACCTCTGCATTCCTCTGGCCTTCTTCCTGCTGCTCTGCAGAGCAGTGTCTCAGTGGAGGCCCCAGGTCTTTGACAGCTTTGTGTCCCTGTACCCCCCACAAACGGCTCAGGATTCTGACATTTCTGGAAGAAAGGGAAGTCCTGAATTTGCCACCACGGTCACTGCTAGGCCCTTTCACTGCCTCAGTTTACATCCAGCCAACGGGTCAGGCTGCATGGCCTCCAGGGAGGGGCTAGGAGGCCCGCACTGCCCTGAAGTGGACAGCAGCTATGGAGGAGGCTCCGGTGGTGAGCTGGGTGTGAGCTCGGCTTGGCAGAGCTGAGCAGGCCAGAGGGGCCCTGGGAAGCCCCCACCCCAGGGGACAGAGGCTGCCTCCTCCCTGCCCAGTTTCATGGCAAATGCTTCCTCCACCCCCCATGGGAAGGCCTGGGCTGAGTCACGGCCCAACTGGGAACATGTGAGGGCCTCCCTGCAGGACAGTGGCTTGGGTCCAGACTGGAGGGTGTCGGGGGGGGGGTGCAGAGAGCAGGGCAGGCCACCTCCCAAGAGCAAGGTTTGCATCTGGGGTCAGAACTGGGAACGCCATGGGAGTGGGCCCTTCTCGTGCCAGCTCAGCTGGCCCTCTGGGGATCCTTTAACAAGCCATGACCCCCACTCCACCCAGAGCTTGGGCTCCATTCTGGCTTTTCCCAAACAGAGTGGGCTGCTCTGCAGAGCCAATGTCTGGGCAGGCCACAGCTAGTACATATGGAGGCCGCCCTGCTCCACCTCCCCTGGGCTTAGTAAGGGAGCCAAAGCCCAGGACTCAGGGACTCTTGTAGGCAGCTTAACGCCTGGTGGGGTGGGAGGTGCTGGGACTGCCCACCGGGTCAGCAGCCCAGAGCCAGCCTGACTCGAGGCTCCACAGAGCTTGGTGCCTCCCAAGGGGCCAAGCAGCCCAGCCACCCCTGGGGGCCTGTCCTCTGAGGAGGTGCCAATGAGTCACGAGGCGGGAGGCAGGAGAGCAAAGGCTGGTTGGGGAAAGCGGGGGTCAGGGAGTTGGGAGAAGGACCTGGAGCCCAGAAGCAGGAGGTCTCAGATCCAAGGCTGAGGCCTGTCTGTAGCCACCTGCCAGCGTCTGCAGGTTTCCTCGGGGGGCCTGGCTTCCCACCTGATGCCACCATCCCAGCCTGTATCCAGTCCCTCCCTGCCCAGCTCCGCCTCCCGTCCTCAGTCAGGAGCAAACCTGGGGAAAGACAGCAGGACACTCCCACCAGATAGGAGCACACGGTGGCATCTGGGACAGAGCCCCCAGAGTGCCCACCACCCATTGGCACCCAGCCCAGCTCACCAGTGCCCATCCCTCCTGCCCTTCTCATCCCCAGAAATGATCGTGGCCATGTTCACCTGCATTGGGTTTTATTCCACTGTCACTGTGACACCATGATGTCATGAAAACGGAAAACAGCACTCATCTCCACGACAGGCACACGCTGGCCACGGCAGGGACCTGCAAACAAAACCTCCCAGCCAAGCGCCCAGCAGGAAGAGCCGTCCTGCAGGGGTGCCCTCCCATCCCTCTGGGGCAGAGCAGCAGGGTGCCCATGGCAGGTGGCTGGGCTGGCCCCGGCCCCTCACCCAGTGCTCCATGTGCCTGGTCCACACTGTAGCACATGAGTAGGGTTCAGATGTGGGTATGTACACGTGCACATCACCTGACTGCCGGCTGCAGATCAAACCCACCCCTTCTCTTTACACCAGCTTCACAGTAACTGCACAGAGGACAAGGACTCCAGTGTTGGTGACTCAGGGCAGGCTTCCCTGCCTCAGGAGAGCTCTCAGGGAAACCAGCAAGGCAGCCGTTTCCCTGCTCTGGTGGAGGAGCAGCTGGTTATTGGCAGGGCTGCTGGCTAGACCTAGCCCTGACAGGTACTGGAGTTACCAAATGCACACACATGTGCATGCACACACATGCCCATGCACACGGCAACTCCAGGTCATGGGCACAGCACAGCACAAAGTCCCCCAGCCCTTCTAGAGGTTGGTGGCGGGAGCCAAGATCATCAGAAGCTGGTTCCTCGTCCCCCAGTTCTCTCCAGACTGCAGCCAGCCCACAGTGCGGGGAGTCTATGGCATGACTGAGAGGCACTGGCCTCCAGGCCAGCAGCGGACACACCAGGAGAGGCCAGACCCTGCAGGGAGGTGATCTATGATCTGTCCACCCTCTGAGAAGGCCAGCTGTCATTTCACTGTAGAGCAGGCAGACAAATAAATACAACATTAAGTGTTATCAGGAGAAGAAACAATAACTTAGACTTAGCTAGACTCCGTGCCACTTCCAATCCCAGCAGAAGCAGCCCAGTGGTCTGGGGAAAGCCAGATGTCCGGCAGCTCTGCCACCTGCTGGCCTGAGGCCAGAGTCACTGTGGCACTGCCCCACCCACTTGTTGCAACCCTTGAGGTTCTGGCCACAAGATTTGCTTGGTGAGTAGGTGGGTGAAGCAGCTCGACCCTGAACAACTGCAAATGCAGGGGTAGGGCAGAGGGTAGGGCAGGGGTGGCCCTTCACATTCAAGGCCAGCAGCCATGGCGGGTGGGGGGTGCTACGGCTCCAGCCCACAAGATGCCTGCCTCCCCTTCCATGTGACGGCCGTTCCTGCCATGCCCCACGGGGAAAGGGGGCTCTGCAAACACTGTTCCTGCTGAAGCAGGGCAGCCGTCGACCATGTGCTCAGTAACCACAGCTCCTGGGAGACCCTTCCCTTGGAGGAAAGCGACCCTTGCAGTCAGGCCTGCCTTATCCCAGCAGCACCTACAACACACAGAGCTTGGCTCCTGTAGTGACTGCCACTGTCAGCTCCCTCGTCACCCCAGGGCTGCAAGGAGGCACCCTGTGTGGTTGTCAGGCCTCCTTCCCTCTGGCAGACATCTGGTAGTCGTAAGAGGCTCTTTCTGGATCTAAAGAGAATCCATTTCAAAATTTCTACTTTCTCTGTCCAAAGTTACAGTGTGGTCAGCGCCACACGCTCTGAAATTCACTCTGTGACAATAACTCCAATAACTGACAATAACACTCAGCTTTAGTAGGCTCTCTGGCTGCCCCAGGGCCCCTGTAGGGCTCACCCCCTGGGATACCAGCTCTACCCAGGCAGTCCCTGCTGGCACTCCCCAGGAGTGACCTGTCCTCTGAACATCCTGCTGTGGACTCACTGACCTTTCTGATACACAAGTCACTCCCCTACCATGGCACCAGGCTCACGAGGACACCCCTGAGCATGCCAGAGGGTTGTCTCAAAGTACCAAGACACAGGACCCCTGAGCCGCCTCACACCAAGGAGCCCAGGCCCAAGCAAGTGCCAGTCGACACCTCTGAGACGTGGCTGGAGGGGTCTGGTGGGGGCACAATTGCAGGGAACAACCACAGGGGCAGGGGAATGGAGGCGGTGGGCACCTGGAAGGAGGAAGGCTATGAGCCACCCGCCTGCTCCAGAGCCGGCAGCCTTGGGCCACCTGTCCAAACTCTGACTCCATCCCCGTCCCACCTGGAAGGGCCCTGCCCCTTTTCTCCCACTGACCTCAGGGCCCCAGGGGATGCATCACACCAGCAGGGACTTGACAAGGCCACAGTGGAACTTGCGGACGTGGCGGTATAGGTCCCCAGACTGCGTGAAACGGCGCTCACACCAGCGGCAGGCGTGTGGCTTCTCGCGGGTGTGGACCACGGCATGCCGGCTCAGGTTGTGGGAGTACTGGAAGCTCTTGCCGCACTGCACACATGTGTAGGGTTTCTCCCCTGAGTGTGTCCGCTCATGCCTCTTCAGGGTGTACGTGCATGAGAAGGTCTTGCTGCAGAGCGTGCACGTGGGCACAGCGCTGTCGGGTGAGAACCGGGCCCGGGCACTATCCCGCTCACGGAAGTGAGCACTGAGATGCAGCTGGAGTGCATGGGCACTGGGGAACAGCTTGCAGCACAATGGGCAGATGCAGAGATGCCCCCCAGGGCCCAGCTCCTCCATGCCCACCACCCGCTCAGCATCCTGCTCGAGCTCCTGGCTGCCTGCCCCAAGGATGGGCAGCGGCTCCAAGTCCACCGCCAGATCCCGGGCTGCAGGAACGCTGGCTGGCTGTGGCGGGATGCAGGAATTCTGAAGGACACTTCTATCTTCCTGTTCAGGCAGTGAATTCTGCTCCTCCTTCACCAGTGGTTGGGCCCCTTGCTGCATCTGGCTGCGGAGGGGTGTCTGTAGGATGCAGGGTGGATGGACTGGCTCCTGTCTTGGGCCAGGCTTCAAGGACAGGTCCAGGGCCCCCTCTGACTGTCCTAGGGCCTGCCAAGGAGGAGGCCCAGTTGTAGCTTTGATCCCTACTCTAGGAAGCTTGGCCTTCTGGGCATCTGGGCAGACATCAGGGGTCCATGCAGACAGGGGACATGGTGACCTGCCAGGAAGCTCTGCCCCAGGCGCAGGGGTCTGCAGGTCCAGTTCCCGGTCCTTCTCCTTGAGCCTGCCCTTGCAGACCTTTACAATGTCATACATGTGCAGGTAGCTGGCTGCGGCCAGCACGTCTTCCACAGGCAGGCTGCACAGGTCCAGGCGGCCCTCATACATGAAGTCCAGCAGACGGCCAAAGGCGGGCGCCGTCACGATGTCGCCGTTGAGCCGCACCGTGTCGCGGCTGCCTGCCGGCAGGTCCCTGTAGAAGAGATGGAAGTAGACGCTGCAAGCTGCCAGCACCGCGCGGTGGGCAGGGAAGCGCGCGTCGCCCACCAGCACGGTGCAGTCGCACAGGAAGCCCAGTTCGCGCTGCTGCCTCAGGCGGCCCAGCAGCCGGCCGCCGTGCTCCGGGAACTCCATGCTGCCGCCGTCATCACCTGGGCACAAACGGGACGCCTGTCAGCGCGCCTGGCGACACCGCAGCCACCGGTCGCTCCTGGGCAGCCCGACAAGATCTTCTTTCCCGGTGCAAGCGGCTCGGAAAGAGCCGCGCGGGAGTGACGCGCGCAACCGCCAGCCCGGAGCCTCTCTGGGCACCTGCCTCGAGCAGGAAAAACTCGATCGAAAGTAAATAGAAGCCACACCGCCGCGGGGGCGGGGCCCAGGGCGCGCTCTGAGGGGCCCCCGGCGCGAACCTGTGTGAGTCCCCGACCCTGAACTTCACTCTGGGGCGCCCGCCCGTCCGCCGGGTCCCTCGACGCCGGAGTCGCCGGGCCGCCCCCTCCGCCCCGCGCCTCCGCGCAGCTTCCAGCTGCCGCCCAGTCCTCCAGCTGCTGCCACCGCCGCCGGCCCCATTTATGGCAGCGCGGTCGCGGGAAGCCGGCCGGTGGCAGGGCAGGCGGAGCCGGGAGCCCGTCCCCGAGCTCACCTCCACCGCCCGCGCTGCTCTCCGGTCGCCGCCCGCGCTGCGCGCCCTCCCGGTGCGGCCCGACGCGCACGGAGCTACGGACAGCGTGCCCCGGCGGGGAGGGCTCGGGGACCGGGAGGGCGCCGGGCGGGGCGCTCTCCAACTTGGCCGGCCCGGCACCGCCCGCCGCTCGCCCCGCCCCGAGAGCGAAACTCTGGGCGGGGGCTGGAGGGGGCGGGCCGAGGCGACTTCCCGGAGCGGCGGAACCGCTGAGGTCACCTCGCCACCCTTCCCTGTCGGCCACACCGGGCGGGTCCCGCGCGCGCAGCCAGTTAGGGCGCTGCGGTGGAAGGGGGTGCAGGACACTGCGGGGCGTGTGGGAGGGAGAATGGGGGGCTCTCTCGCGATACTTGCAGCCTCGGTCTCCGCGTTCCCCCTGGGGTCCCCACTGCACTACTCTGCAAAGGGACCCTTTCGGGGTGCCCACTTTTTCTCTTGGCCCGCGCTTGGGCACTGAGGGCACAGCCGGGACCCGGGCCTCAGGCCACCTAGAGGAGGCACTGGCTTTGGAGCTGGCGAGGGGCGCAGGAGGGAGATCATAAATCCTAAAAAGATGACATCCCCTTCTTCCTAGGAAGCTTCCCTTTAAGTTAATTTCCCCCACTTCCAGGCTCTGAGCAGGATCTCGATCCCACTGGAACCCAGCTCAGGGGATTCCTTGCCCTTACCCTAGACTGGAGGCCAGGCGAGCTCAGCTATGTGTTGGATGCATAGAACTGGGTACCTCTGGGGAGACAGGGTGGGACATGAACAGGCCACAACGACAAGCAGAGCCAGGGCAGGCAGGAAAGTGCTCAAAGAGGAGAGACTTGGAGAGGGTGTTCTAGGGAAAGCACGGTCCGAGGGTGAGAGGAGGCACCTGGTTCTTGTTGGAGAAGGTACAGCCTGGCAGCAATGGAGTTGTGTGTGTGTGTGGGGGGGGGGTTGAGTCCCTCTCCTGCAGAGGGCTGTACTTCAGCTTCTCTCAGGGACATGGTCTAAAGGGATTCTGGGCAGTGCCTAGTTCAGCTTCAGGGCCCCATTAATCAGATGCTCTTATTTGTCCTTCTTTTAGGTGAGGGAGGGCAGGAGCCGTGCCTAGGGACACACAGCAGGTGCTGCCGCTGAACCGGAGTCCAATCCAAGCAGACTCATTTGGAATTGCCAGCCTGTAATGCCCAGGCAGCCCAGGCAGCCCAGGGGTGGAGGGCACAGAGCAAAGTGGGCACAGCCACGGCTGGTGGAGGATGGATGTGGAAGGGTGCCTTCAGTGGGGATGAGGTGGCACTGGGAGAGGGCCTGGAGTACAAAGGTCAGGGTCTCCACCAGGTATCCAAGCAGGATGGCCAGAGGCTATATGTGGGACAGGGGAAGTGGGGCACCCCCAACTTTTCTCCTCAGGCATGGGGGGAGGGCATAGTGATGGAGTGTGAGATGGGAGAACTCCTGGCCGGCAGGGGGTGGGCGGGAGCCCCAGAGTCTTATTCAAACCTGGAAGATTGGGGGCTTTAGGGGATGCCAGAGGTGCTGGAGTCCACTGAAGCCAGGATCTAGAGCATAAGAGAAGGAAAGTCCTACTGTTATACTAGAAAATTATTCCTTGTTTATTTGAACTTCAAATTTGACCAGATGTCCTGCATTTTTATTTCCTAAATCTGCAACTGCAGCTTGGAACCCTGGTATCACACTGCACCAAGCCACCAAGACCAGTTTAGGGGCAAGAGAACCCTTCCCTCTCAGAAGACCCCTTCCTGAAGACAGCCACTCTCTCCCTCCATTTGCTTGAGTATTTCTACCACCACCCTGCCCAGCAGGAGCAGCTGAGCTTGGGGTGAGCCCAGGTCTGACCTTCTGCAGGACCACCTAAGTCAAAGCTCCACCAGCCTGGCACAGGCCTTAACTGCATGACACTGAAGATCCTCATCTGCAAAGCAGGAAACAGAACACATGCAGGGGACTTCGTGAAAGCTAACTGCAGACCCTGGCCACAGCAAGGTCTCGGAGCCTCTGCAGTGCTGGTCACTCAGGTTCTGGAATGTTCTCCTCCAAAGAGCCCTTTACTGGCTCCTCTTCATTCCTGTCTCTGCTCAGAGATCACCTCCTTAGCGTGGTCTTCCCTGACCCTCCCGACCCTGAGGACACTTTCCACTCCTGCTTGGCCTTCTCCAGGGTGCTCCCTAGGCAGTGTGGTCAGGTGCATCCCTTCCCGTGTCAGAGCCCAGGTTGCTGTGTCCACTGCCGGGTGCATGGATGGGCACAGAGGGGTGTTCAGTGTCAAGTAGCCGTGCCCAGCTCCTCCATGGCAGCTATCTAGCAGTATCTCCTCAGACTAGACACTGCTGTGCTCTGCCTCCAGAACCAAGAGATAGCAGTGCAGAGATGGTCAAAAGGAGGCTTGCAATACCAGGATGGCCTGCCCAACTAGGGATAGGCCAGAGAAGAGGAGGGGACAGTGGCAAGAAGGCCCTGCACCTCTTAGGTCAGAAGATCTAACTTCAAGTACCCCCTGCTCGCCCTGTGCTGAAAGACAGGCTGGTCTAGGCAGCACTGAGTTGGTGCTGGGGACCATGCTGGGTCTCAGGTACAGAGATGACAGGACGCCACCACAGAGCCCTAGTTGGGGTGACAGTGGTGTGGGCAGTACCTCTCCAGACTCAGGCCAACCATCTGGTCTGGGAGCTGCCTCAGGGCCCCGCCCTGCAGCTGCTGCTGAGACCTTGCAGCCTGTGTCCTGCCCAATGGCCAGCACAGCCTGCAGCTGCAGAAGGTGACAGGACTGGAGGTCCGTGCTCCAGGAGTGGCAGGTGGCTGCGCTCTCCAGGGGCCAGTGCCACAGTTTTTGTTGGAAACAGCTGGCTTAGTGCACTTCAGTCAGAGCAGCAGCCAGGCTGAGCCATGGGGCTAGGTCCTCTCCTCAGCATTTGTGTTGATGGAGGAGAGAGGGATATTCCAAAGAGAGGGCTTTGCTTTCTTTCTGGGAGGTCAGAGAAGAAGGGTGGCCCTGCCACCGGGAGATCCAGGACTGGGAGGAGGGTAGACTCAGAGACAGAGGTAGGATTGGTTGCTGCATGGGTGCACAGCTCACAGCAGGCATGGGCTAACTGCCCACGCCAGACCAAGGGGCTAGAGAAGACAGGGAGGCCTTCTGGAGACCAGCCCCAGAGAGCAGAGGGAATCATAGGCTTCCACAAGAGGGCGCCCTGATGGCTCCTAGTGGCCATTTGGAGGTCAGCCTAGAGAATCAGCCCTGGGGGACCTTGTGGCCAGGGTCAACATATATTGAGTAATGGACAGATATCTAAGGCCCAGGTTCTGGGGGCATCCAGTCTGAGCAGCATACTGGGCCTCTCACTAGGCTCCCTCCAGGCAAGTCCGAGTCTGGGGTTAGGCAGTCACTGGGTCAGCTGTGTTGGAGAGGGAGCAGAACAGCCTCAGGGAGGAGCCACTCCCTGGTGTGCAGGGGGAGTCCTTCCCTGGGGAGGGTCCTCTGGTGCAGCCCTAGGAGGCAGGGACAACACCCACGAGTGTTAGTGGCAAGGTGGGCTGAATCTTCCTCCTCCAGCTGAATTCTGACCTTTGAATGAAAAGTGAAAATGGCATCTCCCCAAAGACACCACTCAAGGACGAGCTCATTGGTTCCTCTGCCAAGGGTCATTATCTCCTTGGGCCTCAGGCAGGAGCAGGGTGGTGGACCCCCTGGCCAGGAGTAGGTTCTGTAATTCCCTCAGGAAACCGGATGGAACCCTTCTGCTGACTGGGTGCTGGGCCCTTCTGAGAAAGATCCTGGGCTGTCTCTGGCCCCGCAACCCTGCAGCACACAGCTCCTCATCCAGGCATCTGAATCCAGCTTGCTTGGGACCCAGGCCAGGTGGACCCCCTTCTCCCTCTGTCACCTGCAAAGTCCTCCATCTGCTTTAGTGGCTGTCAGCGCAGAGAGAAATGACTGAGTCGCCCCTTCCTCCCTTTAGGACACTAGTGGCCACTCCCTCCCTGCCCCCAGTACAGGGACGTGCACACTTGGGGCACATTGTGAAAGTCAAATTAACCTCCCCCACCCCACCCAGGTCTGGATAGGGGCGCGTGGGAGCTGGGCAGAGGAGAGCCGGGTTACTTTATAAACGAGGAAACGGAGGCCCAAAAGGATGTGGCCCCGGGACAGGCCGATGGCGGCCGGCCCACTCCCGCGGCGGGCCTCCGTTACTGCCCAGCCTTGGCCGCAGGCCACCCGAGGGCCGCGCCCGTCCGCCCGCCGCACTCGCCGGGCGCGCTCCGCCCTGGCCGACGGCCGCGCGCTGGGGGCGCCCGGGGCGGCGGAGGCGGATGTGGGCGGCGGCTCGAGCGCGGGGCGGGCGCGGGGCGGGGAGAGGGCGGGCCGGCGGCGGCGGCGGCGGCGGTGGCTCAGGACCGAGGCGGCGGGCGGCCGGCCCAGCGCAGCCAGCGCGCCCGGAGAACGGGAGCAGGCGGCCGCGAGCGAGCAGCGCGCACCGGCGGCACCGCGGCGCCTCGCGAGGCCCGGCCAGCAGCGCCCGCCCCGCCGCGGCCCCAGCCGGCCCCGCCCAGCGCCGGCCCGCGGGATGCGGAGCGCCGGGCGCCGGAGGCCGCGGCCCGGCTAGGCCCCGCTCGCCCGCACGCGGCGGCCCGGTGAGTGCCCGCGCCGCGCCCGATCTGCCCCGTGGCGGGGCCGCTTTGTTCACGGCAGGGCCGCGGCGCGGGCGGGCCGCGGCGGCCGAGCAGGAAGTGGCCGAGCGGCGGCCTGGGCGTGGGGCGCGAGGCGCGGGGCGCAGGCCGGCCGCGCTGGAGGCCCGCGCGGGGCGCGGGGTGCCGTCCACCCGCCAGGCCGCCCCTTGACCTTGGCAGCCGCGCCGCCGCGAGGGGCCCGCGCCGGGAGAGGCGCGCTTCGGGGCGCGGGGGCCCGGGAGGCGGCGGCAGAAAGGGTGGTTGGGGGCCGGGAGAAGGCTCGGCCCCGGGCGGCCTGCAAGCCTGGGGAGGACCTGGGAGGGAGACCTCGTTCCCCGTGGACAAAAAGTTGTCTGTGGGGGAGGGTGCCCAGGTTAGCCCACAAAGGACTGCTGGCCCTCTGGGCCCGGAACTGCTTCCTGCCCTGGGTGGGTTCTGGAGGCCTGGAACCACTGGGGCTTGCCCCAAGGATTTGGGATCCTGGGCCAGCTGGTGGACATGTCCCGCGGGACTGATTCCTGATTTGGGCCATGGTAAGCTGGTGGACTAAGGCCTGTGCTCTGTGGCCAGATCCCCACCCCCTGTCCATTCCTGGGCCCCATGGCCTGGTTGCAGAGGGCCAGTCTTGCCTGCAGAGCCCCTCACCCAAGTGAAGGGCGGGGCATGTTGATGGGGCCCCAGCCTAACATGCCACTCACAGACCTGTCCTGGGAGGGAGCTCTTCAGAGCCTTGTGTTTCTATAAATGCTGTGACTTCAGTAATAATAGCAACAATATGCCCTCATGGTGAGGCGCGTGCCACAGAGCCCAGAGGCAGGGTCCCTGCGGAGGCCATGCCTCTGATTTGGTGTGGACACTGCTGTGTGCATGGATATATTTTTACATACATCTCTGGACAGCTGTCTGACTGTCAGTAGCAGGCCTCAGGCCTGGCGCGTGGGGTGGGGGACATCAGAGTTTTCCAGTCCAGCTCTGCCTGCAGGCCACGCCCAGAGATCCCCCTGTGGGCCCTTGCTGGGCCTAGCCCTCTAGTCGTGCTTCCTGACACTCCCGCAGGACCTGCTGAGCACCTGGAGTTCCTCAGAGTTCCTCAGGGCCGGGCGTGGTCTTCCCTGTTGGGACATTTGACACAGGCAGCAGGACCTTCCTGCTGTGTCAAGTTAGTTTAAGACAATTAAGGCAAAGTGACTCTCAGGGGGTGCCTATCCTGTACCTCAGGAGGCCAGAGAGGTGGCCTGTGGCAGTGTCTGGGCTGCTGTGTTGGGATCCATCGCACAGTGGTCCTCAGGGGCCTCTCCTGAGCCTGTCTTTAGAGTGTCCTCCTGGAAGGCTGCTGGCAGGAAGAGTGTCCGAGTACTCTTTTCCAGGATGCCCAGAGTTGGTGACGTGGGAACGGGGCTTTGAGGGATGCCTAGGAGTTCTTCCAGCTTGGGAGCTGTGGAGAGGGCCCTGTGGGATCAATGGGCAAAGTGTACTTTGGTGATGGCTGGCTGGTAGGCCACTGCAGGGCAGGGGCTTGTTCAGTGCCCCTCCTCCCCGTCCCTGGCCTCCTGAATGCTGTAATTATGGGTCTGAAACCACCCTGCTCTGGGTGCTCCTTACTAACAGGACCATCTGAACATCTCTTTGTCCCTAAGCCCCAGTGCGGGGCCTGGCAAAACCAGAGATGCCTGGTACATGTTGGCTGAATGAATGAACCAGATTCAGAGCGGCAGGGGCTCTGTGGTTTAGGAGGGGCCTGGGGAGGTTTTCAGTCTCACCCTGGAGGGCTCAGCCGCTGCTCTCCTGGCCCTGCCTTCTTGTTTGAATTTCTGCTTTCCCAGTGGTGGGAGCAGGAGGGAGGAGCCCCGGGGCCCTGCCCTGGGGATCTCAACCTGTGACTGGAAATGACCTGGACAGGGAGAGCAGAGAGGGTCACCGTCATCAGGATTGGTGAAAGGGTCAGAGGGCTGCCTGGAGGAGGTGTTCTCTCAGCTGGTGCAGCAGGTGGAGGAGGCTGGGATACCCCAGAGGGCTTTCTGGGGTGGAAGTGGTTTGCACCTAGACCTGGGAGGTGAGCGTGGCAGCTGCTCTGAGCACATGGGTTTGGGGAGCAGTGTCCAGTGGCGTGGGCTTCTGCCTGGCCTGGTGCTGTGGGGGGTAGGCAGGCTGGCAGAGGAGGGTGGGTGAGGATGGGGGCTGGGAGCCGGGAGGGGCCACAGGGAAGGCAGACCCTGGCTGAGATGGCGAGGAGCGTGGCCCCGGGGCTCTCTGAGAGCTTGGGGGGGCGCCCCCAGCAGACGGCCCTCACACACTCTCTGTTTGCTTCTTCCAGAGGCTGCAGCTAGGCCGCCAGAGCCCAGAGGGAGCCTGCTGGAGGAGCGTGTCTGCACCCTTGGGCCGCCCCGGCCAGCAGGGGCCACGGACACCATGAACGACGTGGCCATCGTGAAAGAGGGGTGGCTACACAAACGAGGTCAGTGCCTGCCCTCAGGCTGGCCCTGGGGGGCAGGGCCAGGGAGTGAGCCCTGGTCCACCTGGGGTCCTGGAGCCAGTGGGGCCGCCGGCCTATGGGCTTCCTTCAGGTGTGGGTGCTTGTGCCAGGCCAGCTGGGAGGAGGGGCCGCTTTCCTGAGGCTCCTGGACCCAGCACCCCGCCACAGTGTGGAGGTCAAGCCTTGTGGGCCTCCCGAGTGGGAGGGGAGGCCCTGTGCAGGGCCTGCTGTTCGGGCCCCTGCCTGGCAGGGCCTGGTGGGCGGGGCACGCCAGGCCGCTCCAGCCTTCCTCCTGGCTTTCCTGGAAGGCGGCGAGGACCCAGCAGTTCCAGGCCTGGCACGCTGGCAGCCTGAGGCACTGCCCAAGGGCTCCTGAGGGCAGGGCAGGGCAGGCTGCTGGGCTTGGCCTGTTGCCCACCTGAGGCCTGGACTCCGGGGAGGGGGTTCTGCTCCACCCAGGGCCCTGGCCGACTGGGGCCTGTTTGTGTTGGAGCTGCAGAGCTGGCTGCCCCCCGCCTTCCCACTCCTGCGGCCCCGCAGCCCAGGGGAAGTGCGCTGCCCAAGGGGCCCAGCGAGGAGCAGGGGAACAGGATCTGAGTGCAGCCCTCGCCTTCCCGCTGTTCTCCCCTCTGTCCTGCTAGAGGTGGGCTTCACAGCCAGGGGTCCTGGGCCAGCCACTCCCTATTGTACCAGGGCGGGCATTAGCCTGCCCCCTTCTGACTTCCTCTTCCTGCAAACCTGCTCCCCGGGAAGTTCTGGCGATCCGTGCCAGCAGGTCACCACTCCTCGCACTCCACCTCCAGCAGATGAACCCCGTGTCTTGAGGGGAGGAGGCAGCCCCAGGCCCCCCAGACAGGGAGTCATGGTGGAAGTGGGTATCATGAGGCAGGGTTCTGGGGGACATACGGGAGCTTCCCAGCAGGGCAGGTCTGGGAGCTACTGGAGGAGGCTGCAGGGTGGCTGGGAGGTGCCAGGGCCCAGGGCTTGAGGTGGGGATTGAGGGTGTGGTCAGCTGTGTGCTGGAGCTCGGTTGGTCAGTGTTGCTGGGCCTGGGTCCATGGAGCCATTGCCTACTCTCCCAGGCCCTTCAGCCACATCTTACCCTTTGCCTCATCTCATAGCCCTGACCCCTGACCCTTTTCTGTGCCCCAAACAGTCTGCTTTCTTGGTGAATGCTTGTTGAGTGACTGTTAGATTTAGGGCCAACCCAGGAGGTGCCTGGCCCCAGTCACACAGGGCCTGTGGCAGCCAGCCAGACTTGGGTAGGAGCACTTCTGAGGCCTGGGCTCCTGGTGACCAGGTTGCCACTCTGGTTGTACCTTCGGAAGGGGCCTGGGAGGGGGGGGCAAGCGGGCCCCAGGGGGCATCCGAGAGACCCCATGGGGCTGCTCTGTGCACCTCCAGCACCTCGGGCCTTGGCTTCCCCATTTACACAGTGGGAATGGGTGGGGTAGAGACCTGGTGCAGGGTGCTCGTGGTCTGTGGGGGTCCCCCTGCTTGTGACGCCCTGTCCTGGTGGGATGGAGGGGGGCCCTTTAAGTGGGGGTTGCCATCCAGGCAGTCTCAGCAGCCTCCAGGCCCTGCTGCCTGGTGCCAGCCACACCAGGGGAGAGGGTCCTGTCCCCAGCCCCACTCGTCTTCCTCTAGCCCCAGCCCAGGGGCATGGGCTCTAGCAGGGTAGCCGGGCATGGGAGGTGGACTGCACACCTTCCTGCATGGTCCCTCTGAGTTCTGCTCTGGCCCAGGGCCCTTGCTTGGACTGCCCTGCTTTCTGAATGCCCTGGACCTCCTAGTGGGAGGAGTGGGCAACACAGGTGTCCTCCAGGCCCTCCAGCCCTCTGATGCCCTGTCCACTTGTCTTTGCCACCTGGGAGTGACCTGTCCAGGGTGGGCCTGGGTCTGCCTCTCTGCTGGCTCCCGTGCATCGGGGACCTGGAATACACTGGTTCTCAGCCCAAGTCCCCAGGCACAGCCCACCATGGCCACCTGGGCTGGCCCCATGTGGGTGACCGTGCCTTCTGGGGCCGTGTAAGTGTGGGGATGAGAGTGGATGTGTGTCCTACCACAAATGAGGGGCCAGACGGCCATGTCTGCAGACCAGGCCCAGGCTCTTTCTCTTGCCACTGAGGTGGTGGGCACCCATCTCTGGGGAGTGGCCCCAGGCTGCGTTCAGAACATGCCTGCCGGAATCACCCACACCAGAGCCAGAGCTGCTGACAGACTTGCAGCTGGCCAGGCACCCCTGGGCCTCCACGTCCCCATGTGTCTAACAGGGAGCCATCCCGGGATCATGGACGCAAGCTGCTGAGGGCCAGAGCTCGTGGGGAGGTGGCCCAACCAGGCAGCCCCAGGTGGGTTGTGGAGGAAGCTGCAGTACCACCCGGTGGGTGGCCAGGCCAGATCAGTGCTGCCCGCTTCCCGTTTCCAGAGGTCTGCCTCAGGTGAGCTCCTGGGAGCAGGCATTCAGGAGCCACCCTGGGGCAGGTTGCAGGTGGCTGGGCTTGGCCCAGGGCACCCAGTTTTTGGCCTCCAAGTGGAGAGCTCTGTGCTGTGCAACAGGCCGGCTGCGCCACTGCTTTTGGAGTGTGGTCCCCTCAAAGCCTGGGCCACCTTTGTCTCCTTGCCCCAGTGCTGACAGTTCCCGCTCCACCCTGCCCTGTGGACAGCCGCTCTGGTCAAGCCTCCAGCCCAGGACCTCACTGTCGTCCTCCTGGCCATGCTTGTCTTCAGTGTCCCTGACTCACGGCAGGTGGCCGGATGAGGAGAGGGAGGGGAGGGTGGCCAGGAGGCTGGGTCAGGATGAACTCTGGAAGTAGAAGTGTGTGCTGACCAGTGGGCACCTCCCAGTCTCCCAGGGGCCAGCAGGGCCCAGCAGAGGAAGCAGCCTGAGGCCATGGGGTGGAGGTGGAGGGAGCCAGCCTGCCCCGTCTCCCAGATGTGGTCGCCTGAGTGGGTCTTCAAGGTGTGTATGCCTGGGTGTGTGTAGGAGGCCTGTTGGGACCTCATTTGGACTTTCTGGGTTTTCCTCTTGTATGTGTGGTCCTGAGCTTGAGCCCAGCAGTGCTTTACTTACCACTAAGCTACGTTCGCAACCCTTTTTTTTTTTTTTTGAGAGAGAGAATTTTTTTTTAATATTTGTTTTTTAGTTTTCAGCAGACACAACATCTTTGTTTGTATGTGATGCTGAGGATCGAACCTGGGCCACATGCATGCCAGGCGAGCGCGCTACCGCTTGAGCCACATCCCCAGCCCCTCGCAACCCATTTTAATTTTTGTTTTGAGACAGGGTCTTGCTGCTAAGTTGCCCAGGCTGGCCTGGGACTTGCCATCCTCCTGCCTCAGCCTCCTGCGTAGCTGGATTGCAGGCATGTGCCTGGCCTCAGTTTAACTTAACGCCTGGAAGCTAGGCCTCTGCCCGGGGCCAGGCTGCCCCATCCTGGCATGGACCTTCCCCCTGACCCAGACCCCTTCAGGCATAGTGGGGATACTGAGGCCTGGCTCTGGCCCCGAGGGCCTCCTGGGTATTGTCTCCCTCCTACGAACTCTGGTTCAGTCTTGAGGTCCTGGCACAGGCTGTCCCTGTGGGGGGCTCTGGGGTGCAGAGTGGTCCACTTCAGTGACACAGACTCCCGTGCATGCCCAGCTATGGCCCTGGCCATGCTGTCAGCTAGTTCCAGGGTCCTTGTGTGGGCGGGGGTCTGCACCCTGAGGATATAGCCCAGCTCCCTTTCTCCTGGGAGGCCGCAGCTTTGCTGAGCGGACATGAGTGGAAGGTAGTCTGTGGGGCCGGGTGACCCGTGTCAGCGTGCACAGCAAGGGTTGCAGGTCAACTGCTTGAGTGCAAAGGTGGGAGTTGCTCTGCAGAACCACTGAGGGAAGCCCCCCGGGGGCCCCTGAACCTGTGAGCAGTTCTGCCAGCCTCCCTGGGCCTCCGTTTCCCTGGGGTCAGGTGTGGGTTGGCCATAGGTGCTCCCCGGGGGCCCTGCTATGCCCTTGGCCTGACCAGTGAGCACCAAGTGTCCCTCTTAAGGAGGACATGTGCTGGCCATGGGGACAGCCTGGAAGAGATGTGTAGGTGTGCAGGGAGAGGGCGGGCAACGTGTGCCAGCCTTTGAGCCCAGGGGACGGGCCTGGTGACATGGTGCTTGGCCGATGGCGGCAGCCTTGGCTTGGCTGGTACGGGGCCGTTTCCTGCTTGGTGAATGTGTTGCGCTCACCCTTCAACACAAACAACAAAAGAGGAAGCTGGGCAGCCTCATGCTGGGGGCGTGGGGTCACTCACCAATGGCCCAGCCTGGCCCTGGGGCCGATGAGCCTGGTGGCTCTGAGTGGGGAGTGCTCTTGCTTCTGCTGCCTGGTTGCCTGCCCTCTTTGGGCATGGGTGTCCTGTAGGGGGCCAGACTCTATGGTGGGGGTCACAGGGAAGGATGGTGTGAGTAGGAGCAGGGCCCTAGGGCCACCTCCTGACCTGCTCTGCTGTCCACCCTGTAGGGCGGCATGGAGAGCACTGGCAGGAGGGACACTAGGCCTGCACAGGGGCAGAAGTGTGGTGGGACAGCCCCCAGGTGACTGGCCACCCCCTCTCATCAAGGCCTCAGTGGAGGCTCTTAGAAACGCCGCAGGGAAGGGCTTGGCAGGGCACTCACCCCTCCCGGGAACCCCAGGCGAGGCCCAGGGCCAGTGCCCAGCTTTGGGCCCTCCTGCAACAGGAGTAGGACTGCTGCCCGCTGCCCAGGACTGCCCCACAGCCATAAGGCCACTGCTGTGCCCGCTTGGCACACCCCACCCAGAGGCTCCCCCAGCCCAGAGCTGGCCCCAGGCCCCGGCCAGGATGACCCTGCCTGCTGGAGCACTTGTCCCCACTCAGGCTTGTGTGGCCCCTCTGTCTCCCTGCCTTGGGGAACTTTAACCCTGGGAAGTAATAATAAGTCTGTATCTTAGAGACCTTGTCATTGAGGGGGGTGGGGCTTAGGGGTGACCTGCTGGCGAAGAGCTCTAGGGTCACGTCCCCTCCCCTTGCCTCCCCTGCAGGCTCAGCCCCTGCCCAGGCCTCCCATAGCTTTGTCAGGGTTGGGAGTGGTGGCTCCCAGGCTTCCTCTCCACTCCTCCTCCTGAGCTCCCTGTCCCCCACAGGGTGGCTCTGCTTGCTCACCCCCTCCTGGCTCCTTGTCCTCTGTCCTACTGGGAACCTCATTACCTCTCTTGCTTGGGCCCATCTGGGCTACATGCGGGGCCTGCAGGCCCTGGACCGGAGCCCCTGGGCCTGGTGCTGTGTGGGGGTCCAGGCCGGGACTAGCTGGGGCAGGAGCCCTCTCCTGGAGCAGGACAGGAGCAGCCCTCTGTCCTCCCCGCCCCTCCAGAGCATATTCCTTCACGGGCCCCTTCGTGTGGGCTGATTGAACTGCCCCTGCTGTGCCACCCTTAGGTGGGGAGGCAGGTAGAATGGGTGGCAGGAGGCCCCAGCGTGTGGGTTCTGACACAGACTGCAGGCGGGGATGGCTTGGCCAGAGCAGAGTGGGTGGCACCTGGTCAGTGGGCTGCAGCTGAGTAAGTAGGGTGGCCAGAGACAGGCAGGTGTTGGGCTGCCAGGTGGGAGTGACCTGAAGCCAGGTGGTGGGCATGGGGCAGGGCTGCCTGCTGAGTGCAGAGGCCGTGGACACTGCTGAGTGGGATGATCTGGGGGACAAGAACCAGCTGTGTCCTATAGGGGTCCAATATGGCCCCTTTCTGCCAAGGGGTGGGTGTTGTGCAGTGTCCTGGAGGATGTGGGGTCTGGGAGAAGGGCTGGGTGGGTGGGACCTGGTGTGCATTCTGCTGCAGCTCAGCAGGAGGTTTGGGGGCCGCAGTTTGGGGGATGGGGGCCTGGAGGACAGGCCCAGCAGTGCTGCCCTGGAGTGGCCGGAGGAGCTGAGGGGCCCCGTGCTTCAGCCATACCTTGGCAAGAGTGGGTTTGATGGTGCCAGGCCCGCCCTCCCCTCTCCCACCTGTGTGTGCATTGTTGCCAGCCTTCGTGAAGACCAGAGACCTGTGAGGAAGGAGCTCAGGGTGTGTCCCAGCAGGACCTGGGGCTTTGGTCATATCTGCCTTTTTTTTTTTTTTTTTTTTGGTACTAGGGTTTGAACCCAGAGGCACTTAACCACTGAGCCCCATCCCCAGCTCTTGTTTTATATTTTATTTGGAGACGGGGGCCTCCCTGAGTTGTTTGGGGCCTTGCTAAGTTGCTGGCGCTGGCTTTGAACACGTGATCTTCCTGCCTCAGCCTTCTGAGATGCTGGGATTGCAGGCGTGCACCACTGCACCTGGCTCATGTCTGTGACATTGAGGGTCCCTCTGAGTCTTGGTTTCCGTAGAGAGCTAGTGGACACAATGACCCCTGCCACCCAGCTGGGCTTTCTGGGAGAGTGGGGCAGGATCTCCGGCTGGAGAAAGGTGCAGCCAGGATCTGTGTAGCATCAGCCTCTGCTGGGCAGGGGCTGGACACCTCTTTGACCAAGGATGCTTGTGCCCCATCCCTATTCAGACCCCAAGTGCCGTCTTTAGAAGGGCTCATCCAGGGGGCAGCTCGTGTGCCCTTGGCTGGGCCATACCAGGCCGAGTCTGTGGCCTTGATCACGTGGCCTCTTCCCTTCCTTCTCTGGCTTGTGGTCACAGGGTCCACCTGCCTGTGGACCCTGCTGGGATAAGGAACAGTGGGACTCTGACCCAGGCAGGGGCCTGGTACATTGGGCTTTGGAGATGACCCGTGCTGCCCACTGCCCACCTAGCAGGCAGCGAGGGCTGGACACATAGCCCGTGGGCTGCTGTCAGCAGGGCCGTCTGCTCAGTGTGCTGGAGAAGGTAAATGGGCGCCCGGCAGCTGTCGGTGGGCGATGGATGTGTCTGCGGCAGGGGACCGTGCGGTCCCGCTGTCAGCTGGTGCCTGCTCCCCAGGCCTGCTGGGGCTCACTTTGCTGTGGAGAAACAGCTCGGTGCCGCCTGGCCCCCTGCCAGCTGCCGCCTGTCATTGCCGCTGTGGCAAAGTGTTTATCCAGCAGTTTCCCGAGAACTGGGGACTTTCAGAGGATGTTCATGGAGCTCAGGACCTGGCGGCCTGGTGGCGTGGCTTGGAGGGTCGAGAGTCACAGCAACTCAGGAGGGCCCAGGTGGGGCCTGGGCTGTGGGTGCCCCAGGACCCGTGGCCCAGCGTGGAGAGGGCAGGCCTTGGCCTGTCTTCTTCCCAAGCACTGGCCTTGTGGCCCTGATGGTAGTACTTGGGTTGTGGGAGGTTGGGTGAGGAGACTTCCTGGAGAGGCTGGCCTGCCAGAACCTCAGCCTTCAGCACAGGAGGGGCTGACCCTCAGGGATACTGAGGGACCTAGGGGCTGCAAGAGGATGGGGAACACTGCCTGCCCTGTATCCAGCTCCTTGTGCCTGGATCCCCAAGTTGTACACGGGCCATGGCGGGTATGGACTTCTGCTGGCTATGTGTATTCTTTCCCTGGGCCTGACAGGACCTGGTCTTGGGGGTGGGCACAGCAGGGGTCCCCTCCCCTCCTTGGCTCTTCTGCCTCCAGGGAAGGTTCTAGGGAATCCTGGAGGCTGGTTGAGGTCTTGCCTCTGCCCTGCCCAGGAGTCCTGGCATTGGAGCGGGGATGGGCATGGGCCACCATGTCCTCACAGCAGGCATAGGGTCCTGACTGACTGCCCACGGGAAGTGGAACTGCTGCAGTGCCGGGCTGAGGCCCAGGCTGCGCTGCACCCGGCATGGACTGTGGGTCCCAGCTGAGCTCCGGGGTGTTGTTGGGGGTGCCCTGGGGCCTGGGGGTTTGCTGTGATTTGCCGTCCACCAAGTGGAGAGCAGGAGAAGGCCCTGGTTGTGCAGAGCAGTAGGGACCCTGTCTAGGGGTGACAGCCTGAGGGGCAGTCTTGGCCTTGCAGCTTATCACTGCCTTACATCTGTCTGGAACATGGGCTCGCTGGGGGACCTTGTCCTTCTGCTGCCCTGTGGGCTGTTCAGGGAGAGGAGGACACTGGCTGGCACAGTCCCTCCAGGCTGGACTCCCACCCAAGTGCAAGACATTCAGCAGCTGTGATGGGGTATGGAGCTTGGCAGCCAGGGTGAGTGCCCGTACCTCTGGTGACACTAAAGAAGAAGAGTGGCCCCTTTGAGTCAGTCTCTTCCTGTTGGTGTGTGGAGCTTGGTGAGACTGGTGGAGTGAGGCCTGGATCTGGCACTAGAGACCCAGGGGTGGGCAAGTGCTACTCCACAGGCATCCTGTGACCACAAGGGCAGCCATGTCCTCCACCTGTCCATCTTGTGTCACTCAGCCCTGAAGTGAGTGCTGTTGTCTGAGCTGGCTGCTGGCCTAGCCTTCTGTCTGGGCTGAACACATTAACATGCAGGCCATGGCCCATGCTGCAGCTGGCTTGGTGGACACCATGAGTGACGGCCCAGCTGGACATGAGGTGGGGTGAAGAAAGAGAAGTGTGTGTCCTGGAGCCTTGGCCCCAGGGCCCTGCTCCCCTCTGGAGGGTTTTCCTGTGTGTCAGGCTGCTGCATGCAAAGGCCTGCTCAGGTCCTCTCCTTGTCCCTCTGCGCACCTGGGTCTCCTGGGCCCAGGGCCTTGAAAGCTGGGAATGGGAGGATACTGAGTCCCTCCTGAGATCTCTGGGGGGCTGGGCACCCCCAGATCTGGCTCCTAGAACCTCCTGTCCTAGGGTGCTCAGGGGCCATGGGGGGCTGGGAGCCAGGCGGGCGCACTGAGTGCCGGGTGGTGCTGGGGGCCGTGCGGGGCACACGGGGGGCTGTGGTGGTGGGATCAAGATGGATTTCCGGGGCGAGCGGGTGCGGTGCTCATCAGCCTCTCTGCTCAGTTAGCGTCCTGGGGAGCGGCAGCTGGCGAGATGGGAGGCACTCCATCAGGGGCCGACAGCTCCAGACTGGCGCTGGCGGGTGGGCACACGTGGGGGGTAAGAGGGGCAGGATGGGGTGGGCGTGCAGCCCCCCAGCCGGCTCTGCCTGATCTCTGGAGTCTCTGCTGCCTGCTGTACCTCCCAGGCCCTGAGGCCACAGGGAGGGTCTCCTGGAGGAGCTGCAGGTGGGGTGCGCTGACCTAGGCAGAGTTGGCCCGGGGTTTGTGCTGGGGGAGGCCAGTTGCTGGGGTTTCAGACCCCATTCTCCAGCGTTGGCATTGGCTATTAGGCAAGGCCCCAAGTGGCCATGGGATCCAGGGCCAGAGGTGTTGGAGCTGGGTTGGCAGTTGCCCTGCGGCCACATGAGCTGTAGGCCAGCAAAAGGCGGGTGACATCTTTCCTTCCTTTGGAGGTACCTTCCCACACGTGAGCTCTGCACAGCATCTCGGAGAGCTCCTCCCTGCCCCTTCCTAAGTGCTGAGGGCAGGTTCTTGGGCTGGGGGTGTGGCCTGAGAGTGGGCTCTGGCCACCCCGGGGCTGGCCGGGGGCCACTCCCATGACAGGCACTCCCACTTCAGGCCATGCAGAATGAGGCCAGGCCTCTGCATTGCTTGTGGAGCATCTGGCTGCAGTGTCTGGGTAGTGGGAGCCACAGGGAGGGGGAGCCCAGGGGGTGCACTGTACCCAGAGTTCCTTCGGCCTGCACCTGGCAGGTGGGTGGCCTCGAGGGGGTACAGGCTTCTATGCAGGAAGGAAATGGCTTTCAGAGGGTCCCAACCCACAGCACTAGGAGGACAGTGCACCCACCTGGAACACCAGGATGCAGTGTGGCCTTGGATAGAGAAGGCAGGCTGGTCAGGACCCTCAGGGCTGTGGGGAGAGGAGCAGCACCTTTGCCTGGCCCTCTATGACCCATACACCCCAGGAGACGATCTCCATGGGCTGGAGCCTGGTCCCCTGGGTGCCTGGCCATAGCAAGTGTACCGTGCATTGGGGGCGTAAGCACCTAGGCCTCACCCTGCTGGACCCAGTGGTAGATGGCCTGGTGACAGAGCCATTGCTTGTCCCCCACGTCCCTCCAGGTGCCCTCGTCCAGAGCTCAGTGTGGCAGGAGGACCCTGCCCCATGGGCCGGCTCCTCTGCCCTCTGCCCAGTGTCCCTGCAGATGAAGAAGTCGCCTCATTAGTGAGCTCCCCGTTGCTCTTCAGACTCCTTGCTCGGCAAAATGTAAATGAAACATTTTTTCCGGGTGTCAGTATGAAAAATGACAGTCACTGTGAGCTCACAGAGGACATCTGCTCTGGTTCCTACGTGTGAACGCCTGCTTACGGCTGATGTTGCAAAACTTGAGGGGGATGTTCCCGTGCACCTGGTTGACCCAGGGCAGTCCCAGCCTGGGTCCTGATGCCCACGGTATCCAGCTCTGGGTGCCTCCTGGGTCTGGTCCATGCCCCCACTCGGCAGCTCTGCCCCTCTGGCTGACTCCGGCACAGAGATCAACTTCTGCCAGGAGTGTGGTGCTGGTCCTCTCCCCTCCAGACACCAGGTTCTGGCTGTGGTAGGCAGCCACACATGCCATTGTCACCTGTGGCTGCCATCTGCCAGACCCTGCGTGCCCTCTGGCCCCTCCCCATTTCCCCATCAGTGCTACTCCCTGAGTCTGGGTGCCCTGGGCCTGAAACGCCAGCAAGCCTGCCTCCCTGGACCCAGCACTGTCACAAGCAGCTCACCCCAGCCTGCTGCCCATGCACATGTCCTGTGGGGTGGGGCCAGGAGGGGGTTGACATAGACCCTCACAGCCCTGTCCCACAGGGGAGTACATCAAGACTTGGCGGCCACGATACTTCCTCCTCAAGAATGACGGAACCTTCATCGGCTACAAGGAGCGGCCCCAGGATGTTGACCAGAGGGAGTCCCCCCTCAATAACTTCTCTGTGGCACGTAAGTGTCCCCCTGGCCACCTTGGGTTGGAATGAGGTGGCTGAGCAGGGCTAGAGCTTTCTGTGCCCACCAAACTCCCTGCCAAGGCCCTCTTTTGGCCTGTGTCATCCCTGGGAACAGGCCTAGCAGAGCTGGCTCCTGTCACCTTCTGTAGGACTGCTGAGAAGCCAATGCTGACTGGGCCCGGGCCATCCAAACTACTCCCCAGCCCTGGTGCTCTTGCTTGGAAGGACGAGGGGTCTCACCTGTGGACAGAGCCTGGCCTCTGGGGAGACTGGGCCTTCCTCTGGTTGGGGCTTCACAGAGCAGCCAGGGGCACCCACTGGGATACCCCTGGTGGGGAGGGCACAGAGAGAGAGCACCACCTCCCTTACTCCCAGAGCCCTGGCCTGTGGGGCTGTTGGGCCTTCCTAGCTGTGTCCCACCCTCCTGATGGGTGAAGGTGGCATCGCAGGTTCCAGCCCACACGAGCCAGAGTGATTGAGACGCTGGGGCAGGTGTACCTCCCTGTGGCCCAGTCTTCCCAGGGGCTGGCCCAGGGTGCTGGCCAGGCATGCAGGTGTGACTGTGTGGGTGGTGAGGGATCAGCTGTGGGACATCTGGAGCAGTGGGCTCAAGGCAGGTCTCTGGGATCCGTCTCGGGCTGCATCTGGATGTACAGTGCGATGCCCCAGACCTGGGTTCTACCCCTGGTCCCTTGCTCATGTCACCCTTCACACCAGGTGGCTCCGCTCACCCTCCTAGGATCCTGGGTCCTCTAACCCCTCCACCCTGCTTGTCCCCGGGGTTCTGGGGCCTTGGAGGAGGAGATGTACAGGTTGCCATCCCCAGGCTGGATGGGGAAGGACCCCCACCTGCTCCTCACCAGCCCATCCTGTGTGCCTGGCGCTGGGCTGAGGGGGAGGACGTCAGCAGCCCTACCATCAGACGAGGCTCCTCATCAGGGAGCAGAGGCCTTGCCCTATGGGGCTCCTGGTCGAGGGGCCTCCTGTGGGGGCCTTTTCAGGATCGGATTTCTCTGAGCCCTGATTTCCTTTTTCCTGGTTCCTCGAGCTGCTGGCCCTGCAGTGGTGGGGGACACCCATATGGGAAGAGACCCAGGAAGCAGACCCCCCATCCCCTAGTAGGTTCCCCGCAAGCTCTCCCTGGTTCCCCTCTGTGGGGTGTGGAGGAGGCCATATTCCCTGGGTTCCCAAAGCAGGGCCTTGCTGTCGGGAGGCAGCCCTGGCTGAGGGCAGGGAAGAGGAGAGGGGCTCTGGAGGTGGCACACAGAGGGCGGTCCCAGCCTCTGGGGCCTGCTAAGCAGCAGAGCATGGAGTGGGCGGCTGTGCTGTAGCCCCTGTCCAGGAGCTTCTCTGAGGATGGGATCTGGTGTGACGGGACGAGACCCCAGCTCTGGGCACCACCTCCCACTGACAGGCTTTCTGGGAATGAGCAGGAGGCCATGTGCCCAGATGACAGGGCCCAGGCAGGTTTCCCACCGTGCTGATCAGGTCCTTCCCCAAGGCTGGGCCCCAAGCCCCTTCCCGGCCCCCAGGCCTGGCAGGCGGCCCCTTGCTCACTCAGTGGAGCCAGCCAGCCCCTTGCGTTGCCAGGGCCCAGACGATGGAATGCGGGAGGCCCCTGGGCTGGCCCCTCAGCCCCTCCTGCCCACAGAGTCCTGCTGAGACGCCCTCTCTGCTCACAGCACTCATACCCCTCAGGGCCTGGTGTGTCCCCCACAATCCAGCCATGGCAGGTGTGCATGCTCCAGGTGTGTGTGCTGCAGATGAGCATATTCTGCAGATGCTCTAGCTGTGGCTGGGAAAACAGCAAGAGATCCCTGCACCGGGTAGGAAGGGTGGCTGTGGCCCCAATCTCCACGCACCTCCATTGCCCTCCTCAGGGCTCTGGCACTATTTGGGGCTCAGAGACCACAGGAAGCACTGGGGAGGAACGATGGTGTGGGGCTGACCTCACAGCCCCGGACACCCTCTCGGGGTGCCTTGCAGCTCCAGAGTAGAGTGTCCCAGCTGGAATAGGGCCCTAGTCCCTGTGGCAGCACTGTAGGGAGGTCAAGTGCAGACAGATGCTCCCTGCCCACCCAGAATGCCAGCTGATGAAGACAGAGCGGCCCAGGCCCAACACCTTCATCATCCGCTGCCTGCAGTGGACTACGGTCATCGAACGCACCTTCCATGTGGAGACGCCTGAGGAGCGGTATGTGGGGTGAGGGCAAGGGCCTGGCTGCAGAAGGTGGCCTCCAGGGTTGGAGATGGATGCCTGGGTTGGCAGATGGCCCTCCTCAGAGGTCATTTTGCAAACTAGCCTAGGCCTGTAGGGTATGGGTGGGGAAACTGAGGCTGGAAATGAACACAGGGTGGGAGGGGATGCTATCCTGCTGGGGCTGGACCTCAGTGTCCTGGAATGTGTGCAGTCTAGGCCAGGTGGCCCCTCAGGGCTCTGCCTGGGGACAGACAGCTGCCTGAGCTGGAACTGCCAGCTGGCTGTGGGCGATGCATGGTGGAGTCCCTGCTGGTGCCCAGAGTCTCACTTGAGCCCCTGCAGGGAGGAGTGGACAACAGCCATCCAGACCGTGGCTGATGGACTCAAGAGGCAAGAGGAAGAGATGATGGACTTCCGTTCGGGCTCACCCAGTGATAACTCGGGAGCAGAGGAGATGGAGGTGTCCCTGGCCAAGCCCAAGCACCGCGTGGTGAGGCCCAGCCCCTGCCTCTGCTGACAGGAGGCCTTGCTCCCTCCCTGGACACCCCCTTGTGTTGGAAGTGAAGTCAGGACAGTAGCCAGAGGGCCTGGGGTGTTGCCCAGTTCTGCTGTGAGCACTGGCCTCCCACTTGTCCCACAGGTGTGAAGGTGGGGCCCCAATCCACACCTAGCCTGCCAGAGGTGATACAGGCCCTACCACCTTGTACACTGTCCAGCAGATGGTTCTGCCCCCGGGGCTGGTGGTGCTGAGCAGGGTGCTGAGTAGGCTCTGCCCACTGCCACAGACCATGAATGAGTTTGAGTACCTGAAGCTACTGGGCAAGGGCACCTTTGGGAAGGTGATCCTGGTGAAGGAGAAGGCCACAGGCCGCTACTATGCTATGAAGATCCTGAAGAAGGAGGTCATCGTGGCCAAGGTATCGGGTGGGCAGCATATGGGGCAGGGACAGGGTGCAGGGTGGCCTGGGTGCTCACCTGGCCTTGCCTTTCAGGACGAGGTGGCCCACACACTCACTGAGAACCGCGTCCTGCAGAACTCCAGGCACCCCTTCCTCACAGTGAGTGGGCGCCGTCCTGCCTAGGCAGGGAGGGGCAGGGCAGGAAGACACTGGCACGGGGCTGCTGTCCTGTCTTCCAGGCACACCCACGGGCTTCACATGTGGCCAGCGGAAGGTTGGGTGAGAGGGTACCTGGTATGGGCCTGGGCAGTGCTTGCTGGCTCAGTGTTCACGGAAGGCAAAGCAGGTGACCTTGGTCTTCCACCCTGCTAAGGCCCTGGGCCCCAAGCACCCCACACCCTGCCTCTCTGCAGACCTCTGTTGAGGTGCAGGCTGGGTGTACCCCTGCCCTGGGGAGCTGGCCCAGGAGCGGCACATGACCAGGGGCCTGTAATATTTCTGAGGGAGGCTCAGCATTGGTCATTAGTGGGCCTTCCCTTCGGACAAGGCTGCTCTGGGCACAGATGGGAAGGTAGCCCTGGCAGCTGGGAACCTAGGGCCAGAAGCCCCAAGCCAACGCTCAGCTTCTTACCTGATTCTGGTGGCCCCAGAGCCTGGCACACTATCCACTTGAGACCCTAATTTTCCCTTGGACTTGAACCCAGACCCCATATTGCTCGTCTTTAAAACAAGCCCTGTGCCTCTTGGCTGCCTGGGCCCAGCCTGGTGGCCTGTGTCAGGCCCTGGCTCCAGCTGTGCTCCATTTCAGGCCTTGAAGTATTCCTTCCAGACCCACGACCGCCTCTGCTTCGTCATGGAGTACGCCAATGGGGGCGAGGTAGGGCTGGGTGAAGTGCTGGGCAAAGGGTGGGTGGACAGATGGCTTTGCTGCCTGAGGTGCCCAGCTTCACAGTGGGAGAGCTTCATGGGTGGCACTTGTCCCTCTGGGGGCCTCAGACGTCCTGCTCCAGCGGTGTGGTGTTTGGGGGTAGTAGCTGCCTGCTGAGGTGACCCCTCCCCTGCCGGGGTGGGGCGGAGCCTCCTGCGGCCCCTTAGGCTCCCCTCCCGCAGCTCTTCTTCCACCTGTCCCGCGAGCGTGTGTTCTCCGAGGACCGGGCTCGTTTCTACGGCGCAGAGATCGTGTCGGCCCTGGACTACCTGCACTCCGAGAAGAATGTCGTGTACCGCGACCTCAAGGTGCGCCACGGGCTGGCGGGAGCCAGGGGTGGGGCTTGGCGTCAATGACCAGGGCCTCCCTGCACAGCTGGAGAACCTCATGCTGGACAAGGACGGGCACATTAAGATCACGGACTTCGGGCTGTGCAAGGAGGGCATTAAGGACGGCGCCACCATGAAGACCTTCTGTGGGACACCTGAGTACCTGGCCCCTGAGGTGGGTGTCCCCACACGTTATGTGTGTACTATGGCACTGAGCACCCCACCCTCTTGCCCCTCGTCTCCGGTGTCCTGGCACGATGTGACACTGAGCCCCTGTTCAGGTGCTGGAGGACAATGACTATGGCCGGGCCGTGGACTGGTGGGGGCTGGGTGTGGTCATGTACGAGATGCTGTGCGGCCGCCTGCCCTTCTACAACCAGGACCACGAGAAGTTGTTTGAGCTCATACTGATGGAGGAGATCCGCTTCCCTCGCACGCTGGGCCCAGAGGCCAAGTCCCTGCTCTCCGGGCTGCTGAAGAAGGACCCCAAGCAGAGGTAAGGGCGCCAGCCTGGCTACAGCTTTGCTCCTGGCCCCGCCCCAGGTGTGCCTAGGGCCGTGCCCAACAGTGTGGGACAGTGCTCATCTATGGCCTGCGCTCAGCGTCGGGGCGGGGCAGGCCCAGGTTGGGGGCAGCCCTCAACCTGCTGCAGCTCTAACTGCGGGGCTTCCCACAGCTGTTCAGAGGGGCATGCTGGGTCCCACCAGAGGTGCTGCCCGGCTGAGCGTGGCCTGAGCCTCTCGCTTGTCTCCCTGCAGGCTTGGCGGGGGCTCCGAGGACGCCAAGGAGATCATGCAGCACCGCTTCTTTGCCAGCATCGTGTGGCAGGATGTGTATGAGAAGAAGGTGCCAAGCTCCCCATGCACCCAGTCACGACTGGCTCCTCCCCTGCGAGCATGCTCACTTCTGCACATGCGCACAGCCGCCTGGGCGCGTACCCTTCCCTCACGTACAGGGTAGTGCGTGGCTGATTGGCACACTGGCCACTGGGCCTGCCAAGGCCCGGCGACCAGGAGCTTTGTCCATGCCCTCTGTGGCCTGCACTCAGAGGGTCTGACACAGCAGCCGTCCTCCTGGAAGCTGGCCCAGCCCTTCCTCCTCCCCCAGAGGAGCTGCACACACCCTGTGCCTCGCCTGCACTGCATCTGGTGCCAGTACCAGGGCCCCTCCCCAGTGCTGCACGGGTGGGGGCTGGCTGAGGTGGCACCCCCTGCTCGCTACTGGTTCCTCCAGGGTTCGACCTCAGGCCCTGCTGCTGCTAGGAGAGCTATGCCCCCTTGAGTGTGGGGGACAGCACCGGCTCTACCAGCAGTGTGGAGTCCACCAGCAGGCAGAAGGGCTGTACTACATGGGTCCTGTCACTGAGCACACCCTTGCTGAATGCCCATCACAGTTCACATGTGACTGATGGGTTAGGCCCATGCCTCAGTCCTCCCTGCTCTTGCCCAGCTTCCTGACACCTTCTGCCCAGCCCTGACCCAAAACCACACGAGTCCTCTAGGGTAGTTCTGTCCTAAGGTGACTAAGGACAGTGCCTGCCTGTGACCCTGGGGCCACTGGAGGTCCTCTCCCAGCTGTGTTCTTGCCTAGCTGAATGCTGCGTGCTCCCTGGGCAGAAAGAGGCAGGCAGGCTCACCCGGTGCCCTGGCCCAGTCTGCTTTTGACCCTTTCCTTCCCCATTCTTAAGAAAACCTGAGTAAATGATAGCCAGGGAGGGATCAGGACTGTCCCTCCCCTTACTGTTGGGGTTCCCGGGAGCACCCCTCCCAGAGCCGTGCCCTTCTCAGGATGGCAGTGCTGCCTGGGGGAGCTCAGGCGCTGGGAGGGTCCAGCTCCTCCTGAGGTGGGGTTTGCTGGGGAATGGAGGGAGGCCTCTAACCTGTCTTTCCTGTCCCCCACTGCAGCTCAGCCCACCCTTCAAGCCCCAGGTCACATCAGAGACGGATACCAGGTATTTTGATGAGGAGTTCACGGCGCAGATGATCACCATCACACCGCCTGACCAAGGTGAGGGAGAGCCGCTCTCTCCAGGGCAGACTGGGCACTGCCTCTGCCTGGGGCAGCAGTGTCTGGCTTTATTGGCTTCAGATGCTTTAAGATCCAGTTCCTCTTGAAGGCTGGTAGTGACCAGGGTAGGGAATTGGCATTCTGAGGGCCAGGCTCATGGCTTGTGGGTGGGGGCCCTGCTGCATGATGGGTAGCATTAGGTCTGAGCCATCTTTGTGGCCCCGCAGATGACAACATGGAGTGCGTGGACAGCGAGCGCAGGCCACACTTCCCCCAGTTCTCCTACTCGGCCAGCGGCACAGCCTGAGGGCCGCCAGGAGGGCCTTGGCAGCCCTGTGCTGCGAGATGTCCTGGACCCAGGAGCCTCATGTGGACGATCTGTATCTGATGGTCTCATTTTCAGACGCATTGGGGAGGAGCTATGCCAGCCTCCACGGGTGGGAGGATATTCCTGCTGTGGATGGCATCCTGCCTCCCCGCCAGGTCAAAAGGAAAACTCTTCTGCAGTTTTTCTTAATTTATTTCATCCGATTTGTTCTCCAAATATGGCCTTGGCCCTCAGAACATTAAATTCCCTAGGAGAACGTTAAGGACTTCTGCAGCCCCCTGCAATGTGGGCCTGTGGGTCTGGCCACCGCCCTGTCTGCCGCCGTCCCTCTTGGCTAACACCTGCCTTTAAGGACCAGGCCCCTGTCCCGGCCTGGGGGCACCGGGAGCACCTCCATTCCCTCAGGAAGGCACATGGCAGCCCCTAGCCCAAGGACTGTGCCTCTGAGGAGGTCCTTGGAGCTGGCCCCACATGGGGCTGGGGGGTGGGCCTGACAGGGCAGGGGAGCGAGTTTCAGTTGTTGCTGTCTATTCTGCTGTGTGGAGGCACTCGGGGGTTCATCTTAGTGACAGGAAAGCCCCCTCCCCTCAGGTCATGGCCTCCACTCAGATGGTCTCTTAGCACTTGTCCTTCCAGATGCTTTACTCCAGGCCGTGTCCTGGCCCTCCTGCCCCTGGCCAGACGGCACCCGCTGCTGTACCACGCCGTTTTTTACAACAGTCAACTTTAGCATTTTTACTATTATGATACTTTCCCTCCAAACTCTTCAATAAAAATTGCTTTTCAAGTTTGTGGCTGGCTCTGCCGGGGCTGGGTGGGGCTCGTGGCCTAGGGAAGCTGGCACTCCAGGCTCAGCAGGAGCCCTTTCCTCACATCCCAGTGAGTTCAGGGTTGCAAGGATTTGGCTAGAGGCCCAGCGACTGTCCTGAGACTCCCAAGGGAAGATGCTGCTGGGCACCAGCACTGTTCCTGCTCCCCTATACCCAACCCTCTCCCCCAAAGGCTGTCCAGGCTGCCTGCCAGCTCCTGCTGCTGTTTGTCAGGCAGAGCAGCTAGTAAGAGCAGGACTCCCAGGAAGGATGGAGCAGATTGCAGTGATGACCTGGGCCACAGTGCAAGAAGGCTCCAGGAAGCCCCTAGGAGCAGCTTGATAGAGGACAGAGCCAGGAAAGGCTGCAGGGGGAGGGGCACAGCTAGAGCACCAAGAACCAATGGAGTCCAAGCAGCTGGACCGATATGCTGTTGGTGCCACCTGGTGGACACCTGGCAGAACTGCACCCTCAACAAGGCCAGGAGTGGCTCTTAGGGACAGGCAGGGAGGGGCCCACAGGGCCCTGCAGCCTCTGCTTTTTCATGGCTAATGGCCTGGACTCCCTGCAGATGTGCACAAGCAGAGCCCAAGGCTGGTGGGTGTGCAGGGATGGCAGCTGGCCCCTCTGAGAAGGGCTGGCTATCCCACCTTCACTGGGGGTGGGATGGGGGTGACAGTGTGGACCTCTGGTAGCCAAACAGAGCCATGTCTGGAGCAGCCCAAGTTCTCTGGGTGGTCCAGGGTCTGGTTCCACCAGGCTGAGTTTCAAGCCACACCAGTAAGAACTCAGCTACTCTGCGGGAGGACACTGCATCTGGAGGGCCAGGTTGCACATCTGCACATGAGCAGCAACAAAACCAAAGTACAGCAGCCGCGTGCCACCCTCACACTTCGCAAAACCCAACCACGGTGGCTCATGTGATATGGAAAGGGGGCAGCTGCAGCCAGGGCTGCTCCTTCCGCAAGAGCCCCTGGGGACTCTGCTACTCAGAACAGGCCTGTTTTGTGTCCCTGTCACAGGCAGGCAAAGCCCTAAAGGAACAAAGGCAGGGATAGAGCCCACTGAGCCCACCCGACCTTCCTTGCTGTCTGTGGCAGAGGAGTGGGGGAAGCAGTGGTGGGGGGTTGCAAGGAGCTGAACGTTTTGTGAAATTCCTAGAAGGCACAGGTGGCCTCACAAGGGGCAGCGCAGGCCTAGATTGCAAGGCAGATGAGAGGGGCAGGGTTATGTGGCCACACAGGAGGCTGCTGCACATCAGGGTCCAGCCAGGGAGACTCAGATTCTGCCAGGAGGAAGCAGCTGTCCTTGCTGGGTTCCCTGTGCCCAGCACAAGGCAGGCTCAGAGGGACAGGAAGATAACAGGAGTGGCCTTAGCACCTGGAACTTCCACGTGTCAGCAGGTGTGGCTAAAGGCTGTGCCCGCCCTGGTGACAGGATGTGCTGGACATGCTGGGTGTGCTAAGGGCTGGGCCTGTACTTCCCTGGGATGCCACCGCCATGAAATCTGCCTAATGACAGATGTTCATCCTACCTTCTGGCTTCTAACTTGGTTCTTTGACACTCAAGCGGTTTTCTTCTAGACCATCAAGACCGCTCTGTGGGTTGAGCCCAGGCCTCACATAGGCGGGAAGAGCACTCCACCCCTTGTCTACATCCACAGCCTTTAGTTTTGAGATAGGGTTTTGTTAAAAGACCCAGGCTGGCCTCAACCATGGTCCTCCTCCCTCAGCCTCTTGAGTAGCTGGGATTACAGGTGTGTGCCACTGCTCCCAGCTTAGGTTTTTCTTTTTTGTTAAAAAACAAAACAAAAAACAGGCCCAGGGCTGGGGATGTGGCTCAACTGGTAGCGTGCTCGCCTGGCATGCGTGCGGCCCGGATTCGATCCTCAGCACCACATACATAACAAAGATGTTGTATCCACCGAAAACTAAAAAATAAATATTAAGAAATTCTCTCTCTTTAAAAAAAAAAAAAAAAAAGATACACTGTGTGTATGTGTATGCATTTACATGGTTTATTTAAAAAAAAAAAAAACAAACCAGGCCCAATGGCCTCTGTCCTGTATAGCTGAGGTTCTCATTTGGACTTTCACATTTAACGTGGGTGATGGTGGGCTCAAACATGCCACCCTGCTACTCCTGCACCATCTGTTCTCGGTCCCTTCTCTCCTTTTCTGCCTTTGGGATGACTTCCTTATCACCCCATTTTCTGGTCTTTACCAGCCTACTTCTCTGGGCTTTCCCAGCAACAGCATCTCACTCCAGGACACCGTGCTGCCGTAGAACACGGGTCTGCCTAACACCAAGAAAGCGCAGCTGCAGGCTGTGGGCGAGGCTGGGCCTGCTGTTCAAGGTGTCTGCCTGTGCCTGGGCCCTCACGCACAGCCCCTGGGAACCTCCAACAGGGCACTCCCACTTCTTTCTTGGCCTTAGTGCCTTAGTATTGTCATCATAAATGTTGTTTGCATTTATCATAAAATCCCAAATACATTTTTGTTTGAACAAATGCTTTTTGAAAAATTATTTTTGTTGTGCTAAAGATACAAATTTTACATTATAACCTGCAGTTAATGGCATCAAGTACAGGAAGCTGTTGAGCAGAAACTGCTGTCTCCTCTGGAAGCTTCTGTCTCCACTGATAGACACTGGGCCCTCAAGCAGTACCTCCCACTGCCCTGTCCCCGGCGTCTGCTTTCTGCTGCTTCTAGTCCCACTGCTCAGGGCCTCAAGGCGGGTCGTGCAGTTTCTGTCTGGCTGGCTTTACTGGACGCAGCAGAATTTTTCAGGTTCATGTGTGGCAGCGATATCAGAACTCCCTCATCAGGGCACGGGCTCCTCACTGGGTGAAGGCCATATTGAAGGTGTGCAGTACAGGTGTGGCATTTCCTGGGGTCAATAGGGCTGGACCCTCTGCTGACAGCCACTGGTGACTCTTCTACAGAGAAGGGTCTACTCAACTCCTTTGCCCATGTTCTCCTGTGGCCTTTGCGCTGGGTCTTTGGCATTCTCGCCACATGGCTGGTTGTCCTTCCCAGAGATCTTAAAACAGCCTGGAAGCCTACCATGTCCACCACCCTGACCGCCAGGATCTTCACACAGGCCTACTTTCCTCCTGGTACAATTTCCTCCTGTCTGAAAGCTTCTTTGACATTCCTGTCATTCTTGTACAGCCCCTGCCTGTCTGAAAAGCATTTCTTTTTCATTTTTGTCAAAAATTTTCAATGAGTTTGTCCATTTTGTTGCTAGGGACAAAACCACAGTGTGGGTAAGTCACAAAAGAAAGAGGTTCACTGGGCTGGTGGTTCTGGTCCTCGTCAGGCAGCTCTGTGGGGTGGCACAGGGAAGCCTGGGACCCACCCAAGGTGTCTTCAGTGCAGACTGGCTCTCCAGGTCCCTATGGTCTGCTCCTGGGGCACAGCACAGGGGACTTGAGGCTGCCTGAAGAGCGGTCACTGTGCTGTCCTACTGTGTTGTCCCACTGTGCCTGCTTGGTCTCCAACGATCCTCTGCTGCTATTCTCATCTTTATCCTCCCAGCATAGAGTGTATTTCTTCTCTGGCTACTGAAGAGTTTCCTTTTCTGTTGGTTTCAGGGAATTGGCTCATGACGTGTGTAGCATTTTCCTTGGGGCCATGTCAGGCTTCTTGCATCAGTGGGCTTATGATTCTGTCGAATGGGGACATTTTATAGCCACTTTTTCTTCTAGCAGCTGTCCACTCCCACCCCAATTCCAGCCCCCAGGCTGCCCCAGGACTCCACTCGGCCAAACCCTGCTCTTCTGTGGCTCTGCAGCGCCCTGCAGGCTCGCAGTCTCTTCCGCGGTGTCCACCCTGCTCCCCACCTGTCGCCTAGTGAGGCACCTGGGCTGTGCCGCCCTCACCCGCCTCCGCGAGCCCCAGCTTCCTCTGCTTTCTGAATAGGAGGGCGCAGTGAGCCACCAGCACCCTTGTCTGGGGTGGAGTCCAGTGTCCCCCTGGCTGGCGATGGCCCTATGGGTACTGCTGTCCTGCTTCTGGGCATGTTTTCTTCCATGGACACCAGGTACTAGACTTCATTCCACTGGATGTTGGACTGAAACAAAGCCTCTTCACTCTGGAGTTCTGTTCTGGACACAGTGGAGTACCACCCAGGTCTGGCCTGGTGAGGTGGGTTCCACAGGGCAGCTGCTCCAGGTGAACATGGCCTTCCAACCTTGAGTTGGTGCCCCACGAGGACGAGGCTTCCCTCTCTTCCTGACTCTCGCATGTATGAAAAGGGCCTTGAGAGGATGCTCCTCCGGGTGATCTCCACTTAAGTGTGCAAACTCCAGAGGCCCTGGCCGACCTTCAGCTATCTCGATTCAGGCCGCTGAGTTCTCCATGTGCCATCCCAGGTGGCGGCCGGCTCTGCACATTTGTTCCCTGCTCTTTGGGGTCACTCTCCTGTGCTGGCTGCTGTGCCACATCTGGCATTTTGTCTTCTCTGTGAGTTGTCTGAAGGCCAATCCCTGTGGCTCCACCATAGCTGGACACCAGACAGACACTCACTACCAAGCTGCCAGGTGCCATTTCATGCAGGTCCCACCCCTTGCAGCAGGAAGAGTTGATAGGTGTACACATGTCATGTCCAGTGGGGACAGCTGGGGGGCTGAGGGAGTGATGGAAGGGAGCTGTGAACTAGACACTGGAGGCTTCTCTGAGCCCAAACCTGAGAGAAATGAGAGCAAGCCTTAAAGGTGCCCACAGGAAGAGCCCCAGGCAGAGGAAGTGAGGGTTCCAAGGGGGAACATTCGAGGCCCACTCCAGGGGCTGGGCGGAGGAGAGATGGCCCAGCAGCTGTACTGGGACGGCCTGCAGTGGCGGGGCTGTGCAGCCATCCTGAGTGGAGATGGAGGCAGAATGGCTGCCATGGCATTCCTTGGGGCCCGGGTAGACAGGCTGGAGGATGCAGAAGGGAGAACCAACAAGGCCTGCAGAGAGCTGGGCCGTGGGGCGAGGCAGCAACAGAAGCCATGGCAGCGAGGCCCTGGGCCTCTGTGGCAGGAGGTCACCCTCAACAAGGATAGCCAGCACCTGGCTAACAGCCTCAAGCGTGCTCCATGTCCAGGGAGAGGCTGCCAACCCTCTGTGGGCCCCTCTGCCACCTGGCACTGCCACAGCAGCCTGCTTGCTGCTCCAGCCCCAAGTCCCACTCCAGGCTCTAGCTGTCACCTGCTCACCACCAGCCTTCCTCAGTGTCACTTGCCCCTGAACCCTGGCCAGCACATCCCAGTGCCCATAGAAGTGAAGGGTCTCCCAGCACACAGTCCCACCCTGCCTCAGCCCAGCCCAGGGCTTCACAGTGTCACTGTGATCCACCTTACCAACTCAGGCCCTTGGATTCACAAGGACCAGCACCCATGGCCTTCCTGTACAACTCTAGCCCTGCTCCATCCTCCATGCCCAGCTCCACCTGGCCCTGTGCAACTCTGCCTGCTCAAAATGGGACAAGGACTGCCACCCCCAGCACCGCTAGGATGCCTCCTCTGCTGGAGAGAGCTCCTGGAGGGCAGGGCCTGTCACACCGCCTGGGGCCCTGGCCATGCATGTGACAAGGTATTTCAGGGGGCAGTTTGGGAGGGACACCAGCATGAGGTGACACTGTACACTGGAAACCACTCAATCAGGCTCTGGGTCCCTGCGCCAGGTTGGTGATGAGTAGGAGCTTCTGATGCAGAGGGCAGGCACACTCTGCAAGGCTGTAGGAGGCAGCTGCTGCCCACCTGTTATGCCCCCAGCCTGGGCAGACCCCATGCTTCACCCTCAGATGGCTATGACAGGAGTCCTCACATGCAAATATAAAGGGGTTTATTTGATTCTGTCATCAGGGTACAAAATGCAACACACAAGCCACTCCTGCCCTCTTCAGCACGGATGTGTGTGCCGTCCACAGGAGCCTCAGGCTTCAAACATGGCGCAGCTGGTGCACAGGGCCTTCTCCCAGACGCCACTGCAGCTGAACCGCCACCGGGGCGGGGGGTAGGGGAGAGAGGAGAGCTGTGTTAGGGCCTGGGCTATGCCTCCCTGTCCCCCGCCGTCCTAACCCAGGACAGAAGCATAAGACCTGTGGAACAGGCTCATGTGGCAGGGACATTGCAGCGCCTGTTTGGGACACCCCCCACCCAGGGGTGGCCCAGCATGCAGGCACACCATCTTCAGGAACTGGCTCACATCCTTCCCCTGTTCCCAGCTGCAGAGCAGATGCAATCAATCAAAATGAGGTCCCCCCATAGGAGAGCAATGGGGGCCTTCAGAGGAGGTAACACAAGGAGAAAGACACAGAAGAGGAGGACATCAAAGCACACGGAGATAGGCATCCATAAGGAAAGCCCAGTGCGGCCATGGCCACCAGATGCCCCAAGGGGCCTGCAATGGATTCTCCTGACAGCCTCGGAAGGAGCCCACCTTGCAGGCACCCTGATTTTGGACTTCCAGCCTCTAGAACATGAGGGTAAGTCTGCCTAAGCCACAACCCAGCGCCGGCTGGAGTGACACAGGCTGAGAAGCCCAGCTGGGTTTCACACAGGACACGCTCTCCCCAGAACCCCGCCGACATCCTGTCAGAATTCACAAAACACAACGGCTCGCATAAGAAGCACATGGAACAGCGCTCTCTCCTAATGAATGAGACTTTTAAGAGGAGCCAGTCAGTCATAGGAGACACTGACTGGGAGGGACACGCAAAGGACACACAGGAACAATGTGCTAACCAAGATGCAAGTAAGGACATGCCATCTAAAACGCGTCAGCAAAGCCAGCGCTGACGGTTACCTGGTGCTCAGACCATCTGCCAGTGGCGCCAGAGGCCAGCAGTCAACACAGCGCCAGCAGCCAGCCTGTGAGCCTGAGGCAACGGAGCAGGTAGGGGCCAAGCGGGGCCACCAGGTAGGTGGGTGACGGCCAGCTGAGCTGCATTTCAGTTACATCAGAACCACGTTAGAGAAGCCCTTGTTTTCTGCCACTCTTGCAGCTGCTTGTCCTGAATGGGAATCCAGGGCCATGTTTGGCGGAAGCTGCAAGGGGTGGGGTAGGCCTGGCAGCCAAGCCTGGGGACATGACTTCCAGGTAGTGACCTGGGGCAGGTCATTCACTGGTAACAGAGGGTGGAGAGCCCACCTCCTGCGGACCTGCAGGGAAGGGCTACAAAGACACTGCCCTTTCAGTTTACTGTCAGTAGGAAAAAGACCCAAATCAGGTTGGGAAACCACAGGAGGAGCACCCGCTTCAGGACTAGCCTAACACTAGTTCCCAAACTGAATGCTGCATGTCACTGGACTCCCACCTGGCCATGGGGCCTGGGACTTCTCCCTAGAGCACCCCTCCAGGGCCGTCCAGGTCTCCCCAACTGAAGAGCACCTCAAGGGAAAGATGCCCTCTGACATGTGGTTTTCAGTTTTACACAGCCTTAAACTGCTGGACCTGAGCTTGTTTGGATCTTCAGAGCCACTTGCATGTCTGGGGGAACTTGTCTTTTGAAGGGGCAGGACAAGTGGATAGGCTAGCTGCTGGGGTGGGAACAGCCTCCTGGCACCTTGTGGATACCAGAGCCAGCCAGCTGCAGCAGCATGCACTCACACACAGCGGACTAAGCCAACTTCCCATTTCCTGCTTAAAGAGCTAATAACCTGGCAAACACACATGCAGCATGCACCTGCTGCCATGCATCAGGTGTTCCTCAAACATCAGCACACAATGCAGGAAGCAAATCTATGAGGAAGTGTGGAGCCAAGAAGACCAAGACACAAAGCTGTTGAAGAAAGGAGGCCACAGAGAGAACTGACCATTGGTGAATCTGGATTTCCTTGAGAAAGAACTACTAAGGTTCAGAAAAAAAAAAATAAATAAAGCTATACAAGGCATTTATTGTCATCATGTCCTGTCCTGCTAGGTGATGGTAGATGGCACCTATAGAGGACCTGTCCACTACCCTGTGGGCACACCCAGAGCATGGTGACCATGGTTCTAGCAGCACCATGGACCAAAGCACTTACTCCACAAGGCCACACAGGGCACAGGCCACTGCACCACAGCCCCAGCAAGTGCGCACACACTGCCCACACAGGGCCCGCTCGCACTGGCTGCAGACCACCTTCCCATCAGCAGCTCGCACGCATGAGGAACAGGCGATGGCTGTGGCCCCTGACAGGTCTGTGAGGAAAAGAAACAGCATGCTGTCAGCCTGGAAGGGGAGTGGAAGAGCGCAGGGGCTGTGGGCTCACCTCTCTTCCCTGCAACTGACCTAGTCTGCCCCACTCTGGCACTGGATCCCTTAGAAACTCTCCAGCTGAGCACAGTGCCCAGATCCCATTCTACTAGAGATCCACAGTGCTCCCTCCACGAGACTGCAGGTCCGCCTACTGCTGCATCACCTGCTACTGAGCACAGGACTTCTTGCTGACTGCTTTATCAGAACCTGGTGTGTTCCTGTGTTGCAAGGTGTGGCCCGCTACTTAACCAAGGGTCCTGGACCCCTCTCTGACCCCCTGAACAGATCCAGGTGGGCCTGGGACTCTGTCTGAGCACTGCACCCCTGACACTCCCACCTCCACAGAACAGAGAAGGGCAGAGTGCCAAGCAGGCAGGAGGCCAGGTGAGTCCTACTCCTTTCCTGGCCTGATAATCAGATCTCCCAGCAGAATCCTTCTGAACTTCTGCCACTTGCCCTGTGTATCAGACTCTGGGTCGGACTCCTGCTTGTGAGGCAGGAAAAGCATCTGAGCTGACTATCTTGCACTGCCCACCCGCAGCACCACAGACAGGAAGTGCCACTGGCAGCCACTCACCAGCCTCAGGGGCCTGGGCTCGGCTCCTGATCAGTCGGCCATCTGGTCCAATCAGCATCTGCCCCCTTACAGCTCGAGGTACACCTGTAGGGCCGGGCTTTGGGGACTCTGGCAGGTGGACGATGGCACAGCCTTCACCCCACACATAGTTCCTGCAGGCCTGGGCCCCGTGGAAAAGGAGTTGCTTGGTCTTCTCTGGGGAAGACAGACCATTCCTCAAATTTACACTGTGCAGCCATGAAGCCCTCAACAGCCATCTTATGACCTATCAGGATGGCACAGGGAGTTCTTTGTGCCTGTCCCCTGTTACTCTGGCTCACGCTGCTCCCTGGAAAGGCAAGGCCTCCTCTGTCTCCCCTGGCTTGGCAGCCAGCATCACTACAGCCCCACCTGTGTCCCACACAGGTCCTCCTTCTATTGGTCTGCTCATTCTCAGCAACCACAGCTGGCCTCACTTCATGGGGCTTGTGTCCCTTTCCTCTCTCCTCCCCTGTACTCCCATCCTCAAGGTGGCCTATGTCATGCAGAAGAAGTTCTGCACCCTTGAACACTACTCTTCAAAAAGCTGCCCCCAAGGAGGTAGGGGGAAACCAGAGGCTCAGCTGAGCCTGCAAGCCTGGGCACATCCCCATCACCTCCAGAGAGGCCAGCAAAACAGGGCAGCATGGGCTGGGGTTGTGGCTCAGTGGTGGAGTGCTTGTCTCCCATGTCAAGGCCATGGGTTTGATCCACAGCACCACATAAAAATAAATAAATAAAAATAAAGCTATATATCCATCTACAACTAAAAACGACAGGACAGCAGACAACTCCTGATCAAGGGACCCCAGAACCTTCTACAGGTCTTGAACACCTATTCATGCCTAAGAGCTGGAGTGACTGCTCAGTGCACAGGGCAGTAGATTTCCACTGCTACACAAAGGTATCCAGGAAGCCTTACAAAATCAAATGCCAACCCGCCAGTCCCCAGAAAAATTTGCCCAGCGTGGCCCCGGTGGAGATGCCAGATGCAAATAATGGCTGTGGGAACTCAAATGGAGTGGCTAATGCCAGCCTAACTGGGTGCTTCCGCCTATATTTGTGTGAGAATGTGGGAAAGGGGGGGGGGGTCACATGCTGAGGAAAGGGTTCCTGGTCCATCTGAAGTGGAGATTAAGGTGCTTGCTGTGGCCTGGAACTCATCCCATGTGACTTCGATCTGCATGTCAGTCCTGCCCACACTACAGAGCACAGCACCCCTCCTGACCCAGAGAGGAGGAACAAGCTCCTGCCAACAGGCCAAGATAGGAATCTCAAGAGAGGATGTAGAGAGGGAGATGACTTAGCTTCCAATTCTACTTAATTCTCCTGTTTCTAGTTGTTAAGGGCACATGCTTTAAGTCCAGCCACAGTCTCTGGCTTCATTGGTTTCATCACCTGTGTGGCCTCAAAAGCATTTCAGGTGGCAGCCCTGACCAGGGAGAGGGCACAGAACTGCAGACATAGGAGGAGAACCAGGGCCTTGAAAGGGGTCTTTGTTTTTTTCCAAACACAGGCTTCTTCTCCACACCCCAAAGGCACAAGCAGCAACCCACAAACTCACACCAGGATGTTTTCTGACTGCCAATGTGAGTATAAACTCTGTGTCTACAACCACCAGGGTAAAGTAAATTCTACTCTGCATCTGCCCCAGAAGTTAGGCTCGCCAAAGTGATGCTCAGTAACACGAACCTGCCTGGCATTCTGCAGGAGGCGGCCTCCCACGCCTCCACTGCCCTCACATACCCAGAACGCCTGCCTCGCCGTTTCCAGGGCCCTGGCCTCTTCCCCTCCTGGCTAGCTCACCCTCCAGGACTCGGCCTCGACTCTGGGCCTCCCGAGACCATCCCTGCTCCCCGTGCCCGTGCTCGTGCATCGGTGCCACCTCCATCCCTCCCGGCCCTCGCGTCCTCGAGGGACAGACATGTCCCGGCTTGGCTTGGCGCGGAGCGGAGCGGGGCGGGGCGGGGGCAGGCTGGGGGAAGGAGGGCGTGCACTGGGTCATTCTCGTGTCCGCTGCCCCCTACCGGCGCTGCCCGCCCGCTCCGGCTCCCTCTGCTCTGGGCGGGAGGGTCCCGGGACCGCTGCCCGGGCCAGGCCAATGGGAAGCCGCGGCCGCCCGCACTCACCGAAAATCTCCCGAGAGTAGCGCTCGGCGCACACGCCGTGGCTCAGCTCCTTTCGGCCCACGCGGACTTTGAGCTGCAGCGGGGCGGCGTCCGCGAAGGGGCAGCCCCGCTTGGGCATGGCCGCGGGGCCACAGGACGCCGACCGCCGCGCGCGCCACGCGCTGACCCCGACGTCACAGCCGCGCGCCAACCGCCGGGCGAGGGCGTGGCGTGGCTAGGGCGCGGCGCGGCGCGGGATAGGCTAGTAAGAGATTGGGGGCGGGGCTCGTGAGAAGCACGGAGCGGGATAGGTCGAGGGCCGAGCGGGGGGCGGAGCTCGGCGGCGCGGGAAAGGCCAAGGTGGAGGCCGAGGGTACTCCGGGATCTCAGGGGCGGAACTTGGGAGGCCCGTGGGTGGTGTTAAGTCAGAGGCGAGGCAGGGCGGGGCTCCTGGGCGATAGGGCGCGGATAGGCCGACGCTCGCTCGGGGGCGTGGCTCCGGCGTGGCGCTGCGTGGGAAGGGCGGGGGCGGTAGCGGCGGGCGCAGCGAGCGGCCCCGGAAGCCCTGGGGAGGCAGGTGGCGGTTCTGTTTCCAGCCCCGAGTGTGAGGGCGTAGTGCCTGCTCCGAGTTCTCCATCGGAAGGATAACGGCTCCGCAGGCGGGCCGCCGGGAAGGGCGGTTGAAACTGCCTTAGGACTTATTTATTTTCTCCTTTAAATTTTTTTTAATTGTTGTCCGGGGTTGAACCCAGGACCTCGCTCGTTCTAGGCAAGTCTTCATCACCAAGGAACATCCCTTTATTTTATTTTGGGTACCTGGGATTGAACTCAGGGCACTGACCACTGAGCCACACTCCCAGTCCTATTTTGTATCAGGGTCTCACTGAGTTGCTTAGCGTCTCGCTTTTGCAGAGGCTGGCTTTGAACTCGTGATCCTCCTGCCTCAGCCACTGGGGTTACAGGCATATGCCACCACAACCAGCCCCTTTATTTTGAGATAGGATCTTGCTAAGTTGCTCTTTATCATCCCTAAAGCAAAGGGGGACAGTAAAACACCTGGGCTGGTGAGTTCTGCACCCTGGGCACCAGGGCAGAGGGGGTTATCTGTAGAAAGCCACTTTCCTGCATGGAGGCCAGGGCGCTGTTCCGTGACGTCCTAGCAAGCTCAGCAAGCTCGTGCTGATGATGTCACTGCTTCTGCAGCCAAACGTGACACCCTCTCTGAGTGGCAATGGGTGCAGAATGTGGCACTGGGGAAAAGCTCGTGTCCCTCATCCGCCTGACACCACTGGACTAAATGCCCTGGGGAGAAGGTGCAGTGATGGGTGGAGGAGCTGCTAACCTGGCCTGTGGCCATGGACTCTCCCTAGAGCAGACTAGTCTCCTGTCAGCTTTCCCCAGCGATCACAGCTCCCAGGCTGTTTCTGGGTACTTTATTCGGCTTTCCCCAAACCTATCACTGGCACAGCTGGGCTGTGGATGTGACAGTTTCCCAGGTTGGCCTCAAACTTGCAATCCTCTTGCCTCAACCTCCAGATTCTGGGGCTATAGGAATGCTCCACTGCAAAACTGCCATAGAATCTTTAACATACTAAATACATGTAAAGCAGCGACAGAGAATCTTCTTAGCTCTTCCATTTCAGTCGAGTCTGGATTCAAGAACCACTCATTGAGGGTGCAGTAAGTGTTGGATGTATCTGCTCAACCTGAGTTTGGGACAAAACTCAGTTCTTTGCTTCTGCTGGGGGGTGAGGTCTGCCTAAACTGCAGGCCTCTACAGTTGAGAAAGTCCATTTTAGCCTTAGAGCTAATCACAGCAGGGGATGCTTCAAGGGTCTCAGCTGGCAAAACCAGATTCTTCTCCACTACTGTGGAGTGGTATGTTGCAGCTCTTAATGGCAAACCCTAGAAGCTCACTGCCAATTTCTTTCTTGGTCCTTGTCTTTTGAATTCAAAGAATGAAATTCACAGATGAAGAGGAGTGAGCATAAAATAATAGGATTTATTTAAATGAGAACAAAAGACAGAATTCCCACAAGCTGAGAGAGGACCTCAGCAGATTGCCACTTTCATGTACTAGTCTAGGGGCTTCTATGGCTTCTGGGTAGAGGCAATGGTCAAAATCCATGCTACACAAACATTGGAAAAGGCTGTCGGTTAGCTCTTGAGGCTGTAGCCTTAACTCAGGTCTGACCTCCTCCTATTCCCATCACCCCAGGATGAAGGAGTTAGCTGGAATGTTTCTACAGGTTAACTTTATGGAGTGGCCTTTACATTAAAATAAAAGAACTGGGATCCCGTAACTATCCTACCTTCCTCACCCTGAGCAGTGATTCTGCTCTGTGTCCCATCCCTAAGGGTGGCACTGCTGCTCTGAAGCTCTGTGTCTGGCTACTTCTCAGCACTCCAACTTTGCCCCCACCTTCGTGCACCTGTGGGCAGCTGGTTCCTTTTGGCACCAAGTGTCTCACTGTCTAGCAGAACCTTGGTTTGCTTGCCCACCCCACTGGGCCCTGGGCTGATGCCAGGCCTTGGCTGTAATGGCTGAGCTGCTCTGGACAGCCTGTGCATGGAAGGCCTTTTCTGGACACCCAGATTCACCTCTCATGGACCAGGATGGGGGACGGATGCCCAGGTGCCGATAGATACAGTTTAACTTCTAAACCAGCCGGCAGCTTTCAGAAGTGCTAGGGAATGCACTTATTAAAGAACATGGCCGTCACGAGTTTCCCCTGGTTTGGTTCTGAGGGGGCATCTGGATAGTGGCCATGATCTCTAGCCCTTTCTTGACCAGGCTCCTGACCTGGGCATGAACATTTATTGGGAGCCTTTCACAGGGTATTTCCTTGTCCTGGTGACACCCGATGCCAGAGTCTCCAACCCATGACTGTGTCCCTCTCACAGGAAACTTGTTACAGTGTCCTTGTAGCTCTGTCTCTGACCTGTGTCCAGTTTATGCTTGTCAAGGTAGCCCTCTCTGGGACAGCCCTGATGGGAGGTCAGCTTTGGGAGGGACACAGGGGAGGCTGCTCAACAAAACAGAGAGAAGGATAGAGGAGATCAGTCCTCCCAGATCCAAGAGAGGAGAGCAGGGTGCCTGGCGAGCACCCGTGGGAGCTATCCAGCACATGCCCAGGCAGCACATGGGCAAGAGCCTGAGAGCAAGACCTGTGGGGGAGTCTACTGGGGTCCAGGGTGTTACCTAAGCAGGGTCTCTCAGGGAGCTCTAAGTAGTAGAATTGGTAGGCGCCAGGTCCCAGGCACCTGCTGGGACTGAAGGTGGGCACCACAGCAGTGTGGGTCAGTGGTTGGGCCAGGCTGTTTCTCTCCACCGTTCCACGGGGTGGAGGGGGTGTCTGGGAGGCATTTTCAGGGAAAGCTCTGTGGCCGGACACCCTGAGGACCACCCTGGGAGGAGGTAGGGACCCACAGACTCAGGGTGCCTGAGCCCTGCCTCTGGTGTGAGGTGCAGCTTACACTCAAGGGGGGTTCCCAGGTAACAGGAAATTGCAAGCTTCACGTGGCCATCGAGTCACTGATTTTTCTTTTACCCCTGTGTTGAACAGAGACCTAGCCTACACTGTCTGCCCTAGGGCTGTGTTGTCTATATAAAGTGCAAAAATCCCAAACCCTCCAAATATCTGCTGCTGGAAAACTCTTTCCTTTTGCCTTTCCTGCTGTATTGTGGAAGGAAAAAAATTCCCAGAAAACCCAAGGAACTGGGTTTGCTTCTGTCTCCTCCCATGGCTGTGTGCTGAGCATCAGGAAGGCACAGGAAGGCCACCAAGTGGCCAAGAGGTGGGGAGGTAGCCACACTGGCATTTCCCATTTCCTTTCAAACCCTGAAGGTCCTTCTTGGTACCATTTGGGAGTTTGCTGGTGAGCCTGGGGTCATAGGGGTTTTTTCCCTGAGCCCACTGTCATGTGAGTTGGTGTCTTCTGGGAGTGAGCCAGTCAGGCCAAGCCTGTAGGACTTCCTGGACCATTGAAGTCTGTTGGAAAGCAAACCCAGGTGGCCTTCAGCAGGGGGACCATCTGACTTGGTGCCAACTAGTCTGGAGTCACCTGGGAGACTCTGGGTCCCTCCATGCAATCCCTGCCCTCGGGAAGGATATCAGAGGGCAGTTATTTTTCTAAATGTACCCCAAACTCTGAAACGTTATCGAAGGAGGCCACTTGGCGCCCCTGTGGGTAGAGACCATGGTCAGCAGTGGAAGGCTCAGACCAGTCAAGAAGTGTTTGAGCATTGGATGCAGCTTGGAGGAACTGTGCCCAAGCTTGCCCAGCTGGAGTGGAGACGGGCTGCCCCTGGGCTCCACTGCCCTCTCGGGCGGGTGTGATTATCTTTCTTGGATTATCCAGTGGGTCCTAGCTGGGTGGCAGCCCTAGCTAGAGTGTAATTCATTAAGGTAGTTAGTTTTGAAATTTTGTCTTTCGTTTTTTTTTTTTTTTTTTTTTTTTGCAGTGCTGAGGAAGGAACCTAGGCCTTGTGCACTCTGGGCAAATGCTCTACCCCTGAACTTCATCCTCAACGTAGTTGGTTAGTTTTGAAAAACATATTTAATACACTTGGTCCATCCTACATGAGCTTGCTCCATTTTGTTTTCTGAGCATATACCTGGCTTAGCTTTGTGATACCCAACTGCAGGGGTTCCATTTTGCCCACCAGTTACCCTGGCCCCACCCCAAACCCTGTGGGATGACGTCCTTCAGATAGCCAGCCCAGTGTGACATGTGGGCCCCTGACATCCACACTGTTAACTGATGCTGGACATGTTAACAGGTTTTGAGAAAAGCTACATTTCAGGTGACCATGGCCTGGCATGGTCTAGCTTAGCAAGTAAACTCCAGCCTGTTGCCTTAGGATGTGGGATTTCCCTGACTTGCTGCCAGAGTCTCTAAGTCCCCAGTGAATTGTGCGTTGTGTAACCCTGGGCCCATTTGCCTCTTCCTGGGGTCTCAGAGTGCCTGCTGGTAGTGGTAGCCATTCTCAGCTACTGACTGAGCCTTTCTCTTAGGAGGCTGCATCATCTGGACGCTGGTCATGGGGAGTAGGTGCCTTTCAGTGTTGAAAAGCAACAAGGACAAGGTCAAGGCAAGCACACAGTGACCACTGCTCAGTGGCTCTGGGATGTGTTTATTGCAACACGGCTCCAGCTGGACACACCATGTGACATCAGTGTGCCGGGGGCCCTGTTTGAAGCACTTAGGCTCATTTTAAACAGCAGAATCTTAAAAACTGTACATGGAGCTCACTTGCAGATGATTAAGACCATCGCAGAATTCAGTGGGTTGAGCTGAAGGCTTAAATAGAAAATCAAAGTGCAGAAACCCATTTTCCTATTTCCGTGGATGGTGTAGCTGTGACACCTACAGCGGCTCACACGGGGACAGGGGCTGCTGTGGCCTGCCCGGGTCGGCTCATCTAAAACAGCTGGATCATGGACTCTCTGGACTTGCCAACGCCAACCCATTTGACTGGAAGGACAGCAGAGTGGTCACAACACACGTGACAGTCATCTGACAGTGGGGCGATTTTTCTCCAAATGGAGATATTCCAAAGTTGGAAATTTAAGTGGAAATGTTTGACTGAAAGCATCAATGGTAGCACACAGTGGGCGGTTCGGTCTGCCTGCGCCTGTTCCCAGGGCTTGCCACATGGCGAGAACCCCCTGGACGGGGCTAACACATGCCTAGTGGCCATCTGCATCTGGGGCAGCTGTTCCTGGCAGAGTCACGGGGCTGCCCCTGGCCACTGCTGCTGAAGTGAGGTGTCCCAGGAGCCACCCCAGCTCCGGCCCCTCCCCTCTTCCATCTGATACACCCTCCTGGTCACTGCACCTGGCAGGAGTCTTATAGCCTCCAGGCCCTGCACTGGGACACAGGCCCCTGGGGCACCTGAGGTCCAGGGTGCAGGGAGGGGTGGCCATGGGGGCTCAGGCACCCACCTGCCACACCCACGTGATTCTCCACAAACCGCACGTAGCTCTGGGCCTGGGGGGGCAGGTCCTCCCACTTCCTGGCACCCGTGGTGTCTGCTTTCCAGCCGGGCAGTGTTTCGTACTCCACCTCAACCTTCTGAAGTATTTCCTGGTTAGCTGGGGGACACATGGGCAGAGTGGTCCCTCGGACACTGACGACTGCAGGGCAATGTCAGTGAGGGCAGGCGGCCCTGTGGCTTTCCCAGCATGGGAAGAGCAGGGGGCAGACACTGGCTGTGCCCTCCAGGCCAGGGCACACCCACTGGGGACTCGCACTCAGCACTGTTCTTCAATGAGGCCCCACCTGGAAATCTGAATTCTGAGGCAGGAGGCACCCTGAGGGACATGTGCCCCTGCCCAGGAGCATCAAGCCTCAGGCACAGAGACACCTGCTCTGTGCTGGGACACCATGGCCCAAGGTGGTGCCATCCCTGACTCGGGGAAGATACTGGAACGAGTGCCCACCAAGGGTCCCTGAATCCTGGTGCTCACTGTGCACAGAGCCCTGAGCACCAGGAGGAGACTCAGCCTCCAAGCCACATGCTCTCAAAGGTCAGGGGTCAACAGGGCCAGGAGGGCCCTGAGGACACACGCGGCTCCTGTAGCCCAGGGGCACTTCCAGGCATACCCAGGTCTGCTCAGAGGTTGTAAGCAAGGGGCAGTTACCCCGGCCACTGCAGAGGAGGCTAAGGAAGAGCAGGTCAGCATGACCCTGGGTGTGAGGCTGAGGGGAGCCTTCCAGACCATGGGCACTGGAACCCAGGAAAGCAACACCCCTTATGCTTTCCAAAGGAAGGGATGCCCAGTCGGAGCCCAGGAGATCCTCAGACTCCAGTCAGGACCAGGGGCCTGGTGGTGGAGCGCGTTCCCCCAGCCTGGGTTCCCCCAGCACCGAAAAGCCAGGTCAGTACAGCTAGCCACAAGGCATGCTCGCTGAGGGGAGGGCCAGCTCCATGTCCCAGTTTTCCAGAGCAGTTCACGTCCACTAACTCATGGGGCATTGCCCTTCCTGGAGGAGGTCCTCCTCTGCCGAAGTGACTGAGGGTCCCCAGGGTCCTCAGGCAATGACTGTAGGTAGTCAGAAACAGTCCTGTCCCCTGAGCTATTCTCAGGCCATCAGAAGGCACTGCAGTCAAGACCCACCTCCTTCCTGGCTCTGAGACCTGGTCAGGCTTCCCCAAGAACCCGTGAAAGACCAAAGCCAGGAAGGACGTGGGTCTTTGGGGGAGCAGCAGCCCGCCCTCTGCCCACTGAGCCAGGAAACCCCTCTGTCTCAGGAACCTCGGGTTGCCTCCATCAAAGCCAAACAGATGTCCCAATGGACAGAAAAACAGTGGCTCATTCCAGTACCTGGGAAGTAGGGGATCCTCTTTCCATTGAGCTTGTACGAGACGCCGACTTTGATCTCACCCAGGACGTCCAGGATGTCCAGCTTGGTCAAGGCCAGCCTGTCCAAAAACCAAGAGACATCAGCAGACTGTCAATTGAGAATAAAGACGGGTGATCCCCAAAGAAATGTGATTGACAAACAGGCCAGGGGGCAGGAAGCCCACCTCAGGGCTGTACCCTGCCTTGGCCGTTCAAGGACGTTCCCCTTCCTTGAGTGTCCCCACGGGGAGCCCTGTTCCCCTCATCTCAGCTTTCTCTGGCGGTCAGAGCTCCCTCTGCCTGTGCCTCCTGCCCCGTGGGACCCCCAGCATGGCTTTTGTGGGGTCCTAGCCCTGTGAGCTAGGTTAAGTCTGGTTAAGTCTTGAACCCAACAGGGACCTTTCCACCTGGTTGGAGGTAGCTCACGACCCTGGCCTGTGTTGTCAAACTGGAGATGAAGCAGTGAACCCTCGGTCCAGCAAGCCTCTGTTCCCAGGAGACGGTCCTGAGCAACTGGACCTCAGGGACTTCACAGAGAACCACTGGAGGCTGCCCTGCCCCGACTGCTGCACCCCTGGGAAAATGCCCGCAGCCGTTCCAGCTGGCAGCAGGGGCCCCTTGGGCTTCTCCCTCAGGGCCAGAGAGGCTTCTCCCAAGGGCTGTGCGGCTGGGGCTGCAGCGCTCTGGGTCCTAACCTCAGGTCCCACTCAGGTTCCCTCTGTGGGATCCACCCACGTGGGGGAGAGGTATCTGGCGCTTCCCAGGTGGCCTTCCCATGGATCAGGGGTTTGCGCCCTTCCTAGGAGTCAGCTCTGGCGAGCTGAGGAGGGGCTGCTTACGCCGTGAACCCGTTGACCATGTGGGCATATCTGAGGATCATCAGGTCCAGCCAGCCACAGCGCCGCTTCCTGCCTGTGGTCACCCCCCATTCGTGGCCGCGGTTCTGCAGCAGGTCTCCGATTTCCTGCACGAGGACAGGGAAGACGGTCCACGGGAGCCACGATGGGAACCGTGACAGGAGCCGTGTGTCCTCTCCTGTCCACCGGCTCCTCTGCCCTCCTCCTCCTCCTGACCCGGCAGTCCTTGAAGGCACCTCCGAGACACGCCCCACACCTCCACGTTCCTGGCAGCCACATCCCCACCTGGGCGCGCAGTGGCCGGGCCTTGCTGCCCAGTGTAGTTCTGGGCTGGCAGAACCTTGTCCCCAGAAGGCCAGGAGCTGGCCGTCTTCCCTCCTGCTTGGACGAGGGCAGGTATGCGAGGGGCCTGGTCCTGCAGCTGGACTTTGGGGGCAGGGGGTGTGCTTATCTCCTCCTCCATGCCCCTGCCCACCAGGGAGCTGCTTGCCTCTGCATGTGAGCCACAGCTCCCCAATTCTGGCTCTCGTGGGCACCTGCTCCTGTCCCCCTGCTCTGGGACGAGGCCTGTGGTCATCCCACCCTGCCAAGGTGGGTGAGGCTGGGGAAGGGAAGGCCAGTGGCTCCTGCAGATTCAGAGCCACCGTGGCTTCCAGAAGTGCTCTGAGGTGGGGAGAGGGCTGTGCGTTCAGCCTTGATTCCTGTGCTTGGTGGACAGACACCCTAGTTGGATGAGGCCCAGAAAAGGACAAAGATAACCCAAACCCCCGAGAGGCCCAGAGGACATGGGTGTCCCTCTGAGCTGGGTGGCTAACCAACATGAGGGTGCTCTGAGGGGTTTGAGGTGCCCCCACTTGCCCGTGGGCCTCACGAGTTTCCCAGGGTAGTGGTGGGCGCACACGTGTGCACACGTGTGCACATGCACGCACACACACACACACATGCACACACGCACACGCACACACACACATGCACACACACACACACACACACACACACACACACACACACTCTGGCCACAGTGCTGTTGCCGTTGAAATGGTGCAGGAGCCCTGCCTGTGCCACAGGAGGGCCTCACTGGGGGGTCGGGCATGGCCAACCAAGGTCCCTGTGGCTCCCCACACAGTTCCACCGCCTGGTGCTGGGGCTGGCACTCACATTGATCTGCTCGGTGGGGAAGGCCCCGATGCCCACGCGGGTGGTGTAGGCCTTCACCACTCCGTACACGTCGCCTATGTTCTGCGGGGGGATGCCCAGTCCCGTGCACACGCCGCCCACCGTGCAGTTGGAAGAAGTCACAAAAGGGTAGGTCCCTGTAAGACAGAGGACTGGGGCTGCCCTTCACCTTGCGGGCCTGGGGCCCAAGACCTTCTCCACAAAGAGGGTCAACAGGGCCAGGGGTCTGAGGGGCTGTCCTGGGGCAGTGCCCTACATGGGCACTGGGTGCTGGGCCATGTGGCTCACATAGGAGTCTGGTGAGACTGAGGCGGCCTGGCTGCCCGACAGTGTGGCAGACTGTGCCCTGTGGAGCAGGGACAGAAAGGACCCAGCCTTGCAGGGCCCCTGGTCCCCCTCCTGGCCTTCTGGCTGCCAATTCCTTCATCTCTAGCTCAGCCCTTCCCTCTTTCCTCTCCCAGCTGAAATTAGGGGGACGGGGGATGAGGGATCTCACTCATGGGCATGGGTGGCCCTGCAGCCAGGGTGTGACTGCTTCACCCCACCTGCTTCCGCACACAAGGCCTGTCAGGAAGCATGGCCCCTGGGTGGCGGCTCTGAGGGGGACGCACCGAAGTCGATGTCTAGGAGGGCTGCATTGGCGCCTTCTACCAGGATCCTCTTGGGGGGGCCGTGGAGCGCCTCGTACATGAAGTACACACCGTCGCGCACCATGGGTCTGATCCGCTCAGCAAAGCCCTGCAGGTGCGGAGGGTGAGGCCAGGCTCCCAGGCAGCAATGGCATGGGACGGGGCCTCCCACCAGGCGCCTTGCCCAGGCCCCAGGGTCACCTTGAGCCTCTTGAGCTGCCCTTCCACGTCTACTTCCAAGGTGGGGAACATGGACTGGTGCTGCTGGGCCAGGTTCTTGAATCTGCATGAGTGACCTCGCTGTGACCCCTGACGGTCCACACAGGGAGCCGCATCCCTGCCTGGATCCGTGTGCCCCCCAACCTCCCTGCCGGCCCAGGGCGTGGACGTGCAGGCACCTGGTAGAGAACTCCTCGAAGTCCGACAGGAGGTCACAGATGCGGAGGCCCGTCCGGGCGGCTTTGGAGGAGTAGGTTGGTCCAATTCCCTTCTTGGTGGTGCCGATGCTGAAAGACGGGGATCCCATGCTGCTGAGGCCCCCGCTGACCCTCGCTGCCACCTGCAGAGCCAGCTGGGGCTGGTGGGCAGTGTGCTGAGCCCCCTCACCCCAGCAGTGCCCTCTGCCCTGGCCACCCCACCTGCGCCCCACCTTGGCTTCCTGGACGGGGGCACTGCATGGGCCGCCTGTGTCCATGCATCACACAGGCCAGTCGGAGCCCCGGGAGCCAGCGCACGAGTGAGACCATCATCTCCCAGGGCAGGATGCGGTTGCTTCACCCCCATCGCCCCGCAAGTCCGAGGCTCTGATGGACATCTCTGAGTGGATGAGTGTGTGGCCATTGGGTATGCAGGGACAGGGTTCTGGTGTCACAGTGGTGCTGGCTGGGCAGGTGGCCGGCTCTTTTCAGCTCCCTTGGGCCACCAAGGGGAGGGAGGGTGTGGCCTGAGAGGTGGATGGCCTAGTGTTCTGTAGTGGCTTTGAGTTGGTTGGCATCCTGCCCCTGGGACTGGATGCCCCCCAAGGCTGCCAGCTGAGGGATGGGGGCCGCAGCAGTTGCGCCTGGGTACTCACTTCTTGCCCTCCTGCGCCTGGCGCTGCACCTCCTGAAGCCCGTCCACGGCCTGGTGGAAGTCGAACACTGCGGGCCGCAGGCACCGGGGGCAGGGACAGCAGAGGGCAGAGCTCAGCGGGGCCCGCCTGTGGCAGGTGGCCACTGGGAGGGCGTGGGAAGGCTTGGGTGTGACTGTCACCCTGGCCAAGAGTAGACGCCAGAGTCCCTGAGTCCCAGGCTGCCTGTGCCCTAGTCCCCTGTCTGCAGATGGGTTGGCCCTGGCTCCCGCTCAAGCTCTTTGAGAAAGTCAGGGGCGAGGGAGGGAGAGGGGGCCTCCCAGGGTGAGGGGGTGGGGCTCCAGCCCCCCAGCCCCGCAGTGTGAACCTCACCCAGGTGGGCCCGGTCAGAGATGATGAGCCTCTTCTCCCAGTCCTTCAGTCCTGTGGGCACAGGGCACACAGGTTGGCTGTGCTCACAGGTGCACCGTACTCAGGTGAGAAGTGCCAAAGTCGGCCAGCACACCCGGCCATCCAAGGGTGAGCACATGGCCAAGAGGCCAAGAGAGTCCCCCACACCGTGCAGCAGGTGACCACTCTGACCCCTGCCTCTCCCCTGCTGAGCTCTGGGAGGACAACCCTGCAGGCCCAGGGCTCTTCCTGCTCCAGCCGCCCTTCCTGGACTTCCTGAGCCTGAGGCTCCAGCGTCCACCTGCCTGTGACGCTGAGGCAGTGACCTAAAGCAGGCCTCTAGGCTGCCCAGCTGCTGCCCACTGGGCGAGGACCCTGCCTTCTGCCTGGGCAGAGACGGGGCCCAGCTGGAGAGGCTGCCCCGCCTGCTGGCCCAATGCGCGTGGGCGGGCAGGCCTCAGGGACCCAGCCTACCTTTCTTCTCGTTCTTCTCTGCCTCTTCAAACAAGCCGGGCAAGTGGATGACCACGCCATTGCCTGGAACACACCGACAGGGTGGGTCGCGTCGCAGACCCTGAGACACACTGCCCACAGCCACTCTGCTCCAGCAGGCAGGGGCCGAAGCTGCCCAGGTGTCTGTCCAGGGATGGGCAGATGAGCCACATGGTCCAGCCCCACACCGACTGTAATTCAGTCCTGAAAGGAAGTCTCTCACGGCAAGGCGGCCGTGGGTGTGATGCTCAGTGCAATCAGCTGGATGGATGCTGTTGCGCGGGAACCAGAGGCTCCCATCCCAGGAGGTCCCTGCACTGACCAGCGCAGGGACAGAGGCAGAGGGCGTCTCCCAGGGGTGGGGGAAAGGGTGGGCAGGTTTCAGGTCTCAGAGCTTCAGTTTGGGGCGATGGGAGGCCCTGCGGGTGGATGGCGGGTGCTCACAGGGTCGTGCTCCTTGGGACCTGAAACCCACCCACACAGAGCCTGCCTGGGGCGCTCACGGCAGCTGTGCTCAGGCCGCCAAAGCCTGGAGGTTACCCAGTGTCCTTCAGTGGGCGAGTGGAGGACGAACTGCACATTCAGGCCACGGGACGTCACTCAGCACCACAAAGAAAGGAGCCAGGAAGCCACAGAGGGCACGGGGACCCTGAAACGCAGACTGCACAGGAGCAGAGCCCAAGCCGCACTGCCCCGTGCCGCTCCCGGGGCCGGTGAAGGCACTTACACCCCAAAGCTCAACTTAACGAACCCCATCTTCAGTCACCAGGAAAGGCAAAGGCATGAGGTGCACACTGGCAGAGCCAGGGTCGGGCAAAGGGGTGCTGAGCAGGGCGCCAGAGCTGGGCGAAGGCGTGCTGAGCAGGGCGCAGGGGCTTGGGCCGTGGCCCTGTCTGGTGCTGTGCTGGTAAGTCCTCACACATCCTAGCCCACAGAATCCAGCAGAAGCTGCCCTCGGGCAGCCAGCGCTCCCCCCTCCCCCTGACCCCCAGCAACGGGCACACGCCAGTCTGCATGAGCGCAGGGCATCAGGAAACCCATCCCCGCCTCTCAAGTCTGCTGTGACCCTCCAACGGCTCGGAGACACAGAATCATTCAGAACCACTAATAGTGACCACCGTGTCTGAGCCAGTAGAAGCAGCCCCCCGGGCCAGGTGAGCACACTGCAGTCAGGCTGCCTGCGTGGGTGGGCGGCACTGTCCCCACGGCTCCTGGGGCCCGAGGGTGCTCTGCCATCCAGGTGGGGGGTGTGGCACAGCTGTGCTTTATGATGTGCCAATCACTCCTCAGTCTGGCTGTTATTTTACTGAAATGGCATGAAAATGGGGAGCAGAGCCTGGGAGGGATGCAGCACCAGCGTGCCCCAGGAGCAGAGCAGCACCTCCCCTGGAGACATGCTCTTCCCAACGTGTAAAACAGAGATGTCCCACATAGGCAAGACAGAGGCGGCCCAGAGAGGGAGAGTGACTTGCCCAAGGCCACACAGCACACTGGTAGAGTGTGGGCTGGGGGTGCTGAACTTGAGCCCTCTTCTCCAAGGCCGGAGGAGGCACAGTGGAGACCAAGGCTGCCTTCCCGGGGGCTCCCCTCCCTCTGCTGGTGATATGGGGCTGACTGCGGCACAGGTTTGGCCAAGGGAGGCTGACCCCAGTCCAGATGGGGTGACTGGCCACAGGGAGCACAGGTCACCTAAATGCCACTATCTCAAAATAGCCATGTGAGAGGCAGGAGTGTCACCAGCAAAGGGTTTTGTGCAGGCCTTTGTGTCTGCCCCTCGTGCGACGAGCCTCTGCAGGGGCTGTCCTTCCTCTGCACTGACCACAGAGCCCACTCTCCAGGTGTTCCCAGTGACCACCCGGCCTGTCCTCAGAGGCTGGGCAGCATGCCATCCCGGGCCGGCGGTGGCTCCTGGGCCTCGTTTCCTGCCCAGCACGGCCCGGGGCCCAGCAGGGCAAGGCTGGCAGCCAGTCCCCTGCACCACTGCCCAGGCAGCAGGTTGGTACCACGTCACAGCTGCCTGGGAGCTGGGGACAGGGGCTGGGGATGCAGAAAGGCGGTCACCTCACTGTGCTCTGGGTTCTTTGGTGTGAAATGTGGATTGTCACGGCGGCAAGGGACAGAGATGAGGGCTGCACTGGGGAGAGCCCCAAGCCTCTGAGCTCTGGCGGGGCTCTGAGCCTTCACGGCCGCCTGGGCCAGGTCCTCCTTCCCCAGCTGGTCTACAGTGGCAGGCCCTGTGCCACCAACTGGGCACAGACACAGCACTTCCTGACCGGGCTGGCGGTCAGTTGAGTCCCAAGCATGCCAGGCAGAGCCGGGAGGAAAGGGAGAAGAAGGGGCTGAGAGCAGAGGGCAGGACGCTGGGCGCCTCTGACTGGCCAGGGGGCAGGAAGGAAGAGAGGGAGAGCCACAGAGTCGTGGAGACTGAGGTGGCACTGGAAGGTCCTGGGTGGCTGCAGCAAGGTCAACAGGAGGAGGCAGTGCTGAGGTCAGTCAGCGGCGGGAGCAGCAGCCCCTCGGGCAGGGCCGGTGAAGCACAGCCGTCCACACAGCCCACGCCTCACACAGAAGGGGCCCCTGCACACACAGAGGCAGCGCCCACACTCGCCCCGCGTGTGCCAGGGACGGGAGCACACAGGGGTCCCTGCTCAGCGACCCCCTGCAGCCCCGCCCCAGGGCAGGCCCAGCCTGTGCCAGGATTCTGGCTGCAGGGCCCTGGGGACAGGCCAGGCCAGGCCCCTCTCAGGGCCCCCTGCACCCACACTGACTCTACCTCCCAGTTCGGTTTGCGTTGGGGGCAGGTGGCCGCCACCCTCTCTGCATGCTGAGCTCCTGGGCCCCACGCTCACAGCCTCCGAAAGGTAGGTGTGGGCTGGTCCTGGGGACACTCACCAATGAAGGACACAGCCTTGGTGTTGATGATGCCGCTGGGCAGCAGGTGGAAGTCGTACTCCTTGCCGTCCACCACCACCGTGTGGCCAGCATTGTTGCCCCCCTGGGAATAGAGACACGGCTGAGCAGGAGTTGAGGACTGACCCTGGGGGCTGCCCAGCACCATCCCCGTGGGGTGAGGAGACTCCCGGGCGGTGGGACTGGGGCAGCCTAGCACAGCAGCCACTGACACGTGGGGAGGGGCCTGGGTGGGTTGGTGGCCCTGTTCCTGGGACAGTCAGGCCTTTGCGTCTGCCCCTCGTGGGATGAGCCTCTGCAGGGGCCTGTCCTTCCTCTGCACTGACCACAGAGCCCGCTCTCCAGGTGTTCCTGGTGACCACCCAGCCTGTCCTCAGAGGCTGGGCAGCATGCCATCCCAGGTGGGAGAGGCTCTGGCCCAGGCTGGCCCCAGGGGCTCCAGGAGGTGGCTCAGCACAGGCCTCAGCTTCTAGGCCACCCCATGTGCTGCCTCCTCTGGTGAGGACCAAGGCCCAGCCCTCTCAAAACAGGCCCAACCTGTCCCCTTCAGCAGCGGCCCTCCCCCTGGCCGGCATCTCCCACCTGAGAATACAAGGGAAGCAACTCAGAGGAGCCCTGTCCTGGAAAGTACCCGGTGTCAGGCCGATGGGCTGGGGTGGGCACCAGGTGGGGGGAGGCAGGACCAGGCAGCAGGTTCCAGCCCCTATCCTGCCACTGACCAGCCACTGGAGCACAGCCCAGGCTCCGCCCCTGACCCCATGTCCCAGGTCCTCATGAGGTAGGCCTCTGGTGCTGCAGATGCAAAGAGACCCCATTGGGATGGGGTGCTATCAAAGTTCTGCCATGACTGGGCAGACTGTCACCCACACTGGGTGGCTTGGCAGGGCCCTGTCCAACAGGGGTATGTCTGAACCTTGGGCAGGAGGCCCACCCTGCATGGACATATTTGCCGGCAGGCAGAATACTCTCCTGAGATGGTGTGCTGCCCCCAAAGCAGGTCCCCGGCACAGGCACTTGAGAACCTTTTGGTGCCTCTTGAGAACCTGCTCAGACCTGCAGGGGCCTGGTGAGCATCAGCTGGGAGGGAGGCTCCGGGCTCGTCCTGCTTCCTGCCACCAAGTGGCACTGCAGCCCCAAGAAGCGGGACCCTGATTGCCTCCCAGCTGCACCCCATCTTCTCTGCCTGGCTAGGGGGCAACCAGTTGATGGGACTGAGGGACATCAGGTCCTCCACCCTCACGACCCAGCCAAGCAGACGCCCAGGCGAGACCTGAGTGGCCCTCACCTCTCCCCATGAGCACCGTGGCCACGGTTCCTCCTGATGCACTGGGCGGATCCGCAGCTTTAGCCCAGGCCAGGGAGAGGACAGATGCCCGAGGCCCCAGGTGAGAGCTGGTCCTGAGGGAGCTGGTGAGCTACACACCTCAGCCACCTCCCCATCCCAGGGCCTCCTCGAAGCCCCACCTGGGCCAGAACCTTCAGCAGTTGTCTGACACCCACCTGCCAGAAGCCAGTCCCCCACACGGTCCCCTGACACCAGTGAGGTTTTCCGATGCATGTGTGAGGCTCCATCAGGTCTGCCCTGATGCCCATGAACAGACGTGGGCGCTGCCGCCCATGCCCACAGGGCAGGACCATCAGGAGCCTCCCAGCCACGTCCGACCTGGCCAAGGCACTGGGGCACCCCAGTCAGGGCTGGCTCTGGCCACATGACAGTACCTGCCCTCCCCAGTGTCCCTGGCCAGCAGAGCCCTGGGAGATGTGTGGGGGGCAGTCTGACCTGACCAGGGCTCTGTGAGCCGATGACGATGGCCCCAGGGTGCCCGTGGGGAAAGGGCAAGAGGGACAAAGAGGGACGCAGGCATGGGTGCTGGAGGTGGTCTGCGTGGGCCTCCACAGAGAGGACACAGGGAGGGACCTAGAGGGGCTGCCTGCAGGCAGGGGATGAGAGGCCGGGTGGCAGGGTGGGGAGGAAGGGGCAGCTTGGGGACCTCAGCTCTGCCTGTGGGCCTCAGGAGGCCCGTGTCCTGTCGCAGGCCTGTGGGGCGAGTCCATCAGGATGGGGCCAGCCTACCTTCTCTGCCCCCAATGGCATGCACAGTGTCCCCCACCTTCACACTGGGGTGCTTGCCACTTGGGGGCAGGCAGGGAGGTCCCTGTGACAGCTGGGGAAGCCAAGGTCCCCAGAGAAGGCAAGTCTGTGGCGCAGTCAGGACTGGCAAGTTCTGCTACACACGGCCTCCCCCGAGGGCTGGCTGGCCTCCAGGGACATGAGATGGCCAAGGGCTGCAGGCCACCAGGGCTAGAGGCCAGGGAGCCCAGACACCCTGGGCGGTGCCCTGTCTCCCTGGCCTTCTTCAGCTGGTCCGAGGACATGGAGATGATGTGTGCCCGCCTGTGTTGGGGGTAAACACAGGTTCCCAGGAATAGCACAGGCGTCATGGGCCAGCTGGCGTCAGATGACCCAGGGCAGTGCCCACTGCAGGGCCCAGGCGTGAGGCACAGGCACTCCTGAGGGGCACCAGCCAGCCCAGTACACTAAGTGCCAGGCCTCTGCACACGGGGGCTCCCAGCATGTGGAGTCCAGTGTAGTGGGGTAGTGTCCCCTCCCCTCACCAGGCAGGGTCTCATCTGGGGCACTTGGTGGGGTTGGGAACAAGAGGACCCACCTCTGGCTTGGGCTTCCCAGAACAAAAGGCACCCAAGGACAGCCGGGCATCAGGGGCCAGGGAGGGCTGGGCACAGTGGGCTCACCAGTCCCGAGGCGGGTCAGGGCATCCAGGCCTGCCCCGCACAGGCCACTCTGGGCTGCAGCCCAGTTTGGCAGCCATGTGGTCTGCTGTGAGGAGGTGGGACAATGAGCACGGTGGCCCAGGGGAGCCTACTGCCAAGCACGCATTGCCCCGGGCTCAGCGTTCCCACTCCAGGGGAGCGAACGCCACCTCAAGGGGCCCACGCTCCAGCCCTGGGGGAGGACTTGGCCTGGCCGTGGGTGGCTCTGGGCGTCAGAGATGGGCAGAAGTGTCTTGCTGACACCTCCATCGGTCAGGCTGGGGCCGGGCAGAGGCAGGGCCCTCGTGTGCAGGACAGGGAACGCAGCCCGCAGCCCTGACTTGGCTTTGACCTGTCCAGGGAGCTGGGGCAGTTGGTGGGATTGAGAAGGGACTGAGACACTAGGGCCAGCCCTGGGTGGGCCCCTTGCCCAGTCCCCCTCCTTGGGGGTCCACTGGGATCTTGATGTCAGGTGGACACCAGGCCCCTGGACATGGTGTTGTGGGCATCCTCTGCATGGAGCATGTGTCTCTACTCCTAGCCCCTCCCAGTGCGGAGCCCCAGGGGCAAGCCCTCATTCGGACCTTCCTTCTACTCAGGAGTAACTGATGGACACAAGAGCCAGGCTGAGCGTCTCAGAACATTGCCTGCAGCCTGGGTTGCCATCCAGCCAGCTGGCCCCTTTCTGCAGATGCCCAGTGGCTGCCCTGCTCTGTCTGCTGCTGGGAGCAGGAGGCAGCTGTGGCCTGTTGGAACCAAGGTACCTGAGTTTCAGGTGCAGGGTCCTCCAGGGGCTCTGCAGAGCCCTCTGTTCACCTAAGATACTCCCTGCATCTCCTGCGGGCAGATCAGAAGCCCAGGCCCACTGGCCCTGGGAGAGGAGCGATTTGCATGGCCAATGGGCTGGATCATGCTGTGGGTGGCCAGAGATGGTCCCATGTGATGTGCACTGCACAACTGCAGGGGTGCTGTCACATGGCTATGGCATGAACGATACTCCCAGAGGTGTGGCCGTCTCCAGCACCCCATGTGCCTCCCACCGTCTGCCAGGTGAGGAGACAGTCCCTGCTCTCAGGAGCATGCTGATGGTGGCCCAGAGCACCTGCCTGTAGTGACCTACACTCAAGACCAGGCCAGGGGCCCAGGGTCAGGGGTGTTGAGGAGTCGACTGGACATCATAGAATGGTCAGTCCCTCTAGACCCTTCCCAAGGCCTTCTCCCTCTGGGGTGGAGCCTCAGTTCTGAAGCCCCTGTGAACATTGATGTCCACCTACTGTCCCCTGCCCAGCTGGACAGTCACTCAAAGTGTCTTGGTCCCTGGTGGTCAGGAGTTTAAGATGGGCTTCTCTCCCTCCTGGACAGATAGAGGGACTGAGGCCTGATCCCACTTCAGAATGGCCTTGCTGACTGCTGCTCCTCCTGCAGTGCAGGGGGCCTGGCTCCTGCTGGGGTCACTCTCCAGGTAGGGCTGGCGGGCTGGGGAGGTGTGGAGAGGTTAGGTCCAGGCCCTGCAGGCCCTATGTGTGGAGGCTGTGGCCCTGCAACATGGACACCCAACTCTGCCCCTACCCATCCTGTAGCCGAGGGCTGCACGGCCCCTGCCAGCTGCCCTGGAGCCCTAGGCTCCGTCAGCCCGAGACCCAACCCTGGTGCCTGCATGCTCTCCCCTTCCAGGTGCCCTCTGGGCCATGCACTCATGATCTCCTGCTGCCTGGGGCTGCCACCTGCGCACCCCCACACCAGCGAAGCCTGGGGCTGGACATGGCCCAACTTCCCCAGCTTTGCTCCTGCTGCCCCCTGTCCTGGTGCTGACCTTCCCTTGAAGCCCTCCAGCCTTCATACCTGTATCACCAGCTGTGGCACCTCCCTGGGGCCCTTCTCCTAGGCCACCCGGCTCTTACCTTCCCAGCTCTGGGTCACCCCCGCTCTGTTCCGACTGGGAACACTGACACCCCTCTGTGGCCAGCACCTCCTCCTTGGAGGCAGCAGGGGAGGCTCTGTGGGCATGGGTGGGCATGTGTGGGTGTGTGCTGAGGGCAGTGCTGAGGTGGGGTGCCACTCCCAGGACCTCTGCCGTGGCTCAGTGACCACAGGTGGTGGGAGAGACCTGCTTCTGAAAGCAACCCCTGGTGTTCCCTGCTCAAGGCTGTGGCCCTTGTTCTCCCAGGACACCCAGGAGCAGCCTGGGGACCAAAGCAAACTGTTTCCAATAACCCCCTTGGGAAAAGCTCCAGATTGCCCTCAAACCCCAGGACAGGCCTCTCAGTGCCTGGGATGTCTTCTCTGACCAGCACCGCTGCACCTCAGAACACACGGGGGAGACCCTGGGGTCCCACGGCCCAACACACACAGCCAGCTCTCCACACGGCCCCAGCCCGCCAGCCCTACCTAGAGAGTGACCCCAGCAGGAGCCAGGGCAAAGGGGCCTGAGTTCACAGTGCTAACCAGGTCAAAGCCCCCACAGCCAGACAATCAGCGTCCCAGTGCCTTTGCTCACTGCAGGAGGGACGTTGTGCAGCAGTCCTGGGCAGGGAGCCCCTGCACCCACAGGAAGGCTCTGTGGGACGGAGGGAGGATCCGGAGAGCAAGGGCAGGCCAGCACTGGGGTGCAGCCAGGAGACCTCTCAGTGAGCCCGCCCGAGGGGGCAGCTGGGCTGGGAGGCTGGTCAAGCAACGGAGAAGGAAACGCAGGGACATGGAAAGAGGGAGGCAGGTGGAGGTACCGAGGGGCTCCTGGGACGCCTTGCATGTCCCTACCCGGGGAAGAGAGCAGGAGCCCCAGCACCAGAGGCAGCTGGTGCCCAGGCTGTGACAGAGCAGGACAGCCTGGCTCAGAAAGACCTGGCCTGGAGAGAGCAAGGGGCAGTGAGCAGAGGGTGCCACGGTCCCCAGAGGCCCAGAGCCATGCAGCGGAGGTGGGGCTGCTCATGGTGAATGAGGGGGCTGTGGGTGGGTTGGGGACCAGCAGCCCAGCAGAGAGCAGGACCTGCAAGGCAAAGATACACGGTGGGTGTGGCCTAAGGCCAGAGGCGCTGGGTGCCACGGGTGCCCCTGGTCCACCAGGACACACTCTGACTGCAGGCCCCAAACAACTGAGCAGGGAAGCAGGACAGCTGCGGGGCCTGGGGCAGTCCCAGGCCACCACTGGGCAGGCGGAGAGTCAGATCTCGGAGTGAGGTGGGCACACAGTAATGTGTGGGAGCAGGACCTGAAGACCGGACTGTTGGGCAGTGTTGGCAGAGGCCGAGCCAGCACTTGCACCCTCCAGAGGCCAGGGCCGCCCTGGGGACAAAGCAGCCACCTAGAGTGAACTGGGCTGCAGGCCAGGTGACCCCCTGGAGCCTAAGGAACCAGCAGCCTGGCCAACTCACTGCAGGGACACAGGCTGGCCCTCTGCCCACCACATATGTGTTCACTGCCCAGTTCCCTTGGCCCCTTCCTGCATAACCCCGGGGTCCATGGCAAGGTCTGGCCTCAGGCATCCCCTTCTGGCTCTTGCACACTCTAAGCACAGGGTGGCCTCTGTGGGCCTCTGGCCTGGCCTTCACTCTGCCAGCCTGTGACCCCACAGGGGTGGTCCTCCGGGGCAGAGAAACACGGAGACGTTGGGGAGCCTGGTAATAGGCAAAGAGCCCCATTAAGGGGAGAGGCAAATGCAGGAAGCCAGGTCACTGCACACCTGCAACAAGCTGGGGGCCAGACCCCCAGGGGAAAGGGCTCTGGGCCTTGCCTAGAGGAGGGGCCTGGAGTGAAACTCCCAGGTCCAATACCTTCTCCAGGGGGGTGAGGCAGGAGAGCAGGCCCTGTTACCAGGGGGGCCTGTGGCAAGAGCTGCGAGGCTCCAAAGAGGCGTTGCTGTCACTCTTCACTGCTCTGGGCCTCGGTTCCCCACCTGTAAAGGAGCTCACAGCGAGGGCCCTGCCTCGTGGCCTGTTAGGAGCCGGAAGAGACAGGGTCCTGGCTCCACTGTTTGCTCCCACTCTGCTAGAGTCCAGGACTCCTCAGCGGGGGAGGCCCAGCTAGGGGAGAGGGCACCTACTGACCCCAAATTCAGGTGATAGGGTCCAGCCTGCTCTGGACTCTGCTCATCCTGTCAAGTGATGGGAGTGGGCAGGACCTGGTCTGCTGACCCAGGTGGCAGGGCAGAGGGACCTGCTCTCAGAACTGTCTCCACAGCCAAGAGCAGAGCCTGCAGCCACCCAGACACTATGTTGAGATTGGCAGGGTCTTCGCACCACTGCAGCATGTGGGGCTGACCAGGGCTGGCGAGTTATATGGAGGGGCCCTGGGTACCACTGGAGCAAAGACAGGCGGGGCCCTGGGACTGGGGCCCCCCCTGGAGCCATGGGCCACTTTATACCCGGGCTGCAGGGGGACAAGGGTCTGTGGCACATGCCCAGGGGCAGAATGTGCAGTGCAGAGGGAGTGGGGATCTGAGGGCCGCTCTGCCCCTAAGGCCCGCAGGGGGAAGGGATGGGCTTGGTTGGCATGGCCTGGGGCAGAGAGGTAGAGGTCCCCCGACCCTGGGAAGAACTTTCCAGGAACTTCCCATCCCCTGACAGGCAGGTATGGCCGGAGAGCTCTGAGCCCACAGGCTCTGGGGAGGTGGTCCAGCTCAGGCATGCCTGGAGCTCAGCAAGGAGTCAACAGAACGGGGGAGGAGCTCCAGCAGGTGCCCTCCTCCCCACCTGGTCAGCAGCACCCTCATGTGCACCACAGCTAACCCCTCTGTGCTGGACACAGCCCACAGGCAGCATGGCTCCAAAGCCCCAGCACAGCACCAGGCAGGGACCCACAGAGACCAGGGTGGTGGCGACTACGACCAGAACTGTCAGAACAGACTCAGGCAGAGCAGCCCGCAGCTGGCTGAGGCCCTGCCCAGGCCCTCAGGGGACAAAGCCTGTGTCTGGCCTCTGTGGCACCACCAGCCACTGGGTCACCCTGGCCAGAAGGCTGTGGCCCCTCCCTCCATGGCAAGCAGGACCCTCCAGAACTCTCCTTCAGATCAGTACTGGTGGCCACTCCACAGGACAGTGGCTCAGTCTGTGTCCTGCCTCTGCCTGGCTGAGTCACCAGGGTCACTCCCTGCCAGACAGGCAGCTCTCTCTCCTAGCCATGCACTGACCAGCTCTGTCCCAGATGTCAGTGGGCCCCAGGTGATGGCTCCTTCCAGAATGAGGAAAGGGGTGTCCTAGGGAGGGACCCTGGATGTCGTGAGGCCCTAGAATCACCCTGAGCTGGGTCGTCCCCTCTAGGGAGGGGCCGTCACTCCTTTGGTATGCCCCACCCCCTGAGGATCAGGTGTGTCCAACTCAGCCACTTGTATTTATAGCTCTGGCTCTGGCCACCTCCAGGGGAGGGGGGAGTGGGCAGGGTGTCAGGTGGAAGAGGGGGCTGAGTGTGTGCGCAAGGGTGCGTGTGTGCGTGCGTGCATGGGTGGGGGCCGCTCCTGGAGCAGGTGCTCCTGGAGGGAAGGAATCCAAGAAGTTGACCCAGCCAGAGCACGGGAGGACAGGGTCCGTCTGGGTCCCGGGGAGGGGGAGGGGCTCGCTGGGCGCGATGGGGAGGGACCCGGCGCCCGGCCCGCACCTGGCAGCGGCTGACGATGTCGGCGTCCGTGGCCAGCAGGTCCACCACCTTGCCTTTGCCCTCGTCCCCCCACTGCGCGCCCAGCACCACGGTCACGCGGGAGCCGGTCGCCGCCGCCTCCTGCTGCATCCGCCCCCGCTTGACGCCGCCCGCGCCGGGGGGCCGGTCGTTGGAGGCTCGGGTCCCCGACATGCTGGCTCGGCTCGTCCGCTGCGCTGGGCTGCCCGGGAGCCCGCCGCGGTCCGCGTGCCCGCGCCATTAAATGCCGCCGCCCGGGGCGGGGGGCGGGCCGGGGGCGGGTCCGGGCGCTCGCGGTGACGCGCCTCGGTGACCTGCGGCCCTGCGGCTGCAACTACCGCCCCTTGGTCGCCGCTGCCCGGGAGCGCGTCGGGTGGTGGGTATGGCGGAGGCGCACCGACACACAGCAGTGGAAACCGGTGTCCCGCGCGCGACCCCCGCAGGTGAGCCTGTCCTGCCTGCAGCGGGGATCGCTGTGCTTCGTCCCCGCCCCGCCGGACTTGCCGGGCCCAGGACTTCAGGGTTCGAAACTGCGGCGGTGGGTCTCCCCTACTGGGCGCGAGTGTGGTTTGCAACCGGGGCTGCGTCTTCGCGCGCACCTGGAGGGTCCTCTCTCCCTGCCTCACTTGCCCGCCGTGAACCCCAGAATCCTCGGACGGGCGCGCGCCCCCTAGCGGTCCTGGAGAGACGCGCATGGCGCCCTCTCTCAGGTCAGGGTCCTCCTCTATGCACTGTACCGGCCCGGGGCACTGTTGCGCTGGGTCTGGCTGTAGCGTGCAGGTGGCTGCAGCACCCAGCCCTCAGTAGCCAAATTTGGGGTAGAGGGACCACGCTGTCAGGGTCACCTGATGTGCACCACGTCAAGGTAGGGCCTAGGTTTCCAGGAGCCCCCAGACCAGACCTCCCTCCTTTCCCAGAGGAGGGACTGAGGGCCCAGAGCGTTGGCCACGGTCTGCTGGCGCCTGTGCACCCGGTTGGGTGCACTGCTCACATCCCTCCACCTGGCTCCAGGTGGACCTAGCTTGGAGGGCTAGCCTGTGACTGTAGGCCTGGAGGAGGCTAGCCCAGAGCTGGAGAGGGGGCCTCGAAAGGGCCCAGGCCTGGGAGACACTGCCTTCCTTCTCTCCCTGGGGGCTCCCTGTGCAAAAGGGCCCGAAGCTGACTGGCTCACTTGTGGATGTGGCTCACAGAGCTGCCAGGGGCCTTGGGCTCCTGAGGTGGCTCTCAGGTCCATGGCAAGGAGTCCAGGGTGACTGGACAATGTCCATGAGGAAGGATGTGGACCCTTGGCTTGTCCCAGAATAGGAGAGTGCTGCAGCCCCTGCCCTCCTCCTCCTGTGGCCTCTCCACTCTCTTCTTCCCCCTCCCCCCTGGAGACCTAGCCCCGTCCCCTCAGCCTGTTCCCAGCCACATAGACTGCACCAGCTGCCCTTGCCCTGCTCCTGCCGGGGCAGGTCCCTCTGGACACTCCCTGTCCCTGGGTTGCTGTGGTGAGAATGCCTCCTGGGGCTGCAGCAGTCAGGGGGCCTGGAACTGGAAGACCACATTCCCAGGAGAGAGCTGCAGCCTTTCCACATAGACCGCATGACCTGGCCTTGCTCCAGCCCAGGGCGGTGGTGAGGCAGGGCAGAGGGCCCCTCCAGGGAGGCAGAGCAGGCTGACCCACCTTGCACTATGGCTGGGGTGCAGCTGGGGGTGCAGCAGACAGGAAGGACAGGGCCTTATCAGGGGAAACCGGGGTTGCTTGCCAGGGCTTCGTGTCCAGGAGAGAGGAATTGGGCCTGTGAATGCCCAATTTAAACGCACATCAGACAAAGGGTGCTTGCCCTTGTCCCACTGGGGCACTAGCTCTCCTCACTGGGGAGACCCTGGGCTCAGGGTCAGTAGGTGTGAGTCAAGATTTGGAGGAATCAGGAGCCACCTTGATGGCCCTACCATGGGGGCTTAAACAGGCAGTTCAGGGCCAAAAGCTGGCCTGGGGCACTGATTCCCCCAGGCCTGAGACTATAAATAGCCATGGGCCTGAATGGGGGGGGGGGCAGGGCTTTTCTAAAAACAGCCCTGTCCAGGCCCCACAGCGGAGGCCCTGACAGTCACATGGCCCTTCCCAAATTAGAACCCTCCCCCCCTGTAGCAGACCTGTCACCACAGTGGGCACCACAGCAATCCCAAAGCCGGGGACTCCCAGCCTTGAAGCTGTGCACCTCAGACAAGTGGCCTCAACACCACATTGTGGGCCCAAGGGCCACCATGGAACGATGTCACAGATGGTGGCCAGGACACACACAGATGCTTGCACCTACACAGCATCCATGAACCGGCTCTGTGGCAGGGACCCAGCTCCCGCTGGGTTAGTGTTCACCCTGGTTGTAACCCGCTCAGCTGATGTGGGGGGAGGGCAGTGAGGACAGGGCCCTGGAGGTGCCTCACTGTGGGCCGCCTCCCCGCCCCTGTAAGGAGGAGGGTGGGGTCCCCACAGGGCACACAGTCCAATACTTGGCACCTTTGGAAGTTTGTGGGGGACAGAGGGAGGGAGGAGTCGAGCTCTCTAAAAACTACAGCGAAAGCGGGAGTGGAAGACACAGCCGCTTCCCAAGACAGCTCGCCATTTCTTAAAAAGTGAAACCCAGCTGCTCTTCCCTGGGATGTACCTCCGAGCAGCGAAAACAGCCCACACAAGGACAGCGTGCCAAGCTGCGTCCTTCACAAAAGTGACGGATGGGTGGAGACCAGGCACGCGGTCTGGAGCCTAGAACAAGGCAGCCAGGGACTGCGATGTGCCTGCACCATGGCACAGCGAACCTCGGAAACAGGCAACAGGCCAGCCACAGAAGGTCATGTCCAACCTCCCTCACACGAATGTCCAGCAGAGGCAAACCCATGGGCATAGGAAGCCGTGAGCCTGCTCATGGGAACGCTGGGCTCTCCGGAAGCACCCCAGGCCTGCTGGTGGTGGCTTCATGGTCCTGTAGACGGCCAGTGCTCACAGTGGGCACAGTTTGCAGTATGCAAGTCATGCCTGGCTCATGCTGTGGTCAGGGACTGCCCACCACCTGGGGGCCTTGTCCTGTGCCATGGGGGAGCAGGCAGGCCTGCTTTCCCACTTCCCCAGGGCCCCCAGGCCCTCACAGCTGCTCTGGAGTGAACATGTCAATGCACGTTTCCATGAAGCAGAGAGGGCTGCTGCTGGCCATTGAGGAGGACCGCCGTGTGCCCTCAAGGAAAGCAAAAGTCTAGCACCAATCTCAAGGTAGTGGTGGCCTTCCCGTGTTGGACAGGCTCTCTGGACAGTGCCCAGGGAAGTCCTGGGAGAAACTGGCTAAACCCAGGCGGCTGGGCAAAGGGCAGATGGACAACAGCTGCTCTGAGCGGCAGGGAGGGCTGAGTCTGGCTCAGCAGGCCTCCAAGTGAGGGCCTGGGCAGTGGCTTGGGAGGCACTGCGCCTTGTTCCCTTCTGGGTGGGCATGGCCCAGCTTGAGGGAGCCTTGCAACAGGGCACCCTGCCTGCCTCCCTTCACCAGGAGACCTGAGGGTCCTGGGTGCAGGTGCTCGGGCCCGACGGCTGCTCAAGTGTGCAGCTGGCTCTGCAGGCCCCCGCCCAGCAAACCTGACAACCGGGGCAGCTCACGGCCAGGCCTGCTTGGTTTTTTTTGGAATTGAACCCAGAGGCACTTTACCACTGAGCTACCTCCCCAACACCTTTTAGTTTTTATTTTGAGATAGGGTCTTGCTAAGTTGCTCAGGCTGGTCTCAAACATGCAGTCCTCCTGCCTCAGCCTCTTGAGTCACTGGGATTGTAGGTGTGGGCCACCATGGCTGGCTGCTGCACTGATATATTTTTAAGCTGTAGATGGACACAATGTCTGTATTTTATTTATTTATTTTTATGTGGTGCTGAGGATCAAACCCAGTGCCTCACTGCTGTGGTCAGGGACTGCCCACCATAGTTATTTACATGTGCTAGGTAAGTGCTCTGACATTGACCAACAGCCCGGCCCCTAATTTTTAAAAAATTTAATCTGAAAGGTGTTTGCTTCAAACCCCTGCACTCCCCCAACCTGCCACCCCTCCCTCTGTCCCTCCACCCACTCTCCACAGGAAGAGTGCTGAGGGGGTGCCTGCCCTCAGGCCCCCTATTCCCTCAGGAATAAGTGGGCGAGGCACCTGAGGGAGGCCCTGGAGATGCAGCAGACTCCAGGCTGGACCAGGGAGAGCCCTGTCCCCCTCCGCTCCACCTCCTGTTCCCCTTTCCACAGGGCAGAGACCTTGCTCACCATCCCCTGCCCCGCCTGCTATCCCACCCACTCCTCCATCTGCCTGCCCCTCTCTTCCCTCCGCCACCCCCAAGCTGTTGGGAAGGCAAGACAATGGGGTGGCACCGTAAGTACCCCTCCACCCAGCCCACGGCTCGGAACACAAGGTCACAGCTGACCAGGCTTGGTTTTTATTGGTCAGAGTCCTTGCTGGCCTCCAGCCTCCTCAGCACACACCTGGGGGTGGGAGGAGGCAGGGCCGGGCTGCCCCTCACAGGGCAGATACTGAGGAGACCCCCAGCAGCTGCTGAGAGCCACCATGTGGCTGCGCAGGTGGACCCTCCCCATCCCTTGGGGCCAGCTCAGCGCAGGGTTGGCAGGCCTGGCTGTGTCCATAGGCAGACCCCTCCCTACCTCCAGGGGCCAGAAATGGAGGGGGCGTTGGCCTGCCCACAGCAGGGCCCGCCTCACCCTAGGCCTGGAGCCCCCTCACCATCCCCAAGCCAGCTGCCTCGAAACAGTGAGGCCTCAGGGGACAGCATTCCAGTTAAAAAGCAGCTGAGCAGTGGCAGGCTGGACAGGGGCGCTGTGCCCACTACAGGGGCCCAGCCCCCGAGGGCCGTGGAGGCGATGCAGGCAGATGGGAGGAGCCCACTGTGGCACATGCAGGTGCAGGGCTGGGTGGTGGCTGAAGAGCAGATCACCAGGTGGGCGTGCAAGAGGCCCGGGGGGGAGGGCGGGCCCAGGGCATGGGTGCCTGCGGGGTTCCAGCCAGGACGACCCAGGGAGGCTTCCGGAGGCCCTGGCTGGGCAAGGCACGGAGGTTTGGTTCTCAGGGGCTCAGTCCCAGCCTGGCCCTGGAAAGCTTCATTCATTTCTAACATTACATCCAGCTGCCCACTGCTGTGCCCAGGCTGGCCAGGGCTCTCTCACTTGGCTTTGGGCTTGGGTCTGAGGCCTGTGGAAAGGAAGAGAAAATGACATCATAAGAAACTACCTTGCTGGGGACGACTCCGGGTGCCCTCTTCAGGGTCCTAGGCCCCTGCACTCCTCTACAACCATTGCCAGGACTGAGTTATGTATCCCAGGTCCACTCTGACCCCAGGGTCTTTCCCTGGGGCAGCAAAATTTATCCAGGTGGAAGGTACCTACATGATGTGAGCAGGAGGCACCTGTGGAGGGCCCGTCTCCACAAGGCTTGGTGCCCTGAGCTGTATCCTCTGCTGAGATGGGACCACGTGGCTCAGCTCCCCCATGTCCACACTCACTGATCCCACCTGGAGCTCCCTCCATGCCTGACCCTCCGCTGGACTCTGTCCTGCCTGTTTTCCATTGCATGCTGAGAGCCCCAGGGCTCAGTGCCAGCAGTCCCCTCAGCTGGACCACCTCCCTGCTGACCCCACAGGTGCCCTGTCCCCAGCACCCTGGGCTCCTGTCCATGGCCTTTACTCAGCTATCCCAAGAGCCCTCCCTTACTGCCACCCTGGTACAGGGAGTATCCTGGCCTCCCCAGGGGGACCTGGGTTTGAAATCCCAATGTTCAAAAGAGACAGTGAGCAGGAGCAAAGGTAAAATCACTCAGGGGGACTTCAGGACCCTCCCACCCCAGGGAACCAGACGGGAGGGCACTGCAGGCTGGGCCCAGAGTAGGGGTGCTCAGAGAACGGGGGGGGGGGGGGGGGAGGGCTGCGGACCCAGAGGCACAGGAAAGGGCCGGGCTTGGTGGAGCACCCTGCACAGGAAAGGGCCGGGCTTGGTGGAGCACCCTGCACTGAAGTCAGAGGCAGCAAAGGAAGGGGAGGAGACCTAGAAGAGACGATGGGCACCCTGCTGCAGGGTGGCAAGGGGCGTGTGGCTCTGGTGGCACCCCAGCTGTAGCCTTGCATCCTGGGAGGTCTGTGGCCACCACCGCCTCAGCTACGAGTCAGCTTCACGTCAACACAGAGCCCAGGCCCTCCCGGCGCCCTCTGCTAGGGTTCCTGTCCCCACCGGGGGAGGCCACCCAGACACACCAGAGCCACAGGATCTCCCAAAACATCAGAGGAGACAAGAGGCAGGACCTACGGAGCGGAAGGCACTGAGTAGTGACTCCAAATACCCTGGCTCCGGACAGAACCTCGCCTCTAGAGACACCAGACACCCCCTCTCGGAGGTGCCGTGGGACACGGGCCGTGTCTGCCTAGCTGCTCTGGTGTCTAGGGTGCTCCATGGGCCTCCGTGTTTGGCAGATGTCACTGTGCTAGGGTTTGGAGTGAGGTGTCCCCCAAGGGTCCATGCGAGACAATGCAGGAAGGTCAGAGGAGCCTCAGCCAGAGAGTCAACCCCCTGGTGGGGTTAACTGAGTGGTGACTAAGTGGCGGCTGTGGCTGGGAGGTGGCCCTGGGCGTGGCCTTGGGTCTCTATTTTGTATCTGGAGAGAGGAGTCTCTGCTTCCTGGTCACGGGTCAGCTGCTTCCCTGGGCCACACTCTTGGGCCATGATGTCCTGCCTCATCTTGAGCCCCGAGGAGTGGGGCCTGCTGTCTCTGGTCTGAGGCCTCTGAAACCATGAGCCCCCAGATCGCCTTCTCCTCCTCTCCAGTTGTGCTGGCCGAGGCCCTTTAGTCACAGCAGCAGAAACGCTGACTAACACCCTGGGTGACGAGGGCAGCCTCACGCCACCCACACTCTCCCGCGGCCCTCCAGCCTGGCGGGGGGCAGCACAGGGTGGCGAGGCTAGGCTTTGCCGTCTGCACTTCTGGGAGAGGGCACTGTTGTCCTGATCCTGTCAATGTCCTGTCGGGGCCACGTTTTCCCAGAGAGCTGGGACACTAGAAGGGCAGGACTTCTTCCTGGGGCCCCGGTCACCCAGGTGGTAGTTCTCTGGGGACGACAGAAATGAAGCAGGTGCAGACTGAGCCAGGGTGGCACTGGACCGGGGCCACGTGTCACTGCCAGCCCTCCAAGCCCACAGACTACATGTTCCCACTGTCCCCTAGGCCAGGGCAGCAGCTGGGAGAAGAGCTGTGAGGACACAAGCTAGCCTCTGGGGGGAACTGGGTGACCTGATAGCCCAGCTCAGAGAGTAGCCCCAGGCAGCAAAGGCTCGGGCCAAGCATAGGTGGGCCCCGCAGCGAGGGCCGACTGACTGTAAGGAGAAGCACACCTTCTGGTCTCCACTGGTCTGGCCACCGCACAGCAGACCCCACCCAGAACCTAAATCCCGAGCATCAGGCCTGGCCGTGTGCAGCGTGGCCAGATGTGGCCACCGGAGCAGTGCTGCGGGTGATGGCCCCTCAGCTGAGCTCACAGAGCTCGTGGCTAGCCGGGCTCTCTGCCCTCCCTCAGACAGGCCAGGCACCCGCGGGGGCCAGGCTGCTCGAGCTGCATCTCAGCCTCTTGGGCACATCCACTGCCCTGGCTGTCCTGTCCGTATGCGGGCCCTGGAGACCAACTGACACACACTGCACCTAAACAGCCTGCAGTCTCAAGGACCTGGCCACAGGGCAGGGGGGGTCTGTCCACCCTTGTCCCTAGCCAGGACAGTATCTGCCCCTGGCACTATCCTGGTCTCTTTACAGCCTCCCTGGGAGTGTGCTTGGCCAACACCTGGGCCACAGCAGGACTGCAGTGGACCTGGGAGGCCCAGCCTTAGGTGCCGACTTGGAGTGAAGGTGTGGGCTCAGCAAAGCTGCAGGTTAGCGGGCAGCAGTTAGGGCTTAGACGTGGGGTAGGAGCAACCTCAGCCTGTCCTGCTGGCCAGAAGATTAGGCCACCCCCAAAGACCTGGCACTGTGTCCCAGGGGCCCAGAGTCCTGAAGGGAGCCCGGCTTGGTGCTGTCCACCCGCCCTCTCGAGGCCGTGTGCCTGGGCCAGCTCTGAGGTTGCATCCTGTGCTAGCAGAGGAGGCGGCAGGAAAGCGAGGCTAGGCAGCCTGGCCCTCCCCAGCAGGGAGGGCGGGAAGGAGCCCGCCACCAAGGCCTGGGCATTTACGCCCAGGAGGCTGGAGGGAGGCCAGGGTTAGCATCCTGCAGGCTGAGGCCCAGCGCTCGCTGCCACCGTTAGCCCACAGGCGCCAGCGCGTACATACCTCACTGGACGGCACACAGTCTTTTTGTTACATTAGCGTCAGAACCAGGGGCAACTTCTGCTTTCAAATAAGAGAAACTACTCTCAGCACTTGTCACAGGGGAGAAACCCTGAATGAGGCATCTGGGGGCCGCGGGACCAGGCCAGCCTCACCAACGTCCCCAGGACCATGTGCCACTGGGGTCCAGTGCCCCAGTTCCCTGGCCACTGAGCCCAAGGCAGCTGCATGCCAGTCTACCCTTCACAGCCTCTGGCTGCAGCCGCCCTGCCCCCAGGCCCTGTGGGAGTGGGAGTGGGGCAGGGTCAGTGGGTCAGGGGAGCAGCAACCTGTCAGCGGAGGCCCCCATAGCTGCCCGCCTGTGTGCGGCTTGCTTCCCCGGGCGGTGCGCCCAAGACTATTCAACCCTCTCCAGGGTGGGGTTGCGCCTGCAGCACCCCTGGAGAGGACAGGAGAGGGGCCGCTGGCAGCAGGGAGAGGCCGGGCCCGTGTGGGGCGCAGAGCTTGACCACAGGCCGGCAGCCCTACCTGTGCTGGCCTGGCCCCAAGTTACCTTCCTGGCTCCTTGAGGGACGCTTCTTCCTTCGCTTGCTTGTCCCCTTTGAGGCCCGGCCTCGGGACCTGGGGAGGGTGCCAGACCCCGAGGAGTCTGTCACTGCGTCCTCGGAGAAGGACTTGTCCAAGGATGTGTCCAGTGCAGACTCAGGGGCTGTGTCTTCCCCATCCTCGTCCCCACCAGGGCCTGTGGCGGGGAGGCCAGCACTTTGGCCCTGGATAGCTGTGTCCTCTGGTCCTTGGCCTGTGCCGTGCGCCTTGGCCTGGTGGACGCCCTGCAAGCCTCCAAGCTCCTCCAGGTCCTGGCTTGAACTCTCAGGCCCGGGGGGCTTGTCTCCAGAGAATTGGAGGGGCTTCAGGGCCCGGGTGTCTCCCAGAGTCACTGGCCAGGCCCCCTCGGAGGGCTGGGGATTCAGCGTGTCCTCGGGGGCCAGGAAGTCACTGGCATCCACGTACCAGGAGGAGCGCCTCTCCAAGGGCCGCGGACTGCCCTCCTCCCCGGGGGGCCCTGGGCTGGGAGTCACAGCATCCACCAGGTCCCAGCTCTGTGGCCTCCCAGCTGCAGCAGCATCAAGGCCCAGCTCAGGGGCGGGGTGGCTGGCGTCCTCACAGGGGCCCTGGGCAGGGTCACTGGCGGCTGCTGTAGATGGAGGGACGCGTCAGTGAAGGGCCAGCCCAGCCCCTCTCTGGACAGCCCTCCTGACCCCCAGGCGCATCTGATTCCTTCAACTCCACCGTTTCCGGGGTCCCCATGTGTGGCTTCCCACAGGCTGGACAGGGTCCTGCATCCTCACTCTGCCCACAACATGGACAATAGAGGGCACCCCAGGGGCCACATGAGCCACCCCCGTCCCCAGATCCTGAGGTGGCCACCTGGGAATGGGGGCCTCTCCCCGAGGCCTTCCTGTCCCACCACCTCAGGTCCCCGAGCCCCAGGGACGCAGTGGGCACCGTCCCCCATGTCCCCTGGCTGCTCAGAGGCTGGACAGACGCCTCCACCCCGGGGCAGCCCCCTTGCCACGCTGTCAGAGCTGCCCCCTGCTGTCCCCTCCCTCCAGTGCCCCCAGGGAACCCGAAGAGAGGAGGAGGGCCAGGGTCTCACCTGGCACTGTGGCCCGCAGGAGTTCTGCTGAGGCCTTGCTGCCCACCTCGCTGTCCCCCCGGCCTCGGGCCGTCTTGCGCAGCTGGAAGCCCTTCCTGATGTCGGCCAGCAGGGCATCGATGACACACACCTCCTCCTGCCTCCCAGGGCCCTTCCTGACTGAGGAGCCAGAGACAGGCAGAGAGCTGCTCTCAGCCGCAGGAGAGGCCCGGGGCGGTGCTCTGGGGGGAGGCACCCCACCTGGCCCTGCCCCCCCAGGCCTCACCAGGCTTCCCATCCTCGCCCCGCGGCCTCCGTGCCTCCTCCTCTGCCAGCTGCTGCTTCCTCCTCTCCGCCTTTGCCACCTGCTCCTTCCTGTCCTTGTTCTCCTGTGCAGGCAGACAGGAGCCCCATTGCCCGGCTCTGCAGCCCCCAGTCACCCTGTGAGCCTTCGGTGGGCATGTCCCCCTCCCTGGGCTGCAGGGGCACAAGGGACAGGCCAGGCTGGCTCACGTGGCTGTACCCACCCACACCCCCTAGACTGAGGGGCAACTCTGCCCAGGGCCTTTCCTGGCTCACCTTCAGGGCACGGGTGAAGAGGTCCCGGAAGATCTTCATGGTGCTGAAGGTGTCCTCCAGGGACAGCTGCTGGGGGTCCTCACACAGGTAGTCGGCCAGCTCCAGCTTCTTCTGCTCGATGGCCTCAAACACCTTGTCCAAAGCCTGGGAGGCCGCGATGCTGTCCTGATGGCAGGGGCTTGGTCACCACCCAGGGCTCCCAGGCTGGGCCCAAGGGGAGGGTGGGACCCCCCTGCATCAGGAGGTGGCAGCCACAGCCTCCAGGCACAGGTGTCAGCCCAGGACCGATGTGGGCGTTGTGCACCCCTGGGTGCCTGGGGCCCAGGCTCAGGGAGGCCCCTCTCTCCCAGAAATGAAGCCAGGAGCCCGAGAGGCCACCCTCCCCGGAGGCCTCCTGGGCTCTGCTCTGCCCACAGCCTAGCCTCCCGGGAGCCCACCAGGCAGCCTGGCTGCTAGCCCCAGGGCCCCTCCTGCTTGCCTGGAGGCGCTGGGCATACTGCTCCTGCACCTCCGGGTCAGAGGTGGACACCTTCCGCTCCGTCCCCAGAAGCTTCTTCAGGTTGGTGCTGGCTTCGGAGCGGATAACCTCCAGGTTGATTCTGAAAGGCGTCAAAGGGTTGGGCCTGGTCAGGGGATAGCTGAGGTCCAGCCACACTGCGAATGTGGGGCCCTGCCCACACCCTACTGGGGCCTTAGGCTTCGTACACTCCAGGTGCTCGAGACCCGGCCCGCTGGTGCCTCGTGGTGGGGACCGGAGCTCAGGGCTGAGGTCTGGCCTGGGCTGCAGGGGTCGGGCTGGGGAGAGCTGCCTACCCTGCGGCCTGGGAGGGCTGTGCCAGGTCCTGGGGCAGCTGCAGGAGGTCAGGGTGGCTCTTTTCCACTTCCTGCAACAGGATGCATCTATGAGACCCTATTTTGGCCCCCCACGTACCTGGGGATGCCCCTGCCCCGGCTCAAACTCTGAGCAATGAGGCCCAGGAAGTCCTCAGCCCTGGGGCCCTCCTGGGTCCTCTGGACCCTTCCCTGGGGCCTGGCTATGATCTTGACAGGTGTGATTTGCCTTGGGACTGCCTCACTCCCAACAGGGGTGGGTGTCCTGGGGCAGGATGGAGGACCGTCCTGGCACGGGGATGCAGGAGGGAGGCGTGCTGGGGAGGGCCTGTGGCGTGGCTCCAGCAGGCTGGAGGGAGTCCTGGGGAGGCTGGGGTGCGGGCTTGGGCAGGGGGCACACTCCAGCCTGCCCGTCCTGCTGGGGCCCACCTCCAGCACGTGGTGCAATAGCGTCACCCGGTTCTGCTGCGACTTGGTCTCTGTGAGCTTCAGCAAGGTGCTCATCTTGAAGCCATCAGCGTCCCCGGTGTGGCTGCCCTGGGAGGGACTGGGAGTGAGTCTCCCTGTCACTCCAGGGCCTAGAGGGCGGAGGGGTAGGTCCCTGACTTACATAGTTGAGGAAGTTCCCGATTTTCAGGATCAGTTGGCAGAAGACAGGCAGCCGGTGACTGGTGAGCAGGCCTGCAGGCGGGCAGGGCTGAAGGCGGGCACAGAGGCCCCAGGCCCCAGGTGCCCTGGCATGAGGTCTGTTCCTCCCTCCCCACCCTCAAGCCCCTTGCCCCAGCTCAGCCCAACATGGGGAAGAACACGGGGCAGGGGCTCAGTGGGCATGAGCCCTTCACCACCAAGCTCAGAGGCTCTGGGGTGGAGGTCTTCTGGACCCTCACAACCCCTGGGACAGATGACCACCACCTGTTCTTCCACTAGGGCCACCAGGGTACTGGGAGGAACCTTCTGGAACCCTCAATGCCCTTGTTCTCAGCTAAGCACCCCTCTGGGGAGCAGGGAGCCCTCCTGGCTCAGTGGCTGAGATGGGAGGGGACGTCCACTGCGCCTTGGTCATCAGGTCCCACCTGTGTCCCTGTTCTGTGGTTTGGCAGACCCCTGCCCATTCCTCACAGGTGGCAGTCTGCACGTGCACCTGTGTATGCATGTGTGTCTGACAGGTGTGTGCATGTGCATGTGTGTGAGGTGTGTGTATGTGTCTGAGGTGTGTGCGTGTGTGTCTCACACATGTGTGTATGTGTGTGTCTGACAGGTGCATGAGTGTGTGTATGTGTGTCTGAGGTGTGTGTGTGGGTCTGACAGATGTGTGTGTGTGTGTATGTGTCTGAGGTATGTGTGTGTCTCACACGTGTGTGTCTGACAGGTGCATGTGTGTGTATGTTTATCTGAGGTGTGTGTGGGTCTGACAGGTGTGTGTGTGTGGTATGCATCTGAGGTGTGTGCGTGTGTGTGACTGACAGGTTTGTGCCTGTGCGTGTGTGTGAGGTGTGCATATGTGTCTGAGGTATGTGCGTGTGTCTTACACGTGTGTGCATGTGTGTGTCTGACAGGTGCATGTGTGTGTATGTGTGTCTGAGGTGTGTGTGGTGTGTGTGTGTGCGTCTGACAGGTATGTGCACGCATTAGTCTGCCTTCACTTGTGCCAGTTGTGCCAGTGTGTGCAGGACACTGCGTACACACGTGTGTCTGATGCATTTGTGTCTCTGGCGGGGGCAGCAGTGGAGACAGGGTGGTCTCTGGTGAGGTGGGGGTGGGCACCCCATGGGCCCTCTGCAGCTACCACAACTCGGCCTATAGCAGGAGCCCCTGTCCCCTCCTGCTGGTAGGCCCGTCCCCAGGCTCCCCAGCCCCACTCACTCTCACAGGCGGCGAGCACCAGCTGGGCCTTGGGTCGCACCATGTCCAGCACAATGGCCGTGCCCTCACACAGCAGCATGCACTCCAACCGCAGCTGGTAGCTGTCCAGGCAGAGCAGGGGTCAGGGCTGGGGGCTCCCAAAGCCTGCCTGACTCTGCAGTGTGGGGGCCCTCAGAGTCCACTGGGCACAGAGTTCTGGATTTGGTGGGCAGGGCAGAGGAGGAGTCCCACAGCCTGGACCCTTCCACATGCTCTTTAGGGCCTGCCCCAGGATGAGGTGGGGCCAGGCAGGGGCCTAGGGAAAGACCCCATTCCCCTATAGCCAGGGCAGCCTGGGCTGGAGGGGCCTTCTCAGGAAGACCCTGGTCCTCTTGGGAGCCTCAGAGCCCCCCTTTGAGGGAATGGGTGGGGGATGTGGGGCAGGAGCGACGTTGGCATCCAGCCAGCTGTCCAGGGCCCCTCTGCCCCAGGGCCCCTCTGCCCTCTCCCTCCCTGGGTTCTGGGCAGGCTACTCACCAAGGAATGTCCAGCAGGAGGACGTAGAACTGGTCGGCGTTGGCCAGCTTGGCTCGCTCCTCTGTGAATGTCCTCAGGTTTTCCATCTGCCAGAGGAGACCACGTGTGGGCAGGTGTGCAGGCCAGCCTCCTCCTCAGGAAGGCCTCGGGGGCTGCTCCCAGCCTCCACCACCTGCAGCAGTACCGCCTGGGGTAGAGAGGTGCTGGGACCCTCCCTTCCTGCCTGCTCGGGGGCCAGGGTCCCAGCTCACCTCATGCTTCTCTGGAAGTAGTTTCAGGAGCTGTTTGAGAACCTCCACGTCAAACTTGGTGGTGTCCCCAGCCCGGATCATGGCGGTGACCTCCTCGTTGGAGCTGAAGGGGTGAGGGGAGGGGGTCACAGAGAGGGCAAGCCATCTGCCCAGGGTCACGTGATAATGAGGGTAGGGTCCAACGGCTCACTCCCTGTCAGTATCCCCCTTCCAGAGGGCTGCTTAGGAGACGGGGTGGGTGGACACAGCTCAGGGTCACCCAGTGAGCTCCTGCAGGGGCCAGTGCCTGAGCTGCAGCATGGAAGAACCTGGGCTGGGAGGCGGGACCATGTGACTGACTGGCCACAGCTTGTCCAGAACCTTGGGGGAAAGTCCTGGATGCACTGGGCCTTTTTCCTCAAGAACCAGGACTGGCGGCCTCTAGGGTCTCCTGCCCTGGGGAAGGAGCGTGCACTGCCCCAGAGTAGCCCGCAGAGGGCGCTGCCGGCCGGGCTGGCTGGAGAGGCTCACCACTTAAACTGCTTCAGGAAGATGTTGAGGTTCAGGCTCTTCTTGGAGTCAAGAAAAGTGACCTGGAAAACCGCCACATGAATGGGTCCCAGGGGGTGACGTGGGGGGACCCTGATGATCCTTGCCCCATGCCTACCTCCTTGGGCTCCTTCCTGGCTGGGGCAGCTGTGGGCTCCTTGGGCTTGGCCACGGGGAAGGAGAAGAGCCGCTCAATGCTGGAGAAGTCAGGCTCCACCGCGTCTGTGCCAGGGCTGCTGAGTGTCGCCCACATGGAGTTGCGCTCTGCAGGAGAGGGGCACCACCATCAAGCTCACACCCCCTCCCAGGTCTGGGGGGCTAGGGCCAGGTGGGCCAGGCCTCTGAGGGCCGTCAAGGGTACCTTGCCTGGACGCCGTCCTAGGCCAAGCATACAGCAGGCGTTTAATAAGTGCCTGGCAAAGGAAGACCCCTGGCTGCTATTCTACTCTGTGCATGTATGTGGACATGCACTCATGTATCCACATGGTAGGTGACCTGCCCTGTCTGGCCTGGGCCTCCTCTGAGCATCAGCACCCCAGGCCCCAGGGTGCCAGGCACAGGGTTGGGCATGGGCTGTAGTACCAGAGATGCACACTGCCCACAGGACCAGAGGGACCTCAAAGGAAGCCTCTGCCCTGCTCCGGCCCTGCCCCACACCAAACCACATGAAACTGAGCCCGAGCAGGACCCAGGCTAGCCTGGCCATGCAAGAGCGGGCAAATGAAGGTGCACCACGCCTCCCCAGCACCTCTCATGTGGCACCAGCCTTCGGGCTCCGCAGCCTCACCTCGGGCCACGTTGGACGGAAGTTTCTGCCAGTTCAGTTTCTTCATGCGCAGTGTGGGTGGGTTCACCCTGCGGTGGCTGGGGACCCAGGCCGAGCCCAGGCTGTGGTCCACGTGGGCCACCATGAGCTCTTCCATGCCACCCGCAGGCAGGGTTGGAGGTGGAGGGGGGCCCCAGCCCCCTCCAGGCGGTGGTGGGGGGAGTGGAGGAGGTGGTGGGGGCAAGATCCCACAGGAGCCAGGCAGGGGAGGTGGCAGAGGGGGTGCTGGGGGAGACATGGCCCCCAGGCCTGGCAAGGGAGGCGGGGGTGGGGGCAGTACTGGGGGAGGCATGGTCCCCAGGTCTGGCAAGGGAGGTGGAGGGGGTACTGGGGAAGGAGTGGTCCCCAGGTCAGGCAAAGGAGGTGGGGGTGGAGGGGGTGCTGGGGGAGGAGACATGGACCTTAGGCCTGGCAATGGAGGTGGAGGGGGTATTGGGGGAGACATAGCTTCCAGGCTTGGCAGGGAAAGTGGGGGTGAAAGGGGCCCAGGGCTGGAACTGGGGAGGGGCGGTGCGGGTGGGGGTGGGGGGTGTGCTGGCTGCTGGGGGGCTGTCTCCCCACTGATGCTCTGGAGGCCAACTGGGTGCTGGTGGGCAGGAGCTGCGGCCTGCTGCTGGCCCTCCATGCCAGCCATGGGAGCAGCAGTGTTTTGGGGGGACCTGTCCCTTGGACTCTGGCCTAGGTTGGCCTGGATGCTCTTGTGGGCCTTGTCCAGGGAGGTGGGTCGGGGCCTCCCTCTGCTGAACAGCAGACGCTCAGCCACCTCCTCCAGGGTGCATTCCTGGGCTGCAGCAGGGGAGATGTCCAGGGTTAAAAGAGAGGGCTGGGGACAGAGACAGAAGGAGGCCACCTCCCTCAGACAGAGGATGGGGTAGGGGTCAGGGTGGGACTCCCCACATGGTCTAAGACCTGCTTCTTCCCACCAGGTTGACCCCTCTGCCTGCCTGGCTCACCCCCCTGCTCACCATCACTGGCCAGGAGCACGGCCCGGTTCACCAGGCTCTCCAGGGCCTCCCAGAGCAGCTGTCCTGAGCGGCTGGTAGGCTCCAGGTGCAGGAGGCCTTGTAGCACTGACAGCAGCTGGGCTGACACTGGAGAGCAGCTCACCTGAGCAGGGCAGGCCGACAAAGGGCAGGTCAGTGGCAGTGCCCTCCTCTGCCTGTCTGCCAAGGGCGTCCGTCCCCACTGACCCCCTTCACATAGCTGAAGGCCTGGTGACCAGCAACTCAGAGACAGGGTTCTTTGTGTTACTGGTGACTCTGGGGACTGTTGGGTGCATTATGGGATATTAAATGGCATCCATGGTTTTCACCCATTTGATGCCAGGAGCAGGCCCTGCCTAGTAGTGACCAAGCAAAAATGTCTCCAGATGTTTCTGGGTGGTGCAGAGTCAGTGAGCTAGAGGGAGGGCCTGGGTGCTCTCAAACCCAGTCTCCTAGACTCTCAACTGGCCCTGTAGTTCCCTAAAGTCCTCTGACAGTGACCAGCGAGCCGGGGCCCAGGATGGCATGGTCAACTCAGGGCAACTCAGCGCAGCCCTGGCCCTTGGAACCGATCCTTCTGGATCTTGCAGCCCCAACCCTGTTCCCAGGCTGCCTGCTCTGGGCTCTGCCTCACCTCTGCGCCCTCATCCCTTGCTACCCCCTGGAGTGTGACCCTCGTTCTGCTGCCCAGGTCACAGGAGGGTCTGACCCATGCGCAGCCCAAACACACCTTGTGGAACAGGGATGCAAAGACTTCTTGGTGGCTGTTCATGTTGAGGCCATTGCACACACGCTGCAGCTCCTCCTCGTCCTCTGCCTTGGCCTCCTCAAAGGCCTCCAGCTGGATCAGCAGGTCAGCGTCCTCCAGGTCTCTGGGGCAGGAGGGACCGGGGCCAGCTGACCTGCTGCTCCCATCAGCCCTGCTTCCCCAGGAACGCGAGACAGGGTGGCCCAGGGCCCCGCTGCACATCTGTTCCTGCTCTGCTGACCCGAGGACACTGGGCAAGTCTCCTGGACATCCCTGTGTCTGACGTGTGGCCACGGCAGCCAGGGGTAGCAGGTTGAGAGGTGGGCTCAGGTTGGAGCCTCACAACCTGCTGGGCTGCCCACCTGGGCATCTCCACACCCCTCATAAACGGAGCTCACGTTCTCCTGAGGGCTAAGTGCAGGGTAGAGCCAGGACTTCCTCCGGAGGATGGGAGGGTGTGGTCAAGACCACACCTGAGGCAGGTCCACCAGGCCTACCTGGGAGCAGGGGCAGGGCTTCTGGCCCCAGCAGGAGGGTCTGAGTGTTCACTGGGCGCAGGCATTGCCAGTCAGCTCAGCCTGGCCAATGAGCCAAGCCCTCAGCAGGCAAGGCCAGCCCCCACCCCACCCCCAAATTGGCCTGCCATCCACTCAGCAGACCTTTGCCCAAGGCTAGCTTGACAGGACCATGCCCTGCTGAGTCCCTCAGGCTGGCTTCCTGGGTGGGAGTCCACCCTAAGTATAGTCCTGAGGTTGAGATGGGGGTTCTTGGCCAGGTGGGTCTGGCAGGGTAGGATTCCGAGTCAGCAACCTGAACACACTGACTCAGAGGAGGGATGAAAGGCTGCCAGCGTGACTCCTGGGGATCCCCGGGCTCGGTCTGAACCACCCGAACATCTCGCACTGTGTCTGGCTACTCGAGCACCGGGTGCCAGCCTGAGACCCGGCCTCGGGGCAGGCCACTGGGGCTTCTCCTGGAAGCTGCCTCTGCCATCTAAGGTCTGTTAGGGCCAGGCTAGGACACCAGGGAAGGTGGGCTCGGTCTGGGGAGCAGAGGGGAGGCCAGCAGAACCAGCCACAGCAGGGACTCACCGCAGTCGGGTCAGAATGTCCAGGAGCTGCAGCCCTGGAAAGGGATGGGGGGTCAGAGGGTTCAGAGGCTGCCTCTGTCCCCCGGGTCTCCTGCCTCGTATCTGAGTCTTTTACCACCACTGCCTATTCACCCCACTGCATGCGTCATCCAGCTCACAGGACATCAGGGTCCTGAGGCTCCAGAGGTGGGTGACATGTTGGCTACACCATGGTACTCCTTCAGTGGTCACTGCCAGAGTGGGCAGGACTGCAATTAGGGACCAGACTACCCTTCTCCTTCTGCTGCCCAACCAGCCTCTAAACGGAGACGGATGTCCAGTTCTGAGGCCTGTGGCCACTAAAGGCACAGTGGTGGCAGGAGACTCCCCTACCCTGGCCCGGGCTGGGCTGGCCCAGGGGACTCTTGGGAAGACCTGCCAGGTGCCTGGCCAGGAGGAGGGCAGTCAGGAGCCCTGGGCAGCAGAGGGTACCAGGCTGGGTGGCAGTTACCGATGAACTCGCTCCGCAGCTGGGTGCGGGTACGGAGGTCCTCGGGGCCAAGGATGACAGCGTTGACCACGCTGAGCAGGGTGACCACGTAGGGCACGTTGTCACTGTCAGAGAGCTCGTTCATGATGACACTGAAGCGGTACTGCTGGCTGCACACCGTCTGCAGGGAGGGTGGGGTCAGTGTGCCCTGGGGCGGTCCTGCGCCCAGCCACAGCCCAGCACTCACCTTGTAGTGGTCCAGGGCATCCAGGGTCAGTGCGTGGCCCTCAGGCGAGTAGATGCACAGGGCAGCCAGCAGCTCAAACACCTGCTTCTTGACCATCACATTGGACGTGTCCAGGGCTGCAGATGGGGATGTCTCATGGGTCCCCTATCTACCCTCCCTGACCAGCCTTGCTCAGGGCACTGCCTGCCAGGGGGAACTCCCTCCAGGCCTGGCACATAGACACCAGGGGGCGCTGTGTGCTCACCCATGCCCACAGTAGGTGCTGGCACAGGGCCCTGCCTGCCAAGCTGACCCCGCCTCCCAGACCACCTGGAGGAAGGGGAAGGTGACCCCAGCACTCCCAGGGTCAGATGAGGCTGGACTAGGATGGACCCTGTTGCTGGCTCTGGGCTGTTTTCCCCGAGCTCAGTACCAGCTGCGTTCCCAGCGGACAGCCTGATGTCTCTTCCCCTGAACCTCTGCCTTCCACCCCATCTCCCGAGCTGGGAAAGGTCCGGAGGGGTCTCTCCTCCGTCCTGCTGAGAACAGGCCACAGGGCTTGACAGGGGCTAGCCGGGCCCAGCCTAGAAGGGGCTGAGGTTGGTGTGGGCCTACGCTGGACAAGCAATGGGTGGCCTCTGGCTTCCTCACCACACAGGCCCCTGCTGTTCCCACTGTCCCTGGAGCCTGAGTGCCACCCTGGAGCAGCACAGCTGGGGGGCAGAGGACCCAGAGACTGCCATGTGTCTCACAGAGGCCGCAATGAACTCTGGCCACAGCCTGCGGAGACCCCCTGGGGCCAGAACATAAAGCACATGCAGCCCTTGGGGCCACAAGGCAGGAAGCAGTAGGCACAAGAGGCCAAGGCCAGGGTCTGCCTGCCAGGAAGGACAAGCCCTCTAGGGCAGGAGTGGGGACAGCAGGGTGGAGAGCTGTGGAGGGTGCTGAGCGGTGGACAGCAATAGCAGGAGTGGGCCAGACATGGGGCTGCGATGGCTAAGGTCCAAGGGCTTGGAGCCAGGTGGAGCATATGTGGGGGCCACTCAGGTGGACATTGTGATAACCAGGGCCTGAAGCCAGGGGTGGAGCCAGCACAGGGCTGACGGAGTCACAGGGCGGAGGGAGAAGGGGGACAACCCGTGGGAGTGGTGGAGGGAGAGAGGTGGCCTGCAGGCCCAACTTCCTACTGCCCCAGAGCCCCAGGCCTGCCCTGTGCTTGCCAGCCAGGGGCTGTGCCCATGTCACCTGGGCAGGCCTGGCTTACCCTGGGACAGCTGGCGCACGTAGCCCTGGTTGCTGAGGATGTACTCGATGCCCTGCTGCGAGTTCATGACGGCACGCACGCAGCTGACGCAGGTGAGCTGCAGCAGGGCGTCCGCGATGCGGGCCACGCCACGGCCCGACAGCCGGGCCAGCGCCTCCAGCAGCAGGTCCAGGCCGCTCTGCTCCAGGAACTGCACCATCCAGCCGCCATCGCTGCTCTCCAGGCGCTTGCGCAGGCCTGAGTAGTTGACCACGGAGGGCATCTGGAGCAGCCGGATGCAGAGCTCAGGGTCGGCACTCTCCAGGTTGGCCTCCGTGGGGTCCGAGTCCTGCGGCCCCAGCTTCTCCTTCAGCGCGGCCCACTTGCGCTGTGCTCCCTCCTTCACCGACATCTTGCCAAACTGCAGGGTCCAAGAGGGACAGGGCCATCAGCTTAGCCAGAGGGGAGGCCAGGGCCCAGCTGTCACCATGGCATGGGGATGCCACTTTCCGCTGCCTCAGTTTCCCCTCATGCTTCCAGCTCAAGCCCTGAGGAGCTGGGAAGGCCTCAGCGAGGGCTCCCCTGGGCCTGCACAGGCAGCGAGTCCCCCGTTCCCACGAGGACCTGAGGCTCAGAGCAGGGTCAGAGGACCTGCCGTCCCTGCAGAACTTGGATCCTGATGGGCTGCAGTGGCCAGGCTGGCTGGAACAGCACTGGGCAGTGGCAGCGACACAACAAAGTGCCCTTTTCTTTCTGGGTGCTTCCTGGGCCGCCCACAGCTTTGGCAGCAGGGCTGGGAGGAGGGGCGGGTCACGGGGCTCCAGTTGCCCCCAGCGGGCAGCAGCCCCGCCAGGCCGGTCTCCCCAGGCCTGGCAGCCTCTGGTGGGTGGAGGGCGCACCAGTGAGGAGCGGACGCTGGGCACATGGGGTGCACCTGGTCAGGGGCGACAGGCTGACTGCAGCCCAGACCCTTCCCCAAAGCAGAACACGGGACAGGCAAAACCACCCTGCTCTCACCTCCACCCACCCCTGGCCCTGCCTGGGTCCAGCTGGCTGTGATGCCATCCCCACCGTAGTCCCCAGAGACTGGCCTCAAAGGTCAGGGGCATCCCAGGCCCTCATGCAACCATGTATGGCTGGATCTTATATTTAGCCCCTGAGAACCAGAGTGTGGTGCAGGGAGTGGAAGGCAGGGTTTGGTGGAACACGGCCCTAGGGCTTCAGACCCCTCCAAAGCCCCAGGCTCTCCCCGCACCCTCCACCTGACCCCAGCTGTCCCCTCTCCCGTGGCAGGCATTTACACTGGCCAGGTTTGGGTGGGGGAAACAAGGCAGCCCCTGGGAGGCAGGGTCACATGCCCATGGCCCCACAGCTGGTGACCTGGAGTCTGCTAAATGTCCAGTGCAGCCTCGCATCAAGTACTCCCTCACCCAGTAAACTAGAGGGGAGACCCCAGGCCAGAGGGACCACCCAGGAGACCATGGCCACACTGGAGGAGTAAGCCGAGGGAGGCTCTGGGTCCCAGTGCCTGCCCTCACCCTAGGGCCCTGCTGGGCTTTGCCCTGGTGAGCGTCTTGGGAGCACCCAGCCTGCCTAGTCCCTATCTCTTGCTTATCCACCTGCCCTGCAGGGCCCCTGGGCCCCCTCTGGCAGGAACCTGGTGTGGACAGGAGGGCTGTCTTATGCATGTGGACCCAGCTCGGGCCATCAGCAGGCCTCCACTCAGTCATTCTCATCAAAGCCTCAGTTTCCTCATCTGTGTCTTGGACATCTACTGGCTGGAGCATCCTAGGGGCTGTGGGTGTGGATACACCTGGCCTACAGGCAGTGAGGGGGCCGTCTGGGTGGATACCAGCCCCACGGCTCCTCAATCTAGATCCTATGCTGGGCCTCAGAGTGGGGAGCCCGCGCCCTCCCCCAGGCCTGGCCCTCAGGCTGTCCTCCCTCCGTCTGTCCACTTACCCAAATGCGCAAAACCTTGCGGCTGCCTCTGCCCACCCATTCCTGTCTCAGGCTTCTCATCACCGTAGACCCCTAAGCTGCAGGATCCCCTCTTCAAGTGGCCACCACCAACCTTGGCCCTCGGCCCTCCCGGGCAGCCTCAGGTTCCCAGAGCCCTCTGGGTGGCGAGGGAGCCAGGGCTCCAGGGCCAGGAGGAGCAAGACTGCCGGCCTCTGCACATCTCCCTCCACCCTGAGGAGGCTCCCAGAACTGACGCTCCCTCCCCACCCATCCTCTGCTCCATTGGCCAGAGCTGCCGTCCCTTCGGCACAGACTGGGTGGGACGGAGTGTGAACCCTCCCAGGCCAGGCCTCTGACATCCAGGGTGCCCTCTCCAGCCAGGAGCCCCAGGGGCCCTTGGTGCAGGGGAACCTGATCTTTCAGAGATAACAGTCACTTAGAACTGACCCACCAGGCTCCAGGCTGTCAGACCAAAGGTCAGGGTGCTCGGGATCCTCCCGGCCCTGGGCACCCACCATCCTCAGGACTACAGGCTCTCTCCCTATAGACCCCAACTGACAGGAGCCCTCAGCCTGTGGGGCAGCACCTGGGCAGGAGGTTGTGTCCTGGCCCCATGCCCTGTCCTGGGGCTGAGCTGCATGCTGCCCCACTTGGCCCTGTGTGGGGCAGCAGGTTGGGGCAGGGGTCTACTGGGTGTGGGTCAGCTGGGACAGGGAACTCAGCCAGACACCCAGAGGCAAGGTGAGAGCACTCCTCTCTCTGACACTGGCCAAGCTGCCAAATCTCATGGAGGACGGGCCCATTCATAGGGTCAGGCCCTGACCAGGGATGTCCTCCTGGAAACATCCCAGCTCTGCAGGATGCAGCTGGGTACACAAAGGGACCATGGTGACTGATGGACAGAACTCCCACCCACGATTTGTAGCCACCAGTCCAAATGTCAAACAAAACCTGGCAGCAACTGGCCCCAACAGCTGGGACTTGATTAATGATTGACAGTTTCCATAATTTTTGCACCTGCTTCCAACTTAGAACCAACCAGAGGAAGGCAGACCCCTAAGCTGCAGGATCCCCTCTTCAGGTGGCCTCCACCAGTGCATCCCCGAGGCGTCCCTCTTTTCTACAGACAAATCTATAAAGCTCTCTCCCTCCCCTGCCTGCCTTCAGGTCCCTGCCAGGCACAAGAGGTGGCGGCTGACCCCCCACAGATGGTTCCAAATAAGCAGCCTCCACAGGCCCCCACGGGCTGTGCATGGGCACCGGGGCAGGGGAATCCAGTTTACAGATGTCACGAGGCCATGTGGAACACTCGGGAAGCCTCCAGAGCTCCTCTTGGGCTTACCAGCCATGTTCCACGTTACCCTGGGCAAGTGACTCTGCCCCTCTGTTCTCCATCTGCAAACTGGGACACAGTGGGGTCCGCAGAGAGGAACTGGGGTGGGGGCAAAGTGAGAGCTCGGGATTGCTCACGGATGTCAACACGGTCCGCACACACCTGGCCCTTCCCCTCCACCCCTACATGTCCTCAGGCTGAGAGTCAGGGTCCCAGATGGGCCTGGCACAAGCCAGAACCCAGGACTATCTTCAGCTTAGACTCCCTGGGGTGGCAGCGTGGCCTCCCCCGGGGCATAGGAATCTGTATTTCCACAGCTTCCGCAGGGTCCCAGCTCTGCGGGCCCGAGCACCTAGGCTCAGCCCCTTGGGACGCTGAAGATCAGGGCACTGAGAAAGGTCCCCTCTGCCCCCAGAGTCCCCCGCCAGTCAGTGAAACCGCAGTGGACAGGGCCTCAGGTGCAGTGCTTGAAGCCCTGGGGACTCCAGCTCCACATTGCTGGGGTCACTGTGGTTCTTTCCCAGTGGTTTTTTCTACCAACAAGGGTTTCCACTGGGATGGGCCAGGCACAGCACAGACTGCGGATGCCAAAGGCCTGGTCTCCCTCCCTGTGAGGGTCATCCCAGATTTGAGGGCCCACCCTGCCCTCTGGAGGAGAGGTCCAAGAGGCCCTGGGCCACCTCCCGGGTATGACTCCTGTCTGCCTCCTCTGCCTGGGCCTGGCCAGTCCGGAATGGAGACGCCTGCCTGCCTCCCTCATGCCTGGCCACTGTGCTACTCACGGAAGCCAGGCGGCCACTGCCCCTGCCTGGTAGTCGCCTGTCAGGCTGAGCTGGGGCATGCAGAGCAGGACCAACGCTGCCCCCGGGTCAGACACCACTTACCCAGCCCCTGCTGAGTGGATGGAGAAACAGGGCCAGAGAGGGGCGGCTGCCCAGGTGGGCACCAAGCTGTGCACAGTGGCCAGGAGGCCTGCATATTACCCTGGCCTCCAGCAGGCCACCGTGGGGATCCTGGCCCTCTGGGGGATCTGGTGAGCCCTTTAGCCTCTGGGCCTCAGCTCCCTCACCTATGCAGCAGGGAAAACCACAACCCCGGCCTCCAAGGAGTCAACCACAGGCTGCTGCATACGGCACAGGGCAGGGTCTCTGGGTCCCCAGCCCCACCAGGCCTGGAGATCCGTGACATGTTCTGGTCAGGCTCCCCATAAGCAGGCTGGCCCTTGAGCCTGGACACTGGGGAGGTGGGTGCTGCCATCTGTGGCCCATCCCTGCAAGGACTGCCAATCCAAGGGGCTCTGGGGACCTCAACACAGGGGGGGCATGTGAGGCCTGGGAGGGGGGCCTGGGGTGGGGTGGCAGGTCTGAGGGGGCCTGCTGGCACCAGCGTGGGGGCTGACATGCTTCTGGGCCTAGACCCAGCCGAGGCGTGGGGAGGGTGAAGGAGGGAGCCTGTCTTCCAGGGGTGGGCGGAGAACATGGCAGGAGCGGGATTCCGGAACTGCAGCAGGGGCTGCCACACTGTATTTTTAGCTCCTCCAAAAGCCCAAATTTTTCCACTGCCTGGCAACCCTCAGCTCTCCATAGCTGCTCGAGTTCCTGGCAGCTCCCTGGAGTTCAGGGGCAGCCCCCAGAGCTGAGTCTGTCCTGCTGCGACCCCGTCAACTTCCCTCTTAACTATAATCTGGGCTCCCTTGAGCCTGACCCAGCAAGTATAGCACCTTCCCATCAGGCTGCAGGCCCTTGGGGACAGGGCTGCCTTGTGGGGTCACCTGCCTTGTGGGTTCAGCCCAGGTAGGAGTCCTGTGCACAGCAGGTCTCAGGAAAGGGTGGAGGAGTGTCCACCCACTGTCTGCATGTCCACGGCCGTGGATCATATAGGGCCGGAGGTGGCCGTGGCCAGGGAGCAGGCTGGGGCAATAGGGCCCTGCGGAGCACCGAGGTGTGCAGCCCAGAAAAGGGGGTCCGAGGAGGGGGCGGGCGGGAAGGCACTCCTGGCAGTGTTGAATCCAAAGCCAGAATCACAGGAGCAAGAAGCCTTGGGTAGGATTTCACCCACATGCCTGTGACGTGTCCCTGGGACACCTGCTGAATGCCAACAGAAACAGTAAACAGGAAGTGCTTGCTGGGGCTCGGTGGGCGATGCTGGCCTGGGCCCGGGCAGGAGGGTCTGGCACAGGGCTGCCTGTGCTGAGCACCTTGTGTCTGGGACTCTATTAAGGGGCTGGGGTGGCCTCAGAGTCCCCTCCTCCTGAGCTCAGCTCACTAAGCTCGCCTTAGGAGGACAGGAAGGGCGCAGGCCTCCACGCCAGGACGCTGGGCTTCCATTTCCACCTGCTCTGACATAAAGCAGGGCTAGGGTGCCCTAGACTTGCACTGTCACCAGAGGGGTCCCTCTGGGCCTCAGTCTCCCCAGCTGCACAGAGTAGGGCCACTGGGTGTTTGCTTAGAGCCTGGCCCCCTTCAACATTCTGGGGGTTTTGGTATAGAGTCTGGGGCCAGAGAGAGGCGTGGGGTAATGACAAAGACTGTGGCCGCCAGTCAGGGACTCTTGGAGTCCAAGGTCCTCACCCTCAGCAGCGCCTTCTGTGCTAGGCCCCATCAGCAATGTGGAGTGCAGGGGTGTGGTTCTTGGGCTCAGATGAGGAAGCCAAGGGACTTGCCAGGCCCTGCAGGCGGCAGTGCTGGGATGACCTTGGGCTGATGTGCCGCAGGCCTGTCCACCTACGGGAGCTGAATGGGTGATGGGGCAGGCAGCCTGAAGGCCCCACCTCATCCCAGGATGCCTGCCGGGTCCTCTCCCCAAGACTGGTCACTTGTCCCTCCCGGTCTCCCTGATGCTCCCCAGGGAGGGATGGCCGGCTTCAGGACTCGGGTTCTGACTGCTGAGTGTTCCTCTGGGCCTCGCGATGTCCGGTCCTGAGCCTGCGCTCCACAAGCCCCCCCCCCCAGGTGTCCCAGAACCAGGCCACCCCCCAGAAGCAGGGAGAACAAAGGTAGCCTGGGAGCGGGAGGGGCCCGGCCTGCAGCCCCCAGCATGAGGGCGGCTGCCAGGGAAGGCACTCAGCTCGGATTCCAGGCACAAAGGGGCCTACAGCTGGGCACAGGTGCCTTGGACGGCCCACTGGACTCCCGTTACTGTCTTCCACACGTAGGAGCGTGTCAAAGCCACTCCTGGACTGGAGCTGCAGCAAAGGGCCATGCTCTGACTGCGCACACCCAAAGACCTGGCCGGCTCGACAACCAGGAGTCAGCTGGGACACTGCTTTAGTCTCCCAGGCTCCTGCCCCTCCACAGCCAGCCCCAGGGGACCTGTCGGAACTGACTGGGTGAGTGAGATCCTTGGCATGGGTGTGGCAGGCCTGTTGGCATCCTGGGGAAGTGTCAGTGCCAGGGCCCTCAGGAAAGCCAGCCGATTCTGTACTCAGTTTTCTCGTCTGTAAAATGGGCAGGGTGTTCTCCAGGGGCCTGTGGCTCCTGCCCCCAGCTGGCTTGGCCAGCACTGCCCGCAGTGCCCACCCCTCACCCCTCAGAGGTAACTTTCTGGGCCCAGCAGCCCCTGCTCTCCTGCCTGGGCCCTTTGAGCTTGGGGTCCCCCAGGAATCTTGCTCTCAAGCCACTCACATCTGTGCACACAGGAGGCAGACAGGCGGGGACAGGCAGCGCCTGGGCCAGTGAAGAGCAGCCTGCCCCCTGTTGCTGGGCGCAGGCGGCAGTGCCAAGCTGTACTTGGAGCAGAACGGGGACAACAGGCATGTGGAAGGTGGGGGAGGCAGGCTGCACGCAGAGGCCACAGCCCAGGGCCAGGAACAGATGGGGAGACTGAGGCCATGAAGATGTTTTCATGCAGCCGGAGGCTGACTTCCAGGCCATGTCCAGCACTGAACAAGGACCAAGATCAAGCTCAGCACGGAGAAGCCCCTGCTGCACATGCCAGACTGTCTGGGGGAAGCTGCCACCGGGCATGTCCAGCTAGGACACCTGCCAGCTCTCTGACCCACTGTGCTTGGGACCGGTCTCCACACTAGCTCTGATGTTGGGGCTCAGTGGCACCAACTGCAAAATGGAAAGCAGACCCTGCCTCTTGCTCCCCAAGTGTCTTCTGGCTGTTCTTCCGTCCATCAAGGGCTCCCTGTTGGGCCCTGGTCAGATTGGCCTCCTGGCAGCCCAGGCCACACACCCTGCCTGGGGAGATGTCTGCCTCCACTGTGGGGCTGGCCAGGGCACATCCCCAGGGGAGGGGGGCAGCTCTCCAGGCGACCCTCCCCTCTCTTCTCATGCTGGACCTGGAGTACTCAGAGCAGCTTCAGCTCAGGGAAGGGGCAGTGGAGAGAGCTGTGGTCACGTGCTGGCAGGAGGCCTGCTGCTCAGGATACCTGCCCCAGGACTCTGCAGAGGCCTCCATTACTGGCCAGGGCCCAGCCTGGCCTCCTGTGTGCTAGCACACCAGGGGAGCAAGGAAGAAGGGCATAGAGGCTGGCAGAGCCCTGCCTGGCTGTCCACTCCAGACTCTCCCAGTCCCATTCTACCCACTCTGCTATCCTGCCCACCCCTGCTTCCTGTAGCAGGGTGCAGCTGGGAGAAGCCACAGGGGTTGGGAAAATAGAACAGGAAAGAGGCCATGGCCATTCTGTCCTCAGATAGTGCTGGAGAGGGGCCTTGGCTTCAGTCTTCCCACCAGACCATCACCCCAATGCCCGATAAAGCAGCAGCTCCAGGGCCTGGGGCAGCTGGCACAAGGGCAGATGCCCACAGGGCTCTGTAAGTGTCTCCTGCCAGAAAGGATGACCCCAAGTCTGTAACCCAATGGTTCCGCCTCAGTGTTCTCACCCGTGAAATGGACAGCATTTGAAGTACTTGCACCTCATGGGATAGGCACAAGGGCCAGATGGAGCAGTGGGAATATGGCAGGCCGGTCCACTTCCCTCCACTCTCTCAGCTCACAGACACCGCTCAGGAGCCATGAGTGGTCAGAAGACAGGCCAGGCTTGGGCCAGCTCTTCAGGGCTGAGGCAGAGGGGACACCTGGGCAGCACCCAGCCCTGTTCTTTACCTAATCACTTGAGAAAGGGGCTGTAAGAGAGTTCTTGCAACAGCCCCCGTGGGGGACAGGCCAAGTTGTTCCTGCTTTCCTTGCCTGGCTCATGCATAGCTGGTGGTCAGCTGGAGGTCGCAGGTACTGGGCAGACGAAGCTGTGAGCAGGTTGGGGACTCAGGCTGTCTGAGTACCTGGGGGAAGGAGTCTCCTCACTAAAGTGAGCCGGCAGGGTAGAGGCCTCTCACAGGAGGCCACATGTTTTGGGCCTGCTTTCACACCTCCAGTGACTGGCACTCACCCCGGATGCCTCCTTGTCCTTGACACTGGGTGTTCCTGAGGGACAGCCCCTCAGAGACTAGCTGTGCTGACCTCTGCCACCCAGCTCTCCTGGCCTTGTCCACAGAAGTGGGCATGCCCTCCTCAATGCACTGTGTCCACTGTGTCCACCTATTAGACTCCTGCTGTATGCAAGACCAAAGCAGGGGAGAGGTCAGGTAGCAGAGTCAGGCCTTATCCCTCCCACCATGGGGTCCTTGACAAAGCACTTCAAAAAGCTGGGGCTTGAGCCTGCTTCAGACAGCACCCACTGCCCCACCCAGGGCTGGTGACTCCACCTGGCCCAAGCTGCAGAGGATCCCATGTCCTCCTGTGGCCTTCACGACCCTGAAACTTTCCCAACCTGGAAACAACTGCACTTTGATGGCAGGCGGAGTCTACTTCAGGTAGGAGGCTCAGTCCCAGAGCACACAGCCTGTGCAATTAGCTGACAGGCGTCAGCACCCCCACAAAGTGGGGAGGGTGACGAGGGTTAACTCTTTGCCCTACCAGTTACCAGGTCCTGGAGAGCAGAGCCCTCCACAGCAGCCTGCTGGGCCGGTTCCCGGAGGGAGGGCAGCCCCTCCTGCCCCTCAGTCCTCCTGGAGACTCGCCCTTTGCTTGCCAGGGGGCCTCTGATTCGCCCTTTGCTTGCCAGGGGGCCTCTGATAGTCTGGAGCTCCAGCTCTTGGGGAGGCTGGGAGGTAGATCAGGTAATGGTGTCTGCAGCTCTGGGGGCCAAACTGACTTTTTTAACAGAAAGTTGCTGATGACCTGAGGGGACAGGGCAGGGTGAAGCCTCAGACCCCATCCCTGCAACCAAAGGCCACAGTGTTCACTTCCTGAAGGCCCTGCCCTGGGCAGCTCCCTGAGCCAGGTTTGCAGGGCAGCAGGGACGACATCTGTGCCTCAGCTACCGATCCCACTCTTCAGTGTAGATGGGAACTAAGACCCAGAGAGGCAGGGTCCCACCCATGGCATTGCCAGAGCGAGGGACAAGGATGGCAGAAGGGAACTTCCCCACTCCAGCCTGGGTGCAGGCACCCATGCCACTCCGACTCTGGGTTTGACCAGCTGGGGTGTGGTGCTGCCACTGTGCAGCCTGGAGTCCTGGGTGGCTGGAGGATCAGAAAGACCTGGCCGTGGGACTGTGCTCCCCAGGGTCAGCTGTGGGCTGGGTTGGGGCAGTGCACAGGCCTCCCTCCCAAAGTCATGGTCACTCCTGGGATCCCTGCCTAGGAAGAGGAGCATAAAAACACTCCCACCCCCAACAATCTCAACTGTGAGGGGCACACTCCCCAAGGCCAGGCGCTGGTGTGCTAGGGCGGGGCAGTACCCACCAGCGCAAGCACGGGCAGCTAGAAACCTAGCAGTCAGGGCGCGGCCGCAGACCCGCCCACGCCTGGGGTGCCACCGGGGCAGGGGACCGGAGTTAAAGTTTATTCTCTCAACTGTGGCTGATTCACGGTCAGGATGTGGCAGCCGCGAGGCGGGAACTGCTTGCCCCAGGGAGGCCCAGCGGATCGTGGCCCGCCACCCGCCGGTGGTTTGCGCTCTGGCCGCACTTCGGCGCCGGCCGCAGACCAGGGAGGGGCGCGCGGAACAGCGAGGCCAGGGGCGCCAAGTCCCCACCCCGGGAACTGGTCCCCGCCGCCCCGCGGGCCCGCGCCATCACTCGGGGCGCACCCGCGGGGGCTCGGAGTCCCCTTCCAAGCGCGCAGCGCGCCCGCCTCCTCCCGGACTCAGTTTATCCTGGGGTCCTGGCCGGCCCGGGGGCTGCGGACTTACCGGGTGGGGGCGCCGGCGGGGCAGTGGCGCGGCCGGCGCTGGGTCCCGGCGGGTCGGGGGCCGCGGGGAGTCGGCCCCACTGCGGCGCTCCGCACAGTCAGACCCGGCTAGCGCGGGCTCGGGCGGGGCCCGACGGAGGAAAGGGAGGCGCCGCCCCGCCCGCCAGCGGCCACGTGGGGGGCGGGCTGAGGTGGGGTCGCCGGGGAGGCCCCGCCCGCTGCACCCGAGGAGGGAGCTTGCAGGGTCTCCCCGAGCGCCCATGAGAACGCCCTGGAGGGGCCCCTTTTCCACCCTGCCAGCCTAGCCCGGGTGGGCGCAGACCGGGGTAGAGACGGCGGGAATTCGTCCCCCCAGTCAGAGCTCACTGTCAGCTGCCTGCCCCTTCCCCCGCGACTCCCCCGCCCTCCTAGGATCCTCAAGGTCCACTCCCACGGATAGCCCTAACTCTGGCGAGCCCACCCCACGGAGGCAGAGGGACGGGATTCCTTGGCGCTCTCCCTCTGGGTAAAGGAGAGCCTTGTCAAACCTGTCCAGAGGCAGCTCCCCTCTGGGAATGGACAGCATATCCCGCCTCCCCTCCCCAGTTCTGTGAGAACCTCCTCTGGTACTTCAGGTGACCTCAGACTGGGCTGTGACTCTGCTGAGCCTCAGTTTTCCCAGCTGTAAAGTGGTACCTCCACAGTAGCATGAGGGTGGATGGGGACCGTGGATGAGGGTTACCCCTCACCTGGCCTTGACTCTCCACTGTAATCGGACTGCGCAGCCCAGGGGCAGAGAAGGCTCTTCAGACTTGAGTCCAGCTGGCTTCCTAACCTTGCAGCCAATGGCATGCCCTCTGGGTGCTCCCCATACTCCCCCATCCTTCCTGGTCTCTGAATGTCTACTCCTGGAGCAGATTCACTCCCAGTCCCAGCAGCCTCAGCCCTGGAAATCTCCCTAGCTCAGCCCTAGTACAGAAGCAGCCTGTCTGCTGGCCACTGCCCAAGGAGAGCCCTGAGTGCCTGGTGAGCCCAGGGGAGCCGCCAGGGCCAGCACTGACTGGCTCTTCTCTGTGCAGGGACTCAGCCATTCTTGGAATGCATGAGTCCTTGCGGAGGCCCTACCTTCTGCCCACCACCCCCCAGCTAGGGTTCTGGCCTCCATGTCTCCTGGGCCCCATCAGTGTCCTGGTGTGGTCCCACCTGGGGGCAGGGAGGCCAGGACCTCAGTGGTGGCCTGGCCTTGTACCAGTGGGGGGAGGGGCAGGCTAGTTGACTCATGTCCAGTGCTGGCGCCAGGCTGCAGTGCTCTGTCAGTGGGTGTGTTTGTTGACCCGGAGGAGGAATGTGGCCTTTAGCCACAGTCCAGGTGCAGGAGAGATACTGGCATTAGGCTTCGCTCCTTGCCAGCCAGCGCCTGTCCACCTGAGCTCCACTCAGACACAGGCAGGGGCTCTGGCTGGGCAGGCAGCAGCACTTGGGCCACCTTTCCAGGACCTTCTGTAGCACGCTCAATGGGAGGACCCTACCCTGGTGGGGAAGGATTGGGCCCACTTCCCCAGGGCAGCTCTGCCAAGGGCTTGCGTCCCTGATCCTGCCTGAGGGTGGCTAGGCCCAGGGACCCAGGGTTGGGCCAGGCCCCCCTAGGCCAGAGCAGGGTGAAGAAGGCAGGGTGAGTTGGGGTCAACAGGGGAGACTGAGGAAGTTCCTAGGGTTGGCTGAGCAGGAAATCCCTGTGTGGTATCTGTATATTGTGAGTAGTGGGCAGCTGGGGTCAGGGGTCAGAGACCTTGGCAGAGTGCGGGTGAGGACTGTGGAACCAGAGGGTGCTTTTTCTTGGACTTTGGGCCTGGACTGACATGTCCAGGGCTGTGGAGTCAGCTTTTGGGGCTCTACCTACCTTGACCACTGATTTTCGGAGACATTCAAGGGCCTTCCCATTTCTTCCAGTGGCTCAACTGTAACCCTCTGCACCTTGGGTACCTCCCAGCCCCATCCTGAGCTGCTCCCTATCCCTGAGGTTGACCCGAGGACCAGTGTGGACTCAGAAGTTTTACCCGGGTGAGGTAGTGCACGCCTATAGTCCCAGCTACTTGGGAGGCTGAGGCAGGAGGATTCCAAGTTTGAGGCCTGTGTACCCTAACGAGACCCTGTATTGAAATAAAAACAATTCAAAAAAGGGCTGGGGCTATAACTTGGTGTCAGAGCACCCTGGGTCCCATCCCCAGGAAAGAGAGAGAGGGGGGGGGGAGGAGGAGGGAGGGAGACATTTGCTCCTGCAGCCACTGCCCAGCGTATTGGGCTCCACCTGACTTCAGGAAGTTCCTTCTGGAAGCCATGTCTGTGAGCAGCTCCCCACCTGGGGCGTGGGGACGTCCTCAGAGCTGGAATTATGCACATGCCTGCCCACAGCTCTGGACAGCAGATCCCAAAGATGTGCAGGTAGACACAGCCCAACACCCAGGAGCTGCCCATACCCCGGCAAGGCCACATGCCTGCCCACTCGAAGGACATGGGGGTGGTCCTGCCACTGCGCCTGCAGGCAGCTTCCCCTGCCTCTTGCTGGGAAGCAGAATCTGAGACGGGGACGAGGGGGAGAGGCCCAAGGGCTGCAGATTGAGCCACCAGAAAGAGGCAGGCAGGCGTGGGCACTCCCCGAGAGGAACCTTCCTCCGAGTGCCACCTGTGCAAAGCTGGAAGACCTGAGTGCTGCAGGTGGCTGTCCACAGGCCAGAGCGCCACCGGGACCACTCGGACCCCAGCAACAGCCTGGCGGGGGTTTCGTTTCCTTTGTCAGCTTGGCTCCCAGAAGCTTTCCGCAGTCTTCCTTTTCAAATCTCTCATTCTGCCTGGCGCCGGTGCCCTGAGATGACCTCTGGTGTGGTACACAGTGAAGTCACTAAAAACACCTCCACCCACCCCTCATCACCCCCAGCCCACCTCCCCATCTACTTGTCCCCCATCCACCCACGCACTTTGGTGGCCTGCTGGCATGGACAGGACCAGAGAGGTGACTGCAGGCTCTGCCTGGGCCTCCCTGCACCTCCCCTCACCTCTGCACCCCACCTCCCTCTGCATCCTACCTCCCTCTGCATCCTGCCCAGCGGCTCAGCAGCCAAGGCAGCTTCTCAGTACCTCCCCCATTTCTCCTGTACTCCATTGACCCTCAGAGCAGCTGAGTGTCCGGCTGCAGGAGGCTGACCTCAGGTGGACCTTGCTCAGGGTCATCCGTGGTCTGGGGAAGGGGAGGCAGAAGCTGGGACCACGCAGCTGCTCTTAGAAGGAGCAGTCGGTCCCTTAGCCGTCAGTCAAGGCTCGGCTCAGTCAGGAGCCTCTGTACTCCTCATTTGAATGTCACCCACACAAAGAGCAGCATCTCATACCTGCTAGTTCTGTATTTGTGAATTTGCCTACCTAATTTATCTGTAACCCTAAAGCGTACCTATAACCCTAAGATCAAGTACCTGAGTTTTGCCATCATCCGTGGAGGCTGGAGCCCCTGCTGCGCAGGTGCTCCTGGGGCCCAGCCAGGCCGCTCTCCGCTCTGCCCTGCACTCACCTTGTATGAAGGGCCCTCTCTTGGTCTAGTTAGTGCCTTAAAAATATATATATATATATATATATATATGTGTTTTTTCTTGGTGACTTTGCTTTACAAGTGGCCCCAGGCACAGTGCTGAGGTGCTGCCTGGCGTTCCCAAGCACAGACAGGCTGTGCTGTGACTCGTGGAGAACATGCTTGTGCTGGGCTAGGTCGGGACATGAGCTCAGTGTTTATGGTGATGACACACATGTGCGTTAGGCGTCTGCAGCTGGGACACATAAAACAAGGGGACTGTGTTTGATTGGAGGAGGAACCTCATAATCAGAGGCTCCCAGAAGCCTACCCTGGGAGCAATGGCTCCATCGGTGCCAAGTCAGGGACTCTAGGGACCACAACTGCAGTGAGGACGAGAGTCACTGGGCATGTGTTTATTGATGGGCAACTGAGTCTGGGCGCACAGCAGATGGAGCCATGGCACGCTGCCAGGTGTTTCCCTAGTCGAGTTAGTGCCTAATGCACCCCAGGGTCACTTCTCCTTTCCCCGATGTACGGCCCGTCCCCTTCCTGGCTGTGGAGGCGTGCCGGTGGCTGGCCTCTCTGCTCCATGCGGGGCCGAGAGCCATCCTGCTGCTCTGTGAGCAGCTCATCCTTTTCCATGGCTGCTGCTGCCTCGGAGCACACTGGACGGCTGCTGGCTGTGTGGGTGGGTGCAGTCTAGCTGTAGGGCCTGTGCATCTGGATGTGTCCCGCAGGGGGCTGCGGATGCAGGTGTTCAGCCCTGACTCTGGTTCTCCCTCTGAACCAACCAACAGGGCTCCAGGGCTGGGCAGGGCCAGGTGTGGGCCACCATCTCCTAGCTGCTTCCCCACGTTAGGCCATGGCTCCCAGGTCTGCAGGCTGGACGGGCAGCAAGGCCTCCCTGCTGAGGAGGTGCAAAGAGAACAGGGAGCTGGCAGAGCTGGCGGTGTCCCAAGCTCCGGGCCCTCTGTCCAAGGCAGTTAGTGACTGGCCAGGGGAGCAGCCTGCTGACCCCAACCCACCCCTCATGACCCCTGGGCGCCCCTCCCTTTCTGTGGTGGCTTCAGTTGGCCCCTTGAGAGTCTTGGTTCTGCATCGATGGCTTGGTGGGAAGGGGTGAGGATCTGCTCGGCTATGACTGTCCAGGCCAGTCCCTGTCATCTTTTGCCCTAAGGGCTTCTGCCAGTGAGGAGTGGGGAGCTGCTGTGCCCGCACCCTGTGCTGGGAATTGGGGGTGGGCTCGGGTGCACAGGTGGAATGTGTGCTCCTTGAGGACATTGAGCAGAGAGATGCGCCTGAGTCCCCCAGCCCCGAGGCCCGGTTTCTGCAGGAATGTAGACCTGCTCCTAACCGCCCTGCCAGGTGACTCAGCAGGGTCAGCTGGAAAGCAGGAGCAGAGAGGCTTGGGCAGGACAACCACAGGGCATCTGGGCTGAGGCATTGGAACCTGCCTGGGGTCCCCCGCGAGGTGTGGAGGACCCGGTTTCATTGCTGGTGGTTTTGGGCCCTGGACTGTTTTGTCCACACAGTCAAGGCCAGGCACCAGGCCTTGGAGGGTTCTGGGGAGGCGTTTGCAGTGCTGATGTGGAATGGACGCTCCTGCATCTGCTGCTCGCGGCTGTCAGCGGGCTCCTGACTGCCCGGCAGGTCCTGGCCTTTCCTGTGGCACCCCGCATCCCAGGCGTGGTTTCCCTACTCCAGCTCTCCTCAGCCCCCCCCAGTGCCCCTTCCCACAGGCCACCCTGGTCTGCTGGTCACCCTCCCTGCCTGGCCCTCTCTGCCCGGCCACGCCCAGGCACTCTGAGAAGCCAGGCCTGGGTTTCCGGCACAAAGCCTCAGTCTGTTAAGGCGACGCCTTCCACACTGGCCCTGGGCTCTGTTTTACCATCTTACTGTTCTGCTGTGAATCCAGTAAGTTCCGAGAGAGACTTTCAGCGTGGCCCCTCTTCCGTTTCCAGTGTGTTCATGAGGTAAGGTATGTGATTTGCGTCATTAACACTTCAGACAGTGGAATTAATGGAACAAACCTTTAAATATGACGATTCTCAAGTTCTTTCAAGAATCTTAATATCACCTACAAAGAGGGCTAAATTAGTTTATTCTTTTTACTTAAAATCACGAAATCTATTACTGTGACTGAGCTGGACCAGGAGCGCTGATACCGAGGAGAACACCCTGAAGTCTGCTCTCAGCCCGTGAGGCGGGCCCCGAGACCCTGCCCTATGGAGCATCCTGGGGCCCATGGGCAGCAGGTGCCTCCTGGCCCAGCCCTGAGTGCCATTCCAACTGGGCTGTGGGACACCGAACCACCCATGGACACACTGTGTTTCTCTAGCGTTGAGAAGGCGTCAGTGATCTGGGCACCTGCCAGTGTGCGCGGTGACCTCAGTTCAGGCAGGACGAGTTAATCCCAGGCTCAGCTGTCTTTCTCTCCACATCCGCACTAGACTATCCAGGAGGGAAGCAGGAGTTCTGTGATGGCTACCCGTGTCCTGGACCGGGGGCTGGTCGATCTGCCACCTAGGCCATCCCTTAGGATCTGGGTGGTTGCACAATGGGCGCCTGAATTAGGTTGAGTAACACCCGCTTCTTACAGTTCTTACGCAACCTCAGCTTTACTGCTAGATTGAGGGTAGATAAGACCGCCCTCGTCCAGCTTGCTCCCAGCCCCATGGACCCTCACTCCTTTAACGGCTGAGTCCTGATCTGCACTCTTCCCTTACCTGGATAGGCAGGCCCTGTAGCCCTCAAGGACACCCTGAGACCCCAGGGGTTGCTGCCCATCAGCTGGTGGGCCTCACTTGGTCCAGGTAACCCAGCTCAGGTCCCCAGGTCCCAAAGTCCCCTGCTCGCCTCGGGTGACCCAGCTCAGGCCCCACAGCCCCCTGTTCATCCCAGGTGACCCAGCTCAGGTCCCCTGTCCCACAGCCCCCTGCTGGCCCCTGGTGACCCAGCTCAGGCCCCCAGGCCTCACAGCCCCCTGCTGACCCCAGGTGACCCAGCTCAGGTCCCCTGTTCCACAGCCCCCTGCTGACCCCTGGTGACCCAGCTCAGGCCCCCAGGCCCCACAGACCCCTGCTGACCCCAGGTGACCCAGCTCAGGTTGCCAGGCCCCAAAGCCCCCTGCTCACCTCGGGTGACCCAGCTCAGGCCCTGCAGCCCCCTGCTGGCCCCTGGTGACCCAGCTCAGGCTCCCAGGCCCCACAGCCCCCTGCTTGTCCCCGGTGACCCAGCTCAGGTCCCCAGGTGCCCTGTTCTCCCATCAGGGTGAGCCCTGCTTTGTGCTCAGCCACCTGTGCTCCTTCACCTTCGCGGAAGGCCCTTGCACCTGTGCTCTCAGGGGAGGCCGTGTGCAGAGGCGGAGCAGGAGGTGGAGGGTCTCCTCTTGCAGCAGCCTGCGTGGCTCTCTCCCACCCCCACCCCAGTCCCAGCTCCATGCCCTGCATGGTGCCATCCCACCCTGGTGTCCAGGGCTGGGGCCCCTCTCCTCAGACCCTGCACACGTGTGGCTCTCTGCAGCCCCCCAGCTGGCATTCACATCCTCTCATTCAGCGCTGCCCCAGCCTTGGCTACATTTGCAAAATGGAATGCCAGTCAGGCCCCGAGAGGGGCCTGGCCAGCCTGCCGGGATGCTCTTGGTCAGTAACTGGCCATGGGCATCTCTGCACTGTTGGTGGCTGGGGATTCCCATGCATAGCCCGTGGGTTTGACGTGGGGGTCTGAGCCAAACTGAGCCTCTACAGTGAGTCCTCCCTGCACGCCCCCACCAGCTCTGAGCCCAGATGGGATACAGCATCCCCACACATCCCACGTGGAGTGTCTGGGAGGTGAGGGAGAAGGCTGCCAGGCTTCCTGTGGCTGGCTGTCTCCGGAACATTCTTTATTTCTTTTTGCACATTTTATGTCGTCTTTATCTGCAGGACACAGAGGCATCTGTCCGTCCATGTTACAGTGGGGTGTGGAGAGGACCCTTTGGTCTGCAGTGGCAGGAACGCTTATCCCCAGGGCTCTTTCCTCCTGCACCCCTACTCCCGCCTAGCTCCAGGGCCTGCCTGGAGCGGGTGGTGGCTGAGAGTGACTCAGTGGCTGCTGGGTGTCCTTGGCCTGCCTGGAGTTTCCAGTGGGGGTTTGTGAGTGGCCTGCCATGTGGGGGGCCCACGGGGCGAACTCTTTGAGTGGTAACCCTGCTTCACTGACCCTAGCTTCTCTTCCCCTGGCTGGTGTCGGTCCAGCCCCATCCACCTCTCTGAGTGTCCAGGGCTCCAGCCAGGGCTCCCATGGCCCTGCAGGTGGAGCCTGGTCTTCCTGGGGCCGCTTGTGTGGCTGCCTCCCTGTGAGGCTCTGACTGGGGCCTGACTCATCCCCTCTCCCTGGAGCTGCAGCTGGAGTTCGGAGAGCTGGCTGTGGGGGCTGGGGAGGGGTGCTGACCGCTGCCCAGCTCTGCCTGTGCTATGGGAGCTCTGCCCACCGGTAGTGGCCAGAGGCTGAGAGGATGAGGGTGGGGAGGTGGGGAGGCCGTGGTGGGGGCTGAGCTAAGGAGGTAGGTATGAGGCTACGGAGGAATCTCTGCACAGGGAGTCTGCTTAGTGGACGTCCAGGGACGCTGGCCGTGCTGAGCTGCTGGTTTGGGCAAGGATGAGTCAGATGGCAATTTACAAAGAGCTGGACACCCTGGGGGTCAGTCTTATCCACTTGTTGCCCTCCCCTGCGGCCTCAGTCCCCCATTCAGCTTATGACTCCTGGAGAAGAGCCACAGCTGCTGGGGTCCCTCCAGGGATGGCTGGCTCCTCTGGTGCCCTTTCACCACCAAGGCCAGAAATGACCAGAGCCACAGGTCACTGGGAGCTTTGCCTCTGGTCCTACGTGGGCAGTGCAGTCAGACCCTCACTTTGCCCTTCACACTCGCCCATGTGGCCGGGGCCAGCTGCTCACAGCCCCATGAACTGCATTGGGCAGAGACAGCAGAGAGCCAGGCCCTGCAAAGATTTCACTCTAGGCCTGGAGATGGCGCCTCAGTTGTGACTTGGTCTGGGCTTTGGCCGGCACAAGGCAGCACCTTGGAGTGGCAATTCAACCCCTAGAGGAGGTGGGTGCCCTGCACCCCACCCCTTCCCCACAACTCTGCAGGTCTCCAGGGGCAATTGGCAGGGTTCTCATCGTCCCCATGTACAGATGCAGAAGCCCAAGCTGACAGTTGGGGCAGTTGCTGTCAGAGGCCAGGGAGGAGCCTGATCATGGCTGGACATCAGCCCTTGGCATAGCTCTTGGGGGACCTCTGTGGGGCACAGAGGCCCACCTGGGCCTGCAGGCAATGGTGTTCAATCAACCATGGAGCCTACTTGGCAGGAGGCCAGCAGCCAAGGGTCCTGGACCCCTGCACGGCCTGACTCTCGTGGGCTTTCAAGTGGAAAGAGAGCCTCAGAGACCCTAGTCACTCCCAGCGTCACCTCGTAGCTGCCGTGGCCCTGGGTGAGGGAATTTGACCTTGATTCTGTTTCAGTGGCTGTTGTCTGGGGACATGGGAGGGCTGGAGTCCAGAGGCAGGAGGTGGGGACAACAGAGGGGTCTCATCTTCTAGGGCTGGAAGTGGGGCCTTGACCACAGCCCAAGCTCACAGAGGTGCTGAGTAGCAGCCTGGGGTGCCCGGTCCCCCCGTGAGGCAGAGCAAAGAGAAAGAGGAGGAGGTGACTGAGGTGGATCCCAGAAGAGAGAAGCTGGGGTGCCCCCCCCCCAGGGTCTGAGCAGGAGGGGAGCAGTCCCTGGCTCAGGGCCTGCTGTCTGTCCCCAAGGGCATTCCAGGGCGGGGTGGAGGCTGCCCTGCCCGGTTCCCACAGCCTTCCACCCTGGCTGGCCGCCCGCTCCAGGAACTTCCATGCTTCCCAACCTCCCGTGTTGTCTGGTGCTGTCCCCTGGGCTTCCCCTGCAGCCCTCTTCCCCCCACTACGGAGGGTGGAAGCAGCAGGTCCACTGTGTCCCTTGGAAGAAGCCGCAGCCCAGTCCAGAGACTCCCTGCCCTGAAGGTACTCTCCTCTGCACTGCCCTCCAGGGCATAAGGGGAACAGGCCCTAAGGGGTCCCCCAGGAGCTCAGCCACTAGGGTTGGGGGGTGTTCTCAGGTTCCCTTTTCCACCCAGGCCTGGGGAGGTCCTGGTGGGGACCCTCAGCTGTGCGGCCCTGCACTCCCCAGATGGAGTTGCTGGGGGATCTGGGGAGACCCTGGTGTGGGCAGAAGCTAGGAGACTCTGGCCAGCAGGCCCCTGCTGGGGGACATACTGCCTGCGGGGGTGAGCAGCTGTGGACTGAGTCATGCTCCGGAAGAAGGAAGACGGAGGAAGCAGGTTCCCCCCGCCAGCTGCCTCCTGGGGAAAGCAGGAAGGGGGAGGAGGGAAAGGAGGAGGAGACAGGGAGAAGGGAGGGCCCACTCAGGCCAGTTCCCTGGGGCCTGGGGGGTGGCTTTCTCCAAAGCAGCTCTGGGTTTGGCCCCCTGACGGGCCCCATGAGACCATGGGAGGGGCCTCCCAGGCTCCTCAGGACCCGGAAGGAAGGCACTTCTTCTAGGGACAAACCCCCAGCCTCCCTCCTGCTCACTTCAGGAGCCCAAGAACCCCCAGGGCTTCCCTGAGCTCAGTACAGCTCAGAATGCCAGCCTGCACCCCACAGTGCTGGGTGCAGCCCAGGTGTCCCCTGTCGTGGGAGGCCACGGCAACCTCAGTTCAGAGCCCTCCTGGCCACAGAGCCTCTTGTCCCTGGAGCCCCAGGCTGAGCCCTGGGAGCGGCCTGACTGCAGGTCTGTGATCTCCTTTGGGGCCAAGTCTGCTACCTAGGCCCACCACAGGAAGCGCAGCTCTGCCCATTCACGCCTTTTTCCCTCTCTAGGCACTTAGAAACTAAGAATAGAATTCTAATGATAATTTATTTATTTAAACATTTATTTTTTTTAGTTTTAGGTGGACAAAATATCTTCATTTTATTTATTTTTAAAAGGTTTTGTTTTTTAAATACCTTTATTTTTATTTATTTATTTTTATGTGGTGCTGAGGATCGAACCCAGTGCCTCATGCATGCTAGGCGAGCGCTCTACCGCTGAGCCACCACCCCAGCCCACTAATAATTTAAATTGAAATTTAATCCTCATGAAAATCCTGTGAATTTGGTATTAGTATCTGCATTTTACGTTTGTAGATATCAAGGCTCAGAGAGGCTAATAGACTTGCCCAACGATATGCAGTCAGTGGCAGCTAGACCAGCAGCACAGAAAAATAGCTTTTCTATTTTGGAAAACAAAACAAAAACAAACTAACAAAACAAAATGTATCAGGCTTTGTGAGGCTGTTTTCTGGTTTTGGGATCAGGAAGCTTATCCTAGTAAGACCTAATTTGCTCCTCACCAACTCGGGTCTCCGAATACCTGGCCACCCTGCAGCAAAACCAGACCTTACGGTAACATCAGGATTCTGTTATCCGCCTCTTAACATTATTTTTATTTTATTTTACCCAGCAACCAACCCAATGAACTTCTACTGTAGACACTGCCCACATGGCAGGCAGGTGCAATCCCGGCCCAGCGACCCGGGTTGCTTGGACTCTGTCCCAGGCCAGCTCAGCTCCAGGGTCAGCCAGAGGTTTCAGCAGTTTGCAGTGCAGGATTTGGAGATCCCTCCCCGTGGCTTTTTTTGAGGGGGCAGGTACTAGAGATTGAACTCAGGGACACTTAACCACCGAGCCACATCCCCAGCCCTATTTTGTATTTTTAATTTAGAGGCAGGGTCTCACTGAGTTGCTTAGCACCTCGTTCTTGCTGAAGCTGGCTTTGAACATGCGATCCTCCTGCCTCAGCCTCCTGAGCTGCTGGGACTACAGGCATGTGCCACTGCACCTGACCCTGTGGCCTTCTTTTTTATGGTTTCCCCCTCACTTCCAGGCTGCTGTGGTCACCCCAAACTCTGCCCTCTGGTTCTACCAGTTAGGAATCCCATGGGTTGTCAGGGGTTGGCACCAAGGGAGCTGCCCCTGGTATCCTTCCTCCCGAGTGTTGTCCCCACAGTCTGGGTCTGGCTTCAGGCCCCCTCCAGGCCCCTTGGCGAGTGTCTCCTGTGTTTGGTCAGCAATTGTGGCTGTGATTTGCACAGGAGATGGTCTCATGGGAGTCATTTCTGTACCCAAACCTCAGAAGTAGCTGGGTGGACAGGGCAGGACTGGATCCCAGCTGGCCTGGGGCCAGGACTGGGTCAGAGTTTGGTGAGACGGGTCTTCCTCCTCTGGCTTGCCTGCTTCAGGGACTGGCCTCTTCGAAGCTCGTCTGGAAGCCGGGCAGGTCTGAGCTGGGCAGACTGGAGCCTTGACCTTCCCAAAATGCAGTGTCAAGATTTCACCCTGGTCTTGGAGGGGGATGGGGGTCCGCTCAGCACCCGAGGCCCTGGAGTCTCCAAGTTTGCCTCTTTGACCTCCATGCCCGTGGGAAGCATGCAGCTCCCTGGAGCTGGAGCTCCTGCCTGCGCCGAGTCCAGTCCTCAGCCCACACCCCAAGGGGCAAATGTCCCCGCAAAAGACGGGCAGTGGGCTGCCAGCCTTGGGACAGTTCTCCACCTGTCCTGTGGTCCCCCACTTCTGAAGCTAGCTTGGTGGGAAGGTTTCCGCAGTGGGCCTGGCTCCTCAGTTGGGGCTTGGGGAGCAGCCGCCTCGGGGAGCCATCCTTTCCCATATGAAGCCGAAGCCTGGGCACTGGTTTTAGTTGTAGAGGCTCATTCACCTGCCTTCTGGTCGGCACCCAAGAGTTGCCCCTTGTTGCCCAGGTAGAATGGAAAAGCTCGGGCAGCTCAACACTGCCAGTCTCTGGTGGGACCTGGGACTGCACCCGCACAATGAACCCCACACCCCGAAGCCCGCATCACCAACCCCACAGATGAGCCCTGGGCCTCAGTCTCAAGACAGCTGAGAAGGTGTCACCCAGTCAGTCTACTCAAACTAGGATGGACTGACCACATTAGAGCTCTCATAATCTAATCATTTCACCTCTGAATATTCCTGCATTAACTTAAGCTTTTTGGAGGATGCCTCATAACATCCATAACATAACATTCCACTTCTGGTCCCCCCAAAGTCATTACCATCTCACAGTGCAAAACACATTTAGTCCATCTTCAGGAGTTCTATTAATATTTCCAGTACTCCTCGGAAGACTAAGTCCTAAATCTGCTGGGACATTCAAGACAAACTGTGGCTATGATCTCCTGTAAAGATGCAAAAACAAGTCACCTACACTCAATACACAGTGGCACAGGGTAAATGGTACCATCCCAAAGGGAGAATAAGGCATAGGGTGAAGGGAGGGGACCAGTGCAAACCAAAGCCCAGCTGGGCAAACGGGTCCTGGGATGCCTGCACAGCACCTGGACACTGGGCAGATGTGCGCCCTCCCAGGGCTCGGCAGCCCTGCCCCTTGGCCTCGCTGGTCGTAGCGTACTCGGGCTTTCCTGTAGCCTGGCTTTCCCCACGGCTGGAAGCTTCTCCTGGCAGACAGGCACATGACTGGTAATCTCAATTCCTGGGCCTCCCTTCCAGCTTCAGCTTCACCTCCACAGCTTCCCATGTCACCCTCTCAGGGGCTCTCACCCCACTGCATTTTGGTTGACCTCCAGGACCTTCCACTGTAACCTGGTAGGAGCCTCCCGAGACCCCTTAACTCCAGCATTTTGCATTCCTGAAGGAGCAGCACCAAGCAGACGACTCCAAGGTCTGCTGCAGCTTGAGCAGAGCTGGGCTCCCTGTCACCCTGCGTGGAGGGCCTCTGAGTGTCTGGACAACCATGCACAGTGAGAGGATTCTGCTTGCACAGGGTGCCTCCAGGATCTCTTCTCAAAGGACTTTTCCTTGTTATATCCTTGGCCCTACAATGGATATGGTCTTATAAATTCCTGAGATGTCCTCAAGCCATCTTTCCTAGTGTCTCTGGGCAAAGTACTCAGCATCTCTTAAGGGGCTTTATCTCTTTAACAACTACACCCTCTTGTCCCCATGTTTACACACACTTTTCTGATCAAATTGCAAGTTGTAAAAAATCTTCAGTTCTGCTTTCTGCTCCCAGTTCTCATAGTAAGCCTGGCTAAAAGCTGCCAGCCGCTGACTGAATGCTGGGCTGCCTTGAAATTTCCTCTGCCCGACTAATTAGTCCTTCACTTTGAAATTTAGCCTCACAAGTCTTAGGACATGGGTAAAATGTAGATGAATTTCTTTCTTTCTTTCTTTTTTAAATTTTTTTGCCAGAATAGAACAAGAGTGGTCTCTATTCCAGTTTCAAATACGATCCTTGTTCCCCTGTGCCACCTCACGAGCACAGTCTTACAGTCTTCACTGTCTGCATTCTGGTCTTCAGAGCTCCCACCAGAATCACCCATTCAACTCCACTTGTAACACTCTAAGCTTCCCCAGCTTGCATTTCTAAGCTTTTCCAAACTCTTCTGGAAATCCGTTCCAAGGCTCTGAACCACATGGTCAGATTAGTCACAGCAAAGACCCCACTTCTCAGTACTGACTTCTGTTCTAGTCAGCTTCTTGTTGCTATGACCAAAACACCCGACAAGAGCGATTTCTGTGTTAGTTGGCTTCTCACCATTGTGATCAGAGCACACAACAAGACCGATTTAGAGGATGAAAAGTACTTTTGCTTAGGGGTTCAGAGGTTTCAGTCCACAGTGGTCGATTCTATTGCTCTGGGCTGCAGGTGAGACAGAACCTACAGTGAAGGGTGAGTACTGCTCACCTCATGGTGACCAGACAGCAAAAAGAGCCAGGGGAAGGGGCTTCAGGGAGGGTACACCAGGGCAAACCTCCAGTGACCCCCTCTTTCAGCTGTGGCCCACCTGCCTGCAGGGACCACAGTCAGTCCGTTCAAACTGGGATGAACTAAGTTACAGCTCTCATCATCCGATAATTTCACCTCTGAATATTCCTGAACCAACACAGGAGATTTGGAGGAACATCTCATTTCCAAACCCTGACAGGTCCTTCCAGGGGCCCTTCTCCGTGTCTCTCTCCATGCCTTCTCGGTATCCTGTGGGATGGTGGCAATGACCCCATGCACTGTCCAGGAGGGTCTCCTAGAGCACCCTGCCCACTAAGCAGGCCTCGGTGCCCACTCCCCTTCCCGCTCCTGCAGGAAGGTACCTGTAGGTACAGTTTGGCAACTCCTTCCTCCCTCCTCTGTCCTCAAGCCCCCGGTGTGGGGCGTACATGGGGAGCCCTTCCTGGCTAAAGGGGAGGCGCTGAGGGGGTTGGCTGGAGTCAACATCCTGGGGCACATCCCCCTCCCCTTGCCCTCCCCGTGGTAGGGCGCCCAGGTCTCTGGCCACGAAAGACAGGAGCTGAAAGTTCCCCTGGATGAGGCATGGCTGCTGGAGAAGATGGACCAGGAACTTGAAATACGCACGGAAAAAATAAAGCCCAGTGGTAGGTGTGCCTGGGAGAAGGAGGAGGAGCGTGGTCAGGAAGGGACCAGTCGCAGGACAGAACCTGCAGCAAAGCCAGCAAGGGAGAAGTGAGAGAGGCCAGAGGGAGACCAAGGCCCAACCAGACCCCGCCCAGGGGTCCCCGTGCCGTCCAGGCCTGCCGCTCCAGAGCAGTCCCTGCAGGCCGCTCCTCCCGAATGCCTGGAATCTGTGCATCTACCTGCACACGGTTAACCAACACCCCCAAAAATTTATTATTAAAAATGAGATACAGTATTTGAAGACACCTGTAAATCAGGGGACTGCCCAGTGCTTTCTACTGATGCGGTGACGAAGACCTCCCAGCCTAAGCACGCTGGGAGGGACGAGAGCACCAGATCCCATCTTGAGATCACCAGACCGAGATCCTCCCTCCACGTCTCTCCCTACCCACCATCACCAGGCTTTCTTAAAAAAAAAAAAAAGAAAGAAAGAAAAGAAAAACTGAGAGTTCCACAGATGCATCTCACACCCTCGAGATGGCCTGCTTCTCCCTCGAATGCGTATTCACCTCCTAAATAAACCTCTGTTTGGGCCTTTGACTGGTACGTGCTGAAATTCTGTCACATAAGCCAAGACCCCCGCTGGTCCTGAATGAGTTCCTTTCTCTCTTGGGACTCCTTTAGAGACACCTCTTCTCCTGCGACATTAGGTTTGCAGACACGGTTGCTGAAATAAATAAAACAAAAGTTGTAATAAGTGCCAGGGATACATGTGGAAAATAGCATTAGGGCAGATAAGGCAGCACCCATGGGAGAGGGCAGCTGTTTGGGATCTTGTCATGTCAGCTTCTCTTGCAGAACCTACGCCAAAAACCTGTTTGGAGCAAGTAAAGCTGGGAGCAGTGCCCATCGGGTGGCAGAGGCTGAAGGGAAGGGAGGGTGGGCCCCTCCCGGGTACCAAGCTGGAGCATCCTGAAGAGGGGATCCTGTGCCTGGCACTCAGAGACATGTTGCTTCTTTGTCTCCCCCCCCACTCCCCAGATCAGGTGCTGCTCAGCAAGGGTCAGGCAAGGGTGGGCAGCACCACGGAGCCTGCCACCCACCATGCCAGCAGGAAGCTAGTATTTTCTCAAAGTCAGAGGAGGAAACTGCTGTGCCACCCCGAGGCCTCACTCTGGCTCCTGCTTCGACACTGAGGGACCTGCTGCTGGGCCTTGATCAACACCTTAACGGGAGAGGCCACTGTTCACTGTACGACAAAGTGGATTTTGTATTGCTTTGGTCACTGGATTTCAACATCACTGGTTTCCTTTGTAATCTGGTGCATTTTATTTGGGGTGCTTATCAGCCAGGTTGTGAAAAGGGCTCCACCAGGCTGCCAGAGGCGTCCAAAAACACAAAGGCCTGGGTCCCACCCAAGAGGGGGCAGGAGGGAAGGAGATGCTGTGCAGTCAGGTCAAGTCCTGGGCTGCTGTGGCACCTGGGGCGCCGGGAAGTCACGCTGTGGCCCTGGGCTTGTTTCCCCCTGTGTAAGCCAGGAAAAGAAAAGGTGCATTCAGCAGTTGCTTGGAGGACTGTCGTGAGGGCACACACAGCAGCACTGCTGTCCCCACAGGGTTAGGGTTAGACAGGAAGTGAGGGAGGAGAGCAAGAGTGAATGAAATGACAGCACACAAATGCCCAGGTCAGATAGGCGGCCAGCCAAGGCAGGTGGGCAGGGGAAGGACAGAGAGGGCCAGTAACCTGCAGGGAAGCCCCAGGAAGACCCGCGAGTCACAGCTGAGGTCAGAGGGAGACTCACTGGACAGGTGAGACCCTGGCCAGTGGGAGCCCGACTTGGGAGAACAATCACTTAAAATCATGGGGGACCTTGTAGACGTGGACAAGCTTCAGGAACACAAGGCTGGTGCGTCTGAACCTTACAATCCCTAAGGGAATGACAGGCTCCAGACCATGTCACCACAGTCTCTTGTGACCAGATCACCAGGACCTCCCTTATTACCAACATCATGTCACAACTACCCCTTGTGACTGGGTCATCATGGCCCTCACATAGGAAACTTGCTCAAAGGTACCCCAAGGGATAATCAGCCACTTACGGGGTCCAAGAGAACAGAACAAGATCAAAGAAGCCCAAGTCCCTTCCAGCCCCCAAATCTCCAAGGGCCGTTCCCTTCAGACATGGTCCAGGCCAGTCGGCACCTGTTCTACATGCTGATTTCTCTTATGCTCACTTTCCCAAATTCCTGCTGCCACGTGCAACTTATCTGCAATCCTTCCTGCGAGATTTTAAGAACCCTCTGCAACACCAAGACGCGCAAGACCCGGCTTGAGTAGTGCTAGAAAGAAAGTTATAACATGCAACAGATTCAGCCAGGGGTGGAGGGACATGCCTCTATCCCAGTGACTCATGAGAACAAGGCAGAGGGATTGCAAGTTTGAGACCAGCGTGGCAACTTTGTGAGATTCTGTCACAAAATACATAAAAATTGAAAGGGCCAGGGATGTAGCTCCAAGGTAGAGCACTTTCCTAGCATGTGTGAGGCTCTGGGTTCCATCCACAGTACCATGAATACAGACAAAGAAAAGATTAAAAACTAGAGGTGTACTGTGAATAATGTGTTTATTTAAAATCATAAACCCCCAAACCTAGATGAAATAGATAAATTCCTTGAAAAATGTGTAACACTCAAACTGGGGGCTACAGTTTGGTTATGGATTTGGATTTGAATTTGGACATGGATTGAGCAGCAGGGAAGGCAGGTCCACGTGGCCCTGGGGTCCCACCCACCTTTCCAAGCCCTTATTCTTGTAGAATGGGACTGTCTACTCTGGGCCGCCTTCTATTGGTGACACTTAGTCACCCTGTCCCCTCCGGATTATCCAGAAGACAGTTTCTCAGGTGTTCCTCCCCTGGACTTTTGTTCGGGGGGTCCTGGTCAGGGCCTGTGAGACGCCCCTCCTCTGGGATGGGCCTGCTTCCCTCCTGGTGAGCCGGGGGCACAGGTCTTTGGAGGAAGGCAAATGAGCAGTGGTATGCTCACCACATCATGTCAAGGGGGCAGCCTACCCACAGGACAATCGCCGTTTACTGGGGGCCTGGCAGAGGCGTCGCCCCTGGGAAGCCACGCCCTGCCCTCCCCACACTGTGCTCTGTGGAAGGTTATGGACCTTGTTAGACAGCCCACACTCCCGGGCTGCGCAGGGGAGCCCTTCCCGGAGGCATGCACAGATTTACTTGGAGTTCTACCCGGACACTTGCCTCCTGCCACGTGCTCATCTATTTATGTTAGCGTGGACTTGTGGGTACCCATCTCCACTGGAGCTTTAATCCAGTACTCTGTTATTTATTTTGTGGTACCATCTGTGCCAGCTCTGGCCGCTGGGAGCTCCTGATCTCACTGGCACCAGCGTCCTCTGACACACCCCCTCCCTGGGTGCAGGAGCTGCTCTTACTTCCTGGCTCTGAAGAAGCTGCAGGCTCATCCTGTGCACTTCCTGGCCCAGCCCTGGCCCCAGCCGTCCCCCCAGGGAGCCCTGGCTCCTGGCACTGGAGGACCTTGTTAGACACCCAGATCTGGGTGCAGGTGTGGTTGTTGTTGCCAGGTGCTGCGCCTTCTGGGACCTCAGGGGACTGACGGAGTGAGGAAGTGTGTGTGTTGGGTTCAGATGTGGTTTGAGTGTGTCCCCTACAGGCTCACACACTGGGAGCCTGAGAGGTGGTGGTGGCCAGAGCTGGCACCCCTCAGAGGTGGGTTCTAGTGGGAGGTGAGTAGGTCACAGGAGCATCACCTTTGCAAGGTGCTGATGTGGTTCTTAGAGACCCCTGTTTGTTCTCATGAGAGCAAGAGGTCATAAAGCAAGGCCACCCCATGTGCTTGATGTGGCTCATCATGGTGGCCCAATCTTGGACTTTCAGACTCCAAAACCATGAGCTAAATAAGTCTCTTTTCTTTATAAAGATCCCTGCTTTGAATATTTGGTTACAGCAACAGAAAACGGAGTAAGACAGTGTGTTCATACTAAGCTCTGCGTAAACACATGTCTATATGTAGTTCTGTGTGACCATCTGTCTATTTAGACTACACATGAATTGGCGCCAATGTCTCGGGCTCTAGTCCATCCCACGTGGACCCTGCTTGCCCCTACCTTGGTCATCTGCACCTCCCTCTCCAATGGAGGGGCCGGAGCCCTCCATCCACCTGTTGCTGAGTTCCAGTGCAGCAGTGGCCCACCCTACAGGAGGCAACAGTGCTAGCCCGCATGCCTCACTTTCAGTTTTCAATTTCTACTCGTTCCTGAAAAGACTTGGGGTAGCTCCTCCCTGGCGCCCCTGGGAGGCTGTTGCCTGCACTTGTGAGATTCTCTGCCACAGCCTGCCCTCTTCCTGGGACCCTCACCTCTTACTAGGTCTTTAAACTTGCTGTAAGCAAGGCTCAGCCTTTTGCTGTAAGGCTATGTTGACAGGCATAGTGTCACTGTCCCCATTTCAATGACATGCCGAACAGTTTCACTGTCCCCCAAGTCCCCTGTGCTCCACCTGTCTTAACACCCACTCCCTCTCTGCCCCCAAGCCCCTGGCTATCACCAATTTGTTTTCATTTCATTTTATTTTTATTGTTTAGCAGTGCTCCGATGGAACCCAGGACTCACACCTGTTAGACAAGCACCACATCTACACCTACCGCCCCCAAATGTACTTCTGTGGTGGGTTTTTGGTGAACAATTCACCTGTGAGGGAGGCTTCACCTGCCCCTATCTGCCAGATTTTTAAAAAGTCACAAATGTATCACTTGAAAAAAACAATACTTTTTGTCTTGTGATCTATCCACATGGGATGTGCCTTGACTGATTCCTGAACTCCTAGGAGGACCCCTTAGATCTATGGGGAGCCAGCAGGAAAGATGTTCACATTCCAATCAGATGCTCAGGGAGGACTTTAAAAAGGGCTCCTTATAAAGTGTGTGCAGGGAGCGCCTGTCTCGGGCTGGCAGGGCCCCCTGATGGGGAGAGGAGTTTCCCCCAGGCCCAGGAGTGCTGTGGGGAGAGGCACACCCCGAGGAGCCATGCCATTTGAGGGTGGCCCCCTGCAACCATTCTATAATTCCAGCAGAGTGGACAGGAAGAATACTCAATGTGATTCGGGCTCCTATTTTTTTTTCCACTTTTAAAGAAAATGATGAATGTCATCTAGATTTTACATCCAGGAATACAGGTCAAAAAGCATCTAAGACGACTTGGAAAATGACCCAGGCGAGGGGCTTGCTGTCCCCCCATGGTAGGATGCAAGACCTGGGCACAGGCGTGGAAGGCCTGGGGTGGGGGCATGGACCGGGGTGGGGGCGAGGACCCGGGCGGGGACGGGGTCAGGACGTACGGGGTCTGCGCTCCACCCCGGGTGGCTGGAGCCAGTGCGAGCCCAGGGTGAGCGGCTGGGCCTCCGCCTCCGCTGGCCACCCTAGCTCCGCCAGGGGAGTCCCCGCAGCGCCAGCCGGACACTCCTCGGTGCTCCCCTGGCGACGCCGCCGTCCAGCGACCCCGGCTGGGGCCGTTCTTCCTCCTGGAGGGGAAGCCGAGGACCTGCGAGGCGGCCGCTCCCCGAGCGCGGCGGGGGCGGCTTTGAACCCAGATCTCTGCGAACCGAACCCGCGGCCTGCGCAGCGAGTCGGTCCGGAGGACGGTCCCGAGGGCCCGAGGCCGCCGCGCAGCCCGAGCAGGTGCGGCGGGTCCCGGTGGCGCCCAGAGGCCGTGGCTGGGCGGCGTGGGGACCCGCCGGACTCCGCCCACAGGCGACGGGTCACTGCCCCCTAGGAAGTCCCAGCACCCGCCGCCGCCGGGCGGAGTCTCGCCGGAAGGAGGGCAGCGAGGCGGGCATTTCCGTCGCACGAGACTGGCTGGCGTCTGGGTGGTGTCCCGGTGAGCCCGGAGCCCCAGGCCCAGAGACCCCGCGCCCTTCCTGCCCGGGAAACTGAGGCCCAGGGACGGGAGGGGCGCGGAGCCAGTGGTGGCTTCGCAGCAGCCTGTAAAGCCCCGTGCAAGGAGAGAGAGGCTGAGGCTGGGGACCCGCGAGGATGCCCACGACCTCTGCCCCAGTTTACCCATCTCTACCACCTCCTTTCCTGCTCCACTGGTCAGCTGAGGATTCTGTTCCCAGAACAGACAGGGAGGCGGGGTTGGAGGAGGCTGAGGGTGGGCTGGGGGTGGGCTGGGCGCAGGAGGACTTGGAGGACTTGGAGGGGAGGCAGCTTGGGGCTGTGTTCCTGTGGTGCGGCTCAGACTGCTGCAAAAGGGCCCCTACCACCTCGGGGGGACCCCCTGGCTTCCAGGGCTGACCTCCTGCTGTGTAACTGGGGTGCCCCGTCTGCCAGGCAAAAGGCTTCGCACTGTGCAGGCGTGGTGGGAAGGCCCCAGCACCTAGCCCAGGCTTCCAGGGCAGGCCTGAGTGCTGCAGGAGGAAGAGTCCTGAGGAGGAGCCAGGTGGGGGCTGGTGGGCCTCTCTGCAAGGCTCGCTCACTTGTGCTGGGGGTAAGGCCTTGCTCCTGTCTCTGCAGGCTCCAGGGACTGCTTGGCTTCCCTGCAGTGAGGAGCTGGGGTGCCAGAGTGAGTGTCCAGAGGGGTGAGACGAATGAGTGTGGCATCCTCAGAATCCAGCCCAGCAGCTGGGCGCAGAGGTACACACCTGTAATCCCAGTGGCTGGGGAGGCTGAGACAGGAGGATCGTGAGTTCAAAGCCAGCTTCAGCAACTGAGAGGCACTAAGCAACTCAGTGAGACCCTAACTCTAAATAAAATATAAAATACGGCTGGGATGTGGCTCAGTGGTTGAGTGTCCCTGAGTTCAATCCCCTGTACGGAGGGGAAGAATCCATCCTAGTAGGTCGCTCAGCTCACTTCCATGCAAAGTCCTGCTTGGGTCCAGGAGAAGTGTGGGGGCAGTGTGGCAGCCAAGGGGGGCACCTCTGAGGCCCGGGGGCAGCTGTCTGGGCAGTGCATGTGTGCATTAGGAAAATGCTTGTTTGCTGATACACGGGTTTGTGCCGTGCCCTTGTCTCGTGGTTCTCTGCAGGCTGCAGTTCTGTTCCTTCCTGCCCTCGGGGTGTCGCGGCCCCCACACTCTCGGTTCCCCCTTGCCAGTCAACCCTGCTGCCGTGACACTGCCACAGACAGGCGGCGGCTAAACCACAGCATTGCCTCACGGGTCCTGAGAAGGCTACTGCAGGATTGGGACCCGCCCTCGTGCCCTGCTGTGACTGTCATTGCCTCTTGAAGACCCTGTCCCCAAATATGGCCACATGGGGGCTTGAGCTCTGTAGGGGCAGAAAGGGAGCTGGCCCTGTGCTGTCCATCATACAGGGTCACGCCAACACCTCTGTGACGAAAGGCGGCTCACTGAAAGCCAAGGCCAGGAGCACTGGGGACCTGGGGACCTGAAGGCCAGGGGCTGCCACTTCACCCTCAGGCTCAGCGGGCCTGACCAGCTGGTGTGCTCAGGGTCCTCTGTGCCCCTCTTCCCTTGGGTGGCGGGCAGGAGGCTCCCTTTCTGGAAACAGCTCTTGTGACCTATAATCGGGGTAGGACCTACCCGGAAGCGCAGGGAAAGTTAGAGCAGTGGTTTGTGTTTTGTGGCTGGTTTGGGGGAAGCAGGTTCTGCTTTCCAGGACCATCTTGGGGAGAGGAATTCTAGTTTCCACGGCTTGCCTGGGGGGAGTGGCGGGTGAGCGACAGGAGGGGGGACAGAGCAGGAGGAACCTTGCTTCTGAGGCCCACGGTGGGAGATTGCCCCAGCAGCTTCCAGATGTGGATTTCGGGGACACGATGCCCCCCACCTCCCTGGCAGCACACCCAGCTCCCAGGCCCCGCCGCCTCCTCTGCCCTGCTTTGCTCTTGTTCTCCCTGGTGTCCACCTGCCCTGGCTCAGCACTGCCTGCTGCAGACCCCAGCTCAGCCTCACCCAGGTCCTCCAGGACGTCTGCCTGGCCCTCGCCTCCCGTTGGTTCTGCGGGAGCAAGTGAGACTGGACCAGAGGCACACAGTTGGAGAGGCCAGTGGACAGTGGCACCCCCTGCCGTGGGAGGCTTCCACCCCAGCTGACGACGCTGCCGCTCAGCTCAGCCAGCCGGGCCTTGCTCCTGGCCTCCCCCGCACCCAGGGGTGGTGATCCTTCCTGAACCTGACCAGTCTAACCCCTCCCCTGCCCTGCCCTGCATCAAGGGCCTGAAGGTCTGCTCTCCTTCCTTCACCTGGCCCACCAGCTCCACTACAGTCCCGTTCTGTCTCCCCTCCCTGCAGGTGAAGCCTGCAGTTGCTCTTGCTTGTGGGGAAGCTGGACCTTGGCCCCCAGAGCCTGCCCCTGCCTTCTGGGCCAGCCACCTGAGCTGCATCTTGCATGTCTCCTTTGCCCCCAGGGTGCTGACATCAGCCCACTGTGCCTCTCTGGCCCCAGGGCCTTTGCAGGGCTGCTCTCTGCTGGGTGTGCTCTTTCTTGGCTCTGACCAGACTGAGTGTTTTTTCCCTCAAAATGTGAAGTGGAGGTTGGTTCTGTGCTCTGTCTTAACAAGGTCACTGTGTTTGGAATCTGAGGATAGCCAGTGTCTGGTGCCGCAGGGGCAGTGGGGGAGCTGGCTGGCCACGCCCTCTGACCTGCGGGGCGCTGCTCGCCAGCAGCTGGACCTATCTCGCCCCAGAGCCCTCAAGTTACTGATGCGGAGTCACTGCCTCCTGTTTTCTTTCCCCGAGTCCCTTCCCAGGCCGTCGTGGGTGGTGCCTCGGCCATGTCTGCCGCAGGCCTGGCTTCCTCAGTCCTACCCTCCCCCCAGCACCAGGGGGTGCACACGTCCACCGTGGCTTGGCGTCTGTGCTGTGGGACCGTCCATTTGCCTAGCCCCTGGCAACCACGTCCTGTCTCTGCCTGTGGCCCTGGCTGCTCCAGGAACTCCCCGTGGGTAAAGTCTGGTAGCACTTGTCCTTCTAAAGTCCCGCGTCCACTTGTCCTGCATTCAGCACGGTGTCCTCAAGGTTCACCATGCTGGGTCACGTGACAGGGCTTCCCTCTGCAGGGATGAGTACCACTGTGTGGCTGGACCGCTCACTGTTCATCCACTGTGTCTCTCCTGCACACTAGGGTGGCGGCCACCTTCTGGCTGCCGTGAGCAGTGCTGCTGTGAACCTGGGTGTGAGCGCCGGCCCACGCCCCTGCTCTCAGTTCTTTTGGGTGTGTCTCCCGAGTGGGACTGCGGCTCGCAGGGAGTCCTGGCTGAGTGGAAACGGGAGTGCCGCCCGGTGATGCTTCCCATGGTGGCCTGGGTTCCAGTTCTTCCACATTCTCACCACCAGGTGTCAGGTTCTGGATTTGTTTTTTGGTACTCATCCTAATGGGTTCACGGTGACGACGAATGAGTTTTTAATTTCAATGAGAATGTGTATTTTTTAATGTCTAGAAGTTCTGTTTTTTAATCTGTCTGAAAATTTCTGGTAGCCTCCTGTTTCTCGCTTATGTTTTCGATTCCCTTTTCTATTTTAAGTTTCAGTTTTTACCAAACTTACGCACCCACGTAGATGAAAGAGCCAGTCTGCGGCGGCCTCTCCGCTGGGCTGCCTGCACCCACGTGAAGGCTCCCCTGTGCCAAGCCCAGGCAGCCAACTCCAGGGCACCTTCACCTCTGCCAGCCATGCCAGTCAGCCAGGGCACTGTGAGCAGGCACCGGGCAGTCGGGTACTGCGGTCCCTCGGCTCAGCCACTGCCCAGACCAAAACAAGCCCAGCACCTCAAACCAGGTCCAGGCCCTGAAGACTGGTGTGGGTTCAGCCCGACCTGACTTCGGGGTCTGAGTCGTCACGGTCATGAGCGCTGACTGTGGGATCGTGAGTCACCGTCCTGAGCGCTTGCTGGATTTCCCTGCCTCGTTTCCCAGCAGCCTGTAAACAGACACAGAGCTGGAGTCACAGGGCAGGCTCACAGCCAGACCGGCCCAGGGCTGCACCTGACGTGACCTGAGGTAAACCAGGCTCAGGCAGCCCAGGAGAGTCCCCGCTGGAAACATGCCCCTCTTTCTGGTCCAGGCTGCAGGAGCCAGGACCCCGCCTCCCTCGGGGGGTTCCCTGACCTATGCTACATGTGCTGCGCTCTGCTCTCCCGGCAGCACCTGGGCTGGTTCTCAGGGTCCAGGTCCAGGTGGTGTGGAACAACAGTGGTGGAGCAGATGAAGCATTAATGTAAGACAGAATCGAACTTGGGGAAGAAAAATAAACAAGACGGAAAACCTTATAGATACTGAACTAGGGGGACACGGCGAATAAATAAACAGTGGGAGATGTTTCAGGATGTGGATGAACAGCTGGTCTTGGGCCCTTGCCTGCCGTCCGGAGGCTGAGGCAGGAGAATGGCAAGGTTAGAGGACTCTCCTGCAGGTATGGGAACAAGCGCTGGGTAACAGCTCAGTGCAGGCACTGCCCGGTGTTGGGGGCTCTCGGGGAAAATTCGGGGAGCAGACGGTTATGGATGGGTGTGGATAATCTGGATTGTCAACTTGATCACTTAAGGGATGCCTAAGATTAAGAGGCTTCTGGGTGTGTCAGTGAGGGTGTGTCCCCCACACTTTTGTTTTGGTTCTGGAGAGGGAACCCAGGGGTGCTCAGCCACTGAGCCACACTCCCAGCCCTTTTTATATTTTATTTTGAGACAGGGTCTCGGTAAGTTGTTCAGGGCCTCACTAAGTTGCTGCAGCTGGCCTCGAACTTGAAAACCCAGGGAGGTATTTCTAGGGACAGCTGGCTGGCAGGACTGCAAACTGAGGCGGAGCCTTGCCCTAAGTGTGGGCAGCACAGTCCAGTGGGGTGGGGTCCTGGTGGGAAGGAGGTGGGAGAGGAGGAAGCAGTCCAGACGCAAGCTCGCTGCTTCCTGAGCGGGTGCTCGATTGCTGCTGGGACCCGGGAGGACGTGGGACTCCAGCTCCCTCACTCTTCCCAAGTGGACCCTGGCCCCCGGTTCTCCAAGGCACCCCCGGCCTCTGGTTCTGGACTGGGCTGCATCTTGGTCCATCTGGGGCCCCAGCTCCGGGCTCCTCCAGCTCTCCAGCCGTCGTGGGGCGTAAGACAGTCTAATCAATCCGCCTTCTACAGCCGCACCTACAGATGCCTTCTCTGGGTCTCTTCCTCTGGAGGACGCTGACTGACACAGTCCCAAGTACTGGACGCAGGTGCAGGAGGTAAAACGGGGCTCCAAATGCACTGGACATTGGTCATTCACCTTAGCATGAGGAGTGGTTTCACGTTGCCTGAAGATGCTGACCAGCCCAGGAGCCCAGGCATCCTTGGGGCCCAGATTGCTCTTAAAGTGCGTGTTCCACTAACTGCAGCCAGGGCCTCCTGGAGCATGGGCAGAGGTGAGCCCATGGTCAGGGCACGGCACGCCCTGCTGCTCTGGACAGTCAGGAAGCTCCTGTGCCAGTGGCCACCTGGGCCTTGGCTCTCCTGACACCCGTCGCCTGGCTGCCCCTCGCCTCTGCCTCTAGGAAGTTGTCCTGCCGTCCCGATGTTCTGCCGTCCTCCCCAGGCATGGCTGAAGAGTGGCTCTTGCTCCTCTTTCCTCCCCTGCCTGGGTCCTACTCCCCTCAGCTGGCCTTTCCACAGCCAGAGCCCCTCAGGCGGCCTCCCTGTGATGTGGCTGGCCCCGATTGTCCCCCACTCCTGGGCCACTAGGGACCTTCCTCTTACTTGACCTCCCCCTTGGTGTCAGCCTCCCGTCTGGCCCACCCCTGCCTGCCAGGAGTCCCCAGAGTCCCCACTTGACAAGGTTGGCTGTCCAGGCCACGGTCCCGGCTCAGCCGGGTAAGGCCCTGCAGACCCCTGGCTGTGGTGTGTCTTGCACATGAGCAGGGACCAGCAGATGCCCCTCATCTTCTGTATTGGGCTCTGTGGCCTTTATTTCCACAGTGACCTGGGATGTCAGCATAGGCGGGAGGCCCAGGGGGAGCACTGAGCTCAGCAGGCCTGCAGGGTGCACCTCCTTTCTGTGGTGCAGACAGGTGGATGGGCTAGGAGGGGTGGGGATGGGAGCCCAGGTCCTGCCTCCCAGCCAGGGAACTTTCTGTCCACTCCTGATTCTGGGATTCCCCTTCTCATTGTCCTGGGAGGGCTGGGGGTCTCTGGCAAATCCTGCCCTCTGGCTTCTCACACCCACCTTCTGCTGCTGGACCTCTCCCCAGGTCTCTGACTCGACCATGAACAAGAGGGCCAGAGCTCTGGGGAGAAGCTGTGCTCACCCTGCCACTCCCTGAGGGGTTGCCTGCCCTTTCCAGCTGTGCCCAGAGAAGCCAGCAGACAGGCAGCTACAAGCCAGGTGTTGGCTAGAGCTAAGGCAGCAGACAGGCCTGCATTCCTGGGTGTGCTCTGGGTGCTGCTGAATCCAATCTGAGTGATGCTCTGGGTGGGCCTGGTGGTCAGGGCTCTGGAGCCACCCAAGACTGGCAGTGGTCAGCTGACTTACAAGGCCATCTGCCCCTGTGCCTTTTGGATACAAAAGCCTCCTCTGGAGTGGAAGGGGCTCTGGCTGCTCAGGGTACCCTCCTCTGAGGTGCAGCCCTGCAGAAACCTCACAGCTGGCCCAGCCTCTGCCCACTTGCCCCAGGGGTGTCCTTCCTCCTGAGCCTGGGCCTTGGGGAGCTCTTCCTGCACAGTGAGCTCTGCCTTGTCTTCCCCACTTGGGCCCAGGCTAGCGCCAGCCTCTCCTGACCCTGACAGTGCCCGAAGCCTCCTGGTCCCCAAGCCAGGTGTGATGTCTGTACCAAGACTTTCCTAAGAGCAGCAGCCCATGGTAGTCCTGATAGACTGCTTCCTTGCCAGTTCTCCAGCCGGACAGCTGGAAGGGCCCTGAGCCTATTTGGAGGCCTGAACATGCCCTGGGGCTGGAGGAAGGGCCAGCAAGGCCTCCATTCCTATCCTCAGGTTGAGGCCAGCAATGCCCCGGGCTTGTTCCCTGACCAAGAGCTGAAGCTGGGGCTGTGTGGGGCCCAGCCTGGTCAGAGGGTGGTCAACAGGTTGGGAGTGACATCACTGAGGGAGAGCAAGAAGCGCTGGTGGCCCCTGGGGTGTCCTGGGCTAGAAATGCCATGCTCTGATGGCCTGCTCGGGCTGGCTCCGCAGGTCCAGTCTTCCAGCTGGAAGCCGTCCACACCCTTGCTCTGCAGAGGGGGAAGCTGGGGCCCGGGAGGTGAGTTCCAGGAAGAGCTGGGCCGAGATGGAGGGGAGGGGAGGGCAGGGTAGGCAGGGCCCCCTGCACCTTGGGCCCTCCTCTTTTTGGGCATCATGCTGAGCCCTTGTGTCACAGGTGGGTTGGCAGGGGACATAAGGGCAGTCCCAGTGCCTGGGCATAGCTGGGGGCAAGCCTTACTTGCAGCAGGCCACCCAGCTCCTACTGGCCAAGTCAGGGCTTGCTTTGGGTGTGGCCATCCCCAGGGGAGGGTCCTGAGCCATCAAGCTATTCCCTGTGAGGGCCCAGGACCTCGTCCCCTGGAGCAGGGACAGGTGCTCAGCCGCCTTCAGAAGGGAGAAAGGGTGTCTATGATGCCCAGGCCACCCCTGGCTCTTCTCCACAGACTTGGGTCCAGGCCCAGGACCTAGGCTGGGGGTGCTGGCTGGTCTTCCCCACCCTGGGGGCAGAGTTGCTGGGTATGGGGGCGCCCAGTCACATCAGGGTGCCTCCAAGTTCTGGTCTGGTTTGGGGGCTCACATAGGTAGGAGTCCCCCACGCCTACACAGGCAGGAGGGTTTCCTGTTGGAACCCAGGATGCAGGTGGCAGCACCGCCCTCTGTCCCCGCGCCAGCCTGGGCAGATACAGGAGCCGGTCTGCGCGGCCCCAGTTCGTTTGGCGGTGTGTTGCGCCCTCTGCTGGTGAGAGGCGGTGCCGCTCCTCTTTGTCCCAGGGCAGCTGGGCCGGGTCTCCCTGGGCAGGGTCTCCCCAGGCCGGACAGTGAAAGGGTGTCCAGACTGCCCACAGGCCCCTCAGTCTGGGGCGTCGCCCCCACCTGGGGGCCCAACAGAGCCCGCTGTGGACAGTGGGAGACGCAGGCACCCAGGCAGATGGCCCTGCACATCAGCTGACCGCTGCCGTAATTTCTGATAATGGATCTCTGTGGTTTTTGGAATTTCTGTGACAAAGCTCCTTTTGTCCCTTTGTGCTCATTTATGTGAACCAGTTGCTTGGTGCTAACATCTTTGAAAACCCCAAAGTAGGAGTAAATTGGATGCTGAGCAGTGTTTTTTTTAACAATAAGTAATTTTCATCCATGGAAACGTGAGCTACACCCCACCCGCCCCATCGGCGGCAGGAGGGTCACGGGGACGTGCTTTTTGTGCATAATACCTTTGTGTCAAAACGTATGACATAGATCATTTACATCCAAATTGTGGTTTGGACGAGTTGTGAGCTGAAAATTGTAAAAATAGCCAAATCTGGCAGAGAAATGTGGACTAACAAAGAGCTTAAGGAGGTAAAGAATCCAAGTGCCAGGCAGGGTGGGGTGGGGGGTGTCGTGGAGAGCACTCGCCCCCATCAAGAGCTCTGGATTCAGTCCCAGCCCTGGGATCAGAGAGCGGGAAAGTGGCATTTCCACTAGTAGTTGATGTTTTATAGCTCTGTTTTCTGTGGCCAATTACACAATGATTGGGTGAACTCCCTCCCCTTTTAGTGCGGGGTGAGGACTGAACCAGGACTTTGCACAAGCCAGGCAGCACCCCCGCTGAGCTTCACCCCCGCCCAATCCAGGACTCCACGTGCCAGGTGGGGAGGGACAGGCCGAGGGGCAGTCTTGCTGACAGGCTCTGGCAGGTGGTACAGGGCCTCACCCTGCAAGAGAAGGGGAGAGTGCGCGCGGGTGTGTTTCTCTCTGTCCCCTCTTCCTAAGCCTGCAGGTTCAGTCGTGGGGCCCCACCCCGTTCCCTTATCTGTCTGAATTAACCCGGGGCCCCACCTCTGAACTCAACTCCATAGTCGGTTCTTTCTGCACCCCCACTACCTCAGGTGGGGGCTGAATTTCAACACAGGAACCCTGGGGACCCTCAACTGGTCCCAACGATAGCTGTTTGAGGAGTAGTCAGTGAATATTTTTCAGGTGTAAGACATAGACATTGGTTCAGAACTCTGTGGGCCAAGTGGAATGGACATATGAGGTAAAAGAAAGGTCGGTGCCTGTTCAGGATCGTCTTTTACAGTGGGAGACAGCGGGCACCCCGGGCCTGTGGTTTAGATCTTCTTAAAAGACAGATCCGATGGTGGTTGAAAGCAGGTCAGTGTTTGCTGATGATACAGAGGACAACACTGATGAATCTCAAAGACATCTCTTGAAGTAAGAGACATCTCATGCCAGAGAGACCCCCGCGGAGCACTGTGATGTGGAATTCCAGAATGGCCAAAATTAGCCCTTGAGCAGAAGTCACAGGGCCAAAGTCACCCCATGGCTGCCTGGGGGGGGGGTTGGCTAGGAGATGGTGGGAGGGATGTTCTGGGGTGAAGGGTGTGGGCTGCCAGGGTGGGCTGGTTTTCCTTAGGGACATTCAGGAGAGCTCTTGGCCCCGCCCCTGAGTCCCCCAGCCCTGGACGACCCAGATCCATGTTCTGTCCCTGTGCTGGACTTTTCACGAGTGGACTTGCTGTCTGCTCTCGTGATGGCTCCTCTCCCTCGGCACCCTGTCCTCAAGCTGCTGTGGCCCAATGACGTTGGCTACGTGCAGATTTTACTTCAAGTGAAAAGAGAATGGTGAGCTCGCACGGAACCTGACCCAGCTCACGACCCACCTGCAAGGCTCAGGGGAGCGGCCGGCAGCTCCAGCAGCAGAGGGATGGAGGCCAGTGGGGACAGGAGGTGAGGGGACAGATCCAGGACTCCACGTACCGGGTGGGAGAGGTGGCCTCTGTGCTGTGATTTCAACTTTTCTGTGTTTGAAAGTTTCCTAATAGAAGATGAGGACAATGTGTAGAGGGCGGGCAGCCTCGTCCTCAGTGGCTGGCACATGCCTGCTGCCCAGCTCAGGCCGGCTGCCCTGCAGCGTCCCTGGTCTTGGGAAGGGAGGAGGGTGGACCAGAAAGCGTACCCGTGCAGGCCGAGTGGGCCTGGGACCCACTGCAGCAGGAACAGCCTGCTGCTGCTCTCCGAAAGGCAGGAGCAACACGGGCTCCTTATAAAGACCCAGGAGACGCAGCTCCAAGGTGGAGGGAGTGAAGCGGCTCCATCCAGGCGAATGCGACCTTGGCCAGGCTTCCTGAATGCAGGCGTGGGCTCACTCGTCCTTATTTCCTGTTGAATTCCTTAAGGTTACGCCTTGTCCTTTGAGAGCTGCTTTGGCTAAACCCCTGGGCCAAGAGCCTGCAATCTGGAATTTCGTTTCCTCCTTGAGTCAGAGACATCCAGAAGGCCGTGCTTCTTGTCTCACACTAGCATTTGTTGAGCACCCTCTGTGTCCCCTGTGCTGTGCATGTTGAAGAATTGCTGCCTCTCCTCTCCAGAGGCAGAGTGTGTGACAGCGTGGTCCTCATTCCACAGACACAAGGCAGACGCCACCTGCCCGTGAGGGCACAGGAGGGCAAGTGTGGGCTTGTCCTTGAGGCAATGCTGAGCTGACTAGAGGGGAGAGCCTCTGCGGCGAGGTCTCTGTTAGTTGCGTGACTTAGCGCACTGTGCTCGCTGAGTAGCTTGCAGGCTGCCCTCTCGGAACCTCCTCAGGCTTTCTGGGTCCTCCCATGTCCTTTGTTTGCTTGGTATTTGAGAGGAACCTGCCTTCTTCCTTTGTAGAGTGCAACGTCCTGTTTGCCTATTAATGCACGTGGCTAATTGTTTTATTGATATCCTCTCTTCCTTTACTCATTTTTTGATCTGCAATTACTGAGGAGGTACATTGAAGTCTCCCACTGTGACTGTGGGTTAGGACCCCCCCCCCTCCGTGTTTCTGGCAGCTTTTCTCCATATGCTTTGGAGCACGAGGTTAATAAGTGTGATGTGGTCTCAGCGGATGTGTCAGGCTGGCCCTGTTGGGGCTCCGCCAAGGTCCCTGCCAAGCTTAGCATCTAATTTCTAAATTTAATTTCCTCCAAGATGGTGTGGGATTTTGCTCCTTAAGGACTTTAGGAAACAAAACACCAATCTCAGCTTCTATGCCAGTGAAAGAAAGTTGAGGAACAGGCAGACACGATGCCCAGTGCCACCTGCATGTGCCACAGTGGAGCTGGGGTGTCCTCTGGCTAGCAAAGGGAGGAGGGCTGGGGCCTCATCCATGACCAGCAGGGACTTCTTGGGCTTGGCTCCCATGGGACTGGGACCTTGGGTGGCTACAAAGCTTTCCCAGGGCCAGGCGGTGTGGGTCCCTGAGCACAAGGTGGTGGGGGTGTGCCTGGGAGGGGCCTGCTTTGGGCTGGTCTTGGGGAGTCTCTCCAAGCAGGAGGGCGAAGCACACTGCTGTCCCCTAGATGGGCAGCCTTGTCCAGGCAGTGGGAGGCCTGACTAGAACAAAGAGGCTGTGCAAAGGGACCTCTGCAGGTCTGCTGGAGCTAGGACTTCCACCCTCTCCTGCGCTCAGCCTGAAACTCACACCATTGGCTTCCCTGCTTCTCAGGCCTTTGGCCTTGGGCCGGTACTGCACCGGGGACTCCTGGGTCTCCGGCTAGCTGACTGTTCGTCCCCTGCGAGGGCGTCTATGCCCCCCGTGGTTTGGGTGTGAGGTGTCCTCAGAGCTCCCGTGTGAATGCAGGGATGTCCGAGGCACAAGGGACTCAGTCACAAGAGCCATGGCCTCATAAGTGGTGGATCTGATGGGTCGGCAATTTGAGAGGACAACTGTGCTGCGTGGTGACTGAAGGCAGGTGGCTGGGGGAGGTGGGTCACCAGGTGTGACTTGGGGATTCTATCTTGGCCCCCTGGCTCCCCTCACTGTGCTTCCCAGCTCTCCTGCACACACTGCCAGGACGCTCCTTCTCACCAGAGCAGTGGAGTCAGCTGGCCATGGACCGAGCCTCTGGACCTGGGAGCCAAAATAAAACTCCTCCACTCCAGGTTGCTCCTGTCAGGTGTCGCAGTTATGGAAAACTGACCAGGACACCACCCGTCCCTGTTTTAGTCAGGTTTTTTGCTGCTGTGACTTCAAGAATGGTTGCAGAGGAGGGAAAGTTTATTTAGGGGCTTGTGGCTTCAGAGGCCTCAGTCCAGTGATGGCAGGCTCCAGGTGAGGCAGGACACCCTGGCAGAAGAGTGTGGTGGAGAGAAGCAGCTCACATGACCATCAGACAGCACAGAGACTCCTCTCTCCAGATACAAATACATGCCTCAGCCACGCCCCGATGCCCACCCCCCAGCCACACCCGCGTGCCTTCAGTTCCCACTCAATCTCACCGATTGCTTAAGGCTCTCAGGACCCAATCCTTGCCCCTCTGAACCTTCTTGTGCTGTCTCACACGTGAGCTTTTGGGGGACGCTTCACACCCAGACTGTAACAGTCCTGTTGGCTCTGTTTCTCTGGAGACCCTGACCATGCCCGTGGCACTGCTGGGGACCACTGGACCCTCAGGTCATCCTGTCCTGCGGCTCTGGTGTTCCTGCGTGCAGAGCCTCCTCCTCAGTGGCATGGAGTGGCTGGCTGTGTGCATTTTCTGTAGGTGTGCAAGGTGTTGCTGCTCACGGGGGTCAGGGGCTGCTCTCTGCTTGGAGGTCAATGTCTGGGCAAAGCACACCTCTCCTAGGGCTTGCTGACGGGTGGGGTACGTGTGTTATCTGAAGGAATATCCTGCTTATTCCATTGCATGCTTTTGCGCTGAAATCCGCCATCTGATAGGATGCCGCCATGGGCTCTGTCTCTTCTTCTCCCTCTTCAGATGTATCAGGGGGACCTCCCTCATTGGGGCCTTAGGCCCATTACTTCTCCAGAGCAAGCGGGGCTGCTGGATGTCGAGGGCCTGGCCCATGGGGAGGACTTTGTGCAGGGGCGCTCTCCCCAGCCTGGGGCCCTGTCCCTCCCCATCTGCCCAGTGCTCTGCACTGACCTGGGGTGGGCACCATACCTCCCCCACTCCCCAGGGCCAGCTTGCCAGAGCCCAGGGGCCGGGGGTGTTGGGGGTGTGGAGCCCCTCCCACCTCTGCAATGCAGATCTGAGTGGGAGCTCTGCAGATGCGCTCCCTGCCGACAGCCTCTCGTGCTCTCCTTAAAGACATTTTCACCAGGAGTCAGGGACTTTCTGCAAACAGCAGAAACTCTCTTCACCTTTACCATCTTCCCTGACCCCCGGAGGCACCAGTGATTGCAGAGCCAGACTTGGAGGACTGACCCTGTGAGGGATACTGAGCTGTGGGTCTCCATTAGTGGATGCCAGGCCTGGGCCTGCGGGGCCCGAGCTGTGGCCGTGGGGGAATACCTGGGGTGGCAGAGGGGTGGCACCCTCCTGTCTGGAGCCCTCTGCAGCACCACACTTCGGACAGTCAGCCCTGCCCCTCCCACCTGTCCCAGACAAAGACGGCCCAAGCCCTTCTGGAAGTTTTCCAGGGCTCTTCTCACTCGGGGCAGCTGCGGCCCCTACACCAGCCCAGGTGGCGGTTCCATTGACTCAGCCAGGTTGACCACCAGGCGCGGCTGAGCACGGTGGTCTGCGGCCCTCAGCCTGTCCAGCAGGCGCAGAGCAGCACATCTCGTGGCCCCCTGCTCGGGGAGGCCCAGTGAGTGCTCAGGGCTGGCTCCGGAGAGGCCCCGAGAAAGGCCTTGTGCTGGAACAGTTGTCCTGGCCCCAGACTGTGTGCCGCAGGGTTGGTTCTCCCCCAGGCCCTCCCAGTGGATCCCAGCAGACTCCCAGGGAGGGAGCAGGTGGAGCCCCACACATCCCGGCAGTGTCCCAGCGTGTGGCTGGGCGAGGCAGGGTGGTGGGACTGGATGCAAAGCCCAGCTGTGGCCTCAGGAAGGAAGGAAATGGGACTTCGGCGGGGAGGGCCAGCTGTGCAGCTCCTGCAGAACAATCACGGTTGCTTCCTGCTTGTGGCCTCCCTGGGCAGGCAGCCTTGGTCTGAGCCTAAGTTCCTCTCCGGGGAGGGACAGAGAGGGCAGCCTTGCCAGACCTCAGAGGACAAAGAGCAGGCCCCAGAGCGCTGGGTCTTGGGCACACACCCAGAAGTCACGCACCCCGGTGGGGGTGGCTGGTGGGCTTCAGATGCCCTTCAAGCGGGAGCCAGGAAGGTCCGAACAGGAAGGTCCATGAGCCCTGGAGGCTCTGGGAGTCCTGGGGGCTGCACGTGGGGAGGGGCTCTATGTGTCCCGCAGGATCAGCAGTGGGGCTGTGAGCCGCAGCTGCAGGGGTGCCCAGGACGGAAGCAGGGACAGCGAGGGCTGGACCTGGGAAGAAGGGACAGGCTGGAGAAAGCACAGGGGGAAGGTGGGGACAGGGGACAGCGCAGACAGGGAGAGATGGGTGTCACCCCAGCGCAGGCCTGTGGTCCTGCCAGGGAGACCTGCTGGCAGGCCTCAGGGTGCCAGGACTCCCTGGGGTGCCTCTGTGTGGGCCCACTGTGCAGGGCAGGCGTAGCCATGGTTGGTCCCCGGTGCCCTTCTCAGGGACCTGGGCTTCTCTACCATCCCCTGCTTCCCACGTTCCTGCCAAGACCCAAGGAAGGTTCGGTTGGTCAGGCTTGGGTCATGTGCCCATGCAGAATGCCCTAGGTGGCCAGGCCAGGCCCCGCACTGACCTCAGATCCAGAGCTGTCAGCCTCCCGTGCACCACACCTGTGCCTCCCTGGACCATGGCACTGGGCCTCGGGGCTGGGCAGGGGAGGAAGACGGCTGCAGGGATGCCTCATGGGAGAGCCAGGGACTCAGGAGGTCTGCACCTGCTGAGTGAAGGGTGGAGGGACGGAGGGCAGGAAGACAGGTGGTGGTTAGGGTCCTGGTGGTGACAAGCTCAGGGCTGGGCGGGTCACCAGGGGGAGTGGGGTGGAGGTCACTGGGCAGGGAGGGGCCTGCAGAGGAGGTGGGTGTGGACTGTGGCAGCCCCAGGGGTTGGGGCCAGGGCCTGGGCTGGGCAGTACAGTCGCAGGAGCGGAGCCCCAAGCACAGTTCTCCCAGGCCTGAAGGGCAGTCTCCCGTGGTGCTGTGGGAGGAGGGTCATGGGGCCATCAGAAGCCCTGGGACCTCAGTCCTGTGCCCACAGCCCTACCGGTGTCCCCTCCTTGTTGTCTCAGCCTGCCTCCTCCTGGGACCCCTGGGGCCAGGAGGGATGGCAAGGGTTAGGGAAAGGCTGGGAACTGGCCCCTCGCTCCTAGAATCTCTTACCCAAAGGCTTGACCACCAGGAAGTCGCCTTGCCCTTGGGATGGCTCACCTCCCAAGCCTTGTGCTGGGGCGGGGGTCCCAAGCCCCTGTCTGTCACTAGGCTGGCTGGGTTGGAGGCAGCAGCCCGCAGGGTGGTCGACTTAGCCCTAGGAGAGCTGGCCTCTCTGGGGACCTCCAGCTCCCAGTGTGGGGTGCTCTGCTCTGGGTGGTCCGTTGGCTTCTTCCCTGCTTCCCCCTCCTCTTGGGCATTGGTGGGGCCCAGGGAGGCACTGGCAGATGGAGGGATGGGGTCGGCAAAGAAACCCAGAGGTGTGGCCCAGGTGGGTGGCATCGCTGGGGCCCTCCCACGGCAGTCCACTCTGTGGGGTGTGCAGGGCTCCAGGGTTTTGGGCCTGGTCACTGGGGGCGTCACTAGAGGGGTTTGGCATCCCATCTTTGGGAGGGGCATAGAGAGGGGGGTCTGAGCCAAGGGGAGGTAGGTCTGGGCTGCCAGGCTGCCAGTCCTGTGCCCACAGCTCCAACATTTTCTCCCTGTGCCCAGTGTGGGGTGGCCATAAGTGCTCCGCCCCGCAATCCCTGCAGGGTAGGTCCAGGATCGGGGCTGAGGACCAGTCCCTCCGCGTGGGCGTGGCCGGGACGGTTCTCTGTGGGAGCTGGGCAGGGTGGTTATGGGCGGAGCTAGGGCCTGGCGGGATCCAGGTCCTCGCTGTCCAGACGCAGTGGAGGTCGTGCCCACACTGGCCACACGGGGTCGCCAGAGCTCCGCCCACGGCCTGGGCGGGAGTCTCCGGTGCTTGGTCCGACACAGAGCTTTGGGGAAACTGGGTCCTCACACCCGCGGTGGGCGCCCGGGCCACGGAGCTCTTGCGGGTTCCGGGGGGAAGAGGTGCTGCCTGCCCCCTACCCCCCTACTCCCCCACCCCCACCACAGACTGGGGGCTTCCTGGGGGAGAGGACTGCCTGGTGAACTCTGGCTGGACACTGGTTTCTGGGGCCAGCGGGAGTGTCTGTGCCCAGGAGAGATGGGGGGGTGGGCGTCCTGGAGTTAGGGCAGGACCACCAAAGTCCTCAGCCAGTCCTGGCTTCCTGTCCTCGCACCTGGGCAATCCCCACCACAGCCAGGAAGAAGGGGCAGCTCTCCCAGGAAGCCAGGAGGAAGGGGGCAGGTCCCACACCGTGTCCTAGCAGAGGGGCCCTGAATAATGCATGCTATGCAAACAGGGGTATTAACACAGGAGGAGGGGGAGGCCCATTTCATGTTAATATTTATTAAACCCACAGCCCTGTCCTTCAAGAGCCTCATAAATATTTATTCCCAATTAAACATTTATATGAAGGAGATTGCTTCTCCTCCCCCTCAAAGAACCTGTTTGAAGCTGGTGCTGGTGGTGGTGGCGGGGATGTGGGGTCTCTAGGGAGGGGGCTGGAACCTGTCACTTGAGTCTGTCCCCGAGGAGCTTCCCTTTGCAAGCTGGTGGCTCCAGCCAGTGCTTACCTGATAGCTTCACCCAAGTCCCAGATAGTGGCTCCTGCTGACCTGTGAGGACACCTGCAAAGTCCCCACAGTCACGACCCTTGCCCCCAGTTGCAAAGCCAGAGCCTCCAGTAGTTCCCTCTTGGAGTTTAGCAGTCATGTGCGCCTCAGTAAGATTTAGTTGGCAGAGTGGGGGGTGGGCATGTTGACATTGGTGGGTACCCCTGGGGACAGTGACCGTGTCCTCAGGCTCCCCCCCCCCCCCCCGTGCTCTGCGGCTGGACCCTCTTTGGTTGACCTTCTGTGTCCAGGGGGAGGTGCACTCATCCCTGTCCACAAAAGAACCCTCCCTCCTCCAGGCGGCTTCCAGGGGGAGGCTCCCTGTTTTCCTTTACTCCACCTGCAGCCAGCTTTTTAGAGGGGACAGCATGAGGACCCAGCTTGATTTCTCTCCCTCTGAGGATCCACTTTCCCTGACGCTGGGGCCCCCTGGATTCGTGGGGTCACCCGACCTCCAAGAGTTCCCCAAGGCCTCCTCCGAGTCCCCTGCTCCTTTCGGGCACCACCGGCTTTGTGCTCTCCTGTGTTCAGCTGCCCCGGCTCAGCGCAGTGTCTTCCTGGGGAGCCAGCCCTTTCTCTGCTTTGTTCCTGCTCAGCTTCGCTTTCATGGGATTTTTTTCTTCCACAACGTGCTTAGAATGGGGCTGTTGAGTTTCAAAAAAAAAAAAAGCCTGCGGGAAGTTTGATTTGCATGGCCTTAATCTAGAGACTTGGGGACAGTGGTGGGTGACAGTTCCAAGTCACCCCATCATGGCACTTTCTCCTCTTTGCTGCTGGCCTCAGCCTTTTCCTGGAGCTCCAACATTTTCTCCCTGAAAATCCAGGCCATTGTTTGGTAGTTTAATCCGCAGCTACTTAATTGCTTGGCTGCTGTCTGGACGACGGGGCTCATTTTCTGGTTGACTCCCATTGGCGTAGAGGACTAGTATCGAGCTCTGCAGCTTTAACTTGCACTGTTCCCGATCCAGTACTTCGCTGCTCTGTTTGCATTTCCTGCAGAGATGGCCCTGTCTCAGTAGCTTTGTCTCTCTCTTCCCCATCCTCACACCTCTGCCTTCATTTTTTGGCTTGTGGTGCCTGCTGGGACTTTCAAGATTGCATCAGCAGAGGGTGATAAGGGACGTTCTTGTCTGACTTCTGATCTTGCAGATTGTGGCTTAGGCTCCTCATGTCTGGTGTTTCCTGAGCGTCTTGGGAAACTGTTTTACCAAGTAAAGGATCTTCGTTTATTTGTGGCCTTCTGAGAGCTTTAGGGGTTACAGGTATGTGCGGGGCTCTGTGTGGTCCATTCCTGTGTCTGTGAGACCAGTGGGACTTTGGTCCTTCAGTCCTTCCAGAGGACTTGGTGGCTCTCTGGTGGACTGATGGAATGGGAGCCGTTTTGCTCTCTGTGGGTTGTAAGGTGCACACTTGTTTTATGAACCTCTAAGAAAGAAAAAATGCTGCCAGTAAAGCCATGTCACGATGCTTCATCATGGAGAGGCTGTGGGTTCCAGGAAGCGTGGTTCCGCAGACTCACGTGATCACAGCCTGTTATCAGAGCTCACTCTTAAGCATTCGCAAAAAGGGAAGTAAAAGCAAGAATAGTGAGTTAAGGTGATCCTAAAATGTCTTCACTCTCAGAACTCAGTCGGGTTTCAACTCCGTGTCACCAGGGTCCTGTTTCTTCCGTCTAGAGTCATTCCCTGGGCCTTGGGAGTGTGCTTAGGGTGCCATGCTCCCAAGGAGACGCCCACGTCCCTCGGTCTCCCCGCCTGTCTGGGTGTGTGACAGTGGGGTTTCCCTGTCTGACCAAAACATGTTGGGAAGTCTCTGGGGTCACAGCCAGAGCTCCTTCCTCGGGTGACCCTCAGGGTCTGTGGATAGGACGCCCTGACCGTTCAGCCCACTGGGGAAGTCCCATCTGGCCTGATGCCGCGGAGAGTGTCATCTGGTGGGTGCAGACTCCTCTGCTTCCCTCGACTGTGGTCCAAGCTTCAGTTCTGCACAAGCCACACACAGGCAGGGCCGACCCCACAGTTTGAGGGATACAGTCCCTGGCTTCTGTCCCCACTGAGGTCCCAGGCCACCTGCACTGTGACCAACTGGTCCAGACTCCCCTCAGGTTTGATCATTCACGAGCCCGGTTTGCAGACTGGGGAAGTGCTGCCCCTCTGGTGGGAACTTGTTGTAAAGGGCAGGACTCGGGCGTGAGGTGGCGTCCTGCACGGCCCCCCTGGCCCAGCCTCCATGGGTCTGCTTCCTGTAGTCAGGACTGATGGAATTGCTGCTGCGGGGCAGGCTCTGGTGAGGCCCTCAGACCGCCGCCTCTCCTCCACCTGCTGCCCCTCTGGTCTGCCCTGGAGAGCTTGGGCCTCGTTGTGGCACCCGCTGGCTTCCCCTGACCGTGGTCCGTGGCCTGCAAGGGGCTGCCTAGGGAAGCCCTGACCCCCAGTGCGATGGCATTTGGGGGTGGGCCTTTGGGAGGTGATGGGCTTCAGTGAGGTCCTGAGGGTGGGCCCCCGTGATGGGTTGGTGTCCTTATGAGGAGAGGAAGAGGCTCTGTCTCCCACCTGCTCATGCCTAGGAAGCTTGTGCCTGGAAGCTCTGGCCTGGGAACCCAGCCCCAGGTGGCCAGACCACTCAGGACCCCACCTGTGCCCTCTTCTGGTTCCTGGTGCCCTCTCGTCCCCACCCCAACACCTGGATTGGCCTCTCAGGTCTGGTCCCTCCTGGTCACTCAGCTGGGACAGGCAGTGTGCGTGCCCTGCTGTCTCCGCAGCCCTGGCCCCAGGACCTGACGATCCTGGCCCAAGCCCTGTCCTCTGGTGTTGGCTTGGCTCTCAGAGACCTCCTTCCTGGTCTGCACAGGGCAGTGGGCAGGGCCTGCGCTGTCCCTGGCCTCCTGCGGCTTGCCCTGGGCTTCTCTACCTCCGCGTCTCACCTGCAAAGCAGGAAAACTGTGGGACCTCTTCACAGGCAGGGAGGTGAGGGACGGTGGTAGAGTCCCTGAGGGGTTAGCAAGTGCCTTCCACCCAGGAAGGCTCTGGCTGCTGTGCCCGCGGGGCCCAGGGCTCTGCGAAGGCAGGGACACGAGGGCCTGGCACCGTGTCCCAGATTCCTCCAGCTTCCTCCAGCACACACCAGTGCCCTTGTGGAGACCTGCAGTGTGCGTGGACGGGGCGGGAGCTCTTGGTGTCGAGGGCCTGGTTCACCCGCCTCAGCGTCTCCTGTGCTCTCTAAGGCCCAGGAGCAGGGTGGGCATCGGGGCAGCTGGGAGAGAGAACGGAGGGAAGGGGGGTCAGAGCATGGAGGCGAGGGAGGGGCTGGAAGGGAGGGCTGCAGGGGTGAGGGAGGCGAGGAGGGTACTGGGGTGCAGGTGGCGCATGGAGCCCAGGGGTGCCTGGGGCCCTCCAAGGGCCTGTGGGTTTTCATGCCAGTGGACAGGCCTCTGTCCCCACCTCCCATTCCTGCCTGTCACTTAAGGGGTCTCTCTCAGACCCAGGGAGGTGACATCTGGGGTCACATTGGGTAAAGGGCCTCTCAGAGACATCCCGGAGCGTGGTCCCATTCCAGGCTGCTGTCGATGCCCCAGGGCTCCTGGGGTCGGTAAGGACCCCTGCCATTCTGGGGTGGGGGCAGTCCATGGGGCCAGACCTCCTGGCAGGGGCCGACCCTTTCACTTGCCGGGAATGGGGTGCTTGGGGTGGGGCTTGACCTGGTTCATGATTCAGTGATTTAAGTGAGATAACAAAGGGCTTTTTATTTGCATATGAAAGTTATGAAACTCAATATATCCTGAACACGGGCAAATTAGTGGGCCGGAAAAGCCCGAGCGGTGGCCATGAGCACTGGGCTGGGAATAAAGGTCAGCGCGAAAGACGGATGGACACGTCCTGTTAATGGCCCAGAGACAAGTGTGTGTAAAAATTTATCCCCTCCCCTGTGACGGTTCCTCCCGCTCCTGTGGTGTGTGTCTTAAATGTGCTCTTGTGTATATAATGTTAATTTAGTCGTAAAATAAAAGGCAGCAGCTCAGAGAGCCCGCGTGCACCATTAAACCCAAGCGCCGCTGTGTGTGTGAAGGATTCGCAGTTCTCTTTGCGGGTGGGGGGGAGGGGCGTCCATGGAGGTGGGGCCTGGCCGCCCTTGGCCTGGGAACTACTGTGGGAGCAGCTTGGAGCTGGGGGGAGTCTGGGTGGACAAGGACCCAGCCCACGAGGGCGTCCTGGCAGGGAGAGTGGCCCACGCCATTGCGTCCCTTGGAGGTCGGGGTGGTACGTGGACGGGGCAGGTGGCGCTTCCCCTGCTGGGCAGAATAGCCGGAGGTCCCCAGGAGAGGAAAGCCGGGAGGGGCCACCCACACGTGGCAGGACTCCACACCTTTCCTGACCTCTCCGTGCTGTGCACCCGGGTGAGCCCAATGGAGTTCACGCGTCCTGGGAGGGCGCTGTGCTGTGGACCGAGTGGCTGCTGGTCTTCTGCGTGGGTCACTGCAGAGCCTCCTGGGGGGCTAAGGTCCAGTGCAGGTCCTCTGTGGGCCTGGGCGTCCTCACGTGGGGACTCAGTGCCTCGCAGGACAGGGCCATGGTGCAGTGGCCCTTCCCAGAACCTGATGTCACAGGGAGGGCTGGCCCGGAAGCCCTGGCAGTCTGCGCGGTCCCCTGAGGCCTGCTGAGCTGTCTCCTGCAGGGACCTCTCCTTGGCCCTCCCTGCCTGGCTGCCCCAAGGGTCCCTCAGCAGGTGGGGTGTGTGCACACCGTGCCTCCCCGTGAGAGGTGGGCTCAGGAAGATCAGTGGTCCCATAAGAAGAGACCCAGATGGCTGGCTCCTTCTCTGCCGTGTTTAGACATCCCTGCCAGCCAGGAGGAGACCCCTGCCGGAGACCCAGCTTCCACCCAGCCTCAGAGGAGAGGCGCCTCTGGTTGAAGCCTGTCTACAGCGCTTTGCTGTGAACTAAGCAGGGAGAGGTGGGGAGGGGAGAGGGTGGGTTGGAAGGGGTGCGGCCGAGCCGAGGCTGGGACCTGTGTACTCTGGGTCAGTGGGGGGCAGGTGGGGTGCATTTGAGGGCCACTGTGCCTCAGGAGGGGCAGGCAGCCCAGGCACTCTGCCTAGCTGACCGGAGCCCCTTTTCTCATTCTCCACAGGCTGGAAAGCCCTCTCCTCTCAGGTCAGGGCCCAGCAATCCGGGGACTGAGCCACGTCCTAGCTGGCCTGGCCAGGACGGGCGAGGTTTTCTGCCTTCTGATGCCCTTCACCTGAGGATGCAGGGGAGGCCCCGCCCCCGCCACCTCACTGCTCCCCCCACTTGCCCAGGACCTCTGGTTTGGGGGGTGGTCTCCACAGGCTCCGTGTCTTCATGGAGGCATTTCTTACCTGGGCATGTGGTGGCCCTCCAGCTGCAGGTCCCTCTGGGCACCAGGACCAGCCCTCGGGGCTCCTGAGGTGTTGGAATGCCAGACCCCCTGGTGTGCCCTTCTTTCTGGTGACTGCTGAGCCTTGACACCTTGTCCCACTTCAGGCCACGGGGTTTGAGGGGCACGCAGAGCCCATAACTGTCCACCTGTGGGGTCCATCTCACCTGTCTGGAGTCCACCCCAGGGGAATGTCTTCAGAATATTTCGGAATCTCTTCCTGGATTGCTGTCTGGGTCACCAAGGGTGAGAGGTGGTCTGCCCACTGCAGCCCCCTCCTCCTGGACTTCCGCCTCCCTATAGGGCAGTAAATCCTGGTGTGGACGAGCTTGTCCCCATGGAGAAGGAGGCTCTGCAGGGAAGACACTCACCTAGAGGTGTCATTGGATTCCCAGGTCCCACTGGTCCCACAGAGGGACAGTGGCTCCTTCAGACTCCCCTGTGTGCTGTCCCAGCCCTGCCGTTGGCTCTCTGGGCCCCCTTGGGGCAGCTCTGGGCTGGCTGTGGGGGCTCCTCTTCCCTGTGGGCTCAGTGGGCTACAGGAGGTGCTGGGCAGGCCTGTGCCTCTGCTCGCCAGGCCTAGCCTCCGTGCAAGTTGCCCTTTGTAGGGGGGGGGGTTGCCCTGATCTTCTCTCCCCCCAGGGGCACAGATTTGGGGGTCACAAGGCTGGACTGCTGCTTAGTCACCTCTCTGAGCCTCGGTTTCCTTGTCATATGTGGACAGTGGCCATGGGCCAGGGTTAGGGGCTCAGTTGGAGCCAGCTCCTTCTGTCTCCAGGGGGTGGCTGGGCAGGGAGGCCAGGCTGGGCTGGAGGACGTGGCTCAGTGCAGCTGCAGTGCTGGGCAGAAGGGAAGGGGCAGGTCCTGGTCCTGTCCTAGGTGGATGTGATTGGGGGGCACTCAGAGGGGGGAGATGGAGGCAGGGGCCTGTCTGCCTTCAGGGCCCCCCAGGTGGGAGGAGCGAGGACGGCTCCTGGTCAGCCCTCTAGCCCTCTGTTGCCTGGGGACTGTGAGACACAGGCAGGGGTGGTGTGGGGCTCATCCTGGTAGTAGGCACCCTGGCTGCCTGGAGAGCCCGGGGGACAACTTGCAGCAGCTGTTCCACCTTCTGGGTGGCCTCGAGCGCAGTCATCCCACCGGTGCCATTTCCCCGGCTCTCTAATAGGCTAAAGGGATTGGGCTGGATTTGTCAAGGACCCGCAGGGGTCACAAGGCAGGCTCTATGCTGGGAAGAGACAGTGGCCATTCTGCTGGGCACAACCTGAGGCCTGGCTTCAGGGGAGGTTGTGCCCACAGTCAGGTGGGGCTGCATGGGCTGCAGAGGCAGCAGGACAGCAGGTGGGAGGCCAGTGGCCGTGCACTTAGGTCTCTGTGGAGCTGGCCTCGGGCATGGCTGTCCCCACTGAGGGGCCCCACTCCTGGCTCCTCAGGGTCTCGGGCCAAGACAGGACAGCCTCGACTCCTGGGCCCCGGGCTGCTGCCATTTCCTCGGGAGCTTGACCGCCAGCACAGTGGCCCACCATCAGGCTGCTTTGCGCTGGACCCTGTGATCTCAAGAGCAGCTTCACGTCCCCCTGGGCAGAAGCTGGCCCTGGGGGGCCTCACACCTTCACGCCTGAGTGCAGGTGTGTACCCGGGAGACCAGCAGGTGCCTGGGGTGGGCGCTCTGGCAGAGGGGGCATCCCACCCATGACGCTGCTGGCTGAAGACAGGCCGTGTCCAGCACTCGCCGACAAGGCCCAGCAGGACTGGCATTGGCGTGGTCAAAGGTGACCGCTGTGTTCATGGCACCCCAGAGCAGGTGGCTCGCCCTGGCTGGGAACAGCACCCCTCTCCTGCGAAAATTGCCCAGTGGTGTGGCGGCCCTTCACCTGAGGTGGGCCATCCTGCCTTCCCCTCTTGGACGTACCTGCTGGCTCCTCCTGTTGGGGTGTCGGGGGCGAGCAGACAGGGAGCTGTGTGAGTAGGACCTGGGGCTCTGCGGGCACTGGGAAGATGACCCTCCGCCTGTCAGAGGGAAGGTGGTGGGGCTAGGCCCACCTGAGTGTGTGGCTTGGGCACTCTGTGGCAACCTCCACTCCCCCTGGGCAGCCTGCCTGGGGACTGTGCCTTGCAGCCCTATAATAAATTGGTTCTATTGTGGACATTGAGAAGGGCCGTGCCGTCTCTTGCCCACCATCCTGTCTGGTGAGGAGTTAGAGGGCTGGAGGTGGCCAGAGGCTGGTGCCTCTGGAGGGGGCATCCCTGCGAGGGAGAGAAGCAGGAGGAGCTGGGGCACAGCACCCTCGCTCACGCCCTCTGCTCAGGTGTCCACCTGGGCTGTCTGTGTCTTCTTTTTCACCTGCATTCCTACAGGTGCTCCTAGATATTCTGGATTCCGATTTTGAATTATCCACAGGCACTACTGAGATTTCTCCAGGTCTTTTTCTTTGTTAGTGGTACATTTTTGACATTTAGATTTTGATAGTTGCCGCTAGGCAGATTCACTCATGTGCTCCTTTAGGCCTGTTGCTTTTGTGGTTTAAGCGACTGCTCCCGGTCAGTTCCGTACTCAGGCTCTCCTATGCCTCCTTCCAGAGCCTTTGCCCATTTCTTTAACCAGCTGGGATTTAATGTGCAAGTCCTTCCTGTGTGGAAGGCAGCGTTCCCAGCGTCATTTTCTGAAGAGACCAGATTTGTGCCTGTTTTGTAAACCCTGCAGCCACTAGCCACACGCAGCTGGTTAAATCTAAATTAGTCTACATCATGTGCAGCATAAGATTCAGTTTCTTGCACCAGTTGGACCAAGTGCTGGTGGTCACAAGGAACACAACGGTTACAGTGATGGGCCAGGACGGGAGATGGGGTGCGCACCGGCCGGTCAGCCCAAGGGAGGCGTGGCAGCTGCTGTGGCCAGAGGCTGCACCCAGGGGACAGCTGGAGAAGTGGCTACAAGTGGACACACACACAGGGGTCGGGCAGGCCACACCTCTGATCAAAGTGCAGTAAACTAGGAGTCAGTCATCAAAATGGAACCCACAGCTGAGAAAGGAGAGATGCTTATGAACAGTTTGTGTTCAAAGAGCAGATCATGAGGGGACTCAGCCATGTTCGTGGGGCACAGTCGAGGCCAGGGAGCTGGTGGGTGTGGCCGAAGCGAGACGGCCTGTCAGGGCCTCTGTCCCGGGGACAGTGGTTAGTTCTGTGACCTGCTCCCTGCCCCAGGCATTTCTGGTCATGACTTTCTGATTTTCTGCTGCTACCTTCTTGGGTTTATCCTGTTATTATTTTTCTATTCCTTGATTTGGATTTTATTTAAATTTTGCAGTGCTGGTGATGAAACCCAGGGCATCGTGTGTGCCAGGCAAGGGCCCCACGTGAGCTGCACCTCAGCCCTGGGTTCATGGGGACTGGGATAGAGCTCCGCCGGTAGAGAGCTTGCCTCATAGGCACAAGGCCCTGGGTTCAAATCCAGCTCCGGGGAAAAAAAAAAGAATCATGATGATTCATTCTGCTATACTATAAGCAGCTTCAGGCTGTGCGTTTTCCTTTGAGGATTGCTTTAGCTACATTTCACTGGACCACTCTGCCTATCTCTCCACTTCCGTCCTATCCTGATTAGTTTTTGTGATTTTCAGTTATGAAGTGAAACTGATCTTCCAATCTGAGTGTCGATTTCTCAGTTTCTCATTGACAATGATACTGTGCATTTTAGTTGATATTTATTTGAAACTATATTCACCAGTATGTAGTAATTCTCTTAATCCTTATTAAGGCTTTATTCTTGATATCTCTTTTTCTGACAGTATTATAGATTTCTGAACTTTAAGAAAATAGCATAGTGTTTTTTCTCCCCATTTGACGTATGAATGTTCTGTGTTCTTACATCAGATGTCTTAGGAAAGCATGGGATTTCCTGCGATGTTTTTCTCTGCTTTCCATTTCTGATTTCTACTGGGTTGATGACGTTGTCTTTGTTCTTTCTTCTCCCCTCTCATGGTATGGATATTCTCAGTTCTATTTCTATCCTTTTAGTAGGTACTTTTAAGATTTTTAAACACGCATAACTGGCTTAAAAACATTCAGTCAAAATCTCGGAGGCCTTCTATGACCTGAACAAGACTGAGTCAGCTTGTCATCGCTGTGATCTAAATGCCCAACATAAACAGCTTCATGTCAGCAGGAAAGACTGATCTTGGCTCACGGTTTCAGAAGTCTCAGTTCATGGTCGGTTGGCTCCATAGTTCGGGGCCTGAGGGAGGCAGATCATCATGGCAGATGGGCGTGGTGGAGGAGAGCTGCCCACCTCAAGGCAGGCGAGGGTCCCGGGAAGACAGGGCCGTGGCTGAGATCTACCCTTCCAGGGCACACCCCTAGGGACCCTCTAGGCCCCACCTTCTGACTTCCACCACCTCCCAGGAGTCCATTCCATGATGGGGTCAGAGCCCTCGGGACCCAATCACCCCCAAAGAGCCCCACCTCTGGACGTTGTGGCCCACTGGGGACCACAACTTTAACACCCGAATCTTTGGAGGACATTCCAGATCCAAACCAGAACACAGGTCCTAGAATATGTAAGCTATAATGATATCCTGTTTCACATGTTATACTGAATTGTTATCTTAGTTCCACCTTTTTATAATTTTTATCTTTCTGAAGAATATCTTTTTAGAATTATTCCAGTGAGGGAACGTGAATTCTCATTATTCAATTTTTGTGTGTTGAAATTTTTTTTTCCCCCAACTATCCCTGGTTAGTAATTTAGCTAGGTATAAAACTCTAAATTGACTTGTTTTCTCTGCGGCATGAAGACATTTTCCCTCTGTCTTCAGCCTTCTGATGCTGCTGTGGAGAGATCTTGCTGTCACTGCATTGCAGGGACAATGGGGTTGTCTGCTAGATTGTGCCCCACCCCATCCGCACACGGAAGTCCCTATCCTCATACCTCAGAATATAATTGTGCTTGGATGAGGTTGGCCAGAGGATGAGCTAAATGAGGCTGTTAGGGTGGGCCCTAGGTGGCTCAGTGTTGGAGTACTTGCCTAGCATAGGGACCCCTGGGTTTCATCCCTAGGAACACACACACTCCCACAGTAGGCCCTCTCCAGGCCCTCTGGTAACAAAGAAAGAGACACAGGGAGGAAAGGTCAGGGTACTTACTAGGTATCTGCTCAGGGTTCTTACTAGGTGCTCTGTGGGAGGCTGACTAGTACGTGACTGGGTCTATCTCCCCTGCTGAGTGGTGTGGCATCTGGCGGTCATGCTGCTGGACAGCCCTGTCTTCTAGGGTTCGAGTGACTGTGTCTTTGTGCATGGACGTGCCTTCCTACAGCCCCATAGGTGGAGCTACACTCACCTGTTCCTTTGTAATATCACCCTTGCCCTGTTTGGGATAGAATGTTCCATGGAAATGCCTTTTGTGTGTGTCCCCGTCTCTTACTCTGCCCTTGGGTGTGGCCTTCCTAGATGTCAGTCAACCTGCTGACAGTGGACATCAGGAAGCTAGACTCAGCCCCCTGAAACCTGACCCCTTGCCTCATTTGAATAGCTTCTCCTCAATAAAAGGGGTCAGCATGTCTCTCGCTCTCTCTCTCTCTCTTTCTGCTGAAACTTAAGGTCAGAGGAGCCCTCACAGCGACCCCAAAGAAAAAGGTATCTCTGTCTCTTGTGTGGTTATTTTGCGCAGCCCAGTCGGCCCAGTTCCCCCGGAGTGACCCCTGAGCGTTTTAGTCACGTGCAACCTGGCTCCTCACACAGGCACCCCAGCCTGGCACAAGAAGAGGAGCAGGTGTTGGGCATAACCACACTGTTGGTGCACACAGCTAGGGAAGGGTACAGCGGCCAGATGGCTTCTGCACATCAAAGAGAATGGCCCCAGGAGGAACAGACCTCTCACGTGGACAGCCTGACTTTGGACTTCCAGCCTCCAGAACCACGAGCACTGAGTTCTGCTGTTTAACCCCCTGGCAGCTTGAGTTGTCATGGTTTCTGTGGTTACACTGGGGATATGATTGTACACACTCAGGTGCATGCAGGACATGCCAAGGTGTGTGATTGATTTTACTTATTCTGCCTAGAATTTACCATGATTCCTGGCTCTGGGAAGTCCCCCTCAGCATCGTCTCTGTGTAGACAAGTTGTGCGGCAGTCCTGGGCTGCTTCTCAGAAAGACCTGTGTGAAAGGCTGACCCTGGGCTGCCCTCGGGGAATGCCATTTTCCTGGCAGGGCTAGGAGCAGGTCTCTGTCCCTGGCTGTGTGCACCAACAGTGTGGTTATGCCCAGCTCCTGCTCCTCCTCTTGGAGCCTGGAGTCTGGCTTGTGCCAGGCTGGGCTGCCTGTGTGAGGAGCGCCTAGTGAGAACACTGAGCAGAGACTCAGCTCCACTAGGAGAAGACGCTTCCCCAGCACTGTCACGGCTCGCTGCTGGAGGGATCAGGCGTGGCCCAAGGGACTCCATGGGGTCGGGCTTTCTGGAAGCCTGCACCTTGTCTCCTCTGGACTCACCCCCGTGCCTTTTCCTGTGGCTGCTTTCCTTGGCCTCCTTCCCTGCAGTGAGTCTTAGCCACGAGTACCACTGAGTGCTGAGTCCTGTGAGTTCCCACAGCAAACCAGCAGATTTGGGGGCACTGGGGACCCCTGCAGTCCCTCCAACAATGTCTCGGCCTCAGTTCTTTCCCTCCTTCCAGAAGCCCCGCTGGAGACAGGCGCTTGCTTCCTCTCGACCCGTAGGTCCCAGCTCTTCATTTCTCAGGTTTTCCCTCAGCTCTGCATCAGGCTGAGTCTATGCTCCCAGTCGGTCTATGCAGTGATTTCTTCTTCTTTTTCTCTTAGTTTTTTTTCTTCAGTGCTAGGTCTGAAACCAGGGTCTGTGCATCCTAAGTAAGGACGGTGCCTCTGCACCCCAGGCCTCCACTGGATTTTAGAATTCTAATGACTACCGCTTCCTTTGTAAATATTTGTAGGATTCATGCATTTTATTTATTCATTGCTCATTCACTCATTATTTTTTCCAGTGCATACTCATGAATACTTCTCCATTATAATTCAACACTATCATTTTTGATCACTTTTATATTTCAAGATAATTTTTTCTTGTCCTGCCCCAGACATTTCCCCAAAAAGCTGTGGTTCCTTTTACTTATTTATATCTGAGTATGTGAAACATTAGCCTGAAAGTCAGAACCAGACAAAAAAGCTTACTTTCTCACCCCTGCCTCTACCCTGCTCCCACCAAACCCCTGCAGGTAACGACCATCTACATTTCTGCTTTATTCTCATTTCCTTCTTACCCAGAGAGAGCATCCTGGGATACTCTCCTGTCCTTTGCTTTATGAACTTAAATACTTCCTGGCGACCACAACACAGCCCTGGGTCTACAGGGGTCCTAATCATTCTTTTTCAGAGCTGTATGGAATTCCATGTGTGGATGTTTCAGTGTGTATACAAATCCTCTCCTGTTGCCTGAGGTATGGGCTAACTCATACGGGTATCTAGGTTGCTTCCAATATTTTGCAGTTGAGACAGCGCTGCATTGAGTAATCACGTGCTTATGCATCGTGGAGTGGACCCCTAGGAGCTGGACAGCTGGACCAAAAGGCAGGTGCATGTACAGTTTCCTAAGACACTGTCACATTCTCCTTCAGAGGGTGCAGATCTGCATTCCAGTCACACGCAAGAGGCCACATCCGCCCAGCCCGCCAGTGGTGCCTGTCATCATCGGTCCTGATTTCCACCAACAGGAGTTGTGTGTCGGCGTGGCTTTCTAATGAGGTGACTATAATAACCCAGGATTCACAGTCTTCACTTATGTTCATGTAAAACCTGCTCAGCAACGTTCACGGGAACTCTTTGTAATACCCCAAATTAGACACAACCCAGATGCTCCTCGTTGGGCTAGGAACACAGACAGCTGTTGTGTGCCATGGAGATCTTCCCAGCGGCAAACGGAACAAACTGCTGATGATCGGGATAGCTGGGATACTGCCGGGTGAAAACGCTGGTCTGCAGCGCTGGCTATTGCAGGGTCATGGTCCTAGAGACGCAGAGGCCAGCGGCTGTGGCTGGCTAGGCTGGGGGAACGCTGGGGGCTGGAGAGGGGTGGCACCACATCTGGCACGCGGCGCGCACAAGGCATGCAGGGAGTGGGCCAGCTCTGTGCCGTGCTGTCATTGCTAAGATGTGGGGACTGTAGCTCACCTGCAGGGTGCGGGGCGCTGCTGAGATCTGGCCCGGAAGGTCCTGACTCATGGTTTTCCATATTTTCGCGTTTTTGTTTTTCCCTATAAAACCCAGTGTCAAATTTCCTGGCTCCAGAAAAAGCCTTGCTGGTATCTGGCAAGGGTTTCTCTAAATTCGTAAGTTAACTTCCAGAGAACCGACTCTCAGGACGCTGAGTTTCTTACCCAAGAGCCGGGATGTCTCTCCACTAGCTGAAGTCCTAGGAGCAGTTTTGTAAACATTTACTCCTGAGTGTCGGCCTTTGCTGCCGTGTCTCGGGGCTCTGTCCGGTGCTTGCTGATGATTTTCGGTGCTTGTGGAAGCTGCTGGTGCGGTATCTCGGCTCTGCAGGGTGTGGAGGCACCAGCATCTTTTGCCAGTGGAGACAGTTTGCTTCTTTCTAAGGCTCCTCGTCGGCTCGGCTCCTGTTGTCCCTGCCCTGCTGAGGTGCCGGTGAAGGTCTGGGGGCCTCGACTTTCCCTGATGGCGGAGGACCATTTGTGCTCCCTCCCATGTGGGGGATTTAGGGCTGGGCACGTCCGCCTGTGGCCACCAGGCACCTTCCTGTAGGTGTGTTTCATGTACATCTGGTCATGTCACTAAAGTATCTATTCTTATTTTCTTGAGTTCTTTTTTAAAATCTGGAGTGGCTGCTGAATTTTGTTGGAAGCTTTTTTTAGCGTCTGTGGAGATAATCAGATGGTTTTCATTTACGTCTTTTACTCTTATCATTTATTTATTATTATTACTTTTTGGTACTAGGGATTGAACCCAGAGATGCTCTACCACTGAACTTCGTCTCCAGCCATTTTTATTTTTTAAAGAATGATTTTTTTTAAGTTGTTGATGGACCTTTATTTTATTTATTTATATGTGTGCTCAGATTCGAATCCAGGGCCTCACACATGACAGGCAAGTGCTCTACCACTGAGCCACAACCCCAGCCCCCATCTCCCGCCATTTTTAGTTTTATTTTGAGACAGGCTCTTGCTAAGTTGCTGAGGCTGGTGCCTGGTGCCGTGTCACTCAGGTCTTTCCAGAAAGAACGTGTTGCTGGCTTGTAGGACAGCAGTTAGCCTGCAGCCTGTGCTGTGGTTCTGTGGGACCAAGGCTGCTGTTGCCTGGGCAGTGGCAGGCAGTGCCATGCCACGTGGCCATCGGGGCCTGGCCACTTGTGTTCACACGGGACTCCTCGGATGTGCAGACCTTGCCCCGGTGGGTTGCTGCGACTCCAGCAGGTGAGCCTTGACAGGTTCCCCTCAGCAACCTCTGGGAGGTGACTTTGTTGCTGGCCTGCCTCCGGTGCCCTGAGTGACCCCCTCAGTGTGTCCTGAGCCTGACCAGCTGGTTCCAGCGTGGGGCCTGACGTCCTGGTCCCGCGTGTACTCCCCGCCCTCCTGTGTTTCTGTGTGTTTGCTTCATGGTGTTCGTTGCTGAGTTAGGTGACTGTTTCATGTTCGTTGTGAATTGTCTTTTCCCACTGAACGGTCCCTTGTGGTGTTCAGAGCTTCCTGCCCTGAGCCCTGCCGGCTGAGTGCCCTCTTCTCCTCTTGCCTGTGCACACGGGGCGCCCCTGGCTGTTCCTGCAACTTGAGCTTTTGGGGCCACCGCAGGGATGTCTTACACAGCAGGTGCCTGGCGCTCATGGACCAAATGGAAGTTTCCTTCTCTCGCGGGGAGAGTCAAGCCCACCTGCAGTTGCTGAGCCTGCTGTTTTCTGAATGTCTGCATCTCCCCAGACTCACATGCTGAAACCCAGCCGCCACAGCAAAAGCAGTAGGAGGGGCCCTTGGGGTGCTAGGTCCTGAGGGCTCCCCTCTCTAACGGGGTTAATGTCCTTGTAAAGAGACCCAGGGGAGCCGTTTGCCTTTCTCTGGAGTGAGGACCCAGGAGGCTCCACCTCCAAGGAGCCGCCGTCAAGCCTCAGGCTGGTGGCACCTCCATTCCAGCCTCTGGAACGCTGAGCAGTCACTTGCTGTCATTGATAAATGACCCAGTCTCAGGTGTGTGTGGTCCTGGGGATCCAGGGGCGCTCTACCACTGCGCTCTGCCCCCAGCCCATTTTTATTTTGAGACAGGATCTCATTATGTAGCACAGGCTGGCCTTGAACTTGGGATCCTCCTGCCTCAGCCTCTGGAGTCACCGAGGTTACAGGCACGTGCCACTGCACCTGCTGGAGTGTTCTGTGGCAGCAGCAAGGCCCACGTAGGTGTTGAGGACTGACCTGATCAACAGCATCAGTAGGACTGTAAGTTATAGGTTATAGATTAGTAAAAAAAAAGATTGTGGATATAAGATTTTGACAAGTGAGGTGAGACAATTTTAAAGCAAGAACTGTCATGGCCTGAGACTCGGCTCTGCTGCCTTCCATAAAATCTGCTGCAAGAGCTGTCTCAGAGAACTGAAATGAAAGCTGTTTTACCATAAAGAATATATTGTCTTCTGCACTTTGTGGGTTGAGGACCACTAAAAGTACTCCACCCAGGATACGGTGGGCTTGGCCACCTACATGACTTTGAAGTCCATTCTTGCCCCCACTGACCACCCGCTGGAGCCCAGCATAGTTATCTAACACCTGGTGGTCTGAGTCAGTCTGCCACCTGCTGTTTCAGCTCCTGTGATTGGCTTGCTTGCACAACACGCCAAGGAAAGTCCCTTGCTGTGGTTTTTGTCCTTAAATTCCAAAGACACAGGGCAGGAAATTGCTGTTCTCCCATAGAGCTTCGGTCTCCGCGGGTGGGTGACAGTCACTGGCCAGGTAAATAAAGCTCTTTTGTTTGAATTTGGACTTAGGTGTTTTCTGAAGGGCTCCTCATAACAGCAGGGTGCTAGTGGTTCTGATGTCATTCTCAGATGGTGTCCTTTGCCTCTGCCATTTCTCTGCTGCCAGTCACTGGGGGTGACACCCATTCTCATGGATTGCGAGACAGCTAACTGATGAAGCTTCCTGTTTTTCTCTTTTCTCCTCAACTTTTCCAAGTCGCGTTATTTGTACGTTGTCACACCAGGCAACATTAGTGTGTGCGTCTTTCATTCTGTCGTCCCCAGGGACACATTTGAACACACAGCCATAGGGAGGTGAGCCTGTGCTCTTTCCCGGGCTCCTCATGTCTGAAATCTGCAGCTTCCTGGACTTTCGGGTGTCCTTTAGCCCAGGTTACAGTGATTGCTCAGAGAGCCACGGCCTTGCAGAAACGGGAGACGTTTTCTCTGCTGGTATGAAATCTAACCTGGCTTGCCCTCCCTGACATTTTGAAGATGCCCTTCCCTGTGGCCTTGCTTTGCTATTGTTTTTGAGACATCTGGCCTCAGGTAGAACTTTGCTCTCATGGAGTTACTTCTACTTTGTGTGTGAGACAGTTTCATTAGGGACTTTCCAGATCATTACCCAGAATTCCGCAGGCTGGGCCCCCAGGCAGAGCCGAGCCTGTGGAGCGTTTTCTTGGACTGTGGCTGTCGACTGCGCCCCCATCTTCCCCGGGCTCCACTTGTGCAGGTGTGAGTCCTCCTTTGCAAGCTTCCTCTTGTACCACGTCCTCTCTGGCCCTTTCGCCCTCCAGATGGAGGATGCTCTCCCCTCCGCGAGGCCTCTCCACGTCCACTCTTCCTGGGCATCTCAGACTTCAGTCCTCATTTCTGGGATGGATCTGTCTGTTTCTTCATTTCTTTTCTGATGTCCGTCTCTTTGCGTCCTCCTGCCTCTGTCCACGTGTGTTCTTAGCTGGGGGATTTCTGAGTTGAGAGGGGCTTTCAGATCCCAGGACTTCTGTGAGTTCGTAGGATTCGGTTTGGGATGCCGTCCTGCGTTTTCCCTGTTCATTTTTTCCCGGGAAGGGGAAGTTTACCAGGAGAGCTGAGTGATGATCACCTCCTGATTCTTGTGGTGATGAGACTCAACTTTCCTCTGTCCACTCGTGCCCTGGGGGAGGTCACAGGACCCTGCTGCTGTCAGTGTGGGCTGTCTGTGTCTTCTCGGGATCTCGTCTTCACTCTGTGGTGGCCTCGGGAGGGAAGGGCCCTATGTCTTCTGGAGCGTCTGGTTCATTTCTTCTGCGGGGACTGGATCCTCCCCTTCCATTCCCACCTGGGAACAACCCGTGTCCCTGTGGTGCCTTGGCGTCCCCTGCAGCTCTCCCGCTGCCCTTGGCGCTCTGGTCGGCCAGGCCGCCTCCGATGGCGATGGACCTTGCAGGAGTTCTTCCGAGTTCCTTGCCTCTCTACTCGCTTTGCTGAGGGAGCTCAGGCTGTTAGCTTCCGCTGCAATGCCAGTGGTTGGGTCGGCCTTCACTCGGGGCAGAGGGACCTGGGATCAGGGCCTTCCCGTGGGAGACAGGCCGGGGGCACTCAGCTCCCTTCCCTGGACCTGCGGGGCAGAGTCAATGGGGAGAAGGAGCTGCAGAGAGGACTGAGGCACACAGGGAGTACTGTGTGTGCAGCCAGGGGCCTCTGCAGCTCTTCAGGTCCGCAGATGAAGGGACGGCCGGTGACAATTGCCAGAGAGCGCATGATATGTGCACTTGGCTTGTGGGGACCACTTGTATAAATATTGTTTGCAAAAAGCAAATAGCAGTTAGTTCATTTACATTCAGCGAAGCAGCAACTTGCACTTTTTTCCAGGGATGGTGCAGATCCCATGCCTTGCCACGGACCCTTTGGTAGGAAGGCATTGCAGATTAGTTAGTTATTTAAATTTTTTTTTTTTTTGAAAGAAATTTTTTTTTTTTAAGAGAGAGTGAGAGAGGAGAGAGTTAGAGAGAGAGAATTTTTAATATTTATTTTTTAGTTCTCGGCGGACACAACATCTTTGTTGGTATGTGGTGCTGAGGATCGAACCCGGGCCGCACGCATGGCAGGCGAGCGCGCTACCACCTGAGCCACATCCCCAGCCCAGTTATTTAAATTTTTGGCTCCTATCTGGATATCCCAAGACTTGGAGATATTCTTTTAAAAAAGGAAGTGCCCCCATATGAGCCCAAGTTCTCCATATTTGAGGTTTCCCAACAAGTTTCCCTCTCCTCCACCTCGGAGAGCTGAAGTGGTCCTCTGGAGACCACCCCACGTCCCTCCGCTGCCCCAGAGGTCTAAGGATGGCTGTGGGGGCATCTCCTCCGTGGGAAAGAGGGCCAGGCTGGGGCGTGGGCTCCTGCTAAGTCAGACGTATGTGGGGTGCATGAGGGTGGTGGCCTGGTGCCTTGAGGACAGGACACATGGGGCCTACCCCTTCTCTGGCTGCACTCCAGCTTCTGCCCTGGGTCTCCCCCTGCACCTGCATCTGTCTTCCGGCCTCTCACCTGTCTTCACATGACGGCCACCTCTGCCCACTGTCTTCCTCCCCACTTTGGGCTGGGGCTGCAGCGAGCAGGGTTGGCCTGGGCAGCAGTGAGGGCTGTTGATTCAAAGAGTCAGGACCGTCCACATCTGGTGTCCCTAGGAGAAATGTGGAGCATGCTGTCCTAGCGTATGACAAATGTCCCAGCAGACGTGGCCTGCCCTGCTGGGTTCTTTCCGATAATGGAAAGTGTTTTCACCCCCTGAGGGGGTGGCAGAGACTACAGCAGGTGACCTAATGGGAACTCTGCATGTGAGGGTGACTGCACAGGGGAGCAGCCCAGCTTCCAGGGAGAGTCGCAGTGTGGAAGGGGTGTGAGAGGTACAGCACCATAGAGCCTGCAAGAAGGGAAAGCCAGCATGACTGGTGGCCCAGAGGGACACAGGCCTCGGGTGCCTCAGAGAACAGGAGAGAGGAGTTAAAAAAAAAATCAAGGACAAAACCAGATGACCTCCACAGATGGGCAGAGCTGCAGTGGACCTCCGGCGGGCAAGGTGGCCAGGCTTCAGGTAGAGGTAGCACCAAGGACAGAGTTGGGAAGCGACTGCGGCCCGCTGAGACATGGAGGGCAGAGCCTGGAGCTCCAGGCTGCATCCAACAGGACTCCCTGGGGCGAAAGGCGAAGGTGGACGGGGCCGCTGTCCATGCCGCTCCTGGTGGACTTTTCCAGAGCTAAATTCATGCACCAGCTTCACAGAAAAAGCCCACCAAGCACCAAGCAGGACAAACACACATGAGTGAGAAGCCCCTGCACTGGACCTGGGTGACCAAATGTGATGTGGAGCATCGACTCCAAGGCTGCAGAGGGGTGGGGACCCAGCTTGTCCTGAAGGAGCGGGTAGGTGACACCTGGATTCTCAGCAGTCACCAGAAGGGAGGAGGCGAGACACAGGGCTTCCCCTTGCTGAGGAGCCGTCCTGACACCCACTGTTTGTGTGCAGATAGGGAACAAAGGCGCCTGGCTCAGGAGGGCTTCCAGGAGCCTGGAGGTACACAGATGCAGGGACAGGGGCCGTTAAGATGTCACCCTCTGGGCACTGCTGAGTGTTCTTCATGGACTATCTAGGGTTGTCCTCGGCTAGGGTCACACTGTCCCTCCAAAACTCATGCTGAAGTGTAACTGCCACCGTGCAGGGGTCAGGAGGCAGGATCTTTAAGAGGTCATAAGGTCACAGGCTCCACCTCGTGGATGGACGAACGCTGTTGTTCAGGAGTGGGTTAGTTACTGTCTCTGTCTCTTGATCTTGCCACTCTCAACATGGGATGCCCTCGGGCATGTCACCATGCAGCCCTCACCAGGCACAGCCCCTTCACCCATGCACCCCCAGGCTCCAGAATGCTGAGAAGAAATTTCTTTTCTTTACAAATTACCCAGTTTGGGGTATTCTGTTACAGCAGCAGAAGACGGACTAGGGTATCTTCATATTAATGCTGTGGGTCAGGAGCTGTTCCCATTTCACAGGTGAGGAGGTGAAGTACAAGAGTGTTAGTAAGTTCAACCACATGTTAATTCTTAAAAGAGTGAACACTCTAGAACTGAAAGTCCACATAGGAGGAGCATGGGGCGTTGGAGGGAGCCTCGGGGAATAGAGCGAAGGAGAATTGTGTGGGGGGCCTTGTCTTATATGGACATTACATTATCCAGATCCTAATTCTCGAAAATCCACATGTAATGAAGAGTAAATTGGAAACAATGTAAAAAATGTCAAAGCCGGTTAAACCTTTTTCTCTAAAGTAGGGCAAGAAAAGGGAAAAGCAAAACAGAAAATAGTAAGATTTAATGTTATTGGAAACCACAATAAATATCAATGGTTTAAATAAATGTGTCAAAAGATGGAGACTCTTGGATTTAATCAGGACAAATAAATTCTAAATAAAATGTTACAAAAAATATACACATGTCTAAAAGTAAACTAGGAGATTAGAATATAAAGAGATGAACAGTTTTTAAAAAGGCTTACAAAAATCAAGCAGTCCCAGCAATATTTACATGATATAAAATGCAATCTGAGGCAAAATATTTAATGGAGAAAAGGGCGATATTTCATATAGACAAATGGAGCAACTAACGAAGAATACATAAGAGTCATAAACTGAGATGTGCAATGAAAATATATAAAGCAAAGGGTGATTTGTGAATTGCCATCATAGTGAGAGACCTTCCCTGGACACTGAAGAATTGAAAAGGCTATAAATAAGTCTACCCAATATTTCAGTAACGCAAGTAGAGCTTGACCTGATAGACATATAGGAATTTATGGCCAAGAAACAGAATATATTTTTTAACACAGAAAGAACATTCAAACACTGTATTAGGTGACAAGATTTCAGCAAGTTAAAAAATGATTTGTGCAGGATAAATTCAACAATCACAATGCAATAAAATAGAAATCAACAACAAAAAGAAAGTCCTTCAAATTGTGTGCATCTGGAAATGCACTGTTAATTTCAGCAGGTATTGAAGACAGACACAAATAGAAATTGTAAACCATTCGTAACTGATGACTATGAGAATATTTCACATCAAAACCTATCAGATACACAGGCACAGTGGCACATGCCTGTCACCCCAGCGGCTTGGGAGGGTTGAAGCAGGATCACATGTTCAAAGCCAGCCTCAGCAACTTAGTGAGGCCCTGTGCAACTCAGTGAGACTCTTTCTCTAAATTAAATATCAAAGGCTGGGGATGTGGCTCAGTGGTTAAGCGTCTGTGTGTTCAGTCCCTAGTACCAAAAAACAAGACAAACAAAATAAACCTATCAGATATGGCCAAAGTGTTACTAAGAGGAAAATATATAGCCCTATTTTATTTATTAAAATTGAAAAATAGTAGGTTAAGATTTTTTCCTTTTTGATGTTGGGGATTGAACCCATTGTCTTGAAAAGCTAGAAAAGAAACAAAGTACACTCAAGAGAAATGGTGTACTAATCGAAACAGCAGTCCATGGCCCAGAACCTAGTATTGGCCATGTCCTTCCCAGCACTGCCCAGGGACAGAGTCCCCCAGCTCCTTTTGGATCTCAAGTGCTCCCAGTCGGCTGGGCAGGGGGACACTGTTGGAGATGTAGGTGCCATCTCCACTTAGGCTGAGCTCACCGTCATGCGCTGACCTCCGTCCTTTGCTGACTCTGCTCTCCAGTAAGCCTCTCATCTGTGCTCCATGATCTGCTCTCCATGGTGCCTCCCCCGGGCACTGCTGACCAGAAGCAAATGCACTCACAGGTGGGGTATGGATGGCTGTTCTGGTCCTGCTGACAGTCACCTCCCAGGGTCAATCAGTACACTGACCCTTGGGATTTCTCTATCAGACTCTGAATCAGCTTAGGGAGTGCTGCTGTGTCCTCTTGGAACCATGAGCCTGTGTTCTGAGCCTGCTGTACTGAAGCCCTCACCCTCAGGTGGTAAACTCGATCACATCCCACCAGAGTCAGCCTGGGATGCTTTCCCAAGTGTGGCTCCAGGACTTGCTGACCATTCTCTATCCCTCCCCTCCCACCTAGTGATCCACCTACCTACCCACTTACACATCCACCCATCCCTCCACCCTGGCCTCTCCGTCAATGCGTTTATTAACCCTCATCTCCCTCCCATTCATCAATCCATCCATCTACTCTCCCTCTCACCCATGCCCACCCATCCACTCACCCACCCCCTCACCAACGCATCCATCCGCTCACCCACCCCCTCACCAACGCATCCATCTGCCCACCCACCCACTCACCCATCCACCCATCCACTCACCCATCCACTCACCCACCCTCATTCATTTAGCGCCCCCAATGATGCACCAGTCCACTAATCTGCCCACTCGTTCCCCATCTGCCCTGCCACCCTCTACCCCTTACGCCTCTGGGCAGTCCCCATTTGGCCATTCTTCCGGGGAGTGCTCATCTCTCTCCTGGGGTCCAGGGAGAACTGCCCTGCGGGCCTCAGGTGGAGCAGGGGCAGAGGGAGAAGGAACTGTGGACTTCCAGCTGTCTTGAGAAGAGAGGGCTCTTCTCTCTGTGTCACCTTCCCTGTGTCCACCCTCAGAGTGAAGAGGTGGCTCTGGACCTCCTGTTTGTTCCTGGGCCACTTCTCACGCTGGCCTCCCTCAGCCTGGATTCCTCCCTGCCAGCCCCTCCCTCGGCTGGAGGCCTCGCAGGCCAAGTCTGCCACACCCCCCCCCCGCCCCCCCCGCATAGCCCTGGGGCTGGCCACAGCCACAGCTCCATGCAGGGACATGGTGGGCCGGGGAGCGCCCCAGGAGGAGGCTCTTTCCCAAGTCTTCTCTCTCTATCCCGCCTACTTGAAGTCCCTCAGGTCATCCTGTCCCTTTTCTAGTGTCCCCCGCCCCCTCCAGCTCTCCAGGTCCTCCTGGACCCATCAGGTTGGCAGCGTCCTCCCCCCTGGCACCCCTGCCACCTGGCTTCTGCCTGGAGGGAGTGCTGCTGTGTCCTCTTGGACCCATGTGGCAGAGCAGGTGGCCTCTGTCCATGGAGGGAGGAGGGGAGAATGAGGCAGGGTCCCTGACCTGCCCACAAGCCCTGGGTGGTGAGTAGGGCACAGTTACTGCTGCTTGGCAGGTGCCCATCAGCCACCCCGGCTTCATTGCTGTGCCCTTGTTAGCGGGGACTAGGCAGGTGTGTGGCCAGGCCTGATTTGGTTTCTAGCCCTGGAGGGAGCCTGGAGGAGGGCAGAGACTGTGGTGGAGAGTGGATTACGGGATGCCAGCCACCTGCAGGTAAGGGACAAGGGTCACAGTGTGGACAGGACAGGCAGGCCCTGCTGTGGAGTGGCATGGGCAGGAGCCAGAGGAGCCAGCAAAGGTGGGGGCGCAGCAGACAGGAGGCCAGGGAGCCCCACAGAGGGCAGATGGGCAGAGGACGGAGGCAGGGCCTCTGGGCCTCAGAGGCCTCCCCCAGAGCTCTGGGATCCAGCAGAATGAGGACTGAGGGGACTGTATTGGTCAGCGTGCTCTACAGGAACCGAATCAACAGGAAGCATGATGATCAAAGGGGGTTTACTGGGTTGGCTTCGTAACCAGAGGCTGGACAGCGCCCAGGTTATCATCTGGGGGCTGCAGAGCTGGAAGGACAGCAGCTGCTCAGCCCAAGACACTGAAGCCTCAGAACAAGAGGGATCAACGGTGCGACCCTCCTCTGAGACCCAAGGCCTCTGGGAGCTCCCTGGAGAGTCACTGCAGAGTGACTCTGCTTCAGGAGAGTGAAGAAGTCAGAGTCCGGTATACTCAGGCGGTGGCAGCCGCAGTCAAGAACCTGTCAGGGAGAACCGAGGTTGCCTCTGCTGCGGCTCCCTGCTCTTCAACTTTCCTTCCATCCAAGCCTCCGGCCTACTGGAAAGTGCTGCCCACGCTTAGAAGGCTCTGCTCTTTCCTTGCTGTCCCCCGTGCCAGGCATTCCTCGACACACCCTCACTCACACCCAGAAGCCTCGTGGTCCAATCAACTCGACAGTTCAGATGACCTGCTCAGGGCCTCCGACATTCCGTCTGACCTCGGCCCCTCTGTGGGTCCCCCTGGAAGCAGAGGCTCCTTGGGCACAGGAGGCCGGGGCCACAGGGAGGAGTGCAGGGGTCAGCTTGTGGGGCGCCTGGGCCTCAGCTCCTCTGGGCAGCCCTGAGGTTGCTGCTTGGCCTCTGGAGGTTCTCGTGGCTTTCCCAGCTGTGGGTCCACTGTCCCTCCACTGCCCTGCCCTCCTACCCCACTCCGCAGGTGCTCTGCTCAGTGCCTCTTCAAAGAGCTGCCAGGCCCTTACTCATGGGGGCAACAGCTCTGGGTCCTGTCCCCGACCCCCACTGCCTTTGGAGAGGGCTGGGCTCCCTCTTCCCTTGGCCCTCTGGAGCAGGGCACACAGCTGCTCCCTGGGAGAGGTCCTCACCCAGAAGCAAGGATGGGGACACTCAGGTATAGCCATGCCCCAAGGTGAGCCTCCCAAGTGGAAGCCTCGCCACTTTGGGGACCACAGGGAACTCCTAGCCTCCCCTCTGCCCCACCGACCCAGAGGAGGAGGGACAGTCCGGCCCCCAAAGCAGGTGACAGAAACACAGGTGACTGCCACCTCTAGCTTCCAGGCTTGTCTCTTAAAAGCCAGCCCCGAGGCTCTCCTGTGGGTCCGTGGACCACACTGACCTGGGCGTGGGTGGCTTGGTGCCTTGCCAGGCAGGGGGGGAGTGCAGCTAGCTGCGTGGAGTCAGATGCCCACCCCGCTCACACACGGCATCCCCGACACGAGTGCACGCACGGGGCTCGGCCCAAGCAGACACTCCTTCCAGCCACGCCCGCAGTTCTGGCTCCGGCTCATTGGCGCGTGGCTCTGCATCATAAAAGTGACCAGGCTCCCGCCTCTGCCTGGTGTGCCAGCGTCCTGGCTGTTTTTGCTCTTGGCTGGAACAAGCGGCGGGACCAACATGCATGTGCGCGTGTCCTTATGATCAGACCTTCTCCTTGGAGCTGTTGCTTTGTAGAGGTGGCAGAACCAGGGCCAAGGAGAGGTGCCGGCTGTGGCTCCCACAAGTGCTGCCAGGGTCTCTCCTGGAGCAGCACAGCCCCCCTGGCCAGGCCAAGGCTCAGCCTCGCAGAGTCAGCCGGACATGGCTGTGGGCTTGTTTCTGTCTGTTTGTGTCTTCCCAGAGCAGCACGGGGTAACATTCATGCTCAGTCCCACTTCTGTGACTGGCCTGTCCTTTATCTTACCAACCTGCCCATGGGTCAGGGGTGTGCAGTGAAATCTCGCCGGCCTGGTGACGTGACTGCCCATGTTCTCTTTCACTCCTCTATTTCCCTCTTGACTTTGATGATAATACTCTTTATTTTGCCACAAAGGATTTGAAATTTTACATGGTTTCGACTTTCTGTCTTTATATTTTTTTTAAAGAGAGAGAATTTTAATGTTTATTTTTTAGTTCTCGGCGGACACAACATCTCTGTGTGTATGTGGTGCTGAGGATCGAGCCGGGGCCGCATGCAAGCCAGGCGAGCGCGCTACCGCTTGAGCCACATCCCCAGCCCCTGTCTTGTCTCTATTGTCACAGGATTTTCTGTCCTGCTGAGAAGTGGTTCCCTCACCTCCGATTGTGAAAAAATAGTCTTAGGTTTTCTTCCTCAATTGTTGTTGTCTTTCACTCTTGGTTCTGGCCGTGGGAACACAGCGGGTTTGCTCTGCCTTGGGCCTGAGTGTGTGCCCACCTGCCTGGGCCGGTTTTCATCTAATGTTATTCTGTGTGTGCCTGTGAGGCTGTTTGTGTTAGTCAGCTTTTGATGCTGTGGGTAAAACATCTGACAAGAACCACTTAGAAGAGGAAAGATTTACTGTGGCTCACAGCTTCAGAGGATTCAGTCCATGGTTGGTTGGCTGCATTGCTCTGGGGCTGAGGTGAGGCAGGACATCCTGGTGGGAGGGAGAGGGTGGGGGGGAAGCTGAGAGAGAGGTGGACAGGAAAACCCTTCCAGACTCACTCCCAGTGACCCACTTCTTCCAACCATGTCCCACGCTCTAGTTTCCTTCCCTCCCCATAATCCATTCAGCCACAAAGGATTAACCCAGGCATGAGCTTGGAGCCTCAGGATCCATTTCCTAAAAGCTCCTTCTCTGGGCACTGCTGCACTGGGGGCCAGGCTTTCAACACAGGAGCCTCTGGGAGACTTGCAGATCCACACTGTGACACCGTTCCTGGGCCATGAGCTGTGAACCGGTGCCGGAGTGAAGCAGTGGGAGCAGCCCCCATCCAGCCCCTGGTCGATTTGGGGATGCAGAAGTCTAGCCCCTACCCAGTGTGGGGTGATTCTGAAGGGCCATTCCTGTGGGACTGTCCTTACCTGCCTGAGTCACTGGGCACTTCTCCCTGGCCAGTCCTGCTGCTCTTGGTGGCTCCTAGGTGTTGTTCCCAGAGGACCCCCACATTCGTGTCTGTTCCTCAGCACCAGCCCAGGTCAGGTTTTCTGGGAGACACACACTGGGCTTCAAGACACTGGGCAGGAGATTAGGGGGTGGACAAGGGCAGGTAAGTATCGGGGCCACCTTGCTGGTGGTTGGCACAGAATGATTGCCCCTCGCTTGGGGCACCTGAGTACCATGTCAAGGGCAGGAAGTGCCCTAGGTGGCACTCACCTCAGGAGCCTGAGGGGCCGGGGAAGAGCAGGAAGTGCAGGAGCACGGAATGGACTGGATGACAGATGCTGGGTGCCAGGGGACTGAGGATGGTCTCTGATTCAAGGGCAAGTGTCCACCCAAAGAGGAATAGTTATGCACATTGTTGGATCATCATTATTGTGGAGTGTTATGCTGTTATTAAAAAGAATAAAATAGACCTGTGTTTGCAGGCAGGAAACCGTCCATATTGCTGAGTGAAAGGACTTGCAGAATACAGGTACAGCATGAAGATTGATGTGGAAGGCGTGTGTGGTAAAGTGCAAGGTGTCTGCAAGTGTGGATGCTAGGTTGTTAAGGTGGTCACCCTGGTGTGGGGGGTGGGGAGAGGAGAATTTCACCTTTTCCGTGATACATATCTATACAGCTGGGATTTAGAAACAAGCATATATTACTTTGGCAATAAAAGAGTTTTAGTGCTTGCAACAAAAGTGTGGGGCTTCTTCACTCTGGGAATCGGACTAAATGTGACTTAGTCTTCAGGGAAACTAGAAAAGGCATTAATTCTATTAATTAATGCAATCAGTGGAATCCACCTCAGCAAAGATGTCTTAATGAGGTGCCTGGGGCATCCATTATTTATCTTATAAACAGCTCCAGGCCCTGCTGTGTCAGGCTGAGGGCTGGGTGCTGAGATCACAAACAGCACACACTCCTGGCTGGCAGCAGGGCCCTCCCCTCTCCCGAGGGGGGTGGGGGTGACCTCCGTCCCATTCTCATTAACCCAGCCCCTCCGCTCCGCGCCCCTCCCCCACCCCAGGCTTCCTGCGCTCTGGGATCCTGGCAAATGGATCCTCACTCTAGCTCAGACTTCAAACTCACCCCCCACCTCCTTTCCTTAGCGCTCACAAATGTTGCTCGTGGCACAGCTACTGGCAGAGTCTGGTCTCCATAAGTACTGGCTGTACTCCCGCTCCCTCCCCCGGTTTCCGTGCAGCATCTCCATCCATGTAGCTTGGCCTGGTCCAGCGTGGCCCTCACCTAACCCACCTAACCTCCTGCTCCTTCCCCTGTGCGCGCGCCTGGAGCTGTCCGCGGTGCTGACCGCGGGCGCGCCCGGCGTTTGGCCGATGCGCACGCGTCCGGGCGGGGCGCGCGGGACTCCGCAGCGCCGCCACTGCGCAGCCTCCCGCGCGGTCCGGCCTGCGCGCTGCGCCCGGAGACTCTCGCTGCCCGGCTCCCGGCCCGGCCGAGCGCCCCTCGGGCCAGCGCCCGCAGACTCCCGGGCCTGCGGCCTCCTCCCGCCACCTCTCACCCGCGCCCGGCCATGGCGCTCAACAATTTCCTCTTCGCGCAGTGCGTCTGCTACTTCCTGGCCTTCCTGTTCAGCTTCGTGGTGGTGGTGCCGCTGTCCGAGAATGGCCACGACTTCCGCGGCCGCTGCCTGCTCTTCACGGAAGGCATGTGGCTGAGCGCCAACCTGACGGTGCAGGAGCGCGAGCGCTTCACTGTGCAGGAGTGGGGCCCGCCGGCCGCCTGCCGCTTCAGCCTGCTCGCCAGCCTCCTCTCGCTGATGCTGGCCGCCGCGCACGCCTGGCGCACGCTCTTCTTCCTGTGCAAGGGACACGAGGGGTAAGTGGGGGGCTCGGGCCCCAAGAGACGCAGCCCTCAGGCCGCGCAGGGGCCCCTTCCGTGCCCTCAGCGTCCCAGGCCCTCCTACCCACAGGAGCACGAGCACTTCCAGGGTTCCCGCAGCCCAGAGACCTGCAGGTGTCAACACTGGGCCCTCACCACCTACGCACGCAAACACAGGAGCCATGATGATCATCGGTACAAGGCCAGTGCCTCCTTCCCCTCCCCACGAGCTTCCGGGCATCGACCCCCCTTGTGGTGCAGATGTTGCACAGTCATGGCCGAGCTGGCCAGGCCCTTCCAGGCCTTCCTCTGCCTGCGCAGCCAGGCTCCCACTCTCCAGAACTGCGGACAGCTCCCAGCCAGATTCTGTGCCTGTGCTTTGCTCTGCTCTCTCCTGAATGGGGGAAGGGCCCAGGCCTTGGTGGCCAGGAGAGTGGGGGTGCCCTCCAGCACTCCCCATCATCCTGGGACAGAAGCATGTCTGGGGGAATCCTGGGCAGGCACACCCTTGGCTGGGGGCAGGGCAATGAGGGAAGGCCCTGCTTCCTGGTTCCACTACCTCCCTTCCTGGGCTGCCATTGTCCTCGTCACCCTGTCCTGCCCTGGCACTACCCTGGAGCTGGGGGAGGAGGTTCACCGGGGCTGGGTGGGTTCCTCAACCAGTGGCATCTTATTAACCCCCACCCACTTGAGGCCTGCTGGGCCTGGGAGGAGCCAGGGCACCTGTGTGTGAGGGACAGTGAGATCCAGGCCTTCAAACTTTGCCCCGCCCCCATCTGTCACTTGTTGTCAGGTTTTAGTGGCTTCTCCCTCTGCAGGGAGGTGGGAGATGGGCAAGGACTCTGAGGGTGTGGGGGTGGGCAGGAGTGGGGCCAGCAGGAGTGGGGCCAGCTCTCCCACCCTGAGAGCTGTCAGACAGAGAGGCAGAGAGAGGATGAAGGGGGCTCTTGGGGCAGGGAGGGCCAGCAGGCTGTGCCTGGGTGGGGTTGCAGGACCTGGAGGAGGGGTGCAAGTCCTAGGACCCCAGGTGTGGGAGTGTCCTGGAGCCGCTGTAACCAAGTACCACAAACTGGGGCTTGAGGTCCTTCCTCTCTCCCGGGTCTGGAGGCTGGATGTCCAGAATCAAGATGTCTGCAGGGCCCCTTTCCTTAGGAGGGTCCTTCCTAAGTGCCTTCCAGCTTCGGCTGCTCAGCAGCCCTCCTTGTTCCTTGGCTTGGGGCTGTCACTCCTTTCTGCCTCTGTCTTCACATGGCTTTCTCTCCGTTTCTTGGTCTTTCCTTCTTATGAGGACATGGTCACTGGATTTAGTACCCAGGATGATCTCATTCTCAATCCTCAACTAAATGACACTTTTAAAGACCCTATTTCCAAGTAGTCCATGTACCTGGGGCTAGGACTTGGACATAGCTTTCTGGAGACACAGTTCACTCCACTAAGATTCTGCACACAGGGCCTGCAAGAAGCCAGGTGTCAGCTGGGGAGGCCTCCAAGTGCTGAGGGTTTGGGGCCCCAAACTCTGGGCTGTGAGGCTGGGGTCTGCCCAGGGTGAGCCTGGCAGGTCTCCTTCTCTCTCAATTCCTCAGTGGCTAGGGTCCCAAGGAGATGTTTGAGATGTCACCTTCACCCACATCACCAAATCAAGCCTTACCCCGTCAGCCTTCTGCAGGTCCAGGGGGTAGAAACGTCTCTGGACAGGAGCTGGGGCTGAAGAGGGGACATGGGAATAGTCAGAGGAGGGGATGCCCCAGGTCCTGGGGTCCCTCCTGCCTGGGCCTCTGGAGGTGGAGGGTACAGGCCATAGGGGGTCAGCCACTGCTCAAGCACATCCTTCCAGCCTTCTGGGCCTCTGCAGGAGGATTGGCCCCAGGGTGCTCATGGGCTGGCCAGGGCTGACAGGAGAGCAGGTCTCTAGATGGGACTTAGCTTTGTGGCCACAGCAATGGGTGATTTCAGAGAGGCGGGGTGACCACCTGAGGCTGAGGGACAGGCGAGGGAGTGAAGAGACCCAGAGCTTGCAGGGCAGGGATCTGTCACACAGGGAAGCTCATTCTGCATGACCTAGGCAGCAGACCTCGGGAGCCCCGGCTTCTGTCTTGTCATCTTGTAGAAGATGTCCACCTGCCCTGTGGAATGGCCAGCATTGCCCACTTTAAATGTGGAAACTGAGGCATGAGTTTCCAGGTCCTCCCGGGCTCTTGCATGGTGTCATTCCTGAGGTCCTGAGTAGCATCACTGGCTGAAAGGCAAGCTGACCAGCCCACAGTGGGATTTAGGAAGCAGATGGCTGGGTGGTCAGGGCACTCCGAGGAGGACCACATGGCTCGAGTGCACTGGGGCCCGACCCAGGCAACTTTTGCTGGTAGAATCTTGGGGCCTCTCTGCTCCAGTGGTTGGATTCGTGTCCTGCCTGGAATGACCCCTCTCCAGTTTTTGTGTGGGCAGCCATGGTTGGTCCAGCCTTCTTTCCTCCAGCACATAATGTCCCATCAGGAGCTATTGGCTAAGGCCACAGGGCTTTTGGCTGCCTGCCCTCCTCTTAGCCTAGTGCATAATCTAGATGGTGGTCAGCTGTGATGTCAGTACTCATCTGAGTTCTGTAGGACTTGGGTAAAGCTCTTGCAAGCCATTCCAGGCTGAGGGCATCAGTCTGAGGGGACCCTGGTGGGGTGAACTCAGGGCAGGCATCTTATTTGTTTCTGTGTCCTCGGGGCTGGGTGCAGGGCCTGGTGTGTGGGAGTCATCAAATGATGTTTGCTGAGAGGTATCAGCAAGATGCTTGGGTCCTGAGCTGTCCTGCCCTGGGGGCACACAGCTGGTCCTGTAGTCCTTGTAGATTCATGACTTAGCCAGCCTAGGGGTCAGCCCTTCAGACCTGCTGTGTCAGTAAGTTCTGGCCTCCTGAACAGCTTGGGTCTGTAGAGGCCAGCAATGGATGAGGTGGTCAACCCAGAGCAGCACCTCCAATGCAGACGAGCACAAGTGCTGGGTCAGCAAAGGGACTTGGGACAGCTAAAGGGCTAGGGCAGGCATCTACAATGAGCTCGTGTGGTGGGCAAGGCTCTCAGGGCCATCAGTACCCCGTCAGTCTCTGGTTTCTGAGGTCAGCACGTGCACTGCTTCTCCCAAGGCGAGGCAGCAACCTTGAGGCTCTGGCTTCCCTCTGTCAGCACCGAGGCAGAGCCTGGGGCCTGTTGAGGGTCCCTGGGTTGGTCCTGAGCTATGGGTCTGGAGCATCACCCCGGAGCTCTGGGCTGAGTCGGTGGCACCTGTATCTTTGGAGGTCTTGCTTGCAGGGCAAATGGCAGGGCAGATGTGGGCTGTGGGCCTGGGCTAGGGCACTCTGGCCGAGAGGAACCCTTTGCGCCAGGCTTGGCAGCAGCCTGTAACTGGCTGGGGAGCAGGGGGTTAAGACAACCCATCTGCCTGCCTACACCTGTCGCTCAGCCTTCAAATTGCTCCCGGCTTCCCAGGGAAGCCGTCACCATGGAGACGGCACATCCTAGGCTGGGCACCCTGAGAGGCAGGGGGGGGAAGATATGTTAACCCTGTGTGTGCTACACTCCTCCTTCCATGGTGTCCTGTCCTGGGTTTGTGTGTTGGGGGACAGGGTGGGGTGACATTGTGACCCTGGAGGGCTCCATCCAGATGAGGCTTCACATATATCCAATTCTTCAAAAATCTGGAAAGCCCAGCAGGGTCCGTGGGAACCCACCAGGAGTGGCAAGATAGCGGAGGAGGCTGTCAGCAGTGGCTCCGGCTGGGTCTTCCTTGCCTCCTGGGGGCTCCGTGTCCGGCCATGGCAGGAGAAAACCATGATGCTGAAGTGTCTGGCGTCTGCAGATCATCAGAGTCTCTGGCTGTTGGAGCCTGTGTGTGAGCATCCTCAGTGTTGGCAAGGGACAGGGGCAGGGACTGCAGGGCCCCTGTGCGTCCCAGATGTGTTGTACCAAGGGATTCAGGGACGGGCTCAGGAAGACCCTGTGCAGGAGCTCCAGCCCATGGGAAGTGCTCTCCCTGCCTACTTCCCACCCCGCCTGGAATTCACTGCACAGCTCAGGGGCTGCTGTCCCACCCCCACTGGGGAGGCACAGATGTGGCGCTGGTCTGTCAGTTTGTCTGGCCTACTGTCTGCACTGTGGCCAGCCCAGCCCTGCAGAGACCAGCAGGGGGCAGCAGCAGCTGGGATGACCTGTCTGGGAGTTGGGAATGCCGGGTACCTTGGTGGTCCTTGGGAGGACCACAGAGTGCTGTCCAGTAGGTGGAGGGACGAGTGTGTCCTGGCACAGGCTGAGTCCTCACCCTCCTGCTGTCCACTGAGCTGGATTTTTGTGCCAAAGGCAGGGCTCTTGCTTGGCTCTGTCTGTGGAGGCCAAGTCCCTGCCTGCCCCCGGCCACCCTGTCTTCCTTGGCTGGAGCAGAATAGCCAGTGCAGGTCTGCATGGGGGTGAGCTCTGGGTGACTGTCCTGCTGTCCTCCACGAGCCGTCCTCCAGCGGGCCAGGCCCCTGCTCCCCCAGCTTGCTCAGTCCCAGGCTGCTCTGCACAGGGTGCAGCAGTTCTGAGCCCAGTCTCCAGGCACCTGGTGCCCATGGGTGACTGCACTTCTGCAGCCCAGTTTCTTGGTGGCAGCACTGACCTTAGCCCTGGACATAGCTCCAGATGAGCACTGAGGGCTGGGAGGGCAGTGGGCCATTCACAACAGGGGATCTGTCTTGGGAGGCGTGGGCAGGGAGTGAGTGTCCCTGGGAGTGGGACTCTGGGTTACCTGGTGGACAGCACCTGCCTCCCAGCAGGGGTGGGAAGGCGAGTGAAGAGCCATTGTGGGGCGAGCAGGCCGGGCAGGGCACAGGGTCCTGTGCAGAGCGGGGCCACAGGGCAGCGTCCACCCAGGGTGGGGTCTGTCTGCTGCCAGTGTCCATTGTGCACCTGCAGGTGGGATGGGACTCGACTCGCTGGGCCCTTGGCCGGAAGCCTGGGTGGAGGCCTGGTCTCCCACCTGGGTGCCTGCCAGTCCTGCTTGCCCTGCTCTTGCTGCTGTGACTGCTGGGTCACAGCCTGTGGCTTTAAGAGCACTGCATCCTCGGGCCCCTGTCTCCTCAGGGCTGGGGTCCAAGCCTCCCATCCTGGGGCTCGGCTGCTGACCCAGTAGCCACTGATGCGGGTGGCCCCTGGTAGCAGTGCTGTGGGATCGTTGCCGAGACTTCATAAGCCTGGTGACACCTGCCTTGAGCTGGGCACAGGGACTGGGTTTGTCACTGGTGTGTCGCCTCCTAGGCAGGACCACAGGCTCCTGTTCCAGCACAGGGCCTGGCAGAGGCAAGGGGAGGGTGCGGAGGGGGGGAGGGCACGGGGAGGGAGGGCACAAAGCAGGCTCCCAGGGGCATTGCCCATCTGCTTGCCCAGGTAGCACCTGCCACACTGGGGGCCACAGCCCGACCTCCTGGCTGGGATGCCACCTGGTTTCCAGGTGGTCCCAAAGCCAGGTTGCTTTGTCTACACATTGGCAGCACCAGTGGGCTATAAGCCTGTGGCAGTTTGGAGGTGGACAGGCCCTTTCTGGCCACCCTGCTCCTTGCTGCTGTCCTACATGAGGGTATTGCCTGTGAGGGCCCCACTGGGGGACGGTTCCTGTCCCCCACCCCCTGGCACCTTAGTGGGCAGCCGACCTGAGGCTCGCCTAAGGGACTTTGAATCTCAGGGGCTTCTGGATGGTGGATGTTCTGGGCAAGGCAGAGGTCTGGTGGCATGGGTGACCCCACACAGGTCCCCTGTGTGGGCAGACAAGGAAACAGTGACACCCTGGGTGTCGTGGCTGTGTGCACCTGGCGGAGGCCCTGGGGCCCCCGGGGCAGTGGGCCCAGGCCTGAGCCAGTCCCCCTGATGGCTCCTTGACCTGGGCTCCCAGCTTGGCCCTGGTTGGCCTGGCCTGTGCCAGTTCCCCTCACAGCTCGTCCTTTTAGCTTTAAATAGGTCAGTCAGCACCTTCGGCAAGTCCCTAATGCAGCCAGTCCCCAGTGCTTTGGAGACCATGAAGGTAGAAGACCCTCCTTAGTGTCTTAGGCTGTTCGAGATGCTAAAGCAAAGTACCCTGACCTGGGTGTCCTGCTCCAGTCCTGGAAGCTGCATGTCCGCGGCCAGGGTGCTCTCAGGTTGGGTCTGGGGAGGCCTGTTTCCTCGTTCGTGCACGGCATCTTCTTGCCGTGTCCTCATGTGGTGGACACATGATGAGTCCCTTTGATGAGGCAGTAACCCAGTTCCTGGGGCTCCACTCCGTGGCCTGTCTGCTCCCCAAGGCCCATCCCTCGTGCCATCCCCATGGGTTGGGATTTCCACAGGTGAACTTTGGGGTGGGCATTCGGCCCACAGTAGTGGGTGACCGTGGGGGTGGCCTGGGCTGTGGCCTTGTGCTGCACAGCCTCAGGAGGGCGCCTTGAGTGCCAGTGCACACTGTCTCCCATGCCTTGGAACAGCCGTCTCGTCCCTGTGCTGGCCTCCTGCTGGCCCTGCCTCCCCTGTGCAGTGACGGTCGCGGGGTTCCAGCTCTGGGTCTTTGGGAAGGTGAGATGGGCAGCTCGGGGCTGCGTGTGGACTAGGGCCGAGGGATGGCTATAGAAGGAGAGCAGCCCCTGAGCCCTGCTGGGACCCATCTGGGGCCCAGATGCCAACCAGGAAGTCCAGAGGGCTGGGCCCATGTTGGGGATGCTGAGTGCCCCCTGCGTCCATCTCCTGTCCTTGGCTGCAGCTCCTTCTTCTATGCCTTCGTGAACCTCCTGGTCAGCGCCTTCGTGGTCTTCCTGGTCTTCATTGCCAGCACCATTGTGAGCGTGGGCTTCACCATGTGGTGTGACACTGTCACTGAGAAGGGCACTGTGCCCCACAGGTATGCTGCCCCCTGTTGTGTCCCTGGAGGACCCTTCCCCAGCCTTGCCTGTGCCCCAGGGATCTTCCCTCTGAATCCTGTCCTGGTCTGCAGCTTGGCCCTCCCTCCCCCACACCCCCACCTGTGCACTCCTGGTCGCCCCTTCTGGGAGCCCACCCCCTCCTTCCTGGCTAGGAGAGCCACCAGGGGTTGGAGGACCCTGGAAAGCTCAAGGTGGCCATGCAGTCCGAGACCCTGGGGTCTTGCCCTGAGCTGCCTGTGGGGGGGCAGAGGCCCCAGGAAATGTTGGGATGGAGGCTTGGGTCCTGGTGGGGTTGGAGGTTTGGCAGGGTAGGGGGTGGAGAATAGAGTAGAAGGCTCTGGAGGGGCAAGGTGGCTCCCTGCCATCGCCCAGGGACCTCTGTGATCAGGGCGGCCACTTGGCTGTGACCTGGGGCAGCCTCTGACTATCAGGGTGCCCAAAGTGGAGCATGTGACTGCCCATATCCCTCCGGGATACTTCTGCCCAGCCCTAAGAAGGCCCAGACCTGGGGGGCAGGACCTCAGGTCACCTCTTCCGGAGGCTCCACATTCTTTCTTTAAGAAAATCAACTCTGGAACCTGATGTCTAACTGGGTGACGCACACCTGGGCACATGGCCTGCCTGACCTCTGTGTGTCCAGGGGTTATCCCAGGCCAGGCTGGGGTGGGTCTGCGGGTTCCTCTCCCCAGAGCCAGTCCTGCTGTGCTGGTGGGGGTGGGGACCTAGAGGCTCCCCCTCCGCCGGATGGACGGCCCTCAGCACTTGGGGGTGGTGCTCCCTGCTCCCTGCCAGCCACTCGGCCACAGAAATCACCCTCATACCCACGCCTTGCGTTTTAGCTGTGAGGAGCTCCAGGACATCGACTTGGAGCTGAGTGTGGACAATTCTGCCTTCTATGATCAGTTTGCCATCGCCCAGGTAGGGTGGGGCCGTCACTGCTCCCCAGGGAGGAGCAGGCCCAGGGCAGCCTGCAGAAGCAGAAGGTGCACCTGGAGGGGAGGGCCAGGTTCCCGGTGGCTGGATGGGGTGTGGGAGGTGGGACTGGAAAGGGGCGTCACGTCCTGGGTTTGAAGGGAGGGTCTGTGTTCTGGACAGGCCTCAGAGCGCCCTGTGCAGGTGGGTGGTGCCAGGCCCAGGGTCATCCTGGAGCAGAACAGGAGGCCATTGTGGTGTCCCAGGTGTCCCTGTACACGGGAGGCTCCTACTCTGCCTGTCTGCCCTGCCAGCCCTCACTGGGCTCCATGCTGGGCATCCTGTAGGCTGGACACATTGGTGGTCAGTGGGGCCCCAGGCAGAGCCTGGAGGTGAGGATCTTTCTGAGGTGACCTGAAACGGTCACAGACAGTGACAGGTAAATCCAGCGGAAGATGCTCCGGGCCTAATCTGTGCCAGTTAGATGATGTGGGGACAGACATGCTCAGAGGGGAATCGGGTAGACGTGGAGCCGGCCTGGAGCTGATTAAATTGTTCTCTTTCAACTGTTTGGAAACAGCAGATAAAGGTCAGTTTATTTCAGTGGCTGGAGGGGGTCCTGCCGTGTGCAAGCTCCTTGGAGCTGAGCAGCCCCAGCTGCCGGGGGGACGTGGCCCTGGCTCCTCCCCAGGGACCCCCTCCTGGGGGAGAGAATGGAATCCACAGGCTCCTTCACAAACTTGGCTCTGGAGGGGGCTGCAGAGAGGAGCCTGAGGTCCCCAGGCCTCTCGGCACATGTCCTCGCTCACAGAGTGGGACACTCGGCAGGGTGGGTGCGGGCTGTGCCCTGACGTTGCCCTGCTCTCTGTGCAGTTTGGCCTCTGGGCGTCCTGGCTGGCCTGGCTGGCCATCACCATCCTGGCCTTCCTGAAGGTCTACCACAACTGCCGCCAGGAGGACCTGCTGGACAGCCTGGTCCACGAGAAGGAGCTGCTGCTGGCCAGGCCGGGCCCCCGTGCCTCCTTCCAGGGGGAGAAGAGCGCCGTCATCTAGGCTCCCCGCTGGCAGGGGCGCCGACCCCAGGATCCTTTCCCATCATCCTGTCCTGGGGGAGCAGCTGGGGATCCCTGCCTGGGTCCCCACCCCTGCCAGCGCCGCCCTGCATGTGTCCCCCCGCCCTGCCTGCTGTGAGGTGAGCACCCCGATTCCCACCCAGAGCCTGGCAGTGGCTGGCTAGGCAGCAAAGGGCCAGGGGCTGCCAGGCTTCACGCAGCACTCGGCTCTCCTCCTGGCCAGGTCCCCGGGTCCCTTTGCCACTGGGGCGGCTGGTCCATGCTCCGCCTCTGTGTGACTGTGCGTGCCTGTGGGTGCAGGTGCAGACCAGCTGCTCAGGAGGGTGCTGCTGTCCCCTCCTGCAGACTGCAGCCCAGGCCTCAGAGCCTGGCCAGCCCAGCCTGCAGGAGCAGGACGTGGGCAGGGGGCCCTGGCTCCACGCTGCGCTCGGTGGTGAGCGCTGGTGGTGGCTGCGCAGCCCTGCAGGAGAGCCTGGTCCTCCCTGGAGGGCATGTTCCTCTGTGACCTTGTTCCAGGGGCTGGGACCCCACGTGGAAGAGCCCCCCGCCCTGGCCTCCGTGAGCCAGTTGTCTTGAGCTAGTCCACAGGCTCCCTCTGCACTGCCATGCCCTTCTGGAAGGGAGAGCCCAGCATGTCCAGCTGTCTGCTGTCCACCAGTGACTGCTGTGTTTCAGGCGGAAGGTAGCTCAGGCCAACCTGGAGGGGCTTGGTGAGCATGGTCAGCTGGGCCTGGGAAGCAAGGCCAGCAAGGACTTGTCAGGACACTCTGAAGGCAGGTGCCAGTCCTGGGGAAGTCCAGGCCAGGTGGGGCAGGTTGCTGCCAGCCCAGGGTTCAGCTGGGAGTTTCCCGCAGGTACTCAGGGGACAGTATGGTGACAGTCTGAGGTTCCCAACGCTGCTCTCCTCCTGGGCCCCTCACATCAGCCCTAGTCCACTGGACACAAAGACCCTTCCCAACCCCAAGGGTTCTGGTCTGTCTCCCCAACACAGAGTGGAGTGGCTCCTGCCTCACTCTGCCTCCCCCAGCCCCCGGAACCCTGGAAGGAGGAGAGAGGGACAGGGCAGGGGAAAGGGCAGCTGGCCAAGGACAGCCGCTGTCAGCGCTGTGTGGACCTACGTCCGCCTGCACTGGAGCTCCCTGGGGGGCTGTGCATGGCTCCTCAGACACCTAGGCCCTGGGGGTTCCAGGAGGGGGCTGGGTGCTGGCCTGCAGTGGGCCCCGGGTCCCCTGGGGGCTGTGGTGTGGGTCCCCACAGTGGCTCCGCTGCAGACTGCTGTTGAGATGCCTGGACTCCTCCCTGCTGTTTTCAGGGGGGCACCTTATTTTAATTTTCCTTCTGGCTAAACTGAAAGTGAAGAACTTGAACCTCCACGTGTCTCTTTCTCCAAGTCAAAATAAAAGCAAACCCTGTCTCCACTGCGGATGAGGGCTTGTCACGTCTCCTGGCTGCCTCCCCCAGCCTTCCCCAGCCTCCCCCAGCTTCCCCCAGCCTCCTCCAGCCTCCCCCAGCCTCCCTCAGCCTCCCTGTTCCCGTGGCTCTGACTGCCTCCAGTCTGATTTGAACCGCTGCATCCTGAGCTTGTTCTGTCAGTTTCAGGGGCTTATCAGGAATGGCCTTCTGGGCACAGTGGGCCTCACACCTGCATTTCAGGGGTCCGAGTCTCACGGCCCCTGGGTGACCCCTTAGGTGTTTGGACAGATTTGAGGGATTCCTCTATGTCCTTGTTTGAGCAACATTTATTACAAAAACAGCTGGGATGGCAGTTCTGTGGGCCTGAGAGCTGGACACTTCTCTCTGCCATCTTGGCAGTGGACAGCTAGCTATGGGGAGGGGGCCCAGCCCCCTTCCAGCCCTGACCCAGAACCAGGTTGAGAGGCAGCCCCTGCCCAGGGGCTGAGCCTGGGCCGTGAGCCTCCTCTCAGAGCCTCCTTCTCATCTGCAGTAGGGGTGGGGACGTGCCTGTCCTCCTCCCAGGGTGGGTGAGGTGGCACGGGTCTGGGGGCGGCTGGGCTGGTGCAGGGAAGTGGTAACCAGGGGTCCCCTGACCCCCACCATGGTCCTCTGGAGGCCACTTCTGGGAACAGGGCCTCTCTGCAGGGTTCCCCCACCCTGAGGTCCCCTGACCCTGAAGCTGCAGGAAACCCTGGAGACCCCTACCCATGGTCTCTGAGGCCTGGGGGATCCATCCCCTAAGCAGTAGAAGAGAGTGAGCTGGGTGTCCAGGCAGGACTTGCCTCCGTGTACCCCCCATTCAGGCCAGGGTCCCCACTGGGTCGAGGGAGGTGAGGCCCCACAGCTGGCAGTTGGATTCGTCCTCTGACGGACTCTCACAGTGGACCCCAACACATAAAATGGCGGGGAGGTGACGCTGGGCGGGGCAGTGCGTCTCCCGTCTGGCCTCCAGTCAAGGCGGTCACTGTCCCTAGGTCCCCCTGCCACGAGTCCTGGGTTTGCCAAGCAAGCTGGCAGGGCTCTCTCCTGGCTGGGGCCCGAGGACTGCCTGAAGCTCCACCCTAACCCTCATCTACCCAGGGCTGCCCAGAGGGGACATCCTGGCTGGCCACTGGCCAGACACCCAGGAGGCAGTGCCAGCAGGCCAGGAGCACGTGCCACAGGCGCATGAGGAGGACCAGGAGCCGGGCTCGGAGGTCCTCCAGGGGTGTGGCAATGGATTTGGCCCGGCCACAGCACAGGCCCAGAGCTGCCCCGAGCAGGACGCACACGGAGAGCCGCAGGAGCAGGGAGCTGCCGCCCGGCAGGCGCTGGAGCAGGGACCTGCGGCGGGGCAGGCGCCGGCCCGACACTGTGGGCCGAGGCGGAGCGGGTCAGTTGTGGCCTGTGCCCTGACCCTCTCGGGTGAGGACTGGCCAGGGGCTTCCCCTCGGAGGGAAAGGGATGGAAGGAGACCCAGGCTGCCGGGCCACTGTCCTGTGCCCATCAGGATGGACATTTGGGAGGGTTGGGGGTGACTCCCAGAGTCCCTATGGGATGGGGATCCCCACTCCTGGCCAGAGGCAAACTGCACCATGGGGGGGGGACACTGCTCCCCAGCTGTGTGCACCAAGGACCCCAGTGTGGAGCTCAGCTTTGGAGCAGACAGGGGTGGCACTGTGGGGCCCGGGGAGATGGGGGCATGGGGACAAGGTGTGGGGCTGGGACGTGCAGGAACTCCTTGTGGGTGGAGGCCCAGAGCGCGGGGCAGATGGGGCTTGGGCTCAGAACTCACCCTTGACGGTGTCCCTGGTGTCCCTGCTGGCGATGTCTAGGAGGGAGAGTACAGATCCCTCAGCCTGCCGGGCGCCCAGCCCTGCTCGTCTCTCCCTGACCCCAGCCCAGAAGACCGGCAGCCGCCCAGCCCCAGGCAGGGCCCACTCCTCAGGGCCCTGACCCTGCGAGCACAGCGGGATGGAGAATAGTCCTTGCCCATCAGCAGCTGCCCCACTGACCACGACCCTGTGTCCGTGGGACCTATTGCCCAGGTTTTACTGGGGGTCTACCTGGGAAAACAGAACAGGGACTGTGGTCCCTTCTGGGGGTCCAGGGTCCTGCCAGAGCTGTGTGGGCACTGCGGGCACCACCCTCTCCCAGACCCTGATGCTGGCCCACGTGCCCTCTTACAATGAATGGCCGCCTCCAAGGGCTCTCGGAACCGTACGTGCCTGGAAATCCTCTGTGGGTCGGCCCCGTGAGGCCCTTGCTTGGGCTGGCCGCGTCTCAGGATGGAGCGGGGCTGCTTCCTGTCACTGTCCTGGCCAAGAGTGGGAAGCAGGCAGCAGTGAGCACATTTCAGCAGAGTCCTCACTGCCCCCTGGGCTTTAGGCAGAGGGACAGGTGTGGAGACCCCAGAGCTGCCCTCGGCCCCCCACCTTGCCAGTTGCTCTTACATTGGAACCCGGACAGTGCTGAGCAGGCAGGGCAGTAACCAGCAGGCCCCTGTCCAGCCCACACTCTGTGCCTCCCAGTCCGAGTGGGGCACAGTAATGTTTGCATGTTAATAAGAGGAATAACCCATCCTAAGGTGACCCCAGGGTAACTGGCCACTGACGGAGGACTCTCCGCCTCGGGGTTGGGAGCCTGCCCTGAGTCCCACTGAGTTCCTGCAGGGTCTGTCGTGGGGCCCCAAAAAACAGGCCTGGAAAGGCTGGTGACCAGGGATCAGGCGGGGAGGGACGGGGGTGCAGAGCTCTACCCTGTCCAGAACCACCTCATACAGATGAGGGGCAGGGCCTGGACAGGGCTTGGGGACCCACCAGCAAGGCGCGAGGCACCTCCACCCTGAGGGGAAATGCCAGCCCTGGCCCCTTCCTCTGCATTATCTCTGGCTGCTGTTCTGGCCCCTGTAGGGACTCGGGGGACATGGAACATGGGGATGGCGTGGGGAGGGGCCCTGGCTTAGGGGGCCAAGATAACAAGTTCCACCCAGCTCCACGGGGCTGGCTGTGGCCTTGCCTGGCCACTGGGGTCTCGGCCTCCCTTTCTGGGTCTGCATGTTCCCAGGCGGCTCCGGGGTGAGCAGGAAGGCAGCTGTGCACCCACATGCCCACCTGCTCCGTTACCAGCTCATCTGCCCAGCCCCAGGTTGGAAGATGAGCTCCTGGCCTCTGTGGGCCCAGTGTCTTTGTCTGTGGCACAGGGACAACAGGCTTTCTGAGGGCCATCCCCAGGTTCTCCCAGCTGGGCACCACCACCGCACACAGCCTGCTGCTCTGGGGTGAGGGAGGCTGCCCTTCAGAGCACTGGACCTGGCAGTGAGCTTAGAGCCTCCATTGGCCTCAGGGCCTGAGGTCTGGGTCCCTCCTGCTTGGACGCCCCCGATCCTGCTCTGTGGAGACTCCCTTGCTGACACCCCCTCCAGGTCCCCTCCCTGTTCATCCTGGAGGACGCTTGGTGACAGCCTCAGGTGTCCTGTCTCCACCTGCTCCCTCGCTCCAGCACTGGCCTTTCTGCGCTCCTCAGCTCTGTCACCTTCCATGGCTCCCACGTCCCCTGCCTCCATCCGGCCCCCCACCCTGCCAGTTGCTCTTACATGGAACCCAGTCAGTGCTGAGCAGGTAGGGCAGTCACCAGCTCCCTGCCGCTGACCTCCTCAGTCTGGCCATCTCCCACCCCCGTGCTGCTTCCGTGTCTGGGACCCTGGCCTGATGCTGTGTGCCCACCTGGTGCCTCCTCACCAGACCAAGCCCTTCAAGGTGGCCTCCCTACCCCACCAGGCCCCAGAGTTCCCCTCCTGCTGTTCCTGGGGCAGAGGACACCTTCAGAGCAAGAGTGGGGACCCTGCCTTCCTCACTACCCCCACCCCAGGGGACACAGTGTGTGCAGCGGGACGTCTCTGGCAGCCCGCCTCACCCTTTCCGCCCTGGGCACCTGTGAGCCCCACGTGGCCTCATTTCTTCTGGGCTGACGTCGGGGCCCTGGCCGGGGGTCGGGGTGCAGGGCTGGCACCGTGGTCTTCATTTACTGGAACATGGTCCTAGGACAGGAGATGGTTCACTGCATGAGCAGTGCCCCCCGTTAAAGACAAAGGGATGAGGAGATGACTCCCAGGAAGCCAGGTGGCTTCCAGCTCTGGCCGGCCTTGCCCAGCGTGGCCGCGGCCCTCCTGCCCAGCACGGACGAAGCCTGTGCCCTGTGTGCTCAGAACCGCTCCTGCAGGCAGTCTCCTCCGCTGCTGCCCGGTCTCCATCACCCTCGTCTTTCATGGCTGTATAATACTTCTCAGGGCATAATACTGCCCTGATTTGCACCTACCCGCCTGGCAGTGTGCCTTCTGTCATTGTCACTGTGTGTCTCTCTGCATTGCCTCTGCTCAGCAGGGGTGGCTCTGGCTCCCACGAAGGGTGGGAGCTTTGCAATGCCAGGGCTCAGTGGGCCCTGGGAAAGGCTCTTCCAGAGGGTCCTGCAGCCGTCCTGCTGTGCCCCTGAGCTCCTGAGCCCACCCCTGCACTGGCCAGGTTTGTCCCTGCTGCTGTCTGTCCCTCTACCCTCTGTCCTTCTGTCTTTGTCTCTGGTTCTTTGTCTCTAAGCACATCTCTCTCTTCTTGTCAATGTCTGATTCTCTCTCTGTCTCTGACCTGTCCCTCCCTGGGTCACGCTGCTCACTCCCTGGTACAGAGGCACCTTCTTGATCCACCAGTGTGTCCCCAGTTGCCAGGAGCTGTGCATGTCCTCTGTGCCTTGCTCAGGGTGGCTGCCCAGCACAGATTTCCTTCTTCCATAGCCTTGGCTGGGCCTTGACCTCTAAGGTTTCCTGTCCTGCTCCAGGTGTGGACGCCACTGGGCATCCCAGCAGGGGCAGCCGGACACCAGCCCTCCCAGGCCTGGGGCTGCCCAGCACACCTCCCTACCTTCTCAGGGGAAGTGAGGTCAGAGAGGGCAGGAGTGTCCCTGGCCACAGAGGCTGACACAGGGCTGCTGGCAGGCTGGTCCTCCCAGCTCCTTCCCAGTTTGATGGGTGGCTCGGGGCCGTCTGCCCTCCTCCACCCTGCCCAGGCTCTCCCAGGGCCCTGATGAGGGGCATTTGGTGGGCATCATTGCCCTCCGGGTGGTGGCAAAAGTTTGAATTTCATGAGAAGCGTCCTGGTTTCTGTGGACCCTCCCGGGCCCTGTCCCTGAGGGGTGGGAACAGGCTGGGGGCTCCCCTGTCCACAGCTGCCTGGAGGGGTGAGGCTGGGCCGCCTGCAGCCTTCCTTCTGGGAGAGAGCTGGCTCCTGGAGCCCTGTCGGACCTGAGCATGGGGCGAGCCGACACCCTGACATCCACACCACCAGGCCCACCAGGCTTGGTGACCTCATGGGGAGCGCTTTCTCCCAAGGTGGCGTCAGGTTTTACTGCAAACAGGGCTGAGCAAGGAGCGGGTGCAGGAGCCAGCATGTCTACACACGCTCAGGGCGTTCTGCTAAGAGGCTGTGCGGCCTCAGTGCCCAGGGCTGAGGCCACCGGAGTTCAGGCCCACGTAGCCTCCAGGCCAGTGCTGTCACAGAGCACCAGGCTGTTCTGTTTGGGGACACTGCCTGGCAGGCAGCCTGGGCAGCATCTGCAGAGAGGGTGCTGGACCCAGTTCACACTTGGGAGGGCCGGGAACTGCTGAAGCCCTGCCAGGTTGTCAGAGGCTGGGGTCAAGGGTGGGCAGGGACCCTGTCAGTCTCCTGGGCCCGGAAGGGGGAGCTATGGGCTCTTTGGCTTCTCCTGTGGCTGCACAGACTGGGCACCCCAACCCTGCAGCCAGCCTGCCCAGGTCATGCCCTGCACTGCCTTGGAGAGCAGGCTGGGTAGGCCAGGGCCACCCCAGGCAGGGCCACACCAGACTCAGCCCCTTTGCCGTATGGCCAGGAGATCTGTGGTGTGCTGTCCCTGGACAGGGCTCTTTGGGGGATTGCAGGACGACATGTGTGTGTGAGCATGTCTGTGTCATATGTGTGATTATGACAGTAGCCACACGTGGGAGAGCATGTGCGTCCCTGGGAGTGCCCACATGTGTGTACATGTGAGTGAATGTGACGGTGTATGTTGATGTGGGAGAGCACACACCTGCCGGGATTGAATGCACACTCAGGTGTTCCTGTCTGCAACTGTGTGTGCAGTGTGCACGGAAGTGATTGTGTGTCTTATTCGTGTGTGCGTGTGTGTGTGCATGCAGATGTGCTGTGTGTGCCTGTGGGTGTGTCTGTGTGGTGTGCACACGTAGTGTGTAAGCACGTGATGAGCGTGTGCAGCGTGTTGTGCGGGTGCTGGGCTGTGACCTTGCTGGTTGGGGGTTGGGCTCTGGAGCTCCTCATGTGGCCACCTGTGACCTTGAGTGAGACTCAGCCTCCCTGGCCTTGACCTGCTGGCTTGGTGCCAGCAGCCTCGGCAGCTGCGCCTGGACCCTGCCGGGTGCAGGTGGGCTGTGTCACAGCAGATCCCAGCTGGTGCATCTGCCCCGTCGTTCCTCCTGGGAGAGTGGATGCCAGGCACGGGGACAGCCCCTCCCCCATGGCCTGCGGCCCCTCTGGAGCTGTGCACTTCACCTGGCTGCCCTCATCCCTGCTCCCAGGAGGCCACCCACCCCTGTACAGGCAGGTGCTGCCTGCACCCAGACCTCCCCTCCAGGAGGGGAGGAAGCTTCCTCAGGAAGCAGGGCTTTTGGTGTCCCCAGGCCTGAGGGGTTCTGGTCCCTGTGACCTTGGTCATGTGAGTGAGCTCCTGGGGGCTCCTGTCTCCAAGTGACGCAGCAGAGAGGTGGCCCTGGTATGCACAGTAGCAGGGGAGGCCTGCTTGTCCCCGCCCCCCAGCAGAGGCCTTGGTGGCAGGGACAGGCTGTAACTCGAGTGTACTTGCTCTGGGGCTGGCTCGTGACAGATGGGTGATAAAGGGTAGAACATAGTTCCTGGGGCCTGGGCCTGGGGAGTGTCACCGCCATGCCACACTACTGGGGAGGGTGCCTGTCTGACGGGTGCTGCCCCTCGCTCTGGGCCACGTGGGGCCCCAAAGACCCTCTGAGCATTCTTGGGGCTTGTCCAAGTGCCCCACCTCATCTTGAAGCTGTTGGGAGCTGGTGACAGCCCAATGCCACGTCTCTCCACCTGCCATCCCTCCTCTAAGCCCCGGCCCCTCCCCGGCCTCCAGGGCCTGTGGAGGAAGGAGCTCACTGCCTGCTCTGCTCCCTCCGTGCAGCCCGCTTACCCCCACAGCCTGGCACCTGCGTCTACATCCTTGCCCAGGGCGCTGGCCGGGCCCAGGTCCAGTGGCTAGCCTATGCAGGCCCCAGTGCCCAGCCGGTGCTGCCAGCGGGCCCCTCCTTGGCTCTGACCACTGATGGACACCCTGTTTGGCACCCACAGCTGCTCCTCGTGTACCCCCACTCCGAAGCTGAGCCCGTGGGCATGCAGGACCCAGGCCCACAGTCCTGGAGGGCAGGCACTCGGAGCCTGGTGAGTAGCGGGCTTTCCTGCTGCACCACCTCCACAGCACTCTACAGGGGCTGGGGACGGGCCAGGCTCCTTGGAGACCTCCTGGGAGAGTGAGGAGGCTCGTGAGCCACACACACACACACACACACACACCCCACCTGGGCTCTGGCAGTGTCCCACCTGTCTCAGGGGAGCTGGCCCACCTGCTGCGTCCCACACGCTGCTGATCATCAGAGCCTCACCGGAACCGGAGCTGTGAGGCGCTCACAGGCGGGCGGAGAAGTTTCCATTACAGAAACACAGGCAGTGGCCTCAGCAGCCCTGAGGGCCTGGCTGCCCGGGGGCCTCTAAGCAGGGGATTGTGGGAGGCTGTCACCACGGGGCTTGGGGCCCCCACTGTCCCAGTCACCTAAGCAGTTTGGCCAGACGAGCTGAAGCTGCAGAGCCAAGCTGTGCCTTCTCCCCGCTGGAAAGAAGCAGGAAGCCAGGGACGCCCCACTGACCTTCTCTCTGTAGGTGGGGGGCCAAGCTGGGGTGCAGGGCACAGGGCTCCCAGAGGAGGCAGAATCCGCAGGCAGCTACCCAGAAACACGCTTCCAACTTAAGCCGGAGGCAGAACTGGGGAGCCCCTGGCTGCTCTGTCCATGGCTGCGCTCACTCAGACACCTAATGGCCCTGGCTTGGGGACAGGGAGCAGGGCTGGCCTGGAGCAGCTCTCACCATCCAGGGGTGTCTGGAGCCTCTGTGTGGCTGAGAGGCCCTTATCCAGCTTCTGCCCCCAATGGGCTGGCTCCCGCCTCCCCAAGATGGCTGAGGCTCGGGCAGGGTGTAGGTGAAGGGCACAGGCTGGGGGTGTGGGTGAAGGGCACAGCCTTGGGCGGGGTGTGGGTAAAGGGCACAGGCTGGGGGTGTAGGTGACGGGCACAGGCTGGGGTGTGGATGAAGGGCACAGGCTGGGGGTGTGGATGAAGGGCACAGCCTCAGGTGGGGTGTGGGTGAAGGGCACAGCCTCAGGTGGGGTGTGGGTGAAGGGCACAGCCTCAGGTGGGGTGTGGGTGAAGGGCACAGGCTGGGGTGTGGGTGAAGGGCACAGCCTCAGGTGGGGTGTGGGTGAAGGGCACAGGCTGGGGTGTGGGTGAAGGGCACAGGCTGGGGGTGTGGGTGAAGGGCACAGGCTGGGGTGTGGGTGAAGGGCACAGGCTGGGGTGTGGGTGAAGGGCACAGGCTGGGGTGTGGGTGAAGGGCACAGGCTGGGGTGTGGGTGAAGGGCACAGGCTGGGGGTGTGGGTGAAGGGCACAGGCTGGGGGTGTGGGTGAAGGGCACAGGCTGGGGGTGTGGGTGAAGGGCACAGGCTGGGGTGTGGGTGAAGGGCACAGGCTGGGGTGTGGGTGAAGGGCACAGGCTGGGGGGTGGGTGAAGGGCACAGCCTCGGGTGGGGTGTGGGTGAAGGGCATAGGCTGGGGGTGTGGGTGAAGGGCATAGGCTGGGGGTGTGGGTGAAGGGCATAGGCTGGGGTGTAGGTGAAGGGCACAGGCTGGGGGTGTGGGTGAAGGGCACAACCGGGCGGGGTGTAGGTGAAGGGCATAGGCTGGGGGTGTGGGTGAAGGGCACAGGCTGGGGGTGTGGGTGAAGGGCACAGCCTCAGGTGGGGTGTAGGTGAAGGGCACAGCCTCGGGTGGGGTGTAGGTGAAGGGCACAGGCTGGGGGTGTGGGTGAAGGGCACAGGCTGGGGGTGTGGGTGAAGGGCACAGGCTGGGGGTGTGGGTGAAGGGCACAGGCTGGGGGTGTGGGTGAAGGGCACAGGCTGGGGGTGTGGGTGAAGGGCATAGCCTCGGGTAGGGTGTAGTTGAAGGGCACAGCCTTGGGCCAGTCCTGGCCGCCCAGGAGCCTCAGAACACCAGGGGCTAGGATGTCCCTGAGTCCACTCTCCTGTTCTCTGTGCAGATGGGGTTCAGAGGGGCTGGGTGTTTCTGGGGCCACCAGCCCTGGTTTTCCTGAACTGTCCCCTTTAGGGAGCCCCTCAGTCTTGGGTGGAAAGCCAGGGGAGGTGGCCTGCTAGCCCCTGCCTCTGTCTGCTGTCCACCCTGCGGGTCCTGGCCTGCATCATCGTCTGTTCCTGAGCAGGAAGCTACGTCCGCCTGCTCCCGGAGCTGGCTCTCTCACCTGGCTCCCTCCGGGGTCCTCGTAGCTCAGAATCAGCCCCACTCTGCAGGTGCCAGCAGTGTCCACTGCGTCAGGGATGGCAGAGCCCCTCCTGCCCACTGAGGAGGGGGGCCAGGGGCAGCCCCGCAGGGCACACAGGTGAAGGGCCTGCTGCCTCCCTCTGGCTGTGGCCTGGAGGGGCCACCGGCTTATCCACAGGACCCAGTTGGTGCGAGCTGCGTCCCTGAGCCTGGCCCCTCTGCTCTGTTGTGGCGTCTGTCCAGCTCTCCAGGCTGAGCTGCGGTCACCTCTCCCCTTTGGCAGGAATAGCAACAACCCGAGGATAGGCCTCTGGCCTCAGATTGGGTGGGAGGTGGCTGTTCCCCAGGCCCCTGGTGGACAGCAGGCCAGGCCTGCAGACAAGGCCAGGGGTCAGGGCTACTGTTCCCTCCCCCTTGGCCCAAATGTGTCCTCCCAGGCTAGCTCCAGAGCTGTGTAGCTTACAGAAAGCCCAGGGCTTGAATGAGTGGATAAGTGAGGGTCGTGTGGGCTGTAGGGAGCCCAGCCCTGACAGGCCCCGCTGCAGGGCGGAGCCCTGGGCTCGGGAGGGGCCCATTTCCTGCCCATTTCCTCTGCCCCACATGGCCCCAAGCCCTGAGGTTTCAGGGGAAAGGGGCAAAGGACAAGTCCCAAGCTGAGGGTCTGGGGCATGCTGTCAGAGTCCCAGTAGTGCCTGGCAGGAGGAACAGCATCTGGGCCAGGGAGGCACAGTGGGAGTGAGGGGACCAGTGTCCAGGGTCTGCCCAGTGGGGCACACAGGGCTCTCCTTTGTATCTGCTGCTTGCAGCTGCCCTGCTTGGCAGGTGTAATTGGCTCCTCATTTATAGATGAGGAAAGTGCAGCTCAGAGAGGCCAGGCAACCCACCCACTGTCACACAGCCAGGAGGAGGTGCTGGCTCAGGCTCAGTGGCTGCTGCTCAGTAGCCCCATCTGCAGGTGAGCATGGCATCCCCAGGGGAATTGGATCTGAAGGGGGACTTTGTGGGCTGCTACAGGCATGAGGTCTGCAAGTGGGCAGACCTCTGGGTGACTTATGGGGTTCAACTGTTTTGAGGGACAGTCGAAGGATGACGGAGACACCTGTCTCATAATGTTCCCTGGAGGCATATCCTGCTTAGGTACAGCTATGGGATCCCTGAGCCTGGGTGTGCAGGATGGGAGGGGCAGGGTGAGGGGAGGGACGATGTCCAGGCCACCAGGGGCCACAATGGCCAGCCTGGATGTACCACCCATGCCCATGCAGGGGTGCTGGGGGGGCACTCCCTGGCTAACCCTGGGGCAGGTGCAACTTCCCCTGTAAGGGCAGGTGATCAGTTCCTTGCTCCCTGGGCCACACTGAACTCTGCCCTCAGACATGGGGATCTGGCATGTCTATGTCCCAATAAAGCTTTATTCACAAAGACCAGGTGTCCAGCTGGCCCAGGATGACTTACTGACCCTTGTTCCAGGGAGACCGCCTAGGAGCCTAGGAGGGTGGGGGCAGAGGGAGTCCTATGCAGCAGGGACATGTAGGAAGACCAAGGTCTTGACGACAACAAAGCCCAGATCCCGGCTCAGCTCTGACCCACCAAAGCCCAGATCCCGGCTCAGCTCTGACCCACCAAAGCCCAGATCCCGGCTCAGCTCTGACCCACCAAAGCCCAGATCCCGGCTCAGCTCTGACCCACCAAAGCCCAGATCCCGGCTCAGCTCTGACCCACCAAAGCCGGAGCTGTTCCCACTGGGCACAGAGTGGGGAGCTCTGGGCAGCTCCTTCCTGTCCTGTCCTTTGACCAGAGAAGGAAGGGCTGGCCCAGGCCTTGGAAGCTGCCTACTGCCTGCTCTCTCTGGAAAGGGAAGCCACCACTGTCCCGTGGCCATTTGCTCTGGGTGATTTATTATGCCCACAAAGGCCCAGCAGCTCTTGATGCCCTTGAGCCCTCTGGTCCCCGCCAGCCGTATCCCCAGCCCCATCTGATGAGGCTTGCCCTGTGCCCTCCACCGATACCTGCTTGATCAGGACACCACCGGGCCTCCTCAGGGTGGGCAGAGGTGGCCTGGAGTCTGAGCTTCAGGGTGCACACAGACACTCGGAGATGCCCCTGTTCTGTGCCAGGGATGGGGGAGGGGCCAGGCCCTGCCATCTCAGGCCTGCCCAGGGCCAGAGAAGGGTTCTCATGCCTGGGCAGCCTCACCATCAAGGATGAGGAGCCCCAGATTTGGTCCTGACTCTGCCACTGTCCAGCCAGGTGACCCAAGCTGTCCCCTGTGCGGGGGGAATGACTGGAGTCCCACGCCAGCCTGCACCCCTCAGTGGAGGGGTTTCCTGTTCAAGTCTCCTGGGGGGCAGCAAGCCAGCCCCAGGGACAGAGGCACACAGAGGTCTCCAGAGGACTTGGAGGTCTCTGCAGAGCAGTGGACCCTCTGGTGTGAGGAGGTGGAGCTGGTGAGAGGACAGGGATGGAGCTGGGGCTGGTAGATGGGGTCCTAGGGCCCCTGGGGCTGGAAGAGAAGGGAGAGGACTCTCACTACCAGTCACCAGGCCCAAAGGGACAAGGGGCCAAAAGTCACCACCGGCCATGGCCACCAGGTCACAAGTGGCCCCACCAGCATACCTTGGTGGGTGGGAGGAGTGTAGCCTGAGGGTTGGGGTCCAGGAGAGAAGGAGGGGGAGGAAGTGGGACAGCGTAGGCTTTGGGTTGGAGGGCAGAGGCACCGTCCCAGTAGGCGGCCAAGGAAGGATCTCAGATAGTGGGCAGTGAGTCCTCTGCCACCGGGCAGGCAAAGGATGAGGCTGCCTTGAGGACTCTCGGGGACAGTGCACGGTGTGGGAGGGCATGCAGGGCGGGGAGCATGTGCCTGCTGCTCTCCCTGCTGCCCGTGGCTTGCCTGGCACACGGCCAGAGCTGTGGCGCTTTTCTGGCTTTCAACTTCAGCTAAGGGTCCTGCCTGATCACCACTGGCCGTGGGGTCAACTCCCTCTACTGTGGAGCGGGCAGCTCGTCATTCTGACTGAAGCAGGGACCTTTGACAGTTAGGGCTGTGTCTGGCCACCCTGCAGAGCCAGGCCCTTAAGGAGGCCAGGATGCCGGCAGCGCCTGGCCAGAGCGGGAGGCCCGATGTCCCGCTCAGCCCGGGCTAGCCGGAAGCACTGGACCCCGTTGGCACTAACAAAAGGGCCCCTTTCTCTCCTGCTAAATTATTCATGACCTCCAAGAGGCCGTAAATGTCCTCGGCTCTCTACAGGGGCCATAATTACAATGATAAATTTTATTTATGAAGTCAGTGCCTCCCGCGAGCTGGCTGCCTGGGGGGCTGTACATAAGCCATAACCGAGTCGCCCCGAAACCTGCCACGACAGCTGTTTCTCCGGCTGGGCCTGGGGGGCTGCAGGAGCAGGGAGGGAATGCCAGGGCAGGGGTCTCCGTCTGTCCCCTGACCTGTGGAGGGGGCGGTGTGGGGTCCGTTTGGCTACAGGGGCAATCACAGGGTGGGTTCTGGATCCAGCCTGGGGGACAGTGGACCTGGGCCCCATGGCGGGTGTCCTTGCCCCCTGCCCTTGGTCCCTGGGCCTGAGGACCCGCTGAGGGGGCCTGGCTTTGGCTGCTCCCAGCTGAGCTTGCACACAGCTCACACCCTGAGTTCTCACACCAGAGTTGTCCCCTGTGCAGGGCTCAGGTATAGGCAGGGCTCAGGTGCCTCGGTGGGCATAGCAGGGCGTGTTCGCGGGTGCCCAGTGGGCACCCGTGCATGCTCCTCTCTGCCCCACCAAGCCTGTGTTTTGGCCTCGTGGGCTGCAGAGGACGAGGGCTCTTAGAGGCAGGACCCTGCACCTGGCCAGAGGAGGCTCCTGCTGAGCCTGATGAGGACCAGGGCAGGGGGTGTGGCCTTGCCCCGCTCCTGTGCACGCGGCTGCTGGGAGCAGGTCAGGAGACTCCTTAGGAAGATCTGAGAGCCTGGTAGGGCCCCCTGCTGGCCTCTGACCTGGGCTGTTGGTTCCAGCTGAGCATAGTGACCCCTCTCCATCCAGGCAGGTTGTAGAGGGATGGGGGACTTCACATTGAGATGGCAGGTGGGGCAGGCAGCGGGGACAAGTGGGACTGGTCCTCCTCATTGCTATCATGACAGCGACTGGACAGCCCAGCCTGGGTGCCCTGTGGCCTTGCAGCCCAGGTGGTATGGCCTTGCCTGGGCATCTTGAGGCTCTGCACCCAGGTATGGCTTGCAGCTTCCCAGACCTTTCTACCCTCTACCGGGAGCCTCCTGGGCTCTTGGCAGATAAGTCTCTGGACTTGATGGGAACTGCCCATTGGGAAGGAGAGGTGTCCAGATCTTCTGAGAGCTGTTGGCGCTAGGGCCTGAGTGGCCTCAGTGCCTGGTCAGGAGCCACACCCCTAGGCCTAGCAGTACCCATGCATGACCTTGCACTGTTAGGGGTCAGACCGAGGAGCAGGGTGGGGACACGAGGTGAGAGAGGGACTCTGTGGACCGCCCAGGGTGCTGACCCCCACGGGCTTTCTTTTCCAAGAAGCCATTTACCTGCAGCCCAGCCTGGTCTGGTGACAGGCTAAGTCACATTCCTCAGCAAACTACCTGTTAACTGCAGGAGAAATGCAGGCCCCAAATAATGTCAATGAGAGGAACCCAAGTCACCCTGAAGCTGACCAGATCCTGAAACTCTGGGAGATAAGGGTACTTCCTCCTAACCATCAAGTCTGCAAGAATGTATGGTTAAGAATCCAGTTAGAACCAGTCAGCGTGGGCCAGGTGACCTATAGTGGTCATGGCAATGGGGACTTAAAATCTGATGTCTTCCTGCTGTCTGTCAAAGTCAAGAGGGGGACCTGGGTGGGACACTCTTCCCAGGGATCCCCAGTAAAGCTGGAGTGCAGGAGAGGCACAATGCCCCTCTCCTCTCTGAGGACCCACTGTATCTCTTGGGAGTGTCCCTTTCCCTTTCCTATCCCTTCAGTAAACTCATTCCTGCTACTCTGAGCGACGTGGCTGAAATCTTTCTGACTTGGTCTCAACAATCAGGGATGGGGGTCTTCACGCTGCCTCAGTTTCCCAGAAGGCCCAGGGGCCAACTGTCTTCATGACACGGTGCTTGACCCAGTCAATGCTAGAGATATCAGGGCTGATACCACATCGGTGTGGCGTCCACTATTGGCCCCCAAGGGAGACCCAGGGCATGGAGCCTTCAGGACCTGGCACAGTGCCTGCCACCAGGATCTCCCTGCTGCTGCCAAGTTCTAATGTCACGAGATGCTAGATAAGCCACGGGATTCGCCCCTCACAGGCCAGGAATTGCCAGGTGACTGGGCCTGCACAGCCTGGAACCTCGGCCACCCACCCCGTGGACAGTCATGACTCGCTGCTAAGGAGGAGAAGCTCCGGCCCCAGGTGGCTGCCCTAGCAGAGGGCAGTGACCAACACACAAGGGGCCCCTCAGCCATGGCCTGAGGGCCAGGGTGGGCACCTTCCAGTGGCAGGGTGTGAGCCCCGCAGCCCAAGGGGGTGATGGACACAAACTCCTGGGCCGCAGCAACCAGCCTGGGGGAGTCTGGGGGAGCAGGTTGGGAGGAGAGGACGAGGAGGTCCCAGGATGGACACGCAGGGTGGGGGCAGAGCGTGTGGCTCTGTCTCCTGCCTGCTGGACAGTGGAGAGGGCACAGCCAGAAAGAGGGAGGGTGACCAGGCTGGCCAAGTTCCTGGGCTACAGATGAGGAGGGAACAGTGGCTCTCTGACCCTAGCCCACCTCCCCTCTCCCCGACACTCATGCTGGGGGGCGGGGCAGACGGGGGCAGGGCTGGGGGCTCAGCCCTTCCCTACTGATTCCCGAGGTCCGGAGCCTGCAGGAGGTCCGACAGGCCCAGCTGAGCACTGGAGGCTAGGGTCCAGACCAGGAGGGAGGCCTGCCAGGTCAGGGCAGCTGGGCAGGGACGGCTGGCTGTGTTCCTCGTCAGGGAAACCAACAGGTCTGTGAGGACCTAGAGCCTGGCGACAGGCCTTTCTGAGCCTGAGCTGAGAATCCCTGAGAGAAACTGGCCCATTAGGTCAGCCCCAGGGTTCCTAAGGCTGACCAAGGAGCCTGCACTCTCTCGCTCAGTCCTGCGCACACCCCATATCCTTCCTCTCACCCCAAAGGAGCCCCAGGAAGCCCTGACCCTCAGTGCAGACAGCCCCAGTTCACACCTGCACTGAGAGCCCGAGTGTCCAGGCAGTCTCCAGGGGCTCTGATGGGCACCCAGCCTTGCATGGATGGTGACCACCAGGGTCCTTCAATGGATGTGGGTGATGCTCTGAGGAGGGCCCCATCTCCAGAGCTACACAGGACCATGGGTCTCCTTACTCGCAGGTGGGGACTGAGATGTGCCCACCTCTAGGGACATTCTGAGTGAACAGGACAGGCGCAGGTGACAGTGGGCCAATGTTGTCACTATGGCGTTATGGGTGTTATTGGGCACTGCCCAGCACATGTCCCACAGGCCACATACCCACGGGCCACATGGTGTCGCTTTGGGACATCCACTCTGCAAGCCCAGCAGGGCAGTGGGTGCGACTCCTGTTACATACAGCCCAGTGACTCCTCTGGGGCTGTGGGCAAGCGGGTCTGCAAATGGCCACTAGGCTGAGTCTGCCCGAGGCACCTCCCACCGAGAGGCTGAGTGTCCAGCTGAGGGCCAGGGGGGCCGGGCACACACCGCCCTGCGCCTGTGTTCACAGCACTTAGGGTGTCCCCGAGGCTGACTCCCCCACCCCACAGCCTTTGATCCTTTGACTGGGGGAGAGCAGTGAGCAAGTCCGGTGTCTGTCACCGGGGTGTGGACGGCCAGGCACAGAGGGCCACGTTTGGCCTCGCCTGACCCCCACTCAGGGAAAGCAGGAAGTTTGCTTGGGGAGCCTTGGACAGAGGCCGACCCAGGAGTCCAGGTGGCACAACAAGGAACTAACTTAGATCCACCGGAGGAAGGAGCAGAAGAGCCTGTCTGGAGGACACAGAGAGATGTCCAGGCCCAAGCCCTCTCAGGGGACCTGTGTCCAGCCCAGCTTACCCTCACCCCTCTGACCTCATGGTCCCCAGGAGTTCTGGCCCCATGTCCCCTGAGGGCCTCAGGACCCAGCAGGCCAGGACTAGGCCGCCCGGGGGGTTGCGCTGGAGCACTGCAGGCCCCTCGCTGCCTCAGCCTGGCTGCGGCTCTGCTGCCCCGTCTCGCCCTCCCTGCTCGGCGCCACCCTCAGCACCTCTGCCCCGGTGAGCCTGTGCCCTGTGAGGCGGAGGAAGCATCTGGTCCCTGGGGCTGAGCCACTTCAGTCACTCCCTCTGTGGCCTCCCCTCCTTGGGATCGCTCAGGTGTGGCTGGACACAGGCCTCTCTGTGCTCGTGGAGAAGGCCTCTGCCCTGGTGGGGACATGGCAGCAGGTGGCAGGAACCGGGAGCCCTGGGATCCTGAGCACTCTCCCTCGTCCAGAACCGCTCAGCTTGGCATTTGGGGTGTGTTGATCTTAGCTCAGGGCCTCTGCCTGCGGGGTCTAGGCCCCAGGGGCTCTCTGCATGTGCGGAAACAGGCTGGGGACATTCACAGGACCCAGGATTCTCTACCACCACGCAACAGAGCTGCGCTCCGCTCTGTACGTGAGGAGCTGCTGTCATGCTCGGGCCTGGGCAGAGAGGGCAAGGCAGCGCGGAGGGGGCAGGAGGGGGCTTATTGCTCACCCTATGAAAAGGTAATAGAGTCCTTAAGAAAAATACCTTTTCAGAGCGTTGAAATCAGAGGTGGTCTGACTTGGTGGTAAAGCAGCCTCCTGCTCCTCTGTGGGCTCCTTTCGTGCCGGACAGAACGCGCCCCCAAGCCCCGCTGGTGGTGCCACGGCTTTCTGACATGACTCCTGGCTTGGCCCCCAGGAGCAGGACCTCCGTCATGGGGGAGGGAGAGCGGAGGGGCCCCGGAGACCCACCCGCAGGCAGGCAGCAGCACCCACGCTCCCCGGTCTCCTCTGTGCAGCCTGCGGGCACCTCGCAGGCCACGCCCCCCAGAAGCCAGGCCTCCCAGTTTACCAGGGAGACAGAGGTGCTCCAGGGCCACGGGTGGCCTCGGTGACTTAGCTTCAATGTGCAATGGGAGCTACCTGGACGCGGAGCAGGAGGCTCCCACTTGTGAGCTCACAGCATCTGGGTTCTGGAGGTCTGGGTGGGCCCAGGGGTCTTGTGACTAGAATGTTCCTGGGGAAGCTGGTGCTGCTGCATGTCAGACAGGAGGTGCTCTGAATAGTGAAGTTGGGTCTGGAGGTCCTGGCCAGGTCTGCCGGCAGAGGTGCTGACCTCTGTTAGGTGGGACCTGGGTGACCACAGCTCCTCCTTCCTCAGGACCACTGACCACAGGTGCCCCTGCCACAGCCTTCGGTGCTGGGTCATCAGGTTCTGTCCACGCCTGGATGTGGCAAAGACCGGCAAGCCCTGTCCTGCCCTCTGTAGACCAGGGAAGCATGCAGGTTGGTAAGGGCCCTGGGATGCACCCTGTGGGCCTGGCTACCATCCCTGAGCTTCCTGAGCTACCGTGGGCACTGGCCTGGGGCCTGCTCAGCTCTTTGTCCAGCCTCCTAAGCAGGCCTTGGGAGCCCAGACGCCCTGCTGTGGGGGATGCCCTGAGGGCCCACACCTTGGGCTCCTCAGCATTTATCTGGGAGCCTAGCTGTACTTTTCCTCACTGAGTTAGGGTTCTATTTCTGCAGCTGAGGGACATCTCACTTTATTAGCCCCATATCAAGGATCATGCATTTTAATCTCGGCACTGGCCCCGGGAGGGCCAGCTGGATGGATTTTCTGGGCCTATCTTTGTCCGGTGCCTTCTCAAGGAGGGGTGCTCATCTTGGTCAGGCACCATCTCCCAGCAGCTGTGGGGGCAGTTTGGATCCCAGGCACTTCTGGGGGAGTTCTGGGCACAGCCACGGATGGAGGGTCTCTGATGCCCCCCTTGCACCCCTCCTGCCCAGCACGACTCCCAACTCCCCTTCCCCGGCCCCGGGTGTGTCTGCCCTCCCTGCTCAGCCCCCAGTGCCTGCCTGGAGCTTCCTCTCTGGGAACCCCCGTGGCCTCGTACCCCAGCATTCCTACAGGTCTCTTCCTGGATTCCTTCTTGGGCCTGTCTTCCTCGGGTCAGAGGCTCTGGGGGCAAGGCCCGTCCACTGCACCCTGCGCGGGGCAGGCTTGGCTGGAGGAGACTCTGGGAGTCTGAGAAACCCCGGAGGGTTGTGCGCAGGTGCTTTGAGTGGGAGCCCATCTGTCTCAGTGGGAGAAGAACAAGAAACAGGAGGGGAGGCCAGAAGCGCTGAGCCCCTGCTGTTGCTCCCAGCACCCCCAGCTTTCCAGGCCTACCCCCACACCCCCCAGCTTTCCAGGCCCACCCCCGCACTTCCAGCCCCCTTCCCAGCACCTCCTGTGCAGACTGTCTCAGTGGAGCCAAATGAAGACCCCAGGTCAGGCGGCCCGGTCATCCCCAGATCGTCCTCTGATTTCTGTTGTGGAAGCGGCCTGAGCCTATAGACGCCCCTCCCTGTGAAAACCAGCCCCCAGCTGGTCCTTCCACAACATTGGCCCCTCCAAGTCCTCCTCCAATTGGGGCATCCCTGGCAAGTTCCCTTCTCTTGTGGCCTGGGAGCTCAGGTCACGCACATAACCAACTGGCTTAGGGAAAGAGAATGGGGTGTCCTCCCTGTTCAGCGGCTACACAGCCCAGGCACCTGGCAGAGCTCAGCTTCCCGCTTCCCCTGGGGCCTGAACCCTGGCACTGTGGGTTCTCACCTCGCATCCTCCTGATGAGGGGCAAGAAACCTCTTTGGGGTGGTCCCCAGGGGTGGGAGGGATGTGGGCCCACATGCCATGAAGGAGCTGCTCATTCTACAGGGGCTGAGATGAAGGTATGTGGGGCCTGGGACCCCCCAGGGCCACCCCGTTCCCACAGGCACCTCCCTCTTGGAAGCAGCTCCACTGGGCAAGTGATTGGCACAAGCTGGGAGGCCTGGGGGGGGCACCTGGCAACATCCTGTGTCAACTGCCCCCCTGACTTTCCCTCCTGGGTGCCTCAGACTGCCTTGTGTGGAGTGAGGACCCTGTGGCCCTCGGGCTGCAGGCTGGGCAGGCCCCCCCATCAGCATCTTCTTGTCCATCTTGCCTGCTTCTGCCACCCTGTGAGCCTGGCTGCACCAGGGCAGGCCCTGCCAGGGAGGCAAAGATGAGTTGGAGGACAGGAGGGCACGGTGGCCCTGGTGAGGGGGTCAGGGCGGTGGATATGCTGCTGCAGGAGCACTGGGGAGCGCAGTGGTGCTGCCCACAGGAAGGCCTGCCCAAGCCCACGGCTGCTCCTGCCAGGCCCTCGCAGACTCACCTGTGGGCCCCTGAGGCTCAGGTCACGGTGGATGGGGAGCCGAGCTCCACACCAACCCAGGCTGACTGGGAGGAGGGCCGTGCTCCGGGGTGCCCGAGGGGGAAACCGAGGCTCCCGACAGGTGGCCTAGGGGCCCACAGGGAGCTGACTCCAGAGCACCTTGCCAGCCTGAGGGGTCACCCCGTGTGCCAGGCTAGACCTGGGCGGCAAGGCTGACCTGGGCGGTGCGTGCGTGAGGGGAACCGTCTGCCCAGGGCTTCCACCCCTGGCCCACTCTGGGCTCCACCGGGTCCCGCTGTGCTTATGGAGTTCTCCAGGTGAGGTGGAGAGGGAGAAGTGCGGCAGGAGGTGGGGGCTGCTCCAGTAGCCCCAGGCGGGCCCCAGGGCAGACCAACCCCAGGGGGCCACTTGCAGGGGCCGCCTATCCTGGTGGACAGGACCTGGGTGGAGGACACCTGGGCTCAGTCAGCAACTTTCAAGCCCAAACACGGTTTTCATCAGCTCGATGGTGGCAGAGACAGTAAGGCTGAGGGTGGCCTTGGGGTGCGGAGCCCCTGGCTTCCCCCCTCCTGGCTTCCCCCCTCCTGGCTTCCCCCTCCTTCCCCCTCCCGCCAGCCGCCCCTTCCCTACTGGGCGCGGAGACTGCATGTTTTCAGACCACTGCTGATTAGAATTTTTACAAGTTTTTTTTTTATAAGAGTAATAACAGCTCTTTCGAGACAATAATGTGGCTCAGGAAGGGTTTTAAGGAGCTTTAGGAAGAGGCTCTGATCAGTATCTGGGCCCCTCTGCCTGGATCAGCCTAATGGCCTTCATTTATGGGCTGTTGATCGCCTTTGCCCTCTGGGGACAGAGCTCCTCTGATGATCAAAACTCTTTTTCAAAAGCCAACTGCCCCATTGGTCCCCCCCCCCCCAGGGCGGGGGCTGGGGACTCCTGGACACTGGCCTCTGCAGACCCTGGCCTGCTCAGGTCCAGGAAGGTGCTGGGCCTGGGGGAGGACTATGGAGAGGTCCCAGCTGGTGTTGGAGGGCAGCAGGGGTGCAGTGGGCCACCAGGTGGCGATGGAGGACCAGCCAGGGAGGCCAGGGCGCATCCCACCCCACGTGGGCTAGCACAGAGGAGGGTGGGGAGGCTGGCCTCTGCCGGTGGGGCGGTTGAAGGCCCTCCTGCTGCCCAGGAGCCTCCCTCTGAACGTCAGGCAGGGGAGGACCACACTGTCGCCTGGACGCCGGGCTTCCTTTATCCCGAGACAAGCCCTGAACTCACCAGGTGCGGGGCCTAGGGACAGCGTGGAGGAATTGCAGCCTCCTCAGGGGCACCCCTGACTTGTGGGCTGGCTCTGCTCTGGAGGCACCAGGGACCAAACTGCTCACACCTGAACGGCTTCATCCAGCTGCAGCCTGGAGGGGAGGACTGCAAGTCAGGGATCTGCAGGCAGGGGCTGCAGACACTTCCGGGACTTCGGGACAATAGGGGAGGAAGACCCCAGCCTAAAGGGCGTGGCCGCTGGCTGTGGTGTCCTGATGCCTGGCGCATCTGAAAACTTTGTCGGCCAAAACCACCCCCACGTCCATCTTTCTTTATCAGAGTGGGTCCCGAAAGAGCCCAGTTACAGACCACCCTGGGGTCGCTTGGGGACGTCACTAGGCCTCATGTGGTGGCGGGTATGCTTCCTGAGAGCTGGCACTGCAAGGGAAGTGGGTCAGTGGTGACCCTGCTCCCTACTGGGAGGGGTCCCCCTCCCGGGAATCTTAATAAGGGACAGGGAGAGGGGTTCGCATCCCCTGGGCTGCTCTGGGGCTCGGGAGGGCAACAGCTGCTGGTGCTGGGGGAGGAGTAGAGGCAGGGCCCTTGGCAGGGCCAGGACCAGGGCTTTGCTCTACAGTCGTACAAAGGAAGGGCCCTTAGTGACCATTTGGAAAACAGCCACACGCCCGCCTTGCAGGCTAATCATGTGAGCCACCAGCACCTGGTTGAGACCTTGCAGGGACACATCCCCAGAGGGTTCCTGTGATCTTGGACAAAGCCTGGCCTTGGCAGGGAGGCCCTCCTGGTCTGGTGGACACCATGGCCTCAGGCATATCTCCCCAGGTCCCTGGGTCTCAGCAAAGGTCTCAGCCCAACACCGAACCCTAGTCCCAGCTCACACAGCCTAGATCTCTGCCCCACATGGAGTCCTGATCCCAGGTCACAGAGCCTAGATCTCAGCCCCACAACGAACCCTGGTCCCAGACACAGAGCCTAGGTTCAGCCCAAGTGGAGCCCTGGTCAAAGCTCACAGAGTCTAGGTCTTAGCCCAAGTGGAGCCCTGATCCCAGGTCACAGAGCCTCCGTCTCAGCCCAAGTGGAGCCCTGATCCTTGCTCACAGAGCCTAGTCTCAGCCCCAAATGAAGTCCCGGTCAAAGCTCACAGAGTCTAGATCTCAGACCAAGTGGAGCCCTGATCCCAGCTCACAGAGCCTAGGACTCAGCCCAATTGGAGCCCTGGTCAAAGCTCAGAGTCTAGATCTCAGATCAAGTGGAGCCCTGATCCTAGCTCACAGAGCCTAGGACTCAGCCCCAAGTGAAGTCCTGATTCCAACTCACAGAGACTAGGTCTCAGCCCCACATGGAGCCCTGGTCCCAGTTCACAGAGCCTAGATCTCAGTCCCATATCAAGCCCTGATCCTATAACACAGATCCTAGGTCTCAGTCCCATGTTGAGCCTTGGTCCCAGCTCACAGAGCCTCTGTCTCAGCCCAAGTGGAGCCCTGGTCCAGCTCACAGAGCCTAGGTCTCAGCTCAAGTGAAGCCCTGATCCCTGCTCACAGAGCCTAGGTCTCAGCGCAAGTGTAGCCCTAATCCCAGCCCAGAGAGTCTAGTTCTCAGCCCCATGTGGAGCCCTGGTCCTAGCTCACAGAGTCTAGGTCTCAGGGCAAGTGGAGCCCTGGTCCCAGCTCACAGAGCCTAGGTCTCAGTCCCAAATGGAGCCCTGACCCAGGCAACAGAGCCTAGATCTCAGCCCCATGTGGAGCCCTGGTCCCAGCCCACAGAGCCTAGGACTCATGCCCACATCGAGCCCTGGTCCCAGCCCACAGAGCTTAGGTCTCAGCCCTATATGGAGCCCTGGTCCCAGCCCACAGAGCCTAGGTCTCAGCCCCACATGGAGCCCTGGTCCCAGCCCACAGAGCTTAGGTCTCAGCCCCACATGGAGCCCTGATCCCAGCTCACAGAGCCTAGGACTCATGCCCACATCGAGCCCTGGTCCCAGCTCACAGAGCCTAGGTCTCAGCCCCAAGTAGAGCTCTGATCCCAGCCCACAGAGCCTAGGTCTCAGCCCCACATGGAGCCCTGGTCCCAGCCCACAGAGCCTAGGTCTCAGCCCCACATGGAGCCCTGGTCCCAGCCCACAGAGCCTAGGTCTCAGCCCCACACTGAACCCTGGTCCCAGCCCACAGAGCCTAGGTCTCAGCCCCACATGGAGCCCTGGTCCCAGCCCACAGAGCCTAGGTCTCAGCCCCACACTGGACCCTGATCCCAGCTCACAGAGCCTAGGTCTCAGCCCCACATGGAGCCCTGGTCCCAGCCCACAGAGCCTAGGTCTCAGCCCCACATGGAGCCCTGGTCCCAGCCCACAGAGCCTAGGTCTCAGCCCCACATGGAGCCCTGGTCCCAGCTCACAGAGCCTAGGTCTCAGCCCCACACTGAACCCTGGTCCCAGCTCACTGAGCCTAGGTCTCAGTCCCACATGGAGCCCTGGTCCCAGCCCACAGAGCTTAGGTCTCAGCCCTATATGGAGCCCTGGTCCCAGCCCACAGAGCCTAGGTCTCAGCCCCACATGGAGCCCTGGTCCCAGCCCACAGAGCCTAGGTCTCAGCCCCACATGGAGCCCTGGTCCCAGCCCACAGAGCCTAGGTCTCAGCCCCACATGGAGCCCTGGTCCCAGCTCACAGAGCCTAGGTCTCAGCCCCACACTGAACCCTGGTCCCAGCTCACTGAGCCTAGGTCTCAGCCCCACATGGAGCCCTGGTCCCAGCTCACAGAGCCTAGGTCTCAGCCCCACATGGAGCCCTGGTCCCAGCTCACAGAGCCTAGGTCTCAGCCCCACACTGAACCCTGATCCCAGCCCACAGAGCCTAGGTCTCAGCCCCACATCGAGCCCTGGTCCCAGCCCACAGAGCTTAGGTCTCAGCCCCACATGGAGCACTGGTCCCAGCCCACAGAGCCTAGGTCTCAGCCCCACATGGAGCCCTGGTCCCAGCCCACAGAGCCTAGGTCTCAGCCCCACATGGAGCCCTGGTCCCAGCTCACAGAGCCTAGGTCTCAGCCCCACATGGAGCCCTGGTCCCAGCCCACAGAGCTTAGGTCTCAGCCCTATATGGAGCCCTGGTCCCAGCCCACAGAGCCTAGGTCTCAGCCCCACATGGAGCCCTGGTCCCAGCCCACAGAGCCTAGGTCTCAGCCCCACACTGAACCCTGGTCCCAGCCCACAGAGCCTAGGTCTCAGCCCCACACTGAACCCTGGTCCCAGCCCACAGAGCCTAGGTCTCAGCCCACTTGTACTCCTAACTGTCCTCAGGCTGTGGTCTGGGCAGGCAGGTCTCTAAGGGCCTGTGAGGATGGATGGTTGTCCAGTGATGGGCAGCCTTGGGGCAACACCTCCTAGCATGGAGCAGGGTAGTCTTGGGTAATGTTCTGGGGAGGCATTTGACTGCTTCCGTAGCTAGTTCTGTGGGGCGTGGCTCTGGGGCTGACACTGTGCCCTTGTCAGGCAGAGGAGTGCACCTTGAGGCTCTGGGTGGGTTTCCTGGCTCCACTGTTGGTGCCTGCACCCTGGGGAGCCTCGTCGGCCTTAAGGAAGCCCGTGGGGGGGCGGCAGAGAGGCTCTGTGCTGGGGGTGGGGCGGGTGGTAGTAGTTGTGGGGTGGGCGTGAGGGAGATGGGCTTGCAGGGTGAGGAAGGCCGCTGGCCCCCACTTGCAGATGCGGAGCCCCCGGGGCCGGGGGCTGGGGTCCTCTCCCTTGCACTCCACCTCATCCCTGAGTGTGGGGGAGTCTGGAGAATTACCTGCCACAGACGCTTATTCAAACCCTGGTGATTTATGAGCAGGGACAGCTTTAAGGCCACCGTGAGCGGTGGCCAGCAGCACTGCTGAAACGACAGTTTCCCAAGCCAGCGCAAAGGCACACTGGCGGCCCTGCCCGGCCCACCCCCGCTGAACCGCCTGTGCATTGCAGGGGACGCTGAGGGTGTCCTCTGGACTGCAGGCTGCCCTGGCGCTCAAAGCAGGGGACCTATAGGCCACCAGAGTGGGTGGCACTGCCTGGGGGGTTGTATTGGGACTTGTGGGACAGGGTCCCTCTTTCCTTTCCCCTGGGGGAGGACAGTGACAGCAGGAACATGTGGCCCAGAGAGGCAGTGTGTGTGGCCATCCTCATGTGCTCCTGGGTGCAGCCCAGGACATGGGGCCGGGTGGGATGCCTCGACAGGGAGGAAGCTTGGAGCTGCTCCCTACAACCGGGAGGATGCCCTCCTCTCCCACTGGCCCACAGACCCGGCAGGAAGCTGGGGAGGGATGTCAGGGAAGGGGCTGCAGACCATGGCCACTCGGGCTCCCTGACCTGCTCAGGGAGGGCTGCCGACATGGCTGCTTTACCAGTGAGGCTGGACATGGCAACCCCATATGGAGTCTGATCTTTAAGATGTGGGTGCCCCATGAAGACGTGTGGCAGCTGGCTGGGCCACAGGGGGAGGGTGGGCCTGGCTGGGGCGAGGGCAGCCTGAGGTCCTGGGAGGTGGTGGACACGGGTTCCAGCTGGGGCCATTGTGAGGGGTGGGGAGCGGGGAGCTGTCCTGCACCCTGCCTGCTGGCCTGCCCATCTTCACTTGCTGGGAGGCTGGGCGAGCCCCTCCCTCCTGGGCTCAAGTGCTGCTTGGTGCTGGGGCCTCCAGGTGGCCATGTGCACATGGGCGTACAGGCTTGCATGCTGCGGGGTGCCAGTGTGCGCCGTGTGTGGCATGGGCATGTGGGTCATGTGGGGGTGTGCAAGCTTGTGTCCGCTCCGTGGTTGAGCATGCTCGAGGGTGTGGCCCATGTGTGTGAGTACACTTGTGACTGTGCTGGGAGCCACTGGCTCCTCTGAGCTGAGAGTGTGGGTCGCCGTGGGGGGTGCCTGGAGCATGGAGGTGGTGCCGTCCTGTCTCCCGGGGCAGTGTGGGTGGCCCTGGCTGGCAGCAGCTGTCTCGTCCTTTCTGGCCCTCTTAATGTGGACCTAATTAGGTGGAACGTTGAAGACACCTGAAGCTGGTCTCCAGCCGTGTGGTGTCAGGGGTTCCTGTTGTGAAGCAGGAGAGCAGGGACAACCCCACAGCAGGGGGCCCTGTGGGCAGAGCAGGGGCTCCAGGAGGAGCTGGTCCTGGTGGCTGGGGCCTCTGGGTTCCTCCTGCCTGACTCTGACTCTCTCTTCACCTGTCCAAGTGGAGAACACTGGAGGCCCAGGAGGAAGGGGCACCTAGGGCAGTAGGACTGGCTCCAGGGACAGCTGGGACTCCCTGTACAGGCACACTGAGCCCCCAGGCCACCATGTCTGGGAGAAGAGCTTCCCATGACACTCCCGGGCGGTGGGCACAGATGAGGGCTCAGCCCCTCTGGAAGGGGAGTGGTGTCCTGGGCCACCCAAGGGTCAGGCAGGAGCCCTGAGAATCTCTCTGAAGAAGGCTCTACTTGGTGGCCTGGACCCCTTGGGGTCTCCCATACCCTCTGAATACCCACGGTGTGGCATGAGCTGGGCAGGGACCCCGTCTCTCTGGGCGGCACTGACTGTGGGGCATGGCATGGCCAGGAAGGGACGGCCTCAACTTGGGCCTGGAAGACATGGCGTCTGTCTTGCAGGGAGAGGGACAGAGACTGTGGCCGCCTGGTGGGAGGCCACTGCCCATGGACACCTGGAGGTCAAAGGTGGGGAGATGGGCTGGGGGAGTCGAGAGGCCTCCAGTCCCTGCCCTGGATCACCCAGCAGCGCAGAGGCGCAGGGGTCTGCTCTGTGCTGGGCAAGGCCTGGGCAGCTGAGGTTGCCCGGGTGGGCTGTGCCAGGGAGGCCGCCCCTGCTGAGAGGGGAGGGGGCCCTGGCCCCGGGTCCCAAGGCCAGTGTCCCAGCTGCTAGGACAGTGAGGGGCACTGCTGACCCACAAGGAGATGCGGCTTCAGGTCACAAGTGCAAAGCCACAGCTAGTGAATATTTAACGAGGCCTAACAAAGCGCATGCATAATTAACCAGGCCGTGGAGGAGCCGGAATAATTTGTCTTCTTAAAGGGGATTCGGTAATTTGTTAAGCTGTTTTGAAATCTGCAGTCTAGCTGCGGGAGCCACTCTGATTTCTAAATTAATTTGTGTGATTTAGAAAGTAGGAGCCTCCACTTCTGTGGTGGCCACGGTGTCGGGCGGCCTCTGCTGGCGCTGGCTCACCGGTATATTCTGTTTTTGTTGATTGACTAATTGGCTGATGGATGCTTCATTCCCAGGGCCCCCTGCTGAGCTCCGTCCTTGCCTTCCACCTGGCTGCGGCCACCCCACCCCACCGTGCTGGGGCTGCGTGGCCTGGCGTCTCACTGCCTCCCCGGCTGCCTCCTGCTGATGTTGGCTGAGCACCCCTGGGCTGGAGGGGTGAGCCTGCATGGTGGTCTGCAGCGGCCAGCCCGTGGGGCAGCACAGCCCTCAGACATGCTCTGAGGTCCACTGACCCATCTGCACTTTAAGGACCAAGCAGCGAGGGTCCTAACGGTGTCATGACTTAGGGGTCACATGGTAACCGTGGGAGGAGCCAACCCATTTCCTCAGATGTCAGGACCATGAACTTGGCTGGGGAACAGAGGTGAGGAGCTGGTGCTGCGTGCTGGCTGTCCCTGCCTAGCCCCTAGGAGCATTTTGGCCCAGCTGGTCGGCACCTGAGTCTTCAAAGGCCACGCCACCATCCCATTAGGCCAGAGGCTGCAAGAGAGTGGGGGACGTAAGAGTCCACTGCTGCTGAGCCTAGGTTCATCTGCTTTGAGCCTGGTATCACCTCCTGTGCTGGGCCTGACATAACCTCCTGTGCTGAGCCTGAGATCACCTCCTGTGCTGAGCCTGGTATCACCTCCTGTGCTGAGCCTGGGATCACCTCCTGTGCTGAGCCTGGGATCACTTCCTGTGCTGAGCCTGACATCACCTCCTGTGCTGAGCCTGGTATCACCTCCTGTGCTGAGCCTGGGATCACCTCCTGTGCTGAGCCTGGGATCACCTCCTGTGCTGAGCCTGGGATCACCTCCTGTGCTGAGCCTGGGATCACCTCCTGTGCTGAGCCTAGGTTCATCTGCTCTGAGCCTGGTATCACCTCCTGTGTTGAACCTGGGATCACCTCCTGTGCTGAGCCTGACATCACCTCCTGTGCTGAGCCTGGGATCACCTCCTGTGCTGGGCCTGACATCACCTCCTGTGCTGGGCCTGACATCACCTCCTGTGCTGAGCCTGACATCACCTCCTGTGCTGAGCCTGAGATCACCTCCTGTGCTGAGCCTGGGATCACCTCCTGTGCTGAGCCTAGGTTCATCTGCTCTGAGCCTGGTATCACCTCCTGTGTTGAACCTGGGATCACCTCCTGTGCTGAGCCTGACATCACCTCCTGTGCTGAGCCTGGTATCACCTCCTGTGCTGGGCCTGACATCACCTCCTGTGCTGGGCCTGACATCACCTCCTGTGCTGAGCCTGACATCACCTCCTGTGCTGAGCCTGACATCACCTCCTGTGCTGAGCCTGGTATCACCTCCTGTGCTGGGCCTGACATCACCTCCTGTGCTGGGCCTGACATCACCTCCTGTGCTGGGCCTGACATCACCTCCTGTGCTGAGCCTGAGATCACCTCCTGTGCTGAGCCTGAGATCACCTCCTGTGCTGAGCCTGACATCACCTCCTGTGCTGAGCCTGGGATCACCTCCTGTGCTGAGCCTGACATCACCTCCTGTGCTGAGCCTGGGATCACCTCCTGTGCTGAGCCTGACATCACCTCCTGTGCTGAGCCTGGGATCACCTCCTGTGCTGAGCCTGGGATCACCTCCTGTGCCGGGCCTGACATCACTTCCTGTGCTGAGCCTGACATCACCTCCTGTGCTGAGCCTGACATCACCTCCTGTGCTGGGCCTGACATCACCTCCTGTGCTGAGCCTGACATCACCTCCTGTGCTGAGCCTGGGATCACCTCCTGTGCTGAGCCTGACATCACCTCCTGTGCTGAGCCTGGTATCACCTCCTGTGCTGAGCCTGGGATCACCTCCTGTGCTGAGCCTGACATCACCTCCTGTGCTGGGCCTGACATCACCTCCTGTGCTGGGCCTGACATCACCTCCTGTGCTGAGCCTGAGATCACCTCCTGTGCTGAGCCTGAGATCACCTCCTGTGCTGAGCCTGACATCACCTCCTGTGCTGAGCCTGGGATCACCTCCTGTGCTGAGCCTGGGATCACCTCCTGTGCTGAGCCTGGGATCACCTCCTGTGCTGAGCCTGGGATCACCTCCTGTGCTGAGCCTGACATCACCTCCTGTGCTGGGCCTGACATCACCTCCTGTGCTGGGCCTGACATCACCTCCTGTGCTGGGCCTGACATCACCTCCTGTGCTGAGCCTGGGATCACCTCCTGTGCTGAGCCTGGGATCACCTCCTGTGCTGAGCCTGGGATCACCTCCTGTGCTGAGCCTGGGATCACCTCCTGTGCCGGGCCTGACATCACTTCCTGTGCTGAGCCTGGGATCACCTCCTGTGCTGAGCCTGACATCACCTCCTGTGCTGAGCCTGGTATCACCTCCTGTGCTGAGCCTGGGATCACCTCCTGTGCTGAGCCTGGGATCACCTCCTGTGCTGAGTCTGACATCACCTCCTGTGCTGGGCCTGGTATCACCTCCTGTGCTGGGCCTGGGATCACCTCCTGTGCTGAGCCTGACATCACCTCCTGTGCTGAGCCTGGGATCACTTCCTGTGCTGAGCCTGACATCACCTCCTGTGCTGAGCCTGACATCACCTCCTGTGCTGAGCCTGGTATCACCTCCTGTGCTGAGCCTGGGATCACCTCCTGTGCTGAGCCTGACATCACCTCCTGTGCTGAGCCGGGGTTCACGTCCCCTGATGTGCTTCGTGGCACCCCTCCTGAAGGGGCCCTGGTGATTCCCAGCTCACATCCCTCCGGAGCCAGTGTTTGCTAAGAGGCTTTTCAGTTTGGTGACTTCCACATGCCAAGCCAAGAGAATTGAACAGATTCCACCAAATTTGGCTATGGGAGTGGTCTCCAGTGTTCTTGGTGGCTCACTTCTGAACAGCTTGGGACTCTGGACTCTTGGACTCCTGCCTGCAGTGCCCCCAGTGTGTCCCTGGAGGAGGGGTGGGGAAGGCTTGGTGCACGCTGCCCCTCCATGCCGGCTGGACTCCAAGGGGGCTAGGGCACCTCAGGAAGCAGCTGTCACCTGGCCTTCTCCAGTGCCTGTGTCTGCTTCTCTCTGAGCTGCCTGGGGCTGTCTCCAGGAGTCACGTGGGACCTGAGGTGAGGAGGACCAGTCCCATCCCTGATTGGGGCTAGGGAGGGGTTTCCTAGCACCCAGGAGCTTCTGGGCCAGGTTTCTGGGAACTACAGTGGAGCCTGTGGTTTTCTTTGACTCTGGGAGATTCTGGGGGAGCTGGGGGGCGTCAATTGAGAGAGCCCATCTCTAGGATGAGTGGCCAGCAGGGTGGACATAACAGACCACAGCCTCCCAGGGCCTGCCTCCTGGTGGTGGCTCAGGACATCACGCCTGGGTAGGTGAGAAAGGTGAGAGGTACCTGCCTCACCGAGGGGCTTCTGCAGGCCCTTCTCCTGCTCTTCCTCCACCACCCTCTCCAGCTCCCTGTGGCCTTTAGCCATGTTCTGGTTGGGGTTTCTCAGCAGCGGGGCTGGGAGCCCCTGAGGGAAATGCCTTCAGGTCTCCACTCCTGGGGAGAGGGGCCCGGCCTGTCCTCTGCCAGAGCCCACACAACGCAGGATTCAGAGGCCAAGGACAAGTTCCATGTTGGAGGAGGCTGGACAGGGTGCTCTGGGGTCCAAGGAGATTGCTGGGCACTGGAGCTGCAAACTGGCCAAGGTGTGGCTTCTCCATCTCCAGGGGACCCACCTGCAGCTGCTGCTGCCCCTTCCTTGTTCCCTTCAGAGCTCCCTGAGGGGGTGGGAGCCTGGGGGTGGGCTCTGTCCCAGCAGGCCAGGCAGGGCTCCAGCTGTAACAGCCCCTGGCTCTGAAGCTGCCCCCAGGGCTCTTTCCTGTCAATAGAGCGGTTTTCAAGCTCCGGGCTTCAAAGCCAGCCCTGCAGGTCCCGGATGGACCCGGCCTCTGCTGACAAACACCAGGGGAGAAGGTGGCAGCGACCTGGGGGCCCCCCTGAGCCTGAGCATGGCCGGAGCCCCTGGCCAAGGCACGCCTGCACAGTGCTGCTCCCTGGCTCCTGAGAAGGGAGCCAGCAGCTCGCCTCTGCGTGCGGAGGGTGATTCCAGGCAGCCTGTCCGTCCACTCCCACTGCCCGGGAGAGGAGCGGAGGCCGTGCAGGCGGGTGCCAACCCTCCCCTGGGCTGGTGGGCGCCACCCTTCCCGAGAGCTCTGCCCAGGAGGGAAACCAAGGCTGAGACGCACCAGGGCCCCGAGTGGGAGGGAGGGGCTCCCTCTTGGCCTCTCTGCAGGCGGGGCCTCGTGTCATCCGATGGGCTGCTGTCCCCTCCCGCCCCCCAGCTCAGTGCATCCTCCCCTGTTCCCAGCAAGCCCCAGGTGCCTCTCCCCTCAGGGGCTCTTCGGAGGCCTGGCCATCAGCCCCCAGCCTCCTCTTTGTCCCTCCCACGAAGCCCATAGCAGTGCTTTCTCCACGGCTGGGTGAGTTCTGAAATTCTCTTTCCATTAAAAATAAATGCCCCATTTTATCTGCCTGAAATGGCTGCACTCTCTGATTGTCTTTTCCACGGTGCCATATATGGAGAACTATAAAATCATAATACAACTATTAATCCCCTGTATCTGCTTGTACCTAATTTTTATTAAAAATATCCTGTGTTCCAGCTGCCTTGTAAATTATAGTGGGGTGGGCAGCTGCAGCTGGTTAGTGGGGACAGCTCTCCCCAGAGCCCCAGGGGTGGGGCAAGGATGTGGCCAAATGCCCAGGGCTGCTGGGCCCCGTAGGGTAAGACCCTGGTCCTCAGGACTCTGAGGCGCCTGCCTTCCTGCCCAGCATGACCTGCTGCTAACGGGTCCTCCTGGGTAGCTCAGGCTGGGTCCAGGGCCCTGATTTTGGCTGTGACCTGGGTGAGGGAAGTTTCCCTCCACATGGAAGGGCCAGGGTAGCGGGCAGCACGGGGTGGCGGGAGCCGCCGGGCCCTTGTGCTCGTCGGCTCGGGTCGTCCCTGGGCTCCTTTGCTCCATGGCACAATCCAGCTTTAAAAGCAGCCGCCTGTCCAGGAGAGACTCCGTCCAGTTGTGCTGGCCGCATGGCGGTGCCTATCACCGCTTGTCTCCAGGTCGGGCTCAGGGCCGGTGCCGGGGTCAGCTCAGGGGTCCCACAGCATTGCTTGTCTCCTCGCGCTGTGGGCTCCCTGCCTGGAGCTGCCCACGGAGACCTCCAGCTTCCCCTGCCTTGGTCCCTCAGCGCATCTGGTTTTACCCAGAGCTGAGTCCCCCCAGAGGCTCCAGGACCCAAAGGGCTCAGCTCACCCAGGGAAGTGGGCGGAGCTCGGTTCTCCCCGTACTCATGGGGTCTGAGAGCTGGACTCCCGTGGCCGGCCGGTGTTTGTTTTGGGGTTGCTGTGGGTCTAGACATGCCAGCCCGGTGGGGGGCAGCTCACGTGGTCCCATGGCCCTTCTTTGAAGCCATCGTGTCCTCTGTGGCTTGAACCTGATGTCTCTGGCAGCGCCCTCACTGTCTGCCGTGACAGAAGCTTCCAGACTCACCCAGGCACTGTCGCACCCCCTACGGGGCCACCCACTTCCCCGAGATTCTGGGGACCTGTTTCAGAAGCCGGAGCCAGGGTTGGCCATTGTGCCTCCTGAAGAGCCGAGGAATGTTGTTTTAGTCACCTTGTCATCCCTGTGACAAGTCGTGACAAGAACAAAATTGGAAGGAGGAAAATATTCTTTTGGCGCGTGGTTTCAGAGGTCCAGTCCGTGGTCAGCTGCATAGCTCGGGCCCCAGGTGGGGCAGAGCATCACAGCGGAGGGGCGTGACGGGGAAAGCTGCTCAGGACACGGCACCAGGAAACAGAGCTCTGCGGGCAGGGACACCCCAGTGACGCTCCTCAGGCCATACCCTGCCTGCCCCTACGGTCATCTCCCAGTGGATCAGTCCACTGAGCAGGCTTCAGCACTCACAATTTAGTCATTTCACCTTGGACAATCCTTGGACTGTCTCACATGAGCTGTGGGGACGCCTCACACCTGAGCCCTGACTCAGGTGTCTGTTGAGATAAAGTCCCAGCAAGCTCAGGCCACGTCTCACGTGCAGACTCAAGAACTGGGGTTCCCTCCTCGCCCTGTCCAGCTCCCCGGCAGCCCTTCCCTGGAGCTGACAAGTGCGTCCTCAGAGGCCACTGGTTACCGATTTCCTCTGCCACATGCATGCCAGGGCCCTGGGATCTGAGATGTCTGCGGCTCCCTTGCTGGGCCAGTCCTTGCGTGGAGCCACGTGGCCACGGGCCCTTCCTGGGAGGTCATCCATCAGTCCACACCAGTGAGCTCCCTTACCTTATTCTGCCATTGGGCTTGGAAGCTCCTCTTACCCTCGGCCTGTGTTTGCCGTTAGGATCAGCCCTCGGCAGCCGCCGGCTTTGCCCAGGTGGATTCAACCAATCCAGGATCCAAGACTTTTAAAGAAAAGGCGTAGGCTCTGTTCCTGTCGTCCTCCCCTGACACAAACTGTAAGGACCACCAGTGGCATCCTCAGGGGCGCTAGGTGTGGTAAGGGACCTGGAGAGAAGCTCACGCATGCCACGCGGGTCGAGGTGGCCGTGGAGCCCTGAGGGACCACTGGGTGGCTCGGTTTCCAAGCCCATCTGCGGAAGGAAGCCCCTGCAGCCCCCGCTCTGCAGGGCGCTACTGCTGGGTGGCAGCCCCGTGGACACGGAGCTCCCCTGCCCCTTCCTCGAGATCTGCCATCGTCACGTGGCATTGAAGCCACACGCAGGGAGGTCCCCGCCAGGCCTCCAGCCTCAGCACCTTCAGACCCAACTTAAGAGAGACCAGGGACCAGGAGAGCGGAGAGATGAAGTCCCCGGTGGTCTCCCACCAGCCAGCAGGCGACTGCTCGGAGGCTTGGCAGCCCCAGGGGCTTGCTTGCTCCAGGCCTGCAGTGGGGCTGGGCAGGGTGGGCGGGGAGGCCAGCCAGGGCTCAGCGCAGAGCAAGGGGCTGCTGCCCGGACAGCTGCAGGAAGTTCCGCTGCGGCTGGGGCTCCTCCCCAGGCAGGGGGCCTCAGATCCCCCTGGAGTGCAGACTTCTGAAATGAGCCTCCGACACAGGAGCTCACGCCAGACCAGCCTCTCCACCATGGTCACCCCTGCCGCTCTGTGGCCAGCTGCTCCTGAGTCTCCTCTAAGAGAGATGTGACATGGCGTCCCCAGGCTCCTGTGAGAAGGGAGGACCTGGGTCCCATTGCCCCGGCTTCCGTCCCAGAGGAGCCAAGTGTTGCTGGTGGGTGGAGTGGTGAGTCTTCCCCTCTGTCCATTGTGGGCCAGGAGACACCCCTGCTGTCCCCTCTTCCCCCAACCGAGCCTTCCAGCTGCAGGGCATGGCCCTGCGAAGCCCGCGTCTCTGGTGCCCAGGGAAGTGGACGCTGACTCCCTGCAGAGCCCGGCCTTTAAGAGGCCTACCTCTCAGGAGCAGCTGTCGGGCCAAGGGCGCGACCCACAGTCAGATCCATCGCTGACCACACAGGCTCCACTTGCTGAGGCTGCTGGGTGCCAGCATGGGACCTGCTCACTGGAGGGGACAGAGCAGGCAGCCCTGGGCATGGGCCTGCAGTCAGGCTGGCCCCGTCCCTGCCGTCAGTCCTGTGGACAGTGGCAGGGGCAGACCTGGTGACACTGTGAGGGCAGGGCAGGGCCAGTCGGAAGGCCTGGGCAGCCCCGCTGGGGGAGCTAGACATGCTGATGAAGTCCAGTGGCCTCCTCGAAGCCCCCAGACGGGCATGGGAGGGTGCAGACGGGCCGTCCCACTCCAGGCCCATGTTGGTGGCCCAGAGGGTCAGCTGCCGGCAGCGTGGCTGACCTGCTGGGGACCAGGGTGGAACTGGGGTCAGCTGTCACTGGAAGGGAGGGTTTCCTTGGCGCCGGGGGAGGGGCCCCGAGGTCTGACCTTGGTCAGCTTTCTGTCCTCGTCCCGTGTCCCTGAGGGGCTCAGTGCTGGATCATGGTTTCAGAGCTTCTGACCCTGGCTGCCCGGCCTGCTGCTGGGCCTGTGGCGAGGCAGAACACTGTGGCAGGGATGAGTGCCCAGGGAGCCTGCTGACCTCAGGGGGGAGCAGAGAGCGACAGGAGGGCGGGCCACCTGCCTCCCCTGACCGCACCACCCACTAGGCCCCTGCTGTCCAGGAGTGCCTGGCTGGTGACAGGGCCGTCAGCACATCGGCTTGGGGTACAGTTCAAGCCTGGGCAATGGCAGATGGGGGGCCACTGGCAGTGCCCAGCAGGCCTGTGGGGGACGTGCTCAGGTGGTGCTCTGTGGCCTGAGTACCCTCGGCATGTGTCAGGTCATCCCCAGCCAGAGGCAGGCCTGTGGCTGGCAGGACCCTGTGTGGCAGTGTCCTAAGGAGCCCTGCCTGTGAGCCAGAGGTGGAGGGACGTCTGCGGCCCCTCTGGGCTCTGGACACTCCCTGGCACACAGATTCTTCTGGAAGGTGGTTCTCTGCTGCCGTCACACTGGCGGGACAAGCACAGGGAGACCCCGTGGGCCTGGAGGGCAGGGCTGCTTTTCTGAGGACAGCTGGCTGTCATTAGGAGCCATTCAGAGCAGCCTGGAGGATGCCCCCAGCTGGACTCTGTCCTCTGTCCCTGTCACCAACAGAAGCCACCAGCAGAGACTGGACCTTTCTGTGGAGCAGGCGGTGTGGCCTGGTGAGAGGGGAAGATGGTGGTTGGGAGTGCAGACGGCAAGAGGAGGCAGCACAGCCCGCAGGTCACCCTGGGGGCCACTCCCTCCCTCAGCCGACCCGCCCCTCACTCCTGTCACTCCTCGGCCACTCCCCAAGGTAGCTGGGTCCCAGGGCCTCCTGTGGAGGCCACAGGAAGTGCAGGGCTCCATGCAGTTGGTGAGGATGAGCAGAGGGCTACTTGGACCCAGCTGCTGGCCGGTCCTTGTGTGAAAGAGGATTGGAAGCGCAGTGAAGACCAGGTGCTGCCCAGGACACCTGGATTCCCAAGCACGGAAAGCCGGGAAGGCCAGCAAGCAGGGGTGCCTGTGGGCAGGAGAGACAGGAGAGAGCTGAGCCCTGGTGATGGGACATGCCCCCTGAAGGGACACAGCTCTCCTGCCCTCAAGTGGGCAGGTGGGCCTGACCTCAGGGCCAGGCAGGTGCCGTCCTCTGCGTGTCCAGGAGCTCGCAGGTCCAGGTCCTGGATCTGTCCCTTACAGATGAGCCCAATTAAAATGGCACTAGAGGCCTTATTTGGTTTTGTTTTTAGCATCCATTATTCTTGGGTGCATTGATCAGGAATAAATTGAACTTTGTGCTTTGTGAGGCCTGATTTAACATGGATTCACCAAAATGGTTTTCTATGTCTTATGTAACAAGAAGTCTGGAGAATGTCGCAGTTCAGGGTGGAAGTGGGGTCTCCATCATGCCCCAGTGGTTCCGGCTCCTTCTGTTCCACTCTCCTTTTTTTTTTTTTAAAAGAGAGAGTGACAGAGAGAGAGAGAGAGAATTTTTTTTAATCTTTATTTTTCGGTAGGCACAACATCTTTGTTTGTATGTGGTGCTGAGGATCGAACCCGGGCCACACGCATGCCAGGCGAGCGCGCTACCACTTGAGCCACATCCCCAGCCCTGTTCCACTCTCCTTAAAGTGGGTTTCATCCTCCTTTTGCCTCATGGTTGCAAGGTGGCTGCTCCATCTCAGTGCTTCTACTTATATCCCATTGGCCCAGCGCCATGCAGCTCGGCCATCTCTGGCTTCAAGGGGTGCCGAGAATCCTTTGTGCCTAGGAGGCTGCATTGCTGCCAGGAACATGATTAGGGGCTGCAGGTCGTGACCTCAGAAGGCAGAGTGGACCCCAGGTGGCTCTGGTCAGGACACCCACAGTTCTCCATTCTGCCCTAGGGAGGACCTGCCTCCGATTCCTTCCCGTTCCCTCCTTTCTGCAGCAGAGCCCGGAGCAGGCCTGACCGCAGGCACGCACTGGAGCCGCACACCCAGCTCCGACCGCGTGTCAGCTGAGCACATTGTGACCGGTTGCCAGGCAGGGTGGCGCCCAGTCTGGAGGTCTTGCTGGATGTGCCTGGAGCCTTGCTCCTCCTGAAAGCTGTGCTCCTGGGCCCTTGCCTCCTCCCCTTACTTTTGGGGCCACAGGGCAGGATCTTGGTCTTGGCCGGTGCCCGCCTTTGCCCCTGGCCTATTCTCCCAGCAAGTTCCTGTGGCCGTGGAATGGCCCTGGGTGGGTGGAAAGTGATGAACCTGTCCCTGAGCCACCAGCCACCGATGGCACAGCCGGCCCCTGGGAGGGGACAGAGCTTGGGCCTCCTCTCGGCTGCAGGCACCATCCACCTGCCCCCTGGCCTGCCATGAACCAAAGACGCAGAGAGGAGTGGGGCTTGGAGCTGGTGGGGGCACTGCTCTTCCTGGGCACTCTGGTGATCAACAGCGGAGCAGCTGGGTCGCTGGCTGGTTTCATTATTATTAAGTAAGGGTGCCTGCCAGGCAATCAGCGGGCGCTGGAACACAGCCCTTGCCCTGCTTTCTCATGGTGACTTGGAGCAGTGGACATTCTCATACCGTCCGGAAGCCCAGGGTTGTCCTCCTGGATAGAGAGTGCCTTCCCAGCAGGGGACATGGCCTGGTGATTCCTGGGATGCTGCAAGCCCCTGGAGGGGTCACCCTGAGGCTTGACAGTCTCTCTTGGCACTGTTCAGGCCTCTGAGGGGCTGGGGGCCTGGTTGCCGACCCCACATGGGAGGGTAGGTGGGGTAGGGGGGACAGCTGGGCCCAGCCCCTCCCTTCCACAGGCTCAGAGCCAGCACGTGGCCTGGGCGACTGTGAGGCAGATGCCACTTCTGTGGCACTGGGAGGGGCGCTGAGTGAGCCCTAGAGGAGAGGTGGGACGCACAGCCGCTCCCGGGGTTCAGGCTCCGGGTCTCAGGAGGAGGGAAGCGGCTGCGGGCCGAGCCGCGTGCCTGGTGTTCCTGGGAGGACCCCCATCTGGACAGCGCAGCTGTGCCGCTCGCTGTGGTTGCACTCTCGGGGATGCATCAAAGCCGTGCCGGGGCTGGGGCTGGGGTGCACTCACCAGGACAGTGGCGAGGCGCTGGGCAGTGGTGGCAGGGGCCTGGGCCTCCGTGGGCCAGCTCAGTGCTGGGGTCAAGCTGGTGGGGCGTCCCGGGGATGCACTTTCCTTTGCCCTCAGGAATTAGCGAGGCCTGGCAGGGGCCTCGGGCTGACCCTGAGCTGATGCAGGGCAGAGCCCCACTCATCCCCAGGTCCCTGAGCTGGACCTCCAATATGCCCCTAGTTCTTAGGGTCACTGAGTTGGCAACACATGTGAAGTGTTCTGAGCTGGCACCAAGGTGGCAACCTGCAGGGTCCACCCTGCTTGGTGTTGGTCTCTGTGTCCTCTGGCTCCACGTGACCCCTGCTGGCAGCTGCAGCCATCCTGCCACCCACGTCCTGCAGGCCCTTTCCTGCCTGGTTAGCGCCCCAGGGTGCATGTCCTCAGGGCTCCTCCCTGGGCATCCCCGGGGATTTAGACACCCAGCACCACAGTGGGCAGGATGCCTCCCTCCGAGCGTCGAGGTTTCCCTGCCCTGCTCACTGCTGGGCAGGGAACTCACCTAGCCCACTGCCCTCCACGCCTGCCACCAAGACCTGACCTTTCAAGGGTCCTCGCTGCGAGCCACAGACACCACTGTGGGTTGTTCAGGCAGAGAAGGGATCGGGCAGCTCACAGAATGGACGGGGAGTTTGGGAACCAGGCTTGGAAAATGCGTGGAGCCTAGGAGTTCTGTGGTGGCAGAACAGTCTTCAGTCTGACCAGGGGAACCGTCCAGTTATGGGGAGACCAGCTTGGACACGGTCACCCCTGGTGTCGGGGCTCTCGGTGCTGCTGCTGGTGCAGGGATTTCGTGGCTCCCCGCCACCACGAGCTTCTCACCCAGCTGGTCAAATGGGAGATCCCTCCACACACGTAGGGGGCAGGTGGCTAGGACCAAAACAGGTGACCCCACCACAGGCAGCCCCTCCTGGAGGAAGCCCCCATGGCTGCCTGATGCATCTTACCAAGAGACGCCCTGATGGTTTGGTGCCATTTCCCAAGGACCTCCCCTGGCTCCCTGGCCCACACCCCTTAGCTTGGCAGGCGAGGCTCCCACGGTGCCTCTCCCCGAGGCCCTGCTAAGGCTGCCCAGCGAGGCTGCTCTCCGACCTGACCCTCCACGCTCACCCTTCACATTGGTCTCCTTGCCACTTCACGGGCTTGCCCTGTGGGTCCTTGGAATCAGGGGACATAGCTTCTCTCTGTCACGTGGAACATATTCAACCAGGACCTGGAGAGAAAGAGGGTGCTTCCAGCCACAGGCATACCCCGAGCCCCTCCTGGCCAGCTGGATGGAAGGCCACCTTCTCTGACCCATGGTGGTGGCCTGAGCAGGCCTCGTCCTAGGGAGGGGAGCACCGGCTCTGTCCAGGTGCCGTGGATGCACACACAGTGGCCATCCCTTCACCCCTCCTCCTGCTTTCCTCCTCCCACCCGGAGGCTCCCAAGGACTGGACAGAGACTCCACGTCAGTGGCCCTGGAGGTGCAGGTAGGTGCCGAGCACTCTGGGTCCAGGCCTGCACCCTGATGACCGGCACTTGGCCGCTGCCTGCACGGGGCCGGCGAGGCCTTGCAGGTGAGTGCGGTGCTGCGGATGCTGCAGTCAGGTTGCCATCTGTCTGGCTCAGGGACCCCAAGGCAGGGGAGGGGCAGTGAGGGGCAGTGAAGGGCAGAGGTGGGGAGAGCGTGCAGGCCAAGGCCAGTTCTGAAGGCTGGAGGGACAGCCAGAGGGGACCTTGCCAGGTCACAGACACTCCCCAGGGTTCCTGGTGGCCAGCTGCAGCCACTGCGATCCCAGTCTAGGAGGGGTCTTGAGGTCAGGAGCCAGTGTCCTGCCCTCTGCGGGATGGGTCTGCCAGCTCAGTCCAGGACAGGGAAGAGGAGTTTGTTCAGTGGGCAGAGACCTCCCACTGTCCTGGGGGTGGGCTGGACAGTCGGCTGAAGGCAGTAGGCGCTCAGCCTGGTCTGCTGGGAGGAGGCCGGTCAGATCCCTGTATCCAGCCATCTCTCCAGGCTGGCTTTCCTGCAGCCTTCCCTGGCACTGCCAGCCCCCTGGCATAGGCAAGCCCACTCTGGTGGCCAGAAAATGTCTTGGGGAGAGCTGCAGCCTTGGCGTGGGAAGCCATGTGGCTGTGTGCCCAGGGGAGGTGACACAGGGGATATGGGCAGGGTGCCCACTGGGCTGGCTGCCCCTTCCCCTCCTGCTGACCACGTGGTGCTGAGCCCCACCAGCCCTGGGACACCTGGGGAGAGCGGTGGCTCCCGCAGGCTCCTGTTCTGAGTCTGGTTGACGCTGCACAGGCATCTGCCAGGGACTCCACAGCTCGGATGTCCCCAGCCCTGTGTCCTGTCCTTGCGTGACAGTTCTGTCCCAGGCGACAGCTCCCCGCGAGCATCAGCTCTGCTGCTGAGTGCCACCCGGGCCACCCCGCCAGCCCCCACCGGCTGTGACAGTCCTGGGAGGGCATGCTCGGCTGGGAGTCAGCCCCGGGGCCTGCTCTGGCACCCAGCGAGCGCCAGCCCCACTGAGCCGCGGGATGAGTCAGAATAAATTAGCATGCTAACAACCGCGAGCTGCACGGAACCATCTGGAACAAGGCAAGCTGTCACTGAGGCGCCAAGTTGGTTCCAAAGCCATACTTAAGGTTTCAAATTGATCCCTTCCCTCCCACAACCTCCAAGAGGCCTTGGCACCCGAGCCCAGCGAGCCCAGCATCCGGCGGGGGCTGTCCCCCTGCTGGCCCTCTTCTCCCCTGGGCCGAGGAGGGAGGAGAAAGAGCAGGAGAGGGATCTCACCCCCAGGACGGGCAGCTAAGCCAGGGACAAAGTGGGGGGGATCTATCCCTTAGGCTGCCTCAGGGGAGGGCGGAGCTCGGCTTGGAGGCCCAGGTCAGACAGACAGACAGACACACAGCCCACATGGACGCCTATGACAGGGACCCACGGATGCACGTGCACAGGCACACACCATGCAGACGCCCCCTCAGGGTGGGACCTCAGGGTGGGACCTTCAAACTGGAATGAAGGACTCGGGTGGGCATTCTCAGGCTTGGTGAGAGGTACCCAGGGATCTGCGCCTCTAAGCCACGGCTCCCGTTTGGTATTGGTGTCCCAGGGACACCCCTTTTGGATGCTGGCTCCAGCTCCCTTTGTGATCTCAGCCAAGTCCCTCAGCCTCTCCGCCTCAGTTTCCTCATTTGGTAGGGGTGGCGGCTGGGGACTCGTGCCCCCCACACTGAGCCTTGGTTCAGTCGCAGGTCAGGGAAGCAGAAGGCTTGGGTGAGGGCAGGCTGAGGCCTGGGAGAGAGTGGGAGGGTGTCACTTTAGGTCTGTGCCAGGTGCATCGTGTGGCGGAGGGTCCCAGCAGACCTGGGTGGAGGGAGGGGCCGTGCTAGGCAGAGCCAGGGGAAGGTGGCGCTCCTGTCTGGGTTGGGGCTCTGGAGAAGACGGCAGATGAGAGCCGAGGCAGGCCCCTAGTCACGGTGGGCTCGAGGTGTGCCCTGGGGTGAGCATAGGGGCTGAGCCCCTGGTGGCTTCTCATGGCCATGACTCCTGTCTCTGCTGACATATGGGAGGAGAAGTGTGGGGCCCAGTGGGCGTCTGGCGCCTCCCTGTCAGGCCTAGTCACCCTGTAACCAGGCTGGGTGCAGACGGGGCGTTTGGCCCCCGCTGCTTCCACACAGGCATCTGGGTTGGTGGCAAAGCCCTGGAGCTGCAGAGCATGTGGGAGCTCTGGTCACCAGGGCCTGAAGCTGCAGGGAAGCGGCCACCAGCCCCTCCTGGGTGACGCAGGGGACCCCAGTCTCCACCAGAGACCTGGGCTCCAGGGAGGAAAGGGGGCTCCAATGCCACCCACCTCACTCCAGGGCCACTGGCTGACTCTGCTCTGCTGCCCCTGCCGGAGCCTGGGACAGTGCAGGACCCCAGTGGGGGGCCACGAGGGTCCACACCAAGGTCAACCTGACACTCCACAGTCGCAGCTGGAGGACAACCACGGTTCCCACTCATTCAAACCCACCCTACTGTTCAAAGTCAAGAACTGATAGAGTCGGGCGCTGGGGCTCAGTGGCGGAGCGCTCGCCTAGATGTGCAAGGCCTTGGTCGATCCCCAGCACCACACAAACTAAATAGATAAAATAAGGGTATTGTGTCTGTCTATAACTAAAAATAAAAATAAAATAGACCTGACAGAGTTCAACAAAGTGACTTATATGACCCGAGTCTTGGGATCTGCTGTGTATTTCTTACAGCTTTCCCTTTACAGATCTGGATGGGGAAGCATTTGGATCAAGGTCACCCTGGGTCTGCAGTCTTTCCTCGATGTCAAATCACCCTTGGTCCCTCTTAGTCCTTTCCAGCTACCAGGTGTTGATCCTATCAGCTCTTTTTTCACTGTTTGGGTTGGCCCAAGGGGTCTTTGCCTTCCCTGCTCGAGGGGACTCTGGGCAGAGAGCGCCTGGGGACCGTGGGCTCTAGACGCTGTTTGTTGTCAGCAGGAGTGTTGGCGGCTCATCTGTTATTTATGCTTCCTCCCTTCTTCTCTGGCTCGAGAGCTGTTTACTTTTGTTTCCCTGCTGTTCTAGAAGACCGCGTCCTCGTGTTCGTCCTCCTGGTGGCAAATTCTAAGTTTAAAGCCTACTTTAAGCAGTGTTTTGAGGTCTGATTGACAGGCAATCAAGCACGCACACTTAGAGGGGCCCTCCGACGCCCGACGCTCTGCCGTGTCGCTGGCCACTGCCCCTGTACTCAGGACCCTATTTCTGACCACTCTTGAAACTGGTGACCTGAGACTGCTTTGTCCAAAGATGTGGTGGAAGAGAGGCCATGTCAGCTCTGGATGCAGCCCTCCATGGCTGCAGAACTTCCTCTTCCTGCTCTTGGAAGCAGCCGTCATGTGAGAAATGGGATGACGTAGGGAGCCTTTTTCTGTCAGATGCCCAGACCCCATGAAGAGGCCACGTGTGGGCATGCTAGTCCCCAGGGGGCCTGCCCAACTCCTGCTGGCAAGTGCCTTTGATGGCCGCCATCTTGGATGCTGGCCCAGTGAGCCTTCCTCGACCCCAGCCCGTTCACTCTGACAGCTGCATGGGAACCCGCGCCGGGGCATCCCTGCCAGGCCCACGGGCCTGCATAGCCGCAGGAGGCATGGACAGAAGGCTGAGAGGAGGGCCGCAGGGCGGAAGGTGCCAGGGCTTGGAGGGTGTCACAGAACGTAGCTCCAGAGCTGTGCCAGGAGCCGGCTGCCTGGCAGAGCCTGCACAGACCCTCCTCCCAGCTGCTGCCCCACCCTAGCACCTGGCTGCAGGGTGGCCTGATGACCTCCCCTCTAGCTCCTGGGAGGACCCGGGGCTCACTCAGGACTGTCCATTTCCCTGGCAACAGTGGTAAGGTGGCTCCAGCCCAGAGGGACGATTCTGGGACCTTGACAGGGCTTTTGAGAGGAGGAGGTCACTGCCTGGCTGGAATCTGGGTCCTGCTGCAGGGACAGGCCCCGAGTCTCCCTGTCCAACGTTGGGCTCGTCTGCCATGGTCTAGAGTTTCAGAGGCCCAGGCTCTTGCTGCCTTCACTGTCCCCGACCCCAGGATGCTGCTCTTTTCTGTGTGCCCAAGCTGATTGCCAGGCATCAGCTCACAGTGAGGGGCAAGGGTGGGGCCTCGGGCTTCTCCTGTCATTTCAGCTGCCCCCCGCCCCCCACCCCCATGGCCAAGGCCTCATCGCATCCCACGCAGAAGCATCCACCAGCGCCAGGTGAGAACCAGGTGGCACCTCGTAACTGTGGCAGGAGATGGAACCTCGGGCTGGTCACTGCTCAGGGTCAGCCACGGGGAGGGGGAGAAGCAGATGGAGAGGCGGCTGGCTGTAGCCCTTCAGAAGCGCGTGGTGGTGGGGGACAGCAACAGCGCAGAGACTAGACAAGGTGACCACAGCTCCTTGCCAGAGCATCTCCCTGGCCTAGCAGGAGGCAGGGCCGGGTCAGCCTCCTGGCACAGCGCAGGCTGGACAGGCACAGCATGGGCACCCGGGGGGGCCCAGGGGGCCAAGTGCTCTGAAGGTCCAGCCACCTGGGTCCAGCCCCAGGGCACTGGCAGTCCTGGCAAGGGTCAGGAAGGAGCCCCCGTGTACTTCCTCCACCTGGCGGGCGGCCCCAGGCCCAGGTGTCTGACCCATGACCAGGGCCCCCTGTGGGAGTCTCGCTGGTCCTGGCAGATGCCTGCTGCTCTAAGCCCAGCTGATGTCGCCAGGAGCCCCACCCACTGTCCCCCAGCGTTCCTGGGTCCCCTCCTGGGGCAGGTCCTCAGTGGAGGGACTGACTCCATCCAGCATCCCCATGGGAAACCCGTCAGAGGCGCCCACTGGCAGGGCCTGCATCGGGCAGGGGAGGCGGGAACTGAGAGGCAGGCAGAGCACAGGGCAGCCAGCCGTGCCGTGGGGACAGGGTGGACCCTCGGCCCTTAGGCACACGCCAAGGATCCTTTTAAAGGAAGCGGCCTGTCCACAGGTGGGGCAGATGCCCTGGGTGCTCATCCCCAGCCTGCTTGGCTGTTTGGGTGGGGTGTCCTAATGCCAGGCAGTGGCCCTTGCTGTGTGGCCCCTGTTACACTAGGAGCTGAGTGCCTGGGAACCGGGGCCTGCACTGCGGGGAAGGGAGATGGACCGGCAGGAGGTCACTGATGTGCGCACCCCCCCCCCCCCCCCCCCCCCCGGGAAGACAGTAGGAGCACCTACTCCGGGTGGCCCTGGCCACCAAGCCACGATGGGCAGGCAGCGTCCACCTGAATGAAAATGAATGAAAGCCTGAGGGAGGAAGTGTCACTGCAGGGAAGGGGGGATGGGGCACATTGGTGGCAGAGCAGGGTGTGCCTGAAGCTACCATGCCTTGGGGCTTTTCGGTGGGGGGATAGGCCTGTCAGAGGGTTCTGCTTACCTGGCTGCATTGAGGCACTCCAGAGCTGGCCCCTGGTTCCTTCCGACATGTTCAAGCCCTGTGTAAACACCCCGGCCACAGCTCCCCTCCCTGTGTGTGAGGCTTACCTGTCAACAAAGATAGTGGTCGGTGAAGATATCCACGCTGGGCACCTCCCTCTCCTGGGCCTCAGGCTGCCTCTAGCCTCCAGGGGAGGTTTGTGGGCGTCATTGTTGTTAAGAGGGAGTGGCCGCCAAGGGGGCCCAGCTCTCTGCAGCGCGGGATGATGGAGCTTGGACCTCATGGTGGTGGTGACACCACAGAGTCGGGTGACAGGTGGTGGCTTCACAGGTCACAGTGGCGTTGGCACATGATGAGAGGCCCTGGCCTCAGAGGCAGGACCCCCCACCCCCCACCCCCACAGTCCCACCTTTGGGAAAGGGCAGGTGGGATAGCCGGGCATGGCAGAGCCGGAGCTGGACCTGAACTGAGGACCCTGCCCCAGCTGATGGAGTAGGTGGCCCCGGGCTGGGCACAGGGTTTCCTATTTGTAGAACTGTCCCCAAGCTCCAGTTGCTCCTGCCAGTGTGGCCGCCCTGTCTCCTGGTCTTGAATTTCCACTTCCTGCCATGGGCCAGGGACCCCAGTGAAGTGCAGCTGTCTGTCTGGTCCCTGCCACTTTGGTGGGCACAGGAGTCCTGCCATCTCTGCCCAAGGGTCCCAGGTCTCCATGCTCTGGGGACAGTTCTGCTCCTAGTGCACAGAGTGCTGGGGCCCAGGCCCCCGATGTGGGTCTTGATCTGCATACAGCAGGGTGGGGGTCTAACCCAGACCCCTGCCAGATGCGCTCGGAGACAGGGTGGCCCAGGGTCAGAACAAACCCAGCAACCAGGTGAGGCCGGGGCACCTCCGGGGAGCAGGCAAGGTGTCCCCAGCGCCTCACCTCTGTCCCGGGAGGCCAAGCCGGCCCGCTCCACCACCTCTCTGGGGCCTCGGGGAAGACCAGGAAGGAGCCCGTGAGCAGCTCCCGCCCTCGAATTAGATAACTCAGATGAGATGGCTGATTCCTTAGAAGACACAGGTTCAAAGGCCTGCACCAGGGAAAACGGTCGACAGGCCTAGGTGGTGGCAGTCGCCCCCACGACAGCGCTGAGCCCCAGCCGTGCCTGACTGGGCTGTAGCTCTGCCGCCTCCTCGCGCTGCCTCCTCCCGCTGCCTCAAGGTGATTCTGCAGCCCAGCGCAAAGCCACTTGCGCGGCCTCCTCCCCGGGGTCTCGCTGTTCTGCACTCACCTTCCTGTGGTGACATGGGACGTTGGCTAGTGTGGGGTGCAGTGAGGTGAAGGGTGGCATCTGGCCTAGCTCAGGTGATGGCCCCTCTGAGGACGCCTTGGGAAGAGGAGCACCTACTCCGGGTGGCCCTGGCCACCGCGCCACGATGGGCAGGCAGCGTCTACGGTGTGGGTTCGCGGGACGAAGGGGTGCTCTGCACCCTGGGCGGGACCTCAGAGGGCATGAGGGTGCTTTCACAGTGCTCAGAATGACACGTACTTTAAACTTGTAAGTTGTTTATTTCTGGAATTTTCCATTTACTGTTTTCAAACTGCAGGTGACTGGGTAGCTGAGTGTGGAAAGGGGGTTCCTGTATTGAAGAGATGGCACCCACTAGTGATAAGTCCCTGGAAGACCTGCCGGGCCAGGTGTCCGCTGGCCAGCTCCCAGCTCTTCAGGGAGGAGTGGTACCGTCCCTACACCCTCTCCAGAGAGCCAAGCAGAGGAGCCTCCCTGACTCACTCTGTGGCCCCACTGCCCAGGTCCCCAGACGGAAAACCAGACCCCAATCTCTCAAGACATAGATGCAAAAATTCTAGAAAAACATTAATCAAACTCAACAAGGTATAAAATTTATAAATGGAAAAGAGTAAAGATCCCTTAGAAATAGACTCACACAGACTCAGGCAGCTGGTCTTGACAGAGGCCCAGGGTGGAGGGTGGAGGGCGGAGGGTGGACTGGGGTGGGGCTCTTCCCAGCAGATGGCACCCAGGCCTTCACCCTTCACAGAAGCTGTCCACCAGGGCCCCGGGCCTGACGGAAAACGCAACACCACAGACTCCAGGAACACAGCGTGTTGAGACTCAAACCAATATTAGGTTCAGCCATGAGCCTCTCAGTACAGAATCATGATCCCTGAAAGAAAACGGGAAGCTGGACTTCACAGAAATTAACAACTCGCTGGGCGCAGTGGCGCATGCCTGGCATCCCAGCAGCTTGGGAGGCTGGGGCAGGAGGATCGAAAGTTCAAAGCCAGCCTTAGCAACTTAGAGAGGCACTAAGCAACTCAGTGAGACCCTGTCTCTAAATAAAACAATACAAAATAGGGCTGGGGATGTGGCTCAGTGGTTGAGTGCCCCTGAGTTCAATTCCCAGTACCAAAAAAGAAAGAAAGGAATCAACAACTCCTGCTCTGTGCCAAACACCACACAAAGGAGAGGCTGGGGTGCCGGACAGGGATGTGGCCCAGAGAAATGGACAGGGCTGCTGGCCCAGGAAGTGGCCGCAGCTGCTGTGGGCTTCCTTTGGTTGGGCTGAGGGAGAAGGGGAAGGGGTTAGGGAAGGTCATCACAGTGCTGGCCACTGGGCTGCCTGCTGCAGCCTATGGCCTGGCTTCTGCAGCTCCAGCATCCAGCAGGTCAGCCTCCGAGGCTGCTGTCCGGGTGGTGGGCTGCAGGCCGGGGGGTGGGGGGGTCAGGCTCTCTTTATATAGGGCTCTGTCCATTTTTACACTCACCACTCAACTTTTGTCCAAAATATACAAAGAAATCTCAGGACTCAGCAATAAGGAAACAAACGTCCTGATTAACAATGGAAAACATCTGACGGGAAGAAGACAGACAGATGGCAGATAAGCATATGAAAAGAGCCCAGGCCCTCGCTCTCACGGAATTGCTAATTCCAACAATGAGATGCCTCTGCACACAGGTGAGGTGAGCAGAAGGGCCCAGGGCCCACGGAGTGCTGGGGAGGCTGCAGCATCAGCTCCCTGGGGCTGGGAGGCAGAAGGGCAGTGCCCAGGGCACTCTCCTACCCCGAGATCCAGCCATCCTGCCCCTTGACACTTGGGGAACACGAACACCTGCGCATGAGTGTTCACAGCAGCACCAGGACCCCACAACCCAGAGCAACCAGGCGCCCCCCAGCAGGGGACAGACAACAGGCACACGCACAGGCCCACCCAACAGTGAAAGATAGCCAGCTGTCAGGCCACACTGGACACGAGTCTCAAACCCACTTCCCAAGAGAAAGGCCAGGCTGGAGAGGCTGCCTATCAGGTGATGCCACCCACAGCATTCTGGAAAGAGCAGCTTCCAGGGTTGGGGGGAGGGACTCAGCGGTTGGGGGAGGGACTCAGGGGTTGGGAGAGGGACTCAGGGGTTAGAGGAAGAACTCAGGGGTTAGAGGAGGGACTCAGAGGTTGGGGGAGGGACTCAGGGGTTAGGAGGATGGACTCAAAGGTTGTTGTGGGGGGGACTCAGGGGTTGGGGGAGGGACTCAGGGGTTGGGGGAGGGACTCAGAGGTTAGGAGGACGGACTCAGAGGTTGCGGGAAGGGACTCGGGGTTGTGGGAGGGACTCGGGGGGTTTGTGGGGAGGGACTCGGGGGTTGTGGGGAGGAACTCGGGGGTTGTGGGAGGGACTCGGGGGGGTTGTGGGGAGGGACTCGGGGGGTTGTGGGGAGGGACTCGGGGGGGTTAGGAGGAGGGACTCGGGGGGTTAGGAGGAGGGACTCGGGGGTTAGGAGGAGGGACTCGGGGGTTAGGAGGAGGGACTGGGGGGGGTTGTGGGGAGGGACTCGGCGGTTGTGGGGAGGGACTGGGGGGTTGTGGGGGATTCCGGGTTTGTGGGAGGGACTGGGGGTTGTGGGGAGGGACTCGGGGGTTGGGGGGAGGGACTCGGGGGTTGAGGGGGATTCCGGGGTTGCTGGGGGCAGGGATGGATGGGAAGGCAGAGCGCCCGGCCCTCCTGTGCTGCTGGACGTGACACTGCTTTCCTCAGGCACCCAGGCCTCCGCAGCTTGCAGCCACCCAGTGTTCAGAGGGCTTAGCAGGGAGCCTTGCTGTGACTGTAGGGTGTAAACTGCACCATGACCCTGGGCAGGGACTCCCTGCAGGGTGAGAGGGGCTTGGGTCACTTTGGAAACAGGATGGGTTGTAGGAGTGAAGGCAGGAGCCCGGCACCCTGGTTGATAGCGGGCTCCCCCTGGGAGTTGGACTCGCAGCCTGGCCCCAGGCTGCATGTACCCTGAAACTGGACGATGGAGTAAATGGCCTGTGGTCGGGAGTCCGGCTTCTCATGGTGGGAATTTATAATAAGAAAAGGGGCTGTGAGATCCGTGTGGGGTGACTGAGGGGTGGTTCAGCATGATGGGGACGCGCCTGACCACCACAGCAGCACCCACAGATGCGAATGTGCGTGATTGGCAGACTTCTCTCTCAGCCGGCAAGGAGGCCTTGGGCCATGACGTCCAGCAGTTCTCACACCTGGCCCCCAGACTTGGCCCCATCTCGGCCTCCAGGAAGGGGGTCCTTGGAGGTGCAATTTTGGCAGGCGAGAAGTCCTTACTCAAGGGGAACCTTGGCAAGACCCCAACTGCTTCCTGGAAGGGCTTGTCAGAGGGGTTCAGGGGCCACCTGAAAGGCCCCCCATGCACGGAGCTGGAGCAGCTCTAGTGACACAGCAGTACTGGATTTTCACCCAGGTCTGAAGCAATACCCAGGGATACACAGCATAAGAATAAAAGGTAGAGAAAACCAAGTGTAGAAAGAGACAGCGCTGTCCAGCAGGGGAATTCCAGACGCTTCACGGAGAGGCCCTGCCCCAGGGAAGAGGTCCGCAGAGAGCCTTTCCTTGAGTGTAGTCCAGTTCCATGACATCCTGCGTGGCGCTGAGGGGCGTGACTGCCCCATGCAGACTCAGCCAGGTGGTCAAGGTCAACGTCGAGGGATCAGCGCTATGGATCGTGTGCACCTTGATGTGATGTGATCACGGTGACACTGATGCTTCTGGCCATTCTTAACTCACAGCACCAGTTGGTCATGAGGACACTGCCAGATGATTCCTGCAGAAGGTGTCCTCAAGATTTCTGACCAGTACCCTTCAAGGCCATCGAGGTCACCCAAAGCAAGGAACATCTGAGAAACTGTCACAGCCCATAGGAGCCTAAGGAGACACGGTGGCCAAATGAATTTGTGATCCTCTTCTGTTGAGAGCCACAGCCAAAGGGGCCCCAGCAAACTTCCAGCTGCCAGCAAACTTGGAGCTGCCGGCTGATGATTGGCTCACAGCGGCCCCAGCAACATCTAGCTGATTGGCTCCTCTGCGGTGATGTTCATTGGGCTGTTTCCCTGCCCTTTCAGTCCACGGAGCTGCTCATTGGGAGACTTCTTTGGCTCCGCCCACATGACCCAGCCAATCGGCCTCAAGAGCAGGAGGATTGTGGGAGGTGGTGAGGTTTGTGTTGGGGTGAGAGGCTTGTGGGAAGCCGGTGGTGGCAGTTGGGCTCTGAGGGTTTTTTCCTGAGGAGCTGTTTTGTTTGGGGGTTGTAGTTCTAAAAATAAAGTTAGTTTCTTTTGACAAGTGGCTCTTGAATTGTGCCCAGCCAGACTGCGGCACTCTTCCTTGATGCAGGAGAATCCACCCAAATTATCTGGATCCTTCTGCAGGGGAGATTTGTCTCTTCCCCCGATTGTCAGGTTTAGTTTGTTATTCACACCATCATCGACCCGTGGTCACTCACACCACCTTAGACCTGTGTCACTCACACCACCTTAGACCTGTGTCACTCACACCACCTTAGACCCGTGGTCACTCACACCACCTTAGACCCGTGGTCACTCACACCACCCTAGACCTGTGGCACTCACACCACATTAGACCTGTGGTTATTTATTTTAGGTCTTGGGTCCTGGTAGGACCCTGGGACGTAAAGACAGCAGGGAAGAAGTCTGAATGAAGTACGGAACTTTACTTGTGCTGATGTATCAGTTCTGGTTCATTCATCCGGATAAACATACAAGACTATTTGTAAAACTTTCAGGATAGGGAGACCTGGACGTCCCACGGGGACTCTGTACTGCCCTCTCAATTGTTGTCAATCTAAAACCATTCAAAGTATAAAGTCTGCTTTAAAAAATGTGCGAGATGCTCGCGGCAGCGGGTGGACCCTGTGAGTGGGCAGCGGCCCTCACGGTGCCTGAGAAGTCACTGTGCGTGAACGTGAAGACTTTACGACCATCGTTATAGAAGCCTCTCAAAGCTCTGTCTGGAATGCCCTGCTCAGAAAGGGCAGCGTCTCATCTCCCACGTGGCTGAGGCCGCCCCTCGTCAGCTGCAGTCATCCCAGTTGCAAAAGCCCACACCTGACTTTTCTTCCAGGGAGAAGCCACAGGACGGAGGGCAGGAGGCCTGGAGCAGCTCGGGGCGTGGGGAGCCCTGCAGCCTCAGCAGGCGGCCCCCCAGGGTGTGCAGGAGAAGCTCTGGAGACCCGGCAAACCTCAGCAGTAAAAATAAAGTAACACAGGAAACCAAGAGGGGTTCACGGACGCGCCCCGCGCTCACCCTGTGGGTCACCAACCCCGTTTGATATAGTGGGGGACATTCTGCGTGTGGCTCCACAGAACTGGAAAGATGGACACAGGGAGATAAGGACGGAGAGGACTCAGAGTCGCTGCTCAGGAAGACCACTGCCCTTCATGCTGGAATTCAGCAAGGACAACCACGGTGACGAAAAGTCCCACCTCCTGTGGGAGGGGGCCGGGGACCCTGCTGAAGCCTGGTGGACCTATCTGTAGTAGGAGTGGCCATCTGTGGCGTGATGACGGCAGGCTCCCGTGGCCTCTCAAAAGCCTTCTCGCTGCGTCTGTCCTCTCCTAGGGAGGGTGGGAAGTTGACCGTGGCTGGTGGAGGGGTGTTTCCAGGTGACGGTCCCTGGGTGGCCAGCTGATGGCCACTGTGGTGAAGCTCTTAAATGTCCTCAGGAGTTCCTTTACACGATGGCAAGCAAATCTGAACACGTCCTCATTTCCATGCTTTCACGCAGGAGTTGGTGGGTGCCGTGTGGCCTGTGCATGTGTTGCTGGACGCGCTGCTGGAAACCCTGCTTCTCTCTAGCGCTTCACACCCACGAGCTGCCACGCAGGCCGGCTGCCCTGCGCGGGGCCTTGGGCTCTCGTCCTGCTCCCGAGGCCAGACTGCGTATGGGCCTGCCTCTAGCCCTGCTGATGCCCCCTCCCTGCAGGATAGTCCCAGGGGTCCTTCCGTCACTGTGGGTGGCTCCTCTTTGGTGACAAGGAGTAGAGCTGCAGCAGAGCCCCTGCCCAGGTCTGGGTGGACTTGCTCTGCTTCTCTTGGTACTGGGGGAAGAGTGATGGGCTGAGCAGCCCCTGCCCTGGGGGGAGCGGGGCTGGCTTCCCAGCATGCACAGCTCCACCAGCGGGCACCTGGGCTCCTGCACAGAACCCCTGGGAAGCGCCCAGAGCAGCCCTGGCTTGGGCGTGGGCTCCTCCAGGTGGCTATCCTGGGTCCCAGAGCCACGGCTGAGTATCTGCTGTGAAGGCAGGTGGGGTGGGCAGGAGCCCAGGTCCAGGTTCCTTGGTGGGGCAGAACCCCCCACCCAAGGTGCCAGCCCTGCCTCCCAGGAGCCCGCAGAGTGGCGCCACACCCCATGGTAGCCTGGCTTGGCTCTGAGGAGGTACGTGGGCGGCCTTTCAAGCCTGTGTTTGTTTGTTTTCTGGTGAACTCAGCCGTCTGAGCCGACAGCTTGGAGCTCTTTGAGTGTTTTTGTGGCTGACGTGGGTGCACAGTCTGCCTGCGTTCTAGGAACAGCTCCCTGCCAGCCGATCCTCCTAGCTGGGAGACCCCCTGAGCTGGTCACCAGGGAAGCCCGGGAGAGGCCTATCTAGGAGGGCTGAGTAGAGAGCCCAGCCAGGGGGCAGAAGCCCCCAGGCTCAGGGCCACCCACCTCCCAACTGCCACAGAGAGTGAGCGGCTGCAGGGGGAGATGGTGGGGAGGGTGGGATGGGGGACTCTGGCCCCCACTGTCACCAGCCTGGTGAGTCTCTGGCTCTGGGACCCCAGAGTCTGCTGCAGGGGCAGCAGGTCCTCCAGAGCCTCCCCAGGGCCACCTGAAGAGGTAGGGGAGGAGAGCAGAGCTGGCCAAGGGCCGTGTGCAGGCACCAGGTGTGTGGTACCTTATGATGGTGTCCAACCCTTCAGGCAGAGGGTCAGCGTCCTGTGGCCAAGGAGGGTGAGTGGGCTTGGTGGGTCCATCTGTCCTCTCGCAAATGCCTCTGCAGCCTGGGCCAGTCACTGGGAAGCCAAGTAGGCTCCCAGGGGACCAGCTGCCCCTGTGGGCAGGGGAAGGCCTGCCTGGCAGTGGTGGCAGGGTGGGGGCAGACGAGGGTCCAGAGTCCACATGTGCCAGAGGACTGGGCGGGGTGGAGAGACTCTGGGCCTCCTGTCCGGGTGCAGGGTGGCTTCCAGGCTGGGCTCCTCCTGAACACCCAGTGCCATGTGTGACAGCCAGACCCTCGTCCCAATGTGCCACAGCCCAGAGGAGACGGGAGCAATCTCAGACATGGGGGGATGGGCCGCTGGCAAGTTGTGCGTCCTGCTGCCCTAAGAGCTTCGTTAGATGGATTAGGTTCACACACACACACAAGCTGAAGAATGCACAGAGATCCCATGCACACTGTGGGGCAGCTGTATGGGGGCCTTGGACTGACCAGTTTTTCCACGTTCTTGCTCACAGTTCTCAAGACTAAGTTCAGGATCTGCTGGCCACATGACGTCTGAGGTGGGGAGGAGCTGCCTGGGTTGTCCCTGGCTTTGCTCCTCTCCTCAGATTGCAGAATGTCCCTCAGACCTCCAGCCCGGTGATGAGGAGATCATGTGCTCCGGGGTGTGCAACCCAGGGCAGCCTCCAGCTGCTCCGGCCAAAGCACGGGCACGGGCCAGGCACGCCCAGCGAGACCACCCACCCAGCGGCTCTCCAGCAGCTCCTGTTGGAGCCCGGGCTTGTGTCCCTTGCCTCCTGACTGTGTGTAGTGTGTGTCTCCCTGAGGCATTGGTGACGCTGCAGTGCAGGACACGGGCAGGAGCGTTTAGACTCCAGTTCCTGGTGGTGGCACGGAGATGATCCTCCTTTCCTCCGTGCAGGGGACCCTCCTCCTCTGGGACTGCTTCTCAGGGGACCTGCCTCACATACCTCCCCAGTTCCCCCCCCCCACACTGTGTGGTGCATTTGTTACAATCACAGACCCGTGTTGAGACAGTCTTGACTAACGCCCTCCCTGTATTTGGATTTCCTCGAGTTCCTGGTGTCTACGTCCTGTCTGGGGACCCCCATGACATTTTCTTGTCTCCTTCACCCTTCTTGGCTGAGATAGTTTCTCTGCTTTTGATGGCCTTGGTGGTTTGGGGGCTGCCTGAGCAGTTCTGTCCTTGGAGTTCTGTCTGTGGACCTTGTCTGAGGCTTTTCCGTGATTAGTCTGAGTTGTGGGTCTTTAGGAGCATCCTGGGCTTTTCTGTGTCCACAGCTGAAACTCCTCTGACCTGGGAGAAAAGCTCTGGGGCATATCCCTGAGCTCAGCAATGCCATCTCTGCCAGGCTCTGGAGCCAAAGAGCCAGGGCCCCTGGAGGCAGGAAGCCCATCCTCCCGGGACAGAGGGGAGATGGAGGCCCACTTCCTGGAGGAGACCCTGAGGCCCTTTTGTCTGGTGGATCTGGGAATGCAGTGGCACCACCCCTCCACAGAACGTCTTCATGAATCCTCTCCAGAAATGTTCACCACAACTGACCTTAGGACCATCAGCACAAGAATCTCTACAAAGGAGTTCATTGTAGGGAAACTTCCTACTTCCTGTGGCTCTGTCTTACCTGGAAGACATCAGCACTCCAGGTGCTGGACGCCCCTTGACTGGCTTTTCACAAACACTTATGGACTATCTCATATAAATAACAGCACATATGGTAGTTCATCCAAGTGTGCTTGCAAATACAGGGTGTGATAAGAAAAACAGATTCTTTTAACCAGGCCTCTGGCCTTGAGCTGGGCTTCACAGAGATGTCTACATTCCTAAGATAAGAGAAGTTACTAACTGGACTCCATGGTAACAGCTGGCAGGGGAGGAGAGAAAGGGGAGAAGAAGCTCCCCCCTTCTCAGGTGTGGTCCTTGAAGGGTTAACTTGCCCAGAACAGTGAGAGGAAAAACCTGCTTTTATGTGAACTTCTGCAGACTGTGAACTTCTGAGCCCCTCCCCTTATGCTCTGGGTATAAAGTTCTGAAACTCCCTGAACTCGGGGTTCAGGGGATTGATTGATTACAGCAAAAGCCATGCCCTCTGAACCTGGCTATAGTCAAGTAAACCTGCTTCCTGTTCCTATCTGGTGTCTTGCATCATCTGTCCCCTTTGGAATGTGGCAAAACGGAGCTCAGAGTGGTGGGTGGCATGCAGACTGGTAGTGATTATACTCATTCCCTGGAGCCTGGTTTCCTTGACACCAGGGTTGCAACTCCAGCTGTGGCTTGCTGTTGTCTGGGTACTGGTGGTTCCCAGCTTGTATTCAGATGTTGGCTGGCATTTTGCAAAACAACTATCACGGTGCCTGAAGGAACCTGGGGCCTGGCCAGCGAGCCGCAGGAAGGACTGGTGAATGAATGATAGGTGATGGGCAGGTCTCCCCAGGGGGCAGGGCCTCCAGCAGCCCATGAAGATCTCTAGTTATCAGAGCTCTGTCTCTACATGCTTTCTCCCCCAGGAAGACTTCCTGGGGGCCAGCTGAGGCAGGAAGCTCCTCAGAGCCTCCTCCTGTCCTCCCCGACACAGGCACCGCCCCTGTTCACCTCTTGCCACCCATGAGGGTGGCCTGGAACAGACACATCTCTTGTCCCCAGCCCCTGGCTTGGAGCCTGGCCAGTCTGAAAAGGTCAGACCCCCCTCCTCTCTATTCCAGGGAAGATGTGGTGTGTGTAGGAGCCAGAGGTTTCCACCACCTCAGGCGGGGACCCCAGGAGCTGGCAGGCCAAGGGAGCCGGGGAGCCACAGGCAGGGCATGGAGGGTCCCTACTGAAGGGACAGCAGACGGCCTGGAACGAGCTGCAAGAGCTGTGGCCATGGGGACTGTGGAGGTCCAGGAGGCCCCACAGGACTCACGGGGACCTGGCTTCCCTTGTCCAGCAGAGACCTGCATGAAGGAGTGGAGGGGGACACAGCCCCCTGTGGAGGCTGACCTGTCTATCTGAAGGGTCAGGGCTCAGCCCCTGGACCCAGGAGCAGCGTCTCCATAGCATAACCTGTCCTGCAATCAGCTCGAAGGGCCGGTCCTGCTAAGGGAAGGTGGTAGGTTCCAGAGGAGAGTTCTGTGTAAACAGGATGTGGCCTTCAAAGTTCCCACGGGGACTCTGAGATTCTGCAGACACACGACAGCCACGTGGGTGGCGAGACAGAGCCGGTGTGGACTGTCACAGGAATGTGGGAACTGCTTCCAGGCCCTGAAGACTCGCTCACCATGGGGATGAGAGCGGGAGAGGGAGGGAGGGGCTGGGCCCTTCTGTGCTGGGGAAGGTCCTGAGGGGTCACCTCTGTCTTGCTTCCTTCGAAGGAGCCCGGGGCGTTTTTATGAGACAAACTGGCCTCTGCCCTCAGCTTCAGTCAAGAGCAGGCACCTCCACCTGCCCTTCTCAAATCCTCCACGCACTGCTCCGGTAGGCGCCAAGTCTCTGTCCCCTTCTGTGCCCACTTGCCAAGGGGCCCAGGCCTAACGTGGGCCTCTTACAGCGTCCCAGCTCAGTGCTAGTCTATGCTGGGCACCTGGTTTAAGAGAGCCCCTCCTCAGGCTCCCAGGACGGCTGTGGCTGGTCCTGCAGGCGCAGGCACGGTGCTCCTCCAGCCCCCGGGCAGGGAGGTCTTTGGCACCTCGACCCACCTCTCTGCTTGTTCCATCCTCCCCCCAGGGAGCCCCACTTCTCAGCTTCCATGTGGCACACCCCCCACTGCCAGCTCCAGCTCACACCTCCCCCCGAATGCCACACCCCTGTGAACTGCACCCCGACCGCCCCTCTCCCAGGAGCCCCTTCGCCAGCACCCTGCAGGAGCCCCTCTCTCCTGCCAGGCTTATCCCGCCTGCCAGGGCCGCGCTGTTCACTGTACGCACAGGAGCCTACACCAGAAAATGGGCCCTCCCCCTCCAGCCTCCCCGGGACGACCCTGGCACCTTCTCTTCCTGAAACACACCACTCCCATCCATTCCCCACCCACTGACCCTCTCACAGGACTATCTGTCCTGGGTCCCCTGGCCCAGGGCTGGAGCCGTCACCTGGCTTCCCTGTTCCACGCAGCTCCTTGAAGCCTCTTGCACTGCGGCCAGGGGACGGCTGCAACCCAACGTCCTGGTGGCTCCTCCTCCTGGAGGTGAGTCCGCAGGCTTCGGCTCGTCCTGAGTGCGAGCACTGGTGTTCGGCCCCCTCCTGATCTGGGCAACAGCACAGACTCGTCCCACACCCCAGTCTTCCTGTTGGTGGGTTTGCCGTGCTGATGCTCCCGGTGGGATCACATGACAGGTGGCCCTCTGTCTCGGGCTCCCGTCCACAGCACAACGTCTCAGCTTGCTGGGCGTGGGTCAGTCTTCCTCGGAGGCCGCACAGTGTCCTGGAGCATGGCTGGACCTCGTACGCTCACTCTGACAGACACCTGGGCCAGGCAGGGCTTCGGAATTGCCCCCTTGGTGAAGTCTCTTGCCCACAGCCTCCAGGGGTTATCGAGACCACATGATCTGGGTGGTCCAGCCCTGGGACCCTTCCCCAGCCCCTCACCCTGTCCCTTGGCCTCACACCCCCAGCATCTTCCTGTGACTTTGCAGGCTCCGTCCTGTCTCAGTCTCCTCCTCGATGTCTGGATGCCCAGGCTGAACCCTCTGCCCTCCCCGCTGACTTGTGCTCGTCCCTTGAGTCCTCACCTAAATGTCTCCGTGGGGCAATCCTGCCCAGCCTCCAGCCACACGCAGGCCACGTGTCTGACGGTGGACGCCTGCTGGACCCCCTGAAGTAGAGCCTGCGGGGCCAGCAGTCTCGCTTCCTGGGCTGCAGCCCAAGTTTGGCAAGGACAGTGACGAGGCTGATTGCCTTGCAGTCCCCGCTGTACCCCTGCTGGGTGCCTGGCACAGAGCTGTGTTCACAGAGACCATGTGCATTCCTGTGGGGTGTGCGTGTGGACGCATGTGAGAAGTGTCAGGTGGCAGCGCGTCACCACAGTAGCGCGGTTCCCACTTGGCGTCAGAGCCGAGGTGGCATCTGGCATCAGCCAGCGGCTCCCATCCAGTTGGCCACACACATAATTGGTCTATACCCACAGCAGAGAATGTGACATATTGTTATTTAAAAAAATCAATAAATCATTTGTGAGGCTGTCACCAGCTACCACATGACTGAGTTAACCCCCTGTCTGCTGCCGGCCACCCTCCACCTGGCCTTAAAGTGAAGACTCGCGGGTGCGGCTCCTGCCAGGCAGGTCTTCCGGATGCCTTGATTTGCTGTTTTGAGTCCTCTTTAAGCACCTGGAGAGCAGGACCCTCAGGGACCCTCAGCGCTGAGGCCCTGCCCCACAGAGGTGCCCACCAGCCTCTGTGTGCCTGGCATGAACAGGGTCAGAAGCCAGGAGGGACCGTGATCTGATGAGGGCTTTCTCCCTTGCACCTGGAGCTTCCAGGCGGCCATGTGGTTCCCACACCTTGGTGGCTATTGGGGCCTGAACCCCCAGACCCGACCTCCTGGGACTACAGAGAGCCCACGGACACTGCTGCTGTCAGCAGGGGTCTCTTGGATAGTAATGGGCATTGACCTGCCTGGGTCAGCTGATCCTGGGCCAGGGTCACCTCCTTCTCCATACTCAATGCCCCGGGTCCTGCAGTGTCCCCAGGCAACCAGACCCCTTCCCCCTGCTTCCCCAAGACATCTGCCGCCTCCAACTCAGGCCACACCCTTGCCCCGTCGGTCCCCAAGTCCCGTCCAGGTGCATGGGCCCTTCCAGAGCATTCTATCCCTCATCTCTTGCTGGGCCTGTGCTCCTTTGGACTCTGGTGTGCCCAGGAGAGCCTGCTGTGACACAGCTCCTGCCCTCTGCTGAGGACGTGGAGGACAGGTGGGCCGTGCTGTGCTCAGGACTGGCTGACTCTGGATGCTGCCCGGGGCCTGCTTCCCTCAGCTGCCCCGAGGGGCAGACTCCTCTCAGCACAAACTGGACCACAGGTTTATTTTGCTTTGAGACATAGTAGATGTTCTGGTGACAGAGCCATGTCCCCAGTGCTGCCTGTCCTGTCTGGAAGCTCAGTCAGTGCTGATGGCACCCCCGGGCCCAGGCCAGCTCCAGGCTGCCTTCCACCCGAAGGGCATCTCTGGGTGGCCCCTCCCCACCGTGGGCCTGTGGGCCCACACCTCGGGGTTCCCAGCCCCAGTTCTTCCCACACTGACCATTGACCACACAGAGCCCTGCCCTCTGTCCAGTGTCCACGGCCCCAGGTCCAGCTCAGCCCAGGTGCCAGCCACATGCTGCATGCCCGTCCTGGGGCCTCCAGGTGGGGCTCATGGGCACCCCACTCTGTCTTTTGGTTTCTTTTGATCTTTCTCCCTTGGCACCTTGAGCTTCCAGTCGGTCATGTGGTCCCCTGAGGCCCCGTGGCTGGAATGGACCCGTCGTTCCTCAGGTGTCCCTGGCCCGTGAAGTCAGTGGTCAGAGCTGCCCGCGCTTTGTCCCTGCACGGTGCACTTGGCAGGGAGGGGCGCAGGCAGCCTGGGGGCTGCTGTGGAGCAGCTCTGGAGCAGGGGTGTGGGCCTTGTCCTGTCCAGGGCCTGTGTGCGCAGCCAGTGGTCCGTCCCCACCAGGGAACACTGGGACAGAAGGCTTCCTGAGTTAGGGGTCTGGCTTATCTATGGGAACGTGGGTGCTGAGGGCAAGCGCCTGGTAGGGTCAGGGACAGATGGGACCTGCTCTAACTCTCCAACTGGTGCTGAGTACCCCCCCACACAGGGTCACTCTCCTGGGGAAGGCCAGCGCTGGGCGGCTGGGGAAGGCAGGGGGACACCCCACCCGACACGCTGAGCCTGTTCAGCCTGTTCAGGGAATTTGTGTGATTTAAAAATAAATACGTTTAGAAAACATTGCTTTCACTTCCGAGCCACCTTTTAAGGGGTGGAAGCGATCCTCCGTGTGACACCTGTCTTCCTCTTGCTCCTCGATCACGTAGCAGCCTGGCAGGCTGGGACCATCCCGGCCCCTCTGATTGGGGTCTCAGTGCCCCACCCTGCTGCACACACCACTCGGCACGCCCACCTGTGCTGGGCCAGGGTCAGTGCGCAGTCCTGTGGGGGGAGGCCTGAGGCCCTCCCATGACATTGCCCAGGTGGGCCTCAGGGCAGAGAAGGGCCTGCGGTGGGGTGGCAGGGATGGACAGCGGGACCTGTGCCTCAGGGAGTGGGGCCACAGGACAGGGCTGGACGTGCTGAGCCAGAACCCAGCGAGGGTCTCGCGGCCTTGCTGTGCTGGGGCCCAGCACCAGCTGCTCTCCCTGGCGGGGCGGCTCCTCCCGGGCACAGCCCAGGCGGCAGCACAAGCTCAAGACTCTGTGTTGGCTGGGCACGGGGCTGGCCTTGCCAGGCGCCCACTCCGAGCCAGGAGCCCCCTGGCAAGCCCCACAGGACATATTGTACGTCAAATCCCTGGATGGAAGCCCTTCCCAGATGGGCCTTGGCTTGCCCGCGGGAGCGGTGGTGGAATGCGGAGCTCGCCCAACCTGCTGGCTGCCTGCCCAGCTTGTGGGGTGCTGCCTCCGGAGGGGGGCTGTGGCCTCGGAGTCCCAGGCCTCGGAGGGTCCCACCATGTCCGCTCCTGGGGGCTGCAGTGGCCAGTTGCCTCCACCCCCTCCATTTGTCTATTTTTCGGGTTGAAAAGAATCCGAGCCTGTGTTCAAGCCCCCGAATCAAATCATGGCTTCAATTTGTCAAATTATGCAGAGGAGACAGTGGCGAGGAAAAGGAAGTAGTTTGATTCTATTATGTGGAAATTAGCTTGAAACAGAGGCTGTTCGCCTGTTAGAGCAATTTCTCTCCATTTGTTCCCGGGGAAAATTGCCCGAGTGCTGTCCTCATCCACCCCAGCCGGCTGTCCCCAGGCCCCGGGCGTGGGTGAGTGGGTGGGTGGGCGGTGCCTGCACCAGCCCTGCCAGGGTCTGCTCCCACCAAGAGGTGAGTGGTCAGGAGGCATCCTGGGATCACTCTGCAGAGGGAGAGGGGTTAGTCTCTACCTCCCTGTCTGGACCCTCTGCCAACCCCTGACTGCCTCTGAGCCATGTCCTGGTGGCTCTCGGAAGGCCAGACATTAATGCTGAAGGACGGGGCAGCCAAGACCCAGATACAGGGAGCTCTGGGATGGGCAGAGGACGGGGTAGGGCGGGGTTGGGGGAGGAGATGTGTGTGAGGCAGTCCTGGGAGGACAGAATTGCTGCAGGTGACACTAGAGGGGGCAGGGACACAGGGGGAGGGACCTTTTACAGGCATCAGGAAGGTGTTTGGAAAAGGTCAGAATTTTGTCAGGGTTAGACCTGGAAGTGAGATCCCGTCTGTGTTGTCTAAGGCAGCTGCCCAGCCCTGGCCCAGCCAGGCGGGCACTGCCATGGGGCACACAGGGAGGCTGCCAAGAGTGATTTGCTGCAGGCCACTGCCCTTCACCGAGATCTCCAATGGCCAGACACAGGCGAGGGCTTGTGTATGTTGCCTGGCTCCTGTCCTGGCCATCGGGGATGCGTGCTGTGGTCAGGTTGCCGGCAGTGAACGGAGGCTCAGCTGAGGGTGTGTACCCACCCAGATCCACATCAGGTCCCGCTGACGCCAGCACAATGCTTATTGGCCCCAGCAAAGCCGGGAGGCGGTGCAGCTGGACAAGGCTCAGCAGCAAGGGCTCTGCAGACCCAAGCCAGGATGCTAGGTGGGTCAGAGCACAGGTGCACTCGACCTGGCCAAGGGACAGCTGCCCCCCACCATGGTCACACCCTTGTTTTGGAGTGGCATTACTTTTTGTGAAGTGCATCTTATGTGAAGTGAGATGCACACATCTGGGGGCCCAATCTGATGAGTTCTTTCAAAGGCACATTTGCAAGTGCCCAATGTCGGGCAGGCCACAGAGCCCTTCCCACCCTAGGAGAAGCTCCAGGCTGTGCTGCCCTGCAGGACACCCACGCTCTGATTCCTTCAGTATGGGGGCCGTTCCTGCTCCTCCACTCAGCACGGGCTTCTGAGGTCCCCCTCTGGCTGGCTCTCGCTGTGGCTGTACCGCTGTGGGTGCCGCTCTGGGCGCTGGTCAGGGCGTGATTGCCATGCTGCGAATACCCTTGTGCCAATGTTCTTGGAGACCCACGTCTTGGGTAGGTACCTCGGAGGCCATAGGTAGAAGGTGGATTTTATCCTTGTAAGAAATAGCGAGTCTCTGTGCCCCCTCCACCCTCGCGCTGCACAGAGGCCCAGCTCCTACTTCTGCCTAAGCTCCGGGTATACAACGCAGCGGGCAAAAGGACTGTCCTGAGGCTTTCCCTTGTGTGTCTCCTGCTGCTGATGTGCAGCGTCTTTTCACATGACAATGGCATCTTATCAGACACCTGCCCATCTTTTCTTATGAAGTGTCTGTTCAAGCCTTTGCAGCTTTCAACTGGGTTGTGTGTTTTATGATTTGTGAGGATTCTTTATATAGTCCAGACACAAGGTGCGTGTGTGTGCCTGCCTCTCCCAGTCTGTGAGATGCATTTTTTATTTTGTTAACAATGTCATGATGACCTGAACTTTTAAATTTTGGTGGAGTTCTATCACATTCTGTCATTTGTCTTTCTTGGCTGGTGCCCTTTGTGTCCAGTGTCACAGATTTGTTCCTGTGTGCAGGGATCCACCTCCTCCAGCCACAGCCTACTCCTACAGAACCACCCGATCAGGGGATTAATTCACTGATTGGGTTAAGGCTGTCATAACCTAATCATCTCACCTCTAAACCTTCTTGAGTTGACTCACACATGAGCTTTGGGGGGACACCTCATATCTAAACCATAACATTCTGCTTTTGTGCCCCAAAAGCTCATGCCCATCTCACAATGTAAAACACACTTAGTCCACCTCCAAGGTCCCCACAGTCCCCACAGTTCCACCATGGCCCAAAGTCCAAGTCCAAGTCGCCCCTGAGACTCAGGGTGACCTCTGAGTGTGTAAAAATCAAAAGCAAGTCACACGTGTCCGATGTAGCCAATATATAAAGGCACAGAGTCAACATTTCCACACCAAAAGGGAGAAGTGGGGCACAGAAAGAAGGGCGGGGACCAAAGCAAGACTGAAGTCCAGCTGGGCAAGCGAGTCCTGCAGCCCCAGGTCCAGCACCTGGGGACAAGGCATGGTGACGTTCTGTACAAAGGGCTTCGCAGGTGCAGCCCAGGTGGCCTCTCTCCTGCCCGTCTCTGCTCAATTCCTGCACTTTCCTCAGTGGACAGTCCACGGTACTGGCCGTTAATCTCGGGGGTCTCCATGGCCGCTGCGGCCTCCCCCTCACATCTCCACACATCACCGTCTCAGAGGCTCCCTCACTCTGACCCTCTGCACTCTGCAGGCCTCCCAGCCTTCCTTGGAAATCTTAAGGGAGCCTCCGTGACCCCTCCCTCCAGCATCCTGCATTCCTGCAGAACTGGCCCCACCTGGTGGATGCCACGTCTGCTGCCCTCTGGAGTCAAGCAACCTGGACCCGGCTGCAGCGGCCCCTGAGCGCCTGGGTGGCTGGGCATGGTGAAAGAACTTCCTAGACATCCTGGGTCCCCTGTGCAAGCCGACTGACCCACTGGTCCCTTCTCAGAGAAGTTTCTACTTTTACACCCTTGAGCCTGAGACGGGTCTGTTCTTTCCAATTCCTGAGACACCCTCAAGCCATCTTCCCTACTGTCCCTGGGCAAAGTCTCCAGAACTTCTTCAGTGATGGCGATGTCCAGGTTTACTTCCACCTCTTAAGTTTAAAATTTTCAGACCTTTCTGCTTTGCTTCCTGAATATCACAATCAACTTGGCTAAAAGCTGCCAGCAATATCCACACCTCTGCCTGAATGCTATGCTGCCTAGACATTTCTTCTACCACCCGAAGAAGCCCATCACCTTTAAACTCAGCCTCACAGAAAGTCTCAGGCCACAGGCAAAATGCAGAGAGCTTCTTACCAGATCATACCAGGAATGGTCTCTAGTCCAGTCTCCCAGAGTCCTCCTCTGAAGCCTCATGAGCCCGCTCTACTCTCCACAGTCAGAACGCATGCTGGTCTGAGCTCCCACCAGAATCGCCCATTACACTCCTCTTACACCAATCTACAGCTTTTCTAATTTTCATTGCTAAACTTTCCAGAACTCCTCCCACAAATTCCAAGAAGTTCCAAAGGTTCTGAACCACAGGGTCAGGTTAGTCACAGCAATGACCCCACTCCTGGTACCAGCTTCTGTTTTAGTCAGATTTTTGCTGCTGTGAACAAAAGACCTGACAAGAGCAATTAAAGGAGGAAAATTTTATTAGGGGGCTCATGGTTTCAAAGGTCACAGTCCACAGATGGCCAACTCCATTTCTTGGAGTGAGACTGAACATCATAGCAGAAGAGTATGTTGGGGGGAAGCAGCTGGGGACATGGAAGGAAGGGAGAGGGGGGGAGAGAGAGGGAGAGGGGAACAGGGAGGGAGGGAGGAGGGAGAGGGGAAAAGGGAGGGGGAGAGGGAGAGGGGGAGAGGGGAGGGCGGGGGAGAGGGAAGGGGAGAGAGAGGGAGGGAGAGAGGGGAAGGAGGAGAGGGGGAAGGGGAGAGAGGGAGAGAAAGATGGGGAGGAGGAGGGGAAGAGAGAGGGAGGGAAGAGGGGGAGGGTGAGAGACAGAGAGGGGGAGGGGAAAAAGAGCCGGGGAGAGGGGGAGGGAGAGAGACAGGGAGGGGGAGGAGGAGGGAGAGAGGGAGGGGGAGGAAGATAAGGAAGGGGAGAAGGGGAGGGAGAGGGGGAGGGGAAGGGGGAGGGCAGGGAGACAAGAAGAGGGAGAGGGGAAGGGGGAGAAAGAGAGAAGGCACTCTGCACAAAACATATACCCCAATGGTATACCCCCAGGAATCCGCTCTCCCTCTCAGGGGATTAACACACCTGGTAGGTTCAGGCTTTTATAATCCAATCATTTCACCTCTAAACCTTCTTGCATTGTCCCACAGGTGAGCTCTGGGGGACACCTCACATCTAAACCAGGATGATCTCCTATTGTTTTTTACATGTGGTGTGAGGAAGGGAAAGGGGATAGGGTTCATGTCCCCTGTATGGTCATTCAACTGTTCCAACTTCACTCACTGGAAACATGTTCTTTACTGAATCACCTGTTCAAGGCATGGGTGACGTACCTGGGGGTGGAGTTCCAACTGGACTGTGTGCCACTGTCTCTACCTGCCCCTTGTCAATACCTCGCTGCCTACTTCTGTGTTGGCCGCGTCTTGACATCGCATGGTGTGACTTTGCCTTGCTCTCAGGATTGCTGCTTCTCTCCAGGGATCCTTCGGACTTTTAAGAGCATTTGAAATTCTGTGTGATTCTGCTACAAAGCTGTTGGGACTTGATGGAGGTGCACCGAGTCCAACCATCTACCTGAGGTGATGGAACATTCCTGGCACGGAGTCGTCCCTTGGTGACTCGGGACACCCGTCTGTTCCGTGAGCTCTTGGCTTTCTCTTGACAGTCCTTCTGCAGTTCTGGGCATAGATCTGCATGCCCAGGGCCATGTGGCAGAGCCTCTGGCCCTCTCCTGGATGTGTGGGCCTGTGAAGGCTCTGGGCAGGGGAGGTGGCCACTCAGGGGCTGTGGGCAGCTGCTTCAGCTCACAGTGATGCCCTGCAGGGTCCATTCTCCCACCCTGCCTCCAGCCCACCGTCTGGAACATCCCAAGCTTCCTTGTTCAATGGGGCAGCAGAGGCAGGAACAGGACCCCAGGAGCCCCACACCCCATCCCCCTGAAGCTCCTGGGCGTCCAGCCCTGGTCCCTGCTCTTGCCCTCCAGGTTTGGTTGTATGCACACAAAGACTCTCTCCTGGAAAGTTGAGCAGGACCAGCTCCTATCTGTTGTTATGGTTACAAGGAGAGAACAATTTCCTGCGAGGTATCTTCTGATCACCCCGGCGGAGGCTGGAGCAGACTAGGGGAGCTCCGTGGCAACGGCTCTTGGCTCTGCTGGGCCGAGCGACATTTATTTTGACCTCACACGTGGGGTTACCGTCTGCTGGCTCAGTTGCGGGAGATAGAGCGGGTCTCATTAAAACCATCAGAGGGTCTCTCTGCTGGTTGTATTGCAGTGGTAAAATTGCCTTTACTGTGTTCTCTCCAAAATGCCACATGACAGGCGCTGAGAGGGAGCGGCAAGCCTGGGTGGGCCGTGGATGGACGGAGGGAACCAAGGGCCAAGTGCGAGAGAGCCACGTGGCGGGCTGCCCCCCTGGCTGGAGCCCACGAGCCAGGGCGAGGGCACACACTCCATGCACGGTGCCCACCTCCCCTGTGCCTCGGCCCAGAGCCACGGAAGGGCCTGGGAAGGCAGGTACAGAGAGACCTGCAGAGCCAGCGAGTCACTTACGACCTCTGGCCTCAAGTGAGGGGAGCAGGGGCTCGGCCCCAGGAAGGCCGCTGCAGCCCAACCGCCGTCAGGGATGTAGTGGTCATAGGGTTGTTGCTGTCCCAGCTGCACCTGTGAGAGAAGGATCCCGGCTTCACTCATGAGCAGACACTGCCCGAGGGCAGGCAGGCCCAGCCAGTGCCCGTGGAGACGTCAGGGGGCAGCTTGTCCCTGGGCCTGCTGCCCTTCTCTTCTTGACCCAAGGGCCCAGCGTGACTCAAAGTCCTGTCCTGTCCCTCCTCTTGCTCCAGTGAGACTTCAGTGTCCCAGTAAGGGTCTTAGTGAAATGCTGACCCTGCCCGCTGACCCCAGGGTGAGGGTCCTGGTGAGAGGGAGCTCTCTTTGGGCTAAATAAGGGGAAGGGATGAAAGGGACCTGGATTTGGGGAGGTTGCCCGGAGGGAGCTTCGAGGAGGTGCACTTCAAAGGGCAGAGAGATGTAGGAAGCCCCAGATGAGTCTGCAGCTGGGGACTGAGGTCTGGGCTAGGGGCAGCTGGGAGCCATCTGTGTGCAGTGGCACCTAGGAACCTGACCTGGGCAAGGTCACCAGGAGAGGACGGTGTGCACTGGGGTGGGGGGACAATGCCGAGGTGGGAGGGAGGGCAGGCAGGGAGTTGGCTGCAGGGGGTGGGATTTCTGTTTGGAAACCCTTTGTGATGACCCCGGGCTCTAAGTTGTCCCCAAGGGTCCTGCAAGGAGTGCTGACGGTGTAGGCAGGTCTCCCAGGCTGTCCCAGGACTTAAGGTCAGGGAAGGCCTTGACCCCTGGCCTCTCTGCCTTTCAAGGTGGCTCCTTCTTGCAGAAGCCCTGGTCTTTCCAAATCTGGACCAGTTCCCCGTCTCCCTCCTCAGTCCTGGCTCAGGCTTGGAGCAGTGACACCCCCTGCCCCCCCCCCCCCAGCGTCACCCAGTCAGGGTCACTTGGCTGTGTTAGGCCAGTGTGGCCGCTGGGGACCCGTAGCCTCATCTGGAGAGGTGGCAAGGACCAGCCTCAGGGACCCTCAGGTCTCAGCACGTGTGACCCTTCTGGCCCTGGGCTGAGCGGAAGAGTGGCTGGGGGGGGGCAGCCCCCGCTGCTTTTTCTGTGTCCCTTTGGCTGGGGGAGGGTGCAGGTCCTCATGCTGGGGGCAGGTTGGCATGTCTCCATTCAGGGACCATCTGGAGACATCACCGTGAACACAGCCCACTGCAACACCGCGGGCTTCCCCTCCTCTACGTCTTGTCCTCAGGGAGCGCTGCTGATCCTGTCACGTAACCCTGAGTCCACCGCGCTGGGTGCTGGGGCGGAGGCCACGGCTCGGGACATAGACGGCACCGCTGGAGCTCGGCTAGGGTGGAAGAGCACGCCCAGGCCTCGGGGACAGAGCGGCCTGTGGCAGCTGATGGGGACGGTGCCCCTGGAGAGCAGCTGCAGGGTGACTGTGGACTGGCAGGAGATGCTCTGGCCTGCCATGTCCTGGTCCCTGGCTTCAAGGCAATGCCAGGGGTGACGAGGAGATTTCTCAACAGCCCGCACTCCTAGTGTTTTCAAGGTGAGGACACTGACCGGGAGCAGCCAGCCTCGCTGGCCATGGAGCCCATGGACCTGCGGCTTCGGTGGCTCCAAGTGCAGCAGTGTCCGTCCAGGGTCAGTGGCTTCTCTTGCTGTTCTGGGGGCCCGGAGTCTAAGGGGTCTCATGGGTTTCAGTTCAAGGTGTGGACAGAGCGGGGTCCCTCTGAGCTCCGGAGAAGAGCCTCCCCGCCTCTCCCAGGTCCCGGGCTGCAGGCCTCGCCCTGCCTGTGGCCGTGCCCTGCTCCCCTCCTGGTCTCCGCTGTCCCCCCTCTGGCCATCAGGCCTGCTCCCCCAGCTCCTCCCCCTCAAGATCCTAGTCACAGCTGCAGAGTCCCCTTTGCCTGTGACCCGCTCCAGGATCAGGAGGTGGATATCGAGGGGGGTCTCCCTCCCCTGCAGCAGCCTCGCCTTTGCCGCTCAGGGCTTCGGGTTGGCCTCACCCAGGACCAACCTGAGTCGTGGCCCTGGGAGCAAGTAGAGGGTGCTCTGCTGGCCGCTGTCCTGCCCAGGGCTCCAGCCCTGACCTGCAGGTCCTCCCCCACCCGCCTGCATCTGCTCAGTGTGTGGCTTCCACAGGCTGGTGACCTGGAGGAGAGGAACCAGGCTGGCCTGGCCAGAGGAGGTCACTCCTCTGCCCCCTGCATGGCCTGCCCGGTCCTCCTGGCCTCTCAGTACCGCAGAGCAACCCCCCCCCCCCGCCCTCCCAGCAGGTCTGACCGCTGGGCGCAGCAGAGCCCGGGGCTGAGGTTGCTGCCTTCAGCTTCCAAGTGCCTGGCAGCTCTGTGGTGTGGGCAGGACGGTGTGCTCAGGGGCCTGGCTTGGAGGGTTGGCATCAGTCCCCTCTGGTGACCTCATGGCCTGAGGGGGCAGGCGTTGCAGTGAGCTCTGGGCCCAGCACCTCCGCCGGGATGTTGCCAGGAAGGCTGGTGTGGACAGGGCTCACAGAGGCAGCCCCGCCCTGGGCACACTGGGTAGGAAACGGCTGTTGAGTGTGTGAGTGTGTGAGTGTGTGTGTGAGTGTGTGTGAGTGTGTGTGTGAGTGTATGTGAGTGTGTGTGAGTGTGAGTGTGTGTGTGAGTGTATGTGAGTGTGTCAGTGCGTGTGAGTGCGTGTGAGTGTGTGTGAGTGAGTGTGAGTGTGTGAGTGTGTGTGTATGTGTGTGAGTGTGTGGGTATGAGTGTGTGTGAGTGTGTGTGTATGTGTGTGAGTGTGTGTAAGTGTGTGTGTGAGTGTGTGTGTATGTGTGTGAGTGTGTGTAAGTGTGTGTGTGAGTGTGTGAGTGTGAGTGTGTGTGAGTGTGTGTGTATGTGTGTGAGTGTGTGAGTGTGAGTGTGTGTGTGAGTGTGTGAGTGTGTGTGAGTGTGTGAGTGTGAGTGTGTGTGAGTGTGTGAGTGTGTGAGTGTGTGTATGTGTGTGAGTGTGTGAGTATGAGTGTGTGTGTATGTGTGTGAGTGTGAGTGTGTGTGTGTGTGAGTGTGTGTGTATGTGTGTGAGTGTGTGAGTGTGAGTGTGTGTGTATGTGTGTGAGTGTGTGAGTGTGTGAGTGTGTGAGTGTGTGTGTGTGTGTTGGGGCAGGGAGTAATAAACTGAGGTCATCGCCATGACCAGGGTGCCCAGGCTTGGGGGAGGACACCAAGGCAGTGTCTGAGTGTGTTCTAGGAAGAGACGTGGCCACCAGCTGCTAAGTGGCCCTGCCCCACCCCTCCTGGGCCTCCCTTTCCCCAGGTGAAATGCCAAGGACCTGGCCAGATGGTTCTTTCTCTGGGTTCCAGACCAGACTCTGGCGGCTGTGGAGGTCAGTGCCCTCACAGGGCAAGGTGGTCAGGTAAGAAGCAGCACTTCCTTCCTGTGGCTTTCAGACCACTCTCTTGTCTTGACCCACCGGGAGGCAGGGCAGAGACCGGGAGGCAGCTGTTTCCAGACCTGGAGAGAAGCACGCAGGAGAGACGCCCCCTCAAGGCACACTTGTGGGGTGGCGCCTGAGGACCCTCGCGAGGGGAGGCTTGGGTGCCCCACAGGCACGTCCAGGAGGCTGCTGTGCTGAGCACCGTTTGTGGACTGTGGTGTGTGTGAGGGCCATTGGAGGCGAGGTTCATGGCACCCTTGGGATGGATCTGAAGATTCCCTCAGGATGGGTGGACATCTCGGTCCTCTACTCTCCCTCTGACAGCCCGTAAGCTGCCATCGACTGAGGAGATGGAGAGGGAGGAAGGCAGGAGGGGAGGCGCCCAGGGTCTCCACCAGGAGGCCGATGGTCCTCCATGAGGGGAGAGACTCTAGGAGCAACCCCAGAGAGCTGCCAAGCTCAGGGCCATCGAAGTGCCACCACCCCGAGTGGGGAGAGCTCAGGGATCACACGGGTGTAGGTAGAGGCCCCAGAGGTGGCCCCAGAGCTGCCTGCCCCTGCAGCAGGGCTGAGCTAACCCCAGGGGGAGGCTACTCAGGCCCAGCCTCCAGGACACCCAGACAAGCCTCCGAGGGTCAGCTTAGCTGCAGGGGACCTGCTGCCTGCTGGAGCAAAGTCCAACACTCTCTAAAGGCTTCTCAGCCAACCCAGAGTTCGCATGTGCACAGCCCAATGTAGTGTCCAGCATCCAGTGAGGGATCCCTGGACGAGCAAAGTCGCAGGAAAATGTTGCTCAGAAAATAGGAGAAAGATCAGTCACCAGACCATAAACAACAGGGGATGGGAAGGCCAGATGTTGGGACACCTGTTTTGAATGTTCTCTGTGCTCAGAGATCTGAAGAAAACCAGGACAGAGGGACAGGAGGGACAGGAGACGGAAGATTCCAGGTGGGAAATTCCCAGAGGCGGCAGATGTACCTTGAGAGGTGAAAACCTCCCTGGATAGGGCCGTCCGCCGCAGAAAAGGCAGCGGTATTTAACCTGGTGTCACTGAACACGGGCCTGCTGGCCGAGTCCACGGCTCGGCTCACGTTTTACTGAGCCTGACTGGATGGCCAACACGTCCTTGTGTGCGGAGCTGGCCTTCCACAGCAGGACCTCAGGGTTGGGCAAAGATCCTGAGGCCTGCGGAGGCTCAAGTCTTTACCCTCTGGCCCTTCTCCCCTGGGTCGAGGTGTTTACCTCGTGATTTCTGGAGAAATCGAGAGCCGGCCTTGTTTATCAAGCTGTGGAGTCCTGGGGCTGCGGCTGGGCACGGTGGGGACTGCCCGCCAGAGGCAGACCACTGCACCCAGGGCCTCTGCCCTGTCGCCTGGGGCCTCTCTCCTCCCTGTTGACAGGGACGTCCTCTTGTCCCTCGTCCGGGGTCAGCACAAGCCCAGCCTCGGGCTGCTGACGGGAGGCAGTGGCAGACCTGGGTCTGGGGTGTCGGGCTGTGAGTGTGCCCGCAGTCCCAGGGCCCGGGCTCCCGACAGGAGGGCGGCCTCTCCCCGCACTGGAGGCCTGCTTCCCCCGTTCTCGCCCCCTTTTGTCAGTTTTTAGCTGACATCTATAATTTGAAAAGCCATAAAAATGAATATAGATGAAATATTAGAGGGCGGCAAGATGAGGAAAGCTCAAACAAAGAGGCTCTCTCTGCTTTAAACAGGGCTTAAAACTGCCCTCGCCCCCCGCCTCAGCCCACTGAAATTGATTCATTGACCAAATTGGCCATTTAAAATTCAAAAGCCTCAGCCTCTGAGCGTGGCTCCCTCCTCTCCAGATTTATGGGGCCCCGGAGAGGCACCCCAGCATCTCCGGCTTCTTTTTTAAGGATGATCTACACAAGGCTCTCCCTGTTCCTGGGGGGACGCCTCCTCAGCTTCCCCTGGAGTGGGTGGCCCCCCACCTCTGCAGGTGTCAGCCAGGGCCCTCTGCAGGGCTGGCCTCCTGGAGATTGTGGTTAGTCGGAGGCTCTCACCTCCAGGGACAAGGACAGGAGGGGTGTCCACTGGAGGGAGGCAGAGCGTGCAGAGGGCCCCGGGGCCTGGTGCCAGGCAGCAGCTGGAGGAGCCGGGGCTGCCCTGCCTGGCCACAGGGAGGCTGAGGTCCAGGCCTCCATTTTCTAAGCACACCTGCTGTCCGGAGCAGAGGCGCAGGTGGCCTGAGTTTTGAGCTTGGAGGCCACACGGGGGCAGAGAGAACCTTATGACAGCCCAGGTCAGCAGGGTGCCCTCTGCCTCCCCGGGTGGACCAGCCTGGTGATGCTCCTGGGAATGCCTCTCCAGGGAGACCAGCGGCTCAGAGCAGGAACTCCAGGCAGAGTCGCCGGAGGCCGGGGAAGAGGCAGGTCCCCAGAGCTCTGCTCCACACGCAGGAGCACCCACCAGCCCAGAGACGAGCCCTCAGAGGGGCCAGGGCAACAGAACGGGGTGCTCAGTCTGAGGCAGGGCCTCCCTGGGGCTCCGAGGGGCCTGATGCACTGGGCAGCAGATCTCAGGAGACTCAGGGGAAGCAGCTACTTTCTAACTCAAGAATGACGGACACTGCCCTGCACATGCCCTCTGCCCCATCACCCATCTTGGCTGCACAGGGCATCAGAGGTCCCTGCGTTTGCATCATGGCCCACCCTGCCTGGGATCTGCCTGAGGCTGGACCAGACCCGGTCACCTGTGAGCCAGATACCCAGCACAGATTGGTGCTGGGCAGGCTTGGGACAAAAGTTTAGCTCCCAGGTGTCCCTGAGCATCCCTGGGTCCCTGGGCATCGTGACAGTCCTGCAGGAGGGAAGAGTGAGGCCAACGCCTGATGTGGTCATTTCCAGGCTCTCTGGCCTGTGGAAGAGTCAGCAGAGGCCCCAGGTCATTTGGCCATGTAAGATGGGTGCTGGCCATTGAAGGATAGCCTGAGGGTACCAAGGGGGCCTGTGGGCAGTGAGGAGATATGGGAAGTGAAGAGATGTAGGGACTGATGAGGTGCGGGGACTGAGGAGGTGTGGGCACTGAGGAGGTGTGGGGACTGAGGATGTGTGGGGACTGAGGAGATGTGGGGACTGAGGAGGTGTGGGGACTGAGGAGGTGTGGACACTGAGGAGATGTGGGCACTGAGGAGATATGGGACTGAGGAGGTGTGGGCACTGAGGAGATGTGGGAAGAGAGGAGGTGTGGGGAAAGGAGGTGTTGGGAATGAGGAGATGTGGGCACTGAGGAGATATGGAAGTGAGGAGATGTGGGCACTGAGGAGATATGGAACTGAGGAGATGTGGGCACTGAGGAGGTGTGGGGAATGAGGAGGTGTGGGAAAAGGAGGTGTTGGGAATGAGGAGATGTGGGCACTGAGGAGATGTGACGACTGAGGAGATGTGGGGACTGAGGAGATGTGGGGAGTGAGGAGATGTGGGCACTGAGGAGATGTGTCCACTGAGGAGATGTGGGGACTGAGGAGATGTGGGGACTGAGGAGGTGTGGGGAATGAGAAGGTGTGCGGACTGAGGAGATGTGTGGACTGAGAAGATGTAGGCACTGAGGAGATGTGTCCACTGAGGAGATGTGGGGACTGAGGAGATGTGGGGAGTGAGGAGATGTGGGCACTGAGGAGATGTGTCCACTGAGGAGATGTGGGGACTGAGGAGATGTGGGGAGAGAGGAGATGTGGGGAGTGAGGAGATGTGGGCACTGAGGAGATGTGTCCACTGAGGAGGTGTGGGCACTGAGGAGATGTGTCCACTGAGGAGATGTGGGGACTGAGTAGATGTGGGGACAGAGGAGATGTTAGGACTGAGGAGATGAGGGCACTGAGGAGATGTGTCCACTGAGGAGGTGTGGGCACTGAGGAGATGTGGGGACTGAGGAGATGTGGGGACTGAGGAGATTGGGGATTGAGGAGGTGTGGGGACTGAGGAGATGTGGGGACTGAGGAGATGGGGGGACTGAAGAGATATGGGGACTGAGGAGATGTGGGCACCGAGGAGATGTGGGCACCAAGGAGATGTGGGGACTGAGGAGATGTGGGGACTGAGGAGATGTGGGGACTGAGGAGATCTGGGGACTTAGGGGATGTGGGGACTGAGGAGATGTGGGCACCGAGGAGATGTGGGCACGGAAGAGAAGTGGGGACCGAGGAGATGTGGGGATAGAGGAGATGTGAGGACTCAGGAGATGAGGGCACTGAGGAGATGTGGGCACTGAGGAGGTGTGGGCACTGAGGAGATGTGGGAACTGAGGAGCTGTGGGGACTGAGGAGATGTGGGCACTGAGGAGATTGGGGACTAGGAGATGTGGGGACTGAAGAGATGTGGGCACCGAGGAGATGTGGGGACTGAGGAGTTGTGGGGACTGAGGCGATGTGGGGACTGAGGCAATGTGGGGACTGAGGACATGTGGGGACTGAGGATATTTAGGTACTGAGGAGATGTGAAGATTGAGGAGATGGGGGGACTGAGGAGATGTGGGTCTGTGGAGATGAGGGGAATGAGGAGGTGTGGGGACTGAGGAGATGCGGGGACTAAGGAGGTGTGGGGACTGAGGAGGTGTGGGGACTGAGGAGATGTCGGGACTGAGGATATGTGCGGAATGAGAAGATGTGGGCACTGAGGAGAGATGTCCACTGAGGAGATGTGGGGACTGAGGAGATGTGGGCACTGAGGAGATATGGGGACTGAGGAGATGAGGGGACTGAGGAGATGTGGGGACTGAAGAGATGAGGGGACTGAGGAGATGTGGGGACTGAGGAGATGAGGGGACTCAGGAGATGTGGGCACTGAGGAGATGTGGGGACTGAGGAGATGTGGGGACTGAGGAGATGAGGGGACTGTGGAGATGTTGGGACTGAGGAGATGTGGGGACTGAGGAGATGTGGGCACTGAGGAGATGTGGGGACTGAGGAGATGAGGGGACTGAGGAGATGTGGGGACTGAGGAGGTGTGGGCACTGAGGAGGTGTGGGGACTGAGGAGGTGTGGGGACTGAGGAGGTGTGGGCACTGAGGAGATGTGGGCACTGAGTAGATGTTGGCACTGAGGAGATATGGGGACTGAGGAGATGTGGGCAGTGAGGAGATGTAGGGACTGAGGAGATGTGGGGACTGAGGAGATGAGGGGATTGAGGAGATTTGTGGACTGAGGTGGTGTGGGGACTGAGGAGGTGTGGGCACTGAGGAAGACTGGGGACTGAGGAGGTGGGGGCACTGAGGAGGTGTGGAAAATGAGGAGGAGTGGGGAATGAGGAGATGTGGGGACTGAGGAGATGGGGGGACTGAGGAGGTGTGGGGACTTAGCAGCTGTGGGCAATGAGGAGATGTGGGGAATGAGGAGGTGTGGAGACTGAGGAGATGTGTCCATTGAGGAGATGTGTCCATTGAGGAGATGTGGGGACTCAGGAGATGTGGGCACTGAAGAGATGTGCGGAGTGAGGAGATGTGGGGACTGAGGAAATGTGGGCACTGAGGAGATGTGGGTACTGAGGAGATGTGTCCACTGAGGTGTGGGCACTGAGTAGGTGTGGGGACTGAGGAAATGTGTGCAGTGAGGAGACGTGTCCACTGAGGAGCTGAGGGGACTGAGGAGGTTTGGGGACTGAGGAGATGTGGGGAGTGAGGAGGTTCGGGTAGTGAGGAGATGTGGGCACTGAGGAGATGCGGAGACTGAGGAGATGTGGGGACTGTGGAGATGTGGGGACTGAGGAGGTGTGGGGAATGAGGGGATGTGTCCACTGAGGAGATATGGGCATTGAGGAGGTGTGGGGACTTAGGAGATGTGGGCACTGAGGAGATGTGGGCACTGACGGGATGTGGGGACTCAGGAGATGTGGGGAATGAAAGGTGTGGGGACTGAGGAGGTGTGGGTAGTGAGGAGATGTGGGGACTGAGGAGATGTGGGGACTGAGGAGATGTGGGCACTGAGGAGATGTGGGCACTGAGGAGATGTGGGGACTGAGGAGATGTTGGGAATGAGGAGGTGTGGGGACTGAGGAGATGTGGGTACTGCGGAGGTGTGGGCACTTAGGAGATGTGGGGACTGAAGAGGTGTGGGGACTGAGGAGGTGGGGGGACTGAGGAGATTTGGGGACTGAGGAGGTGTGGGCACTTAGGAGATGTGGGGACTGAGAATGTGTGGAGACTGAGTTGGTGTGGGGACTGAAGGGATGTGGGGACTGAGGTGATGTGGGGACTGATGAGATGTGTCCACTGAGGAGATGTGGGGACTGAGGAGATGTGGGTACTGAGGAGGTGTGGGGACTGAGGAGATGTGGGCACTGAGGAGGTGAGGGGAGTGAGGAGCTGTGGGGAATGAGGAGTTTTGGAGACTGAGGAGATGTGGGGACTGAGGAGGTGTTGGGACTGAGGAGATGGGGGGTTGAGGAGATGTGGGGACTGAGGAGATTTTGGTACTGAGTGTATGTGGGGACTGAGGAGATGTGGGGACAGAGGAGATGTTAGGACTGAGGAGATGAGGGCACTGAGGAGATGTGGGCACTGAGGAGGTGTGGGCACTGAGGAGATGTGGGGACTGAGGAGATGTGGGGACTGAGGAGATTGGGGACTGAGGAGATGTGGGGACTGAGGAGATGTGGGGACTGAGGAGATGGGGGGACTGAGGAGATATGGGGACTGAGGAGATGTGGGCACCGAGGAGATGTGGATACCGAGGAGATGTGGGGACTGAGGAGATGTGGGGACTGAGGAGATGTGGGGACTGAGGAGATGTGGGGACTGAGGAGATGTGGGGACTGAGGAGATCTGGGGACTTAGTGGATGTGGGGACTGAGGAGATGTGGGCAGTGAGGAGATGTGGGCAGTGAGGAGATGTGGGGACTGAGGAGATGTGGGGACAAAGGAGATGTGAGGACTCAGGAGATGAGGGCACTGAGGAGGTGTGGGCACTGAGGAGATGTGGGGACTGAGGAGCTGTGGGGACTGAGTAGATGTGGGCACTGAGGAGATTGGGGACTAGGAGATGTGGGGACTGAGGAGATGTCGGCACCGAGGAGATGTGGGGACCAAGGAGTTAGGGACTGAGGCGATGCGGGGACTGAGGCAATGTGGGGACTGAGGACATGTGGGGACTGATGATATTTGGGTACTGAGGAGATGTGAAGACTGAGGAGATGGGGGGACTGAGGAGATGTGGGGACTGAGGAGTTGTGGGGACTGAGGAGGTGTGGGGACTGAGGAGATGCGGGGACTAAGGAGGTGTGGGGACTGAGGAGGTGTGGGGACTGAGGAGATGTCGGGAGTGAGGATATGTGCGGACTGAGAAGATGTGGGCACTGAGGAGAGATGTCCACTGAGGAGATGTGGGGACTGAGGAGATGTGGGCACTGAGGAGATGTGGGGACTGAGGAGATGTGGGCACTGAGGAGATGTGGGGACTGAGGAGATGTGGGCACTGAAGGGATGTGGGGACTGAGGAGATGTTGGGACTGAGAAGTTGTGGGGAATGAGGAGGTATGGGGACTGAGGAGGTGTTGGCACTGAGGAGATGTGACGACTGAGGAGATGAGGGGGCTGAGGAGATGTGGGGACTGAGGATGTGTGGGTACTGAGGAGGTGTGGGGACTGAGCAGGTGTGCAACTGAGGAGATGTGGGCACTGAGTAGATGTGGGCACTGCGGAGATGTGGGCACTGATTAGATGTGGGGACTGAGGAGATGTGGGGACTGAGGAGATGAGGGGACTGAGGAGATGTGGGTACTGAGGAGGTGTGGGGACTGAGGAGGTGTGGACACTGAGGAGGTGGGGACTGAGGAGGTGTGGGCACTGAGGAGGTGTGGGCATTGCGAAAGTGTGGGCACTGAGGAGGTGTGTGGAATGAGGAGGAGTGGGGAATGAGGAGATGTTGGGACTGAGGAGATGGGGGGGACTTAGGAGGTGTGGGGACTTAGGAGTTGTGGGGACCGAGGAGATGTGTCCACTGAGGAGATGTGGGCACTGAGGAGATATGTCCACTGAGGAGATATGGGGACTGAGAAGATGGGGGGACTGAGGAGGTGTGGGGACAGAGGAGGTGTGGGCACTGAAGAGGTGTGGACACTGAGGAGGTGTGGGGAATGAGGAGGTGTGGTGACTGAGGTGGAGTGGGCACTGAGTAGATGTGGGCCTGAGGAGATATGGGGACTGAGGAGGTGTGGGGAATGAGGAAATGTGGGGAGTAAGGAGATGTGAGGACTGAGGAGATGAGGACAATGAGGAGATGTGGGCACTGAGGAGGTGTGGGGAGTGAGGAGGTGTGGCGACTGTGGAGGTGTGGAGAATGAGGAGGAATGGGGAATGAGGACACGTGGGGACTGAGGAGATGTGGGGACTGAGGAGGTATTGGGACTTAGGAGGTGTGGGGACCGAGGAGATGTGTCCACTGAGGAGATGTGGGGACTGAAGAGATGTGTCCACTGAGGAGATGTGGGGACTGAGGAGATGGGGGACTGAGGAGGTGTGGGGACTGAGGAGTTGTGGGGACTGAGGAGATGTGGGCACTGAGGAGGTGTGGGCACTGAGGAGATGTGGGTACTGAGGAGATGTGGGGACTGAGATGATGTGGGGACTGAGGAGATGTGGGCACCGAGGAGTGGTGGGGACCGAGGAAATTGGGGACTCAGGAGATGTGGGGACTGAGGAGATGTGGGCACTGAGGAGATGTGAGGAGTGAGGAGATTGTGGGACTAAGGAGATGTGGGGACAGAGGAGATGTGAGGACAGAAGAGATGTGGGGACTGAGGAGATGTCGGCACTGAGGAGATGTGGGCACCGAAGAGATGTGGGGACTGAGGAGATGTGGGGACTGAGGAGATGTGGGGACTGAGGAGACGTGGGGACAGAGGAGATGTGAGGACTCAGGAGATGAGGGCCCTGAGGAGATGTGGGCACTGAGGAGCTGTTGGGACTGAGGAGATGTGGGCACTGAGGAGATTGGGGACTGAGGAGATTTGGGGAATGAGGAGATGTGGGGAGTGAGGCGATGTGGGGACTGAGGAGATTGTGGGACTGAGGAGATTTGAAGACTGAGGAGATTGGGGGAGTGAGGAGATGTGGGGACTGAGGAGATGTGGGGACTGAGGCGATCTGGGGACTGAGGAGGTGTGGGGACTGAGGAGATGGGGGGAGTGAGGAGATGTGAAGACTGAGGAGATGGGGGGACTGAGGAGATGTGGGGACTGAGGAGATTGTGGGACTGACGAGATGTGAAGACTGAGGAGATGGGGGGACTGAGGAGATGTGGGGACTGAGGAGATGTGGGGACTGAAGAGATCTGGGGACTGAGGAGGTGTGGGCACTGAGCAGGTTTGGGCATTTAGGAGATTGTGGACTGAGGAGATGTGGGGACTGAGGAGGTGTGGGGACTGAATAGATGTGGGCACCCAGTAGGCCTGTGGGCACTGAAGAGGCCTGTGGGTCCTGAGGAGATGTGGGGACTGAGGAGATATGGGCACTGAGGTGATGTGGGCACTGAGGAGGTGTGAGGACTGAGGAGATGTGAGGACTGAGGAGGTGTGGGCACTGAGGAGGTGTGGGCATTGAGGAGGTGTGGGGACTGAGGCGTGGGCACTGCGGAGATATGGGCACTGAGGAGATCTGGGGACTGAGGAGGCCTGTGAGTACTTTAGAGGCCTGTGGTCACTGAGGAGATGTGGGTGGATCTCTCTAGCCCCAAGCCTGTGGCCTCTGGAGCCCCTCACCCATATGGCAGGAGGTCATCCTAGACCTGGCTAGACCCTTGACCAAGGCCACAGCCTCCTGGGCAGGCCGGCTGTTTCACATGCCAACTCTGAGCTGGGATCCCCGCGGCCTTTGCCCCCCGCAGCCTCGAGTCTCCATGTTAATTACTCCATCTTATTTTGTAACTTTAATTACATACTAAGTGACATACTAAAAAACCGTCGTTAAAATTTAAGCCTTTGTAATAACACCATTTTATTGCATTTTGATGACTTTATAACTGCGATACTTTATTATTCGTTCCGTGTTATTTTATGAAGGCACAGTGAGATTTTTAATATCTAATTATAGAACCGGGCAATCATTAAATCCCAAGCGTAAGTGAGCGGCAGCCTGGGTCCCCAGGAGTGCCCACGGCCCCCTCTGCGGTCACCTGGGGTCCTGTGTGCTGGGTGGGTGGGCGGAGGGTTCTGTCCTGTGGTCTCAGAGGTCACGTGGAGGGCCATGAGCGGGTGTTGCAGCCAGACGGCATCTTCCAGAGACACCTCCAAAGGTCTGGAGAGCTGCCCGTGGAGGACACTGGGGCTGCTTCTCTGGGCCACCCCCTGCAGGTCGACTGGCCTGGTGCACTCCTCCAGAGGTGACCCCAAACTCCGAGGCATCCGGGGCTTTGGGACCTGGGGACATCCTCCATGAGGGGCTGGGGAGTGTCTCCTCTGGGATTTGAGAAGAATCCCGGGGAATTCTGGTCAACCTGCTGCCTCTTATAGAAGCAGAAATGCAGCTGAGGAGGGGCTGTGCCCGAGCTTACCCTGGAGGTCAGCGTGGCCGGGGAGGCCCAGGTCTCTCCCACCCCAGAGGATGGAGCATCCTTGACATAGCTTACGGTCAGGGGCAGGTGGGGTGAGGAGACCTGCAGGGGGCACTGCAGGGTGGGAGAGGAGCAGGAAGGTCAGACAGACAGCTGCGTGAAGGCTGCCAAGCTGCTAGCCCTCCCTCGTCCCAGGCAGGAGGGGCCCCACAGGAGAGCTGTCGTCCACCCTGGCCAGAGGCTCCCCAGGCTTGGCTTATTTCTGCACTGAGAGCCCTCCAGGGCTGAGAGAGAGCCCTGGGCTCAGTGAGGAGGGCTTCTAAGAGAGCTTGCTGCTGGGAAGGCTGCTCCTGTCCTCCAGGCCATGGCCATCTGCCCCGCCTCTGCCCCTCACCACCGCCTGCTCTGCTCCAGCCCCAGTGAGCTCCCACGCGTCCTGGCCTCTCTGTTCTTCTCAGCCCTCAGTCTGTTAGAAGCCCAGGAGGGTGGACCTAAGGCCTAGGAGAGCCCCTGTCCCCTTCTGATCCCTGGGTTCCCACTGGATACTCTATTTCTCTCTGGTTCCTTGCTGGGCTTGTGAGCAGGCCACGGGACAGCTGGGGACCTGCTCTAGGACCAGGCTACTGGGCCCCTGGGCCTGTGGGTCATGGTACCATCCACTGCTGAGCTGCGCCCCGTGTCACTTGCTGCCTTGGAGGAGGTGGTCTGGGCAGTAACTCCTCTGGGGCAGACCCTCCCCGATGGCAGACCCAGTGGAAGAGGCCTCCCCCTCCTCCACCCCTCCACCCCTAGAGGTCTAGGCACAGAGACACTGCACCAGGAGTCTGGAGGTCCCCAGGGGCCATTGGGGCCCAAGTGCCTTCGACAAGTGGTTTAGGGCCACTCTGCAGGCCTGGAGGGACGGGAATCCCTGGCAGAGCCCCCACCAAGCTCTAGAAGAACCCGAAGGGCCAGAGGCATCTGTGCCTGTGCAGGGAGGGCTGGCGGGGGCCATGTCCCCTGGTCTCAATGCACAATGGCTTGAATCTGGCTGGTGTCTCTCTGGGACCCTTGTGCTGGCAGGTGAGCTGGGGTCAGGAGTCACCCTTGCAGGGAGCATCTGGAGTGGCTGCAGGGGGGCCTCCCAGGAATGAGCCAAGATGCATCTATTTACCTCCACGCCCGCCTAGGGCCGCGGGGAGCAATCTTCTCACTGGGAATGAAGTGGCTGCGGCACGAGGCTCACTCTTTCCAATCCCATGATTCAGTGGCTTTGTTCAGGCCCTGGCAGGATCTGATCATCCCAGAAATCATATTGCTTGCTTGTCCCACTTGGAGGGAACTCAATTACCTGGAATCAGGAGCAATCAGCATCTCGCCAGCCGCAGCAATGACGTGGTCCCAGAGCCGCGCTGGCCTGCCAGTCTGCAGATCTGACGGGGCAAGCGTCCCCGTGCTGTGTGAAAGTTTTGAGGGTTCCCAGGACATGGCCAGTGACTTGGGTGTAGGACTGCGGCAATCATGGGATGGACACTGCTGACCTTTCCCATCTGCCTAAAAGTTAGCAAATGGAAAGCCGAGGAAATGAAGCCCCTCTGCAGAAGGGGCCAGAGGATTCACACTTTAGGGGTGTCTTTCCACCTGGGGTACCCCAGCACCTGAGAAGAAGGAGATCTGCAGGCAGTGGTGTCCTGGGGCTGACACTGACAGGCAGGCCTGGATTGGGCCAGGAAGGGACTTACCTGTCCGCACCTGTGTCTTCCAGCTCCACCTGCCTGCCCAGGAAGCTGGGCTCTGCCTCAGTATCTGGGAGCAGCTGGGATCCAGGAGCCCCTCAGTGCGTCCCAGTCCTGTGTGAAAGTGTCCTGGCTTCAGGCAGATGGGCCAGGCCGGGGCAGGTGGGCTCAGCCCCTCTGTCTCCTGCTCTCCCTGCCCGCATCGCCTCCCTCCTCAGAGGAGGGAAGGAGCCCCCACAGCCCCCTGCGCAGCTGCCTCTAAGCCCCTAGACCTGCTCCTGCAGAGGGGCTGCATGGAGGTGGGTGGCAGAGGCCCTTGGGGGTGGGTTCCCTGCTGCAGAGGATCTAGCCAGGCCTGTTGGCAGAGGGCAGGTGCACAAGGAGCCTTTCTCAGCCAGCTCCCCAAGGCCTGGGCGAGAGTGGCAAACGTGTCCGAGTCAAATTTCCTCATCTGTGGAGGGAGGACCTTATTATTCATTCCTCCTAGGTGTCTTTCTAACTGAAGAGTTCAGTGGATTCTAGAATATTCACTGGAATCAGTAAATCGTGCACACTATTACCATAATCTAACTTTACAATATTTTCATGATCTCCAAAAGAAACCCTGCGTCCATCAGTGGCCTCCCCCTCCTCCACCCCTCGCAGCCACTAACGTGCCTCTGTCTTGACAGATTGCCTATTCCAGAATTCTCCTCCTGAAGGAGTCGTTTCAGTTGATCTTTGGTGACGGCTCCATCTGTGAATGTCTTCCTCTGTGTTAAAGAGTGTGTCAGGGCCTCCTCTACTCGTGGACAGCGGGGTCCCTTCTCCTAAATGAACGTGCACCCTGCTTTCCCACCATGGGGCGCGAGGCCACACTGTTCTGTTCTTCCTTTCTCTCCTCCTGCTCTCCTCTCTCCCGTATCCTTGAGGGTGCAGCGGAGCCACATGGGTGCCCAGGCCCTGAGCCCGGGGTGCAGCCCCTTCTGCAGGCCCTCTGAGGCTGTGTTCTCTGCAGAGCAGGAGGGGCTGGGCCCACTGGGCGGCAGCTCACCAGGCCTGAGGTTCCCACCCTTGGATGAACAAAGGTCGATCACTCCTGACATTCTCCTGGTTTTCCTGACAGTCACAGCGCCATCTTGGATGCCAGGCTCCGCACAGAGGTAGATAAACAAATCAACCTGAAGCAACAGTGCAGCGCAGAGCGGCCCCAGCGGGAGAGTCCACGGGCTCATTAATGCTGAAATCACTTCCAGGTGTGCCGGGTGCACCGGAGCCCTTTCCTCGGGTCTCAGGGACCACCCCTGTCCTCTGGCTGAGCTCTGCTGGCTTCACTAGTGATGGAAACACCCCACAACTGTGGCACCTTGGGGCAACCTGCTACCCACAGCCTGGTGCTGAGGCTCAGAGGCCGTCGGCCCCGGCTTGTCCTGAGCCACCCTTGGTGCTGTCCCTAGGGCCGAGCAGGCACACTGCCTCATGTTCTGTGCCCAGGTCCCCCAGTAGAACCTGCCTGTCCAAGGGGAGGTGGGCTGGGGGATTGGAGCTGGGTGGGTTGGGCAAGGCCCAGGGGATCCACTGTGGGAGTCAGGGCTTCTCCTGGTGTTCCTCCTCCAGCAGGACCAGGCTGGGCTTTTGCTGACTCCTGTGTGCTCCTGTGGAAGACACTGGGCCTCAGCACCTGTTCCCTTCACCCCACCCCAAGTCTAAGTGTTGACCTCTGACAACAGGGAGTCAGATGTCTCCCGAGTTGACAGGTTGAGACCTCCTTGAACTGGTCTGGACTGGCCAGTGAGGTCCTGGGAGCTGGCCTGGACCAGAGCTGGGGGATCCTGCATGTCCTGGCCTGGCTGGCCTTGGGAGGGGCCTGGGGGGCACATGCCCTGTGGGGACGTAGATATGATCGAGAGGACCAAACAGCCTGCAGGCTGCAGGAACATCCACTGGCAGTGGATGTGCCCTAGGAAGCTCGGGCATGGACGCTGCACTGTGTCCCAGGTGGGGCTGGTAGAAGGGGGACGGAAGAGGGGGCGGGGGAGAGGAGGAGAGGGAGGAGGTGGCGGTGGCTGCCATACTGGAGGAAGCTGGGCAGGGACAGTGCTTAATCAGTGTTGGGCATCTGTTGGCCCTGGAGGGCTGGTATGTGCTGTGCTGGTGTGCAGTCTGTCCATAAACCCTCCTCCAGGTGCCCCAGCCTGCCCCGCACCCTTGGGGAAACAGGGCACCTGGGCTGGAGGTGCCTCACAGGGCTCCTCGGGGCCAGCCATGCCTGCAGGTCTGGGTGCTGACAGGGCTCCCTGCTGAGCCTGTGTGGGGTGTGTGGGGGGCCCCTCCTGGCGGCTGCTCTCCATGGCCCCTCTCCGTCCTCGTGCCCCCCCCCATTTCCTTTTCTGTGCTTTTGCCCCTCCACCCGCCCCTTCCCCTTATCAGCTCCCACCCAGGCCCGCAACCTTTGCTGGTAGGAGCCTGGCCCCACGGCCCCTTGCGCACCGCCCGCCCCAGGTCAAGTGGCCCTTGTCTTGCTCAGATTTGGAGCCCTTCCCTGGGGATCCCCTGGTTTGGGATCTGAGGTTCTTTTCCTGCCTCTGAACAATGCCAGACAGGAACCTCCTGCCCCACATCTTCCCAGACCAGCCGTTGGCTTCTGCGCAGAAGTCCCAGGACTGCAGGAACGCTCCTCGGAGTCCCTCTCAGGAGGTTCTAGCCCTCGGGGTCTCCGAGTGCGCCTGGGCTTTGGACACTGAGGAGGGGGTTATGGTAAAGTCAGGTCACAGGTGTCCTTCAGAGTCCTTAAGAGGTCAGGACACAGACACAGGGACGACCCTGTGAGGACACATGTCACAGGTGGCCGTCTATAAACCCAGGAGAGAGGCCTCAGGAGAAGCCGCCACGCCCTGGCACCTGGCTTCAGCCTCTAGGACTGTGAGAGACGGACGTCTGTCATCCGTGCTGTGCTTGGTACGCAGCTGGGGCAGAGCGCCTGGCGCTGAGAGAGCTCAGATGGTTTTTCCCTGAATGGTGTCATGAGAATTCCTTCCAAGCTGTGTCCAGTTCTCCCTGAGAACAACATGAGCGCACGGCCCCACTGGCCACACAGGGGCTGCTACCCTGACCCCGAGGATTAGTGGAGAATTTGTCACAGGCCACTAGCGGTGTGGACCGGCTCTTTGTGCGTTTGGCGTTAGCTTTCCCTGCCGGTTGGTGCAGGCTCCTTGTGTCCTACGGGGACATCTTTTTGGTGGCCAGGCTCATGGTGAGCCGCTTTTTGTTTCTGCAGGCTTAGCCTCTGCTGACCTCACTTCAGATGTCCATCCCAGACCTGTCCTGAGCACATCCCAGATGCTACTCAGAATCTGAGACGGACTCCTCCAGGTGCTCCTCGGCTGCCAGCCTTGTTAATGCCCAGCTTGTGTGGCCTCCTGGATTTTCCACCAGCATTTTCATTTTGTTCTGCTTTATTTTACACGTGAGTCTTTGATCCAGTCTTTGATCGATGTTGTGGACAGACTCGTTTCCTGTCCTCTCATCCCCAGATTCCTATTTCTGAAGAGATTATGTTGACTTCTGTGTGGTTAGATGACATTGTTACTGTTCTTATGGAGAGTGGCCCTACGCTTGCTTCTCCTGTGGCCAGCTGCTGCCCTCTCCACACTGCAGGCTGTGTTCCCTGCACCCGGCAGCACTGGAGATGGAACCCAGGGCTCCTACACCCAAGGCAAGGGCCCCTCCATGAGCCTCACCTCAGCCCTTTTATTCTATTTGGGACAGGATCTCCCTGAGTGTCCAGCTGGCCTGACCCCTCCCTCTTCTTCCTACATGGCTGATTACAGGTGCAATCCCGCCCAGCCTCTGCATTCGGATTGTATCAGTCAGAATCTTACCTGGAAACCAGGAACCATGCCAGGCCCTGCAGCAGAGGGAATTTCCTGCAGGGAGTGGTTATAGGGTGGGAGATGGAGAAGCCGTACACGGTGGAGAGGCACAGAGCAGGCCACTCCTACCCAGGGCGGGGATGGAGGCACAGGTGGAGGGGGCCCCACCATGGCGAGGGCTCCCCAGCGCCATCTGAGACCATAGAGGAAGTGGATTGGGGGTGTGCTCCAGCCACCAAGGGTAGCAGCCATTGCCAGAGTAACTGGGGAGGGAGGGAGAGGGACCCTGCATGGCCCCTCCTCCTGTGGTTCCATCTCGGTCAGCACCTCCCATTGGCCTGACCTCCCAGGAAGCCCAGGGGATGGGGCAGCTATGAGGAAGACCAGGGGGCGGGGTGGGGAGGGATGTTCTGGATGGAGCCAGGCACACAAGCCCAGCACCCTCGTGCCAATCTCAGGGCTCATGCCCGCTGTTGTGGACAGACTGGTTTCCTGTCCTCTCCATCTCCAGATTCTTATTATCTGAAGAGATGATGTTGATTTCTGTGTGATCAGATGACATCGTCTCGCCTCAGCACGTTTATGTTAACTCCAATCATGACCTCCAATGTCTGGTGTTCTGGTTGGGTGTGAGGCGACCCCCAAAAGCTCATGTGTGAGGCAGTGCGAGAAGATTCAGGGGAGAAATGATGTGCTGTGAGAGTCTCAACCCGATCAGTGGGTCAACCCCCTGGTGGGACTGAGTCGTGACTGGAGTGGCGGCTCTGGCTGGGAGGTGGCACTGGGCATGGCTTTGGGTCTCTATTTGAAACTGTAGAGAGGAGTCTCTCTGCTTCCTGGTCACCCTGTGAGCTGCTCCCTTCCACCACACACTCGGCCATGATGTCCAGCCTCACCTGGAGCCCGAGGAGTGGAGCCGGCCTTCTATGGACTAAGACCTCTGAAACCCTGAGCCCCCAAATAAACTTGTCTTCCCTAAAATTGTTCTGGTCAGATCACAGCAGTGAAAAACCTGACCCAAACCCTGGGTTTATAAAAACCAGGTGTTTTTGAGCTGCAGGTGGATCTCAGCAATACAACACTCGCTGGCCTGGGTGAGGTTCCATCCCAGGAGGCAAAAACGGACCAGGGAGCGGAGTGCTTCCTTCTCATCCAGCCTGCGCACCCCGCGTCTCGTTTCCCTATTGCGACGGCCAGGCTCCCAGTGCAGCTCCAAAGTGAGAGCCGGGCCTCCCTGGCTACCTCTGCATTTTGATGGAGAGTTTAGTGTTTTGTGATTTGGAGACCATTTTTCCAAGCAGTTCCTAGAGGGCAGCTGCAGGAAACTGTGACGTTGGCTGTCCCCATCCCCTTAGAGTGGGCAGTAAGGGTGCCCAGGGGGTCAGACAGTGCCTTCCACAGACGGCAAAGGCAAGATCTGCAAGGCCTTGGTTCTGGGTCAAGATGACCCCAAAGTGCACGAGTGGTGTCCAGCTGAGGAGGAGGAGCCCTCCTGGCCACAGACCTTCCATGGAGCTGCACAGAAGCCTGCGACTCAAGCTGAATGAGGGGGTGAGGGTGGGTGCTAGGTCCATGGTGGGGGGCAGGAGCACACTGCCTCAGTGTACCCCACAGGCAGGAGCAACAGGAGCTGCCCTTGGGGCCTCCTCCCCGGTGTGCCACCCTTTCCTACAGGGGTCACACGGCAGAACTCGGATCAGACCTCGTCAAGGTGGGCTGGGGGCCCTCAAGGGGATGTGCAAGATGGCGGGGCCTGGAGGGCCCACTCTCTGGAGCTGGTGGCTGGGACTTAAGTAGTTTCCTCTTAGCGTTATTTCACTCAGGGTTGTGTGTGGGACCGACCGCTGAGCTTTGTCCAAGGCCTCTCCTGCCGCTGCGGGGGGCATCGTGTGTGGGTGGTCAGCCTGCCCCGAGGGGCTGGATTTCCCAGGGTGAACTGCCCTTGCCTTCCTGGGAGGAAACGCACCCTGGTCACTGGGCACTGGTATCTCTGGATTCCACTTGCTAAGACTCTCTTTGGATTCTGTTTTATATAGTGACTCGTGTTGCAGAAGTCTTACTCTATGCTCTTAATTATGTGATTTACATTTCACTGACCTCATAAAGTGAGCTGGAGGTTTGCTGCCTTCCGTCTGCCCCATAAAACTCAAGGTGACACTGGGATCCTTGCATAGATGAAGTGAGTCTGACCTCGCGGTCCTGGACACCTTTGAGAGCGGCTTTGCTGGCCACCCATTAAAGGGCACCCTGGTGTGTTCTTGCCTGCCCACAGGCTGTGGTGCCACCAGGCCCATCTGAATTGAGGACTCCGCTGTTTCTCGGGGAAGAGACCCTTATCCATTAGCGGTCGCTCCCACCCCCCATCCCACGAGGAGAGAAGAGCACAGTACACCCCATGTCCCCAAGTGCCCCTCTCCATTCCCTGGCCAGCCTGGAAGTAGGGAGGGCAGGTCTGGCCGAGGTCCTGCAGGAAGGACACTGGCCTCTCACGCGTGCTGGGGTCAAGGCTGCTGGTGTGCCCGTGGACAGCTGCTTCCCTGCAGGCACGCTGAGCCCTCGAGGTGCTGGTTGTGCCCTGGGCTGGACAAGCCCATGCCGTCTGTAAGCCAGCCTGTCACCCTATCTGTGATGACTGACCGCAGGGACCGAGCCCTATCAGAGGGCTCACCCAGGCCGCTCCTAGGCCCACCGGGGGGTGGGGGAGGGTCTGCTTTCAGTGACAGGGAGGTTCTGGATGAATGTCCCATCTCCAGGTATTGCAGGGTCTCCCAGCAGCCCACCTCCCACTGGCACCACTGGGCTGGGCAGTGCCCTCCCTGCCCCAGCCCTGTGGACCTCTCACCCACTCTCTCCCCACAGACTCGTCCATCGGGGACGCCTCCTGCCAACACGATCTACACCGGGCCATCCTCGTCCCTAGCTCTTCCCCCAGTGTGGAGTTGGGCCCACGCCCTGCGCCCCGTGCCCCCGCCCCGCCCTGTCTTATTTTCTGCTGGGATTGTCCCAGTTCCCACCTTAGGTCCAGGATCTGTGCTGAGCTTTACTCAGTACACGATGTTTTGGGGCCCAGATTCTCTCTGATGTTGACCCTGGAATGATCATCCTCCCCGTTACCTGCCCTGGTGCCTGTGGAAAGCCAGTCGGCCGGCACAGGGCTGGTTTCTGCAGCCCAGCTCCACCCCTGGGGCTGCCTGTCTGTCCCTGAGCCAGGGTCCCCCACCACAGCTTCCGGGGGGTCCTGCCGTCAGGAGTGGCTCCTCCGCCTCGTTCTCCCTCTCCATTTCTGCCCTGCCCGTCGGCTTCCTCCCGTGTCCAGGTGAACTTACGGTCAGCTTGTCAGTTTCCGTAACAAACTGGCCGGTTACGTCCTAGGGACCACAGGAATCAGTAGCTCCATTTGAGGAGCCCGTTGTGATAATAGTAAGTCTTCCATTAATTTCGATTGCCTTTAATTTCTTTCAACGATGTTTATAACTCCCAGGGTGCAAGTCCTACACTTCTGTTACGGTGATACCCCAGGGTTTTCCTTTTTGATGCTGTCAGAGTGGGATTTTCCCTTTATTTCCACGGTGCTCTTTGCTGGTGCAGAGACAGACCGTCCAGCGTGCTCCTCGGGACCCTGCGACCCTGCTCAGCCCGGGCAGTTCTGTCAGGTTTCTGACTGTGGAGTCCTTGGGATTTTCTGTCAGTGAAATCACGTCACCTGGAGACACAGCCAGGCCTGCTTCCTGTCTTGTCGTCCCCGTGCGCCCATCTCATCTCCTTCCTTGTTTCCCGCCGGAGCCTCCAGCACACGAGCCATAAGAAGGGACAACAGAGTCCTCATCCGGCTCCAGGTCCTGGGAGGGAGATTAGCTTTCCGGGCTGAGCATCAAGCTAACGGGGTCTTTGAGGAAGTCTCCGTCAGGTGGGCAGCTTGTGAGGCTGGTCTGTGGGGTGTCGTGCACAGTCCTGGGCTGGGCTCCTCTTTCCTACTGTCTGAGACGAGCGGTGGTTTCTGTCCTCCCTTCTGTCAACATGACATCCCAATGCAGAGGTCTCTGTAAGACGAAGGCGTCCCGGGATGCATCCTGCGTGGCCATGGCAGGCGGTCCTTTTCACACCTGCTGCGGTCAGTCTCCTGGCACACAGAAAGTTCTAGATCTATATCCACAGGCGAGTTCACCGGCGACTCTGGCCCCTTCCCTTTTTTTCACTGCGATGTCTTTGCTGGGGGCTCAAGTCATCCTGGCCTCCCTATGAGCTGGGAAGCGTCCCCTCCTCTTTTTTGTGTCTAGAAGAGTTTATGAAGGACTGATGTTCATTTTTTGAACATTTGGTAGAATTCACCAAATGGTGGCCCTGGACCTGGCTTTTCTTTTTCTCTTCATCACAGGGGAGGGGACAGGGGAAAAATGGCCACTGAGCCCCAGTGCCAGCCCTTTTTAGTTCTTATTTTGAGATGGGGCCTTGCTAGGTTGTGAGGCTGGCCCTGAACCCCTCTTTCTTTATGGGAGATTTTTAGTTCTAATGCAATCTCTGTTTGTCTTGAGTCTAGTAGTGTTCCCAGCTCACCTTGGGCCAGTTTGGTGAGCTTTTCCTTGCCACAGATGTGTCCACTTCCTCTCAGCCCCTGCCTTGCTGGTAGCCATTGCGGACAGCCTTCCCTCCTGGCCCTTGGTAAGATCCACAGTCCATGGACGTCGGTGGCTGGAGCCCCTCTCCTTCTTGGTGAGTGCAGCTAAGATCTGCCATTTTAAGTCTGTGGTTTAGGGCATGGGGTCCACTTGCTGCCCCCATGGATAAAACTGTTTTTATTTTCTGTGGCTCAGGAGATCTGGCCCAGGCCCTTGAGCATGCCATGCCAACGCCCCACTACCGACCCACGCCCAGCACATCGATTCCTCTTTCTAAGGAACCCGTCGTGCTCAGGAGAATGCGGCCTGGTCTGCTGGCTCACCGCGCCGTTTCTCTAATTTGTTTCTGCTCTGCCTTCACCGTCCTTCCTGTCTGCGGGTGCGAGTGACCTTCCGGGCAGTGTCGCTGACTTTGGTTGCCTCCCGTTAAGTTCTGTACGCTGCGTTTTCATTTTTATTCTTCTAAACACATTTTCTGGTTTCTTTGGAGAGTTCCTTTGGCGTTCATGGCTTCGGGATGTTTTGTTTAAGTTGCTCTTGTGAGTTGAAGTGTCCTTCTATTTCTGTTTCTAATTGAATTCCACGGTGGTTGGAGAGGACACTTTGGGTATTTAACTCCTGAGGTTGCAGAGGTGTCTTCTCAGCTGACATGGATGGTCCAGTGCTTGGGGCAGAGGGTGTCTGCCTGGCAGCCTTCGCCTGGTGTCTGAGAGCCCGGTGGCCTGCTCAGGTTGCTCTTCCCTTATCCCAGGTGCCGGGAGCAATAGTGCTTCAGATTTGGGGTTTTCAGATTTGAAATACCCCTAATCTGAAGTTGAGACCCCTCAGTGCTCTAGGCGTGGCCACGTTGTGTTCCCTCACTGACGCTCTTGCTGTGCAGGCCCCGGGCCGTCTGGCCTCGCTCTCTGTCAGACGGAGGAGCTTTGCTCGGCGTCCCTGCCAGGTGGCTATGTGGGCAGCAGTGACCTGGTGCTGCCGGTCTTCACCCTCGTGTTCAGTGGCAGGCAGGGGCTGTGAGACCTTCCCTGGGAGGTTCTTCGAGCACCTGGGATGTGGTGGCTTCTGGAGTTGCTGGCCGGGGTCTGTCCGAGGTCTGGATGCAGGATCTGCTCTTCTCCTGTGCTGGACATTGAGCTCTGCTCACGCTGATTCTCTTCCTCCTGCTTGGAAAACTGGGCCCCTGGGGTGTGAAGCTAATTGGGTTTTAAGCTCACCATCAAAGTCAGATCCACTAGCAGCCCTTCCTGGGGCTGAAGGTGAGCGGCCCCTCCCCCGCAGTTGCCTGGTGGTGCAGAGACCCCTGTGGCCTCCAGCCTCAGAGCCTCCACCAGCCGTCTCCCAGGCTCTCCCTGCTGCAGCAGCCAGCACCCACTGCAGGAGAGCTGTGTGGGCGGCTGAGAAGGGCACGGCCATGTTCCCAGAGCCCCTAGCCTGCAGTCTAGAGGTAGGGCAGGCCCTCCTGCCTGCCTCTGAGCTCCAGAGACCTGGGTCTGAGTCCAATCTAGGTCACCAGCCTCCAGCGTCAGCCAGCGACTGATTTGTGAGTCACAGACTCTTTAACAAAGTGACATAAAGGATAGCTTTCCTCTCCCGCAGTGGTGACCCGTCAGGACCCACTGGAGCAGAATAAGGAGAAGCCCTGCAGGAGAGGCCCTGGGAGCCCTGGGGGCCGGATGCTCTGCCCAGGCCAGGCTGCCTGAGGAGGTGGACAGAGGCTCCCAGAGGGGCCAGTTCACCACCAGGTGCAGGGGCCAACCAATCTGCCCCCTCCTCCCCCCGTCACCTCCCCAGCGCGTCCCCCTCCTCCCCACTGTCACCTCCTCAGCGCGTCTGGCCCCCTGTCTGGGAGCGGCCATTCTCAGCCCTCATCTTGGGTGGAACATCCTGACGATGGGGTGGTCTTGGTGGAAAGTTGCCCATGAGGCTCCGTCCACTCTTGCCCAGCGTGGTTGGTCCAATGAGCTGTGTGTGGGCATCATAGCCAGAGCCCGAGGCATCTGAGGAAGGCAAGTGGCCACCAGGCCTGGGGAGTGGGAGAGGGCTGGGACAAACCCCGTAGCACCAGGGAAGGAGGAGGAGGAGAAGTGGATGGTCGTGTTTTGGGGGTGTAGTGTAATGTCACATAAAATCCCAAGAAACCTTATAGTTAGAAGGAGCAGGTTTCTCTCTGAGGGGACATTAACTTCCCAGCATCACTGTGCAGGGGCCAGTACCAGGGAGCGCTAGCCGGAAGAAGACGCTGCCCAGCTGTACACCTGAGGTGTTTAGGAGCAGCTGAGGCCGTGCCCCCCAGGGAGAGGATCTCACTAACCCAAGGGAGGCTCGGGAGCAGGAAAGCCCCCAAACCTACAGTGACCTAGACATCAATGCCGATTCCATCAAGTTCCTAGCAAAGGCCCTCACGGTGCCTGGGCAGGTTGTCACTTGCATGGGATAGTGAGGACCAGGACCAGGTGGCCAGCTTGGAGAGAAGCTGACGGTAGACAGACTTCCTCTAGTGCTGGGGTAAAGACGCAGGGACAGAGATCAGAGGAGGGACACGCAGCCAGAAGCCAGACCTGCAGGGGACCTGGACATCCGGTGGGTCAGCTGCCCAGTGCTGCCCAGTGCAGGAAAGCCAGATAACCCAGGTCATTATCTAACGCTGCACAGAAAACGGAGTGCAGGTGGGTTGAAGTCCTGTGTACGAAACCCCAAGCTCAAAACATGGGGAAGAAACTCTAGGGAGATGGTGTTATCCTGTCAGGTACAGGAGAACTTCTTACGTAAGATGTGAAAATATGAGCCGTACAACTGGGTTTGATAAAGCGGACTGCTACCAAAAATTCAAAGACCCTCCCCAGCCAGGAGAAAATACCCTAGACATAACAGGCAATGGATTCTTATCTAGCATATACAGAAAGCTTGCACAAATCAAGAAGACAAAAGCAAAAAAAAAAAAAAAAGCAAATGAAATGAACTTGCAGTTATTCAATGAACAGAGGAGGGAAATGAATGTCCAATAAGATCCATGTGACCATTGTATAGTCATCAGGTGACAAAGATAAGGATCTAATCATAATGCTGCTGGCACTGGGTGAGTCTCTCAGACTGTTCAAAAGGGACGGTTCACTGATCTTGCTACAGGTTAGAGCCAGGGGTACCCTGCACCTGCAAACCACCTCTGATTCTAGATGGGAGACGTTGCCACATTTGACAGGAAGTATTGCCAGGGGTGTGCACAGTGAGGGTTAGAGCAGTGAAGACTGGCAGGTGGAAATGGACAAGAACGGGAGACCTCACCCAGTGGACAGATCTACTGTGGTTAGTCTACAATACACGTGGCAGGTGAATGTGATCCAGTATATGTAAAGAGCACACATAAACCAGTAAGAAGCAGGCACCAGAAATGTTTGGTGCTGCACAGACTTGGACACCTGAAGATGTCAGTTGAGTGGAAAACCAAACTAGTGGAGCAAACTACTTGCACAGTGTGGCAGTCAGTGTCTGTGCGAAGCATCGGAGTGCACAGCCTCACAACCACAAGACTCACACAGCAGATGTGCCAGCACAAAGGTGCGGCTGCCGAGAGGGCAGGGCCTGCTCCATTCCTAACCTCGTTCTTCTAAAAGATGCCTGGAGGAGCTCACCAAGGGGCTGGCGTGTGCGGAGCCTTGGTCACCTCCCTGTCCGGCATGACGTGCTCAGAACCTCCGGACTCTTTCCTAACAAAACGCGGGACACAAGCTAGACTCTTGTGAGGACCCGAGAGGAGATGCCAGAGAACCAAGGAAGCCGAGGTGCAGACTGGGGAGGGAGGGGCCCCGAGCCCAGGGCAGAGAGAAAGAGGAGTGAATGTGACATCAAGGACCTTTATTCACCCAACAAACAATCGAACACCTGCCAGGAGTCAGGCCCTGGGGACTCTGAGCTGCACGGAGGGACACCGTGGTCAAGAGCAAGCACAGAACAGAATCCAGAAGAGGCGGTTTCCGATTGTGGCGCTCAGGGCCTCCGGGGAGCTGTGGTCAGCCTGCAGCAGGGACAGCACCTGCTGCCACCAGGGCAGCTTCTGAGGAGGCTGGGCACATCCCAGACCTGGGGGCAGCAGAGCTGTGGTCAAGAGCTGGAAGGTCTCAGTGCTGGCTGGGCACGACTGGGCAGGGAAGGGGCGCTTGGGGCCAGGGAGAAATGGCCTTGCCACACCACAGCCTGCTGCAGAGAGGCCAAGGGAAGTGCCGAGACGGCCCGGGAGCCTGATGGCTGGGGAAAGCTGACAGGAGACCAGTCTGCTCCGGGGAGATCCATGGCCATAGGTCAGGTCAGCAGCTCCTCCACCCATCACTGCACCTTCTCCCCAGGGCATTTAGTCCAGTGGTGTCAGGCAGATGGGGGACACGAGCTTTTCCCAGTGCCCCATTCTGCACCCATCGCCACTCAGAGAGGGTGTCACGTTCGGCTGCAGAAGCAGTGACATCATCAGCACGAGCTTGCTGAGCTTGCTAGGACGTCACGGAGCAGCACCCTGGCCTCCATGCAGGAAAGTGGCTTTCTACAGATAACCCTCTCTGCCCTGGTGCCCAGGGTGCAGGAGGGAAAGCCAGGTCCTCCAGGAGGACGTGCATCTGAACTCACCAGCCAGGCTTCTCGTGTTCCCTTAACGTGGCTAGGATTTGGGGCACAGAAAGGGGCCCTCAGTCAGGGACGTGGTGTTTTACTGTCCCCTTTTGCTTTAGGGACAATACATCCTCACCCCAGGACACAGCCCGGGAAGTCCTGCTGGACTCAGCAGGTGGCGTCCACTGAAGCTGAGGTGGAGGCTGTGGGCCAACCCTGGACTCGTGTCGGAGCTGGAGATCTCGCCAGGCAGGGGCACCTCGGGCACTTGGAGTGGGCACGTGGCGAGGCCGTGCAGCAGCATGGATGGGCAGGACACGGGGTTGAGGAGGAAAGGCAGGTGGGTAGACAGAGGCTGAACTTCCTGCTTCCCCCTCCAAACCAGATCAAAGTGGAAGGAAAAAAAGAAGAAAGAGACGGAGCTGGAGCGTGAGCCCCGCTTGGCGGGGGACAGGAAGCCACGAGGGCTGGCGTGGACAGGAGGCCAGCACCGCGGCCAAGTGGACAGAGAGGCAGGAAGGCCTGGGCCTGAGCCCCAGAGCAGAGCCCTCAGACACCATCCAGGAGACCTGAGTCCCTGTGACTGGCGCCACCTCTCGGCGGTGAGCAGAGAAAGGGGCCAGGCCCTGCACCTTGGAAGCTCACCGACTGCCCCACTGGAGGGTCCTGGGGACACTGCCGGCCGCTTCCCCCCATGCAGAAAAGAACCTGGATGAGACCAGAGGGTGGGCGACTCCTGGGCCAGGAAGCCCGCCTGCCTCAGCTTGGTGCCCTCTGCCACAGGACCTCCTAGGCCTGGCCTGGGGACACGCTGGGTGTGTGCTCAGGGATTCCCACTGCATGGGGCTCCTGCTGGGGACCGGGGACAGAGTCCTGGCTCCCGAAAGGCGGGCCCAGTGCTGGGGTGAAGGCCACAGAGGCGGGCAGTTCTCCTGGGCTGGACTTATTTCTTGTAAAAATGGCAACAAGTTCCATGAGGAGAACGCAGCCTCTGCGGATGCAGCTCCGTGTCCCTGCTGGCTGCCTGCTTGGGCCCAGGCTCCTAGAGGCCCCAATTCCCAGCCACGTGGCAGCTTGCTCCGCGTTCTCGGCTGGAGAGGTGACCGAGTCCTCCCTGGCCCTGGATGTGGCCTGCTAGTTCTGACTCCACCTCCTGCTGAAAGGTCCCCCCACCCCGCTCCAGCAGGTGTCCACCTGCCCACCTGGACTAGCTTCTGGCCTGCAGGGTCCTCAGACCCCTCCCCTTCTCCCACATGGCCCAGCTTGGCCATGTGGGTCCCTGGATGCTCTGAATCCTGTGTGTTCTGAGGGCCTCTCCTGGGCACCTGGGCCTCCTCTTCCCCATCTGCCTCCTGGGCTGAGGTCTGTGATGCCCGCTGTAGAGAGCAGGCCAGGCCCTTCCCAGCCCCCCACCCACTCCCCGTTCCCTCTCTGCCCTCTTAGCTCTAAGTGGACAGCAGGCCAGGCCCTGCCCAGCCCCCCACCACCTCCCTGTTCCCTCTCTGCCCTCTTAGCTCTAAGTGGACAGCAGGCCAGGCCCTGCCCAGCCACCCCACGGTGCGCAGAACAGGTCACCAGGCTGGAGACCTTGTAAAGCAGCAGTTTGCCATGAGCTGCTGCATTCTGAGGACCGGTGCCGAGGGAGAGCCAGTCTGCACCTTGTTTGCCCAAGTGAACACCCACCACCCGCAGCTCCACCAGGGGCACAGGGTGGTGAACACCCTAAACTAAGCCAGGAGCACCTGGATACACGGACACCCCAGATCACCTCGGGGACACCAGACGCTACCCCCCACCTGGGGTTCATACAGGGGGAGGCCCCAAGATGGACACCGTGGCAGCCTGACCCTGTCACCTGGTCACTCGTCATGAGCGCACCCAGGAATATCCCCAGTGACAACCTGGACTTCCTGTCCGGTGGCCTCCAGCAGTGTGCCCTTTCTCCTGCCTGTGAGGACCACATGCCATGGTCCACTCCAGCTGACCCTCTGGGGCTGAGGGACCCTCTCCTTGACGGCACTGCTGACCTGGGTGGTCAGCCCCCTCCTCTGGCCCCACAGTGCCTCTGCCTCTGCCTGTCTCTGCTCTGCTCCCGGCTCAGCCCCCCGCGACCCTGCGGCCACCTCCACCCTGCTTGGTCTTCCTGTGACCTGCTTATACCTCGTTGTGGGGAGGGTGACGTGGACTTTAGAAGTTCAGACTGGAATGAAAGAACCTCTTTGCCCAGCTCATGACCCTCAGGGACCCTGAGTGTCCCATGCACAGCCACCGCTGGAAGTGGCAGGGCCTGTGACTTCACTGTTGTTCAGTAAATCCCGGGCCGAGGAGAGACGGCTGCCCGGCCTGCCTTGGGGCGGAGCTGGTTGGGACTTGCCCTGAGGGAATTGGCTGACCACAAACAGCTCTGGATAGACGTTCAGAGCGTTAGCCCCACTGTGAGAGCAACTCGGGGCTGGGCACCTATGCCCGAGACCCCCCACAGCCAGTCCCGACTCTCCAGAAGCCCCCACCCCCCGCCGGCCACTTTAATTCTCAATTCCTATTAGCAGTGTTTCCCAGGGCGCGGGGGGCCCGTGGGGAGTGCTGGCCTCCAGGGCTGCTTGTCTCCCGGTCTGTCAACTTGACTCACCTCTGTTTTAACCCAGTTCAATCCCAACTCAGTTCTGTTTTGCTCCTGGTGCTGGGGAAGGACTCACGGCCTGGGTGGGGAACCCAGCAGGGAGATGTGGGGGCATCACACAGAGGGGCCCCAGGAGCACCAAGAAGCCACAGTGAACCCCCAAGTGTGCCCAGGGGCACCGTGCTGTGGGCCGGGGGTCTGCCTGGTCCTCTGGGAAGCGGGTCAGACGCTCTGCTGCTTCCCTGGCGGGGTCTCTGGGGGAGACTCTAGGAGGAAAAAGAACTCTCCCCAGGTCCCGGGGTCAGCTGCACCAAGGGGGTGCTGCTCCAGAGCAGGCCTGGGTCAGGGGTCAGGACCCCCCAGCTGCCCCACCTGGACGCTGGTGGGCAGGTGGCTCCATGCACATCTCGCCCAGGGTGGAAGAGGACGTGTCAGGAGCCCAGATCTGGGCAGCTCCTGAGCAGGATCCTCGGGTTCTCTGAGCCCTGAATGGGCTCCTCACGTCCAGTCTGCCTGCTGCCCGCTCAGCCGCCGGGGATAAAACCAAGAAGTGATGTACGGCATCCCTGTCCATCCATCAATGTGCAGTGACCAAGGGCTTGGTGCAGGCAAAAACCCATCTCTCGACCATGGCAAAGGAGGGGACATAAGACTGCCACCTCTGCACTAAGTGTCCCCCACCACGCCTGCTGGACAGTGGTGTGGGCCACTAGTTGTCACTCCTCGCCACCTTTGTGGGTCCCATCTCCACAATGCTCTACAAAACCACCCCAAAGGGGCATCTCCGGCTCCAGGGTAGCGGCAGTGTGCATGGGAAATTTGAGGGTGCAGATTCAATTCATCATTATTTATGAACCAACCCGGACGGTTTATTACTCTGATCACCCACTAATCATTCCTCATAAATGCAGGCACCGACAAAATCCCACAGAATCGATAAAGTGGTAAGTTCTGGGTCTAAATCACGGCACCTCGTGCTCTTGAGTAAACCTTTTGGTAATTTACAAAGGCTGTTGAATTTTATAGTAAGTGTTTTTCAAACCAAGCTGGATTCTAAACAATAATGACTTTTTAATGTGGCTCTGTGATTACATTGTCATAGTGAAATACGGGGGTCTTTGACTGCATCCGAAATGAGCCCGGTGTGAATTACTCCCAGGCTCAGGCCCGCGCGGCCCAGGTAAAGCAATCTTCATAAATCACCCTCCAATCTGGGTGGCCTGGCGGGCGAGGCCGGGTGCCAGTGTTTGCAACTCAAATGTCAGCGGGCAATTTGTAAACAAGCTCTTCCATTTGTTCCGGAACAGTGGCCTCAGTCGGGTGGCTTCGCGCAGAGGGGCAGCCTGCCCGGGGCTGGCCTTGACCTCAGGTGGGAGAGGATGTGGCCCCATGGCCACGGAGCTGCTGATCTGGAAAGGAAGGAGAGGAGCCCCTCCCAGCTCTGGCTGGGTGTGGGGTGCCCAGGGTCCCCTGTGCACCTCCCTGGGCACTGCGCCAAGTACCAAGGAGGGCGTTTCCTGCTCACAGACAGTCCTGGGGTCACAGCCGGGCCTGCAGAGAGCGTGGGCTCTCTCCCTCCCTCCCTTTGTCCATCCAGAGGGGCTCCCGGGGCTGCCTGCCCGTTCTGGGTGCCTCTGTGGGCCACAACCTGTGCTCCTGTTGAGCAGGACACAGACAAGGATGAGGCACAGTGAAGACTGGTTTCCCACTGGGGCCACCTGGGGCCTGTGGGCGATGGCAGGGACAGGAGGGCCTCGGCACACTGTGTGGTGGCACGGACACTCCTGACCAATGCCAAGCCACCAGGCAGGCAGTGACCTGGGCTCTGAGAAGAGGAAATCAGGGCTGGCTGGGCCCCTCCAGCCCTCACTCCCCAGGCTGGGCCCCTCCTCAGACCTTCCATCTGGGCTCCAGCTCAGGGCCTGAGTGAGTCCATCAGGTCCTGCCCACCCCAGGACAGCCTGGGTCAGGGGCTTGGGGCATGGACTCACCCAGGCCTCAGACCACGGCTCGCTCACACAGGCCTCCCCTGCTGCCCCAGCCAGATCGGACCCCTCCTTCTCTGTCTTCATGGAGGCCCAGACTCCCTGGGGCCCAAGGGTTCAGGCTTCCAGGGGCCTCAGGTGACCCCAGTGGACGTGGGGGCCTCTGGGGACAGTTCCCAGAGCAGAGGCCCATGTCTGGTCTCAGGGAACACTGGCTCTTGTTCCCAGTGGGTAGACAGCAGGGGTGCAGCCTGGGCCACGGGCTGGGAAGGCTGCCTTTGGCTCTGGGAGCAGGTTGAGCTGCACAGTGGTCAGAGGGTCAGAGGCCAAGCGCAGGGCCCTTGTGCCTGTCACAAGGGGAGGGGACTGCAGCAGGCCTGGTGGGCCTCCTCAGACCCACACCCCCTCTCTGCAGTCTCAGCCCCGTTTAGTAGGCAGGGACTGAGGCCTGGGTGGGCAGCACCTGTCTGGCCAGGTACACCAGGTAAGCCTGCGTCCAGGTCCACCCATCCAGGCTCTGGGGACACTGTGCCCACCCGCCCTGTCCTGCAGGCAGCCAAGGTCCTGCTCCCCCCAGCTGCCCTCGGTGCCCCAGGACTGAGCTGCTCCAGGACCCCGGCCTCAGCGCAGGCACCAGGTAGTGCTGGGCGCGGGGTCGGAGGGTGGCAGAGGAACCAGGTGAGTTAATGAATCGCAGATGTCAGACCCCAGTCGGGGGGTCATTAAGTTCCTGGTGGGTGCTTAACAGAAACATTTGTTTGCAGCCCTGGGACTGTTTTCGAGAGGAGCAGGGCCCTTCAAAGAAGCAGCCAAGGCCCTGAGCCGTCCTGTCTTCATGGAAAAGGGGAGTGAGGAGGCCAATTGCCTTCTATCAAGATGCCGGAGAGACCCAATTTAATTTCCGTAACACGGGACAACAATGGCTGGGGCGTCCCGTGGGAGAATAAATCCAGCCACTTTAAGGGAAGACTGGAATTCTGAGTATATCACGTCAAAAATTAACATATGAACTTCAAATCCATGCTCCAATTCCAAATCTGATTTAACAAACTGCTCTTATTAAAGTCAATTGGCGAGCATTCCATTATAAAAACAAATGAAATCTTCCCGTCTACGAGATAAATAATTTTCTCCCCATACCTAAGCAGGAGGCATTAACTTAACGGGTAATGATCTAAATTATGTATTAAACTCAATTACTTTTTATTACCACTTTCCAATTAGGGTGCCCTGATTGACTGTCGGCTCAGAGACTTCTCCCAGGCGGTACCTGTCCCCGGGCCTAAGGCCGCTCGCAGTCCCCGTTCACCCTCAGCTTAATCAGCTGAGTCTCCGCCTCACTCTAGCCAGAGGGGGTGCGGCTCCTGTGGCAGACACTGTGCCGGGTCGCCAGCCAGCTTGCCCTCTGCCGCCATCTCTCTGGGTACCTCGGTGCAAGAGGCTCTCCGGCCTTCCCCATGCAGAGCCCCGAGTCCACACGCTTTCCCCAGGTTGGCTCTGGGAGGACGGGCCACCACGGTCCAGCAAGACATTGCTGCCACAACAGTGTCCCGCTGTCCTCGGAGCTGCCTCCTACCCTGCCAGGTGCCACCATCTCCATTGCCACCTCTCCTGTTTAGCTAAGAGCTTTCTCTGGGGGCCCAAGTGCCTTTGCAAAGGGTCATGGCCTCAGACGTGTTCTCAGACTTAAGTACCATGGTCCCCTCTTAATCAAAGTTTTGTTTCCATGATTTTAGTCACCCCAGGTCAACCTCAGTCTGAAAATACCCAATGGAAACTTCCATAAATAAACAATTTGTAAGTCTTAAGTTGAAATAAACAATTTGTAAGTCTTAAGTTGCACACTGTTCTGAGTAGTGTCATGAAGTCTCAAGTCATCTGGTGCCATCTGGCCTGGCATGTGACTCACCACTTGACTCAGCATATCCACACTGTGTCTGCTACCCTCCCATTACTCAGTGGCCAACTGGGAAATCAGATCCATGGCCACAGAATCCCAGGCTGGCGTTCAAGCAGCCCTTATTCCACTTCATAAGAGTGCAAGAGGGCTGGGGATGTGGCTCAAGTGGTAACATGCTCGCCTGGCATGCACGGGGCGCTGGGTCCGATCCTCAGCACCACATACAAATAAAATAAAGATGTTGTGTCCACCGAAAACTAAAAAATAAATATTAAAAAATTCTCTCTCTCTCTCTCTTTAAAAAAACCAAAAAGAGTGCAAGAGACACAAGGCTGGTAGTTTGGATAGGCCAAAGAGAAGCCGCCAAGTGCCTCCTTTCACTTAATAGGTGCCTCATTGCTCCCTGACCCAGGAGCACCCAAAGCAGATGACACTCTCTCTGAAGGGCCAGGTGCCTGAAGCTATGCTGCAGTGCCTGTCCCTTTACCTTGCTTTGTCCCGCCATGTAGCTGTGGCCTCCTGTCACCCCAGAGGGGTGGGCACAGCAAGACATGGGGAGGCGTGCTAACTCAGCTTTTATTACAGTGTGCGGTTCCTGTTCTACTTTATCCTTAGCTGTGGTTGCCAATCCCTACTGCGCCTGACTCATAAGTCACACTGGATCAGAGGTGTGCATGGCTGGAGAAGGCCTCGTGTGTGTAGAACTTGGCACTCTGCAGTGCAGGCCTCTGCTGAGGGTCTGAGGACCCTGCAGATGAGGAGGGAGTAGGGTGATAAGCTGCCTTCAAGTTTAAGAAATGTGTGGACCCCACCCTAAAATGCTCCTCAGGAGGGGCTCGCTAGGACTGCAAACAGGAACCTGACCCTGACAGCAGGGCCCGGTTGACACTGAGGGTTGGCATATGCACTCCCCAAGGTCGTGGACACTGCTCTGAGCCGGGGGAGAACAAGAAAGACCCCTCACGGGTGGGTCTGATGGGGGAGAGAACAGCCACCTGTGGCACATTTGCAGGTGAAACCTGCCCTGGGAAGAGGGGAGGGTGTGGGGGAGGGGCTGGGGGCCGGGACAGTGTGTATGTTAGGGCCTGGGGAGGGGGAGGGGCTGCACTCCTGGGTCAGGAGGGAGGTGCGGGAAGGGGCCTTGGTGAGGTGGGAAGGGGTGCTCCTGCTGCAATCCCAGGAAGAGGACTCAGGGGCCAAGGCCCTGAGCACCCCATCTCTGAAGTGGCACCAGCAGGATCAGCCAGCTACCCGCAGGCTGGGCTTCGTGGGAGGCCTCAGGCCAAGCCCTGTCCCTCAACAGGGTTGACCGACCACAGACAACACAAAAGGCTGGGAAGGAGAGAGGACCTGGCCAGTGCCAAGGGTCCAGTGGCCCCTTCCCTGGGGGAGGAGAGCCTCTCGTGCCGCTGCTGCCCGCTTACTGCCTGTGGCTCAGCTCGGGCACAGCCTGTCCCCCCGCCCAACTGAGAAGCTCCAGAGGGCCCCAGGCCTCAAGACCACACCCCACCCTCCACCAGTGGACACCTGGAGAGGGGCTGGGCTTGAGCACACCTTCAGGTGAGGGGAGGGCTGTGGGCAGGGCTGGCTGGACTCCCACCAGGAGCCTCGTAAGGCCAGCACTCAGGCCCAGCTGCAGTCCCTTGCCCACTGGGTCCAGGAACCAGCCCCGCCAGCTACCCCAGAGGCCCCTGAGGGAGCCAGGATGGATGTTCCCAATGCCAAGCCACCTCCTCATGCCAACATCCAAGTGGCGACAGTCAGGGCACCTGCCCAGGCAGGCCGGTGGGGCGGTCTGTCACGAGCGTCAGTGGACTGTGCGTGGACAGGTCTGGCGCTGCGCACCACCCGTGGCACCCCCACGGGGATTGGTCACCTGGTGCAGGTGAACTCCCTCAAGCTCTGGCAGATCCCACCCAGCACCTGAGATGGGAGTGACCTGCCAAGGTGTCAGTCCACCTGTGCCTGCAGGACACAGGTGGCCATCAGCTGCTTCTCTAGAGAACACCCGTCAAGACTGAAACCTCGTCCCTGCCCTTGATGTCCCCACACCAAGAAAGCAGGGGCTCTGTTTTGCCAGAATACAGAAGCTCATGGGACCTCTGGCCATCCTGTCCCTGCTTCTGAGACTCTTCTGTGTCCTGTGGCTTCTTCAAGGGTCTGTTTTCCACCCAGGGACCCCATTTCTACTGCACAGGACGCCGGCGAGAGGTGTCCACACGCGGCACCTGGTGGTGGGTGGAAAACCCTTCCCTGCCTGTGCTCACGGTCAGCCCCGAGGCTCCAGGAGCCGACAGCGCAGGGCCTGGACAGTGGCAGTGGCGGAGGACCTGCCCAGACTGTCATCTCTGTAGACCTGGGTCCCTCCCAGCCCCCCCCGGTGCAGGCCTCCCAGGGACCAAGCTCAAGTGAAGCTCAGACACTTTATTTGATGGCAGAGCTGGGATTTGGCCCCGGTGTCTGATGGCTGCCTCCCGCCTCCAAATGAGGCTCTCCAGCAACATTTGGGGACATGGCTGAGTGGGGCAAGGGACCCGTGCAAGGAGCAGAGTAGGGTGGACAGGGAGCTGCCAGCCACCAGCAGACCAGAAAGTCCAGACCTGGCCGGGATGGGAGGGTGTGTGTGTGTGTGTGTGTGTGTGTGTGTGTAACGTGTGTGTATAACGTGTGTGTCACGGTTCGGTACAGGAGGGTGCGTGTGTTCATTTGTGCAGGTGGTGGCTGTGAGTCTGTGTTGGGTGGGTGTGAGGGCCTGGGTGTCGGTGGTGTAGACAGTTGCTGCTTATTGTGTGTGTGTCCTGTCTGGTGTGGGGAGGGCAGGTGGGCACTGGTGCAGCTCACAGTCCAGGGCTCAGGCTTGTCCCCCATCCGCCCAGTGACCCCCACAGTGGGCAGTGGGCGGTCCTGGCTCAGCTCTGAGTAGCACCAGGCTTGGTCCACCTTCCCCAGTGAGGATCCTGGCAGGTGACACACCTCTCCTGCCTGGCCTCCTCCAGACCTGGCCAGGCAATTCTGCACCTGGGCAGTGTCCTCCCTGAGGCCACCCCTATCAGTGGCTCCACCCTGTGCAGCCCCACCTGCCCCGGAGGACCCCTGAGATCCCATGGTCTGCCCTCAGTTGGGAGCGTTTAGGGGGTGGTGTCCAGGAGACCTAGGGACACCTGCCAAAGAGGAGATGAGCCCTCAGTTCAGACCTGGGCCCCTGCTGAGTGCTTGACCCTCCACCTCATCCTGTGGGGTCACAGCAAGGAGAAGGCCCAGCCTCAGCCTGTGGGACTGAGGAGCTGCAGTTCAGAGTGTGGGTCCGGCAGGAGAGGACACTGAAGTCGGAGCAGTCCAGGAAGGCTGCCTGGAGGAGGCAGCCTGCAGTCTCAGCTCAGAGGCACCTGGGCAAGACAGCCAGGGCCTCCATCTGGGTCACATTTACCCGCTCCAGCATGTCTGCAGAAGGCCCCTGAGTCTCAGGGCCAAAGACAGACAACAGGAAGCAAGGGACCCACCGGTGGCCCCTGTCCTGCCTCCCACACTAGCCTAGAGTTTGCTTTTTGTTTGTTTGATGAATTCCTCTGACGTTCAAGATAGAAATTAATTTCACTTATTCCTCCAAGCGGTCATTAGAAAAGCTTTTAATGAACACAGTAAAAACCAACTAATTATCGCAATGGCATTTTACTCTAAATAAAATTGACAAGGACCACGAATATGATGCACATAATTCTCCTCAGTTTATTAAAAGCCGTTTATCACATTTTATCCTGGAGGAAACTGATCATACCAGCCTGCGATAATTTAACTAATATTTCCTCAGTGCATCTAATACTGAGGGGAGTTTTCTGCGATCACAGCCAGCGTGCGAGTCTGGGGTGACCTTGGCTCCCATCGCTCTTCCTGCTGGGCCTCATTCGGTCCTGGGCCCCGGGGACGCCAAGGCGGGCTCACCGGTAGGATCCTGGTTAGAAAAACCCACTCAGTTTCCTGGAGTCAGTTTAGCCACTGATACGGGTGCAGTGAGGCGGAACTGGGGCTGGCTTGGTGGGAGACCCCCACCCAAGGTGGCCCACGCTTCAGAAACCCACCATCTCCGTGCCTGGCCTGAACGACCACTTTGACCCAAAGTCACAGCCCCGTGCCCTCCAGCCCTGGTGCCATCCCGGCGTTGGGCAGACATGTCCCTTTCTCTTCCTTTCCCCCTTCCTTCCTCCTCCCCCTTCTCTCCCCCCCTGGGTCACGTTCTTCAAAGCGCCTGCTTGTTGACTGCCATCTTGCTCTGACAGTCTTTAATGGTTCCACTTTGTGAACCCTCACTAGCCGTCACTAGCCGGGATTCACTGCCTGAGCGTGGGCCGCCCCCTGGGTGCCGCCACCGCGTGCTTCCCCCCGCGGGGTGCTGCCCGCAGCCCGGGTCTCACTCCCGCACCCTCGGCCCCGCTGGGTGTCAACCTGACTGGGCTAAGGGGCCCCAGGGTCCCAGATACCGTCACGTTGGGACGTGTCAGTGAGGGCGTCTCCAAGGAGATGAGCGTTGAACCTGCAGACGGTGAGGAAGACCCACCCTCCCCACGTGGACGCCATCTGTCGGGGGTCTGCACAGAGAGACAGGAGGAGCACCAAGGCTGACTCTGTCCCTCTTCCTGAGCTGGAACGGCCACTTTCTCCGTCCCTGCCCTGGGACATTGGGCCCCTTGGTCCTTGGCCTTCAACAGGGAATGACTTGTACCTCAGGTTTCCTGTTCTCCAGGACCTCAGCTTGTGGGACCAAGGGTGTCACTGGCCCACAAGGCCACCAAGGCCATCATCACATGGCCTGAGCCAGCCCCGAGGTCCCATGATGCAGTGTCCTAAATGCCCATGTCCCCTCAGGCCTCGGCCTCCTCTCCTCACCTGCACTCATGGCCTCCGGGGCTTCCCACAAACAGTGACAGAGGAAGGGACTCAGGCCTGCTCTGCAGACGGCTCTGCACAGTGTCTGGGCCCCGTGGGGAGCGGTAACCCTGTAGCCTGCTGGACATCTCTGGAGGACGTGGGAAGGGAGCCCTCCTGGGCGGGGCACCTCAGCAGCTCTCAGCCGAGCTTCTGCGTGGCCTCCCACATTACGCTCTGTGGGCTGGAGGCCCCTGTCCCTGGCTCCTCGAAGGGCAGGAGGACTCCCCATATCACTCTGGGCACCTCGTGCCCTGAGTCAACAGAAGAGCCCTCGTGGGGTCCAGCTGACTGCTGCAGATCGTCAGGAAGAATGGCGACCCCCCGGGGAGGTGAGGACAGGTGCCTGGCACATGAGGTCCCCCAGGACGTCTCGGATGTCCCCGTGCCCGTGGGGAAGTGAGGGAAATGCCAACAGTGCACCAGTGGGGCTCTGTGACCCAGGGCCTCAGGGTGAAGGTGCGGGTCACCCCCAGGAAAGGCCCCGGTGCTTGCAGAGGGAATGCCGAAGTGACACGAGTGGTCACAACATTAGCTGCAGCCACGTGGCATCACAGAAAGAGGACCCGTGATCACAAGTGGCCCCCCTGCTCCATGGCAAATGGGTGAGGGGCCCCCTGCTCCTTGGGGGGTGGGTGTGCGCCCCCCCCCACTCCTTGGGGGGTGGGTGAGGGGCACCCTGCTCCTTGGGGGGTGGGTGAGGGGCACCATCTCCTTCCCGTCCATTCCCTTCTGGGTGAGGAAGAGGACCTGCCCTTTCTGCTTGGGCTCCCTCCGGCTTCAGAGCTTTGGGGTTGCAGGACATGGGGGGTGGCCCCACTCAGGACCTCCGCCTCCTCTGCTGAGGGACAGCGTGCCCTTCAGCTGGGTGCAGGACAGCGGGGCCACATGGGAGGGACAGAGACGACTTCATTTGGAGAGCCAGTGTTGGTTAAGGAGATCACGTGGCGCTGCGTGCTCCTGGGTGTGTCTGTGGGGTGTCCCAGGGGAGCTTAGCACCTGCCCTCGGCACTGAGGGTGGCACTGTGAGTGACACTGTGGTGGCCATCATGCAGCCCCCATGCCTGAACCCCTGAACAGGGCAGGCAAGGAAGGGCCGGTCTGTTCCGTCTTCTAGAGTCCCCATCTTCTGCTCCCGGCCACCAGCGCTCCTGCTTCTCGGGCCTTCAGACTCCCGCCAAAGGGCGCCCGGGCTTTCCTGGCTCTGTGACTCCTGGTCTCCACGGCCTCTGTGCTGGTTTTTAGGTGAATCTCTTTCCCTCCCTCCCCGGCTCCCTCTCCCCACCACCTGGCCGGCCTGACCCTGCTAGGACTCTGTGGCTGGGAATAACGTGTGGTTTACTTCTGACTCCAGGTCCAGGGCCTAGACTGATGCCGGCTGATGACCATGACCACGTGCTGCCACACTCTCAGCACAGGGCTTGGGGAGACTGCGGCTTGGAAAGAGCAAAGTCACCTGCGCTCAGTGAAGTGGCCACACCACACCAGCCTCCTCATTGGCTAAGACGAATCCTGCGTCCACAGGCAGCAAAGCAGCCTGTGGCTTTAGGACTAAGTGTCCCCTGGCTGTCTCCATGGGGACCCCAGCAGTGACTCTGTTCCTCCTCCCAGGTCCCCAGGGCTCCCGTCCAGCCTTGTCTAAAGGCCCTCCACTCATTAGCTGCCTTGGAAATGCCTGACCCTCTGGAAGCGCCTCCAAGTGAGGACCCAACTCTGCCTTCTGCACTGGCCACCAGCAGCTGAGGGCAGCCAGGGAGCAGCCCGCAGTGAGGACTGTTGGCATCCCTAACCCTGTCTAGACCCCCAACACTGCTCAGTGTCCCGCCCTGTCCCAGGGGCCCAGCCCTGAGGGCTGGACCAGCTGGTCTGCAGAGGCCACAGCAGGGGCCCAGGCCCCACCTCCTCTGCAGCTCCCGCCACAGTCCTCAGTCCTCCTCCGGCTTCCCCATCACGTGCGTTCCTCACAGGGGGGCTTCTGCTTGCAGCTCCCTGGGCGCATCACCAAAGGTGCAGGAGCAAGACAGCCCAGCCCTCCTGTCCCCCACGCCAGAGCCAGAGCCAGACTTCCTCCGCCTCACGCCCCTCCCTCCCCACCACTCCTCCTGGGTCTGCCCCACTGTCCACTGACCTGAGCTCCAAGGCCACCCCTAGCCTTCCCGCCACGCCTGCTGGACTCATTGTCCTCACAGTCGCCCCACTCTGCATGGGTCACCTGTCTCTCTGTCCCCCTTGCCCTCCTGGCCAGCTCCCGTCCACTGGAGCCTTGTGCCTCAGGCCCCAGCGACCATCCTGGGCCCCTCCACTTGCTTCCCTCCTCCCTAGTTTCCAAGGCCACCCCTCCCCAGCGACGACACTCAGCCCTCACACTTGCTCAGTGTCTCTCTGCGTGAGCTCCCACCTGTGCATCCAGCCAAAGCTCTAGATTCTAATTTCCTGTTATTGTCTCAGTCATTTGTTCAATTACACCTGCAGTGCCTGCAGGGCGCTCCCGGGACAGGAGTCACCGCACACAGGAGTCACTGCCCACAGAGCGTGCTCAGGGCCGCGCCCTCCCATGTCTGCAGCCTTCTTAGAGTGGCTGGCACTGGCGTGGACGGAGAGCGAAGCGCAGAGTTGGGTCCACGGTTTTGCCTTGGCACAGATGCAATCATGCATATTTCATGCACTGCTGCGACTCGCTTTGATATTTCCCCCGTGTCTGGGGAGCACTCCAGGCTGGCTCACGGAGTGGCCTCACTGTCCCTCCTGGCTGCAGTGTCTGCCCCTGGGCAACCCTCCCGTGGACCAGCTCGCCTCTGCCAGTGGAGAACTGAGGAGCTTCTCTTTTCTTGTCAGTGTTTCTTTCTGTTACCAAAGTGGCGCGGTGCCCCAAGGAGGGGCTGGCGGGTGCACATGGCTTGTTGATGGACAGTCCCAAACTGGTTTCTGAAAAGGCTGTAGAAAGTGTTGCCCACTGGGAGACCCCTGCTCTTCTTGTCCTTTATCATAGTAAGAAAGTACGTCTCTACCGGCTCCAGCGTCAGGGTGGAAACCTATACTGTCTTGTTACTGTCATCGACATTGACTGATTAAGGGTGACAGCGCACACAATTTGTGCCTGTCTGTCTTTATATGTCTTTCCTGAATAGTCAGAATGTATCCATGATTGTGACTCAGAAATCTGGCTCACGTCGTCCCCAGGGGCAGCCTGCCTGGCCTCAGGACTGCCCGCCTCCAGGTGGTGCCTCCCTCTGACCCCCTGCCCAGACGGCACCACCTGTTTCTCCTCTCCCTGGACCCCATCTGCAGGTCCCGCGTGGGTGTTTACCCAGCCTCTTCCTGTCCAGTGGCTCTCGCTGGCCAGTCCAGCTCCTCACCAGGGGCAGCTGTGGTCTGGCTGGGCTTCTGCAGGTCACTCTTGGAGGCTGCTGGCGTTTTTACAGTGTTGGTCTCTTGTAAGAGCCGGGCTCCTCTCCGCTGGCTCAGATTCTGTGTGTGCCAATAAAGTTTACGGCCCCCTTGCATAGCTCTGTACTCGTTTTTGTTAGTTTTTCCTCTCGAGATGTCTTACAGCTATTCTAGCTGTTGTAAATAGAGACAGCTTCCTTTAAATGGTTATTTCTTATGTCTATAGAAAAAGTATAGATTTTTAGATGTCGGCCTGGTCTCTGAGTACATCAGTAAACTCTGATTGGTTTTTTATTGTCTCCCTGGATTTCCCCCACACGTTATGTTGTCAGTGAACCAGGCAAACTTACCCCCTTCCCCCTGGCCTCAGGACTGCCCGCCTCCAGGTAGTGCCTCTCTGTCCCCACTGCAGATCCCGAGTTGGCAGTTTACCCAGCCTCTTCCTGAACACGGTTGGTGTCGACCGGGGCCTCCCAGGTGGGGTGGGAGTACGGGTCTGGACTTCTCTTGCTGCCCCTGATTTTAGTGAGTGCTCAGATGCCCACGGGGCACGGGGCTTCCTCTGCACACTCCTGAGCCGGGGAAGGATTTTAACAGATGTCCTTTGGCACTTGAGCCTGTGCTTGTTCCGCCTGAATGAGTCACGACAGTCACGTTAGGAGGTTTCACATGCCCTGGGACCTGGAGGCAGAAGCTAGGGGCCCGGGAGCTCCCCTGTGGCTGGAGGCGACCTGTGCGGGTGTGGAGCGTGTACTTCCAGGCACAAGTTCATGGTCTTCACCTTCACCCACAGTGGTTTCTGTGCTTTAATCTTGATGCAAATGGTAGAGAAGTTCTTGCAACTTGCTTCATAAACTCAACATCCTATTTTTTAAATGTGCCCGTGTTGATTGACGGTGCGCCCATGGGCTCTTGGTGAGGGGAGCCTGATCCTTCCCCACCGAGAAACTCTCGTCCCCGCCTGCTGGCACGGGCTCGCAGTCCCCGGGGAAGGCCCTGGGCAGAACTGGCTGGGAGGCAGGGGTCTTCAGCCTTCCGTGGGGCAGGTGGGCAGAGCTCTGAGCAGCGCCTGGCACCCTGAGTGAATGCAACCCTAGTGAGACCGAAGCCACCACGACTGAGCCGTGCCGAGGGCTGTCCCCATGGTTGTGCCAATTCACGCTCCTGCCAGCATCGCTTGGAGCTCCCACTTCCACAAATCCACGGCAGCGCAGGATGGTGTCAGACTCATTAATTTTTTACACTCTGATGGTGAAAAATGGCATCTTGTTGTTGTAATTTGTGCTTCCTGGTGTTAGCTGAGGGGCCGGCCGTCTTCTCACTTGTTCACGGTGCAGCTTCTCCTCGTATTTATTGTCCTGATCATCTGCTCGTTTTTCCATGGGGCTGCTGGCCTTTTTCTCATTGATCTCAGGGATTATTTATGTACCCGGGTGGTGATATTTTATCGGTTACGTGAGTTGTAAATATGTCCTCCCAGACCGGGGCTTCTATTTCTTTTTCTCGGTCGGCGGTGTCTTTGCTACATAGAACCTTGACGTCCTGTGTCTGCTGCCCCAACTTTCCCCGGTCTCAGACTGGGCCTGGACCCCCTGCTGTCTTTCTTTCCTTCTGGCGGGATGGTGCTGTGCGGGGGCATGGGCTGGCTCGAGGGCCCCTCCCCACGGAGGCCCTGTGCCTCTCCTCTCCCTGGGTGCCCACCCTGGACCGTATCAGACCCTCTTAAGAGCCATGGCTTTGTAAAAGTTTTCCCATCTGCTAGGTCAGCCCTCAGCCCTCTTCAGGCACGTCCTGGCTGGTTTTGGCCCTTTGCTCTTGTATGCTGATTTTCTAACCCAGCTTGGAAACCTATTTTGGATGTAGATTGGAAACACCTTTAACCTCAACATCAATTTAAAGGGAATTTTCATCATTATTGAGCGCTGCCATCCATGACTATGGTATATTTCTCCATCCAGGGAACCTTCAGCGTTTCTTCCCACTGGAAAGGTCCTGCGCATTAGTGGTCCAGGCACCCCTGGACTCTGTGGTCCCCTTCTCAATCCTCAGGCCATCTTATTATATTACCTTATCTAATATTTTGCTAGTATTTTTTCATGCCAAAGTTACATTCTGCAACTTATCGAACTCTCTAATTGATTCTAATAGTTTTTCTGTAGGTCACCTTGAACTTTCTCGTTGCAAATGACCTGAGAAAGCTTGGACCGTTCCTCTCTGGGCTCATCTTTCTCTCTTGCCCTGATGCCGTTCTGGCCTCTGCGGCACACTGAGGCTTAGCAGTGGATTTGACTTCAGAGGGTGGAGTTGAATTTTACCTGAAGGGTGTTTGCTATGGGATCTGCTCATCCTTATCAGCTAAGGGGATTCTCCTGGACTTTTAGGTTGCTAAGACGGTCTCGTCGCCACAGATCACACGTCAGCATTCGTCTTCTCTGAAGCTTTGCTTCACGAGTCTTTCTGTGCCTCCTGGACTAGCTGTCAGTGTTGTGGTCACTCTATGTGCTCAGTGCTCCTGCAGGTTTTCCTGGGCTGCCTTGGACTCTCCTTGCTCACCTGGCTTCGGGGCCCCAGCCCACCTTCTTCACCGTGGTCGCAGTGTGAGGTGTGACGGTCTCCCAGATGCTCCGCCTTGTCACAAGACCTACTGAGGAACGTGCACCAGGGCTCGGACTCGCAGACCAACCTCCTCTTTGGCTCTCAGGAGGCACCTTCCACTGGGTGGATCCTGGTTGTGTGCTGTGAGGCCTGCTCGCCGTCTTACCATGATTTCCTTATAGCTGTGCCTTTTGTTTAAATTGCCTTTGGTGTATCTCTTTTCAGTGATTTGATCACAGCCCTTCTTGAAGCAGGGATGAATAGCACATAGTGCTCAGTAAGATCCGGTGCATTTGGCTGTGTTCGCCCTCGAGACGCCATTCCTGCAATGAATAGGGAGCACCCTGCCACCCTGCCAGCTCCCGGGCCTCCTGTTTCTGCCTCCAGATCCCACCTTTGCCCTGTCCCCTGCTATGCATGTCACTAGAGTATGTCCCCTGTGGGGGCTCTGGCTTCTTTCCTCATGGGGTCACGGTCAGAGCCACCACCCTGCTGGCAGCATCAGTAGCCCACGCCTTTCTACGACTGAGCAGCCTTTGTCCCCATGAATGTGCAGTTTGCCACACTTCACCAGCTCAGTCTTTGGAATGTTTCCTGTTTGGGGTGATTACACACGAAGCCATGTGAACATTTGCATACAAATCTTTATAGACATATGCTTTCATTTCCCTGGGACTAGCATGGCTGGGTCACATGGTAGGCATCTGCTTGGCTATTTAATAAGCCCAACTGTTCTCCAGGGTGGTGTTACCACGTGTGTACCCCACCGACAGCGTGCGAGATTCCCAGGGGTTCTACATACCTGCCAACACCTGGTAGGTCTGAACTGGACATTCTCCCAGGTGTGAGCCCTTGGATTTGCCCCTTTCACTGACTAAGGCTACCGAGCAGCGCCTCACACCCTTGGTGCCATCCGTATTTGTGGGGTGAAGTATCTGTTCAATTGTCTGCCCTCCTTTTTTGGAGCTTTAATTGCTGTTGTTCCTGAAGTTTGAGAGCTTACCTACTGCTGCGCAGAAGTCCTTTACAGACGTGCAATTTGAAATCACGCTCCAACTCCTGTGTTCTCGTAACCCTGTGTCTGATGAGCGGAGGTTCCTAAGTGTGAAGAAGTGTTTTCTCTTAGTCTACCTCTTATGGATTGTGTGCTTGATGTCTTATCCAAGGTCAAAAAGGTTCTCTGCTTCTTTCTTCTAGATGTTCGTAGTTGGAGGTCTGTGATCCCTTGTGAAGTAGATTCCATGTGTGCTGTGTGGTGTGGAGCCAAGCTCACTTGGGGATCCCGCATCATTTTGGGGGGGGGTGTTCAGGCTTTATTTTCTAGAATTGTTTTCTAAAATATCAACTGAACCCAAAGTGCACAAAAGAGAAAGATTGGAGAAGCTGTTCTTGTAGCAAGGTGGTGACTGCAGCTGCCCCCAGCAACACTCAGTCCTCTCCTGCTCCACCGTCCCTCATAGTGACCACCAAGGCTCGTCACAAAACCCCAGAGTGTCATGGGCCACAGTTGAACATCCCTCTCCCACTGCCACCTGTGATTAGGATTGATCCCCCAGACTGTAGCTGGGGACTTGTGGTTCACAAAACCCTGAAAGGAATTTTACAAGAAAGAATTCTCATTTCCAAATTCTCATATTCCATTTAATATGCTTTAGAAGCTAATGCACACGACCTCAAATCTATATCCAGTAGCCTTTGAGAAACTATTACAGACAAGATTATGTATAAAAATGTTTTCTTATAGAGTTAGAGAAATCCTAGCCTTTGTGAGAATATCACTTTTAACACTAAAATTTAACAAGAGATAATAGGTTTATATCAGAGAAAACTCATTTCATCATAGACACGTAAAATGGCACACAAAAGAAGAAAAATACATCTACACATTTGAAAACAAGCACAACACGAATTTTAACTGTACAAAACATAAATGTCTGTGCTACAGGAAGTGAGAGAAAAAAGAAAGGCCACTTTTTTTATTTTCCAGGATGAAGTTAAAATCCCCTAAGCCCCCATGACCAGAGTTGGAGAGAAGTCCACTGAGGGCCAGGCCTTAGGGTTCTTCCTGTCCTTTGGGGTTCACTGAAACCCATCAGCATCATTTATTGAGAAGCCCACGGTTCCTCCACTGGAGGGCCTGAGGCCCAGCTGGACGGAGCTGGCTTGAGGAGGTCTGCCGTGCTCCACCCCGTCTGCCTCCTTTGTGCTGACTCTGTACCGTTTTAATTCACATGACTTTACGATTAGCCTGGATCAGGTGGATGAGTCCTCCGACTTTGCTCTTTCTTAAAGCCATCTGGACCACCCTGGTCCCTGCAGGTTCCTCATGAATCTGAGACTCCCACCGTCCGTCCACTGCCCTGGGGGACGGAGGCAGCAATGTTTCTAGGTGCTCAGGTCCAACACGTCGTCTTCTGTTAGACGTGTGCCTGACCCTTTGTACCTGCTGAGAGCATTCTGAAGGGTATTGTTTTTAAAGTGTCCACTTCTAATCATTTTTTGTGATTACATAAAAATGCAAGGGATTTGTGTATGCCCACCTTCGGCCTTTCCCCTCTGCCTTTCGTCAGGGCATGTTCTACCGCCACGTCCTCAAAGGCACTGATCCTCTCTTCCGCAGGGTCTCTCCAGTGGTGCCACCCAGCATATCTCCACCGCAGGAATCGCAGTTCTTGCCGTCTGGAGTCTGACATGCATCTTCTCATGCTCTCTCTACCTTCCTTGACATGTGGACTCAATGGACACCAGCTGTTTTAATATCTCCTCTACCACTTTGCTCATGAGCTGTTTCTGGGTCTATTCCTGTGGATCAACTTTTCTTCCCTTTCCGTCTTGTGTTTCCTGTTTCCTGCCTGTCTGGGCTTTTGGTGGGATGCCACACAACCTGACTTTTGCATTCCTGGCTGCTGGCTGTTTCGTGCTCTTTTTCGTACAGTTATCTTGCTGTTTAGCTGTGTGCTCTTTTCAAGGCCTGTGCTTAAGCCTAGCGAGTGGACCCAGCTAGTTCTCTTCCTCTGCTGGGCGAGCCTTCTGAGTACTCTAACCCCTCGTTGTGGGATGGGACTGTGACATGCTGGAGGGTGGGCGTGGGGCCTAGCTCCAGCCCCGTGTAAATTGCAGAGTCCCTCCTGTTCTTGGGCTCTTCTTTCCCCACCTTGGACTCCTTCCTGGGCCTGTGCAGATCAACACCCACAGGAGCAGAGACACCCAAGCTGAACCCGAGCCCTCTGTGCGGCTTCCCCTTCCCGTGCACTTCTCTCCGTGCAGATCCTCTGCCCTCCAAGCCCTGCACACCCGAGCCTCTGAGTACTCCACTGTGTCCTGAGTCAGGGAGCCACTGCTCTGTGCTGAGTCCTGAACATCCCCTTCAGGCCACGGGCTGGGGGTCGCAGGACTCATTCATCCATTTCCTCCTCTATAAATCGCCCTCCGGCCACGCCTGGCTCCCAGAGGCTCAGGACTGTTGGTTTATATGTCCTCCTGGTGTTTTGCTTGTTTAAAATCGGAGGGTCAATCCAGCCGCTGTCCCTCTCACATGGCCGGAGGGAGAAGTCTCCACTGGGCAATATTTACATTGCACTGAGATGCTCTTTCTTGGTTTTCAATCTTAAAAATCAGCCAAGAGACAAAGCATGGAAGATTTCATTATCTCCCACACTGTCACCGAGTCCCTGTGAAGTGCAGGTGAGCAGGCCAATCTCGGGCAGGACGCGGGCAATGAGTGATGTCACTGTGGTTCTCCATCCCACCTGTGAGGAGTCATGTTTCTCCGTCCCAAACCATAAGTCAGGAAAAGAGGCTCGGGTCGCTTACCGTTTGTCAGACAAGTGATGTAAAGGAGAAGACTGCTGACCAAACGAGGGCTCACTAGGGGTGAGCCACAAGGCCAGGCCACAGCTCTGACCAGAACGAGGCATGTGAACACACATATGTATTGCACACCCATGCACACGTACGAATGTGTGTACACTGTGTGTGTTCCTGTCTATGCACATTCATACGTGTGCATGGGTGTGCAATACATATGTGTGTTCACATGCCTCGTTCTAGTCAGAGCTGTGGCCTGGCCTTGCTTCAGGGCTCCCTACACACCGGCCCGGTCACCAGTGATTCTGGCGTGGACGGGGCAGGGTGCAGTTGGGACAGGGCGGAGGGAGGGAAGAGATGTTGCTGCATCCTCTGGAGCTCTCCAAACAGGGACCCGGGGGAACACAGACGCTGTATCACACCCAGTATGTCCATCTGTCCAACCATCCTTCCTGGCCAACCCACGAGGACTGCAGGATTAACAACTGGTTGGGGATCTGAACTCACTCGTGTGCTGGACTGTCCTGCCCCAACCCCTCCCTCTCCACCCTCTGCATGTGTAGGAGGGACGTCGTTCTGAGGCTACCCCAGCCAGTCATGGCCTCAGCACAGGAGAAGTAAACAAAACCCTGCAGAGGGCACAAAGTCAGCTCCGTCGCAGTTCCTAGGAGGACTTGAAGGTTAGGATTCCTGGATGGGGAGACGGGGGGGGATGGAGGTGGGGGATGGAGGTGGGGGATGGAAGGAAAGAGGAAGGGAAGGGCAGAAGACAGCCAGAGAGTGAGATGCCCAGGGCCCCGGGGTCGGGGTGGCAGGGCTGGGCGGGCTGGGCACTGTGGACGCTGGAGGAAAGGGCATCACCCCGCGGAAGTTGGGAGTCATCAGAGGAGCCTCCCAAGGGCCAGGAGGAGAAGGCTCCCAAGCGCATGTGGCCCCGAGGGACACTCAGCCCTGAGGTGGGCTCTGCAGCAGGAAGCAGAGTGAGGCCAAGAGCCAGGGCCTGGGAGGGCCTGGGAGGGCCTGGGAGGGCCTGGGACCTGCAGGGGACCCGGAGCCAGCACCTGGGGACAGCAGGGGGAGCTGAGCTCTGGGCGCTCACAGGCCTCCTGGAGGTCAAGGCCTGCAGGAAGCCGGGGCCCTGCCCTTCCTTCCAAGCCCTTGCTTGCTCCTCACCTGCCTCCCTCCAGGCCCCACAGGGAAGGGTGCCGCTCCACCCCAGGGCCCTGGGAACCCTGCCATAGCTCCTTCCCATCTTCCCACACTCCCTGGGGCCGGGCAGCTGCCTTCCCCTTCACAGACGTGGGCCAGAGGCCAGGGGGTGCCTCCTCACTGCCTCCCTCAATCCTCCCACTCAGGGCACAGGGCCTGCACCGGCCAGGCTGAGGTGCCTTCCAGGTCCAGCACAGGAGTGGGGTGCCCGGGGTTGGCACGACCCAGAAGAAGCTCCTATCAGCTCACAGCCGGCTCCTTCCCTGGGGGGCCAGGGCCAAGGGCTGGCTGGCTCTGGTGGCACTGGCACCAGGTGTCTCTGGAGAGACTGAAGGGTGACCAGGCAGCGCTCCTGTGGAGACAGGCCCCGGGAACCAGCAGCACCCTGTAGCCCTGTGCGAGGAGAACTGCGAGACTCTCACAGGCCCTGTGTCCCCAGGGCTGCCGGAGCCGGGGCTGCACCCTGGCACTTCTGGGGCTCCGCCGATGTGTCCGAGGAGCCCGTGGAAGGAAATGGTTAAGGACCACAGAAGACGTTCATTCACATGCAGGCTCCAGACTTTCCTCCTACCACCCAGGGCCTGTGCAAGCCGATCAATATTTTATGAAGACCTCTCCTGCCAGCACGGAGGGACAGCAGGCAGGGGCTCCAGGCCTCCTTTGCCAAGGGGAGAGCGGGGGACGCAGGCCTGCATGGCCCTGGGCATCTCCGTGCCAATGCCACCCGTCCTGAGGGAGGCCCTGGCCCCTCTGACTCCAGGCTAGTCTCCCCTCCTCTCTCAGGATGTGAGCTGACCATGGAAGGGAGTTTTCCCACCATCCACCTCCTCCAGGTCGCTGCACCCACACAGAGTCCTGCACACGAAGCGTGGACGGTGGAGGCCCGAGTGCCCCTTGGTTCCAGCAGGCATGTGGCCCCAGTGGCCCTGAGAGCTCTCCTGGGCAGACGCACCCTGGATAGGGCACAGTGAACTGTGCTGGTGTCTCATGTCCCCAGAGGCCCGGACCCTGTGGTGGAGGCCACGTGCCGCTCCTCTGCCTGTCTGTGGGCCCCACCTGTCCCTTCCAGAGAGGTCTTGGCCCTGCCCCCCCCCCCTGGCTCTTCACCAGACCTTCAGGGGCAGGAGGAGACCCGCCTGGCCCCTGTCCCTGCCATCACCACCAGCCTGGCCTGCATCCCTCTGTCAAAGGGAAGTCACTGGAGCCCAGTGCAGAGCCCCCTGTCCCCCGGGAAGCCCCGAGGCACAGCCACCAGAGCGCGCAGGAGCAGGGGAGCCCAGTCACCCTGGAGCGGAGCTGTTCAGCTGGGGCTTCGAGGTGGGTCGGGGTCTTGGAGTGAGAGGGGCAGCCATGGGAAGACCCACCATCTGGACAAGAGACATGAGACTCTGGGCACATCGGGAAGGGTGGTAACCCTGGGCAGGGGGTCAGCCTGGAGTGTGGTGAGGGCCCCAGGAGGGCCAGCTGGTGGGCTGAGGAGCTCCTGGTGAGGACCTGTAGTGCAGTCAGCTGAGAGGTGGGGTGCTCTTAAGGACAGTCCCTCTGAGGAGACCAGGTACCGGAAGCAGGTGAGCTACAAGGGCCCTCGGCCTGAGCTCGAGTCCCTGTCCACCAGCTGCTGCAGGTGGGCCTGGGGGGCAGGGAGAGGGGGGCCTCTCTGGGGAGCCCCTGGGCAGAGACGTGAGAGGGTGGTCCTCGGGATGGGGGTCGAGTGGTGTCAGGCTACCCACCCCTGAGGATATGTGGGGGCAATGGTTGGGGCTCACCTAGAATTGGGGTCGGTCCACCAGCTCCCCCTGTGCTGTGCTGAGACAGGTCAGGGCTGGGCCTCCATTTCCCTGGTGGGGGCACATTCACAGACCCTCTGGCTCTGGCTCTGAGGTGGGGAGGGTCAGAGAGCAACTCCCAGCCCCAGGTCCCTGGGGCACCCCCCCTTCGATGGCCAACAGAAACTCGGTGCTGGAAGGGTCTTAGTGGGAGCAGGTGGGCGCTCCCTCCATCAGGCCCCCGAGTGGGCTCCCCAGCCATTGCCTGGTGCTGGAGGCCCGACACCTCAGCAGCAGGACCTTCCCAGGGCCTGCCTCACGCCCCCTGACCGTGCTGACCGTGTGGTTCCCAAACAGCAGCCACCCCAGATTATTTTCCCAGGCACGTGGTGCAGGAGGCCCTCCAGGACCCGTGTCTAGTTCTTCCCCGACTCTGGCCCAGCCCCCTCGTCCTGTCCTGTCCTCCTGAAGGGCAGCAGGGGGCCTGTCATCCCTCTCCCACTCATTCATCCCTCCATCCAGCAGCCCTTCTCAGCCCTTCTGGAACACGAAGCTGCCCCACGTGGCCACGGGGAAGGGCAGACAGACCCCAAGCTTGTTTTACGGAGGAAGAAACAGAGGTGGAAGCCTGTATTCCTCCCTGCTCCCAGGACTCGCCTGACTCCAGAATGTTCCATAGCCGGCCTGGCCTTGTCGTCACGCTGTGCCCAGGGCATGGAGAGCTCACAGAAGGGCTCCAGGGCTTGGCTGGCTGCACTCTGGGCCCTGCTTTGTCCTGGGTTCTTCTCCAGATGCTGGGGTGGCCTGGAGAGGCCAGTCAGTGTCTGGAGGGAGGTGTTGGCCGCAGAGGCCTGCAGGGCTGTTGCCAGTTTCCTGCCTGAAGGAAGGGCACCACTCAGCTAAGCCTCACCCAGGTGCTCACAGGTACTGCTGAAGCCTTGTACTAGTCTGTTTTCTGTTCCTGTAACAAAATACCTGAGGCTGGGGACTTCATGGAGAAAAGGGGTTTGTTTAACTTATAATTCTATTTGTTCCGGTTATGGCACAGGCATCAGTTGACTCTGATGAGGACCCTATGGTGAACGGCTTAACAAAGCAGGAGCTGGTGCAGGAGGGGATATGGCAATGTGAGCCAGGAGCCAGGGAGAGAGAAGGAGGGGCCAGGCCTGCTCTCTGGCACCCCCTCCCTGAACTAACAGTGCCACAGTCTGGCTGGGCACAAATCACGAGCCACTCAAGCAGGAACAAACTTTATTTCTGAACTCCCGCGAACGCCACCCATGCGGCCTTCTCCGGGGACACACCACACACCAACCGGAAATCCCTCCTCCGGCACTTCCCCAACCAACACAAACTCTCCTGGAATCCCCATAAGAACTCCAAAGTAGCGAGAACTAGCGGGCCCAGTGGACCGCAGGGGTCTAATATACAATTGAATACACAGCTTAACATAACCATCATCATCTCAATAGCTCACTGGATCACCTCTCAACCACTAAAATGCCATGCGTTATTCCGACTCAGCTGTGGCTCTCAGCATCTCCCCCCTTCTGTTTAATTAAACACCAAGCATGTGGCTTAGGGACCGTGCCTGTCTTAGGTTGTCCAATACTACATATGGCCCTTACCCGTCATCAGATGAGCTGACCTCAAGGTGTCAGCCTCCTGTCTTAGGTTGGTACCATTGCAATTGGATCATACCCATCAATGACTGCTGGTTTAGCATACTGCCATACTTGTGGATAGGCCTTTGCACCAGTGGGGGGGGGGGTGAGGTTCTTTGCCTCACCTCTGTTGGCCCCCAAATTTGGCCTTGGTGCCAGTGGGGGGGGGGTGAGGTTCTTTGCCTCACCTCTGTTGGCCCCCAAATTTTAGCTGAATGACCATCACAAGCAGAAGGGAAGAGGATACAGAAATGCCACGACACCAAGCCAATTGACGGCTTCTTTGGAAAAATTGTACCACCGGTGACACCATCAGCAAAGATGCCCCAGCACTACCACAGTTCGCTGCACCAACAGATAGTTCACAATGCATACAAGTGATACATAGTCCAGGCAAGTTCTGCAAGCAGTTCAAAGCAGAGGAATCCATCAATATGTCCATTTCCTCCCAAAGTAAATCGACTCCTTGATTGAGCATCACTTGTTGAGTTATTATTCATTGATGCATCAGTTTATACAGTTTACTGTGATGGCTATCATAGAAGCTGTAGTTTGGTTTCATCTTTGTCTTCACCAGCACTGGGATGAAGATAGGAATTCTGGCAATGATGGCTAAAAAAAATTATGTAACATTCCAGCAGGTACTAAAAGAAAGCAATTTTCTAAACAATTTAGTATCCTGAATAGAATTAGATATAACGAATAGGAAAGGTGAAAGTAAACAAACAGATCTGTTAACCTCCTTTTTTGTTCACATAGTAAAACAATACTCAACAGCTGTTTACCCAATTTAAATTAAACCATTTAAATCATGTGAATAAAAAGATATTTATTGTTCCGGGTATGGCTCCTCATATATGATCTATGGACATACGCACATACAGACATACAACAAAAATCACAAGTGTGCACACATAACATACAACACATAAGACAATAGTAAAGGCCTTGTAGCTTTACACAGGTGAAATCTCCATTGCAATGTTTAAAAACTCCACAGTCAAAAAATAAAACAGATCTGTATGAGCTCAAAAATAAAATAGAACTTCATGATGTGGGAAAAGGCAATAATAAAATAGATATTGAAAAAAGGCATCCTGGTTACCACCTGGGTTTGACTCTTCTTTGGATATCCCATCCTTTTTCCTGTAACTGCATATGGGTCTGAAAGTATTCCCACAAGCAAACCCCAAGGTTTTTTACATTTGAAATAGCCTTAATGGTGTTCATTATTCATTAGCCTCCAGGTGTGGGAGAACCACTGTCGCAGATGTAAGGATATCAGCTGTTATGGATTTGAGCCAAGTCATCTTCTTTTTGGTCTGTAGAAATCGCTTTAGTTAGTCTCTCTGAAATCCAAATCAGCTGCTGTTCTCCCTGTGAAAACACACAAACAGACCCCCGACTCCAGACAATCACTGGATCAGGACCTTTCCATTGTCCTGTTAGAATACCTTTCCAAACTACCTTAGGCTTATGTACATTTTTTGGATACATATGCCTTTCCACAGCACTAAGCCCTGATGAATCCAAATTTAAAAAGTTTAGAGTAAAAAGGGTTATTTTAAGTTTATCTTTGGGGAATATATACAGGTCCCTGAAGAACTTCAGCAGTGCTTCCTGGCAGCCCAGTGGCCACATCACTGGCCCCACCCCTGAACAGCCCCATTACCTCTAGAGGGCACACTGGGAACCACCCTGCCACTCACAAAACCTTATGGGGACACACTGGGGTCAAACCAGTGGGCCTGCTCTCCCTGGTCCTGCTCCCCCTGCCCCTGCTCCCCTGGTCCTGTTCCCCCTGCCCCTGCTCCCCCGGTCCTGCTCCCCCTGGTCCTGCTCCCCCTGCCCCTGCTCCCCCGTCCCCTGCTCCCCTGGTCCTGCTCCCCCGTCCCCTGCTCCCCTGGTCCTGCTCCCCCTGCCCCTGCTCCCCTGTCCCCTGCTCCCCCTGCCCCTGCTCCCCCGGTCCTGCTCCCCCTGGTCCTGCTCCCCCTGCCCCTGCTCCCCTGGTCCTGCTCCCCCGTCCCCTGCTCCCCCGTCCCCTGCTCCCCTGGTCCTGCTCCCCCTGCCCCTGCTCCCCCGTCCCCTGCTCCCCCGTCCCCTGCTCCCCTGGTCCTGCTCCCCCTGCCCCTGCTCCCCCGGTCCTGCTCCCCCTGGTCCTGCTCCCCCTGCCCCTGCTCCCCCGGTCCTGCTCCCCCTGGTCCTGCTCCCCCTGCCCCTGCTCCCCTGTCCCCTGCTCCCCCGTCCCCTGCTCCCCTGGTCCTGCTCCCCCTGCCCCTGCTCCCCCGTCCCCTGCTCCCCTGGTCCTGCTCCCCCTGCCCCTGCTCCCCTGTCCCCTGCTCCCCCGTCCCCTGCTCCCCTGGTCCTGCTCCCCCTGCCCCTGCTCCCCTGTCCCCTGCTCCCCCGTCCCCTGCTCCCCCTGGTCCTGCTCCCCCTGCCCCTGCTCCCCTGTCCCCTGCTCCCCCGTCCCCTGCTCCCCCTGGTCCTGCTCCCCCTGCCCCTGCTCCCCTGTCCCCTGCTCCCCCGTCCCCTGCTCCCCTGGTCCTGCTCCCCCTGCCCCTGCTCCCCTGTCCCCTGCTCCCCCTGCCCCTGCTCCCCCTGGTCCTGCTCCCCTGCCCCTGCTCCCCTGTCCCCTGCTCCCCCGTCCCCTGCTCCCCCTGGTCCTGCTCCCCCTGCCCCTGCTCCCCTGTCCCCTGCTCCCCCTGCCCCTGCTCCCCCGGTCCTGCTCCCCCTGGTCCTGCTCCCCCTGCCCCTGCTCCCCCGGTCCTGCTCCCCCTGCCCCTGCTCCCCTGGTCCTGCTCCCCCTGGTCCTGCTCCCCCTGCCCCTGCTCCCCTGGTCCTGCTCCCCCTGGTCCTGCTCCCCCTGCCCCTGCTCCCCTGTCCCCTGCTCCCCTGGTCCTGCTCCCCCTGCCCCTGCTCCCCCGGTCCTGCTCCCCCGGTCCTGCTCCCCCTGCCCCTGCTCCCCTGTCCCCTGCTCCCCCTGCCCCTGCTCCCCCTGCCCCTGCTCCCCTGTCCCCTGCTCCCCCTGGTCCTGCTCCCCCTGGTCCTGCTCCCCCCTGACCCTGCTCCCCTGGTCCTGCTCCCCCTGGCCCTGCTCCCCTGGTCCTGCTTCCCCTTCCTGTCCCCTGCTCCCCCTGGCCCTGCTCCCCCTCCCCTGTCCCCTGCTTCCCCTGGTCCTGCTCCCCCTCCCCCTGCTCCCCCTCCCCTGTCCCCTTCTCCCCCTGGTCCTGCTCCCTCCCCCGTCCCCTGCTCCCTGGCCCTGCTCCCCCTTGGGGCTGCGTCCTGGCTGCACCCAGCTGGGAGAGCAAGGACGCAGCAGGGCAGCAGGGTGGTTTCCAGGGTCCAGCGCTGCCCTGTAGCTGGCCCAGGCGGGTTCTGTGCTGGATTTGCAGCCGGGGTGCAGGCTGGGCTGGAGGAGCGGGTGGGTGGAGTGGAGCGGGCCTGGGGCCAGGCTTGGCCAGGAAGAGCAGGACAATAGGTGCACTCAGCTGGGCTTCAGGTCTTCTCAGTGATGAGCTGCATGGGTGGAGCCTGGAGGAAAAGATTCAGGGGGATGTGGCTCCGTGGGGAGCAGAGGCTCCACTGAGGCCAGGCCCCTGAGAAGGCACCGATGGCCGGGGGCTCCGCTCTCTGCCAGGCTGCAGCCCACGGCCTAGCCCGCTGTTCTCCAGTGAAGCTCCGTGTGGATAATGTGCCTGTGATTACAGCCGACCAGGGGCCTCGGGCCTTCGCCAGGCTGCAGGCCATCCACACCCGCAGAGGGGGCAGGGGCAGAGGGGCCGTGGGCCCGTCGCTCAGTGGGGGAGAGGTGGCCCTGCGCTGTCCTCCTGCTGCCGTCACGGGCTGGGGCTTCCTGGTGCCATGGTCACTGGAAGGCCGCTCCATGCCAGCAGCTGTGACCTGGCTCACCCGGCTCCTCCTTGCTGCCCCCCAAGCCTCCTGGAGCACCCTCCTCAGGAAGCCCCGGCCAGCCACCCACCTGGCCCTCTCCCCGGCTGCCCGTGGTCTGGGTCTCCACCCCTGGTCAGACCAGCTTCCTCTTCCCTGTGGGGGCCCCTGGTGAGTCTGGGACTCCCCCTCCCAGTGAGGTGGGAACAGCCTCCGTGGACAGCTGGGAGGCAGGGCAAGGCCTCTGACAGTGGGGGGTCGAGAGAAGGACTCCTGCCCAGCCCCACTGCTCGGCCTTCAGTGCCTCAGTTTCCCCTTCTGTCACAGAAGCCTGTGCTCCAGGTGAGATTGGGTTGGTGGTACAAACCCCCCATAACGCCCCCCCACCCTCCATCTCCCTGTGGGCCGTGCTAGTGTCCTGGGGCCACCTTTGTCACACCTCAGATGGGCAGCTTGGACAATGGAGGAGTATCTGACCATCTGCAAGCAGGAAGCCCAAGGTCAAGGTGGCAGCAGGTGGCTCCTCCTGAGGCTGTGAAGGGGAGTGTGCCTGGCCTCTCGCCTTCCTGTGGCTGCAGCCACCTCTGGTGTTGCGCCTGTGGACGCATCTGCCCTCATCTTTACTGGGCATTCCCCAGGCCGTGAGGATACACCCAGCAGGCAAGGACACCCCTCTCCCTGTGCCTTCCCCTCAGTTTCAACCACAATGACCTACTTCCCGTGAGACCTCATTCCCAAGAACTGCGGGTTGGGACTTCAACACTGGAGCGTCAGGGGCAGAATCCACCCTGGGCATGTGGAGAGGGTGGCCTGGCTCTGGGCTGGGCACTGAGCGCCTCCTTCTCTCCTCCCCCCCCATCCTCGCCCCTCCTGAGCTCTCTGTCCCCTCCTTATTCCTGGTGTCCCTGCCCTGCCAGCCCAAGCCACTCTGTCCTGCCGCAGCAGGGGCGGGTGTCCCCAGCAGGCAGTGGAGCCTCCGCAGTCACCCGGAGGACCCAGGAGTTCTGTAATGGAAGACTCACGGGCACCGGTTGTGCCTGGGCCTTGCTAGCACTCAAGGGGGACCCAGGTGTCCTGCTCGATGGTCAGCACCCACAGACGGGCAGGGGAACCTGATTCAGACTGCCTGGGGCATGTGCCCAGCTAGCAGCTGACTGGCCCGGGCACCCCTCTCTGTGGCCTTCAGGAGTGGCCAGATGGGTGAGAGGCCCAGGGCAGTGGGTGCTGGCCCTGCAGTCCTGGGCAGTTTCCAGTGGGAGGTAGGGCTGAGGGAGGAGGGCAGGCACCTCACTGCGTCACCCAGGCAGATCCCAAACTGCTGGGTCCAGCGATCCTCCCACCTCAGCCTCCTAGGTAGCTGGGCTGCAGGCCCACGGCCCTGAGCCGGGCAGTATGGAGACCAGGCTCCAGGTCTCGCTGTGACTGTGCAGGCAGTGGCCTGCCCAGTGTCCTGCAGGACCCCAGAGCTGAGCCAGCGCCCAGCCCTGGGCACACCACAGCAGCTCAGTTGTCAAAGGTGTGGACTGAGGCTGTGGTTGGGCCTCATCCCTGCACCTGACCCTGTCACCCAGAAGGCCAGGAGGGTCACCTCCACTAAAGGCAAGAACGCCATCTCACAATGCAAGCCTGGGAACCACACGGCTCAGCTGGTGTCCACCCGGGGCTAGGGTGTGGGGGAGGCGCCATGCCTGAAAGATGGCCACAGTGGTCATGGCCCTTCAGGAGCTCACAGCTGCCCAAAGCAGAGATGGTCCCTAAAAAGGCCAGCACATGACTTACACCTAAAGGGGGTTCAGTGGCAGGGTGTGGGCTGCCGCCCAGGGATAGGTTTGGTCAGGGGTCATTTTTCACAGAGGAGCAGGTGCCCTGCATGCCCCTGGTCAGAACCCCTGACCTGCTGGACGGACATAGCTCCAGGACCAACCAGGGCAGGGCTGCAGCCTGGAGGGGCAGCTGGGCTGGGGTGGCATGCCAACTCAGAGTCTGATGTTCTGCTCCTGGTCACTCCACAGACGAGGAGAGGCTGGGAGGCCCATTGAAGATTCTCCTTTGAGCCACAAGTTCCTTCCCCAGGCTTCAGACCTGGGTGGTCAGAGCAGGGCTTTGCCAGGAGCTGGTTGCCTGTCCAGCTCCCCTTTCCTGGAAGAGAGTGTCTGTCCCTGGTATGGGCAAGCAGTCAGGGCCAGGTCAGGGCTCCGTGTCCACAGTATGGGCTACTGGGAGCCAGGACCCTGCCTGGACCCACAGGCTCCCTCCCAGAGGAACCGCCGTCTGGGGCCTGCTGGTGCAGAACCTTCCTGGAGAAGCAGCTGCTGCACAGGCCGTGGCCAGCTGCCAGGGCACTCAGGGGCCAGGGTGCAGGCTCCAGGGCCGGGGCCAGCCAGCTGTGCCTCAGCTCCAGCTCACGAGGAAGGGGGTGAGGGCAGGAGCCAGGAGAGCCTGGCAGGCAGGGAGGTGCTTGCCCAGGATCAGGGACATAGGGACAGGAGGAGCTGGGTTGTCAGACTTCCCAGGATCCCCAGGGCTGACCTTTGGTGAGCCAGGGGTTTGGGTTCTTTCCCTGACTCTGAATGTCTCTGGCTTCCTGGCCTGGGAGAGCTGGCTGCCCAGTCCAGGTAATCAGACCGTGGGGGCCCTAGGCAGGCATGCTGCCATGCCCAGTGTCCCTGTGGTGGGGCCTAGCCAGCCCAGGCGGAGTAGAAGCCCAGCCAGAACCCTCTCTTAGCTGGGTGGGGACTGTCTTCCTGGGCTCCCCTGCTGGGCAGGGTGAGGTCTGAACCCTGCTGCTCTCCTCCTTCCTAGACAGGACCGCCCTCCACTTTCCCTGAGTGGTGACAGCCTACCAGACCGGGCCTGCCCAGGGGGCCTGGGGTAGCACTGTCCGCTGTGGACTTCTGCAGCCCTCAGACCTATCGCCCCATCCAGTGGGGCACCCCGCTGCTGGAGGGTCATCCCACCAACCACCTGCCCAGGCTCCTCAGCCATCAGAAACAGGCAAGTGTGAAAACTGTCATGGCCAGGCGAGCCCGAGGTGACAGGAGGACAGATGTCACATTGGGGTCCTGGGTGGGACCCTTCACAGACAGAAGGGGAAAGCAGGAAGTCTGAATAAACTAGGGCTGGGTTAACAGCGTACCAATATCAACTGGTTTGTTACAACAAATGCATTCCACTAACATGTTGGTGCAGGGGAAATCGGGGGCTGGGTGGGGACTCCCTGGGCTACCTTTGCAGTTTTCCTGTGAACTCAAAACTGTTCTAAATGATGGCATTTGTTGGTAAATGGGTGGGGCTGGAGAATATCATGAGATATCATGAGATAGTGAGATAGTGATCCCCCCAAAACAGAGGCTGATGTTTCTTTCCTCTGATATGTGGATGCGAATGAGGGGGGACTAGGGAAGAGTTACTTTAGACTAGGTAGGAGGGAGTGAAGGGAGGGGAGAGGGTACTGGGCAGGGAGGACAATAGAGTGAATGGACACCGTTACCCCACATGCATAGGACTGCACAGCGGGTGGGATTCTGCACCACGTGCAACCAGAAGAGGGAGAAGTTATTCTCCATCTTTGTGCGATGTGTCAAAGTGCACTCCACTGTCATGCATAACTAATTAGAAAACCCAAAAACTAATAAAGGTCGGCAAGAGCATGATGAGGCACAGTTTTAAAATAAAAGAATAAACAAAAAAAACTGTTCTAAAAAGCAACACATTATAACTGCCGTTGGGTGTGGGCTATAGATGACACCACAGGTGCCCTTTGACATTTGAAGCTGGCAGTGAGGACAGAGGCGTACTGTACTGTCCCAGTTGCTCTTGTGGTGTCTGAAATTTACGTCACAAACAGGGGTTTGGCAGAAACCAACAAGGTGGTGCTTGGGAATCTGTCTGCCCAGCACCCGGCTCGGCTCGCAGCCACACCCACGGGCCTTGTTGAAACAGGATTAACTGGACACACCTCAGCGGGCACACCTTGCCTTCCACCCTGACCTGGAGTGGGTTCCGCAGATGGCGCAGCAAAGGCCCGGCGAGGGGATGGGAGTGGGCCGCTGCAGGGGAGTCCAGGAGCTTCTGCTGGTAGGAGGGGCCTTTAGTGCCTGTCCTGCCTCCTCCTGGGGCTCCTCCCGCCCCCCTTCCTGGGCCTCAGCAGCCCCAGGTAGCTGGGCCTGCAGGCATGCACCACCACACCTGGCCAGCACCTAGAGCAGGAGCTAATGGGCCATGGTGCAGGGGACACTGCTCCTGAGGCAAGGGTCTGGGGGTCCTGGTGTGAGGGAACGTAGCCCTAGCTCTCTTGCTCCTGGGGCTTGCTCTCAGGAGGGGCAAGGGTTGTGGAGACTTTGTGGGATGCAGGGATGGAGGCCCCCTGGCTCCCATAGTCCATCTCAGACATTGGCTTCTCCAAGTCCCCACACAGGGACTCACAGCAGGTACCGCTGCCTCCGTTCACAGGCACAGGACTGAGGCTGGGAAAAGCCACACAGCCAGAGACTGCGGAGTTGTGGTGCCCCCTGGGCAGCCTGAGACCCCTCTGCCTGCACCCAGCCTCCAGCTCCATGCCTCGCCTGAGGGTGGGAACCATCCTCCACCCCACCCCCACTCTGCACCCCCCACCCTCCACCCCTCACCTTCCACCCTCCACCCTCCAACCCCACTCTGCACCATCCACCTCCAACCCTCCACCCTCCACCCTTCACTCTGCATCCTCCACCTCCCACCCTCCACCCTCTACCCTTCACTCTGCACCCTTCACCCCCCACCCTCCACCCTCTACCCTTCACTCTGCACCCTCCACCCCACCCTCCACCCTCCACTCCTCCACCCTTCACTCTGAACCCTCCACCCCCACCCTTCACCCCACCCTCCATCCCCCACTCTGCACCCCTCACCCTCCACCCTCCACCCTCCAGCCTCACTCTGCACATCCACCCTCCACCCTTCACTCTGCACCCTCCACCCTCCACTCCCCACCCTCCACCATTCATTCTGCACCCTCCACCCTCGACCCTCTCACCCTGCACCCAGCACCATCCACCATCCACCCCCCACCCCTCCACCCTCCACCCTCCACTCCCCACCCCCCACCCCTCACTCTACAGGATGCTGCCTGGGGAGGGGGGGACAAGGGTCTCATAGGGAAGGAATGGGTGGAGAGGAAAGTCAGGCCCTGAGTGCAGGGGCTTGGGCCCAGCATGTCCTGGGTTTGAGTTCACAGCTGGAGAGCTGCCCCCTCTCAGACACTGGCCTTTGCTGCCCAGGACATGTGACAGTGCTGCACTGGCCGTACCTGAACAAGGACGCCGTAGTGAGGACCAGGGCCCAGAGAACGGAGGGCACTATGTGGCCTGAGGACCCCCAGCCCTCTGGACCCACATGTGCGGCTGACTTGTGTCCACTCATGGAGGACAGCCTGGGCACCCACTGCACCATGTCCTGGAGCCAGGCCCTGGGGCTACACAGGGCCACCTCCCATCTCCCGGGGAGTGGGGTCCGCATTCCCCATTTCGCAGCTGGGGAAACGAGGTGAGGGAACAGACGGGGGTGGGCAGCACAGGACTGGAGCAGGGTAGCACTCCCACCCTGGCTTGGCTGAGGCTCCATGGTGCCCAGGATGACCTGCCTCCAGCCAGGGTTTCCAGAGGTGCCTCCGCTGAGCAGGGAAACAGATACGGGACTGCCCAGGTGATCCGCCGTGGTGAGTCCTGCAGAAATAGGAAATGAACAAGGGCCCAGGTTCACCCAGCAAGTGCACACACACATATTTTCACAAGTGTGCAGGATATCCTTGCATGTGTACATATACATAGAGACACGTGTGTGGCAGAAACACGTGCACACTGGGACACAATGCATGTGCTTGGGCATACACATTCACAATCTCTCTCTCTCTCTCTCTCTCTCTCTCTCTCTCTCTCTCTCTCTCTCTCACACACACACACACACACACACACACACACATCCCTGCTCAAACCTGAGGCAGCATGTCTGCAAACATACTGGCTAATAATGTAAACAAACCCCTGCTGGTGCCACAGCCTCATGCAAACCACTTAGAAATAAGTACTCAGGGTTCCAAAATAGGCAGGAAGTCCCCAGGAAAGGCCCCAGGCCCCAGGTCAGGTGCTGCTGGAGCAGGTCCCCCAGGTAGGGACAGGGCTGCACAGGCCCCTCCCCAAGCATATTTCCCTGGGACTACCACAGTCAGCCATGTGGGCTGCTCCAGGCTTGGGTCGTGGTCCATTTCCCATGTTCCTTAGGTCCTAGTTGCCCCTCACAAGACCAGCCCTGACCACCACCCCACCGAAGCACCCCTCTGGGTGCCCACCCCACCAGGCCAGAGGCCACCTCACTGCAGCCCTGGATCCTCTTGGGGTGCAGGACCTCTGTGCGGGAGGCTCGTTCCAGACCTGTCTGCCCTTTGGCATTGGTTCCTGCTCTCTGGTGCTCCCTGGGTGGGGTGTGCGCCGGGAACAGTCTGGGAAAGAACTGGAGGGGTTCCAGTGTGTCATCAGGGTGAGGAGAGGCGGTTGTTACTGGTCACTGGTGCTGGGGTTGGATGCTGGGGCCGCAGCAAGGCACACTGGGGCCCCAGGCCCGGGCTGAGACGGGCCTGCCAACCTAGCTAGAGCCCACCAAGGGTCCCCACGCAGCCCCCACGCAGCCCAGCAGCCTGGAGGGTCCAGAGCGCGGCCTCCCACAGGGGGCACAGGGGCTTCTCCTGGGGGAGGGGCAGCAGCCTGCTGTGCACACCCCACTACCGCCCAGCTGGGGTGGGAGAGGGGGAGCCACCCAGACCACAGCCCTTCATCTCCTGCTCTGAATCTTTAAACAGCACTTTCCGGTGGGGGTGTCCGAGCTGCGCCACTCGAGGAGCACGCCCAGGCTGGCTGTGACACATGGAAGCCCTGGGGAGCAGGCCTGGCGGCTGCAGACCACCTCTGCCCAGCCTCTGCCACGGGCCTCCCTCCAGGCCTTGCTGCAGCCCCAGGAGCCCTGCTGAGAGGTCCGTGACTCCAGGTCTGCTGCTGGGACCCGTCCTGCCCTCCATTGGGCCTCTGATGCCCTCCAGCTCCAGGGAGGGGCCCTCGGTCCCCGCAGACCCTGACCCTCCCCACCACCCTCCCACTCCCGGGAAAGATCCACATGCTGCTCCTCCCCTGGACCCCCTCAGCCAGGTCTCTTCCCTGAGGCCCCCGCGCTTGGCCTGGGGGTAGCTATGGTCCCACTGGGCACCATCTGCCATGGCCCTCCCAGCGGACACCACCTCTTGGGTTCCAGGACCTAGAGCTTCTGGTGCCAGGACTGGGAAGGCCCAGGCGGCCAGGACAATTGGGTCAGGGTCAGGCAGATACAGACTGCACTTCCCTCACCCCCAGGTGATCCTGAGGCGGGCCTTCTGTCTGTCTCTGTCAGGGTGGCCACGTGGGCAGTGTCCAGGCAGAAGGAGCCGCTACAGCTGGCATCCAGGGTCATACAGCCCAGCGAGAAAGGGGCCTGGGCCATGGAGGGAGGCAGCGAGGATGACCTGGCCCTTGAGGGATGGGCCTGGGGTACAGCCTGGGGACAGACAGGGCGGCCCAGCAGCTTCCTCCAGGGGGAGGGACAGGGGCCCAGGGACTTCATCTTGCAAACTACTGGACAGGAATGCAAAGGACCCTGAGGCAGGGGACACCCGTGTTCCATCTCTGCTGGGACAAATTCCCACTCTGTGGCCTGGGGAACATCTGCAGGCCATGTGTGCCCACCATCTCCTTGTCCCCTGGACAAGCCTGCCTAGTGCCATCACCTCCCTCCTCCCCAGCAGCCAAGCCGCCCTCCCCAGTGGAGGGTCACTGTCCCCCACAGGGCCCTGTCTTGGGAGGGACTGGGAAGGAGAGTGGCTGACTCTGAGTAAGTGGAGACAGGGTCCCCTGGGACCCCCCGGGTGGCTGGGGGCACCTGGTGCCAGTGTGCAGGTGGGCGGCAGAGAGAGTGGCCATCCTCCTGGGTAGGCTCATCCGCGAACCCTGTCTCCATCATCATGGAAGGGCGTAGAGCCATGGCGCCCATCATGGAGGGCCAGGTGGGGAGGAGTGGCCCCTGGGGCAGGCATGGCTGCAGGAGCAAAGGCCATTAGCTTCTGTCCTGTCTGGGTGTGCTCGGGTCACCAGGCCATGTGGCCATACAGCATCCTGGCTACACTTAGCCTGAGGTGAGCTGTCATTTCCCCAGGGGCAAAAGAGGACGTGGATGTCACCATGTCAGAGACCCTGAACGGCTGAGGTCAGAGGGCACAGGAGCCTGGAACGTTCTCTTCAGAGGCCCTGAAGGTTATAAACCTCCCTCACCTGGTGGGTGAGGGACCAGAAGCCCAGCTTGGCATCCATGGCTATGACTGAGGGCAGACGTGGACTTGTCCTATTCAGAGACATCCCCATGCCCCCGGTACTGGCCAGTCTTATAGCCGGTCCAGGACAGTCCCTGCCATGCCCCTGGAGAGCCACACAGGCCCTGGGCCTGGGGTCCAGCTTCCTATGCTGCTTTACCGAGGGGGACGGGTAAGCTCAGGGAGGCCATTTCTGTGCAGGGAGTGGGCACATGTCTAGGGAGGCCCCGTGGTGCTGGACGGAGCCTGCTGATCCATGAACGCCCCAAATTCCACCTTTGGTGCCGTGAGTTAACCCAGCTTTGCTAACGAGGAGCTTGTAACTCAGTCGTGTGATGGCCGGCACCTGGTCCAGTGCTCACTACTGCATTCCAGAGAACAGGTGAGCTGGACACAGGTCCAGCCCCTCCTGTGGCCACGGCCAGCCCCCTGTCCACCTGCAGACTGGCCTCGTGGTGTGCACGCTGGCTGGTCCCAGCACCCAGCAGATCTACGTCTGCTTCTTACAGACTGCAGAGCCCAGAGGGGCCGCTGCGTCCCTCCAGGCCACTGCTGGCCCCAGCCCACACTGCTCCTTCGCTCACTCAATACATTTTATGGAGTCCTAGTGTGGTCCTTGAGCAGCCCCTCGGAGGACATGGCGCCCAGCCCCGCCCATGTGTGGATGCCCTTCGCTCCCCAGACACGGCCTCCACTTCCCACCAGTCACAGTCGTCTGCAATTAAGAGGCCACCAGGCTGGACGCGCCCCTGGGTGGCCTGTGTCCTCACTGTGGGAGAGCCCAGAGCCTCTCAGGAGGGCAAGCTTTCTCCAAGAGGTCTGCTTGGGGTCGAGGGACCCACGTGATGGCCTGAGGACCAGCAGGGCTCCCCTGCAGTCACCTCCAGGGAGGCTGAGCTCACGTCATGAGTTCAGGGCCACCGAGCCCCGGCAGTGAGTGTGTCCAGAGCAGGACTGAGGCTCCGAGCGAGCGGCCACAGGCAGGCAGAGTGGCCGGGCGCTGGGTCTCCAGGCTGCACTCTCCAGGCAGGGCCCAGAGTGAGAGGGCAAGTGGGACCCAGGAGGCCGAGGTCAGGCCGTGGTGGGCAGGCGGAGTGGGGGCCAGGCGGAGTGGGGGGCAGGCAGAGTGGGGGGCAGGCAGACAGGTGTGATGTGCTAGTTTATTGAGTGGAATAGAAAGTCTCAAAATCAGACCCACAGCCGCTGTCACAGCCCCAAGTGCCAGGGCCTGGGGGAGGGTGGGAAGGCTCCACTTCCCCTGGGCTGAGGTGTGCTCTGCAGCCCTGGGATGGGATGGACCTTGCTCGGGGTGGCTCCCAGAGGTCCCTGCATGGCAGCCAGGATGGTGGCCTGTGGGCTTTGAGGAGCACTGGGAGGGGATGGCCAGCTGCCATGTCAACAGGAAGCAGTGGCCCTCTGCAGGACAGGTCATGACCAAAGTGGCCTGGCCAAGCACTTCTTCCCCGAGGCCTTCGGTCCCGCTGGGCGGGGGAGGTCCCTGCAGACCCCCTCCACCATCTTGCAGCGAAGGGCACGCCCAGGGCTGCTCCGGTGGCCTGGACACCCAGGCTTGCCCTAGTCTCCCTTTCACCAGGGACCCCAGAGAGACCCACGAGTGTTTCCAGCACCCTCCAGCCTCCCACCCGAGCCTGCGGATAGTCCTGCGGGCGGTCACCTCCTGAACAGCCCCCGGCTGAGGCCTCGTCACAGCCCCCCAGGCCTCCAGTGTTGCAGTCAGATTTTCTTCTGTTGTGGCCAAAAGACCTGACAAGAGCAATTTTAGAGGAGGAAAAGTTTACTTGGGGCTCAAGGTCTCAGAGTCCACAGATGGCTGACTCCTTTGCTCTGGGCCTGAAGTGAGGCTGAGCATCTGGTGAAGGTGTGGGGAGGAGAGGGGCTCAGGACAGGGCACCAGGACACAGGGGAGCTCTGCTCACCAGGAACCAGACAACCCCCCGGGCACGCCCCTGACCCACCCCCTCCAGCCACCCCCTACCTGCCCACAGCCACCACCCACTCAAGTGGATTAACGCACTGGCACTGACGGACTAAGGCTCTCGCGGCCAATCCTTTCACTCCTAAACCCTTTTGCTTGTCTCCCTGTGAATTCTGGGGACACCACATCTTTAAACCATAACAGCCCCTTGTGGGCAAGCCTCAGGGCCACTGCAGCTCCCAGAGACATTGGCACTGAGCTGCCCGCTCTCTGGCAGAGGTGCCCGCTGGGGCTTCGTGTGCCAGGTGCTCAGGAGTCTGCCGTGCAGACGGGGCCTGGAGAGCTGCCAGAGAGGAGCAGAGCGTGGAGGGTGGACCCTCGTCCAGCCCCTGCCCAGCAGGGTCTGGATGTCCAGGGTCCCCTTCCCTGCCCGCAGCCCAGGTGCTGGTCCCAGTCTGTTAACAATAATGCATGCCTGCCTCCGGCTCTGCTCCTCCCGAGAAGCTGTGATGGCTCTTTGTCTAACATGCTCCGTTCAGATGGCAAAGGTGAGATTAGTGAGCTTGCCCAGGACCCGTCAGTCCAGACACACCCATGGCCGTCTCTACTCGGCTGCTCGTCCACTACCGCCAGGTGGACACCACTGCCAGCAGGTCCCAGGTGTGCAGAGCTTCAAGCATCCCCAAGGGGGTCTTCCTCAGGTGGCCTCAGTTTGCCCACAGCCCAGAGTGAGGCGCAGTCCTTCCCTGACTCAGACTGGTCCTCACCCTGCTGCAGAGGACTCCTGCTTCCCAGTCCTGGTGCTGTGTCCTGCCATGCGAAGCTCAGCTCATCGGCTGCGCTTCCCTCTCTTTCCAATCCCAGAATACACAGGAGACTCCGCTGGAGGAAGAGCATCACAGAGCCCAGAGAGGAACACCCTGAGAACCAGAGTGGAAGGTCTGCAAGGGAGGGGAGGGCGGAGGGGAGGAGAGAGAGGTGGGGAAGGAGGAGGGGAGGGAGGAGGGGAGGGAGATGAGGAGGGAGTTGGGGAGGAGAGGAGGTGGGGAGGAGAGGGCAGGGGAGGGAGGGGAGGGCAGAGGGGAGGGAGGAGGGAAGAAGGTGGGGAAGGAGAAGGGGAGGGAGGAGGGGAGGGAGGTGGGGAAGGAGGAGGGGAGGGAGATGAGGAGGGAGTTGGGGAGGAGAGGAGGTGGGGAGGAGAGGGCAGGGGAGGGAGGAGGGGAGAGGAAAGCAGAGGGGAGGGAGGAGGGGAGGGGAGGGAGGTGGGGAGGGAGGAGGGGAGGGGAGGGAAGTGGGGAGGGAGGTGGGGAAGAAGGTGAGGAGGGAGGTAGAATGGGAGGTGGGGAGGAGAGGGAGGTGGGGAGGAGAGGGCAGGGGAGGGATGAGGGGAGAGGAAAGCAGAGGGGAGGGAGGAGGGGAGGGGAGGGAGTGGGGAGGGAGGAGGGGAGGGGAGGGAGTGGGGAGGGAGGAGGGGAGGGGAGGGAGTGGGGAGGGAGGAGGGGAGGGAGGTGGGGAAGGAGGAGGGGAGAGAGATGAGGAGGGAGTTGGGGAGGAGAGGAGGTGGGGAGGAGAGGGCAGGGGAGGGAGGAGGGGAGGAGAGGGCAGGGGAGGGGAGGGAGGGGAGACACTGCACTCTGTCCAGCCCAGACCTCACGGGCAGTGGCGGATGACTTCATGAACATGCATTCCCAGGCAAGCGTCACCCTACACAAGATAGCAAGTATCTTCACCCTCACCCCCCCCCCCAAAAAAAGCTCCTTGGCACCGCCCCCGACCTCCCTGCTGCGGGACCTTGGCTCTGAGACCTCCCACCGTGGCTAGTTCTGCCAATCGTTGAAGCCCACGAGGAGGAAGGGCAGAAGCTCTGCTCTCCTGGCTCCTAGGGCCACCTGGTGACTGAGGCTCACCCTGCTGCCCTGCCCACCTGCCCTTTCTCCTTCACTGCTGCTGCTGACCCACTATGCGCTCACCTCAGGGTTGCTCAGCCACTGATAGGCTCTGGGCTGCCACCAGGCTCCTCTGCTGACCTAGGGCTGCAGAACTGCTCCCAGGCAAGCAGATCTGCTCCGCTCTCTTGGTGGGGAGGAGTGGCCAGGGTGGGGAGGAGTGGCCAGGGTCGTCCTCCTTTAGCTTCATCAGAAACTGCCCGACAGCTCTCCCAGGCGACTTCCTGGCAGCCTAGTGGAGAGCAGCTTGCTGCAGCCCTCAGCCACACCTGGTGTCCCGACTTCTAATTTGCAGCTATCCTAGGGGACAGGTGGTGGCTTTGCACTCCTGGTGGTCATTTGTGTTTGTGCGCTGTATTGGGAAGTGCTTGCCTCTGTGTCCTCCTCAGCCCTTTGATTACTGGTTGGCGAGTCCTGGTCAGATCCACGAATTGCAGACATTTTCTGCAGCGAGTACCTTGTCATTTTTAGTGTCTGTCTTCTGAAGACCAGAGGGGCTTTTGCACAAGTCAAATTTAACTTTTTTTAAATTCTGGGGTTGCTGCTTCTTGTCACCCCAGAACCTCCACCTGCTCCTCCGGTTCACAACCTGCTCTCATCTTCTTCCAGAAGCCGTCCTCCCAAGCTGTCCTCTGGCCCGACCTTGTCCATGGCGCCCCTTCTCTGCTCTCACACGAGCCCCTGGGCACTGGAGAGGGTAAGGTTCCTCTGTCTGCTCTTCCCCTTCAGAACTTTTCCTCTTGGTCCTTGTACTTACAAATAAGCCTTAAGATCGACGTGGACTTTTCTACAAGAAGCTCTCTGGGACTTTGGTTGGGCTGGTATTGGGTGAATCTTAAGTGTGACTTGTTGACAGGTTTTCTCTGCAAAGGGCCAGAGGGGTCTCCCTCCTGACACTCAGCGGGAGGATCTTTCCAGCCCTCCGACACCAGCTGGGTCCCAACAATTCCATTCAGTTCTGACGCCTTCGACCTGGAGGGAGCATCAGGCCCCACAGGTGGAAGGGCTCAGTCCCATGGCCGTGAGTCAGGGTGGCCACACTGACCTCCACAGGCTTGATGCCGGGCCAGGGGGCTTGTGGGACTCGGGATTGCATTTGGCTCCCGCTGCTCTACTGTGAAGGACACACGTGGTCAGACCAGGGCGCCTGGGCCAGGTCCACAGGGTCCCAAGGCGTCTGTCCTGTGGAGTTGAGGTGTGGAGCTCAGGTCTGACCATCTCTGCCGAGGGTCAGGATTCCCTGGGGCCGTCCTCCCTGTGGCTGGACTTAACCGGCCACCTTGCCCTGTGCTGTGCTGCTGTCTCCCCGTTGTGCTCCTCGGTCCCCCCTCTGCATTCTTTCCAGTCACTTGAGTTTTCTCATACCCCCTGAATCGAGGCCAGCGTGGGGGGTGCATGGCGGCTCCAGCCCCACGTCCTATGCCGTGTTTGACTCCGTGTCCAATTCTCACCCTCAAAGTAGCCTTTGCCTTGAGTGGCTGGAGCCTGAAGACGTCGAGAAGGAAGGGAGGTGGCCACCCGGTTCACGTGGTTTTGCCGTCCTGCTCCCCTTGCGTGGCTCTGGGGCCCCTCTGCTGCGGTTGCCACCCGCCATCAGAGCTTCCTCAGACCCCAGGGCTGGGCCTTGCCAGGTCCTTTATCTGGACATGTCTGTTTTGCCTGTGTTCCTGACGGAGGCTTCCCTGGGTGCAGAGCTCTGGACTGACCCCTTCCCTCTCTCGGCACTGAGATAGCGGGTCTCCACTGAGCCTGGAGAGTGGTCAGCTGCAGTCAGCACCGTCCATCCTCCGAAGACCACCTGCCCTTCTCTGGCTAGTTTCAAGACTCGTCCTTCCCTTATGGTTTTTAGCAGTTGGTAATATCCAGATTCTTGACGTTTCCTAAGCTCCTTGGACTGACTTCAGGAATTTTTGTTATTATTCAATAAAACATTTTATTGTTGCCTCCTTCCTTCTTTACTGCTCTTTGTGGGCTCCAGCTGTACCTACATTACACTGTTTCAGGTTCTCCCATCGAGGCAGGACACCTGGCTCCTCCAAGTCAGGCCGGCTCCTGTGTACACAGGGAAGACCCATCATGAGACACCTGCTCTCTGGGACCCAGACCCCCACCAAGAAGGGCCTCAGAAACCTGAGTGGGCCAGGGAGTGCATGAAGAGCAGTGGACACCTAGTGCCTGGCCAGGACCGGGTCGGGGCAGCTCCCTCAGCCATGGAGGTCCACATGAACCCCCAGACAGCAGCTGTCCCAGGCACCCCTCCCTGGGGGGGCCCTCCTTGGGGTGCTCTGCCTGCTTGCTTTCTGCTACCCTAATAAACCCCGTCACTTTGCCCTCCCTCTCGTGTCTCTGGGTTTCATTCTTCAAATTCATGGACTCAGAGCCCACCCCACACTCCATGCTCATGGAGTCTCTGCTCATCAGACACGGATCCTCCGTTCTCCAGATTGGAGAGTTTTCGGGCCGATCCTCAGGCTCACTGGCCTCTCCTGCCTTCTTCCTGGATGTCTTCCAGTGCAGTTTTCTTTCCAGCCACTGTACTTTTCAGTTTTAGAATTTCCATTTGGTTCTTTTATGTCCTTTCCACTTTCCTGCTGAGACTCCCCATCTGCTCAGTCATTGTGACCATATTCCTTTTTAAGTCCTTGAATGCATTCATAGTCACTGCAGTTGGTGTGTTTCTTTCTGCTCTCTCCGACATCTGGGTCGCCTCCACACTGGTTTACCATTGTTCTCTTATCCCATGACCAGCAGTTGTTGCTTCCTGCAGGACCCTGGCAGGTGTGTGTAGAATGACTGGGTTGCTATATTCTGGAATGTGTTGATGTTTGTTCTCAAAAGCAATCAACTTTGGGGGACATAAATGTCAGACTCTGCCTCTCTGCTGTGGACTGCAGGTGAAATATCTGCTCAGTTATTTCAGGCTTTCATCTGTAGCTTTGTGCTGAGGGGTTCAGAGCTTCCTGCCTGCCTGCACATCTGAGAGTCAAAGATGGGAACACATTTGTATGTGGGCTGGGGCTGCTCTCTCTGCCTCTCTCCTGCCCAGGGCCCCTGTTTCCAATTCTGGCTGCCCCCAAACCCTGCTCTCCAGCTTCTCTAGCCAGGGGGTCTGCAGCTTTCTGCTGAGGTCACAGCTGCTCTGCACAGTGGCACTGAGGATGTCTCCATGGGGAAGAATCCTGTGGTCACGGCTGGATCCAGGGAATGCTCTTTCTCCAGGGCTGGAGCTTGCTACTCTGCTTTGGGCAATCCCCAGCGCATGTGCTTTACCTACGCACTCATTATTAGGTGAACAGGTCCAGCTTTCGGATGTATTCCAACACCTATGTTATTCAACCTGAAAGGTAAAAATGGCGACGTGTTGATTTTGTGCTCTTTTATTATCATACGGTCGAACACCTTTCATAATTTTGGGTGGTTCATATTCCTTCACTTTAGAGTTGATCTTTGCCAATGTATGTGAGATGACGGTTGATGGCTTCCTGGTGACTTTAAGGGATCTCTCTTTGTTAGTGACTTTTGTTGTAGATATTTTCATGACTTGCTATTTGCTTTGCAATTTTGTGTATCCTGTTTGTGGCATACGCCATGTTAAGCACTTACGTGGACAATACTTTAGGCACATAGGAACCACCTCCAATCCCTAGGCGTTTCTATTAGGAACGTATTTTGTAATTTCCTAAATGGTGTTTTAACATCCATTCAGACACCATCTGGGGCCTGTCAGTGTTTTAGAAACTCATATTTCACGGCATTAAGCCACTGTCTTTTCAAAAGTTACCTGCAGTCATTCTTCCTTCTCATTCCTGCATGGACTGTCGATCAAACACGCGCTGGGCTTTACTCTCCAGCCTCTCATCCATAGCAGACTTTCCCAGAGACATTTCCGGAGATGCTTGAACAATAAGATTGGGGAACCCTGCAGGCTGGATCCTACCTGCTCGAGACCTTTGCATGTGTGGGCTTCAGGTCCTGCGTGGAAGGCTCTGCTAATTTTTCTAACTCTTTGGAAGCTACACAAGAGAGCGGGATGTGCATTCAATAGAGTTTGAAGAACGCACCGTGGGTTGTAATTCACTCATCAGATTTTGTTTTCAGACTTACCCTACTTTATAAAATTACTTGGCCAGTTTTCCAAGTTTGTCAATGCCTAAAACTGAGTACAGAATTTTGGAATTAAAATTTCGGTTACCAATATCCCACCAACAAGCAGGGCCGAGTCTGGAGCCTCCTCGGAAGGGACTTTTTCTACTTCGGTTTTGTTTTGCAGAAATAAGGGTCTGTGAGTGTGGTTCAGTTGTCTGAATGCCAACTAGTGCAATTTATCTGCCATCCTTCAGATTTATTAGCATTCAATCATGCAAGTAATTTCCCGCTCATCTCCAAAATTGCCTCGGTATTTGCTTCATTTCTTGTATGATTTAGAATTTTGTTTAGAAGCTATTTCTTGGTAGATGAGCCTGGATTGGCTATTGTGCTGAATTCTTCACACACTCAGCTCTTTATTTATCTTTCGGCTCTTAATTTACTTACCAGGTCTTGTTTTTAGTTTTTATGATTTAATCATGTTTTCTAGCGTCTGCTCTGCTTCTTGCCTGGTACCAAAAAAAAAAAAAAAAAAAAAAAAAAGCTCATCTCTTGAAAGTTGTGACAGTTTGACCATCCTCTCTTGTTGAGGAGGAGAGCCTTTGAAGATGGAACTTCCTCTCTGAGGAGAGCTCTGTGGTCACCCACTGTCCTTAGTAACTCCACATCTCCCTGACGTTCTGGAATTTAAATTCTATGGTGTTTAAACTCAAATGTTTACAGAAGAATGATTTAACTTCCAGCAGGTGAGGTTTCCAATGTGGCCGTTGTGGGTAATCTCTAGTTTTATTGCTTCATGATGAATAATTCTGTTAGTTCAACTTTAGCCTTTTGAAGTCACGTTATATCTATTGGCCTAGGAGATGTCCCTTTTGGAAATCTTCTGCAGACTATTTGAGATACCATTTCTGATTACCTACAATCATGATTATACTGTCATTGTGACAGACTGCACGTAAATGTACCTGAGATTCCCTGACCACCCCAAGGCCGAGTCTCCTCCTTGGAAGAGTCACTCCTGCAGCTGTCCTGCTCCCTCTGGGCTGTTTAAACAGCGTGGATGGTGGACTGTAGGCAGCATAAACGTGTCCTCACCAAATAAGCCTGGAAGTGCAGATTCAGGCCCAGAAGATGCAGCGTTTGGGGAGGGAGCCCTCTATGCGCCCCCAGAAGGTGCAGGGCCGGAGCTCCTTCCAGCTGCTCAGAGCTCACACCTGACGCAGGTCCAGGGGTCAGCGCTACCTGAAGGCCCAGCTCCAAGCGCAACCACACTGAGTGCCCAATCTTCAGGGAATTTGGAGGAGGAAGCAACCTTCTGACCCCAGCACAGCAGGTGTGTTCCCCAGGACCCCTCCACGTGTCTGCCCAGGACCCCTCCACGGGTCTGCCCAGGACCCCTCTCCACGGGTCTGCCCAGGGCCCCTCTCCACGGGTCTGCCCAGGACCCCTCTCCGTGTGTCTGCCTGGACTGTATGTGACCCACAGAAAGGCATGGCGTGGCTGGAAGACGTCTAGGCCAGCCTAGGTGCCGTTCTGTGCCCGGCTCTGTCTGCCACTCTCTCCAGCCACTACCTGCAGGGTAGTCTTGGGCTGGCCTTTCCGTGCTTTCCATTCGATGGCCTGTGCGGTCACAGGGAAGCCCCCTGCTTTCCTATGACATTTTTCTGTTTGGCCATTCACATTTCCGGCTGCTGTTGGTTGGAATTGCCTTTTTACGTGCCGTAAGGTGAGGGTCCCAGCGTGATCTTGAGAGCACAGAGATATAACTGGTCTCGCGCTGTCGGTTGGAAGTCCGCCGTTTTCCCACCCAGGGACTTTCGCTGGTCACTGCTGGGGTGCCCGTGCAGGAGTCCTTCTGGACTTGGGTTCACTGGTGCCGAATCCCCGCTCCTTCCCGATGCCATCCTGCGTGAGCATTGCTGAGCCTCATCCACCCGTGGGAGGCGCCTGGACTTTGGTCAGGTTTGTACCGGGTGTAGATTATTTTCAGGGTGACACAGTGACGTCCAATCTTAGAGCCTTCCAGTCTGTAAACGTACTGTTTCCCACTTATAACCGTTAGTTTCTCTCAAAACTGTCTGTCATTTCTCAGTGTAGACGTCTTCCATGTCCCGTCACCTTTGTTCCTAGGTGATCGCTTATTTGGTGCGACTATGAACATTTCATCCTCTGATTTCTCACATGATACATGAACCTGGAGGCCCTGCTAACTGGCTTCTTAGCTGAGGGCTCTGGTGGGATGAGGTCGGCCGTTCAGTGCACCAGCCCCGCACAGTGGCCGTTGGAGCTCTCTTTCCTGTCCATTCTTCTTGCCTGGGTGCCCTTGCTGCCGGCCACACAGCTGTGGTAGCTGAACAGAGCTGAATGTGGATGGCGGGGGTTCTTGTCCCCTGCCTGCTGCTGTGGCCATCGCTGAGATCCCACGCCGTTCTCACCATCCTGAGGACGACCAACCTCGTCTCTGCCAACTGCTAAGAGTGTCTCCTAACTGTGCGTGGCTGGGTTTTGTCAAATCCTCACTGATTGCAAGGACTGTGGCTCTGTCTCTTACTAGAGTTTCAGTCACAGGGACTTGGCCTTCTCAGAACAAACCCTCTGAGGTGGGAGGTTCCCTTGTTTCCAGGCAGCATGGGATTCGGTTTTCCAGGGTTCTCCATGTGTGCGCGGGGGAGCAGCCCGCAGCGTGTGTGCGAGGCGTGTCTGTCGGGGCTGTGCTGGTGCAGAATGGCGCGTGGGAGAACAACGTCGTTCTCCCCTGTTTGGGAAACCAGACTGACAGACGGGGACTTCAGTCTTCTGGGTGGAAAACATTTCCATACTGGCTATAACCTATTTGATAGACATTAAGGTATTCACATTAAATATCGTCTGTCGGTTCTGATGAGCAGTGTTTTCAGGGGGTGGGGAGGGGATTTTCCCACTTAACCTAAAGTGTCAACTTCACTAACTTAACGTGCACTTACAGTTGCCTCGTTATTTTGAGTGTCTTTTGGCTCCTGGCTTTGCTCCTCTACATTTTCTCTTTTTCTCCCTTGGTCACTCTTCTGGGAGGTAAAGCCATTTATTAATCTTTTAAAAGAACCACGTTTTGGCTGCCGGGTTTCCCCTGACGTGTGCCTGTGCTGTTTGGTTGACTTCCTGTGCCCTGGTCACTGTGTCCCTCTGTCCGCTCACCAGGCTCGGCTTCCCCGGTCTCTGGCCCCGGGAGCCTGGATGACTGGTGTCTGGCCTTCCTTGGTTGTCAGCAGGTGACCTGGGCTGTGTTCCCCTTCACGCGCTGCTTTAACTGCGCTCCCCACTGGGCATGTGCCCCCACTGTCCGTCCACCCCCAGTGCCCTCTGGTCACCTCTGATTTCACCTGTGATCTAGAGGTGCGTGGCCTCGTGTCCCAGTGGCTGGGCCTTCCAGTTGCTGTTCTTACATCAGCTTGGTGCCGCGGTGGCCAGAGCCCACTCTGAACCATGTTGTTTGGGACGTGCGGAGACTTGCTTCCCCAGCCAGCTCGTGGCGTGTTGGCCGCGCTGCCCGCGCTGACGGAAGGGTGCAGTGGTCTGTACCACTTGTCAATTAGGTCAGGTTCCCTGCTGGCGCCTGGAGAATGCCGGGCCCTCGGCCCCACGGCCCCACGTGCGCCTGTCAGCTCAGCCCTCGGAGGGCGGGCGGCGGAGGCTCCTCCTGAGGACGGCTTCTCTCTCCAGGTGGCTCAGCTTTGTTCTGTACATGCCTGTGTGGCTGTCCCCCTCCTGAAGTGCCTGTCCTTTTGCACACGCCGGTGCCCATGCCTGGGAAAGCGTCTCCCCTGCCATCTGTCTGCTGGGGCCCGCCTTCGCGAGAGCTGGTTTCTGTGCCTGATTGCGGGCCGTCTGCCCCCGGGTTTCCTCTTTCCACCTGTGTTTTATGCCTTGGGATTCACGGAGGCTCTCTCCAGGCTCTCGCCTGGCTGTGCTCTCGGGTCCTGGCTGACACCCTGGCCTTCCCCGAGATGGCTACCCCCAGCCCCACCCCACGTGCGACGTTCCTGGAGGGTTGCTGAGCTGGCGGTCGAGTGGCATCTGTGGTCCCCTCCTGTCATTTGTTGCCTTCCTTCAGACTAAGGACACCTCTTGTCCCATTGCCTGCCGGGACTTGCTGGTGGCCCATCTGGCCCTGGTTTGGGGTGTGTCCTGGGGACGTCAGCCTCCAGACCTGGCTACCGTGCAGCATGTGGACGTGAGTGGAGACGGTGCCAGTCCTGGGCTGCGAGGACCTTGGAACAAGCCAGCCCCACTCCCACCTGCCCCCACCTCTTGCTCATGGCATTGAAACGTGACCGACCTGGTGCGCCGGGCTGGCCTGCCATCGCGCAGCTGAGGCCCGTGGCTGTCTGCCAAGGGACGTAGCCTCCCCGTCCCTCATTCCTTCCGACATCTCCACGTTCCTGCCTGGAGTTACCTCCCTTCCACCTGGGAGCTGGCTTGGGAGCCTCTTCATGAGGCCCTGGGGAGGGCCCCCGGCTGCTGTGCCCGGGTGACTGCAGCGTCCTCCCTGGCGCGGGCCCCGGGGTGCTGTGGTGTCCCCTCGTCGTGCCACCTTCTCAGTGGGGACTCAGCGGTCCTCTTGCTGTTTAAAGAGGGTGGCCTTCCTGGCTTCTTCTCCTGTCCCTTTCTCTCCTGGGCTGGGGATGGCATCCCGGAGCCGGGCACGCTGGTGGGCGCCCTGCCGCTGAGCCACACCCACCTGGGGTTTTCTTTTGCTTCCGGTGGTTTCCGAGAGGTTCCTCCAGGGGTTTCCTCTGTGCCTACCCTGCCGGGGGCTCACAGCGTTCCCTGTCCCTAGGTTGAGGACGTCCCCAATCCTATCATCTGGTTTCCCGTGGCCCCCTCCCCCAGCTCCTCCGTGTCATTTGATGATTCTTATTCGTCGTCACTGGAGTTCTTGACCCAGGGCCCTGCTGTCTGCAGTGGTGTCAGGGCCAGCTCTCGGGATGGTCTCCCACGGCCTGGGGGCGGCCGGGCTGCCTCGTCTCCTGCAGTGGTCCCAGCTCCATCTACGGGAGCTCGGTCCTCTCGGCACGTGTTCCGGGCCCTTGTTGAAGACCCGCTGGCTGCAGGGGCATGGGGCTGGCCTCTGATGCCACTCTGTGTGCCCTGAGGCTGGACGTGGCAAAGCCTCCGCTCCTGGCCTGAGAGCGCGCGGCCTTCTGCTCGGCCCTGACTTTGGGGTTCCACAGACGTCTTAAAGCTGCTTTTCCCAGTTCCCTGGAGCGTGTCCCTGGTGTCTCGACAGGAACCGGTCGTCTGTGGATTCTTCATACGGACACTTTAATAACACAGAGCCTCCCAGTCCGCGAGTGGGACATATCCCTGCTTCCTTTCACTGTCTTTCATCCTATAGTTCTCACTAGGAGATCTTCACCTCTTTGGTTGGATTCGTTCCTGTAGCTGCTGTAACTGGGTCTGCTTTTCAGTTCCTGTCCAGCACTCACCACCGCCACATAGAAATGCTCCTGGTCCTGGCTCTTGGCTCCGGATCCTGCCGCTCCGCTTGGCAGTTTGTGGTTGGGGTGGTTCTCTGGTTCTGGGCTGTGTGGGAGGTCCTGCCATCTGCCCCCGACAGCCTGTGCCCTCTCTCCTTCCCGGCCTGGGTGCTCTGGTCTGGGCTGAGGAGAAGGGGTGGACAGAGCAGCTGCCCCCGCCCCAGGCCTTGGGGGCAGCCCCAGCTCCTCCTGTCCGTGGTCTGGGCAAGCCTTACCTTGCGTGAGTCCCTTCCTCTAGGCCTGGGTGCTCAGAGCTCCCCGGAGGGACGCCCAGTTCCACCAGGTGCGTTCCCTGCCTCTGTCGAGGTGCCCCTGGGCTTGTCCTTGGTCCTCTTGGTGTGTTGACTCACTGATTAAATGAGCAGCCTTCTCTGAAGCTGTGAAGCTACTAGAAGAAGACGCAAGGGCAACGCTGCAGGATGTTGGCATTGGGAGGGTTTTTTATAGGACCCAAAGGCCCAGGAAACAGTAGCACAATTAGACAAATGGCTTCTTCCAAACTCAAAAGCTTCTGCCCAAGGAAGCAGTCGACAGGGGAGAGACGACCCAGGGATGGAGACAGTATCTGCCAGGTGTGCAGGTGACGAGGGGTACACATGGGAACATACAAGGACCTCAAGCAACTTAACAGCCATATTTTGAAATGGGCAGTGGACTTCAACAGGTGTTTCTTTAAATAGGGCACAAAAATGGCCAACGGTAGGTGAAAAACCGCTGCCCTTCACCCATCACCTGGGAAATGCCAATCAAAACCACCGACCTCCTCCCCTTCCCCCATAAGAGCCCTCATTCTCAAAAAGACGAGTCTGACGAGGATGTGGACGGAGATGTGACGGAGCGGGAACCCCGTCCCGTGGCCGCAGGGTGCAGATCAGCACGGCCACTCCCTGGGCCGTGGGGAGGCTGCTCAGGACTTAAAAACAGAACCCCATGTGGCAGCCCCAGTCCTGCCCAGATCCAGGGAAACAGACCAGCGTCCAGGGGAGCTGGACATCTGCAGCTCTGTTCACAGCAGCCGAGAGGCGGAGACAGCCCCAGCGCCCAGCGCCTGGGACACGCACACGGACCATGGGCAGCCTCCAGCCACGAGCAGCTCCGTGGACAGAACTGGGTGGCTGTGGAATAAGCCAGGCCCAGAAGGCGAGTCCCGCACCCTCTGACCTGTGCGGAATCTAGAATGCCCATCTCACAGAAGCCGAGCTTTGTGGGAGACCAACCTTGCACGTGACCGAGTTAACTCCCCTGCTGGGCCATGTGGCATCAGGCACCCATGTGTAGACTGCCCCACCCTTCTTGGGTTCGAGGGTCGGTGTCTCGTGCATGGGTGTGTCTTGCTACAGCCCCATGGGTAGAGCCACACTCACCTGTTCCTTTGTAATATAACCCCTTGTCCTGTTTAGGATAGAGTCTTCCATGGAAGTGCCTTGTGTGTGTCCCCTTCTCTTACTGTGCCCTTGGGTGTGGCCTACCCAGGTGTCAATCAACCTGCTGACAGGGGACATCATGAAGATACTCAGCCCCCTGAAACCTGACCCCTGGCCTCATTTGAATAGCTTCTCCTCAATAAAAGGGGTCAGGGCTTGCTCTCTCTCTCTCTCCCTGCAGACCCTTAAGGTGTTTGTGTCTCTAGTGTGGTTATTTTACACAGCCCAGTTAGCCCAATTCAACTGGAGTGACCCCTGAGCCTTTTAGTCACGAACAGAAGTTCCAGAGGCTGGGGAGGTGAGGGAGGTGAGGACAGGGTGGGAACACACAGGCTACGTCACAGCAGGCGAGGGAAATGAGTCCCGGCCCTGCACCGCACAGGGTGACCAGAGGTGACACACAGGTGCTGGAGTGAACCCTGCAGCGGAGGCTTTCAGGGTTCCCGCCAGGGCCATGGCCAATGTTGGCAGAGGCAGGTGCGTGGCAGGATGGAGCACTGCAGGGTGGCACCTTGCAGCCACCCAAGGTCAGGATTTCTACTTTGTTCTCCTCACAGATGCCGTTCCTTTGCTGAATTCCCTTTTTGGCACCATGTTCCCGTCTTTGCCTTCATCCTCTTGCACATTTCCATCCAGGTCATTTTAAGGCTCCTTCCTGCTGGTTCCAGGCCCAGAGTCGCGGGCCTGTCACACCACACCTCCCCCTGGGTCGCGGACTCAGCCTCTGGGCCAGCCTGGCGACCTCCTTAGTGGTTCTAGGCACAGTATACAAACCAGCCCTGGCGGCTGCGGCTGCACTCGCTCTACAGTGGCCTTGGGGAGTCTAGAGGGAGCCATGGGCTCCCTGGGGCCCCTGCCCTGGTCTCTGTCTGTCTGGGCGGCAGGCATTCTGCTCTGCCCCCGGGGACTTCTGCTTCCACACTGTGTGGCTGGGGGCCTCGAGGAGCGTCTGGGAGAGGCTGGCTGCTGTGGGTTTGAGCTCCTCGAGTCTCTGGTTGTGTCTCTGCGGCCTGCATCGTGGCCACAGGGTCTTGCTCCCCTGTGTGGTGCTGGTCCTCTGTGAGCCAGGCCGGGCCTCGGGCTCTGGCCAGGCTCGGGGGGTCTGGGAAATTTGTGCTGCAGGTTTCCATCTGACGCCCGGGGGTCTCCGCTCTCTGGCCCTGGGGCCCTGGGCCCCTCTTGCTTCAGGGCTCTCTGCGTGTTCCCACTTTTCTGTGTCCTCAGCAGCTTGGAAAGAGGGCAGGGCTGGGTGTTTGTGACGGTGGCTAAGATGGCATCTGCTGGGTTATTCATTGACAGTTTTAGTAGGAACCACTGAACTCTCCATGGCTCTGATCACAAAGGACTGGGTCAGGCTGTGGCCCCAAACCTCAGGGGTCATGACAGCCAGGACATTTGTGGTCTTGCTCTGAGTTCACGTCACCGTCAGGACACCAGGGGGATGCCATGGTCATGGGGGTGGGAAAGGGACGCCCAGTGACGGGCACTGGCTTCTCTGAGGAGGTGACCCTGTCCCTGCTGTGGGCTTCACTAACCACAGTGGCTGAGGTCCGGAACCTCCTCTCCTGCCACCCTGGGGGTGACTGACCTCAACACTGCACAGTAGCTCCTTTCTCCAGAGCTGGAGTGACGCCACGTGTGCCAGGTCCGGGGGGCTCGTGGGAACGCCTGGGTGCCGTGTGCCGTGTGGAATGGCAGGTCCTCCGCCGGGAGCAGCGGGGGCACGGCCTGGAGGTCGAGTGGTGTCTGCAGCCTGCGTGGAGGTACCGGGACGCGGGTCCCACCCCATCACCACCACCCGCTGCTTCCCCGTGGACCTACCTGGTGCCTGTGGCTGGTGTCAGACACGCAGCTCGCAGGGACCCAAGCCCACGTGGTCGGGGGCCCACAGCTCTTGCCGATGAGCCTGGGTCTCGCCCTGGGCTTTGTTGCTTCGAGGGACTTCACCCGCCCTCTGCCCGTGCTGGTCGTTGGCTCCGCCTTCCTTCTTTGTCCGCGTGTCAAGCTGTGTCCCTGGGGCTCACGGGGTCCGGACTCCACGCGCAGACAGCTCTGCCCTGTCGTCCTGGTGTGGGATACAGCGGGCGCCTACACTGGACAGACTGCCCCGGGCTCCCTCTGGCCAGCTCTGCCCTTCATGCCCTCCCCTCAGTCCTTGCACCTGAAGGACAGGCCGGCCAGCCAGCCCTTCCACGGTCTCCTCCCAGTGTCCTTCAGCCCTCTCTGCTCTAGGTGGCGTGAGGCGACTACCTCCACCTCCTTCCATTCTCATCCAGGTGACGCAGAGCTGCTTGGTCCCCTGACTGGCACCCACGGGGCATTTCTCAGTGCTGGACGCGCTTGGACACTCACCTAGCCTGGCCTGCTGGGTCTGGCTCAGAGTCGTGGACGCAGCCTGCAGGACCCTGCCATGGGCAGCCCGTCCCCACACCTACTACCAGCCCTGCTGTGACTTTGGGTGGCGCCTTCCCCAGTGCCCCCAGTGCAGTGCAGTGGCTGCTCAGGCTGCGCCTTCAGGAAGAGTGTGCTCCAGGCGTCCTGTGGGACTCTGCAGTCACACTGCCCGAGTTTGCCTCCTGCCTCACCCTGGATCACGGCAAGTGACTCGTCTCCTTCCTGTCCTCTGCACACAGGGATGAACTTGCCAGCTCTTTGTCCAGTTGTTCAGTTTTGTGGGCGCCTGCTGGACAGAGGCCCCTGCCGCCATGGTGGACTGTGCTCAGTGCGGCCGGTGGAGGGCTGTTAGTGTGTGTCTCCTTGTTTCTGCTCAGTAGCGACTCAGCCCTCTAGGCTGCCGCGTGGCCTGTTTCCTGAGTCCTGGCAGGCCCACTGTGACTCGCTCTTTGTGCCTGGAGTGACGTTCAGGCTGGCTGTGACATCCTTGGGCGGTGGTCTCTCCCTGTGGGAGCCCCTCTGCTGCAGCCCCTGCACTGGGTCTGCAGGGTCATTAGCGCTAATTGTCCCCAGGCTGCATTCTTTGGCCCAGGAGCCTGGTCTCCGCACTCATGTGACCACGCTGCAGCCCACCAGGGGAGGCTGGACCGGGCTCCCCTGTTGCCTGGGAGATGCATGGGGAGACCACAGCCAGCAAGGCCTGGACCCCGTGCTGGACGGAGTGGAGGGCAGAGGTCAGGGGGGCGGAAGGTCTTCCTGTGTCCACGCTCCCCCAGCGCCCCTGCCCAGCCCCTGCGTGCTGGGGTCCCTCCAGCCTGCCTGTCTGGGCCTCTGCTCTCGGGTCAGGTCGTCAGAGCCCAGAGCCAGGCGTCAGCCCCCACGGGCCGAGCCCTGGACGGGTGCCTTGGAGAGATGTCAGGCCAGACCACTGGGCAGATCTCAGCCAAGGACCAGGGGGCAGAGGGAGGGAGGGGCTCAGGCCTCAGGCTGATCCTGCAGGGAGCTCAGGGGGGTCCTTGGGGTTCACCTCCAAGAGAAAGGAAGTAGCTCCAGGCCCAGCGCCCACACCCGCCCTCTGCAGTCACCGGGTGAGGGTGGCCAGCAGCTGGGGCTGCAGGGAGCCGTGGGGCCGGCCATCCCAGTGCCTGGCCCTGCTCTGTCCTGTGCTCTGCATCAGGAGCCCAGGGCCACCCCACCTGGTCCTGGCCCCACTCAGCCCTTCCCTGGGGTGTCTGCCTCGTGGCCAACTTAAGTCGGTTCTCAACTAGTGTCTAAAAGAGAACCCGGTGGGCAGCCGCCTGTCACGGTGTTTCCACAAGTGCCTCTTTGTGGGAGAGTGACAGACATCCTCCCTGTTCTAACATCTCCTCTGCTGGGGAAGCCTGGGCTCGTGCCTCCCCCCAAGGACCGTGCAGACACATCCCACTCCCTGCCATCCGGGTGCTGGGCACAGGGTCTGGAGCCAGCTGGGACCTCCGGCCAGCGTCAAGACCTGTGTGGCCTCTGCTGTTCCCCAGCAGGCCGGGTGGAGGCTGGGCCTCCTTGCCTCCTCTGCCAGGCCCAGGGAACCATGCGCCATGTCCTGAGACCTGACCTGTCCTGCTCTGCTCCTTCAGTCTGTCTTGCTCCTCCCTTTGTCCCCAGCGTCCTGCTGTGGCTGGGCAGTGCCTCTGCTGGGCAGTTTCCCTGAGGTCACTCCTGACGCCAGCCTTCCCCTGTGGGAGCCTTGGCCGGCTTCCTGTCCCTCTCTGTGCTCCCTGCTCTGCCCTTCCTTCCTCTTGCTGTGTTCCCAGGGGTCCAGCTTTCTCCTTATTGTCACTGTTGACTTGAGGATGACGTAGGTCTTCCTGGAGCTGCAGCACTGGAGCAGCGAGGGGGACTCAGCGAGGGGGACACAGTGAGGGGGACACAGTGAGAGGGACGCAGCTTGGGCTTCCGCTCCTGGCCGCCTCCGCTGCACTGGGGTCTCCGCTGGCCCAATGATCCGCATGCTCCCGGGAGGCGGCGCTGCCACCTCCCATGCGCTAAGAGGGGACCGCGCTGCCACCTTCCATGGCTGGACGTTCTCTTCAGCAGGTGGCGCAGGTGCGTGACCGGGTTTTTTCTGCTGTGATGGGAACCGCCAGTGGACCCGGACCTGAGTTCCTCACCTCTGGTGCCCGCGTGGACGGCCCAGGCACGGGGGGCCCGTCTGGGGAAATCCAGGACAGCTCCCTGCAGGACTGGTCCTGGAGCCCTCTCCCCAGCTCCCGTGGAGGCCCTGCCGCCCCCGTGATGGTGTTGGCCTTCAGGAGGCCATCAGACTAGACCAGGTCAGAGGGTGGCCATCAATGGACGGGCGTCATGGGGAGGGGGAGCCGGGAGCCCCCAGAAGGTGGCGTCTGTGACGCAGGAAGATCCTCATCAGAATCCACCTGCGCCAGCCCTCATCTTGGGCTCCAGCCTCCAACCCTGAGAATCAGCGCTGCAGTTGGGCCCCCGTGGGGTCTTGATGGGCAGCCCGGCCAGCCGGACACTCTTCAATCATTAATTTGTTTAAAACCCATTGTGGAGACCTTGGGTAGGTGGCCGTACTGTCACCAGGCCCTGAGAAGGGCCCTGCTCAGCTGGAGGCTGCCTGCAGCCAGGCTGGGAAGAGGGCAGGAGGTCCAGCAGCCCATGAGCCGTCCTGAGTGTCCCCCAGAGGCCAGCGTGTGGGAGGCCTGGTCCCAGCCGGGGCAGCACGGGGGTGGTAGGAACTTGGGGGGGAGTCAGGGCCCAGTGACAGGAATTTAGGTCATCATGTGTGTCCTTGAAGGGGACAGCGCGACCCAGGTCCCTTCCTGTCACTCTCTGCCATGCAGCCTCTGGCATGATGTAATAGGCCACCACAGGGGCACAGCAACAGGCCACGCGACCAGGGACTGAAGACCCCGAACCATGGACCAAAATGACCCTTTCCTCCTTCCGACTGGTGGTCTCGGGTGTTTTGCACAGTAAGGACAGCTGCCCCCACACCTTTCCCAAGGCAGAACGGTGGCATGGAGAAAATCTCCAGACACGGCGGACGGAGCCCCGGCCTGGGCGCTGCCTGCGTCCTTCCCACTGGACGGCTGTGGAGCAGATGTGGAGGTCTTTGTGTGGAGCCTCGGGCTGGGGGGACATCTGTGCAGTCCCTTGAAGACTGTCCCACAGAGGCCCAGGCCGCTCTGCAACCCAGGAGCTCACTGACCAGCTCACTGAGCAGCATGGGAGAGAGCAGGGTCTCAGGGACCGAGAACAGCGGCCAGGCCCCTTCCTGTGAACTCTAGCGTGACACCAGGCCAGGCCACAAAGCTCCCACGTGGATGGTCCATCCAACACCCAGGATGGCCACGTCCAGGAGCCTGGCCAAACGGCACACGTGCACGTCTCGGGGCCAGTGTGGCCCAGCAGACCAGGTCAGCGCCGCCCTGCCCAGCACGGTCCTCTGGCTCTGCTCCTCTCTGGGTGCCTCTGCCTGTGCCTGAAGCACGTTGCTCTCTGCTGTCCCCATCTGTCTCCGGCTGTCCCCCTCCTTCCCCTGCTCTCCCCCTCCATCCCCTGCCCCTCCGTGTCCTGCTCTCCCCCTCTGTCCCCTGCTGTCCCCCTCCATCCCCTGCTCTCCCACTCCTCTCTGCTCCTCTGGGTCTAGTGCCTCTCACACGTGGGGAGTGAGAGCAGCCACCTGGCTGCACTAGAGGATGGGCCGTGAGCCAGCTGGCCAGCCACATGGCCATGTGGACGTGGGTGTCCGCAGGTTTCCCATCAGGCTTAGCGGGTGCCAATCACAGGTTACGCCCATGAGGCGGTTAGCCAAGGAGCTCACACCCTGTCAGGTGTGATCCAAGGGGAATCCTAGTCCCAGTGACTCACGGGGTGGCCACTGGAGGGTCCTAGCTGACCGCTTCCTTAAGGCTACTGGAGAGCTCCCGCCCAGCCCTGCCCATCACTCAGGCGCCCCCTCCTGGCCCTGAGGTCCCTGACATGGCTGTCCAGGTGAGAGTGTTCCCAGTCTCACTCCCAACCACAGCCCAAACCCTCACCCTGCACAGTGGGTGTCAGTAGCCCTCCCAGGCCCTCCAGCCTGGACGCTCCTTCCCAGGACACGGCTGGTGACCATGCGCTCTGGATATGAGCAGCCACAGGCCACAGGGCGAGGGCCAGGCTTCCGCATCCCCAGGTCACAGGCCAGGCCCCCTTGCTGGCTCCTCCCCTGGCAGGCTGCGTAATGACCCCCGAGACACTAAGCCAACCCCTGGCTCCGCAAGTGCGTCACTTTACAGGGCACAGGGGCTTCACCGCAGACTGAGCGAGGGTTCCCAAGGTGGGGAGCTTACCTGGCAGGCCTGAGGAATCAGAGGGTCCCCACAAGTGGGAGGCAGCCTGAGTCATTATGTCGGACCTGAGAGGTTGCAGCGATGGGGAGTGGCCCCAGCCACAGCCACCCAAGGCCCGAGGACAGCCTCCAGGTGCTGAAAAACCCAGAGAGCTTCCTGCCCCAAACCTCAGAAGGACGCACCTGCCTTGGGCCAGGCTACGACCTCCAGAGCTGTCTGGATAACCCCGGGGAGCCACGCTGCTGGGTTTTTTGTTACAGCAGCTGCAGGAAGCTCATCCATCCTTTCACGGAATCTCTGGGACAGTGATTTCTCTTTACAAAAAGATTCAGAGGGATCCTGCCTCCACGTCAGGCAAGCCCCAGCTGGACAGACTGAGGCCTCTTCCCGACACTGCTGCCTCCTAATGGGACAGACGTCATAGATCCCGGGAGATGGACGTGCCTCCGCCTGCAGCCTGGACGGTCTGTCAGCCAGAGCGTGTCAGAGAACACACAGGCTGACGGTGGCTCAGGGCAGGGCGTGGACAGGGAGGCCCAGGCTGGAGCCTGGCTCTGCCACCTGGCCTGGGGCTGGGTCTGCCAGACAGGCCTCCTCATCACTAGGCCAAGGGTGCAGAGAGCAGAGGGGCTCTGGCACCCTGAGCAGGGCCGGGGCTGACTGGGGCAGCAGGAAGGCGGGCCGGGGTCGGCTGTGGGGTAGGTGGTGCGGCTCCCGGGACCAGGCGCAGAGCTGCTGAGCCTGTTTCCACGTGGGGCCAGGGTTGGCTTCGGCTTGGGTGGGGTGCTGAGACTCATCCAGGACACGGTGGCTGTCCGGTCGCCTGGAGCAGGGCGTTGTTGGGTAGGACTCGGGGCCCTGGAGCAAGGCCATGGGCTCTCTTGCTGTCCCAGGAGCCCACTGCAGAATGGTCATGGCCCAGCCTTGGGGCCAGTATGGCCCACCTCCACGACTAAGGATGACAGTGTCACCTGGGGTCTCCCAGGCACACCCCGCTCCCTGCTCCTGGTGGGGTCTCGGGAGGGCAGCTGGAGATTCCTGAGGGTGAAGGGCAGGATGGCGCTGGGCCAGACGAGACGTGGGTGCTGTGGCCGTCTGCTGCCAGCTCCTCCTGCAGTGGGGTGCAGTGGGCAGCGGGCAGAGAAGGACACAGGCAGGCCCGGCAGAGGACCCTGGGGCAGAGGAGCTGGGCACTGGGTCCACAGACGGCAGGCCTGCAGCCAAACGAGGCTGGGCTCACAGGTGACCCCACGTGAGAGCCAGCGTCCTCCCCCCAGCCTGGCACTGCCTCGTGCTGGATGTCACAAGCCCCGGCTGGCACTAATTTATTACAAATTGTTTGGGGAAAGTCAGTTTAATTAAAATCTAAATGCAGCTCCCGGGAGGCCCCGGGCCCTGACGGGGCAGCGAGAGGCGCATCTCCTGGTCTCCGCATTTGAGTGGTTTTCGGGCGTCTGTCGAAGAAGCCGAGATGGTGAATTTATTCATGGAAGTCACACTCTAGTGGTGTGAATAAACGCTGGGCTGAGGCCCGTGGACGGCCAGGGTCCCGAGACGGAGCCCGCCGTGGTGCACGGACGTTTCTTCCCTCATAAATCAAAGTGCAGCGGAGTCGCTGGGGGCAGGGGCCAGCTTGGGCCGTCCACCCGGATGTGGCTATTTGGTGGTGACTTAGATAACTGCCGAAGCATTTGTCTGGGCTTGTTTTGGGGTGGACATTGCAAGACCAAGAAGCACAAAGGGTCCTCCCGGGGCACCAGCCTGTGCGGGGCTAGAGGAAGCCCGTGCCCATGGTGCCTGGTCTGCTGTGCCTCATGTAGTGTCACAGGCAGAGGCACCGGGGAACAATGGCAGGTGTGTGGGCTGACCGCTGGACGGACAGCTGGTGGTGCTGATCGAGGTGCTTGGGCAGGATCCAGCAGGCCCAGGAGCCCGGCCTCCTGCTCCTGTCTGGTCGGCTGCAAGCAGCTGCTGCCATGGAGTCCCTCCTCAGAGGCCACGTCACCGCCCGGGGTCTCGCCTGCCCCTCAGACAGCACTGGGTCAAGATGTCATTCCCCAGCGCAGTGGAGCACAGCTTCCCAGTCGTCACCAGGGCCCACCTGAGGGGGCCGCCCAGCTACCCCAGGTCTCCCCTGCAGTGCTGCCCCCCACCTCCCTCCTGGGTCCCAGCGCCCACCCCACCTGTCACCGTCACTGCAGTTGGACACACTGTGGTGCTTTTATCGGGGCCTGCTAAGGAGTGCAATCAATGATTGAAAGGAACCACCTGAGTCAAGGTGAAGGCCCTCGGCTGAGGGGGCACCTCTGCAGCCACACCAGGTTTCTCCTGAGACACCACAGAAAAGGACAAGCCACGGCCGCCCAGCCAGGACGCAGCCCCGAGCACACGGGCAGAGGGTGGCTCCCCCACCTCTGAGACAGGCTGCCCGGTGGCTACCATCAGGACCCGGCCCTGCCCCGCCCCTGCTGCCCCGCCCTGTCCCACAGCCTGGACGTTCAGCACCATCCAGCCCAGCGGGGGCTGCCTGGCCCGTTCCTGTGGCCCCAGCACCACGCAGAGCTGCCCTGGGTGCGGCCACGTCTGTCCGAGCAGTCGCTGCTGAGTGGGAGTCCAGCTCCCACCGAGGATGGGAAGGGAGGTGGGGGCGAGTCGCGGCCACCCACGGGGACAGGGACAGCAGAGCGCTGGGCGCCCGTCCCCACGGCTGCTCAGCCTTCTCGCCTCGCCAGGTGCTGCCTCCCACCTGAGCCCTCGCAGCGGTCTTCATGCACGACTGGGCGACTTAACGGCCTGAACAAGCCGATGACAAGGCTGTAATTGCTGTTTTTCTCCCTCCACCCTCAGGAGAGCCGTGCAGGCGTCTGGGAGGAGCTCACGGAACAGGAGGAGGCGCTCAGGAGTCCACGCACCCTGGGCAGGGGACGCCGCGGCCTCTTCGGCACGCTCTGGGGAACGTCCAGGGCCATCCCTGTGGGCACAGAGCTGGGAAGCCGTGACAGGGACCCCGCAGCCACCCCAGGAGCTGGGGACAATACGTCCGTGGCTCGGGGTCCTGTCCCCAGTTCTCTTTCAAGTTACACAAGGTCGGTCACTCACGCAGGCTCCGAGCATTTGCCAAGAGGCCTCTGTGCCCAGCCACAGGCCGGCCTGTGGACACAGCCACCCAACAGCAGTGGGCTTCTGGTAGGGGTAGGAGGGTGGCAGAGCCCAGCCTGGGACCTGGGACAGCTGGGACAGTGCACCAAATGGTCCCCACTGTGGCTGGTCCTGGGGTGGCATGGGGGCAGGGCACAGAGTGCCAGGAGCAGGGAGGGTGCTGGCCGGGCCCCGGGAGCCCCCAGCACCTCCCCCTGTGGGCGGTGGGGTCCAGAGACCCATGTGTGTGATCGATCCCGCGTGGGATCGATCCTGTCGATACTCATCTGCCACGGAGATGTTGCCGTGCCTGTCGGGAAGCAGGTTTTGTCTGGAAAACGAGTGGCTTCTGTGGGGGAGGGGCGTGACAGTGATGGGAACTCGTCCCCCCCTCGGACCCACCCCACCTCCAAGACCCGCGGGAGGAGCAGCTCCTGAAGAATACAGGGACCAGGTGGGAACCGGGCTCCCCTCCTCGGCCGCAGAGGCCGAGCTGCGTCCCCCGTGTTCCGTGTTCACTCACATCGTGTTCAAAGGACCTTTGAGGTTTTTAAGTGATTGCTCAGGGCAGCGAGTCCCCTGAAGGGCTGACCACTGACCCTCTCCTTATACCCCCACTGGGCTGCCAGTGTGCGGCTGATCCCAGCAGATCTAAACAGAGGGGAGTGGACAGGAGGAGGCAGGAGCGGGCAGCAGGCAGGGGCCAGGCACGGAGCGGAGGGCGGAGACCAGGACTGGGGTGAGTGCGGGTGCAGGGCCTCGGTTAGCCGGGGCTGGCTGGGCTCTGGGCACCTTCCCAACCTCCAGACACTTGTCAAATGGGGAAACTGGCAGAGAGCCAGAGGCAGCGTAACTGGCACCTGAGCCTCCTGTCCCAAGCTGGGGAGCTTGGAGCCCCTCACCTGCCCCCTAGCCTGGCCAAGCGGGTACTCTGTCCCCTGGAGCATCTGTGTGCTTGTCCTGTGGCCGAGCCTGCCCAGACCTGCCCTGGTGCTGCCCAGGGCGTCAGCTGGGGGTGAGCAGTAGGAGACCCCAGGCTCGGACCTCAGGGAGCGCCCCGTCCAGCTGGGCTCACACAGCCACGCTCACACAGGACACACAGAGCCCCCCCCACAGACACTGACACGCACGTGTGCACATGTGTAACAGTGCACACTCGGACTCACGTGGGGACATGCATACCCTACCATGTGCACCGCACACCTGCTGTCAGAGGCCAGCCCAGTGCAGGCCAAAGCCCAGTGGGCACAGATTTCCACATCCAGGGAAGGGCCCAGGTAAGCATGCAGCTGGGCAGCAGCAGGAGCTGGGCAGCAGCCAGGGAGTCCCCTGCATCCCGGCCTAGGCTCCTCCAGGGTGAGCGCTGGGAAGGGCTCTGGCCCCCAGTGAGAGGTGAGACGGGGCCCGGCGAGCTGCTGGCAGAGGCTTTGAGGAGGGGCCGTGGTCGGGAATCTCGTGCCCAGCAGAGGAACTATTGAAATTCAATCATCTCCCAAGGCTGGGGGACTTCCCATCCTAATTAAATTGCCAGGACTCTTGGGCCTGCTGTCAGAATGGATGTTCAGGAGGGAGGAGGGGACGCTGTCCTTGGGAGGGGGTGCGCGCTGGTCGCCTGTGATGCCTCTGCTATAGGCGTGAGCACTCATCACGTCTAATTAGGGCCGAGCCGGCACCTCCTGTCCTCAGGCACAAATCCATATTCACGTGCTGGGCCAGGGACCAGCCAGAAGCCCAAGCTGCTGGGCGGTGGGAGAGGGAGGTGCCCCTCCTACTCCTGGGCCACCAGCTCTGTCCCCACTGTCCTCCCTCCCCCACTCCAGAGGAAGGCTCTGCATCTGGGAGCCACAGGGGCAGTCCCTGAGACGGAGAGGGGGTGGACCAACATCCTGTTGGGTGTTCAGGAGGGAGGAGGGGGACGTAGAGCCACAGAGCTACGTGCACATATTAGAGAAAGAGTCTCTGGTCACAGTAACACTTCGTAGCTCACAGTCACAAACTGAAGCAGTGTGTAGGAAGCAGAGCAGCCCCTCCTTCTAGCCACGGATGCCTGGGCCCTTACCCCAGATAGGGGACAGGACCCTGCACAGCCGTCCCAAGAATGGCAGTCACAGCCGAGGGTAGGGGAGGGACAGAGGACAACTCGGAGAACTGGGAGGAGATGGACTCCCACATGGGAGCCGTGCTGTCCAGGCCTGCCTCCCTCAGCCGCTCACCCCAGAACCACGGCCTCCCTGCGCCACCCCCGGGCCCCCGCGCCAGAGCCCCCTCCAGCCGGGACAGCGCTCATCCCATCCAGTCACTTACACCGAGGCCAGGTGCACAGCTGGACAGTGGGGCTGCCCGGCAGGCTCCCCAGCAGGCTGGAGCCCTGGCCCACACCCTGTGGACCCTGGGGCGGGCCGGGGGCACCGTGTCCGGAGCCATTCTTGGGCACAGGCCTGCTCCCAAGTTGGCGGGCGCATGGGCACAGCGGTGACCCCCGCGTCCAGCTGCCCTGTAGGGTCCTCCTCATCTGCCCAGGTGACCCTTCACTCCTTGGGTCTGAAGTCCACGGTCCCTGGGGTCAGGACTTCCTGGGCGTCTCTGGTACTGCACGTTTTGTTGGTGAGAGCGCCTTCCTCTTCTCTTGGGTCTGGCATTTCTTCCGTGTCACCCTCTGGGCACGTTTATACACACATGTCCTCTTCAGTGGGTCCCGGCGCTCCGTCCCTGGCCTTCTCGGGTTCTCACCAGAGCTCAGCATCCACTCAGGTCCCAGATCCTCTTCCCCTGTGCAGGGTGCCATTTCCTGTGGCCGCCCTGAGGATTGTCTCTGGCGTCTGCCTTGGCCGAGGTCCGGCTGTTGGTGGACTTGGGGTTTCTGGGCTTTTAAAACCTGTGAATCGGTGTCCTCCCCCGACTCCAGGTGACTTCACCTGTGATCTCTGAACCCAAGCCTTGCCCTCCTTTCCCTTCCTCTCGGCCCCGGCCCCTCGGTCAGACTCCTGTGCTCTCCAGCACCCGAGGCACTCTGGACTTGGACGTCCCTCCTGTCCATGTGCAGTGACCCCTGGGTCCCCTCCACCGGCTCTCGCCCTGAGTTTCCGTCTGCTGGGAGCCCCGGGGACTTCGGCTCCTGTTTGCTCTTTAGTTCTGGTTTTCCGTCTGGTTCTTCCTCACAGTCCCTGCTTTTCTGGAGTCGCCAGGTCTTGATCTTTGTTATTGTCACGCTTTTTGATGTCACTGGTGCAAGAATCACAGTTGCTCGGCGCCTCGACTGCACAGTGCAACGTCCTGGTCACCGGGGTCAGTCCCTGGGGACTGTCTTTTCCCAAGAGAGGCCCCAATTTCCTGTCTCCTCCCTTCATTTGGGATTGTACCCTGGGCTGTATGACGCAGTGTCATGGAGCCTCTGGAGGGACCAGTCCAGCAGTCATCGTCTTGGCGCGATGGGCCGCTGAGAGCCAAGTGCAGAGCCCCGGGTGCCCACCCAGCTTCAGCCTCCCTGAGCTGCCTGCCACGGGCGGTGGCTCACCTGTGCTCCCTTCTGGCTCCGTTCCTTCCTTGACTGCCCACCCCCTCCTGTGGCCAGAGCTGAGAGGGGCTCCCCTGTGTCTCTGGGAAGCCCTTGGTGGAGGCCCTAACCTGGGGACTCTGGGGACAGGGTCTCCAGGGCTAAACGAGGTCACCAGTGTGGGGCCCTGATCTGACAGCGCTGTGGCCTGTGGGGGAGAACAGCCCCCACCCTGTGTAGGACGCAGTGAGCAGGCCACACCCTCAGGCCAGCATGGGCCAGACCAGAGCCAGCAGGTGCCACACCTTGACCTCGGTCTCTGGCCCTGGGCGTGACCTGCAGTTCCCTGTGTGTCAGCTGCCACATCGGGGCCACTAGGCAGCCCAAAGATGTCCAGAAGTCCCCTCTGCTGCCCAGCACTCCCCCCTCCAGCTCTGTCCACCCCGGGTGTTCTCAGCCTCTGCTTCCTCTGCCCTCTGCCTGGCCTCGTGGGGACACCTTGGGCCTCAGGGGCTGGCGTGCCCTGGCCACGGTGCCCTCTGGGTGACTTGCCACAGCACCTGGCCCCATCTCTACCTCTTTGACTCGGCAAGTCCACCATGCCTGGCGGGTGCGCACCAGAAAGTGTCTCCCCTGGAACCAGCACTGTGTCCCTGCCTCGTGTCCCCTCCTCGGGGACCAAGCCTGCGCCACCTACCACCCAGTGTCTTCTGCTGAACCTTGGCCTGCGCAGGCGAGGCAGGAAGGAGCGGCAGGCACTGCCTCTGTCTGGCTTCTTTGGCTTGGCGGGACACACACGGCTTCCACCGTCCACTGCACGGCACCGGGGCCTGACCGTGGCCAGCTGGAGTGTCCAGCCGCCTGTCGTAGGCCCTGGCTTGTCTGGCCCTGGGGCTGGGGGTGGCTGTCAGCACCTGCAGGCGTTTTGGAAGTGCGTGGGCTCCCCTGGGGCCTTGCTGAGGGGTAGGTGCCGGGGGTTGGTGCTGAGGGGCAGCGCAAGCTTCAGCAAGCGCTGGCCCCGGCCTCAGAGGTGAGTGTGCCCGTGTGCACCCACGTCCTCGGGCAGGCAGCGCTCTCTCTCACTCCCAGGTCACCGGATGTCACAGTGGTCACAACTGGCCTCTTTCTGCTCAGCATTAGGGACACCTCGAGACCCCGTTTCATGAAAGGTGGGTTCAAACACTCGTCCGTTTCTCAATTTGCTTCTCTCTCCTTTAAAACTCCTGTCTTTTTAAAGCCTGGGTGTGAGGCCTCGGTCAGTGCCAGCGTCCCCAAGGCCTCCTCGGGGGTCCCCACAGCCCCAGCCCTATCTCTGGTGAACAGAAGTTCCTGGTGTCAATGGGTCCGACTGACCGATCCTCTCCCTTTATGGGCAGCATGATTGTGTCCTGGTCGATTATTTCTTTTTTAATTTTGAGCCATCGCCACATGGAGATGGTCCTGAATTATGATTCCGCCTGCTTCCCGGCAGGCTGACTGGCAGGTCTTCTATTTCCTCATATAAATCATTGATAAGAGTATCAGACAATACGGGGCCGATGCCAGGCCTCCCTGCAGGGGGACATGGGGCCATTAGCTGACTGCCTTTGTCTGTAATCAGACACAACACGGGGAACTCACTAGCACACCACCTGGGGTGTGTTTCCCATTTCGCCCTCGAGAGTGACCTGGCAGACTCCAAACGCCTGCTAAAATCACAACAGCCACCAGGCCAAGGACCGTGACAAGAAAAGACAATGAGGTCAGTCTCCCCCGAGCGAGCGAGCGGGTGGAGTGGAGGCCGGGGCTCCGCCTTGGGCCCTGGCTGGCTGTGCTGTCTCTGGGATTTTAAGCAGCAGACGGGCTTCGCCTCAGAGCAGAACACCCCCCCCCAACCCCCGTGCAGAGGCGGGTTGCTTAGCAACAGCCACTCCACGTCATCACCAGCCACAGGGTCTGGGTACTCGAGACGGCACGGTGAGGGTCTGGGGAGGAGCAGGGCCACTCAAGAGAGACTGGCCAGCCAGGCAGGGGCTTCCTGGAGGCCAGACCTGACCTGTGCTCCTTCTGGTTGGTCACCGGCAGCAGCGGAGGAGGGGTTGCAGCTCGGTCCCATGGGCACTGGGGACACGTGAGCTCCCTGCCGTGGAACCTCCATGCCAGCAGGGGCCCGGCCCCTAAGCAGTGGCCTGGAGAGGCCCCAGGACGTCCTCCTCTGGAGTGAGGGACAAGAGCAGGACACCTCAATCTGAGTGGCAGGGTGGCCTTGCTGGGAGGTGGCATGGAAGCCATTCTGGTGACTGGAGGAACTGGCCTTCTAGGACCTGCCCTGAGGGAGCCGGGCCCCCAGGGAGGGCGGGGCAGGCATGGGGGAGGCCAGAGAGGCAGGGCAGCTCCTGGCTCTTACAGAGAGGGGACAGTCCAGGTGGAAAGGGGCCGCCAACTGGAGGAGATGCAGGCCACCGGGGCAGTGCCTGGGCCATGAAGGCCCAGGCTGGGACATGGTCCCCCTCACGGCTGACCCCAGGTGCCCCTGAGCAGGTGCAGAGCAGGAGGCCAGGTGGGGGGGGGGGGCTGCCAACACCCAGCAGGAGGCCACGCCATCTCCCACCGGATGCCCCACATGGGTGTCTCAGGGCTGGGCCCACCGAGCAGCCCTGGTCCCCATCCACTCGGTTGCCTCCCTCCCACCGCTCTGGCCCAGGTCCTTGGCCATGTCCCACAGCCACCAGGCCATCCCAGAGGACACTGGCCCAGCCAATGGCCCAATTCCTACCCCCCAGATGTCCCCATGAGGCTCTCCGGGCACCCACCTGAGTGCCTCCAACCTTGACCACTGCTGTCCCCACTCCCACCTGCCCCGCCTGCAAGGGTGCCCTTGGACTGTCCCTGTGCCCATCTCTCCATGCTGTGCTGCCACCTCACCCTGCTGAGCTCCTCTGGTCTGTAGACCCCCCGGGTGCAGAGGGTCCTACAGGGCCAGCTCTGGAGCCCCATAGCCCCTGACTGCAGTGTGACTCAGATGCTGTCCAGGTCCCCAGTTCAGGAGGTCTGTGTGACACCACTGCCTTCCAGGTGTCCCGAGTGGCTTGTGCACTCTGGGGACAAGACCCTTCCGAGAGGTGGGGCTGCTCCAGGCAACAAGGGCCAGTGTGCAGAGGGCCTCCTGGGGTCTCCCCACCCCAGCCCCAGGGCTGCTTCCTGGGCCCTGAGTCCCAGGGAGGGGACGGGTGAGGCGCGTGCGCTTCCCAGCTTCCCTGCCAGGAGCTGCTTCCTCCACACGCGGCCTTAATTGACGGCAGCAAAACAAACATTTGCTCTGGTGAGCTCTGGTGAGCCGCGCTGGGTGACACCGCAGCAGTGTTTTAATTAAGCCTGTGACTGATGAGTCTCAAGGAAGCAGCTGTTCCGGGGTGTTCAGGTGTACGAACAACAACGGCATCGGGCTCAGCCGGCAGAGCCGCCCCTCACCACGGAGCAGGCAGGGCTGCCCGCGGCCAGGGGCGCTCGGGCCGTGAGGGCCCCACCTGCAGCCTTCCTGAGGAAGGTCAGCTGGTAGCTCTGGAGGAAGGGCTTCTCCCGGTCAGGCTTGGGGACAGCCACAGGGAAGGACAGAGACCAGGAGGACCAGCAAGACCAGGCCTTGGAGAGCAGGATGTGGAGGAGAGGTCAGGGCAAGACCCCTTGGGAGGGAGAATGGCAGGTGGGAGCTGGCCCTGACCACCAGGCACCATGGCCCATACCCAGGGGACACAAGTTCACCACCAGGGTGGCCCAGCGGAACCCGGGCCCGGCCAGCAGGCCTGGCGATGCCCTGGGAACCCAGGCGGGGAGGAAAGAGCCTGTCTGTGGCTTGGATGGGCAGGGGCCCTCCCCAGTTAATATGCCAGGCCCCACCCTCTCCCAGGCAGGAGGGTGGCAGGACTAGGAGGCGGCCCTCAGGGAAGAGCCCAGGTCCAGCTGGGCCCCAGGCCTGTGCCTTCTGGGTACAGTCCTGACGAGGGCGGTGCCACAGCCAAGGCAGTGTCCCCTACAGAGACGGGATCCAGGGGGCAGTGGGGGCAGGACAGGAAGGCCCTGCTCTGCACCCCCTGGGCCTCAGCCCAAGCCTGTCCCTTCATCGCCTGGTTTCCCCTCTGAGGATGACGTGCCCGGGGAATCTCGCCCCAGAGGACAGTGCCCAGAGAAGGCACATGTTCCCGGGGTGGCCGTGAGGAAGAGCCACAAGCTCGGTGGCCTGAGCGGCAAACTTGGCTCTTCTCAGTTCTGGAGGCTCCTGCCCATCTGAGCCACAGACAGGCTCTCTCCTCCCCCTCAGTTCTGGAGGCCAGTGTCTGAATTCAAGGTGTCCCAGGCCTGTGCTCCCTCTGAAGGCTCAGGGCCTTTGCCCCGCCCTGCCCACTTCCAGTGGCCCCTGGCATTTCTTGACCTTGGACATGGCCTCCAGTCTCTGCCCCCAATGTCACATGGACTATCTCTCGTAGGACATGTGCCTTTACACTCGGGGCCTGGGCACTCTCCTCTCAAGGTCCCTGGCTCCATTGTGTCTGCAAAGGTCCTTTTTGCCCAGTGAGGCCAAGCGCCAGCTGGCCAAGCTCCCTCCTTCTTGGAGGACAGATCTGCCTACACCCTGGAAGACCCCATGCCAAGGGGACAGAGCACCCAGTGCCCCACAGCGGTCCTGCTGCCTGCACGCTTCTGCAGTCCTCCCCTGCCCCCCACCGGCCTCAGGTGAGAGACCCCAGCTAGGACACTGGCCACACCTGGGTTGCTGCCCCAGAGCCCATGATGGGCCAAGGGTGTGTGTACTTCAGCTGCCAAGCCCGGGCGGTTGGCTATGCAGGAGGGGACTGGCGGGCACCAGGCTGGGGCCGCCTCCCTAAGGGGTCCTGAGCAGAGCAAGCTCGAGGTCGCTGGGGACGTCCGCAATGGGGACTCACCCTGGTGCCAGCCCTGCAGGAGCCTTGAACTGACCAACAAGCAGCAGGTGGGTCACATCTCTGCCCTGCAGAGCAGGCAGCGCACGACCACCGGGAACACACACCCACGACCCTGGAGAGGCAGGTGTCCACTGGGGCCAGCATGGAGGCCCCCGCCTGGCTGACAGTCACCTGCTCTGGGGACACAGGAGTCCTTGCTCTGGCAGAGCCCTGGCACTCTCCTTCCACACACCAGTGTCACCTCATTACACGCCCAATGTCCCTGAGAAATGCCTCTCACCATCATCCTGGGTCAGAGACGAGCACAGGCACGTGTCCATGTGGGGAGTTCAGCTGGCAGATCAGACGCCTGGGGCCTCACAGGAGGGACAGCGGGAGACCCTTGCCCCCCGCCCTCCAGGCAGGTGCCCAGAGCCAGGGGAGGGCCCACAGACCCCTGCCCTTCGTCACCCTGTTGCCATGGAAACCCCGGGCTCTCTGTGCTTGGGGATGACAGTGTGAGCAGGAGGGGGCCCGGCAAGCCCAGGAGACCCCAGGACGGCCCCTGATGCCTCGGTCCCCAGAGCAGCAATTCCAGACCCCTCCCACAGGCTCCTCCTTAGGAGAGAAGTCCCAGGGTCACAGGAGGCCACGGGACTTGGGGGTCAGTGGCAGAGCCCTTTGCCCAGCACATGAGACACCCTGGGTTCCATCCCCAGCACCACTTAAAAAAAAAGGCCCCTCACGTGACACCTGCCTCTCCAGCCTGGGCAGCCATGGGTGGCCACTGCCAGAGTGTGGCCTGTGAGCCCCAGGGTGTTGCCAACCGTAGGAGCCCTACATCCCAACAATGGGCCCGGTGAGGGTGCTGTTGGGTCACCAAACAGGCAGGAGAGAAGCCTGGTCTCTGCGACCCTGAGTGTGCCCTGCACAGTGGACACAGCCCCGGGCTGGTACGAGCTGCCGACAGCCACGGAGCACGGTGTCCCACACTTAGCAGCTGAGAACCTCGTGCATGTGCATCCCTGGTCCCCTGGGTTGGGCAGTGGCGTGGCCAACCAAGCATCGTTGGTCAGGGCCGCAGGTAGCCAAGGTGACTGCGGGGTCTGGGGTCACCCGCAGGCTGGGCTGGGAGGTGTGGGCACTAGCATTCCATGTGGCTGGTGATGGTTAGGGACGTCAGGTCTCTCACCCACAGCTACCTTATGACACAGGAGCTGGCTTCCCCAGAGGACTGCAAGGGACCCTGAGAGAGCATGCCTGGGACAGGAGCCTGGGTATTTTGTGACTAACTGGGACGGAGTCTCCTGCCACGCTCTCCCCAGTCCTTGCAGCCTCCATGGAGGCCCCCTGCCCTTGAGCATCCCCCTGGGCCATGTGTCCCCAGATCCCAAGTCGAGGACCGGCGGACCAGTCCCCGGCTGCGGCCACACAGCTTCCCTGTGTGCAGGGGACAGCTTCTCCCCACAGCCCCCCAGGGGAGGAACAGAGCCCCAGACATTCAGCAGCCAGCACAAGAGGCAGAGCCAGGTCTGAGGCCTCCCTCAGGGCACCCGCCCCCTTCACTCCCGGCCCCAGTGACGCGGTAAGTCAGACGACCTGGCCAGAGGAGCCTGGCTTGAACCCAGACTCTCCCTCAGGACTGTAAGCAGGAGAGGGGTTCCCAGTGGAGTCTGGCTCGGCACCTGCTATGAGAGCCAAGGGGTGGGGACCTGCTGTGACAGCCATGGGGACAGGCATCCGAGGTGAGAGTCACAGGGTCGGGGGTTAAGACGACAGCAAGGGAGAGGCCTGAGGTCCCCACTTCTGCCCGGCGAGGCCCCTGCAGCCTGATGAATGTGGCCCAAAGCTGCCACTCAGCCAAGTGTGACTGAGAGGGCCGGGAAGACAGCCCGTGGCCACCCTGAGCAGCCGTCCTGCCCTGCCTGCCTCCCCCTCCAAATAGCCTCAGGAGGCTCCCAGAACAACCCCCTCAGGCTGGGCCCCTGCCTGGAGGGCTGGGTGGGTCCCTCAGGACTGGTGCTGTCCACAGGAGCCCTCCTAGAAGGACTGGGAAGGTCACCTGGTGCCCTCTGCCTGGGCCCAGAGCCTGCCCATCAACTCCCCAGCCACAGGGGGATGTCGACTTTATGGCCCAGCGCCTGCCCCTGCCCACCGGGTTGTCTGTGGCTGGGAGTGCGGCTGGGCAGAGGGAGGAAGGGGTGCAAGCCAGTTGCCCAGCAGAGACCGGGGAGGGGACTGTCTGGAGGGTCCTAGTTGTGCCATTTCCTAGACATTCAGACAGGGCCACCCTGCTACCTTGGTCAGCCTGCCCTCGGGTGTTATTCTGAGGCCCCAGGGCTTGTGGTTTGGACCCCGCCAGCACCTCCAGCAGCCCCCTGTTCTCCAGGCCTGGGGAGGTCAGCTCCCCTGGACAGAGGGGCAGGGGTCCCCAGTCCTCCGCCTTGCTCCCTGTGCCGATCCTCACCCTGATCCCCCTGGTCTGTGTGGGCCCAGGAAGCCCCGAGCCCCAGGACCCAGACTTCCAGCCCCTCCAGGGGAGAAGTGGAGGGCACCACTCCTACAAGTCAGGGTGAGAGCAGACACACTCAGGAGGGCGCACACACAGGAAGACACATGAGCACATGACCGGACACACGCATGTGCACATGTGAGCATCACACACACAGGCACACAGTGCACACACACAAGAATGTGCACACTCACAAGCACTCGAAACACATACACAAGAGCCAGGCGCAGTGGCGCATGCCTATAATCCCAGCAGCTCGGGAGGCTGAGGCAGGAGGGTCACAAGTTCAAAACCAGCCTCAGCGATTTAGTGAGGCCCCATCTCTAAATAAAAAGTAAAAAGTGCTGGGGATGTGGCTCAGTGGTAGAGCACCCCTGGGTTCAAGCCCCAGTACAAAAAAAAAACTATATACATACATGCACACACACACACACACACACACGAATACCGACACACAACACATGCACACACAAGCACACACATGTTAATGTGCACTTACCATGGCAACAGGTGCACTCCACAGGTGCGTGGAGGACAGAGGAGCCGCCCTCTGGCAGGAAAGGGCTTGGCCTCCCCTGGGAGCCTTCTCCGCGGGTGTCCCCAGCCCTCGCCACTGGCTTCAACACGGTGCTATATCAGAGAGGAGCCTTCTGACAGCCCTTCTGTCCTCCACACCTGACCTCAGTAGCCTGGGGACACGGCCAAGTGCATTTGGAACTGGAAGACTAACCCTGACCCGTTGTCCAGGAAACTCAAGTCCTCTAGAATCACAGGGCCGAGAAGGGAGAGGGGCTTGTGCAGGCATCCCCAGCAGGTGCTGCGGTGGTCTTTGGGGAGGCTCTGGTGGAAGATGACCCAGGGCCACCTGGGTGGGGTACCAGGGCTCAGCAGGCCAGCCAAGAGCCCTGGACTCTTTCAGAAGGGAGCAGTCAACTACGAAAGGGCACCGCCAGGCACAGCTGCTGACCTGACCCCTGGCCAGGGTGGAGCCCGAGTGCCGAGTGGCGGAAGCCGTGGCCACCCGACCACCCCTCGTGGAGCAGGCTGGCCTCTCTCCCGGTCACGCCTGCCTGTGTCTCTATCACACCTTGGTAATAAACGAGGCGTCCTGAGCGGGCCATCAATTTTGGCGAGATTGGCTTTTCCAGGTCCGGCCCTGCACACTGCCTCTGGGGTGGATAAGCACCACGCTGGCCTTTGTTCTGGACTTCCAAGAGGACATTTATCACGGAGATTTATTCCCACTTGCTGGCTGGGAGCTGCAGCACCTCCCCCTCCGTCCCTTTATCTCCTGGGGATGCCCGCTCACCTTGAGCCCTTCTCTAGGACGGGCTCCCGGGGGCTCAGGGGTCCCAGACACGAGGACATGGCCTGCCTTGCTGACTCAGGCCGGGGTGGAGTCGGGCCTGGGGGCGCTTGCTGAAAGCAAGAGTGCATGCGGGGTGTCCTGGGGTCCAGGGCCTGCCCACGGCAGGGAGAACACCGAGGGCCCTGGGGATCTGCTCTTGCTGAGGGGCTGGTGAGTCAGGGGCACGTGAGTCTGTGGACTGTGCAGAGGGTCTGAGCACCTGTCCACTGCCCTATTGGTGGTCCCTGTGCTTCTCTCGAGGGGCTTCCTAGGGATTTGGGCCTGGGGCCCTCTTCAGGGTCAAGGACATAAAGGGGGACACTACCAAGGGGAGTTAGACCCTGGAGACTGGCCCATATGTAGTGTCCCCACGAATCAAGGTCCTCTAAAATCAGAGGGCCAAGAAAGGAAGACCGTCAGCACACAGGAGGGGCTGGCCCTGTGGGAGGGACTGCCCAGGCCAGGGCTAGCCCCCGTCCCCACCATCGTGGGCCACCTCATCTGCACAGTGAGCCTGGCTGGCCCCAAGGCAGCTGACCTGTGGGCCTGGCTTATCGGGTCCAGCTTGGTCAGGGCTGGAGCAGCCCTGTTCCTGCAGGGTGGCCCTCCCGCTGCCCCTCACCACAGGCAGCAGCAGTCCCTTCCTCTCCTGGCCCTGCCCTGAGGAGCAAGGCCAGAGGTGGGAGGATTGGGACGTCCTCCTGGACTGAGCCTGAGACAGGATAGGTGGACCCCCACGGACAGGGTCGGGAGCCAGCCAGGAGCTCGCTGGGAGTCAGATCAAAGGAGGACCAACAGATGTTCTCCGTGTTCCATGTCCGTGTTCCATGTCCGTGTTCACCATTGGCTTCCCCGGGGAAGGTGGGCCGTGCAGTCTAAACCTTGAGTGTCCTGGTCTGGAGTGGCATCCAGCGCAGGCCACGTGCTGCGTGGCCCCCGCTCCTGCCTCCTCCGGCTGTTCTGGGCACAGGCCCTGGCTCTGCGTTCCCTCCCACCTCCTCCTGCTGCAGCCTTGAGGAGCACCTTCTTCTAGAAGTCGTCCGTCACTGGATGCATCAGACTCTCCGACACGACTGGGTGCGTGATGTCCACTTGGGATTTTCTCCCAAGCTTTTCCTCTCCGAAGTGGGCAGGGGCGTTTTCTTCACGCCTAACGCTGGGCGTGCACCTTTTCTTTTCTGAAGCAGACTCACCAGAGCTCTAAAAGGTGTTTGTGACGTTTACAACACTAAGAACCACACGTGTCCTCAAGGGCTATGTCCTGAGCTCTGATCTGCCTGTGCCTGGCAGGAGGCTCCCTCAGGCTAATTAGCACTCCTACGGGCTCACCGGCTTCTTCTCCTGGTGCAAATGTAGAAACGCTGTTCTTTGAGCAGTTTTGAAACACGTGCGTTATTGCTAACTGCTCACACACAGCCAGCTCCTGTCCTCCCACAGACGGAGCCTCAGCCGACTGGTGCTTTGCTCTGTGTGTTGTCCCATTCCATCCATTTCTCCTCGCTTTCCCCCGTCCTCCTCCCCATCCCCCTTCCCCCTTATCCAGCCTCGGACTTTCTCCTCTACCAGCCAAACCGCCTGAGCCGACTGCATTTCCCCTGCAAGCTGCAGCAAGCCCACGACCCTGCACGCCTCCCTCTGAACACTCTTTTCACTCACTCAAAACGCACCTTCCACCGCTGTCCTGAGGCTGGTGGGGTATTCTCTGCGTTCCCATGTGGCTGGGATTTCTGGTGGTCCTCTGTCACCAGGTCCTAGCACAGCTCTCATACATTCCGAGGACATGTTGTCCTGGCCTGGCCGCAGGGCACTCCAGCTCCCCAGGCCCAGAGGTCAGTCTCCAAGGGTGCATCTCACCCCTGGGGACAAACAGTGTCATGTGGATCCTGTGGGGACGTCTGCCACAGGGAGGCCTCAGTAGCCTTGTGACTTAGAAGATCTGGGCAGGTATGAGTGGGAAAGGGAGAGCAGGAAAGTCTTGAGGTCCCAGAACTCTCCTGTCTGTGGAAAGGGAGGCCTTGGAGGTCCTTGTACTCGTGTTTTGTTGTTTTTGGTGCTGGGATTTACACCCAGAGGCGCGTAACCACTGAGCCTCATCCCCAGCCCTTTTTAGTTTTTTATTTAGAGACAGGGTCTCATTAAGTTGCTTAGGGCCTCACTAAGTTGCTGAGGCTGGCTTTGAACTTGTGATCCCCCTGCCTCAGCTTCCGGAGCCACTGGGATTACAGATGTGCTGATGGAAGCCGGGGTTCACCTGCGTGGACCTGGGTGAACCTGGGTGGCCTGGGCAGGTGCTCTAGCCCTGAGCTGCACCCCCACCTTCCTGTGAAGGAGTCAGACAGGAATTTTCAGGAAGAAAGGAAGCTTCAAACCACATTGAGCTCCCTGCCGACCTCTGGGGATCCAGTGGACACTCTGTAAAGACCTTTCTGGCAAGAAGAGGAGCTTAGCATGGCAAGGGTCTTCCGGGTGTGGGGGTAGCAGATGTGGACACACAGTGGTGAGGACTTGCTGGCCCGGCCGCTGGGACTGCACCCTGCTCGGCCATGCACCCCCTCAGGCTGGGCACACCTGTGGCTGCTCTGTCCCCAATGGCTCCCCAGATGTATTCTCAAATGTCACCCCAAAGGGAGGACCTGAAGGGTCCCTGGTGCCGGGAAGGATGGGCTCTGTCAAAGCCAGAGCCTCGTCAGGAGCAGAACGGGGCCCTAGGTGGCCGACCAGAGGGGAGAGAGGTGGGTCCAGCAGGATGAGGAGGGGTGTGGACAGAGGCCGCTCCTCACAGGACAGGGAGGAGGGGACCCGAGGCAAGTGGGGTGGAGCTGCGCAGAGGCAGCTGGCCACTTCAGCACCCCTCACCGACTGGTGGCCGCATGGGCAGAAGCCCTGGTGGACAAGGGGCTCTGAGGTGCCCGAGGGCATTTCCTCGGCCCAAGCTCCTGGCTGACCCACTCCAGGCTGTCCCTGGCCTCTACCCGCTAGATGTCATCATGACAATAAAAAATGTCTCCTGGCGATGTTTAATGTCCCCTGAGGGGACAAAATTGCCCCCAGTTGAGAACAGCTTAACTAACTCCTAAATAGAGCCTGGGGAGGGAGAGGGACTGGGCAGGGATGGGGAAGAGGCCGAGTCAGAGGGTCAGAGAAGCCCTGCAGGCCTGACCTGCTGCATATCCACCCTGTGCCCCTGGAAGGACTGTGTACCACAAGCAGAGGCTCCTGCTACCAAGAGGCGAGGCCTTCCTGGGGCCTGGGACGGGCCTTCTCTTCAGAGGAGGCTCCCGTGAGGACCGTGCGGCCAGCCCCTCTCAGGTGCAGTGTCCTGGGCAGCCCAGAGGATGCCCAGGTCCATCCCCCTGCTGGGCAGCACCTGGCTGAGGAATGGAAGAAGGACCTGTCACCTATGGTGGCCACCTCTGCAAGGTGGGCCCAGCGTGGGGGCACAGATGAGCTTCCAGGGGGACTGACACCTTCTGGGCTGGAGTTGGCTACAGGAGGCCCAGTGCCTGGGGCATCAGGGAGCAGGGCGCGAGGGCCGTGCAGGGGACATCACCCTCTCCACTGTGGCCCCGTGCACCCGGCTGCATGGTGCTCCTTCCATCCCAGCCCTCTGCTGTGAGGACTGGGTGAAGTTATGGTCCACTCCTCAGGCGTCCCGGCCCTTGTGCTGCGCAGGCCCTGCCCGGGCTCTGGGCACAGTGGTGAACCCCAGCAGCTGGGAGCCTGCCTCCCTGGGAGAGGTGTAGCGTGGCCGCGGCTCCTGCCCTTGGTGCCCCGCGCCTCTGCCCCACCAACTCACTCCACATCTCGTCCATTACCCCCAGGAGGTGGGATTCCCCCCTGGCTATGTCTGGGGGAGTCCGTGAGCACCCTCCGTGGGGCAGTGCAATGTCACCTCCTCCACTGGATTCCCAGTGGGCCAAGTCCAGGGCCTCCCTCCTATCCTGAGGCAGTGCTGGGGATGGAGCAGACTCTCCTCCAAGGGCTTCAAGGACATTGCCAGCCTTTGTCCTCATCCGTGCCCCAGCTGGGGACTGTTAGCATAGTCCTCCCCGCGCGGCATCTGAGTCGGGGCGGAGGCTCCCACACATGATGTGGCATCTGCACTAGCCACATCCTTCCCATACCCTCAGGAACCTCAGGACCAACCCTGCTGCCACAGCCTAAGGCCAGGTAGATGGTGTTGTCTAGGGAATAACATGAAAGTCTGCACTTGGGCAGCACAGGTAGGCTCTTTTCTTGTAGGTGGTTTTGATCCACGGGTTGCCTCTGCAGGGCCAGCTGTTTGGCCTGGTACTGGTGAGGGACTGAGGCCAGAGCAGTTGCTTCACTTGGCCAAGGTTGCCCAGCTAGGAAGGGGTACGGTCAAGATGGGCACCCCAGCAGTCAGGCCTGGAGTTACACCCAGGTACCTCCCAAGCTGCCCTGGAGGGCCCAGGCTTCCCCAGCTGCTGCTGATGTGGCAGGGCCCTTCCTGGTCTAGGGAGCGTGGGTCACCCCTCTCCTGCTGGGGGCCGACAAGGACGCCCACGGCAGAGGCTGGGGGAAGGAACGGGAACGTCAGGACGAGTCCTGCAGCGATGGAGTGCCCCCTGTGTTTGGCTCCAGGTGGACAGGAAGGCTTGGGGGAGGGTGACCGGACGCCACGGATGCTGCTCTCAGAAGGCTCAGGCCAGGCCCCGAGGGGCAGGGGCACCACGAGGTCGTGACCCCCTCGAGAGCAGGGAAACCCAGGCAGGGAGCACCAACCTGGAGCACCTCCTGGACGCTGTCCCAGGCCCTCGCTGGCTCTGCCTCACCGTGACCCCAGGGAGGCGAGTCCTGCTCGGCACTGAGGGTCGGCAGCAGGAGCCCGTGACCTTGGCCCCACAGACCCCACTGCCGCCTACAGAGAACTGGGGCAAGGCAGCAGCCCAGGTGGCTGCCCCAGAAGGGAACTGATGGGCAGGAGACACCCTCTGCACAGGCACACCCAGGGCAAAGCCAGGATCAGGGGCCAGTGTTTCCTGTCCACTCGACTCGGACGGCTCCAGGGGCCATCCAGACACCAGCACCTGGGCCACAGCTCAGCTTCCAAGTGGGCAGCCATGTTCTCCAGGGAGGGCTCCCTCTCCCTCCCATGGCCTAGAGTGACCCAAAGTGACCAGTGCCCACCCTGGACCGTTCCTCTCCCTGTCCCTGGGTCTCCGGAGCCTGCCCTCCATCCCCCACAGGCCTGGCCCTGCTCACAGCCTCTTCCTGGCATCACCATCTCCTGGGCCAGCCCCAGGCACTGCAGCCAGCTGAGCCACCATCCATTTGCCATGGGAGTGGGCACAGATGACAGAGGGACCCCTCCCACCCCCACCAGGCCAGGCCTCAAAGCAATTGAACCTAGTAAGTAATGGCCCCGCTGTTCCTCTGGAGGGAGTCTGGCCTCATGAAGCCCCTGCCATGTCTGGAGAGGGTGCCCACCTGTGGGGAATGAGGCCTGCGTGGGCCCCCCACTGCCTCCCGGATGAGGCAGGGCGCAGGTCCCAGCCGGAATCTGCAGCACCCCACCTCCTGGAGCCTCGCCCTCCCCAGAGGGGACCCAAGAGCTCGGGGCCTGGTCCAGCCCGGCTCCGCCGCCTGCTTCCCATGGGATGCCTCTCAGCATCTCTGGGCCTCGTCCCACGCACAGAGGGCGGCTGGGCTCGTCCATCACAGAACGACTTCCTTGGCGCCCAGCTGCAGTGCCAGGGCCAAGTCCCCTCAGAACAGGGCCTGGCCTGGCCAGTGGGCTCGAGCCCCTCCTTGGCCAGGTTCTTCGGGGAGCCAGGAGCCCACAAGGAGACACCAGGGCCTCTAGGGAGCTCTGACACGGGGTAAGCAGGCAGAGGAGCCGGACCCTTCTCCTGCAGCCAGCCCTGCTCTGGCCCTTCCACAGCAGCCTGTGCAGATCTGCTGGTCAGGGGGCCAGTAACCTTGTGACTAAGAGACAGAGGAAGGACATGGGTGACCTGGGCATGAGACAGGACCTCAACCCCAGGGAGGAGGCAGCATCTGAGGGGAGCCCCAACCCACTCCAGGACCTCAGGGAAGCCCAGGACTGATGGGCACAGTGACCACGTGGCTGGACTTTGGGTGGTAGGAGGGAGCTGTGGGCATGAGCTGGGTGGAGGCTGAACAGACGACAAGAGAAGCCCCTGGGACTCCGGGTCGGGGTGGACCCCATGTCCCCCAGCCAGAGCCTGCAGTGTGAGAGGCCCGGGGTTGCAGTGGGGCCATGGGGTGGGCAGGGCCCAGTGTGCTCCCCAGCCTCTGAGTGGAGGAGGGGCTGCAGGGAGGGGCGCCTGGGGGCAGGGAGAACTGTTAGGGTGGGCAGCACCAGCTCCAAACCCAGCCCCAGCCAGAACAGTGTGTCCCAGCTGCCAAGACTGGCTGGCCATGCCTCCCTCCAGGCCCTGTGACAATGGCCTGGTGGGCGGGACCAGGGCAGGCCAGCTGCCTCCCTCTCCTGCAGAACCCCAAGGGTCTCTGGGAAGGTGCTGTGCACCCCGAGGATGGGGACAGAGTAGGAGCCCCGACCCCAATCAGCCCACCCAGACGATGGCCCTGCTGCAGACACCGCCCTTCCCTGCCAAGCGAGGGCCCCATGGCGGACGTTCTAATGCAGGGACAGGCCAGGACCGGTGCTCAGGGAGGGGCTGCCCAGCAGGGGAACAAGAAGGAAGACCAGGAGGAGGGGCCCCGCAGCCCCTGGGTTCTCATCTCTCTGTCCAGATGACAAGGGTCTCTGGAGGTCACTGTCTGGTGGAGAGTGACTCCTCTAACATGAGGATCCTGTGGCCCAGGACAGGGGCCCCAGAACTGAGGCCAAAAGCCAGTGTCACGGGCTGGGCAGAGGCTAGTGACCGCTGCTCCATCTGCCCCATAGCAGCCAGAGGTTGGAGCCAGCTCCAGGGGCCTGCCACCTGAAGTCCAGCCAGCGTGACCTAGCACTGGCCACACCGGCTCCCAGAGCAGGGCTCACCCCAGCTCAGGTGGGAACAGGGCCAATGAGGGCTTGCCCCTCCACTGCTGTGTCCCTCTTCTCCTTGAGCTCCCGAAGGCCACAGCCTGTGCGTGGCCCTGCCTCCCCCTCAGGAGGAGCTGGTCCGGTGCACCGGGGCTCAAGAGCCGTCGCTGGCTCTCCAGTGCCTCGGGGTGAGCACACCGCCCACCGTGTGCCCACGCAGCTCTCTGCAGACTTTAACGTGTTGCACATTTGGGGCCATCTCCGTGTCCACGGCTGCTGGTTGAGAAGCCTCTCAGTGGCTGTCTGCAGTTGTGGCCAACTCCTCTGTGTTCTGCAGGGGCCAGAGCCAAAGTCCCCAGTTACGTCCAGACTTGAGGGCGGCCTCAGCGCCGGCCGGGAGTGCAGCTGGGATCCTCGCACTGGCTCCTCCGGGGAGGAAGCGCACGTCAGCAAACGCTCCAAAGCGTCTCAGTCATTTCTCTCTTTACTTGTTTTTAAAAGTGGAAATGGAAGGGAAAGAAAGAAACAAGAAGTCCTTTCCCGGTTGCTCCCCCAGGAGGGGACGCAGGATCGTGCCCGCCCTCCGCCCTCCAGCTTGCTGCCGTGGGGGGGCCGGGGGCCGAGGTGCTGCTGCCACCTCTCCCCTGGGGGTCTCAGCCCAGGCCTGAGTCAGGGCTGGGGTCAGCAGTGGGGTGCCCACCTCAGCTAGTATGGGGCTCTGCAGGAGGGGCAGGAGCAGGGCTGCGTGACAGTGGGTGGAACAGGGGTGGCCCCAAGGCTGGTGACAGAGCAGGTGGTGTGAGGGAGCTGGACTGGTCAGCTGATGGCTGAAGGAGTCTATGGAAGAGCCTTTGCCCTCAGCTCTGGCCTCTGGAGCCTCACCCAGGATGGCCTGAGGGACTAACCAAGGTCACATGGGAGTGTCTGGGCCCACACCTCCTGGGCAACACATCAGGGTGGGCAGGAGGCTGAAGCCGGGCTCCTCCCCTGGCCCCTGCCATGAGGATCCTGTGGCCCAGGCAGGGGCCCCAGACCTGAGGCAAGAAGCCAGTGCAGTGGGCTGGGCAGAGGCTAGAGCAGAACCAGAGCTGAGCCTGCACCTCTGCCACCAGCCAACCGCCCCAGACCCGCGTCTGCTTGGCCTGCACAGCCACCCCGCCTCCTGCCCACGTGTGGCTTCAATAATCTGAAATCATTTGAAAAACGGACAGCATTTTAGCTCAGCTCCGCCACCAGTACAGAGTCGTCTGTGTGCGGCAATGACAGTGAATCTGCTGAATGCTGAGTGTCACATCCTTCCTCCAGAGCCAGCTGGTGCCATTACCACGCAGAGCAATGTCCCAGCAGGTCCCCAGGCTCCTGGACAAGCCAAGGGCCAGTCTGCCAGCTTGTTCGGGAAGTTTCCACGGAGAGGACCAGCCAGGGCTGAGGGGACAAGGACGGTGGCACAGCCCCACGGAGCCCACACCTGGTGAGCTCTGGCACTGTGAGCCAGGACCCCTCCGCAGCAGCCACACTGTGCCTCTGCCCATTCCACAGGGCTCAGCTGAGGCTCGGGAGGTGAAGGGCGGCCAAGGCTTGCAGCCCCCACAGTGGAGCCCACACCACCCCCGTCAGCCCTGAGCCGCGGCCCTCGGGGGTCTCCTTTCCACCCTCAGGGCTTCCCCAAACCTCTGCACCGGCACTGGCAAGGCTGCCTCCACAGGCAGCCTCCACTGGTCCTTGCTGTCGGTCCCTGTCTCCCCGCTGCACAGGCTGCTGGGCGCTCCCTGGGGTCCTCTTCCTGGGGACTCTGAGCACTGTCCTGCGGGGTGGGCCTTGTGTCTAGGCGTCATCACTGAGGGGGTCCACAGAATCCCACAGAGAGAGTAGCAGGGGTCCCCAGGGCCCCATGTCTCTCTGTCCAGGGCCCAGCTCCTCTGCTCTGGGCAAGCAGGACCCCTGGCCCAGTGCCCTCAGGGGGAGGCCCTGGCTGGCCCCATCCCAAGTGTGGTTGCCCTCAGGTCTGTGCCCTGCCCCTCCCAGGGGCCGGGGGCTGGGTCCAGCCTCACACCCACTCAGGCAGCGGCAGCCTGACTTCGCTCCAAGCGTGTTGCCCCTGGTGGCACCGTGGGCCCGCGCACGGCTCCTGGAGTGCAATTCAAGTGTGGGGGCAGTAATGGCAAGGCTCCTCTGCCAGGTGACCTCCACCCAGGGCCATGGATTCGGAGAAGATGGCTGCTCCGGTGGGGAACGTCTGTGGGGAGGAGTGCGGAGCTGGCCGTGGCCGCGTGAGCGAGGTGCAGGAGACACGGCAGCCAGGCCACGGGGACTCAAGTGAACACTCTGAGGATCCAGAGGAAACGAGGGCATTTGTGCACCAGAGAGGAAAGCAGCGGAGCACAGAGTTGCTTCCTGTGAGCACAAGGAGGCCAAAGGCAGCCGGGGGTGCCCGCTGCTGGACAGGAGCCGACCAGCAATTCAGCCCCATTCATGCCACCACCGTTTAGTGGCACCGACTGTCCATGAGTCACCGTTCTCCACACAAACGGTTCGACAGGAAAGGAAATGCAGGCGGGATCTTCTGCTTGTACCAAGCTGGCCTCCTCATGCCGGGAACAGGAGAGGGTTTGTGAGTAGGTCACACAGCGTGACAATCAGCCTATAAAGGGAGGGAGAGAGCCTGGGGAGCAGGGAGTGCTCCTGGAGGCGGTGACATCCAGAGTCCAGGGATGGAGACAGAGGTGGCTGGGCTTTCTTGCCCTAAACCTCAGGCTCCCTGGCCAGCACCTCCCCAGGGGTGCGCTCAGCCCCGGTGGAGGTCTCTGACCTGACACTGCCCAGGTCACCTCACGTACACAGCTGTACCTTGGCATCTGAGGGCAGAGCCTGGGCTTGTGTATGGGGGGCGTCTGCCCCCAGAAGGAGCCCAGGATGAGGCATGGAGGTGACTTCAAAGTCATTCCAACCTGGAGACCAGGGAGGGACCCTATAGACCTGGAGTTGAAGGAGGCCAGAGGCAGGGAGGGGGCGGGAGCTTGGGAGGTGTGGATCTGGGGCAGAGCTGGAGGGTGCCACAGCGTGCGCGGAAGAGGAGCGGGCCTGGTGGTCTCACAGAGGATGCCCCTGACGGAGGAGGCCTCAGGGACCTGGGGGTTGGCCTCACCTGCATGTGCCACCAAAGCCAGGGAGGTGCGGGCAGGCATGGCTGCCCCCTGCCCCCTGGACAGTTAGTTCCTCGTGGACTGCTGGGCTGACACCCGCCTCCCCAGGGACCTGACCTCCTCGCGTGTCTCCAGCCTCTGTGGCATGGCTGGCTCCGGGCTCTAGTGCAGGTGTGGCTCTTCCCGTGTGCTGGGCCAGGACTCCCTTGTCCAGCGGAGCGTGGCTGGAGGTGCCCAGGAGAAGGGGCGAGGGGAGGGGGTGAGAGGAAGCAGGACTTCACAGATCCCACCTATGCTGGCCCCTTCCCACCCCTCCCACCCCAGCCCGCCCAGCCTGCCCTGCCTCGGGACAGAGAATCTGAGCAGGGGTCTGGAACAGGGATAGCGGCTCAGAGAGGGGGGCTCTCCCTTAAGGACCCCACCAGCCACCAGCAGAAGGCCTGGCCACCCTGTCCCTCCTGAGGCCGAGGTTCCTGGGCCTCTGCTGATTCTTCTGGAGAGTGGGCAACATCCCCTCAGGGGTGCAGAGACAGGCCTGCGCACACTGCTCCCGCCACTGCCTCTACCGCCCCCCAACCAGGGGAGAGCGCCAGGCTCCGCATGAAGACACCCTCCTGGAGACGAGGGCTTGGGGCCTGGCTCCAGCTGGGAGGCCTGTTGTCTTGTGGGCTGGCAGCACCAGGGCCCACCTGCCCCGGCTCCTGGCTCACCTGCCTCTGTGGGCCCTGCAGGCAGGAGTCCAACGGCCGCCCTGGCCCACTGGCTCTCCAATGGGCCTCGCCCAGGCCACTCACCCCCGTTCCCACCTGGCAGGCAGCGTGGAGCAGTCAGCCCGTCACCCAGCTATTGACACAGCAGCCTCATTACCTGACTCATCAGAGCCCGAGGCCCAGCTGAGCCCCCACTCCCCACCAGTCCTGCTGAGGAGCTGCACACGGCTGTGCCCTGGGGGCAGCACCCTGCGTCTGGCACGCCATCCCAGGCTTGTTCCCAACCAGCTCCTTTACTTCCAGGCCTGCCTTGCCCCTTCCACTGCCTTGTGGGGCTCTTCAAACAGATTAGCACCCACTAAGGAACACTAAGGGACAGCGCCAGGCCCGTCATGGATTTCTCTGAGCCTGGGTTCAAATCTGTGCAGTGAGCGCAGCCTGAGGGGAAGGCACATGCCTTTCAGGACCTGGCACGGGCTCTCTGCGGCTGGGGCAGGGGCAGGGGTAGGGGCAGGCAGCTGCCCAGCACCCGAGGCGTCGGTTGGGGTCTCAGAACGTGGAGCTTCTCACGGAGCTGGGGATTTCTCGTCCGGGTTAGGAGCACAGTAGTTGTCCTCTGTCCTGCCATCACAGCCAGGAGGCACAAGAATGTCATCCTGCACCATCTGGCCCCTAGGGACCCAGATGGGCCTCTGTAAAACTTGACTTTCCCTGACCTGAATCTCGGATCTCCTCAGCTCTGACAGTGTCCCATAAATAACTGCATGGCACGTGAGTGACGGCAAACCCCAGAGCAGCCTTAATTTTGCAGGGTGATAAATTAAGCCAATGGCTGCCTCCAGTGCACGATCAGAATCTTTTTATGGCGCCCGTGTTGCCTTACAGCCAGACGGCTGCACGCTCAGCATTCTTGCCAGAGTCCTTTGTGGGCAGGCAGCTCGTCCAGGCCTGGCCCCTGGGTGGCGAGTGTGGCGAAGCCCCTGCTGGACACCCTTGGAAACCACGGACCTGGGCGGCCAGGTCCAGGGCAGAACCAGGGTGGTGCTGCGGGCGGTCTCCCTGAGGGTGCGCCGGTTGACGGACAGGCTCCCAACGTCTCAGCGGCGACCTTGTTTGTATCTTTATTCTGTTTTGTCGTTGTGCTGCGTGTGTTTTGTTTTTTTCTCCCTCCTGGTCTTCGAGTGAGTTAAACTGTTTTGGGGGATTTTTTCCTGCTCCTGGTTTCTCCTTCTCCACGGACCTGGATGTTACAAGTCCCCTTCATTCTCATAGTGGTTGCCTTGACTTGAATGAATTTTGCCCCAGAATTCACTGGTTGAAACCTATGCCCCAACGTGACGGTCTCAGGAGGGGGGCCTTTGGGTCTCACCCCTCCTCCACGTGAGGCTGCAGCTCCATCCAGGGAGAGCTGGCCCTTTCCAGACAGTGACCTGCTGGACTTCAGCTGGGGATCCGGCCTCCAGAACAACAAGCCAAGCCGTACGTTCCTGCTGTGTGTGAATGCCGAGGCTCTCGGGACGGTGGCCTGTCCTGGTGCCCCGGAGAGCGCCTATTCCCAAGGCCTAATTGAACAAGGAGCAGAGCATAGAGGACGACACCAGGGCGTCCACAGGTGTGGCCACTGCTGAAGTAGAGGGGAAACCAACGCCCAGTTCAAACGGACACCTGCAGGAGCCAGAATCCCAGTCTCCGGTCCTGCCACATTTCATGTCAGCCCAAGTCAGCTAAAAAGTGCAAATTCACAGTAGCCACCCAAAATACTAAACACCTAGGAATCAAACCAACAAGGGATTCAGAGCATGTGTCGAGAAAAAACATGAAAACTTTATTTAAAGGCATTAAAGAAGAAATGTACTCAAGGAAAAGAAGAGATGGACGATGTATTTCATAAAGAAAACACTGTGTATTTCATGCTATGTCAGTTTTCCAAAAATGTTTCTGAAGATTTAACGCACACAACAAGAATCCCCAGAGCTATTTTCATGAAACTTACTAAACTGATTTTTAAATGTACAAGACCTGCCTCCCGCACGTCAGCACTTAGGATAAAGCCAGAGTCCTTCAACTGCCTGCTACCACACACAGAGACCAACAGCAGGCAACTGGACACACAGTGGGAGACATCTTAATGCAAACCCAGTGTGATTTACGGCAGGGTAACAGGCAGACGGACGGCGTGAGGACGTGGGTTCTGTGGGATAAGATGCTGGGACACTGGCTGCTCGTCTGTAAGAAACAGTGAGAAGGATACTCACCCACGCCAGGCCCGAGAGCGCCAGCTGATGAAACGTGAAAGCCATGACCAGACAATCCACGAACAGGAAACCGCTTCTCAAAGAAGACAGACCACAACGGAAAAGTCGCACTCAGGGGAATGTCATGAAAATCAAGAAATTCAATTTAGCAAAAGAAACCACTTTAAAAGTGCAAAGAGGAGCCCAGGCTGAGGGGCGGGCTGCCACCCGGCGTCACAGGAAACACTGACAGGACTCCGAGTCAGCGGGAGGCCAGAGATCCCCACAGAGGGGGGCTGAGACCTGGCGGGGCATTCCCAAAGAGGGGTGCTGGTCACAGGCAGGCGGAGGAACCCAGCCTTCCGTGACCACAGACGTGCCTTCAAAACCCTCTGGTTCTGACAGCCATGGCAGATGAGCTACCCGTCCACACGGCCGCGCCAGGGCGAGGACGTAATGGCACCAGCCCTGGGGAGGAGAGGAGGAAGAGGGGTGGCTGAGGACAGAACAAGGCGTAGTGCAAAGGGCACACACCAGAGTGCCACCCACCTCGGAAGCTGAAAGGCAGGTAGACAGGTGGGAGCCCTGAGCCGGCGGGGCCAAGACCTGCCCAGGCGTGGGCTGTGGTGCCTGAAGGTGGGCAGAGGAGATGGTGGGTGGGAGAGGCGGGTGGGCAACCAGAGGAACACGGCTGGGCCCCGGTGCCCCTGTAAACCCCTGGAGCCCCTGAAACAAAGTGCCCCACGAGCCTCGGAGAAGCAAGATCCTCCTGCAGGCGCTGCTGGTGGGAATGGAAAACAGTCCCGCCACCCTGAAAAGGCCCAAGATACCTCCAAACGTCACACACACCTGCTCCACGAGACCAGTCACCCACCCTTGCTATCCACCGCCCAGTGAGAACCCACAGACCTGCTAAACATGGTGGTCCACAGGAGCTCTATTTGCAGGGGCCCAAACTGGGTCACACACACGTCCTCCAACAGGTGCACGGCTAGTGTGAGTGCCCAGGGTAACTGATGGCTCTCCAGGGTACCTATGGGGGCAGAGGAGCCAACCCCAAAGGTCACATGCTCAATGACCTCAGTGGTACAACATCCTCAAAATAGCAAAGTCACAGAGACTGATGACAGATTAGCAGCTGCCATTAGTTTGAGAGGTGGGGTGGGTGGCAGAGGAGGGGCTGGGCTGAATGGTGTGGAGATGGGCCAATCTGTGTCTGGCCACAGCGCAGCAGTGGCCACAGACCAGGACCCAGGACAGCCCCAGCTTAAGAGCAGACACATAAACACAAGAAAAAATGCGCAACCTTCAAAATCCTGCAGAAGACTGGTTTCCAGCTGGTGTCTCCACACGATGCTGTCCCCAAACCAGCTCCTGCAGGCTGAGCACTCCTGACCTCAGGCCACACACTGCAAAGTCTGAAACCGTTGAATGTGGACACGGCACTCAAGAAGTTTTATATTTTGAGGAATTAATTTCAGATTCAGTGAAGTCTATGCAAATATCGTGTTCCCCAAATTGGAAGGACTCTGAAATGGGAAGCTCTTCCTCCCTGCCCCCCTTGGATAGAGGCTCCGCTCGTGTCCAACAGCGGGGAGGGTGGAGGGCAAGCGCCTCGGACCTGCACGTTCAGAACATGTACCTCCCTTGGGCTTTCCTAACTAACACAGGTGGGGACATTCCGCAGGAAGAAGGACACGGGTGAGGAGGTCCAGGGCTCCAGGGTGATGAAGGAGGGGCCCCCAGCTGGAGCTGGCTTCTGGGGGCCAGAGCATCGAAGGCTGCCATCCCCAGGGCCGCTGTGGGTGGACCCTCTTTTTATCCTCCGTAAGGCTCAGACGGCTCTCGACAAGCAGGGAGTCAGTCAAGGAGGAGGCCGACGGGACGATACCCAGGACTCAGGTGAAGAGCGCAGCCCCCCTCAGGAGGGAAGGAGCCCGGAGGAGGGTCTCCGGGAAGCCAAGGGGTGAAAGTGCACACTGAGGGCACAAGAAGGCCCACAGTAGGTCAGAACACATCCATCCGGAGGCGTTCGGTTGACCAGGAAACCCCAACGTAGAAAAGGGATCCCGTGCGGAGCGTGTGCTCGTCGCACCCAAGCTGTGGGGGCTGTGATGCGGAGACGCGGAAAAGATGCTTTGACCAGAAATCAAAACAGCACTGAGAAACAAGAAGGGGACGCGCGGGGACCCAGAGGACAGGAAGAATGAAGCGTCACCCACTCTCAGGGACAGTTCAACACTTACGTCGTAATCGATGACGGAAACAGTAGCAGGAGGTACATGGACGTGTAAATGCCAGAAATAAAACATGTTAAAAGCCACAGGTGATCAGCTGCAGGAGAGACTGGAGCCGTCAGAGACGGAAGACGACTGAATACTGTATTTCTGCAAGCCTTTTAGTGCCTATGAACTTTGTTTTTGAACTATATTCTCTTCAATGACACACAATTTATTGGACTTCATCAGGTTGAAATTGTATTTGTCAATTCAAAATAAGTAGGAAAAAATCTTTTTATTGTAATCAAACTTGCACAAATTAAAAGCAGGTCAGTTCCAGGAACGGGATGGGTTGGGGGCAATGGGGATCAGCCATGGCAGGGAGTTACGACTGCTTTGGAAAGCAGCTTGTCAGGCCTGGCACAGGTGACGTGCCCACACAGCCAACAAGCCCCGTCCACAGCTTCTTCTCATCCAGGGGGACCACAGTGTCCACAGTCCAGGCTGGAGTTCCACTCTCACCACTCACCTGGAGGGACGGGCGCAGGTGTCCACCTCAGGGTGCACCAGGGCGTCCACGGACACGGCCAGGCCACCATAGGCCCCCTCACTTGAGGCAGCACAGGACACTGTGGACACAGAAGATCCCCTTGGCATGGAGTCTGACACAGCTCAGGCACCTGAGCCAAACTCCAGGTGGTGTGGCTGAGGGCCTCCGGGACCTAGGGCAGCAGACATGACCAGCACGGAGTGGCCTTGGGCCGTGGAGGATGCAGGTGGGTACAGTGCACACTGCGCTGCTGGTGTCTTTACCACGTATTCCGTGTGAGTACTTCAAAGCACTTTTTTTACACACTCGTACATGACGTTGCATAAAACGTGAGCAAACTTAAACTTGGTGACTAGCGAGAAGATGAGCAAAATAAAGTAGCTGCTAGTCCTCTCCTCGCTCTCCAACAGGATCTGAGGACACCTTGACTCCTGCCACCAACCCCCAGGCACATGTGATGGCTTCCAGCAACTTTATTTCCTGGTGTCCTTCTGACTGACTACCCGCATTTAGACGTCTTTATCACGGCTTCCCAGCCCGACGGCGACAATTTGCCCACAGTGTAGCTCTCCTTGGCTCGCTTTCTCTCTTTTGCTTCCAAATTCCTCCTGGATCATCTTCCTTCTTCCTCAAGTCGGGTCTATTGTTGACAGATTCTTTCCACACTGAGCTGAAAATAGCCTTGTTCATTCCAGGTTTTAAAAATGTTTGCCTTAGGTGTGCAATTCCAGACTGCGCGCACATCGGGTAACGGTTGACATGTGAGGCGTCCCCCAAAATCTCATGTGAGGTGATGCAAGAAAGTTTAGAGGGGAAACGGTGGTGTTGGGAGAGCCTTCACCTACCCAGGGCACTAATCCACTGTTGGGGAGGCAGCCGTAAAGTGTGGCTGGAAGAGGTGGATCCCTGGGATGTGACTTTGGGCGTATATTTTGTCCCTGGTGAGGAGGAGGACTTCATTGGAAATTGGACTGGAGGACATTCATGTTATGTTCTGGCTAAAGGGCTGTCTACATTTCCCCATGTCCTGAGACTTTCTGTGAAGCTAAATGTAATGGACAAACCAATCTGGTGAAGGAAATTTTGAGGCAGAACAGCATTCAGGAGGTGACATGGATATTGCTGGTATTTTTAACCAAGTTTACTGTGATAATCAGGAGCAGAAAGCAGAGAAGAATGATTTGAAAAACTTGCAATTTGGCCAAAAAATTCCAAGTAAAACTGGGGGTAAGGAAATTGTGATAGTTAAAGAGATTTCAGTCACTAAAGAGATGCAGCTAAAACTTCACCCAGAAACAATAGGAAAGATGGCATCTCAGGAATTGGTAAGACCAGCTCCAACTCCGGCTCAAGGTTCTTTTTTGTGAAGAGGCCAGTGGGCATCCTGCTTGCGCGGGGCGGGGGGGGGGGGCTGGGTACTTCAGCTAAGCTCAGCTGCCCAGGCACTCAGAGGCTGGTGCAGCCCGGTCTCGAGGTTCTGGCCACTGCTCAAGATGTTGTCTGACCTTGGCTTCAACCTTGTGGTGCTGGACTTAGTGGTTCCTGGACATATCCACTGAGATTTCAAAGGAAAACCTGGGAGACAAGATAAAGTGTCACAGGGTCAGTTCCCTACAGGCCGCCCCTCAATGGGTGATTTGTGAAGATGTGAGCAGTAAACTGCAGTGGAACCCCAAGATTAAGAGAGGCTGGTGTAATAGAATGTTTGCCAAGGGAAGCAACAGGTGGAGCAGAGGCAGACAGCGGCCACGTGGGCTGCAGCCAGGGGCAAGCTACACGGCCCTTGGGTGGGAACATCCAAACACCTCGCGCCCCGATGCTGGGCGCGGAGCTGCAGTACGGCACGCCCAGCAGGGTTGCAGTCTTGCTTTAGTCCCATCCCTTCTTTCTGTGCCCCTATTCTCCCTTGTGAAACAGGAACGCTTACTCTGAGCCTTTTATATTGGACACGTGCAACTTGCTTTTGATTTTTACAGGGGCTCATGCTGAGAGTTTGTCTTGAGTCTCAGAGGAGACTGTGACTTGGACTTTGGCAGTGATGTGACTGTTAAGACCACAGAGGCTCTTGAAAATGGACTAAATGTATTTTTAAAGAGTTTTTTTTTTCCTTTTTCTTTATGGAGTTTAACCTTTATTTTATTTGTTTTTATGTGGTCCTGAGGATCAAACCCAGGGCTTCACCCATGCTGGGCAAGCACCTTCCCACCGAGCGCCAGCTCCAGCCCACGACTGAATGCAGTTTGCACGACGAGGTGAGCAAGAGCTTGGGGGGCCAGGGCAGGACGTTATGGCTTAGGTAGGAGTTGTTCCCCTAAAGCTCACTGGGAGACGACTAAGAAACCTTAGAGGTGAAATGATTGGGTTATGAGAGCCTCCACCTGATCAGTGTGTTAATTAATCCCCTAACGGCATCAACTGGGTGGTAACCGTAGGCAGGGAGGGTGTGGCTGGAGGAGGTGGGTCGCTGGAGCTGCTGCCTTTGGGGTCTCTACTTGGTTCCCGGTGAGCCCATGCGCACGCTCGCGCTCTCTCTCTTCTCTCTCTCTCTCTCTCTCTCTCTCTCTCTCTCCTTCTGACACATCCTGAGCTGCACTCCTCCTCGGCGCCTCCCCACCACGATGCTCAGCCTCACCTTGGGCGCAGAGCAGAGCAGTCAGCTGAGCAGGACGGAGCTCTGAAACCACACCAAAACAAACGTCTCCTCCTCTAATTGTTCTTGTCAGGTCTTTTGATCACAGTGATGAGAAAACCTGACTAAAACATGTTGCTAACCCCCCAGATATGTGCTCCCCTTCTGAGTAACAGAAACCGCATTTCCCAGCCAGGCGGGAGGTCACCAGTCACCACGCTCGCATTTCCCAGCCCTATAGGCAGTGGCATCTCGTCGTGTGACTAAGTTTTGGAAATGGGGACTAAGTGTTGGCAATGGAATGCAGGAAGAATTGTTGTGCACAACTTATAGGAAGTATTCTAATGGGCAGTAGGGTGTATCCTTCCTTATCTCTTTTCCTCCTTGGTTTTTGGAATGTACAGTGATGGTTGGGGCAACAGTAGCCATCTTGGACCATGCTGTGGCCTCAGGAATTAGAGCCACATATGGAAGAGCAGTAGACAGGAGGAGCCAGGGTACCTGACACTGCTGTACCACACCCCCTCCTGACTTTGCATGGAGGTTACACTGAACACTTGGTTACATGAGGACTTGGTTATTTCCAGCAGAGCCCTTCTGACTTGGTACAGGAGTAGGAGGCAGCATAAAATCCTTTAAGCTCAGAGAGCAGAGCCATAGGAAGAGGCCAAGGTGCGCCCTCCATGGACAATCTACACCCTGTTATCTAACCTGCAGTGTGACTCACGGGTTCCCCACGGATGGGAAGGGCAGCGAGCCCAGGAGGGCTGTGCCATGCCTGCTTCACACTGCACACAGTGTGCTCGGCTCCCGTGGACAGGGCTCTCCATTCCTGCCAAGGGGCCCCTTCCTTCCATGTTCTCACAGTCCCAGGTCAGTGCCAGGCTGTGGACGGGCAGCACAAGGCCATCAATGGGAGCTTGGCAGTCATGGGAGGGAGTGTCCCCTCTGTGGCTCTGGTGTCTGGGAATGGAGGCCACCCAAGATCCAGAGCTCGGCCAGTTTCCGTTCTCAGGTCCACCCATGCTAAAGGCCAGTGACCCCTGACCAAGTGCTCCCCTGTCCAGGCCCAGCTCTCTCCACCTGTGTCCTCAGCAGTGGACAAGGCCCAGAGCAGGTGACCATCTCTTGTGAGTAGCAGAGGGGACACCTGGGGGCAGGCTGAGAGGAGAGGAGCTGGGAGTAGACTCCCTGGGGGGACTGTTGCCTGGTTGTCCTGGGACCTGGCCTCCCTGAGGGCCACAGGGAGGGGCACAGGCTCTCCCATTCCCCAGGACTTTCCTCTGCCCATGGGCTCTGGCTGGGGCTGGGCTCTGTGCCCAGATGGGAGAAAGAGAGGATGAGACGGTGTGAGTGCCCGGCTGTGTGCAGTGCCCGGGGAGCCCAGGAGCCCAGGGACACCACTGCCAGCCTGGACTCCTGTGCTGTCCCTGACCCACCCACTGACTGGCAGCCAGGAAACAGCAACAAAGCGTGGGCCTGCAGAGTCCTGCATAAGCCCGTGCCCAGTGGCAGACCACGGTGATGCCACAGCAGCGCACACAGCCCGACAGGGTGGGCACAGAGGGCTGGGCTGGCCACGGAGGGCAACCTGCAGAGGCAGCGGAGAGACAGGCCAACCTGGTGAGCAGCACACAGCAGAGGTGGGTCTGGGAGCCCTGGGGTGCTGAGGGGCATGGGGCCCGCCCACACAGTGGAGGGGCAGAGTGGGCAAGCTGAGGCACCCGGCCTGGAAGGGCCACCTGCATGCCGGGGAGCAGGCGTAGAGGCCTCCAGCGCTGGCCGGGGCCTTGGCCACCTCGTGCTGATCTGCTGGGCAGTTCCTACGCTGCCCGGCTCCTGTGCTGCCGGCTCCCAGAACACTGGCTCTTTTGTTTCAGGATTTATTTTCCATCAGATTGCTACCGAGTCACTTCGTGCGGTGCTCTCCAGCGTCAGCAAAATAAAGATGCAAATAAATCCCCTGACCCGGCTCCTGGGGCCGCCAAATGACACCCCGCCTCCCGCCGTCCTCACCGCCCACGGTGGCTTTGAATTTTAAATTTCATTTTCCCATCACTTTTCAATAAATGCTTTTCCCTGCGACGTCCTGAGTCCTGACCTTATAATGCCTGAGTTAAAAGGCAGCGTCTTGTTTCCAGCTACAGATAATTTACTTTTGAATGGTCCAATTACACGGCAGTCGGGGCTCTGCCCGCCGTGCAGGGACATCGCTGTGGGCCCAGGAGATAATGGTGTCGGGGGCAGCAGTCTGTTTGCTGACCTGGGCCTGTCCTCTGGGCAGCTGCCGGCTGGTGGGAGGAAGCACTAAGGAGGCCCTGGCCGCTCGACTGCCCAGGAGCACCCCGGAGGCCCTCTGGTGTGTCCAGGGGCCGTGGGCTCTGCAGGGCATGGCCGGCCCTGGACCCCGTGCAGCTGCCACCCACCTGCTCAGCGGCTGCCTGGGTGCGAGCCCAGAAGCCACGTGGGAAGGTGCAGGGAGGTGGGCGACCCCGTGAGCCTCGAGCGGCTGCTAGGGGCACCGGCGGTGCGGCCGGCCTAGGGAAATGTGAGGGGCGTTGGCCTGCGCTGCGCTGCTAGCCACGGAACCGTCCACCTCCGCTCCTGTGGCCTCCCCCCGCGTCACAGCAGGTCTAGAGGACGGCGGTCCCACCCTGAAGCACAGCGCTGCTCCTGGCTCGTGCAGGCACGGTACCTGAGGGGCCGTCCTGGGACCCGTGGCCGCATCCTGAGCCAAGGCCGTCTCTCCATTCTCTCTACAGACAAATCCAGGCAACGGGTGGGTCGAGCCGAAGCTTCCCAGCACGTGGGAGGCCTTCAGTCCAGAGTCACTGCCCGGCTGGGTGCTGACCGGTGCAGACAGTGCCTCTGCCTCCTGGAAGCCCCAGCAGCGGGCCTAGCGGGGACCACGGCCCCTCCAGGCAGGCGCCCCTCGGTCGAAGGCAGCACCACCCGATCTGTTCCTGTTCCCAGGACCCCAAGCACAGGAGCCTGAGTAGGGACGGGAAGGTGCCAGGGCCCCGGGAGCCACAGCCCGACACACCTCGGCTGCCCTCCCTTCCTGCTGCCCTGCAGCCGCCCACACAAGCCAGTCCTGGCCCTCCAACCCCGACCTGGGGAGCAGGCAGGCGCCGGTCTGGCCCATCAGAGGGTGCCCTCGGGGGGAGCATGACATCTGTGTCTTCAGGGCTCTGGTTCTCCCCAGTCCAAAACCCAAAGAGAGACTCAGTTCCATCCAGGGCTGCTGGCCGAGCAGGGTCAGGGTGCGTCTAGGCGCCAGGTACATCTGTGGTGCGGGAAAGATGGGGTGTTCCAGGAGCTGACCTGGTCACCGGCCAGCATGCAGCTGACTTGGAAAGGGGCTAAGCCTGCTGTTCCCAGGGTCACAGGGCACTCCCGCTACCCCGGATGTTTACTGCACTCCCAATGGCTCATGGTCCCTCCCTGGCCTCCCAGGTCCCCAGAGAGGGGACCTCAGTAAACATACACAGAGCCTCTCCCCTGCTCTTCCTCTGGTGGAAGCTGCCCGAGGTTGGCCCTCCAGGACAGGTCTGGCTCAGTGGACTGAGCACGGGTCTGGGGTTCAGTGACAGCAAACAGAGCCCACAGGCTCTGCCGTCCTCCCCTGGCTGGCAGCAGCCGCCCAGTCCAGGTGCTGCATCCATTCTGCCAGGGAGGTGTCAGAGGGGCCCAGCACCTTGGGGTCTCCCCTCCTGGGGACCAGCCTGCCCTCTCAGGCCCGGGTCCGAAGGGACACCTTGTTTCCTCGGGGAGGCAGTCAGCCCTCTGCCCATGGCCAAGGCCAATGCTCCCAGGCTCACTCAGAGTGGACAGCTGTGCCCCAGGCCACACCCTCACCTCTGAGCAGGGAGAGCAGGGGCGTCCCCTGGGGCTTATAGGCCACCAGAGCCTGTTTTTGAGTGGGAAAGGTGTTGTGGACGTAGCTCCACTGATGGCTGAGGTCTGGGGTCCGTGTCCCTTCCTATCGGACACACAGGTCGTCGGATGACAGGAGCCACTGCTCCAAGGCTCAGCCAGTGTGAGCTGCTACCAGCATCATGGCTGGGCATGGAACCTGAGCAGGTGGGGCCACCACAGCTGTGCTGCTGCCGGCCACCCTGCCTGGCCACACTCCTGGCATGCTGGACTGAGCAGCTCTGAGCTCACCTGGAGCAGGCGAGCTGCCCAGGGCCCGTGCGGTGGGGACCTGCCCTGTTCACTCTGCAAGTTAGGACAAGCTGATCCCGGCCCCCAGATGATGCCAGCCTGGGGGTGCTGGGGCTGGAGCGAGCTTCCTGAAGCCTGGCCCAGGCCTTCGGGGGACTGCCCTTTGCGACCCAGAGCAGAGCCCGGTCCTCAGACCAGCTGGCATGGCGACTTCCCTGAGCCCCCTCCTCACCGCCACCCCCAGCCCTGCCCCAGGCAGAAGGCCACCTGGGCTTCTCAAACACGCTGCCCCCTCAGCCTCCGGGCTTTCTACCCGTAACCCCTTTCCCAAGATCTTCATGTAGCTGAGTCTGTCCCCCATCTCCTGGTCCAGGAGCCCCCTGACCGCCAGCCTGAGACAGCACCCCTCCCTCTCAGACACGCCCGCATTTCCACTAGTCACAGCACCTCTGAAGGTCACACCCCGCCCACCTTCCCTGAGGCTCTCCAAGTGCGTGTCCAGAGTGCCTGATCTCGCCATCCCCAGCCTCCTGCCCCCAGGGTCTGGGAGTGGATGTTCCTACCTGCTCCTCCCAGGGCCCCTCCACCCCCAGGGACGCCTCCTCCACGGGAGTCCACAGGCAAGTTCCCTTCTCGCCATGGCCTAGGACCGGCTGGCTGTCCTCCGAGGGACAATCTGAGTCACCCCGGGAGCTGGGAGCACCCCCGGCTCCGGCCACCCTGCTCTTCCCTGCCACCTCACTCTCTCTCCTCACAAGGCTCAGAGGCGGAAGGCCCCAGGCAGACCCAGCTCCACGCCTCCAGCTCCGGCCCTCACCACCAAGCAGCCCACCGGTCACTGCTGCCCCCAGCACTGCCGTCTTCTGGACTCTCAGCTTTCCACAGGATGCAAGAGGCCCTGGGCCAGAGGGCAGTTTTCCGGGGTAGGTGCTGGGACAGGACTCCCTATCTTCACTCCGCCTTTGGGTCTGAACCTCTGCCGTGGCAAAGACACCGAGGGTCCACAGAAACCCAAGTGCAAGTGGCCCCAGACTCGTGCCAAGCATCTCAGCTGCTCCTAAGGAGAGAAATGCAGGTGGGACCAACCGCGGCACACCTGCCACCCACCCAGCTGCACCGGCACCTTCTGCTGGGCGGGCAGCACCCTGGGGTGCTGATGGGGGAGGTGGCTCCCTGGGGAGACAAGGAAATGGAAGGACACTGCACCTGACCTTCCCAGCAGGAGTCCAGTTAGAGACACGCTGGGAAACGCAGGCTGATCCTCAGGGCTTCCCGCTGCGGGGGACTTGTGCAGGCAGGGGGTCAGTCACCAGGAAAACAGGGAGCACCCCAAGGTCTGCTCTCCAGGCAGGAGGCCAGGCCCAGGGCCAGGGGAGGAGCTGCCAAGAAGGGGGAACGAGGCTGCAGCTTGGAGATGCAACTTGGAGGGAGCATTGGGTCAAGCCTCAGAGTCCAGGTGGGCCAGGGCAGATGCACCCTGCCAGCACATCCGTGACCCTTTGTCACCAAGGGGCTTGAGAGTCCCATGAGACAGCCGGTGCCCACTGTGGCTCCATAAGACCTCCAGCATCCAGGCTCCAGGAAGTAGGAGCCCAATCCTCAGCCAAGGTCTGTCTCCTGCCTAACACTGCTTTGTCCCCACTTCTCTGTCCCCAACCCTGTGACAGATGCCACCACTGCTTGCCTGGCCAAGATGCCAGCACTTGCAGTCCACATCCCTGAAAGAACCTGCTGGTCCCCACAGTGAGAGCCACGGCGAGGCCAGCTGTTGAGCAGGCAGGCCAGGCAGGGTGATCCCACTGAGGCCGAGTCCCCAGAATAACATGTAGGTGGCCCTGAAGTCAAGACTGGGCCCTGCCGACCTGCCCCTCCCTGGCCTAGGTGCAGACAAGGACGCCTCCAGGCCACACATCAGCAGTTCCAATGCCACTGGGGACACACGTGGTGGGAAGCCACCAGGCCAGGAACACAGGCTGATTGAGCTGAGGCACCAACAGAACAAGCCCGTTGCTGTGTAATTAACTGGGAATGTAATGAGCAATAAAAATACAATTATATTCCTGTAATACATTAAACCTCTGCGCTTTCCTCAACCACTTAACAGGCCTGTGTCTGTCCCCGAGGAAGGGAGCGCGGGGGTGGGGGTACGCTGCAGGGACACAGGGCACTGGGACAAGCTCTGTGGGACCATGGGGGTGAGGGTGGCATTCAGAGCCCATTTCTGGGGCTCAGTGGAGGCCTTGCTATGCAGGAGGGGGCAGCCCCCCAAGGCTCCTGGAGCTGCCCACAGGGGCAGTGAGCCTGCGAGTCAGGGTGTGGCAGAGGCTGGGGGCAAGGCACACGACCTGGCCGGCCCACCCCTCAATGTTGACCCAAAAGAAACGAGCCCGTGCACGTGGACATTCCCAGCCCTGGCCACCGTGGCAAGAGCAGGAGTAGCCCTGTCTGTGGATGGGTGTACGGGTGGACGGATAGACGGATGGATGGATGGATGGAATGGTGGATGGATGGACTGGTGGATGCATGGACAGAATGATGGATAGATGGATGGATGCATGGACAGATGGAAGGGTGGAGGGATGGATGGTAAAATAATGTGGCCCAGCACTCAGTGGAAGAGGATTCAGCAGGAGAAGAGATGAAGTTCCACCAACAGGAGCTCAATGAGTAGGGACCTCAAAAACTCGCAGTGACAAAAGCCAGACACGGAGGTCACGTGTTGCCTGATCTCACTTCTGTGAAAGCCCAGGACAGCAGCTCCACCGTGACAGAAAGTCACTGGTGGTTGCCAGGGGCCGGGTGGGGACAGAGAGACTGCTCACAGTGCCACTGTCCTGGGTGAGGAGAGGCCCCTGGCACTATGACGCTGCCCACCTGGGAACACTGAGCACACTGGGCTGTGGCCTTTCAGCAGGTGACGGTGTGATGCGTGAGTTTTATCTGAATAGAGCTGTTTGTGCAAAAGTCTGAAGGCATCAGGCAGGTCACCCCCTCTCGGTCCCCATGCTGGACACCTCCTGAGGCAGCCTGGCCTTCCCAGACTCCCTGGCCCAGCGGCCTCCACCCTCTGCCTCTGCAGTTTGGTACCCAAGCCAGGTCCTGGCTCCTCCAGGCCCAGCCTCAGTCTCCCCATCCTGAACAGGATTCCCAGGGTCCTGCCAGGCAGGTGGTCAGGAGAGGACCCTCAGAACCAGACCTACCACCACCCTGCGGCATTGTTTGGGACAGACAGCATGTCCCCTGCCTTTTCATGGTGACATTCAGTGACAAATGTTGTGTCATCATGATGAGGGGGTGAGGGCCACACAGCCAGGGGAGCTCTGGGCACAGGTCAGCGGTGACCCAGATGGGGTAAGGAGGACTGGAGGCGCCCAGCAGAGGTGGCATCCAGGGTCTGCATGCATGGAGAGAAGGGGCGTCCTGGGGACAGGGCGGCACCTGTGGGAACTGAGGGGCATGGGAGGCTGTGGGCGGTGGAACCTGCTGGAGAACGCCACCCGCAAGGTCATTTTTTTTTTTAAAGGGAGAGAGAGAGAGAGAATTTTTTAATATTTATTTTTTAGTTTTCGGCGGGCACAACATCTTTATTTTATTTTATGTGGTGCTGAGGATCGAACCCAGCGCCCCGCGCATGCCAGGCGAGCGAGTTACTGCCTGAGCCACATCCCCAGCCCCACAAGGTCATGTTTACAGGAAGTTGTGCTGCAAGGATTCACTGCTGTGTGCAGAGATGCTGATCAGGCGTTTTAAAAGGTTCTTGTCTCTACAGCAGCTCTGCGAAAAATACTCGCAGACCCCTCCACAGCCACTGGCCCAGGCCCCCGGGACAGAAGTCCCCCGCACCCATGGGTCCTCTCTGCCTGCCAGGGCCTGCCCGAGACCTTCCTGACCGCTCTCAGAGGGGCCAAGGAAGATGCTCCCACCTCCTCCCGGCAGGCCCCAAGCTCTGCTGGCCCACCTCTGGGGCGGAGCTCACTGTGGGTCTGGCCCAACCAGGCAGGGCTGGGTCCTGGGAGCTCCAGCCTGCCCCCCAACTCACTCCCTGACTGGTCTGCACCTTAGGAACCCCAGGGCCAGAGTCTTCACTCTGCTCCTCTGCAGCTGGGCCTGGGCAGCACCCCACCCCTGTACCCCTCCTCTGATCACACACCTGTGAATGGGATGGTCACCTCCCATGTGCTGACACTCTGCTCCTAAGGATGAGCCCTGGGTTGGGTTGGGTCAGGCAGTGCCAGTCCTGAGTGCCCTTGGGAGCCTGGGGACCAGACCCCAGCCAGCCCAGAGAGAAGCTGGGGACTGGACGCAGACACTGCGGAGGCAAGGCCTGTGGGGGCGAGGGCGCCTGATCCCTGCCGTCTCCTTGGGTGAGCAGGTGCTGTTGGAGCGCCCGCCAAGGGCTGGTCTTCGATGGGCCTTTTTGTCCTTACTTTTTTATTTGCAATTAAAGACTATCCTTGACAAACGTCCCCTGTAAAAAGGTTTCACTCATTTAAAACCCATTTTTTTCCTCCGTGCACTTTACAATGTGCAGGGCCTGATGAATTCTCCGGCTGGGGAGGGGGCGGGGCCGGGCAGAGGCTCTGCGCCCTCCAGACTCTCCTCCCCCTCCCCAACCGGCCTCTGCGCTTCTCTCCTCCCCACACCGAGTATGGGGAGGGTCTGAGACCCTCACGCCTGGCCGGGAGGGCTACGCACCAGACATGCCCAGGACAGTGGCCAGTGGGGGAGGGGGCCGGGGGCCAGGAGGGAGGCCATCCCTGTCCCGAGTCCCTGAGAAGGTGGCACGTCGCATCAGCAGATGCAGACCAGCCAACTCCCATTCGGAGCCCTATCTGGAGGGGACCTGAGGGCCATAGCTAGGAGGTGGCTACCTGCTGTTCTTTGGGCACCCTGGCCCCAGTTTGTGAGCAGAGACCCCTAGTGAGGAAGCCGCCCCACCAGGACCAGGAAACAGGCCCAGGTGGGTTTCACCCCAGAGTGCCCCAGGAGCTGGTTCTTTTGAGCAAGGCAGGCTCTGGGTCTGTGCAGGGCCCTGGGTTCCCCCCACAGGCTGGGTCTGTGCAGGCCGTGGGTTCCCCCCACAGGCTGGGTCTGTGCAGGCCCTGGGTCCCCCCCCCCACAGGCTGGGTCTGTGCAGGCCCTGGGTCCCCCCACAGGCTGGGTCTGTGCAGGGTCCTGGGTTCCCCCCACAGGCTGGGTCTGTGCAGGTCGTGGGTCCTCCCACAGGCTGGGTCTGTGCAGGGCCCTGGGTTCCCCACACAGGCTGGGTCTGTGCAGGCCCTGGGTTCCCCCCACAGGCTGGGTCTGTGCAGGCCCTGGGTTCCCCCCACAGGCTGGGTCTGTGCAGGGCCCTGGGTCCCCCCACAGGCTCTGGGTCTGTGCAGGGCCCTGGGTCCCCCCACAGGCTGGGTCTGTGCAGGCCCTGGGTTCCCCCCACAGGCTGGGTCTGTGCAGGGCCCTGGGTTCCCCACAGAGGCTGGGTCTGTGCAGGGCCCTGGGTTCCCCCCACAGGCTCTGGGTCTGTGCAGGCCCTGGGTTCTGCACACAGGCTCTGGGTCTGTGCAGGGCCCTGGGTTCCCCCCACAGGCTGGGTCTGTGCAGGCCGTGGGTTCCCCACACACACGCTGGGTCTGTGCAGGGCCCTGGGTTCCCCCACAGGCTGGGTCTGTGCAGGCCCTGGGTGCCCCCACAGGCTGGGTCTGTGCAGGCCCTGGGTCCCCCCACAGGCTGGGTCTGTGCAGGCCGTGGGTTCCCCACACACGCGCTGGGTCTGTGCAGGGCCCTGGGTTCCCCCACAGGCTGGGTCTGTGCAGGCCCTGGGTGCCCCCACAGGCTGGGTCTGTGCAGGGCCCTGGGTTCCCCCACAGGCTGGGTCTGTGCAGGCCCTGGGTTCCCCCCACAGGCTGGGTCTGTGCAGGGCCCTGGGTCCCCCCCACAGGCTCTGGGTCTGTGCAGGGCCCTGGGTCCCCCCACAGGCTGGGTCTGTGCAGGGCCCTGGGTTCCCCCCACAGGCTGGGTCTGTGCAGGCCCTGGGTTCCCCCCACAGGCTGGGTCTGTGCAGGCCCTGGGTCCCCCCACAGGATGGGTCTGTGCAGGCCGTGGGTTCCCCACAGAGGCTGGGTCTGTGCAGGGCCCTGGGTCCCCCCACAGGCTCTGGGTCTGTGCAGGCCCTGGGTCCCCCCACAGGCTGGGTCTGTGCAGGCCCTGGGTCCCCCCACAGGCTGGGTCTGTGCAGGTCGTGGGTTCCCCACAGAGGCTGGGTCTGTGCAGGGCCCTGGGTCCCCCCACAGGCTCTGGGTCTGAGCAGGGCCCTGGGTCCCCCCACAGGCTCTGGGTCTGTGCAGTGCCCTGGGTTCCCCCCACAGACTGGGTCTGTGCAGGCCGTGGGTTCTGCACACAGGCTGGGTCTGTGCAGGCCCTGGGTTCCCCCCACAGGCTCTGGGTCTGTGCAGGGCCCTGGGTTCCCCCCACAGGCTCTGGGTCTGTGCAGGGCCCTGGGTTCCCCCCACAGGCTCTGGGTCTGTGCAGGCCCTGGGTTCCCCCCACAGGCTCTGGGTCTGTGCAGGCCCTGGGTTCCCCCCACAGGCTCTGGGTCTGTGCAGGCCCTGGGTCCCCCCACAGGCTCTGGGTCTGTGCAGGGCCCTGGGTCCCCCCACAGGCTGGGTCTGTGCAGGCCCTGGGTTCCCCCCACAGGCTGGGTCTGTGCAGGCCCTGGGTTCCCCCCACAGGCTGGGTCTGTGCAGGCCCTGGGTTTCCCCCACAGGCTGGGTCTGTGCAGGCCCTGGGTCCCCCCACAGGCTGGGTCTGTGCAGGCCATGGGTTCCCCACACAGGCTGGGTCTGTGCAGGGCCCTGGGTTCCCCCCATAGGCTCTGGGTCTGTGCAGGCCCTGGGTTCTGCACACAGGCTCTGGGTCTGTGCAGGGCCCTGGGTTCCCCCCACAGGCTGGGTCTGTGCAGGCCCTGGGTCCCCCCACAGGCTGGGTCTGTGCAGGCCGTGGGTTCCCCACAGAGGCTGGGTCTGTGCAGGGCCCTGGGTCCCCCCACAGGCTCTGGGTCTGTGCAGGCCCTGGGTTCCCCCCACAGGCTCTGGGTCTGTGCAGGCCCTGGGTTCCCCCCACAGGCTCTGGGTCTGTGCAGGCCCTGGGTTCCCCCCACAGGCTCTGGGTCTGTGCAGGCCCTGGGTCCCCCCACAGGCTGGGTCTGTGCAGGCCCTGGGTTCCCCCCACAGGCTGGGTCTGTGCAGGCCCTGGGTTTTGCACACAGGCTGGGTCTGTGCAGGCCGTGGGTTCCCCCACAGGCTGGCTCTGTGCAGGGCCCTGGGTTCCCCCCACAGGCTCTGGGTCTGTGCAGGCCCTGGGTTCTGCACACAGGCTGGGTCTTTGCAGGCCGTGGGTTCCCCCCACAGGCTGGGTCTGTGCAGGCCCTGGGTTCCCCCACAGGCTCTGTGTCTGTGCAGGGCCCTGGGTTCCCCCCACAGGCTCTGGGTCTGTGCAGGCCGTGGGTCCCCCCACTGGCTGGGTCTGTGCAGGGCCCTGGGTTCCCCCCATAGGCTCTGGGTCTGTGCAGGCCCTGGGTTCCCCCCACAGGCTCTGGGTCTGTGCAGGCCGTGGGTCCCCCCACAGGCTGGGTCTGTGCAGGCCCTGGGTCCCCCCACAGGCTCTGGGTCTGTGCAGGCCCTGGGTTCCCCCCACAGGCTCTGGGTCTGTGCAGGCCCTGGGTTCCCCCCACAGGCTCTGGGTCTGTGCAGGCCCTGGGTTCCCCCCACAGGCTGGGTCTGTGCAGGCCCTGGGTTTCCCCCACAGGCTGGGTCTGTGCAGGCCCTGGGTCCCCCCACAGGCTGGGTCTGTGCAGGCCATGGGTTCCCCACACAGGCTGGGTCTGTGCAGGGCCCTGGGTTCCCCCCATAGGCTCTGGGTCTGTGCAGGCCCTGGGTTCTGCACACAGGCTCTGGGTCTGTGCAGGGCCCTGGGTTCCCCCCACAGGCTGGGTCTGTGCAGGCCCTGGGTCCCCCCACAGGCTGGGTCTGTGCAGGCCGTGGGTTCCCCACAGAGGCTGGGTCTGTGCAGGGCCCTGGGTCCCCCCACAGGCTCTGGGTCTGTGCAGGCCCTGGGTTCCCCCCACAGGCTCTGGGTCTGTGCAGGCCCTGGGTTCCCCCCACAGGCTCTGGGTCTGTGCAGGCCCTGGGTTCCCCCCACAGGCTCTGGGTCTGTGCAGGCCCTGGGTCCCCCCACAGGCTGGGTCTGTGCAGGCCCTGGGTTCCCCCCACAGGCTGGGTCTGTGCAGGCCCTGGGTTTTGCACACAGGCTGGGTCTGTGCAGGCCGTGGGTTCCCCCACAGGCTGGCTCTGTGCAGGGCCCTGGGTTCCCCCCACAGGCTCTGGGTCTGTGCAGGCCCTGGGTTCTGCACACAGGCTGGGTCTTTGCAGGCCGTGGGTTCCCCCCACAGGCTGGGTCTGTGCAGGCCCTGGGTTCCCCCACAGGCTCTGTGTCTGTGCAGGGCCCTGGGTTCCCCCCACAGGCTCTGGGTCTGTGCAGGCCGTGGGTCCCCCCACTGGCTGGGTCTGTGCAGGGCCCTGGGTTCCCCCCATAGGCTCTGGGTCTGTGCAGGGCCCTGGGTTCCCCCCACAGGCTCTGGGTCTGTGCAGGCCGTGGGTCCCCCCACAGGCTGGGTCTGTGCAGGCCCTGGGTCCCCCCACAGGCTCTGGGTCTGTGCAGGCCCTGGGTTCCCCCCACAGGCTCTGGGTCTGTGCAGGCCGTGGGTCCCCCCACAGGCTCTGGGTCTGTGCAGGGCCCTGGGTTCCCCCCACAGGCTCTGGGTCTGTGCAGGCCGTGGGTTCTGACAGTCCAGCTCCTGTCATCAGCAGGGACAGAGGCAGAGGCCACTGAGGGCTTCTGGGGGCTGCTGTGCCCCATGTCCTTGGCATCAGTTGGAGACGGTGGGGTGATGGGAGAGTCCAGGAGACTTGTACCCTCCCCTTCTCTAGGTTGGAAGTTCTTTCCAGAAGGGCCTGAGCCCCTGGAATATGGCTCTGACCCTCTCTGCATGGCCCAGAGTGGCTCCAAGGAGTCAGCCACAGGCAGAGTGTGGGCTCTAAGGTGCAGCCTGGGGTACCAGGAAGCCCTGGGCCTTCAATCCCACCTGGGCTGACACCGCTGGTTATGAGTGAGGAGTCCTGCTCCCCACAGGTTGAAGTCTGAACGTTAGAGAAGCACAGGGAGGCCAGCATGTGAAGCAGGGCTTGTTTAGAAAGGGGTGACCTAGACTTCTCCCGAGAGGGAGAAGGGGCCCTAGCTGGTGTCCTGGTATCCCAAGAAGCAAGGTGTTCTGCTCTTATTATATGTCCTAGGATTCCTTTGTTCTCCTGCCTTTTCCCCCTTATCTTTCTCCTTCCTGTGGACATGACTAGGCCCAGGAGTGCTGGGTGGGAGGGCCAACGTGGGAACCAGGTGGGCTGAAGGGGGAAGGGCAGGTGGTGCAGCCCAGGACACATTAACAACCCTAGAGCTCCCTGGAGGGAGGGGCAGTTCCTGGGGCAGGTTACCCTGGCAACAGGTTGGAGCAGGGGCAGGTTCTACATAAGATCCCTCAGGGGACAGTCTCCAACTTCCCAGACTCCCTCAAAATTGGCCTCCTTGACCGACCTGACTCGATTTACCTGTCTACACTGACTGACTAATTCTGGCTTCAATGCTTCTGCTGGGCAGGCAGGGCACCACCTCAGAGCAGCTGCCCCCTCAAGGAGGCCGGGCACACGGGGAGAAAGTGGGGGGCTGGGTCAGGGCGGGTGGTGTAGACGGACACAGCTGGTCCTCTGTGTGGGATCTCTGCCCACAGGAGGGAGGAACGGCTGCCCAGGACCCACACTAATGGCCCTGCCAACCTGCCCCTCCACATGGCCAGCCGGGGTGTGCGAGTCGGCAATCCAGGAGCAGAGCCCTCCAAGGCTACAGCCACTTCCCTGCTCACCTGAGCTCCATGAGCCTCTGTCCCCAGGAACAGGGACAAAGTCACCAAGAAGAGGAAGTGGCCCTCTGAGGCCAGAGGCCCCTAGGATGCAGAGATCCCCTGGGCGCTGCGGAGCTCGGTGGAGGAAGACCGGAGGCAGGCTCCTGGCCCTGGGGCTACACGTGGCTGGAGACCAGCTACCCAGGGCACTTGGCAGGGTGCTGGCTCCCCTGGGCACCAGTGTGGCCACGCACCCCGGGAGATGCACCAAGCCAAGCTAGCTCATGCGGAAGTGAGCCAGCCCAGCTGAGGACAGGCGGGCGCGGATACCAAGGCCTGCACCCCAGGGTCCGATGGCTGGTGGATAAGAGGCAGAGGGGCTGGGGGGACAGAGACGGCCTGGGTGGGCAGTGGGAACTGGCTGGGCCCCAGCCCTGCCATCACAAGTCCCCTTGGTCTATTAGAAGATGGACCCAGGACAGGCCCCAGCGCAAGGGAGGCCACCGCCCAGGCGTGGCTCTCAGACTCTGCAGGGATGCCACCCCCAGATGCCTCTAAGAGGCAAGCAGAGACCGCCTGAGGCCGGGGGATGCTCCTCAGGTGGCCCTGTTGTCCCACAGCCCCGGCAGTCAGCAGGGTGGGGGACGAAGGCGGGAGCCTGCAGGGAGCACCGCACACTGCTCTGAGCCACTGCCTGTGGACAACAGGCCCCGGGGCTCTCAGCTCACCCAAACCCGCCGGGCACTGCAGCAGGCAGGAAGGACGGACCCTCCGGCAGACGCGAGGTGGGGACAGGCACAGACGCCCCGGCAGGACACTGCGTGGAGGTGGCTCCCTGACACACCATGAGTCCAGGCACGAGAGGGAGCCCAGAAGACTGAACTGCCACCCCTGCGCCTGCTCTGTGCCTCCCAAGGCAGCCAGAGAGGCCACCGGGAGGAGGGCTGGGGCCACAGCCTGAGACCCAGGAGAGGGCTGCGCGGCCCCCCCAGCCCGTCTGCAGCCCCTCCAGCCCGTCTGCAGCCCCTCCAGCCCGTCTGTGCCCCTTCAGCCCGTCTGCGGCCCCTCCAGCCCGTCTGCGGCCCCTCCAGCCCGTCTGCGGCCCCCCCAGCCCGTCTGCTCATGGGGCCCCCCCAACCCGTCTTCAGCCCCTCCAGCCCGTCTTCGGCCCCCCAGCCCGTCTGTGCCCCTCCAGCCCGTCTGTGCCCCCCCAGCCTGTCTGCTCATGGGGCCGCCCCAGCACCACCCGTCACAGCCCTGGGTGAGCAGAAGGGACCCTAGGGCTGGGCCACAGCGGGCACAGCTAAGACCCCCTAGTAAAGTTGGGGTCCCCTGCTAGCAGGAGGTGTCCCTGGGCATGCTGGGGAGCCTGGAGCTCAGACTGGGCCTGTTCTCTCCCGAGGACCCCTCCCGGCAGCACCAGGTCACAGGGAACCGCCCCCTGGTCGGGGTCTGTATTCTGCTGCGATGGCAGAACCCGGGGACAGGGGCTCCATGAACAGCAGCTGTTTCTGGACGCTGGGGAGACCAGGCTGGAGGGGGAGGTACGAGCCCAGGTGAGACAGGAAGGGCCTCCTTTTGTCGGGAGCCCCCGGAGACGAGGAGACACCCAGACCCCGTCACCTAGCAAAGGCCCTGCCTCCCGGTGGCAATTAAATTTCAGCCTGGTGCTGGGGGACATCCACACCACCCACCTCACTGTTACTCAGCGCCTGCTGTGCCAACCCACTCATCTACCTGGGCACAGACAGTGGCATACCCACTCCCTCCCTCCCTCTGCCCCTGACCTCATTGCAGATGAAGCACCTATGCTGCACAGAGTGGGTTAGTAACTTGCCCAGCGTCATACAGCAGGCCAGGGCAAAGCCCCATAGCAGCCTAGTCTCTCCTAACCTGCTGTCCAAAGGGCACACTCTTGCAGGAGGAAAATATTGCCCTCTGTTAATGGACACGTGGTAAGAGCTCGGGTTCCTCTGCACAGCACCACAGCAAGGTGCACCCATCAGCCAGGAAGCCAAGCCTGTCCTTGCTGCAGCAGCTCCACTGGAAAAGCCCGACTGGGGCAGGGAGGCTCCTGCGCCTTCCCGGGCTCCTGCTCCTTCCCAGGCTCCTGCTCCTTCCCGGGCTCCTGCTCCTTCCCGGGTGCCACCACCTTCCTGGGCATAGCAGGTGCTCCCTGGGTGGATGCTCAGGGCCCCAGAGACGGGGCTGGAGACTGGGGGCATGTGCAGAGCAGTCAGGCCTGTGGCCCTGAGGCCCCCCGTACAATGGCCACAGCCCACAGCCCCACACCTGGCCGCATGCCCTGGCCTCCCTGCCTCCCTCTGCCCCACCTGGGAAGTCACTTCTAAAGGGAAGCCAGACAGGCTGGAGGCCACTCAGGCCCCCAGGTGTCCCATCAGGACCTGGTGACTCCACAGGTGCATGAGACACTGGCACCTGCGTCCCCCCAACACCGCAGGACACCTGGCTCACCTCGGCTTGATTGACAGGTTCCCGAAGGGGCTGCAGAGGTCAGCTCGGCCTGAAGACTGCCCACTACTTGCCCCTTTGATAAAATGAAATGGGGAAGGAGGAGACCCCGGCCTTGGCACGGGGGCCAGGCCTGGCCCCGCCATTAGCTCCTCAGCAGAGGTGTGGCCGGGCCCTGCTCCCCTCCCTGGGCCCAGGAGCCCAGCCCCAGCTGCGGGAAGCCATCATGAAACACGAGGGCCTTCTCTTGGTGTGGAAGCAGGGATTTCCGTGGCTCTCCCGTGGCAATAGATCACCCAGTGCACGTGACCTTCCCCTGCCCCGATAGGAAGGCCCTCCCAGGACACCAGAGATGGGCATATCCCCGTCGGAGCTGAGCAGCCCACCCTTACCCTACCTGGGATAGAACATCCTATGGAAGGCCTTGATGTTCCCGATGTTCATAAACAGAGCAGGCACGGGCTCCCTTCTGTCAGGAGCTCCGTCAGTCTGGTCAGCCTGCCCATGTCCCCCCCACCCCACCCCACTACCCCTCTCCCCCGCGCCCCTCCCCTCCCCCCATCTCCTTTCTGTGTTCTGTGGTTTTTTTCCACCATCTCATTTCTCTGAGCTCTGGTTCTCAGCCCATCCCACCAAGGGGAACCCCAGTCCCACCACCCCCTTGGGACGTGGGACCCGGCCACACCATCTCTGGCCCTTCACCCATGGGAATTACCACTGATTCCCAAAGGAGGGCTGCGGCTGCTGCCCCTGGAGGAGAGGTGGCCTTGCTGGCCACAGGAGCCCTCGTGCACGCCCAGGCTCCCTTCCGAAGCCCCCGGCCGTGCCTGCGCGGCCTAATACCACCTGCCCGGCCACCCAGCCTCCCCTGCTCTGACCGGACGCCCACCTCCCTAGTCCTGCCTTCACCTCCAGCGTGTGGAGGCCGTGGCTTCCCTGCCCCATAGCAGGGACAAGCAGGACTGCCACACAGTCTGCAAAGTGACAGGCAGGGCCTCCTGGCCTGCAGCAACCAGGCTGGCGCCCTCTTGGGAGCAGGACACTGTCCATAGATCTCAGTGGAGACCAAATGGCCAGGCCCGGTGTGGGAGGGAGAGAGGGAATCCTGAGCCCTGAAGATGGGCCAGGGCTGGCCAGGTCTAGTGCCAGGGAGACCCCAGGCCACCCGAGGGTCCAGGGAGGTGGTCCTCTAGAAGCCCAGGAGCCCCAGGCCAGGGGGAGGAGCACCCCCGAGGCTGTAATGGGAAGGCGCTGGGCCCTTAGGTGCTGTGGGCCTCGCAGACCACCCCAGCCTCGGCCTGTTGGGGTCCCAGTGCAGCCGCCCCGGAGCCACGGCCCTTCCGTCCCCTGAGCTGTCCCCAGACCCCTCGGGGTGCTGCTCCCTGGAAGCCTCACTGTGTGGGTCACAGACGTGCCCTTCCCTCGGGAAGGCTCATCAATCCAACAACTGGACCAGGGGGTCCATCCCACGGCCTCAGGGTGGCCACCCAGTGGGCAGGACTCTCCCGGGCAGACTCTGGAGCTCCCTTGTGAGCAGGCTCTCAGGGTGGAGCCGACTTTTCCCAGACACCCTTTCCCAAAGAGGAAGAAGGACAGCAGGACAGGTCGACCTCGGCAGGCAGCGGGTGGGGGTGGGGGGCACCGGGAGTCCCTGCTTGGCTTCCCCAGGGAGGAGCAGACGGCTGAGACCCAGAGTCCCTCCGATACAGTTTAGAAGGGCCCACCAAAGCCACAAGAGCTTCTCCAGGTTCTGGCCTCAGCCCTGGGCCCCGCTGTGGCCTCGAGGAGGAGGTCCATCAGGGTAGGTGCCCAGCGGCCAGCACGGACCCCTCGGAGACCCCGCTCCTCGGCCTCCTTTGTCTGTATCCAGTCTTCTCAGCAGTTCTTTATTTTTTAATTTGCTTTGCAAATAACCCTGAATTAAAAACCATATATATCTATTTTTAAAAACCCAGCCTTTCGCTCCCGTAATTAAATTTCCACAAGATATTTTTCCCTAGGAAAATTCAATTAGGCTTTAATTTTAGTCATCTAAAAAGCACTCGTGCTTTGAGTATTTGATTTTTAATTTAAGCCCTTGATAGGGCATTCCAATTAAAGCCCTCCGGTGGGCACCGCAGCGTGACCAGGCTGTTACGCAGCAGGCAGAGGACCCTTGTGGCCGGGGACCCAGGTCGGGGGAGGCAGGTGGCCAGCAAGGCAGGACAGCCAGCGGGCAACTCAGGCCACCCTGCATGAATTTGGTCCCTCCATCAAGTGGCCAGCCAGCCACTCTGTTCTGTCCCTGGGTGAGACCACTCTCAGCCCAGGCCCTGGGCACAAAATGCCAGAGAGGGGACAGGGCCAGAAGCACATCCTCAGATCCAAGGGCCACCTGCCTCCAGAATGGCTGGTTCAGTAACCCACAGGCCGCATCCCTGCCCATCAGGCCTGGCCCTCTCCCGGCAGGCACCCAGGCCTACCCCATCCCTCCTTCCCCTTGCCCTTCGTCACTGGTGGGAAACTTGGGCTGGACCAGGGGCAGGGGGCAGCATATCATGTCACACAGGTCCCAGCAGGGTGCTGTCAGAAGCCACCGTCCTGGCCCTGGGCAGCGCGCCACCTCCCTTCCGCCCTGGCTGACCTCTGCGAGCGAGTCTGTGCCCGGCTGGGACTGTCACTTCAGCTAGGGTGCAGGAAGCGGGCCTGCTGCTCCGCCTGCCCGGCTCCCTGAGCCCACAGTGGGGTGAACCCCGGCAGCCCCTGATCAGCAGCCAGTTCCCCGCGTGATCAGAGGCCCGTCTACACTGGCAGCCGCCTTTCCACCGAACACGTATGGTGTGTCAGAACCTCGTTCAGCTGCACCACCGCGCCAGCCTGCTGGGTTCCGCTCAGGAGGACAGAGAGCTGCCCTTCTCCGGGACACCTGGGGCTCTGATGAGTAAAGCGCTGTCCTCGGGCACAAGTTTTGAGTGGATCCAGGTCATCCTTCCTCTGGGCCTGTGACAGGCGTGACATCTCTGCCTTGTGGTCACCCGCAGGGGTTTTAAGGTCTTTCAGGAGGGGCCGTGGTGCCCACACCCCACAGCTGTGTCTGGGGCTCTCCAGCTCCCAGTCCTCTGGGCGCCCAGGGTCCCCTCTGCTGGTTTACTAGGCCCACAGGTGAGCACTGGCAAATCCGGTGCACATTTCTGCAGCAGCTAGTGACGGTGAAGGTCTCGGCCTCTGCCCTGTCCTCTCTGTGGTGAAGGGTCTCCGTGGTTCTGGAACTTCCGTAACCGGCGTGTCTGGTCGAGTCGCTGTGGTGTCCATGCCTGGTCAACACTGAACACCAGTCCTCAGCAGGGCCTTGCCCAGGGCACTCGTTTTCGATCTGAAGGAGTCCATTCTGTCCACGCCTCCTCCCGAGGGTCCTGCCTTGGAGTCAGGTCTGAGAACCCGACGTCTCGTCCTCACTCCCAAAGGCCTCCTCCTCAGGCTTCTTCCTGAAAGTTCCTTGGCTCTACCTTTTACATTTAACTGTCGATTCTGACCTGATTCCTGAGACTGACGTCAGAGTTTGTTTTTGTTTGGGGGTTTCATTGTTAGATATGAGGCGCTCCCTAAAAGCTCAGGTGAGAGAAGGCAGGAATGTTCAGACAGGAATGATTAGGTCATGAGAGCTGTGACCCAATCTGTGGATTAATCCACTTGAATGGATTAACTGGTGGTAACTGCAGGCAGGCACCGTGTGGCTGGAGGGAGAAGGTCGCTGGGGCTGTGCCTCTGGGTTTATACTCTGTCCTGGAGAACAGGCTCTCTCTGCTTCCTGGTGGCCACCCCTGAGACACCTTCCTGTGCCATGTCCTCTGTCCTGATGGGCTGCTTCGTCTTAGGCCTTGGCTGACCATGGACTGAAATTCTGAAACCATGAGCCATAAGTTGTTCTGCTCAGGGCTGGGCTGGGGCTCAGGGTAGAGCAGTGCCTAGCACGTGCGAGGCCCGGGGTTAGATCCTCAGCACCACATTCAATAAATACATGAATAAAGGTGTGAAAATACAATAACATTTTTTTAAAAAACCTTGTCCTGGTCAGTTCTCTGGTCACAGCAACGCGAAGCTGACGAAACCACTCCTGTAACGTTCTTCCCCCACGGAGTCACTTTTGTGCCTTCGTTGCACATCGGTTGTGCACGTCTGCTTCTGAGTCCTCGGCTGTGGCCGGGCCCAGTTGCCGGCTCCTTGGCCAACGCCACCTGAGCCAGCTCGTGGAGCACAGCGACTTTATTCTTCTGTTTCAAGATCATTTCAGCTCTTCCAGTTCCTTTGCATTTGCATGTGGAATTTATAATTATCCTGCCTGTGTCTCCCGAATAATCCTGCTGAGGTTCTCTGACAGAAACAGCACTGATCCCGTCAGTTGGAGGAGCACCGACTTCATCACTAGGCTGTCTTCCAACCCGTGAACACGGCCCTCCTCTCCCTTTATTCAGCTCTCCTGGGATTCATCTCGGCAGCACTGCGTGGTGGTCCGCATGCAGGCCGAGGTGTGCCCTCCTGAGCACCTCTAGCTGGTACTGTGCCTTCAGTGGGATACAGCAGCAGCGGGTTCTCGGTCCTGTAGACCGCTGGGTCCGCGTTCCTGCCAGGACGCGTTCGCAGGTCGCTGGATTTCCAGGCAGACCGCGATGCTATCTGCTAACAGGGACCCGTCTCCTCCCTTCCGCGAGCCTGTCGCTCCCTTTTCTTTCTTTCTTTCTTTCTTTCTTTCTTTCTTTCTTTCTTTCTTTCTTTCTTTCTTTCTTTCTTTCTTTCTTATTTTTTAGTTGTAGATGGACACAAGAACTTTATTTTATTTATTTATGGTGCTGCTGAGGAGGGAACCCAGGGCCTCGCCCGTGCTAGGCGAGCCTCCACCGCTGACCCCCGCCCGGCCCTCGCTCCCTCTTGCTGCCTATTGCACTAGCAGAAACCTCAGCGCGTGCTGGGTCAGGTGGGAGAACAGCCGTTCTGGGCTTGCTCCTGGCCATGGGGAAAACAGTGCTGATCACATGACTTTAGCGTTGAGTATGATCCAGCCGCAGGGCTTTGGTGGACGGCAGTTACTAAGTGAGGAAGCCCCCCCACACACACCCTTATTCTCGTGTGCTAAGAATTTACCAGGAACGGTGCTGGATGTTGCTAAATGACTTTCTTCACAGATGGACATGATCGCGTGGTTCTCCTCCAGCCTGTTGACATGGTGGATGACGATGACTGATCTTCAGATGTCCCACCAGGTGTCCCCACCAGGAGGGCGTTTGCTCGTGGGGTTGATTGTTTCTAGATATTGCCAGCTTCTATCTGCTGATATTTTGTTAGGGGTTGTGTGTCTGCATTCGTGAGGGACATTGGTCTGTTGTTTTCTTGCTTTTTATTTTTGTACCACTTTGGTAATTGTATTTCTTCGGGGACTTCCTTTTGGATCCATGGGTTGTTTTCTTTTAAAGTGAGGCCCCTTCCACCCAGGATCCCTCTCTTGCTGTCCCACTGTCCCCTCTGCCCTTTGACTACACCAGTTGGTTCCAGCCCTGGCTGCTCAGGACACCCCTGCCTCGGGGCCTTTGCACCAGCAGTCGATGACTAGGGAGTTTTCCTCCACATCTCAGTTCCAAGTCACTTCCGCTTGGGGAAGGCTGCCCAAGTCCACCTGCTTCCCTGGCCTGTGTCCAGCCCTGCTGAGGGTACCACTCTGTCATGGGTGAGCATCAGGTCAGTCCTTACCCAGAGAAGAAGTGCCACAGTAGGACACAGGGACAAATGAGGGGTCGGGAAGCCTCCAGGGGTCACCCCAAGCCCACCTACTGGCCTGTCTCTCTCTCACACGTCCCCTTCCTCAAGTCCTGCAGGCTGTAGGACACATGAGGCCCACTCCCTGCTGTCACATGGCGGGACGGACAGAGGAGAGCCTGGCTCCACTCACCCATGGCTTCCTTCTCCCCAACCCCTCCCCCCCCCCCCCCCCCGCCTCACCCATGGCTTCCTTCTCCCCAACCCCTCCCCCCCCCCCGCCTGCCCTGTCCACCTCCTCTCCTGGCCCAGGGCCAAGGACTGGGAACCAGCCCCGGCCACGCAGGAGGGGGCCCATGTTAAAGGGGTCCTCCCTTTAACACAATGCGAGGGTGGGTCAGAGGGAAGTCCCCAGGGGGTCGACAAACCACGAGGACAGGAGGACAGCGTCCCTCAAAGAGAGAAAGCCACCAACCAAGACCTCCCAGGAGCACAGGCACAAGATCCTCAAAAATATTTGCAAATAAAAGTCGGAATCCCTCAAAAGAATCTCACACCATGACCGACTGGCTCTGTCCAGGGGGCAAGCCTGCTCCTGTGAGGACCATCACTGTGACTCGGGCTAACAGCTGAAGAAGCGAGATCACATGCTCCTCTCAGTCCGTGACACAAGTCTGACAAGAGCCCATGCTCGTTCCTGGAAGTTCTCACTCGACAAGCCCCGTCCAGGCAGGGGCCTGTGCGTCTAGGACAGCCCCTCTCACGCTCAGGCTGGTCCCCCCAGAGTGCAGGCTGAGGCCCAGCACTGCCCAGGAGGCCGCCAGCTGCAGGTCACACGCTGCAGAAGTGCAGGCAAGATGAGCCCCAGGCACCCTGGGCTGCAGCCCCGTGGGAGGAGCCGACACCCCGCAAGTTCAGACACCCTGGTCACTCCCTGTGGCTTGGTTTCCCCATTGACCTAGGGCAAGTCTGAGAAAGGCAGGAGGGAGGCCACTGAGATGGACAGATGTGATCCCTCAGCCCCAGGGGCACTGGGCAGGCAGGGCTCTTGCCTGCGGATGGCCCTAAAGGCTGTGCACGTGAGGCATGGTGGGCTTCCTGGAGGAGGTGTGCTGCCGGCAGAGTCTCGGGATTAGACGAGGCCTGGACAGTGCACACAGGCAAGGAGATGCCCCAGCCGGCTGGGAGGCACCAGGAGGCCACCCTGGGAACAGCAAGGATGGGCCGGTGGGGAGCCAGAGCCCAGGCCTCCCCGGCAGTGGGGTCTCCCCTTGCGGCCCAGTGTCCCTAGCCTTGGAGTCCTGAGAGCTCTCTCCCTGGCCAGCCCGCCCTGTGGAGGCCGCAGAGACAGGCAGGACCCAGTCCTCAGCAGCTCACTGCACCCCATGCCCACGGTCCCCGCTGTCTGACCTGTGGACCGCCCAGCCATCATGGGGCTTCTCCTCTGAAGCAGCCAGAGTGCCAGCCTCACTGCCCGTCCCCCGGAGGAGGGGTCTGGCCAGGCCTGGGACTCTGTCCTCCCGGCCTTTTGAGGTGCAGCCAGTCCAACTGGTGCTTCTGAGTGAGCGGCCACGGGGGCGCCTGGCGCTGGCCTCTTTGGGGACATTGGGGTCTGGGCCTGAGGCTTCTCTCGTCCCTTGGGCCACCCTGCAGGGGCCAGCACCTATATTCAGAGGCCACACATGGAAATGACATGGCCTGCAAACCGAGGTCCCATCTACTATGAGACTCTATGTCCCCATGCCAGGGGGCAGGAAGAGCGGGTGGACAGGATTGTAAGCCAGGTTAGCAGGCCCAGCTGAGGGCAGTGACCGGGGCCTTCTCACTGGGCCACCACCTGTCCCTGCAATTTCACAGGACTCCACATTCCCCTAGGAACAGCCTTGGGCCAGGCGGGGGTCCTGTGAGTGCCCAGTGTACAACTGGGCTCTTGGTCCTGGACAGAAGTCAGCTCAGGGCTGTGGGGAGGCCCGGGGGCCTGGGTTCCTCACCAGGGCAGTGTCTCCAAGAGAGGCCCCCTCCCTGTGACCTACACCTACTCACCCTCCAGGCTGCCTGCAGATGTCCACCAAAGAGATGCTGGCCGCCTGGCCCTCCCGGCTGTATCCTGGCAGCCCCCTCCCTGCCACTCAACAGGGGCACTGGAGGCTGCTCAGTGGCTCCAGAGGGTGGCCGGGGCTGCGGGAGAGACACAGCATGTCCATGACCACCCGGTCACCCCAGGCTGCCCAGGTTTCAAAGGGCCCACAGTCCACCCGCCCTTCCTGCATGCCTGGCCCTTTCCCCAGAGCCATCCTGACACTGGGGACGTGGTGTGTCTGATTCCCATCCCCTGTGATTGACGGCGGCCCGCCTCCTCCCGGGCCGTTTCCTCTGCCTCCAGCTGCATAAACAAGCAGCCTGATACCCCAGGATGGCCGGAGGAGGGGCACCCCAGGAAGCCAGGGAGGGGCCCGGTTGGAAAAATGAGGTCCTGGGCCAGGCCCCGCTCAGGCCAGTGCCAGGACCACCCAGTGAGGCACCCCAGGAAGGAGGCCGCCCCCTCGACCAGCCCCCCACGGTCCAGACGCCAGGCCCTCTCTGAGACAGGGTCAGTGCCATCGTGGGCACCTGCAGTGCAGCCTGGAGTGGACTGTGCCCCCAGCACTGCGGAAGCCCCAGGGCAGCTGGTCGCAGCCCGTTTAAGAGATGAGTGAACCAAGAGCCACTGGGCACCGAGGGCTTCCCCTGGATGGGCAGCCCTGCATGGGGTCCTGGAGGACGTGCAGCATCCTCAGCCCCTGGCCTGAGGAGCTCTGAGGTCTCTGCCCAGGACAGCTCCAAGGCTGCCCCTCTTGGAGCCCTCTGGGCTGCAGCTGTGGCCACGGCTGAACCTCCCAGGGAGCCTCCTCCTCCAGGGCCTCACCCCGGCGGGCGCTCCACAGGTCTGAGTTGCTCCTGCCAGTGCCCAGGACCACAGCAGGGCAGCCCTGGCCAGGCACCTCAAGGCTTCAGGCGGGGGCCCAGGAGCAGGCTTCTCTCTGCATGCCACAAGCAACGGGCACATCCAGGTCTGGGCCAGGAAGGGCACCTCGTGACCTTGGCACCCATGTGACCCTAGAGCACAAGTTGTCCTGCTCTGGGACACCCTCACCTGGCCACCTCCCCAGCCAACAGGGCCACACAGCCCTGGTCTCAGGGTTGTGATGGGCCATTCTAGATGTCAGCTTGCCTGGGGTACGTGGCGCCCAGACACAGGCCAAATGTCACCAGGGCAGTCTGAGGCCATTTCTGGGTGAGATAAACATGTAAATCCAGAGAAAATAGAACAGGTGCCCCTTTGAGCTGGGTGCCCCCCCCCCAGGCCACGGGAGACCTGAGAGGAACAGAAGGGGCAGTGAGGGAGGGTGCGCTGCCGGCGTGACAGCCAAGCTGGTTCGCCCGCCGCCCTGGGCCTCCCTGGCGTGCACACTGGCCCTCCTGGGCCTCGCTGGCCGCTGCAGTCGGGGAGCTGTGGGCCTCCTTAGCTGTGGGTGGGCACCGCTCTGTGGCACCCTCTGGGGAGCTCTGAGGGACACGGGTGTCCGAAGCCCTTGCAGAGCCACTGTGTGCCCCGGAGACTGGCCGCAGCTGGCCTCCTCCTCCACACAGCCCGAAGGAGAAGACAGGCCCAGGCTCAGCAAGGAGTGGCTCTATTCAAGGGGTCGTCACACTGTGGGGAAAGGGCCAGGGGCCATGGCAGTGGTGGGGACAGCACAGGAAGAAGTCCCGAGGCTGGGGCTGCGAGGGGCTGCAGGGCCAGCAGAGGGTTTCCTTCCAGGGAGAGGCGCGGCCCCGCGGGAAAGGGCAGGCAGGCGGGTGGCACTCCAGGTGCAGAGAGGGGCGTGGCTGGCCCAGGCGCCTGTCCCCAGAGGGACCACAGCCCACCAGGATGGGGAGGGGCCAAATTGCAGGGCCTGAGGGAGGGAGAGACCCCGGGGTTCAGATGTCCCCTGTGAGTCCAGGGTGAGGCCTTCTCACCTTCCGGTGAACTTGTCCACCGTCAGGATGGCCAGTGAGCCTGTGGGCCGTCCACTCCGGAACCTGGCAGGAAGGGACTTGGGAGTGGAGGGGCTTTGGGAGAGGGTGATGAGGCTGAAGGTTGAACTAGCCTGCCAGGGGATGAGGGGCCCGGGGCCTGTGCAGTGTCCAGGTCAGGCCTGAGGCCCACTGACTCCCGGCCGCCTCCCGGGCACCCTCCCCAACCTGAGAGGGATGGGGCGCCCCTCGCCCCCGGGGGCAGCACAGGTCTTGGAGAGGACCCTGAGGTTGGAGTAGGGGCAGAGGCCAGGGTGTCCACGGGAACTGGGCCTTGCTGCCCTGGAGCGGCTGAGCAGAAGGCAGCAGGGCCTCTGGCTGAGCGTGCTGCGGCCACGCTGGGCAGCTCTCTGGGGCAGCTGCCTCTGGGTTGCTTCCTGCCCTCCCTGTAAGGTGCTCTGCGGCTGCACATCCTGGGCGCCACCCCACCTGCCCTGACTGGCCCTGGACCCAGGTGACTCAGTCGCCTCTGCTGACAGGGCACATGGCCCGCGGTGGTGGGGTCCCCAGACAGGCGTCCCCTCTCAGTCCCCCTGAGGGGCACAGCAGGATCCCAGGAGAGCCCCCAGGGGATGGTCACCCCACCTTCAACAACATCACCTGCCCCAGGGCTGACCTGTGGACACCAGGCCCATCCCCAGGGGTTGTGGGCTGCAGGGACCCTCAAGCCCTAACCCTCAGCACTTGGGGACGTGGTCTTTAATGAGGTGACTAAGTTATAAGAGGCTGTTGGTGTGTCCCTAAGGCAGTGTGACTGGTGCCCTTCTGCGAGGGGGAGTCTGGACCCAGGGAGGCAGGAAGAAGGCTGGGGAGAGGAGAAGGAGGTCAGACCTCGCTACAGTCCGCGGGGGAAGGGGACAGTCCCAAGGGAGAGAGGGGTCCTCAGAGAGGAGAGGGACAACGTGCCTTTCTTGCACTCCAGCTTTACTTGGGATCCCAGGGAAGTTTCCAGAGAGTCCGGCCCAGGTCCCCCTCTTGACTTTTGACTGACAGCAGGATGACATCAGACTTTGAAGTCCCCACTGCCGTGGCCACTCTAGGTCACCTGGCCCATGCTGACCATTTCTAACTGGATTCTTAACCGTACATTCTTGCAGATTTTATGGTTAGGAGGAAATGTTCTTGTCTCCCTTAGTTTCAGGAGCTGGTCACAACGTCCCCTGGGTTCTTCCCTGGACAGTACCTCAGGCCTGCATTTCTGCTGCAGTTAACAGGTAGTTTGCTAAGGAATGTGACTTAGCCTGTCACCAGACCAGGCCAGGCTGCAGGTAGATGGCTTCTTGGAAAAGAAAGCCCGTGGGGGTCAGCACCCTGGGCGGTCCACAGAGTCCCTCTCTCACCTCGTGTCCCCACCCTGCTCCTCTGTCTGGCCCCTAACGCGGCAGTGCTGGGCCAGCAGTGGCACAGGGGGGTGGCAGTGTGGCAGCAGCCCAGGAACCTCCTGTGTCTCGCTCACTGGCTGCCCACCCAGCTCCCTGCTGTGGCTCCGAGGCCTTAGGCATGTGTGCAACCAGCCTAAGCCGCCATGAGCCGGCCTGGCCTGAGTGCAGCCCTCCTAGGCCAGGAGACGGTACCACTGGGGCGAGGGTGGTACCACGTGGGGCGAGGGTGGCCCGCCCTGGCAGGGCTCCTTACGGGGAGACCGTAAATATTCCCTATTTAAATGCAATTGCTGTAAACATCAGAGCGCCAGGTCCCAGCTGTCACGCCAGCTCCTGGACGCTGGGTCAGTCGTTAAAACGAAAGGTCAGGTTGCCTCTTGGTGCTTTTTAATCAGATCCGGCACCCCCCAGCTTCCGCCATGGCCCCACCCTGGCCTGGGCGCCTCATTAATGCGAGTGAAGGAGGAGGATGACATCATTCCCATGTAATTGTCCCGGTCTCTGCCTGGCCTGGCTGTTCTCATAAAGGGCAGAGCAGACAGGGCTGCATGTGCATCCTGGAAGGGGAGTCTGACCAGGGTCTCCTGCCTGTGGACATTTATCGTTTGCAAATGAGATAATCCAATACACAGCCAGCTCCCAGCCAGAGCCTGCAGGAGGCCAGCCCTGCCCTCCTCCTGGGAGACCGATTCCTGAGGAGGGGCTCACGAGGGTGAGGCAAAGCACCCTGAACACCCTCCAGGCCAAGCACTGTCCGGTCCAGCTTCTGCCAGCAGGACCTAGAGTCCCACATGCCAGGGAGAAAGACGAGGCTCAGAGAGGTCAGCGGCTTGGCCCAGTGTCACACAGCTAAAAGCCCAACCCACCTGGAACGGCCCCTCTAAACCCACACTGCCACTCAGCCTCAGAGACCTCCAGGAAGGGTGTCTGTGTGGCCTCAGAGCTGCCCTCAGAACCGCTGCAGTGTGGAGTCTCCAGAACTCAAGGACACTTCTAAGAAACCCCTACAGCTGGACAGACTATTTTCCGGATCCCAGTCGTGCGTCTGGCCGGGAGGAGGCTCAGCCTACAGATACTGCCACCCGAAAGGCTGACGTTGAGTCGTTCCATGACACAGTCCATAGGTGGCTTGCGGGGCCTGGAGCTTTAAGACCATCATTCAGACTAGAACCCGGGAGTCCCAACATCCCCAGCCTCGGTCAGGTTGAGCCTCAACGCAGGCCACCCCTTGTCCAGGAAGCAGGGGCCTCAGGCCCCCTCCACAACCCACAGAGCCCTTCCTTGAGGACCTGGCCTGAGGGAAGGACCCTGGACTGAGGGAAAGACCAGCAAGGGTCAGGCCTGAGGGCCGGCTGGGAACTGGCAGAATGCCTCAGCAACCTGCAGGGGACAGGGAGTGACCAGCATGGCCAGACAGGTCAGAGTCCAGGGAAGGACTGCAGCCAGGCCCAGCACTGTCTCAATGGGGCCTTTGGCCCTTTCCCCTCCTGAGGCCCCCGCAGCCTGGGGTCACACCGCAGCCTGGGGTCACACCGCAGCCTGGGGTCACACCGCAGCCTGGGGTCACAGCACAGCCTGGGGTCACACCTCAGCCTGGGGTCACAGCACAGCCTGGGGTCACAGCACAGCCTGGGGTCACACCGCAGCCTGGGGTCACACCGCAGCCTGGGGTCACACTGCAGAGGAATTTTTCCTTTGACCCCGTAAGGCAGGACTGTGGCTAGCCCCTCCAGCACCTGGCCTCGGACTGCATGGAGCAGCTGGGCATCCCAGCCCAAGGCAGGCTCTGTCCCATGGCCACAGGACAGTCACCCTAGGCCCATGAGGCTGAGGGTCAAGGTGGGCCTCTCTCTGGCCTTCTGCAGGACTGAAGGCAGGACCTCGGGTCTCCTCCCTGGCCCCTCTTTCCACAGCAGCACCCTGGCACCCAGATGCTAGATGTCATCGTCCTGAGCTTGGCCGAGGCCCCAGTTGGGAGGCTGGGTGCAGTGGCCTCAGGGAACATGGTCGCCTGCCCAGCAGGGCTGGCTCCTCCCCACCAGCCCCAGGAGCTGCTCTTCCTCCAATGCCCACTCTGCAGTGTCCACTCTGCAGGGTCCACTCTGCAGGGTCCACCCTTGGGCGTGTCCTACAGCAGGGGCACTCTTCTGGAGAGTTCTGAGGACAGAGGCATGCCAACCATCCTTCCTCACCAGGGGCTAGGCACTCGCCCGCAGCTGCCCCTCACCGTCCGGAGGGAGCCCTGACCTCAAGCCCAAGGAGGCATGGCCGGGCACGATGACGCCATGTCTGTGGAAAGGGTCCCGTTTCCCTGGGAGAGGTGGCCACTCGTTCATTCCTCCAAGGCCGGGCTTAGTCATTGGGCAAATAAGATTAAACGCCCTTGAAATGGAATTAAGATGCGTCACAGGCAGGCAGAGCAGGCCTCTCACAGCCCTGCAGAGGCTTCCCGCGTTAACCCCCTCCTGGCCACGGCTCCACCCCAAGAGGGAGCTCCCGCGACAGGGCGCACCAGGGCACCTGCACTGGCCCAGGGACCACCCAGGAGGGAGGCCTCAGACGCCTCCCTGGGCCTTTTGACTCCTGTAAACAGCAGATGGACCCTTGGGCCTGTGGCCACAGCTGCCATACCTGAAGTCCAGGGTCCCCAGCAGAGGATTCTGGGGAAGCCCAGTCTGTCCTGCGCTCTGGGAGCAGGGGCCGGGAAGGAAGGACGGGAGCTGGTGAGGTCCCCAGGCTCTCCTGACCCTCCAGTGCTCGCTCACTCCCTGGCTCCTCTGCCCTGAAGGTACACACCTGCATGCCCATCTTGGGGACCACCAGCCCCCAGAGTCTGGTCACCACCGTCTGCAGTCCAGAGATGGAGGATGGGAATCCAGTTGCACCGACTCTCTTTCCAATTTCAAAGAGAGAAGAGGGCCAGTGGCGCTGGGGGGCCCAGGCAGGCCACAGGCAGACTAGTACTGGCTCAAGGAAGGCAAAACCTGGCGCTGCCCGATGTCCTGCCACCTCCCCCACCGCGTCCTTATGCACCATGCGCCTGTCTTGTTGGAGAAAATAATGTCTCCGGAAACGCGCCTTCCTCCAGGAGGCTCTGGCGATGAGCACAGCCCCTGCGCCCCCGGAGTCGCTGGAAGTCTTTCTTAATAATCGGATTCCAGCCCTGATCGTTATTTCTCATTTTCGCTGAAACAATCACTTGTCCGAGAGCACGGTCCTTGATCTGCCAATTCATCATGCCGGGCTTCGTCAGCCCAGCCCCGTGCACGCGCCGCCCGGCCAGCCACAGGCTCGGATCAATAGGCCGTGTTCGTGCCGTCAATAGCTGTAAATGGTGAGATTTACGGGAGGAGCTAGGACAGCCTCCTGCCTGGCCACTGTCCCCAGGTGGGGGTGAGGGTGGGGGGGCGGGGGCGCTGCAGGCCTCTGGGCTCCAGCTGGGCTGAGCTCTCTGCCTGTGGCAGTCCCTATCCCTGGCTCATTTGGCCACTGACATTCTTGACAGAGCCCAGCTCAGGCTGGCCCTGGGGCTCTGAAATGACCAGCAATCAGAGCTGCAGGACCCCCATGTGTGCCCCTGAATAGAGCTAGAGTCCCTCCCTCCCTGGGGGGTGCTGAGAGCTCCCTGAGTCAGGGTGGAAACAGGCCCATAGGGCCACCCTGGACAGCCCTCCTCACGGCCCCTCCACACCTCGGCACGGCCCAGGAAGTTGGCTCTGCTGGCCCTAAACATCTCTCCCCAGCCCAGCGTCCTGTGGCCTCCCAGCAGCCACAGGGCAGAGTGGCTCCCACTGATTCGAGCCACTCATGGCCAAACTCCAGATCAGGAACTGAGCACCTTCTTCCCCTGCTGCTGGCGGGGAGGGGAAAGCACCTCCACGGTCAGCTCCAGGGCCCTCCTTGTCCAGCCTGCCCCTGCCCTCCTAGGCACTTGCAAGTGGAGGCTCATGGCTGCTCTCTGCTCAAAGCCCTTGCTCTAGGAGGTGGCTCTGAAGGAAGAGAGGACTGAGAGCCAGGCCTGGCAGGCGGAGGCCAGGATCTCAGTCTCCAGAGCCTGGACGCCTGGGCTCCAGCCTGTGAGAAGCCAGAGCTGGCTCTGCCATGCACCCAGTGCTCCAGCCACTTGCTCAGTTGCTTGGGAGCCGTACAGAGACAGGAAAACTGAGGGTCAAGCTTGAGTGCTGACATCTACAGCGGGTGTATCTGACCACAGCTCTGTGCTGCCCGGAGGAGTCTGCCTGCAGGGAGCGGGCTGCCCAGCCTCCATCCCTGGCCTTCCCTCCTCTGTTCTCTGCACTCATCTCCCTCCTGCCCAAAGCCCCTCACTCAGTCCCACACAGCTTCGGCAATCTGCTGGGTCTCCAGAACTGGGGGCCAGAGGAGACCCCCAGGGACAGGTAATTCAGGCAGGGGCTTCTGCAGAAGTGTCACCATCACACCTGGCCAACATGCTAAAGCCCATCATAGGTGGTTTTATCTGCAAGAATTAAAACAAAGCGCTGATCCCGTCCTCCAGGGGAAAGCCAGCAGCCCCAGGCCCTCGGATGCCCCGGGCTGGTTCCTCAGGCCTTGAGGGGCTGACTCGGCAGCTCTGGGCCACTTCTTGTCCCTAAGCAGTGCAGTTCTGGGGTGAGGGTGGGAGGACAGGAGGCCACAGGTAAGGGGCACAAGACCCCCACATGACCCCCCCCCCCGGCTCGAGGGCGCCAGAGAGACAGTAGAGGATCTCCATCTTTCTTCATGGGGCACTGACAGAGAATACAGAACGCTTGAAACTGGAGGCCAGAGGTTTGTGAAATGTTTTGGAATCCGTCACAAACCACAGAGGCCGGAAGAACAAAGCCTCACTTCCAGAACGAGGTGGGAGCTATCAAGTCAGGGAATCCAGACAAGTGATTTCTCAGATTCAGCCAACTTGAAAGGATAACCAGAGTGATCAGCAGCACTGTGCATGGCTGACTTGGAACAGCTGCTCTGAGGAGCGTCCCGGGCAGCCGGCCAGCTGGCCAGGGTCACTGCCCCATGGAAGCCAAACCCTGGCAGCCAAACCCTTGGCTCGGGGTGTTTACATCACAGAGTGACAGCGCAGCCTGACCACAGGATTCTGCAAGTGAGGCTGTGTCTGCCACCCCCAGGGACCTGGGGCCAGAGGGGTGGGTCTTCACAGTGCCTGAAAGGAAAGTCCACTCTGGGTGACCCCCAGAAACCCTGAGTGCGACAGGAACAGGCTGGGTCTGGCTCCCCCAGAATGCTCTCCATGAGGCAGTGCTGCGGGGCAGCTGGGGTCTGCCCCTGCTTTGAGGGCCCCCGTTGGGGGAGGGGGCAGGGCCCATCTGACCACAGAGCAGTCTCCAGAAGCAGCCTGGCCACAGCTGCTGGAGGACTGAGAGGTGGAGGGGCAGCTTAGCAGGCCTGGGCTACCTGGGCTACCTGGGCTCAGGACCACAGCACCATTACCAGCTGAGGTGGGACTGGGACAGACGTGTGCTTTCCATGCAGGCCCCAGCCAGAGAAGCTTCCAAAACAAGCACAGCACAGTGCCAGGTGTGCAGGACGGGGAACTGTCTTGGTCTCCACTGAGCTACTTTGATGAGGGCCAGGCCAGAAGGCCCCATGCAGCTGACACCAGGCTGACCCAAAGCTTCCACCCCCAAAGCCCCCAGCTGAGCTCACCCCTCACCTCCCACCCACCCCCGCCTCCTAGAGCTGCTCCCCCCCTCCGTCCCCAGCACCCCCACCCAAGACCTGCCACCCAGAAGGTGTTGCCAGAGGCCCCAAAGCTGAGCAGAAAGAGCCCCACAGGGAGGGAAGCGGGCCAGCCCACTCCCACCTCATCTGCCACCTACAGAGGTGCTGTGGCCCAGCGCCCCATAGAGTGCTGCTGGGGGCTCTTAGAGCCGTGATCTGTGGAGCCCCCACCGGGAAGACAGGGAGGGGCCATCTGGACACAAGGCTGTGCCCCGAGGTCCTGCACAGTGGGCAGCATGAGACCCTGTCCCCCTGCCCACTGCTGTCAGGGGGTCCCTCTGTCTGCTGCACGGGCCTGCGGCTGGGCCTGGGGGCGCTCGATAGAGGTGGGAAAAGGCACTTGGAACCTGGGCCTGCCCCCATGCCCTGACCACACAGAGACCACAGGCAGCCAGGGCTTCTCCTGCCGTCTGTGCACCGTGAGGCCCAGCAGTGTCGGGCTGAGTGTAAGGCCTAGGTAAACACCAGTTATCACAGCCACCGGGCACAGGGGTCAGTGCATCCCGGAAGGAAGGGACGTTGGTGCAGGCGGAGGTGAGTGTGGGACCCCAGGAGCTCTACAGGGGGCTAGCTCTCAGGTCCCCTGAGCTACGGACTCACCGCCCCACTGAACCTCAGACCCGGGAGCCCAAAGTGACAAGGGAACACAAGGCTGGCTTCTGCAGGCTGGGCTCCCGGCCGACAGATCTCTGCTTTAGACAAATAACTCCTTGCCCTGCAGCCCCGGCTGTCCCTCTGCCTATGGCTCCCTGGGCAGTTTGAGGCAGGGTGGACAGGCTGTCCTCCTGGCTAGAAGCCCAAGTGGGGGATGGACACCATGATGCAGGACCCTCCAGTCATGGCTCCTCTTGACCTGGGCAAGCCGTCTGCAACCTCAGGCCCCTGGTGGTCATGTGAAGGCCTCTGGATGTCCTTTGACATCCATAAGCTACCTAGGGTCCTGCCTGAGGACCCAGCTGTGGCAGCTCATGAAGACCGAGGACTGGGGGCTGGGGAGCCCAGCAATGCAGAACCCCGCTCCCTGGACCTGCCAAGCCCTTGGCACAGGTGGGCCTGGACGGCTGCCATGTCCTGCTGACCCTGCAGAGCCCTAGCCCCACCCCATGCCCCAGCCTTAAATCTGGACTCCATCAGGGGACACAAGACCCTGCTCTCGGGCCCAGCCTCCTCCGCCTGAGTCCTTGCCAAGGCCCCCACCACTCACTGGTGGCACCCAGCCGAGCAAACACCACCCTGAGAACTCAGGAATCCAGAAGCCACGCTGGGCAGCCCCAATGGGCAAGGGGGCAAGAGAGCAGCCAGACAGCACGGAGCCCGCCACGCCGAGGCCACTCCTCACCAAGCTGGCAACGCGGCTGACGGCGGACAGCCCATCTGGGCGGGGAGGGGCGTGGCCGGGGAGGGGGCAGCCCACCTTCCCAGGTGGCCGTTTATGGGCCCATCCCGACGTCTGCCTGGCCTAACGGTGCCACTGCAGAATCCCTGCGCAGGGCAGTAACTGAGCAGAGACCCCAGAGAAGTGGCAGTGGGCCATGAGACTAGCTGGGGACACCCTGATCAGAACTCCCAAGCCACCACTGGTCCTGAGGCAGGAGTGAGCTAGAGTCCAGAGACACCGCAGGAAGGGGGGTGGCCGGGGCCCTGAGACGGAGCAGTGCCCAGGCACACACACACTCGGAGAGGTGACAGGATGAAGTCAGCGTTGGGAGTTTTGGAAGCACTTCAAGTGGCCCTGAGGATAGGTGGTCACAGTGGTGTCCCCAAATTAACAAGCCCCCAGTCCAGATTGGAGAACCCTGCACAGGCGCTGGACAGAGATCTGCCCTGGTGCCACTGCCCCCTCCTCACGGAGGAAACCAGCCCAGAAGGCCCAGGCGCCTGCAGAACCGTGGGGCCTGCCCTTGCCGCTGCCTTGACCTGATCATAAGTGGAACTAACAGAATCCAGGAAAGACCCACCCAGGTGGCTACCCTCAGCCCTTCAGGCTGTCCCTTCCTTCTGGCTAGCAACTGGCCTTGGAGTGGGACTGTGGTCCAGGGAGGGTGGCCCTTGCGGTGTGAAGGGAAGTGTCCTGGATGGCCCTGCCAGACCCCTACCTTAGCCCCTACCTCCCTGCTCAGGAGCCACCGCGGGCTGCACACCATCTGGGGCCAAGAGGCTACAAGCTGAAGGCAGCAGAGTCATCATACAGCCCAGTCCAAGCCACCCTGGGGCCCCCTCGCCCAGACCCCACAAGACACCCTGATGCCTGCAGCCCCATGGGCAAGGGGTCCTGAAGGGCACCAGCTCCTGGTCTTGTGCCCACACTGTCCATCCTGGGCCCATCCTAGGCTCAAATACCTCCTTGCCTGCTCCCTGAGGGATGCATGCCCTGCTCACCCCGGGGGCCTCCCACGGGCCCCGCCCACCTCCCCTCCCCTCCCAGCCCCCCAGCCCCAACTGGGCTCACTCTAACTGGAGCTCTAGGGTCCACCCAGAGCCCCTTTCCTCTCCCACACACCATCACCTCCTCACGCCTCTGAGTCACAGCCTTCGTCCAGCTGCTCTGGAAGGGAGGGATGGCTGGGTTGCCCATGTCCTGGCACAGGGCCAGCACTGGCCACCCACAATACCTGGAGCCTCTTGCCTGCTTGAGCCCTGGACCCCAGGAGCATCGGCAGGGCACTGTCTGCTCAGGACGAGCTGAGAAGCTGGGACCATGGGACAGAAGCACCCACACCCACTGCCATCCTTTCAGCCCAGCAGAGCTGGAGGTCTCCTGACTGGGGGCCCGCAGAGGCCTACCCCCTGGGGGCCCAGTTGAGGACTGAGAGCCAATGTCCCCAGCAGGGCCACTTGCAATCTATCCCAGTTCAATTTTTTAATTATGCAAATTTTTGTGAAAAATTGCATCATTAAATTTCAAGCTTAAACATAAAGTCCCCCTTTTCGATCCAAGTGGGCTGCCCAGAGTGGCCATGTGTGTCCTTCAGAGCACGCTCTGTGCCTTGCGCACACGTGAGGTTTGCTGAGCACATGTGTTGGCCTGGCCGGGTTCCACGGCGGTGGCTCTGGGGCTGCTCTCCCGGGGACTGTCTTGCACGTGGTTGAGGCCATGGCTGAGTTCCCACAACACCAGCTCACGTTTTGCTCCTCACTGCCCGAGTCACCACACAACAGACACGGCCCTGCCAGGACACCACCCTGCACAACCAGAGACCAAGCCTGTGTTGTATCCTGTACTGAAACGCCAGACCCACTGGCCACAGCAGCTGGCCAATGCCTGGACTCAGGCAGCCATGCCTTCCTGCCCTCCGTACACCCGTCTCGTTCTTTGTATCTGCTGTGTGGTGTTCACACAAAGGAAGTCGCTGTGCTGAGTGTTTGTGTCCCCAGAAGTCACGGGTTGAAGCCCTAGCCCACCCAGAAGGTGGCACTGGGGACAGGGCCTTTGGGGAGTGACTGGGCCATGCGCCTGGGTTTCCCTGTGAAGGGCTGCTGGAGAGCTCGGTGAGAAGCTCCCCACAGAGACAGGACGCCTCTGCAGACCACGAGCCACCAGCCTGTGAGCTGAACGTGCCCTCACGCCAGGCCCTGCCCGTGGGTGCTCCCTGGACCTCTGCTGGCAGCTGGCTCATGCAGGCCCTAATGACAGCTCTCACCCCTAGCCAGCCCCCATACAGCCAGGAGTGCTGGGGACGCAGGGGGACAGCCCCATCTTCCAGGGAGCACTGCCAGAGTGAGGAGCTGTCGCTCAGGTTGTGGGCCTGCTACAGTCAGCCCGTCATCTCTGGACCAGCTTGTCCAAGGAGGAGCAAGGGATCCACCAAATGTCCAACCAAAGGACAAAGAGGCCCATGCATGGAGATTGCTGTCACCCCAGAGGCCACCTGCAAGGAGACTGGTGTCCCCCCCATAAACCATCAGGACGGAGACTGGTGTCCACCCCAAGGCCATCAGCATGGAGACTGCTGTCCGACACAAATCATCAGCATGGAGACTGGTGTCCGCCCAAAGACCATCAGCATGGAGACTGGTGTCCCCACACAGACCATCAGCATGGAGACTGGTGTCCCCCCACAGACCATCAGCATGGAGACTGGTGTCCCCCCACAGACCATCAGCATGGAGACTGGTGTCCCCCACACAGACCATCAGCATGGAGACTGGTGTCCTCCACAGACCATCAGCATGGAGACTGGTGTCCCCCACAGACCATCAGCATGGAGACTGGTGTCCCCACAGAGACCATCAGCATGGAGACTGGTGTCCCCCCACAGACCATCAGCATGGAGACTGGTGTCCCCCCACAGACCATCAGCATGGAGACTGGTTTCCCCACACAGACCATCAGCATGGAGACTGGTGTCCCCACAGAGACCATCAACATGGAGACTGGTGTCCTCCACACAGACCATCAGCATGGAGACTGGTGTCCCCACAGAGACCATCAGCATGGAGACTGGTGTCCCCCCACAGACCATCAGCATGGAGACTGGTGTCCCCCCACAGACCATCAGCATGGAGACTGGTTTCCCCACACAGACCATCAGCATGGAGACTGGTGTCCCCACACAGACCATCAGCATGGAGACTGGTGTCCTCCCACAGACCATCAGCATGGAGACTGGTGTCCTCCCACAGACCATCAGCATGGAGATTGGTGTCCCCCACAGACCATCAGCATGGAGACTGGTGTCCTCCCACAGACCATCAGCATGGAGATTGGTGTCCCCCACAGACCATCAGCATGGAGACTGGTGTCCTCCCACAGACCATCAGCATGGAGATTGGTGTCCCCCACAGACCATCAGCATGGAGACTGGTGTCCCCCACACAGACCATCAGCATGGAGACTGGTGTCCTCCCACAGACCGTCAGCATGGAGACCGGTGTCCTCCCACAGACCGTCAGCATGGAGACTGGTGTCCCCCCACAGACCATCAGCATGGAGACTGGTGTCCCCCACAGACCATCAGCATGGAGACTGGGGTCCCCCCCACACAGACCATCAGCATGGAGACTGGTGTCCTCCCACAGACCATCAGCATGGAGACTGGTGTCCTCCACAGACCATCAGCATGGAGACTGGTGTCCCCACACAGACCATCAGCATGGAGACTGGTGTCCTCCCACAGACCATCAGCATGGAGACTGGTGTCCCCACACAGACCATCAGCATGGAGACTGGTGTCCCCACAGAGACCATCAGCATGGAGACTGGTGTCCCCCACACACAGACCATCAGCATGGAGACTGGTGTCCTCCCACAGACCATCAGCATGGAGACTGGTGTCCTCCACAGACCATCAGCATGGAGACTGGTGTCCCCACACAGACCATCAGCATGGAGACTGGTGTCCTCCCACAGACCATCAGCATGGAGACTGGTGTCCCCACACAGACCATCAGCATGGAGACTGGTGTCCCCACAGAGACCATCAGCATGGAGACTGGTGTCCCCCACACAGACCATCAGCATGGAGACTGGTGTCCTCCACAGACCATCAGCATGGAGACTGGTGTCCCCCACAGACCATCAGCATGGAGACTGGTGTCCCCACAGAGACCATCAGCATGGAGACTGGTGTCCCCCCACAGACCATCAGCATGGAGACTGGTGTCCCCCCACAGACCATCAGCATGGAGACTGGTTTCCCCACACAGACCATCAGCATGGAGACTGGTGTCCCCACAGAGACCATCAACATGGAGACTGGTGTCCTCCACACAGACCATCAGCATGGAGACTGGTGTCCCCACAGAGACCATCAGCATGGAGACTGGTGTCCCCCCACAGACCATCAGCATGGAGACTGGTGTCCCCCCACAGACCATCAGCATGGAGACTGGTTTCCCCACACAGACCATCAGCATGGAGACTGGTGTCCCCACACAGACCATCAGCATGGAGACTGGTGTCCTCCCACAGACCATCAGCATGGAGACTGGTGTCCTCCCACAGACCATCAGCATGGAGATTGGTGTCCCCCACAGACCATCAGCATGGAGACTGGTGTCCTCCCACAGACCATCAGCATGGAGATTGGTGTCCCCCACAGACCATCAGCATGGAGACTGGTGTCCTCCCACAGACCATCAGCATGGAGATTGGTGTCCCCCACAGACCATCAGCATGGAGACTGGTGTCCCCCACACAGACCATCAGCATGGAGACTGGTGTCCTCCCACAGACCGTCAGCATGGAGACCGGTGTCCTCCCACAGACCGTCAGCATGGAGACTGGTGTCCCCCCACAGACCATCAGCATGGAGACTGGTGTCCCCCACAGACCATCAGCATGGAGACTGGGGTCCCCCCCACACAGACCATCAGCATGGAGACTGGTGTCCTCCCACAGACCATCAGCATGGAGACTGGTGTCCTCCACAGACCATCAGCATGGAGACTGGTGTCCCCACACAGACCATCAGCATGGAGACTGGTGTCCTCCCACAGACCATCAGCATGGAGACTGGTGTCCCCACACAGACCATCAGCATGGAGACTGCTGTCCTCCCACAGACCATCAGCATGGAGACTGGTGTCCCCCACACACAGACCATCAGCATGGAGACTGGTGTCCCCCCCACACAGACCATCAGCATGGAGACTGGTGTCCCCCCCACACAGACCATCAGCATGGAGACTGGTGTCCTCCCACAGACCATCAGCATGGAGACTGGTGTCCTCCCACAGACCATCAGCATGGAGATTGGTGTCCCCCACAGACCATCAGCATAGAGACTGGTGTCCCCCCACACACAGACCATCAGCATGGAGACTGGTGTCCTCCCACAGACCATCAGCATGGAGACTGGTGTCCCCACACAGACCATCAGCATGGAGACTGGTGTCCCCCCCCACACAGACCATCAGCATGGAGACTGGTGTCCTCCCACAGACCATCAGCATGGAGACTGGTGTCCCCCCACAGACCATCAGCATGGAGACTGGTGTCCCCACACAGACCATCAGCATGGAGACTGGTGTCCCCACACAGACCATCAGCATGGAGACTGGTGTCCCCCCACAGACCATCAGCATGGAGACTGGTGTCCCCCCACAGACCATCAGCATGGAGACTGGTGTCCCCACAGACCATCAGCATGGAGACTGGTGTCCCCCCACAGACCATCAGCATGGAGACTGGTGTCCCCACTTACCATCAGCATGGAGACTGGTGTCCCCCCACAGAGACCATCAGCATGGAGACTGGTGTCCCCCACAGACCATCAGCATGGAGACTGGTGTCCTCCACAGACCATCAGCATGGAGACTGGTGTCCCCCACAGACCATCAGCATGGAGACTGGTGTCCCCCCACAGACCATCAGCATGGAGACTGGTGTCCCCACAGAGACCATCAGCATGGAGACTGGTGTCCCCCACAGACCATCAGCATGGAGACTGGGGTCCCCCCCACAGACCATCAGCATGGAGACTGGTGTCCCCCACAGACCATCAGCATGGAGACTGGTGTCCCCCCACAGACCATCAGCATGGAGACTGGTGTCCCCACAGAGACCATCAGCATGGAGACTGGTGTCCCCCACAGACCATCAGCATGGAGACTGGGGTCCCCCCCACACAGACCATTAGCATGGAGACTGGTGTCCCCCACAGACCATCAGCATGGAGACTGTTGTCCCCCCACAGACCATCAAATGGAGACTGGTGTCCCCCCACAGGCCATCAGCATGGAGACTGGTGTCCCCCACAGACCATCAGCATGGAGACTGGAGTCCCCCCAAAGAGACCATGAGCATGGAGACTGGTGTCCCCCCAAAGAGACCGTCAAATGGAGACTGGTGTCCCCCCACCGGCCACCATATTGCAGAAATATGTGCATCCGTATGAGCCAGCCTTCCCTGGTACACATTACCTCATGCCTCCTGTCCCCAGTGCACTGTGCTAAGGCCTGACTCCAGGACCCAGTGGGCCCTGTACCCTGGTAGTGGAGCTCGTGGCTGGGCAGTGAGCAGCAGGACTTCCGTCAGGCTTGCTCCCCTTCCTTGGCCTCCTGGGCTGCAGAGTGGCCCATGTGATGCCCAGTAGGCTCTCCCGTCCCTCCATGATCTCCGCCCTGCCCTACACATGGGCACAGTAGAGCCCCCAGCCCAGCTGCTGCTGGGGGTAAGAGCTGGCCCTTGACTGATCCAGGATCACTGGACACTGAGGCCAGACCCTCCAGGTGGCCCTGGGGTTTCTCAGGAGCATCCTGGTGGCAATGATCACAGCAAATCACAGCTCTGGCTCCTCCCCCGCTTGCCTGGGGAGCTCTCTGCACCTGTGTCCCCGCACCCAGTCTCCAGCCACGGGAGGCCGGGGCCCAGCCCTGATGGCTTTGTGTGAGCGCTTGTGGCCCCTGGGGCTGATCCCACCTCCTAGAAGCAGAGGGGAGGTCTGGAGACCAGGTCCTGTGGCCACAGCATGAACAACCCTGGGGCCCCTCACCTCTGAGCATCTGTGTCTGTCCTTCAGGGGCCGGTGCCTGGGGTGTGACCAGGACAGTGCCCCAGGCCGTGGTTCTGTGACTGCCATGGACTTCACCACCCTAGGAGCTGCGCTTTGCGCCAAGCAGGCTCTTCGCACCCTGGCAGTCAGGGGTGGAGACAGCCACCACCCTGACCCTCTGCACAGACCACAGGGAAGACCAGGAGGCCACCCAGCCTCGGCCTCCAGAGGACACCACTTCATACCTTTGGTCTTAAACCATCTGCCCCACAGTGCCCCCTGAGCCCAGCCTGCTGGAGCCCTTTGGCCGGACCAGGAGGCCTCAGGCACACCCCCCACCAGGTGTCAGAGCCAGAGCCCAGATCCCCTCCCCCGGCCCTGGTAGGAGCTGAGTGTGGCCTGCGGTGTACACGCCTCTCCTCCACACCTTGGCTGGGGGCAGAGGCGCCAGGGTGGGTGCCTGCAGTGCCCCCATGGCCACGCCCATGCACCAGCCCCCTGTCTTCCCTCCTCACGTGGGAGAGGTGCCTCCCGTTCCTCTGTAAGCCCGTCACCTTGGGGACAGCACAGGGGGAGCCCTGCCTTGGGGCTCCAGCACTAACCGTGAGGTCTGCCGATCCCGCAGCCCGCAGCCCCGCAGGGGCACCTGGCCTGGCTTCCCACCTGAAGCCTCGTGCCCACCCTGAATGGGACGACACCTGCCAGGGCCTCTGCCTCCCAAGAGCTACAGAGTGGCCTGGAGGCCCAACAGCTTCGCAGGGCCCAGCCTCAGCCAGCTGACGGCCCTGCAGAAGGCCAGGCAAGGGCGCCCCTAACAAGCTGCCGCAGACAGTGGGCACCGCCGGCTTTTATGGGGAGTTCTGCACCCAGAGAAGCTGAGTGGAACAAATGGAATCGGGATTTTATGGTTCTTTTATAGTGCTGCACTGCGGAGAGCTTTTTTATAATTAGCTTTTAACTTGACACCTTTGGCAACTCTGAATGTTCCCCAGCCCCGCCCCCATCCCAGCCAAGTGTGCCGACAGCTGGGAGCGGGGCTGCAGCTCCGTACCAGGGCAGAGGCCCCAGGAGGGACAGTGCCCAAATGACCTGCCCTCTGATCACTAGGCAAGCAGGGTGGTCCTGCCTGGGGGCAGTCACGGTGCTGAGCTGCCCCGAGATGACTTCGTCCCCTCTGTTCCACGTGGAGATGCTGCAGCCTGCACCCCCTGCGTCACCCCCACTCTCTGCAGCAGCAGCTGCTCAGGCCACCCAGCCTCAGCACAGACTTGGCCCCAGCTGTGTGCACAGAAGCCCAACTGCCCAGGGGTCCCAGGGTTCTGGAAGGGCACCGTCTCCTTGTCCCCTCCACCCTCACTAGCCTAAGTACAGAAGCTGGCACAGGGTCCACCGTACTCCAGCACAGGGCCAGTGCCCAGGCCAGGAACTTGGACAGCTGAGTGACCATCCACTACCTGCAGCATGACCAGCTTCCAGGGGCCTGGCCCTTCCTGGTGGAAGGGCACAGGCTGCCCCATGGCTGGTCTCAGGGGAGGGTCACTGGGGCCATTCCCGTGTCCCTGGGCAAACGGTCAAGGACAGCCCCTGGCTTTCTGGAGAGGGGCTGAGGAGAAGGAGCCCATAAAGCAGAGCCTGCTCTGCGCCCACTTCTAACAGCCCCTGTCAGGGCTCCTACCAGGCTCAGTTACCACTGAGGTTCACCAGAGCAGGTGTGCTCCTGCTCAGGGCGTGCCCGGCCTAGGGTGGGGCGTGCCTGGCTTGGTCCAGCAGCAGGCCCTGGCCTCTTGCTGTGGACCCCGAAGGCAGCCAGCCTCCCAGTGCCCCCATTCCTCATCCACAGAGTGGGGACCTCACAGAGCTCACTCCAGGGAGCCTGGGGGCAGGAGCCTCACACCCAAGGACAGGAGACGGGGTCTAACGTCACCGGAGCATCTGGCTGCAGGCCCCACAAACCCCCAGCTCTGAGGCCAGGCAAGGGGCAGCCATCCCAGGCCACACCAGTGAGCAGAGGCCAAGGCCGAGGGCCGCCTGGCCTGGATTCAATGCAGGACGGCAGGGCTGGCACCGTGAGGCCCGTCCCCGAGACACCTCCCTCCACACTCTGCCCTTTTGGCTCTTTGGGCAGTAGAAGATCACAGTGACCATTTCCTCCCCAATGGGCTCCGAAGGCTGCCCTCGGGGTAGCATTCCAGGCCACGGGCACCCAGCCGGGCACAGCCCCCCTGCCCTCCCCCGCCCTCCCCCCCTCCATCCCCGGCCCTTCCTCCCCCTCCCCCACTGTTCTCGTAGAGCCTCCCGGGAGGGTCTGAGAGCTCAGGGGCAGCCTCGTCACTCAGGCAGACACTGGGCAGGGCCACCCCTCAGTGGGCATTGTGCAATGCTAGGCCACTCGAAGCTCAGGTGGACGGTGTCCCTCCAGAGCTGGGGACATGCACAGCAGCAGGGTACTGGGCAGAAGGCTGTGGTGGGCCCAGGGGAGGCTGGAGTAAGTGGAGCCCAGCTGTTCCAGGAGCCAAGTGTGGGCCTCTGGTGCCAGGGTCAGAGCCAGGGCCCCAGCCCTCCAGACAGCACCGGGGAGCCGCCCAACCTGCCCTGCCGCAGGCCCCTTCCTGCTCAGGCCTCTGGGGAGGGCCCACCCACACCTGGCCAGGGCTGCAGGCTCCACCAGGAGCAGGGCCATGGCCTGGGGTCCAGACAGGCAGGTGGCCCAGCCACTGAGCACACCACTCTGGGCCACCCTGGGCTCCAGGACATGTCCCCGGCCAGCCCTGAGGAACTTTCTAGATTGAAGCCCAGAGCAGAACCACCTCCCTCCCACGGCGAAGGCCAGGGTGGCCCCGCTCAGGGAGGAGGGTTCAGGGGCCCCCGCCTACTGGGAGCTGACCCCCAGCCCATGCTGCCAGGTCCTGCGGCCCCCAGGCCCTGCCCCAGCCCCAGGCCTCAGCTCTGAGGCCCAGCAGGGCCCCTGCCCTGGGCACAGGGTCCCCGCAGTGTGGAGCTGCTGTTAGGAGTCAGGGCGCCCAGGTCCCCCGTGGGCAAGCCCGAGCTCCAGCACAGGGCTCACACTGCCCCTTCTGCCACACTCTGGGCAGCCCCACGGGCTGCAGCTCAGCTCTCAGCCACATGGCACACCCCCGTGCCCATCTCGCCTGCTCCAGCCCCACCCCACTGCCCCTCCAGTGGCTCCTCCTGGCTCCCCCACCCCCAGCTCTCAGACCGCTTCTCCATGATCCTGTTCCTCCTGCAGGAGCTGCTACTGCAGTCAAGCAAGGATGGAGCTGTCCACCCCTCCTCTGTGGGAGCCCCGGTACCTGGACCCACGCCTGAGCTCCACAGGTGCTCTGTACCTGGACCCACGCCTGAGCTCCACAGGTGCTCTGTAAATATTTGTGGAGTGAAGAAGCCAAGAGTCTGCTGCCTGCCAGACACCGTTCACCTCGCTAGATAAGCGGCATCTCTCAATAGGAAGCAGCTCAGCCCCCTGGGAGGTGGCTGTCATTACTATTCCTGTTTTCCAGATGTAGAGCTGAGGCTCAGAGAGGTTAAGGAACCTGACCCTGGTCACACAGCAATGAGTGGGGCCAGGTGTCCACTCCACCTCTACACAGCCCATCATCTACACTGACATCCAACCCTCAGCATGTCCTGGTGACACAGGTAAACCCCCCTGCTTCACAGAGCAGACAACAGGCGCTCAGAGCCCCTCTGCATCAGTCCATGGGCGCATGCCTCCTGCATGAGCAGGTCCAGGAGGGAACCGGGCTGCCAGAGGCGCCTGCCTGTCCCCTCCCAGGCCCTCCACCCCCATTCTTCTGCCTAAGGGAGGGGCCGGTTTGGACATTTTCCTGGCGGCAGGCTGCCAGACCCCCCCCCCGACTTTTAAGAAATATCACCTAATTAGCTGATGGTTGGCGCTCGGCAGTGCCAGCTCCCCTCCCGGGCGTCTGGCCACAGCCTGGGTGCGCCCATATGCCGGTCGCCCTGCCAGGCGGAGCTGGCACCGCTCCGTCCCTGGCAGGGCTGCTGGTGCCTCTGGCTCGGCACCCAAACTGCTGTTCCTGGTGGGTCCTGGGCGCTGGGTGTCCTACCCGGCCACAGAAGCCGCAGCTGGCCGAGCCACACCAGGCTGGCCGTCCCCACGCCTGGGCCACCTGCGGTCTCCATCTTGCCCCACCCTGTGGACATGCTCCTCCCCAGGTAGCCCCGGGGACCCAGTTCTGCTCTCTCCAGCAAGCCAAACACCCTCATTCTCTTAATTATCGGAGAACAGATTTTTCCCCAAATAATTAGGCAATTTAAATCATACGATCTTTCCCTGAGAACTATATTTAACCCTGATTTGAATGTAATTTACACATCGCGGCTCCCTGAAGCAGCTCTGGGAGCCAAAACATGGATCAAATATTTTTTAAATGTCAAATGCTGCTTAATTGTGGATTGCACTGAATTTATTTGTACAGATAAGTGTTTGATCCTCCACATCTTTCTCCTCCTGAGGCAATTTTCCTTAATCTATATGATACCCCGATTTCTCTAACGCTGGAGGCCCTCACATTTGTGAAGTGCCCCGAAGATGCGCATTCAGATGGGGCCGAGGAGCGGCACCTGCAAACCATGCGGCGTCTGCTGCAGCAGAAAGAGCTGGTGCCAAGCGGCTGGTCCAGGGGCCCAGGACGGGCCCGGGCAGCCTGGTGAGGGTCCCCCTGGCGCCTGCCCTCCTCCTTCCCGCCCCTCCTAGGAGTTCCCATGGGGAGGTGTTGGTACTCATGCAGGCAGCAGCGGGGGGCACCTCTGGCGCCCTCAGGAGCAGGCCCCAGTGACAGGTCAGCAGGGAGAGGCAGGAGGGAGGACAAGGGACCTTTTCTTTTCTTCATCTGTTCTTCTTAGATATAGACGACGTGGAGTGGTTTTGACATACCACACATCCACGGAGTGTGACTTCCCATTCCTGCGGCTGTACGTGACGTGGAGTCTCACTGGTCCTGGATTCACATGTGGACACAGGAAGGTCACATCCGACCTTCATTCCCTTTGTCTGATCCAGTGAACTTCTGTCCCCCTCCCTTACTGTGTGGCAGCGTCTGCCTACCAGAGACAACGCTTGGCCTTTGATTTTGAGGACTGACTCATGTCACTTAGCAGAACAGTCTCCAGCTCCATCCATGTGCCAGCAGAAGTCTTAAAGCCATTCTTCTTTGTGGCTGAGTGATATCCCACTGGGTACACGTACCACCTTTTCTTTATCCATTCGTCTGTCAAAGGTTGGTTCCATAGCTTGGTCATTGTGAATCGAGCTGCTATAAACACTGATGTGGCTGGTCACTGTAGTAGGCTGGTTTTAAGTCCTTTGGGTTAAAATGTAGAAATGGAATAGCTGGGTCAAATGGTGGTTCCATTCCAAGTTTTCTGACGAATCTCCGTCCTGCTTTCCAGAGGGGTTGCACCAATTTACAGTGCCACTGGCTCTGTGTGAGTGAACCTTCCCCCACGTCCTCACCAACATCTGTCGTGGCTTATCTTCTTGATGACGGCCATTCTGACTGGGGAGATGGAGCCTCGGTGTGGCTCCGATCTGCATTTCTCTAATTGCTGGTGACGCTGAACATTTCCACATACTTTTGACCATTTGTACTCCATCTGTGAAGCGCCTGCTCAGTTCCCAGCCTGTGCGTGAGCTGGTTGACCCTCTGTCTTGAAGTGAGAGGGGAAGGGGCAGGTCCTGCAGCCACGTGTCCTGGGCAGCACTGTGGCCCCGGGGGCAGAAGTTTCCAGAGCCCTGCGCCTGGGTGCAGGAATGCTCCTGGACAGGCTCTGGGTGAGTCCACCCTGGCTTCCCCACTGAGGTTCTCCGGGCTGTGGACTGCGGCCCCCCACAGGGAAGCCCTCAGCCCGAGGAGCCGCGGGCCCAGCCTGCCCCTCATGGCTCCAGCCCCACCTCTGGGAGCTCCGGCCTGGCCTGCAGCGGGCCTCAGGCTCTCCTCTCTTGGGGTGCCTGCACCCTCTCCTCCTGCTGCCCGGGGCTTGGGCCGGTGTCTGTGGCCTCGCTCCTCCGCAGTGCTGCTCCCCCAGGCTGGACGCGCTGCTCTCAGTGCCCGGCCCACTGTCCCTGTGCTTCCCGCAGTCCCTGCGCCATGGCCACCCCGCAGCAGTGGGGACACTCCCGACCTCCAGGGCCAGGGGTGGCCTCCTGGACCTGCCTCGGCTCCCGGGACAGCGGTGCCCACGGGCTTTCTTCCTGCATAGCAATCTAGGGACATCCCCTTCCCTCTGCAGCCACCGGCAGTGCTATCAAGGCCGAGGTCACGCTCCCTGCTCGTGGCCACTGCCTGCCCCACGTGAGTTCTTCAGCGAGCATCTCTGGGTTTGTCCCCTACGGCTGTAGACCTGCCGCAGCTGCGGAGGCGCTTGCAGAGGCACGGTCTGCGTGACCTCACCCTCTCTGGCACCTCATCTTCTGTTTCCAAAACACATTGGGTCTTGTTGGCGAGCCTCTGCCGGCACCGTGGCTCCTGTCCCTGCTGCCTTCCGAGGCGTCCATGGACATGACAGCTCTGCCAAGGGCTCCTCTGCTGCCCGGAAGTGCTGCTTCCAGCCTGCTGTTTCCTCGCTCTCCCCGCCTGGGGCCCTGCCAAGGCCGTGAATTTGGGGTGTTATGGGTGGAGCGCAGTGCGAGAGGTGCAAGGTCCCTTGAGTGTGCTGATGTCCATGGCAATGGGCACCGTGGTCACAGCAACCTCCAAGTCACATGGCCAAATCCAGTGTCAGGGAGGGAGGCAAGAGTGACTCCCCGAGGCCAGGGCCGGCCTGGGGCTGACCACCAGTGGCAGAAGCCCGACTCCACAAGCAGGTCTGCATGCTGCCCGGGTGTCCATAGGCCTGCACACCGTCCCTGACCACAAGCAAGAGGAATGGCTGGCACAGGGGAGCCACAGGGGCCCAGGGACCCCCTCCTCAGCCTCCATCTCAGCAGGTCCCTGCTCTCGTGCTGAACAAGACAGAAACAGATGGAGCAAGTGGACAAACCCACTGTGTGGCTGCCACCAGCTCAGTCACCCAGACGGGCAGCCAGGCAATCAGAGCTGGCCAGAGAACCAGGACACCACCACTGAGGTCGTCACAGACCCCGCTCCAGCGTCCCCAGGACGGCCACTGGGACAGAACAGCTGACCACGAAACACCTGAAGGAGGGAGATCTCTTCCGTGTGTTTGTACTGGACGTCAACAGCAGAGACAGGGGGACCCCCCCAGTACGTGGGGATTAAACGACTTCTACATCACTCACGGGCCAGAGGAGGCTCCACGGGATTTACGATATTTTGGACGCCATGAAAATACAACTTGACAAAATTAGCTGTAGCAAAATTAGTGCTTAAGGGGAATTTATAGCATGAATGCACTTGCCCAGCAAGAAGAAAGACCCAGAATAAGTAATCTGAGCTTCCGCCTCAGGAAACCAGAAATAGAAGACCCACTTAAAACCGCAGCAAGCAGAAAGAAATAATAAAAATCAGAGAAAATCCGTGCCATTAAGGACAGGATGACAATAGAAAAAAACCACAAAATCAAAACCTTATTCTTTGAAAGATCAATGAAAGTGATAAATCTCCAGCCGGGCTAAGAAAAAATATCAAACCAAGAGAGGGGTCCTCAGCGTTGACCCAGGAACAGGAAGGACGGCAGAATCCTCTGCCCTCTGGGTACCAACAGCCTTGAAAATTCGAGAAGAAATGCAGCGCCTCCCTAGAGGACTCCCTGGCAGGTCCCTGGAGGGGAGCAGGAGCCGGGCAGGTGTCCCTTTCAACACTGAGCAGTCGGTCACCACCCCGGGAAGGAAAGCTCCGGGGCCTCGTGGAGATCTGCACCCGCTTCAGGGATAATCCCCTTCTCCACACATTCCTGACCCTTCCCTCCCGACCTCCGGCCCCACACCAACCAGGGACACCCACCAGAACAGCCCAGCTCAGAGGCTGTCACACACAGGGACACAGCAGTCACAGCTGGGCATTTCCAGCGCAAGCCCAGCGACCTGCCTACAGCATGACTGTCCGTCAGGACGGGCTTCGCTCCAATGGACTGTGTCCTGGAACAGGTACGCCTGCAGGACACCAGGGGACACGTGAGGCCAGTGCTTCCAACACGCAGGCCTGGGCCACAGGAACCCGAGGTCGAGCTCCAGCAGAGCCCCGAGAACAGAAGACCACAGTCATTCCAACAAGATACGGATCTGTGGCTGAGAAGCCAGAGAGCGAAGAGAGAAATCAGGACTCCTCTGTAAACAAGATGAGCTGAGTCTGAAGGTTGTGGGAGTCAAGAGCCACGGGGGACAGAGGGAGGACCCCCAAGAGGCTGGAGTAGGTCCCCACAGGGAACAGAGGAAGGACCCCCAAGAGGCTGGAGTAGGTCCCCACGGGGGACAGAGGGAGGACCCGCCCCCACTCCAGCACTCTCTGCGTGGCCAGGACCACAGGGCAGGACAGAGGTGGTGAGACAGGTGACAAATCTAAGGAACTAGCAGAGACCGATGTCACTACTGATCTGAAGCAAAGGACAAGGGTGGCCATGGAGGAGGGTGGCGCTGGGACAGTGGCAGACGGAATGCACATAACAACAGCAGTTGAGACACAAAGGGTGTTTTTACCAGAACCACCTCGAAATAGATTGGGCCTAACTGTCAACACAGGAGTGTAAACTCCCGAAGAAACCCCGGCCACGGGACCTCGCAGAGAGAACCTGAGTAACTGGACCTCTGAAAACTAAGACCTTGCAGAGTGAAGGGACACGCCACACTGGGAGGAGAACCTTGGTGAAACGCAGACAGATCAGATCCAGACTGTGTCCAAAGCCACCCAGGACCCTAACCCCTGATCACAAGAAACGCCCCAGTTTGAAAATGAGAAGGGCTGAGCAAGCTTCTCCTGACAAAGCAGGAGGCAAACGGGCACGTAAGCCACAGGATGCCACTTCCACCAAGAAGCGCACGTTGGATCAATAGTGAGACACCACTGTGTGCACACCGGCATGGCGGGGTTCCAAAACACAATCACCAATGAGGGCGTGGAGCTGTGGGATCTGCGTCCGTGGTCTGTCCGTCACTGGTGGGAGCAGAAGGACACACTGCCCTAGAGTGAAGCCCTAGGTGTTTATCAAGGGATCTAGGAACTTATGTCACACAAAAGCCTGACATGCATGTTTACAGCCGCTTCCCTTCATAATTACTAAAACCGGGAAGCAGCCAGGATGTCCTTCACCAGGACGGTGGATAAACAGATTCAGGAGTACCGACCCCTGGATAAGGGGACACAGTCAGAGGAGAGAGGAGAGGCGCTGCCGGGCCACACACAGGCACAGGGGGTGCTTGAGCAACTGCTGTCAGCAGGACAACAGGCCCAAATGGCCACACACAGCAATCCCAGCTCCGGGACCCCAGCTCTGTGACCCCAGCTCTGTGACCCCAGCTCCAGGACCCCAGCTCTGTGACCCCAGCTCCAGGACTCCAGCTCTGTGACCCCAGCTCTGTGACCCCAGCTCCGGGACCCCAGCTCCAGGACTCCAGCTCTGTGACCCCAGCTCCGGGACCCCAGCTCTGTGACCCCAGCTCCAGGACCCCAGCTCTGTGACCCCAGCTCCGGGACCCCAGCTCCAGGACCCCAGCTCCGGGACCCCAGCTCCGTGACCCCAGCTCTGTGACCCCAGCTCCGGGACCCCAGCTCCAGGACTCCAGCTCCGTGACCCCAGCTCCGGGACCCCAGCTCCGTGACCCCAGCTCCGGGACCCCAGCTCCGTGACCCCAGCTACGGGACCCCAGCTCCGGGACCCCAGCTCCAGGACCCCAGCTCCGGGACCCCAGCTCCGTGACCCCAGCTCGGGGACATCAGGAGAAACAAACCCACGGCCCGGGGTGCAGACCGGGGACATCGAGGAGGAACCTGGGTTGTGGGCAGCAGAGCATTCTCTGTGACGCTGCAGCGCAGGAGACACAGTGTCCACAGCTGTCCCTGCTTTGACGCATGCCTGAGGGACGTCAGTCTGGGAGGAGGACAGCCTTGCCCGGCTCATGTTTGGTCCCCTTCCAGAGCCCACCCCATGGCCCCAGCACCTCCCTCTAGACCCTCCTCATGTTCCCACCACTTCCCAGTGCACACAGCTGGGGGCCGACTTCTAACACATGGGCTTTGGGGACATTCCAGGACCACAGTGCAGTTGGCATGGACCTTGGGCCCAGCTCAGAGACGTGCACCAGGAGCAGACCCCCAAGTGGCAGATCCCTACCCCGTCATCCAGGGCGGTTCCCAGGGGTGCGAGCGTGCTACCTCCTCCAGTGTGCTGCCCCTAGGGGGCGGGGGTCAGTGTCTCTGTCCAGCAGAGAAGTGAGGCCCAGGACACAGAGGCCACAAGCGACAGATGCAGAGTCAGACTTCTGCAGGGAGAAGGGCCCAGCGGGGAGTCCGGGAGAGTTGGGGCCTGTTCTTCTTATGGTCTCTGGAGTCTCCTCCTTTCCTTATCTCCTCCCTGTCCACGTGCTCCTCGCCATTATTGATGGGTGTCCCCTCTGTCCACGCATCTGTTTTAGTTCTTCTATTGGGTCCCCCATTAGGGGCACGAGTAGGGAGGGGTCTGTCTGATTGGGTCCCAGGCGTGCCCACGCGCACTTTGTCCAGCAGGACATTGACCTCACCAGAAGACCCTCTCCGTGTGCCTTTGCCCTGGCCCTGCCTGGCCTCCTCTCTCGCCATCTTGCCGGGCTGCCTAGGCCTCTACATGTCCCTCATAAGGGTGGGAGGGGTCCCAAGTCACCCTGGGGATGGGTGGGATCCTTCAAAGTAAAGCAGAAGGAGCCTCACAACCTTGACCACTGTCCCCCCATGTGACAGGCGAGCAGCTCTGCCTCGGCTCCCGGTGCACTGGAACTCGGCAAGAGGGTGGACGGAGGGCTCGGGCCTCCTGCCGGAGAGGGGGCTACAGATGGCCTCAGCAGGGGCCAGCATGGTCCACGTGGGTTGCCCGGAGCCCAGTGCATGTTGAGCATAATATGGACACTGCAGTGGGATGGTCAGTTCTGTGGGTCAACTTGACCAGCCTCAGGACGCCCAGATTAAACATCCTTCTGTGTGGGTCTGTGAGGTGTCCAGGGAGAGGAGTGCGTGGATCGTGCGCTCAGCCAAGCAGCCGCCCTCCCCAGCATAGTGGGCATCACCCCAGCCCGGGAATCCCAGCGGACAAGGTGGACACGAATGGGACCTGTGGACTTCCTGCCTTGATGCTTCAGCTGGGGCATCTCTTCTCGTCCTCTCTGACCCTCGGACTGAGAGGACACCGCCGGCCCCGGGCTCCCAGGCCTTCAGCTCACACTGCGCACAACCTTGCTCTCCTGGGTCTCCAGCCAGCAGCTGCCAGCGTGGACTCCTGAGCCTGGGGACCAGGTGAGCCGTCTCCCAGACTCTCTCCTTGGGTGGATGCTCATGTGGGCTCCCGGCACCACGCCAATTAATCTGTGCATGCCCGTCCTCCCGGAAGTGGGCACCCGTGAGTGTGGGCTGGACGGACACTGTCCTTCCACAGGCGTGGGGAGGGCAGGGCGTGGCTTCCTGGGGGAGACACTTGTCAACAGTGACTGCCACTTTGATGATACAGGCCTTGGCCTGAGCCTTGAGTACAAACAACACCTGGCCACTGTCCTCCTCCTGGCCCAGGCCAGCCTGGAGGAAGCAGCAGGACCTCCCAGGGGAGGGCATCCCACACAGGACCAGGACTCCCAGGCCATCGGGGAAAGAAGGGGAGTCTGGGAAACCCGCAGACCCGAGGGCCGCCCAGGAGGCGCAGCAGGTAGTGTGGTGGGCGCCCGGGCAGCGCTTGGGAGCAGATGAGGACACTAGGCAGCAACCTGACGGGCCGCACCTGTCCGGGTGACATTCCCACCACTCAGTAATGGTGAAAACCACCCACTAACGTGAGAATTTTCTACGCCGCCTTCACAGTTTTTCTGGAAATATAAAGCTGTTGTAAAAAATAAATTTGGCTTTTTAAAAAGGCATGCATTTTATGACATGTAGATTTTACCTAAATAGAGTTGGTTTTAAGTCTTGAAAAACTGCGGTCTCCTGCCCTGCGAAGCTTTGGTTTCATGAAAGAGGAAAATAATCCAGAAGAAGAAGCAATGAGTATGTCCAAGCTCAGGGTGAGTTCTGCTCTGAGGTGACCATCGGGGAGCAGCAGGGAACCAAGGCAGGGTCCCCTGACAGCCCCAGGAGGCAGAGCCAGCCCGGGCCCTCCGGCTCCAAGGTGCCAGGCGGCAGGTGCCCTCGGGAAGCGGTCCCTGTGCTCACAGAAGATTAGGCCGGGGAGAGCGTCCAGGCAGGGAGGGCGTGGGGGCCCCACAAAGACATTTGGTGTCCTCAGAGGAACGCAGGAGGCCCCAGCGTGGAAACTGAGCTCCCGGTACCAGGCCACGCTCAGAGATGCCATCACCGCCGGTCCCCTGGGCTTCTGGGAAATGGCCACGGCCACTCCACTGAGAAGGCAGCCCCTGGCTCGGCGCCTCCTGCCTCCAAAACACACTCTGCATTAAGTGTAATGGGTTTTAGGGAATTTATTTTGCCAATTTTAGAACCCACCATAAAGAAGAAATATGAGAGAATTTTATGAGGTGTACTGTATATCTTTAATACTCGTATTTTTTCTCGAAATGCTGAGAATATCAATTACGTTTATGGCTTCGCGAGGAGACGCTCCACCCCACGGCCAGCAAAGTGAGTCCTGGCAGAAAATAAGCTGTGGGGGGCCTGGGGTCCGGCCGGCTCCAGACCACAAGGTGCTGACAGTCTCCGGGAGCCCCTGGGGGAGGGAGGGTGTGCATGTGTGTGCCGGCCTGTTTGAGTGTGTGCACGCGTGCCTGTGTGTGCTCTCTGTGTCAAAGGACGGTCCTGAGGAGGGAGAGCCCGGGACTGGGAGAGTCCTGTGGAAACAGAGGGGACCCACCAGCGGCCCTACACAGGACAGAGGGAGCTATTCTCCAGGACCCAGCCCCCAACAAACTCCCAGCCAGCCTCCTGATCCAGGATCTCCTGCAGGACTCTATTCCAGCCTCTGCCCAGCCCCCATACCCTCAGGACCCCCACACTGGACCCAGGGCTTTCTGTGGTCCTGCTCATCCACACTTGGTCTCCCCAGCTGAGCCAGGAACCCAGACAAGGAGCCAGAAGCTCCATCGCAGCAGGTGGGCTGGCCCGGGGGTTCTGGGTCAGGGCAGCAGAGGCACAGCCCTTGGGTACAGGACTCAGGAGCTGAGTATCCTACGCCCCACACTTTCAGCCACTGGAGGAGGAGTCCTGGACTCCTGAGGCTCTGGCCTGGGGCCTGGTGCCGGCCCCACCCTGCAGATGGCACCCCAAAGCCAGAGAAGCACAGCCTCCCAAGCCGAGCATCCAGATGGCTGTGGAGCCAGCAGGGCCACACTGTACGTGTGCCCACACACACGCTCGTTCACACAGTTGTCCACAGACTTGCACACACAGACACACATGAGCCCACTGGATTGGAGAGCGTCTGCTCCTTGCAACTGAGGAATTCTGTAGAGCGACCCCACCTGGACCCTGTGCACCCCTGGGTGGGAGGCCAGAGCCTCCTGGGGCAGGGCTGGGCACCCAGGGGTGACCTGCGAGGAGGCACCCCGCCCTGTGCTGCTTAAGGTTATTTACGGCTCCGACGTGCACGTTTGTTTAAAATCTGCTGCGGAATTCATCCTCTCTGCCACTTACTCAGCCATTATCGGCCATCGCAAAAGTGCCGAAGAGAGAGTCATAAAAGGCCGTGATTTACAAGGCACAGGGACACAGGATGAAGGAGAGGAAATTAAACCCTTTACCTGAGAGATGACTTACCAGTCCAGCCGAGGCGAACACCACAGGGCCAACAGCCGTAGGGGCAGTGGAGGTGTCCGTCCTGAGCGCGACCCTGGGCTCACCTGCAGGAGGCGCCAGCCCCAGGGCCCAGGGCCCTCCGCGTGCCCCCAGCTGGCCTGGGAGGGGCCAGCTCAGGATCCACGTGGGGGCTGCAGGACCTAGAGATGTTCCATCACTCTCCAGGCCTCTGTTTACCCCTCTGAACCAACGCTGGACAGGTGGGCTCAGAGACTGCATAGCCAAGGACAAGCTGGAGGTACCCCCGCCGGGGTGCCCTCCTCCCTGCCCCCATGCCAACCTCTGGCCCGGCCCCCACCTGGGCTGGCCTTGTCCTTACTGCTGCTGGGGTGTGGGGGACCCACATCCTGGGCCAGAGGAGAAAGCCATGGCTGTCCCAGCTTTGTCCTGCCCTCTCGGGGACCCCCCTCATGTCCCACTATTCTCCCCATACCCCAGGAGGCCCCAGGCCTCCTAGGCTGAGAAGTGATATCCAGCAGGGTGGACGTCATCCCCTGAGCTCTGGGAAAGGGCTGGATCCTGGGGTTCTGCCCCAGAGTTCTCAGGGTCTGGAGGCAGAGATTCTCAAGAGTGGGGAGGTCAACAGGAGTCCCCGGCCAGGTCCTGAATGGCACCGGCCAGGTCCCTGGGAAGCCCTGCAGAACCAGGGCGGCCTCAGCCCCGGGAGGGCGCCTGGTGCCAGGGCTCCAGCTGGGGAGGGAGGGCCGGGCGCCCTGGGTCCCAGGCCTAATGAGGCCCGCAGGGACACTGCCTGTGCAGCTCCGGCCTGGGTAGAGGGGAAGGAGGGTCTCCAAGTCAGGCCCTCGGGCGCCTCTCCCCACCCGCTGCCCCACCTGGGGGCCAGAGGAGCAGCACCTGGGCACACACCTAACCCGGAAGCTGCCTCCCGCCTGCCACTCACTGCCTCCACAGGGCTATCCTGTCCAAGAGGGTTCTGAGCCCAGAAGGGCCACCCATCAGGGTCACCAAGAGATCCCTCTATCGGAGGCCAGCCGGTGGGCATGGGGATGTGCTCTGCTTTGTGTGGTTTCCACTTCCTTAAAGAGAAAACCGCCAGGGACTACAGTTGTCCATAAAGCTCTAGTGGACTTAGAAATGAGCAGGGCACTTCCCGAGAAAATAAGAATTTGATTTTTCAATTAAAGCCAGGCATACACTGAGCCTATGCCTCGGGGACACATTTGCTTTGCCAACAGCCTGGTGGCACCGTCATCCCCACCCCCAACCAGAGAAGGGCAGCAAAACCAGGCCCCTCCTGGCGCCTCTCCAGTACCCCAGCCACAGGTTCAGCTCCTGGCCTCCCCAGCCAGCCCCAGGCTCTGCCCCCCCCACCTCAGGGTCCTCACACAAGACCTGGGGGGCTCAGGCCTCGGATGGCAGGAGGTGGCAGGGTGGAGCAACAGGGGTAACCTCACACTTCCTCCCTCCTGCCCACGCCTGGCGCCCCAGGCCCCAGCCCAGAGCTCCTCTCCCCCTCTTCCAGCAGGCCGTTCCTGGGAGGGCCCCAGCCGCACCCTGAAGCTGTACTCTCAGGTCACACCCTGGCTGCCCTCCGGGGCCCAGAGCAGCACCCCTGTCCAGACAGCTCAGGGTCAACCAGACTCCCAAGACCCTGATGTTGGTGGGGGAGAAGGACAGAGGGGAACTGGGAGGACCCAAAGGAAGGATGGGACACTCTGACCAAGACTGCAATTTCAAAAGGTAAGAAGAGAGATGAAGCCCACAGAGGTGGTGGCCCAAGGGCAGGACCAGGGAAGAGGGGGCCATGCCCAGAACAGGTGTGCTGAGCCCACACCACCCTGGAGAGCTCAGGGCAGGGCAGGACCCTCTCCCAAGGGCCCAGCTTTGCTGACCTGGGGTGCTCACACCAGAGCACAGCACAGGCCTCACTCACACAAGTCCCACCACCCCCACGCCAGGCCCCCTTGCCAGCCTCAGTGTCCCCAGCTGGACAAAGAATGCATGTCCAAGACTCTTGCTGCTCCCAGGCCCTGGGTGCTGGCCTGCTCAAGGTCACTGGCCTGTCTGCCTCCAGACTGACCCTGGGTCTGGCTGGGCCACCCAGGGTCACCTGCTGTAATGCTGCAGACAGCTCAACCCAGGGCTGCAAGAACGAAGGCCGTCCCTCCGTCTCATTCTTGTTTTCTTCCCAGCGTAATTGAAAAATCAATATGTTGCGGAATTTCTGTGCAAACCACAAATACAATCATTTCCAATCTCAAAGAGGACCATCCTGCAGCACAGCAGCTGTGACCCAGAGGCCCCAGCACAGCTCTGGGGTGGCAGCCGAGCCAGCAGACGCCACCCAAGCCATCCTCACAGGGCCCCGCCCAGGGACACCTGGCCCCAGATTCAATCAAGCCTTCCTGCATGGCTTCTGATCGCACCGTGCCCGGCTCATAAATAATGGCACTTAATGAAAGGCATGAAAAGTCAATTAACTGTAAGCATAGTTACACACGGCCACGCCACACCTGTCACCGATAGAGCTCGCGTTGGAACTTATTACATTTTTATCAACTCGGCCTCCTGAGCCACCACGCAATCTGGGCAGCGACCGTCCTCTGTAATCAGAGTCGTTGGCTTTTATGGGTTTGCTCAATTTCGCCCAAGGGACAGATGGCACAAAGCAAGGAGAAAGCCATCACCTGCTTCAAGTGGAGGACAAGCCAAGGCCAGGCCCCCAGGCCGGGGTAGACGTGGCCAGCCCAGCCTGCCCAGCCCTACCTATCGAGGCACGGAGCCTGCCACCCCTGACTGGCCCAGCCACCCTGCGCCTGACCCCAGGCCCCCAGGACATACCTACCCACAGGGGGCCTACCTGAGCCTCGTTGTCCCCAACCTGCCGTCAAAATTAAGCCCAGCACCCATGTCACCCAGGCAGTGTGCTCCCTCTCTGCCCAGGGCTGGGCCATGCCTTGTCTGGGGGCTGTGGACTCCTTCTCAGGCACTCCAGTGACCCCACAGCAGCTCCACGGTGACCACTGCCTGCCCTGCACTGGACCCCAGAGTCAGTCCCTGTCCCCTGAGGATGCTGTGATGGGGGTGAAGGAAGCCAGGTACCCAGAGTCCCTGCCCAGGGCTCAGCCTCTCCCCACTGGGTGGCAGGTCCCCAAGACCTGGCAGAGAGAGAGGAAGCAGACCAGAGCTGAGAACCCGGCTGGAGCCTCGCCCGTGCCTCAGGTGGCACCTGCCCACCCTGGCCCTGACACCCTCCTGCTTCTGGTCTGCTTTTCCCTGGTGGTCTCACCCCTTCTAAAGTGCACTTCCAGGGTGGGTCCACCTTCTCCAGAGACCCCCGCCCACATCCTCTCGCCCCTGGGGGAGACAGCAAAGACGGGGACAATGTCCCAACAAGACCAAGGTGCTGCCAGCTCAACACCCTGCCCCCATCCCTAGCCAGCCTGTCCCAGACAGGGCCCTCCACATCTCCCTGCCCTGGCTTTGGTCCACCGCAGTGTGGACCCCTGACCACTGCAGCCACCTGGCATCTCCACCACTGTGTGCAGGGGCCACCAACATCTCTGACCTCACTGGGCTGGAGAGGAGGGCTCTGTTTCCCACCAGGGTCCCCCAGGGCCAAGACACAGAGCTGGCCGGCCACTCCAGTGTCAGCCCAGGACCTGAAATCCTTCCTTCCGGTTTTCCCCCAAGGTCTCGTACCCCTGGTGGTGGCCACAGTCCACACACTGTGCTCTGGGGGCGGTCTTCCCTGTAAACAGTAGCGTCACAGCAATGCACTACTTCATCCACACGTTCCTATATGGTGGCCTCCCACCCCCAGGGCTACTGAGCACCCAAGATGTGTCTCCTGCCACCACAAGGCTGGAGCTGCAGGACTGTCCGGGCTGCACGAGGCACGGTTAACACAGAAAGGTGACGCTGTGCCCGTCAGAGTCCGCCAGGTTCCTGCCCCGTCTGGGCCTTGGCTGCCCCAGGCCCCAAGCAGCCACCGCCTGACTTCTGCCATTTCCAATGATGCACATTTCCTAGGATTTTATGTCAATTCTTCCTAGAATCATAAACAGCTGCCCTGTTTGTCCAGCTGCTGTCCCTTGGCATGCCACTTGTCACTTTTCCATGCCACCATGTTACACACCAGGCTGCATGAGCATCATACAAACCCCACATGGACATACGCTGTGGCCACCCTTAACCTAAGCCGCCCAACTGGCGGTCAGCTCCCGGCCACCCGGCTGAGCAGCCATTGTGCATCTCTGCGATCTGTGCATCGTGATGGCCGAGGGACATTTTCTTCCCGACTTGTGGAATCCAGCAGTGAAGCCACTGGAGCTGGGGCCTCTTCACGGGCTTCTTGCGCGGTCCGTTTTCAACCTGGTCATCGGCCCCGTCTGGAGTGCGCGGTGGCCCTTTGTGTCTCCAAGGAACTGGCCTGTTCTGAGTTGGATTTGTCAGTGTGAGGTTCTGCACCCACTGCCTGCTGTCCCCTCAAGATCAGTGGCGCAGCTTGATACTGAGTGTCCTGGTCAGCCTGGTGGGCGAAGGCTTGCTCGTCTCACCCACCATCTTGGAACCGTGGGTCTCCTGACCTCCCTGCGGCGTCCATGCTCACTGCCCCGCTGGCGGCCTCGCAGGCCGAGTTTGCTCTTCATGCCCTCGGTTCTCGAGGTACCAGCTGAGGTCACTGGTTGTGATCTCTCTTCTAATGTTTCTGTCAGTTTTTCATCTTGGTGACCAGAAGACCTGACGAGGGCAGCTTCAGGAGAAAACGTTTATTTGGCTCATGGTTTCAGAGGTCCAGGCCATAGGTGGCGACTCCATGGCTCTGGGCCAGGGACACAGGACATCATGGCGGAAGGACATGGAGGAGGAAAGCAGCTCAAGACGTGACAACCAGGAAGCAGAGAGAGCTCTGCTCACCAGGGACAAAATATAAACAGCTCCAGGGACCACCTCTTTAGCCACTTCCCCAGCCCTCAGTTACCACCCAGGTAATCCCTGTCAGTGGATTAATCCGCTATTAGTCACCTCACATGAGCTTTGGGGGGACACCTTCTATGCCAACCCTGACAACTAACACAGGTATGCAATGCTGTAGTGCTAACACAGGTATGCGATGCTGTAGTGCCTAACACAGGTGTGTGATGCTATAGTGTCTAATACAGGTATGCAATGCTGTAGTGCCTAACACAGGTATGCAATGCTGTAGTGCTAACACAGGTATGCAATGCTGTAGTGCCTAACACAGGTATGCGATGCTGTAGTGCTAACACAGGTATGTGATGCTGTAGTGCCTAACACAGGTATGCGATGCTGTAGTGCTAACACAGGTATGTGATGCTGTAGTGCTAACACAGGTATGTGATGCTGTAGTGCCTAACACAGGTATGCAATGCTGTAGTGCTAACACGGGTATGCAGGCCCCGGAGGTGGGACAGGCCCTGAATGCCACACTCTCCTCCATCTGGGGAACTCCCCAGTGCCTGGACCTCCTCAACGCCAGAGGCTTCACCATCACTCAGCACCTAAATCCTACTACTGCCCCTGACAAGGGGTCTCTCATGTCCTGATGCCCCAGGTCCCAGATCCACAGCCAGCACCCCTCTCCAGGCTGGGACCCAGGACTCAGCACTTTAAACCCAGAGAGCAAGACAGCCTGGCAATGTCCCTCTCCTTTATGATTCAGGGAGAAGGACCTCAAAGGGCTGGGGGTCCCAATTCAAAAACAGACACGGGGTCTGAATGGACACGCCTCAAAAGAAGATAAGAAGATGGCCAACAGGCACGTGGAAGGGGGCTGGGCATCCTTGGTCATTAGGGAAGTGCAAAGCAAAGCCACTGCATGCCACCAGGATGGCTGCCCTCCAAACAGAGACGAGATAGGCGTTGGCAACGTGGGGAGATGATGGCCTGCAAGCTGCAGGGAGGAAGGTGAGAGGGAGCACCCACCACGGGGAAGAGCTTAGTGGTTATATGAGAATTGCCACATGACCCCACGACCCTGCTCCTGGGTGGACACACTGAAGACTCGAAAACAGTCTTGAAGGGGCCTAGTGACGGACGTCAGGGGCAGCAATGTCCATGAGAGCAAAGGGCCGAGCAGCTCCGTCTGTCGTCAGACGGCTGGCAAACAGGCACGGCACCCACACACCCGAAACCATGGGAGGAAGGCACCTGGAGCTTGAAGATGCCCTGCTAGGGAAAGAAGCTGCACACGGAAGGACAACGTGCTGTCTTCCTGCATGGGGCCCACGGCGACAGAATGCAGGCGGGGTTGGGAGGCCAGGGCACTAGTGCTTACTAGGACGGAGCCTCGAGTGGCCCCCAGGCCCTTGCAAGTGGTTCAAAGGATAAATGACCTGCATTTGGCTACGGTAAGGGAGAAAGGCAGGAGGTGTCCAGCCTATTAGCTGGGCACTCTCTGGCCGTGCGTGGGCTGAGGCCTCCTGGCCATGCAGCTGCCAGGTTGGTGCAGTCGGTATTGGAGAAGGTGGAAGTGCCCGCTGGAGGGAGGCCTTCCCCCACCTTCCTGTGAGTCTCCTGGCTCTGGCTGAGGGTGTCTCCCAGGAGCAGAACTTGCCCAGACTGAGGAGAAACAGCCCGCCGGAGGCCTCGCGTCCCAAGCATCCGGGTTCCGGAAGCGTAATGATGAGCTACAGGTTGGGGGATTCTGTGGGAGTCAGGACAGAAGGGGCAGCCAGCACCCTCCTGCCATGGGTGACCTCAACTGGCAGGAGGCTTCTTCTGAACCGAGGACACCGCCACCTCTCAGCCTTGGTCTCCTCATCCCCCCTTCCCGGTCCCCAGCCTCTGGCCCTGCCTTGACTCCCCACCTGGCCATTGGGGGCCCACCCACAGCAGCGTGACACAGCAACCCTGCCCAGCAGCAGGTCAAACTTACCCAGACCGGGGCTGACCATAGGGACCCTTCCCACTGCTGACTCCACCAAAGGCACCACACACAACTCATACGCAGACACAAGGAAGCACGTGCACACAGACTACAGACACACAGCCCCTACACACGGCACACGGATTCACACACGTGGGCACACTCGGGCACACTCAGGCACACCTAGCGTCCAAGGGCTTCTTGCAGCCAGAAACAATGCTCCTGCCACAGCCTCTTGGAGGGCTGCTCTGGGTCCCCGGGGTTCCAGCCCCGCTAAGCAGGCTGCGGGATGTGCAGACACACACACGGGGCCGGCCTGTCCCCCAGGGAGGGTGCACACGGCGAGCACTGGCCTGAGGGGCTGCCGGGATTGAGTCTGAAATTGCCTCCACCTGGGCTCTGGGACCACAAGCATGCAGAGGACCCTCTCCTCAAAGCCCCTGCCTCGGGGGCGCCAGCCTGCACCGCCCGTGTGCCCCTCCCTGGCCGGCCACGTGACTCCTCAGGGTCCGGGAGCCCTGCAGAGTCAGGCCTGGCGTGAGGGCAGCCAGTGGATTCCACACTCACACACAGCCACAAGATGGGCTCTTGAGACGCCAGACTCCGCGGGCAGCACGGTGCTTTGTTGCCTCCTGGCTTCCCTCCTTTGTCCCTCACTCCTGGAGCCCCTGACCCCCAGAGCCACTGGCACCCAGGCTGGCGGGCCCTCGGCACAGCGTGTTGGTGTTGCACGTGGAGCGCGTGTGGATGCCGCTGGACGAGATCAGAGCAAAGCCCAGACTCCTGGCATCCTTTAGGGTGCTCGGCCCCGCCGTGCTGAGCCCACCCGCAGCCAGCCGTGGACACCTCAGACAGCCCGCGCAGGGCTGCAGACTGCCCAGCTCCCACAGAGATTTGGGCTGGTGGCCCTGGTGTGGGGGCCAGGGAGGAGCTGGGCAGCTGCTCTCCTACCTCCAACAGAACGTGGCCAGCGGGGAGGGGCTTTCTCTCAACTGGGCCACCCACTGCCAAGAGCTTGAGACCCCAGCCCCAGGGGACCAGATGCAGCCAGGGCCACAGTGCCAGGGCAAGAGGACCTAGGCCAGGGCGAGATGGCAGGAGCGCCCACAGTATAAGGACATGATCTGAGTTAGGGAAGAACCTGCGGGGGCAGCTGGCCAGCAGAGGCCCACAGGAGTGGACTCACGGGACACTGAGGCCTTGGCAGAGCCTGTTGGGGGCAGGCATGAGCCTCCTGGTGGCCATGCCCACCCGTCTTCAGGATGGAACCACCAAGGTCCCTTCTGCATCCTCCCCGCTGGGGACCAGCCAGGGTTGCACATGCGCAGACCAGCTCTCCACACTGACCCGCACCTCTGGCCCTAACGTCCTGTGTCCCCTCTCCTGAGTGCGGGTGGGCCACCCCTGAGCACCTCCTTCAGACCAGGTAAAGGTAAATGCCCTCCGGAGGTCAAAGGCCAGAAGGCAGCGGGTGGGAATCTGCTTCCCTTGGAGGCCTTGTGTCCCCCAGCCCCCACCAACCCGCCTTCCCTTCTGCTGTGGATGCAGTGGGCCTGGGGTCTCGGGCTGGCCAGGTCCCTCCCTCCCATCTCGGCAGCCACCTCATTGCTGCTGCTGGGAACATCTGGGTGGAGCCAGAAGTGGGGAGCAGCCCCTTTCAGGGGGCAGGGATCTGTGCCACCAAGTGTGGGGCCTGAGAGAGCCCCAGGCTGGCAGTGAGCCCAACTTGTGCTCAAAGGCTCTCCCCGTCCGGGCACTTTCCCCAGAGCTGCTGTCCCCAGGCCCCACCACCCTCGTGCCACCAAGCAGCACTGCCACAGGCGATGTGTGTCGGGGGCTCTGTCAGGCCCAGACACACACCCCGGGCAGGGCCAGGCCACGGGCTGTCCGTGGACCAGACAAAGGCTGCCTGTAAATTGAGGGCAGTGCTGGCCGCGGCTCCAGGCCTGCTGAGGGGAGGTGATAATTGGACCCAGTTCTGAGGTGTCTGTCAGGGGCGGAGGGGTAATTGGAGAAGGAAGGAGAAGAAAGGAGCCAGTGGCTGCGGGATGCCAACAGCTGGTCATGCAGAGAACTGGTGGGCAGAGGGCCTGGCGTCCCCTTGGCTCTCTGCCAGTGGACCCGGGAGACCAGCCCCACATGGCACCCATGGGCCTCAGCCAGGTCTGGGGGTCCTCAGCCACCTGCCTCCATCAGAGACGGGAGCATCTCAGAGGCCTCACCAACACTGAGTGAATGAGTGGACAAAGAAGGACCAGGCGAAGTCCACCCAGACCCCCGGACTCCAGCCAACCCTCAGCCACAGCAGGGCTCCTTGCTGCACTGGCCAGTGGTGGCCTCTGTGTGGCCTTCCTGCCTGGCCTCCCCCTGGGGGGCATCCTTACTCACTGGCCTGGCCCTGCCCTCTGGCCTCTCTGCAGCACTGTGATCCCAGTGCCAGACGGCCCTCAGGGACTGCTCAGGCCACTGAGGACCACGCAGGACCTGGTGCTCAGGCCCCAGCTGGGGCCACTACCTCACAGCCCACCCACAGCCCCAGGACCGCTCCTTACAGACTGCAGATGCCCCAGGCCTCATCCAGCTCTGCCTCCTGCCCCTAACCCTTGCTCTTCGAGTCCCCCAGCCCCGTGGCACCCTCTGGCTCTGCCAGGGCACCCTCGCCAAGTGCTCCTGAGACCCACAAAGCCCCGGCCTCCCCAGGGAGGGAGCCAAACAGTCAGAACACGGAAAGGTAGGTGCCGGAGCCAGCCCCCACGGTGCCTATCAGCCCCACCCTGTCTGTGGTCACCAGGGGGGTAGGTCCCTTCACCTCAGCCTCAGTCTCCCCTATGAAATATGCAGGTGCCAGCTCCCTGACGGAGCTGAGGGTCAGGATTCCATGAGATGGTGGCTCTGTGGCCCTTGCCAGGCAGGAGCAGTAAGGAACGCTCCAGCCCTCCACCACCCCCCCCCCCCCGCAAAGCAGCCCCATCTTGGGGACAGGAGCCCCAGGAGCAAGACCTCTGTGGTCAGCAGGCACAGGCGCCCATGTGGCCAGGCCAGTGGGTGGCTTGAACCCACTCAGCACCCCTGATGTGGGGTCGAGCCCGGGGAGGAGGAGCAACTGCCCCCAGTCTCACTCCTAATCCGTTGCCCCTCCAGGGGAGGCCCCCAGGCACACGTTCCCCAAAACAACCCACCACAATGAGTGGCTGTTCATTTCTGCTTTGAAAACCCCACTTCACGCACACTTACTGTAGGCATATTCCATTTGCTGCTGTGAAGCCCAGATCACAGCCGCACCTGAGGAGTGATTGGTGGACAGCGGAAGGGCCTTCTAATCGCCAGGTACCTCTCTGAAGTTCTCCTGCCCGCTGGCGAGGCTGGGGTGGGCAGCTGAGATGGGCACTCCACCCCCAGGCAGTGCCCACCCCACACCCTTGTGTGTGGCCAGCTGGGAGGGTCCAACCCCAGCTCATGCGGCACAGGGTGGCTGCTGCCCCTGCACAGGCCCAGGACCAAGCCTGGGGCTCTGGAGCTGGCCACATGGCCCTGGTGCTGGGGCCCTGTGGGCAGCCACAGCCCCAGGAGCTGCTCCTCTTGGGGGCAGTGGGCCCAGCAACCCACTTCCAGGGCCCCAGAGTGTGCACAAGGTGACAGAGGAGCAGGAACAGGCCAGAGGACAGTGACCCCAGCCCTGACAATGTCAGGGGCCTGCGATGTCGTGAGGATGGCAAGGCCCCCGTCAACAGAGGAGGGGCCTGTGGGCAGCAGCTGGACTGTTGGCACCACTGCAGAACTTCCTGGGCCTGGGGACAGAGGTGGGGGAGGAGGGGACATGTGGGGACCTGCAGGCCAGTCAGGTCAGGCCTAAGCCCTGCAGATAGTCTGGGCAGGCAGGGCCTCACCTGTCTGTGGCACTGTCTGACTTGGCACCTGTCAGTCAGGACAGGAATTGTGTGTCCCCCAAGACAGGAATTGTGCGCCCTAACCCAGCCCCCTCAGAGCCTGCTGCTCTTGGACACGGCCCTTTAGAGAGGTAGACAAGGAAAAGGGGGCCCTGGGAGGACCCCAATCCAGCCTGATTGGAGTCATCCTAAGAAGAAGGGTTCAGGGTCAGGCTCAGTGACACACGTCTGTAATCCCAATGGCTTAGGAGGATGCTCAGTTCAAAGCCAGCCTCAGCAAAAGCAAGGCACTAAGCAACTCAGTGAGACACTGTCTCTAAATAAATGCAAAATAGGGCTGGGATGTAGCTCAGTGGTCAGTGCCCCTGACCCAGTACCAAAAAAAAAAAAAAAAAACAAAACACGGGGGGGGGGGGGGGAGAAGCTGTCCATATAGGGAGAGGCCTCAGAAGGAACTGACCTGCCCACACCTTGATCTTGGACATCAGGACCCCAGAACTATGAGAAAATAACTTTTGTGTATGTGCCCAACCTGTGGTCCTTTGTGTGGTGGCTTGAGTGGACAAAGACACTATCCTCTGGGCATCCACCAGACCCCCAAGAAGTGGACACCCAGGCTCCTCTGACCTCCAAGAGGGCATAGACCTTCCCTGCCCCCAGCCCAGAAGGGTTCAGGTCCCCTGGCTCCTCTGGGTAGTGGCCCTCCCCAGGAGAGGACAGAAGCTCCTCAGCCAGCCCCCCAAGTGTCCCAAGCTGGGAAGCCCAGGAACCCATCTTCCCCCAGAAGCTCTGCCTGCCCACAGCCCCTGCCACAGACAGGAACCCCTGGTCCTGCTGGCCCACGGAGCAGGTGTCCTCAAAGTCGCTGGCCTGTTAGCAGCCCCTCCTTACTGCTGGGGAGCTGGGCACAGGAGCACCACCCAGGTCTGTCCCTCCCTTCACAGCTGTGCCCAGGACCCCCGGAAGGGCCTGGCTGCTCCCCGCATTCCCCACAGTCCCTTCTTGTCACCAGCCTGAGCCAAGATGTCTCCACCCTGCCCTGCTCGGCAGGAGGGCTCCCTAGGACCGATCCCGGGCCCCCGCCAAGTGTCACACCAAGTGTGCCTCTGATCAGCAGATTTCAGTGACATCAAAGTTGCCTGGCATGTGGTGGAGAGCCCAGCAATGTAGCGCTGAGAAGAGAATCAGGCCGAGGATGGTCCCTGCCTCACGCTGTCACGTTCCCTCGAAGGCTTTTACCAGAGCTTTTAAGAGGCCCAGCAGTTTCACAAAAGAACAAATTACGTGCAAATCAGGCTGTTGCGGCTTGTTCTCCCCCCACCATCCTTGGGAGGAGGACTGGGCAGCCCCAGCACTAAACCTCCTGGGAGTCCCAAGAGCTGTCCTGAGGGCCCTCCCAGCCCAGGTGCTGAGTGGGGTCAGCAGCCTCCCCAGAAGGAGGTCCATCCACCCCAGTCACACCAGGGCTGCTGTCACCTTCCATCCTAACAATGCCTGCAAGTCATCACAGTGCAGGAAGCCCCTGGCCTGCTGGTCAGCACCTGGAAGCCCCCACTGACCCTCAGCTTTGCTTGGGCTGCCACCACTCCTGGCCTGTCCTTCCCAGCCACTGTGGGGCAACAGTCCTGGCCAGCATGCACGCCCAAACCTAACACAGCCACCAACCAAAGCCACCACCAGCACCCCAGCACTTCCCACATCCCCTCTGGATGACCCTTCCACCCCACCCTCTGCACACAGAAAGAACCCAGGCCTCTCAGTGCCCAGAGCACATGGCCCCAGGGCCAGGGCCAGCTCTCCTGAAAGAGAAGCGGGTAGTGGCTACACCAAGGTAGTGGTCTGCTTTGAGGGTGAAACACCACCGAAGGCCTGGAGGTTCTGCCTGGCCGCAGGGGCCCCATCCACAGCTCAGGGACCTGTACCTCCTCATGCTCTGCAGGGTCCCCGAGCAGCGCCCACCTCAGATGCCCGCCCTTCCCAGGACACACAGCCTTTTCCACAATAACACACTCATACTCTCACACTTGCAGGTGCATGTACAAGCTCCTCTTGCCACCCGATTTCCCTGACAGGGCACCCATGGCCCCAGCTCCTCTGAAGGGGCTGCCCTACTCGGGCCCAGGCACACTGACGGCCCCTTGCACACTACGGAGTGCTGGGCAGCCTTCCCTGCGGGGGACCCTGAGCCAACCGGGCGCAGGCCCAGGATCACCACGGGACCCTAAACCCGGCACCCAAAGGAAGTGACAAATTGCTCAGTCCCCCGTATTCTCTGTCTCCTGCACAGCCCTGGGCCACTCTGAGCCTACACCAGCCTACGCTCAGGTCACCTGGTTAAAGTCCTGGCATCTGAGTTGGGGTAGCACCTGTTCCTTGCTGCCTCACCAGCCCAGCCCCAGGACAGCTGCAGAGAGCCTGCTGCCTGAGTGACACTTCGCATTGACACATTAGACAGTGTCTCTCATGTTCTGCCCAGTCCTTTGTCCCCCCTGAAGACGCAGAGTGTGTGGACGGTGTCATCCTGCAAGGGAGCTCCGGGAAGGCCATGCAGCATGGATGGTAGAGGGCTGGGAGTCAGCCCAGAGTCTGCCCACCGGCAGGAGCAGTGTCACCCTGTACCTTGCTGTCAAGGCAACTTCCACGGAGCCTCTCCCAGGGGAAAGGCTCATTCCATCCTGAGAGCGATATAACTGCTGGGGTTCTGGGTTAAGGCAGCCCGGAACCCAGAGACCTGCCTTGCCAGTTCCCGGGGCCTCGGTCTCCCCTGTGGACTGGGACTTTTTCCCTGTGTGCGAGCGTTCTTCCAGCCATCGACGCTCACCATGCAGCCACCCAGCTCCAGAAACTCAGCACATGGTGACACTGTACCCCCAATGTGAATGTGCTGGGGCCCCAGGAAAGGGTCGAGGCCGAAGGCAAGGGGCTCAGTCCACCCCTTCCCCTTGGCAGGCAGATGGTTGCAGCTGGTTCCGAGTCCAGGCAAGCGTGTGAGCTCCCCAGCCAGAAGCCACCCTCGGCTCCCGCCTTGGCCCTCATGAAGGCCCATGACCTTGGGCAAGTCACCTAGGACTCCGTGCTGATGGTTTGGTGGTCCAAGGCTGTGGGAGACTGGATGGGCTTCTCTGTGGACATAGCTTAGGCTGTGCCTGGTCGGGTCAGCTCTTGGTCACTTGGCTGCTGCTACTACTGCTGCACATTGTTGCTGTGTCCACCTGTCTGGCCATCCAGGCTGGAGGAAGAGATCAAGGTCAGTGGCCATGGTGCATCCTCCATTGGCTCTGCCCATCTAAGGAGTGGGGAGGGCCAGGGGAGGAAGCAGGAGACCCAGGCTACTCTCAACCCACCCTGGGGCTGGTCTCACCCGCTCTTCAGAGCTCAGGGGAAATGCCACCAGGAAAGAGCCCTCTCCTGCTGGGGGCCGGCTGGGAATCTTGCCAGCACCCCTGCACCCCTCCACGCCTCTGCCCCTGCTCGGTCTGTCTGCCTCAGGTAGCTGAAGAGGCTCACACCAGACCCGGTCCCCATGACCTGAGAGGCACCCTTCATAGACAGGGACCCACTGTCCTAGGCCTGAGCAGTCATCCTGCCTGAAGTCACCCTGAGACCAGGGCAGTTGTGCCAGCCACCCCACCTAGGGACCTGCTTGCCTCCCGTGCAGGGCAGGGACTCCATCTCTGTACGGAGAGGAGCCAAAGCTACGATCCCAGCAGCTCCCCCTCAACAGCCAACCAGAGCCCCCGCAGCGTCTGCTCCTTCCGGATGCACAAGTCGGCCGCTCCCCCGCGGCTCCCCAGCTGCTGAAATCAGGGCAGAGCAGGAGGGCTTGGGGCCAGAGGAGCCAGGGCGGGGACCAGGGCTTATTTCTGACCTGAGCAGGAATCGGGGTCTGGGAGGAGGCTGGTCACGGCCAGAGCCTGGCAGCTGGCAGTGGAAGGAGTGCCCCCCGCGGAGACATGTCTTCTGATTTGAGCTGCTGAGGGCACGTTCCCTGACATTTATGAGGCCCAGGCTCCCCGTAAACCCAGATTCCAGAGAGGCCGACAGCTGTCCCCATCCCTGGAATCCGGGCTGCGGGCCGTCGTTTCTGATGGGTACATCTGCAGCTGCCCCACCAGGAGGACTCCTGCAGCGGGGCAGCTGCAGCCCGACTGCGCACTGAGTGTCAGCAGAGCACCTTGAGAAAAGCAGAGTACCTTCCCCTGGCAGCTGCGGGGACAGAGGCTCTCAGAGGCTGGGTGGCTTTGCCAAGGCTGCAAGCCAAAGACAGCCAGCTGGGGTCTCTGCCCAGAGCAGCCCTCTCTGTGCTCAGCACAGGCCCAGGGCTGACTTCCTTATGCATCAAATAATAAGATTGGAGGAAAATTCTCCAGTATGTCGACAGAGTGCCATCCCACGGTGGCAGCCTTGAGGGATGGTCACGTTATCTCTTCTACACTTTTCATTTCTTCCTGCAGCGGCCACCTCGTTTTTACAACAGGAAGTAGGAGACATGGGTGCAGGACTGTGGCTGGACCAGCCCTGGCACCACAGATGCCTGGTAGCTGCACACTGTCTCTTTATCATCTCTAAAGCATGAAGAGAAAGGCAGAAAGCCAGATCAGAGCAGGTGAGAGCCCAGCCAGGTAAGCCCAGAGCCCAAGTGCCCCACAGCAATGGACCCTCGATGGGCAGGTGGGGCAGAGCCCACTCATGGGCCTCACAAGGGCCTATCATTGGCATCTCCTCCCAAATCCAAGTTCAGTGTGTCACTGAGCTGAGGGCAGCCGCTGTGGGAGCTCACACCACGGGGACACGCAGACGCTGCCAGACAGCCTATTCTCTCCCCCTCGGTGACCAGTCGCTAAGCACCTACCAGCACAGCATTGGGAACAAGAGGGTCGAAACCAGAGCTGGGACAGCTGGGAGTCTGACAATGCCCCAAGCCCAGAGGCTGCACTCTCAACAGAGGGACCAGAGGTCCAGGAGACCTTGTGTGAACTTGCCATAGTGGCCAGACTGCTATGTCCAGGAGACCCCATGGCCTGGACTCCATCACCACAGCTCCAGGTGGACAGTGCCTGGGAAAGCCACCAGACCTGGAAAAGCAAAACAAACCTGTAAAGAAAAATACATCGTCCAAGCTCAAGTGACCCTACGATGTCTTCTTCAAATACCATGCCTAGCGATCAGAGGGGACCACACCGGGAACGAGGTAGACACCACGGTCAGGGGCAAAAGCAGAAGGCAGGGCAAGGGCAAGACAGGGCTCCAGGATGGTGGAGGCCGAAAGACCCCAAGGTGTCCACAGGAGACCAAAGAGAGATCTGAAAAAAAAACAAATCCAAGGTCTAAAACGGACACTTCACCAAAAATGAGAACAAAGTGCAGATTTCATGCAGCTGGAGAGAGATGCACCGTCCAGAGCACAACCCGAGAGGACGGTGGCAGCAACTGCACAGAAGGAAAAGAAAACGGAACAAATTCCAATTGTACTTAAGCATCAATGAGCAAATATAAAGTATCCTTTAAAAGCATCAAAGAACACTGAGAGTCTAGGAAGTTATATGAGGTCAACAAGAGAGCCCAAAAAATCATATTGAGAGAAAATAAAGAACACCAAACAACTACAGAGAACCTGTGGCCAGGTTTCAGAAGGCATGATACTGTAAAGACAGACACCCGTCCCTCCCAAATTGCTTGGTTCAATAAATCTCCAACCAAAATCCCAGCAGGGCTTGTTTCTGTGTCTGTGGGGAACTCCATCGACTAACTCTAAAATGTGCACGGAATTACAAAGAGCCCAGAACAGCCAAACACCACAAAATATGGAGGCTGGGCAGAGAACCAGCTTTCCCGGAAACCAGGGTTATCCTGCCTGGAGCATTGATGCAGGGGGGCGGGTCAACCCAAGGAGCAGGGCAGGGAGCCAGGACGGGCTTGGAAACCTGCAGCCACTTCTTCTGTGACAGCGGCAGGCCCTCAGAGCATGGTGAACAGATCGTCTTTCTGACACTATCAACCAGCTGGCCACGTCGGGGGGAAATGAATTTGGAGCTCTAGTCACACCAGGAGCAAAAGTAATTCAAGTAGATTCACAGATCTAAGTGTGACAGGCAAAGTAAGCAGCTGTCACATGGCCAGAGGGGGTGTGGGCATCGTGACCCCAGAGGAGGGACAGGATTTTTAAATAAGTCACTAAAAGCACCAACCCAAGGAAAATTAAGAAATACCGTTCCTGGGAAGACCTTGCACGAGAGTAGAAAGACAGCTCACCCACAGCCCGACACACACCGCAAAGGCACCGCGTGCAGGGAGCAGGACGAACAGCCATGATCGCAAGAAACAGGAGAAACCCAGAAACGTGGCCCAGAGACCACCAGGCACGTCCAAAAGCGAGAACCCACACATCACCCACCATAAGAAAGCGCCCAGTCCCCCAAGTCAAGGAAATGCACAAGACCAGGTTTCAGAAGGCTGTAAAGACAGACGCCCGCCCCTCCCAAATTGCTTGCTTCAATAAATCTCCAACCAAAATCCCAGCAGGGCTTGTTTCTGTGAGACCACAGTGAGAGCCGCCACCTGCCATCGATCCGCAGGAATCCACGTTCTGGAGACACTGAGCATGGCGCACAGGGAAGTCCCCCACACTGGAGGCTCGTCAGCCAGAGCCGCCCCATGGAAGGGCAGACCGGTGGAGTGCAGGGCTCTGAGGGTCGTGAGCCTGTCCTGGACACTGCTGTCAGGGCCACGTGGCATTAAGCACTTGGCAAGGTCCCAGGCTGCCCCAAGCCGAGGCATCCTCTTGAGAACTCGGCCGTAGCCTGGCACGTGCACCAACACGGCTCCTGGGTAGTTGAAAATGTGCCTCACTGGGCTGGGGTGTGGCTCAGGGTAGAGCACTTCCCAATAGCCAGAGGCCCTGGGCTCCTTCCCCAGCACTGAAAAGTGAAGACAAGTGTGGGAGGGACACAGTGAGGACCTCGGGGACACTGCGGGAGGCAGCCAAGAGCAACTCCAAGCTTGTGATCAATTTTTCCATAAACCTAACAATGCTCGCAACAGTATGTTAATTAAAAACAAAACAACCCTCTCCCCCCAAAAAGAATCCGAGGACAGAGCCAGATGGGTGCCCTCTGAAGGGAGGGCCAGCAATGCAGCTCCTGAGGTAGGGGCCTGGGGTGCCCACGGGCACCTGCCATCAGCCACATTCGCAAACACCCCAGACTTCGTCATCAGCGGAGCAAAGTCTGTTGGGAAGCTTGGCTGGACGTCACAACAAAGGGCAGGTGAAAGAAGCCTGAAGCAGGGACTGCAGGGGCCCACTGAGGGCTGAGAGCTCCAGGACCCCCCAGGAGGTCACAATGGCAGGGACAAAGGGCCATCAGAGGGAGGACAGGCTCTGTGGGCTTGGGTTGTGGCTCCCCAGACGCACACTCTGGAGTTAGCTGGCTATGGTCTAGGCACTCTCCTGTGTGTGCCTCCCTGGGCTGGGGTGAGGCTCCTGGGGTACACCTGTCACAACAAAATAGGCATCAAAAATAGAGACAGTTACTTACTCTGCCTATGCTGAGGTGAGAGCCGTGCACTCACAGCTTGGGCCACATCCCCCCACCCCAGGGCTATCACGGCCTTGAGCACCTCTGGGCATTTCTGGAAGAGGGTCTGGCTGGCAGGGCCCACGCCCAGGCAGAGGGTCTGCCTCACCCAACACCACCGGGCTGGGCCGATCCTCAGCATGGCCACCGAGCACCCTCTGGGCAGGGGCTGCCGCCTGACTCTCCTGCCCCTGCAGAGCTAAGCCCACGCCAGCCCCGGCTCCTGCATCTGGGCCTCCCACATCTGCCTGGAGACGGTGACTAATGGGGGTGTCACCATCACCCCAGGGGTCCTGCTGCTCCTCCAGTGCCCACAGCAGGAGTCCAGCGTTGGCCAACAGGAAGCAGCAGTCGAGCGCAGGCAGAGCTGATCCATAATTAATCTGAACATTAAAAGCATTTTCTCCGCCTGACAAGTGCTGACTGCTGCTGTCTCCGGGACCCGGAGCTCCCCCTCCTCCTGTGGAATCCTCCAGGCGACCAGGCTTCATACCAGCTCCCACCGCCTCTCTCCTCCTGAGGATCTCTCAGGACCTCAGCCCTGAGAAGGAGAAAGGGGAGGGAGGGACAGAGGGAGGACGCATCCCCTGGTCCCGCCCAAGCCAGGACTCCCCGCCCCAGGGCCATCCTCTTGACCCCTCCAGCCCCAGCCTGGACAAGACAGCACCCTCTCTGTGCAGGGAGTGGCAGGCCTGTCCCTGGGAGCTGCAGTTCCTCCACCCCACTCCAGGGAGCAGCTGCAGGGTGGGCCCTGTCTCCTCAACACAAGTGCCTGTCCCCACCAGCAGACCTCACAGCAGCAAGCGCACTCCGTGGCCTAGACCCTGGGCTGTCCCCATGCAGCCTACCCCGACCTAGGCCTAGGGGCCGCTGACCAGCAGCTCAGGCTGTGCTGCCTGGGACCTGCACATCCCTGGATCCTGCAGGTCAGCGCCACCTGAGGAGCCCAGGGCTTTGATCTCAGATGGCCTCCACCTAAGGCTGGACACGGAGGGAGGCAGTGATGAAGGAACTAGTGTGTTCTCTATGGAAAGAGACCAAAACGACCTTACTCACCAAGATGGTGACAATGGTGAGGACAAGAAAGACAACAGCAAGAACAAGGACAGCAGAGGAGGACTGTGATGGTGACGATGGTGACAATGGTGATGGTGATGGTGAGGATGACAATAGTGATGGTGATAGTAATGGTAACGGTGATGGTGGTGACAATGGTGATGTGATAGTGACAATAGTGATGGTGATAGTAATGGTGATGGTGATGGTGACATGGTAATGATGGTGACAATGGTGATGGTGGTGACAATGGTGATGGTGATGGTGGTGACAGTGAAAAGGGTGATGGTGATGATGACAATAGTGATGGTGATAGTAATAGTGATGCTGATGATGGTGTTGGTCACAATGGTAATGGTAACCATGGTGATGGTAATGTGACAATAGTGATAATGATACTAATAGTGATGGTGGTGACAATGGTGATGATGACGGTGACAATAGTGATAGTGATTGTAATGGTGATGTGATGATGGTGCTAGTGACAATGGTGATGGTGATGACAGTGCTGGTGACAACAGTGATGGTGATGATGGGAATGGTATAATGATAATGATGATGGTGATGGTGATGGTGATGGTGATGGTGATGGTGGTGCTGGTGATGGTGACAATGGTGAAAGTGATGGTGATGGTGACAGGACCTACAGTGACAGTGAAGCTAGTGCTGAGGGTGACACTGATGTCATTGATAATGACAGGAATGACCACCAGCCAGCAATGACAGTGGAGGTGGTGTGGTGATGGAGTTGAGGATTACGGTTGGGATGCTGGTCCCATGGGCCAACTCTGCCCATCAGCTGCATGCTGGTATGTCCTTGGCATGCACCTGTTTGTGCCTCATAATAGTTTACAGGGGATGGCGTTCCCCATCCTGTGGGCAAGACTAACAAGGCCCCAGATAGTTGATGTTCTGCAAAGCTGTCACGGGCTCAAGCCAAGCCTGGCTCCCGACCAGGCCTGCAGCTGAGCTCTGGCTCTGGGCTGGAGCAGACGAGCCCTGGGGTTCTCTGGATTCTCTCAGCTGGCCTGGATGGACCCTGACAGACTCCACAGTGAGGGGATCGGGTCCCAGACATGCTCAGTGCCCCAACAGAGGCCCCAGCTCGCTACAAGCAACATGCCTGAAGGCTGCAGGGCATCTGGGTGCTGGGAAGGAAGGAGGGCCCCGCCTCTTCTCTGCCATTTGAACAGGAGTCCTCCTGACCCAGGTGTAGCTGGGGAGGCACAGGCAAGGCCCAGCCATGATGCTGGGAGCCTAGGGGGTCTGGCCTGGCTGGTCACAGCCCTGTCTCCCATTCCTGGGCTCCTGCGCTGTGCTGCCCCAGTCCCTCTGGCCAGACCTCTAGGACCTCCAGTGGACCTGGACTAGGGCCTAGAAGCTGCAGACCTGGGAGGGAGGAACAGGGTGGCACTAGAGGTTGGGCCTCTGCCAGCGCGGCCCAGACATCCCAGACAGTGACCAGGGAAGGCTTGCTAGCCCGGGAGCATCGGCTCATTATCATTGCTAATGCGGATCAATACTCACCAGCATCTGACAAAACCCGAGGCTCCCAAACATCAAAGACCCCCTGAGCTGCCACTAGCCCAGAGCTCCCGCCCAGCCCTCTCCCCACGCCTCATCTCCATATTGTTGCTAATCAAATCATGAGCAAGGATGCCAATCAATAGGCCCTCATTGATCATCTCTTCTCTCTCTATCCCAGAGACATGTGGTCGGCCCTCCCCCACCACCAGCCAGGCCAAGGGGGTCCTGCCCCCCACGGGGGTGGGCTCTTGAAAGGCCCTGATTGCTCATCTGCCAGCCTGTGGCAGCCAGGGCCACCAGCACGGCACCCGCCGCACACCCTGGCTGTGTCCCATGATAAACAGGATTTCTCTTCCAGCTCAGCCCTGGTCCAATTATCAGGCCTGGTGCGGATGATGTGCCCCCGGCTGCTGGCCAGACGTGGGGGTAAAGAGAGGCCGTGATTGAGGACCGCCAGGTCTCCCAGGTCAGCGGCTCCCTGAGCTCAGACACAAAGGGGCCAGGCCCACCGTCAGTGTCTGGTCCTCATCCTTGTCAGAGCCAGAGGAAGTCCCCAGGCCAGGTCCCTTGGGCTGGCCCCTGACTCCCTGTCAGTTTCCACTGGGACGCCACCCTCATGGGGCTGCCACACCCTCAAGGACATCGGTGACCGAGATGTCGTACAGTTGGTGCTGGATGGATGAAGCTGGAAGCCAGGCCGGCTTCCCTCAGCAGTGTGACTGTCCACCGCTGGGCGTGGTGTGGGCACATCATGTCATGTGGCACTGCTCACACCAGAAGAGAACCTGGAGCAGGGTGGCACCTGGAGGAGGTGTGTCCACCTCAGGCCCCGCACGCTGGGCAGTGCCCTTTCTGCCAGCAGAGCTGCCACAGGAGAGCCTGGCAGGCTCAGGCCAGCAGCATGGAGAGTCCAGTGGCTCCACACAGCACCCCAGCAGTGCTGCCGGCCAGGCCATGGCCGCGATCTAGGGTCCGGGGCAGCAAGTCGGTGACAGGCCTCTGCAAAGCCCCCCAGGAGGTCCAGCTCAGTGCCTCATGCACCTGTCCCAGGGAGGCCTCGAGCTCCCGCTCAGTAACCACTTGGGACCAGAAGGTCACCTCTGGAGAGAGGGGAGGAGGGGGTGGGGCCACGTGGGGCCTGGGACAGTCTGTGAGGGAACCTGACCTTCCCCAGGGACATGGGGCCTGGGGCCACTCCACCCCACTGCAGGTAGCAGGGGGCTTTGAGTGGTGGGAGCCACCTGGGGGAGTCCTGCTGCGTCTCTGGGAGGAGGCACTCCCACAGTGGCACACACAGGAAGTGGCCTCAGGGTCTGTCCAGCCTGTCAGTTAGCTTGGTGGTTGCACCCTCCTATTGTCCCCCAGCAGGCCCTCTGAGTGACAGAAGGGCAGGGTCCAGCTAGGTTCAGTGAAGAGCCACCATACAGGGGACAGTTCATAGCACAGGATCAGGTCAAGGGTGGCCAGGGCACTGTGGGGTCGCCACCCACCCCAGGCAGGCCCTGCTTCACACCAGCCCCGCTGGGCTGGGCACAGTGTGTGGGCCTGTGGGAGGAGCCAGAGGCAGCCCTGGCCACCCCAGGCCAGGGGACAGGAAGCCACTTCTCCCCAGAGCCCTACCCCTCATGGGGCCCAGGGCTCCCCATGCAGGTACCCTACCTGTGGCTGCTCTCCAGGCCACCCCAGGGCCACTGCTGTCTTCCCCCAGGGCACCCCCTTGACCCTGCTCCTCTCTGGTTTGGCCACTCACCAGGTGGACGGGGCACCTGGGCAGATGTGAAGTCCACTCACCAGGTGGCTGGGGCAACTGGGTCAGATGTAGGGTTCAGGCATGGGGTCGAGTCCCAGCTGAACAGTCACCTCCCATCAACCTCAGTGTGTCCCAGTAAGGGGACAAGCCAGTCCCCCAGGCAGAAGGGACACTCAAGAGAAGGCCAAGCGCCTGGTGCAGGGCTGCTTGCGGGAAGAGCAACCTGGGCTCACCATGAGCCACCAGCCTCCCGGTACCAGCAGGGCTGAGACCAAGACCAGACAGAAGACACTCTGGGAGCCTCTCATGGCCACAACTGGGAGTGGGTGGTCTCTGCGACCCTGAGAAACAAGAGCAGGGACAACAGCGACCCCAGACCCAGCTGCCTGTGCCTCCTGGGGAAGGTGCTCTGCCCCTGAGCTCCGGGCCCCACCCAAACCTCCTCCCAGTGGCTTGAGGATCTGAGTGTCACCCCTGCAGTCACCCCTGTTCAGGCCATCAGCAGCTCTCCACGACCCCTGGACTGAAGCCCAGCCCTCTAGTCCAGCACCAGGAGCCCATCCTTCCTGCCCCACTGGCTCAGGACCTCAACGAACAGGTTCTTCCTCCCAGGAAACTCCGGTCTCCAGGCCTCTCCCTAAGTCCCCATCGCTGCCCAGTGAGCTTCTGTTAATACTGCAAGACCCAGTCCCTGCCCCTCGTCTAGGAAACACCCGCGGGCTCCCCACCCCTTCCTCTGAACTCCCAGAGGGACCACCATTATGTCCCCCTGAAAACTGTCTCCAGCAGGAGGACCGCATCGCTGTGGCAAGAGCTGCTGTGAGTAGAATGTGAACCCATTGCCCCAACCCCAGCTGGGTGGCCCTGGGGAGCCACCTGACTCAGCTGGCCCACAGGAGCCTGTCCCCAGGGTCACTGGAGCCAGTTCTGGGGAGAGCCCTCTCTGGTAGCCAGAGGGGCAAGGTGCACAGTTGGGGCCCAGCCACATTGGCCACGTCCCAGGACGAGCCAGGAGACCGCTGAGCCTGGCCCACTGCAGGAGGCCCGGCCCCAGGGGGTTCCACGGAGAGCCCAGGTCTGCTCCAGCAACCCCTCCCCACCAGCTGCTGTGAGAATGTCCCTGGCCCTGGGCAGTGATGTCTGCCAGTCCGCCTGCCCTGGGGGAGTCCCCTGGCCCATCCCAGAGGACCACGCAGGCCCCTCACTCAGGCTGGCTCTTGCAAAGCTCTGGAAACAGTTATGTACCTATTTTTGTATTCTCTTTATTAAAGAAGACCCTCCCCTCAAACTGCACCTGCTTGTGGCCCATGGGGTACTTCCCAGGCCTGCGCACCCAGGGCAGGCCTGGGAGTGGGCATGGGACCCTGTCTAGCCGCCCAAGAGGGTAACTAACTCAGCGCTCCTGGCCTGGGCCCTGGGTGGCACAGCACAGAGGGCAGGACAAGCAGACCCAGCAGCTGGCCCTAGCAGGCGGGTCCCGAGGGCTTCCAGCCACAGGGCCAGGTGCACTCCCGGGGCCAGGCCACTTCCTTCATGCAGCATTGTGTCCACCAGGCCATCACAGCAGACCACCGTGCCCAGCCCAGTAGTGGGGAAGTGCCCTGCCTTCCAGGTGTGTGGGCTCTCAGGGCCCCTGAGAACACATGCCCATGTCTGTCCTGTCCATCACCCACATCCAGCCACTGCCCCTGCCCAGAGGGGGCCTCCAGCACTTTTCCCTGGTCCATCCCTGGACCAAAGCAGCAAGGGAGACCTTCCCAGGTCTGCCCTGAGAGCCTCCGTCCCTGCCAAGTCCCCTCACTTGCCGCAGTCTTGGCTGGGCACAAGATCACGAGCCACTCACAGCTTGTAGATTCAAACAGCAATTCTTTATTCCCGAACTCACACCGGCCTCTACACACACGTTCTGGGGAAATCCAAGTTCTGCCGCACAATTCACCTATTCCACGAGGCTTTCTTTTCCAATACTTTCTGAATCTCACAAGAACACAACGGGAACTCAAGGATCGGGCGTGCCTGAGGCAGCAGGATACGCCCTATTCCCGCCCCCCCCCCAGGGTACACCTTAAACCTGGAACTTCCCTAAACCCAAGTCTTAAACCGGGAACGCCTTAAACCCAAATTATCCTAAACCGGGATACTTCCTAAAACCTGCAGGATAGACCCTAAACCTGGACCCACCCTCCTCCTTGAGCAGGGTCACCTTTCTCAAACACACATGCAATGTCACAGCGAAATTCCAAGGCAAGTCCATTTAACATGGGGTACGCTGGCAAGGAAATTTCGATGCGTCATTCCTACTTGGCAATGGCCCTCAGCACTCACTGTTCAGTAGCCACCACTGAGAGGGCATGTGGGAGCCAGGGACCCACCGCCATCTGCACCCTGGTGACCGGGGTTCCTGCTGCTCGGTCAGGCACTGATTAGCCCTCCTGACTTCTCCAGGACAATATTAGCCAGGCAAAGTGAAATGTAGCTGCTAATGAGACAGCGGCCGGCAGGAGGCCGGAGTGGGCAGCCTGGGAAAGGGCCATCCACTGTGCGTTCGCCAAGGTGGGTCAGGTGCACCGGGGAGCTGGGGGCGTTGGCTCTGGGCCCATAGGGTACAGGCACAGTGCCTCCTTCCCAGATGGTCCTCACGGGCCAGCAGTGGGGAAGGACAGACTCCGGAGCCAGGGCCAGGGTGGTCCGGGGCTTTTAGGTGGGAGCAGGACTTCAGCACCCTCCTCCCCAAGAGTCTGTACAGCCCATGGCCACTGCTGCCCTGTCCTCTGCCTAGAAATAGGCCAACCATCATCTGAGGTGGTGGCTCATGTCTGGAGTCCCTTAACCCTGGAGAACCCTGGGGTGTGGCCAGATGGGACACCCACAGCCTGAGACCGAGTATCACAGTGACTCAGTGGGTCTAAAATAGGCCCCATCCCTGTGAAGTGGGGCTGAGAAGCCAGAGTGCTGGCCGGAGGCTCAGCCAAGCCCACCCATGTCACCAAGTGGCTATGTCCCTGGACTGGACACCAAGTGGGCTCTCAGGGCCCCTCAGAACACATGCCCATGTCCATCACCCACATCCAGCTACTGCCCCTGCCAGAGGGGGACTCCGGCACTTTTCCCTGGTCCATCCCTGGACCAAATCAAATCCAGCCCCTCAAGCTTCCTGCAGAGGAGGGGGTAGGTGGAGCTGGGAGAGGGGAAGCTCCATAAATCTCTTCTGAAACATTTCTCCAGATATCAGACCCAAAATCTCATTAGCAGGCTGAACTCAAGGGAGGGACATGGACAATAAGTGTCCACAGGCACAGGCCTGAAAAACCACAGAACCACGGAGCAGAGGCACACGCTAGTGAGATGTGTATGCATGTGACCACGGGGTTTTGCCTCTTGGCTGTGGGGTGGGGGGCTACAGGCCCTTGACCCGCAGGAGGAGAAGCTGCTGCCCCAGGAGGTGGGTGCAGGACTGGCCCTGCCTGCTGCTGCCTGAGAGGCTCCGGGCACAACACAGAGGTGGCAATCCACCGGGTTCAGCAGAAACGGTCACCCAGATGTCACCTGATTTCCTCTCTGTGCCAGGGTCTCAGGATAGCTGGGGCCCTTCCAAGGCTGGAGGACCCCCCAAGACCAGCCCATACACAGCCAGCCATACTCCTGCCCACCTTGGGACACAACCAGGGGCCGACGATGACAATGACACAGTGTAGCTTCATCCAAGCTGCAGCAGAGCCCCCAACGCCCACCCATTGGGCTCGGCAGCTGGTTCTGGGAAGGCCTAATATGGCAGGCAGATGGACGGGGGGTGGACTGCAGGAAGGCTGCCCCTTCGAGTCAGTCAGGCTGGGCACGCCCTCTACCACAGGGGCCTGCACAATTACCAAAGTGGGTGGCCTGGCAGCCCTGCCCCCCTCAAGGCCACCAAGTGCCCTGGGCAGCAGTACAGGATACCAGGCCAGAGGAGGGTAGTCAGGAAGGGAGGCGGGCCAGGGCTGGGAAGTGGATGGAGCCCCTGTCCTGCTCTCTCTGCGGGCACACAGCATGTCCCAGAGCAGGGACATGGCCCTTGGCCCAGGATGCACCTGATTGCACCCAGGGATGCAGCCACCACCAAGCTCCGCAGAGATGTCAGCTGGGGAGCCAGGGGAGCCCCAGACCACGGAAGGAGTGGGGGAGTATGTGTCTCTGACCGCTCCACCTGGCTCTGGGCCAGCCCATTTTGGAGGGTCAGAGAGGAAACAGCTGCTCTAAGGGATCCCAGAGGAGCCTCTGGTCTCTCTGCACCAGGCCCTCAGGACAGGCTGCACCCTGGGAGCTTCCAGGCAGAGGAAGCAGGGGGCTGAGCTCAGCCTCTTGGGGCTGCGGAACAGCACTTGGCCCGTGCTGGGCTGAGGAGTCCCCAGAGCCGGCCGAGGGAAGAGTACCGCACACTGCCCCTCCTTGGACACCCGGGAACCACCTGTCTGGGTCAACATCACCTGCCATCTCTGGCTGAATGGAGGGGCAGGCTGTGGGCTGCGCCTTGCCCTGCAGAGACCAACAGCCGCTTTCCCTTGGATGGCAGGCCACAGCCCGCAGCTGGGCTCAGCCAGTGATCACAGGTCTGGCTCCTCTCTGGAGCAGGTACCCTGCCCCCTCGAAGAGGTGAACCGCCAGGAACCTCGACCCAGTGCGGGTGCTCACACCACCGATGGGCCACAGCAACAAGTCGGGGCTGCCTGGGGTTTTTGAAAGATGGATGACCAGTACACACTGACCGCACAGAAATGTCATAGGACTAACTTGGAGCCATCGACCTCTGCCACAAATTTACACACGGAGAGGACTCCACGGATCATCTGCCTGCTCCTTTGGGGTTGATTCACTCCCCCCCACACATGCTTCTTGAGGCTTCCTGCATACCAGACCCAGAAATCCAGGTGGAGGACCCAAAGGGCAGTCACCAGGGCACCCCTAGACAGTGACCTCAGGACACAGGCAGAAGCACTCCCCAAATATCCTCAAAGATTCCCAAGAGCAACCTGAGGCCATCTCCTACTGCCCCAGGCCTGTGCACAGAACCCAGGGGTGCCCAGCACTCCTGGATACCAGGGTGACACCCAAGCTGGCACAGAAGCCCTGCCAGGCAAAGCCAGGCCTGTGGAGCTGAGGCACCGCTGGGGGCAGGTGACGCCGGAGCAGAACCGACCTGAGTGCAGAGGGAAGCAGGGAGGTCTTTTTTCCAATTACCCCGATTCTCAGCCTGGTTTTCCGTGTCAGAGAACAAACGCTTGTTTCCTTATCTCTCCTGCCAGGCCCAGAGGGGCTGCTTCCCACAGCCTCAGGCGGCGTCTCCATGTGAAGTGATCAGAGCCGCTGTTCTCTGCCACCATGGGTTTGCACAGCCGCCTGCAAACCAGGCATGTGACGGCAGCCCTCGCGGGACAAGGTGGGGATCTCAGAAGAGAGCTGCCTGGTCCCTGTCCCCAGGAGGCAGACTCCTAGCAGAGCCAGGTCCCTGGTCAGACGGCCTCCAGCCCGCCATGCCAGCCACCACAGAGGGCTTTCAGAGCCGCCCACCAAGGTGGCCACCAGCTCTCGGCCCCACAGAGAGCCCTCCCAGGAGGGGGGTGGACTCTCACCTCTGCTCCGGGCTCCCTTGGGGCCCACCCCTAGCACATCTCTGTACGCCCACCAGGGCTCTGTCCCACTATGCTGTTTGTCCCAGGCTGTCCCCCATGCCCCTTAGTGCCCCTGCTCCCCCACCCTGGACAATGCAGGCTGGGCTGCCTACCCCAGTGCCCGCGCCCCACCCGCCCTCACTGCCTCCCCAGCACCCACAGGCAGGTTCACAGGACCCTGGGAGGCCCTGGGGCTGACCCACCTACTGGGAGCAAGCCCAGGGCCCTTCCCGCCTCCTCAGGGAACAGAGCTCCACCCAACAGGAAGGAGCCGAGCCCAAGAAGGACCCGGGTCCCCGACAGGACAGGCCCCCTCCTCGCCAGCTACCAACGCCCACGGGGGTTCCTGAGCTCCTGGAGCCACCTGCTGCCTGCAGTGTGACCCTGGTGGCCTGCCCCACATGGCCATGCACCCTCTGACCAGCCACGACCCCTCCAGGGCCCCTGCAGAGCCTGTGCTGTCAGGCAGCTCAGGGACACTTAGAAAGGGCCTCCAGGGAGCCTGGGAGGGGACAAGAGTGGGCCCTGGGCCTGGTAGGGGCTGCCTGGGCTCTGGGTCGCAGCCCAAGGAGCTAAGGGAAGAGGGACCCAGAGGCCTTGGACAGGCACTTGAGGGGTTCCAGGAACCCCATCTTCTGACTTTCCCCAAAGCACTGCCTTGGTGCCTACAGACAGGCCACGGAGGCTTGGGGCACTGGTGGGACCTCCAGGGACCCAGGGGAAGGGCTCCCTGGCCTGAGGCCTGTCCCACCCTGGATTCAAATCTGTTTCACAGTGTAGCCAGTACCCCCAGCCCCACCCAAGGGCTTATCTCCTTGTCCCTCCTTCTGCTGCCACAGAGCGGGTCCCTGCCCCACTGCCTCACGCCCAGGGAAGCCTTGCAGCCGTGGAAGCCGGGGGAAACCTCAGCCGCCCCATGGGGCCCTCCACAGAGCACAGCAGCAGAGGCTCCCACCATCCCGAGATGACCTTGTTCTTCAGCTCCCTTGAGAGTCTCCTGCATCCTGGATGGAGCAAGTCCACCTTGAGAAGGACCCTGGGAGGCCCTGGGGCTGACCCACCTACTGGGAGCAAGCCCGGGCCCCTCCCGCCTCCTCCCGAAGCCAAACCTGAGTCAACAAAGCTCCAGCCCCTTCCTGAAGGTGATAAATCCATGGTTGGAACAATCTCCGAGCCCAGGACCCTCGTATGTAGAGGAGCTGGCTGTCAGCAGCCACCACCTCCTCTGCCAGCTGTGGCCCCCACACAGGCCCTATCGCCCTGGGCGCAGGATGGGCCCCCTAAAGGGCTGTTAATTATAGACACAGCATCCGAACCAAATTGACTCCTGTCTGCCTGCCTTGCCACCCCTCCCATCATGCGGGACAAGGCGGGAAACACACTATATGTTCACCCTCGGCCCCTGGAACCTGTCACCGCACCACCTTATCTACAGACAGTCCCTGTCACCAGCCAGCACAGCTTCAGTGCCAAAGTGGAAGCTTAATAGAATCAGACGGGGATGAACTTCCACAGACAGACTTGCATTCCCAAGGGGGCAGGAAGCCACCTGTGCTGCTGTGGCAGCCGGGGTCCCTGCCTTGTGTGACCCGTAAAGGGACACCACTCATGGCCCTGGTACAATGGAGGTTCTGAGCAGCTGCTGAGCCAAACTAAAAGCTGCCTCCCTGGGTCTCTCCAGGAGGCAACCCCACCCGGCCTGCCTGGCCCCAGCCCACCTCACGGGCATGCTTCCTGGCCGGCCCCAACCCGCCTCGCTTCTGGGACCCCCAGCCGTAGGCCACTCGATGTCCTCTAATCCTGAAGCCCTGACAGAGCCTTCCAAGTTGTTAAAATTCATCATTGCTTCCCGCCCCCTCCCCCCCCCCCCCCCCCCGCTCCTGCCACCACCGCCCACCCAATCACCAGCCACCAGGGCCTGTGCGGGAGGTGACCTGTGATTCCAGCCCCTGCGGAGACCTCTGTCACCACAACAGAGAAGGGGCCCAGAAGGACTTGCCACCAAGAGCATCTTGTAGCCTGTTGTTAAATATTGATGACAGGCAAGAAGGGAGAGGGCTATGCAAATCATCTATCGATGTTCCTACTAACGAGGGGCCCAGGAGCTGTGGGGGCTGGGGCCGCTCTCCTGCCAGCTCTCCTAGATGGGCATCTGACAGGGCCTGCATGGGGCGGGGCTGAGCGGACCCGAGAGACACCGCCAGGCCGATCTGCAGTGGCTGTGCCGAGCTCCTGCCCTGTTGCCCTGTTGCTCTGTTTGGTTTTTGCAGTACTGGGGATCGAACCCAGGGCATCCAGCCCCAGCCCTGCACTGTTGTCTTAAGTGGAAGCATTTGAATTTTTTTTAAACCTTAAAACAATTTTTTAAAACCTTAAACTCCATCTCCAGGGTCCCCTGTAAGGGGTTTCCAATATCAGTGGTGACTTGTGAGCTACTGGAAACCCCCTACAGAGGACCCTGGGGATGGAGTTTAACCTCTACCTCAAAGGCCAGCAGTGCTCTCGGGGCAGGGGACGAGCCCCAGCACTGCAGGCCAGGCCCAGACCGGGCTGGGAGAAGCAGGGCTGTGCAGCTGGGGATTCCTGGGGGGCTCACCATCCTCCCACTTCCCACCATGTGGCCTTGGGTGCTGGGCACTCTACACACCCTCTCCTCAATCCTGAAACCCTGTGGCCTGACCAGCACTATTGTTCAGCTCACCAGTTAGGCTGAGATCGTGCCACTCGGCAAACCCACATCTGCTGGACCCCAGGTCCCTCCGCCAGGCCCTAGGTGCTATGCCTTCTATGTCGGAGGCACAGGCTTCTCTGACTAAGGGCCAAATGGCCCCTTTCAGCAGTGGGGACAGAGCTTGCCTCCTGATCCACAGCAAAGGACATGGCCCCTGCACTTCCACCCACACACCAGGCCAGGCTCCATGCTGCTCCCTAGGGTTTGGATCTTGGGGCCTCCACAAAAGGGAGCTCCGACAGGCCTCCCCAGGGTGAGTCAAAGCCAGCTGATGGCAGGGCCCCTGGCCCTGAGCCAAGAACAGCTGGTTCACAAGGTTCATCCCCCAAGATGACCAAGAAAGAGACTGGGCAGAGCCACAGGGGTGCTGACTGTCCACCAGCTAATCCGGGCACTGACAGCCCCCAGGATGCAGGGATCAGAGAAGCACAGTCACAAGCCCAAAGCTGGCAAAGGCATGAAGGACCCCCCAGTTTTGGAAGAGCACAGGCACAGCTCCCCAACCCCCACTTCCTGCCACAGAACTGGAGTTCAGACCCCCTCCCAGTGCGCCCCCAGCCCTCCTCCGAGCCAGGCCAAAAGCTGGGCCGTCAGACCTCTCCACCTCCCTCCCCGGGAACCCCTCAGGCCCACCCCAGCCCTGAAGGTCACAGATTGCAGAGCCAAAGGCCTGAGCTCCAGCCCCAGCCCCAACCAGTTGTGAGGTGCAAGCGAGCCCCAGACCAGAGCAGCCAGTTTCCCCAGTAAGTCATGGAAACTGGTCTCATCGTGGTCAACTAGATCCTTTCACCCCCTGGTTCCAGAGCTTTCTCTTGCCTGGGAGGAAGAACAGTATTTTCTTCTCCAAATCTCTCACAGGATCAGATTTGTGCCTGAAAGGTTTGGACATCTGCCTCTTGTCTATTCTAGCCCAGGGGAAGGAAGGCCCAAGCACAGGGCAGCTTGAAGCTGTGTGTGGCCAGTCCTGCCAGCAGATCTCCCACCCAGGCAGGAATCCACTGGTGTGCACTGTGCTGGCCAGTGATCCCAGGGGACAGGGATGGAGTCTGCTGAGCACCTCTTCTCCACTCAACCTGAAGCTCCAGAGCCACAGGTAGCCAGGCTGCTGGGAGAGGGGCAGGACCAGCGAGCAGGTTCTAGAGAGCAAAGGCTCCAGGGCAGACCCACCAGCTGAGCAGCTGGAACATGTGGCTGGCAGGGTCAGTGCCTCCTGGACTGGCCAGCCACCCTCCCAGTTCATTCCACGGTGTTAAGAAACAGTCCCGGCAGACAGCTGCAGGCCTGAGGTTGAAGAACACGAAACTCTGTGCTTCCCAGAGGCACCCCCTCCAGATGACCCTATTTCGCCATACCAGGACCCGCCCTTTGTCCCATGCACAAGGACCCTAAGGTAGAAATAATTAACACAAAGCACAACTGACAGCAGCTGAAACCCCAGGAAGACGGGGTGTGACTGAACACAACCTGACAGGCAGCTTCTCACCAGCTTAGGGTCGCAGGAGAGCCCAGCTCCAGGAGAGCAGCAGGCATGTCCACCCATCCGACACCAGTCAGGATACACGGAGACTCGGGCAAGGAAGGCCCAGAGCGAGGAAACCTGGGAAAGACAGCTAGAAGTGGCCATGCAATTCTGCACAGAAAATGGACGAAGAAATTCAATCCTCTTTGAGACCAAATGGAGGTCTCAAAGATATTAGGTCCCCAGCCTGGGACCCCTGCACATGACCTTATTCATTAAGAGTCTTTGCAAATGCGATTCCGTTATGGATCCTGAGACAGGGAGGTGATCCAGGTGATCCTGGGTCATCCGGGTGAATCCTAATCGCAATCACATTCCTGTTATGCACTGTCCACAGGGGAAGGCCATGTGAAGACAGAGATCGGAGTGACGGCCACCAGCCGCAAACTAGAAGGGGCAGGAAGCACCCCACAAGCACAGCCGACAGATGCCCTGCTGGGACCCGGAGGCTGAGCTGGTCTTCCGCAGTCTAGAGCTCCGTGCTTGGCATCTGCTCAACAGCCCAGGACAGACAGAGAAGCCCCTCCAGGGTGCTGGGCTACCTTCTGCTGCTGTGTGGCTGACCACAAGAGCTTGTCCTGGAGCCCCGGCTGAGCTCACATCTATAGGCCAAGGTCCTGCGAGGCACGGCTGGGCTTCTCAGGCACACACCAAGCTGCTGGCTACACGGGGGCCCCTGGAGGTTCTGGGATAGAAGCTCCCAGGCCCAGCTGGGGGACAGCAGCCGCCGCCCACCAAGTCCTCTGGCCTCAGGTCCCTGACCCCTGAACTCCTGCCGCCAGTTGAAGGAAACTCTGGCTATAGAGGACCTGTGAGGTAAGGTCAGGCCCACCACAATCCCCTGATGGCGTCTGCAGATTCCTTGTCCCATGGAACCCTGGAGCTCAGGCGGGAATGAGACCATGGCGCCATGAAGACAGACGTCCCTGATTGAGGAAGCTTCCAACTTTCGATTTGCCAACTTCAGGAACAGCGATTCACATGCAGCAAAAACTGTAGCTTGGATTTGGATCTTTTCCCACTAGTGATGTGCCATCCACCCTCCTGCTGCTGGGCGTCAGCCAAGATCTCAAGGGCAAGCAACCAGGACCCCACAGGGCGCCATGTGGCTAAGCCGCGAGGAGAGGGGTCCATGTGTTCAACGCACCCTCCCCCTAGAACACTTTTAATTCCTGACGGGCTTGCCGGGACGCAGCCCTGTGACGCCGAGGCACGTCTGTGTTCACAAAACCGCCAAGTGTCCCGGGGCCCCACCTTCTCTGCCCAGCTTGTGCAGGCCGAAAGCAGAGCTGGGCCAGGCTACATGGGCAGTCCTGAGAGGCTCAGGTGTGGGGCTGGGAGGAGGCATCTCCTCACCCAGATGACCCCACAAGTGGAGGCTTCCCTGGTGGGGTCCCAGCTAGGTGTCCCACAGTCCTCCATGGGCACTGATCCTTGTGGTAGGAATCCTGTGACCACCCGAGCATGAGGCCAGAACCTCCCCGGCAGCCAGGCAGGGCACTCACAAGTCACCTCCCATGATTCTCCAGCCAGGACCTTCTCAGCCCGGTCCTGGTCCATCTCTGGTAGGGCCTGGAGGCCAGAGGCCCAGCTTCTGCTCCAGCTGGGCTTGGGAGGCACCGTGGTCTCCACTGCCCTGGCTGATGTACCTGCTGTGCCAGGTGCCGGGTGCGAGGTGCATGCAGCCACCCCGGGGTGCATGAGGCCCCTGCACCCGCACACCCTGAGTTCCTGGGTGCTGCTGGCACCTCAGGGTGACCTCTGCTCCCCCTACTCCCCAAGAATGCAACTGCAACTCCACCTGCTACACACCTGGGCATCCTGGGCCACACGTCTGGGAGCTGCCTGTGACGTCCCCCAGGAGGAGCTAGGGTAGGACTTGCAGGCGAATGCCCCTCTCCCTGTCTCCTGGCTGGGAGAAGTTGGCACTCTGCACTCTGCCCAGAGCCTTCAGGGGGCTGCACTCATCGCCAGCCACGTGGACAGTCCACTGAGCCTCCTCTGCTGGCTGGCTCCTTCCACATCTCCCCCACCCCCCGCTTATGTACCCAAGCCCTAGATCATCCCAATTCACCACCTGCCCTGGAATCTGGCTGTCAGAGCTCACCCATGTGAGAAGCCACCCTATTACTCCGTTTGAACCTAACAGGTGCAGCCCCTTTTACAGTTGAGGAAACTGAGGCTGAGGAGCAAGATGAACTGCCAAGACCACCGCTCTAGTGGTTTCCAAGAGCAGGAGCGGCTTCAGGCCTGGCTCCAAGCCTCACCGCCACCCCAGGGCCCGCTGCTCTTCCATGGCCGGCTTTGCCAGTCCTTCCTTCCTAGGCTCTGCTTCCCCTGAACAGTCGGTGACTGGCCCTGAAGGTTCACTTCCTTAGAAGCAGCCAGAGTCCTCAGACCAGCTTGTCCCTGTGAGCACAAGCTGACCTCGATCCGACCCAGACACAGGGCAGCCAGCTCCCTGCCCACCCTGAGCTCCCCGAGGTGGTCACTGGGGCCTGGGCTCGTGCCACGGCCATGCTGCCCTCCGTGGTCACCTGTGGGCTCCTCCTGATGGGGTTCGCGCCCTAGGAAGTCCATCCTTGAACATGTAGCGGTCACAGCACACGCCCCATGATCAACCCGCCCTCAACGCAGGACCTCTGCTGGCCCCGCACCTTCTGCCCTTCTTTCAGGGATCCCAGTCCCATGGTGGGTGCCTGAGAGGCAGGGGGGACAGTTGCACCCACTGCCTGCTCAGAAGGGACCCCATGCACCATGAAGAGGCTGGTCCATCCCTTGAGTGAGACCCCCGGGGCCCACATCTCCAGCAATCCCCCCCAAGGAGCCTTCGTCAGACACCTCCCTGCTGAAGGTCCCAGCAACCTAGCCCCCCGCACAGGGTCAGCCCACCCAGGTGGCGTCAGAACCTCAGCACCCTTTGCTGGGTGCTGGCTCTGACTGGGGACCCCAGAACTACCCTCCTGGGACTCCCCATGCTACCTGGCTCCTGGCATGGCCTGTCCCTCTTAGGACCCTGCACCTTCCTAGGCTGGCTGAGACTTCCTGAACCCTCCTCGGCCCACCCAGCCCTGGCCTGGGGCTCTGCCATGTGGGGACAGACCCCTGACCTGCTGCTGGCCTTCCCCTCCAGACCCTGCTCCCTGAAATTCTAGATCACAGGGCCCCCAGAGCTTCTCCCCAAACCCCCGATGCCGCCACCCTCTGGAATGGGGTGGGGACCCTGCTTGGGCCTTCCAAGGCCCCAGTGCCCTGTCCTCCCTGTCCTCCTGTGAGACCGCACATGGGCTGGCTGCTGGCAGAGGGGAGAGCTGCCACTCGGCTCGGCACACAGTGATTGAACCCTCATGGTGACATTTTTTCAGCAGAGCTGTGATTAAGATGCGTTTGGGAAGCACTTACGAGTGCTGATTAGACCTTACGGTTTCCATGGGGACTCCCTTCAGTTCCAACAGGAGCATCGCCATCCACAGTAGCAGGCCCTGGTCAGAGGGACAGTGCAGACAGTTGGCCACAGCTGGCCACAAATCTAGGATGCCCCTCCATGACACTGGGAGACCCAGGTGAGGCTGGTCGGCATCTAGGAGGAGCACCCAGCCTCCTGCTGCCCAGGACCCCTGCCCAGCCCTCCACAGTGGGGAGGCACCCAAGCTGGGGAGGCACCAGACCTAAGAGCACCCACTGCCCCGGCTGGGGGCACTGCCAAGCTCTAGCACCCAGCCAGCCCTGCCTCTCTCCAGAGGAGATCAGCCCCACCAGAGAGGGTCAGGGGCTGCCAGAGAGGGTGGGCAGCAGAGTCCAGTAGCAATGAGAGGGATGGCTTCAGGGTGGTCACCCCATTTTGTTAACGAGGAAACTAGGGTCGATAGCTCAACCAGAAGAGGGGAGGACCAGCCCAGAGGGACAGGCCAACTGATCTCAGAACTCAGCTCTGCTGGCCAGGCCAGGCAGGGTCCAGTGGTCAGGCAGGGAGTGGAAGCAGCATGGGGAGCTGGGGGCCAGCGCAGAGAACGAGACGTGCGGGTCAGGGCATGGCCTGGCGAGGGCGGGCAGGAGGGTGGAAGGAGGGCGTGCACCTGGAGTGTCCCTCCCCCTGCCAGGACCTTCCCGGCACCTGCAGGGCCAGCAGGGGTCCAGGGACCACACCACTGAGGTGCCCAGGCTGTGTCCCCCGCTAGAGGAGCACAAGGCAGAAGAAAGGCAAACCAGACTCCAGCGGACAGCGTGGGACAGGCAGGACCCTGGTGGCTGTCCAGGGATGCTGCCCAGGTGAGTGGGCACCTCACATAAAGGCCAGACCCTGAGGCTGGTGTGGGGCTGGGAGAAGGCAGCATGGGGATGGCAGGCCCCGGGAGTCCTGGCCAGCATCTGGGGGCAGCAGGGTGCAATCCAGGAGCCAGAAGGGGTAATGGAGAGAGCCTGCAGGTCCATGAACCAAGGCCTGTCCTCCTCTGCTCCGGGCCAACGCTACCTACAGAGCTAGCACAGGGAGAGCCCAGTAGGAGGGAGGTCTCCCTGTCCCTGAGCCTAGCCCCCTTCTCCCTGCCGTGTCAAGGCCCTGTGGTACATCTGTGCCTAGGGTCTCACCTGGCAGGCGTGGGGGCTGAGCAGGCTGTGGCTCCTGGTGAGGCAGCAGCCCTCACCACACCGTGCACACACATGCTCATGTGTTTCTTTACGTGTCCACATGTGTGTGCACTCACCTGCACACGTGCAGAAGCACAGGGACACACAGGCACACGGAGCAGGCCTCCTCTGGGCAGCTGGGAGGGTCTAATTGCTGAGTTTCCATTAGGCCGCCACCACCCAGGCTGGACACATAATTGGACTTGGCGCTGCGGGTGGCGGAGGAGGGCTGCCTTTGATCCCTGGCTGGGCAGGCGCAGCGCCTGAGGAGGCGCTCAGGCCTAATTGGCGTCTCCTCCCTCGCACTTGGCCCGCTGGGCGCTTTCATCTGAGGACCGGCGGGATGCACTCTCTCATCTCTCCTCCCAGGCCCCGCGGTCCTCAGGAGCAGGAGCTCCTCCCTGCCCGCCCCGGAACCTGTCGGTCCCCACGGGTCCTGCCTGCTGCCCTCACCCACACCGCACTGAGCCTGCAGCGCCTGCCCCAGCAGAGCAGGAGTTATGCTGGGCTCTCCTGGCTTACTGGCCAGCCCTCAGCCGCACTGTCCACTCCACAGGGCCAGGACGGGTCTTCGCAGTCATAGCTGTTTCCCTGGGGTCTACAACAGCAGCAGTAGGGGCCGGACCAGCAATGAGTGACCACCACTGCCAGAAGGGGACGCAGAGTCCCAGAGGAAAGCACGGTGAAAAGCCCCAGGAGGTCAGGTCAGCCCCAGCCTGGGCTCCAGACCTCTCTGTGACCAGAAACAGCATGAGCCCAGCCTCTGGTCACACCTGGCCAGCCCATTGTGGTGCTAAAATAGTGTTCCAACCCAGCTGGGCATCTGGTCTGATGCCCCCAGATTCAGCCACCCAGAAAACCAAGCCTCGGGCACGCACAGATCCCTGAGCAGAGAAGTGGCCCAGGGCGGCTGAGGCAGCCAGGCCTGCCCTCCACTGACCTCGCCTCCTCTGAGCCCTGCAGCTCTCCTGACACTAACAGAGTCAAGGGCTGGGGACTTCGGATGGAGGGAAGAAGTGACCCAGGGCCTCCCTCTCACTCCCCTCTGCCTCAGCTGCTCTGGTCAGCTTCTGGGATGCAGCCCTCCTGGACAGCCCTCCTGGACAGCAGCCGAGAGCCCTTGTCCACACTCCATCCCCTGGAAACACACATGTGGCACAACAAATGACAGAGAGAGGAGGGGTCGGCAAGGGGAGGGTGCTGGCCCCCCCCAGGCCTCCTCCCCGTCCCGCACTGGACTTTCCAGTAACACCAGCTCAGGTCCTGAAGCCACTGCCCAGCTAAGCCCACTTGAGAGAGCTAAGACAGAAGCAGGGCAGGTGTGACCACAGCAGGGGGGCCCAGTGCAGGACAGCCCCCCCACCCCCACACTCCTCCCAGCCCTGCCCACTCTCTGCCCATTGTCCCCAGTAGGTCCAGCTATCGCTCTGTCCTCCCCAGGGCAGAGCCCCAGGCCTCTCTAAGGGCCCACAGCACTCACCTACAAAGACCTGGCCGTGGGAGCCACAGGATGGGACCAAACCTGGGCAGGGTCTTGTTGACAGAGGTGCTGGGTGGACAGAAGGAGGGAAGCAGTGGGGTCAGCCTTCAGCCACCAGCAGCAAGACACAGACGGAGTCGATTTTAATGAAAAGAATCTTAGGGGCCACATCTGGTGGTGGCCTTCTTGCTGGCACAGCCCTGAGGTGGCCTGGGGCACCATACGGCAAGAGACAGGGTTCAGTGTTGGTGCTCCACCCTGAACTAATCATGTCACCTCCCAGAGGTCCCACCTCTAATGCCTAGTCAGATCAAATTTCCACCATCTTAATACCTCACAATGGAGGTAAATTTAACCCATGAACCCCCGGGTCCAGTCAAACCATGTCCCAACCATATCAGGATGAATGGATGGATGGATGGAAGTGTGGATGGGTGGATGGAGGTGTGGATGGGTGGATGGAGGTGAGGATGGGTGGATGGAGGTGTGGATGGGTGGATGGAGGTGAGGATGGGTGGATGGAGGTGTGGATGGGAGGATGGATGGAAGTGTGGATGGGTGGATGGAGGGAAGTGTGGATGGGTGGATGGAGGTGTGGATGGGTGGATGGAGGTATGGATGGGTGGATGGAAGTGAGGATGGGTGGATGGAAGTGTGGATGGGTGGATAGAGGTGTGGATGGGTAGATGGATGGAAGTGTGGATGGGTGGATGGAGGTGAGGATGGGTGGATGGAGGTGTGGATGGGAGGATGGATGGAAGTGTGGATGGGTGGATGGAGGGAAGTGTGGATGGGTGGATGGAGGTGTGGATGGGTGGATGGAGGTATGGATGGGTGGATGGAAGTGAGGATGGGTGGATGGAAGTGTGGATGGGTGGATAGAGGTGTGGATGGGTAGATGGATGGAAGTGTGGATGGGTGGATGGAGGCGAGGATGGGTGGATGGAGGTGTGGATGGGAGGATGGATGGAAGTGTGGATGGGTGGATGGAGGGAAGTGTGGATGGGTGGATGGAAGTGTGGATGGGTGGATAGAGGTGTGGATGGGTGGATGGAGAGATGGATGGATGGGGGTGTGGATGGATGGATGATTGGATGGAGAGGTGAATGGGAAGGTGGATGAATAGATCAATAGAATGAAGGGAGAAAGGAGAAGAGGGAAGAGATGGGATGGTACGGGGGGGGAGAGACTTCCTGGAGAAGGCCCCCCTGACAGCCTCTCCTTCATGGCCCTCTTGCCATGGCCCTCCTCATGAAGGAGCCCCCAGGAGACGCCCTACCTTCCACCTACCTGTAAGGCGCCCTACCTTCCACCGCAGCTGTCCTCTGACACCGGCTTCAACACACCAAGTTCTGTGGGCCCAGCAGCTCTCTGCTTGTTTTCCCGTGTGGTGGGACAAAGGGGACAGGGAGAGTCCCCCAGAACCCCAGCAGCAAGTGTGTGAATCAGGCCTTCAGTGGCCAGGGCGATCACCAAGGGGCTTGACGTCACCTCCGTGAACACAGGACCACGCTGGCAGCAGGAACCCCAGGCATGGCCAGCAGTCAGCTCCCGCCAGCCCAGGGCACCCCAAACCCGGCCCCTGCTGCCCCTCTGCTGCCTCCTGGGCGGGGCTGGCTGAGCCCTGGCTGGGGGTCCCACATCTCAGCCTGGGGACCCAGAGACCCCCCATGAAGGGAGCCTCCAATCCAAGGGTCCCAGGTGGTGGCATCCTGGTCCCACTCTTCTAGCCTTCTGTTCACTGCACATCTCCCAGGGAAAGGCCAGAGGCGGAACTGGGTACAGGGAGGACAGAGTGACCCGGGCACGTGACCTTCCTGGGGGAGAAGACCATTCAGGCACCTCCAGCACAGAGGTGGTCGGACCGGACAGCGGGCTGGGCGGGGGCCACACCAGGGGAGCCAGGCCTCCTCTGGGACCTCCTGGGGGCTCTCAGCAGGTCTTGGCCTCCTTCATTCAGCCTCCCCAAGGACAGACCTACCCCGAGCCAATGATGCCACAGAGGAGCCAACTGAGTGGCGCTGGGTCCCAGCTTGCACATGGGGGACTCAGGCTGAGGATGGGCACAGGCAGGGGTGTCTCAAGTGGCATCACCAAACAGCCTGTGGCCAAGGAGGGCTCCTCTCTACCCGTGCCCAGGATTCCCCGAGGCCCAGCTGCCCCTTGAGTGCTCACCCAGGCAGCACAAGAGAGGTGGGCAGGGGCCTGGGCCTGGGGCCTGGCAGGGGAGGACACAGACAGCTCCTGCCCTGAGCATGACAGTCCCAGGCCCAGCACCTGTTCAGTGGGCCAACAACCCCACACCCAAGCAGGTGAGACCCCAGCCCAGCAGGTCCAGCTAGAGGTACCAGAACTTTGAAGTATCAGGCCCAGATCCTCAGAGGCACCTGGCAGAGGGGGGCCTACAACTGCCCAGGCCTTTGTCACCACAAGGATCTCAAGCCACCAGGGCCAGGCTCCTAGGGCCACCTGAGCCCTGGCCACACCCTCCCCTGTACTGTGGTGGTGCTGAGGCTGCAGAGCAGGGGCTCAGAGGCAGGCGGAGGGGCAGCGAGGGAGCTGGGGGGGGGGGGGTCTTCCAAGTACAAGTCCTAGGACCACCACCCCATCCCTCCCTTTAAAGGGCGCTGCAATTGGAAACCCAGGATCCCACAGGCCCAGCTGCAGGGGCACAAAGCACCACTGCCGATCCTCCAACAAAGACAAGGCTGGATGTGGCCCCCAATCCACATCCTATCCCTAGGGGGTGCCCAGGTACCCAGCTGGGCCAGGCCTCACTAAGAGGCCCTAATTGGCAGGTCTGGCCCAGGGTGGGTCCCAGGGGTGTCTCATGGGGGACTGAAGCCTGGAGCGCAGGTGGAGAGAGTGAGGGGCTGAGCCAGGGCAGGGCCTGTCCCCTGCCCTGCAGGGAGGGGGCCTCTGGGATCTGGGACCCTGCCACGCAGCTGAGCCTCAGACCCTTGAAGCTCCGCTATGGTTCCAGAAGTGGGGGTCCATCAGCACCCGTTCAGTCCCCTAGAAAGGGTTCAGGAGCAGTGGACTGTACTTGGCCTGCTCTTCCCTTGGTGGTGAGGGCAGAGAGGGGGTCTGCAGCTCCACAGGTGTCCTGGGCACCCAGCCCTGCCATCCAGGGAGACCCAAACTACAAGGTTCCCTGCTTGAGTCCCCTTCCTGGCCAGCTGCATGTCTGGCTCTGAGGCCTGCAAGGGTTACTACCCAAGATGGCACAAAACCCTGCCCTAGGCTCCTAGGCCCCAGGAGGCCCCGTCCTTGGCACTGCTACCCTCACACCAAACCCCACAGGGACAGCCCCTGCATTTCCCAGTCAGAAGCCCAGGACTCCTGGCCCCTCCCTCCCCACAGTGCCCAGAGGTCCCTCTGTAAGTGCTGGCTGATCCCACCTCCTGGACCCATGTCCTCTTGCCAGCCCCAGCCCTAGAGGCCACAGCAGGTCCAGAAGGTCATCCCGGAACACCCTCTCCCCACCCGCTGAGCTCTCTCACTGCATCCAGTGCCGGCCACATTCTGGGGACTATCCCCGAGAATATGCCAGCCCCCGTGTTCCAGAAAACAACCCCCAGCTCGCCTCTGCCATGAAGGAAGCAATGGGCCACCTGCAGGCCCAGAAGGTCCATCCAACTGAGCAACCAAGAAGACCTTCAAGGCAAGCAACCAGCAGGAACACACACCCGCAGGCACACGCAGGCACTCACACACACCCAGCACACAGAGCCAGACACCCTGCCTGCTGGGACACAGAAGGGACAGGGCCCTGGCTGCATGCTGAGGGCAGCCCCACCCAGCCCTCTGCGTGACCTGCACAATCCCCCACTAGGGAATCCAAAGACTGGACACCCCAAGTCCCCACTGCCACGCCCGGTGGGTGTGTGGGCATAGCACTGGTGACCCTCCCAACAGGGCACTCCGAGGAGTCATTGATCATCCTAGGGCAGCTGGGGGGCACTGAGCCTGGACAGAAACCTCCGCCTTCTGTCCATGGCCCACCTGGACAGCACCCACAGTGAGACCAAGGCCACCCGCTCCTTGGCAGGCACGATTTATCCTCCACTAATGCCCTGTTGACCTGACCAATTAAATCTCTCAAATTTCATCTAATAGTTAGCAGACGAAGGGGGAAAGCCCTCCGCTGGCCTGACTGTCCCAGCCCTGGGAGCCAGTGCACAGAGCGGCTCCGCTCCCTCTCGGAGAGGAGAGTCGCTGGGGACCCCTCCCTCCCAGGCAGATGTCCGAGTTTATCTGCGGCTTACAGGCAGGTCACCCATAGGATCAGGAAAACATTTCCTGAAATGGAAAGGAACAGGATTGATGGGAAAACCCAAAGATGGCCCAAGGCCCATTTTTCTTTAATGATATTTCTGGGCAGGGGGTTCTCCTGAATGGCCTCCTGGGGTACGCCCCCAGGAAACCCCACACACACAGGACAAAAGCCAGACAGAGCTGAGGACTTGATAAGAGCGGAACCGAGGTGAGAAGAAAGAGGTCTGCGCCAATTACACCATCGATCCTCCGGCAAAATTCACTTAACGGCTTCACTGGGGCTGGATTGCCAGCAATGACTTAATCCTTGGCCCTGGAAGTCCATCCTGGGGCCTCTGGGAATGGCCCTTCAAGCCCTGGCCAAGGAATGACCAGCTGGACACACTGGAGCTGCCAGATGGCACGTGGGCCTGCTGTGCTCTCCCATGGGCTGGTCACCTGCCCAGGGGAGCCTGAGACGTGGGGGCTGGCCCTGGCAGCCCCCACAACAGCTGCAGTTTGGCCCCTGGGGTCCCTGGCCCCTGAGTGCTGTAGGTAAGGCCCCAGAGTCTCTGTGGCAGGTGTCCTGTGCCCGCAGTCAAGCCGCACGTCCATGGCAGGCTCACCCGCTGCACTCACCTCTCTGGCCAGGCTGTCCTCACTCTCGGCCAAGCCCGCACGCCAGCCTGGGCCTCCTGACCTGTCTCCTCCAGCCCCGCCATCTCCTCTCCGTGCCCAGCCCACAGGTCCTGAGCTCTCCCCATCTAGAGGGAGTGCACCCTGCAGTTCTGGCCAGACAGCTCAGATGCCACCTCCTCTGGGCACCCTTCCAGCTCTGTCCCTCAGTGGAGGCCCTCAGCACCGGTCACACTGCAGTCCCTCCACCAGACATCTGCAGCCACGGGAGCCTGGAGCAGGGGTGGACAGTGTGCTCGGAGCCTCAGGCCACGAGACCCAGCCCAGGCCTGCCTCCCTGGGGGTGGCCAAGCTTCCACTCTGGCCTCCTTCTCCCCACATGAGCCCAAAGAGGGTCAGCCAGGATGACCTCAGGCCCTCCCGGCCCCAAAGCCCCTGAGCCAGGTCTGCCTCCACCTCTCATCTGCCCAAGAGCCCTTCCACATCTTCTTGGCACATGCCATCGTCACCCTCGGGGCAAAATCCCTGGAAAGCAGATCCCTGGAAAGCAAAATCCCTGTCCCCAGATGTGCTGTGTGGGGTCTTGGCTGTGGGCTGGGCAGATGCAGTGCGGGGCCGTCTCACGGGGCAGGGAAAGAGGCCACCCCAGCAGTGGCAGGCCTGGCAGGGAGACCAGGGGTCAGAGCCCCAGGCAGGGCAGGGGGAGGGCAGGAGGCACCCAGCCAGGGGCAGCGTCCCACAGGCCCCAGTCCTGCTGAAGTCCGGGCATCCGACAACTCCCCAGAGGGCCAGGGGCCTGGGAGCTCCACTGCAGCCTCAACAGGGTGTCCCCCAGCTTTCTGTCACTGTGACCAACATACCTGGCATAACCATGGTTTCAGAGGTTCCGTCCACGGTCAGCCAGCTCCATTGCTCCAGCCGGAGATGAGGCAGAGCAACGTGGTGGCAGAGGATGGCCACTCAGCCCATGGCAGCCGGGCAGCAGAGACAGCAAGAGAAGAAGGAACCAGGGACAAGAGGCAGTCCCCAGGGACACACTCCAGGGACCTTCCTCCAGCTACACCCCACCCACTGTTTCCACTCCTCCAGGAACCCTCTCGGCCATCAGTGGACTAGTCCACTCCTGCGTCAGACCCTTGCGTCCATCACTCCCAGAGCCCCAGGTCTGGACGCTGCTGCACTGGGGACCGAGCCTGAAGCACACGAGGTCCATGTCATAAGAGCAGGTCACAGCAGAGTGCAGCTCGGGGTGGGGCAGGGTCCTTCAACCTCAGCTTCTGCTAGGGTCCCGGCCTCTCAGCACCACCCAGGCCACTGCCTCTCTCCAGCTTCTAGAAGCCCCCAGCCCCTCTCCCAGCCAGTCAGCAGCCATGGGCCACCTGCTGGACATTAGCTCCCGTCATGTGACAAAGGACTGCAGGAGCTTGGGGAGGGCAGCCACTCCACCTGAGGCTCAGGAGGGATCTCAGCACCGCCGGGTCCACGGCAGCCCCAGGTCCATGGCAGGCCCACCAGGTGCACTCACCCATCTGGCCAGGCTGTCCTCACTCTGCAGACAGGGCCCTGACAGAGGCAGCAAGCTAAAATGAGGTCCCTAGGGGGCCCTAACCCAGGGTGACTGGCACCCTTGTACAAGAGATTAGGACACAGAGGACGACACTTGAGGACACAGGGCCAAGAGCGCCATCTGTAAACCAAGGAGAGAGGCCTCAGGAGACCAGTCCTGCCCACACCTTGGTCTCAGACTTCCAGCCTGCAGAACTGTGAGAATAAACTGTAGCTTCACCCACCCGGGCTGTGGCTCTCACTACAGCCGCCCTAACCAACCAGCACAAGGCTGGGCACTAGGGAGCCATGGAAGGTGCATGAGCAGGGGAGGGCTACAAGCAGAGCTGTGCCTTTGAGAGGTCATTCTGGCAGTGCAGGCCAGGTAGAGGGTTAAGAGAAGGGTCTCCACCACCCTCCATATCCATAAGCCCCCCCAGCAGCTGAGGGCACTCTGGGCACCATGATTGGCTCAGCCAAGCCCAAGGCCAGGTGCTCGAGGCCAGTGGTCACTTAGCAGAACATGCTCCAGCCTCCCACATCCAGGCCAGGCAGGGCTAGGTGACCCTACTGGGTCTCCAGCCTTCCTGCGGGCCTCAGAAGGCTTTCCGGTGGCCTTTCACACCTAGAATAAGCACCTCCCCAGCCAGTGCCCAGAGGGAGGCGAGTGGGTGGAGTGCCCCGTGGGGCGGAGTCGGCCCTGCCCTGCTCCCTGTTCTCCAGTGTGCCAGGGTCAAGAGGCAGTCCCCAGGGACTCACTCCAGGGACCTTCCTCCAGCTACACCCCACCCAAAGCCACCTGCCAGGGCGGTGGGAAGAAGCACAGAGAGGCTCGGCCACACCTTACCCTGCAGCAAAGGACCAGGGACCTGGCTCTCCCCAGTGTCGCCTCAGGCCAACCCTGCTGCACCCAGCCAGCCAGAGGCCAGAGCCACAGAGTCCTGGCACCCAGCAAGACCAAGACGGTGGGGGTCCCCACTGTGCCCTCACCACAAAGGCCAGGCCCACACGGGGATGAGGGTGAGGAAGGCCAGGCCCAGCCACACGATGACACCGTGCCTGTGCACCTCCCCCGGGAACAGCCTGCTGCTGGCCTGGTGTCAGGCAGGAGGACAGGAAACAGGCTGAGTTTGGATATGGTCAGAGGTGGTGACCTGGACAGCTACTGCCCCAGGCAGAGCAGAAAGCAACAGAAGAGAACATGACTCCCTGTGGGCTCTGCCCAGGGACAGACAGGTCCTGAGCTGCTCCCACCTGCCCCACAGAGGGGGGACCCCCACCCCGCCAGGCCTGAGGGGAGAGCCTCCTGGACACAAAGCTCTGCATCCACCATGTAGCCAGCATGCACTGCTCAGGACCAGTCCAGCTCCAGCTGCCCCATGTTTGCATAATCAGCATCTCACAACACCCCAGCCAGCCTGGCTCGTAGCACCCAATGTGCGGCGCCGTGAACACGCAGGAAGCTCTCCGGGCTGCAGCCAGGCCCCCAGAGCCCCTAGGCCCAGAGTGGAGTGTGGACACCTGGCACTGGCTCTGCGGGAGGGAAAGGGAGTATGGGAATGGGTGACCTGCCAGGACTCCCGAGCTGGACCGGCACCCTCCACCATGGGTCCTGGGCCTCCTGCTTCTGGTCCCGAGCTCAGGGTTCTCCGCGTCCGTGAACTGGGCTAGTCCTGGGCAAACGAGGAGGGGCCTCAGGACCACAGGGAGCCCAGAGAAAAGGTGGCAGCCCCACCTGGCACCTCCAGAGCCCTGCAAGACGCTCATCGTGGAAGTGATCAGTGACAACAGCTTGGAGCTGGAGCAGGACGGGCTTCTGGACCAATTAACCCTAAGGATCCCCAGGCACTGACCCTGCCCCGCCCACCACTCCAGGCCCCCAGGATTCCTCCAAGGACCTGATCTTGGCCTGGGGGCAACAAGTCCCTGGCCCTCTGGGAAGGACTCTGGGTGGACAGCACACACATTCAAAGGGCAAGGGAGGGCGTCTCCCGGAAGGCCAGCTGGCTGCTCCTGCTGCCCTGGGCACCCCCCGCTCCACCGCCCACATTCCCACATGGGGGATGCAGCCCCAGCCCCCAGGTCACCCATTCCCACACTCCATGTCCCGAGGGTCACCCTCCTGAAGGGGACCCCTAATCGCATCTCAAGGTGAGACAGAGGTTGGGCCTGCACCCATGTCTGGCCCCTGCCCACCCCATGCTGAGGCTCCAGGCAGGGTGGTAGTGGCCTGGCAGTGCTGGCCCAGAGGCAGGGTCTCCACTGCTGCCCTGCCCAGGCAGCATGATGGCATCCACTACCTGGTGGGGTTGCTCAGCTGGCAGGGCCCTGAGGCGCCAGGCTGGGAAGGGAGTCTGGGAAGCCTACACTGAGGGGTGAGCAGCATGGGGCAGACCCAGGGCCCAGGCTGGGGCGGGGCCAGTTCTGATTAGGCTGGGCTGTGATTGAGGCCCTGTGGCGTGTCCAAGGCACAGGTCTGGACTTCGAGCTAGAAGCATACTCAGCTGGAGGAGGGTGGGATGGGGCGCACCGGTACAGCAAAGGTACCGCTGAGGGCTGTCATGTCCCAGGTGTGGGGACACATGCAGGGGGAGGGCTGGGTTTCAGGAAGTCTCAGGACTGCCCATTAGTCCTGCTGCCAGTTCTAGCCCCTCACTCCACTGGCTTCTGACGGAGCGCCTGGGGTGTGGGGTGCACAGGCTGGGGGTGCAGCCAGGCCCAGGCAAGGGGACTGGTTCCCACAGTCCCCAGTGTAGAGGCAGTTGAGGAGGCTGGATCTGGAAAAGGCTGGCTGGACCTGGACCCTGAAGGCCAGGCAGAGGGCCACAGTGACCATGTGGCTGGTGCTCTGGGCCGAGTTAGACCTCCTCCCCAATTCCCATGTGGAAATCCTGACCCCAGGACTGCAGATTGTGACCAGGTGACTAAGATAAACTGCAGTCACTAGGGGCCTGTGACCCAACATGGTGTCCTTATAAGAAGAGGCCCAGACACAGACCTGCCAAAGGGAAGACCCTGTGAGGACTCGGGGAGAAGACACAGCTGCTCCAGGAAAAGGCCCCAGGAGCCGGGCTTCGCCTCCAGGACTGAGATGAGCCCAGCGTGTAAGACAGGCTGACTGTGGCAGCTCGGCAGGCCAGCAGCAACCAAGGCAGACAGGTACCAAGAGGGGAGTAAGTCTGCCGTTGGCCAGTGAGAAGGCTCACGCCCACTCTGGCTGGGGACCCAGCCCAGGCCCCCTAGGAGCCTCCACTCCCTCCCACCCTCCTCTTCCGACCCTCTCTGGAGTCCCTGCTCTCACCAGGGCACAGTCACACCCGTGGCTTCACCCCTTGCCCTGCCCACCCCACAGCCCAAGGACCTGTCCAGGGAGGCAGAGGCCAGTCCCCAAGAGCCCCATCCAGCCTGGCTCCAAGTGCCCAGCAGGGGAAGGCTGGGGACAAATCTCCTTCCCTGGCCCACCCCAAACCAGCCTCTTGCCAAACACAGTCAATAAATTATTCAGTTTGCAAAATGCCATTATGTGTGAGTTTACTTAATTGAATAGAATAATTTATGGTAAAATCTGGGGAGAAGAAGATCGATGAGGAGTGGCATAGAGGGATGATTGAGTTTCGGTGAAGGCAATTTGATTTTTATCCCTCATTATAATAATGTTAAGGGGAAAACATCAACTTGGGTCAGAATCAATATTTGCAGAGTGGCTGGACCATGAATTTTAACTGGAGGTGGTGAGGAGGTGGCCGGGCGCATCAATAATTAATGCCGCGTCTGCCGCCGCACAGTGCGGCTGGGTTTGGGTACAAATGCCTGCTACCCGAGGACTTGCTGGTGATCATAAAAGATAATTTAGGAGCAAGTCTGTTGCTGATGCGTGTACAACACGCCCAGCGTGATTCAGGACGCAGCTCCATGGCTGCCCCACAGATCACCCCAGACAGATGGTGCCCAGAGCACCGCTGCTCCTCCTGCGAGGAGCCCTGGGCCAGGGAGCCACGAGGCCCGGCCACCGGTGTCAGGTCTGATTCCCAGCTTAGCCCCTGTCCAGACCCCATCCCACCTACCGCCCTGCACCCCTCGCCCTCAGAGGCACTGGACCGGCAGCTTGGCAAGTCTGAGAGGGGAAGAGCACAGGGGCCAGGCAAGAGCACAAGACCCAGAGCAGGTCACCTGTGCTCAGCAGCCTCCGTCCCTCCCCTGGAGAACAAAGTGGCATCCCTGCCTCCCTGGCTCTGGGTCTGAGTGCTCTGGCCCCAGGAACTTCCTTGGTGTGTTCTGTCCAGACCCCACCCACCCCTGCCGCAGGTGTGCGTGCTCACACCTGTAGAGAGAACATAGGCGTGGGAGATCCCCAAGAGCAGCTCACTGAGCCCCAGGCCTCAGCATCCTGCCCCCTGCACCAGAGCCTCCCTCAGCACCCCACAGCCTTTCTGCACCCCATTTGCATGTGGCTGCCCCCAGGGCACCATACTATTTGACCTTAGACCTCACGACAGCCGTCCCTTTTCATAGATGAGAACACTAAGGGCCAAGGAGGCAGAGGGCCTCGGCACCAGCCTGGCAGAGCCAGCCTCAGGTCTGCAGGATGCCCATCTTCCACCCTCACCAGACAACCTGGCTTCCCCAGCGCCACTCCCACGGGGCAGGGCTCTGCTCTAGAGTGGGGCCACCACAGCTCTGCTGACCTGGCAAAGAGCCCAGTCACCATTTCAGGCCCTCTTGGGGACCAGGGTCCATCTGCCCCATATGGAAAGGAGCTGCAAGCTATCAGCCTTCCTGGGGAAAGGCCTCCGGGGGCCTGGGCACACTAGGTAATGCCAGGCCCTCTCCCCAGCCTGGGTCCAGAGTGAAGGAAGTCTTGGTGGTCAGGACTAGCGGATGAGGAGGTGGGTGGATGGGTGGTAGACAGAGGGAGGAGAGATGGGTGGATGAGGGATGCAGACGTGGTTATATGGGAAATAGGTGGGCAAATGAGTGACAGAAGGAGGAAGGAAGGGTGGGCGGGCAGGTGGGTAGAGGGGCATATGGGAGAGAGGACTGGCCCTAAAAGGACGCGGACCATACTAGTGCAAGCCCCTCAGGTGGGCTAGAGGTGGCGACCCAGCCGCCCTCCCCAGCTTCTAGTGGCCTTCCGGCCAGCCAGCATGGAGCAGCCTTCGGAGGAAGCCCAGTGTGGCCGAGAGCGCTGCGCCCCTCCACCTGCACCGGTTCTCAGCACGAGCAGGCCAGGGTGGGCCAGGGTGGGCAGATGCCAATAAAGGAAGCCCACGCCACTGTCACCTGTCACACAAAGGATGAGAGAAGCAGGCAGAAATGGCCTGGAGGGAGATGCAGGGCAGGGCAACGGCTCCAGATATGAGAGACCCTTGGTCTCAAAAAGGGAACAAAAGCCACTGAACCAGAGCCCCTCAACTGCTGGCACCATAGTGCCCCGTGACCCTGGGCCCTGGTCACCCCTGGCCCATCCTCTCCTCCCCCAAACTTGAGCCCCCTCCCTGGAGAGCTCTGTCCCCACCTGGAGCCCCCATCCCCCCACTGTCCCCGCCTCCCCACCCCCGCCTGCATCCCACGCACCAACCCTCCTGGCTGTTTCACGGGCCCCTGATGTCACCTTCCTCCTGCCCCGCCAGGGTGCAGCGCACATTCAACCACTAGCTCTCCGAGAAACAGCACCTCACACACAAGTTCAGTATCAATGTCGCTGTGGGAAAGGTGCATGCACACAAATCACAGAGTAAGAACAAGTGGGCGCGTGGCCATGCCTGCAATCCCAGCGACTCGAGGCTGAGGCCGGAGGATGCCAAGTTCAAGGTAAGCCTCAGCCACTTAGCAAGACCCTATCTCAAAATAAAAAATAAAAAAGGGCCGGGGTGGAGCACTACCGGGTTTGATTCCCAACACCACCAAAAAAAAAAAGAAGTAAAAGGAGAATGTGTACCATACTCTCCAATGTGGACTCCACCTCCCCGATGGTCACAGGGACTGGCGGATTCACGTCTTCACAGCCAGCCCCGTCACTGCCATAAATGTGATCCGACAAAGGAAGTCACATCTTTCTTTCAAATGAAGTCATTGTCACTAAATGTGATGTGTGACTCACTGTTCGACCATCTCCAGCCTGCACACAAATTTAATTCATTCAACCAGCGCGCCGTGCCAACCCCCCAGACTCTAGTTAGCTTCCACGCTGTAGCAGGGATCGGGACATGATTTGATTCCACATTATTTAATGACAAATGTGTTTAGCAACTGGCTTGAAAAGCTTTAAAACATCACTGCGTCTTGCCAGCCAGAGGAGCTGGCGCCCAGCGCAGCTGCCTGCAGCCTGTGTCTGGGTGCAGAGGCCCTCCCAGAGCTGCCCTCAGGACACCACCTGGGGCCTTTGGAAGCACCTCAGCCTCAGCAGGTCCCCAGACGGTGCTGCCACACCAGAACCGTAGGGCTATGCCGCCCACCAGCTGGGCCTCCTCCACCCCTCCTGAGCCTGGCACCGCCCACTCTGCCCATCTCCCAGGCTGTGCACGGCCTGCTGGAGGCTCCCAGCCCCACCCAGCTGCCAGCTCACCCCCAGCACAGGCCTAGGGAGTTAGAGAAGAGCAGGGACACTGTGGCCTCTGTCCAGCCTCCTGCAGAGCAAGCGCCCAGGTCGTCTCACACGCTGACCGCTGCGTCCTTAGGCAAGCAGGAACCTCTCCTCCATCCTGCAGAAGAGGACATTGCAGCCCAGCCACTCCAGGGCCCATGCTGGGGTGACATGGAGCCAGACACCTGCTGCTCTCACCCAGGTGCCCAGCCAGGTGGCGGCAAGAGGGACTACTGCTCCAGGAGAGCAGAGCCTCCCTCCTGAGCTGTAGGGTCGGCTGAACCTCTGCAGAAGCCATTTCTGCCACCGTGGACTTGACCCTTTACCAAGTGCCCACGATAAATGCCCAGGTCTCAGCCAGAGGCCACAGGAGGCTCAGGTTTTTTTCCTTAAATAAAAGAACATCCATAAGAGACATAAATCGCCTTCCTCCTGCCCCGCCAGGGGTGCCGGAGGTGGCCTTCCGGTGAGGCGCGGGGAAGCAGGCTGCCTGGTGAGGTGGAGGATGAGATGGGTGAACATCCACAAGAAACATGAGTCAGACCAGCCAGGAGGCAGCCGGGGCTGACCAGCCACAGGAAGCAGCTCGGAGCAGGCCGACCGCACCGGCGGGCAGGGTCTCGCTTCAAGGTGAAGGAACGTTCCGAGTATCTTAAATGGAAAGCTGGGTTATAAGCAGAGCGTTGCCTGAGGTTTTTGGTGAAAGACCTGCCGTACCCTTGCCCTGCTTGTCCCCCGCCTTGGCCCTGGGTCTCCCTGGGCTTGCCTGAGAGTCCAAGTCCTGACCTCCCCTTGGCAGTAGGGTCTGGTTGGAGGTGCCAGGGGACAGAGACACACTTATGCACTGTGAAGAGGACAAGGTAGCCCCCCTGGGTGGGGCACATGGAAAGAAGTGGGTTAGGGGGACCAGGGAGTCCACAGGGCCGAGGTGCAGATGCCCAGGGGCTGATGGGATTGAAGGTCTGGGGGACAGGTGCCCCATGGGGAGAAGAAGCCACGGGGCAGGGCATGTAGAGTGCTGAGGGCCCCCTGAGGCCGAGCGGGCAGGCCCAGGAAGGGCTCAGGGGCTGAGAGCAGCCAGGGAGCGTGGAGGAGGAGTGGGGACCAGACGTCAAGAAAGGGCCAACAGGGAGCCTGGCTTGGAGGAGGCTGCGAGAGCTCGGTCCTCAGACCTCGAGGTGGGGAGGCAGGGCTGGCGGCCCATGCCGGGGACCCTCCCAGCCCCCTTGAGCACAGAGGCGCCCTGGCTGGCATCCTGGAGCAGGGCTGGGACACACACCAGGCCTCACTCTGCCAAGGCTGTTTCCAATGTCCCCTCCCCGCTCTGGCGTTCACACCCGTATATTGACACCCAGGTGGGCTGCTGGGTGCCCCCCTCACACCTGGCAGAGAGGGGCTGGGGGGGCAGGCCAGCATCCACCGCCACCCGACACCCAAGGATGCCGCCCTGGGGCCCCTCCCCAGCCCCGGGCCTGCCCTGGCTGGGCTTCACAGACCCGAGGGCCGCTGCAGGCCCAGGGGGCAGAGAAGCCCCGCCCAGGCCTGCGAACAGCCTCCCTCTTTCTCTCTGAACCTGGGGCAGCGCCGCTCCCGTGAGCCTTGCCTCCCTGGACTATAACACAGGTGACTCTGGTACCAACTGGGCCTGGACCAGCAGGGCTTTACAATGCCTATGGCGAGGACCCGGCAGAGCTTCCTGTGTCCCTGCCTGCACCATGAGCACTTTAAGCATATTTTTCTACTTCCCAGATTGGGAAGGGAGCTCAGAGAGGGTAAGTGGCCATTCCAGGTCACACAGCCAGTAGATGCAAAGCCTGCTGTGGACTCACACAGTGTCTGCCTGTGCAAGGGTCACTGACTTTTACCACCTGCCAGGCCCTGCCAAGCCCCTCACTGAAGTCACACCCTTAGCTGACCCAGGAAAGGTGTGTGGATGCTTTTCTCTATTTTCAGAGGAGCACACAGTGGCATAGAGAGGTTCGATGGCATCCCTGGAGTCACATAGCTGAGAGGAACTTGCTCCCAGACAAGCCGTGGGTCCAGGTACTGAGGTCCCCGCTGCCTGACCTATCTATGTATCTGTGACCTTGGACGAGGGGCCCAGGGATGGTAGGCAGACACTGGCAGGCCCTGGAAGGTGGGGTCCCAGGCTGAGCCGATACTGCCCCCCGCTGTGCCCTGATAGCGAGAGCCAGGAGGGCCGCCTCAGGCTGCCTGGTCCACACCCTGCGGGGGCTGAGAAGCATTGCCACACGCCTGCCTCAGTGCGGGGACCCTGCCCAACCCTCACCCAAGACATCGCAGGACCAGGGTCATAATTTGGGGGCTCGGGTGCAAAACTGGAGATGCCGGGCTCTGTCCAAGCACCTTGAAGCATCAAGGTGATGGTGACTCCATGTGGGCCCAAGGCCACCCAGGTCAGCCCTGGCCCTCAACCCCCTGTCCCTCTAATCCCACCCTGCTCCCCCTCACCCTCCCTACCTCTTCCTCACCAGCGCACAGGGCTGCCCCGTGGGACCCTGGGAAACCCCCAGGGTCTAGGCCAGTCTGCCCAGCACTCTAGCCTTCAAGTCCCAATCCTGGAAGGCCCGGCCACCTTCCCCAGGGGGGTCCTGGCCTCCGATAAAGGTGTCCCTGTAGAAGCTTCTGGAAGAAAATGCTTGTATTCTACTCCAGGCTCCTTCAAGGGGGCCCCGACGCAGCCCAGGGCCCTGAGCTACACTTCCAGATGCCCAGATCCCCCCACCCTGAGAAGCTGGGACCCTGAGACCCCAGGCCCCAGCCTCCCTCCCTCGGCAGCTGCTGAGGCTTCCTGCTACCCTCAGGAACTGGTCCCATGGTCCAGAATCGAGACCCAGGTGCCCAGTGGTATGCTCTGAACATGCAGCCTGCCCACCCTGGGTTCACGGGCCACACTCACTCCCGCCACTGGGAAGGGGCCACTGTCCACTAGGATGCCAGGCCAGCCTGACCCCTCCTGCCCTGCCTGGAAGAAGGCCCTGGGGGACCTGTGTGCAGCAGGACTCCTGCTCTGTATCTGGGCTTAGGGGGAGATGTGCCCATGACAAAGGTCTGTGGAAGACCAAGGCCGGGAGGGCAGCTGGGAGGGCCAGCCCCCAGGTGGCTGTGAAAACTCCCTTCTGAAGCCAAATTCCAAGGCTGCTGGGAAAGTGGCAACTGGAAGCCAGTGCCTCCCGTCCTCTTGTCCTCCCGTCCTCCGCCTGGGTCCAGATTGAAGCTGAGCAGGCCTGGCTCCAGGAGGCCCGGCAAATGCTGGATGGGAGGCTGGGGTGGACGGGCCGTAGATCACGCCAGCTGTCCCCATCTCAGCTGAGGCCCCTCGCCTCATAAAGATGCCACAGGCCTGCGCCAGCTCAGCCAGGCCCACAAATCATGGCCGGGTGTGGGATTTAGAGCGTCACCCTCTGCCAGGCGGATCCGCTCCCCTGGACGGCCACCGAGGCTTCGAGAAATACAGCCTGTCTTTCCTGGTGCTGGAGAAAAGGGAGATTTATTCCACACCACAGAGCCCGGGTCCGACGGCGGGGACGACAGAGGCAGCCCGGCGGCTGCTCCTCCTACAGGAAGGAAAGTCAAGGCATGGGGTGGAGAGTACCTGCCCAGACCCACGGTTCCCTGGTGTCCAGGCCCCACCCAGCCTCCCCCAGCACCCCTGGTCCTGCCAGTCCGTGCCTGGGCCACCAGACCCGGGTGCAGGGTCTCTGTGAGCAGCAGTTCTCTTGGACAGGAAGGCCGTTCCACCCCCTGCACAATACGCCTTCCCAGACGGTGACGAACCAGGGACCGCAGCAGAAGCCTCGGGATGGGAGCAAACCCAGGGAGAGGAGTGGCCTGCTCAACCCGCCCTCGCCCTGCGCCAGGGCCAGAGGACACACCAGGATAGGGTCTGGCTGCAGGTGGGCTGGCACGAGGCCTGTGCCCCAGGCAGCAAATCCTGTTTGACCTCACAGTCCCAGGAGACGAGGTGACGGCAGGGAGACTGTCACAGGGCGGTCTCACAGGAGCCGCCCCTGGGGTTCTCAGGGACGTCACGTCACTAACCCTCCTCCAGCCTCAGGGCAAGGCTGGACTGCCCAGACCACACCAGCAATTAGACTCCATGACGCTGGCGCAGTGGCCATCCACCACCTTCCATCCTGCCCTGCCCCCCACTCTGGGCACCAAGTTCACCATGAGGCCCAGGCCTGGGCCCATCAGCCTTGGGCAGCCACCCAGGATTCCTCCCTGTTCAGGTGCCAGGGAACAGACTCTGGACTTCAAAGACTGAGTGAGGGGCCTCTGCTCGTGGGAACCTAGTCATGGGTGGAACAGTCCCCACCCCCAGGAGCTCCCTGCTGTCCAGGGAGCCCAGACCATGGGGACAGGAAGGCCTACACCATATGTTGCTCCTTACACTTGAGGGTTCTGAGGCCTTCGCTTCCCAGAAGCCTCGGCCCTCCTGTCCACTCAAATCTGTCACTCCAGAGACCTCCCAGAGATGACCAGACCTGGGGGCTCAGCTGTCAAGGAGGACCCTGCCGAGGCCCACGTGGGACAATGGGTCTGAGTGTGGCCTGCAGGGCTCAGAGCCCAGGGAGTGGGGCTCACCCCTGAGAGGCCGGCAGGGTCCTGGTGCCTGCAACAGGCTGGGCCAGAGAAGGGATGGTGGCCAATGAGAGGGCTCCCGATGGCCAGAGCCAGAAGCCTCTTGCGTATGAATGGAAGTCGTGCGGGACAGAACTCAGAATAGACCATGAATACCCACAGACCCCACGGAGGCAGGCAAGGAACTAATGGGAGGAGAGGCTCGGGAACCCCCAGTCACTTCTGTGTTCCACCCTCACAAACTGTGGGGTCCTGGGGGGGTCCTGGGCCAGAAGGACACAAGACACTGAGGCTGCCTTCCGTGGTTAGCAACGCCCCTTCCCTTGGTCAGCTGTGACATGTGCGCCTCGCTACTCAGGGACACGTTCTCGGGGCAGCGTCTGGGTACCTGGGGCGCTGCACGATCTTCAGAGTTCCTCTATAAAAGGAAAGGAAAGTTGATTTTCTTAAAGATGACTGAAAAAATACAGCACAGCAAAGGCGAAGGCTTGATGCCCCTGGGGCGGGTGAGAGCCTTGGGCAGGGGGACGGGGACTGGCGACTCCCAGCAGGACCTGAAGGGAGGACCCCTGGAGGGCCCTTCCCTGAGGCCACTGCTGTCTCCTGCCTGGACTCCATGGAAGGAGACTCTGCCTCCCTGACCTGTCCTTGTCCAAGGGAGAGACAGACCTGGGCTTGGGCCTCAGTGTCCCCATTCATGGCCTGGTTGGGGACAGGGACTGCAAGGCCACCCAGCTGGGAGTTCTGAGTGGGTCCCACCACACAGGCTGCAGCCCAGGAGCCTCTCCTGGCTCCCAGCCGCCTGCCCAGGACCGCGCTGCACGCCACCCCCACGCCTTTGCTGACCCACAGGAAGGCCTGGTCTTGGCTGGCCTGGGGAATTCCTTCCCGGCCCCCTCCCAGCCTCCAGGGCTTCCTGTGTGGAAGTGGGCCTGGATCCCGCCTGGCTAAACACAATATCAGGAGGGAGAAATCTCCTTTGGACTTCCTGTTTGCTGGGAGCCGATCCCAGGGCCCGGCCCCAGAGCTCCTGACCTAAAAGAGGAATAGCCACCAGGCTCTTCACCCCAAGAGGGGCCCTCTAGTCACGGAGGGTAAAATCACAAGCAGAGGTCTCTGCAGATTCCCCTGGTGCAGGGCCACTTTGTCCCCTGCTCAAGCCTAGGACCACAACCACAGAGCCAGAGCACCATGCACCAGAGGCAGCCAGCACTGGCACTGGGGGAAGACAGGTGGGGACGGGCCAGCGTGGACACTCACATACAGTCTGACACTGGCCAAGAGGACACCGAGGCCCCCTCCCACCCCTGCTCCAGGAGGGCATCTGCGGCAATGACCTTGCTGCTTACTGGGCCCATCACCTGCCTGCCCAGGCTGCCCGTACTCGGCGCAGAGGGTCAGAGCCCCAAGAACCCCAAGATTTGCCTGGCTGCCCTTCCTGGGGGACAGGTCAAGAGGAAAACCGGCCTCCTTGCCGCCAGGGGCTCCATCGGGCAGGGAGGGAAGGGAGCCTCGCTGCCCTTGGGCTGTCATCTGCCAGGCACAGGGCTCTGCTGCCAAGCTGGCCACCCTTCCCGTCCGTCCCCAGAGCCCAGTGCCCAGCACCATCCCACCATCTCTGCTACTTCCATCCCCACTGCCCCCAAGCCATCTCCCCATGGCTGGTGCTTTGGGTCATGTCTGCCACTTCTGAGATGGTGACCCTGAGAGGAGCTCTCAGGACCTGAGGACCAAGCATTCTCCCTGGAAGCACACACTGCCCCCTGGCACCGGGATGCCACAGGGTCCCCAGCCCTCTACCCCAAGGGAGAAGTCTGCTCGGGGCATGGGGCCCTGGCTCCTCCTCCTCCCTGCTGACCCGTCCTTGGAGAAGGGAGAGTAGCCCGCCGGGACAGCAGGCCTGGGGCACTGGACAGGACCAGCACCTGCAGCATTCTCCTTACTCTGGGAGTAGGAAGGGCGGGCAGCTCCCAGGGCCCCCCACAGTGTGGCTCCTCCTCACCAGCCTGCCCCCACCCCAGCTGGAGCCTCTTCCCAGCCCCCCATGGGCCCTGGGAGCCCCTCCCCACCACACCCCATGTGTCCCCCAGTGCCAGGGCTGGGGTGGGTAGGGCAAGCAGAGCAGGCCCTGACTCGCTGGGTGAGTCAGGCGGGCACCTCGCCCCAAGGGAGCAGATGGCCTCGTGCCAGGCCAGCACTGTAGCCGTGAGAGCCACCGCCTGAGCTGCCTCCCGCCTGAGCCCCGCACAGCCCAGGCAGGCCCGTGCCTCCCCTGGGCCCTGGGTCCCCGGCCAGGCCCCTGCCTCCTCCCAGACACTGACTATCAGCAGCTGGCTCCCCACAGCCTTTACTCCTGCCCAGGCTCCAACCCGTCCCTGCTTCACAGAGGAAGACACAGGGAGGGGGCTCAAGTGCTCCCTGCGCCTCGGCCTCAGCTCCCCACCCCGTGTTCAGGGAGCGGGACACACAGACTCCTTGCAGGTGGCGTTAGGCGCCCGCGCTGGCTTCAGCCACAGTCAAAGGCTGGGTCCTGGGTGGCTGCAGCTTTCCCATCCATAAAATGGGTGCGCTGAGGTCCCCTCTGCTCCCCACGGGGTTCCCAGCCAGTAATGACAGGGCTGAGGGCTTTGATGTCCCAGATGAAAGGCCACTAAAAGCTCCCAGGCCAGCCCAGGACAGGGGATACCTTGTCCAGAAATGCAGACACCACCCTCCTAGACCCCGCCTGGGCTGTGGGAGTGGGCTCCACCTGGCCAGCCCCAGGGTCAGCCCACCCCACTTGGGCCTGACTGTAGAACCCCTGGGCCAGGACAGGCAGTGTGGATCAGAAGTGGCTCCCAGAGAGAAGCAAGACAGGGGAGGCGGCTGGGTGGTCTCTGCAGAAGGAGGGGATTTACCCAGGCTCCTGCCCCCCATGCAGCTGCATGGGTGAGCCATGCCGGGCAGTGCATGCTGGAAGCAAGAGCCCAGACCTGACTGCAGACCAAGGGACGGGCAGGCCCTGTGTTTAGCCAGCACTGTCCCCGAGTGAAGGGCCTCTGTGCAGAAGGTCAGTGGTCAGCACAGGCACCAGTCACAGGAGCGTGGGCTTCTCAGCCTCCCTCCTGAGCAACGTCCCGTCCCACCCTGCGGTCCACACCCTGAGCTCCCCTCCCACTGCAACCGAGTCCTCCAAACGCAGACAGAGCAGCTTGGATGGCATTTGGCTGGTGACGAATGACCTTCCCAGAAGTCTGACATCTGCCAGAGCCAACTCTGGCCTCGGAATGGGAGAACGGGGCCTGGGAGTAGGGCCAGCCCTGTATCAGCTGCAGCAGGGAACTGGGGTGGGGCCTAGGAGTAGACAGCCCTGCGACCTGAGCCACAGTGGCCACAAGACGGGGACCTATTTAAGGACAACAGAGGGTCCAGGGTAGGTGTTCTGCAAACCCTCAGGTGTGGCTTGGGCTCCTTGGGCTGCTTCTGCCCAGCCAGACCTCCCTAAGGAGACTCAGCCACTCAGCGGTTGTTCGTCCTTCCTTCAGCAAGGGCCCCTGGCCCCACTGGGGCCCAGCCTCATGCTACATAGGGGTGTAGGAATAACTCAGACCCCACCCCACCCGGAGGGCCCCACCGAGGCTGGGAGATAGGCAGAGACCACACACAGTGTGTAACGCCACAGGGAGGGGCCCAGGCAGCAGGGCCACCAAGGAGAGGCCTGTGCTTCCACCTAGAGCCAGGAGAGGGGCACCCAGCTGAGCCAGCCCTGGAGCAGGGGCATCCTGGGCACAGGGGCTGCCAGGACGCACCTGTGGGCAAGGGGCTCCCTGCCCTCACCCTTCCCAGAATCTGTACCAGAGCCTGGGGGCAGCAAGTGGTTGCCCAGGGTCAGGACCAAGGTCAGTCTCAGGTGGAGCAACCTGAGGCCAGAGGAGCACAGACGGGTGGACACCCCATAGCAGCCTCTGAAGGCCTGCATGTGGGGACACTGGTATGGGCTTGCAGGCGCACACAGTGAGAGGGCACTGGAGGTGCCTCAGCCAGGTGGACGAGGAAGTGCCCAGGCCAGGGAGTGAACGCTTGGACTTCAGGTCAGTGAGCTCCCAAGAGCCCAGCAGGCAGAGGCCAAGCAGCCAGGCCTGAGCCTCCCCTCCCTAACACAGGTGCTGGCCCTGCAAGGCGGGGTCTCCTGCCAGCTCTGAGTGTCCACAGGTGTGTCTGTCTCCTGGGAAGGCAGGCAGGGAACAAAGAAAACCCTCTGAGGGGCTGGTGTCACCTGTTTCAACTGCCGTCACCAGAAGAGGGCTGAGAACCGGCCCAGCTCCAAGCCTGGCTCCCCACCCAGGCTCCGGACCCCACAAACTACGTGGGGCTGAGAAGAGGGCAACTTGGGGGGTCAGAGAAGAAGCACGGTTTGAGTCCCAGCCTCGTCACCTGACGGTGTGCTCACCTGACCGTGTTCCAGAGTCCCTGGGACCCACAGGTACGTCCCTCCCATGCCCTGTGGCCTCCTCGCCCATGACTCCTGGAGGTGGCACCCTGGGGCGAGGGACAATGAATGGAACCTAGGAACAATGGGTGCATCTTTTATTCACAAATAAGAACTGTGGCGAGATGCCACCTACACGCCTGTACAGAGGCCTGAGCGCCCACAAAACGAATGGTGCCCAGGAACGCGGACGTGCCGGGCGGGGCATCCCTCGGCTTGGCAGGCACTGCTGCTCTGTGCTTGGTGCCCCCACCCTGCCCAGGGTGCCCCTAGAAAGAGCCCTCTCCAGCCCAGGAGACCTTCCATAGAAAACCATAAAAACATAGATCATTTGTCTTCAAATTCCCACTGCAAATCCGTGTTCGTAAGCAAAACAATACAAAAATAGGAACCCAACAGAACCTTATAAAACCCACCCTGCTGTCGGGACTGGTTTTTTGTGTGTTTTTTTTTGTTGTTGTTGTTTTGTTTTTTTGCTGTGGTTTTGGTAAGAATTCCTGCCGTGGAAGAAGGCAACATGTACCCGTGGTTCCGTCCTCGCCCGTGCCCTCGCTCGGGACACAGCGGGGTCCTCGAGGAAGGGAGGGGGCTCAAGGTCGGTCTTCGCACTCGGGAGACCCCACTGGCGCCGACCACTCTGCCAAGAGGAAAGGCTATGAAGGAAAAGGACCCGGTACTGAAAGAGCTGATGAGCACAGGTCGGTCCTGCTACAGAACTGCTTGCTGCAAGGGAGCGGGTCAGATGCAAACGCGACCGGCCACAGCAGAGGCCACTAGGCCGCGGCCAGAGCCCACACCCCGTCTGCTGGTGTCTGGAGTCCATAGCACCAAATGTGAAAAGAAGCAAAGTCCAACTCAAGGTCAAAGGCACTTGCGTGGCTGTTCCGTGGCGACAGTCTTCCGGTCTCTGCGCACCCACTTGCTGTCCTCGGCCAGCCGGCCCTTTCCTCCCCACGCTCCGTCTCCCCTCTGAGCCCCCCATCCTGCACAGACCCCACATCCTCCTCCCTATAACCCTCAGACATCCTCACGCCATCCACGTCCCGTCCTCACCCCCTGAACACCCCCCCCATGCCCAGTGCCCGGCCTCAGACGTCCACCTCCTGCGGCCCTGGCACGGCGGCGGCGGTGGCAATGCTGATGTCGAAGCAGGTGACCATCATGACATGGGCTTTGCACAGGTTCACACACTGCTCCAGGGCAGCTGTGGCCCGCTCCAGGGCCACCAGGTACTCAGCGGACTCAGGCTCCAGCTCCGGGTCCACCTCAACTAGAAGGTGGGACAGGGTCGGCCAGGGGCCAGCAGCGACCAGGCCCCACCCCAGTCCCTAGCAAGGCACCCGGGCCCATTAGAACCTCTCCCAGCACCGGAGGGCAACTAGAGGGCAGGGCACAGCTGGGGAGGGTCCTGCTGCCCAGTAGTTGGGGGGGGGGCACTTACACTGCTCCAGCCAGCGGCCCGGTTCCACCATTAGTCGGCCCTGGGTCTCAGCCAGCTCCTCGCACAGGTGGTCACGCTTGGCCTGCACCTCCCGAAGCCGCTGCTGCCTGCGCTCTGCCAGCCGCAGCTTGGAGCTGACACACACGGGGCCCTGGCAGCAGGGGACAGGCGCAAGAGGCCTCAGGCCTGGCCCACTAGCAGTCACGCGCAGGCTGTGGTTTGTTCCCAGGGCTCCCAGCACCCTGGCCTTGGCCATGGCCTCCCTCCACCCACCAGGCACACATGGGGGCCTCATAGACAGGGTAGAACCTGTGGGGGCCATGCCCAGAGCTCCTGGGCAGACAGCAGGGACCACCAGAGGCCCAGGGCTGGCAGGGCTGGCTCCTACCTTCTCCACATCCTGGGGGGGCTGTGGGAAGAGAAGGCGAGGTCAAGGGTCACCCATGCTCCAGAGGCTTGGCGAGCCCCAAGGATACACGGCCACCCTGGCTCCCAGTGTCCAGCCCCAGGCCCCGTGAGCCCTGACCTGGGCAGGGTCTTCCCTCGGGGGTGGGCGGTGCCGCTGCAGGCGCTGCACATCGTCGATCTCATACACCTTAATCTCAAAAGGCTCCTTCAGAGCGCCAGCCAGCGGCGGCAGGTCCACCCACTGCCCTGGGAGGCTGGGCTTCCGGCCCAGGGCAGCGGCGTCAGGCAGTGGGGCCGGAATCAGCCGTCGCCGCTGCAGACCTGGAAGGGAGAGCCAGAGCCAAGCGCTAGTGAGCAGAGACCAGGGCCCAGCTCCAGCCCTCTGCCACCCGCATAGCCACACCACTGCCCACAGCAGCAGCCGCACCGCCAGCCTCCCCCGGGGTTCCCTCCAACCCCTGACTGGCCACACCACCCTAGTAGCACTCCCTGGCCCCACTGCCCAGAGTCAGGGAGGGGCCAGAACACTGTTCCCTGCAGCCTTGGCAAGGGTTTCTAGGTAGCTGGGACACCACACCCAGGCTCTCACCTGGTTCCCTGGGGCCCAGCAGGGGGACTGTGCTTGGACAGGGGTGAGCCCATGAGGATCAGAAGAGACACACACGGGTGTACCAACCAACTGGGGGCCTGTGCCCACCCTGTGCCAGGACGTCCAACGCTTAAACTGCCAGGGACCTACATCTGTGAAGACTCCTTCTGTTTGTCCAGTCCCTGCTGACCTATGAACTGCCCAGGCCCCCATCCTATCCACCAAATGCCCCAGGGGTGCTCGCAACTATCGGGGCTGCGCACCCGGGCACCCTACAGGCCATGCCAGAGACCGCAGCTGTGAGGTGCCCCGCAGAGGCCCGCCCATGGGAGCCAGCACGGGCTGCTGGGAAGGCAGTAGCCTGGCATGGGGCGGGGGCAGGCGGCACCCCAGTGGCACTGGCGCCACCACCCACCTGTGGCCCTCTTCTTGGGGGACTTGAGGCTGCGGCAGCGGGCGCCTGGGGAGGCGGCCCCACTCTCGCTGGTGGAGTCAGGGGCTGAGGAGGCGCTGCCCGTGGCCTCGCTGTCACGCATCATGCTCTCATAGCCGCTGCTGCCGCCGCTGTGGTAGAAGAGCGCCGTGCGGCCCATGGCAGGTGGGAGCTCCCCACTCAGCACGCTGCTATTGTCACTGCCGTGGCCACTGCTGTAGCGCTGGGGCCTGCGGGGCGCGGTCACCTTGCTGTAGGGTGAGGGCAGGGCGGGGCCCACAGGTGGCCGCTCCTCAGCCACGTTCACGCCGCTGTCGTTACCGCTGTCTGAGTCGGCCGACCCCCATGAGGAGCCTCTGCCAGGAGCTCCACTGGCCGCCAACTCATGGACACGGCTGTGGGCAGCCCGGAGCGCCTGCTTGGTGCCCATGATGGTGCCACGGCCAGCCTTGGCCCCGAGGCCAGGCGCAGCCCGTGGAGCCATCCGGGGACCCATCACAGGGCCACCAGGGGTCCTGCCCACCGCAGGGGCCAGTGGCTTCACTGATGCTCCCAAGGCCCGAGACCCGCTGGCCACGAGGCTACGGCCCTTGGCCCCACCAGTGGGGGGCTTGGGGGCTCCCATGCCCTTAGCCGGGCTGCCCCGACAGGCAGGGGCAGGCCCAGGTGTGGGGCTGGTGGGCGGGACGCCCAGCCTGGGCACAGCCCTGGGTGGCCGCCCGGGGGCCTCCCTGACCTTGCTGCTGCCGTGTGCCAGGCCCTCACTCCGCTCCAGGGACGCATGGCCGGTGGAACGGTGCACTGCCTCCATCTTGGCAGCTCGAGCTTTCAGGCTGGATGTAGCCCTGGGAATGGAGTGGTCAACCCGGCCACTGGGCCTGGACTCTTCCTCCCCACGGAAGACGGCAGCTGCCCCGGCCCGGGGCAGGCCCAGGGCCTGGGGAGGGGCCGACCCCCCGCAGTTCTGCTCTAGGCTGGACTTGCGCACAGGTGGAGTGGGGGGAACCGCCCCGCTGGGCCTTGGGAAGAAGCCCCCCTTGAGAGCCAAGCTCCTCTTGCTGCTGGGGGAGGCCTTCAGGCTGCCTGAGCAGATGGCCTCAGTCAGGGTGTCCCCACAGGACCCGGCAGGTGTAGTCACACCCAGAGTGGTGGCACCTCTCCGCAAGGGTGGGATCCGAGCCACAGCCTCAGGCCTGCAGCCCCCCCTGGCTGCCACCTCGTACCCGTCCACCACCCTCTGGGCACCAGCCAGCACGGCCTGTGCCTCAGGCATCCGGGAGATGCCCAGGGTGGGGCTTGAGGCCCCAACGGCAGAGGCCAGCTGCAGCATGTCACAGTCATCAGCACGGAGCAGCCAGGGGTCCTCCAGTAGGCCTCCAGGGCCGGGTGGGCTCCGGCTGGGGCGGGTGCATCCTGCTCGGCTGGCCAAGGAGGTAGTCCTAGGCTTCCGGGGGAGGCTGGAGTGGATGGTCTGAGCTGTGGCCGCCCCCCGTGGAGTCGCGTCCCAGGGCTCCCTGACAGATCGAGCCAGGGCTGCTGCAGTAGCCTCCCGAGGGTGAGGACTGTGGGCTGGACCAGGACAGACGGGCCCACCATGCTCTGAAGACCTGCAGCTGCTCTCCTCCGGGACACTGCTCAGGGGAGAGGTGTCTGCAGGACCAGATCCTGCTGGGAAGTTGGGGCTGAAGGGGGGCCCTGGTGTAGGGCTGGAGCTATTGGCAGTGCACACGCTGACCTCGCTAAGCCAGGAGCTGATGGACGGGCCAGAGCTGCTGCCTGCCCAGGCCGTGCCCTCCAGGGCTCCTGCAGAGCCACAGGGACCCTCAGGTGCCTGCGAAGTGTAGGCATCAAACTCATCATTGACACTGCTGATGATGCTGACTGGCCGAGAACCCGAGGCCAGGGCCTGCAGAGAGCAGCCGCTGCCAAAGCTGGCCAGGCTGGAGGGCCGTGTGGCCCCTGCCAGCCCCCCCAGGGGCAGCTCCTCCACCACTGTGAACACCAGCTCGTCCTCGCCGTTCAACTCCACGGGCTGCTGCAGGGTCACTGTGGTGGTCAGCAAGCCGCGATCCAGACAGCGGCTGCGAGTGGACGGGCAGGAGCAGGCCATGTCTGGGGAGGGAGGGGGCTGGCCCGCCTGCCCGCTCATGCCCACAGGGGGTGTCCGTACCATGCTGCTTGTACCCCCTCCCCCAGGATCTGCAGGGGCATCACAAGCTTCTGGCTGCTGAGGTGGCGGAGGGGCGGGGCTGGGCAGTGGCCTCCTGCCTCCATCCCCAGTGGCCAGGTCTGGGGCAGGTGGCTCGGGCCAAGTGCTGTTGTCCTTTCTCTGGTCACTCTGGGCACTAGGCCTAGAGGGCTCAGGGACACTCCGGTGTGTATCTGGGCCAGGGCTGCCTCGAGGGGTGCTGGCAGCCATTGGAGGGCCCAGAGCCTTCCTGGGGGACGCAGCCTCAGGGGGCGAGAGCTTCTTGCTCCCTCGGGCAGGGCTGGCCTGAGCTCCACCAGTGCCACCTGAGGGTCCCCAGGGGCCCTCACTGCCATCGATGCACTCCAACCGCTCCTGCAGCTCTGCGAAGGTGCTGCAGCGGAAGTGGTCGGCATCCCGAGGGCCCTCAGAGGGCCGGCGGCGGCTCAGCGCGGGGATGATGGGCACAAAGTCAGGCGGGCCCTCGTTGTCGGTGAGCTCCCGGTCTGACAGCGCAGCCCCGCTGGGCCCCACGTAGATGACCGTGTCACAGGACTGCTCACTGCTGGATGAGTAGTCAGGGTCACCAGGAAGGCCCGGCACTGGGCGGTCAGGGTCCAGGGCCACCGTGCGTGGATGGAAAGGCCTCAGGTGTGGGGGGCGCCGGGCCCGGCCCTCCTCGCAGGAACTCTCCCCGCCTGAGGAGCTGGACGCGTACTGGGGGAAGGCAAGGCAGAGCCCATGAGCATGCCCCCTCCACCCCTCCTGGCCTCCCACCCCAGCCCTGGACCCTCTCTACAGCACAAGGCTGTGGTCCAGCTCCTGCCCCCGCCTGGACCTGCACTAGACTTAGGCGCACAACACAAGGTCTTCTGGGTTTCTCTCCCTCCCATGACAGACAGACAGAAATGCCACAGAATGGCCCCAGGATTCAGCTCAGCGCTGCCTCATCCCAGAATGCCCCAAAGGCCACACTTAGGTGCTGTGACTTGTGCCAAGAAGTCCCCTGATGGGGGTGCCCCAGTCCCATTTGCCCTGGGCTTGGTTGGTGCGGGGCCTGCTGCTGCGCCAGGCAACCCCACCCCCCACGGGAGCAGCTCTGCCTCTGCCTAGTGCACCAGGGGCTTCAGGCTCAGCTGGCAGGGCTATGTGGATGCCACCCGCAGCCCCGGGACACTCAGACTATCAAGGACAGGCCCCTGCTGCTGCCACCCCAGGCCCCTGGAGGACACCGTAGCCTGGAGTTCCTCGGGTGGAAGGTGGACGGGATCAGAGCCCACCTTGGCCTTCTTTCTGCGCAGGCGGTGGATGCGGGCGGCCAGCTGCACGGTGCTGAGCGTCTCGGCGTGGTGGGCGGGCGCATCTGAGACGTGGGCGATCATTGTGGTCCGACAGCCAGCGGTGGCCAGGGACTCCCGCAGCAGCATGGTAAGGCTGTGGTCCCTGAGGGCCAAGAGGCTCAGAGGCCCAGCCTGGGAGCGCCTCGGGGTAGGAGGCTGGGCGGGGTGTGTGCTCAAGGCTGGAGCAGGGGCAGGCTCCCTCCAGGACCAGGGCTGTGCCCAGAGCCAGGTCTGCCTTGCACCCTGGACATGAATGTGGCCAGCTCCCAGGACCACCCCAGAGAGTGCCTGCCCAGGTGCCTAAACTCACCTGTAGGGCACGTGCTTGGCCCCATTGACCAGAGCCAAGATAACGCTGCCCAGGGCCGACAGGGACAGACACAGGGGTCCCCCCGTGGCCTCTCCACCCCTGCCAGGTGCCACCTCACAGCTGCCCAGGTCGATGAGGTGAAGACGGCTGCGGCCTCCAGACACTGAAAGCGCAGGGCGGAGCCTCAGGAGACGCCCTGGGCAGACGGCTCCTGGCACCCCCCACCCAGGCACCTACTTCCTCCCTGGCCGCACTTGTCCACGCGGTACTGGTAGACGTGCAGGGTGAAGAGCATGTGGGAGCTGCGCCGGGCATCCTCGCCACAGCCTGCCCGGCTGGTGCTGCGAGCGGCCAGTGCGGCGTCCAGGTAGAGGGCAGCCTTCTCTGCCGTGGGCGCCCGCAGCTCGCTCTGACTCTGGAGCTGGAGAAGGTAGAGGCCACCACGCCTTTAGGGGCTCAGAGCCATGCAGCCCCCAACCCCTGCCCACCCTCTGACTGTGGAGGGACAGTGGCCCAGGCGCACCTGTGACCCACATGTGGGGTCCTCTCGCAGGTACACGCCTGGAGACTGGGTGTCCTGGAGACTGCCAGAGGCCACCTCAGACAGCAGGTCGCGCAGGCTCTGGTCCCGGCCGCACACCTCCAGGGCCGAGACGCGGATGGAGAAGCGGGTGCCTGTCCTCTCCTTGCGCTCCTCCACCAGCCTGAAGAGCCAGGAGATGGCACAGGGCACCACGCCCAGGCTCTGGGGTGAGCTGTCCTTCCCGATCATGGTGTACGACTTGCCTGGGGGCCACGGGGCGTGTGAGGGTCCAGCACAGCCACTCGGGCCTCAGACCCACGCGGACTAGGGACATGTCCCCTGGGCCCTGCCTAGGATACTCGGGTAATCAGGGGCTACTGAGACCCTGGGGCCTCTTGTCCATGGCAATCCCTCGGCCTCCCAGCTTGGGAAGCTCCGGCTTCCACCCCATGAGACCCCACCCACATGCCCACAGCGAAAGCCACCTTCCTCCACAACCCAGGCGCAGGGCCCAGGGATTGCAACAATGCAGATGGGGGACAGGGACAGGGAGCCTTTACCAAGACTCATGTGGCCAAAGGAAAAGATGCAGCCATCAGCCCCGCTGACCACAGACTGCAGCACATCGGCCACTGTCCCCGAGCACACTTCAGCCTAGGGATGGAGAGACCAGGCAGGTGTTCAGGCCTCTGTCCTGGGCACACGCAGGTGGTCAGCCCATGGGGCAGCTAAGCTGGCAGATGTGGCCAGGTGCACAGAGCTCTTGCAGGCACAGGAAGCGTGGGATGTTGGCAAAGAGCAGAGTACACGCAACACGTGCAGGACGCGCTAGCCAGACAGAAGCACTGCTGCCAGCATGGACACACATCCAGGACACCAGACGACACAGACGCACGGCCACGCTGCCTGCAGGACCCTGGGGCATCAGGTGCCCCACCATAAGGGTGGAACAGCACCCCTCAGAAAGCCTCCTAGGACGGTGGGCTCCCACACGCCCAGCAGCACCCGGGAGACCCGGCCCGGGGAACAGGCAGGGCTGAGGGGTGAAGCCAGGGGTGGGGGCAGAGGCAGCTGAGGCAGGGCTCAGGCACTGGCTCCACTGGGCCCACTTCCCCCTCACCCTCCTGGACACAGCACAGACCCCACCCGTTGTCCCCCAGGCCCCCGGGAGCTACGCCCCACTACCTGCTCCGAGTCCTGGGGGAAGATGGCATCAAAGGCAAACATCTTGGGGACAGCTGCAGTGCCAGCACGCCGGAGGCCCGCGCTGCCTGGGGGCCCGGCAGCTGGATCGTAGAGGGTCACTTGCTTTTTCCGGGGATCCACCTTCAGGTAGGATGTGGACTCGGCCGAGCGCTGGACCCCCTGTGCTGGCCAGATGCGCAGCATGACTTTCACCTGGGGGGCGGGTAGAGCAGGCAGCTGAGCGCCGCCCCCTACCCAGCTGGCCGCTAATTACAGGGCAGGAGGAGCCGCGTGCGAGTCAGGACAGCGGACCAGGCCTCAGCACGGGCACCCGACACTGCAGGAATGCAGCCAGAGCGGATCCCGTATGAGGTCAGCGGGGCAGGAAAAAAACGAAGCCCAGTGCAGGGTGAGGCACACAGGGTGTGCGGAGCAAGGACGGGGAAGGAAGAGGAGCAGGGGTAGGGGCCCCAAACACTCCAGGAGCAGAGAGGTGCTCAGACCCTGCCAAGCAGTGCACTCTGGGCACAGGCACAGGGAGCACCCTGCTGCCCCCACAAGCCTCTCCCCAGCGGCCCCGGTCCACGGCCTTCCAGGCCCTCATGACACCCCAGGGAGACAGAACAGCTGTGTAATGAACAAGCAAACACACCTCAGGGGGCCGGGGCTTGGTGCTTCTGAACCCCCCAAGAAAGCCACGCTCCCCAAACCCTATGTCCCTGCAGAACTGGGGTCAGCAGAAAGACAGTGGAGATCCCAACATATAACCCAGTCCCGTGTGGCCGGAGGAGCAAGGCAGGGTGAGTGGGATGAGCGGGGCCTGAGCTCTGAGAGCCCTGCAGGTGACCAGTCAGCCAGGGCCTAAGGCAGAACCAGTGGTGTCCCTCTAAAGCAGGAAAGAGATCTCTGAATGCGCCCTGAGGCTGTGCCCCAGGCCCTCAGAGGAACCAGGGCTGGCCCAGGGCCCAGAGAGAAGCACTGCATACCATCATGGGTGCAAGGGGGCCCCAGGGCGTGTGACCTGGCGGGCAGGCACTGTTCCCCCCAGGGCCACCCTGGGTCAGGGCTCCTAGAGCCAGGCACTGCTCTGCTTTCTGAAGGACACCACCGTCCACTCTCCGATGAAATCTCCGATTTCCCCACGTCAGTGTAAATCAAATTACCCGAGACTCATTTCAGAGCCAATATTTTTCACGGATTTAATTGTAAGTGGCAGATACATAACGCCAGTAAAATTGGTTTACTGCGGAAAGTGCGCACAGGCGCCATCCACCCCCTTGGGCATGTGGCACATTGATATGCAGAGCCTCCCCGAGTGGAGTGGGGTGTCCCACCCTCTGGGAGCTGCGAAGGAGCACTTGGCTATTGTGCTCATCAGAACCTGGGCTCCATCAGGCGAGAATCGATGCTTTTATTCCCAGATGACATGAACAAAACTACTTCATTTCCAGACGCTGCTGCAAAGCAGACGAAAAATGTGCACTTCCCAGTAATTTTTGGCAATTTTTTTTCAGCGTGAGCCCCTCACCGCTTCCAGAGCCAAATGGGTCTGGAGATTCAAGAAAATTCCTAGCAGGGAAGAGAGGTGGCAAAGCCCACTTGGCCCACACCTCCTGCTGGCTGCCTCTGGAGCAGACACTTATCCCAGGTGGGAGGGGATAGGGCAGGGGCTGCACTGTCCAGCCTGCCCCTTGCTGCCCCTGTCCCAGTGCCAGGCCATTGTCTGACAGGAGAGACCCTGTCATTACCACAGGAAATGACAGTCTTCAGGAGGCAAGCACACCAAGCCTCTCCCCCATGTGCAGATATCACAAAGCCCTGAATGGCTGTGGCTGCCTGCCAGAGAAGAAAACCACATTTTGCATAAAAAAGGAGGCTCTGCAGCTCCCAGAGGTGGCCCAGGCAGGGAGGGGGTGCTGCACCTCACAGAGGGGATGTCTTTTTAATACCACAACATGATGAATTATCTTAAGTAGCACATTAATGTCAGAAACTGAATGTAATCTAACTTCTTTCCTGTGACAGTATTAAATGCTTTTCAGGAGGCATTTCTGACGCTGTGACATTAGCACTAATAACACCAGGCGCGGGAGGAGCGCGGGGCACCGGGAGTAACAGGGGCTGGGGGGCTGCAGGCCAGGGCTCCTGGTCTGGCGGAGGTGCTGAGTGGTCCAGGGCTGCCTGAAGTCCCCTGGGCCTGGCCCTGGGGGGTGGAGGGAAACCTCGGGGCCTGAAATGACACAGTGACAGTAAGAACAGGGCAGCTCTGGCTGCGGAGCTCAGAAGGCAGCCCCTCACTTCTTCATGGCCTGCCTGAGGGAGCGTCCCCCACACCCACCACTAGCTTTGTAACCTTGGGAGGTGTGTCCTTCCATTCAGGGCCTCCCTTTGGTCATCTTCAGGGTTCTATGAGAATTAAAGAAGAAGTGACCACCACACCCACTGTGCCAAGCAGAAGCCCAGTGGGTACAGACAGGCTAAGTGACCAGGCCAGCCCGGATCAGAGCCCAGAGCCAGTGCTGGGCTGGGAGCCTGGTGCCACCTTCTGTCCCGACTGCCCAGCTGTCCTCCAGGTCTGCATCCCACATGGCCAGGGCAGGGGCAAACCAGCATCCAGACTGCCTGCCTTTCATGGGGCTGACTGTCCCCAGGTGGAGACACTGGGCACCCAAGTCAGCCAGGCTTGGACCCGTCCTCCCTCCTGGTCACGGGATGGGGCTGATTCCTCCTAAGGACACTGCTGGAAGACACAGCTCACATGCCCAGCAGGGCCCAAAGACCCAGCAGGCACAGGCACCGGGGTGGGAACACCCTCCTCCCATTTCTCCCCCCCATGCCGTGCATGAGGCAGGGACAGCCACTGCACCCCAGCACCCGTCCAGAGGGGCAGCAAGCCACCTCTCCAAGCAGCAGGCTGCCGCCCTTGTCCCTGAGCCCAGGGCAGCTCAGACAGAATCAGCAGTTCTGGGTCATGAAATGTCCACTTCAGGGACCCAGAGAGCCAGGTCACCCAGCCAGCACATACGCCACAGGTGTGGTGACCTGGGACCAAGAGGGGACATTAATTTATTCAGATCCACGCAGCTGGTCAGCCCAGAGGTGAGAAGTTTGCCAGGTGACTGCGGGTGTCTGAGGCTCATGTGCCCACTGACCCTGAGCACAGGGCTGGCCAACCTAGTGTCCAGGCACTAGGTAAGCTTTGTGACGCCAATGGCAGCCTCACTGCCATCGACTCGCCTGGCAGGGGCGGGGCATCAATCCTGAGCTCTATGCAGGGTCCTGGGCCATGAGGCTCCATAACCGTCCCCAGATGTGGACACTCAGGAGGTCCCTTGTGGGGGGATGTGGTAAGGGAAGGACTCCTGGACCGAAGCGTGCCTGGCCCACGATGCTGTGACGGGCCAGCTGACCGAAGAGAGCTGCCTTCCAGAAGGGGCTGCGAGAGCAGGTGGGCCAGCTTGGGCCCTGGGGCTGGGGGCAGGGCCAGTGCAACACTCAGCTTCCTGTCCAGGCCCGTCCCTGGGGAGCTGGAGCCCCTGGGAGCACAAAGCCTGCTGACGGCCTGAGCAGGGTGCCCGCCTGTAGGGCCTGCCCCTTGGCTGGGCAATGCTGAGCAGAAGCCAGGGCATCTGGGATGGATGACTGGGCTGCAGAGAAGGCAATGGGCCAGAGGAAAGCCCATGGGCACACATCTGGCTTGGGGTCCACCTGTGGCCCCACGCCTCGTGAGCCTGTCCCCCATTTGCCGTGCACCAAGCATCCGCTGTGCCCAGGCAAGCACACGAGTCCCAGCTCGGATGCCCCTCAGGCTGAGATGAGGTGCTTCTCTAGGCCCCTTAGGGGCAGTAACCCATAGGGCCCAGGGCCAGAGCTCTGGAGAGGGGCCAGGACCAGCCAGCCTGTCCCAGTCAGAGCCCTTGCCTTCTCCAGGCCGCTGTGTCCCCACATGAAACAAGGGCCCCCAAATCAACTCCTCTCTCAGTGGCCATGGCTGGGATCTGCCTGGAGATGGTGACTTAGGAGAGGGCATCCCACCTCCCTCCCAGAATCCAGTGAGGACAAGGCAAAGAGGACCCCGGAGCAGGGGTCCCACAGTCCACGACCTGGCTGTCCAGCACATGCCCCCAGGGCCCCCCGACACACAACCTCACACCACTTCCTACAGCCCTGCCACAGGAAGTCTCCAAGCCTCCTGCTTCCTCCTGGGTGCTGCACCTCAGGGCCCCAGCCTCCCCATCCGTACCCCTGATGACCATCTTGCCTAAACTGGGAGAGTGAAGTGGGGCCCCTCCACCACCTGCACCTTCCCAGACACCCCTGACCTCCCAGGGGCCACCTAACCTCGGGGCTGGTCTACCTTTCCGAAGCTGCCGGGGTTATCCTTGGTCTTGGAGGCAGCCCTGAGAAGGCAGGGGGGCGCCGGGGGTGGCCACAGCTGCAGGACACCACTGAAGTCCGTGGGGTAGGTAGAGGTACCGCGGGCAGCAGGGGCAGGTGGAGGATGGTGCTTCTTGCGCTTGGAGGCCAGGCTGAGCTTCTGGGCAGCCCTGGAGAGGAGAAGCACCAGCAGCCATCTCTGTCACTACAGCACTATGTCCACACACACATAAGGCTACCTCGCCCTCAGACTCCACCCACCATGCCAGGAGACTCCAAGGAAACGTGACCAGAGTGTGGCTATAGGGCCCAGGCGTCGCCTCTCTAGGTGGGACTGCTGAAGCCACAGCAGTGTCCCCTCCCTGGCAGCTATGCCCAGCACCAAGGCCAGGCAGGTGACAGGGGGTCCAGGCAGACGTGGAACCACTCCCTGCTCTGTGTGGGGCCCTGAAAAGCACTGTCTTCGTCTCCAGTCCTGCAGCTGCTGTGGGAGGCAGGCTGCAGGCCACCACCTGTAGGCAGCAGGACCTCAGTGCCGCACCTGTAAGGTGGAACAACGTGACCCCTGGTAGCCCTCGTGCGGTCCCTTCAAGGTGCCTGCATATATGAGGCAATCAGTTAATGGTGCTACCATGAGTACCATGCCTGGCCCTCCCCAGAGGAGACAGCTCGGTCCTTTGTGGATACCACAGTCAGCGGAAGCAGCCCCTGGGCCCTCTGATGGGCGCCCACACCTACGAGTCTGGCCACCACTGCTGTGGACTCCCAGGGTACCCAGCAGACCCAAATCCAGGATGTACACACATAGGACGGGCCCAGGCACCACAGGCCGTGCCTCAAGCAGACCCAGGGACACATCCCAGGTCAGTCTGCTGTGCCTGGTCTCACCAGTTCTTGGGGTGGGCTTCCTGGCAGCCCCCAGCCCTCCACCTTCCTGCTCTCCACAGTCACTCCCCTGGGCACACCCACCCAAAGACCACATCCTATGCCCAGCACCAGGCCTGCACAACCCACCCCATGTCCTCCAGCACAGGCAACCCAGGGTCATCTCCCACATGAAAGTGTGCACAGGTGACCCTGGCTGAGCCCTTCTCTCTGTGCCCGTCCTGACCTTCTAGTGGAGAAGCCCCTGGTGAGGGGCAGGCCACCAGGAAGTGAGCGGGCTGCAGACGGGCTCCAGGCAGCACCAGTGACACTCACAGCTCCCCTCCCAGCCCTACCCCACACCATTTCTCCTGCCTCCCACAAAGCCCCCTCCCTGCCCAGCTCCCTGGGTCCATTCCGTCCGCCCAGGACCCAACACAGAAGGGCCCACACCTGGGGCCACTCAGCCTCCGCCCCACCTCCCACCACGGGGAGCTCTGTGGGCGGCGTGCGAGAAACTCCTCTCATCTTTAATAAGAGTTGTCTTTTAAGAGACCCCGGGGATGGCTTCCTCCTAGCGAGGTGTCACCACAGAAAATAAAAGTAATCTACAACACATGGAGGAGTCCTCCACAGAGCCCCAGCAGGCACCGTGCGCGCCCAGGCGAAGCAGGGCAGGAGACAAGTTCCCACGCCAGGAGTCCTCGGCCTCGGAAACTTGAATTCCTGGGTCCTGAGCTGATGGCAGCGGTGGCACCTGCGCCCTGGGGATCCAGGCCTGTGTCTACTGCCCTCGGGCCTCACGCAGCGCCAAGAGCGCCTCCCAGAGGCCTGAGCCCAGGCCCTCCACCTCTAACCACCTGCCAGCAGGCCTCTGTGCGCCCCCCCGCCGGCCCCGGAACCTCACTGCACACCTCCCGCAGAAGGAGCCCAGCCCTGTTGCCTAGCACAAGGGTGCACCTGCTGCAGGGCGGGAAGCCAAGACAGGGGACCCTAAAAGGCAGAGCCACATCCCACCCCTGGGGAGGCCAGCAGCAGGCAGGCTGTGCCGTCCATTGAGGTCAGCAGTGTGAGCAGGCTTGAATTTCATCAGTCTGTTCCAGGGCTCTGCCGGCCTCCTGCCACCGCAGCCCCTCCGCCCTGGACCCACCCTACCTCTGGGGTTACCCTACAGCTTCCTCAGGGGCCTCCTGGGAAGAAGCTGCAGTCCTGCCCCCAATGAAACGAGGCCAGGGCTCGGTGGGTGCCAGAGAGGCCCAGGGACAGGGTGAGGAGGGTCCCAGAGTACCCCCACATCTGCACCCGGTGCCCGTTCCCAGGATTCAAGGACAGGGTGTGGGCTGGCCCCCAGGGGCCAGCAGTGGCCAAGGCACACCACCCAGAACCACCTCCCCACCCTCCAGCCACCTCCAGTGCCCAAGACCCACCAGCCACTTCCACAGAAAGACCACCAACCCCAGCCTGGAAGGCTCCCAGGGGCAGGGCACGCTGAGGCCAGCTGCCCTCGGTCCTACTGGGGTAGAGGTGGGAGCCCAGGACATGCCAGCAGGAGCCCAAGTCCCATGGTCTCTTGATGACTCTGACAAGCCCTGTCCCCACCCCACAAAGCCAGCAAGCAAGCCAGAGAGCAGGCAGATGTGCCGAGAGCACCCCTGACCTCACCCCCTGGGTCAGGGTCTCACCAGGGGTCCCCTGCCAGGACCATCACCTGGCAGGCCACCCACCCCCAACCTGACCCAGGACCCACCACCTGCCCTGGGCCTTCAGGAAGAAGGGCCTTCACTGTGATTCAGGGCAGCTAATGGGCTGGAAGTAATGGCAGGCGGCAGGGCTCCCCCCTCGGGAAACCTGCCTCTGGTCCCCAGCCCCATGCGCTTGTTTCTTTGTTTCTATGGTAACTTCCCAAGGTCAGCGGCTGAGCAGGCAGGGAGCAGCGCCAGCCTTGGCGGAGACAAAAGGCACAGCGCCTGCTCTGCTGGGGCTCGGGGTCGCTAATGAGCCAGTGTGGGGGACGGACACCGCCCTGCACTCCTCAGTGACAAGACCCTTCCTCAAACACCAGGGGCCTCAGCGGCAAGGTGGCCCCAGGGGCGCGGAGGTGGTTTTTCTTTGCAGGAAGTCTCCTTTCCATTCCCACCTAGGAACGGTCCCCCAGGAGCCCCAGGGCACAGGCCCTGAAAATCAGGACAAGGCAGGGTGGGACAGGACCAGCTGCACTCTCCCAGGGCACTGCTGACCACTGCTGGCACACACCTAAGCAGGCTGGGAAGGACCCCGCCCCCCCCCAAGAGGGTCCCAGCAGGGCCCTCTGCACCTGATTGGGGTGGCGGCTGAGGCCACATCCATCAGGAGGCAGACCCGCACAGCCGCCAGCCTGTCCCTCAGCCCAGCGCGACAATGCCCTAATCATATGCCCCGTCACTCCCCAATCAGGCCTGCAGCCCCCGGAACAGCACTGATAAGGCGTCCCCTCCCGCCTGCCTGGCGTGATTCATGGACAGGCTTATCAGCACCCGGGCGGGCTGCTAATGGGACACTGACCCGCAGCTGGGCTCGCCATTACCACTCATTACCGCGATTACATCCTGTGATCCACATCCCCCAGCCACGGGCCTGGGTCCGCCTTGGGGCTGAGGCGGGGGAGAAGACTCTGCTCCTGTACGCCAACCCCCACCTCCCCACCCTGAGCACCATGTTCCCTCTGCAGGAACCAGATCACCGCCATATCCCGGCTTCTGCTGGGCATTCCAGGGTCTGACCCTGCAAACCACAGCCAGTCACTCCCAGAAACCCAGCTCTAGCCTGGGACAGAAAGCCAGGGCACCAGCGCTGGGCAGCCAGCCACACCTGCGTCCCCACTTCCACCCACTGGGTGAACAGCTGGCAAGGCCCCATTCTAAGAGGCCATCGGGGGCAGGGGCCCAGGTGCCCTCATCACCCTCCATAGGACTCTGGTGCACACTGCTGCCCAAACAGCCCCGAGAGGACTTACCTTATAAAGAAGGAGGCTGCGGCCGAAGAGGGGCCTGTAGAGCCCCCTGCCGAGGCGCCTGGGGCTGGAGTGACCAGAGCCGATGTGCAGGCCCCCCCACGGCCCCACACCTTGGACACGCCATCAGGACCCGCCATGGGGGGACCATCTCGGACCGTGTCTGCCACTGCCACAGCAGCCACCGCTGCCTCAGCCTGCAGGGAAGGAGAGTCCAGGTGAGGAGCAGAGGGGCAGCAGACACACCCGCGGCCCAGGCACCACCCCACCCCGGCACACCCCTGCCCTGACTCCTGGCCAAGAGGCTGGGAGACGGAGGCAGGGAGAAGGCCTGGCTCCCAAGGCAAGGCAGGAGGACCCTGGGCCAGCCACGGCGTGCACCTGGTCTGCCATGGCAGGGGCCCTGCAACCAGGGCCTGGTTCTAGAAATGCAGTGACCCCCGAGGTCAAGGCAGCTGGACAGGACCCTGTACCCCTCTCACCTGGACCACATGCGGGTGCCCAGAGACACAATCAGACAAAAACCACAGTAAGTATCTGGCACAAACACTAACTGCCCACGTAGGAGGACGTGTTGTGCTTCCGCTGTCTGAAATACTACTCTGGCATTTCCAACTAATTAGCTAAAATAAATTCCAGAAAGGAGACAGCCCCATAATGAAGCTCAAATGTAATTAAATGCTCCCCAGGAAGCACCCAGCGGACCCAGGACCAGCTTCCGCTTGTGATTCGCAGCCTATCTGGAGCCCTAGACCCCAGGCAGCACTGGCTCTGGGGGGCAGGGGCTCACCTCTCCCCGGGGGCAGCTGCTCCAGACCCTCCCAGCCTCCCAGCTCCACCGAGCGGAGTAAACCTGCCCGTGGCATCCTCTGTCCAGCTGGCATAGGGCTGCAGTGCCCTGGCTGAGGACACAGGTCTAGTCTGGCGATGTTGGGGCGGAAGAGCCCACCGTCCTCAGGGTCTCCCAAGGGGCACAGGCTAGAAGCAGGTATGCCACCCAGGCCCAGGAAGGAACATTCCAGAAAGAGTCCTCCTCACCATGGAGGAGAGTCTCACCCTGCCAAGCCCACAGCCAACAATGGCTTCCAAACCCTTTTAAGGACATGGAGCAGAACTTGTCTGTGAAGGATCAGTGGAAGCCCAGCATCCTCCTGGCCCCCAGAGCAGTGGCCACTCCCCACAGTTGCAGGAAGGAAAGGTCAGTGGCAATACAGGGAAAACCTAGAGCTTGGAGAAAGGGGCAGCTGGGGCAGCTCACAGGCACTGGGCCAGCACACCATACCCACCACAGCCTGAGGCAGGAACTCCTCCACACCCCTCAGAGCCCAGCCTGGCCAGCCCTCCCTTTCTCCAAGCCACTCTCTCACCTCAAAGTATTTTTGTATCACTTTGTTTTAAGATCTGAATTCCCTGGCTGAGCAGAGTGGCATAGAAAAGAATTAATCTTAAAATCATGATGTTGGCCACCGGAGCTCCTTGGAGCAGAGCTGGGTTTGGCTGAGCACCCACTGGACACCCAGCCAACATCCCAGGGCCAGGGGCTCTTAGGTGGGCAGGGGGTGTGCCACCCACAGCCCACTTGGTGCTACAGGTGGCTCTCACCAGCCAGTGACGGCACTGCCAAGGGAGCCCAGGCAGCATCCCAGTGCCAGGCCCAGCCACACCACGCACCTGCCTGCCTGCCAGCCCAGGGGGACGGAGGCCACAGTGCCGACAGCTGGGCCCTGGCCTACCCACCTGCTGGCCCCAGCAGGCCTGCTCAGTCCTGCCAGGCGGTGCACGTGGGTAGTGGCGGGGCCTCCCCGCACTGACCTGTCTCAGGAGTCCTGCATGTGCCTTGGCTCCACCGTCCCGCGAGCTGCCGTGACAGGGCTCCATCCATCGGGTGGACGGCCACTGCCAATTCCTGCCAGAAGCAGAGCCCAGGCATGCCAAAAGAAGCCGTCCCAAAGCCAGGCGGAGCGGGGAGGGAGGGCCGGCAAGAGGGGAGACCACAACACGGGGGCCGGGACACAGGGAGGGCGGCCAGACAGACAGCGGGGGCAGGCGCCAGAGCAGCAACGGAAGGGAAAGCACGAGAGAGCGGAGCGTGAGGCCGGCCGGTGGCTAGAGAGCCCGCGCCTCACTCCCAGCGCCCGACACCGGCCCGCCGGCAGGGCCCAGGCCACCGCTCCAGACCTCCAGGGACCGCGAAACTCGGTTTAGGAAATACAGAAACACCCATTTCCTACACGCACTGGGCCAGACTCCACAGCTGTGGACTCTGAAGGACAGCGTTCACCAGCGTCCTCCCCGGGCACTACAGAGGGTGCTGAGGCGTGGCCGGGCAGTCAGGCTGAACCCACAGACGCTACCTCACCCTGCACAGGCAGGAAGGGATGCTCGAGCCTCCATGAGCAGACTCCCCCACCCCCTGAAGCTCCTCCTCATCACCCAGAGGCCTTGGGCACCTGGAGAGCCCACGCTGGGAAGTCCTACCCCGCAGGGGCCTTGCCCACTCCCACACCACAGAAGCATCACCACAGCCTCAAAAGAGGGCCACCCTGCCAACCCCTGACCCAGGACCTGGGGCTCGCACAGGACACCAGCAGTGAGTCAAGAAGCATCATGGAGAGCCAGGCCTGAGCCCACCTAAGCCCCCTCCAGCCTATAGCCAGGGACAAGGGACAAGGGCAGGGGCACCACCAGCCTCCTGCAAGGCTCACAGCAGGGAGCAGGCAGGCCCAGGGCAGGCAGCAGGAACCCCAGGCCAGTGCCACCAAGCACCAGGGACAGAGAGACTCCCTAGCTCCAGGGGCCTCCGCTCCTCAGCTGTCATCTGGGGGTATCCACAGGAGGCCAGGGCTTCCACCCCACAACCTCTGGGGGGACAATGAGCACAGGTTTCCTTGGCCTCTGTGAAGGTCCCCATGGGCACTCTCAGAACAGTGTGTCCAGAGCCTGGCAGTCCCAGGAGCAGGCTAAGGCAGGGGGTTTGAGGCAACCTGCGGCAGTCCAGCACCCCTAGAGCTAGCAAGGCAGGAACAGGCCCAGAGCCCAGATCCCGGGGCAGCCAGGCTCTGCAGAGCTGCCCCACCTGACAGTCTGGAATGGACTGCTGGGCCTCCTGCTGGGCAGCTCCACAACTGCCTGGATGCTCAGGAGGTGGAATGGTCCAGAGAGGGCCACACTCTGAGCTCGTGGACGCTGGATGTGGGAGGGGCCTCTAATGGCACCAAGCTGGCCATGGCTGCTCTACCAGGACTCAGGGCTCTCCAGGACAGTCATGGCCACAGAAAGACCCAGAGCAGGACCACCAGGGCAGGCTCCAGCATGGCCTCCAATACTCTGCACCCTTGGAGCCCTGGGTCCCCTTCCTCCCACTCCAAGGTCCAGCCCTTCTGGTCAGGCCTGGCCATTCCTTCCCAGCATCCCACACTGGCCTCAGCCAAGATGACAGTGCCCACTGGGCCGAGCCCTGCCCACTCAGTTCCACATCCCAGGACAGGGGGCCGCAGGCTGCCCAACAGCTACGAGACCAGGGGGCTGGACCCTGAGGCCTCCACAGCAGCACACAGCACGGCGAGTGCAAGGCCATCTCTAGGATCGATGCCCTGACCCGGGGATACACCTCACCTGGGTCCTCGAGTCCTATTTACAGTTCTAATAATCCCCCTATTGATGGCTGGGGCTATGCTCTAATTATAAATCCATGCCCGCCTGCCCTGAACACAACTGACCTGCTCATAAAGCAGGGAGCACGTGCGTTACACGCCCACGTTTCATGGCCTGCTGGCCACCAGCGGGGCTGCCCGACCTGGGGCCAGTGCCCCCACTGTCCCCGACCACCGCACCACCACACCAAGCGCAGTCAGCCTCACACACTCCCAGAAAACACAGGGGATGCGGCCAGGCTGGCTGTGGATGGGGTGGGGTGGGGGAGAGGCAGCTCTGGGCCACCACCTCAGCCTCCAGCCCTTGGAGCCCAGCCCAACACTGCCCCCTCCAAGAAACCTCTCAGCTCAGCTAAACAGAAGTTGGCATCTGCGCCCTCCCTGTCCCAGGGCTGCCCCAGCGTCTCCTCCAGACGTCAGGCCAGGAGACCCAGAGGGGCTGGCCTCCTCTTGCAATCTTCCTGGGAGGGCGAGTGGAGGGGCTTCCTTCCAGGCTGGGGCAGCAAAGCCAGTCCTACAGTGAGTCGTCACACCCACTGGAGGCCAGTTAACGTCAGTTCTTCCTGAGAGCCTCGTAGGCACCCCGCCCCAAGGTCAGTACCAATGGCCCCGAGGGGCAGCCTAGCAGCCAGCCCAGGGATGGTCTCAGCTCAAGGAGTCTCGGGCCACACCACATCCAGGCAGCACCATGTCACCAGAGTCAGTGGGGCCAGCCAGCAGAGGTGGGACAGGGCCTGTCCTGTATCAATACTGCCCAGTGGCTGTGGGACCTGTCCTTTAACCACCCTGGGGGTCAGAGGCCAAGGACCCACCTGCTCACTTAAGAAACTGCCAACAGGAGAGCCCATGCAGCTGGCCCGTGCCACCTGGAAGTATACTGGGCACAGCCACCGCAGGGCCTTTGGCCCTGGCCCCAGGTGGCTATGCAGGGGGACCCTCCATAGGCCTCCAGCTCCAGCTCCACTCAGACCATTTACTCTTCCTGCTGGGTCCTCCTGCTTTGTCCACCTGGGGAACCAAGATCAACACTGGGCACACACTGGAGGGTCCTCTGTCTCAGTCCTCAACAAGCAAGTGGCTACAACTAAGGGCATGGTGTCCCCAGAAGTGACCCCAAGTCAGGTGGGACTTATGCAGGGTGCTCTTCTGGGAACAGGCCCCCCCAGAGCCCCCACACCTTCCTAAACCCAATCCACATCCTCTAGCCCCCCAGGAGACCCCCCAACACAGCAGGCCCCCCACTCTGAGACCCCCAGGAAAGAGACTTCATCCAGCAGGCTCCAGGGCCAAGTGAAGAGCAGCTGCAGAGATGGCCACTGGCCATGCAGCTGACCACCTGGTCCCTCCATGAAAGCAGCCCGCCCTGGTCAGCGCGGCAAAGCCAGCTCCAGCGGAGCCAGAGCCCTGGAGAGGCTGTGGGAGGGAGGCTGGGACACCTCCAGTCAACACAGTCTCTGGCCTCCTCTGAGCACAGCAGCCAGCCTGGCAGTGGGCGTGGAACCTGGCCACCGGTGAGGCCCCATCCTTCACGTGGCTCTTCCAGACCTGTCCCGTGAGTCGTGCCCCTCTGGGAAGCCTAGTGTGGCAGCTCCTCACTGGGAGCCACTCCCTCTGCCCCAACCCAGTGTAAGGACTGGAACTGTCCAGGAGACCTTGGGTCCCTCCGTTGGCCACAGCATCACCCATGACCTCAGGAGCAAGACTAAGATGGTGACAGCCACTCCCGAGGAGGCAGGGGGTGCTGCAGCCAGCACCCCCAGGGCACCCGATGCGGGTCTCAGGAAGGTCTGGGGACCCCTACGCCACAGTCCTCCCTGCAGAAACCACCCCTACAAGGCATTTGAATGTGGGGGGCCCTGGGAGAGGACCCAGTTCTGACCCTCCCAGGACACTCACCAGGCAGGTGGGTGGCAAGAAGCTGTTGACTCTTGAGACGCTCCACATGCCCTCCAAGCACTGCTGGGCCTGGATGGTGACCGTGCTCAGCGCCCCGCCCAGGCCCGCCGGTGCCACAGACACCTGGACACTGGGCCCAGACGGCCAGGCCATCCCCTTCCTCCTGTCAGGCCCCGCTGAGGGCTGCCTCCCTGCAGGACCCGCTGGTCCAGGGGCATCCCTGGGGCTGCTCATGGTTCCAGCGCTGGGGGACACGGGGCCTCCTGGAGGGGCGTCAGGGTCCCCTCGGCCGGCAGGGGCCTGGAGCAGGCGCAGGGCCTCCCGCGTGAGCTGGTGCAGGTGCATGGTACAGACGTCGCAGCGGCTCTCGGCCTCCGGGCGGCAGGCAGGCAGGACCCCGGGAGCAGGCAGCTTGTCAAGAAGCAGAGCAGAGAGGCAGGGATCCTGAGGACAGCAAGGGACAAAGGCTCAGTCAGTGCCGGGATGGGAGGGCAGGCGCAGAGCCCACACCCAAGCCTCACCTCTGCAGCACAGAGGGCTGACGCCAGGCCACGGAGCCGTCCATAACTGATTAATAAGCCCCACACAGTTCCATCCACAGGAGCCCAGCAGGAAAATAATTATTGGAACTTAATAGTGAGGTTCACGGTGCCCTTGATAGCCACGCGCCCCTCGCGCCGTCACTGACCTCACAGCTCGCAGCTAACAAGGCCCCTGGGCCAAGGCCTGGCCCGGGTCGGGAGGCCAGCGGGAACGGCCACAGGAGCCTCCCTCACTGGGCAGGCGGGCGGGGCGGGGTGGGGTGGGAGAGCGTTAGAGACCCTCTCCCTGCCTCCCCAGGTCTCCAGCCAGTTGGAGAATGAAGTCGGGCACCAAGAACGTTTGACAAGACCCCGGGTGGGCGAGGTCATCTCCAGAGCAGCAGCAGACAGAGGCAAGGCCACCCACCCTCACAGAGCTGGGAACACATGAGGTCCCTAGCCATAAGAGTGGATCCAGAGGTGGCAAGGACAGGAGCCAGAGGAGCCACAGGCCCCCACCTAGTCAGAGGGTCCTTCTGGGGGGCCACCTTTACAAAGAGTCAAGGAAGGGCCGAGTCTCAGGGTGAAGCTCCCTAGTGGCCCCTCCCACATGCCCCAACACCCCCAGCTGGCTCTGCTCCTGCCCAGAGCTGGCCAGCACCCCCATCAAGGGCCTGCCCAAACATAAGACACCTGGCCTAGGCAGCCCCTTGGACAAACACCACCTAGCCGACCTGTGGTAGTGGCCACCCCAGGTTTTCCCAGGGATCACCCTGATAGAGCCCAGGGTCCTTTCCCAGTGGGTAGACTCTACCATTCCCACTGCCTGTCCCCAACCTGAGCCTTCCACAAGAACCCCAGGGATTTCCAACATCTGGCTCCTCTCCAGCTCCTGAAGTGGCCACAAGAGATGATGGCTTCCCCAGACACTCCCATTTCTCAGTTGAGGAAGCTGAGGCCACCACAGAGGTGTATCTCATTTGCTGTGGCAGCCTGAGGGGTCCTTGTCCACCACGCATGGGAAGCACACAGTGGTGAGAGCTGAGCTCAAATGAGGGACCCTGGGCCCAGCATGAGCAGGGGTCTCTCTTCTCCTTGTCTCCAGTGCCACCCCACCCTACAGGGTAGGCCCTGTACATGTGACCCCAGGCATACCTCCTCAGATCAAAGGCAGACCTGGCCGGGCCCAGCGGGAGCCGTCTGCTGGCTTGCGGCCCCTGGAAAGGCCTGGATTTCCTCCAGGCTCTGAGGTGCCTGGCAGGTCTGGTCCTGATGGGCCAGCACCCCACTCCCTCCCGCACCCCTGCGGCGCCTCACTCCCTCCCTCACCCCACTCCCTCCTGCACCCCACTCCCTCCTGCACCCCTGTGGGAATTCAGTGAGCTCAGCCACAGGGAGCCCTGCAGGGGAGGAGGCTCCACCAGAAAGCGCCCTGGGGCAGCTGGCCCTGAAGTCAGGCGCACACAGGTCCACACCAGGAAGCCAGCGTCCCCTCCCAGATGACCTCCACCCAGAGCCCAGGGCCTCAGCCCCCAGCTGCAGGCTGAGGGCAGTGGGGCCTGTTCGCAGTCCAACTCTGATTGCGCCGATCTTTCCACTCGGCAGGAGGCTGTGAAAGGGAAGGAAGTGCCCGCCTGCTGGAGCCATTAACTGACCTGGAAAGGTGGCCAGTCCAGACCTAGCTCCAGCCTGAGGCCCCAGGCCCACTACCCTTTGTTCTGGGGCTTGGGGACAGGCTGATGACCTCCACCTGTCTTGAGGCCGGAGGCTTCTAGAGGAGCCCTTTACCGGCTTCTTGGCCTGTGAGCAGGAGGCAGGAAGGAAAGCCGAGGGGCAGGGCAGGGCCGGGAGCCCTCGGTGACCTGCAAACTTACCAGGCCCTTTGCAACCTGGCCAGGAGAGAGTGGGAAACAAGGTGACAAGCCGAGCAGCCCTGGCCCAACCCCTGCTGCCAGGCCCCCATCCCACGGGGTCCTCGGGAACTCAGAGCCCTATCCAGGGCTCGGCCCTGGGAAGAACCATGGAGTCCAGGGAGAGCTCACCAAGCTCAGGTTCCACCAGGAAGACCACAGAGGCTGCCTGGTCACCTGCTCAGCGGTGGCAGCCCCTACCAGGCAGCTCAGCCAGGGACCTTCTCCCTGAAGCTGGCCTGCTTCACAAGCACCCAGGCTGGGCCCCTCTCCTAGAACAGCATCAGGCCCACCGCTCACCACCAGACTCCCGCTGGCCCTGGCTTGAGACAGGGGCTAGGCAAGAGAGGAGGAGAGGGCAGCAGGGGTGCTGAGTGAGGCAGGCAGGCCCCAACAGGCCAGGGGACAGCAGGGCACAGCAGAGATCCCGGAGCCTTGGCTGCTCAGGAAGCATCAGAACTACTGAGCAGAGCACCCAGGTCACTCAGAACCCAGGCTGCTCCAGAGGGACCAAGACTGCACCACCCATGAGGCTACCCCCTTGCGGCCGAGATGGAGCCCAGCCCAGAGCTCCTGGGCATGCAGGGCTATGGGGAGGCGGGGGATGAAGGAGGGGTCCTCACAGCACCAGCTGCGTCCTTCAGGCACCCCAGATGCTACCCCGGCAGACAGAGGCAGAGCAGCCCCACAGCCCCACCCTCCTCCCTCCCTAGCCTGCTCTGTGGGCCCAGGGCAGCGGCAGCACATCCTGCATGTTGGAGGGCTCAGCCCCGGCTGCGGAGGAGGGGGAAGCCCAGGAGAGCCAGCCAGACCTTTCCCCAGGCCAGGTCTGCGTGCCCAGTCGCCCTGGCAGCTCAGGTGTCCACAGACCCCAACCTCTAGGGCTTGCTGCCCAAGTTCAGGATTTTAAGCACCAAAAGCTCCATCACAGGGCCCGTTGCCCTCCCCTTGAAACCCAATGCCTTCAGAAAGACAGTAATTACCCCACTTCAAAATATTACTTTTAATTTTCTCTTTATAGTCTAATTAAACAGATATTTTACTTGCATTTGGAAAAGGTTTTTCTTCATTTGATTCAATTTAGCACTGGGTACCACCCAGCCACGACACCACGGGCGTCAGGGAGCCTCCCGGCTTAGAAATGATATCTTCCCATCTTTCATTTCACTTCTGGGGTCTCTGGGTTGCTTTAAGTAATCCTTCCATTTTCTCCCATGTGGGAGGCTGCCCTGTCGCCAGCGCCAGGAGAGAGGGGACAGAACAGGTGCAGACCAGACCTCCGCCAGCTGAGGCCACTAGGGGGGTGGGAGGGGGCTGTGTCCAGGTCCAAGCAGTCACAGTGTCCTCCGCGGAAGGCCTTCTCTGAGCCCACCACCCTGTCTCTTCAAGGGGGACCCAGAACCACTGGGTGATCCAGGGCCACTACAAAAGCAGTCACAACCAGGGCCCCCACCAGCAAGAGGCCCCAGACTCAGGGGTCCCTCTACTGCTCCACCAGTCAGGCGTGAGCAAGTGGCAGCCAAGCACGAGGCCCCCACAGCCGCAGTCCCCTCTACATGTCCTCCCTTCCCTTCCCAAACAAAGCCTCTGGGCCATGACCCCGTGCAGCCACGGTTTCCGGAGTTGACAACAGGTCCAGGAAGGGATCCGGACATGGGGCCGATGGCTGCTCTAACAGGCCCTGCTACTGAGGACAGTCCTGTGTCTCCCGCAGCCTGCTGGGACAGGCAGCCAGGAGACAGGGCTCAGTTTTCCAGCCTAGAAACTGGCAGCCAGCTGTGGCTGTCCTGCACCCCAACACTCGCCAAGCACCTCATCAAAGGCTCAGACCGTCCATCTGACCATCTGCAGCTCATCAGAGGGGCTCTGGGCCAACCCAGGCTATCCTTCTCTGCCAAGCCAAGGATGTGGCCCGGCCCACCCAGCACAGACCGGCACGCCATCCCCAGGGCCCTCTGCCAGGCACCAGACCAGCTGGACCTCTCAGGCACAGGCCAGCTCCCCTCCTCCCTCAATGGCCTCCCCTGTTCTCTACCAATGCTCCAGCAGGGCACAGGGAGCCCTGAGGGGCCCAAGGCCAGACAGACAAGGATGGCCTCGTCTGGGTGGGGTGGCAGCAAGTCATCAGGACACCAGCCACCCCGTGGAGGTACTACAGGGTCTCAGAGTTGCATCTGCACTCAATCCTACCCCCCCACCCCCCCACACCCCCACGCAATCTGTAGCGACTGGGCCAAGCACAGGCCCCTGCTGGCTGTTCACTCCTGGACAGCAGGGACACACCACCCTCAGAGCCACAGCAGATTCTCACAGCCTGGATGGGCAGGCCAACCCCAAAGCCAGGGTTGGAGGTGCCCCTGGCTCAGCTCCAAGCCCCAGGAGGCAGCAGGAAAGGGGCATGTGCAGGATCTGAACCAGCCCTTCCCTCCCAGCAGGTCCCAGGACCCCTGGGAAGACACCAGGAGACCACAATATGTGGGTGACCACAGATCTGTCCTGACCACCAGTCCCCTCCAATATGACCCCCCAGAAAACCCAAGGCTGGGTCAATAGGCAAGGCCTTCAGCTGCAGCTCCTTCACAAAAGGCTTCCTGGGACCCCTAGGCCCCTGCAACTGCAAGCCACACTGCAAAACTGCCACCCACCTGGCTGCCCCATCCCCCAACCCACTGCCCTTAAAAGTCCCCAGAGCTCTTACTGCTCCCACCCCCTGGAGACTCGCTTCATCTCTCCACGGGTCTCATTCTAACCTCCCACTAGCTGCACCTCCCCACACCGCTCCCCCAGGGCCCACTGCTCTTTGCTCCAGGCACAAGCCGAGGAGGAGAAGCCAGGCCACAGGCTCCACCGCATGCGGGGCAACTTGTGGCCTCAGTGGGTCACACCTGGTGCCTTTTCCTCCCTGCTCCGTGAGGACAGTGTGATAAGTGCAGGGGTTCTGGCAACCTGCCACCCTGCCCCACACAGCACCAGTGGTCTGGGGGCTGGTGGAAGCACTGGCCTTCCCCACCTGCCCAGCTCACCTGCCAGATGGGGCCTCCTGGTCCACAGGGGAGCATATCCACAGGACCCAGCCCAGCCCAGCCACCAGCCCCTATTCTCATCACACCCAACAGAGAAGATGGGCACCACTCCGAGATTCAACACCCACACGCCACTGCTAGGTACCCCTGGCCACCCATCCGCCTCTCGACAAATCCTGGGCCCCAGCCTCCTGCCTCCATAGGTGTCACTTTGCTTTCTGGCCACCATGAATATATGCCGCCTTTACAGGCCGAGACTCAGAGAGGCCAAGACACCTCCAGACATACAGCCTGGGCAGCAGAGCTAGAGTGCAAACCAAGCCCAAGGCCCCCGCTGCCAAGCCCTAACCCATGCTTCCTCCTCATCGACCCCTGTCTTGGGGCCAAGGTGACTGGGCAGCCCCCTCAAGCACAGATCCGTTTCCCGCCTGGAGGAAACAGCTGAGAGCCAGATCTCCCAGTCTCCCAGATCTCCAGTTGTGGGCAGGCGTGGGGACTGGGGAGCCCCAGGAACAACAGTAGGAGGGGCCTGCGGCTGCCCAGCAGGCCAGCCTGGAATGGCTTGGGACTCCCGAGGCTCTACTCAGGTTGGCTGTGGGACTGGAAGGCAGAGCTGGGCTGTGGCTGTGACGGAGGCTGCAAGGTGGGGAGAGTACAGGGATGGACAATAGGAATGGGTCCACCCTGCAGCCCAAGCCCCAGAGCAAGGTCCAGGCACAGGCCAGCGCCTGGCACGCTCCACCGGAAACAGGCAGCAGCTCAAGCTGGCTTCCATCACCGGGGTCAGAGGCTAATAATGCACATGGCCGTGTAAGCACATCCATCCAAGGCAGGACACAGCAGGCACGAGGCCTGGCACTGGGCCATGCAGGACTGTAAATCCGTTAGCACCAGGGGCCCAGTGACTGGTGTCATCCCCAGTTGAAGCAGGAATGCTCCCTGGAGATGAAAAGCAGACATGACTGGGAGCCCTGCCACGGAGCTCTGAGGCACCCTGCAGCCAGCTCAGGTCCAGCCCCAAGGAGCTGCTCCTGACAGGTGCTGCCCTGGAAAGGTGAACGCAGCTCAGGGTGTCCATCTGCAAAAGCACGAGAGTGACACCCAGGGGGAAAGTGCCCCTTGGAGGAACACGAGTAACAACTCCACCATGTTTAACACCCTGCTCACAGATGGGCAAACTGAGGCCTCTGGGTCCCACCCCAGGCTCCACCTGCCCAGGGGAGTCCTTGGGCACAGCATTTGCCTCAGTAGAAATTCAAACCAGAGCTCAGTGGCAGGTGTGGCCAGACCTCCCAGCCCAGCTGCCAGCAGGAACCCCCAGGGCACAGCCCAGCCTCCGGCCCCACCCCTCACAGGCTCCCATTCCCCTGGGCCAGACAGGTGCCAGCACTCAGTGCACTTCTACACTAGCTACTCACAGCCCGCTCCATCTTGCACGAAGACCGTGCTGTGGCTTCCAAGAATTACACAGTGTAAATCAAAAACAAAACCAGGACACGGAGACAGTCACAGCTGAAACACAGGAGTCATCCATTCCCAGAAGGGACACAGAAAAGCCTCATGTGATTTCCAGAGTTGAAGAGGTTTGCTGTGAGCCTCCTGGAAGGCCTCTGCTCTCTGTGCCTTTAAGACACACACCAGCTCTTCTGACTCCAAGTATGAGACCCTGCGGGCACACAGGAGGGCGGCTTGGGAAGGCCCCAGACTCCTTCCCTGGCCTGCTCCAAACCATCCCAAACCCCTCCAGCTTGACTGAGCAGCCCAGGTACAAGAGTGAGCTCCAGCCATGACTGAGCAGCCCGGGTATGAGGGTGAGCTCCAGCCAGCCTCCTCCATCCCTCTAGCCCTCAGCAGAGAGTGAGGCCGGGGACCACATCCAGTACTGCCCAGCCCCAGTCTGGACACAGCCAGACTCTCGTTGAGCAATTCCCTCCCCCAAGGCATGTGCTCCACAGCCCCCTGCCCAGGCTCCACCTCTGCTCCCAGGTGGTATCCCCAGGGCAAACGCTCATGCCCCTTAAGCTCAAGCCCTTCCCCAAGGGCCACCCAATCCCTGGAACTCCAGGCCAGCAGCACAAGTAAGACAGACACGAGGACGGCTCTGGTCCCAGCCATACTAAGCCAAAGGAAACCTAGGAGCAGGGACAGAAAGCCAGCCCGGGGCGGGGAAGGGCTGCCAGGGCTTCATGGGGGCTCTACAGTGAGGCTGGGGCTGGTCAACCTCCTCACAGTCCCTACCGGTCCCCCTCAGCATCCCGGAGCCTCTGTCCCTACAAGTCCAGCCCAGGAGCAGGTCCCTTTAGACTGATGCACCCTGTCCTTGGCCTGCCAAGCCCAGGAAGCCTGGCCCTCACACACCTCCCCTGGCTGCCACTGGCTGGGCTGGGAACCACTTCTGGCGCCAGGACCCCGCCCTACATAGCCCCAGGCACACACCGTCTGGCTGGCACAGGTCGCCAACACAGCAGCACAGCTCTGGCATGCTCCAGACAACCAGGGGCAGCAGCCCACAGCTGGGGGAGGCGGCACAGATCTGACCCCGGGGGGCAAACTTCCAAATCAAATGAGTCAAAGCCAGCCCCCCACAGGACCACAACCCACAGACTCAGGACTCCCAAATCATAGTGTCACTAGAGATGGGGGTTGTGGAAACAGACACTCCCCATCTATGCAGAGGGCTGAAGATGTCCTGAGTGAAGTGACAGAGGAATGGAGAGCTGGACCCCTCCACACCTCACCCGAGTCTAAGATAAAGGCCCACTGAGGCAAAAAAGACCCTGGCCAGGCCACAGTGGCCTGGCCACAGGAGGGCAAGAAGGCTCCAGATCCCTGACCCCTGAGGACTGGCTCCCTGTGTACAGGGGCCACCCAAGCCAGGGCACAGTATGCTGAGCTGCAAAGGGACAGGAGCCCCCAGTGGCCTTGCTCACTGTCCTGCTTGGAGAAAACCTGGACATCAAACACACAGTACCAGGCCGGGGGCAGGGACTACCACACACCAGTGGGCAATTCCAGTGCCCACAGGGGACTGGAGCCCTTGGGAGGCAGAGTAGGAGACCCTGCAGAGATGAGCCAGAGACCTGGGGAGCTACATGAGAATGGATCATGTCCCCACCAGGGCGATCAGCAACTAAGCACTGATATGGACATTTCAAATGTCATAGGGACTTTGGAGAAGTCGTCACCTCTAAATAACACATCTGGGCAGCAGCTGGGAGGACCTCACCCCCTTGCAGGGAGGTGTGATCCTTCCTAGGGCAGAGGGATTGCCACCCTCCATAGCAGTTGTCACCTTGGGGAACACAGAGGCAGAATTTAGCCTCAAGGTGTCCACATGAAGTGTGGCTGGCTGTCCCCCCACTGTGCTGGCCACTCAGTCATTCAACAAACATTTCCAAGGCACCTGGACCCCACGCCTCCTCTGGCAGAACTACTGCTTGGGGGTGGCACCCTCGACTGGGAAGGAGGCAAAGAAAGGGGTGTGGTGGAACCTGGGGACCACTTCTCTGTAACAGCTCAGGTGTGGCAGGAAGAGGAATGGCCTGGCTTCAGCCTACAAGTGGTGGTCACTGTGCTGCAAGACCCTCAGGGATCCTCAGAGGCAGGGATACCTGGGAAGGGGCGCAGAACATCAGAGCAGCATGACAGCAGGGCCTTCTGCCCAGGGAGGCTGGGGGTCTGGGAGGAGGGGGCATCTATGGCAGGGGAGGGAGAGAGGCATGAGATTCCAAGGGCCAGAAAAGGCCCATGGAGGCCACAGGAAGCCAGTCAACAGGTGGACCCCAGGCCAAGCAGGATCCTGAAGCAGTCACCTGGGACGTGAGGCCTGGGAGAGGTGGCACAGTGGGGGCCATCCTAGAGACTGCCTCTCCACACCCAGGGCCCAAGGCCCTTCTCAGATCAGCTCCGACCTGGGCTGAAAGAGAGCATGCCCTCCACTTGGTACCCAGAGAGGGTATGAGGCTCAAAACGGGCCGAGGGCACAGTCCTATACATGAGGTCCCTGCAGGCCCAGACAAGGAAACCAAGGAGGTGCAGGGAGAAAAGGCCACACCATGGCAAAGGGAGGCAGGCCTTCAATGCAGGCCGCCAGCCAGCCAGCAAGGCCCCAGCCACTATGCCAACACCCGTGGGCCCCCCGAAGACCCAGGCACAGAATGATTCCCAAGCCTGTGTCTCGTCAGTAGCTGGGGTATAAGGCTTACCCTGCCCCGCCACACCCGTGAAATCACAGGCACAAAGGAAGCCCCATGTTACAGATGGGAAATCAAAGCCAAGAGCTCTCAACAAGCCTGCCTATGGGAGCCGTCTGCTGGCATGAGGGCTTTGAGGAGCCAGCGGAGATAAGCCCTGGCAGGGCCCTGAGGCCGGCTTAGGGAGCCCGAGCTCAAGGCAACCCACCAGGCTGTCCCTTCACCACCTCCCTCCCTCCCCCCACCAAGATCAGGCAAGGACACCCAAAGCAAGGGTTCCTAAAAGCCAAGCCAGAGGCACTGACGAGGACTGGCCAGTGTCAAAGGCCAAGCTCAGGGAACATGGAGATGAGTGGTCAGAGGCTTTGCTGACTAGTTGTCTGCAGGAACAGATGAGGGAGGTTCCCCTTAGATGAGGGATCTATCAGAGACTGGACCAGGGCCAGCACCCCCAGCCCACCTGTGGCCAGCCAGACCAGGTTCTTGACTGGCCAAGGACCATGGTTTGGGCCTAGGCAGTGGCAATAGGCAAAGCCCACTGCAAGAGAGGGAGACCAGGCCAGTTACTAAAGCCTCTCTGGCCTCGGTTTCCTGAAGCCCTCAGGACCCTATCCCAAATGGCCCTCTCTGGGATCCTCAAAGGTCCCTGCTGCTTGCTGGCTGGATCCAGACCATCTGGGGCACAGAGCCTGGCAAAGGCTGCAGCCTGCTCAGGGCAGTGGACACTGCAGTGTCCAGCCACACCCAGGGTAGGCCCACAGGTCCCCCTCCCCAGGGCCACAGAAAGAAGCAGCAGCATCCCACCCCTGGCTGACTCCTCGAGGCCTAGAGAGGGCACCCAGGACAGAAACCAGCCTGGCTCCTGCCTCGTCCTGCCCTGGCCCAGAAGGACACAGGGTCCTGTCTCTCTCCACTGCTGTCATCCCCCAGACTACACAGGTCTCTGTGAAGAACTATATTTAGATTCAATGAGGATTATGTGGACTTCCCAGAAACTTCTTCGAAAAGACTGAAGGTCAGGCTCTCAGCTTCCTCTGGAGACCCCCACCTCCCTGGCCTGCAGACTTCCAGGGCGCATTGTTCCCTGGAACAATGGAGCCAGCTCCTTCCAGGCGGGGGGCAAGCCCACTGGCCGGAAAGCCCAGTGGAACCCTCTCCCCACAACCACCAGTGCAGCCTGGGAAAGCCAGAACCAGCAGCTCACTTCCCACATGGGTTGCCCTGGCCTGAGAGGCAGAGTCCCAGATGAGAGGAACACACAGATTGTACCCATGACACCGGGTGAGCGGCAGGCAAGAACCAAGCTGTGGGGGGAGGGGGGATTGTCCATCTCACCCTCCATGCCCTCCCAACACCTGACTCACCTGGCTTCGGGCCCAGGTGCCCCCAGGGCCACACTGCACCAAGTAACCTCTAGCTGCTGGCAGGGCAGGAGCTGTCCTGCCCTGGGTGGAGTCCCTGCCAGCAGGCTCTCTCTCCTCCCCCTCCCAAACAGACAGAGAGGTTCCAGCTGTGGGACATCTATGGCTAGGAAAGAAACCCACGCCCAACTCTCTCTGGCCCACACAGCACCCCCTTAGAATGAGCAGCCCCAGCTCATACATGGTGTTACAGACAGGGAAACTGAGGCCCAGGTGGGGCAAATGAAAACAAACCTGGTGTGGAAACCTGCCTCCCTCCAAGCCGCAAGGTCTCCCAAGCTCCACAGAGGGAACAGCTTGGGGAGGGATCGCTTACCCGGATGGGCGTCCCAGGTCCACTGACCAGCTTCCACGCCTGTCGTTTGAGCTCCACGAGCTTCGTGTGGCAGTGTCGACACCAGCCACCCCCGCTGGTCGAGTGGCTTTGCTCTGCGCCGGCCCCGGCGCCCTCGGGCGCCGGGCGGCTGCCACATGGGTCCTGGTCCGGCCCCGAGGGCAGCCTCTTGCGTGGGGGCACTTCCAGCAGCGGCAGAGGCTCCCGGGCCGGGCCACTCTCGGCCACCTATAGTAGATGAGGGAGAAAGGAGACAGTTAGCTGTGCTGCTGGGCGGAGCCACTACAGAAGCCCTCACCGGCGACTCAGTTCCTGGCCCGCCCGGCCTAGAGCGACCCTTTCGCCAAAGTTAGAGCGCTGGACCGAACGTGGAGCCCACTCTCTCCCCGAACCGCGGAGGTCCCGAGTGCGGCAGCCCCAGCAGGAGGCCGGCGTCCCGCCGCGCCCCGCTCCAGGCCCGACCCCCAGAGGGCGCCGCCACCCATCCAGCCTCCTAGGCGTCCCGTATTCCGTGCTGGGTGCCCGCCTGTTCCCGCCGCCCACCGCTGGTTGCCCGCTCCGGACCCGGCCGCGCGTACCGCGGGCTGCGCTGCGCACATTGGGGTGCCGCGGCCGCCCATGACTGGGACGCAGGAGGGGCAGCGCTGGCTCTAGGGGCGCCACAGCTACGTGATCCGGCCCGGGGGCGCCCCCATGGCCCTGCCCGCCGCTCCGAAGTTGGCGGCGCGGACAAGTGGCGGCTAGCGTGCGGTGGCAGCGGCGGTCGTACACTCGGGCGGGCTGGGCCAGGGCGGGCCGGGGGCGGGGCGCCGGACGGGCTGCACGGGGCGGGGAGCCGGAGCGCCGCCCCCTACCTATTGCTGCACAGAGCGTGAGGGAGGGGGGATCCTGCTTCCACGCGCGGCCCCTCCCACTCCAAGGACCCAACCTGTAAGGTGAGCACCAGCCGGGGGAGGGGCGCTGAGGGTCGCGGAGAGGCTCAAGTTACGCGCGCGCATGCGCCTCCAGCTACGCTCCTGGGACGTCCAGGTCTGCGCGCCTTTTGCAAGGCACACATCCACTTCTCACTTTTTGCAGGCAGGAAACAGGCCACGGAGGGGAGGGTCTTGCCCGAAGCCACACAGCCAAGTGGGACAAAGAAGGGACTGGTCCCTGTGCCCCAAGCTGCCAATCGCTTTCCCAGCGCACTTTGTGTGTGGCTGGCCACCCTTTGGTATAACTGCCTCTCTTGGGTGAGTGTCGCCGCGATCTGCGCCTCAGGAAGTGCCCGGGCGGGTATCTGTGTCTTGGCGTGTCTGCAAGCGGCACGCGTGTCTGCAGCTGTGCATGTGCCTGAAAGTGGGTGTGCAAGCCCTGCCGCCGGGAAACTAGAGGAAGCGTAGCGGATGGCCCTGGGGGTGTGCGCGAGACCTGTTGTCAGCAGGCCTGGCAGATGGGAACTTAGCTCCGGAATTAATTGCCTGTTTGTCTCCGGCTGGGAGGTCGCTCCCTCTTCCCTGGCGACCAGTTGCTCCCGCCCAAGCCCAACACCAAGTGTCGCCTCCACCCGAGGTCGCAGGCGATTCTGTTCCCTTCTCTGGGTTAGTCTAAAACCTCAGGTCTGGCTAGGCGGCCGCGGTGGCTGGGCTCCCCGTGACTCAAGCGCCCCCTGCCGGTCTCCGTGCGCACGCGGCTTCGAAGGCGCTGAAACACCACGCCACACAGATGATCCGGGCGGGAGGCGCACCTCCAAGGCCAGGACTGCAGAGCTAGCGTGATCTAGCCGAGACCCCGGCCTGCCGCCTCTCCTGCCCACAGTCGCAGGACTGAGCCTTCAAATCGACCTTTCCTTTCTGCTTAGCCCATCCCCCTTTACTTAAACATCCCCCTTTACTTCACTCCTACACACTCCCCAACAAAGTGGGGTAGGTGATCCTCATGGTTTTCCAGGTCGTCAGTGGACTGAGGGGTTTGCTAATGCGGCGGGAAGTGAGGAATAAAGTGGGCAGGGGCTCCCGGATCTGCCTCTGTAACCCCACAGCGCCGGCCCCTTTCCACACACCTGGGGGACTGGAAACTCCTCCCTCGGCTAATCACAGCCTCACTAAAGAAGACGTCATCCCACCCCGGGATCTGGGTACCCCGGACACCATTCCCCACCCCACCCCCAGGGCCTGCAGACAGCACCGCCCCTCTATTGCCCTGGGACACACACCCGGGCCCAGGAAGCGCGGCTCGCACATCCTCCAGATCCACAAGCACACACAAGCACTCCTCTCACGGACCCGGCAGAAACAACGCCAGGAGCCCTCGGTGCAGCGCCTACTGCCAGCCACACCCGAAACTTCACCGCATCCCAAGGCTCTTCGGGAAGCACACGCGCTCACCTTACACTGGGTTCTGCGAGGGAGCCCAGACAGTCCTGAAGAACCCTGAGGTGGACGCAAGAGCCAGGAGTCACCTTATGGACTCAGAATCAACCGGGGACCCTTGGAACCGCTGCCTCCCCCACCCCAGCAAGGCGCAAGGTGAGACCAGGGTCCCTGCTCTGCGCTCCCCGCCCTGGCTGATAGCCTCGGGCTCGGTCCCGTCAGGAGAGAGAAGCGGGCGGCACCAACCGAGGAAAGTGCGCCGGGACCTGCCGCCTCTTCCACGCGCCGCACCCTGAGCGCTGGAGCCGCGCCGCAAAGTCGCGGGACAGCGCCTCCGCCGCTAACCCATCCTCGCCGGCCCTCACCTTGCCTCGCCGCCGCAGGAGGTGGCTGGTGAAGCCCAGGATGATCTCCGAGTCCAGACAGAGCGCCCCCATCTCCAGCAGGCTGGGAGCTTTGCGGGGCGCGCCGCGGGGCGGCTCGGGCGGCCCGGGCAGCGCCATGGAGGAGCGGAGCGCGGGGAGCGGCCCCGAGCGCCTCCCGCCGTCGCCGCCGCCCCGCCCGCGCGCTCACTGGCCGCGCGCCCGCCGCCGCCGCGCCCCACACGGCGCAGGCCGCCCACCAGGCCCCCAGTCCTCCGCGGCCCGCGCCCCGGGCCCTGCGCTCGCTCCGCGCCGCGCGCCCCCGCGCTCCGGCCCCGCCCGCCCGCGCCTACAGCGCCCCCTCCGCCCAGGCGGCGAGCCAGACTCGCGGACCGGAGGGGGGAGGGGCCCCGCCCGCTGCGGAGCGGAGGATGGGGGGTCGCGGAGCTCGACAGGGGCAGCGCTACTGAGCGTGGCTCCGCGAAACCTCCGCCGGTAGGGGGCATAATCCCAGCCATCTCCCCTCCAATCTGTCCGGGAGACTTCGCGCCTTGGGGTCCCGGTCCCTGAAGACTTTTAATGGAGCCAAATGACCGTGTGCTCCTCACCCTGCAAGCTCCAGGACACCCCTGCCTGAGCGGCTCTCAGCCCCATCCCGCGCCCAACCTTGGCCGGTGGGCCCCGAAGCGCCAGTGGCAGGGCGCGCCGGCCCCGCGCCTCCACTCTGGGTCCCCAATTCTGCCTTTTCCAGCGGCCTTCTCTGGCCCGGATCCGATGCCTCCGGCACTCCTGGGACTTCTCTCGGAGTGGGAGATTCTGGCTGACCGCAGGGCGCAACCAAATTTACTTTCAGAGTCAGGAATTCCGGGCAGGTGCAGGCTCTGCCCAGACCCAGACTCCAGCCGGGATCCCTCGATCCTATGGTGCGGCAAGCCCGGCCTGGTGTGCGGTGGCAGGACACCAGGGAGAAGATGGCAAAGCAGCGAGAGAGGGTCATCTAAATTTCCCAGGCCCATTGGGGAAAGTCTTTGGGAACTAGAGGGTGTCGGGAAATGGCCCGGGGGAGATGAGCATTGGAGTGGACCTGAAAGGGAAGCGGGCAAGGAAAGGGCCCGCTCAGAAGCCGGCGCACCCTGGGAAAGACGGGAATCCCCTGCCACCTGCTCCACCAAAGCCAAAGACCTTCAGGCTCTCGGGGTCCTTCCCCGATTCCCCCCAGTGGCAACTGAAGGACCGGAGCCCAGCGATTCCGGTGCCTCCCAACAGGCTGCTCAGGAACACTTTATTTGCATATATTATAGCCCCCATCCAGGCTTCGATTCAGGAGAGAGGCCATGGCACTGACACCGCTGGCCTGGGAAAGAGATAGCTGGCAAGATTACAAACGCACCAGAGGCCCTGCCCAGACCCTCCTGTCAGCTCCCCTGGTCTGGATTTTCCTGGGTCTCCCCTCCTCCCCGGCAGGGGCCTGGGAGGAAGCTTCCTGCCCTCCTAGTCTTCCACTCTGTCTGCTATCCAAGCCGCTGGTATCCCTCCAGTGTACTGAGCCTTCTGGGAGGGGGTCATCTGCCATCTCTGGATTGATTAAAGTCATTGTGGGATTTTTTTAACATTTAATTTACCAGGCCCGCCGCGGCAGATCAGAGCTGTCCCCAGGGAAATCTAGGCCAAGGGAGCAAAAGAGAAAAACCTCCTGCAATTGAGCGGAGCCTCCCCGGGATTAATTGCTGGAGCTCAGCCTCCAGTCAGACCCTGTGTGGTAATATTTCAGGGAGGTTGGAGTGGTCAGGTTCCTGCACTGGGCATGTGGAGCCCGCGCCCCCAACATGCTGGTGCCATTGAGGAGCCCTCCTCCCCAGGGAGGCACCTCAACACCACACAGGAAGTCCATCTGAGCCCAGGGCCCATGGTCATCTCTGCCTTCTTCTGTCCAGTCTTTAGGAAAGAGCACAGTCCTCAGAGCCTGTCACTGGAGGCCAGGAAGACTTGGTCCCAAGGTATTCATAAGAGGACCAACTCCTGGCAGTGGCATGAGAAACAGCCGACTCTCAAACTTTATCCTTGGTGATAGTGGGTGGGTGGCAGTGGGAACTGGGGTCTTGGAATGATGGCCCAGATGCGGTACAGGGGCGGACACAGTGCAGTGTGGCCGTGTTATATTTCCAGGTAAGAGCATGAGAAGTGAAGCCATTGCCCTGGGGAGAGGGCAAGGGGCCTTTGCTTCCACTGCATACCCACGACCATGTGCTTCTGCTCCCGGGGCTGTGCGGATCGCTGTCACGGCGTTTGATAAGGAGGTTGGGAAAGTTTGCTGGAGATTCAAGTGGGCCCGACACACTGGGTGTCCAACAGACCTTCCCACCTCCCGGAGTGGGGATGGGAAGAGCCCTTGCTCATCCCCAGGGACCTCAGCCTCTCCCAGTACTCCCCCAAGCCAGCTCACCAGCCCCAGGAGGGAGAGGAGGCCCAGATGCTGTTGGGTGGGAGGCAGGAGGGTGTCTCAGGAGAGCATCCAGCCCTGTCCACAAGGCCAGCTGACCTTGGGCAGCACCCCTCCTCCTCCTCCTCAGCACCAAGGGCAGCCATGGGTTCCAGTGATAATGGAGGTCGCCAGCCCCATCTCTTCAGGGGTGTTTGAGTGCTGGGAGGGTAGCCCATTGGGGTTCGCAGTCACTGGTGCTGACTGCGATCCGGGCTCCATGTCACCCACAGGACGGTTCTCACTCCTTCACACCTCACCATGGTGCTAGAAGAGGTGCACAGGTAGGACTCAGGCTGAGGGAAGATGTCACCAGCCAGAATTCATCCCTGAGTCTGATGGAGTCTGGCTCCTCAGCCCTCAGTGCTGCGGCTCTCTACTCCAGGGGCTGGCCTCAGGGGAGCAGAGGATGGGGATGGACCTTGACCTGCAGTTCCTGCTCCAGGGACAGACACAGGAGCCACGGGTGGTCAGCTCACAGAGGGCTGCAGGTGCCTGGCCAGGATCCTGGGGAGGACACTGAGCCAAAGGTCTTCGCAGAGAGAGTCCAGATCTGGCCGCTGCCTGTAGCATGGGGACCCTCACTGGTCCCTCCCTCACACTCCCCCTCCCCAGCTGAGCACTGGCACTGCTGGCACGGTGACTTCAGCACCTTGGCCAATTCCAGGGAGGGCCTGGTGCTCCACAGGCTGCAGTGCTCCCCCGTCAAACTGCTGGGTGAGAAGGGAGAGGGAGGAGGCCGCCTCACCCTCAGTTCAACCACCCCCAAGTCATGCCTGACGCCTCCTCACTTCCCACAGCCCAGCGTCCACCGGAGGCCTCTCTCAGTCTTCAGGGCCTTGGCCACCCACAGGCTCCCTGCAATAGCCATACTCAGTGCCCCTCCCACTGGTCTCAACACAACAGCAAGGGAGAGCTTTGAGAAGGCAGGACCTCTGCTTCCCATCTTGCCCACTGAGGCAGGGTGCTCTGCAGGGCCTGGCCGCCCTCCCCCACTCTGCCCCAAGCTGGACTCCATATCCAGGGGCCTCCTCACTGCCCCCCAGCAGCAGCCCTTGCTCTGTTGTTGCCTCATTTGAGGGGTGGGACCTGCCCCCCGAGTTTCGCCCCAAGTGTTTTCTGAAATGCCACCTGCACAGCACAGCCTTCCCCGCCTGCCTCCTAAAGCTCCAGTTGGCCACCCCCCCCCCCATGCTTCCCTTTCCTCCTGAGCACTCAGTGCTGGCTTGCTTAAATTCTCATCCATCTAGAGTGGTGTCCACAGCCCACTGTAGTCAGCTCCCAGGGGGCAGCATTCTGAGCTGGCACAGAGCAGAAACCCACTCAAACCACTGGGGAAATAAAAGAATGCCCAAGGCCCTGGGCAGCTCTGCTCATTCCTACAGCAGAGGGGCCCCTGTCCTTCCCACCACACCCAGAGCACAGCCTCAATGTTAGACCCTCCTCAGTATGACTTCCCAGGACCATGCAGCCCAGCCCCAAGAAAGAGTTGAGCCCATGTGACTGCCAGAGGCCCAGGAGGAGATGTGCATGGCACCAAGTGGCCCTCTCACCTGACCAGGGCCTCCAGCCCATCTGCCAGGGCTCCCTGCCCTGGTAGAAATTCAGACCCTTTCCAGGGTGCCCCACCTGGATTCCCCTATAGGATCGGCACCCCCACATGCAAAAGCCTCTCTGTACACCTTCAACGCCCCAACCCTGCCAGCTGTCCTGCTCTCCGTCCTGCTCAGCTACATCCAGAATCCGGACACTGAATTTGAGACCAGCAGGTGGCGCACCGTGGCCACAGTCCCTGCGGCCAGAGGAAAACTAAGCAATCACTTGGTCCAGTTTCCCTCCTACACAGATACGAAAACTGAGAGGGGCAAAGGCTTGACCTGGACTCCTGAGATGCCTTAACCCAGTGCCCCCTCCCACTGGTCTCAACACAGCAGCAAGGCGTGCATCCTAGGCCCTGCCAGACCTGCTGCTGCTGTGTCCCCTCACCCTTCACCCCACTAATAGGCCTTACTCCCCCTACCCCTGACTTCCTGTTCCTGCTCCCTCTCTCTCTGCCCCTCCAAGACTGGACTCAACCTCCATCTTGAAACAGGCAGTGTCCAGAGGAGAGAAACACATTGGGGCAGGAGTCCTACCCGTCCCCAGCAGCTTCCCTGGGTGCACTTTGGAAACCCACAACACCGAGGCATCACCTGTGGAGCCCTGAGCACCCGCATACTGTGCCAGAAATGGCCCTGCTCACTCCCAGATGGCCCTGGATAGACCTCACACAAGACACCCTCTCACACCTCTCAGGGAGTTCTCTAGGGTGGAGGGAGTCTAGTTGAGCTCTGGACCCCAAGAGACCAGCACTGGGCATGAAGGCAGTCTTGTGAATGCAGGCTCTGAGTGGGGGGGTGTGAGCAAGCAAGAGGGCCACATGCAAGAGTGTGCAGCTGTGGGGTGCCACGCAGAGCGTGGTGACGGCTTGCTCTGAAGTGCTGATGGAGGAAGATGGATTCAGACAGCACTGCTGACCACAGTGCTGCCCCAGGAACCACCATCTCCATGGCAACTGGTCCTGGGTGAGGTCAAGGAGTGTCCTCAGAAAAAGAAGATACTGAGTTCCATGAACTCACGGGCAGATGCAATTCAGAAAGCAACTAAAAAGCACTTGGAAGATAAAGTATGACAATAGAAACACAATTGAAGAGGACTGAAAGACAAAGACAAAGAAATTCCCCAGAAAGCAAAGCAAAAAGACTTGGAAAAGAAGAAGGAAGGGAAAAAAAATGACAAGACAGAATAGGAAGTAGAATTTCTGGTTAATGGGAGCTTCAGAGAAAGAGGGCAGGAAAAACATGAGTGAGGAAATAATACGAAAATTAAAAATGACAATTCCAAGAACCTTGGGCTAGGAGTCTTCAATGCCTATGATAATAAAAGAAAAAAAAGTCAACATCTTTGAGAAAATTCAAAACGACACCAGGACAAATGGAAGATACTAAAAGGGGAGGGAGGGAGGAGTCCCCACCTAAAGGACCAGAGAATGACTGGCATCCGACTTCTCCATAGTAACAATGGAAGCAGGCAGACGGTGTCGTGTCCAAAGCTGAGGGGAAATGACGGAATTCTGTACCCAGCCAAACTATCCACTGAGCATAAAAGTGGATAAAGAGAAAAACTTGGCCTTTGATTATTTCCCCCCTTCTTGAGGGTCTTGGAAGATGAGCTCCCCAAAAACAAAGAAGAAAGCCAAGGAAAAAGAGGCTATGGAACCAAGGACATAGGGTCCAACCAGAAAAAATAGAGGGCGTTTCTGGCTGGTGGGGAAGGGGGTTCAAGGGTGTCACATTCAGCAAACATTCAGAGACGTCTACAGGGAGGCCTTGATGGGGAGGCAGAGAGTAAACAGATTATTTTTGTAGTTGAAAACATGTACAAAAGTAAATTAAATTTCTATCAAACAGCCTTGGAGTTATCCACAATATCCAACTATATACAGTTCTAAGAGGGGCACTCATTTTAAATGTTTTAAAAGAAAAGCAGTCCCAGCAAGGAGCTGTGATCATGTGTGCTACTGTGGATTACATTTATGTAGCTCATGAACTAATCAAAAATTGTGACCAAATTGTAGGAAGGATAGAGCTCAGGATAGAAAATGGTCAAAGTTGTCTAAAACCCTCAGCTTCCATAGTAGATCTCTAAGTGATACATGAAACTTGCAGGAAAAGCCGATTATTTGAGCAGAAGAGGGAAGAGAGACACCCCAGGCTGGGCCGAGGGCACCACTGAGGGCGGCCTCAGCCAAGGGCACTGCCTTCAGCCACAGTCCTTGCCCACGCTTGCATTCATGTCAGGGGGTGTTGAGCTGAAGGAAGGCTGGAAGGAGGGAGGGGTAGGAAGACCTAGGGAGCTCCCTCAGAAGGGACTGAGCTCTGCTACCCAGGTGCCATTAGGTGTACACTTGGAGTGTCTAAAATGGTGAATTTTATCATATGTATGTATGCAGGTGTATAGGCATGTGTACGTGTATTTCCCCATAATTTGTTAACATTTTTAAAAATTTTAAACCCCTACTGAGAAGGTTTGTGTTCCCACTGCCCATGATTAAAAATAAGTAAATAAATAAATAAGCCTTATCATTCACAGGCACAGTATAGAACACTCAGGAAGTCTGTCTCATCAGAGCAAACTTTCTTGTGTGAAAACTAGTCCTATAATGAAGGTTTAGCACCACCTAAAAAAGCAAAAACAACCTTCCCAAGGGTCAAACTATTTACAAGTAACTTAACCATGTCCCAGAAAAATATTATAAGAAACAAAATTACCCAGCACCCTACAGTGTTTAGAAGCCAATAAACAACGACCAGGCTTGCAAAGAAACAGAAAAACACATGACCAGGAGAAAAATCAGTCAATAGAAACAGACCCAGAAATGAAGCCCATGATAAGAATTAACAGACAAGAACACTAAAACCGTGTTATAGCTAATTTCAACATGTCCAAAAAGATAGAATATGTAAAACAGAATCTATAAAACAGATTAAATCAAACTCCCATCGATGACAAATGTCATGCCCAGCATGGAAATGACAGTGGAACTGATAGCAAATTAGACCCTTCACAAAAAGCCATTATTGATACAGAACTAGAAATTATCCAACATGAGACAAGGAGACACCAAGACTGCCAATGATCTTTGAGACAGCTTTGATTGACCTAACACACATGCGATTGGAATCCCAGAAAGGGACTAGGGATTTATAAATTGGACCATGGGTTCAACCCCCAGTAATGGACGGGGGTGGGGGTGGGGTGGGGTGGGATAATTGACTAAGTCAAAAATAACGCCATATTGGGCCGTGTTTAAAGAGGGTGATGACTGAGAACTTTGTAAATTTAATAAAAATAGTAAACCCACAGATTTGAGAACTTAGTGAACCCTAGTCACAAGAGCCGTGAAGAAGACCACTAATACACAGAAGAAAGTTTCAGTGATGATGAGAAGAAAGCACCCCCCGTGGGCAGGCGGGAAGGGAGGCATGAATGGACAGAGGAATGAAGACAAGGATGACCGTGGGGGTCTCATCAGAAATGACGCCAGCCACAGACAAGGGGACAACTGCAGGGCAGTGAAAGAAGATGCTCTGCAACCTGGAAACCTATGGCCAGTGACAGGGTGTCCCCAGACCACAGGTTAAACAGCCAAGTGAATTCCTCTCCAGCAAACCTGTAGCACAAGACGTGTTGCAGAAGTTCTCTAAGCAAGTGACACCAGGGGGAGTCTGATCCCCACCAAGGAGGTAAGAGCACCCAAAGTGGCAGATAAGCCAGCCAGCAGAAACTGTCTTTCATATTTTCACATCTCTTAAAAAGAGAACTGATGCCAGGCCAACCACACACCTGTGATCCCAGCTCCGTGGAGGCTGGAGCAGAAGGATCACATTTTTGAGGCTACAACTTAGGGTTTGGATGTGAGGTGTCCCTGAAAGCTCCTATGTTAATGCAGGAGGTGAAGTGATTGGCTCCTCCCTCTCTCTCCTACTCTCTCTCTCTCCCTCTCCCACCCTCCCCCCTCCCTCCCTCTCTCTACCTCCCCCACCCTCTCTCTCCTCATCCCAGTCACCATGAACTCCACCATTCCCTTGTACCATGATATTCTGGCTCACTTCAGGCCCAGGCCAATAGAGCCAACCAACTGAACCTCTGAAGCTCTGAGCCCAAAATAAACTTTTCCTCCTGAAAAATTGTTCTGGTCAGGTATTTTGTCATAGCAACAACAACAACAAAAAACACAGACTAATACAGAGACTCTGTCTCAAAATAAAAAATAAACAGAGCTCAGTGATAGAGCATTTGCCTATCATGTGCAGGACCATGGGTTCAATCCCCAGTAGGCTGGGGATGGGGGATAATTGACTAAGTCAAAAATAACACCATATTGTGCCATTTATAACATGTAGAAATGAAATAAAAAATAACAATAGCACAAAACCTGGGGGTGGAAATATACTATTATATATTTGTAAGGGTTTTTTTTTTTTTTTACTTCATTATTGTTTTTGTTTGTTTGTCTCTACATATACTAGAAATTGAACCCAGGGCCTCATGCATGCTAGGTGAGTGCTCTACAACTGAGCTACATTCCTAGTCCTTTTTATTTTATTTTGACAAATAGGCTGGTCTCAAACTTTTTTTTTTAAAGAGACAGTAAGAGAGGAGAGAGAGAAGAGAGAGAGAGAGAGAGAGAATTTTTAATATTTATTTTTTAGTTATCGGCGGACACAACATCTTTGTTTGTATGTGGTGCTGAGGATCGAACCCGGGCCGCACGCATGCCAGACGAGCGCGCTACTGCCTGAGCCACATTCCCAGCCCCTGGTCTCAAACTTTTGATCCTTCTGCCTAAACCTCCTGAGTAGTCAGTACTACAGGTGTGCACCTCTGCACCCACATGTAAGGCTTTTATATAACTATACATAAATTTATATATTATACATAAATGGCATGTTACTTGACAATAGAATATGGTAAGTTAACGATGTACATTATAGACACATATGTCACATAATGACATTCCATTGATGACAGACTGAATGCACAAAGGTGGTCCCATAATATTACATCACCTAGTAGCATCATAACTGTATTATTCGGTTTAAGGATATTTTATAGTGTTTGCACAGTGAAATTACCTAGGGGACATTTCTCAGAATATGTCCCTGTTGTTAAACAAGATATGACTGTATATCCAATGAGAGAACCCAGCAAAGAAATGTAGCTAACAAAGCAATAAAGAAAATAAAATGTGATCACAAAATAAATCAATCCAAAAGAAGACAAAAAAAGGAAACAGAAAGAACAAATAACAGATGAGGAAAAAAAGAAAACAAAGAAGATGATAGGAGCTGTGACTGTAGCTCAGTGGTAGAGCACTTGCCTCACATGTGTGAGGCACTGGGTTTAATCCTCAGCACCACATAAAAACAAATAAAGATACTGTGTGTTCATCTACAACTAAATAAAAATCTTTTTTTAATATTTATTTTTTAGTTACCGGCGGGCACAACATCTTTGTTTGTATGTGGTGCTGAGGATCGACCCCGGGCCGCATGCATACCGCTTGAGCTACATCCCCAGCCCCTAAATAAAAATCTTGAGACTAGTATCAACATTATTTAAAAAGAAGAATAAGATGATAGATTAAAATCCAAATGTATCAGTAATCACAGTAAATGTAAATGACCTAAACATCCTACTTAAAAGGCAGAGACTGTGACTGCATAAAAGAACGAGATCCAATTATGTGCTACCTAAAAGAAAATGCATCTAAAACCTTATATCACAAGATTGAAGGATTATAACTTGAATCATGTGAAGAGAGAAATATGTTAGCAGAAAAAAAGATAGAAAAGAAATGCCACACTGACTATTCAAAAGCAAGATGGAGTGGCTATATTAGAAACCAAAAGTTAAGTTTCAGAGTAAAGAATCTGATCAAGGAGAAAAAGCTTATTTCAAGAAGAGGACAAAGCAATTCTAAATGTTTATTCACCAAATAATAAAGCTTCAAAATACATAAAGCAAAAATGGATAGAACTGAAAGGAGAAATAGGCAGATCCATAATTGCAGTTGGAGACTTCAAAACTATAAATAGGCAGATCAACAATTGCAGTTGGAGACTTCTTCTAATAACCAGACAGAAAATCACAAGGATATTGTTGGCTTGGACAACACTATCAACCCACCCAGCCTGACACACAGATGTCTTTCAAATTATGAGGGGGGTTACCTCCTGATAAACCCACTGTAATTCAAAAGTAGAATAAGTTGAAAATACATTTAAATACCCTGATCAACCCATCATAATTTCTTTCAGTTGTAGATGGACACAATACCTTTATTTTATTTATTTTTATGTGGTGCTGAGGATTGAACCCAGTGCCCCAGACATGTGAGATGAGCACTGTACCACTGAGCCACAACCCTAGCTCTCATCATAGATTCAGAAAGTCATAAGTTAAGCCATTATAAGTTGAAGATCATCTATATAGAGAGCAATACACCCAATGACAGCAGAGTAGGTAGATACACAGAACACTTACCAAGATAGACCATTTTATGGGCCATAAAATAAATCAAATAAATTAAAATTACTCAAAGAGTATAGTCTCTACTCATAATAGAATTAAATTTAAAAATCAGTATCAGAAAGATATTCCCAAATATTTTGCAAATAAATTATGCACCGCTAGGTAATCCAATGTCAAAGAGAAATTTAAAATAAATAAATTTAAAATAATTAGCAAGTATTTTGAATGGGTTAAATGTGAAAGAAAAGTATGCCTAAATTTGTATTATAAAGTTAAATCAATTCTTAGAGATAAATTTATAGCACTAAAATGCCTACATTATAAAAGAAGAAAGGTAGTATATAGAAGACTTCAGCTTCTATCTTAACATACTAGGAAAAGAAGTTGGGGAGATGTCAGCCAAAAGATTAAAAAAAATTAGGAGGGATAAGTTCAAGTTCAATATTGTGAAACATACAATGTTAATAACAAGGGTTAATGACAATATGTTGAGAATAGATTTTAATTGCTCTCACCACGAAAAAAAATCTATAAATGTGAAGTGATCTATCTGTTAGTAGTTTGATTTAGCCATTCCACAATCTATTTAAAAACAAGCTGAACAAATACATAAGATTTTTAGATGTCAAGTAAATAAAGTTTTAGAAAAGGAACTAGAAAAAGAAGAGTAAATAAAACCCAAAGACAAGAAACAGTAAAGATCAGAGTGGAAATCAGTAAAGTAGGGAACAGAAAAGTAACGGAGAAAATCAATAAAACCCAAAGTTGGTTCTTTCAGAAGATCAGTGACGATGATAAACTTTTAGTCAAACTGATCAAGGAAAAAGAGAAAACGTGTCACCAATATCAAGAATGGGATGTGGGACATTGCTGTAGAGTCTACAGAGGTTACAAGAGAGAAATGGAGTGTCACACACAACTCTATACCAACAAATTTGACATCCTAAGAAATCTCTTAAAAGAAACAAACTCCTAAAGTTCACTGGAGGAGAAATAGATAAACTAAGTAGTCCTGTACTAGTAAAGACAATGGAATTTGCAGTTAAAAAGACTTCCAACAGTGGTGGGGCTGGGGCTCAGTGGCAGAGCATTTGTCTCACATATGTGAGGCACTGGGTTCAATCCTCAGCACCACATAAATAAATAAAAATGAAGGTATTGTTTAAAAAAAAAAAAAAAACCTTCCAACAAAGAAACCCCTAGGAGTGGGCAGGAGGGGACCTGTGGGAAGAATCACCCAGGCCAGATTACCCTTAGGGGAGTTGCACACTTGAACCATGTGTCTTGCGGAAAGCCTGCCGCCAGCCTACAACAGCAAGTAGAAAAGTGCCCCCAAGATAGAAGGCTCAGGCCAGGTCACTTCCTTGGGCACCTCCCACCTCTTCCTGGTCCTCTGCCACAGCTTTCAGAACCCCAAGCAGATGTTCAGGAAGCCAGTCACAGCTGGCCCCATTGCCCTCCAGAGTGGACAGATGTTCCTCCACAGGCTTCCCCAAGTCACCAAGGAGGCAGACAGTGAGGAGCCATCCTCTGACCATCTCCACTCTGAGCATGATAGAATGAGACCCCGCCCACACCTGTGCAGGCCTCCTGCAGACCAGAGCCCTGTAGGGTCACCTGTGCAGTGGGGGCCGGAGTGTGGATGCCCCTGTGTCATGCTTGGGCTACCCTGGGAGGGGTGCAGGGGCTGGGAGGGAGTTTCTGCTCTGGACTCCTGCTCCGCTTGGACTAGAAGGCACGGGGCCTCTCCAAAAGCCACCAGTGCAGGGTCCTGCCCCCTTGCTTTTCCTAACTCCCTTCCCTGGCTGGAGTTTGCTGTTGGAGACGGTGGCCCTCAGCCTTGGACATTCACCAGACTCTCCTGGGACTCACATAGAGGCAGACTCAGCCCATCCACCTTCCCGGAGCCTGGGCCTCTGCTCCTTATGAGCCCCACCTGTGAGTCAGCGGCCGCAGCCTGGGAACCCTGACTTAGCCGACTGGCTGAGCAACTCGAGAGACACCAGAGCAGCAGTGGCTTTATTAAGTCAGAAGCTTCATTTCTCCATGGGAAGGAAGGACAGGCTGGAACGTGGCCTGGGTGGCTAAGGGCATGAGTATCGGGTCCTTACCCTGGGCCGATTCCCAGCTCCCATCCTGTCTCTGGACTTTCAATGCTAACCCCAGAAAACCCCAGCAGACCTCGGCAGACTCATGGTCAGTCACCCAGGGACGCCTCGCTGTGCCCCGGGGTGTGGCCCTCCCTGTGCTCAGCAGAGGGGCTCTCGCAGCCTCCTGGCTCTGCTCAGAGGCAGAGGAGGCCGAGTATGAGGACCTGCAGCCATCTCTGTCCAAGGTCCCTGGGCAGAACTGCCTCTTAAGTCCACAGCCCAGGGAGGCTGCTGGGAAAGGAGACCTGGGTGTGGGGCGGGAGGTGGCAAGCTAGCGTATAGCAACTCCATCACCAGATGGAGTGGACACAGGGGACCCTCCGCATCCTCTGCCTGACTGAAAGGTACAGAGAGACTGGGGTGCCAGGAAGCACCAGTCTGGTCTCTGCAGGAAGAGCTGCCTGCCCCCCTCACAGCTCTAGGGACAAAGGGGCCTGTTGTGAGGCCCCTCCCCATGGCCACCTGAGGCCTTCCATGGACCCTCCAAGACCCTGGCTGCAATGAGGATCCTCCAGTGAGCCCCACCAATCTTCCCACCATGATGCAGTACTGGTGTCTATGATGGGTCTAGCTCTGCCCCAGATGCTCGGGGATTGGTTGCACAGTCTCAGTGGCCCCTCCAGGGATCCCCACTGCCCTCTTTGCAGGAGAACAAAGGTACTCCCAGAGCTTGAGGCACTGGCTAAGGCTGCTTGCTTGTTCTGGTAGAACTGGGGTTTGGACCCGCCACTGACTCTCAGCCTCCTGTGCCAAGGGAGGGGGCGGCAGGGTGGGAGCAGGCCCTCTCTCCTCAGCCCCTCAGCTATTCCCTTGGCCCATTCCCATGCTAGGTCCCCAGGGCCTCTAACTGGGGATGAACAGGAGCAAGCAGAGGGGCTTCGTCAGGTGAGGCAGGAAGCAGACTGGAGACGGCTGGAAATGGGACCCCCTTGAGGCCACCCCAGCCTGCCTCCTTGAGGCAGCAACACCTGAAGCCCCAGAAGGCATCTGGCCCAGAGGCCTGGCTCAGGAGGTCAGATCCAGTTGTCTGAGCCCCCTCCCCAGCAACAAGAAAGCTGGGGGCAGACTCAGCCCATCCAAGTAGGGGCTGGAGGATTCTCCGGAGACCAAAGGGCCAGAGGTAGGACTGGGACTGGGAAGCAGCCCAGAGCAAGGACCTCGCTACCTGCCCCCCCTTGACCACTCTTGTGATTAGCTTGGGAAGGAAATGCCACAGAGATGAGGCCCAGAAGAAAGGACAGCCAGCCTCAGGGACACAGTGATGCTTTGAAATATGTTTATTTTTACAAACCTAGAATACACACACTACCCCACACACAATGCGTTAAAGCTGTAGAGAAGGCCCAAACCCAGCACTCCCCAGCTGAACCCCAACCGCTCTCCCTGAGCTGCTGAGGGCCAAGCAGCTGGCAGAGGGAAAAACACCATAAAAACTGCAACTGCCACCAGGTACCATTGTTGCCGAGACCACCTGGCCCCACGAAGCACCATGGACCCCAGCACCCAAGCCAGCATCTGAGAAGTGGTCACATGGACAACAGGGGAAGGTGCTGACCCAAGGTGGGGGCCCCTCAGAGAACACCATTTCTTCCACCTGGGTGGCCAGGGGCCCCGCCCTGGCTGGCCCTCTCCATGGACAGCCCACCACATTTATCTCCTGAGTCCTTGCATCAGCCCTGCCAGGAGGAGGACACAGAGGTGGAGCACAGAGAGAACAGGCAGCTGGTCCAGGGCCACCAAGCCAGGAAACGCCCTGGTGGGCCGCAAATCCAGGCCTGTCAGATTATCCAGGCTGCCCTGCAGCTCCCCTGAACATGTGCCCCGGAGGGAGGGACCCAAGGGGGCATTATCCAGGGAGGTAGGGCCAGACCAGCAGGCCAGGCAGCCCCAGACAAACAGGGCTTCCAGGAGCTTCATATTAGCACTCCCCCCCAATATCCACCCCTCCACACATCAGAGGAGCCTGAGGGACACTCTGGTCTAAAGGTGGCAAGCCACCAACTCTACAACCATGCTGCGGGTCTGTCACCACATGTGGTTTCCAAACTTCCTCCGCGTCCAATTCTGGTTCTTCCTTAATTCCACCAGCACTTACTGGACTCCCGCCCCGCCCTGCGGACCACAGGCCCTCGGGGAAGTGAGAGGGCTTAGGACAGGCAGACTTCCCAGCTCTCTCGAGCACGCAGGAAGGTGCGGCTGCCACTGCCCCAGTCACCAGCCCTTAGGACGCCCAGGGCAAGGAGCGCTCCTTAACCCCGCGAGACCTACTGCCAGGTTTTCGCTGGGAATTCCGCTGAGTTTCGACCAGGGTGGGGCCCTGGGCGAAGGAGGGTGGCGATGGCGTCTCCTGGTCGGCAACTTGCCAGGAGCGTGGGCGACCCAGCGCGCCCCGACCCCAGCAGTTCCCAGAGCTTGGGGAGGCCCCGCCCGGCCACCTCCCTGCTGCTCTCGGATCTCGGGCTGCTTGAGCGTCCAGGGCCGCCCATTGCCAGCCAGGGGCCCCAGGTCCACAGCTGGGGTTGCCAGAGCCCCGGGACTGCCGGGCGCAGCGCGCGGGGTTCCACCTGGCTGGGATCGCGCAGCCAGGTGCCTGGGCTCCGGTCCGGCGGTCCCTGGCACGCCCCTGACTCTGACCTTGACTGAGAGCGGCGCTTGGGACGCCTGGTGGTTGCGGTCACGCTGCCAGGCGCGGCGGGTCTAGTGGTCCTAAACATTTCACAATTGCGCTACAGAACTGTTGAACTGTTAAGAACCACTGAACCCGGCGCGCGAGTCCGCTGCACCCTCGGCTCGACGCCCTGAGGAGAGAGAAACCCCGCTGCCCTGGGGACCGCCGGCGTCGTCCGGGAATTCCAAGGTGCCCAGCTCCTGCCCCCGGGTCGCCTCCCGCCGTGCACCCCGCTGCCCGGCTGCAGTCCGCGTCTCCACGCCGTCGCGGACGCCCGGGGCACCCCAGACGCACCAACCCGCGCAGGGCAAGCGCAGACGCAGGGCCCAGCCCGCCTGCACCACGCCTCATCCGCGAGTCCCCGCCGACCCCAGCGTCCCCTAGTCCCGCAGGCCCCGCTCGGCCCGGCGGCTGCGCTCCGTGCGGCAGCGGCCAGCGCGGCGGCGGCTTTTATGCGGCGCGGCCGCCCTCCCCGGCGCCGGAATGCGCCCGCGCCGCGCTGGCCTGACCGGTTTTTCCAGGCGGGGCGGCTCTTGGGCCTGCGGGTCGCGCGGCGGGTCGCGCGGCAGGTCCACGGCCCGGGACCTGCTCGGCGCGCCCGCGCGGGGGTGGCCCTGACTCACCCGCCGCACGGCCCCGCCCGGCGCCCCCGCCTCAGCGCTCAGCCTGGGCGCACCTGGCCTGGGGCTGGCCGGGGTGGGGGGGGACATGCTCGCCATGTCGCCCGGACCCGGGCGCCCAGGCTCACTGAGGGGTCCACACTGGCCGTTGGTGGCTGGGGTGGGCGAGGACCGAGCCTCACCGGGTCTGCACTCTCGGCAGGCGGGCACCGGGGCTGGACACGCCCACCCCGCGCCGCTCACTTCAAAGCCAGCCTGGGGTGGGGGCAAAGAGAAAGTGAAACCGGCGCGGGCGGAGGAGGGCAGGTTTCTGGCTGCGGGACACTCGCCTCCTTGGGGGAGGGGAAGGGGCAGCCCCAACACCACCTCACCAGGCGCCGCAGCCCGCCTTTCCCGGTACCACCCCTCCACGCGCGCAGCGGGAGCCGGCACCGTGCCCTCAAAGCGAGAGCCCAGCGTGCTGTGGCAACCTGGAGGCGCTCTGCGCCCTGCGGACTGGAGGTGCTGGAGCCCAGGGGGAGCTCCCAAGAACTCTGAACAGAGTAGGGACTGGAGCCAGTGGGGAGGGCTCTAGGTGACCTCCTCAAGCTCCTGCCCCCCAGTCTTGAGCCCCTGGTGGGCAGCAGAGGTGGTCATGATTCATTCAAGTGCAGGGAACTACTCAGGGTTACCCCAGGGGAGACCCACGTTCTCTGCTCAGGAGCCACAGCTTGGACCTAGGTCAGGGCCAGCAGTGAAGCTGCGAGGGAGTGGCTGGGCAGTTTCGCCTGTGCGGTGTGGAGTCTACCTATTGCAAAACGCCCTGGAGAGTGAACAGTGAGGTTTTATTTTATTCATTTTGCAGTTGGGAAAACTGAGAATCAGAGAAGAGCAGTGACTTCTCCCATTCGCCAGCTCCCATTGTAGAGAGGGGGCTGTGTCCTCCGCTGCTTGGTCTGTAGGGCTGAGTGGGACTGAGGTCAGAGGACTGACATGGGGGTGGGTAGTGGCCTATGACCAAGAAGAGGAGTTGAGGAAATACCACTCCCAGCTGCCTGTGCAGGAAGAGCCCACCTCCTCTCCCTCAGTGAGGAGCCCTACAGCAGTCCCATGGGGGGCAGAGGTGGGCTGTCCCCACTCAGCTAGGGTGGGTCCTGTCTCCGCGCCAAAGGGGTCCATTGTCACCACAAGTACAAGGTCCATTGGTGACAAGTACAAGGCCCTGTGATTCCCTCGTAGCAGGAAATACCACAGAATGGCCAGAGGAGAACTGGGCAGCACACAAGAGAAATCTGGCTCTTCATGGGTCCTGGGGTGGGGTAGTCGTCCTGGGGGGGGCCTCAACTGTGGAGTCCAATCCTAGGTAGAAGATACTGGGAAAACAGACTGTGGGTTCCGTGAAAGGGAGATGTTCCCCAGAGATAACTCTGGGACCCAGAGGTTCTGGACAGGCTGTGGGAGCAGAAGCCTCCCCAGAGGAGATTACCAGGTGTGAGTAACGCGGCCCTCAGGGGCCTGGCCCTGGGATCAGCCACCTCCCACGCGGCAGCAGAGCTGAGCGGAGCCTTGCCCACATCTGACCTGATCTCACACCTGTCCAGAGAGGAGCTGGGGCTAGGACAGGCCGATTCAGCCCAGCTCTGCCAGGTGCCCAGGCAGGGGCCCTGGGTGCAGGACTGCAGAGCTCTGTGACTTGGTCTCTTCATCTGTAAAAAGTAAAGTGACTCAGTGCCCTCCTCAGGGGCCCAGAAGGGAAGAGGAGCCAACACACAGCAGAACGTGAGCACTCCAAAGTGGCCATCTGCCCGGCTCTTCCCAGTGCTCCCTGAGGGTGTGGGGCCCAGCAACGTGCTCCTGGAGCCCAAGCATGGCCCGCCCTTCTAAGGAACACACCCATAGGGCCGGGTGGCCTCTCCCCAGGGACCCCCAGGAGGTTTCTAGACAACTACCTACCACTTCCCACAGCTCTCCAGACACTCGCCCCATCCTGGGGCTGCGGGTCAAGCTGTGTCCCCACAGTGTGCAAGGGCCCAAGAATGCAGTTTGGCCTCCTCCGGGCCTTGTGGGGAGTCCTGCTTCCCTGCCCGGCTGTCGAAACCCCCTTACCCTGTTGCCCTGAGAGTTTCTGTGGAACCCTGTCTGACCCACTTGGGGAAATGCCAGCTCAGCAGGGCTGTCCATGGACACCAGGGTTAGTGGGCGTTTCCCCACCAGCGGTTGCTCATCCCTGGCCCCAGTGGGCGTTCCACTCTGGCAGGTTGGCACCTGCTCTGGGAGGGTCCTGCCATGCGGGGTAACGTGAGCCACCTGTGGCTTTCACAATCTGGGGCTCTGCAGGCCAGGCCGAGAGAAGTGCTGAGTGTGTGTGGCCTAGAGCGATGGGCCTCCTGGTCCCCCAGGAGCAAAGAAGGGGCGCTCAGAAGCCACAGCTTGGACCCAGGTGCAAGAAGGCTGCCATGTGGGCATCAGGGTGGCTCAGCCATGTGACCCCAGGCTGGGCTCGCCCCCCCTCGCTCCACAAGGCATTTGTCTGACTGTCCCTCCACGAACCCCACCCCCCCACAGGTCCCAGCCCACCAGTGGCCACAGGGCTCCCGGCTCTAAAGCTCAGGGGCATCCCTGTGGCCCGACCTCTTCGTAGGACAGGGGCACACCACAAGGGGCCAGAAGGCTTGGCTTCCTCTCTGGAAGTGGCCCCACTCCCAGCACGGCTGCTCTGTCGCCTGGACCCAGGCCCAGCTCAAGCCAGGCTCCCAGGCTGCTGCCTGCTGGGAGAGGCAGGGAGGGCCTGTGTGGTCTACTGTGCCCGCCTGGGTGAGGGATGGGGTGCAGGTGCCCATGGCAGGGTGGCCCCCTGCCCAGAGAGTGTGGCTTTCCGAGGCTGGTGGGCAGCCACATGTCCCATCGGGGACCTGGTTGAGGGTGAAATCAGGTGTTTGGACCCCAGGAAGTTCTTGGTCCAAACATTACATTGTCCAGCAGGGACAGAGCCTACCCCAGGCCCAGCGCCCCAGCGTGAATCACATACAGCCCCTGACCTTCCTTGCTGGGCATGAGAAGCTGCCCCTGGCCTGGGTACCTCTCTACCTCATGCCCACGCGGATTCCCACCTGTCTTCCCATCTGCCTAGCCCTGGGCTAGGGGATATGGGGCAAAGGTGTGACCCTGAGGGCTGGCCCTTGACACCTAGGTGGGCCTGGCAGGGCGGCTCCGCCCACACCTTGGGCTCCTCAGCCTGGTTGAAGGCCCTGGTTGGCACTGCGGCGGCCAGCCACCTTGCTCCTCACCCAGACACTGGGCCTGGCCTGGCACAACCAGCCACATGAGCACGGCAGGCCCAGGGCTTCTAGTCCACACCCTGTTGAGCCCTGATGGGTGGGGGTGCGGGATGGGGGGGGAACTGAACAGACTCAGGTGGGGCAGAGGCATGTGGAGAGGGGAACGGCCGGCACAGGTGCAGGGAGGCTGGGAAGATGGAGGCCCGGCCTCCCCTGTGCCACCTGGCAGGGTCAGCAGCCTCGCGGTGATTGGCTGCGCACTCCCTGCCTCCAGGGTGTAGACATCGCACTCTGCCCCAGAGCCTAGGCCCAACCACACACAGCTCCACAGCTGCAGCCAGGACAGACCCACTGAGCTGGGCTTTGGGGACCTGAGGAAGCAACTGCCCCCACAGCACTTTATTGCCATTCTGCCCAACAGAGGCCTTTAGGCTTTGTCATGGAAAGAGATGGGGAAACAGAGGTGGCAGTAAAGGCTTCATCCCAGTCAGAGTGGGCAGGTGTGTGCCTGAAGTCTGTCCAGAAGGTCACAGTAGGCAGGAATGGCTTATGGTTTATGCAGCAAGATAGCTTCAGGTTAGACCCCAGGCAGAACTTCCTGAAAATATGAGGTCTCCTGAGAACATGTGGAGGCACAGGTAGTGTATAAGCCTTGTCTGTGGGGCCCAGCCTTCCCTGGGGGGTAGCAGGACCCTAGCCAGCCTTGAAACTCTCTAGGAGTGCCCCTTGATGGAGTGGGGATGGGGTGTCAGCTGGGACCTTGGCCTGAGAGACAGGGGGGGGCACCCAGTCCCAGGAGTCTCTAGGCCAGGATGGGCAGCAGGGTGTGTAGCTGGTGGTCTGGAGCTGAGGCCTTCAGAGCTCCTGCAGGCTGGGTGGACAGAATGCCCGGCAGGGGTGGGCCTGGGTGGGCTCCTCCTTCCCCAGGCCACTCTCCGTGGCGGGAGGAGACTGCGGACCCCGACCTGGGCTGCCTCAGCCCCTGGACCCTGTCTGCAGCCTGCTCTGAGAAGCACTCCGGAGCCACAGGCGGAGGGAGCTGAGTGAGGGGACACCAGGTGGGGGGACTTACCGGACCCCGGGCCTGGGCACCAACCCCACCCTCCAGGCTCTGCAGGAGGGCGGTCACCTCCGGGTTGCCAGCTGCTTCCACCTGTGGGGGAGCATGGGAGGGGCTGCCTCAGGACCCCCAAAACCTGAGAGCCCGCCAAGCAGGACGCCCTGGCCTCACAGGACCCCAGTGTCCTCCCTGCTCATTCCCCAGCTCTGGGCCTGAGAGAGGCCTGGGGTGGGAGGGGTCGGCCCCCACGGGCCCTTCACAGAGGACACACGACCACCAGAGCCGGCATTCCTGCTCCTGGGAGCAGCAGAGGTGGGACAGTCAGGGTGGCCTTCCTGGAGGTGGCACCTCCAGAGAGGCCACGGGAGGCGGGGCACTCACAATGTGCAGGGCACTGCGCCCATCGTAGCCGGGCTGCCCCAGGTCAGCCCCTGCCTGCCACCACACCCGCAGGCCTTCGCTGTCTGCCCGGGAGGCGAGCCTGGGGGCAGAGGGGAAGCGTCAGGGTGGCTGGGCACCCCGCCATCAGCCCACCCCTCCCGGGGCCCTGGGCACTTTAATAAAGCCAGCCCTAAACAGCTGACCCAGCAGCGCCCGGCCCTGGGGCAGAGTCGTGGGGGCCGGCTCGGCCTGGAGTCTGGTTTCGCCCAGTGGGTGTGACTGACTCAGGTCAAGGGCTCCCAGGGCACACGCACTGCGCACACGTGGGCCCGTACACGCCCCGCCCGCGAGCGCCCTGCCAGTTCCACATTTCACAACAGCCCTGGTGGCTCGGTGGCTGGAGGATGGAGACGCAAGAGGGGCCTGGGGGTGGTCCTGGGCCCCACCAGCTGCATGGGGGTCCTGGCGGGAAGGGGTGGGGCCCACGTGCCCTGGAGAAAGCTGGGGACACCTTGTACCTCACCAGTGTCCCCCACCCTGGAGGCCAGTGTGGGGCCAGCCCAGTCCATCTGCCCAGGTGAGCAGGTGGGTGGGCGGAGGCCCCCCTGAGGACGCAGGGACTCCACTCCTGACCAGGGAGCAGCAGCAGCAGGCCCCACAGTGGCACTGGGTAGTTTGGGTTCGAATCTCGCTGGACGGTCCCACTGGCCCTTCTTGGAGCTGTGCCCACGCCTCCCGCACAGGCCTCCCAGGAGAGGCGTCTGCTCCCTTGAGTGGGCCCCTGGCAGGCCAGGCTGGGCCCCCAGCCCCTCCAGCCACGCCGCAGCTCCCCTGGACTCTGCCTCAGCTCCCCATCTGTCCCTGGAGCCAGTGTGGCCTGCTCAAGCCACCCAAAGCCAAGGCTGGCTCCAGTCCTCCCAGGGCCCAACCCCCAGCCCCTGTCCCCTGAGAAGGGCAGGCAGTGGGGGGGGGCAGGGAGATCAGGGAACAGCACTGAAAACTTCAGGGGGCCCAAGGCTGGGGCTAGTGGGTCTAGCCACCCAGCCCCACATTGAGCACTGGGGACACTGGAGCCCAGAGAGACCTTGCTGGGGCCAAGATATGAGGGATGGAGGGCCCAGAGCCTCGGGGTCCTCACCCGGCCTCCTGTTAGCCTGAAGTCCACAGTATCACCCACCCTCTGGGCCTGGGGCTCCCGATGCGCAGGGACTCAGACCCTGCACCCCACCCCTCCCACCCTGCGCTCTGACCAGGACATCTCCTGCCTGTCTTCCCGTTCCTGCCGCACCCCTCCTGATCCCCGCGGGCACATGCACATTCACTGGACTGTCCTCCCAGCTGGGAGTGACCCCGTGATGTGCTCTAGTTCAGACACCTCTGCCCATCAGCCAGGCTGGTGCCCACGGGCCGGGGCACAGGTTCGCCCTCCTCAGCCCCCACACCTGGGCCCACCAGTCCCTCCCAGCAGGCCTGGTTTCCCCTCCCGGAGCCCTGCGCCTACTCCCCCAAACCACGCGAGCTCCAGCCGCTCTCACCTGCACAGCTCCGTCCCGGCGTCCTCCAGCTCCTGGGGAGACAGGCAGGCCCCAGCGGCCCGCAGCAACCCAGTGACGCCCCGGTGCCTGCCATGAGAGTGAGTGTGCTAGCCGTGGCCCTGGCCAGGCCCGTGCACCCCAGCCCGCTCCTCGACACCAGCAGCACCTCCAGGCCTGTGTGCAGGGGCCAGGGCGAGCCCCTGGGACCTTGGGCCTTGGCCAGCAAGGAACGCTGCCCTGACCATTGGCCTTGGCTCGTGTGACGCCATCCTGAGGACCCACCTCCTCCGTCTCTCCTGGACACCTTCCCAGGACATCTGGGGTCTACAGGGCATGGTCAGCATCCACCAAGTCAGAGGTCCAGACAGCCCTGGCTGAGCAGCACCTCCATGCAGACCATGAGCCCCCATGAGACTCCACTGTCCTGTGGGGTCTGCCCTGGAGGTTGGGCTCCCACCCTGAGCCAGCCAGCCCACTGCACCCTGAATGTCTCACACGTCGATGGTGACCTGACTGCCCTGGCCAGGCCTGGGGCTGGTTCTGGGGAAACTGAGTCACTTGTGCCCCACATCTGCCCTTGGATGCAGGTCCTGCAGACCAGAGGGAATGGGACGGTGGCTGGAGCCCCGAAGCCGACTCCTCCAGTGGCAGCTCAGGGAGCTAAGCTGTGGGCCGGGACAGGTTCCCACAGGCCACAGGAGGGGCCCAGCAAGGCCCAAGGCTGCAGCAAAGAACAAGGGGTACCAGTTGCGAACTGTGCCCCTGGGGGTACACTCTAAATCACACAGCCACCCCAGTCTTAGGGAACCTTGCAGGAGTGTGGGGCCGTGCAGGACTGGGCGGAGGCCTTGGGGGAGCAGCAGGGAGTGTTGTGACAGCCAGGCGGGACCCAGTGAGCTCATCTCATCGCCACGCCACCCACCCACGCCCGAGGTCCATCTAGCCCAGATCACCGGATCGTGGTGCAGAGGTCACTGTCCACCTCCAAGGCCTGTTCTGGGAAAAGAGTTGGACCCCATTGGCCCTTCACAGGGGTGACCTGCCCCACTAGGGGCTCTTGGCAGGGCAGGGCCCGGGACTGGCCACCACAGTCTGGTGACCCTGGCCTCAGACACCTGCCTCCTCCTGAGGCAGGTGAACCCGCCCCCAGCCCCCCTGGGCTGCAGGCCACAGGCCCCCTGGGAGAAACCCCCGGGGAGGCAGGTCTGCAGGGTGCAGGTGGGCACAGACAAGCTGTCAGGCAGGTCTGTCCAACCGTGTGAGTAGGCCCAGTCGCCTCTGCTGGGAGCCACGCGGGCGGGGTCCTGCCAGCCGGCAGCCTCACATGGGCTCTCAGGACACATCAGCCCTGCACCGTGGTGCTCCACGCTGTGGGCACAGACACCAACGTGGCCACATGGTATGGCCGGAGGACCCCTGCCCTCGGGCGTTATCTCCCCTCCCTCCCCTCCATTTGTGGCTGGGTCTTGAGACCACCACGTGCCCACTCCTGGCATCTCTCAGGGTCAGGCCTGGACTACTGGGACCAAGGGCAAATCTGAGAGGTGGGCACAAGGTAGGCAGAACCTGGCAGAGCTTGTCCCCACACTCTGGGGGCTTTCCATTCCTGCAGGGAGGATCGGGGTCGTCTCCTGCACCTGCAGGCTGAACCTCCCAGGCACCAGGCTGGGGCAGCCCCACATCGCTCTCCTCTTGCCCTGGCTACCTGGAGAGCACCTGCGAGTCCCCTTGTGCAGCCAGTGGCGTCCCCTTTTCTAGGCAGCGTCAGCCTTCCTGGGTGTGCTGGCTCAGCTGGGAGCTTGCCTCTGCCACGAAGCCCTCTGGGATGGTCCTGCCAAGCCTGGCCTCCCTCTGGCCCTGGTCACACCCCACACTGCCCTTGCTCACACCAAAGAGGTGTCCTCATCCGGCGCCATTCCCCCGTGCCCACTGCAATGTCCAGAACCCCAGGTACCTGCCCCTCACAGCCAGCAGCAGTGGGCTGGGGCCATCCTGGTCCCGGGCGTTCACGTCCACTCCTCTCTGCAGCAGCACAGCAACCACACCGGCATGGCCCCTCTGGGCTGCCACACGCAGCAGGGTCTGACCAATAGGGTCTTCCAGGCTCAGGCCACTGCCCTGGGTGACACAAGGACACATGACCCCCAAGAAAGGGCCAGGGAGCAGGCAGAGCACAGGAGGGGAAGGGCAGCTCTGGGCACCAGCACAGGTGGTCAGCAAGGGCACTGTGCCTGCCCCTGCGCCACCACCAGGCCCCACTGCTGGCCGCCAGGCGGGCAGGTAGGGTTCAGTGAGTCAGGTGAGGCCAAGCAAAGTCATTCTGCCGCAGGGGCCAGCCCCTGCCCACAGGCCCAGGTGGCAGCGGCTTGTCCAGGGCAGAAGCAGCTCACCAGTTCCTCAAGTGCTTGCAGGGCCTCTAGGTCTCCAGAGTGAGCTGCAGCAAGGGCCAGGCTGGGCATCAGAGCATCCCGCAGAGCTTCAGCCTCCTGGGAGAGGACGGAATCACTTGAGCTTCATGCCTTACTCTGGGGTCTGTACACAGGTGGAGCTAGTGTCCCCAGTGCTGTGTGAGCCTGCCTCCCCCATGCAGTGTGCAGTAGGTCCCACCCCACAGGGGAAAGAGCTGGAATGGCCACACTGAAGGCCCTGGGCTCCCATCTCACTATTAGACACAGAGGCCACCTAGCCCCCACTTCCTGGGAATAAAGTCAGGAGGAAGCCACCACCAGCCTCCTTTCTTGCCCCATGTGTGATTGGGGCCTGCCACCCACCCTCCAAGGTGTGCGTCCTCGCCTGCCCCCACTGCTGTCAGGGACAGAATCATAAGTCATCTCAAGAGAGAGCAGAAGTATGCGGGCCCCTCCCGGAAAAGGACCCTGTTCCCACATTGCACCTTCCTGGAAGGGCCCCGTCCTCCAAGGGCTCCCAGCTGCATCCCGTCTGTGGGACACAGAAGACCCAGCCCCAGAGGTGCCGCCTCGTCCAATGCCCACGGCCCGGCCTGATCACAAAGCACTTAAGGCCCCCGCACAGCCACCCTAATAACAGGCCACACAGCCCAGGCCTTTTCATCTGACCACGGCTCGCCCACAGCAAAGCCACGGGAGGTTGGGAGGCCGGCTGCACCCGCATGGGTGGGGTCCAAGCCACTGTGCCTGGCCCTAAGCTGCACCCACTGCTGGCAGGCCAGCAGACCCCAGCCCCAAAGTCAGGCTGGCAGGGTGAGGGAGGTCCAGCCTGAGCCCCCGGGGAAGGTGGCAGCAGCGAACACCAGCAGGCTCACCAGGACAGCTCTGCTCAGGGAAAGGAGCCCCTCGGGCCGAGGCAGCCCAGGGAAGCAGTGCTCTGCTCTGCCAGGCTCCCACACCAGGCCCGGTGCTTGGCCCAGAGGCCAGGTGGACGTGTTGGGGCAGGGTCCCCAGCTGACCTCCCCTTCCTGGGTCTAACACCCAGGCTAAAAAGGGGGAGGGGAGCCGGAGGTTGGAACACGTCTCCAGGTAGAGGTGAGAGACCCCAGCAGGCACCTACCCTTCTGCCCCCAGGACAGGCAGCCCGTCAACCCACTCAGGTGCTCCCAGCTCTCAGGTAGCCCCAGCCCTGAGACCCAGTGCTGATGTTCCCTGGCCATGTGTCTGCATGTCTGCGAGCTGGGAGGTCCCTTACTGAATTCTGCTCCATGGACCCCTATAAATCCTGCCCACTATGAGCCCACAGATCCCTGGATCTTGAACCCTGGCTTGAGCCAGCTCCTGGGCTGGAGAGCAGCTGTAGTGGCTGGTGTCTGGCAGGTCCTGGGTAGGGGGTATCCCGGGGTGTCTCGAGCCCCCTGCTGCTGCCACCTGCACCAGGCAGTACCTGGCTGATGCTCAGACGAAGGAGCCAGGACACCGCGCGGCTCAGGGTGCTGCCCTGAAGTGAGGACCAGCACTCATCCACTGGAGGCAGCGTCATCTCCCCCCGAAGGTCCTGGGCTAGCAGCTGCAAGAGGATCCAGGCCAGGGGCTCAACCAGGGTGGGACCAAGGCACTCAGACCAGCCTCGCAGGGCCTGAGGGGAGCCGCCCGAAACTCCACCACCCTGCTCCACCAGGGGCTTGAGCATGATTCTAGGGTCCCCACACAGGCCAGTCCCACAGCTCAGGGCCTTCTAAGGATCAATAAGGGCTAAAGCCCAAGGACCGGGGGTCGTCTGTGTGCAAGCCCCACTTGGAAAGGACAGGTGTGGGAGAGGATGTCCGAGGACACTTGGGATGGCTTCATCCTGAGCTGGTATCCAAGACCCCCAGAGTAGTTGGAGGAAGGGATGCCTGGTCCGGGGCTGGACAGGCTGTGCTGAGCTCCAGAGCTGGCCCTTCCCTTCCACAGGGATCCCCACATCCCTGCCCTACCAAACCACACACACGTCCACCCAGTCAGACCCTGTTCTTCGGGAGTCCCCTGGCCCGCCCTCAGGAGCCCTGTGTGTCCTCAAGCCTGTGCCCCACAGCCCAAAGGACACACACACCTTCTTCCTGTCATCCAGGCTCAGCCCTGGTTGGCCCAGCACATAGGACAGCTTGGCCAGGGCAGCCTCAGACGTCATGTCGAAGCCGGAGATGACACCGGCTCCTGCTAAGGCCTGCAAAAAAGGGGCACAAGGGCCAGAAGGGGCGGCTCACCTCGGCCCCTGCCCTACGGCTTCCGTGCTCCTTCCCAGAACCTCCCCAACATGGGGGTGGTCAGGGCCCAGCCTGCAGTACCCCCAGGCTCGCCCCTCCTCCTCTAACCCTCATTTTCCCACCCCTACCGTGCCAGAGGCATAGTCTGAGGTCACAGTCCCCTGAAGACAGTGGGTACAGTTGACAATGACCAGGCCACGCTCAGCTGCCGCCTGCAGCTCTTGTAGCAGGTCCGGCTTGGTGGGCCCATTTCCTGAACCGAAGGTCTCCATGACCACACCCTTCAGAGGGGGCTGCAGAAAGGCCCGAACCTGGGGGCAGCAGGGCAGGGGTGCATGGTGAGGGTCTTTGCTTTCTGCTCCAGCAGGGGGGACCCACAAGGCTTGCCCCAGGCCCTGCACCATGCCCAGGGTGGTACTGCTCTGAGCAGGCCTGTGTAGTAGCCCTGGGGAAATCTGGGAGGGCTGTCCCTGCCATGTCTCCCAAAGGGAAAACACGTCCACAGTATGTGGGGCCGAAAGGGCAGGACTGGACACTGTGGGAACGTGCTGGGAGGTGGCAGACCTCCACCAGGAGGCCCGGGTGCTCGGGAGCTGGTCCTGGAAGACAGCATGCTGCGCTAATACACACTCAAGGCTCCCTGGGACCCGCCCACATCCCACTGGCTGGAAAGCTCCACTCAGGCCACAGAGCACAAGGCAGGGCCCCCATCAGCAGCTTAGAAAACAGGACAGGAAGGCACTGTGGCCACCATAAGGACAGCCGGTAGCTGAGAGGCCAGCAGCAGAAGCAGACAAAAGACCACCAAAAAGAAGTGACAGGAAGGAGCAGGGAGTTCTGGGGCTACCCCCAGTCAGCCTCAGAGGGGCTCTGTGTTCCTGGGCGTCCTCCAATATCCACAGGCAAGACCACTAATAAGGTGAGCGGGTCCCCAAGCCTCAGCTGAGACAGCAAGGAGGATCCACAGCGTGGTGCCCTTGTGTGTCAGACTCCAGCCCAGGAAGGCCGCCTCCAAGCTGATGGCCAGAGGACGTCCCCAGGGTTAGCTCGTTGCTCATGCCTGGGCCTGAGAAGGGCCAGGGCAACAGGAAGCAGGGCAAAGCAAGGGGGCCACACTGCAGTGCCTCAGTTCCAAGTTGGGTCTGCACCAGCCAGCACGGGCACTGGGGAGCCGGGGGGGGGGGCAGAGAGCACTCTGGGCATCAGGTGAGGCCCCTGGGGGCATGGGAGCCAGGGGGCACTGGGGCTGCAGCCCCTACCAGGGAGGCAGGAATGCCGGGGAAGAGGCGCAGCAGGCCCACGTCTCGCTCCATGCGGCTGCACACCACCAGCCGGTCCTTGCTGCTGGCCTTCCGCACCAGCTCCCTGTTGACTGTGAAGAGGGGGCAGGCAGGGTGACCTCTCTAGTGTCCTCTGAGCCTAGGCCCCCCTGCCCCACCTCCCCTCCAGGCCCACCCTCCAGTCCTGGGCTGGCCCTGGTGGGCCAGGGGAGCCAGTGCTCTCCACCCAGACAGAAGGACTGATGATGGCAACAGTGGTGACCCAGGTGACACGGGTGACCGGGCTGGAGAGGAAACATGGCAGGGGTCCCTAGATGAGCCTCACAGGCGGCAGAGGTATCTGGGGGGGTGACGGCACCTGGGCAGGACCAACATGGCACACAGCTGGGGCAGTGTCCTCTGGGCAGCAGCTGCCCTCGGTACCCACCTGTTGTGCTCACTGTCTACCCCACCAACCAGTGAATGACCCCTCATCCTCGGGGAAGGAGCCTCTGTCTCTTTGCCCCCAAATCCTGGAGGTGTGGTGTGTGCCTGTCACTCCCACCCCTCGCCCAGGGAGGGCGACGTGGAACCCCAGGCCTGAGGAAAGTGGGGGGCAGGAACTCAGGGTCAGCACGCCTTGAATCCCCCCAGGGTCAGCCTGTCCACAAGTCTGAAGGCCACCTCTCTGCCAGGCCCCCAGCAATGACTGCCAGCAGAGGTCTGGAGCTCGTGGCTCATGTGGCCTCCAGCCAGCAGAGTGGGACACGGGGGACTCCCCTATGCTAAAGGGTGCCAGGAACAGGCTCAGCCCCCCACCTCCCTGCACCTCACTGGGGTGGGAGCCCCTGTGCCTCCTGCCATTTTTTCCAGTGTTATTCACAGATGATCATGAACAGAACATTCTGGACTTGCACATGGAGGTGGGGCGAGGGGAGGGCAGTGAGTTTTCCACCCCCCCCCCCCCGTGGCAGAGGCCATGGGCCCCTCCATGCCCACCATGGTAGGAGACATTCTTCGCCTTAGGATTGTGTGTCTGCTGAGCAGGCAGAACAGGTGGGGAGGGGGCTGCTGCCTCCCAGAGCGTAAGTGAAGAGTCCAGGGAGTCCTGGCATGGGGTACACAGCAGGGTAGGCCCTGGCCCTGCCCCTCCCCCTCCCCAGGGGCCCAGCAGCCACACCCTGGGCACTTGCTGAAGTTTCCCAACGCTGGATGTCAGAACCGGCCCAGCAGCCTGACATCAGCCAGAGCAGGCAGTGCCGTTTCCCACCCCTGGCACATGCGGGAGCAGTGGAAGATGGGCAGGGGCCTGGGGCTGGGGCGGGAGGTGGCCTCAGCTCTGTGCTGGGGTTGCTATGGTTGGTCTGGGACTGAGACCCCTGAGTCCCGTGTCGGGCAGAGGCCCTGAATCCAGAGTGAAGGCCCCTCTGCCCACGGAGAAGCTCCGGTCCTGGGCCCTGGAGATATGACTCCACCGGGTGGAGAGTGACCTGCAGGGCAGCACCCACACCTTCATCCGCTCCTCCTTCCCAGCTGCAGGGGTGGTGCCACCACCCAGCTCCTGTGCTGTCACCTCCAGGCAGCCTTCTGGACTGCTCCGACCCTGGGGAGCATGGACCCCTGCCCAGGCCCGGGAGTCCTGGGTGAGCAGGACACATGTTAGACACCGACAGACTCCTGGCCCTGTGCTCTCTGGAAGGTGCCGGGATGGCGGCAGGGGAGTGGGTGGGGTCAGAGCTCCCAAATGGTCAACAGGACCCAGGGCTGAGGCCCCAGAACTCCTGCCATATCTCTGGGGAACACTGGGTGGTCAAGGTCCTGGCTGCCCTCAGCCCATCCCTCTCTCAGGGGGCAACTGTTCCTTCCTAAAGTGGGGTTTGGGGGTCAGCACCTGCTATACCAGGAGGTCCCCCAGAACAGCTCTCCCCAGGGCCCGGAAACACCCTGTGCCCAACCCACAGGCTGGCAGTGGCCCAGGCAGAAGCACAGCGTGGGCAAGGGACACTGCCACCCTCCAAGAGGGCTGGGACACTAACAGTCACGTAGTCAAACAGGAACAGCTGCTTTGCTTCTAGACAGGCAGCCCCGCCTGGGGAACCCAGCCCTGGGCAAGGTACCAAGACCCCAGTGTTCCCAAAAGGAAGGCCAGCTCTTCTGGACAGGCCCAGAAGAGATCTCTCTAGGACAGACCCCTGAGGCAGGACCCCATAGACAGTAGGGTGGGGACACAGGCCCTAGGGCCTGGGCCCACACCTGCCCTGGAGGGGCAAGAGCCAGAGAGAGGCAGGAGAAGGTGGCCCCACGTCCAGGAAGGTGGAGACCCCTTAGGAGACTAGACCTCTAGGTGGAAAGACGGTAGTCCTGAAGTGACTGGGGCCATTACAGTGACCCTGAGTCTCCAGTATGGCCTGACCAGAGTGCCAGCCTGACACCCAGGGCAAGGAGAGGCTGGTGGGGCCTCCCCTGGGGAAGCCCAGGACCAGCTTAGAACATCTGTTGGGCCCATAAGGACAGCCCGTGGGCCCAGAGGACAGAGGACTCCCTAGAACTCCTGGGGACCAGACATACCACAGGGGCCCAAGTCTCGAGGAGGGCTGAGCTGTGTGGCAGAGCCATAGACAGCCACCAGAGAAACTCCTGAGTTTGTGGCCACATGGGCAGGGAGATCCCCAAACTCTCGAGCCCCCGGCTCCTAACATGTGGTGGTCTGTTGAGGCCTCCCATCTCCTTGGCACGTGGCCCCATGGCCCACCCTCTCCAAGCAGCCCTCTGGCTTTGCCGTAGCTCAGGGCAAAACCAAGCACTGTGCCCTCTGCCAGTTCAGGGAGCCCTCGCCAAAGCCCAGCATAGCCTCCCCACAGCAGCCCACACAACCCCCATCCAGGGAGCGCTGCGGCCAGAGGCCCTGCCCCCGGATCTGCTCACTTGTGATGTCCACACCCACCGTAGCTAGTGGGGGCAGGTTGGGGGAGCAGAAGGCTGCAAACCTCCGATTGTCCACCTTCGTTGCCCGATTGCCCCGAAACAGTTGATTCTGGAAGAACAGGCATACCTGCAGGACAGAGAGGCAGCAGCTCGGAGCTGGGGGGACTGTCTCCTCCCAGCGCTCCCCACCACACTGCCATCCGCAGGGATGCTCAGACCTGGGGGCCAGCAGAGACCTGCCCGGGAGCAACCTCTGCGGATGGCTGCTCCCCTCAGGCCCCTTCCTGCCCCACCAACTACCCATGGGAAACAGCAAGCCTGCAGGGCCGGGCAGCATGCGCAGAGGGTGAGCAGGGGCTCCAGCTGGCTTCTCCCCCAGGAATGCAGCCCACAGGGGCACGGGGCACAGGGACTCCAGATACCCCTTCCAGGGCGCACAGGGAGCTGCCCCGCCTCTGAGCGGCTCAAAAGCTGCCCCCAAGGAGGGGCTGGACCAGAGTGGGCAGAAAGATGGGCCTGGAGATGCTACACTGTGGAAAGGCCCTACCTCTAACCCCACCTGCCCGGGGAACCGCTCAACAAAGGCAGCTCCTCATCCTGGCCCCAGAGGGACAGGGAAGCCTGCAGTCCTAACACTGTGGGACGGGAGAGGTGGCCACCTGGGAAAGGGACGGACTCCCGAGCTATGCGGGGAGCCCTCTGTGTTCGTGGGAACCCACACACACATCTGCAGCACAAGAATGGATGCTTGTGACAAAGACTGGAAGCACACGTGCCAGGATGATGACACTAATGTCTCTGAATAGTGACTCTGGGTGATGGTCTCCTCCAAGGCTCATGACTTGTGCTTCTTGGAACATGAGGTAAACCTCTAGAAACCTACCCGGCCCCTGGCCTGCAGGTGCCGTGAGCGCCGCACCACAAGCCCCTCTCTGTGCTCCTCAGAGCTCCGGGGCTGCCTCACCCACTGTCCCACCTTTGACCTAGGCAACCCCACACCAGGCCAGGCAGGTACCTCTGGGATGATGTACTGGCCAGCCATGAGCAGGGCCCCCAGTAGGTTCTCCCGGCCATCGTTCCACAGTGCATGGATGGGCACCTGGGGAGAGCCACAGGTTGGGGCTGAGTCTCAGGAAGCACAGGGCCACCTGGCCCCCCTCCCCAGTCAAAGTCCTCCAGCCTAGGGGAAGGAGAAGAGTGGGCAGGTGTGGGCTGGGGGCAGGGACCTCTGGAGAGGAGCAGCCCATTCCATGTCCACCAGCAGTGGTTCCTGCTACAGTGCCAGCCCAAGCCTAGGCCTTGCTCCACATAGATCAGATGCCCAGCGGGTAGGGGACACTACAGCTCCTGAGGACACTGCAGCTCCTTGCTACAATAGGAGCCATGGGTGGGAAGGAGCCAAGGGTGGTGCCCTGGCACAGTCCAGCTCATCCTTGAGCTGCCAGAGTCTACTGTGGACAGTTCCTGGGGGACTCTGAGCAGTGCCCAGCTCCTCACCACTCCTGACCAGTAGTAGGTGGGCAGGACTGTTTTGGGGTGTGCAGAGGCCAAGGTCTGCTGGGGTGTGGTCATCTGGGAGTGGTCAGCACAGGGCCTTTGGAGGGAGAGACCACTGGCCCAGGGGATGTATGGCTGTGGGTGAGCCCTGCCCAGAACCTCAGTTTCCCCTCCAGTACTCCAGGGACATAGATGCCTCACGACAGGCTGGTGTGAGCCTGAAGAACATGCTGGGTGCTCCTGGGGCGGCAGTGCTGTCCAACCCTCCACACCCCGAGAGCTGCATGGCACTCACCCCCTGGTCTAGGGAGCAGCTAGGCAGTTGGCCCAAGTCCCATCTGCCTAACAGGGATCCAAGCTAGGGACCTAGTTGTGGAAAGGAGCCAGACAAGAGCAGAAGATGCCCAGCAGCCAGAAGGTGTGCTCAGTGGCCTGGGGCCTTCCACACAGGGCACCAGTACCCCAGGAAGCCTCCGCACAGCCAGGGAGACCAAGCTGGGGGATGGCAGAGTCACCTCAATGGCACCTGGCAACCCTGGCAAGAGGGTCTCCCTAGAGCTTCATCAGGTTCTGCTGACAGGGACATAGGGACTGGCTCCCAAGCCCAGGCCTCAGCCTCCCAACAGGGACGGATGCTGAGGGGCTTGGCTAGGATTGGCCCCAAGAGCCACTGGGGCTCCCTCTTATGAAGCCATCTAAAGGCAACAGGGACCCCCAAGTCAGTGTCTAGCAGGCCCCAATGGAGGTGCAGACCTCCTCTGTTCCCTGACCTCAAATAGAACCATTTTCCAGAACATTCCATCAGCCTTGGCTTTGGCGGGGGTGTGCTAGCTTAGGGTAACAGAGGAGGGGGCACCCTATGTTGGGTCCATGGTAGCAAGAAGGAAGAGAAGAGCAAAGGCTGGGAGTGGCCTGTCCTTGGAGTGGCCACCATGCTGAGTGGACAGCAGACTTGAAGCCCATTAGCAAAAAGAGAAAAGGCTTCATTGAGGGCAGAGCTGTTGTGGGTGGGCTCTGGGTGCTCCTGAAGCCTCACAGCTGGACAAAATCACCAGCAGGCCATGGACCTCCAGCCACAGGGACTGCTGAGATGGGCCCCCGGAGATGGAGCAGAAATAAATGGGCCATGAACGGGGCACATAGGAGCAGTCCAGGGAGCTGAGCAAGAATGCTGGGTTCCAGCGGGGCCTTGCTCTGTGGCCTCAGGAGGCCTGGGCACAGCAGGACCTCAGGCCCTAGGTTACCTGGGCACCAGTGAGGATGACGGGCTTCTGCAGGTTCTCCAGCATGAAGGAGAGCACAGAGGCAGCAAAGGCCATGGTGTCAGTGCCGTGGATGACCACGAAGCCATGGTACTGGTCATAGTGTCTCTGTGGGGGAAGCAAGCTCAGGGCAGGTCCAGGCCTTCCCCTGTCAGCCCTGCTCCTGGGAACAGGTGCTCAGGTCAGGGCGGCAGCCTGTCCCCTTCAACCTGGGAAAGAAAGGAAAGGGCCCAGAGGCAGGAAGGACTCAGGGAGATACCAGATGACCACCCCCTGCAGGCCCAGAGGGCCTTTCTGGAAGGCCAGCCCTGGCCTGGGCCCTGGCTTGTGGCTTGCCTCAGAGCATGGGAGAATGTGGGTCCTAGGGAGCCCTGGACTTTCCCTAGACTCCAGTTAGCATCTCCCCAGGCAGGGCTACCTCAGAACTGGGCTCCCTAATCCTGAGTGCTGGCTGAGGGCCCGCTGCCTCCAGGGCCACAGTGGACCTTGCTGCTTAGAGAGAGTCAGCATGAGCACAGACAACCAACACAAGGCCCACCCGACCCTGGGAGCCAGCAGGTGGTTGGGAGGAGCGGACCAGTTAGGCAGGCAGGAGGCTGGTGGGCAAACGACCAGGGAGGGCCTTCTAGGCTTAGCAAAGGTCAGAAGCCCTCCCAAGCACACTGGCCACTCAGCAGGAGCAAACTGGCCACGAGGGGATGCCCTGCAGAGGGCAACTGCCCAGGCTGCGGCTGCCAGGGGCACAGCTCTGGCCACACAGGGCCCTCCTGGCCCACTAAACAGGAAACGAGGCCAGCCTAGGGATTGCAGAGCGGCTGGGAGTGGGGCGGGCGCCCTCTGCTGGCCAGGCCAGGCTACAGGACTAGGAGGCCTTCCTGAGGCTGTGGGGTGCAGAACCTCGAAAGACCACAGGGCACCATCTGGACCTCAGCCCAAATCAGGCCTGTCCCCAAGGGTGCTGCAGCCACAAACAAGGGACACGGTCTGGACCTCCACAACCTAGACCAGACGTGCCCATTGGCAGCCCCTTTCCTGGAATGGGACAGACCCAGGGCCACATACTATACTGAGCAGCTCGCAATTGGTGGGGGTCAGGGTCCTATTGTGCTTCAGATAGAAGGAAACAAGCGTGTGACCCAAGTGACCCCACACAGGGGACCATGGGCTTCTTATGGGAGGCAGGTGAGAATAGGGACTGGTGGGATGGCAAGACCCCAACCCAGGGAGCCCAGGACGTCTTTGTGCCAGGAACTGAGGCTGTGATGATGGGGAAGAACAGACCTGGGTTGTGACAGTGTGGGGTTGTTCTGGCCTCAACTCCCTCACCAAGAACATGGACATGGCCTCCATTGCAGTGGAGTGTTCTGCGAGAACCTGTCCCACTCCGGGGGCTGCCATTCCCTGGTACCGCCCGTCTCAGGCTGGGCCTGCCTACTCCACCATACAGCCCCTGTCCTCACCTGCCCAGAGTGCTCCTGCAGGTGGGCTCTGCCCACCCCCAGCCCCGTTGGCACTCCCTACCTCTATGGTCTGGGCGATCTGAACCCACTCGGTGATTGTCATGTCACTGGAGTCGAAGAGAGGCTGGCACTCCAGCACAGTGTAGATGATCCTCTGGTCCGGGCTGACAGGGCTGCAGGAAGCAGAACTCCGGCTCCCACTCCGCCCCTCTGGATCCTGACCTGCTCTGCTCTCCTCTGGCCTGGCACTGGCCCCTGCACCCAGCGACATCTGTCCGCGGGCTCTGCATATTGCTGAGGTCCCAGTGACCTGAGTACAGGGTGCAACCTTCCTTCCATCTGGAGTCCCCAGAGGAGGCAAGGATGTGGCCCAGGACAGGATGCCCCCAACAGGATCACCTTCCCATACCAGCTCGGAGAGGCAGGCTGGGATCAGCCCACCAGCAGCCAGAGTCCATGCTGGGAGAGTCGCACTCAGGGAGACCAGCCACCACAGGGAACTCCCAGCTCAGCCTTCCAGCCACGGAGGGCTCCAGGCAGTCAGACTGGAGCCAGGAATAGAAGGACCGCCACGCCCGGGAGGGAGAAGTCACTGGGCCAGCCATGAGACAGGGGTGCCCCCATGCTCAGTAACCCAGTGGGCTGAGCAGGCACCAGGAGCAGGCTGGGGAAGGTGGCTCCGTGAGCCCAGGGCCCAGGCTCTCCTGGAAGGCAGCCCGGGCAATTGTGAAGCCCGCAAAGCAAGGCCAAAGACACCTCGTGCAAATGGCAGGTCACTGCCGGGGAAACCAGAGCCTGCTCCCTGGCCCCCGACAGGCACGTCCAGGCTCAGGGCCGCCCTCCCTGTCCCCTGGAGGACCCATACTCACGGCAGCACCAGCGTGTCGTTGGGGAGGCTGCAGACCTGGGCGTGCTCCTGGTCATGGAACATGGGCAGTGCCCTCAGGATGGTGGCCAGGCCTCCCCCTGGGACAAGCACTGCAGGTGGAGGCCAGGCAGAGTGGGGTCAGGGCTGGCGTTGCAAACAGCCCTCAGCCCACACCCTCCCCTCCTGAGTGCCAGGCCCTGGGCAGGATCAGAGAGCAGGACCAGGGTTGGCCCAGGAGGCCAGGAGGACCCGGACATAGCTGCCACTAGAAACCTTGGGAGCATGGCAGCTGGCAGCTGGAGCCAATGCTGATTCCTTCTTTGGAACCCAGCCCCAGGGCCTCTGCTGCCACTCTGCCCAGGTCCTATCTCTACTCATACTCCACTGAAAATATATCCACTGACCCCCACTGAGCTAGGCCCTCTCCTAAGGCAGCCATGTGTGCCCACCCAGGTCCACCCCACCTCCACGAATGCCCAGGATGCTTTGCTGGTGCTGCCTCAAAGCCCTGCCCCAGCCCCACTTCTCACCCAGCAGGTGCTCTGAGGCCCAGCCCAGAGTATCACCTCCAGGAAGCCCTCCTCAATGCCAGGTAGTGTGCCCTTCCCACAGGCTGCCCTGCTGGTCCTCACACTCCCTCAGGGCATGCAATGTGTGACTCCTCAGGCTCCAGCTTCCAGCCTAGTCCCTGCCCGTCCCAGTGAATGGGAGAGCCTGGCACACAGCAGGTGCCCAACAGGTAGGCCCCACCAGCAGCCGTCCCTGCCAGCAGCTTCTGCCTCTCAGAAATGTGCACCTAAAGTGGCACTGTGCAGAAACGGCATCCTGTCCTACAAGGTCACAGGTATGTTTTCTGAAAACAAAGGCTCCTGGCCAGTGCCCCGAGCTGCTAGCCCTGTGTCCTTGGGCAAGTGAGCTGGCTTCTCTGGGCACGTTCACTCCTTATAACAGTCTGTGAGCCTCCCCTGTGCCTGGGCACTGGGACACATTGGCAAGGACAACAGGGTCCTCCAGAGAAGCCTCCTTGACTGAGATGTGAGGTCAGGAGGAATCGTGTTCCTGGGCATCACCTGGTCCCTGCTCTTACCCTCAGGTGGCTGGACAATTCCCTGTTGCTAATCACACATGGCCACAAACAGGGTGCCTTAAACAGCCTCCCTATTATCTCCAGCTCTGGGGTGAGAAGCCGGGCAGGCTCAGGCATCAGCAGGGCTGTGCTCCCTGTTGGAAGCTCTGGGGAAGACACTCGGGGACCTGGTGGAACTCCATCCCATGTGAGGGACAGCAGAAATGCTGCATCCCTGGGGCTCGTTCGCAGCACACTCCCCGCTGTGGCCCTGCGCTCCGTCTCCAAAGCCAGGCCTCTCTTTGGCCTCACCCCCCTGGCTGCCTCCTCCTTGGCCAAGGGAGGAATCCTCTGGCAAGGGCTGATGGGAACTGGCAGGCCCCCCCAGTCAGCCCCATTGCACCTCCCATCACAGAGTCAGGACCTTGATCACACCCTGCTGTCCTTTTGCCATGGGAAGGTCCCCACTCACAGGTGGGGGGTGAGAATGTGATTCAGTCACATGGGACCTTGTGGGGGGACAAGAAGAAGGAGGAGCCCCCATCTCTAGCCCCTGGAATGGACCACAACAGGCCTGGGGTCAGTTGGCCCTGGCCTTCCTTCCATGTCCCACGCCCTGACCCTCCACTGCCTTCAGAGTGCTCTTGGTCATTCATTCGCAGGAAGTGCTGCTGGCACCCACGGGGCACACAAGGAGAATGACTGGCACCCCAGCGTCCCCTTAAGCAGCTCACAATCCCACTGGTCTCACAGAGTGGAAGCCTTGCCAAGGTGTCAGGGTCGGGTGCCAGCCTCAGTGCCCCCTCCTCCGATCGCTGTGACACGGAGTGCCCAGCCTTTCACCCAGCTAGACCTGGCCCTCTCTCCCCCATATATAGCTCTGGCCACAGACACATGCCCCCTCCTCCCCCAGCAGCACCTCCCTCTTCCAGGCCCAGCGCTGCCAGCCTGTCACAAATGAGCAATGGACTCAACTGATCCACAGCGCCCCAGCTGGGAGCCAGGAGCCTGGCAGGCTTTGGAACTGGCGGCTGCTCCTCATCTGCCCCACCACAGCTTTCTCAGTCCATTCACATCTCCTGCCAAACCTCTGGCCCCAGCCCGGCCCCTCCCCGGCTCCCAGGCCCGGAGGCCTGTGGGGTGTGTGGCGCCATCTTTCCCACTGGAGAGGAGCACTGGCATGGCTCCTCGCCCACTCGCTCTCCTGGCCTGGCCCGCAGCCCTGCAGGCCCCAGGCAAACTGGCCGAGGTGTGGCTGCTTGCGAAATGTCACGTGAACAAGCCTAGCAAACAGATATGGAAACCCCGGCCGGTGAGTTCATCAGCCCTGCTGACGTCCGGAGACACCTCAGGTGTAACCAGGATGTGGCCTGCCGCCACATTCAGGGGACACTCTGGCCACCAGCACTGGGGCTCAGTGTCCCTGTCCATGTGTGGTGGGGTTGAAAATGAATCCTATGAATGTCCTAATCCCAGGGCCTATGGATGTCATCTTCTGTGACAAAGTCTGCAGGTTCCATTATATCAAGGATCTAGAGAGATGATCCTGGATATTTCAGGTGGGCCCTAAATGCCACTTCAGGCGTCCTCATAAGAGGGAGGCAGAGGGGGACCAGACCTATACGGAGCAGGCTGTGTGCTGGTGGGGAGACGGGAGACGCTGGCCTAGAACACAGGAGGGATGTGGCCCCCAGCAGAGGACCCCACAGCCACCAGATGGTGGGGAGGCCGGAAGCTCCTCCCTGGAGCCTCAGGAAGAAGTACAGCCCGGCTGGTGCCTCAGCCCGGCCTCTGAAACAACTCAGTCTCTCCCCTCCAGAGCAGAGGCAGTGGACTCAGGGGCTTTTAGCCACTTGGCTTGTGGTAACTCGTCACAGCACCCACAGGAACTAAGGCATCCCCTCTGACGTCTGGAGACACCCCAGGTGTGACCAGGATGTGGCCATCTCCTGTCATGGCACCATCCCGTGGTCCCATGGGGTGCACCATGATGACATCCACAGTGGGGAAGGTGAAGCAGAGGACACCTGGCATGGGTTGGTGGGAAATGCTCACACAGGACAAAGGGAAGACCTTACAGCCTTTCTCTCCAGGCAAATTCTGCAAATGCGCCCTTAGGCTCTGAGAGCCAGAACAGGCTGCCAGGAAGCACCGTGGAAAGGAGCCTGGAAGGCAGGCCTGGGGCTTACTGGGCCACGCTCATCTCTGCATTCCAGGGAATCCCTTCTGATCTGTAAGTCGCTGATTTCCTTACCACTCTAAGTCAGTATCGCTCTCACCCCCAACTGGGACTTCATAAATCTAATTTCTCTTCTTGCTGAGGGTCTCCCAAGAGTGTCAGGCCTGGGCAGCCTGGGCCTTGCCCCTGCTGGCCCTTCCTGTATGGCAGGCACGTGACTGACCTCACCAGAATCTCTGGGCTCCTTCCCCACATGTTCAAGTGGGGATGGGGTTTGCTCCCAGGGCAGTGGGGATGGGGTTTGCTCCCAGGGCAGTGGGCCTGCTCAACCACCCAAATGTGAACTGGAACACACGCAGCCACCAATGGGAGGGAGGTCCAGACCGTGGCTACAGATGTCATGCTGCGGTGACCATGAAGCTGTGGGCATTGCCCCAAGGCTCAGCTGCGGCCAAAGGTGGCCACAGGGCAGGATGCCACTTATAGGGATGCAGCCTTGGACCACTGTTCCCTGGAGCTTGGCTGTCCCCCTGTGTTCACAAGGAGCCAGCTCCCAAGTGCAGCAGGTAAAAGGTGCCACAGCTGGACATGGGAGCCTCTGGGTTCCCCTGTGGCCTCTGATGCAGGCTGGACCGAGGCTAGGGTTGCTGGACTATAAAGCCTCTTGGCTAAACTATGAACAGAACTAGATACAGGGTGAGCACTGTACCATCACCTCTGCCGTCCCAGAACTCTGGCAGGGCTGGGGAGCGTGCTCTGCCCTGCAGGACATTGTGTACACCAGGCGCAGAAGCTGTTACAACAGCGACAACCCAAACAGCTTGGCTGTGGCCATGCCCCCACTCCCACCCATGCCCTTCGTGAGGCCAGGGCCCAGGTCAGCAGGGCTGAGCAAGTTAATCATTGGTGCTTGTGGGGCCGCGACTCCAGGGCAGGCAGGCGGGCAGCTACCAGTTCAACCCCTTCCTCGCGGATCAGAAAAGGCTGGGGCTTGCCTGAGGGCTTCTGCCCAGAGCCCCTCCAACTGTCCCCACCTCCCTGGCCTTGTGAGTGCTACCTCATTCCTGGAAGTCTTTCCACTTCATACACATTTTTAGGCAAAAAAGCCAAGGTGCCCAGTCACATCTGTATGTCCCTGAGGCCCAGAGTCCAGGGCCTGCTGCAGCGCCCTCTAGGGGTCACCAGGGGCCAGACCTCACTCTCTTCCTCCTCCTCTGGGGCGAAGCTCCCTAAAGCCTTTCTGAAGGAGAGTCACAGCAGCAGACCCTGGGGCTGCCAGAAAGGGGGGGGTCCTTTCTGGAAGTGGCTGGTGTGGGGACCAGAGCCCTTACCGCAGTCAGAACTTCCCTGCCACCTGCCTGCATCTTACCAGGGCTCCAGAACTTGGTTCAGGCAGGACGGGCCACTGCTCTGAGCTTGCAGGGTGGGGTAGGCCCCCCAGGAAGGGGTTTAGAGCATGGGTATGTGTCTGCTGGTCCCCCTTTATCACCAGGCCTTGAGGATCCCAGGGCCCAGAGCTCCTGGGAATCTTAACAGACTTTTACCTGCCCGAAAATCGACACCTGCTATACCCCATCTTTCGGGCTTCAAAGTCTGGTTCACCTCCAGAAGTGTGGCTTCATACCTCCTGCAGAAATGTAGCATGCTCCTGGGAACAAGCCCATGAGGCTGCCAGATGGGCACAGGGAAGAGGGTTCCTTCAGGACTGTGCCTCAGCTTGAACCACAGGATAACCATGTGTTAAGCTCCAGAGAACTGGAACTGGCACGTGTGAAGCCTGGAGAGGCACACCAAGGCAGTGGACAGTCCACAGGGCCAGCCCTGCTGCCTCTTCTCTGCTCTAGCCCCTCACACTGCAGCTCCTGGCCTGGCTGGTTCACACCCTGGCCCAGGGGCTACTCCTCCCGCATCCCTCGTGCCCTCAGAGGGGCCCTCTCCAGCAGCCCCAATACAACTCGACCTGCGACCCACTGGCAGAACCCAGCCCTCCTGGGTCAATCTCCCATATGTGTGTCATGACTTTTTTTTTTGTACCGGGGATTGAACTCAGGGGCACTTAACCGCTGAGGCACAATTCCAGCTCTTTTTTATATTTTATTAGAGACAGGGTCTCACTGAGTTGCTTAGGGTCTTGCTAAGTTGTTGAAGCTGGCTTTGAACTCACAATCCTCCTGCCTCAGCCTCCTGAGCCACTGGGATTACAAGTGTGCATCACCACACCCAGCTGAGTGTGTCATGACTTTTAATGTCAGCCTTGCTCTTAGTGCGAGTAGTGATCCCTGTCACTCCTTGTCCCTCAGTGGCATCTGCCAACCTGTGAACCATGTCCCTGGTGCCTGAGTCCCTGGGGGATAGGCTCGACTCAGGTCTGTGTCCTGGGGCCTGACACAGGAGGGGCCTTCAGGGATGTCCATGGATTCTGCAGGGACAGAAGACTGAGAAGCAGCTCTTGGAGCCACTGGGAGAGGGACAGTGGCTTCTGAGTACCCACTCCAGTGGAAAGGGGTAACCAGGAGAGCGCTGAGTGCCCAACGGGCAGTATCAAGGTCTTATAGAGAAAGGCACTGAGTGCCAGGTGTGTGGGCTGCACCTGAGCTGCAGGCATCAGAGTGGACCCTTTTCCAGGTAGGGGCCTGGAGCTGGCCCTGAGGGGCCAGTGATGAGGGAAGGCTGGAGCTGAGGAGGCAACAGAGGCTCCTTGGGGAGAGCGAGGCAGGGGGCAGGCCCAGGTGCTCTGAGGCTGCAGGGTGGTCCCAGCTCTGGGAGGGACACTCACAGGGGACACGTTGTGCCCCAGCTAGCGGTGGCAGCGAGGTCCTGCGGGATTTCCCTCTCTTTCCTCTCCAGGTGGCCGACCCTGGGCCTCCCGAGGCCTCTTGGAGCCGGAGCCCGACCCCTATGCACACATGCCGCACAGCTGAGCCCTCCACCCGCGACTTCTGCCAGGACCCTTGCGGGCGGGCAAGCAACCCGAGGCTCCCAGTCCAGGCTCAGGACTCAGGGCGCCAGGCCGCGACTCACCGCCTTGCTCGCTCCGCATGCCGATGGTGCCGCCGGTATAGACGGCCAGCACCCGCCGCTCGGGCCCCGCAGCGCGCGCCATGCTAGGACCGAGGGCACCGCTGGCGCTGGGGACAAGTGGGGGCGGCAGGATGGTGACCGCAGGGGCGGTGGTGGCGAGGGCATGTGACGGCTGGTGTGGCCTGGGGGCGGGGGCGGCGCTTTCCGGGGCGGGTCCTGAGCAGCCTTGGCTCCACTCCCGGCGCCCAGGCTCTGGTGCAAACGCCGCCGCGAGCCTCGCGGACCCGAGCGCCCAGGACCTCCACAGCCCTGCTGCCCCGACGCCCCGGAGCTCCCCAAAGCCCGCACCTCCGACCCGGCCCTGGGAGGCTACTCAATGGCGAGCTCGGGAGCAGGCAGAGTCCGCCAGCGCACTGTGCAGGAAAAGAGCCGGGACACAGGCAAGTTCAGGGTATCATGAGGTCTCCAGCAGCAGGCTAGGTCCCCGATGCAGAGAAACCTACCCTGGCTGTCTTGGGGATGGCAGGCTTGGACTGCTGAGAACAGAGCACAGCACTGTCTGCAGGAAGAGCCCCTCCAGCCTCTGATTCCCAGGGGAAATCATGGAGAGGATCCTGCCACTGACAGGCTGGGGAGCCCAGTCCCATTAGCACTCTGTGCTTATTTGTTTGATCTACCCAAACATGTAAGGAAATACCACAGCCTGCAGGCTGCAGTGTGAGGTTCACCTGTATTCCCAGTGAGTAGGGAGGCTGAGGCAGGAGGAATGTAAGTTGGAGGCCAGCCTCAGTAACTTAGTGGTGCTCTAAGCAACTTAACAAGACCCCTATTTTAAAATAAAATAAAAGGGCTGGTGATGTAGCTCAGTAGTAAAGCATCCCTGGGTTCAATCCCTAGTACCTAAAAAGAAAGAACAATTTCACAAGCTGGGTGGCTCCAGCATAAGGTAGTGTGTCACAGTGCTGGAGGTCAGAGGTCCTAGATCTCAGTGGCAGCAAGTCTGGTTCCTTCTGGCTCCTCTCCTTGGCTAGCAGATGGTGCCTCTCTGTGTCCATGTTTCCTCTTTTATTATGACAGCAGGCATACTGGGTTAGGGCCACTCTGTGGGCCTGATTTTAATTTAATCATCTCTTAAAGACTATTTCCAAATCGTCACATTTAGAAGTTCAGGAGATTACTACAACACAGAAACTTGAGGTTCAACAAGTAGCAGCCACCCCCTGAACACCCAGGTTGGCCTCCGATGGCCCATCTTTGACTCTCCAGACCTGCCACTGTCCATCTCAGGCTTCGACATTGGCCTCATTCTGACTGGAATACGTGCTCATTCTCCATTTGGGCAGGCAGCTTTGCATCCCTGTGACCAAATACCTGACGAAAACAACTTGGAGAAGGAAAAGTTTATTTTGGGCTCATGCTTTCAGAGATTCAATTCATGCTCAGTCAACTCCTGTGGTCTGGGCCTGAGGGAAGCAGAATGTCAAGGCAGAAGGCCTAAAGGAGTAGCTTTGCTCAGCTCAATACAGCTGGCAAGGAGGGGTGGAGGGAGGGGTGGAGGCCAGCCTCCACAACTTAGTGATGCCCTAAGCAACTTAGCAAGACCCCTATTCCAAAATAAAAGGGGGAGGAGGAGGGAGGAGGAGAGAGGGAGAGGGGGAGAGAAGGGGAAGAGGGAGAGAGTAGGGGGAGAGGGGCGGCCAACAGCTTCTCCTGTGGCACCAGCTGGTCCTCGGGCAGTTCTGCTGTTCCGCTTTGTGTGACACGTGCACCTCCACCCCAGGTGTTCTCTGGTTGCCCAGCCATGCCGTGGGCATTCTCAGACCTGCTCTCCTGGTCTTTATCCTCTGGCAGGGAATCTCTGGCAGAAGAGAAATAGAAATGCTAGTGTCTGGTAGGCTCAGTGGCAGAGGAACAACAGGGAACAGTGACAGATGGAGGTATCTTCAACAGGGTGGCCTGAAGGGCCCTCTGAAGGACTGCATTCCTGCAGAGCCAGGGCAGAGCACAGGTTGCCAGGCAGAGAGGAATAAGTACCCAGGCCTGAGCCAGTCCACACGGCGGTCAAGTCAGCAGGCAGGACATTTGCAGGGAGAGTTCACTGGCTAAGAAGCCATGGGGCCAGCCAGAGACTACGACTGTAACCCTGAGAGTGACTGTCAGTCCCTGGAGGACTTTGGCAGGTTTGTCACAACCTCTGACTGCTATGTGGAGAGAGACGGGGCAAAGTGCAAGGCTGACCCCTGTGTTAGTCAGCCTTCTGTAACTGTGACAAAATACTTGAAATAAATCAACTTAAAAGGCAAAAACATTGTTTTGCCTCGTGGTTTCAGAGTTTTCAGTCCATAATTGGCTGGCCCTGTTGCTTTGGCCCTGTGGCATAGTGGAGGAGGCTGTTCATCTCACCGTGGCCAGGAAGCAAAGAGAGAGAAAGGGGTGGCAGTCCCAAGTCCCCACTGAGGCACACCCCTGTGACCTAAATTCCTTCCATTAGCCCCCACCTCTTGAAGTTCCCACCACCTCCCTCCCGATAGTGCCAGAGGCTGAGAAGCAGACCTTCAATTCAGGGGACATTCCAGAGCTAAAATTTAATAGCTCTTAAGTCTTTTTGGCTAGAGCACCTGCTTGAGAGGACCAAGTTGAGAAAACCTGGGCAATAATTTGCCCCACTGGTCCTGCAGCCCTGTCTGCCTGGCTCCCTCTCCAACCCACTTTCTTGAGCTTGGAGTGCAGGCTCAGGAGCATGAAGTGCAGCCCCTGGTACAGCAGAAATACAAGAACTTGTGGAAACTGCAGAATGTCCAGGCCCTTCCCCAGGCCCCTGCCTCAGCGACGCCAGCAGGCCCAGGAGCGGATGCTCTGGCACCCTCTGGGTGATTCTGACACAGCTGTGAATCTGAGAACCAGGGCCCAGCAAGCTGTGGCTCTGGGGAAAACTGGCCCTGCTGTTTTGTAAAGAAAGTTTCATGGGAATAGCTGTGCCCGCTCCTTTGTGTTCTGGGTGGGGAAGCCCAGGTGATGGCCAGTGTAAAGGACCTGTGGCCACGTGGGTAGAGAGTGGAGCGGGGCAGGGACACTCAACACACCCAGTGTATGTCTGCACAGGCAACCTTTGTCCCTAGGGTGTCATCTCTGCCTCGAGGCTCAGGTCCCACTGGTCACTAGCAGTGGTCTGGTGGCCCTGCTCGATAGGGTCAGCCCACAGAGACTCCATGAGGCGTGAACTGTCCACACACACACAGCTCCCTTGTGGGAGTCCCTCATGAGGCACACACAGAGGTCCTCTGAGCTGTGGCTTCTTCAGGCAAGCTCTTCCTCCTGCTGTCCAGCTTCTGTAGAGCCCCTGGGGCCAGGCACGTTCACAGCATCTGTGCATGCTGATTCCATCACCCTGTAGCCACTGTCTGGCAGGTGAGGGAGCTGAGGCCCACAGAGGGCTCCACAACACTGACCGGTGAGCTGGGCTCGGGGACCCACAGGGGTGCATAGTAGCTGTGGGGAGGCCAGGTTGCTGGGTCCTGGGCTGGGATTCCTGTGTCTGGAGGGGAAGCCAGGAGAGGTGGCAAGGAGGGAGGAGGAGGGCCAGGGGCGATGGCCGTGCTGGGGACCCAGTAGAGGGAGGCCTAAGAACCCGAGTGGGGGAGAGGGCCTAGGGCCAGGCAGGGAGCAGAGAGTCTTGGGCTGAAGGCTGGCTGGCAAGGGCGAGAAGAGCCCCCAGGTCTGTGCAAAGAGACCTCCGTGCTGCACCTCAGCATCTTAGAGGTCACGGTGGGCACAGAACTGAGCAGTCAGGGCAGCTGCTCTTTAGACCTGGACTTGACCACCCACTGGAGGGAGGGCAGGCAGCTCTGGAGCAAGGCCACCTAGCCTGACCATGACCTCAGGGCACTCTGAGATGTCTCACAGCCTGGCAGTGCCATGGCCTCTGATACTAGCTTCCTCTGAAGGTGGGTGAGGCACTGTCTCTCCAACAAGAAAACCTCCAAAGATCATGACAACTGAGGGCTGCTGTCCAGCAGCCCCAGCAGCAATAGGACACTGTCATTTCTGGGGGGAGCCGGAGGGGCACCACGACATCCACCATACCACTCAGCAGCAACCGGATGTCTTCTCAATAAATGGGGAAAGGGAAGCCTCACCCTCACCTCTCCAGCATGGCTGGAGCCTGAGAGAGGTCCCAGCCCAAAGGGAAGGCCAAAGCCATGACATTTCCAGGAGAAAAGAGAAGATTTCAACCAGAGAAGACAAAGATTTCTTAGTTAGGAAACTCTGGTCACCAGCCATAAAACAAAATTTAAAAATCAACAAAACAGACTATTAAATCCCAAACTTCTGGCCAGGAATTGTGGCACATCCATAAGCCCAGAGATTTGGGAGGCTATAAAACGGTGGTCTCTGGGGCCAGGAAAAGCAGGGAACAGGGCTGTCCCACGGGCACTGTCCCACAGGCACTGTCCCACGGGCACTGTCCCATGGGTGTGCGTGCAGATCCAGGTGTGCCAGATGGAAAGGATCTGGAAATCCTTTTGCAACGACTAGAATACACTCAACGCTAGTGAACCACACGCCTAAAAATAGTTAAGGTGGTCAATTTTCCATTACACACAAAAAAGTGAATAGGCAAGGCTGGCCCGGGAGAAAATATCACAAAACACGTATCTGATGAAGAACTTGAATTCTGAATAACTCCATAATGAAAAGGCAATGAGCCCCCAAAATGGGCATAAGACTTGAACAGACACATGGCAAAGGAAGACGTGGGCGCGCTTAGATACAAAGAATCCTTAACTAGCGACGGGGAGAACTGTGCAGGGGGAGAACTGTGCAGGGGGAGAACTGTGCGGGGTACAGGCCCTACCTCTAGGACCCCTTGGCCGGACAAAGCCCAGGAGGACCGGGGTGCTCCTGGAGGCTGAAGCCCCCTGCGGGCAGAAGGCACAGGGCCACGAGCCACTCCCTGCTCTGTTGGCAGACCTGACACTGCTCAGCGGGCAGAGGAACACCTGCAGGGCCAGCGCCTGCACACTCATGGCCCAGGTGGACTGGGGGCAGAGAGGGCAGCCCCAGCCACACAAGAGCAAGCCTGCAACACGCAGAAAGTCGGCAGTTTCCTAAGAAGCTAAGTGGCCACCTGCTCAATGGTGCAGTGACCCTATAGCCCCAGGCATTCGCCCAAGAGAAGCCAAAGCGCGCACCCTAAAGGCCAGTTCAGGGCAGCGTAGGCGGAACACGCAGAGTGGACTCATCCAGCTCTTCAGGACCGAAGCCAGACCAATGGCCAAGGACAGTGAAGGACAACCGACTCACAGGGGCCTAAGGAACCTTGGGAACCCTGCTGGGCACTAGCATCCCCACATGGACATCTGGCTCCCGCCACACCCAGAACACTCCCACAGAGACCGCAACCCCTGCAGGCCTTGTGGGGACAGGGGACCCTGGTGGGGAGACCACCAAAGCTCTGCACTGGAATTCAGGTCTGCTCCTGCCCTGCCTGGAAGTCACACCTCAGATGATTTTAAAGGGGGTGGGGACTCAGATTTTTCAGTGTTTCATGAAAAAAGAAGGGGATGCCAGAAAGGCCAGCCATGCTGCTGTTGTGTCTCTCATCCTGGTGGCATCTTTTAGTTTCATATCATCCCAAATCGAAGTGGTTTTATAAGCCCAAGCAACCAATAATACCAAACGACAACCTGAACTCAGCACCACCACCCACCCCCCCCACACACACACACCGACCCTGCACCCTGCCCTGTAGGAAGGCCTGGCGCTCTGCCTGCTGGGGCCACCAGGGCGGAGGCAGGGCCTGCGGTTCCCGGTGGAACGGGCTAGATGGCAGTGCTGTGCTCACTGCCAGCTCCGTCTGTGAGGCAGAAATTGTTCCCCAGTCAAAGTGGTTCACAGCAACTGGAGCCTGAGTAGCTCTTTGTGAAGCACAATTTCAGCAGAAACGCAGAAACGTCGTGTAAGCGACAGCATGCCAGTTTCTAATTACAGGTCTTCAAAAGCACAGTCTAATTTCAGACTCTTCTAGAGCCTTTGTCTGTGGTCTTTTAATATTACACTACTTTTCTGAGGTTAAAATGGTAATTTTCTCTTTTACTTACAAAAAGCCTTTTCAAGTTAATGTACTAAGTAAGATAATTATTCCAATACAGAAGTGAGTTCAGAAATCATCAAGAACATGCCCAAACGCAGGGTACATCTCTGTGCCCTTTCTCACCACACTGTGTAATTACCTGCTCTCTCACTGGGCTGCTGCTTCTTCCTGAGCCCCACACATCCTTTTTGTTCCCTAGAGTAGTGCAGCTACTTCATGGTGGGGAGAGAAGGCGCTTAACCTCAGCTTGCTCAGATCTGCGTGACCTTGAATGGCATGGAGACCCACTGTGCTTCTAAAGGAAGCAAGCCCAGACCTTTCCGAGTGGCCAGCTGGTCTGGGTCAAGAATTACTTTGAATTTAGGTGAGTCTGAATAAATAGCCTACAAGCATGTGTTCATGGCCACACTTCATCTAGGATATATCTATGGGCTTTGGTGTCTAGTTTTGACTCTGAATATTCTCTCTGCAGCGTAGCGCTTGTTAATTGAGCACAAATCCTTTTACTCTCTCTCTCTTTCAGTACGTACTCTATCAAACAGGATCTATGAGTGATGGACTCACCTATCAAAAATAACGAGGCAAAGGCTGGGGATGTGGCTCAAGCGGTAGCGTGCTCGCCTGGCATGCGTGCGGCCCGGGTTCGATCCTCAGCACCACATACCAACAAAGATGTTGTGTCCGCCGAGAACTACAAAATAAATATTTTTAAAAAAATTCTCTCTCTCTCTCTCTCTTTCTCTCTCTCTCTCTCTCTCTCCTCTCTCACTAAAAAAAAAAAAAAAAAAAAAAATAACGAGGCAAGCCTGCAGCCAGGCAGCCAGCGCTGGCAGGAACTGGCTTCTGCTATCAACTGCGAGTGGCTTCCATCCTCCAGCTCCCCTTGGCTGGTTTCAGTCAGCTTTCTGACAAGAACAACTCAGAGGAGGGCAAGTTTATTTGTGACTCAGTTTCGGAGGACTCAATCCATGGATGGCCAAATCCACTGCTCTGGGCCAAGATGATACCACACATCATGGCAGAAGGGCCCAGCGCAGGGAAGCTCCTCACTCATGGTGGGGTCAGGAAGCACAGAGAGCCCCACAGGGTAGATGTACCCTTCCAGGCAAGCCCAAGGGACCCGCTCCTCCAGCCACACTCCAGCTGTCTACAGTTAAACCAATCAGTCCACTTCCAAATATTCCTGCACCAAAAGGAGTTTCAGGGACACCTCATATCCAACCCATAACGTTCTGCTCTGGCCCCCAAAAGTTCATGTCCATCTCACAATGCAAAATGCATTTAGTTCAACTCCAAGAGTCCCTAGTCATAACAGTTTCAGACCTGCCCAAAAGTCAACGTTGAAGTCTTTTCTGAGACTCAAGACAAAACTCCTGGCTGTGAGCCCTGTAAAACTCAAAAACAAGTATATATATCCAGTGTACAGCCACCGAGGGTAAACAACCTCTCTCCAAAAGGAATGGGGTCTTGGAAAGAAAGGGTGCAGCCAAAGCAAGGCCAAAATCCAGCCAGGCAGATATTATTTGTAGCTCCACCTCTGCATCTGGGGCACACGGGGGACAATGTGCTGTCCAGGGAGCCTGGGCAGCCCTGCCCCTGGGCCTTGCTCTCTGCAGTGCACACAGGCTTCTCTTAGCCTGGTTCTCTATGTAGCCAGCAGCTTTTCTCAGCAGACAACATGTTACTGGCCTCACTTAATTCCTGGGGTCTCCATTTTGGCTTCAGCTTCACCTTCAGAGTTTCATAAATCACCCTCTCGGCTGACCACAGAGACTCTGACCCTACACTTTGCCTGGCCTCCCAGGCCTTCCTCTGAAATCTCTGTGGGAGCCTTCATGCTCCCTTAACTCCAGCATCCTGGATCCCTGCAGAACCAGCACCATGTGGAAGATACCACCGTCTGCCACCAGCTCATCACCCCCAGAACCATGGCCGCAGTGACCTCCGAGTGCCGGTGTGGCTCTGCCTGTGAAAGCAGGATGCCCAGAATCTCTTAAAGGGATCTTCCCTCCTACATCCTCGGTCCTGCGGTGGGTACAGTCTCATAAATTGCTGAGATGCCTTCAAGGCAAGGCCAGCACCCTTCTAGCTACTGTTGACAAGCTCATCACCAAGTGTCAAAGGGCTCCAGTTCTCAAAAGTTTTTGAGGTGAATTATGGTGCCAGCCTTCACATCTCCACACATTCATGACCAAGAATGGGATCTCACTGGTTGACAGTGTCTGAAAGGACAGGAAACAATCCATTTCCTCATGGAGACCACGGGAGCAGGGTGCAGTTTTCTGATACTGTCTCCAACAGGTCTGCCATCAAGTTAAAAAGCCAGCTTAACTTTGTACCTTTGGTTCATTTTAAGAACTGAAGGCTCCTGATAGTTTTGTGGCCTGGGAGAGGTGAAGCAGAGTTTGAGTTCTCTGTTTTCTCAAGACTATGAACCTGTCTGATGCTCTGCCATTTCTGGTGGTGGGATTGTGAGGCCTTCAGCTCATCTTGTTTTTTGTCTTAGATCTGACTTATAAGAGGCTTATTTTTATGGATGCAGCTTTTGGACTTATTAATCCTGATAAATTTCTTTTTCTTGATGCTATAGGTACAATACATTTCTCCTCTAAAGCCTTTGTTTTCTGATTTGTTATGAGTACCTGCTGCTTTTTTTCTCACAGTTGTGGTGTGAAGTTCTCTTTGCTGCCTTGGGGAGTTCATAGTTACACTCTTATTTTCTTCTTTGATCCAAAAGATGTTCAGGAGCATTTTTTTTTTTAACTTTCAGGAGTTAAAACTTGGAAGAGGGAGGTCAACTCAGTGGTGTCATTTTAATGAATTGTGATCATAAGTTTAGCCTTAAAGTACTCTTATTTTAAAAATGTATCTCTTTGTAGTCAAGCACCATCTATTTTGTGAATTCATCATAAACTAGAAAAACATGGCTGGGTGCAGAGGTGCATGCCTGTAATCCCAGTGCTTCAGAAGGCTGAGACCGGAGCATTGTGTGTTCAAAGCCAGCCTAGGCAACGGCGAGGTGCTAAGCAACAAAGTGAGACCCTGTCTCTAAATAAAATACAAAAAAGGGCTGGGGATGTTGCTTAGGGTTGAGTACCCCTCAGTTCAATCCCCAGTACCCCCCACAAAAATAATATACTTTTAATTCAAGAGAAATTGACTTCTATTGCTACATTATATCAGCTTTACTGACTACAGCATTCAATCCCTGGTCCTAAGTGGGTCTTATAAGGGAAGAGAGGTGCACACTGAGGTCACCCTTATCCCTGTTCTGCGCAGTCCTGTGTTTCTAGCCTTCTGTGTATGCTGCTCCTCACAGGCTGCTTGGCACACTGGTGTTCCCAACAGGAGAGGAGAAGTGATGTTCAGAGCTGGGGTGTGCAGGATCAGTTCTCAGGGTGAAAGTGGGTGGTGCAGGGCAGACGAAAATGTGCTCTCCACCTATCAGCTTCCCTGCCTGTGGCCCACAGCCTGATACCCTGACCACAGCTCGCAGAAGGGCTGCAGTGCCTGGCCCTCCCCAACCACTCCTTACCTGACCCTCTTCGTCCTTCAGAGGTCAGATGAGACGCTAAGTCTCTTAACAAAATGCCCAAGAAAGGTTCCTATACATCCTACCCCCATGGAGGCAGAGACCAGGCCATGGTCAACAGCCCTATGGCATGATTTTTGTGTGTCTAGGCAAGAGGCTCATTTCTGTCTCTAGCATTTGTCCAGTAACCCAGGACCCAGCTGATATTCAATTATTTACAAAGTTTTCCCCTAAAAATATTTACATTTATAGTAATTTATTCCTGCATTTTGAGACTCAAGTGCTGTCATTCCAACTCAGCAATCCATTTTACATTTAACAGGTCGCTCTCACATCTGAAAGCAGCACTTTGACATTGCCATAGCAACGAGCCCCATGACAACCAAGGGGCTGGGGTGGGTGTGCAGGGTTGAGAGGCCTGGGAGCAAGGCCTACTTTTGCCCCCGTGGTGGGGTCATGCTGTTCCCCTTAACTCCTAGGCTCCCGCCCCTCCACTCTGGTCAGAAATCCTCCAGGCTCTCAGGACACACATCCATACAGACCAGCAAACCCCTTCCCAGCTTCTGAGGATGGATCTATTCAGACCATATCTGAATATCAATTAGGTGTCGGGTTCCTCAGATTCAGAAATTAACAAATTGAAGATTCAGCCCTCCAGAGACCTACACAGCATGAAAACCACTATCTCAGGAGGCTTAGCCCCAGCCCAGGGGCTGGGACACTCACCTAGAAACCCTGCTAACCATAGAAAATGCTTGGTGAACAAATGGATTGATCAGCACACACAGATTGTACAACAGGAAAGGGGTGCTTCTTTCTGTCCGGAGGCCCAGAGCAGTTGGCAGAAGTGATCCTTCTGGGGGCTTGAGGAGGAAGATGAAGACTCAGGAGGGGAAGAAGTCCAAGTGCAAGGGACAGAGTGTGCAGAAAGGAGCAGCTTGCGGGTACCAGGCTGGCAGGAGATGAAAGGCAGCCCCAGTCCACCCTGCCAGCTAGAGCAGCCTTGTCCATGCTGCGGTGGTGCTGGCCTCATGTGCACCCAGAAACAGGACAGTGGCCACAGAGCAGTGGGAGGGAGGGAGACATGCTTTCAGAAATCAAGTTGGAACACTTCAGCTACAATGTGTCCTGACTCCAAAATTTCCACCCTGCTATTTTAAACAAGTGATATATTTTAGAATATATCAAGTGGTACTATATCTATAATAATGAGTTTTCACTGAACAAGTATTTTCTGGAATGAATTTCACTAAATCAGTATAAGTCCTTGTTCAATTTCCTAAACAAAATAGCTTCTGCTTTTTTTAAAAAATATTATACCAGGGATTGAACCTAGGGGCGCCTAACCACTGACCCATATCCCCAGACCTTTATTTAGAGACAAGGTATTGCTAAATTGCTTAGGGCCTCACTAAATTGCTGATCCTCCTGCCTCAGCTTCTGGAACACAAGCCCAGTTAACTTGTTTTCACTTTATGCTTAATCTTTTCTTTTGTTCTATCTCCTGCTCCTTCCCTCCCTCTCATTCATTTATTTATTGGTTCCAGGAATTGAACCCAGGGGTGCGTTACCATTGAGCCACATTCCCAGCCCTTTTTATTTTGAGACAGGGTCTTGCTCAATTTCCCAGGCTGGCCTTGAATCTGCAATGTTCCCACCTCAGCCTCCTGAATCACTGGAATCATAGGCATGTACCACCACACCCAGCTTTTCTTGGCTTGAATTTTCTAAAACATTTTCATCAAAGTTAGTTCTCTTCCAGACAGGTTTGGGGGAGTGGTTCTCCCTGTTTTTGTGGATGAGAACTCGCTCCACCGTGGGTTTTTTTTGGAGCCACTGTTTTCCCAGGCAAATGTGACACAGTGGGTTCTTGTTTGTCTTAATACTAACATGGTCATGAAGGTGCTTTTGGATGGACTTCTTCTGCCAGGTGAGCAATGAGTGTTTCCACTACCACTGATCAGAGACGACCCTGCAGTCCCATCTACACTGCTGTCTTGTCACATGCTCTACTGACAACACTCACTCTAGCTTTCTCAGCAACGGTGCTGCATTACTTCCCAGCTGATCTGCCAGTGGGCTGTGCCAGGTGCCAAATACAAGGTGTTTGCTACCTTCAGCAGAGCCAAAACTAGGGCGCCTGCAAGTGGGTTCACCACCTGTCCCCACAACATCCCCCTGCCAGCCAAGCCTGCTCTGGAAGAGCTGTCATTGTGCAGGACAATAGCGGGGGACACCTGGCCTCCAGAGCTCCAGGCTGCAACCACATGCGTTCTTTTCACTCACAACCTTAGTTACTTAGACAAGATCAGGGGCTCATGGCTCCATACCTCACCACCAAGTGTATAATGTCACCACCAATCCTCATCCACAAAAAACCTCTGGCTGAATTATGACACACAAATGCTGTTTTGAAAAACCAAACCTACACTGGCACCAGTCTGTGCTCCAGGAAGATGCAGACCCTGCTCCACGCTCTCCCTCATCCTGGTGGGTAAGGATAGCCACCTCACCAGCACACTGGGGCAGACGCAACCCTGGAGCCACAGCGCAGCCAGGCATCGTGGTACCCAATCTTCTAGGGTGCTGTTGGCTGCCATCTGCCAGCTTTCACTGGGGACTTCTCCATCTCGGTCCACGGAGGATAAACAGTGTCTGTCTGGCACAGAACAGCTCAGGATGGGTGCCTGGAAGGGACGCAGCAGGACTGCTGTCAGTTCCTCTTAACGCTTTGCACGGCCACCTATTCCTGACTCTGGTGTGAGGTTCTGACCAAGGATCCAGTTCTCTTTTCCTTGCTACAAGTCTGTTGAGATTTTGTTTCTTCTTCTCAGCATTGGCAACTGTGTTCCTGAAATCTGTCCACATCACCTGTTTTGTCTAATCTGTTGGCATACACCTTCCTGGCATCTTCTTGCAGTCCTGGTAGTGATCCTTATGGGTGGTGGAAAGGCTCCCATTAATTTCTGATTTGAGCTATTCACATCTTCTGTTTTTCTTAGTCTAGTTAAAAGTTGGGATCCCTACCTCATCCAACAAAAATTAGCACAAAATGCCTCAATATAAAAGCTAAAACTATAAAACCATTATAAGGAAAAAAAAAACAGGAGTAAATCTACATGACCTTTGATTTGGCAATGAATCTTATACCAAAAACATGGATGACAAAGGCTAGATGAATTGGACCTCACCAAAACTAAAGAACATAGGTGTACCAAAGGGCATTATCAAGAAGTTAGGCCTGGTACAGTGGGACATGCCTGAAAATCCCAGCAACTCAGGAGGCTAAGGCAGAAGGATCATAAATTCAAGGCAAACCTCAGCAACTTAGCAAGGTCCTAAGCACTTAGTGAGACCCTCCCTCAAAAAATAAAAAATAAACAGAGCTAGGGATATAGTTCAGTGGTTAAGCACCCCAGGTTCAATCCCTGGTACAAAAAAAAAATTTAAAAGACAGGAGAAAATATTTGCAAATCACATATCTGATCTGTTTCACATCTAAAATATATAAAGAACTCCTGACACTCAACAAAAACACAACCCAATTTAAATCCACAAAGAACTTATTTTTTTTTTCTGTCACGATAACAGAGTAGCACAATCTAGGTAAATTATAAGATTTTTAGCTCATGGTGGAAGGTGCAGAACCTCCTGGGGAGAGATGCACCTGGCTGGGAACTTGGAAGGGCAGGGGCAGGACAAATTGTTTAGAGATTAAACCTGAAACCAGGAAATTTGGGGTTTGAAAGTGACACAGGGACTAAGAATTGCATCCCCCACCACGAGTGGAACTCAGGGGAGATCACTGGGGTACAGTCTTCCAGTGTGGACCAGCAAGTACTGGGCACTAGAAGTGTGCTTCTTTAAAATCTCCAGACCAGTTAGCATTCAGCAAAGAGCCTGGAGCCTGCCTAAGCTTAAACCCTGCTTCCAGGAATTCCACCTATGGAATTACTTTTCTCACTCCAGGAATCCTGAGGGTGGAACGTGGCACTCCAGGAGACCCCACCTAAAACTGCTGAGAAGAGAAGCTGAGAATATTTTGATTTCCAATGGAAAGAATTCTTTAACTTTTCATCAGGATTTTTTTTTCTTTTTTAAAATTCTTTTTCACTGTTTAATTGTGACCTTAATGGTACATGGACATTTATTACATTTAGTTTTTTTCTTATCTCTAGCATCTTGAAGCCAGTTATTTTACATGGATTAGTTTTTTGTGAACTAGGATGTTTTAATAATATATTTTAGTTTTTTTTAAATTTTTTGTATCTATTTTTAATTTAAAATTTTTTTTTAGTTGTAGTTGAACACAATAACATTTTTTACTTATTTTTTATATGGTGCTGAGGATTGAACCCAGCGCCTCAATATCCTAGGTGAGCACTCTATCACTGAACCACAATCCCAGCCCTGTTTTTAATTTGTAAAAAATTTTTGCTTTATATATATTTTTCCTCTAACCTATTTCCCTTGATTTTCTCTTTTCTTCTGCTAACAGCCAATCTCTATTGTTCTCTTTCACTCTTAATCTTTTTCTTCTGTCTTCTCTCCTAATAATCATAATCCCTCATAATCATCACATCCTATATCACTTCTGTTTTCTCCCTGTCCGCCATTTGAAAATGTAAACCCTTTCACAAACTTGCCATTTTATTATAGGCAATAACTGATCATATCATTTCTGTTTATTGTGATAATTAACATTGTAGACATCATAGTAGGAACTATTTGGTTTAATGCTGTAAATTGTTTGCATTGGTTGCTATTATTTGTCTCCCTCTAAACAGTGATGTACTGGAAACCTTTAGGGACACTATTAAGTCCACAGGAAAGAAACTCTACTGCCTCAGATTCATACTGTTAGATGGGTAGACAGACAGACAATATGAAAAAGCAAGGAAACAAATCACTCCAAGCAAACCAAGATACGCCAATAACAGAATCCACCAACACCACAGTGGAAGAAATGTCAGAGAAGGAGTTTAGAATGTACATAGTTAAACTGATCTGCAAAGTAAAGGATGATGTAAGAGACCATATACGGGTAGCAAAAGATTACTTCAATAAAGAGATAAATTCTGGGGGGGGGGAAAACCAGAAATTCTTGAAATGAAGGAAACAGTAAACCAAATTAAAAATTCAATAGAAAGCATCACCAACAGACTAGACCACTTGGAAGACAGAACCTCAAGTGATGAAGACAAAATACAAAATCTATAAAGTGGACCACGGACAGAAGATATTAAGAAACCATGAACAGAACTTATGGGATAGCATGCAAAGACCGGATTTAAGATTTACTGGGTTAGATGAATGCTCAAGAGATAGAAACCAAAGGAATGCACAATCTTTTTTGATGAAATAATACCAGAAAATTTCCCAAAGCTAAATAATGAAATGGAAAATCAAATACAAGAGGCTTACAGGATGCCAAATGTACAAAATTACAACAGACCCACATCAAGGCCCATTATAATGAAAATGCCTAAAATACATACAGAATAAAGATAGAATTTTAAAGGCTGCAAGAGAAAAATATCAGATTATGTGTAGGGGGAAACCAATACAGCTGATTTCTCAATGCAGATGCTCCAAACTAGGAAGTCCTAGAATAACATATTCCAAGTTCTGAAAGAAAGTGGATGCAAACCAAGAATACTATATCCAGCAAAATTAAGCTTCATATTTGAAGAAAAAATAAAAACCTTCCATGATCAACAATTAAAGTAAAAGGCTACCACAAATATTCTCAACAAAATATTCAATGAAGATAAAAATGGAAAAAAAAAAAAGTGAAGACCAGCAAAGGGAGAAACTAGACTAAAGGAACAGCCAATAAAAGGAGAAACTAGGGCTGGGTATGGCTCAGTTGGTAGAGTGCTTGCCTTGCATGCACAAGGCCCTGGGTTCCATCCCCAGCACCAAAAAAAAAAAAAAAAAAAAAAAAGGAGAAACTAATTCAAATTAAAAATTAAAAATAAGACAAAATGACTGGGAACACAAATCATATCTCAATAACATTAACTGCCAAAACTCATCAATGAGAAGACACAAAGTGGTAGATTGGATTAAAAAACAAGAATCAACCATATGTTGTCTCCAAGAGCCTCACCTCATAGGCAAAGACATCCACAGACTGAAGGTGAAAGGATGAGAAAAAATATACCACTCAAATGGACCACATAAAAAGCAGGGGTTTCTTTCCTCATATCAGATAAAGTGGACTTCAAGCCAAAGTTAATCAGAAGGGACAAAGAAGGCCATTTCATACTGCTTAAGGAAATTATATATCAACAAGACATAACAATCACAAATATTTATTCCCCAAACAATGGAGCATCTAAGTACATCAAACAAACGCTTGTCAACTTTGAGAATCAAACAGACTACAACACAATAATACTGGGTGATGGGCTGGGGTTGTGGCTCAAGCGGTAGCGCGCTCACCTGGCATGCGTGCGGCCCGGGTTCGATCCTCAGCACCACATACCAACAAAGATGTTGTGTCCGCCGAGAACTAAAAAATAAATATTAAAAATTCTCTCTCTCTCTCTCTCTCCTCTCTCTCTCCTCTCTCACTCTCTCTTTAAAAAAAAAAAATACTGGGTGACTCTGACACAACTCTCTCACTACTGGGTAGATCTCCCAAACAAAAACTAAACAAAGAAACTCTAGAACTAAATAATACAATCAATAATTGAGACTTAACAGACATAGAATATTTCATCCACCAATGGCTGAATACACTTTCTTCTCAGCACCCCACAGATCCTTCTCTAATATAGACCACATTATGTAAGCTATCACATATGTTGACATACAATTGTAATATCAATATATTTTTAGCATTTGTAAGGTTACTTTGATAGCTCCCTTTCCAATGATATTAAATTTTTGTGTTCTTGCTTTTTTACTAATTAGACTTGTTTATCAAATTTTAGCTGTGTTATTTCTTCTCTGTTTCATATATTTCTGCTCCTACTCTTATTTCCTTCCTACTACTTAATTTAAAAATAATTTGATTATTATTCTAGCCTCTTTCTGATATAAGCACTTTAAGTTATAAATGTTCATCTAGTACTGTTTCATCCCGGGGATCCTGATATTTTAAGCTTTTATTATCACTTAGTCAAAAGCACTTTTTATGTACTTTTCTTGTACTTTATTCCTTGACCTCAGGGATATTTATAAGTGCACTATTTAATTTTGAAATAATTGACATGTGGGGGGTGGGTTCTATGAATCTTTTTTTTTAAAGAGAGAGAGAATTTTTTAATTTTTTTTTTTTTTTTTTTTAGTTTTCGGTGGACACAACATCTTTATTTTATTTTTATGTGGTGCTGAGGATCGAACCCAGCGCCCTGCGCATGCCAGGCGAGCGCGTTATTGCTTGAGCCACATCCCCAGCTCCGGTTCTATGTATCTTAAAGTGATTTATTTCTAATGTAATAAATCATGTAGGAACATAGTCTGCACGACTTCAAATAAAAAAGTAATAGAAATGCTTTTTATATTGGTTGTATTGGTTACATGTCAAAACTGATCAAATTGCATAACCTCAAATATGAGCATTTTATTGTACTTTGATTTTACCTCAATAAAGCTGTGGAGTAAAAAAACAAACAAAACAAAATATATAAAATCAAGAAGTTAAGCTTCAAGCTGGGAATGCAGCTCAAAGGTGGAGCACGTGCTTCACACACGCCAGGCCCTGGGTTCCATCCACAGCATCTGTGCACATGTGCTGCACACACATGGAGAATTTAAGCCTCAGTTTTAGAAAACCAGAGAGAACAACAACAATATAAACCTAAAGTAAGCAAAATAAAAGAAAATAAAAATTAGCACAGAAATCATAAAATTTAAAACAGGCAAAACCAGAGAAAAATCAATGAAACCAAAAGCTTGTTCTTTGAAAAGAGCAATAAAATTGATAAAACTCTAGCCAGTCTAACCAAAAAAAAAAAAAAAAAAAAAAAAAGGCATGGAATATAAATTATAAAAACCAGAAATGAAACAGGGGCCATCACTACTGATGCCATGGACAGTAAGAAAAATTTTAAAAAATAACAATCCTGTGTCTATTTGATATCTAAGATGAATTCCTTGAAAGACATAACCTGCCATGACTCATACGGGGAGAAACAGAGATACTCTGTTTATGCCTATATCTACTAAAAAAATGGAATAAATAGTTAACAACTTTCTTTTTTTTTTTTAAAGAGAGAGAGAGAAAAAGAAAATTTTTTAATATTTATTTTTTTTAGTTTTTCAGCGGACACAACATCTTTGATTTGTATGTGGTACGGATCGAACCCGGGCCGCACACATACCAGGCGAGCGCGCTACCGCTTGAGCCACATCCCCAGCCCAAGTTAACAACTTTCTAAAACAGCAAGTACCAGGCCCAGATGGTTTCAGTGACTTCACCCCAGCATTTAAGGAAGAAATGGCACCACTTGTTTTTATCTCTTCCAAAAAATAGAAGAACACTTCCTAACTCATTCTATAAGGCCACTATTACTCTAATAGCAAAACCAGACAAAGACATCACAAGAAAGGAAATATACAGACCAGTATCTCTCAAGAACACAGATGTAAAAAAAAAAAAAAAAGTAGTATTACCAAACAGAATCCAACAGTGTTTCAAATATCATACACCATGATCAAGTATATTTACACTAGGTATGCAAGACCACTATAACACTCGAAAAACAAATAATACATACCATCACATCAGTAGGATCAAGGAAGAAAAATATCACACAATCAATAGATGCAGAAAAAGTATTTGACAAAATCTAACACATTCATGATCAAAACTCTCAGCAAACTACAAATACAAGGGAATTTATATGGAAAACATTCATAAAAAATACATTTAACATTAGACTTAATGGTAAAGGACTGAAATTTCTGTCTCTGAGACCAAACATGAGGCATGGGTATCTCTTCTCACCACTATTTCACATTGTACTAGAAGTCCTAGCTAATACAACAAGACAAGAAAAGGAAATAAAAGACATGCAGCTTGGGAAGGAAGAATTAAATTTGTCTTCATAGATGTCATGATTGTTTATATGGAAACTCCCAAAGAATGCCCAATTCCAGGAAAAAAAAAATCTCCTAGAACTAATAAGCAAGACCATAGGATGCAAGGTTTATAAACAAAATTAAATTGCTTTTCTATATTTTAGCAATGAACCATTAGAATTTGAAACTTAAAATATACCACCATTCACATTAGCACTGCCAAAAAAGAAATTTTTAGATTCAAATCCAACAAAATACGTATAAAATCTACCTGAGGAAAACCACAAAGCTCATTAAAGATCTAAAGAAACATAAAGATACTACATGTTCATGGATAGAAAGACTCAATATTGTTAAGATGTCAGTTCTTCCCATTGTGGCCTATATATGGAACACAATCGCAGAGTTATTTCATGGATATTAACCTATTATGGAGAATAAAAAGACCCAAAATAGCCAACTCAACACTGAAAAAGAACAAAGTTGGAAAAGTGACACTACTCAATTTTAAAACTTAATATGAAGCTATAGCAATCAGTACCATATGGTACTGGTGACAGAACAAATAGATCAATAGAACAGAAAAGAGGGTACAAAAATAAACCCACACGGGCTGGGGATGTGGCTCAAGCGGTAGCGTGCTTGCCTGGCATGCGTGCGGCCCGGGTTTGATCCTCAACACCACATACAAACAAAGATGTTGTGTCCACTGAGAACTAAAAAATAAATATTAAAAAAAATTCTCTCTCTTTTAAAAATAAAATAAAATAAAATAAACCCACACAAATATTCAATAGGGAAAGAATATGATTTTGAACAAACAGATGGAAAAACCAAGTCTCAACTTCATGTTAACACCCATCTCTCCCTCTGAAACAAATGTGGAAAAAATAAAACATAGAACTTGAAATGGATTATAGAACTTTTACATCAGTAGTGATGTAAAAGCTCAAATGAAGCAGGCAGGCAACCTGTGCAATCTTGGCTTGGCCAAAAATTTCTCATACAGGACTTGAAAATAACAAACCATAAAATAAAAGTCAAATGTCATCAAAATAAAAAAATTTTAGTCTTCAAAACACACCATTAAAAAATGTAAAGATAAAAATGAGAAATTATATCCCATCTATGTATGACATATCAAAGTATATAAGTGCATTCTACTGTCATGTATAGCTAATTAAAACAAATAAAAAATAAAAAAAAAAATTAAAGATAGGTGTGGGGTTGTGGCTCAAGTGGTAGAATGCTCGCCTAGCACATGAGGCACTGGGTTCGATCCTCAGCACCACATAAAAATAAAATAAAATGGGGGTAGGAAAGATGGTGGAATGAGTTAGACATCACTACCCTAAGTACATGTATGAAGACACGAATGGTGTGAAAATACTTTGTGTATAATCAGTGACTTAAAAAATTGTGCTCTACATGTGTAATATGAAATGAATTGCATTCTGCTGTCATATATAACTAGAATAAATAATTTAATAAAAATAAATAAAATAAAGATATGCGTTCTTCCTAAAACTAAAAAATAAATACTTTTTTTGAAATGAAAAGATAAGCCAGACTTGGAGAAAATATCTGCAATGTACATCTTTGACAAAGAACTTCTGCCCAGAATATCTAATAAACTCAAATAACTATAAGACAGCAACACTGTTCTAAAAATGAGAAGACTTAGAATAGACCCTTTACAATAAAAGTTATACAAATAATAATCACAAAAAAGGTGCACAACACCAGTATTCATCAAGGAAATGCAAAATTAAAATCAATAGGATACAGTCACCCAGTATTTTTGTTCAAAGACAAAACTCCAAGACTGCCAGTACCAAGTGCTGGGGAGTCTGGAATAACTGGAAGAAACCCAAAATGATTGCCAGGCTACTTGGAAGGCTGATGCAGGAGGATCTCAAGATTGAGGCCACCTTCTGCAATTTAGCGAGACTGTATCTCAAAATAAAAAATAAGAAAGGTTCGGGGTGTAGCCCAATGGTAGAGTACCCTAGGTTCAATATCTAGTATTGAGAAAAAAAAAGGGGGGGTGGGGGAATGAAATATGACAAAATGGTGCTGTCACTCTAGAAAACACCTGAGACTTTGTAAAGTTAAATACTCAGTTGTCATCTGACCCACAGTTCCATTCCCAAGAGGAATGAAGGATGTCCACACAAAGATCAATACAAAATGATTCAAAGCCACTTGGTAATTAAGGTATACCTGAAAATGACCCAGATAACCACTGAGAAGTGAATGGATGACCAAATTCCAGAACCATGCTGAGCACAGGGGTCCAGAGGCCATGCCTGGGGAAGTCCAGGGACATATTGAGGGAGGTCACTGCTGACACCGAGAGGGCAAAGGCCAGGGGTGCTGCTCATACCCATGGGGCATAGCCTCCCTGCCTCTCTCTATCTTCTGTGGCAAATGGCATAGCACCACACAGTGGGTGAGTGCAAAGGGAAGAAGTTGGTTTGGGCTCTCCATCCTGGTCCAAGGTCGGGAGGAGGACACACCTGGTGATGGTCGTCCAGCCAACAGTCTGCATGTGGTGAAGGCATCATGGTGGCACGCTCTGTCTTCCCAACTCCCCACTCTGGTCACTCCCTCTTCTCATAAAGCCATCAGCACTCAGCCAAGTCAGGGCCCACAGCCTACCTGTGAATGCCATCCTAGATGGCACCCTGCAACCCAATCACGAGGTGAGCACACCCAGCCCAACAGCGCCAGATAGCACCTTGGCTCTGGAATGACAGGAAGCAAGCCAGTGGTCCCTAGTTGCTGTGCTAGGGGCATGGGGCCAGGGTGGGCATGGGGAACTTTGTAGGCAACAGGAGTATGTACTTCCTTTCTCATGGTTTCCTGGGTGTTTATGATTGTCAGAACTCACACTGACACTCAAAATGTTACTCAGTCACGTGCAAATGAATGACAAAAAAGAAGCTGAAGGGAACAGGCTATTTATACTTTGAGAGTCATAAAGGAGGCACCAAGTTTGACTCCACGGGAGGGTAAGAGTTAAAAGGCAAAAAGAAAATGTGATCAGGAAATTGCATGGAAATGGAAGGTGATCCTCAGGGTTATACAAAATTACATATAAGAGGAAGTGAGGGGTAAGAGAAGAATAATACAAGTGGAAGAAATGATTTATAGTAGAGGGGGTAGAGAGAGAAGAGGAGAGGGGAGGGGAGGGGAGGGGAGGGGAGGGGAGGGGGGATAGTAGAGAATAGGATAGACAGCAGAATACATCAGACACTAGAATGGCAATATGTAAATCAATGGAAGTGTAACGGGGTAAAAATGGGAGTTCATAACCCACTTGAATCAAACTGTGAAATATGATATATTAAGAACTATGTAATGTTTTGAATGACCAACAATAAAAAAAAATTAAAAATAAATAAATAAATAAATATTTTTTAAAAAATTCTAAAAGACAAATGACACAAACTCAGCACAAAGAGCTGCTCTCACATAGAGCAGTTTCAAAGCACATCTGGGCCCCGAGTTCCACCCCCAGCCCTGGAAAAAACAAAAATAAAAACATTAGAAGATATTCAAGGGGCTGGGCTGTAGCTCTGTGGTAGAGCACTTGCCTAGTATGTGTGAGGCACTGGGTTCAATCCTCAGCACCACATAAAAATAAATAAATAAATAAATAAACAAATAAATAAATGTATTATGTCCATCTACAATTAAAAATTTTAAATTTTTTAAAAATAATAAAACATTTAAATAGTACCAAGAGGTTAACTATTTGCAAGGAGCAAACAGCAGTGGAAACACCTGCAGCCTGTGCAGCTGTCCTTTTGGAAAGACATGAACCCTTATCTTTGAGGCCAGGTGCTAACACAGTGCTGCCACCTCCTGCCTGAGACTGGGAAGCACAGCCCCTGAAATCCCCAGACCCCAAGGGCTCTGTTAGAGCAAGATGGGGACCCGAGAGCAGGCAGGAAGCAGAGGCCAGGCCAGTGACACAGTGACATAAGCCTGTGGCAGCCACAGTCTGTTTCAGCCTCTTCATACAGAATCCACTGGCTTCCTGAGCTGGCCCCGCTGACCAAATGGGGCAAGGCAGCTGCAGACACACGACGTGGCCCCCATTCCACGGATGCTCCCCCACAGGGCACTGCTCACCTCCCTGCGAGCTCTGGAGCCCTCGCAGATGCCTGAGCACACACACTTCTGCTTCTATCTACTCAGCTCCTACTCAGCTCCTAGGTGTGGCCTTCATGAGGTAGCCAGCAAGGGCTCCTGCTTCCTCCAGCGGTCCTCTCCACTTCACTTCAGAGCCAACGGATGCACCAAATCCCTCACACAGGTCTTCCTCAGCTTCTTCTGACAAACCCTGACTGATGATGAGTTGAGAAGCCCACATGGGTCCACTAGGTTATCAACTCAACTCTTTATGGCATGACGTACTTACTAATCTCTAACGAAGGACAGTCAGAAACATCGTCTAAAGTTTTTATTGTTTGAACACAGGTATACCAGTTGCCAGGTAGGTCATCTCTCTGACTCCTAAAACATGAGCTAAGAACTATAACCTAACTAAAAAAATTCTAAATATACAAAACTGAAGTTTTCCAAAATTAGGTATTCTCCCTCATGGGGAAAAAAATGAGAAAACAGCATGTTTTTAAAGAACCACACATAGTCCCTGTGATTAACTGGCAATCCCGCTCTTTCCTGCCACAGGACAGGGCACACAGCACGCTCTGGAACCTGGTATATAAGACTGGTCACTCACGTTTACCTTAATACATTTAAAGCAAAACACAGCTTTTTCCAAACAAAGTCTTCTTTCAGAACAACTTCTTCCAAAATAGTCAATACAGTGATTTTTCTGTTTCTAGAAAAGACTAGACTTCCCAATCCTTCCCACCTGAATAGAACACCACCCCCCCCTTCTCCTAAGAGAAGGCAGCAGGAAGGAGGAGACTCTTCAGGGGCCACAGACCAGGATGGCAATGCTCAGGCATGGGAAGAGGGTTGCAGGGGAGCCCTGACTGGGCTCTCACGGCTCCCGCAGGGCAACTGGACACAAGCTGCCTGCCTCAGGGGCTGAGCACAACAAGCTTGTGCAGCTGGTAGAGAAAGGTGTTCTTCCCTCGGCTGCCTTCATGGTCAGCCTGCTCCATGACCAGCTTTGGATCAACCTAGCAGGCAGACAAAAGAAACAGTCAGACTTGCAGTGAGCTTGTCCAGAATTACAGTAAGTAAAGCCATGCACATAGGTACCAGGCACTGTAACAGCCAGTCAGATGCTTCTCCACATTCACACTTTGTACAACATGAGCTTTTAAATTCATGTTTAATAACAGGGTGACCTTTACTTGGAAAATCCCCACACTCTCCTACATAACTGTGGATAGTGACTTCAGTGGAAGTATTCATGTAAACATATAAGTTTTCTAAAACACAACCTCAAAATGAAATTCTGCTTTCAAATGACTTCCTGCTGTTTTATAAACCCCACACCCCCCAACTGTCTGACAGGTACAGTGGCTGCCTGCAGTGACAGCCCAGCGGGAGCCAGCTGGGGCAAGTGGGGAGTCCTGCAGTAGCTGGGGATGGGAACACAGGCCTGGGAGTGAGCAACATCACCTCAGCTGGCTTAGCATTAAAACCTAAACCTTCTCCTTGCATTCCTTTCCTGAAAATACCTCTTACTCAATTTTCTAAGTCTTACAGAGAAGAAATGTCACTGGCCGAGATGAGCCCTGCCCTGCTTCACAAGGGAACTGTGTCCCCCAGATTCCTATGCTGAAGGTAGCTGGGTGGGCCTGTGGAGATGACTTGGCTTGGCTGGCACAGTGAGAAGATGAGCACCACAGCCAGGAAGAGCCCTCGCCAGGACTTCCAGCCTCCAGCACACAAAAGATCAAGGTCGGCTGCAGCTAACCCATCCCTGGCAGTCAAGGCGACATGGCCTAAAGCCAGCAAGCAGGTCGTCCTGTCCACAAAGCCTCAAGGCTCTGCACCCTCAGCCACTCTGCAGCCTTGCCCTGGTACCAGCAGCAGCTGCCCACACATGGCCACTTCTCACCTGATTCCACTCATAGGGCTTCTTGTGCCACTTGGGAACAGTCTTCTCCCTGGGCTTCAACTGGCAGAACAAACTAAAATTGAAAAAAAGATCAAGTTATCTTAATGATACATTAGTAACTTAAAATACTAATGTGATTCTTTTCAAAAATATTTAAATCCTATATATTTCCCTTAAAATTAGAACTACAATAGGTTTTTAAAAGGTCAAAATTTATGTAGTTATGATCAGGGAATAATTTATAACACATTTAAAAGCAGAAAGAAATGGAGCACAGCAGACTTGGATGTTATTATTTACATTATCTAAAATGTCTAATTTTTTTTTTCAAAAATTCAGGAGACCTGCAAAGACACAGAGACATGTGACCCTGCTCAGCACAAAAAGAGCAGCTGACAGAAGCTGACTGAGTGGCCAGGGGGGCTTAGCATGCAGACACCTCAAAGCAGCCACTGCACACATGCTCAGAGAATCAAAGCAAGCCATGTTTAAAGAATTAAAGGAACATCTGGTGGCAATGACCCAAAGATAATCTCAACTAAAACTAAAAACTATTGGAAATTCTAGAATAGAAAAGTACAATAACTAAAATGGAGAATTTCCCAGATAGCAAAATAATCAGTAATAACAAAGACTGATCAATACAAATTATCCAACCTGAAGAACAGAGAAGAAACTGAAGAAAAATGACCAGAGCCCAAGAGACCAGGGATGGCATTGTGTGAATCCATGAGCAAGGCAGGCTCAGGAACACATGTGACACGGAGCAGAGAGAACATTTAAAGAAGTAAAAAAATGCAAATGGGTTGTAAGGAAAAAAGAACAGAAAAAGGTATGCCATTCCAACAGTAACCAAGGAGGGTTGGAGAGGCTATAGTAGGAATCAGACAAAATAGGCCCTACATAAGAACTGTTCCTAGAGATGAGGAAAGACACCTCACATAACGATAACCACCCTATACACAGGAAATCCTAAGGAATGTACAAAAGCTACTAAAACTAATCCATGAGCTCAGGAGGTCACAGGGTTAAAAAAACAATAGTCACAAATCAATATGTGACAATATTTAATAATGTTCAATATCAAATGAACAATTCACAACTAAAATTGAGAAAACAATTTCATTCACAATAGCACCTAAAACACTCAAATATATGGAAATAATTCAACAGAAGTACAGGACCTGCATGGTGAAAACCAGAGCTCAGAATGAAAGGACACCCAGAAAGACAGCATTCCCCCTCACAGAGGGGTGGCTCCACGTGTAGGTGCAAGTGTCCCCAAGTTCACATGCAGGTTCAGCACAGCCCTGCCACCCCTGCATGGGGCTTTCTTTTTTTTTTAAACTTTTTTTTTGAGAATTTTTTAATATTTATTTTTCAGTTTTTGGCGGACACACATCTTTGTTTGTATGTGGTGCTGAGGATCGAACCTGGGCCGCACGCATGCCAGGCTTGAGCCACATCCCCAGCCCTGCATGGGGCTTTCCGCTGTAGCTGACATGCTGGCACTGGAAGGGATGTGAGGAGGAGAGAAAGGAGAGAAAACAGAGGAGTGAGATTCCCGGGAAGGGAGTGATCTCCAGACACACCCTTCAGCCTTGCACAGCTGGAGAGCGCACAGGCTAGGCCGTCAGACCCCACACCACAGCCAGCTGGTCTGTGGCCCTGGTACTTCAGCAATTCAACAGGGGAAGGGAAGACGTTTGAGGGGATGTGGAAACCATAAAGGGTCACACACAGGAGAGTAACCCTTCAACTCTCACACTGCACACCACACACCCAAGTCGCCTCGAAATGGCTCCACACCTGCATATATAAGAGGACAACATTATGACCTTGGGTTCACAAAGACTTTTTCAATTGTAACACAAAAGCATAATCCATTTGGAAAAAGAGAAAATAGATTTCATTGAAATTAAAAACTGTGTTCTGTAAGCACTATTAAAATGAAAAGACAAGCTGCACAATGGGGAAACTATTTGCAAATTACATACTAATAGAGGTTTGTATCTAGAATTTACAAAGAATTTCTACAACTCAGTAGTGAGAAGACAAACATCTTTAAGTAGGTAAAAGATCTCAACAGATAACTCACCAAAGAAAGAAAAAAGATACTGGGAACATAAAAGGAGACTCCAGCCATAGTCATTAAAGAAGTGCAAAGTAAAGCCCCAGTGAGAGGTCACCTCACATGGGGAGGGGGGGGCACACCAAGACAGCACCCACATGTGGCCCATGGGAACTGCCAAGGTACAGCCAGACTGCAAAGAATCTGGCCCTTTCTTTGAAAGTCAATGCAAGCTGGGCGTGGTGGTGCATGCTCGAAATCCCAGCGGCTAGGGAGGTAGGAGGATCTCAAGTTCAAGGCCAGCCTCACCAGCTTAGCAAGGCCTTAGCAACTTGGTGAGACCCTGTCTCAAAATAAAAAATGGCTGGGGACGTCAACCCAAACCTGGCACAACCTACAAATTCCAACCTGGATATCTAGTCAAGAGAGATGGAAATGTATATTCACAAGAAGAGAGAGCACGGGGATTCTTACAGCTTCATCATAATGGCCAAATTCTGGCAACACCCCAAGGACCTTGCAACTGTTGAGGTGACAGAACAAAACATGACACACAATACAGCAGGACAACATCTAGCAAAAGGGAATGACCGTGCTACAGCATGCAGGACCCTCAGAAACACCAAGCCAAGCCAAGTAAGCCATCTTTTAAAAGAAAAATGTCTGTGTACACACAAATGTCAAACAAGGCAGGTCTACTACAGAAAGCAGCTCAGCTGCCTGGGTCAGGATGGGATGGGAAGTACTGCACAGGGGCAGGAGAAGCTTAGGTTTTTACAAACAGCTTTACTGAGGTAGAGTTTACAAACCATAAAATGTACCAATTTGAAGTACAAATTTAATTAGTTTTAGTAAATTTATAGTTCTGCAAACATAACCACAATGCTGTTTATAAATATTTGTCAAGCAAGTGGCATCAGAGACCTATCCTCAGGAGCCCCTCGTGCGCACTGTTTTGGTCTCAGAATGGTGAAGAAAAACCCTGGCCAAACACTGAAACAAAGCTTCCTGCACGCAGAGAAGGGTCAGGGCAAGATCAGCTGCAAGGGCAGGTGTTTGTTCCCATGGTGGTGGGGGGTGGCCCGCCACCTGTCTTCAGGTCCTAGCACAGAGGCCCTCCCGCTTCCTACAGTGTGGGGCTGCCACACACAGTGCAGGCTGTGAGCACTCAAGATCCCTCTGAGAAGGCACGCCAGGCCAGGCCTCTCCCTGGGCAGACTGTGTACAAGACCACTTCCTTGTGCCACGTAGAAGAGTGGACTTCTGAGACAACAAGAGCACTATAGTGTTGAGTTTGCTGATGCTCTGCACAACTCCACAAATTCACTAAAACCACTTGACCATTTAAAAACACAAACACAAACCACCCATCGCTGGCCTAACACATCAGGATAGCTACCCTTGTTGGGAAGCCAGGGTGACAGTGGTTCTAAGGAGGCCCAGGGACCATCAGGTGACTGGGACCACTGCTCATGACCTGGGGGCTGGCCCCATGGGCTTATGGTCATGTACTTTATGTACACTAAACTTCAACACAAACTTCACATAAAAATATTTTTTATAAAACTGAAAGTAACTAAAATTTGCCTTTCCCACAATCTCTAAGTCAGTTTCATATATTCAATACCTTTTTGGAGGTGTTTGTTAAACTAAGGAAAACCCTTCCCAAGTGGGTGGGACTGTGTGGTACCAGCTGTACCTGTTCTTATGCAGCTCCAGCTCCCAGCCAGCACAGGACCACGGGGCAGCAGGGATTGGCCCCTGGCCTAGGACATTGACTCCAAGACCGGAGCAGCCCTGGGTGTGGGACACATTCTTTTCTCCCTTTCCAGGTGTGCCCACTATTCCCAGCCTTCTCCAGGCTCCTCAGGCTGACTTCAGCCCCTGGGCTGCACCAATGGCATCCTTACCCTCTTTACTCTGGCTGGGTTTGGCCATGCAGAGTCCAGCAGGAGGAGAAAGGGGCAAGGGAGCTGCAACCAGGAGACCCGCCAGCCTCTGAGGCCCAGGCACACTCTCCAAACTGGTCCTCCTGTGCCCACTGGTGATGGGACACTGCAGCACCACTGTAATGACCCTCTGCCACACCACTTCTGGGCTACCTCTGCCACTGCACCCTCAATGGCATGGGGGCACAATGCTCATGGGCCAATGCCTCCCAGGTGCCTTAGCACTAGTGTCCCACTTCAGGTGGTCAGTGTGGTACGTCTTCTGAACAACTCAAGACATCCATGATCCAGGCGGCTGGGAAAGCCAATCGGGATTAAAGAACCCGTGTCACTGCACAGCTTACCCGAGAAGTTTCTGGCGAGCATTATCCTGTAACTGCACGATTCTTTCTGGCCCAAGATACTTGGATCCATTTGGCCCATCACACACTAGTTTATTGATGGCAGCCCGGAGAATATTGATCTGTAAACAAATGGGGACATAAATACTGACATGGCTCCATGTAGCTGAGTTTCATCTCACATTGAATAATTCATACATAGCATTCAGAGTGACACTCTGTGACTATCATCAGTATGGTTTCTAGGAGGATTATTAAAACAACATGAATAACATCAATAATCATTACTATCATTTAAGAAACACCAGCAGAAGAAAAAAAAATGAAGAATCACTAAGAAACACACTTCTTCCACCACAGTCTTACTTCGTGGGGACACAGCTGTAACACAAGTGTGCATCCTCCCTGGCTTTTTAATGATGCTCCTAAGGAAGCCTGAGAGGCCCCCACCCACGGAACCAATGCCCTGCTTCATCACCAGCCTTTGTCACAGTTATTTAGAAAATAAACTTTAGAAAATAAACTTGATTAGTTGTTAGGTTTACCTCAGAGTTGCAAAGGCAAAACAGGCAACAGAACGGGCAGTTCTTGCAACTCCAGCCAGTCCCCCTTACATTTGTCACAGTTGAGAAACCTACTCCAGGCGTTGCTATCAGCTAAACTCCAAGCAGTTTCGATGTGACCATTTTCCCATTCACATCCCACTTCTACTTCGGGACCCGGTTTCCAGGCACCACACTGAACTTGTCATGTCTCCTCTGCGAAGAGGGCTTCTCAGCCTTGTTCTTTAAGACCCCAGCAGTCTGTGGAGTTCTGGTGGGGTATTCTGTAGAATGGCGCAGTTTGTTTTCTTGAGACAGGAGAGGTGCCCTCTCATTACATCCTACCATGCGCCTGCCACGATCAGAACCTATCGCTGGGGTGTGGATGCTCAGCTCAGGCACACTCTCCCAGGCTCCTCCGCTCCCTATCCCCTACTATTCCATGGTTCCCCTGCCTCTCCCACACTCAGGGGCAGAGAGCACCTACCTACCTGCACTCTCGGCAAGTATGTAAGGGAGAGACATCTTTTTCCCATTTGGGTATTCAGTCATTTATTTCTAACCATACAGACACATGGATATTTTACACTCTGGGCTATAATCCAATTTTTGTGGCTCTAATTGTGCTAGCTCTGGCCACTGGGAGCTCCTCTCATTGGCACCCAAGTCCTCTGACTCATCCCCTCCCTGGGTGCTCAAGCTGCCCTAACTTCCTGGCTCTGCGCAAAGCTCCAGACTCATCCTGTGCACTTCCTGGCCCAGCCTTGGCCCCAGGTGTCCCCCCAGGGAGCCCTGGCTCCTCAAGCGAAGGACCTTGTTAGACACCAAGACATGGGTGCTGGGCATGTGTGCTGCTCCTGGGTGTCACTGTTTCCCGCCCTTCCCAGAGCTAGACATAATCTGTGTGGACAGAAACCTGTGTCCACAGATTGGAACTGCTTCTTCTTCTATCTATCCCTAGGCATTAGCTAACCGTGAGTTCACGCTGCAATCAACTCCATTCCAACACCACAGGGTCACTCTGGCCTTTCTTTCATGCTTATTTGTAACTCTTCTCCCACCAAAGGAGAACCTGGCTCCCGCATCTACTCCCTCACTGTTCAACACCAGGAGCATGTGAAACAGGGTCAGAACTGTTGCCAACTACAGGTCCACGTTCACATGCAGCTCTTCTCTGTAATCTTACTGTGCCAGCCAAAACTGGTTTAAGCTCTTTTCCTCCTCACACCTTTGGGTAAACATGTACCACACCAGAACACAGATTTGGGGGGCCCTGACACCCTGCTGGGGTGTCTGTGTGGGTGGTGTGCATCAGCACCCACTCTTTGGGCACAGAAAGTCTGTGGGTCTTGGCAAATGCAGTTGTGTCTGGCACCTCTGCCCACAAAGAAGAGCTAGCTCATCTCTCCCAAGCCCGCGGGTGCTCTCTGCCATCATCCACTTCCTCGCCTCTAGCAACCACCCATCTGCTTTCTGTCCGGAGTGTCATATGAATAGCAGCACACACACACAGCCCAGGGTCCTGGCTTCTTTCATGCAGAAAATGCACTTATGATGCACCCATTCTATTGCATGTATCAGCCCCTCCTATTCCCTGCTGAGTAGTGTCCACTGTATGGCCACACCAGGTGGCTCACTCATTCTCTGGCTAAAGGACATCTCCATTCTTCCAGTTTTATAATCATGAATAAGTTGTAGCTGATACTCACACAGGCGCTCCCTGAGGGTGCTAAGCCTTTAAATCTCTTAGACAAACACCTGTATGGTGGGATTTCTGCAGCCACCCAGTGAACTGAGGATCCTCAAGCAGCTCCACACTGGCCCCACCATGGCCATGCTCCTGGGTGTGGTGGTGCCTTGTGAACCTCAGTTTGCACTTTCCTGTGCTGAGCATGTTTGTGTTCATTCTTCATTGTCACCCGTATGTTCATCTAGTGGCTTATTTTTTGCTATTGAGCTTTAAGAGTTCCCTGCGTATTGTGAATATAGTCCTATATCAGATCTATAATCCACATATATTTTATTCCAAGATGCAGCTTTTCTTTCCACCCTCTTAACAGGATTTTTTTCATCTTTTTAAAAAAATTTTATTAGTTATTGATGGACCTTTATTCATTTATTTGTTTATATGAGAATCAAACCCAGTACCTCACACATGCTAGGCAAGCACGCTACCGCTACCACAGAGCTACAACCCCAGCCCCCCCCAATTTTTTTTTTAAATACTAGGGATTGAACCTAAAGGAGCTCTATTACTGAACTACAACCCAAACCCTTTCTATTTTTGAGACAAGGTCTTGCCAAGTTGCTCAGGCTGGCCTCAAACTTGCAATCCTCCTGCCTCAGCCTCCTGAGTCACTGGGATTACAGGTATGCATTTTTAATTTTTGTAAAGTCCAACTTATCAAGTTATCTTTCACAGATTGTGCTTTTGGTGTTACATCTACAAATTCATGTCAAACCCAAATTCGTACAGATTATACAGATTTCTCCTATTTTTGCTTACAGAATTTTATATTTACAATTAGGTCGGTGATATAAGGAGTATTTTCAATCCCTTAAGCCCTTTCATGTGAAATGGTAGTTAATACTTAACAGCTAAACTAACAAGTCAAAACGCCTGGGGCAACCAGGCCCTGTCCTCGGCCTGCTGTCCAGCAACTCCTTACTCCCTCTCCCCTGCTGCAGTGTCAGCCTTGCCTACTTCATGGAGCTTCTGGAGGGAGAAGAGTCTGAGTGCTCTGGAGTAGCGCCCTTCAGACTATCTGTGGTGAAGAGTGGGTTTTTCCCACTTTGAAAAATGCAAAACAACAACAATAACAAAGAATCACTAGAATAATGAAGGATAAAAACAAAAACATACAGAATACAAGCACACATTTTTCACTGTTAGATTCAAAAGACAAACTGGTTTGTTCACGAGTTTCGTAAAAGTCCTGAGAAGTCTAGCCTGAGCCTGCACCTGCCTGACCCCAGTGGTGCTGGTGCAGCGCTGGACTGCTGTTGAGTGTGGTCCCCATGTACCATCCCTGGGCCCAGCAGGGTCAGCCAGGACAGGCAGGGGAGTGGTGGGGATCCTGCTTCCTCATTTCCCTTTGTGAACCAGTGAAGAGGTGATGGGAGAAAGACCCATGGCTCCTACTGCCCTGGCGTTTCATCTGACTGCCCAGAAAAGCTTCCCATGCCAGCAGATTCCAAATGAGAGTACCAGTGATCAGGAAGTGATGTCCCTCAGCAGACACCAGCAGGCCAGTCGAGGAGTGCTCCTTCTGCACCCTCCAGCAGTGCGGAGGGCCTAGGAGCAACAGGCACCTCAGAGACCAGGCATATGTGTCTGTGGGCATGGTGCCGCGGCACACACCACAGAAACACTGACGCTGTAAGGAACACGCTCTGCTCACCTCCACAACGTCCTCCACGTTGAACTGCACATCAAAGGCCAGCTCGATGTCGTGCTCTGGCAGCACAGGGGCCTCTGTGGTGGGGTTCCAGCCCAGGCCACAGAGCACGCCTGTGTAGCACTTCCCCTCCCCATCAACTCTGCAAGAAACATTGAGGAGGAGTCGATTGACTTTTTTGTATTAGAGAATCGACGGATAAAATTAAGCCAAGTTCTGCCAGCATTTGTTTAGCAACTTGTCTCATTTGTGCACTTATTCCAATTGTCACATTAGAAATACAGACTAAACATTGTCATAAGATAAAATAAATATTTATGTTAATCACATTAACCTTCTAATTCTCACTACCATCGACAGGATAGCGAATAGCTCATTCATGTGTCATTCTGAACTCTTTCAGTGGGTTATGTTCTTACCAAGGAGATTCTAGAGAAAGGGTCATTCACATCTGTGACCATGACACAAGGCCAGCGCTGTAAAAGCCTGAGAGTCTGTCCTGCCTTCCCACCCTACACAACCAACACACAACAGAGGCAGAGGGCTCTGCACCTCAGCTCTGTCCCAAACTCCCCAACCCCACCCACAGCGCATCCCAAATCCACCACTCCCATCTCTCATCTTCCCCCCAAATCCACCCAGCTCCCCACTCCTGGTCCACAGCCACTCTGTACCTAGCCACATGCCAGAACTTTCAGACCAAGCTCCCCAACTCTACCCTGCTTCTGCCAATCTTTTTCCATGTAGCAAACAGTGGGAGCTTTTCAAACAAATCCAGCAACGTGACTTCCTTGTTTAAGGGCTTCTGTAGTGTCCAGCCACCTCTGCACACCACTGGGCACACAAGCCACAGTACAGCCCAGTCTCTGCTCCGTCCTTCTATGGCACCTCCGGCTGACTCCTCTCTGTCCTCCCTGCAGGCCTCTCTCCACCTAGGAACATGGCCTCCAGCTGCTTCTCCAACACCAGCCCCTCCCCACCAGCCCAGGCACTAGTTTAAATGCCAGTGCCTCCACCCACAAAAGGCCCAACAAGTAATTACACGACACACACATGCACGTATACATGTTAGCACTGAAGCCTTTAAAAATGCTTTGCTAATTTTCTTAACGCTTCACTCAAGACTTTTACCATCATCAGAATGGATTAGTCTTTTCCAGCTTCACATGGTATAATTGACAAAAATTTCATGTATTTAATTGGGGTGCACAAGATGTCTTGATGTACGTGTGCTTTGTGAAGTGAAGCACAATCAAGTCTATAAACACCCCCGCCACACACACCTTTTCACCTTTCTTGTGTGTGGTGAAAACTCACAGGATCAGCTCACAGCAAACCTCAAATAAACAACACAGTATTATTAACCACTGCCGTGGTGCTGTTGTGCAATAGGTCCCTAGCACTGACTCGACTTGTAACTGCAAGTTCACAGACCAATTGAATTAATTTTCTAAGCTGGAGCCTCACTGTTGCCCAGGTTGGCCTTGAACTCCTGGACTTAAAGTGATCCTCCTGCTTCAGCCTTCACAGTAGCAGGGACAACAGCTGCATACCATTGCACCCAGCCTAACTGAGTTTTGTTTTACTGTGTGTTTTGTGTTTTTTTGTTTGTTTGTTTGGGGGTGGTCTTTTTGTATTGGAGGTTGAACCCAGGGGTGCTCTACTCTGAACTATATCCCAGCTTTTTAAAATTTTGAGATAGTCTTAATAAATTGCCCAGGCTAGCCTCAAATTGTAATTCTCCTGCCTCAGCCTCCCAAGTAGTAGGATTATAGACATGTGCCACCATACCTAGTTCCCTCTTCCCTTTTTCTATTGAGTAAAAGTGAAAAAAAAAATCCTGTTTTTAAATAGACTCAAAGAACAGAGACATGGAATTCAGACTTACAAATTAGTTGCTGAGTATCTACTTTACAAAACAGTCTCAAAATGTTTCTTTTTTATTTACTAAACTCCCAGGACTACACTATTAAGATAATTCACACTGCTGTGAGCTCAATTCCTTTAAGACCCTTCTAGAAGATAAGTGAAGGACATGAGAAGCTATCTCATCACTTCTAGTGGCACAGCACGGCTCCTCGCCCTTGCTCTCTGGCCACGAAACAAGCCGGCTGCTTCAGCGAGGACCGTTTGAGGATGTGCCTTGGACGGATCTGTACAAGGATGTGGTCCGCTTCCCATCAGCTCTAAGTCCTAAGTGGATAAGGCAATCTAAGCAGAGTGTTATGGTTTGAACCCAGGTGTCCCTAAAGGCCACATGCTGAAGTGCCTGTGGCACTGCTGGGAGGGGGTGGAACCTTAGGACGCAGGGACTTGTGGGAGCAACTAGGTCACTGGGGACATGCCCTTGATAGGCATGGTAGAACCCTGGGCCCTTTCTCTCTTTCTCTCTCTCAGCATCCTGGTCCCATGAGGTGAGCAGCTGTGCTCCACCACATGCTCTCACTGGGCCCAGCAGCCAGGACGGAGACCTCTGAGACTGAGTCGGAATGCATACTTCCCCCTTATAAGCTGATTGGCCTCAAGTGTTTTGTCACAGTGGTGGAAAGCTGAACGACACACAGTGGGTCCAATTCTCTCTTAAGGACCCTGTGCGCTGTGAACTGAAGAAACAGCCACTGAGATCATGGAAACATGTTTAATTCATCTATAATACCTGCTTTCTACTAAAGCTAAAACCACAAAATCACGACAGAAACAAGAGAAGCAGGTGCCATGCAGAGCTCAGCAAGGGCAGAGTCCGAGCAGCCAGCTCCTGTGAAGGAGGAGGAGTGGTAGGCACGAGCTGACTGCTGCGTGTTTGGAGAGTGACTTCTCAGACACTCAGGTTGAAGACAAAGCAAGAGAGAGGAGGAATACCCACTGCAAACTAATAGGTTTCCCTGCTGGGCTCAAATAAGGACATACACTTCCTCCAAAGTTAAATGCTGTTCAATCTGAAACAGCCATGTGAAAAAGCCCCATTAACCATTCAGAAACAGGCGTGGATTAACCTGCCAAAGCTTCAGCCAGCAATCTCTGCGAGAAGTGGTAAAGCACCTCCTGACTCTTCTCTCTCCCCTTGAGGCCGCAACACTTGGGCTAGCACATGCACAGGAGCAGGGAACAGCTCTCTCAACCCCCACAATAGCCCTGGAGAGCAAAGGAGCTCTTTTCCACAGCTGGGAAGGCCTCCAAAGCTAGAGGTGGCCCCACCAGTCTCTCACCCAGCAGGACTGACCTGCTCCCATGGTCCCCAGCCATACTTAAGGGCATCCCTCCCCCAGCTCCATTTGCAACAAGGCACCTTTGCATTATTCTTGAATTTTGTCCAAGTTTTTTTTAAGACACAGGTTCAGGTCAAGGCTTTTTAAACTACAAAGCAGCACATGAATGCACTGTGAAAACTTCAAGCAAACAGGAAGGCAGTGCACAGCTGGACAGATGGTCCCTTCCAAGGAGCAACAGCACCCACTCCCACCCATACTCTGTCCTTATGGCAATGGTGGGCTCTATCCAGGACCATTGGGGTCAAGGATACTGCACCTTGCTGCTAGGCGGGTGGTGGCCATGGCCAACTCACTGTGTGACACAGCTTCCACCTGGCTCTCAGAACACCGACCCTTGGCACCAGCCATCATGCTGGGACATCCAAGCTAGCCATGGAGAACCCCCTGGGGGAGTCCTTGGCAGAGACAGAGGCGCCATCAAGGCATGGGGCAGGGCCAGACCCCTCCCACCCCTACTGAAAGCCTCCCTACCTAGCCTCCTGCCCTCAGGGCAGAGGCTGCTGTCCATTAGGACTTGTTTCAAGGCCTCATTCATAGAGCAAATTATGGTTGCTATACCCCCCTCACTTGGGATAACTTGTTTCTAGCCATAGTTGTTGGAACATCTGGTCAAGCAGTGGAAGTCAAGTTACTCATTTAATGTGTAACTGCTTTAAGGTCAGAATTTTCTGTTGTTGCCGTTTTGAAAAATCTCTTTGCCCTGCAGAACGCATTGCTCTAAGCCTGCACCCACCTAGCACAGTGTCCCCACAGTGCAGACAGAGGGCGCTCACGTGGCTATACAGTCACACCATTTACTCAGGTGTGCCCTTCCCAGAACACTTTCTCACCCAGGAGGACACCACCATTAAGTACATAGTAGTGACACCACTGAGCTGAAGCTGACACTACAGGCAGCTCCTGCTTTAGGGAACACACTGTAGGAAAAGGGGACTGAGAGAGGAGTGAAGCCCAGGTGGTAGGATGGGGTGGGCAGGGCCAGCTCCCAGGGCAGCTCCCCCAGAGGACCCATGGCAGGGAGCTTGGAGGGGTGCAGCCAGGCAGGCCAGGGTGAGAAAGGCCTAGGGCCTCTACTTGGATTTCTTGGCTTGCCAACGGGGCGGGAGGGGGGAATGTATGCCCCCTCCTCCTCAAATAGAAATAGGTGTACTGGGTAACAACCCAAGCCTGGATGCAAACTAACTAGGAACACTGTCCTGAGAGTAAGTGCTTGGGAAAGGGAGAGTCTCCTCCGGTTTCTAGTCAGGGGAACTGATCTAACTACTTTCCTTTGAAGTGTGAAGGCCCCTGTGGAGGCTCTGGCCCAAGGCTAGAGATGTACCCAAGGCCTTATAAAAGGAGCCAGTTCCTCCCCTTACTCTGCTGCTATAAACATGCTTCTCACTTAAAACCCCATTATCATTTAGACTAGAAAAATTTATGACACTAGATAACCTATAAACATTTGGAAAACTGGTGAGGGGAGCTCACAATCTGGAGTCTGATCTCCTCTGGGCCCACCAGCGTAAAATCAGGTTTGAGTTCTCCCACTCTTCAAGTGCCACCTGCCACTTCTTGCCTGATTTTCACAACAAAGGCAAGAGCTTAATTCTTCATTTATCTTATCCTCCTCCCACTCTTGTACAGGGAGCAGTTCAAGGTGGCAAGATATCAAATCTTGGAGTTGGAATCAGCTATGATAGTTCAGGATGGATGTGGAGGCAGAACAGAATAAACAAGAGACACGAGTCTTGTGCTCTGTTTCCACAAATGGTCCTGGGGCAGTCTATAGAGTAGCAGCCAGATGCCAATCTGAACAGGGGAGAAGACCCCCCTGCAGGTGGAAGAAAGGGATGCAGGTGGCACACAGCATTCTCTAGGAGCTGAGCTCCAGGAGTGCCTTCTCCAGGGAGTGTTGCAATACAACTCATGAAAGGTCCCGCAAGGCCAGAGATCCCATCCTGCTGCCTGAAAGACACCCTGGGGTGACGGACAAGGAAACCACTCTTCTCAAACTTAAGGCCTCCCTCACCTTTCAAAAGTCTCTCAAAAATAGTTGCTATGGACTAAACAAATGGGCACCTCTTCCCTTCCTGATGGCCACTTAGCTGAGCCTTTGGGTTCAAAGACTACAGATGGTCCCTGATGTAGGAGGTTCCACTTGGGATTCCTCAGCTTTCACTAATGCACAAGAAGTATGCATTCAGTAGGAATCTACTGTGATTTTCACCTCTCCTCACACCAGCACGGTGCTACAAAGCCACAGGTGTCAGCCCCACCACCATGAAGGTAACTACTGACACCGCTAGCACCCTGTGGCTGAGGTAGCATGTGAGGCAGGCTTGGGGTACTTGATGCACTTTCCACTTACAATGGGTTCCTCGGGATATAACTGCAGTCACATACCCTGTTCCACTTCTGGCTCATTTCACTTAAATTTAACAAAATGACTATACATCATGATAGTTTACACTTTCTTAAGGTCTGCAATAAAACCACTTGGCTCTGGAGATTAGAAAGTAATACACTGCTATTTAAGTCCTCAAAAAGCTTTCATTTAAAAGAAAAGAGCTAAAGCAGAAGCATGGTCTAGCTAAAGGGATCTCCAGGCATCCACCCCCATACAGGGTGTGTCCCTCAGGTGCCTGCATGGCGCTGTCTTACTAACAATTACACTCTGTCCTAGGGCCTCACCTATCTCCTCTACAAAACTCTGAAGATGCCTGATTTCAGAGTCATTACTACAAATAAGGGCAAGCCGTACTCCAACTGAAGGGACCAAGTCCTGTTTGGACAAGTCAGAGCACACAGGCAAATCCAACAGGGTAATGTCTGTCTGGTCACTAGACACCCAATCTGTGGTGTATGACGCAATTACCAAAATGGATGTTACAAAGATATAAAATAGGAGAATGCTTCCATATGGGTGAAAAAGTTATGATGAAAATCTAAAATCAAAATACAGTGTTTATAGAATTTGACATCATATGTAAATAGTTAAACATATAAATAAATTTTAAAACAATGGTGTTAATTTTCTCCCATTCAGCTTTTTTCTACATAGCATATATTTTAATGCAGAAAATAAGATACACAATTATTTTTACAACTGAAAATAAAATACTATTCTAAGGCTACGATGTTAAGATTCTGAGCAGGTGTCATCACAGAGGGAACCAAGTAAAAGGCAGGGACCTTGTGGCTCCCTTCACCCAACTCAGCCAGCTCAGTCTATCAACTGAGTCCTATGGTCAGCAGAATAGAAGGGACAGAAGGGGAAATACCCACCCATGTCCCCAGAGTGCCCTGAGGCCCCTGCTTCAGTGCCTGTCAGGGCCGATTCCTCTGGCCCACCAGAATATGGGTCCTGGTGCCCAATCTCCTTCTTCCCCAGCCCCTAGCCCCACCCACACCTGTTAGTACTTCACCATCAATGAAGGCTCTGCAGCTCCTTGTGTTCAAGCTCTCCGAATTAAAGTCTGAGAGAGAAATCCTGGTTTGATCTTGGCACAGAAGGAGCTACAGTTTGCCAGACGGTCCATCTCCTGGCCTTGACTTACTCATGGAAAAGGTGGCTAATGAGGTTCCCCAGAATCCACAGCCTGGACAGCAGGATGTGGCCAACATGCTGCTATGGGAGGACCCTAGCCCCCCTGTGATATGGTGTGCAACTTCCCAAGCCCTCTGGGCTTCCCTCTGATGTAAGTCCAGCACATGTACAGGTATCCCCCACTTTCAGAGCTCCTCCACTCTCAGCCCTGTCAGCACCCAAGCTGAAAGCATCCCATGTCAAAGGCCCGAGCAACCTGAACTACAGAGCTCAGCTCAGCAACAGCAGGACAGTGGGGCTCTTTGGAGCTGCCTAGCATTGCCAGAGGACCAGGCTGCATGTCACTAGCTCAGGGAAACACCAAAGTTCAAGATGTGCAGTGTGAACGGGCACCTCTCACACCACTATGAAGTCAAAAGCCAGAAGCCAAAGCCAGGGGAGGTGGCACAGACCAGTAGTCCCAGCTAGTCAGGAAGGCTGAGGTGGGAGGACAGTGAGCTGGAGACCACCTGAACCTTATCTCAAAGGGGTGGGGGGGAGATAAGAAGTGGGGTTCACATCAGTGACAATCAGGTTGAGCACACTGAAGAATAGAGAAGGCTGAGCACAGTGGGGCCGCCGCCCACCTCTTTGGTGGATGCTTTCTTTCAAAGGAGCAAGGAGATTGCAGAAACCCGTATAGGGACACAACAGAGGCCCACACCCTACCTTAACTCCATCACAGGCGCAAACAGCATGCTGAGGAGTGCTGGGAGGCCAGGGATGGGAGGCATTAGAGAGGTCTCTCTCAGAAGCATGGTAGATCCTGTTGCACATTGGGATGAAAGTCAGCGTCAGGCCCACCATCTGCTACTCAGGGTACTGTTCCTACCTTGCTGGTCCTACTGTTCACAGTGCCTCTCTTCTGCAAAGAGGTCCCCACAGAGCCCCCTAGGGAAGCACTTCCCCCTAGGGAAGCACTGCCTGTTTCCAGTCCCCAAAGACACCTCATGAGGACATGTAGGTGTTCAACTCATTCAGTTGTTCTTTTCTTCTCTCTCCTCCTCATTATATGATCAGGTTTTCCAGGGCTAAGAATTGGATTTATTTTCCTTTGTAGCCAAGCATGGAGGAATGAGGGAATGATGAAAGTATAGGTTAGTTCCCACATTCCCTGTACAAAGAGTGATAGTGCTCCATTTCTTAAATGTGCATCAGTCAATGTACCCAGAAAACAGTCTAAAACTAACACATAAGGAGCAATTGTTCCTAGCAACCAAAGTCAAGGAAAGGAGAAGAGAGGAGGACCACAGATGAACTGGTAAGCCCTTTGCTTACCAGTTGCATTGACTGAGAGTGAGGCTGCAACTAGCATCCTCTGGTGCAGGTCTGCAGGGGCGTCACTGATGATCACAGAGTTGATGCTCTCCTTCTCAATCCAGACACACCTGGAAGAAACATGGGCTCTGGACCAAGCAAGGGAGCATGCCCAGCCTACAGGAGTGCACCTCAAACAGATGGTCCAGCACTCGAGTGTGACAATCCACGGGTGCGTCATGCAGGGCTTCCCAGGCTCCTGGCCTGCTTGTCTGGACCCTTTCTCCCACTAAGCCTTACCTTCTTCCCACCCCCCACGTGGTCCAGACCTCTCCTTGGCATTAATTACCATATGCATGTCCAAACGTGCTCCTACATCCAGAGTCTGTCCTGCACTCCAGCCCACATGGCTGTCACCTGTATTCTAGCAGAGGGGACACAATGTGGTCCACCCCATTCCTCCTGTCGCTTCTCCAGAAGCCAGCCCCACTCCACAGGGAATCCTGCATTCCTCCTCATCCTTCGTCATTGGCCCTAATCAAGCTCCATCCTGCTGCTCCCATTCCTGAAGAAGGTGTTTATTCAGCTGCCCTGGCCTTGGCTACACCAGTGACCGGCATCAGAGGTCTGCTCCTGCCTGAGGGCTCTTCTACTTGGAAATGCAGTGGGCTCTTCACATGGGGCTACTCAAAACTTCAGTGCACACACAGATCTCCTGGAGAGCTTGTGACAATGCACTCTTCCTCTCAAATCGGGATGGGCCTGAGCATCCTTATATCCATTAGCTCCCCAGGGATGCCCAGCTACTGGTACTGGATGAACTTACAGAGGCTTGAACTCACCCAATGTGATCATTTTAGAATGCACATTGTAAGGCTTCCCATCTGTGTTTGGAGATGAAATCTAAACATGGCTTATGAAGCTTGCACTCCTCTGCCACAAAGTCTGTAGTCCCTGCCACCACCACCCCCCCCAGCCACCAATTCTCCATCATATTAAACTATTCACAAGTACAACCCCTCAGATTTAGGCCTATGCACTTATTACTAGAACTATCCCTAACCTTCTTCTTCCTACCCCAAACACCTGTTCCTCTGCAGTCTTCTGGTGTCAGATTTCTCTGGAAGAACTCCATGGCCTTCAAAGCATGGCCTGGCCCCAGCCACTCTGATGATGTTCTATGGCCCCTATCAAGACCTATTCACCCGATGTTGTCAATGTCAGCCCCCCACCCCCACTGAACATAATAATCCTGGCAAAGATGACAAATGTATCCTGTTCATCACAGTCCACTAATTCTTACTCTGTTCCTGGCATAGAGTGGCACTCACAGACCTGCTGAGTAACGATTAAAATGAGAACAGAAGAAATGAAGTCTGATGAAAGACACTCAAAAGTGTGATCAGAGAATGGCTTTCATAGAACACCTCTGAGATGGAGCTAGGAAGGAAAAGAGGACAAGGTAAAAATATTCTAACAGTTTAGATATGAGGAAGACTAGTTCCTGATGAGGGCTATAAATAGAGGAACCGAGAAAAATTTATGGGAAAATTAATTCAATCATACCTGAACTTGGATATTCTGGTCAAACTATGACACTTCAGTTCGTAAGGGTTGAAAGGTCCATGGAGCACCGCCTGCACACACGAAACAGTGTGACCAGTAGCCAAAAAAAAAAAAAAAAAAAAAGTCCCAACCTCAGCCCATACTTTAAAAGAAGCTCAATCCAACCATCCTCATGTTTCAGTAAGGAAAACTGTGCCTTGAAGGAACACAACCAAGCCCATGTGTGATGTGTGAAACACTCCAAATATATTGGCAAAAGTTCTTCTTTTAATGGCAGCAGACCAGTGAGTAGGTTGAGTAGGCAGGCCTGAGGTCCTGCAGGGCAAAGGCCAGGGAAATAGAAGTGGAGAACCTGAACAAGGAGGGGACCTTCCAGCCAGCCCTCTTCTGCAAATGGAATGGGCAGCACCAGCTCTAGTCCAAGCAGATGGGCTCATGAGCTTCAGGAAACCTAGCCTGGCAGCTCACTCAGAAGCCAGCACCACATGCCTCAGCCCAGTGGGAACCAGCAGCACTGATTCAGAGGGGGAGGTCAGCACAACAGAAGCCAGGTGGAGCACTCTCTGCACCTGCCCAGACTACATGGGGAAACCAAGGTAGAAAGCTACCGGGGCTGCCGCTGCAGCCTCAGCCTGCAGTGTGGAGTGGCACAGTGTCCAGATCATCTTTTACTAGCTCCTGAACATCACCTTGCAGTTGGGGGCACCCAGTCTGTTGGAAGAAAAGCTCTCCTGCAAAATCCGGATCAGGTGCTTCTCGTCATCCTTCCCAGGAGAGGGAACAGACGCATCCACCACATTTTCTGCTGATTTGGAAAAGAGACCCTTGAGAACTTCATGGCTTTGCTGAACAAAACAAAAGAAAAAGTTTCTTTTATTAAAAGGAAAAAAATCATACTAAAAGCACCCTATTCCAACTTAACCAAAACATTTCATGGACATAAGATCTGTACTATCATTAAGATACAGGGAGTGTTCATCAAATTCATTTTCAAATTTAAACAAATAAGAAAGCTTTTACAAAAATCAGCCATCACAGAATACTTCTTAAAAAACAATTTTAAAAAATTTTTTTAAAAAACAAATTTTTGATGAAAAATTTCAGTTTTACATGATGAATATTAACACTGTTTCTGTTTTTCACATATTAAATAATGAATTTCAGTGAATTCCACCTTTATGTATGTATATCTATAAAGTACCAATCAACAATAAATAAATGAGTGAAAGAGAAAAAACAGAGAATTTAACTGGATCTTTAGTTAATATTTTGCTGGATTGTTTGTTCTTTCCAAATTCCCAGCATCCTTCATCCCCAGTAGAATTATAGAAGTTCAATGCAAGATCTCAACATCAGACTCAAAAGTGACCTCTTTGTGACTGATTTTTGAAAGAAATAGTTGGAAGAAATTTTAAAATGCTTGAAATATTTGAAATAAATATTTTGTTAACTACTTCCATTATGGAAAATAATTCTTGAAATTCATTTTAAAAAATCTAGAACATTTTCTTTTTTTTTATAATTTTTAATATTTACTTTTTAGTTCTCGGCGGACACAACATCTTTGTTTGTATGTGGTGCTAAGGATCGAACCCGGGCCGCACAAACGCCAGGCGAGCCCGCTACCGCTTGAGCCACATCCCCAGCCCAAATCTAGAACATTTTCTAATCTAATTTTCAATTTCAAAAGTAATAGCTTGAGTAGGAAACCAAGAATAATAATACGCAGCCACCATAATTTAGTCTCAAAGGAATCAAAAGATATTTTAATCACCACCACGGAAAAAGAGCAACTCCTCCCACCCCTAGCCCCCTCTGGGGACCTCAGAAGGGAAGAAAGGGCCCCTCCTTCTCTCTTCTACAGCAAGAGGACTGTACCTTTGACTCATAGGACTCCTCCGCGAGTTCCGCATGACCCTCTCTGATGAGGACATCTCTGATGTTGACGACATCCTGCGCCCCTGAGTAGCAGTATACGTCCACGTGCAGGATGCTGTGCACAACTGAGAAGACCTTCACCAAGAGGGCTCGGCCACTCACGAGGGAGGCAAAGCACCCACTGGCTCCACTGCTCCAGTGCTCGCCACAAACAAGAGACTTTGAGGAGGGTCGCATTTTGCAAATCTTAAATTCCAGAGCCTACAGGACACAGATGCACACTGAGACAGTTTCATCAATGAGCGAACACTCACCCAGATATGTGACCCTTGTTTCTGGACCTCATTAAGGTGTGCACCAGGCTTTCCCAGCTGAAAAAAACTCGGCTCTGCTTTCACCAACAGCAGAAATGTGGAGTGATTGAGACTGCACTCACACAGATGGCCCCCTTACACTCTGCCTGGTGCCAACAGAAGCCTTAGCATACACCACTCAATTACAACAACATGTTTCTTTGCTCAGCTTAAGATCCTCCATATATATTAACTCACTCCAAAAACAATAATGGCAAAAACACCTATGGTGTTGGACCTTTTGTGAGTAGAAACCAGGTTTGGCTAGTATGACACAAGTCTCTTCCCCACTCTGGGCTGTGGCTACCCTATGGTAAGCTGAAGGGCAGGGGCCCCATGACCTCCAGCAAAAGCCCTCTAGCATTCAGTATTCATGCCTCAGAATCTTCTCTACCTTACCTGGAATGGAAGCTCAAGAAACTGACAGGGAATCTCCATTAGAAGATCTAAGTCTACATGAGACCTATTGCCATAGTCTACAAAGAACACCTACAAGATAAAGAGAGCAAATGCTCAGACACAGTGTCCACAACATCATCTGACTTGATGCTAGCAGCACAGTGGTCTTCTCTAATTCTCTAATCATAGAATACCCAGAGCAATCTGTTCTAGTTGTAATGATTTCCCATTTAATTTCCACCTGTAATTACCAGATAAGCTTACAAAGTAGTTTATAGACTATCTCCTTTCCCTTTGAGTGATTTGTTATGAAAAAACATACCTCAGCAGAATTTCCAGAAACATAAAGGATTTGAGCTCTAAAGTAGTTTTCCTTATCAAAATCTGCAAAGGGTGCGAGGCAGACCAAGTCTGGGTGCGGGTGAGCGGGCAGGGGTGCCAATTCCAGCTGGTTCATCTCAGCAGTCAGCTTTCTCAGAAGCTCTGCACTCTTTTCATCAGTCCTGTACCCCCAGAAGTGGCCCACTTCCACCACCTGGAAAGCAGGGAGGGCAGAGGTGAAGCCTGGAAAGTTCCAGCAGGTACCTCCCAGCACTCCTGGGTGCATGTGCTCTCCATGGGTTTGTGAGGAAATAAGAAGGGTTCTGGCTATCTGCAGTGAAGAAATGTGTGTGACACAGCTACTCTTGGAGGCACAAGACTTTCCAGCATGCCCAACTACTCAGGGCTCTGGGAGGCCACACGAGAGGAGTATTCCTTTGTCTCCAGGTCATCCAGAGGAGAAGCCACACACAGGCCTTGGATGCCCCCAGGCTCACCTGGCAGGTGCACAGCCCACCAGCTGAGTAGCAGCAGGTGGACCTCTGTCAAAGGGCACTGCTACACAATGTCCACCACTGCTGCCACAAACCATGAGGGCCCATGACCACTAGTGTTCCAGTCTGGCTGGAATCCAGACTTCCATGTGGAATTTCCCAGCGAGGAGTGGCTGTAGACTGGCCAGGAAGCATGCAAGTATTTTAACTGAAATTTTATTTTTCATTTATTATTTATTGCTGTACTGGGGATTGAAACCAGGGGCTCTCTGCCACTGAGCTACCTCCCCAGTCCTTTTAGACATAGTCTTACTAAGTTGCAGGCCTTGAACTTGCCTTTCTCCTGACTCAGCTTCCCAAGTCCCTGGAATTACAAGCACGTGTCGCCATGCCTGACTGGAATTTTTTTTTAAAGAGGCAAAATATATACCCAAATAATACTGTTGCCAACCTATTTTGTGGATATAAACTGAATTATACAAGCACATATCATCATGCCAATTAATATTTTAATGTGTCTTTTTAAATGTCTGTTTATATTTGCTTCACTTTCCACCTTAGCCACATTCCAATTTAATAAGAAGAGTAATTCAAGCTTGGCCACAGTCACTAGATGATGAAGGTGTACAGTCAAGTGTGAACTTACTTCCTGTACACACATGGTGTCTGTGGGTTCTGAGGAGAGAGGCTCTCATGACTCATCACACTGTGCTTACCTCTGTGACATCAATAGTCAGAAGGAGATCTGCCACTGTCTGGGACCTGTCCAGGGTGCTGAAGGAGACTTGCATGGGGTCCACTGTCTGCTTCTGGAAGTCCACATTCACCCTACACAACACATGTGTTGTGAAAATACATAAAAATCAAGTGTCCCTCAAAATGTTTTCACTTCACCTATTCCTATATTTTACAAGAAAAGAACATTTTTAAAAAATATCTAAGCCAGCACTATAGTTTTGATCTTGGGGCGGGGAGTACTGGAGATAGAGCCCAGGGGTGCTCTACCACTGAGCTATATCCCCAGTCGCTTTTTTTTGGTTTTTTTGAGACAAGATATCACTAAGTTGCCCAGGCTGGCCTTGAACTTGCATTCCTCCTGCCTCAGCCTCCTGAGTCCCTGGGTTATAGGCCTTTGCCACCACACCTGGCTTATAGTTTGGATATTGAATGTCCCTCAAAGGTCCATGTACTGTAAGGCTTGGTCCCTCCTGTGGCAGGTGGTGGAACCCCTAGGAGGTGGGGCCTAGTTGGAGGAAGTTATGTTCCTAAGGGAGGGCATGCCCTTGAAGGGGAGCACTGAGCACAGCTCCTCTCTGTTGCTGGAAACCATGAGGTGAACGGTCTCCTCCACCACGTGCTCCTGCCATGGTGTACTATGCCTCCAGATCCAAGCAACTGTGGGCTGAAACCATGAGTCAAAATAAACCTTTCTTTTGGAAGCTGATTACCTCAGGCCTTTGTCAGAGGGATGGAAAGCTAACACAGCCAGAGATCCTGAGTTTGATCTCACCATAGAAGTCAATTTCTGGTGGCTTTCTGAATAACCCTGGAAGGGGCGCATGCCATAATAATTATGTACCACCCTGGGAATATATTCTAAAAGCCAAGAGTCTTACAGAATATCTATTTTCAAGGGTATAAATTCTAAATCTAAGTAGGACCTGCTATGGTTCCTACCTTGTGACTTCAGTAGTGGCTTTAACTTTAAGAAGCTAAGAATCCATGCGTGGTTCAATGCTGAGTTAGAGCACACACACACAACTGTCCAAGAAGCCCAAGACAAGTCACTCATCATTTAGGGCAATAGGACAGCAAGTGCCAAAGATCTGGGACATGAAAGACAAATTCAATACACCCAAGACTTTCCTTTTCTAATACCTGGTATTCTAAAATGAAGGGAAGAATTATAAGACAGATCTGATCCCACTCTTTTTCCTTTACTGGTGTTCAGGTACTAATGGACTCTGATAGAGCAGGGCAGTATTCTCTAAGCAGAGGATGGAACCCACCATGTCCCCATGTGTTCAGCAGCCAACACACCAGGCACTGGACGAAACCAGCTGAACATACACCCCTTCTTTCACCAGCACTCAGATCATTAACGAGCTCCACCAGTTAGGAAGGCCACAGTGAGAAATGGTGGGACTTCCTGCCCAAGTGGCAGTGAGGAACCATTGCAAACACTAGAAGCTGTTTTAAGAAGGTCCATAAGCCTTACTCTGAGCCAATGGATATAAAGCAATCCCTGCCCACACCACATGGCTGGAGGGAAGGACACCACTGGCAGCTGGCACTTCAAGCAACAAGTGCTCCCAACTGCACCTCCACTATGTCCCACCCTCTCTCCACTAAAACAAAGAAAATTCCACTTGGCTTAAAAGAGAACTATCACAAGGAAATGCACATGCCTAAAGAGGAAGAAAGGGAATTAACATTAGGTTCAATCTGTACTATTTAAACTGAAAGCCTAATACAATGGGTGTCATACCTTTTAAACAGATAAAAACATGAGGTATAGAGAGGTTAAGTAATGCGCCCAAGCACACACAAGGAAGTGATGCAACCAGCATTCAAACCAAACCTGCAGCATAAGCTACAGCACACACCAGGCTGCACAGCCCTAGGAAAACATTATCTGGAACCTGAGTCCAGGCAAAGTCTTTGAGAAATACCTGGTGTTCCTGAGCTTCGACACCGTCCCTCCTTGCACCTTCCCTTCGATCTCCTCAGCAGCATGTACACTGAGCTCCAGCGACACTTTCAGCTGGGACATCTTAACTGCCATATACACTGCAGGAAGGGTTTTAAATCTCTCTGTCGGATTCCTCGAGAACTCCACAAAGGCTCTGCTCCCCAAATATAAAGCAAGTACATTCATCAGGCATCTGGTAAAAAATAATCACATACAATTTATCTAGAAATTATGTAAAAATTCTCACTGCACAACTCTCCTCTCAACACCAGTGACTCTTCATTCTAATTAATCAATAAGAAGTACTAGATGCAGAGTGGAGTGACACACACCTGTGATCCCAGTGGCTCTGGAGGCTGAGGTAGCCTCAGTAAAAGCAAGGTACTAAGAAACTCAGTAAGACCCTGCCTCTAAATAAAATACAAAATAGGGCTGAGGATGTGACTCAGTGGTTGAGGGCCCTTGAGTTCAATCCCCATTACCCACCCCAAAAAAAGAACTAGATTGATTTAAAGAAAATTTATTCACTAGGGGAAATAAAAATTACAATGATAAACCATTACACTGAAACCAGGTGTTATCCTTATATAATATAACACAAGACCATTTCACCCAAGAAATCTTTTTTAAAATAATTTTTAGCTACCAGTGGACCTTTATTTTATTTATTTATATGCAGTACTGAGAACTGAACCCAGTGCCTCACACATGCTAGGCAAGCACTCTACCACTAAGCCACAACCCCAGCCCCAAGAAATCTTAATTTTCAAAATGATAACAAAATGATTTTTTTTAACTATTACACATAAAAACACAGATTCAGAAAACAGCACAGATGCACAGCTCAGAGAACTTAGTGATCTCTCTTCAAAAACTACTAAGTTTATTACCCAGTGATGGTGATGAACATCCTACCCCCATGGCCCCTCATGTATTTTGGGACCATAGTCCATCCCCTTCGTTGGAGGGACAAGAACCAAGCATGAAGCAAGGGGACCTGCCAGCCATCCATGCTGCAAGTTCACACTGTGCTATGAATGCCATAAATGTAAAAAATTCTCACTGTACATCTCTCCTCACAACACCAGTGACTCTTCATTCTAATTAATCAATAAGAAGTACTAGATGCTGGGTGCAGTGACACACACCTGTGATCCCAGTGGCTCTGGGATGTGTTCACATGGCTATGCAAAGAGACTTACAACCCCTCCTGCCATACGATCAGTGAGTGGTGGGCTGTCACAGACCTATGTCCTCCCCGCTGCTGAGGAAGGACACTGAGCCAACCAGAGCATCGGTGGGTATGTGACTGAGATGGCTAACTTGCAGCAGCCTGTCACTGTATGCCCTGCTTCCCTGAAGCCAGAAGCTGCTGCCATCCCTAGCCCCCTCCTCTGCTCACACCAGCATACCCTCCTCTCCCTCAGCCCTCCTTAGTAGCCCCTGGGACTCCCGTCACTACTACACATGCACTTTCTGCCTACCTACTGCCCAATGAAGCATAATTGCCTGTATCACCTTTCTTTAGCAGGCTCCTAAGTACCTCTTTAAAAATGATTTCTTTTAAGCTCTAGACCACATTTCCAAGCCTCTAACCTTCCAGGAGCACATCCATCCTGACATTTCCACAAGCCTGCATGCTCCCCACCTCCCACTGCCCCAGGCCACCCCATCCCTGAGCTCAGGGCTGCATCAAGGGCCCTCAACATCCAAGCCCAAACCTGAGCCTCCTCAGCTCCTCTCTCCTTTGTCCTCCACAAGCAACCAATTGTCAAGTCCAAGAGCTACACCTACCACCTCCTCTTCATTTCAAACACACTGGGTGGACCCTGTCAGTGCCTCTGCTATGGCTCCTTCAGTCTCCAGACTGCTTCCTCTCATGTCTTCATCTGCCTCCATGTAGTCCAAGTGAAGCTCCAAAGAATAGCTCAGAACAGGACATGCAGGGTCTCCAAGTGCCCATCTCTTCATGTTCACACTTGTCAGTCTGTGACAAAAGACCAGCCTGACCCGAACCCCAAGCCCATCTGATGCCACTTGACACAAAGCCAGTTCCTGCCAATACAGCTGTCACGCAGATCTCATCAGTCCTGTGCTCTCCGTAGCCACTTGGCCCTAACTCGTTCCTGTTCCACCACCTCCTCCGTCTGCTTGAAGTCTTGTCTTGAACTCTCCAACACCCACCCAGATGGTCACTGCCCCCACTCTGGGCCTATACACAAGGTTTCCAATCTGGGCCTCTCCCATGATGATTCTTCAGACACCCTAAGTTCAATTCATTAAACCTGTAAGACTGTTAAGTATACTTTAAAAGGTTCTGCTTGTTAGGATTATGACTTTGCCTCAGAAAGTATTCACAGGCCTACAAAGAAAATGTATATATTAATCACCAAAAATGGAACTTAAAATGTTGGAAAGAATAATCCAAATTAAAAATGGATTTGATACGTTCAACCCAATTAGCAGGATGTTAGTCAAAGAGAAAGTGTTCTTATTAACTAAATTTGTCAAATTAAATAAAAATTTTAAAACACTGAAACACTAAAAGAACTTTTCTGAGTTCAAAAATTTAGTGAATTTATATTGTTTACCTTAGTGATGTATTTGTTTAAGTGGCTAACATCCAAACAATTGTTTGAAGGCATCAGTGACCTTCAGTGTGGAATGTTAAATAACGCTTTTATACTGTATTTTGTACTATGATGTAACTCCCTTCCTTATGGCTAGGCTGCTGTAACACTTGCCTGTAATCAGTGAAGGGCTGTGCACCTTGTACTATTTCTCAATAGGTTCTGCTGGACAGATACTGGGCCAGTGTTATTGAGGTAATCAAGCAAGATCTGTTCCACAGGGCTAATGCCACCATCTCCCCTTAAAATTTTGTAGAGGTTATAAAAAGAAAGTGGTATGTTGTGTGATGATCAGCACTAAGTCCTGCATTCCCATGTAAGCCACTTGGGTCATAAGAAGGGGTGTCAAAATGAAGTCTGATTAGAATTTACTGCAGAGGCCAAGTACATTTAGTATGGCTTGAGTTGTGATATAGTTTTACTTTGATGTGCATTTTGAATTTCAGCTACACCTAGACAGACGTAAATTGATAATTAAAATGCTGTAACCAACTTGTCTAATAAAATTGGCAACCAGCCACTATTTTGTTGACTATGAGAAAGTTTAAATTTATGTTATTTTTTAGGGTCTGACAGAATATTTCATGTGTATTACAGTGGTATTCATATGCTATGTCTCTAAACTTTATTTTCAAAAGCTCAAGGCCCAAATACAAACTTCTCTGGAATAAAAAAAAAATCGTTTTGCATGTAAGAATTTCCTATTAAAAATAAAAACTCCCAGTGATACTCCGTCAACTATTCATTTCTGACTGCTGACAAAATAGGGCCAAATAATCTGAGCTTCTGCAAGGACTACAGATCAAAATCATTCAGGAAAGATATTTTTAATTAATTAAGAGCAAATAAATTCTGTTCGGGGTGTCCTCATGGTTATAAAATAACAAATTCATGACATTTCATGAAAATCTGGGGATGAGGCACTTGAGTGAGGGCACCTGCAGAGAAGCCCACTGTGCCACAAACTCATCTATGCTACCAGATTCCAGTGCTCCCTTTAAGAGGCCACTCAGGTAAGAGAAATGATGAACCCTACTGACAAGCTAGAGCAAAGCTGCATTCCAAGAGCCACCTGCAGCAGCCCCACAAAGACCCACGTCCATGTGTAACTGGAGTCTGAACACTTAGAATGTCATGCCTCCCTCACAAGTGCAATTGATTACAAAAACATCTACTTACTTTGCACCATCAAATACGATGGATTTGACTTGACCACACTGTCTAAACAGAGACTGCAGTTGTTTATAGTAAAGGAATCCATAGGGAGGAATGTGCTTCAACTGTAAGACACAACACCACAGCAGTGGTTAGAGCTGTCACCGAGGGCTGATGGAGCAGTCACCGAGTCTGTCAGCTTCAGGCTGCTGCTTATCTCTTAGCTCACAGAAGCAGGTCACCACCTTCACCCATAGTGGGTATGCTACGGGTGAAGGAAGCCAAATGATATTTAATAGCCTAATATGATTTTTAATCTACAACTAAGTTTAAATAACAAAATATGTTAAAGGCTCATTCTTCATTATAAAAATAGGTCAATCTGGGGCTGGGGTTGTGGCTCAGCATTGGAACACTTGCCTAGCGTGTGTGAGACCCTGTGTTGGATCCTTGGTACCATATAAAAATAAATAAAATAAAGGTACTTGTGTCCAACTACAACTAAAAAATAAATGTTTTTTAAAAAGGTCAATCTAATATAGGAAAATTAATATCAGTTGACTTCTGTTTTATTTTGCGTTAAAATAATCAAGCTAAACACATCTTTTTAAAAACATTGTATTTCTACATAAGGAAAAATTGGACCTAACAAAAGAAAAATGTACTAATAATGAGAGAGGGTGACCCCTCATCACAGCAGCCAGAGGTGAGCTCTCAAGGAAACTCAGCTGCTGCAGGGCTCTGCCACACTTCATGCCCTCTGTGCACACCAGGGCCAGTCATGTTCCTAGCTCTGGCTCCACATGGGCCCTTGCTCAGAAGCCAAACCCTGATCTCAGGCCCACACCAGCTGCAGGAGGGCAGCAGGCAAGGGAGGGCATGGCTTAGGCCACGTTGTCCCATCTCATCCTTCCCTGAAGCTCATGTCTCCTTAACCAAGTTATAGAATGGCCACTTCATGAAATTAGGACAAATCCTTAACTCAAAATTGTCATTGTGAGGCTCAGGGAAGAATGAATAAAAAGTATTTAGTTCAAGGCTTCTTACAGAAGAACTAAGACAAGCCAGGCACGATGCAGCTTCTATGATGCACAGTTAGTTCTGGACCCCAGAGTGCATGAGGAGTAAGGCAGCCTGGTGACAGAAGGAGGCATTTAAGGCAGGGTCCTGTCCCTAGGGCCCTTCCAGAGTGCAGACCCAAAGGAAGGACACCACAAAGGGGACAAGGGGAGAGAGGAAGCCAAAAGAAGATCTCAGTCATCCCTGATGAACAACAAAATCACTGGTCCTCACCTAGGGCCCCACAGTGCTCAGCTATAGCTCTTCACAGACTGGAATTTCTAATGCTCTGGTAGAGTGGCCCTTCTCTTGTGAACCTTCATTTCCTCAGCAGTAGCACAAGTGCCACAGCAATACCCAGAACCAACACAGGCAGTGACCATGTGTGCATTTGCTCTTCACCAAGTGCTTCCCACCCTGTGCCCAACTCCAGCTCACACCAAGCAAGGAGCTCAATGAAGTCCAGTTCTCCAGTGCCTCCCTCCAGCTGTGCATCACCCTGCTGCTGGGGTGCAAACAATCCACAGTGTTGACCCAATGGTCAGTGCCTGTGGCTAATCACTAGATTCACCTACAGTACATGTTATTTAAATCCTGATTTCTAGGCCATACCTTCTAGCTCAGACTTTAAGAGGCCCTCTAATCTGAATTTTAAAATAAGTAAGTGTACACTCCCTAAGACTTTCTGTTGGGCATCCAAGTCAGGGGATCACAGTACTAAGCTGCTAATCAACATTTAATTTTGTATAATATTTAAGTTACTAATTAACAAAATGTTCTTAAATTTATGGAAAAGTGCCTCAAATCCTTCTAAACAGCTAATGATCAAATCACCATTTGCCATGAACACATAATTTCTTCAGGCTTTCTTGCAAGCCCAGATCTGCCAAAAAGGACCAGAAGTCTCTGAAAGGCCAATCAAGGCTAACATTCACTCTAGGGAAGATCCACACAGAAGCTCAAGACAGAAACAATTGGAAAGGCTCGTGTTCTGCACTGTCCACAACCAAAAGGCAATTCCAGCTGGAAACCAGTGACTCAGTCTACACCCAGGGACAGCCTCTCGTTCTCTGTACCCACCACGATGGTCGTCTTTGGGTCTTTGCCAGCCAGCTCTCTCACCGCCATCTCCTCATCTGGTTGTCCAAAAGTAAAGTAATTTGGATAAAAAGCACCTGCCAATACAACCTGAAAAAGAAGCTCATTTTCATGAAGAAACTGCACACTTCATCAGTTATTCTCACCAGTTTTCTAATCTCACCCCAGCATTTCTGGGCCACCCAATATGCAAAAGATAGGTGTCATCTGCATAAAAACAGGACCTCTCCCCCACCAGGTAGAAGTCACACACTGGTTATTTCCCCACAACAGACGCACTCTACTCACCCTTTCTTCAAAGGAGCTGAGGCACTTCCCAGAACACTGCTGGGAAAGGCGGGGAGCTGAGCACAGTCACCACACATAGCCCAGCCCCACACTGACTTCCACTCTCCCAGGTGTGCAAATGAGACTCCCAGCCTCCCATCTGGACACCTGACTGAGGGCAGCAGGTTGGCATCTAATACTCACCTCTCAAAGGCACTCTGCAAAGCATCCTTTTGGTAAGGACACACCCATAGAAGACTCTCCTGCCTCTTGGTAACTTTACATCCAGAAAAACATTCCCATTCCCACAAAGACAGCTGTCCAAGGCTGCATGATTAGCCAGTGCCCCTCTCAAAGCCCACAGCAGAAGCACCCTCCACCTGCCAGGACCCACTTCCCTACCTTCCCTACAGGGATGGTTCCAGTTCACGGCTAGTCATCTGAACCCACAGCCCCAAGAGTTAAAATGTCCCTGCAGGGTAAGAGGACAGCTCCCTGTGCCAATGATATCACGGACACTCTCACTTTCTGAAGCCACAACAGACTCGGTGACAGCTGGTACTCCACACAAACATGCCCTGGAAGATGCAGGTCTGGGTTGTCAATTCAGTGCCAGGAAGTGGGAAATAAGGAAAGGTGAGAATGGCTCCCAGTCTCCATTCATCTAGGCATGTACAGGTGGCCCTGAGATCTCTGAAGCTCAGCTAGGGCAGAAGTGCTGACAGCTGGAGATGGGAGCTTCTCAGCCAAACCCAAGCAAGCAGGAAGAGTCGGGAAAGACTCCCAGGAAGCCCCAGCGCACCTGTAGGATGAAGCGCTGCTTATGTGGATACTCTTGGTCTAAGACGGGCCGCCGAGGATCCACATACATATTGAACTGGGAGATTCTGTTTTTCAGTTCTTCATACAATTCAGCCACCTGAGAAAACACATTGAAATCTGGTGTCTCCCATGCATATGCTCCTCAGAGCAAGAACAGCAGGGAGCAAGCGCACAACGGAATGCACCAGCACCCACAGGGTGAGGCACTGCAGCTGCGCAAGGCATCCTATAAGCCCGAGATGCTCCACACAACATTAGTAGGAAACAGGAAATGGCCTGTACCTCCACCTCAGCTAGTGCACACCAACAGTAGACCCAAACCAGCCTCACCTGGGAGTGTCCAGTATGCAGGTGACCACAACTACACCCCTGAAATCCTTCAATTCCTTCCCCAACCTCTGCCATGAGCCTGTTCTGCTTTTGTGACTAGAAACAAGACAGCTGACCAATGGTCAAACAGTCCTTCCAAATGAAAAACAATTTAATTAAAAAAATCCACTTGTAACAAAAACTGTTTTATACAAAATGTCAAACTTTAAATGTACACACAGGGAGCTGGGCATGGTGGCACACACCTTCAATCCCAGTGGCTCAGAAGGCTGAGGCAGGAGCCTTGCAAGTTTGAGTCCAGCCTAAGCAAATTAGAGAGGTCCTAAGCAACCGAGCGAGAACCTATCTCAAAATAAAAACTAAAAAGGGCTGGGGATGTGGCTCAGTGCCCCGGGTTCAATCTCCAGTACAATAAATAAATAATAATAATAATAGGTCAGCCAAATTGGAAACCTAGAGCACAATGCATTTTAAAAAAAAAATTAAATACGTGAACACATATGAAAACACACAGCTCCAATCCTATGAACTATCAACAGTCACCTCAACATCATCTCAATGTGTTACAAAATGTAAAAACATACAGTAACAGGCATGAACACAACTGAGGGGACAACCCTACAAGTGGCTGGTGGAGGTTTGTGGGCAGTTTACAGGTAGAGTATATACTTGGCATGCCGAAGGCCCTAGCACACATTCACACCAAAAAAAGGAAAAAAAAAAGCATTGAAAGGACAGAAGAAAGTCAAAACCACTATCTCTGTGAAGGGAGGAGAAACTCAGAGCCCTGGGCCACAAGGGGCAGCACGTCCAGATGCCAGCCTGATATCTCCCACAAGAGCATAATTGTACACACTAGAGCCAACTGGAAATCATCCTGAAGTGATGACAGTCACTTCCTTTGACTAAAATCCAATAAAATCAGAAATTAATATAAAGATATCTAGCAAAATTTTTTTCTACCTTGGAACCATACAAAAACTCTTCTAAAGAGCTGAGTCAAAGAGGAAAACACTCAGGAAATTATGAACAGAACAGCAGGATGTGGCCAAAACTGTGCTTGTAATCAAATTCATAGCTTTAAATGTTTTTAATTAGAAAATATCAATAAATTAAATATTCATCTCTGGAAGACTAAAAAAGTTAAATCAAGAGACACAATGGGGATAGGGGGGTGGTTCAGTGGTACAGCACTTGCCTATCACATGTGAGGCACTGGGTTAGATCCTCGGCACCACATAAAAAAAAAAATAAAACAAGATAAAGATATTGTGTCCATCTATAAAAAATAAAAAGATATTTATAAAAAAGCGAGCAACCAGATAGGATCAGCAACTACCAGAGAAACTGAAAATACTGTTTTTAAAAAAACCTCTCTCTCAAAAAGGCAGAGGCTTTCATGGGTGCGTTCTGTCAACTTAAAAGACACATATTCCCAGTTTGCATTATTAGCTTCCCTGGGCTTGGAAGATGCTCATCCCACAAGGGTACGCAAACCTAACAGCAAAATCCACTCCCACTGTGCCTGTGCGAGTCCCTGCGCATGCACATCTACACACACTCACACACCACAGGCCAGTAGCACAGGACACACTCACAGGAGAAGGCAGGCACCCAGGACCCAGGGATGGCACGACAGTAGAAGCTAGAGTGCTTTCAGTCATGTCAGTCAGTTAACAATGAAGAGACCACATGCCATCCTGACAAATTCTGAAAGGACACCTGATAATATCACACATCCGTTCCTCTTATACTAAGCATGGGGGAGTCCTACCCAGGAGCCTAGGCAACAGCCATGTCTGGATGAAGCCACCAAGGCAGCCTTGCTGGACATAGGATGGGTGGAGGAGCCACCTCTCAGAGCAGTCAGGACCACCCTGTGCATTCTCAGTCCTCAGTGAACATTTGCTAAGCCAGTTTTACCGGTGTCCATTTAGTAAAAGAACTTAAAACTTACCTCTCTAATTCTCTTGATCTGAATATAATTCAGCCGTCCCCAGTCAAGTTCATCCTTTAAATACATAAAAGCATAATATTCAATGTCAAGGTAATAAATAAGAGTTGAACTTGGCCAAGTACAGAAAATAGAGTTGAACTTGGCCATGTACAGAAAATAAGCAAGTGGCTGGGTCCTTTTCCTGGTGCCCCTGGGTTCAGTCACTGTCTACAAGCCTGTACAGAAGTCTTGGCACATGAGCAACTGTGCACTAAATAGCGTACTACAGTGACCACAGCACACCCTCTCCAGGGCTTCTAACTGCACATTGAGCACCACACAGGAACCACTCTTATGGTTCACCTGTCCCAAGCATTAAAGGCAGAAATACCCTGACTAGCTTGAGAAAGAGCACAGCTCCAAAGCAGGTGACATGGCTGAGTGTACAGAAGACAGCTTCCTAGGGCAGCTTGCACACTTGGTAGAGACTCACCTAAGCAAAGCCAATCTATACAGACCTGCCAAAGTCTCTGAAGCCTACCTGGTTTAGGAAAAGAAAAAACTTGACCAAATTAAAAGAAACGAAATGCAGGCAACCAGATTAAACTCCTCTGAAGCCTATTATCTACACTTAGCTGAAGTGTAGGTCAGAGGAGCCGTCACAGCGACCCCAAAGAAAAAGGTATCCTGAACTGGCAGGAAGATCAGTGCACATGGAGCTGTGGAGCCAGCAGCTCTGTGCTCTGTAGGATGCATGGCTTCCTACCCAGTGACTAAAGCCAGGGGCACCGGCAAAAGGATCCAGCCACTTAAGATCACAGCTGCCCGTCCCAGAGGGCAGCACACAACAGCTGTCCACAGCTCCTGAGCAGTGAAGAAGCAGGAAACCTCGTCACTCATGCCACCACGAGGAAACAACAGGGAACATGACCAACCTTGGGATGCCGCAGCTCTCCACGCTGTCTGCAAGCCTGCCACATCTACAAATCAATGATCCACAGTTTCAGAATAATTTATTGGCTACCAGATGTTTTAAAATTCCAATTTCAACACATTGTGGCCACAGGAAATTTGCAAATTGAATGTTTTCAATCACCTTCGTGACACTGGTCTGTGGGAGACCCACCTTGCACTTGACTGAGTCACACTCCCTGGCTGGGTGCTGAGGCACTCAGTCGCAGAAATGTGGCAGAGCTTTCCCCACCCTTCTTGGGTTCGAGGGTAGGTGTCTTGTGCATGGGTGTGTCTTGCTACAGCCCCATGGGTGGAGCTACGCTCACCTGTTCCTTTGTAATATAACCCCTTGCCCTGTTTAGGATAGAATCTTCCATGGAAGTGCCTTTGTGTGGTCTACCCAGATGTCAGTCAACCTGCTGACAGTGGACATCATGAAGATAGACTCAGCCCCCTGAAACCTGACCCCTTGACTCATTTGAATAGCTTCTCAATAAAAGGGGTCAGCATGTGCTCTCCCTCTCTTCCTGTGGACCCTTTAAGATCAGAGGAGCTGTCACAGCGACCCCAAAGAAAAAGGTATTTGGGTCTCTTGTGTGGTTATTTTGTGCAGCCCAATCAGCCCAATTTAACTAGAGTGACCCCTGAGCCTTTTAGTGGCGAGAATAGAAACCCAGCACTGGCCTCCTGTCCCCACAGCCCTTCCTCCAATAGTTAGCTGCTGAATGGTGGACATTCCTCCCTCCACCCCTGCCTCCATGAATGTGGACATGCTGGCAGCCTGTGGTGCCACCTCCATTGGCAAGCACAGGGACTCACCTTAAAGGCCTCCACAAGTGCAAGGCAGTCACTCTTGCTGCTGCCAGAGAAGTTCACTTTGTTCCTGCAGAATGACAACAAGTGTCACTCAACACCATTAGGACCAGGTGACCTCTTAAATATGAACGTTAAATACCTATATCCATCAAGATGCTGCCGAAAAGGCATGGCAAAAAAATTCTTCAGTGAGAGCGCTGCCGCTGAAAACAGAAGACACAGAATGAAGACTGTTAGAGTGTGGCACCGGAGAGCCGCCCTGGGCTTGCTTCCCACACTCACCTATGATCAGACACTCATCCAGGCATCCAAACACATGTCCCAGCACTATGAGTTTACCCAGCTGCTGATTGACAGGGAGCTGTGCTAGTACCCTTCCTAAGAAGGTCAATTCACCATCGTGGGGGTTTTCATCTTCTCTCTGACCACTAACGGCAAGTGCTCCAACCTTTACAAAATAAATCAATGTTATTAGCAAGCATGGGTGCATTCACATCCTTTTCATCCTTTGGTGGAGAGTGCAAAACAAGAAATAAAGACCTAATTTTGGTGAATAAGATTCTGAAAGATATCCAAGTCAAGTTATAAAAGATTAATGCTCCCCAAAACCTTTAATTCTCTCTTGAAACTTTGACTTTTATTATTTCTTTTAAAACACATTATATGTTTTATATGGGAGGTAGCACTCAAGGATTGCCATCAAAGTCTACTTAACAAATACAGCACACACAGTACTGAATAAAGGGTCTGCAGCCTCAGCCCATGGCACACCACAGATACCTGTTATACCCACCTATGAATAAAACCTCCTCAGTTTGCAGAAACCCAAGCAGGTACCATATATAAGAGTAAAACACAGGCAGCTCCTCAATCTCAAGAGTCAGAAGCAGAGCACACACAGACTTTGGACAAGGACATAGCTGGTCCCATGGCTGGGGGCTGCAAGCTCCAAGAGCAGAGTGTGAACCAGGAGTGGGCCGTGGAACTCAAGTAGGAAGGGCAGGGTCACAAGCACCAAACAGAGGGCTGGGCTAAGGAAAGGACCAAAATCAGAGGAAGAGCAGCAGGAGAGAGACTCTACCATCAACACACAGCAAGCAAGGGAGTGCTGGGATCAGGGCACAGATGAGCAGCACAGGTGGTGCGTTTCAGCAAGACCACCCACAAAACCAGTCTAAACCATGGCTATGAAACATGGCATTACCTGTTAGTCGTTACACAGGCTTTTTCAAGCACATGTTGAGCATTTACAACAGCCAAATACACTGAAGATTATGAAATTAAGGTTCCCCCGGCAAAATAAGAAAACCTTAGCTTTCTCCACCACTGATAAACTCCAGAAAACCCTACCTCCTTTAGTAGAAGGATGGTACGCTCAATGTCACTCAGGCTAGGTGGAGAAAGGGCGGTTGCCAGGAGAGCTCTGGGCTCACCCATGCCAAGCAACTTCACTTTCAATATTGTGCTTCCCAGTGGACAGCGCTGAAAAGAGCACAACTTAGATTCAGGGATAAGACAACCAGATTAACCTATTCACACAACTAGTATTTTAGAAACAGAAAGCAGGAAAAACAAGATCAAGAGAAAAAAGGGTAAAACAAAAATGGTGGAACCTAAGCAAAGTAAGGAGGTCATTAGAAGCCTGCCCTGATGAGAGGTCAAGGGAGTTCTCATGGAACCTGGTCAGTTATCCAGAGACGGCTTTTACAGAAGAGTCAGACTGGTCCCTCCTGTGTTTCTGGCTTCCTGTCCCCTCAGGTGCAGTCTCCCTCCTCATGTTCTCACTATGATGCCATCTGCCATGATGTGATCTCACCAAGGAGACCCTCATCAGAGGTAGAATAAGATGGGAAGGACCAACCCATGACTTTCTTTTTTTTTCTTTTTCTTTTTTTTTTAAGAGAAAGAGAGAGAGAGAGAGAGAGAGAGAGAGAGAGAGAGAGAGAGAGAGAGAAGAGAGAGAATGAATTTCTTTTAATATTTATTTTTTAGTTTTTGGCGGACACAGCATCCTTCTTTGTATGTGGTGCTGAGGATTGAACCCGGGCCGCAAGCATGCCAGGCGAGCGTGCTACCGCTTGAGCCACATCCCCAGCCCCATCCAACCCACGACTTTCAGTTTCCAGAATTGTGAGCTAATAAATCTCTTCTCTTGGTGAGGGAGGAAGGAAAGAAAGAAAGAAACAAACAAACGGGTGAGAGAGAAGGGAGATAAAAGGAGGAGGAAAGAGACAAAGACAGGGAGAGGAAAAAGGAAGAAAAAAGAAAGCAATGGGAAGAGAGGGGCAAGAAATAGAAGAGACAGAGTGGGGGGAGAAAGAAGAGAGACAGAAAAGCAGAAAGAAAAATGCTGATGAACAATTACTCACTATAAAAGGAATAGAAAACAGCAGCATATAAGGACAATGCCACTATAGGCCAGTAGACACCAAGAAACATTCCTCTCATTAGGATGTAAATCTGGTAAGAGCCCTAGAAGAATTTGGTGCTTAATAAATGATAAGCTGGTTTTATGATTAAAAAGAGCACAGCAGGGCATGGTGGTACACCCCTGTAATCCTGGCTGCCCAGGAGGCTGAGGCAGGAGGGTGATAAGTTCCAGGCCAGCCTGGGAAACCTGGCCAGACCCTTACTCACTAAAATAAGATATAAAATGTGCTGGGATGTAGCTAAGTGTCAGAGCACCCCTGGGTTCTATCCCCAGTGCCACAAAAAATAAAGATGAGCAGTCAGTGATTTTCTTGGAATCAAAAGTATATGACAGGGCTGGGGATATACCTCAGTTGGTAGAGTGCTTGCCTTGCATGCATAAGGCTCTGGGTTCAATCATCAGCTCCACACACACAAAAAAAAGTATATGACACTCATAATTATATTACTTAAACCATTCAGTAAAATTCAACTTTGAAAATAAGCAAAGCACATTACCAACATCTCAGGAACAACATGATCAGGGATGGAGCTCTCCCAGAAATCCTTATGTATCAGCCTGTAACAGTACCCCTTAGACACTCGTCCAGCACGGCCTGCAAAAGAGAGAAGCTCAGCTACACCTGGCACCAACCCCTTCAGCATCAGCATGAAGAGACATGTAGTTAGCCATCAGACCTGGACTAGGAGAAACTTAATCATCTCCCCCAAACTAGGTCAGTGAAAACTTTAGGATATGTTAGTATATATGCTTCATTAGGCATATATACATACTTACTCTAAAAAATATCCTAAAAAGCTGGAATAAATCAGAGTTAGTGCTGACTTCTATTCAGTGAACAACATTATAGAATCCAGTGCATGCTTCTACAGAAAATAACATTGGCCCAACATACAGGGGAAACCAAAACATTTTAAATAACACTCATTTCCTGCAAACGCACTGTTCATAATAACAGAAATGCAGAGGTCACTAAAGGAAAGTCATGCAACTGGTGATAGACACTGCGCTCACCCAATGCAGAGATGTGGAGCTAGGCCCAGCTACTCAGGCCTGTAGCTTCTCCTGCCCCCATCCTAACATCTCAACAAAGGCATCCTTCAAAATGGCTGCTTCATACTAAATGAGTGAGCAATACACACATCAGGAGTTCAGCCCAAGTCTAGACCACAACATAACCTGTTATCCTTCTGTCATTGTATCACTTATGAAGCAGAAACAAAATCTTCTAAGGATGGGGGAGTCCTTAATAAATACCCAGTTTTTAAAACACAGTGTTGGGGCTGGGATTATGGTTCAGCGATAGAACGCTAACCTCACACATGCAAAGCCCTGGGTTTGATCCTCAGCACCACATAAAAATAAATAAATAAAATAAAGTTATTGTTTCCAACTACAACTATAAAAAATATTATTAAAAAAAAAAAGAAAAAAACAGAGTGGCCCATAGAGCTTTTCTTCTGCACCTGTGCCATCAGGAGACTGAAGCAAGCTGGACTTCCTCCTCCACCCTCCCCACCCTATCAGCAAATGACAGGACTGGCTGGACAGAACATCCCAGGGCAATCACAAAAATATCTCCCAGAACTAATTAACAAATCCAGCAAAGTTCCAGGATAAACACCCAGGAGGCTCTGTGAGAACATCTAGGGACTGGTACAAGGCAAGGAGGAATCACCGTGGGAACCAGAAGTCCACCCGTGTTATTCAAATTAGCCAATCCTATGCTGTCCACCTGCCTGCCTTGCCTTTCCCCCAGAAAGCCCAACAAAGGCATGGCCTCAACCTTCCCTCACTGCTTCATGCCCCTGACCACTGATGTATCTCCATGTAGCCCTGCAATGGCAAGCCCTCCCCCAGCATCTCCTGCTGTGGCCACACCTGAATGACCATCTCATAAAAGAACAGACTCAACTCAAGGATGATTCCATGAAGTGGAGCCCCTACATGGCCACAGGCAGAGAAGCACCATGACCTAAAGCCACACTTTGTGCACAATTGGCTGTGATGTGCAATGGATCCTGGATGTAAATTTAAAGCATAAAACTGAAATTTCTATAAGAACCAACAACAAAAACAGATAACACTACACCTAACTTTATAACAATACACAACCTGAGGCCTTCACAGCAATCAAACACCCTCGATAGCCAAGTTGGAATGACGCCTTTGTCAGCTCTCAGTCCCCTCTGGATGAGGGATTTCAGGAGAGAGAACTCAAAAGAGCAGTCAAGAATGAGAACTGAGGTTGTGGCTCAGCGGCAGCACACTTGCCTAGCATGTGTGAGGCACTGGGTTTGATCCTCAGCACCGCATAAAAATAAATAAATAAAATCAAGGTATTGAGTCCATCTACAACTAAAAATACTTCAGAAAAAAAAAAAAAGAATGAGGACTGAAGTCAGATTTCTGGATTGAATCTTGGTCCTACCACTCTGTAGGAGAAGCTCGGGCCCATTTCTCTGCATGTCAGATGCTCTGAGGACTAAATGGGTTATAGTGGGCACACATAAGCACAACCTTTAAGTCCAAGCAGGTACCTTTGCTCCTACCTCAGAACACACCATAGATACTGTCCCCAAAGCCAGTTCCTGCCACAGGAGAGAATGACACCTATGTCAGGCATGTTGTGAATGTACTTCCATTGTGGCCAACACATCCTGCACTTAAGAGTGACACCATTACCTCTATCAGGGATACTTGCAGATGTGCGGCAAACCCCGAGCCCCTGTGGAACCCATTTAGGAAAAGCACCTTAGGAGCATCAAGATTCGAGGAAGGCTTGTCAAAATAAGTGAAGTGATCCACCTGGCTTCTATGACTGTTCAACCAAAATGTTTAAATTTTACTATGAAAAACAACAGTATTGAAATAAGATCCCTTAGGCATAAAGATGCCCCCACCACACAGCAAGAAGAGAAATGTGGAGTTAAGAACTGACATCATGCAATGCGGATAAGCAGACTTAAAACTATCCCAATAAAGGAAGTAAAATGCAAAAGTAATGTTTTCAAAGACACCCTGTCACCACGAAGTCCTCAGCGTACACCCAAATTGCCTTACCTTTTCTCTGGTTGCAACTGGTCTTAGAGGCCCAACTCAATCGCAGACTCTGATAATTCGTATCTTCATCACAAACCAGAGTTCTAGTCAGACAAAAATCTATAACTGTCATTTGAAAAAAAGGAATGTAAACCCCATGTGAATACAAGACTGCTACCTAGTGAATCACAGTGCACAATGGTTCAGTCAAAGCCCCTGGAGTTTGTGTGCTCACAGGAACCTGGGAACATGCTGACCATGCACTACAGTCAGGACAGAAGACAGAGGACTCTTTCTTGCTGAGGACTGAGAGCCTCTGGGCACAGAGAATAACCTGTGAGACCCTATGTACCATGAGAAAGGCCTACCTGGATGTACCCAAAAGATGAAGGTTACCCAAAAGGGCACAGCTGCAGGAGGACTCAACAAGAGTGGCTGATGCTCTGGACTGCCAGGATTCAAATCCTGAGTCTATCTGTGTGTGTGAGTGTGTGGCGGGGTAGGGGTGCGGGGGATCTGTGGATGGTTAGGGCAAGTTGCCTGGTTTGTCTGTGCTTCAAGTCCTCATCTGTGGAGCACAGGTGACAGAGCCCCTGGTTTGTCTGTGCTTCAGGTACTCATTTGTGGAGCACAGGTGACAAAGCCCTCTCTGGAGACACACACAGGCCCTCCCTTAATGGTGGTTGGCCACCTTTCTCCCATCCTCGCATGCTAAGCCCAACCTCTTACTGCTACAGCCTCAGGGATGGAGCCATGAAGCACCCCACCCTGCCCCTGGCTCCCTGGTCCTCTCACAACCCCAGTCCCGACATGAGTTTTGGAGATTTCAATACCCTTAAGAAAGGCACCAGCTGCATTAACCCTCTCAGGGCTCAAGCCCTGTCCCCCACACCCTGGCCTTCCACCCAGTCAGCAGCTTCCTCCTTGCAGTGCCCCTTCCACCCACATGGTGCCAGCAGCACCTCCTCCTTCACCATAGCTTCAAGAACCCCTCTCTGAGACTGAACTCCTGTCCTCCCTCTCCCCTGCTCTGGGACCCTACTTCAGCCAGCCTTCACCCACTGGGGCCTTAAGCTGCCCATCTATGCCCTGTCACTGTCCCTTACCTGACCTCTTGGGCCTTACTCCCTGCTGGCCACCAACAGCAAGTCCAGGCGGCAGCTGGGCACCACCTTGCTCTGTTCTAGTGTCTGATGAAAGCATGGCCCAGGAGCATAGCAACTCTCTACCCCCACCCAGCCCCCTAAGCCTTGGGGAGGGAAAAGCACTTCCCTTGCCAGCGGATGGCCACCTCATCTGCTCGAGCCTCCCAGGCTTTTTGTCCTTTCCCCACAGAGGGTCCTCCTCCTAGCTCATCACACAGGCAAAGGTGCTGCAAGGACCTCCTAGAGCTTCCAGGCCAGGCCATCTCTGCCCCCAGGCAGCCTCAGTCTCCACACTCAGCCTTCTCTCTGAGACTATGAATGGTTCCTCACATGTCCACATTACCCGCTCCTGCTCCTCTCCCCTCACCCAGCAAACGCACTGGAAGTGCTTGTCCAGGAAAATAGGCTCTCATCCTCCACTCCCAGTACTGCCGATTTCTAACCTTCCCTTTACAGCAAAACGCCTCAGCAGTGCTATCTGGCCAGCATGGTGGCACACATTGTAATCCCAGTGACTTGGGAGGCTGAGGCAAGAGGATTGCAAGTTCAAGGCCAGCCTCAACAACTTACTAAGACTGTCTCAAAATAAAAAATAAAAGGGCTGGGGATATAGCTCTGTGGCTGAGCACACCTGGGTTCAATCCCCAGAAACTCACACTCACACACACATGCTGCTTTGTGATGCACCTCCTCTGTTCCTTCTCAAGAGCCCACTGTAAGCACTTCTGCCTCCACCAAAACCACCCTTGTCAAAGTCACTGAAGATGTCTGCATTGCTAAAAGATCTTTCTTCCCAGCAACCATAACCCTCTCCTGATTTACCTTTATCTATCACTTTCATCTCTACCTGAAATTGTTATTTTTTACCTGCTAATTGTCTCTTTCCCACCAGAATGTAGGCACTGTGAAGACAGGGACTGTGTCCTACTCACTGCTGTACTCCTAAAGCCACACACATCGGGCATTCAACCACAACCAATCCACCTAGGACACTCATGAGGGAAGAATCTGCTATTAAGGGCACACAGGCAGAAGGCCAGATGGAGGAGTGTGCGGCATCCTTCAAGACACCTTCAGGACCAGAGACTACGTGGGCTCCTCCCTCACGCCTGCCTCCCTCCAGTCACAGAATTCCACCAGGGCACCCACAACACTCTGCTCCCACAAGCCCCCACACCCTGAGGACACTTCTGCTCCAAGTGATGTGGCACACCATAAGGAGGACTGGGGAATTGAAAGGATGGGGAACCCACATGACCCTACTTCTCTGAAGCCTCAAGGAAGTGATTAGCTTGTGTGGGGGGAGGTGTGTCCTGAGGAGACAAAGAGGCCAAAGGAAGCCATAGTTTATGTGGAGTTGAGCGAGATGGACCTTACCATATTTGACATCCGGGACGGTGACAGAGCTCTCTGCAATGTTGGTAGACAAAATAACCTGTTGAGCACCAAAGAGAGAAGTAGAGCTTGAAATAAAATAAAAAATAAGCAAATAAATCTCCATCTTGAAAATTTCAAAGCTCCTTAAATACTGAACTAAAATTTTAACTTTAGCCATTTTCCTATTTTATGCAGATCACAACTGATCAAGAAGCCCCTAATATGTGGAAAACCAGACACACAGAGGCTTAAAAGCATAAGGCAAGTACACAGGGCAAGTTACTGCTCCTAACCCTGCTTCTGAAGTTTTCCAGGGCTCCTGAAATTATCAGGAGCAAAAGTACAACCAGGTCAAATCCAGAGGAAGAGCTATAACCATGAGCCTTGAACTACCATCCAAGGTCTAGGTTGCCTCCAGAGATTCCAAATAGTCCCATGGAAATCAGGGAGTAGGGCCACCAGCTCAGGGTCTGAAAGGTCATGGTAAGGCAATCACAACACTCATACATGACCCAGACTAAACAATGTCTCAAGGAGGACTTCAACTAAGGCATCTAACCAAGTCACCAGAGTAGTGCCAAAGACATCAGCACAGTCCCAAACCTAGAGAGATGCCCAAGAAAAATTAAAAGTCATCAAAACCCATTAGCAATAATGCCCCGAGTTAATGAAATAAAATTTTTAGCTTTTAGCAAACTGATTTACAAAATAAAAGACAACACCAAGGGACATAGCTGGGTTATCAGCAAGCATTTGTCCAGGAGATGTGCCTAGAAAGGGCAGGCAGTGCCAGCGTCCTTCCTGGAAAGTCTCCACAAAAGGGTGCCTGAGGTGCCAAGAACCTAAGACGTCTTCCCCGCCTTCCTACCTTTCTGTACCCAGGGACTGGACTTAAGAACACATTGTTCTGTTCTTCTAAAGTCACACTGGAATGGAGTGGATAGACCTGTAACCTAAGAAACAAATTCCTAAAGTAGAATATCACATGATACACATGACATACAAAAACACTTGTTCACTCAGATAATCAAAAATATGCAAAGCATAAACAACACAATGGTCTGAAAGTAAAACGAAAGCTGTGTCAACTTAAACTCACCTTTTGTGAACCATGTTTGTGAGAAGTTCATGCATATAGTTTATTTCACCCAGACCTGGGAAGCAGGGGGCAGGGGAAGGAGGGGAAAAAAACAGATTTGTACTTATTGCTATAAATCCAGTCTTTTAAATGACATCTTTTTCAAAGAAAGCCTTTTTATCTTTATTACCTAAATATATCAGATGACAAATAAAAATGCACAAGTACATTAAAAAATAGTAACTCGAAATTATGGGGAAAAGTCTTCCAATGTTTTCTTTCAACAGAGGTGACTACCTATAAGCACTGACTACATGAGCAATATTATATTTCTTCACTCAGATTTCCCAAATGTCCTACAATGAGCATGCAAGATATTTCCAATCAAAAAAATAATATTTTGAGGGCTGGGATATAGCTCAGAGGTAAAAACACTTGCCTAGCAATGTGGAAATCCCTGGGTTCAATCCCCAGCTCTGCCAAAAAAAAAAAAAATTATACACACACACACACACATTCTGGGGCTAGGATACAGGTCAGTGGTACAGTGCTCACCTAGTATGCATGAGGTCCTGAGGTCTGATCCTCAGCACCACATAGCACCACAAAATAAAGTGTGTGTGTGTGTGTGTGTGTTAAATGTGTGTATGTGTGCGTGCGCACACATATTAAAGACATGGTAATGTTGGGCAAGGTGGCACATGCCTATAATCCCAGCAACTCAGGAGGCTGAGACAGAAGGATTACAAGTTTGAGGCCAGCCTCAGCAACTTAGTGAGGCCCTAAGCAACTTACTAAGCCCCTGTCTCAAAAAATAAAAAGAGATGGGGATGTAGCTCAGTGGCAAAGCATCTCTGGGTTCAACCCCCAGTAATAAAAAACAAACAAAAAAGAGAGAGAGAGAGAGAGAGAGGGAGAGAGACTTGGTCATAAAGATACACTAAACCTTTTTCATTAGGTTTTTTAAAAATGTTTATTGATCTATAACAGTTGCATGTGCTTTTGCCTTGTCTTGAATTTGAGTCAGATACCGGCTGAACTGTATTCCCCTCTAAAATATATGAAGTCTCAGCCCCAAAATGTGACCTTATTTGGAAATAGTCCCTGCAGATGTAATCAGTTGAGATGAGGTTCCTGCTCATAATCCAACAGGGCTGGTGCCCTCCTAAGCAGGGAAGAGTCTCAGGCCCACACAGAGAATACCATATGACAGCAGCAGAGATGAGAGCGATGCAGACACAAGTCAAGGGATGACTGATGGCCACTACAGGAGGCCAGGGCTGCTGGGAAGGAGGCTATCCAGAGCCTGACAGGAAGCAAAGCTCTGCAGGCACTTTGGTTTTGAATGTCAGGCCTCAGAACAGTGAGGAAGAAGTCACTGTTTTATGGCATCCAAGCAGTGGCGCTGTAACAGCAGCCCTAGAACACTAATGAAGAGCGGCTCTCGACAGAACATTTAATGGGATACATAAACACAGGTCAAACTTCAATTTATGTAAGCAGATATCAGACACCAAAACTGAATTAAAGAAACACTTTATAAATATTTTGTTCAGGCAATGTTCAGCAGTTAAAAAGCATTTATCTCATTTGCAGTATGAAGTTAGTTTCAATATGGCTCTGCTTTGGTGATCTTTTCCCTTAATATAATATTATATACCTAGTACTGATAGATACTTAGCAAATGGAACTCTACTCCATTGTCAGTTAATGGGTTGTTTCTTGAATATAAAATAAATCCATACCCTAAGCAAAATGTGACAAAGATCTGAAACTCACATGTTACATTCCAGAGTTAAACAAATTTTTTCTCATTGCAAAGCTTTTTGTTCTCCATCACTAAAGCATTCACATGCTCTATTACCGTTCGACAACAGAAAATTTTTGAATTGTTATGTTTTCTCAAACTATACTACTTGATTAAAATAATTTAAAAATCATTTTGAAAAAGTACAATACAAATTAATGTATTCAAAAAGGTATAACTAAGAGCCTATCTTCCCAAACACTGACAAAGGAACTCAAAGACTATGCTGATGATTCTTATGATGTTACATGTTACTGTTACTGAAAAGTTTTAATGCAGACTGATGACAATTACCTCACATTTACAGCCATATAAATGAATACAAGTTAAACAAAGCTAAATATCTTACTAAAAATCTTGAAGGTGGCAAGACTTCCTTCAAATAGTTAAATTCTTCATTCTCGTTAAGAAATTAAATTGAAAGTGATATTTGTTTATATTCTTGGTGGCTAAAAAGAATGAAAAATATCATTTTTCATAATGTGTGCTATCCAGAGTATGATAATTTCAGGTCACAAAACCATGACATTCACACCTGGCAAAAACACCAACACGCTGCTCCGCTCTGACACAAATTGGGCCCCCGACCAGGTCTTGTTCCTGTGAAAATGAGAGTTATGTAATGAATCAAGAACTCTGACACTACCAGCCTTGACCCTTAAAGCACTCACAGAGTTTATGCAATGCTCTTTACTTCACATAAGAAAACACAGGCCACAAAGACAACACCCTGGGCCCCTGGAACCCAGGACTCTTCACTCCCATTATGCTCACCTATAAGAAGCATGATCTGCAAGTTTTCAGAAAATTTAATTACTATAATCCAGAACCCCCAAACACAAAACATTTAAAGTAACTACAAGAAAACTATTATTAGAGACCAAATTATTATTGGAAAGCATTTCTTCTTTAAAAAAAAAAAAAAGCATTTCTAAAGACTAAAATCTCAAATCATCCCCTTATCTTCTCATTGTAGTGGGTACATTTGTGCGTGAAATTAGAACTTCCTTTCCTCCACAAACCTGCGAGTCCTCCATTTGTGCCAGACCCTCCTCTATGCAGTTAGGATACTACAGTAACGAGGCAGACAAGTGTCCCCACCCTGCTCTGGAGCTTGTACCCTAGCCAGAGAGACAGACAAGAGGCAAGTGAACAAAGCCCCTTCAGTGTAGCCTTAGTACAATGAAGGAAAGAAATGCGCACACAAGGGAAAAAGCTGGGGAGGTTTGTGTGTGGAGTGTCTGTGCAAAGGGATGATAAGGGAGCCTCCCTGAGGCTGTAGCAAGGGAACTATATGAAGTCAGTCTTGGGAAAGCCTGGAAATAGCAACTAGAAGGAGGAAGGGCACAAGAGAGGTGGACCAGTGATGGGAACAAAGGTGGCTCAGTGCTCCAATGGTGCCTGCTCCTGCTACTCAGCCACCTCTCTGAGCAACACCCATTGCCCAGACACTATGATATTAAAAAAAAAAAAAAATAGGCCTGGTTCGTGCATAGGCCTGAAGGAGATGCTAGTAACAGCCAGGACTGGACACCTGCTGCATCATAACCCCATTCAGAGATAACGAGGAAGGAAACTCTCCCCAAGAAGGAGGGCAATCCATGCATCTGGTAGTCCACCCCAGGTGGAAGCAGACTTGGCCATTAGGTTGGGTCTATCCCATAAAGAGGTGGAAGCTAACTGGTTGGCCAGTTGGTCTAGGACTTGGAAATGACAAGACAACAATAATTATGATAAAGAATCTATAAAGAGGCATTTGAGTCTCTTGGAGCAGGTACCAAGGAAATACAGCCATAGGGCAGCAATAGTGAAGGAGACTTATTTATTTTTAATTTTTTTTAGTTGTTAATAGGTCTTTTTTTATTCATTTATGTATATATGTTGCTGATAATTGAACCCAGTGCCTCACACATGCGAGGCAAGTGCTCTACCACGGAGCCACAACCCCAGCCCATGAAGGAGACTTTTAATTGGCAGATGAACCAGAGGCCATGTGGATGTCTGTGGTCTCCTCCTCCAGTCCCTCAAGAGCTGTTCAATGCAAAGTGCCCAGGGCAGCAGGAATGATGGCTTAGGTATAGAGTCAATTACATGCACCTTCAAAGGCTGATCTGGCTACTGCCACTGCTGGCCACTAACCTGCAGAAGGGGCCAAATGCTAAGTCCCAAATATGGTGCCACTTGTAGGTAAACCAGCCCAGCCCATGATTTCATCTTGAAGGGATGATGATTTACCCTTGTGGAAACAGACACAGATTTCAGCTGAGTTCCCTTCCCTGCACCTAAAGTTCCTGTCGCACATCTACTCACAGACCTATGGGTACTCTTTTCAATCCCACAGTCTTCTGTGTGGTATGGCCGCCAGCCAAGGAGACCAATTTAGTGATCAATGGGCACATAAAATTGATGTGTCCCACAGTGGCTGGCTTTGAAGAATGATAAAAAGTCCACTAAAGGCTCAGATACTACACCAGCCCTACAGGAAATGGCAAATGTCATGGATGATGAAAGCCAAAGATAAGGGAGTAACTTAAAAGCAGCAGGAAAAAAGTGGCACACTACATACAAAGGAAATCCCAATAACATTAACAGCTGCTCTCTCAGTAAACCAATGGAGGCCAAAAAACAGCAGGATGGCACACGCAAAGTGCTCAAAGAAGACACTGTCAACTATGACGTCTATATTCAGAAAGCTCTTCTTCAATAATAAAGGCAAATGCAGACTTTCCCAGGTGAACAAAAAAATGAGGACTTTTTTCCAGCAGACCCATGTTACTAGAAATACTAAAGGAAACCCATGTGAATGAACACAGAGCACTGATAAAGACAACTGTGTAATTATAAAAGGCACTATAAAATCTAGTTTGGCTCTTTTTTCCCTTAGATGATTTTAAAAGCAATCATACACACACACTGCTGGGCCTATAACATATAAAAATGTAACATGTAATATATTTGCCATAACAGCACAAGGGAAGTAAGTGGGAGCAAAGCTATCATGGGGGCTGGGGAATAAGCTCCAGCGGTACAGTGCTTGCCTAGTGTGTGGGAGGCACTGGGTTTGATCCTCAGCAACACATAAAAATAAATAAATAAAACAAAGGTATTGGAGGTCCATCTACAACTAAATATATATATATATATATATATATATATATATATATATATATATATATTAAAAAAGCTATCAAGGCCTGAGGAAATGATAATGAACACTAAGGTAATGATTACACAACTATGTTTTTGTGGGTTTGTAACATGTAAAATATATAAAAATAATCATGAAAAAAAGCAAGAAAGAAAATAGAGTTCTATAGCAGTAATGTTTCTATATATTACTAGTGTTAAACTAGTATAAATCTGAAGCACTTAATAACTTAAAGTACATGTTGCAAACCCTAAAGCAAAGCCTAAAAAAAGTGAGGGGAAAAAGCTAAAAAATATTTATTGAATACAAAAGAAAGCAGTAAAGAGGAACAGAAGAACAAAAAAGATATGAGACATACAGAAAACAAAAAGCCAATGGTCACATAAATTCAATCATGTTGATAATGATATTAAATGTAAATGGATTAACAGTCCAGCCAAAAGACAGAGACTGTTAGACTATATAATGTAATCCCACTTAGGATATGTTGTGTAAAGGAGATATACTTTATATTAAGACACAAAGAGATTGAAAGTGAAAGGACAGAAAAGATCTGCCAAGGAAACAGTAACCATAGAAAAGAAAAATGGCTACACTGATATAAACAAAATAGACCTAAAATTAAAAAAAGTGTTACAGGAGATGAAGACTTACCATTTTATGATAAATGGGTCCATGAGTCAGAAAGATTAAAACAACCGTAAACATACATGCACCTAACGCAGCACTAAAATACACAAAGCATTAACTGACAGAAATACACAAAGCATTAACTGACAGAAATGACTGGAGAAACAGGCAATGCAATAATAGTGAGAACTTCAATACCTTTTTTTCAATCATCACTGGAACAACTAGGCAGAAGATTAAGGAAACAGAAGACTTGAAAAACACCATGGCCGACATGGCCACCTATAGAACAGACCACCCAAGCACAGCAGAATATGAATTCTTCTCAAGTACACATATAATGTTCTCCAGGATAGACTGTATTCTAGGCCATGAAATAAATTTCAAAAAAAAACTTAAAAAGAAAGAAAGAATGCAAAATATGTTCTTCAGCCACAATGGACCAAAATTTGAAATCAATAAAAGGGGAAAAATAGGACAACTCATCAACGTGTGCAAACGGAATAACATACTCTCAAAGAGGCAACAAGCCAAGGAAAATATCAAAGGGAAACAAAGAAAATACTTTCAAATGAAAAAAAATTAAGATATAACACACCAAGATCTATGAGACCCAACTAAAGCAGAACTTAAAGGAAAATTTACAGCTGTAAATGCCTATATTAAGACCCCCAAATCAATAACCTAATGTCCACCTCAAGACCCTGGAAAAAGAAAAGCAAACTAAACCTAAAGTAAACAGAAAGGAACTATAACAATTTCAGTGGAGATTAATAAAATGCAAAAGGAAAAACAATAGAGAAAAGTGAAAAAAAATGCAGCTCTTTAAAAAGGTCAACATAATTGACAAACTTCTCAGGAGTTTTACCAAGGGAAAGAAAAGACTCAAATTACTGGAATCAGAAAAAAAAGAGATACTACCACTGACTTCACAGAAAAGGAATACTATGAACACCACCAACAACAAATTAGATAGCTTAGACAAAATAGAAAAATTCCTAAAAAGATACAAACTACTAAAACAAACACAGGAAGAAACAGACAATCTGAACATAGCTATAACAAACAAAGAGAATGAGTCACTAATCTAATAAATACCCCTAGCAGGCACAGTGTCATACACCTGTAATTACAACTATTCAGGAAGCTCAGGCAGAAGGATCACTTGAACCCAGGAATCTACGACCAGCCTGGGGAAAATAGTAAGACCCCATCTCAAAAAATTTAGATTAAATTTTTTAAAGATACCCATACAAAGAAAAGTTCAGAAACCAATGGCTTTCCAGTTGAACTCTACCAAACATTCAAAGAATTGATTCCAATTCTTCACAAACTCCTCCAAAAAACAGAAGAGGAAGAAACATTTCCCCCAATCATTTTTATAAGACCAATATTACCCTAATATATCAAAACCATAAAAGAGACTGCAAGAAAAGAAAACTAAAGCACAATGTCTCTGAGCAACAAAAATCCTCAATAAAACATGATCAAACCAAGTCAGACAACATAATAAAAGGACCATGGCCAGGTGGGTTTATCCCAGCAATGCAGAATTGGTTTATCATCCAAAAATCAGTAATTCATTATATCAACAGAATAAAACCAAAAATCACATAATTTCAACAGACACAGGGAATGCACTGACCAAAATCTAACACTCATTTATAATAAAAATACTAAACTAACTAGGAATAGAAATGCACTTCTTCAGCCTGACAAAGGGCAGCCAGAGAAGCCCACACTAATACCGCACTTACCAGTAAAAGACAGAATGCCTTTCCAATAGGACAAGAAACAGACCCAATGTCTGCTCTCACCACTTCTATTTGACACTGTACCAGAAGTTCTTTCTAGAGCTATTAAGCCAGAAAAGGAAATAAAAAGTATCCAAACTGGAAAGGAAGAAGTAAAACCATCTCTACTCAGAATTGACATGATCTTATAGATAGACAACCCTAAGGAGCTCTAGTTGAATAATGAGTACATTTGTTATATGTACTTATTTTATGTATGTACTTGTGTGTGTGTGTGTATATATATATATATATATATATATATATATATATACATGTTATATGTATTTGTATATTCCTCAATAATATTATTTAAGTAAAATTAGAAAAAGGAAGTGTATGGGGGGGGTGCCTGGGGCTCAGCGGTAGCCTGGTATGTGTGAAGCACTGGGTTCAATTCTCAGTACTACATATAAATAAATAAAATAAAAGGTCTATCAATAACTAAAAATAAAATTTAAAAAAAGAAAAAGAAATGTATGAATAGAAATACATAACAACCCAGAATTCATACATTTCATAGTACAGCTTGAACATTCTTACTCCAAAAAACTGAAATATGAAATGATCCAAAATTTGAAACTTCACTTTGAGCATCAGAAAGTTTCGGATACTGGAGCATTTGGGATTTGGGTTTTGGAATTACAGGTGCTCTGTCAGTGAAGCCTATGAAAATTTCAGATAAGGGATCTTCAATTTGCACCTAACAAAATTCCATTTCAAGAATGAGAGTGAATGGTTAAGTCAATAATTAGAGTAAGTCATATGTCTATGATTCAAAACATCACACTGTATACATACAGCCATTTTATCTTCAATTTTTTAAAATTTAAATGAGTGTGAAACAAGAAAATTTTTAGCTAAATGAAAACTAAGAGGTGGGCACAGTGGCACTGTAATCCCAGAGATTAGGGAGGCTGAGGCAGGAGGATAATAAATTTTAAAAAATAAAAAAGGCTGGGGATATGGTTCAATGGTCAGGCATCCCTGAGTTCAATCTCTAGAACCAAAAAACAAAACAAAACAAAAAAGATAACATTTAGCAGCAGATTCTTTGAGGGGTATAATTTAGGAAGAGTGAGAGTGCAAGAAAGTCCGATTTCACAACTAAGGACAAAAACAGGGAGGAGGCCTTCTAAGCCTAGAGGAGAAAAGCCACTCAGGATCCAGTCCTGGCCGCTGGGAGGTGGGATCTACATTCTCATTGCTCGTCATTCCAACACACAAGTCCTAAATATAAACTGTAAGAAAATTACAGAGTACTCTTTTTAAATCATGGGCTCTAGCCACCACTTAAAACCAGACTGTCCTCAAGGAAAAATGTCCCAAGTTTCAAAGAATCTGCCAAACCATAAATATTTGGATTACAAAAGGAGCCTGCTGGTCCACAGGAATACATATTTCTAGCAAAGGCAAAGAGAGGCTCCCAAGGGTTCCTACTGGGCACACTTATGAGTCTTACTGGAGGATTAGGAGCCATGTGATTTGGTGTCTAGAAAAGCTATTCCACCTGCAGGGTGTATGTAGATCCTAGCTCTAAAACTACCAGTCCTGCCAGGTGCAGTGTCATAAGCCTATAAACTCAGCAAGGGAGGCCAAGGCAGGAAGATCACAAGTCTGAGGCCAGCCTCAGCAACTTTGCGAAACCCTTTCTCCAAAACACAAAAAGGGCTGTATCTCAATGGTAGAGCATCCCTGGGACCAATTCCCAGTACAAAAAAAAAAAATTAAATTAAATAATTAAACTACCAGTCCTAAAACCACTCAGCTTGGCTTTGACAACTCTAAGTAAAACATTTCCAAACTAGCCTGAGTATAAAACATATCCAGTGACTACTCAATAGTTTGTGCTGCTGTATCTTAATGACGTGAAAGCACTAAGAATTCCAAGTGAACAACACGCATCGCAAGGCACACACTGAAGCACAGCTGCATTGCTCTTACCCACTCTCCTTCATGTCCAAGTCATCAAACATCTGAATTAGGGAGATGGCAACATCATAGACATCCTTCGTTATCACTGGTTCCTCCAGGAGATGGGGAGAGAGCTGGAAAGAGAAAAGAAGAAAATCAGACACCAAAACAGGGTGCAGGGGAAATGCTGGGATGGGTGGGCAATTCTCACCTTCATGTCATTCTAACAAATACCCAAGTGAACGCAACACCCTCTGCAGCAACCCTTGAGCACTTGCTGTGGCACACACTGCCCAAGGGGGACAACTTGGCACATACATCCTACATTCATCAATCGCCTGACCCAGTTGTCGGAGCAGAGATGGAGTCAAGAGAATTCAGAGATGAAACGTTTGGCAGGAAATCTATTTTGAAGGTACAGGATAAGATGCATCGAAAGTCTAGGGACCCAAAGCCTGCCTTCAAGAGCCCTAAGATTCCAAGGTCCTCAAATGCAAAACATACCAGGAAATGGCACAATCATATTCCTACCAATGTGCTAAAGGAAATGACAAGGGAGTGATCTGCCAAGCCTTCAGAGCTCACTAGACTACCTTTCACCATGTGTTAAAACAAAGCCACGCTGAGCCCAGATACTATAACACTTCCCTTAAGGAGCCTCTACAGAACAATGGGCACCAGCTACACAACAACCATCTCCCCAGCACTGCTGGAAGGACCATTTGTGAGCATAGCTTTCCAGAAATTGAGATCGAGCTATCTAAGTGTCTACAATATCCACAGGACAGATACAGCACAATTCCCACAGTCTATTTTATGGCCTTTCTGAATTTTTTCCAACAAGAATAGACAAATTCTAGATAGGGCAGAGGGGTGAGAGGGGAAAAGAGGGGGCAGGGGGTTAGCAATGATGGTGGAATGTGATGGACATCATTATCCAAGGTACATGTATGAAGTCATGAATTGGTGTGAACATACTTTATAAACAGAGATATGAAAAATTGTGTTCTCTATGTTTAATAAGAATTGTAATGCATTCCACTGTCATGTATTTAAAAAATAAAATCAATTAAAGAAGGAGGCTTTTTATATAATTAAATTTTTTTAAAGAGAGAGAGAGAGAGAATTTTAATATTTATTTTTTAGTTCTCGGCGGACACAACATCTTTGTTTGTATGTGGTGCTGAGGATCGAACCCGGGGCCGCACGCATGCCAGGTGAGTGCGCTACCGATTGAGCCACATCCTCAGCCCCTATAATTAAATTTTTTGCTTATCAACTACTATATGTAAAATACTGCATTTGATTTTGTGAAAAACACATCAAAAGAAGTCTTCAGGTAATCAGAAGTTAAGCCCATATGGAAATTATTTTTTCTAATTTTTACTTAATTAAATCAGCTAATAGCTAAACTGAAGTGATGTAAATATGACAAGTTGACTGTTCCCTAATAACTTTGAGGAAGCATGCCTCGTACATCCATTCCTAACATACAACCTCCACATATAAGAATTTCATTCTCTAGCCAACAATAACCAGCGTTTACTATAACACAACTGTACAGAAAGAAAGAAAGAAAGGAAAAGAAGAGAGAAGGCTATGTTCCACAAACTCCAATAGTGGCATGCAACCCCACCTAGAAGTCTTCCTATAAACAAGCCATGGAAAAGGAGTGTCAGGAAAAACTTGGAGACTCGGGTGGCTGAGGGGCTTCGTCCCAGCTGAAGAGCAAAGAGCCGCTGGCAGCGCTGATCTCACCGCCACTCAGGGTTTTTTAGAACTTCAGCTATCAAAATGGGCAGAATTTTTCTTGATCATATTGGTGGTACCCATCTGTTTTCTTGTGCAAACTGTGACACGATCCTGACTAACCGCTCAGAACTCATCTCCACTCGGTTCACAGGTGCCACTGGTAGAGCGTTTCTTTTTAACAAGGTAGTTAACCTACAGGACAGTGAAGTTCAAGATTGGGTCATGCTCATTGGCCGCCACATGGCTCGAGATGTGAGCTGCAAAAACTGCAATAGCAAACTGAGATGGATCTATGAGTTTGCTACTGAAGACAGCCAGCATTATAAGGAAGGCCATGTGATCCTGGAACGTGCTCTAGTTCAAGAGAGTGAGGGCTTTGAGGAGCACGTACCATCTGTGAAGAAAAAGAGATAAATCCATCTTTTCCCAGGTCTCCTTCACTGAAAACAAAAATCTACTTAAATACACCTTAGCATCAGAGTCAGATTCATGAACTGCGGAACAAGAGGTTGTGAGAATCTAAAATGGAACCTTTCTTTTCTTTTCTTTTCTTTTTTTTTAATTTTGTATTTTCCATCCAACAGCAGTGTGTAGAGAGAATATTATGCAGTTGCTGTTAATTTTTTTCCCTATGTTTACATCTTGAGGCAGAAGAGTCTCCGCAGCTAAATGGTGGGCTAGGTGAGGAAACAGTGGGCTATTAGAGTGAAAAAAGTGTGTTTTATGTAAATTTTGAATGGCGAATAAGTCAAGAGCCTGGTTTTTAAACTTATTTGGGCTTCATTTTAAAACCTTTTTTTTTAAACCCAGTTATTTCACTTGATTTGCTAGCTTCAGAAAAGAGATCTGAATCTGTGCCCAGCACTAAAGGCTCAGTGTTAGCATGGCTTGTGCTGGCCCATATTCTTGCTGGAGATGAACGTAGCACCAGAGCCCATTCTTCCTTGTCAGTCTTTACCCAAAGATGTCACCATTCCTAGTTACTTGTCACCACATAACTGGTGTTGATTGTAACCTTTTTCTGAAATGGGCCAGAACTGCTTGGTTGTCTTTTTCCATGTAACTTAAGCATAGTAATATAAATAAAGTAATAGTTGGATGTTTAAAAAAAAAAAAAAGAAAGAAAAGGAGTGTCAGTGATTCACAAGTAACTCCACTAAACTCTAGGAGCTGAGCCCCATGAGTATTTTTAAACACCTTGGTAGGGGCTGGGGTTGTGGCTCAGCGGTAGAACGCTCATCTCGCACATGGGAAAACCTGGGTTCGATCCTCAGCACCACATAAAAATAAATAAGTGAAGTAAAGGTATTGAAAAAAAAACCACCTTGGTAAGACACCAAATAGAGCCATGCTTTCCAAGTCAGCACTTGGAAAGGTCATGGGGACCCCTGCTGTGTATGGACTGGACAAAACATCGGCCCACATCACTGTTTTCCTGGACCAAGATACCGACAGTGAGCATGGGTGTGTACATGAGGGGATGGCATGAGAAGGGGCACTCCAGGGCACTCTGTGTCCCTCCACTCAAGTGGGTGGTCCTTGTGATTCTCTCCCCAGAATGAGGCAGTAATCACAGTACTTCTGTCCTAAGTGCAGGTCCAGGAGCCTTACACATCTGCCATTACAAGGACATACCCAGGCTGGCTAGTGGGTCCAAGAAGAAAGGAGGGATACGTGTGGCAAATGAGAGAACAGCGCTGCAGACAATGGGAAAATAAATGGTACTAAGACATCTAGGAATCCAGGTTAATTGGATTAAATACCTAAAAATAAGGAAAAAACCCTATCAAGGATACATAAAAGGTATGCTTTAGGGTGGTCCAAAACTGACACACAGTAAGTCAAGGTACAGGATGCTCTACTGCTGGATCTGAGCTAAGGATCATGGAAGTTTTCTCCACAATTACATTTACATGCTAAGCATGAGAAAGGCTCTGAGTTCCATCTCCAGCAGCCACCCCAACCACCAAATTTAAAAAAAAAGAATATAAATAGTTAAGTCTTGTGTGTTCATTCATTAAAATAATCAGGTACCAAAGTCAAGCTGTTCAGTCAAAAATGCCAAACAGGTGCTCCCCAGCCTTCGGAACATAAGACACCTGGAGCCAAGGCGATCCTGGCTCTCTGGAAGCTGGGTGGTCCCAAGCAAAGGGGCTTAGAGAGCAAATGGCCATACCCAACTCTGCTCCTCAGCACAGCCACAAGGAATCATCTAAATAATTTGAGAGCTCTGACACATAATACAAAATAAACACCAAGAGGAATTAATTAAACTTTAGCCAAAGACCAGAAAATCATCATTACTCTCATAATCCAAAACTATCGGGAAATGCAAAATGTTGAAATGTTACAAATAAGTGCTCCTTCCTCCCTGCTTCCCTTGAATAAGGGCTGCATTTGGTGACTAGTTTCAGAGAAAGAACAGTGTAGAAGGAAAAGAGAAAGTGATGCTATGATGGAGAAAACCAGCAAAAGATGAAGATCAACATCATCAGTGATGTCATGATATCTAATATGACAAGAACAGCATTTCACCTGTGTGGTCCTCTGCCACAAAAAACCATAACCAAATCTAACCATGAGGAAAAAAATAAAATAACCATCAAAAGCCAATAGACTGACTGGGGGAGTAGCTCAGTGATAGGGTGCTTGCCTAGCAAGTATGAAGCCCTTGGTTCCAACCCCTGCACTGCAAAAAAATAAAAATTAATTAATAATTCCAATAGAGGTGCATTCTACAAAACACCTGACCAGGATTCCTGCAAACCATCAAGGTCATCAAAAGCAAGTAAAGGGGGCTGGGGATGTGGCTCAAGCGGTAGCGCGCCCGCCTGGCATACGTGCGGCCCGGGTTCGATCCTCAGCACCACATACCAACAAAGATGTTGTGTCTGCCAAGAACTAAAAAATAAATATTAAAAAAAAAATTCTCTCTCTCTCTCTCCTCTCTCACTCTCTCTTTAAAAAAAAAAAAAAAAAAAAAAAGCAAGTAAAGTCTAAAAAAGCTGTCAGTCAGAGGAGCCTAAGGAGACATAAAGACTAAATGTAATGCAGTATTCTGGATATGGTCCCAGGACAAAGGACACACTGGAAAAACTTGTGCAAACAATCAGAAGGAAATTCAATTAACAGAGATACACCAATGTTTGCTTCTTAGCTTTCCCAACAATGAAAAGGAAGATAGGGGAGACCTTTTCTTTCTCAGATCTCCATGTTCTAAAGGAAATGCTGACTATAGACTCTAGGATTAGAATAGGTAAGTAGGCGTTCACTACAATATTCTTTCCACTTTTCTGTCCTTTTGAAATACTGTCATTTTAAAATTGAATAGGAATGCTACATTTAACAGCCAGTGCTGGCCTGCCTCCAACATGATTCAATTTGACAAACTGTCTCTTATGTCAGGTGAAACCTAGTCAACCACGTCATTGTGGTAGAAAGCATAGTTCAACATCAAAAATATTCCAACACGTGGGGCTGGGGATGTGGCACAAGCGGTAGCGCGCTCGTCTGGCATGCGTGCGGCCCGGGTTCGATCCTCAGCATCACATACAAACAACGATGTTGTGTCCGCCGATAACTAAAAAATAAATATTAAAAATTCTCTCTCACTCTCTCCCTCTATCACTCTCTCTTTAAAAAAAAAAAAAATTGGATCTGTGTTGGCACAGATCAAACTCCTACACAGAGCAACGCACAGAGCAACGAGCAGCATCCACCAAAACCACAAATGCATGTGTTCTTTGATCCAGCAGGGTCCTCAGTGCCAGGACCAAGGCAGAGTTATTTCCCGGGAATATTTAGCAATGTCATGGTGTAAGGGCATGAGGAGCACTGATTCCATTTGGGCATGGAGGCTGGGACTGAACTCTTGACGATGGACAGGCTGCCCCCACCACCTGGCCCTGAATGCCAACAGTGCTGAGGGTAAGAAGCCCCGGCCCACTAACATGCTCTCAGGGGTGCACTAAGGTGTAAGCAGCAGTATTTGTGCTAAGACTGAAACTGAACCCCTTTAAGTTAAAAGCAACTTCCTGATAACTGCTTTTCTACATCCTCCATTTCCTCCTGCTGAGAATGAAAACTGAAAACTAACCCCTGGCCAAAGTTACCCCTAAGGAAACATGTTGGAACATGTTGGAACAAACATATTTCTTATTAGCATGGCAGAATTGAATCTACATGTGTATATACCCTGCCTTTTGTCTCACTGCCCCCTCTCCTCTTAAGAAAGCTGTTCCTGCCCCTGAGCACCCCCCAACATAGAGATTTGAGAAATAAAAGTTCTCCCCTATCTTCCTCAAGGTTGCCTTTTGTAAGATTAGTGTTTTCTTTTCTATGAAAGTTAAATCTAGGGGCTGGGGCTGTAGCTCGGTTGTAGAGCACTTGCCTCACACGTGTGAAGCACTGGGTTCGCTCCTCATCACAACATAAAAACAAATATTTTTTTAAAGTTAAATCTATAATGTAACCCACAAATATTTTTATAGTAACTTAAATCTGACAATGTATAATAGAGCCATTTTAAGTTAAGAAGCCATGTGGTCAGAATGTACCTAAATTCCCTAAGGGGCATCTAATCACAGCTGTAGCCTTTTCACCATACTCTCCCCAGTTGTAAATTAGCTAATCATGTAGACTGTGAACCAGAATTCCTACCAGAGCAAGGGGCAGAATCCTGAACTCCTATCAGAACAAGGGGCGTACTGCCTGGCCAGGTGTGCTTGCTTGTAGAATTCCCTCTGGGGGCACACCCTTTACAGGGTACCTTGCCAACTCACTTCCTAGCACATTTGATTTCTTGCAGCACCCTGGTATTTCTAAAACTTTGAATAAACCTGCTTTCCTTCATCAACCTTTAGTAGAGCCAAGTGGTGGAAACTCCCTTCCAGTACCAAGACCAGAAACATTAGGGCTTATTTAAAAAAAGAATGGCGGGGCTGGGGATGTGGCTCAAGCGGTAGCGCGCTCGCCCGCTCGCCTGGGACGCGTGCGGCCTGGGTTCGATCCTCAGCACCACATACAAACAAAGATGTTGTGTCCGCCGAGAACTAAGAAAAAATAAATAAATATTAAAATTCTCTCTCTCTCTCTGTCCCCCCCCCTCTCTCTCTCATTCTCTCTTAAAAAAAAAAAAAAAGAATGGCATACATCCATGTGAACAAAGGTTACTGCAGCTCTCAAGAACACTACACACTGATATTAAAAGAAACGAACAAGTAGATGAGAAAGCAGAATGAGTACAGAATGCTGCTGTTTCAGTGAAAGGTAACGCAGCATGCTCTTATTCATCCTCAGGAGTAAGCCTGGGGGAGATTTCACAAGAGGTCATACAGAGTGGCTTCCACTGCTGGGTGCATGAAGACAGGTGAGAAAGTGCACATGAATGGTGCTGGGTCCTGAGCCCAGGCCTCTGGCATACTGGCAAGTGCTCCAACACTGAGCTGCACTCAGCAGGAATAGGAAGGAGAAGGGTCAGGTCTGCTTTCACTTTTTCACCTCAGAGTCTCTGAATGTTCCACCAAATGAAAGCAATTTCACATCCATGGCAACCTTCATGAGAATGTTTGCCCCAGTTTGTAAGTACAATCAAAATTTTATTTAAAATAAAATTACCTCTGACTCCCAAGTGAATCTACAACTTTGTACTGACCAAAATCTAACATTTTATTTTCAACATCAACAAAGTATGAAATCAACCCCACTAATTTTCACTGGGATGTGCAATATGAGTATTTATGGTTCTCAGTTTATAACAACCACCTGGGAGTTTCCCTCCTTTGCTCTTCTACCTGCTCTGTCCCCTCTGCTCTAACTTCAAATTCTAATAATGCCTTGCAACCACAGATGGTAAGTGCAGGTTTGATCACATACAAAAGACCAATCATTGCATAAGAAACAATCATTCCAACATACCACACTATGATAAATGTGCTCCAAATCATTAAGATAATACTCTTCAATTGAATAGGGCTTGCCTTCCACTTCAAAAATATATGCAGGATTCATCTTGTTCTGAACAGGAACTGCGAAGTAGTCTGCAAACTCCTTGCAGTTGATGGTAGCAGACATCAGGACCACCTACAGATAAAAGACAGAACCACCTACAGATGAGAGACGTCGTTCCAGTAACAAAAAATGAGAATAACAATCACTGAAATGAAGCTCAACTAAAAGTCCAGGTTTGTCTTCTGCTTCATTCCTATATTTAATAACATTTAGATATTAAATAATAACCTTTATCTAATGTCATGTATTATACATATTATTATAAAGAATGCTCAGATACTAACTTTTACTATTCCTCCTATATTATTTCATCAATTGAGAAATCATATGTCTCCAATAAAGCTACAGTATTTATCTAAAAGGAAATTTTCAATCAAGGAATTTTTTAAAAATAAGTTATTAGATAATATGCTCCAGAAAACTGAGGCAGTGGACTAGCAAAGAGGAAGAGAAAGAGATCCAGAAAACCTTGACTATAGCCCAAGAAATTGCATCAAAGCTGTGCAGCAAACACAAGGCACTAGCCCAGGCCAGAGTAGGATGATGGACACTCAGGAGACAACTAGTTGTAAGGTTTGCCAAAAAGCAAATGTCAGATGATACCCTTAAGAATCCTGGTCCCAAATGCCAGAAACAGTGTCCACAGCACATCAAACGTGCCTGGAGAACGTGGCATCATTATTGAGGACTGCCAATTCCCCAGCACCCACAGGCTAAGTGGGCAACACAGCTCTCTGGCTGCCAGCTGACTACCTGCTGCATCTGGCAATAAGGGGTCTGAATCTTGGCATAAAAGTAAAGACTTGACCTCGGCACAGTTGGTGCAGTTACTGGTGGACAAACACTGGTTTCCCCCTTAGACATGAGACACAAATGGTAAAATCATACTGCTCAGAACTCATTTTGAGAAGGTTAGAAAAGCAGGTTCTGAGAGGCCACTTGGGGTGAAAGAGTGGCCCCCAGGGACACACCCAGTCACCTCACAAAATCCCTAGCCGTCATCTAAGGAGGGCAGGCTAGTGAACTGCAGTGCTTTTGGTTTCTGTTATTGTCTTTTGTTTGTTCTGCAGTGCTGGGGATCAAACTCAGGGCCTTGACCATGTCAGGAAAGTGCTCTATCACTGGGTACACTCCGCTTTTGTTTGGCGGAGCACACTGTGCCCAGCCATACTGGACTCAGCACAGCCCTGGCCTCCCCAAGCAGCCCAGCCCCTCCTGCAGACAAGACAAGGTGGCAACCTACTCAAGACATGTTAGTTCAGGGTGGGCGGGCCAGAGGACAGCAAGCGGGGACAGGGGGGAACCCTGATAGGAGAACCAAGGGACCTCTACAGTCTGGGTAGGGGGATGCAGTCTGGATATCCTTTCTCTTATACCCATATTCTCTAACAGCAGCACTCGCATAAGAAAGAAATAACCAAGGATTTGATGAGTTTTTTTTTAACTTTATAGAACAATCTAGAACTTGACTTCTAATTATTTGGCACACATACATGTCTATATATTTGGAAAATATACTGCTTCCTATATTTTTAAATAAATCATGAACACACTGAAGCTGAAAAACCTCTTGCTTCTTATTGGACAGGTTCACATTCCTCAACAGTCCCACAGTGTGGCAGAATTTCTTCTTAAATCCACCAACACTCTTAACTCTCCTTGCCACTGAAAACTAAAAAAACCTATATAATCTAGTCATTATTTTGATTTGAGTAAAAGAGAAAAGTCTTCAGATGACAATCACACAATACCTCAATTTGTTGAATTATCTTCAATGCCATTTTTAACCTAAGGTTCCTAAACAGGAACAAAAGCCCCTTCTCTCACTCATTCTCCAGTCACTCAGAGCACCAAGAAAACCCACAGTGAAGGTCAGGTTGTATTTCTTTAAAAAAATCACCAAGCTGGTGCTGGGGTTGTGGTTCTGTGGTAGAGCACTCGCCTAGAACATGTGAGGCACAGGGTTTGATCCTCAGCACCACATAAAGCATAAATAAATAAAATAAAAGTACTGTCCATCTACAACTAAAAAAAAAAAAAGTCACCAAATTAAGGTGTGGTCACCTTGGGGGTGGGGGAGGAAAAGAAATGCTTTCCTAATAAAATGAATAGATTTGAGACTCGGAGACAAACACTTCATGATTTAGAAGGCAACTGTTTTGCAGTAACAGCGAATCCTTTAGCAGTCCCACACTATAATACATGCATATCCCAAACACTTGCAAGGTGTCTCCCAAAGACCTCTGCTCAGCACAGCTGAACAGAGGGGTGATCCATGTTTAGATGACATAATTATTGTTTTTATTTTTTTTAATTGAGATGGGGTCTCACCAAGTTACTCAAACTGGCCTAGAATTAGCCATCCTTTTCCTCAACCTCCTGAGTATCTGGGATTACAGCCATGTGCCAGCAGATGCGCCCAGTGCAGATGGCATAGTTATTCTAAACCCTTCACTATTTTGCCCACATACACACCTTCCTCCTTTGGGTTCAAATAAAAAAGGGTGTTTTCCCTCCCCACAGCCATCAGTACCTCTGAACAGCAGCACATCTGCTGTCCTCCAGCTCTAGCACCTCAGGACTTTAGTGCTGTTTCCAAAATAGGGCTTCAGAGAAACTCACACACCTTTAAACCACAGTCCCCGTTCAAGGACCCAGCATTTCACTGCAGCCAACTACTACTAGGTCATTTTTTAAAGCCTGGAGAAAGTGTGAGAATTCAACACAACACAATAACCAAAAAGTGTTCCCCTCTATGCATATCAGAATGCCCCTCAGTCCACTTCCTGGAAGACCTGGAATATACTACACATAATGATGAGTTTTAAGAGGCTGGATCGAACTGTTTCTGCTAAAATAGGACAGGGAAAAACACAAATAAACAATAAGTCTTAACTTTATAAATATTCCTGTTACTCATAAAATGAAATTTACCTTCACAAAACGTGAATTTGTTCTTAAAAGTTTGCGGACTACCAAGAGCAGGAAATCCATCTCTTCTGTTCGCTCATGTACCTACAAAATAAAATAAGGGGGCGTCCCCACATGGCAACAAGCAAACATGTCACTATTAAATGAGAGGGGAGAGGGGACTTTAGTGCACCCTTGGGAGATGGGCTAACCCAGCTGTCTGTCAGCACAGCTCTTCAGGGGAGTGACAGCACTCCTGGCTCAGAGAAGGCAAAGAGCATCTGCCCACAAGCCAGAGGCTACCACGTAGGCCACTCTTACCTCAGTGTGCTCTTGAGGACCTACTGGCATTTGGGCAGAACAATGTGAAGAATCTTTGGCCCTGTCCTCTGAATGCCAATAATACCCCCAGGTCACTGGCAAATAACAATATTCCCATTTTCTCCAAGCACAGAGAACCACTGGGCCAACCCCTCATGCCCCTTGCCTCCCCTCAGCCATGGTCTAAAGGCTCACTGTTATTTTGGCCAAGTACAGGGACAAAGACGTAGCAGTCTAATGATGGCTGGAGAACCACTTGTCATGCTCCATGATGTGCAGGGAGGGCAAGGGATGGCCCTGGAAAATCTGGGCTGGTCAGAGCAAGGTTAGGGTGTGAGGCCAACAGCAGAACTTCAACAACACCAACATGGAAGTGCATTCCAGGAGACAGCTGCCTCCAGCCCTGCTCGAATGTGCAGACTTAGCCACCCCAAAATCCATGGCAGCGCCACCACCCTCCCCTTGGCCCTTCTGAACAAGCCAGGGACAAAGGGCCCCTTTGCAAAAATAATCCAGTTAACCTACACTTGGTTAGGGTATCTCTGCACACAAGGGGGTGGCAAGCTTCCATCTGAAGACACTTCTCTGTCAAATAAGAGAGATGGCCACTACATTTGAAGAAGGGGGCACTCTCCTCAGGATAAAAGCCCCAACATGTCATTTCATAGGCACTTCTATTCACAACCCGACTCCTGGCATCACTCCCCACTGAAGCAGATGTGCAGGGAAGTGCTACAGAGAAAGCATTTGTCAGCATGTATAATAGCTGGAAGTCCTCAGCCCACCACAAAGTTTCATTCTCACCTTGTCCTATCACCAACCTTGAGACATCTCATTGCAAGCCTCCCATATCTTACTTAACAAAGAAAAACCAAGGCTACAGCCAGTAAAGGACCCCCAGAGCAACCTCCCCCCCAACCACAGCCCCACTGCAATGTCCACCACTGCTCCCAGCATGGAAACCTTTCCTCTCTGAACTCTGACACTCATCTTTTACCATTTGCCCACAGATCTCACCTACCCCATCTCCAAGCCCCTGGGGTCCCCCACCGCAGGCCTCTCCCCGTGACACAAACACACCCCTCAGGAGCTACCCATCTCCCTAGGCAGCAAGGGGCTGAGAGCAGAAACTAGGCACCAATGAGACCCCTCTTTCACAGCAGGAACTCAAAACATGCTCCCTGAACAAACAACCTGCCTAAAGTGAGCTTATTCTTTTTCAAGAACTGGAAGCTAAAATGTTATCATTCCATCTTAAACTGCCTATCTTCAACTCTGGCGCTTACATTGCTTCTAAATCTCAAATCATTCCAGAGAATGTGATCAATTTTATCTATAAACCTAATTCTCCAGGCACATTCAGTATATTCACCCTGGATGCTGGCAACTCGGTGCTGCATCAGGCAGCTATGGCCATGGGGTGATGGCACAGCACACCCCCGCCATCCCTTCCACTACTCCTGTAGGGCGAGTTCTTGCAGAGAGCAGCCACCTCTGTTCAACCATTAGAAAGAATGTGGTCAAGGATGCAGTGTGTCTGTTACTCACCTATGTATATGCACAGAGAGCTACTTAGTGAGCAGACATCAGACGAAAAGCAAAGGTGGGCCTCAGCACCACAGGCTCTGGAGTATGCTCTGGGTGCTGCAACACCATCTGTTCCAGCAGCCTGATCACTGAGCATTACTAAGCTTCAGGTTCCTTTCATGTAAAATGAGCTCTCGACCATAGTAGAGCCCAATAAGGGACAGCCTATTGTGACTACTTATTAAATCTGAATTTTATTTCTACCTAAAGACACTCAAAATTGTCAATAAAAAAAATTCTGAATCACGCTGTCCCCGACACTACTTTGAGGGAATGCCAATCACTTCCACCTTCTCCTATACACCCACGGTGCTATAAAGCCAAGTAAGCATGTGCAAGAGCATAGCACACCAAACAGCCCTACCTATGGTGCCCACTGTTTTCACACCTCCAAAGAGTGGCAGGGCCTGGTGGCAGTGGCTGCCCAGTCAGCTGGACTTTCTGAGCGCCAGGCTCCCCTCATGCCTTCCACAGAACTATGGACTAGCAGACATTTCTACCCTCTAGAAATGAGCCAAGCCTCTCAGGACAGAATTGCTGAGGAGGTTTAAAACACAGGAAGTTTTGGTGGAGCCATTTCCAAAGCTCCTGGGAAAATTGTGGTATTGGAAATATAAACATCGATTAAAATATCCCATTCTACTGAGAAATCCAAAATGTACTGAGAAGGAGAAAAATAAGAAAGCTAAACCAGGCACAAAGACAGGGTTCACAGTGCTTTATTAGGGTTTTGGGTTTTTTGTTTTATGAACAGTAAATAGAGCAATAATTTCTATTTTATTGTGGGTTTTTTTTGTTTGTTTGTTTGTTTTGCTTGCACTGTTAGGGGCTGAATCCCAAGCCTTACAAATGTTAGGTCAGAGCTACACACCCAGTCCAATTTATTAAAAAGTCCTTGATTTACTAGATAGAAAATGCCTGTGATGTGACTGAAAACATGCACACACCACATGGTTCTCCTAACTGTCTTTCTGTGGCAGGTGTCTCCCCTTACAGAAGGGGAGCGGTGAATAGCCCCAGCCTGGAGCCCATGTGGATGGTCTCTGCCCCCACAGCCAGGGCACCAGAGAGAGCAACACATAAGGCAAATAGCTCCAGTAAAACCTCCGCTACAAAATCAGTTCCAGGCCTGACTAGGCTACAGCCTGCCAATCCCCAGTCCTCGACAAAGCAATCTTTTCCTAGTCCTCAACTTTCTGCTCCCATAATTTGAAACGAAGAAGGAAGAATTTAAAAATTCACATTCATAAGTAGAAAGGGCAGTTGTAGACACAAAGTACTCGAGGCCCCATTACAGGAGGACACACTGCAGGAGACCTGCCCGTGTTCTGCACCTGAAGGCCCACTAAGGGCAGAGAACTCACTTCATCAATGAAGACGTGTGTGAACTCCATCAAACTCTTGGCACTGACTATCTTCTGAAGCAGGACTCCAGTGGTCATGTAGATTAACCTGGTATCTTCTGTTGCTATTTTCTCTAGTCCTACCTAAAATTGGGGAAGGAAGGGAGATGGGGGGAAAGGTCAGGTTTAAATGGCTCCCATTAACCACCAAAACAGGGTATGTCCATTTTATAAGGACGGTAAGGAATTTAAAAGGATTATATTTCAGAAGACGGTCCAAATTGAAGTCAAGTCCTCAATTTGATTTCTTCTTCCTTTCTGGGTAGGGGGGCTGGTTTATCTAGTCATACTGCCTAAAACATTTTCATGTTATGACTACTGTGTATGAAAACACCTTCTAGACAACAGTGGTGTAATTAAAAGAATAAAATTATAAAAGCTAAGAGCCTGAGTGAGAATCCTCACTTCTCTCCTGTTCAACAGGGTAAGAAATTAAAAATTACTTTCAAGAAATTCTTTTTTTTTTAAATTTATTCCATGGTTCCACTCTAAGTAAATTGGCTTCATTTTCAGTGCTAGTAGAAAACAGTCACATACTATCATCAACTTACATAGAAAACACAGCAGACAGAGCTCAGTTCTCGCTCCCATGCTCACCTGATAGCCCACCAAACCACCGAGAGTCCAAGCACGCTCTTTGCTGATCCACCTGGCAATGCTGCTGGCACCTATCTTCCGTGGCTGGGTGACCACAATGTTGCAGTAGGCACTGCGCTGAATGTAATGGTCCAAGATGTACTGCGGGAGCTGAGTGCTCTTACCACTTCCAGTGGCACCATGTATAATTACCACAGAATTGCTTTCTATCAAAGAAATAACCTGAAATTTTTAAAAAGTTACCTTTCAAAATTGGCACAAAATTGACAACAATGTAAAGTATTATTTATCTTAAGAAGACTTTTTGTCTTCCTTTAAATAAAATTTATTAATTAACCATCTAGACATCACAAGAGAAAGTAAGAAGGCTATAAATGGTTGCCACCTTTAAACCCAATCTAGATTTCTATGCTCTTAAGTCTAAATTGCTATTGATTCAAAATTTTGTCATAAATCTGAATGTGATTCTACATGAAAACAAAGCTGTTATTATACTCAAGTGGTTTTAAATAAACATCTACTTCTCCACTTACAGATTATACAGAACATTCTAAACTCCAATCTGATTCCTCCCCACCATCCCCCCACTTCAAGCTCTCTTATGCTTATAGCAATATATATCGTTAAAGAATACAAATTAGAACTGGGGATATAGCTTAGTTAGTAGAGTGACTGCCTTGCATGAACAAGGCCCTGGGTTCAGTCCTCAGCACCACCAAAAAAAAAAAAAAAAAAAGAATACAAATTATTCTGAATATTGGCCTCTAAAAATTAGTAAAGTATGGGCTGGAGCTCAGCGGTAGTGCACTTGCCGGGCATGTGTGAGGCATGGGTTTGATTCTCAGCACTACATAAAAATAAACAAAAAAATAAAAAATAAAAAATAAAGGTCTACCAACAATTTAAAAAATTTTAAAAATTAGTAAAGTATATCTACTCAACAAAAAGTTACATGATTGAATCTTAAGCAAAATAAAAATGAAATCTGGAACATTTTTCACTGTTTTTCCCTTGTAACTGCTTTATCCACTAGGCTAGTTGGTAATGGTTTCAATATACTTCCTTTTAACCTTATTTAATAACAGGTAAGTAATCAGAAACTTAACCATCCTCCTGCTAGAATTGGCCTGGCATCCATAACAAAATGATCTGTAAATGACTGACAAAATCAATCCTAGGCACAAAATGGGCCAGTACTACAAGGAGAACCCAGTAGAGATGCTGAGCACAAACTTATTTCTAAGGAGACCTGGTGGTGAGTTTCTTAAATCAGCTCTGCTGGGGCGGGGCCAACAATAACTGACAGCTACTGCAGAGGCTGACAAGGCCATCTGGATGGAGGCTAAGCACAATGAGCACAAGCCAACAGGAAAATCAGCAGCATGGTCCTAGGGAGCCACCTCCATGGAGCCCCAGGCTAAGCTCCTCAGCCTCTACCCACAGAGCCTTGCACACCATAGGTGGGCTCATCTGCTCACTCTCACATGGTAAACCAACAGTGTTGGGCCCCAGGCATCTATTCAACAAGCAAAATTACATTATGACAAAAATGATTTTACCTCTTCCTTACATCGATTTATAGGCAAATCAGGGTATTTATAAGTTGTCTCTGGGATGCATGTTGCATTGCTTAATTTAGCCAAAGGCGGCCTTGGACCTGGATTCAGACAAAACAAACAAATACAATGGACTAGCTTATCTGAGAAAATACAAAGTACAGAACCCAATGTTATTCTGATCTATCTATATGGCATGTATATGTACACATGCAAATAAAAAAAGCACATTTCCTACAGGTTAATACGGCCAGCAGGCACATTAGAAACTTCCCTTAGATTAAAATAAAAGAAGAAAACAGTGAGAGGGAGAGAGGGGGGGAGGGACCTAGAACAGCGAGGACACTTCCATCACAGTAAACCATACTTCTTCCCAAGGTAATCTCCTGCAAAACAGGACAAGTCACTTATTAAAAGGTGCTTAAATGGTTGGCCTTGGTGGTACACGCCTGTAATCCCAATGGCTCAGGAGACTGAGGCAGGAGGATTTTAAGTTGAAAGCCAATCTCAGCAACTTAACGAATCTCTAAGCAACTTATTAAGTCCCTGTCTCAAAAAAAAAAAAAATTTAAAAGGGGATGAATGTTGGGGTGGGGCAGGGATGTGGCTCAATGGTTAAGCACCCCTGGGCTTAATCCCTGATAACCAAAAAAAAAAAAAAGTGCTGAAATGGAATCTTAATAGAATACACCCACTTTACTACTAAAATAAGCCAACAAATAAATCACACACTACTTAAAACTCCAGGCCTGGTGAAAGGGACTACATCACCCTGCTGAGGGTGCCCTTCTCAATATATGCCCTGCTGTGGCTGCCCTAAAACCCTGAACGACTTCTGGCCATCATTTGGCAAGCTGACCAACTATCAAATTCTTGGAGTATAAGCATTCGCTGGGAAATAAATTTTATCTCCAAAATAAATAAACTCTTTAGGCTTACTCTCTCTCTTTCCTAAATCGCTCCCCTCTCTGGATGCCCCCTCCTCTTGGAGCCCTTTTCCTCCCTCCCCAAGCTGGCTCTTCCTTTCTGTTCCAGCGGCTCCTCCCTATCACTGTCCCACCTGATAAACATGGACCCAAGTTTTTCTTTCATAATTGGTCTAATAACATACAATTAAGATGTGGCTATTTTTTTTTTCATTTTATTTTTGGCCCTGCTGGGAATGGAGTCCAAGGCCTCCCCACACTGAACAGCTCTACCTGTCTTAACTCTGCAATGAGAGGAGCCAGATCTGTTGTAATCACTCAGAGCAGAAGAAAAAAAAATGTTTCTTTGTGGAAAACAGTACTCTTCCTAAGGGGTCTCTGCACTGATGGGGGATGTTCTCCAAGTCCCACCCTGCACAGCTTCCTAGGCTTCTCTAAAGCAGGGAATTTTTTTTTCTTATTATCACACCTCGCTTTCATCCAGTACTCCTCCCGGCTTTTAAGAGGGTCACCGATACTTCTTGCCCTCCCAGTCTATGTGCCTAGGCCCTGGAACACAATCAGGAAAGGGAGAAGCCACACACTCTGAGTAAGGACACACACAGCAGGGGCAGAGGAACAAGCAAACAAGCTAGGGACAAAGTGGAGCCAGAGGCTGAGGGAAGAGCTCTCCAAGAGGAAAGAAAAAAGGTTCTTTGAGGAGAAAAAAAACAGGAGGCTTAGAGACTTAGAGACTATCTTTCTGCTTAGAGACTTGAAGCCCTAGTTCACTGTGCTGCTAAACGAACCCTGTTACTCTGACAATACTGATGTGACTTATATGACTTGATTACTTGCATTTTGAAGGTTGTTACTTACAGATAGAAATTTCACAGGGAAAAAATGCCAAAAGCCCTCATTGCACTGTCTAAACTACGGCCCTTCTCCTGGTGCCACAAAAACACCACCTGACGTTTTCAGGTCACTGGCTGAAGCAGACCCAGCACACAGGGAGCCGCCTCTGCACACACAGCTACAGGGCAGGCAGAAGAAAGAGAGCACGTGACTCCATCAGCTTCGCTTCAGCATCAGAACAGAAAGGAAAAGCAATGAGGGTAATCTAAGGCAACTAACAGACTACATGCAACAAAGTGAAGTGCAGAAGTAGCAGGACAAAGACTACAGCCTCAAAATTTGCTACTCTCCTTTTTCCATTGTCTCTTTATCCTAACTTGATAAGATTAAAATAGTTTATATAAACTGGGAAAATCCTAAAAATCACTAGTTCTCTTTCCAAAGCAATCCTACAATTTAAAATATAATCCAAAGTTTCACAATTAGAGATTCCAAAGAGTACACAAAAGATTTTAACTAATGAGTGGCACCCCAGGCCATATGGAGAATATAATGGCATTTGCTTTAAAATCCAAACAGTGGACACTACAGAAAAAAAGATTGATGCATTTCTAACTTAACCATAAAATTAAATCTTCGAAACAGCTAATTACATATCAAGTTCTTCAAGGACAGAATGGTTCTGCACACAAAACTAGCCCAACTTGACAGGGGGGTTCCCTTCTCAGACACTCTACAGAGGCCAAGCTCTTAAAAGCTCAGAGAGCTACTTGGAGGTTGAACAACCACTAAAGACACCCCAAATTAAAAAGGAGGCAGAACTGTGGCTTTTCATCACCACCCAAAGATACTACCCTGGACAAACTCAACTGCCATGAAAGAGCAGAAAAGTCCCCAAGGAGATCTGAACCTGGAGCTGGGCTCTTCAGACAGGAGAGTTTCTGCTTACCAATGCCATTCCAGCTCCAGCTCTAAAAACTGATTGACCTTTAACTATAGGAAATGATTCTAACGTAATCTACAGAAATTCACTGAGCATCTTTCCTTGAATTTCTATTTAGAAACAATTTTTAAAATACTTACAAATGAAACATCAGCAATATTTCACCAAATCAAAAGTATTTTATAACTAGATATAACACAATGTTCAGATGAAGCCTGCAGGGCTGGCTAGAGTTAGGGGTAGCAGTGTCATCTCATGGTTTTCATATAAGGAGACAGAAATAGAAATCGCCCTGTGTCTATGTATGTGTCTATCCACACTGCATGTCCACAAAAGGTCCCCCCGGTCCAGGCAGTATCTCCCAGCTGCTTAAGTCCACTCTCACCACTCCAATCAAGCCTTGAAAAAGCCACAATGTTCTTTCCCCAACACAAACCTAAGCATGTGACACCCTTCCTCCCTTCCCACTCATCTCCCCTGACAAGAAAAAAAAAAAAAATTGAACCTTCAGTAGCTTCCCACTGCTCTGCCCGTTAAGACCAAACTTCTTGGCCATGGCTGTGGGTCCCATCTCTGGACACGCCATCTTGCACAACCTCATTCATCCAAGGCAACTGCATGAGTTTATGTTGCTGCTGTAATGCGCTTCCACACATATTCTTTCTCCACAGTTCTAGAGATCTGAGCCACAGTCAGTTGACTGGGCAACTTCAAGGCATGAACGTGCCCTCCTACGCCTGTGGGGAAGGCTTGTTGGCTTCTCAGGCTGCCTTGCACTGCTTGCTGGTACCTGTCCTCAGAGCACTTCACCTATAGCTCCCCCACTGGCTCTGACCCTCCTGTTTCCCTCTTAGGAAATCCCTGGGTTGAACAATAGCTATCTGCAAAACCTTCCCACCTCAAGATCTGCAACTCACATCTTCAATGTCTCTTTTACCATGTGGGTAGCACTTTCACAGGTTCTAGGAGTAGGGTGTGGACCTCGCTGGGGCGCTAGTATCTAACCTACAGAGCTAACCCCACTGGCCCTCCCATCCCTCCCTACTCTCTACTCCCAGCAATAATGGCCTCCTCCTTCAGGGCTGGCACCAGGCTTCCTCCCATCACAAGCTTCCCTCCATCCTCTCCCCACATTGCCACTGAGCTTAATTCTACCTGCCCTTCCACTCTAAGCCCAATTGTCCCTTTACTGGTAGCATTTTATGCCCCCCAGAGCTCTTTTAAAGTACTTAACTCCAAAAGCATTTACTTATGCAACTCCTTGACCTCAATAAGATCTGGAGGAGGAGTTATTCCATTGACTTCCCATGCTGGCTCACACACGCCTCAATGGCTGCTAGTGGCTGAACATACCCTCCTCAGGTAGCCAAAGCTGCAGGTCAAGTGACTGCCCGGTAAAAAACTCCAAGTGTATTAAAAAACCACAGACAGAAAGCAAAGAGCAGTTTCAAATATGAGTCAAAATCGTAAATTGGGAGAACAGACACTCTGAACTGCAGGCATTCATTTGTAATCTAGCAACTTCTTAACAGTTGAAATCCCAGATGGCAGACTTCGGGATCACATGCAGTATGCAATGGACTGTGTGTGTGTCCCAGGCCAGCAGAGGTGTAATAGGAAGGACTGTATCACATAGAGTTATCTAGAAACTAACCAGCATGCTTCCCCAAATTAAAGCATTAGATGACAGACCTCTCTCCACAGTAACTCACAGGGCTCCTCCACGCCCTAACAAGGCTGCACAGCACCTCACCACCCCTCTATTCTGAGGAGGAAGTTCAACACTTCCTAGACTTCCCATAAGTAAGCAATGATGCAACAGACATTCTTGTGTGCACAACCTTGTACTGCTCTTAGCATAAGGAGAAGCTGCATCAAAGGGCACAGGTATTCTGAACTATCACTTCTAATAATAATGCACTCAACTATTCAGACAAATCTCTCTCCTGAGGCCACTTAAAGATGCTAGGTGACATACACAAACATCTCCTTAAAGGCACTGCAGGGACAATGATCCAATGATCACATATCAGGCCAATGTCTACACTAAGGCAAGAACACAGAGGAAGGCAAAGGAGCCAAGGCTGCTTTTGCCTTAAGGTGAAAGATAAATGAATTAATCAGACTAGAGTACAATGACCCCATGCCTCCCCAAAATTAAAAACACAAAACTAAATAAAATGTGTCATAGATAATAGTTCAGAATTTTCTAAAACTGATAAAAAATACAAATAAATCCCAAAAAGGATAAGGATTTATATAGTAGTACCCTCATTGTACGGATGAGATATCACCATTATTAAAAAGGCTTAAAAAAGAAAAGGGGCCAAGCACTATGGTGTATGCCTATAATCCCAGCAACTCAGGAAGCTGAGGCAGGAGGCCCACAAGTTCAAAGCCAACCTCACCAACAGCAAGGCCCTAAAGCAACTTAATGAGACCCTGTCTCCTCTTAATAAAATATCTTAAAAAGGGGTGCTGGGGGGGTGGGGATTGTGGCTTAATCCTCAGCACATCAAAATAAATAAATAAATAAATAAATAAATAAATAAAAAGTATTGTATCCATCTACAACTAAAAAATATTTTTTTAAAAAAAAGTGGGGGTTCTGGGGATGTGGCTCAGTGGTTAAACACCCCAGGTTTAATCCTTGGTACAAAAAAAAAAAAAAAAAAACAAAGAAAAGAAAAGGGAAATATTCGTGTAACCCCAACTTCTATTCCTAAGTCAGAGTGTGAGTATACCAGATAGGAAAAGGGAAGAGGAGCTTCCTGGCTGGATCAATAGGAAGTGCACCACAGTCAACCTTTACAAAGCAAAAACTCAACAGGGAGCTTCCAACCACACGAACAGGGCCTGACACTACAAAAGCACTAAAGCAACTTGTTCCAAACGTTACACATCATGCTTTGTTAAATTTTCATTTTAATGTTCATTGTTAAAAAAAAGCAACTCCTACAGTAAGTAATAGAAAAAATTAAGTAGTTTTAATTAATAATAAAGCAAAGAATCCTTATTAATATTCAAAAAACAGACAATTTAGGAACTATAAGAAAAAAGTGAGCATTCTATAATCTATCATACACTCATGCCCCAAAACATTAACAAGTAATGTGATTTCTTATTTTAACAAAAACACCATATTTTTTAAACTTTTAAGAACATAATGTGTGAACACTAACACATCATACTTTAAATATACATATTTAAAGATGCCTGTTTACCTGGCCCACAGGTTGGTTGGTCGCTGTTATACATATCAAATTCTTGTGCTTCAAGTTGTCTGTATTTGTTAATATACTCCATTTCCGAGCTCCTCTGGCTGAGTGACCTGAAAAGAATAGTAAAACATGGATACTATTCCCCAAAACCACCAGACCTCTGTGTGCCAGAGTTCCTGTCTCCTTAGTTTACACTAAGTTATAGGGGAACATGCAAATAGCCAAGAAGCAAACTAAGATACACTCAAACTCACTGCTACCAGGCAGATGCAAATTCAAACAATGAGAACCTGTTTTTCACACACTAATGTTGCCAAAAAAGAGCAAACAGCCTCAGAATATTTAGGGGGAGGTTGGGTGAGTAGAATGTGACCATTTATCCTAAAGGGAAATCTGTGGTATCTCCTAAAATGTTAAACACACAGCTCCTACAATCAAAACTTCCCTGAGTGAAATACTCACACCTGTAAACACTCACATGCATTCAGCAAACACCAACTGAGCACCTGCATGTGTGAGGTGCTCTCAAGACACCAGGTACAGCGCAGCGAACAGAGCCACATCCTCGCCCTCTCAGAACTACCATCCTGGTGAATAAGACCCAATATGTAAGATGCTATGAATGCAGCTGAGAAAGTAAAACTGCCAGAGTGCGAAGAACTCCAGGGAGGAAGAGCACTTTTCATGATATTCATGATGATTAAAATTTGAAAAACACATCCTTAATGTGCATGGTGTTTAAAGATTACCACAGCTCTGTTCACGTCAGTTGATAAAAATGCTCAGGACATTAAGTATCATAAAAATGGCAAGTACAGTGACATCCATAACATGCTATCAATATGCATGCTAAATTGTATTGTGCTTTTGTTCCCACTGACTAATTTAAGGCAACTGTTGTCAGAGAATGAGTGTGTATTGCTACTGATTCACTCAATATGATGGATAACTTGACTGGGCCAAGGGATGCCCAGATAGCTGGTAAAATACCATTTCCAGCTTCATCTTTTTTTTTTGAGAGAGAGAGGAGAGAGGAGAGAGGAGAGAGGAGAGAGGAGAGAGGAGAGAGGAGAGAGGAGAGAGGAGAGAGGAGAGAGGAGAGAGAGAGAGAGAGAGAGAGAGAGAGAGAATTTTTTAATATGTATTTTTTAGTTTTTGGCAGACACAACATCTTTGTTTGTATGTGGTGCTGAGGATTGAATCCAGGCCGCACACATGCCAGGCGAGCACGCTACTGCTTGAGCCACATCCCCAGCCCTCCAGCTTCATCTTGTGAAGGCACTTCTGAAAGAGATCAGCTTTTGAACCAACAGACTAAGCAGACACTCCCCAACATTGGTGAGAAGTCATCATCCACATGAGGCCTACCCAAACAGAGCAAAATGAAGGGAAGGATATAATATCTCTGTCCCCTGAGGTGGGACCACCATTTTCTTCTGCCCTCAGACACAGAAGTACCTGGACTTTGGGCTCCAGTACACGCACTAGCAGCTCCCCCAACCCCAGGTTCTCATATCTTCAAACTTCAACTGAACTATACCACTGGCTTTCCTAGTTCCCCAGGATATCACCGGACTTCAAGTCTCCATAATCCCAGGAGCCAATTCTCACCATAATCATCCATTTTATCGGTCCTGTTTCTCTGGAGAGCCCTGATACACTTTAATAAAATGCTATTCACTTTAGAGCTTTCTTTTGCCTAATGCTAATAATTATAGCACCATTCTTTTGGTTACTGTTTGCCTGATATTTGTTCACTAGTTCACTCAATAAGTAAGTGAAATCTGACTTTGTGCCTGGCACTCTTCTGAGCACCTAAGCTGGGAACGGTCACCAGCACAGACTGCCCTCCTGGAACTTACAGTCCAGCTGGGGAAGGAGTAAATGAGTAAAACCAAAGAGGGTTAGATAAGGGCATAGGGGGAAATAAAACCAGAAGGAAAGATTGGGCAAGAAAGACTGCAACATTAAACACAGTGACAGATGACATTGAAGCAAAAGTCTGAAGAAGACAGTTGTACAGCTACTCACAGAGAAAGCTCTCCTCCCCAAGAATCCTGGGAAGCCCTGAGGCCAGAGTATACCCAATGTGAACAACAGAGCCTGCAAAAGGACAACAGGAAGGTGATACTCAGAAAGGTACAGGGGAGAACTGGGGATACCTGGGGAGGGTCGGGGAGTAACTAGAAAGATATTGACTGCTGTTCTGAGTAAGATGGGATTTGAGCACACAGAGAGGTATAAATATCTGACTCCTGCTTTAAGGGTGAACAGGTGAAGAGGCGCACAGCAGACCCCCACCATCAACACTGACTGTTGCAGCAATGAACCAGAGTGGCACAAAGATCAATGGAAACAGGACCCTGGGAAGACTGCACAGGCAGGGCCAACCACACTTGTGACAGAGTAGAGCATGGAAAATTAAAGCTAGCACCTAATACCCTGTACAGAGTGTTTCCCAATGATCTGGGGCCTCTGACAAGCCAATAGCAGCAGGCAGATGAGGGAAGAAGGAAGGCCAAGATGCAAAGCCCCACCAAGCCAGGGGTGTTTGTCCCTTGTTTCTTCTGGTGTTCCTGACCTGTACTCACTCCAGGGCAAGGTCCACACAGGAGCACTGTCCAGGCGGAGGGCCAGGAGAAACCTTCAGCTCTGCCTCAAGGGGCAGCAAAAGGGCTGTCAAGGGTTCGCAACCAGGGCAACTGCCATTTTGCCTCTTTTCTCCATTCTCTCATTCTGGCCCACAAGCAATACCATGGCAGGCAACAGCAACAGCAGCACCACGGGGCCAGCAGGAACCTAAGCCTCCCTTCCCACGGAACAGCTGTGCTAAGGGAGGATGGGCAGTTCCTACTGCCCCTCTCCTGTTCAGCCCTCCCCCTGTGTGGCCCAGGGTGTAGGTGCAGTTGGATGATGTTGGCTACAGCTGCAGGAAGGAAAGGGCTTAGAAAATGAACCCGAGGCTGTTCGTAGAGTGCTGGGGTCAGCACTGGGCTGCTCATGCTCTGACCCTTAAGAGCCATCAGACTCAAAACAAGGCTGAGGGCAGAATGACCACCAGGGGGCACATGTGCTGGACAAGAGGTAGGCTGCACAGCAATGGCTCTGAAAACCAGCCAGATGCTGGAGACCGTAGCCTGAACACAAATGGGTCAGCTGCACTCCCCACAGGATTTCCACAAGACCCAGAGACCCTTAATATAATATTCACAATGCCCAGAATATATGTCAAAATTACTTGGCATATGAAGACCAGGAAATTCTCCTGGGTGGAGCAATGATCACTTGCTTATCCAATTTGGGGACCAAAAAAATCTAACCCCTATCATCACACCAATTTCAAATCAAGTGCAAACCAACTACATGTCCAGGTACTTCCGTTTTTAAGGCCATAAAACCAATATTCTATATTTGATAATTTGGAATAGATTATACTTCAAGAGACAGAAAGTCAAAAGGAAGGTATGAGTAAGCTAAGCTATATTATAATTTAAAATTTATGACAAATACTTCTATGAAACATAAAAGGCAAGAACTGTGGTCACATGCCCATTTGCCACACATTACAAAGAAGCACACCATGAACTCCTGTAAATCAAGAATATATAACAACCCCACAGCAATGTGACAAAAAGTAAATATATTGGTATCAAGTAAAACATCTCAAGAAGGAAATACTGAAAAAATTGATATCTTAGCTTCTTATCAAACATTAACTATAGTTTTCAGTTTTCCTGTTGTGGTATATCTACCAAAATGTACCACTCGACTGTTAAGGACTCTCATAATGTGTAACTGTGGCCACCATCCAGCTCCATGACTGTTCCCATGTTACAAATCCAAACACCATACACACTACACAGCAACTCTCCATTTGCCTCTACCACAGTGTTGGCATGACCCTTCTACTTTCTACAATTTTGACTAGTCATCTCATTTCAGTGGAATCTCATATTACTATTTTGCAACTGGCTTATTTCACCTAGCAAAATATCTATGTTGTCACAGGTCATAATTTCCTTCCTTTTTAAGGCTGCAGTATTCCGCTGCAAGGAGAAACCACATTCTGCATACCTATGCTATGGTTTAGAGATGAGGTATCCACCAAAAGCTCATGTCAGACGAAGCAAGAAAATTTAGAGGTGAAATGATTGGGTTATGTGAGCCTTAACCTAATCACTACATTAATCCCAACTGGAAGCTAGGGTGTGGCTAGAAGAGGTAGATCATTGGGGGTGTACCTTGGGGTTTATATTTTGACCCTGGGGAGCTGAGCTACTTCTCTCTGCTTCCTAGCTGTCTTGTACTGGGCTGCTTTCCTCCTTCACACCCTTCCACCATGATGTCCTGCCTCACATTAGGCCCAGAGCAACACAGTCAGCCATCTATGGACTGGGACCTCTAAAACCATGAGCCCCAAATAAACTTCTCTTCCTTTAAAATTGTTCTTGTCAGGTCTTTGAGTCACAGCACTGAAAATGATAACTAAAACACCATTCACTGTCAATGGACATGACACTGGTTGCCTCTGCACTTAGCTCCTTGAATGATGCTGCTGACGAATGTAAGTGTAAAAACATCTCTTTGAGACCCTCCCATTCTACTCTTTTGGATTTAAACCCAGCCGCAGAATTGCTGGATCATATGGCTAATTCTATTTTAAACTTTTTGAGGAACCACCATACCGTCTCCCATGAAAAGCACACAAAGGTTCCAGTTTCTCTACCTCCTTGTCTTTTTGATAACAGCCATCCTAATGAGTTTGAAGTAGTATCTAATTGTAGTTAAAATCTGCATCTTCTCATGAGCTTATATATCATCTTTGGAGAAATATCCATTCAATTTCATTTGTTTTTTGTTTTTGTTTTTGTTTTTTGTTTTTTTTTTTTGCAGTGCTGGGGATGAAACCCAGGCCCCAGTTCTCCTCTGCCCATTTTTGAATTGAGCTTATTGTTGCTGCTGCTATGGAGTTTTAGGAGTTCTTAGACAGTGTGTGTATTAATCTGATGACTCTCAGATACTTTTTCCCACTCCAGGAACTGCTTTTTGACTGTGCCAATGGTCTCTTGACGTACAAATGTTAATTTTCCTGAAATCCAACTTACCAATATTTTTCTTTTTTTCTTTGGGTTTTCAGTGTCATATGCAAGAAATCACTGCCAAATCCAATGACATGAAGTCTGAAGAGTTTCAGTTTTAGGTCTCACATTAGCTCTTTCATCTATTTTTAGTTAATTTTTATATGGCAAAAGGCAAGGATCCAATTTCCTTCTTTGCCTATGGATATCCAGGTGTTTTTTTTTTTTTTAACTTCATTTGTTGGGAAATAAAACTGTCTTTTCACCTTAAATGGTCTTGGCATCCTTACAGAAATAATTCCACCATATATGCAAAGGTTTATTTCTGGGCTTTCATTAATCTACTCCATTGGAATGTATGCCTTTATTCTAGCACTACAATTTTTTATTTACTATAGCTCTGTAGTAAGGTTTGAAATTAGGAAATGTGAGTACCTCCAGTTTTACTTTTTCAAGACCAATTTAGCTATCTGAAGTCACTTAAGATCCCATATGAATTTAAGATGGGTTCCTATTCCTGCAAAATACATCACAAGATTTTTTGATAAGAGATTGCAATAAAGCTGTGGAACTGACATCTAAACAATATTAGATCTCCCAACCCATCAATATGGGGCATTTCCACTTGTGTTCCTTCTTTAAGCAATCTTTTGTACTTTTCATCAGATGAGTCTTTTGCTTTCTTGGTTCATAAGTATTCTATGCTTTTTGGTGTTGTTTATGTTTATTTCTAGTGTATACAAATACAACTGACTTTTGTGTGTTAACTTTGTATCCTGTTACCTGTTATTAGTTCTCACTGGTTTTTGTATGTGTGGATCCTTTAGTGCTTTCTCCATGTAAGATCACATTAACTGTAGAGAGATAATTTTACTCCTTACTATTCAATTCAATGACTTTCATTTTGTCAACATAAATAACAAAAGATTTTCCAATGATAATGATTTCAATTTGAAATGAGCATAGCAAGTGCAAATGAAAAAATGAATACACAAAGTATGGGTCTACTTAGGGAGATGAAGAAAAAGTTTTTGTTTTCATTTGGTTTGGTTTGGTGGCACAGGGGATCAAATCCTGGGCCTCATGAATGCTAGGTAAACACTCAACCACTGAGCTAAACCCCCAGCCCAAGACAAGGGTTTTTAAAGATGAAAAGAAGAATACATGAAAGTTATTTTGTGACAAAGAGTACATGGGCTACAGGCAATTATCATAGGAAGTGACTTAGTTCATTAGTGAAGACAGTGTTTCATTTCAGGTGTGTGTTCTTGTGCATCTGGCTAGCCGTCCTTGTGACTCGTGTAGCAAGCTAAAATTTGGAAAAGCCTTGGCAAAAGCTCTTATATGCATAGGAGCCCTTCAGATAATCTTTTACAGTTCTTATCTGTAGGCATGTGCACAAGGGCTCTCCCTTCATACAGAACCTCCTGACTCTACTTTGAGTTTGATACAGTGACTCCTCCTTGGTATTAACAACTTTCTCTATTCTTTTTCTTGCATAGTTGATCTAGCTAGAACTTCCAGTACTGTACTGAATAGAAGAAGTGGCAGAGGCTGGGCTATAGCTCAGTGGCAGAGCACCTACCTAGCACATGTGAGGCACTGGGTTCAATCCTTAGCACCACATAAACAAATAAAATAAAGGCATACTTTCCATCTATAACTACAAAAAAAATTTAAAAAGAAGTAGACATCCTTGCCTTATTCCTGATCTCGGAGAAAAGTTTTCAGTCATTCATTATTGATTGCGACATAAATTATAGGCTTCATATGTAGCATTTTTTTATGTTGAATTTCCTTATACTTGTAGTTTAAAGTGTTTTTATAAAAACAATCCCTCATAAAAATGTGGGATTATATTTTGTTTTTATGGGGCTGAGGATTGAACCCAGGGCCTTGTGCATGTGAGGCAAGAGGTCTACCAACTGAGCTATATTCCCAGCCCAGAAATATGATTTTTAACTTGGAAAAAAAAAAGTAATCCAGAACTTTTAATCTAATAGCAAAGGAATTAAAAAACAGAAGTTTAGTCTCCCCATAATGAAAATTCTTTATTTGCAATCTAACAATTGAATACTTTATCCAATGACTTTGATTATATCATCTAAAAAGCTGTTCCTGGCTCCTGAGTTTGCCTTGCAAGGTTCCCTAATTTTATTTTTCCAGACTTACCTTTCTGTATAATTCCTTATACCTCTAGAAATTTTACATATATACCCAGCACAAACAACATGGCCCTATTTTACTTGGACTCTTTAAAAAAATTTTTTTTGAGAGAGAGAGAGAGAGAGAATTTTTCAGTTTTTTTTTTTTTTTTTTTTTTTTTTTTTTTTTAGTTATCGACAGAACATCTTTGTTGGTATGTGGTGCTGAGGATCGAACCCGGGCCGCACGCATGCCAGGCGAGCGCGCTACCGCTTGAGCCACAACCCCAGCCCCTCTTTAAAAATTTTATACCATTTAGCTTAACAAGATATGCCTAGAAAACTGTGACAACCAAAAGCTGGTTTTTTTTAATAGTTCAAGCTCTGTCTTCCCATAAAATATCCTAATAGTGTTATAATTCATTGAAGTAATTCATTTAACTCAATAAAATATTTAATAAATTCCAATGTTAATCTGATTTTACCTTTATAAACAGAAAATATTCATTAAAAGTACTTCCTTATTTCAATCTTCAAACACACATGTTCTTGATCTACATATTAGTAGGAGGAACACTAGAGATTGATATGTGGTCTCTACTTCAATACAACATCAGGAGAAAGAAAGAAATTAATTTGGAACAATACAAGTAGCATACAACAAGTGCTACAAAAACTGGTTTATATGAGTAAGTTCAAAAGAAGGTTACTCCCTGTGAGCTGAGGTGAAAAGAAAAGAACTGTGAGCCTGGCATGGTGGCACACGTCTATACTCCCAGCAACTTGGGAGTCTGAGGAAGGTGATCATAAGTCAATTTCTGCAACTTAGACCCTGTTTTGAAATAACAAAATAAAAGGTCAGCGGCATGGCTCAGTGGTAGAGCACCTCTGCGTTTGTTCAATCCCCTGTACTGACCAAAAATTTTTTTAAATTGGAATTTGGTATTCAAACTGACCCCTGAAAAAGAATTATGGTATGGCTACATAGTTGAGAAAGAATAAGCATTTAAGAAGAGTCAGTGTAATTAGAGCTGAGGGATCAAAAGCAAGAAAAAGTGTGGGACAGTCAGGCCTGGCACTGGGATGATAGCAAGGAAAGAGCCAGGTGGGAAGGGATAACAAGGCTGCATAGAGCCTCAAATGGAAACCTGGTTTCTGTCCATATTCAATATACTCTGTTATATTTTCATCACCATTTCAGAAGAAAGACATTTTAAAGCGGTAACAAGAAGGCAATTCAAAGGAAGAAGGCAAGAGTCATTGCAATTTGAGTATAAAATCAGGCAGGATGTTTCTATCACGATAAACTTCATTCTTCCCTTCTCAGAGTGCTGCATGCAGCACAAGGTGAAGCCTGCTAGTGAGGGTAATGGATCCTGACATCCAGCTTCTCAGGACCATCCCACACACGCTTGATCACACACACGGAGGTCTGATGTGAACAGTGTCTGTTCTTCACAGCTCATTGGAAACAAAAGCAACAGAAAAAAAACCAAAAATTATAAAAAGAAAAATCACTGTGTAGTTGCTTAACAAAGAGCCAGAGACCTTTCTTCTCTATCTACTCTTCCCCAAGATGAATACTGAATAGAAAATCAGCACAATAAAAAGCACTGCCTACCAATACTCACCTAACCCATGCTTCATCAGCAGCTCTAAGATAAAACACCAAAATGCTTTCTATGAGGAACTATAAGATTTCACTTTAAACTAAATGTTCTTACATCTATTTCCTTTTTTCCTAACAACCGATTATTGCCTTATGATGTTATATCCAGAGATTATCAAGTGCATGTTAAAGTTACCTACTTAAGTGTTTATAATGTCCTCTAGCATTTAAACTTGCTTTAGTATACAAATCTAACTATTCTGCAAGAAAAGTAATATTGAACATAACATTTGCTAAATATTTCACATGACTGATATCAGCATGCTTTACCTATTTTATTCAATTACAACAAAACTTCTTGGAGTGTGTATTTTGCAGATAGCCAAATCTGATCTATTTTTCCTGCTTTCATTAGAGGGGACAGTGACCTGGCTTCTAAATGGCCTGAAAGTTAAGCTGAAGAATAAAAGCAACATGGTTATTTTTAGAGCTCTACAGGCATAAAAATACAGCACTAAACTGTGACCTACAGCTATGCACAGCAAAGCATCACATCATGCGACAGTCTTCACTCCAGCTAGGAGCGCATCTGTGGTGCTTCAGACGATGTTCTTCGTCACTACCAAAGACATGTCGGAATGCATTTGGGACCAGTATCCATAGCTGCCGGCATCTTTTTCAAATAGAATGAGCTGCATTCAAAAGGCAGGCCATTATATAATTTGGGAAAATTAAATAGTAAGTTATTTTTGTCATTTCTTCTAGCTTACTTACAAGGTGAATTAATGAGCAGTCTCTCCAAAAGAAGACATCACAACCTCATTCCTAACACAGAAAGTTATTTATTTCAAATACAGTTTCAGGGGGCAAATCAGGAGGCTCATTCGACAGAGGAAAATCCAGGAGAACGAGATATGCCTGAATGAGACACAGCTTCATCATCAATTTGAGTACACTGTGGCAGCATCCCCACATCAGATCCATCAACTTGGCAGGTAAGCTTTAAGCTTTTTCTGTATAAAGCATAGACCAAAAGTATGTCTTTGACAGCCCTTTCCAATGCATTGGTATTTTAAAGCCTCTGAAGAACTTTTAATAGCAAGTGTTACTTTCAGATATTATTCAGTTTGTAGATTATCTCTGACTTTATGTATTTAACTTCTGCTTAGCTACATAAAAGTATTTTCAAAGCTTGATTTTTGGCACTGACCTAGTTAGAAATTTGAAGACTTTAATCCATGTTCTAATCTTATTTTGAATGCATATCTAGCCACTGAAAAACTTACGCACTTTTTTGACAGTTTTATTGTTCAAATAAACAAACAAATATTTGCTGATCAGAACTATAAAACTGTATAAACATAAACAAGTGAGACTATTTCCACAGGTTAAAAATGCCACTCTTTGGTTGGATGAAATGGCCAAAAAACAATTCCTACAAACCTACACACTATGCTGACTCAGATATAGTGACAAAGACTCTGCTTCGGGAATTAAAATGGCATCTAAAGGAGCGAGAAAGATTCATACAAGAGATTGAAAATGAGCAAAAAGTGAAAAAAACAGGTGTGGATTATAACTGGCTTAGAAACTACCAGAGTCCCCATACAACCATCCCAGCTGCAGAGCAAAGACAACTCGAAGTTCTTTGTTCACAAGTTCATCCTTGCCAAACTGGAACTATTCTCAGCAGGTAAATATACTGTGTTCTCTTCTGATATTTGCTACACCCAGGTCTAAGCTCCTCACGTATTTAGACTGGAAATTGTAACCTAATGCATAAATTCTTTAATCATGCATACCAAATACCCACATACCAAAATCCCTAGAGATAAGCTGGATAAAAATATCTGTGGATATCTCACTGGTAGGAAATTCAATTAGAATCAAAATTTCTTTACTAGAAGCATAACTTTAGAGCTACGTACAGATTACTCAAAAGGTGGGTAACTAGTATCGATCACATTATGTAAGCTATACTTGGAGTTGCAGGGACATGACAAAAAAAATTGTCTGAATTGGATATTCATTCCCGCATTCCCCCTAGATTTCGAGAAGTTCTAGCAGAAAATGATGTGCTGCCATGGGAAATAGTCTACATCTTCAAGCAAGTTCTGAAAGACTTCCTCAGTAGTCCTGACAAAGGGACTCAGCAGGAGGGCCCACAGCACTCCTGGGACACAGGCTGTCCCCCCGACTCAGCACTCCCAGGTGAAAGCTCCAAGAGTCCAGAAAAAGATGAAATACCCACCATCTCAAGTTACGTAGACAGGAACAGCAAGAACAGGTTCCCAGCATGCTCGTACAGAATATGGAACCTACCGTACTACTACCCACCAAGTTAAGGTTCCTATAACCAAGCTTCCGTGTGCCATCCAAGAACCATTAACATTAAACAAAAGCGATGTGACTTCAGTTTTCTTTGTCATGAGGTCAGAAGTTAAAATTCCCATGGATGAGTATCCTGTTTTAAATTGTTCTTTTTTAACCACTCTAAACATGTAATGTTCTCACTGAACAGTATGCTTCTAACTAAATTATTTCCTAAATATTTTTTTAAATGTTTAAAGTGTTTTCTTATCCTTCAAAATATTTTTATTCTAAAATAGGCTATGTATAAAATAAATGATTACTGTGAATCCTATCTATACAATATAACAGTGGAATGATGTAAATATCCCTTGATGTGATCTCATACTCGGCTGGGGACAGGGGAAGGGGGCATTGAGGGAGGAAATAACCTGCAGTTTACAAACAAAGTAGTGCTTTATCCTGACTCAGATTCATTTTTAATTACTTATTTTCTATCTTAACATTAAAGGAAAGTATTAAAAACATCTCTACAGTGTATCAGTAAAAATAAATGGATTTTTTATCCTACTTCAGAAAAACTTTCAATCTTGACAATGTATACTCATTTAAAATAGCAAATTAGGGCTGGGGATATGGCTCAAGCAGTAGCGCGCTCGCCTGGCATGCGTGCGGCCAGGGTTCGATCCTCAGCACCACATACAATCAAAGATGTTGTGTCCGCCGAAAAACTAAAAAAATAAATATTAAAAAAAATTATCTCTCTCTCTCTTCAAAAAAATAAAATAGCGAATTATTTAATATATAAAGATTTTACATTTTAATAATTTAATTAAAGTAGAAAATGATGCATTAGTCAAATTTATTATTTTGTTAAAGAACTGGAACCCTGGGGCTGGGTTGTGGCTCAGTGGTAGAGCACCTGCCTAGCATGTAAGGCACTGAGTTTGATTCTCAGCACTGCATATAAACAAAGTAAAGGTCCACTAACAATTAAAAATCAAAAAAAAAAAAAACCTAGAATATTAAAACCCTTACCATTTCTTTCCTCCCCACCTTGAGGTACTGGGGATTGACCTCTACCAGTGTGGGATACTCGACTCCACACCCTTTGCATTTTTTATTTTGAGGCAGGATCTCACTGAGCTGCCCAGGCTGGCCTTAAACTTGACCCTCCTGCCTCAGCCTCTTGAGCAGCTGGGATTACAGGTATATACCATCATGACTGAAGAGGTAGAGAGCTGTGTCATTCCAGGATGAGAATGCATGCCAGGCCATATGTCACCCAAAATCCATCTTACAACCAGATTTTAGAAGAGAATAGAATAATACACTGTTTTGAGTTTCTCTCATTTTATAATTGGCAATAACCTAATAACAGTGCTTCTTAAGAAAGTCTTAGCTTATGAAATTTAAAACTATAGAGTTGTTTCTGGAAAAATCAACAAATAAAATAGAAATTTTAACACAAATAATTTCCTGAATACTAATAGATCAAGGTTTTTATTCACTGACTATTTATAATACCTAAAGCTGACAAAGGAATTAGGGTCAAAAATACAAAGGACAGGGCTGGGGTTGTGGCTCAGAAGTAGAGTGCTCGCCTGGCATGCATGAGGCACTGGATTCGATCCTCAGCACCACATAAAGTAAAATAAATACACTGTGTTCACCTATAACTAAAAAAATAAATATTAAAAAATACAAAGGACAATAAAGGGGGAGGATGACTGGGAACTCTGCAGGTATATTTTATCAAGAGAAGGTGGTGTGAGCAGTCACAGAAGCATTTAGCTAGGGAACAATGAGAAGTAAGTAAAGACATTCACGGGAAAGAGCTCTACACAGGACTCAACACAACAGACTCTCCAACCACAGCACTCCTGACCAACCCAACCCATGGAATAATGTTAAAGTAAGTCCTCTACATACCAGGAACATGTGTGCCTTCCCATTCAATCCTACCCTTGTAAATCAGTGATATTATTCCCACCTGAGAGAGGAGCAAGCTGCCTCAGAGGGATTAAGTGGCTCACCCAGCAAGAGCTAACTAACTAACAGAAGGGAAGCACACCCACTCTATCTCACCTGCCCTGCCCAAACCTACCTTCTGTGATCCAAATGTAAAATAACCAGTTGCTTACTCAACATCTCCTCAAAGTCAACATAATTACCACAAGGCAAGGTAGTAACACAGGCCTATAATCCTAGCAACTTGGGAGGCTGAGGTAGGAAGATAGCAAGCTCAAGGCCAGCTTCAGCAACTTGACAAGGCCCTGTCTCAAAATTAAAACAAAATGAAAATCAACATGCTCAAAACCACCAATCATAAAGGTTTCTTTTCTAAAAGAACAAAAATCAAGGGAGAAATCAGCCAAAACATACACCATTAAGACAATGCCCAGGACACACACAGTAAAAGTACAGCTCTTCAAACACTTCATCAAGTAGCACTGTCCAGAGGGGGGTTGTGGCTCAGCGTACAACGCTTGCCTAGCACATGTAAGGCCCTGGGTTGGATCCTCAGCACCACATAAAAATAAAAAAATAAAGGTATTGTGTCCAACTACAACTAAAAAATAAATATAAAAAAAATAGCCCTGTCCATCTTAGTAAATGACAACACTCTCTAACCACCCAAATCTACAAGCCAGAATCTTTCTGGTCTCCCTGGGTAGGGGAGGGGACCAAGTCATAATCATACAAGTGCAAAGATGATTGGCAGAACTAGTTTTTGGCTATCACAAACAAGCATTTGGCATGTGATAAGTACTTAGAGGAAGAAAGATGAAGGCTAAGATTGGAAAAGAAGGTGGAGGAATTAAAGAATATGGGAGTCATATGAAATTTCTCTGACGAGCAGATATTTGTGAACAGGGCCCCAATGATGCTAGGAGCCTGTCATGGGGGGAAAAAAAAACAGGAAAAATAAAGAGGGAGGACAATCGACACAGAAGGAAGAGAAAATGCACAAGCTGAGTGGTGGGAATAGAGTTGGAATCTTCAAGACAGAGAGAAAAATGCAAGTATAGCCCTAGTGCAGGAAAGAGAGCAGCAGATGACACAGGTACCAATTAAGCAACACTGGGCAAGGCAGTCTCCCCACCAGAATCACACAGGTACTCAAAGACCGATAGTGTGATCATTCCACATGGACCTCATGCCAAGAATTCTTGTAAGTGCTAAACAGATCATTAGTAAGCAAGGATGCAAAACCAGAAAGCCAGAAATGGTTGGCTTTTATAATAATCCAAGCAAGAGATGACCATGGTTTGGCCTAAATTGGTGGTATGGAAACAGTGAGCTGCACTGTAATTCTGGAAATAAGTACAGCACAATCGTCAGGATCCCCTAGTTTTCAGTAGCTTACTCACACATACAGCCAAAGATCAAGGCACAATGCAACTCTCCTGGCATACTGTAAGCACCCAGTACCTAGGACCTACTAATGCAGCTCACTCATTCAAACAAATATCTGCACTAATACTATGTGATAGGGACTGCACTAAGTGGTAGAGATTTAGTGACAATTTGTCTTAAATAAGTTCTTCTGCAGGGAAATAACCCATATAATAACTCCCATAAAGTACAAAGAGATTCACACTCAGGATGTAAAGCAAGCCACTGTCTCCTGGGGGGGGGTCTCACTCCCTGGTTTTCCTGACCCTCCCCTTAGCTCCTGCCCAGTCTTCTTTGCTCATTCCATCACAACCTCTGAACACCAAGCACCATGGCATGGGCTGTGGACCTCTTCTCACTCTACACCCACCCACCAGGATCTAGCACCTGCAGTCTGAGTGGTCTCACCCCACTAAGCCCAAAGCCCTAACCTTCAGATGTCTTAATTCCAATCATACTTGACTCAACCTAGACTGTCTGCATTAACTGCCAACAGGCATTTCAAAGACAAACTTCTGGTATAGCCCCCCACTCCCATACAGAGCAGATCCTCCTGCAGTTTTGCCCTCCTCATTGATAGCAACACCTTCCAGTTGCTCAGCCAGAAATCTTCTTGCCACCTACAACACTTCCCCACTCACATCCTGTATCTGGCCCAGCTACAAGGTCCTCACCTCTATCTTAAGAGCATATCCCCAGTTCAACCATGCTTACCACCCCTGACTACCTTTCTGGTCCAACCCACCATCCTATGTCTTGCCTGAACGATGTACTAGTCAGTGTCCTCCAGAGAACCAGAACAGGACATCTGTACAGAGAGATTTACTTTTAAGGAATTAGCTCACACCATCATAGAGGTGCAAGTCCAAAATCTGTTGGGCAGACTGGAGACCCAGGAAGAGCTGCAGCCCACATCTCATGTACCAGTTCATGTGATGACAGAATTTCTTCTTGCTGAAGTGAAGCCAGTCTTTGATGTATGCAGGACTTCAAAAAATTGGAGAAGGCCCACTCAGATCATGTAGGGTAATCTGCTTTACTCAAAGTCCACCAATTCAAATGTTAATCCAAAACACACCTTCACTGAAATCCATAGCAGTGTTTGACCATGTGTCAAGACACTGTGACTCTGCCATGGTGACAAACAAATTAGCCATCACAGATAATATCCACAGACTCCTTCCTGATCTTATTTCTACCCACTTAAATCATGCAGCAGTGATCCTGGTGCAGCCATAAGTCAAACCATAGTACAGCTCCACTCAAAACCCCAAGTCTCCCCCAGTGGCTCCCAGCTCCCACAGATGAAGCAACAAAGTACTCACTATGATTTAAGAGACAACACATAATCTCTGTTACCTCTCTGGCCTCATCTTTTACCTCCCTTTCAATATACTCTAGCTGCACATAATACACACAGGATACTCCAGTGTTTTTTTAATCAATAGGGAATATTGTTTACCTAATAAACCATCTGTTAGTCAAAAGATCTGTTTTTGATCTAAAAAAACATGGACTTTGTGGTGTGTTAGTCAGCTATCCAATGCTATAACAAAATACTTGGGGTAATTAACTTATAAAAAGAAAAGGTTTATTTTGACTCATTGTTTTGCAGGTTTGAGTTCATGATCAATCGGCCCCATCATGGCATCATATCATGACAGTAGCACATGGCAGGGCAAAACCACTCACCTCATGACCAAGAAGCAAAAAAGAAATGGAGAGGGAGGGATTGGAATCCCATTACCCCATGCAAGGGCATGCCCCCAATGACCCGAGGACCTTCCAATAGGCTCCACCTCTCAAAGATTCTACCACCTCTAAAGCACCACCTTAGGAACCCAGCCTTTAACACATGGGCCTCTGGGAGATTTTTAAGATCCAAACTACAACAGTGAGTAAATAGAACACAGGAATTCTTGGAAGTTAACAGAGGTACACATTAACATCTGTGTGAGGCCAAAATACCAAAAGGCAATAAGGCAAAAAGAAAAAAAGCAATATACTTTGGAGTCAAAGATATGTATTCTACAATGTATGCAGACTGGTTGAGGTCAGTTTCTCAACTTCTCTGATGTTTGACTCCCTCAAAGAGTGAGACTTCTATCTGTGGGAAGGACTGCAACCTGGTACAATGTCCAACACAGCAGGCATTCAGCTTTCGGTAAAACAAAAAGAGGAAAAATGCGGAAGTAATCTGGGTGAAAGCTCTCTTCAGGGAAGCCTCTGGGTCAGAGCACAGTTTTAAGATGTTGAGTCAAAGGCACAACAGTGAGAATTATTCAAGAATGTCATGGACTAGGAGTTAATGTAAGCCTTGAAGACAGAGGAGGTTCCAACTCAGAAGGCACAAAGCAGCACTGGGCATAAGAGCCACAGCTGAGGGCAGACAGAGCAACAGCCCTGGAGAAGAATGCTCAAAATGCCCTGCACAGCCTCCAGGGTTTCCTTTCTCATAAGCCAAGGAAAGTAAGGACAACAGGGCATAATCCACAATCAAAACAAGTAAGCTCCAGCACCACACAAAGAAGAAAGGGGGAGCCCCGTGGCTGAGGGAAGCATGATTTGCAAACTACTCACCCTCACACACACACTGCACCAAGCCCTGTGAGCCCAGCACGCCAACCTCCCATGGCAGGAAAGCAAGCAATGTTTTACCCACTGAAAATAAACTTAAACTGTAGCCCTTTCTTCACCACCCACACATATCCCTCCCAGAGCAGTTCTCTGAACTACCTGAGATACAGTCAGGTTCACTATTTCAATGCTGGTGGCCACTGCTCATTATACTGATTTACCAACATTCTCACAGACAGGACGCCAGTCACTCGCTGCAAACAACCACTAAGTGACTAGCCCACACACAGTACTGTGGGACAGCCCCAGCTTGTGAAAGCCACCTTCCCATGTCAAATATTTTCTAACTGAAGCCCAAATTGCAGCCAGAACTCTCCTTTACTGGAAAGACATAGTTCAACTAACATTTGAACCGCACTATGGGCCAGGCTTCCTGAGTCAACTCACCCAAAATCTGCAACCCAGCTCTACCACTGTGTTGGTTTCCTAACTGCAATGGTGCTCCAACAAAAGATCCCAAGTTTAGCAGTTTAAAACAACAGAGACTGGGCTGGGTGTGCTCAGCGATAAAGCACTCGCCTAGCACACGTGAGGCACTGGTTTCGATCCTCAGCACCACATAAAAAAACTAAATAAACAAAATAAAGGTATAAAAAAGAAAACAGACTAACCTCACAAGTCCAGTCAAATTCACCTGGGCCCTCTGCTTAGGGTCTCGTAGGCCAAAATCAAGGGTTTGCAAGACTGCCTTCCCTACTGACAGCTCACTCAGGTTGTCAGTCAAAATCAGTTCCATGCAACTGTAGGACTAAGGTACTCATTTCCTTACTGGAAATGGTTTTCATAAAAAAAGAATCTGGCCATGTTTCAAATCTTTCAAACCTCTAACTTCAGTCACAGAAAATTCTCTGCTTTTAAGGGCTCATGTGTTTTTTGTTTGTTTGTTGTTTTTTGTGTGTGTATTGCTGGGGATTGTGCAAGTGAGGCAGGTACTCTACCAACTGAGCTATGTCCCCAGCCCTAAGTGCTCATGTGATTATATTGTGCTCATTCAGGTAATCTAAGTAATCTCCCTTTTGCCATGTAACATTACATATTCAGAGGGTATAGCATACATCTTTGGGGGTCATTCTGCCCATTATGACCATTTGCTACATGAAGTTGGGCAAGTTACTCTGCTACCCAAGTCTATTTCATCCTCTATAAAATCATAATAGGTGATTAATGATAATGCCAAACAATTGTTATGATGATTAACTAATGTAGCTGCATTTAGTTGAGTGTCTACTACATGATAGAAACTCTGGCATTGGATATACATGTTTAAAGCCCAGAAAGGTACTTACAGAGGAATATCATCTCAGCTAGCACTACTGAGAAAGATGTTTGTCGATGACTAAGTACAAAAGTTAAAACATTTATGACCATTTTATAAATTAATTTTACACATTAAATTTAATAGAATAAAATGGGGCTTTTGTCTTCCCATTTTATTGCTCTGAAAATTCATTTTGATTGATTTTTATAAACTTTTTAGTCCATGAAGAACTGGATTATTTATTTATTCTACAGTCCTTGGGATTGAAACCCCAGGGCTTCATTTGCCAGGATCTACCACTGAGCTATACCCTCAGTCCCAAGAACTGTAAATTTTTTAAAATGGTCCTTAATAGTTAAAATGACATTTAAATATGTATTTTTAGTTTCTGACAAAGTCAATAATAACTTAATAATTTAATTGTTACTTCAAGCAATTAGTTTCACCAGTTTTTTGAGTAGAGAAGGATCATTCACCACAGTCATTCAAGAAAAGAGAGTACAAACAGCAGCCACTTCTAAGCTGCACAAGGGGTCACTTTGTCCCTGCCATGGCTCTAAGAAAACAATTACCAAAGATCCCAAGATTGCATTTGAAAGGACCCTACAAAAGGCTTGAAGCAACACACAAGAACTTGACCCATAGTCTGGGCCTAACCATCAAATCAGATGTAACCTGCCAACAAGAATAACTTTATCCAAAAAAAAAAAAAAAAAAAAAAACACTTCCAACTTCAAAGGTGCTAAACTTGGGGTGCAGCAGAGTAACGGAGATTCCCCGCACTCAGCTAGGGGAACTTCTCAGGCTGTTTTTATTAAAGACACCATATCTAGGTCTCCTCTGAATCAAAGAGACTATCCTCCTGCCTTGTTTCCAACAAATTCACGTGAAGCGAATAACTTACAGTAGCTCTTAAGCCAAAGAATCCTGAGAGGAGGGTTAACAAAACTGAACGAAGATCCAGCATTCACAAACCCTTGGTATTTACCCAAATGAACATGTCCACAGAAAAACCTGCATAGAATCTTTACGAACTGCTCAAACTTGGAAGCAGCCAATCTTCAGCAGGTGAATGTGGTACATCCCATGGAGGACCCATCAGTGCTAAAAAGGGGAAAGCCACCGGGCCGAGAGCAGGCTGGAAGGTCAAGCGCAGGAGGCTAAGTGAAAGGAGGCAGGGCGAAAGGGGGCACACGGCTGCTGGCCACCGCAGGGCGTTCTGCAAAGGAAACCAGGGAAGCAGAAAAAAAGACCAGCGCGCAGGGCTGGGGGGGGGGGAACCCAGGCAGCGCGATTTCTAGGCAATAAAACTGCCCCCGGGACGGCAGCGCACCCGTCGTCATACGCTAGTCGCAGGCCACGGAGCGCAAGGCACCAAGCGCGACCCCTAATGTACGCCACGGACCCCAGGTGACCGCGAAGTGTCTGGCGGGTTCCCCAACCGCAGCCGATGCCGGTGCACGTGCAGTCACGTGGGCGCTGGGAAGGGGGACACATGAGCACTTCGCGACGTTTCTGGAAACCCACAGCAGGTTCTGAGGGCAGAGCCCGTCGGTAAAGCAGAAACGCCGGCAACGCTCCGGAGGCGCTGTCTGTGCACAGGCAGCTCCTGAGGGCTTAGCGGCCTGCCCCGCTCCCCGCGCCCTACCTCCCGAGGGCCCCGGCCAGAGGGGCCGGGGCCGGGGCCGGGGCCGGAGCCGGGGCCGGGGCCGAGGGGCCAGCGCTGGGGGCCACGTCCTTGCGCTGAGCCTCATCCCTGCCCGCCTCGGCTGGGAGGGCGGGGGGCGAGCCCAGCAGCTCCACATTGGTCACGGCCTTGCCAATGGTGAACCAGTCGTTGATCTGGTCGACCGTGAGTTTGCGCAGCATAGTGGAAGCCGGCGTCGCGCCTCCTCAACCGCCTGCCGAGCGCGGGAACAGCCAGAGGCAGGAACTCCCTGCGCAGCGCCGCCGGCGTTCCGGAAGCCCCGCCCACCCGCAGCCCTCCAATCAGAGCGCGCGGCGGGAGAGCGGGGCCGCGCCCTCGGCCTCGTGCTGCCCGCCACGCCCGGCCGTGTGCGGCGTGTCGGGAGCCGCTGCCCGCGGGTCTGGCGCGAGGCCCCTGAGTGCAGGGCGGGTGGCCTTGAGATTCGGCCCTTGGGAGCTGGACCGCAAGCGCGCAGGGACTTTGCCCCTGGCTGCTGGGCTCAGGCCTCCGCACACCCATTTTGGGGAGAGGGACAAAGAGGGGGTCGGGGAAGGTTTCGTGAAGAAAGGACGCCTCGGCTAGGCCTTGAAGGGTAAGCAGTGAAGGAGGTCTCAGGCAGGACACGGGGGCCGTTTCGCACGGCGCCCAGTGCGGGCGAGGTGGGCCTCGCCCAGACCCATCCCAGAAGGTCCCCGGTATATGAGCTTCCTGGCCGAGCAAAGTGGCCCTGGACGTTGGCCCGGGGCGCAGTCAGGTGCAGTTGCGTACTCGTGGACACCTGCGGGCGTCCGGTAGACTAAAATCGACGTGTGGGCACGGTACTGGAGAGCGGGGAGGGGACGGAAAGCGAAGGAACGCAAAGCGCACCAGCGGAAGTCAGGCCCTCCGTCCGACTCACGGCCCTTCTCCTGGTAGAATTCCCCACTTGGTTACTTTTGCAGTAACCTGCTGCTTGCTGCCTGTCTTTGTGTCCTTTCTTCAACTCTGCTCAGCTGAGACAAGCAATGGGATTTATCCTCGTCCTTACTAAACCTGAGTCTCGGGTGGCAGTGTCCTGACATAGCTGGACAAAACAGGGGTGGGCCAGATGTTACCCCCGTAGAGCAGCCAAAATGGTCCAGCCTGGCTCCAGGAAGTGGGGTGGAGGGCCGCTGGCGCAGGCTGGGTCCTGCTCCGAGTTACTGCCTGATATAGATCAGCAGGTCCAGGCTGTGCCTACCTCTGAGTTGCCCTGTATCATATAGAACGGTTTGCCATGAGTTTCTCCATTTCTTGAGTACAAGTGCCAAGGTGGAATGACTAAACCTTGTTTCTACACCGCCATCTGCCCAGCACAACCATAAGGCACAGATTTTAACTTATTTATACCAATAAAACATGACCACCTGGAAACCATATCAAATTAAATCAGAAGCACATGGACACCTGGGCATAATCAAATCATCAGAAAGACCAGACACAAACTTACCAATCACACCAGATGTAAACACCCTGCCCCCATTTAAGACCCTTAAAAGGAGGTATCTCAAACTGGCATGGCAGCACACTGACACATCACCTGGTCACCTGTCAAGAGCCTTGCCCAGGAAAATCACCACAGTGACAAACTTCCAATTCTGCCCAGGCTTTAGCTCATCACTGTTCCTCCTGCCTGTGGCACATATCCCACCACGAGCTTACTTAGAACTGCCTGCCATCAGGACAGTTCTGCCCCTTGACACCTTCCAGACTTGGTTTTTTAGTGAAGGCGGTCCTACATCCGATGTCAGACAGGGTCACAATGTGGGGGATGCTGCAGCAGGGCTGCACCATCTGGAAACCAAAACCATCAGGAATGTTAAGTGTTTTGTTTATGATACTCATGATATGGATAACAGGGCATATATCAATCAATAATAAAAGTACATATTGCCTGAGATTGCAGGAAAATTCCCAGAATGAGACTAAGGATACGATGGAGACATGCCAGGAGGTGCATTTCAGTATCTCTCAGGATACAAATAGTGTTATTCCCCAAGCCTAAGCAACAAGAAATACTTATCCCATGGTTAACAATTTACACTACCCCCCCAACCCCATCCTAAAGCCTCAACCTGTACAACATCTAGCTACAGAAAAACAATTGCTGTGCCAACAATAAGGACCACCGTATGTAGCTTATGTTATCCTCCTTGAGGACAAGAGGTTAATAAAAATACATTCCCTCCACTAACACATTCTCCTTTGCCTTACACAGAAATTTATGATGAAAGTGGAAAACACATAGTTAATATAAATGACAAATGGGTTGAGGTATAAAGCCTGCCCTTCTGTTAAAGATTACAAGACATAAGAATAGATGTGCTTTGACCAAGGATCAAGAAAATTCTGTAAGAAAGCAGTCAAATAGGTTATATGAAAAAAGGAAATTACCTTGGAAATTAAAAATAAAATAATGTAAAATTAACAGATATATTTTAGAGGCACTTCAGAGTAGTGGGTTTTTTTAAGTAATAACTTTAACTACTTTAAGTGTGTTTTACTGGGATTTTAGTTTAGAAGAAAGCTTACCAATAATCATAAGTATGCTTTAAAGGTTAGGGCTGGGGTTGTAGCTCAGTGGTAGAGCACTTGCCTCACAAGCGTGAGACCCTGGCTGGGTTCAATCCTCGGCATCACATAAAAATAAATAAAAATGAAGATATTGTGTTCATCTACAATTGTAAAAATATTTTTAAAAAATAAAAGTTAATGAAATAATTATTGGTATGCTTTAAAATTTAAAGTAAATAATAGGTCAGGAGTCATGTAGTCTAGTTGCGCCGCCTAGCACCTAGTGATTGAGGTGAAAACGTAAATGCTTAATCATGATTGGCTAAGGTTATAGAAAAATATTTTGAACAATATACTCAATATCTTAGGTAATTGGTGTATGTCAAAAAGATTGTAACTCTGAAAATTATGTAAATCAAAGAAGTTTTGGCTTTGAAGTTATCCATTAACTATCTGAAAAAACACCTGTAAAAAAGGTATGAAGGGCTGGGATTGTGGCTCAGTGGTAGAGCGCTCGCCTAGCTACAGGCAGGACCCGGATTCGATCCTCAGCACCACATAAAAATAAAGGCATTGTGTTGTGTCCATCTACCTAAAAAATAAATATTTTAAAAAAGGTATGAAAATAAAGGCCCCTCTAGGGGCAGCAGATTTCTTCTGGAGACTGCTCGTAACTTGCAACCTGTTGTCCCATCTCTTCTTCTTTCGCTGACACCACTCCTCCTTCAGGACCCTTGGACTCCCCCGCTGGGCTGGACCCCAGCAGTTTTTAATCCCTTGATGGCCACCTGCGGTGACTTGTACTTTTATCTCTGCCTTTGCTCTTAGTGCAGCCCCTTGGCCATCTTAAACTTTCTTCACCTTTTTGTAACTCACACATATTATGTGAAGTGTGACATGGGACTTGAGTATTATGGATATTAGTAATTAAGATCAGAATGGGATAAAAGAACTTGTGATTGCTTCGGTCATGATACCAAGTGAAACCATGTGTAACTGGTGAATTAAAGTCTCTGAAAATGATGTAGTTTATGAATTTATTCTTATTTATTAAGTTCAGACACATTGTAGAAAGATAAAAATGTGTCCAGTCTATATGGATGCCATGGCTCACTCCAACGCACCTTGAGAAATACCCTCAAAGATGGGACGGGATGAAAACCCCAGCAAACGTATACAAAGGAAGACAACAGAAAGAACTGCCCACTACCATCACATCCTCAGTGCCCAGTGCAGAGGCTGGTATGTGGGCTCTCAGGAAAGAGCCACATGTATGAATATGTAAGGGACATGCAGATGGCATGGGTCACTACTGTGAAGCCCAGTTGTACACTGGAAAATGTCCCAAAGTGAGGCAAATAAGAAGTCAGCCTGCAAACCGTGCAGACAGAAGCCAGGCTAGGCAGAGTGGAGCGCCTAGTGTCTCAAAACATGAACCTGCTTCCTCCCAAGCCAGGAGTCCTTGCTCCAAGTCCCAGTCCTGCCACTAACTTATGTTACAATTTTGGGGTCTCATATTCTGACCATGTGACTGGTGATTGGATTGTAAATACCTGTCCCTAGGAGTTTGACTAGACTTGAAAAGTAAACACCCCTGTGCCAGGCTTTCAAGGCCAAAGATTCAAACACTTTTCCAAATACTGAGGTCTCTCAAAATTACCTCCCAACATACAAAGCCATTGAGGCTCAGTAGGTCATTCAACACTGATTGGAAAATATTACAACTCATGCTTCATATAAAAGCTAAGACACAACTCCAAATTTCAATAAATACATCAAAAGCACATCAAGCAATTCCAGAACTCGCTGACATTTGTACCCCTGGTGTGTTGCTCTTCCAACATGTTATCCTTTGTCCACGTCACAAAGTGTTTTTAAGTGGAAGGTGATTTGGTTTTGATTTTTATTGTTTTTTGGTACCAGATATTGAATCCAGGGGCACTTAACCACTGAACCACATCCCCAGCCCTCTTTATTTTTTATTTTAAGATCGGGTCTTGCTAAGTTGCTGAGGCTGACTTTGAACTCTCTATCATCCTGCTTCAGCCTCCCTGTGATTGAAAAACCAGACTTGATTATAAAATGAAATTTTAAGAACATTATGATGGGGCTGGGGATGTGGCTCAAACGGTAGCGTGCTCACCTGGCATGCGCAGGGCGCTGGGTTCAATCCTCAGCACCACATAAAAATAAAATAAAGATGTTGTGTCCACCGACAACTAAAAAATAAATATTAAAAAATTCTCTCAAAAAAAAAAACCTTATGATGAAAAAACAATGCCTGAAGAAACGGTTAATTCCCTTCCCCTTCTGTCAACCTTTCTTCAGAAAACCTAATTAACCATGAGTCCCTACCCATTGGATTGTAAATACCTGTCCCTAGGAGTTTGACTAGACTTGAAAAGTAAACACCCCTGTGCCAGGCTTTCAAGGCCAGAGATTCAACTGATGAGTGTGAACAGAATCTTCTCTTCTGTAACTTTCTAAACTCTAGGAGCTACATCATTTAATTGCTAGGTCAATTAATTGCTGTCTAAACTATAACCTCATAGGCTTAGTTCTTAGAAATATAGCTCTTAGGAAGGTAAACTCAAGTCATCTTGAGTTGCTGCTGACTGTGATAAAAACTACTTAAAAATAACACTGGCAAGTGTTTTACTGCCTTTGTTCTGCACATGTGAACTACTTATTGTAAATCCCTGTGCATTGTCTTTGGTCACATAGGCCAAGAATTCAAACCCACCAATGTCATAATGGTTAAGAAATGATGTCAAATTTCCTATAAAAGCCCCATGTAACCTCAGCTCAGGGACCAGAACTTCAGAGCACTAGCTCATCTAAGTCCACCGAGTTCTCCAATCCTCCCAATGGTGCTTGGTCTCTTGCTGAGCGTGATTTCCAAAACATCCCCAGCTGCTGGGTTTAAGGCGGGCTATAAGGTGCTCTTCTGAAGAGAGTTCTTTTCACACAAACATTTTCTGGGAGGCACCTTTATCCTCTTTGCTACTATTTCATAAGGACACTGTCTTGATGCTTTTTTCAGTTTGGAATCTGCTTCTAGTTTCCTAACTAAACATTCTGTGTGGTCCTAAAATAGGGATTTAGTATAAAGAAAGAAAGAAACAGAGACGGGGGGGGGGGGGGGGGGGGTGTCAGAATCTTAAGGAAAACACTCTCAAGCTTGAAATGAAGAATCAAGCCACTGAGATGGCAGAAAACACAGTTGTAGACCTTGGCCCATACCCTTGTAAATGAAGGCAATATGCAAGCACAGGAAAACTGGCTGCTCCAACCTAGATCCACCACTAGTCCAGCCCCTGATACTCCCATTCTATAAACATTGGACACCCAGCCCAAGTCAGGACTTCTCACTCTGGAGACAGCCCATATTCCCCCTTAAATGGGTACCTACTTTCCTAAATAAATCTCTGTGTGCCTTTGTCTGGCTCATGCTGAAATTCTTTTCCATCGGGTATGCCAAGAACCCCTCTGGTCCCGAGTTAAGTTCTCCTCCTCCTCTGGGAACTCCTAGGACCCTTCTCCAGAGACATCTCTTTACCCTAGACAGTCCCAGATTCCTCCATGTGATTCAGTGGTTCTGGGTTGCTCCCCACTCACTTGGCCCAGCTCATCTTGCATTCCTGGCCAATGTTCAGAGTTAAAGGGGACAGCTTGACATCAGGCAGTTCTTAATAGGCTTGTAGACCTTTAGGCCACAGCACATGGAAAGATTGCTGAAGGCCTCTGGGCTTTGATATTTAAGGGAGGCTTGGCAAATTCACTGAGCAGAGTGAACTTCTGTCCTAAAGGGAAAACCAACAGCTGAAAGCATTTACAAATGCTATTGATGCCATTAAGTGGCCCTCTCAAAAAGCCAGAGAAACTGTGCTTGAGGCACTGTGTGTCTTCTCTGACCTTCTAGCCACAAAACACAGCATTAGATCCTTCAAACAAATGTGCTGGGGTGACCCTTTCCTTAAACATTTTGGGTTTTTTGAAGTGTTTTTCTTAGGATTTTGGATTTGAAACTAGCCATTAAAAACCTATTGATCTGGTGGGCAGGGTGGCACAGACCTGTAATCCCAGCGGCTCGGGAGGCTGAGGCAGGAGGATGGCAAGTTCAAAGCCAGCCTCAGCAAAAGCAAGGCGCTTGCAACTCAGTGAGACCCTGTCTCCAAATAAAATACAAAATAGGGCTGGGAACGGGGCTCGGTGGTCACTGTCCCTGGGTTCAATCGCCAGTACCCCTCCCCCCAAATAAATAGCTTATTGATCTCAAGTCTAGCTTGAAGTCCAACAGTTTTGTCTTGAAAGACCTTACAATGATGCCAATTTTTTTCTAAACGCTGTCCTTGTCTTTGTAAGGTCCTTGCTTAGCATCTGGATGGCCGTCTTAAGTGACAGTCACCATTTTAAGAAAAATTTCGCTTTCCGGCCAAGAGGCTCTGAGAAAGGCTCACCAGTCCTCATACCAAGCCTACCCTTAAGGACGCACTGGGACCGCATGTTCGGGGACCCGCGCGCTCCAAAGCCCGGCCTGCCCCGAACAGTCCCCACCGCGCCCTGTCGTCGGCTCTGGTCTCGCCCGTCTTTTCGCTCGCCCGGCTCTTTTCGCTCCGGTTTTCTCGGTCCTTCCGGGTCTAAGACATGCTTTCTGGCCGGGCGCAGTGGTACTAGCCAGCAAGCCCAGCCCTAGGGCGCCTGAGGCCGACGGCTCCCACGCTCAAGGCCAGCCTCCGCTCAGGCCCGGCCGCTTGGCCCGAGGCCGGGGTCGCCCGCTGACGGCGCCCCTCTCCCAGTCAGGTCAAGAGGCCGGGCCGCGGCTCAGCGGTAGGGCGCCGGCCTAGCCCGCGTGAGGCGCTGGGTTCCATCCTCAGCACGGGGCATAAACAAGGAAAATAAAGGTTAACTGACGACTAAAAACAAGGGTCCCTTTCTTCCAGGTTAGCAAGCCGTCTGGTTTGTCCAGAACCTCCCTGATTCAGCATTACAAGGCCTCCGAAGATCCGGACGTTTGGTCACGGGATAGGACACGCGGACACAACCCGGGCGCCCTGCTTCCCGTGGTGCGGCGCCTGGCCTCCGTGCCCCTCCTCCTGGCCGGCAGGACCCGCGCGGCCACCGGGGGCGCTGTGGGACACGGGAGCGATCGGACAGGCGCTCTGGCCTCGGGCGCCGCCGCTCCTTCCGCCTTCCCGGCGGGCCGCGCGCGGCGCCTGCGCACTCGGTGACCTTTGCGGGTGGGCTTCGCGGTGTGGAGCGGCTTGAGCTATTGGTTCTGGCGAGGTGAGAGCTGGTCCCCGCCGGCCGCAGAGCTCGCAACGCGGGGAGTGGAGAGGCGGCGGGTCGGAGGTCCAGGGGTTAGGGGCGGGATCGGGGCGAGGGACAACACGGGCCCGCTGACCTTGGGTCAGCCCCTTCTGCTCGCCCGCTACTTCTCCGGTCCCGAGGCCTCGCGGCGACACGGGTGCCGGGGGTTGGCCCTCAGACTGCGAGGGGGGCTCCGGGGTCGGGCCCCAGACTGCGAACGACTGGGGTTGGCTTCCGGATTGTGAGAGGGCCAGCCTTCAGAAGCGCGCCTCTGCCGGAGTCGATTTCCACAGTGGAGAGCAGGAAGCCGGGAGATTGAGGGGTGCCGGCCTAACGTTCTGGCCCTGATTTGTCGTGAATCCAGGCCCGCTTACCTGCTGTGCGATCTTGGCCATCTGACAAGGACCTGCTTTGTAGGGGTGGGTTGTAGGTGCAGGAAGTAAGTCCCTCAAACACTGAGTAAATGCTGTTAAACTTAGGGAACAGCCTAGAGGAAAAACTAGGCTTTACTTTGGCCTCCAAGGTGCTAGAGACCAGGCCGTCTTTTATCCTGTAGCTCAGCCACAGCGTTTTAGAAAACAAGCACTTAGTATGCAGTACCAGACACTGTAAGCACTTGGCATGCAGTGACTCACTTCAGGGTCAAAACGGCCCCCCCTTGAAGAGGTTACTGTTTATTCCTGTTGTACAGATGAGAAAACTGAGGCAGTATAAGTAACTATTAAGTGACAGCCAGGATCTGAATCTGGGCGGTCACTTGGCCTTCTTCCTTCCCACTCCTCCCAGCTATTCAAGTTTATTCTGACCTGGGGTGTCTTGGCACATCAGTGCCTCTGCTGAGAACACTTCTCCTTGGTATCCTGGCTCTTTTTTGTTTCTCAGCTCCCAAACAGTGGCACCTAGCATGTGCTCAGTACATATTTGCTGAGTAGGTAATGGCTGTGCAATACAGGTTTCCATAATTTGAGGGCAGCCATTGACCTTTGAATAGGTTGGGCTTTTGGAGAATCTGATGTTACAGAACTGATGGGGAGCTGAGAAATATGGAAAACCACAGCACTGGAAGATGAGAATCCTGTACGTGCCAGGTAGCAGTGCGGTATGTGAGGAGCAGGGGCAGGGCAAGACAAGATTTCAGCTGCCTCCAAGGGAGAGGTTCCAAGTGAGATGATAAGATCTAGTCGTTCCTGACAACCACTGCAATGATCCTCCTTTAATAGGCCAGATGTTACAGTGCCTCTTAAGATGAACACCAGGGCATCTAGTTTAGGGTCTCTGTAAATTGCAAAAGTAATCAAAAGCATTACTTAGATCTGCACAAAGCTAACTGTAGGTTCAGAATTTTGTGGCTTTCCCAATCAAATTCAGTAATTATTTAAACAATATTTTTTAAATAAATAAGTTCTGTCATATTTGGACCTCTAGCTAGTCAAAGTATGTACAGGCCCAGGTGTTAGTTTCATAAGGAAGTCACCATACCCTGACCCGTTCTTTTCAGCTTTGAATGCCGGCCATTCTCAACATGATGATGAAGCCAGTCTTTCCACTTAAAAGTCAGAAGAGTGGAATGTGACTTTGAGCATAGCATTAATGGAAGATTGGCTTGGGTATGGGCAACATGGTGGCAGAGTGCTGGAATGGGGGGAATGAGAGGTGACTGAGTGCCAAGTGACTTGCACTGTGGAGAGAAGGTGCTCACATGGGGGGACTAAACTAGGTCAAGAACAAGAGCAACTCCCTGTCAGGTGGTTGTGGGAGATGGAGTCAGACGTAATGAATAAATGAAGATTATCTTTTATGTGTTAGAGTTAGAGCAATAGTCACCTTAGTGTTTATCACTGTGTTCATTTTCAGATGCTTCAAACCATTATTAAAAACTACTGGGTCCCCTTGAAGCCCTACTATACCCAGGTTTACCAAGAGATTTGGGTAGGAATGGGGTTAATGAGCTTCATTGTTTATAAAATCAGGAGTGCTGGTAAGTTTACTTATGTTTGATTTATTTGAGGTCAGGAAGAAAAATGTTTTTGGAAAGAATCACAATTCATTTATCAAGGAACTATGGCTCTTAACCATAGCATAAGATGGCTCAAGCCACAGAACCGCTATGGCAGTGTGAATCAGCTATGAAGAGGTTGTGGGAACAGTGGGGGAACTTGAGCAACTCCTTGATATTGATAAATTGTGCATTGTCCTGGGTATTACCAATACATAGGAGATGTTCTTCATCTTCAGTGATGCAGGCTGAAGTATTGTGGGTATCATGCCCTGGTGTGCAGTACTTTATCATACCTTCTCAGTGGTTCTATTGGACATTTATTCACAATCAAATTTGGAGGGGAGAAATAACCATTTGGTTCTTAGTGGAGCAGAGATGAGGCCTAGCCACATATTGTTGAGCCATTGATTAAGAAGAGGAAGGAAAGAAGGCAAGACTGCAGTTGAGAGTGTGGTGGGGAGTGAGGAAGCCTACTCTTCACTGTCCGTAGATCTTCTTTGGTAGAAACTTTACGACTTCTTGGCTGTGGGATACTATAGTAACTCTGCTATTGTCTGAAAGCTTCCTGGAATGCTTTACCTAAGCTATGAAGCATTCAGCCAAATGTTGCTTTTGATAAATGAATCAATTATAAGCATTTTTGGAAAGTATTGATGTAACCCATTTTTTTCTGCCTTTTATTTTAGATAAAAGAAGTAAAGCTTTGAAAGGTAAGGGTTTGCTTCTTAAAGTGGTTGGGAAATGAAAAACACCATTATGTTCTAAACTAAATTTGATTCATGGTTCAGTTAAGTAAGATACAATGGAAATACTTCAGAACATGAAGTTTGCTATGCCTACTGAAAAGGAGAAATCTAAATTTCTACTTTTTATAATCTGAATGGTTAAAAAAAAATTATTCATTTTGTCAGTAAAACTTCCAGGAATAATAGGAAAAGAAGTAATCAGAGGTAGCTGATGCCACCAGCTGGGAAGCACAAGTTACTGTGTGAGCATGCTACCCTGTGAACGTCCTGATGGTGTGTTTTGAAAGAAAGCACCTAACAAATGTATGCCCTTGTATTAGATATTTGTTTCCGTAGTGGCCGTCAAACTGTAGTCATTTGAGTTACACAAACCCTGCACTGGTCCCATGAGCTTTGGGGATGAGGTATTTCTCTACCCCTCTCACCTTTGCCTGTGCAGGTAAGCTGCTACAACAGGCATCATTTACAGGAGCTTTTAAACCCATTGGGCATTCCATGTAGAAAGAATTCCCTGTGCTTTTTCATAGAATTGAAAATTGTCATTTATATTTTCTGACTTGTTGATGCTTAATAAATGACATTCTGCTGCTGCTTTCCTTCCTAAATTGAATCTATATTATGCATCTCTTTCAAAAGGTTCAAGTCCTGCACCTGCTCATGGTCATCATTAGCCAGCTTGCTTGAGTACAGAATCGTCAGCCTGTAAATCTAAGCAGGCTTTGTTAAATGGGAACACGGAATGTCGCCATACCCTTATATAAATACCACGTTCTACATGGCACGAATAAATGATCTGTGAGATGCACCACTACCATGCCAGTACTGCTTTGTGTGTTTCCCCCAAGTAGAGCCTTTGCAGTGCAGCAGGGGCCCTCACCCAGCCCGCCCTCCTGAGGAAACCTGAGAATGAGGAGTAAGTCTCCACTGCCACAGGGGTTGGTGATCAGAGTCTAGGCATTAACTTGAATTCTAATACTTAATAAATATTTGTTAAACAAATCAGCCTCTGTTTTCACACTGGGGAGATGGAGATATTAATTATGTAAATTCCAATAGAATTATTATGAAGATCAATAAGGGAAAGGAACACATTACTTAAATTGTGAACTGCTTTAGAAAAAAATAGCATTAGACCACATGGTAGGCAAAATTAGAAGCTCTGGAAGAAAATTTTATCAGAAATTAATGGAGGCAAAGTGAATAATATAAAACAATTGATGCTTCCTCTAGTTGGATTAGTATCAAATGAGTAGTGCATACTTATCTCCATCTAAATAAGGCAGTTGCCAAAGCCCCTAGAATCACATGCAGAAAAGATTGTAAAGCGGTAAGCCTGGGGGTGGGAGTAAGTCCAATTTGAGATCAGGTCTTTGCAAGTTAATACAAGTCCAGTAGTGAAATAGAAGTGATGACCCAGTGCTGGTCTCAGAAGCCTTCCTTTCTGATGCCAGAGACTTCCTATTTGTCATCTATGTCTCCAGCAGTTGGCATGGGGCCTGGCCCATGACAGGTCCCCCACAGATGACTGCCATTTACTGTGGATCTGAGCCTCACTTTGTTCTTTTTTAAGATGGGCATAAACCTGCCTTGTGTTCCTCACTGCCCCTCAGGGATGCCTTCCTAAAAACCTTAGCATCATATTCGGTGGCTCAGTTCTGATGCAGGAGTCTGATCTTCTGTTACTTCTTTTCTGTTCAGCCTTGACAATAACTTGGTACAGCACATATCTGAGAAATGGCTAATTGGCACTAGCCCTTTTCAAGCTGGGATGTGCACTGGAATCCCTTGAAAGTCAGGCACAGACTGGGGGACTCCACATTTTTTATCCCACTGGTCTGGAAAAGAGCCTGACAATTTTTATTTCTAACAAGTTCCAAGGACATGCTGGTGCCCACTACTAGGTTTTGGAGATTGCCCATAGGAAGAACAGACTTCCAGCCCTGCCTTGACACCTACTGGAGGCCTAAAGGCCACTATTGTTCACTGTGGGAACACCTCCAACACCAGCCCTTCACCATGCAGCTTAGTGCATCTGGTCACTAGACCTTAATGAGGTTTAGAGCTCACAGAAGAGGAGACAGAGGCCAAGGAGGTAGTAATATGCCAAAGGTGTTGGAGAAGGTGAGGAATGGATAGATACAGAAGGAATGGTTACCCAAAGGGTGCTTCCCACAAGAGCTGAACTGTTGCTACCTAAGGGTTCTTCAGTCAAAATCACTTGTGGTGCAGGCCTACAATTCTAGCTACTCTGGATGCTGAGGCACAAGGATCACAAATTCAAGCCATAACAGCAATTTATCAAGAGCATCTCTATGAAAAAATAACAAGAACTAGGAGTGTAGCTAAGTAGTAGAGCAGTATTGGGTTTAATCCCCAGTACCAAAAAAAATGAAAATCACAGGTCATTCATTTCTTTTGTATAGAATGTCTATCATGCAATGGTGGATGAGAGACCAGTAGAATTGATTTGCTAGCCTGGAAACAGAGAAGCATGTCTTGTACTGAAGGTAGCCTGTAGGTGGAGCCAGAGCATGCCACCAGGCAATGGTCACTATAATGGTCTCAAAGGAACTGCAGGCCCATTTAAAGGAGTGTTTGGAGAGCTACAGGAGCACCCACAGTAGGGAACAGCCAACTTCAGGAAGGTGCGACAAGGATTCACACACCTGTTCTTAATGCAGTGCTACTACTTTGTAGCCCTAAAGGCAGAAGGGAACATGGATCCCAGGCTTCTGAAGATGGAATCTTAAACAGTATGTTTAACCTAGCCTCAAAGTGATCCTTTGGAGAAAGCACCCTGTTCCTGCTTGTCATTAAATATCCCAGTGGGATGTGCAGCTCCTGCAGCCCTCAATGGGGTTGTACCTCTAGAGCCAACAGATCCTGATGACCCAGTTGCAAACCCCGGTCTGACTACTTTGCATTGAACTCATGAATCTGCTCTGTGCCCTTTGAGCTTGTAAAGTTGCCTAGTTTCACTGATGAAGAAATGGAGGCCTAGACAAGATAGTAAGCTTGCATTAGAAGATATTCACCTGGTTGGTAAAGCAACTAGTTAACTAGTAGAACCAGGATTCAAAATCTGACCGTCTGACTTAGAATTAGGACTTGGAGTACAGTCTCACTTCCAGGTCTTTATCTGCACCAGCTCATGCATTACTGTTGGGGTCATAGGGGCAATTCGGATACAGCCCCTTTGTTCTCAAAGTTTAGGGTCTAGAGAACAGATGTGTGAACAGGCACTGATGATGTGTGGCAATACTCACCGCAGTGGATGTTTGGTTTCAGTGGTCTTTCGTGGTGGTGGGAGCATCAGGCCTGGCTGTGAGTCATATCAGGCTCAGAAGCCCAGCATCTGCCCAACAGCCAAGTCAGACATGGACCTGGTGTGGATCCTCATTCAGACACAGAAAAAGACATTTCTAGGACTGGGGTTGTGGCTCAGTGGTTTGCCTAGTACATGTGAGGCCCAAGGTTCAATCCTCAACACCACATAAAAATAAATAAAAATGAAGGTATTGTGTCCATTTACAACTAAAAAATATTTTTTTAAAAAAACAGGTATTTCTGTTGTAATTAGTGAAATTTGTACATGAACTGAGAATTAAGGATACCAAAGAATTGCTTCTTAATTACCACGATAATGAGATGGTAATTGAAGAAAATGTCTTTGATATCAGCAATGCAGATATAATTATGTAGGTGTGAGATGATATCTAGGAATTACTTTAAAATACATCAGGAAATATTAACCAATCAAAATAGATTGGGGAAGTAGCTTAATGGTAGAGCACTTGCCTAACAGGCAAGATTTCCCAGGCACTGGGGGGGGGGGGGAATTTTTGAGAGGAATGAGTGATGGAGGAAATGAAATTGGCTGTGATGTGTAGAAGTTGGGGGACAGATGTATGGGGATGTACTACACTATCTCTGCCTTGACATATGGATATATGTTTAACTTCCCTCAAAAGTTTTTTTAAATACTTAAGGAAAGGGCTGGGGTTAGCTCAGTGGTAGAGCGCTTGCCTCCCACATGTGAGGCACTGAGTTCAATCCTCAGCACCACATAAAAATACATAAATAAAGATATTCTGTCCATCTACAAATTGTGTGTCTGTGTGTGTGTGTGTGTGTGTGCGGTCAAAACTTTTGTTGGTATTATAATACCTATTTGAGAAGCCAGCACTGCAACCCTGGAAATGCAAGGTAGCATCTCAGTGAACTTGCAGTCAGTTATTTTGGACTTATGTCAGACACCCAGGATCTATTATCAAAATGATGGAAGAGTCAGCTTGTAGAATGTGTTTCCTTCTTTAATAGTGATCTAATACAGGCCTGAGCTAGTATAAATTCTTAAGCCTATGGGGAAGAAAATGTTGAAAACTCTATATTGGGGGATGGGCGGGTACCTGGGATTAAACTCAGGGGCACTCGACCACTGAGCCACATTCCTAGCCCTATTTTATATTTTATTAGAGACAGGGTCTCACTGAGTTGCTTAGTGCAACTAAATTGCTGGGGTTGGCTTTGAACTCACAATCCTCCTATCTCAGCCTCCTGAGCCACTGGGATTAAAGGCGTGTGCCACCATACCCAGCTTCTAGTCTATCTTTTAAATTAAATTTACAACTCAAAACTGAAATGGTTGTGACAGTGATTGTTTCTATACTGTCGTCTTATTCTTTCTTCCCTTAGAATATAATAACACTTTGGGGCTTTTCATTTGAAAATATATTCTACTCGATAAGAAAAAAGTCAAGTATTACAGCTTTGAGAACTTCCCATATAACTTGTCAGATGAGTACCGTTGGAGAAAAAATCAAATTTATGTGTTATTTTAAAGGAAATGAATCCAAATAATTAAAAATTTTGAGCAGGGGCTAAAGTTGTGGCTCAGTGGTAGAGCACTCATCTAGCACGTGTGAGGCACTGGGTTTGATCCCCAGCATTGCTCAAAAATAAATAATAAAATAGAAGTATTATGTCCATCTACAACTAAAAAATATTTTTTGAACTTTTTTTTGATAGGTGGGTATATTAGAACCCATTAAAGTGGAGGCAAAGGTCGGTCATGGTGGCACACATCTGTAATCCCAGCAGCTTGGGAGGCTGAGGTAGGAGGATTGCAAGTTCAAAGCCAGCCTCAGCAATGGCAAGGCGCTTAGCAACTCAGTGAGACCCTGTCTCTAAATAAAATACAAAATAAGGCTGGGGGTATAGCTCAGAGGTTGAGCTCAATCCCTAGTACAAAAAAAAAAAAAAAAGATTGCACATCCAATAAATGACATTCATTTCTTTAAAAAAAGGCTGCCAGAGCTCCCAGCAGCTGGGAGCAAGCATTGCGCCATCTCCTCAGCCACACACGCTGCATTGGTAGATCCCCGGATTCCAGGGCAGGTCAGGAGGTAGGTGGCAGGCAGACATGGCTGGGGCATCCTATGAGAACCACCTCCTCACTCCAGCATCCAAAGGAAGCAGGTTTCACCCAGTGGAAAAAGTGTATCATGTGGAGGTGGCAGTCAGCTGTTCATTTCCATAACCCCAGCAGCTCAGTTATCCAGGCCCCACCAGCAGCAGACTGGCAATGGTTCTCACCCTCCCTCCCCAGAAGAAAGCAGGAGGCAGGCGCTGGCCTCTAGCACTGCATCTGCCACTGCTGCAGCACCACAGACATGGTGTGGCCCAAAGAGTCTGTGCTCTTTGTCCTTAGCCATGCTTCCTGAACCCCCAGCAGGGTGCACACTCTGGTAGAGACAATGGCCCTGAGAGGAAGTAGAAGATGCTATCTCTACCTCAGCCAAAACTGCAAATTAGGTCAGAATGCTGGGGTTGGAATATTACAAGTGTTTGAAGAACTGATAAAAATTAGAAATGGTAAAAGAACAAGGCAGTACTGAGGTATCTTAATGTATGATAACATCCTATGTGGCATGCAGAATTTTCTGGTCTTATACAATATAAGGGTTTTTTTCCTGTTACTTTGGGAGTAGTTTTATTATGGGTTTGATCTCATGGCAATTTTTCCTCACTGGCAAAGTATGTGACAAAATTATTTTTAACATGGCTTTTTGCATGTGTGGTTTTGTGCAGTGCTGGGGATCAAACCAGGGTTAGGCAAGTGCTGAGCTACACCCCCGTTGTTGTTTTTCTTTTTTTTCAGTTGTCAATGGAACAATATGTGGTGCTGAGAATCGAACCCAGTGTCTCACACATGCTAGGCAAGCACTCTACCAATAAGCCACAACCCCAGCCCAACCCCAGTTTATTTAACAAAAGTTTAATGATCTGTATTTATAGAAGCAACCTCATAAACTGAGGCTACCATCAACCCATGTTTTAATGAGCTCCTCATTTCTGCTTGCACCTGCCACTCCTCTCACCAGGAATCCTGCCTCCAGGAAATTCTGCATGTATTTGCAACCATTTATCTTAAAAGGAGATGTCTGCAAATGCCTTATTCATATATAGCTTATGTCCCCCTGTACCTGAGATGATTCCAATAAGTTGGGTCCAGGTTTTGGGTACAGCTGCCACTTACTGCTTGTGTGGCTTCAGACAAACTCCTCAACCTCTCTGGGCCTCTCACCTTTCCTGTTTCTAATATAGGGATTTGGATTGGATGACCTCCAGAGTCCCTCTCAGCTCTATGCTGCTATAGCTAATGGATTTGTAATGAACTTGAACTCCATTATCCAAAAATAAACTAAGCTGTGAAGCAACTGTAGGACATTCAGATTTAGCACAGGTCATGAATTCATCTCTTTATACCTGATATCTAACATCAGACTAGGCATTTATAGTAGGCATTCTGATTTTTAAATTAATTTAATTGAATAGGTATGCCAGTTAAAAAATAATTTCCCAGCCAGGCAAGTGGTGCACACCTATGTCCCAGTAATCAGGAGGCTGAGCCAGGAGGACCAAAATGTGAGGTCAGCCTGGGCAACATAGCAAGAGCTTGTGTCTTTTTTTTTTTTTAAGTGTTTAATTTTAAAATTTCCTAGCTCTAGTGACTTTTTTTTTTTGGTACCAGGGACTGAACTCGGGGTGCTGGCCACTGAGCCACATCCCCAGCCCTGTATTTTATTTAGAGACAGGGTCTCACTTAGTTGCTTAGTGCCTCGCAGTTGCTGAGGCTGGTTTTGAACTCATAATTCTCCTGTCTACTACTCTACTAATACTAATGACAGTGAAATGAGAGTGGTTTCTGACTTCACTAGCCAGGCCAGATGGGAAGATCAGGTTCAGTCCAGTGATCTGATTCTTTCCATTACCAGAGCAGAAATTTGATTTAGTTTGTCTTCCAGAGCTAATCAGCCTGAAGGCAATGAATCTCACAGAACTGAACTCCCAAGACATTGCTGCTCAATCTAGACTCTACTGGATCAATTGACAGAAATCAAATAAAACTGCTCAGCAGACCAGAGATTGAGACTTAAGAAACTACAAAGAAAAAAGCAAACTATGCCCAAAGCAAGCAAAGGATAGGAAATAATGGCCAATAATTAAAAAAAAAAAAAAAAAAAGGAAATAAAGGGCTGAGGTTGTGGCTCAGTGGTAGAGCACTCACCTAGAATGCTTGAGGCACTGGGTTCAATCCTTAGCACCACATAAAAATAAATAAATAAAATGTATTGTGTCCATCTACAACTAAAAAAAGAATTTTAAAAATACTACTCATTTTTTTTAAAAAAGTAAATAAAGACATGAAACACTTTAATGAAACAGAACACAGAAAAACAATGAAGGAAGGTCAATGAACCCAAAAATGGTTCTTTGAAAAGATCAATAAAATAGATGAACCTCTAGCCAGATTGATCAAGAAAAAAATAAAGAAGACACACTTGCTCTCAGGAATAAGAGGGGTGTTACTGCAGGTTCTACAGATCCTCAGAGGAAGACAGGGAGGGCTGGGCCAGCTCTGGCCAGCTCTGGTGGGCACTTGCCTCCTGTGTCAAGGCCCTGGTTCCATCCCCAACACTGCAAAAAATCAATTTAAAAGGATAATAAGGGAGTATCATGAGCAGCTTTACACCGATAAATTCTACAGTGCATAAGAAATGGTTAGTTTCTAGTATGACACAAACTGCCAAAGCTCACTCAAGAGGGACTAGAACCCAATAACCCTGTACCTTTAAAGGCATTGACTTGTAGTTTAAAACTTTTTCTCACAAATAAAGCTCCAAGCCAAAACAGCTTCACTGGCAAGTTGTACCAGACATTTAAGAGCAAAACAAACCAACTGTACAAAGATTCTTCCTGAATAGGAGGCAACACCCCCAACTCAATCCATGAGGCCAGGATTATTCTGATATAAAATAGATAAGAAGTTAGTAAAGAACACTGTGGGGCTTCTCACGCTGGCCCCGCCGAGTCCCAGCCGGCCTGGCTGCCCTCCCCTGCCCGACGGGGGTGGCTGCCTGAGCAGGCGGGGAGCGGGGCACAGGGCCTGCAGGCAGGTGACCACGACCCCAGCGGACTTCTGCGCTGTCCCTGACTGCCCAGGACGAGCATGCAGTCCGACCTGGCCTCCTTGAGGTTCCTGGGGGATCCAGCCAGATGCCAGAAGTGGGTGGAGAATTGTGGGAGAGCTGACTTAGAAGATAAAACACCTGATCAACTAAGTAAACATTATCGATTATGTGCCAGACCTCTGTGATCTGTAGAACTTGTAGGACAGTTCTTCAAGTTAATGCAAACCATTGAGATGATATGATTATGTTAAGATCTGCATTCTGGGGCTGGGGATGTGGCTCAAGCGGTAGCGCGCTCGCCTGGCATGCGTGCAGCCTGGGTTGGATCCTTAGCACCACATACAAAGATGTTGTGTCCACCGAAAACTAAAAAAATAAATAAATATTTAAAAATTCAAAAAAAAAAAAAAAAGATCTGCATTCTTATGGATATTAGTCCCCTGCTGTCCACCTCGGCCTGCTAAGGGACTCCTGGAGAGTTCCCATTGGTTGGGGAAGTGCGGTAGGAGGGAATTCCGGAGGAGGGACTTCCTGTTGGCAGTTGGGGAGAACACCACTTGTGGCGGTGGGCAGTTTTTTTCCCCCATGAGCGTCAGGGGCATTGGCAGCAGTTTCAAAAATAAAGTTTGTTCCTGCTTGAGTGGCTCCTGATTTTGTGCCCAGCCAGACTGCGGCATTTTATATTTGGAAGAAAAACCATAAGGTGTATGTAGGTCACTTAATCACTAAATATCATTGTCTACAGGCCTCTCATGAACACATTAGCCATTGGTAATCTGCCTATGTACATGGCACCTGTTTGAGCTCTCATGCTGTGAAAACTTGTCTATTCTTCCAGAAGACCCCATTGGAAGCACCAGTTTCACCTCTGCATGACCTCTGCGACTAGCACTCTGGAATTGTTTTAGTTGAGTCTTTTAAAATATAAAACGTTTTATTACCGTGGATTCAGTTGTCAGGTATTATTATCAATTTTGAAGAAATAAATTTTGAGGAGGTATAAGAAAGGAATGCATCTTATGAAATGTTACAGTGAAGCCTACCTACTATTGACCTTTGACTACTGGGAGTTTTAAGTGTGTTAGAATCTGTAATCTACAATTAAGGGAATTAACCAGAGTTGTGAGCTATCACACAGATTTAAGTATAGATTTTGTCTTTATCAAATGAACTGAAAGAACAAGTTATAGTTAAAGTTTGAGTGGAAGAGCCGGCTGTGGTTGTTCCACTTCTGGTTGTTGCTGTTTACATTCCTTTGTTTAGCCTACCTCTTCATAAGCCTACACCTTCATTTTAGCAAGTAAATGTTGAATACTTCTGCTTCACAGTCAAGACAGAATCAGAAGCCATTGATATGGGCAACTTGTCTATTTTCTTTTTCCATGACTATATCTACTGCCTTGTCTTGATTTATAAGCAAAACCTGAAAACCTACAAAACAAATGTTTTGTGGTGTATCTAGAAATAATACAGAAAATATTGCTGTTATTTTTGGTGAAGAAAATCAATTTTGTATAGTTTATTTCAATCTAAATAAAATGTGAAATTTGTTTTAAAAAAAGAAAATTATATGAACACAGATGTAAAAGAATCTTAACAACAACATATATCAAGGATAATACATTATGATCAAGTGGACTTTATCCAAGAAATGCAGAGTTGTTTTTGTAAATTAAAAAATCAATCTGTGTAAATTGCCTTTCCCCCACTACTGCTATGCTGGAGATGGAACCTAGGGCCTTGGACATGCTGAACTACTGAGTTACAGTCCGGTATCACCATATTAATAAGAAGAAAAATCTTTTTTTTTAATATTTTTATTTTTTAGTTCTCGGCGGACACAACATCTTTGTTGGTATGTGGTGCTGAGGATCGAACCCGAGCCGCACGCATGCCAGGCGAGTGCGCTACCGCTTGAGCCACATCCCCAGCCCAAGAAAAATCTTATAATCATCTCAGTAGATGGAAAAATTAAGCCTTGGGAAAAATTAAATATTCATTCATGATGAATACTCTCAGCCAATGAAGAATAGAGAGAACTTTCACACTACTGGTGCATCTATGAAAAACTAACAATATTCTTAACAGTGAAAGACTAAATGGTTTCTTCTTATGAACAGGAACAAGGGAAGGATAGGTACTCAGACCACTCAACATTATACTAGAAGTTCTAGCCATTGCAACAAAGCAAGAAAAATATTAAAAAGGCTCAAATATTGTAAAAAAGTAGAAATTTATTAACAGTGTCTTGATCATCTTTGTACAAAATCTTGGGGATGCTACCCTGTGGCTATAAGACCTGTTATGTGTTTTTAGCAAGATTACAGAATCAAAAATCAATATACAAAAATCAGTTGTATTTCTATATAATGACAACAAATGAAAACTGAACTTTCAGAAGTTCTATTCACAAAATTATTACTATAGAAATATGATACATTTCAGATAAATTTGGCAAAAGATGTGCAAAACTTGACTACTGAAAACCACACAACATCATTAAAAGGAATTAAAGACCTAAATCAGTGGAGAGATATACAGTGTTGATGAATCAGTCTTGTTCATATGTCAAGCTTCTTCAAGACAATCCCAGTGAAAATCTAAATAGGCTTTATAAAAAGTGTCAAGTTGATTCTGAAAGTAATACATAAATGCAAAGGGTCCAAAGTAACCAAATGTTTATTTTTTGTTTTTGTTTTATGGGGGGTGTCTTGGGTTTTTGGTTTTGGTTTCGGTACAGGGGATTGAACCCAGGGGTGCTTAACCACTGAGCCACATCCCCAGCCTTTTTTATATTTTATTTTGAGACAGGGTCTTGCTAAGTTGCTTAGGGTCTCACTAAATTGCTGAAATTGGCTTTAAACTTGCAATCCTCCTGCTGGAGGAGCTGCTGGGATTACAGGTGTGCACCACCGTACCCAGCACCAAAACATTTTTGAAAAAGTACAAGTTTGGAAGACTACCTGATTTCAAGACTTATAATAAAGCTACTACAATCAAAACAGGAAGCAAGTAGTGAAAAGACCAGTGGAATGGACTAGAGGGTCCAGAAGTAAACTCATCCTTACATGCTGATTAATTTATGATTAGGTTAATTTATAATTAGGGGAGAATCATCTTTCCTATCTCAATAAATGGTTCACGATTGTGAGCTATCCAAATGAGACCAAAAAGAGCTGTGGCTGGAAACAGATCACAGAAATAAAAGCAAGAGCTGAGATTATAAATCTTCCAGAAGAAAAATTTAGAAAGCTCAGGTTAGATAAAGATTTCTTTTTTTAAAAAAAAATATTTTTTAGTTTTAGGTGGACACAATATCTTTATTTTATTTTTATGTGGTGCTGAGAATCAAACCCAGTGCCTCATGCATGCAAGGCGAGCACGCTACCGCTTGAGCCACATCCCCAGCCCCAAGATGTCTTAAAAAGTATACAACAAGCACTTATAATGAAAGAAATTCAGTAACTAATTGAAAAAACAGGTAAAAAATTTGAATAGATATTTCACAAAAGGGGGGGGGGGGCAAATAAGCACCAAAAAATTGCTGACTATCATTAGTCATTACAGAAATACTAGTTAAAACCATAAGCACCCATTGGCATAGCTAGCATAAAAATACTGATTACACCAAACATTGATGAGAAAGTGGACCAACACTTCCATGCACTGCTGGTGAGACTATGAGGTGGTACAACCACTTTGGAAGCAGTTTAGTCATCTCTTTAAAAGTTATTTGTATTTAGCATGTATAGCTTTTACAATGTTGAGGTATGTTCCTACTGTCCCTAGTTTTCTAGTGTTTTGAACATGAAGGTGTATTGTATTTTGTCAAATGCTTTTTCTGCATCGAATGAGATGATCATATGATTCTTATTTTTAAGTCTATTAATATGATGAATTATATTTATTGATTTGGTATGTTGAAAAAACCCCTGCATCCCTGAGATGAATCCCACTTGATCACAGTGTACTATCTTTTAATTATGTTTTTGTATGCAATTTGCCAGAATTTTATTGAGAATTTTTACATCTATGTTCATCAGGGATATTGGGCTGAAGTTTTCTTTCCTTGATGTGTCTTTGTCTGGTTTTGGTATCAGGGTGATACTCACCTCATAGAATGAGTTTGGAAGGGTTCCCTCCTTTTCTATTTCATGAAATACTTTGAGGAGTACTGGTGTTAATTCTTCTTTGAAAGTGGTGTAGAAGAACTGGGGAAAGCATTCCCGCTAAAAACTGGAATAAGACAAGGATGTCCTCTTTCACCACTTCTATTCAACATCATCCTTGAAACTCTAATGAGAGCAATTAGACAAAAGAAAGAAATTAAAGGGATACAAATAGGTAAAGAAGAACTCAAACTATCACTATTTACTGATGACATGATTCTATATCTAGAAGATCCAAAAAATTCCACCAGAAAACTTCTAGAACTAAAAAATGAATTCAGCAAAGCAGCAGGATATAAAATCAACACCCAAATGTATTTCTATACATCAGCGTTGAATTCACTGAAAGAGAAATTAGGAAAACTACTCCATTCACAATAGCCTCAAAAAAAAAATACCTGGGAATCAATCTAACAAAAAAGGTGAAAGACCTCTACAATGAAAACTACAGAACACTAAGAAAAGAAATTGAAGAAAACCTCAGAAGATAGAAAGATCTCCCATGCACCTGGATAGGCAGAATTAACATTGTCAAAATGGCCATACTACCAAAAGCAACAGATTAAATGCAATTCCTATTAAAATCCCAATGACATTCTTCAAAGATATAGAAAAAGCAATCATGAAATTTATTTGGAAAAATAAGCGACCCAGAATAGCTAAAACTTAGCAAGAAAAGTGAAGCAGGAGGCATCACAATACCAGATCTTAAATTATATTACAGAGCTATAGTAACAAAAACGGCATGATACTGGCACCAAAATAGACTTGTAGACGAATGGTACAGAATAGAGGACACAGAGACTAACCCACATAAATACAGTTATCTCATACTAGACAAAGTTACCAAAAACATTCACTGGAGAAAAGATAACCTATTCAACAAATGGTGCTGGCAAAACTGGAAATCCATATGCAACAAAACGAAATTAAACCTCTATCTCTCTTTCACTTCTCTTACCCTGCACAAAAATCAACTCAAAGTGGATCAAAGACTTAGGCACTAGAACAGAGACCCTGCACCTAATAGGAAAAAATAGGCTCAAATCTTCACCATGTCAACCTAGGATCTGACTTCCTTAACAAGACTCCTAAAGCACAAGAAGTAAAATCAAGAATCAATAAATGGGGGCTGGGGATGTGGCTCAAGCGGTAGCGCGCTTGCCTGGCATGCGTGCGGCCCGGGTTCGATCCTTGATCCTCAGCACCACATACCAACAAAGATGTTGTGTCCGCCGAGAACTAAAAAATAAATATTAAAAAATTCTCTCTCTCTCTCTCTCCTCTCTCACTCTCTCTTTAAAAAAAAAGAATCAATAAATGGGATGCATTCAAATTTAAAAGATTCTTCTCAGGGCTGGGGAAGTGGCTCAAGTGGTAGTGTGCTTGCCTAGCATGCATGAGGCAATGGGTTTGATTCTCAGCACCACATAAAAATTTTAAAAAATAAAGATATTGTGTCCCTAAAAAATAAAATATTTTTTAAAAAAGATTCTTCTCAGCAAAAAAAACAATAACATGAGGAGAGAGCCTACAGATTGGGAGAAAATCTTTACCACATGCACCTCCAATAAATCATTAATCTCTGGGATATATAAAGAACTCAAAAAACGTAACACCAAAAAAACAAATAACTCAATCAATAAATGGCTAAGGAACAGAACAGACACTTCACAGAAGAAGAAATACAACTGATCAACAAATATATGAAAAAGTTTTCAACATCTCTAGCAATCAGAGAAATGCAAATCAAAACTACTCTAAGATTTCAATCTCACTCCTATCAGAATAGCAATCATCAAGAATACAGGCAACAGGGGCTGGGATTGTGGCTCAGCGGTAGAGCGCTTGCCTCGCATGCAAGGCCCTGGGTTCGATCCTCAACACCACATAAAAATAAGTAAATTTAAAAAAAGGTATTGTGTCCAACTATGACTAAAAAATAAATATTAAAAAAAGAATACAGGCAACAATAAATGTTGGCCAGGATGTGGTATAAAAGGTTCACTCATTCATTGCTGATGGGAATGCAAATTGGTGCAACCACAATGGAAAGCAGTATGGAGATTCCTCAAAAAACTGGGAATGGAACCACCATTTGACCCAGCTATCCCACTCCTTGGTTTATACCCAAAGAACTTAAAATCAGCATACTATAGTGACACAGCCACATCAATGTTTATAGCAGCTCAATTCACAATAGCTAGACTATGGAACCAACCTACGTGTCCCTCAATAGATGAATGGATAAAGAAAGTGGTATATATACTCAATGGAATATTACTCAGCTTTAAAGAAGAGTGAAATTATGGCATTTGCCAGTAAATGTTTGGAGTTGGAGAATATCATGCTAAGCGAAATAAGCCAATCCCACAAAAATCAAAGGCCGAATGTTCTCTCTAATATGTGGATGCTAATTCACAATAAGGTGGGGGATGCTAGGGAAGAATAGCATTACATTAGATTAGGTAGAGGGAAGTGATAGGAGGGGAGGGGTGGGGATATGGGGATAGGAAAGATAGTAGAGTAAAACAGACATTATATGTGATATATGTGACTATATGACTAATATGATTCTGCAACATGTACACTCAGAAAAATAGGAAATTATATCTCATCTATGTATGATATGTCAAACTGCATAAATGCATTCTACTGTCATGTATAATTAATTAAAACATTAAAAAAAATTTAAAAGTTACTTGTACACCTACTGTATGACCCTGCTCATTGGACTCTTAAATTTTTTTATAGTTCAATCTGATAATTTTTTTATTTTTTATTTTAATTTGTTATATGTGACAACAGAATGCATTACAATTCATATTACACACATAGAACACAATTTTTTATATCTCTGGTTGTACACAATGAAGAGTCACACCATTTGTGTCTTCATACATGTACTTAGGGTAATGATGTCCATCCATCTCATTTCACTGTCTTTCCTACCCCCATTCCCCCTCCATTCTCAATCAATAAATGGGCCAAGGACATGAACAGACACTTCTCAGAAGAAAATATACAGTCAATCAACAAATATATGAAAAAATATTCAACATCTCTAGCCATTAGAGAAATGCAAATCAAATCTAAGATTTCATCTCTCTCCAATCAGAATGGCAGCTATTAAGAATACCAACAGGGGCTGGGGATGTGGCTCAAGTGGTAGCGCGCTCGCCTGGCATGCGTGCGGCCCGGGTTCGATCCTCAGCACCACATACCAACAAAGATGTTGTGTCCGCCGAGAACTAAAAAATAAATATTAAAAATTCTCTCTCTCTCTCTCTCTCTCTCTCTCTCTCTCTCTCTCTCTCTCTCTCTCCTCTCTCACTCTCTCTTAAAAAAAAAAAGAATACCAACAACAATAAGTGTTGGCGAGGATGTGGGGGAAAAGGCATACTCATACATTGCTGGTGACTGCAAATTGATGCAGCCAATATGGAAAGCAGTATGGACTCTTAAATATTTACTCAAAAGAAATAGAAGTATATGACCACAAGAAAAATTGTACACAAGTGTTTACAGAACCCTGTTTGTAATTGCCAAGAGCCTAACCACCCAAATGTCCATCAGCAGGTATGTAGACAAGCAAACTGTGGTATAGCCACACGTGGAGTACTACTCTACTTTCAAAATTCATACAACATGAGTGCATCTCAAAACCATCATACTCAGTGAAAGAAGCCAGACTAAGATGGATGCATGCTGATATTCCATTTGTATGAAATTCTAGAAAAGGAACATTAATCTGTAATGACATAAATACCAGTGGTTACCTAGAAACAGAAAGGGAGAAGGATGTATTATAAAGACACAGGGGGAAACTGGGGTGATGAATCTGTTCCTTTTCTTGATTGTGGCAATGGTGTGACTAAGGTGCACATACATCAAATTGTGCAATTATATGTAAAATTTATTACATATCAATAACCTCAATATCACATGGACCCAATATTAATATGTAAGCATATTATTATACCCTAATAAGGCTATAAAAAATCTTTTTTAAATGATAGACAAACTCAAAATATGAAGACCTGCTTGTTCAGTGAATGAATTGAAGAGGACCTGATGTGAGACATTAGATCTTATCAATTGAGCATCCACTCTGTTAAAACCAATGATAATCCTAAGAATGCCTGAGCTGAAAATTACATTTATTTCAGCAAATCGTTTCTTAGTAGTATTATTTAAATAAAAATGCAGCAGTAGCATTAAGATGTTTAAGGGCTCCTAAATAGAAGTATCCACAAGCATTCAGAAGTACCCATTTAGAGCCAGGTGCAGTGGCAAATGCCAGTAATCCTACTGACTGGGAAGACCAAGGAAGGAAGATGGCAGGTCCAAGACCAGCCTCGGCAACTCAGATTCTGTCCCAAATAAAAGTTCTAGGGCTTGAACATCTTCTTTGATATGAAGAGGCTGATTCATAGTGTGGTGGGAGGGGAGCAAGGAACTGGGGCTGGAACCTCTTCTCTGATATGAGGAGGCTGATTCATAGTGGGTGGCGCATGGGAAGATTAGACGGACTCTAGATAGGACAGAGGGAAGGAAGGGGAAGGGGGAGCAGGGGGTAGGAAAGAAGGTGGAATGAGATGGACATCATTACCCTAAGTCCATGTATGAAGACATGAAAGGTGTGACTCTATTTTGTGTACAACCAGAGATATGAAAAATTGTGCTCTATATGTGTAATATGAATTCCAATGTATTCTGCTGTCATATATAACAAATTAGAATTAAAAAAATAATTTAAAAAAATGCTGAGGCTGGAACTGTAGCTCAGTGAAGGAGAGCTTGCCTAGCATGTGCGAGGCACTGGGTTCGATTCTTAGCAACATATACAAATAAAATAAAGGCATTCTGTCCATATACAACTACAAAAATTTTTTTTTAAATGATGAAGTACTCACAAGTAAATGTGTGAGGAGGTAATTAATTACACTCCATTCTTTTTTTTAAATAAATATTTGTTTTTTAGTTGTAGTTGGACAACAATACCTTTATTTTTTTATTTTTTTTAAAGAGAGAGAGAGAGAGAGAGAGAGAGAGAGAGAGAGAGAGAATTTTAATATTTATTTTTTAGTTTTTGGCAGACACAACATCTTTGTTTGTATGTGGTGCTGAGGATCAAACCCGGGCCGCACGCATGCCAGGCAAGCGCACTACCGCTTGAGCCACATCCCCAGCCCAACAATACCTTTATTTCACTTATTTATTTTTTCTATGTGGTGCTGAGGATGGAACCCAGGGTCTCCCACGTGCAAGGTGAGCACTCTACCGCTGAGCCACAACCCCAGCCCTACATACCATTCTTATCTAGCTGGATAGACTACGTGAATTTGAAAGCCGCAGAGGCACAAAGCGGCCTTCTTCCTAAGGATTAAGTGAGTCGTCAACAGCTATTTTTAAATAATTCATTACTCAGTGTTATAGAACTCAAACTTACTTTCTCTTCAGTTCAATGAAAGATTTCATTATATTCACTGGTTGAATTCAAAACAGCACTCACTTAGGATTGATTTGGAAACATAATCTACTTGGAGCACAACAGAGAAGTCTACAGGAGTCACATATGGAAAGACAGGGACTCTGGATTCAGCTCTGCCAAAGTGCCTTCCAGAACATTGTTCCTGCTGGATCTGCAGGAAGTGAGGAGGGGTTTCAGGATGGCACCCATCATGCAGAGATAGTGCAAGCGCACATAGCACGTGAGAGGTTCTCAATCCTACAGGAAGCCAAATAAGATTCCACCTGTAGCATCCCCAGTGAATGTCACCTTGCACCCCCTCTGCCTGGAGCACACTCTGGAATGCAGTGTTCCAAGATCAGGAGTCTTGGCTCTTCCAGAACTCACACCCCATATTGAACAGCTCCTCTTTAGCCAACCCTTTCCCTTGAAGCCCAGGATCTGCCCCAGGAGCCCCAAGACAGAACCCACGGCTTCTGTCAGCCATGTGCTTTGCATATGCCTTCCTGTGACACAGAACTCATTACACACCTTCTTTGATTGAAAGAAGAGTTTCAAGGATGATTTCCACCAAGCTTGAAGGGTCTAGAAAAGACCCAGATAGAGTGAACAGTGTCCTGATTTAGATGTGTGGGACTACTCTCGGTCCCCGAGCACCCTTTTAACTTGGCTAACTTCCCGAAAATAGAGCCAGAGTGCTAGGAGATCATGCCCCCAGGGTGGCCTGTGACCACTGGTTGCCCAGGCCCATGCTGGGATCAGGCCTCCTGCCATTCCCCTGAACAAAGTGTCCCCTACCCAGGGCCCAGATTAACTCCTTCTGCTTCCATATAGAAACCTGCTCCCCACTGCTCCCATCCCACCCAGTCACCTGCACAAGAATCCTCATCTGGGAGTGGCCTTCTGACAGCCACCCAAAAACATTTTGAATGAATGTACCCAGAAATAGGGCTTGTAGGGAGGACCCGTGAGCATGTAGTCACCACAGCCTTCTCTTCTGCTCTTCCCGTCCTCTGCCTGTGGGTGACCCAACAGCTCTAAAATGAGGCTTGGGAACATCACCACAGGCCTACCAGTGTCCTCAGGTATCTGAGACACTGGCAGGAGGCCCACCACCTCCCCTACTTCACAAAGGGAGTGCTGTGGGGACAGCAAGGAGCCACAGAGGAGCTGCCTGTCCTGGCGGGCTCAAGTTCTCATGGGTTCAATGAAGACATTCTGCTATAGAGTACAGCCTTTCTTTCACTTGAAAAAGGATAGAAAGGGAGCCTGTATTTCTTGTCCCCACTCTGGCCTTAAAATCAAATGTCTTTTCCAGTGAAACTGGCACTATGGCCTCCCATGCACCCACCCAGAGAGGCTGAGCAGTTCCAAAGCTCGCCCTGTTTGCAGAGGCACTGCTGGCCTCGGTACCTGGGCAAGCTGTGTCTCCTCACCCACACGGGCTCCCCAGGCCCACTGAACAGCCGGCCTGAGCCATGGGCACTTTACGAAGGGGCTCTGCCCGCATGCACTGCTCCCTCCCCTCAGGCCCAAGCATGGGAAGCCAGGCTGTGGGAGAGCTCCTGTGTTCCCTGTGAAGAGAGTCTAAAGGCGGTGAATATCTGCAATCCACTTCTCTCTGCAGTGGCCTGCAGCCCGTAGCAGTAGTCCTCAAAGTGGGATTCTGGGGTGGAAGCTGCAGCAGCATCTGGGAACCTGTGAGAAATGTAGACCTGCTGCCTAAGGCCCTGGGGAGGGCCCAGCATCTGCATTTTGAGGAGCCCCTGGGAAAGTTCTGATGCACATTCAAGTTCAGGACCCATTGGCCTAAAAGAGCCTGCCTCTGGAGGAAGCCTGGAGGAAAGTCTGGGAACAAGCCTTCAGCAAAGCCGTCCCCACTTGCAGTTCTGTGGTGGGTGAAGCAGATGTCAGTAGCGGGTTTTCCTAACACAGGGGGCCCTCCCCTCAGAAGAGAAGCCCCTCTGGCCTGGGCTTCCAGATGTCTAAGCTCTGGGCACCTGGGTGCTTGCTCTGCCTGCCTCACCTGTCCTATTTATGCTAGGAACATCACCGTGCCAGGAGGCTCCATGGATTGTGTCCTGAGCTCCATCTGTGGTGGGCCTGGAGGGAGGCCCAGTTAGCCTCAGGCTCCTACTTTGAGGTTGACAGGTCATAATGGGTCAACTAACAACCCCGATCTAGAAGTCCTGAGCTAGAATGGGGACAATGGCTGTGCTACACCTGGGATCAGGAGCCCACACAAACTGTTCCCTCCCAAGTGTCTGGCAGGAAGGAGACCTTTGTTGGGCCTCTATTTCACTTGTCCTCCCACCAGTCCTTGAGGAAGGTCCCTAGGGTGGCTATGGTGCTCTGGTTCTCAGGGTCCTGGTGACAGCCACCCCAGCTGCTCCTGGGCTGCTGAGGAGGTGGCTAATCAACATCCAGGCTGGCAATGTGATACCTTTCCTCCAGGAAATTGGTTCAGGAAAGCTCTGTGGCCAGGATCCAGTTGCCTGTTAAAGAGTAACTTACACCCCATATTACATTCCAGTCCAGGAGTAAATATGCAGGGGAAGTGTTTGTTTTAAGGGGTGAACAAAGCATCCTTTGTCCATGTTCTGTCAGCTCTAGGCTTCAGTAGACAGGAACTGGCCAGTGCGGCCCCAGGGGAACTCGAGCCTCACAGGCGCCCAGTTAACCAGTGCAGGTCAGGCTTATCCTGCAGGCTGTTGCCCACCCAAAGTGAAGGGTTGACAGTTCAGGCAGCACCCCCACAAGGCCAGAGGGGTCAGCCTCTCCCTCCCAGACCCCCACGGAAGAGGAGGTGGCAGCAGGGGCCTCTGTCCCCACTTGGCAGCAGCTGGTCTGTGGTTTCTTTGCTTGTCTGGAGGGAAGGTGCTAGTCACTCCAAGTGGGGCCCTGGCAGATCCTTGTTCCTCCCCCTTCCCCTGGGGTCTTGCCACATCCCTGATCACTCAGCCCTGGCTCGTCCTCAATCTCCCAGGGCACTCTGCTGAAGCACTCCTTTCCTGGGCCCCACCTGGATGGCTGGGTCAAATTCCTGTGAGTGGGAGTCTGGCTCTTGTGCATTTTTAACAAAAAGCTCCTCAGGCGGCTTCAAAATAATATGAGAAGGGAACTGGGTGGAGGAGAAGTAAAACAGGCTGAGCACAAGCAGATCACTGATGAGTTCCTGGCGGTTCCTTGCAGGTTCTGCCTACATCCCCAAAAAGCTTGCTCTTCAACACCAGTGATGCTGGGAATTTTATCAGTGTTCAATATTCCATAATGGAAGTTTTTATCAATGCTTCCCAAGAGGTCCTACTGTGCAGATTGAGACTACACAGTGAGTGGGATTTGACAGGACAGGCTAGGGGCAGGGATGCAGGCTCAGGCAGCAAGAGGACGTCTTGTACCCCAGGCCAGGACTTGCTGTCATTCCTTTGGAACCCAAGCAGGGCCCTGGGAAGCGGAACTCAGGGTCTGCATTTTATAAAGAAGTCTTGGGCGTGCAGGTAGCCTGGCTAGTCTCCTGCTGAACAGGAGACTTGGAGTGGCAAGAGCTGGGCTGGAAGGGCTTCACAGGGGTTACTGGGACACTCAGACCCAGCTCAAGGCTCTGAGGTGCCCAGTGCCTCTGCCCAGGAACCTGCCCTCTGTGGAGGGGAATCACCGGCTGGGAGCAGTGCCCTTCAGCCACTGAGCACCTGTGGCTTTGTGAATGAGCCAATGGCCTCCAGGGAGCTGAAAACCAGGCAGTCAGGTGGGGCCCAGCCTGGGAAACCAGGTCAAGGACACCGCACCAGGCCTAGCACTACAGACACACCCTCGCCTCACCTAAGTATGTCCCCACCCCTTTCTAGGGGATGGCCCTGGCCTCAGTCAGCCACACACCAGGAATGGAGGAGTTCAGCTGACACCCATTTAGTGACAATGGGGGAACACCCAAGACCTGGCAGGTACCCCCCCCCATCTGTAGGCCAGCCCTGTGTCAGAAGGAGGCTGGGCTTGGGAGATTGGAGGCCACTTCCCTGCATTCCTCGAATGCCTGCCTTAATTAGCACCTTGGCCAGCTGGACCTTCATGGGAAGCTCTGCAGGTCACACCCTTGGCCCACCCAGCACCCTGTCCATTCCAGCATGTGCCAGGCCCTGACCCAAGTCCTAGGAGACGGATACCCAGCACAGAGGCCACACTAAGCTGGTGCGGTGGGAGGACTGGCATTCTCCCATGGGAGTGCCATGTGCTCAACTGGCACAGAAGTGGGCAAGGCCTCCCATCCTGGAAGGTAGGGCTCTCTGAGTCATCACTTATCTCCCAGGCCAGCAGAGGTGGCTCAGGGCAGCCTAGTGCCCAGAGGAGAGAGAGAATATGGCTGGACAGTGTCTGCATGACTCGCCAGCGTCCTCCAGAGCACACAGCATCCTGCCCCACTGACAGCAGGAGTCAACAGCATATCCAAGGCCCCCATCCCCTCCCTCAGGCTCTGACCCCCTTTGCTTGACACTTCTGACCCTTGCTCAGGTGGGTGGCAACCCTGAGAAAGTCAATAATCTCTCAGAGCCTCAACTTCCCTATCCATAAAATGGGGTCCCCATTCCTGTGGAGGACAACTGTCGTAGACAGGATCCTCTGTGGCAGGGGCAGGTGGTAGAGTGGAGCTCCACATGCCCCAAGAGCCCCAAGATGCAGTCTGTAGAGAGTAAAGGCTATTCACATGCCCAGTCACACAGCAGTACACTTGATCTAACACACACACACACACACACACACACACACACACACACCCCTAAAGCTGCAAACTTCCACAGGTGTATGCATACAGATAAGCAATGCTTGGGACAAAGTCTAGCAAAACAGACACCAAAACAACAAGGAAAGGGGCAAGATAAAGGGAATTGACCAAGATAGACCAGAATTTTATTGGTAATGCTTTAATTTTTTTGAGACTGTGTTTAAGAATTACTGTCTGGGGCTGGGGATGTGGCTCAAGCGGTAGCGCGCTTACCTTGCATGCGTGCGGCCCGGGTTCGATCCTCAGCACCACATAGACACAACAAAGATGTTGTGTCTGCCGAGAACTAAGAAATAAAAATATTTTAAAAAATTCTCTAAAAAAAAGAATTACTGTCTGATTTTAAATAAATAAAAATTTAAGTAGCAGCTTCTTGTAAGAGTGTGGGGAGAATGACACCCCATGAGTCTAATGAGGCTCCCACCCCTCCTGCCCTGGCTCCTCCCACCCCTCCTGTCCTGGCTCCTCTCATCTTCCTCGACTGTCAGTCGAGGTCATTTATTCACTTAACAAGAATGGGCTGCCCCCTCCTCTATGGTGCCCTCAGGCTGGGCTCCAGATCAGAGAAAATTCCAAGTGGCCTGGCCTGGAGGGGCCCTAGCCCTGTCTGAAGTTGCAGGAAGTCCTGGAAACCCAGCCCTGGACACTGGTGACTAGCTCCAGAAAAGGTGTGGAGAAACTGGAAAGCCCAGCTCTCCGGGCTGGGGTTGTGGCTCAGTGGCAGAGCACTTGCCTAGCACGTGTAGCAGCACAGCATACAAATATAAACAGCATTCCCATTATAGTAGCACCGCAAACAAATAAATAAATAAAATAAAGGTCCATAGACAACTAAAAAATATTAAAAGAAAGAAAGAAAACCCAGCCATCAGGTCTTTCATGCCAAACACCGTGAATATTTCCTACAAAAGAGAAAATGTGTCAGATCAAAATGAACTAATCAGAGGCTGGGACTGTGGCTCAGTGGTAGAACTCTTGCCGAGCATATGTGAGGCACTGGTTCAGTCTCCAGTATCACATAAAAAAATTAAACAAAATAAAGGTATCATGTCCATCTACAACTAAAAATATTTTTTAAAAAATTAACTAATCAGGGCTGGGGTTGTGGCTCAAGCGGTAGAGTGCTTGCCTAGCACTGCGAGACTCTGGGTTCAATCCTCAACACCACATATAAATAAAGGTATTGTGTCCAACTACAACTTAAAAATTAATATAAAAAATAATTAATCAGCCAGGTATGGTGGCACATACCTGTAATCCCAGTGGCTCCAGAGACTGAGTCAGGAGGATTGCAAGTTCAAAGCCAGACTCAGCAAAAGTGAGGTGCTAAGCAACTTAGTGAGACCCTGTCTCTAAAATAAAATACAAAATAGGGCTGGGGATGGGGCTGGGGATGTGGCTCAAGTGGTAGAGGGCTCACCTAGCATGCGTGAGGCACTGGGTTCGATTCTCAGCACCACATAAAAATAAAATAAAGATATTGTGTCCACCTAAAACTAAAAAATAAATATTAAAAAAATAGGGCTGGGGCTCAGGGGCTCAGTGGTCGAGTGCCCCTGGGTTCAATCCCTGGTACCAAAAAAAAAAAAAAAAAAAAAACCTAACTAATCAGACAGTAAAATGTACACCAAAACCAAAAAGAGGCCAGTGAAGAAGTATTCCAACAACCAAGAAATAACAACAGGCATGGTTGTTGTAATCCCAGAGACTCAGCAACTTAGCAAGGTCCTAAACAAACAACTTAGTGAGAACCTGACTCAAAAAAAAACGTAGGGAGCCGGGGATATGACTCGATGATAGAGCGCCCCTGGGTTCAATCCTCAATGCCAGAAAGAATAAAGAAAGAAGAGGAAGCAGGTAAGACCGCGGGCCTCTCCAAATGCCTAGTACCATGCTCCTAGGGCTGCAGCCCAGAACTTGAGGCTCTGCTGAGTGTCCTTCAGAGGCACCTCACTAACCACAGTGCCCATGAGTTCTGCCATTGGTCTCTCCCAGATGGACATCCAGGCCCTGCCCAAGGTCTTTCCTCCAAATCTTCCTCAGGACCCAAACTCCCAGATGAGGGTGTCCAAATCTATACCTTCCCTATGGGCACATTCAGCAAACACTCCTGGAAGACCTGCCCTGGGCCAGACTCCAGGATGCAGCACAGCCCAGGCTCCTGGGCTCCACATGGGCTGATGAGTTCCTTAGATCTATCACCTTGGCCTGAAGGATCAGACCAAGGCCTGGAAGAAATGTGTCAACTCGTAGAACATACTGCCAGGAGGGTACCAGGAAAATAAGTTCCAGGGACAACCTCCCAAAAGACCCTGCTTGCTGCCCAGTGACCACTGGGCTCCTGGGAGCATCCTGGGAGACTTTGTTCCTTGTAAACAGGCAGCAGAATTGTGCCCAGAGGGTCAGACCCTGGAGAACAGAGCTGGGGCAGGGAGCTGGGAGGGAGCATGAAGCCTGTCCAGGGCTTGGAAATGCCCTAGGAGAGGGTGGAGGAGGAGGCTGCCTGGGCAGGCAGGTAGGATGCCAGCAGTGGCAGGGGGAGCTCAGGGCCAGGGATTTTCCCTGGCAGGAAGTAGGGACCCAGTGCCCATGTGGGGGTTGGAGCTCAGAAACAGGCGCTGGCTGAGGCCTGGCCAGGAGAGTGCTGGGACTAGGTTGGGGGTCACAAGATGTAGCATTCATGGGCCTCTTCTGGCCAGATGCTCCCCAGAGACATGGCGGATCGGATAGTGGGCACCCAAGGGCCCCTCTGGTGCACCTGTGGGAGGTTTGGCTTGTAGACAGCCAAGTTAAGAAAGACAGCAGCCCACTACCATCCAGCCTACTGCTGCTTCAGGGTAGCCTCTGTGCCAAGCACGAAGGCCAGGCCTGCCTTCCTCAGGACTCTTGCCAGGATGTATTGGTCACTTCCAGTTGGCCTTGTCCCCCAGTGCTCTCATCCCTGGTCCATCTTGGTCCACCTACTGCTTTGTTGGCCACACTCCCACACAAGCATGTCCCCTCAGCTAATGCTTACACAGCTCAGGAGATAGATGAGGTCATCATCCCCACACTCTAGATAAGGAACTGAAGCCCAGAGACATTGAGTAACTTGTCTAAAAGCACAGAGCTTATATCAGCAGAACCAAGCTTCAGACCTTGGCAGACCAAAATTCCAGCTTTGGGCAGGCCCAAAGAAAAAACATGCTGCTCCACCAAAGCAGCATCAGAATAGGTGGTCCTGGCCCTGGCCCAGGCTGCTGACCCACTGGTCACATCCCACTTTCCAGTGATGGGCCCTTGCCTCTCTGGACCTGTCGTCTGGGCCTCAGTAAGATGAACGGGCAGCTGTGACACCTTATCAGCCTCTGGTCAAACTCAGTCTAGTGATGCACAAACTGGGCACTTGAACTTCACTTTCCCCAAGCTTCAGTGTCCTTCCCTGAAGGTGGGGTTGAAATGTCATGTCAGCAGGTCATGGTGAGAGCCCACTCAAGGAACTGAGATGACCTGTGTCCTTCAGGGCACAACTGCCTGAGGTAGGCTAGAGAGCAGGGGTGGAAGTCAGCCCTAGGATGGGGCCAGAGAAGCAGTCCCAGTGTAGAACTCCCCCGCAGGACTCCTGCCCCCCCCCCCAGCTCAGGAGGAGAAAATGGGGGACTGAGCTGTGCACAGGCAGAGCGCCCCGCCCACAGGAAGAAGGGCTCCCTCTGAGCAGCAGCAGACCCTCCCGCAGCTCCTGCTGGGCCGGCCACTGGGCACAGCACCTCCTGCTCCTGGGTCCCCATGGAGTCCATCCTCTCCCAGGCCACTCTCCACTGGGGCTGAAGGTGAGTCAGACGCAATGATGATCCCAAGAGTGGAAGGAGCAGGTGAGTCACCTGGGCCAGGAGAAGGAAGTGGGTTTTTACCAGAACTGTCACTGCTGAGGCCCAGAGAGCGAGAGCGTGACATCACAGCAGTGACTTCATCAGCAGGGACAGGAAGCACCTGCCTGGCTCCCCAGGGGCCTGTGCTCCACTGTCCCCTGTCAACCCACTGTGCCCTGGGCCTGCATTGAGCCCTTGGGCTGAGAGGACCATGATGGAGGACCGTGTCCAGGCCGATGCAGGTGGGCAGGAGGTGGGGACATGCAGCAGCCACCCTCACGAAGGCCCCAACTGTGGGCTGGCAGCACCATCTCCAGGCTGCGTGGGGGCTGCAGCAGGGAGAGGTTGCGCTATGAAATGGAAACTTTGGGGAAAGTTGCAGGTTTCTAACTCTGGTTTGAAATTTTTCCCTTTGTTTTCCTTTGTTGTTGTTGTTGTTGTGAGTTTCTGCTTTGGTTTTGTTTTACCCAACTATGATGGAAGTGGCTCTGGCCTCAGAGGCCCATGGGAAGAACCTCAGAGGGTCCAGGCTCCCAGAGCTGGAGCAGCCAGAAAGCCCCAGATGGCCCAAAGGAGAGCCAAGCCACAGCTTGGGGTGACCAGTGACCCCAGATGGACCACTCCCCACACCCTGGCCCCAGGCCTGCCTGCTCCTCTGCGTGACATGGGGGAAACAGAGGCCACCAATACTATCAGTCTGGGACAGAGGGGTAAGGAGTGCTACTCAGTGGGACCTGGCCGTGACCCACTCACACTGCCCCAGGGCCCCAACCCACCCACACTTGGCTGGACGCTAGCCTCACAGGAAGCAGAGTCTGTTTTCCTTCCTGGCGGGAGGCAACCTGGTGGGAAGGAGGGCACCCATTACAGGTAGTGCCCAGGGCAGAGTCATTCACAGCATCTGGGTGCAGCCTCAGGTGCCTCGAGCCCAGCTCTCCAGCCTGGGAAGACCAGGGCAATGGGGCAGCTCTGAGCTCCGCTCAGTGGCAAGGGAAACCCAGCCCTCACCCCACCCCAGGCCTGGCAGCAGGAAGCATCTGGGGAAACAAGATAGGCAGCATGCTGGACAGTCAGGGCGGCCTGGGGACTGGGGTCCTGTCCCGCCTCACCACTCGGAGCCTTCCACCAGCCCAGCCCACACAGTGTTAAGAAAATACTGAATTGTGAGTCAGTGTCAAGTGGGAAGGGCCAGGGTTCACCGGGCCTCTCTGCTAGGGGCCTTACCGGCCCCAAAAGGACACTGATGCCAACACTGGCAAATTATGATTGGGCGAGTCACCTCCTCCTGCCCAAGCTGAAAACACCACCCACTCAGTGCTTAAAGGTCTTTATCAGGAGCACCATCACCTCTGTAGTCACAGGGCACTTCAAAACAATCAAGTAATAACCCCTAGCCCAGCGCAGGAGGGCCAGACCTTAAGCTGGTGTGGGGGCAGGGCTTCTCTGTCCAGATGCCTGAGGCCACCAGCCTGACCACCCCAATGCCAGCATTGGCACAGTGACCTCGGCTGGCCCCTGAGGGTGGCTGAGGGATTACTCAGCCTTCTTTGCACCCCTGTAGTAGGTGCCCTTGTTCTACACTGAGGCTGTACAAGGCCACCACCTGTGGGGAGGTGCGACCTCTCCAGGCCGAAGCCTGGAGATGGTGCTGCCAGCCCACAGTTGGGGCCTTCGTGAGGGTGGCTGCTGCATGTCCCCACCTCCTGCCCACCTGCATCGGCCTGGACACGGTCCTCCATCATGGTCCTCTCAGCCCAAGGGCTCAATGCAGGCCCAGGGCACAGTGGGTTGACAGGGGACAGTGGAGCACAGGCCCCTGGGGAGCCAGGCAGGTGCTTCCTGTCCCTGCTGATGAAGTCACTGCTGTGATGTCACGCTCTCGCTCTCTGGGCCTCAGCAGTGACAGTTCTGGTAAAAACCCACTTCCTTCTCCTGGCCCAGGTGACTCACCTGCTCCTTCCACTCTTGGGATCATCATTGCGTCTGACTCACCTTCAGCCCCAGTGGAGAGTGGCCTGGGAGAGGATGGACTCCATGGGGACCCAGGAGCAGGAGGTGCTGTGCCCAGTGGCCGGCCCAGCAGGAGCTGCGGGAGGGTCTGCTGCTGCTCAGAGGGAGCCCTTCTTCCTGTGGGCGGGGCGCTCTGCCTGTGCACAGCTCCATCCTGCACTGAATCAAGGCAGGGGCTGGGATTTCCAGTGGGTTACAGAGGTTCCAGGGGTCCCAACTGTCTGGTCAGGGCATAGTCAGAATGGAGCCCTGGCCTCCTGGTCCTGAACCTAGTGCCCTTCTGGGTAAACCAGGCCAAGGCTAGAGCAGGGAGCCCCAAGTCCCTGCTGGACAGCAAGATGAATGTGGCAGCAGCCGGGACAGGACCAGCAAGTATGGTGCTGGCACAGTGTCCATGAGTCCCCAGCCCTGCCAAGCCTTCACAAAGAGGCTGAAGGGCATACCCAGCTGTGCTGGAGTGGACTGGGAAGGTCAGAGGGGCCCACACTAACACTGCATGCCTTGTCCCTAGCAGGGCAGCAGCCCCAGGGTGAAGGTCCTGGTGTACAACCATTTGCTCAAATTTTCCTGTTAGAGGTCCACGGTGACAGGGTCTCTCTCCTACCTGCTCCTTCAAAGGCTGCTTCCTGTGCTACCACAGGGCTGACCTGGAGGGACCCACAGGCCTGGGAAGCACAGGGGGCGGGCACATGTCCTGGACCCACGTTCTGAACTGGCCCTTTGGTCTGGGGCTGGCTGGCCATCCTCGTGAATCAGCACCCCACCAAGTGTCCAGCTGAGAAGGCCTCAGTGGCCCAGAAGGGACCCAAGGAGCAGAGTGAGGAGGCTCAGTGGCACCTGGAGTGGCAATGGGTGCCTGAGCCCTACCTCTGGGCAGAGGAAGGGAAGAAGTGTCGTGGGCAAGTCCAGGCCTGGGGGACCAGAGCTTCTATTTCATCCCCACCTCCACCTTTTCCCAGTTGCAGATAAACCTGGTGGAGCTCCCCAGAGCCTTTCTCTGAGGAGCCAGAGGCAGCACCACTGGTTTCTCACCCAAACCTGATTCCACTCTGGACAGAGCCAGGAAATATATGGTTGTGCCTGTCCTCAAAGGGAATCCTTCTGCTACAAGGTGGCCTTGGGACACCTCTGTTTGCCAGTTTGAACAGGGGTCAGATCCAGGGTGCTGGGGGACCAGGAGCTCTGGAGCAGCCGCTGCCCACTTATCCCATCTGCCCTGTCCCTGCTCTCCTCTTATCCCAGACTCATTCTCTCCCACCCTGATTGGCTTAGAGGAACAGAGAGGAAGGAAAGGGTGGCCCTGAGGAATGGGGAGGAAGCTGCTCGCTTTCTTTACAAAGAGCATTCTGAGTATTAATTCTCAGGCACCCAGCCTTGGATCTGCAGGACTCGTCCTGGCACCCAGTGGGCTGCTCCAGCCCTGAGCAGCAAATGCACCCTGTGTCTTCATCCATGGATGGGGCGCTGGGTGTGGTGGTGATGAGAGACACAGCCTCCTGCACAGGTCAAGCCAAGGGGAAGCCACCAGCACTGACGTCAGCTCTGGGCAGTCCTCGGGGGGACTACCGGGAGGATCTGAGGGGCCTCCAGCTTCTGATACTGCCTCCTGGAGATGGGCCGCTTCCAAGAAGCCCACTCCCTGTGAGGCACAGCAGGCTCAGTGGCAGCACCCCAGAAACATCTCAATTTCTCCAAAACCAGAAGAAATCAGGCTTTCAGACTGAGAAAATTGCTTCAATGTATAATGTTGATGTATGCATCTTCATACTGCTACATAAAAATAGGAGAGCACACCGGGCCCACCAGAGCCAGCTAAAACTCCAAATGGAGGCGTTTCGTGAAGTCCCACATCTCCAGACTGAGCCACCTTGTTATCTGGCCTCCCGAGAAAGTGGATGAGATAACAAGCAGGTTTCCCAAACAGACCAGTCTTAACCCGCATGATGATGATGCTTCATTCCTTACCAAATAAAGCCATCTGATGTCAACCAGCTAGTCATTTCTCTGTTGTTGTCTCTGCTGGTCCCCTTCATTACAAAAGAAGTGACTTCAAAATGACCAACCTGATTTTTTTGTTGCTACTATCGGCAGCTTTCCTGTCTGTAAGCCAAACACCTTGGCTCGAGCTGCCGGAACACTTATGTGTTTTTATGGAACAAGGCATTGTCCAATTCTAGAATTGAAAATCAAGCCTTAAGCCATGTGTGTGGGACAGTGCAGCAGCTGGTAGTTAGGGGTCCAGTCAACCTGTGTTTCGGACAGGGAGCGGTGCATGGCCGACCAGCAGTTGACAGACCTGCTTGTCCTGAAGCTCCATGAGTGCCAGGCAGGGTGTGGGGGTGCATGATCTCCTCAGGAAAACAGGAAGAAAGAAAGAAAGAAAGAAAGGAAGGAAGGAAGGAAGGAAGGAAGGAAGGAAAGAAAGAAAGAAAGAAAGAAAGAAAGAAAGAAAGAAAGAAAGAAAGAAAGAAAGAGAAAGAAAGAAAGAAATGTGCTATAATTGGGGGCTTTGACACTGCTGGTCCAGTTACAGTCCTGCCTCTGGGCTACGGCCCTCAGGGCTCCAGGACCCACACAGGCACCCATAGCCTGAAGCTGCTAAGGCAGGCTGACATGCCCAGATGTGTCTGTGGGCCAACCCAGGTAAGGGGTGTCCTTGGACAATGGGATGTTGCCCTTAGAACCTCCCGTCTCCAGACCAGGTACCGCCCTCTGTTTGCCCCTCGTGCAGTGAGCAGCTACAGCAGATTCACCTGGCCTCCCCAGGTGCACACCCAGAGCTGCAGGCAGCGTGAGGTTCTCCCCACAGCATCAGCTCTGCTGCCTTCAAGGAAGCCCAGTAGTGGCTATGACCACTTTCAAGGTCAGCATTGCCGACCACAGCTTTGCTCATGCCTCAAGGATGCCCCTGAGCATGGACCCCAGGGAGAGGTCTCCACCAGGCTTCCCTGGTAGCTATGGGAGTGGCATGGGGGTTCTTTGGGCCAAAGAAATTTGAGGTATGATATAAGACAGACCCATCCTTTCTGGCCATGGATAGAGCCAAGATCAGTCCCTTCTTTGGTTCACTTTGGGTCCCTGTAATAAAACCTCCTCAGGCCAAATCAGAGTCCAGAGTGGGTGACAAGTGGCCCCATACAACACCTCCTGGGTGTCCTAGATCAGTTTTTCAGAATGCCAGTTTCCAGGGCCTGGAAAAAGAGGTGTGAAAATGCAGGTTTACGGGGGTCAGTGACTGAGGTATGTGGAGATAGCCCGGGGCAGGCATGTCCCTCCCTGGAGCAAACAGCATCCCTTGGACCCCGGGAAGGCTCCTTAGAAACCCTGAGGATTCAGGGCGGGGGACCCACTGGGGAAAGCCCAGCTATTATTTCTGGGACTTGTGCAGCTGTCCAATACAGAGGGTCTAAGGCACCATCATTGTGTAGATAAGGAAACCAGGTCCACAGAGTGGGGATCGGCTAACTGAGGGACACACACCAGTTATGGCAGAACTAGGGCTACCCCCAAAGGATGATGCCTGAGGTCAATTGGGGGGCTCTGGGGAGCTCTTTCTTCTCTGAGCTGTGACTCTCTCTTCTGAAAGACACCAACCATAGGGAGCCAACTGTGTGGCATTCCTGGGTGGCAGAGAGAGAGTGCCTGGCAAACCTTGTGGCACAACAGATTCTCAAGCTAACAGCTACTGATCCCTTAATATGGGGCCCAGGCTGACTCCTTCAGGGGCATCCTGAGACTCTCAAATGGAAATGAACTAGCCCAGGCCTCCTGGGGTCCAGAGGTCCCAAGTGCAGCAGGAGCCAGGGAGACACCTGAGGGTGTTCGGGCAGGCAGGCCACCTGGCCTGCAGCTGGCTCTTGAGACCCTCCAGCCAGCTGGGCCCTGGCCACCCTCCTAAGCTCAGCCCCCTTGAACACATTTTCTGGGGCCTCAGAGTCTGCCTAAGTCTGTGTCCTGTACCAAGGTGCCCTTGTCCACGCATTTAGCCCAGTCCACTCCATGCAGACATGGGAGTCCTGCCTGATTCAGCAAAGCCCCCTGCCCCTTGTCTGGCTTGCTGCACACCTGGGCATACCCAGGATCTCATCCAGAGTGTCAGCACCCAGGCTGTGCCACCTCATCCTCACCATGCTCATGGGGAGGTGCCCTGATTCTCACCCCCATTTGGCAGGGTAGGGCAGGGGGCTGGCTGTGCTCCCTCTACAAATCCATCACCTCGATCTGTGGACCGTGGCAGCTGATGAAGAGCGGCCTTCACACCCATCTTGCTGGATCTCAGGAGACTGGGGCTCTCCCCAGTGGCACCCAGTCAGGTGTGCAGGAGTCCCCAGCCAGCCTCCTGCCCCGCCATCTTCCCTCAGGAGCCAGCTCTACTTGGCAGTGAACTAGAGTAGGCTGCCCTGGGGCTGTCCCAGCTGGGTGGGGAGTGCCTGAGGGCAGGTTGGGCCCCCAGTGCTGATCCACACAGGCCCATACTGAGTGTTTGCCAGACAGGGGACCCCGCGTCCCATGCTGCTGCAGGGCCAAGAGTCACTACTTGACTCACACACAAAGTATTCCGCAGGAGCTCAGCCTGGGTAGGGCTGGGGGTGGGAGGCGGCTGCCGACACATCTGGAAAGCATCATCTCCCTGCAGATAGCACAGCCTGTTTGCTGGGGAGACGCGCACCCCGCCCACGCCCAAGCCCAAGCCCACGGTCTTTGTATCCAAACTGTTCTTGGTGATGAGTCCTGGGGAGCAGGCGCTGGTGCCTGTGCCCCTTGGAAGCTGAACGTCCCTCCCTGGGAGTTTCCCACATCCATCTAGCTTATTCTAGAGGCTTCAGAGTTTTGAGTTTGCTCTGGAATGTGTCTCTGAGAATGGTGTGGAATAAAGCTCTGGAATAACCAGCTCACATCTCTTGAGAATTACCTTGACTTTTTAGAGAATAATCTACCCTTTCTCCTCTGATTTGCAGAGCCGATTTTAGGATTGATCCTAATCCCAAGAGCCAGGGCCTGACAGTGGACAGGTACAGCAAGAGCTAACCTGAGAGGCCAGCTGGTCATCTGTGGGGGGTGTAGAGGCAGCAGGGCCAAGGACACTCAGAAGGCCTGTTCTTTCTCTCCTGGGAGCATCCTGTGGGCAGGGTCTGCTCTAGAGAAATGGGTCTGGCTTCCCAGTCAGGGTCCAAAACAGGCCCAGAGTCCTGTAGCAGGGCACAGGTGGTGCTGTCAGAGCCCCGGGTCTCCTGTCTGAGTCCGCCTCAATTTCCTGGATTCTGGGAAGCCTCTGGGGGGTGGGGTGGAAGAGCATTGATCAAGCCCCTAACAGGGGTGTGCCCATCCGGCAGCTCTGGCTAGCCCTTCCTGTGAAGACTGACCACACGAAGCTGGGTGGAGTTTCTGGGAGGTTGTCCGGCCATCTGGAGTCAGGGGCTGGCCAGCAGAAAGGCCCTACAGGTCACACAGGCCCAAGCCTCACAGAACAGCAGGAAGTGAAGCCCAGGGATGGCCCGCAGTCACAGCCAGAGCCACACAGGGAGGGCCTAGTGCTACTGGGGAAAGCAGGCAGTGGCTGTGACTGGGCCCAAGCACTGGCCCTGTCTGTGCGCCATAGGCCTCTAGCCCTCCCATCTTAGAGCTTTTGACTGACCATCCCCCAAGGCTGGTCTTCCAGCTGACCAACTCCAGAGTGTCCTGGGCTATGCCGAGCTGACTGTGCAGTCACCCCGGAGCCAGGCCATGCCGACCAGGACGGCCAGGCCCTGGAGAGGCTGAGCAGCACGCAGGAGGATGAAACAGGTTCTAAGGCTTCAGTCTCAGGTTAGGGGTGCAGTGCTGGGCTCAGGAGGCAGAAATATGGTAGGACAGGAAGTTGGGGAGATGCCAGATGGCTCTAGATGCCTCAGTGGGGGCCTGATGGGGTCCCCTCATGATGCTGGGTGCTTGAGATTTCAGGCTGGGCCGTGGGGAGCAGGCAGATCTCGAAGGGCTGAATCTGAACGGAGATGTGCTAGGGCACTGGGGGGCTGACTAAGAGGATGTAGAGAAGGAGGGACCTAGGACCCTTGAGAACAAAGCCCAGGCAGGAGGGCAGGACACTGTGGAGGAGACTGGACCACCACCCCTCCTCCCATGCAGGCCTCCCTACGTCACCCCCACCCCTCCAGCTAGCTGTTCCCAGAATGCTGGAGCAGCAGAAATACAGCGGCCGCTGCGCCTGTTGGCCCCATGCTTGGTAGGACTGCCCTGGGGACGGGGTGGGCAGTGGGCCAGCTGCCACTAGGGTCAGGGGAAGGAAGGAGAGCCCGAGCTTTGGGCTCCTGCACTAGGATGAGGGAGGCAATTGGGGCATCCCCGTCTGCTGGGTGCCCATGGAGGGGCTCACAGCCAGACCCCTGGCCTGACTGGGAGTTGGGGAGCACAGGGCCCTCCTTCAGGAGCCCAAGAGCAGGGGGCAGAGTGGGCACCAACTCTTCCCCAGCCCCAGTGGATCTGCAGAGGGGGCACCTCTCCAGGGCACCCTGACAGGCTGTAAACCACAGGCAACACGTGCAGAAGGTCTGGAAGCAAGTGCCCTGCAGCAGCCCTGGGCACGTGTTTAAGCGCATCCGCTAGTGAGTTTTCACAACCCCAAAAGGCCACCTCCCAGGCAGCCCCAGATGCTGAGAGGCCAGGGCCGGTTAATGAACCCCTCTTTATTTCAGCTTTATCAGCTAAAAGTGATTTTACACAAAATAATGTGTCAGAGGTAATTGCTCCTGGGCACAGATCCCAAATTCCAGCCTGCAACCAAAGGCTAAATGTGTCCATTAATGATTCAGCCTCTGGAGCCAGTCCCAAGGGACAGAGCACAGGGAGTTGTCAGAGAGGAGACCCCCCCACACACAAGTTCCTGGCAGGAGGCCAGCCCAGCCCTGCCCAACAGGAACTGATTCCTGCCCAGTGGGGGCGGTGAGGGTGGAAGCTTCTCCACAGGGGAAAATTAAATATTGTCTGATTCCAGCACCCGCAGGGCAAACAGGCTTCCCTTTGTCTGTCCCAGAGCAGGTCACAGTCACTGCCCAGGTGCCACCTGCCTGAGGTCAGGACGAAGGCCCAGGGAGCTTGGAGCAGAGGGGCTAGGCCTTCCCCCACCCCCAGTTTCTCTCTGCACTAAGAGCTGTTCTCTGGGAAATTCATGGATGGAGAAAGGACTTGAACCATGTACAAAATCAGGAGTATGGAGCACAAGCATGAGGAACCCAACTGAGCAACAGAAGCAGAGGCAGGCACCTGGGGTCCTGTCCCCCCAGGAGATCAAGAGCTCCTGGACAGAGAAGTCTGGGCTCCACCCAGCTCTGCTGAAAGGCCCCTCCCATCATGTCTCTTAGCCTGAGCTTCCTCATCTGTAACCCGGGACAGGGCACTTGACCCCCGCCGCCACGAGGCTCCATGAGGCTGGGCATACCAACACCTAGCTGGCTTTCCAGCATACAGAGGTCATTTGTGCTACAGTTTGATCCCCAGGCTCCGGCTCCGGTCCTTGCCAGATCCTTTTCCAGCCTCAGCCCCTGGCGGGGGTGGGGTGGGGGGGTATATTTGCAGGTCGATATTGGATGGCGTTCACATCCAGCGCTTGGGGCTGACGGGGGAGTCTGGGGGGGGCACCAGGAATCTGGACGTCCCCAGAGGAGGTCAGGGCCAGGGTAAAACTATGCATATTTTATATGCAACAAGTTTATTGCTCTAGCACATATACATCAAATGGACACTTTCATGTAATTAATGGGATTGAACCCAGAGCCTCAAGCATGCTAAACACATGCTCTACCACTCAGCTGCCCCAGCCCCAAAATGTACCCTTTGAAAGTGTACAGTCGTGGGGCTGGGGATGTGGCTCAAGCGGTAGCGCGCTCGCCTGGCATATGTGCGGCCTGGGTTGGATCCTCAGCACCACATACAAACAAAGATGTTGTGTCCGCTAAAAACTAACTAACTAACTAAATAAATAAATATTAAAAAAAAAAAAGAAAGTGTACAGTCGGGTGGTTTGTAGCACAATCCCGAGGCTCATAGCCACTACCCAATTTCGTCGTTTTCACCTCATACCTGTTAGCTGTCCGCCTCCCCTGTCCCACGGCCCTTGGCATCACCGATCTACTTTCTGCCTCTGTGGGTTTGCCCATTCTGGACAACTCACAGAAATGGAGTTAGACAAAATGCAGGTTTTTTTTTTTTTTAAACTGTCTTTTCCCACTTAGCAAGTCATCAAAGTTCCTCCATGTTGTGGCCTGTACCAGAAATTTATTCCTTTTTATGACTGAATAATATTCCACATGTTGTTCTTCATTCATCAGCTGATGGATGCTCGGCTTGTTTTCCTTTGGGTCAGTGGTGAATAATGCTACTAACAAACACACATTCAAGTTTGGGTATGAATGTGTGTTTTCATTTGCCTTCATTATACACCCCGGAGTGGAATTGCAGGGTCACATGGTAGAAAGAATATCAGTTACCAAAAAAAAAAGTAGAAGAAATAGAGGAAAGTATGTATAAATGTTAAAGGTTACAGGGCAACAGGAGTCTACTAAAACTCCCCAAGTCAGTGTGCATCTAAGAGCCCAGGGCACAGCAGGACTCAGTGCAGACACACAAGGCCCTGCACCTCACCTGCACAGGGTGCTAGGAGCCCCTCCAGCCCCCCCTTTCTAGCCTGTGCCTGCAGGCTCTCCCAGGGAAGACTCCCCAATGACTGGCGGTGGTTCTGGAAACCTCCTTTCCCCCTTAAAAGTAGTTGGGACCAGGCAGGCGTTGTAGCTTGGTGGTAGAGTGCTTGCCTAGCGTGTGCAATGTCCCCAGTTTAATCCCCAGGAGTGGGAAAAAAACAACTAGGGACCTCCCAGGTTTGTGGAAAGGGACATAGATGAGATGTGGCCTCGCCACCTTCAATCTCTTCCAGCTCAAGGAGAATGAAGGCCACCACTAGGGGGATTGAACCCAGGGACCTTTACCACTGGGCTACACCCTCAGCCCTTTCTATTTTAATTTTGAGACAGGGTCTCCCTAAGTTGTTAAGGCTGGCTTTGAACTTGAAATTCTCCTGCTTCAGCCTCCTGACACCTTGAGTCTAGTAGGAGAAGATCCTGTGGCTGAGATGGGCCACAGCAGAGGTGGCCATTGTGGAGGTGACCTGTGGATGGCCATTAGCGATGCCATTTGCTCTCACATCCATCTGTCACCATGTCACAGGCTGTTGGGGAGAGGTGGAGGAGTGGGACTCTTTGGGGGTAAAGAGATTAAACTGAAGGAGAACAGGGGCAAGGAGAAGCCTGAGCCGAGGGGTCAGCAGTTGGGTAAGACGTCTGGGTGCAGGCAGAAGTCGGGGGGACCGAGGGACAACTGATGAAGGACGTCTCCCTCCAGGGTGGGAGGCTGGGAAAGGGGGTGGTGCTGCCGGAGAAGCCCAGGTTTTCCTTATGCCCATGTCGCCATGGTCACCCAGTCACAGACACAGGACTGGAGGAGAAAGGGTGGCTGCAGGCAGGGGAGGGGCCCCAGGGAAAGCACAGCAGGACCCCTGAGCCAGACAGAAGCCCCCAGAGGGAAGGAAGGTGGTGGGCAGGAGGAACCTGAGCAGGATGGCCCCAGAACCACCTGGAGGCATGACCTCATGGGCACCCCTGCAGACCCTGGACACCTGCTGCAAAAACCAGGCCTGCGTCCTGTGGGCCCTCTGTGACCTGCAGAATGGTGTGTCCAGGGGCCTTTGGTTGGAACTTTCCACCTCACCCCCATCCAGTGTGCCCCCACCCTCATCCTGTCCCCTGCACAGAGGGGATGCTGTCTCACCACATGGTACGCCCTACGTTGGACATTCACATCCTAAGGAGGGGCCTGCCCGGCTGGACTGTGCCTGAGTGTGGTGTCAGGCTGTGGCCACCAGGACAATAGGAAAGGGTTCAGGAATGAAGAAGGCCAGGTCCTGACCATGGCCTGCACCTGAGAGGCACTTCCTACTAGAAGAGGCTCTCTCTTAGAGGGTGAGCTGCTCAGGGCCCTTCCCCGAACCCCTCTGGACAGGAAGCACTGAACCACGGAGCAGGAAAATGTCCTGGTGACTGCCCCAGTTGCCCACTCACCTAGATTATTGGTCCATTAACAGTGATCCCAGGGGGCCATGGCTGGGAAAGATGGTCCCAGAGCCCACCCAGCAGGTGATCAGGGCCAGCCAAGAGCATAGGGTGGGTGTGCTCAGAAGTCCTGCTAGACGGCCATGGGTCACAGGAAGGGCAGCCACAGGATGCAGGTGACCGAGAATGGCACCCAGAATGAGGCCACAGCCCTGAGGGCCCAGCAGGGTCTGGTGGTTGGACTAGTCAGGCTTCTGGAGTCACCAGCTTGGAGGGCCTGCGAGAGGATTTGTGCTGAGCTGCAGGACAGGGACCCACTGCTCAACCCCTCCCACCTCAAATCTGGTGACACCCCTGGGGTTGGCAGGAGCCAAACAGGAGGCCTGAGAGAAGGGTCAGCCATGTGGCCCCAGTGACCTGGAGCAGGGAGCCAGGACAGGCCTGAGACTGCACCCACAGTGGTCAGAGGCCTGACTTGGGGCCCCAATGTACCCTCCTCTGGCAACCTGCTGGCTCTTCTGACCAAGGCCAGACCTTGCCAGTGAGGGCCTCTGAGCCCAGGTCTCGGGGGGAAGGCAGAGGTGGAGCCTCAGGGGCCAAACACCTGGAGCAGGTGTCGCACTGTCTCCTACCTGTGGAACCTCCTGCCCGTGAAGGGCGAGGAGTTAGAGAGCCTGGATGCAAGAGAAGGAGCTCAGACTTTATCCTGTGGGCAATCAGGAGCCGGAGCCTTACAGGATGGCCTGATCAGATCTGTGGGCAGGCCACTGTGTGGACACTCAGGAAGAGTATAATGGGGACAGGAAGCTCAGAGGATGGCACTGGTGTCCAGAGAGAGGGGCACAGGGGCCAGGACTGGACAGGGAGCTGCTGGAATCCAAGGAGGCTAAGGCCTCTGGCACGCACCCCAGGGTGACTAGCGGGACATCTGGGGACACAATGTGCCACCCTGGGTCTTGGGGTCCCCTTCCTCTCCTGGGAGACCCCCAGAGGGATGCCACTTGACATCCCAGCATCCTTTGTGGGGAGTGCCCCACCTCTGCGCTCCCTGCTTCCCAGACTGCTATAGTCCCCCAGATACTGGAGCTCTGGCAGGCAGGCTGGGCAACCGTGTCCCCAGGTTGCCCCACACACTGGCCTGAAACCCAAACTGTAACTGCAGCTCTTGGTGGCTTCCAGAGCCCAGAGTCCAACTGTGATCCCCACAAGGGCATGGCCAAGCTCCCTTGCTTGGCTTGCTGCTTCCCATGCTGCCCACCTCACTGCACAGCTGGGCTAGCCTCCTGGCCTCCTGGCCTCTGCGACCTCGGCTCACCCCGTGTGCAAAGTAAGCGGGGCTGAAAGGTCTCTGCTACTTCACCCTTACCCCCTGAACTTCCAAGTGCCATGCCCTTGCAGAGTGCTGGTGTCACAGAGAGATCAGAAGGGAAGGACAGACATGTGCAGAGAAGGTAGCTTATGTGACCAGGGGACAGAGAAGGAGGGGGAGGTCAGAGCAGGGACACAGAGTTGGTGCTCGAAGCCTGGGGTGAGGCAAGACTGGAGTTACTGCTCCTTCTCTCCCCCAGGCGTGAGCACCTAGCACTGGCTCTTGCCCATAGGCATGTTGCTGAATGGATTAAATTGTCATTGTGGCAGCTGCCAGTACTTCAATATGTGTGAGTTACAGACCTGTCGTGCTAGAACCTGCACCTGGCTTGGAGGTATATCTCATTATTTCCAGTTTACCAATGAGGAGACTGAGGGTCAGAATGGTATAAGTCCCTGTCAGTGAGAAGCCTTGCAGAGTAAGGTGGCAGGGCTGGTTCCAGAGGCCCAGCGAGGGATCTGATCTAGAGCCTTGGGACAGCCCAGTCCTGGAGACCCCTGAGGGAGGAGCCCCTGGTGACCCCTAGGATGGCTGATCCTCAGGGCCAGCCCCCCTCCATCTAACCTGACCTGCTTGGAGCAGGAAGCATGGGCCAGGCTGAGCTCCCCAAGCCCAGTGGGTCAGAGACAGCTTCTTGGAGGGGGGAGGACCTGAGCTGAGCCTTGGGGGCCAACATGATCCTAACTAGAGGAGACAGAGGCCAGGGCATTGCGGGGCCAGCCACAGCAGGAGTAAGGGGGGCCGGGAGGCTCCGGAGCTGAAGAGGGAGTGATAATCCAGAGGCTAGAGGTGTGCAGGGCCCAGGAGCTGGAGTGGAGGGCCAATGGGAGTAGGAGCCACCAGCCCTCTAGCATGTGGCCCTTGGGATTCTGGAGATCATGTTTGTGGGGACTCTGAAGCAGACTCTGGGGAGACCTTGGCAGGGTCATGACCTCCAAGACCATGCCCACTTTGCCTATAGGACCAGCCCTCCTGGGGTGCACCAAGCCTGGTGGCCGCCAAGAGGCAGGGAGTTAGGGTCTAAGGGTGCTCCAGGGTGCCCCAGAGGAGCCCTGTCCCCTGGCCTCTCCTCATAGCGGCCAGTGAAGGAGACATGCACCCCTGACAGCCACGTCTGATCGCTCACAGATGGATTGCTCTTCCCAGGCAGCAGGCCCCAAGCCCAAGCCTGCAGCCCCAGTGGGACTGCGTCCTCAGCCCGCCTCGCACCTGGCACTGCCTGGCGCACGGCTCCACCAGGCCCCAGGCCAGGCTGCTTTGCCGGTGGAACTGCAGGCAGGTGGCGGCCACCCACAGATCAGGGAGCACCTGAGCCAGGCTGCAGGGCTCCAGGTGCACTGCCGCCATGTGACCTCACGCATCTCTGCATGGGTGCCCTCCTCTGTGGGGTGGGATGGCAGCAGTGCCCACTCAGAGGCCACAGAGAGGGAAGGAGGTCATGTGTGTAAAAGTGCCCCAGGGAGCCAGCAGATAGGGAGACACGTAGGAAGCATTCAGCTGCACAAAGGGTCACCTGCAAGCCCACCAGCTTCCAGGAGGCCACCAGGCGGCGAGGGTGCCTGCCCAGAAGGCACCCAGTGGGAGAGTTCTGGAATACAGGCCATGCTTGAACCCCTCAGTGTCCCTCCAACAGTGACCTCCTCACCCCTCCTCCAGGTACAGCCCTGACTCCTCCCTCTCCAGCAGGGCCTGGTGTGAGTCTCCTGGCTCCCTCGGACCCTGCAGCACATCCCTGGGCTCTGGAGACTGGAACCACCATAGGACCCACAGTGGCAGTGGTGCTATATGTGGCCTGTGAGCCCAGGGCAGGTTGCCTGCACCATCCTGTCCTGGGGCCTTTGCCATTTGCCAGGGTGCCCAGTGAGCCCTCTTTACCCTGTGCTCAGCATGGAGCTGTAAGGTGCCCCATCCTTCCTGCAGTGCTGCTCTAGGCTGCTTCCTTGGCTTGAGGGAGGCAGACATTGGCTCTGGGAGACTCCAGGAAAGAGGAGCAAGTTCCAAGTTCCCCTCAGCAGCCCAAAAAGCACTTGGCAGGCAGTTTAGCCTCACACCAGAGACCTAATTACAGAAGCACTATACCAGGGCCTTCCAGCAGAAGGCTTGCCGGGGCAGGCACTTACCACCACCATCTCAAATCCAGAAAAACCCAGCCAGGGGCATGTGAACAGTTAGAGTCAGAGGCTCTGTGGTCAGTGGCCAACATTCAAGTCCCCACCCCACCACTTAGCAGCTGTGTGGCCCCAGGCAAACTGCTCAACCTCTCTGATTTTGTCCACTCATCTAAAAAGTGGGGGTGACAATTGTAGTATCTTCTTCTGGGCATGGTTATGAGGGTTAACCAAGTTGGCAAGGGACTGGAAAGGAGCCTGGCCCCCAGGGAGGGTAACAACCGCCTTTTAGAGGAGGGAGACAGGATTGAAAAAGGGCTAGGGACCTGGTTACAGTACACAGGGGCCTACTGCCTTCCAAACGCCACATCAGTGAGATCTGGGAGGTCCACAGGGCAGAGACAGGGAGGAGAAATCAGAGCACTTTTCAAAGGCACATGGCAGCTGGGGTGACGGGCCAGGTCTGCGGACCCAGGCCCCATGTGGCTGCAAAGGCCCTGTGGGAAGAGAGCCCACCAGCTCCTGCTCACCCGCCCACCTGTTCCTGCAGCACATTCTCAGGGCACTGAGTGTGTTGCCCGCAGGCTGGAGGGTTCTGCCTGGAGGAGCAGCTTCCAGGTGCGAGAGGCAGACGTTAGGCCACACATAGGAGGCCACCCAAGGAGGGTTATGCCAGGAAAGGGCAAAGGCTGAGGACGTGCCCCTGATCAAGGGGGCTTTCCCCCTGAGCTGGTATTTGCACAGAGATCTGACAGAGGGGAAGGAGGAGTCTGTGCCAGGCTGGCTTCAGGGACAGCATGGTGACAGGACCCATGCTACGGAGGGCCCACCTGGGGCCTGTGCGGGCAGGCCCACCTCACACCCTGGATCACTGGAGTTTGGAATCCATGTTTTGTAAGCAAATCCAGCGGGATCCTGCAGCACGCCCCGCAGGTTGGAGCCTCAGATCCTGAGTGGCCACTTTCCACTGGCTGTTTGGCTGTCCCGCCCCAGGTGACAGAGCCACAGTGTGGCGGGTGGATGAGTTGGTGGCCTGAGTGTCTAGCCCACCTCCTGTCCAACTACTGCTCAACTTGGGGGTTGAGCGCAGACAGAAGAGGAGGCTTCCTTGCCCTGAGGCTGGGCTGCACGACATGCCAAAGAAGCCGAAATTGAAAGACCAAGGACAGGGGGAGCCTTCCTCTGTAACAACCCTCTCTGGAGAACCCACCTGGTCCTGTGGAAGTTCATCAATGCCCTCTGAGGACAGTGTCCCCATAACCTAACCACCTCGCACCAGGACACCTCTCAAAGTCCTACCCACTCACCACCACCACTGAGACCAAGCGTCCAGAAACCCTGGGACAACTCAAACCACATCCAAACCACAGTGGGGATGACACCCATGGTGGTAGCTCTGGAGTTGGTGACAATGGAGACATTGAAGGAAACTGAAGGACTTTCCAGGTAGACTGGATATAGGGTGATTCCCAGGTTTTGGCCTAAGCACAAGGAAAGATGCGAGTGCCCCAACTGATGTGAGGAAGGTTATGGGAGAAGCATGGGTGAGGAGTAGATCTGATTGCTGCTGTAACAAGTGGCTCCAACCATGGGGGCTTAGAAAAATGCTCAGTAGATCTCATACAGTTCTGGAGGACAGAAATCGCACATCATCTCACTAGTCTAAAGCCAAGGAGTCATGGGGCCAGTTCCTTCCTCATCTTTTCCAGTTCCTGGAGGCCCCCTGCATCCTGTGACTTTTGACCCCTTCCTCTCATCCCTCCAGCCACTTCCTTCCGGTTGCCACGCTTCCTCCTGTGACCTTCTCACCCTCCTCTTATGAGAATGCATAAGATGGCAGGTAGCCCCCACTTGAATGATTCAGGATCCTCCTCCATCTCAAGATCCTTGGCTTATCCACATCCGTAAGTCTTCTTTTGCCATATAAAGTTGCAGCCAGAGATTCCAGGGATGAGGATGTGCTGATCTTTTCAGCTGACCACAGGGGTGAGAAATAGGAATTTAGGTTTGGACATATTAATCCAAATGCCTTTTGGACACACAAGTAGAGATGTCAAGAAGGCAGTTTGATGAAGGAATCTGGAGTTTCCTGGAGAGGTCAGGTGGACACGTGCATTTGGGAGTCATGAGTATATAACAGCATTTAGAGCTGGGAAGCTGGACACGATTTGTTCAATATTGTCATTCCATCCAGTTGGAGAAATCTCCCAAAAAGTGGAACCAAAAGAAAAAGAGATAAGAACTGGGGGAGAAAAGATAAAATTGGAAGAACTAACTGGTAGAACTAAAATCTGCATATCAGATTACATAAAGAAAACAGAAAAAATGAAATCTGTTAGAGTCTGTAAACAAGTCAGGATGGCGCCTGGCATTTTGCCAGGGGGAGTGGTTTGTGAGGTGGTGCCAGCGAGCCATTAAGTGTGGAGATTTCTTATTGGTTGACTGCTGTATCTAGTTTATGTTAATTAAGATAAGCTGTGTGGAATGTATAAATACCTCTGTTGTCCTACAATAAACGGCTCCCACTCCTGCTGTATCAATGTACACAAGTTGTTCGTCGTCACACACCCCCACCCCACCCCCGTTATTTTGCTGCAGCCGGACTGCCGCAGAAATCATCAAATAAGCCAGGCATGTTAGCAAAGGCTGTAATTCCAGCCTCAAGAGGCTGAGGCAGGAGGCCGGGTTCAAGCCCCAGGGCCACAAAAATACAAAAAGGGTTGGGGATATAGCTGTGTGATAAATCACCCCTGGGATCTATCTCCAGTCCCAGAAAGAAAAAAAAAAATCTAAGAAATAGCACTGCCTTACAAGCAAGGAGCAAGGAAAATCCCAGCACACAGCAGACTGGGGAAGATCTGTCAGGTTGCAGCAGGTATTAACTCCCAGAAGAACAGAGCAGAAAGGAAAGAAGGTGTCATCGTAACAAGGACATTTTACAATAATTAAATAAATGTCCCTTAAAACTCGCCTTCTACAAACCATTCGCTAAAAATGCAGGGCTTATGAGAAAAAGTGGCTTAGGAACAGACTGCTCAGAACTTAGGGAACATTTTATAAAGGGATATTGACGTGTAATTTACATACAATAAAACTCCCCCCTTATGAAGTGTACGATTTGGTGAGTTCTGAGCAGCATACGGAGGCCCCCAAGCACCATCAGGAACAGGAACCATCTCCTTACCCCACAAGACTTTCCTCGCACCCCCTGTAGCCATCTCTCACCCTCCGCAACTGTGGCCCTGTGGCAATGGCTCCAGTGTCCCAGGAAGGGCACCCACGTGGCTTCTGTGTCTGGCTCTTTTCACTTGGCCTGATGTTCTTGGATGCCCATTTTTCTGCATTTGTTGGTTTGTTCCTTGTTATGCTGTCGCATCCCATTATCCAGACGTTCCACACTCACCCGCTGAAGGGACCTGGCAATATCTCCAACCGGGGGATGTTATGGCTGACCCTGCTCTGCACATCCACCTTCAGGTCTGCGTATGAACATGTTTTCATTTCTCAAAGGCAAATGGCTGGAGTGGACTACATGCACATTCGTGCACACACACACACACACACAATTTCATAAGAAAATTTGAAACTGGTTTCCAAAGGAGCTGAACTCCCTCTGCTTTCTCGGTGACTGGGAGTTACAGGCACGTGACATTGCAGGTGAATTGTGGTCTTATTCATTTCAGACTTTATAGCAGGAGTGATGAGCCAGTAGTGAGCTTCTCATGTGCTCATATGTCATCCACATCTCTGCTGAAGCATCTGTTCAAGTTCTTTTGCTTATTTTTATTGGGTTGTTTGTCTTACTATTGAGTTATGAGAGTCTCTTACATGTTCTGGATACAAATTCTTTATTAGGTTTATGTTTTGCATCTTGGAACTTTGTAACCAGAGCCCTCATTAAAGCAACAATGATACCAATAAAAACACTAACATAGTCATTTCTTCTCTGCTTTATTACCTAATACTGCAACTGGTTGTGCCTCCTCCTGGGACATGTAGATCCTTGAAGACCAGTTTCAACATTAAAAACATACACCAGGGCTGCGGCTGTGGCTCAGTGGTAGAGAGCTTGCCTAGCATGTGTGAGGCCCTGGGTTCCATTCTCAGCACCACATACAAATAAATGAATAAAAATAAGGTCTATCAACATCAAAAAAATTTAAAAAAAAAATCCATACGATGTTTTAGCATGGGTGGAGGGGTCTCCTGTGTTCTTGGAAAGGTCCCTTGTGTCCTTCCTCACCTGGACACTCAACTTCTCCAGAGTGAAGGGTGGGAGGGACATGGTTCTGCCCTGCACTCTCAAGCTAGGGAAGGGATTTTCCATAGGGTTTTCAGCTTGCCTTTTTTAAAGACTCTTCATTTATTATGGAATTAAGTGTTTTAATTGATACTTGCTTCTCCTGGCTTAAAACATGCTGGGAGAAACTACACATGAGCAACTTGACTTCCCAGTGACATTGACCTTGCCCCCTGCTTGCCAATCATCTGTGAGCTAATTTGTGTGAACAAAAACCCTTGCTACAGCAAGAGGATCTGGATACAGTTGGCATCAGCTGTGAACAGTATTTGCTGGGCACAACGCTGGAATCCTGAATGTCATTTTACCAAACATATGATGTAACTGCTCTGTGAAAAGGCCAAACATGAGTTTAGAAGAGGGCGAGTAAGAGGGCTACCCTCACCTGCTGTAGCAGGAGCCATTGGTATACTTCAATGGGAAAAATAAGAATTCACAGTGTAAGCACGATATTTAGAAATACAAATATAAAACAAACAAACAAAACCTAACAGAACTAGAAGCAGTTGCCCCTGGGGTGTGTGACTCAGGGATGGGTCTGAGTCTGTTGTTTCTCACTGCAAACCCATATACTCTTTGTCTGCTTAAAATGAAAGAGATAGAAACAACAAAATATAACCGCCATATAATCCAGCAATGTCCCCCCTTGGTATTTCCCAAGTGCATAGAAAACTTATGTCTACTCTAAAACCTGCACTTTGGCCCTTATAAAGCTTTATTCAAAATGGCAAAACTTGGATGCAATTGAGTTGTCCTTCGATCTGCAGAGAAGGGAAATATATTCAGTGCTAAAAAGAAATGAGCTACTAAGCCATGGAAATACGCGGAGGAAACTTCAATGCAGATTCCTCTCTGAATGAAGCCAGTCTGCAAAGACTCTAGGCAGTGATTTCAGCAATTTCACATTCTGGAAAAGGGGAAACCATGGGAAATTAAAGGAACCCGGGGTGGTAGGGCTGGTGAAGGGGACAGCTACACAGGAGAGCACAAAGGACATTTTGGCAATGAAGCTACTCTGAGGCTGCAGCGGTGGGTTCATGTCAGTGCACATTTGTCCAAACCCACAGAATGCACAGCACCAAGAGTGACTCCTCAGGCAAGCCAAGGACTCTGGGTGACCATGATGTGTTCCATGTGGGCTCACCAACTGTAACAAAGGTCCCCTATGAGGCCTGTTGGAGACGGGGAGGTGGGGTGCATGGGAAATATGTGTACCTGCCCCTAGATTTTGCTGTAAGCCTGAAACTGCTCTAAAAAGTAATCTATAAGAGTATTTTTAAAAATGAAGAATACAGATTATTTTGATAAAAATATGAATTAATAAATTACTTTAAATTTTTTTTTAGTTTTTGATGGACCTTTATTTTATTTATTTATTTACATGTGGTATTGAGAATTAAACCAGTGCTTCACACATGCCAGACAAGTGCTCTACCACTGAGCCACAACCCAGCCCGTGAATTACTTTTAAACATAAAAAAGGTGGATATTTCATCCAAGCAACAATTTTTGTGTTTTGATATTTGAACTGAAATCTGAATTCAGATCTTTCTGACTCCAATTACTATGTTGCCAGTAAAGAGCATTAGAAGCCAGTTTGGAGGCGACAAAGAGCAATTATATGCTATAACATACCTTTGTGTGTGTGTGTGTGTGTGTGTGTGTGTGTGTGTGCGTGCAAGCGCGCGCGCCCTGCACGTGCAGAGCGAGTAAGAAGGAGAGGGGTGAGGGGACGAACTCTGGCCCACGTCCAAGACCAATGCTCTCCAGCAAAGCCCCCAGTGAACTTGACTGTGTCCACCCCTCCTTCATCTAAACAGCCCTGCAGGCTAAGGGCTTGGCAGTTCCCCTCCAGTGACTAGGAGCCACACACACAGCGCCCTCCGTGTTCACTTCAGAGGAGTTTGCTGAGCTTTTCCAGTATTGTCTCAGGCACCTTGGTACAGCACCCGTTTCATTAGCTCTAAATACCAAGAGAGCCAACCGGTTGCCAGCTGCCTTCTTCAGTGTTGGCACAGAGCACAGATCACCCTGTTCCCAATAGTACTCATTCGTGTGGGGGAGGCCAGTGTAGGCGATCAAGGGAAGAAGATGCTGTTGTTCAGCTGGTGGGGGTGTCTCAAGGTCAGGCTGGGGTGCCAGAGCGCCCAAGGCTATAGGTCGATGGATACATGTGTTGATTGGAGACCTAGGACCCTCCTGGCCAGGTGGCAACATCCCACCCAGGAAATACCAATGTGGCTTTTGCTGTGGAGCATGCCATCATTTTATGTAAGTATGATAAAAGTTCTCAAGGTAGGCATGATGATGATGATGATGATGATGATGATGATTTTCCCCATTTTTCTTATTTATTTATTTTAGTTGCAGATGAACACAATACCTTTATTTATTTTTATTTGGTGCTGAGGATCAAGCTTAGCGCCTCACATATGATAGGCAAGCGCTCTACCACTGAGCTAGCTACAGCCCTGGCCCGATTTTCCCCATTTTTCAGATGAGCAAACTGAAACACAGAAACATTATTTAACCTGCCCAGAGCAGCACAGCCCAAACGAAATAGCAGGTGCTCTGGCTTCCCAGTCCGAGATCACAGGTAGTATGTGAAAGCACATTTTGATAACCTTTCCTTCCTTCCTTCCTTCCTTCCTTCCTTCCTTCCTTCCTTCCTTCCTTCCTTCCTTCCTTCTTCTGTACTAGGGATTGAATCCAGGGATTCCCACATTCCAGGCAAGCTCTCTACCACTGAGCAACATCCCCAGCACTTTTTATATTTTATTTTGGGACAGGGTCTCACTAAGTTGCCTAGGATCCTCTTGCCTCAGCCTCCTGAGTATCTGGGATTACAGGTGTGCATCACCATGGGCAGCTACATCTTGATAATTCTTGTTACAAATTATCCACATTGTTATTGCAAAATGGATCCTGAGCTCATAAAATGGGACAGGGCACCTGGTAGGGTTCAGGATTCATAGAAGAAGGGGATCAAAACCTTGGCCTCCCACTCCGGCTGAGACTCCAGAGCTGCCTCCTCCTTGCTGTAACAAAGGGGAAATGTCATCTCCTTCCAGGGGTGGAGAAACTGGCGAATAAGATAAAATCTGTCCAAACACCTGGGAACAGTACAATGACAATTTTTAAACTCAAGGTTAAATTTCAACATAAGAAATTAAGAGTCCCTCAGAGGTGGCCTGAATTCCATGTCTGGAAAGCACACCCCAGACAGACCAGGCGAGAGATCCCCAACGCAGGGAATGGAGGAAGGTCACAGAAGCTCCAAGGAAGGTGGTTTGTTTTATGAGGCAGAGGACGGACTCGGCACTGCAGCTTGGGATGGCGGAGAGGCACTGTCCTTGGGAGTATGAGCCAGCCTTGATGTGGACGGCAGATGGCCAGCTGGAGGGCACAGGACAATGGCTGGGAGCCAGCGTGCAGGCCCAGGCCCTTGTCCACAGGCCTCAACTTCCTCCCAGCTGTGGGCACCTGTGAAGCAGGTGCAGCTGTGGGCAGCTGTGGGGAAGAACAGGGAGCTTCGGCAGAGTTGGGTCCAAATAGACCCTTGGGTGCCCACTCAGGGCATTACAGGAGGCCAGCACTGGATCAGGTGGGGTAGAGCCTGGGACCTGGCTGGGGAACAAGCAGCAGGTGGGCTGAGCACCAGAAACAGCCACTCCTCTCTGCCACTTGGTTACATGTGAGGGAGCCAGGATCAATGCCAAGGGGCGGGTCCCCAGGGAGGTGGTTGGTCAGCTTCAGAGGTGTCCTCCTCCCTTGGGTCTCCTCCCACCACACATTTTTCCATTCACATGTTGTCCACCCTCCCAACTGACCCCTCCCCAACATTCACAAAAAAACCACCAAGGTTCCACCAAGGGCTGTGGCTCCGTGGTAGAGTGCTTGCCTCGCACATGTGGGGCACTGGGTTTGATCCTCAGCACCACATAAAAATAAACAAAATAAAGGTATTGTGTACATGTATAACAAAAAAAAAAAATTTTTTTTTAAAGTGAGTCATTCACTGAGGGCCTTCCCTGTGCCCAGGGCCGTTCCAGATGCTTGGGATACAGACATCCATGCCCCCCCTGGGACTTACATTCTGTGAGGAGCAAGAGACAAGAAACACATTGAACTTTTAAGCAAAATGTTGTATTAGAAAGTATCAAGTGTTATGGAAAAACAAAAAGTAGAGCCAGTATCCGGAGATCCAGAAGTCACTGTGAGGACTATACCTGGGTCTCTGCATCCTGTGCAAGTGGCCTCCCTCCGCCCTCAGGGGCTGCCAGATGGATGGGGTGATGACAGTGTTTCCTAAAGTACAGTCCCTGGGTCACCAGGGCCTAGTGAGAAATGCAGAGCCTCAGGCTGGGCCCTCTTGAATTAGCCACAGGTGCTGGCACTCTGCCTCCCAGTACTTCTGAATTCTGCAGATGGAGAAGCACTGGCTTTCAGGGTAAAGAGGTACCACTCGTGCCTACTGTGTAGGTTTTGGGGTGTTGTATTGTGGGGTGGGAAGTGGCTGTAACAAAATACCATAAACTGGGTGACACAACAGGAATTTCTCACTTCCTGTTCTCCAGTCCAGGAAGTCTAACATGAGACCCCAGCAGAACTGGGTCCATGAGAGCCTGCTTTGTGGCTCACAGATGTCCTCTTTTGACAGAAGGGAGGAGAATTTTCTTTCCAACCTCTTTTACAAAGTCAGTAAGCTGCCAGGTGTGGAGACACACACATGTAAACCTACAGTGGCTCGGAGGCTGAGGCAGGAGGATCACAAGTTCAAAGCCAGCCTCAGGAAAAGAGAGGCACTAAGCAACTCAGTGAGACCATGTCTCTAAATAAAAATCAAAATAAGTCTGGGGATGTGGCTCAGAGGTTAAGTACCCCTGAGTTCAATCCCTGGTAACTCCCCACCAAAAAAAAAAAAAAAAAAAAAAAACCCAACAACAACCCACAAAGGCCATACACGAGGTCTCATGACCTACTCACCTCCCAAGGGCCCACCTAAAGTACCATCACCTTACGGGTTAGGATTTCTTTCTTTCTTTCTTTCTTTCTTTCTTCCTTTCTTTCTTTCTTTCTCTTTCTTTTTTAATACTTTCTTTTTGGAGTTGTAGTTGGACACAATAACTTTATTTTATTTATTTGTATTTGGTGCTGATGATCGAACCCAGGGCCTTGCCATGTGAGGCAAGCCCTCTACTGCTGAGCCATAACCCCAGCCCCACAGGTTAGGATTTCAACACATGAATTTTGGAGACACATTCAGTTCATGACAAACGGTGATGTTAAATGTATTTGAGCTTCAGAACAGGGCCTGATGGATAGGCTGGGGTTCAGTAGATACACCTAGAAGGGAAGAGAGGGGCCACTGAAAACCACAGCCCAGGGCAGGCAGATAGAGCATAGCAGTCCAGCTTGCCAGGTGTGGGGCACAGTGGAGCCAACTGTAGGGGTCTGGCAGATAAGGCAACCAGGTATGGCTGCTTCATAGTGGGCACTGATGGGACAATGGTAGGGTCTTAAAAAAGGAGCAAAGCCATATTTTTGAGTCTTGTTAAAATGCAGTTGCTTTTATGGCCTAAGATGGTTCTGGCTTGGGAATTCATTTGTGGGAGCTTATCCTACAGAAATCCCCTAAAAACAAAAAAACTTGCACAGGTAACTCCTGCAACCCCTATGCTGGGGGTCTGGCTCTCCTCCCCGCAGATTCCAGCTCCCTCCTTCTCCCTGTTCTCCAGGACTGTGCGACCTTCAAACCCAGGCCCAAAGAGTTACCCCAGCAGGAGGTCAGTAAAAATCAATCTGACTTCTCCCTGTGGGGTCACCTCTGACAGGCTGTTTCATTGGAGCAAATGTACTTGCTTCAAGGTCAGGCCTCTTCTGGATAACACTCCTCTGCCACTGGTTGGAAATGTCCCCTCCCTCTCACTCTAACCCAGGGGATGAAAACAGTCCCCATAATGCTGGCTTCAGAGCCCCACACCCTCCCTGTGGTCCCCCACTTCTGTAAGCATTGCCCTTTGTAAATAACCATCCTGGAATTTCCCTAATTTGCGGAAGCCATCTGTTTCCCAGGGGACCCTGACTGATGTGACATCGTGGAGAATAACAGCGGATACTGGAAGCACCTGAGGCGGCTGACAGCGCGGGGAGACTCCACAGCTAGTTGTTGGGTGGAAGGTGAAAAGAATGTCATCAAAAACGCCAAATAGGGCTGGGATTGTGGCTCAGTGGTTGAGTGCTCACCTACCATGTGTGAGGCCCTGGGTTCGATCCTCAGCACCATATAAAAATAAATAAGGGGATGTGTCCAACTACAACTAAAAAAAAAAATATAAAAAAAACCCGCGAAATTGGGGCGGAGGGGGGATGCCTCGTGAAAAGTAAAAGACGGGAGTCTAGGGGATGGTTGAGGCTGTGGCTCAGTGGTAGAGCGCTTGCCTGGCATGTGTGGGGCACTGGGTTCGATCCTCAGCACCACATAAAATAAATAAAGGCATTCTGGCGGTTACAACTGCAAAAAATAAAAAGAAAGAAAGAAGGGAGACTAAACTGTGCACTCACAACCTCCCAATGGAAAGCTGTCTGTGGGGTAGGGACTGCGACACCCTGGGTCCTCCAGTCTAGCATGGGAGACAGGAAAGGTCAGGAAGGAACGAATGAATGGATGTAGTGTCCGGGTCCACCATGGGCCCCTTTCCTTCATACAATTCCCCGTTTCCCAAGAGGAGGGGAGAATGGGGTTCAACCCCGAGAGGACTGACCTCTGTGCGTGCGGGATGGAGACTCCCAGCTACCGCAAAAAGGCTGGAGGCCCCGCCCCGGGGCGGAGCTGCGGGAGCCCGGGAAGCTGGGGCCAGGCCGGACCCGCGATCTGGCCGTGGGTTCGAGCCCACTTCCCAGTAGACCTCGGCTCCGGGCCTGGCGAAGGGTGACCTCCCGGGGACGACACCGGCGATCCGTCCCCCGCCCACCCCAGGGGGCTTGCTTGTAGGCACCGAGACGGGCGGGCCGGCTCCCGGACTGTCCCCGAGGCCCAGGACTCGAGCGGCAGCTCCCACGGGATCACGCCCTGCTAACCCCGCAGCCTGAGGTCGTGGGCCGCCGTCGAGTTGCCCCAGGTGCCCGCGGCAGTGCGCTCCGCTTGGTCACCGGGCGCCTGCCCCGAGCCGGCTTTGGAATCGGCGCGGACACCCGCGCAGCCCAGCACAAAACGCGCCGCTCGGGCCCCTCGCTGGGCGTGCAGTGCCGGCACTTTCAGCCTCGGTGACGAAAGGAATCCCTTAATGCCTCAGAGGAGGGATGGAACCGCGCGGCCTCACGGCCGGCAGTTGTAGAAACAGGTCTCCCGGGAGCCGTGGGGGCGGAACGTCCCCATTGTCCTTCTGCCCCACCCCCACATCGAGGGAGGGGCTGCCAGACGTGGGAGGTGTAGGAGTTGGCTGGGTGGGAGTGGGGTGGGGGTCGGCAGAGGGAGGGGCTGAAGCTGGAGAGCCGGTGACCTAGGTGCGGTGGGGGTGGGGCTTAACTACGCCCTGCGCGGGTGGGCGGTGGGAGGCCCCCCAGGGGGCCCAGCTGGGAGTGCTAGGTCTGTTTCCGCTTTAGAAACCCCCTTCTCGCCTCTGGAAGGCTAGATTGGGGGCCAGAGATAAAGCTGCGAGGTGAGCACAGGGCGTGGGGGACGGGGCTGGAGAAAGAGTGCGGGTAGGAAGCAGTTAGGGGAGGGGGTGGGGGTGGGGCAGTGCCATACTGGTTTCTGGCTGCAGGTGGACAGCCTGGGGTGGGGTGAGGTCCGGGCTGAATAAGAAGAGGAGTGCTGAAATACAGGCTTCCCGGGACAGCAGGCAGTACTGACTTCAGCCCTGAACCTACTGTCACCCACCTGGTAAACTGAATTCGGTTCCAGCAGTAGGCAGGAGCCATCTGAGTCCTTTCTTTGCACCTCCCAAGTCCATGGTTCAAGCCATACCACAAATAGGACTCCCCCATTTCCATGCCTCGGCCTTAGTCTTCCTCAAGGGCCTCCTTTCTCCACTCTCTGCAGGCTAGCCAGCCTTCCCACACTGGCCACTGAAAAACATCAGTGAGACCTCTTTAATCCTTTGGAAGCCCTCCAGGACAAAATGTAGACTGGCCATAGTATATATAAGCTGAACTTAACTTCATTTCCCCACCCCTACCCCACCCCATCAAGCCTCTAACACAGGACAGACCCCTACAATGCATCTCTCTCACCTGCCCTTCCCCCTCCTCCGTAGCCCCCACAGACTGCCTCCTCAGAATTCAGGTCCCAACTCAAATGCCACCTTCTACTGGTAACAGCTTCTATCTCTGTCACATTATCTGTCCATTTCTTTCTTTTTCTTCTTCTTTTTTTGTACTGGGGATAGAACCCAGAGGCGCTTTACTACTGAGCCACTAAGTTGCTAAAGCTGGTCTCAAACTCACAATCCTCCTGCCTCCGCCTGCAGAGCTGCTGGGATTACAGGCGTGCACCACAATATCATTTTTAATGTCAGCATTATGTTCTTATTTCTCATCTTCTCCCTTGACCAGAATACAAACCCCATGAGGACAGGCAGATCTTCTGTCTTGCTTGAGATTGTGTCACTAGGGCCTAGCACATAGGGGAAACCCAGTGGACACTTGTTAACTGAGGGCTCACTGGCCCTTGGGGAGACACAAACACTGACAGCTCTAAAGCTGCATGTCGTGACAGGGGCCCCAGGACTGAACAGACCAGGAGAAGGTGGGGGGAAGGTTCTCCTGAGGGGTCAGGGGAAATGTTGCAGAAGGAGGATTTGAATTGTGATCACAACAGGGACATGGGCGAACGCTTTCTCACACACAGGAGGTGGATAAGCAAAGACTTTAAGGAGAGAGTGGTGGGGTTCTCTGTGGCTAGGGCAAGGATGAGGTGTGGGCTGCTGGGGAATGGGAGATGAACTTGAAAAGGGAGGGAAGAGTCATACTGTGAAAGGTCCTGTTATGGACTGTATTGTGTCCACCAAAATTTATATGTTGGAATCTAACCTCTGTATACCTCAGAGAGTGACTACACTTGCAGACAAGGCCTTTAGAGAGGAAATGAAGGCCCAAGGAGGTCCTGTGGCTGGGTCCTAACCCAACATGACTGGGGCCCTATGAAAAGGGAGACACCAGGATGTGCGCCTGCTGGAAGAAAACTATGTGGAGAGCCAGGCAGCCACCTTCAAGCTGAGGAGAGGGGCTGCAGAAGACCCCCTGCCAGCCCCTCGACCAGGGACCTCCAGCCTCCAGAACTGTGAAAAAACACATTTTGGTTGTCTGAGCCCCTCGGTTTGCCACATGTTGCTATCATAGGCCTGGTAAACTAACATAGGTCTTAAGCTTTTTACATTTTATTTTAATACAGTGGTAATAGTCACCTGATTAAAATGCCAAGCATAAAATGCAATAGTGATAGGATAAAAGTTGGCTTTAACAGTGAGATTCGCATTGATAGCACATGCCCTTGACATGATGTGATAAGAATGGCGTTCACCTCTGTAATCTTCTTCCCAGAACCCTCTAACCTCAGTGCAGTCATGAGTACCACAGACATAAATCTCAGTTGAGGGATATTCTACAAAATACCCGACCAGCACTCCTCAAAACTGCCAAAGTTATAAATAACAAGCAAAGTCTGATAAACTGTCACAGATAAGAGGAGTCTAAGGAAACCTGCCGACCAAATATGAGGTGGGGTCCTGGAACAAAGGTCATTGGGTAAAAACTAGAAATCTGAAAGAAGTATGGGCTTTAGTTAATAGCAGTGTTTTGATATTGGTTCATTAATTGTAGCTGATGTGCCATACTTATATAAGATGTTAATAGGGAAAGCTATACAGAAGGTCCCCAACTTATGATGTCTCTACTTCAGATTTTTTTACTTTACAATGGTGTGAAAGTGATACACATTTAGCAGAAAACTTTCTCAGATATTGAGTTCTGATCTTTTCCCAGGCTAGCTCCATTCAGCCTGACACTCTGTTGTGATGCTGGGCAGTGGCAGTGAGCCAGAGCTTCCAGGCAGCCAGGCCCTCACCAGGGGAGACCACCAGGGGTATTCTGCAATGTGCTGTGCTGCCAAGGTAGGGCGTTGGGTAGGTTAGGGCGTTAACTGCATCTTCCACTTAGGGTATTTTCATCTATGATGGGTTTATTGGGGAAAACCCTATCATAAGTCAAGGTGATCTGCATATGGTAATTCTCTGTTATCTTTGCATTATTCTATAAATCTAAAGCCATTTTTAAAATGAAGTTGATTTTTTTAAAAAAAGTAATACTGAAAAGCCTCACTCTCATTTATGTTCCTTATCTACACAGTTCCCACTTTCACCTGAAATCATTACTTTATTAGTGTTCTGTGGATCCTTTCAGAATTTCATTAGGCAAATATGAATATATACTGATTTTCTCTCCAAAGGTCCTTTTTCTTTGTTTTGAAGAATACTTAGTCATTTTTAATATACTTCAAACATGCAAAGTAGAGAGAAAGGTGCAACGCACCCCATAGAACTGTTGCCCAGGTTCAACAATTATGGAGAATTTGCCACTTAGGCCTCAGCTATTCCTAACTGTCTTGCTGTCTTTCCCTCTGCTGAGCTGTTTTTAAACAAATTCCAGACCTTTCACATATACTAAGATGCATCTCTGAACAATATGGAAATTTTATGTAACCCTAATACCTGCATTGTACCATTACAGGTGCTTCCTGACAGGCCTCTTGTGAACTTTGGCCTGGGCCAGGGAGACACCTAGGGTTTTATGGTGTGTGTGTGTGTGTGCGTGCGCGCGTGCAAATTCTGTCTGTGCTCCAGGAAGGTTGAGTGCAGGAGTATGTGGGAGGTGGCTGGGGCTGGAGGAGTTTACAGCAGGGAGAGATGAGTTCAAGCTGATGGGGCCTAATGCCTGCTGTGTCTGGCAGGATGGACAGGAGGAGGACTAGCTGAAGAGGAGCCATTGGATGCCTGCCTTGAATGGACACCTGCCTGTAGGCTATCCTGGAAGCTGGAATTGGAGCTTTGGCCTCTGCCATCCAACCTTGGTTTGAGGGCCAGGCAGCTGCCACCACCTGTGCTCTGGGGTCCTGCAGTAAAGAGTAGGACCCTTGTGGTCAAGGGTCTCCATCTTAAGAGAATGGGCTCATTTGGATCACCTTACTTCAGGTGGCACCTCTCTGCAATGCCCTAGCAGAGCCTGGCCTTTGTTTGGCTTAGTGGGCCAGCACCAATCCATTCACAACTCATGGACATTAGTATGTCTGAGTTGGAAAGCACTCAAAGATCTAACCCTTCTCCTGTTACAGATGGGTAGATTGAGGCGCTCCACAGGGAGTCAGAAGCAGAGCTGGAATTGGAGCTTTGGCCTCTGCCATCCAACCTAGGATCAATCATTGCCCAGAGCTTCCTCTTATCTCCAAACACTGCTCCCAGAAAAGTTGTGTCACTAGCCATTTATGTCCCGGTGTAAGTTTAAAAATCCCAGCAACATCTGTACTCTAAGCCTGGCTGTAGGAACATAACTATAGGAATTCAATTTAGAGGGTAGCTACCCTGTGTGGCAGATTGTGGTAGGTGCTTTTCAAGCATCATATCTGAGCAGGATTATCCCTACAATCTCCTATTGCAGAGTCACCTGAGATGCAGAAAGATGTGGCTTGCCTAAGATCACACAGCAAGGGCGTGGCAGAGGTGGTGCTGAACCAAATCTGTCCAACTGGAAAGTCCACGCTCTCAACCACTAACCCCCGTGGCCTCCCAAGCACAGGCCTGGCTCCTCACCAAGGGGGCTGGTGGTAACTCCCTGGCCTCCTCCCTTTCTGCCCCTAACTTGGCAGCAGCCTCTCAGAGGACCAGACAAGCTACAGACCGCCCCTGGTCAACACAAGCTGCTCTCTACAGGGAGCGGGGCGCTTCCCAAGGTGGTTTCCAGCTTCGGTGTTTGCGGCTATCCGTAGGCCTCCGTGTTCTGGGTGCTCATGGAAGTTTGTGCTGCAGAGGGAAGTCCATTAGCCACTTGGCTTCCTCGTCTGTGAAGGTTCAGGGTTATGGCACAATGTGGAACGTACAGAAAGGGTGCCTGCCAGTTCGGCAGCCTTTACTGAGGGTATGCTCTGGGTCCTTGTCTGACCTGTGTCACTCAGGCTCCGAGGCCAGACGGCGAGGTGACACAGGAGGCAGAACTGTAAAGAGAGACCTGGACACTGGAGATGGGGACTGGACCTTTCCCTGGGACTTTGAAGGCGGACCTCGAAGGATGCTGGTACAGGTGGGCACAGGCATTTTAGGCGGGGGTTCGCTGGCCTACGCTGAGAGTCGACAAGAGTCCAGCAAGGCCAGCGTGGCCCTCGTGAGTCGCGCGGCGGGATCAGGTGTCTTGGGCCCGACTGCGCCAGGAGGGATCCCGAGTTCGTCCTGAGCAATGCGGAGCCGGTCACGCGGACAGTCGGGGGCACTCCGCATCCATCCCCCAGGCTCGAGTCTGCAGACCTGCGGGGCGCTAGCACCCGGGGGTCAGGCTGCGGTCAGAGCAGGGATGCGCCCCGCCCACCCGCCGGCCCCGGGGCCTGCGGTTCGAGTCCCCGCCTGCTGGGGCTCGCTGCGGGACTAGGGCTGGCCTTCCCTTTCCGGCCCATATTCCCTTGGTCCAGGATGCCCGAGGTCTCCCGGAGTCCGGCACAGAGCCCTAGCACTGCCCCATGTCACCCGCCCCCATGCAGGAGGGGCGGGAGCCCGGCAGCCGCAGCGCGCCCCTCCCCCGCCGCGGGAGCGCGGACGCGCACGGGCGCGCTCGCACCTGGCCGCCGCCGGGGAAGCCCCTCCCCTCCCCGCCCCCGTGGAGGCACGGCCAATCAAGAGCGGCGTAGGTCCGTGGGGGCGACGCGCGGGGCGGGGCCTGCGCGGCCGGCTGGGCGAGCGCGGCGGGCGGCTGGAGGCGGCCGGCTTCGGCGGAGGCGGCGGCGGCGGCAGCCGGTCCGGGACGGCTGCGCAGCACGCGAGCGGCGCGACAGTGCGGGCGAGGGCTCCACAGCCCGCCGCAGCCGCCGCCTCGCCGCGGCCCAGCTGGAGGACGTCGCGGCGGGCGCGCGGCCTGTGAGGGCGGCTAGAGCGGCGGGCGCGGCGCGGCGCCAGCGTCCTGTCAGGCGGCGGAGGGCGCCGCGGACCGCGCCGCGATGATGCCGGTGGGTGCGGGCGGCGACGGCGCTTCCTCCACGGCCGCGCCTCCTTTCCCCGCGGCTCCCCGCCCCCGCGGGCCCGCGCCAGGCGGGCCGAGCCGGGAAGGAAGTGGCCTGGCTGGCGCGCCCGGCCTCACGGCCCCAGGGCGGGCAGGTGGGGGCGGTGCCGGGCTGTCAGCGGGCCGGGCGGTGGCCGGGGTCCCGGGGGTCGGCGGCCGGGGGCTCGAGGCTGGTCGCCAGGGCCGGGGCGGCCTCTCCGGAGCCGCGGAGACCAAATGGGAGGTAGCGCGGGGTCCAATGTGTCCTGGCGATCGGTCAGACCAGGTGTGGGTCTCGCGGAGTATCTGCGACCCCGACCTCGATTTCCTCGCGGCGCCCGGGAGCCGGCAGCGTGGGCATCCCAGGGTGGGCACCCCGGGTGCTGCTCGGCGCTCGGAATCTACATTTCCCCTTCCGGATTTTGGAATTCGGTTGTAATGAGGAATGCGCTTAGTGCACGGAATCGGAGAGCCATCTTAGGAGTCCCCTTTCCCCGGTCTTCCCCATGGGCATGTTGTGCTCAAACTGGTGTGCTGTCCCTGTGTCCTGAAGGTTGAGCAGGGTCCTTGGTGCTGCTAGCGCCTTTGTCCAGCTCTCTGGGATGCCTTCGGCGAGAAAGATGCTGGCCTTTGGAGTTGCCATCCTCCTACCCAGCCTTTTCCTTTACCTGCGATCTAAATAGTAGTGGTCACTGAATTCTCATTTTTACAATTTGCTTTTTGTTAAGTAAGCATCATGACTTATGAAAAATTATGGGACCGGTTGTACCCAGTATGTATTGGGGTTTGGAGTGCCTATAAATTAAGTAAAATTCTCAAACAATATAAAGTAACAATACAATTTTTTTTTTAAAATATACAGCTATTACATTGAAAAATCACATTTCAGGGGAAGGTACATTTTCTACTAGAATACTATTGTTCTGCACCCAAGGACATTTAGATTGTATATTTTCCCACCTGATCTTTCAAGTCATTGCCTGACTCTTAGTAATTTCTTTTCCCTTTTTTGAATTGATTAAAATGCCTGGTGTTTTTCAAAGTCTTAAGATTTGACCTAGTCGATCCTCCTTTGATCCTTCTTTGGCATTAAGCTTGTTGGGATTCAAAACATGGTTTTAAATGAATGATTGTTTTAGAAAGGGAATCAACTAGCATCAGAAGATCTGGGGTCAAATGCTGGTTCTGCTACTTTTTAGCTGTGTGACCTTGAATAAGTCAAAGTCTCTGAATTTGGGATTACCTCTAAAGTAGAAATAAAAGCACACCAATATGTAAGGGCTAGCTTAAGGATCAGATAGGTTGATGTGTCCAAAAGTGTTTGTAAAGCAGAATGCCATGCAAATATGGCTTTGAATTTTCAATTTCTAATTTCAACCTCTAGAGACCAGGCATTTGGAAACTATGCCCTCTGTAATTCTTGCTGGCTAGATTTTGAAAAAACATTGTGGTGTTTTGGAATTTTGAAAAGCAGTTTTAGTTAGATCCTATGATAGTTGATTGATGCCCTGCTATAGTAATATTGAAGGATATCAAAAGTTTGGCTGGTTTCATCGTAGTGTAGTGTTTACTTAGTAATGCCCTGACAAGAAGCTTGACTTGTATTTTCCATATGGTACATTCAGGCATTATCCCTCTCTTCAACATGATCAATTTCCAGTCTACTTTAACAGGTTTCCTTTTAACAAGTTTGTTTAGCTGGCAGTTGGAAAATTTCATCCTACTATTCAAAATAATCAAATAGTATTTTTTTAAAAATGTCTATTATCAGCTATTAAAAGCACTGCTTTTGTTTTAAAATGCCTTTTCAAAACAGATGGTATTTCTCTTAATCCCGCTTTGAGGCTTTTACTTTTGTATTTCCTTCTTGATCCCTAAAAATACTACTTGTAGGATTGAATCTTTCCTTTATTAACATAGGTAGAGATGGTTGTAAATTTAATAGAAGTTTCAAGAACATGCCATTCTTACTTGAGAATATCTTAAAGAATGTATCCAAAGTGTAAATAAGATTTTTCTTGCTTTATTATATATTTGGTATTCATCATTATGATGAATCATAAAAGGAAAATTGGGTCATATTTTGTGGTTTGTATAAAGCAGCTCTGTTTGATAGAAATGTAATGCAAGCTAACAATTCAATAAAAATTTTTAGTAATTACATTAAAGTAAAAGATTAAGATATGAATCTTTGTGTCTTTATTAACTCAGTATATCCAAACTTATTATTTTAACATGTAACTGATATGAAAAAATCACTAATGTGCTATTTCACTTTTTTTTTTAACTAAGTCTTTGAAAGCTTGTGTGAACTCCAGTGAAATTTTACATTTACATCTTATTTCCATTCAGACTGGCACATCTTAAGTGCTCAATAGTTAGTTGGTGGCTACCATATTGGGTTATAGATTTAGAATATATTTTATTTGAAAATTGGTAATTCATGTGTAATATCTGTGTTAACTTTAATTGATCAGTTAGTTCAGTACAGCAGCCAGTCTCAGCTACTGGAAATAAATGAGTATATCTGGCTAAGTTCTCGTCTGCCACAATAAAGTCTTTGTAAAAGTTTATTTGCTTGTTATACAAAGTTCCCTGTCTTCTTTTAAGCAAAATTATATTTTGGAATTTTCCTTTATGAAAATAGTATTGCATTCTGCTATCTGTAGTCCCCTTTCTGTCAGGGGACTACTAAGTAAACATTTTAAAAATGTTTACTTAGCCAGTCTTGGTGGCACACTGGTAATCCCAGCTTCTCAGGAGGCTGAAGCAGAGGATTGCAAGTTTGAGGGCAGCCTGGACAATTTAATGAGACTCTCTAAACAAAATAAAAAGGTCTGGGGATATAGAGTGCTACCTAGCATCATGGGGTACAGTACCTAGTACCACCAAAAAAAAACAAAAACTTTTACATAAAGTTGGAAAGGATGAAAACTTCCTAGATTCAGCATCATTCTTTTTGAAAGATGTTCAGAAGCTGGTAAAACTTCATGAGGAGGTAGGGTTGTCGGTAGGATGGGTCTAAGGATACTTTACTCCTTTCCAAAGGAGTTGATTTGAATGGGGGAAGTCCAGTATTTCTGAAGTGTTTTATTCCCAATGAAGGATTCTGGTGGACAGACACACCATGCCATGTGACTTCCTGGTTCCACTCACTTCTGTCCTAGGAGCCCTTTCAGCTTTTTTTACTGTGGGGTATAGATAACATTCCTTTGTGATTGATATTTAACTTTCTAAATACTTAATACTAAGGAAATACTTATTTCAGGTATTTAAATGAATGATCTTTCCTTTTTTGGTGGTGCTGTGGATTAAACCCTGGGGTGCTTTACCACTGAGCTATACCCCTAGCCTTTTATTTTTGATTTGGAGATGGGTTTTCCTAAGTTGCCAGTTGGCCTTGTGCTTTTGATCCTTCTGTCTCAACCTTCTTGAGTGGCTGGGATTATAAGAATGCACCCAGATAACTGAATGGATATTTTTCCCCCAACAATGTAGAAACATTTTGAGGTGTAGATGTTTCTCTCTCTCTCTCTCTCTCTCTCTCTCTCTCTCTCTGTCTCTGTCTCTGTCTCTGTCTCTCTCCTGAATTTTCTTTTTTATTTGTTCTTTTTAGACATACATCATGACAGTAGAACGTATTTTGACATGTTCTACATACTGGGCCTTTCTCTTTTTAAACCATTTGTCATATAGTTGACAACACTGAATGGGAATTAGTGAGACTTGTTGGTAACCTTTGGATTTTATCTCTTTGGGCCTCAGTTTCTCATCTGCAAAAGATGTGTACGTGGCGATTTCCAAGTGTCTGTGGCTGGGCTGGTTGATTTATAGTGGATATTTTCATGAAACTCCAACATTCATATTGGCTTCATACAAGTTGAGGCTTACCTGATTCTTGTTTTGGCAGTCTTTTGGTAAACCCACTGCCTAAGGATCTTTGTATGGTAGGGCAGATAGTAAGAACTCAAGAAATGTTGGCTATTATTGTTAATTAATAATTCAGCCACTTGATGAACTTGACTTATCAACTTAATTAAGTAAACAAACACTGAAGACTGGACAAGATTTTTTTTTTTCAATTTCCAGTTTTGGGGGGAGGGGGGTTATGGATGTAGCTCAGTGATAGAATGCTTGCCTAGTATGCATGAGGTCCTGGATTTGATCCCTAGTACTTCATACATACCAAAAATCTGATTTCTTTAAAATAAAAATTATATATATTACCATTTAAGATAATCTGTTTCTGACCTTGGAATACCCAGAGATTTCTAAAATGAAGCAAAGTATCAATGATTCAAAGATGGGTTAAAAAAGCCTTTATTACAGTGCTTCTCAACTTAAAATATCTAAATGGATAACTCTCCATAAAACTATAGTTCAATCAGAATTTTTTTTAAATTTATTTTTTCTTTTTTTCTCAACGAAAAAGTTTTGTAGCTACTTGTTACAGTTTCGTTTGGTAGCAGTGAGTGCTTAGTAAATGGCATTTGTCCTTGTGTGCTAAGGTACTGTGGTCATAGACTTTGTTGTGATGCCTCTGCATGGAGAGCTGATGCTGAAAAGGTAAAGAAACTTGACCATTATCTCCTAGCTAGTGAGTGGCAAAACAAGATTGGAAAACAAGCAGTCTGATTCAGATGCCTTGCTCCTAGGCTTTGTACTAGTCACTGGGAGAGTCAGCTGTAGTTACATTGCTAGAGATGCTGGTATATTGAATTTGCTAGAAGTTTTTCCCTTTATTTATGTTAAATGGAGCTTAATATTTAAAAGAATCCCAGGGTGAACCCCAGAAGTGATAGCTTTCTTCATCTTGTGTTTACATTTAAATAAGTCTTCTTTCCTTTTTTAGCATCATGCTTTGAACACTCCATGACAGTATAAGTGATTAACAGGATTTTTAGCATCATAAGAACTCAGAAACCACCAGGTCATTGTGTTGAACTTATATAAGGGATTGTCAGTGTGCATCTTTGTCCAGCTGGGGAATAGTTTCTCAGCTAAAGTGTGGTGGGATTTGGGGGCCTTGAAGTGCTGTTGCCATAGTTATTTCACAAACAGTGGCTCTAGGGCTAAACTGAGTCTATTGCGACACTTTCTTGGCTTAATAGCTTTGCTTTATTTTACTGCAAAGATGGCTTTACAATTGTTGTTCATACTAACTGGAAAGCAACAGCTGCTGGTGCTTATTTTAGAAAATATAAACCTTTGCATGGTGATATTATGCAGAACAGTAAAAGGCCTGGAAAGATGAGGCAGGTTTCATTAAAATTAATGTGGCATTTGAAATATTAGTGTGCAGTTCAGAGCAGGATTTTGTTGGTGGCATTGTTGGTATGCTTAGAGAAAAGTTTAACTGAAGTTTGGGCAATAATGATTTGTACCATATGTTGTGATTGTCATCATCATCATAGTTCAGGCAGATGCAAAGGCCCAGTGACAAGGTGAGAGGGAAAATAATTTACATATGATAGAAATTCATCTTTTTTTGGTGGTGCTGGGGGTGGAACCTAGGCCTCACACACACTAGGGCAAGTGCTCTACTACTGAGCTATGTCCCAGCCCCAAATTCACCTTTTAAGATGTACGAGTTTAGTGGTTTTAGTGTTTATACAAGGTTGTACAACTATTGCCACTATTTAACTTGAGAATATTTTCCCTGGTATATCTTTGCAGTAACCCTATCCCTCATAACCTAACCCTGTCCCTCATCTGAATTGCTTGTGACCAAAAGTGACATTTGAAAGTATGATTTCAGACTATTTTTGATTTTAGAATATTTGCATATATATAGAGAGAGGCGGAGAGAAGATATTTTGGTGGTGGTTCTCAAATCTAAATGTAGAATTCATTTATTATTTCATATATACCTTATAAACATACCCTGGAGATAGTTCTGTACAATATTTGCAACATACTGCATTTTGACTACTCCCATCACATGAATCAAGTGGAATTTTTCACTTGTGACCTTGTGTGAATGCTCAAAGTTTTGGGTTTTGGAGCATTTTGCATTTCATTTTTTGGGCTAGGGATGTTCAGCCTATAGTTATAGTTGTAATCTTAAACATTTGTGTGTGTGACTGATAAATTTCTGTTTCTTTTCTTGCCTATAAATGTCATGAGAACAGGAGTTCTGTCTTTTTATTCATCATTCTACCCTCTTCACCCAACCTAATTACTGGCACATAGTTGGTGCTCAATAAATATTTGAATGAAGAGAGAAATGACATGCAAAGTAGAATTGGCCCTGTTGTAAAGGGGTGTGTAGGTATGTGTGTGCATGCCTACTATAACAGGATTTGGAATTTGTCCTGCGAGTGATCATAAACCACCAATGATTTTAGAAAATGAAGTGCTTCAGTCAAATTTGTACAGAAGGAAGGTAATTCTGGAGCCAGTGGAGGATAGAGGGTCTGTGGAGAAAGGGAGATTAAAAGAAACAGGGAAGAGCAGTTGGGAGACCAGTTGGTACAGGCCTGACTAGAGGATCTGAGGCGAGGTGGAAGTTCCAGTTGATAGGTCTGTTGGAGTGAACATGAGTGCCTGTGAGTGTGTGTGGGAGAGAGGAAGGAAGGAAGTAGAGGGGCTGGAGCTGAGGATAACAAGTTTATTGCTTCAGTGTCTAGGCTTGTCTTTCCTTTAAGTTAGAGAATAATTGAGAAGGAATAGGTTTAAAGAGCTATGGGAAGAATGAGCTTTGTTTTGGCTGTGTGGGAGCTTGAGATACTGGCTATATCCTGAAAAGTATTGCTCTTAAATCTTAAGCTACAATATACGAAGTTTTAAAAAGTCTTTGCCTTACACTAAGTGGATTTATATATGTTTTGGGCATGATAGGTTGCTGTCTGGGCATCTGCAGCACACCACACAACATCACCTTGGACTAGTTTGCCTGGTCAGCCAACTCCCAGACCCACTGACCCAGCAGGCTTCCCAGGAAGTGGCTTGACAGGCTCTTCCATCTTGGTGCTGCAAGAACCTGGCAGTTTCCTGTGTACTTTTTTATAGAGGTGTAATTTGTGTCTGCAGGGTAGTTTGTGTTCTTCCTTTTGCTCTATTTCATATTTACATTTTTATCTAATGACAACCTTGAAAATAGTATTGGTAAACAATAGTTCACATCACAAGTGGCCAAAGTATAGACAGAGATTTTTGGGATAGAACTAGAAGTAAAAAGTAAAGTTTCATTATAATGTAAAGAAAGATGTTTGGCAACTTTAGGATTAATAAGGGGAAAAATAACAATTGGAGCAAAGTGCCTTGTGATGGAAAGACAGACGAGAATATGCACAGCATACGCTCACCAGCACAGCCCCAGACCAAGGCGGGTATCTGCTTCTGGCTTTGCACTTAGAGCTCTGTGAGGCTGTGGACAAATTATTTAGCTTTTTTATGTCTTATCTTCTTTAAAATGGGTTTAGTGGCAGTGTCTTTGGTAAGGTTGTGAGGTTGTCAGGTGCTTAGAGTGTTAACCTGCCTAACGAGCTTTTGGTAAACTTGGCTTCTCTTATATTTTCTCCATTGACAGTAGGGCTTCATGGCAGACAGCATTCAGTCAGAAAAGGTCTTTATTGCATTTGGAGCATGTTTATGCCCTTCCTTGTGAGGAAAACATGAGTGTAATTGCAAAATATATCAAGTTGATAGGACAGAGAGGGATGGTTTGCTTTTCTTAGAAATTAGAGTTTACCTTCCCTGTCCAGTACTTGTGTTATTCAGATCCAGCTAGAAGCAGAATATGATGCACTTCACCCAGTGTTCACTCCCCATGAACTGAAATCTGAAGCTCACTCCCTTTTTTCTGATTAATACCTAGATGGCTCCTCTCAGGCCACCTTGTAGGAAACACCCCTCCCCTCACAGTGATTTTTTTTTTTTCTCTGTATAGTACTATGTCTGCCTGACAGTTGTGTGTGGCTGCCCCTTGAAAGCAGTTTTGTTTTCTTCTCCCAATGCAGTGTCCTGGTACTGAGGATATCATGCCCCTGGTTGGCATTCAGTAAGTGCTTGTTTACTGAATGAGCTCAACAGGCATTTAGGATGCATTAATTACACACTGTGTCTGTCCCAACTCTCAGTGATCTCACATGTGGAATGTAAACAAAAAATGCCAAAGATCAAAGTGATAGAGTACCGGGTGCAGCAAAGCACAGTGGTGAGAATGGTGTTCACAACCTTGAAAAGTAGAGAAAGTTTCAGAAGTGACATGGAGTGTGTTTGAGGAGGAAGCTGGGGGTAGAGAGGATGGGGAAGAGCTGGCAGGTAGAGAGGTTGACATGTGCAGAGCACTGCCGTCTCAGTGTGGGGGGAAGGTGGCTGGCATGAGGCCTGAGGGAAGGATGATGTTAGAAAAATCAGTGGAGGTCAGAATCTGGGGGTCACAAGTGACCTGCATAAGAGTGTGGTTGTGATCCCTAGGAGAGTGAAACTGGTGAGGGTTTTTTTTGTTTTGTTTTTTTAAATATTCGCAAAATATACATGACATAAAATGTTACATTCAAGTGTGTGATTCAGTGGCATTGGGTTCATTCATGTTGTTCAGCAGCCATCTCCATCTTTCATCATCTTCTCAAATTGAAAACACCATTGATAAGTTTAAATTGAGTTTTACATTGCTGGGGTTAGAGATGTAGCTGGGGTTAGCATGTGGAGTGGAAGAGTCCCCCTGGCTGGCAGAGCAGTGCAGTCAAAATAGTTGTCAAGAAACTGAGCACTGGAGCAGAGTTGAGCTTGCCGCAGACTCCTCCACCTTCACAGAACCTTGATTATTCCATGTCTTGAAGTTCTAGTTGCCTGGCTGCTACATGTGAGGGTGCTGAAGGGCGGTAGCTATAGCAGACGGATGCTGGAGAGCGTAGCTGTGGGCTGGAAGTCATACAGAGACACAGCTTCAAGCATGCCCAGAGACTGTGGTAGGGGAGCCTGACCTGTCAGCACCTGAGGCATCACAATTAGAGATCACACACAGGGTGTAGTTTAAGTTTCTGTGATGCCTGAGTCATCAGAAAGGAGTAAATAATATCGGTGACATAGACAGCTGCTCGGTGCATTGTAGATGAGTTGTACTCAGTGGAATCATAACTGGCCACAAATGCAAGTCAAAAATTTCTAGGAGTTTCTGGGCACGTTGGCACACACCTGTAATCCCGGCGACTCAGAAGGCTGAGGCAGAAGGATCTCAAGTTCAAGGCCAGCCTCAGCAACTTGGCGAGGCCCCAAGCAACTTAATCTTTTTCTCAAAAAGGTGTGTGTGTGCTAGGAATGTAGATCAGCAGTAAAGTGCCCTTGGGTTCAATCCTTAGTGCAAAATAAATAAATAAATAAATTCTAGGAGTTACATAGAAAAGTAAAAAGATGTAGGTGAGGGCTGGGGTGCCTAGCATGTGTGAGGCACTGGATTCGATCCTCAACACCACATAAAATAAAATAAAATAAAGCTATTGTGTTCACCTACAACTGAAAAGTAAGAAAAAAAGATACAGGTGAAATTAGTTTTAACATATAAATAAACTAGGCTGGGATTGTAGCTCAGTGGTAGACTGCTTGCCTAGCATGTGTGAGGTACTGGGTTCGATTCTTAGCACCACATATAAATAAATGTCTGTCTATAACTAAAAAAAAATCTATCTATATGTATATATACGTACATATATGTTTAAACCTATTTTATCTAAGATATTTCAACATATACTTAATACTAAACTATCATTGGTGTATTTTGCATTTTTTTTCCTTGTATTAAGTCTCTTATATTCTGGAACATTTTATACATCTATTCCATCTCAATTTGTGTTGACTGTATTTCAGGTTCTCAGTAGCCACATGTGGCTAGTGGCCATCAGATGGCCAGTGCAGTTTCAGAGTTTGGCTCAGAGAAGGGGGTTAAACCCCCAGCCGTGCAGAGAATGCTGTTTGTCCTAAGAATTAATTCCATGAGGATTATAAATGGCTGGGGCTTTAATATAGTAGTCCTCACTTGCTAATCTTTACTTTTAAGTTTGTAAAACTATTAAGAGGCAATATAGTCAAGGAGTACAGATTTTGGAGCCGGTGGTGTAGGGTTTGAATCCCAATTCTTGTTATTTCTTGGGTAAGTGACTTACTTTTCTTTTGTTTCAGTTTCCTCTCTCATTGAGTTTTGTGAAGATTAAATAAATGAGTTGTCATTGTGGAAGGGACTTACAGCAAGACCTAGTGTGTTAACCCAATATGTTTTTCCTCAGAGTGTTAAATTGTTTCGATTCAGTACATTTCAAAGCTATTCTTGGTTTGAAGACTGATTAATTTCAGATAAGCATTTATAAAACAAATTTTCACAGGTGAAGAAAAATGTTAAATTGTCATTTTGTGAGAATGCATTCAAATTGTCTTTGGGTAACTAATTGTTTGCTACAACATTTGATTCTGCCTGACAACAACAGAAATAGTGCAATTAATAATTAAAGATTTAAGATTATAATTAAAAATAGGAAAATTTTGAAGAGGTGATTTTAATCAACATTTAATTGCTAGTACTGTTATAATTAAGCTACTCTTTTTCTCTGAAATACTTTGTTAGTCTCACTATGTCTAGGGAGACTTTAGTTCTAACTTAATTTTGCCATCAGTATATTCTAGCACACTGGATTATTTTGAGTTTTGCCTTCTTCTATTTTTTGTAAGTAGACTAGAAAAGCATAGCAAAAATAAAATCAGTGGGTAAAAAGGTTACTGTTTAGCACTGGATGAAGCTGTGAGCCAGTCCTGTATCACCACGCAGAGTGACACAGGCTAGATGTCTGGCCACAGGGTCCTGTGGTTGCTCCACTGTCCAGTGTTTGCCACAGAAGATAGCCCCCTAATAGGGCCATCGAGTTGGGCCCTGCTCTCCAGTTTTTTCTCTCTTTCTGGCTGCTACAGCACGTCTGCTCACCTCCCAACCCTGTTCCATCCAAGGCTAACTCCTTTTCTGAACCAGCCTGCACGTTGCTTCCTTTGGGAAATCTTTCTTGACCCTGAAGTCTGGAGCAGATCACACCATGTGTGATCTCATGGTGCTCTGCACTGTGGGTTTCTGGTATCCCTCATCTCTTTGCTCCAAATTCAGTGAGGATCAACTCTTTTTGAGAGTTGCTAGTAATTAGATACTTGTGTGGAGAGGGAGAATGGGATTTTTTAATAATAGCAATAGTAGATGCTCATGCTTTTGATGATAAAGTCAAAAGTAGTTAAATTCTAGGACTAAACGTAATGGAAAAGTGAACTTTTGTGTTTTGCCTGCATGTTTTACCATGTGACAGCTGTTATTAAGTGTCTGAGCTTTATGGTTAATGACACAATATAAGAACCTGTTTCTAAAAGTTTATGAGGTATTATTGGCCATTACTTAAAAGAAGTGTGGTGCTATAAATTATCAAAACCAGAATTGCCTTGCATGTGGAAGGCACTGGGTTCAATCCTCAGCACCACATAAAAATAAAATAAAGGTATTGTGTCCATCTACAACTAAAAAAATATTTAAAAAAACAAACCAAATCAGAATTCTTTAGTAATACCAAGATGGCATGACAAGGCATAAAGTGGGGGTTTGTAGTTTTTGGAGGCTCAAATAGACATTTGAATCTATGCAAACTCGCTACCCAACCCCGAAAGTAGTACCTAGCATGATCTAGCTTCATTGCTTCATACTTTTATTTAGAAATTTTCATTGTATTTCTTGTGGTGTGCAGCCTTATTGGTTTGCCATGAAGCAGTAGTTTATGACCCGTGTCTCTCCAAAATGAGGAGGGATGCAGAGGACTGCTAAAACTCTAAGAAGTGCTTACTTCTTGGGGTATATGAATGGAGCAGAGGGCTCTCCATGTGAAAGCCTTTGCTGGAGAAGCTCCTACTGAAGCAGGGGGTCTGAGTCTTGAGTTGCAAATGATCCTGGGAACCTGGAAGGCCAACAGGCCCCAGCAGAGTGGGAGGTGGTTCTATGCTGGGATCAGTGCTTTCAACTCTGTGCTCCATTTATCTGAGAAAGATAGGGCTCAATAGGGAAGATAAATGTAGTACCTTTAATGTGGCATACAGCATATATTTATTAATATATATTTATATATTTATTTCCCACACAATGGTAGGTACCGTCTCCAAGGTGTTTGTAGTCTAATTGGTGAAAACATGCAAAGCAGCTACTTCATAGGGAAGGAGTGCTTGAGAACATGGTCTTTGGAATCAGGTAATCCTGGTTCCAGGCTTGGCTATGCCACTTACTAGCTGTGTGACCTTAGACAACTTATATACCTCTTGGAACTTATATTCTGTTGGGGATTGCACCCAGGGGTGCTTTACCACTTAGCTACACCCCCAGTCCTTTTTTTGAGTCGAGATCTAGGTATATTGCCTATTGTTGATTACAGGCATGCATGCACCTCTGTGCCTTTCTCAGCAACATGTAAGATGAAAGGAATAAGTCCTACCTCTAAATAAAGAAATAACATATAGCCCATAAAAGGACAAAGTAGAACTATGTAAATGCTCATGAGAAAATGCCCAAAATATATTGTCAGTTAAAAAACAAGTATTCTACCTTCTGTGGCTTGTAAGAAAGAAGAAAAGTATTTTGTGTTGTAGAAGAAGGTGTGAAAGGATATATGCTAGCTTTGCAGTATGGGTCACAGGAGACTGTCTCTTTTTTATTTCCTCTATTGTTGACACTTTTAAAAAATGTGTGTTGTCACATAAAAAGTAATAAAGATACTTAAAAGAAACAAAAGCCTACTTTCCAAGATTTCTGGTGGGACTGAGAGATGTCATATATAGAAAGTGCTCAGTACGAGGTTTCGTGCATGGTGTCAGCAGATGGGTGCTGGTACAGGGCTACGGTTGTCAGAGGGGGCAGCTGAGGAGGAAGACTGCTAGACTGCGTAGCCCTTGATGGTTGAAATTGGGTTCTGGGGATTTGAATCCCCAAGGTCAGTTGATTTCCCAGGTATAGGATCTTGGTTGTCAGGTGCAGACTAGAGTCCATGAGTTTGGCTGGCCTCTTGAGAAGAAGCCAGCCAAGACCAGAGAGGATGAGTGTGCCAAGCACATGCGGACACTGCCCTTTTCTTCCTCTCTGTCCACCCACCCCTGGCTCTTTTTTGAGAGAACATCACCGTCCATCTCTCCTTGAAGAGGGGGAGAGTGGCTTGCCAATTGTGCTGTCCTAAAAGAGGCCTAGGGACCCTTGTAGCAATGTGCTTTTGCAGGCACACTGTTGAGTCATCTCTGCTTGGATCCTGGTATGGAGCCAGGGCTTCAGCTTTTCTTGAACCCACTTCTCCATCAGTGAGATGGGCATGCTGCTGCTTGCTGCATCTGCTCCCAGGTCATCAGCGGTTCTGTTTCTTGTTCTTGTCAATTAAGGCAAGATAAGGAGAGTTTTTTTTTTTTCCAGGAGGAATTGATGAATCTTTTTATAAGGTTGGCCTTTTATCTGCTGGTGAAGTAGATAATTGGAATGAAATGTCATGAAAAGGTAAATTTATTCTGTGGGTTTTTGGTGTTTTTTTCTTAGCATTGGCTTATTAAATATGTGTTGCTTTGTGATACTCATCTCTTAAGAGTGTGTGTGTGTGAGAGGGGATTTAATAGGTGAAATAAGGCAGATATCCATAGGCATGATTCATATCGGGTGGCCCTCCCTCCAGATGTACAAGGGAAAGTCTTGGTTTGACCAGTTGTCCTGGAAAGCTGTCCTGTTAGCTCTTTTTTTCCTCACTCAAAAGTGGCATATTTGGTTCTTAATTATATGGTCACTTCAATTATGCCCCTAAATCAGGTGCCTTTGATTTATTCATTTAACAAATTATTGTCACTTAGCTTGTATTTTCTAGGATCCCACTGGTATTTATGGAACCCTCTTATATTTTCAGTGCATATCTTAGATATTTTTGTGACTGGCTACCCTTTCTTTGTAATTTGTATTTGATCATGTTTCTTATGTTAATTTTGTTTTATGGTTCTCTGGTGACTTAATTTCTTAATTTACAATTTATAAAGTATTGATAGGTTTTCCCTATTTTTTAGTGCCCCAAAGTATTGTCAGATACGGAAATAAAAAAAGGGAGGGGGAATGAGATTTGAGAGAACATCACAGGCCAGGTTGTGCTAGGCTTCAGAGACTGTCTGATGTGATAAGAAGCATAGCTAGTACCCATGGTAGGGAGCCTGCTCTGCTGAGTCCAGAGACCCTGTTTCCATTCTTGGTTCTGTTGCTGATGAGGTTTATTAATCTTGACAGCTTGTATCTCTGTGCTTCAACTGACTCCTCTGTAAAATGGGGAAAGGGTGTTGGATTGGGTTCTAGTCTGGCTTCAAGATTTTATGACTGATCTTTTTAATAGCTTGTTTGAAATTCTCAGTATAGCCCTTTGAATTGAACTGAATTGAATGCTTTACAGAGGATTAAGAAGCAAGTGCCACTCATCTGATCACTAACTCAAAATTCCAAAAAGTATTTTTTATCACTTCTTTCCCAAAAAACTTTAGTTTGAAAAGAATTGAGGCACCAGGGCTGGGGATGTGGCTCAAGTGGTAGCGCGCTCGCCTGGCATGCGTGCGGCCCGGGTTCGATCCTCAGCACCACACACAACCAAAGATGTTGTCTCTGCCGAAAACTGAAAAAATAAATATTAAAAATTCTCTCTCTCTCTCTCTCTCTCTCTCTCTCTCTCCTCTCCCTCTCCCTCTCTCCCTCCCTCTCTCTAAGAAAAAAAATAAAAAAAATAATTGAGGCACCTATAAACAGTTGTCTCAAATTTTCAGTTTAAAGTGTAAGTTTTTCTTTTAATAGGCCTGGTATGAATGTTACCTTGGTGGACAAAACATTTTGTTTTGAGTTAAAATATGGATTCTTGCGAGAACATTTTATGTGCTGAGCCAATACTAATGTGGGCTATTTTGAGACCATAGAGGAGAGAAAACTGTTTGTAATGTGTAGGAAGATGATCATATAAGCAAAGGCTATCTGCCCCATTTTTTCCTCTTTGTATAGAAACAACCAAAGCCTTAAACTGGGTGGAGCTGGGCTTCCCTGTGTTTGCTGAGCAAAGGAGCTGAGGCCTGAGCCTGGCATGGTGGCCAGGAAGGAAGGGCATTCTCCATGACAGGATGCACCCACTTCCCAGGCCTGCCCGGGAGCTCTGGGGGCTGTGGGATGTCTGCTTGCCCTGCCCCTCGTTGTTAAGCTCCGTACCTGTGGGCAGGTAGAGGACCAATCAAGGTCTCCAGGGCAGCTGTCCTAATGCCCCAAGCACAGCTTTGGAGCTGGTCATGCTGTCCACATCTCAACACCTTCCTGAGTGTCTGAGATGCCTGGGGTGAGGACTGGGCCTTTCTCACCTGATGTTTCTTTTCATAAAGTGATAATTGTGATGAAGTTCATCTTGGTTCCAAGTGACAGAAACCAGCTCTTATTTTATAACCTTAGAAAAGAGAGCATTAGAAAGATACCGGAGGGAGAGCTGGACAACTAGACCTTCAGATGGGGGCAGGAATAGGCAGCTCTGGGGACCTTGTCAGCAGGGTTGTAGGGCTAGGACATGGCTCTTTTCTCTTGTAGTTCACATCTGTGCCATCAGTGGGCCTTGTCCAAGCTACCTTCAGAGTCTCCTAAGACTCTCTCTGTCCTGAATTCTTAGCTACTGAGGTATCTTCATAATTTGTGCTTGCTCCCCCTCAGTCTGTTCTCAGCAGAGCAGCCAAAGTGATCCTGAAAATCCTCATGTCAAAATAGGCCATGGTCTTCTAATTTCCTTCCAGGAAAAAGCCTAACTGGTTGCTTATCTCATTTCCTGTCCTCCTTCCATTTTTTCCTCTCCCCGGGCAAAACTGGGCTCACCAGTTTTGTCAGGCATTCATTCTGCCTCAGGGCCTTTGCACTTGCTGTCTTTGCCTGCGTCCTCTTCACAGTCTGTATCATCATCCACTATACTATATGTTTTATTTGCTTTGTGGCTTTCCCCGGTCTGTAATAAAAACTCTAAAAGGGCAGGAAACTTTGTCTGCTTTGTCCGTGCGGTTTCTCCAGCACATGGTAGGCACTCAGAATACTTGAGGAATGATGAGTGTTTTTCATTGTGTCTTAGTTGAGCCAGCAGTGGTAAAGGAGACAAGGCAAGTAAAATAAGAATGACCCCTGGGAACTGAGTCCCAGTGAGGGAGGAGAGTCGTCATGTGAAGGCTGTCCTGGTTGATGTTGCTGTGAGGACTGAATCAGTGGTGTATGATGGTCTCATAGGTGTGGAAAAATGCTCATTATTCTCCCTCTGTGAAAATCACACCTGTTAGCATTCAGAAATTCAACCATTCACAAGACAGCTTGTGTGGAAGATTAGAAATTATGGCTGTGTGATATATGAAACCTAATTTTCAGCCTCATATTTTACTAAGTTGTGGAATACGTAATTTTCTCTTCAAAAAGAATAGTGATAAAATTCTGCAGATTATACTTGAGTTTTTTTTTTTAAACTTTATTTTGTTTTTTTATGTGGTGCTTAGGATCAAACCCAGTGCCTCATACATGCTAAGCAAGTGCTCAACTACTGAGCTACAACCCCAGTCCTATATATGAGTTTTTATAAGGGCCCTTTGATACCAAAGTAGACCCAAACCTCAGCACCCAGGCCATGTTTATAAAGAGGTGAGTGTATAAAGGGGGAAGACACTGAAGTTTTTATTTTTTGTTTTCTCCTCCTCCCCCCCCCTCTTCTTCTTCTTCTTCTTCTTCTTTTTTTTTTTTTTTTTTTTTTGTTGTTGTTACTGGAGATTGAACCCAGGGGCACTCCACCACTGCACTTCATCTCCATCCTTTTATTTTATTTTATTTCTATTTTGAAACAGAGTCTTGCTAAGTTGCTGAGGCTAGCCTCAACTGTGGCTCTCTTGTCTCAGCCTCGTGAGTTATTGGGAAAACAGGTGTTACTCACCATGCAGCTCTTTTCTTCCTAGGAAGTTTCTTGCCTGGAAACAGTCTGTGCTGCCGAGTACATTATCTTTCGATTTTAATGAATATCTACCAGTTTACTCTCTTGTTGTCATATGTTTTGATTTCCACAGGTACATGTACATTATATGTTATGAAGTGAGTTCATGGTTTGATTTTTGTGTTTCTATCTGGTCACTTCTGGATAAAGCATATTTTCTGCAGTTTTCTCAAGATGAAGAACGAGGCTAGTTGGTATCCATGAGCCAGTGTTCATGTTTTGTTCCTGAACTCTACTTGAAGCCGAAATGTGAGTCTGGAGCAGATGCTCTTGGGTTAGGTTTTTGTGACCTTGGACAGTCTGTTCTATCCTCAGGCTGGGATCATCCCAGTATCTGAACCATAGGTCTGTTGGGAGAATTAAATGATATAGTTTGGATATAAAAGGGGACCTGTTTCACATGCACAAGCCCTGCATTCAATCCCTAGCACCACACACACACACACACACACACACACAGGGGATGGGGACCTGTTATTTATTTATATAAATTAATGATTGGTGAAAGTCTTTTGACATTATGTATCTTATAAGTTTCATTCTGACTTTAAGCACCTAAAATATGTCAATTTCAGCAGAATTTAGAAAAATAGAATTTGTAGTTATGTATATACCTTACTCCAAACACTCAAATAATTTTAATGATTATAAAATATTTATTGTAGAGACTTATTTTAAAACTTTTAGGCCTTACTTTAAAGTTGAAAAGCAAGTTTAGACAGACTTTTTAATATAATACTTGAAATAGAAATTAGCAAATTATAGTCTTCATTTTGATAGTGATTTCTGGTCCTGCTTGCAGTTTTTGAACAGTGCAGACTCTGAGCCCTTTCTCTCCTGGAACTCACCTCATTAGGTGTGACTTAACCCCCAGGTTGCTCTGCTGTAACAGTGGGGATCTGTCTTGTTCCATTAGGCGCCTTATCATGGCTCCTGTCACTGGTGCCTGAGTAGAGATTCCACAAGGCCTAGGGACATCCGTGTAAGTATTTTCTCTTTGTAAATGGCATAGAGAATCTCCAGGCATTGGCCCTTTGTTTTCCACATTTCACTTTTGCTTAGTTTTCTAAAGATGAGAAACATTTTGAGAACAGTAGCTTGAAGCTCTATGGAGCAAATTCAAAGTAGCATCATCACTTTTAAAAGCTTACTACCATCTGAAAGAGAAAGTGGATAGAGACATTTATAAAAAGACAAGGGGCTGCTGGATTTACTTTTCTCTTGGAAATTGTATTCTGATTTTGATGTATCTGTACACATGATTATATAAAAGTGCTCTTTGAGGATATTATTTTACTAATTTGTTTTAAGCCCCATTTTCTTGCTGACAAAAGGATTATTAGTGAATTTGTGGCATTTGCATCATGAAAAAAGGGGATTTGTACAACTGTCAATGTTTACTACTAGAAAAGTAAACATTGACAGTTGTACAGAAGGAAATAATACAATGTTTTATTTAAAGTTTTCAGTGAGGAAAAAATACTGATTATATAGTTGAATAACTGGCATAGCTAGATATGTTTTTTTGATACGTAATTTATATGTCATAAATTTAACCCCTTTTCAAAGTGTACAATTTGGTGTTTTTTGTATATTCACAAGAGTTGTGTAACCATCACCACTATCTAATTGTAAAGTATTATCACCCCAGAAAGAAATCCTGTCCCATGGGCTTTCACTCCCTCTCTCTCATCCCCTCCAGCTCTTGATAACCACTAAGCCTCCTGTTCTGCACAGTATTTTTGTGCCTGACTTCTTCCATTTGGTATAATGTTTCCAAGGTTCATCTGTGTTGCAACTTTCATTTTCTTCCTTTTTTAAAAAAATTTTTAGTTGTAGGGGCTGGGGATGTGGCTCAAGCGGTAGTGTGCTCGCCTGGCATGCGTGCGGCCCGGGTTCGATCCTCAGCACCACATACCAACAAAGATGTTGTGTCCGCCGAGAACTAAAAAATAAATATTAGAAATTCTCTCTCTCTCCTCACTCTCTCTTAAAAAAAAAAAAATTCTCTCTCTCCCCTCTCTCACTTTCTCTTTAAAAAAAAAAAAAGTTTTTAGTTGTAAATGGACACAATACCTTTATTTTTATTTACTCATTTTTATGTGGTGCTGAGGATCGAACCCAGTGCCTCACATGTGCCAGGCAAGTGTTCTACCACTGAGCCACAATCCCAGCCCCATTTCCTTTCTTTTTTTTTTCTTTTTAAAATATCTTTATTTTGTTTGTTTATTTTTATGTGGTGCTGAGGATCAAACCCAGGGTCTCACACATTCAAGGTGAGCATTCTACCGCTGAGCTACAACCCCAGCCCTCCTTTTGTTTTATGGGCAAGTAATATTCCATTGTTATGGGTATACCACATTTTGTTCAGCCATTCAGCAGTTTGGATTGAATGGCTGTTATGAATAATGTTACTGTAAAAATTTGTGTACAAGATTTTGTGTGAACATGTTTTTAACTCTCTTGGGTATATAAGCAGGAGTGGATATTTACATATATTTTAAAAATACATATAGGGCTGGGCCTGGTTGTGCACATTTGTAGTTTCAGCTAGTTGGGTGAGGATTACTGAGTCAAAGAGTTTGAAACAGCATGGGCAACATCGCAAAGCCCCATCTCAATCTCCTTCCTCCCCAGAACAGAATTATATTTTACAAAGCAATGGAAGAAAGAGGAATTCTTATTCTGAGAATTGTTGATGTACCTGATATAAATTTTTGGAAAAATCAAGAAGATTTGATTAGAGTATTAATGTAGTTTTAGTTAATTTTATAGTTGATTAATTAGAAAAAATGCCATGATTCTTTGTTCTGGTCCCCTTGTAATGATTATATTTAAAAAGTTCTCACCTTGTATTTGATAGTTTTACATGTAAACACTAGGTAAAACTTGATTAGTACAGAAGTTATTAAATAATGGGGGAGTATATTTGGAAGGCATTTGTTGAAACTTTTTTCCTTTTCTTTCTTGTAGTGCTGGGGATTGAACCCAGACATACCAGGCATGTGCTTTGAACTATACCCACAACCTTTTATTAAATTAACTTCTTCATTTTGTGGTTCTGGTGATTGAACTCAGGGCCTTGCCTGTTGCTAGATAAGTGCTCTACCACTGAGCTACATCCCAGCTCTTATTATTTTAAGACAGGACTTGGCTAAGTTGCCCAGGCTGGCCTCAAACTTTGATCCTCTGCCTCAACATCCCCAGTAACTGGGATTATAAGCATGTACCAGAACATCTGGCTCTTATTTTATTTTGAAGCAGTTCAGAGTAGTAGTTCAGAGCCTAAGCTTCGGAGTCATAGACTGGGTTATATCCTGGCTCTGGTATGTATTAGCTCAGTGACTGACCTTGGACAAGTTATTTAAACTCTCCAAGCCTGTTTCCCTGATCTATAAAATGAACAGTAATACCTTATCTCACAAAGTTGGTATGGAAATTGAGAATATGTAAGGTACATATACCTCAGTGCCCAAAAATGAGCACCAAAAAATAATGATGGGAATGGACTTTTTTTAAATTCAGTGACTTTTCATTAGTGTTTTGTTTTTGTGAAAGTTTTATTAGGTTTCGTGAGAACTTCGTGTTTTTTTTTTCAAACGTGTTGGACCATGACCCCCACTAAGAAACATGTTTGGCAAGGTGACTCTGTACTTACACTCCTCCCCCCAGCTACATACAGAAAAATGGGATAGAAAGTACAGTTTTCCAACTACTGCCTCCTCCCACAGCTTTCCCTATTAAATATATGTATGTATATATGTGTGTATGTATATATATATTAGTTGGACACAATACCTTTATTTTATTTATTTTATTTTTATGTGGTGCTGAGGCTCAAACCCAGTGCCTTGCATATGTGAGGCAAGCGCTGTACCTCTGAGCCACAACCCCAGCCCCCTATTACTAATGTTGAATTAATGTGAGATATTTATTACAGTTGATGGACCAATGTTGGTACATTTTTGTTGACTGAAGTCTATAGCTCATACCATGGTTCACTTTTGGTGTTGTAGAATTCTGTGGATTTTGACAGATGTGTAAGGAGATGTAGTTGCCATTGTAGTGTCATACAGAATAGTATCACTGCCCTAACAGTCTCTTAAGGTCTACCTGTGCTGCTGTCCCTCCCTCCTAACCCTGGAAGCCAATGATCCTTTTACTGCCTCCATAGTTTTGCTTTTCTAGAGTCTTATAGTTGGAATCCTACAGTACTTTTTCAGCTTAGTTCCTTTCACTTAGCAATATATATTTAAGGGTCCTTGTGTCTTTTGTGGTTTGACAGTTCATTTCTTTTTTACTGATGAATATTATCCTGTTGTCTGCATGTTCCAGTTTGTTATGTACCTACTGGAAGATATCTTGGCTGCTTCCGTGTTTTGGCAGTTATGAATGAAGCTGTTATAAACATTAGTGTGCAGGATGTTAATTTTTTTTAGTTGACAGACATCTATCTATCTATATATCTATCTATCTATGTATGATGCTGAGAATCGAACCCAGTATGTCATCATGCTAGGCAAGTGCTCTACCACTGAGCTATAGCCAGCCCAACCCTAGTGTGCAGGTTTTTGTGTAGATATAAGTTTTCAGCTTCTTTGGGTAAACACTAGGGAGCACTATTGCTGGATCACATGGTAAAAGTCCTTTTTGTTTTGCAAGAAACCATCAAACTGTCTTCCAAAGTGGCCATGGCAGTTTATATCCATGCCCATGTGTTTTTTTGCTCTGCGCTACTCTCACCTTTGGCGTGGCAGTGTTGAGGACTTTGGCCCTTCTAATATTGAGCATGGTGTCTCTTTGTTCTGATAGTAGTTCCTGGTGGCCTGTGATATTGGGCATCTTTACATATGCATATTTGCTGTGTGTCATCTTTAGTTATATGTCTGTTCAGATCACTCCCATTTCAAAAATTGGCTTAGGATGTTTCTGAGTTTTAAGAGTTTTTTTTCTTGTTTATTTATGATACAAGTCCTTTACTAAATGTATATTTTCCAAACATTTTCTCTCAGCAAAATGGTGCTGATCCACGATTGATTTTGCAGTCCACCGGTGGGTCATTGTTGCAATTGGAAGTTCAGTGCTTGTTCTGCTTCTGTAACATTTGTAGGGATGCCAGTAAAGCAAGTGTCACCGCAAGCAGAGATTTCCAGTACTGCGGAGCCTTGGTGTCAGAATAGAGGCTACTCTTTTTTATTTGTTTATTTATTCATACATGCATGCATACATACATACCTACATACCAAGGATTGAACCCAGGGTCACTTAACCACTGAGCCATATCCCCAGCCCTTTTTTTTTTTATTTTTTTTTTAAAGAGAGAGTGAGAGAGGAGAGAGAGAGAGAGAGAATTTTTAATATTTATTTTTTAGTTCTCGGCGGACACAACATCTTTGTTGGTATGTGGTGCTGAGGATCGAACCCGGGCCGCACGCATGCCAGGCGAGCACACTACCGCTTGAGCCACATCCCCAGCCCCCCCTTTTTATTTTTTATTTTGAGACAGGGTCTTGCCAAGTTTCTTAGGGCCTTGCTAAGTTTCTGAGGCTGGCCTTGCATGTGTACTACTCCTGCTTCCTCTCATGAGCCACAGGGATTACAGGTGTGTGTCACTGTGCCTGGACTCAAAATACGTTTTTTAGATAATGGTAGAATTATGTGAATAAGTTAAAGGGAAACCGAGATGTCTTTCTATTCTCAGCAAATGTGCCAGTTCAAATTGGCGAGAGGAAATTTTTATATGATGGAATGAATTTATGTTAAATGTTAAATTACTAAAGTAAATAGTGACTTGAACTAAACTGATATGGTTATTGGGGGTCTAATTTAATGGCCATTTAACTTAGACTAGATACTTCTGAAATATTTAAGTACACATGTCCTCTTAAGAGGGTTAAATATGTACCTCTGCAGTCTTATGCTTCTCATTTTTTTTAAAAAAAAGTTTTTTCAGGGCTAAGGTTGTGGCTCAGAGGTAGAGCACTCACCTCCCACATGCGAGACCCTGGGTTCAATCCTCAGCACCACATAAAAATAAATAAGTGAAATAAAGGTATTATATCCAACTATAATTAAAGGGTAAATATTTTAAAAATAAATAAAAAGATACATTTAAAAAATAGGTAGTATTTAAAAAATTTTTTTCATCACTTTCCTAAGGTCAGTTCTGCTTTTTTTTCCAAAAAAGAATTCCATGATTGGAATTTGTATTTAATTTGATCCTACCTCTGAGAGAGAGGGGGCGGGGTAGGGGAGTGTGTGTGTGTGTGTGTATGTGTGTATGTGTGTATGTGTTTAGGGGCACATGGTTTGGATCAGGCTTGGGGAGGAGTGAGGGGCAGGATAAGATGGGTAGCAATGGGGATAGAATAATTAAGATTTATAAGGGTATATGGTTAGGATATACAGTAAGGGTTAGGATTATGGATTAGGGTAAAGGATTATGGTGAGGTTATGTGTGAGGGGTTACGGTATGAAGTATGAGGTATAGTGTGAAGGTTAGGGTTATATTTTAGGGTTTAGGGTCTTCAGAGTTTGTAGCAGGTGGGAATCACACCCCACCCCGTTACCCTGCAGTGCCACCTTGTGGAAAGAGGAAAGGCTTTGGGAAGGAATATCTAGGTATGAGTGAAATCTGCTGAATATCATGTCCTTGATTTGTTCAGGGCACCTGACTTTCACACTGACAGGTTTTTTTTTCAGGATTTTTCTTTCTCTCTGATGTGGACTAAGTAATCAAAGGGGTAAAATATTGACTAGTTTTTTGTGTATGAAAAGGCAGACAAGCCTCTATGTTTCATAATTCAAAAAACATAATATGAAAAGGTATTTTGTATATAATTAGGGGAGTTGATTGAGTGCACACTATGTGCTTGGCATTAATGATACAGTGGTGGATTAACTAGAATTTCTGATCTTGGGGATATTATGCTCTAGTGGCAGGAGACAGGGGTAAGCAGATGAGGATATGGTGGTGAGTATGGAGGCTAAAAGGACTGAGAGGTGGAACACTGCCATTTTAGATGGATTGTTAGGGAACACTTCCTTGACCAGGTGTTGAAGGAAGAGGTAATCCAGGCATGTGAGCAGCTATCCAACAGAACAGTGGGTGCCCAGGCCCTGAAGTGGGCATTGGCTTGCTCTGTTGGAGGAGGTGCAAAAAGGTTAGGTGGCTGGAAATGAAGAGTGGCAACTGGAGGTGTCCAAGAAGTGTGAATGTATGTGTTGCAGGTCATGCGGGCCTTGTAGACAGCACTTAGGACTTGGGAATTTTCTCAGACGAGAGCAAACCACAGGAAGGTTTCCAAGGAAGTGATGTATCTAAAGGGCAAGCATCAAAACAGAAACTCTTGCACACATCCTGTCTGAGAGGTGGTAGAGGCTTGAGCTAGGGTGGCAGCAGTGGGTACATGTGGCAGATTCTGGGTATGTTTTGAAGTTAGGGTTGACAACAGGCTCCTGTCCTTCATTTCTGAGAATCTCTGTGTGTCCAGTGTTCTACTCAGGTGCCAAGTTAGAGAACAGAAGGCCTGTCCTCTGTAGGCTTAGGATCTAGTTCTGAGTTTTTCAAGATTTTTTTTTTCAATTAAAAAAAATTGAATACACAGGATGAGATACACTTAGGTGATTTCAACATGAGGTAATGGGTCACAACTCACTCTTGGGAGTTTCAAAACACTGAGTAGAGGATGTAGTCAAGAAAAGTGCTGGTTATGTAATGTAATAGTGCTGTACCACAGAGGAGGCTCCTTCCCAGGTTGGGTCAGGTGGGTGGACAGTGGTGGTCGTGAGCAGGTGTGTTCATGTGATGTGGGCAGAGGAATGGTTTCCAAAAAGAGTAAAGAGCACCCCGTCAGCATGCTGTGTTCCTTACAACGTGGTCGCTCAGCTCTGCTTTCCTGCTGTAGCTAACCAAATCTCTATTTATAACATATTAATCTTTTAGGAAGGATAACATATTAACTTCTTTTTTCCTTTAATTGTTTTCCTCAGTTCCCTAATCCTATTGTGTTTCTTCTCTGTTCTGTTCATATTATTAAAGAGAAAGTTACATTTACCCATTAAATTGTGATATGCCATCAATTGTGAAATACATTGTGATTTCAAAGATGTTTAAATATGAACAAAGGATGCTTCTAGAATTTGCACAGTACGACATTTGTATTGAAGATTCTTTAGTTCATTAAGGTAGAGAGCCCCAGCACACAGAAAGAAAACGTATTTAAGGAGGATGGATAATGCAGGTTTATTGAGTAGACTGGGTACATCATGCTCTGCTAGTGTATACGAATTTCTCAGGCATGGTGGGGTTCTGACTTTTGTGTCATTCATGAAATTAGCTAGATTTTAGTGTGCGTATCATGTGTCAGGTACTGACTAAGCAACAGGAAACTAAAGATGAGACAGCAAATTGCCAGGAAGGCATGGTCTAGAGAGGGAAGGGAGACATGGTAATGCTCACTGAAGTGAAGAATGATTGGGAAGAGTTATAGATCACAGAGTAAGGAGCTTGTGGCTTCCCTGGAGAGAAGAGGAGATACATGAAGTTTTGCAGTTGGTTGCTGTGAGCTGAGTTTTGAAGAGTGAATAGGAGTTTACAGCAAAAGGGAAATGGGTAGAGGGACCATGACCAGTGAAACCTGACTCACTCCTTTGGAGCTAAGAGTGAAGTTCCATGTTGAGAGGAGTAAGACCTGGAAGGCTAGGACTCTGCAGTTTGTCCTATCCTCTGGGTTTTCTCAGAGTGGATATCTTGAGCCCTATGGGATTCTCTGAGGGGAAGTTAGAGATTCACACAAATATCACATTAGACTCAAGAAGAAAAAAAACCTGTTTCCTGTTTATATACCATTTCCTGTTTATATACCAAATGTTTTGGGAACAGAAGACCTGAGTGTTTTAAGCAAGTGAATAACATTGCTGATTTTTACATTTAGAAAATGACCCTTTGATGCAGCCACATTAATGTTTTTTTTTAAAGGATTATAATTATTTGATTATTCTTTTTTTTTTAAAGAGAGAGTGAGAGAGGAGAGAGAGAGAAAGAGAGAGAGAGAGAGAGAGAGAGAGAGACACAACATCTTTGTTGGTATGTGGTGCTGAGGATCGAACCCGGGCCGCACGCATGCCAGACGAGCGCGCTACCGCCTGAGCCACATTCCCAGCCCCCACATTAATGTTTATAGCAGCTCAGTTCACAGTAGCTAAGCTATGCAAGCAACCTAGGCACACTTCAACAGATGAATGAATGAAGAAAATGTGGCACATATACACAATGGAATATTACTCAGCTAAAAGAACAACAAAATTATTGCATTTGCTGGAAAAATGGATGGAACTGGAGACTAACGTGCTAAGTGAAATAAGCCAGTCTCCAAAAACCAAAGGCCAAAATGTTCTCTCTGATATGTGGATGTGGACTCACAATAGGCATGGAGCATCTGGGAACAAGGAGTGAAGGTTCACTGAATTGGACCGGGGAATGAAGGGAAGGGAGTGGGGAGGGGAATAGAATAGATAGTAGAATGAATTGGACATAACCTTCCTATGTCCATATACGAATACACGACCATTGTAACACCACAACATGTACAACCACAAGAATGGGTAGTTATACTCCATGGATGTATGATATGTCAAAAAACAGTATACTGTCATGTATAACTAAAATGAACAATTAATAAAAACCAAAGTAAAAAAAATGGCCCTTTGGTGATGGAGGATGGGCTGGGGTCCCAGAAACCAGTGTCAAGGAAACCAGCTTAGAACTGTTACATAAAATCCCACCATTGATACAAACATGTTTAATCTAAAATGCTCCAAAGCATTGGAGCATTTCTAAGAAAAAAAATTTAACAATGAACTGAAATTACATTTAGTTGGCATATATTTTAAGGGAGGAGAGTTTTGGGACACCTGATCTTTGATCAAAGAATAAATACAAATACTCTGCAATACTTTCTGATTTTCTTTTAAAGAAAATTTTGGTTTAAATTGAACATCTAGGATATTGTTTTTAAAAAATCCCTTCCAATATGATATCTTGAGGTCTTAGATCAAAGTAGTAGAATTTTGAGATTTTTATAAAATTGACCTGGCAATTTTTATTTTTTAATTTTTTAAAATGCATTGTAATTTATTTTTATGTTTGAGACCATTTATTTTTCCTTTACTGTATTAATTTATATCTTTGGAAAGTTTTTTAATGGATTGGATTTTTAGTCTTTTTATCAATTTTTAGGAGCTCTTTATTTATTGAGATTAGCCACTTATTTGTAATATGAGCCACTTATTTACAATATTTTCTTCCCTAGTTTATCTCTTTATCAGACTCTTATATTTAATATATTTGAATATGTCAATCTTTATCTGTGGTATTGGACTTTAAGTTATAGTTAAAAGGGTTTCTTTTCCCCCCTATATTAGGGATTGAACCCAGGGGCACTCACTCTACCACTGAACTACACTCTCAGCTCTTTCCAAAAAAGTGTTTATTTTGAGGCAGTCTTTGAGTTGCTGAGCCTGGCATTAAATTTAAGATCCTTCTGCCTCAGCTTAAGTGGCTCAGATTACAGGCATGCATCACTGCACCTGGCTAGGAAGAGTGTCTATACTCTGAAGTTACAAAAAGGGATTTACCTCGGTTTCATTATGGAATTTTTATGATTTTGTGATTATATCTAAGTACTTGAGCAAGCAGGAACTTATGTTAGTGTATGAAGTATAGTATGAATTCATTTTTTTCCCATGTGGATATTTTAGTTGTTCAAACATCATTCATTGTATCATCTTTTCCACTTGATTTTGAGGCACCTCCTTCGTCTTTTGTCATTTTTTTTCCGTATGGAATTGTGTCTGTGGGACACCAGTTTGTCCCATTGATCTATTTGTGTGCTACTGTGATATGGCTTTGAGGCTGTATAACACCTGGGAATACTAGTTCTTTGCTAATGTTATTCTTTTTTGGCATTTTCCTGGTTTATCTTACTTTCTTAAATTTTTTACATGAACTTTAAAGTCAATTTATCTATTTCCAGAAAGTAATCCTGCAGGCATTTGGTAAGGGAGGTGTTAGAGGGATCATTTTAAATTTACTTAATCTCTTCATAACAAGTAAGCTAAATTGGAGTTTTGATCTCTTTTCTTACAGATGATATTAACCGTGTTCTTGAGCAACAATGAACAGATTTTAACAGAAGTTCCCGTAACACCAGAAACAACCTGTCGAGATGTTGTAGAATTTTGCAAGGAGCCTGGAGAAGGCAGTTGTCATTTAGCTGAAGTGTGGAGGGGAAATGGTATGTATTATGTTTTATAAGAATGAGAATGTTGTCACTTGGTTGTATGAGGTGATAAGGAGTTGCGTAATTAATATAAAAACAGTTATATTACATGAGGGTAGGGTTTTATAAAATGGTATTTGTTAAAAAGCAAGGTGTGAATTGACTCTTACCATAACCATTTAAGATAAGCAGGGAGGGTAGATCTAGCTTTTTGTAAGATGTCTTTTCCTTTCCCCATCAACCAAATGAGAAGACCCCGGTCCTCTTAAGCCTTCATTGTCATAACACATGTCAGGTTGGTCAGTGACTCTTCTTTTCTCTTCTGATAATGTCATGGAGGCACTAGCTTTGTGTTCCCTCACTTGAGGAACTTTGTAAATGGTGTGTCTTCCATAAATATTACTAAATTGAGAAAGGTAAAATCCTGATTCATGTTGAAAGAAATTGTCAACAAGCAGGGCAGAGAAGATCCATGTAGGTAATATGATTAGCAAGCACCAGAAATTCTGCAAAATAGTTTGCACTGTAAAGAAGGGGTTGAATTTGGATAGGATAGTCTATCCCAGATAGCAGAAGTAATGCAAATGAAGAAAAGAGGGGAACAGAATATGGTGTGCTGCCAAGACAGCTAAGACCAGGAAGGTTGGCAACAGGCAGAGGCTGGAGCAGCTCGTTATACCAGACCTTCAGCACTGCAGAGTGGTGTGGCTTTTTCTCAGCAGAAGGAATTCGTATGGATTTTAATTAAGGAATGACATTCTAAAAATAATGTTGGTCAATAAACAATGAGCCTGAAAAAAGTACCATGCACATGGGTCTATGTTAGACAGCGAGAGAATGATCAACTGGAACATGCTGAGTTTGAGGTGATGAGAGATGTATAAAATGAAAGTGTCTAAAGGACACTTAGAGATAATCAAGTCTTAGCATTTTTTTTCAACAGCCTTTTTGAGATGTAATTCACCTACCATACAGTTCACCCATTTAAAGCATACAGTTCAGAGGTTTTATTATATTTACAGAGTGTGCAACCATCATCACAGTTATTTCTAGATTATTATCCTTGCCACCAAAAGAAAAAAAGAAACTCCTTACCCATTAGCAGTGACTGACTCCCTTTCCTTTTGACCCCCTCATCTGTCGGTAAACACTAATGTACTTTCTGTAGATTTGCCTATTCTAGACCTTTCATACAAAAAGAATCATATAATACAATCCTTTTTAGATTGGCTATTTACTCAGCTTAGTGTTTTTGAGGTTCATTCATGTTGAAGCACATATTAGTAATTCATTTCTTCTTGTGGCTGAATGTTCCACTGTATGGATGTATTACATTTTCCTTATAGATCGGATGGGGAGTTACTTATTTTGTTGATAGACATTGGAGTTATTTCCTTTTCAGGGGCGTGTTCTATGAACGATGCTCTGTGAACTTTTTTTTTTTTTTTTTTTTTTTGGTACTGGGAATTGAATATTCAGGGGCATTCAACCACTTACCCACATCCTCAGCCCTATTTTGTATTTTATTTAGAGATAGGGTCTCACTGAATTGCTTGGTTTAGAACTCACAATCCTAGTGTCTCAGCCTCTGGGATTACAGCCATGCGCCACCATGCCTGGCTGCTCTGTGACAAAACGCAAGTTTTTGTGTGGATATTTTATCACATCTCTTAAGTACATACCTAGGCCTAAGTCACCTTGCTAGGGCTTACGGTAATTCAGTGTTTAACCTTTTCAGGAACTGACAAACTGTTTTCCGAAGCAACTGTACTATTTTATTCCAGCATCAGTGTATGAGGATTCTGATTTTTCCACATTTTTGTCAACACTTCATATTGTCTGTTAGATTTCAGCCATCTGACTGGATAAGAAGTGGTATCATGGGTTGAGATTGTGGCTCAGCGGTAGAGTGCTCACCTCGCACGGGTGGGACCTGGGTTCGATCCTCAGCACCACATTAAAATAAAAGCATTGTGTTGTGTCCATCTACACCTAAAACATAAATAAATATTTTTTAAAAAAGAAAATTTAAAAAAAAGAATCCTTGTGGTTTTGGTTTGTATTTCCTTAATGATGAATGATGTTGAACATCTTTCATGTTTTATTGGTCATTCCACATCTTCTCTGGATAAATGTCCATTCATACCTTTTGCATGCATGTGTGCGTGTGTGCTAGGGCGTGTGTGTGTGTGTGTGTGTGTGTGTGTGTGTGTAGATAGACAAAATGCCTTTATTATTTTTATGTGGTGCTGAGTATCGAACCCAGTGCCTCATACATGTGAGGCAAGTGCTCTACCACTGAGTCACAGCCCCAGCCCAACCTTTTAATTTTTTATTATTTTGAGAAAGGGTCTCACTAAGCTGGCCCCTTATTTGCTGTTCTCTGGCCTCAGTATTCCAAGTAGCTGCACATCACACCTGGAAACTTTTGTCTCTTTTTAAGTTGGGGTATTTATCCTTTTTTTCTTTTCTTTTTTCTTACTTATTTACATACTTACTTACTTTTTGTGGTATTGGGTATTGAACCCAGGGATGCTCTATCACTGTGTTATATCCCCAATCCTTTTTAGTTTTAATTTTGAGATAGATTCTTGCTAAGTTGCCAAGGCAGGCCTGGAACTTGGATCCTCCTGACCTAGCCTCCCAAGTAGCTAGGATTACAGGTAGGGTATTTGGTTTTTTGTTATTAAATTGTATGAGCTCTTTATATATTCTAGATACCAGTCCCTTATAAGGAATATGACATGGAACTATTTTCTCCCAAAGTCCTATGCTTTTAATGTTACCCTTAGAAATCAGAGTAAAATCTTCAAGGATAGATTGAGTGAAACTTGACTTCAGTAAACATTGGATTCTTACTTAACTATAAGGATAAATGTCCATTATATAAGGAAGAGGACAGGTCCTCAATTGTCAACCTGATGATAGCCATAGGAAGGGAGATAGTAAGTAGAACTAGTGTTTTCTAGGAGACCAGTGTTAGAACCTGATTATTCCATCCTCTGGACTCTTAGCACTCTGTCACTTCTGATTCTTTTTATTTGTCTCCCTCTTCTCTCTTACTTAGCTTGAAAAGAAGTAAAATTTTGCAAAGGTATCATAGCCTCCAGTGGTCCATGGCTACCCAGGAATGCTCATCTCCCTGATGCAAACCCTTTGATTGGTGCCATTCTTATCTCCAAGCCTATCTCAAACCCTTGGTTTTACTGCAGCAGGGATAAGGACTGCTATCTGAAGTACCAAGGGTCACTGCACATCTATTGGCTATGCTCTTTACATTGGGTATAACATTTCCTAGGAGCTTGACTAACTTCTGTTCATTCTTTGCTTCTCATCTCTTCTTTGACTTTCAGAGGATGTTAGTTATCTCTCCCCTGTGCTCCAATACTGTCATGGTGTTTATTAAACAATTATTTATAAATTAAACCTCATCTTTTGTTGAACTAAAATTTTTGAAGGCAGGAACTTCTCTGTTCACCATCATATCCCCAGTGCCCAGCCTAGTGCTCATAATAGGCATTAGGAAATACTTGTATCATTGAGTGAAATGAGGAAGAAAAAGATTTTCTAATGAGTACAATTCAAAGGGAGGGGAAAGCTCTACCAGCCTTTCTCAATTTTAACTTGGAGGAACCCTAAAAGTAATTTTCAGGCTTCATATAATCAATATGTCATAGATATGGTAGTCCAGTATTTTTTTTTTAAGAGCTTTGTCTTGGCTCATGATTCTGGAGGTCCAAGATCGAGGGACTATAACTTGATGGAGAGACCTGAGACAGTGCAGGGCATCACGTAGTGAGAAACAGTGCACCTGTGTACTTGTCTGTTTTTTGGTGCTGGGGGTTGAACCCTGGACCTCATGCATTCTAGGCAAGTCCTCTACCACTGAGCTATATCCCCAGCCCATTGGTGGTGTTTTTGTTTTTGTTTTTTTAATATATTTTTTTTAGTTGTAGATGGACAAATACCTTATTTTGTTTATTTATTCTTATGTGGTGCTGAGGGTTGAACTCAGGGCCCCCTACATGCTAGGCAAGTGCTCTACCACTGAGCCACAACCCCAGTCCCCATCTGTGGTTTTCTTGAGTATTGGGAATTGAATCCAGGGGTACTTTACTACTGAGCCATATTCCCAGTCCTTTTTATTTGTTTTATTTTGAGACAGGAGCTCACTAAGTTGCTAAGGCTGGCATTGAACTTGTGATCCTCTTGTCTAGTCTCCTAAACCACTGAGATTATAGTCATGCACCCCATGTCTAGCCCATCACTGCTTTTGAGTAGAGAACATTTCTCTGTAAATCTTGTGTTTGTTTACTAAGGCTGCCATATCAAAGTACCATAGGCTGCATAGCTTACACAACAATTTTTTTTTTTTTTTTTTTTTTTTTTTTTTTTTACAATTTCAGAGGCTAGGAGTCTGAAATCAAGGTTTTAGCAGGTTTAGTTTCTTCTGAGGCTTTTCTCCTTGACTTGTAGGTGTGTCTCCTCCTCCCTGTGTCCTCAAGTGGTTTCTTTTCTTCTCTAAAGGACACTAGTGATGTTGGGTTAGATTGGATTAGGGTTCACCCAAATGACCTTATTTAACTTATTACCTCTTATAAAGACCTTATCAGTAAATGCAGTCACATTCTGAGGTACTGGAGGGTAGGACCTCAACATCTGGATTTAGGAGGGATACAGCTTAGCCTATAGCAGTGTTAATTTGGCCAGTTTATCATCCTACTCTTTCTGTGGTTCCCTGCCCTACACAGGTGTCAACCCCAATGCAGATCTGTGATGTGATAGAACCTTTTGTCTTCTCATTTGTTACATTTCCTCCTTGATTTTTTTTCACCTTATACAAGAATGCCTAAAAATTTTATCATAGATTCCCACTTTACAAGATGTTAATGAAGAATATTTTATATATTATGGTATGTATAAGGTAGATTTTTTTCACTTTAAAATGAAAATAATGTTAATTAATTAGACAACCTTTTTTAATATTTATTTTTTAGGTGTAGATGGACACAACACAGTGCCTTTATTTTTATGTGGTGCTGAGAATTGAACCTGGGTCCTGCCCATGCTAGGCGAGTGCTCTACCTCTGAGCCACAATCCCAGCCCTTAGACAACCATTTTTTAAAAATATGTTTAGCTGTAGATGGGCACAATACCTTTATTTTATTTATTTATATTTATGTAGTGCTGAAGATCAAACCTGGTGCCTCACATGGGCTAGGCAAGTGTTCTACCATTCTTATAATTTAAAAAATAGTGAAGCTTAGTTTACTTTTAAGAAATTAATCTTTCCTTCTAAAAATTTTATAAATTCGTAAAGTGAGACAATAAATTTCTCTTAAATAACTGGGTTAAGACAAAATGGAATTTAATTTTTATTAAGTTATGTTCAACTTGGTGGATTTAAATAAAACTTGTATATAGATTTTGTGTGTGTGTGTGTGTGCGTGTGTGTGTGTGGTGTTGGGGATTGAACCCAGGGACTTGTGTATGCGAGGCAAACACTCTACGAAGTAAGCTATATTCCCCAGCCCCTATTGATAATGTCAACTAGTAAAGCAACCAAAAATAAACCTAAAACCATAATTCAAAGCAATAATAATAAAAATATGGCCTCAGACACAATTTTATGCTAAACTAAGGGACATGGTTAGATTAAATACAGGCCATGCTATTGAAAAAGGTAAATACACATGTATTTTAAAAATCATTTTATAGGCCTATATATATGAATTGTATTTACTTCTGAAACTAAATATATAGAATGAAATTCACCTCCTGAATATTTCATCTCATGCTTGTTTTGTTTTTATTTTTGTTTTCTGTACAAATACTCAATTCTGAGTTGAACTTGAGCTGAGCACACATGGGTTCAGCCAGACTGTTGCTTTAGCGACACAGCCTGCCTGAATTTGTAAGACCACAGCAGCAGCCATATTCACAGTGCGTGTTGCATGTCTGCAAATGGCAAGGCTTTCCTTATGGGAATTAGACTGGACCTAGGAATAGAGCAGGAAGTCACACCTTGAATGTGTGAGTAGATTGCAGCTGATAAGTTTTTTCTCTTCTCTACACATCAAGTTCTCAGAATGACCCAAAGATTTAGAGGAAGGGTCTCTTGCTCAACCACACACTTGTGTTGAAAGGAAGGAAGCACTGTCCTTTGTGCTTAAGCTCTCCCAGGTGGTTTCCTAAGCCTCAGGGCTGCTGAGCTTTAAAGTGCTTCCTCACTTTTAAGCATAAGCATAAGTGGTGATGTGCCTTGAATTCCTTTTTATATCTTTAAGATAAAAGTCACATATGCGAACATGACTGCGTAAACATATATAATTTAGCAGTTTTCAGTGCAGTCACTATGTTGTACAAATATCATCAAACTCTGTGCCTCCACATCCTCCTCCCCCACTCTCTGGCAACACTGTCCTGTACTAACAGTATGTGTTTGACCATTCCGGGTACTGAATATAAGTGGAATCATATAATATGTGGCCTTTTGGGTCTGGCTTCTTTAACTTAGCAAGTTTTCAAGGTTTATCCACGTGGTAGCATATATCAGTACTTCATTCTTTTTATGGCTGAATCATATTCCATTGTTTGTTGTACTTTGTTTATCCATTCATAAGTTACTGGGTATTTTGATTGTATCTTAGACCTTTTAGGCTGCTATAGCAAAATGCCTGAGATTGGGTAATTTATAAACAGCAAATTTTTTGCTCAAAATTCTGGAGGCTGGGAAGTCCAAAATAAGAGAGAGCATAGGTTTAATCCCAGCACTGCTAAAAGAAAATAAAAGAAAGAAAGGGCCAGATGTAGTGATGCGCACCTACAATCCCAGTGTCTCATGGGGCTAAGGCAGGAGGATCATGAGTTCAAAGCCAGCCTCAGTAAAAGTGAGGCACTAAGCAACTCAGTGAGACGCTTTCTCCAAAAAAAAAAAAAAAAAAGAAAGAAAATAAGGTTGGGGATGTGGCTCAGTGAGTTCAATCCTTGGTATACACACACACACACACACACACACACATAAAAATCTCAACAAAAATCAAAATGAAAGTTTATTGTCAATATGTGTAACAAGCCCAGGATTAGTTTCCAGAACATAAAGAAGTACTTCAAATGGCTAAGAAAGAGGCAGACCACCCAGATTTTTTTTTAACTGACTCGGAGTACCTGAGACAGTTCACAGATAACAGTGGAGTGCATTGTAAACATGAAAGTGGTGCTTTAAAATTTAACAGCTATGTGTGTGCTCTTCTTGAGTGTTTAACACAGAGAGTGATTCTGTGAACAGTATTGGGAATTGAACCCAGAAACCAGGGCCTCACACATCCTAGGGAAAAACTGAGCTACAACCCTAGGCCCTTTTAAATTTTATTTTGAGACAGAGTCTTGCTAAGTTGCTGAGACTAGCCTCAAGATTGAGAGCCTCCTGCCTCAGCCTGCTGTGTAGCTGGAATTACAGGCATGTGCTACCACACTGGGTATGAGCCTTCCTTTTTTAAAAGAAATGTTTGAAATACTTTGAAGTTCTGTAGAATTTGATTTTTATTATTAACTTGGTAAATTTTAGACTCTACAAGTACTGGCAAACATTCACAATAATGTTGCCAGGAAATGCCCTGGTCAGCCTTTGTATAATTGCCCTGTGTAACATTTTAATGAATACCATGGTGAGGGCAATTTGTTGCATTTCTTTGAAGAATGGGAGGCACACTTGCTTTGTGATAAGTAAATATGCTGAAAAGCCTGTTTACATTGTTCACTATTTAATGTTGCAAAATTACTTTTATGTATCCTTCTTATGTATACATATTACTACTACTTTCCCATTCACACTCTTGTTGTTACTCATTAAGGTTCAGTGCTTAGAATGTCCTGGATTCTATCATATATGTATATGTGTGTACATGTATACCTCTGTTTAAGTTTCTTTTTACTTTTGGCTAGAGTGGTGTTTCTGGAGTGAGTAAAGTGTGGTCTCTCTCCTAGAGCGTCCTATACCTTTTGACCACATGATGTACGAGCACTTGCAGAAGTGGGGTCCTCGCAGGGAAGAAGTGAAATTTTTTCTTCGACATGAGGACTCCCCAGCCGAGAACAGTGAACAAGGTAGATAAATACTTTCTTCCTCATTTGCTAACTTTTGCCATATAAGTTAATTTCAGAAAAAATGGAATAAATGCTAAAGTAAGTCATTCACACTTTTTTTTGACCCTTTCACTTACAAGGGTGGTGAGAGGGAGAGTTAGTATTTCACGTTTTTTAAAATTCTGTTATTGCAGGTTAAAACCGATTTCCTTCTCAGGACTCTAAATTGGTCAGATAATGCACTCAAATATATAAAAGGACGTAGTGTGTAATGGAATTATTTTTAATAAGTACCAAATGGGCCAAAATATCTAGATTTTAAAATAAAGCCATGAGGGCTGGGGATGTGGCTCAAGTGGTAGCGCGCACACCTAGCATGCGTGAGGCACTGGGTTCGATTCTCAGCACCGCATAAAAATAAAATAAAGATATTGTGTCCACCTAAAAACTAAAAAATAAATATTATTTTAAAAATAAAGCCATGAAATGAGTAGAAAAAGTTCTGAGGAAAATTTTTATTTTTAGATTGAATTAAGCCTAAGTGTAGCATTAAACCATAAAGACAAGACTGAGAAATGAATTATTTAAAACAAAACAAAAAAGACTGCCCAAACATAACCATCCTGAGCAAAGTCAGAAGATAATTTATGAGCTGGGAAACGGCATGTATACCTCATATTGCAGAGGTCTGCTTTCCTTTCCTTGTAAAGAATTCCTAAAAATGGGGGGCTAGGATTGTGGCTTAGTGGTAATGCTCTCACCTAGCACATGTGAGGCACTGGGTTCAATTCTCAACACCATATAAAAATAATACATAAAATAAAGGTATTGTCAATTGATCAACAAATATATGTAAAACTGTTCAATCTCTCTAGTAATTAGAGAAATGCAAATCAAAACTAAGATTTCATCTTACTTTTGTTAGAATGGTAATCATCAAGAATACAGGCAACAATAAATGTTGGTAAAGATGTGGAGAAAAAATTACAGTCCTACATTGCTGGTGGGACTGTAAATTGGTACAACCACTCTGGAAAGCAGTATGGAGATTCCTCAGAAAACTGGGAATGGAACCACCATTTGACTTAGCTGTCCCACTCCTTGGTTTATACCCAAAGGACTTAAAATCAGCATACTATAGTGACACAGCCACATCAATGTTTATAGCAGCTCAATTCACAATAGCTAGACTATAAAACCAACCTAGGTGTCCCTTAATAGATGAATTGATAAAGAAAACGTGGTATATGTACTCAATGGAATATTACTGGCTTTAAAGAAGAGTGAAATTATGGCATCTGCCAATAGATGTTTGGAGTTGGAGAATATCATGCTAAGTGAAATAAACCAATCCCACAAAACCAAAGGCTGAATGTTTTTTCTAATATGTGGATGCTAATTCACAATAAAGTGGGGGGGGCACTAGGGAGGAATAGTGTTATCTTAGATTAGGTAGAGAGAAGTGATGAGAGGGGAAAGGAGAGGATGTGGCGATAGGAAAGATAGTAGAATGAAACAGACATTATTATTCTGTGTATATATGTGACTGCAATGACCAATATGATCCTGCTACATGTGCACTCAGAAAAATGAGAAATTATATTTCATCTCTGTATGATATATCAAAGTGCATAAATGCATTCTAGTGTTATATATAACTAATTAAAACAAATAAATTTTTTTTAAAAAAATAAAGGTATTATGTCCATCTACAACTAAAATTTATTAAAAAAAAAAAGTTCCTAAAAATTGATAACATGCCTAAATCCCCAGTTACTGGGGAGACTCAGGCAGGATGATCCCAAATTCCAGGCCAGCCTGGGCAATTTAGCATGATTGTCTCAAAATAAAAAGGAGTGGGAATATGGCTCTGTGGTAGAGCACTTGCCTAACATGTGTAAGGCCCTGAGTTCAATCCCAAGAATCAAGGGAGAAAAAACTGAAAAGAATGGGGAAAATACATGCAGAGTTCACAGAAAAGGAAATACACATTGCCCTAGAATGTGTGAAAAGATGCCATACTCCTAATTTAAAAATGCAGGGACAGCTGTACTGAGATGCTCTTGTTTTACCTGTCATGGTGGCAAGGCTCAGCACGGTTGCTAGCTAGCACATGTTGATGGTGCTGAGAAACAGGCCCTGTTCAGCAGTGCTGGGGCACAGCAATGCTCTGCAGCACTGCATACAGAGAAACCTTGTGCCCTGGCTTGGCCCCTCCTGGAGATGTGCTCAGGGACCAGAGTATGGTGCAAAACCCGTGCTGCCTTTTCTGTGACCTTGAAAAGAACAGCTTTGTGATTGGGTGTGGATGTATAAAGTGCCTTTTCTATATCTATATAAAAGAAAATTGTGCCCCTCAGTCTAGCTGATCTCTGCTTTAAAATCATCTCCCTGTGGCTGTAAGCATTGCTGACTTTACAGAACACTGTCACATCTGTATTTTCCTCCACTGCTTCTGGTCATCTGGAGTCAGGCCCCCAAGGCTCTGGACAAGGGCCTTCCTCTGTGGGAAAGTTGCCCTGAGAAGCTTTGCTAGCTCACAGTGGAAGGGCTGCTCTAGCACTAAGGGTTTATTTTAATTCTACTTGAGCTTTCTAGGTATCTGTACCCCCGCTTCCTTAGCTATACTTAAATAAAAAGTTTTATTTCTCACTTTTATTGATGTGTAATTTCTGTATGTAAACCTTAATGCCCCAGAAAAGGGTTATTTTTTCACTCCCTCTGCTGCTCAGTCTAGGTGTGGAGATGATAGTACACTCTAGAGAAGGGCCCTACCCAATGTATTTTGTCACCATCTTAAGTTCAGGTCATGATAAATCTTGAGACTCAAAAAGATCTTCAAACCGCTGCTGGACAACTTAAATGTGCGGGGACTGGGCCCCAAGGTGCTGAGATCCGTGTGACAGAGCATTGAGAAGGATGTGGGCCTTGAGGAAGAGTGGGGCATGAGGGCAGAGCGAAGGCTGTTGCATGCCAGGCAGGGATTATGTGGAGGGCCCCTGAGGGGCCAAGCAAGACTTGGGTGGTGGGGAGCACCCCTTCTCCATCCAGGCTAGATCAGGAGTTTGGTCAGCACTGGAAAAACTGAATTCAGTACTTATCCTTCACACTGCACTACCTGGATCATTCAGTAGAGTGCCTGTCCCTTTGTCAGTGCCCTTCAGATCGGCTTCACTAGCATTTCTAATGTGACCTACCCAGATACCCACCCTCGCTGTCCCTTTCTCTCCTCCAGTCAGGCTGTCTTTCTCATTCATTGTCTTGTGTACCCTGACGCAGAGTCCCAACCACCTGACCCTGCCAGGCTCCACCCTAGGCCTTGTTCCTCTGCCGGTGCCAAGATGTGTTCCACCCCTCAGCTGAGGAGCATCTGGCTCACACACCATGTTGCCTCTGCCCTGGCCCACTCTGCTGTGTTCATGACTTATCTCCCCAGCTTATGTTCTAAAGCCACATTTGGGACTCAAGACTTGTGCTTCCTGCTGAGGGCAAGGCAGTTGTCTCTGATTGGTGTCAATTAAGAAAAATCTCAAGTGAATGTTGCATAGAACTATAGGAATCAAAAGAAGTAAGAGACAACTCTTAACTTGAAGGTTGGGGACTCTCTGTTTAGAAGTCAGAGGAGAATGTAGAGGACTTTACTTCAAGTCCCCTTTACACTTGGGAAGCAGAAGCACAGAGCTGTGAAGTGAGGGCCACCTGTCCAGCCAACCAGAGCCAGGAGGTGTGTAATGGAGGTAGGATCGAGAGCACGTGGGTTTCCGCCTGTGCCTCCTGGTGGGACCTTGACAGATGATTTCTCACCCCTGTGCCTCAGTTTCCTCATCTGTAGAGTGCACAGGTTAAGAGAGGTACTGTGAGTGCATAGAGGGCTGGGAGCATGGTGAAGCACTCACTAAATGTCAGCTTGTTATTATTTTCTGACTCTGAAATGTAAGATTATATTAAGTTTCTGCTTTACCATCAAAGATTAAGTGGCACTTGGTTTAGTTTAATGCTGTATATTTATATAGTGTTCTAATTTCTTGTTAGTTTACTCTTTGGAAGAGGAATAGTATTAAATTATCCTGAATTTCTTGTTCCTTAAAAATACTAAGAAAAATAAAAATTTAGAGTGTAAACTGATAAACACCATAGCTTTTGTAATCGCTTATCATTATTGTCCCCCAAGGAAGATTTTTTGGATATTATATTCTTTTTTAAATCATTTTTATAATTTGTTCAGAGATACGGAATTAAGGAGTCATTTAAAATAAAAACATCTGATAAACATAAGGAATCCTCTAATATTTGGAATCCATAAGATTCCAGTTCTCCTGTGTGTCTCTCCACATGTGAACATTTCTATGATTAGATATGTGGATGTTGGGTTCTTACTTGTCCTTCCTTCTCCCTCCATTAGCTATACTGTTTATACATTTATGTACTATATATCTTTGCTTTGTACATAAAGAGTGAGGTTTTTTTTTAACCCCTTAAGCACCAGCTTCTGCCCTGTGGGGCACTGTCATCACCATTTCGAGAATACATGGTTTAAGGAAACCATACATCCAAAATGTGAATTTTGTTTACACTTTTCAAAGTAGGCAAGGAATAAAAGGAAAACATTTTTAAACATTAGGCATGACCCTTAGGTCATGTGTTCTTGGGTATTAAAATAGCTCTGGGCTTGACTTTTCTTTATGGCACCAACTGCAAACCAGGTGGTCAGGCAGGAGCAGCCCTGCAGCACCTCAGAGACCCAGGGCCTGCTCTGCAGAGCCACATACTGCTGCATCCTCACTATGCTTTACCTTTTTCAAGAAGGTGCCAGAACAAATAGGGAATTTTTCCAGTTTAAATTGATGCCTTTTTTTAAATAAAAAATTTAATTTTTACAGAACAAAGGGAGATTCATGACATTGTCAGATTGGCGAGGGTATACCATCTCAGTTTTAACCCAATAAGTGTAGGTGAGTTTTTTTACATCCATTTTTTCATTAGTGGATAATAAATTCTGTTTTAGTGTCTTCTGAAATATAAAAGCCTTTTTTGAAAATTTATTTTATACTGTGGTAAAATATACTTAACCCCAAATTTACCATCTTTGCCATTTTAAGTGTTAGAAACCTTTTGACAAGTCAGTTTCAAGATTGAGATAAAATGTAAAAAGAAAGGATTCCATTTAACAATTTTTTGTTGGTTTGTTGTTGTTGTTGTTGTTTTTGTTTGGTACTGAGGACTTAACCACTGAGCCACATCCTTAGCCCTTTTTATTTTTTATTTTGAGACAAGGTTTTACTGAGTTGTTTATTAGGGTCTCAATAAGTTGCTGAGGCTTACCTTGAACTCAAGATTCTCCTACCTTGGCCTCCGGAGTTGCTGAGATTATAGGCATGCACCATTGTACCTAGCTAAATAATTTTATGAAAGATGAATGTGGAACAGTTTTTAGCTGTGCTTTTTTGGGGGATGGGTACTGGGCATTGAACCCAGATTGTTTTACCACTGAGCTATATCACTAGTGCTTTTTGTTTATTTATTTTTATTTTGAGATAGGGGCTCCTTCAGTTGCTGAGATAGGCTTTGAATTTGCGATTCTCCTGCCTCAGCCTCCAGAGTGGCCTGGATTACAGGCATGCACCACTGTGCCTGGCTCAACTGAACTAAGTCTTGACTTTCTCAACTTGGCATTTTAGATTTGTGTTCAATAAGTATTTAAATAGAGAAATGGGAGAATATTTTTTTTTCTAATATGCATGTTAGTAAATCTGGTTCTTTCATTTCTTTTAGGTAACCGTCAGACCCAAGAGCAAAGAACTCAGAGAAATGTAATAAATGTACCTGGAGAAAAACGCACTGAAAATGGGGTAAGTCATGGTGAACTGTTGTTTTTTTTTGTGTGTGTGTGTGGTTTTTTTTTTTTTTTTTTTTTTTTTTTTTTGGTACTGGGGATTGACCCACGGGCACTCAACTACCAAGCCACATCCCAGTCCTTTTTTGTATTTTATTTCAAGATAGGGTTACTCACTGAGTTGCTTAGGATCTCACTAATTTGCTGAGGCTGGCTTTAAACTTGCAATTCTTCTGCCTCAGCCTCCCAAGCCACTGGAATTATACGTATATCCCACTGCACCCCACTGAATTGAATTTTTTTATTTTTTTATTTTATTATTTTTTTTTTAAAGAGAGAGTGAGAGAGGATAGAGAGAGAGAGATTTTTTAATATTTATTTATTTTTTTTTAGTTCTCGGCGGATACAATATCTTTGTTGGTATGTGGTGCTGAGGATCGAACCCGGGCCGCACGCATGCCAGGCGAGCGCGCTACCGCTTGAGCCACATCCCAGCCCTGAATTGAATTTTTTTAAAGTAGCATTATAGAAACTAATGGATTTTTTTTTCCTTTTGGAGGGTACTGGGATGAAACTCAGGGCCTCACATGTCTAGACAAGCTGTCTACCACTGACTGTATTCCTAACCCCAGCAACTAATGAATTTAGGTTGTAATTGATTTTTATTTTATTTTTTAATATTTATTTTTTAGTTGTAGGTGGACACAATATCTTTATTTCATTTTTATGTGGTACTGAGGATCGAACTCAGTGCCTTACGTGTGCTAGGCAAGTGCTCTGCCTCTGAACCACAACCCCAGCCCCTATAATTTATTTTTAAAGAATTATTTGAGGGAATAGAAATTCTCATTTCCATTAAGGATTTAAAAATATTTTATGAAATTATAAAGAAGCAGTCCCTAAGTGATTTTTGCCTGTCTACACTGTGGTTCATAATGCAGACAGAGTCTCCACCAGAGCAGAACCCTCTGGCTTCCTTCCACATGCTACCCACTCCCCATCTTAGAGCAGTAGACATGTGCCTGATGTATATAGAAGAGCAGAGGGGTTTCTGAATTAGTTGTCAAGTGGCATTCTTACTTCATGTCTTCAATGTTGACAAGATGGGTAGTGAGTGAATTCTTCTGAACAGCTGGCTCAGAGAGAGGTGTCTTCCTTTGTCACTCTGGTGCAGAGGTGATGAGCAGGGTAAATGTTGGTTATTGGTGAGGAAGAAAATGGAGAGTTAGCCAGGCTCGGTGGTGCTTGCCTGTAACCCTAGCTACTCAGAAGACTGAGGCAAGGAGGATCTTAAATTCCTGGTCATCTTATGCAATTTAATGAGACCCTGTCTCAAAATAAAAAAAATAAAAAGTGGTGGGGGCATAGCCCCAGGGATAGACCACCCCTGGGTTCAATTCCCAGTACTATACAAGAACAAGAAAGGAAAAAAAGAACAAGAAATGAGAGCCTTTTTAAGGATGTGCATTGAAAGAAAGAGCAAGTAGGAAATTTTAGTAATAACTTTTACAAGTTGTTTAGTAGTTTTGTTATTATACATTTTGCAGATATGTACTGCAGAGCCATGTGTTATAGATTATATTTTAATTTCTTTTTGGTTTCAATGTCATAGTCCTTTTGTGGTCAAGGAAGAAACATCCTTGATATCAAGATTGTGGTGGATTCTCCTTTCCTACATTCCAGAATATAAAAATCATTGCACAAGTCCTCCTCTTACTCGTGCCATCTGACTTATTTGTGCAGCCCAGCTCTACAGCCCTGTAGCAGTCTGCCAACCTTCTCTACTTTAGGAGTCTTTTTTTTTTTTTTTTTAGAATTTTTTAATATTTATTTTTTAGTTTTCGGCGGACACACATCTTTGTTTGTATGTGGTGCTGAAGATCGAACCCGGGCCACACGCATGCCAGGCCAGCGCGCTACCGCTTGAGCCACATACCCAGCCCTACTTTAGGAGTCTTAAAGAGTAGAGGCATTGATGGAAATTATGTTTCAGTAAATTGGATGGAGTCTAGAACACTCCCATGTGACTGTGTTGTCCTGCCAGGTTTGAGAACCTCCAGGTCACAGGTACACACTATTGTAAGCATTCAAAATTTACTTGTCTAGCAGAGGTTTGAAGATCTTTTTGAGTCTCAAAATTTATCATGACCTGAACTTGAGATGGTGACAAAATACATTGGGTAGGCAGTGTGTTAAGGTGGAGTGACTGTGTTTATATGATACATTGAGGGGACTCAGAAGGAAAGGATTCCAGTGGTACAATAAAATACGAAGGCCGATTTTGATGTGATGGGTCTATGATCTTTTCTCACTTGATGAAATTGATTTGTTAATTTGGAAATAATGTATACATTTTAAGAGCAACAAAACTGAAACCTTAAATCAAAAATTGAAATATGTATATACACTTTATGTGAGTTTATAATAGAGGAAGATATGAGACCTGGTCTAGAGGAATAACCTTGTGCTGGAAGCATCACATCAAAGATGTTGCTGTCTTTTATAGTACACACACCTGCCTTTTAAGCCTAGTAACACATTCCCTTGTAAAATACTTCCTTGTCTACAAAGCACTTTTACATGCATTTTTAAATTAATACTATGTTAAAATTTCTTTCCCAAAAAAGTTTTGGTTTTTTTGGTGTGTGTGTGTGAGTGTGTGTGTGTGTGTATATATATATATATATCCTATATCCTTGGTATAGAATAATGGTACTACTGAATTGCTTCAGCACTTGGGGCTGAGGCAACTCAGAGCAGATCAAGTGGCAGCTATGAGGAAAGGGTGGGTTGGAAGCAAAAGGCAGGATGCTGAGTTAGTATGATTCATGGCTATTAGCAGCTGCTGAGGCAAGAGGCTGGGAAGTTCTAGTCTCTGAAAATTGCAGGCTAATCTGTGTGGCGGCTTTTTTTTTTTTTTCCTTATAAAGGCACACTGCTTTATTCTCATTGTATGTTCCTGTATTGGGGTTCCCAAGAATACCCCCAAATTCCAATTTGCTAGGAGGACTCATAGGATGATGTACTATAGCAAAAGGACATAGCCCAATCAACAAAGGAGAAAACACATTCTGCTTAGTGTCCTGGAAATACTGTCCTGTTTTCTTAACCAATCTAGCTTAAAATAAATTGGTTTCTGCTTTATTCCTATATACTATACAAGTTCCCAGGACCAGTTAATCTTGCCTTCCATGTTTTCTTCTAAGAGAGTTTTATCTCTTGCATTTCTGTCATCTGTTTTGAGTTAACTTTTGTGTATGGTATGAGGTAGGGATCTGTATTCATTCTTCTGCATGTAAATATCTCATTATTCCAGCACCATTTGGTGAAAAGACTGTTCTTTATCTCACTGAATTTTCTTAACACCTTTGTCAAATCAATTGACCATAAATGTCTGATTATTTTTGGAAGCTTTTGTTATTATAGTCACTCAACCCCCCTTTTACATTATGGTATCCAGGACTTAGCCATACCTGTCAGATAACATTTTAATTGTCTAGAAAAAAACTTATAGACTTCTGCCAGGGTAGGATGTCTAGAAGGGGAGGAGATCTAGGGGTTTCCCTGCTGTCTTTTACTCAGTCTGCCTTACCTCAGTGCTCTCCATTTTATTCGCCTTTACAGAGGTGTTGGCACTTTCTGTGGCCATGACCATCTGTGATATGACTGGACTGCTAATCCAGTTTCACTTCTGGCCAAGGGTTGTCTCAGATGTACTATGGCACAGCTCATCCTACCCTGCTGCTTCCGGCCTGATTGTTGTCTGTGCTCCTAGAGTCCTACTTCTTGGTTTGGGGAACTAATTAAATTAGGATCAAATAATCCTCCACTTGGAGCAAAACTAGGTACAGATTTCTTTTAATTTCTCTGAATTTCTTTTTAATATTTTCATTTTGTATTGTATTCAGGATATTTGTAAATATATCAAAGGTGATTACCTTTGTCCTCAGCCATGTCCATTTGGCTGTTTAGTTCACATAAAGTGCTTTTTAATATTTATTGTAAAAAGACAAGACAAGGTCTGGGATTGTGGCTCAGCAGTAGAAAGCTTGCCTGGCATGTGTGGGGCCCCAGGTTCAATCCTCTGCACCCATAAAAATAAATGAATGGAATAAAGGTATTGTGTCCAACTACAGCTAAAAAAAATTAAATAAATCTTTTAAAAATAAATAAATAAAAATAAAAAGACAAGAGAGTTCCTCCTGTACTTACAAATCTTATACTTGATGAATGTTATCCATAATATATAAGGAACTCTTAAAATTCAACCAGAAAATACACATCCTGGTTTTAAAAAGAGATGGACGAGAGATTCAACAGTCCCTTGACTAAAGAGGATATATGAGTGTCAAGCTCATGGGAAGGTATTCAACATCATCCCTTGCCTTTGGGAAAGCACGAAGCACTAGGATGTCTGACGTTAAAAGATTGGATCATAGCAAGTGCTGGTGAGGAAGGAGAGAGTAGGAACTCTTGGGCATCGCTGCTAGGAAGGTAAGACTCCATGATCTACAAAACAGTTTGGCTGTTTCGCTAGATTTAATCAGTTATACAACCCAGAAATTCTCCTCCTAAACATCTGCTGGAGTGAAATGAAAGCAGATGTCTGTGCCAACTTGTGCATCAAATGTTCACTCCAGCTTTTGGAGTTCGAGTGTCCACGTGGGCAGAAGCCTCAGGGCAGAGCCAGCTTTGGTGTTCCTTCAGTGCTCAGAGTATCTGCTTTCTTATTTTTTTTAAAAAATATTAATATTTTAGTTGTAGATGGACACAATACCTTTACATATTTATTTATGTTTATGTGGTGCTGAGGATTGAACCCAGCGCCTCACACATGCTAGGTGAGCACTCTACCACTGAGCCACAACCCTAGTTGTTTATTATTGTGTCAACTTGGTAATGCTTTTAAAAATATCTTTCTTATGTTTTGTATTGTCTTTTATTTATTTATTTATTTATTTATGTGGGGTTTTTTTTAGTTGTAGATGGACACAATGCCTTTATTTTATTTTTTATGTGCTGAGGCTCGAATCTAGGGCCCTCCACATGAGAGGCAAGCAGTCTACTACTGAGCTACAACCCCAGTCCCTGTCTTTTATTTATTTTTTGGCTCTGGGTAGGGTAGCGCTTACCAGCGAACTTCTCCCCAGATTCCTCTTTTTTTTTTTTTGAGACAGGATCTTGCTAAGTTGCTAAGGTTGGCCTCAAACTTGAGATCCTCTTGCCTTAGCCTCCCAAGGCACTGGGATTCCAGGCGTGTACCACCTAGGCTTGTGTTGTGTTTTAGATGCTGTTATTGCAGGTGCAATTTAGAGTGTCCTGTCCACCATGCTGCTGGAAGTAGTCCCCCCGCTGTCTTGCTTGCAGTTGTCTAGCAGCGGGGTATGGTGTTTTTCTTATTCTGTTGATAGCTCTATTTTCCTACTGATCCCTTAGCCCTAGCTGTTCCTAGCATCTTGCCTTAGGTATAAATGTGTGTTGAACTGAACTGATCACTCACATATATATAATTTACACTTATAGTATATATAGTTTACACTTACAAAACAAAATGACATTTTGTAGTAGTACTGCATGGGGTAGGGTTATATAAGATATATATGTTTTAGATATCTAATTGGGTCCTGGGGGTTTTTGATTGTTTCTTAGTGCTGGGGGTGGAACCCAGGGCCTTGCACATGCTAAGTATGTGCTGTACCATGAGCCATGACCTCAGCCCCAATGGGCTCTTTCTAATTTGTGAGGTTTAGTGCTTATTGGAATATGAAATATTCAATTTCCAGAATACAGTGATATGTTAAAGAATCAAGAGCCTTAGTTTTACTAAACATTTCTTATATATTGATGTTATCATCACTTTTTTATTTGCTTAACAGATAAGTAAAAATACTCTTCAAACCTGAAAATTTATAACCTTGAAAAGGTAGGGAAAAAGAGGAATGACTTAATATTCTAGAATATTTCATGAGCATAAGTAGATTTTATCCTAATGATTTTGCATGAGTTGTGTTTTAAGAATGTTAGTTTTGAAATGACATTATGCTTGAGAAGCCACTTATACTTTAAAAAAATAATTATAGCTTTTTAAAAAATATTATGACAATTAAATTACAGTGTAATTACAAATAATATAGGATACTGGACATTCTGTCTAATTCTTTTTTATAGTAAGAGATTCACATAGAAGAAGAACCTATGAAACATGTCAGTATAAAGAATTACTAAGGGTTACTTAGGGGATTAAACCCAGGCTTAGAATTTCTCTTTTATTTTTTTTAAACTGTTCTATCCAATTTATTTTAATTTCAGAGAGACCAAAGAAATTATAAAAGATGTGTGGTAGAGGCCAATTGGAGTCTCCTCTCTGATTTGATAAAGAAAAGCTGTTTTTAGAGATATGTATATATGTATGTATATACATATATACACATATGTGTGTGTATGTATATATATATATATTTTTAAGTTGTTGATGGGATTTTTATTTATTTTTTTATTTATATGTGGTGCTGAGTATTGAATCTAATGCCTCACACATGCTAGACATGCACTCTACCACTGAGCCACAACCCGGCCCTGGAGATAAGTTTGTAAACAAATAAATTGTCTGAAAAGTGTAGAGAAAGTAGAACAAGCACCGCAGTAGTAAGGCATGTTTGATCAGCTGCATCCAGGAGGCTATCCAGAAAGATGTCCCAGAGAGCAATCAGAGGCTTCTGCAGAGGCAGAGAAGAAGCAGGAGATTTTTTGGTAGTAGCTGTAAACTGGGTGGGTCAGGAAGGAAGGAGACCCTGAAAGAGGGGGCAAACAGAGTACTACCTGGGAGGTGCTGGGTCTTCATTTACTAAATGCTTCAACTAAATTCTACAGATTTTAAGTGAGCTGTTTCAGAGGGGTCCTGGTACAGTCTGCAGCAGTGAAGGATGGACAGGGAGCTGGGGATAGGAAGCTGCCAGGAGGCCCTGGTCTGTGGTGCTCCAAGAGCAGTCATCACTACTTGAATCCTGGGGAGAGAATCATTTTCAAAGAAAAATATTGGAAAGTAAAATTTACAAAGCGATGGTGATATAATCATAAAAGGTGTACAGCTATCTACAAATTACAATTTAGAAAAAATATGTCTTGAGATGATATCTTAAACCAGAAACATTATCAGCTAACAAAATGATCATTATAGAAATCTTTTTGTCTGTGTTTTTGCACATGGGGGATTGAACCCAGTACTGCTCTCCCACTGAGCTGTGCCCAGTCCTTTTTTATTTTTTGTTTTGAGACAGAATCCCACCGAATTGCCCAGGCTGGCCTCGAGCCTGTATTTCTGCTGGGCATGATGTAGTGCACACCTATAATCCTAGCTACTCCTGAGGCAAGAGGATGGGGAGTTTGAGGCCAGCTTCAGCAGCTTAGCCAGACCCTATCTAAAATAAAAAAGTAAAAGGGGCAGGAGATGTGGCTCATGATAACGTACCCCTAGGTTCAATCCCCAGTACAAAAAAAAAAATCAGTTCATTAGCTCTTATAATCGATTCATGACTGCTTCAGTGAAGTTACCCTTAGAAAGATGAGGATGAGGTTAGGCTTCCTCTGGAGTGCCCTGGCAATGTCACCCCAGCCATCACTACCCTCCAAAGCCCCTCAATGCCTCTAGGCAGGAGACATTTAATCTATTTTGTTATTTCTCAAAATCTTCCAAAAACTGTCACTCTTATTTCATTACTCTTTCCTCTTATCTCACTCACACTCATTTTTTTTTTTTTTTTTTTTTTTTTTGCTTTGCTGAGGATGGAGCCCAGGGCCTCATGAGTGGTGGGCAAATGTTCTACCATTGAGCTTCATTTCCAATGCACTCATCATTCTCTCTTTATTTTATTCTCAATCAAGTTATCTTTAGCATTCCTAATTTTCAAGGGGGAGGATTAATCCTTTCCTGTTAGGTTGAACTGTATGAAATTGTTGATGTATATGGCCATATAAAAACAGTATTTTCATGTGATTAAGGTAGTAACTTTCCATGGTGTTTAGAGTGTTTACCCTCTGATGTGATAAATGCTCTTGGTCAGGAGCAGTCAAGAGTGCCTGTGCTGCAGCCTGGCACATAGATAGGTGGCAGTGTCCTCTGTGTGATGGAAAGATCATCTGCCAGCTATCAGGGGTTTAGCTAGGGTCCTGGTCTGCTATAGACCCACCCCAGAAGGTTAGAGCAGCCAGTCACCAGCTGCCCAGAGCTGTAGCTTTCTTATCCCTAAAATAAGCTTAAGAACTGTTTACCTAGGACTTCTGTAAGCTTAATTAAGGTATATAAAAATGTTTATACAATCTGCATATGTGCTGACATGCAGTAGACCCTCGTTATGCATTAATTGTGGACTCTCTAGAATTCAGAATTAATTTAAAAGTACTGAGTTCTTCCCGTCTCTGAAAGTGAATAAACATCCTGAATTCAGAACAATTGTATGGGCAGTTCCTTTGTGAATCAGGAACAATTTCAGGAAGCAGATGGTCTTGCCGCTAGGTCTTTCTTTAAGGATAGGCAAAGTTTAGAAATTAGGGGCATGGGAATTATAGACATCAGGAAGAATGAAGCAAATACCCATGTGGAGAGGAACGGGAAGAGGCAAGCCCAGGCATGAGAGGGTAAAGAGCACTTAAGCAACAGTTTGAATGTCAGGCAAGGGAGGTTCAAATCAGTGGCCATGCTGGGGTCACAATAGGGAATTTAGGGAGGAAGCCAGTCCTGGGAAGAATGAGAGGAGTTTGGCTGGAGAGAGGCTGGACTGTAGTGGAAGTGTGCTTTCCAGTATGACCCGAGTGCTGCAGCAGGCAGGACAGAAGTGGAGCTGTTCTGTGTCATCTCACTGAATTCATCTTTTTTTTTCCAAATAATATAACAGTGAATTTCTTATTTATTATAACCAAAGGGGAGGTAGGTTGGTTGAGTATTAAAATTAGAGAAATCTGAAGTGACCCATTTACTAGTAGGTGTTTAATTGCTAACAAAATCTACTGGTCTTTTCTATCAACTGATTGCCAAGGACTCTATGATGGGCTTTGAGGGATAAAAGTACCATTTATGTTTAAAACCTCTGTTGGTGGTAGTAGCTCCCTTGAAGATAGGTACATTAAGACATTGGGTATGGAAAGGGAAAAAAGATAGGCATACTCTTTCTCTGGATTGTGATAGTGCTGTTTGGAATAACATCTGAACTCCTGTAAGTGGGGAATAATTAAGAAATAAGTTTAGGTACATAGAGTTATTGTAGGAGTTTACAGTAAATGGCTGAGGTGGTTTTTAAGAACATCTGCAGATTTTTTGACATACCTCCTTTCAAAGGAGTTTAATTTCCCTCCTCTCACAGACTTGGTGACTTGCTTCTCCTTCTGAGGCTAGTTCATTTACAAAAAATTCAAAAAGATAATTTCCTCCTGGTGCTCCTTCTTGATTGCTTGCTCTGGGGGAAACCAGCCATCATGTCGAGAGGATGCTCAAGCAGTTCTATGAAGAGGCCCACTTAGGGAACAAACCATGGCCTCCAACAGCAGCCAGTACCAAATCACTAGCCATGCACGTGAGCCCTCTTGGAATCAGATCCTTGATCCCCAATCAAGCCTTGAAATGACTGCAGCCCTGGCTGACATGGGACTCAACCTTGGGAGAAACCTTAATCACCCTGCCAAGCTGCTTCCAAATCCCATGCCTACAGACACTAAGCCCTAAGAATATTTTTTGTTGTTTTAGGCCACTAAGTTTTGGGGTGACCTGTTCCTCAGCAGTAAACAGTTAATACATGGTACCTGTGGAATGGGTAAAGATGGACTGTTGATTCCCAAATTATTTTCACAAATACAAAAATGTATGACCAATAAAGGCATGAAGAAAGATGGATTGTTGTCAGATGTGGTGGCACACACCTGTAGTCCCAGCTATTTCATAGGCTGAGACAGGAGAAGCACTTGAGTCCTCCCACAAGTTCTAGGCCAGCCTAGGCAGCATAGCACATAGCAAGACCCCATCTCAAAAAAAAAAAAAAAGAAAAAGAAAAAGAAAAAAAAAAGCCTCTTGATACACTAGTAATTTTCCCAAACCTAAATAACATACAGATTCAGTCGGCACATAAAGTGCTGTGTAATGAAAGTGTGGTGCCTCCCAGAGGAAGGACGGAGTGTTTCACATAGGTGTGATTAGTGGAGGCAGGATACAAGGGAACCACTCTTTGGAATGACTTCAAAGTGTGATTCCCTTCTGCATCTTATTCTTCACCAAATTTTCAACTTTTGGAAGATTGCACTGGCTGAATAGTCACAGGACAAGAAAGCACCTTTAGGGTAGCATGAACAGGAGCACTTGAGAGTCACACGTGCATATAAATAGAGAAGCATGGAGAGCGCAGAAGCTGCCTGTTGGATTCATCTGTGCTGTACAATTTCAAGTTGTACCATGGTCTGTGAGTAGAAGGATGGGTTGAGTAAGATGGTGAGTGTGTCTGTTTGCCTGAAACTGTAATATCCAAGTATCATTTCTTTTTTAAAAAAAATTTTTTTTATTAGTTGTTGATGGACCTTTATTTATATGCAGTGCTAACCGCAATTGAACCCAGTGCCTCATACATGCTAGGCAAGCGCTCTACCACTAAGCCACAACCCCAGCCCTGCAAGTATCACTTCTTATACAGTATTTAGTTAGTGCATTTTTGGATGAAAGAGTCCTTATGCCCACCCCCAAAAAATATATGAAGAATGGTGTAGTTTAAAAAACAAAAGTCTGCAGTGTTAAGAGTTAAAGTCCATAATGTGACGACCCTTCTGTTTTCTGGATGAAATTACAGTCTTTGATAAAGCTATTACTTTTGGTACATATTGGCAGATTGTTTTCCTGTTAAACAGAATGTAAACTGTCTTCTTTATAATGTTTGGAGAGACTAAAAAATCTACAAAAACATGTTATTATGGTGGAAGATGTGTATTTTATATTGCATAATTGTTGATCATGACAATATATCTTTAATACCTGGGTTGCTGTACTACCAATTTAAAGTAACATTTAAAACATTGCCTGGAGAGGCAAAAAATGTGCTTGATTAAAGCCATGTCACCAACTGACCTGTGATCAAAAGCCACAACTATAGTTTTTAAGTGAGTTGTAGCTGTTTTTAGTATCTATAAAAATCTCATTCTGGTAGCCTAGTTTTCAAACATTATTTATTTTGGTAGCTTCTCAAGTTATGATTTACACACACATTAACAAAGATGAGAAATTAACATGGAAAATAAGCCTCCTTTTCTTATCTAACTTTTGGCAAATCACAGGCTAGCTTCTTTGTTGAAAGTCTGATCCTTAAATACCATTTATTTGTAATCCCTTCTTTGTCAAAAACAGTCTAACAGTTACTGCAATTAGACATATACCTGCCATACCACACACCTGGTCCACCTCTTGATATTGGTCACCCAAGAGAAGTAGAAGCCTTTGTCCATGTAAATATCAGTGCATGATTGCTCGTCGCACCTTTTATTTATCATAGCCACAAAATGAAAATAGTCCTCTACTATCCATTTATAGAAGAATGGGTGAACAAAACAGGATGTGTCCATGTGTTGGGAAACTAGTCAACAATACAAAGGAATAAATCACTGATAACCTCCATCTAAATAAATGAACACTTTTGCTGAGACTGGCTTTGAACTCACTATCCTCCTGCCTCAGCCTCCCGAGCTACTGGTATTCCAGGTGTATGCACTGCGCTTGGTGGAATGTCTGCTTTTATGTGCTTCTCATGAGCTTTTTGGGATGGCTGCTTAGCTTGAGCAGTGCACTTCTCCCAGAGTGCATGGTGATGATCTAGGTTCTCACTGTTACCTGGGAAATGCTACTTTTATTTTGCAGTAGAAATACAAAAGAAAACCTGAGCTCCGTTTCTCATGGTCATAGTTGAATATGATGGAGTAATCTAGTTGCTTCCCACATGAGATTCTCTTTTCTTTCATCAGAAGAGAGTGTCATGGAAAATAACAGGAGAGCAATTTTACCTTTGTGTGGTCCTCAGGGTCTAAGATTGTGTGTCTGGCGCATGGGAAGTGAATGGATTATTACAGTATTGTGCTGTGCGTGGATAGTTTAGGACCAGGAAACAAGCATTGCTCATGCCTTCTCAGCCTTGTGTGTGGAGTGGGGGACTGCACCCAGTTCTTCTTTGGGTGCCAAGTCTCAAGCACATCGTTTAGCTTTTTTGTTTATGAACTGCCATGGCACCACAGCATATGGCCATTGTGGACAGACAGGGATTGGGGGACATGGTCAGAAGGAGGTGATAAGGGCCCGAAGCCATTTGGGTTAATGAGGGATTGGGAGAGATCTGTAGGGAAACCATAATGACAGGAGGATGTAGACTCTTCAAGGAAGATGGAATGAAAGAAGTCTGGGTGTTTGAGTTTGAAAAGAGGTCATCCATGGCAGACTATGACATGGATCTGGTGGAGGGAGAAAAAGGATTGAGTCACTTAGAAAATTCTGGTCCCTGGTGGCTGTGGCCAGGGCCAGGACAGGACTTATTGCTCCTATAGCTTATAGCTTCATGAAGCTTCATGTTAGCTAATAGGCTCTTGGTACAAGCCTTCCATCAGCTAATACTATGTATGTAAAAATGTTGCACAGCAGAAGTTAGTCTCTTGAGTTCCCATTTCCACAATAGATTTATGAGAGTTAGGAGAAAAGGGTGATCAGATGAGCAATCAGAAAAACTGTCTTTGGCCACTCTGCCGGTGCTACGGTATATGTGTGTAGTCACACCTGAGTGGGCTGAGCTGCATCGACCATGGGGAGTGAGGATGCCCGCATTAGCCGGAGAATGAACCAGGTTTATTAGGAACATAACTGCTTTCCCAGAATCCAGAGCTCAGATAGTGAAGAGGGACATTAGCAAGGTCCCTGAGCCCTGGGTGCAGGCAGCTGTTCTCAAGGAGGATCCCAGGAGCAGACAGAAGGCTGCCAGCCCTTTCCTTTGGGTTCTGGCCATGTTGCCATGCTTGCCTGGCTGGCTGAGAGGACTTTCTAGCCATTTCACTCAGTGATGGAGGTGGCTGTCCTGGTCTGCACTGGGGCCATATTCATTGAGTGATTCTGCCATCACCAGGGTCCCTGAAGGGCCTGGTTGCAAGATCTAATCTCATCCTGCAGTGAAGACAAATAAGAACAAGTTAGGGCATAAGTTTGTTTGAATAAGTTGAGATCAAAGGGAATTTTAAAATTGTAAGCTGGGATTGTTTAATGTAGTACAGTGATATATCCCTGTTATAAAAGGATCAAATTTTCACTGAAGCATTTTTGTTTTCTTAAAAAACTGAAAAAGTGGGGCTAGGGTTGTGGCTCAGTGGTAGAGTGCTTGCCTCACATGTGTGAGGCACTGGGTTCAATTCTCAGTACCACATATAAATAAATGAATAAAATAAAGGTCCATCAACACTAAAAAATATTTTTAAAAAACTGAAAAAGTGCTTTGTGTTGCTAAATGTTCACAGTGAATAGTTAAGGGAATATATACTAAAATATAAATTGCTTCATGTTGGTTGGCTGTATGTTTTTATAACCCATTTAAGTACAATTGAATAACACAAAGTGAATTATTCACTTTGAAATAATTGATTCAGTTGTATATTATGGTTTACCACACTTTTCTGCACATAAGATCTACTTCACTAAAATATTAATGCTGTATATTAGTGTATATACACAACACCGGAATGCTTTCTGACAACATGGTATAATTTAATTTTGTCATTAGAAAAACACATGCAACCTCTGCAAAGAGTATAAATGTTTATGATGGTGAATAAAATGTTTCAGTTTAAACAAAAATAAAATATTTTATAAGCTCTACATTTTTTTATGTTAAGCGCCAGAATACAAACAGTTAAAAGTTTCACTTCTATCCTTTTGATTGATATTCTAAGCATTGATGGAAGCAGGAAGATTACAAGTTTGAGGCCAGCCTGGGTCACTTAGTGGGACCCTGTCTCAAAATAATGGAAGTTAAAAAAAAAAAAAACCTAATTTTGGGGCTGGGGATATAGCTCAGTTGGTAGAGTGCTTGCCTTGCATGCACAAGGCCATGAGTTCAATCCCCAGCACCACAAAAAACAAAAACAAAACAAAACAAAAACTTAGTTTAAGAGAGGTGAGCTTCACATTACTCCTTAGGAGCTAATTTAGATACATAGAATGGTAAGACCGCTGGACTAATACCTATTCCATTCTTCTGGAGTAAAGAATGTGCTCTAATACATAAAAATTTGGGAAGACATGGAGCCAGAGGGACAGGGATTGGAACTGACTCAAGAATCATGAGAGATTTAAGGGTGGTAGAAGGCGAAGGGTCTTGAGAGTTGATGTGGCCGCCATGGTTGGAACTGAAGGGGCGCAGGAAGGCAGTTTGATCAGAGCAAGGCTCTGCTGTTTTGTAAGCTGCCTCCTCTGGCGTGCCCTTCACTGAGTGGTCTCATGCCTTGCAGAGAGGCTTGTCTTGGAGAATGTGTGGCATGGTGCCCGAAACACTGGGCACAGTGCAGTGCACACAGTGGGATGTAGGGAGATGCCTCTGCTTCTTTCCTTTTCTGTGAAACGGGGATTTTATAGCACTTGCCTCTGGAGTCCACTGGCTTATAGGGCATTGCTACAGAAGAAGGTGTGTGGCCAGCTGCCACTCCAAGGTATCACCTTTTTGTATTCATCTCACATACTTGATTCTGTCAGATCATGTGTCACTTTTTCCTGTAGGCCATTCTAATCCTTATTGAAGCACTTGTATTTTAGAAACTGTTATGTATTTCATTTTCTCAAAAGCAGATGACAGGGGCTGAGGCTGTGGCTCAGTGGTAGAGCACTCGCTTAGCACGTGCGAGACCCTGGGTTCGATCCTCAGTACCACATAACAATAAATAAAAATAAAGGTATTGTGTCCAACTACAACTAAAAAAAAATAAATAAAAAAAAGCAGATGACAGTAAGTTGATGCCCTTGGGTATCATCCATACAATTGTGGTTATATGTTCTTAAATATTTTGACAGCCCCATCTGTTCAAATACATTTATTAAACCTCCAGTCCATACTAAATAATTTACTTATAAAACATTTTTTTTACAGGTGTGTGTGTGGGGGGGGGGGTGCTGGGGATTGAATCCAGGGCCTTGTGCATGTGAGGCAAGCACTCTACCAACTGAGCTATATCCCCAGCCCCAAGACACATTTTCCTAATGTTTATCCCTGTATTATTATAGTGTCTGGTTTTTATGCATTAGGAAAGCTGTTCGGGAAAAAAAATTCAAACCTGTTATTCATAGTTAATAAAAATAGTCAACAATTAGGAAAAAGTCTTTTTTTTTTTTTAAAGAGAGAGTGAGAGAGGAGAGAGAGAGAGAGAGAGAGAGAGAAGAGAATTTTTAATATTTATTGTTTAGTTCTCGGCGGACACAACATCTTTGTTGGTATGTGGTGCTGAGGATCGAACCCGGGCCGCACGCATGCCAGGCGAGCACGCTACCGCTTGAGCCACATCCCCAGCCCAGGAAAAAGTCTTAAGAGAAAATAATTTGCATCCTCTTAACTTCTATCTAAAATCTGGATTTGTGTGAATTCTGGCACCACAGAAAAATGATTTTGCAGGTGAACATAGATATCAATGAATACCTTTCATTCTTGGCAGGTTGGGAATCCACGTGTTGAACTTACCCTCTCAGAGCTCCAAGATATGGCAGCTAGGCAACAGCAGCAAATTGAAAATCAGCAGCAAATGTTGGTTGCCAAGGTAAGTTACAAATACAGAGTTATGGAAGCATTATTCAAAATGTGTGTGCCTCAAAAGTCTTTCAGATTAGAATTCATCTATTTTGCACGAGTGTTAACACAGTGTCTTTTTCTCTGTGTGATCCCTTCTGTGTTAATGGATGCTCCTTAGCATCGTGATGGTGGGGAGGCATCCCAGCAAGAGTCCCTGACCCTTGCCATGCAGGCACTCTAAACAGGAGATAGTTGGCCCTTTTCAAATGAAGGACAGAATTTGGAAAGGATACTTTCTGCTGTTACCTCTGCTTTCCTCTGGCATGTTTTCTGCCAGGGGTTGGTGTTGGTATTGTAGAGGAGCCCCACAGTCTGTGCTGGAAGGTCTGGCTGAGCCCTGGATGTAGACAGCTGGTGAAAGGCTGCCTGGCGTGCTGCTCTGTGCTGGACCTATCTGGTTGATGGCGTGCGGACTTAGTCTATTCACTGCGTTCTGCAATTGTGATTGGGATTCTGTAAAGCTGGATTTGGAATTTTTCTAAATCATATTTTAGTCATACTTGATAGACTAAAAAAATCAGACCTGTTGCCCATGCCTCCTGGAACTGACTCATGTTGTAAATGGCCTTAAAATGCTCTGAAACTGCTCTAGGGAGAACCTTTAAACCTTACCAGCTAAGTTCTTATTGCTTTCTTCTGTAGAGAGATTTACTTAGTTGAATAAATGACTATTGCAGGGTGACCAGCACCCTACCAGGATAGGTTCCTGCTCAGGAGGTGTGAGCTGCCCGGGAAACAAAAAGTCTGAAATAATTAGTAAGAAATAGAGCCAGAGCCAGAAATTGATTATAAAAAGGGGAGCATCTGATAGGTCTTCCAGTCCTGGTAGGAGCTGGAACTGAACAACTTTAAAAGGGCTCAGATTCTTTATTTAAGGGGGAGTACATCAAAGGCAGAAATAAGGTTTCAGCTGGAGGAGTCTTGGTTGGTGCTTGCTTCTTGGTGTGGCAGGGGTCTTGCAGTAAACAGGTTGATTGGCATTTTAGCAAGCCAGACCCATCTCCAACAGGCAGTGTGGCTCCAGTGGGTCACCTCCTCTCTGGTGCTGTGCTGAACTTGAGATGGAGCTGGGTAGGAAGCCACATGAACCAGGCATTCTCAAACCACTGGGGTTGCTGCTGGAGTTCCTGATACCACCAGGCTTTCCTGCCTAATGGCTTCAACAGCACTTTAGTTCACATACAATTCACAGATGGCCCCCAGGAAATTACCAATTCATTTTTTTCATGCATTGGATATACAGTTCATTGTACTATCTGTCTACTTTTATGTAAATAATAATTTGTTGGATTTGTTTAAAACATTGTCTCATAAATTTTATTGGATTTATAAGAATAAAAGCAATTAAAATTAGAAATTATTTCACCCTCTTGATAATTTCTAAGATGAAATACACATAGTATTATGTAATTATAAATTTTCTAATTCTGCATATTTCCTTTCAATATATTGATCCAAGAATATTGCTATTAAAAAACAGCAAAAAGAACAATAAATAGGCTAGGTGAGGTGACACATACCTGGAATTCTGGCTACTAGAGAGGCTGAAGCAGGAAGTTTGAGGACAGCCTGGGTCACTTAGCAGGACCCTGTCTCAAAATTTAAAAAATAATGGAAAGGATTGGGGTTGAGTATAGCTTAGTGATAAAGTGCCCCAATTTCCAGTACTGGGTAAAACAAAATCAACTTTATAGCCAGATGTATTATCACGTGCCTAAAATCCCAGCTACTCAGGAGGTTGAAGTAAGAGGATCACAAGTTCCAGGCCAGCCTGGGCAACTTAACAAGACCTTGTCTCAAAGTTAAAAAAATAATAATAAATAAAAAGGGCTGGATATATACCTCAGTGGCAGAGTACTTGCCTTGCATGTGTGATATCTTGGGTTCAACCCCAGAACCACAAGAAGTAATAATACATAAAATAAGGGCTGGGGTGTAGCTCAGTAATAGATAGCTTGGCTAGCACATGTGAGACCCTGGGTTAAATCCCGAGTACCACACACACAAAAAATTATAGATATATTTATTCAGTGATGCAGACCACAGTGAATGCCAGATCTTAAATACTCTAACCCTAACGTCTTTCCTTTCCTTCAGAAAGTGGTATGTAATGCCTGCAAAATCTTACCTAAGCCTCTCTTTGTTTGGGTATATTTCATGCATACATGTGGGCATGAATATTTAATTTTGACTGTTATCCTTAAGGTATGTTTTCACATTAATAAGGGAAAAACTACTGAAAAGCATTACATATATTTTTTATTTTAGAAGTATCCTTTTTTAAAATGTTTTATCATTAATACTTAAAAAAGCAAACACTTCCTTGATTGTTCAGTGTCCCTGGAAATTGGAGGCTCATCTCCTGACTGATGGCCTTTTCTGTTTTCATGTAAAACTCTGCTGCTCACGCTCATTTCCTTTGGGAAGTTAAGGAGTGGTTAAAGTGTTGTAGCAGCAGAAAGCCTATACTCTGGTGGAAACAAGTTTGACAGAGACTTGACAGGTATGGTGGAGTGCAGAGATTTGGCATTGGGCACATGCTCTCTGCAGTGAGCCTATCTGCACCTTCCATAGTGGTGCTGATATCGACCAAGTGATGCAGAGCAGTGCACTTAGTCAGATCCTCTTGAAAATCCCCAGACTCATCTCACATTAATACCCAGTAATTTCAGGCTTTTGTGAACTACTCTGTACAAGATTCCTTTAGTGCTGGGTGTGGTGGCACCCATTTGTAATCCCAATGGCTCAGAAGGCTGAGGCAGGAAGATCGTGAGTTCAAAGCCAGCTTCAGCAATTTATCTACTCTGCGAAGACCCATTCTAACAAAATACAAAAGGGGGCCTGGGGATGTGGCTCAGTGGTTAAGTGCACCTTAAAGAATTTTTTTAAAGAAATTTTTTTAAAGATTTTTTTTTAAAGAATTTTTAAAAATTCTTTTAGTGTTTCTTAAATATTTGTTAAAGTAGGAATGGAATACACTCAGTTAAAAAGTATATACATGTAATTGTAAGTTTTAATTTGCAAAGTTAAGATTTTTTCCCTTCTTTGTCAGGAACAACGTTTACATTTTCTAAAGCAACAGGAACGCCGCCAGCAGCAGTCTATTTCTGAAAACGAAAAGCTTCAGAAACTGAAAGAACGAGTTGAAGCCCAGGAAAACAAGCTGAAGAAAATTCGTGCCATGAGAGGACAAGTTGATTATAGCAAAATCATGAACGGCAATCTATGTAGGTTCCCGCGGCCCACTGTGTCCATACGCTCCAGGCCTAGATAAGTCAGAGGCTGGTTGCTGATGGTTTAGGCATGAATTCATGTGGAATTTTGCTATAGCAAGTGCACTAAAGTTTTACTGTTTTCTACACCTAAGAAAACTGGGTTGGTTAGGTTAAGTGATTTTTTTTTTTTAACTATACATTCCCCCAGCCCACAAAGAAGTAAATATAAAACTAGTGAAATCCAAATTAGGTTGTATTTGAATTCATAATGTAGTGTTAACGTCAATTTTCTGGATTTGGTTTTTTAAATATAATTTTAATTATACATATTTTGGGGATACAGTGAGATAATTTGATACAGGTATACATTGTGTATTGATCAAATCAAGGTAATTTCTTCTTTGAAAATTTTTATTAACAGTAGCAATTGTGCATATTCATGGAAACGGTCTATTTTAGTCCAACCCTGATGATGCAGTCACCTCTTGTACACTGGTGACTGGAGTCCTTTGGTTGGCCAGGGCTGCTCCAGGACTCACTCATTATTAGTATCCTTTGTCATGAAATGGCTGAAATTTTAAGCTTCACCACGAGATTGCTGTTTTTTGTTTCTGTGTGGGCTCTGTGGTTTTTTCAGTGATTACATACATTATGTTACAGTGATTAGCAAGACCTTCACCAGGCCTTTGTTCTGTTGGTACCTGAAACTCCTGAGTAGTGTGGCCAAGCTAGCTTCTGAATCAGTTGCCTTCAGGAACATTCAGTAGTTACAGAGAAAATGGTTTGCTCTGTAAGTCATGTCATGTCACGTGTTCCAAAGACTTGATAACGCAACACTTAATCCATGGTCTGGCACTAAATAATACCAGAGTTGAGTGCAGCATATAGATATTAAAAAGACAGAATGTCAGTTTAAATGAGTTTTTTTCTTTTTTGGTGGGCAATTATAGCTGCTGAAATAGAAAGGTTCAGCGCCATGTTCCAGGAAAAGAAGCAGGAAGTACAGACTGCAATTTTAAGAGTTGATCAGCTTAGTCAGCAATTGGAAGATTTAAAGAAAGGAAAACTGAATGGGTTCCAGTCTCATAACGGCAAGCTGACAGGACCAGCAGCGGTGGAATTGAAGAGACTTTACCAAGAACTGCAGGTGATACACCTGAGTCTGGGGAATATTTATATAAAACTTTCTCCTCTTTCTGGCTTTCTCCTGAGTAGAGGATGGATATAACTTCAGCAAGTCCCTAAGCAACTTAGTGAGGTCCTGAATCAAAATCAAAATAAAAAGGGCTGAGGATGTAGTGCAGCAGTAGAGCACACCTGGGTTCAACTCCCAGTAACTGCCCCCCCCCAAAAAAAAGTAAAAAGCAGGTGTGGTATAAATATATATATTTGGTTTCCAAAGAACTTCTTCAATAAGACATGTAGAGGACTCTAGAAACTTGCATTTTTAACAAGACTTTGATTAAAAGTAGGGTCTGGGGAAGAAATTTTAACCTTCATTTTATGTCAGATTATATAATACAATAAAATAAAATTAAAAGTCATATACTTAAACAAAATCTTTTTGTACAAAGTAATAATAGATACCTAAATATAATCTGGTTTGTAAAATGAGGTAAAATGGAATCATGAGTGTATGGTTGTAGTCATAAGACACATGTATTAAACCAAAAATCACACAGCAGTAAGGAACATTCATGGGTTAAATTCAACCACAAATGAATCCAAGTACCACTCCTCTAATTCCCACATTCCATCACATCAAAACCCACCAGGCTTTTGGTTCTGTTCTTGTCCACAGGCTCTGCATCTGATTGGATCCCTGAATTCTGCTCATTCTCTGTGTGACATACATACTTTGTGTGATATACATCTCCGTAGACATATATCACTGGCTGCTGCACTTTTTTTTGCAAGTGAACCCAGCACTTTTTTTTTTTACTTTGAGACAGGTTCTCACTGAGTTGCTGAGGTTCTAAGTTGCTTGGGCTTGCCTAGAACTTGGAATCATGCCTCAGCCTCCCCAGTGATTTACATCTGATGACAGATGTACATCACTGTGCCTGGCTCTCTTCTTAGAAGGACACATAATCAACACATTGTTCGGGCTTGCCCTCTGACCTCCTCCAAACCTCATCACCACCCACAGGCCCCACCTCCAAACAGCATCACATTGAGGGCTTCAAGGTATGAGGTTAGGAGGGCACCAACATTCAGTCCATAACCTCTAGATTTCTATTTCTCATAAGTTATCATTCAGGTGAATTTCCAAGCCGGAAACAAGTTTTGTGATTTTATTAGTACTTGCTAAGAAAAGTACTATATCATTTTATGAAATGAAGGTGTTGAGAAATAAAATGACTCGTGCTTGCTGTTAAGTTCTTTAACATTCTTTTATGTTTGAAGCAATTGCTAAGCATGCAGACTTTTTAGGGTTTTGGTGAGGTATGATGAATGTATGTGATTTACTCCTAAATGGAGCCCTAGGTGGTTGTCCCCAAGGCTCCAGGATGGTCTCCTAGAGTTCCTTTTGGCCCTAGTCCCTGTGTCTACTTTGAAGAGAACTTGTAGTTCCATGCATTTGGTCTCTTTTTGTTCCATAAGAACTCTGTTCTGGCTTTGCCTGTGCTGATTTACAGAACATGTAGCACATGGATGGCAGTACATTTGTCTAAACACATCCAAATTTAATTCTACTTTTTCTTTTTTCTTTCTTTTCTTTTTCTCCCTGCAGTGAGAATTTGACCTCTTCATTAATACAGGTCTTAAAAGTTGTTCTTTCTGTTTTGCAGATTCGTAACCAGCTTAACCAGGAACAGAATTCAAAACTCCAGCAGCAGAAGGAGCTCTTAAATAAGCGCAACATGGAGGTGGCCATGATGGACAAGCGAATCAATGAATTGCGTGAACGTCTTTATGGCAAAAAAATCCAGGCATGTGATAGAGAAAATGTCTGTGAGATAAACCTCAAAAAGTAGCTCATCTACAAATGCTAATCTCACTAAATGAACCATGCTCCCTCCCCTTACTTGCCACAGCTGATCAGACAAAACTGGCTATAAGCCCATGAGAGCAGAGCAGGTGCTGATAGCAAGGATGTCTTCCTAGAGTTCCCATACACATACTAAGTGATTGATGCTTTTGTGGTGTGGTGGCAGTGTCTTCTTGTCAGCCTCTGCTATACTGAAGGATGCTGTGAGGAGGCAGGCATGGATGTCAGGGCCTTCCCTGGGGGGATGGGTGTGGAAGATGGTAGAGGAAGAGGGGAGCTGCCGTTCCACAGCAGAATCCATCTTTTACTTACGCATCTACCCTTCTTTCAACCCAAGCTTGAAAGTCAGTAGTTTGTGTAACTGTGATTTCAGATGATAGTTTTCCTTTTTCTCTCTTACCAATAGCACAGACCATAGGTGAGAGGATTCATGCATCTGCTCCACACTGAGTTACATGGCAGAACTTTAGTAATGGTATGATGTTCAGGGTTTCTCAGAGAAGTAGAATCCATAGTGTGCGTGCATGTGTGTGTGACTGTGTGCGTGTGTGTAGAGAGAGGGATTTATCTCCAGGAGTTGGTCATGTGAACATGGAGTCTAGCAATTCCAAAATCTGCATGCAGGCCTGTAGCCTGCCGGCCCAGGGGGAGTTGGTGTTGCAGCTCACGTTCAAGGCAGTCTATTCTAGCACCCCTTCTGGGGGATCCTCAATCTTCTTTTAAGGCCTTCCACTGACTGGATGTGGTCCACCTTTCCATGGAGAATCATCTACGTTACTCAGAGTGCATTGATATGAATGTTAATCTCCTGTAAAAGCCAAAACTCTGATAACATCCAGACTCCTATTTAGCCAAGTCTCTGGGCACCAGAGCCAACCAAGTTGAAGCATAAAATTAATCATCAAAATGTCCTTATCTGGACTGGGGTTGTGGTTCAGGGTAGAGTGCTCACCTAGCATGGGCAAGGTCCTGAGTTTGGTCCTCAGCACCACGTAAGAATAAGTAAATAAATAAAAGACATTGTGTCCATCTACAACTAAAAAATAAATATTTAAAAAAAAACCCCAAACAAAAATGTCCTTATTCCTTTTATCTGCTGCTCCAGTGGATCTCTGAGAAGCCAGTCAGTGCTTCTGCAGAGATGTGCCTCCCCCTGAAGGTCCTAAGTATTCTGAGCAGTTATGAGAGTCTTGAATCCTCTCATCATAGTGACACATGCAGACGGTTGTAGGAGGTTGTGGACCTCCACAGAAGGTGTACCTAGGGACCCTAAGGAATCGGGCCTTTTTGTTCTTGTGCAGTATTTTGTAGCCAGTATCCTCTGTCTATGTCCTTGCTTAGAAAGGCACAGCTGCCCTCAGAGAACCAGACTCACCATCAGGAGTCAGAGCCTCACCTGGGCACCTTGCCTCTTGTCCTAGGGCACCTCTCATTCTGAATTTACAGGCAGAGGCTCAGTCACTAGCCCAGGGCAGCACAGTAAGTGGGGAGCAGGATTTGAAACAATGCTTGGAACACAGGCTTTGACACAATGCTTGGAGCACAGGCTTTGACAAGTGCCTCTGCCCACCCAGGGGAGAGAACATGTCCCCAGGACGAGGGAGGTCATTGTGGTCCTTGGAAGCTATGCTGTCATCACATTGGTCCCTGCTTTTGTAGCTCTCCAGGGTGGCTATTACTGAAAGAATGACTCCCACACTTGGGGTCCAGTGAACTGAAGGATTAGTGTTTTTTTTATTTTGCAGTATCTTAACTCTTCCATTTCCTCCTGATTTACAGTTGAACCGTGTGAATGGCACATCATCACCGCAGTCTCCCCTGAGCACATCTGGCAGAGTTGCCGCTGTGGGGCCTTACATCCAAGTTCCAAGTGCTGGAAGCTATCCTGTCCAGGGGGACCCTATAAAGCCCCAGTCTCTCACTATTGCCTCAAGTGCTGCCCATGGGAGATCTAAATCTGGTGAGTGGCCCAGGCCCTCTCTTGGGGGAAGTGCTGGAGTAGGGTAAGGGCCCTGAAGCCCTGCCTCCACACCAGGCCCCAGGCTGTCCCCTGAGGGGCTTGGTCTTCTAGACAGTGTTTGAGCAGTTAGTTGTGTGTCACTGTGATAATGATGCTCCCAAAACAAAAGTGAATTACTCTTATTCATCTGAGGTCTTCATTGACATTTCAAAACAAATGGTTGAATAAAACACTGCTTTGTGTGCCCTGAGGGCTTCAAGTACAGCTGTGGACAGGTAGAGACCACTGCCCTTTAGACAGTGTTTTAGCTTGTCTTTACTTTCCCTACTCAGCTAATAGGTCTTCCTTGATCAGAAAGTCCACAAGCCGTTACTCTCATCTTGGCACGGTAGTGCTGTGTGATGAGCCCAGGCAGGCTTGTGTAGAGAGCACCATGCAGCATAGCTGGGCACCAGGTGGGTTCTGCATTGATAGTCTGTCTTTTAAACCCACCACATTAAAAATTTGGAGCTTCTAGCCAGGCACCATGGTGCACACCTATAATTCTGGCAACTCAGGAAGGTAAGGTAGGAAGAATACATGTTCAGTACCAGCCTCAGCAACTCTATGAAACCCTGTCTCAAAATTAAAAGGGCTAGAAATGAACCACGTGATACATACCTTAATTTCAGCAGCTCAGGAGGCTGAGGCAGGAGGATCACAATTTCAAAGCCAGCCTCAGCAGCTTAGGTCCAAAGCAACTTAGCGAGACCCTGTCTTTAAAATATAAAAAAAAAGGTCTGGAAATATAGCTCAGTGGTTAAGTGCCCCTGGGTTCAAACCCCAGTATTAGAAAAGGGTGGTGGTGGCTAGGGATGTAGCTAAACAGTAGAACACTCTTGGCTCAGTCCCCAATACAAAAATAAGAGAAAGAAGTTGGGGCTCTTTTACAGTAGAACTTTCTTTATGACTCGGGTTGACTCGTCTTCCTATAACACAATGTCAGGAGGTCAAGTCCTGACACATTGGGACATCTCTTCATTTATGAAAGCAGTGCTGCTGCTTGTTTGCTGTTGTGTCCTGTTTTCAGGATTGGTGACTGATATGTGCTGGTCTTTTGTTTGTGACACTTGCTCCTACCTGGCACCTAATAGTGATACAGTGATACATCTGCTGCTCCCACTGGGAGGCTCAGGGCTCCATCTGAACCAGCAAGTCCTTGGGCGCCACAGCCCCTGCTCAAATCCCTCCGAAGCCCTGATCACAGTGGTGTTCTTTGATAAGCTGTTGCTTATGGTTTGAGCCACCCTGTCTGTGGGAGGTGTGGCTGTCTGTGTCAATGCAGGTAATGAGCACAGCCAGCTCCTTCCAGATGAGAAAGGCTCCCGTGCCCTCCCCTCTCTGTGTTGTGCTGCCTTACCAGCTTGCTGGAAGAAGACGGCCTTACAGAGCCCTGGCCTCAGTCCTTCCACTGTGGTGTAAAGCGACTGGACCCAGGAAACCTGAGTCCACCCAAGCTGGGGGCAGAACTTCACACATGGAGCTGGGACATGAAATCTCCATGTGGGGACTCTAACCCCTTGCTGTTGGCTGTCCTGGTTCTGTGTCACACAGATGGCCACAGTAGATCCAGAGTGACCAGCGCGTGGACAGTGTCAGACCTGGACGTCAGGCTTGACTGCAGCTCCTTGGGGCACTCTGCAAGCCCACTCGTAAAGCGTATGTGGGCTGACGGGCTTAGCGGGGTGCTTTTGATCTCCTTTCACACAGACTGAATCAACAATCATTTGTGTTTCCAAACTGACAACGGGCACGACTATGGGTCCGGCTGGCTCCATGTTCATCACATCTGGACATGGAAACAGCACTGTGCAAATAGGTGTCTCTTCCCAGGCAGGTGTGGAGTTAGGCCCCAGGCCCAATCACTGGCCGGGAGAGTTGGACACCAAGTTATAGGCCCTGCCACACAGGGTTTTGGTTATGGAGAGTGTTTGCTTCTTTTTCAAAAGTTAATATGAGGACAGGGGATATCACTGAGTTGGTAGAGTGTGCACAAGGCCCTGGGTTCAATACCCAGCACCACCCCCCAAAAAAAAAAAAAAAAAAAAAAAGTTAACATGATTTTGAGTTCATGATGAGGCTTTCAGTTTTATGTTCAGTGCAAGAATCTCCCATCACAATGAAAAGTATTACAGTAATAAGAAGCAGCATCTGGCCTTTTGTGCCTCCAGCTCTGTCCTCAGGAAAGGAGATTACTTCATAATTTCATAAAAACTTCCATTGCTGTGGGCTTTCAGAAGCCACTGAACATCCACGTGCCCTCAGACCCTGAAAGGATAGAAATCCAGGTCCTTTGGCTGGCACCTGCCCCTTCTGCTTGTCTCACAGGGTCTCAAGTGGGCTCTGCTTTTCCCCGCCAGCACAGAATGCTCCTCTCAGAGGACACTGAGAGGATGGAGGCACACGCATGTGTGGTCTGCAGGAGGCTGACAGCTTGTGCTGGCCCAGATGCTGGTGCCCTCAGCCCTGTAGGAATCATTCAGCAGCACCACTGTGGGTCAGGCTGGCTCCAGAGCAGCCTGTGTGTGGCTTGCTGCACTCAGACTGTGCCAGAGCACATTTGGGAAGCTTACTCTTCATGTTTTGGCTCATTTTTGGCATGAAGACAAATAGTTGCCTGTGCTTCTTAGTTACCCCTCCTACTTATGCTGATTTCTGCCCATCCCAAACTGCTGGTGGCTAGAGCAGTCTCCGCGTCAGAGCAGTTCAGCACCTTGCCTGTTGAAGCGAAGTAGGTGTCCACTCAGGGTACACATCTGTGATCCATAGATGCCATGACACACACAGGTCATGGTGTGTGGCCCCACATGACTAGGGAACACCTCTGCACCCTTTTTCAGTTTGGAAAATGCTCTATAAAAACAAATCTTTTCAGTGGCTTTCCTGGAAACTTGGGGATGATGACGGCTTTCTAATCACTGCAGCACTCAGTGGGAACTGTGCTGGCCTCTTGTGATTGCAAATTATTTTAGTAGAAAAGACTTCCTCACTAAAGGAGAAACTTGATTGATCATGCTACTAGTATAGGTCAAACCTGTTAGGAAATCAAAAGATAAATCTTTAAGAATTAAAAAAAAAAGATCTTTTTTTTTTTATTGCTGAATGCAATTGTATTTATAAACAGTGTTCAAAAGCTAAGTGCTGGTACTTGGTTTATTCTGTGGGTTTAATGGACTTGACCTGTACTACAGTGGGTGTAGCCTGTCCTACACCAACCTTAGCATGGTCTTTGAGTTGCTAGCCTTGCTGGCCACACAGGCCAGGAGTTACCCACAGAGGATGCCCCTGGTCTTGTTCACAGGCCTGTGGGGGTCTGTGCGGATCGATAGCTCCATGTGCCAGATGGTGGTTGTCCATTTGGTTAACAGAGCTCCCTCAGAATGTGAAGTCCCAGTGCTATTTTTATTTCTGGCAGGGTGTACTTTTAGGTTGGTTCAACTAATATCAAGAAAAATTTCACTTAAATTCTGTGCTCTTTTCAAGCTAATGATGGAAGCTGGCCAACATTAAAGCAGAATTCTGGCTCTTCGATGAAGCCGGCGCAGATGGCCAATGTGGATTGGAAGGACCCAGGCGTGGAGGGGGCTCTAAAGCAGGGTGCGATCTCAAGCCAGCCTCTGCCCTTGTCTGCACTGGGAGCCACAGAGAAGATGGTAGGCCATCTGTACTAGGAGTTTAAGGACCAGCCCCTTCTGCCTTAGTCATACTCAGAATTTGAGGCAAATTAATACACATTACCCCCAGAATCCTAGAGTCACTATACCTTTAGGGCCTGTGCAGACAGAACACAAGTGCACATGACTTTTGCCTCAGTTTTGCAAATGATGAGCCCAACAGTGTTCCCTGTGTCATAATCGCAAGCTGATTTGAACGATTTCAGATCTTACTGTGGATTCTTTTGCAAGTATGGGTATAAACGTGCTTCACTTTTCAAAGGGTGACTTTGTTTTTCTTCTCAACACCTAAATTTAGGGTGTGGATATTGGTAAAGGACCACCTCCCATCCCTGGTGCAGGCAAGCCGCTGCCTCCAAGCTATGGAACATACCCAAGTCCTGCACCCCTGGGCCCAGGATCAGCAAGTTCCCTGGAGAGGAGGAAAGAAGGCAGCTCACCCAGACCCAGTGCAGGCCCACCCAGCCGGCCGAAGCCTGCCCCGCTGCCCCCTACAGCCAGTGTCCCACAGCCAGGCTCCTCACAGCAGATCCAGCAGAGGATTTCTGTGCCTCCAAGTCCCACATACCCGCCAGCAGGGCCCCCTGCCTTTCCAGCTGGAGATGGTAAACCCGAACTCCCACTGACGGTGGCCATTAGGCCCTTCCTGGCTGATAAAGGATCAAGGCCACAATCTCCCAGGAAAGGACCCCAGACCGTGAATTCAAGTTCCATATACTCTGTGTACCTCCAGCAAGCCACACCACCTAAGAATTACCAACCAGCAGTGCACGGCACCTTAAACAAGTCAGTTAAAGCAGGTATGATGAGTTTATCCCCTCCTTGGGGGGCTAGGAAGTTATACTCTAATTAAGAAAGTACAGATTCACATCCTGACATTGGAGCCACTTGCTGTTTAGGTTAAAGCAAAAGCTTACATTTCTTACATACATCTCTCCATGGGTGTCGGGTGGATGAGTGGGCGCTTTGCTGCTCTGACTACCTTTCTGACCACCCTCCCACACTACGTGGAAATCCAGCTTCTAGAAGGGTGAGATTCTAGGAATTTTGTTTTTCCTCCTGCTTTGTGGAAACTTGTGCTAGAAGCTATCTGGTGAGCAGAGGCCAGGGGTAAGCCTTGACCAATGCCTTCTGGGCTTCCTCTCTGTGACTAAGCCAGACCTGGGTGTGGGTGAGTTGAGGAAGGTGTTACTTCTTTGGAGCCCCCACCCCCAGCCCATGGGGGAGAAAAGCTGTGGGGGTGGGTGAGGCCCTTCTAGGAAAGCAAATGAAAGAATGTAGTTCAGTGCCATACACCCTGAGCTGAAAGTACCTCTGACCCTCGCAAGAGGGTCCTTTGGGCCAGATCTGGGTTGGGCTGCCTCAGGTGTTCTCAGGCTCTGACTGCAGTGTGCAGACTCATAGTTCTTGGGTTCCCGGGTGTGCCCAGGACCTCCCAGGTGGCATACAGTGTTATCAGTGGGCAGGATTCTGGCTCCTGGGGAAGCTCCTAGGCTACCAGGTCCCACCTTCCTGCTCCCGGAGCCAGTGTCCTCATGTTGTCTTGTCTAAGGCTCACACATGAGTGTAGCAACTTTATTCTTTCCCTTGGTTGGAAAACAAAGCAGGCTTGTTGAAGGCAGCGAGTCAGATCAGCAGCCTTTTTTGCCTTTGAAAAAACCCACTTCTAGGAACCTCAATATAAAAGCCACTACACTGGAGAGAGATTCACCTTGCAGAAGGAGCCAGAGGAGGTTCTTGTAAGAGAAGGTTTCCACGGGGTTTAAAATCAGAATCCTCAACAGCAGTAGGAACCCATCTCTGATGGAGTAGGTGCTTAGGGACTAGCCCCAAGACCCAGCAGCCAAGTTGAAATTGTGCCCTATCCTCTGTCTCTCTTCCAGTGTATGGCAAGCCTGTCCTACCATCTGGGTCAACATCTCCATCGCCCTTACCCTTCCTTCATGGGTCACTGGGCATAAGCACCTCACAGCCTCAGCCATCTTCAGAATGTGCTGAGAAAGAGCCAGAGCAGGAGGGCCCTGCTGCACCTGGAGAGGGCACCTCGGTGGAGAGCCTGCCGCGGCCACTCAGCCCCACCAAGCTCACACCCATCGTGCACTCACCGCTGCGCTACCAGAGTGATGCGGACCTGGAGGCCCTGCGCAGGAAGCTGGCCAATGCACCCCGGCCCCTGAAGAAGCGCAGCTCCATCACAGAGCCAGAGGGCCCCAGTGGACCTAACATCCAAAAGCTGCTGTACCAGCGTTTCAACACCCTGGCTGGTGGCATGGAGGGCACCCCTTTCTACCAGCCCAGCCCCTCACAGGACTTTGTAGGCACCTTGGCTGACGTGGACAATGGAAACACCAACACCAATGGCAACCTGGATGAGTCTACTTCTGCCCAGCCCACAGCCCCACTCCCTGAGGAGCCTGCCCCATCCTCAGATGCCAACGATAATGAGCTACCTTCCCCTGAACCTGAGGAACTCATCCGTCCCCAAACCACCCACCAAACTGCTGAGCCCGCAGAGGATAACAACAACAATGTGGCCCCAGTCCCCTCCACAGAACAGATCCCAAGCCCCGTGGCTGAAGCCCCATCTCCAGGAGAAGAACAAGTCCCTCCAGCACCTCTTCCCCCTGCCATCCACCCACTGTCAGCCTCAGTGGTGGGTGTCCTTGTGAGACGAAAGCAGGACTCCCCTCAGCACTCACCTTGTTAGGGGCCAGGCGTGTCCCTGCCACCCACAGTTAGGTCTGAGAGGGCTGTCGGGGTAAGGAGAGACCAAGGGGCCCAAAGGAGGGGTGCACAGTGCCCCTTGGAGGCTGCCTTTGGGACCTGGGAAATGGGCAGAAGGAGGGAAGAACCTTCTGGACAGAGGCCCCTAGGTGAGTCAATTTTGGTGGACCAGAGAGCAGCTGGGTGTCCTCTCAGGATCCAGTAGTCCTTTCACCTGCAATCTCAGTGCTACTGCTGACAGCTATGTTAGGTGTCCCTAAGGATGAGCTGCCAGCTCCCTGGGAGCTGCATCTGCCTAGCAGTTGGCTGTGATAGACCCCATTCCTTCCCACAGGGTCTTCCAAAAAAGTAGGCTAGCAACTCACACCAGCCATTGCCCTCTGTGAGAATAGTCAGGAGCTCAGGCCCATGCCACTGCCCTCCTCAGGTAGCCCCTGGGCTGCTCTTGGAGAGCCACTGCCTTAGGGTTTAGTTCCTGCTGTTCCTTCCTATGGGTTTAGGTCTTGGACTAGCCCTCACTTCGTAGGTCAGCTGGACATTGAAGCATGCTTCCTTTCCACAGAGCAAGCGGACCAACCTGAAGAAGCCCAACTCCGAGCGGACAGGGCATGGGCTGAGAGTACGCTTCAATCCCCTGGCACTGCTGCTAGATGCTTCTCTGGAAGGAGAGTTTGATCTGGTGCAGAGGATAATCTATGAGGTGAGCCACACCCACCCCATGGGTGCTGCAGGGGATGGAGGACTGGCTCTAATGTGTCCCATGTCCTTGTCCTAGGTGGAGGACCCCAGCAAGCCCAATGATGAAGGGATCACCCCACTACACAACGCGGTCTGTGCCGGCCATCATCATATTGTGAAGTTCCTGCTGGACTTTGGGGTCAATGTGAATGCTGCTGATAGTGACGGATGGTGAGGGCCCCCAGCGGGTTAGGTTGAGGCTCACTTTCTCCTACCTTATAAAAGGAAAAAGCGCAGGTCAAGAAAATTGGGGGGGCTGGGGATGTGGCTCAAGCGGTAGCGAGCTCGCCTGGCATGCGTAGGGTGCTGGGGGCGCTGGGTTCGCTCCTCAGCACCCATAAAAAAATAAAGATGTTGTGTCCACCAAAAACTAAAAATAAATATTAAAAAATTTTTTTAAATAATAAAAAAAAGAAAATTGGGAAGTATGTATGGCAAGAATACCCATCAGTCATTCCCCAAAAGACAGCTGTTGCCAGCATTTTGTTGCATATCTTTCTTCTAATTATTCACTCTTCCTTTATTCAGACATTTTGTATGAAATACGAATTCACATGTATGAATATGTGAACAGTAAATCCAGAAAGCCCCCTTTGTTATTGGTTTAGGTGTATGTGTTCTTGTTTCCATTTGCCTTCAGGATCAGGACTCGGCTGCTGTGCAGGGCCTGTGGTCTCATTGGGGGTATTTTGAACTTATAGCTCTCACTGTGCTGTTTGTCTTTTTAAAAAAAAAATTATTATAAAATATACATAAGATTTGCCATCTTAGCCGTTCGTAAAAGTCCACTCAGCATGTTAAGTGTATTGACATTTCTGTGCAGTGAGCATATTTATAAGCCATTCCTTAAACTGTTCTCTGCCTGTCCCCTTCTCAAAAACTGATATGTGGCCAGGCACGGTGGCACACGCCTATAATCCCAACAGCTTGGGAGGCTGAAGCAGGAGGATCATGAATTCAAAGCCAACCTCAACAGCAGCGAGGCGCTAAGCAATTCAATGCAACTCTAAATAAAATACAAAAAAGGGCTGGGGATGGGGGTCAGTGGTTAAGTGCCCCTGAGTCCAATCCCTGGTACCAAAAAAAAAAAAAAAGAAAAAAATCAAAAAATAAAATTGATATATGGTCCACAATCCATCAGTGGAGGTCAGACCTTTAAAAACACATGGAGAAACTTGCCCAGTACGAAGGCATGGTACCTTTGTAAGGATTCCTTTGAGGGTAGCATCACATAGGAGCCAGGTAGGCCTGGACAGCACCAGACCCACACCCTTGCCCCTCTGGTTCTAGGACACCACTACACTGTGCAGCCTCTTGCAACAGCGTGCACCTCTGCAAGCAGCTGGTGGAGAGTGGAGCTGCCATCTTTGCCTCAACCATCAGTGACATCGAGACTGCCGCGGACAAGTGTGAGGAGATGGAGGAAGGCTACATCCAGTGTTCCCAGTTTCTGTATGGTATGTAGGGTGTCTGGTGCATCTTGGCTTCTTCGCCCAGGCAGGGCAGCATCGTGTGCAGAGGTGCTGCCACAGTAATCCCAATGGCCAGAGAGTGTGCTTGAGTGCTCCTGGTCTTTGAAACTGGGTACGCTGCCCACTCACTCCTGCAAACATATTTGGATATCCACATTGTCAGAAGGATTCTGTGCTGTTGCTAAAAAGTAAGTGACCTCACTGTGCTTTGCACAGAGGTTCCCCTTGGGGCACAGGGGCTGGGTGTGTGGATGGCTGGGCAGCACTCATCTGTTCACTGGCTGCTGTGGCGCACCAGCACTTGCAGTGGGGCCACTCCATCCCTGTGCTGGCCTGGAGTTGGCCACGTATCCCCTGAACCATTTGATGGGTGAAGCTCTTCCCCTGATCAAGCTGTTGTAGCCAGGGTCAGGTTTCCCCAGAGCTTGGATGTTTTCTCTGTTCCAAGGGTTAGGCAGTCATAGGCATTCATTTTATATATGCCAAGCCCTGTGGGAGGCCCTGGGAGAGTGACATAGAGCCAGCTGACAGGTTCCTGCATTGTAGTGGGACTCAGCAAGCACAGAGGCTGCCATCACAGCAGCACCTACTGAGGGAAGATGGCTCCCCAGTGTGACTCTGCTGCCTCTAGAAATGAAATGTCCCACAGAAGATGCTTTCTCCTTTCTCGGGGCACTCCATGTAGTGCTTGGCCATGCATTCACTCTGCAGCCACAGCACAGGGTCGTGAGCAGTTGCTGCTGCTTAGCCACCAACTTCTGAAAGTTTGTTCTAAGTTTTAAGTTTTATCTTAAAAATGCCCTTTAGGGGCTGGGGATGTGGCTTAAGCGGTAGCGCGCTCGCCTGGCATGCGTGCGGCCCGGGTTCGATCCTCAGCACCACATACCAACAAAGATGTTGTGTCTGAGAACTAGAAAATAAATATTAAAAAATTCTCTCTCGCTCTCTCTCCTCTCTCACTCTCTCTTTAAAAAAAAAAAAAATTCTGTCTTAAACAAATAAAATGCCCTTTAGAACAACGTACCTCTACCTCTGGAACCAGCATTTCAGTAGAACTTCATATCCAGGAGTTCCACATCTGGATTCAACCTATACCATGGATCGAAATCTGAAAAGCCAGGCATGGTGGCACATGCTTGTAATCCCAGCAGCTCAGGAGACTGAGACAGGAGGATAGCAACTTAGCAAGGTCCTATCTCAAAATTTTAAAATAAAAAGGACTGGGGAAGTAGTTCAGTGACAAAGTGCTCCTGGGTTCAGTCCCCAGTACAAAAAAGAGAAAGAAAATATCTGAAAAACAGTGACATCTGCACTGAATGTATAGATTCCCTTTTCTTGTCATTATTCTCTAAACCCACTTACCTTGCATCAGGTATACTAAGTAATCTAGAGATGATGTACACAAGGATACATGTAGGTTATATGTGGACACCACTGCCATTTTGGCAAGGAGGACTCAAGCACCTGAGGATCTTGGTATCTGCAGGGTTTCTGGAACCACACCTCATGGACACAGAGGGAAAGTGTACTATCTTGCAGGGATGGAGAGAGGGTTGTGTGCAGTAAGCTGAAGGGCTCAGCTAGGCCTGGGAAGTGTCAGGTGGAATGACCCTGGTTTCTAACCTCACTGGCCTACGGCCCGTGTGAGCCACCTTGAGCAGCAGAGTGTCGCCTTGTTCCTTGGTGGGCTGCTTTCTCTGGACTGCCCTTGCTGAGGCCTTACTGTGGCTTTCTGGTCCCAGGGGTACAGGAGAAGCTGGGAGTGATGAACAAAGGTGCAGTCTACGCCCTGTGGGACTACGAGGCCCAGAACAGCGACGAGCTGTCCTTCCACGAAGGCGATGCCATCACCATCCTGAGGCGCAAGGACGAAAGCGAGACTGACTGGTGGTGGGCTCGGCTCGGGGACCGGGAGGGCTATGTGCCCAAAAACCTGCTGGGGGTAAGCACGTGGTATGCTAGAAGGTTATGTTGGAAAGTCGGCTGGTTTTGTGTACTTGGCCAAAGTCACAGGATCCCCCCTCTTGGCATGGGTTCTGGTTCTATTGGGGACCAGGGCAGGGGGCACCTTTCTTAAAGCCTCAGCAGCCTGCTCTGCACATGGGCAAGCCCCTGCTCTGCAGAGTTGAGGTGCTGGGATTCAGGCAGAGCTCTTGGAGATGACTGGCCTGCACCCACCCCTGGAGCAGCTGGGCCATGTGGAGGCCAGGAGCACTGGCCAGCTGCTGCCCAGTGTGCTCTGCTCATGGCACACTTTGGCAAGCAGCTAGGCCACCCACCTAGACCTTCCCCATCTTGACGGGTGGCGGGCTGGGGCAAATTCTGTAGGTTGCCAGCTGTCTCCTTCATGGCAGAGGGCCACCCTGCTTGCTTTTCCCGTGTGCTGCAACAGGACTATCAGGTGTTCCTCATCCACTGGCAGGCGCCTGCCCTGAGGGAGCTTATGCTGTCAACGGCCTAGTGGACAGTGATGCATTTTAGGGTGGCATGAAGTGCTGCCAGAAAGATAGGAACAGATCACTCTGGGGTGGGATCCTTTGAAATAGTAGTTTGGGAGAGTCTCAGAGGAGAGGGGCAGCTGTGTTTGGGCCAAGGAGGACAAGCCTTCCGGGGGCATGCAGAGGCAGATGTGAAAGGCCCCTGGAGGCCAGTTCCTGGTCACCCCAGCTGTGTCCATTTCTTTCCAGTTGTATCCACGGATCAAGCCCCGGCAGCGAACACTTGCCTAAGCTTCCCCCTGGAGCACCATGGTCTTGCTGGCTCCCAGGAGCTGCTGGAGAGGATCAGCTGTCCAGGGGAAAGCTGACACTAGGATGGCTTCATGGTGCTCACTTTAGCAGACACCACCCACAATGTGAATTCCTGCACTTCCCAGGTGAGGCCTTCTCCAGTCCACCGCAGCTGGGAGAGGTACTTTTGCTTCCAAGAGGACCGAGTTTTGCCAATTACTGTAAATCCAAATAAACACCCAACTTTCAGAACTCCCACCCCTGTTGCCAATAAGAAGCCCTGTAATTATTAGGACCCCTGTTGGTTGCCAGTGAAAACTGAGCTCTGACCTGGCCCCGAGGCCACCTCTTGTACCCCCACCGTGAAGCCAAGCTGCTGCCAGATGCCCCCACTGCAGCCCACCTCTGAGAGCCCCAGAACCCACCCTTCCTTACCTCCCCACAGTTGTTCCTTTTACTACCAAAGGAGCCGCTGTGGGCATACTGTCCTGTGGTTATCCCCAGGGATCTTTTGCACAGATGAGTGGAGTGTCCAGCTTCTTGCTGGCCCTGTGCTGGGGCTGGACTTCCATTTCTGGGCACACATGGTTCGGATTCCTACAGCCTCTGGCTACACACCTTGAATCTGTTTTTGTTCTGAGTATAGTCAGACACAAGTCTGGGCAAGGACAGGTCAAGGCCTCTGAGGCAGCAGCAGCAGGGCAGGGACCAGTCCAGACAAAGCCAGCTGGAAGGCAGCAGTGCTGGCCCTGATCCCTGGTTCCACACAAGGCAGACCCTGAATTGTGTGGACAGGCTTTTTATATACCAAGATTATTTTTCAACTAGATCATTCAAAACTACCAGAACTATGTTGGAAATGTTCTTTCTCATTAACACACAGGCCCTTAGGCTTTATTTTCCATGTGCATCTTGTGTATGATGTGTGTGTAAATATGTGTATGGACTCAGAGGCAGAGCTGCAGTTGATGGCTGACTGCACGGGGTGTGGCACTGAGTGACACCACTGGGAGCAGCTCTGCTGTCCCCGACACTGCTGACGCTGTGTAAATGTGCACAATAAACTGCTGTCTCACACCCAGCTGTGTCTTGTGTTCTGGAGGCAGGATTGAGCTAGGCCACACACTCAGGTTAGAGGGACACAGTAAGACCAGAGACTGCTCTGTACTTCCAAAATAGGTTTTAATCATATGCTTTATATACAGATTGCTGTACAGTCATTTTAATAAGATGAAAGAGTAAGTGAAAAGTAGAAAACAAGGCTGATGCTGTCTGCTTTATGAAGTATCAAAGGATTGTTCATTGCCCCAAATTAGTGACAAGGTCAATGGAGAGTCTATAAACAGGCTAAGGCAACATTGTAAATTGGCTACTGGAAACGGGCAGGCTCCAGTGCAAACCAGAGGCCCTAGTTACCACCACTCTCTCTGTTTCTGTGGGAGAACTAGTGAAGTGAGCACTGACGGGCCTGGACACGTCATACAGGTTATGGTAAAATTAGCTCAGCAGTAGTAGCTCAGCCTCCAAGACTCTGAAGCTGCGTGCATACGGCACTAGGTAAGTGAACACTTTGCTGCTCTAAATAGGTGGATTGTATTTCTCAACATAGCAGGGTGAGGCCCTGTGGTGCCTGGCCAGGGGCAAGTGGCTTAGCCCTGGTGACAGTTGCACTCCTTCAGCTCACGGTCACTGGTCCCGAGATTCATAGAGGAGCTTGGCGGCCTGCAGGGTGACCAAAAATAAACACCAGGAAGCACACCCAGCCCCGTACCCAGCTGCACCAAGCCAAGCCCTGTGCCTTCCAAAGGCACTGCTTTGGCAGGTCCTTCTCTGGGAAAAGCGGGCTCTCCCCTGAGCCCACAAGCTGTCCGCCCACACCCATGGTACCTTATGCATGGCTACCAGCCATGCTGTTGCCTGCCTCCTGCTGGTATTTGCATCCTCCCCTGCGGTCAGTTTCAGCTGGGCCTCGCCCTCTGTCCCTGGCACCGTGTACTGCAGGAACATGCCTGTGGCCCGAGCATTACCTCCTGGAAGAAGGGGATAATGTGAGATGGCCAAAAGGGGCCCTAATGAAGTGGTGGCCAGTGCTGACCCACCCTGTGCTACTCAGGAAGCAGCCCTGTTGGGACCATGAGGTGATGAGAGCCCCTGTCTCTGTGGAGAACACAAGTTCAATCTGGTCTGGTGCCTCCAGGGACAAACTCGTGGAGCTGCATCACCAAGAAAACTGTTCTTGGGAAAATCCAGAAACTGCTGCACCTCCTGAGTTCCATGGAGCCCGTTCCTGCCTCCAGAGAGCTCCCAGATAATACCTGTCCACAGCCAGGGCTGCAGGAGTGCTGAAGCCACCTCAAGAGCACTGGTCATCAGACAGGCCAACTGGACAGTCACTTCATAGCTGGTTTCATACCTAGAGGTCAGAGGCTACAGCCATCCTCTACTGAGACCAGGACCTCAGCTGAGCAGACCGTTGATGTCAGAGAGACGCCACACCATCCTATCACGTGCTGCTCCCTCAGACCTGATGGGATGCCATTAAGGTCTGGTTTGGGAGCTGGGTGGCAAAGACCTAGTCTCCTGTTCCTGGGCTGTGATCAGCTGCCCCAGACACTGTGACTTGACTCTAGCACCTGCTCAACAAACAAAGCGCTAGAGAAAGGACCACAGGTCTCAAAGGGCCCCTGTGCAGCTGCACCTGTAGCCGCCTACCTGATGACAGGAGGAAGCCCCACATTCACGCTGAGTCACCATGGAGATCAGTCATAGCTGATTCCCACTGGTTAGCAGGTGAGTGCACTGACTATAAGGCCGGTGGTCTTTAGGAAGCGGCCTGACCAACACAAGAGCACCGTGTCCGCTGCAGAACTGTGTCCAGAGCTTCCTGAGCTGCTCCTGCCGAAGATCTCAGGCTGAGCTGCTCCCCGAGACTCTGCAGCAGGCAGACCTTAGCTCTGCCCACCACCTGTAAATACTGGAACATGGCCATGGGCCCCTGTTGTCTATGAGGGTTTTTGCCCTTTGACCAGAAAACCCTTCTTTTCTGGCAACAAGTGTCATCCTGCTCTAATAGCCTGGGCTGCTACAGCTCAGGAAGTGGTTCACACTATCCCTACTCCCACCCTCCACAGGAAGAAGGGTTATGGGACTTTAAGGGTTCTAAGAAAATGCTGGGCAGTACAGGGGTCACTACTCCCAAAACCTTCTGAGGACATGTGGTGCCAGTAGTCCTATGACCTGCCCAGCAGAAAGTCTACCTATACTCACAGGATCTGAGGAAGGTCTACCTACACTCACAGGACCTGCCAGAGGCCATCCCTGTCCTGGCCACCTTCCTCTTGGCCTTGGGAGGGGTTGTGGTGAATTGTATTCCTGGCCTTGGGCTCCCTAGGTGAAGGCAGGCAGCAGGGTCATGGGGGCTGACCCTAACTTATCCAAATACTACCCTTGGCACCAGGGTTTCTTCAGCCAGCTCGTTGCCCCATGTGTGTCCCTACATTCAGGGAACACAGGTAGCACAGCATAGGCCTGATATACTCTGTCTCAGCCCCTGAAGCAGCACTAAGGTGCTAGGAGCCAGGAAGTCACAGTGGGCACAGCTAGCCAGGCCACAGGGCAGCAAGCTGCTGCCCTCTCCACAGGCCCAGTGCCTCTGGGCTTCCATGGCTACCCACAGCCCTGGCCTTAGCTGCTCAGGGCTGGCAGACACTGACAAAAAACCAGCAACTATGTGGTAATGCTTCTTCCCTGAGATAGAAGAACTAAGCAAATATATTTTTTTCTGGGACATTTTCATTTATACTCTGTAGACCCATGTACTGGGCCCACTGTTTACACAAATCAGCCAAAAGAAGCAAGTTTTACAAGGAACCTTGGCATGAACCATCCACCCCAGACAGAAGCAAAGTGGCCAGAGGAGAAACAGGGCCCACTGCATGCTGGAGGGAGTGGCCAACAGAAAACGAGGCTGACCTTTGGAGGCGGGCTGGCTCTCCAGGACGCTGTAAGTGTGTGTGTCTTTTTCTACGTCAAGAAGGTAGGCAGGCAGTGGAGAGAAGAACAATCAAGAGCCACTCAGAAAACGGAGAGCAAGAGGTTAGGTCAGGTGGTTTCTTCAGCACCATCTTCAGGTTTGGAACAGGGACATGTGCAGGTCAGCCACCTCAGGAGGAGGCAGTGGGAGCATGCGAGTGCCGCTTTTCTGCCAGCCGCCACTCCACCAGTTATAGCAGTAGGAGCACTGTCCAATAGTGACAGTGGGACACCATCGCGACAGGCATGCAGAGCTTCCTCCTTTATCTTAAGGTTTTAAGTCCCCGCTCACCTGGCACATTCTAAATCCACTGACTGAAGACAAGCCTCACAGAAGAGAAAGGCAGGCCTCTTGGGCCCGAATGCTCATGCCTGCTGTCCCCCTCATGTGATCATACCCTCCTGCTCAGGAAGGCCACCAAGCACATACCTCCAGGAGCAAAGCCTTCCGTGAGAACCTGCACAGTGGAGATGTGTGCGACCTCAATTTCACAATGGCTGTCCCCGTCCAGAATCAAGCATCTACCCAAACAAAAGGGTTCCAACTACATGACTGAGGCCCACAACACGTGACAGCACCATCCAGCACCAAGTGGGGTTCTGGCTCTTACCTCTGGTTGTTGGAAAGACGACAAACCATGGTTTCAGATTTTTCTGAGTTTCCAAAAGTCACAGTGAAGGTGGCTCCTTGGGAGACAAAAACCAAATGAGCAAATTCCATGTGCTGCTTCCACTTGCCCTCTCCAGGCTGCGCACGCTCACCCTCGCCTCCCACAGAGACAAGCGGAGGCAGGGTAAGCCCCATGGAGCAAAAGGCAGCAGTGAATGGAGGCCGAGTGGAGGCCAAGAAATCAAACAGGGAATCGGTCTTGCTGCCTGTAGAGCACCTGGGATTCATTTATTTATTTTTTTCTTAACATCCTTTAAGGAAAGGACACAAGGCCCAGACCAGAGCAGCAGTAGGCCTGTGGTCAGGGGGTTCTACCCTGGGGTTCTCCCACCCTATCCCAGGACAGCCTCAGAGCCAGGGCTGCACCTGCTGAGGTGCTGTCTCTGGACCACTTCTCTGAGGGCCAGTCACAAATGACAGCCACCTGAAGGCTATGCCCAGGGAAGTCAGAACCACACTGTAGACAGAGCAGGCTCTAAGACTGCTCCTAAACGAATCCAGAGGGCGAGACAGAGGTGGAGTGAGGGGCGCCTGCCCGCTGTGCTTACCACTCAGGAGCACCTTGAGCTGCCTGTCATAGAACTCTGCCTCGCGGTGGGACACAAGGGCGCACTCCGCGCACTGCCGCACAGGGTCCACAAAGCACATGCGTCGCAGCGGCACCTTCTGGCTGCAGCACCTGTCACAGAAGCACTTCCCGCAGCGGCGGCAGTGGTGCTAGCGGCAGAGGCAGGCAGTGAGCACATGTCCTGAGCCTGCCCTGCACCTGAGGCTCTGTGCCACTTCTGTGGGAGCCCAACAAGGGTCTTCCTCACAGGCTGGGCTCTGCTTGGCTTGGGTCTTTTTAAAAAAATAATCAAAAAGGCCACTTTCCAACTTTTTTCAACTTTCAAACCTTGCTGCCCAGGACACCCTTCTGTGTGCTGCCGAGGCAGGAAGGGTGCTCCTGAGGGCAGCCTGTGGGACCTGTCCCTGCAGGAGCCCCACCAGTGCGGAAGCAGCATGTGACGCATCAGGACCCACCAGAACAAGGCATCACTTGAATCCAAAGGATCCTACAGTATCATCCCCTCCCAGAAAGAGGCTTACTGTCCCACACTGGGTCCCTGCCTGGTGAATGCGCCTACCACCACCCACTGGATGGCCTCAGCTCACCTTTCTTGTGATAAAGTCAAACTTGGCATCACATTGCATACATCTCGGACACTAGGAGAGAAGGCAACAGAGTATTAAAATCCAGCCGTTACTTAGCTAATCTGCTGAGGCAGGGGCAAGAGGGACCGAGACTGTCCAGAAAGCTAGTCTCCCGTCCTGCACCTGGAGACAGCCAGCAGCAGGGCAGCTTGCCTTAACTCAGGACCCAGCTCAGAAGCCAGGTTCACTGGGCCCAGCCCCAAGGCCTCAGATGAGACAGATGATTCCAAGACCTGCAGGAGCACCAGCTGGGACTTGGCCTGAATGCCTAGTGGCCAGAGTCTTGCAGGGTCCCCAGGGCATGGGACTAGCTGTCTGCATCACAGTGCCTTGGGTCATTTTGACCCCAGATCCAGTGGCAGCGCATGCTAGTGGCTTCTGTCCAGCCCTCGTGCTGTTACAGCCAAAGGCTGGCATGATGAAATGACCATGACACTTCACAGCAAGGATTAACCTGGACCAGGAAAGGACATATTACCACTCTGATTTACAAAGGAAGAAAGTCCAGGGAACCTGCTCAAGCAGCGGAACTCCAAGTGATGAAAGTCTACACACTTGAGAGTGGATTCTGGGTTTGGGACCTAACCAGGGCCTGTTAGGGAATATCTGGGACAAGGGGTTTCAATGTGGATAGGTGCCTGGCCTGGAGATACCCTGACACTGCTTCCTCGAACAGGCACAAGGAGGGGACTGTTGCCCACAGCCCAGGACTCTAGAGGCTACACCTTCTGGCAATTAGACTTCTTCTATGCATTCAGCATTTGCACATGCAGACAGAATGGCTGGTCATGGGATTGGATGTGCACCTGCCACGTGGTTAGCATACAGGGCCAGGCCACATGGTGAACAGGGCTGGACAGAGCCCCTCGCAGTGCTTGCTTCCTCTGCTGCACTCCCTCCTGCCTCTGCTGCAGTCCCTCCCATAGAAGCAGCCAGAGCGCTGTGTGTGCTGCGTTTGGCTCACACTTGAATTTTCTTCAAGGCAGAACCTCAGAATCAAATTAAATAGCCCCAGTTTAGAGAAGCCGTTTCATAGCAACGCCCAGAGCAGAGCAGAAAACAAATGTTCTCTCTAGGTGGCCTGGTGCCAGTGAAATCCAGAGAACAAGAATGTCTCCCAGTACTCTAGGGCCTCAGGTTTTGTGGCTGGGCACCACCAGGGTCACTATGACCCTGAGGAAGTACATTCTCTTCACTATTCCAGAACAGAGCATAGCACGGGAGGCTCTGTGGCTCCTGACCATGGGGAGTCTGCTCACTCCCAACAGGGCTTGATCATCACCTTCTTTCTGAATTGTCTAAAAGAACCCCATGCCCTGGATAGCCTTGCACACACAGTGCATGACCCCAGCTGGGGCAAATGGGACGCGGGCACCCAGGGGAGGCCTGAGCCTTCACAGACACGGGACAGGGATGTCCTGACACTGAGGAAGCACTGCAGGAAGGGAGGCTGAGAGGCTACAAACCACAGAAACCTGCTTCCAAGCTTGTTTCAGACCATCTGGTCTTCAGCAGTCAGAACTGAAATGGATCAATCCACTTAGAAAGCAAATTAAAAGGCTCACTACAATGCCCAGCATGTTGACCCAACACCCCGCAGTGATTCATGGGTGGTGGTGGTAGCCCTCTACCCAAGACCCTGTGGACTGAGGCCTGTCCAATTCCTGCTGCTGGACCCCTGCCAGCGCTGAGCTCGCAGCCCTCGCTGGACAGCCCGCAAGCCCAAGGTCATGTTGCACTGTGTGTAGCCTCAGCTAGAAGGCTAGCCAAGTCTGCAAGGTCTCCTTGCAGGCAACAGAGACCTTGGAACAAGTCACAACCCAGTCCTCATGTCACCACCTAGGTGACAGCGCTGCCTCGAGCTTCCACTTGTGCACATACAGCCCTCGGTTGCTTCTAGAACCAGAGGTCCTAGCTTTGTGTACAGTTCCCACTCAGAACACAACCAGGACACACTCAAATTCAGGTAGGTATCCTGGCACAAACTCCTGTGGCCACAGGGTGGTTTCTGGGAACTTGTTCATCCCCAACTGGGAAGGTTCTGTCCTGAAATGGCCTCCTGCTGGTAGGAGACACGTTGGCTAAGCCAATACAGAGCTGTTCCCCTTAATTCCCTGCCTGACACTCAGGTGGCAGACACTAGGACCCTGGCTAGTAAGGAGTTCCATCACACTTCCCTCTAACAAAGCAAAGGAAACTATCACCATGAAAATGGAGACTCTCATGCCACGAGCTGTACTTACTTTTCCCCATGTCCCGCTCATTGGGCTCCCCAGGCCAGGACCTATAGCCCTGGAAGCCTCACAGCCTCTGTGTGGACCTAACTAAAAATGTGCCAGGAAGGCTGGAGGGTGGGCAGGGTGGCCTCTTGGTGTGATAGATGCATCCCTGTGATTAGACTTGCCAGAGACCCCAGGTCAGGACATGGGCCTGGGCAGCCAGTGGCAACCTGGACACAAGTGCACAATGAACAGGTTCCTCAGCAATAGATCCCAAGAGGAACCCGAGAGAGAGATGAAGGCCACTTTGCCCTCAGTGACTAAGGACTCGGTTGAATATTCATCCGGAATTGTCCGCATTCAAGACGTGAGCAGAGACTCCTCCACGGAGAGCCTCCTTTCCCATTCCAGTGGCCAGGAAGACCAGAGATGGCTTGAAGAACTCAAAGAGGAGGCAGGATTGGAAATGGCCACATTATAACAGAGCTAAAAAAAAAAAAAAAAAAAAAAAAAGAGCTGACTCTATCTCACTCACACTGACTATCTAACATGAGTGGCTCCACATCTTACAACTAAGGACAAAGGGCAATGTTACACTGTCATCTTGGCACTCAGCATCCAGTTGAGACGTCAGCTCCTCAACACAGATCTGCAGCTCTGACAGCCTGCACCTGGGGCTGAAAAACTGACAAATGTGGCATGGCCCATCTGCCCTTGCCTCAGTCCAGAGGAGGAACACGGGCTCACTATGGCCACTGGGCATCTTCTATAACTGGCGACATCAGGTCTGCACAGTGCAGGGACCACTTGTCCCAGATATCTGCCTCAATTGTCACCAGCCATATTCACTCTGGTCAGTCAGAAACACAATAAATCATACACTGGCTGCCGCTACAAGTCCCAGAGGCTCTTCACTGTCCTCTCTGCTGCCCTAACTAGCAGGCTCATGAACACTCCCCCTGCTCTGCACGCCCCTCCAGGCCTCAGCCTCTTCACATGCAGACCTGGAAGACAATGGCAAGGAGCACTGTCAAGGACATAGAACTACCATCACCTACTGCCCTGCCTCAACTCCATGAGCTCTGCATGTTTCCCAAAGGCAGGGGCTTCCCTCCAGTCCATGGACCCCTGTAGATGGTGTTTCCAGCACCAGGCTGGTGCACAGGTACTCTGCAAAAGCTATGCATGTGAACGGGCAGCCTTGAGGAAGTTCCATCAGGTCCTGAGGGCCTGCTGTAGTACTGGTCCAGTGCAGAAGCCAGTGGTGCTGGGACTCTGCACGCCTCAGGAGGAAGTCCTCGGAGACCCATAGCTGCAAATGTGTCCTCATTTGGAATGCCAGGAGCCTTTTAGGACATCGCTGCACTGCAAAGACAGGCGCATCACAACTCCACTCTGCCACATTCCACATGGCACTGTACACGGCTTCCAACTCTGAGCCTCCATGACTAATGCTCTTTCCCTCTACTGCCAAGCTGGCATCTGGACTTGGAGACCAGGCCTGACCCACCACAGCTTCTGAGCACCGCAGAGGCCAGTCAGCAGCTCTGCCGTGGGCTGCCTTCACCCTCAAATGCCTGTAGGTTCCAGAAGGCTCTGTGTGCTGGGCACAGTCCTCTTGGCTTCCTCCTCAACCCCAATTGTCTGTCAATCACAGAAACTACTAGCATACCCTGGAGGAGGTCTTACAGTGTGTGCCTAGAGTTAAATGAGGCAGCCGTGACCCCACCAGCTGTGGTGAGAGCAGCTCTGTTCCCACCTCTCCACAGCTAACCTGAGGGCCTCCAGTACCACAGCACTTTGCTGAGCTGTGCTACTCAAGACCCCATCTAGGTCTTAAATCTGCTCCCTTAAAAATATAAAATGATTCACAGGTTCTTATTACTCTAAATAACGATGAACTTATTCAGAAAATGAACAGTGGTTTCTTTTGAGGGCTGGGGTTCTTTTTGGTACTAGGGATCCAACTCAGGGCCTTGCACAAGCTAGACAACCACTGAGCTACATTTCCAGCCCTTTGGTTTTTTAATTTTTCGAAACAGTCTCACTAAGTTGCTGGGGCTGACTTTGAACTTGAAATCTTCCTACTTCAGCCTCCTAAGACACTGCGATCACAGCCAAAAAAAACAGATTTTTAAACAAGTTGATTCCATTAGTTAAAATACAATTTTTAAATTTCAAACAGAGCAATTTATATGAAAAGAGAACAAGGAAATAAAGCAGGTGAAGCTATGAGAACAAAATTCCTGCCAAAAGCCAGATGCAGCAACACATGCCCACCAGACTCCAGAGGCTGAGGCAGGAGGATATCTAGGTCAAGGTCAGCCTGGGAAACTTGGGGAAACCCTGCCTCAAAATAAAATAGAAAGGACTAGGGATGTGGCTCAGTGGTAGAGTGCTTGCCTAGCACATGTGAGGCCCTGGGTTTGATCCCCAGTACTCAGTACCCAGACAAAAAAATTAACAATGACAATAGTAATAATGAAATCCTGCCAGATACCAACCCCAGGTCAGTAACAAACTTCTCCAGAAGGGAAAAAGGGCAACATGCCAGAGGCTGCCAGCTCTTGCCTGCTGCTTCCAGAGCTAGGCTTGTGGGCTCTGCAAGGGGCAACATAGCTACTTCAGGAGGCTGAGAGGACACACCAAAGCCCAGAAACCTGCCTGACTCATCTGCCTCCACCAAGTGCAGCAAAGGGTATTGGCAACACCAGCCTGTCAGCCCACACAGTCACATGTCCCAGCAGGAGGACACCAGCAAGAAGAGCCACCGGGTACGAGGTACAGATTGTAACAAGTGCTCAGGGACGGGGAAGCCCAGGAGGAAAAGAGGGGCAGAGAGTCAACTTGGGAGGTGGCCTGATGAGACCCATCTGCGATTTGATCCTCTGGACAGGGATAGACAGACAACCCACCCAGGACAGACTGCCCACCAACAGCAGAGGGAGAGCAGGGAGCCCACTGTCACCTTCTTTAGAAGCCCAGCAAAGACTGGGCAGGATGAGCTATGAGGAGCTGCCCAGAGGGCCACCAGATGAAAAAGGGAGGAGGAGGTGGGGCTCCCAGTAAAATCCCCACCTCAGAACCCACTTCCCTGCAGCCAGGCCCCTGAAGGCACCTGCCAGCTCCTTGCTGATCCAGTCACTGACACTGACTCCTGCCACCTGGTCAGTACCTACACTAAGTGTCCTGCTGAAAAGTGAGATGGCCGTGGGCACAAAAGAAGTAACCGCAGAGGCTGTGGGCAAACTCAGGCCAGATAGAGTGCTGATGAGTCAGTACTCTGCCTTTCTAACAACCAGAGGCTCCTGGGGCCACACCCTCACGCAGTAAGGGGCAGTCCCCAAAGGCAAGGCTCACGACTGGCTCTTCAGGACTAGCCAGAGTCCACCTGACAGCAGGTGGGAGACCAAAAGGTGGACATAATCTGAAAATGTCGTGTGGAGGGCTTAAATGGATGTTCAGAGAAAGTTCCTATAAAAAGGACAAGCTTTAGGACACATACCTCCCTCCCTTGGAGGCTGGAGAGACACAGGGCAGGTCTGCCCTCTTCCCCACTGTTCTCTTTCGGGCCACTATGAAAACACCGTCAGCTGGGCTCTCGAACAGCACTCAGGGGTTCTTCAAAATTCAGTTATTAATGAGTGTTTTATATGAGTTTCAACGTGCCATCAGTTAAAGACCACTCTTCAGGGCGAAAGCACAGCTGCTACCAGTTTAAAATGAGCCCATATCAAAGACCTAACTAACTCCTTGCTTAGCACGGGAACCAACCAGATGTGAAATTCTGAAGAGCAGGCCCACACCTGACCACCCGTGAAGAAGTGCATGTGATGAAGCTGTGAAGCGGGCTTCCTTCACAGGGCAAAGCTGAGAGGACACTGCAGAAGGGGCAGGCATCATCCGCACCTCGTGCACTAGAACCTTCTGCCTTGCTCTCCGGTTTTCAGTTTACAGGGTTGTCAGGCAACTCAGCCAGTGAAAGGTGATCCAGGAGGAGGACACATCCAGGATCCCCTGCCTCGAAGTGTCAGCCAGCTTCTCCTAACATTATCAAAAGCTCAGCCAGCCACAGGGCTTCAGGAAGCTCTGTGCCCCAGGCAGCGTCCTGCCACAGGTGGGGAGGCTGTGGCAGCCCTTGGCACCTCACAGGGTGAACCTTACCTGTGGTCCTGGAAAACAATTATGAAATCCCTGCCTTCAGCACTGGCCAAGCCCTCCCCTTCCCTGCATGACCTACCGAAGGTTACCAGTGTCCTTGACCCCCCTCCACTGGGCCACGCTTGGCAGGCCATCCAAATCCCTACTCTCTGCCCACAAAGCACTGGCTCAACTTGGGTCGCTACTGACCAAGTGGGGCAAAGGCCCAGATACATGATTGACTGGAGAGAAGCTTCTCTACCAGCAGCCCCGGCCCGCCTCGCTGCTGGGTTCAGGCCTTCGACCTATTGATTTACTGTGGAGCTGCCATACTTCCATCCTGAGCCACTGCTCTCACAAGAGAAAAGCCTTTCTGGCCTGACCTGTGAGACACTTGCAGAACTCCCGGTCCAGCTGCCCCATCACACTACTCAGTTCCTCTCGGGCTGCTGTCCTATTGAATACAACCCCTCCCAAGCCCAGTACCTGGATCCCCACTGGTTCTTCATCTATAGGACCCGTGTGTGGAAATGACAGCATGGGCAGCCACAGCTGTAGGCAGTGCCACAGATGGGAAGGAAGGGCAGGATGGGTTTCAAGGATCAAACTCAAGTCTTTATGGCAGCATGCCCAGCAGCCTGGCCCCAGCCTAGCCTCCAGCTCCCAAAGCACCTTCCAAACTTGCGTGGCATGAGGCCCCACAGGCTCCTGGGAGCACAGCCTTCTTTACCCAGAGAAAACTCTCAGCTCTGGGTCATGATCTCACTGAGAGCCAGAGAGATTCAGGCCCCCCTCTGGAAGGACACATGCATACTCCCCTCAATTTGCAGCATCTCTAAGCCATAACCTTTGTGGGCCACAGTGATCACCTGGCAAGAACCCAGCAGATGCGGGGTGGGCTGGACTTAGATTGACCCAGCTGAAGAAAGGCCAGAGAGAACAGTTAGCGATGTAGGTGCAGTCTCCAGGTGCGGGTGATAGGAGGTAGGGGAGGAGATAAGTGGCAGGAGTGACCCTGCTACTCTGTCCTACTGCATTCTCCACTCATTCCAAACCACCAAAAAGCCAGTTCTCCACAGCTGGCTACCTCTGTGCTTGGGTCACCTCCCAGCACAGGTAAGCACAGCACGTGGCCTTCAGAGCAAGGTGGGTGCATCCTGTTCCGCCAAAGGCCAGCAACCAGTACAGGAAGTGACCTGGGGACTATCCCGACCAGTCCAACCTGCTCTTCTTCAAGGCTCCTCCAGAAAACTCTGGCAGGTTCTAGACTCCAGGACCATGCTCCAATAAAACTGAAGAGATTTTTCATTTCAGTGCTAGGGCTGGAGCCCAGGGCCTCATGCATGCTAGGTGAGCACTCTATCACTGAGCTACATCCCAGCCCTTGAAATACATTTTCTGAAAGTCAGAGCTTTAGGTCCCTCAGATTCTTGGGGCTTCTTGGACTACTCAGATTGGTGAGTCGTAATTCAGATGCACTGGGGTGAGGATGGTCCTGGGAAACCCCGCCTGCCCTCCAGGGTGGGAACCAAGCTTATTATGAGAGACACCACACCATCAGCATTTCAACCCAGCTTGTTAGCCATGCCAGCATTCCTAAGACAGCCTGGGCAGAGCCCAGTCCCACCTCACCACCCAGCACCTTTATAAGAGGCCAGCTGCAAAGAAAGGCACCTTGCTTAGAGGAAGAGGTGAAACCGTTATCACAGGTAATTCCAGAAGGGCTCACAGGCATAACTGTGGAAACTAAAATCAGGAAAATATGCTTCGGTAGAAAACACCTTGTCCAGACCACATGTTCTCACACCATCCATAAGGTCCACATGAATGTGAGCATTGTGCATTTGCTACTAAGACTTTATAGGGGCACACCACAAATATATAGTTTCACTTGTCACCTTAAAAACTCTTATTATTCAAAGATATCATCAGGAGGGCAGGGGATAGCTCAGTTGGTAGATTGCTTGCCTTATATACACGAGACCCTCTGTTCAATCCCCAGCACCACCAAAAAAAAAAAAAAATTTCATCAGGGATTGCTTCTTAGCCTTTGGCTTAAGGTCATGTGCAAATGTTTCATTGGGGGCTAGTTAGGGAAAGAACAGTCTAAAAAGTTAAATTCTTAAGGGGCAACAGGACAAAGGTGAAAAATTTCAGTCTAGACTTGCTGGTCTAGCCATGCTAAGGGCAGCACTTTACCACCCACTTCGGAGTTCTGGTCCCAGCTCTTCCCTATCTGATCTGTCAGTTTATGCTACCAGCCTGCCGTTGAACAGGTTGTAAGGCCTGCAGGGTTCCTGAGTGAACCAATGAGCCGAAGCGCATGTTTACTTCTATCCACAGGAGAGTCACATTACCTTTAAAAATCATCTTTTTCCTCATTTTTTTTTATTGTGATACAACACACATAACAAACTTGTCACCTGCCTCATTTCTGCACACACTCTTCAGGGATGCACTCTGTATTACTGCTTAATCAGCTTTAGGGCACTAGCCAGGCGGCCAGGTGGAGGCAAAGAGGCGCTGTGAGCTCTGGGGGAGTGGGGGGTGGAGAAGCACCAAGGGTAAAGTGCAGAAGGGGAAGGGCAGGAACCCCAGGTACACAGGGACCTGCTCAGAGGGTCAAGGGTGTGACCCCACCCAACACATCCAGGAGTGGCCTGGGCACCCTCTCTGGGCTTCTGGGAGCAGAGTGCTGATCTGCACCATCTTTCTAAAGGGCTCTGATCTAACTTCAGAGGTGGAAGGTGGCTATCTTCCCCAGCTTCTGGGCGCACAGGTGGCTTCGCAAGGGGCCTGCCAGCTGGCTGCACTAAGAACACCTGATTTCACTCCTCTGCGGTCTGTAGCAGATTCCCTCCAATGGGAGGGAGGAAAATCAGTTATCAGAATTTGTTCAGGGCTTGTAACTTAGAGCATTTCCAAAAGTCACCAGTACTTTGACTTTTTTAGGCATTTTTTATTTTCTCTGGAATAAGAAATTATAATAAATGCCTGGAATGCCTCCGTTTTCTTAGAAGTGGCCTGGCTTTGCAGACTCCAGAACTTCTGAGAGTGCAAACTCCGAGGTCTCCAGAGGGCCGCACCCACCCCAGGCAGGAGACCTCATGGCGCCCCCGTCCTCCCGCCGGCACAAGTGCGGGCCGGCCTCGCTTCCTGGAGACCGAGACTCGCCCCTGCCACTTGCCGAAGTGCACGCGGCAGGCGCGTCTCTAGTCCTCGCCGCCAGCTCCCGCAGCGGTGCGGGGGCAGCGGCTCGGCCCAGGACCGCCGCGGAATCGCAGGCGAGAGGAAGCGGACTTCGAGAGTGGGAAGACAAGAGTGCGGGAACCCCGGAAAGGGAGCCGCGGCCGCGAGGCCAAGCGTGTCAGGGCAGTGGCCGGGAGGAAGGGGGGCGGGGGGGTGTCGCGCGCGGGCAGGTCCGAGGGGCCAGGACCAGGCCGGGCGGGGACGCACCTCCTTGTCTGGGACCCACTGCGGTTCCTCCAGGCCGAACGGGCTTCCGAAGGCGCGGTGCTCGGGCACCATGCGCAGGCCGCTTGGGGAGCGCACCAGCTTCTTGGCGTCGTGGCGCGCGGCCACCCCGGAGGACATGTCTCCAACTGGGATCCCAGCGCCGCGGCTTGCGCTGGGCCCCGCACCAGCTGGGCAGAGCAGGGCAGCACCGCCCCGCCTGCGCGGTCTGACAACGCTGGCGCCCAATCGCTAAGCCTGGCCCAGAGCGCAGACCAATCGGAGTCAGGGATCCGCCCATAGCAATTCTCTCCAGTCCGCGCAAGGGCCCCACCTCTGCCACCCTGCGGGCGGCCACCAATCGGCGACGAGGGCCGACCCTGGATCGCTCCGCCCCTCTCCGGGCGATTGAGACTTTTGACTGGTCGGTCACATAGGCTCGTCTTCGTGTCTGATTGGTGTGGCCGGCTCAGAGAGCTCTGCGCTCATTGGAAGAGAAGGCTGAGGGGGCGGGCCGGCGCGAAGAGGCGTGAGGAGCGCGCGATTGGTGAGAGCCGGGGCCGTGGGCTGCGATCGCGGCACCGGGGCAGCGGGTGGGCCGCTGCCCCGCGGCCGAGGTGACCTGAGAGGTGCCGGGCAGGCCTCCGCGATTTCCGGAGTTGGTTGGCGAGTGGGCGCGCGGAGTCCTGAGGCTGAGGAGAGAAGGGGCCCCGGGGCCCGCTCCGCGGTTCTCAGGACCTGCCGGGGGGAGGGTTTCCGCGGCCGGGTGTGTTACGGGCGGGCGGAGATCGCAGGAGCCGGAGGCCAGGCCCGGGTTGCTGCAGCTCCCGCGCTCGGAACGGACCCGGGAGCCTGACTCCCAGGCCAGCCGCAGCGTGACTGGCTGTGTGAGCTAACCGTATGACTGGACCCCTCGGCGCTCACGTTTCCTCTTCATCGAAACGGAGAGCCTCCATCCTGGTTGTGAGGCTTGTGTAAGTTGACCCGGGCCCGGGGCTTCCAGCAGCCCTGGGAACATCCCAAGTGTTGGATAAATGTGAGCGCTCAGCTTTGTTACCCTTGGTGGGTTTTATGGAGATGTCAGTGGACTTGCCTTACCTGAATTTAGCTCTGAACTTAACAATAGAAAGAAAAATAACAGTTCCAGTCTTGAAGGTCGTGCTGCCCGGGCAAGTGTGACCGAGCATGGCGGCACCCCTCCATGCACACTCTCTGGTTTCTTTGGGTAACAGTACCTCCTGTGCAGTACTTACCCTGGAGATGAAAGCTCAGCTGGACACTCTGGAAGACAAAAGTGGGGCTGTCAGACACAGCAGATGTTCGGCATTAAAAATGTTTTTCAATGGCACTTGTTAAAGCCCAAGGACCATCACTGTCTATCCAGGAACCAGAGTAGTGGGTTTGTAGTGAGAGAGACAGACAAGGCTCACCTGGAACACATGGGCAGGTGGGGTCAGAGGGTGGAAAGTTACCAAGAGGAGGTGTCGGGGGACCCGGGAGCCCCCACCTGTGTGGTGAAGGATGAGGAGCCTGGTGGGCCCTGGGGACTGGATGTTTAGAGTGGGGTTCCCACTGCACTGAGCAGGGACCTCACTGACACCTGGTTTCACCAGCATGAGTCCAGGTGGGGCTGGAGAGGACTCAGGAACCTGGAAAGATTAGCCAAGTGGGGCCAGGTGTGACTTGGTTGCCTCGCATGCTAGTGGCCCTGGGTTTGATATCCAGCACAGCAAAGAAAAAAGACCAAGTGGAGGGTCTTGATGAATAACCAGCCTGCTTCCAGATGCCCTGCCCCCTTGAAGGCTCCAGGTGCAGGGTCCTCTGTGGGCCTTTCTGTGCTGCCTGGTGTCCAGCCCAGCCTGAGGCAGCAGCCTCCTGCCAGCCCCAGGCCAGTGTCCCAGGAGCTTTCCACACATAGACCCTCGGAGCTCTGGCAGTAAGACAGATTGGCTGTTGTTCTGGAGGCTGTCTTTACCTCTGGTGTATGCCCTGGGGTCCCTGCCAGCTCGCACCCCACTTTGGTTCACACCCTAACCCTCCTCCCAACTTCAGGGCTCTCAAATTCCCATATTCTCAAAGGGATGCTCCTGCCTTGCCACATGAGGCCCAGCCAGGTTTCTGATGACCAGGTGCCTTCTGGAGATGTCCCTCCTCCGCTGTTCTCTGCTTGGGAGTCTAACTCCCCCATGCCAGCTACCAGCTCTGTCAGCAGCCCTTGAGCTGCTTTGAACCCACATCACCCCCTTCTCGGCTGCTTCCTTTAGAACATGTATCCCAGTATTAATGCTGTGGTTCTCTGTAGCTGCTAAGCCAGCTTCTGCTCAGATCCACGTCCATTGTCTCTTGACTACCCTGAGTGGGCCTGGGAGCTCTGTGTGTCTGCTGTCCAGCTGGGCAGTACTATCAGCCCAACGCCAAGAGCCTCCCCATGTGTTGCCCCAGGAGCTGACTTGGAAGGCCCACAGGTTCTGGGCCCCAGGAGCCTTGTGACCCCATCAGGAAGTGTGTCCTCCAGCTACTGCTTCCTGCTGCCCAGCAGCTGCCTCCCGGGTGCTGTGGTGGGCGAGGAGCAGCTGTGCCTGGGTCTTCGCCCAGGCTGGAGCTGATTCTGAACTGTGGCTGTTCTTGGCTTCTCAGCTCTGCTCCAGCCTGGGAGGATGCAGAAGGCCACACCCTGAGTCCATGAGGGAAGCCTCACCCACTGCTGCCCACTTCCCCTGATAGACCTAACCCCCAAATGCTGGGCTCGTCCAGGTCACTGGCCTCAAGTCTGTAAGACCAAACACTTCCCAGCACCCCATGTACATTCCTGACCTTGCTGTGGGGAGGACAGCAGCTTGTTGGAAAGGGCTGAGTCCCTGCGCAGCCGTCCCACACCAGAGGGCAGGAAAGCCTTCTGTGGCCTGGCCACTGGTGCTCCTTCTTTGGAGGGCACCCACGTGTTGATGGGTGAGGTGGGCAGAAGCCTTGCCCTGCGGCCCCTTACCTCGGCCTGGCCAGGCTTCCTTGACTCTGCTGAGGTCCTCAGGCTCCTGCAAGATCCTAAGCGCACTTCCTCTACACTTTCTGAATGGGGAGGGAGACACATTTGAGGGAAATTAAGCCAGAGATTGCCAAAGACTCTGAAGTCATGTGATCCCCATAAAAGGGGATCTGGGGGCTGGATATCATCCCGATGGTACAGGGCCAGAGCCTTCCAAGAAACTGAGGCAGCATGAAGACCCTCTCTTAACCCTAATTTTTGCGACCAGGCCAAAGATTTCAGTCACTCAGAGCAAGAGGAATGATTTATTGAAGGGATGGGGAAGGGGGAAAAGGACAGTCCCAAGGGAGAGAGGGGGTCCTCAGGAAGGAGAGGGACAACGTGCCTTTCTTGCACACCAGCTTTACTGGGGATCCCAGGGAAGTTTCCAGAGTCCTGCCTAGGTCCCCCTCTTGACTTTTGACTGACAGCAGGATGACATCAGACTTTGAAGTCTCCACTGCCATAGCCACTCTAGGTCACCTGGCCCATGCTGACCAGTTCTAACTGGATTCTTGTTTTTTAAAGAGAGAATTTTTTAATATTTATTTTCTAGTTTACGGCGGACACAACATCTTTGTTGGTATGTGGTGCTGAGGATCGAACCCGGGCCGCACGCATGCCAGGCGAGCGCGCTACCGCTTGAGCCACATCCCCAGCCCATCTAACTGGATTCTTAACCGTACATTCTTGCAGACTTTATGGTTAGGAGGAAATGTTCTTGTCTCCCTTAGTTTCAGGAGCTGGTCACAAACGTCCCCTGGGTTCTTCCCTGGACAGTACCTCAGGCCTGCATTTCTGCTGCAGTTAACAGGTAGTTTGCTGAGGAATGTGACTTAGCCTGTCACCAGACCAGGCCGGGCTGCAGGTAGATGGCTTCTTGGAAAAGAAAGCCCGTGGGGGTCAGCACCCTGGGTGGTCCACAGAGTCCCTCTCTCACCTCGTGTCCCTACCCTGCTTCTCTATCTGGTCCCCAACACCAAGAGAGCTGAGCTGAGGAGAGCAGGGTGCTGGCAAGGACATGCTTCTCTTGGGCCAGGTGTCCTCAGCACCCCAGGCTTCCTACTGCCACATCACTCCTGGAGGTAGATGCTCTGGACTTAACTGGACAGTGTCCAGGACAGCGACATTCCCTCTGGCTGCACAGATGTTGAGCACACCCTCTCACACTCACTCCCACAGACTACCTGGGCTGGGAGTCAGCACCTCCAATCTGCGGCCCCCAGAAGTGTTCATCCTGGTGGCCAGCCATTGAGGACATGGATTTGGATCAGCTGGACCTGAACCCCAGGATTATTGCTGCAGTTAAGAAAGGTATTTTAACTTGCCTAAGACTGAAGTTGTCACGTGGATATGTGGGTGTGTGCGCAACTTGATGTAGAACAAGGTCACAGAAGATCGACTTTCCACGGTGTTCCCCTGAGACCCCGACCCCGACTGTGGCCTCAGCATTGGGACATGCTGTGGCTCCTCCATGTGCATTGATGGAAGGGACTTTTGAGGTCCTTCCCATCACTGCACACGTGGGTGTGGCCTAGGAAGGGGAGCGAGTCACCTGTTCGCTGTGGCTCCTCAGCTGCTCTGCAGTCTGCACAAGCTGTCTCCAGGCACTGTTCCTGATCCCCTCGCCTTTCCTGTCCCCTGGAGCCTCAGGACACTTGGCACACTCAGGGCCTTGCTCCTCTGCCTGTTGACCTCTTCTCCTGCTGGTGGTGGCCTCATGATCGTAGGGTGGCTGCAGACACCACACTTGCAGTCTGGGACATCTGCCATCTGCTGGCTGTCCCCAGAGCCTCCCTCAGGCAGCATTGCTTGCTGGGAAGCCATCTTCCTCTGGCCCCTCCTGTCCTCTGCAGATCTCCTTCAGAGCGTGCCTCAGGAGTTCCATTCCTGTGGTCAGTCCCACCTGTCCGGACTGGAGCCTCCTGTCCGTGGCTGATGGTGGTATCTGGCTCTATCCCCCACTCCCTGTGAGCCCTTCGTCCTCCACTCCCCCATCGCCTGGGCGTGTGTGCAACATTGTTTTTCTTTCCACTAGTGCAGAAGTGGAGAGCCATGCCCGCCCAGCCCAGAGCCTCCCCTCCTCCCCTTTCTGGTTTTGACCCCAGGGCCTTGCACACCTAGGCAGGTGACATCCACTGACTGTTTGAGTCTCGCTGTGTCACCTAAAGCCCCTGCTGCAGCCTCTTAGGAGCTGACACCAGGGGCACATGCCACTTGCCAGGCAGCACTGCCCTCTGGAGACATTTCTAGGGGGTGGACATTTGTGACGGAGGCCACCTCACAGCACCCAGAACTTGCCCGCCTGTCTCCAACTGCACTGGGGGCACAGGAAGGTGCAGTGAGGGCACTGTCCCTGAGCCTCCTCCCCCACTGCCCTGCCCACTCCACCCGACTGCCCAGGGCTGGCTGCAGGTGGTCCCTGACCTGAGGCAGGGCCCTGCCAGGCGGTGCCGCCTTGCCTTGCCTCCCGTGAGCACCGTCCGACTCCTGGTCTTTCCTGGTGTCAGCCAGACTGAAGGCCGTGAAGGAGGTCCTGCACTTCTCTGGAGCTGACCTGCAGAGACTGACCGGCCTGTCCAGCCCTGATGTCCAGCACCTGCTGACAGCAGCCTCCTCACACCTGCGTGGGGGCCCCATCCTCACAGGTAGGTGGAGAGTGTCTGGCAGATACCTGGGGTCCGTGCCAGGAGCCATGGGGGTCCCCAGAGCCATGGGGTCCCAGGGCCAGGTCCTGCCACAAGACGTCCTGCACTGGGGGAGGGAGGGGCACCTGGGGCTGCTTTCTTGGGTCAGAGAAGAGCTGAGGCTGCAGGTGTGGGGTGGGGTGGGGTGGGGGTGGAGCAGATGGTGCAGCAGTGCCCAACTGGGGCGGCAGAGGGACCTGCCCAGGGCCACCGCCACAAGAGTGGGAACCAAGTGCCCACAGAGCCAGGCTCCTATTATCAGTGTGCAGGGCTGCCAGCTCCCTGTGATCTGGTGCCTGGCCAGGCAGGGGTCCACTGTGCCCTCCCTTGCAGACACTCAGTGGTCCTGGGCACCCACTCAGCACATTGCTGCGGCTGGGACTGGAGCCTGCCTCAGTGCTGACCTGCCCAGGCTGGGCACAGGGGGCTGCTACTCCTGGCCCCACTGGCTCTGGACCTTTCCCTGGGTCCTCACCTCACCCCAGGGTGTCAGCGTGACCAGCAGATGGCTGCCACATGTGTGTACGTGTGCGTGCTTATGCGAACACACCTGTGGTCCCAGTGGGGCCCAGAGAGGGCTCAGGCCAGGGACTGCACAGCCCCTCCCACAGAGCTGCCCTCGCAAGGACGATGATCCTGGGGTCTGAGTGGCCTTGGCTGCTGAGACCATTGTGGGATGCTGCACAAAGCCTCCTGCTGTGGGACATGCTTCAGAATGATTGTTAGTTGTGCCTTGTTGGTTTTTAGCCGACTTCAAGCCTAATCAGATCTCTGTGCAACCCTGGGGACTGTCGGGGTTTGAGGCGCATCTTAATTTCACGAGATCTCTGGCAACAGCCAGCTGTGGTATCCAGCACCACTCAGCTCCGGGCCCAGGGTGGGCTTCAGCCTGGTGCCCTGTCACTGGGGGCAGCAGTCTCTCTGAGAATGTCTAGCTGCGTTGTTTGGCCAAGAACTGGGAAGTCTAGCAGGGGCAGGTTCTCCTGGGTTCTATCTGGCACACAGCCACGTGGCCAGGCCACCTCCCCTCTGCCCACCCAATGTGACCCCCTTGCCAGCCTTCTCACACCTGCAGTCTGGACAGGGGTGGGGCACTGGGCAGGAAGCCATGTGACCCCACCCCTCCCTGCAGCGCTGCACCTGTACCAGCAGAGGGAGCGCTTCCCCGCGCAGCACCAGCGCCTGAGCCTGGGCTGCCCCATCCTGGATGGGCTCCTGGGCGGCGGCTTGCCCCTGGAGGGCATCACAGAACTGGCTGGCCGCAGCTCAGCTGGGAAGACCCAGCTGGCACTGCAGCTCTGCCTGGCTGTGCAGTTCCCACCACAGCACGGAGGCCTGGAGGCTGGTGAGTGTCCACCCTCCTCCTGGGGCAGGGAGGGTCCTGATCTGGTGGCTCTGGGGTCCTGGCTCTACTTTCAGCTGCTTCCCAGTAAGTGGGCTAGTGGCCGCCTCAGGCGTTTCCCAGGATTCCCATCTTCCTCTTGTAGAAGAATAAGGGGAAGGAGAGCTGGGGCCTGGCTACCTTCAGAGGCAGCCTCCACAGACCTGAACCCTCTGGCATCTGGTCGCCAGGGTCACTGGCCAGCCCTCGAGGTTGCCACCCAGTGTGAGCCCTGCAACATATCACACCCACCTGCCAATGTCCCCTGCAGAGTATGTGGCCACAGCCAGAGTGCAGGGCCAGGGCACGTGACACATCTACCCCTGGGTGACAGTCAGTGTCTGGAGCCTCCGGAGGGATGGTCAGGAGCCCAGGACAACTGAGACACCAGCTGCCACACTGTGCGCACGCGCAATAACCTGCACCATGAGTGGCCAACATGACCAATTCCCAGAGCTGGGCTGGTGTCCCTTCAGTCCCACACCTGACTGCCCCCCAGCATCACGCATGTCCCCAGCAGTCACACACCAGGTCCTTGCTCCCTGGTCCTCTCCATCTCTAGAGGCACGGGGCAGCGACCCTTGTGGTCTGGGCTCCTATCCCCTGGTCCACAGGGATGTTGGGCATTTCCTGTGCCTGATGGCCTTGCAGACACATCTCTTGGGGTCCTTGCCATATTGGAACTGCCTTCTTATCGAGTTTTAAGAACTCTGTGCCCTGGGCACACAGCCTGACCACGTGTTCTCCTGTGGGTCCTCTTTGGTTGCTTGTGCTTAGTGTCAGTTAAGGTCATGAAGATTTATTCGGGTTTTCTCCTAAGAGTCTTGGCACCCACGTGTGGCCCATTCTGAGTGCATTCTTGCACCTAGTGTGAAGTCCAGCTTCGGTCCTTTGCAGGTGTACGTCATTCGGTCATCCTGGCGCCATCTGTGCAGAGGTTCTTCCTCCCCCTGAGCCCTCTGGCCTCTGTGATCAAAGTGAGATGCCCACCAACACAGGGTTTGCCTGGACGGCCCTGGCTCTCAGTGCAGGCTCTCAGCATGCCCTGGGCACAGAGTCTAGGCCCAGGCAGCTGCCAGGGGCTGCACAGGGCCAATGACCCTGTTCTCACCACTTGTTCCAATCACCACTGAGGTGCAGTGTCAGGAGCCCAGAGAGTGGAGCAGAGGGTCTCTGTAGGTCCAAGGGAGGGACATCTTCAAAAGCCCCTTGGCCCTGCCCATCCACTTGTTCCCCTGCCCAGCCAGGGGGTGGAGGGAGCAGGAATGGGCAGAACAGGAGCCCACCTGTAGCCATTCTGGCCCCGGGCTCAGGGCAGCAGGTGTATGCACCTGGGTATCAGAGCTGAAGTCCAGCCGCGTTCCCAAGGGAAGTGGCTGCAGGTGGGACCGGAATTGGCTCTGGTCCGCCAGCTCAGGCTGGAGGTGAGGATGTGGAGCAGCAGAGATGGGAGCAGGAAGATGTCTGTGGTGTGGCCCTCTGAAGCCGCGGGTCCTCTGAAGCGTGGCGCATGGCTTCCCAGGGGCCGTTTACATCTGCACGGAAGACGCCTTCCCCAGCCGCCGGCTGCAGCAGCTCATGCAGCAGCAGCAGCTCCTGCGGGCAGACGTGCCGCAGGATGTGTTCCAGAGCATCCGCTTCGGCAGCCAGATCTTCGTGGAGCACGCGGCCGACGCGGTGAGTGTCTCTGTGGTGCTGCAGCAGCCAGGACAGTGGGGGACAGGTGGGGACGCGTGGCCAGGTGGGGTCAGAGGGTAGAAAGTTACCAAGAGAAGATGTCAGTGGTCGGGGACCAGCCCCCACCTGGGTGATGGAGGATGAGGAGCCTGGTGGGACGTGGGGACTGGATGTGGAGAGTGGGATTCTCGCTGCAGTGACTGAGCAGGAGCCTCGCTAACACCAGGTTTCACCCGCATGAGCCCAGGTGGGGCTGGAGAGGACTCAGGAACCTGGTGACTTGGGCCAAGCAGAGGGTCTGGGCCTGAATATGCCTGTGGCCCCGCAGGCAGGGCACTGCCCACTGTGCATTCTTTGAGCAGCACTGTGCCATCTGGCCCAGACTTAACTGGGCTGGACGTTCATTCGCCAGCGCCCCCAGGAGGAAAGAGTGGGAGAGTAGCCCAGGTGGGACCAGGGCGTCCCCTGGTGCAGGGAACCTCTGCCATCCCCTTCTGCTTCTGATGGTGTCTGTCCTGGTGAGTGTGGCACTGCCCCTCCCGGCCAGCAGGGCTGCACCAGACATGAACATGGAAGGCAGAGCCCACCTTTGAGAATTGCTATGGAAAGACGCTTTCAAGTAAAGGATGAGGTGTATAGACTTTTAATTTTTAAAATTTACAATAAAATACATTATCACACAGTGCAGGAGCTAGCAAAGAGCACAGGGAGGTCAGGCAGGCACAAGACATGGATACCCTGTCCCTGAGAGCCTTCCAGGGAGGGGCAGACTGCACCTGCCTGCCGTCCCCTCAGGGCTGCCTGGGTGGCACCTGCCCAGCCAGCTGATTGCCTCTCCAAGGCCTTGCCAGTGGGGTGGTTCATTATTAGTATGGCGCTCCGCGGTCGTGGTCAGGAGAACTAAGTTAGCGCTGCAGCCCCAGCCAAGGGCCCTCCCAGCCTCAGCCTGCCGGTCCCAGGGCCAGCTCCGGGGCTGCACAGGGCAGCGTCCTGGTACCCTAGAGCAGAGCAGGCCAGTATCACTGCAAGAGAAGGCAGCAGGTCAGGCCAGGCCCTATTCTGGAGACAGCTCAGGGACTCCCCACTCTTGCCTGGAAACAGGTGGCTTAGGGCTGGGGGACGTAGGGGACCTGTGCGTTCATCTCTGTAAAAGGAGCCCCCTTTTGCAGAAGCAGGGCCTTAGGCCATGCCTGTCCCCCTCCACCTCCTCTGTGGCCTTGGCGGAGGCCAGTGTATGGAACTCACGTTAGAATTGGCATCCTCCAGGCTGCTGCTGTCATTCTCCACACAAAGAGGCTCCGCTGGGGATGCCCTGGGGAGAAGCACAGACCTGGTATCACGCTGGGCTGGACTCCAGGCCCTCGCAGCTCTTTGGAGCTGCAGGTGCCACAGCCTGTGTGGCACGGCACAGCTGGCTGGGATGATCTGCAGACCTGGAACTGGTGCCTGTGTCCTCGGGCCTGCTCACCCATGTGTTCCTGCCTCATCCCCTCCACCATGCAGACCTCTGCCATCATTAGCCACCTACTGCATCACAGCCCACCTAGCCCTGGGGCCAGAAAGGTCCCCAAACGGAGCCCTGAGGAGGGTCTGCCTTGGAAGGGGCTCATTTCCACCCCTGGCCAGGGCTGTGTGAGCACAGGGTGGTGGAAGGGCTGGCCCCCACCTGCATGGTCTCCCAGGGTGCAGCCCCTGCATATGGTCCTGGCACTTGACACAGTTAAATTTGGGGGCAGTGCCTGCCTTATGAAGGATAGACTCTGGGACCCCTGCTCAGACCTGCTTGATGGGCACACCTGGTTATCAGGTGGCCACCAGCTCTGGCCTTTGTAGATGCGTCTGGCATTGAAGGAGGTGGGCTGGTCTCTGATGGGAGGTGAGATGACAGCCCCAAGGCAGAGAAGGGCTGCCCGAGTCTGGTGTGAGCACAGGCAGTTCAGGGAAGGCTGTGCGCGGGGGTGGGATGATGCTGCAGAGGACCCCTGCTCGGAGGGCCAGCGGAGGGCACAGTGCCAGCGGAGAGCTGGGTAGGCCTCGAGCTTATCAAACAGGAGCCTCTGGAGAGACGCAGAGGTGGAATGCAAGGCTCTGGTGCAGTGTCTGGGGAGGACACAGACAATAGGGCAGTGCCAGGGGACCTGGGCACCTGGAGGGGCCATGATGCCATCCCTAACTCCCACAGGACACCTTGCTGGAGTGTGTGAGCACCAAGGTCCCCGTCCTCCTGTCACGGGGCATGGCCCGCCTGGTGGTGGTAGACTCTGTGGCAGGCCCCTTCCGCTGTGAATTTGATGGTCAGGCCTCGGCCACCCGGGCCAGGCACCTGCAGTCCCTAGGGGCCACGCTGCGCCGGATGAGCAGCACCTTCCGGAGCCCTGTGCTCTGCATCAACCAGGTGGGCCAAGGCCAGAGCTACTTGCTGTGAGCCAGGGAAGGCAGGGTGGGCAGCACACCAGGAGTGGGGCAGTGGCGTGGGAGTGTCCGTGCACCTTTCTGTGTTGACACAGAAACTTCCCAGAGACCTTCAGCCACCACAGCTGACCCCACTGGGCTTTTTCCAGGTGACAGAGGCTGTGGAGGAGCAGCGCGCAGCACTTGGGCCACCAGGGTAAGTGCTGGCACCTCCTGGCACTGAGCGCAGGAGGGGGACACTGTTTCCACAGCAGCAATGGCCTGTTCTCCATGTTGCAGACCCTGGGACGAGCACATTTCCCCAGCCCTTGGCATAACCTGGGCCAACCAGCTCCTTGTGAGGCTGATGGCCCACCGGCTCCGCGAGGAGGAGGCCACCCAGGGCCCCCCTGGCCACCCGGCCCGGATCCTGCGGGTACTCTCTGCCCCTCACCTGCCCCCCTCCTCCTGCTTCTACACAATTGAAGTGGAAGGGGTGCGAGGGGCACTGAGGGCCGAGTCCTGCTAACGTGGACCAGGTCCCAAGAAGCCCAGAGTCTGGCTGAGCCCTGGAAGCGGCCAGTACAGACGCACAGCACTGCAGTCCACCAGGGTCAGCGCACCATCGGTCCTCCTCAGACAGAGGTGAACAGCGAGCTGAGGCTGCACCCCCTCTCCCACCTCACCCACCAGCTTGCTGGCCCTTGGCGGACAGGAGACTCATAGGGGCTGGGGGCTCTATAGAGACTCACAGGGGCTGCTCTGGGCCCGTCCTCAGTTTGCCCCACCCACACCCTGCTGGTCAGAGTTGCCAGCCTCCCCTCGACCTGGGAGCCTGTGTCCTGCAGGGTGGTCCTCAACCCTGCTAAAGCTACCCGCACACACTGCCCTGGACCTCTGGTCACCTCAACCACCCCCCGTGGTGTAGGCAACTTTGGGGAAGCTGATGAAAGGATACAAGGAACCAGCAACATGCACCTTGGGGGATGCAGCCAGATGTTTGCCAGGACCACCTGCACAGGCCAGCCTAGCCTCCCTTCTGGCTAGAAGGGTGGACCCTGGAATCTGACCACCTGGCCATGACCTGAGGGACATGGCCTCTTCACAGGCAGGGCTGCGAGTTAACAGTGGGCTTCTCATTAAGAAGCTGCTGTCTGCTAGGTACTGCGCCTGTGACCTAAGCCATCCCTGCCGCTGCTCTCCAGTGGAGAGACTGAGGCACAGGCCAGCCAAGTGGCTGGGAGGTCCTGCAGCCTTAAGACAGACCCCAGGGCCCCTGCAGGGAGAGCCCCCACTAAAGATGGGAGGCTGTGCGTTCCTCCAGGTGAGACAGTCCATGTGTGGGCGTCACATCACCAGCTCCCCAGAGCACCATGGCCCCAACAGGCCAAGACTCACAATCACCAAGCTGTTCTGGGGCTGGACTTTCCCCGAACGGCCTTCCTGCAGAAGTGCAGGGGCTCCACGGCAGCAAGTCAAACACTGTTTTGTGTAACCAGAGAATTCCAAGTGATTTTCGAGGCAAAATCTATCAATTAGAAAATAAACTACAGCTCTCGTCCACTCAGCAGAGGACGAATGCACCTGCCTGGCTTGTGGTCTGCACAGGGTCTGCTCTGCAGGCGGCCTCTGGGGAGGCCCTGGGAGCCCCTGGCCCTGCAGGGTCCTCTGCCTGTCCCCCTTAGAACGCCCGAGTTCCTGCCCCCAGCACCACGGAACCACCCGGCATGTGGAACCACCCTGCACATGCTGCGTCTGCTGGCCAGCACAGCAGGGGCTGGGGTGTGGACACCCCGCTCTCAGAAGTCTGATCACTGTGCTGCTGCAGAATGCAAACGTGAGCCCCAGAATCCAGGACGCCTGGACCCCGAGGCACAGACAGTCTCTGCAGCTACCTGTGTTCCGTGAACTCAAAGAATTCCTGGTGGCATGGTACCCCTCACAGCTTTCACACCAGATGCAGGGGTTTATTTTTTTAATTCTTTTAAGAAAAAAGTAAGGTACAGGTTTAATCTCCTCCAACCCTGTCAATACCAGGACCACTTGGGAGGAAGTCCACGCAGTGCCCAGCCCAGCCCCAGGTCTGGCTTCTGCCTCCCTGTGCTGCCTACCTGGGAGCTCTCCTGTGACATCTATGGATGATGGTCCATGAAGTGACTAGCACACTTGGCCCTGGGCAGCAGCTGCTCCACCTTCCTACCACTGTTAGGTGGTGGTGAGGGTAGATTCCCCGGGCGGGCAAGGCAAGCGCTCTACCACTGAGCAACACCCAGCCTTTGTGAGGCACAGTCCCACTAAACTGCCCAGGGTAGCCTTGAACTTGTGATCCTCCTGCCACAGCGTCCCCAGTGTGCACCACCTGGCTTAGATTGGCTTTTAACTTAGGGTCCTCTCTCCACCAACGAGGACACTGAGGAGTGGGGACATGGCCACTTCTTTCCTAAGAGCATTAAGATGCAGACGACCACACTGGAGACAGGCTACCCGCAGCCCCAGGTCCCATGCAGCTCCCCCTGTGACTGAAGTGTGGCTCCTTGGGTGCCACAGGTTTTGCCCCCCACCTGCGTTCCCACAGAGACAGCCCAAGGCCATCTGGGCTGGGCCAGGTGCACAGCAGTGCATCCGCAGGGGCCTAGCTCTGTGCTCTGGGTGCTCACAGCCTGGAGTGGAGGGAGCTGGGCCTGCAGCTTGTCACACTGTGGAATGTCCTAAACCTCACTAGACAGCATTTAGTAAATTAGTTCCCGACCCCTCAGTGCAAGCCTAGACAACAGCCTCCAAGCGGCAGTACAGAAGGAAGGCTGGCCAGAGCCCTGGGGCACACGCGGGCCTGCCAGGAGCAGACACCCTTCCCAGTGCCACAGTTGGCAACCAGAACTGATACCCAGTCACAGGGCACATGAAGACATCTCAAGTCCAGCTGCTGCAAAAACCCCCATTGCTGTCACCTCCGGCCCTTCCAGCAGCCCACATCCAGCATACCAGCCCCTCGCCCAGCAGCATGCAAAGGGATGCTTCAAGGTAGCTGGAAGCAAACAAGGTAGGGCCATGGCTGCTGCCAGGTGAGCACTGAAACCCCACGTCCCGGCAAAGGCTGCACAGCCTAGGATGCACCTGGCACCCGGCTCCCTGAACCTGCCGTGGGTTCACAGCCTCCTGTGGCTCACACGCTGCCTGAAGCAGCAAGCTTTTGAGGTGGATCTGAATGGTTCTCGTGAAAAATCCACCCTTCAAAAGCTTTTCAAAAAATGAAAGACACGTGTCAAGGTGCTTAGCTGAAGGGGCCAGCAGGCAAGGCTGGGACCATACCCTGTCAGTCACCATGCTGGCCCTGCAGAGGCCCTGAGGGAACACCGCGAGGTAGAGCCTGACGAGCCTCCTCCCTGCCACGCCGTCTCTCCTGCACTGGTTTCTCTAACAGATACCTTGAGCTCCCTTCCGAGAGGACATTCTCTGTGTCTCTGGTTCATTACAGACTTGTCACAGTATCAAAGTCTAAAAGAGGCCTGGGATCAGGGCAAGAGGGAGACAGATGCAGGCGTGTCCGGCTCTCATGTTGGTGGCTCTCGGGCGCCAGATGCAGAATTCTGGGGCATGGCTGCCCACTCTTTTCTAAAGGCAGCCCCTGAGGTTGGCCGTCACTATCTAGGAAAGAAAGCTCGGCCACCACCAGGGCTGCGAGGGTCTCAGTGCTCTGTTAGTCTCGGGGATCCTATTCAGCTCTGTCCTGACCCTCAGTGCCCAGGTCAGTGTGGCTGGCACTCAGAGCTCTCGAGTCTGCCCAACAGTTACTTCGTTCCTGCATGAAGAAAACAAAACGTCATGCTTAACCAGCAACCCCAATGGCGCCAGCTCCGTGGGGTCCCAGGCCTGGCCTACTCCTCGGCTCTTCAGCTCCAGTGCTCAGACCTGGAGGCTAGAGGTCTGCATCAACCACAGCCTTTGGGCTGGGCCACAGCAGTGCGCAGTTGTGGGGTGGTCCCCAGCACCGAGACCTCTCCATCTCACTGCCAGGAGTGCTCAGTGTCCTCCAGTGGCTGCCCGGAGCCCTGGGGAAGCTCTGGGCAGTGCCTCCCAGGTGCTGCCAGGCCCTCCTGTCAGTGACCACTGAAGGGCTGCCAACTCTCCAGGTGTGGTATCTGGGAACCAGCAACTGTGGGTGAGCTCTGAGCAGAGGGAGTCAAGGCCACTGGGGCTGCCAGGTCTACTTGGAGACCTGAGCAACAGGGCCAGTTTCTGAAGCCCCCAAGGGATGGCCACACCAGATGTTCTAGAGAAACAAAAAACAAAACAAAAAGGCCACTTCTGATGCAGACAGAGGCCAAGATGAAAACAAAGTGCACTGCGTGTGTGCGGTGTAGTCCGCGGCCAGGCACTGACATCTTAGTGTCCAAACGCACACCAGCCGTGTGCCACCTGGTGCTGGCCATCTAGAGGACTGGGTTACAGCTCAACTAGGCAAAGGACCAGTTAGAGACTGAAATCATGATTCCTCACGTGAGAATCGGTCGAGCTTTGACATTACTCTATCAGAACAAATCGCTTGAACTAGGTCAAGCCACATGCAAGATCACTGGGTTAACCCCTCTCCCATGGGTGTTCGCAGCTTGAGCATCCCTGGCTCACACAACCAACGTGGCAAGTAGGAAGGGCAGGCTGGCACAGCCGGCCATCCGACTCATATCCCTGCCGCATGGGCAGAACGGCTCGGCGCTGAGCGGCCAGGGCAGGACAGGGAAGACTCCTTACTTGGGAATGATCTTCTGCAGCCTCGCCACCCACGTTAAGAGCATTCAGAGAACTGGCATGCTTCATGCTGCGACACCGACGCGGACATGCAAGGACAAATGGATCAGCATGTCAACCAGCCAGCAGGACACTGGGGTCCCTGGGGACTGGGCCTTCCCTGGAAGTCCCTGCTGTTTTATGCCCCAGACAAAAGCCCAGTTTCCTGCATCTCCCAACAAAGAGCCCATGGTTCTCGGACACACCAAGCCCCTCTGCCATGCCTGCCCTGGGGCTCTGGAGGCCTGGGGGGCCTCATGCAGGGCTCAACCCACCCAGGCCAGACACGGAGCTCACTGTGAACATCCATGAGACACATGAGTATGTTCTGTATTTCATACTTTTTATATATTAGGAAAAGCAATTTTATCATCAGTAAGAAAAACTCTGAAGGCAGTATTTCTTACTTTAGAAAACCAACATTTAAAACAAATTTTATGGCTTTATGTGTAAAAAAACACAGCCATTTATATATACATTCACTTTCCCCACCGTTTGATGACTACAGTACTTGAGCTGGCCTAGGAATGACCTGTAGCCTGGGTTTAGATCACGGAGGCTACAAAAATCACTGCACTGTTCACCTCCTTCACGGACACCTCTGGACACGAAGCCACTTCCACTTTCACACAGTGACGCGGTGCTGAGGTCACTGGAGTGCTCCCGTGGGACCCTGGTTCTAAACGTGGCTGCATACCAGTGAGCATGGGGACACAGAGGACAAGGGTGCCCAGCCAACACCTGTGGGCCAGCTCTCGCTGACACAGTGACACGCAGACCACAGCTTACCTTTCCCCAAGCAGAACCCACCCAGGGTGTCCAACAGAACGGACTGTCCAGCAGCCGCCCGGATGCTGCCAGAGGCCCCCACTAGTTCTCCTCTACCTAGGCCACTCCAGACCAAGTGCAGCCACATCAGCTCAGCCCTGTCCACAGCTCGACTGCTCTCTTCTCCCTGCAGCCAGCTGGTTTCTTCTAAGAAGGCAATGCAGCCTTCTCCCTCAACTCTGCAGGATGAAAGCAGCGGCGGGACCCCTCACAGTGACTCTGTCTTTCACTCTGGGGCATCAGGATGATGGCACGCAAGTCCAGCTCAGCAGTGGGCCACCAAAGCCTGCTCCTGGAACGTCCAGTCAGCAACTCCTGTGGCAGCCCCAGGCCAATAGGCTCAGCCCCACCCAAGCACTGGCTAGAAAAGCAAGTGCTGGGGCCCCCAGAAGCCAACAGCAGGACACCAGGGAGGGCCAGGCAGCCCATGGGAGTGCCCGAGAACACTGGCCTTGTGGTCTCATGGGATGGGAGCCCCAAGGCCACTGAGGACGCACTGGGCTGTGTGAGCACAGACACCACTGCCATCCTCAGGCTGACCCTGCAGCAGCACTGGACACAGTGCAGGGCGGCCGCACTCAGCATGTCAGAAGCCAGGTCTTGGAAACAACAGAAAGATGCTGACTGCTCTCACGTGGGAAGTGTGGCCGTGTCCCAGGGCTCAGAGGCAGAACTAGAGTGTGCACACCAAGGCCTTCAAAACGTCCACAGCCTCAAGCCACCAGGGTGCCTCCCTCTGAGGAACTAAAACCCTGGATAGGGTGTTCTGATGCACAAATTGTTCTGCTCAGAAAGGTCACCCTGCAGGGGCAGACCCAGCAGCCGTGGGGCACTGTCGGCCCCTCCCAACATTGTAAAAAGGCAAACATCCAGCCGTTCCAGAGTCACTCAGTGTACCTGTCACTCTGTGTGACCTGTCACTCCAGGTCTGGGAACAATCAGACACCTCACCCCAAGGCAGTCCAGGGCCACCTTCCAAGTGAGAGAGCACAGCAGCACTGCACCTGGCCAGCCAGGGGCGTTGTGCCAGGGCCCAGGCGGTTTCCACCAGCTGCAGGGACCCTGACCTCCCCCACAGGTGTTCCTGAGGGGCCCACAGCAGCGTAGCACTGCTTCTGCCCAGGGACACCCAGCTCCCAAAAGCCACCAGAAGTTTTCACCCTCAAGTGGAGTGACTCCTAGAGGGACAGAGTGGCCAAGAAGGCCAAGCACAGAGTGGTGGCCACTGTGGACCCTCTGGCCAGACCCTCTACTGGCTACGGAGGCACCAGGTGTGGATGATGGCAGGGTCTCGGGCACAGGTCCTAAATGCCACTGAGGGGATCAGACTGGACATGGTTTTAAAGGGCAAAATAACAAACAGCTGAAAAGGACAGGACTTGGCATTTCTCACAGGTCCCTGGTGGACTGACAGCCCTGAGCTGACCAGAATTTCGACCACAGAAGGTTTCACGTGGGATCGCCTCCCCCCCACAGTGGTGGGCATTGAACCCAGGGTGCTCTACCACTGAGCATATGCCCAGCCCTTTTTATATTTTATTTTAAGACAGGATCTTGCTAAGTGCCTCCAACTTGCGATCCTCCTGCCTCAGCCTCCTGAGCTCCTGGGATTACAGGTGTATGTCGCTACACCCCGCTGAAAACTGGCAGTGTGGATGTGACTGTAGAGAAGAGTCCAAGACCCATGACTTAGGCCTTTCTTCAAACACATAGAAACTGAAAGTATGAAAATACAAACTCTTTTTATAAAAGCCATAAAACTACAGCCCTTCTTTCAAAACCCTTTTGGCTCCTGATAATGATATCTGCATGAGAGTTAAAGTAGTCATAGCTAACGTGATTTTGAAAGATTAAAATTTTAAAGGATCTGAACTAATGCTAATTAAAAAAAAAAAAGTAATGCCTATCAAGGGTAAACAAGTTCCAAACTCGCAGTGTTGTAGTATTCAATACCCATTTTTCCCAGCAAAGGCTTTCTTTGAACATGTAACAAAATTGAAGTCCACAAATTTCTTTTGAAGGCATCAATCCTTTGGGCCTCTAACAGGAAGTTTTACAATTATTTCCATCTTGGACAAAGATGGAACCTACTAAACCCCTCCCCGTTGCTGAATCTGGGCCCATGCAGGAGGTGCCTCAGGGGGCCTAGTGAGGAGCAAGGGCCTGGGTGGGCAGGAGGGCTGGGGAGATAGTTACCCGGGGTTCCTCGGCTCACTCTCTCGTGAACTTCCTCCCTTCAGCTTCCTAACCAGCTTCTCACTGCTGCGTCTAATGGAGGCCCGGAGTTTGCTAAAGGAACCACTGCGTTTTAAAGATCCAGTGCCATCCTGAAAAAAATGTGAACAAATGTGAAGCTGCAGGAGGACCCCCCCCAGGCCCAGCTGGGGGCAGACCAGGATGCCCAGGACGCCCAGCCCACCCAGCCCACCCAGCTCAGCCCAGCCATTCTAGTCCTGAGAAGCCACCAACTGGCCGTGGGCACAGAAATCCATCCACGTGCAGTTTCATTACAGATGAGCCAATGGTGGTGAGACCCCTTGAGTGCGGAGCAACTCACAGAAACCAAACCATCACATTCCCCAAGGCAAGTCAATTAGATTGCTGCCCTGAGACAAGGACAACACACACTTTAGGAAACTAGGGCAGCTTCGAGGAATGTCACCAAAATCAAATCCTGTGTTCAATAAACAGGTGAACATCTGGTCTAGACAGTGAATCCTCTGGACCCTTCCAGCTACAGGCAGCACCCAGCAAACAGAAGGGTCTCCTTCAATGTCGGTATCAATGTAGTGAGAAAATTAGGTGCAATGTTCATTTTCTACAAATAACTAAACATCCTCAGACACCCTGAAGAAAGCAAGTAAAGAGGGACCACCTGGCACCGTGACCAGCTCAGACACTAGGAATGAACTCCTGACAGAACCCAACAGAAATCAGACACAGAAGGAAATGTGTGTGAACAGCGACGTTTATTCTGAGAACAGCCCCTCGGTGGGACCCAAGGGACCCGTGGCTCAGGGGCTCTGCAGCACGGCGCTCATGGACCCAGCAGACAGACGCAGGACACAGGTCAGCCGGAGTGAGTTTATTAGAAGTTAGAAAGACACAAATACACACGTCACTGAGCACTTGAGGATTAGTAGAGCAGAGCAGAATCGCTAAACTTCACACAAGACTACACAGCAAACTACTGCAGCGTGTCCTGGAGGCCCTGCAGGGCCCCGCCAGGCCTCTAGCACAAGGGGGACGTGCAGCACATGCCCTACTCCTACAGCTCGCCACTGTCCACAGGTCACCATCATGCCACCATGGTAACTCCTGTGCGACACTTCTAACTACCTGGAATCAGAGTGAACAGCTAATCGCTCTTAATTTTTGAACTTGTGTATTACACAGTAAATGGATTTTATTAATACAGTTCTTATTACTAAATACATATCTGGCAAAGCTACATGTATACAGAAATCAGGAGCCCCCAAGAGGACAGCAGCACCGAGAGGAATGGCCAGTCACAGAGGTGCAGCTCTGACAAGCTCCTAGGGGCTGCTAGACACAGCGGGCAGCACTGAAGAGAGAGGGAAGCCGGAGAAGGCGCCACCCGTCATGCAGGAGCAGTGTGAGAGGCACACGGGCGGCTAGGCCTGTCAGACAGAAAGGAGAGAGAGCCACGTGAACCCGCGGTGAGGACAGGGCAGCAGATCACGCTCTGCACAGCTTGGTTACAGTACTTCTAGGTCACGGCTCTCACAGCACTGTGCAGCCTCAGCAATGGGCACTGCCTCTGCCACCTGCTTCTACCAGCCCTGCAGAGAGCAGGTGCCCAGCCCCAGGGCACCCTACAGAATATCGGTGGGTACTCCTGATGGTCGTCAGAGTAAAGGGAGCATTCTGGGAGTGCGGGCTGGCAAGTCAGAAATCTCCTTGAGGCCCACTGTGAAATTTCTCACAAGTAACTACGTCGAGCAGACTTGGCACTGGAAGGCATCTGCTGGGACCAAAATGTTGGCCACCTGGACCTCTCCGAAGTTCTCCCTCTTAAGCCTCTCCTGGTACCCCACACTGTGACTGCTCCCCAAGTCAGGCAGGACTCCCACTCTCTTAAAAACACTAACATCTTAGACATTTCAGAACTTAAGAACCACTGATTTTAAAAGTCGACAGCACATTTTAAACATGCAGTTGACATCCTAAATAAAATGAGTTTCCACGGGCAGCAAGGCCTCCTGGGTCTGGCCCGAGGACAACCGCATCTGACAGGAGCCCAGATGCAGGCCTGTCCCCAGCCACTTGACTCACCATGGGGCTCACGCTGAGCAAGTCACTTAACCAGCCCGAGCTTCATCTTTCTCATCTTTAAAATGGAAAAATAAAACTTGTTACCAAAGCCTCAAGAATGCTGGGAGGAAATAAATCAGAAGTTCCTGCTGCTCTTCACAGAAAGGAGGCTGGTGCTCTGTGCCTGCCATCCACTGTGCCCACAGCAGGTGCTCACCTTCCCCAAGCTTGACCCTAGGCTAACCACAGGGTCCAGAAGGATCTCAGGGTATGGGTACGCACTCACATGCACACGCACACACACGCTTGCAGCTGCTGGGGAGGAAGGTGACACTTGTGCAGGCCAGCCACCACTTCCTATGAGCCCTGCAACCAGGTCTGCAGCTGGTACTCAGGGCTGGGCTGGGCTGGGCCAGAGGTGGGCACATCTGCCCCCTGAGGGTTGGTCCCCACCCTGCATGTGCCACCTAAGGACGTGACCACCCAGAGACTGGACAGAACTCCACCGGACGGACTGGGAACTAGGAGGCCCCTGCATCCTGACACTTCTTTACATGCCATGAAGACATTCGTGTCACACAGGGGGCCTCTGAGCAGGGAGGCTGCAGGTGCTGCAGTTATTAAATTTCCCTTTTGGTATAATCTAGTTGTCTTCCTAGTGTAATTTTTCAAAAATAAAAATCTACTTCTAGTTAACCATTATCACCTTCCCCAATAATCCTGGGTAAAAGGAATTCAGTATATTACAAACTTAGTGAAATCTCAGCAAAGAGCAGCCTGGGAGAAAGGAGACAGCCAGGGCAGCTTCTGAGCTGGCAGCAGAACCAGCACAGGCCAGGGAAGGAGGCTCCCTGGGCACAGGGGGCTGGAAGCGCATCCTGACACTGGCTTAGTAGACCTCGACCCAGGACAGCCCAGAAGGGCCCCGTGGTGCCTGTGACTGAAGCACCCACTTCACAGGACACAAAGCCCCTGGACAGAGGCCAAGGAAGCTCAGTTTCACCCAGAAAAGGGTTCCCAAACGGGGGCAGCTGTGCTCACTCCAGGGGGCTCGGGAGCCCCAGCTGCCTGCGGAGCCCCAGGGAGTCGAAGCCTTGGCAGGGCAGACAAGAGAAGAGAGCTGTGCCTCCTCAGCAAGTGACCCCAGTGTTCAGACCTGACACCCACGCTCCCCAAGTCCTCAGCATGCCAGTGACCTTGCTGGCCTTCTCCTTTGTTCACATGACCCCGCTTAAGGGGACTCACAGACAGGAGCGCAGGGGCAATGATCAGGACCGTCTGCCTTATCTCTGACCATGGCACCCTTTGTTCTATGCCACTTCTGAATACTGAGAAAAACTAATGTCCTGTGGAAATGGCCACTGTCACTTAAGCAAAAGGCCTTGCACTGGCTCTGCTGAAGCTGCCACAACCCAAGAGAGTGACAGATGGTTTCCCCCACGTGGCGGGTTCCGAGGTTTTGAAGAGCACTGAGGAGCTGGGTGAAGCTCAGTGTTGGGGTGCTGGCCCAGCATGTGCCAAGCCTGGGTTCCCTCCCCAGCAACCCCTCCCATTATCAGATACAGAAATTCTTTTTCTAAAAATTAAAAAAAATTTATGCAAAACCACAATTTAAAATAAAAACTTGAAATCTGAGGTTAGAGGTGACTAGTGCAGTCTTGAAATCTGAGGTAAGAGGTGACAGGTGCACTCTTGACATCTGCCTCAACACCCAGTTTGTTTGTTTTATCTCAAATGCATAATCCTGAAAAAAATCTTGAGACACACAGTGGTTGCCAGATTTTCAAATGGCCTGCTGTGTGACCTCGAGGAAGCCTTCACTTACAGCCGGCAGGAGAGACCATTTGATCGTTGGTGCAGACAGACGAACACACTGGGCTGCAGCATGCTCACATCTGAACCAAGTCAACTCCCTTCCTCGTGTAACCACACCTCTCACAGCTGACAAAAGAAATGCCTGAGTGTGCACATGGCCTCCACTGCCTCTTTAAAATAATGGAAGAACAATTTGAAAATAAAATGCAAATCAAAAGCCCGGGGAGGGGAGCTCAATGCTGCAAAGAGCAGTCTGAAGGCCACAGCCATCCCAGGACTCAAGGCCTTGGCCACTCCATAGGAAGAAGGGCACCCTGCCCCATTCAGGAACCCCTGAACTGGGTGACCTATGGTTCACAGATGGTTTCAATAATTCAACCCTGCAGCCAAGGCACCCTGAGGCACCACTGTCTGGAAGTCAAGTGTGCTACTTAGAAAGTAAAGCCCCAAGTCACCACACAGGTATGTCCTATGTGATAATGTATCCAAAGTGAGAAAGGAAACAGGACAAGAGAGAGTGGGGGCACTGCTGCCCACCACGTGGCCACCTCCAGCCACATCCAGCTGGGAAGGTGCCCAAGCCCCTTCCCAGGTGGACAAGAGAAGCCCCCCTTCCTTCCCCAGCACGTCCTGAAGACATGGTGGAGCCCTGGGCTGTCACAGTCTCACTGCCACAAGAGTCATATAGACATGGACCTAGAAATACTGTCTCAAGAGAAACTCCTCCAGAACTTCATACAAGAGAGTCAAACTCTGCACGCAGGTGTTGAAGACCAAGCAGGCAGGCCCCTCTTTGGAAAAGCATGCAGGCACAGAGCAGCCGAGAAGAGTACAGTACACAGCTCCAACAGGGCAGGCATAGGCAGGAGGACTCCCTATCCTCACTGCAGTTTGGGACCACTGCCCAGCTGGGATTCAGCAGTCAAAGCAGATGCTGATTGGTTGTCTTGGCACAGAAAGATCCAAAGCAAGGAAGCTGCCAGGTTAGGACAATGGAGAGAATATTCTCCCTGAAACTCTGGCTGCTCCACTTTCCAGACTGCTCAGTTGGGATGCAAGCTCCTACCAATCTGCTACAGCTAAAGAAAATCCTGAAGAACAAATGGATTCTTTATAAGACAGACATAAGAAGCCCCAAACTGCAGTTTAACAAAACTGCACAATGGCAGCTAATCAAACCACTGCTGCAGCTTCAAAACTCGATGGTGCACATGGATGGCAAATCCTTGCTGACGAGGACACCAGTTCCATGTACAGAAAAGCAGCTGGGGTCGCATGCTCCCTGCAACACTGGGTAGACTGGGCAGTGGACTTCCCCAGAGCCAGCCAGTGCAGCTCTCGGGGGTCTGCTTGTTTCAAACACAAGCAGTCTCCACCTGAGAAGCTGGACAGGCAACAGTGAAGAGTGGGATCGCCAGACGCCCCAAGAGTGAAGACTTGGCAGGCAGGACTAAGGTGGGTCAGTGGGAGGAGTGGCCACCCTGATGCTTTTGTCCATGAGCTGTTCTTCTCTAAAAACAAGTTCCAGCATCTCTCTGAAGATGACCTGGTTAATTCTAACACATCCAGAGCAGCCAGCTCAGTGAAGTCGGGAGCACTGAGTTAGCAGTGAAACAGGCAAGTTAGAGAAGCCAGTTAGTTGTCTGCCACACCGACTCCTGGGGTGACACGAGACCTGAGTATGGCCAATGCTTTGAGTCGCCAGGACACTCAGTCAGCATGGAGAGCTCAGGGGTAAGCCAAGCAGCTCTCGTGGGCTCCCAAGAAGAGGCTACACTGCAAGCAAGCGGGAGCCTGGAGTATGAGCAGCAGTGAGGCTGTGGGACGCTGCAGGCACTTGATTTAGGAAAGGAAAAGGCCTAGCAAGGAGACGGACGAGGGCCGCGAGCACGCCCGCCAGCTCCGTACACCTGTGCACTGTACTTACCCCGTTCCACTCTACGCTCATACTCACTTCCTCCCCTCCGTCAGGGCCACTCTCGTACTTGACCACGTCCACATTGAGACTCTCCCGGCTCCTCCGCTTCTCCATGTTCTCAGGGTCATTTAGCACTTCAGCCACTCTCTGTTTGTGAACAGTGTCAAGACCCTGTGAGCCAGGCAGGGGAAACGTGGGACCCATTAGCAGGCAGGTCTGAGCAGGGGTTTCTCAGATACTTCAAGAAAAGACCAGTTGGTAAATTATCAGGAGGAAAAAAAAAATCAGGAAAGGGCACAGGGGAGGGCTTCCTAATGATAATGACAGGTCGGGATTACACAGTGTCCACAATGCCACAACTCAGGACTGCGGTACACTCTCTGAGTGTCCACTTCAAATTAAAAGCTGTAAAGAGGCTGGGTGTGGTGGCACACACCTGTAATCCCAGCAGCTCAGGAGGCTGAGGCAGGAAGATTGTGAATTCAAAGCCAGCCTCAGCAATTTAGGGGGACTCCGTCTCAAAATACAAAATAAAAAGGGCTGGGGATGTGGCTCAGTGGTAGAGCACCCTGGATTCAATCCCTGGTACAAAAAAAAAAAAAAGAGGCAGAAAGCTATAAACAGATACTGAGCTCTAGGTAATGATTTATACTGAAATATTCAGTAGGAAGTGTACGGATACCTATAAATTATCTGAAATGCTTCAAAAGGATGGAAGGATGGCTGAGAGAGATGGGGTCAAGTGTCTGAAACATGACACAATCCAGGTGGAGAACCAGGGTGAGCCCTATACTTCCTCAGGTGTGAGGAGTTCCACGGGATGCTAGGAGACACCTGGTGTCTCAGGTACATGCTTGAAAACTAATAAGTGTTTTTTTAAAAAAACAGGGATTGAACCCAGGAGAACTTTACCACTGAGCTCTATCCCAACCCTTTTTATTTTTTATTTTGAGACAGGTTCTCACTAAGTTGCTGAGGCTGGCCTGGAACTTGTGACCCTTCTGCCTCAACCTCCAGAGTCCTTGGTGTCATAGGTGTGTGCCATTGTGCCTGGTTTTACTTCTATTTTTTTTTTTTCAGTTGTAGATGACACAATACCTTTATTTTATTTATTCATATGTGGTACTGAAGATGGAACCCAATGACTTTCACATGCTAAGCAAGCACTCTACCACTGGGCTACAACCCCCAGCCCCTACTTTTATTTTTCTATTAGTTGTTGATGAATTTTATTTTATTTATTTATATGTGGTGCTGAGAATCGAACCCAGTGCCTCACACATGCTAGGCAAGCGCTCTACCACTAAGCCACAATCCCAGCCCCTCCCCCTAAATTTCTTCTTTTTTTTTTTTTTAAGAGAGAGAGAGAATTTTAATATTTATTTTTTTTTAGTTTTTCGGCGGACACAACATCTTTGTATGTGGTGCTGAGGATCGAACCCAGGCCGCACGCATGCCAAGCGAGCGTGCTACCGTTTGAGCCACATCCCCAGCCCCTAAATTTATTCTTGATAGAAATTTTTTTCAACCAGCCACTAACTCTCAAAAGGTATATTTTACAAGCACTTTTTCACAGCTTAGGAAGTGATGAGCAACTCAGGATGTTGAGCCAAGAGGATCGCACGTTGGAGGCCAAGCTGGGGAACGCGGCAAGACACTGTCTTCAAATACAAAATAGGAAGGGCTGGGGGCACAGATCAGTGGTGGTGCACTGGGCTCCAGCCCCAGTACCAAAATAAGAAAAGGGAGTCACCAGCGGAACGAACACGCACCTCTCCTGTCCATGGCCCCTCCTTGGTGTCTGCATGAGGCCCAGTGCACGGAGTCCCAGCAGGAGACCCCTATGGCCCCCCCTGCAGCCTGGGTCACAATGAGCAAGTCTGACGTCCTGCTGTGGACACTGCCCCTTCCCTGCCTTCTGTGGCTTCTTCCCTCTGAGGCACAAGCCCAGAAGAGACAGGGACTTGAAGCATTCCCAGGTCCTTTCTCTGCACTGCTTTAGCCCCCAGTTCCACACTCCAAACACACCACATGTCGCCTAACCCCAGTGCCACCACCTGTCACAGGACTAATATCAACCCTGCCCCAGGCCCCACCTGGGACCCCTCCTCACACAGGGAAGCATTCTGCACACCAGCTGCAAATGGAGATGGCCCAGGAGGAGGAGCATGGTTAGGGCAGGGCAGGGAAGAAAGGCTTCTGCCCACACTCACAAGTATGTTGTCTTCTCTCCTCACCTGTGAGACTATAGGACACGTCACTCAGCAAAATAGTGGCTGTAAACCCACAACTATAAAAATAGCCTATAGGTATTCCAGTCAGAGAAAAAATACCTACACCTGTCCCCCAACCCTAAAAATACAAAACAGAAACTGCCACGGTCATACATATACACACACACACCTCTGCATAAAAATAACTCCTTACTCCTGAACTGGTGGCTAAAAGGCACGAACAAGCATCTTTCCTGTCTCAGCACTGTTGTTTTATCCCTAGATGAGGAAAAAAGGGCTTCTTTACAGAATCCCCACTAATCAGGTAGCAAAAGGTCCAACCAAGCTTTTAGCCTTCTGACAATGGCCACCTGACAATGGCCAGCTGCCACTGGAGGACAGCCAGCCTCCACAGCAGCCATGCCACAGAGCAGGCAGTTCGAAGGGATGCCCTCCCTGGAGTCTGTGTATGGCCCAATCCGTGCAGGGCACACACAGGGGCTGTTCTCCATAGGCATCTCTAGTGTGCACAGTTAGGGGATTTCAAACAGGTTAAAAAAGAAAACTATGAAGCAGACATCTTTTTCATCTAACTCCTTTAAAAAGAGACACAATGTATTTAACCCAGAGGTAGGCAAGTGCCAATGACTGTCAGCTTTGTGCTATCTCATTCAGGAACTTTCCCCACCCCAAAAGGGGCCTTTTACCACTGCAACTGCTCCACTCCTCTCCCCAGCTCTGCATGCCTCACTTCACCTGGACAGAACCCTACATCTGTCCTTCAGGGCTGAAGGTCTCACAGCTCACTGCCACAGCTGTCAGTACTCTATTCCTTTTGATCGCAGGATGACCCACCTGTTTACGAGACCTCATGGCGGCTTCTTCTAATGTCTCTGCAGCTTCAAATTTCCCTTGACGTCGGTAAAGTGCTCCAAGGTTTTTCAAAGTAGTTGTAACAGTCGGGCTGTAAAAAAAAGCATACAACATGCAGCACTGTTAGGGACATGGCTTAGGTGGCCACCATCACAGGTAGGCAACCTAGAAAAACCCCGCAGCACTGCAGTACGGATGAGTACTGCCATATTCCAGGCCCTTGCTTCCCTTTGCGCTGCACAGCCTGCTTCACTGTCAGTGCCCTGGGCACAGAGGGCAAGCAGGAGTCACCCACAGTCTGCTGGCAGGGGACGCCATGGGACATGTTCTTCCTTCAACTGCAACATTCTGAAGAGCACTCCCAGCCCAAATAGGCCTGCTGCCAACGCCGTCAGACCCTGCTGCTTCCAGCAAAGCTCACAGCAGGCAGACACTGAAGCCATCCAGGGCCTGGCTGCTGATGGTCCCCTGGCCACCACAGAGGCATGTAGCTGCCCTAATCAGGGGTCAGCACATGCCCCTGGAAACAGAGCTCAGCCTGTGCTGGGCAGGATTGAGGGCAGGTTGCCATGTTGCAGTCATAACCTCCTGTCTCATTAGAGGCTCATCAGCTAATGACAGGTGTGAGTTGAAGAAGCAAGAGGAGACTGCAGACAAGTTGGACTCCTAACAGGAAGGTCTATTATGTCAGCAAACCCTGCAGCATTGCAGTACGGATGAGTACTGTGAGAGCTGTTTTCCCTCATCAATGTCGGGCCTTTCCAGTACACTCCCATATCTGTAAGACCAGTGCTCAGGGGGTAGGAAGAAGAGATGTGCTTGTCATGTACTGTCTATTTTCCTGAAATAGACAAGAGGGGAGCCGAGTCTTCGAGAAGGAGGAAGTTGAGACAGGGAGATAGAAGCAGACGAGGGGCACTGCTCTGATGGGCCTTGGCAGCCCTGCTGCATGTGAGTGCAGGTGACCACAGGCTTGGGAGACTCACCCCCAGAGCCACAAGGGCAAAGCATGCCCCGAGCAGCTGGGGAAGGCTTTCCAAGTGCTGGCCTTCTGAGATCTGCTGCACATCTGCCCTGGGAGCTGCAAGGCTGCCTCAGTGCTGTTCTCCTCATTTAAGTCCCACACTTCCTTCCACTGGTGGTTTTCTTTGACACAGCAGCAGCGGGCAGACCCACTCTTCCATAGTGGGCTGTGTGCATACAAATAATCCACTAGCGGAGATGGTGGGATTTCATGAATGGAACTGGGGGAAATCTGGGACTAACCAACACTGGGGACATCCCCACATCTGACCTTCCCAAGCTGCTCCTACAGCCCTGCAGCACCTCTCTGTAGTGCAGGTCTTTGGCTGACCAGACCCACCTGTCAACTTTGCAGGCTTTGTACCAGCCTCCGTACTCTCCAAAAGACGACCCGTCCTTCTGCTTTCCCTAAACCGTAACAGAGAGTTAACATGAAGGCTGTGAGGGCCAAGCACCCACACCTCTCCGCTCAACCAGCCTTACTTTGCACTCTTCCCTTTCCTCAGCGTGCATCCAGATGGGCTTGTTTTCATCTGGGGAAGAATAACAACATTCGGTAAGCCGCAGAGCAAGAGCCCAGTGAGCAGAAATTGTTAGGTCTCAGTGACTGCAAGGTTTGTGGACAACACTTCTTCAGTATTACTCCTTACAACTTGAACAGATCAAGTTCATGCTGGAGGAGATGCAGAAGCATTCCAGGCAAGTGCCTGGCCAGACAACACAACAGATGCAGGCTCATGTCATACTGGAATCACTCAGAAGTTGAGCACCTCACATTAAACCTAAGTCTGAGAAAAAGTAGAAGAATTGGGGAGCAAAAGCAGAAAAGATATAAATCAATATTCCTTCGAAGTCTCAACTGCTCAGAACATGAATACCTCCCACTAGACAATGAACCCACGCCACAAAAGAAAAAAGAATCTTAAAAATGAGGCTTATGAAAAGGCCTTTCTGTCCTGTGTTTTAGGATTTGCACGGAGAATAAATTCGGTAAAGAAAACTGCTTTAAACTTGAGCCCGACTAACTAAACTGCCCATTACTACCCTGAGCATCAGCAGACAGCAAATCCAAGAAATTACTTAACTCCAGGGGAACTTTTGAAAAGGAGCATCAGGAGAGATGACCTGGCACCTCTGTGGCTGGTAAGTCAGAATGCTCCCTGTGAACTGTGACACTCCAAGCAAGCGGGACAGTCAACCCTGCCACATGGCTACACCAGACCTCCTGGCCTGGCAAATCCAGGGCCTACTGCAGCCTCGGCAGCAAACTGACCACTCCACTCACTAGCAGAGAAACAAAGTATGTTTTTTGTGGGGGTTTTTTCCTTCTTTTTTTGGGGGGATGGGGTGGGGGTGACTGGGGATTGAACTCAGGAGTACTCAAACACTGAGCCGAATTCCCAGCCCTATTTTGTATTTAGAGACAGTCTCACTGAGTTTTGCTGAGGCTGGCTTTGAACTCTTGCTCCTCCTGCCTCAGCCACTGGAGCCTCTGTGATTACAGGCCTGCACCATGGCACTTGGCTACAAAGTACATTCTTGAAAAATGTTTCCAAAGTGGTTTCTAGAAAATCTGTAAAAGGAAAAAGTAACAGCTGGCAGCTGTCCCACACAGCTTTGATGAAGCACAGACACGTGCTGCTGATGCCCCTAGAGCAGCGCTCAGGCCCACACTCCAGCACCATCAGCCCACATCTCACTGTGGCCAAGAGGCAGGTTACACTCACAAGTCTCACACAAGACACCAGTAGAGCTGGGGAACTGCTGGGGAAGTCCAAGTTACACCATGGAATGACCAGTTCCAGATGTGACACAGAGACCCAGGAAATGGCAGAACCACCTGTTTCCATGCCGTGAAGAAGGAAAATACTGAAATTCTTTTTCTAGGATGCAACACATTTATATAAAAAGTGCCTTAGCAGTTAAAAAAAAAAAAAAAAAAAAACACTCCATGTGCATCAGTGACCCACATTCTGCGGTCCCTGAATACCATACCACCAACTGGCCCTATCCTGAAGCCTGGGTAACACCCAGTGAGGGAAAACTAACACAATTATTTAACTGAGCAGTTTAAATTCAGTAAAATATTTAATCCACAACTATGTCTTAAGCACTTGCAACACTTGACGGATCTAAAGGGGATATGGCCTGGCTCTTTGAGACAGACAAATGGCAGGTTACATTGCCAACAGGCTGGGCTGCTGGGGTCACAGAAGTGCCCTAGGCAGAGTGGAGGCTGCAGCTAGGTGCTCTAAGCTAATATGTACAGGCTGTGGATAAAGAAAGCAAACTTAAGCAGCAGCAAGGAAAGACTTAAGAAGTAGGTGGCCCTAAGTTCCTCAGCAAGGAAGGTCTTTTCAGAGCTACCAAGGAAACCCAGCAAAGCACACTCAGGGCTCTCACCACACTTACTGAGCAATGGACACTTGAACAAGCAAACACGTGAATCGACACTTGATTGACCATGCTCTCTTCTCATTTAGAAAACCATGAGATTCAAAGCAACTTCTATCTAGAAAACACTGTGAGAACTGGGTATTGCATAGTTAGAAATCACACTTTTTAATACATGAAAGCTTTCTTACCATCCACAGAACCAAACTCCCGCTCATGTGCACGAGTGAGAATCTCTTTGTACAATGTTTCTGCTTGCTTGAATTTTCCTTGTTTCAGGTAGCAGGATGCCTTAAAATAAAATATTTAGTGTCTTTCACATGTAAATAAAACAAACATTTTCATCTACAGGTGAAATAACAAAACATTTGTATTGTTTTATTTTCAGTTCTGGGATTGAACCAAGGTCTCTGAGCATGCTAAGCAAGAATTCCACCACTGAGCTATACCCCAGCCCGGTTTTTTTCTTTTCTTTTTTTTTTTAATTTTAATTTATCCTTATTTTGAGACAGGGTTTTGCTAAATTCCCCAGGTTGGCCTTGAATTTGCAATCCTCTTGCCTCAGCCTCCAAGCAGCTGGGATTACAGGTGTGCAGAACATGCCCAACCACATCTGTAACATACCAGGTTGTTTTTCGTCTTGGCCACATTGGGGTCGTCGGGTCCCAATTTTGTCTGGTAGATCTCCAGGGCTCTCTGGTAATAATATTCTACTTCTTCATATTTGCCCTGGTTCTGGCACAGTAAGGCCAGGTTATTTAACTGCTTAGCAACATCAGGGTGATCCTTTCCTAGAACCTGGGAATAGAGAATGGTAAAATGGAAACATTAGCCCTGTCACCACCCTCCTGTAGGAAGGATCCTTCTAAATCATAAACATGGCTGAGTTCCACATCCAGATTTAAAAATCCTTAAATGGCTCCCAGGCCACAAAACAAAAATAACCAGAGGGCAGGAAGGACTGTGCTGATTTTCCTTGGCTGCTTTTAAGTGCTCACTTCCTGTGACAAGCCTCCCGCAGGCAAATTACTGCCCACTACACTGTGAAAACAGAGAGCTGGGCTTCACAAAGGCTTGCTTTACCTGAGCCCAAATGCTCTCCCAGCTGCTTGGGCCATCTTCTCTAGCCTCCCTGCTCCCAAGACTCATCCTGCAGGGCCCTCTTCAGCCCTGGAGAGGAGACCCCACATCCAAGGCCAGGGAGCCTTCGCCCCATCCCCACTGCCTCGGGAGCACGTCACCTGGCTGTTCTCTTCTCTCTGGGGAGTCTCATGACCCAAACCCTCTCCTCATCCTTTACTGCCAGACCCACCCAGGAAGAGACAGCCCACCATACCCTCCACCCTGTCCATCAATCCTGTCACAGGACCCTGGTTAGAGAGGTGCCAGGTGCAGAAGAGTGAAGACATGCCCTGAGGCTCCCTGAACCTTGTCAGCATAGTCCTCAGCTCTGTGCCTCTCGCACACAGTCCCCAGACAGCACACAACCCTGCACCCTTTACACCCCCACTTCTCCCTGCTCAGGAAACTGAACTCAGCTATCCAAAATGCAGTTCAAACACTGACCTCCTCTGGAAAGCCATGCCCGGTGCCCAGCCATGCCCTAAGCCTGCCCACTCCTCTCCCACTGCTTGATCTACAGATGATGGGCCCCTGGTCCTCAGGTCTGACTAGTGGACGGTGCAACGAGGCAGGGACTCTAACCAAGCAAGGGGCTCTGAATAAATTGAAGAGTAAATATCTGAATAAACTTGGAAGAACTTTTATTTCTTCTTTGAGACAGGGTCTCACTGTGTTGCCCAGAGCCTCCCATCTTAGCCTCCTGTGCAACTGAGACTATGGGTGTGCACCGCCACACCCAGCTCAACTGGCAGATGATCTTATAGAGCTCATGATCCTTGCTACCTTTGTGTGCTCTGATCTGGACCTCAGCCAACTCAACTGTCCATTTTCTTTTATAAGGTATCATGTGATGACGACAAAATATTACCTACACAAGCCACGAGCTCCCTTTCACTTTCTCCCCAAAGTCCTTGCCATGACTCAAAATTAAGTGATTAATCTTTCAGCATGACTGATAAACAATCACAAAAAAATGCCAAGTTAAGCTATTACTTACTCTTAGGCACCCAGGACAGGCCTGACACCAGGTTCCACGCCATCGGGACGCACTCATACAGTGCTGCAGAGACCACCACAGTAGTTTCTAGTTTTAGTTTCTATTTGTTTGTTTGTTTTGGGTTTCGAGGTTTTTTTATGTGTGTGTCGTGGTAGAGACTGAAGCCAGGGGCATGCTACCACTGAGCTACACTGCCAGTCCTTTTTGTTTTGAGAAAAGGACTTGCCCAGGATGGGCTCGAACTTGAAAACCTCCTGCCTCAGCCTCCTGAGTTGCTGGGATTATAGTGTGCACCATCACACCCAGCACAGTTCAATATCAAGCACCAAGAACTGGAGCAGCCACTAATAAATACCCATGGCAATGACCTGGCCTAGAGCTCCGAGTTAGTCTTCAGTCCTAACATAATCACTCCACTTTTTAAGCTGTAAGAGGAACATGGAGTGAACTTACTGAGAAGCACAAACACTGTTCAGTGCAGCTCAGGAGCCCCTTGTCTCTGGGCCAACTGGGACTGTGCCATCCTGAACACTCCCCTAAATGGGCCTTACACTCTGACTGGGCCAACTAGGCTGTGTTGGGAAGCTATCTTTTTATTTTTTTCAGACGGGGACTCGCTATATTGCCCAGGCAGGTCTTGAAATCCTGGGTTCAAGGGATCCTCCTGCCCCAGCCTCCCAAGTGTTGGACTATAGAGTAAATATCTGAACCACCATGCCCACCATGCCCAGCTTATCAACCTTTATAAATGAGTTATTTTCAGTAAATGATCAGCAATGACTCATCACAGTGCTCATTTCTCAAAATTTAAAAAAAAAATCTTTTCAAAACACAAAAAAACTGAATCTCAGAGAACACGAGTTCTTCATTGTTCCGCACCTTTTCTCTGATCTCCAGGGCCCTCTTACACAATGGCTCTGCCTCTTTGTACTTCCCTCGTTTACCATACAGGACAGCGAGGTTATTCAGGGTCGCAGCCACCTGCCAACATAGGAGGACACAAGGACCATAGGTAAGAGACGTCAGGAGCAGCAGCCACACATCCAGCAGACCCGGGCATGCTCCACACCGCAGCAAAGCACTCATCACTGATGGGAATGTGATTTCAGGACCACAGAACAGTGATTTGCTCACACCACTCACAACACACAGCACAGCAGAACACAGTTCTAAGATTAAATAAATCAACATCAACTTAACCTTGATTTTTTTCAATTTCTCCAAAAGCCACAAATAGATCTCTGCAAATCTGACCAGATTTTAATTTAAAAAAAAAAACACAGATTCTTGAGAAACAAATCTAGAAGAGGACATGCAATTTGATTTAGGGTCAGAGAGTATGTCTGGTGAGCCAGGTGAGGGGTAGTGATCCACAAATCAGGAGTGACTGGTACATGAGCACCAGAGCTTGCCTGCTGCCAGGCAGAGCCCTACCTGTGCACCTGGGAAGCGGCTCTCAGCCCTCGCTGTTGAGTGTGACACTGGGTGAGCCGGACAAAAATCACACTGGGCAAAAAAAAAAAGTGTAAAAAGATCAAAAGAACCAGATATACAAACCGCAGGGTGATCCTTGCCCAGCGTCTTCTCACGGATGGCCAAGGCATCATTCAGCAGATTCGCTGCATCTTTGTATTTGTTCTGGTCCCTGAATCAAAAACACATCATAAGTGTCCTGATGTGGGTTACTAAACCCACCCAACTACCTACCCACCCACCTACCTTCCAACATCCTTACCCACCTACCTACCCATCTACCCATCTACCTACCTACCTAATGGTGCTGGCACTAGACCCAGGGCCTGGTGCATGCCACACATGTACATGCTCTAACACTAGCTACAGCCAGTTTCCTAACTCCTTTTAAATGTAATTTTAGAACTATAGAAATTAAAGTTAAGCTCCAAATATATAATTCAATATATAGAAAATATATATATATATATATATATATGTGTATGTATGTGTGTGTGTGTGTGTGTGTGTGTGTATATATAGATGGAGAGATATAGATATATGTGTGTGTGTGTGTGTGTGTGTGTGTGTGTTTTGTTGTTGTTTTTAATCTAGTTGTGACAGAAAAAGAGAAAAGTTCATGCACTGGGGCAAGGTAAGCTCTGGGTCACACCTGACCAGTTTCTGAACTTGGCCTCTCCTCTAGACCATGGAGACAACACTGCTACCTGCACTACGTGGGCCAGCAGCTCCACACAGAATACCGGAGGCAGTCTAAAAAGGGTGGAGCCCACATTTGGCATGAGTAGGAATGGACTTCAACATCCAAGCCAGGCCAGCCAGCAGCATCAACACAGCTGGAGCTTGCTTGTCCAAAGACCAGACCCACCCAGACCCACCTGGCCAGGAGCTTTAGGAGCAGGGCCCAGCATAGTGGGACTTGAAGAGCCCACCAGAAATTCAGATGCAAAATGAAAACAAAGGCAGAACTATAAGCATTAAAATTCTAAGAGAAGAAATGGGCAAGTCACACAGAAATTCACAGGAGAATATGCATGACTCAAAGAAATACCAATTAAAACAAAAAGATAGTCGACTAACACCACCCAGATAGGAGATACTGCAGCAGGAGGACAAAAAGCACTGTCCCCTGAAAAGTAGTTCAGCAGTATGATTTACACGCTGGCCCATCTTAGGAATTCACTCTAAAAGCACAGGGGCATCCCAATGCAATCCCAGCTACTCAGGGAGGCAAAAAACAGGGGGATCGTATATTCAAGGCCAAGCTGGGAAGTTTGGTGAGACCTGTCTCAAAATAAAATTAAAAAAGGGCTGGGATTGGGCTAGGGCTGTAGCTCAGTGGTAGAGCGCTTGCTTTGCAGGTGTGTGAGGCCCTGGATTCGATCCTTAACACCACAAAAAAATAAATGAACAAATAAAAATATTGTGTCCATCTACAATTAAAAGAAATAAAAAAAAAAAAAAAAAGAACTGGGGTGTGGCACAGTGGTTGAATGTTTGCCCAGCACACACCATGCACCAGTCCCTGGGTTCCATCCTCAGCACCACCAAAAAAAAAAAAAAAAAAAAACCAAGGCTGACCCAGGTGGATAGATACTGGCAATGCCTACTCCAGCTTAGTGAGACCCTTGCCACAGAGTTCGCTAAATATTTTGTATGTAACCCCTGGCTATTTGAAGAGAAGCAGATGAAAAGATTGGAAAGTAGCTCACACAAATTTATAAAACATATTTTAAGGGGCAAGCTGATTAAAAAGTTATCTCCAGATAGGCAGGGAGGCACATGTCTATAATCCCTGCAGCTTGGGAGGCTAAGGCAGGAGGATCACAAGTTTGAGATCAGCCTCAGCAACTTAGTGAGGCCCTAAGCAACTTAGACCTTGTCTCAAAATGAAAAATAGAAAGGGCTAGGGATGTGACTCAGTGATTAAATGCCTCTGGGTTCAATCTCCAGTACCAAAAAAAGTCATCTCCAGGTACAATTCAGCATAGAAACCTAAGGACTAGCCTGTACACCAGGGCCAGGATGTTGAGCATGGTGGCCACATCAGGGTGGTCATGGCCTGAAGTCTTCTCCAGATCCTCCAGGGCCTGTTTGCAGAGCGGCACAGCCACCTCGTATCGCCCCTGCGAGGCATACTGGATCACCAGGTTGTGGAGTGTGCGTAGCCGCGCCGGGATCTCGTAGCCACCTTGCTGGGCAGCAGCGGCAGCACTGCTATGCTGCTGCTGGACTGCACAGAGAAAGCACAGTTCAGAGGGCTGGCAGGACAGCTACACAGAAGGCAGTTAGTTTGACATTTTTCCACTACCTCTGATTCAAGTTAGCTCTATGCCAATTCAACCTGCAAATATCCCCTGGGCAAGATGGGAAAGAACCTCAGCCTGACAGGGATGGTGCCCTGTCCGCTGCTAATTGCATCAGACTTCCTGGCTGTAAAACTGATAGGAAGAAGTAACTCCAACCTCTTCTACCTGCAAGACCTGCAGGCCACACCTGCACCATGAGTGTACATTTGGTTCTTAGGTCCAGCCTACGCACCACCATAGCCCCAAACACCTTTAGGGGACAAAGACAATCGTGTGTGCTGAGGCTTTTGTGCTACGGCTCCCACTGACTGTCAGGAGCATCCTCAGAGAGAAAGTGGACTCCAGTAGACTGCATGATGAACCACACTACTCGCCACTCACTTCCTTGGCCTGGCTCGTCCTCGTCATTTGGGAAGAGATCATCTAGGGGCTCTTTGGCAGAATCGGTGTCCTTGTCCTCCTACAAAAGAGACCCAAAGCATCTCTTATTCTATAGCAGTACACATCCTGCCTGAAAATCTATAACATAAAATTCATTTAACTAAAAATCTTAGGAAAGATTGGCAGTGTTTAAGCTCACATAGAGTCACCAGCCATGTGGCTCACCTATCAGTTCAACAGAACAATGAAGTGCTCGTGAGAGTAGACACCAGAACACGTAAATACAGGCCAGGGTTTGATAAGACAGATGGCTACACTTCTCTACCTCCAATTCTTCACCTGTGCTCTAAGAAGGCTCCAGCAAAGCAGAGCAAGGCTTATTTGAAATAAAGTCTTATTTGCAAACAGACTACTATGGAGCACCTCTGATCGCCACAGCTTGAACTCTCTGTTTTTACCCACCACTGCTCCACTGCAAGAGCCCACAGAGCAGATGGGAGCTATCGGTCTCTGCTCTGTGATCCCGCCTCCCCACAGACTGCTGGTAGTGCATCCTGGATGAGGGAACAGACGCGGCTGGCCCAGGTAAGGTGTTAGCAGTCATGGGGCAGCAGACACTGCTGCTGGGAGGTGAAACCTGGTAAATTCACGTACTTTTAGAGTGTACCTCTGGGAGTACAGAATCCAAACATGACACAGACCCAAACTGGCTAAAGTGGCTGGGCCGCACTAAGATACCAAGGTCACTAGAGACAAAAAAATGACTGAGGGGGCTGGGGATGTGGCTCAAGCGGTAGCGCGCTCGTCTGGCATGCGTGCGGCCCGGGTTCGATCCTCAGCACCACATACAAACAACGATGTTGTGTCCGCCGATAACTAAAAAATAAATATTGAAAAATTCTCTCTGTCTCTCTCTCTCCCTCTATCACTCTCTCTTTAAAAAAACTATGAAAGAGCCAAGTCTTAAAAAAAAAAAAAAAAAAGACTGAGGGCTGCTGCAAATGAAAGAGGGCTAAAAAGTGGGGACAACAGTGTGCAACACACAGTCCCAAACTGGATCCAGGATGCAGTGACAATACGCCGGGAAGGACACTGCTGAGACAGTTAGCAGAGAGGAATCCAGGCTGCAGAGGAGAAAAAGTGCCCAGTCATGTTCGAGTGCCTGAACCAGCCCTGTCCCTGGGCTTCTACAGGAGAACAGCCTCACTAGGGAACTGCACCCAGAAGCAGCAAGGGGCAGCACATGAGGTGCCTGCCTCCTACTCCAAAGGTTCAGAAGGAACAATAGCTCATGAGAGTCAGCTCTAAACTTGTCTTCTCCAAGTCTGAATTTTTTTCAAAATAAAGAGCTTAAAAATCTTTGAGAAGCCCCCTTCTCAACACTCTTCAGTGTTGCAGGTAAATCACTGGCTGACACCATGAACTCTTATTCCCATAGCAGTCTAAGGGGGATAGAGTAAGTCTAACAAATCAGAATGATATCACCTCAACTATTTCCCCTGGGGACTAGAGCTAGATGAGCCAAAGTGTGAGGCTCATGATACAACGCGTGTCCTCATGAGAAGAGGACCCAGTGAGTTGGTTTATATGTATTCTTTCCACCCCACCATGCGAGGGCAAGCAAGAAGGTAATTGCGAGCCAGGAAGAGAGCCCTGATCTCAGATTCCCACCTCCTGTGGTATTTTGTCATGGTGACCCAAGTAGAAGGCAAGTGCAGATTTGCTGGTGTTCCACACAAGGATGCTCCAGGGGTCTTAGGACAAGGTTCCAACTAGGGACACCAATGTGGAACTCACTGTACACTGATCATGCATGTGACTATGTCTGGCACCCAGAGAGGCATAAAATAAAATCCAGTTCCAAATACTCTATAAAGTCCTAGAGGTAGGATCCTGGAACAAAGAGGGTCCACTACTGGAAGGACTGACAACATTCCAATAAAGTCTACAGTTTAGTCAAAAGTAGCATATCAATGTTAATTTCTTGGTTTTGAAAAACGAATGCTGGGGCTGGAGCTGGAGCTCAGTGATAAAGCGCTTGCCTCACATGTATGAGGCACTGGATTCGATCCTCAGCACCAAATAAAAATAAATAAAGCTATTGTATATTCATCTACAACTAGATAAATATTTAAAAAAAAAGAAAAAGAAAAACGTATGCTGATGTAAAATGTCAAGGTTGGAGAGAACTAAGTAAAGGGGATTTGGGAATTCTCTTCACTGTCTTCAATTTTTCTCCCAATCTAACATATTATTCCAAAATAAAAAAGAAGTTAACTGAATCAGAAATAAATGGTGGAAGAAAAATAATTGAGAGTCGGATGAATACTCAAAGAGAGCCAACATAAAAAGAAACAACAAGACCTCTGAGGCACCCTGACATTCCAGGAAGGGAAAGGTGAGCTGGCTAGGGAGGCCTAGGAGACACAAGAGAGGCAGCAGGAAGACCTGGCAGTGTCCTAGGCGGGCATCAAGGATGAGGTCGAAGATGAGGTCAAGGACAAGCCCAGAGTTGGACTTCAGATGGTGGCACTGGCCCTGCTGACCCAGCAGCCAGTGGGTATGGAAGCCAGCCCATGAGGGCAGGGAATGTCAGGAGCAGTGGAGCAGAACTTGGTGATGCGAGGCCTGGTATTGACAAAACGTCCTTTACACCTTCTGATCACTGTTCTAAAAACACACAAGAAAGACACGATAGGACGCCTACCCCTTGCTGAGCCTCCATTCGCAGCCCCCAGCTATACTGCACACCAGCACCATCTCATGATGGAGCCACTCACTCACCGAGGGGGAAATGTCATCGTCATACTTTTTGAGCTGGTTCATAAATTCCAGGTGTTTCTTTTCTTCCTCCAGCTGAGCCACGGACTGCTCACTCTTCTGTAACTTCTGTTGTGTGTTGGCCAGCTCATCCCGCAGCCACTGATTCTCCTGGCACAGGCGACGAACCTGCGCACGTAGTTTCTGTTTCTCTGACTCAACAGCATTCAGGTGATTTGACAAGGCCATCATAACCTGGACAGAAGAAATACTATCGGACAACAGCCAACAAGAGCCCCTCCTATCCACTTGAGCACCTGAGAGCAGCTCTAACTGACACCTGCAGGTATCTCCTTCGATTCACATGCAATTCAGCCACAGACAACACTCCGGGGCCTATGGAAAGTTATCACGTGCTCACATTTACAAAATACACCAATTCTTTTTACATGAAAGCACCTCAAGGTGATTATCAATAGGCACACATCTACTCTCTTGACACAGCTGCAATCTACCTCCACATGGGCACTTTCCACATGAAAGCGGGTGTCCCAAGCACAGGTAAGTGAGGGGCTGGTGGTAGAATCAGGAAGGGGGGCATTAGACCTCCTTCCACATATGGGAGGAGTTTCTAGCCACCACAGAGCATCAGAAGGCACCAGCATGTTCACTAGATTATGTCTGCTGCACAATCTGCTGGCTGCTCCAGATCTCTGCCAGCTGTGTACTCACTGGCACCTGGGGGCAGACCTACCTAAAGCTGTTCTGAGCAAGCTGCAAGGAACATAAAGGCAAAAAAGGGGTGAGGAGCCAGGCACAGCAGTGCACACCCATGATCCCAGTCACATGGGAGGCTGAGACAGGAGGATTGCAAGTTCAAGGCCAGCCTGGGCAACTCAGCAAGACCCCGTCTCAAAAACTAAAAGGGCTGGGAATATAGCTCAAGGGTAGAGCACCCCTGGGTTCAATCCCCAGTACCAAGGGAAAAGAAAGAAAGAAAGAAAGAAAAAAAAAGCAGGGAGTCAACTGGCCTCAGCCTAGTCCCTCTGCAGATCGTGCCACTCTCCTGTGCCAGCACAGAAACTACATTACTTCTAGGTCTACAACTTGAAACTCAAAGGGGGAAGCTGAGGTGGGAGTATCCCAAGTGTGAAGTCAGCCTCAGCAATTGGTGAGACCCTATCCCAAAATTTAAAAATAAGTAAAAAGGACTGGGGATGCAGCTTAGTAGTAAAATACCCCAAATTCAATTCCCAGTAAATTCATTCATCCACTCAAAACTCCAGGAGGTGGGCTTTTAGTTCCTCCCCTTCCAGCCATCCTAGTACTGAGGACTGAACCCAGTGGCACTCTATCAATGAGCCACATCCCCAGCCCTTTTTATTTTTTGAGACAGGATCTCACTAAGTTGCTGAGTCTGGCCTCAAAATTGTGATCTCTCCCCCTCAGCCTCCTGAATTGTTGGGATTACAGGTGTGAGCCACTGTGCCCAGCTTCTTCCTGCCTATTTTTTTAAACCTACCATCTGCCAAACTGAAAAAAAGGAAGCTCATGTTCACACTATCTTTCAACAACAGAACTTGGGAAATAACAGGGTCACAAAATCCAAAGTTCATGATCTACAACCAGCATTTGTACAGAGTGGGAATGAAGAACTCTAAAATTGGGGCCTAGACGGTCACTGAAGAACCAGTGGCTCAGCAGCTACTCTTCTGCACCATTCCTTCATTATACACACAAAAAGCCAAGAGAGAGCCATGTTTCAGTGTACTTTTTTTTTTTTTTTTTTTGAGAGAGAGAGAGAGAGAGAGAGAGAATTTTAATATTTATTTTTTAGTTTTTGGTGGACACATCTTTGTTTGTATGTGGTGCTGAGGATCGAACCCGGGCCGCATGCATGCCAGGCGAGCGCGCTACCGCTTGAGCCACATCTCCAGCCCCTCAGTGTACTGACTTTAACCTCAGATCTGCTGACAAAGCCAGAAGCTGTCAGGGGTGGGGAAGCGACCAAGACATTTCCAGTGTTTTCATGTCTGTGTGGCACATGACAGAAACAGACCTTTAATCAGATACATAAAGCAATCTGGCCTGGCTACTGCAGAGCCTACTGGCTGTTGACCAGCATCCACTCTCCCCCAGCTTCTTGGGCTCATGCACCTGGAACTGTGAACAAGACAACATTCCCCAGTCCCTCACAGCCAGGGCAGCCACAGATAGAGGATCTGGCCAATGCTCCGTGAGCAGTGTTGCACATGCGTTAAGGGGCGGCCTTGAAGGAGGTAGCACGTCCCTCCTCTCACTTCTGCTATCTTTGAACAAGATCATGTGGCTGCCACTGGAGTTCCACCTAGTCCCTGAGATGGCTGCCAGCTTGTAGTGCAGCAGGTGGCAGCAGCCTGAGCATCCCTGATGACAGGGCAGCGGCAAAGACCACCTAGGACAGCCTACCTGGTGCTCATTTCATCCATGTCTTTGTTGCTTAAGCTATTGTTTTTGTTGTTTGACACAGGATACCAAATCAAACCCTAAATGATACACAGGGATACCACCATGTAAAATTCAAGTATGTTAAAGTGAGTTTTCATTTATATGATAGACACACCTCGACACAAGTAGATCTCTAATATTCTACAGGCATCTTCTCTCTACTTGAGTTAAACTGCCTATTTCAAGACTCCACTTTTCCAAACCATCAAGTCCACTTTCACGACAAATGGCTCTTCCACTTACCTGCGCCTCACTCAGGCCGAGCTCTAGCATCTCCAGTGATTTCCGTATCATGTTGGATTTCTCCTCCACCAGGTTGCTCTCATCATCTTTCTTCAGACACTTCAGTGTCTCCAGCAAACTCTGCAAAATGGAGTTGTGCTCATTCTTCAAAGCCTCCAGGCCCTGAATTACTTGCTTGGTCTTGGAGATGATCTCATCCTGTGTAAGCTTCTCCAACTTGTCTTCCTTTATGTACACCATTGTGGACATGTTGTCATACATTCTAGAGGAAAACAGGAGAATCAAATACCTTGTTATAGGCTTCCCTCCTGTGATAGCATTAAACAGAAACACTTGTGAAAACTTTTAAATTACATTTCATAGGTAAATAATACCTGTGCAATTTATGATTTTGAATACTATGTTCTATATTGTTTCTGTTTTGCCTTTGCAGGCCCATTAAATTACTTTTCTGGTTTAATGCCTGAATTCTTTTTTATGGATAAGTAACTAAAATTAACACCAAAGATTAAAAGCAGCAAAACATCCAAAGGTCATTTCCAAAACATACAATTTCAGTGAACATTTTATCTGAATATTTGCAAGCTTTATTTTCTCAATGAAATTCAGTCCAAGAAGAAAACCCAGTAGAGGCACAAGGGGGAGTTAGAGGGGCTGGAGAGGACTAGACCATGAGGCTTAAGACCCAGTGATGCAGCAGAACAGTCCATGTGGCCATGACCAAGGAGGACAAAGTCCAGGGGCTAAAGTGACTCCATGTTGGGGCTGCCATGACACCACCACTGTGAGAAAGAAAGAAGGAAGGAAGGAAAGGGCACTGAAATGGAATCAGCCAAGTGCTGGTAACTACTGGCACTAAGCAACAGTGCCTTTTACAGTCTTCTCTAGTTCTGTCTTCAATCTCATAATAAAGCTTAAAAACTGGGTCACATTAAGACCATTTCTACACAGTAGCAAGGGGCACAGAGGTCAGGTTATCCATCCAAAACAGGTCCTTTGTGCCACCTGCCACTTTCTGAGATGTCAGTGTCTTCACAAACTATCTTACAGCCCCAGAACAGACACTGTTACAAATGAGGGGAGGAGGCTGGGGTTTGGCTCAGGGAACAATGCTTGCTGGGTGTGAACCTTATACCCTACAGAATGCACAGCACCTAGGACAGCTCCTGGCCCAGGCATCATCAGGAAAATGGACAGACGTAAGTTGAATGAAGGAAAGAAGGGGAAGTAGTGGGTGCAGACCACACATGCACAAGTTTGGGGTGCAAGCTGAAGGTGTTTGAGAACAGGACCATGTGAGCCTCTGCATCACCAATTTATTTCACACTGGAAAAATGATTTTTTTAAATTAATAAGACAATTCCTTTTGACACTGGGAGGCTACCTGCAGGACTATTCAGAAATCTATCTCCTCCACATTAACAAGAGCCCACAGAACAATGAAGGAACAAGGGCAAGCCTTCTCCCTAGCAGCGCATCATCTGTTATTATTTTTAGTGTATAGCTACTCAGCATATGATTTTCCTACTTCACTGTAGCCAAGTACCAGGCTGGACTACAGCACACTGCTGGGCAGTGCTATAGCTCCCAGAACAGGGGCCTGTCTGTCCTGTGCAATGTACATTACCAGCCTGCCACATGGCATGCCTGTGCTAAATGACTGCAGGAGACAGTTTAGAATTGTTGGGCTTTTTGTTTGTTTTGGTTTGGTTTGGTTTGGGTGCTGGGGATTAAACCCAGGGGCACCCTACCACTGAGCTACATCTCTGGCCCTTTTTAAAATTTTACTAAATTGCCCAGGCTGGCCTTGAACTTGTGATCCTCCTGCCTCAGCCTTCCAAATCACTGGGATCACAAGCAAGTGCCATAGCACCCTGTTAGGATCAGTTTTCAATGAAATCACACTGCACTAGATTAATAAAATGCTTATCTGACATCTCTAAGGTTCCTTATATTGAAAGGAAGGGGTCTCCAGGATTCATGTCCATGAAGAAGAAAAATAAAAATCAAGTCCGCCTTCTCCGCCTTTCTCTATCCTTGGCAGCACATCCCTGGTGAAAAAACGGCTGGATTTCTGTAGACATACTTGCTACAACTGAGCTTGTTGAACTGATCCAATATTTAGTTATAAAGTTATTCCTTTTCCTGAATTACAATATCCCTCCTTGTAACTTCTGTCCATTGAGCCAACTTCTTCCCTCTAAAATAAACACAAAACATTTTCTGCCTCATCCATATAACATTTCAAGTATTACATTGCAGAAACAGATATTACCAAGCCTTCCATCTCCTAAGCTCACACCTCTTACCACCCTCAGGTCAGGACCATTTCCATATTTTTCATCCAAGTCACCATGATGGGAGGAAGACAGTGGCATATACATTTATACTGCTTGATATCTCTTGTTTCTGAGCCATTATAACCAAAGGTAGGTCACATGATTGTTAATCAGCTTTTTGTGACTGTGAGAAGTATCTAAGAAAAACAACTTAGAAAAGATTTATTCTGGCTCACGGTTTCAGAAGTTTTAGTCCATGGTCAGCTGGCTCCAAGGCAGAAACATCCAGACAGAAGGGCACAGCAGAAGAAAGCTGCTCAGTTCATGGCAGCCACAAAGCAGAGACAGAAAGCTAGACAGACACTGAAGAAGGGAACACGAACAAGATACAGTCCCCAAAGGTATGCCCCTAGTGACCTACTTCCTCCAACCATGTCCCTCCCACCTGCCCAGTTTTCACCTCCTCCCAGTTATCTATTCAAATTATTAATCCAGCTGGGGACTATAGTGCACCCCTGTAATCCAGCAACTCAGGGCGCTGATTACAAATTCTAGGCAAACATAGGCAACTTAACAAGACCCTGTCTCAAAATTAATATATTAGAAAAGGATTGGAGGTATAGCTCAGTGGTATAAATACCCCGGGCACAATGCCCAGTACTGCAAAATAACAACAACAACAACATTTAACCACCCATTAAATGAATTAATTCACTGAAGAAACCAAAGCCCTTACGATCCAATTATTTCCTAAAAGTCCTACTCTGGACACTACCATACTAGGGACTAAGTCTTCAACACAAGAGATTGTGAGAGACGTCCATATCCAACCCATAACAATGATAAATAATACTAAGGCAATTAGCTATTAGAATAAAATTAAGGGAGCTGGGCATGCAGCTGTAGTCCCAGCCATGAGAGGCTGAGAAGGGAAGACTGCTTCAGCTCATCAGTATGAGGTCAGCAAAACAATATAGCAAGACCCCATCTCAAGAATAAAGAAAGAGGGTTGGGGTTGTGGCTCGGTGGTAGAGTGCTTGCCTAGCTTATGTGAGGCACTGGGTTCAATTCTCAGCGATAGATAAATAGATCCATCCATCAACAACTAAAAACTATATAAAAAGAAAGAAAGAAAAAAGGGCTGAAGCTATAGCTCTGTGGCAAAGCGCTTGTCTAGCATGCATGGGGCACTGGGTTCAATCCTCAGCACCACATAAAAATAAATAAAGGTATTGTGTCCCTCTACAATCACACACAAAAAAAATTTTTAATAAAAAAAGAGAAAAAAATATTCTACCCTCCCTATACACTAAATTAAACTCCAAATTTTTGATTAAAAAATTAAATGTGGGAATTTGTTTACAGTACAGACTGACCCAAGGCCTTATACATGCTAGGCAAGCACTCTACCACTGAGCTATACTCCCAGCCCTAAATGTGCTTTTTCTAAAAACACACAAGAAACTAGAAGAAAATACAGGCAAAGGTCTATATGCACATAGGCCAAAGTACATCATATTTGCCAGGCATGGTGGCACATGCTATAATCCCAGCAGCTGCAACTTATCGAGACCCTGTCTCTAAATAAAATGTAAAAAAGGGCTGGGGATATAGCTCAGTGCTTAAGCGCTCCTGGGTTCAATCCTTGATACAAAAAAAAAAAAAAAAGTAAAGCACATTCTGTGAATAAAAGCAACAGCAAAAAACTGAAAGACTGATGAGAGTCTACTCAAATTTAATATAGAAACGAAACCTGTTTCTGAGAGAACACTATTTTGCAGCCCATCACAGTGAAGAGTCCAAAACTGCACAGACTCTGACTCAAGGCTGAGGCACAGCTGGCTGACCTCTGAAAGCTCCCCAGAAGCCTTCCTCACACTCACACAGCCTGCCTGCTTTCCTGATCTACAAACCACACAATCCTGTACCTGTTTTCAACTTCTGACGTGTATGCCTCCAGATGATTCGGTAAGACAAAGAAGCAACCAGAGCCATGCCATAAAGATATGTTTAGTGAACGAGGGAAGCTGCTTCAGAGGCTATGTGTCCACCTCCCACATGACTGCAGAGCTTTTACCTCCTGGATATTAGGTGGCATTGATGCTCCCCCTGATCTGCAATATACTACAGGCTTAAAATATTCCCACGCCCTCTTCTCCAAGTACAAAATATCTAGTCCCGAGTTATTAATTAACCATGGTGAATTTTTTTTAATATTTATTTTTTAGTTGTAGTTGGGCACAATATCTTTATCCCTCTGATTTATTTTTAATTTTTTTTAGCTGTAGTTGGATATAATACCTTTATTTTATTTATTTTTATGTGATGCTGAGGATCAAACCCAGCGTCTTGCACATACTAGGCGAGCACTCTACCTCTGAGCCACAACCCCAGCCCTCCCTCTGATTATTTTTATGTGGTGCTAGGGATCAGACCCAGGGCCTCACCTGTTCTAGGCAAGCGCTCTACCACTGAGCCACAACCCTAGCCCACCATGGTAAATTTTTTTATTGTGTTTTTATTCCCAAAGATAAACAAACTCCTTAAAGTCAATTATTTGCTCTGTGAGAGCAAAAGAATTTAATGCAAAATGCCCAGTGTAGAATCTGAGAAACTATATGAATCAAACCTCTAAAAGCCATTGTTCAACAGGCTAAGATCTGGGACAAATTAAAGCCCTGGCTCCAGGAGGTCAAGGAATTGCATACGGTGTCGGTAGATCACACTTAAAATAACGAAGGTGAAAATACACCTGAAACAATTATTACTTTTATCTCATTTTATTTTTTTTTAAGAGAGAGGAGAGAGAGAGAAAGAGAGAGAGAATATTTTCAATATTTATATTTCAGTTTTCGGTGGACACAACATCTTTATTTTATTTGTATATGGTGGTGAGGATCGAACCCAGCACCTCACGCATGCCAGGTGAGAGAGTTACTGCTTGAGCCACATCCCCAGCCCCTTTTATCTCATTTTAGAACTCATTTGTCTTCATTATTTGAACAGTGACTCAATCTCTGCAATGTTTACTGCGACTGATTTTTGCAGAACTGGAACTGAAGCCAGGGCCCCTTGCATAGACAAGCAATCTACCACTGAAACACATCAGGCCTGTTTTTGTTTTTGTTTTTTAATATTTTTTTAGTTATAGTTGGACACAATGCCTTTACTTTATTTATTGATATGTGGTGCTGAGGATCGAACCCGGTGCCTTGCACATGCTAGGCAAGTGCTCTACCACTAAGCCACAAGCCCAGCCCTTGTTTTTGTTTTGTTTTGTTTTGAGACAGGGTCTCACTGAATTTCCCAGAGTGGCCTCGAACTCCTGGGCTCAAGTGATCCTCAAGCTTCAGCTTCCTAAGCAGCTAGGACCACAGGCCTGCACCACATGCCTGGAAGGTTTATTTTAATGTACATGGTTTTCCTGTCCATGGACTCACCTCACCACCCACACTATAAGGATGTGGACTGGGAATGACAAAAACCTATCTTGCCTGGCTCCACATTCAGCCCTCTAATTAAATCCCACCTGTAGCAGTCTAAAACCTAGAAATAAAACAATTTGACTCTTCTAAATACCACTTGAAAAATAAAAATAAACAGTCTTTAAACACTAATCCAATGGGAAAGTCCAATGTTCTTCTTTCAAAGGGCTCACTTGTCCTTTGAAATCATAGGAAACAATTTTTTAGAAAACCTTCATAAAAAATAATAATTAAAACCCATGTCTGCGCCGGACATGGTGGCACATGCCTGTAATCCCTGGGGCTCAGGAGGCTGAGGCAGGAGGATTGCAGTTTCAAAGCCAGCTTCAGCATCTTAGTGAAGCTATAAGCAACCTAATGAGACCCTGTCTCAAAATAAAAATTAAAAGGGGCTGGGGATGTGTCTCATTGGTAAACCACCCTTGGGTTCCGTTCCTGGTACCAAAAAACAAAAAACCATAAACCGGTGCCTGCACTTATGATAAGATCTAACAGTTCAGGCAGACAAGGTAATGAATTAATTGTACCATCTTTGCATTAGAAATTCAATATCTTACTTGACAGTGTGATGTGTACCTTTAGAGCAAACAAAAAGGAATAACATCCAATATCCAGACCCACAACTAATGCGCCACAATTATATTTCAACAAAAAGCAACAGACATTAATTTGCACATTCAGTTGATTTACTTCTACTTTGAAGTAATCCAAGCAGAGATAATATACAAAACAGAAAATAGCTCTTACATGTACTAAAACTGTCCTTCTGACTTAAGACGAGCAATTTTTTTTTTTTTTTACTCCTTCTTCTGGTGACTAGAAGAGAAAGCCTTGACTGACAGCTGCCTTTCTTCCCAAAAGGAACAATGAGAATTGACAAGTTTGGGGTGAACCCATATCCAGCATCAAGCTATGCTTAATTAAACTGACAAATGTCAGGCAAAGTGGCACATGCCTGGGACCCCAATGACTGAGGAAGCTAAGGTAGGAGGAATGAAGTTCAAGGCCAGCCTGTGCAACTTAGCAAGACCCTATTTCAAAACAAAAACTAAAGGGCTGGGGAATGTAGCTCAATGGTAGAGAATTTGTCTAGCATGTCTGAAACCCTGGATTCAATCCCCAAAATGGGCTGGGGATACAGCCCGTTGGTAGAGTGCTTATTTTGCATGTACAAAGCCTTGGGTTCAAACCCCAGGAAAAGAAAAGAAAAGAAAAGAAAAGAAAAGAAAAGAAAAGAAAAGAAAAGAAAAGAAAAGAAAAGAAAAGAAAAGAAAAGAAAAGAACAACCAATCCCCCAAAAAATTCAAAACAAAAAAAAAGGGTTCACACTTTTTTTTTTTTTTTGGGGGGGGGAGAATTGGGAATTGAACATTGAACCCAGGGGCGTTTAACCACTGAGCTACACCCCAGCCCTTTTAATTTTGAGACAGGGTCATACTAAGTTGCTAAAGGCCTTGCTAAGTTGCTGAGGCTGGCCTTGAACATTCAATCCTCAGCCTCCCAAGTTGCTGGGATCACAGGCATGTGCCACTCACTGCTCCTGGCTTGGTTCGCACTTTTTGAGAGCAACACTGGATGCCAAAGGCAATTAAATAAATGCCTCCAAATTTCTGAAGAGAAACTGTTTCTAAATTAAAATCCTAGGACCACACTTTCAATCAACTATAACTGTAAAAGAACATTTTCAGACAGACCAAAGCTCAAAAACTTTTACCTCCAGAGCACCCTTCTCAGGCTACTGAAGTGTGCTCAAGCAGAACAAAGGGATGAATCAAGAGAGGGAACAGAGGACACAGGCATCCCACACAAAAGATCCTCAGCAGGGGAGGAAGGATCCAAGGCTATACCTAGGGCTGAATGAGTGCCAACTCTACAAAAGAAGGAGCTCCAAAGAAGGCAGAAAGGTGAAGAGGAAAAGGAATCACCATTGACTTAGAAATGTTAAGACTGAGCCAACCAAACAACAAGCTGATCTGCGGGAGGCTGTGGAGAAGCCCACTGAAATCAGTTGTGGAGAGGAAGAGCAGAGAAAGAGGCAGACTCCAAGGGTCAACATGAGAGGTCACTAATGAGAAAGACTCAGGAAGTAAGATACATGTGATATTTAGAAACAGTGGCAAGCATGCAAAAATCAACGCTCACTTCTAGTGAGCAACCAAGTGAGCAACCACTTCTGGGAAATAGAAGAGAAGGCAAATTGCCCCAAACAAGACGCATGTGCTGTTCTCACCTTGGCAACTGGCTCAAGTGGTGCATGCAGCCTGCCCCTGTAGGACTGCCATACCCACACCTTACTGAGGAAGACTACTCAGTGCAGTCAAGAAGCAAGGGCAGGAGGGGCTGGGGATGTGGCTCAAGTGGTGGCGCGCTCGCCTGGCATGCGTACGGCCCGGGTTCGAGCCTCAGCACCACATACAAAGATGTTGTGTCCACCAAAAAAAAAATAAATAAAAAATAAATATTAAAAATTCTCTCTCTCTCTTTAAAAAAAAAAAAAGAAGCAAGGGCAGGAATGAAGTTCAACTGGGCTCTATTGCTATAGGAGAGTGGAGCAGCTGCAATTCATGAGAAGTGTCTAGGACAGATCTGTCTGTCTACTGCCTCTGCCCTGGTGATGTATTTCATCATTTATATCAGTATGGACTTAAGGATATTAGTTTAGGTTATACCCATCTGCCAATTATTAAAAGTACATTATTTAAGTCAGGCACAGTTACACAAAGTGGTAATCCCAGTAATTTGAGAACTGCAAATTCAAGGCCAGCCTGGGCAACTTAGCAAGGTCCTAAGCAACTTAGTGAGACCCTATCTCAAAATAAAAAATAAAAAAGGCTAGGGAGGCCACTCAGTGGTTAAGGCATCCCTGGGTTTAATCCCCAGTACAAGAAAGAGAAGGAAGAGAAGGAAGGAAGAGAAAGAAGGAAGGAAGGAAGGAAGGAAGGAAGGAAGGAAGGAAGGAAGGAAACCACATTACTTAGTGCGTTGCTCAAACTGTTCTGGCTCTAGCCACTGGGAGCTCTCAAACTGGCTCCAGTATCTTTTTTCTTTCTTTTCTTTTTTCTTTTGTTGTTGTTGTTGCTGCAGGAATGATCCCAGGGCCTTGTGCATGCTAGGTAAGTGCTCGGCCTCTTAGGTATGGGGTACCCCAGTCTGTGTCCTTCGACTCACGCCTATCCCCTGTGGGTCTTGAATGCTACTTACTTCCTGGTGCTACAAGGTTCAGGCTCATCTTGTATCATCTTGTATCTCCCCTGCCCCAGCCCAGAATCACTCACTTCACCAAGGAGTTCTGGCAGACTGTAACACTGGTCTAGTGATGAGAAAAAGGCAAACCAAACCTGAAAGACATTGTACCAAATGCCTGACCAGCACTCCTCAAAACTGTCAACGTCACCACAACAGACTGAATGTGTGATCCCCCTACTATAGTTTGGAACTTAAATGTCCCCCAAAGGTTCATGTGTGAAAGACTTGGCACTACTGGAAGGTGATAGAAAAGAGATGAGGCCTAATCTGGGCACAGGGGCACACACATGTAATCCCAGCTAATCAGGAGGCTGAGGTGGGAAGATTACTTGAGCACAGGAGTTTAAGGCTAGCCTGGGCAATAGAGGGGGGAGGGGAAAGAATGACAGTGGCGGGGGGGGGGGGGGGGGGCGTGTCCTTGAAAAGACTTTGGGATCCTAGTCTCTTCCCCTCTTTTCTACCACCACCCCAGTCCTGGCCAAAAGGTTAATGGCTTTGCTCTACAACACACATGCTGCCTTGTCATAGGCCTAAAAATCAACAGACCATGGTCTGAAACCTCCAAAGCTGTGAGCTAAAATAAACCATTTCTATCTATAAGTTAATTATCATGGGTATTTGTTACAGTAACAGAAAGCTAACACACCCTCAAATTCATGTTGACATTTTTAACTCCCAATGTGATAGTGTTAGGAGCTAGGGCCTTTGGGAGGTGAATGGATGACGAGAAGAATCTTCATGATAGAATTAGTACTCTTATAAAAGGGACCAGAGAGCTCTCTCACCTCCTTTCCACCCTATAAGGACACAAGGAGGCAGTGGCTCCCCACAACCTGGAAGAGGGCTCTTGCCAAAACCATGCTGGGCACCTGACCTCATGGACTCCCAGCATACAGAACTGTAAGAGACACATTTCTGTTGTTCATAAGCCACTCAGTCTTGGGTATTTTATCATAAAAGCCCTAACAAACTAAGACAGTCATCAAAAACAAGGGAGGTCTAAGTCTAAGGATCTGAAGTTAAGATGACTAAGTGGATGTGTGTCCTGGATGGGATCCCAAGACAGAGTGAGGACATGAGGGAAGACCTAGTGACCACAAATAAAGTAGATTTAGTTAATAACATCCTCATGTTTATTGCACTATTGCCACAAATGCACCCATCGATGCAAGGCGTCAGCACTTGGGAAGCTGGGTAAAAGGCATACAGAAACTCGATCTTAAAAATCTCCCCAAAATCTAATGCCATTCTAAAACAAAGAGAAAACCAAAGAATGCATAATTTGATAAAAGCAAAACTGAAAAGTATATATGTAGTACGTATATTAAGAATTCATGCTAGGCATGGTGGCACACACCTGTAATCCCAGCAGCTCGAGAGGCTAAGGCAGGAGGATCAAGTATTCAAAGCCAGCTTCAGCAACTAAGCAAGACCCTAAGCAACTCAGTGAGACTCTCTCTCTAAATACAATATAAAAAAGGCCAGTGGCTAAGCACCCCTGGGTTCAATGCCTCATACCAAAAAAAAAAAAAAAAAAAAAATCATGCCAGGCCCACATGTGGTGGCACATACGTGTAATCCCAGCAATTTGGGAGTCTGAGGCAGGAGGATCACAAGTTTAAGGCCTACCTGAGCAATTTAGTGTAATAAAAAATAAAAAGGGATTGGGAAATAACTCAGTAGTAAAGCATCCTTGGGTTCAATCCCCAGTACTGCAAAGTAACAAAAAGATGATTGTTAGACAGACAGACAGACAGAAACAAAGAAAAAAATTCATACTAGGCATGGTGGCACACACCTATAATCCCAGCAACCCAGGAGACTGAAGCAAGAGGATCCCAAGTTCAAGGCCAGCCTGAGCAACTTAATGAGACCCTGTCTTTAAATAAAATCTAAAAAGGGGGTGGGGGAGTAGCACAGTGGTAGAGTACCAAAAAATTAAAAAATAAAGAATTCACATCTGTCCAGCATTTTCATTTTTATACATCGTCATATGGGTATTATTTTACTGAACAACAACAAAGTCTGCAGGTGGTTCAGTCAACTGGCACCATAATTCCCACTTACACTGAGGAAACTAACCGATGCAATGATTGGCACTCACACTGCCAGACTAGGAATAGAGCATCCGTCCACTTCAGGAACACACTGCTCTCATGTGTATGTGCACACGCTCCACAATTCTGAAGTTTTCCATGATGGAAAAGCACCTAACTGCCAGTCTAGGCCCATGGGCTTTTCTTAAACCCTCAAATTCAGAAAGGACTTGACATTCTGCCACAGTAAATAAAACAACCCAACACGGAGCCAAGAACAGAACTGCTGAATGCACTGAATTCTTTATCAAACAGAAAGATGAAAGCAGAACTGGTTGGACTCTAAAAACTGGAATATACAGCTGGACAGAATCTTCAAAAACTACTCCATATCTATAAAGGCTTAATCTGTCACAGCTGAGCAGCGGAGCCTAGAGGCCATCGTTTCATGCGATGACATTTCCCATCTCCAGAGCCTGGACACTGATCTACTTAGACTCCTTTCAAACCAGGCCCAATGAGCGCACACCACATCTCACTCTGCTCATCCTCAGGCAACACAATTTTCAATAGTCCGGTAAATTTTACCACAACCTTCCCCCTTTCTCAAAAATGAGTGAAAATAAATCAAAGGTCAGAGAAGGAAAAGGGAACCAACTCTGGTTTTATAAAGTGCCATTCAGCCAGTAGGTGAAACTCCCATGGTAAAAATAAGTTAGAAAAACCAAGTGCTCCCAAGGAATGTGTGGGATTAGATGGAGGTGGGTGGCAGCACGAAACAGAGAACATACTAAAAATCACTGAACTGACCAGACAAGGTAACAGATGCCTGTAATGCCAGCAACTAGGTGAGGCAGGAGGATCACAGGTTCAAGGCCAGCCTGGACAATTTAATGAAATGCTGTCTCAAAATAAAAAATAAAAATAAAAAGGGCTAGGAATGTGGCTCAATGATAGAATGCTTGCCCAGCCTGGGAGAGCCCTGGATTCTACCCTAACACACCACACCACACATATGCATACAAACACACAGAGAAACAAAGTACTGACACACGCAACAATAAGGATAGTATGCCACCTGGAAGAACCAGATACAAATGGCCACATATTATATAATTCCACTTGTATGAAATGTCCATGAAGACAGAAAATGGGCCAGTAGTTTCCAAGGGGGATGGTGAGTGACTGCTAAAAGATACAGGGTTTGGGGGGAGATAATGAAAACATTCTTAAATTAGTGCTGATGGTTGCAAAGCTCTATGAATTTTATCATACCTGATTTATACCACAATAAAAACATGTACAGGTTCTGTGTGTTTGTTTTTGTTTCTGTAGTGCTGGGAATCAAACCCAAGGCCTCCTGCATGCTAGGCAAGCACTCTAACTCCAGAACTTCAATTAAATGAAGATCAAACAAAACAACCCATTTTGTGATCTAATCTTTTTTAGCTTTGTCAAGGAGTTGAAGAAAGCTTCACTTCTCAAATCCTTAGTTTATTCTACGATCCCATTTAAATAAAGAACATCAACAAAATATATTATGTTGTCTTTAATATATTTAGAAATTTCCAAATATACTACCATCATCACTGAGCCAAAGCAATGATAATACCAGCAGTAAAAATTACATATATATTGTTCTAAAATTTCAGAACAAAAATTATATAGTAAAGAGTCAAAGGGGGAATACAACTTGAAAGTAGTGAAACATATTCATATTGTAGGTCCAGTGGAGGTAGAGGAGAGGGGATGAGTGAGGAAGATCTAACAGTTTAAACATTAAAGTCAAGGTTCATTTTCCAGCAAAACCCCAAAAGGTCTTCTGGAGAGTCTCAACCTTTTTCAAACCATGATATCTTTAGATAAACATGAAAATATGGGGCTGAGGATATAGCACAGAGTGCTTGCCTTGCATGCACAAGGCCCTGGGTTCGATCCCCAGCACCCAAAAAAAAAAAAAAAAAATACAATAAGGCACTCCTCTGTAGTCTGTATTTTTCTAAATGGAAAAAAAAAATGTATATAAAAGGGCTGGGGATAGCTCAGTTGGTAGAGTGCTAGCCTTACATGCACAAGGCCCTGGGTTCAATCCCCAGCACACACACACACACAAAAAAAAAAAGAAAAAAAAAGACAGAACAATAAATAAGTTCTATATAGCTACCCATTTTCCCATGACTTACCCTTTCCCAATGAAGAATCACTGTAGTGCTGGAGGTGTGGCACAGTGGTAGAGCACTTGCTTAACCTGCCAGGCCCTAGGTCCCTTCCTCAGCAGAGAAAGGGAAGCAGGAAGGAAACGGATGTACACATTCTGCCTGAGGGCAGGGCTCCTCCAGCACTACCTCCTAGGCAGGAAGCTCATCTCCAGAGCTTCCCAAAAGAGCCCCTACACCTGAAAGTGTTCTGACTCATGGTTTCCTGCTTGTCCTCTGCTACTCCTTTCCTCTAATCTAACTTAACCTAACCCTTTTATCCCCTCTTCAAACTTGAATCACAAGAATGAACCAAATAGAGGTATCCATGATGGCCAAGTAACCACAGAAAGTAAAACATATTCAAAAGACAGACAACAATACGTGCAGCAATTCTGAAACACCTCGCACTACTGTATAAAGGAAAAAAAAAACAACATTTGTTTGCCTTTGAGGGATTTTGTTGTAAACAGACTTTCAGAACCAGGAAAATGAGGCACTTCCCCTGAGCCTGCTCACAGAGCCAGGGGGGTTGTTTGGAAATCTGCCACCTCTGTGCTAGACCCTCCAGCTCTGCAATAACCCAGACTCACCACCAGTTTCAAGGTGTGCACATAACTCTGCAAGAGCTTACTTGCTCTTTTAGAAATTCACAGAGGACTGTCTAGAACTGTGGCTGCACATGGGTGAAAAGATGTTTGCATCTCTAGCCCAGCTGTCAAGTGCTGACCCCTCTGCAGCAGAGGGACTCCTGAAGCAAGATCACTGATCTGCTAGACCACAGGTCCATCACCTAGGAGCAAATTTTAAACACAACACTCTATAGGGAGAAGGACTATATGAAAATATAGAACATGTTTCTTCCTAAAATACGAATGAGTGAGTCCTAATGATCCAAATGTCCCTGGTTGAGCAAACAGGAAAGAATGAACAGCTTCAACTAACTATATGACTAAGAGGATGAAGAGCAGGGTGTCATAGGAATCTGGGAAGAAGACACTAGTGTGGGCAGTTTTAATTCTAGGCAGGGAAAGCAGTTCTTGATTGAACAGGAAAAATGTCAGCAGATTAACCTAATGCCACAAAACTAATTTATGCATTTAAGTGCTAATGAATGGAATAATTTTCTTTTCTAAAGAAAAATACAGAAAACATTTCTCAAAATGTTTTCTTTATTTTCCATGTTCTAAAAGAAATTATGAAGTTATTTGATTTTTTTAAATTTTTAGTTATAAAAATTTTTATTTATTTTTATGTGGTGCTGAGGATTGAACCCAGTGCCTCACACATGCTAGGCAAGCAGTCTACACTGAGCTACAACCCCAGCCCCAGAAAATGTTTTTAAAAAGCAGTTCTTACCAGGCACGGTGATGTAATCCCAGCAACTCAGGAGGCTAAGGAAGGAGAATCTAAGTTTGAGGCCAGCCTCACCAATTTAGCAAACTCTAAACAACTAGTAATTTTGAGACCCTGTGGCTCAGTGGTAAAAGGACCCCCGAGTTCAATCTCTAGTACCAAAAAGAAAAAAAAAACAGGCAAAGAAAAAATATTTCTTCCTGCACACAGTGAGTTTAATCCCAACCACTTGGGTGGTTGAGGCAGGAGGATTACAAGTTCCAGGCCAACTCACAGCTCATATAGCTCAGCAGTTCAATTCCCAGTACCATCAAAAAAAAAAAAAAAAAAAAAAAAAAAACTATTGATTTATTAAAAGGCACAACTAGTTAAGTGACAGAGTGGGCAAAAATATTTGCAACACATGTATCTGGCAAAGGACCTCTATCCAAAATATGTAAAGAACTTCTATACTCAATAATATTTTAAAAACTCAATTTAGGGGCTGGGGATGTGGCTCAAGCGGTAGCGCGCTTGCCTGGCATGTGTGCGGCCCGGGTTCGATCCTCAGCACCACATACAAACAAAGATGTTGTGTCTGCGGAAAACTGAGAAATAAATATTAAAAAATTCAAAAAAAAAACTCAATTTATATTTTTTTATTTTTCTCTCTTTCACTTTACAGAGATTTATCTTGTTCTATGTTTTGTCTATTTTCTCTGTGGTGATGGAGATTGAACCCAGTGCATCCAGAACATTAGGCTTGTGCTTTACCGCTGAGCTACACCCCCAGTCCTAAGAGATTTATTTTGGTCATGATTTTGCAGCTGAAGAACTCCAGTGTGGGCAGCCTCATCTGACGTGGTTTCATGCTACATCCTAATATGCAAACAGTGCCACTCAGCCAGCCCAGCTTTTTAGAGAAGCAAAAGCCTTGAGTAGGCACTTGACAAAATCAGGTTACAAAAGGCCAAGACACACAGAAGCCGCCATCAGGACCTGCCACACACCTCTAGAGTACCTAAGATTTGACAGACAGGTAGTATCAAATGCTGGAGAGGATGGAAACCACCAGAACCACACACAGCTGGATAGAGCACAAAGAGACACAGCCACTTCGGAAAATAAGAAGCATCTCTAAAAGTTAATCATACATCTACCGTGAGGCAATTGCATCCCTGGGTATTTACCCAAAATAAATTAAAATATATGTTTCACAGTCTGTACAAAGAGGAATAGCCCCCCAGATGCACACCAAGACAACTATCATGGCCTAGTCAAACAATAGAACAATACTCAGGAGTAGAAAGGAATACCACAGAGACACATGCCCCAACATGAATGAATTTCAAAAATAGTATGCTAAAAAAAAAAAAAAAAGAGGCTGCATGGAGCCAGATATGGTGCCCACGCCTGTAATCCCAGCAACTCAGGGGGCCAAGACAGTATCATTGCAAGATCAAAGCCAACATAGGTAACTTAGTGAGGCCCTCAGCATCTTAGTGAGACCCTATCTCAAGACAAAAAATAAAAAGGGCTGGGGATGTGGCTCAGTGGTAGAGCCATATCCCGGGTTCAATCACAGTACCATGAAAAAGAAGGGGAGAGAAGGAGGGAGGTAAGGGGCTGGATGGGAAAACATATAATATATAGCCTTATGTATATTAAACTGGAGCGTAGGAAAACTAACCTATGGTGATAGAATTCAGTGGGTGCTACTTGGAGGGGGAATGCCTGGTGGCTGACAAAGAATCATAAAAAAATTTCTGGGCTGTATCTTGATACAAATTAATCACCAACTGAATGGTATATGTAAAATGTTAACATTTTACTATATATAAATTATATTTTAAATTTGTAAAAAATGTTTTTCAATATTTAATGCTGTATTATTCAGAAGTTACTCAGATGTTAACTGGAAGATGGTTACAAACTGTTTAGGAGACACTTCTCCCCAGGATTCTCTTACACACACTTACTCCATCAAGACTTTACAGATGACCTTAAGACAGGGAGATTATCTAGGCAGGCCTGACCTAATCACATGAGCCCTTTAAGAGGGGCTCTAGTGGTCAGAGGCAGGAAGGCAGACACTCAAAAAGTTGGAGAGGAATTCAGAATAGGAAGCATCTCCACTGATGGCTTTGAAGAATGGAGGAGGCCAGGGAGCAGGGACAGCACTCTAGGACCAAGAGCAGTTCCCTGCTGACAGCCATTCAGCAAAGAAAGGAGTTCCCTGGTCCTACCACCAAAATTAGTGAATTCCGTCACAACTCAAGAGCTCAGCAGAGTACCCTAGCTCCGGAAGAGAACAGCAAGGACACACAACTAGCACGTGAGAACTGAGCAGGGTTCCCATGGGAAATTAATATGAAAAGCATACCAAAAGTCCTTAGGACTTTATGACGTTTTAGTTAAAAGGACCAAAGTTACGGATGAACCTTGTAAACACTATAAGGAGTGAAACACTTGGTTGCAGAAGGGCAATTACTGTAAGACTCCATGCATTTATTTATCTAGGCAGCCAGAACCACAGAAACAGAAGCAGAAAGGTGGTTACCAGGCAGCTGGAGGGAGGAGGCCTAGTGTTTAGTGGACTCAGAATCTCAGTGCCATGAGATTAAACTGAGTTGCAGAGAGGCTGCAAACATGCAAAGATCCTTAACACTATTAAACAGTGCATGTATAAGTGGTTAAAATGTAACTCTTTAAAAAAAAAAGTGAAAGTGGGGGCAAAGCTTTCCCTGATAAAGACAATTACAGGATTCACTTGAGGGTGAAGCTTCAAGTACTGCAAGGTGCTTCCAAGCTTGACTGTGGAAGCAGATGCATGGGTTAGCACCCTAACCTCGCAGCACTAACATGCCCTCTCACCTCCCACTCGTCACCAGGAAAATGGAGGTAGCCACAGCTCTGATCTTACTGGAACAGTGCTGGCATCACTGTGACATTTTAGTGATAGTAGTGCAGTGATCTCCAGAGGTGCCTGGACACAAACACCCATGATGTGCAGTGGAAGTCAGAACAGCCCACAATCTCAGCTGGGCTAACTGGGATATTTTAGAACCAAGGAAGTGACTTCTACTTTATCCACGTGCGCAGCTCTGCCTAAAATGTTGGTTTTGCTGCCAGATGTGGTGGCACACACCTGTAACCCCAGCAAGTCAGTAGGCTAAGGCAGGAGGATAGCAAGTTCCAGGTCAGCCTGGTCAACTTAGTGAAACCCTGTCCCAAAGTAAAATTTAAAACAGGGCTGGAGGTATAGCTGAATGGTAGGATATCCCTGGGCTCAATCCCCAGTAGTAGGGGAAAAAATTTTTTGTTGTATTAATATTCATTTATCCATTTTGTATAAGTGTGGATAGCACATCAAGAATATTTAAAAAGTACAGATCCAAATTGCTTTCATCTGCCTCCAAACATATGTTAAAACCAAAACAAAACAATAATTCATTTCTGACTCATGAGTTTGCTACCTGGGTGGAAAGACATAAGGATACCCTGGTTAGGACACAGGGCTCTGGCTTGGGCTCCTACTTCCAGGGAAACCTGGAAGATTGCTGGTAACTTGTCTAGAGGCCAGACCCAACAGATGTTTTCAGTCCTACTCCTCCTCGACCTCTCAGCTACTGAATGGTGACCCCTTTCCCCAGTGTCCCAAAGTGTTCTTCTCCTTAGGGCTGTTCCACTATCTATATACCAGAAGGTCACTTCACCTGGCCCTCAACATGGAGTAATCTAGACCACCAGCCTCAACCCTTGTCTAATTCCAGAACTGCATGTCCAGCTGTCCACTGGGGCCCCCACAAGCACCCCAGATTTATCATATCCAGAAGTCAGACAATCTTGTCCTCCTCTCACTTTCCCTATTGTGATGGGTGTCACCAACCAATGAGTCACCAAGTTAGAGATGAAGAAGTCATTGTAGATGCATTCCTTCAGCAAACACCTATGAAGTGCCTACTGGGTGCCAAGCGCTGCCCCTTCCTGAGATGAGGACTGCACAAGACAGTAAACAAAACAAGAAAACAAAAGAGCAGGGCGGGGGATGTGGCTCAAGCAGTAGCATGCTCGCCTGGCATGCGTGCGGCCCGGGTTCGATCCTCAGCACCACATACCAACAAAGATGTCGTGTCCGCCAAGAACTAAAATAAAATAAATAAATAAATTCTCTCTCTCTCTCCCCCTCTCTCTCACTCTATCTTTAAAAAAAAAAAAAAAAAAAAGAGCAAAACAATGCAGCATTTAGGTAGTGAGGAGGAGAAGAAAAGTCAGGCAAAGCAGAGACTACAGAGTAGAGCATATTGCTCAAAACTCCACAGCTGGGTATGGTACCTGAGTGGGGCCAGAGCGGCCAGAGGGAGGCCAGACAATACCAGGTCCAAGAGGGCACTCTTGAGAATCTTAGCAGAGAAGTGACATGGCCCACTGGTGCTTGCACAGGTCTGCTCTGATATAAGGATGGGGTGTCCTTGCCATCCCTCTACCTGGACCTGCAGCCTCTCCCCGGCACCAAGGCAGCCCACAGTACCCTAAATCATTTCCCTGGATGAAACTGCTCCTCTGCACCTCCTGCCACTGCCCTAATTCCAGACTCAAGGCCTCACTTCAGGTGAATAGCTGCCTCACTTACTCATCCCAGCCACCAGCCCCAGCCACACCACCTGCCTCACACATGTTAAGCCACAGACCCAGGCCCTGTCCATTCTAAATGCCACCTAGCTCCTTAGTCCTCCAATCCTCCTTGCAGCCCCAGGAGAAGAGCAGCCTCTGAGGTCCTCCACAGCAGACTGCCCTTGGGCCTGTTTCCTCCACTCAGCCCATAGCTCCAGGCCACCCTGACAATTGACACTTTCCTTCTAGTGTCTCTGAGGAATAGCTGCCTATCAATTGTCTCTAACCTCTATGGCTCTGCCCTGCCAGATTGACTGTCAGCTTTCTTCTCCAAATCTCTGGCCACTTAGCAGTGCCTGACATTCAGGGCATTCTCAAATCATTTAAAGCCAGGCCTTCCCTGTAACCTGTCAAAAACTTACCAGGGGGCGCTGAGGTTGTGGTTCAGTGGTAGATCACTCGCCTAGCATGTGCAAGGCGCTGGGTTTGATCCTCAGCACCACATAAAAATAAATAAATAAGGGCTGGGGCTGTAGCTCAGTAGCAGAACGTGTTCGATCCTCAGCACCATATAAAAACAAACAAATAAAATAAAGGTGTGTTGTCCATCTACAACTACATAAAACAAAAAAACAGATTTTTTTAATAAATAAATAAAATAAAGGTACTGTGTCCAACTACAACTAAGAGAAAAAAAATTTAAATAAAAAAATTTAAAAAAAAAAATTTTTTAATTCATCAGGTCCTATTGCTCAGGCTTTTAATAATCCTGTCTTTGTAACATAAAATCTAGGTTTCTGATATTTCACTCATCTACTAAGAACTAATCTTAGCTACGTATAGTGGCCCACTCCTGTAATCTCAGTGACAGAAGGCTGAGGCAGGAGTATTTGAGCTCCTAGCCAAGCATGGCACCACACCTATAATCCTATCAGCTCCAGACCGCAAGTTCAAGTCTTGGCAACTTAGTAGTGATTCCCAGTCTGGAAATAAATTTTTTGAAAAAAAGAGGAATACTGGGGCTGGAGTTGTGGCTTAGTGGTAGCACACTTGCCTGTGTGAGGCCCTGGGTTCGATCCTCAGCACCGCATTAAAAAAAAAAAAGATCCATTTACAACTAAAATTTAAAAATATATTAAAAAAAAAAGAGGAATACTGGGGTTACAGCTCAGCAGTAGAGTGTTCGATGGGTCAATCCCCAGTGATAGAGAGAAAGAGAGAGAAGAAAGAAAGCTAGCTTGCTAAAGACCCTGCCTCGAAATTTAAAAAAATTTTTTTTAAAAAATTGGGGGTATAGCTCAGTGGTAGAGTGTCCCTGGGTTCAATCCCCAGTATCAGGGGGGGAAAAATTAATCCTACATTAACTCAACTTTCAAATTTCTATTTCTCATTTTCTGTTTAAACCTTCACATTTCAAAATTCTTTATACCTTTTAGAAAGTTATACACCTTTTTCCAACATGATGAACATGCTTAAGAATGTATCTTTTTAAAAATGAAAACATGGGGCTGGGGCAGCAGCTCAGTGGTAGGGCACTTGCCTAGCATGTGTGAGGCCCTGGGTTCGATCCTGAGCACCACATAAAATGAAACAAATAAAGTCATGCTACCCATTTTTAAAAAAATGAAAACATTTAGATAACTAAAGTAAGTGGTAATTGTGAAATACTTAGGATACTATGTCCCTCTCCCCAGGAAAGTTTCCTCCCTCCTTGCTAAAGAAAATCCCCATCCTTTATACTCTTCTCATGCCCTGTGCTTTCAGGAGACACTGCCAAGACAGGAGAGTAACAGGAGCTGCAGTGAAGCTACAGCCCAGTCTCACACCAATGGGGACCATCACAGGGCTGCCAGGCTCAACTGCAAGATGATGCTGCATTCTTTGATGGTTTGCAGAGTGCCTGTCTTCACACATATTATGTGAAATTTTAAATATTTAGTACCACTTTACCCTTACAAATGTTTAAGAAACAGCAATGAGTCAAATGTCCCACCATAACTGAAGCTTACAATCAGTCCACCAAAGAAGTAAATCCTTAGCTGTAATATGATTAAGAAGACTTAAGGTCGTACCAATTTCCTAATGGGTTTTTCACTGACCTATTACAATGTATTCAGAGTTGATTCTGATCAAAGGCTTAGTCATGCTGCCAGGGGAAAAACAAACAAACAAACAGCCTTGGAATTTAACAAAAAGAATCAAAGATGCAACCGGCCTTTTACACAGTAGTTTTAAACGGTATATCTCAAATACTTTGTTCTCACACTTTTTAAAGATACCATTTTCGCAGGTGCTCCTTGTTGTCACTTAATATGCATATTATTAACACATTTAAATTAAATAGCAGGCTGAAATAACTCTAACACAATAGACCTGGAATGATCTAAAACCCTTGTTATAAAACCAACCACTCCATGACGTATTAATTTTATTTTTTTAATGCTTTAATGTTTTAAGGAAAAGGGAACGCCACGTGCGACACAGAAAAACACTCCAGGACTGGGGCTGCTGCACGTTCAGAGGCCACGATGGCCCGGGACGTTCTGAACCCGGTCCGTGAAAGAAAAGGCCCGCCTGACAGCGCGGATGACAGTGTCGCCCAGGGCGGTGCCGCGGAAAGGCGGGGACGGCAGGAAGGGAACCATGGACAAAGCCGCCCGCCGCCCCTCGCCGCCTCCCCGGGCGGCCACAGCCCAGCCGCGCGGCTCCTGGCCCACAGCTGTCGCGGCAGCGCCCGCCGGGAACCCCAGTCCCGAGGAACACGGATGGAGAGGGGAGAGGGACCTGAGGCACGCGAATGGGGAGGGGTCAGGCAGAAACCCAGCCTTGACCGGAGCGAATGAAGATGGACAGGCACCCGAGCCTGCACCGACGCGGGTGGAGACGGAACAGGGACCCGCGCCCAGAAGGGTGCGGACGAGGAGGGAACTGGAACCCGCGGCAGGAAGGACGCGGAGGAGGAGGGGACAGGGACCCAAGGCCGGAGGGGCGCGGACGAGGAGGGGACATGGACCCGAGCCTGGAAGGGCGCGGGTGACGAGGTGACGGGACCTGAGGCCGGAGGGGCGCGGACGAGAGGGGGACAGGTACCCGAGCCTGGAGGGGCGCGGGTGACGAGGTCACGGGACCGAGGCCGGAGGGACGCGGTGAGGAAGGGACGGGAGCAGGCCTCCAGGGCCGCGGTGGGCAGGGCCGGGCCCGTGTCCGTGCCGCGCACTCACCGTCCGTTCGGAGGGCCGCGCTCGCTCGCGCTATCGGCTGGGAGCGGCCGCCCGAGACGCCGCGCCGCGGTCACCAGCGAGGAGCGCCTCCGCGGCCACCCCGCTGCATCCCCGGCCGCCGGCCCGCGCACCCCGTACACTCCCAGCGCCCGCTCCGCCGCCGAAAATGGCGTCCCGGCGCCGCCCGCCCACAATGCCGCGCGCCGTGACGTCACCCGCCCTCGCGCCGCCGGGCGGGGCGCGGCCGGGGAAACTGAGGCGCGTGCGGGGCTGGGCGGCGGCTGGTCCCGGCGGGTTGCGCGGGGCAGCGCGCTCGGCTCTTGCTGGGGAGCCAAGCCTGCGAGTCCGCAACGACGCCGGTCTTCCGCGAGACCCCGCCCGGGGCCACGAGACGCTAGGGGTCGAGCTCCGGTGGTCGCCCGGCACTCGGTCCGCGCCTCCTAAGGGAAGGGAGGAGGCTCGGGGCCTGGCCGAGCGCTCGGCCTCCGCCCGGCCTGCAGGGCGTGCCCGCTGGCCAGGAAGCCCCTGCGCTCCCACTGCCGCAGGCACCCCAGCTGCAGGCCTGACTCAGCAGCCGGCTGGAGGGCTGAGTCAGCGGCAAGGCTCTGCTTGCCTGCCGGGGCTGGAAAACCTTCCAGGCGCTTTTCACCCGGAGGGGTGAAGGTACCAGCCCCCGCCCCGCCGTGGGAACTGCTGCCCTCCTAGATAGTACCAGCAGCGCCTGCAGCCCTGGTCATCCTGCAGTTACGCCTGCAGCAATAAGGAGACAGAGGCTCCTGGGTTTTCCCAGGGAGCCCCGTTACTTTGGTCTGTTTTATAAATGCAAAGATGGGTGAACAAGGGTGGGAGCTCCTATGGGTAGCAGAGAAGCTCGGATCGGAGCAGGGAAAGGCATAGATAGGGCCAGTATCAAACCCTCTCCACACTGCCTTCAGTGATTCCAGATAAGCTGCAGGTTAGATGTCACCTGCTCCTCAACCATTGCCGTAGGGCCGGTTGGACAATGCACAATAGTCGCCATAAATGGCACCTGCAAAGCATCCACCGGTTCATGCCCAAGTTCCCCTGGAAAGAGAAGAGCCAGCTGAATAGGAGCCCTTTATTTTTCTGGGCCTCTGGGCCCCTTGCTTCCTGTCACCCCAGCAAGATCCCTTGATGACATGTTTTCTCTCTGATTGCACTCTGTATGGGTATCCAAGACTCTATCTCTTTGACATTTCTTTTCTTCTATCCCCATTGCCACCATTTTATTTTTCTTGTTCCTCTGTCCCCTCAACCAGTGTCTGTTCATTTTCTGTGGTCCTTCTGGGAAGAAGAACAGGATGCACTGATGAACCAGGCAGATAAAATCCCTGCTCTCCAGGAGTTCAGTTCTAGTGGGGAGAGACAGGTGGTAAAGACAGGGTAATATCTGACCTTTCTGAGATCTGAGACCCAGAGGATAGGAAGAAGCCCCCACAAGGCCGGCATAGAACACTCCAGCACGTCTTTGGGCAGGAAGAGCCTGGTGTGTTGGGGAAGAAGAAGAGGCCAAGTCATCCAACACATACACCAGTCCTGCCATGCTGCTCTCAGCACCAAGTCCAAACTCCTTAGCTTGGTCTACAGGGCCCACAAAACCTAATGCTGCCAACTTCTGTTCGCCTGTCCCCTGGACACCCTCACCTGTCCCTGAGTTCACCCTGCCCTTCCCCAACATCTCACCCCTACGGTGGTGTCCTCTCTGTCTAGAATGTTCCCCCAGGTACTCTAGGACTCAGCCAAGAGTCATTTCTTTCAAGAAGCCTTCCCTGCCCATGCCAGCCTGAACAGTCCTTCCTCTGAGTTCCTACCTGTCCCTTCCCCTGAAGTGTAGTGTGGTCAGTTTACAGGACCGCCTCCCCTTCAGCCTACAGGCAGTAGAACAGGAAGCACCTGTGTCCTCATCAACTCCAAGCCCTGCCCAGCTCCTGCCACAGACTACACAGAGGCTATGAAGGCAAATGTAAGACGGGAAGATCAGACAGTCCCTTCTCCAGGTCTTCTTTGCCTGGCCCAGCCTCCTCTGATGAAATAGACATGAAAGATCCTTTTGAGTCCCTGAGTTCTGCGGTGGTCCTCAAGAGTTCCTGCTAGTCCTTGGAGCCATTAATGTCTGAAGTCCCCCCTTCCCTCCCCAAGTACTGTCTAGGACCAAAAGACATGGACATTCTGCTCTACTCTCCTGAATATCCAGCAGTTCTAATGGAGCCTCTCAGGATGTCTGTCCAGCAGGGGGCTGAAGCGCATGAGTTTCCAACTCATCCTCAACTGGGGTCCCTCTCTGAGATGAGGAGCACCCCACTCACTGAACCACCTACCTGTGCTTTGACCCTCACAGCAACTAAGCAGGGCACCACACCACTGTCCCCACTTTTTGTTTTTGGGGGTTTGGGTTTTTTTTTTTTTTTTTTTTTTTGGCACTGGGGATTGAACTCAGGAGCACTGGACTACTGAGCCACATCCCCAGCCCTATTTTATATTTGGTTTAGAAACAGCATCTCACTGATTTGCTTAGTGCCTCACTGTTGCTGAGGCTAGCTTTGAACTCGTGATCCTCCTGCCTCAGCCTCCCAAACCACTAGGATTGCAGGCATGTGCCACAATGCACGGCCCACTGTCCCTATTTTACAGATGCTGCAGGGGCCTGCAAGTACCAGCATTTCCTTGTTGTCCTCTAGAAGCATCCACATTTCAGAATGAAGACAAAACCCTCCATGCTTCCCATGCAGGTACCCGAAGGGCCAAGAAGTTGGTGTCCAGTGGGAGCTCAGCAGGGCTACTACAAGGCAGCAAACCCATTAATCTGCCCCTCCCAGTAAGCCTAGAGGAACAGGGCCCTGAGGACAAAAACTGGGGGTTACCAGGATGAAGCCTAAACCTTATTTATGCAGATGCTGGCACCTCTGATCATCTCTGGGGCAAGCAAATGACTGGAGGGTTGCAGAAAAGGCTATGCCCTAAGGAAGCAGCAAGGGACCCTGGCCCTGCACCCACCCCACAAAGCAGGAGTAAGGGTTCCTCCAGCAGACAGAGAGAGAAGCAAGCTCTCCCCTTGCTCCCTTGAAATTACTCTCCCATTTGACAAAGGCAGTCTGTGTGGTGGGCACTGCCACCTCTGTCCTGCCTGTTTCTCCACCTTCCCCTTCCATGGCCCCTCCTGGCCTAGCAGGAGGCTTGAGGATGAGGACGAATCACAGGGTGTGCCGGCTTGGCATCCGGACCTTGGCTAATCTGGGCTCAGTCCTGCCTTGCTGCCAGCAGGTCACACCCTTTCTGGTCTCAGGCTTCAATTCTAAAAATGGAACTTGTGTGGTTTCCACATTTTTTTTTCTTCACAGAGCTAGAGTTGCTCAACACAAAGCTCCAGGGATGGCTTCCTTCAGAACAAAGCAAAAATCAGTAGCAGCACATGGATGAGGAAGGGGCTCCCACCAGCCCTCACTGTCCCTGCCCCAACCTGTTCCTCTGGAAGGCTGGGGGTTGAGGCCTGGGTCCCGATGGAGAGCCCAGGTCTTCTGAGGGAATGGGGCCTGAGGTTCTCCAGACGCTGGCAGGCCATCATGGCCGTTCCTCCATGTTTTGAAGCCCAGGTTGGTGGCAGCTGGGTTCTTCAGTGTACTAGAGCCCAGGTCCCTGCAGTCATGCCTTGAATGCACACTCACATGCTGGGCAGACTGTACACCTGGAAGAGGAAACCTCAGCCTCAAGAGGGCCGCTGCCCAGGGCTGGGATGTAGCTTAGTCATGATATGACTATATGCAAAGAAAAGAAGAAGAAAAAAACAAAAAGGATGGCTGTGCAAACCAGGTGCAGTGGCACACACCTGTAATCCCAGCAGCTTGGGAGGCTGAGGCAGGAGGATCATGAGTTCAAAGCCAGCCTCAGCAACTGAGGCCTTAAGCAACTTAGCAAGATCCTGTCTCAAAATAAAAAATAAAAAGGACTGGGATTGTAACTCAGTGGTTATGTACCCTGGATTCAATTCCCAGTATCAAAAAAAAGAAAGAAGGAAGGAAGGAAGGAAGGAGGGAGGGAGGGAGGGAGGAAGGGAGGGAGGAAGAAAGAAAGAAAGAAAGAAAGAAAGAAAAGAAAAGAAAGAGGGTACATGCCCAGCCACATACAGTACCCTGAGCACAGAGGTCTATAAATGAGGACAGATGCATAAAGGTGGACAGGAAGGACTTCTCTGCCACACAAAGGTGGTCCTGGCTGCATGCACATTTGTAGAGTCACCTCACACTTACTGAACCCAAATATGTCTCTGGACCTGAGCTGGGTGCTGGAAGGCTCACCCTTCAAGTGGCCAGGAGAATATTTATCCTACTTCGCTTCTGAATCATGAGATGTGCTTGGGAAGTGCTGAGCCTTGTGTGCCTCTGGCATGGAAACTTGACCACTATATGTGGGTATCTAGAAAGGGCCCTGCTAAAAGCTGGGAGAGAGTCAGGCGTCAAGGTGATCCCAACAGTTCCAACTTGGCTTGACAAACACCATAATAGACAAACACTGGAGCTGGTGCTGGGCCCAGGTCCTGGGAACTGAGATTCTGCATCAGCATTCTCAGCATTATGTTACCATAATACACATGGACAGAAGCGTTGAAATATGTGCAGCAAACCCCCACTTACTCATCACGGAGAGTCTACCATTTTGCCCTATTTGCTTATCAAGTGTCTCTCTTCCTATCTGTGTCCATCAGCTCTTCCTTTACGTGTGCATTTCAAATTAATTTGCAAACAACATCAGTACACTTCACCCCTAATTTCTTCAGCAATTCATATCCTTAAGTTCATATCCTTAAGTTCAATATTTGTAATTTCAGAGAACATTTACATATGGTGGAATACACACACCTTAAGCATGCCATTCAAAGAATTTTGTTTTACATTATATGTGCCTTTATTTCAGAAACTGAAGAGCTTTTTTTTTTTTCTCCTTTCAGCATTTGGAATGGAACCCAGGCCTCATGAATGCTAGGCAAGTGCTCTATCATTGAGCTACATCCCAGTCCTTTAATTTTGAGAAAGGATCTTGCTGCATTTCCCAAGTTGGCCTCAAACTGACAATCCTCCTGCTAAAGCTTCCCATATGGCTGGGATTACAGGTGTGTGCTGTCACACCCGGTCAGTTTCTTTTTTAAAGCCATTTTATTGTTTTTTATTTTTTGTGATGCTGGGAATTAAACCCAAGGCCTTGCATGTGCTAGGCAAGGGCTCTATCACTAAACTACACCAATCCCAGCCATAGAGCCATTCATACTTTCACAGAAAATTTGAGCAAAAAGTACAAAGAGTTCCCCCATACTTCCCCTTCCCATTATCATACTACTAGTGTAGTGTGTTTGTTAAAATTGATAGATCCATACTGATACATTAACCAAGCTCCAGAGTTGACCTGAGGCTCACTCTGTACTACACATTGTATTGTGAATTCTGTAGGTTTTGACACATGCACAGTGATCTGAAGAGTTTTGAGAAAACATTCATCTGTGTATTGGAAACCCTACCAAGCAATGGGACATTTCCACCACAGTTCAGAGTCTGCAGATGAGAAGCCCCCCTCCTCCAGTATGACCTCATCTCAATCAATTTCATCTGTTGTGTAACTATTCCAAGTATGATCATGTTCTGAGTCATGGAGATAGGATTTCAATAAATAGATTTTGGGGGACACAGCTCAGCCCTAAAGAAACACAGCAGGGGTCAGGGCAGAGCATAGGGTGGCCAGCACAGTTCCCCCGTTACCCCACTCCTCTCCTCCTGCCCTCTTCTCTACTCCCCTAGGTGCTACATCTCCAAGAGAGGGGGGTATCTGTCCCTTCAGCCTGCTGCTGTCACCAGGCAGGCCCAGGAGCTTCCTCACCCACCTGACATCCCTGGTTGGTTCCCAAATCCTCTTCCTCTGTCAGCCATCTTCTCATCACTATAACTAAATGCTTGAGATGACAACTTAAAAGAAAGGAGGTTTATTTTGGCTCACAATTTTGCAGGTTTCAGTCCATGATTGGCGGACCCAGTTTTGGGGGCCTGTGGTGGTACATCATGGCAGTAGCACATGGCACAGCAAAGCCACTCACCTCATAATCAGGAAGCAAAAAAGAAAGAGAGGAAGAGATTAGGGTTCCACAATCTCACCTTTTTAAATTTTTTTTAGTTGTAGATGGACATAATACCTTTATTTATTTATCTTTATGTGATGTTGAGGACCGAACCCAGTGCCTCACCCGTGCTAGGCGTGTGCTCTATCACTGAGCCACAACCCTAGCCCTCACAATCCCCTTTAAGGGCATGCCCCCAACCACCTCTCAAAGACTCCACCACCTCCCTACAGCATCACCCTGGGGAACCAAGTTTTAAACACTGGAACTTCAGGGCCTGTTTGTAGCTCAGCGAGGGAGCATTGCCAGCACCAAGGAAAACTTTTTAAAGTAATTAAAAAAAAAAAAAAAGGAAAGAAAAGAAAGAAAGAAATTCGCTGTAATCCCAGTGGCTCAGGAGGCTGAGGCAGGAGGATCGCAAGTTCAAAGCTAGCCTCAGCAACAGCGAGGCACTAAGCAACTCAGTGAGACCCTATCTCTAAATCAAATACAAAATAGGGCTGGGGAATGTGGCTCAGTGGTCAAGGACCCCTGAGTTCAATCCCTGGTATGCCCCCCCCAAAAAAAAAAAACAAAAGAAAAAAGAAATTTCCCAGGCTTCCCTTGGTCCTCAGGTCACAGGCCACCCTAGAGCCATCTCTACAGTCGGTCTTAGGCCTAGGAGGACCCACCTTGGGGACAGGCTGTGCAGGATGGAAACAGGAAATGCAGCAGGGCTGCCTCTATCTCTGAGTCCAGGAGCCCTGTTCCCTAGGCAGCACCCCTGCCCTCAGGCGGTCCGCTCTTAGGATGGTCCAGCTTACCCAGTCAGGCTTCTAGCAGAGCTTCCTGGGATAAGCTCTGGGGTGAGTGTAAACTGGTGGATTAACAGCCATGTTGGCAGAAGAGAGCCATGCATCTCTTCCTGCTGGACTCACAAGTGGGCCCAGCAGGGACCACAGGCCTCTGGCAGCATCAAAAGCCAGAGGTTGGGATGGGACACTGGCCACAGTGGGGCTGAGGCTCAGCCGTGGCGCATGCAGCTGCAGCCACCACACAGAGGGAATGCTAGCATCCACAGCGGGGACAGAGCCAGTCCCCACCCACAGGGGGTGGGTTGCAGTCAAGTTCTGTGAATAAGCCCTAATGGTGCCATCTGCTTAGGCCTGCAGGACAGATCCTGATGGGGCCTGGGCCTGGGAGAATATAGCAGACACTGAGCAAGAAACCAAGCAAAGGAGGTGGCTCTGCTGTGGGATAATCTGGAAGATACTGAAGAGGACACGCTAGGCTTCAGAGGGAGACCTGGTGGTGAGCCACTGGGTTCAGGGGAGGTCCATTGCATCCAGTCCCCATGACTTCCTTATCTACAGAACTTCATTAACCAGGTATGGCTTATGTCCCCCACTGCAGGCCCAGAACACCATTTCTCCTATTTCTCATGAATACCACCCAGGGCAGAGAGCACCTTCCTTGTACAGATGGAGAAACTGAGGCTATCAGAGTGGGGAGAACTGGTGGCAAGGGCTTGACTCCAGTCTGGCCATCGGACCCACTGTAGGCTGCAGGAAGTAAGTCTGAAGCATTTAGTGTGGCACACTTTGGGAGCTGGCTCCTCAGGGAGACCATTAGCCATGCCTTGGCAGCATCCTCAATCAATACTCTAGAAGCTGCTGCGCAGGAGGCCAAGTCCCTGGCACACAGGAAGCTCCTCTCCTTTCCCAGGACCACACATCAGCCAGGTCTCTTTCAAATGCTGTGGAGTCCTGCTGGTCCCCTCCTCAGCTCTGATTCTGGAAGTGTGGTCCTGTGGCTGTCGTGACAAATTACCATGACCTGGGAGCCAAGAACAACAGGAATCCATCCTCACAGTTCTGGAGGCAAAGGCCCAGCATCAACCAGTGGACAGGCTGGTTATCTGGAGGCTCAGGGATCCTGTTCCATACCCCTGTCTTGCTCCTGGAGGCTCCTCATGGCCCTTGATGCTGCTTGGTCCGCAGACACACCTCTCTGGTCTCCGTCTTTGTGGCAACATGCTCTTCTTTTTTGTGTCTCCATGTGTAAAATTTCTCCTCCTCTTCAAGGACACTGTCCTTTGGATGTAGGGCTTCCCTAAATCCTGGGTGACCTCCTGAGATCCTTGACACCCACAAGGACCTGATTCCAAGTGAGGTTACACTCAGGAGAGGGATAAGATGTGGATGCAAGTTTTGGAGGACCTCTCAGCGGTCAGAGGCCTCTCCACAGGCAAGCTGGTCAGGAGGCCACAGACCTCCTAGACGGAGGAGGCAAGTACATCTCCTGAGGGTTGACTGCTGATCTGTTCTCAGTGCAGCTCCATCCCAGGGCCTGTTCTTTTTTTGCTTTTAATTAAATCTATTTATTTTTTATTTGGTACTGAGGATTGAACCCAGAGGCACTTTACCACTGACTTGCATTAATTTTCAGTTGATATATAGCAACATAAAAATTGTATGTATTTATAAGGTGTATTTATAAGCTGTTTCTATACATGTGAGCACAGAGCCTCTTCAAGGAGAAGGAGGAGGAAGACAATTGTTTTCAGCTTGTCCTGGCAGATGCTTTTTGGGGCCATGGGCCACCTCTTGTGCCAGGCAAGTGCCCTGGGCAGAAAATGCTCCTTGACCTGAATATCTAACAGACCAATGAACTTGCCCACTGAGGCCCAGCTTGACCATCAGCCCTTTGTGAGACAAGCTTATCTGTCAGCAAGTCCTGGCCTCTGTGAGGGCTCTCTGCAAGCTGAAATGCTCTCGGCCTATCACTACAGCAGTACTGCCTAAGGAAGTCACACTGTGAACCCTAGTGTCACTAGAAATTTCCTGAAAGCCACAATTAAAAAAAAAAAAAACAAGACAGGCACTATGGCACACACCCCTAATCCCAGCCACCCGGACTTGGGAAGCTGAGGCAGGAGGATGGCAAGTTTGAGACCAGCCTAAGCAACTGACTCAAAATTGAAAAATTTTTAAAAAGGGAGTGGGGGATGTGGCTCAGTGTTAGAGTGCTTGCCTAACCTGCAAAGTCCTGGGTTCCATCCCCAGTATCACACACACACAGCAAGAAAGAAAAACAATAAAGAAAAAAAGCAGGTGTCATTAACTTTAATATGCATATATGTACATATAATCATATGGATATGCACACCCACATATATCGTTCATCAGAAAATTTTATAAGTATTAGAAATTTTAATTTTATAAGTATTACACTCCCAAAATTAGACTGGGAGTGTACCTCAGTGTAGTGTGTGTGTCTTGCATGCACAAGGTCCTGAGTTCCATCCCTAGCACCAAAAATAAAAACAAATATTAATCCAGGTGTAATGGCACACGCGTGTAATCTCAGCAGCTTGGTAGGCTGAGGCAAGAGGATCACAAGTTCAAGGCCAGCCTCAGCAACTTAATGAGGCCCTAAGCAACTTAATGAGACCCTGTCTCAAAATAAAAAAATAAACAAAAAGGTCTGGGGATGTGGCTCAGTGGTTAAGTGCCCTGGGTTTAATCCCCAGTACCAAAATTAATTAATAAAAATTTAATTGTGGCAAAATAACATAACATTTTCACTTTGGCCACTTTAATTGGGCAGTTGGTGACATTATGTACAGTCATACTGTTGTGCAACCCTCAAATCATCACCAGAGAACTCTTTCATCTTCCCAAATGGGGCTGGGTCTTTGCAGGTAGCATGCCACATTCCTCCACCTGGGACACCAAGCCAGGCCAGGGCTGCTGGATCTCCTGACCACAAGGCCACGCTTGAGGAGCTTCCAACTCCATTCTGGACACTGCTTTTTAAAATCAGATGTTTGTTGGCCCAGTACTGTTCCCAAGCTGCTGCCTGTCTTTCACAGCCAGCCTGGGCCGCTGTGCTGCTCTGCTAGATATGGCTAGGGCTGGGGGCAAAAGCAAAGGAACCGTCAATCTTCTCTGGGGCTCTCTGCCTACCACTGTGGCTTTCCACAAGCACCAAGCCTTGGGCCTCACTCAATGACAAACTTGTCCTTGGGGATGAGTGGGGGCTTGGGGCAGTAGTGCAGTCAACCAGGGATGGAAGCTGCTCTGGCCAGCCATTCACCTCCTTCCCCCAACTCACCCTCCTCCCCCTGTACTTTTCCACCAATGGGTTGACTCAGGACAAAGTGGAAACAATTATGACGATCAATAGCAAGTGTCTCAGAATGCAGCTGGAAGCAGCTGGAATGTTTCTGGAAGATGGATCAATTCATTTTCAACAGTATAAAAGCAAAGAGATGACTTTGGTGAGCAGTGTCTGCCCTGTGAGAAGGGTGCCATCCAGTGGGTGGGCAAAGGGCCAGAAGGGAGGGGCCTTTGAGAGCCAGGTGGTAAAGTGCACAGCTGGATTCCCAGGGCAGTGACAGGTGGGGCAGGCATCAGTGCTGCTGAGCACCTGCTGGGTAAGCACGTTCTGACAGAGCCTTCAGGCACACCCTGCTGTGAGGACCTACTGCTCTTGTGTGTAGTGGCTGGCTGCAAACACATATTCCCTGGCTACAACAGAGTGGCCTTGAAGACGCTGTGCTGCATGACGTCAGCCAGTCACAGAGACAAGTCCTGTAGGATTCCACTTAGGTGAGGTCCCCACAGCAGTCACATTCATAGAGGTAGGAGGCAGAGTGGGGCACTAGGGGATGGGGGATGGGAGTCCAGGTTCAATGGGAAGAGTTTCCGTTGGGGAAGATGAGAGAGTTCTGCAAAGGGCAGCGATGGCTGCACCAGTGTGCACATGCCTCACGCTGCTGAGGATGGCTAGAGTGGTGTTTCTCTGCCCAAAAGACGCTGTCTTCATTTGGCCTTTCTGCAGTGAGGGCAGGAAGGGAGACTCAGAGGGACACCTCCCAGGAGGGTCAGGAAGGGATTCCTAAAAGGGATGCACCCCACCTCCCAGCAAGGTGTGCTGGGCACAGCACCTGCTCTCCTTTGCTCTCTCCAAGGGTTAGGCTGCCGCCCTGGACTAGGAGCTTTGGCCACTCCTCCAGGCACCCTCCAGGCCTCTGGAGGCTTCAGCAGACACCTCCAGCCAGCTGGGTCCTGCCTTCAAGGTGCTGGTCCTGATGTCCACTGGGGTTCTCCTAGTTGTAGGGCCAGTTGAGCTGCCCAAGGTCCTGAGGAGGACTTTGCACAGGAGGCAAACTGCAGGGTCCTGAGCGGGGAACAGAAAACCTCCAGGAAAAGGGGTTATCTGGGCACCAAAACCCCAGGACTGCCCTATACAGCTTGAGTATGGCACTGGGGCTGATTTCAGCAGCTGGAAAGGTGCAGGAGCTGGCCCTGCAGGTAACTGGTGACTCCTTTACAGGTTACTTCACCACCAAGTGTGACTTGGAGGCAGAACAGGTCCCAATTTGGGGCAGGAGGAGGGAAGGCACAAGTGGGTAATGGTCCAGCAGGGATGGAGACAGGAACTGCTGCCATCTGGCTCTTGATAAGGTTGGTGGCTGACAGGGGTAGTTTAGGCCAGGCCCTCCTGGCTGTGACCTGCTATGAGCCTCAGCTGCACCCTCCATAGTGTTATGTAGCATGGTGTTGAGAATGGGGCCTGGCACTTGTGAAACACTTGTTAAAACCATTAGGGAGGGCTGGGGATGTGGCTCAAGCGATAACTAAAAAATAAATATTAAAAATTCTCTCTCTCTCTCTCTCCCTCCCTCTCTCACTCTCTCTTAAAAAAAAAAAACATTAGGGAAAAAATCCAGATTTCTTCATTTGTAATTAGCAATAGCAGAAAGAAAAGGACAAGAAGAGGCGACCCAGATGGCAGTGGGTGGAGTAGGGAGAGGACAGTCCCTGAAGAGAATGGGAACCAGCTGTGTGGCATAGGGACTGCAGCAGCAGTGGCAGCAGCTCATCCTCTGAAAGTTGGTGGACAGGGAGAGGGCAACAGGGAAGAAGGGTTCTGCTGTGCAGGACGGGACCAAGGGAGGTCTGTGCAGGGAGGGGAGGCTGAGGGCTCAGGCGGAAAGTAGGGGTGCCAGGCAGGGCAGTCCTGGTGGAGGAACTGCTTGGCAGTGAGCATGACTGGTTTTGTTTCTTAAACAAACTTTCTGTTTTAGAGAAGTTTTCAGCTCCCAGCAAGACTGAGCGGAAGATAGAGAGCTCCCATGTACTCCAACCCCCACCCCCACACAGTCTCCCCATCATCACACTCTTCTTTCGACCAAGACTCTGTTGGTCTGAGTGTGTCAGGGAGCAGCAATAAACTGATGTGGTGCAGAGCCTCACCCAGCACAGAACAGGGCTGGGTGCTTGCTGGATCAAGGGACAAGCTTCTAGATGTTCCCTCTTCTATCTCTTCAATGCCGGAGCCTGGATGGATCCTGGGAGATGCCAGAGTGGCAGTCAAGAGCAGGTCTATGCAGCCAGACAGCACAGTTGTTCAAGTTGAAGGTAGACATAATGACCCTCAGAAAACATGGATCTCACCATGAAGTCTCTGAAGAGGGCTGGGGATGTGGCTCAAGCAGTAGTGCGCTTGCCTGGCATGCATGTGGCCTGGGTTCGATCCTCAGCACCACATACAAACAAAAACGTTGTGTCCGCCGAAAACTAAGAAAAAAATTCTCTCTCTCTTAAAAAAAAAAAAAAAAAAAAAAATTAAAAAAGTCTCTGAAGAGAAATCCAGGCATTCCAGCACAAATTCAGAAGATATATGTGAAAAAGCAATTACTTAGAAATAAAATATAGGGGTAAAATAAATATAGGTATAAAAAGGAATCTTACCAGGCCTAAGGGAAAAACATTGGGGGTGTTCTGAGCAGGGACCCTGCTGCCAGAAGCAGGAAGCAGGAAGTCTCATCTCCACTGGGCATTGTTAATACCAAGGCCTGGGGCAGACTGGCTCCTGCCCCAGCATCAGGACAAGGAGGAGACTTGCAGTCAGAGACCACATGCCCTACTGCTATTGACCTTGGTGCTTCAGAGGGCCACACTATAAATGAATGACACTGTCCACAGACGCACCCAACACAGAGGGGGGCAGAGAGCCAATTTTAAGACCTTTTTAATTTTTTTTTTTTTTGGTAGTTGTAGGCAGCATGCCTTTATTTATTTATTTATTTTTATGTGGTGCTAAGGATCGAACCCAGTGCCTCACACTTGCAAGTGCTCTGCCACTGAGTCACAGCCTCAGCCCCACATTTTAAGACATTTTTATTCATAGTCTAAATATCAAAAAATGTAGAGAGAGAAGAGGGGAGGGGAGGGGAGGGGAGGGGAGGGGGGATAGTAGAGGATAGGAAAGGCAGCAGAATACAACAGACACGAGTATGGCAATATGTAAATCAATGGAAGTGTAACTGATGTGATTCTGCAATCTGTAAACGGGGTAAAAATGGGAGTTCATAACCCACTTGAATCAAAGTGTGAAATATGATATATCAAGAACTATGTAATGTTTTGAACAACCAACAATAAAAAAATAAAAAATAAAAAAAATAAATAAATATCAAAAAATATTTTATCAAGCAAACATTTTGTGGAAAAGTCAGTATAAAATACATTACTGAGATAGCCTTTATTTTATAGATATTTTAAAAAGCTCACAGAGCAACCTAGGAGGCTGAGGCAGGAGAATCACAAGTTCAAAGCCAGCCTTTAGCAATTTAGTGAGGCCCTATGTGACTTAGCGAGACCCTGTCTCAAAACAAAAAATAAAGGGCTGGGGTTGTAGCTCAGTGGTAGAGCACTTGCCTAGCATGTGTAAGGCATTAGGTTTGATTCTCAGCACTGCATACAAATAAATTAAAAAGTCCATAAAGAGAGAGAGAGAGATAATTTTTTCAATATTTATTTTTTTAGTTTTTGGTGGAACAACATCTTTATTTTATTTTTATGTGGTGCTGAGGATTGAACCCAGCGCCCCACACATGCCAGGCGAGCACACTACCGCTTGAGCCACATCCCCGGGCCCTAAAAGTATTTTTTTAAAAATAAATTATAAGTAAATAAATAAAAATATTTTTAAATAAATAAAAAGGGCTAGGGATATATGGCTCAGTGGTGAAGAGCCTCTGGGTTCAATCCCCAGTACCAAAGTGAAAAAATTCTCAGAAACACTTTATTTGAACTATTCTGGCTGTGGACAGAATAATCTTAACCAAAAATAAATAAATAAATAAAAGAGTAAAAGTTTTAGAATCAAGGTAACCTCAACTACAATTTAGCTACATTTATTTATGACCTGAAGCCATTAACTTTTTTTTTTTTTGTACTAGGGATCAAACCCAGGGTCTTATGTGTACAGGCAAGCACCACCAACCACTCTACCATCCCCCTGTCTTCATTTAACTCTTTTTTTTTCTTTCTTTTTTTTTTTTTTTTTTTGTACTGGGAATTGAACTCAGGGGCACTCAATCACTGAGCCACATCCCCAGTCCTATTTTGGACTTTTACTTTAGGGACAGGGACTCATTGAGTTGCTTAGTGCCTCACTGTTGCTGAAGCTGGCTTTTAATTTGTGATCCTCCTGCCTCAGCCTCCTGAGCTGCTGGGATTACAGGTGTGCCATTTAATCTTAAATGTTTAAAAGTCCAGGTTGGGAATATATCTCAGTGGTACAGTGTTTGCCTAGCAGCACCAAGCCCTGGGTTCAATCCCCAGTACTGACAGAAAAAAATAAAAATAAAAAGACTGTACTTTTTATTTTTTAAAAAGCACTGCCACGAAGCACTGCCATGGCAGTGCTTTTTTAATTTACCATGGTAAATTTTGTCCTCATGATCTCAAGCGCAAACATGTAAAGTGACGATAAAATCCCACTGAAGGGCTGGGGGCAGCTTGGTGGTTCTGTACCAGCCCAGCAAGCCCAAGGCCCTGGCTTCTATCTGAAGTACCATAAAAAAATAAATAAATAATAAAAAAGGTTGAAGAATCCAAAAAGGTAGCACAGTGAAGCATTTCTTGACACTCTGCATACAGCACTTAAAATCCAGCAGCACACTGAACACCAAGAATCAAGTCGAACCTCTTGGCACCAAAGACAGAACACCACTCAGGTAACTGCGACTACTACTCGCAGGTCTTCAGCCGGAACTATTCTGCCAATGCTGGACCCCAATTTACCACATGGCTCATGTCAGATGACAAGTGCAGGCGATGCACAGGGTCTGTACAGAATGGATACTTCTGAGCTGGGTGCGGTGGCACACACCTCTAATCCCTGTGGCTCAGGAGGCTGAGGCAAGAAAAATGCAAGTTCAATGCTAGCCTCAGCAACTTAACGAGGCACTTAGCAATTCAGCTTTGTCTTCACACAGCTGTGCTTGTCTCTGGCTCACTTGTGAGCCATCCTTGAATACAGAACTCTTGGCCTGAGATCTGAGGGGCTCCAGAGGGCACAAGTGAGAGTTCTGCTTGGCCCACAGCTCTGCTTCCCACTCTGTGCTTGCAGCCACTGCTACTGGATGGGGACTGGCTCTACCCACCAGTCACCCATTGGCTGGAAGCCAGTGTCTCTGCAGGTGGTCCCTGGGATTGACACTATTTTGGGGCTTTGCTCACTGTGAGGACGGGCAATTCAGGTTGGGAGTGTAACTCAGTGGTACAGTGCTTGCCCAGCAGCCACCAAGCCTTGGTTCAAACCCCAGAGAACTCTAGTCCTGACACTTCCTGCCCACCTCTGACCAGAGCTCTTTGACCTTTCTTTCTGGAAACCCCAGGAAGAAAGACCCAGGATCCCTGAGGACCTTAGGGAGGTGAGCTGGTGATGAGATAAGCTATGTTACAACAGTCCTTGCACCATATGAACATCTGTCCTGGCCGCCAGCCTCCAGCCACCAGCTGAGCTGAAGGGCACAGCCCATTTGCTCATGACTGTACTGTCTTTGCACTAGGCAGACCACTCAGGGTCTGAGAGGACCCTCAGCAGAAGCACTCCCCAGGAGTGTGCTAGCCAGTTTCCTATTGCTGTGACAACAGGAACTACCTGAGGAAGGAAGGTTTATTTTGGCTTCAGGGCTTCATCCATGGCCGGCTGGTCTCCATTTCCTTTACCTGTGGTCAGGCAAAGCATCATGGCAAGGAGCACGTGCTGGAGCAAAGCTGCTCACCCTATGCTGGCCAGGTAGCAGAGAGGAAGGGGTGGGCCCCAAGAGCCCCTTGAAGGGCACACCTCCAGTGACCTACCTTCTCTCAACAGCATCATCAGCTGGGGGTCACTCCAGACCCAAACCTTAACATACGTCATCCAAGAGTCCCACAGTCACAACAAACACTGTGTCCCCCTCTACCCTTACAGATACCCAGCAATTCTCCTCACCAGACTATGAGGATGGAAGCTGAGGTCCTACCTCCCTAAGACAAGGCAGGAGAGCTCGAGGGCATTTCTCTGTCATCGATAGTCTCTTGGACAGAGATTGCCTCACCTGCTCATGTTTCAAGATAACCATGCTATAGTCAGGGCCTGGGCCCTGCACACTCAATGACGCGCTACTAACTCACAGGTTTCAGGTAGTAACACTGCAGCCAGTGGACACTTCACTTGGCAGCCACAAGCTTCCAAATATATTCCCATCACTGAGTCACTTTTTTCAAGTGAATTTTATTAACATTTGTACACTGTTCTATCCTAAATTGGTGAAATTCAAGACTCAGAAAACAGACATGCTGTGCTAGGCTTTATTTAACATTGCCTCTGTGATGACAAGCCAGCTTGGGACCAAGGTCAGGAGGGAGCAGGTGGTCCTGCCAGGAGACGGAGGCCCAGGGCTCTCGTAAGTGGAACCCAGGCTCTGGTGGGCCAGCATCAGCATGGGCTCCTAACTGCTCCTCTTCTCTTGTTTCCATCTCAGCCTGTTCCAAATCCTCTCCAGGGCCACCTTCCCCATGAAGAAGGTGATGACAAAATTACGCTTGTACCAGTCTCTGCAGGGAAACAGGAGGCATCCAGGATGAGCCCCAGGGATGGGGCCTGACAAGCAAGCAGCTCCAGCAGAGGTGAATTTTGCTCTGCCCTCCTCCCCAGGTCTTCCCCTGCCCCAAGCTGTATCTCCACAGAAGGCATCTTTCCTGCCCTCCCATCAGGACAGGTGCAGGTGAAGCATCTGCCCCCATCCTCTGGTCTTGCTAAAGGACTCCTAAGAGCCTGCCCTCTGTCTAGTGGCCTTCTTGGAGAGATAACTGAGGAGGGATGCAAGAGGACCAAAGAGCCACAGCCAGCAGGCTCTGCAGGAATCGTGGGTCAGTCTTGATGTGGCCCTTATTTGCATGACAGCACACAGCAGAAGCACTGCAGTGTGAAAAGCTAACTCCTGGCGAGCCTGACATCGTGATGTTCCATGTGCTCCTCTTGTGGGGGACCTGTGCTTCTGCGTAAGCTGATTCTAAGGAAACAGTTCATACTGTGCTGGGGGAGTCTGCACTGCCTGCCAGTTACTGGACAGAAGCTGACAGAAGCCTATACATGGGAGGAGCCTGGAGAGCTCACGTGAGGGGAGGTGCACAACAAAAGCTTGGGTCAAGCTGGGGCTACCGCAAGGACGACACATGCCTGTGCAGCTTCTATTTCAGAGTTACACAAGTGATTTCAGGACCTCTGTGTGAAGGAAGGAGAACAACCCAGGGTGCTAAGGCAGCCACAAGAGGTGAGCCACCTCCACACTCCCTGACCGAGGACATCTGTTTCCACCTGCTGATGTGAGGCTGCAGTGAGGAGCAGTGCCTAAGACAAATGGCTCGGGAAGGCAACCTTGAGGACCAAGGTCTGGGGTTCAGGAAAAGCCAGACTCCCCTGTCACTAGTGCAGACACCTGCCTGATGTATGGGTGGGAAGGGTGCCCTGTGCCATCCACATCAAGCCTGTGGGGAGCAGGTCTGGTGCAGACAGGCTCTTGGTCCGCACACTCACTTGGCTAAAAGCTTAACCAGCACAGAGAGACGCTCCACAGTCTTAGGAGCAGGACCCAGATGTTTCAGGACTAATCTTTGATCAAGGCTCCTTTCAGGAGCTCATTCAGCTTCAACTATCATCAGTGTCCTCTTGGTCTTCCCTCACTTGCCCATCTGACTCTGTCACTGTTTTATATTTTTAATTTTTTTTTAAACAAAGCCTTTTTTTTTTTCAAAGAGAGAGAGAGAGAATTTTAGTATTTATTTTTTAGTTTTCGGCAGACACAACATCTTTGTTTGTATGTGATGCTGAGGATCAAACCCAGGCCGCATGCATGCCAGGCAAGCGTGCTACCACTTGAGCCACATCCCCAGCCATTTTAAAATTTTTAAAAATACTTTTTTAGTTGCTGATAGATCTTTATTTATTTTTTTTTAATATGTGGTGCTGAGAATCGAACCCAGTGCCTCACACATACCAGGCACATGTGCTACCACTGAGCCCCAGCCCCAGCCCCTGTCACTGTTATATTTTAAAGCAAATCTAAACTACCAATCTATCATTTCACCTGGATATACTGGTATTTTACATGTTATCTTTTTTTTTATTCCATCTTGGTATACATGTCAGTATTTTAATTTGATATTTATTAATATACTGTTTTGTTTTTATTTACTTTGTTTTCTCAGTTTCCTTCTTTCTGTTTAATGTCCTTAGGATTAACTGTTGAGATCATATTAGATTGTTACACATTCTCATGTCTTGACATTCTGTAATCTCCCTACCTGATTGTTGTTGTGGTTTTTGGGGTTTGTGTGTGTGTGTGTGTGGGGGGGGTGTATGCGTGTTTAGCCTCTCTAAATGTACATGTATTTTTTTTCCTTTTTTAAAAATTTATTCTGATTTGTAATATATGATGGCAGAATTGCAATTCACTTTATATTACACATATAGAGCACAATTTTTCAAGTCACTGATTGTATACAAAGTATTTGTGTCTTATACAGGTCCTTAGGGTAATGATATCTCACTCATTCCACCATGATTCCTAACCCTTTGCCCCCTCCTTTCCCCTCCTTCCCCTTGCCCTATCTAAAGTTCTTCCATTCCTCCCATGATCCCTCCCAATCACTATTATGTGACTGCATCCTCATATCAAAGAAAACATTTAGCCTTTGGTTTTTTTGAGATTGGCTTGCTTCACTTAGCTTTATATTCTCCAACTTCATCATCTGCAAATGCCATGATTTTATTCTCTTAATGCTGAGTAATGTTCCATTGTGTGTATATATACCACAGTTTCCCTAACCATTCATCTATTGAAGGGCATCTAGGTTGGTTATTATTAGCTATTTAGCTATTGTGAATTATGCTGCTATAAATATTGATATGACTGTGTCCCTGTTTTACATGTTATCTATAACTCACTAAAATATTTTTTAAAAACCCATAATCACCATACCATCACTGCATCTAAGATGATCCATAACTAATATATAGTCCCTGCCCAACCTCCTCCATCTGCCCAAATCTCTCTTTCATCCAAACATTTCTTTACAGCTGCAGTGTGTCAATCAGGGCCCAAACAAGCCTAGACATTGCATGAAGCTTCTTTTAGTCTACAATAGCTGCCCCCTGTCCCTGCCTCTTTTTTGGTGCCAGAGATGACACTAAGGCCCTTGAGTATGCTGGAATGCTCTACCACCCTAGCCCCTTTTTTTGTTGTTTTCCTGGCTACTTGTTGAAGAGCCTGACGCACTGGCTTGCAGAATCCTCAGTGTTGGGCATCTTCGAGCTTCACCTCAAACACTGTCTTCTACGTTGCCCCTTTAGTATTTCCTTGCAAACCAGCATTTTGTTTGAAGGCCCAAACACATTGTAACTCCATCTTCTGTAAGAACCATACACAGGGCATTGTCTGTGCTTCCGTCCTGTCACAGAGGCTGCCCTGCTCCATGGTGTGTGTGCTGGGGCTGCAGGTGTGTCATCCTGACCCTTAATTATTCCATCCCCACCAGTCTTCCAGCCAGGGGTGTTGGCTGCCAGGGTAACTGTTGCGTAGGTCTGTTACTTCATTAGAAAAATGGGAACTTGCTAAGTCATCTCTCTGTACTGGTTGTCTTTCTCCTACAGAGGCAGTGCTGCTTTGTGTGGTCACCATGATACACTGCTGGTGCAGGAAAGGCAGAAAAGTGGGGCATTCTTTGGAATCTTTCCTTCTGTTTATCAATTTCCAGACTAACGACTTGGTAGTGTGGCCATACTGAGGTGACCTGTAAGCTTCGACCAGTCATCTGGAATGCAAAGGTATGTGTCTGCCTGACATCTTGTCAGCCACCACCTTTGGGAAGCTGACTGACAGCCTCCTTGCTTCCAGCCAGTCAATGTCTGCACTCAGCCTGCACCCTTCCTACCCTGCACAGGCTTTTCGAGGAAGCACAATGAACTAGTGTCCAAGGACTAGGAACAAGAACTGCCATGGCATCATGCCAATAATCCGTGGCTAGCCATTTTATTTTAAAGTGCAAGTGAAGTGGACAAAATCATGCACTTCTACCTCTGATATAAATCTCAAAACTGCTAAATTCAGGTCAGAAAATAATTTTGCCCAATCCAACTTTTAGGAAGGAAAGAAACACTTACCTATTATAATACATGTGCTTCTGAAAATTTTTACTTAAAAATTCCTTATAAAAGTCAGCCATTTCTTCTGCATTCAAGGTTGCTTTTTGACCTGAAAGTAAAATTCAACATTAAGACTTCAGGACAAGTCAGGCACAGTGGTGCTTGCCTATAATCCCAGTCACTCAGAAGGCTGAGGCGGGAAGATCGCAAGTTCAAAGCCAGCCTTAACAACTTAGCAAAGACCTAAGCAACTTATAAGACTCTGCCTCAAAATAAAAAATAAAAAGGCTGGGGATATAGCTCAGTGGAAGTTCCCCTATCTTCAATCTCTAGCACCAAAAAAAAAAAAAAAAAAAAAGACTTCAGGACAAGAGATATTCAAAAAACCTATTAGAGCTAATAAACAAATTCAGCAAGCTTACAGGATACAAAATCAACACACAAATATCAATTTTATTTCTACACACTAGCAATAAACAATCTGGTGTTGATTTCCTTTTGTTTGTTTTTTGTAGCATTTGGGATTAAACCCAGGCCTCACACACACTAGGCAAGCATTCTACCACTGAGCTACATTCCCAGCCTTTTTTTAAATTTCACTTAAACATAGTGTCTCACTAAGTTGCCCAGGCTGGCTTCATCTTGTGATCCTCTTGCCTCAGCCTCCTGAGTAGCTGGAATTATAGACATATGCCACTCACCTGACTGCAATGAATAATCTGAAATAAAATTAAGAAAACAACTCCACTCACTATAACATCAAAAATAATAGACTTAAAACCAGACTTGATAGGACACACCTGTAATCCCTGCTACTCAGGAAGCTGAGACAGGAGGATTGCAAATTCAAGGCCAAAGTGGGCAACTTAGTGAGACCTTGTCTCATGATAATAATTAAAAACAAAAAAGGGGCTGGGGATGTGGCTCAAGCGGTAGCGCGCTCGCCTGGCATGCGTGCGGCCCGGGTTCGATCCTCAGCACCACATACAAAGATGTTGTGTCCGCCGAGAACTGAAAAATAAATATTAAAAAATAAAAATAAAAAATAAAATGAAAATACTTAAAAAAAAAAAAAAAAAAGGCTGGGAGATGTAGCTCAGGGGTAGTGTGCCCCTAGCTTCCATCTCCAGTACCGCCAAAAAGTAAAAATTTAAAAATTACTATGGATGTAGTTTGGCAGTTCAGAGAGTAAGAACACTTGTCTAGCATGCACATCACACTGGGTTCAACCCCCAGTACCACACACACAAAAAGACAGACATGAATGAAGCTAGAGACTATCATGCTAAGTGAAATAAGTCCATCCCAAAAAACCAAAGGCTGAAGGTTCTCTCCGATATGCAGATGCTAACACACAACAAGAGGGAGTTGGGAGGGAAGAATAGAAGTTCACCAGATTAGACAAAGAGGAATGAAAGGAAGGAAGGGAGATGGAAATAGGAAAGACAGTAGAATGAATCAGTCATAACTTTGCTTTGCTCATATATGAATACATGACCACTGAAACTGCTCATCGTGTACAACCACAAGAATGGGATCCAAATTGGAATAAGTAATACTCCATGTATGTATACTATGTCAAAATACACTCTACTGGGGCCGAGGATGTAGCTCAGTTGGTAGAGTGCTTGTCTTGTACACACAAGGCCCTGGGTTCAATCCCCAGCACCACCACAGAAAAAAAAAAAAAAAAAAAAAAGAATGAAAGAAAGAAAGAAAACTGGGCTGGGGATGTGGCTCAAGCAGTAGCGTGCTCGACTGGCACTGGGGCCCGGGTTCGATCCTCAGCACCACATACAAACAAAGATGTTGTGTCCGCCGAAAACTAAAAAATAAATATTAAAAAGAATGGTAAGAAAGAAAACCAAGATGACAACTGAAAACAGGAGTGATGTTGAAGGCAGGAAAGAAATTTGAATCAGTATAGCTACACTGGAAGGCAAGGGACCCTGGTCCACAGCCCTGCCTTTTGTGGCCCTGACAAGAAGCTCTAGGTTTAAACTAAGGGAGAGCTGAAGTGGGGCAAGAAGCATGCATAATAACGCAATCTTGGTCAAATTGTGGCTTCTTTTGCTCAGATGAGACAACTCTTGGTGGGCTCCTGGACAACTTTAGGATGGAGCCTGGGTGCCACAAAGACCAAGTCTTGGTGAGGATGTGGGGAAAAAGGTTCACTCATACACTGTTGGGGGGACTGCAACTATTGTGGAAAACAGTGTGAAAATTCTTCAGAAAACGGAATAAAACCACTATTTGACCCAGCTATCCCACTCTGTGGTTTATATCCAAAGGACTTAAAATCAGCATACTGCAGTGATGCAGCCACATCAATGTTTATAGCAGCTCAACTCACAATACCTAAACTATGGAACCAAACTAGATGCCCTTCAACAGATGAGTGGATAAAGAAAATATGGTATATATACACAACAGAAAACTACCCAACCTTTAAGAAGAATGAAATTTTCATGTTTGTTGGTAAATGAATGGAGCTGGAGAATATCAGGCTAAGCGAAATAAGTCAATTGTAAAGAACCAAAGGCCGAATGTTATCTCTGAAATGCAGATGCTAATTCACAATAAGGGGAAGGGGCTAGGGAAGAATAGAAGTACTTTAGATTAGACAAAGGGGAGTGAAGGGAGGGGAGGGGGTGTGGAGGTAGGAAGGTTAGTAGAATGAATCGAAATTATTACCCTACGTGCATATATGATTTTGCGACTGGTTTAATTCCACATTACAGGGGCTGGGGATGTGGCTCAAGTGGTAGCGCGCTTGCCTGGCATGCGTGCGGCCCGGGTTTGATCCTCAGCACCACATACAAACAAAGATGTTGTGTCCGCCAAAAACTAAAAAATAAATATTAAAAAATTCTCTCTCTCTCTCTCTCTTAAAAAAATAATAATTCCACATTACATGTACACATCATGTATAATCAGAAGAATGAGAAGTTATACTCCATTTATGTATGATGATACATTCTACCATCATGTATAACTAATTAAGGAAAAAAAAAAAAAAGACCAAGCCTTGATTAGAAGTCTAACTCAATCTCCAGGGCAGGGCAGGACTGGAGATGGAGCTGATCACAGATGCCCAATGACTTAATCCACCATGCCTGCCTAATGAAATCTCCAGGAAGCCCCTACACCTTGGGGTTCAGAGGGCTTCCAGGCTGGCACAATCTTCAGGTGCTGGGAGGTGGCATGAGGAAGAGGCATGGTAGTCTGTGCCCCATACCTAGCCCCCAAGTGTCTCTCTTCTAGCTTTTCCTGATTGGTATTCTTTGTAATAAACCAGTAGCAGTAAGTAAGTCACTTCTAAAAATTCTGTTCCAGCAAATTACAAAGCCTTCAAAGGGGGTCAGGGAGACCCTGACTTATAGCTTATCAGTCACAAGTCTAGGAGGTGGGACTGGCCTTTGAAGTGGGAGCAGTCTTGGGGATTGAGCCCTTTAACCTGTGGGATTTGACAGCAACTCCAGAAAGAATGTATCAGAATTGAATTGAATTACTAGACACCTAGTTGGTATGGAGAACTGGACAAATAGGGTTGAAAAATATAACCATGTAGCTGGGAACACCTGTAATCTCAGCTACTGGTGAGGCTGAGGCAGGAGGATCACAAGTTTAAGATCAACTTGGGATCAGTGAGATCCTTTATCAAAATAAAATAAAAGGGCTGGGGTGTGGGGTGTGGCTCAATGATAGAGTACTTATCTAGCATGGAGGCCCCAGGTTCCATCCCCTATAAGGCAAAAAAAAAAAGAAAGAAAGAAAAAGAAACAACCAAAACAACAACAACAAAACAATACCAATACCATGAACTTGGTGTCAGGAGGAAGAGACCTGTGGATCCAGTAGTTCACCTGTAGGTATACTACACAGCACACATCTGCTCACAGCTGCATGAGTCATAGTCAAAGAAGGAACAACAAATATCCTTCAACTGAGGACAGAGAAAACGCACTCCATCCATAGCATGGAACAGCATTTGGTCATAAGGAAGGGTCTCGGAAGCACTGTAACATGGACGAGCTGGACGCAGGGTAAGCCCAGGTGGGGGCAGCAGGCAGATATACGCTGCATGATCCATCATCTGCCATGTGCAGAACAGGTAACTCCAGAAACAGACAGCAGACTGGTGCCTTCGGGGTCTGGAGGGAACTGAAACTGACTGTTAACAGGTAGAGGTTTCCCTCTTTGCAGATGGAAATGTCCTGGGATTAGACAGTGATGTGCGGATGATCTGTGAACCCTAAAAACCCAGAATTACACACTCTCAAAGGGTCAATTTTAAGGTATGTGGATTATAACTCAGAAAGGAAAAAAAAGACTAAGGGCCAAAAAGTTAGATGCTGTATCATCAGACCTACTAATTACAGGAGACTCCACACCCTACGCAGGCCATGGCACGTGCCTGCCTTGCCATGCTGGGCCAGTGTGCACAGACCCTCACCAAGGAGCTGTGACGGGGCAGTGAGGAGCCTCCCAGCCCGGGGAAGGCAGGAGCCTGCCTGCTCAGTGGGCTCAGAACACTGAGTGAGGGTGCTGGGCGGGGGGCTGGTGCAGGGACAGACACAGCCCATCCCCATGGTTGGGTGGTACCACTCTCGGAATCACCCATTCATGAGCCCCAAGAAGGCCCTGGCGGAAATCCGCAGAGCAGCTCAGGCCCAGGCTCTTACACCAGCAGTGGTGGGTGAGAGAATGAGATTGTGTGGTGGGGAAAGGGTGAGAGACTGCACCCTGGCTTCCAGGCCCAAGTCCTGAACAAGAACTACCATCTCCTGTAAGAGCCTGGGCACTACACTCAGGGCTAGGGCAGAGAAGCAGCCAGGCCTGCTGCTCCCACCCTGTAGGGGTGTTATGCTCTAATCCCCTGCCATCCACCTCCAGCAGAGTTATGGCCTGGCAGCATGGCTATGCTGAGGCCACAGCCCACTGGGATGCTCAGGTCAGTCAGCTGGGAGCTGACCAAGTGCATGTTCCCAGACAGAAACAAGCACACTGTCCCCTCACAACAGAGGCCAGGAGCCACACTGCTCTGGCACCCGCCAGGCCCAAGCAGTAGTGTGTGTGGCTGGAGCAGATGGTGGCTCAGCTCCGCAGCACTGCTGTATCCAGCCTCGGCTCTGCCACTCACTAGACAGTGCAGGCGACTTCCTATCTATACCTCTGTTTACTCAATTGCACAATGCAGGCAATGGCCACGGCGTCCCATGCACTACTGCTGACACAGAGCAAGGTGAGTGTCAGATTCTTGTCACGGCTCAGCAGTTATCTACTATGCAATGCACACAAGGCAGTTTATTCACAAGTCCTCTCCTGGCCAGTCTTCCTATTACCCTGTCTTCCCCTGCTGCCCTCCTGCTCAGCACCCTCTCCACTTACTTCCTCCCTACTTTCCTGCTAGTTTTCTCGGATCTACACACCTGGCAGTGCAATGTCCCAGTACCCTCTGTCTGCAGACTCCCCTCCTGCCCCACTGGCATGTCCACAGCTCTGCCCCCTCCAACCTGTCCCCAGTGAGGAGGACCATGCTGGGACTCAAGGACCATGACTGACTAGGAGGATGGAAGCTACTTGAGCAAAGATGGGAGCAAGTAGTTAACTGAGGGGCAAGAGGTGACAAAGGCTTGCAGGAAAGATGACTTGTGGGCTGGTGTGAAAGATGAACAGGGCCCTGCAGGATAGAGGGGGTCACTCCAGGCCAAGGACCAGGCCAGGCAGGAGGGCAGGTGGAGGTGCAAGGAGGCGCTCTGAATGAGGGACAGTGGTGCCAGGCTGAAGAGTACCAGAGCGGAGTCCAGAGGTAGGCACAGGGTGGATGAGGGCAAGCAGCAGCAGCAGCTTTGAGGGAGGTGGCCTTCATGGTCCTTAGAGCTGTGTGCCTCCCAATAGTTGGGTGCAGTAGTAGCACATGCCTGTAATCCCAGCAGCTCACAAGGATCACAAGTTTGAGGCCAGCCTCAGCAACTTAGCAAAACCCTAAGCAATTTAGCAAGACCTTATCTCAAAATGGAAAATAAAAAAGAGCTGGAATGTGGCTCAGTGGTTAAGTGCCCCTGAATTCAATCCTCATTACCAAAAGAGAGAGAGTGAGAGAGAGAGAGAATGAATTGTGGCCCCCAAGTCAGCTTCTGAGGCCGCTCTTAGCCTTCCATGGCCACGTGAGGAACTGAAGAGGTGGGAAAAGCAGCTCCTCCCAGCAGCAGCAGTGGAACTGTTCCACTGGATAGACAGAGCCAGTCTCTGTCCCCAACTATCTGTGTGGCCTTGAACGATGACTTCCTGTACCTGTTCCCTCATCTCCAGCATGTGGTCATAAAAGCACACCCTCACAGGCAGCTCTGAGACCTGACACTGGTCATCGAGGCAGGAGGGACACGGAACGCAGACTAAGCAGCACTGCCATGCCCAAGGACTCCCAAGGGGTTCTCAGGATAGGCCTGCGGGCACCTCAGTGCCAACACCCCTAGGCAGATGCTCTGTAGAAAGCAGGGGTACCAGGAATCTTTGCAAGTGGCTCATCTCCACAGCTGCCAGCACTGCAGCTTGTTACTGAACATAAGTGGGAGTGGGGAAGGGGAAGCAATCCATCCCATCACCACTGATGGGGCGCCGACCGGGTGCTTCAGACACCAGCTAATAGGGAACCCAGCTCCTGAAGAACAAGTACACAAGTGATAAAAGAAACAAGAAGGAACCCTCTCGCCCACTGTGCTGCCCACCTACAGTGACATTTAATTTAGGGACAACAGAATGGAAGTCAACGTATTTTGTTTTCTGTACCTGGAGAAGACCAAGAGTTTCCCCCATGGCTAGTCATCCAGTAAATATGCAGTGAGTGAATGGGCCACCCAAGCCCTATCTATCCCACTATTTTTGGATTCAGAGACACTTTCTGCCCTTTGCAATTAAAGATAATTCTGCAAGGGACACCCCGCTAAACTTGCATATTCCCCACAGTGAGACAGATGTTGGCGAGACAGTTCTGGCCTTTACTCTCCTACTTTCTGGCATGTGGGTGACATGTGCAGCTAGACCCTCATGTGAACTTCATGCTGCACCAACCATCAAGCTCACTCCACCAGCACAGTCTCTCAGCAGGAAAACCATCCTGTGAATGCAGAAAACACAAAACCATGCCTTGTTTCAGATATACTACAAAGTTTGGAGTCTGACAGCTTTTTCTCCTCACAATCACTTTGTTACTAACAAAAACTTGGTGCAGCTTTTTCAAAAGTCCAAATGGGCCGTGTCATCTCTGCCACCAGTGCTCACCCATCTACTGTTCATGGCTAACTGTACAAGTCTGGATACTGACCCCTTTGTCTGCCCAGCCCCCCAGGCTGCCTCCATCCTGCGTTTCCATGGCAGCAGCCCGGCTCATTCAACACAAGCCTGGCTAACAGGGTTCAGCAGCTGGAAGTCTGCCTGGGGAAAGGCCAGCCTCAGGCTGGCTTCACTACTGTGGGGAGGACAAACCGGGGTTGGGGGAGGCATGGGAAGCCAGTTTACAGATGGGTAAAAGAGTAGGAGACAAAAGTTTAAAAATGAAAAGGAAAAAGGAAGGAATCCAAGCATTGCTGATTCCACTAAAGACAGGCCATGGCAGAGGCTCTCTCCACCAGCTCCTGGGTGCTGAGCCTCCTGCAACATCACGGGAGATATCACAGGAGTCCTAAGGACACAGGATGTTTTCACTTCCCATGTTGCTACAGTTTGGCTCTAGAATGTCCCCAAAGGCCATGTGTTGAAGACATGGTCCTCAGAGTGGCACAAGAGGAGGCAGAGAAACCTTTAGGAAGTGGGGCCCATGGGAGGTCATTGGGTCACAGGGGCATGCTCTCAGAGGGGACTGAGGGCCACTTCCTCTCACTCCTGTTTCCTGGGCATGAAATGAGCAGTGTGCTCTGCCACATGCTCCAGCGACTACCATACAAACAGAGGCCCGAAGCAACAGGTCCACCCAATCTGGAGCTTAGACCTGCAGAACGTGAGCCGAGCAGGCCCCCTCTCTTCTGTTTTTTTTTTTTTTTTTTTTTTTGGGTGCTCTTCAACCCAACTGCACCCTCAGTTCATCAACATTACGCTTTTAATTATACATTTTAGAATGACTAGCTGACACACACCACCCTAAAGAGCTGTTGTTTTTGTGGTAATAACACTACATCTACTCTTAACACCCTTTAGGAACAGTACACTACTAATTGCAATCACCATGATGTCCAATGGGTTGCTGAATGTACTCAACCCACCCCTCTCACTGGGACTTCCTGTCCTCTGACAAGCAGCTTCCCTCCCCACAACTGAACAGCTGCCAAAATGGATGCCTTGGTTCATGCTCCCTCTCCCTAATACATGCTGTTGTTTTGTTACCAAATTAATTTTAAAATCTCACTTACGGCCAGCCTTTCAACATTTAGCAGAACATCAATAGGATGCTGTGCTATTAATAAGACTGAAAACAACCTCTCCCATCTGCTAGGAGAGTAGCTAGTTCCCAACCCACTTCTGCAGCAGGAGCCAGCCTGCTACCACCTGATACAGACCCCCCCACACACACACACACACCAAATACACAAAGAAGAAGATGAATTGAGGGCTGCTGAAACCCAGCAGGCCCTGGAGACCTGACTCCTTCAGGCAGAATCTAGGTTCTACCTCCTCACTGTGGGATCTGGGGTGGGGATTCTGCCATCAGTAAGCTTCAGGCTCCTCAACTGTAAAATGGTAAAATCATCAGCACCTCCTTCATTTGGTCTTCGTGGATGATACATGCAAGGACTTAGCACAGTGCCTGCAGAGCCAGGACCCCCATTAAGTCTGAGCTGCCATTCTTGTGTTATTGACAGGGCACAGTATCCTTTCCTGCTGCTGCCCTCCCAGATCTGGCCTGTCAGTATACCTAAGATAGGTGAGGCGGAAGCCAGGTTTCTCATGCTGTGCTGGGGTGCAGTTCAGTGATGGAGACCCTGCCCAGCAGGCATGGAGGAGGCCTGGGTTCAATCCCCAGCACTGCCCAAAAGAGAGAGACAGAAAGGTTGCCCCCGCCTCCCCCAGCACATTCTTCTGCATGAATCCTGGCCAGACTAGGAGTAAACAAGAAGGCAATGGTACTTCAGCCCAAGGACAGACTTGGCTTTTGGGGTCAATGGTTCTGGATTTTCCATGAGAATAATGTCTTTCTCTCTCTCTCTCTCCGTCTCTCTCTCTCTCTTTTTCCCCCCTTGGTACTGGGGACTAAACTCAGGGGCACTCAACCACTGAGCCACATCCCAGCCCTATTTTGTATTTTATTTAGAGACAGGTTCTCAATGAGTTGCTTAGTGTCTCACTTTGAACTCATCATCCTCCTGCCTCAGCCTCCCGAGCCTCTGAGATTGCAGGTGTGGCCACTGTACCTGGCTCCCAGCCCTTTTCTATATATATTTTAGTGACAGGGTCTCGCTAAATTGTTTAAGTCCTCGATAAGTTGCTAAGGCTGACTTTGAACTCACAATCCTTATGCTTCAGCCTCCCAAGCCTCTGGGATTACAGGTATTTGCCACTGGGCCTGACAAGAGCATAATGTATTGACGGTAGACATCTACTTAAAAAACAGTATGAATTTTTTTTTTTTTTATAAAGAGAGAGTGAGAGACAGAGGAAAGAGAGAATTTTTTTTTAATTTTTTTTTCTAGAGAGAGGAAAGGAGGAGAGAGAGAGAGAGAGAGAGAGAGAGAATTTATTTATTTATTTATTTATTTTAGTTCTCGGCGGACACAACATCTTTGTTGGTATGTGGTGCTGAGGATCGAACCCGGGCTGCACACATGCCAGGCGAGCGCGCTACCGCTTGAGCCACATCCCCAGCCCGAGAATTTTTTTTTTAATATTTATTTTCGGTGGGCACAACATGTTTGTTTGTATGTGGTGCTGAGGATCGAACCCGGGCCGCACACATGCCAGGGGAGCGCACTACCGCTTGAGCCACATCCCCAGCCCCAGTATGAAATGTTATTAAGGCCTGATATCAAAACCTAGAGAAAATGTCAAAGCTTATTTTGAGCACTAGACTTTTTGGCCAAAAAGAAAATGACAGGGCTGGGGATGTGGCTCAAGAGGTAGCGCGCTCGCCTGGCATGCGTGCGGCCCGGGTTCGATCCTCAGCACCACATACCAACAAAGATGTTGTGTCTGCCGAGAACTAAAAAATAAATATTAAAAATTCTCTCTCTCTCTCTCTCCTCTCTCACTCTCTTTAAAAAAAAAATTCATATTAAAAAAAAAATAGAAAATGGCAGTATTGGTAGATAAAGGGAACTGAAGTAATCTGGCACAAAAAAATGCCTGGTTAGGGGCAACAGGCCAGCAAATAGGTGAGAGAGGCAGGGACAGGGTGCCATGCTAGGCAGGTTCCTTCAGAGAAATGGGGCTGTCATGCTGTGGTGAAGAGAGACCAGGAACGTAAGCTGGGAGGCAACTGTCATACCTGTATTAGGTGGAAAGTCTGCTTGTGGTGCATAAAATGGACTTAAAGGGAAACACTTACAGGCTAAATTCTGGGTGTCTTAGTCCTGTCCACTCCCATACGCTGTGTGTGTGTGTGAATAAAGTTTCACTGGGACACAGTACTTCATTCAACAGCAGCATGGAATATTTCCGGCGGATATCCCATAGAGCCCACAAAAGGTAAACTATTCACTATCTAGTCTTTACAGAAAAAGTGTCCTTGCCTCTGATTTAAAGCTTGGACGTTGGGCAAAAAAAAACTAGGAAATTACTGCAACAGGCAAGGAATTAACAAGGACCTGAACTTCAGCAATGTTTCAAGGGCAGAAAGCAGCAAAAAATGTTGAGAAATGCTCCAAAGGTGAACCTGGAAACCAGAGGAAGGGCAAGGAACAGCTTCTCTTCCTTTCGCTTTCCCACTTATGAACTGACTCAAGAATCCAGGAGGAAGAGCTGGAGTTGGGAGGGGGTTGCAGAGGCCCTGGGAACTGAGGCTGGAAGTCCCCTGAGAGGGCACCACAGTACTCCGAGAGAGAAGAGGGAGCAATGGTCTGGAAGGGAACTCCCAGTGGTAAGAGGCAACGAAGGGAAAGAAGCCCTTGGGGGCAACAGAAGGGAGGAGATGACCCTGAGGCTGCAGAGGTGGGTAGGAGGCCTACCATGGATTCTCCTGCTGCCCTCCCCACCCAGCTTTCCACCAGCTCATACCACACCACATCAGCCAGAAGCACGGATGTACTGACCTGATCCAGGGCACAGGCCCAAGCCTTTGGCCTTCAGTCTTGAATGAATGAACTCCTCCTTTTCCTAAAAGAAGACACCGTCAGAATCCCCTCCGTCTCCACTTCTCTCAGGCCACAGCACATTCTGAAGCAGTCTGACGTGGGTTTGCTGAGGAATGGCTCACCTCAAGCCTGTTTTAAACCACCTGAATTTGGTTGAAAGTTTCATGCTTGAAACAGGATTTTAAAACTAGATGTTCAATAAACTCTGGGAAGCAGCTTGTTTATAAATCCAAAGAACATGATGAATAGATTCCATTTGACTTCGTCCATCCAAATGGATAAACGAAGTTCAGATGTTTTCCTTCTCAATTAGAATATTTATACTTCTTTCTCATATAGTTTACTTCTGAGTAAGCAGTTAAGAATTTTGAAATCTCATTGGGTGTGGTGGCCCACACTTATAATCCCAGTTACTTCAGAGGCTGAGGCAGGAAGATGATAAGTTCAAGTCCAGTCTCAGCAACTTAGGGAGACCCTGTCTCAAAAAATAAAATAAAAAGCGCTAGAGATGTGGCTCAGAGGTAGAGCACCCTTGGATTCAATTCCTAGTACTGCAAAAAGGAAAAAAAAGAGGGGCTGGGGATGTGGCTCAAGCAGTAGGGTGCTCGCCTGGCATGCATGCGGCCCGGGTTCGATCCTCAGCACCACATACAAACAAAGATGTAAAGATGTTGTGTCTGCCAAGAACTGAAAAATAAATATTAAAAAATTCTCTCTCTCTCTCTCTCTAAAAAAAAAAGAAAGAAATATCAGAAATAATGATAATATGTCACAGACACTAAATTTTTATAAACATGAACACACAGGTAAGACAGGTACTTCTGGTTCTGGCTTTACTGCTCACTTTCCTTCCTCAAAATCTTGAGATCTGTGATCTATGAATGGCCAGTGCTTCTCATGTACAGCTACAAGTTAAAAGGTCTACCCAGGGTGGAGTATCACCTAGTGTGTATGAGGCCTGGATTTGACCCCCAGCATTGTAAAAAGTAAAATTTAAAATAAAAAGGTCTACACACACACACACACACACACACACACACACACACAGTAAATGGGAGGGGGCAGGACTAAGACACACTAAACAGACATGAAAGAATCAGCACCCTCCAGTGGCCTCCTGTATCATCTCTATTCTCATTTGAAACCTGTACTTACCTTACTAAAAGTCAAATTCTGGTTTGCCCAGAATTGCTGATTCCATTCCTGCGTTTCTTGTCTTAATTCTCTAAGCTTTTGTTCCAACGGTGATTCGTTTTCAGGGACGTAAAAGTGAACAGGTCGAAGGTTTGAATATTTATCTGGGGGTCCTATCCAGTCATGGCAAGATTTTCTTGAAGGGCAGAATCTTGACACCTTGAAAGAATGCATGGCATTACACACAATCAGACAAGCCCCAGATATGATGAAATCAGCAACCCATATTTACTGAACTCCCTCCCTGGTTTTCTTGTTTTAAAACCACAGTATGCCCAGAGAATTTCCAAATTTATTTATTTATTTATTTACATACTAAGAATTGAACCCAGGAGTGCTTTACCACTGAGCTACATCCCCAGTCCTTTTTATTTTTTATTTTGAGACAGGGTCTTTCTGACTTGTCTAGGCTGGCCTTGAAATTGAGATCTTCCTGCCTCAGCCTCTGGAATAGTTTAGACTATGGACGTGCGTGATCAACCTGATGGAATTTAAATAACTAAAATGAATAATAACATCATTACACCATGTTCAACATATGGTGCTGGAATAATTCTGCTTCCAGTGCAAAAAAGGAAGAGGGAGAAGTGGAGGAATGGGAGGGAAGGGAGGAGAAGAATCTTATTCAACCTGTACCTTGCCCCATATACAAAAATTAACTCAAGTCCCAGGCATGGTGGTGCACACCTATAATCTCAGCAATTTGGGCGACTAAAGCAGTAGGACTGCAAGTTCAAGGTCAGCCTCAGCAACTTAATGAGACCCTGTCTCAAAATATAATTTAAAAATGACTGGGGATGTAGCCCAGAGGCAGAATACTCCCAAGTTCAGTCTCCAGTACCACAAAAAAAGAAAGAGGACTGAGACTGTAGCTCAGTGGTAAAGTGCTTGTCTCGCATGTATGAGGCACTAAGTTCAATCCTCAGCACCACTGTGTGTTCATCTACAACTAAGTAAATATTAAAAAATATATATATATATATAAAAGAAAGAAAAAAGTTAACTCATAGACTTAGATGTAAAATCTAAAATTATAAGAGCTTCTAAAAGAAATCATAGGAAAAAAATTTTGCAATCTTAGATTAGGCAAAGACTTCTTAGATGTACCAAAAACACAATCCATAAAACAAAAATTGGACTTCATTATATTAAGACATTTTGTTTTTCTGGGGTTGGGGTTGTGGCTCAGTGGTAGAGTGCTCGCATAGCATGTGTGAGGCATTGGGTTCAGGCCTCAGTACCACATATAGATAAATAAATAATGTTATTGTGTCCATCTACAACTACAAATTTTTTTAAATGATATTTTGCATTTCTAAAAACACTGTGTAGAAAATGAGAAGATAAGCCATAAACTGGATGAAAACATATGCACATCTGAAATAGGGATTGTCCCCAGAATATCTAAATATCTCTCAAAACTCAGTAAGAAAAAAAGAACCCGGGCTGGCGTTGTGACACAGCACTCGCCTAGCACATGAGAGGCACTGGGTTTGATCCCCAGCACCACATAAAAATAAGTAAATAAAATAAAGGCATTGTGTCCAACTACAAAAAAAGAATATTAAAAAAAAGAAAAAAAGAACCCAACTTTAAAGTGGGCAAAATATTTGAGTAAAGGTGGGCTTGGTGGTACACACCTATAATTCCAGCTACTCAGGAGGTGAGGCAGGGGCATCACAAATTTGAGGCCAGCCTGGGCAACTGAGTGAGACCCTCTCTCAAAATAAAAAGGGTGGGGGGCTATGCTATAGCTCAGAGGTAGAACACTCCCGGATCCAATCCCTAGTACTGAAAAAAAAAAAGGTTTTTTTGAACAATTACTTCACCAAAGAAGATATGGAGGTGACAAACACATAAAAATAAGCTCAGGGCTGGGGATGTGGCTCAAGCCGTAGCGCGCTCACCTGGCATGCATGCGGCCCGGGTTCGATCTTTAGCACCACATACAAAGAAAGATGTTGTTTCCGACGAAAACTAAAAAATAAATATTAAAAATTCTCTCTCTCTCAAAAAAAGAAATAAGCTCAATATCATTACTTATTAAGGAAATACAGACCAAAACCAAAATGCCATACCCTGTATCTATCAGAATAGTTAAAACAAAACAACTGTGATACCAGTATCATCAAGGACTAGAAACAATTCAGCTCCCATCCCATGCTATTCAGTACGCAAAATGACAACCCCTTCCGAAACAAGGCCAGCACAAAGACAGACATACATAACATGCAACCCCATACTCCGCTTCCAGGTGTTCACCCAAGGAATGGATACACACATGTTCATACAAAACCTTCATGCAACTGTTGGAAGAGGCTGTGTTTATAACGACCAGAATCTGGAAACAGCATAAACACCCTTCCCCTAGTGAAGAGAAAAGCCAGTACAGTGGGTCCACACAGGAGCCACCACTCAACATGCCACAGGATGAATCGCAAACACAGCATACTAACCGAAGAAGCCACTCTACTATCCTGTTGATGTTGTTTTGGAACAGACAGGTGCTGATGGCAGGAGAGGAGGGGCAACAAGGAGTGTGGGTGATGACAACCTTCTGCATCTTGACACAAATGCATGCCACTGGTCTCCAACAATGTGACTTCCACCTCCAACAGAGCACTCCGAGCCCTTCCTCCATGAACAACTAAACTCCACTCAGCAACAAGAGTGACCCACTGGGGCATACAACAGGGATGTACTGCACAACAGACACACATTGTGTGATTCCACTTGTACAACATTACGAATTTTCTGTGAAGATAACTGAATAAATCAAAACCTTTTTCAAAAGTCAGTGAACCACACACTAAAAATGAGTGTATTCATTTTATTATATATAATCAGACCTCAATAAAGTTTAAAAAAAAAGTTGAGGAGTGGGTACTGGGGATTAAACCCAGAGGGGCTTAAACACTGAATCACATCCCAGCCCTATTTGTATTTGAGACAGGGTATCACTAAGTTGTTTAGGGCCTCCTCTAGTTTGCTGAGTCTTGAACTTGAGATCCTCCTGCCTCAGCCTCCCCAGTCGCTGGGAATACAGGCATGTGCCACTGTACCCGTCTATAAAGTAAATTTTTTTTTTAATATTTATTTATTTTTTGTTTTCGGCGGACACAACATCTTTGTTGGTATGTGGTGCTGAGGATCGAACCCGGGCTGCACGCATGCCAGGCCAGCGCGCTACCTCTTGAGCCACATCCCCAGCCCTAAAGTAAATTTTTTAAATGGGAAAATTTAGCTGGGCATGGTATGCACCTGTAACCCCAGTGCCTCCTAAGGATGAGGTAAGAGAATATCAAGTTCAAGGCCAGCCTGGATGATATGGCAAGACCTTACCTCAAAATAAAAAGGGCTGGGGGTATGGCTCAGTGGCAGACCACCCCTGGGTTCATTCCTCAGTAATAAACAAAACAATTATATTTTCAACCCAGCTACGCACCATATTCTATTGCTGGGACTAACAATGCGCGGCAGGACACAGCCCCACCCGCACCCCAACAGCGGACCCTACTGACAGCTCCCCGTGCACACAGCGCCCTCTGCCGACGGATCCCCGAGCCCACAGCAACAACACTTTGGAGAAGCTGAAAAGAGTTTACCCACAGAAAGGAATTCACAGAGGGGGCCAGAATAATAACACTAGCCCGCATAAGAGGATTGAACAGTAAAATATTGGAGGCTCCAGCTGGGACACAAGCAAGAAAGATCTGACTATGTCTCTCTATATGGGGAAGTTGTAGTGCACAATTAAAACAGATGCAGTCACTGGACGATCAAGAGGATTTGGATTTGTCCTTTTCAAAAATGCTAATGTTGATAAGGTCTTGGAATTAAAATCTGGAGAGCAAACTGATAGTCCTCAAAAGGACAAAGCTTTAAAAGGAAACAAACACCCTAGCAGGCTTTTGTGGATCCAGACACTTCTGAAGAACAAAAAGAATATTTTGGAGCCTTTGGAGAGACTGAAAACATTGAACTTCCTGTGGATATAAGAACAAATGGAAAAGAGGATTTTGCTTTCACACATTTACAGATGAAGACCAGAAAAGAAAATGTGTGAAAGCAGATATCAAACTGGTTGTGGGAACTGTGAAATTAAGTTGCACATAAAAGAGGTACACAGGGGCTGGGGTTGTAGCTCATTAGTAGAGTTGCCTTGCATGCATGAGGCATTGGGTTCCATCCTCAGCACTACATAAAAATAAATAAAGATACTGTGTCTATCTACAATTAAAAAAAATATTAAAAAAAAGAAGAAGTACACAGGTGGCATCAAGAACAAAGAGGGACAGCTGGAGATATAGCTCAGTTGGTAGAGTGCTTGCCTCACATGCACAACGCTCTGGGTTCAATCCCCAGCACCAAAAAAAAAAAAAAAAAGAGCAAAGAGGGAGAAGCGGTGCCATAGCTGGTGGCCCAATCCAGGGCCACACTGGGACCAAGGGTTTAGTAATCATAGGATGAAGGATGTAGAAACTCCACAATGCCCAAGATGAAGATCAGAAATACAGTTGCTGTGGCAGACAGGACGACACTGGGTGTAACTGCAGGCACCGTGGATGGGATATGCAGACCTTAGTGGTCAGCCAGCACTTGAAGGCATCTTGAGGATTGGCAATTGTCAAGAATTCCCAGTCCTACTAAAGGAGGATGCTGGAGAAATCCATCCTGGAGGACCACACCAAAGATTGGTCTTCTGTTGATCTAAGACAACTGTTTAACGTATAAGACACAACGTATGTCCAACTGCATGTCACCACCAATTAGTTTTGTTTTTACTTTGTCCTTTGCTTTTATGACTCAATGGGCATTTGTTTATACAAGCTTTATTTGTATGATTTCATGTTAAACCTTTTATGATTGTTTTTAAAAAAGCAAAAGAAAAACCCAATCACCATGAATACGATATAGTGATGAGTTTTGGATGTTGTGTCAATTGTTATCACAAACTGGAATGTTCTATCAAATTTAACCAGCATTTGCAGAGCAGTCATGAAGCCTACACTCTGAAGATCCCTGTGGGCAGATGAGAGGTCTCTAGGTGTGCTGTGGCTCTGAGCGTGAGCCATTCTCTATGGGCAGGTGGTGATGGTATGGGAGCTACAGGGACAGGAACAGAGAGAAATCATGGGGACATTGGTGGCCCATGATGAAGACCCCCTCTGGCAGCGAGGCGGTAGGAAATGTTGCACATGGTGGATATATGATGTTATACAACTTTTCTTCATATAAGAATGTACAGCACACAATTTACAAATGATAACAAAACATGACATCTTTTGTATAAATTCCATATAGTCAGCTGAGTTCCACAAACTACTTCATTAATTTTAAAACTGGGATGCAGCTCAATGGGTTTGATCCCCAGCATTGCAAAAAAAAAAAAAAAAAAAAAGTTTCTGGAATCAAAAAATATATTTTAAAAAAAGGCTTCTGGACTTCCCCAAAGCCTCTGCAGCTATAGTATGTAGATACTGGCAGAGACAGGAGTCCCAACAGACAGGCAAGCCAGTGCCCCACTCTGTGCTGTCACCAAGTGCCCTCCCCTCCAGCAGACAGGCGCTACAGAGGACTGTTCCCCCATCTTCCCACTACTTCCCTCTCCTCCTCCTCCTGCCAGGAAGGGCCTTTCCAGGCTGCCTGCGGTAACAAAGCAAGCAGTGCTTTGTCACATCTGTCTACTGCTTCTTATTTTTCCAGTCAGTCTCCATTTTTTTCCATTGTACTTTGAGAGATTTTGACTTCAAGCATGGCAGGCTCTTTCTCCATTTTTCCCCATAAATAAATACATCTCTTTGTTCACCAGGCAGCTGCTATTAGGGAGGCAAGAGGCTTTTGTAAAAGGCTGACTCCCTGGTAGCAAAGATAATGACTGTAATTTACAGCTCGCACAATATAAGCCACAATGCCTGGTCTTGGAACTTGGGCAGGAGGGTTGTGCGTGGGCAGGACAGGCTCCCTGTGGGTGGGCCCCTGGGAGGCATGCTAGAACCTGACACTTCAGGGACAGGCAGCCTTGCAGTCCTGCCCCTTTGGGGGAGGCGGAACCTACATGTCCTCGCCTGTCAGGCTGAACTTCATCCCTGAGAGGGAGGGGAAACTAAGCTTCCAGTTGTTGGAATCATTTTTTTTTAAATATTTATTTTTTAGTTGTAGTTGGACACAATACCTTTATTTTATTTATTTATTTTTATGTGGTGCTGAGGATTGAACTCAGGGCCTTGCACATGCTAGGTAAGCACTCTCCGGCTGAGCCACAACCCCAGCCCATGCTGGAATCATTTTGATTTTTTACCAGTGACCTGCTGGGCTGGACAACCCCAGGACATTGCCCTCCCACCCACACACACTGGGTATGGGCTTCCCCAGACCCACCTCTGTGCCCCAATCTGGCTCTCCACCAAGGAGCACTCCCACCCAGGGATCTCTCCCTCTACCAGCCAGGGTTCGGAGCAGGAGGTAGTGAGTTTTCAGAGAGGAAGAAATGACTCAGGACCAGCAGGTACCCGGGTTTACATGACAATAAAGAAGGTGCCAGAAAACAGCAAAGAGGGAAGTTCAGAGAAAGCATATTCTTGTAGGCCATCTAGGGAGTGAGAGGCGCATTTTGAGGGTTACCAGATTTTCTTTTATGTGAAACTTGGTTGGGGTGAGGGGTACAGTATGGAATGACACATAGGGATGATCTAAGTCTGTGATCTCACAATGGTTTATGGTCATTCTCAGGATCCTTAAGCTGATGTGGTCTTCACTATCTGATGAGTAGATAACACTGGAAAACTCCCTAAATTACGATTTCTTAAACTATCATCTCTTGCCGGGCACTGTGATGCACACCTGTAATTCCAGCAGCTAGGGAGGCTGAGGGAGAAGGATCACAAGTTCAAAGCCAGCCTCAGCAAAAGCAAGGCTGCTAAGCCTTCAGTGAGACCCTGTCTCTAAATAAAATACAAAATAGGGCTGAGGATGTGGTTCTGTGGTTGAGTGCCCTTTGATTCAATCCATGGTACCCCTTCCCCAAAAACATGTCATCTCTTTTTGCTTAATCTATTTATTGGAAGGTTGATTAACAGTACACAGGTAAATTTACAGATTTCTCAGGAACTTGGGAGAAACAGGTCTGGAAAAGCATGTGGAACTCCTGAATTAAAATCATATTACCTTCTTCTTCCTGTATGTCTCCCATCTGTTTATTTCCTCTACCTTACCTCACTTCTTGCCCTATCACTCCAGACTCCTCTGAGACAGAAACTCGAAGCTTTTCCCTCAGTGGGGGTGATGGTCCTCAGTTCCCTATTCTAGCAAAAAAATCAGCAAACCAAATTTAGCAATTCATAATTGCAAAAGAAAGCCACCTAGGCCAGAGGAACACCTCGCTTCTTCATGGCAATGACCCTATACAACAGGAGCATGTCCTCTCTGGTGATACTCTGTTCACTGTTTTTATTACCTTTAAGGACCTACTCAACAGTCTCTTTCCCACCCGCTCTGGATCCAAGTCCTAGTTAAAGGCCCACACCCCAGAGCTGTTCAATGACTTCATTCCATCAATTCCTGTGGGCTTGCCCAAATCCTACTACTCTCAGATCCGGGTCAAGGCTAGAGGCCCAGTCTCAGTTGCAGACATAGTGAGCTCCCAATGCATCCTCAGAGTTGTAGTACCTGGCACCACAACAAAGGCTCAGATGTCTTTAGTGTGTGCCAGCCTGCTTTTCCCTCCTGCCATCTATGGGCGGGGGGTGGGGTGGAGGGCAGCAGGATGACAGTCCTGCCTGCACAGCCAATCGTGAGATACCATGCACTTATTTTTCGACTATACCCCTGAACCTCAAGAACAACTTGTGCAGGAAGTTTTAGCCACAGACTACAGATGTGGTTTTCAGGAGTGCAGAAAAGGCTTCCTCAGATTTTTTTTTTTTAATATTTTGTTGATGAACCTTTATTTATTTGTATGTGGTGCTGAGAATTGAACCCAGTGCCTCACACATGCTAGGCAAGCGCTCTGCCACTTAGCCAAAACCCCAATCCCCTTCCTCAGATTTCTTAAGTCAGTGTGCAAAGCTTCACCCTTACCTGCCAGTTTAGTAATTCTAAACCGCCATCCAAAATCAAAAGGCTAAAAATGGCCCATTCTTATAAAAGCTCAAGCCCAAAGGGCTCCAAAAGGTTTCACAAGTCACAGAAGAGCTAAAACCTTAGTGAACAACTCCTGGGACAGGAAGAAAGCACAGGCTGCAGCTCATTTTGAAGCTAACAGTGAATTTGATAGCAAAAGTTGGGGGACACACCAGAAAGGAAAAGTAAAGGCAGTGTCACTTATGAATTACAGATGGTAGACAAATCAGCAAACCAAACCCAGCAATACATAAAAAGGAGGATCTATCAGACCCAAGCAGGGTTTATCCTGGAGGGAAATACCAGTTTAACATCAGAAAATCACCTGCTTCTGAAGGTGCTGGGGATGGAACCCAGAGCCTCACACATACTAGGCAAGTGCTCTACAGCTGGGCAGCCCTATTTATGTGTTTTAACATATCTTCAATGTCCCAAAAGTTAAACAACAACAACAAAAAAAAAAACTGTAATAAATCAATGTATTCCTCCCCATGAACAAAAATAAAGGGTATACAATATAATTAATTCAATGAATGAAGAAATAATATTTAATCCCATCAGAACACTGGACCAGGAGTGTGAAAACCTACGTTTTAGTCCTGCCTGTAAATAAAATACAAAATAGGGCTGGGGATGTGGCTCAGTGGTTGAGTGCCCTTTGATTCAATCCATGGTACCCCTTCCCCAAAAAAATGTCATCTCTCTTTGCTTAATCTATTTATTGGGAGGTTGATTAACAGTACTTTTTATGATGCTTATACTGCTGTGTGATACCAGACAAGTCACTTTACTCCTCTGAGCCTCAATTTCTTCTTCTATAAAACAAAAGGGCTGGGCTGGGGTTGTGGCTCCACAGTAGGTAGGGCACTTGTCTAGCATTGCGAGGCCCTGGGTTGAATCCTTAGCACCACATAAAAATAAATAAATAAAACTTTCTGATGTTAAACTGGTGTGTTCAACTACAACTAAAAAAAACCAAAAAAACAAAAAAACAATAGGGCTGAGAATGCAGCTCTGTGGTACAGGGTTTGCTTCATGAGGTTCAATTTCCAGTACCATAAAACATCAATAGGCATGGTAGTATGCACCTGTATTCCCAGCTACTCAGGATTCTGAGATGGGAAAATCACTTGAGCCCAGGAGTTCGAGACCAGCCTGGGCAACATAGTCAGACCCTATCTCTTAATTAAAAAAATAAAATAAAAATACGGAGCAGGAGGTAGTGAGTTTCCAGAGAGAGGAAGAATTGACTCAGGACCAGCAGGAACCCTGGCTTACATGACAATAAAGAAGGTGCCAGAAAATGGCAAAGAGGGAAGTTTAGTTATGAACTACATGCTTCTTAAAGTCCTACCCCACTTTTATTTTCTCTATTACTAAAAGTCTTTAAACATCAGAATATCCATACCTGTAGGGGGCTGGGGATATAGCTAAGTTGGCAAAGTGCTTGCCTCTCATGCACAAGGCCCTGGGTTCAATCACCAGCACCTCACACACACACACACACACACACACACACACACACACACCAAAAAAAAAAAAAAATCCATTTCTGTAGTTTATCCTGAGTTCCATTTCCTTCCTATGATGCTTATTCTGAATTGGCATGTAGGGGTTTGAAAAACATTCTCCTTAATGAAAACATGAGCAAATTTGTGAGCCTGTGGTTCCATTACTGTTGTTTATAAATACTGCCTCCCCATGCTAAAGGACTATTTCTTTGTTCATTTTCAACCAAAAATTACTAGAAGAACATTTTAAATTACCCTCCTCATATAGGATACACACATTCTCTACACACAGGCCTATGGCCTGAAGACATCAATCTGCTTTATTGAGCCTGAATTTCCACATCTATAAAATGGGGATGATAAAAACACCTACTTCATAAAACTGTGGGTATTAACTTAAAACACAGCATGAAAACACTCGGTCGAGTATTGGGCTGTGGCTATGGCTCAGTGGTAGAGCACTCTCCTGGCATGTGTGAGGCACTGGGTTCCATCCTCAGCACCACATAAAAATGAAATAAAGGTATTGTGCCCATCTACAACTAAAAAAAATATTTAAAAAAACAGAACTATAAGCAGTTGATGCACATAATGAAACCAGTGGTGCTCAAACTTGCACCACTGAAAAGACTCATCCTCAAGAACGCTGATAAGCAGGCGACACTCCAGAACAATCATCTCGGAATCTTCTGGGAGTGGGCCCTAGTACTCCCCCCCCCATACTAGAATGCTCTACCAATGTGCCACATCCCCATCCATTTTTTAAATTTTGAGACAGGATTTCATTAAGTTGCCCAGAGGGCCTTGAAGTCGTGATCCTTCAGCCTAGTGGCTCTGATCACAGGTGTGTGCCATCATATCAAGCCCCAATACTACAGTATTACTTTTTTTTTTTTTTTAGTACTAGAGTTGGAACTCAGAGCCTCAAGCATGCCAGGAAAGCGCTCTAATACCAAGCCACCTCCCCAGGCCTAAGTACTTACTTTTGGGTACTGGAAATTAAATCCAGGGGCACTTGACTTTGAACATGCAATCCTCCTGCCTCAGCCTCCTGAGTCTCTGGGGTTGCAGGCTTGCACCACCTGCCCAGCAGCCCTGAGTACTTCTTAAAGTCTTCCAGATTAATTTTAACGTGCAGACAAGTTTAAGAACTACTACATAGATACTACATGGATAAAAGTATAAGCAGGCACGGAGTAAATAAAGAACACTTTATTTAAGAGCTGTTTTTTGGGCTGGGGATGTGGCTCAAGCCGTAGCGCGCTCGCCTGGCATGCGTGCGGCCTGGGTTCGATCCTCAGCACCACATACAAACAAAGATGTTGTGCCCGCCGAGAACTAAAAAATAAATATTAAAAAATTCTCTCTTTCTCTTTATAAAAAAAAAAAAAAAAGAGCTGTTTTTAAGTTGGGTTTGAAAGGAAGAGTGGTGCCTAATCCTTAAGATCTATAGTCTTTTTAAACTGGTACCTAAGCCAGGCACAGTGGCATACACTTGTAATCCCATTTGTTCGACAAGCTGAGGCAGCGGGATCACAAGTTCAAAGCCAGCCTCAGCAAATTAGAGAGGCTCTAGGGCTCTAAACAACTTCTAGAGATCCTGTCTCAAAATCTAAGAAGGGCAGGGGATGTGGCTTGGTGTTTAAGTACCCCTGGGTTCAATCCCTACTATCAAAAAAAGAAACTGGGGGCTGGGGATGTGGCTCAACTGGTAGCGGGCTCGCCTGGCATGCGAGCGGCCCCAGTTCGATCCTCAGCACCACATACAAACAAAGATGTTGTGTCCGCCGAAAAACTGAAAAATAAATATTAAAAATTCTCTCTAAAAAAAAAAAAAAAAGAAAAAAAAAAACAAGAAAGAAAGAAAGAAACTGGTGTCCTGAGATCAGAGATGGGAGTAAATTATGTAGGAACTGAAAGCCGGTCTCCTTTACTGCAGTGGAGGGCAAAGAATTAAAAACCATGCAGAGTAAGCTAGACATAGGGATTAAAACATAAAATCTACTTAAAGAAAACCAGGTTTGCGGGGCTGGGAATGTGGCTCAGGCGGTAGCGAGCTCCTCTGGCATGCGTGCGGCCCGGGTTCAATCCTCAGCACCACATACCAACAAAGATGTTGTGTCCACCGAGAACTAAAAAAATAAATAAATAAATATTAAAAATTCTTTCTCTTTCTCTCTCTCTCTCTCCTTCCTCTCTCACTCTCTCTTTAAAAAAACAAAAAAAAGAAAGAAAGAAAACCAGGTTTGCAACCTGTTACTTTCAAGATTTGATACTTATACTCAAAGTTATCTAAGACAACAATCTTTCTGCGCTGCAGAAATTTAATTACTCAGGAAGCAACAAAGCTGGTAACAAACACAGAGGAAATACAAACTGCCCTGAGGCAAAAACTGTTCCCTTAAGTGTCGTCCAACATAATGGAGCATTTAGATCCTAAATAAACAAGGCTCCAGTCTTCACCGTAGAACCAGGCAAGTTCTGACTCAGCCAGACGCCCCCCAGCCATCGTCATCATGATCCCTCACCTTCCACAGAACAGGCAGTCCAACAGGTGAGCAGCACATCCGACTACCAGAGAACCAGACCCTGGTAAGACCTATTTTACTTTAAAAGGGGCATTCTGATCATGCAGAAATCCTTGTTAGGGTGCTGTTCTCTTTCTGTTTGTTTAAACTGGGGAATGAACCCGGGGGCGCTTTACCACTGCGCTACACACCCAGCCCTTTTAAACATTTTTCATTTTGAGACAGGGCCTCGCTAAATTGCAAGGCTGGCCTGGAAATGGTCCTCCTGCCGCGGCCTCCGGAACTCCTGGGATTACGGGGCGCCAAGTGCCGGCCCGGGTGCTGTTTTTTCCAGCACTGGTTCACCACAGACGCCAGGGAAACCTTCACCTTGGGCAGGTTCTTGGCTAAATCCACTGCGCCCTCCCAGCGCGCGCTCCGGCTGCTGGGGCACCCGGCCGCGCCACGGCGCAGGGGCTGGGTGGGTTCTGCCTCCTGAGGACCGCCGACTTTGGACGCGGTCGGGGGAACGAAGCCAGAGGCCCGGGCGGGCCGGGGTGCGTGGCCCTGGCGATCGAGGCTCCACTGCAGACGGGGCGGAACTTCAAGGCGTGCTAAGAGCCCGCCCATTTACCAGGCGGACACGTTTTGCAACCCTTAAATGGCTTTTTGTCCTTCCTTAGTTACTGTTTGGCCACGCCTTCCGGCCTCCCAGACCGCGGGTGACCGAGCTGCAGGAGCCCGGCCTAGTTCGCTGCGCACCGGGCTCCTGCAGGCCGGCTCCCGCTAAGGGGCGCTCCTCACAAACGCTGCGGGTTCAGGCCCGGGGCCACGCGGGCTCCCTCGGGCGGCGCCGTTCGCGCCCCCGCCCCGCTTACCCGGCTCGGCGCCACGTCCCCGCGCTCGGCGCCGCGGTCCGGGGCAAGCCGCCAGCCGTGGCCCGCAAAAGCGCGGCAGAGAGGGGGGCCCAGGGCCCTCACAGCGCGTCGCGAGGCTGCCATGGTGCGTGCCTGCCGGGTCCCGCGCCGCACGACAGAGTCGCGACGGCGCGCGGGGCTGCCTTACGGCAGGTCAGCCGAGCTCTAGGTAGGGAGCGGCGCGGCCAACTAAGCGCACGCCCCGCGGACAGACCCGCTGCGAGGGTGGTGCAGCTTGAGGGGCGGTGCCACGGGCTTTCCTCGGGCTGAGTGCTGCTCGGCCGGGGGAGGGGCGGGCCGCGGCGGCGCTGCGGAAGTGGAGGCGACGGAGCGCGATGGCACCGGCGGCACAGGTGAGCGCCGTATGGCGGCGCGCGGGCCTCCCGCGCTGCGCCTATTGTGAGGTCAGGCAGCGGGCGGCGGGCCCGGCCGAGACGCGGGGAGCGGCCGCCGCGGCCAGTAGCTGCCGCCGCCGGCCCCTTCACCGGCCGCCCGGGTCAGACCTAGCCGGGAGGGGCGAGGGGATGCAGCTGGGGGCCGCGCTCCGGCGCCGCTCCCCGTGAAGGGCCGTCTGCCACCTCGCCGCCCGCCGCGGCAGCCAAGACCGCCGCCGCCCAGACCTCAGGGTAAAGCGCGGCGGGGACGGGCGGGGGGGCTGCCCGGGCCCGGCGCCCCCGGTCCGGGCTTCGGTTCCCCGTCCTCCTCGAGTGAGTCGTTTGGCCGAAACCAAGAGCGGGGGAGATGCGCCCGGCCTTTGCGGACTTTTGATGGGCGGCGAGTGGCGGTAGCGCGCAGTGCCGGGTGGGGGAGCGTGGCCGCGGCCCGGAGGGCCGCCCGGGAGGGAGCCCGCGACGTGCGCTTGGCGTGGCCGCCCCTCGGTGCAGCCCGGCGCTCTGCGGGAGGTGCGTGAGGAGCCCAGGGGAGGGCTGGACACGCGGAAGGGGTGCGGAGGGACGCGCGGAAGGGCGCAGGGCTGGGCCTGCTCCTGCCCGGTGACTCCCGAAACGTGTGCAGGCTGGCGGGGTGGGTCCTGTGGGGTTTGGAGGCCCCTGCCGGTTCCCAAAACAGCTTATGATCTGAAGACTTTGTGCTGGTCCTAAGGCGACAGTTGAGTTTATGAAGTCCGAATGCAGCCTCTATGGTTGAAGAAACTCAAATTCACAGACCCAGAGCCCCAGCTCATACTGGACTCTGAGTAACTGCTGTTCTTTAAATCATGTCCTGCCGAGCGCTGAGGCGGGTGGATAACAAACTCAAGGCCAGCCTTAGCAACTTAACCAGACCCTGTCTCTAAATAAAATACAAAAAAGGGCTGAGGAGGTGACTCAGTGGTTAAGCACCCCTGGGTTCAATCCCTGGTACCAAAACAAAACCACACCAGGTATTTTCAGGATAGGGACTTGGTAAGTCATTTCCCCTTCTGTACTTGATTGTCTATTGGATCGCAGTGACAGGACCTTTTTTAATTTACAGGCAAGAGCCACCACACCAGGCAACTTAAGTGTGTCCTTTAAAAAAGAGAATTGTGGAATGAATTAATATGATTTTCATTTTGCAGAGACTTTGTGCTATAATGTTGTTTTTCTTATTATCTTTTAGTGCTTGTGAAACTGAACACAACAAAAGTATGGATATGGGAAACCAACATCCTTCTATTATTAGGCTTCAGGAAATCCAAAAGGAAGTAAAAAGCATAGAACAGCAAGTAATCGGCTTCAGTGGTCTGTCAGATGACAAGAATTATAAGAAACTGGAGAGGACTCTAACAAAACAACTCTTTGAAATAGATTCTGTGGATACAGAAGGAAAAGGAGACATTCAGCAGGCTAGGAAGAGGGCAGCACAGGAGACAGAACGCCTTCTCAAAGAGTTGGAGCAGAATGCAAACCACCCACACCGGATCGAAATACAGAACATCTTTAAGGAAGCCCAAGCCCTTGTAAAAGAGAAGATAGTGCCTTTTTACAGTGGAGGCAACTGTGTGACTGATGAATTTGAGGAAGGCCTCCAGGATATCATTCTGAGGCTGACACATGTTAAAACTGGAGGGAAGATCTCTTTACGGAAAGCAAGGTATCATACTCTAACCAAAATCTGTGCTGTGCAAGAGATTATTGAAGACTGCATGAAAAAGCAGCCTTCCCTGCCGCTTTCTGAGGATGCACATCCTTCTGTCGCCAAAATCAACTCTGTGATGTGCGAAGTGAACAAGGCCAGAGGCACTCTGATTGCACTTCTGATGGGAGTGGACAGTACTGAGACTTGCAGGCACTTATCATGTGTGCTCTCAGGCTTGATTGCTGATCTGGATGCTTTAGATGTGTGTGGGCGTACAGAAATCAGAAATTATCGGAGGGAGGTAGTGGAAGATATCAACAAATTATTGAAGTATTTGGATTTAGAAGAGGAAGCTGATACTACGTATGCATTTGACCTGGGTCAGAACCATTCCATTTTGAAAATAGAAAAGGTCCTCAAGAGGATGAGAGAAATAAAAAATGAACTTCTCCAACCTCAGAGTCCTCCTGAATTGTACCTGAGCTCCAAGACAGAACTGCAGGGTTTGATTGGACAGCTGGATGAGGTGAGTCTTGAAAAAAATCCCTGCATCCGGGAAGCCAGGAGAAGAGCGGTGATTGAAGTGCAAACTCTGATTACGTATGTTGACCTAAAGGAAGCCCTTGAAAAAAGGAAGCTATTTGCTTGTGAGGAGCACCCATCACATAAGGCGGTCTGGAATGTTCTTGGAAACCTGTCGGAGATCCAGGGGGAAGTCCTCTCCTTTGATGGAAACCGATCTGATAAGAACTACATCAGGCTGGAGGAGCTGCTGACCAAGCAGTTACTGGCCCTGGATGCTGTGGACCCGCAGGGAGAAGAGAAGTGTAAGGCTGCCAGGAAACAGGCTGTGAAGCTCGCCCAGAACATCCTCAGCTATCTCGACCTGAAATCTGATGAGTGGGAGTACTAAAATTCCTGAGATCTCACATTGATCTTGCTGGTTTTGCACTTTATATAGACTTCTATGTATTTATAGAGAGCTTTCAGTTCATGGAGCCTACATGTGATTTATACGTGCATATCTCAATCTCAGTATTTATGATTTAAGCAAATTATATTCAGTATCTTTGCTGCTCTTGATGTTGCAAAACAAATGTCATTACAGCACATTAACTTTTCCATTTGGATCATTATCCAAACGATGTGGTGTGTTTTGTTTGGTTTGTGTTTTTTGTGTTTATTTTGTTTTGTGTGTTTTCACTCAGAACATGAAATAGAGGCAGCATTTGTGAGTTTTTAGGTGGGTGGTACAAGCATAAAATGCAGAAATTTCACAATCTAGGAATAGATGGAACCTTACATAATACTAGGGAAATTATGAGAAGGGGGAATTCATTAAGTGGGAGTAAAGTCATAGCACAAAAGCAGTACAACAATAATTTTTATTATACTAAATGAACCAAAGGGTTTTTTTTTTGTTGTTGTTGTTTTGTTTTGTTTTGTTTTTGTTTTTTAATACAGGATTGGTCCTACCCAGTTTAATGGAGTGGGGTTTTTTATTTGGATTGTCTGTCCTTTCACGAACATTTTTGTTGAAAGAACAGTGTCTCTGCTTTCCTCCGTACTCTGTATTTTAGAGGGAATGGGTCTTATTTTTGTGTGTAGCACAAGGAAATTATGAAAGCCAAAGCCAAAAAACCTTTGGAGGCTGCACCAGAGAAGGGACAAAGCATCATAGATGCCTTCAAGTCATTCTGTTTGTAAGATCTGAACTTAAAATTTTCCTTAGTGATTAGAAAGGAGGGGAACATACAAATAAAACTAGTGGGCCTTTAAATAAAAGGCAACCCCCCGCACCTGTAGAGAATGAAACTGGAGTAGTTTACCAACATCAGGTTACACTGAAACTGAGCAGAAGCATCTGACTGTAGAACATGAGAGATTTCTTCTGTTGGTTGAGGCTGTAAAGCAGACAGACCTGGTAAACACCCAGTCATCTTGGAACATCAGAGCAGAAACTCAGTAGCCCAGCGGGACCAGTGTGTGTAGCTAGTCAGAGGAAGTTAACTGCTGCTACCAGCACACTCAGTGCCACCTGCGCCTGGTGAGACTTAACAGCTGCCCTGGTACCTGCTGGACTTCTTAGCTCATGTTACTGGTGTGGGAATTTCTCTGTTGCCTGAAAGAACCATTAGAATCTGTCAGGCATGAAGTTTTTTTCTTTTGCCAAATGGAATATATATTTCCATAAAAACTTTCTGAGGATCCAGTTTTACAGACACTTGCTAATGTGAGCAAAAGAATTCCCCCCAAATTCTGCAGTGCCTTGACAATGTGGGTCCCAGTCATAACTGACAGACCACTTTTTCTTTCACTAGATGATCCTGTGAGGGCACATCCTTTGAACCCTATGGGGTAACTGTGTAGGGAAATTATCACTTTAAATAGCTAAAGTGTGACAGATAAAAGGAATGACCTTGAATACCTTGAAGGTGATGGAAGCATAGCAGTCATCTTCACACTCATTAGAAACCCTCCTTTTACCTTTCCTACTGGAAGTGTTCTAGAAGCATTGGAGCCTGGGGTCAAAGGGCAGTGGGGGTCTTCAGGCTGTGAGCCCCACCCGCAGCAGGCCAGCTCCAGGCAGCAGCAGGCTCTCAGTGCAAGCCATTGGAATTCTCATTTAGGCCAAGTTGTTTTAGGATTGCTCTTCTGTATTTTAATTTTGGAATGCTCTTAAATCTTGAGTTTTTAGATTATACCCACTGGGAAACCAAGGTTATACTATAATCACTTCAGGCATATCCTTCACTAGGTTCTGCTTAATTTTTAATTTTATTTTAAAGAGTCAAAATGCCAGCCTTTAGAAGGTCCCATGAAAGCAGATTCCCCATCCCTTGGATGTGTTCTGTAAGGTGCAGAGATGTTTCCTGCCACTGAGCTTGGAGTCTGCCTGAGCACAGGATGCTGACCACCTCCCTGGGCTGGCTGAGGGTTTCATGTGGGTTCTTTTGGTCATGGAGATGATCATTTGACCTTGTGTGATAGTTGGGCATGGTTTTGTTTTGTTTCACTCTGTTCTAGTTCCTTATACCCAATTATCTTCTGTAACAAGCCCTAGCAGATGCCAGACAGCTTCTCTCGTCCCTCTTAGGAGCATGTGTATTGATGTGGGCTGCTGCATGTCATTTTTAATTTGGACTCATCACATTGTATTGTATTTTTATGATCTTTCATGAAGAGACTCTGTACTACCAGTAAAATTTACTCTCCCAAAATGTGTGGCCTTGGGTCTGCATTAAACAGTGTCATCCATGTTCATGCAAAAAACAGCTGGGAATGTTTGCTTTCTTTACCCAACTCAGTGAGCTTTGCTTTCAGATTATCTTTGTCCAGATAGATTCAAGTCAACCCTATGACAAAGCAGTTACTACAATAAATGTAATGAATGAGTCTACTAAGTGCAGTTTAATGCTTTATTTTGCTAAAATGCCTATATATATTTGCTATAGTGGAATTCAATCACTTTTTCTCGTTTGTTTTATTTTGCAGATTTCTACCTGGTTTTTGAAGGTCTAGGCTTCTGTACATAAAAAATTTTAACAGTTTTGCAGCTTTTTGTCTATTGGATATTCTTCCCTTAATAATTGGAGAAACGTTTGCCCATGGTTTTGATGTGTATACAGGTGTGTCTCCCCGTGTACTGGTTCCTGTCTTGCCCCTGTTATTGTGTATGACTGTTGTATTGGTATATCTAAAATAGTTCAGTATTATCTTGACATAGACAAATTAGTATTCCCTTAATTATTACTGAAATAAAACAAATCTCTTAGCTTCTCTTGGTGGTAGAGAAAGGATGCGAGTCCAAGGTGTGTTCTGTTCTCTGTTGGCCTCGTGTCCTTGTTTATGTCACCTCTGTTGCTCCTAGGGGAGGAATTCTAATGCCTGGGTGGGTGAGGCAGGGGGGTAGTTGGTGTAACTGCTGGGCAGAGGTGAGAGTCCCTGGGTGCCCACCTCAACAGCCCAGGAAGTGTGTGTATGGCCGGTGTGGTTCATACTCTGCTCCCCGCTCCCTAACACTGCCCAAATTCTTAGCACAATGTGAACTGTATTTGAAGAAAGCATCTCTGTAGTGTGGTTCTGGAAAGATCCTCTCCCTAACAAGAGTCTTAAGCTGTGCTTTTAAAGGCACTTACATCAACCCAAGTGGAAGTGTTGGACTCTGGTGCCTACATGCCTGAACTGAGGACCTTTCAGGTCCCTCTGTGTGGTGGCCTGATTCCCAGGAGCCTTCACTTGAGAGTGAACATCCTGTATCCAGCATTTTCCTGCCAGTGCCTCTGTCTCCTTGCCTCAATCTTCCTCCTTGTCCAGACAACAGAGGCAGCCTGTCTGGCACTGCAATTGCTAAGAGACCAAAACTAAAAAGCAAGTTGCACAAAAGAATGTTGCCCCCCACACACACACATACACCCCTGTGTGGTGGCAAACAGCACCACCCAGCAGCTCCAGAGGCTGAGGCAGGAGGGGGATCTTGAGTTCAAGGCCAGCCTTAGCAATCTAATGTGGCCCTGAGCAACTCAGCAAGGCCCTGTCTCTAAATGAAATAAAAAGGGTTGGGCCCAGTGATTAGCACCCCTGGGTTCAATCCCCAGTAGGGGGTTGGAATTCCTGGTAAGTGCCATGCAGGTGAGTGGAGCAGGGCAGGCTCCTGTCATAGCACCTGCTATGCCTAGTGTGCTGAGATTCCCACAGCATAAGTCATACCCCACAGAAATGGCAGTATCCTTTGGAGCTGGCTGCTCTGGGTGTTGCAGAAGGGAGTGGGTAAAATTCCAAGAAATCAGTGCTCCCACAGGCTGGTTGGGGATGGCCTAGGAGGGGTCCTGGTGGGCGGTATAGGCTTGAGGTCTCCCTTGTGGTCAGGATGCCTCTGAAGCCATATTTATCCCTCCCTGTGTTGTGGTCAGATGCCTCTTTTTCAAGCTCTTGTCCATTGAGTGTCTTCCAGGCCTGGTGAAGTGTCAGACATGAGTTCTCAGAGCCTTTCTGGTCTTGTCTCTGTTCCTGGGTTATTCCAAGACCCAGGAGGTCAGTTGTTCCTAGGGACTGCCTGCCTGAGGTCTCCTGGCTATGGAGAGGCTAACGCAGCAGCTGAGGGAGGCTTGGTACACCCCCCCCCCCCCAGAGAGGTGATTTCATTGGCTTGGGGTACAACCTGGATGTCAGGCATATGAAAACTCCCATGAGATCAGGCACTGCCTATAATCCTAGCAACTCAGGAGGCTGAAGCAGAAGGAGCACAAGTTATGATCAGCCCGGGCAACTTAGCAAGATCCTGTCTCAAAAAAATAAAAAGGCTGGGGATATAGTTCAGTGGCAGAGCACCCCAGTATGGGGGCAGTGGGGGACCAAAAGCAAAAATCCTGTGAGTTCCTTGGTAGTTTCCTGAAGCCTCTTTCCAAATGAATGTTGCTGGTTTTCCTTCTGTTTCCTGGGGTGGGGGGGGGGGGGTCTCAGGACATGGAACTTGGTGGTCCTAAGTGTGAGCGGAGGGGAGGGTCACCGCTGCCTTCCTGTTCATAGCCTGGGTCCCACTGCTTTTCCCCAAGCCCCCACCCATCCTTGGCCAGGTGTTCTGTGAGCTTCACCTTTCTCTACCTTTCAAGGCAAGAAGCTCACCTCTAGGCCCTGTAGCCTCAGGGCCTGCAGGAATGGGCAGTCACATGGCTGTGGATGAGCTGCATTTAGAAATGGTGTCCTCTACTCCTGGCACGTGACAGGCACTTACAAGATATTGCCAAGTAAACGGGTGGAAATCTGAACTCTTTTTGTGGTTTCTGGGGGTTAAACCCAGGGGTGCTTCACCATCAAGTCCCATTTCCAACCCTTTTGTTGTTGTCATTTTGGTTTGTTTTTGAGACAGGTTCTTGCTAAATTGCTGAGGGTCTCAGTAAATTGCTGAGGCAGACCTTGTATTTGGGATCCTCCTGCCTCAGACTCCAGAGTTGCTGGGATTACAGATGGGCGCCACCCTGCAAGCAAAATCTCACTAAAGTGGTAGGATCACAAGTTCAAGGCCAGCCTTGGCAGCTGAGTGAGGCCCTAAGCAACTTAGTGAGACCTTGTCTCAAAAGTAAAAAAGGCTGGAATGTGATTCTGTAGTAGAACACCCCTGGGTTCAATCCCCAGAACAATAATGACAATAAGAATCTCCAGTGCTCCGACAGCTTTGCCTAGCCTCCAGTCAGGGCCTTTGCTCTCAGGATGCAGAGAGCCTTTTCTCTGCTGGACTCAGACGCTTCCCAGCACAGGATGTGGCGCAGATGACAATGCAGAGCGCAGGAGCACAGCCAAGTTTGGGGCAACTCCACCCATTCAAACAAATGCCTTCTGTCTGCCCATCAGGTGCCGGGCACAGAGGGAGCACAGCCAGCACTCGCACCCACTATAGCAGGGACGGTGCAAACGATGCCCACGTAGGGCCACCACACAGGCCACATCTGACTGAGAAGTCTGGGAGGTTCCTGGCAGACCGTGGGCCACTGTGCAAAGTGCAGGGCTACTCCTTGCAGAAGGGCATCCCCAAGTCCATTGCAGTGCAGTCAAGACGAAATTCACACACATCCCTGAGGTGACCACCCAGTGTTGATAAGGGCACCTCCTGCCTCTGGGGCAGCTGTGGCAGTGTGTCCATGACCAAAGGCCCAACCCAGCAGGGGCAGCGGGTGGTACAGGAAGGCTGCTACCAGAGTGCTGTGTGGTATATGGGTGCTTGGGGACCAGGAAGGGGGAGCCAGCACCGAGAGCTGCCAGGGCAGTGGGAAGGCCAGGCCCAGAGATCAGAAGGACAGAAAGCAGGTTCCTCACTGGGCTGGGGAGAGGGAGGGAAGATGGAGTGAGGAATAGGTCTGAGAGCCTGGGAACAGAGTGGGCTGAACTCCAGCTGTGAGGACAGGGCAGCCATCAGTGGGTTTAGCCCAGGGAGTGAAGGGGCCACACTGCCCTTGGGACCAAAGAGCATCAACAATGCCCCCAACTGGCCTCATCCCAGTCCCCACCCACTGCTCCCAAATGATAGCAGCCAGACCAGCAGGGGACACTCCACCCCTTGAGCCTTGCTGCAGGTGCCAGCTTCAGGTGACACGGGAGCCCCAACCCGCAAAGGACTGCTCCCACCGCTGGTCCCACAGGCCTGGGGTCAGCTGGCCCTGGTGTGACACTCCAGGTGGATGGGCTCTTGTCCTCAGGAGTCCCGACTCCACCCACAGCTGCAGAGAGCTGAGCTCAGCCGCCTACGTGCGCTGCCTTGGGGGAGGCTGGAGGTGGCAGTCACAGATCGTGGAGCTTCCACTGGGAGGGGTGAGCACATGACTTACCCAGAACCCTCCTGCAAGTGGGAGGGAGAAAGGTGTGAGCTCTGTGGACAGGCTCCTGAGAACCCATACTGAGCAGAGAGCCAGCAGCAAGCTGAGCACCTACTGCATGAGGATGTGGCCTCAGACATGTGCCCCCTCCAGGCCCCACCCTCTGGAACCCACTGCTGCCCTTCTCCTTCCCTCAGAGCCCACCAGGCCTCACACTGTCTCTGCCACTGGACTTTCCTCCTAGAAGGCCTGGGGTCTGCCTGTCCCCTCTTTTGGTGTCAGCCTGAGGACTCCAGGCTGAGAACTGGACAGAGGGGCTGTGGTGGCTCTGTGGGTCAGACAAACCAGTGTCCCCCTAGGCCTGGAGGGAGGGAGTGTGTCTGTCTCAGGAGTCCAGTGGCTTGACAGTGATAACAGTCAGAGACCGCCCATCCCTATGTGGCAGTGTGACCTTGTGCTTTGAAGGTAGCCCTTGTTCCTCTGCCACTGCAACTTTTTTTTTTAAAGAAAGAGAGGATTTTAATATTTATTTTTTAGTTTTTGGCGGACACAACATCTTTGTTTGTACGTGGTGCTGAGGATCAAACCCGGGCCGCACACATGCCAGGTGAGCGCGCTACCGCTTGAGCCACATCCCCAGCCCTGCCACTGCAACTTATTTTAAAGTGGACATGTTTCCTTCTCTTCCTCTCTGCCTGCTCCTCCCTAATCTCCCCTCCCTCATCTCAGGATTACCTTTCTTTCCCATCCTAGGCAGAGCTATCTGTCCCTGAGCACACACCCACCATAGGAACTGACTATGGGGATGGCACCAGAAGATCTCTGAAATGACTCTCCCAAATAAACAAGTGAATCACAACTCCAGACTGAGCACGTGGAATGAAACATCTGTTAAAACCCCTTGTTCCCGCTGATGGGCAGAATTGCAGCCTGTGAGACAGGAGTCCCCTGTGTTTTTCCTTTACTAACAAAGCAATAAACCTTTTTCCTTTTTCTCAAAACCATCTCTTCATTATTGGATTTGCATCAGGGACAAAGATCGAGCTTTCGGCAACACCTAGGTGCTGACTTTCCCAGCCAGCCTGGTGAGAGAAGGAACCATCTCTATTTAATTTAGGAAAAGAAGACATTTTCATAACTAAGTTCATGAAAAGTTTACACACTTTGCACCTGTCATGTGCTCGGCTCCCTGCTTCCAAATCCACCTCCATCATTTCCCCCACCCAGTGAGCATGTGCCTGTCAGAGAAGCCCTGCGTCTCCAGCGCCCACACCTCAGGGCACCTGGCATACCCCACCGTGCTGCCTGCGCCCACTCTAGAACCACCTCAGAGCTATGCTTACTGAAGCTCCAGGTGGCCAGGGTGAGACAGAGAGGCCTTTGTCTCACTGTGGCCAGACAGGAGGACAGGGGGCTGGGCTGTCTTACTTGCCACCCCCTGTTGGTTCCTCCACCCCCTTGTAGCTGGTAGGACCCAGCGCACCTGTCTGGAGGTAGGGGCAGTGCACAAGGGCTGCTGAATTAGTCAGTTTTCTAGGTGCTGGAGACACCAGCTGCCCATCCTCTCCTCCAGGAGTGCAGGACACCAGCCCACGGGTCCCCTTGCTCTGTTTCCGCAGAACTGGCCTGGGCCTGCCATTCCTTGTGTGAGCTTCATGCCCTGGCTCAGGGCTGCCTTCCCGGCTCGTTCCCCATGGAACACAGCTGGAGGTAGGCCAGGTTCACCCCATGCTGCTGCCACATGGGCACCCACACCCTGCTCAGTTGAGCTTGGTGGACAAGTGGGTGGGACACACAGGAGGCCACTGCTGAGCTGGAGGGGGAGATAGGTCTGGGGCGAGGCAGGTGCAGGTAGGTCCAAGCCACCAGGGCCAAGGAGGGGTCAGGAAGTCTCCAGAGGGAGCAGGAGCTAAGGAGGCCTGTGTCTGGCAGGATGGAGGCTCCAGTCAACTCTGTTCCCACAGAGGCTGTGCTGGGGAAAGAGGCCAGCAGAGCTGGAGCTGACTCTGGGGCTAGGCAAGGTCAGGGGGGTCAGGCCAGGTGAGAAGGGAAGGAGCCCTGGGATGCACACTATGATCTTCTCTGTCACCTCATCTTTCCAGACAAGCCCGAGGTAGGGAAGGTGCCCAGCAAGGTGTCCGTGGTCTAGATGGCAAGTGGCAGAGGCCAAGTGGGGCCAGCTAAAAGCAAGGACAGGGAGGCACCTGCCCCACTGCTCCTTGCATGGCCTTTCCCCAGTTCTGCAGGCTGCACTGTGAGGGCCCCATGCTCTCGCTCACTGGGTGGAGGCTGGTATGAAGGGCCAGCAAAGGTCCCTGAGGCCACTCTCACGACTGCTGTATCCAGAAACTCTGGTCACCAATGGAGGGTGAAAAGTGGCACAGCTGGTGCTTGGTCCTGGCCGACACACCGTGAAAGGGGCAGCTCCTGTGTTGGGGCTTCAGAGTAACAGCCCAGAGGCCAAGCAAGCCACTGCAGCTGGCCTCAGATAGCAGAGCCCTGCACTCCACCCCACTGCATCCTCGGCTTCAGTTAGTCACTTCAGCTAGTCGCTTCAGCCAGTCATTAACTGAAGCTGAGGATGCAGCTGGGGTGGAGTGTGGGGCTTTGCTGACTAGGTCACCTCATGACCCTGAGGACATGAAACTGCTTTGTTTCTGTCTGTACCCCTAGCACCTGACTCAACAAATACCTGTTGAATGAACCCATGCCTGCACACAGGAAGTGCTGTGGGACGAGACAGGAGCTGGGTGACCACCAGAGGCCTTCTGCATTCATTCAGCAACCCCCCACAGACCTTTGTCCTGTGGAGATATCAGGGGCCAGCAGAAATGGCAGCCTCAGACCTGGAGACAAGGCAGGCATGGTCCTGACCACACAGGGAGGTGCAGCAAGTGCTGTGCAGAGGAGAGGATAAGGTATGCCCTGCAATGGGCCACAGACTTCCAAAGGGGCCACCTGCCCAGAGGAGTCAGAGAAGGCCCCTCCTGGGGCAGACCCTCTACAGAGGCCAGCAGGGTGGGAGGCCTTCTAGTTGGGGTAGCTGCCATGCAAAGGCCAAGAGCCAGGCCAGCACACTGGAGGGCCTGGAAGAACACAGGGTAGGGACATACTGAAGCTGGCAGAGCCCCCAGGGTGCTGCCCCTGGTGAACAGCAGGGATTTGGGAAGGACTGGTCACTATGTCCACAGCTCCTCTCACAGCAGCAGGCCAGGGGATCAGGGTGGCAAGAGGCAGGACAGAGACCCAAGGGAGAGGATTTGGGGATCATTGGGACAGAACCTTGGGACGGGCCTCCCAAGGTCTGGTCTTCCAGACAGGGTCTAGTTATGGGGACAGGGTCACCTTAGCAGGTGAAGGGTGCCAGGTGTGGTGGCACATACTTGTGATCACAGCTACTTGGGAGGCTTAGGTAGGAAAATCACAAATTTGAGGTCAGCATCAGCAACTTAGTGAGACTATCTAAAAATAAAATTAAAAATAGCTTGGGGCTGGAGATGTGACTCAAGCGGTAAAGCGCTCGCCTGGCATGCGCGGGGTACTGGGTTCGATCCTCAGCACCACATAAAAATAAAAAAATAAAGATGTTGTGTCCACCGAAAACTGAAACATAAATATTTAAAAATTTCTCTCTCTTAAAAAAAAAATAGGGCTGGGGATGTGGCTCAAGCGGTAGCGCGCTCGCCTGGCGTGCGTGCGACCCGGGTTCGATCCTCAGCACCACATACCAACAAAGATGTTGTGTCCGCCAAGAACTAAAAAATAAATATTAAAAATTCTCTCTCTCTCTCTCTCTCTCTCTCTCTCTCTCTCTCTCTCTCTCTCCCCTCTCTCACTCTCTAAAAAAAAAAAAAAAAAAGAATATTAAAAAAAAAATAGCCAGGTGTTAAAAAAAAAATAGCCAGGTGTGCGGCCCATGCCTGTAATACCAGCAGCTCTGGAGGCTGAGGTAGGAGGATCCTGAGTTCAAAGCCAGCCTCAGCAACAGTGGGGAACTAAGTGAGGTCCTGTCTCTAAATAAAATACAAAATAGGGCTGGGGATGTGGCTCAGTGGTCAAGTGCCCCTGAGTTCAGTAGCCACACCCCAAAATAAAAAAATAAAATAAAATAAAGAGCTGGGGATGTAGCTTAGTGATAGAACCCTTGCCTGGCATGTGTGAGGCCCTGGGTTTCCACCCAAGTACCCCACCCCATGCACACAAAAGGTGCAAAGAATCTCAAGGCACAGATCCAGGTGCAGCCCTTGGTCCTGGGACGGCGAGCTGCCTGGCTGCCTTCTCCTGGGCTGAGGTCTGCTCTCAGCACTGTGTATGGGTCACTCAGAGCAGTGGCCCTCAGGCCCTGGGTGCAGGTACCCCACTTCCTCTGAGGATTCCAGTTTCCACCTTCATGGGGAAGGGCATCTTCCAGCCCTCACTCCTGATTAGGTCACCCCAAAGAAGGGCAGGGGCCAAAAAAAGGCCAACGGAAGTGGGTTAGCAGAAGAAACTGTAAAGATCCTGAGACCAGAGCCAGGTGGACAGTCAGGTGAGTCTGTAGGGAGGGGTCCCTGGGGCCTCTGTGTGGGGGGACAGTGTGGGCAGGGTCACCTCCCAGGCCAGAGGCTCCCTACCAAGAACAGCCAGGCACAGGCACCCCTCTGGCACTGGGTACTCTCTGGCCTCAGCTACTTAGGAGGCTTAGGTAGGAAAATCACTCCTAGTCTGACCCAGTGACTTTTGCCATGGATATTTATACAGGTGCTGCCTGTAGAGGGGGTCCTTCTAGGTGACAGTGCAAGGACCAGGGCCTGTAAGGGGTAGGGCCTGCAGCCCAGGCTCTTCTGTCTGCCTGAGCCCCACTGCCCACTGGCACCTGCAGTGACAAGTGTCAGCTCTGGCCAGGCCAGTGGGAGAGAGGACTCCAGACAGAGCTAGCCACACACCACCCTCCACCAGCCTGCCCTGCAGGATAGCTCACCGGCACAGAATTTGGGGCCCTTTGACCTTGGAACGCCCCCAACAAGGCACACATAGCCCCTCTGAGCCCCTACATGCCTACCTCATTCTTTCATGGAAGCCACCAGGTGGCGCCTGAGGCCATGCTTTGCTAAGGCCAGGGCACTGGAAGGGCCAGACGGCTGGGGCTGGTGCAGCTGTCATGGCTGGGCCACCGCCAGGTGCACCTGTCCTAGCTAGTGAGGACAGGTGGCCATGGTTACCACCTGTGCTGCAGCTTCTGTGTCTGGAGGTGGATAGCACTTGAGCTGGGCTTCTGGTGACCACCTGCTGCAATCTCATGTTGGCATGGAGCCCCTACAGACCTCGCAGTTCTGACCCTTTGAACTACCTTCACTTGGCCACAGGGTACCACTTCAGGCCTACCACACCAGCTTCCAGAAGGCCCACGTGTACCACTGCTGTAGGTGGCAGTGGCCTGAAGCCTGGGGGGCAAGAATACATCCTTCCCCAGGTGGGGCCTGTCTGCCCCACGTCTCTGCACAGGCTGGACCCTTGTCTGGCTTCTGACTTTCCTTCCTGGGTAATTTGTGCTCCTTGCCCAAACCAAATGCCACCTCTGAAAGAAGACTTCAATGACCTCCCCAGCCCTGGCCCTGTGTGCCAGCCTCACCCGACTGTGTGATGCTCTGCCTCTGACAGATGCCCCAGAGCTGGACTATCCTATCCAATCCTGGGTCCTTGGGGCAGGGAGCCCGTCATGCACCATGGGTTGGGGGTTGAAACTGGAGGGCTGAGAGGGTCCATGAAACTGGAGGGAAGAAAGGGGCTGAAGACCTGGGGCACAGGGACTGGGAACTGGTCTAGCCTGGCATCAGGAAGGCTGCCTGAGGTGACAGGGAAAGGAAGGGATGGTCTCCACCCTGCACAGGCCTCTCCCCGTGCTACTGGGTCTCCAGGGGCCCTAGAGAGCCCTGTTGTACGGCAGGCCTCAGTTCCCCTGCAGCAGATGTGGAACAATCAGGCCTTGAAGGACCTGTTTTGTGCAGGCATGGTCCCCATATGACACAGTGGGCTTGGCAGCTCAGGGGAGAGTGCACAGGCAAGGAGTCATGTCCACAGCATGCCTGTGAGGCCAACTCTACACTGCCCAAGGCAACTGGATGCTGCAGGGTATATAGGGCAAAAGCATTGCCCCAGCAGCCTCGCTTTCTCCCGTGGGGCCTGGTGGGTGTCCCAAGGCACAGTGATGGAAACTGACCTGTCCCCCAACCCAGTCTTGCAGAGCAGACACTACTGCCAAAAATAAGGCTTAGTGCCAGGCACTGCAGCTGCAAAAGCAGGCCAGGCCCTCCTCTGGCCATCTCCCATCCCCAAGTCTGGCCACCTCCTGCCTTGCCCTTTCTCCCTAGTCACCCAGGAACCCAAGCCCAGTTCTGGCTGACCCACTCACCACAAGGTAGCATGGGCTGTCCATGAAGCCTCTCCTGCTTCTCACTCCTAAGTGGTTTCCCTGCCCAAAGAACCCACTGGGCCTCTCAGCCCCTCCCTGCCCTGCCCAGGGGCAGCATGCCTTGCAAGAGCTCCTCTGCCCTGCCCCCTGTGCTGCAGTAGACCAAGCTGAGGCCCTGCCTGAAAGCCTGGGCACTGCAGCCTTGCTCAGGCCTCTCCACAGGACTGACAAGTCTGGGAATCCCATACTTTTCCAGGGCCTGGGGTCTAGCAGACCTGTGTTGACTCTGAAGACCATGCTGGACAGATTCATGGGGAGAGGTGCAGGTGCACCACTGTTGGTGGGGGCTGTCTGTCCCTCCTCTTCCCACCTGTCCTGCTGAGCATTCCTGCTCCTCAGATCCACCCTCTCTGTGTGATCAGACAGGGAGGCTGAGGCAGCAGACCAAAGGTTCCAGACAGGGTCTTCAAAGAGGACCTGGGTGTGTTCTCCCCCTAGGAAAGGGCCCTAGCCTCCCCAGCTTGCCCCTTCCAGGGCACCAACCACAGGGAAGCCACCCTCTCCTCACCCACCTTTAGTGAGGGCCTCATTAGCAGGGATTTGGGGAGGCCAGGAACGCTTAGGGCCAATTCCCTCCACAGTCGCTCAAACCAGCCACTGATGTCAGCTGACCACGAAGTTGGGTTGGGCCATCCAGGGCCTCTGTGTGCCTCAGCTCCAGTACTCTGCCAGGCCCAGAGACCACCCTCCCTCACACTTAGACAGAGTCCTGCCACCCTGCCACCAGTGCTCTCTGGGCCACTGTGTCCTGCTTATAATGGGGCAACAACACCCACTGCATTGTGGGGTTGAGGATCAAATGAGGTGACTCATGTCTAGTGCCAGGTGTGACACACAACATTGTGCAAGGGGTGCCTATATGTGTCCCTTCAGCCCCGCAAGTCCCATGCCTCTCGGTAAGGGTCCCTGAGTCTCCCATGGGTCCGAGTCTGGTGGTGGCAATGCCCTGCACTCACACTCCCACTTAGGCCCCTCCCCAGATGCAACCATGACCTGAGTCTCAGCAAACTGACAGATGTGGTGAGGTGGTCTGGGCCAAGGTCTCTGGTCCTCTGGGTTGGGCTGTCCCTTGGGCCCTGGGGGTCTTTGGAGGCTCAGCTCTGTGGAGGGCCACCTGAAGAGCCCAAGCTCTTAGGGACTTGTGGTCCTCACTTCGGTGTGTGCCTGTGTAGCTGTATGCAGGTATGCAGTGTGGATGTGTGAGTGTGTGTGTGTGCTGTGCGGCACGTGTGTGCATGCATGGGTGCACGTGAGGTATACAAATGTCTGCAAGTATGTGGCACCAGTGTGGACAGCACTGTGTACGTGACAGAGGTGTGTGTGAGTGTGTGCTTGGTGGCTCAGACACTGCCCCTGAAGCTTGGGGACAGCCAAGGGCTCCAAGACTGTGAGCAGCCCCTGACTGGATGGGGCCTTGGCAGGGGCTGGGAGGGCCTGCGGCTGGCTCGGGGTGTCCTGGGAACAGGTCCAAAAGGAAGCTCGCACAGGCTGCAGTGGCACCATGGCAACGCAGGCTGCACAAAGCACTGTCCTACTTACGCCCCGCCCCCGCCAGCTTGCTCGGCTAGGGAGGGGGCAGAGGGCTGTTCTGTCTCCTGGTGGGGCTGCACACCCCAGTCTTTGGTGGATTCGTGCCCCGGGAGCCTTGGCCTGGGTCAGATCTGCAGAGACTCACTCTGTTAATCCATGAATGGGGGTAAAGATGGGGTGTAGGTGGGCTGGGGATGTGGCTCAAGCGGTAGCGCGCTCGCCTGGCATGCGTGCGGCCCGGGTTCGATCCTCAGCACCACATACCAACAAAGATGTTGTGTCCGCCGAGAACTAAAAAATAAATATTAAAAAAAAATTAAAAAAAAAAAAGATGGGGTGTAGGGTGGTCCAGTGCCCAGTAGGTGCACCCTGCCTCTGGGTGGCTGTAGACCCAGCAGGGCTTTGAAAGTCTCCCAGCCCCAGAAATCTCAGGGTCTCTGCTGCTGGTGACTGCAATGCCTCTGCCATGCCAATCTGAGACCCCGGGTCAGGACTGAGTCAAGCCCAGAGACACCAGCTTTCCTCTTTTGCAGGCAGGACCTTTCGTGCCCCTGGGCACCCAATTGACTCTCTGTCCTCAGTGTGGCCAGGACACCAGGGCTGAACTTGGCTTAGGGCAGTGGAGAGACCTCCTGGGCATCAGCTGATGGTCCAGCACACCAGGGCCTGCCTCTCAGCCTGGCCTGACCCCCCAGGGCCCACTGCCTCCTCCTGCTGAGTCATCAGCACTCAGAGCTTCAGGGTTGGGACAAGGGTCCAGTGCCTGGGGAGGCTGAGGAGAGGCTTGGGGATCCTGGGCAGTGGGCCTCCACTAGACACTGGACAGAGAAATGGGCACTTGTGAGGCAGCCTGAGGGTTCAGCATGACCCCAGCCAGTCAACCCTCTAGGCCACCCGTCTGTTCTGTCCCCTGCTGGCCACCTTGATGCCCATTCCTCCAGGGTCTCCAGCAGGGGTGGGGACAGTGCCCCACAGAGGCCAGGAAAGGCTGAGGGCCAGCAGGACTGTGAGGCGGCTTTGTGAAGCACCCTGGGGACAGGAAGCTCTCCTTGGCCCCACATGAGCGGTGGAGGTGTCACTTGACACCACACATAGAAAAGCAAATATTTTCTTGGCCTCTCTGAAGCCCCTCAGAGGCCTCTGTGTGACCTCAGGCTGGGTGGCTGTGACATCCCCCCCTCCCTGCTGGTGACAGTGCTTGCTAGGGCTACAGGGTCTCTCCAACTGGCCCAAGTACTGGGGCAGTGAGAAGCTGTGATCCATTTGTCCCCAAACTCCTCTGGACTGAAAGCCCCCCCACTTATCACCTCTACTGCATCCCCTTGTGCTGGGGCCAGTGCCTGGCATCCATCTGAGGAATGAAGGAAGGAAAAGCCGTGAATGAATGAGCCTGGAGAGGCCAGCCCCTTACACCCCACATGAATTGAGGGGTGTCTTCCCAGGCACAATCATGCATAATTCCCCCAGGCGCCAGCTGTACCGGCCTTCCCCTCCTCCACTCCTAATTTATGCCATGAGGGGGGCGGCCACTCACTGGTTCCCGCCTGGCAGCGGCTTTGTCCCCAGGCGGATTCCCAACTGCCGCCTTTGGGAAGAAAGGGCCCTTTTCTGGCCGGTGGTGAGGTCACCAAGAGGGGCTGGGCACATACAAAGACTGTGGGCCCCCACCCTGCCTGAATGGCAGCTGCCTCTTTGTCCCCAGCTCCTGGCCTAGGAGAGACCCTGAGGGGCCCGGGCTCAACAGTAGAGAGCCTGGACTTCCTCCCTGGGAAGCAGAGTGGCACTAGAGCTGCTACCTCCCCCTAAGTGACAGCACCTGCTGCGAGCAGACCCCCATCACAAAAGGCCTGGTGGAGGGCTGGGCCAGCTGTCTGCCTGGGTCCCCAAGGCAGTCCCCAAGGCAGGCAGGCAAGTTCCCAGGACACGGTAGGGTCCAGTAGAGGGGGACTGAAGCATTAGGACGTGGACTGGGCAGCTTGTGTCCCCTGGCCCGGGTGGGCTCTGGGTGACCATCCCAACAGTGCTGATCAGCTGTCAAAGCCATGTCTCCAAGGCCCTTGGTGCCCATGTGCATCAGGGGTGGAGTGAAGAGCAGTGGGCCTGGGATGTTCCTGGGCACTTCTCTGGGCAGCTCCTGGGCACTGAGGGGGACTAAGGCTCCCGGAGGGTGAGCACTTGGCTCAAAGCTCCCAGCCCCACCTTCTTCAGCCTTGCTGCTCCCACATTGTCTGCAGTGGAGGAGCAAATGTCACCTCTCTGCCCTGGGCTGCACTGACACCCCTGAGGAGGGCCCAAGCCCAGCCAGCAGGTCAGTGAGGACCAGGACAGGCACCGGTGGCAGAGATCAGGTAGTAAAAACTGTGCTAACAGTAGCCGGGACTCCAATTGCATGTGCATGTGAGGACGGAATGTGGCCTCGAATGCGCCACAGTGTATCTATACCAAGCGCCAACTATAGGACCTAGAATTGGACAGTATCCTGGACCACCAAAAACATGCAGCTCAGCTGGGACCCAGCACCTCCCCACCATGCCAAGATGGGTGTCTTGGGGAAGGATTGGGGTTTTTGAAGGCCCAACTCCCAATGCAGGAGGTCCCCAGAGGCACTGGAGGATGTGCATCAGAACACGGTGAGGGCAAAGGCCTGGGGGTGGGACCTAGGAACTCAAGAAGCAACTGTGGTGGGCCAGTAGGAGGCTACAGGCCCTCAATGACTGCCCCCAGGGCCAGCTGGCAGCACCAAAGCCCTGGAGCTTCCTTAGCAGTCTCTCCGCGGAGGGAGGAAGTGGAGCCCTACCAGAGCAAAACAAACCCAGTCTCTGTCCCAGACCAGCGGTGGCCAGCAGGACACTGGGAAGCCCTGGGGCCTCAGGTGGGCACTGAATCCAGAGTTGGGGATGGGGATTGGAGTTCCACTACAGCTCCAAGCCCTGCCCTGATGGGCTACATGCTGCAGGTGGGAGGGTCAGTTGTCAAAGGAAGGGAGGAGGGGCAGAGGACAGGCCTCCTTGTCAGGGTAGGAGTGAGAGAGCAGGCTGGATAGCAGGGCCAGCTGGTGGGTCTGGGTTAAAGGCCCACTAGAGGCAGACCACATTTCACCTGAGGGGACAGGCAGCCAGTGCACCTGGACCTCCTGGGGACACCAGTGGCCTGAGTTGTCAAGCTTTCCCCCACCAAGAAATGCCTCCTTCCCTGTTGCCTGGTGCTCTGAGCGTCCACTGTGCCTGTAGCTTAGTAACATGCCTCTGTTGCCCCCACTGTCCCCACCCCTCAGCTGCCCGCCACCCACAGTTGGGCTGCATTCCTCAGCAGGCCAGGCCTTCACAGGCCCCAGGCCTCTGGGCAGAAGCCAGGCCAGGGACCTCGCTCACCCTGCATGTCCAGCAACCCACACTGTCCAGTTCTCTTGGGGATCATGGAGACCAGTGCAGGCAGCTGGGCACTGCTGACTACCATGAGCCAGTTCCTTGCCACAGAGGGGCTTTCTGGGCAGACCAGTCTGTTCAGAAACCGCACATTTCTGTCTCTTGCCCCAGTGTGCCAATCTAGCCACTGCACAAGTGTGATTGATGTAACAGGAAGCAGGCCTGGGAGAGGGTTGGCAGGGCTGAGGTGGTCTCATGGGTGTATATGCTGGTCAAGACGCTTGGATTGTTAAATGGGCATATCCTACTGTCCACAGATTAGGGTGCAAGGAAACATGGTTCTGAGCTATCTTCTGGGGTGACAGCAGGGCTGGGGAAGGCAGAGCAGAACTGCCAGGAGGGTCTGGAAGGAAGACACAGGAGGTCCCTGGCATTGGAGCGATCAGAAGAAGCCAGCACCTCCTAAGGGGCAAAAGTGGGGGCAGCTCAGCCTCCAGCTTCTGCTCTCCTCCTGCCCCAGTGCTGGGCCATGCTGGGGACACATCCTAACCCACAGTGAACTTGTTCCTGGCTGACAGCCACGCCTGGAGGAACAGAGGATGGACACACAGTGACCCTTGCTAGGGACAGAGCCACCCCCTCTCTCCCCACCTGCTCTACAGTACATGACCCACTGCTCTCTCCTCCCCAGGCTCTGATGCCATCCCAATGCTGGAGAACCTGGGAAGCCCCACAGTTCACCTATGTGGAGGGACCCTGGTGAAGGCAAGGCTGGGAGCAGTGGTGCTGGGCACATCTGATTATGGAAGAGGTCAACGAAACACAAGAGAGAGGCCTGGGGAGCCCAGCACCCATCTCCCAGCAGCATAAGGGCCCACCTCCCTTCATTGTACCAACTCTGCTCTTCCCCTGCATCCATCCACCTGAGTTACCTGTAAAAGTTGTTTGTGGTGCTGGGGATTGAACTCTGCCACTAAGCCACATTCCCAGCCCTTTTTATTTTACTTTGAAATGATGGAAGAGGGCTTTGGGTTCAATTCCCAGTTACCTCATTTTTTAAAATGAAACATTTGGTTTGCCGATGAGACTTCATGAGGTCCTTGCACAGCACTGTGCTGAGCCTCCAGTTTCTGCCTTTGGGGGTCCCAGGGCAGCTGTGAGGTGGAATCACCTGGAGAGACAGCAATCCCAAATGTGGTGCAAGGACCACATTTGAGAACCTCAGGTTCATGGATGTTTCCTGAACATGAAATGGCTGAAGCTTAGGAATGGTTCAGACCCCTGGAACATGAGAACTGCTTTGTGGTCTGTAAAGAATCAAAACACATGTGCCGGGGCTGGGGATGTGGCTCAAGCGGTAGCGCGCTCGCCTCGCAAGCATGCGGCCCGGGTTCGATCCTCAGCACCACATACAAACAAAGATGTTGTGTCCGCCGAGAACTAAAAATAAATGTTAAAAATTCTCTCTTCCTCTCTCACTCTCTCTCCTCTCTCACTCTCTCTTTAAAAAAAAAAAAAAACAAAAAAAACAAAACACATGTGCCTGACATGTAGCAGGAACATTTACCTAGGAAGGGCATCTACTATGTCACAAGAATGTGCCTGGCACCCTAATATACTACTCACTGGCATGTACCCAAGTGGCAGCAAGGACATGGGCTCTGAAGGCCTGTGACATCACCTATCTCAGTCTTCTCAAGGATACTCTGGGAGGAGGAGGGCAAGACTCAGGCAAAACTAGGTGAGAAGAAGAAATGATAAAATTTTGTTCATTCTTGTTAGATGGGCAGCAAATTTGGCTGAGCTTCCTAGTTGCTACAGCAAAGAGAAGACAAAGATTAGCTAAACTAGTGTTTGTCAAACATCAATGCTATTCCAGTCCCTCAGAACCCTGTCTGAAATGTGCCTTTTTAGTTATTTTTGGGGGGTACCAGGGATTGACCCCAGGTTAACTACTAAACCATACCCCCTGTCCTTTTTTATATTTTATTTAGAGACAGGGTCTTGCTGAGTTGCTTAGGGCCTCACTAAGTTGCTGAGGCTGGATTTTTTTTTAAGAGAGAGAGAGAGAGAGAATTTTTTTAATATTTATTTTTTAGTTTTTGGCGGACACAACATCTTTGTTTGTAATGTGGTGCTGAGGATCAAACCCGGGCCGCACGCATGCCAGGCGAGCGCGCTACCACTTGAGCCACATCCCCAGTCCCTGAGGCTGGATTTGAACACACAATCCTCCTGCCTTAGCCTCTGGAGCCACTGGGATTATAGGTGTGCACCACCAAGCCTGGCTGAAATGCACCTTCAGATGAAGAGGTCTGGGGTGGACCTGAAGTCGTCTCTTCAGAACTCCCAGGAGATGCAGATGCTGCCTGGGTACACCTGCACTCAGTCACATCTGGAGAGAAAGCTAGAGTCCCCTCCTCTGCAGGAGCCCAGCCTGGGTGGCTGGGTGGCCACCGATGGAGGGTTGAAGACTACCTGGGCATGACACACCTCATTAGTGCCAGAGGTGGAAGGAACTGAGCTCTTAAGAAATGTCACTCCTCCCCCAAACACACACCTGTGTCCAGACAGGGAGGGACACATGGGTTCATCCCTAGGGCCAGGGATTGAAGGACAACTGGAAACCAAGGTTCAAGTTGGGCTGCTTGGGGCAGACTGGGAGGCAGGGGAGGGGCACAGGGTTTGGAACCAGAACAGGCTGGTGAGGGCCCTGGCCCCTGGAGGACCCAAGGTGGGGATGAAGGCTGCCTTTGCTTGCTGCTGCAGGGTAGCACGTTCAGCTGGAGCCTTTGTGGAAATGTGCTTAGGGAGCTTGGGTTGAGTGAGCTGGCAAGGTGCCACCTTGGATAAGGACCCTGGGCCTGAGAAACTTGAGCCCCTAGAGTCTGAGGAGGGTGTCTGCTTAAGGTCTCCTTTATCCATAGTAGAGGGGAGAGCCCAGGATGGGTCAGCAGGGCTCAGAGGATAGGGGACTTTGGGAGGCAGCATGTGGCCACCCAACCCTCAGAAGACAGGACCAGGCCAACCAGGGCACAGGAGGGGTGGCCCAGGTTCCAGCCTCCTGGCTGACCCCACCTGACATCCTCAGGGCACCCATAGGTGCTTTGCTCTCACCACCTGGCTCACATGGGAGGTTGCTGATCCTGGAAGTGGAGGGAGGCACAGGGTAGGCAGGAGGGGGAGGCTGCCGGCCTCTGGGATGGAGGGTGTGGGACCAGCCACTGGGGTGCAGGTGAGGCAAGACTCCCCGTTAAAAATAGCCTCCTCTCCCCACCACTTTCTTCAGCAAATATGCCAGCTCTTGCCTCCCCCTGGAAGGGACAGATGTCGGGAGAAAGCTGATTATTGTCAAAGGCTGGAGGCTGTGACCGGAGCTCTCGGTGAGCGTGACCCAATTCTGAGCTATTCTCAGCCTGGTGGGAGCTGAGTTATTCCCTCCCGCCTCAGAGGCAGCCTGACTTTGAAACGCCCTCGTCCCGGGCTGAAACCCACAGGCCCCTGGGCACAGAGACTCTATGTAGGCTGTCCAGGCCAACGCTAGGGCTGGGCCAGCAGCAACACCACAGTCCCTGCTTGCTGATGACCCTCTGTACAGAGCCTGCTTCCCAGACTGGCCAGGCCAGCTGTACTGACAGAGGCTCTGGGGCCAACACACCCTGCTCCAAGTCATCTCTTGAAGCTCAGCTCTTGGGTCAGCAAAGGCAGAAGGGTCCTGTTCCTTCACCTTCCAGCCCTCCTGCCTAGCTGTGATCCTGCAACTCCTCCTCCTAGCAACACAGGGTCTCTCCAACCTTTGGGCTTGGGTTCAGCATGAGATGTGCATGACCAGCACAGGGGAGTGAGCAAAGGCTTGCGAAGACCTGTGTATCTGGGCTGGCCCCTGCCATGCCTGAACATGCGATGCTGGCTGCCAGTCCCAGCAGGAGGAGAGCAGAGCACAACACAAGAGTGAGCCTTGCTGAGGCTGCCCAAGAGCACAACTCAACACCATGAAGAGTTCTGGGGGTTGTGTGCAGGATGTGTGTGGTGGCCACTAACCAATACATCTGCCTGGAAGGTTGTAGAGGTCAAATGTGGTGCCATCTGCCTGTGCCTAGCCCAGGCAGTATTGCTTCCAGCTCCAGTCCACAGCACCCATAAGCAGATGACCTGGATTTTCCATAAGTCTCCATTGCAAATCTCTCCTGTAATCCTGATAACCACGCAAACGCCCTGAGGTGCAAAAGATATGCAAGTGTCTAAAGACCTCACATGGACCCAAATTCTGGCCTTGAATTCTGAAACAGATGGAAAAAGGAGGGCTTCTCAGCAGCAGCAGTGTGGTCTCACTAGGGCAGAAGCAACCGTGGCAAGCTGTGAGCTGTGCTCCCACTGCTGATAAGACTCACTCAGGAGCCCACTGAGAAGGCACTGTCTCATCCACAGGATGCCACCCACCTTGAGCCCAAGTGGCTCTCCCAGGGAGCCCAAAGGCTGAGCCCCCCAGTGCCCACATTCTCCAGAGGCCTGCCTATCCCTGATAAGAGCAGCTATCCATGTGAGCTACACTGCCCACAAGATCAAGTACAGATTTCTGCCCCTTCTTTGTGGGGACTCCTTGGACCCTCCTGTTTCCAACCTCCACTGGCCCACTGGCCACATTTCACCTGAACCATGTGCCCACCTGTGCCTAGTTCTTGGGAGTCCCTGGAGGCAGATCCAGGCTACCCTGAGCATATTTAGGAGGCCTGGTAGAGGGCAGGTGCCCAAGGCACACCTGCTGGATGAAGGCCCCCCAAGTTTGTGAAGACAGTCTCGAGGGCCACACACAAGCAGCTCTCCTGCATGCTGTCCTGGGGCACTGCAGGCCCAGACCTGGAGCCAGGCCCCTCCCAGAGGACCCTCCACTCTACCTACCAAGAGGCAGGGCACCCCCAGGCTGGCCTGCAGCCCATAGCCCCCAGCCTGTGCTTGGAGCAGTTCTCCAGACCGGGCAGGATGTGGGTCAGCCCAACCCCTTGAGCCCCTAATGAGGTGGGGTGGGCAGAGGCAGGTGAGACTCTGGGCCTGTCCCTTCACCTGTATAAGCAGGCCATGCTGGGGTGACAGTGGCATCGTCTCCCTGGCCTGGCAAGCTCTCCAGCACACAGGAAAGAATGAGGCCTCTGCAGAGTGCCAGGCAGAGGGGGAGGAGGGCAAGTTGATAGGCTGGCAGACAGTGTGGCAGCATGACCTCCCTCAGTGACCTAGTGTCCCTCATGCCACCCATGCCCCATCAAGACCCAGCCCTGGTTCCTGGTTGAGGGGTGGAACATCTTGAGGCCCTACTGCTTCCTGGAGCCAGGCCCCCACAGGTAGATTCCTCCTGTCCCCAGGGTGGGATCCTCATCTATGAGCCTTGGAACAGGTAAGCCAGGGTCTGACTTGGGGACATGCTCAGGGCCTTGAGGGACTTGGAGCTGGGAGTCAGGCTGGCAGGAAGCCAAGTGTGTCATTTCCTTGGCCACACAGTGGGAGATGGATGTTCATCAAGGAAAAACTGAGGCCTTAAGGAGAGCAAGCGTCAGGCTGAGCAGGGAGTTTCCAACACTGGCCCCATGACAAACTCTGTGTTATTGACTCAGGTGACATCAAGGACCTGCTGACTGGTCACTCACTGGCTGTGAGCCTGTCACTGCCCCCTGGGAGTCAGGCTCCAGGTCTACAGACCTGGGCATCACTTGGTCTCTGCTCCCCTGCTATGCAGGCAGCCCTGCAGGGTGATCAGGGTGAAATGGGGACAGAAGACGGCTGTATGAGGTGCTCCAGCTGGGTGTGACCAAGTCTAGAAAAGCAATACCAAGGGCTGAGGATGTGGCTCAAGTGGTAGCGTGCTCGCCTGGCATGTGTGTGGCCTGGGTTCAATCCTCAGCACCACATACAAACAGATGTTGTGTCCGCCGAAAACTAAAAAAAAAATATTAAAAATTCTCTTTCTCCCTCTCTTAAAAAAAAAAAAAGAAAAAAGAAAGAAAAGAAAAGCAATACCAAGAAGGGACATTTATGTGGGTCTTGAAGGATCCACAAGTTTGACACTGGATGAGATGGAGCTCCAGACAAGAAATGGCAGGATTCATGGTTGGTGGGGGCAGGAGGGCTACAAGCAGCCCAGATCCAAACAGCAGCTGTCCTATGGGGCACCATGGGTGGCCTTGGCTTTCCTGCTGCTCATCCCCTCAAAGGTACTGAGTCTTTTTACCTGAAGGCAGGCTTGGTGACTTAACCAGGGCAGCAGTTTGGGCTGCCAGCCTCAGTCACCTGGGCCCTGCAGTCCTTGAGATCTGTGTGCTTGTGACTGTGTAGTACTGTGCCCTGAGGGTCACCACAGGCTCTTCCTCAAGGCCAGCAAGCCAGTTCAGGCAGAATGGAGCAGGTATGGGACAGCATGAAATCTTCAGGGTGCCCTCAAGCAGTTCATGACCCTCTGGAACTCCTGGCCTATTCCCTAGGCTGGACATGAGGTTAGAGGTCAGGCCAGGTCCCAGAGAGGGATAAAATCCCTAGAGCAGGACCAGTCATGCTAGGGACCCTGAACAATTCTGAGGGGACACAGGCTTCTTGGGCTATGTCAGCTCCACCCAGAGGCGACTTGCAGTGAGAGACTTCAGGGACTAGGGACCAGGACACCACTACCAGGAAGGTCAGTGGGTTCTTTAGGGGAGGGAGGGCACACAGGACATGGGCCATGGAGGACTAGCACTCTTGGACCCTCACACTCCCCCCAGGTCTAGAAATGAGGGGCCCCCCTTGCAGCTAGAGAGGGGTGGCCACACACTTGCCCATTTGTCCACTGAATCCCAGGATGCCACTGTCCTGGAGTTTGGAGCCCCTACAGTGCCAACCCTGGGACAGAGGCAGAAGCAGGGGGCAGGGGCCAGGAGGGCCAAGTGCAGGGCAGATTGCCCTGGAAACTAGCTAAGGGTGGACCAGTAGGCAGTGAGAGGCCAGTCAGCATAGCGGGAGAGCACATTTATTGTTTAGGCATACATAGGAGCCAGCCATGCTGGCTTGGCACCTGAGGCTCTGACAGCTAGCTCTGCACAAGTGGCCTCAGTGCTGGACACAGGCCCAAGGCCATGCACTGGGGTGACCACCAGGGATTAAAGCCCTGGTGACTCACCCTTCATGTCCCCCCCTCCTTGAGAAACATGCCCTAAGTCTTCCAGAGGTGGTGATAAAGGAGCCCTCTTTGGAGATTCCTCCCCACTGGAACTACTGTCCCCATGGAGGACCTCCTCCACAAGCCAAGGAAGTCCCAGGGTCGGTCACCAGAGGTTTGGGGTTGCACCGGCTCCTACATGGAGCCACCAGGTCACCAGAAGCAAATAACCATCATACTGGGCAATTCCTCTGCAGGTCAGGCTGCGGCATGACCCCAAAGATAACTCATAAAGGGCTCTGGCTGGGCCAGGGCTACAGAATGAACCTCCTGGGGGTTGGTGGCAGGAGATCCTGCCCCTGGATGTGAGGAAACCTGAGGCCTGGGTCCTTGGAGGCCAGACAGCAGGGTCACCTCCCCAGCATCCTAGGTAAGCACGGTCCTCACAGCAACTGGAGAGGCAGAGATGGGCAGGGTAGGGCAGCATGCTCCAGGGCAGTTCCACCATGGCTTCCGGCCAAGCCCCAGGACCACCAGTGACTCAGGGATGGGATGGTCCCCAGTCCTATGAGACACTGCAAGCTCTGACCCTCCTCCACCCCTTTCTCCCATAGGTCCACCTGAGAAAGGAGTTAGACCCTGTCACTCCTTAGCCTCAACACCCAGGAGAACCTATGGCAGTGAGGTTTCACACTGACTACAAAGAGCAGTCAGACCAGATCCTGGGCTCGGCAGGGATGCGGGCAGAAGTACTCCTTCCACAGATGATGATAATGGCCATCCCTCCTTGTCTGCCCCTTTGGCCACCCAGGAGGCCCCAAGCCCCGCCCCACCATCTGTTTCTAAACACAAACCCCAGCAGGCATCCACTGCCATAAAAGGTGGCCCCTGGCGTTCCTGCTTGCCCCAGGATGCTCCCAGCTCCTTGGCGCTCCCCCCAGGACCTGTTAGCCTGGGGACTTGGTGGCGAAAGTCAGGTAGCCTGTGTGGCCGACAGCCTCCTTCATGGGTGTGCCGCTGCGGAAGGGGCTGGCGTCAGGATTGGCAGGAGTGCCTGTGCTGGCCTGTGGGTCGTTGGCTCCTAGGTCAGGCAGGGGCAGGCTGACAGTGCGCACATTGTAGACCTGTGGCAGCACCTCCAGGGTGCTCAGCTCCGTGAAGCCGCGGGCTGCCAGCGCCTGGCATGTGCGCTGCACCTGCTCAATGCATGGTGAGAAGGAACAGAAACGCCCACCTGCAGGGAGCAGGAGGTGGGTCAGAGATTGGCCTAAGGCAGTCCGCAGAGCCTCTGAGCTCTCAGGCCACAGAGAATAGGGACCTCCTGGGTAAAGGGCTGTGCGTGGACCTTGCAGAAGTCTAGCCCCCATCTGCTGGCCTGCCTTATGGCAGGAGCTATCCTGGAGCCTGGGAGCATAAGGAAGAAGCTACAGTCCACTGGTCCAGCTTGGCCACCACTCCAACCCCTCCTGTGCCTAGAAGCCAGGCCAAATCCACTGTCTGGATCTCACTGGCCTCAAGTGGGACTGCTTATTCTGCCTTCTAGGAGGCAGCCAAGGGCCAAGGCTGGGGTTGGGGTGGGGCCAGGCCAGCACAGCTGTCAGAGCTGGGCCAGGAATAGCTCCAAATATACGGCAGCACTGGGGCGGTACGTGGGCTGCTGCTGTCACAGGAAATTAGAGGCTGTCGCTGGCTCCTGAGAACAGGAGGTGCTTACCCTGAGGTTAGATAGTCTGAGCTCTCCACCGCCTCCCACCAGGGCAGCCCATCGGTGTTGCCCAGCCCACCTGAAGTATGTGAGAGTCCATCCCAGGTCCCCATCCTGGCAAGGGGTCATGGGGAAGCTGAGGCAGGGAAGAGGTGTGTCAAGCCCAGGCAGGTCTACAAACATCCCATGGCTGGGTTCCCTCAGCCATACCCCTGCCACTGGGGGATCTGGGGATGGGCATTGTGCCTGCAGCTTGACACCAACCCACAGGCAATGTCACCTCTGAGGCAGAGTAGACCATATGCTTCCCTGCCTGGCACCACAAACAAGCCTACAACTGAAATGGGGCTGGCAGTGCAGCTCAGTGGTGGAGGCTTCCTTAGCACATGAGGCCCTGGCTTCCATCCCAGCATTACAACAAAACAAAATAAACAAAACATACACCAGATCCATGAAAAAGTGAGCAGTTTCAGGACCCAGAACCCACAGATCTAGGGCAGGGGCCAGGAGCTCAACAGGACATGGGAAGGGGTAACATACAGGCACCAGTGCCTCAGTGCTCCTCCTGAGGAAGGCATCCCTGGGCCTGGGCCCTCCAGGGACCCCAAAGCAGAGGACCCCTATGTAGGCAGGGCCACACCATAGGGGGCAGGTGTGGGGATGCCAGGAGCCTGTGTACTCCCACAGGCTGCCCCTTCCTGAGGCCCAGGCCAGCTCAGCAAAGACCAGGGACACAGGAGTCCTAGGCCAAGCCTGAGCCAGCAGGAGGACCTTGGCCTGTGTCTTGGAGGCAGTGGCTGTCCAGCCCCCACCTTCTGCACTGCAACCCTTAGCTGGGGGTGTGAGGGGAGTGGCCCTGGCTCTTGGCTAGCTCCTTTTCCAGAAAAGGCAAAATCCCTGGGACTCACCAGCCGCCTCCCTGGCTTGGGGCCCGACCTTCCTTCCCTAGCCTCCTGCAGGGCTCCGCCTCCACACCGGCATCTTCCCTAAAAGGGGCCAGCTGCCTGGCTCTGTCTCAGGGGGGAGGGTAGACTACAGGAAACAGCCGGACTGCCCCATTCCTGTCATGCAGAGCCTGCCTGCACTCAGATGAGCTGCTAGAGTCCCCAGAGGTCTGTCATGTCCATTGCAAGAGTGGAGAGGGGCCTATCCCCCCCAACCTGATTCCTTAGCCAGGTCAAAAAGGAGCCTTTGCCTAGCCACTGCCACTACATGGCCTGGAGGTGTCTGCACTTTCCTGGGCTCCAGTTGACTCAGAGCTGAGGCGGCCCCAGCGCTCTACCCCAAACTCTCAGCCCCACAGGCTGCAGCCCTCCCAGAATCTCTTACACACCTTCAACCTTGAGGGCATCCCAGGCATGGCCCACAGCCTCCCAGGGTGATGGGATGTCCAAGAAGACAGCATCAGCCACGTGGCTCACACCAAAGCCACTGCGGCACACATCCTGGGTGCGCACTGTCACCCAGTGGCCCACTCGATGCTCCTGGAACTCCTCCCTGGCTTTGTCTGCCCGCTGCTGGTGAAACTCCACTGTGTGCAGGTGGCCTGTGGGGGCAATGCTGCGGATGATGGCATGGGACACAGAACCACTACCAGTGCCTGGCAAGACAAGACCAGACAGGTGTCAGGGGGTTGCTCAAAGCCCACAGCCACCCAGGAAACAGCTTAATGCTCACCTGGAGGGACCTACAGAGGGCCCAAGAGGTCAGCTGACCCCAGGGCCACTGAGGCTACAATAGATGGGCTATGTCTGTTTCAGGTACAGGTGAGGGCAGTGACACCGCTACCCTGTCCCAGCAAGGTGTAGGCCCAGGGCCTGGATTCAGCAGGGCTGACAGAAAAAGGGTTCAGATACCATGGTGGCAACCTCAACCCACTGGCCTGTCCCACCTTCAGCCTTGGCACCTTCCACAAGTTGAGGGTTCTGTTAATAGCTGCCCACCTCCTTTCCACCTCCCTCCCGTGAGCTCTTTGGCCCACTCAGGTCCATCCGACCCCAACCCTGCCCAAATCCATCCCATGTGGCTCTGCCCGAGCCTGCCCTGACCTTGGGTACATGGTACAGCAGTCAACCTACCCCACAGCTCCGTTTTCCCCCCAAATCACCCGTCTCCCTAACTCCTCTCCAGCCTCCTTCATAGCTGCCCTCTGCTCAACTCTGTCCTGCAGGGCCTGTGCTGGCCTTTGGCCCACCACAGCTTCAAGTGCCTACTTGATGGCAACACATCGATTCCTGGTGTAGCACCCACCGCACTTGCTACCTCCCCCTCAACACACAGCCACATTAGCACTGACGTGCAAAGCTGGACCCCATCCAACCCCAGATCTATTCCCTGTGAGGCTTCTCAGACCCAGGCAACAACACCCACTGCTAGGGCCAGATGTCACAGTGGCACCATCAACCCACTTCTCCCATCCCACATGCAAGTCACCAGGGACTCCTGCCACCTCCTTCCAAATCTCTCCAGAAGCTAGTCCCAACTTGCCATCCACATGTCTCACCTATGCCCCACTGCCCTCAGCTCTCTGCAACAGCTACCTTCAGTCCTATGTTGACACAGCCAGCAGCATTTTCTACAGTCATCCAGTTACCTCCCCTCTGCACAGTCAGTTGGGCTCCCCTCCCACTCAGGTGAAAGCCAGACTCCTGAAAATCCTCCGAGAGGTACCCCATTACCTCCCTAAGCTCACTCCCTGCTCCAACCATACTGGCCTCCTTGCCAACTATCGCCTCAGGGGCATCTCCCACCTCAGGCCTTTGCACAGTTCTCACTTGGCTCATCATTTTTTTTTCCCTGGGTACTGGGCACTGAACTCAGGGGCACTGGACCACTGTGCCACATCCCCAGCCCTGTTTTGTATTTAAAGACAGGGTCTCACTGAGTTGCTTAGTGTCTTGCTTTTGCTGAGGCTGGCTTGGAACTTGTGATCCTCCTGCCTCAGCCTCTGGAGCCTCTGGGATTACAGGCGTGTACCACCGTGCCTGGTCTCATCATTTTTGACTCACTAATCCCCTCCTCAGAGAAATCTTCCAGGACTACTCTAGCCTGAGGGTTCCTCTAAGTTACCCTCAAACACAAAACCCTGTCTTACAAGCTTCCCCGCAATCAACAGCTCTGAAGTGGTCATACAGGTTCAATTTCTACCTTCTTATTTAAGGACAGGAAGCTGCAACCTCACAGAAGAGCAGAAGTATGTAGACTGACAAAATAGGATGAGCATCTGAGAGGCTGATGCCTGGCTCAGGAAGCACAGGGAGAGCTGACAGAGTTGGCTCTGAATCCTGCTCCCCACGTCCCAGGCACCCCAGAGAGGTGCCTCAAAACACCAGCAGCAGAGATTCTTCCAGACCCTGAGTAACATACCACCAGGAATCCAGCTGCATCTGGGCCCAGGGTTGTTCTTGGCACATCTTGATCACCGCCCCAGGTGGTTCCAACATGCACATGCACACATACATAACAGCTCTCAATCACTCCATCACCCCCAGGCCCTGGCTCAGTGACAGTGGTGCCAGCCTTCACTGGAGGTAGGTAAATTCCTGGCTATAAATGAATACAGGGCAGGATCCCCACTACAATGAGATCCTGGAGTAGCCCCCATCTCCCTCCAAGAAGGGGTAATACTGTCTCTCTGGCAGCAAAAGGAATAGAGATGGGCAGTTAGCACCTTGGTCAGCGCCAAGTAACACCAGCCCTGCCCCACCAAGGCAAGCAGGACCCTCAAGGACACCAACTCCTCCTGATCTTCCAGGTCCAGACCTCACCACTTCTAAATTCGATGACAACACAACCAAACAGGCTTCCCTGCTTCTACCCTCACTCTCTGCAGTCACGCCCTAAAGAGGCTGCTAAAATAAAATGATTAGCCATGCCTGTCCACACCAAGGGCAGGCTGCAGAATGTCCGGACCTTGGCTCTGACCTCTACCTCCCCATCAGTTTCTCAGAACTGAGGCAGCCTGAGGCACTCACCAGACTCGCAAACCACAGAGCCAGGCCGCAGCTCCAGCATCATAGTGAGCAGGGCGATGTCAGTGGAGTAGAGGATTTGTGTGCGATGTGGTAAGTTCAGAGTCCAGAGCTCAGGTGTGGGGTGAAGCACATACACCCAGCCACCTCGGCTGCAGATCACTTTGGAGCCAAAGGGTCGGCCAATGAGGTCGACTGAATGCCGCAAGACACCGTGCCGGGTCTGGGTCTGTGCCCCTCGCTGCACACGCACTGCCACCATTGAGCCATGACCCAGTGACAGGATGGCTGTGTCACCCTCTTTGATCAGCTCTTCATAGGCCACGAAGCTCATTGTGTTGATGTCTGCAAGTGCTAGACCTGGAGAGGGGAGTATGGGCATGAACAAAGGGCCAAGAGGCAGGATATGGACAAGCGGTCCGGACATAAGGCCAGTGAGACCCAAGTTCTGAGCAGTGAGATATGGGGGTGGTAAGTGGCTGGCTCAAGAGGGATGCACTGAGATCTGAGGCCCTTCTTGGTCTGGGGCACGAGAAGGGCCAAAAAGCGGGAGAAACTGAGGCTCAGCCATGGCCGGGACCCCAGGATTCCCAGAAGGACCTGCCCTTCTCATCACCCTTTTCCGGGAGGAACCTGGCTCCATTCCCCCGCCGTGAGATGAGCTGGCGGCCTTTGCAAGGCATCCACCAGCCGGGGAGCGGAAAGCGACCAGTGGGGTAAAGCCTGGCCTGACTCCGAGCACCCCCTCCCCACACCCAGCACCCACAAGGCGGCTCGGGGCGCGAAGGGGAGGGCTCGCCAACCAGGCGCCGGAGGGATGCGGGACGCGAAGAAGGAGTCTCACGCTGCGCGGAGCTCACCCGCCGCATCAGGTACCGGGCTCCACACGTGCGCCTACGGCGCAGAGCTGCAGACACCGCACTTCCGGCGCCCGCGCGCGCGGATGACGTCGCGCCGCGTCCCCGCGCGCGGGATTCTGGGAGCGCCGCGCTGCCCTTCGCGCCCTCCCAGAGGACATTTGCTGTGGCGTCTCCCCGGCTGCGGTCGCCCGTGCATACTTGTGCGTTGCCTAAGAGATCCGAGCACAGGACTAAATAAGTCCCCCTCCCCGCCAGCCGCCACCGCCGCGAGGCCTTTAGACTCGCCGCGTACCCGCGGCCCCTACAGGGGGACCTCCTGGCTCTGGAGCGCCCTTGCGCAGCCCGTCATCCCCGGCGGCCCCACCCGGGCATGCCAGGAAACTGCCGCAGACATCTTGTCATGGCCAACGACTCGGGAACACGTTGCCTGGGCCCCAAAGGCCTCCCAGCATTTTGCAGGGCAGAGAGGGTCCCCAAAGGCTTTGGATAGGATCAGCCCGAAGTGCCTTATTAGGAGTCTGGTGGCCCCCGGCCAGACCCTGCAGACGCACATTCCTTTGGGGGGAAGGCTGCTCCAAGGAGGGAAAAGGGGTCCGAGTCCCCTCGTTAGACCCCAGACACCGTGAAGCTGGATGAACTGGGTTCCTTTGGGGGCCTGAGCAGGGGGCTAGGGGAGGGATGGCTGGAGGGCTGGGCAGAAAAGGGAAATGGGAGTGGTGATCTGTCTCAGAAGTCAGAGCCGGTTCCTCTGGAGCAGGGGCACCTGGGAGGGCAGGCATGGAGTGTTTTACTCCAGCCCCCCGCTCCCAGGACCAGGCCTTATCCTGTTAGCCCTGGGGACTGGAGACCTCCCAGCCTACCCAGCTATGCTGGGAACCCAGACCAGCTGACTCTGGGCTACACTCCTCAGCCCACCGTCTACTCTATCCTGGCAAAAAGTGGATGGGTAGCCCCTATAGAGTGGGCTGTTCCCTTCCCCAGAGTCCTGCCAGCCTGTGGGGGACCGCTGAACTCTCCTGAGGATGCACTAAGCCAAAGTGTGTGTGGCCTTTGCCATGACCCCTCAGAGTTGAAGATAGAAGCATAGGTGCTTGACAGCACCTCATACCTCCACACCTCTGCCTTGGCTGGGCCTGGGTCTGAGGGCCCTGAGAGGTTAGATGGTAAGGGGTTTTCAGTAACTTTCCACTGTGGGCCCATGTCCCTCTGTGACAACCCAGCTCCATCAACTCTGCAACCTCTGTCTCCCTCCCTTGAGGGAGGAACCACCCACTAATTGTTCCCCTGGGGGATTTAGACTTTCCACTTCTCCTGGGGGTTCCTCTTCCCCAGCCTCTCAGCTTTGGCTTGGAGAGAGGCCTGGTATAAGGCTGAATTAGGACTCTGACTCAGAGGTGGTTTCCCTCAGTCCCAACTTCCCACTTTCCTTTCTGTCCAGTACTGACTGGCCAGCTTCTCCAGTGTCCCCTCCTCTAGGTAACCTCCCCATAGGTGCCCATCTGTTCCATCTGGCTGCCCAGCCCTCAGCCTGAGCCCTTAAGCAAAACCAGCTTTCCATAGGCCTCAGCAGATTGATTGCCAGGATGGGCTCCTTTCTCAGGGCAGAGTTTGTACACTGGAACTCGCCTAACAAGAACAGATGCTTATCTGTGCCCAGCTAAGTGTCAGTGCATTGAATCCTCCCCACAATCCTAGGCAGGGGGCATTTTACAGGTGGGGAAATAGACTTAGAGGTTAGATAATTTGGTTAAGGTCACATAGCCAAAGTGGTCAAAGTGAAATTGGGATTAAAGCCAGTATACCTAGCTTCAGATAACCAATGGCACATTTGAAGAAATGGAGGAACAGACAGAGAGGAGTCCCTTAGGAAACTAAGGATGCCTTTGGGGAAAGTTGCTCCACCTGTACCCTAGGCAGGGACTGGGTGCTGGAGGTTGGAACCCTTTCCCTAATCAGGATAACACCCTTCTGCTGCGTGTCCTGTGTCCTGTCCTGTGGCCCCAGGGCAGCCCCTCCCTATCTCCTGAACCTAACCAACTTCCCCTTTGGGTTCTGCAGAGTTCCTGGGCAAGAGCAGTAGGAGGGGGCTGGGGATGTGGCTCAAGCGGTAGCGTGCTCGCCTGGCATGCGTGAGGCCTGGGTTCGATCCTCAGCACCACATACAAACAAAGATGTTGTGTCCGCCAAAAACTAAAAAATAAATATTAAAAAAAAAAAAAAGCAGTAGGAGAAAGCTTGCCTGCTGCCATTACACCCTGGGTGCAGACTTAAGGGTAGCCTCAGTTCTGGCCTGGAGCCTGACCCTTCCTGCCTCGCCTATACCTGTCTGCGCCTGCGCTTGCCCAGGACTCCTTTGAGGCCCCTTCCAGGCCCTGTGGTTAATGTGTAACCAGGTGTGATTTCTGAGGAACTTGAACCATAAACTGGCAGAGTGATGTCACTCAAATTCTTGCCCAGATGCTGCCAAACCAGATTCTGTGGGCTCCAGGGATGGCAGAGGGTCTACATTGGAAGACTAGCCTGGATCAACAGAGTAGAGTTTTTCTGTCAAGGGGGAGGTCTAGGACCCTCCCCTTGTCCTCAGGCAGAGATCCCCACCAGGCAGGGGCTTCTTGGAAGGCCCATCCTGGCAATCAGCTGAGGCCTAGGGGAAGCAGGTTTTGCTTAAGGATTCTGGCTGAGGGTTGGGCAACCTGGTGGAACAGATGGGCACCTCTGGGGAGGCTGCCAGGAGGACAGGGCACGGAAGCAGGCTGTCAAGGCTCTAAGCAGCTCCTGTCTGGTGGGGGCCTCAGCTGGACACTTGGGTCTGAGGGCCTCCAAAGGCCCTGCCCCCTTTCCTCCCTGGTGCTGCTTATGCCCCAACATAGCTTTCTGACACCCTGCCCAGGGAGTATGCCTGCATCCCAAGGGCAGGTGCCTCAGGATCATTGAGGAATGGCTGGACCTCTGACCCAGCACCTCTGTCACCAGACTGCCAGACTTCCTTTGTGTATCTGGAGAAAGGGGCCCCAAACACCCGTCTTTGAAGGCTGAGGCCTGCCCAGGCCCCGGGCAGGAGCACCATCCTAGAGTGCTCTAAGGGTAGGTGACCCTGCAGCCCTACCCTCTGGACCTTGCCTCTGCCATCCTGACCTTGCCAGTGGAGAGGGGGAAAGGAGTCCTTTCCCTCAGGGGGCCTGGGGTAGGGGTGACTCTGAGAAGCTGCAAGGGCTAGCGACAAAGAGCAAGCCCACCCCCCACACACACCTGCCCCCGAAATGCCCCCCACCCCCAGATGCCAAATCTGTCTTCTCTATGTTTCTACAGAAACTTGAGCACTTCAAGCCTTTGGGGCTAGAGACTGGGGCAGTTGCAGATATTCTAAATTTGGGGGAAGGGGCTGTAGGGAGTGCAAAATGCAGGGATTCCAGCATTAAGGGACACCTGTCGTCTGGCCAGCTGGATGAGCCATTTGTTTTTTTACATTGGTTTGTTTTATTGGTCTAAGACATGCTGACTTGGAGGTTGAAGTAGGCCAAGGTGAGTGAGGAAAGAGGCAGAGTCCCCTTGGCAGTAGCCGCAGGGACAGGACGACGCTGGGCAGCCCATACCCTTCCATGCTAACACAGCAGAGGGTAACATGCTTCTTATCCTTTGGGTCTTTGCCCTAGTGCCCTCTTCTTAGAGGCACCAGCACAGTGTTCCCTTTAAGCTAGGATTCCTGTCCCCTCAGGGCCCTGCCCACTAGAGGCAATGTCCTACCATTAATTAGTTCACTTGGACACTTGCTCATGCCGTCTCCTTCCAGCAGCTGGGCTGGGGTCCTTTTCCCCCTTGATTTCCTTCATGTCCCTAGAGCCTGGTGCCTGGGAGGAATACCCTATATAATGGCTGGAGGGATTCTTTAGAATATCAGCAGGGATGAAGGTTCTCTTCTCCTTGCTTTGTTCACCCACACCAGAGGCTGTGGATGAAGTTAACCACTAGCTTCATTCTCTCTTTTAAATGGCTGCATAATGTTCCACAACAGGGAGATGGCTTTCTATTCATGGCCACACCCCCAGTGATTGGCAAGTGACCTTTCCTTTCTGGATTTGCCTGTTGTTGTTTTTTCCAGTACACATCTCTTTGTCTATTTGCAGAGAAAATCGACACTGTTCTTTCTATAGGCTGGATTCCTAGAAGTGGGATTGCTGGGTCAAGGAGTTTGAACATTTTTAATTTTAATAGTTACTGCCAAATTACTTTCCAAAAAAGGATGTAGCAACTCAGCTGCAGGCAGGGTGTGAATGCCTGTCTCCACACATTCCAACTCTGCTCTACTGGCAGGGGTCAGTCTTTTAAATTCTTGCCAATCTGAGTGTGTGGGGTGGGGGAAGATATAGTCATCTCAGTTTTAATTTGCATGAGTCTGATTAGTGAGATAATTTTTTAAATGTCACATGTACTTATTGATGATGTTTTTTCCCATCTTTGCCTAGTGTCTCAGGGCTACCTTTGAGGCTGAGGTTGTAGGAATCTACCCCTCGATGAAGAGGGTCCTGGGGTTCGGTTCTGGAAACTCACCAGCATTCTCTCAAGACATAGGGTCCTTTATCTATCAGAAGGAGTTTGGCCCAAGGGTCTGCAGCTCGGTTCTCTGGGAGCCCTGAGACATGCCCAAGGTCAGGGCATCGCTTGTGCAGCTCAGCTGGGCCACAGCCAGACTGCACCTCCCTCTGCACCAAGAACACCCAGGAGATGCCTGGGGCACCTTGAGGAAGGTCGGAGGCTCCTGGCCAGCTCTGGGTTGGGGTAGGGGATCTGCTGCAGGACCCTGGATTCTTTCGCCGGACCCCTGGCCGCAGCCACCCCCTGGGGGATTGGCAGGACAATGGAAGACAGGAACCGGGGTGAGCATGAGCCCGAGAGTCCTAAAGTGCCTGGTGGCTTTCCAGACTCAGTTTCCCACCCGCAGGCACTGTGTAGGAGATGTGGGGTGTGTTTCAGAATGTCCAAGGGCCTGTAGTTCCAGTTTCGGTGTCCTGGACGGGCGCTTGGCTGGGTGGCCTGGCTGCACGGGGTCCCTGCGACTTCGTGCTGTGGTGGGCGGCTTGGGGACTTCGGGGGCTACCCTGCGACGGACAAAGCGGAGGCACCACCCCGAAGCACTGGCCAATGGAATGAATGGGCTATAAATAGCGGCCAATGGGCGGCCCGCAACGCGCCCCTTAAGAGCCCGGGGAGCGCCGAGCGGCCGCTGTTCGCCTGCGCCGCACTCGGAGCTGCTGACTGACTGAGCGCTCCCGCCCCTCCAGGCCGCCTGGTGAGCGGGCCCGAGGGCTGGGGGTGGCCGCACCGGGTGTGAGGCGGGGACGCTACAAGGAGGGGTGCGGGATCGCGGCGTCACGCGCGGGGCGCGCCTCCCGGAGCGCGCACTGGACCAACGGGGGTCCTGGGCTACGCGGGCGTTCCCCCCACCCCCGCGCGCCGCAGACCCCTCTGACCTTGGCTGCGTCCCCGGAGCACAGTGGAACCCTGAGCGGTCTGCTTGACCCTGGAGGTCGGGTGCACCGGGCCCCGCTGACCCGCGCTTCCCCGCAGCCCGCCGCCGCCGTCATGCCCTTCTCCAATGGCCACAACGCGTTGAAGCTGCGCTTCCCTGCCGAGGATGAGTTCCCCGACCTGAGCGTCCACAACAACCACATGGCCAAAGTGCTGACCCCCGAGCTGTACGCAGAGCTGCGCGCCAAGAGCACGCCAAGCGGCTTCACGCTGGACGACGTCATTCAGACTGGAGTGGACAACCCGGGTACGCGCATCTCTTATCGTGGTCAGACTTCCAGAGTCCCCCCCCCCCCAAAGACCCCCTTGTGGTCCGGGCTCTCTGCCCTTTCCCTACCTTCTCCCGGGCCGGGGTCCCGGCGCCCCCTGCCCGCGTACAGCCACAGGGTCCTCAGCAGCCCTCTCCAGCCTGGCGGTGACGTCACTGTCCCCCGCACCCCTCCCCCAGGCCACCCGTACATCATGACCGTGGGCTGCGTGGCGGGCGACGAGGAGTCGTACGAGGTGTTCAAGGCACTTTTCGACCCCATCATCGAGGACCGGCACGGCGGCTACCAGCCCAGCGATGAACACAAGACCGACCTAAACCCGGACAACCTGCAGGTGTGGGGCGGCCGGGGGCCGGGCGGCCGGGGGGGGGGGAGGGTCTCCCGCCGCTCACTCCCTTCCCATTCTGCCGCGTGCCCAGGGCGGCGATGACCTGGACCCCAACTACGTGCTAAGCTCGCGGGTGCGCACGGGCCGCAGCATCCGCGGCTTCTGCCTTCCCCCGCACTGCAGCCGCGGGGAGCGCCGGGCCATCGAGAAGCTCGCGGTGGAAGGTAGCGGTCGGGGCGGGCCGGAGCGCGGTTCCCCGTCTGGGTCTCCGCTGGGCTTGTTTACCAGCCAGCCGAGCTTCTGCGCTCTTATCGGCGCGCGCCTGTGTCCAGTTTCCCCAAGAGACCCAGGGACCAAGGCCCAGACCAGCGCCCCCAGCGGCCTGAGGCCCAGGGAGGGCGGGTCCTGGCCCTCGGTCCCCGCCAGGGACCGCTGCCTACTCTGCTCTGGCGCCCCCTCAGGGGCGGGCGTCGGAGACGGGGGAGGGGCATGCAGCACGGGGCTGGGGGCCCGGAGAGGTGGGGCTGTCAAGCCCCCGGATGTCCTGAGCGCGCCCCTCCGCAGCCCTGTCGAGCCTAGACGGCGACCTGGCGGGCAGGTACTACGCGCTCAAGAGCATGACCGAGGCGGAGCAGCAGCAACTCATCGACGACCACTTCCTCTTCGACAAGCCGGTTTCGCCCCTGCTGCTGGCCTCGGGCATGGCCCGCGACTGGCCGGACGCCCGCGGCATCTGGTACGAGACCCCTTCCTCCTCCCGCGGATTCCTTCCTTCCCCCCGCCCCCCCCTCGCGGATTCCCTTCCCCCCCCCCGCGCGGATTCCCTCCCCTCCCCCCCCCGCGGATTCCCTCCCCTCCCCCCTCCCCCCTAGAGGTGGGGCCCTCTGGGCAAAGTAGGAAGAGGGAGGGGCGGAGCTCCTGGTCCGTGTGGGGCCGCCCCAGACCTGAGCAGGTGACCTTGGCCGCGCAGGTGTGTGAAGGGCCCAGTCTGCTAGAGGCCTCAGTCTCAGGAGATTTTCAGGGTGGGGACGGGTCTCGTTGGCGTCTCTCCTCCACCCTCTTGGGAGCCAGAGCTTCTTGTTTTCTTCTTTCTCACCCTCTCCCCCACCGGGATTCTGCCAGGTGCTTGTGACGCAGAAGCCTCCTCACCAGTCTTGGCAGGGCTCCTACCCCGCTGTCTGCGCGATGTCTGCGCAGGGCGGCGCTGCGTGGAGCTGGCTTACCCCTGGTGGGCTGGCCTGGCTGCCCCTGCCCCTTGCTTCTTAGGTGGGGAACTGTCCTCATAAGAAGGGATCAGCACTTGACTGACAGGTTGGGGCACACTCTATGAGATGTCCTGTGGCCCTGCCATCCTCTAGTGTTGTTGGGGCTGGGCAGCCCACATTCCCCGGCATAGCTGGAAAGAGCACGTAAAGATTTTGAAGTTCTTTTTGTCTGAGGACGCCAGGAAGGTTTTTCTGGTTGTCTTGAGACCACCAGCCTTGGCCTGACTGTGCCTTCTCCCAGGCACAATGACAATAAGACTTTCCTGGTGTGGATCAATGAGGAGGACCACCTGAGGGTCATCTCCATGCAGAAGGGGGGCAACATGAAGGAGGTGTTCACTCGCTTCTGCACTGGCCTCACTCAGGTCAGGCCTGGCTGCCTCCACCCTGGGCCTGCATGCTGGGTGGGGGCTTGGGGCTTGGCCCAGGGAGGAGGCAGGCTGGGATGTGACTCCCCCCCCCAAAAAAAAAACCCCAGGTCTCCTAGGGTTCCAGCCCCACCTGCGCTGGTCCCTTGGGGCTCTCTGTCTGGCCTCCCCTCCCATGTCCCCTTCCTTCTCCACCTCCAGATTGAAACTCTCTTCAAGTCCAAGAACTACGAGTTCATGTGGAACCCTCACCTGGGCTACATCCTTACCTGCCCTTCCAACCTGGGCACAGGGCTGAGGGCGGGTGTGCACATCAAGCTGCCCCACCTGGGCAAGCATGAGAAGTTCTCTGAGGTGCTCAAGCGGCTGCGGCTTCAGAAGCGGGGCACAGGTGAGGGGCAGGTGTCACAGGCATCCATCCCTCCTAGGCAGACATCTTTTTCTGCCTTACTGACCTGGCTGTCTCCCCATCCCCAGGTGGTGTGGACACGGCTGCTGTGGGCGGGGTTTTTGACGTCTCCAATGCAGACCGCCTGGGCTTCTCAGAGGTAGAGCTGGTGCAGATGGTGGTGGACGGAGTGAAGCTGCTCATCGAGATGGAGCAGCGGCTGGAGCAGGGCCAGGCCATTGACGACCTCATGCCTGCCCAGAAGTGAAGCCTGGCCCACGCCACCACCAGCCTGCTGCTTCCTAACTTATTGCCCCTGGCAGTGCCCGCCATGCACCCCTGATGTTCACCGCCTGGCGGCTGAGCCCTTAGCCTCTCTGTAGAGACTTTTCTGTCGCCCTGGGTAGAGTTTATTTTTTTGATGGCTGAGCTGTTGCTGATGCTGAAATAAACTAGGGTTTTGGCCTGCCCTGCCTCGAGTCCTGCCTCTTGTTTCCCTGGGAAGCCAGTGGTTGGGGTCTGAGGCCCAGTTGCCTTTTCTGCTTCATCTTCTGAAGGCAGGACTGGAGCTTGCTCCTCCCTGGATCCCTCTTTGCCCTCCCCTTGGCTTCTGCTGGAGGGTGGGGGTGGAGTGGGGGAGAAGAAGGGAGGAGCTGCGAGGCCAGAGCTTCAGACTGAGCATCTAAGGGCATGTGGGCCTGGGGGTGGAGCCTGGCACTTTCCTCAGCCCCATTCTGGGAGGGGGGTAGGGGTATGATGACTGGCAGGAGTCCAGAAACTTGATACATTTCCAGTCCCTCCCTGTTCCATCTCTTTTCCTAGCAGTCTTGGGATCCAGGCATCTTCTTGCCTCTACCCCCAACACCTACTCCATTTCCTAAATAAACTTCCATCCTGCTTCCTTCCCTCTCAGTCTCCCCCCTCAGGCTGGACTGCCCCCTTCCTGCAGGCAGGCCCAGTTCTCTGGCCCCTTCCCAGCCCTGTGTCCCTTGGGTTCTGTGCCCATCACTTGCACCTCCACTGCAGGGCCCTCCTGGTAAGCACTCAGTCCCTTGGCCTCCATGGCAGGTCCCATAATGCAATAGGGACACTGGAGCAAGAAGGCCCTGGGCTATCAAGGGCAAGATCTCCCTGGACTGTTTTCACAGTCTCTGGTTCTGGTGACTTGTGGTTGGATACCCTGAGGGCTTGGTCAGGGTCTGGGGCTAAGAGGCTGCCAATGGCAGCCAGGGCTGGGACCCCTGTCCCCTATCCCCTCCAGTGCCTCCTTTCTGACTAGTCTGTGATGCCACCTGCTGGCCAGGGCCTCCTCACACCCAGGGAGCAGGGACTGGGGGCACCCCTACCCCTTGTTCTTGAGCTTTGTGGGCTCACAAGCGCCATGTCCACCTTTCCTGGCCCACTGGACTGTGGGTTAAGCCTGCCACTCATCTGGGGCACAGGGGCATGTTGACCCAGAACTTGGGCTGACCAGCAGGTTTGTAGTTGGTGGGCAGTATGGGGTATATACACTGCAGGGGACATCCTGGCACCTCTCCACTACCAGTGTCCAGTGAGAGGTTCTTTCAGGTGGTGTGGGGCTGAGGAGGAAAGGGGCATGGGCCCAGATAATGGACTTTGTGTCGGGGGGGCCCTCAGGGCTAGACTTAGAGGGGCATCCCTTTCACTGAGAGAACACCTGGGGGGGGGGGCGCTGGGCACCTGGCGGATCTCTGCATCCATCCTTTAGACCCTAGGTTGGCACCCCCACCCTCCCTGGGAGTCCAGGCCTGTTCCCAGATTGCCCTTTTGCTAGGAAGTCCCTGGACCAGACCTGGATGGAGGCCGCCTCTCTTCTTCTGGCCAGGGGACTGCTGGGCTGGGCCACATTGTGGACTTCTGTCTGGTGACTCAGGGAAAAAGGGTTATGACAAGAGTTAGCCCCAAGAGCCAACCTAGGTGAGCATAGTCCCTCTGGAGGGGAGCTGTGGGCAGGGAGGGTAGAAAGCTGGCACAGGGGTTGGGGATGTGGCTCAAGCGGTAGCGCGCTCGCCTGGCATGCGTGCGGCCTGGGTTCGATCCTCAGCACCACATACCAACAAAGATGTTGTGTCCACTGAAAACTAAAAAATAAATATTAGGGCTGGAGACGTGGCTCAGTGGTAGAGCACTTGCCTGGCATGTATAAGGCACAGGGTTCGATTCTCAGCACCACATATAAATAAAGATCCATTGACAACTAAAAAATATTTAAAAATAAAAATAAATAAATATTAAAAAAAAAAGAAAGCTGGCACAGTGGGAATATGGCTCTCCTGTCTTGCTGTCCCTGCCACACAAGGCTACCTGTAAACCACAATGGGTGGCACTGTCAGAAGGACAGAAGGGATGGGGATGTGGGCTGGGGTGGGGGGATGGCGCCTCTGCAGTGAGATGAAGGCTTCCTGGCTGCCGCGCCCACACTGCCCTCCCACCTGGGACCACCCTTCCCCACACTCTGGACTTTGGAATCCTGTGGAGAGTGAAAGTCCCTCCTGCTGCCTCAGCACTGGGGTGGTGCAGACCCCACCCTGACCAAGGTGGGCACAGCACTAAGGGGCCTGGCCAGGCAGGCCTGGCACTTCATTGGCGGATGCTGTCAGGCGGGGAGTCCTGGGAACACAGGTGCAGGAGCTGGATCCTCCAGCCCCCATCCCCCCAGTGGCCTTGGCCATTCCCAGGCAGTGAGTGCAGGAGGCCCAGCCTGCATTCCCTGACTGGTTGGGCAGGTGCAGAGCCCCGGCTTGCTGGGGAGCCAGGGCGGGGCCTGGGGAGACTGCCACTCCTGGGCACGAGGGAGGTGTTTTCTCTGGAAGTTCTCCTTTGCCTCCCTTTAGTTTCTTTTTTTTCACTTTGCTGCGTTAATGTTTGGGACAAGCCCCAACACACCTCTGTCAGGCAGCTTCAGTCCCACCACCAGTGCTCCAGGGGACTCCCTCACACCATCCAGGAAGCCCCCTTCCTTCCTCCATTCCAGAGGGCTGAGTGGGTATGGTCAAGTCTCCTTCAGATCATGATTAAGGCCCTGAGGGGCGGCTGCCGCCACAGCACCGGCACCTGCAACGCCAGGAATTTGGCATTGGTTTGGAGTGATCCCACAGAGGTTCTGTGGTGGAGGTGTCCTGCATGAGCACGACAGGCCAGAAGTCTTACTTACCCACACCTGGGGACCCTCTGGATGTTTGTAGACATTGACATTTGAGTACTGTGGCCAAAGAAATAATAGGAAATGCGATTACTAAGAACAGGGAAGAATGGGTCAGCATTCTGTGTCAACAACAAGGGTGGCAACTCTGCTGTCCAGGGGGCCCAGGCAGACATCGCACCCGTGTGGAGTGTTGGGAGACCGGGACAGAGGCCAGTGAAAGCAGGTTATAAAACAGCTCGTGCCCTGAGATCCCACTCAGAGTATGTGGAAAAACCCCGCGACAGTTGTCGGCTGTGGGTGGTGGGGTAACAGGTGATTTCCTTCTTTATACTTCATTTTCCAAATTTTCTGCAGTGAACATGTATCCTTATATAAGCCAAGATAAAATTTTCTTTGGCAGTGCTGGGGACTGAACCCAGGGCCTTGTGCATGCTAACCAAGTGCTCTGCCACTGAGCTCCACCCCCAGCCCTCAAAATAGATTCTAAAATGGTATTTTAAAAAAAAAAATAGTTGCCATGTGTCACAGCCCATGGGAGCTTACTGAGGCAGCAGCCACAGGACTTCACTATGCCCCCCAGCCTGGGAGACTGAAGCTCAGAGAGGAGAAAAGACTGGCTCTGGGTCCTCAGTGAGACAACTGGCTCCAAGTCCTGGGCTCATTTTGCTGCTCTATGACTTTTGAACATTCCAGACTTCTCATGGGTGGGACCCCTTCTCCTAACAGCAGCTTGGAAGGCTGCAATTGCCTGGTCTGCTCCTCATTCTGCTCTTCTATTTCTGGGCCAGCCAGGTACTTACCATGTCTCCTAGAGTGCCCTGAGGGGGTGGGTGTGTACTCACACGCACTCCAACTGCATTTCCATCCACAGGTAAAAAGGAAACAATCTTCTGATGGATAGCAAGTCCTCCTCAGGCTGTGGGGTTTCTAACTCCAGGGAGGGCATTTCAGCTTAGAGAACAGGGCTTTTTACCTGTGGCCCAGACACTAAAGTACTGGTTTGCAAGTGTGGCTCTATGGTCACAGTGACTGGCCTGGGCACCTCCTCCCCACGTCTTGGCCCTGCATACCTGGCTCTGCCTTGCTGAAGGGAGGAGAAGAGGAGGAGGAGGCCTTGCCTGGGTCCAGACGAGCTGACCACCACCCAAAACTTAACCCTAAGACCCAGCCAGACAGGGTCAAATTATGACTATCAGCAACTCACTCTTCTGGCACTATTGGCTGATGTTCTGTGGCCACTCTGCCCTCTGCATTAGTCACAAAGCCCTAGTGCTTAGCCACCCTCGTTCCCAACACCTGGCCAGGTGGTGAAACCTCCAACAGCCTGAGAATTAGGATGAGGGGGTATTATGAGCAGCAGGGTGCCCTGCCTGGTGGAACTCATAAGATGCCTGCACCACTCCTGGGGGGGGGGGAGGTACTGGGGCTGTGATCCTGCTCTGCCACTGGGAAGAGTGGGGCCTAGTTCTGGATCCTGTAGGGCAGGGAGAGGAATCTGTCAGGAGTTTAGGTGGAGCAGAGACCCATGGCTCCAGAAGCATAGGCCAGCTCAGCATGGCTCCGGAGTCCCAGCCCAGCCCATCCCCTTGCAGGATGGCTTGGATGGCTGATGGCTCCAAGGTCAGGCTTGGTTTCCTTGGCCTTGTGTCTAACCTGGGCAGGACTCCATGTCAGCTCTCTCCTTCCCACAGTCTGCCCAAAAGCCCTCCGGGAAAGACTGCCCTGTTTGCCCCCAAGCTCGCTGTCCTTGAGCTGTGTGCACTGTCAATTCTTCCTGCTTTTTTTTTTTTTTTAAAGAGAGAGTGAGAGAGGAGAGAGAGAGAGAGAGAGAGAGAGAGAGAGAGAGAGAGAGAGAGAGAGAATTTTTAATATTTCCTTTTTACTACTCGACAGACACAACATCTTTTTTGGTATGTGGTGCTGAGGATCGAACCCGGGTCGCACGCATGCCAGGCGAGCGCGCTACCACTTGAGCCACATCCCCAGCCCCTCTTCCTGCTTTTGAGATACTCTTACACTGCTGATCTCAGTTGGGCAGGAATTAGGTTCTCCTTCACTGCCCTGGCCTACCAAACTAAACTGCACCCATCATTGGTACAGGTGGTTGGTGTCAGCACTGCCAAGGTTTGTCCGCAAAATCCAAACAGCTAATCCAAACCAACCCTTGCACACCTGCAGCCCTGGCTACTTAGGAGGCTGAGGCAGGAGACTGCAAATTCCAGGCAAGAATGGGCAACACAGGGAGACTGTCCCAAAACAAAAAAATAAAAAGGGTCGGGGATGTAGCTCAAGGGTAAAGGACTTGCCTAGCATGTGTAAGGTACTGGGTTCCATCCCCAGCACCACAAAAACTAACAAAAGTGAAGTCTAAAGTCTAGTTTTGTTCATACTTTTTTTTTTTTTGTACTGGGAACTGAACTCGGGGTATTCGACCACTGAGCCACAGCCTCAGTCCTATTTTTGTATTTTATTTAGAGACAGGGTCTCACTGAGTTCCTTAGTGCCTCACTTTTTGCTGAAGTGGGCTTTGAACTTGAGATCCTCCTGCCTCAGCCTCCTGAGCTACTGGGATTACAGGTGTGAGCCTGGCAGCTCCTTAGTACTTTTGACTCGTCAACTGCCCCAAACATTGAATAACACTTCAGATGCTTGACTCTCTGAGGAAGAAAGAACGTGGGGTCTCATCCAGACCTGAAGCGCTAGCTTGACAGGGACCAGCTAAGCAACTGCCCCAAAGTCACAGCAACAAGGGTCCATCTTGGAGCAGCAGAAGGGGCCAGTAGTTAGCCCCTCTCCTGGAGACCAGGAAGGAGGAACAAGGCGCTAACTGCTTTCCTTTATTCCCCTGGACTAGTGGAGGATTATATACAGGACTTTTTCACCAAAGTCGGAGTTTGGTTCACCTGCAAGACACACCCTCCATAAACACTGGGACAAAGGATGGGCAGTGTGGCTGTCCTGGACCACAGGAACTCCCAGCACTCTGACAGGCGTGCACCTCCTCCCCATGTCTTGGTCCTCCAAAGTGCACAGAATGAGCAAGGACCCAGGCACACAGGGCAGTGGGCAGCAGGCTGGGGCTGAGGCCTGGGCCACGGGAGCTCTGTATAAAGAGCCTGGCCCAAGAGGGAGGGGAGCAGGGTGAGGGATCCCAGAGTGCACAGCCCAGGACGCGGTGCTGTGTCTGCAGGCATGACTGCACATGCTCCTTCCCAGCTCAGTTCCATGCAGAACTTGGCTGCTTGGAGAGTGAGCTCGCACCACCCACATGGGCAGCAGCTCCCTTGGGGGGGGGGGGATGAGGCACGCCCCTGCTCCAGGAGGTGCCGTGGTACAGGTGAGACCCAGGACCCACCTATTCCATGCTGCGGGGTCTGTCCTGTACTGGCAGGGCCAAAGCCCTGCTCCCTAGATATTGGGTCGCTTCCTGGTGAGGTAATGGGGACTGAAGCCCCCAGCAGAAGTGCACTGTCTCGAACATGTTCTGCTGGGATGGCGACAAGATGGAGCTGCCTGGGAACTCAAGGTGTCACTGCCCACACAGCCCAAGTGGGACATGAGACAGGCCCTTGGCACTGCCTTCCACCTGCTGTTCCTGCCCTATCCACTGTGCACCTGTCTCCTCTCCCCTGTCCCCACCTAGCAGGCCTCCCCCACAGCCCCCTGCTGCCCATGGCGCTCTGTGTTCCCCTGCCTTGGGTGACCGGGTATCTCAATGACAGGGTTTTATACCTTGTTTATTTTTGTACTCCTAGCCAGCACAGGGTCCTCCAGAGTAGCAGTTAGCTTGGAGAAACTAAATTTCAGGGAGGGGATGAGCATCTTATTTTGGATCCTGGGATCAAACGCAGAGCCTCCCGCAAGTTGGGCAAGCACTTCCCACTGAGCCCCACCCCAGCCTCAAGCAGCACAATTTAACCTTCAAATACCTGAACCTCGACCAGTTAAAGCCCCCAGGATCAGAAGACCCCCAGGGTAGTCTAGGAAGTGCAGTGCTTCAGGAAAATGCAGAAGCAGTCCAACTTCCTAGGTCCCTGGGGTGCTGCTGAGTACCAAATAAGCTAAAGAGAGGCAGCTGGAGACTTCCCTTCTGCTTGGGGGTGGATCTGGAAGGCTGACTTAAAAACTCCTGGGTGGGTTCAGAGGATGGGGTATGAAGTAACAGGAAGTTGCAAAAGGCAGGGGTTTCTCACGGTCAAGGATCATGTGACTTTCCTTTTCTATAAGTCTCAATCTGGTTCACTGACACCCCTCGATTCTTCTACTCACTGGGTAAGAAGACATTTATTTCCCCACAGCTGGGATTCATTGGTATGAACACCCAGGCTGCTTAAGTGCTTGCCAACCAAGCACTTAAGGTAGGCCACAGTCGGTCAGCAGAGCATCCAGCCAGGCTGACATCCACGTCCCAAGGTGAACCTCACGGTGAACCTCAGGGCCACCTTTCTGGTCTCTGGCAGGTGGTGGGAGTCATGCACAGGCTCCCCGGCATAGCCTGGTTTATCCGAGAAAGCACTCAGAAGCAAGGCCACTGCGGGAGACCGTGGCCTGTTGGGCCCAAAGAGGCTGGCTGCTATTCTGTTCTTGGGTTGAAATCCAAATGCCACATGACAGTGACCCTCTGCAGTATGGGGCATAGACTAAAGTGCTAAGCCAAATGTTCTTAACCCCCAGAGGACTGCTGATGGCAAATGTCATCCCAAGGCAGGATCAACTACTCTATATCCACAGAAGTCATCGTTGGGACTTGGGTGGTGTGACTGACCTGGGCGGAAGGACTGTGGGCATCAGCGATACTGGCAGCTGGATGTACCCTGCTTAGTTCCTGTCCTGGCCTCAAGGCCTCAGCCTGTTACCAGACAGGAAGGGCTGGTGGAGATGGTGGTTGGGCCAGAAGCCAGACCTAATCCCCCACAGTTGGCGGCAGGGGCAGCTCTGACTGCCAGTCACCAAAGCTGTCCTGTGCTCTCCAGATATCTCCTGGGCCTGGTGAAGACTTCTGCAAACACAGTTGCTCATTTTGTACTTAGGGCCAGGGTGCTACTCGAGGTACTCAGGATACAGAAGAGCTGAAGACCTGCCTCCCAGGGCTTCCTGACCCTGTGTTAACCAGGACTGGGAAGGGCGGTAGGCAGTCTCTAAGTTTACAAACAAAGGTGACTGCTTGTGGAAGCAAAGCAGCAGACAGCCCAGGAATCTTTGCCTGTCTTCACTCCTGCCCAGGCTCACTCTTTAACTGACCTGGGGCAGGGAGGGCAGCACAGTCCTGTTACTAGGTTCAGACAGCAGGACTGTCCACCTTAGACACAGCGACATTCCTCATCAAGACTCCTCTCTGGCAGTCTTCCCCTGAAAGCCACGAGTGTGCCGCTCAAGACCTCAGTGCTTGGCTGGGCTAGGAGGGAAGAGGTTGGCATGGGTCCCTGTTTCATGATCCGTGCAGTAGGAGATACTGTGGGAGCCTACTACCATCTGCTAGGAACTCTGCACAGCACATGCCACCTGCCTGGTGGACTGCCCAGCGGCCCTGGGTCAAATGTGATTAGTGTCATCCTGACTTTTAGAGCTGTACCTAGGGGGTTTCAGTCATGTAGGTGGTCTCCAAGTGGGCATCAGGAAACCAGGCTACCAAGGCCCAAGGCACACACCCCAATCACTAGGCCATTCTAATTCATTTGACTTTTGTGGTACCCGGGACTGAACCCAGGGTAAACCCATTCACTTTAACAGGGTGAAGCATGTTAGTAGTGGTCCTGCTGCAGAATGGAATCACTGTCTGTGACTTTCCTGCCACCCAGACCTAGCCACAGCAGCTGAGCAGAGAGGCATGGTGCCTCTGCTGGGCTGGGTCTCACCTCCTGCCAAGAGTGCCTTCCTGCTTCGAATTCACAGTGGCATCTGTGCAACATCCACTTTGCTGTCTCTTTTTTTTTAAAATTGATATTTTTTTTTATAGCAGATGGACACAATACCTTTATATTTTATTTTTATTTGGTACTGAGGATCGAACCTAGTACCTCATGCGCTTTAGGCAAGCGCTCCACCAACTATGCTACAGCCCCAGCCCCTCTGGTTTCCCTTCTGCCTCAAGCCGCCCTGAACACCTGCCTCCTCCCAGTAGTCCTCTGCATACTCCCAGGAAGCACAACAACTTCCCCCACTTAAAGGTGGGCCCTGTGGTCTAAGGGACTCTGGATTGTCAAACTGTAAAACCAACAACTGACAGACAAAAAACACTAAAAAAAAAATGACAAGAGCAGCATATTGCGAGCCCTTTCTCCAGTCTGAAATGTGAGCTTGTGGGCCACCAAGGGTCATTGTGTGGCCATTCACCAGGCAGCAACAGCCCAGGGCGAATTCCACAGCCATGGTCACTGTTCACACACTCCCCATGGAGACTTCACTGCTATCCACACCTTCTGGGCTTCTAGGCACAGGCTTTGAATGCTCACAGCAAGGGCCCCTCAGGTTTGCCTCAGGGTTCTGCCATCACCCCTAGTGGTGAGAGGAAGAGGCCCTAGAGCCCCACTTCACCTCCTGGCAGGAAAGCCATTTTGGCTCCTCTGGCTCACCTCACCTGGAGAGGAAGTCTGCATTTACTGGCCAGTGAGCACTGTTCTCAGAACTAGGACAGCACTCTGCTTGCTGGGTCAACAGAATCAGGACTATGGCTTGCTAGGTACCTTACTGCTGAGATTCCAGGGGAGGGGTCAACAAAGAAATGTGGCATTGTCTAAGTCTCAAATGACTTTTAATTTATTCAAGAATATTCTCTTGGGGCTGGGGTTGTGCCAGTGGTGGGAGCCACTGGGTTCAATCCTTAGCACCACATAAAAAATACAGTTATTGTGTCCATCTACAACTAAAAATATATTTTAAAAAATAAAATGCCATATTCTGATGTGCAATCTTAAGGCAAGCCTGGGCTCCTCGGTGATGCCGAAGGTGAAGGCCATAACCACCCTTAAAATCACACCAACACCAACTGGTAACAGACTTCAAGCAAGCTACAGACAGCCGAGGACTCCTCATATGAGCAGCAACATACTGAAATGCAGCCACAAGGACAAGCAACCAAAGGCCGTGGAACACCTGCGTGCATGTGAGGAGGGGACACTTCACCAGGGCACACGGTGAGCACACTTCCTTCAAGTCTAGCTTCTAGTGTTCCACTGGCCCTGTGAATGGTAAGATGAAAACCATTCTAAACAAGCCCATTTCCACAAGTGTCCGTAGGGTGACTGCAGTGTTTTGGGGGGCCAGCCCCACAGTGCTGGATTTCAGAGTGGCTCAGAAGCCTCTGCCCTGAGGAAGTGATTTATGGCTGCCTGCCCAGAGGAAGGATAGTGACAAGAAAGACTGCAGGGGGTGCACACTGCACATGGACCTCCCAAAGAGGCCCTGTGTACCTGGACAGCACCCTGTCCTCTTATCCAGTAAGTCAGTAGAATATAAACATAGCACCAGGCCATGGTGGATAGTCCTTAGGTCAGAGCACTGAGCTGCTGCTTAACTTTACTGTAAAAGAGCAACTCTGGGGAGGGGCTTGGCATTCTCCATTAAGCAGGCTAGATAGTTCTGGAGACATGACACATTTGACCACTAGGTCATGGGTGAGTGGCTGGCCGGTTCAGCTTCTTCTTCCCATCGACCTGCAGAGGCCCTGGGTGTTCCTGGCTGGTTCACACAATTGCCTGCTTGATGTCTCTGAAGGCTCCTCAAACTCCAGTGTGCAGACCTGCTGTCCTGAGACTCTTCCCTTCCGCCAGGCTCCCTCCAGTCACCTTCTCCCTTTAAAGTCACAGCAGCACTCTTCCTTCCTCTAGCTACTCAGACCAAAACCCACACGGGCACCCTTGTTCTTCCCTCTCACTGACCTCAGATCCAATCCAAGAAAAATGCAGTTGTCTCTTATTTCAAAGCACATATAGAGCCCAGTGAGCGTCTGCAGCGGGCCCACGCTTGCCTGGACCAGCATGACCTCCCGCCCATTACTGCCAACAACCTCCGCAGGGCTTTCCTGGCTCTTCCTCGCTTGCCCATGATGAATTCCAAACATAGCTCTAGAGCAGTCCCTCGACCCTGAAGGCATGCCACTCTGGCTGGAATCCCCAGCAGCTCCCATGTAAGAGCATCTACAATGGCCCACAAAGCCCACTGACATCCTGGTGCTGTCCCAACATCTCTGCTCCAGGCCATGAGGGTTCTGGCTATTGGGCTCTGCAGTGCTCTCTGCCTTAGCCTGGACAAGCTGCTGTTCAAGGAGCCCTGCACCTACCCTTGGAGCTACTCATCACACGACAGCCTGAATGCGAGGCCCTCAGGAGCCTCCGGACTGCTCTGTGGTGTCCTTCTTCACATTTTTGTTCCGCACTAAGTAGCTCATTACTTCTTGTTTGTTGACCAGCTGTTGGAATGTATGTTGCAGTCCGACAGAGGTCTGTGTTTTCTGTTCACAGATGGGTCCAGCACAAGAGTGCCCTGTCTGTGGCAGACAGTAAGTACCTGTGACCCAAGGGCCGTCCAGACTTTCATACTCCTGGCCACAACCAACCCAGGATCTGAAACAGCACCCTGATTAAAGTGATAATTTCCCCAAGACACTAAAGCATTAAACTAAGTGACAAGTTCATTACCTCCTCTCCATGACCATATAGGTGTTATAAAAAAAGCTGTAGGACTGATGTGTGATCCATGAGGAAGGAAAGAGGGACATCATACACTGTACGACAATCAACCCAGGGCTGCCTGAGCCAGCCTCTCTCCACTGCGGGGTGTGCTCAAGTGCCCTCCCTCTCAGCACATAGGGAAGGCTGGGAAGAAAAGGGGTTCAATGCCAGGATCCACGATGAGGACACAGTGGCCCTGAGCCTGCAGATCTTTTCCTTGGCTTTTACCCACCTTGGTGATGGGGGCAAGGAATGTGCTTTAGGGGCTACCTTAATCTAAGTCTTAAATACAGTATTAGGAGACAATGCAAGTTTTACTGAGAAAAAGTGAATTTTTAATTATCTTGTGAATCTACTTAGAAAAACACACACAAGCAATGTTCACAACTATAAATTTAAACCTTTTTGCACTAAAAAAAAAAAAAAAAAACAAACACAAAACCACAGGCATGAACTGTAAACCTGTATTAATATCAACTAGTCTTAAGGTTAACTCTTAGCAGTAATTCAGTATTTTCCTCCTTGGCAATTGTAATGTTTTAGCACCAAATGATCTCCCACAGAGGTACTAGTAACAACACTGGCTGCCAGTGTAAGGAGATGTTTCCACACACACTCCTTGTACACATACCTTCCACTCACACCAACAAGGAGACATGTGCAGATGGTGTCACACGCTGACTCCAGGGCAATGGAAACAAGACAGAGGCACGGGGTCACACGACTTTAATGTAGTGCATTTGTAGAAAAGGCCAGCCTCCGCTCCCAGGCGTGCGCTTGTCCTCAGACTTTAATGTCATGATTTAGAAGATGCAGACGTTATTGCCTAAATATTATTCTATACATTTCCATCAGTGTTCAGGAAAACACTTTAAATTGCTACTTAATTTACACCATAGTGACCGGGTTACAGCTTTAGCTCATTGGCAATTTTGGAAGCAATATTTTTGAAAGCTATGGATGTCCCTGATATCCGCTTGAACCGGACCCCATTCAGAGACAGTCTCGGCAGCTTACACACCTCCATCTCCCACTGCACCATGTTCTCTGCGTGCCCGTCGCCCTGGACACAGAAGAGCAGGAAGCGCTCCCTCTGCTCATAGTCGCAGTTATTGGCGTCCAGCACTTTGCGGATTTCCCGCATCATGTCACTGGGATCCATAGAACTAGTGGTTTTCATGCTCCAGGTGAAGCGCAGGGAGCGAGGCTTTGCTTCTTTGTTCTCATCCTTCGGCTCAGCATGGACGTTGCGACTGGAATGCACAGGGGCAGGGTCATTCTCTACTGTACAGGACAGCGAGCCCTTTCTACCATCAACACAAAACAATGACCTCCACCCTTTGCCTGTGCAGACTTGCATTTGCTAGGAAGTGTTCATTTGTTCCCACCATCCCAAACAGAAGCCATATGCACAAGAATCTACCTGGCTAAAAAGTCTTCACCAGCCCCTCTACTGACTAAAACTAAGAGAGTGATTTACTCAGCAGAGTCCTTGGAATCAGCACAATGAAGACAAGGCCCAGGCCTTTGCCTGGGAAGTACTGGTGGCCTGCCTCCCACTCTGCCTAACCCACTGTTGCGCTGCTAATCTAGTCCTGCTCACCATGACTGTGGCAGAAACTGGTACTCAGGATTACCAGGGGACTCCATGCCTACAGCTCACAATCACTCTTCCCTGTCAACAGCCCCAGATGCTGAGAGCACGGCCAGGTTGGCCATCCTTATGGTCACTTCCATTCCAATGTTTTTCCTTTTCTCCATTTTGCTAAACTTCCAATTTCATAGTTAAAAACAAAAACAACATCTGGTGGCATGTGCCTGCAAGTCCCAGCTACTTGGAAGCCTGAGGCAGGAGAGTCACCTGAGCTCTGAGTTCTAGACCAGCCTGGGCAATACAGAGAGATCTCATCTCCTATCCCCAAAGAAGAAAAAAGGAAGAATTCTTAGATGTCACAATCTCATTAGTGGAAAAGATGGAAAAATGAAAAATTTCAGCTCAACCTATGCCACACAGGAATGATCTACCCAGTGAGTGGATTATTCAGATCACAAGCTAAAATTCTGTGTTGAGATATTTGAAAGGTCATAAAAAAGAGCTCCAGCTCTCACAATTTGGGACTGTGATTGAGGAAACAGCACCAGCTCAGGAGAGGAAGGGCAAGATGCTGGAGGGTCACAGGAGGGGAGTCCAGCCTGGCAAGACAGTGAGACCAGGCAGGACAAGAAGAAAGGGCCTCTGAAGAGCCCCTAAATGGGATTTCAACAAAATACCATTCAGCCAAGGATGAGTTTTGTTTTGAGCAGAAAAACCCAAGGTATGGAGGCAGGAAGTACAGGATGTGTTCCTGGGGCAGAGTGCACAGGTTGCCTGCAACAGGCACAGTGGTACCCCAGGACAGTCCGAGGCCCTTGCTCAGCAGTTGCCATGGTGGGCCTCATCTTGCTTGGCATAGGAGGCTGGTCCCATCACCCCCTTCCTATTGAGGATAGGCAATGAATTTGTACAGCAAGAATCTGATCCAGTCTGGGACAGCAGGCCCGGGGGAGGCTGTCTGGCGCTCACCCTAACTCTCTTCAACAGGATAGCCGCACCAGCACTCAGGGCCTGGAATTCTATCACCAGAGCTCACCCTGGAAAGACCAGGAGGAGCAAAGGGGTTAAGGAGGTCCTGACATAGCATGGTGGTGACTGGTGTGAAGCAGGCCAAGTGGAGGAGACCTACAACTACAGAGACAGTCCTAGGCCCATCTGTGACTCCATATCCACGTAATGATAGCCACATAAAACCAAAAAGCAAAATATGACTTCTATAATCATCTTAGAAGAGGAAAATATATCTGGAAAAACGAAAATTCTACTCAGTGTTCTATATTTGTTCCTTGAGAAGAGAACCATGTGAGGAGCCAGGGAGGAGTCCAGGGCCACCCCCACACTCCCCACTAGGCGCAGGGCCTGAACACAGCCATGCACTCAATACACAAGCAAATTCAAAAGGGGCTGGGAAGGCTTCTGCAGCACGCCAGCGCCCTCGTGTGGCTCTGTACCAGGCCCACCTCACAAGTCCTCTCCAAGGACCAGCAGGATTAGGCTGCAAAGCATTCAGAAAAGGTCACCTTTGCCACAGAAATGAGGCAAACACTAGAAAAAGTTTTAAGTAGATAGAAATCATTTCCCTCACCTTGAGCCCTCATATCGCCCGTTCCTCTCATACTCAGTTGGAAGCCTCAACGAACAGAGTGTGGAAGCAAAGAGAAGTGGGGAAGAGAAGAGAGATCTTACATAGTAGCACAACACTGTCCTGAACACACACATCATGCAGTGAACACATCTGAGTACTTTCTAGTCACCAGTGAGCCTTCAGCAGTGCTGTGTGCTTCTCTGGGAGGACACGGGCATGCACAGGGCTGGGCAGCATGCCACATTGTCCTCCCACCTCTTCACCTGGGCACCTCCATGCCTTGGACCAGAGTGGCTCTGGCTTTTGTACCTCACCCACAGAAGAATGGGTTTCCAATTGAAAGGAAATAAGGCTATCAGTTGAACTCTGCATTCAATTGTAACATTTTCTGTCCAAGGGAAAATTTGACAACGAGGAAGATCAACTGAGAAATAGTCAAGGAGTGGAATTCCCAGCAGGAAGAAAGCACTTTTCCCACAGAGCCTTCCAGTGACCAATCAGTTTTGTAAACACAAAAACTGGCAGCCTGGCCTTCCTGCTCCGAATAAGCACAGGCACACTGTGGTCCTTAAAGGCAGACTTCCTGCCTCATAAGTATGGATTCCAAAGGCAGCAGTATTTTTGGCCTCTTGATTGTCAACACCAAAAACATTAATGAAATCAGAATGCCTCTTATTGCAGTGCTCTAGGGAAAACAGTGAGAGGTGCTTCTTCAGTGCTAGTAGGAAGTGGCTTTAGATAGAACACTGTTTACTCTTCAATTCTCCAAAAATATTAAAACACTTCTGTTCTGCAGCTGCTCACATCTTAATATCTGAAAAAGTCAAACGTAATGAGGCTGTAGGTTTGGATTATATGCTTGTCTCCTATATTGGAGTATTAGCCAATTTCTGTCATTTTTAAAGCCTTTCGCCAATCCAATCCTCAGTAAAATAAAAACGATGACTAACTCAATTACCACTTACCTTTTGCATGCTTGTGGCTAATCATTAATTGTACATTCATGTTACTGAACATCCCGTTCTTCAAACAGGAGCATGCTAAGTGTTATTAGTATAAAGACAGAATTATTTGGATGCTAAATAATTCTACCAAAGACAGGAAACGCAGAGCATGCACAGGCCTTTCGCTGCAGGGGTGCCACAATTCTTTCAAAATGTCTGACAGAGTTAATCTATTTCTTTCCAGTTTCCCCTTGAGGAAATAAGTATTTAGTTCTCAGCAGAAAGTTTAGTTTTTAAGGAAAAAACAGGGCCAGAAAGCCAAACCTGATGTTAATTGCAGGAGCCATTTGGTGGGATGAGGATTGAAAAATAAGTGTGCATATATAAATCCTACCTTTTGATAAACCTGAATGACATGTTTCTAAAAGAAATTAAGCCAAAAAAAAATTAATAGAAAGGACTCGCACAATTTATATAGAAAATCTAATCAATTGTAGAGAAAAAAGAAAACAAAAACCAAAAACCCAAATAGGGCTCCTCTTCCAGCCAATAATCAATGAGACAATGACATTCATTGAAAAAGTAAAAAGTATTACAGGTAATTAAAGGAGTATGTTATCTTTTAATTAGAAATATATTAAAAAAAACTACTTGTAAGAAGAAGTTTAGAATATTGACATTGGCTGTAATTAAATTTACTTAAAGTTGTTCAGATGGATAAACTTTTAAGAAAGAATTCAATGTCTTAGGTTCAAGAAATGATATGTCACTTGTAACATACTCGTAATAACATTTCTAAATTTTCTTCAGAACGTTATGAACAAAAATCTTGCTTTCTCATACATAAACACAAAAATCTCACTACAAAAGATTTAACTATCAAGAGCATCATTAATTATTTCAGGTAGATGACTTAACAGAAAGTTTGTTACAGTGGTATGATATAAATTGCTTTTTAGGCTACTGAGAGATTTAGATCTCAAAATGAAAATAAACTACCAAGATAAAACAGTATGGATTTATCTAATAAACTGGAAGAACTGTATTTAAAAGGGGTCACACTAAGGTCACTGAAAGAAATTTAAGGAGATACTCAGGTTATGCTGAATAGATTCTGACAATACATTTTTCAAGCTATGGATCAGGTTCTCCTAGTCACATGATCAGCTGCCTTAGGCTCAGCTCAGATCCAACAGGACAGAGAGGCACTCAGATGTATCTGCTAGAGACTGAAGTAATGAAATCCCTGGATTTTTTTTTTTTTTTTTTTTTTTGTACCAGGGATTGAACTGACCATGGAGCCACATCCCCGGTCCTATTTTGTATTTTATTTAGAGACAGGGTCTCACTGAGTTACTAAGTGCCCCGCTTTTGCTGAGGCTGGCTTTTTTTTTTTTTTTTTAAAGAGAGAGAGAGAGAGAGAGAGAGAGAGAGAGAGAGAGAGAGAGAATGAGAATTTTTTTAATATTCGGCAGACACAACATCTTTGTTTGTATGTGGTGCTGAGGTGAGGCTGGCTTTGAACTTGTGATCCTCTTGCCTCAGCCTCCCGAGCCACCATGCCCGGCAAATCCCTTGATTTTTTTTCCCTTCTAATTTGGATTTAATGGGGCTGGGGATGTGGCTCAAGCGGTATCGCGCTCGCCTGGCATGCGTGCGGCCCGGGTTCGATCCTCAGCACCACATACAAATAAAGATGCTGTGTCCCCTGATAACTAAAAAAAAAAATAAAAAAAAAATAATTTGGATTTAATGCTGGCATTGCTTCAGAGATTAACTGACAAAAATTGAACAATGTTTAACTACTATAGACAACTGCAAACCACCATCAAATGTGCCACACTGTAGGCTGTCTACTTTAAAGAAACACATGTGAAATATTTTAAAAATAACACTACATAACTATTAAGGTGGCATTACCTGAAAGATTATTTTAGTTGAAAAAATTGAAGATTAAAAAGAGCTTTTAAAATACATTTTCGTATCTAAGTCTTCTGTCTGGGAAGTCCGAATTATTTTTCTGACCCACGAGAAAGGTGAAAGGTGCTGGCAGAGGGGAGCCTTGTACCCTGAGGGGGAACAATTTTGTTCTGGACCACTGTAAATGGTCCCCAACTCTCCAAAGCCATGCACTGTTCACACCTGACCAGTGTGTTAAGGTGCCAGGGTCCACTGTTTTAGCTCTCCAGGCACTGCAACTTGAATCCTAGCAATTTTTGCCATGAGGAGAAGCAGCTTCAACAGCAGCGGCAAGGATTTTAAGTATTTTTAAGAACAAGCTGTTTGTAACCGAAGTATAGTACTAAAGAAGATGACAGCCCTCAATTTGTGAACTTTCACACATTAGGATAAAGAACTCTCTGCAAAAATTTAGGGGTGAAAATAGCCTGGAAATTCTAAAATAAGAAGACTACTTAGTTTGTCTTTTTTTTTTTTTTTAAAATAAGAAACTTTGATCTTTAATTTCAATTCAAATACCGTATCATATGAAATAAATGTAATTAGGGGGCTGAGGTTGTGGCTCAGTGGCAGAGTGCTCCCTAGCACGTGTGAGGCCCTAGGTTCAATCCTCAGCACCAAATAAAAATAAATAAATAAAAATAAAAGGTATTGGGTCCAACTACAACTAAAAAAGAAAGAAAAAGAAAAAGAAAAAGAAATAAATGTAATTAGAAAATAAGCAAGCACCAAGAATTCATGCCCCCAGTGGCCTTTTACTGAATTCTCCCAGGGGAGTGCAGGGCAGGGCAGCAAGCTCTGCTCCAGAGCCAGACAGAACTGGTTCAGCTGTGTTTTTGCTATAGAATATGTGCTCCGCCTTAACCTTGGCTTCAATTTCTTCTACAAAATTGGGAATATCACCGTGTGCGATGGCGCACACCTGTAATCACAGCAACTTGGAAGGCTGAGGCAGAATTGTGAGTTCAAAGCCAGCTTCAGCAATGGTGAGGCACTAAGCAACTCAGTGAGACCCTGTCTCCCAATAAAATACAAAACAGGGGTGGGGATGTGACTCAGTGGTCAAGTGCCCCTGAGTTCAATCCCTGATACCAAAAAAAAAAAAAAAAAAAAAAAAAAATCTACCCCAAAGGGTGGAATGTGAATAGAAAATATGAGGGTGGGTACTATATTACACAAATAGATATACTCTTTGTATACACAGATATGTGTATGTATTATTTTATAGAGAAAATACTCATACATAAAAAATCTGTGCACACTACACACACATCTCTGGATAAAATGAGTATATTTACATATCCATCTGAGCTCACAGTAGGCATTCAAATAATGGTAGTTCATTAACCAATGATAGTCTTAAGGTAACTACAAAATAAATTTAAGGGTTCTAATAGTGTGCAAGGTCTTATTTAAAAAGCCCATTACAATCAGACACAATGGTGCACGCCTGGGCTAGGGATATAGCTCAGTTCGTAGAGTGCTTGCCATATATGGACAATCTCTAGCACCACACACACAGACAAAAGGTGCACGCCTGTAATTCCAGCAGCTTGGGAGGCTGAGACAGGAGGACGCAAGTACGAGGACAGCCTCAGCAATTTACCAAGACTGTGCCTCAAAGTAAAAACCGAAAAGGACTGGAGATGTAGCTCAATGGTAAATTATTGTGAGTTAAATCCTCAGTATCAATCAATATAGAAAGCCCATTATAAAAACCAGGTGTGGTAGCGCACATCTGGATTCTCAGTGACTCTGGAAGCCAAGGCAGGAGAATCACAAGTTTGAGATCAACCTGGTCTCAAAAATAAAAAGGGCATAAAGGTAGCTCAGTGGTAGAGGTAGAGCATGAAGTCCTGGGTTCAGTTCCAGTACAAAAAAAAAAAAAAAAAGTCTATTACAGAACAAAGTGTATGGGCACCTTTTCTGAATTTTGACAGACTTTACTGCTATATATTCCTTTGGCCCAGAGGAGACAACACCTGCTCATATTATGCAGTGATGGGGAGGTAAACTGCCAGAAAATTATAGTATCTCCTCCATCTTGTGTCACTCAAGTTTAGAGGCAGATTACATTTCAGCCTAGTCCTGAGGAAGGAGCTGGGGGACACACAGGTCTGGGACAGGCTGGTCCTTTTAGGGTGACCCCAGAAGGAAGAAAGAAGCTATCCTGGAGCCTCCTGACTGTGCTTGGACTGAACTCCCTAGTTGGTTACTGAAGTGTACCCTTTCAACCATTCTCTTCTGCCTACTATGGAACAGGGTGTCTTAGTAAAGGGGCTGTGAGAAGAGTGAGAGGGTCAACTAAAGCCTCCAGCTCATTTGACTTGTAGTTAGAGCCAGCAGGCTTGGAAGTCCTCCCTCATCAAGTGACTGAAGTCCTGACAACAGACAGACTTGACTGTTGAGCACAACTCACTGAAGTTCTAGGTGACTGATCTCAGATGAAATAAAATGACTGGAGGGATTAAGGAGACTGAAAAGTGACATCTGGCTCAAGTGTAAATAATGGAGATGGTATGAAACTGTGCAGGGAGCTAAGGGACCAGAGGAGGAAGGGCTCTGACCACTTAGGCCCCTGAGAAGATCCTGTTGTTGCTCCCTAGGACACAGGTGGTAAGCAAGAGTGTCTGCACGGGAACACTTGCAAGAGACCCTGGTCACACTGATCAGAGAGGCTGACTTCAAAGAATTTCCTCAGGGGACTTCAACTTGGGTTTCAGGGTACACTGCTGCCTAATGGTGCATTTCACTGCCTGCTTGTGGTGCAAGCAGCAGCCTTTCTTTTTCTCTTGTATCAGCCAATGTCATTATGTTTTCTGCATATTCTACACTAGATTAGAAGTAAAACCACCTCTAGAGACCTTAGTTTCCCAAGCTCAAGGCCTACTGAACACATAAGCATTGAATACGCAATTAGATATTATTGAGAATAAGCTGGGATTTTATCTAGAAAACTACCACATTTAAGAAAGTTATCTTGGGGCTGGGGATATGGCTCAAGCGGTAGCGTGCTCGCCTGGCATGCGTGTGGCCCGGGTTCAATCCTCAGCACCACATACCAACAAAGATGTTGTGTCCGCCAAGAACTAAAAAATAAATATTAAAAATTCTCTAAAAAAAAAAAAAAGTTATCTTGGGCTGGGGATGTGGCTGAAGCGGTAGCGTCTTGCCTGGCATGTGCGCAGCGCTGGGTTCGATCCTCAGCACCACATACAAATAAAATAAAGATGTTGTATTCGCCGAAAACTAAACAATAAATATTAAAAAATTCTCTCTCTCTCAAAAAAAAAAAAAAAAAAAAAAAAAGAAAGAAAGAAAGAAAGTTATCTTGCTTTCAATGTTAACTTCCTGAGACCAAGAGAGAGAACAATTTCCTGATTTAGCCTCTGAAAAACTTAGTGCTCATTACTCAATGATGATGAAGTCAGAGAAGATAAAATGTCTCGATTCTCTGTGTCTTGGGATGATCACAATGGATCTGTCTTCTGTCCTGGTGACTGCTAGGGAGTGCCAACAGCTTGCCCACCTGCCCTGAACATGCCACATGGACAGATAAGTAATCAGAAAGAATAATAATTAAAGAACAATAACAGGGCTGGGGATGTGGCTCAAGCAGTAGCACGCTCGTCTGGCATGCGTGTGGCCCGGGTTCGATCCTCAGCACCACATACCAACAAAGATGTTGTGTCCGCCGAGAACTAAAAATAGATAAATATTTTAAAAAATTCTCTCTCTCTCTCTCTCTCTCTCTCTCTCCTCTCTTAAAAAAAAAAAAAAAAAAGAACAATAACAAAAACCTTCCAAGTGCCAGGCAACTTGTAGGGCTATGAAAACCTAAAAGCTTGGAGCTCTATACTTTCTCTTTTAAAGGTTTTAAAGGACAAAGTTAAGACATATGAAACAAAACCACCAGCACCAGCTCGCCACATAGAAAACACATTCCTCTTTTGCTCTGTTTGCTTGAACACCCCCAGCACCACCTGGCACTTACCTTCTTGTGAGTTTTGAAGTTAATTTACTAAAAAGATTAGTGGAGCCTCTGCTTCGAGTCTGAGACAGTGGTGTGGCTTCGTGGGACAGGCTGGGTGAGGCAGGAGGGCCGTTGTATGTTGCAGTTCGCCGTTCCCGGGGCTGGCCATGGAAAGTGCTACGAATGGCAGTGCCTCTTGGGAAGCGGATTCGGTCCGGGGTGGTGGCACTGCTAATACTATGGGTTGAAGCAACCGGAGTTCTCTGATCAGGAATGGTGCTAGGAGACCAGAAAAGAAGAGACTCTGACATCTTTGTTCACAAAATCATGGCACATGAAAATTTATAATCACTATGCGGAGAAAGTCAGGTATAGAGAAATCAGTAGAGAAAATCAGGTATAATGTATCCAGATCCAAGGGGAATTTTATAGAACTTAGAAGCAAAAGGTAAGTTCAGTGGGAAAGGGTACCAAAGGAACAGGACAGAATGGACAAGGCCTCAAAGAGATTAAGGGAAAAGTTTGAACACATTTTTCAAGAACAAAATTAAAGCAGGGGAATTCCAGGACAGAACTCACACTCTTCTCCCCCTTCACTTCCCTCTCAAATTGCTCACACACAGAGAACCGTGCCAAAATGAAAGGAAGGACTGCAGGTCCTGAAGAACTGAAGAACAGGCAACTAAAAAGTTTGGAAGCACACAAATGGCATAAAGTTCCACATGCTGAAAGCAACTTGGGGAGGAGAGGGAATGTCTCACACCCTCTGTAATACGCAGACACACACAGATGACCAAGGACACCATGAACAGGATGCGCTTAACTAAAACCAGACAGAGGAGGACATCTTGTGGACAACTGCAACAAAATCTTAACTATAGAATCCACGGCACAGAATTAAGCAGCAGCGGGTGACACTGGTTTCACGAGGAATGTGAGTTTTCTTACGTAGCCTTGAAGTTATCTCCTTCACTGTCTATTGAAGGTAACATCATCTTGGGATGCCCAGAGGCTGACATGGACATCGACTTCTGATGTCTCAGCTGACAGGTAGAAGATGTGGCACAGACTGAGGCAGGGCTAGCTGCATAAGCGAACACTTCCGTCAGGCTGGGGGGTGGGTCAGGCAGAGGCAGAAACAACAGCGTGCTGAAGCAGTGGCCACGGAGCAGCCTGCTAAGCACACGCCGCCCTCCCCAGGCCCCTTCCAGACACGTTCTGGAGATTCTGGGGCGATTGCTGACCTGTTAGCTGCTTTTTTTCAAACAGTAATTTTAAAAGTTTATTACCTTAGAGAAAATAAGAGCTCTGGATATTCATGTGAGAGGAATGGTGTCTTTTAGATTTGCATAAAATAATGTCTACTCAAAAAGAGAGATGTTTCAATACAAATCCAGATGGTAAAGTGAATAAGTGATAAGAATACCATGCTCTCAACCTAGTTCCCAAATGTAATGACTATTTTTTTAAAAAAATATTTTTAGTAAAAAAAAAAGAAAAAAAAGTATATATTTAGTGGTAGATGGACATAATACCTTTATTTTTATTTTTACGTGGTGCCGAGGATTGAACTCAGTGCCTCCCAAGTGCAAGCGCTCTACCACTGAGCTACAACCCCAGCCCACTGTAATGACCATTTATTTACTGCAGTCCTAGGGGTTGAAACCAGAAGTGCTCTACCATTGAGATCAGACAGAATCTCAGTGAAAGACCTGGCTGGCCCTGAACTTGCAATCCTCCTGCCTTGACCACCCAAGTCACTGGGATTATAGGTATGTGCCACCATGTCCGGCTACAATGATATTTTTTGGTACTGGGGATTGAACACAGGGGTGACTGACCACTGAGTCATACCCCCCAGTCCTTTTTCATATTTTATTTAGAGATAGGGTCTTGTTGAGTTGCTTAGGGCCTTGCTAAGTTGCTGAGGTTGGCTTTGAACTCACAATCCTCCTGTCTCAGCCTCCCAGGCCACTGGGATCATAGGCATGAGCCACTGTGCCCAGCTACAATGACATATTTTCAATGGACGAATGAAGTCATGGGTATAGGGAGCAGCTGTTATATATCAAAATATTCTATTGCATTATGAACAACAGCTTAGACCCTCCTTTATAAGGAATAGTTGAAAAAATGAAGGAACTGTGATTGGGCAAAGGGGAGGGAAGAAAAGGGTGGGGGTATGGATGCAGGAAAGATGGTGGAATGAGATGGACTTCATTACTCTAGGTACATGTGTGAATGCACATATGGTGTGACACTATATCATGTACAACCAGAGAAACGAAAAGTTGTGTTGCAATTGTGTACAATGAATCAAAATGCTTTCTGCTATTATGCCTAATTAGAATGAATGAATGAATAAATAAATAAATAGTTGACATTCCTAATAAGTCAACAGTCCAGGGGCACTTAGCCACTAAGCCACATCCCTATCCCCTTTTTATTTTTGAGACAAGGTCTCGCTAAGTTGCCTAGGGCTTGCTAAGGTGCTGAGGCTGGTCTTAAACTTGCATCCTCCTGTCTCAGCCTTCCAAAGCACTGGGATTATATGTGTATGCCACCATGCCAGCCAGAGCCTCATTTTTCAAGATGGTTTTTACCATCTTGATCAGAGCAAATTAACCATTTGCAGGAAGAGTGAAAGAGTGGCTGGTAGCCAGCAGTTTCTACTGGCATAGATGGCTCTAGACATAACTACCCATGGGAGCGACACAAGGATCACACAATTCCTCAATTTCAGCTCTGCCCCCGTGTCCTAGGGTTCCAAAGGGACACAGTTTCTTTCCTTAAGAATGGCAGGATTGGGATTCTGACACTATTCTTAGTGTATTCCTCCTGGCACCCTTCCCATGTCTGAGCCCTAGCACCTGATGGTGCTCCCCTTCTGCCCCCGTATCCTAGCCACTGTGGTATCTTGCTGGTGTTGACATGGAGGATTCAGGGGGTCCTCCTCTCCGCATCTACTTCTGTGGTTAATGTGGGGCTGCCCCCTCCCACTCCCCTCTGGTCTCCATGCCTTTGTCCCCAAATCTCCAGTTTAGCTACCAGAGCTGAGACCTTCCTAAAACATAAACCCAACCTTGCAGTTTATTTGCTCATGACCTTTCTCAGGGGTCTTCAGGAAGTTCAGATCCTCACTTGGCAGAGCTGTCATGGCCCTGTCAGGCAATGCTCTAGCCCCTGCCATCTCTCCAAGTTCCACCTCCTAGAACTGGACTTCCAGGTCATCAGAACTTTCATTCTCTGTCTGGTGAGCTGCCATCTTTCTATTCCTGCTTCAAAGTTCAGCCAGAGGTGGTCTCCTCTTGAAGATAAACCTGACACTCCCCATATGAGCTGAACTATTTCTCCTTCATCGTTAGCTCAGGCTTGCACCTGTACTGTGGTGATTCCTTTCCTGGAAGAAGCGCCTGCAGGTGCATTTCATCACTGTCTCGAGTGCATCAGAAAGCCCTAACTGCAGCAAATCTCCCCCTAACAGGTTGGCCCATTAGCCACTGGAATTGTGATGGTCCCAACAGGAGGGAGACAGAGGTCTTTGAGATGAATGGCTCAGAAGAGCTGCTTGTCCCTGTGTTTTGCTTGAGAATTTTTCTCTGTGCCTTGGGAGAGAGGCTCAGTTAGCTAAGAAAGAAATGAAAACAAATGCATTATAAATAGAAGAACCTATTCTGTTTTGCTTTTTTTCCATTCAACATCTCTTCTCCTCCTGTGGTGACAGTACTTACAGTTTGTTCTGGGGGAAGCAACTCTAGGTGCCTGGGTTGCAGGTGATACTGATCCCACCCAGTCCTCCCAGCTACCTTGGCCCATAGAGGCAGACCTACACAGCTGAAGGAGACAAACTCAGGGCTCCTGTCTGAGTAGAGCTGTGTGGGGGCGATGCCAGGTCTGCAGCAAGCCCCATCATGGAACTGCTACAGGAGGCACAACTAGGAGCTGGACCTGACTAGCCGAGAACATTTTTTTGATTATTTTTTGGGGTACATTATAATTATATATATCTAATAGTGGGATTCACTGTGACATATTCATACATGCACACAACAATAATTTAAATAATTTCATTCCCCCATTACCCCCAATTCCCTTGGTCTTCCTTCTAATTTCATAAGAACCCCTTCCACATATGAGAGAAAACAAAATCTTTCATTTCTGAGTCTGGCTCATTAACATAATGCTTGGATGTTCCAATCATTTTCCTAAACTTTTTTTTTTTTTTTTTTTTGGTACCAGGGATTGAACCCAGAGGTGTTTATAACCACTGAGCCACATCCCCAGCCCTATTTATATTTTATTTTGCTTAGGTGCTCGCTAAATTGCTGAGGCTGGCTTTTAACTTGTGATCCTCCTGCCTTAGCCTTTTGGACTGCTGGGATCATAGGCGCGCAGCACCCAGAACTTAATTTTTTTTTTAAATTATAAATATTTTTAGTTGTAGATGGACACAATATCTTAGTTTTATTTATTTATTTTTATGTAGTGCTAAGGATAAAACCTAGTGCCTCACACATGCTAGGCAAGTGCTCCACCACTGACTTACAACCCCAGTTCTACCCAGAACTTTTAAGGATACATGAACCACTATATGAACTTTTTTGTCTTTATTAACCCAGTTTGGACTGTCACACACAAAGGAGCCTCTAAACTTGGTTTAAGTATTTGACAAAATGATTGGCTGTTACCTATACATGATTTGTAGGCATACACAGACACACACACACACATACTCTCTCTCTCTCTCTCTCTGTTTTTCTAAGAAGTCACAGATGAGCATCATTGTCTCTTGTTCTCTGATCTGTTCCAAGCAGGTCAGTGGTCAGTCAATACATTTGGGTGCCCTAGCCAGCTGCTAACATTTTTTGCCAAACTGGGAACTAGGATCAATGACTGCACTGAGGAAAGCAGGAAAGGAGAGGCAGGAGTTGTCTGGCATTTCCCCTGGAGAATATAAACAGCTCAAAGTTTCTGGAAAAGGGTAGCCCTTTCAGGCAGTGTCTGGCCCAGGAAGCATACTACAGATGTCTGGCTGAGGTGTCGGCAAAACCTAGAGGGCATGTAAGAGTGAGAGTAGATGCACAGGTGCCTTGCAGCAGAGACCTGATCCTCCCTGAAGGGAGAGGACTTTCTAAAATGGAAGTGTAACTTACTTGTGATCCTCCTACTTCAATCTCTGAGTAGCTAGGATCACAGGTGTGTGCTACTATACCCAGCTCCAATAATATTTTTATTTAGAAATTTAATTCATGTTACACCATGAATTCCACAAAGCAAGCAATGAAACAGGATATGTATTGCTGACTTCTGAAGCAGGCTTAGCATTCTGCTTTGGAAACGGTAAATTTTTGTTGCATTTCAAGCTCGTACAACCAAACTCACAAAACACTATCTTCAATGTATACACCCTATACAATAATGGGCTAATATATATTCTACAAGCTCATTAAGTTGGTTGTTGTGAGAGTTTAAACAATATTTCCCTTACGAAGAGTACCGAAAATGATGTTACGTTTCATAGTTTAGCCCATAATAATCCTCAACTGCAAAATAGTATATTGCATTTGCTTTAATAGATAATGGGTCCAAAGAGGAATTGGTTTTTAAGTTGCATGAAGCCAAGTTCCTATGAGCCTTCCCAACTGTTTTGTATTTGTGACTGATAATTTCTTCTTTTTGAAACTCTAATCCACTTACAGCTGCTAAGGGACAGGCACTTTGAATTGTTTGCTATTCAGACTCCTCTCCCACATCAGAACATTTTGATGTGACATGTGCTCACTAAAAGCATACTCGGGTCAGGCAAAAGCAGAATTAAAACTATTCCTGTATAAAAGGCACATGTATTCACTGTCATTAGTCCTTTTCCCTGTGCCCCAATGCTAACCAAGCAGATAAAATAGTAAAATCACTTTACAATGAAAAATTTTAACCAATGATACCTAGTTCCCAAACTTCTTTTAGGACTCTGTTGTGTTTTACCTTAAGGGTACAATATTACTTCCTTAAATGAGAACATCCTTTTGCAGTCTTATGTAGCACGGGGGCTGATGAGCAGAGTGCCAGGGTAGGTTGCTCAGCAGCATGATTAACTTGCAAGGTTAGGCATAGTCTATGGAAACCAGGAAAAGTCTTCACATTCTTTCTGAGCAATTTATGATTCATAACAAGAGCTAAGATTTATTGAGCACCATGTGTTAGTGTTAGTGTTTTGCTTAGAGGTCAGGAGCAACACAGCAGAAAGCAGGCTGGCCATCAGCATGCCTGGCTCCAACATTAGTCCCACACAGAAAACCACGCACAGGAGCTTGTGCCAAAGCAAGAACCTGCCAAGACCTGTGCTTCCCGCAGACACCAATGACAAGCTCCATGTTTTCTCTCACACAGGAAAGCTGACAATCAAAGAAAGATTGCACTAGAATCAGTACATAAAGCTGATTTTAAAAAGAAAAGAAAAAAAAACTATATATATAAAAACCCACTTGTGCTGTCTTGTGGCAAAAGGAAAAATAATCTGTATTTGGTGAGCCTTTGAAATAACATCCTATTTTCAGAGTAGAATTTTGAAGGTGGTTAGGGCTTGTTAAGACAGGCATAGGCCTTGGTTTTGTCAGCCCCAATCACTTATGTTGGAATTTTGTATGAACAGCTGCATACAGAATAGAGTCCAACATATTTAAGGTTGAAAGTGGAACAATGTGCTTGTTCCAGAAGTTAACAGGCCCAGGCATCCTGCAACTCACTTGCATTTTCAAGTAGTGAAGTCATAAGATGTGAGGTGGGAGAGGACAGGACAAAGCAGAGAGCTTTGAGTCAATGATGCAGAGGGAAGCCTCAACCATCAATGTTAAGGGAGGGAAAATTGTCCCATTCATGTCTTCACAAAATGAAAAACATGACCACTAGTTAGCCTTCAAACTCAATACTTGTACAGTTTTTCAATTACTCTATAAAATAGAAAGAATAAAATACAGATATTTTGAAAACTACAAGCCCTGTTTTGTAGGGTGTGGTGCTAAGGTTCTGTTTGGCTGAAGACAACATCTTCCAAAGCAAAGTATTTCAATGACTGATGCTGAGAGAAGCAAGAAGGCCCAGGAGACAGTCAACCTCATCTGGCCCAGGTGATACAGGGCAGTCAACCTAATAAGGAAGGTGTCTGTAGGGGATGCAGAAAGGAAATGACTCAAAGGAATTAAAGAAGTCTTCAAAGTACTTCCATGAATAAATGGAGTAATTTTAAAAAAGGTGAACTGGAGAAGGGCACGTGTGCACTTGGCCTGTGTGTGCAATGTGCACACACTCAGTCACAAGGGTGGAAACAATGAAAGTCCTGCAGCCCCCATTTTGGTAGTAGGGATTGAACCCAGGACTGCTTAACCACTATGCCACATTCCCAGCCCTTTTCTAAATTTTTTAAAATTTTGATACAGGGTCTCATTAAGTCACCTAGGGCTTTGCTAAGTTGCTGAGGCTGAGGCTGACTTAGATTTGCCTACCTCAGCTTCTGGAATCACTCGGATTATAGATGTATGCCACCATGCCTGACTCTTTAATATTATATATATATATATATATTTTTTTTTTTAAAGAGAAAGAGGGAGGGGGGGAGAGAGAGAAAGAGAATAATTTTTTTTTTTGAGAGAGAATTTATTTATTTATTTATTTTAGTTCTCGGCGGACACAGCATCTTTGTTGGTATGTGGTGCTGAGGATCGAACCCGGGCCGCACGCATGCCAGGCGAGCGCGCTACTGCTTGAGCCACATCCCCAGCCCATAGAGAGAGAATAATTTTTAATATTTATTTTTCAGTTTTCAGTGGACACAACATCTTTATTTTATTTTATATGGTGCTGAGGATCGAACCTGGCGCCCTGCGAATGCCAGGCAAGCGCGTTACTGCTTGAGCCACATCCCCAGCCCTAAATAGTTTTTTGTCACAAGGAAAAAGACAATGTTAAGACATACACACAGAAGTCAGAAAATAGGACACCATAATGTAAATATTTCTTAAAATTCATTGACTGATTAATAATGTTACATAACAAACAGCCTCTTATCAGTTCAAGCCTAAATTACCTATGAAACAGGGACATGATGGACAATTAGGGTTTAAGCAGGGGAGGGTCTTTCTCAGGGGTCACAGAAGTTATGGGTCACATGTCATCTGACTAATAGAAACAGAAACCATCAGTGCCATTTTAGAGAGTTAGTGTCAGAAGGAAAAAAAAAAAAAAACTTTGATGTTAGATATGACCAGATGATGTTCATGTCCCTGGGAGGCCAAGAGACAACAAAAGATGTGAACTTATTTCATGGATCTTCATTCCAGAACTCACTTTTATCTTTTCACTTGGAATTTGGATGATACACTACTTTTCCAAAAATAAAGAAGGAAAATCCATACCAGTCTAGGAAAACTATTCTATATAGAACATACATTTAATTACACTCTATCAACTCAAGTTTCTTTTTTTTCTCTCTCCCTAAACTAGTCCTACCTCATGGTCTCTGGACCTACTTAATCCTACTTTTCTGTTTACTTATTTTATTTCATAACCCAAGACAGTTGTTTGCAGTTGTCTGATGCTCCTCTTCTGCCTTACTGTCTTTTAAACCATTCAGAATATAAGACTCCCTTTCTTCTGGATGCTCCAATATGTCTGAGGGAGGGACTCTGCTGCTACCATGGCCATTGGTGTCTTTGTGGCACTGGTACCCTTTCTTGAATACTCACTGCCCTACCTCGTACTCCCTGCTTCAGGCCCCCAGCCTCCCACTTTCAACCCTGCTTAAGTAACTGACATGTACAAAATCTGACCTCCCTCACCCCATTCACTGTTCTGCAACAAGCCAACAGCCAGCCACGCTCTATCTCATGGACTAACCTAGTCCTCTTCTCATCAGGCCCTGCCAGCCAGGAGGGTATACTTGGGACAGTAAGAATTTGGAAACCTAGCATCTTGCAATCAAATTTACTTACCTTCCAAGAATACTTACTATTATTTGAATTTTGATTATAAAACCTGAGAAATAAACAACATACTTCCATTTCTCTTAGAAAAAGAAATTTTTGTGCCAACAGGTCACTGCCATACCTGTTCTCCTTGCCATTCTGGATGACTGAATGCCTGTCCGCTGTGGTTCTCTCACTGCAAACATAAGTATTCCGCCGTGTCATCCCTCCAGATGCTGTGCTACTCTGTAAGAAAAGGGCGTTTCTCTGTTAAACTATTAGGTTAAGTACAGACCAATAAGGAAAAAAAGAACACATCTATGTAAGCACAAATACTCAGTCTTTAAAAACATGCTAAATTATCAATAGCAATGGCCAAAAGACAAAAAAAAAGGAGACGTCAACTTGTATAACTCTCATCTGGCAGACCCAGTGAAAAGTAGCTATGACAGAGTGACTTTGAAAAGCTGGTCTATTAATAACAAATAAAATAATCATCCACAGATTACTTAAAATCAGGACAATAGGGTGACCCACTATTTTTTAAAAGCAAATACTTTCAAAATAAAAAATTATATATATATATATAATTATAAAGTAAAAAACTCTTGACATAAAACATCTGCATGATATTAGATTTGATAACAGATTCATAGACAGGGCACCAAAAACATGAAGAACTTAAAATAAATAAATAAATAAATAAATAAATAAATAAATAAGGCAGATTTTAGCAAGTGGATAAAGTTATGGGTGCAGTGGTGCACACCAGTAATTTCAGCAACCCAGGAGGCTGAGGCAGAAGGATCAAATTTGAGGCCAGCTTTAGCAATTTTGCAACTTAGTGAGACCCTGTCTCAAAAAAAAAAAAAAAAAAAAAAAAAAAAAAAAAAAAAAAAAAAAAAAAAAAAAGACTGGGGATGTGGCACAGTGCTTAAGTGTCACCAATTTGATGCCAGGTACCAATCTCTACCCCCCAAAAATGGAATTGTGTGTATCAATGAACATTAACAAGAAAATAAAGAGAAACCTCTAGGCTCAAGTGATCTTCCTGCCTCAGCCTTCCAAGCAGTTGGGACTGTACAGGCACATCACCATGCCTGGCTTCAAACAACTTAATTAAAAACGGGCAATATGCTGTGCGGGGGGGATTAAATGAACTCTAGATGGGGCAAAGAGGAAAAGGGGAGGGAGGGAAAGAGAGCAGGTACAGGGGTAGGAAAGATGGTGAAATGTGATGGTTATCATTATCCTAAGTATATGTATGAAGACACAAAGGATGTGACTCTACTTTGTGTATAACCAGAGATATGAAAAATTGTGTTCTATATATGGAATGTGAATTGTAAGGCATCCTGTTGTCATATATAACAAATTAAAATTAAAAGAAAAAAAGGAAGAAAAAAAAAGAAAAAAGAAATAATGAACAATAAAAAAAATTACAGATTAAAAAAAAAAAAAAAAAAAAACAACAACAAAAAATACCCCCCCAAACGGGTACTTGAAGGGCTGGGGGATATGCTAAGTTGGTAGAGTGCTTGCCTTGCATCATGCACAAGGCCCTGGGTTTAATCCCTAGCACCACCACAAAAAAAAAAAAAAAAAAAAAAAAAAAAAAAAAAAAAGGCAACTTGAGCTGGATTCACACCTGCAATCACAGTGACTCAGGAGGCTGAGAGGCAGGAGAATCTCAAATTCGAGGTCAGCTTCAGCAACTCAGTGAGACCCTGTCTTAAAATAAATAAAAAGGGCTGGGGGTGTAGCTTAGCACCTCTGGGTAGCAAATCCCCAGTAACAAAAATAAAAATAAAATAAAAAGTAAAAAGGGCAACTTGAATAGAAATTTATCCAAAGAAGTTATACAAATGGCCAAAAAGCACAGAAAAAGATGTTTGATTGGGGCTGGGGATGTGGCTCAAGCGGTAGCGCGCTCGCCTGGCATGCGTGCGGCCCGGGTTTGATCCTCAGCACCACATACCAAAGATGTTGTGTCCGCCGAGAACTAAAAAATAATAAATATTTTTTAATTCTCTCTCTCTCTCTCTCTCCTCTTTCACTCTCTCTTTAAAAAAAAAAAAAGATGTTTGATTATCATTGGTCATTAAGGAAATATAAATCAAAACCATGAAATACTACTTCATACTCACTAGGATGGTTATAATAAAAATGAAAATAGTGTTGGCAAGGACGTGGAGAAACAGGAACTCTCATATATTGCTGGGAGGAATGTAAAATGATGCAGATGTTATGGACAGTTTGGTAGCTCCTCAAAAAGTTAAACAGAATGACATGACCCAGGAATTTTATCCTTTGGTATTATGTCCAAGATAAATGAAAAGCTAAATAATCCACATGGAAATTTGCACACAAATGTTTATAACACTTTATTTGGGGCTGAGGTTGTGGCTCAGTGGTGGAGTGCTTGCCTAGCATGCATGAGGCACTGGGTTCCATCCTCAGCACCACATAAAAATAAAATAAAAATGCAGTATCCACCTAAAAAACTAAAAAATAAATATTAACAAAAGAATGTTTATAACACTTTATTGAACATAATCAAAAGGTGGAAATAACCTAAATTCCTATCGACAGATATTCAGACAAATTGCGGTCTGCATGTACCCAAAGGCATATTAGTTAGCTGTAAAAAGGAATAGAGTACTAATACATGTTACAACTCAGATGAATTCTGAAAACATGCTGAGTTAAAGAAGGCAGACACAAAAGAACACACATTACATGGTTCCACTTATATGAAATGTTTGGAACAGGCAAGCCTGGAGAGAGAAAACAAACTGGTGATTTCCAGGGGAGGAGGAATGGGATGATATTTAATGGATAGAGGGTACTCTTTGGGATTGTTGAAATCTTAAGAAACTGGAGAGAAATGGTGGTTGCACAACACTGAGCACAGTAAATGCCACTGAGCTGCATACTTTAAAATGGGTAACTATATGTCATGTGAATAGCATATCAATCTAGCTCTTGAAATAAAAACGTTTTAAAAAGGAACTAAAGTCAAAATGATGAATTTTATCATTTTCTCCCATCCTTCCCTCTTCCCTGTCTGTATAGGGGATTGAACACTCAGCGGGTGTTTGTCATTGAGCTACATTCCCAGTGGCTTTTTTTTTTTAATCACGAGACAGCGTTTCCCTAAGTGGTTAGGTCCTTGCGAGGTTGCTGAGGCTGGCCCTGAACTTTCAATCCTTCTGCCTCATCCTCCAGAGTCATTGGAATCGCAGGTAGGTGCTGGCTTCGTATAATTTATTATTATTATTACTACTACTTTTTGCAGCACTGGAGATGGAACCCAGAGGTATGCACATTTGGCAAGTGCTTTACCAGTTCTTTTTTATTTTTGAATTAGGGTCTCGCCAAATTGCTAAGTCTGGCTTAGTCCCCTGAGCCACTGGGATTACAGGTGTGCAACATGATGCCCGTTCCAATCTATAATCATTTCTTTCTTTCTTTTTTATACCTTTAGTTTATTGATTTATATGTAGTTCTGAGGATCAAACCCAGGGCCCGGCACATGCCAGACAAGTGCTCTACTGCTGAGCCACAACCCACACCCCCATTTTTTTTCTTTTTAAAATATTCTTTTAGTTGGGCTGGGGCTGTAGCTCGGTGGTAGAGCACCACCTTGCATGTGTGAGGCACTGGGTTCGATCCTCAGCACCACATAAAAATAAAGATATTAAAAAAAAAACATTCTAGGGCTGGGGATGTGGCTCAAGCGGTAGCGCGCTCGCCTGGCATGCATGCGGCCCAGGTTCGATCCTCAGCACCACATACAAAGATGTTGTGTCTGCTGAAAACTAGAAAATAAATATTAAAAAATTCTCTCTCTCTCTCTCTAAAAAAAAAAAAAAGAATATTCTTTTAGTTGTAGATGGATATGATATCTTTACTTATTTATTTATTTTTATGTGGTGCTGAGGATCGAACCCACTGCCTCACATGTTCAAGGCAAGTGCTCTGCCACTGAGCCACAACCTCAGCCCTATAATCTTTTTTCTAATCATATAATTTCTGAACAAAGGTAAAGCACTCACCCTTAATACAGCATGAGTGGACCATGTGCAGTAAAACATTGAAAACTAATGGGACAAATTATGATAATGTTGTTGCTATCATCTGGATGACTGTTCCCCAAGGACCAGACGTTAAAAGACTAGGCTCTAGTGTGGCAATATTGGAGGTGGGGCCTGGTGGGAGGTACTTAGGTCATCAGGGTTGTGGCCCTGGACCATCCACTCTCTGTTTTCTGGCTAATGAAGTGAGTGGTGTGTTCCACCACATGTTCCTGCCATGATGTGCTGCCCTCACTGGAGGCCCAAAGCCACAAAGCTGCCCCGTCCTGGACTGGAACTGCTAGAACTGTGAGCCAAAACAAACCCTTTCTTTTTATAAGTTAGTTGCTTCAGGTATTATATTCTAGCAATGCTAACTAATACATGGCTAATTACTCTGCTATTTTATATTTCATCAAAATCTCTTTTTCGTTCTTCAAGGTGTCAAGTACAGACACACAGCCAGGATCCGATATCAGTCAGACTTGGTGCTTCAGATAATGCCACAGGTGACTTCTGCCCTTTATCTCCTGTCCTTTCCCTCCCTGCCGCTTGGTCCTTACGATACAGACAGGTTTATCAGTACTGCCTTTCCTGCTTTCTCTCTATCTCCTCCACTGCCCTGAACCTCAGGAAGGGCAAGCAATGGCCCAGGAACCCTTGGCACAGTCTGGCATGGAGAAGCCCCAGAAACATTTACGACCCAGTCCTTAGGTTTTAGGCATTAATATTTCAAACATGTTAGGTTGTTATGCTGATGTTTCTTTAGAAATACCACAATGCAGCAATGTCAGTCTTCAACTGTGGTGCTTCTGGTCTCCACATAATCGTGAAGTTTCCTTATTCTTCCAGGAAGAAGGAAAAATTCAGTAGGATATCTTGTACAAGATCTTGGTGTTCATCTGCTGAAATTTGGTCCCAGGCCTTGGGCAATGCTTGGATGCCTGCCAAGTCTCCCCACTGGATAGAGGAAAAGAGATACTTTCTCTTCAGATACGAACTTCAATAATGTCTCTCAATATCTTGCAACCATTCCAACATGTCAGCCACAGAAGGGCTCCCAGCCGAGGGCTGCAGAACAGCATCAAGGCCGACCACATCTGCATGTTGCTCATAGATCTGAAACACTTGCTCCACATGGCTGCTGACCGTGTCACGCATCTTGAGGAGGGTGGCTAGCCTCTCTCCTAGCTTGTCCAGGACAATGTCCCCAGCCGCCAGCGGCTTACGCCTCAGCCACTCCTGTAAGTCCGGGAAGGCCCGGAGCGCCAGCACATCTTGGAACCGCACGCTTTGCGCGGCCTGCAACTGCTCTGCCAGGTTGCTGAGGGAGGCCAGGAGCAGCAAGCAGTCCCCGCAGGGTGCTCTCCCACAGGCCATGCTGCCGGGAAACACTTCTTCAGGGCCTCCTGTGCAGCAAGTAAAGGCCGGTCTTGAGCCATCTTCTTCCGGAAAGCGCAGCGGCTCGCACTCTCACTCTATTTTATTTTTGGGTAGCCCAAGGCAACTTCTCTTTTATGAACAAATATAGGTAGCTGATAATGCTCAAGATGTCCTTTCGCAACAGTAGCATGCAGAAAGGTAAGAGCAATGACAATGGAAAAGGCATGAAAGCAGAGAATGAAGTCCTTCTTTGTCTTTTCTGCTATCAACAAAAGTCGAAGAATGAATTTAAACCAAAGGGCCATGGAATGACAATTCCATTTTATGGCATTCAGAAGGCAAAATACAGCCAGGCATGGTGGTGTATGCCTGTAATCCCAGTAACTTGAGTGGCTGAGGCAGGAGGATTGCAAGTTCAAAGCCAGCCTCAGCAACTTAGCAAGGCCTTGTCTCTAAATAAAATATAGAAAATGAATAGGGATATGGCTCAGTGGTTAAGTGCTCCTGGGTTCAATCCCTGGTTACCCCAAAAAGAATCAAAAACAAAAAAGAAGCAGCAAAATACAAATATTTTAAACACAGGGTTTACTACGACTAAACACAATGTTGGAGGATGAAGATGAAAACCCTGGAGCTGGGGCTGGGGATGTGGCTCAAGCGGTAGCGCGCTCGCCTGGCATGCGTGAGGCCCGGGTTCAATCCTCAGCACCACATACAAAGATGTTGTGTCTGCCGAAAACTAAAAAATAAATATTAAAAAAAAAATTCTCTCTCTCTCTCTAAAAAAAAAACAAAAACAAAACAAAAAACTTGGAGCTCTTTTATGCACCTCTGTCCCATTCAGTATTTGATGAAAAGCTTCCAAGGGAGAAGCAGCCTGCCTGGGGCTCCTCTCTCAGGTTTTTCTGGGGCAGAAGAAGGGCTGCCTCACAGTTACCTTTGTAAATAAGACATGCTTGCTGAATAATCTTAACTTCACTCACTTCTCTGCAAATTATTTCCAAATAATACTTCTAGCAATGCTAAAAACAATTATCAGAGAGAAACACTTCAATTCACAGTAAAGTGTTCTGAATCAGAATGGATTCAATTTAATTAAACAAACACTACCTACTCACTGGGGATATTTTTATTAAGGGCAGAGATTAAGGTCAGCAATGTAACTTCAGGCAATTACCAACTGCCTTGCATTTTCTTTACGTTATAGTCTAGCTAAGTCATGGTCCCTGGCATAGGGCACACATGCCCTGCTAGAGCACAGCCTCCAGGTGCCATGCCCACCAGGCTTGTGATCACTTCACCTGTCTGCACTGCAGTTTTTACTGACTTCCTCCATTAGACTGTGCGGTCACTCCATGTCTTAGTACCAGACACAATCTAAAGCTCAGATGTCTGTACAGTTAATTGCAAAGAGCCTTTACACACAGGACCTGATCACTCACCCAGTGTATGGGACATGTGCTATGTTTAAATGTTCGCATCCCTCCAAAATTCATGTTGAAGCGTCATCTCCAATGTAATGACACTAAGTGGGGCTTCAGAAGGTCATCGGTGTTTTATGAATGGGCTTGTCAGCGGCAAATTTGCCCCTTGTGCTGTGTGTGCACAATGTTCTTCTCTGGAGGATATAGCAACAGGGTACCACCTTGGAAGCAAATGCCCATGAACCTGGAAATGCTTTGCTTTGCCCTGGGATTTTCTGGCCTCTAGAACAATAAGAATGAATTTCTGTTCCTTATACTCATCCAGGTATTGTGTCATAGCAGCAGGAATGAAGTAGAACAGGGGGTATCAACCAGAAATACCTACAATGTAGCAAGTGGAATTTCTATAGGTGGAGATAGTATGCAGCCTAGTGGATGGATGTTCCAAGCAGAGGAGAGCACAGGAGTGAAACAGACTCAGAATAGTGGTGTCTAGCTGGTTCTAGCCCAACAATCCTAGGGACTACTCCTCAGGCTAGCAATACTTACACTGGGGACAGCGGGGCTTTTCTTGCGTTCAGGAATATCCGCCTTGTTGGGATTACTTGCATTCCCAAGCATGGGACTGGCTGGAGCAATTGCCTTTCCTCCCCCAGCACTGCCACCTGATTTCCGGGAAGGAATTCCATCTTCTTTGAGGTCACTATCTGCAGTGCTGGTCTGACTCCTCTTTGGATATGCCACAACTGAAGGAATAGCTGGTCCAGCTAAAAAAAAAAAAAAAGTTCATGCTTTAAAAGACAGAAAGTAGCTGATGCAGTGGCACAGGCTTGTAATCCCAGTGACTCAGGAAGCAGGAATTGCTACTTAATGAGTCCAGTCTCAAAATAAAATAACAATAATAATAAAAAGAGCTGGAGCTGTGGTTCAGTGGTAGAATGTCCTTGAGTTAAAAAAAAAAAAGGCAGTTTCACATATTATTCTGTGAAAAAATTTGTAAGATAATCTAAGATTCATCTAAAAAGTATAAAACAGTAAAATCCTTAAAATGGTTCCCATTTACATATAATATTGACCCTGCCCTATAAAATGAATCTGATTGCCAGTCACAGTGGCACATGTCTGTAATCTCAGTGACTCGGGAGGCTGAGACAGGAAGATTTCGAGTTAAAACTCAGCCTCAGCAACTCAGGGAGGCCCTGAGCAACCTGGCAAGACCCTGTTGCTAATAAAATATTTTTAAAAAGAGGTGGGGATGTGGCTTGGTGGTAAGCACCCCTGCGTTCAATCCTTAGTACCAAAAAACGAAAACAAAAACAAAAAAACCCCACAAACAGAATTTGATTTTAAATTTCGCTTACTAGGGGTTGGGGTTGTGGCTCAGCGGTAGTGCATCTGCCTGTGACAGGCATAGGGTTTGATTCTCAGAACTGTGTATAAATAAATAAAGGTCTATCAACAACTAAATATATATATATATATATATATATATATATATATATATATATATATATATATATATTTATATGTGTATATATATATATTTTTTTGAGGGGGGTGTTAAGGGTTTTAAAGAGAAATATGATGAGTTGTATGACAATTGAAAAGGGAGAAACATTCCAACCCCTTTTTTAAAATATGAGATTCTGAATGGAGATAGACACCAATCCACTCTACAGCCTCATTCCAATTTCACATTTTAGGGCTGGGGATGTGGCTCAAGCAGTAGCGCGCTCGCCTGGCATGCGTGCGGCCTGGGTTCGATCCTCAGCACCACATACCAACAAAAATGTTGTGTCCGCCGAGAACTAAAAAATATTAAAAAAAAAAAAATTCTCTCTCTCTCTCCCCTCTCTCACTCTCTTTAAAAAAAAAATTTCCCATTTTATTTGCACTTGTGTGTCTAATACTACACACTTTATCATATGTGTACATTCCTATGAGTACCACCAGTCAATTGTACACGACAGTTCTATTTCAAAGACCTTGTGGGGCCACCTTTTCATGGCCTCAGCCATCTTCCACCCCAATTCCCTGATCTTTAGCTCTGATAACCAATAACCTGTGCTCCATATCTATCATTCTGTCATTTCAAGAATGTTATATGAATATAATCAATAGCATGTGACTCGAGACTGTTCTTCCCACTCAGTATCCATCCACATCACTGTAGGTATCGAGGTTCCTTCCTATTTACTGTGCACCAGTTGGTGGTATGGAGGTAGCACACAGTCACATATATAAGTCTTTTCCTCATGAATTTATTGTTTGGTTATCATATTTAAAAAGACTTTTCCAGTCCAAGTTACAAAACTTTTTTTGACTTTTTTTTTTGTGGTGTTGGGGATTGAAACCAGGGCTTTATATATGCTAGACAAACACTAACACTGAGCTATGCTTATAGCTAAGGGATTTCATTTTTTGTATTTTCATATCATGAAGCCCAGTTGGAATTTATCCTTAGATAAGATGTGAGAAAGGGATCCAATTATTTTTTTCTGATTATTTCCAAATTGCTCATTATCAAATTTATTAATTAATAAATCAATTTCTTTTAAAACAAGACAAAGAATCCTTTGAAAGTCTGATTGAGATCACCCTTCTCAGGAAAGTGCATATATATACACACTGGGGTTTACACCTGGGCCCCACATTAGGAAGCACTGGGGGTCAGAGTGGTCCTTGGTCCTGTGGCTTGTGGTACAGAGGCAGAAGGACCTCAGTGCTTTTCAGTGGGCCTGCTTCACTGGGAGGCTCACTGGGGCCTGTCCTGCTCAGAGCACTTGAAAGACAGTGCTGGGGGCATTGTCAGAGCTTTCTTTTGCCAATTACTTCATCTCCAAAAAGAGTAAAAAAAAAAAAAAAAAAAAAAAAAAAAAAAAAAAAAAGCCAGGAACATGGTCAGTGATTTTTCTCTATAAATCAATTTCTGGAAATAGTCCTGCATGAACTTCCTTTTAATATTAGAAGGTACAAGAAAGGATTCTGAAATCCTTTGAAAATTATTATTAAAAAGACCACTCCAATGAGGTGGTTTAGTAGACAAGCCACAGGACCAGGGACCAAGTGTCTTGGGTTTTGCCCTGGGTATTCTTCACTTGCTCTGTGACCTCAGGAGACCTAGTGACCTTCCTTGACCTACTTCTTTATTGAAAAAATGGGGGACTGGTGAGTATATGGCATCAGGTCCAAAGCTCTTTTTATTTCTAGCATTTTATGAGAAGGGGAAAGGCATTAATACAGATAGAACCTATGGGCCTAAGGAAGAACAAACTTATTAAGGCAATGCCTAAAGAAATGAGAAAATTGAATTACTAGGTTTCTTTCAGCATTTAGGAACAATGCCCTTTAAATTGAATGATTTTAGGAAAAAAATGTGGGCATCTGCTAGCTTATTTCATCGGCAACTAACAAGAACACACAAGGCGACAGACCTGAATCCCCACTTCATTCATAGATGCTACAAAGCCTGGTGTCAGAATGGGTTCTGAGCTCAGTTCTACCCTGGCAGAGCAGACACTGCAACAGCTTCAGTCCAGCCAGGCATTGGCATGCACTGGCAGGAAGAGCAGTGGAAACCAAAGCAAAGTAGCCTCACTTTATTTTATTTTAGGTGTAGATGGACACAATACCTTTTATTTTATTTTATTTATTTTTATGTGATGCTGAGGATCGAGTCTAGTGCCTCACACATGCTTAAGCAAGCTCTCTGCCACTGAGCTACAACCCCAGCCAGCATCATTTTTAATGCAAAACCAAAGCATGTCTGGAATGCTTTGTGTAGCTCAGTTTCAAATCTCAAGATCAAAGAATGGAGGTAAAAAATGTCCAGAGAAGGGAAATGAAATGAACAAGGGATTAATGGGGAGTCCCACAGGAGGTCATTCTTTTAAATAGGACCAGGTCAGCCTGGGAAAGATCCCAATCCCAGGGGCTTGGGAGGCTAAGGCAGGAGGATCGCAAGTTCAAGGCCAGCCTCAGCAAAAGCAAGGCACTAAGCAACTCAGTGAGACTCCGTCTCTAAATAAAATACAAAAAAGTGCTGGGCATGTGGCTCATTGGTTGAGAGCCCCTTAATTCAATCCCTGGTACCAAAAAAGAAGAAAGAAAAAAAAAATTAGGACTAGGTCAATATAGATTTACTTTCTGAACCCTAGAATACTGGAGTTAAAGGAATACCCACAATTTTTACATTTACAGCTACACATATGCTAGCATCTCAAGAACCCAAAAGAGCTGCCTTAAAGGTAGAATAACCACAGGGGTAGATCAGCCAACCCATCGGGGCCTTCAGCTTCCAGCTTCCAGTGAAGTTTAAGAGTGAGGGTGGCTTAACCAAACCAACAACAAGAGTGAGGATGAGGATGACACCATAATAATTAAAGCCAATTAAGACAAAACTGAGGTACCATGGACTCCCTAAGGTTGCTTTAACCAACATGGTAGCTACTGGCCACATGTAGTTCTATGTATTTACTTTAAGTGAGATTTAAAAACACTGTTAAGTCCACTTGATTGGGCTGCACAGATATAGAACATTGTAAGAAGCACAGAGAATTCTACCAGAGAATGCTGTCCTACAAAGTAAAAACAAGGCAGGGGTGAAGAAGAGATGGATAGAACTCCAGACTACTAAGTCAGGGGTCTCAGAGGGTGAAAAGCCTTGGGGAGCTTCTGCCCAGCTGAGCCTTACCCAGCCAGAGTCCACCAAATCTGTCAAGGAGATAAGAGCCTTGATTGTGCCAGAACCTGAGAAAAGCCAGGCAGGCAATGCCACAAAGGAACTTCACACCAATTTCCACCCTGGCAGACCACAAGCAAAAAAAGGGTGCAGCCAGAACTGCTGAACAGCCTCAGACTTACCATGGTCACTGTACCGTCTCTGCTTCTGGCTGGAAGAAACACTTCTCTGCACTTTGTGGAGAGGAGATTGGCCAGTGCTGTTGCTGAGGTCACTGCTTGGCCGCACCTTAGCAAGTGAAAGGTTGCTGCTAGAACTGGAGTCGCTAGCGTCCAGCTACGGGAGAATGAGAAGAGCGGCAACCATACACGGACCCCAGTGGCTTGTCAGGAAGCTCAACTTCTCATGACCACACAGCTCTCATGAACATTCACTTAGAGAGGGGGCACAGCGATGTACAAGGTGACAACCCTAAACTCAGGCAAAAGCATTTTTCTGACTGCTGGGAAAACTCACAAAAGGTTATATATTAATGATCTTTCTAAGCTTTTTCAAACTAACGATGCTTTGTTTGCTTGATTTGACAAATCATTTCTAAACTATTAATTACTACAGGTTAATTTATGAATACTCCTATATATTTTAAGGCATTGTTATTTAAAGTTAAAATAGTAGCTCATAATGGTCACAGGAGTTAAGATTTGTTATTTGTAGGTAAACTTAAAAAATATTGCATCAAATGTTTTATATATTAAAAAAATAACCAAAGAAAATAGTTTATATAAACTGATCATTCATATAAAGGATATTTTAGCTCTTCCTCTTTGATTACTCTTACCTCTGAAGATTTTCTCCCCAACAACAAGTATGTAGCTGTGATTTCATCATATTTCATTTTACTGAGAGATTCTTGAATTTCTTCTTGTGAATATCCCATTCCTACCATAATATCTAAAAGAAGGGTATAATATAGTTTATGTGTTTTGTTTGCATAAGAAATCATCTGTTACAGAGTAAAATAATTTTCCTTATTTGACCTAAAAAAATCATACGCTTCCTAACATAAACAAATGGTTGAATGTGTTTCTGTTTCTGGTTACTGACGCAGGAAACTACAGATGGTAATTCATGAATGGGGCAGAACAGAGAAGCCAGACAGTATGTCTTGTACACATTTCTCATTATTCATACTTGAGGTGCGCATATAGGAGTGAAGACAACAAGTCATGTAAGTAGACATACACAAACATGTAGGCACAGAGGAATTACCTATTCTCTTCTGGTCTGAGATGTCTAGTTCTGGTTCAACAAAGGGTTTAAGCTCATCTTCCTCATGCCCTGCATTGATCCACCTGTCCTTCATGATTTGCTGTAAAGGTGAACGATTCATTAGCAGCATAAAATAAAATATCCCAATGACCACAATTTAGAAAAATTTATTTTCAACATTTTATTGATTACAGTTCAAAAGGTAACCTAAGCCAGGCATGGTGGCATGCACCTGTAATCCCAGCTATACAGGTGAAAGGTTGAGGCAGGAGGATGGCAGGATCTAGGCTAGACAGGCAATTTTGCAAGATCTGCCTCAAAATAAAATAAAAAGGGCTAGGGATGTAGCTCAGTGGCAGACTGCTTATCTAGGATGTGTGAGGCCCTGGGTTTGATCTCAGGTACCACCCTCCCCTCACCAAAAAGAGGTAACTTAAAGAAAAGAAATATATATTTTTTATTTCACTTCATGCTTAAAAAAAGCCCAGGAGAGATTTTAGTATGTCATACAAACCAAGCAAGTTCTGAAAATACTCATGACTCTCCAAGTCACTTGTATTATTACCTCTAGAGTGCCTCGCTTAATTGGGTTTAGCACCAGGAAGCGTTTGAGAAGGTTTTCACAGTCTGTGGACATGTAGAAAGGGATTCTGTATTTCCCTCGTAACACTCTCTCTCTAAGTTCCTTTGGGGATGTAGAGGAAAGAAAATGAGTCAACTTTAAGGTTAAAAAAAAGAAAAAAAAGAAAACCCATTAAAGCCCCCATACCAATATAACATAAAAACATCAATTCATACAACTTCATAAAAATCCTCTTAATTTGGAGAACATGGCTATACCAAATTCTTATACCTTCAGATTTTGCCCGTCAAAGGGAAGCGACCCGCTGACTAGGGTGTACAGAATCACGCCAAGACTCCACACGTCGACTTCCGGCCCGTCGTACTTCTTGCCCTGGAAAAGCTCTGGGGCTGCGTATGGAGGACTACCACAGAATGTGTCTAGCTTACTGCCAAGAGTGAACTCGTTGCTGAAACCAAAATCTGCTATTTTAATGTTCATATCTGCATCTAACAACAGATTTTCAGCCTAGAGGGAAAACACCAAGATAAACACGAAAGTTAACCAAAAAACAATTACAATTCTGACTCATTATGAGTCAGCATCCTCTCATGAAAACTTTTTGTAATGACATGAGATCGGTATCTCCTAATAATAAAAATGAGAAAACACTGCTTCTAGAGAAAAAGCAGGAGACAAATTAGAACTCTTAATTTTATAACATGAATAATTCAAAACACACATCAAATACAGATTAATTATAACAGTAATTTAAACATTCAATATACCCCCAAGATCAAGAAAAACACAATAACCTTTATGATTAACAATAAGGCTTTTAAAAAATATAGGCTCTTGCTTTAAGTAGACAGCTGTATTTCATAAAAACTGCTAGAGTTGAGAAATGGCTATTATTGGGAAGGGAGAAATCTCACTCAAGAGAAAAACCAGCCCCTTTCATTTACTTCAACCAACATGTACGAAGCAGTTACCACACAGCAGGGGTTGGACTGGTGATGGAAGTGTAAGGATGAGCCAGACAGGGCCCTGCCTCAGTTCAGAAGGGGAGAGAAGAAGGGCTGTGGTTGTAGCTCAGTGGTACAGTGCTTGCCTAGTGTGTGTAAAGCATTGGGTTTGATCCTCAGCACCACATAACAATAAATAAAATAAAGGTACTGTGTCCATCTACAACTAAAAAAAGTGGGAGAGGAGCAAGATAAGCAGCTGCCAGCTGCCGGAGACTCATGCACTGTGGCAGAGGTTCTACACACCAGGAGCTCAGCACTGGTGGGCAGGCAGCTTCCCAGAAGAAGTAAAATCAAGCCTGAGACAACTGATCGAAGAGGGTGGGTTTGCAGGTAGAACAGTCTGAAACCTATTCTTTCTAGAACCTGAAATCCTATGTGAGATGCACAGGTGGCCAGGCTGAAATGCAAAGGGCTGCCAAGTGACTTGTGCTTGAGAAGTATGGGTTTTCATTCTGAGGGAAAGAGGAAGCTACTGTGGAGTTGTTAAGCAGAGATGTGACAATCTTATTTATGTTTTCTAAAGACTACTCTGGATGCAATGTGGAAATCATACTGGTGAGGAAGGGGCAAAATCAGAAACAGAAGATGTTAGGAAGGAAGAGCTCAGGCTTTGGATATGCTGAGATGCCAAGGGGTGCTCAGGTAAAGAGGCTTTCATGCCACCTGCATCCTGGGAAGACACCAAAGGTCACTGGTACATAGGCAGCCACCGGAGCTCCTAGAATAAAATCAAATGCACTGAGGGTGGGCAGCAATAGGAGTCAGTAAGAGGACAGCTTGCATGAGAAGGGCACAGAGAAGAGTGCAAAGTCAAGACTGAGTATCTAGTAAATAACTGGAGAATGTGCTGTGAAGGTGGAAAGAGAGGGGTATTATATCTGGAAGGTACCTAACGGAGAAACTGGGATGAACTGCAATATGGGGTAAACTCCAGCATGTGGAATGTTCTTGGTGAGAAGGTGGAAGAGAAAGAGAGTAAAGGAAGAAACAGAGCGATGAGGCAGCAGACTGCACAGCCCTGCAGGGTACCACATTCCTGTAAAAAGGAGGGAAGTGAAGGCTGTCTGTGGGTGTGTTGGGCAGATGGGCCTGGTGGGAAAGTGCTCTGCCAGCCACACAACCTCTTCCTTCTCTGAGTAAGGGCAGAGGTGCAGGCCCACAGGAGGCCTCTAGCAGGACTGCTATTGGCAGAGGAGAATGCTCACTTGGGCAGAAAGGGTAAACACAGCACTGGAGATACTGTCCAGGGGCACCTGTGCACTTCCCGGGGATTTTTTTCTCTTTGGTTTTGACCACTGTGCTCCAGAGATCAACTACTAGCTGTCACTAAAACAGGAAATACTTTTAATAAACTTCACTTTTATTTTAATATTCCTTTCTATAATTTGATGAATAGGATTCAATTGTCATAGGATTTATTTTTTCCTCTTTAATAACACATCTAATACATGCCTCATTTGTGAAATAGCCACTGAGTGAGCTGAACATCCACTGAGCAAGGACACTTGGACGTACCTTGAGGTCTCTGTGAACGATCCGCTTTTGGTGGCAATACTGTACTGCAGACACGATCTAGGTGGGTAAGAGGAGAAGATTAGTTACTCCTGGTACAGATGTGTAATTAAGAGGAAAGCTTCGTGGGCTGGGGTTGTAGCGGTAGCGTGCTTGCCTAGCATGTGTGAGGCACTGGGTTCAATTCTCAGCACCACATATAAACAAATAAAGGCCCATTGACAACTAACAAATAAATAGCACTGGGGATGTGGTTGAGTGGTTAAGTGTTCCTAGTATCAATCCCTAGTATCAAAAATAAAACAAAAGATGAAAGCTTCATCAATGTTCCCATGTTAAAAAAAAAAAAAAAAATCCAAGCACTTGAATTGTGTGAATTTTTGAAAACAATTTTAAAAAATATTTTTCAGCTATAGATGAACTTCTTATTTATATTTATTTTATGTGGTCCTGAGGATGGAACCTAGTGCCTTACATGTGCGAGGCAAGTGCTCTGCCACTGAGCCACAACCCCAGGCCCCTGAAAACAATTTCTTATATTTTGAACTTTTCAATTTTGAGAATGTAAGGATGAAAGCAGGAAGGTAAATGTAAGGATTTTTTTCCAGTCTTCTCCAGTTTTCACTGAAGTCTTTTCTTTTTTTAAAATTTTTTATTTTTAAATATTTTTTTTTTTTTTAAAGAGAGAAAGAGAGAGAGAGAGAGAGAGAGAGAGAGAGAGAGAGAGAGAGGGAGGGAGGGAGGGAGGGAGAGGGAAGATTGTTTTTAATATTTATTTTTTTTTTAGTTTTCGGCGGACACAACATCTTTGTTTGTATGTGGTGCTGAGGATCGAACCCGGGCCGCACACATGCCAGGCGAACGCGCTACCGCTTGAGCCACATCCCCAGCCCCCACTGAAGTCTTTTCTTGGACTCTGTTAATATTCCACTTATTTTTCAGAGAGGACAGGCCCAGTGCTTCTGGGCACTTATCATGACCTGTGAGCTAACCCACCACCAACCAGCAGTGGCAGACCCTTCATCCGGGTGTCTGCTCAGCACCCCTCTTCCCTGCTTCTCCCCATAACACTCCCTTGTTCCTGTCAGCTAACGTTACTTACCTCTCCGGTGTCAGTTTCCTCTTTCTTAAAATGGAAGAATGGATGCTGATCATATGTGAACTATGAACTGTGAACATGCATCAACAAGGGCTCCACTCACTTTCAGAAAAGATGTGTTTTTCTTTAGCCAACTTGCAATTATTACTACAATTAACACTGTTAATTAAACAACTGTTTACTGACATTTCACAATTACTGGTAACTTTAAATAGTTGGAAGCTTTATATGCTCATTAAGGAAATTTTAAAAAATATAAAAAAATACATGTAAGTGTATGCCTACACTACCATCAAATATTGAATACCTCCTGTTATTTTGTTGTATTTGCTTCTAGTCTTTTTTTTTTGGTATTTTGCATTTGCATTTAGATGTACATGATTTTGTACATACAAAACTGGGATTACAATGAAAATACTGTTTGTTTTTCCAAATCACCATCATTCCAAAAATATAAACCAAATGGACACACTTATGCTGGACATAAAAGCATAGAGAGGACTGATGTATATTTTGGTTCAAAATAAGCAGAAAGGAGAAACTAGGTTGGGGTCAGAATGGGATAAATGCCAAAATCAGGGCTTCATTAAGAAGCTTTAGTACTTTATTTTCTAAAATTTTTTCTTAATACTTATTTTTTAGTTGTAACTGAACACAATATCTTTATTTTATTTATTTATTTTTATGTGGTGCTGATGATGGAACCCAGGGCCTGGCACGTACTAGGCAAGCGCTCTACCACTGAGCCACAACACCAGCCCCATGAATATTTATTTTAAATAAAGTACTAAAGCTTCATGGGGCTGGGGTTGTGGCTCAGCGGTAGAGCGCTCGCCTAGCATGTGCCAAGCCCTGGGTTTGATCCTCAGCACCACATAAAAATAAATAAATAAAATAAAGGTATTGTGTCAACTACAACCAAAAAATATTTAAAAAAAATTTCAGAATATGAGACCCACTCATAATCAAATAAAGGTCCAAACATTCCAATGCCAAAACATGGGTTTCAGAGCATGTATTAATCTGGATTAACACTACTGCTATTGAATTCTATCAACATGAAAACAGGGAGATGAAATAGCTTTGCTTTCCCAAACAAAATCTACCTATGACACAGGTAAATCTTACCTTACTGCTGCCTGGTCCCATTCAGCATTTATATTAGTTTTCCCTCTTATTTTTCCCCCCTCATATTGAGATTTCTTTTTGTAGGTTATTTTTAAATTCTGCTTTTGAATCACATTTGATAATTTCCTGTCCATTCCCAGTTCATTTCTCTTCCTTTAGCTCTAAACATCTCAAAGCTAACCTGTTGACACAATCCCTAAAAATATGCAACTTAAACCCACTGTTTTCTTGTGTTCTGTTATTAGCTAGAGGCATGCTGAGATTCTAGATGTTTTCTAGGTTAAAATAAGAATGTTAGCCTAATTCACTTTTGCTCACTCAAGAAAGGACAGAAACATCAACATTACCAGCCCACCAAGAAATAGATAAGAAAAGAAGATGTAGCCAGGAGTCTATTCCTTGTCTTGGAGAAGAGCAAGAGTGCAACCAAGCAACTGAGATGGCAGATGTAGTGAGGAGAATGGAAATGGTGAGCAGTGGGACAAGGGATCCTTTGAGGAGGAAGGTGGAACCAAGGGCCTCTGCATGGCACAAAAAGGATCACACCCAGCATCTTGTGCATGTAGAACACCTTACTCTTTGTCATAAATAGAAAAACTTAGACACTTTTTTTTTTAGTCAAAATTGTGATGATTTGTAGAAGGCACAGCAATTAGAAAGTAAAAACACAGTATTGCGCCTGGTGCTGCCAGGTCTGAAGGAGCTGTCTAAGGCCAGTAGCCACCAGAAGGGAGGACAGTCTTTCTATGTACACAAACCAACTAAAGGCACAAACAAATAAGCCATTTTTAGGTTCCTCAAACAGGCTTCACAATTTCTGCAGGGAATTTCAAATAAAAATCGGAGTAATTTTCACAACATAAATGTCCAAGTCTCTCTGACAAATCTGAGGGCTGGAGGTGGGGTGGTAGAGGTGGGGGGTTATGGTGTAGGTCCTCAACTGCTGCCTGCTCTGGCTACCTGGACATGCCCTTTCCCTATAATCAGACTACCCGTGCAAATCAGATTCTCTTGGATGGAAAGAAATTTAAGTTGAAGGAGGGAAAATCTCTTGGCTTAATTTAGGTGGCCAGTTTCTATTAAGAATAGAGTTATGGGGGCTGGGGTTGTGGCTCAGTGGTAGAATGCTCGCCTTGCACTGTGTGAGACCCTGGGTTCGATCCTCAGCACCACATACAAGAATAAACAAGTGAAATAAAAGTTTAGTTGTGTCCAACTACAACTAAAAATAAATATGTTTTTTTAAAAAAAGAATAGAGTTATGAAAAGGAACAGACTGGTTTTGTTTTCTAATAAAAATTTGAGTTTCCTTTCATGCACAACAGAATGAAACAATATTAGAAATAGAAAAACTACAGAATTCATCAAGTGTAATTTTATCTTTTTATGGCTAAAAAAAGGATCAGAGGGCTGGGAATGTGGCTCAAGTGGTAGCACGCTCGCCTGGCATGCGTGCGGCCCAGGTTCAATCCTCAGCACCACATACAAAGATGTTGTGTCCGCCAAGAACTAAAAAATAAATATTAGGGGCTGGGGATGTGGCTCAAGCGGTAGCGCGCTCGCCTGGCATGCGTGCGGCCCGGGTTCAATCCTCAGCACCACATACCAACAAAGATGTTGTGTCCGCCGAGAACCAAAAAAAATAAATAAATATTAAAAATTCTCTCTCTCCTCTCTCACTCTCTCTTTAAAAAAAAAATAAAAATAAATAAATATTTTAAAAAAATCTCTCTCTCTCCCCCCCACTCTCTCTTAAAAAAAAAAAAAAAAAAAAAAAGGACCAGAGAAGTTAAATGATAACCATAACCACAGTTAGTTGATTTCTTTCTTTTTTTCTTGGTGGTGACAGAGATAGAACACAGGGGTGCTCTACAAGTATCCCCAGGCCTTTCTGTTTTTTATTTTGAGACAGGGTCTTGCTAAGTTGTCCAGGTTGGTCTCTAACTTGTGATCCTCCTGCCTCAGTCTCCTGAGCAGCTGGGATTATAGTACGCACCACTATGCCCAGCTCAACTTTGATATTGAAAAGATTTTTAATTCAAAGTACTATTAGTAGCACTTTGAATTTAAACTTTTAAATTAAATTTAAGCAACAGCAAAAGTTAAGAAACTTATAGATGAACCCTTAACTATAAACACGAGACTAGCAAATCAAAGGAGACACTCTTAAGAGAAAACTAGAAAACCAGCTAAAATCACCTTTCCAAACATATGAAACTTTAAATAAAATCTCCTATTCATCCTGACAAACTTATAAGTGAATAAAACAAAAATTTAAAGGTTCTAAGAGAAATGAGGCCATACTGCCTTTTAAATACAGAATTTTAACTGTGAGAGCACTGAGTTAATTGATTGATTTATTTTTGATACTAGAGATTGAGCCCAGGGCTGTGTCCCTGCTATAAGCACATGCTTTACCTCAGAGTTACATCCCCAGCCCAGAATTAATTTAAAAGTAATAACGCACCTGTGCCTTTTCTTTTATTTAAGTCTGTTGGCAAATTATGGCCTATGTGCTCAATCGGCCCAGCCCTGGTTTTGCAAATAAACTTTCACTGGAATACAGTCACACTCGTTTGAGCCGTGGCTGCTCCTGTGCAACAGAGCAGAGTTTAGTTGCAACAGAAACCACATGGCCCATTGAGACTGAAATATGCATTGTCTGGTCTTTTCACAAAGAGCCTGCTGATCCCTGATCTTCACATTAGGACAATGCACTGATGAACACATTGTGTCACATCATCCCCTAATGGAACACCTAAAAACTTAAACTATGCAACAAATATATCACTTTTCATAACTTTAAATAAATGCCTATGTTTTTAGAGTTCTATTCTTTTGAGAATATTAACAGGTGAATAATTACTGAAAATATTCATTGATATTAGTAATGATAATACGTTAGATTATGATTTCCAACCTATTTTAATGCAATATTGAAATATTCTCAATATTGAAAACTTAGAATTTAAAGAGTTAAGACTAGTTTTGAAGTGAGAGAGCCTGGGTCTGAATCTATATCAGGTCTGCCATGTGACAGACATGAAAATACAGGGTAAACTGTTAAATCTTTACATGTCTTAAGTTTTTTTTATCTTTAGCAAATGAGCATTATGCTAATCCTTAATCCACAAGGCTGCTGCATGATTTACATTAATTTATACAAGTGTCTGGGAGGTGATGGTCAATTGATAAATGATTATTAATGGAGAGTTATGTCACCTTTATACTTAAAATCAGCTAATTAAAATTAGAGACTCTTTAAAGTGTGGGGTAAAGAAAAAACTAAGGGGCTGGGGATGTGGCTCAAGCGGTAGCATGCTCGCCTGGCATGTGTGTGGCCCGGGTTCGATCCTCAGCACCACATACCAACAAAGATGTTGTGTCCGCCAAAAACTAAAAAATAAACATTAAAATTCTCTCTCTCTCTCTCTCTCTCTCTCTCTCTCTCCCTCTCTCTCTCACTCTATCTTTAAAAAAAAAAAAAAAGAAAAAACTAAGTGAATTTTGGGACTGTGATATTCTTCTTGCTAAAAACTGAAATCGGGGGCTGGGGATGTGGCTCAAGCAGTAATGCGCTTGCCTGGCATGCGCAGGGCGCTGGGTTCGATCCTCAGCACCACATACAAATAAAATAAAGATGTTATGGGGGCTGGGGATGTGGCTCAAGCGGTAGCGCGCTCGCCTGGCATGCGTGCAGCCCGGGTTCGGTCCTCAGCACCACATACCAACAAAGATGTTGTGTCTGCCGAGAACTAAAAAAAAAAAAAAAAAAAAAATTAAAAAAAAAAAAAAGATGTTGTGTCCAATGAAAACTGAAGGAAAAAAAAACTGAAATAGTTTGCTTTTTAAAAATTTTTAAAAGGAGCACCCTACTATGCTTGGCTAAAATGGTTTTAATTAATGTAATCACAGGCATCTTCAAAAGATTGTAGATTTTGTTTTTGTTTTTTGTGGTACTAGGGATTTAACTCTGTGTGTGTGTGTGTATCTACAAATTTATTATTTTTAAAATCTAATTTATAATATTTATTTATTTATTTTAAAATTAACCCAGGGGTGCTTAACTACTGAGGCATAACTCCACAGCCTTTTAAAATATTTTACTTAGAGACAGGGTCTTGATGAGTTGATTAAGGCCTCACTAGTTGCTGAGGCTGAACTTGAACTCACACTCCTTCACAGCCTCACGAGATGCTGGGATTACTCAGGTGTGTAAACACAGTGCTTGGCTTTATTTTTTATTTTATGTTTTTTATGGTGCTGGGGATTGAACCTGGGGCCTTGTGGAAGCGAAGCAAACACTCTATCAATTGAGCTATATCTCCAGCCCTTATTTTTTATTTTTGAGACAGGGTCTCGCCAAGTTATCGAGGCTGGTCTTGACTTGCGATCCTCCTGTTTCAGCCTCATAAGCTGCTGGAATTACAGTCCTGCTCCATTGCACCTGGCAAAGCTCTAGATTTTTAAAGTTAAACTGCCAAAGGTCAATGTTTAGAGACTGATGTCTCAATTACAAAGCTCTGGGGAAACACATGGCTACCACTAACACCTGCCTCAGGCATGAAAGGTACTTAATATATATATATATATATATATATATATATATTTTTTTTTTTATGGTACTGGGGTTCAACCCATGGCCTTGTGCATGAGAAGCAAGCACTCTTCCAACTGAGATATATCCCCAGCCACTTAATAAATTTTTTTTTAATATTTATTTTTTAGTTTTTGGCGGACACAACATCTTTTGTTGGTATGTGGTGCTGAGGACTGAACCTGGGCCTCACGCATGCCAGGCGAGCGCGCTACCACTTGAGCCACATCCCCAGCCCCATTAATAATTTTTTTTAATATTTACTTTTTAGTTGTTGTAGGACATAATACCTTTATTTTACTTATTTATTTTTATGTGGTGCAGAGGATTGAATCCAGGGCCTTGCATGTGCTTAGGCAAGCACTCTACTGCTGAGCTACATCTCCAACCCCACTTAATAAATTTTTGTTGAACAAAATGGTCATCCTCTGCTCCACCCAATGGGTGTCATGAGCACTAATAGAGGCAAACACTTGTTTGCTTCAGGGTTTGTCAATATAAATTAAGTAAATTAATCAGCTAAAGATGTGAATTCATACCTGTCTAAATTTAGCTCTTGCTTCTTTTTCCTTCATTCTTCCATGTGCAACCAAATAGTCAAATACTTCACCTATAATTGAGAGAAATAAAAGGAGAAGTTTTACTTCTGAGCATTAATTTTCCCAGAAATTGTTAATGTTTCACTTTGAGTACTACTCTAAATTTTGGTGGTGGCAGGGAGACTGTATCCAGGAGTACTTTACCACTGACTTACATCCCCAGCCCTTTTTGAGACAGGGTCTCACTAAGTTGCTCAAGGCCTCACCAAGTTGCTGAGGCTGGCCTAGAACTTGTGATCTTCCTGACTCAGTCTCCTGAGTTGTTCCGATTACAGGTGTGTGTTACCATCCACAAATAATTTTTATTTTTTTATACCAGTATGAAGTTAGCCAGAAATATGTGGAATGTGAATTAAGCTAGGATAAAGTTTCACTGGGTATTTAAGTTCACCAGTAAAATCTTTAAGCTGGAGAAAAGCCTTAAAATTAAATTCTCATATGCTTAAATTATACAACTTCCATTTAATAGGTTTTTTTTCTAGGTTTTTTTTTCATTTTACATGTTTTCAATGTGCTTTATAAAAACTGAGCAATGAAAATGGAAAGTTAAAATGAATTAAATTATTTGGGTTAAAAGAAGCCGTTCTCCTTGTTGGATGATGGCCACAAAGTATTTCCTGAGTGTGTTAATTCATTCAACAAACATTTATTGAGTGCCTAGTAACTGCCAGGCACTGTCCCAGGTTCTGGAAAAATGCAACAGTGACTTTGGCAAAGCCCCTTGCCCCATGGAGTTTGCCTTTTAGTAGGGAGACAGTGAACAAGCATGCACCTAGTACATGAGAGGAACTGAAAGTGTGATGTAGAAAAGGTGGGAATAAACAGGAAGAATGTGAGCTTCCTTGCACTCTGCTGGGGACCTTAGAGAGTGAACAATGAATGTAGTTCTCTGAGAGGAAGAGTCTATGGTAAGTAGGAGAAAGAAGCAAGGGAGCCATGTGGCTAGTGAGGGATAAGCAACGGGGAGAGGGCAATTGTGGAGGACCCAAGAGGCTTTGGAAAAAACTCTGGCTTTACTGCAGATGAGACGAGAAGCAGAGATGAGAAAATGACTGACCTCTTAAAAAGATCAATGGATATAACAAGGGGAAGGAGTAAGCCAAGAGGAAGGACAGGGAACCAATTGGAAGACCTGTGCAAAAATCAAGCCAGGCATGACAGTAACGGCCCAGAGTGGGATGTGCAGTGGATGAGCAATGGGGCTCAGGACATAATGCAGATGACACTGGCAGAGCTCGCTATCCAACATTCAAGTGCATTTCCACACAGTGTTAACTCCTTGGGGAAGAGGAGGCACCTCAGAGAACACAGTATTAGTGCTAAGTGCTCATCAATTTAGAATGAGGAAACACCACCCCTGCAATCCACAGAAACAATCCTTATTTTAAAAATTTAAAGGAAGATGCTTTTGGGAACCATGTCTACCTAATAAGTGAAAGAAACATGGACCTCCATCAGCTTAGTGACAACATTCAACTAAAATATTCCGAGACTTAAAGTCATTCTGAATTATACATGAGTATCTTTGGCTTTAAAACTATTTACCCTAACTCTGAATAAATACATTTTAAATAATGGATGAGTAAAAATATTTCCATTTATCACTCAACTGCATGGTCTTTTAAAAGACTTTCCATATTAATTTACATTCACAATGCATTTAATTATGATGAATTGTGAGCTAAATGTCAATTCAGTAAAGTGTCAGCATTTTCTAAGTAAATGATCTTTCTATTTATAGAGAAGCATACATCGTCAAACAAGTGGTTAGCAAGTAAAAAAAAACTAAAGATGTGAAGATGCGTTATTATTATATATACAGAAGGCAGTCTGACTTAAAAAACAGCTCATTTGCTGTCATAGAGAAACAATGACAAAGTCTAAATATGTCAATATAATTTTTAAAAATTATATTGTTTTTATAAATTCCAAATGAATGGAACATAAACCTCTTATGAGATTTCTAGAATCACAAAGCACATTTACAATTACTAAGTTGTAAGTAAGGAATCCAACTTATAAGCCAGGAATGCAACCAAGATCTTTTTTATCCTTATTAAAAATGTATTAACACTCAGATTAAGCAGCTGAACTGAAAACATCTAAAGGCTGTTTACTAGAGAAAAAAAGCAGAGTGGCACTCCTGCCCAGGCCAGGGAACACACAATTGGTAAGACACTGGATAGAGCAGTTCAGAACGCCCTTAGCTCTAGTTCACATCCTGCAACCAACAAGCTATGGACCCTTGGCACAGCACAACCTTTTGGAGACTAGACTCTATAAAAATTTCGATAGCTACCCTGAGTTATTTATTTCTTTTCTTTTGCCTTGGATGATTTCTAAGATTCTTTGCAGTTCTAAAACTTTACGAGTCCACCAAATCAAAAGGTACCAAGCTGGAGGGGAAAGGGCAGTCAATTTATTTTTTAAAATAAAAAATAATAATTTTTTTTGCGTGTGTGCGTGGTGTGTGTGTGTGTGTGTGTGTGTGTGTGTGTGTGTGGTGGGGGCACCTTGAACAAGCCAAGCACTCTACCACTGAGCTACACCCCAGCTCAAGGGTAATCAATTTAATGAAGTGTTTGTGGTATGTCCTAGAGATTGACAGTGTTTGCTGAGGTGGTTACAAGAACTCCGTCAATGAAGTGCTGTTATAAATGCTGAGGGCTGTCAGCATGCCCACTGTGAAGCTCCCAGATGGATTACTCCTCTGGTCACAGAGCCAATGAGGGTCACTGGCTCAACTCACAATTCTTTTCCAAAGTCCATCCTCTTTCTACTAAACATGGATGCTTCTCAAGACATGTTTGTCTTGATTATAGAGCAATCTGTGGCCTGGGCACCTAAAATAGGTGGGAACAGAAAGCCATGACCAACAAACTGGAGAGACTACATGCTGTCATGACATGTTTGCTCCAGGTGGGGGGGTGTGACTCTAGAGCCTACCCAGTTTCCATTCCTCATTGGTAAAAGCCATGGCTTACAGCTTGGTCACATCATGGAATTGCTGTGAAAGTCAAAGAGGCCAGAGAGAATAAGCACCTTGAACAAGACCACACAAACAAGGAGGTTATAAGGGTTATTCTGTATAGTTTGCCTGTGGGATGAGCAAGTGCTGGAACTCCATACAGAGTTCAGCTCTTCCTCCCTCCCACTCCTCAAATTTGAAAAATCCCAACTAATTTCCCAAACTGCAAATTTAAAATATAAAATACAATTCAATTAAGAGTATGAAAGAGTGGTGCCAGAGGTACGCTTACAATAATTCTTTCTTTCCCAAAACAGGTTTAGAATCTTTTAACTTAATGGTTAACTTGGTACAATGAGGCTGTGATTCAACCTTCCATCCCCAGATTTTGCAACCTTGATCAAAGAACAAACAATAAAATAAAACTATGATTCTATAGAGTACAACTGGATTTATCTCCAGGAGTTTATAATTTCACAAATGCAGCCTAATTCTTATTTTTTAGTATCTGCTATGTGCTCAGCACAGTGCTAGAAGTAGGGAACACAAAAAAAGATGAATGGGAAAGCTTCTGCACTACATTGGCAGAGCAGCCCTATCAACCTCAACCCTGAAACCAGAGTCCTTATAAAAGACAGCAGCTGTATTCATGCACTGCTGATAGATAAAAAATCTAGTTTTTACAACCTTGTAGGCAAATAATTACTTGCCCTTAATCTTCATTTTAAAGAAAATCTGTCATTTGTACTGTAATCATCATTTCTAGCCTTTGCAAAGATGGACATCAATGATTTGAAAATCTGATAAAGAAAAGGATCTAACATGTAGTACACATTTTTTCCCAACACACTAATGTGTTCATATATTAAAAAATTCAAAACACCTGTGATAAAAGAGGTATGGCGTGTGTGTGTGTGTGTGTGTGCGCGCGCACGTGCACACACACACACACACACACACACACACACACACAAAGAACATTACTTGACCTTAAGGAGGAAGGAAACTCTGACACATGCCATGGTGCAGATAACCTTGAGGACATTATGCTAAGTGAAGCAAGCCAGGCACAAAGGACAAACACTGCATGATCCTATCATACTGCTACCTACAGTGTCAAACTCACAGAATCAGGAAGTAGAAGGCTGGCTTCCAGGGACTGAGGAAGAGGGAAATTAGCTGTTAGGGTTTAGTGGGAAGGGGTATGGCTTTAGTTTAGGAAAATGGAAAATTTCTGGAGATGGATATTCATGAGGGATGAACAGTAATGAGAATATGCCGAATGGCACTGAATCATACAGTTGAAAATGGTAAGACATTATGTGTTGAATATTTTACAACAATGCAAAAACCCAAGAACTTGGATATCATTATTGCTAATAGTGAAACACTTACTGCAATCCATAGAACTGCTAAGGGTCAGCTTTCTGACCCTATCCTAGAGTATTATAACTCTGGATGTTAAATAAAACCTTAACAATTACTTGCCTATGGGCAGTGTGCTGTGCATTCTTTTGAAAAAGAAGAAAAGCAACCCTGATTCACACAGATGTGCTTACCTCCACTTGCATACTCCATGATTAAGTAGAGTGTTTTTTCAGTTTCAATGACTTCAAACAACTTCACTGAGGAAGGGGAGAGGATGCAAGAGAAAAATAAAAACAAAAACAAAAACAGAAACAAAAGTCTTTAAGCATAAACCATGCACATACAAACTCCAACTATGAGAAGCAATTTTTCCCTGGCCTCTAAAATAATGTTCTCAGGAATTTTTCCCATACTAAAAGTTTTTACAAAAATAAAGAATTCTATAAAAATAAAGACCACTTCTAGGTGATCTGATGCTGTCAGGGTGCTGCCAAGTGTATGTGCTCTATTTCTTCTATCCCTGTCCCTGTTCCTATGTCTGTGTGGGCCAGCTGCACTCAGAAGCCTACCTTTCATACCTACTTCTCTCAGTTGGCAGGGGTGGCCCAGATCTACTCTGCACTGCAAGTATGAGTCTGCTTACTTGTCACCACAGCCTTACAGAGGTGATTCCAACTGAGACTTGCTGCTTAGGGAGCTTAACTCTCAAAGAACAAGGGTTTCTTCAACACTATGCTAAGGCCAGTAATGGAAAAAGGTAGAAGGGATTATGAGGCAATTAACTGAAAAAAACTTTTTTTATAAGAATGATTTTCAGGGCTGGGGTTATGGCTCAGTGGCAGAATGCTCGCCTAGCATGTGTGAGGCCCTGGGTTCAATCCTCAGCACCACAAATAAATAAAGGTATTGAGTGCAACTACCACTAAAAAAAAAATGAATAAAAAAAGATTGATTTTCAAGGGGATAGTATAATATTGTTCATTGTCACAGATTAAAATATACCTCTAAAGCTATCAAGTCATCATTTTACATATTTGCTTTGTTATACTGTCTTTAAAATTAAATTAATCCAAAAGAGGAGAGGTATGCTCATCTGTTATAGAGCAGGTGATTTTTCTGATGCCTCAGTAGAGTACTAGGTCAAAGTTCACAATGGCATAATCAATAAATGTCAGATGAACTGAAGAACAAAACCATCAGACCATTTCTTAGACTGGAATATGTTCAGATTTTAAGAAAAACCATTTGGGAAAGTTAAGGTATATGTGTTGATAAACCAACAAAAAAATGAAATTCTTTAATATTCTAATGCAAATTTTGGCTCTTATGGAGAAGGATTTTTATATTTTGGGTGCTGGGGATCAAACCAAGGGCCTCACACATGCCGGGCAAGCATTCTACCACTGAGCTACATCCCCAGCCCTGGAAAAATTATTGTAATACAATAGAAATTTAAAAAAATTTTAATATCAAAGATATTTATCATTTAATAAGTAGGAAATTCTATAACCAGGATACAATTTTAACTAATTAAAGGATAAATTAATATGTTAAAGTTAGTTCTAGGTAATAGTTTTGTTTTCTTGGTGAAAAATTGAAATGTGAAGCTCAGAACTGGCTGGCTAACCTCAAAGGGTTGAAATGAAAAGGGAAAAAAGGCAGCTTTCTTCCTGTTGTTACATTCCTTGCGATCTTTCTTCTCTTCAAGTATATACTTCATTGATTTCTGAGCTGTGCATTTGTTTCACATTTTAATTACTATCCCCTGACATAAGGATGATGGCTTGGTAGCATTTTTTGTTCTTTGTATATACAAAACAACAATGCCCTTAAGTGATGGTAGCTGACTGGACGACACAAGGTATACTCCCTTTTTCAAGTCCACAGTCGAGTCCAGCTCTGAGTAAGGACTCTGTGGTTCCACGTTGTCCTTCTGTCCTTATGCCTAGCTGTGCACAGCCTGTCCTCAACACTACACACCAGCCCTCTCACTTAGACTGTAGTTGCTACTACTATATAAAATGGAGTAATATTATTTAAAAAGCCCTATTATGATATATATGACAACAAAATTGTCATTGGGATACATGTCAGTGTTAGATAATTTGCATATTTAATCTTGTTGCAACAATTACTACAAGGGCAGCAAAACCATATTACTTCATTTTTAAACACCTGGCAATGTTGTGTACACAGAAGACACATAAAATAAATCTCTTTTTAAATAAAATTCCTATAAAAATGTCATTAGATAATAACTATCCCCCCTGCACCACCCCACTTTTTGGCAGTATTGGGAATTTGACCCAGCAGCACTCAACCACTGAGCTACATCCCCATTTTTTAAAAAATTTGAGTCAGGGATTCACTAAATTGCTGAGGCTAGCCTTAAACTTGTGGTCCTCAGCCTCATGAGTTGCTGGGATTATAGGCATGCACTACAGTCCCTGGCTTCTAGTACCCCATCTTTTTTTTTTTTGTATTGTTTTGGTTGTGCTGGGAATTGGACCCAGGGCCTTATAATTCGAGGCAAGCACTCTACCAGCTGAGGTATATCCCCAGCAAGTATCCCATCTTTTAAATGTGATTCAGCATACAAGTATTTTGTAGTAACACAATCACAGCAAAAAAATTATATCTTTGAAAATATTATTCTTTCTATAATTCCATTCTATTAATGAAATACAATTATATTTTCTAATACATTAAAAAATTAGAAAATTATAGTCTTGACTATGGATGTTTCTACTACATTAAAACTTTAAATTCTGATGCTTATTTAATGCCTGAGCTTTTAACCTGTCTTCAGTAATTTTGAAAGGCTAATACAAATGATCAACTTGTATACATAATTTATTAAAAGTGTACCTGGGCTGAAGATTGGGAAGGAGTGTCCTATCATGTCCTATCACTTTGGGAATACCTGTTTAGTTTTATGACATACTTTTCAAGAATGCATTTAGACCCAAAAATATTTAAGAAAGCAGAAAGTACCTATGTTTGGATGATTTAAAATCTTCATTATTCTTACTTCTCTGAAGAGCTAAAAAAAAAAAAAAGAAAAAGAAAAAAAAAAGAAAGACAACCCCCCATGTTATTAAACATACTTCACTGTTGCAAAAGAAATTTAAATTTTCTCTTAGATGCTGATTTGTAGCTAATATTTATTGTCCCATACCTAAGACTAACATGAAAGTCTGGAGTAACTCTGAAGTAGGTTTGTAACCTATTACCAAACATTATTTCCAAATGCTTTCATTTATGGATAACAGCAGTGATTCCAAAGGGGAGAGTACCAGACTCTTAAATTCTCTTTGTGATCTTGAAAACAGCTCGGACTTAAGTTTAATCGCAGGCTAAATCACAGGTTAAAGTTTAATTGCTAAGTTGCTGAGGCTGGCCTGTGATTAAACTTAGTTTGATTCAGCATCTATTCAGGAATTTCACTTCTGTGAATCAAACTCATGCAGTCCCAGGAACTACATCGTCAGCATATGAGATTAACAATTCCAAGAGTTATATGACAATATTCTGAACAAAACCAACATGGGAATCCTCATTGGAGATGATGAGTAATGCAGCATGGAGGCTGCTAGAGTGCAGTATTAGAAACTCTTGTGAGCCAGGCACCTCCAGGGACATGCAGTTGTGGAGTACCCCTTTCATGCTGACTTCAGACTTGGCTCTATTACTTGCTGTGGCCAATGCAACATTAGCAGATTTGAAGCAAGCAGAGGGTGGATAAAATGCATGGGCATTAGGAACTGCTCTCTTGCGATGATGTGAAGAAGCAGGTCTAGTCTCTTTGATGATGAAAGGTAGTACATACAAAGAAGGACCCAATGTCCTGAGTCCAACCCCTGCCAGCTGAACAAAGCCATACTAGTGAACCCAGGTGAGACCTCCAATTTGGATACCATATGGGGACAGCATGGGATGCTGCATTCAGAACTAAACCCTGTCCATGGCCTGACAGCCCTATACTTTGCAGCTTCTGTCCTTCATTATTATCCTTCATTATGTCCTTCCAGCATCCATACCAGGCACCCTGACTCTTTTTAGTTGCTAGAACATGCTAAGTTAAAGTCTCTTCTTTTCACTGTTCAAGTCTTGGGCAGATTCTCAGAAGCTCTCTGGGTAAGTCTCCTTTGTTTTATAACAGAACCATCTATTCACTTTTTCCTTAGAATGTCTTTTTAGGTTGTGATTATGCATTTTTTTTAATATTTATTTTTCAGTTTGTGGCAGACACAACATCTTTATTTGTATGTGGTGCTGAGGATCGAACCCGGGCCACACGCATGCCAGGCGAGCGCGCTACCGCTTGAGCCACATCCCCAGCCCCGATTATGCATTTTTGTACACCTGTTTATTATAACCTTTTCATCCACAGGAGCCTGAAACCAAGCCTGGCACCTAACAGAACACAATTTGTTTGATAAAAGCCTGCAAGTAAGTACTAAATACCAAGAAGTGTGGTGTGAGCCTGCCTCCATGGCATTCTAATGGCCACAGGGCTTCAATCCTGTTAGAAGAACGGATGCTTGCTACAGAGCTGTTGCTACTCTGCTTGCTGGCAGGACAGCAGGTCAAATGAAGGCAATTATTTTTTAATTCCTATTAGTAGTGCAGTATGATTGAAACAAAGTGAATCAAAGTCAAGACCAGGGGAAAGATGAAATGTTGTAAAAATTCAAGAAAGGAGGGTCTTACTTCTGTCTAAGGATTTATGCAGACTTAAAAAGGATGTCTACCTCCGAATAAGGGGTTTATGTGTGCTGAGTAAGTGAAGATGGAGAGATGTGACCAATTCAGGCATTTAAGGAAGACCAAGCAATCCCATTCTGGTCAGAGCAGTGTTTCCACGTGGGAACTCCTGGCTACCCACACCAGTCAACAGGGTGTTTGGGGCAAAGTACAGATTCCTGGTCCTACTTACCATTCCATGTGAAATGGGGTATGAGAATCTTTGTGTGTGTGTGTGTGTGTGTGTGTGTGTGTGTGTGTGGTGTGTGGTGTGTGTCCTAGGGACTAAACCCAGGGCTTCGTGCATGCAAGTGCTTTACCACTGAACAACATACCCTGCCCCTTTTTTGTTTCATTTTGAGACAGGGTCTCACTAAATTGCACAGGCAGGCCTTGAATTTGTGATACTCCTGCCTCAGCCTCCCAAGTAGCCACCATACTAGGTAGAATACTTTTTTTTTTTTTTAAAGAGAGAGAGAGAGAGAGAGAGAGAGAGAGAGAGGGAGGGAGGGAGGGGGAGGGAGAGAGAGAGAATTTTTTAATCTTTATTTTTTAGTTTTTGGCGGGCACAACATCTTTGTTTTTGTATGTGGTGCTGAGAATCGAACCCGGGCCGCACGCATTTCAGGCGAGCGTGCTACCACTTGAGCCACATCCCCAGCCCGGCAGAATAATACTTTTCAACAAGCACTTCATTTCAAAATGTCCACAATTCCTCCCCTTAAAAGGTAGGGCTACCGGGGATGGCAGTGCATGCCTATAATCTCCTCTAATCTAGAGGCTGAGGTAGAAGGATCAAAAGTTCAAAGCCAGCCTGGGCAATTTGGCAAGACCCTATATCAAAAGAAAAGAAAAAGGGCTGGAGATGTAACTCAATGGTAGAGTGCTTGCTAGCATGCACAGGCCCTTGATTCAATCCCCAATAGGGGGTAGATGGCGGGGGTGGGGGGTGCTAACCTTAGTTACTTGCTTCTAACCAACAAAATGTGGCAAAAGCAAAGAAGGGGGGCCCTTTGAAGGCCAACAAGGTCCCAGACAGTACTCCCTTCTTGCTCTCAGATTACTTGCTTGAGCATCATGAGAACATTCAAGCACCACTGTGGATAGGCCCATATGGCAAAGCAGTAAGTCCACATGCCCACAATCAGTGGTGAACTCAAGTCCCAGCAACAGCCATGTGAAAGCACCCTCTCTCGCAAACATCTGCCGGCTCCAAGCAAGCCTTCAGATGATGGCAGCTGGGCTGACGTCCAACCAAAACCTCTTGAGACAGCTGAGTCTGAGTTGTTAGACAACACATAAAAGTTTGAAAACCTTTATGTTAAAGTAGGAGCCAAGGATTCATGCTGTAAAACCCATCAGGAAGGGACCAGAGTTCCTAGCAGGGTAGAGTCAGGACATTACCACACTAACATCACATATTTCTCTATCAGAATTATGTACTAGGTAGAAACTGGCAAGCGGCAAATGAGTTAATAAACTCTATGCCAAATTACACAAGGACAGTCAGGGGCAGAAGCTAACAGTCACCCAGTCCCTCCAGCGTGTGAAGTAGTTAGATACTTCACATCTATGATCTCACCTAAATTCTACAAGTTGAAGGGGGATATAATCATCCCTACTTCACAGAGAAGACAGACAAGAAAGGCTAAGCATCTGTCTAGAGACTGAGTTGTTGGGACTCAAAGATCCACACTCTAAGGCTGTTGTCCTAGAAACTGACAACCAGAATAATTAAACAACTTACAAATATATGCTGCTGACACAGAAGATCAAGAGCAACTTGTGGTCTCTGGCACAGAAGCTTTTTAGAAGTTGATAATTTGCATACAAGTAAGATAAAAAGATGCCAGCTATTTCACAATCTGTGAACCTGATAGATCATTAAACGTGAACAGGAATAATTTATTAAAAGGAAAACATGCACTTTAAGAAGAGTTCCTATAAGGGACCATACAACATATTTTTAAGTTCTGTTATCTTATTTTTCTACACTTAAAGAGACACTAGTTGTAAAAAAAAAAAAAAAATCAAAAGCACAGAAATAGATAACATTAAAGAATTCTTCCCTCACTGATTAATCTGCGTCCTCAACACATTTTCACATACCTTTGAAGAGAGGTACAGGATCCTGGTGAAGAGAGTATCAATCACCCTAAGCCTATTGTGTCAGAGGAGTAAAGAAATGTCCCTACAGCCAGGACTTGATATGCACAGGTGTTATCTTTGGAAAAAGACAGTTTTAACCAACAATATGAAAATAAAATGGAATATAAAAGAACATGAGGGAATTACAGATACAACATTGGTCTAATTACCATGCCATGTATTTAGGTTCCCTTCTCTGGGTATACAGGTATGGGACAGAACAGAGGGCTGCTGAGTGGCAGGCTGAATGACACCTCAGGTGCTAGAAATCATGGCAGGAGACACAATGACATCAAACCTCTTCTTTGGAAGAGGAGATACCCAGAAGTAAAGGGAGGAGGAGTGGCCCAAGCACACACCCTGTTCTGCACCTCAACTCCTGCAGCCTGCCCACTAAAGTGCCTTCCCCTCTTCTGCCCTGGTGGAAGCTGGCAGCCTAATTTTCCTAGAAAGCTGAATCAGAGCATCTAGGCATGGGGACCTTGTCCTGAAAACAAGAGCCCATGAGTGATGACATATCCTCTTTACCCATTTTCTTTGCTTGTCTCTCGGACTCCGCCAACCCTTCTCACATTGTATTGAAAAAGAGATGAGAGTGTCTCTTTACCCTTATTTTTTCCTGGGAAAAATCAGCTTAGGTGAAAGATATCTAGAAATGGACATTCTAGTATCTTCTAGTGGAATGACTTAATCTCTATCTAGTCACCTATGATCCAGTTCTTATGTACACGACACTCAGTTCTGTGCTTCTGTGCCTTGCTCTTGACAGCCAAGAGTCTTGGGATACTTGTGGACAACCAGAGATTTAAAAAAAGGGAAGCCTGGTACAATGGCAAATGCATGTAGTCCCAGCAATGTGGGAGGCTGGGGCAAGAGGACTGCAATTTTAAGCTCAGCATGGGCAACTTAGTGAGACCCGGTCTCAAAATAAAAAATTATAAGGGCTGGGGGTATAGCTCAGTGGTAGAATGTCCCTGGATTCAATCCACAGTATCCCCCCCCCCAAACAAACAAGCAAACAAACAAATAAAAAAATGAAGAGAAAAAGGAAAACCAGAAGAAGAAATAAGATCACTTTAAACAAAAACAAATTACAGTTGGTGTTTTAAATATTTAGAAATGAGAAAGAAAAAATAACAGCCACCACATTCGCAAAAAAAGAACATGATTGTACTGAAGAAAGATCACTGGCTTGGGGATGAATTATGGTATCAGAAAGAAATTCAAAAAAAGGGTTGGAGGGCTGGGGATGTGGCTCAAGCGGTAGTACGCTCGCCTGGCATGCGTGCGGCCCGGGTTCAATCCTCAGCACCACATACCAACAAAGATGTTGTGTCTGCCCATAACTAAAATAAATAAATAAATATGTTTTAAAAAAAGGGTTGGAAAGCAGTCAGTGAAATCTTTCAGAAAGCAGTATAAATTCAGATATGAAAATTAAAACCTGAGAATTTCTATGTAGAAGGTATAATTTATGATACACAGGACTTGAGCAGTAAATGAATAGAGGACAGGAGGGAACTACGAGGGACTAACCAGAGATTCACAGAACTGCACCATGTTAATTTCCAACTGTGAGGCTTCAGAGTGCTCAGTATAGTAAGTGTATCTGAACCTGCTGTCTCTTCATCTCTTCCCTGGCTTACTAGGTCACTCATGGCCTGAAGAGTAAGTCATAAAGTCGTCTGTGTTTCTAATGTAGCTCAGATTTATACCTATATGTATTTTCTTTTAAGAGAGAGAGAGAGAGAGACAGAGAGGGAGGGAATATTTTTTAATATTTATTTTTTTTAAGTTTTTTGCAGACACAACATCTTTGTTTTTATGTGGTGCTGAGGATCGAACCCGGGCCGCACGCATGCCAGGCCGAGCGCGCTACTGCTTGAGCCACATCCCCAGCCCCCTATATGTATTTTTAAAATATGAACATAAAATATAAAAATGGTCATTGTGAAGTGAACCAGAATAATCACTTCTGATGAACAAATGTGTGTAGGTGCTGTGGGAGAGAGTGTGTACAGATGGAAACTCCACACTGCAGAGCAGAGGAAAGGAGTGACAGGTCACAATGAGTACACAAGAAAACCCATGCAACTGATCCCTACCTCTTAACACACACGACTGTCAGGTGATTTAAAGATCATAAAACTTTGAAGACAACAGACAAGGATCTTTATGATGCAGGTTGGGAAGAACTTCTTAAAGAAGACACAAAAAGTACAAACCATAAGAGAAAATCAATTGCATGGAAACTAGGAACCTTTTTGAAAGTTTTCACCATAAAGAAATGATAAATGTCTGAGGTGATATGTTTAGCCTTATCTAAACACTACAAAATGCAGACATGCATCAAAATATCCTATTAATATGTAGTATTTTTGTTTTATTTATCAGTTTAAAAATTAAATTTTTAAAATGGTTAGCCTGGCATAATGCAGCACAACTATAATTCCAGTGACTCAGGAGGCTGAGGCAAGAGAATTGCAAGTGCAAGGCCAGCTTCAGCAACTTAGCGAGGCTCTAAGCAACTCAGTGAGTCCATGTCTCAAAATTAAAATAAAAAGAGCTGTGGTTGTAGCTCAGTGATTAAGCACCCCTGAGTTCAATTTTTAATTATCCACCCACCCCTGCCACAAAAGAAAAGGTTAAAAAAAGATAACAAACAAAACAAAACAAAACAAAACAAAAATAGGAACCTTTGCTTCATTGAAAATACCATCAAGAAAGTGAGAAGATAAACCATCAAGTGGCAGATATTTGCCATACACAACAGTATCCAGAATATAAAATGACCTAAAAGGAGTAAGGGGGAAAAAAAGAAAAAACACTAGAAATTGAAAAAAAGTTGGGAAAAGTAGCGCGTATCTGTAATTGCTGGGACTACATGAGCCACTGCACTAGGCTTCCCTTTCGTTTTGGGTGGTGTTTTTTTTTTTTTTTTTTTTTTTTTTTGCTTTGAGATGCTGGGGATTGAACCCAGGGTCTTGTGCATGCAAGACAAGCACTCTACCAACTGAGCTATATCCCATCCCTCGCTTTCATTGTAATCTCTGGTTATCAACAAATATCCTAAGTCTCTTGGCTGTCCAAGGGCAAGGTACAGATACTCAGGAGGCTGAGACAAGGGGATCTCAAATTTCAGTTGAGAACTTCGTTGGGGGAAAGGAGAATGGGCTGGGGGTGCAGCTCAGTGGTAGAGCACCCCTGGTACCAACCCCTAGTACCACACACACCCCTGAACAAAAGACTCGAGCAGGCACTCACAGAAGAAACAAAGGCATACACAGATGTACTCTAACCAGTAATGCTGAATTAAAGTTAGAATCAGTTTTATACCCACCAGAATGGTGGCAAGAATTCAGAAATCAGAGAAAATCAAACTGACAAGGATGCAATATTACTCACACCCTCTCTTCTATGCCTCTAGTGGGACTATAAATTAGCACAACAATTCTAGAAATAATTCTGTCCTTTAATGAATAAGGATGTGTACACTCTGTAAGCTAAGACTCAACTCCTGAGTCAGTGTCCTTAAGAAACTCTAGCACAATTGTACCAAGGCACATAAAGAATGGCTGGCAGCATGTTTGTGATACAGACAGCTGTCAGCAATCCAAAGGCCCCTGAACTACAGTTTATATAACACGTATGGCTCATTCACATGCAATCTTTTGTATTTTTAAATTTTTTTCTTTTTAGTTATAGATGGACACAATACCTTTATTTTATTTGTTTATTTTTATGTGGTGCTGAGGATGAAACCTAGTTCTTTATGCATACTAGGCAAGTGCTCTACAGCCCCATCCCCACATGTAATCTTGAGCATGGACATAGCAATGAAAGGAGATTATAGAGTACAGTGCAGGAGGGCAGAGGAAAAAGCAAAAGCAAACAGGAAGAGAACACATGTAGCATGATTCCACTTATACACCACAGGTACACTTAGAAATGTATTTGCCTAGGAAGATTCTAAAGAATTCGCCTATATTCACTGTATTGATGAGGGAACCACGTGGTAAAACTGAAGAAAAACGAAGAAAACAGTAACTCAAAATCCTTGTTAGTGGTTACCTGGCAGATAGGAAATGAAGAGGAGGCTCAGGTTGGGGAGGGCTCAATATGGGACTGATTTAAGACAATGCTGAAGGTCTGTTTCTTGAGTCAGGTGGTATGTGGTTGGTTCATTCAGTATATATGTAAATGAACACATCTACATCCTAAACATGGAACATTCTTTTGTGCAGTACTTAATAAAAACTAAAAACTCAATTTTAAAAAGTTGCTTAGATTTTTCTGATTAATATAATGAAGTTGTTTTTTTTTTTTTAGAGAGAGAGAGAGAGATTTTTTTTTTTAATATTTATTTTTTAGTTTTCGGCGGACACAACATCTTTGTTTGTATGTGGTGCTGAGGATCAAACCCGGGCCGCATGCATGCCAGGCGAGCGCACTACTGCTTGAGCCACATCCCCAGCCCATGAAGCATGTTTTTTGAACATTAAGAGTAGCAGTGCCTGGGCTTGGTAGCACAAGCCTGTAATCCCAGCAACTCAGGAAGCCGAGGCAGGAGAATCCCAAGTTAAAGATATCAGCCTATAATAAATGAATTCAGCAAAGTGGCAGGATATAAAATCAACACGCATAAATCAAAGGCATTCCTGTATATCAGCGACAAATCTTCTGAACTGGAAATGAGGAAAACCACCCCATTCACAATATCCTCAAAAAAATTAAAATACTTGGGAATCAACCTAACAAAAGAGGTGAAAGATTTATACAATGAAAACTACAGAACCCTAAAGAGAGAAATTGAAGAAGATCTTAGAAGATGGAAAAATATACCCTGTTCATGGATAGGCAGAACTAACATCATCAAAATGGCGATATTACCAAAAGTTCTCTATAGGTTCAATGCAATGCCAATCAAAATCCCAACGGCATTTCTTGTAGAAATAGATAAAGCAATCATAAAATTCATATGGAAAAATAAAAGACCCAAAAATAGCAAAAGCAATTCTAAGCAGGAAGTGTGAATCAGGAGGTGTAGCGATACCAGATTTCAAACTGTACTACAGAGCAATAGTAACAAAAACAGCATGGTACTGGTACCAAAACAGGCGGGTGGACCAATGGTATAGAATAGAGGACACAGAAACCAATCCACAAAATTACAACTATCTTATATTCGATAAAGGGGCTAAAAGCATGCAATGGAGGAAGGATAGCATCTTCAACAAATGGTGCTGGGAAAACTGGAAATCCATATGCAACAAAATGAAACTGAATCCCCTTCTCTCGCCATGCACAAAAGTTAACTCAAAATGGATCAAGGAGCTTGATATCAAATCAGAGACTCTGCGTCTGATAGAAGAAAAAGTTGGCTCCGATCTACATATTGTGGGGTCGGGCTCCAAATTCCTTAATAGGACACCCATAGCACAAGAGTTAATAACAAGAATCAACAAATGGGACTTACTTAAACTAAAAAGTTTTTTCTCAGCAAGAGGAACAATAAGAGAGGTAAATAGGGAGCCTACACCATGGGAACAAATTTTTACTCCTCACACTTCAGATAGAGCCCTAATATCCAGAGTATACAAAGAACTCAAAAATTAAACAATCAGATAACAAATAACCCAATCAACAAATGGGCCAAGGACCTGAACAGACACTTCTCAGAGGAGGACATACAATCAATCAACAAGTACATGAAAAAATGCTCATCATCTCTAGCAGTCAGAGAAATGCAAATCAAAACCACCCTAAGACACCATCTCACTCCAGTAAGATTGGCAGCCATTATGAAGTCAAACAACAAGTGCTGGCAAGGATGTGGGGAAAAGGGTACTCTTGTACATTGCTTGTGGGACTGCAAATTGGTGCGGCCAATTTGGAAAGCAGTATGGAGATTCCTGGGAAAGCTGGGAATGGAACCATCATTTGACCCAGCTATTGCCCTTCTCGGACTATTCCCTGAAGACCTTAAAAGAGCATACTACAGGGATACTGCCACATCGATGTTCATAGCAGCACAATTCACAATAGCTAGACTGTGGAACCAACCCAGATGCCCTTCAATAGATGAATGGATAAAAAAAAAAATGTGTCATTTATACACAATGGAGTATTATGCAGCACTAAAAAATGACAAAATCATAGAATTTGCAGGGATATGGATGGCACTAGAGCAGATTATGCTAAGTGAAGCTAGCCAATCCCTAAAAAACAAATGCCAAATATCTTCTTTGATATAATGAGAGCAACTAAGAACAGAGCAGGGAGGAAGAGCAGGAGGAAAAGATTAACATTAAACAGAGACATGAGGTGGGAGGGAAAGGGAGAGAAAAGGGAAACTGCATGGAAATGGAAGGAGACCCTCATTGTTATACAAAATTACATATAAGAGGTTGTGAGGGGAATGGGAAAAAAAAAAACAAGGAGAGAAATGAATTACAGTAGATGGGGTAGAGAGAGAAGATGGGAGGGGAGGGGAGGGGGGATAGTAGAGGATAGGAAAGGTAGCAGAATACAAGTTACTAATATGGCATTATGTAAAAATGTGGATGTGTAACTGATGTGATTCTGCAGTCTGTATTTGGGGTAAAAATGGGAGTTCATAACCCACTTGAATCTAATGTATGAAATATGATATGTCAAGAGCTTTGTAATGTTTTGAACAACCAATAAAAAAATAAAATTATTTAAAAAAAAGAAGATATCAGCCTAGCAATTTAGTGAGGTCTTTTTTTTTTTTTAAAGAGAGAGTGAGAGAGGAGAGAGAGAGGAGAGAGAGAGAGAGAGAGAGAGAGAGAGAGAGAGAGAGAGAATTTTTTTTTAATATTTATTTTTTTTTAGTTCTCGGCGGACACAACATCTTTGTTGGCATGTGGTGCTGAGGATCGAACCCGGGCTGCACGCATGCCAGGTGAGCGCGCTACCGCTTGAGCCACATCCCCAGCCCTTTAGTGAGGTCTTAAACAACTTAGTGAGACCCTGTCTCAAAATAAAAGGACTGGGGGTGTGGCCCAGTGGTAAAGCACCCCTGGGTTCAATCCCCAGTACCAAAAAAGAATAGCAGCAAAGTTGTTTTTTTTTTTTTTTTCATGATCAAATAGTTCAAAGACAAACTTTGCAATTCTATCCTTCAAAACCGATGTTCTGGTGGTCAAGCTTCCTACAATCAGTGCAACACCAGGAGAATTAATTTAGTATGAAAATAAATTTGGTACTAACAAAACAAACAGATTTCAGTGGACATCTATCACATGTGAGCTGCATGTCAATTCAGTTCTGCCATAGGGAAGATGATCATGGCAAAGGAAGCTATGTGGAGTTAGGATTAGGGTCTGATTCTGCTCAGTCATGTACTCATTGGGTACTGAACAAGCTTCAAAACTGTAGAGCTTCAACCTACCCATCTTCAAAACAGATTAATAAAATAACTATTTCACAGGACTACTGTGAAAAGGACATTCAGAGGGGCAGGTTGAATGTATAGTTATGAAGAAGTTTACCTCTGGACCCATAGTAGCTGGTCCCAGCCTGGTTGCCACCACTCTCTGAATCTAGGTGACTGGAATCCATGGTCCTGTCACCTGGCAGTGGAGGAATACACCATGCAGAGGGCATGGAACAGGATCTGCACACAACGAGCCCTAGATACAGGATGGGGATTCTAGCTGATGTCACTGCTGTAATCTCCTGGTTCCAAAGTCTTACTCAGTGCCTGTTTTTCTTTTGTTTGTTTTTTTGGTGGGGGCAGGTTGCAAATGGGTCCATGCTATGCTGTTTAACTCACTTAAAAAAATTTGTTCTTTGATGACTTTTCTAAAATAATAAAGAATACTATCTATAAAACAAATTTTAATAATTTAAATTTCATAAACTATTTTAAATAGCAAGCTATATTATTTCTTGCCAAAAGAAAATAAGTCTGGCAACCAATTTAACAGTTCCCTATAAAGAAGGGGCAACACTGAAGATGATTTTCTTCCATTTCTAATACCTCTTGAGAAATCCAAAAGTAATAAACCACACATTTTTATACTCAGTACTTTAAGGATATACATTTAAGGAGTGTATCTTAGCATCCCCTATTTGTATTACTTTGTCAGATTCACCGAAATGACCCAAAGGCAGACATTGGATTGAAAATAATAGGCAGGGACTGTTTTAACTACTTCAGTTAACAATCTGAATTGCTGGCTTGCTAAAAGTCAACATAAGAAAAGGAAAGAGGGGGGTAAGAAGAAAGACTGAGATTCCCCAAATGACCTGAGCTTCAACTGATGGGAAAAGGCATCTAGGAGCCAGGTGTCACAGTGTTCCCGACAGTTCCGGGAGGTAGGGAATATTTAGCTGTGGAGTGGAGGCAGTCTGTGAGGCTCAGGTCCCTTGGCTGCCTAGTGGAAGAAGTGAGGTGTTCAGATCTGGGGACTGTGGGCAGTCCAGGGGCCACTTTCACCTGACTGTGCACTGGTATCACCACACCCCTCCCAACTACCCAGCCAGGACCTCTAGGGAGGAAAGTACCAGAGCTGTGAGGGAAACACTTCTTTTTGCCCCCCCCCCCCACCACCACTGAATTCCACAAATGATTCCAATGCACAGCAAGGGCTAAAAACTACTGGTTTAAGAAAACTGAAGCAACAGTGCCCTAAATACCCCAGAGGCGGCAGCAGTACAAGTAATTATACTGTAGACCCCAGAAAAAGCATGAACTGGTTCTCTCTGCCTTTAAATCAGACAATTCCCTAATTGTACCACAAATAAGATCCCCTAGAGTTGGGCACAAGAATCATAAGTTCAAAGGCAACCTTAGCAACTTAGCGAGACCCTGTCTCTAAATAAAAAGGGCTGGAGATGTGGCTCAGTGATTAGGTGCCCCTGGATTCAATCTCCAGTTTAAAAAAAAAAAAAACCTAGAATGCCAAAAAAGGCCACTAAAGCTACAGAGCTCCAAACACCAACGGTGGCTCTAAAATATCAGCCTTAAAAAGAAGAGTTAAGTGAGTATAAGTAGGCTCTCCCCACAGAAGACCCTGATGGGAAGAGATCTATAGTCAATAATGCTTAAAAAAAAAAAAAAAACTACATATGGCACCCTACTGTGTATCCTGCATATCCTTATGCTTAATTGTAATTTTTTTCTTTAGTAAATTTGGTAACATTCTTAAAAACATAGGGATTTTTTCCTTTCTTTCTCACTAGAAGTTTAGATTTAAGAATAGTGGCGAAGGCCAGACATGGTGGCACATGCTTGTAATACCAACTACTTGGGAGGCCAAAGCAAAAGAATCTCACGTTTGAGGCCAGCCTGGGCAATTTAGGGAGACCCTGTCTGAAAATAAAATTTATAAAGTATGGGGTTATAGTTCAGTGCTTGCCTATCATGCATGAGGCCCTGGGTTCAATCTCCAGCTTCATTAAAAAAAAGAGAAAGAAAGAAAGAAAGAATAGTGGTTCCATCCTACTCAAATATACTCAAACATACAACATATTTCATTACTAGGTCATCAGTCTTAATTTGAAAGGATAGACTCTCCACTGACATGTCTTTGTTCCTGCCTTGTTGAATATTTTAATTATATTTAAATAATTCAATTTAGACAGGATCAAACTGTGACAGCTAATATAAAAGATTCATCAGGGTGCTTGCCCTAATGTGTGAGGACATCCCCAGCACTGTCTCCGCCAATTAATCTTAGCAAGAATCATCAAACTCAGGCCGGTGACACATGCCTATACACATATACAGTGACACATGCCTATAATCCCAGTGACTCAGGAGGCTGAGGCAAGAGGATCTCAAGTTTAAAGCCAGACTCAGCAACTGAGTGAGGCCCTAAGCATCTTAGCAAGAGCCTGTCTCAAAAAATAAAAAGGGCTGGGGATGTGGCTCAGTGGTTAAATGCCCCTAGGTTCAATTCCTAGTTATCCCTCCCCCCCTAAAAAAAAAAAATTTAAAAATCATCAAACTCAGGTTAAAAAAAAAAGTGTAAATATGGAATAAACTAGGCCTATGTTGAGGGCAACTCCTTTGTTGGCCAAAAGGCTAAGGCTATTTATCTCTCTGGGAGAAGGGGAAATCAAGAAAACCAAAATAGCAACCTCAACAGGCTGGCCATGTTGGGATAATAAATTTAGCCTCTATACCTCCAAATGGCAAAAGAGAGAACAGTGTTACAGAAGTTTCTAGAAGACAGATACTGGTCTCAAGCAAGGGAGGAACTGTCCAACAACAAAGCTACTGAACAATGAACAAAATGCTGTGGGAAGGATCATCCCTGGATGTGCATAAGGCTGGCCGATAAACCAGCCGTCAATAAAAATATTTCTTTAAAATCAATTATTTTATTAACATTACAGATTTCTTTTTTTTAGAGAGAGAGAGAGAGAGAGAGAGAGAGAGAGAGAGAGAGAGAGAGAATTTTAATATTTATTTTTTAGTTTTTCGGCAGACACAACATTTTTGTTTGTATGTGGTGCTGAGGATTGAACCTGGGCCGCAAGCATGCCAGGCGAGCGCGCTACCGCTTGAGCCACATCCCCAGCCCCCAGATTTCTTGCTGTTAATTAGGTGATTCCAGTTTTTTTAAAAAGCTGGGCCAGGCATGGTGGTGCACATCTGTAATCCTAGCAACTCAGAGATTGAGGCAGGCAGATAGCAAGTTTGAGGCCAGCCTCAGCAACTCAGTGAAGCCCTGTCTCAAAATAAAAAGGGGCTGGTAAAGAACCTGGGGTTCAGTCCCTGCACCCCCCGTACTGTTTAAACCCCCCGTACTGTATCATAGGGTAGTGATAATTAAGTTTCTGTACCAGAAGACAGAATCAGGACCTCTATGTCCTGTGGTTAGTGCTCTTCAGGCTACATGCAATCCTTCACTGCACCTTACCAAAACTCCTGTGCCAAGCCCTGCAGTGAGGTCTGCAGGGTCTTTTTCCTCTCCTGTTCACCTGATGAAAACTCTTTGGGTCTCTCAAGACCTAATAGAGTCTTACTGTACATCACATGGGCTGACCCTGAGCCAGCTGCACTTATCTGACTCATCGGAGTCTCACACAACTTGGTTCGGGAGGACAAGGGCGCTTCCTAAATGGGTTTCTAAGAGGATGCCCCTACTTTTCATCTGAGGCTGATAGATCAGGGCAAAACTGTCATTGAAAAGACAATTTCTTATAGTTTCCAGAGGGTGGGGACCCACCATATCATGTAAGGAGCAAAAAAGCACCAAGGTGAGTCGGGAGGCAGAAGGTACCAGGGAAAAGCAAGGCCAAGAAAGGGTCTTGCTGTGAATGGAACCCAGGGTCTCAGGCATGCTAGGCAAGTCTCTGGACAGGGCCACATCTCCCACTTAGAAGGCCTTTATTACAATTTCTGTGGGAAAGGCAAGGCAGAGTAAAACTCTAAGCAGGCTCTGGGGTGCAGGAGCTGTCTTTGGTTACCTGGTGCCTGGCCTGGGGTGATTAGGGCAAAGGAATACTGCCTTTGGGAGTGCACTAGCCAGATAGAGGACTGGTGCTTTGAAGCACAAGCTCTGAATCAGCTGGTTTACATCTGAAAAGCACACAAAGGGCAATAGTTGGTTATCTCTAGGAATTAGTTCTCCCTGGGAAGGGCCAGCAAGGCCCCAGACATGGAAACATTTAGACTACAGAAAAAAATTATATAGTTAATGCACCCTACTAAATTTTTCTTCATACCACTAACATGACATTGTATGTGTGTTTACTGCTGCTCCCTTTTGATATGTCTATTTCACGAAAGCAGGTACTTCATTTTGTTCAATGTTATATCCATAGCACACGGAACAGTACAGGGCACAACAGCAGGGGCTTACTGTCTAAATGAATGAGTGAATAAACAAACTTGGATAAAAACATGGTTTTTGCAGTGTTTAGAAGGGGAAGGGGACAAGCCCCTGTTAAATACTTGAAATATTCCCCAAATTTGATGTTTTTGTTCTTTTTATTAATGTTTTTGTTCTTCTTTTTAAAATAATACCTTTATTAATTTATTTATTTTGGTACTGGGGATTGAACCCAGGGTGCTGAATCACTAAGTTACAACCCTAGCCCCCCTTTTTTTTTTTAAGAGAGAGTGAGAGAGGAGAGAGAGAGAGAGAGAGAGAGAGAGAGAGAATTTTTAATATATATATATATTTTTTTAGTTCTCGGCGGACACAACATCTTTGTTGGTATGTGGTGCTGAGGATCGAACCCGGGCCGCACGCATGCCAGGTGAGCGCGCTACCGCTTGAGCCACATCCCCAGCCCCTGAGGCTGGATTTGAACACACAATGTGGCTTGAGCCACATCCCCAGCCCCAACCCTAGCCCTTTTTATATTTTATTTAAAGACAGGGTCTCGCTGAGTTGTTTAGGGCCTCACTAAGTTGCTAAGGCTGGCTTTGAACTCACGATCCTCCTGCCTCTGCTTCCCGAGCTGCTGGGATTACAGGCATGCACCACCACACCTGGCCTACAATACTTTTATTCATTTATTTTTATGTCATGTTGAGGATTAAACACATTTGAGGCAAGCACTCTACCACTGAGGTATAATCACAGCCCCTTAATGAACTTCTTTATAGCTACTCAATAGGAAGCTTCAAGTCATTTCCCATCAAACTTTCTGTAAATCCTGAATTACAGAAATTTAATTAATTATGGTAAGGCAGCATAAGGGAGTGGAAAAAGTTCACATTTTGGAGTCAATCCAAGATTTCTATTTTTGCTCCAATATTTACTAGCTAGAGGACTTGACTACATCAACTCCTTTGTCTGTTTCCCCAGTGGAAAATGAAAATTGCAATGATATCTACCTAACAAAGGTAGAGAAGAAAGATGTCTATCAGACTAATTAACGTGAAAAATCCAGGGTTTGTAAGAGTAAGGACAGGGGAGGGGCACATTATCTAACAGCAATGAGCTCCTATGCTAATGATTCAGCATGTCACTCACTGTCTGTTCTCTAACATCTCAACTGAACAAACCTGCTTGACTCAATGCCAACTTCACCTATCATAGGTGGAGTTCTATTTCAGAGAGGTTACTTCATCTCCCTGGCTCCCTTTACTGAAGAACAGAATTGACCTCATGAAGTTATAAATGAGTAATACAAGTAAAATAACAGTGCTCAGTCTGTACACAGACTAAATGTGCAAATGTTAACAATTGTTATTATTAGTACAGCTAATTCCTACAAAAGAGACCTAGCTAGAATCTACCATTCAATGATTAAGCTTTACTTACTTTCTATGATGGGGAAATTTTTAAACAAAAAACATTCTCCATCCTGCAGAAACCAAGCAATGAAAACCAATTATTTAGCTGAGCACATGATAATGTCAAACACTCAGAGTCCTTATCATGTGCCAGGTATTATTCTAAGCTCTACTATGGGCTTAATATATTAACTTGCTTCTCACTACAACCCTCTAAGGCGTTATTATGAAGACAAAGGGAGGTCAGTGGCTTAACACACAGCTAGGCAGGCTGAAGCCTGGGTTTGTATTGATGCTTTGCATGCTCCAAAGCATCACTCTTGTGTTAACAGTCAGTCTACTCCCAAGACTGAAAGACATTATTAGGAACTTCAGATGGGTTACCCTAAGTGTTCTGACATGTCTTAATAAAGTCTAGCATTTTTGAATAGGTATATACATTTTCTTGAAATGAGCCATGATCTGCTTTTTTAAAAAAAATAAATATTTATTTTTTAGTTGTAGTTGGACGCAATACCTTTATTTTATTTATTTTATGTGGTGCTGAGGATAGAACCCAGGGCCTTGCATATGCTAGGAGAGTGCTCTACCGCTGAGCGCCAAAACCCCAGCCCCCATGATTTGCTTTTTAATGAAACTTGGATTTAATAAGGTAATACCCAGCAAAAATACCTAATATAATTAAATTGAAGCTAAAAATAACTTAGACTAATGTTTTTGTTATTCCTGATGTTTCCAAAACCATTGCAGGTATACAACATTACAGAATTCTTTAAAAGATGGCTGAAAAGATGTTTATGAACAGAATAGTATCCCAATAATAGTAGTCAGAAGTTGAAAAGTACAAAAACAGTGGGGGAAAAAGAAATCACATATAGAATCTACTGTTTCTTAACTCAATAGCTGGAAAAATGGGAAAAATGAAAAGACTCAAGTGTGGGACAACATCAAATTGCAAATATGCTTCAACTAAGGTTTATTTATATGCTTTGAATAAAGGCACATGATTCAATGTACCAGCCTAATATTGTGAACTTGATACTATTTTAACATGTATGTTCAAATATTGAATGACTCAACCCGTGCACATCCTCTAGTAGTAGTAGTGCAAATGAACTTCATGCTGTTGCTAGCAGAATGTTCCTTAAAGTCAATGTATCTTCTAGGGCTGCTCCAGGGCTTTAAATCACTATCTAGAGGGAGAAATGTTTCTGGTGCGAGTGAGATACAATTGTGAATGGTGCCAAGAAAAGAAAATAAGCTGTCAGAACACCTGTGTATACTATCCTATTACTATTTTCCTATGGAAAAGAAATTAATGAAAAAGAATTTGAGCCAGGCGCAGGGGTGCATGCCTGTAATCCCAGCGGCTCAGGAGGCTGAGTCAGGAGAATAGTAATTTCAAAGCCAGCCTCAGCAACAGCAAGGTTTTAAGCAACTCAGTGAGATCCTGTCTCTCTCTTTTTTTTTTTTTTTTTTTTTTTTTTAAGGAGAGAGAGAGAGAGAGAGAGAGAGAGAGAGAGAGAGAGAGAGAGAGAATTTTTAATATTTATTTTTTAGTTCTCAGCGGACACAACATCTCTGTTGGTATGTGGTGCTGAGGATCGAACCCGGGCCGCACGCATGCCAGGCGAGCGCGCTACCGCTTGAGCCACATCCCCAGCCCCCTGTCTCTCAATAAAATACAAAAGAGGGCTGGGATATGGCTCAGTGGTCAAATGCCCCTAAATTCAATCCCCAGGACCAAAAAAAAAAAAAAGAAGGAAAAGAATTTGAAGTCAACGTGTAAGTAATTTACAAGAGAAGAATGTACACATGATTTAAAATAATGCCTTATAAACTGAATATATTTTACTTATCAAGTTTATGACTTGAATAGATCAAGCTTTGGGATAAGTCTTCTATGGATAGTTTGTACTTCAACTATACCACAAACTAATCTTAAAAGTTTTAATTACTAGATTATCATAAGCCAAAATTAATGTTGTACAAATATGCATAAACACACTATTGGGCTAACAAGATAACCTCCCACATACTAAAAATAATAATGGTGTAATCTAGAGTAATTTGCAATAATAAAGAATAACTGCAATTAAAAACTAGGAGCAAAAATAATGAAAAAAGCAAGCAAGCAAAGCATGAGGAAGGAAAGACCACAGCCAACCTGACACAACCATAGGATAGAACTTCTTGGAAAATTGCTATAGAGGTCCAGGTCTCTCTCCAGGCACACATGAGTTGGGGAAGATTTCTAACACCACAGAATACTGAGTTGAGTCCCCACTAAACCTGGTAATTTGAATTCTGAATACTACATTTTAGTAGCCCTTAAATGACTTATTAATATTAAATTCTTAAATATATGAAGAAATTAAAGTTTGAGCAAACAGGTAAAATTTACTCTCCAAAACAAAGGACTAGGGCTGGGTTGTAGCTCAACAGTAGAGCACTTGCCTAGCATGCATGAGGTGCTGGGTTTAATCTTCAGCACTGGGTTTGATTTAAATTAAAGGTTTGTGTCCATTTACAACTTAAAAGACAAACAAAACAAAACAAAACAACAACAAAAAAGAAAACCACCTAGAAAAACCCACAAAGGATTAGAATTTCAGAATCTGTCCCAGGGCTATCTTAAGAAACCTTAATGCCCACTCTGGGCTGCAGACCACAAAGAACTACTTGTTTTAACACTGTTTTTGTTTTTATTTCTATGTTCTGCAGTGCTGGGAATTGAACATAGGGTCTCATATGTGCCAGGCAAATGTCCTCCCACTGAGCCACAGCCCAGGCGCCAGTACCATTTTTAGTGTAAGATCAAGTCTATGTTCTTCCCCACCTTCTACACACTAAGAGCAACACAGCTTTAAAATTACCAGAATATAAGTAACCACTAGGAATCCATTGGTAATATATAGTAATATATAAACACTTATCAAAATACCTTACAATAGAATGTTTGCAGTTTACAAAGCTCTTTTATATGCATTATGTCATTAAAACATCCATCTTGAGAAGACAAAATTATCACTTCTTAATTTTTTTTTTTTCCCCTAAGAAACAGGTTCTATCTATGTTGCTCAGGCTGGCCTCAAACTCCTGGGCTCAAGCAACCTTCCTGTCTCAGTCTCCTGAGTAGCTGGGACTACTGGTGCATGCCCGGTGCCTGGTGATATTTTCTGGCTTTAAAGATTTCAGTATTAGTTATAAAAGTATACAACAAAATCTGCATAATAGATGAAAATATATTTGTATGCTATTTTTAAAAAACTCAAAATTCTAATCAATATTTAGAATATTCTCTTTTAAATCTGAGCCTTTGTTATTCAGCACATTTAAAATCACTATTTTCAAATGAAGATAACACTAACATTTTTATAAAACACTCCACTTAAACTGTATTCATTTGAAGAACAGAAGTTTTACTGCACTAACATAATAAACAACAATTGAGACTTAAGAAACAAATTAAATGGCAATTAACACCAAAAATCATTTTTAAAAACCTTAATACTTTTCTTACCTTTTGTAGACTTGTTGGATTCAACTGAGTTTTGTCAATTATTTTTATTGCAACCTAGAAAAAAAATACATATTTATGGATTTTAAGAATTGGTAAGCACAGACTACCTGGTAACAGTTTTATAAACACCCACATATATGGCACTGTTAAAAAGCAAGACAAACCTTGGCTGGTTACATCAAGCAATCAAAAATTTATAAAACTATATAATTGAAGACAGGGGCTTTAGGCAAGTAATGCTATTACTATAACATTTTATATTTAAGTTACTTATACAAACTAGGAAAAAAAATTCTTCTGACTCCCTCCCCAAAACAGGAGAGTGACAAATTATACAATGAAAATACTTCTAAAATATATGCAACGTAGGAAATCTCTTGAGTATTTGTTGGGGGAAAAGGGGGCATGGGTTGGACAGTGCTGGGGATAGAACCCAAGGCCTTGTGTGTACCAGGCAAGTGCTCTACCACTGAATCCCAGCCCCAGCCCTCTTCACTTTACTGACACTAATTTCAGTTGACTCTGGGATCTGGGGGCAGGAACTGTACTTTGACAGGTATGTATAACTCAACATACCTCACAAAGCATCTTGCATACAATGAGGGCTTAATAAATAAATATACAAATAGGTTCGTGTTGAATCCAAAACTTTTAAAAACATTACAAAAATAATAATAAAAGGCCTGGCATGGTGGTGGCTGTGCCAGTAATCCCAGCACTCAGAATGTTGAAGCAGGAGGATCACTTAAACCCAGGAGTCAGAGACCAGTCTGGGCAACCCAGTGGAGACTGGTATCAAAACAAAACAAAATCCCTTTAGGCAGTTAAAGAAAGACTAGTTCTAGACCAATCTGTGAGCTAACCATGTGCAGAGGCAACAAATGTGTCACCTGGTAACCTTTGTCCAGAAAGGGGTGAGCACACCCCTAGGTGATACAAAAAGAGCCAGTAGGATACATGAATAAAGAACCCCAGCTTCTATTTATGTACATTTCTAAACTTTAAAAAAGGAAATCAGTTTTACCAGTTCTACTAAGCGAACCTGCATAGGCATCCTCACCTGGTAGTTCATTACTTGTTGCATAAAAATAATCTCTCCAGGTGACAGAGGGGAGGATAGATAGCTTAGTGGTAGAGCAGTGCTTAGCATGCACAAGGCCCTGGATTCAATCCCAGAGCGTGCGCGCACACACACACACACACACACACACACACACAAATTACAGACAATGAAAGGGAACATAAATGGAGAGAGGTTTTGCCATGACCTAGGAGGATAAATCAACTCAGTTGGCACCTGAGGCCCAGAACAGCCCATGGGCCTACCCCACTAGATGAGTAGGCCCTGCTTGCACATCCTGTAGAATATAGACCCAGTAGGACACAACACTTAAGAAAATGCCTAGAGCTAAAGTCTGGGGACAAGGGCTTAAAGATTTTCTATGCTGGGTTGGGGTTGTAGCTCAGTGGTAGAATGCTTGCCTAGCACACGTGAGGCCCTGGGTTCACTCCTCAGCACCACGAAAAACTGAAATAAAGATAGTGTCCACCTACAATTAAAAAATAAATATTAAAAAGAAAAAAAAAAGATTTTCTATGTCAATGGTTCTCATGCTTTTTGGACCCCTTTACTCTCTTATTAAAGATTATTGATAACCCCAAATGTGGTTTATGTATACATTGGTATTTGTAATATTACATACAAAAACTGAAAAATTGTAAAAAATAAGCACTTATCTATTCATTACTTTTTTTGTAGTGTTGTGGATAGAACCCAGGGCCTCCTGAATGCTAGGCATTCTACCACTAAACTATATCCTCAGACCGTTTTATTCGTAGACAGAGTCTAAGTTGCTCATGCTGGCCTCAAAGTTGTAATTCTCTTGCCCCAGCCTTCTAAATCACTGGGATTATAGGCATGTACTACTACGCCCAGCAATAGAATACATCTTAATGATTTTTATTTTTCCTTCAGTGGTACTTGGGATTGAATCCGATGGTACTCTATCACTCAGCTACATCCCTAATCCCCAATCCCTTTTCTAAATTTTTGAGATAGAATCTAAATTGTCCACACTGTCCTCAAACTTGCAATCTTCCTGCTTCAGCCTCCCAAATGGCTGGGAGATGGTGTGTGCCACTGCACCCAGGTTAATATATGTTTCTGCATTCGATCTGTTGCAATAATATAGATCATATGGCCTCTGGAAAATTCCACTCCTCACTTGTGAGAGAGACTGAAAAAGTGAATGATTTAATAGTCTTAGAATATAAAAATAGTTTTGGCTTTGCAGCCTCCAACAGGGTCTCAGTAAGTCTTCAGTGCCCCACTCCCAGCCATGCTTTGAGAATGGCTGCACTATATATGTTAATGCAATGTTATTTCCCCACCTCTGGAAAAGGCAAATCAGAACTGGAGGAGCAGAGAGTGAATGTGTATGACCTTGGGGAAAAAAGTAAAGTCAGAATTCTAGTTCTGTATTTGGAATAAGAAAATATTGGCTGCTAAAATATGTGAAAACTGACTACCAGTGTATATCTCAAATGGGAAGAAGGCATCTTTTCATCTTTACAGCACTGGCATAATGCATGGGCACAGTGCTCAATAAATGTTTGCTGAGTTGATCTGAGGGCCTGAACACTCATAATCAGTAACCAAACACACCTGAGAGAGACAGAATAGTGAAGAAGGAGTGCTTCTAGTGTTTTAACAAATAGGAAGATGGTTTTTAAAGGTTTACTTTATTTCAAAGTCAAATGAATTAATTTTCTTCAAACTTTCTTTTTTCTAAGTAATTTTATGTGGTGTACTTGGATCTTCCAATTTCTAAGAAACTCTTTACCTATGCTGCTCTTTTTTTTTTTTTTTTTTTGGTGGGGTGGGAGGGTTATGGGGTATCAAACTGAGGGGCACTGAGCCACATTCTCAAACCTACTTTTTTATGTTTTATTTAGAGACAGTGTCTCACTGAGTTGCTTAGCACCTCGCTGCTGCTGAGGCTAGCTTTGAACTCACGATCCTCCTGCCTCAGCCTCCCGAACTGCTAGGAATATAGGCGTGTGCCACGGCGCCCGGCTACACTGTTCTTTTATGACCACCATTCTGTTTTCATCTTCCTTCCTGGGACCAAATACAACAGCGCGGCTGCCCTTCCCATTCCTCTTTCCTCTGATCTTCTGAGAGCCAGTTTCTAGAGCATGACTGGACTCAAGATCACTAGCTTCTTCTGATTCTATGCCATGTCCTCTTCCTATTCTAAAGATCCTACTCTGCTTCAGTTCTTACACATTTCTTCTTCAGGAAGCTTCTGCAAAAAGAAACTCAAAGCATTTGGCTTCTCCAAACTGTAGAAAAGTCATTCTATCAAGGCCATGGTATTCCCAGAGTAAAACACTATCACTTAGTGTATGTGCAACAATGAAGCCTGAGGGAGACATTTCTAATCCCTTCTTCCTCCCAACTCCCTGCTATGATGACTCAATCATCAAATTAACTTGGTCCAGACCTGGAGATCTCAGAGGTGAAACCTTAATGTCACCTAAAGAGAAGGCGACTGTGGAAGCATCACTGAGGCAGTGCCTCAGAAAGGGAGATAAAAGAGAAGACCACTCATTTCCATGGTAATGGACAAGCTAGAGTATAGGGACAAAGGGACACAGTGAAAGCCAAGGCTGTTCACTAGGTAAGAGGAAAAAAGTCTCTGCTCTGGGAAATTCCATTTATTCACCATGATGCCAGGAGCAAAGTGGAAAATTACAAAATAGGGATAAAGATAGTTCATGCATGAGAAGGGAATCCCCAACCTGCTTCAACAGACAGGATCTGCTAGAGAAAAATCCTTATTTTCCATTTCCTGTCAATTCATTGCTAGTCAAAAGAACACGACTCCTACCCTTGAAAGGTATTAAAGCATCCATAACTCCTAAAAGAGCAGGTAAAAAAAGATCTCAAGTCCCTTAAAGGCACATGGTAGCCTGAAGAATGCTATATTGGTCTGCATGGACTGCCATAACAAAATACCATAGATTGGGAAAATAAGCAGAAATTTATTTTCTCACAATTTTGGAGACTAGAAGTCCAAGATACAGGTGCCAGCTGGATTGGTTCTTGTGAGGGCCACTTCCTGGCTTGCAGACAATTGCCTTCTCACTGTGTCCTCACATGGTGGGAGAGTCAGTTCTCTGATGTCTCTTTTTATAATAAGGACACAAATCTTATTGATCAGGGCACACCCATGTAGCCTCATTTAACCTTCTATAAAGACTCTATTACCAAACATAGTCACACTTCACCATATATAAGGTCATGGCTTTACCATATGAATTTGAATGATTACAACTTAGTTCATAATGGTTAGAGATCACACCAAACAACTAACAGTTGGTTGCAAAATAAAATTTCAAATTAAAACCTAACAAAACCCAACATGGGGGAAGGTTATAAGCAGAAAGTATAAGTAGCAGACAATAGGTAACATACTGTATGATTGCATTAGTATATTTAAAAAGCCAAAGAGACAAAACTAACCTATAGTGTTAGAAAAGTGCTCCCTTGTACATGAGGGACTGTGAAGTAATCCGCAGGAGACAAAGTGAGGCTTCTGGATATGGGTCATAGAATGTTTCTGCCCTGGGTCAGGGTTACGTATAAATAGGCACTTTTTCTGTGTGTTACATTTCAAAAATAAAAGGTCTGTTTATTTTTTAAGTCAATGACTTTAAAAGTCAATAGCTTATGCCTAAACTAGAAAATGAACATGAGTACAATGGGCATATTATTAAAGACCAGAAAGTAAAACCTGAAGAATCAGTTTAAAATACGAAAAGTGGCTGTCTTGGATGGGGATATCCAGGGCAACACTATTTTTTATATCAAGCCTGGACTCTCTAAACAGAACTTAAGTAATTAAATGCAAAGTTTTCCATAACCATATGAGGACATTCAGTTAAACATGGTATACTGAATGATCACATGCATCTCTCTCTTCTCCCACCTGATAGGTCAAATGAAGCCCTGACAGAATGACAAAGAGAACGGAAGAGGTGCCATTATTAGACAAGTGACTTCCAACAATTTCTATAGTGACACAAGTAGCAGACCCAGGAAGACAAGTGTACAGTAAGTTTAAAGAAGGAAAAAAGTAATAGTCCAGGGCTGGGGTTATGGCTCAGTGGTAGAGCACTTGCCATGAATGTGTGAGGCACTGGGTTCGAACCTCAGCACCGCATAAATAAATAAAGATGTTGTGTCCACCTACAACTAAAAATTATATTCATATATACATACACACACATATATATGTATATTATTATTATTTTTTTTGGTGGGGTTCTTTTTTTTTTGTCTTTTTTGGAACTGGGGGTCGAACCCAGGGCTTTGCGAATGCAAGGCAGACGCTTTGCCACTGAGCTACATCCCAGCCCTATTATTATTATTTTTAAAGTAACAGTCCAAGAAAAATAACTCTGGGTCATGCAGAATGAGGAAGATCCCAGTAGAAAGGCAAACATTCCTCCCAGCTACCATGAGGCTATCTGGGCACTCACTAACTCTTCATACATCCCACCTGTGTTCAGTTTCCTCAATTTGCTTCTTAGGACTCCAGTTTTGGAAACATAAACAGAATCAAAACTCTTCAGACAAATGAGGAAAGACTATAATGTTTCCTAACACTTTCCTCCGTGTGTGGGATACTAAAGGAAACTATCAGAAATCATTAAGTTTCCTTTTTCAAAACAATACAGACAATTCATATTATTCACAGAAATGTTTTATGAAGTTGCTGTGAACACCAATTTAGTGAATGCTGAACCATTTGCTGCCAGGGACAACACAGGGTCCTAGGTGACAGTGCTAGCCTCTGGTCACATTTTCATCAATAGTGAGCACACAAGCCTCCCCAGGGACATTCTATGCTACTCAGATGGTTAATGTTGAGCTCACACCTGAGTGAAGCTCATTAATAACACAAACATTTCCTCTGAGAGGAACATCACAGACTTCCACTTAGGCAACCGGACAGCACTTCAAGCACTATGACTGGGAACCACATTCAACAACAAAATCACCACCAAACAAATAAACAAACAAACAAACAAATAAATGTGTCCCAGAGTAGAAACTCTACTGCCTCAGATCCATACTGTTAGATGGAGAGACACACAAACAACATGAAAAAGCAAGGGAACAAATTGCTCCAATCGAATCAAGATATTCCAATAACAGAATCCATCAACACCACAGTGGAAGAAATGTCAGAGAAGGAGTTTAGAATGTACATAATTAAACTGATCTGTGAATCAAAGGAAGGTATAAGAAATGAACTCAGATTGGGGCTGGAGATGTGGCTCAAGCGGTAGCGCGCTTGCCTGGCATGCGTGCGGCCCGGGTTCGATCCTCAGCACCACATACAAACAAAGATGTTGTGTCCGCTGAAAACCAAAAAATAAATATTAAAATTCTCTCTCTCTCTCTCTCCTCACACTCTCTCTTAAAAAAAAAAATTAAAAAAAAAAAGAAATGAACTCAGAGAGGAAATATAGGAAGTGAAAGATCAATTCAATAAAGAGGCAGAGATTATGTTAAAAAAATAAGCAGAAATCCTCTAAATGAAGGAAACAATAAATCAAATTAAAAATTCGGGCTGGGGATGCGGCTCAAGTGGTAGCATGCTCGCCTGGCATGCGTGCGGCCCGGGTTCGATCCTCAGCACCACATACCAACAAAGATGTTGTGTCCGCCGAGAACTAAAAAATAAATATTAAAAATTCTCTCTCGCCTCTCTCCTCTCTCTTTTTTTTTTTTTTTTTTGAGAGAGAGAGAGAGAGAGAGAGAGAGAGAGAGAGAGAGAGAGAGAGAGGAGAGAGAGAGAATTTTTTAATATTTATTTTTTAGTTCTCGGCGGACACAACATCTTTGTTGGTATGTGGTGCTGAGGATCGAACCCGGGCCGCACGCATGCCAGGCGAGCGCGCTACCGCTTGAGCCACATTCCCAGCCCTCTCTCTCACTCTCTCTTAAAAAAAAAAAAAAAATTCAACAGAAGGGCTGGGGATATAGCTCAGTTGATAGAATGCTTGCTTTGCATGTACAAGGCCCTGAGTTCAATCTCCAGCACCACACACCCAAAAAAAATTCAATAGAAAGCATCACCAACAAATTTGACCATTTGGTAGACAAAACCTCAGGCAATGAAGACAAAATATATAATCTTGAAAATAAAGCTGACCACAGAGAGATGTTACAAAACCATGAACAGAACTCCCAACTACGGGGATAACATGAAAAGACCAAATTTAAGGTTTATCGGGATAGATGAAGGTACAGAGATACAAACCAAAAGAATGCACAATCTTTTCAATGAAATAATACCACAAATTTTCCCAAACCTAAAGAATAAAATGAAAAATCAAATACAAGAAGCTTACAAGTCGGGGGCTGGGGATGCGGCTCAAGCGGTAGCGCGCTCGCCTGGCATGTGTGCGACCTGGGTTCGATCCTCAGCACCACATACCAACAAAGATGTTGTGTCCGCCGAGAACTAAAAAATAAATATTAAAAATTCTCTCTCTCTCTCTCTCCTCTCTCTTAAAAAAAAAAAAAAAAAGTTAAAAAAAAAGAAGCTTACAAGTCGCCAAATGTACAAAATTACAACAGACCCACACCAAGGCATATTATAATGAAAATGCCTAACATACAGAATAAGGATAGAATTTTAAAGGCTTCAAGAGAAAAATTTCAGATTATGTACAGAGGGAAACCAATACAGATCTCAGCTGAGGGCTGGGGATGTGGCTCAAGCGGTAACGCGCTCGTCTGGCATGCGTGCGGCCCAGGTTCGATCCTCAGCACCACATACAAACAAAAGATGTTGTGTCTGCTGAAAACTAAAAAAAAAAAAAAAAAGATCTCAGCTGATTTCTCCATCCAGACCCTCAAAGCTAGGAGGTCCTGGAATAACATATACCAAGCTCTGAAAGAAAATGGATGCCAACCAAGAATCCTATATCCAGCAAAATTAAGCTTCAGATTGGAAGATGAATAAAAACCTTCCATGATAAACAAAAGTTAAAAGAATCTGCAACTAGTCTGCACTACAGTACATTCTCAACAAAATATTTCATGAGGGTGAAAAGAAGGAAAAAAAAAGTGAAAACCAGCAAAGGGAGGAACTACACTAAAGGAATACTAAAGGAATATTAATCAAAGGAGAAACTAATTCAAATTAAGAGCTAGAAATAAACCCAAATGACTGGGAATACAAATATAACTTAATAATAACCAACTCATCAATCAAAAGACACAGGCTGGCAGAATGGATTAAAGCTCAAGACCCAACAACATGCTGTCTCCAAAAGACTCACCTCATAGGCAAAAACATCCACAGAATGAAGGTGAATGGATGGGAAAAAATATATCACATGGAACGTGTAAACAAGCAGGGGTTTCTATCCTCATATAAGATAAAGAAGACTTTAAGCCAAAGTTAATCAGAAGGAACAAAATGGACATTTCATACTGCTTAAGGGAACTATACATCAACAAGACAGGAGAGCACCACCTCACTGGACATCAACTTGGGGATGTGCATTACTCACCACTCTGTGTGTGTCCAAGAATTATTGCCAAAGCCCTGTGAGGACTGACTTTGGGTATAACTTCTATCAGATACATAAATTTGCAAATATGAAATGTGGAAAAAATGAGGACTGATTACCTGTTCTGGAGAGGATGGTGGAGATGGTTATTCAACAACTTCAAGTATTTAATGCCACTGAACTGTACACTATAAAATGGTCACTATTGGGAATGCTATGCTACGTATATTTTACCACAATTAAAACAGTGTTTCCCAGGATTGTTAATTTGTAGGTTTTTATGTTCATTTTTCCCTGTACTGATAAAGTTTAATGCTTTTTAGTTGTATCTGTTATGAGAATATAAAGCTTTCTTTCACTCTGTTTGCTTACTCTCAAATCTGCTACTAATAATTTTGAGCTAAAACAAACTGCTGTATTAATTTTTTTGGTTTAGTGATTAATAAGTGTCCACCACTGCAGAAAGAAACTACTATTTGCTGAGATTTAACATAGTATTAAAGACAACACCCACAATGACCTGAAAGAGTATTAAGACCCTCCTCTATGCTTATCACAATAGTAAGCACTTATAATCGCAGCAATTGGAGGCTGAGTCAGGAGGATTGCAAATTCAAGGTCAGCCTCAACAACCTAGTAAGACCTTCAACAATTTAGCAAGATCCTATCTCAAAACAAAACAACAATAACAAAAAATACTTGGGATGTAGTTCAGTGGTAAAAGCACTCTTGGGCTCTATCCCCAGTACCAAAAATAGGGAAGACACTCCTCCCTTTTCTTGCTACATATTTTTTCATACATTTCAATGAAAACAACATATCCAAATAGTTCATATGCAGAGCAGATACAAAAATCCAGAAAATCCTTCTGTTAAGCCAGACAATAAAGAGATTTGAAAAAAACTTAAACAATGTTACTCTTCTCATAATCTGTTTTGGTAAAGTTGTTTTTCATTAAAATATATTATACATTAACATATGACAGAATTGTTACCATATTTTAAGTTTCTTAGTGTTAACTTCTAATATAGTAAATATTAACAGGTCTCAATTTGGAGTTTGCAGGAGTTCTGAGAAAGCCTGAGAACAGATGTTCAAATCAATGGCATTTTGCACAGGACCAGAGTGGAACACTAGGACAATTATGCAGCAGCACAGAAGACTACTAGGATAAAACAGGATCCAAGAGTATGACCAAAAGGATACAGAAGAAAACCTGCATATGAATAAGGAATATATTAAAAAAATGAAAATAGTATTCAAAATATTATGACTCTGGGATTCCCTTCCCCTCTATTCTCCAAACTTTCTATCAAGCTGTTAACATATTCTTCAACAAAAATTTTGTGACTAAAAGATAAACCAGGGACGGGGCTGTGGCTCAGTGACAGAGTGCTTGCCTAGCATGCGTGAGGCAGAGTTCGATCCCCCGCACCACATAAAAAAACTAAACAAATAAAATAAAGGTATTGTGTCCATCTACAACTAAAAAAAAAAAATTAAAGAAAAGATATAATCATTTATATTAAATCTCAAGACATTTAATATATCCCAGAATCATGGTTTTATCATTTTTTTAGTTGTTTATGCACCTTTATTTATTTATATGCAGTGCTGAGAATCGAACCCACTGTCTCACACATGCTAGGCAGACACTCTACCACTTAGCCACAACCCCAGCCCAGCTTTATCATTTTTACAACTGAATTTAAGGCACAGAGTAAACAAGGTTCAAGACGTAACCCCACCCCTCTTCTCTCTCCACAACAGGACAGAAAAGTGGGAACAGGACACTTCCCCTGAAATGCTGAGTGCTGACAGCAATGGAACATAGCTGTGGAAGCACAAGAGAAGGTGGGAAGACAACAGTGAGAAAGCTGTGTCTATATTTTCTTAACAGAGAGAGAGAATGAGGAAAGGGCACATGGAGACAGTGTGGTCTGCCCAGCATTACTGGACGGGGCTCCAAACCTGGAGATTCAGGTGCACAGAAAGTGTGAGACCACTGGGCTAACCACAAGGTCAAGAGTCATACACAGTAACTGGGCTCATTAAACCACCAATAACCTCTAGCTCTTAGAAAGCTGGAAACTGCTTCTGTGGAAATGGACAAGGCTCTGGGACTCACAATCACTGGCCAAGCAGCGGCCAGGAATGAGGCATGGAGACAGAAAATGAGCCTGACAGAATGCCACCAAGGGCTGGGACAACCAGATGCCCTACTCAGCTCCTGCTATGGAAAATAAAGGAGTCTAGAGAAACTGAACATTCCCAGAGAAGAAACCTAAAGACACAGGTATCTGGAGTCCCCCAATAAAAGTGGACAACCCTGAACAGGTGAGCACATGTCCTGTACTGCAAACAGCTTCTGGGCAGTTTCTCAGGTCTGGCTTTAACACAGGCAGACAACTAGAGATACCAGACTTCCAAAGAAAGTCTCTATGAAGAGAAAGCAATGGAGGGAGCAAAAATCTACTTCATAAAACAAACAAACAAAAAACATTTTCCTATCCTCAGGAAGTCAACAGAAGAAATAGCATTCAGAGGGGCTGGGGATGTGGCTCAAGCGGTAGCGCACTCGCCTGGCATGCGTGTGGCCCAGGTTCGATCCTCAGCACCACATACAAACAAAAGATGTTGTGTCCACTGAAAAACTAAAAAATAAATATTTTTAAAAAATAGCATTCAGAGACCAGAATGGATAACAGAAAGAGAGAAACAATAAACAAATGAAAATAAGCAGAGGCTGGGGATGTGGCTCAAGCGGTAGCGCGATCGCCTGGCATGCGTGCGGCCCGGGTTCGATCCTCAGCACCACATACCAACAAAGATGTTGTGTCCGCCGAGAACTAAAAAATAAATATTAAAAAATTCTCTCTCTCTCCTCTCTCTCTCTCTCTTTAAAAAAAAAAAAAAAAGAAAAGAAGCAGAGAAATAGGAAAACATACACATACACACCAGAAAGTTTGGAAGATAAAATTAAAGTCATCTCCCAGAAAGCAAAAATAGAGACAGAAAAAAGCTTTTTTTTTTTTTTCTTTTTAAAGTTCAAGAGTCTCCATCTCATTGGCTGGGTCCAGTGGCACACACCTGTAATCCCAGCCACTCAGAAGGCTGAGGCAGGAGGACTGCAAGGTCAAGGCCAGCCTGGACAACTAACCAAGACCTCTGTCTCAAAATAAAAAAGGCTGGGGATGTGGCTCAGTGGTAGAGCACACATGGTTTAACCCCCACTACCACCAGAAAAGAAAACAGACAATCCCTAAAACTGAAAAGACAAAATCTCTATATCAAAAGGGTCTAATGAGCACTAAAACAATGAATGAAGACCAACTCCATGGCACTTCACTGTGAAATTTCTATGAACCAGAGATAAACTTCCAGAAAAGAAAAAAAAAGTTACATCTCTTAAGCCACTTACATGGCTATACCCAATCTTTGCCTTCACTAATCTCTGAAGACCCTGTGAGCTCACTGTGGAACTGCCCAGCTCTCCAGACAAGCCCTCCTACCTCTCCCACTTGCTCAGTGCAGTCACTCCTTCCACCCAGTCTGAGCTCACTGAATTTGTGGTCCATTGACCCCAACGACTTCTTGTGGTCTGCCTCTTACTTCCATTTCCTACCTCTTCCTGAATCCCTCCAGTGTTCCCTAACAGTGCCCAGCTCCTTCCTCTATTCCTCACTTCTGTGTGACACAGCCCCAACTCTGTAAATGTCCTCCCTGCAGCTGGGTAACTGACTGGATGGAGAGTGAGTACAGGTGAGCCCATCTTCCCACTTTAGTACTTTGTCACCAACCCCAGGGAAGCCTGAGGGCTGCCTGGCAATTTATAGATTTCTCTACTCCCGTTACTCCCCTGCTTGTCTGGTAATTATTTTAGCCTTCTCAGATCTATGTCCTCAATACTCAAACTCTTAGCTGATGATTTGGCTTTCCAGTTTACTAAAAAAATAGCTTAGCTCAGAAAAGAATCTGTAGAAACTACCACAAGGAGCCCTTCACCTGCACCATAGCCAGTACACCTGCCTTCCTCTGGTGTCTACAGAAGGACAGCTCTGTTGCCCAAAGCTAATGACTCTACTGTCTCCTCACCCACTCCAGTGTCTTTCCCACAGCACTGTGTTTCCCCTTTCTGTTAGATTATTCCCATTATCAGACAAACACGTTGACATTTTGCCCATCTTCTAAAAAGTACCTTGACCTAACATCTTCCTATAGCCACCAGCCCATTTGTCTATGCCTTGGAAAGAACTATCTTGCTGTCTCTGGTTTCTACCCATTAGTTCTCTATTGAACTAAAATATTACATGATATGCAAGGGTACTGTGTAAGATATTTGAAAAATATGCTAGAACATTTGGACCAATCAACAGTAAACTTATAGAAACTAAAGAAGTTTTTTTAAAAAGCAACTAATCCTAGAAAAAATAAGAAGTTATGTAAGAAAAACTAATTGGGGGCTGGGGATGTGGCTCAAGCGGTAGCGCGCTCGCCTGGCATGCGTGCGGCCCAGGTTCGATCCTCAGCACCACATACCAACAAAGATGTTATGTCCGCCGAGAACTAAAAAATAAAAAAATATTAAAAATTCTCTCTCTCTCTCTCTCTCCTCTCTCACTCTTTAAAAAAAAAAAAAAGAAAAACTAATTGATCATAGCTGACACAAGTATTTAACATAGTCTTAAGCAGATAATCTAAATTTAACCAAATATATAATACTGCAGTACAGAATAAACCTTAAAACTGTGAAAAGTTGGCTAAAATCAAAACAGCAGATAGATATGATAGATGCTTTCATTACAAGGATAACAGACAGCACTTTCATCTAAGGGCTAAATGAGATGAACTAAAAATTAAGAATTAAGGATTATCTGGGGGGGGGGGGTGTCTCCAAACAACCATTTTATCTAAAGGCCTCATTTAAAACAATTTTAACATACGTATTAGAATCTTTGTTATAATACATTTTTAATAGTTTTCCACAAGTATCTTTTTTGTTAACAACATTCTTGTGACTTAAATACATGATATAAATTATACCCACTGTCTCCTTTCAGGGAATTCCTTCTACTATGTAACTCTATTGTATTTCTTTTTCCACCCAAGCACAGCATTAAAACTGTTTCAGTGTAATATCCTTTTTCTTCTACTGACTCCAAGTAAGTCCTGGAATCACCAACATCATTTCCTGCAACTCTTTAGAGATCTTAGTTACTTCAAAATAGGCAAGACACGTGACATTCCCATCAAAGGGCTAGAAGTTTTAGGTCTCTTTCTATTTATTAGAACGAATGTTCTAATAACAATTCACTTAATTTTTAGCCATATAACCCAGCAATGTCATTAATGGATAACTACCCAAGAAAAATTAAAACTCATATTCACACAGAAACTTAACCAGGAATGTCTAGAGTGGCTTGACTCATAATTGCCAATGCTGGAAACAACTCAAATGTACCTCAGTGGGGGAACAGATATAAACTGTGGTCCCATCACACAATGGAATTCTTGGTAGAGAAGAAAGAACTATCAATATATGCAATAATTTGTATGAATCTCAAAAGCATGATGCCGAGAATCTGTATAATCTCCTCTTCCTTCACACTCCTGACTATTTTTGTTTGTTTGTTTGTTCTTTGAGGTACTGGGGATTGAATCTAGGGCTCTGCACATGCTAGACAAGTGTTCTACTATTGAGCTACATCCCCTTACTTTACATTCTTTAAAAAAAAAAAAATGTCACACTTGGAATTGTGAACACATAGGTGGTTACAGGAGGTGATGGTAGGGGAGAGAGACGGTGGGAGACCAACCTTGCAAGTGACTGAGTCACACTCCCTGGCTGGGTGCTGAGGCGCTCAGTCACAGAAATGTGGCAGAGCTTTCCCCACCCTTCTTGGGTCGGTGTCTCCGTGCATGGGTGTGACTTGTATAGTCCCAGGGGTGAAGCTACACTCACCCGTTTCTTTGTAATATAACCCCTTGCCCTGTTTAGGATAGAATCTTCCATGGAAGTGCCTTGTGTGTGTCCCCTTCTCTTACAGTGCCTTTGGGTGTGGCCTACCTAGATGTCAGTCAACCTGCTGACAGGGGACATCATGAAGATAGACTCAGCCCCCTGAAACCTGACCCCTTGCCTCATTTGAATAGCTTCTCCTCAATAAAAGGGGTCAGGGCTTGCTCTCTCTCTCTCCCTGAGGACCCTTAAGGTATTTGTGTCTCTATTGTGGTTATTTTGCGCAACGCAGTTAGCCAAGTTCAACTGGAGTGACCCCTGAGCCTTTTATCTGTGAGAACTGAAACCCAGCAAGAGACCATAAAGGGAGAGTTTGAGAAGTTTTTTTGAGTAATGGGGATTGTTCCACATCCTGACTGTGGTAGTGGAACATGAATCTAAAATTCAAAGAACTGAAAACAAAAAAAAAAAAAAAAAATTTTTTTTTAAACAAAGTTGGTGTTGGGGCTGGAGATGTGGCTCAAGCGGTAGTGCGCTCGCCTGGCATGTGTGCGGCCCGGGTTCGATCCTCAGCACCACATACCAACAAAGATGTTGTGTCCGCCGAGAACTAAAAAATAAATATTAAAAATTCTCTCTCTCTCTCTCTCTCTCCCTCTCTCCCTCTCTCTGTGGCTCAAGCGGTAGCGCGCCCGCCTGGCATGCGTGCAACCGGGTTTGGGTTCGATCCTCAGCACCACATACCAACAAAGATGTTGTGTCCGCCGAGAACTAAAAAATAAATATTAAAAATTCTCTCTCTCTCTCTCTCTCTCCCTCTCTCCCTCTCTCCCTCTCTCTGTGGCTCAAGCGGTAGCGCGCCCGCCTGGCATGCGTGCAACCGGGTTTGGGTTCGATCCTCAGCACCACATACCAACAAAGATGTTGTGTCCGCCGAGAAGTAAAAAATAAATATTAAAAATTCTCTCTCTCTCTCTCTCTCTCTCTCTCTCTCCTCTCTCTCTAAAAAAAAAAAAAAAAAAAAACAAAGTTGGTGTTATTTTATTTGGATCTTTATTTTGTTCATTTATATGAGGTGCTGAGAATTGAACCCAGTGCCTCAGACATGCTAGGCAAGTGTTTTACCACTGAGCCACAACCCCAGCCCTGAAAATCAAAATTTTAAAAGTTATATAATTTAAAAAAATAGGGGCTGGGGATTGTAGCTCAGTGAGAGTTCTCATTTAGCATGTGTGAAGCACTGGGCTCGATCCTTAGCACCATATAAAAATAAATAAATAAAATAAAAGTATTGTATCCACCTACAACTAAATAATAAAAATAAAAAAAGAGAATGGTTGTTTTAAAAAAATAATATAAGCTTGCTTTATTTTGATGTTCCAGATGAATGTAAGTTCAATAGATGCCCAAGTAAAAGATGTTATATAACTATTGCAGCCTTCCCACATATTCACAATAGCTAGAAGAGAACATCCTATTTGTAAGAACAACAAAAATTACAAAATAGCCAGATGCAGTTACAAAAGCCTGTAATCCCAGCAATTCCGGAGGCTGAGGAAGGAGGAATGGAAGTTCAAGGCCAGCCTCGTTAACTTAGCAAGATCCTGTCTCAACACAAAAGATTAAAAAAAGGTGGGGATATAGCTCAGTGGCAGAGCACTCTGGGTTCTGTCCCTAGAACCCCAAACAAAATAAAAAACACTGGAACAAACTTAACAAGACTTATATAAAACCTAAAGAAAAAAAGATATGAAAACAAAATCAAGACACACTTGATATTTCTGGATAAAAAATCTGGTATCATTAAAATATCAAATTTTTGAGCTGGGGATGTAGCTCAGTGGTAGAATGCTGGCCTAGCATACACAGAGCCCTGAGTTTGACTGCAAAAACAAACAAAATATCATATTCCCCCCCAAAATTTTAAATCTAACTTAATTCCATCCGAAGTAATCTAATCAAAATTCTGGCAAATCTATTTGTAGAATGTGGCAACAAGATTCTAAAATTCATCTAGTAGTATAAATAACAAAAAGAAAATTTTGAGAAATAAGAATAATCAACAGGGGACTTGACCTACTCCAAAACATCAAAATATACTTTCAAAGCTGCAGTGATAAAAACACCATGGTATGTTAGAAAACTAATACTTAGACTCTGATGTTCTGTTATAGCAGAAAAAATGGACCAAGACAACCAGACAAAAGTGATTTATAAGAGCTCTTAACAAAAGTACACAGTTATGTTAAAGAATGTTTACTGCAGTTGTGTTTATGGCAAAAATATGAGAAATAACCCCCAGTTCACTGTGGTTCACCCACACGGTGGAAGACTATGCAGCCTTTAACCAAGTGTGAGATCTGTAAGTAACATACCCTGGACCTGTGTCTGGTCCAGATAATGTAAAAATATTATTATTATGTCCCATATGACTGCTTTTTTATTAAAATAAACAAAGAATTAATGGATATATATGTGTGTGTATGTATATATGTATATATATATAAACTATGGGAATATACACCAAACCTCTGTCTATAAGTGATTCTCTTGGAAATTTCAAAGAACTTTCACTTTCTATATAATGAATTTCTACAATGTTTACATATTATATGATTCTGGCTCATATCTACAACAGGGGTAAGGAAACAAGAATAAAATAACTGTTCAAAGATTAAAAAAAACAAAACCAAGGATATTTTAAAATTAAACCATCATGGTAGTAATATTCAATTATTTTTGGAGAGAGAGCCTCCTAAAAGTAAATATGGGCATGGGGCAGCGGTGGTGGAGGGGGTGTCTGTCTGTCTCAGTACTCTCCTGGCTTACCATCTGTGCCACACAGAAAAACTGGAGTAATCATTTGCGATTGGTGGGAACTAAACCAGAAGTTTTGTCCCTTATCTCAAGAAAGCTTTGATCAAGGAGAGCAGGGACAGCTCCAGTCCACTCATTTTTTTTTTTTAACAGATTCCAAAAGCAGTCCAGGCAGCTTAACAAGGAATATTAACCAAAAATCCAAATGAATTTATTTTGTCATTGAGACAACTTACTGACAGAATGACTGGCCCTGGGTTCCTGCTCTAACAGCCCCAGGCCTGGTACGCAGCAAACATTAGAGTCAGGACATTTTTGTCACATGGTCAGCCAATGGGAGATCATTTCTCTTAGAAGCTTCCTTCAGTAGTATTACAGTAATTTAACAATATTTATTAAGTATATAACTGGCACCAAGCACTCTGTTATATACTGTAATCTACCCTTACAGACTCTAGTGGAGACAAGTAAGCCAATTTCAATACAATACAAACTGTGTCACATAAGGGAAGTATCTTTAATGATCCCATGGATTCAATCTCCAGTACTAAAACCAAAAAACCCCAGATATTAAGTAGACAGTTTCTTCTATGATTCAACTTTATTATGGTACAAAGTGACACACATTCACTAGAAACTGTACTTGGGATTTTGAGTTGCCTGGGGGGAAGAAGACTGCCAACGAATATTTCACAGAAGTGATCACCACACAGAAGGGTGAAGAGTACTTCAGACACCAACATCAGGTGCAAAGATGCAAGGAGTGTGCTGAAGCAGCAAAAATAGGCTCTGATCACAAAAGACTATGGAGTTAATTCCATAGTTTTAATGGATGTACTTTTGATAAGAAACACAGCTGAGTAGAAAGCCAATATCACAAAAGCTAGAAAAGTGTGTGTCTTCCTAAACAGAAACTTATCCGTCATGGGCTACCAGAAATACTCAGCTAAGAAAACCTATGGGAATAAATCTGTAAATAAAAACAATTCTACTGGGGCTGGGGATGTGGCTCAAGCGGTAGCGCGCTCGCCTGGCATGCGTGCGGCCCGGGTTCAATCCTCAGCACCACATACCAACAAAGATGTTGTGTCTGCCAAGAACTAAAAAATAAATATTAAAAATTCTCTCTCACTCTGTCTCTCTCTCATTCTCCTCTCTCGCTCTCTCTTAAAAAAAAAAAAAAAAAAAAAAAACAATTCTATTGATTTCCAAGTACCATTAGCTCACATTTAAATGCATGCATAAAGTTTTGTCCAATTTTTGTGGTAGCAGACATTTCTATTGAAAAAGACCAAAACACTACTCTTTTTAAAAATGTTTTTCTTTTAGTTATTGATTTACATGCAGTGCTGAGAACTGAACCCAGTGCCTCATACATGCTGGGCAAGCACTCTACCACTGAGCCATAACCCCAGTCCCAACACTACTCATTTTTAAAGGTAAAGATTATTCACTCAATATTAATATTTACAACCTTAAATAAATGTAAATGAAAACAGGAAAGTAAAAAGACTCCTAGACAATTAAAGCATTTTATGTTCTTTTAAAAGAAGTTTAATTAACTTAGAAATAATCATAAATACGTACGTTCTCTTCCTTTTTCTCCTATGTGGAAATAAACAAAATAAGTGGTCATAACAGAAATAGGCACAATTCATATTTATTTACCTCTCTGCCTGTAAGGATGTGTCGTGCCAATTTCACTTTAGCAAAGTTCCCCTTGCCGATCGTTTTCAACAGTCTGTAGTTTCCGATGTGAGGCTGCTCATCCGCACAGGAAGCTATGGAGTTTCTACACCGAGCTCCAGAGCGCCCAGTGCGGGAGGTGACTTCTTGTCGCCCATCTCCATGTGAGGTGTGCTACAATGCAACATACACAAAGACAAGGAAATGAGGGAACACTTAGTGCCTGCCAAGTTTTAAGGGCTCCTAGCTGAATAAACAAAACATTACTGCTTTAATTTTAATCCTAAGGTATCTAGCACTTCAAAGAAATTTAACCACATAATATATACACTTATGAAAAACCAAGAAAATGTTATAAGAAAAATACAGTGTTGCAATTCAATTGGGGGTTCCAAAAAGATATTACAGCCTGGGGTGGGGGCACATGCCTGTAATCCCAGTGGTTTGAGAGGGTGAGACAGGAGAATCATAAATTCAAGGCCAGCCTCAGCAATTTATTGAGGTTTTAAGCACCTTACTGAGATCCTATCTCAAAATAACAAATAAAAAGGGATGGGGATGTGGCTCAGTGATTAAGTACCCCGAGTTCAATCCCTGATACCAAAAAATATGTATATACATTACACACACACACAGACAGTTTGTGATCTATGATTCAACTTTACCATGGTACAAAGTGATACACATTCAGTAGAACCTATACTTGGAATTTTGAATTGAGAGCTTTCCCTAGGATAGTGCAAGCAGCATGAACTCTCACAAGAGCGCTCCCCAGTCCCCCTGGCAATCATGGGAATAAACAAGACTGCAGTGTACTATACTGTCAGCATTTTGGGAATGCAGGTATTCAATAAATTACATGATATATTCAACACTTTATTATAGAACAGCCTTGTGTTAGATGATTTTGGCAAACTATAGAATAATATAAATATACTGAGGACATTTAAGGTAAACTAAACTAAGCGATGACATTTGCTAGGTTAGGAGTATTAAGTGCACTTCTGACTTAATGGTATTTTCAGTATTAATTCTTTTTTTTTTTTTAAAGAAAGAGAGAGAGAGAGAACTTTAATATTTATTTTTTAGTTATCGGCAGACACAACATCGTTGTTGTATGTGGTGCTGAGGATCGAACCCGGGCCGCACGCATGCCAGGCGACCGTGCTACCGCTTGAGCTACATCCCCAGCCCAGTATTAATTCTTAATGGTATTAAGATGGACTTATTAGGATATAACACCATTATATATTGAAGAGCATCTGTATTTTGAATATGTGGCCATCACATAAAATAGGAGTAACAGGACTGCCTTCTGGTCAGCCAGAGTTTAACTCTTCTACATGCTAGCAATAGCACTTGCACATCTGATACTCACACCACAGCCCATATAAAGCAGCAAAAGCTAATGCCATCATTCACCGTTCATCAGATGAGATTAAGGCCATATAACAGTTCAGTGAAAAATTCAAGGGGAATCTAGATTCCCAATTTCTTTCTACATGATGCTAACAATAATTTATTCCATATTCTATTTTAATATTAGTTCTTAAAAACTTTGCTCATTACAATGTACCAATAAAAATAGGAAGAAAAAACTTTGTTCATATTTAGAAGAGCCACAGATCATAATCATTAAATAATCAGGAAACAAATTAAAATTTTACTTAAGTATATCTATTTTAAAAATCTTTTTAAAATAATCAATATGGTCCCCAAATTGTTTTACCTTTGTTCATATGGGACAGAGAACCAACCTGAATTTGAAAAGACTCAAGTACCTCCTACATGAGAAGAAATCAGGTCTCCAAATTTAAAACAACTTTATATTGCATTCCTTCCTTAGTCTCTTCCCTAAAACAGAACATATGTGCCCATATATATGTCCTTTCTATAATCCTTAAAATAACAAGCCATCTCCTTAATACAGGATAGGTTTTTTTTTTTTTTAAGTATTTTTTTTAGTTGTAGATGGACACAACTAATTTATTTTTGTGTGGTACTGAGGAGCGAACTCAGTGCTTCACACAAGCAAGGCAAGCACTCAGCCCCAGGCAAGGACAGGTTTTTTGAATGTGATAAAACCAAACTATAACAAGTGGACCTCCTCCAAGTATTTCATACTTCAGAGATATTAAAAAAGTTAAATTTCACTTTTGAAAGAGCAAGGCAATTATTCCATGCACTTATAGACTAAATGATGTGATTAAAAAAATAAACTCTTATCCACCTAGGGGTAGAATGGAATTTCCTTAATTTGACAAAAATCATAGACCAAAGACACTTTGAGCAAATATTACACTAAATGGAAAATTTCATAATCATTTCTTTTAAGAAACAAGGGGGATGGGGCTGTACCTCAGTGATAGCATACTTGCCTCACACGTTTGAGGCACTGGGTTTGATCCTCAGCACCACGTTAAAAAAATAGACATAAAAAGATATTGTGTCCATTTATAACTGAAAAAATATTTTAAAAAAGAAAGAAAGAAACAAGATAAGGTTGCCCATTATCATTACAGGTTAAGCATCTCAAATCCAAAAATTAAAGTCTGAGAAATGGGATACTCAGAAAATTTCAGATTTCTGAGTATTTTGGATTTAGTATGTTTGGGTTGGGGGATATTTAGTTGGTAAAGTCTATGCAAATATTTCAAAATCTTAAAAACTCTGAAATGCATTTCAGATAAGGGCTACTCAATCCATATTACTACTATTTAACATAATATTAGAGGTCAAGGCCAATGCTTTAAGGTAAGAAAAAAAATTGTAATGAGACATGAGAATTGCCAAGGAAGAACTATAACTATCATTTCTGTCCTCTTTTGATAGTTTTTCTGTAAATTTAAAATTATTTCAAAGTCAAAAGTTCAACAGAAGCAGGGTGTGGTGGTACACATCTGTAATCCCAAGGACTAGGTAGGCTGAGGCAGAAGAAATCAAAAGTTGAAGGCTAGACTCAGCAATTTAGCAAGCCCTGTCTCAAAATAAAAAATAAAAAGGGTTGGGGATGTAGCTCAGTGGTAGAGTGCTTGCCTAGCAGATGTGAAGCACTGGGTTCGATCCTTATCACACATATAAATAAATATAATAAAGATTCATTGGCAACTAAAAAAATTTTTTTTAAAAAAGATACAACAAAGGGGAAGCCCTATTAAAAATGAAAGCCTCTAAGAATATGACTAAGAAATGGGACCTGGGCTGGGGATGTGGCTCAAGCGGTAGCGCGCTTGCCTGGCATGCGTGCGGCCCGGGTTCGATTCTCAGCACCACATACCAACAAAGATGTTGTGTCCGCCGAAAACTAAAAAAAATAAATATTAAAATTCTCTCTCTCTCTCTCCCCCCTTCTCTCTCTCTCTCTTTAAAAAAAAAAAAAAAAGAAAAGAAAAGAAAAAAAGAAATGGGACCTGTCCCAGAAGTTCAGTCAAATCACTTTCTTTCTTCTTTGGTGCTGGGGACCCAAATCCTTTACATGTGCTAAGCAAGCACTCTGCCACTGAGCTATAACCACCAGTTTCACTTTTCTTTTTAAATTTTTTATTAAAAAAATTTTTTTTAAGTTGTAGATGGAGGGCAGGGGATGTGGCTCAAGCGGTAGCGCGCTCGCCTGGCATGCGTGCGGCCCGGGTTCGATCCTCAGCACCACACACAAAGATGTTGTGTCCGCCAAAAACTAAAAAATAAATATTAAAAATTCTCTCTCTCTCTCTAAGAAAAAAAAAAGCTGTAGATGGACACAATGCCTTTATTTATTTGTTTATTTTTTTATGTGGTGCTGAGGATTGAACCCATTGCCTCACACAAATGAGGCAAGTGCTCTACCACTGAGCCACAACCCCAGGCTCAGTTTCAGTTTTAAAAGAATAATTGTTACTGATATTGCAGGTGAACTAAAGTGTAAAGAAAAATAATTTACTTGTCTAATCCTCAGAAGAACTATAAGGCGCAATGAATTGACCATATGTTAGGGACCTATTAAGTGCCAGGCACTACCAGGAGATGAAAACAGAAAAGTATGGTGCCAAGGCTTCAAGGCACTGGCAGTCGCAGTGGGGCACTAATAAGGGGAATGTAACCGAAGGTGGGGCAGACTCTGCCCCATGAGAAAATCTGAGTAAATATATTAAAGCTGTCCAATAGGCATATAAAGCAAATCAAACACATGTAATTTTTAATTTTGTATTTGTCCACATTAAAAAAACAAAAAACAGGTTAAATATATTTTTCTCAACCCAATACATCCCCAAATATTTCAACACATATGGGCTGGGGATGTGGCTCAAGCGGTAGCGTGCTAGTCTGGCATGCATGCGGCCTGGGTTCGATCCTCAGCACCACATACCAACAAAGATGTTGTGTCCGCCAAGAACTAAAAAATAAATATTAAAAATTCTCTCTCTCTCTCTCCCCCTCTCTCACTCTCTCTTTAAACAAAATAAATAAAAAAAAATATTTCAACACATAATATAAAAAGGTAAAAATTATACGTAAGTTTTACATACACAAACACATATTTTTAAAAATAACACTGTCTGAAATCTGTGTTTCATGCTTACAGAATGTTATAATTCAGACTGGCCACATTTCAAGTGTTCAATAGTCATATGTGACTAAGGGTTACTGTGTTGAATAAAGTAGCTTTAAACACCGAGAGGAATGATCACATATAGAAGAGGACTGATCACATGTAGGTGAGATGGAAAAAATAAGGTATCTTAGAAGTGAAGGGATGAAGTCTTGGAATGACAAGCAGAAGAGTTCTAACAGGAGATGAGTAGTTCCAGGCCAGACACCAGCACAAGAAAAGGTAAGAGACAGTTTGAAGAGAAGAGGGCAAGACTTCCCCGGCATGACTCCCACCACGAACCAAATTTACCATCAACTTCTCAAGAAGCCTATCAATGTCACTTTTTATTTATAACAATTGACAGTAAAAATTCAAAGACAAGAATTGACATATGTAAATATCTAAACCACTTATGGTTAAAGATCATGGTCACATGTAGTTCTTCTCTTCTCTTTCTCCAACTTTATTAAAATGACAGTTCTAAAAAATTAAGGCCTAAGACAAAAAACAGAATGACAAAATATTCTTTTAGAAACTAGAAAACAGAAAGAAAATGCCTTAACACATAAAATAAAGGTGAATTCTTAGCCAGTTGTGGAGGTAAGGGGAAATGCTGCTCTGTACCACACAACCCCCAAGACCCTAAGGAATTAGCAGCACCTACTGCCTCTGCTAGTGAGAGGGAAGGCAAGGCAGAAACAGGACAAGGTGCCATTCTTGAATGACATCCCTAGATCTCCTCTCCTACTCTGGAAACAAAACTGGAGGTTCCCCAGAAAGGGCAAAATGGAACGTCTAATGTACTTGGTCACAAGCACAAGTGAGGACAAAGGTACTAAAAACAGAAAAGAAATCAGAAAGCCAGAGACCTTTCCTCTTGCCTTCTTCCATGGCTCAACTCCTTGGAACATGGTTAGCTAGGCATAAATCTATAGTGGAATCTGAGATAGGACAAAATATATATATATATATATGGAGAACAGGAGTTCCCCAGAGGAACTCCTCTCTAAGGCCCAGCTTGTAAAACTCACTAAATGCACAGAACCTTCAATCAGTCTTTTAATGTCTCAGCCTTAAATATGGGCAGAAAAATAAGACTCAAAATGGCATTAGACCACTTAAAGCTCAAAGACTAAGCTTTAAGACAAAATTCTGAGAAAAAAGGCTACTCAGTCTAGAATTCTATAGGTAACCACAGTATCAATCAAAAGTGAAAACAGAATAAAGATGTTTTCAGAAATGCAAGGATTTTAAAAATGTATTTCCCAGCAACTTTCTCAAGAAATCTCTGGAGGAGCTGGGTGTAGTGGTACATGCCTGTAATCCCAGCATCTCGAGAGGCTGAGGCAGGAGTTCCAGACCAGCATCAGCAATTTAGTAAGGCCCTAAGCAATTTAACAAGACTCTGTCTCAAAATACAAATAAAGGGCTGGGGATATGGCTCAAGTGGTAAGGTGCTCGCCTGGCATGCGCGGGGCGCTGGGTTTGATCCTCAGCACCACATTAAAATAAAATAAAGATGTTTTTAACTAAAAAACAAATATTAAAAAACTCTCTCTTTAAAAAATATACAAATAGGGCTGGGGATGTGGCTCAGGCGGTAGCGCGCTCGCCTGGCATGCGGGCGGCCCGGGTTCGATCCTCAGCACCACATACCAACAAAGATGTTGTGTCCCGCCGAGAACTAAAATAAATAAATAAATAAATTAATTAAAAAAAAAAATATACAAATAAAAAGGACTTGGAATGTGATTTACTGGTAAAGCACCTCTGGATTCAATCCCCAGTATTAAAAAAATCAATCTCAAGGGCTGGGGATGTGGCTCAAGCGGTAGCACGCTCGCCTGGCATGCGTGCGGCCCAGGTTCGATCCTCAGCACCACATACAAACAAAGATGTTGTGTCCGCCGAGAACTAAAAAATAAATATTAAAAATTCTCTCTCTCTCTCCCCCCCCCCCTCACTCTCTCTTTAAAAAAAAAAAAAAAAAAAATCAATCTCTGGAGGAACTGCTCCATTGAGACTTGACAATGAACCAAAAAAGAGGAGGATAGGAGGTCAAGGAAACAGGGTCTAACAGGAAAGGAAAAGGGAGTCCCGGAAAAAAAGGGTGAGGGGAGATTCCGGGATGACCACTGTGCAGCAGGCCTAGTGAGCACAACTAAGAATTCCTGACACCTCTAATACAGAGGAGGAGGTGCAGAAAGGAACAAGTCACAAAAACCTAAGCAAATCATTAACTCTGGGAAGGAGAGAAAGTGAAAAGAGGTCATCATGGCATACTACACACCTCAGCTTTGAACAGCTCCATACAGCCCCAATAATGTGCAGACTGGACAATGATCTAACTACAACAGTGACACAATTAGAGGTGGAGGCTAAAGACAGATGGATGGAAGGACAGGAAGGAAGGGGACAAAGAGCTAACTGGCAAACTATCATCTTCTTTAGTGGGAAGTCAACATAATATGCCTAAAACTGGCAGGTGGTGGTGGAGAGGAGCAAGTAGTAGTAGCAGTATATTTAGTTGTTTAAAATTAGAGACATATATGTCAAACAACCGAAGGAATTTTTCTTCCAACTATGTCTGTCTGTCTGCATTTTATAAATTCTCACAATCACCCTGGACAGTCTTTCTTGCAATTAAGCACATTTGAGGTCCTCATCCATTAAGCTGAGGTTGGACAAACTGATAAAAGGATGCATCTATATCCAGAAAAGAATATTATAATGGATAATATTATGAACACAATGCATGTTTTATACACATCACCCATACATATGAATTCATGAAAAAGTAAACAGTAAACTGATTAAAAACAAAAACCACTAAAAGATAGGTAAAGTTAGAAAATGAAAGGGCAAGGGCTAGAGTTGTAGCTCAGTGGTAGAGCACTTGGCTGGCACGTGGGTTTGATCCTCAGTACCACATAAAAATAAATTAAAAAATAAAGGCATTGTGTCCTTTTTTTAAAAAAGCGGGTGGGGGGCAAGTAATAGTCCCAAAGATATTGAGACAAGGAGAAGGAAAAAAGGGAGGATTAGAAAAGCATCAATATAAACTAAAAAAGACTGTCCAAAGGAAATGCCAACAGATGGGTTATAGCTCAGTGGAATAGTGCTTGCCTAGCATGTGTGAGGCACTAGGTTCAGACTTCAGCACCACATAAAATAAAATAAAGGTCCATCAACAACTGAAAAATACTTTAAAAAGAAAAAAGAAAATGACAAAATACTGGTTACTAGTAATGAAAATATTTTTCTGAATAATGAATATATTCATAAGCTCCTTAATTTTCTCATGACCCTTAACTTTCAACAAATTTAACATTCCTCTTAATGAAAACAAATCAACTAGAGGGGCTGAGGATGTGGCTCAGGTGTTAGCGCGTTCACCTAGCATGCGTGAGGCACTGGGTTCAATTCTCAGCACCACATAAAAACAAAATAAAGATATTGTGTCCACCTAAAACTAAAAAATAAATATATTAAAAAAGAAAATAAATCAACTAGAACAGCATAAATCTTTAAAATCTGTTAAAAGTCTCATTTAATACCAACTGTTGGAAACTTTCTAAGTAGTTGGTAAATCAATAAAATTTGATTAATCAATCGTTTGAATTGGTCATCAGTATACTGGTTTTGAATGAACTGACTTTTTTGGCAAATCAACTTTCAACAAATTGACCTAGGCTTTAGGGTAGTGGGTCTCAATCAGGGACAGGATGACTTTGCTCCCACAGGGGACATTTGACAATGAATGAAGACATTTTTGGTGGTCATGACTGAGGGGATACAGCCGGGTATAGCAGCCCGTACCTGTAATCCTAGCAACTCTGGAGACTAAGGCAGGAGGATCCTAAGTTCAGGGCCAGCCTCACAAACTTAGAGTAAAATTCTCAGTAACTTAGTGAGACCCTGTCTCAAAAAATAAAAAGGACTGAGGATGAAGCTCAGTGGTAAAGTCCCGCTGCTGCGGGACTAAAAAATAAAAATGTAAAACAACTGAGGGGATGTTACTGGCATCTGGTAAATAGAGGCCAGGGATACCATTAAAATCCTCCGATGCATAGGACAATGGTCCACAACAAAGAACTGTCTGTCCCAAAGGCCAAGGTTCAGATAACCTGCTGTAGGGAAATAAAACTGATTATCCTCACCTCCAAGCCTGAACCTCCTATAGTCTGTTGTTGTTGTTTTTTCTGTTAATGAAATCATGATCTATCTTGTGCAAATGAGAAACTTAAGGGTTCATCTCTCATTCCTCCCTTACCCTCTCCCCTCACTTCTAAATCACATTTGTGGTTTTATCCCCTAAATCTCTCAAATATCACTTCTCCATTTCTACCACCACCAGGCGTATCTTCCATAACTCAGCCCCTGCCTCTACTGTGGCCTCTTCAGACTACTTTCCAACAACAAGGCTCTCCCTAACCCACACAGCAAAGCCATTTCATCTTTCTCAATTCTCATTTCATGTGCCACTAAGAAGGCAGGGGGGCCTTGATATCATGATTGATGGCAATTTCTTATCATTATGTTTTTTTTTAAGAGAGAATGAGAGAGGAGAGAGAATTTTTAATATTTTTTTATTTTTTAGTTCTCGGCGGACACAACATCTTTGTTGGTATGTGGTGCTGAGGATCGAACCCGGGCCGCACGCATGCCAGGCGAGCGCGCTACCGCTTGAGCCACATCCCCAGCCCTTATCATTATGTTTTTTCCCTTGGCATCCCTTTTGCCTCGCTCCTCCTTTTTCCACCACTTCTTGCTTAGTTAATTCATAGCAGCACAGCACACAACTTCAGATTTTGGATTATTCTGTTAGCACACTATAAAAGCTATCCTATGAAGGAAGGAATAGTTACAGAATCCCCTACCATAACAGGGTCAAAGCACTGTTATTTTTTTTTCCTCTTTTTTTTTAAGCTACTGTCATCTTTTAATAGTTATTTTTTAGTTGTAGATGAACATAAACCTTTATTTTATTTTTTATTTTTATATGGACTGAGGTTTGAATTCAGTACGCCTCACCCGTGCTAAGCAAGCGCTCCACCACTGAGCCACATCCCCAGCTCCCTTTTTCCCTCTTTTTTTGAGTTGGGAATCTGACTACGTTGCCCAAGCTGGTCTCAAACTACCAGGCTCAAGGGATCCTCCCACCTTAGTCTACTGAATAGGAGGGACTACAGGCCTGGGTCACCACGCCTGGCTTATTTTATTTAATCACAATGATGCTAAGGGATAGATGAGACTTTTTTCTTTTTTTTTTTTTTTAATAAATACAAAAGATGAGGCAGGGCTTGGGATATGGCTCAGTGGTAGAGCACTTGTGTAGCATGCACAGGATCCTGGATTGAATCCCTAGAACTGCAAAAATGAATAAATAAATAATATGAGGCACAGCATAAATCTGAAGACCTGTTTCAAAACCAGGTCTGCCACTTCTCTATCTATACCCAAAGGACTTAAAATCATCATGCTACAGTGATACAGCCATGTCAATGTTTACTGCAGCTCAATTCACAATAGCTAAACTATGGAACCAACCTAGGTGTCCTTCAACAGATGAATAGATAAAGAAAATGTGATATATTTTTTTTTCAATGGAATATTACTCAGCTTTAAAGAAAAATGAAATTATGGCATTTGCAGTAAATGGATAGAGTTGGAGAATATCATGCTAAGCAAAATAAGCCAATCCCCCTCCCAAAACAAAAGCCAAATGTTTTCTCTGATATGCAGATGCTAATTCACAATAAGGGGCAAGGGTGGGGGTGGGGTGGGTAAAAATAGAGTTAACGTAGATTAACATAGATTAGGTAGAGGGGAGTGAAGGAAGGGGAGAGGAGGGAAAACTGGAATACAACGGATAGTGGAATGAAACAGACATTATATATATATATGACTGCATGACCGATGTGATTCTACAACATGTACAATCAAAAAATATTATAAATTATATCCTATCTATGTATATCAAAGTGCATTCTACTGTCATGTATAACTAATTAAAACAAATTAAAAAAAAAAAAACAGGACTGTAACTCCAAATCCCAATTTCTCCCTTCTGTGTTGTTGCTCCTTCTTTTTGCTCCACCTCTTGTCCACTCCACCTCACAAGTGTTTTCAGATTTTTCCTCAACCACAGTCCCAGGCTCTCACCCCTCTCAGCTCCAGCCCAAGAAAGCAGACCAAGGTTTTAAGAAAAGAGAAAAAGGCCATCTCCTGAACTGTGGAGACCTTGACACTAGGGGCAACCAACATTTACATATTAATATGTGTCCAGCACTGCTCTGAATGTTTTCTATTTGTTTCAATCACTCAATTCAACCAATATTTACTGATCACACACAGTAAAGTAGGTATTTTGAATAATATCAGTAAACAAAACAGTCATGCTTTTATGGAGCTTTTGGTATGCCAGGGGAAAATGACCGAACATAATAAACATAAGAAATATATAAATCACATGATATGTTAGAAGGTAATAATGCAATGGAGAAAAGATCAGAGTTGGGAAGCTGGGAAGGCAATGAGTACTCAGAGTAAGCCTTAGCAAGATGGCAGTGGAGGAGCTAAGAACATCTGGACATCTGAAGAAAGATATTCCAGGCAATCAGCAGACCCAGAAGCTGGAGTGACCCTGGTGTGTTCAAAGAACAGCAAGGAGATTCCTGGGACTTCCCATGCAGTAAACATGAAAGACAGAGATGTGGACAAAAAGGTAAAGGAGACCAAATCATGGAAAGCTTCATTCCAGGGCTACTATTTCCAAATGTTTCATAGACTGAGTAACTAGGGCACAAGGAAGTTAATAATTTGCCTAAGGCCACATAATAAAATACTAGGTCAGATATAAACGCAAACAGTCATTATTGTGGTGGTTTAAAAACCTGACACCAAATTCTGTGACACACCTCCCACAAACAAAGTCCATGCCCCTTCCCCTTAAATGTGAGTAGGAGTGCTTCAACCAAAACAGAATGGCAAAAGTAACACTGTGACTTAAAGCTATTTTAACAGGCAGCAGTATAGCTGGGCACCGCCATACGCCTGTAATTCCAGCAACTCAGGAGGCTAAGACAGGAGAATCACAAGTACTACACCAGCCTCTGCAACTTAGGGAGGCCCGGAGCAACTCTGTGAGACCGTATCAAAATAAAAAAATAAACAGGGCTGGGGGATGGAGCTCAATGGTGAAGCACCCCTGGTTTAAAAAAAGTGCACCCCAGCACTTAAAAAAAAAGAGAGAGAGAGAGAAAAGAAAAAGAAAAAGAAGAAGAAAAGGCAAGCAGCTTCTGCCTTGTTTGCTGGACACTGAGCCCAAAAGCAGCAGCCAACAGCATAAGAGAAGTATGGCCAAACCAAGGCTTCCTGTGCAGCTAGCTCTGGCAAGAGTTCCGGCTGAGCCAGTTTTCTAACCATACCTGCCAAGGTGCCAGATTAGTGAGCAAAGAAAAGTCTAGAATGTGTTCAATCCCCCTAGCCTTTCAAGATCCTTGCAACTGAGGCCTCAAACATAGTATAAGAGAGGTAAGCCATCTCAGTCTGAATTCCTTCCACACAATCTGTGAGCAGAATAAAATGGTTGTTGTTTTACACTACCAAGTTGTGAGGTAGTTTGTTCCACAGCAATAAATAAAACTATGTGAGCAGCAAAAAATAAATGTTAAGAACCTGAAGTTAATAAAAATGAAAAAAGATATTGGAATACATTACCATGATATGTGCACGTTTTTTTTTCATTGAATATCTTCAATGTCTTTTGATGATTTAACAGAAGAGAAAATGAACTCCTAAATCTACAACTAGTAAAGCTAATAAATAAATGCCTGTGGGTACCACTGGCAGGCAGGCTTAGGATAGGTAAGGGCAAACAAGGAAAGAGTTGATGACAGAATGTGAAAAGAATGTTATAAAAAATAGCCTCAAATGTCTTCTATAACAAAAGATGCTTGCCCAGCTTAAAATTATCCTTCTAGGTAAGTCTAAGAGCAGAAAGCAAATGAAGAGTGGTTCTAGATCCACTCATTTTCAGGATTCTCATTCTAGAATCTGCTACAGTCAATGCAGTCATAAAAACACTGACTGCATAAAGGATGGTTATATACAATGCTGGGATCAAAACTCCTGGGTTCAGGTACAAAACTTCACATCAAGTTCTTCAAGATTTTCATGTCAAATGTCCATAACACAAACCCCACAATATTTAGACTCCACTCAAAACAACAGCTTCGTTATTAACAAGAAATACAGAAAAAACATCTCCTGCTTTGAGCTTCAACTTTGAACACTAAGATCCCACATAACCCACAGAAACAATGCCTTAACTAATCTACGTAAGATTAAATAAGACTGAGCAGTTATATAAGGCTGAGCAGTTTAGTGGCTAGAGGGCAATGCTAAAGAACACTAGGTTGAAGAAAGAATTGGATTCTATTAGTTAGCTGTTGCTTAATGAAATACCTGAAATAACTAACTTAGAAAAGGTTTGGGCTGGGGTTGTGGCTCTGTGGTAGAGCACTTACCTAGCATGTGTGAGGCACTGGGTTCAGATCCTCAGCATCACATAAGAAAGTAAATGAATAAAATAAAGTTTAAAAAATGCACAAAACCAACATAATGAGAGAGAGAGAGAGAGAGAGAGAGAGAGAGAGAGAGAGAGAGAGAGAGAGATAGGTTTATTTAGCTCACAGTCCTGGAGTTTCCAGTCCAAGACTGGATAATCCCATTGCTTTGGGCCTCTGGTGGGGGTGTGGGATGGCAATATCAGAGCAAACTAATCACTTCATAAGCCAGAAAGCAAGAGAGAATGAGAAAGGGGAGCAGGGTTCCACAATCACCTTAGAGGGTATGCCCTGAGACCTAAGTAAGGATCTCCCAATAGTGCCACCCTGGGGACCAAGCTTTAATAAGTGGATCTTTGGGGGGCATTCAATACCTAAACTACAATTCCAAAAGAGAAGTCCTTTCTTTTTTCATGAGAAATATCATCCCTTGCCAACATCCACTGTCCCCATTACTTCACACAGGAGGGTGTATATGGGCCAGTAGATCAAGTCCATGCATATTCTTTAACTTCTTGAAAAAAAACAAGACATTAAAGATTTTTAGTTAAGAAATTTATTTTCTCCTTCGAGTTTAATTTGAAATTGTACAATGGATGAGAGAAAAGCTATGTCTGAGCTATGTAATGCTTTAAATAATCAATAAAAAAAAAAGCTATGTTATGGTATAATAAGAACTATGTAATGTTTTGAACAACCAACAATAAAATAATTAAAAAAAAAAAAAAAAAAAGCTATGTCTATGTAGTCTTCCCCATGGTGATAGGAAAGGGCTGCATCCCTTGGCTCTTATCCTGCCTGCGGATAAAACCCAGGGTTAAATTCGACTATCTTAGAATGTTAAAATTTTGAACAATCCTTTGAAATAAAGCTAACAGGCACTACTAGTTTATAGGACACTTTGCGTATCTCTTTAAGTAGTTACAATGTAAATCAGGTGCTATGTAAGTCCAGTGTAAATAACTACAATGTACATCATGAGGTACATAAATAATCCAGAAGACCAATAGTTACTTACTATAAATTTCAATATTCACCTGATTTACATAAAGATGAAAATAACCCTCAAATGAAAAATCCATAAAATCTTCCCTAAATTCTCTGATGCAATATAAAATATGAATTCTTCTAAGGTAAACTTTCTTTTTAAAGGCTCAAACAGCTTGATTCAATAAATAGTGTGCTCAGAAATTAAAATGCATATTAAATGAAACTATAATTACTGTTTTAAATGAGAGTTATAGTACAGTTGGGTGCAACAGTGCTACCTGTAATCCCAGCAAACTGGGGAGGTACAGGCAAGAGGATAACAAGTTTGAAGGCAGCTTCAGCAACTCAGCAAGGCCCTAAGCAACTTACTGAGATCCTGTCTCAAAACAGAAAATAAAATAAAAAGAGCTGGGAATGTGGTAGAGTACCCTGTGTAATCCCCAGTACAGCATGGGTGCACACACACGATCTAATTAGCAAGCTTCACTGAATAATAAGGCAGTGATTTTTCCCCCCTTTGGGGGAACCTTGGATCAAACCCAGGACCTCATGCACATGAGGCACCCTCTCTACCACTGATCTATATCCCCAGCCCAGTAATGATTCTTTTTTTTTTTTTTTTTTTGTGAGAGAGAGAGAGAGAGAGAGAGAGAGAGAGAGAGAATTTTTTAATATTTATTTTTTAGTTATCGGCGGACACAACATCTTTGTTTGTATGTGGTGCTGAGGATTGAACCCGGGCCGCACGCATGCCAGGTGAGCGCGCTACCACTTGAGCCACATCCCCAGCCCCCAGTAATGATTCTTAATCATAGATCCTGGACCTGCAGCATCAACATCACCTGGGAATTTGTTAGAAATGCAGTCTAGAGTGCCAACTGTAGAGTCCAAGGTCTGGGAGTGAGGCCCAGACATCAGCACTTTAACAACCCTCTAGGTTATTCAAATGTTTGCTCACGTTTGAGTTTACAAACTAGTTTCACAGAGCTCTAGGTGGTTTGTTCTGCAGGAACTAACAGGAATGACCTGGTTCCCAGATAAATAGGATATCCTATGAAGTACCTAGCCCCATGTCATACACATAGTGGGTACTCTATTTGCTCAACAGGTTAATTCAGCCACACCCAAGTAACAAATGGCTATAGAATAACTTCATCAGTTTGTCTATTTCACAGAAGAAATTTTGAAGACTCTTTGCATTGACTAATAATAAGTACATAATGCACACATATCCAGAGCTGTTAAAGAAATAACTGGAAAAGCTGTGGGGCCTCTGGTCCTTTAGCAAATAACCGAGGCATACAAAGTGTTATATGCTTTGAAATGTAAGTGAAAAATGTTTCTAATTTTGCCAGTACAGAAACAGATACACCATGGCTCTCTATACAAGCCAAATGTAGGACATGAACTAAAACACAAACTTTCTTGTTGCGTTTTAAAAGCATCCTATTTCCAATTGTAATAAATGAGTTCAAGGTGGATTCTAATTTGAACAATTTAAAACTCAGAAAACTGAGGAAACTTTAACACTGACTTTATATATATGATAAAGGTACTAATTATATTTTTAAAAGAGGTTCTATTCTAAAAGCTTGAGAAATGAAATGATATAATGTACTAAATTTACTTCTTGGAAGAGGAAGTAAATAAGACTGGACACTGAACTGCTGAATATATGGAGCTCACTACACACCAATACAAGGGTTTCTTAACTTTGGCACTAGTGACATTTTGGGCCAGATAATTCTTAGAGGGGTAAGGTGCTTTCCATGTATTCTAAAATGTTCAGCAGAATTCTTGATGAGCAGCAACCTCCCCTTTAGCTATGTCAACCAAAAATGTCTCTAGACATGTCCAAATGTGTCCACTGAAGGGCAAAACTCACCCCAGTTGAGGATCATTATTAAATATCCCCATTGTCTCTACTTGTTTAAATTTTTTCAAAGTAGGGCTATGGTTGTGGGTAGTGGGAGAGTGTTTGCCTGGTATGTGTAAGGCACTGGGTTCGATCCTCTGTTCCACATAACCAAAAAAAAAAAAAAAAAAAAAAAGCAAGTCGTGCTGTCTGTCCATCTACAACTACAAAAATTTTTTTAACTTTTTTAAAAAATTTTTTTCCAGACTTAAAAAAAAGGTTTACTTTATTTATATTCTGGGAATTGGTACATCTACATCCCCTTTTTTAATAATCTGCATATGAGGTCTTGAGAAATAGCCTAGTACAGCAAAAAATCAACAGACTGAGTCAGAGATCTGGAGTCTAGTGGAGGATTTCCTTTTTTTTTTTTTTTTTTTAAGAGAGAGAGAGAGAGAATTTTTTAATATTTATTTTTTAGTTCTCCGAGGACACAACATCTTTGTTTTTATGTGGTGCTGAGGATCGAACCCGGGCTGCACGCATGCCAGGCGAGTGCGCTACCGCTTGAGCCACATCCCCAGCCCCGAGGATTTCCTTTTAAACAGCCTATAGTCTCAAGCAGCTCCTGTGACCTCTCTTAGTTTCAGCATCCTTACTAGATTATTTGACTAGTTCTTTGGGCTATAAAATGTGATGACAGTGAATTTTTATATACCCACCTACTAAAAGTGGATATTGACATTTAAAAGTCAAATAAAAACAATTGTATACAAGGATGAAAATAATATTCTTGTTACAAATTACCTATTAAATTCTTTTTTTTTTTTTTTTAACTGTACTGGGGAATGAACCTAGGGACTCGTGTGGCAAGCACTATACCACTGAACACACCCTCAGCCCTCTTTATTATTCTTGATCTAATAAGCAATATTATTATCATAAGTGTATATAATCATTTAAAATTTTAATGAGATTCCCAGGATAAGCAAAAGGGAATGTATTTCTATAAAATAAAAGCTCTAATAATCATAATAGCTACAATGTCCATCAACTGGTGAATGGATAAAACATTGTGGTATGCTACTTAGCAATAAAAAGGAATGAACCAGCTGGGTTAGATGGCTCACACCTGCAATCTCAGCAATTCAAGAAAGGCTGGATAGGAGGATAGCAAGTTCAAGGTCAGACTGGGAAACTGGGTGAAATAAAACAAAAACAAAAACAAAAAATGGCTGGGGATGTGCAGTAGTAGAGCACTCCTGGGTTCAATTTCTGGCATAGCAAAAACAAAAAAAAATATTATGATAAATGAAAGAACTCAGACTCAAAAGATTATACACTACATAACTCCATTTATAAACATTCCAGAAAAGGTAAAATTAGAAAGACAGAAAACAGATAAGTGGTTGCCAGGGGCTGAAAAAGAGAGGGAAGTGACTGTAAAGGCTCACAAGGGACCTTTTGGGGTGATGGAAAGGTTCTATATCTTGTTTGTAGTGGTGGTTACATGACTATACATTTGCCCAATTCATCATACTGTGCACTTAAAAGTGTGGACGTCATATCTCGATAAACCTAACTTTAACAGAAGAACTTCTCAACAGACTGAGAGCTCCCATTCATTCTTGTACACTCACCACTCAACTGGCAGGAAGTATAACACTAGTTGTCCATGGGCTATGACGAATGTGAACCTGAGGTGTAACACTGACACATGCACTACAGCTACTTCCAGAACATGCCAACACAAGAGTTAAAAATGGAACATGGCACTAGACATGGAAGCACATGCCTGTAATCCCAGAGACTTATGAGGCTGAAGCAGGAGGTTCACAACTTCAAGACCAGCCTCAGTAACTCAGTGAGGCCCCCCCCACCAACCTAGCAAGATCCTGTCTTAATATAAAAAGAGCAGGGGATGTAGCTCAATGGTAGAGCACCCCTGGGTTGAATTCCCAGTACCAAAAATATAGAAATGGCACACGCCTATAATCCCAGCTGTTCAGGAGGCTGAGGCTATAGGATCTTAAATTCAAAGCCAGCTTTGGCAACTTAGCAAGGCTCCAAGCAACTGAACAAGACCTGGTCTCTAAATATTTTTTTAAAAAAGGGAGAAGAGGGTTGGGATTGTGGCTCATCGGTAGAGCGCTCGCCTAACATGTGGGGAGCCCTGGGTTCCTCAGCACCACATAAAAATAAATAAAGGTGGGGCTGGGGATGTGGCTCAATCGGTAGCGTGCTCGCCTGGCGCTCATGCGGCCCAGGTTCGATCCTCAGCACCACATACCAACAAAGATGTTGTGTCCGCCGAGAACTAAGAAAAAATAAATAAAAATTAAAATTGTCTCTCTCTCTCTCTGTCCCCCTCTCTCTCTCACTCTCTCTTTAATAAATAAATAAATAAATAAATAAATAAATAAATAAAGGTATTGTGTCCAATTAGAACTAAAAAATAAATATTTTTTAAAAGGGGGGTGGGAGGCTGCTGAGGATGTCTCAGTGGTTAAGCACCCTGAATTCAATCTCCAGTACCAGAAAGAAAGAAAGAAAGAAAGAAAGAAAGAAAGAAAGAAAGAAAGAAAGAAGCAAGGTGAATGAATGTAATGATTGTAATGATGTACTATGAACCTCTTGATTTTAACAGTATCAATACTCCAATTGTAAATACATTACATGATATTAAAGAAAGACACACACTGGGGCTGGGGTTGTGGCTCAGCAGCAGAGTGCTCGCCTAGTGCCCTGGGTTCGATCCTCAGAACCACATAACAATAAATAAATAAAGGTTGTAGTTGGACACAATACTAAAAAATAAATATTAAAAAAATGAAAGATACACACACACCCTAGGTTGTTTTTAAAGAACAGAGAGAGTAATTCTAACAACTTATGCAAAAATTACAAAATAATTGAACAAAATAACCAAAGAATAGAGGAAGAATGAACCAAGTCTGTCAATAATAATCACAAATACCAGCTAGCCATGTATTCCTAACTGAAAATAGCACATATCTTCTCCTACTGTCCCTCACTGAAATGCATACTGAAAGAAGACCTAACTGAAAATCTTTATCAGAAACCTGCTTTTATTGACACTGGCTTCAGTTGAGCAAGTATGGAGCTCCTGCTCTGATTCAATGTAAGGTTTTTGACTAAGTGAAGATCAAAACCCAAAGCCAACCAAAACATCTTTTTGTTTGTTCCATTCATCAGGGTAGTCAAAGAACAGGAAAATGCTCAGGTCAGAAATGGGTTTCTTCAAAAAGGCCACATATAAAAGCCACATAAAGCCAGGCGTGTGTCAGTTCTCTTGAGCCCAGGAGTGTACCACCAGCCTGTACTACACAGCAGGACCCCCCATCAGAAAAAAAAGAAAAAAGAACAAGGTCACAGACTGATCTAGTCTATTACTTTTTATGTAATTTTTCTAATCCACGTGGAGTAGGAACCTAGACCACTGCCGGATTAAAGAGCATTAAATAATACTATACATTATTGTACTGAGGGGATGCTTTAGACTACAGTTTACATAAACAGATTAAGTTACCCAATAGCTATCAACCAACCAAGAGGTATTTTGAAGATTAAAATGAAGGCATTTGATGCCACTCTGTCACAACATCTCAGAACACTACTGAAAACATGAAATCACCATGAGCAAGGAAGCTTTTCCTAAGAGATGGCATTCTCCTGTCAGCAACCACCTCGTAACACTTATGATGAAAGGCCAGTGCAATTTCTTTAAGAGTTATTTGCTAGATATTTTTACTTAAGATAACCAACACTTCTGAACCTAATGCTGGAGAAAGAGTTCAGAAAACACTGGGTCAGAGCCAAACATTTCAATGTAATTTCTACTACAAGCTGTCACTCCTTAACAATGCTGTTCCTGGCAGTTTTTAAAGGTCCACATGAATAAAATCTAAGAGACCTTTTATAGACGCACGGGATGTGAGCGCTGGAAGGGACCTGAGAGCTCTTCTAAGCCAAACTTTCTAGGATGGAGGAAAACGGGAAGCCCGGGGAGGGCCGTGCTTCAGCTGGGCAGCAAGCGCAGGCAGAGCTTCATTACACATCCGCCTTTCAAAACGCTTAGCCAACTTCTCAGCCGCCGGACTGGTGAGGACTCCTCTCTGCGGGGACAACTCTCCGAGCAGAGTCGTGGAGCAACTAAGGGAGCCACAAAGATCCCACCTTGGGCATCTGGTTTCAGCGACTGTCATTAAACTTATTTCCGAACCATTTTAAAGGAGCAGAAAGGCCAGTCCACAATCCATCAACCAGATGGATTCCCATTAACCTGCACGGAGGACACATGCTTTTAACCTGGGTTCAAACGTGCACGGCCCGCGGCGGTGATCCCACACACACCGGGACAAGCCGCGGGCGGCGACGCCACTCCAGAGCGCAGGACACCCGCGACCCGCCCGCACCGGCAGCGCGGGCCACTCACGTTTTCAGTGTCTCGTTCATTCACGGTTGGCAAGGGGGTCCTAGTGGACATCTTACTGCGCTTCGACTCTGCACCACGCGAGGGCGAAAACAAAACCGCCCAGCCCTGGGCGGCCGGCGAGCAGCGGCCGCGAGTCGCCCGCCCCGCGGCCTCGGTCTAGATCCGGGGCCTGGCCAGGGCCGTGCCCCCGCGGGCCCCGGGGCTCATTCTCCCCCGGCCCCGGCGGCCGCGGCCAGGAGCCCTGCGGTGCGGGGCGCGGCGGGCGGCTGGCCGGCGTCCCCGCGCCTCAGGGCGTCCCGCGGGCCCCGGCCCGCTCGCCTCTTCCGCCGCTCCCGCCCGTCGCGCCGCGGAGCTCAGCGCCGGGGCCTCCACACAGCGCCGCGGGCAGCCCCGAGACAGGAGGAGCAGCAGGAGGATGTGAAGAAGGTGGAGCGCAAGACAGGCCGCCGCGAGCTGCGAGCGCCGACCATGGAGGGGGCCGTGGGGGAGGCGCCTGCGCCTGGCTACTTTCCCTTATCCCGTTCGCTTTCCACTTCGCCCCCACCCTGCCGGCAGCCGCCGCAGCCGCCGCAGCCGCCGCCGCTCCCTGGCACAGCCGAGCCTCACGGGCCCAAGATGGCCGCCTCTCGGCTTCCTCCGCTGCATCCGGGTACCGGAAGTGACGACATCGGCGCCTCCAGAGTTCGCCAATCAGCGGGGCCCGAGACCGCCGCCCTGTTGCTGTTGCTAGGGGCGACTCGGCGCTGTTGGACTGGAGGGGGTGGGGCCGAAGGCTGGGACCGCTGGTTCCCACAATCCCGGAGCGTTCGGCATCCCAGACAGAGCCGGGAAAAGGCGCTGGGCGGCAGCCTGAGCCCAGCTACTTGGGGTGGCATTTACAGATTACAGATCCGGGTTGAATGGATTACAGAGCGCCTACTGGGTGCAAAAGTTGCGGTCGCATCCCCAAGGCCCCACTGCACCGGATGGAGCCACAGCAGCAATTGTAGGGTCGGGGCTTCGGGAAGGAGGTGGGCTCCTGCATCATTAACTGTGATCCAGGCATTAAGCTTTCAACCAACGAACTTTCCTGCCTCCAGCCCTGGGACACCAAGGGCTGGGCTGAGCATTCAAGGGTTGCGGGCGCATCTTTCCTGAAAGAACTGTCCGTCAGGAGGGACACAGACCCCGACGCAGCTAAATGTCATCCAGAGGGAAGAGTGTAATGAGAAGGGTGGCACACAGGGGATTGGGAAAGGGCCGGTTCCTAAATTTCCGTAGATGGTTTATAACCAGGTTCTTATAGCCAGTGTGCAGCTACTGGAGAGCTTGAGGCAGCCCTGGGTGCCAACCAGGGTCCAGGTTCAGAGGACAACTTCAGCTAGAACCTTGGAGATACTATATCGCCTGAAAATTTTCCTTACCCTGACACTCTTCCTGTCCTCGCTCGATGGAATCCAATGGTTCAGGGTTCCTGGAGGGAGGGCTGGGTGGGCTGGGGTAATATGAACTGTTACTGAACTGGTATTTGTGGGCACATTACATTTATAACTCATTGAAGCCTCAGGGTGACCATAAAAGATGGGCGGACACACCAGGTGATCTGAAGTCTACACAAGTTAGTGATTTGGCCAAAACACCTGGTTGGTTAGCAACAGAATTGGGATCTGAACCCCAGTTCCTACAGCTTTGATAATAGGTAGATATGTCTTGTTTGCCTTTTCTTCTTGTCTTCCTTCTTTTTCTTTTGTTCCTCAGCATCCCAACATTTTGCTATGCCTGGAACATTTCCTGCTCTGTGAAGCATGTATCTTTAAACATCAGAAGCATTCCCAGAGAGGCCAGATGCTCCCGATACAAAAATAAAAACTAAGGAGGAAGATGCAGTCAGATATCCCGCTGCTTGCTCACAGAGGAGTGTTGAATGGATCCACATAGCTCTATTTAAACTGTTACTTTCTTTCTCCCTGTTTGACCAAGCAGAAATAGTGGAATTCCTTTAAGTTAAGTGTGTGCTCCATGCAGCAGTACAACTGAAATGTAGGTTATGGTAAGTGGGGTTGAGCACATCTGTTGTGGGAGACCGTGAAAGGGCACGTAGCCCACCTACACCAAGGGAAACTCCCAGAGGAAAGCATATTTATGCTGAGTCTACATGAGTAGACAGCTAGGTGAGGGTGGATGGCAAGGGCAATGCAAGAAGAAATCTGGCTGCACAGGGACACAGAGGTGAGAAAGAACAGGGTGGGTTTGGATAAATGTCAAAAGTGAGAGAGGCAGGAGCCAGGCATGTTTGGACATAGCATGGCACCCATTCTGCTCCTGACTCTGATGAGTTAGGAAAACACCCCCAAAAGAGTATCAGCTGCAGGTAGGAACTGAAAGAAAGCATATGGACAATTCAGAGCATTCCACATTAACTAGAGAAGTAACTAGGGTATGAAGTTTCCACCCAGGAGCTTTTCTCACCAAAGCCATACATTAGTGAGTCAGTAAATGGCCAAGTTAGGAAATGAATATGACAGTACTTAACTCAAGATGCTTCTGGTGCTTCTGGTGGTTAGAACTGAAGAACATTGGACTTTTAATTGCACTTACATCAGTGACATCATGGTCCCACAGAAAGCTGGGAATGGGAGGCAAGGTATGCTGTGTATGCCATGCAGAAAAGGAAGGAGGAAGAAAGCATTGTTCTGCCCAAAGACCTTATGTAGTACTGAATCATGTGCATCTATGATGTGGAAGGAAGAGTAAAAGCTGGAAGTACCCTTCGATTGCCTTCTTCCATTCCCTTTTCATATTCCTTATGTCCTGCCTTTATGTTAGAATAGTTTCTGTCTGGAGCATCTTAAACTGAAAAGATGTAACTAAAAGTACCAAGCTGCAGATGTACACAGACCTTACAGATGCTCCTTGTCTTACAGTGGGGCTAAGTTCCTTCCAACAAACCCATCATAAGTAAAAAATGCATTCAATAAGCCAGGCATTAGGGCTGTGGGTGTAGCTCAGTGGTAAAGTGCTTGTCCATTGTGTTGGAGGCCCTGAGTTCAATTCCCAGCACTGTGAAAAGAAAAAATAAATAAATAATCCAAGGGTAGTGGTGCATTCCTGCAATCCCAACAACATAGGGAGGCTTCTCATGGCTGCCCTTCTCCTCTATTTCTAGTTCCTTCTTTCCTTGCACAATGTTCATTTAGGAACTACTTCATGCCAAGCAGTATTTGAAGTACTGGGGATGTAACTGTGGACAGAGAAGGTGCTTCTCTCACTCACAGGACATATATGAGAGAATTCATGAATGATGTAACTTCAGTATGAAAGAACTGTAAAGAAAAATTAACCAGGATAAAGTGATAGAGATGAATCTCTTGTTTTAATTTAAATTTCATTATTTTTTGATAATAGATGCACATAGTACAAAATAAGGTGCAAAGGGATATATAGTTTTTAAAATGCTCCCGTGCCCCTTCAGCAATTTGTTTTTCAAAAACATCATTAGAAGCCTCAGACTGGGAGGAGTTATAAATCACAAAGCTTCAAGTCCATACTGTATAAAGGTTGTCTCCATTTAATCAACAACCTAATAGAAATATGGGGAAAAAGATAAGAACTTGGGAGCCTGAGGCAGGAGGATCTCAAGCTCAAGGCCAGCCTCAGCAACTTAGTGAAACCATGTCTAAATAAAAAGGGCTGGGGATGTGGCTCTGTGGTTAAGTGCTCCTGGGTTCAATCCCTGGTACAAAAACAAACAAACAAAAAAAAAAAACATAAAACAAAGTTGAAACGTAAGAAGTGTTGGTGAGGGGGCTGGGGATGTGGCTCAGGCGTTAGCGCGCTTGCCTGGCATGCGTGTGGCCCGGGTTCAATCCTCAGCACCACATACAAACAAAGATGTTGTACCCGCCGAAAATAAATACTTAAACCCATCTGTTATTGCAAACCCAAGGTGTCTTGGTCATCCAGCCTGCTGTGATAGACGACTGTAGACTGAGTGGTCTGTGAACAACAGGAATGCATTTTTCACAACTGTGAAACCTGGGAAGTCCAAGATCCAGGCATCTGAAGATTTGGTGTTTGGTGATAACCCCTGTAGTTCCTGGATGTCTTTCTTGCTGTGTCCTCAGGTCGAGGAAGGAAGGAGTCAAAGGAGGTCTCCAGTCCCTTTTACAAGGGCACTAATCCCATTCCTGAGGGCTCCACCCTTGTGAATTGATTACTTTCCAGGGCCCCACCTCCCATTACCATCCCATTAGGGTTTCGGTTTCAACATAAGAGGACACTCTGACTATAACACAAAACAAGACCACCATGAGTTACCATGTAACATCACCAGATGGACAAAAATGAAAAAAATCTGACAATGCCTAGTGCTATCAAGAAAGTAATGCAATGAAAACTGGACTGTTAGGACTAGCAGAAACCAATGATAAAGGTAAGGGCAGAAAATAATGAAACCTAGCACAAACACTATAGAAAAGATCAACAAAGTCAACCACTGGTGCTTTGGTAAAAAAGAATAAAACTGACTTCTTTGGAAATAATCTGAAATTAGCAAGTAAAATTGAAGGCATGCATTCTCTAAAACCCCACAGTTGACCCAAAATATTTTTTCTAAAGAAAAATCTGAACATGTTCAGAGGAAACATGTATAACAACATTCTTAACCTTGCAGTTCCTTATGGAGACAAGTAAGACAGCACTCAAATGTCCATTTTCTGTGTCAATAGAGAAGATGGTATCCTCAAACAAGGGAAGCAGCCAAAAAAAATGTCTTTATCAGAGCTTTACACAAGGCACATGAACCTCAGGAAGTCCTTGGTGGAAAACAGGAGACTCATGGAATCCACACAGCAAGACCCGTGCCATACACGAACTTCAGAAGCAACATGGGGGCTGGCATGTGGCTCATGGGAGAGCTCTTGTCCAGCTCGCACAAAGCCCTGGTCCCATCCTCAGCACTGCTAAAAGTAAGAAAAGGAAACAACATAAAGCCAAAGCACATATTGTTCCAGGAGGCAAACACAGAGGGTGAGACTACTGAAAAAAATCCAAGAGGATGAAAATCACAGCAGTGCAGTGGGTGAGATAACAAGGGCCACCGGAGGGAGGTCCATGTGAGCATTGGTGCATCCCCACCCCTGCAGATATTGTAGATATTTTGCATGTGCTTAATTAAAAAACATTTATTGAAGTAAAATTCACATAATAGCAGGCAACAGAGGCACACAACTATAGTCCCAGCTACTCTGAAGGCTGAGGAGAGAGGATCACTTGAACTCAGGAGTTCAAGACAAGCCTGGGCAACACAGCGTGACACTGTTTTAAAAAAAGGAAAAAGAAAGTAATTCACAAAACAAAACATCTTTTTCTTTCTTTCCTTTGTGTGTGTGTGTGTGTGTGTGTGTGTGTGTGTGCGCGCGCGCGCGCGCACGCGCTTACACTGGGGATTGAACCCAAGGGCATTTTACCACTGAGCTACATCCCCAGTCCTTTTTATTTTGGGGACAGGGTCTTGCTAAGTTGCTGAAGCTGCATCGAACTTGTTATGATCCTCCTGTCTCAGTCTTCCAGTGTCTGCAGGTGTGTGCCATGGCACTTGGCAAAATAAGCATTTTATTTTATTTATTTATTTTTTTTAAAGAGAGAGTGAGAGAGGAGAGAGAGAGAGAGAGAGAGAGAATTTTTAATATTCATTTTCTAGTTTTCGGCGGACACAACATCCTTTGTTGGTATGTGGTGCTGAGAATCGAACCCGGGCCGCACACATGCCAGGCGAGCGCGCTACCGCTTGAGCCACATCCCCAGCCCCAAAATAAGCATTTTAAAGTGAACAACTCCATGTTATTTAATACATACAATGTCATGTCTGGTACTACATCCATCTCAAAGCCATCTCCCCAAAAGCTGTTTTTCCACCTTGACCAACATCTCCTCCTTCCCTGCCTACCCTCCACCCAGCATCTGGTAACCAGCATTCCTCTCTCTACCTAAACAAGTTCCACTTCTTTATTTTCCCCTATATAAGTGAGATCATGGCTTGTCACTTCGCATAATGTCCTCTAGGTTTATCAATATTATTGAAAATGACAGAAGTTCTTTCTTTTCATAGGCTGAAAAGTATTATGTTGTATGTATGTACTGCATTTTTTCTATATCCATTATCTGCCTGTGGATACTTAGGTTGATTCCGTATCTTGTGCAACATGATTCCATAAATTGTGCAACAACAACAAAAAAAAAGAGTAGTCATTTCTTTGGCTTATTGACTTAAATTCCTTTGGATATATGGATAGAAATGAGACTGCTTGATCATATGGCAATTCTTTTTTGTTCTGGTGCTAGGAATTGAACCCAGGCCTTGTGTAAGCATGCTCTACCTCTGAGATACATCCCCAGTCCTAAATGCTAATTCTATTTTTAGTTTTTTTGTAGAATCTTCATATGGTTTTCTAAAATGGTTGCACTAATTTACATTCTCACCAGTAGTGTGCAAGAATTTCTCCACATCTTCACCAACACTTCTTTTTTTTTTTTTTTAAAGAGAGAGTGAGAGAGAGAGAGAGAAGGAGTGAGAGAGAATTTTTTAATATTTATTTTTTAGTTTTCGGCGGGTACAACATCTTTGTTTGTATGTGGTGCTGAGGATCGAACCCGGGCCACACGCATGCCAGGCAAGCGCGCTAACGCCTGAGCCACATCCCCAGCCCCCTCACCAACACTTCTTACGTTTCAACTTTGTTTTATGTTTTTTTTGTTTGTTTGTTTGTTTGTTTTTGTACCAGGGATTGAACCCAGGAGCACTTAACCACAGAGCCACATCCCCAGCCCTTTTTATATTTTATTTAGAGACAGTGTCTGGCTGAGTTGCTTTAGGTCCTTGCTAAATTGCTGAGGCTAGCTTTGAACTTGTGATCCTCCTGCCTCAGCTTTGGAAGCCACTAGGATTATAGGCATGTGCCACTGTGCCCTGTGACCTTTCTTTTTTTTTAACTTTATTTAATTAATTTATTTATTTTTATGTGGTGCTGAGGATCAAACCCAGGGCCTTGCATGTGCGAGGTGAGTGCTCTACCGCTAAGCCATAACCCCAGCCCCCTTTCATGTTTTTATAATAGTCATTAAACAGATATGAGGTGATATCTCACTTTGGTCTTAATTTGCACCTTGCTGATGATTAGTGAGTGATGTAGCCATTTCGTTTATGTAGCCATTTGTGTTTCTTCTATTGAAAAACAGTTGTTTTCTTGTTGCCGAGTAGTGTGAGTTCCTTTTATATTTGGGGTATTAGCCCCTAATCTAATTTGCGATTCACAAACATTTTCTTCTAATCTGTGTGTTGTCTCTTCACTCTGTTGTTTCCTTTGCTGTGCTGAAGCTTTTAAGTTTGATGCCATCCCATTGCCTATTTTTGTTTTCCTTGAGAGTGTTTTTGGGGTCTTATTCAAGAAGTCACTGCCCAGGCTGATATCATAGAGCTTTCTTCCTGTTTTCTTCTAATAGTTTTATAGTTTCAGGCCTTATGTTTATGTTTTTAATCCATTTTGCACTGGTTTTTGTGTAAAGGGTGAGATAGATTGGATTTTTAAAAATATTTTTACTTGTAGAAGGACACAATACCGTTGTTTTATTTATTTATTTGTGGTGCTGAGGATTGACTCTAGTGCCTCACACATACTAGCCAAGTGCTCTACCACTAACTCACAGCTCCAGCCCTAAAGGTTGGATTTTTTTTCCTGCATATGGATATTCAGTTTTCCCAACACAATTTATTGAAGAAACTGTCCTCTCCCAATTGTGTGCTCTTGGTATCTTTGTCAAAAACCAACTGATCACAAATGTGTGCGTTTGTTGAGAGCCACAGCGGAGTCGGGATGGCGCCTGGCATTTTACCAGAAGGAGTGGTTGAGAGGTGACACCATCGAGCCATTAAGATGATTATAATTAAGTTAAGCTGGTATAATTGCTGTGACTGGATGATGCTGGATTGAAACAGGCTGTGTATTCAGTTGTATATAGACCCCTGCTGTCTGGCAATAGGGCGGCTCCTGCTGCCTCATGTGCCCCCTACTTTTGAGTTCTCATGGAGTTCCCGTTGAGTTCTCACGGAGCCCCGTGGAGAGCTGGGAGAGTTCCCAGGGAGTGCGGTGGAGTGCCGGTGAGTTCGGACAACAAAGGAGTTCCTGTTTGAACCTACAAGTGCCTCCTGGCAGCTCGGTTATTCTGTGCCCAGCCAGACTGCGGCATGCGTTTATTTTTGGGCTCTATCTCCTATTTCAGTGGTTTATATTTCTGTTTTTATGCATGCTGTTTTGATTACTATAGCTTTGTAGCAATATTTTTAAATCAAGTAGAGTGATGTCTCCAGCTTCATTCTTTTTGCTAGATTCTTTGTGTTCAATAGTGTTCTGTTGAATCTTTTTTTTTTTACAGAGAGAGAATTTTGATATTTATTTTTCAGTTTTTGGCGGACACAACATCTTTGTTTGTATGTGGTGCTGAGGATCGAACCCGGGCCACACGCATGCCAGGCGAGTGCGCCACTGCTTGAGCCACATCCCCAGCCCCTCTGTTGAATCTTTTTTTTTTCCTAAAGAAAGAGTGAGAGAGAATGAGAGAAAGGGAGAGATAGAGAGAATTTTTTTTAATGTTTATTTTTTAGTATTTGGAGGACACAACATCTTTGTCTGTGGTGGTGAGGATCGAACCTGGGCCGCACGCATGCCAGGCAAGCACGCTACCGCTTGAGTCACATCCCCAGCCCCTCTGTTGAATCTTGTTTAGGTTAATACTTAACTTTTTGGACATTTACAGTTATTAAAAGTCCTGTCCAGCTGGGTGTAGTGGCATGCCTATAATCCCAGCAATTTCCAGAGGCTGAGGCAGGAAGATCTCAAATGCAAGGCCAGCTTCAGCAATTTAGCTGAGGTCTTAAGCAACCTAGCAAGACCCTGTCTCAAAATAAAAGAAAATTAAAAGGGCTGTGGATGTAGCTCAGTGGTTAAGCAACACTGAGTTCAATACCTAGTACCAAAGGGAAAAAAATCTCATCTAGTTTAAAACTGACAGATCAAACTCCACCTACCACTGGCATCCCACCTTTCCCCTTCCCACCCCATGTAAGCCCCAACAGAGGCAGGGGGTGCTCTCTGGTCTTGACTCCTCTTCTCTCCCTTCTGGGCTAGAGCTCCTTAGGGTGGTGGAGAGGGAAAAATGCTAGGAAAGTCGCATTGGCCCCAGAGGACACTGAGAGTCAGAGAAGCAGCAGCAATCCACCCAGGGAGCTAGCAAGGCACCCTGTCCAATGCCCTATGACTTGGGAGACTCTCTTTCTTCCCTGGTTGCCACATACACCCAAGTGCCCCCTGGAGGGTCACAGTGTCCTCCCTCTTCCCCGGCTATAACCAAGGAAGTGCCCTAGAAGGGCTTTAGCCTTCCTTCCCGGGGGGCCTCCTCCAATCTTCCTGGATCCTCAGCTGCAACCTTGTTTGCACCTCTCACTCCCTCCAGACTCTTCCCCAGTCACCAACCACGCCTTTGTGTTTTTAAAAGAGGGGACTCTCAACTCTGTGTTCTTGGCCTTTGTTTTCTCTTCCTGTCCCTTCTCTGCTCAGCTGAACCCCCTAGTCCTTGAAGTCCCTTTGACTGCGCCCAGGCCCCCAGAGCTGCCTATCCGGGATGCCCCGGTGCCCACTGCATCAGGCGTGCAGCTCGGTCCTCTTCACTTGTCCGTGGTATCTGGGAAGACTCTTGGGCCTGGCTGGCTTCTTCTCATCTTCCTGGCCTCTCCTGGAGAATAAGTCCATTTTACAGGTGAGAAAACTGATTCTCTAAGATGAAGTCTTGCCGGGCTCATCATCTGCTAAGTGTAGTTACCAGGCCAGCTGCAAACCTGGCTTCCACCTGCCATGCTGGGTCGGATGGCCAGGGTGCCCCAGGGAGCCCTGGGAGCCGGGTGGGGAGGCGTCGGGGCTGCCAGCAAGCTGCGTTGCTGACCAGGCTGGAAGGCCTGGCGTCCTGAATGGTGGTCAGCGAGAAAAGGAGAATGAATAGATAGATGAGTGACTGATCATAAGGCGTCAGAGCTAGGCCGAGGTGCACGCGGCTCCTGAGGTTAGACCGCAGCTGAGCCCGGACTTGCCTGGGCGGAGGCTGGCAGGACGTGGGCATCTCCTCCGCCAAGCTTCAAACACCTGCCTGGGGCCGCAGTGCTTAGGAGGCGTGGAAGGCTCCCTCTGGCTGGGGGCGGGGCATCACCTAGCTGACCCGGCCAGTGGCCACCGGAGCGGTCCTCAGCAGCGATGCGCTGGTTGATGCGCCCTGGGCCTCCCCAGCATCAGCCCTGCACTTCGCACCAGCACTTGCCAAGGATCTAACAGACAGAGGTCTTGGCATCTCCGTACTTTGGGCACTGTAATAAATGACCACAGACTGTATGACCTAAAATAATGAGAGGGTATTCTGAGCCCTAGAAGCCAGAAGTCTGAAATCAAAGTGTCTGCAGGTCACACTCTCTGGGAGCTTTAGAGAAAATGGAATACTTGCCTCTTAAGCTTTCAGAGGCTGCTGGCCGCATCACTGTCATCCCTGGCCACATTTCCGCCTCCTCTTTGTGTCTGTATATTCTTTTGCATTTCTCTTATAAGGACACCTGTGATGGCTGTGAGGCCCACCCCTCCCCCTTAAGATCTCTAAGGTAGTAATATCCTGCAACTTCTTCACCATACAACCCTCCCAGGTTTCAGGCATTGGGACCCAATATCTTTGTGGGCTATTATTCAGCCTATTACACTCAGGCTGAATGGAGCTAATAACCTGCCCAAGGTTGCCAACCTTAAGTGATAACAAGAACAAGAAAGTGTGGCTAAACTATGCAAGCCATTTTTGTGTTTGTTTGTTTGTTTTTTTTTTTTAAAGAAAGGCAGGCGATTCTTCACCTGCTGGTAAGGGGGTAGATGGAAGCTTGAAGTCAGCGCACTACCGAGGGGCCAACAGCAGGCAGACCCCCTTTCCCTATGGTTGCACACAGGAAGCTGATGGGAAAGGGTGTCAGCGACAAAGCTGCCACTTGTCTTTGCATCTGACTGGCTCAGTGACCTTGCCTAAGCCCCTTCCTGCCCTCCTTGAACTTGAGCTTCCCCATGTGCTGATCCTGACCATTCGTGTTGCTCCCTGCACACATCAGCTGTCATCAGGACAATGTTTGCTGCCTTCAGGGACAAGGGTGAGCTGAAAGAGCAGACCCAGAGGTCTAGCCTTCCATGGGGATGAAACCTCACATGGACAACTCAGGAGTGGGAAGTTGTTAGAACAGGACTCTGTTCACCAGGCTCTAGTACCTCCTCTCCCGAGGTGTGATCTCAGACATGAGCTGTCCAGGGCTGGTCCTCTGAGTCAGCTCTGAGTCCCACCTACACACCTTCCCTGTGGGGTGGCCAGACTCAAAGCCTCCTTTCACAAAGAGGGCAAGAGAATGATGACTCGGAGTGTGTAATGTGCCCAAGTGAAGAATGAATAATTGATGTATTTGAATATTAATAAACAGGAATTGGCTTTTGTAGCCAGCAAAGCCCAAAAGAGCTTCTGATAAAGCGAACTCTCCAATCTAGACCTAAGACAGACAAAATGAGACATACTAAGAGCAACAACAAAACTCCCGAACTTCCTAAATCTACCCTAAGAACAGAAGTCTACTTAGAAGAGGTCCTATTTTTGTAAGCATGTTATTTTTGAAAATTACAGTTTCAGGGTTGAAATAGAAAAAGGCTTACTGTATGGGCACGTGTGTGCACACACACCCATTGTATGTGTAAGATGGCATCGCTGGCTTCCCACACCTGGGCTGGGACCTGAACAGCATCCTTGTCTCCTCCTCTTGCCCTTCTTTTCCAATCATACTCTTCCCCACCAAGAAGACCAGATGGAACCTGGCATGGTAGCACACACCTGAAATCCCAGTGACTCTAGAGGCTGAGGCTGGAGGATTGCAAGTTCAAGGTCAGCCTCAGCAACTTGATAAGATCCTAAAATAAAAATAAAAATGGCTGGGTATGTGTCTCAGTGGTTAAGTAATTCTGGGTTCAATCTCCAGTACAAAACAAAAACAAAAATATCAGGGCTGGGCTTGTGGCTCAGTGGTAGAGCGCCTGCCTAGTATGCATGAGGCACTGGGTTCAATCATCAGCACCACATAAAAATAAGTAAATAAAAGTATTGTGTCCAACTACAACTAAAAATATTTTTTTAAAATACCATATGGTGCTGTCTGAGGCGGCCTCCGGGAGCCAGTGTGCCTTTTGACCTGCCACAGCCACACTTCTGGATTTCTGTGTCTTCTGCACCAATGTCCAGCCCTCAATAAGACTTCATGCCCCCAGAGTAAGCTAATTCTTCCTCCTTTGGTTCCTGCAATTGAACCCAGTGGTGCTAATCCCTGAGCCACATCCCAGCCCTTGGAGACAGTCTGGCTAAATTGTCCAGGCTTGCCTACTATTGCTGAAGTCCTCTGGGGATTACAGCCTTGAGCATGTCCACCCTGGCCTCAGCTAATTGTTCACATGAAGGTAAGACTAGCATATTGAGTCACCAGTGGGGGTAGAGAACCCTGGTCTCATGGACCCTATTAGGCTACTAGGACGCCCACTAAAGAGGATATGCAGGGGTGAAATAGGAATGTGGTTTCCCCTAGAGGCATTATTACTGGGTACCCCTAACTCTAGCCTATTTTCAATATGCCTAATTTCTAGTGGCCACTAGGTTTGACATTCATGTTCCAATTGGGGAAATGTCCAATCCTAACCCTCAGCTACTGAGGGAATTCAGAGATTTACAGACTTTTCAGTGTTGCCTGGATTCCCTGTGCCTTTGATTTCCCCCTTTCCAAAGGGCCCCCAAGGGAGACTGGGAGTGTGGGGAGCTGCCAGAGGCTTAGCCATTGCTGAGATCTGCTTGGGAAGGTGGCTCCCTGCACTGGACATCCTCCGACCTGGGCCAACTAGTTGGCATTGCAGGCAGGAGCTACAACCCAGCTGAACATTGTCTTTAATAAACTGTTTAATTGGGGCTGGGAATGTGGCTCAAGCGGTAGCGCGATCGCCTGGCATGCGTGTGGCCCGGGTTCGATCCTCAGCACCACATACAAATGAAGATGTTGTGTCTGCCAATAACTAAACAATAAATATTAAAAAAATAAATAAATAAAAATAAACTGTTTAATTGAAAAAAAAATAAAATACCAGATGGATTCACTAACAAGTTTATCCAAACATTTAAAGAAGGATTAAAACCAATTATTCACAAACTCTTCCAAAATTTCGAAGGGGAGGCTGCATTTCCTTATTTTTCATATTTTTATTGGTGCATTATAATCATACATAATGGTGGGAGGCTACATTTCTCAACTTATTCTACAAGGAAAGTATTACCAAAAGAAAGCAAAGACCAGAAAACTGAAAACCAATAACTCTTTTAAATATAAATGTAAAGATTCTCAACAAAATAGTGTAAAGAATTCAGCAATTTCCAAGAAAACATGTACTATCACCAAATGGTATTTATGTCAGGAGTGCAAAGATGGATTCATATCTGAAAGTGAATTAATATATCAATAGAATATAAGACAAAACCATATCATCATATTAATAGGCACAGAAATAGCATTTAACCAAATTCAACACCCTTTCATGTTAAAAAAAAGTTAACAAACTAGGAATAGAAATGAACTTGGTCAGCATGGTAAAGGGCACCTACAAAAAAAAAAAAAAAAAACCCACGCTTAATAGTAAAAAATTGGATGCTTTCTCCCTAAAGTCATGAGCAAGACAAGGATGTCTGCTTTGGGCACTTTTATTCAGCATTATACTTGAGGTTTTAGCTAGCACAATTAGGCAAGGATACAAAATAAAAGGCACCTAGATTGAAGAGGGGAAAAGGGAGACTATTTCCATTTTCCAATCTCATGATCTTGTATTCAGAAAATACTAAGGAATCCATGAAAAACTAACAGAGTTAATGATCAAGTTAAGCAAATTTGTTGAACTTGTTTAATATACAATATACCAAAATTAAGATTTTTGTATAACATACAAAATCAATTGTATTTCTATTGAGTAGCAAAGGGAAAATTGATTAAAGAAATTAGGAAAAATGTTATTTACAATATAATAAAAAATAATAAAGTAATAGAATAAATTTATCAAAAGAAGTGCAACCCATAATTTAAATTACAGAAAATTGTTGAAAGAAATTAAAGAAGACTTAAATAAATGAAGACATTTCAGGTCCACAGATTGGAACACATAGAGATAAGACGACAATATTCCCTAAATTGATCTACGGTCAATGCAATTCTTATCAAAGTCCCAGCTGATGGGAAGCTGATGCAGGAGGATCAGAAGTTCAAGATTCACCTGAGCAAACTGCAAGATCCTCAGCAACTTAGTGAGAACCTGTCTCAAAAAAACTCTCAGACTATTGGGGATGTAGCTGAGTGGTAAAGTGCCTCTCAGTTCAATCTCCAGTGCCCACCCCCCCAAGAAAAGGAAAATCTCAATTAACTTCTTTTTGTGAAAATTGACAAGATGATTCTAAAATTCATATGATAATCCAAGGAACTCAGAATAGCCAAGGGAACCTTAAAAAGAGAAACACAACAATAGCAACAAAAAAACAGAGTTAGAAGACTTATACTTTCTGATTTCAAGAATTAATATAAAGCTACAGTAATTGAGACAATGCATCATTGGCATGAAGGAAGATATACTTGTAAGTCAGTGGAGGAGACTTAACCTCCTTTACAGTCAACTGATTTTCAATGAATATTTGAAGGTAATGCAACAGAAAATAAAGATGCTGAGACACAGGTCAAAGAATGAAGGTGGATCTCTTTCTCAAACCACAGGCAAAATTCAACTCAACATGGGCCAACTATATAAATGTCAGACACACTCTAGCCTTGCTGACCTAGAACAAAGCACAGAAAGTATGACTAAGAATTAGAAAATGTAAACAGTAACTACAAATGTTCAGAGATTTAAAAAGAATATGAAAATGCTATAAGCAACTTTGTATCAATAAATTTGAAAGCTTTTACAAAACCAATTAATTGCTGGAAAACTATATCATAACAATCCAGGAGGATAGAGAATAGTTCTATAACTATTAAAGAAATCAAAGGAAGCCAATATTTGCATTATTGGAGTTACAGAAAGAGAAGGGAGACAGGAAAAGAGATTTTTGCCATTAAAAAAAAAAAAACAGAAAAAGAGATCACATAAAAAAATGGCTGAAAAAATGTCTCAGATTTGATGAAAGACATGAATACATATATTCAAGAAGCTCCATGAACTCCGAGTAGTGCAAACTCAAAAAGACCTTCACTGGAACACATCGTAATCAAATGCCCCAAATCAAACAGAATAGAAACTTGAAATTAGCAAGAGTGAGTTGTTATATACAAGCGGTCTCCAATCATATCATCAACAGATTTCTCATCAAAAATTTGGAGGTAAAAAGATATACAAAATACTGAAAGAAAAAAAATTTTCCAATCAACTGTCCCATATCTGATAAAACTGTCCCTCATAAAAGAGGCACAAGTTAACACACTCCCAGAAAAACAAGAGCTGAGAGAGCTCATTACCATTAGATCTGCCCTATGAAATATGCTAGAGGGACTCCTTCAGGTTGAAAATAAAGGGAAGTAAACAATAACTCAAAGTCTAAACAATTTTACAGGTGAGTTCTACCAGATTGTCAAAGATGACATTATTTCAGTTTTACACAAATGCTTTTAGCCAAGAACAGAAGCTAGAAATCCATGAACTAAGCAAATATTTTAGAAAAAAGAATAGCCAAGACAGTCTTGAAAAGAACAAAGATGCTTCCTGATTTCAAGACTTACTACAAAGTCAGAGTAATCAAACTAATGTGGTATTGGCACAGAGATAGACATAATAGACCAATGGAATAGAACAGAGGACCCAGAAATAAACTGCCCCCATGTATGATTCAATAAGGATGGAAGGATTATTCAGTGGGGACAGGACAGTGATTTCATTAAATGGTACTGGGAAAACTGGATATCCATATGCACAACAATGAAGTTGGTCCCATACTTTACACCACATACAAGGCTAACTCAGAATGGGCCAAGAGCTTAAACATCAGCACCAAAACTATAAGACTCTCAGAAGGGAACAGAGAGAGACCTTCCTGAGACTGGATTTGGTAATGATTTCTTGTACATGATGCCCAAGGAACTAACCAAAAAGGAAAAACAGACAAATTGAATATGAAATGTTCAAATTCAAACATTTGTGAATCAAAGGACACTATCAACAGAGTGAAAAAGTATCCACAAAATGGGAAAAGATATTTACAACTTGCCTATCTGATAAAGAGTTGCTATCCAGAATATATAAAGAACTCTTTCAACTCAACACAAATGAGTGAAATATAAATAAAAAATGGGCAAAGACTGAGAGTGTAGTAGAGAGTGTGCTTAGCGAGCTCAAGGCCCAAAGAGGGCAAAAGACTTGAATAAGCAAGTTATGGTTTGGATACAGGGTATCCCATAAAACTTCTGTGTGAATGCAGGAATATTCAGAGGTAAAATGAGCTCTGAGCGTTGTAACCTAATCAGTCCATCCCAGTTGAATGGACTGCCAGTGGTAACTGTAGGTAGGTGGGCATGGCTGGAGGAGGTGGATCACTGGGGGCATGTCCTGGAAGGATGCATCCTCTCTATGTCCCCTTCCCCTTGTTCTCTGCCTTGCTGCCTGGTTGTCAGGAGGTAAGCAGCCTTCCTCCACCATGATGTTCTGCCTCTCCTTGGCCCAGAACAAAGGCCTCTGCTTACCGCAGACTGAACTTCTGAAACCATGAGCCAAAATAAACTTTTCCTCCTCTAAATTATTATTATTATTTTTAAAAATACTTTTTAGTTTTTCTTTTCTGATGGACCTTTATTTTATTTATTTGTGTATGGTGCTGAGAATCGAACCCAGTGCGTCATACATGCTAGGCAAGTGCTCTACCACTGAGCCACAACCTCAGCTCTAATAATAATAATAATAATAATAATAATAATTATTATTATTATTATTATTTTGGTACTGGGGATTGAACCCCAGGGTGATTGACCACTGAGCCACATTCCCAGCCCCTTTTACTTATTATTTTGAGTCAGGTCTGGCTAAGTTAGTTACTTAGGGTCTCTCTAAGTTGCTAAGGCTGGCCTTGAATTTGTTATCCTCCTGCTTCAGCCACCTAGGTGCTGGGAAGACAGGCATGTGCCTCCACGCCCAGCCTCTAAATTGTTCTTGTTGTATATTTTGGTCATAGCAACACATGGTATTTCTCCATAGCGGGTATACAAATGGCAAATATGTATGTGAAATAATGAAAGGTGCCCACCATCATTAGTTGTTAGGAAAATGCAAATTAAATCCAACAGGATAAACATTACACATTCATTAGTAAAGCCATTATTAATAAAATCAACTACAACAAAGGCAAATAAGTGTTAAAGAGAATATGGAGACACTTGAGTAAGTACTTGTGCACTGCTGATGGGAATCTGAAACAGTGCAGCCACTGTGGAAAATGGATGGTGGCTTCTGGGGCAAAAAAAAAAAAAAAAAAAAGATGAAGAATTGCCATATGATCAGCAATTCCATTTCTGGGTAGATACCCCAAAGAAACAAAAATGAGGTTTTAAAGAGACATTAGCGGGGCTGGGGATGTGGCTCAAGCGGTAGCACGCTCGCCTGGCTTGCGTGCGGCCCGGGTTCGATCCTCAGCACCACATACCAACAAAGATGTTGTGTCCGCCGAGAACTAAAAAAAAAATAAATATTAAAAAAAAAAATCTCTCTCTCTCCTCTCTCACTCTCTCTTTAAAAAAAAAAAAGAGAGAGAGACATTAGCACACCCTTGTTTGTAGCTGCACTTTACAAAATAGCTAAAATATAGAAGCAATGCAGGTGTCCATCAGTGGATGAATGGATTAGCAAAATGTGGTATTGCCATATGTTAAATTATCATTCAGCCTTAGAAAGTAAGGAAATTCTGACACATGCTGCAACATGGGTGAACCTTGCCGACTTCATGCTGAGCAAAGGAGTCGATCACAAAAGGACAGATACCACAGGACTCAGCTGACACAGGATGTCTACAATGGTCAAGTTCATGGAGATGGAAAGTGGAATGGTGGTTTCCAGGGTCTGGTGGAAAGGGAGAATGGAGAGTTATTACTTAATGGGTATGAAATTTGGGGTTGGAAAGATGAAAAACATCCTGGAAATGGATGGTGCTGATGGTCCAGTGCATGGTGAATGTGCTTAATTCCACCATACACTTAAAAATGATTGAAATAATAAAGTTTGTTATGTATATTTTACATAAATCTAAATATTTCTTTAAACTGAAAATATTTATGAAATTTTTTATATATTTTATTTGTTCTAACTAGTTATTCATGATAGTAGAATGCATTTTGTCATATTGTACACAAATGGAGCACAACTTCTCATTCTTCTGGCTGTACATGGTGCAAAATCACTCGAGTAGTGTAATCATACATGTATATAGGGTAATAATGTCTGTATCTTTCTTTTTTAAAAAAATAACTCAGTAGTGTAATCATACATGTGTATAGGGTAATAATGGCCTAATCTTTCTTCTTTAAAAAAAATATTTTTAGGGCTGGGAAAGTGGCTCAGGCGTAAGTGCGCTCGCCTGGCATGCGTGCGGCCCGGGTTCGATCCTCAGCACCACATACCAACAAAGATGTTGTGTCCGCTGAGAACTAAAAAATAAATATTAAAAATTCTCTCTCTCTCTCTCTCCTCTTTCACTTTCTCTTAAAAAAATAAAAAAATAAACTTCATTTTTTTAAAAAAAATTTTTAGTTGTAGTTGGACACAATATGTTTATTTTATTTACTTCTATGCAGTGTTGAGGATCAAACCCAGGGCCTCAGATGTGCCAGGTGAATGCTTTACTGCTAAGCCACAACCCCAGCCCCTTTCTGTATCTTTCTACCTTCCCATCTCCACAACTCCATCTTTCCTTTCAACTCCTTCTTTCCCCTTTACACAAACCAAAGTTCCTTCATTCTTCCCTATCCTCCAGTTCCACTATGGATCAGCATCCACTTATCAGAGAAAACATTTGGCTTTGGTTTGGGTGGGTTGGCTTATTTCACTTAGCATGATATTTTCTGGTTCCATCCATTTACCTTCAAATGCCATAATTTCATTCTTATTTAAGGCTGAGTAATATACCATTGTGTATATGTACCACATTTAGTTTATCCACTCATCTATTGAAGGGCATCTAGGTTGGTTCCATAGTTCAGCTATTGTGAATTGAACTGCTAGAATATTGTTTTTTAAAATTTTTATTTTAATTTTTTAGTTGGTGATAGACCTTTATTTATTTATTTTTTTATTTATATGTGGTGCTGAGAACCGAACACAGTGCCTCAAACATGATAGGCAAGGACACTACCACTGAGCCGCAGCTCCAGCCCCTAGAATATTTATTTTTAATAAAGGAGTTCTTTCATATTCCAGATAAAAAGTACTTATCAGATATATGTTTTGCAAAAAGTTCTCCTACTCTGGATTTCCACTTCTCATTCATTTTATTTTATGCTTCATAGTTTATATATGCATTCTATGCATCTTCTCTAGCATATATCAAATAATATATTTCAAAGGAAAGCAAAAAGAAACTTAAAGGAGCAAAACAATTGTAGAAGCTCTTAGGAAGAAAAACAATGAACCTAGATGGGAACCTGAGCCCAGTTGCATCATACTTTCATCATTGGCTCTGAACATTTGAAGACCCCGAATCAAGGTCTTCAGTGTTCTGAGTAAAAGTGAACTTCAACTCAGAACTCCTCATCCAACTTATTTATCCATAAAACGAGGGGGCAGGATAGAAACATTTTCAGACCCACATACTGTGGAAGAACAGATAATGTCTAGCAAATACTTACTCCCTTCCCCTGACCTCCAAGGGAGGACTGTGCTTCCTTGCCCATTGGCACTGGGCTTAGCCATGTGACTTGCATTGGCTAATAAAATGTAAGCAAATGTGACAGCTAGCAGAGGCTTGAGCTAAGCCTGATGGGGACTTAGGCTGACTCTCACCAGAAGAGGTATCTATCGGGGCTGGGGATGTGGACAGTCGTGTGGGTCCTTGGTAGAGCACTTCCCCAGCATGCCTGAGTCCAGGGAAGGCAACACAGGGGCAGAGAGGAGGAGAGGAGAGGTGAGGAGAAGGGGAGTGGAGAGGAGGGGAGAGAAGGGGGTGGGAGGGGAGAGGAGAGACATTCCTCAGGTAGTCGCTGGTTCAAGCTGAATAAGGGACCAATGGAGCAGGGCTTGTAAGTCCAGCCCAAATCAGATGCGTCATCCAAACCTCCCCCAAATTGCAGATGTGTGAGGGAAAACTAAACGGTCGTTTCACCACTGAGTTTTGTGATGGTTTGTCATACAGCAAAACCAAAGACTCAGAATTTTAGCTCCCAGACCCTTTCTTTGAAAGTTACTTGGGGATTTGAAATGACAAAAAGAAGGACACAGGGCATGTAGGCAACCGAAGACTCAATTGTCAAGAGAAGCTCCAGATGATGGTGGCCTGGGGTTTCACCTGGAGCAGCGAGAGGATGGTGTGAGAGGGAGGCATCCAGAAAAGGGGACCCGGCAGGCTTCAGTGTGACCTTCAGATTCTGGAAGTGCTGAGAGGTGTAATAAAGGAAGAGAATGCAACAGACAAAGAAAAGTAATTTGAAACTCTAAGGGGAAAAAATAAAAACTGAATAAAGAAAAATGTGGTGCTGCCCAAATTGACTCTACGATGATAAGAATTTTATAATCTTTATAAAGAAAAGTATTGATGGAGCTTCATCTTTAGAATTAGGCTATAGATAAAGGACTGAAAGCTTTCTTCTAATTGCAGATGATTAGAAACACTGCCAACCTTGAACAGGTAAAAGCTGGGAGGCAAAGCCAGAAGGCAAGGTGAGAGGAGTGAAGGTTTTCACCTTCCCTCTGGGCAGAGGCTTCTGGGATAGAAGGACAAATAATACAATTGTAAGTACTATTTTTACACCTACAAAAGTGACCAACAGAGGTTCTGAAAATAGTAACTGGGAGTGAGAAGGGATGTAGAAGGATGGGGTGGTGAGTCAGCTTCTCAGGTCATGGACAGGCAATAGTCGTGCAATGCATAAGGACCTGTAGGTCAATGACATACCACATGTATGACAGTGTTGAAAAATTCCTATCTCCTTGTGACATCACAAGAAATGAATTTCTCAGGTGTTTGTGATGCTGGTATAAACAAACCTGTGCTGCAATCATATAAAAGTACAGCTCTTACAATCACATAGAGTGTATAATAGTTGGCCATGATGATAAATTACATGTATTTTTTATACTACTTTTTTTTTTTTTTGGTACTGGGGATTGAACCCAGGGACACTTTATCACTTAGCTATCTCCACAGTCCTTTTTATTTTTATTTTATGTTTTTATTTAGAAATAGGGTCTCACGGGGCTGGGGATGTGGCTCAAGCGGTAGCGCGCTCGCCTGGCATTCGTGCGGCCCGGGTTCGATCCTCAGCACCACATACAAACAAAGATGTTGTGTCCGCCGAGAACTAAAAATAAATATTAAAAATTAAAAAAAAAAAAAGAAATAGGGTCTCACTAAGTTGTTGAGGCTGGCTCAAACTTGTGATCCTCTTGTCTCAGCCTCCCAAATCACTAGAGCACTTGGGATTACAGGTGTGCACTGCTGTGCCTAGCTTAAACTATACTTTTAATCAGTATTTTAGATGCTACCCCTACTATTTTAAAAAAATGCTGAAGAACATTTCACTGTAAAAGAATATGCTATCTGCTGGTGCAGTGGCACATGCCTTTAATACCAGTGGCTCATGAGGCTGAGGCAGGAGGATTGCAAGCTCAAAGCCAGCCTCAGGCATTAAGCAACTCAGTGAGACCCTGTCTCTAAATAAAATACAAAATTGGGATGGGGATGTAGCTCAGTGTTTCAGTGCCCTGAGTTCAGACCCTGGTACCCCACCTCTAAAAAAAAAAAAAGAATATGCTATTTTTGGAACAGTAACACACACCTGTAATCCCAGTGACTTATGGGTAAGTCAGGAGTATTGAGAGTTTAAAGCCAGACTCAGCAACTCAGGGAGGCCATTAACAACTTAGCAGAAACCTGTCTGAAAACAAAAATAAAAATAAAAAGTGCTTGGGATGTGGCTCAGTGGTAGAGCACACCTGAGTTCAATCTGTGGTACCAAAATCATCATCATCATCATCTTCATAATATCATCATTACCTAAGTCTTCCAGGGCCTGGGCCTCATGTATCTAGTGCTCAGAGCATTTTAGATGGCATAGTTTTCTCCTGTGTTTGATTTTGTGGGTTTTGTTCATCATAGCCCTAGGAAGAACAGAAGGTACACACACACCATGTAGCCAAGACGCGTAGGCCAACTACACTGAGGTTTCTGTAATTCTACTCTATGAATCTGCACAAGGATGAAACCCTCTGAGGACACATTTCTCAGAAGGGGGTTCATCACGAAGCACAGTGTGATTGTGGTCAGATGCCACTCACCAGCAAACCTCCAACAGAAAGATGAGTTTCTACAGGGAGCTCTAAGGTGGGGGCAGGGCTCAGTTGCTTTTCAGTACAAGTTTGGGGCTCTATTTGGGTTTTTAAACGCATATCCACATGATTTACACAAAAGAAAAGGAAAAGAAAAATATCCAGGCTATTTGATTCAAAAGCTTTTAACCTCTGTGCTTAAAGACAGATGGAGACACACACACACACACACACACACACACACACACACACAAAAGAACAAAGAAACAGGAGAAGGCACAGCAGTGGACTCCTCTAGAGGCAGGTAGCCTGGGGCAGGGGGCGGTGGGCGGAGGGGACGCAGCTGGTGGACCCGCGCTGGCAGCGCTCCCTGCGGACCTCTGGGTGGTTCAGGCCCCTCCAGAGCCCTGGGCAGGGAGGCCCGGAGCAGCCCACAGCCCTGCCATCCCTGGGGACCTGGTCAGCCCGCCCCTCGGTTCGGCAGTGGAGCCACCAGGCCCACCGGCCCCAAGGATGCGGCTGCACCAGCCCCACGTGGAGTTTCGCCTGCCCTCCAGCCTGGGCCTCCATCCAGGGATCTTCAAGGGTCTCTCTTGGTGCTGTTTTAGCATCTTTCTGTGAGAAAGCCTTGGTCGCTGTAGCTGATGGGGAGGAAAAGGGCACGGGGCAGGGAGGACCCGTATGCTCCGGAGAGCCAGGGGCAAGACTGGCATCTCAAGAGACAACAGGTGTGTGTATGCCAAAGTACCCACTTGTTTAGTTTTCTAAAAAAAAGCTGAGCTTCCTCCATCCACAGACACATATATCTCTGGGAGACCCCCCAAAAAGGCCCAGGGCAGCTCCTCTCTGCACCTGAGCATACAGCCGGCTCAGCTCTTGGTAGGCGCCTCTGCACCGGGAGGGCTGCTGCTCCTCTGCTAACCTCCTGCAGTGCTCTCCCATGGGGACCTACCCAGCCCCTGGGGGGAGGGGAGAGACAGAGAGAGAGAGAGAGAGAGAGAGAGAGAGAGAGAGAGAGAGAGAGATTGATTCAGAAAGAGAGATAAAGAGAAAGAGATTTTTTTTTAATTGTAGTTGGACACAGTTCCTTTATTTTTACTTGTTTTTATTTTTATGTGGTGCTGAGGATCTAACCCGGTACCTCGCATGTGCTAGGCAAGCGCAGTACCGCTGAGTCACACTCTCAGCCCAGCCTTTGATCCATTTCCATTTGACTTTTGTGCAGGGTGAAATAGGGGGCTAATTTTATTTTCTGTATTTATCTATCCAGTTTTTCATTCCATTGTTGGATTCCTGGTTTGAAGAACATTCTCATGTCATGGTCCCCTCTCCCTGTATTTCTTTGCCCTTTATTTCACATGCCTGGTGATCATCTCACACTGTCAGATTCTCTTTCAGCGGTTCCTATTCTTTTTCTTGCTGTTTGGGAGTCCATCCGATATGTTGTGTCCGTGGCTTGGTCCTGGGGGTCCTGTCTTGAGCTCCCATGCTGCCCAGGTCTCTCAGTTCTGTCACACAGAAGTGCAGTTGGGCAAGTTCCTTTCTGCCATCAGTTGAGTTTCCTCCACTCTTGTTCCTATGCTTGTCTTTTTGTTTTAACATGGCTGAATTTTCCTTTGCAGATTGAAAAACAAACTGCAGAATGCAGCGCAGGATCTGAGCTTGCATTTGGTAGGAAGCGCTCTTTGGTCTTTTCCAGCTGCCACAACAGAACAGCAGTATAAACAACAGAGGATTGCTTTCTGACTACTCCAGAGGCTGGGAAGTCCAAGATGAGGTGCCTATCCTCCTGCCTTGGCAGGTGTGTTCTGGTGAGGCTCCCTTCCTGGCTGTGGATGACTGCCTCCTTGCTGGGTCCTCACTGGCAGGCAGAAACTGAGCGCTCTGGTGTCTGCTTATCAGGGCACTGATCCCTTTGTGAGGCCCCACCTCTGACCTCATCTAAGCCTAACTACCCCCAAAGGTCCTGTCTCCAAATCCTCTCACACTGGGGGTTAGGACTCCCACACAGGGATTTTAGGGGGACACACTGTTCCGGTCACAGTAGCCACCTCTGAGCAGCAGTCTCCCTCAGCCTTTCTTCTTCTTTTCGTCCTTCATGGCGCTCAGCTTCTGGCTTCATTTCGGTGGCCCTGCACTGTGCTTGAGCATCAGCCGAGTTCTTTCTTTCCATCTGGTTCAGGGTAAGCCAGGCCCTGGCTTAGGCCTTCTGTCTGCTCTGACATGGGGTGGAGAAATCTTCCATATTCCTCCCATCTTGTAGGGGACTGTTTATCTTCCCCTCTATAGGAGTTAGGACTAAGTTCAGCTGCATATATCAGAAAAAAATATAATAGTGGCTTAAACAAGAAAGATTTATGTCTACTTGCATGCTCTGGAAGAAGTCTGGGCATCTGGGCAGAAGCAGAGCAGAGTGGGCATGGTGCCAGCACTGGGGAGGCTCCTAATAGGCTCAGACCCACTTGCTTCTCACAGCAAGGCCACCCTGACCAGGCACGACTTCTCCAGTATTCTGGAGTGAGGACATTTACAGAAGGAGGATTAGGGAGAAGAATCCCACCTGGCTGCTGCCTTAGTCCTGAGGCTGTGGCGCCCCTCTCCCTTTCCTGTCCTCCCCTCATTCTTCTCTCTCTGCCTTCTGCCCATCCCACTTTCTCCACTGGGTTCTTCCCGGTTCCAGCCAGCTCCCTTAGGAGGCCTTCCTGCCTATGGACTCTAAGACCAGGATTGCCCAGCCTGGTTGTCTGTGGGGCTCTGCTGCTGTGCTCACAGAGCTGGCTGAGCCCTCCCTGCTCTGCCTCCCTATGTAGCACCATCAACAGTCCCGAGGAGGAGCCCTAAGTGACTGGGTAGCAGCCACAGCTTTAGGGCCAACAAAACTTGTACTGTCTCCCATGGCATACGACCCATTCTAACCCCTGGACCTCAACCACAGGGCCTGGAGGTGGTTGACAGTGAGCTGCTTCCATGTCTTGTTCTCCAGACCCGTGACGTGTTTACCCATCAGTTCTCTGGGTAGCTCTGATGTCAGTGTTGGGGGATATTTTGTTTAATGATGAAAACAACAGTAAGACAATGACCAAGAAGCACATTAGAACTTCACTTGCATGTCCAGGATGCAGGTGACCCCTTTGCTCAATCTGACACAGTTTTAGAATACTGGAAAAATAAAAATATTTCCTCAGGGGCTGGGGTTGTGGCTCAGCAGTGGAGTGCTTGCCTCGCATGTGTGAGGCACTGCGTTTGATCCTCAGCACGGCATAAAAATAAATAAGCAAATTAAAGGTGTTGTGTCCATCTATAACCAAAATTTTTTTTTTGAGAGAGTGAGAGAGGAGAGAGAGAGAGAGAATTTTTTAATATTTTATTTTTTTAGTTCTCGGCGGACACAACATCTTTGTTGGTATGTGGTGCTGAGGATCGAACCCGGGCCGCACGCATGCCAGGCGAGCGCGCTACCGCTTGAGCCATATCCCCAGCCCTATAACCAAAAAATTTAAAAAGAGTTTTAAAAAACTTCCTCATTTTTGGGGTGCAATTAACAAAATAATGGCTATAGGCAATCCATCACTTTCTTAATTCAGGCAATCCACACAAAAGAAACAAATCAGGCCATGATTTGCAGTGTTTGCTAGTTTTCCTAGTAAATATCAATTTAAACTACCAATTTGCTATACTGAGCGCAGCGGAAACATGTGGGGAGCTTTTCCCCAGTTCAAATATATTCCCCACTGTCCACAAATTCACACATGGTCTCACTTGGCCATTTTTCTCCCTATTCAAAGTGAATGACAAATTACATGGCTGGAAACTCTGCCTTTGGGAGAATGTCCTCCATCCCTGTCTTTCAGGAACACCTGACTGAGGCTGTTGTGTATTTTCTTCTGCCCCCAAATACTGAGGTGATCCATCTGGAATCAAGTGGTGCTTTCCCCAATCAGCTGGTCACTGTGAAATCTCCCGAGGCCATAGGTATGAGTTGAGGAATGATGTTGGTGTGATTGTAGAAGGAGACCTGGGAGCGGCCTATTTGTGTCCTTTGGGCTTGCTGTGCCATGCCCCAGATGTGTCACTTCAATCAGATGGTGGGTTGCTGTTGGGCCCACCTGAGTGAAGACTCGGTAGGTCTGGCAGAGGCAGCTCATTTTGGGAAGTTCTGACCATTGCACACTCAATGTCTCATAAGAAACCTGTTTTTTTTTTTTTTTTTTTTTGTTTTGTTTTTTTTTTTAACCAGGGTCCATATAAGCCAGGGCTACTTTTTGGATGGCCTATAGTTCTCTGCTGCATAATACACAGACTTTCCCAAGAACCCTAGGGGGCTACACTGGGACTCTCCTATGGGGGCTCACCAGAGACTCACATAGCATCTTCTTCAACCACAGATATCTCTTGTCTTTTCTGTTGCTATAATAAAGTGCCAGATTAATTGTAAAGTACCTGGTTAACTATAAAGAATAAAAGTTTCTCTCACGGTTCTGGAGGCAGGGAATCTAAAAGCCTGGTACCGGCTTCTGGTGTGGGCCATGCTGCTTCATGAGAAGTCACAGGGCATCATGTGGTGAGACAGGGTTAACTGTTAGCTCAGGTTTCTCTTCCTCTTCTTATAAAGCCACTGTTGCAATCACAAGGCCCCACCCTTGAGATTTTGCCTAATCCTCATTATCTTCCAAAGGCCCCACCTCCAAACACCATCAGCATATGAATTTTAGGTTGAGTTTCCAACACATAAAACTTGGGGGACATATTCAAACTGTCTTACCTCTGGTTGTACTGTATCTGCTGGGCAGCTCTGGTGCTTGTGTGGCCCCTGGAACAAGCCCTGTTTACTCTTGACCCAATTCTAAACACGCCCCCTATCCCTGGCCAGTCCTAATAAAGGGTTGGATCCACATTCCCAAGTGAGAACAGTGCTCCCCCATGATTCTGGAGAGCCGGAGCAGACCCTGTGCTTCCTCCTAGTGGTGGGAGATGCCAGGTACAGTGCCTCACCTTTCATGGGATGTGGGGGGAGGCGTTTCCTGGCAGGCCTCAAACCTGGGGAGGCTCTTGACTCTGTCCTTGAAGCTCAGCATCTCACGGTGTCTTTTGCCCCAGCCCATTTGTGTTAAAGTCACACGTCAGTGAAGTGGATCAATGTCCATTTTGCAGGTGGTTTAGGTCCCTTTGTCTTTGACAGAAAGCAGAAGTAGAACCTTTGGGCCAACCATGAGTAGATGTCGCTGTCCACCCGGGAACACGGGTGAGCCTTTCGGCTATTGCCCTTCCACAGCACCTTGGGGACTGCTAGTAGCCTGCCTACCACCACGTCATAGGGCCATCTCTGGCTCTAACTACTTTCACCCAGGTTCCAGAAGCACAGCCTGCAACAGGGACTCCTCTCAGTGATGTTCTGTCCTGTTCCTGATTTAAATGAAAAAAGGTTTTAATATTTTCCACTTAATATTGCCTGCTGATGTTTGTTAAATGGGCTTAATCATATTATAGTTTCCTTCTATTCCTATTTTATATAGTGACTAAACTTTCTTCACATGTTAATATTCATCTGTTTGGTGCACTTTCTTATGAATTTCAAGGAATGCTTGCAATCTGAGAACAATTTCATCCCCCTCTGAAGTCGCCAGCTGCCGATGTTCCTTTGTAACCGCTGCTGCCTGTGTCTGGCACTCACCTGTCTGTCCTGACCTTTCCCACAGCTTTGCCTTCCTAGAGCACCAGGGAAATGGAGTCACAGGCAAGAGGCTGCTGTGTTTTGAACATGGTTTGTTTCCCCCGAGGGTCTACTGGGATTAAAGGCTTATTCTCTGTGCATGCTGTTGGGAATGGCGAAACCTTCTGCAGGGGGCTGGTGGCAGGTCCTTGGGTCACTGAGGCATGAGGTACTCTAGGTATCCCTTTGGTAATTCTCATGAGAAGACTGTAATGAGTTTGGGTTTGGTCCTACCCAGACTTCTCTGCTCTTGATTGGAGATGTAGTTGCTTGCTTGCACCTGCCCAACTCTGGCCATTGATGTCACCATGATGTAACCCAGCTGGGAACTGACCCAGTACCAGTACCCTACCCTTGAGTCTTCAAAACTGTGAGCTATGGGCTGGGGCTGTAGCTAAGTGATAGAGCGTTTGCCTAGCATGGGTGAGGCACTGGGTTTAATCCTTAGCACTGCATAAAAATAAACATAAAATAAAGGCATGCTGTCCATACACAACTAGCAAAAAAATGTTATTTTAAAAACTGTGAGCTAGGGCAGGGGATGTGGCTCAAGCAGTAGCGCGCTCGCCTGGCATGCGTGAGGCCCGGGTTCGACCCTCTGCATCACATACAAACAAAGATGTTGTGTCTGCCAAAAACTTAAAAAATAAATATTAAAATTCTCTCCTCTCTCTCTAAAAAAAAATAAATAAATAAAATAAAAACTGTGAGCTAAATAAACCTCCTTTACTACATGAGTAGCTCGTCTCAGTTATTATTTCATTGTAATACTGCAAGCTAGTGCCTTCTAATCCTGAATTTTATACTTGGCGCAATATAAAGGTGGCATATCTGAGATCTGAGATGCATCCACGTTATGGCATACAGCAATAGTCTGTTTCTTATAATGTGCTGCAGTTTGCTTACTCAGCCATCAGTTCAAGGCTACTTGCATTGTTTCCAGTGTTTGGCAAATATGAATAAGGCTGCTATACATACGCATGTGTGGTTTTTGTGTGTGTGTGTGAATGTGTTTTTTTTTTTTTTAAGAGAGAGAGAGAGAATTTTTCAATATTTATTTTTTAGTTATCGGCGGACATAACATCTTTGGGTTTTTTTGTATGTGGTGCTGAGGATCAAACCCGGGCCGCACGCATGCCAGGCGAGTGTGCTACCGCCTGAGCCACATCCCCAGCCCCGTGAATGTGTTTTTTTTAATATTTATTTTTTATTTTAGGTGGGCACAATTTCTTTTATGTGGTGCTGAGAATCGAACCCAGTGCCTCACGCATGCTAGGCAAGCGCGCTACCACTTGAGCCACATCCCCAGCCCCGTGAATGAATTTTCATTACCCATGAGTAAAGACCTGGGAGGGGGATTGATGGGTCACAGGGCAAGTATATGTTTGACTTCATAAGAAACCACTCAGACAAGTAGTCTGCATTGGAGAAGTGAAAGGATGTGTGTTCCTCAGTTGTTGTGGGGCATGTTCTGTAGCTAAGCTGCTTTGATTTCTGAACTTTTGGGTCTAGACTATTGGTCTGGTTCTGGAGACTAATTCTATCAATTTTTGTTTCATGTATTTTGAAGATGTCAATCATTTCCCCTTTCTGTGAATTGATCTTCTATCTTTAGAAAGTGTCTTTTGTATCTCTGGCAATATATACATTGTGGTGCTGGGAATTGAACCCAGGGCCTTGTGCATGCTGGGCAAATCCACAACTATTGAGCTAGTCTTCCCAGCCCCTTTATCACAGTATTAGTGATTATCTAATTCATTGGTATTTCTTTTTCTTTCATTTTACTTTCAATTGTTGTTGTTAAATGTGTTCCTTAAACAGCATATAATGTGTGTGTGTGTTTAAATCTAGTCGTAATTCTTTCTTTTGACTGTAACTTAGTTCAGTTAATGGTATGCCTGGGTTTAGATCTACCTTATTCCTTCACACCTTCTGTTCAACACGTCTGCTGTGCATTGTTTTCTTCCTTCCTTGACTGCTGTCCTCTCCCTCCCACTTTTACTATAATTTAGGTGGTTGTTCTGGAGGTCATGTGCATCCTCCACTCCTGCCACCTGGGATCTTCCTCTTTCTGCAAGAAGCAGGTCTTCAGCATTTCCTTTAGTGCTGGTCCACTTGCTGGTGGACAGCTCTCAGTTGCTGCAGGTATGACTATGCCTTATCTTTCTCTCATTCCTGAAAGATGGGAATATCCTTTTTTCTCCCTCAGGACAATTGAAGGCATCCTTGAGTCTTTTTTTTTGGGGGGGGGGAGGGTACTGGAGATTTTGAATTCAGGGGACTCGACCACTGAGCCACATCACCAGCTATATTTTGTTTTTTTATTTAGAGACAGGGTCTCACTGAGTTGCTTAGCATCTTGCTTTTGCTGAGGCTGGCTTTGAACTCGCAATCCTCCTGCCTCAGCCTCCTGAGCCACTGGGATTACAAGCATTTGCCATCGTGTCTGGATTACTTATTTATTTATATGTCGTGCTGAGGATCAAACCCAGTGCCTCACACATGCTAGGCAAGTGCTCTACCACTGAGCTACAACCCTAGTCCATGTTTTCCAATGTTATTATTATGAAAAATTCAAAAGCATGAAACTGTTGAAAGAATTGTAAAGTGATTATGAATGTTATATAGTTAACATTGTACTGTATTTGCTTTATCATATATCCATCAATCTATCCCTCCCTCTATCCATCAATCAATCCATCTCTATTGAATGCATTTCAAATATAGTTGCAAATATCAATATATTTCATTCATAAACACTTTTACATGTATATCATTAACTGAGTTCAATATTTTCTTTTTTAAAGGTAAAATTGACATGCAATGAAACAAAAAAAAATTGGAGGTTCTAAGAATTGAACCCAGAAATGCTTTATCACTGAAGTACATTCTCAGTCCTTTTTATTTTTTTTTTGAGACAGGTCCTGCCGAGGCTGGCATCAAACTTGACTCTCATGCCTTAGCCTCCCAAATTCCTGGGATCACAGGCATGGCCACTAGGTCTCACTTGAAAAAAACAAATTTTTGACAAGCAAGCACACACTCTTATGTAACTCCAACTCCTCCTATCAATATAGAGAATACTGCTGTCACCATGGGATTTTTCCCTGCCCTGTCCATTAACCCTCACCCCATTCATCTGTAGAAGCAATCTTTTTTCATCACAGATTAGTGTAGGCTGTTCTAGCACGTCACATACATGGGATCCTATGTATTTTTGGAAAGGTCCGTTTTTGTGATTCATGTATTTGTGTGATCATCTGTAGTCCATTTCTTTTTATTGGCAATATCCCAATTTATCAATGTGATATAGTTTGTTTATCCACTTTCCTGGTGATGGGTCTTGGATGTTCAAGGTTTGGGATACTATAAAAAAGGCTGATCTGACTGACCATTCCCATACAGTGTTTCCATGAACATATGTTTTCATTTTTCTTGGTTGTGGAATTCTCTAGGAGTGGGATCACTGGTTCATGAAGCAGGTGTTCCCTTTTTGTGAGAAGCTGTCGGATGTTGTCAGACTTTAGAGCTTAGCTCTTCTGATGGGTGTGTTATTTTACTGTGGTGCTTCCATGTACTTTTGCTTTACATTTTGAAGGTATGTCATCAGGTGCATCATAGGACAACACTGCCATTCTTTTTCTTTTCATAGAGATGGGGATTGAGTCCAGGGCCTTGTACACACTAAGTGTGCACTCCACCACCAAGCTACACCCAGCTGGAACTGCCATTCCTGATGTGTCTTTTATCACTTCATAAGGATCCTCTTTCTTCCCAATTTCTTTTCATTATAATCTATTTTTTTCTGAGATTCAGTTTGTGCATTTCTACTATATAGTAAGCATTTTCTAATCCTTTTACTTTCAAACTTTATCAAGTAATGCTTTTATAAATAGTATATTGGGGGCTGGGGATGTGGCTCAAGCGGTAGCGCGCTTGCCTGGCATGCGTGCGGCCCGGGTTCGATCCTCAGCACCACATACCAACAAAGATGTTGTGTCCGCGGAGAACTAAAAAATAAATATTAAAAATTCTCTCTCTCACACTCTCTCTCCTCTCTCACTCTCTCTTTAAAAAAAAATAAATAGTATATTGCTACACCTAAAAATCCAAGTTTACAAAGGCAGGTGCAACATAGTGAGACATGATCTCATAAAAAAAGCAAGTTTATTCTCTCACAGATTCACTCCATTATGGGCACTTAACCACTGAGTCACATCCCCAGCCCTTTTCACTTTTTGAGAAAGGGTCTCACCAAGTTGCTCAGGGCCTTGCTAAATTGCTGAAGCTGCTTTGAACTTGTGATACTCCTGCTTCAGCCAACCAAGTTGCTGGGATTATAGCCATGAGCCACCACACCCAAAATACTTTTTCAAAGTATTTTGTCTGGTTACTATATCTCATCCTTTTAGTCTATGGTGTACATCAGAGTCACTCTTGTACATTGTATGGAATTGGACAAATGTGTAATGACATGTCCATTATGGTATCTCATGGAGAAGTGCTATTGCCTTCAAAATGTGTGTTCCACTTGTTCACCCCTGATCTTTTCACTATCTTCAGAGTTTCACCTTTTCCAAAGTGCTTTGGAATTGAAACCACAGTACACATCCACAAGGCTGGACCTGCTGGTGCCTCTGGCCAGATTTGTGCAGTGAGGTTCCTCAATGATCCCATTATCGAGTGAATCTTTGGAAAGCTGTTCCCTTCTCCCAAATTACTTAGCAATTCAGGATTACTTTGCACTATCATCAAAAGGACTTGTATAACAGAGGACCAAATCTGAGGACTCCAAACCTGCAACTTTGTTAGGTTGTCCCAACCTGGAGACAATAACAAAAAAAAATCCTGTGGGGCTACTTAAGACTGTGAACTTCTGGGGACCCCTCCTGGTTGCTGGTCTCTAGGCAGGTTCTCAATAGGAGACCCTGTCCCCAGAAAGGGAAGGTCTATTGCTCTGGGCGTTTGGAAATGTTATGCCTGTGGGACAGGGGTTGAACCTGTTCACCTCTCCATCCTGACACTGCCTTGGATAGACATGGCTACCTAGGACCCAACCTGTCCAGGCTCAAGTACACATTCATCTGTCCTCTCTCTCTCTCCGTGGCTGCTACTGGGTCAGTCACACAGCACCCCTGTTCTTGTTCTCATAGCAATTTCATCTCCTGGGTAGCAGGGGGATACAAATTCTTTCTTGCCTATGAGGGCCTGTCATCTTCCCCAAGCCACATTCCCATCTTAGACATGGGAATTGCTTTCACTTTTCAGAAGTCAAGTCAGTTTTCCATTGCTGTGACAAAATACCTGTGGTACATCCCAGTGGGGAGCCCATGGCCAAAGCTGCTCACTCTTCATGAGAATAATTCCTCTATAGTAATCATGCCCACATCACAGCACATGCTTTGGTGTTCAATTTTTTCACCATGATTCATGGAGATTTAGCTCCCCAAAGGCCCTCAGCTGGGTCAGGACCCTGTTGCAGGTGGATATAAACCTCAAGCTTCCAACCTGTTAACAATGACTCAGGGTGGGACTCAGGCACACAAGGTAGCGTGTTACTTTTGGCAAGTAATTTACCCGTCACTCTATAGTGTCTTTTTTAAAAATCAAGCTCTACAAAGTACTGGAAATTAACAAGACTGTACTACCATTGAGCTACATTCCCAGTCCTTTTTAATTTTTGAGACAGGGTCTTGCTAAATTGCCCAGGCTCGTCTCAAAAGTTGCAGTACTATTCTTGGTACTGAAACTTCTTGGGAACTTTGGAGCAGGGAGAAAGGCTATAATTTTCATGGTGCCGGGGATTGAACAATCCTAGAAGCTGGGACATGGCAAGTGCTCTACCATTGATCTACACTGAATCTACATCCTGCCTTATCTACATTCCCAGTCCTTTTTCAAGACAAGGTCTTGCTAAATTGCCCAGGCTGGTCTCAAAAACTTGCAATCCTGCCTGACTCCTCAATAGCTGGGATTACAGACTACATACCACTACACTAGTGGGAATTTAAGAATTGTCAAGACAATAGACAGGCCAACTTTACATTTTAGAGTTACTATAGAATATTAAACAGGTAGAACTTGATAAGCAAGGATTATCTGCAAAGCTGTCAGCAAACTTTTTTTGTGTGTGTGTAGGGGGTGGAGTATACTGGGGACTGACTTCAGAGGTACTCAACCACTGAGCAACATCCCCGTAATCTCAATATGGTTTGCTTTGTTAAAAAAAAAAAAAAGTCGTAAGTGAACTGCACGCAGAACTAATTTATTTGGTTTCAAACCTCATGTCATCTGGGTGCAGTGGCATATGCCTCTGTAATTCCAGTGACTCAGGAGGCTGAGACAGGAGGATCACAAATTGGAGAAGCAGTTTAGTGAGACTAAAGGGCTGGGGTGTAGCTCAGTGATTAAACACCCTGGGCTCAATCCCCAGTACCAAATAAACACAACTCAGCACTAGGTGTGACCACATGCAGGAATCAAGACTAGCAGCAGCTCAAGGCCCAATCTCCATATCCCCTAAGAGGAAGCACTGGATAAGGAAACACCTTCCCACCCATTCTCAAGTTTATCAACTTCAGAAGGGCCTGTTTGAAAACCAGTCATTCCCCATCCCTTTATTCTTGGAGATTCATGCTGTGTCCCAGTTATATAGGTATTTGGAATCTGAATTCCCTAGAAAGCACCAGATTTCAAGAATTAACTGGCATGGCACATGCCTGTTAATTCCAGACACTGGAGAGGCCAAGTCAAGAGGATCCAAATTCCAAAGCCAGCCTCAGAAACTTAAGGAGACCCTGACACAAAACAGGGCTGGGGATGTAGCTCAGAGGAAAGCACCCTGGGATTAAATGCCTAATTCACCACCCCTAACAATAAACATTCCTGGGCAATTTAGCAAGACTCAAAATTAAAAAGGGGGCTGGGCACATCAATGTTTATAGCTGCACAATTCACAATAGCTAAATTGTGGAACCAAGGTGTCCTTCTGTAAATTAATGGATTAAACAAATGTGGTATATGTACACAATGAAATATTACATAGCAATTAAAGAGAATAGAATCATGACATTTGCTGGTAAATGGAGTTGGAGGAGACAATGCTGTCAGTCAATCCCAAAAAAAACAAATGCCCAATGTTTGATATAAGGAAGCTAATTCATAATGGGGTAGAGAGGGGAAACATGGAAGGAAGAGATGAACTCTATAGATAGGGCAAAGGGGTGGGAGAGGGCATCGGGTTAGAAATGGTGGAAGGAGATGGACATCATCATCCAAAGTACATGTATGAAGACATGAATGGTGTGAGTATACTTATTGTATACAACCATAGATTTGAAAAATTGTGCTGTATATGTGTAATATAAATTACGCATATAGAATTTTAAAAATTTAAAAAAAGGGGGCACTGGGCCACACAGCTCAATTCTGGTAGAATTGTAATGACCAAGATTCACTTGATTCTCTATTCTTTGTGGCTTTGAAACTTACACCTTTTCTTTTCCCTTAACTTCTCCTCCCTAATCCCTCATTTTTTTTCTGAATCACCTCTATAAAAGCCTCCTGTTCAGATGGGCAGAATCATAGCCTTTGAAGGGACAGGAGTCCTGTTTTTTCCTTAATAGCCAAGCAATAAACCTTCTTTTTCTCATAAGTGTATCCTTGTTATTGGATTGGCATTGGGGACAAGGACTAAACATTCAGCAACAGAATGTTTGCCCTGGGTTTGACTCCCACACCACACAATACAAAACGTTGGGGGGCAACTTGCATTTCATGGCCAACTCATGCTACTACAGCTAGAACTTAAGACGAATCAATAACCAATGAAATTTGCAACACTTTGTGTGTAGGACTAATATTTATCCCTACAGAAAGAACAAACTACAGCCACTACAGGGATTTCAAGGTTTTGAACTTATAAAATTATAAGTTTTTGTTAAAAAACTTGGGCTGGGGTTGTGGCTGAGTGGCAGAATGCTTGCCTAGCACGTGTGATGCACATCAATATCCTAAAACAAAAAAAACCCCCAAACTTAGGTTAACTTTAACATTAAAACAGAGACAAAACAGAATTTTAACATTGTTTTAATCAAGTAATGCAGCTGTTTGAAACAGGAAATTTTAAGACAATTCAATAGAGCAAAGTGGATTACTCTATTAGGTTAACCTGTGAATTAAATCCAGATCATGTGAATTTGAATTCCACTAAAGTTTGGCACCAGACTTAACACTGGTCTAAGCCCTAACCCTCTCCCTTAGTGTTGAGAAGCCCTGACACATTTCCCTTAGAGTAAAAGCCACACAGCTCTACAACAACCACTTCATCAGCTTGACAAGTGTAGTAAGTACACTCTACATGGGTCACCAGCACCTCTGATAGAATCTAGTTAATGATGGCAAATGGGCCTTGCCCAAAGAATCTGACCTAGGTTACAGGAGTTTGCAAAAGTCCCCTCTTTGGTGTAACACAGCATGTTCCCTTCAGATATATAGCTCCTGCTCTTCACTCACTAGAATCTATCAAAAGGCAGAGGGAGATCTATGTTCTGTCCATGTTAAGATTGTTAGGTTTTTATTTCTGTAAAGTGTCAAGCTAACAAGGTTTTATTTTCAAATATTTGTATACTTTCAATGTGAAAAACTTTTATATACATGTCATTAAAGTCTCATAATCTGTGAGATGGGTCACAAACAAGAGCTGAATAATGTGAGCCAGTGCTCCACACAAAATTAATCATATGGACTTTGCAATGCCTGGAATGCACTTTTTGTGGAAAGGAATAAATACAAAGTTTTTATAAACTCAAAGTCAGAACCCCAATCAAAAGTTTTCATCAGCTAACTGCATAAGAAATTCACCTGTGTCAGTCCAAATCCAAGGCCCTGGATGGGCTGTCAGACTCATCACCTATACCCAATGGCCATCATCCAAACTTCTTGGGAGCCCAGCTATATTCAATGTGAAGTAAAAAATATCCCTCCCAAGTCTTACACCAAAATATAGGCTCTGACTTAGAAATATGCCTTTAACTTGTTTCTTTTTTAAATAAGACTTTTTTTTTTGGGGAAAAAAAAAATCCAGTTTGAAATATAGCAACACTTATTTTGGCAAGGCAATAACCAAAATCTAAAACTGCATAAGCTACGTGTCCAAATGTAAAAGGCATTGAATAAACCACGATATTTTTTTTTTTGGGGGGGGCGCACAACATACTAAACACAAAATGTCTCAACATTTTGAAATTATAATTTAAACCTTAAGGGTAAAAGCTGAAAAACTGCTCAGTTCTTGCTAGAGATTAAACGCACCTTTCCCTGTTTCCCCCCAATAAAATCAGAATTTATTATTTAATCACACCTCAAAGTTTGAGTTTTCTCTTGGTACAAAGCAACCACTACATACACATTAAAATACTTATTTGTTAATGTGATAATTTTTCCCTGGCTCATCCAACGTGCAATGCACATGACTCCAAAGACTAAAATTTGGGGCTAGTGTACATGAACTGAAAAATCACAACTCCAAACTTCAAAACTAGTTCTTAAAATTATTTATAGGACACTCAGGTTATTTTTATTTCAACAAGATGTTGCACTGTCATTTGATTATCAGTCTACCTCAGCACAAAAAAATTACCAGATGCCAATTTGAGGGACTAAAAAAATTCAAAAGTACTAGATTTAACAGCTCAGTAAGATCATTACAAACAAGTTTGTTTACATTCTGCTGAAAACCCCTGAATGGTCTCAGCACCTAACAAAATCTACCAGGCTCCAAGGACCATGTCAGGTTAAATGATGGCACCACTTTTTAAAAGGAGCCAATTACTTTAGCTAAGTCATTCAGAGCCCAAAATCTGAAGAATGACCAAAATCAAATCTTTATTTTTATAACTGTATAAATGTGATCCAAATGTGTCCGCCACTAGTTTTTCCAAAAGAAACATGCTATAAATAAGCAAACTACATCTGCTCACTGATGTGTGTATGGACTTCCTAGATGTCTCATTGGGCTAATTACAGACCACTCACAGTAATAGATTTTTAGTATTAAAGTGTAGCATGATGTTTAAGCCATTTTAGCTTTTACACATACATGTTGCACTTCTGGCTGATTATGGAGAAAAATTTGCAGCATTACACTGTTAAGCTAGGTTGCATCCATTCTTTTAAATGGCGTCAATATCAATGTCATCATCCTTGTTGTCAGACTTCACAGTTTCAACTTTCGGTACACTGGCAGTCTTTGAGTACACCACCTGATAAAATAAATGATTTTACCAATTACATACCTTGCCCCAATAAATTTTCCATTAAAATATAAATCAAGTGGTAACAAAGGAGAACTGCTTCAATGTAGCTATCGTTCTTCCTAGAGTTTTATCATATAAAACCCAAGTTACCTAACATGCTACCCATCACTCTTCCTATTGAAAGGCTGTATTTTATCTCATCTTTAATCTTTTTTTTACCACCACTCAGACAGGCACCATCAACACTGCACTAACCAACTTCCCCAGAGTTTACCTCAATGTTCTCATCTTCATCTTCTTCTTCACCACCAGAAGATTCTTCCTCTGCTTCCTTCAACCACTTTATAAATGGTTCTGCTTTGACACGAATCTCTTTGGCAAGTTCTTTTGATACATATTTCTTAGAGGCCTAAAAAAAGTCCAGTACAATTTTCTTAGGAAAGACTTTTTACTACTGAGCGACATTCCCAGCCATTTTTATTAAGACAAGTTTTTGCTAAATTGCTGAGATTGACCTCAGATTTGCTATTCTCCTGCTTTAGCCTCCCAGGTTACTGGAGATTCCAGGCTATTTTACCTGGCATCATGATACAATTTTGAATCCTCCATGGAATGTGTATTATGTATCTGGCAAACGCACAAAGTATAAGCAATTTCTGCTGTTGCAATCGTCAAGATGACATTACGGAAATCACAAGTTACATCAGATAAGCACAGGGGATTATACTTTAATGCAGACAGATTATGTAGTAATTATTAACTCGGACAAAAGAACCACAGTGATCTTTTTCAATAGTTTTGAACTGGAAGAGCCCACTTTTACATTCCCCACCTTTTCCGACCAGCTGATGATGACTTCCTCTTCTAAAAGGTCTGCGTCATACATTTCCTTCAAGATATGTGGAATCTTAGAGAGGAGCTGAGCTTGATGCATTGCCACCACACACTCCAAACCATGAAGAAGGTATCGTTGAGCTTTTTTGTTATTGTGACAAAACTGCAAACAGATACTTGGCATTAACAAACATTTTTTACATGGTGTAACTTGACAATTCTAATACCCAAATATATTCATTTCCTTAAGACTGCTTTTTTAAAAGCCAAAACACAAAATATCCCTACATTACTTACTCTCTACATCAAAGGTCAAGTACACATTTGCAGATGCTCAAAGGTTTATAAAAATTACCTCCTCTTTCAGGATGACAAAAAATGAACAAAAGTGATTAAAAACAGTACCAAGGACACACACCATAATCTCACGAGTCTAAAACAATTTGCTTACTCTTAAGAAATGGCGCCTGTATTTCTTAATCTGTTCTCTAATTTTCTCATTAAAAAGAACTTCAGTAAGAACAAGAGGGCCCATGGCTTTTACATCCAGCCTTTCTGCTTCTGCGACAATTTCTTTGTCTGATGAGTCAATGATACCCTCTTCTTTCTTTTTCTGCAAATAAAAAGAAAACAATTCAGTGAAATGTTGGCATGTTTTCACTAGGCTCAAGATACCAGTTAAGGGACTGGGGTTTTTGCTCAGTGGTAGATCACTTGCCTAGCACCTTTGAGGCCCTGGGTTAGATCCTCAGCACCACATGAATATAAATAAAGGTATTGTGCCCAACGGAATATAAATAAAAGAAAGATATCAGGCTGGGGTTGTGGCTCAGGAGCAGAGTGCTTGTCTAGCACATGTGAAGCTCTGGGTTCAATCTTCAACACCACATAAAAATAAGGTACTGTGTTCAACTACTTAAAAAAAAAAGCTATCAGGTTAGTCTCCTTATTTCTTCTACCCAATTTGCATTTCTAAATGATACAAAATTGCAAGTGACACAACCCTTAATGACCTTCCAAAAACTTCTCTTGGATGAAGAAAAAGAAATGTGAAAATAAGAGTATTTGAAAGTAACAGAAGTTACTTTTCAATTATTGGGCTGGGGTTGTGGCTCAGTGATAGAGCACTTGCCTAGCCTGAGTGAGGCACTTAGGTTCAATTTTCAGTGCTGCATATATATGAAAATAAAAACAGAGATCCATCAACAACTAAAAAAAGTGAGAAATATCTAAAAAGCACAAAAGCTGGGCTGAAGCTCAACAGTAGATCAAGCAAATGTTTTACCTTAACAAAATCAAACAGGATATTGACACGCTCTTCTACAGTTCTTTCCAAATCATCACTGAGTGTCAGAACTTTTGCGTGGTCACTAATTTCATCCATTCTACGCCTCTGAGCTTCCTCAGTTGTATCCTCTCCCCAATCATCATCCTCCTCTTCTTCCTATTTACAAAACCGAAATGTTTGGTCAAAGGCACACTTTTTTAAAATATAAAAAATACTTCAGATTTACAAAGATTATTTTCCCATCAAAACTCAAGCAACTGGCAACACTTGGAATCCAAAATACTGTTCTAATATTTAACTGAAGGCTAGTTTCATCATTTCTGCCCACTTCAACAAAGTGCCAGCTACTTTATACAACTGAGTGCCCACTAGGCTCTCAAGCCTACACTCACCACAGCATGTGGAGGAGGACTGATTTCATTTGATGGTGGTGGTGGTGGTGGTGTCTCACTGCTGGATACAGAACCATTTTCCTTGTCTTTGCCCTTTCTATTTTTCTTTTCCTTTTCTTTCTTTCCTGTACCACTGTCACTATTCTCTATAAGGAAAAATGAAGGAAAAAAAAGTTTAGTTCTGCCAGGCATGGTGATACATGCCTATAATCTCAGCAACTCAAAAAATAAGTAAAAAGTAAAAAGGGCTGAGGGCGTAGCTCAGTGGTAAAGTGTCCAAGTTTAATCCCCAGTATCTGGGGGGGAGGTACATTCCTACAGTTCATATCACCTTACTGCTCATCAGAACACTTAAACATCATGCCCCCCTATTGATCTCAGAAAATATCACAAGACACCACTGTAATTTTTAGGGGCTTTCCATCTACTGTATTTCATAGGTAACAAACTCTCACAATGAATAGAGATACATAAAATATTAGGCGTATTACAGTAAGAAAGACCAAGATTACAGTGATGTCTGACGCCTCGATGACCAGATTAGTCAAAAGTTGGACCTCCTACTAGGTGCAATGGCACACACACGCAATTCCAGCAAGGAAAAATGAAGGAAATAAAAGTTTAGTTCTGCCCGGCATGATGATACATGCCTATAATCAATGTGGAAAGCCGAGGTAGCAGGATCACAAATTCAAGGCCAGCCTCAGCAATTCAGCAAGCCCTCGTCACCTGAATTCAATCTCAGCACCAACAAATAAATAAAATGTTGGGCCTAACCAACTTGAACAAGGCGTATCTCAATCTGGCTTTTACCCAACACTTTTCAGAACACTGTTTAAGCCCACATAACGGCTTGTCTCACAGAAAAGAGAACACCGGAATAGGTTAGACTTTCTTGCTATAGCAAGCTCAAATTGTGTCAGATAGTTTCAATAATCTGCCACAGAGTGTTGCTTGCAAAGTTCTAAGGTCATTTAAGCCTAACAAAGGAAGCCCCATTTACAAACAGTACCAGAGTAGATGATGCAACCCCATCATACTGTTTTACAACTTGAACTATGTTTTCCATTCTAATGTGTCTTAAAAACTGATGGCAGATTCTTCTCACCTTTAATAGTGTAAAAACAAGAGTACAATTTCCAAGGAAGTCTCACAGTCAATAAAATGCAACCCAAGGACTAAAAACTCCTTACACTCTGGCTTTATAACAACAAATACTTTCCACTTTTGTTACCAATGATCATTGCTTTAAGCTCATCATAAAGACTTACCAGGTGGGTTTTTGAGAATAAATGTGCAGAGTTTATGATGTGTGTCAAGCATGCCTCGGTAGCCACAGGCTTTGCAAGAATTACCTATTGTTTGCTTCTTTGGATTGACATGCTGCCAAAATAATAAAAATAGGTATGTTACCCATAATGTAAGATGAAAATTCTAAGTGAATTTTTGGAACAAAGTGTGAAAATATCTAGACATCTAAAACACTACCTTTACGTACATTTTTTTTAAGGTGACCTACTTGAAAGTATAAAAAAAATCCCCCAAAATGTGAGGTGTTTTACTTACAATTAAGTCTTCTGTGTCTTCTCAGGAACGTGTTTTAGCTTTAATACAGATCTGATCACAAAAGCAGGTATGGTCTCACCACTCCCTACCCCCCCTTTTTTTGGGACAAAACCCTCAATGGCACTCACCAGTTCCGTTTCAGGATTCTCACACTCAGGACAGAGAACAAATTTTTTAATGAATCCATCCAACATGTCTTGCAGCTTATTCGCCTCATGAGATCCATTGACAATGTAACGGTCATTCTTAACATCAAACTGGGTCTGTGCTCCCAGCTCACAACCAAAATATTTGGTGGGATCTATGTTAAGAAAAGAAAGGCTTGATTATATTAAGGAACTAAATAAACCAATCTCTAGCTGCTTATTCACCTTTATTCAAGAACCACCGATGTTTTAAAATGATGAGGGTTCATGAAATGTTGGCTAGGCAGTGAACTTATGGCAATCCTTAAAAGTCCGAGGCCTAATTGGCATATAACTCAGGAAGTTTTACAATTCAAAGACTGTCCTAGACCCTCTAGTGTACAGGCTTCTGGGAAAGCTTTACTTACACGTTGGAGGCCGATTAAGCGCCTTTGCAACGTCAACCATGTTGACTATAACTGTCTTGATTCCATTTCCTTTGCCCTCAACCTAGAGGAAATAAGAATTTCAGTTTTGGGCTGTCTTCCCTGAAACCCCACAGAGAGCTGCGGCTGCCTCCCTGCCACCATGGCGACCGGTACTACCTTGGCAATCAGACGGGGCATCTTGTAGCGATAGAACTGGTCTGACACGCTGCGGTTGACGTTGACAGACATTTTGGCTTATTAGTGGCTTTATCAATAAGATGAAGAGATCTTTGATTGCAACTTTTTGGTATCTTCTGTCTGGAGAAGAAGGGATGACATAAACGACTGCAAGAGTTCTCGGTCTCTGACATGAAAAAATTTTCGCCGCTGAGGCTGTAAGCTCCTTGATTGTACGCTATGTTTCCCCAATACAGGTACCAATGGCTGCGCAACAGCTCTGCAAGAGAAGAGGGGCGACACGCCCCGCGGTTCAGCATCGCCGGGGCCGAGGCGGCCGCGGCCCCGCCGCCCGCGCGCGCTGACTCACAGCGCCGGCGCGCGCGCCCCCGAGCGGCCCCCCCAAACTGCGCCACACGCGCGCGGGTCACGCGGCCGCGCCGCCATCTTGCCGCCGCCATGGCCCGCCGCCCGCGACTCACCGTTTTCGTCAAATAAAGACATAAACCCAACGCGGCTCGCCCGGGACTGGGAGGAAGAGGCGCTGGAAACCGGGTCCGGAGCGGCGGGGCGGGCGAGCGGAGGGCGGCCGGGCAGGTGCCGCCGCCGAGCAGCGGGAAGGGCTGTCCCAGCGACGTCCGCGTCCACACCGGCAGCGCCGAGCCTGGCGACCTGGCGGGGACACGGCCGTGAGCCGCGGGCGGCCGGGCGGCGCCTGCCCCGCCGGCGGCCCGCGGGTGGAAGGGCGGGAGCGCTGGGCAGGGGCGCGGGCCGCCGCCCCCCGTAGACTCACCTCTGGAATGTTCTCGCTCTGACTGAACAACGCCGCCGCCGCGCTCAAGCTACCCTCGGCCCCGGCGCCCGCCCCCCGCGGCGGGCTGCACTGCCCATTGGCCGGAGGCCCGCCCGAGCTCGCTCGTCATTGGTCTGCAGGCCGCGTCAATCGCATCTTTCCCCGCCCCCCGCTTCCTGGGGCTCCACTCGCGGCCGCGGCCCGCCCCCGGCTCCGGGCCCGGCTTCCTTCCCCTCCCCTCCCCCGCCCTTCCCATAGGTCTTCGCGGTCTCGCGAGAACGGGGCCGCGCGTTGTCGGTTCAGGAGCTCCGGGAAGATGGCGGTTGCCCCCTCCCCCTGCCGGGGGGGGGTGCTCCACGGCGGCATCGCGATGACCCTCGGCCGCGCGAGGCTGGCGAGCTGGTAGCCGCCCCCGAGGCAGTGTTCTTCTCGGGCAGGCGCCCGTCGGAGCACATAGGTTGTCCCTGCCTCCGGCGCCCCGGCTCGCTTGCCCTCCTCGACCCTGCCGTCCTGGTGCTGCGGCTGCCCCAGGCGCAGGTGGCGTGGACAAGGGAGCCGGCCGCCTACTGCACTCCCCGCGTTCGCGGCTTCCGGCTCTCCCCCGGGGAAACGCCGACTTAGCGGGGGGTCTGCGCCCTGCCTAGCCCGCTAGGTGCTTCGCCGCCACTGGCCGCAAGTGACCGCCACGTCGGGCCTCCTAGAGCCCGGCCCAGCCTGCTTTATCGGCTGGGTTCCTGGCTGGGAGCCGTGGCCAGGGCAGGTGCTGGCGATGAGATTCCATACTGCATTTGACAATGATTCTATTTGGAAAGAGCCTCTAAAGTTGCAGCTCATAGAAACCCTCACATTCTTTCAGAAACTTGGGTTTTGGGTGAAAGTTTCGGTCGAGACTTTAAATCGTACCCTCGTCCATCCTGAACCTCTCAAAACCCACGGGGGGAACGGGGTTCCCGCCGACCCCTCGCTGAGGCCTCGGGGTCCGCGCGGTGCGTGGTCTCCCAGAGGGGTGGAACGTCAGGGCTGCCCTTTGTTCTAGACCAGTCGAGTTTGCAGAAAGGTTAGAATTCAAAGATTTGTTGATTTCTATCAAAATTATTCTTGTATGATTTGAAAGCTTTATAAGCCGTTTAAAAATAGACAGTGTCAGAATAAATCAAAGATTGAGAAGTGATTTGTGTCCTTTCCTGCAGGGGCTTTTGTTACAATCACGCTTTGCGTATTGGTCTGTAATCGTTATATCGAATGCATAGTGCTTTATGGGTACCAGGGCTCCCCTCAGACAAACTCAGAGGTAGAGCCCAGACTCGCTGCTTCTGTTCCACTGTGGAGCATGACTTAGCAGTATTGAGACAGATTTGAGTTTATGCTTGGCTGCACACGAATGACATTATTTTAGAAACTGTTGGAAAATATGGGTTGAAAGTAGTCTGGAGCAGAGGCTTGTTTCAGAAAAGGTTTTAAATAACAATTCAAAGTGATTAACTTTTTATACGTTTAATTTATTAAGTTTTGGATTTGGTTTTGTATTGGTACTGGGCATTGAACCCAGAGGTGCTTAATCACTGAGCCACATCCTCAGCCCTTTTTATTTTTTATTTTGAGATATGATCCCCCTAAATTGTTCAATGCCTCCCTGATTTACTGACACTGGCCCAGAACCTCTGATCCTCCGACCTCAGCCTTCCCAGAGTCATTGGAATTACAGGCATGTGCCACCATATCTGCAGAAGTTTGTACTAATTTATAATGTGTGAAGTCTTGGACAGCTTTTAAAAATTACTCTTACATATAATTTGTTGAATGCTTATCATACCCTGGAAATTTGCTAAGCCCTTTGAATACATTATCTTGTTTACTTCTTGGTCTCTCTCAGGAATTTATATTCCCATTTCACAAATGAACAAACTGAGACTTGGAAATAATTGAGCCACTTGCCCAAGATCATATTCCTAGTAAGTGGCAGAGCTAGGATTGAACCCAGATCTCCCTGATTCCAAAGCCTCTTCCCTTAACCATTAGGTGGCATACCCTCTCCAGATAAATATAAGCATAAGTACAGCTAGGCAGTTTAAATACATAATCTCACATAATTCATTAATGGACCTGTGAGAGGGTGTTGCTGTGCCCATATTTTACAGATGAGGACAGAGACTCAGGAAGGTTAAGCAATTTTACCTAGTTGCCTATGTAATAAATGGTGCACAGTGTTTGAACTCCAGCTTGTTTGACGCCAAGCTCATTGCACAATTCCACCTCCCTTTTCTGTCCCCGCCTCATTTGGCTGCTGTATTTCCTTAATCAGATGCTCACAGGTTAAATAATGGACACTTATGAAATCCTTGTCAAATGCTTGCATGAACAGTGCATTTCAGCACATGCCCTGGACAACGGGTGTGAATAACTGCCAGAAAGGTAAATTAATCAGCTAGCCCTCTGGTTTTTCCAAGTTGGTGTCTGCTGAGTGTGGATTAGTCCTCTTAAGCAAGGTCCATTCTTCCTGGACTGAGAACCTTGTGTTTCTGAGTGGTGAGCCATTGAATTGACTAAGGTAGTGTCCACTGTGAGGGGTCATCTGGTTGGTCAGCTGGCTCCCCTCTGTGACATCCCTCTCAGCACGTGGCTGGTTACTTAAGTTCCTGTCTCCCTTGTTTGTGGACAAGCTACAGAACATAGCCTCATTTTCCTTCTGGTCCTAGCCAGTCACCCTAGTGTGCATAGAGCAAATCTTCTGAGGTGCTGGAAGGGAACAGATTGTCTGGTGAGTATAGAACTTTGGCTGACCTCGGGGTTAGTGTCCTAGACTGTGATCATCTAATGCCCTCTCATCAATAAACATGTCTGTGCTATGTAACAAGGACACAGGCCCCCCTGCCCAGTCCCTGCCAGAAGTTCACTTTTCAACTAGTGGAGGCTGGTGCTTGCCCTCCTCCATGAAGGCTATGACCCCCTGGGCAGGATGCCTCCCCGCCTCAGTGACTGCCTAGCCTACACCACCCACACACCACAGCCCTATTGAGGGTACTTTTTGTTGTTGCCTATTTACTTGTTTGTCTTCTTTACAAGGCCAAGCAGCTTGAGGACAGGGAACTTATCCTCAGGAGAACAAAGGAATCTGGAACTTTTGCCAAGGAATGCAGGCCTCCAGAGATAAGAAGCAGAGGCATGTGGGGAAAAGATTAAGGTGTTTAGGTGAGGAATCACTAGGGGCTGATGTGTGTCCCTCCTCCCAGGTACAGTGCTGTGATCCTTCAAGAGTCTATCTTGTTGCCATTCCTGGAAAGAAAAAATACAAAATTGTGTGGCACTGCCTGCATGCACTGCAGCCCCAGTAGGTGATGGGGGCTGGATGGTGGGAGGTTGTCTCTGCTCCTGAGTTGGTTTGGTTGCTGGCACCTGGAAACCACTCAGAGCACCCAGCACAGGGCAGCCTCTCCACTCTGGTGCTCCTTGCTCGCCTCTGGTCAGTACTGACTGAGCTGGACCCCTTCCCGTGTGATTTCGGTGGCCAATCTTGGCCTGAGTACTGCGGGTGCTGGCCACGGCCAGGGGCTGTCCTGCCTGAAACCCAGGCAGACCTCTGCAAGGGAGCATCACACCTACCCTCCTCTCAGACACTGTCCTCATAAGTTGTGAATCTGGCAGTTTGTCCACCCAGGTGAATCCTGCACTGCCAGCCAGTAAGTAAGCCCTGATCCCTGGTAGTATGTGGGGAGTGGACCCTGTCTGGTTAGTTTCTCAGTGCTGAGTCCCTTGCTGCCTGGGTGAGGTGTCATCTAGGTCAGTTCTTACATGTACAGATATTGGTGGCTGCATTTAGGCTCCCTTAAAGGAATACCCTACTTACCTGTGTGACCTGGTTCCCCTGGGGCAGAGGTTCTCAAACATGAACATCTGAACCCTGGATTGTTAAGACAGAGATTGTGGGGCCCCCACCCAGAGGGTCTAAGTCTGGGGCCAAGCACTTAGATTTCTAACAAATTCCCGGGTGTTTAGGTTGTGGACCCTAGAGCTACACCCTGTTCAAAAGCCAGGGGTCTGTAACTTTGGAACCTAGGTGGCCTCTGACCCTCAGCATGGATGCTCTCAGCAGTTCCTTTTGTGATTCAGGCCATCTGTCTGCGAATGGAAACGAAGAGCAAGATCTTAGCCCTTGGTGAGGGGTGCGGAGGTGGGGTGGGGGACTGGAATTAATGATGATTAGAGAGCTGACTTTCCTTCTGTGTGGGGCTACAATGTCCTGACTTCCAGCTTTTAAATCTTTCCCACCGTTTAGGGACCTGTTATCCTGCTTGGTGCCTGCAGGTTCTTAAAGTTCACTTCTCTTGTCTTAGTTGGTTCAACTGCTGTAAGGCTCTTTTTCAGTCAGGTCAGAGGGGAGGCAGGCTCCAGGCATCAGCACAGGGTGTCCATGTGGCCTGGAGGTGCACTAGCGTCTCCAGAGCTGAGAGGATACATCTACCACGCGGCCTGCGCAGTGGTTTCATTAATGAGGTTCTGGCATTCAGTTAGTTAGAAGAGATCAAAATAAAACACACAGACAGTACCTTATTTTAATGCTAGGTCCAAGACGGCTCGCCTCTCTCTGTTTCCCTCCTCAAGCCGCTCAGCAGGGCAGCGAGGATTACTCTGGGCTAGCAGGAGAGAGAGAGAGCGAACACGCCGGGGAGTAGCCTTTTATTTGGGGGGAGTCACCCAATCACGTGTCAGAATGGCTCCCCACAGATACATTTTCCCCTCTGCTGCTGATTTGCATCCATTGGCCACCATGAGTCCTGCCCAGGGCTGCACTACATGTTAGGGACGCAATAGGCCTTCCAGGGTGCAGCTTCTGATAGTAGGTTTATTTTGATTGTAAGCCAACACTTAAAAACTTAGGAGATTTTCCATAAAAACCCAGATTTATGACTTCTTAGGAAATTGGAAGCCTTGGCATGCAGGGATGTATCTCATAGGAATGAGATAGCGTGTCTAGAAGTCTAGTCTTGGCCAGCCATTCAGATCCTAAGATGGATCCCAAGTTCTCATGGAGCACCCATCCAGGGGTATAAATACACCCACACTTGCCCCTTCACTCAGTCATCACTATTTCTTACTTCTGTGTTCACCTTCACTCATTCATTCATTAATTCAGCCAAAACATATCACACATCCTCTGTCTACGCTAGAGAATTTGAACATTTAACACGTTGTGTGTTAGTCTGTTTTTCATTAGGTAGCCTACCTTAGGTAGGCTAACTTTATAAAGAGGAGAAGTCTGTTTAACTCATAGGGTTGGAGACTCCATTGGTTGGGCCTCTGGAGAGGGTCTCAGCATGGCAGAAGCCTGTGTGAGAGCTACCATGTTGCGGGAGTAAGTGACTTCTTGAGACAGGAGCCTGGGGCCCCACAACCCCTCTTGCAGGCATGGCTCCAGTTGACCTTAGGACCTGCCGCTAGGCTTTCCTCTAAAAAGTTCACCACTTCTAACTGCCACATGAGGACCAGACCTCCAACTCATGAATCTTCTTCAAGGGACATATTTAAACTACATCCAAACCATGGCACATAGTTTTAGTTTCAAGAGCTGCTGTAACAGCATGGCTTCAAACAACAGATTTATTTTCTCATAGTTCTGGGGCCAGAACTCTAAAATCCAGGGGTCCCAGGCCAGGCAGTCTCCCTCAGCTTCTGTTTGCTTCTGGCAGCCAGAGGCCTGTGCCTTGAGTGGCATGGGATGCTTCCCTTCCTGTGTCATCTTCACGTGGCATGCCCCTCTCTCTGTTGCCTGTCCTTGTGTTTCTTGTCTTACAAAGACACTGGACAGCCAGGTACGGTGGTACACACCTATAAACCCAGCGGCTCAGGAGGCTGAGCTGAGGATCATGAGTTCAAAGCCAGCTTAGCAAGGTCCTAAGCAACTCTGTGAGATCCTGTCTTTAAATAAAATACAAAAATGGGCTGGGGATGTGGCTCAGTGTCTCAGCACCCCTGGGTTCAAATCCTGGCACCAAAAAAAAAAAAAAAAAAAAAAAAAGGACACTGTACATACTGGATTAAAGGCCTTTGGTGTTTGCTATGACTATCTGTCTAAATTACATCAAATTAGAAACCCTTGCTTGTTATCACTCAAAGAGAGGTCAGCACCTGCCTCAGGGGCAGCTCGTGTTTGTCAGCATTCAAAGTCTGACCTGTGACCTCAAGTCCCCTTTTTAGGTTGGCTCATGAAGGCTACTTATGTGTTTGGGTGTTTCATGCAGAAGGAAGTCTTTGGGCTGGGTCACTCACATTCCATACTCTCTTGCTAGATATTTACAGAGCTTATGGCTATTTTTAACACTTACCTTTGCTGCCTTAAAATCACAGCCATGACTGGCTTTACCTACATGAATGTGTTCAACCCCCAAAGCAAGTCCTGTGGGGTGGATTCCATTATAACTGCAATGAGGAAACTGAGGCACAGAGAGGTTGTACAACTTGATCGAGGTCACAGCATGGGGGATGCAGAGCTGGTGGAATGTGGAAGGCAGTGGGGTCTGAAGGAGCCAGAACAACTGTGCCAGGTTTGTGGGTGAAGGTTGGCAGCCACCATTCTCTTTCCCATCATACTCCTCCCTAGTGACAGGGATGGCAAGAAACCTTTGCCCTGACCACATTCTTGAAGCCCAATCCCAATCTCTTTATTCCCTGTGAGCCAGAGCAGGCTGCCCCTGTGGCCCTGCCCACTTCCCAGGGCGTGGGCAGGACTTTGGGTGGTGCACAAGCACTACCTGGATGTCTTCCTAACCCCAGGGCGAAGTTCCTAAACTTCTTTTTTTTTTTTTTTTTTTTTTTTTAAAGAAAGAGTGAGAGGGGCTGGGGATGTGGCTCAAGCGGTAGCGTGCTCGCCTGGCATGCGTGCGGCCCGGGTTCGATCCTCAGCACCACATACCAACAAAGATGTTGTGTCCGCCGAGAACTAAAAAATAAATATTAAAAAATTCTCTCTCTCTCTCTCTCTCTCTCTCTCTCCTCTTTCACTCTCTCTTTAAAAAAAAAAAAAGAGTGAGAGAGCGGGAGAGAGTGGGAGAGAATTTTAATATTTATTTGTTAGTATTTGGCGGACACAACATCTTTGTATGTGGTGCTGAGGATCGAACCCGGGCCGCACGCATGCTAGGTGAGCGCGCTACCACTTGAGCCACATCCCCAGCCCCCCTAAACTTCTACTTATCAAGATTATGTCCAAATTTGGGGTCACTTTCTGCTGTATTCTCTAGTATTTGGAAGACCCATCCAGAAACCATGACTATGTGCTCTAAATAACCTTTATTTTGCGCTACTGATCTCTCTAAGCAAATATAGCTAGTACCAGATGGGACTGTTGCAGTGTAGAATTCTTAAGGAAAGAATGGATTCATTTTGAGTTTTCTTAAATTAGGTGAGAGAGTTTCCCCCCCAGGCGATGAACTCCCACGTTCAACACTCTCAGTGTGACATTTTGTGCTGTTAAACTTGGTAAGTAAAGCTCAGCTATCCTGAGCTTTATGTGCCAGAAGCCCCTGCTAAGATTCCTTTTTTAGGTTAGTTCATTAAGGCTGCTTGTGTGTTTGGGTGTTTCATGCAGAAGGAAGTCTTTGGGCTGGGTCATTCACATTCCATACTCTCTTGCTAGATATTTACAAAGTTCATGACTATTTTTAATACTTACCTTTACTGCCTTAAGATCACAGTCATGACTGGCTTATTTCCCTTAGCATGATCTCTTCAAGGTTTGTTCCTTATGCTGAAGAAAACAAGTCACAAAAGGACAAGTACTGAGGAATTCTACTTACATGAGGCAAATTCATTTGGACATATAGTAGAAAGACGGTGGCCAGGGGCTGAGGAGGGGAATGGGGATTTGTCCTTCATGTTTCAGAGGGTCAGTTTTGCAAAATGAAAAAAGGTTTTCTGGGATGGGCGGTGGTGGCAGCTGCACAGTGTCAGTGCACTTAATGCCATGTAACTGTACACTTAAAAATGGTCAACTTGGCAAATTCAGTGTTTTACATGTGTATCACCACCATAAAAACCCCACAGCTGTACAGTAGCCCAAGTGACTATATCCAAGTAGGTACACAGTGATGGTGGCTATAGAAACATTCATATTCTTGCAATTAAAATATGATGTACATTATAAATATTACTAATAGCTGCTGATATACTTACATATTTTTTGTTTTTGTTTTTGTTTGTATTTTCAAGTTTGCTCCTTGGCAAGTGGCAATCCATTTTAGCACTTTGAGTTGTTATTGTCCTGTGCAGGAGGGAAAGTAATATTCTACAGCATTATCAAAAAGTTTTTTTAAAGCCATGAAACTCCCTCAGCAACACAGGCAGAAATCCTCAGTAGGGTCTAGGTGAGAGCCAGAGTAGAGAGCAAAGACAGAAATCGCAGGCCCTGAGGCCCAGTGCTGAGACCAGATCTCCTGCTGATTCCCTATTTAACCTCATTTACTCCCTCTCTTCTACAATTATCAGGTTAGTGTGTTTTCTTTTTTTGCCTGACTTTTGTGATCTGGAGGAGGGCCTTGGGCAGTTATCCTCTCTAGCTTATCCATAGTCAAAGGAAATATTTATCATTGTTCATAATTCTTATAGAACTGAAAAAAACTTGGGTCTAAGTACTTAGGATCAGGTGTGTGCCATTTGACCATGAACCTTCACCTGTGAGAAGGTGCCTGCCAGTCTGTAATCACTCATATAAATGGGCTCTAAGCCAGCCTCCAGGGAAGACAGCCCTTGGGGTGAAGCAGTCCTTCATCTTTTCCATCAGGTGGTTTATCCTCATAAGATCCTCTACGACCACTTAGCCTGGCCTCTTGGTTACTCAGCTGGTTTCTATCCTGTCCTGCAGCCATCAGAGCCAGCCTTTTGTGAGGTAATAGGCCTATAAGAGCAGGACTTTTATCCCAGGCTGAGGTAGGAGGATCATAGTTTGAGGCCAGCCTTGGCAATTTAGTGAGACTTTGTCTCAAAAAAAAAAAAAAAAAAGGGCTGGCTGGGTGCAGTGGCACATGTTTGTAACTCCAGCATGATGATTGGGAGTTCAAAGCTAGTCCCAGCAACTTAGTGAGGCCCTAAGCAATTTAGCAAGACTGTGTCTCAAAATAAAAATAAAAAAGGCTGGGAATGTGGCTCAGACATGAAACACCCCTGGGTTCAATTCCTGGTAACAAAATAAATAAAAAGTATTGGGGACATAACTGGTAGAGCATCCCTGGTTCCAATCTCCAGTGCCACAAAACAAAACAGCAGGAGCTATAAACCCAGGTCCTCCAGGGGCTGGGCAGGTGATAGCAGAGTGAAGAAGGCAGTGAGGATGGCAGGGAGGACAGACCCTAGAGGGACAGGGAGAGAGATTGAGAGTTAAAGGCATAGGAAACAAAAACAAAAACTCTGCAGGCCAAACAAAACATCAAGGTGAGGTCTGGCTAGGGAGCCCCAATGGGGTGTCTATGTGCAGCGGGAGCCTTCCAGTCCCGCCCGTTGGCCCGTTGGCCCATTGGCCCATTGGCCCATGTCCAGGCGCACTGTGGGTCCTACTGACTGAGGGTATACTGCTGCAGAAAGGGCTGGCCTGGAGCCCACATGTCGGACAGTAACTTCAGGGCTCTCTTCCACCTCACTGCCAGCTAAGGCATTCCCTAGATAACACATCCTTCCATGTTTGAGTTGTCTTTTTAAACATAAATATATGGGTTTAATTTCATCTTATGCTATTGTCAGCTTTGGTACTTTTCTATTTTAATAATAGTCACCATTTTCCAAAAACTCTCAAGACTCAAAGTTTGGCAGAAATCTCGATGTGCATACTATGTGCCTTTAAAAATTACAATTATTTTCTCTTGGTTCTTTGGATTAAAAAATCAAAGGAATTGCTTTCGAACATTATTATAGGATGATTATGTTGGCCTTCTCTGAAATTTAACATGTCTTAAGATAGAATTTTTTTCTTTGGCTTTTAGGTTAACATCTACTGTGAGAAACTGAGATGATTTCAGTAGAATTCTAATCTAGGACACAACTTGGCAGACCTAGGATAAATGTGGCCCCTGCAGATGTGTCATATTTGGCCAACACTGTTTCAAATGCTTTTTTTTTTCTTTAATGAAATGCCTTCAGGGCATGTGTGCTGGTGGGCCTGAAGTACCCCCCTACCCCCATACAATAGCTTCCTCTTCTGAATTCAGTCTCTCCCTGGCTTGTGAAGCCACATGTGGTTGTGATTGGGGAAGCATAGCTGTCAGAGTGAAGTCTGGAGTTGAGAGCAGGTGCAGGAGCTCACCCTGCCACACACTGCACAGGGCTAGACCAGTTCAGCTGCTTGAACTTTATAGAGCTGCCTCCTGGCCATGTCGTTGGAGTGCCATGTGGCCTCTCAGTCTAGAGCGCTGAGAGGACCAGTGAGCAGCAAAGGATACCCCGCTTCAGCCCCGTGCCACCCAGTTGACACCTGTGGCAAGCAGGCACCCTTGCAGTGCAGCCCATGGGGCATCACACGGGAATGACAATGCAGCAGCTGCCAGGGAACAAGTGCTGAGCCAAGTTCTTTCTGTCTGTGGAATGGTGGACTCCACGTTATAAACACAGGGTCCCTTCTTTGTTTTTAATATTTATTTTTTAGGTGTAGTTGAACACAATACCTTTATTCAATTTATTTATTTTTATGTGGTGCTGAGGATCGAACCCAAGGCCTCGAATGTGCTAGGTGAGAGCTCTACCGCTGAGATACAACCCCAGCTCCACACACAGTGTCCCTTCTGATGAGGGACCTGCTCGTCCAAGTTTGCTTGGGGCTTTCCCATTTTAGCACCCAAAATCCCCCCACCCGGGAAGCCCCTCAGTCCCAGGCAAAGGAGAATGGTTAGTCACCCTTGGCAGGGTGTGGGTTGTACCTACATTACTTGTATAGTATGAAGTAGAATTAAAAAAAAAAAAAAACACAAAACAACAACAACAAAAAAAAACTAGACCAAAGGAACAATCGCATTCTATAGCAGTGCAGGAGGCGGGGGCGGAGGGGGAGGGTAGAATAGAGTGGGGCCAGAGGAGCACTTAACATTCTCTCTCTTCTTTCCTTCTTCCTTTCTTCTGTTCTTCCCTTTCTTTCCTTTCTCAGTACAGGGAATGGAACCCCAGGCCTTGCACATGCTAAGCAAGTGCTCTATCACTGAGACATCCCCAGCCTGCACTTAACACTTTTTAATTTATTTATTTATTTTTGAGAGAGAGAGAATTTTTTAATATTTATTTTTCAGTTTTCAGTGGACATACATCTTTATTTTTTATTTTTATGTGGTGCTGAGGATCAAACCCAGCGCCCCGTGCATGCCAGGCGAGCGCATTACTGCTTGAGCCACATCCCCAGCCCTATTTTTTATTTTTTAGAGTAACTTTATGTTCAAGCAAAACTGAAGTGAAGGTGCAGAGATCCTGAGCATCCCTGCCGCCCTTCACAGCGCTTCACTGCCCCCACTGCCTCCTTTCTCACTCAACACCCCTTCCAGAGTATCGCATCTGCTGCTGTCAGTGACCCGTGCTGACACTTCATCACCAGAGTCAGCAGTTTACATTAGGGTTTACATTCAGGGTGACAAGTTCTATGCAGAAGAGCATTTTTAAAAAGTGAAATAGGCTAGACCCACTCAGAGAGCTCTGCAGGAGGTGACAGTATTCTTCTCTGAATACTTGATCTCAGTCATACATTGGCATGTGTGTCCGGGCAGTAACATAAAACTCTTCCCTCACTGTGTGTTGTGGTGACAAAAGCTTGAGAAGCTGCATGGTGTTCAAGCTGCATGGGAGGCATGTCAGGTCAGGGAGACCCCAGAGGAACTTTATGGGGGCCTGGAAGGTGGGGAAGAGGGAGGAAATCTGAGAGAGACCCAGAAGTGTGGAGGAGAGATTGCAGGGCAGACAGGAGGTAAGGGGCTGCTCAGGAGGGATGGCGGCAGCGGGGGTAGAGTGGGGCATGGTGAAGGACAGCCAGGCCTTGGACTTGCTGGATCCTAGGGAGCAAGAGGGACTGGGGTTTGAATTTCTGGTTTCATCTCCTGGAGCCTCTGCTGCTCAGCAGTGAGGTGGAGAAGCAAGGGCATGGGGCAGCCTGGGGCCTGAAGGATGGGAGGGTCATTTAATGTATTAGGGTCAGGCTTTGTTGAGGAATGTTTGTGGTCAGCTATCTCTAGGATAGCTCAGGGAGGGCAGAGATGGCATGAACCAGGTGGAAGGCCAGCATGGGATGCAGGGGGGAGACTGGTGTCTCACCCCCAGGTAATGACATCACCATGCTTAGGTATTGACTTGCTTCACAGTGTAGAGGCTTTATTTGCAGCACAACAGGAGGCAGAATGCGAACAGGACTCCAGAGACTTCTGCAGGCCCCTGGCTTCCTCCTGAGGAACACCAACCTGGCTGAAGGTGGTAGTTCTGCCCTGCCATCTTTCCCAGGGGTCCTACTGCCAAGGCAGGATGTCCTTAGGTGTCTTCCTACACCTGGGGAGAGCCTTGGCCATTTTGCCTCTTAAACTATTGGAATGCAGATTTTCCTCTTTCCCTCATTAGGATACCCTACTCACTGGTCCCTATTTTTGTTTCTTGCCTTTAGGGACCCCACACCCCCCACCTGCCTGGCAGCTATATGATATTCCTTTTTTTTTTTTTTTTTGGTGAATAAATATATGTGGTACTGAGAATTGAACCCAGTGCCTCACACATGCTAGGCAAGTGCTCTGAGCCACAACCACAGCTCCTGATATTCCTTTTGAAAACACAACACCAAGAACCCTCCCAACCTGAACCATAGAATTTGCTGATTTTAGAGACGGGACCTTTGAAACAAAAACGCCTGATCATCACACTCGTGCCACCTAGGGTAAGATGGGGACTGTGCATATCTCTTTCAGGCCAAAAGAAACTGGGCACCACTTCATCCAGAGCAGGTCCCTCCACCCTGCCCACACACGCCTTTGCCCTCAGATTGTTGGCTCTTTGTGACCAGACGCTGTACATGGTTATAGGCCCAAGGAAGGTTCCTGTCCTTGTTGGCTGCTAAGTAATGTTGGAGCCAGCAGTTTTAGGATGTGGCCCAGAGATAAGCTTCCTGCTGACACAGCTGCACAGGGTCACTGCTGGCTGCTTGGCACATTAGGAAAGTTGGTGTCGGGAATGGGCCTGAGGAGGCATCTGCTGAGGAGGGGTTTGCAGTCGAGGGATGTGATGCTGGTGCTGCTGGCAACTGGTGTTGGCTTCTCATCCATCCGTCCACACACCTGCAGTGCCAGAACCTGCACTTCAAAGAAGACCCGGGACCAGGATGCAGTGTGATGCTTGGTCAATAGAAATACTCAGAGGTCCCAGAGCAGTGGCCCTGTCTGGCTGGCTCAGGGAGACACCCATGCCTCCCTCAGGTGCAGTGGATGGTGTGAATATGGAGGCGAACAGTGGGAAAACAAACCATGAGTGGCTCCAGCCAGCTACAGGCAGGTCCTAGGGGGGCACTTATGGGGATAAGGGAGAAGTCTATGCCTATGATCGCTGGTGATTAGCATTCATTGACCTTTGCTGGGCACCCCAGAGTATGGTATGAGCTAGACAGGTAATTCCAGGTAAGCTGGCTACTGTACCTGTTCTCCTCACCCTGTGATCAGTATATTGGGGGTCTGCAGAGTCCTATGGCTACTGGGAGCTCATACATGGTGTAGCTGGGGGAGGTGGAAGACCCATAATAGTATATTTAATATTACCCTGAAACCTGGAGAGATGTCAAAGACACAAGTGAGGCAACAGCTTCTTCTGTTCGAACCCAGACCAAGGAGGGAAGTCTGGGGTCTGTGAAGATTCCCTGTGCAAACAGCCTGGTGGTATGGGAATGCCCAGGAGCTCAGGTGGGCAGAAAACAGGGTCCCTGCAGTCCTTCCCAGAGGCCTGACTCTCCTGTATGCTGAGTCAGGATTATCTCCAAGCAGAAGGCCAGGAAAGAGAGGGGCTGGTCTCTGTCCAGGGCACAAAGATGAGAGCCATGGTCAAGCTGGGCTAGGGAAGGAGGCAGGAGCTAGGCACACAAAGGGGAGGAACTCATGGGTAGTAAAAGCCCAGTTCCCGTGTCATGACGGCTTTATCATATCTCATAAGAGCATTTCCACCCAGGGCCTCATTTCATACCACAGGTGCCTTCTGATAGATGGGATTTGGGTTGAGGGCAGGGGGAGCCAGGATCAGTTCACCTCACAGATAGTGCCTGGGGTTTCCTTCTGCAGTCAGATGATTCTCTGTTTTACACATGTAAAATAAGATGGGGCAATTACTTATTTTAATTGTGTGGTTAGAAAGATATGGGGGTCCTGGGTGACTTCCCATGATGTGATGGGCTGGGCCTTGAAGGGGCCAGTGATTCTGTTCTGAGCTTTGGCCCCGGTCCTCTCCAGGCTGTGGGTTGTGTGCACCATAGGGAGCCTGGGTGCTTATCTTTTCATGACAAACACGACTGACAGCCTTCAACCAACCAGGAAAATCATCATATCAGGGCCACACATGCCAGAGAAGGGGGCAGTTCCTTGGCGTTGGGTGTGTATGAGCATTCTATCTTCCTGGCTGCCTGGACACCAACCCCACCACCTCCACACACCATGCCCACCTGGACCCTACACTTGGTGGTTCCATTTCTAGCCCCACTTCCCCGCCTCAGGTGCTTTGCACTTCTTCCTGGAGTGTAGTGTCTGTCCCCATTCCCAGAGGGCAAGGGCTGGGCTTTCTGAGTCTGGGTGTTAGTATCATTTCTCAATTCTGGAAAATTTAGTGATTGCCACTTTTCTTCTTGAATTCAGCTGTATCTTTTCACTTAGCATTTAGGTGTTTTTAACTTTCCAGATGGATGTGCAAGTGTTTTCAAATTCATCTTTTTTGTTAGGAACATCTCATCTTAGAGGCATGTGATCCAAGCTGGTGGTCAGGGTGAGACCTGGTATTCCCAGTGTGCTGAGGCCTGGGTAGTACAGGGCAAAATTTTGTTCTTTTTATCTCTTGGTTTCCAGATCTAATTTTTTTTGGTCAGTCTTTGAATAATTCATATTTGAAGGATGGGGCTGGGCTATAGTTCAATGGTAGAGCACTTGTGTAACATGCCTAAGACTCTAGGTTTGATCCCCAGCAGTAAAAAATAAAAATACCCCCGCTCGGGAGGCGGAGGCAGGAGGATCGTGAGTTGTAAGCCAGCCTCAGCAATTTAGCAAGGCCCTAAGCAACTCAGTGAGACCCTGTCTCAAAATAAAAATACAAAAAAGGGCTGGAGATGAGCCTTGGTGGTTAAGTACCCCTGAGTTCAATCCCAGGTACCATAAATAAACAAATAACCCCCATACATTTGAAGGCTGTATTGAAAACTTCCACTAATATAGTAGTCCTGTTGTTCTTTTCTCTGTTGTTTATAAATTTCAAGACCACTTTATAAGGTGCATATGTGTTTAAAATGGCTTTATGGACTTTGCAAGTTGAATCTTTTGTTTATTTAGTAACATCTCTGTCCCTAATAAAGCTTGCTCTTAAAGTCTCTTTCAGCTGATGTTAATTTCTTTTTTAGTAGTAACTCACCTGCTTTGTTGGTTTCCATCTTTCATATCTGATCTCTGGGTGCCCTTAGACTTTGTGTATATCTTTGGCAAGCAGCTTATACTATATGTGCATTTTTAAAATCGTGTGTGTGTGTGTGTGTGTGTGTGTGTGTGTGTGTGTGTGTCTTTGATGAGTTTAATCCATTTTTTATTGTAATTATAGATGTATTTAAGACAGTTTCTACCACACTAATCTGCTATTTCAGTCCCACCTTGTCTATATTTCTTTTGAATCCTCTTTGGTGTTTGAATTAGTTGTGGCCCCCTGAGCAGACAAGATTGTGCCAACTGCTCACATCCTGTGGCTTTGTCAGACGCCTCGACTTCTCCTACATTGATAACACCCGGCCTCTGGTTTCTGGCTTGCTGTAGATGTATGTTTCTTCTGGACTTGGATAGTTTTCTTTTCATCTTAGTCTCTGTGTGTGGATTTTCTTGAGATTTCAGTCTTGGGTCCTTCCTTTACTTTGGTTCTTACTTCTGAGAACTATCTTCACTATTCATTCCCTTAGATGTATAACTCTGACTCCTCTTGAATCTTCTGCATCCAGATTCTGTACCTAGCCACCATCTCTGTTGGCATTTGTTTTTCTCTATCTCTCTCTCTTTTAATATTTTCTAGTTGTCAATGGACCTTTATTTTATTTTTTTAATGCAGTGCTGAGGATCAAACCCAGGGCTCACCCATGCTAGGCAGGTGCTCTACCAATGAGCCACAGCCCAGCCCTGGCATTTGTTTTCTGTTTCTTTGTCCTACTCTTCTTCTAGGAAGTTTCCTCCATTGGATCTTCCGATTTGCTGATCTGCTCCTCAGCTGTGTCCAATCTGCTTTTTATTTCATTTATTGTGTTCTTAACTTCCAGCCATGCTTTTCATTGTTGAACTTTCTGCTTGGTTTTTTCATCTTAATGCTTTCCTATTATTATTTTATATTTCTAAAATTTCCTTTATCTCATTAGCTATGTTTAGTAGGCTAACTTCAAACTGTTGGTCATTTGTTCTAATATTTCTGTGTCTGGTCAGATCCATAACACAGGTTGTCACTTTTTTATAAGTATTGTATTATTTAAATTTTTTGTTATTTTTTAGTTGTAGATGGACACAATATATTTATTTTTATTTATTTATTTTTATGTGGTGCTGAGGGTCCAACCCAGGGCCTCTCGCATGTGAGGCAAGCGCTCTACCACTGAGCTACAACCCCAGCCCTTATATGATTTTTTCAAAAAAAAAAATTTATTTTTTAGTTGTAGTTGGACATAATACCCCTATTTATTTATTTATTTTTATGTGGTACTGAGGATCGAACCCAAGGCTTCGCATGTGGTAGGTGAACTCTCTACTGCTGAGCCACAATCTCAGCCCTTTGTATGATTTTTAAATATCTTTATTTTAATTTTTGATGTGGTGCCGAGGATCAAACCCAGTGCCTCACATATGTCAGGCAAGCACTGTACCACTGAGCCCCAGCCCCAGCCCCAGCCCAGGTTGTCACTTTTGTTTTGGAACACTCCTACTCTGCAGTGTCTGGATAATTCTCCTCTCTTCTCTCTGCAGGTATCAGCAACTCTCTCAGGGTGTGCACATGTGTGGAGGGCTTAGAGTGTGTATGTCTGAATGAACTTCCTGGGTGGATGAACTCTAGACAGAAACCCCTGGACATGAGAAAACCTGAAGCAACTCTGCAGGACAGGGCCTGTTGCTCCCAGGGAGACCAGGTCTGGTTCCAAGAGAAGAGAGAAGGTTGGCAGGGTCATCAGGGTCACATAGCCTGATGAATGTCTGGCAAGGCCATTAGTGAATCCTTGAGCCAGAACAGATCTAGAATCCTCCAACCAATGTTTCTTTGGAATGGCCTGAGTAAGTAACCTTGGTGCTCTAGGTCACTGGCTGGGGGCAGCTCCTAGGAAGCATGAATGTCAGTGCTCGGTAGCTGGGACCCTCCCTAGAGTGGCGGGTAGAGGAAGTATATTCTTATGGCCACCACATATTCCCAGGCATTACTGGCCTTGGCTTGTCCACCCCCTGCTACCTTCAAGGCAACTGATGAAAGATTCAGGGGAACAGCCATCTCTGTCTTTTACTTTGAGAGTTAAGCCCCCATTTGATGGGTGCTGGGGTCAAAAATGGGAAGTGATTCTTTTGCCTCATTCAAGTCTCCTGAAGAGAGAGGATGGAAAATCAGGTCATGAGGTCTGGGAAAAAAACATAGAATGATTAAAGCCATATCTTTCTGTAGCAGTTCTATGAGAGCCTGGAGCTCAGAGAGGCCGTGTTGCCCCAGTGTCCTACCTGCCGCAGGCTGTGGTCTTTGATGGCACCAGCACCAATGTACCTGTGGAAGAGCAGCCTGATTTGCCATCAAGCTCTTTTGCTTCTGAACAGCATTTAAATTCATCCCAGTACTTCCTCGACTGCCTGGGAAACGTCCTAGTTCAAGCTGAGAATCTGGGTCAGCTGTTTATGAGCCGAGTGTTTGCTCAGTGGAGCAGGCAGCCTGGGCAATGGGTGACCCCTGGGGGCCAGGAGTCTGGGCAGGGATCAAGCCATGAGCTCATGTTTGACATCTGCTTTCTGCCACACTGTTGCTTTGGTTGTGGGAGTGGCATGGCCGGAGCATTGCACCTCGGTGGGGAATAGCAGCAGGGTGTGTGAGGAGGCTTCTCCCAAGGATCACTGAGGTTTGCAGGGTGGGAGCTGCAGCTACCTGTAGCACAGGTGAGCTGGTCACCATATGCAGCTTTGTCTTCTACCTTGAGCTTGCTCAGGACCTGAGGCCTCCTTTCCCTGATTGAAGCCTTTTCCACCTGGCGTGCCTTCCTGGGCGAGGAATGGAGGCTGACCCTTGACTCTGGCTTTCTACATTTTCCCACTGACCTTAGGGGAGGAGGCCTGCCAATCTCTGGAAGTGGGGGTCTTCATGGACCCCTGACATCTTCCTTTCAGAAAAGCAGCCCTATTCATGGGAGAAGCCACCAGTCTGTACCTTTGGCTCCTGGTGATAGGATCTCTGCTGTGATTATATTTAAATTGTGTGTGTGTGTGTGTGTTTTAGTATTTTTTTAAATTTATTTTTTAGGTATAGATGGACACAACACAATGACTTTATTTTTATGTGGTGCTGAGGATCGAACCCCGGTCCCACCAGTGCTAGGTGAGCGCTCTACCGTTGAGCCACAGTCCCAGCCCTGCTTTTTAGTATTTTTAAGTTGTCAATGGACCCGTATTTTATTTATTTATATGTTGTGCTGAGAATTGAACCCAGTGCCTCATATGCTATGCAAGTGCTCTGCTACTGAGCTACAATCCTAGCCCCAAACAGTGTTTTGATACCCAAGCATGTGTGTGTGTGTGTGTGTGTGTGTGTGTACATGCATGCACAGCTCAATAGTGCAAAACACATTCTTAGAGCGAGTCATTCAAGAGTTTGAGAAACCTTCATTGGAGCTCTGCCTGAAGCTGTATCTCTGTGGGGGGGGTGCAGGTGTCTCCCCCACCTGTCTTAGATCTTTGAGTTGGGAAGAATCTCTTGGTCAAACCCCCTTGCTTATTTGAGCGAAGGGCAAATGAGCCTTCAGGCAGACTGCTGCTCTGCTTGGGATGCAGAGTCTCCATGGCTAAAATCGGACTAGCTGGTCCCTCTAGAAAGCCTGTTGTACTCAGAGACCTCTCAGCTTCAAAAGCATTTACACACTTGAGGGACATTCTCGGGGAGAGTTGAACAAGGAGACAGCCTGGTTTTGGCCAATTAGTCCCCCAGCATCCTGGCCAGAGCTGGGTATCTACATGCAAGGACTGACCACTGGTCTCTTGGACCCTGAATGTGGAGCTCGGTTGTGGATCCCATTTGTGGGGACTTCCACCATGGCCTGGCAGAGCAGGCAGAGTGGGGGCTGAACTTTACCCCTGCCACCAGGACCCCCTCAGCACTGGCTCCCCTGGCCTGCATGGTAGTCCATGCCCTTAGTCTTCCAAGCAGTTCTTGGGCACACACCAGCCTTGGTCCCTTCAACCTTCTCTGTTGCCTCTACCTGGGGAGGGGAGGTGTCTGGCAGAAGTACCCAAATGATGGCACTGGTGGAGCTCTAACTTCAAGGATCCTGGCCATTTTTGCTGGGAGCCCCTTCCGTGGCTGCCACCCTAGGAGTGAATGCCCACTCCCAGGAGTCCTGAGTTCAGGGCCAGTAGCTGGGGTTCTATCTGCCCTCAGATTGACTTTGTCAAGGCCAGTGCAACGAGACCCCCTTTGAGACTGCACATGAGAACAAGCTCCTTACACATGGGGTGCTTCTGCCATTCCCAAGGTGGGGGTGAACTGTTCTGTACTGGGACCTGACTTGGGGTGTTGTTTGCCCTCCAGGTTGTATAGAGTGATACTCCCATTGTTGAAAATTATCCTGCTTTTTTTTTTTTCTTGGGGGATGTAACTGGAGATTGAACTCAGGGCACTCAACTACTAAGCCACATCCCCAGCCCTTTTTTAAAATTTTATTTAGAGACAGGGTTTTGCTAAGTTGCTTAAGGCCTTGCTAAATTTCTGAGGCTGGTTTTGAACTCGTGATCCTCCTGTCTCAGCTCCCAAGCTGCTGGCATTCCCAGGCTTGCGACACTGGAGCCCTCCTGTTTGTTTTTTAAAAGGAAACTTCTTATTATGGAAATGTGTGACATTCACAGGAGCAGAGCAAAAGGAGTCCTCCCATTGAGTCATTTGGTTTCCACAGCCATCCTCACTTGGCCTGGCTTGTGCCATTGAGCTGCCCTCCAACACTTTGGTTTTGGAGTGTAAGCCAACTTCAGACATCTCAAAAGAGAGCAGTTCTTTACAAGTAGATGCAGTGCTGTTAGGCCTTGCAGCATGAATGGTAGAACATCCCAACTCAGCACCACCCAGGCCACCTGGGTGTGAAGGACCCTTTATGTTTTCTTATGTTTAAGTCATTTTAGAAATAATTGCATAAGAATAAAGGAACTACAACAACCAACTCCATCAGACATCTTTCTCTTTCACATTTATGACTTTGAAAGGTATGTATGCCTACATCCTTAGAATGCCAGCAGCCACTCGCCACTCGCCTGTCTTGCAACACCTTGTAAATGCTGATTCCAGGTCTCCAATGCACCCCTTGTGGGCTCCAGAATGCTATTGCTTCTCTTCCTCTTTGCATTGTCAAGATGTAAATATTTGAAGGAAACTGTAAAAACAAACAAAATATTTTACATTACTGAGGATTGAACCCAGGATGCTATACTACTAAGCTACCTCCTCAGCCTCATTTTAAATTTTATTTTCAGAAAGGATCTTGCTTAGTTGCTGAGGTTGGCCTCAAATTTGTGATCCTCCTGCCTCAGCCTCCCAGGTTGCTGTGAGTGTAGGTATGTGCCATTATGCCTGGCCCCTTTTGGAATTGTTGATGTGATTTTTTTTTTTTTTTAAGAAAGCAGTTATTTTCTTTACTGCATGGTTGCAGAACATTTTCCTTTTTTTTTATTTATAGCACCCATTACAATGATCCACTCATCTTTAAAATGCTGCATCATCTATTCACTCCTGTATCTGTTTATACACTTGCCTTCAGTATTTGTCCACTGAGCAAAAGCATTGCATTTTGTTCACAAATGTAAAAAAAAAAATGTGAAAGAATGCTGTCACCTTCCTTTTAGAAAAATGGATCATTCAAATTCTTATTATAAAACACTGAAGTCTTTCCTGTTTACTGGAAACAGATGATATTTCCCTTTTGTCCTTGGAAGTAAGCTTGGAGAAAATTTAGACCTGGTCATCTTAAGGATGCACAGAGATTTCTCTCATTCAATGGACTTCCCTATCATGGCTGGTGTCTGGCTAGAAAGCCACTCTATCCTCCCTTATTTCTGATTACCTGATGTTAGAAATATTGGGATGTCTCAACAAATCAGGCACGTGCTCAAAAGTTACTCAGCAAGGCAAACTTTACTTCTGCAGAGGGTATGCTACCAAAGTCTGGCAAGCAAGCACACTTGGGTGGTGTGCCTGCTTTTATCCCTAATGCAGCACTACCCCTTGCTCTGACAGGAGGAGTTTGGGGTTACAGTCTATGCGATTGGCTACTTTTAAAATTGGGGAAGGTCTATAGTTAAAATGATCCTTCTATGATTAGATACAGGTTGGGAAGCTCAAAATGGCTATTGGATCTTACAACCCAATTTTACATTTAAGATTAAATACTCTATTCTGAAAATGGACGACCAGGCTTTCTATTTCTCACAAACACTCCTCCTTTTCTTTTTATACTTTGGGGTGTAGCCTTTGGTATTGCCCTCCATCCTAGACATTAACTTTTGGGGATGAAACCGCCCATGGAAATGAGTTCTCCCCTTTTTAGCAATTTGGATAGTCATCCTGGTAATCAGGAACACCTGATAAGGTCCTTTGCAGCTGGGTTGAAGCTTGTCTTCTTTCCAGGTCTTTTTTTTTTAAATATTTTATTTGCATTTTAGTTTTCGGCAGACACAACATCTTTGTTTGTATGTGGTGCTGAGGATCGAACCCGGGCCGCATCCATGCCAGGGGAGGGTGCTACCGCTTGAGCCACATCCCCAGTCCCTCTTTCCAGGTCTTGAATAAAATCAAGTTATCAGCCTGAAAGTGATGAATTGTGAACTCCAGAGGAGGAGTGTAAACAAGAAGTCCCTTTAACCTGAGGGATGATAAAGTGGAGGATATGGCTGGTATATATTTTCTCAGAAATTGGCCTTTAGTTCCCATAGTAGGGAAGTCTGCAATTTTTTTCTGAGGCAAGGGAGCCCATATTGCAGCACATACTAATCATACCAGAAACAAACAAACAAACAACAGATAAAGTTCACCTATGTAAGAGGTTAGAAAGATTTGTAGTCTCAGATTGACTCAGAACAAACTTGTGACTCTGACAGCTCTTTGGGATTTTATCAGGCACTCCTGTCTAAAAGCCCTTCCTTTATAACCTTCTAGTTTTACTTACTTTAGGGAATACTGTCACAAGTGTACATCTCAAGTTACACTAAAGGAACATTGTCTTTTTTTTTTTTTTTTAAATATCCATGTATGGCTGTGCTTTGGTTATACTCTCCTGCCAGGTATTCAAAACCAAGTTAGGGGCTGGGGATGTGGCTCAAGCAGTAGCGCACTCGACTGGCATGTGTGTGGCCCGGGTTTGATCCTCAGCACCACATACCAACAAAGATGTTGTGTCCGCCGAGAACTGAAAAATAAATATTAAAAAAAATTCTCTCTCTCTCTCTCTCTCTCTCTCTCTCTCTCTGTCTCCCCCCTCTCTCACTCTCTCTTTAAAAAAAAAACAAAAAAACAAGTTAGTCACAATTGACCTTTCTCTTATCTACTCTAAGGATCAGCTGAAATTCCTCAGGGTTCACTCTTGGGAACCTGTGAGCCTCTTGGTCCCTTTATCTTTTCCTGTATAAGTCGTGCCATCTGCCAGAATGGGTCACAATCTTGCTGACCACATGTTGCTTCCCTTGGAAGAATCAGGGAGATTTCCTTCTCTCGTGACCCTCCACTTTGCAGAATGTGCAAAAAACCAATCAAGAGGAGCTTCTCCTTATGTGCCTTTAAAAGGAGGAGGGAGCTCTGTAAGACTCAAATGGCACTCTCGCCTTTCCCAGATGCACTGCAATGAGAGTTGTGAATCTTCCTCTCACCTTCCTTTTTTGATAAAATTCCTGCTTACTTACCTTGGTGGCAATCATGATGTTCATTCTTTGACTCTCTAGAACATGAACCTGATCCTGGCTCCTGTCAGTAACACTTATAACTTTCTTATATCTCTTTTCTAATTTCAGACCCTTTCTTAAATTTACATTCTGAAACAATTTCTGAATTTAGACAAATTATTCCTTTTTAATAAGATGAAATACTTTGTTTCACAATATTTAAAAATATACCTGACACTTTTGTACTGTTTGCATATAGAATTATACCTGTTAGAATTTTAACTTAGTAACCTTGCTTTCAGTGAAGACCCAGAAACAAAGTAGTCTTAAATTGTTTTCCCATTTTTCAGCAACTTATAAAAACACAATTAATAGGCCCAAATATATTGTCATATAGCCCTCAAGAAACCAAGAGTACTTGAATTTATATTTAGCAGTTACTATTTTAGTATTTTAACTTTGAAAATTAATCAGATGTCTCCTCTAATGAACACATTTATAAATGTTTATCCCAATTATGTTAAAACTTACTTACACATTTTTAATTAGGTTACCCATGAAAACCCAAGGTATCAGAAAAGTCTAGCTAACACTTTTTTTTTTTTTTTTTTGGTGGGGGTGGTACCGGGGCTTGAACTCAGAGGCACTCAACCACTGAGGCACATCCCCAGTCCTATTTTTGTATTTTGTTTGGAGACAGGATCTCACTGAGTTGTTTTGTGCCTTGCTTTTTGCTAAGGCTGGCTTTGAACTTGTGAACCTCCTGTCTCAGCCTCCCAAGCGTTTCCTGCCAAAGAAAAATCCTTAAAAGCAATGGACATTGCACTTTTATAACATTTATAGAAACTAATATTTTCTTGATTGGCTGTCCACCTAGAAAAACATGTAAGTTAGTAATTTAAAAGCCATCTTTATTTTTATGTATTTACATAATTTAAATTGAATTTTTTCTTAAAGGTTTAAGTCATGTGAACTAAGAGACATTTAGATCCATTTTTTAAAAAAATTATGATCTCTCTTTTATCTATATCTATTTTGGTACCATGTAAATGATATGCAGACAAAAACATGTAAACACAATATATGATACAGAGGTGAGCAGAAATATACATAAAACCGGGGCTGGGGATATAGCTCAAGCAGTAGCGTGCTTGCCTGGCATGCGCGGGGCGCTGGGTTCAAACTTCAGTACCACGTAAAAATAAAATAAAGATGTTGTGTCCACCGAAAACTATAAAATAAATATTAAAAAAAGAAATATATACAAAACCAACAGGAAACAGACTTTATAGCTTTTCATTGAATAATTGACCTTTGAATAAGGACAGCAGGAAAAACAGATAAAGGACTAAAAACTCCAGTCAGACAAAACAAGACTATTTATAACAAAACATATTAATTTTGGCACATAGGACTGAACATGGACTCACCATAAAAACTGTGAGCTCAAATAAGTTGGAGACTTTGAAAAAAAAAAAAAAAAGACAGCCATAGTTCTTCTAGTAAAAGAGAACATAGAACCTCTCTTTCAGACCAGAATGCACTTGTGGGTCAAATTAGAGACAGCCCAGGTATTTAAAGAATTTCTTCAGGAAAAGAAGACTTGACGATATGGGATTTTCCCATTTTCATTCCCACTCCTAGGCCTGGAATGGTTATTCCCCAGATATAGCATTAATTTCCTCCTTTTCCTTATCTCCTAGGCTATATTGAGTGGGGTCTCTTTTGCCCCTGGTTTTTAGGGCCTGCTTTTCTTTGAGTTACTTGTTCTGGTAGCCAGCATAATTTTATCCTCTGTTTTTTTTTTTTTTTAACTTTTTTTTTTTTTTTTTTTTTTTTTTTTTTTTTTAGAGAGAGTGAGAGGGACAGAGAGAATTTTAATATTTATTTATTTTTTCTTAGTTCTCGGCGGACACAACATCTTTGTTTGTATGTGGTGCTGAGGATCAAACCCGGGCCGCACGCATGCCAGGCAAGCACGCTACCGCTTGAGCCACATCCCCAGCCCTCTGTTTTTCTTCATCCCTCTTTACATACACCTTTTGGGTTTCCTCAGACAATTCCTCTAAACTTGTATCCTTACAAATTTCTAGTAATTTTCTAGCACTGTCAGGCCAGCCATTAGTCACAAAGTATAGTCTTAACATTCCTTGCCCTAAGAGGTCACCAACATCTAATCCAGAATATTTTCTCTTCTGTTTATTTGATCTGTGCAAAAATTCTGCTGGTCCTTTATCTTTTCCTTGTTGTGAATAAAGCCTTGGCTGTATTTTGGGATCAAGGGACTGTCTTCCTTATTTCTTTTACAATTAAATCTCTCAGATCTCTCAGATGGCCCTTGTATTATTTTGTTATTATTATTATCTCATTGGGGCTCTTGATTTGGAAATTTTTGCACCAGCAGGTAGAACTTCAGGTCCAGCTGGATGCTCACATTCCTAAGCTATTGTCTCTGCTCTCCAAATCATTCCCTGTTCCTCTCCCAGAAATAAAATACTCAAGATGAACATAAGCTTGGCCCAGGGGTAACATTGGGGGCCACAGAGTTGGTCTAATTGGTCTGCAACCTCATGTGGGTCTTCTAACAGAGACATCAGTTCCCATTTAAAAATTTTCACCTCTATGCTAGTAAAGGATCACTTATAAATCCAATTTCTCCCCCTCCCAGAGGAACCTCCTTGAAAGATAAAGCATGGGTTGGGAATGGAAAGGAACCAGATTTCTTCTCTATCTGGAGAAAGGGGAAACTTGGATTATTCTGTTTGCACTGATCTAATTATTCTCTTAGTCTAGGCAGGGAAGGATGCAAAGTTGGGGGATGGGCAGAAGCTACTGCAGCCAGCTCTGGTTCCTCTCCACCCTCTTCTGAAACATTCCTGGGGAAAGACAAGGGATCCCATTTGTTTGATTCTGCCTTCTGAGTCTTAGCAGTTTTAACCTCATTTTTAATAATTTTAAGAGGAAAGAGGACTACAGGCCCCATTCTCAAAAAAATATAATATATCTCTTCCTGACTACCAGGACTTTTATCATTTACATATTCTATCCATAATTGACATATCTAATCTTCAACTGCCCCAAACTTTGGCCAAAATACCGAAGGCTTTAAGATTGGCTCCTGAGTCCAAGAAAAATGATAGTATTTTATTATCTTTTTTTCTTTTTCCCTTTAATTCTAAGATTATATTTCTAATACTTTAATGTAAGGCCCAGAGGACTGTCTGGGGGAATTTTGGTGTCTTTTCCTCTGTTGGTGTCATCTTTCTCCAGACTGGAGTCTTTTTATTTAGAGGCTAACCCCCCCACTGGAGGTTTCTCATACCTCCCATCCCACTCTTCTGGGTGTGATCTCGTGTGTCTGAGTCGAGGCTCAATCCCCCACTAGAGGTTTCCTGAACTCACGTCTCGGTCACACACTGGCAACAAGTGAAAGAGAATACAAAAAGAAAAAGCAAGGGAGACAGACCTCAATGGATCAGCGATGCTTGACTAAGCAGCAGAGGGGCATATTTTCAAGAGGAAAATGGTAGCGGGCTATAACAAGGGTCTGAGTTTTATAGGGTTTAGCAGGGCCACATCATGGGAGGAGTTTGTCAGATACTTTTGGCAGGGAGGGGAGCTAACAGATAAGGAAAATTATGGAAGGTCAGAGACCTTGGCTTCCTTTTCCCCCCAGGGTTTGTAAGTTTTCACCTCCTTCATTCCAGACTCTAAAACTGGTATAATGAATTGGGGCAAAGTTATAATATATGGCTACTTTCTGTTGAAGAAGGATGGAGTAGGGTATCTCTTGTCAGAGATCTGGAAGAGGATAAGGAGGTGGGGGTATTTCAGGCTCCAATACAGCCCTGGTGATTGTGGCTTGAGGTGGGTGTAGAGGGAGGGAAATCGTGGGTGATTTCTTCCTTATGGGGCTCAGGAGAGTCACATTGTGAGTGAAGGAGGAGAATGGCTTTTGCAAGTTCTTGGGAGGTGGTCTGGGCCAGATGGGTCACCTTGTCAAGAGGTTGCTTCTGTATTAAAGTTAAGAAGGCAGGGAAAAAATGGTTATTATGAGAAAAAAAGAGTATTAAAGGGGTTGAAAGAGGGAGAAACCAGGAAATTTTAGGTCTTCTAACGAGGCTCACCAGGAATTGGCTAGTTCTTGTCTCTGCTATTCCAATCAGTCCTTATCCCTTATCAGTCCTGACTGACTGAAGTAGTAGCAACATCCTTCCCTGAGGAAAAGAACAGAGGCCACCTCATTCAGCAGGAAGAGATCTGGGACCTGATGATTTTGCAGGATGACCGACAGCAGGGAATCCAATTGATTTTGTAAAGTCAGTACTGAATTGGTGACCTGTTGGATATCTTCAAAATCCTGTTCTGACAACTATTTATAGTAGTGAATAGAGGTTCTTAATCCTGCTGCTCCTGTGCCAATCTCAGTGGATATCTCTAGCCCTATGAGTAAGGAAATAAACTGAAGGGCTCTCTTATGTCTGATGTGCACCATTATCAGGATAGGCAAACTTTGCTTTTTAGGTAAAACATCAACTTGAGGAATTAAGGAAGACCAAGATACAGAGGTCTAATTTTTTGGTAGATAGTGGTAAATATGAGCCTCTCAAAGGAAAAATGCTTCCGAATTTGGGAGGCACCAGAGATGTAGGACTGACACAAGTGTATGTCTTAAGTTCCATTAAAATAAATATTGTCTTTCTTTTAAATGCCCAGTTACTTTGGTTATAACTGTTTTTGCTAGATGGTTAAGACCAAGCTGGTCACATTGATCTTGTATCTATCTATTGTTAAGAGTCAGCTGAGTTCCCTCAGCTGGTCACTCTAGGGAACTTGAGAGAAGCCTCCTAGCTCCTTTAGTGCCATCTTCCAGGATGGGTCAGGGTCTTCTTAACCATGTAGCTCCCCTTGGAAGCATCAAAGACATCTCCCTCTTCAAGGACCCTCCTGTTTGCAGAACGTGCACTTGTTCTGTTCTCCAGGGTCTCATTGGTCCCCCTGATTAGGAGATTATGTGGCCCAAAGCTGCAAAGCCCTTAGAGAAGTCCTGTCATTCCCTGAGTCTGAGCTGGTCTTAGAGGTCAAGAACCAAACATTGTCTTATTTTTTCTCTCTTGGTCCTTTTATTTACTTTAGTCTCTAAACTTTGGTCTTAAACATCCAGCAAGCCAGTTTCACCAGTCTTAAAGTAAGAGTACTGGGTTTTACCTTTAATGTCTATACTTATGGTTATTTTACCCCTTCCATTTAATTGGGATCAGCATTAGTACTGGAATTCAGCCTTACATCTTGTCTGTCCTATAGTTGATAGTCTATTATCTCAAATTAATTCAGGTTGTTATATTAGAAATTATACTACTATAAGGCACCAACAGATAATAGTTATAAAGTTTACAAGGAAAATACAAAATGAAATTAACAAGAGTAAAAACATATTAAGTTTATGTAATAGCTATGAACCAAAAAACAATTTTTATAATCCCAAATCTTTATTTCAAAATTAATTTGAAGAACACCAGCTTGGTAAATGCTCTTTTAATTTTATATTTTGAAGACTTGCATACTTTGGAAGCTATGAATACATAAAGAAAAATTCAGGGGCTGGGGATGTGGCTCAAGTGGTAGCACACTTGCCTGGCATGCATGCGGCCCAGGTTCGATCCTCAGCATCACATACAAACAAAGATGTTGTGTCCGCCAAATACTAAAAAATAAATATTAAAAAACTCTCTCTCTCCCTCTCTCTCACTCTCTCTTTAAAAAAAAGAAAGAAAAAGAAAAATTCAGAATCTGTAGTGAAGTGTAATACTCTAAAATAACAATTGTTTTTTTTTCTTTCTTTTTTTTTTTTTAGAGAGAGAGAGAATATTTTTTAATATTTATTTTCAGTTTTCGGTGGACATAACATCTTTATTTTATTTTTTATTTTATGTGGTGCTGAGTATCGAACTCAGTGCCCTGAGCATGCCAGGCGAGCGCGTTACCGCTTGAGCCACATCTCCAGCCCTAATTTAACAATTGTTTAATCAGAATTATACAAACCCTAATTTTTTAAGACTAGTTTCTATAAATAATAAAACCTAACAGAGGGGCTGGGGATGTGGCTCAAGCGGTAGCGCGCTGGCCTGGCATGCGTGCGGCCCGGGTTCGATCCTCAGCACCACATACCAACAAAGATGTTGTGTCCGCCGAGAACTAAAAAAATAAATATTAGGGCTGGGGATGTGGCTCAAGCGGTAGCGCGCTCGCCTGGCATGCGTGCGGCCCAGGTTCGATCCTTAGCGCCACATACAAACAAAGATGCTGTGTCCACCAATAACTAAAAAGTAAATATTAAAAAATTCTCTCTCTCTTCTCTCTCTCCTCTCTCTCTCCCTCTCTCTCTCTCTAAAAAAAAAAAAATAAATAAATATTAAAAATTCTCTCTCTCTCTCTCTCTCACTCTCTCACTCTCTCTCTAAAAAAAAAAAATAAATAAATAAATATTAAAAATTCTCTCTCTCTCTCTCTCTCTCTCTCTCACTCTCTCACTCTCTCTTTAAAAAAAAAAAAAACCTAACAGACACAAGAAATTATCTTGATAGATAAAGAGCAGGTTAATGTTTTAAGAAATCCTTGTTACTTTAGCTTTAGAAGATTAAACTTTGGGTTATATTAGTACATTAATATTTAACCTCAGGAAAAAGCCTTAAATAACTTAAACTGATTGTGCTAATCATACACAATCAATTTAGTTACACACAAACTTTTTGAAATTTTCCCTCCACAAACCTTCTACAACTTACTTAACACATTATTTTTTTTTTTTTAAGAGAGAGTGAGAGAGGAGAGAGAGAGAATTTTTTAATATTTATTTTTTAGTTCTCGGCGGACACAACATCTTTGTTGGTATGTGGTGCTGAGGATCGAACCCAGGCCGCACGCATCCCAGGCGAGCGCGCTACCGCTTGAGCCACATCCCCAGCCCCACTTAACACATTCTATAACTTTTTACTTTACCACACAAAAGACTTTCTCATCTGGAAACGTTTCTTTTTCCTTCTATTTTCATACTAAAACATATTTCCATACCTAGAACCTTCTTATATCTATTTCCAAGCTGTTAATCCCTTTTTAAATTCACATTCTGAAAAATCCTTATGAAATTTCTATTTTTTTCCCCAATTAGTCCTTTTTTGGGGGGTGGCATACCAGGGATTGAACTCGGGACACTCAACTACTGAGCCACATCCCCAGCCCTATTTTGATTTTATTTCAAGACAGAGTCTCAATGAGTTGCTAAGCACCTCACCATTGGTGAGGCTGACTTTGAATCTGAGATCCTCCTGCCTCAGCCTCCTGAGCTGCTGGGATTACAGTCATGTGCCAGAGCACCTGACTGCAATTACTACTCTTAATAAGATGAAATACTTTTGCTATCTACAGTACTTTAATTGAAATATTTAGCTGAAACTTTTTGTACTTTTTGCATATAGAATTACACCTTTTAGAACTTTAACTCTTAGTAACCTCACTTTATTAAAGACCCAGATACAAAGCAAGCTTAAACTATTTTTTTATTTACCAATTTATAAAAACACATTTAATGTTTAAATATATTACTTTATGGAATTTAAGAAGTCAAGAGTACTTGATTTTTTAATCTAACAGTTGATGTTTTAGCACTTTAATTTTATAAATTAATCAGGTGTCTCCTCTAACAACACATTTATTATTAATACTATTGATGTTGATGTCAAATCTAATTTACTCATTTCTAGCTGTGAAAATCAAGATATCAGATAAGCATAGTTAATGGTACTAGCTCTCTCTTTCCTGTTGAAAACAATCATAGACATTTTGGGGATGTGGCTCAAGTGGTAGCGAGCTCGCCTGGGATGCGTGTGGCCCGGGTTCGATCCTCAGCACCACATACAAACAAAGATGTTGTGTCCGCCGAGAACTAAAAAATAAATATTAAAAATTCTCTCTCCCTCTCTCTCTCTCCTCTCTCACTCTCTCTTTAAAAAAAATAAAATAAAATGCAGACTCTGATTCAGTAGGTCTGGGACAGGCCTGAGATTCTGTATTTAAAAAAAAAAACAATCATAGAAACAAAAAATCTATTGTCTGACCACCTAGAAAAACTTGTGAGTTAGTAATTTTAAAGAAATCTTTTTTTTTAGAGAGAGAGAGAGAGAGACCTGTCTTTTTTTTTTTTAAGAGAGAGTGAGAGAGAGAGAAGGAGAGAGAAAGATAGAATTTTTAATATTTATTTCTAGTTTTTGGCGGACACAACATCTTTGTTTGTATGTGGTGCTGAGGATTGAACCCGGGCCGCACGCATGCCAGGCGAGCGCGCTACCGCTTGAGCCACATCCCCAGCCCTTAAAGAAATCTTTACTCTCATCTGTTTACAAAATTTAAATTGAACTTTTTAAGTCACATGAACTAAAAGGTATTTGGATCCATTTTTAAATATTTTTACTTATGAGCATTCATTTATCTATGCCAATATTGGTACCATGTATATGATATATGGACACAAGCACATATGTAGACACAACAATACAGTACGCAGGATGCACACATATATAAAATAGAGTAAACAAAGATCTTGTGTTTTTTTTGTAGGTAGATCTCCACAAGTAGAAGACAGTGCTACAGATGTTTATTAAAGCCTCTATTAGATTTAAACTGTTAGAAATTAAAATAGAGCCTATAAGAATTTTATATTATAACTTAAATGTAGGGCAGTCCAATATAGTTGAAAATGCTAGATGTGAAGTCCAACAGCCATGGTGGACACTGAAATCAAAAGTTTCAGGTGGCTACTTGTCCTCGATGACTATCAGATTATCAGATTTATCCTCAACATTACTATGTCTATGTCCTTCTTAGGACTTTGTAAAAGGAGATTTTTCCAAAGTATTTGAGAGCTATCCCTTGAAAATTGGCCTCTGAACAAAGATGGGGTATAAAAACCTCTATAGTTAGATAAAATAAGTTGGATCAATAAAAGATATTAATTTAGGTGTGCAGGATCAAATTTGAATTCACCATAAAACCATGAGCTCAAATTACAATTTTTTTTTTTTAAAGCAGAAGTCCTAAGAATAATGACGTGGCAGAATTACTCCAGTAATGGAGCATGCAGAGCATCTTTATCAGGTCACAGTGCACTTTGGGCTCAGATTAGAGTCAGTTCAAATATCCAAGTGTCCTGAAATCTTCAGGTAAAGAGTCTCAAAGAAAAGAAGACTTGTATATGAGATCATTTCATTTTCCCCTTCCTGTGCTGTAGCAATTATGGATGAACTTGTTAAGAAAAGGTTGTAGAGTGCAAGAGAAGATAAGATAGCCAGCCATTTAGGTCCTTGAATTTAAAAGTTACACTTTTTTTTTTTCTTTTTGGTCTCAAACCGGTTCTGGGCAGTCACCTCTGCAAGCCTTGTAAGTCTTGCAATTTCTGAAAGCTCTGTAAGCCTTGGGGAGACAGAGATCTGGCAGAAGTTAGAGTAAGGGAAACTGCTGTTTTGAGCTTGAGAGGCAAAACCTCATATATAGGGCATTTTAACCATTTTTTTTTCTTTTGTAAAATCAATCTCTTAAGATGTGGTCCTATAGTTTACGTTTTCTCCAGAGACTCTTTTTCATTTCATACTAGCAAAGCAGAAACACATATCAAGCCCACCTATGTAGGAGGTTAGGAAGATTTGTAGTTCTCAAATTGACTCAGAAAAAAGCTTGTGACTCTGACAGTCTCTTTTGATAGATGTCAGGCATTCCTGTCTGAAAAATTTTTTTATAGCCTGCAGCTTTATTTACTTTTGGTGGGAGTTCATCTGCAGTTTCAGGGGCAGTAAATGAAGAAGACTGGGGGTCAGGACCTGATATAGGGGGCTTATGCAGTGGGGAGTCAGCAAGAATTAATTGTAGAACAGAACAAAGTTGGCATAATGAGGGCCTTGAGCGAAGGTAATAGAAAGCTTGAAGGTAAGAAACCTCAGGCTATTGGCCATTTTGTTGGAGGAAATTGTCTAAGTCTTGAAAGATTTTTGGATCAAAGGTCCAGAATTCTGAATTTGGGCCATTGACTTAGGTTTTTTAATTTACATTGCAGGCAGATCTGAGTACTCAGCCTAATAAGACATTTACTTTTGAGATTGGATTGGAAGTGGATTTTAAAAATTTTTAGAGACAACCTAAGGGAGAGTCCCTTAGGGTGGACTGGTTAGCCCCCATGTTCAGAGTTTTGACCAGGGTGGCAGTTGAGATCGGAGTGTCCTTGATGTCTCCCATCACCAAACCAAACAGTTCCACCAGAGAATGAAAGGGCATCCCCTTCAGCAATCCCAGTGGTGAAGGACCCCTGGGGTTCAGACAAGCTGAAAGGCGGAAGGTCTAGGGCAGGGTGCCTCTGAATGAGACAAAAGAGATATTGCTTCTCTGAAGATTGAGGAGGTTTGTGTTATATGTGGGTACAAAATGGCAGAAAGTGGCTTCTGATCCAGAGGTCTGAGTGTGTAGCAAAGAAAGGAATTGGAAGGGATAAAGTTAGGAGGAGTTTGCCTTCAATATCAATATAGGACCCAATACAGGTCCTTGCTCCATCCACATGGCAGTGAGGCAGCCAAAATCTAGCCCAGGAATGGGGTCGATTTCAGGTCGAGTACTGGCCTCTGTTTAGCTATAGTGAACCCGAAGGGTTGGAAGGGTCTCTCTCTATTAGGAGAAAAGAAGGAAAGAAACAGAGAGGAGAGAGGAAGATTAAAAGGCAATAGAGGGTTGTTAGGACAAGGAGAGGTAGGGAACCCCAAATCCTGTCCTGGGTTTCAGCCAAATGAAAGCAAATAAGAGAAAACAAAGAAAAAGAAGTGGAGACAGATCTCAACAGATCATCGATGCTTTATTAAGCAGTGGAGGGGTACATTTTCAAGAGGAAAATGGCAACTGGCTACAAGAAGGGTCTGAGCTTTTTTTTTTTTTAAATAACTTCATTTTATTTTTTTATTTATTTTAAAGAAAGAGAGAGAATTTTAATATTTATTTATTTATTTATTTTTTGGCGGACACAACATCTTTGTTTGTCTGTGGTGCTGAGGATCGAACCCGGGCCGCATGCATGCCAGGCGAGCGCACTACCACTTGAGCCACATCCCCAGCCCTTATTTATTTATTTTTATGTGGTGCTGAGGATGGAACCCAGGGCCTTGCACATGCGAAGCAAGTGCTCTACCACTGATCCACGACCCCAGCCCCGGGTCTGAGTTTTATAGGATGTAGCAGGGCCACATCATTAGAGGAATTTGTCAGATATTTTTGGTGGAGTTGTTTTTAGGCAGGGGAACTTTAGCAAATAAGGGAAATTGTGAAAGGTCAGAGTCCCTGGTTTCCTTTTCCCCAGAGGGGTTGTAAGTTTCCACCTCCTTCATATACAACCTCCGGGATGGCCTGACCACCAAGGAAGCACTTCTTCCTTGAGCTTGAGAATAGATTTCCCTACCTTGGTCCATGCATAGCTACCTGGTTGTTGCGGTGCTTGCTTGGCCCTTTTCCCATGTTGTTGATCAACCTTTGGTTGAGTCCATTGTCAGCCTGAGGGGTCACAGGTGCCCTTCCCACTCAAGGTTGCCACAACACAGTACTGGGACACCTCTCCACTAAGGAAGGGGTCTCCCCCACCCCTAGGTGATATAATTTCCCCCAAATGAGCCCCAAGATTGCTATAAATATTGGGGTGCAGCAAGAAATCAGGCACATGCTCCAAAGTTACTCTGCAAGTCAAACTTTACTTCTGCAAAGGAATGTGCTATGGTAGAAAGTGTGTGGAGTGAGCAAGCACACCTGGGTGGGCAGTCTGCCTGTATTCGTCCCTTAACACAGCACTGCCCCTTGCTCTGACAGGAAGAGCTCAGGGCTACAATCTAGCAATTGGCTACTTCTAAAATTGGGGAGGGCAAAGGCAGGGCTATAGTTAGAATGGCTACGATTGGCTGTGGGCTGGGAAGCTCAAAATGGGTACAACTGCATCTTTCATCCCAATTTTACATTTAAGGCTAAATAGTATATGGTGAAAATGGACCACGGGACTTTCTATTTCTCACACTGATGAAAGGGAAATGTTTCCCTGGGCCACTTTTCTCCTCGCGGTTGTGTGTGGAAAGTGAAAACTTTTGCACACTTAGTTGTGTGACTCGACAGATAGAACAATGAAAGCCTTTCCCCAGACCTCCTCCGTACCTTCTTAGAGTTGGAGCAGCTGGAGGGCAGCAGGATGACGTGGCCATGGGATTGACGTCACCATCGTGTTGTCTCTTCAGGATGACGTGCTGTCATCCGTCTTCGTTTTCTTGTTATCCTTGTCTTCTAGCATACCTGGGAAATATTTGGTAAGAAGTGTTAAAATAATACTCAGGATGCTGAAAGCAAAATATTTCAAGATACAAGAAAAATAAAATCTCTAAGTATCCTGAAATGTAAGTTTGGCTTGAACAAACCCATAGGTAATTGCAGAATTGAATGAGTTTTGTTCTTTTTTCTTTTATTTATTTATTGTACTGGAGATTGAACCCAGGAGAACTTAACCAATGAGCCACATCCCCAGCCCTTTTTATTTTTAGACAGGATCTCACTAATTTGCTTAGGGACTCACTAAGTTGCTAAGGCTGGCTTTGAACTTGCAACCCTGTTGCCTTGAGTTGCTGGGATTACAGGTGTGTTCTACCACTCTGGGCTTGTCCACTTGTTCTTTTTTTTTTTTTTTTTCCCCACTGGGGCTGTGGCTTAGTAGCAGAGGCTTGCCTAGCATGTGTGAGGCATTGAGTTCCATCTTCAGCACCACATAAAAATAAATAAATAAAGTAAAGGCATTGTGTCCATCTACAATTAAAAAAATTTATAAATAAGCAAATTTTATTTTTTATTCTTTGGAAAGTCTCTAACGGAGAACAAAAGTCATGAACTTTATCATTCCTTATAAACTGAACTGCTCAACAAAAACTAACAACAGGACTAACAAAAACTAACAACAGTTGGATTCACTGGACCTTGATGGCAAACTGAGGGTTAATGTCATTGAATATCCACTGCCACATTTAAATTACTCTGTCCAGGGCTGGGGTTGTGGCTGAGCAGCAGAGCGCTTGCCTAGCATGTGGGAGGCCCTGGGTTCGATCCTCAGCACCACATAAAAATAAATAAACAAAATAAAGGTATTGTGTACAACTAAAAATCAAATATTAAAAAAATAAAAATAAGTTGCTCTGTCCATAAAATGTCTTTTTACAGTTGGTTTATTTAAATGGGATCGCCTATTATGTGTGTTAATGTCTCTTAGGTCTCTTAGAAGTGTCTCTAATCTGGAACTGTCCCCTTCCCTGGTTAATACCATGTCTCATTTAGGAAACTGGGCCAGTTGTCTTGTAGGACAGCTCACATTTTGGTTCTGCCTGATTACTTCCACGTGGGGTCATGACCTTGCCCCACATTGCCTGGAGTCTGCATGGGAACAAGGCTCAGTTTTGCCTTTGAGAGCATGGCCAGGGGAGGCCACCTCACTCCTGAAGGGCTAGCTGACTGGCATGTGCAGAGGTTTATCCTTTGACCTTCAGAGAGGCCAACAGTGCCTGCTTCTGCTGTGTGCAGGTGTGTGTGTGCAGGTGTGTGTGTGGGTGTGCAGGTGTGTGTGGGTGTGCATGCAGCATCTTCAATCTCAGTTGGTGGTTGGGCAGGAAAGGCCTCTTCTGTCCTGGCATCAGGGTCAGCTGCCTGAGATCCAGAGGTGTCTTTAAAGTCACCCTCCCTCTCAAGGGTGCATCTGATTTCCTTCACAGACTTGGGTTCCCCTGTGGAAGGAAAGGCTCAGTGTCCTGTCACCTCATGCAGCATTATCAAACTGCAGGTTGCCACTGTTAGGGGCTGTGACACTGGGTTAGGGGATCACAGCAGTTTTGAAAAACTAAAGGAGAATTAGGGTTCCCAAGGGAAACATGAGATTAGATTGAATTTCAGATAAATAACAAATAATTTTTAGCATAAGTATATCCCCAATATGGGATATACACATATTTTTTAAAAATTTGTCATTTGTCTAGAATTCAAATTTAACAGGATGGGCTGTATGTGTATTGCTAAGTCTGCCACTTAACTGGCACAGAATACAATGCGGGAAGGGACTGTGGGGCAGTGCCACCTCCCGTGCACTGTGGATGTCCATGGGGTCCCATGTGAAATGACATTCTTACTGGGGGTCAGAGAAAACACAGAGAAAGCCCCTGTCCTGGGTGGCTGTGGGGGTTAGTGTGCGACTACTGCAGAGGTTCTGACAGCACCTGGCGTGGAACAGGGGCTCGGGGGCTACAGCCATCGCGGTGCCACTCACTGCTTCCATTGGTTCTTTGGAGGATTTTCTTGGAACCCGGCCTTGACACATTCACTGGCAAATTCCTCAGAACCCTTCCCCAGGTTGATCTCTCACTTCTAAGGGGGAAGACCTCATTCAGATCCATGCAGACGCCACCTGGTGGGCAATGAACCAACCCCAACAGACACTTGCACCCACAGCCACTAGGTGGCAGGGCACAACTGTGACTCCACAGAGCCACCAGGGTCACACCTTACCACTGCTGTGTGCAGCAGGGAGGTGGACCCAGGAGCAACTCTTTTATTCCAGGACTCATCCCCCTGTCAGCTCTGTTCCCAGCAGGGGACAGCAAAGCCACAGGTGAAGGGAGCTGCAGTGTGGGACCAGGGCAGCTTCTGGGGGAGCAGGCGTTTCCCCCTAGGTGGGGTGATTTCCTTTTGCTGGGGGGTGGGGTGGCCCAGCAAGGGTGTGTGCTGATTTGGGTATCCAGCAGAGGGATGGATTTTAGTGCTTTGTCCTTGGCTTTGAGACCAGTTGGAGCCCCTACATCAGAGGAAGTAATATCCTGGTGGTGCTTGTGGGGTGGCAGAGCCTGCCTTTCACAAAAGGGACATGCAGACGCTCCCTTCCTGGCCCCCAGTGCAACTAGAGTGAGCTCATGTGACCCAGCCTGGGGGCTGATCTGGAGACCGAGGGTTTGAGTGCACGGTGGAAGACAGGGACGGGAATCAAGTGAGTGGGAATGTGCAGGCAAGGCCCACCTGGGCTCCAGCTGGAGGGAGACAGCCCTGGGGAGGACCAGCTGCTCCTGGAACAGAGGGAGATGCGCGCTTTGTTGATGCTGTGGGTGGGCTGAAGTCTGGAAACTTCCCATTGGCCAGGGGCACAGTTCCAAAAGATGTTTTTTCTTGGGCGACTTCAGCAGTGGAGGAAAGTCTCAGCCTTCATTCCTGGTACAGTTGTATCCCAAAGCTACTCTCTGTACACTGTCCCATGTGACTCCTTCCCCCAAAGGCTCATCACTACTCACAGGCAACCACCTGCTTGCCTGAGAGTTTCTTCCACGCCCACTGTTGGTGGCCTCCGTGCAGATGCATTGCTCGGCGATGTGTTGCGTGGCCTGTAAGTGCCAATGCACTGGCTGCTGCGAACAATTTATTTGACCTGTTTTCTGTTGGTGCACTTTGGGCTTCTGCTTTTGTAAACACACTGTGATCTTCTGTGACTGGAGTGAATCCATCTTCTTGTGTCAGGATATCGGAAGGATACGTTTTTGTACTAGAATGGCAAGGTCAAAATTCCTCAGGAATCCAAACAGAGTCACTGGTGTCAAACCCTAATCAAAATAAAATAAAGCCAGGACGTGATGATGAAGGGGACCTCACACATGTGCCTGATGACAAGAGCTGTCACACAAGACCACCAGAACCACACCCTGAAGCTAAGGCCTCATAGCCGCACTCACATAGTTACATCAAGAGGCCTGCGCAGTGGTTTCATTAATGAGGTTCTGGCATTAAGTTAGTTAGAAGAGATCAAAATAAAACACACAAACCAGTACCTTATTTTACATTGCTAGGTCCGAGACAGCTCGCCTCCCTGGTTCCCGCCTCCAGCCGCCCAGCAGGGCAGCGAGGATTACTCTGGGCTAGCAGGAGAGAGAGAGAGCGAACACGCAGGGGAGTAGCCTTTTATTTGGGGGACAAGAGATTCAGGGGAGAATTCCATCCAATGAAGGTTGAGGGGGGGCTGCACTCCAAGGTCAGGGTCAGTGATTGGGTCTCCGGGGTCAGTGGTCACGCACACCCCCACACGGATGGGCTCTCTCATCAGGAAAGGGTCGGGAAAGCTCTGACACAGCCAGAGCGCCTCAGGCCCTTAACGGGAGTCACCCAATCACGTGTCAGAAAGGCTCTCCACAGCCGCACTCACATAGTTACATCAAGAGGACGTCTGCCTGGCCACTGCCTGGCCAGGCTTGGACTGTTGCCAGCCCTGTTATTGATCCCTGCAGTTAAGGATTATTGTTTCAAAACAACTTATGTAATCCCCCTTACTTTGCCTTTAGAAATTTCCCTGCCCCAGCTCCCTTGAATACGCACACAGATGGCAGGGCCTGTGCATCCCCACTGCGGTGTTCATCCTGAGTAGACTGATGCTGGGAGGGTCTCTCTGTTATTGGGTTGACAGAAAGTAAGTCCATGTACAGGTCTGGATGGATTTTGCCGAATTGCCTATTTCTAGTGATCGCCTCGACCTCTGCCCCCCCACCCCCACCATGAGGAGAGCTCTATTTCCCATGCACGGGAACCACTGGCTGGATGTTGAGAACATTCTATAGTCTGCCTATCTGGTGAAAAGAGGGTGCATTTTTTGCCAGTTGGGTGAACCTGGTTGACCAGGCCTCCAAATTAGTACCTGTGGGAGAAAACAGGCCTGGGGAGGGTACAGTTGGAGTGGGAAATGCTGGAATCCTGGGCAGTGACTACTGGTGTCCAGTTTTCATCTTAAACTTACTCTTGAAAAGTGACACTGGTCCAGGCTCTATGTTGTCTTGAGTGAGGCTTTGTCAGGGAGCCTGCAGGGGTGGCACCCGGCAGCCTGGGATGCAGGGAGACTACAGGAAGAAGCCTGAGGAAGAAGCTAGGCTTTTGTGCCAGCTTGGAAGAAGAGCTCATGTCAAGTAGTGGCCTGTGTAGCCTACCTGCTCCTGTGAGCCCCACACGGGGCTCCTCCAGGGCATACAGACAGGGTTTCTGTCTTGGGGGGCCTGGGAGGAGACAGGGCAATTGTATTAGTCAGGACTCTCCAGAGGAATAGAAACAATAGGCCAGCTCGTGTTCCCTGTACCCTCTCATCTCCACCCCTGTCTCTGAATGAGGCGGCTCTTCGCACAGCTCTAGGGTAACAGCGGGAGGAATGGAATGTGGACCTTTCCCTCCTGGCTTTCCTTAGGTGTTCATTTCCCAGCCCTGTCTCCTGGAGCTCTGTGGAGCCTCGACCCTGAGTTGTTTGGCAAAGCTGGAGTTTATGGTGCATGGTGCTGTTACTGCTGGGATTAGGGAGGTCCAGGGACGGGGCTGCCTGGCAGGTCTCAAGCAAGTTGGGGTTTAGTTTTGTGTTTGCTGTGCACCCCTGCTCCTCCCCATGTCCTTGACAAGGCTGTAGGTGCTTGTGTTGTTTCTGTGGACGTGAGGCACCCTAGGGTTTCATGGGTGGGGACTCACTTGCTTATTGGTGCTGCAGAGGGGGCCCCAGAGGTGATGGGTCCCAAGCTTCAGATCCAGACTTGACACATTAGAAACAGGCATCATGTGCATCCTTGGACACTTAGAGGATCTTGTTGGACTGCATATTCCCGAGCCATCCAGCTGGACACACTCTATCCCAGCTCAGCAGGGCTGCCAGCCCCGTCTGGTCAAATGGATGGTTTGCTGAGCCCACAGGCACAGCTTGGGGAAGCACATCTGTGTATACTTCTACTCCAAATGTTGGAGCATGTATTTGTCCCAGGATCTGGATGCAGCAAGTGTATTATTCACAGCCCCGGTATCTTTGAATCATGACAAAAGGAGTACAGTGAGCTTCCTTTTAGTTCAGGAACTGTGGGGAATCACCTCATTTCACCTGGTCTCATTTTCCCCATCTGTAAGTAGTGCCTACCTTATAGGGTTGCCCAGGGATGAGCAGAGGTCATCGAAGAAACTCATTCATCACAATGCCAGAAACACTGCTTTGCAAACAAAACTTGGGGGGAAATGGCGGTATGAGTTCAGGATTTGTTATTGACTGGTGCTTAGCACAACACCAAAGTCTACCTGCCCATGGTATATGCTGTGAGGCTTCCTGACACCAGGAACAGGAAGCAACAAACATGGGCAACTGTGAATAAAACAAAACGACAGGAAACCTGGTTTGGATGTGAGGTGTCCCCTGCAAACTCCTTCAAGGCAAAAATACTCAGAAGTAAATTGTTTGAATTATGAAAGCTGTAACCTAATGAGTTCATCCTAGTTTGAACAGACTGAGGTAACTGTAGGCAAGCGTGGGGGGGGCATGGCTGGAGAAGGCAGGTTACTGGGGGCTTCCCTGTATCCCCCTCTGCTTACTGACCCCACCACAAACTGAGCGACTTTCCACAGCTGGGCCCTTCCCCCATGATATACTGCCTCACTTGGGCCCCAGCAATGGAATCAGCTATCTATGGACTGAGATCCTGGTGGGGTGTGAGGCCTGCTGCAGAGCTGAGACAGCCATCGAGGCCCCCCTCAAACACCAATTCTTGTGACCATGTCAAATTTCAGACATGCTGCTCAGAGTATCAGGCATGAGTTTATTAGACGAGATAGGAAAAAGGAAAAGAGGACCCTTTCAAGGGAAAGAGTGGGAGCTCTTAGAGAGGAGAAGGATAGTGTATCATACCCTCCAGTTTTATTGGGGTCCAGGGAAGTTTCTATGGACTCTCACTCAGGTCTGCCTCTTTTTTTTTTTTTTTTTTTTGGTACCAGGGATTGAACCCAATGGCGATTAACCACTGAGTCACACCCCCATCCCTTTTTTATATTTTATTAGAGACAGAGTCTCCTGAGTTGCTTAGGGCCTTGCTAAGTTGCTGAGGCTGGCTTTGAACTCACAATCCTCCTTCCTCAGCCTCCTGAGCCACTAGGATTACAGGTATGCACCACCGTGCCCTGTGCTACTAGTTCTAATTGAAACATGTTCTTAACAGATTTTATGGTTGGGGACTTATCTTTATCTCCCTGAGTTCTGGGATCTGGTCTGTGGAAGGGTTACAGAAGTCCCCCACCTGTCAGATTAATTTGTGTTATTTCTATCACATTTTGGGCCTGCCTTTCTCCTGAAGATAACAGGTTGTCAACCCAGATGCCCTTCAATAGATGAATGGATAAAAAAAATGTGGCATCTATACACAATGGAGTACTATGCAGCAATAAAAAATGACAAAATCATAGAATTTTCAGGGAAATGGATGGCACTAGAGCAGATTATGCTTAGTGAAGCTAGCCAATCCCTAAAAAACAAATACCAAATGTCTTCTTTGATATAATGAGAGCAACTATGTACAGAGCAGGGAGGAAGAGTAGGAAGAAAATAGTAACATTAAACAGAGACATGAGATGGGAGGGAAAGGGAGAGAAAAGGGAAATTGCATGGAAATGAAGGGAGACCCTCATTGCTATACAAAATTACATATAAGAGGTTGTGAGGGGAATGGGAAAATAAACAAGGAGAGAAATGAATTACAGTAGATGGGGTAGAGAGAGAAGATGGGAGGGGAGAGGAGGGGGGATAGTAGGGGATAGGAAAGGTAGCAGAATACAACAATTACTAATAGGGCATTATGTAAAATTGTGGATGTGTAACCGACGTGATTCTGCAATCTGCATTTGGGGTAAAATTGGGGGTTCATAACCCACTTCAATCTAATGTATGAAATATGATATGTCAAGAGCTTTGTAACGTTGTGAACAACCAATAAAAAAAAAAAAAGATAACAGGTTGTTTGCTGAGGAATGTAACATATTCTGTCTGTAAGGTCAGGCACTGGTGACCCAAAGGAGGCAGATTAAAAGCAGCTGAACAAGGCTTTATTGAGATTTGCTCCCAGGCGAGACCCTCCAGTCCAACAGAGCGGGTCTGGGGGAATCGCACCCAGGCTCAGCTGGATTGGAATTTTATTGGGTTTAGAGCAGAAAGGGAGGGCTTGGAACAGGAAAGGGAGATTTTTAGAGTCCCTTGTCCTTCTAGGGTTGGTCGGGGGATCTTGCTGAGATCCGTGTCCTTCCAGGATTGGTCAGGAGACCCACTGATTGACAGGTGGTGCAGGTTGCCTGGTGCTTTGTTCCTTTAGCCACCTTAAACCGACCTAACATCCCGGCCTTTTTGATGATATAAGGCACTGAATTTCATCTGGCTATTTCCTGCTGGCTAGGGGCGCTGGGGCAAAGGGGATGGCTTGAGTGTTGGTTCGGTAGGGCGGCGACTGTAGGGGTGTAGGAGCATCTGGTTGTAGGTCACTCTGGCAATTTCACCGGTGCACTTTCAACCAAACCTGAGGAACCAGGGAGCAATCATTAATAGAAGTCCTATTACTAACATAGGAGTGAGAGTGGGAGTCAGCCACGTAATGAGAGTAGAGTTTAGCCAGCCTGGCCACGGGTCATTTGATTGTTGCTGTTTAAGCCTTTCACCCAAATGACAGAGGGTGTCGACATTCTTTTCAACCAATCTAGGGGAGTCAGTAGGGATGAGGTGTCACTGAGCAAGTAACCAGTCAATGATGGGTTTAAGTCCCTTCCTGTGGATTTTGGAGATGAGAAATTGGGGACACAAGGAAATTTAGTTTGAGGTTTCGGCTGGGATACAGACTGGCTTGTGGTGGGTGGCTATGACCAGAGGTGTCCCAGACCTGGGGATCAACTAGGTCAGGGGGCAACAGCACGGTAGGTACTGTCGAGTTATTAGAGTAAGAATTAGGGGTGGAAGAAGATGGGTGGTAGTGTTCTTGGGGTGGAGTTGAAGAGTGGCTCTACCCTGGGCTTGGCAAGGGTGAATGGGGGTCCTTGAGTGCAGGTTCTGCAAACCCCGAGAGTTCAAGAGAAGGGGCCACCTGGCTGGTCAGACCTATGTGTAGAGGCACAGAGGAAGGGCCAGCCATGAGACAGTCACTCTTCCAATGTCCTGTCTACCTACAGGTGGGGTCTGGCCTGGAGTGGGGAGCCATGGGTTTGGGTATTGGTGAGGCAAGTGACCTTCGCATCCACATTTGAAGCAAGCCCCTGACGGAGAGGAATGCTGGGTCCCCCGTGAAGCTTTCTCTGGAGCCGTGGGCCTCAGGGCCACTACCAAGGCCTGGGTTTGAAGTGTTACCTTTTTCTGCAATCGAGCCTGCCTGGAATTCAGCCAATTCCTCCTGGGCATTATAGACTTTAAAGGCCATTTTCACCAGATCTCAGATAGGGGTCTGAGGGCCCTCTTCAGCTCATTTGAGTTTTTTCTAATATCATGGGCTGACTGAGTAATGAAATGGGTTGCTAACACTGTAGCCCTGGAGGGAGACTCAGGATCCAGCTGAGGGCCTCTGTCAGGCTGTGGATAAATAAGGCTGGATTCTCATCTGGATCCTGGGTGATTTCTCTCAGCTTATCAAAGTTAACCACCTATTGGAAACTACCTGCAATGCCCACTATAAGATATGGGACCATGCAAGCACAGTGATGGTGACCTTGTTGGCCATCTTGGTAGTCACATTTGGGTTGGTTAGGGGAGCAGCTGCTTCACCTGTAGGGAGAGTTATATCTGTTAAATGAATTTGATCAGCATGATCTCATGTGGCCTGGTGGATGCGGGTTCCTCATCCAGGGTCAGGGAGGAGGAGAGAAAGACATCATGCCAGGTAAGATCGTAAGTCTGAGAGAGGTATTGGAATTCTTTAATATAAGTAAAAGAGTCCAATCTGGAAAAGATGTTGAAGGGAGAATGGGATGTGTACTCGGATAATCCCTTCAGTGCCAGCCACTTTCCTGATAGGACAAGAAGCTTTGGGTTAGCTGGTAAGAGGGCCTGGAGGGAACCAGGTGTGGGCACTGACAGAAGAGAGGAGTGAGTGGGTGGAGGGATCCATTGAGGTGGGAGGGGAAGGGGTTGTATCAGTAAAAGAGGTGGGCAGAGGAGTCATGGCTGCAGGAGAGGAGGGAGAAGAGGGGGAGGGTCCTGGAGCAGGGGAGGAGGAGCTGTGGTAGCAGGAGGAGGGGGAGGGTGCAGGTGTGGGAGGAGAGGAGGGAGAGAACTGGCCTGGGTACGGAGGGGGAAGATGGGAAGGTGGGGCTGAGAGCAGCTCGGGTAGATCTGGGAAGGAGGAAGAAGATACAGAAGAACAACAGGAAGGGGGTTTGGGATTTTCCCTAGCAGGGAAAACTTGAGCAGGAGAACAGGTAGAGCGGAGGGAAGGATGGGAGCGAATCCCAAAAAGCCTAAGGAACTTCTGCCCAATTCCCTGTCCAGCAACAGAAATTGTCCAAATCAGTGAGGATTTGAAAATCAAAAGTTCCTGCTGGGGACCATTTTAACCCATTGTCTAAGTCACACTGGGGCCAGGCTGAAAGAAAAGTGACCACGACACTCAGAGCAACCAAGAGATCTTTATTGCAGCCGTGTTTGATAAACAGGGAAGGAAGAGAATGAGGGAGAGAGAGAGAGAGAGAGAGAGAGAGAGAGAGAGAGAGAGAGAGAGAGAGAGAGAGAAGGGAAAGAGAAGAAAGAGAGGGAGAGAGAGCAAAGCAAGAGAGAAAGAGCGAAAGCAAGAGAGAGAAAGAGAGAAGGAGAGAGAGAGGGCAAGAGAGAAAGGGTGGCCAGTAGGAGAGAGATTTTATAGCCAAAATCTAATGAGGTCTCTGGTCTGCAAGCTGCCTTGTTGGCATACAGTGAGGGCCACTGTGACCATGAAGGTCTGGGTGGGGTGTGATCCTTCCTTTCAGGGCACCACTGAGGCTGCCGGACAATCAACAGTTAGTTCTCCGTTATTCCCAAAGGTTCCACAGTCCTTTGAAGATGACATATAATGTCTTTGCCAGGGAAGGGGAAGGGAAATAATTTTGGACCGAGAGTCGAATCTGCAGGAGGAGGGAGTCCCTGAGGACCACCGTGGCCTTGAAGGCTATGGTGGGTATTTTCCTCCCTGCAGGTGGGCAAAGAGGTTTGCCAGTGATCAATGCAATCAAATCCTCCTGACACCACCACTGGGTTTAGGACACCAGGAAGGGACTCACCGACCGAAGACCGGTGGTGGGTGTAGTTCTGGGGGTTGAGAAAATGGGCTCAGGTGGTCCGGTGAAGGAAGAGGGACCCAAAAGTGGGTTTTCACCCTCTCCCGGGTTTTGGTACCAGATGAAAGGAAAGTGACCACAACACTTGGAGTGACCAAGAGATCTTTATTGCAGCAGTGTCTGATTAACAGGGAAGGAAAAAAGAGAGAGAAAGAGAGAGAGCGGAGAAAGAGAGAAGAGAGGGAGGGAGAGAGCAAAGTGAGAGAGAGGGGGAGAGGAGGGAGAGAAGGAGAGAGGGCCCAGCAGGAGAGGGTTTTTATAGCCCAAATCTAATGGGGTCTCTGGGTCTGCAAGCTGCCTTGTTGGCGTACAGTGATTGGATCATACAGTGGTTGCTAAGGGTGTTGTCTTCTGCCCTCAGGCAGACCGGGCAGATGTGGGTTTTCATTGCACTAGATGGGTGGAGTGTTCAGCCCACCCTGCAGCTAACACAGGCCACAGTGGAGTAAAAGACCAGGCGCTTGTGGCATAGGTCTTGAGTGAGTCCTAATTTGGCAATATTGGAATATAGACACCCAAAGGAGTTTGGGGGTCTAAGGAGGACTCATTGTTTCTTGTGACCTTCAGGCACCCTCGGGGATTCTGGATGGATAAGGGCCAGGTGGGGTTTGAGGTGTCCCTGCAACCCAACTGGGGGTCCAAATGGATCGGAATGGCTCACGCGAGGACTGGGAATGTCTCCACAGTTCCCAGGGCCTTGAGTGGAACAGGCAGGGGTCTATGACATGCATGTGACTTATGGATAGACCCCCCAGATGGAGAGGGGATGGAAGGTCAGAGGAAACGAGGGAACTTACCCTACTCCTGTCAGCCCAGATGAAGGGAGAAGGAAAGAAAGAGCAGCTTAGGAATTTCCTGGTTTGTTTGAAGGAGAGGGTGACCTCAAACCCTATGGGAGAGGCACGAAAATCCCTTTCGGGTTTTGGCATCAGATGTAAGGTCAGACACCAGTGACCCAAAGGAGGCAGATTAAAAGCAGCTGAACAAGGCTTTATTGGGGTTCGCTCCCGGACGAGACCCTCCAGTCCAACAGAGCGGGTCTGGGGGGAATCACACCCAGGCTCAGCTGGATTGGAATTTTATTGGGCTTAGGGTAGGAAGGGACGACTTGGAACAGGAAAGGGAGATTTTTAGAGTCCCTTGTCCTTCTGGGGTTGGTCAGGGGATCTTGCTGAGATCCGTGTCCTTCCAGGATTGGTCAGGAGACCCCACTGATTGACAGGTGGTGCAGGTTGCCTGGTGCTTTGTTCCCTTAGCCACCTCAAACTGACCTAACATTGTCAACTTATGCCATGAAGGGCTGCAGGTAAATTGCTTTCTCAAGAAGAAAGCTTGTGGGGGTCAGCACAGTGCTCTAGGTTACAGAATTATTCCCTTAGCTTCAAGTTACCACTCTTCATGTCTGTCTGTGCCCTATCAAGACCTCTGAAACAATGAGTCCCAAGTAAACTATCCTCCTTCTAGGTTGTTCTTATTGGGTATTTTGGTCATAGTGACACAAAAACTGACTAAAACAGAAATTGGTACCAAGAAGTTAGAATCATTGCTGTGACTAACCTGGTGATGTGGTTCAGGAAGACTTTGAACATGGTTTACAGGAGGAATTTTGAAAAGTTTAGAGATGCAAGTTGGAAAAACTTTAGAATGTTGTAAGCAGAGCTTCATGGGTAATTCTGATGAGCACTCAGAAGACCAGAATACCAGAAACATGCTCCTGAGGTTTCAGAAGGATGAGGACTCCATTGGGAATAGGACTAGGGCTCCTCATCTTACTCTGGTAAAGAAGTTGGCTACATTTTTCCCTGAGACTTTGTGATGCTGAATTTCAAGGTGATGGACTAATTAATATGGCAGAAGAAATTTCAAGGCAGCACAGCATTCATTCAGTGGTGTGGATATTGCTGACAGCTTTTAGCTAGTTTTATTATGAAAATTTGAAGCAGGAAGCAGAGCTAAAGAATTTTAAAACTTGCAATTTGGTAGATGTAAAAGTGGATGTAAAAGCTTGTTGAAAATATTACAGCCTCTAAAGAAATACAAAGTACTTTGCACAGAGACAGTAGGAAATGCCTTGAGGCATCCCAAGAATTTTCAGGACCATACCCATTGCAGGCTCCAGAGTGCAGAACAGAAAATTCCTTTGAGAAAATAGAGCGTTCATCTTGCACATGCGAGACCCTGGGTTCCATCCTCAACACCACATAAAAAATATGTGAATAAAATAAAGGTATTGTGTCCAACTACAACTAAAAAGTAAATATTAAAAAAAATAGCATGGGGGCTCCCTGCTCACACAGTAGGGCCTAGGAAGTTGTTTCACTCTGTTGAGTCGCACAGGCACTCAGAGGTCTCTGCAGCCATGAGTTCAGGAGTTCCAAGTGTTGCAAAGCTGCCAGCAGATCTTGGCTTCATCTTTGTGGGGCTGGTGCTGCAGGAATGCAGGATGCTGGAGTCAAGGGGTCATGGAGGCTTCCACCAAGATTTCAAAGGAAGGTCTGGGAGGCCAGGCAAAATATAACAGAGTCAGAGTCTCTGCAGGCTGCCTGAGAGGGCAAAGAGTGAAGCTGTAAAGGTGAAGCCAAAGCTGGATTGGAGCCCCACAAGATTAAGAGATGCCAGTATGTGGAATGTCTGCTGAGAACAGTCGCTGGCTGTGGAGAGAGCCCGGCTAAAAGGGAGCTCCTGTGTACAGCAGCTGACAAGGCAAAGGGGCAGGGCTGCCCAAGCCCTTTGGAGAGCCCCTCTCACCACCGTGCTGTGTGTGGAGCTACTGGACTTGCCCATCTGGGTTTCAGTCTTGCTTTGGTCCTATCCCTTCTTTCCATGCCCCTATCCTTCCTTGGGTGATGGGAGGGTTCACCTGTGTCACTGTACATTGGATATATGTAACTTGCTTTTTTTTTTCTTTTTTTTATTGGTTGTTCAAAACATTACATAGTTCTTGATATATCATATTTCACACTTTGATTCAAGTGGGTTATGAACTCCCATTTTTACCCCGTATACAGATTGCAGAATCACATCAGTTACACTTCCATTGATTTACATATTGCTATACTAGTGTCTGTTGTATTCTGCTGCCTTTCCTATCCTCTACTATCCCCCCTCCCCTCCCCTCCCCTCCCCTCTTCTCTCTCTACCCCCTCTACTGTAATTCATTTCTCCCCCTTGTATTATTTTTCCCTTTCCCCTCACTTCCTCTTATATGTAATTTTGTATAACCCTGAGGGTCTCCTTCCATTTCCATGCAATTTCCCTTCTCTCTCCCTTTCCCTCCCACCTCTCATCCCTGTTTGATGTTAGTCTTCTTCTCATGCTCTTCTTCCCTACTCTGTTCTTAGTTACTCTCCTTATATCAAAGAAGACATTTGACATTTGTTTTTTAGGGATTGGCTAGCTTCACTTAGCATAATCTGCTCTAATGCCATCCATTTCCCTCCAAATTCTATGATTTTGTCATTTTTTAATGCAGAGTAATACTCCATTGTGTATAAATGACACATTTTTTTTTTATCTATTCGTCTATTGAAGGGCATCTAGGTTGCTTCCACAGTCTTGCTATTGTGAATTGTGCTGCTGTGAACATCGATGTAGCAGTGTCCCTGTAGCATGCTCTTTTTAGGTCTTTAGGGAATAGACCCAGAAGGGGAATGGCTGGGTCAAATGGTGGTTCCATTCCCAGCTTTCCAAGAAATCTCCATACTGCTTTCCAAATTGGCTGCACCAATTTGCAGTCCCACCAACAATGTACAAGTGTACCCTTTTCCCCACATCCTCGCCAGCACTTGTTGTTGTTTGACTTCATAATGGCTGCCAATCTTACTGGAGTGAGATGGTATCTTAGGGTGGTTTTGATTTGCATTTCTCTGACTGCTAGAGATGGTGAGCATTTTTTCATGAACTTGTTGATTGATTGTATATCCTCCTCTGAGAAGTGTCTGTTCAGGTCCTTGGCCCATTTGTTGATTGGGTTATTTGTTATCTTATTGTGTAATTTTTTGAGTTCTTTGTATACTCTGGATATTAGGGCTCTATCTGAAGTGTGAGGAGTAAAGATTTGTTCCCATGATGTAGGCTCCCTATTTACCTCTCTTATTGTTTCTTTTGCTGAGAAAAAACTTTTTAGTTTGAGTAAGTCCCATTTCTTGATTCTAGATATTAACTCTTGTGCTATGGGTGTCCTATTGAGGAATTTGGAGCCCGACCCCACAGTATGTAGGTTGTAGCCAACTTTTTCTTCTATCAGATGCCGTGTCTCTGATTTGATATCAAGCTCCTTGATCCATTTTGAGTTAACTTTTGTGTATGGCGAGAGAAAGGGATTCAGTTTCATTTTGTTGCATATGGATTTCCAGTTTTCCCAGCACCATTTGTTGAAGATGCTATCCTTCCTCCATTGCATGCTTTTAGCCCCTTTATCGAATATAAGAAAGTTGTAGTTTTGTGGGTTAGTCTCTGTGTCCTCTATTCTGTACCATTGGTTCACCCGCCTGTTTTGGTACCAGTACTACGCAGTTTTTGTTACTATTGCTCTGTAGTATAGTTTGAAGTCTGGTATCGCTATACCACCTGATTCACACTTCCTGCTTAGCATTGTTTTTGCTATTCTGGGTCTTTTATTTTTCCATATGAATTTCATGATTGCTTTCTCTATTTCTACAAGAAATGCCGTTGGGATTTTGATTGGCATTGCATTAAACCTATAGAGAACTTTTGGTAATATCGCCATTTTGATGATGTTAGTTCTGCCTATCCATGAACAGGGTATATTTTTCCATCTTCTAAGATCTTCTTCAATTTCTCTCTTTAGGGTTCTGTAGTTTTCATTGTATAAGTCTTTCACCTCTTTTGTTAGGTTGATTCCCAAGTATTTTATTATTTTTGAGGATATTGTGAATGGAGTGGTTGACCTCATTTCCATTTCAGAGGATTTGTTGCTGATATACAGGAATGCCTTTGATTTATGCGTGCTGATTTTATATCCTGCCACTTTGCTGAATTCATTTATTAGCTCTAATAGTTTCTTTGTAGACCCTTTTGGGTCTGCTAGATATAGAATCATGTCATCTGCAAATAGTGATAATTTAAGTTCTTCTTTTCCTATTTTTATGCCTTTAATTTCTTTCATCTGTCTAATTGCTCTGGCCAGTGTTTCAAGAACTATGTTGAACAGAAGTGGTGAGAGAGGGCATCCCTGTCTTGTTCCAGATTTTAGAGGGAATGCCTTCAATTTTTCTCCATTCAGAATGATGCTAGCCTGAGGATTAGCATAGATTGCTTTTACAATGTTGAGGTATGTTCCTGTTATCCCTAGTTTTTCGAGAGTTTTGAACAAAAAGGGATGCTGTACTTTGTTGAATGCTTTTTCCGCATCTATCGAGATGATCATATGGTTCTTATTTTTAAGTCTATTGATGTGGTGAATAACATTTATTGATTTCCGTATATTGAACCAGCCTTGCATCCCAGGGATGAACCTACTTGATCATGGTGCATAATTTTTTTGATATGTTTTTGTATCCGATTTGCCAGAATTTTATTGAGGATTTTTGCATCTAGGTTCATTAGAGATATTGGTCTGTAGTTTTCTTTCTTTGAAGTGTCTTTGTCTGGTTTAGGAATCAGGGTGATGTTGGCATCATAGAATGAATTTGGAAGTTCTCCCTCTTTTTCTATTTCCTGAAATAGCTTGAAAAGTATTGGTATTAGTTCCTCTTTAAAGGTTTTGTAAAACTCTGCTGTATACCCATCCCATCCTGGGCTTTTCTTAGTTGGTAATCTTTTGATGGTTTCTTCTATTTCCTCAATTGATATTGGTCTGTTTAGGTTGTCTATATCCTCCTGACTCAATCTGGGCAGATCATATGACTTAAGAAATTTATCGATGCCTTCACTATCTTCTATTTTATTGGAGTATAAGGATTCAAAATAATTTCTGATTATCTTCTGTATTTCTGAAGTGTCTGTTGTGATATTGCCTTTTTCATCCTGTATGCTGGTAATTTGAGTTCTCTCTCTTCTTCTCTTCGTTAGCATGGCTAAGGGTCTGTCGATCTTATTTATTTTTTCAAAGAACCAACTTTTAGTTTTATCAATTTTTTCAATTGTTTCTTTTGTTTCGATTTCATTAATTTCAGCTCTGATTTTAATTATTTCTTGCCTTCTACTTCTTTTGATGTTGTTTTGCTCTTCTTTTTCTAGGATTTTGAGATAAAGTATGAGATCATTTATTTGTTGGTTTTTTCTTTTTTTAAGGAATGAACTCCAAGCAATGAATTTTCCTCTTAGAACTGCTTTCAATGTGTCCCATAGATTCCGATATGTTGTGTCTGTGTTTTCATTTATCTCTAAGAATTTTTTAATTTCCTCCTTGATGTCTTCTATAACCCATTGATCATTCAGTAACCTATTGTTCATTCTCCAAGTGATGCATGATTTTTCCTTCCTTCTTTTATCATTGATTTTCAGTTTCATTCCATTATGATCAGATAATATGCATGGTATTATCTCTACTCCTTTATATTGTCTAAGGGTTGCCCTGTGACATAATATATGATCTATTTTTGAGAAGGATCCATGTGCTGCTGAGATAAAAGTGTAACTGCTTGATGTTGGGTGGTATATTCTATATATGTCAATTAAGTCTAGGTTGTTAATTGTGTTATTGAGTTCTATAGTTTCCTTATTCAACTTTTGTTTGGAAGATCTGTCCAGTGGTGAGAGAGGTGTGTTGAAGTCTCCCATGATTATTGTATGGTGGTCTATTAGACTCTTGAACTTGAGAAGAGTTTGTTTGATGAACATAGCTGCACCATTGTTTGGGGCATATGTATTTATGATTGTAATGTCTTGTTGGTGTATGGTTCCCTTGAGCAGTATGTAGTGTCCCTCTTTATCCCTTTTGATTAACTTTGGCTTGAAATCTATTTTATTTGATATGAGTATGGACACTCCTGCTTGTTTCCGAAGTCCATATGAGTGATATGATTTTTCCCAACCTTTCACCTTCAGTCTATGTATGTCTTTTCCTATCAAATGCGTCTCCTGTAGGCAGCATATTGTTGGGTCATGTTTTGTGATCCATTCTACTAGCCTGTGTCTCTTAATTGGTGAGTTTAAGCCATTAACAATTAGGGTTATTATTGAGATATGGGTTGTTCTTCCAGCCATATTTGTTTATTTATGTTACTGAACATGGTTTGTTTTCCTCTTTGATTATTTTCCCCCCTTTACTGTCCTACCTCCCACTGTTGGTTTTCATTGTTATTTTCCATTTCCTCTTCCTGTAATGTTTTGCTGAGGATTTTTTGGAGAGATGGTTTTCTAGCTGTAAATTATTTTAACTTTTGTTTATCGTGGAAGGTTTTAATTTCATCTTCCATCCTGAAGCTTAATTTCACTGGATACACAATTCTTGGTTGGAACCCATTTTCTTTCAGTGTTTGAAATATGTTATTCCAGGATCTTCTAGCTTTCAAAGTCTGTGTTGAGAGATCAGCTGTTATCCTGATTGGATTACCCCTAAATGTAATCTGGTTCCTTTCTCTTGTAGCTTTTAAAATTCTCTCCTTATTCTGTATGTTGGGCATCTTCATTATAATGTGTCTAGGTGTGGATCTCTTATGATTTTGCACATTCGGCGTCCTGTAGGCTTCTAGGATTTGGGATTCTGTCTCGTTCTTCAAGTCTGGGAAGTTTTCTCGAATTATTTCATTGAATAGATTGCTCATTCCTTTGGTTTGGACCTCTATACCTTCCTGTATCCCAATGACTCTTAAGTTTGGTTTCTTTATGTTATCCCATATTTCTTGGATGTTCTGCTCATGGTTTCTTAACAGTCTTGCTGAGCTGTCTATGTTCTTTTCAAGTTGAAATATTTTGTCTTCATTGTCTGATGTTCTATCTTCTAAGTGTTCTACTCTGCTGGTAGTATTCTCAATTGAGTTTTTAAGTTGGTTTATTGCTTCCTGCATTTCTAGGATTTCTGTTTGTTTGTTTTTTATAACCTCTATCTCCCTGTATAGTTGATCTTTTGCTTCCTGGATTTGTTTATGTATTTCATTGTTGAAGAGATCTTTCATTGTCTGATTTTGCTGTCTAATGTCTTCCTTGAGATTCCAGATCATCTGAAGCATGTATATCCTGAATTCTTTATCTGACATTCCATCTGCTGCAGATATTACCTCTTCTAACGTTGAGTTGACCTGCATTGCTTGTGGTCCTTTCTTTCCTTGTCTCTTCATACTGTTCGCATTTCTTTCTGCTTGCTGAAACTGTTGTGTTATTGAATTTTCCCCCTATATATTTGTATTACTCTTGTACAGTTGCAAAGTCTCCTGCGCAGGCGTGGGCAGGGGCTCTGCTCCTCCTCCAATTGGGGCAATGTGCCTACCACACCGGCAGGCCGCTGGGCCTGTTCTGGTTGGTAGCAGGTGCGCCTACCTTGCAGGCGCGGGCGGTGGCTCTGCCCCTCTGTGGGCTGCTGGGCCTGTCCTGTCGGTGGTCGCAGTTCCGCCTACTTTGCAGGCACGGGCAGCAGCTCTGCCCCTCTGAAGGCCACTGGGCCTGTTCTGCCGGTGGGTCGCAGGTTCACCTACCTTGCAGGTGTGGGCGTTGGCTCTGCCCCTCCGCAGGTCGCTGGGCCTGTTCTGTTGATGGTCACAGTTCCGCCTACCTTGCTGGCGCAGGGGGAGGGGGGAGCTCTGCCCCTCAGCAGGCCACTGGGCCTGTTCTGCTGGTGGGTCACAGGTCCGCCTACCTTGCAGGCGCGTGGGGCAGCTCTGCCACTCCGCAGGTTGCTGGGCCTGACCTGCTGGTGGGTCACAGGTCCACCTACCTTGCAGGTGCGGGGGGAGGGGGCGGTTCTGCCCCTCAGAAGGCCGCTGGGCCTGTTTTGCTGGTGGGTCGCAGGTCCACCTAACTTGTAGGCGCATGGGGCGGCTCTGCCACTCCGCAGGTTGCTGGGCCTACTCTGCTGGTGGGTCGCAGGTCCGCCTACTTGTAACTTGCTTTTGATTTTTACAGGGGCTCAGAGTTAAGAGTTTGCCTTGAGTCTCAGAGGAGACTTTGGACCTGGAATTTTGAAAATTGCTGGAACTCTTAAGACTATGGAAATCTTGCAGATGGACCAAATGCATTTTGCATTGTGAGATGGACCTAATCAGCCCATCCTGGTTTGAATGGACTCATTGGTGGTAACTGTAGGCAGGTGGGGCATGGCTGGAGGAGGTGGATCATTGGGGATGTGTCCTGGAAGGGTGATTCTTTTTTTTTTTTTTTTTTAAAGAGAGAGTGAGAGAGATAGAGATAGATAGAGAGAGAGAATTTTAATATTTATTTATTTTTTTTTAGTTATTGGCGGACACAACATCTTTGTCTGTATGTGGTGCTGAGGATCGAACCCGGGCCACGCGCATGCCAGGCGAGCGCGCTACTGCTTGAGCCACATCCCCAGCCCCGGGTGATTCTTTCTCCAGCTCCTTCTTCTCTCCTCCTTCCATTTCTGCTTCCTGACCCCGCCATGAGCTGAGTAGCTTTCCTCCACTGGGCCCTTGCCCCATGATGTGCTCCTCACCTTGGGCCCAGGGATGGAGTTGGCAGTGGTGATCTATGAACTGAGACTTCTGAAATGGTGAGCCCCAAATTCCTCCTTAAAGTTGTTCTGGTTGGTATTTCGGTCACAACAATGCAAAAGCTGTCTAAAATGGGACTGTTCTAGAAACAGCCCAGCCCCAGGCCTGTGACAATGATAGCCAGGTGGGAAGCACAAAGGCACGGAGGAAGGATGAGAAGGATCCTGTGGGATAGGACTTGCTCAAGGTGAGTGCTGGGAGGAGACGAGGGAACAAAGGCCCCTGCCGAGCAGTGCACTGCATGCAGGTGCTGTTCCCACCGTAATCCCAGGACTTGGAACACACTGGGCTGCAAGGTAAAGGGAATTCAGGATGTAGACAGAATTAAGTTGCTAATCACTCAACCAGGAGAAAGGACAGTTCAAGACTCCCTGGACCTGGGGCTGGGGATGTGGCTCAAGCGGTAGCGTGCCCTCCTGGAGTGCGTGTGGCCCGGGTTCGATCCTCCAGCACCACATACAAACAAAGATGTTGTGTCCGCCAATAACTAATAAATAAATAAATATTTAAAAAAAAAAAAAAAAAAAAAAAAGACTCCCTGGACCATCTGGCGGCCTTGGCAGTGGACGGGGGTGGGCGGGGGGAGGGCAGAGCTGAGGCTGAAGGGCTGGACCAAGGCAGCTGGCTTTGAAGGTGTGGCAAGGGATGTGAGCCAAAGGAGCAGGTCCTCTGCCAACTTGCAGAAAGGAGCGCAGCCCTGCCCACACCTTGATTCTGGCCCAGGTGACTCATGTAGACTTCCAACGTGCAGAACTGAAGGACGATACAATGACTTTTTAAACAAGTCACTAGGTTTGCAGTAATATGCTACAGCAGCAGTAGGACCCAATATAGGATATGTGGGACCCAGGTAGGAGACTCCTGAGCACATTTCAGAGGCCCTCTTGGTTAGTGGTGAATCAGGGGAGCTCAGGATCATGGCAGGTCTAAGTTTAAACAGGGGACACATACATATGAGAAATGTGGCAGGTCAAATGGTGCAGAGAGGAGGCACTGTTCGGGAGCCACAGAAGGACACTTGGGGCTCCACATAGGAAAGCAGGAGACTGGGTCCGACCTCACTCCACACGGAGATGGAATCTTCTCCAGAGTTTGGCTAAGGCTGCTGGAGGCACTGTCCCCTGAAGCCTTTCAGGAAGTTTTCTCCCAGCCTGGGAGTTGGGTTCAGTTTTTCCAGATGTAGCCACTGGCTGCTGGCCCTGGGCTGGCAAGAGCTTTCAAGGGGAGTGAAGTTTCCAAAACCATAATGCCATTATCACTGAAGAAACTACAGCTGCTGGGCGCAGGGCGGGGGGTGCCCGCCTGTATCCCAGCGGCTCCAGGGCTGAGGCAGGAGGTTTGCAAGTTCAAGGGCAGCCTCAGCACTTAGTGAGGCCCTAAGCAATTTAGCAAGACCCTGTCTCAAAATAAAAAAACGAAAAGGGCTGGGGGTGTAGCTCAGTGGTAAGGTGCCCCTGTACCAAAAAAAGAAAAAGAAAAGAAAAAAGCCTGGAGATGTAGCTCAGTGATGGGACGCTTACCTACCAAGTGGGAGGCTCTGGGTTCCATTCCCAACACTGAAAAATTAAAAGAAAGAAACACGTCTGAGAATCAACAGCGGGGACTTCACATACGGACGTTCACGGCAGCTGTTACGGTTTGGTTGTGAGGAGTCCCCCAAACGCTCGTGTGCGAGACAATGTAAGAAGGCTTAGAGGAGAAACGATTGGATCATAAGAGCCTTAAGCCAATCATTGAGTTGATCCTTTTTGGGGATGGACTGAGTGTAACTGGAGGCAGGTGGGGTGTGGCTGGAGGAGGTGGGCACGGGGCATGGCTGTGGGTACATATTTGGATCTGCCAAGTGGAGTCTCTGCTGCCTGATCATCATGTGAGCTGCTGCCCTCTGCCACAGTCTTCCTCTCTGATGTCCTGCCTCTCCTCGAGCCCCAAGAATGGAGCCTGCTGTCTGTGGATTGAGACCTGTGAAACTGTGAGCCCTTACGTCAGCTCCTCCTCCTCTACAGCTGTTCTGGTGGGTGAGTGAAAAGGCCGACTGAACAGCAGCACTCTTCATAGCAACTGAACTGTGGAAGCAAGCGAGTCCCTCGCTGATGAAGGAGTCGCAGCACCTGGTGGGGTAGCGTTTGGTCAATGAAAGGAAGGACGCTCTGACATGTGCTACCTCGGGACGAGATGCTGAGGGACATAAGCCAGTCACAAAAACACAGATGCTTCTGGTTCCACTTACAGGATGGCCCTGGGAGAGTCGAATTACAGAGACAGAAAATCAAACAGAGGACACCCGAGCTAAGGGGCAGGAAGGTCAAACTACTGGTTGATGGGGACAGAGCTTTAGATTTGCAATAGGGAAGAGTTCTGGAGTTGAGGGTTGGTAATGGCTGTGTAGCGATACAAATGGACTTAATACCATTAACCTGTACGCTTAAAAATAGAATGCCATTTTTTATGTTGTGTATATTTTACCATAATAAAGAAAAGAAAAAACAGAACTACGGGAATTTTTTTTTTAATTTAATGACAATTTTATTTTAACCTGAACAAGAGTTCATCACCTGTCAACCGCAGAGGCAGAGGAAGGTGTTGATGGTGTTCCACTGTGACCACAGGCTCCTTGCAGTCGTCCTGATTGCAGAGCTCTGTGCTGGCCACGTTGCCAGGGCAACCTTCCTGGGCTAAATAATGAACCTGCCACTGCCAGTCTTTGCTGGGGGAAGGGGTGTGGGCTAGGGAGGCTTGTGCCTCTACATTTTCAGTTTCAAAGCTTGCTCTGGTGGTCACCCAACTTCCTCCTGCTGGTGACTTGTTCTGTAGAGAGGAGAACACAGCCCAGTGGCCCAGAAGCCTGGGAGAGGGTGTCTGCAGAGGCAGGGAAAGGCACCCGGTCACAGTGCCTGGCAGGGAAGGGGAAGGTGCTGGGGCTTGCACCAGTCCTGCCCACCGAGGCTCAAGAGTACCATCGACGGACCCGCTGCGGGAAGCCAAGGAACTCCTGAAGGGGAATAAAGAAGCCCAAACCTCTGTGACGTGAAGAAGATGTCCGGAGGCTGTACCTCCTTCCGTGGCTGGCAGGAAGTCCTGTCCTGCTCCTCTGCTCCTATTCCTCTGCTCAGGTCCCTTCCCTCCACTTCCGACCTTAACTGCATGTCAGCGGGAGGGTGTCAGGCTGAGAGGGCCTGGAGGGGATCAGGCGGGGCCCTGGAGGATCCAGAGGGTGGGGGCCACTTGCGACACCAGCACCCCCGTGCTACTGGCCGGGATAGGGCTGGGTGGGGGCTGAGCCTGTGGGGTTCAGAGCCCCATGGTGGGAGCAAGAATCGTCCCAGGGCAGGACCAATGGGCCACAGTCGTCACCTTTGCCCCTTGCTAAGCAGTACCACCAGGGGCTCATTTTTCTTTTAAGTTTTTTTTTCCATTTGGAGAATGAAACCCAGGCCCTTTGAACATGCCCTTTCTTATTTTTTATTTTGAGATGGGGTCTTGCTAAATTGCCCAGGCTGAATCTGAACTTGAGATCTTCTTGCCTCAGTCTCCCGAGTCATTGGGATCACTGATGTGTGCCACCATGCCCAGCTAAAATGTTCATTTCAAAGCTGACAAAACAAAGATTCAGAAAGGTTGAGCCATTTTTCCAGGGACACACAGCCAAGTGGAGAGGTCATGGTCCAAATCCAGGCAGCTAGAGCCAGGTGCTGGGCTGTGTTCCTGGGCTCTGGGGCCACAGGGGTGGGAGAAGAGGACCTGAGTCGGGTGAAGACTGGCTGAATTACCTGTGCAGGATCCCTATTTGTGCCCCTGTGGCCCAGCCCAAGACACCCTGCTGAAGAGAGCAGGTAGAGCAGGGGCTCCAGGCTCTGGAACCTAGTCAGGCTTTCCTGAGTGTATTTTGGATTGTCTACAAAGTCAGTGGGAAGTTCCAGAATTACGGTGGGAGCCCAGAGTCCTGGGGACACAGTGGCCTTCATGCCTCTGGCACCTGGGTGGTGACAGAGACAGTTTATTTGCAGGGGAGAGGACTTTGAGGGGACCCTCCAGTGCTCCATTTCTGTGCCCAGTAGACAGAGGCATTTGCACCAGGACGGTGACCCCTACAGGGTAGTCTCATTTCCTCTCCCATCCCAGCCCTTGCCACCCCTGAGGGTTGATGACCCCTACACAGGGAGAGGGCCAGAGGGTTGGGAGCAGGCCCAAGGGGCCCGGCAGGCACTAGCTGGTCCCGTGTGTTATCACCAATCTCAGGGGGCACGTGTGGGTACGGCAGTGGACACTCCACCTCTGGCCTTTGCCTGATCCCTCCACCAATGTCCTTCTGGAGAAATGCTATAGGCATATTCATGTTTGGCCACGCCTGGGAGACTTCAGTGTCCCTTAGCAAGGTAGTAAGGACTGTCTACTTTGAAGTAGGGTGATAACAGCCCTGTCCAGAGGAGAGCTGGGGGTGTGGGGAGAAGGGACGATGCACATCAGCCATGGGAAATGCCACCCGAGTCACACTGTAGCCACATGAGTGATTGCACATTTTTAGTAGTCATGTCAAAATAATACGAAAAGAAATAGGTGGAGTTTTGGTAGTGTGTTTTATTAACCAACTGTAGCTGAAACAGGAGTGTTTCCACATGTGTCCACATTCACTGACTGCGAGATTGTGACTGGGATATTTCACACTTGCTTTTTCCCCCTTGGTCTTAGGGAGCTGGTTTTTGTTCTGCATGGACCTCCAGCTCAGTGTAGGCATTTCTTTTTCTTTTTTCTTTTGTTTTCCCAGGACTGAGGGGTGAACCCAGGGGAACTCTACCACTGAGCTACATCCCCAGCCCTTTTTATTGTTTGTTTTGAGACAAACAATTTAGAGGGTCCCTCTAAATTGCTCAGGCTGATCTTGAACTTGTGATCCTCCTGCCTCAGCCTCCCAAGTAGCTGGGATTACAGGTGTGGGCCACCGCACCTGGCTGACATGGGCATTTGAAGTGCTTAAAGCCACGTGGCTCATGGATGCTGTGTTGGGTACTGCAGCCTATGGGTGGGAGAAAGGTGCCTGGGGACCCAGGCTGGCAACATCACAGAGGTTCCCTGGGTTCAGGTCCTATCTTCAAATCTAACATAATCAACTGTTGCCAACAGGAGCTGTCTAATGGAAGGGGACAGGGAGACTTCACCTGCCAAATAGCTAAATGCTATTGGAGGCTGCCTTGCTTTGATCACAACACTTTCTGTCCCTTATCAGATCCCTGACCCACCAATATCTGTGACATTATGGTACCCAAGCAAGCAGTGGTCCAGGCATAAACTGTGCCTCTTTCATGGAAAACCCCTGAGTCGGCAACACAATGCTCCATTTCCTTGGCTGCCCCTAAAAAGCTGCTGAAGTTGGGGGCAGAAGGGAGTTGGACCAACCAGCGAACTCAGACATCTGGAAGGTGCAGAGTCCTCCTCAGGCAGGCTCTGGGGGAAGTGGGGACTCCACCTGGGAAGGAAGTCCAGGGTGCCCTGAGCACCGGCCTGAGGATGCACTGGGAGAGGCGGCCAGAGTCACTTTGGAATGCTTTAAGTGGATCCTCAGTTCCTAACGGGGGTCATTCAACACTGGAATCTGTCGTTAGCCAATCCATTATGACACCTTTTCATTTGGAAACAGTTTTCAACACAGGTAGTTGCATACCTGGTAGAGCCTGTCCTGCCCCAGACTCCCAGAGGTGACACCTTACAAGGGTCAAGTCTGGGAATCCTTGTCCCTTTTTAAAAAATAGCTTAATGGAGACAGAAGTCACTTTTATAAAGTATACAATTCAGGGCTGGGATTTTGGCTCAGTGGTAGAGCGCTTGCCTCGCATGTATGAGGCCCTGGGTTCGATCCTCAGCACCACACAAAAATAAATAAAGGTATTGTGTCCATCTACAACTAAAAACATGTATATGAAAGAAGTGGGTGATCTTGTGATTGGGCACCTCAATACATCTCACCTGCAGGAGGGCAGACTCACATGAGGATGATGCTGCAGTAGGTGAAGTAGTCCCTCCATGAATTTCAGCCAAGACAGGGCTACTGGGCATTTTGAGACTGGCCCTGTGACAGGTTTGTGTCTATGCTTGGATGGAGGTGGCTGGGAGACTTGTTTTGTCTCACTGTCTCCTCTCAGAGGCACCTGGTTGGCCTTCTAGGAGATGCCTCATGTCCCACAGGAGAGCCACTGCACTCAGAGGGGCGATCAGTCCAGTGTACAGGGGAGGGGCTGCTCCTGTCTCTCTTTCCCCAAAGCGCGGGGAGGTAAGATAACAGTAAAATGAAAACCTGCGTTTTCAAAGGCACTAATGTCAAAAGGCAAAATTCCAGTCCTGTGTGCAGGGCCACTCCCAGCTCAGCCCTTCTTTCTGCCTGATGGTGAGCCAGGGACCACCCTAGGGACAAAGGGCAGATGTACTTATGGCCTTGGCTCGAGGCTTGACAGCTGACCCCAGGGGCTCCGTGTGTGCCACCTCAACCAAGGTCAGCCTGTGGCGCTCGGGTCTCTGTGCATGCTCTTGAATGCGCGCTCATGGTATCTGGAGGGCTGGTCGAGTGCTGGAGTTGAGCACTCCAGGCCAGTTACCCCGCCTGCCCTGCAATGTCCAGCGGAACCAGCGGCCTTCTTTCATTTGGGGTTAGTCTGACTTCCTGTCAGAGCCGTGTCTTCTTCCTCATTGGAAGTCCCAGCAAAGGCCTTGCCTGCGTGTTCTTGCCTGAGTCGATTCCCTTCCTGCCTGTTGGGTCAAAAGATCCCTGTGTCCAGCACCAGTGGAGGGCCAGGTCCGGCCTGCCCTGCTGGGGGCAGACTTATGGTCCAGAATGAGGTCCTTGCATCAAACCTCCCACTTGGCTCTCCCTGCCAGGCAGTGGCCCCTGTGACCAGGAGTCTGGGCTCAGATGGTCAGCCCCTCTGATTCTAGAGCCCTTTCAGAGCACTCCATGAAGCAGGCGCTGCTCTGAGTCCACCTGAGGGGGCTACCCAGCAGAGGAGGAGCAGGTGGGGGCGCTAGAGCCCTGGGGAGCCAGCCTGAGTGTGGCCAGAGGCCCCAGCTGTGCCTAAGTTGAGGTCAATGGTGGGCCCTAGAGGGCCCGGGGCTGCAGCTGGGCATTTCTAGGGGCGAGTTGGGTGGGGAGAGGCTTCCTCCCCACAGGGGCCCAGGATTCCTGAAGGACACGTGCTGCCCTGAGTTTTCCTTCAGGCAGCCACATGCCCTGTCTCACCAGGTATGAACGTGCCGCAGACACAGCCCTGCTGGAACCCAGTGAGCCTGCACCTCCTGCCTCCCAAGGGAGGCTTCAGGCTGGAGCAGAGCAGCCTTGTGTGGGATGTAGGGCCTGCTGGGGAGTGTGGACACCCAGGCCGTCTCCTCCACTCCCTGTTTTGGAGTCAGGGGAAGCTGGTCTCTGCCAGGTGACATGGAGCTGGGACTGTGGATGGTGGGGGAGGGGCCAGGTGCTTTCACATTTCCATTGACTGGAACTTAACTCCTTCAAGACTGCTCCTGAGATGCCTGGCCCACTTAGGAATATAAAACCCCACACCATGAACCGGCACCACACTCCTGCCTCTGCATATATGAAAGAGTGGACATGGGTTCCAGACTTCAAAGGACGTCCAACAGGTTGTTCTGTCATCTTCTAAGTTAAATTTTGAAAGCATGAAAAAATGTGACTGCAGATACTTACATAAGATAAACAACATGCTTTATACAAAGTCAAGGAAGAGGACACTGCTGTCTTCCGGGCTGTGCCTGAGAAAAAAAGCAAAAGCAGACGGAACAAACTGGAAGATCTCAGAAATAGACTCTGAGAGAGAACATCTGTAAACTCTGGACAAAAATGAACAACTGTTTTGGAGGCCCTGGAGCTCAGCCAACAGCTGCAGATGCCCATGGAGACACCATCCTGAGGGGAGCAAAGGTGAGCCACGATCAGCTTTTCCCGAGGACACTCCAAAAGGCATCACTATGTTAGAGGAGACAGTTCCATCAGGAGGCCAGGTCCAGCCACGATGAGAAGCCAGAGGTCAGAGGTGGCCCCAGCAGCTACTTATGGAGGGGAGATTCTGAAATGGAGCAAGCCACAGAGGGAAGCCTCCTTCCCAACTCTGCACACATCTCCTGAAACCCAGGGCTGACTTCCAAACTGCACACAGCCAGAGCAGGACCCAGGAGCAACTGAGCCTGCACAGAAGAGGCACCAAGGCCTGTGCAGCACAGCACCAAGCGCTCACCCCTCTCCTGAGCACCTGCTCAGCCCCTTCTGTCACCAGGGTCGCACAAACCAAAACCCACCGAGGTGGCCCTGCCCAAAGCTGGAAGGGTTAAAACGCAGTCCCCCAGGCTTTCAGGGTCTCTGCAGGCCGACCCCTCTCCTGCCCCCTCCTCCTGTGTGGCCCCCATGGGACTCTAGGACCAGTGGGGACAAAGGAGAATGGGAGCCAGAGTCCTGCCTCTGGTCCCCTGGCCCTCTGCAGCTGGGTTTTCCCAGAACAGGGCAGAGCAGGAAAAGCCTCCCAGGGCCTCCCGGCCTTGGCTTTGAACAGGTTGCTCATGTGGCTACAGCTTCAGGCTGCCCATGTCCTCGCCTGAGTGGAGGGAACGCCCACTCCTGAGGCAGCCACCAGGGGGGACAGGGAGGGCTTCAGGGAGAAGCAGGAGGGGTCTGCTCAGTCCAGGGGGCTCCCTGGAGGCCAGGACCACCCTTTCCAGGTCCTCTTCTGAGCAGAACACAGGGAGATAGTGCTTATGGGTCACTTGAAGTCCCCAGGTCAGATGTTGGACCTCCGTGTCCACAGGACAGTGGTCAGGAAGGGTCCTTCAAGAGCAGCCGCAACCCTAAGCAGGAGCTGGGAACCAGGAGGGCAAACTGACACCTGTCAGTTCCTGTTGCCTCTGAACATGATGGTCAGTGTGTCTGAAGCTGAGAGTCCTCTCCCACAGAGCTGACCACTCACACCTGACCTCCCAGTTGATAAGATGAAGGATGACCTAGGAAAGGGTATGGGCACAGGCCAGTGCCCCTCATGTGGATGGGTGAGGTGTTCAGCCAGTCTCAGGTACAGGTGGGGCTGCTTCCGTCAGCCCTCTGGACGGCCTCAGAGTGCACTGTTACCCAGTGACAGAGTCGCACTGGGCTGGTTAGTTATGCCCGTTGCTCACAAACCTGTTGTCTTGCTTTTAACCCTTACATGTCTTTTTATTTTAAATATGTTTTTTTTAAAGAGAGAGAGAGATAGAGAGAGAGAGAGAGAGAGAATTTTAATATTTATTTTTTTTAGTTATCGGCGGACACAACATCTTTCTTTGTATGTGGTGCTGAGGATCGAATCCGGGCTGCACACATGCCAGGCGAGCACGCTACCGCTTGAGCCACATCCCCAGCCCTATTTTAAATATGTTAACAACAGTAGTTTTGATTTTTTAAAAAAATCTGTCCTGACAATTCTTGTTTTGTAAGTTGGAAATTTAATTGCATTTTTAGTTAATGTCTTTAAAATATAATAGAGTTTCAATGTAACTCTTTTGGTTTCTCTTTTTCCTATTATTCTTTTATTTCTTCTTATTCTTATTAGTGGTAGATGAACACAGTATCTGTATTTTTATGTGGTGCTGAGAATTGAACCCAGGGCCTCACATGTGCAAGGCAGGCGCTCCACCACTGAGCTGTGGCCCAGCCCCTATTTTCTTTTTCTCATCTTTCTGGTAGATTTTTTTTCCCTTGTTGTTTCTTCTATTCATTCTATTTAAGTGTTCAGTTCTGTAATGGTTACACTAAAACTTTGTTTTACTTTATTTTATTTTATTATATTTATTTATTTTCTGGTCCTGGGAATTGAACTGTGGTGCTCTACCACTGAACTAAGTCCTCAAATGTTTTTAAATTTTTAAATTTTGAGACAGGGTCTCGCTAAGTTGCTGAGGCTAGCCTTGAACTTGGGATTCTCCTGCCTCCACCTAAAATCTTAAATATTCACAATTAACTTATCAAAGTTTAAAGTTACTCAAGACCTTTTTAGCTTCCTGAACATAAGGGTCTTGACTTTCTCAGACGTCATGTTGGTGTTATTGTGTTTATTTCCAGCTTGTTTTGAACCCCACCCACCAGTGCAATCACCAGCCCGGCCGTGCCACCTTCTCTGAGCTCTGCCCCTGTGTCACGCGCTGTTTCCAATTTCTTCTCGTGTCCCTTTCCATTTGTTTGAAGCTCACCCTTTAGAGCTTGCTTCAGTGTGAATGCTGGTGACAATCTCTTTCCTGCGGAAAATGTCTTTTTTAGTCCTCATTCTTGAAAGATGATTTGATAATCCGGTTGCGAAGGTTCTTTCCGTGCGTTGAAGTTGTCCTTCTCCTGACTTCTGAACTTCATTGTTCTTGTTAAAACTTTCATCATCAGTCAACTCGGGCTCCCTCTGTCTCCCTTTGGTGCCCGGTGTTGGGGGCGTTCTAGAACCGCACAGTGATACCCCTGGGGCGGACTTCTTTTTATTTATCTGCAGCCTCTGTCTCTTGTATCTGCTCCATTTACACAGCTTCAGCCTTGGCTCCTGAAGGCACTGGCCCACTTCCCCTTTCTTCCCAGGACTCAGCCCCTCCTCGGGGCTCTGCCTCTCACCTTACTCTCTATTTGTTACTTTTTGGTCTATTCTGAATAATTTATTCTGGTCCTTCCGGGTTTGTTAATGTTCTCTTCACCTGTGTCTGACCCACAGTTAACTCGTCAATTAGTGTAAGTTATTACACTTCTCAGTTCTAGGATTCCTATTTGATTATTTTTTTTATTTATTCCATGTGCTTTCTTGTGCTTTTTCAACCTCTGTTGGAACTTTCTAGCTTGGGTCCCCAGGGGTAGAACAATCTTAGCAGTTTTCAAGTTTGTGTCTGATAAGCTACCACCTCGGATCTCTGCGGGGCTGCTCCTGCTTCCGTCTGGTCACCTTGTTCCCTGTGGCCTGTTTCTCCTCCATTACATCATGGATAAATCCTTTGCAGAAAGAACCTGAAGCTTAGGTTATTTTCATCCTCCAGAAAAATCTGTGGTTCTTCCAGTTGTCTGGCAGCACCATCAATAAAACCACATAAAAACAGTAAAACACATAAACACAATAAAAACATCTAATTTCAGAGCTGGAGACTTTCCTGAAAATTCTTTCTAAACATGGGGTGTTGGTCTCTCTGAAGACTGATTTACTCCCAATTGACCCTCTACTACAGGAGCAACCTTGGAGACCCCAGCCCGAAGCCCCCTTGGATTGACCTGGGTACCCACCCAGGTGGGCTAAGGGCGCTGATCTGATCCTACTTCCCACCCCCAGGACCTCGAGCTTAAGTTTGAACGATTAACTGTTTGTCTTGACCCTGCATGTTAGCGCTGGTGACTGTTCTGGGGGATGCAGCTTGGGGTGGTCCACGCCTGTGGCAGTGCTCAGCAGGGGCTCAGCTGGTGGTGGACTGTCCCAGCGTTCCCTCCCACAGCCAGACCCCCTCTGCTGGCTGTGAGGGCTGGTGGTCACTTGCTCATGTGGTGGCACAACCCAGGAGGACGGTTGAGGAGGCCGCTGGTCCTCTCGCAGCTTCAGCCTGGACTGACAGGACATCCCAAGTACCATTTTGGTGCAACGGAAGTCTCAGCTGCATCAGACAAAAAGGCAGGAAAGGTCCCCAGCTCCCAGGGGACAGCGGTGTGTGCAGGAGCGGCTGGGCGCATCTGCAGGCTCTCACAGGCCGGGCTTCTCACCACAGAGTCGGGGGCTTTGGAAGGTGCAGCTCGGCTCTCCATCTGTCCTGGGTTCCTCCCCAGGAGAAAACTGTCCCCACTGCCAGGCTCCCTCTTCCAGATCCGCCCGCCCTGTCCTGATATTGCCCTGGTTGTTTCCTGTCTACCTTACCTGCAGCACTTCGGTTGTCCTCTGGAGGGAGTCCTTCTGTCATCTGCTGCACCCCCACCAGCTTCCCACGAGGCTGGGGAGAGTCGTCCCAGGTGCTCTGGGCGCTGGGGAGAGTCTGGCTCTACAAAGCAACAGGTCCATCCAGGCTCGGGTGGAGTGACTGTGTCCCTTCCACCTCTGTTTCCACCATTCTTGTTTCTCAAAACTTCTTTCTGGGTTCTCGCCCTGTTTCCTGAAGTGCATTCTCTAGCTCTAGTCATAGACTCTTACTATTAATAAAACTCTTGATGTTTGTTTCTCTGGGAATAGTTTCAGTGTCTTCTCGTTCTTGATGTCCTGGGGAAGAGCCCTGGTCACAACTGAGAGCAAGGCACAGGTGGACCAGGTACGTGCGCAGGCAGGGCAGGAGGCAGAGACTCAGCTGTCACCTGAGGCCCAGGTGGAAGTTGCTGTGTGGTCCTGTGCCAGCATTTGAGTGTCCCTTTTGATGGGGCCTTGGTGTGAACAGGGAGCTGACCTCCAAGATGTGTGGACAGAGAATAGCCTGCTCACCCAGGCTTTAATGGGTACTAAATCTGTTCTTATCAATTGGCCTTTTATCTCTGAAGTTCCTAATAATGGCCTAAAGGCAAGAGGTAGTTTTTTAAAAATATTTTTAGTTGTAGATGGACACAATACATTTCTTTTATTTATTTTTATGTGGTGCCGAGGATCAAACCCAGTGCCTCATACATGCTGGGCAAGCGCTCTGCCACTGAGCCATAATCCCAGCCCGAGGTGGTTCTTCCAATGATATTTTGTTGGTTTTTTAACCAGGTTCATTCTTCACAATGATGAAGCACTTGAGCTTAGAATTACCTAGTTAGTGTCTTTTAAAGGAAGTGAAAAGGGAAAGGGAGCCTCCATCCAGCGGCAACTGGACTCCTCCCAGTGGCACACTGATGCTCTGGGGTTCCGACACAGGAAGCCCCATCTCCCCGCACAGATGGGACGTGGCCCCCAACAGGTTGTGACCCTTGCATCTAATGTTTTCACAACCAGTTAGCTGAAGAGCAGCCTCGTAATTCTAAGAGGGTTCACACATGGTAAAGCGTATCTGCAGCCCTGACCTGCTGCTGGGGCACCTTCGGCTTGGAGAGGACGCTTGGGAAAGCCAGGGGGCACCAGACCTGGGTGACCGTGCTCCAGATCCAGGCTCGGATCTGCTGCTTTTTGACTTTTAGTTTTATTTGACATCTGCATCAGTACATTCAGTGCAAGCAAAACGATTTTCCGTTTGTCTTGTGAATTTTATTCTGAAGTGTTAGCTATAGTCTTCTCTCACTGGGATAATTGCTCTTTATCGTCTTTCTCAAAAGTCAGTTCAGACTAGGGGCAATGTCAGCCTGGGGAGGAAGACAGGACCTACTGTGGCAAGTGAATTTTATTTTTTCCTTCCTTTTTAAAAATTTGTTGTTTTTAGATATACATGACAGTGCAGTGTATTTTGACATATCGTACATCCATGAAGTATAACTTCCCATTCTTGTGTTTGTACATGATGTGGAGTTTCACTGTTGTATATTCATATACAAACACAGGAAAGTTACGTCTGATTCATTCCACTGTCTTTCCTATTCCCGTATCCTCTCCTTTCCCTTCATTCCCCTTTGTCTAATCCAGTGAACTTCTATTCTTTCCTCCTACCCCTCTGAGTGTGTTAGCATCCACATATCAGAGAGAATATTTGGCTTTCGGGTTTTTTTAGGATTGGCTTATTTCACGTAGCAGGATAGTTTCCAGTTACATCCACTTACTGGCAAAAGCTGTAGTTTCATTCTTCCTTATGGCTGAGTAATATTCCATTGTGTATAAATACCAAATTTTCTTTGTCCATTCATCCGTTGAAGGACACCTAGGTTCCATAACTTGGCTATTGTGAATTGAGCTGCTATAAACATTGATGTGATTGCATTACTATAGTATGCTGATTTAAATCCTTTGGATATATGCCAAGTAGTGGGATCATTGGGTAAAATGGTGGCTCCTTTCCAAGTTTTCTGAGGAATCTCCATACTGCTTTCTAAAATGATTATACCAATTTTCAGTCCCACCAGCAATGTATGAGTGTACCTTTTCCACTACATCCTCACCAACATTTATTGTTATCTGTATTCTTGATAATTGCCATTCCGACTGGAGAGAGATGAAATCTCAATGTAGTTTTAATTTGCATTTCTCTAATTGCTATAGATGTTGAAAATATTTTTATATATTTGCTGACCATTTGTATTTTTTTTCCTGTGAAGTGTCTGTTCAGTTCCTTTGCCCATTTATTGATTGTGTGTGTGTGTGTGTGTGTGTGTGTGTGTGTGTGGTGTGTTAGGGTTTTTGAGTTTGCAAATACATTTTTTTAAAAAATGAATATATTTTAAAATTCTTTTTAAATAGATAGGTAGATTGATTGATTTTTTTTTTTTTTTTTTTGGTTCCAGGGATTGAACTCAGGAACATTTGACCACTGAGCCACATCCCCAGCCCTATTTTGTATTTTATTTAGAGACAGGGTCTCACTGAGTGGCTTAGCGCCTCCTAATTGCTGAGGCTGGCTTTGAACTTGCAATTCTCCTGTCTCAGCCTCCCAAACTGCTGGGATTACAGGCGTGTGCCACCATTGCCTGGCCAGATTTATTTAATTTTTTATGTGGTGCTGAGGATGGAACCCAGTGCCTCACTCCTGCTAGACCAGCGCTCACCACTGGGCCACACTGCAGCCCCTGCAAGTGCATTTTAAAGGCCTTCTGAGGCCCTCAGTGTTTACCCATCAACCTGCTTTGTCTGAGTTCTTGGATATTTTAAAATAACACCAGCATTAAAGCAGAAAGACGACCTCTGACATATGCACGCTTCTCACAGCCTGTTTCCAGAGGGGCCTACGAGAACACGCTCCTGAAAGACTTCTCTCTGTAACTCTAGGGAGGATTTTCTTTTAGCTCATTTTTAAAATGAGCTGGATTCTGAATGATTTCCCCTCCACCAGCCCTAGACATCTGAACATGCTCCAAGGTGAAATGAGCCCCCAAAGCCTCATCCTCATTCTGACCTGTCCCCACTGAAGGACCACGTCACGGAAGGACCACATCACGGAAAGCTTTGCTGATGTTGATGTGACATTAAGGAATGTGACGGTTCCATCTTCCTACCCTTCCAATGCCCAGGCAGAAGCCGAGGCCCAGCTCTCCTCCATGGTAGCAGCGTGGGCTCAACCCTCTCCTCCCACTCTGGTGGGCCCCCAGAGAGCCCCTCACCCCCTGGTGGTGTCCCCTCCCCTGTGTGAGGACCTCCTTGGGTCAGAAGTGGGCAGGGACAGAAAAGCCCTTGGCCCCATGTCCTGCAGCTCTCCTTTCCCAGGTGCCTGCTGCCCTTGGGGAGTCAGGGACACCTCCCAGCCTCAACAGTGAGGCTTTGCCCCTAAGTTGACCCCCACCCCACTCTCTGATAGGGCCCTGGACAGTGCCTGGGGCTCCTGGCTAGCTGGTGCCATACCACAGCCACCCTAGGTTCCAGGTTCCCTGTGCCTGGGTCTGTCTTGGTATCTGCCCTCTCTTCTGCAGGTGCTTGGAGGCCATGCCTCTGCAGCTCTTTGCTCTTTTCTGCAAAAGGCAGGGTCATGAAAGTTGAGGACCCTCTGAGCAATGTGCCAAGGACCCCTCCCAGTCTCCAGGTGCAGGAGGCAGACTTGGGAGCCCAGTTCTGCTTCTCCCGGACACTTGGACACCGTGGCTCTGGTGGCAGCCCTGGAGGCACGTCCCCGCCCACCACGGGGGCAAGGCTTTATTATTCTGCAGCATCCTCAGGGGCCACGCCCAGACCTTCTCCAGTCCCTCCAGTACTGCTTATTTTCCTAAACATTTGGTTATGGCTATTAAATCAGCACCTGCTAAATTACCTAGGGAGGGTTCTGCTGCCAGCACCCTGACTGCCATGCGATTGTCACCAGAAGTAATGTGACCTCAGCACCACGAAGCATCCTGGGCCAAGTGAACACCCCAGCTGAGGACTCCAGGGACACACCTGTCCATGGACAGCGGCTCTCTCTACACCACAGCCCGCTGCAGTGAGGGAGAGCGCACAGCGCGGGACCACAGGGCTCCAGAGAGGGTGTTAGAAGGGCTGGGTGTGAGGAGAGGAAGGTCAACGGTTCATTTTCAGAATGTTATTTAGCCTTAAATACAAAACTGGGATGTCAGAAAGGCAGCAGGAGGGGAATAAGCAGAATGGAAATGTGCACACAGTTAACATCAAAACGTGGAAACCCACAGGCCCTGACCAACAGGAGGGGAGAGGAAGGGACCTGCCTCACCCCAAAGGCACTCAAACAAGAAGACTTTCCTGCCACAGGAGAACACAGGGAGGTGGGGACAACTAGAGGTGCATTTCTTTAAACCACCCAGGAGGAGACAGTAAACCTGGGTGATGTTCTGGAAGGCAGTGCACCCCACAGGACTCAGCCAATGAGGAACCAGGGAGGGTCCCGCGGCTCTAGGGGGCAGATGTGAATGCACCCACTCTGGGTGTGCCTGACCACAGGCGCCCGATCTCGCAGGACCGTGTCGAGGGCCTTGCTTCTCTGTCTCTGTGTCTCTCGGTCCATTCTCGGGGCTTGGACAGGTTTGGGTGGGAGTGGAAGGAAGCGAGTGCTCTGCAGGGGCGGCTGAGCGCCCGGGGATCTTGCCTAGAAGGAGGACGGAGGAGGTGAGGCTGGGACTGCCAAGATCCGAGTTGGCTGGGTGGGGTGGTTTCTGTGAGTGGAGGTATTCCTCCCCACGGTATCTGGAAGGACGAGGGGCTCCTGCTTGCCTTTGGCTGTCAGTCGAGTGGCCTCCGTGTTCCTGGACACTTTCTTTGCTCACCAGATCACCAGGGGGAGCCCAGCCAGCTCCCTGATGCCGGCCACTGCTCTCTGCCTGGCAGGCAGACGTGTGTGAGCCTGTGAGGCAGGAGAGCCCACCTACCTGGCCGCCCACGTGGGAAGACCGTGTCCCCAGCGCTGGACTGTGACAGGAGGAGCCTTGGCTGATGAATAGGCCGTGGTGTGCTGGTGGCTGTGTCTCCTGCTTCTGCCCCAGTTCAAGCCCCCAGAGACCCTTTGGTCAGCTGATGGGGATGGACAACAGGTGGCCCAGGAGGGTATAGCACAGCACTGTGGTCCTGCTCAGCCGTGATGGACTGCCTAGAGTATCCCTCACATGCTTATGGCTGCACTGCTGGAGGCCGCTGGTAGGCAGACCTCAGTGTTTAGCCCCTCAGGGCCGCTCAGCTCAACACCGCACTCCTTCCCTAGGCCCCTCACATCCTGCTGGTCCTGGCCATGTTGTCCTAGCTCAGGACCCCTCTGAAGTGCCATCCTAGTTCCAGGGTCCCTCTCCATGGGGCTGGCTGAGGCTGTCAACAGGGTGCCCTACAGCTCAGCCTCCCCTCTGCCCTCCTGCCCCCCTTCCATCCACAGGCGCTTCCCCCAAAGTTCTGCAGCTGCCTCTTTTCCTTCTTCTTCGTGGTACTCGTGCTAAGCAAGTGCTCTACCACTGGCCACATCCCAGTCTTTAAAAAATTTTTTTGTGACACAGTGCCCAGGCTGGCCTCAAACTTGTGATCTTCCTGCCTCAGCCTCCCGTGGAGGGAGGTGTTTGCTATTTGCACCTGTGCCTGATTTCCTCTAAACATCTCTCTCTCTCTCTCTCTTTCTCTCTCTCTTTTTCTCTCTCTCTCAATAGGGTTTGAACCCAGGGGTACCACATCCCCAGCCCTTTTTTATTTTTCGTTTTGATACAGGGTCTCCCTAAGTTGCTGAGGCTGGTCTCAAACTTGTAAACCTCCTGCCTCAGCCTCCCAAGCTGCTGAAAGGAGCAGCATGCCTGGCTAAACAGCTCTAATAGATATCCTGCATGCTAAACCCAGAGTGTCTTCCTGAGAACTTAGCAGCCTTTTCTTTTATGAATTTTAGGTTAAAGAGACAGAGAAAAAGAAAGAGCTAAAGGGTAAAAATAAACAATATTAGGAAGAAAACTAGAAACCTAACCAGAGGTTCTACAATTATTAAAAACGTAGTAAGAGGTTGATATAAATGTTTTGTTCAATACATTTGAAAGGACATTGGATAGGTAGTTTCCTAGAAAATATAAATTAGGAAACTGAGAAGAGAATTTAAAACCTATGACAATTATGGATTGGAGATATAGCTCAGTTTTGCCTCGCACGTACAATCTGTGGCACCACAACAAAACAAAAATTTTCTGCAAATGATGCATTTCAAAGTAATTTGCACAAAATACTGGAAGAGTAGATCATTTCAAATCTTTAACAGAACCTACCAGAGAAAAGAAAAAGACTATTAGATTGTGCATACTGTGTTGTGTGTGTGGTTATGTGGTTTAATGTTGATAACGAACACGAACAAGGGCACTCTAAAGAAAAAACTGACAAGCACATCTCATTGATGGACACAGATGGAAAACTACAAAACACATCTTAGCAAAGCCAAGTCATCACTATATAAAGGTTTGCTTCAAATAACAACCAATTGAGGGCTGGGGCTGTCGCTCAGTGGTAGAGTGCCTGCCTTGCACGTGGGTTCGATCCTCAGCACCATATAAAAATAAGTAAAGCTATTGTGTCCATCCACTACTAGAAAAAATTTTTTTAAAAATAATAGTCTATTGAAGTTAACCTCAGGAATGCAACGTGCTGAGTATACGGAATGCTGCTCTAACGTTACCAAATGGATTGATCTCACCTCCCAGGTGCCATCAGCTTTCAGTTGACAATCTTGTCATCTAAATCAAGTCCTGTATATACAGCTCCTCCAGTGTGGCTTCTCGAGGCCGGTACACCCACGACTCCACGAGGCGGCTTTCCCCCTCTGCCTCCCGCCCGGCTCTGCTCTGGCAGCTGTCCTGTACCATGCGACTGGTAGAGGAGCTCAGGTCCACGCCAACTCTGAAAGCCAGCCGGGCAGATATTGGCAATTCTTTGACAGGTCTTCAGGTCTGCCACTAACTCTCCATGGCTTGGGCCTCACCCTCTGAGCTCTTGGCTCTGTTCCCTGAATTCTTTTTTTTTTTTTTTTTTTTTTTTTTGAGACAGGGTCTCACTAAGTAGCTGAGGCTGGCCTAGAACCTGTGTCATAGTCACTGGATCACAGGTGTACATCACTGTACCTGGCCCCCTGAATCTCTTTTTTAAAAATTTTCTATTTATTTTTTATGGGAGAGAGCACACTTTGTGATCTCACAGTTTCTCAGGCTACTTCCTTTCAACATCTCCTTTCATTTTGTACTGCCCTGCTTTAAAAAAAATGTATATTTTTAAAGTTGTTGATAGACCTTTATTTTATTTACTTATATGTGGTGCTGAGAATTGAACCCAGTGCCTTACATATGCCAGGCAAATGTGCTACTGCTGAGCCCCAGCCCCAGTCCCCTGCTTTGCTTTTTAAGTCCACACTGGTGGTATCTGTGCTGATATAATTCTTTCAAAATCTCTGTGGGCCAGACCCCGGTGATCCACCACTGTAATCCCAGCCTCCAAATGGCTGAGGTGGTAGGACTGCAAGTTTGAACCAGACTCAGCATTAGAGAGCCTGGGTTCAAACCCCAGTCCTGGGGGCAAAGTCTGTGGCCTCCCTGTGATTTCCATTGAGCATTAGAGAAAAGAAACACAGGAAGCCTTTGGGATAAGTCTTTCTCTACCTTGGGCTCCTGCTGGTGTGGCTCCTGCTGGTGTGGCTCCTGCTGGTGTGGCTCCTGCTGGTGTGGCTCCTGCTGGTGTGGCCCCTGCTGATCGGGGCACACCTTCTTTTTAAAGGATCTTTGGTGTGACTGAGGATTACTGTGGGCACCACCTTTGATCTTTCTGAGGTCTCAACAGGAGGTTTTACAGTCATACCCGTAGTAGGCCAATTCCTGGGTTCAGAATTTGTTGGGAAGCCATTTTTTAAATGTAGTGTCTTTCATCATTTGGAGACACTGAGAAATTCCCACCAAGTACTGGTCCCTTTTCAGCAACCTTCCTTTTTATTATTAATTTTTTAAAATTTATATATGACAGCAGAATGCATTACAATTCATATTACACATATAGAGCACGATTTTTCATATCTCTGGTTGTGTACAAATATATTCACATCAATTTGTGTCTTCATACATGAACTTTGGTAATGATGTCCATCACATTCCACCATCATTTCTAACCCCATGCCTCTCCCTTCCCCTCCCACTCCTCTGCCCTATCTAGAGTTCATCTATTCCTCCCATACTCCCCCTCCCTATGAATCAGCCTCCTTATATCAGAGAAAACATTGTTTTGGGGGGGATTGGCTAATTTCACTTAGCATTATCTCCTCTAATTCCATCCATTTACCTGCAAATGCCATGATTTTATTGCTCTTCATAGATGAATGGATAAAAAAATGTGGCATTTATACACAGTGGAATATGACTTAGCAGCCTTGTTGTTCATTTCTCTTTTGCATGTTTACTGTAGGCAGTGAGAGGAAACCAAGTGGTGCCTTCAGCATCTTGCTGGGAGACCTAGAGGGTCGCCCATCTCCAAGGGACTTTCGACTTTCCACAGGTCCAGAGGCTGTGCTTTCTGCCATCAGGTACAGAATCCCTTCCCCTCCAGTTTCCAGTAACACATCCCGGCTTCTTTGTTGCTCCAGGACAACAAGGTCCCTCCAGGGCACCTCAGCCTTCAGCTTCCACACTGCCCAGAAGCAGGTCCTGACGCGGCTGGTATAAAACATAAGCACAGGTCGTCTCCTGGTCCTGCGGGTCAGGGGCCTCTGCAGAGCTGCTGAGCTGGGTGGCCTTTTTGTCAGTGACATCCCACCTTTTTGCCCATGTATTAAAAGAGGGTCACTAGGTCCAGCCCACCCTCGAGGGAAAGGGTTAAACAGGTGTGGGGACCAGCAGGCAGGAATCCCTGTGGACCTCTCAGGGGCTGCCCTGCACACAGACAGGGAGACCTCCAGCAGCAGAGAAGAGGCAGATCACACAACTGAAGCAAGTGTTTTAAACCCACCCAAAGAGTCCGCAGCATCTCGTCGGCCTGAACACCACTCCCTGCGGAACAGCCCGCCCCTGGACAGCCACTTGACACATCCCTGTGGGACTCCAGTGCCAAGAACTGGGAGGTCCTGGAGCAGGGTGCCTGCAGGAGGGAAGCAGCCCCTGGCAAATTCACTCTGGAGTCACTTAGGCCCGTCTCTGAAGAGATTGAGGCGACTGGTGCCTAACACAAGGAAGTTAGAAATTAGAAATACAGGAAGAGAAGGGAAATCCCGACTGCAGGTCTTTAATTTTATGTGGATCTGTACATGTGTGCACACGCACGCCCAGAAAGCTGCTCCCAACGCACTCCTGAGGGTGGAGGAGCTGGCCACGTGGCCCCCTCGTTCATCCAGTTGACTGCTCAGCCAAAAACAGCCCTCAGTCGGAAACTTGGATCCGAGTGGGAGTGTCTGAGGTCATCCCAGGGATCCAAAGGCAGAAATGGCTGCTGGGAATATTTCCCTGGATGGAGCCCTTATATCCATGGGAACTGGAACGCAGGGACACAAACCTTCCCTGGAGGCCTCAGCGCAGGCAGATGGAGAGTCAGAGAGTGGGGGTGTGTGTATGTGTGAAGCGGGGGACCCACTCAGCCACCCTGCTTCCAGTCACGGATGGGGCCAGCTCTCAGGGCTGGGAACAAAATGCTGTCCACTCCCCTGCCAGCTTTCCCTGACCCCTCCCCTCAGCAGGAGGGCAGCTTTGACCGTGACAGTGACTCTGAGGCCTGGAAAGTGCTCCCCTCACTGATGCCTCACCCTCCCTCTCCTCTGAAACAACCCCTCAGAGAGGTGATTGACAGCACCGCCAGGAGGTGGCCGGGCAAGATCTAGGGTGCAGGGGGGGAGCTAGTCAGCAGCTTCTGCCTACCCCATCTCAGGAAGGGGGGGAAGAGAGGGAGAACTGCCGTCCTGGGCAGCAGTAAAGCTCTGACACATAACCTTTTTTTTTTTTTTTTTTTTAGAGGGGGGAGAGAGAGAGAATTTTTTAATATTTATTATTTTTTAGTTCTCGGCGGACACAACATCTTTGTTGGTATGTGGTGCTGAGGATCGAACCCGGGCTGCACGCATGCCAGGCGAGCGCGCTACCGCTTGAGCCACATCCCCAGCCCCACATAACCTTTACAGTAAGAAAAAGTCTATCTTCTATTAAAATACCACATATCAGGGCTGGGTGTGTGGCTCAGTGGTAGAGTGCTTGCTTGGCATGCAAGTAACCCTGGGTTAGATTCCTAGCACCTCCCAAAAGTAAAATAATAAGAAGAACTGGGGATGTAGCTCAGTGGTAAAGCACTCCTAGGTTCAATCCCCAGTACCACCTCCAAATCACATATCATACAAATAAACAGAGCCTCATAACCACTTTACAAATAACTTTCCTTTAACAAATTATTTCAGATCATAGGCATAGTTTTGAGCTTCCTTTTTTATTTATTTATTTTTTTAGGAGATTGCTTAAAATGGCTTCCTAAGTTAAAAAATATATGTATGTTGCAGCTAGGGAGGTAAAATTGTTAATTTGTGCAAGTTTATATAAAGTACTCATTTCAAAGGTCAGTTTTTAACATTTATCATATAATAGAAAAATCTCCTGTTATTATGTGAAAACTATACAAAAACATCCTTGCTGGTTTGCTTGTGTTTCAGGAGCTTTGTCACCGTTCAGCTATGCAGGTATTCAGACAAAACATCTCAACCTGGCCAACACTGGCTCCCCAAAGCACTTCTGCCAAAACACTCCCTACCAGCTGGACACCCTTCCCTCTAGTCACCAGCTTGTTTCCTGGAGAATAACTGGAAGTAGTGTGTGAAAACCTTACGAATTACAGATTTACAGGTAAGTCAGACAGACACTCTAAAAACCATCAACTTCTAAAGCCATTTTTTTTTTAATTTCCAATTTACAGTGGCAGAAATCGATTAGATGCCAGTTACAAACAGGCAGCTCTGAGCTCTTTGTGTGGGCAGTTGTCCCCCTCCAACAATATCTCCTTTCAAACCAACGTTGTGTATGTCATAACTATATTTAGAATAACGCCGAGGAAAATCTTACTGCTGCAATTCCAGGCTGTGAAGGAGAAGGAAACACGAGAAAACCTCCGGCAACGGCACATGTAAAAGTTCAGGTGGCCGTCCTCAATCAAAGCAAACATCAACCGGGTGCTAATCACAACAACACAAGTCCATAGCAAATTCCAATGAAAGAAAAGAAGGGTATTGTCTCCACACAGGGGGAAATGAGCTTTTTTTTTTTTTTTTTTTTTTGGTTTCTTCTTGTAGCGCAGTCAGAGGTAAACAAAGTGGCACAGTTTGGGCCAGGGTTGGGCAGGCAGGCGGCCTGAGCGCCGTCTGAGCTGGTATGCAGAAGCACACACTTGTCTAGGCGTGGGAGCTTTCTTTTAAAAGGCACTGAGCACCGACACTGAGCTTCAGAAGTCACGAAGCGCGACCGACACGGAAGATCACGGTGGCACACTAGCCGATGAACCTCTCGGACGGCCACGTATTATGGGCGTTGACGGGGACGCGGTGCGCCTCCTCCGGCGGGGCCAGGGCCTCCATCTCGCGCACCACCTGCGTGAACACGCGGTCCACCATCATCTTGCTCTTGGCCGTGACCTCCAGGAACGGGCAGCGCCACTCGCGGGCCAGCGCGCGGCCCTGCGCCGTCAGCACCTGGCGCTCGGCGTCCAGGTCGGCCTTGGTGCCCACCAGCACCAGCGGCACGGCCTTGGGCCCCCGCAGCCGGCCCATGCGCTCGCGCAGCGGCCGCACCGCCTCGAAGGAGGCCTCGCTGCACACGCTGTAGAGCACCACGAAGCCGTCGCTGTTCCTGATGTATAGGTCCTTGAGGGTGACCAGGTGGTCCGCGCCCACGGTGTCCACGATCTCCAGAAGCGCGGGCGCCGCGTTCACCTCGATCACCTTGCTGAACAGCTCTTCCACCGACGACTCGCAGCGCTCGGGGAAGCGGCCGCACGCGAACTGTGTGGCCAGCGCGGTCTTGCCCACGTCCATGCTGCCGAGCAGCACTACCCGGTAGCCCTTGGCTGGGCGCAGCACCAGGCCCGCCATGGCCAGGAGCGAGGGGACGCGCGGCCTTAGGGCGCGGGCAATGGCGCGCGGAGGCGAGGGCGGGCAGGGGGCGGGGTGGGTTAGGGGGCGGGCAGGGGGCGGGGAGGGCGGACACGGGGCGGGGTTGGAGGGCTCCCCCGGAGGCCCCGCAAACGTCTTCTGGGGCCCAGCAGGGGTGGGCACCTTCCCTGGCGCCTGGACCTGCTCCCGCCCGGCCTGGATCTGCCCCTCGGGTCGAGGTGCACCCACCCACCCCAGCCACCCAGACCGGAGGGCCTGGCTCTCCGCCTCTTGCCTCCCGCGTTTCTCTCAAGTCTCGCTCCGCCCCGGCCCGGCGTCCTGGAGGCGGCCAGCCCCACCAGTCCCTTCTCTAGGCCTCCCCTCGTCCCCCAGCCTCCGGTCTTGGGTAGATCCCCCCGGAGCTGTCAGGCCCTTCTCAGCCTTCCCCTCATATGCCGCCCACAGGTCTGCTGGGGCCCCTCAGTCAGTCCCTGGCCCTGCTCTGCTTACTGGGGGAGCCCCTCTGTCTGCGGATCAGAAGGTAACCTGATTCCTTCCAGGCCAACCCAGGAAATTCAGGGATTTCTCCAGCATTCCAGATGCAGCCTGGTGGACCTAGCCAGGCTGCCGCTCAAGGTCAGGCCTGGCTGGGCCTGTAGCTGAGGCCCTCCGAGCAGGGAGGACCCCAGGCTGAAGGGCAGGTGAAGGAGGAGCCAGCCAGGGAGCTTCACACGGAGGGTCCCTAATACCTTGCACCCTTGAAGTCCCTGAGCAGGGACCTGGGATCTTCATAAACTGTCAATCACAGCCTCCCCAATTAAACCCTCCCAGGTTTTCCACTGTGCCCTCCTGATAAAATCAAGAATTTTCACTAGGGCCTAAGAGTAGAATGACCAAACCCAGGTCATTTTTGGAAGTGCAAAGAGTGCATTCAACAGTGGCTGTGGTCACCACCCACCTCCTTAGGTCCCTTCTACTCCAGTTGGATAACCTACTAGTCCTTGATTTCCTAGCACCCTGAGGGCAGGGCCCCAACTGCTAGGATTGTTTTCCTAAGCTCCTCTGCCCTGGCCTGGTGCAGAAGCAACTGCCTTAGGACCTTAAGAGCCCCAGGGTGCCCTAGTTGAGAAAGCCTGCACAGCCCTTTCTCCAGTGTGGAATATCCCTCAAGCTACCCTGGCTTCCTCCTGTGCAGCCTTGTCAAGAAGGGCCCCAGCAGGGGTTGAGGCCACTGTCCTGACTCCTGGGTGACAGAGGCTCAGGGGCAAAATTTTAAGTGCCCACAGAATACATCCTGCATAGCGGTGTTTGTGGTCAGCCACAGAATGTGCTTTCCTGTGAACACTGCAGAGAAGGTGTTGGTGTACAATCAATCCGTCATACATTGGCGATTACAGATAATGTGGTTTCTTAAAAAAAAAAAAGTAATCTTAAAGACTTTCTCAGATTGCCAGGTAACAAAACTAGGGCTCAATCTGATAAATGAATCACCGCAAATGTTCCCTGGAGAAACACAAGTTTGGTTTCAGCTACTTCCCACAAATGCTTTCAAAGAACACAGAGAATCCACAGCCCAAAATGTCACAGAGCACAAGAAAATTGCTGAGTGAGAACCACTGGGCTGTGCAGCCACAGCCATAGCTGGAAAACTGCAGCACTGGTATTATCAGGCTCGAAATAGTTACATCTTATGTGTTTAAAGAAATAAAAAAGAAACAAAGTAACAACCACCAGAGAGCAAGAGACTGGGGGGGGGGCGAGTAATTTGAAAGAGACCCCTCCCCTCAAAAAAATCCTTCTAGGAATGAAAACTATGAAAATTTTCTATTTTAATTCATGTAATATGTCCATTGTTATGTATGATGTTGTGGTATAATAAGGAATCTACATTTGAGGCATAAATTATCCAGGGGCCTGTGCCTGGGAGGGGTCTGGGAGCTGGAACTTGGGAGGCCCAGAGCAACGTCTTTTAAGAAGCCAGCGTTCCCAGTAGTCACCACCAGCACCAGATGATGTGTCTTCCCAGCAGCAGAGCTGCCCATTGTCACTGGAGAGGGGTCCAAGAAGTCCCCCAGAAGGGAGAAGGGGATCTCACCTCACCCTGGAAGGAATTTCAGGAAGTGTCAAAGAGGCATTAAAAAGGATTTTTTAAAAAAGGAAAGCAGATTTCTTCAGGAAAGCATCAGTAGAGCAGGACACACACTCAGAAGGAGTGAACTGTGCTTTGGGGTCTTGGGCTCTTTTTTTAGAGGAAATGTGGTAAACAATGCCATGAGAAGTATGTGGGAGTGACATCCTCCAGCCGCTCAGCTCTCCTATTGATGGACTGGGGTCTGGTCTTTCAGGGAGTCTGGGTTAGGGCATCTAGTTAATAGATGATGTTTGGCATACACCTGTATCATAAGTCTTTAACAGCATTTTCCCTTAGCTTTATTTAGTCTGAAAAAAGTGCTTGTGTAAGCCAGCAATGTATGTAAGCATGAATCATCTAGACTGGATACTCTAAGATGCTTGGCTTTTTAAGAATTTAGGAATTTATGTTAAGGAAAACAGGCATGGAAAGTAAAGGTAAGGGTGTTTATGGAGCTTCTTAGAGTAAAAATTGCAGTTTTATGATTTGGTCCTGTGAGCAGCTGGGACACTTCTCCAGGTCTATGGTGGCCTCCAGGTTGCACTGTCCTGACATCCAACACCAGAGGCCAGCTCTGCCTGCTCACCTACCGAGCAGGACTTAAGATGAATGTGTAGCTCACCAATTAAGCAGGACTCCATGAATGTGCTGCTTTGATGCTTTAGGATGTCTGATTACACCATAATTGCAAACTTTGGTCCTAAAGATGAGTCTGAATTCTACAAGCCCCAAGAGAGTGCACTTTCCTATCTCACAAGCCAAGATAGATAAGTAATTCAGCTTTGTCTTTTAGCCCATGTTCAAAACCTCGCTGCTCTTCACACAGTGTGAGCTGAAGTTGTGCACCAACAAGGAGAAGGACCTCCAGAAGCCACCAGGCCTGTGTCTCCCAACAAAGCCTGTACCTCAACGGATGCCTTCATGATTTGGGCCATGACGCAGAATAAAAAGATGTTCATGCCAGGTGTGGTGGTGCACGCCTGTAATCCCAGCTGAGGCAGGAGGATGGTGAATTCAAAGCCAGCCTCAGCAATTTAGCAGAACCCTGTCTCAAAATAAAACACAAAAATGGCTGGGGATATGGCTCAGTGGTTATTAAGCACCCTGGGTTCCATCCCTGGAATGAAAGAAAGGAAGGAAGGGAGGGGGGAGGGGAGGAAGGGGAAGTTTGCCATGCTCTGGCTGTGATCCACCAAGCAGAATTTAAAGAAAAATTTCCAAGCATTAAGGCAAAATCTAGTTCCTCCACAGTTTTTCCATGGTTGGGACACCCTAACTGTGATGGGTACTTGTGATCGGAGCACCCCTGCTGGGGATCTTGTGGTCCATCTCTTCCTACATGTGGGGACAGCAGGAAGGCAGCACTGGCCTCTGAAGTCAGCAGTGCACTCAGTGTGTGCCCTGCTCCAGGGCAGGCCCAAAAGGTGATCTTCTCCGCCAGCCCCTCACAGGCTGGGGATTTCTATGTGAAACACATGCCAGTAAGTGCTTCTTTGTCCAGGTGACCATAATTTGGAACCCTGAGTTTTCACCAGGCTCAAGGAGATGGTAAAAGGACAATAGTAGTCAGCAGAACCAATGAGACGTGGCCAAAGATTCTTTTATGCCTGAACCAAGACATGAAACAAAAGAAATGCTTTAAATTTTTCTAAGTGCTCCCCTGTGGCTAATCTGCACCTTTGTCTGATGCACGCTCTGACCTGCCACGTCCTGCGAGTCCCACGTGTGGCTGGCTGGGTGCTGCCCTTGGGGATTGCATCCTGCCACGTGTGAAGGCAGTATTCCTTTCTTGTGCCCTGGGCCAAACCCAGGGTCCATTACCTTGTCGGCTTCCTGTTTCTCCCCACAGTCACACACACCAACTGTGAAAATGTCTTCATGCCAGAGTTATATTTCCTTAGGCATAGAGAAATTGAAAATGGCCAAAATCTGGAACTATAGATTTATGTCCACCTCTGACATTTTTTCTGATAAATTAATGTCTAAATTGGGGCAAGAATCAGTTATTGAGAAGGAATATGTGAGAGAATATATGTGTATGCGCTTGTAAGTATAAGTCTGCAATCTGTTGTTTGTCACATATATTTTCTTAGCTGCTGAAGAGAAAACATCCATTCCCCTTTTGAAAATATTTCTATTTCCAGAGTTGGAACTTATTCTTAAGTTATACTTGATAGAAAGAGTATTTTTATTCAAAACACATCAACCGTTCTAATAAGCCCTTTTGTAAAAACCAAACTCTAGGAGACACAAGTGCCTGGTGGATCCTGTTGAAGTCCTCTAGGGCAACTGTGTCACCAATTCTGCCCACACAGGAGTGATACAGGAAAAAGGGCACTCATCTGGATTGCTTTAGTTCTCCTGCCTTAAATAAATCCCAAACTCAAAAAGCATTTGAGGTGAATGTCATTAAATGGATTGGAATGTGCCTCTTTACAGCTAAAAAAAAAAAAAAAAAGAAAAAAATAGAAAAAAACTCATAGATACATTTATGTTAAAAAAGAATACTGAGGAGTATATCCATGCAGATTTATTTCTGAAGATAGCTTCAATGCAAATTAATCAGTATACTTTTTCCAAAGTTCCCCCAAATGGCTTAGGATTCCATAAATAGAACAAATTAGATTCTACCCCCAAATATTCATAAGTAAATCCCACTGCTCTTAAAATAAGGCAATTGTTCCTGGTACTCTGTAAATGGAATCTTACCTAGTGAATGCTGATGAAACTCCAATTTTTAGAGGTTATCTCCATGCATATGAGTAAGTGGAGATGGAAATCACTACCATCCAGTCATTGCATAGTAGGGATTGATTGGATAGGTGTAGACAGTCAATCAAGATATTTTTCACCGGGGCTGGGGATGTGGCTCAAGCGGTAGCACGCTCGCCTGGCATGCGTGCGGCCCGAGGTTCGATCCTCAGCACCACATACCAACGAAGATGTTGTGTCCGCCGAGAACTAAGAAAAAATAAATAAATGTTAAAATTCTCTCTCTCTCTGTCCCCCTCTCTCTCACTCTCTCTTTAAAAAAAAAAGATATTTTTCACCAAAGCAGATTACTTTAGCATTGAAATTCCCAGGCTATCTGTGTTGATAAATTTAAAAATTGTTAATTTTCTGTGTAAACATGAAGACAACATGAGATTAGAGAAATATTTTCCTTCAGTTAATTTTTTTAACACAGGGGTATCACAGTGGAGAACCTAGACTATGCTACCTGTGTTTCAAAATAATGCAGTTCACCTAACTTTCAGCAGAACATAAGTTTTGCATATTCTAGGTATAAAAAAGTTTAAAGATGTCTTAAAGAAGACTAGCGTCTTTGGGGGCACTTATAGCTATATTTTACTGCAAAAAAAAAGTGGGAAAAGATATATTTAAGTGTTTTAGACAAATTTAGGTCAATCCAGATGAAATGTTTAATTTCAGTTACTGTGAATTCTTTCGATTAGTTCTTTGCTTTTTAAAGAAACAGTTTTCATTTTGTTAAAAAAAATTAGCTAGGAGGAGTTATTTAAAAATCCACAGAGAGGGCTGGGGTTGTGGCTCAGCAGTAGAGCACTCACCTAGCACATGCAAAGCCCTGTGTTCAATCCTCAGCACCACATAAAAATAAATAAATGAAATAAAGGTATTGCATCCAACTACAACAAAAATTTTTTAAAAATCCATGGACAGGGTTAAAAATCTTCTATAATATATTTTAATGTATATTTTTGGGAAAGATGCTATGTTGCCAATTATTATGTAAGAAATCTTAAATCTACAAATTTGTAGATGCACAACAAAAGATTTTTTAAGAGAGAGAGAAGAGGAAAAAAATCACCTTTTATTTGTTTGGATCTCACTGTCAAAAGTATTATTTAGACCAAGAAATCCTGTGCTGATGAAAACTGATCCCATATTGAGTGAAGGTCCTTAAGTATTTTGGAAGTGTTTCTAAAAAATTACCATTAGCAGGACCAGGTGGCACACACCTGTAATCCCAGCAACTCAGCAGGAGGATCGAAAATTCAAAGCCAGCCTCAGCAACTTAGGGAGGCCCAGTCTCTAACTTAAAAATAATAAACAAACAAACAGATAAATAAATAAATAAATATGGCTGGGATGGTTAAGTACTCATGGGTTCAGTCTTGGGTACCAAAAATAAATAAACAAGTAAAGGGCATTTTCTCCCTTAAAAAAAAGTTGCAATTTCCCCCCTCCCTGTTAGTATTCTTTCCACCCAGGCTTTTTTCTTCTGTACTCCCTGAGCACCCCCCCACCCCCCACACACTGTCCCTGTCCCCAGACTTCTGTCCCTGAAGCCTGCAGGGCAGTGACAGCTTGGCCTGCTCCCCTGCAAACTTCAGCCCCTCCTGCGTGGGCCTGATCTGCCCCAGCCCCCAGGGCTGCCCCGTCCTGCCCTCCCCCATGGCCCATAGCTTCCACCACCCACAGTCCACGTGGCCCCCAAGGACAGCAGGACGCTAGACAGCAAGCCATGGCAGGGGTGGGTGGCCAGCAGTGACAATGGATGCCAGGAGACAGGGCTAGAGTTGGGGACACTCAAAGGTTGTGGGGACCTAGGAGTGGAGAAGGAGGGCGCTTCCTGAAGATTGTTCTGGGGGATTTTGTAGAAGAACTGGGTGGCAGTAAACTTCTGGAGCCATTTGGGTACTTCAGGAATTTCTCTTTGGGTAAGGTTTTGTTCTTGTTTTTTTGTTTTTTGTTTTTTTGGCACAGAGGATGGAACTCAGGAGCAGTAACCATGGAGCCACATCCACAGCCCTTCTTAATTTTTAATTTTCATTTTGAGACAGTGTCTTGCTAAGTTGTTTAGGGCCTTGCTAAGTTGCCCTGGCTGGCCTGGAACTTGTGATCCTCCTGGCTTAGACTTCCCAGTTACTGGGATTACAGGCATGCGTCACCAGGCCTGGCTGTTCTTCAAGTATACAGTTGGCCCTTCATATCTGCAACACAGATTCTACCAACCTCAGATAAAAAATATTCAGGAAAAGCCCCTCTGTTTGTACTGAACATGTATGGGCTTTTTATTCTTTTCATCATTCCCTAAACAATATGGTGTAACAACTGGTTACGTAGCGGTTACGTCATATCAGGTCTTCTCGGAAAGCCAGAGGTGAGCACACCAGAGGACACACCTAGGCTTCCTGCAGATGCTGCACCCATGGAACAAGCAAATGCAGCATCCAAGGAGCCCGTCCCCTGGGGACACCAAGGACGATTGCACAACCGCAACATATATGTGAAAAGTTTCAAAAATATGTGTATGTATGTGAGTGTGTGTGTGTGTGTGTGTGTGTGTGTGTGTGTGAAACTTACACTTGATCTTTGCCATGGTTTCTGACACAAGAGCACACAAAACCTTTGGGGTTTCCAACTGGTGCCTGAGAGGAGCTGCCCACCTTATCCAGAGCCCCACCCTGGGCCTTAAGCCCTGGAGGACTGAGCTCATCACCCAGGCAAAGGGTCCCATAGTCCCTCCTGTGTACCTCCATGGAAACCTGCTCAAAGGGATTTGGAGAACTCTTGGGTTGATGCAGATGGTCCTATGATAGGGACCCTCCAGATGTGCCCTGAGTGCTGCCTCAGGGACTAGTTCTCCTTTATACAAGGTGGTAAGTGTAAGGAAAGTGCATCCCCATCTGTCCTTGAGCCTGTACAGCAGATCATGGAACCAGAAGGGGACTAATGCAGTGGGTCAGAAGTATGGTTAGAACTCACTCTGATCCGCAGTAGGGGAATATGGGGTCTGCGCCACTCAAACTTGAGTGGCAGGTGGCTAGGAATGGGAGCTGGAGCAAGGCTGTTGTCAGAGTTGTGAGAACAGTTGGTCCTTTTGAGCAGAAGCTTGAGGCAGCTGGAGATTACCCAGAGCTGCAGTAACCCGGGGCCGGTGACCCGGGGCTGGTCCTCACTGGAGCCAAAGGCCCTCCTGTGGTCAAGCAGGCTTTAGGCGTCCACAGAGCGTCTCAAGTTGAGAGTGGGCTGATTTGAGCCTGTTTACGGTTTTTTTGGTTTGGGTTTTGGTTGTTTTAGAAATTTTTTAAACCATAGATAAAAGCCAGCCGAATCCACAGGGGTCGGGACCCCACCACTCTTGCCACAATATGATTAAAGTGCCAGCCCTACCACAGAGCCCAGGCCTTGCTTTCCACACCCACTGCACCCAGGAAAGGCACTGTGACTGCACGGTGTGCCGAGGTTCACGGTCCACCCCTCCCCAGCAATGAGGTCCTCACAGTGGGTTAGAAGGGCATGTGACCTCTCCAGAAATCCTGCCCCATGTTCTGCTATCTGGGGTCACTTCTAGTGCCAACTCTCTGCATTAGACTGGGACATGCTTTTGTGTGCAAGTTGTGTTTGGAAGTGGTCTCAGGGGTCAGGAAAGGGGACCCTGGGAAAAGAAGCACAGAGAATCCATCGCCAGGGTGCATTGTAAGTTGGGCACTGGGTAGGATGTGCCCCAGAATTGCCCACTGGACACCCATAAAATGGGAGCTTTCGTCCACTGGCATCCAGGCCAGTGCCACCTGTGTCTGGCATGCAAAGGTGCGGCTGGCCGAGGGAGCTTCGGAAGCCCTGGCAGCATGCAGACCCAGAGCAGAGGGCGGGGACTGACAGGCCACTCCTGCACTCCAGTTGTCGCTGCAGCCATGGCCAGAGCACAGGGTGGAGATGACAAGGGCACCGGAGACTCGGGGCTCACAGTTTATAGATGCATATTATCTGCAATCCGTGGCAGACACACTCCTGCTGTTCTGCTAGACTGAGAAGCAAAGGAAACACAAAGGGCATCTGACCTGCTGAAGTGCCTGGCGTGGCTCCCTTGGGTGACATGAGGCAGTGGTAGCCCAACCAAGCTGCCTGATCCCACGGGACATGAGGGTCGGTTAACTTAGGCCTTTTTATTGGAAACGCCTATTGATTTTCTCCATCTCAGATAAACCCCTGGGATCTCTCTCCCTTCTCGTTGTTCCTCTTGTAATTGGGGGTGATGGGTTTCCTATGGATGAGCTGCTTTGTATTTCTGGCCTCGTCCCTTACCACTCTTCTCTTCGCCACCTTCTAGACACCATGACTGTCTGAAAGCTTGCCTGGCAGGGATCTGCAATGTCCCCCAGAAGGCTCAGTGTTGAAAACGTGGTCTCCATGCAGCAGGGTTCAGAGGTGGGGCTGGCAGGCAATGATTGGGTGAGGAGGGCTCTAACCGAGAGGTGGGTGGACTTGTGGGAGGTGGGGCCTGGTTGGAGGAAGCGGGTCACTGGTCGTATGCCCTGGAAGGGTGTACCTCATCCCCAGTCCCTTCCTCTCTCTGCTTCAGGCTGCCATGAGCTGAGCAGCTTTCCTCGGCCACAGCTTTCCGCCACGGTGCAGCGGGCCAGCCACGGACGGAGCCCTCTGAAACCACGAGGCAAAATGGGTCTTTCCTCCTCTGAGTTGTTCTTGTCAGGTGTTGTGGTCACGGCAACACAAAGACGACTAGCACTGTTTCATTACCGTGCCTGGCTGTGACCATCTCAGAAGCCTGGCCGGTTCTCCTCCTGGGCTGCTTTCCCTGGGGTCTGCCTGGCTCACCCCTCACTGAAGTCAGGTCTCTTGCTCAAACTTACACAAAGGAATCTCCCCTTCACTGAGTGTACAGGAAGAATAGTGTCCCCCTAAAGTCCACATGCTGAAATCCTAGCCCTCACTACTCCAGAAGGTGAACAGATTTGGATAGAGAATCATTGCAGATGCAATTAGTTAATGCCTGAACAGGGGGGTCCATACTCCAAAATAACCAGTGTCCTTACAAACGGGGAGATCTGGAGACAGACGGAGGACACCTGTGAAGGTGGAGGCAGAGATCAGGGCGATGCTCCTACAAGCCCAGGAAAGGTGGCTGGCCGACGCCCAGAAGCAGGAGAGAGGCCTGGGGCAGGTCCTCCCTCCCAGCCTCGGACTCAGACCCTGCCCACACCTCCACCTCAGGCGTCCAGCCTCTGGAACCTCGAGATAATCCATTTCTGCATCAGACCGTGGGGTTCAGTTGAGGCAGCACAGGACATCAACACGTGGACCCGTAAGAGGGTCACCACAAACCAGCCCTTTCTGTCCTGTCCTGCTCTTCTTCTCCGACTTCTTCTGTGACTTTATTGTTCAGGTCAATGGTGTCTTCACTGCAGCGTGGCTCCTGGGAGGTGGTCCCCAGTGCACCTGCAGCATCTGGCACGGCGAGAACTTGGAGCTCTGTGGGATCTCTTGGTTGGAAAACCTGAATTTGTCCCCACACAGGTGAACAATTAGGGAGCAGTTGGAGCAGAATGTGGATTTTGCACTTTCTCACGTCATTTGGTTTTTGAGAATTGCCAGAAAACGTCACCAGCAAAACCAAAGCACATGGGAACCAGAAACATGCACACCTGCCACCTGCCTGCTGTCCCAGACTACCCTGGGCTGTGACCCACACCCACACACTCTGGGGTCATCTTCCTCCCATGACAGTCTCACAGCTGTGGCCTTGTCTACTCCAGCAGCAAATTCCTGGTCTTTTCATGCTCAGCGTAATACTTTATTTTTTTGTTTTTGGTACCAGAGATTGAACCCAGGGGTGCTTAACCACTGACTGCATCCCTAACCCTTATTATTTTTTATTTTGGGCAGAGTCTTGCTAAGTTGCTGAGGCTGCCCTCAAACTTGCAATCCTCTGGCCTCAGTCTCCTGAGTCGCTCTGATTACAGGCATGTGCCACAGTACCTGGCTTTATTGTAGTATTTAAGAATTTTTTTTTCAGTATTGGGAACCCAGGGCCTTGTGAATGCTAGGCAAGTACTCTACCACTGAGCTATATCCTCAGCAAATTTCTTTAAAATATAACATATAAAACAGTTCTACCATTTAAAAAATTTTGATTTGTAGATAGACGCAGTATCTTTATTTATTTTTATGTGGTGCTGAGGATCGAACCCAGTGCCCCACACATGAAAGGCAAGTGCTCTACCACTGAGCTACAACCCCAGCCCCCATTTCTACCTTTTTTTTTTTTTTTGGTACTGGAGATTGAACTCAGGGGCACTCGACCACTGAGCCACATCCCCGGCCCTATTTTATATTTTATTTAGAGACAGGGTCCCACTGAGTTGCTTAGCACCTCACCATTGCTGAGGCTGGCTTTGAACTCCTGATCCTCCTGTCTCAGCCTCCTGAACTGCTGGGATTACAGGCATTTACCACTGCACCCCGCTCAGATCTTTTTATTAGGTTTCTCCTTTTTAAAATAATGTGTCACTGATGAAGTGTTTTGAGCATCCTGCCCCAGCTGCATTTTCCCCTGTAATTGCTGTGGTTTTACTGGTACAATTTTGCATCGTATGGTAAATTTTAGGAACACATACATTGTATCATAGGTAAACTGGCTGTTTGTTGAGTGCCTTCATGAATTAAACCCCAATTTATCTGGTAGATCATTTTTATGGTATACTAATGAAATACATTTGCTAATTGCAAGTTGAAGCCATTCGTACCTGAAGGGCTGTGTATGCAGCACAAGGTAGGAAGGAGTGAGCAAGTGACAGTCTCATCCTTCTTGCTTGTGCAATGCAGACCCTCATGTTGGAGGCCATCAGGAGACTGGGCCTTTCCACCCACAAGGCTGCTGCCTGGGAAAGTGAACTCTCCCATGGGGTTCGAGAAAACCACACAGGAGTGCCAGCCTTTGACCTGCCCAGGCCTGCCAGCCATCAACTCTCTTATTATGGGCTGCAGCTGGGCAGCCATCAGCAATGACCCACAATCTCTATGCCCTGGGTTGATCCCAGCAGTCCCTTGTAGGTGGCCGAGGAGGCACGGCTGCATTCTTTCATGTAACTTGAGGGGCTTTCTTGGCCTCAGCCTCTCTCTTTCAAAGCCGAGCGCAATCTGAGGTCTGTAGAGCTCCAGAACCCTAGGACCCCGCATCCGTGGGAACTGCAGCCCGAGGCCCCAGGCTGCCTTCTCTTGAACTGACCAACGTGCCCCACACCCAACCTGAAAGGTGGCAGGGAGTTGAGGCTGTGTATGGGAATGGGTGGCTTTGTCAGAGATGATGTTGGAGCCAGCGGTCTGCACCTTCCTGCTCCTGCCCAGGGATAGACAGCCCAGTAGGAGCTGCCCCTTGCCATCAAGGTCAGCTCACACGCTTTCGGCAGGTGGCCAATGACACACCATAGCACAGGTGCATCCTTCCTGGTCTCTTGACCTGGTCTCCTTCTAAAGGCCTCCAGCTCCTTCCTGAGCCTTGGGCAAAGGAAGACTCTCTGCCCCCAGCTCTCTTCCCAGCTGGGAGGAGCTGGGACCCTATCCCTCCAGGCACAGAGAGGGCGTGGCCAGCCTGGGGAACAGCTGCTGCATCCAGAGAGCAGCTGCTTGAGCCTCCAGGGAGCAGCACACAGAGAGCCACTATGTTGACCACTGGAAACACCCCAAACAGGCCTAAGCTGCGTGGACAAATGGGGACGTGACAACTGCAGGGCCGCAGATTGTTTCCTCTCCGGCAGTTAAGTAGGCTGGGGAGTGTAGAAACTACTAGAAATTCTGGATGAAGCTGCAGAATCCTGTTCTGCAGCAGCTGCAGCTGTGGAGAAAGGAAGTCCCCAGAACAAGGGAGTCACTGAAAGCCCGGGAGGTCACTGAGGCTGAGCCTCAGCCTTCAGAGGCAGAAGGAAGACCAGCACACAGGGCGGTGTCCTGCGGAGGACTCGTGTTTAGGGCACATGGAGGAGCGCAGAGGCCCTTCCACGGAGGTCCAGCTCCCAGCAGCTGCTCTTGGCTCCCGCCTGCCCTATCTCTCCTGGGCTGCTGCACACTGCTGTCAGCTAGGACGCACAAACCCTCCCTTCCCGCACTCCCTGGTCCCCTTATGAAGGAAGGTCGCAGCCAGGAGGGTGCCTGCAGGGAACACTGTCCACAACAAAGACCAGACTCCAGTCACTTCCATCAACACAGGAACTTTGGTCACCGGTGTCTTTTTTAGACCCACTGATGGCAATTCGTACTGCCCCCCCACCCCCCAGGGAGATAAGGGTCCACTCTCCAGAGGGGCTGCTTTTCTGAAACACCGGGCATTGAAGCGCCCACCTGTTGGGGACCCACATACTTGCACTGAAGGCAGGAGCTGCCAGCTCCCAGCAGTGCCAGCCTGCTGGCAAAGATGCTTCTCCCTCACTCTGCCTCTGACTCCCAGGCAGCAGGGGAACAGCCTCCTCCCCTATACAGGAAGGAGTTTGCCCTCATTGCACTCTAGACAGAGTGGCCACCGTCCAGAAAGCAAATGGCATGGCTGGGCTGGGGCTCAGTGGTAGAGCGCTCGTCTACCACGTGTGAGGCACTGGGTTCCATCCTCAGCACCGCATAAAAATAAATAATAAATAAAGTAAAAGTATTTATAAAGATAGAGAGCAAATGACAACAAGTACTGGAGACAGTGTCAGGAAATAGGGACACTTTTGCACTGTTGGTGGGACTGTAAATTAGTGCAGCCACCATGGAGGTCAGCATGGAGGTTCCTCAGAAGACGAGGCAGGGAACCACCCAGGGCCCAGCCATGCCACCCCTCGGTGTTGATCCTAGAGACACAAAGTCAGCAGGAGCAGTGACCCACGCAGACCCGTGTTTACAGCACAGTCACAGGAGCCCAGCGGGGGGCCAGAGGCAGGACTCTGGCTCCCATTCTCCTTTGTCCCCACTGGTCCTAGAGTCCCATGGGGGCCACACAGGAAGAGGGGGCAGGAGAGGGGTGGGCCTGGGATAGTCCCTCTTGGCCATCTCCTCACTCTCATCCACAAGACTCTGAGCCAACACCAGAGGGGTCTCCTGTCTCCATCCTATCCCAGAATCTTTCCAACCCCCTTCCTTGTCACTCTGGCCCCAGGGGGATGGTCTAGGGGCTGTGTCCAAGCCTGGACGTGGGGTCTCCCATGGTGGAACAACCAGACAGCAGAGCCCCTGGGACCCAGGAAGAGGAGGGGCAAGGCCTGGGTCTGGGGACCCCAGGTGGATGGACCTGGCACCAGGGAGGGGCACAACAAGGTCGGGTCCACAGGGGCAGGCCAGGGAGGATTGGGGGCCCCTGCATCCACCCGCCACCTCCCCTGCCAGGGCCACTGCTCCAGCGGGTCCTCCCTCTGCCCACCTGGAGGGAGGAGGCTCTGCCACACCCCTGGCTGCATATTCTGGTAAGACCACCTTCAGTGGGGCCTGACCAGGTCCCTGCACAGTGGCCTGGACCACCGTTGGGCACGGCAGAGCCCCTGACAGCCTGGGGGACTGTAGCCACCAACCTGTGTGCCAGTCAGCACACTTTCTGTCCAGGGACTCTGTAATGCCTCAGGCTTCATGAGCACTCAGCTCCTGGTCAGAGCATGAGAACAGCCAGGCCACACACAGGGAAGCAGGCTGTGCTGCAGTAGAACTGTGTCTGCACAGCAGGCTGAGGCCAGGCTGGGCCAGCTGGAGTTCTCTGGGCCCTGAACAGTCTCATGCAAAGGTCTTCATGGACAGGGTCTCCATGTTCTTGGATAGATACCTAGGACTCCGGCTGCTCTGTAGAGAGCAGGTGTACTGTGACTTTCTGGACCTCTGGACATTTCCCACAGGCGTGGCACCCTGGGACGGTCCCCATGCCAAGAGCTCGGGCTGCTGCTCTCTTGCTTGTCTTAACCCTTCCAGCTTTGGGCAGGGCCACCTCGGTGGGTTTTGGTTTGCACGACCCTGGTGACAGAAGGGGCTGAGCAGGTGCTCAGGAGAGGGGTGAGCGCTTGGTGCTGTGCTGCACAGGCCTTGGTGCCTCTTCTGTGCAGGCTCAGTTGTCCCAGGGCTCCTGGGTCCTGCTCTGGCTGTGTGCAGTTTGGAAGTCAGCCCTGGGTTTCAGGAGATGTGTGCATCAGGAGTTGGGAGGGAGGCGTCTGCTCCCCTCAGGATGGTGTCTCTGTGGGCATCTGCAGGCTGTTGCTGAGCTCCAGGACCTCCAAACAGTTGTTTTTATTTGTCTAGAGTTTACAGATGTTATCACACAATCCCCCCACCCCACCCCCGCCCACAGTACTGGGATGGAACCCTAGGCCTCACATGCTAGGCAAGTCTCTACCGTGGAGCTACATCCCTAGCCCTTTTTTTTTTTTTTCCGGGGGGGGGGGGAGTGTCTCATTGAGTTGCCCAGGTGGCTTTGGACTTGCTGTCCTCCTGTTCAGCCTCCTTCGTCTCTGGGATCACAGATGTGCACTGCTACTCTAGGCCTCACAGATTCTTTCTTCTGATAAGACCTATTCGGCCATTACCTCAACTAAATGAATCTCCTTTATCTTGGTACCGGGGATTGAACCCGGGGCTCTTCACCACTGAACCACATTCCCAGACAAGTCTTTGTAGAAATCCCATATTAAAAATTGTTTCTTGAGGTTTTATTTAATTGATTTTCTATATGGAAAGGACATTTCAATTAGATGAATTAAAGATAGTGTTCAATTCACATTTTTGGCAAGAGACTCTATGGGTGATGGATGCCTCATTGTGGAACAGATCAGGACATCCATGCCCAGACATCCTGCCTCCCAGCCACAATGCTATACATCACCGAGTTGATCTTAAAGCAGGAGATGGAACCATCTTTATTCACCAGCTGGTCATCTGGGTCTACCAGCTGGTGGGCCAAGGAGAGAGCTGCAAGTCTACTCCCTTTGACCTCCTCCCAGGGTTAGAGTACACCTTTTTTTTTAGCTCAAAATCATATTAATCATAAGTGGCTGTTGCTATGATTCAAAACCATAAACGAACATTATGACATCTAAAATCATAAACAGAATGGGAGGTGGATCTAAATGACCCTAATTGAGCACCAGCTAAAGAATGGTTATCAATGTCTAGACAATCATTCTCTGACAGGGTACATTGTCCAAGAAAAATAGGAACCAAAAAGAGAACAATTTTACATTGTATAAGAACAGAAACATTTGTGTTTCTAAGCAGGGCGTGCTGAGAGGCTCGCAATGGCAGAGGTGGAGTTTTCCCATGGGAGAAGCATTTCTTACACCACATGGAGTCTCAGGGCAAAATGGAGCCTGTTTGGTCCTTGTCCACAGAGCCAGGCCTAAACAACAGGTTAGCTGATGGTTTTAGCAGCTGTCAGTGATCCTTGTCTGAATCAATTATTGTATTGAAGCATTTAAATTATAATTTTCTAAATCTGTCATTCTGTCAAATGTCAAAGTACAACTTTCCCTACAAACTACAATTCTTCTTCTTCCTTCTCCTCCTCCTCCTCCTCCTCCTCCTCCTCTTCTTCTTCTTCTTCTTCTTCTTCTTCTTCTAAATGGGCTCACTGTGTTGACTCCCATGTGTCACTTTTATTCATTTTTATTTTTATATTTAGTTTATTTGTTTTGCTACTGGGAATTGAACCCAGGGATGTGCTAACACTGAGCTACATACCCAGCCTTTTTTTTTTTTTTTTTCTTTGAGACAGGGTCTCACTAAATTGCTGAGGGCTTATTAAGTTGCTGAGACTGGCCTGGGACTTTTGACCCTCCTGCCTCAGGCTCCTGAATGGCTGGATTGCAGCTGTGCGCCACGCGCCTTGCATACGACGCTTCTTTTTAAAAAGGTGGAGCAATTGCCCACCTCTTTCCCTGTCGCTGCCAGTTTCCAACAACTGGCAACAGCAGTCATCCCTCACAGTGGGATTTCCTGTCTTTTCTGTGTGGAAATCGATGGGGACCCCTGGAGGCCCCATCAGCGCCTGTTCTGGCGGCAAGTCAGCTTCCTCTGGGGCTCACAGAGACTCTGCAGCAGGGGAGGGGGAGCTCTGCCATGATGAGGGGAGCTTGGGGGTCTCCTGAGCAAGGCCCTTAGCCTGGGGGGCCTGGAGGCAGCTGAGTAGGAGTGGGGCCTCCTGTTAGTGTTCCTATCTGCCCTGGAGAAGGGACGGAGCTGAGTGGGCACAGAGAGACTTATGGATGGCCAGGAGAGGGTCAGCAGTGGGTGGGAAGAGGATCCCTGGCATCCTGAGCTCAGAGCCTATTGGAGAGCCTCGGACTTCTGATCCCACCCCACCTGCCAGGCTCTGGGCCTTCTGGGGCCTCAGGGCAGCAGAAGTCCAAGTGGACTTCATTGACTTGGAAGAGCAGCACCCAGGACTGGGGCTCCCCAGGGCTTCCTGGCCCACCGAGATGTGGTGAGGGAGCCCAGAAAGCCCCTGGGGATTCTGGCACCCAGCCTTGGGCCTCTCGTTCCTGCACTGGCCAGGAATGAGCACAGGCAGGGGCAGCATACTGCCTGGCCTGAGTGAGTCCAGCTGTGCACAGAGCGGGCAGGAGGGTGGACAGTTTGGTGCTCCAGAAGAAGAGTTCCAGAACCTGTACCAGCACCCCCCCACCCCGTCTTGCCAGAGCCGGGGAGGCTCAGGGCAGGAGGGGCAGTTCTGGGACAGGCTGGCACCAGGCCTCCTGAGCCCCAAGGCTCCCTCAGCCCCTGTCCCTCAAAGCTTCTCCCCTGTTGCCTGCCTCAGAGACTCCAGGACTCCTTCTCTGGGTCACCGGAACTCGACACTGACACCCGGGATTGTGTCCTGGGACAGGAGTAAAGAGTCCCGGAGGGTGGGCAGGCCCCTCTGAGACCCCTCCTGTCCTCATCACAGCCAGGCGGGCCTCTCCCAATGCTCCTGAAGGTCTCCTCTCTCTTTATCACAGTTTCAGACTCAGTAAAAGCCAGCGGTTTCCACAGTCCCTTAACTGGCCTCTGCTGCTCACTGGCCCAGCTGGACGGGAAGCCAGGGTGGGGTGGGATGGGGGACGCAGTGTTCTCTAAGGCTGTCCAGCACAGTGTCTCCTGGATGCAGACATCCTGGAGACCCTGGTGACCCAGGAGTGGGCTGTGGTCGTTACCAAGTATGAGCAGCTCCAGCCAAGGATGAGCTGCCTGCAGCCTGGCCCCTGCCCTCTCTCCTTTTTCTCCTCCACAATTACATTTTATAATGACTTTTTTTTTTTTTTGTAGATGGACACCATGCCTTTATTTTATTTGTTTACTTTTATGTGGTGCTAAGGATCAAACCCAGCGCCTCACACGTGCTAGCCAAGCGCTCTGCCCCTGAGCTACAATCCAGTGCCTTATAATGACTCCTTAAACCATTTTTCTTTAAAGTTAGAGCACTCAGTTCCCACACAGGCTCACCCACGTGGGCAGGTTGTTTTCCTCCTTGTGCTCAGTGGCTTTGTTTCTGCTGTGACAGTGGGTCTGAGTGGACCTTCCAAGGTGAGAAACCATCTTGCCTGGACTCATGAGACCCAAGACACGGATCAGTCCCTCTGGCCTCCCTGGAAACCGAGTGAGCACAGGACACAGCAATCAACCACAGGAAACAGGTGGGCAGAGTGACCAATCCCTCCCCCTGCCCCCACAGGACCCCCAGAACCTAGACCTTCCTCAGAGTCTCCTCCTGTCTGTGGGTTCGGGATTCATTGGAAAGCTTCACTGTGTCTCAGAAATCTTGCTCAACATCCACAGAACTGCTCAATTGACTGCTTGATATGCCATTTTACAGATCTACTATGATTTCTGTTAGGATCCCCTCTCAATGGACACATCAGGTCCCAAGGAGTGATCTTAAACACATGTACCATCCTTAAAGAAAAGGAGTTCAGGAAAGGAACTGAAGGAACTGAATGCCCCCTTTCTGTTCCCCAAGTTAATGGAGCAACGAGAACCAGCTTGGGCGGAAAAGTCCAGACACACCCTGTCCTGAAGGACACTGGCTTTGTGTCATGCACACGGGGACGGGCAAGCTAAGGTTAACTGTAGACAGTTGCTTTTTTCAGGGACACCAGGATTCTTGTGACACCTCAGAGAGCAAGAATCCTGGTGTCCCTGCAAAAAGCCACTGGGGTGACACTGAGGGCTCTATGGAATGAACACATGCCATTCACGCAGCCAGCTGCCACCACCCAAAACACTGTGAAGGAGAGAGGCGCAGCTTGGCCTATCATGGTCCATCATGTTTGAGCAGTTGGCCCTCAAGGCCTCTGACCGGACACGCTTGTGGCCCAGCCAGAACCTGCTGAGAGGGCCTCTTCTGCCTGCTCCAGCCACACAGCTGGGACCTTGGCCTCTGGGAGGCGGAGGTGAATCTGACATTGTCTTAAGCCTCCATCGAAAGCTCTTGGTGGCATGGGCACCTCTGATCCTTGAACCATACCTTGAACAATGAGTCTCCGCCACCCCTAGTGACATGTGACCCAGGTCATGGCACATCAATCTTTTTCACACAGTAGAGTTGGAGTGGTCTCGAACACAAAGGAACACAGCACTAATAACAGCGGACCATGGGGGGATGAGGCGTGTGTAAGCTCAGTGACAACAGGAGCATAGAGGCTGGGAGGAGAGGCACAGTTCGGGTCCATGGGAGAGAAGGCTGCATACTACAGACCACAAAGCCACTGCTCCACTCGTGTGAGCAGCCGATGGACCAACAGAGCTGATGACAGGAACGCAGGTCGGTTAACCCCAAAATACAGGAAAAGAGGACAAGGGCCAAAGTCTGAGGAAAATCAATGTGGTCTGTCCTGACAACGGAATGCTACTTGGCCTTGAGAAGGAAGGAAATCTTGCCCTCTGCTGCCCAACCATGGGCTGCACTTGCCAAGTGAAAAGGGCAGATCTCAGGGACAGTGTTGGTCCCACAGTGAAAAGTTTAAATCAGGCTAATTCTAGAAAGCCGACGTACAATTCTGAGTTTCACAGGTGGCTCTCAGGCTGTGAGACGTTAGCACGGGGAGGCTGGACACTGGCCGTGTCTGCAGCTTCTCTGTATATCTTAAATGACTCCAGAATTAAAAGTTAATCAAACCAACAAAAGAAAAGGACGGGAGAAGATATGTCATGTCAAATTAAATGAAAGCTGGATGGCTCCAACAACATCAGATTCAGGTGACAGAATCTTATCAGAGAGGGCAAAGGGGCCATTAACTGAGAGAACAACCCTCCTAACTGCTGCTGTTGAGGTGAGACCTTTAAAGGGAGTTGAGGCTCCAGGGCGGACCCCTTTTAGGGCCAGAAGTCCTACTGCTCTTGGCCCTTCCGCCTCCCACCATGTGAGGACAAAGCCTCCGGATCCCACCCATGCCATCGTCTTTCTGCGGCGATCGCCCGGGGCCCCTCCATCACCACCCGCCTCTGACATAACACCAAAGCACAGAGACCATTGGCCAAGGCATGGAGAACCACCCTGTGTCAGCGCAGGATGTTCAACCTCAGGAACCTGAATCGTCACCTGTGTTGCAGAGTTTAATTCAGCACTGGAAGAGGGGCTGAGGGTGCTGGTAAAGCCCTTATCTTCCGATGCCACCGAGCATTGCCTGGCTCCCAAGGTGGCCTTTGAGTATCTTCAAGAAATACCAAGGGCAGCAGATTTCCTTCCATCCAGGCCAATGCAGAAGATCAGAAGAAGTTAACATCTTAGAGCTTTATAGTCAAATACGAATGTTTATGGCAGCTTTATTCACAATTGCCCTAAATTGGAAACAACGAAATGTCCACCAGTAGAATCAGTAAATAAACCGTGGTCCAGTCATAGAATGTGCAGCTATGAACTCACACCTGCACATGAAAATGGCTAACTCTCACAGATATGGTGCGAGGTGCAGGAAGTCAGGTGTGAAAGAGAACAAAATGTACAATTCTCTCTAGGTGCAACGCAAAGCCAAGTGGCACTAATTGAGGGTCATAGAACTCCCAGGGGGTGTATTGCCCTGGAAGGGGACACCAAGGTTAACTGGGTTCAGGGGACTGCCCAACGCCTTGGTCTGGCTTTACTAGTTATACAGATCTAGAAGTTAATTTGTATGCTCTATCTTGACTTAAAAAATTTAAAATCACTATGATATTTAGATTCAATTAGGTACATTTACAAGAGTCCTAAAATTATATCCTGAGCAACAATTTAAACATAAGCTGGTTTTTTTTTAGTTAAACATGGACATAAAAACTGTAAGACCACTCACAGATTTCAAAATTGTTTAAAAGTTGTGCAGGTCTGAGCTTTCCTTGGACTGCAATTTTGCATGGGGTGGGGCATTTGACTGCTACCCCAGGTCCTCAGCAGTGAGAAGGGGTTGGTGAAGCCCTGCAGGCCAAGGGCTGGAAAGGGTGTACCCAGGGGAGGGCCAGTTGCCACCACTAGGGGGCGAACCCAGCAGTGAAAGAGAAGCTCGCCCAGTTCTATCTCAGGACTGGGGAACCTCCTGCAGCAGACCAAGGCCTGGCTTCCTCTCTCCAGGGCCACCCTTCTCCTCCAGGTGCCTCTGGGGTCTGTGCTGCCCCACAGTGGCCCACAGCTGCTCCTGTGAGGCCCAGAGTCCCACAGTCCTAGGCAATCCCTGGGCCACTGCCTGACAGGTGATGCACAGGTTGGCCACGCCCTGCCCTGGAACTGCCTGACCCAGGACATGGGTGGGATCTGGGGCCTCTGGAGGAACCTGGGCAGTACATGGGCATGCAGGAGACTGGAATAATCCAGACCTTGTCCCTTGGTCCCCAAGGTCAGGGATCTGAGGAAAAGCCTTGTGTATAGATAGGGTGGACCTAGGGTGGGTCACCAGAAGAACATCCAGAAGAGGGACCCAGAGGAATAACAATGTGGATTTGCAGGACGATGCCACTAGCCTTGGAGGAGGGGTGGGTCGTCCTATTCTCTCCAAGGGGATCTTACAAAATCCCATCTTACAGCTGAGAGAGCAGCTGTAGCCAGCCCAGCCAAGAGCGATGGGAGTTTTATTTTAAAATGTCAATGTTTACAGTGTCCTAAAACTTACATCCTTAGCAACAATTTAAACGGACTGTTTTAAAATCCATGGGTGATCCAGCTTCTGCCCCCCCCCCCCTTGCCCTGTCTAGTTGACCCCAGGACTGGATTCCCTTCCTCCAGGTGCAAAGGGGAAGGGGCTGGGTCCAGGCCCCCTTCCTATCCTCCCCACCCCCTGCCCAGCAGGGCCCTCTGCCATGTCTTACAGCCTAACCCTTGGCCACCCACCTGCTCTGCACGGGACAGAAGGGTTCTAGGGCAGACTCCCTCTTTTTCGGCTGGATTATGGAACCCAGGGCCTCTAACCCCACATGGGTTCTGAGCCATACTCCAGCCCGAGAGTCTCATTTCTAAGCCAGATCCCAGGTGTTCTTACTTCAGTGAAGTTGTAGGAGTCTATTAGAGAGACTTATTCAAAATTACTTTCAGGTTTCAAAAGCACTTCATTGTGGAAAAATGCCCAGACTAAATAAATTAGTAAGTAACTTTGGATTGCTCATGCACTGAAGAGATGAGTGCATCTTAAACACACCACCATGTTGGTTCTTTTTTTTTTTTTTAATATTTTTTAGTTGTCAATGGACCTTATTATTTTTATTTATTTATATGCCGTGCTCAGAATTGAACCCAGTGCCTCACACATGCTAGGCAAGTGCTCTGCCCCTAAGCCACCACCCCAGCCCACCATGTTTGTTCTAAACATTGTTTTGTTTCCACAAATTTGAACACAGAGGAGCCCCCTGTCCAGAGAGAGCTCTCCTGTTCAGCCACCCTCTCAGCTGCCCGGCCCTCGGCCCCACCCCAGCACTCTCCAGGGGAATACGTGGAGCAGAGCAATCCTGCCACAAACATCGTTCCACACATTTATGTTTTTTACTTAATGTTGTGTCGTGGACATTTTTCCACTAGGAAAACACATCTGCCTCACTTTTGAAAGGCCACATTGTATTGTGTGTTGTAATTTTATAATTGTTTGCCTTGTTGCTTCCTATTGGATGTTTTGGGAGTTCCCAACTTTCCTTACAATGAGAATCCTTATGTTTATAATGATAAATGTCTGTCTTTTTCTTTTCTTTTTCAGAACTGGGGATTGAACGCAGGGCCTCCATACCTGGGCTCCACCACTGAGCTACCTCCCCACCCCTGTCCTAGCATTCCTTTTTTTTTTTTTTTTGGAGGGGGCGGTAGGTGGGTACTGGGGATTAAACACAGAGGCACTTTTACCACTGAGCTACACCCCAAGCCCTTTTATTTTTTATTTTGAGGCAGAGTCTTGCTAAGTTGCTCAGGACCTCACTAAGCTCCTCAGTCTGGCCTTGAACTTGCAATCCTTCTGCCGGAGCCTCCAGAGTCACTGGGATTGCAGGGTGGGTCACTGTGACTGGCGTGTTTTATTATTTCTGATAAATACATTACCTAGAAGTAAAATTATGACCTCACAGACCCTGTTCAAGGTGAGATAAGACTCTCAATCTTTCTACTAAGACATTTGGCCAAGGGGCGAGCTGTCTTCTGTTTGAGAAACCTTCCTGTGTGTGCTGGTTAGTTACACAAAAGCATGGCTACACCACCCTCAGGGCCACGCGCTCACGTAAGGCAACCCAGCTGAATTCCAGGTTAAAGTGATTCTTGAAAGTCACACAATAGCTGGGCGTGGTGGCATACGCCTATGATCCCAGCAGCTTGGGAGGCTGAGGCAGGACGATTGTGAATGCAAAGCCAGCCTCAGCAACTTAGCCAGGCCCTAAGCAACTCAGTGAGACCCTGTCTCTAAATAAAATACAAAAACGGACTGGGGATGTGGCTCAGTGGTTGAGCACCCCTGAGTTCAATCCCCTGTACCAAAAAAAAAAAAAAAAATAACAACAAATTTTAAACCCTTAGAAACATTGTAAGGCTCTCCTGTTTAAATAGCAGACTTGCTTTCATAAAAAAAAAAAAAAAAAAAAAAAAAAAAAAACAAGTTGGGAACAGTTATGAATCTTCACAAGAGTCCAGTTTTGCATAAGAAAATGAGACTTATGCTCTTGTAAATGGCCATAATTAAATTATCAAATATATAAAAATATTATCAAAATATACCAAAAATATTATCCAATTGAATTCTTTCATCAAGTTTTATGATTCAGGATGACATCGCCCCCTGCATGTCTTGGGGTGAAGGCGGCATCTTTAACACTGTATTAGATTCCTTTTGTTAATTATGTACATTTTCATTTTAAGACCAATCTCTGGAAATTGATCACTTGAACTTAGAAGCATAATAAAGGACCCAAGAGGTTTGATTTTACTGGTACAAAAAAAGAAATAAATTAAGAGGCTCTTAATTAATTGCAGCTGAGTAAAAAGTGCATGTAGTTTTTATCCCAGTGAGTAGAAGCACTTTTTAGTGACTATAGTGGCCCTTACCCATGGTTTCCTCCTCACTACTTCACTTTCTCTTGGTCACCTGTGGCCTGAAAATATCAAATGGCAAATTCCAGAAATAAGCAGTTCATAAGATTTAAATAACTTTCAGGGTAGTACGTTATCATCATTGCTCTTTGTATTACTAGTGACTGTGGTCAACGCCTCGCTGTGCATGATTCATCAATGACACTGAAAGCAAAGCGTGTCTTCAGAGGTTGGATCATCCCCCCGGGAATTGGATCAGAGCCTCCGTGATGGGGGATTTCAGTTCTGCCAATTCACTCTTCTACCACAGGGGGTCAGTTTTCTTATAACTTTGCAAAATAGAGACAAATATCTTATTCTTTTTTTTTTTAATATTTGTTTTTTAGTTGGACACAATATCTTTATTTATTTATTTTTATGTGGTGCTGAGGATCGAACCCAGGGCCTCGCATGTGCTAGGCAAACGCTCTACCACTGAGCCCCAGCCCCAGCCCCAGCCCCTTATTCTTTTGACAATACGATGGGACAAGATTTACAGTCTTCATGGGGTTTTAAAACAACTTTGGTGAGGTATGATTGACCAGCAAGAAGCTATTCACATGTGAAGTGCACAGTTCAGTCACATTTCAATGTGTACGTATTTGCGCACCTATCACAACAAAGAAGACTGACATTGCTCCCTCCCCGATTCCAGGGGAAAGGAGGCGTCCTTAATAAGGGTGACTCAGCATCACCACCAGTTTCACGGTGCTCCCTGTCCCCAGGGCCACCTAATCTGATTTCTTTTTTTTTTAATATTTTTTTTTAGTTGTAGATGAACACAATATCTTCCTTCCTTCCTTCCTTCCTTCCTTCCTTCCTTCCTTCCTTCCTTCCTTCCTTTCTTTGTATGTGATGTTGAGGATTGAACTCAGGGCCTCACATGTGCTAGGCAGGTGCTCTACCACTGAGCCACAGCCACAGCCCGCTAAACTGATTTCTTAGTAGACTAATTAGCATTTTTGGAGGTGAGGCTGTTGGCCTCCAGCTCTCTCCTGCTGCTCTGGGAGAATAGTTTTGCACAGCCCTATGGAAGGGATTGGGCAGCGTGGGCCAAGCAAACAAATGCACACACCTGTGAGCCGGCCAGTCCCCTTCTAGAAGTTATCTCATCCATACTGTATCATCCATGTAAAATGACGCAGGCACCAGGACAGTCACCTCAACTGTAGCATCAAAGTACTGGAAACTCCCTAAATATCCATCAGACACCAGGGAAGTGATGGAAGGGCACCTGGACACCGGAGGGCTGTACCGCCGTCAAGAGGGTAAAGAGGAACAAGGAACCTCTCTGTTCTGAGGCAGGGGTTGTTCCAAGATACCAGGTAAAGGAGGAAGCACATGCTCAGAGCAGTCGGGGTGTCCTGCCCCTGCTCTACGTAGGGGCATCCCCAAGAGCCATGACCCTGCCCTACCCTACCGCCAGCCAGGGAGGAGGGGCTCAGCCCACAGGCCCTTGGGCGCAGGTTCGATAAGCCTCTTTCTCTGTGCTTTTATTTGTTACATGCATTCTGCTGGTTTTTCATGGCTCCAAGGGGGGAATCTACCTGAGGAATGCACTTCTGCCCATGTGCGACAGGCATGCCTGTCCAATGCTGTGCTCAGGTTGGGCGCCCAGGTCTGCTGATGAAGGCCACATTCTTCATGTTGACTTTTTCAGGAGTGATAGTGATATTTTTAAAATATTCTTATTTTTAGTTATAGGTGGACACAACATCTTTATTTTATTATTTGTGGTGCTGAGGATCGAACCCAGTGCCTCATGCATGCTAGGCGAGCACTCTATTCCTCAACCACAACAACAGCCCCAAAATGATATTTTGATCTTCATCTGCTTACTACCCTTAGGTTGTGCCCTGGTGGCTGATTCTTTTGCCCCTCCCAATAAACAATGTGATTGTGTGCCAACGGTTTACACTTGGTGTCACATCTGTGCACCATGCTAGTGTCTGAACTTCATACAGGTTATATGATACACAGGGATTCCTAATCCCCTCCAAATGATAGCATTGATCACCCAGAAGATCAAAAAGACTCAACTAAAACCTCTTAGAACAGATAATGCAACCTAGTAAGGTTACTGGTTATAAGACAAACACACAAAACTCATTATGCTTTTATTTTATGTCCAGAAGCTAATAAGATAATTATTATGGGGAAAAGATCTGATCTACAATATTGACTAAAATTCTGAAAAGCCTAATAAGTTGACAAAGAATTCTTCAAGACCTGAATGGTAACAACTTGATAGAGGCTGTCAAGACTCAAACTTAAGAAAGACCAGGGGATTCTCAGAGACTGGGAAGGGGCTGCCCATGGATGCACAGGGTCCAGGACTGACATCTGACCTCTAAGTTACGGGTTTCATTTGACCTTCTAAACTGTGTTCATGTGTTACTCTAGTAAAAATAAAATCAAACTTTTAAAAATTCACAAGAGGGCTGGGGATGTGGCTCAAGCGGTAGCGCGCTCGCCTGGCATGCGTGCGGCCCGGGTTCGATCCTCAGCACCACATACCAACAAAGATGTTGTGTCTGCCGAAAACTAAAAAAAAATAAATATTAAAATTCTCTCTCTCTCTCTCTCTCTCTCTCTCTCTCTCTCAAAAAAAATTCACAAGAAAGAATAAATTCATGAAAAGTGATGAGATAGTTTCTGAAACCTTGGAATTAATTTTTTTAAATAACCAAATACCCTTCAGAAAGTTTGTGCTAAATTACAATCTCACCAGTGGTAGATGAATATGTTAATTTCCAACACTGCTCTGGTGCCCCCTTAAGAGTGAGTGGGGCACCTAAGAGATGAAATCTAAGTGCAGACTTGGTCCTGCAAGTGAGTACCTCCTTCCTTCAGTTTTGCACCCTGATACCTCCCTAGCTCCCCCTCTGTTCCTGGCCCTGGCCCTGACCATATCCCTGGGTGAATTCGCCTTCAAAAGATGTGAAAGAAAAGGGATGGGAATCCGTCACATTTCCTCACACCTACCTGTTGCCGATGTTGGACAGACCTTGAAGGATATGAACCATCATAAACAAGATCACATGGCAGCTACAGTTGTGGCTGCTATACTAGATGTAGAACCTTTGTGAAAGCCCTTGGTATGCAGCTGAAATGGCCTAGCTTTGTTTCCCCACCACCCCCATGTTAAATTCCAATGTCCACAGAAACAGTTTGCTTTTACCTGGCAGGGCCAACAGTATACCTTCCCCATATTGCTGCATGAAGGTAAATTCTCCTACTTCTGCTATAACATAATCCACGGAGGGTTTTGGTTTTTTTTTTTTTTGCTTTAGTAAACTTGTTTCATATATATATATATGATAAAAGCAAATGAAGAGAGAGCCTACATTTTGGGAGCAAATTTTTGCCACACGCATATCAGATAGAGCATTAAGCAGGATATATAAAGAACTCAAAAAAACTGACACCAAAAAAAACCCCAAACAATAAATGGGCAAAGGAGTTGAACAGACACTTTTCAGAAGAAGAAATACAACTGATCAACAAATATATGAAAAAAAATGTTTAACTTCTCTAGTAATTAGAGATACACAAATCAAAACTACACTGAGATTTCATCTCACACCAGTCAGAATGGCAGTTATCAAGAATACAACAACAGGGGCTGGGGTTGTGGCTCAGGGATACCGTGCTTGCCTAGCATGCATGAGGCTCTGGGTTCAATCTTCAGCACCACATAAAAATAAAGACAATAAAGTCCATCAACAACTGAAAAAATATTTTTTAAAAATACAATAATAATAAGTATTGGCGAGGATGTGGGGGGAAAGGTACACTCATACATTGCTGGTGGGACTGCAAATTGGTGCAACCAATCTGGAAAGCAGTGTGGAGATTCCTTAGAAAACTTGGAATGAAGCCACCATTTGACCCAGCTATCCCCCACCTCAGTCTATACCCAAAGGATTAAAATCAGCATACTATAATAAAGCAGCCTCATCAGTGTTTATAGCAGCCCAATTCACAACAGCTAAACTGTGGAACCAACCTAGATGCCCCTCAATAGATGAAAGGATAAAGAAACTGTGGTATATATACCCAGTGGAATATTACTCTGTCACTACACACAACTAAACCTGTCAGGGTCACTCCGAGTGAATTTGGGCTGACTAAATAAAGACACAGACACAGAAAGTAACTTTCCTTTGGGTTCAGTGACAGCTCCTCAGCCACAGCTCCCACAAGTAGGGCAAGGCAGGCAAGAGAGAGAAGGAGCATGCATGGAATCCGGGTTTTATTGGGGAGAAGTCATTCAAATGAGGCAAAGGGTAGGGTTACAACAAACAAGTGGGTGTAATCCAACCCCATTGGGTGATGCCCACTCTTGGGGCTGCACCTCTCTTATTCAAGCAGAGGTAAGGTCCAAATGCATTGCAGTGGGTGCAATACCTGTTCAGTACCTCTTTACTCAGGACTTACAGGTGTGCACATAGCTCCTGTCCAGGACAGCTCCTGACATTACTCAGCATTTAAGGAGAATAAAATTATGGCATTTGCAGGTATGGGGCTGGGGATGTGGCTCAAGCGGTAGCGCGCTCGCCTGGAATGCGTGCGGCCCAGGTTCGATCCTCAGCACCACATACAAAAACAAAGATGTTGTGCCCGCTGATAACTAAAAAATAAATATTAAAAATTCTCTCTCTCTACCTCTCTCTCTTAAAAAATAAATAAATAAATAAATAAATAAAATAAAATTATGGCATTTGCAGGTAAATGGATGGAGTTGGAGAATATAATGCTAAGTGAAGCAAGCCAATCCCAAAAAACCAAAGGCAGAATGTTCTCTGATAAGTGGATGCTGATCCATAATGGCCGGGGGGGGGGTGGGGTGGGGTGGGGTGGCGGGAAATGGAGGAACTTTGACAGGGCAAAGGGGAAAGAGAAGAGGGAAGCGGGTATGGGGGCAGGAAAGATGGTGGAATGAGATGGACATCATTACCCTAGGTACATGTACGATTGCACATATGGTGTGACAGTACATCATGTACAACCAGAGAAATTAAACGTTGTGCTGCAATTGTGTACAATGAGTCAAATGCATTCTAATGTCATTAGACCTAATAAGTAAATAAATATTTTTAAAAAGCTGATAAAAATATTTAAATTTCATATGAGTCACTGGGATTGTTTAACCACAGATCCTGATCCAGTAGGTCAGAGGCAGGCATTCTACATTTCTGAAACTCTCCCAGGTGAGGACAGTACTGCATTCAGGACATTCACACGGTTGTGCAAACCCTGACAGTCATCTGGCTCCAGAACTTCTTTCTTTTGACAAAATTCTATACACATTAATGGGAGCTCCCCATTTTCCTCTCCCTGCAGCCCCCCAAACACCATTCTGCTTTCCATCTCTGTGAGCTTTATCATCCTCACATTCTGCAAAACATCACACAGGCCCACCACACTGGACAGCAGGCTGATCGGGTTGATGAACAGGAAGCAGTACCACTGTAGATGCCGTAACGAAGTGGGTCAATTCAGGAGGACCCCATCCCCATGGAGGGGCCCGTGATTTCTAGGCTTCTGAAGGGTCATTTGCTTGGAGAATTTTTCAAGATCCCCTCCAAGGTGAGAGGTAAGCTGCCTCACCACTTACCACCCACCTTGAAGGAAACAGCAAGGCGTGGAGGGCCCTTCAGGTTTTAGAAGCAGCACACTTCAGTGAGCTACCGTGGCCCACCTAGAGTCCCCCATAAGGAGCAGTTTCCAGAGGAGACCAAGCAATGCAAGCCCCACAGATGCCATCTGTTCTACACATCAAGTAGCTCTACCATCCAGGCCCTGGGACCCGGCAGCCCCCATGGCCCTCAGGTAGTCCATGGCGAGCCAGACCACCAGCCTTGGGGGCAGTTCCAAGCCACCTTCTGAAGATGCTGATCTGCCTTCTGAGACACTGCCTCTGACTTTCCACTGGGACGTGGTGGGGACCAAATGCCCAAACACAGGTTGCCGTGTGGCCATCCCCCTGGGTTCACGTCATGAGCTAAGTATGGGCCTGCTGGCTGAGCCATAGGTCTGGAGCGTGCAGCAGTGACCTGCCACCATGTGGAGCAGTGTGTGAGAGGACAGGCAGGTCCAGGAGGCTCTGGAGCTCCTCCACATCGCCCCCTCCCTCAGCCAGGCTGCAGCTTCCTGGGTTTCCTACGACCCCCAGACTGGGGAAGAAAATCTCAAGCCTGGTCAACAGGGGGACCTGAAGGGTTTGCCAGTCCCACCTGGAAGAGGAGGCTGCAGCACTGCAGGCCCACTTAGGGGGGACCCTGAGGACACAGGGAAGGAAAATGCCCTTGGGGGCAGGACCTGGACCAGTACACTCGGCTGTCCACTATGGCTGGAGCAAGTGATGGCCAGAGTTCAGGCCCATGCCCTTCATGCACAGTTGCTAGCAGCTTGGCTGGACAGTCAAGGACTTGGAGAAACAGGACTGGGAGTCTGGTGGTCTGGAAGGCTGGGGAAGAAATGGGTAGAAGTACACCCAGAGAGGGCACAGAGAGATGTTGTGTGCTGAGTGGAAGCTAGCCACGGTGCCCCCTCAGAAGGCTCCTCCCAATCAGGTAGAGGGACAGAGGGAGCACTAGAGAGGTAAGTCAGCCCCCCTAACAGAGGGCCAATACAGGGCAGCTTAAGTGACAGAAATTTCCTGTCTCCAAGTTCTGAAGGTTTGAATCTGATAAGGCAGTTCCTCCTGAGGCTGTGAGGAAGACCCCAGGCCAAGCCCCCTCCTGGCCCTTGGTGGGTAGCTGTGACCTTTGGCCTCCATCCACTTGTAGAAGCACCACTCTGACCTCTGCCTCCACCTTCCCCCAACCTCCTCCTGTGTGCCACTGTGTCCACATTTCCACTTTTTACAGGACACCAGTCACTAAGTGAGGGACCACCCACAGACCCAATTCTGACCTGTTAACTGTTAACATGCTATCCATGAGGAAGGTCATATTCTGAGGCACTGGGGGTCTGGACTCCAGGGTGAGTTTTGGAGGACACAGTGCCCCAGCTACTCCAGGGCCTTCCCAAAGGACCCGGGATCCAGGTAGCTATGGTGCCTGGGATGGAGGCTAAGCTTGGGCTGGGTAATATGGACTTGTCATTCCAGGCCGATGCCAGTGCCTGGGCTGAGGTCCTCAACACTGGCAGAGACCAGCACATGGCCCCTGGTGGCACCAGGCCCAGGTGAGAGAAGGCAGCCACTTGCCTAGTGGCAGGATCACACTGAACCACTTCCATCATGGAGGGATTCACTTTCCACGAAAGAGCGGTTCTGGATGTGGATGTGCCTTCCCTTCCCTGAGGCTTCAGCGGCAGCACTACTCGCAGACTCAGGGTGCCTCGCCCACCCGAGGTGTTCTGCGCAGCACAGCTTCTCACCAAGGCCCTCATTCCACAGCAAGGAAACGCAGCAGTGGGCTCATGGCCGTGGAATTCACTGGTCTTACCACCTACGCCATCACCCAGAGTGCTGACCTCACTGGAAGTCTGAGTGACCCCAAAGATTTCATTAAGGTGCAGTCAACAGACAGCGCCAAGGACAGGACTGAGTTGCAGGATTCCATATACGCTTCAAATCAGAGACCACTGTTTGGTTCTATTTCCCCCATATCCAAAATACATGGTCCTTGAGCCAAGTGAGGTGGGTCCACACACTGTTACACCCCATAACCCAACAGCAGGACCTTACTTCCTGTCCAGCAGCTTGGAGTTCTGCTGATTTGACAGCTTAGTCTCCAGGAGGAGCCTACTTCAACCAGGGCATCCAACAATGGACAATACTGCCTCCTGGCCATTTGGGCATCGTGAAGTCACTGGGCAGGGGTGGGGTGGGGGAGAAATTCTAAAATGAGATTGCTTCATTGGCCAGAGTTTCATTCTGAATGTTGTGAAAGTTGTCAAAATCAAAATGGAGTTGCTTATGTCAACCCCAACAAAATAAATAAAGCCAAGAGGTTATGCAGGAAGGGTTCTTACACCAGACTATCCGGAAGTAACTCTGGCAATAGACTGCCAGGCCAGGTCCTTACACAGATGCCACCGGAACCTTAGAGAACAAGCACTTCCACAAGGACATCTGATAAAGATCACTGGCTCAAAATTTAGTAGCCCCTCTTTCATTTTTGCTTTAACCCCCCCACCACCTGCCTCTGTCTCTGAATATGCCCATGTCCTATGGCCAAGCTCAGCTCCTCGGGTTGCAATGCTATTTCCAGGTAAAGCTTACTTTGCTTTGATGTTAGCCTCTTGTGTTTCTTTCGGTCAACAGGTTTTGGCAAATCAGCCAGGAGACATGGCTCAGGGGAGATGGTGGCCGCTGCTTGAGCAGCACGAGGAGGACTGTGCCTAGGAAGGAGTCTTTGCTCAATGTTACTGTTGGCCTCGGAAGAGTAAGTGCTGAGAAAGACTACTCCAGCCATGCGGAGCAGGACAGCTGAGGACTCAGGGCTTCTGGGATATAGGCTTGGGTTGTTTCATCAGGTAAATATCGCAAAGAGCTGGGGTCCAAGCTGAGGGAGGGAAACGTCTGGGGTGAATTACCCAAGCGGGAAGCTAATGGGTAATGGAGAAGGAAGCGTCCCTGTCCAGCCTGGGCTGCAGACCTCTCGCAGACACAGGCCAAGTGGCTTGGCTTGGCTTTCTTCACCTGCTCTACGCATGCCCTGTAAGCACAAGCCGACAATTTCCCTCTCCCTCTCCTTGGGGTGGGCACTGTGTGTATGTAAATTACTGTAGCTATATACTTAGGAGAGCACACACATTGTATCATTAGTTGGAGTCAACATTAGGGTTCTGTCTTGGGGCAACAGAGTATTGCAGGGACTATGCCCAGCTTGAGGAGGAATCCACTCAGCCAGCGATGGGTACAGCAGATCTAGGACCATGTCTCCTCACTTTGGAGGAAAGGTGAACCTGGCTTCCCTTGTAGGAAGGACAGATGTGCTGCCCGAGGCATGGATTTCTACAAAAGGTTAAAAATGTGCAGGATGGTGCATGCGGAAGCACCTGCAGCTCTCGGCTCCAAACCCAGCTTTGGGGCCCTGCCTGGGATTCCCAGAGCCTCCCCCCCCCGCCCCCGCCCACCTCTGGTTCACCTGACTAGGTATCTTCCCTGGACTACTTCCCTAGGATTCCCCTAGGTGGCTTTGCAGGAAGTTCTGTGGCACAGCACCTGCCTGAGCAGGGGTTACCTGGCATCGCAGAGGGCCACCTTCCAGCATGTTCTGCTGTCCAAGCACCCGTGAGCTTTGCCCCAGCTGCACCCTTTCCAAGAAGGCTGAGTTCCTGGGTCAGGGTGGGGATTGCTCTGGACCTGCTCCCTCCCTGGAGCTCTGCCTCAGCCCTCAGGGTGGTGGCTGGGCTTCACAGCTTCGATCCCTGTGCTTTTAGACGTCTTTGTTCCTGGTAAGCCAGTCCCTTGCTTCTCTAATGGCCCAATGGGGTCAATAACTCCTTATATTAAACACCCCGGCATTGCCACCTCTTGACTGGCACCTGGCTGCCATAAAGATCGAGTAAGTCACTCAGCTACAAGCTTGGGCCACTTGTGATGACAAAGGAGATAGCCCGTAGCAGGCAGAGCCAAGGGCGCAGGGTGTCACAGCTGTTGAAGTGGCAGATGGTTAGAGTGCATCCCAGCGGGAGTTGGGGGGGGGCAGAACCAGACCCCCTGGAGAAGAACTGTTGGCCTTCAGGAGGCCCGTTCCTACCCTTTGGATGGCATTTCTGTCCCTGTCCCACCACTCCATGTCAAGTGTGTCCAGGCATCCAACTTGCCCTTTTAGTTCACAGCTCCCCAGAGCAAGGGTTGCTGCTTCCATGGAGCCACCCTGAGCAGCCTCACCAACACTCTGGCCGGCTGGGCTCACAGAACCATCTACTGCAGCCGTGATCCACAGTGGGTGCTTTGGGGGAGCTCAGGAGGGAGGGAATAGAGAGGAGTGCAAATTATTGTAGTCAGAGGCAGATGGTGATAAGTGCTGTGGCTACATAGAAAGGGACCTCTTTCTCTAACTCTGTTGGTGGGGGGAGAGTACTGGGGTTGAACCCAGGGACACTCTACCTCTGAGCTACATCCCCAGACTTTTTATTTTTATTTTAAGACAGAGACTCTCTAAGCTGCTTACAGCCTCGATAAATTGCTGGAGCTGGCCTCAAACTTGCAATCCTCCTGCTTCAGCCTCCTGAGTCACTGGGATTACAGGCGTGCGCCACTGCATCCAGCTATTTCTCCAACTCTGAAACCTAGACTTGGCCTTAAGATAGACTTTGACCATGGAATATCAATACATGTAACACAAGCAAGACAGAAAAGCACTTGTGGGCTTGCCCTCTCTTGCCACCTGTGAAACTTTCTGCCTTCATGTGTGCTAGCTCAGGTCAGCCGCCCCTGAGACAAGACAGCCCAGCTGTTCCAGGCTCCTCTCTTGGATCTCACCAGACCCACGTGTGCTGGAGACACCAGTCCCAGGGGAGCTGGCTGAGGCAGGCTGCGGGTCCAGCTCCCAGGGACAACCTCAAGCCACCAGGCCACACTCACTCCACCCCAGGGAAGTGGTGGTGTCCCACTAGTGGAGGTCTTGGCTGAATGTCCCTGCATTTTTCACACCAGACCGTCCAGGAACTTAGGTGCCTCTGCAGTGATAACTACTGTCCATACAGCTGTCCGGCCACCCGGTCCACCCAGTCCTCACTACAGGCTCAGCGTCTGCACCATGCACCTGAAAGGCTCAGGGAATCAGGACACCTGGGGTTCCTTCCCTCATGGGGTCACTACCCACAGCCTTCCCAGTTGAGCTTCAGTGGGGCCACTGGCAAGATGACACAGCACCAAACCCAAGGACCACCTACCTCCACAGGCCAGGGAAGGAGCAGCAGTTGAGGGGAGGCCTTTCTGACTCAGCGTCCCCCACACTCCCTGTCTCCCCTTTCCCTCCTTCCTGCTGTCTGTCATGTGCTTCCTCTGGTCTCTCCTTACTTCTCCGAGGCCATCAGCCCCGCCTATTGTCTCCGGCACTCCACCAGAACCTACCTGCTTCTCCCTGGGTCTTGCTTCTCAGCTCCCCAGCCGTACTCTGGGGTCACCCTCAATTGCCCAAGCTTCCTGTCCCAGCCCTCGCTCACTCATTCCTGTGACTGTACCCAGCAGTCTTCTGCCACCTGAGTCCTGTCCTCACACCTCATGCTCTTTCACTCCCTACCCTCCTTGCCAGCTGACACCCCATGGTCCATTGCAAGATACCCCTATTTTGCCCGTCCTCTGTGGCCATCAGCTCACAAAAACCAGATCCTGGTTAAACCCAGCTCTGTGCTCCTGGATGTGCCCTAGCCTGCACCTGAGCACTGAACTTGGCTGTAGAAATCCCAGGCCTCTGTGCGCCCATTCCAGACACACCCGCCAAGCTGGATGGTGCTGCACCCAGAATGCCCGAAACTCCTCTCTTCCCCTCCCCAAATCTGCTCTCATGTAACATTACAAAATGTTACTATAGTCAGGCACAGTGGTGCACACCTGTAACCCCAGCAGCTCCAGATGACGTATGTGTGAGATACACACACACACACACACACACACACACACACACACACACACATATTTATGTATTTATTTTTGTATCGGAGATTGAACCCAGGAGCACTTAACCACTGAGCCACATCCCCAGCCCTAATTTATATTTTATTTAGAAACAAGGTCTCCTGTATATATGTATACATATAGTTTTCATTTACTAAGTTGCTGAGGCTGGCTTTGAAATTTTAATCCTCCTGTCCCAGCCTCCCAAGCTGTTGGGATTACAGTTGTGCACCATCCCACCCAGCCTTCCTGGTATATTCTTTTAGATTGCCTTAAAGCACACACAGGCAAGTACAATGTGTGTGTGTGTGTGTGTGTGTGTGTGTGTGTGTTTGTGTGTGATACACATATACATACATTCTATTTCATCATTTCATTTATACATATGCATATATATGTATACATATATATTGTTTTCATTTACTTAAAGACAGAAATTCACAAAGTCTGATCTTCAGAGTTTCTACCCCCCAACATTATATGTTCTGAATTCTCAAAACAGAAGTTCTGTTTCCTCATTTTTTTTTATGACTGCACAGCCCTCCCTTGTCCACCTTCCCTCCGTCATTCTCTTGGTGTCTACTGATGGGTATTTAGGGAGTTTCCAATACTTTGCTGCTACAATTGAGGTGACTGTCCTGGTACCTCCATCATTTTGCATGGATGTTAAAGTATGGATAAGATAACTTCTAAAAGGGGAATGGCCGCCTCACCGGTGTGTGCATTTGCCTGCTTGGCCCATGTTGCCCACCTCTTCCACAGGGCTGTGCAAAACTATTCTCCCAGAGCAGCGTGAGAGAGCTGGAGGCCAATTCAGGGTGTCACCTGGTCTTGCTCAATCTGAGAGCCACACTCCCTTCTCTGCAAGCTTATCAAACTCCGCTCAGCCCTCTTCCTCTCCCAGGGCCTCTCCCCTCTCCCAGTCCTTCCTCCTCTCTGGAAGATGCACCACTGACCCCAGGCACAGCAAGGCTCTCTGGACAGCATGATGACTTGCTCTGCTGCAGAGTCCACTCACCCTCACTCCACTGTCACACCCTCACTAATGCCATCATCTCTCCCCAGGAAGGCAGTGCCCCTTATGGTATTTTCCAGGCCTCTCCTCGGATCTGTTCTCAATGCAGCAGCCTGAAGGTCTTTCAAAGTTCCACATCAGCACCAAACTCCTCTTCAAACCCCTCTAATGCCTCTCTTTACACCTGGGGTGACTCCACTCCCTGATCCACCCACCCACTCATTCATCGTCCAGCCAGCCATTGTCCTTCCACCTGCCCACGCACTCCCTTACCCACCCACTTATCCATCCATCCTTCCCTCTGTCCTTCCACCTGCCCACACACTCCCTTACCCACCCACCCATCTGTCCTCCCATCCACCCACCTGCCCATCTACCTATCCATCCTTTTGCTCATCCCCCCAACAATTCTTCAGCAGTCTGCTGGGCGCCAGGCTCTGTTCTAGGCACTCTGAGGGCAGAGAAAGTGGCTAAAGATGACCCCATCCCCACCCCAACTGTGCAGCTCCCCAAATAAGCCACTATCCACAGCCACTTTTGAAATCAGTTTAATATCAAGCTATAAAAACATCCTGTCCAGAGTATAGATATACAAAAGAAGTACTATCAAAAATAATAATAATATCAACAATATCAAACAAACTAATTCCTAAGATTTTTGTGCATGATTCACACCCGCCAGTTGGCGGCCAGTTCAGTAAGGCAATACCTGTGAGGAGGGGACAAACCCAGAGAGCTGGCTCCCCACAGCTGGGTCAGAGCTGGGTCTGAACAGCCCCTTCTTGTGCTGAGAGGGAACTTTCAGGCACAAAGGGGGGCAGGGCCTTTGGGGCAGCAGAGACCTCGAAGGGAAGCTGGATTCCTGTTTCCCTGGGGGAGAAGAGGTGCCCCTACATGGCGGGGGAGGGGTGGAGGCCGTCTGGGCAGAATAATGGCCCCAAAGGTAGCCATGTCCTAATGTCCAGAACTGTGGCTGTTAGGTGACATGGCAAATGGGAGCTAAAATTGCAGATGCAGTTGAGGTTGTTATTTAGCTGGCCTTAAAATAGGGAGGTGATCTCGGATCCTCTAGCTGGGCTCCATGTAATCACAAGGGTCCTCAAAAGTGAAGAAGGAGGCAGAAGAGATCACAGTGTGTGGATGTGAAAAGGACCCAACCAGCCATTGCTGGTTCTGAAGGTGGAGGAACCACAAGACAAGAAATGTGGGTGGCCTCTAAAAACAGGAAAGGGCCAGCAGCTGACTCTCCCCAGAGTCCCCAGAATGAAGGTGGCAGCTCGATTCTGCCCTGCGTCAGACTTCTGATTTACAGAACTTGAACTCTGGTTCTGCTCCACTGAATGCAGGAACTTGTTACCACAGCAACAGGAGACCAAAAGAGCTGGCCTTGCTGGCTCCTCGGCCGGCTTCCAGATGGGAGGGCTCACAGACTGTCCTGGGGCCTGGCCTTGCACAGGGCAAGGAGGACCTGAGAGGACCCAGGAGGTCCTTGGCCCCGCTGCAGGAGAAACCCTTGGGGACTGCAGGGCGCTCTGGAAGTGGGCTCTCATGCTACCTCTACTCCAACTCACCAGGGAACCCCTCAGGCCCCATCAGGGGCACCACGTAAAAATGCATCTTTCTCTTCCAGTTCCATCTTCAATTTCAGTCTTGCTTAGCCCAGCTCATGACAGCCGTGGGCTGAAGGAAGCAGGTCGAGTAAGGCTCTGCCCCTGGCCCTAGGGAACTGGAAGAGGCACTCAGGCCCACCATGTGGAGGAATGTCAGGAGACAAGCTGTAGGAGGACCCTGGCCGGGCATGCCCAGGATCCCTGGCCCTGGCCACTCCATCACCGGCCTCCCTTGGCACACACACAATCAACCATCATTTACAAAGAGTTTCTTAGGTGCTGCCATCATCTTCCACAGTGGATGCTCCTGCCACACTGGACATGTCAACAAAGTGGGGTCCATCTAATTCCAGCTGCCCAAGTCCTATTCAAAGTCAGGACCAGGCAAATGCAGCAGCAGCATGTGAGAGGCACAGGTGGGTCATGGAGCCAGTGCTGGTCTGAACAGCCCCCAGCAGGGCAGCTTTCACCAAATGGGGTGGTGCCTAGTGCTCCCTGGGTGGTCACAAGCAGGTCAGGAAAAGCTAACCAACCTTTATAAGTGAAAATAGGGACCTAGAGGGCTGCTGTGCCCCCGTGTTGATGTCCAGGATGTTCCGGATGCTCTTGACTTCACTGTTTGTTAGGTTCCCCTTGATGGCCAGAATGGCATTCAGGTGGCCTTTGCTGGCAAGGAGAACATCCCGTCAGCCTAACCTGTCTCCAACACCCCTGTTCACACCCTCCTGGTCCCACAGACTCTAGGCCCTGCCACAAAGCCCTGCAGCCAACCCTCTGCCCACCAGAGGGCCTCACTCTCCCTCCCCACTGCCCTCCAGCCAGGCCTCTGTACTGGCTCTTCCTCACCCTCTGGAGGTGACCAGCTCCTTCCCACTCTCTAGGTCTCAGCTGAAACCTCACTTCCTCCAAGTTTCCTCATCTCTGAAGTCAGCACCCCCTATTTCTCATGCTCTTGGTTAAACTCTACAACTCAGGACTGTCATAGTTCTTTGCCTCTTCATTGCCCCTGGCTCCACAGTGCGCAAGCAACCTTTGGTAGGACTGAGGCAGCCTGTCTTATACTTCCCTGCACCCCAGTGCCTTAACAGTTTGAAAAGGCCTTAATGGGGTCAACCTAGCTTAGCCTAGTCTAGCCCATGGCTGATTCACTGTACGCATCCAGAACCTGGCACCCAGCAGACTGCTGAAGAATTTTGGGGGGGATGAGCAAAAGGATGGATAGGTAGATGGGAAAGTGGGTGGATGGGAGCACGGATTGGTGGGTGGGTAAGGGAGTGCATGGGCAGATGGAAGGACAGATGGAAGGATGAATGAATGAAGGGATGGATGGATGAGTGGGTAGGTGAGTAGGTGGGTGGATAAGGGAATGGATGGACAGGTAGAAGGACAGATGGAAGGATGGATGGATGGATGGATGAGTGGGTGGGTAAGTGAGTGGGTAGATAATGGAATGAATGGGCAGGTGGAAGGATAGATGGAAGGATAGATGGATAGATGGATGGATGGATGGATGGGTGGGTGGATGGATGAGTGGGTGGGTGGATAAGGAGGTAGATGGACAGGTGAAAGGATAGTTGGATGGATGAATGGATGGATATGGATAGATGGATGGCTGGAAGGATAGATGGACAGGTAGACAGGTGGATAGGCAGGCAGATGAGTAGATGGTTGGATGGGTTCTCATATGAGTAGACAGGTGAATGGATGAGTACTGTGAATCAGCCATGGGCTAGACTAGGCTAAGCTAGGTTGATCCCAGTTAAAGCCTATTCAAACTTTCCCTACTGTGTCAGAGGACCCAGCCCAGAAAGAACAACGTCCATGGCTCACTGGCCCTCAGGAAGCCAGGGACTAAGCCTCCATCCTGACAAGAGCCCCGGAGCCCAGGCATAGGTCCAAGCCCCCAGGGACTTGTGGGCCAAGTGGTAAAATCTGATCTCTCTGGTCTGCTTCCCCTCTGGGTGGCAGTCTCAAGCAAAGCTAAAAGCATGGGCAGTGGAGCTCCTGTCTGGCTTTGTCATCTTAGCCATGTCACCCTGGACACATTCCTTCGCTCTCCAGGCCCCAGCTGTATAATGGAGATAAGCAGTGCCACCCTGTAGGGTTGCAGTGAGGACCAAACACATGAGTCCCCAGCCTAGTCTGTGCCTGCACAGGCTGGACACCACCACGTGCATCTCAGTGAAGCCTCGGCAATTGTGCTGCACAGGTCCTGGAGAGGTGGACTCCACAGTAGGACCTGTCAGGGCCACACGCTCTGCTTAGATCCTGAGGGTCCCTTGTTCTCACCTGAAGTCAGGGTACCAGGTAGCATATGTTGCCACCTCAATCTTGATGGCACTAGGGTCTTGCAGGCGAATGATCTCAGCGAGTGTGGGGAGGGCAGGATTCAGCCACGTTGCAGTGGAGCCCTGTGGGCACAGGCCTGGTTGAGTGCCCCTGTCCGCACAGGCATTTGGTACCCAGCACTCAGGCAATAACTATCAGGTTCAGAGAGGCTCCCAAGTGCTGCCCTGGACCTGAGGGGCTGGGGCCCATTCCTTGGGGCCTGGGGAGAGTGGGCAGGGGCTCACGTTCTTAGTGCAGAAGTCCTGGATGACACTGGCGTTGGCCAGGATGTGCCTCGCCAGCTGCTGCTGCTGCTCGGCAGTCTTGAGGACCAGGCGCCGCTTGCTGAGGCGGATGATGTACTCTTTCACCAGGTGCAGGTGCACAGCCTCCAGGAGCTCCTAGGTGGGCAAGCAGCCAGGGCGGTATGAGCCAACGGCCAACGGGGAGCTCACTACCTCCCTTGAAGCTTAGGAATCCAGAGGGCAGATGCCAGAGCAAAGGCGTGCACACGTGTGCCCCTGTTCCCGTGTGTGTGTGTGTATGAGAGAGCATGTGTGGATGTCCACGCACGTGTTAGCATGAGTGTCCAGGCTGCTACCAGCCCAGGGCCTCCTCACCTCCCGGAAACAGTCATGCAGCTCTGAGAACTCAGGCAGCCTTCCCTCCACGGTGCCAATAATTTCCTCTAGGGTTTCCTCTGGCGCTGCCCAGCGGGTCTGTGTGAACCTCTTGAACAGCGGCTGAGAAGGAGAGAGGCAGGATGTCTGGTCACGCCCTGTAAAGGAAGGGCTCAGACGCCCTCACACAGACTGGCCGGAGGGCAAGGGACTCAAGGATTTCCAAGGAACCTGTGCAGAGCTCAGGTCCCAGACAGGAAGTGGAGGCAGGGTCTGTGTGCCCTCCTCCAAGGTCACCCAGCTGCAGCTCAGGACCTGGACAGCCTGTCTGCTGGCCCTGGGACTTTTCCACTGTCTCCTTCTTATATAAATAAATTCCTGCATAAACAATACCTTGTGTTTGGCTGGGCCTGTGAGACCTGTGCCAAGTCACTCAGGGTCACCACTCACAACTTTTATCACCCACAGCTGCCCCAGCCTCCAGTCCCAGACTCTGGGCAGGGAACCCCTCCCTCTGTCTTTCAAGCAACCCCACGGCTTTCCCCCTCTGCAGACTTCTTGGCCTCCAGGAGACGGGGTCTTGGCTGCCAAAGACCCTGAGCACCAGAAGTTGGAAGGTAGGCGTGGGGGTTGGGAGGGAAGAACCTGGAGGAGATTAAGGGAAAGTATGTACTAACTTGGGGACAGCGGAGGCCACGTAAGGAGGGACACTGAGGCTTCTTCAGGCACCCCCAGCCCTAGGGCCCCACTCTCAGGACAAGCACCAGGACCACCAGTTGGGTGAGTCCAAGAGCCCTCTGGGGCCCCACCCCCTGGGCACCCCCTGCCCCACTGCAGCTTCCCTACACGTTCCTCCCAGAGATCTGGGGCAGGCGCCACACCTGGGGTGCTTCTGCCATTCCTCCCAAGCCCCTCCCAGGCCCGCCCGCCCCCCCAGCACTGGGCTTGGGAGGCTCCACAGGGGAAAAGGCTCCCACTACCTTCAAGTCCACAAATAGGTTTTGGAGCAGGGCGTCAAAGCCGTGAACCTTGAGTTCACTCAGGGGGTCCAGCAGGTAGCTTCGGGGATCCTGTAGTATCTGCCACTTCTGCTCCATGGATGTCCTGGATGGTGGAGACAGGAAGTCACACCAGACTACCCAGCCTACAGCCCCACACCCAGTGAGCCTAGATGAATCTTCCTAAACCTTCTTTTTCACTTTCAAACCCTCAATGGCTCCCCATTTCCTGAGGGATCAAGTCCAAATCCTCCCATCCACGTGCCCATATCCCAGCACACACCTGCAGCGCATCCCTTTTCACCTGAGGGCAAGTTACTCAGCCTCTGCTCCCCTCGGTTTGCTACCTGCTCAGCAGGCATGATCCCTGTGTCCCTCCATAGCATCACGAGAATAAAGCAGCCAGTAAAACATCTGAATGATGCCAAACACTGCGGCTGCTCCACACCCCAGTTCCCAAGGCCTTGCTAACTTTAATTCCACACATTTGCTTAAGCAGTTCCTACTCCCTCTGAATCTCAGCTACCCTGTTTCTGTGCCTTATAACCCTCCCAGCATCCTCACCGGAAGGACAGGCAGTTGTTGATGTTGGCAATGATGTTGGCCCTGTAATTCCTCAGCTGTTTGCCTCTTTCCAGAAATTCATCAAAGGCACGCTGGTAGCTGTCAGGAACAGAGGGGCATCTTTAGGACCAGCATGAACACCAGGACCACAGCAGCCTCCAGCCCCGCTGCAGTCTCCCTGGTTCACACAGCACTTTTCTGTGTGATTATCTCTCTGTGACCCAGAGAGGGGCCGCTAGCCCCTAAGCATCCTATCACTGGCTGTATAAGCTAAGGCCAGAGGGGCTAGAGAGGTTGCCCCAGGGCTCTGCTGTCCCAACTCCTCCCCAGGCCCCCTCTACAGCTGGGTGACCAGAAGATACTCTGGTTGGCTCCTCAGAGGTGGGGAGCACCCAAGTTAATTCTGGGAGTAGAAGAGGTGGCAGGGGCCTAGGCTCCTCATGAGTGTGCCCTTGGAAGCTGGAGACTGCTCTGCTTTGAGTTTGTGGGCAGAGATAAGAAGCACCACAATGAATCCTGGTTGAGGTCACACCACCTGAGGCTCAGTGCCTAGGGGATAGAGCAGAGGTCAGAGGATTCCCAGCTCTGAGTGACAGGGGTGGGGAGCAGGGCTGATCTTGCCTGGATTCCCACAGGAGCACAGGGAGGGACATGATTCTGAGAGAGACAGCTACAGGGACGCCCCTGCCTACTTCCATGCCAGCTAGGGCACACCTACCTCCTTAGGAACGCGGACAGTTCCACCAGCAGCACCTGCTTCATCTGTGTGCCCAAGTCAGGAGTGATGTTTTCGGCCTTGGCCTGGCCCTGGGAGACAATCTGTGGGGTGACAGTAGGTGAGCAGAGCAGGGGCCACCTGTGGGAGCATGCTAGAGCAAGGGGGGTACTCAGACATGGGCCCGTGCCTGCACTAGGAACAAGGGGACGTGGTTCTGCTGGCACAGGCACAGGCTGGGTGTGTGCAGTGTGCATCGTATACCCGAAGGACAGACCATGGTACCTGGATAATGTCGATGGCCAGCTCACTATGGCAGTGACCATCCAGCCTAAGGGGAGCCACATCCTGGGCCCAGTGCTGTGACTCCATCTCTAATGCTCGGGCCATCAGCTCCTTCACATTAGCCTGGAGGAAAGAGGGGCAGATCACTGTAGCACTGACCTGGCTCACCTGGAAGTATCTGTCACGCTCGCTGCCCATGTTGTCTATCTCTGAGCCTCCCCTCATTTTTTGTCTCCACCCCACCCTGGCTCAGACAAAGGACTCACAGCCTCGCTGGACAGGAACGTGGCCTCCAGCAGCCGAATCTGCTTTGGGGGCAGAAGGCTCCCAAGACTGACATCCTGAAGCTCCTCTGCCAGCTTGGGGCTATTGAGGATGTCACTGTGGGCAGAACAAGGCTGGCATGAGAACTGCACCTACTCGGCAGTACCCACCCAGCAAAAGCCACCAGGTGCCACCCCTCGGCACTCCCCACCACCGTGCCTTCTCTTACTACCCTTCCATATTCCTGCTTTGAAACAGTCTCCAGAGTCCGTCAGCCTGAAACATTGCCCCAGCCCCTGCCAGTTACCACCATCTCTCCTCTAGCTAATGGAGTCTCTTCCCATCTCCCTGCTTCCCCCCAGGGGCCCAGCAATGCCTCCCCACCCAGAGCCGCCTTTCAAATCTGATCTTCCCCCTCTCCAAGGCTTCCTCTCTTGCACAGATACAACCCAGCCCCTTACTTCAGTGCCCCTGAGACATACCCCTCCCTCTCACTGTGACCCAGCCTGCCACCCCTGCCAGGGCAGCCCTGCTGCCCCCAGACAAGGGCCAATCCACATGGGACAACTGCCTCAGAACTGCTCCATGGAGGCATGTGGCTACCTTTCTTGGCACCTCTACAGGATCCCAGAGCTCCTGGGGGACCTGTGCAGCCCTGGCACTTCCTAAGGGCCCCAAAAGCTTAAGAATGACCCTCCCTGTGCCCCCTGCCCAGTCTGGATACATCTGTGTCCCTCTCTTCCCCACATGTCTGGCCACACAGGCCTCAACAGTGCCCCTCTGGACCCAATGCCCACACTGGTCCCAGTTCCTGTTTTGCTAACCCCGTAGGGGCCCCATGCTAGGAGATCTCAGGGTCACTGGGACAGGAAAGCTGACCGGCAGAGGTGTGAGTGCCCAACATTTCCTGATGAGTCAGGACAAGCCAGCAGGAACTGGCTCAGGCAGGGCTGGGTGCTCTGTGGCAAACCTGCCCTGTGCCCATTTCTTTTTTTTTAAATTTTAATATTTATTTTTTAGTTTTTTGGCGGACACAACATCTTTGTTTGTATGTGGTGCTGAGGATCGAACCCGGGCCGCACACTGCCAGGCGAGCACGCTACCACTTGAGCCACATCCCCAGCCCCGCCCTGTGCCCATTTCCCCATGCCCTGCTGGCTCCTCACCTGCCACTCCATTGCACCTTTCCTCTGGCCCTCCCCCCAGGTGGACCATCAACACTAGCAGAGCCTACTGGCCACTTGGCAGTCCACAAGACCCTCAGACACTGTCCACACTGTCTACACCCCAGCCTTCCCTCAGGACAGGGGACAGCAGGAGCTGAGTCCCTCAGTAAGAACCCCTGGTTTCCATTGCCTGGGCATTTCCATGCTGCAATATGAGGCTCTCCTCAGAAGCTTGGGTGAATGACAGGCACACTCAGGAATCCAGGGTCTGAGCCATTCAGAGGATGCCCAAGGCTACATCCAGCTGGGTATCAGCTGCCCTTGTTGGCACAGCCAGCCTCCCACTGAAGAGCTGAAGCCCTTGGTGACCAGAACCTGGACCTGTTGTGGGCTCACAGGCAAACCTGCACAACAGAGATCTCTTCCACAGGGCACCTGGCCCTACCTGACCCCTGCTAGCTCTCTTGCCCAGGGTTGCCCCTACAGCATGCTAGATAAATCTACACAGGAGCTCTGCTTTAGCTCCCAGGGTGACCCTGCCTTTGGCAGGAACGGCATCCTCCCTCCTCCCTTCTTCACCACCTGTCCAGGTATCCTCCCTGTCCTCTGTGGCCTGACTCTACGTTTGGCTGTGAGCTGGCTTAGAGCAGCTGGAGGTGCTGCCTTAGAGACCTGGAGGTCCCTTGCTCCCCCAGGCCTGGCTTCCCCTGTGCCTGGTCACCCCTGCCACAGCCCTTCCTGCTCTGCTTTACCCCTCTCCAGACTGGGACCTCATGAATGAATGACAAATCGCTACCATTCTCTGTGCCTCAGTTTCCTCAACTGAGAATGTGACTGGGGCCCAGGAAATTTTAAGATTTCAAGTGCAAAGCAGACTCAGGCCTAGAGCCTGCCTAGTCACTGTGCCCAGTCCCTGGAGGCTCAGCCTCAGCCCTCTGCGCACAAGCCCACTATGCATTTCCAGCCCAGCAACTCTGCGATCCCCTCCTGCACAGGGACCCCCGCCCCACCACCCGTGCCTGCTCACTTGGGGTAGAGGTTCTGCACCCAGAGCAGCAGCAAGTAGGTGTCTCGCTCGCAGAGCTCGAACTGAGCCATGGAGGCCAGATGGGCCGCGAAGTGCTGGTGGTAGCTCTCAGCATAGGTGGCCACCACGCTGAACTCGGCGGGGAACAGCGGTTTCAGCCGCTCCACCACGGCCTCCAGGTCCTCCTTCACCGTGCAGCCCAAGTGCTGGAAGATGCTCTCGGCCTCTGAGCGGCCCTCGGCGCCCGCGGCCGGCCGTGTGTCTAGGCGCTCTGCCGCCACCTCCGCCACGACGCTCCGCCACAGCTGCAGCCAGCGCCGTGGGCGCGTGGCCGCCAGCGCTGCCGCTCCAGGCGCCTCCGCCGTCGCTGCCGCCGCCACTGCCTGGCGGTCCTCGCGCTCCTGCTCCGCCACTACTGCCAGCGCCTGGCGCAGCCGCTCGGGCGCCGCCTCCAGCGGCCGCCGCAGCACACCCAGCACCTGGTCCCGCAGCAGCACGTACAGCGCCTCCACCTTGCTCTGGCGCCGCACCAGCTCCTCCTCGCTCGCGCCCCCCGCCGCCGCCTCTGCCAGCTCCTGCTCCAGCACCAGCAACGGCCGCGCTGCCTCCAGTCGCCCTTGCTCCAGGGCCGCCTTGAGCTCCTCCACTGCAGAGGGGACCCGCGTGAGGCAGGAGCCCGGGGCTTCAAGCCGATTGGGGCAAGGGGCGGCTGAGTCCCCAGGGGTAAGGCCAGTGCCCAGACAGGATTCTTCCCCACTCGGGGCCCCAAGACCAGGGGCACAGGTGAAGGAGGAAGATGGACACCTCCCTGTCCGCTCTGTCCTGGGTGAGGGCCCCTTCGCTCCCATGCCCCATCCATGCCCAGGCCTGGACCAGCGCTAGGCAGGCCCCCAGCCCCAGCCATAGTCCCGGCCTACCTGTGGGGATAGGGCCATCCAGCCCTGGCTTGGACTCAGGTACCAGCGGGGGCTCAACCAAGCTGGGCTGACCTCTCTTCTTCTTGCCTTTGGTGAAGATGCTGAACATATTGGATAGTACTGTGGGCTTCTTCTTCTTTGCAGCCTCTTGCTGCTCCTGATCTGGAGCTACCACAGCCTGGGGAGGTGGCACCAGATCCTCAGAGGAGGCCTCTGACATGGAGGCCTCTGACTCACTCTCTGATACGGAGGGCAACTTTTGTGGGCTTCCAGGAAAGTTGAGAGTCCCTGGCACAGACTGCTGGCCAGGAAGGCCTTGGAAGAAGGTCATCATCTTCAGCATCACCCTGGCTCAGTCCTGCAGGTTGCGGGTAGGGGATGAGGGGCCAGAGGTCACAGTGGGCTGGCCCCCAGGCATGAGCACACAGCCCAATGGCAGCACTGAGTGCCTCCTCTGTTCTCACCTGTACAAGCAACAGGGCCCTGGAAACCTCTTGGCCCAGAAGAGCACCAACAAGGCCCCCTCCCTAGCCACAAGAGCTTCAGCTTGCATCTCTCCTAATACCCACAAGCGCTCCCAGAATCGCTGCAGAGGCAGGAAAGAGGCTGGGGACAACAAGCCTCCCAGATGAAGGGGCTGCTGTTCCTGCATTTTACAGTCCACCCTCTTGGGAAAAATGGATGGCAGCTAGAGAGTACCTCTATGAATCCCACCAGACTCTAGAGAGGGGGCAGGGCACAGGCTGCTGTCCCTTTGGACAGAGCAAAAACACAGGTCAGAAGGCCAGGGCCATGACAGGGTCAGAGAATACCCAGAAGCCAGCCTGAAGCCAGGCCTCCCCCTACCTAGCCCCAGCTGCTCATTCTTCTTGCCCAGTTCTTATGTGGCTGTGGGATCACAGAAAGATGCCATGGACAGAAGCACAGTTGGCTGAAGGAGAGTGAATCCTGATTCTGTACATATACTGACCCCAGGGCCCAGGTCTGCAGAAGACATAAGGCCCCTCAAACTTCAGAAGGGAAGCCCCTTCCACAGGGGAAAGGGGCTCATCCAGGCACAGATTTCCCTGAAGTCACACAGCAACTCTGTCTGGAACCCAGGCATCCTGTCTCCTTCCCCACCCTGCCTGCTCCCAAATAGGTTGACTCATCATCAAAAAATTTCCAGTTTCTGTGCCCTTCCTGGGTGCCCATCCCATCTTTTCCTCTCTCATCCAGAAGCCATGCTATTTAATCTTAAAATAGCCCTGTGGTCAAGCCCTGTGGGTTTGGAACTCAGGTCATCTGTTCCAGAGCCTGGCTTTTCCTCTACCTCTGCACCCCCCACTGCCCTGAAAGCTGCACCCAGAGAGGCAGGACCCTCAGCATTGTTAGAGCAAGGCTGGTACCACCAGAGGGATCTATGGTTGACCCTGAGGGCAGGAGCAGAGGCTGGGCCTCCGTGGTAACTGTGTAACCCATACACAGTGCCACCTCCTGCCCTACCCTCAAGAATAAATACATTGAGCCATAACTCACATTCATCAGGATGACTCTGGGTAGCCTGCAACAGCAAATAGCCTGATCCACGCTTCTGAAGAAGCCATTGCGGCTACACACGCGAGGGACTTGCCCAAAGCATAGCCTGTGTGGAACACTGGAGCAGTCCTCTCACCTCAGCCCTCTGCCTTCACCGGCCCAGCTACCCTATTACCTGAGGGCTTGTCCCACACTTTGGAGCTTGACCAGAGCCATCTGGTTGACCAGGAAGCCTGCGTTCCCCCTTCCCAGCCCCTACCATCCTCATTTACTGCTCTTGGTAGAGTCCCTCAGTCTGGACCTCAGCTGTCCTCCTGGAACCCTGTCAGCCTGAGAGTTCCAGAACCAATCAGAGAGTACTATGGGGGATCCCAAGCCAACCAAACTCCCCAGGCTCAAAGCCACCAGGTATTCTGCCCCTCCTAATCCATCCCATTTTCATGCCAAGCACCCAGAGGAGGTAATCTGACAGGCAGGGCTACTCAGCCCCACCACGGCCTAGGCACCCCTGCCCTCCTCCTGGGGTAAGGGAGAAGTGACTTGTCCCACACCTTCCAACTGTATGCAGCTTCTCACTATTTTGCTCTATGCGACCTCCAAGCTTGGTTCCTGCAAGTCCCCACAGAGTGTCCAGGCCTTTTCTGCTTTATGGCAGAGATCCAGCAGCAGCGCCTGGACCTTGATTCTCAAAGGCAGCTGATGCAGTAGAAAAAGAACTGGCTGTGGGCTCAGCTTCACCTCTCACTGGTGTGTGGACTGGACACCCCCTCTTCTCAGAAAAACCTTAATTTCTCCATCTGTGCAATGGGGAAGAGACCCTCACACCTCACAGTGCTGCTGAGAGGATGTGGTAAAACCACAAGCCAAGTGCTGGCACTTGGTTTGGCCTGTGTGAAAGTGAGTTTCCTGTGTCCTGTGTGTGTAGTGCCACACCGTGCAGCCTAGGAGGGGAGGAGACCTTCTTTACACCAGGCTCCTGGCTGCACCCACTGAGGCAGAAAGGTGCCTGTTTAAAGGCACATGGTGCCTGTGGTTCAGCAGTGGTACCCGCAATCCCAGACACCATACCCCTTCTTGGGTCAGGGCTGAGGGCCATACAAAGCCTCCCCTGGTTTCTGGCCTGCCTCCTTCTGTCCTGGGGTGATAGGACAAGCGGCACACCCACCCCCAGATGAAGATGCCCAGACACAGTCAGGGAGGGTCTTAACCTATAGATAGCCCTGGAGTCCCGTGGGGACGCTGGCCTTCAACTGCAAATGGGAGACTTTGGATCTTTTTCCCTAGTCCCGACCAGTCTTTTCAGGGACCCAGCTCTGGGTCTAGCGCCCCAACCTCAGCCCCAAACCTCTGTGCCCTGGTGCGCAGACGCTCAGCAAGCGCACAGGTCTTGGTGTCCCCAGCCAGAAGCCCTCATAGCGTTCCCGTCCGTGTCCCCTCAGCCACTCCAGGCCATTCCTTGGGGGAATCCTGCCGCGGTCTCGGGGTCAGAGAGAACGGGACGCCGGCGGAGCGGGGAAAGACGCAGGCGGCGGAGGTCACTTACCGTGTCCGGGCCAGGCCGCGGCTGTACTGGCCCCGGCGCCGCGCAGCCTGAAATAGTCGCCGACTCCGCCCCGGCCCCGCCCTCCGCGACCGCGGAAAACCCGCGGGCCGAGGCCAAGACCCCGCGCGGCGAGGGCTCGTCCCTGCGCGGGCCTGCCGAGGGGACCGAGGGCGGGGTCACTGGTCCAGCAGCCAGGACCGGCTGGCGACGCTGCAGAGCGTCGCGGGGTAAGTGGGGGGCGCGGAACGGCTCCCGGGGGCCCCGTCCATTGTCCGACGACGGCCTCTGATTGGCTGTCTGGGAGGGGCTTGCGCCCAGGGCCGCGCCCCCGTGTCCCAACCAGCCACAACCCTGCCTGGCCTGCGCCCCCTCTCACCCCAATGCCCAGCCTCGCCAGGTCGCCCCTCTGGGCACCCTGTGGCGAGTAGAGTCGTGGGAGAGGGCTTCCTGGAGGAGGAGCGAAGGGAGAGGGGCCGCTCTCCACAAGGCCCCGTGCTGGGAGCGTCTCCTGGCCTCTCTTGGTCACTCCTTGCTTTAAGTGATGATGTCCCCTGTCCCCGGAAAGGTAAATACATGAGAGGCAGGAATACATGACAGTGGCAGTCTGATTTCACTTCTAGGCCTACAGGACACCGACTGAAGCACTTTCCCTTTCTGGGACAAAGACTGGGCCAGGACAGGCTCCTGAGACCAGGCAGGATCAGGAGCACAAGGCCCAGGCAGCAGGCTCAGCTTTGCCCGTTTCAGCGTGGTCTCGGGCAGGTCATACCTCTTTCTGGGTGTCAGTTTCCCTGTCTGCTCGCTGGTTCTCAGGGTGTGTTTTGGGGGAGGGGGAGGTGAGGAGAATGGGTGGGCTGGGATAAAAAGTTGACCCCTGGGCACCTCCCTCCCCTTCCTATTTCACATCCCAGGGAGTCCTGCTCTCTGGGAAAGATCCTGTCATTCAGGAATTTCCTGCTGAGCACCAGCTTCCCTTTTGCTTAGAGTGGAGCCTGGGTTCCTCCCTGCCTTTTGTTGCCCCACCCCCCCCACACTCCACACCATCCCCATACCCCACCCCACACACCCCCACACCCACTGCCTGCTAGCCTGGCACTGGTCTTTGAGGGCCAGGAGGGGTGACTAAGTGGGGGAGACTGGGTTTTGAAGGTGTCCCTTGGGGCTGAGAACTTTTTCCTCAGGAGTGGTGGCCAAGTGCCAGGTTTGGGCTTGGACTGTCATCCATCTTTCCCTAGGGTGTCTCAGAGGTGGGTGCAAGAGGCTGCCAGGAGGAAGCTTTAAGGCAGAGAGAGATCACCCCCTCTCCCAGAAGCCTCCAGGGATGACATTCTTCAGAGGAGCTCACAGAGCCACAGTGCTCAGGCTGGGGGTAATCACATCCCCGCTATAGTACACAGATGGGGACACTAAAGCCAACCAGACAGGGGACAAAGAGGATGAGAACCAAGGGTCCCTGGCCATTGCCTCCCTGCAGCCTGTGGCTCACTCATTGTGCAATCCCCTTGTGACTCACTGGCCCCCCTGCTCCATCCACCCCTCTTCTAATCCCAAACAGATTGGGAAATTGCTGGGGAACTCTGCAGCTCAGCAGGGAGGGTTTCTCTTCAAGCCATCTGCTCAGAGCCCCTGGTCAGTGTGGACTTCACAGGACAGTCACCAGCCTGTGCTGGCTGCCCACAGTAGCTCACCCAAGCAAGGGCATCCCTAGAATGTGCAGCTGCCCCAGATATTTCCCTTTTCTGAATGCAAATCTGGAGGTCAAAGGTCCTGTCCCCAACACAAGGGAAATCTTTCGAAAATGGGGCTCAAGGGAGGGCAGAAGGATGATACCCAGTGGGGCAGGCCCACAGGACAGGAGCTATTTTAATCCCTTCTTGACAGTCCCCAAGAGTCCAGGCTCTTCCCGAGGGAGCCAAGGCAGCCAGGATCTCCAGCACCCACCCCACCCCGCGCAGGAAATGAGCATCTTGTACAGGACCATCTGCTGTCTTGGTCCCCACCTCCCCCAGAGAGAACTGGCAAGGACTGGCTAGGAAGCCCAGGACAGAAGTTATAGAGGCCAGCACCTGCATAGAAGCCCAGCGCACTCCTTGTGTGAAACCCAGGGGCTCATTGGACACATGGGGCTTCCCCTTTTCCCTCTGCTCAAGTAGCAATTACTGTTTTTTTAATTTGTAGTACAATATGTATAACATAAAATGTACCATTTAAGTGTACAGTTCAGTGGAATTAAGTACATCGGCACTGTTGTGTGCCCATCACCACTGGCCATACACAGCACTCTCTTCATCTTGCACAACTAGAACTCAGCCAGGTGCAGGGGCACACACCTGTAACCCCAGACACTCAGGAGGATCATGAATTCGAGGCCAGCTTGGGCAACTTAGAGAGACACTCAGCAACTCAGTGAGACCCTGTCTCAAAACAAAAAAAATTAAAAAGGCCTGAGATGTGGCTCAGTGGCAGAGCACCCTTGGTTTCAATCCCTAGTACAAGACAGAAGTGGAACTCTGTCCCCATTATACAATAACTCCCCATTCCCTTCTCCCCTCAGTCCCTGGCAACCACCATTCTCCTCTATGGCTTTGACAACTCCACACACCTCATACAAGTGCAGTGATACCGCACTTGTCCTTCTGTGACGGGCTTACTTCCGTCAGCATCACGTCCTCATGATTCCTCCATGTTGCAGCAGGTGTCAGAATTGCCTTCCCTTTAGAGTCTGAATCATGGTCCATCGTATGGATGGACTACATTTTGATTCTCCATTCATCCCTCAATGGACGTTTGGGTTGCTGCCACCTTTTGGCTACTGTGAATAGTGACACTGTGAGCATGGGCCCTGCACATTTCTGTTCATGTCCCTGCTTTCAGTTCATCTGGGTATACTAGTTGACGTTGATCCACAGGGGCCAAGCTCTATTCTAAGTGCTTTGCAAGCATAATTGACTTCATCAGACGACTGAACGAAGTGGGTACTGGTGAGGAAACTGAGGCACAGATAGGTCCAGTCGTGTGCCAGTCAGTGATAGAGCTGCAATATGCCATACTGCTTCTCCTCCAATGCTGCTCAATTTCTGAAATGCAGCTTGATTAAATGGGACACAAGCCAGGCGCAGTGGCACACACCTGTAATCCCAGCTACTCGGGAGGTTGAAGCAGGAGGATCAAGCCCAGCCCAAGCAACTTAGCAAGACCTTGTCTCAAAATTAAAAATAATGATAATAATAATAAAGGCTGGGGATACAGTTCAGTGATGGAGTGCCTACCTAGCATGTGTGAAAACATGGGTTCCACCCCAGTGGGGAGGGGGAAGGGAATCAGACACAAGGAAGGACTTCCAAGCCTGTGATGCAGAAATAGGAGACATTGTCCTCTACTTCTTTCAGAAAAATCCCAATATTTTTCATTACCTTGTTCAGTCAATTAATTAAATCTCCACCCCTGCCCTCTGGTGCAGGGGGGCTGACCCGGCTCTGGTAGCCTCTGGCGAGAGGACACTACAGGGTGGTGTATTATTTGCCCTCCCTAAATTCATTCTCTGACTCTCTGGAAACGTCGATGGAGGGAAGCTGTCCAGCAGAGGAGGAAGTTGAAGGCAGAACAGACAGCATTCTGGGCTGGGCTTGGTGGCTGCAAAGGCCAGGTGGGCTGATCAGGCAGCTGCTGTAGGAGCTCTTGAGTTGCTGGGCCTGACTCCAGGCAAAGGACTGGCCAGAAGGCTTGGCTGGTAGCCTCAGTCATGGGGTGGTGCTGGCTGTGGAGTGGGCTGCCCAGAGGAGCAGACCGGGGCATTCACAGACGTCCCTAGTCCTCCCACCATGGCCAGACCAACTTCCCTCTGTGTGATGACTTGCATTTCCCACGGCTCTTGTCTTGGCTCTCAGGACACAGCCTCTTCCTTTCACTTCTCAGGCCATCCCTAGACCTGGGACCCTTCCTGGCGCCTCTTATTCCCTGGGGGGCCCCACTCACTAAATGCACTGGGCTGACCTTGTATCTTCTGTTGACATAAGAGGAAACTGAGTCTCAGAGAAGCTAGGTGCACACAAAGCTTGAAGTTTTGAGGCTGGTGTTCCTGCCACCACCCAGTTTTCCTAAGAGAGGAAGTGACTTGTTGAGGGTCATTTATAGCTGCACAGGGCTTTGGCTGGAATCTGATGACCTCCCTGGGATCATGGGATGACCAGGACAGCTGACCAGGAGCCACCCTTAGGCATACCCTCCTATCTGAGGGCATTCACCAGAGGAGACACACAGGATAGGTGGTCCTTCCCTCTGGAAGCTGTTCATCCACTTTAGCCCCTCTCTCCCATGAGAAAGCCAGGCCAAGGACTCCTTTTGGTATTTGGCAGAAAAGGAAACTGAGGCCTGAGGAGGCCTGGCCTCTGAGGGGCTCAGTAAGCCCAGCTCTATAAGACAGAGCCACATGGTAGAAGGCCAGGCCCATGGAGCAATGGGACCCTAACCCCAGTGGCCTCCCAAGGGCCTTCTGGAGGTGCCAGCCCTGACGAAACTCACGGGGGTGAGGGATGAGATGGTCCTCCCCAAGCTGGGCTGTCTCGCCCCTAGGTTCCCCCAGGCAGTCCCCCATCTTTTCAAAAGGGCTCTGGTAGTGATACAAGATGCCAAGGTCAGCTTCCCTCCCTTCAGCTTCTGGGGCTGCCGGGGGCTGCCTGGGGCTGCCCAGGGCCAGCTGCACATGAGCTCTTCCCCCAGCCGATGTGATTTCCAGGAAAACAACCCATGAGCTCAGTTCACTAGGGCGTCCTCCCAATGACACAGGCTCATCACTGGACAGGAGCTCTCCCGGGAATCCCAGCGCTTCATGGGGCTGGGCAAAGACGGGAGGGGAGGGAGGCTGTCCCAAACTCCCACAGGCTGCAGGGAGGGTTGAAGGAATGGATTAAAAGAGACAGAAATAGCAACCACTGGGCATAAAGGGCACAGCCTTCAGCACCAGGCCCTCCTCCAGAATGTGGTACTTCTGGGTTCAGCAGCTGGGCTGGAATCCTAGCTGTACCACATCATCATTGAGCACAGCTGCAGATGGCAGGCACCCCAGAAAGAAGAATAGCTCTTGAAATTTCTCCTTGCCAACATCCAGAGTCCTATTGTTGGGGATTCTATCCACCTCAGAGCCTTAGGCTCACTGGCTGATTTTACAGGGATCAGGAAGAACTGTCCCATATTCCCACTCCAACCCCCTTCAGGAAAACCAGGTTCTCCAATGGTGCCAGTAACTTCGCTTTTCATATATATTCCTTGGGTAAGAATTGCTTTTACGAAGGTGAAAGGATGGGAAGGAGACTTTCACCTTATGTCTTTGAAGAACGTTTTTGATTTTGATCTATGTAAATGCATTACTATCCAAAACATTATTAAAGGTGAAAAATGAAAACACAAGTAATTTTAAAACAGCTAATAAGTGGGTGATCTGTGTGCAGATATAAGAAAGGGTGTCCCTGCAAGGAGGAAGGGCCTCTGCAGTGACTAATCCAGGCCCCACAAGCCCTAGCAGAAGGGTAGACTGATGGGGAGGTGTGACATGTCCAAGTTTCACTTCCCTTCAAGTGTTTTCGGACAGCAGGAGACCCAAGAGACCAAGCCGCTGGCCAGGGGCTCCTGGCTCCCAGCATAGCCCCTCTACTAGACAAGGTCGATCCCCAAGACCTAGAGCTCGGTGGAACCGCCCTCGGCAACAGCATTATCACAGCAGGCCCTACCCACCTTCCACAGAGGCTGGTGGAGGAGAGGTCTGTACAGGGGTATAGCCTGTCCTCCCCAGGGCCTGGTGATGGATGGTGGGTGGCCCCTGTGGCCTGCTGCCATTCCCAAAGGGGATTTTTGTGGCAGCAAAGGAAGGAAGTGAGACTGGTGATGCAAGGTAGTCTTGAGGACCCTGCAGCCTCCTGTCCCAACCTGGGCAGTGGTGAGGGGCTCCATAGGGACCCCTGCCCAGCTGCTGAGGGTGCTGCCCCCACATACAGGGGACTTCTGAGGACTGAGGTCAGGAAGGAAGGAGCCAGGTCACCAAGCAAGGAAGGAAGAGGGAGAGGCTGTGGTCACAAGTGACATGCTGACTGCCACCTGAAGCACGCCATGTGTGGAGAGTCTCACTCACCCCCGAGCTCCCTCCCTCCTGGGTACTCTCTCCTTTGTTATAGACAAGGAGTCTGAGCCCCAGAGTGAAGGGACCACTGGTTACCAGTGAGGGGAGAGCAGAGCTGAGACTCCATCACAGTCCCCAGACCCCAGCCTCCTAGGCTTTTGCAGTTGGCACACTCAAGCCTGGGCTGAGCCTGAGCCTAGGGACCAGGAGGGGCAGAGGGTCACAGAGGCTACTAGGTTCTAGTCTGAGCTGGTGTGAATGTTCAAGTCCCCTGCTCCCACCATACCCAATGTCCTTGAGGCAGCAGCACACACAGTGTACCAACCTACAGACCTGAGCTCCTGTCCTGTGCATGGCGACGTGGGGTCCCTGCAACTTCTCACTTCTCTCCCAGCCTGGCCTGGCTTGGAGCCCAGAAAACTCAGAATAGGTTTGGTCTCAAGGACCTGGGACTCTGTGACGGAGACCAGAGGCAATCCCCAGTGCATGAAGGACTCCAGGAAATGGATGTCCATGGTGGAAGCCAGGCTGGGCCCTGAAGAGAGACGAGCCATAGGCCACACTGTGGGGAAGTAGGGCCAGCTAGAGGCGGGAGACAGGGAACAGCTGGCAGAGCCTGGAATTTGAGCCTACAGGCAAAGTGGATGGTCTCAGGCTGTCCTATTCCATGACAGAAGCAAGGAAGCAGGACAAGAGCCTTCTGTCCCAGGGGGCCCAGCCAGACAAGTAGCCAAAAAGTCCAGAAGCAGCTTTTAGAGCCAGCACCCCCACCCTCCTCTCCTCTCTGGACAACAGGATGGCCAAGGGAACACCCTAGACTCTTCTCAAGGCCTCATGAGACCTAGAAGGCAAAGGGAATAGGAGGATCCCAAGTAGCCCCCACCTTCTAGGCAGAAAGGCCAGTGGCCAGAGCCCTGGACCTGAACCAGTCTAGGCTCCCCCAACCCACGGATCCAGCCCCACTGACTGCACCCTTGTGGAAACTGCCATCGGCCTCCTGCTTCTGGCTGGGCCTTGAGGAGCTGAGCCCCAGCCCCTGATCACTGCCAGACTCATGAGAGCATGCACATGGATGGCGAGTGGGGATCACTCTGATGTTCTGAACACAGAGGGGCAAACCCCTGACTTCCTATCTCTAGATCTAGAAATCCTCAGGAAGAGGACCCTGAGGTTCTGAGAGGGTCTATGCCTAAATCTGTGCCTGCATTACAAAGCTCTGGTCAGGCAGAACCTGCTCAGCCCTGGAAGCCTCTTCTGAGTCACCTTCAGGGGCCTCCCCAACTTCATGCTTTGCTTGACACTAAGGGTCCCTCACTCCCACATCCAGGGACCTTTGACTTTTGTAGGCCCTCACCTGGTGGGGCTCCTGGGACATGGGTCAGAGGGAGGCCAGGGGCCTGTCTTTGTGCTGGTTCTTCATCCTCCCCAGCCCTTTTCACAGCTGGAAAAACTGGGCACAAGGAGGGAAAGGAACTTGCCTAGGGACTGGGGTGCCACTCAGTGGTGGATCCTGTACTTAGCATGGGCAAGGGCCTTGGTTCAATCCCCAGCATCAAAACAAACAAACAAAACAGAAAGTTGCCAACTCCTCACCACTGAGAATTAGCAGTCAAGACCAAAGCCCTCCCACATCTTCATAGCCTGGGTTGGAAGCCTGGTCAGGCCCTGGAACATCACCTTCAGCCAAAGGCTCAGGCAGGGTCAAGCCAGTTAGGGTCAGGGTCAGAGTCAGGGGCTACAGGAGCTCAGTGAATAGCTTGGGCTTCAAAGGTAGGCTGGGGTAGCAGGACCTCTTTGGGGAGAACCTGGTCAGATAAGGCTTCCTCTCCCACCCCCACGCCCACACTGGGGATTGAACCCAGGAGTGCTCAACCACTGAGCTATACCCCCAGCACTTTTCATTTTATCTTGAGACGGGGGTTTCATTAAGTGGCTCAGGCAGACCTTGAACTTGCAATCCTCCTGCCTTAGCCGCTCCAGTCGCTGGGATTATAGGAGTGTGCCACTGCACTGGGCCAGATTGCCTATTACCCTCCTCTGAACCCTATCGGCCACTCCCCCAGCAGGACACTGGTGGCTGCTGGGGGTACATGCGGGGTCAGACAGGGGGAAAAACTGGCCAGTATTCTTCCCTTAGAGCCCTCCATTAGGGCAGATCCTTTCTCACATTCTGAACCCTGGGTTATGCAGACCCAAGACCACTTGCCCCACTGCCAGCCTGTTTCTCTACCAGCTCAGGTACTGCCTGACATCATGAGCACTCACAGTCCCTGCCCCCACCCAGACCTGAAGCCTGGGAACCCCAACATCACCTTACTTCCTCATTCCTGCCCTGCCTGATCCCACCCCACCCTACCCAGGGAGGTCTGGATAGTCCCTTGCCTGGCCTGCTCTGCCTCTGGCTTCAAGCCCTGGTGCATCCATGGGGGAGCAGGGACTGCTTCTGGCAACTGTTCCCAGAGGTGGCCAAAAGCTGAAGGCACTCAGCCCACTTGCCCCAGGTCCCCAGCTGACTCAGACCTGGCTCTGTGTCCCAGTGCGAATATCCCTGGGCACTGCCCCCTGGCTGTCCAGAGAGCAGGGAGGGGCCAGGGCGAGCTGGGAGAGATGCATCCCCCACTCATCTTGTACCTAAGCCCCCGTGAGATAAAAATTCATTGTTGGGACATTGGCCCACCCTCAGTTACTTGGCCCAACTCCAGCCAGGGTCTAGGTCAGGTTCTGGCTTTGAGCTGTGAGGAGGGGCATCTAAGGTAGCTTGTCTCAGCTTCCTCGTAGCTCTCAGCCTTCCCGGAAAGCCTCAGCTGCTAATGCCAGCAGGTTCTCTGGCAGCCTGGCTCTCAGAGTGCAGGCAAATTCCCAGAGAGAAGGGGCACGCACAAGGGCACTCTGCAGCTTCTCCTGGAAGCTCTCCCGATGCTGACACCTGCAGATCACGCCCCCAGACACACACTCAAGAGGCAGCACTTCCCCTAGAGTAACCTGACAACTTTCATTACTGGAAAGTCCCTGCCACATGTAACCCAAATATTTCAAGCCACAAGCCTTGGCCTGTTCCTGTCCCCCAGGAGCCTAGGCCTGCCTAGGATGAGGCAGAACAGTGCCCATCCCCACAGGGCAAGGCCAACTTAGCGAGACAAATGGACCCGGAGTCCCAAAGTCGAGGCCCATTTTTCCTGTAGCACAGGCAGGCGCCTTCCCAGTTCTGGGCCTGCCTCAGTCTCTTTGTTGATATGATAGGTAGCAAAGGGTCACCCACCAAAAGGAGCCTTCCAGCATGGCCCTGAGTGCATGGGTCTAGGTCTCCCACTCCCAACCAGCTTGGCCCTGCCCCCCTCAGTAGAGAGGCACCATTTTAATTCACATTTATTTTTAGAATAAATACTCCATTCTGCACTTTCAGACTGGGGTGGTGCTGGTGCTGGATAGTTACCAGAGCAGCTCTCCCTGGTCAGCTGCAGTAAAGAGATCTTCTGCTACTCCAATATTCTCCCCCACAAATGTCTGAAATATCTTCATCTTTGCCTCCTGCTGAGCAGCCAAGCATGGCTGAGGACAAAGATTCCATGACTCTGGGCCTCAGAGTTGGAGGCAGGGCCTAATGACCTAACGACTGCCTGAATCCTAGCCTGGAGCTAAGTGCCACGCCCTGACGACCCCCTCAGGCCAGGGAGCCCTGGATGCAAGTGATCAGCTGGATCCTAAAAGTAGACAACTCGATCTCCGCGAAGAGCACGCGGTCCTGAGCGGTTCCTGAGCCCACAGCATCAGCTGCAGTCCTCAGCAGGTCCTGGGCATGCTGCAGGAGGCTCTGGTTCCGACGGCGCCGCAGTCTGCGCAGTGCCAGAATGGCCAGTATGTGGTTTTGCCTGCAGAAACACAAGGGCCCTCATTGCAGAGTTGCACCCCTTGACACTCCAACAACCGGGAATTGACGGAACCCCTGGGCCGGGGAGGAAGCATGAATCACTCAGCATTCCTGAAGCTCATCAGAGAGGCCAGGACTGACCCAGGACAGGAGGAGGGGGCTCCGGAGGGAAGTGGAAGCATGGGACTGGAGGCAGGAGCACCGTACCTGGGCCTGGAGGGGCCAGGAACAGGCGCGCCGGGGAGGGGTCATGCCCACAAGGAAAGGCCCTGTGCAAAGCGAGGGAGTCGGGAGACCAGTCCAAGAAACGGTGCTGGTGGTGAGGGAGGGAGGGGGCGATGGGCTGCAGTGTGGGAGGTAGGGTTCGGGCCAGGAGACCTCGGGTCTGGGAAAGGTGTCCACGCTGCCAGCAGCAAGGAGCGAGGGAGGCGCCGTGGAGGCAGAAGACTCCCGCCCAAAGACATCTCGAGTTGCCCCCTCCCACAAGATCACAGTGAGGGGCTCTCAGAAACGCCCCCAGCAGGTAAGGAGGATGCAGTGAGAAGGGGCTGGAGGGAAACCCCGGATCGATGTAATTTGGCAGTCACTCCAACCGGGAACAGCAGCCATGACCCAGGAACGAGGCTGGGCCAGGGACTTTCAGCAGCTTCCCCATCCTGGAATATCCACCGAGTGCGCTGAACCGGGATTTCCTTAGACTCCGATGACTCACAGTTCCCTGCCCCCACCCCTGCAGCAAAGCCTTCCTCCTCTGGCCCATCGAAGTCTGGGGCATTCAGAGGGTGCTTGCTCCGGGCGGGGGGGGGGGGGGGATCGCGGGAGGCGGAGGCATGACCCCTGCCCCTGAGAGTGATCGCGCCCTGAGACTGACCGGACGCGGAAGGGCTCGTCTTGGTTCTAGGGCCCGGGGTCAGAGGCGCCTCCCTGGATGCGGTCCTCACACACAAGCGCATGCAGGTCCGCAGGTCCACGCTGGGTTCAAGTTCCACCCTCCGCTGGTTACCAGCCCACCCACTGCCACCTAGACGTGTGTGTGTGTGTGTGTGTGTGTGTGTGTGTGTGTTTCTGGGGATTGAACCCAGGGCTTTGTGCGTGCAAGGCAGGCACTCCACTAACTGAGCTATATCCCCCAGCCCTGCCACCTAGACTCTTGAGAGGGAGCAAATGTCAAGCTCTCGTTCCCTGGCTCTCGTTCGGAACCTAGTTGGGGCGTAGGTGGGCTACGAACCTGATGTCGGGGTAGCTCTGGATGAGTGTCTCCAGGTGCCGACCGATGTCGTCTTTGTAACTCTCACCCAGGATCTCCGCCACGCAAGGGATGGCTTGGTTAAGCCATGTGGCTTCAGAGCCCTTTCCAGACAGGAAAATATGTGTGGGCCCGGCGACGGCTCCCAGGAGCCCCTGCCTGCAGCCTCTCCTTTAGTGCACCGCTAGCCCTGCAACCGCCTGGCAGCAGTCCCCCATGTGACTGCCTCATGTCCCTTCCCACAGCTGGAAGGGACACAGAGCTGGGCACTGAAGTCGCATCTGCAACACAGTATTCGTCTTCCTGCCTACCTCCAGCACACGTGTTTTCCAGTCTCTGCCCAGACCGCAAGACTGAGGCCCCAACCGGAAGTGCTGCCAGGAACTATTGTGAGTGAGGGATCAGCAACCCAGATAAAGGGTGCGTGGGGAGGAGGGACTGCCTGGGCTCCCAGGGCTCCTAGGAGTGTCTGTAGTGCCTAGGGGCCTCCAGGAGGCTTTGCCCATCAGATAGGGCTGCAACCCTTGCTCCTTCCCTTAAAGTCCAGGTAACTGCACATGTGTGCAAAGTGTCCCCTTCAGCTGCCCCGCTGATCCCAAACACCCAGCCACCCTCCCTCCTGATAGAGCATGCAGAGGAGAACTTTTGCTGCCCAAGGCCAGCTGAGTGCTAGGCCTCTTCCCCCAATCCCAACCTGATTCTCTGTAGTGCAGAATAGAAATAATAGGAGGCGCTAGTGGAGAGCCTGGTGGCTGAATGCTGCTCCTACCAGGCCCTGGAAGGTGTCACTGATTGCCTGGGCATCCAGATTCATCTTCTGGGAGCCATTCACACGCTCCACACCCCGAAACCGCTCACGGGGCCTCAATGCCTGTGCCAGGTACTCCCGGACAATGTAACGGTGCACCTCCTGCAGGGTCTCCTGGGCAGGCATGGACAGGGTCAGGGTCAACAACCCCAGCCCCTGGGTACCCTGCAGGGCCCTCCCCCTCCAAGTACCTTTGCCAGTGTTGGGGTCACATGCTTGAGGTGGTGGGCAAAGGCCACCACCTTGTCCATGATGGGATGCAGTGTGTCCTGTGTCAGCCAGCTCTTGGTGCTTAGGGCCCCGAAGAGTGGCTGGGAACAGAGGGGTATGGGAGTGAGCCCAGTGCACCATCCCTGACCTCCTTTTCTGCTGGATTCCCTGTGCCATCCGTCTCCTAGCCACCCATTGTGTCACTGGGCCTTTCCCAGAATGCCTCCTCCAGGCAGAAGCTCCAGTGGCAGGGTTTGAATTTTAGTGACCATCCTGCTTAGGGTGTGCCTGGGGACAACTTGAGGGTCAGGGTGAAGGGTCCAGGCCTGATTCCTTGGACCCACTATCCTGACCTCTTAGAGGTCAACAGAAGGGGCGAGTTTCCCAAGTATCGCTGCTCAATTGGAAGCTCATCAGGGCCCTGCCCATCCCCAAAACACAGGGCCCTGAAACTGCCCCTGGGGTTTCAAATGAATGCTGGGACATGGACCCAGACTCCATGGAATAGGTGGCACCTACTGGCTATGGCAAGTAGGAAGGAAAGGGCTGTCCCATTCACCTGCACATCATGCTGCAAGCCCTGGAGCAAGTGCTTCTGGAAGTTACAGGTAGCAGACACTAGCGGCTTCTCCAGCTCCTCTAGAGTTCCTGGGAACCTGGCCAGAAGACTGGTCCTGGGAAGGTCCAAGACAAGTGAAGAGATGGCCATGGGGGAGTGGCTGGGAAACAAGACCCAGCACACACCCCTGTATGCTGGGCACTGTACAAGCTCCATTCATTTAGACTATAGTGTGAAGGATGGTCCCTGGAGCTGCATAGTGCAAGCCCTAGGAGCCAATCATAGAAGGGATAGACCAGCTTCCTTCTGGCAGCTCTGGGACTTGGGCCCCAGACTCCAGGGAATAGATCACACCTGCTGGGAAGCAGGAAGAGAAAATCCCCTATCCCTTGGTGATGGGACAGTGCAACACAACCATGCTGGGTAGAGACCCTCCACTGAACTTCATCATTTCCTGCTGAAGGAAACTGAGGGTTAGGCTACACCCAGTCCCCACAGGCTAGGAACAGCATGGCAGGCTGAAGTTCTGTCACTGCCTACCAAGGGGTGGAGAATGCTCCCTGGCCATGAGCCCCCAGGGTCTCAGTGCTGAGGAGCAGCCTGGTAGTGTGAGGCCCTGGGTTCCATCCTCAGCAACAAGACAGAGACAGACAGACAGATATAGGCCTGGTACATGTCCTGGCTCCACCACCCACTGGTAGGTGGGTTCAAGACCCTCTGGAAGAATGGCATTAGGTGGGTAGAGCACACACATGACTGGCACATCTCAAGTGTCCACAAGAAGGCGGAGTTCCCACAGCTCTAGAGAGCAGATGCTCTGGTCCCACCCTAGATGAGGAAAGAGGTGCACAGCTAGCCAGCGACAGACTGGGATCCGACAGGTGACCCAGAGTCTGCCTTCTGCAGTGGGAGAACACCAAGGCACAGTGGAATTGGAGGCACAGAAGCAGTCCGCCCATCCCCCAGGGAGGGCTTTCCCCTGCTGGGAACAGAGGGGCCCAGACCCCACACAGCACAGCCCGGGGTGGAGTGTCAGGGAGGGCTTCTCTGAGGAGGGGGTACACCCCCAAAGGAAGAAGTCTGGCTGGGACGAAGGGAGAAAAAACAGCCCTGCGACTAGGGCAGTGGGCCTCCTTGGCCACTGATCAGCTCCAAGCCCTCCCGCATCCCTCTCAGGGCCCCAGCTGGGCTGAATGAGGTCAGCATGGCAGGAGCCGGGGCGGAGAGCGTCGGTCCCTGGAGGTCTTAAGAGCCTGCTGGAATTCACACTCCGGGAGCGCCCTCCACGCTGGGTCCCAGCTCCTCTCTCCATCACTCGCGGGCACAGAGGCCGCCGCGGCCTCCCGGAAGGTTTCCGGAGCTCGCGCGCCTCCTGCTGGCCACGCTGGGCAGTGCTCCTGCGGAAGAGCTAGAGAGACCTACCTCAGCTCCTCGCAGGCGTTAATGTAGGCGCCCAGGTGCGGCTCGCTCACCGCCTCCGACTCCAGAAAAGACTTTTCAAACCTGGGGGCAGGGTACGCAGAGGCCTTGGGGATCACTCCCGGCTGCTCTATGACCTCGGGCCCCCGCCCAAACTTCAAGAACTGAGATGAAGGTCTCTCCCTCCCACTGGACTCTTGCATCCTGAGTCCACAGGGTGGACGCCGCCCACTCCTGGCTCCACCATTCCATCTACCCGACTCTGGCCGAGGACGCGCACGCACCTGGGCAGGAACAGGCGCAGCGCCCGCGCGCAGATCCGCAGGGTGGTGGCTTCTAGCTCCGCGGAGATAGCGCCGGCCGCTTTCACATGCTCCGCCACCAGCTGCGAGCCACGCTGAGTTGAGCGCGGTCTGGGCCCCAACCCGGATGCCCGGATGCTTATGGCCCTATGATGTCTCCAGCCCACCCCGCTCTGCCTCACAGTCACGGTTCCAGCTTTTTTTTTTTTTTTTTTTTTTTTTTTGTACTGGAGGTTAAACCCAGGGGTCCTTAACCACTGAGCCACATCCCAGGCCTTTTTATTTTTTATTTTGAAACGGTCTCACTAAGTTGCTTATGTCCTCGTTAAATTGCTGACTCTGGCCTTCAACTTGCAATCCTCCTGCTTCAGCTCTTGAGCCACTGGGATTACAGGACGGCTCCTTTAAGCAGGGCCCAACCTGAAGGTCAACTCCCCACACGTGGTCCACCAGTCAATCAGGAGCTGTACCCCAGCCTAGCCATGTGCCCCAGGGGTCTCTGGTCCCACCCCACCGGAGGCCTCAGGCTCCCTTTAATAGGCAGGAATGGTTAGCACTGGATATGATAGCTCTGGGGTCCCACCTCGGCCTAAGGTCTGAACACAAGCCCCTCCCCCCCGACTCCCCCCTCACTGCCCGCCTCCCCCCACCCCCGTCTCCTCCCAGGCCCACCATGTGGACATCAATGGACAGGGATGCATGGTAGAGGCCCTGAAGCACCTCAGGGGCTTCCCCGGCTGCCCAGCGATTCTGCTCCAGCTGCAGGATGCCCTCGAAGCAGCTTGCGATCTTGGTCTTTGGGGAGAAGGATAAGGCTACGGTGAGACCCTTCCAGGAGGGGGTTCTGTCCCCCACCCCCCACCCGCCTCCAGAACCCCTCTTGCGCCCTCCTGGGACCACCCTCCCTCAGGATTCTGCCCCTGGATCCAGGCCCGACTGGCATTACCTCCAAGAAACTGGTGTAGTCGCTCTCCAGTCGAGCCCACACGTTAGGCGCTAGGAGTGGGGGCAGCGGTTCCGTGAGCAGTGCCAGGTCCGGGGCGCCCAGGAAGTCAGGGCTGGAAAACCGCGAAGTGGGGGTGCTGGCCTGGGTTGGGCTCCAATGCTTCAGGGAGTCCCCCCCTTACAATAGGCTCACAGTCTAAAGGTATTGCGCAGGGCCCTGAGCTTGGATTTCTGTTCACACATTCCATCCCCATCCACCACTCCTGCCCTCTAGGGGTGCATGCCACTACCTCCCTCCCCCGGAAGCTTCTGACCGCTGGATTTCCTGGCATTCCAGCAGCTGTGCCTGCTCTGAAAAGAGATGTCCAAATGGACCTCTGCCAGGCTGCCTCAGTGGTGACCTCTACCCTCATGGTTGGCCTACACCCAAGACTCGGTTCTAAGCAACACACACACAGAGTACAGCTCAGGGACCCATCTCCATCCAACCTACACCAGAGAGGGGCTGGTACTAGCCTGAGGTCAATACAGCAATTTAAGGAACCCAGGATTTTCAGGCAGCCTTCTTCCCCAGGCATCCCTGTCTCTGATGCTGGGAACCATTGGTTCTGAGAGGTAATCCGCTCCCATCACATCTCAGAGCTAGAGGTGGAACCCTCAACAGGTTGTACCCTGCACTTGGGTTCCCATCTGATGGGGAAAGTGGGGGTCAGCCTACACTGAGCGCTGTGAACCCACAGGGGTGTCCTGCCTGGAGAAGTGCCTTTCTCTATGGTACACACAGGCACCTTGTGCACTAGCATAAGTCCTCTAACTGGGCTCCCTGCTCCCATGGGAATCTCTCCACGGAGACTTTCCAGCTTCAGGAAGCTGCTCAGGAGTGGGTCCCTAGGAAAGGCTGGGGTGGGAGTCACAGCCTAACAGGAAGGAAAGAATGCCAAAGTCCCTGTGAGGGGCAGGGAGGGTTTCACCAGCTCTCTCCCAGGGAGGGAATGAAGAAGAAAGGAACCCGGGGCAAGTTTCCCATGGCCTCCAGTTGAGTCCTTTCTCGCCCTGTGGCGCAGTGGCTCTGGCCTCACCTGCCATAGACATTGGCTGCCCAGTCCAGCAGAAGGTAGAGCTGCTCACAGCCGCGGGCGGCTTGCGCGACCTCCTGCAGGCGCTGGGCCACCGCGCTGTGGAAGGCGCGGAGGTAGGTTTCCCACGCTGGGAAGCCGGCGGCCGCGTAAGCCGGTTGCACCACCAGCCGCACCTTCTGCAGATCGCGTCGAACCAAGCCACCAAGCTCTGCCAGAAGCTGGGCTAGGTCGGAAGCGCCCTGGTCAGGCTCAGAAGTCAGCCCGGCGTCTGACCGCTGCACTCGCTCCTGCGCGCTGCGCCGCACCGCGTCCTCCCAGTGCTGGCGCCAGTGGCGGGGTGTGCGCAGGAAGTCGCCGTCGGCTGGGAGCTCCGGGTGGGCCTCCTCTTCTGCGCACACCAGCCGGGCCACTTCAACAAGCGCGGCCTGGTCTATGCCTTCGGGACCCAATGTCTCGCGCACGATGGCGCCAATCTCCGCCGCCAGCCCATCATAATGTAGGCACAGGTCCATGGCGCGCCGCGCAAAGTCGGTGGGGTCCTGCTCAAAGGTGCGAGAGGCTTTCTCTGTTACTAGCTTTGTCTCCAGGTACCGGAGCTGTTCGAAAGCAGCTAGCAGCTGCCGCTCAGTGATGAGGTCAGCCACGGATTTGCCTTCTGTAAGGGCAGATGACAAGAGGGGTAGTGAGATGAACCACCCCGGGACCCTGGGCTGAACTGAGACCTGGAGGTCCCTGTCAAATCCTGCCCAGGGCAGCCCAGTCCCTCCCTCCAACGCCCTGGGCCCAGCTGAAAACCTTCACAGGCAGCCTCACCTGCCAGGAGCCTTTGCTCATAATCACATTGGTAGAAATAGGACCGGAGACCCAAGCCTGGCTGGAAAGAGCAATTTGGACCAGTCTCTGCTCTCCCCACTTGCAGATCATACCTTCCTCCTTGCTCTGTGGAGCTAGCCCTAGTGGCCTCATGTGCAGCCCAGATGGCAAGTGTAATAGGTCAGATCTCTGGCCACATGTGTCCTGTGATGCCCAGGCTTCTGCCCCAGCATCTAGAGTCAATGTTTCTGGCTGCTTGGCTCCCTGTCAGCCCCAAGCCCAGGAGCCCTCTTCTACCTGCATCCTTCCTTCAGGGTCCAATTTGTCCTCCTCTGGGCAGTCCCAGAGCCTCCTGTACACCCTCTGTGACTCCCTAATCAGAGAGGGTGGGTGCCCTGGTTTGACCAGGAACCAGGCTGTGAACATCTGTGCAGAGGCTTCTGTAGTCATGCAAATCCTGGTTCAAATCTCATTTCTCTGCTTCTCCAGCTGTGTGGCTGGAAGGAAGCCACTTAAAGTGAGCTTCACTTTTCTCATTTGCCTAGTGGGGGCTTCACCTAAGACACTGTTAAGAACCTGAAGTGAGGTTGTGCAGAAGGCAGGGTTTGAGGGAGCTGGGCCTCAACGAGAAGCTGTTGGAAGCCCTGGCTCAGCAGCTGCCTCCTCTGGCTCAGTTTCCTCTCTTGCTCAGTGTTGTCAGTGAGGCCCTCACCTGCCTCAGGTTCCAGGTCTCCAGGCCCCACCCGGGTGGATGCCTGCTGGCTGACACCATCTGTGAACACACAGGGCTCCTTTGCCATAGCAGCCCCCTGGGAGTGGCCAGCAGCTAGACCTTCATCCGGAGTTCGCCGGAAAGACCAGAACAGGGAGCGCCTGAGCCGGCCTGGGTCCTCCTTGGAAGCCTGAGAGGCCTTCTGGCTTGCCCAGGAGAAGGCCCGCTTCAGGGTGTCCAGGCCTGGCCTTGTGGTATCCTCCTGGTGGGCGTTGGGCTCCTTTCCACTGCTGATCTGCCTAGTACCCTGAGCTGGGGTCTGGGTTTTCAGCTCAGGCTCCTTGGGGCTCTGCAGCTCTGGCCCAGGGGTCACTGTCCGTGGTGACAGCATCTTGGCAGCAGGAGAACTGGGGATGAGAAGGAGATTCAGGAGGCCCGCAGGGTTCCCAGCCTCAGGAAACAGACACAGAACCCTTGGGAGGGCTGGGGATGTGGCTCAAGCGGTAGCACGCTTGCCTGGCATGCGTGCGGCCCGGGTTCGATCCTCAGCACCACATACCAACAAAGATGTTGTGTCCGCCGAGAATTAAAAAAATAAAATAAATATTAAAAATTCTCTCTCTCTCTCTCTATCTCCTCTCTCACTCTCTCTTTAAAAAAAAAAGAAAAAAAAAAAAAGAACCCTTGGGAGCCCCATGGGACTTGACCAGACCCAGGGCCCCTGTCAATCTTCCTGGAAGCAGCAACCCTCAGTCTGTCCAAAAGGAAGTGTCAGCAGGCAACTACCTGGGCTACTGCCAGACTATCTAGCAGGCCACTAGGAAGCTTTCCCTGCCACCACTCCACAAAATGCCTACCCCCATGCCCAACAGCAATTCAGCCTTCCAGACCAGCCCTTCCCACCAGAATTGGGGGGATGGGGTGGAACATGCAGATTCTGGGGCCTAGTCCATTCCACAGCCCACAGAAGGGCAGGGCCCAGCAACCACATCTGGGACTTTGGTACTGTAGGTTCTGAGACCCCAAATCCCCCTCTCCCTCCCTCCACCAGCCCCTTTACTGCCTAACCCCTTCCACCTGAAAATCCAGACTGCTTCTGCTTAAAGATGAGGTAGGGACCCCCACAGGAGTCTATGCCTTTTTCTTCTGAGCTGGAGGGAGCTGCTGTGGGGCTTGAGGGCACTGGCTTAAGCCACCCTGCTGCTTATCGAGACCATACAGCCTAAAGGGAAGGATGGTAGGAGGGGCCTCGGGTTTATATTTAACAGGGGGTGGAGAGGGTTTCCATGTTGTTTCCCACCCACTGTACGGCCCACTCCCCTCCCCCATCTCCACCACAGAGAGTGAGGCGGGGGTCCCAATGGTATGGGGCACACATACCACCCTCTGCAAGGCTCTACCACATCCCCTTTCAGCCTGAACCTAGCCAGGATGTTTGCTTTTCTGGCTTTAGGCTAAGTTGGGGGTGGGAGAGTAGAGGGAGCTAGCTCTCCAGCAGGCAGGCCGCAGGCTGGGACCTTCCACCTGCCCTGTTGTGCAATGGGGGCAGGGTGGGGGAGGGTTTGGGCTAGTAAGGTATCACTTTATCCTTGGAGAAACTGAGGCCAAAAGAAGGGCTGGATGGATGTACTGAAGTTGCAGCCCAACAGAGGCAGAGCCCACAGCTCCTCCCAAGGGCTACCCATCACCCCAGGCACCAAGCAAAGCCCCGGCTGGAGCCAGCACAAGACCTCTGGGTGGCACCAGGCTAGAACTGCCCCTCCTTGGGCCTCAGTTCGCTCTGACCCTCACCCACCCCTATGCCCTCCAGCAAGGTTTCTGTTCAGGGCCAGCTGACACCTACCTTCCTCCAGGATCCAGAGGCCACTGGGCAGCTGGAAGAAGGCCCAGTTGAGGGAAAGAGACACAGGTGATTGATGGGGACCTTATCGGCCCCACCCCGGCCACAGGTCACCATCCTCCTCTGGAGCCAGGGTTCAGGGACCCTGCCCCACTCAGACTTAATCCACACATGGCAAGGATCTAACCAACCTCCCCTCTCCTCTTCCTGGGTCCCCTCAGTACCTGGCTTGGGAGACTGGTGCCCACAGAGCAAAAGCACAAAAGAGCCAGTTACAGCTCAAACTGACACAGCCCAATGCCTGACACAGATCAGGTCCCCAAGACAACAAGGCTGCTGGATTCATTTGCCTCACGTCACAAGAGAGGAGCCTGAGGCCCACAGCTGGCTCTTGCCTCAAGCCATCGCCTCAGGGGTGGGAGAGCCAGGGCTGAGCCAGGTCTGCCTGGAAACAGGGAGCAGAGGCTCTGCTGTCCTCATCCCGCAGCACCAGGACCTCAGGGTTCTGCCCACGGAGCTCTCTGGCAGAGGACCCCATAGAGGACCGGGGTGTCCTGAGAGAGGTCAGACTTAGCAGTTCTCTCCTAGGGAGCCCAGGGATGGATTTTAGGGAAGGTGGGACAGCTGAGCAGGTGGATCTCAAGGGAGGTCAACAGGCAGAGGCTTGGGGCTCCCTCAGCCTGCTCAAGCACTCCTGTCCCAAACCAGAGCCCCAGAGGGCCCCTCAGCCTGCAACCACAGCACCAGGGACCCTGAAGCTCCCAGCAGCTTCTCCCCAAATTCTTGACCTTCCCGGTCCAAAGGGATCATTCCTTGCTTTAAGCCATTCCATGGCTCCCTAGTGCCCTCAAGCCAACCCTGAGACTTTTCTGGACTGAACCTTCTCTGGATCCAGCCCATCCAGTCTTATAGGCCTCCCTTCTGTCTCCCTGAATGTCAGCCTCCAGGCTGTCCCTCAGGCCCGTCCCCCTAACCTCCCTTCCTCTGTCCGCCAATTCTGACCTGAGTTTCAGGAGCTGAGGGCACCCCCACCTCCAAGACTCCTCCAACAGTGCTGTGTGATGTGCCTTCACCATCTGACTGCCCAGTGGGCACTCAGGACTGTCCCTGCAGTGACGTGGCCCTCCTTCCTGACCTGCACTCTCTGTCCATCTCCCCTTCCCTACCACCCCAGAGCACAGTCTAGAAAAAGAGTGAACCATTCAGTGTAAGGGGTGCCCCCTCAACCCTAGGCTGGTCTGGCCAGGTACCACCCTGGTGCCCTCTGGGCTGACCTGTGGGCCCCCACCCCCACTCTAGCTGGGCCTCTCCCCTGAGCCTGCCCAACATGGCCATGGGGCCTCTCTCTGACTCTCCGGTTTCCCTGTCCGTACTGCGCTGAGCATCCAGGGAGGCCCAACTTCTGTGCCCTAGCTCCCTGACGGATCCGCACTGGCTGAGTTCTAAGGTCCTTCAGACCCAGGCCAGCCTGAGCCCTGGGCCCTGAACCACACACTCTCTAGGTCAGGCTGCCACATCTGTTGCAGGGCCAGTGGCAGGGGACTAAAGTCACACAGAAGAACAATCATGGGAACTCCCACCCTGGTCACCGGGTTGTAACTGAGAATTCAAGTCTGTGCTTTCCCTCCCTCCCTAACCCCAGCCTCTCTTCTAGACCTTCCCTCTACAGCAGCTCTGGTCCTCAGTCAACCCTCAGTGCTCACTGCGCCCTCTTTTCCCCACCCACCCTGGGAAGGGCCATCACATCCTTTAAAGCTCAGAAATGGCCACTGTGGCCTGGGCCAGAAGTGTCCCCCCAGTTCCCACCTGCCATCCCCCTCCACCTGATCACAGCCTCCTAATCTCTCTCCGTCCTGAACTCCTTGGGTTCCTGGAGCAGAAGGGAGGCCTTGCTGAAACCCCAACCTGCCTAGAAAGCTTTCCTTGCAAGATGGAAGTCTGAGAACATGGGAAAGAACAAGGATGTCTGTTCTCGTTAATATTCTACATTGTTTGCCTAGAAGAACTAATTCGGGCAAAAAGGCAAGAAAAAATAAATAATAACTATAAATATTAGGGAGAAACAGATAAAACTGTCATTCACTGGTGATGTGATTATCGGCTTAGAAAATCTGAGACTGAAAATAATGAGAGCTAACAGAAGAGTTTGGTGGGTAAGTTTCATGGATTGATTTTGGAAATACAATCAGTAGCTCTCCTACACCCAGCAAAGCCTATTAGAAAAACACACTTTAAGAAAGTCATTTGAGCCAAGTGCAGTGGCACACACCTGTAATCCGAGGGACTCAGAAGGCTGAGGCTAGAGGATCACAAATTCAAAGCCAGCCTCAGTAATCTAGCTAGGCCCTCAGCAATTTAGCAAGACCCTGTCTCAAAATAAAAAATAAAAAGGGCTAGGGATGTGGCTCAGTGGTAAAATGCCCCTAGGTACAATTCCTAGTACTCCCCAAAAAAGTCACTTAAAGCCAGGCACAGTGGCATACATCTATAATCCCAGGGACTCAAGGAGGCTGAGGCAAAAGGGTTTGCAAGATGGAGGCCAGCCTTAGTAGTTTAAGGAGACCCTAAACAACTTGGTGAGACCCTGACTCAAAACAAAAAATATAAAGGACCAGGAATGTAGCTCAGTGGTAGAGCATCCTTGAGTTCAATCCCCAGTATCAAAAAGAAAAGAAAAAAAAAGCACTTGAAAGTCTTTTTTTCCAGGCTGGGGTTATAGCTCAGTAGTAGAGCACTTTTCTCACACATATGAGGCACTGGGTTCAATTCTCAGAACTAAATTAAATAAATAAATAAATGTGTTGTGTTCATCCAAAAAAAAAAAGTCTGTTTTTCCAGTGACTTGAGGAAGGATCACAAGTTTGAGGCCACCCTGGGCAACTTGGTTTAACTCTGTCTCAAAATTAAAAAATAAAATAAAATAGAATAAAAAGGGCTGGGGGTATAGCTCAGTGGCAGAATGCCAGGGTTTAATCTCTAGCACTGGGCTGGGGGTGGGGACAAAAAGGCCCCCTTCACAGTAGCCAAAAACCAGAACGCTCCCAGGCTGCCATCACCCTGAAGAACAACCTCCTCCTTAGCTTGGCATCGGAGGCCCTTCCTAACTGCCCCTTGTGCTCTGTCCCACCCTGTCACCACTCTGACCCCAGAAGCACTCACCACTCCTCCACACCTTTGCACAGACTTGTGACCTCGGCCACACTTTCTCCAACTGCCTGCTCCTTCAGGCTTAGCAGAAGAGGCTCCTCCTCTGAGGAGCCCCAGGACACAGTCAGCACCTCCTGTTGTGGGTCCAGTCCCAGCCCTGGCCACACTATCTCCATGATTAAGGGGCAGGTACATAGTCTGGGATGTCTCTGCCTGTGACCAGGAGCCTGCAGAGCAGGGAATGGACCTGACCCAGCTCCCAGCCAGGGCCGGTACAGGGCAGGTGCCCAGGGAAAATGGATAAGTGGATCTAAGGTATGGTGTGAGTCTGGGGATATGTCCACGCTTAGTGTATGTGAGCTTTGCATGTCTGCACGTGGGCCTGTCTCCTGTGTGTGACTGTTCAGTAGGTGTGTGCCTCAGGGGGCTTTCTCCAGGGTCCACCTGTGTCTGTCTGCATCTTCATGAACACCTTCATGTCTTGTGCATGTGTCTCTGTGCTTTCTGTTTGTGTGTGTGACTGCCTGGGTATGAGGGCGGATGAGTCCCTGTGGCTGAGCGGGCACTGGGGCCCAGCCAGCCTGGGCTGGAAGGCCACTAGCAGAGCTGCAGTGGTTTCAGTCCCTTGAGTCCCTGCCAGCTATCTGCAGCTCCCGTCCGCCCTTCTGCCCCACCTAACCAGGACATACCTGAGGGAGCAGACACTGAGCCCAGGCAGACGGTGCCCTGGAAAAGCCGACTGAGTGAGACCCTGAGAGTCAGGTCCAGGCCTGAGACCTCCAAAACAGCCCAAGTGACCAACAGCTGGGACTTCCCAGCCAGGCGGTCAGCACCGCCCAGGCCCACTGGGCCCCACCCCCCACCCCATCCTCAACCCAGACCCCATACTTTCACTTTCAAAAGAGTCCCGCCCTTTTCCAGAGACAGTCATTCCAACCTTTGATCCCCCTGGCAAGCTGAAGCAGAGGCAGAGGGCCAGAGGCCTCTAGAGGGAAGGGAGAGAGGACCATTCTTGGGACCTGGACTGAGGCAGTGGGGGTGAATGTTAGCAGGGACTGCTACCAACCCCTCCTGTGGCCAGAGGCCAGGGGCACAGGCATTGACTCAGGGGACACTACCTTGAGGGAAGGGGCTCCAGCACCAGGCCTATCCATCAAATTCATCCCAAGACCCCTTGCACCCTGCTGTGGTTGAAAGCCAGAGCAGAAACTTTTGCCTGGCTAGGTTAGGGAGTCCCTGGGTTCTATCCCCAGCCCAGGATGAGAGAAAAAAGTGCACTCACAGGGACACCCATGGAGTAGTTGTCCCCTCCATTCCTGAGGAGTGAGGAGGGGCAGTGTCTGGGCCGGGGGCAGTACAACTGCAGAGGTGTGGCTGAGCCTGATGCCAAGGGACAAGGGCCCCACTCCTCCACATCAAGTCAGGTCGAAGGCATTTTGTGGGGAGGGTCACAGAGCCCTCCTGGAGGAGGAAGCCCCCACCCCTTCCCAGGGGGATTCCAAGCAAGCGTCCTAAGAAAGAAAGTCAGGGAAAATCCAAGGAGGACAGATTCTGGCCTGTCCCACTCTGGACTGGAACCAGCTAGCTTCCCCAGGCAGGATGCTGAGTGTGTTAGTGTCCCAGGTTCACCATGCAAAGCACCACAGACTGGGGGGCTTAAACAGCTCTGCAGACCAGGGATAAGGCCAAGATGCAGCAGGGCTGGTTTCTCTCCTCGAAGGTCTGTAGGTGGCCACCTTCTCCCAGCACCTTTACCTGGTTTTCACTCTGTGCATGTCTGTGTCAATTTCCTTTTTCTATTGGATGAGGGCCCAATCTAATGACCTCATTTTAATTATTTACTTTCTTAAAGAGCCCATCTCCAAATAAGGTCGCCTTCTGATGTTCTGGGGTTAAGATTTCAACATATGAAATTGGGGGGACAATATTCAGTCCATAGCAAACTGGAAGGTACCCAGGATGCTGCCCAGGCATCTGCAGACAGGCCGTTTCAGATCCAAAGACACCAGCACTCCTTCAGATAGGCATCTTGCTAACCTAGCTCCTGAGCCCTGGGTCCCCTCTATGGAGTGGGAAGAGTCTCCAAGGAACACAGTTCCAGCCTCCAAGGAACACAGCAGGCTTGTGGTCCTGTGCTCCCAGCTCTGCCTGGCTTGCCCTCTGGTCCCCAACAGTTAGAGGAAATGAGAGATGAGAAGGAATTAGCACAACTCAAGACACAGGGCAAGAGCCGGGGGGCAGTGACTCACACCTGTAATCCCAGCAACTCGGGAGGCTGAGGCAGAAGGATCTCAAGTTCAAAGCCAGCCTAAGCAACTTATTGAGGCCCTGAACAACTCAGAGAGACCCTGTTTCTAAATAAAATATAAAAAAGAGCTGGGGATGTGAATCAGTGGTTAATGCCCCTGGGTTCAATCCCCTGTACCAAAAGAGAGGGGTGGGGGTAGGGGCCCAAGATGAGTGCAGCCAGGTTATATCAGGGTCCTTGGACCTCCAATTATGGGTCATCTTCACTCAAGTCCTAAGGGCCTGAACAGCTGGTGGTGCCCAGGGCCTGGGGCCTGCTCTCAAGCTCCCAGTGACACCCCAGGCCTGGGTCCACTTTCCAACTTGTGGTTGTTCTTTTATTCTGTTTCCATGTTTTTTTCCCTCTAACTTTCCAAGTAAAATCCCTGTAGAAAAGTCCCTGCCTTGTCTCAGGGGAGGCTGGGGCACAGGACTGGCCTGGCAGGGGACAGAAGACAGAGCAGGGAGCAATTGAGAGGGAGAAGCATGGCTGGGGCCATGCACAGAACACTTCCTGAGCCTCGGTTTACTACTCCATAAAGTGGAGTTATTGGGGGAACCAAAGGGACTCACCTCAGTTGAGGACCTGGCTCCTAGGTAGGGGAGGGTGAGGAGAAGGACCCTCACCACCAGCTGCCTGCCTGTCCTAGGGTTCTTTTGGAGTCAGGCAGTGACAGCAGAATTCAGATGCCAGAGGCGTCAAACCACCTACACTGTTCTGGGTCCAGGGTGGAGCCCGATCTGAGGTCAGGAACCCCTGGTTTTATCTTCCACTCCTCCACCGGCTGCAGGGCATGGCAGGGGTAGTGCCTGCTCTGAGTCTCCATCCATCCTGCGAACATGGCAGAGCATTGGGCGCCCACCTCAGAACGCACGGTGCAGTGGCCCTGGTGACCGCCAGGGGGAGCCACAGAATGATACTGCGTGGCCTCGCGCGGGGGACGGGACCACGGGAGGGGTGGGGCAGCCTCTGGCTCCTCCCCGCCCGTGTCCGCTGCGCTCCGCGCGAGGGCAGTGGTCAGTTTGGGGCCTCGCACGCTGGAACCCCGCACCCTGGCTCGCGAGGCGCGTGCTGGGGCCTCGGAGTGCCCTGGTAGACGGTGAGCTGCAGAGTGGTGTCGTGGGGGCCTCTCGGTCGACCTGGCGTTCCGTCGGAGCCCCGCTGTCTGACCGCTGCGGGGACGTAGGCAGGTCGTGTTTACGCGGCTGCAACAGTCCCTGCCTCCGAGCCGAGCGGTGCGGGTTCAAGCTTAGTAAACGACACCGTCGCCAGGCCGGCGCTCTGCCTGCCGGGCTCCCTCACCCCACAGCCCGGGTGTCGCAATACTTCCCGCTCCACCGCCCCCACCAGGTCCAGGCTCTCGCTCCCCCGTCTCTGTCCCGGGCTCCTGACCCCGCGGGGAGGGCGGGGGACAGGGAGGATCCTGAAGGACGTGAGAAGGGCCCATGGGGACATCCTGGGCCCAAATTGGCCTCACGTGTTTAATATCAGAGCAGGCTCACGGGAGAACGCTGCCTCCTCCCCCCAAACGCGCCCCGCACACCTCTCCCCTTTTGGGGGTGGGCTATTTTAAGAAGGAAGGCCTGTGGAGGAAGTGCGCCTTGGTCCTGGAAGTCAGCACTGGGACTAGGAGAGAACAGAGGGCCCTGGGTGTCCACCTACCCTGCGGCTGGAAAGGGTACTGGCCCACCCACTGGCGCCTGTGGACTTCGTGGAGCTAACATTCAAGGAGACTCCCCTCTGCCTGGCCCTGAACTTCCTCAGGTCTGGCTCAGGCCCGCCAAGGGCAGGAGGCCAGCTGGGAACCTGGGAGGACAGCCCACGGTGGGGGGGGACAGGGGAGTTGGCCCTGGGCAGGGCAGCTTTCTGCCATACCAGCCTGCCCTGACCAGGCAGCAGCCCCCCTGCCCACCCCAGGGATGGCACAGTGCCCAGAGACTTTGTCATGGACCTGCTGGAGGGAAGAGACACTCACATGGAGCAGGAAAAGGTGCCTGCCCATGTAACCTCCTGTGTGGGCTCTGTTACCAGCTCGGTGGCCTCCTAGCCTAAAAGGTCCCTTCAAAGACCCAAAACTGGCATTGAGCATCTCACTTTGCATCTTAGTTTCCTCATTTGTAAAATGGGATTTTTTAAGGAGTTAATAAGATCCAATTTGATATAGGACACTTAACCCTGTGCCCTACTGCACCCAGATTAAGGGGGGGGGGGATTGACAGGTTCAGGAATCATACCATTAAGGCCCAAGGAGGAGTGTAGAAGAGGAAAGCCATGTAGAAGAGGCTGGTCCTTCCTTAAGTAGCCTAGGCTGAGGCACAGTAGGGAGGGGGTCCCTAGGCAGGGGCAGCAGAAGAGTAAACACTACAGCACCTGACAGCCCCATCCTGCAGTGTTCCCACCCCACCCAGTCAGTCACTCTCCATCCCCACCCCAGTGCCAAACCTCGAAGTGGCCACCCACCTGGCACTTTGGCTTGGTCAGCCTGGGTTCTAAGGACAGTCTGGAAGGCCACGAGTAGAACCAAAATTGTCCTCAGTCCCTTGAATCTCCACCAAGCGTGCCCACTGGTGACCAGGAAGTGCCTTTATTTCTGATCCAAACCTCTGAACAAGGAGGATGTGGTCCAGACCCGGGCCTTGGAGGGAAAAGGCAGGGGCTGAGGTCCTGGTGAGACAGGAAGCTCTGCCAACTGGGTGTCTGGGCAAGACAAGCCCTCTCTGTGCAGTAGCCCATCCACCCTGAGACTGAGGCCCTTTCAGCAGTCAGAGAGCAGAGCCCCTCCATGTCTTTCTCTGTCACTGGGCCAGAGGTGCCTGGTCCATGGAGCTGGCACACTCACTGCCAACATCATCCGCCGCCTTCCCTGATGCTCCTTGTAGACTTCGGGAGGGGGCTGCAAAAATAGAAGGGCCTCCGTGTTGGTGGAGGGCTTCAGCCTGGGTGGATCCCACAGGTCTGAGGCCAGCCTTTGGCAGGCACCTGGGCCAGGGCAAGCCACTTCTTCCCCAGGGGTGAGAAGGAGGGATATGCTAGTTCTAGGGAGGGAGGAAAACTTGCTCTAAGAGCAGGAGCACTCCTCCCCTCCCCTATGTATCAGAGAAAAGGGATGGCAGTGAAGGGTAGTCCAGGGCACACCTGGGACCTTTCCAGGTACCTTAATCCCAGTGGTTACCCAAGAGGCAGTCCCTGATGCTGTCCTGGGCAGAAACTGACAAAGGGTGAGAAGCTTTGAGCAGGGGAGATTATAGGCATGGACGCCTTCTGGGCCTAAGCTATAGGGTGTTGCTGACCACAAGGACTCCTGCCCAGGGGCTAAGGTCTGCAGATAGACAGAGGGCAGGCAGGAGGCCCAGCATCCCTGGCTGGGGCTGAGTTCATTTTCTCACTAGGGGCTAGACCCTAGGGGGTTTCAGGCACAAAACTTCTGAGGACACAGCTCAGTCTTCGTGTCCCCTCCCCAACCCCAGTAGCTTCAGAGCCATCCCCAGAGACCCTCCACTGCCCAGCCTGCTGCCATCCTTTGCCCTGGGCCTGGCCCTGGTGATCCTCCTGCCCCAGGGTCCTCCAGAAGCTCCAGCCTTTGCACAGGGCATCTGCTGCCAGGACAGGAACTGGCCATTGGGCTGACCATGTCCCCAAGTGTGCTCTTGTATTTACCCTGACTCCTCCAGACTCCAGTGGGCAATGTACAGTGTTCCAAAGGTCTTGAATCAATGAGGGAGGGAAGGAAAAGAGAGGGAGGGTTGGTGGGGAGGGGTGAGAATGTGCAGTCATTCACTCACCAAATGCTGACTGTGTACCTCCCAGGTGCCAGACCTGGGGCCACAAGGGTGGGTGAGGGGACCTTAGTTGCAGGTGGGAGAGAGGAGGGTGATAAGGGGGAGACAAGGCTAGGTGGCACCTAGGAACCTGGATGGACACAGGCTGGAGGCAGGTCTGGTGGATGTGAGCACGCTCAAGGGATTCAGCACCTCTTTCAAGAATGGGCTGGAATGAGGCCCTGCTTTGGACCTGGGAGACAGTGGCCATCTTTTCTTCTCAGCACCCCCACAGGTAGCCTCACTCACCAGCAGCAACAACCTGGCTCGGAAGGGCACCCCTCTGGGTGCCCTCTGGGGGCCAGCGCAGCTCCCCACTTTCCACAGCACCTGCCTCACTGGGCTCCACCACGATTGAGGGCAGCCGCGGGCCCAGCCGAGGGCCCTTCTCCCGGGCACTCCCCACTGCCTGCAGAGAAAGTTGACAGGGGTCAGGGCAATACCAGGCCCTGGGCTCCCTGCCCCCTCACTCCTCCCCTGCCCTCTGCCCCATTAGGAGTTCCAGGCAGGCATGAGCATGAATATGCATGCACACACATGGGTATCCCCAAGATGGGTCTGCCCCCCCCACCCCACCACCAGGGAGGGGCGCACTTGGCTGCTGGGGTCACAGCTCTCCCTGAGCCACCATAGAACATACATGACTCATTCTCAGAAGCTTATTTCACAGACAGGAGCCTGAGGCTGGAGAGGCCAGGGTTACTCCAGGAGTGATATGTACCCCCGCTGCTCCTGTACCTGGAGCCTGAACAACCCCTTCCTGGGGTCTTCCCTGCTGGGACATTGGCCTCCTCCTTCCATTCAGAGGAGCTGGGAAGATGTTGCCATGACAACCTGAGCTCTGGCTCTCAGCTCATTGTTCAGTGCCCACACCAGCCCTTTGGGTGCCCTCAGCTTCTCCGCCTCCCATTCAAGACCTTCCAAGGTGGAGGCCACAGTACTACCTCACACACCTCCATCTCTCAGCACCCCAGCGGCCTGGACCTGCCTGTGCTGTCCCACTTCTTGCCCTGGCTTAGGCAGGTTCCCTGTTTCTGGAGCTCCCCATGCCCCATCTTTTCCATCTAAGAGGACAGCTGCTTGGTGCAGGTCCTCTGTCCCACAATGGTACATGTGCCCTAAGGAAGGGCAGGAACACAGCAGGTGGAACTTTGCTAAACAGTCCTTAAACAACTGCAGAATCACCTGGCAGTGGACTTCAATGCACATTGGACCCTCTATTATTTTTCCCACTATGGTATACTTAGCATAATTTGGTCAATTTCATTCCACCAAAAGAGAGGAATGACTTGATTTTTTTTTTTTTAGGACCCTCTCTTAACCAAGTACTTCAGGTGACCCTGAGTTTTGAGAACAGGCATCACCAGGTTGGGCCTTCTGTAGAATGAAAGAGCAGATAGACTTCAAAGGACAGCAGAGAAGGGCCCTCGCCCTGCCTCTTGCACTGTCAGTTCAGGGCTCCTTTCCCATCCTGTCTCCCTCCCCACATGCCATTTTCCTTCCTGCCCCACCCCCAACCAGGGGACTACTCTGCTCAGTGTCCTCACTCTGTTGAAGGGGGCCTGCTGCAGTCTGGCTGGGCACAAAATCATGAGCCACTCAAACAGGAATCATTTTTACTTGGCTATGGCTCTTGGCAGGGGCCCAGACTGGCAGAGTTTGCAAGACAGCTGTGCGGTGGCCCCAGATTCCAGGATGGCCCTGTGCAACTCTGGGCTGCTCTCTGCTGGCTCCAGGGCTCCTGGCCCAGCACTGGAACCCAAAGCACCCAGGCTGCTTCCTCTGTGCAGAGACCTCAGTCAGGTCTTTGCTGCTTCTATGGTCCACTCCCAGAAACAAGTTGAAGGCAGGCCCTTGGTATTGCATCACCCAACAGAGAATAGAGTATGCTCTTAATCTTGGGGAACAGGTTCTGGTGTTCCCAAATCCATAGGGGTGCTAAGTAAGTCAGGATGGCTCACCTTCAATTGCTTTCTGTACCAGACTTCAATAAAAAAAAGCAACGACCTCCCCCACCTGATGGGTAAACTGAGGCCAGCAGTGAAGAGAGGCCTGCCCAAGTCATGAGCCAGTGCTTGAGGCTGACTATCTTCTGTCCCCTCACCCCACACCTCAACCACTTACCTTCCCTTCTGGGCCTCCGGTTCCCTCAACAGGGCTTAGCTCTGACAAGGTGGGCTGGGAGGTGCTCATGCTGCTGCCTTGACAGGCTGCACAAAGAGGGGCAGGAATGAGGTGTCCACTGTGGCTGAAGCTGGATACCCTCTCCTCCCAAAAGCCTTTAGACTGCCCTCCCCCCCCCACCCTACCCTGCCTGGCACAGTGACTCCTATAGGATCTTTATCATGCTTCTCCCTGCTGAGCCCCCACCCAGGGGGGCACTGGACAGCTGCCACACAGTGCCTAAGGCTGCAGAGAGGCACAAGTAGGAAGGAAGAGACTGAACTAGCCTCAAGGCCCAGGAAGGTCCCCTGGAAGAAGGTCTGCTGGCCTGAGGGATGAGTATGAGACAACCAGGTCAGCTGGGAGGAGAGACCTGTGTTCTGAAGCAGAGAACAGCCAGGGGAGGGCACAGAGGACCTGGGGGACCCAAGTGGTTTTCTGAGCCAGGGACCTGGAGTAGCAAAGGCTGGGCTTCGTGTCTTTTAATTATTATTATTATTATTATTATTATTATTTTCGTTTTAGATGGACACAATATCTTTATTTTATTTTTATGTGGTGCTGAGAATTGAACCCAGTGCCTCACAAATGCTAGGTGAACCACTTGAGCCACATTCCCCAGCCCCCCCCCCCCAGTTTCTTCTTACACTTCACATATCCAGTTAGGCCCTTAGCTCCCACCATCAGAGGGGAAATGATATCCTGCCTACACGTGGCCATGCCCACCCAGGTGGGGCATAGGGCAAGTGAGCTCCAAGGACTCTGGAAAGAGGAGACCAACTGCCTCTTCACCTTCAGTGTGGCCAGGTGGGCTCTAGGGGATATGTCCAGGCCAGAGGCAGAAATGGGGGTGGGTTTTGGCAGTTAGAGGCCTGATTCTGGATGGCAGCAGGGGGCCACAGGCAAGGGGCATAAGAGCTGGAAGAAGACTGGACCCAGGGAGAGCAATGACCAGCAGAATAGAATGCCTGTGACATTCTGCTGGCCGAGAATGAGGGGCTGTGGGCACCCAGCAAGGGCAGGGGCTGCTATTCTGGAAAGTGAGGTTTCCTTCACCAAACACGCAGTTCAGGTCAGCTCAGGTCCCACAGATGCCCAGGAAGGAGAGGGGCACACACTGTTGGGGGACATCCCCAAGCAATGAGCAGCCAGTCCATGTCTACTGGAGAGGCTCCCCAGTCCGAGAGCCCATGGCATGCCTCCATGACCCATGGTCCCAGGTCTGGCCCTCCATTGAGCCCCTTCCTGGATCTCATCCCAGGGCCTGGGAATCTCTAATAGAGTCCACAGAAGCCAGGACAGAGCCCAGAGAAGGGCAAGGCAGGGAAACTACTGGCCACAGAGACCAAGGCAAGGAGAAGGAGCTGGAGAAGACCAGAGAGGGCATCAGCTAGGAATGAGAACGGAGAGATGATAGAGCTGTCACACGGAACAAGTCAGAGTGGGCCGGTGCCCAAGGGCTGCTCCTCTCCTGCTAGGGTCCAGTACCAACGTGGGCAGGCGGCACTGCGAGCACCGGTCCTCATCTCCAGGGGCTCCCAGGTGTAGAGGGCCAGGTACCCACCTGCACAACCGCCAGAGGTTCTGCTCTTGCCCAGATCCCAGTGTCCCATCTCCAGGGATGATCCAGAGACCCAAGCCTACCTTTCCACCCTGAGCTCCTGCTCAACCCCCTTCTCCTCTCCCACCCACCCGCGCCGGCCGCCAGGGCTCACTTGGGCGCACGCCCAGAAAAGGTGGGGAGGGGGCGCCCCTGCGCCTCACGCACACTCACCGCCTGCGCTGGGTGCTCGCGCCCGGACCTCCGCTCGCCAGGCGCTGCGCTCGCGGTCCTGGGGCTCTCCTCCTCAAGTCCCGCCCTCCCCCGCACTCTCCGCCCACACGCGCCAGCTCTCCCGGCCTCTGGTTCACACTCCCGCCTTCTGCTGGTGGGGCGTGGCCGCCCCTCAGGGCTCCTTTCCTGCCCCTTCTAACCTTGGCCTCATTCTCCCCAATCCGTTCCCTGAGAACCTGACCCTAGCCACTTGGGTGCAGAATTAGGTGGCGCCAGAAATAGGAATAGGACTCCCTTCCTTTGGAACAACAGAAGAGAGAAGTGAAAAGGGCACTGAAAACCCAAAGTGGGGAGATCAATCCACAGCCCCTCTCACCTTAATTCCGTCTCATTTCCTCCAAAAGGAGCAAAGCAACTATCAATTATCTACTATCATTCACTATCAATAAATAACCCATCATCCTTCCTACCCACTGTCCACCATCTGCCTTCCACCCTCCAACTACCATCCATCCATTCACCATCCACCATTCAGTCATCATCCAGGATCCAATATCCATCCACTATCTACCACCAGCTATCATCCAACAACCAATATCCATTAACCCTCAATCTCTGTCACTACATGCTGTCCAACCAGAATCCATCCACTATGCATTCATCCACACAACACCCACACCCACAATTTGCCAAGTACCAATAAACCAGGAAAATAGTCATCAATCCAACAATATTCATTTACCAAGCTTCATCCACTGTTTATCCAGTCATCACCCACTGTGTAGCAGCTTTCTATCAAATGTTTAACAATTGTCTTTCCATCCACATTTTGTGGGTCCATCTACCATTTATCTGTCAATCATCAATCTACTCTCTAGTTATTATTCATATATCCCGAGTCATCCATTGGCTTTCATCCAATCAGCCACAATTCATCCATCAATAATGCAGTCATCAATCATTTAGCATCTGCCATCTATTAATATTTCTATGAACTATACAATCCACCATCCATCCATCCACCAATGACACACCCTGCACCATCTCTTATTGCCATCCAGCTCATATATACCTATTCAATGTCTGTCACTAGATATCCTCCATCCATCCATTATAAAACTACAATTCATTATTCATTCAAAATCCATCCAAGGGCTAGGGTTGTAGCTCAGTGATAGAGCACTTGCCTAGCATATGTGAGGCACTGGGTTCAATTTTTAGCAACACATATAAATAAATAAAAGTCCATCAACAACAAAAAAATTTAAAAATTGGTGAGTTAAAAAAAAACCTTCCAAGTATCATCTACCATCAATTTTATATGCACCCATCCTAAAAAAAAAAAAAAAAAGTACTGAGTGTCATCTATGTGACAGGCATTGTTGTAGGTGTTGGTTACAGTCAAGAAACAGCAGTGAGCATTCCTTGACCATCATCCATCCACCATATAATCCATTCACCATCCATCCATGTATTGTCCCCCATCTATTATTCACTATCCATTCAGTATTCATCATTGTTGGTCATCCATTCACTAACTATTTGCTATCTATCTGTCCATTAAACCATTCATTTACCATATACCATTCACCACCTTTCATCCATTCAACATCTCTCCACTATCTAACCACCCACCATTCACCTGTCATGCATCCATTTTCTAAGATGTAACCATTTACTATTTTAAAAACCATCTATCCTTTCAGCATCTAATTATCATCTGCCTAGTCAGAGTCTATCCATTCGTTACATATCCATCATCCATCTTCCATTTACACCTCCAAGGACGATGATACACAACCCAGTATCATCTAAGTGGCAATCATTCATTTATTTATTTGGTGCTTTTTTAGTTAGCTTTTCATCACCATGACCAAAACACCTGAGAGGAACAACTTAGTAGGGGAAAAATTTATTTGGGACTCTTGGTTTCAGAGGTCTCAGTTTATAGGTGGCTGTCTATAATGCTCTGGGCTCAAGGTGAGACAGCACACCATTGGGAAAGGACCCAGTGGAGGAAAACTGCTCAGCTCATGGTAGGAAGGGATCCCAGAAAGAACAACTCTTCCAGGGCACACACCAGTGACCCACCTCCTCCAGCCACACGCCACCTGCCTACAGTTACCACCCAATCAGTTCATTCAAACTAGAGTGGAATAATTAGGTTATAGCTTTCACTATCCAATCATTTGACCTCTGAATATTCCTGCATTAACAAGAGTTTTGAGGGGACACTAACCAAACCATAACAGTGCTTCATTTATATGTTGCATGTATTCTCTGTACAGGCACCATACAGCCATCATCCCACCTCCATCTGACATCTATCACTCATGATCCAGCCATCAATTCTACATCCATTAACATTGATCTACCATCCATCCATTCTCTATGGATAAATTCATCACTATTGTCCACTTACCATTATCCACCACCCATTATCCATATATACTTTCATGATTAATCCATCCAGTAAGCATCTACCACCATCTATTATCTGCAATACATCCACAGTCTATAGATTCATTCAGTACTCATCAATCCATTCAGTCAGCACCCATATCACTCCATCCTCCATCTGTCAATCTACAGTTGACCTATTCATCATCACTTAATCAACCACCATTACATAGATGCATTCACCACTTCCATCCATCCACCAACTAGCATCACCATCTGCCATGTTTCCAGTACTTATCCAACCATTATCCACGCATCCATCTACATACACACTCATTCTACCATTATGTCCATTATTCATCTGCTAGTCCACTTGTTCATCTAGTCATTCATCTCCCACCAATCATCCAACCACCTAGTAATTCACCCATCCATCATCCTTCCATGTATTTTTCTATTATCCTTATGTTATATACTCATATTAATTATATATACATAAGCATCTGTCAACTATTTTCACTTCTATCTCTCCACTACACATTTCCATCATTCATCCTTTCCTCACCATTCTTTTGCCCATTAATCTGTAAGTGAAACACTCATTTATTAATAACTATTAATATTAAATATAAATAATAGGGCTGGGGGCTGGGGTTGTGGCTCAGCGATAGAATGCTCGTCTAGCATGGGCAAGGCCCTGGGTTCAATCCCCAGCACCACATAAAAACAAATAAATGAAGACATAAAAAAAAAATAATAGGGCTGGGGTTGTGGCTCAGTAGTAGAGCACTTGCCTGGCATGCATGAGGCACTGGCTTTGATTCTCAGTACCACATATAAATAAATAAAATAAAAGTCCATCAACAACTAAAAAGAATAATTAAAAAAATAATAAATAGTAAACATTTGTTACTCAGTACCAGTGCTGGATTCTGGGGTCACTGAGATGAATAATGCCCAATTCAAATTCATGGCCCGATGTCCAGAAAGAGCGAACAGGTCAGAGAGAATTGCCAGTGTAAAATGTATATTGTGCTGAAATTTCAGTGCCTCTCTCTCCCAGACATGGGGTGAATGAAGTTCTTTTGAATAAGTTTCCAGGGAGGAAGATGGGGAAGGGGCAGGAGAGGCCTGATCAGGTACTGTGACTACAGCTTGGAGACCTGATGAGGCAAGACTGAAAGGCGAGAGCACCTGGAGGAATCAGTCCCCTGTGTGGGACAGCAGGGAGGTCTGGAATACATTTAGGCAGGCAAATGCCCCAGTTAGCTAAGGTCTTAGAAGAGCCCCCCATTCAATGTCTACAGTGTAGATGTGTTGCTGCACTCTGGAGGACAGGAACCAGAAGAAGAGGGGCTTGCCTTAGGGCCATGCAGCAAAGCGAATGTGTCAGACTCCTGGCACCATGGTCACTGTGGCTGCAACTGCACCACCTCCACACCTAGATGACCAGAAAATTCTTTATGCAGACATACTCTCCCTCCCACCACCTCACCCCCAAAAGCACCCACCTCCTTGCCACTTGAGCAGGAATTGCTCTCCCAATTTTTAATTTGGGTGTTAACTGTCACCTAGGGTGTTAGTTGTCATCCCAGGTGTTAGCTGCCAGAGGGCCTCACAGCTCCTGGAGATTGCTCCTATTAGAGCTCTCCAGAAAGGCCCTTAAGTATATGCTGTGATGACTAGGGGGGTAGGACACCTACAAGGACAGGCCTGAAGCCTAGAGCTGAGCTTTCAAGGCCCTTAGGGGCTGTCTTTGCTCTAGCCTCGGATTCTGGGTCTCCCCTCTCCCTCCTGCCTCCACCAGGGGACTTCACAAGAAACAAGCAGAGCTGAAGGCAGGAGCTCTGTGTCCTGTTGCACCTCCACTTTGCTGTGTGTCTAGGGAGTCCCTGCCCCTCTCTGGGCCTCCCTTTTCCTTCCAGTGCAGCAGGGGAAGGTTAAGAACCAATCATCTCTGGTGTCCTCTGGAGGTGCTGAGACTGCCGCTTCCCCAGCACCTCCCAACACACACAAACAGCCTTCCAAAGCTTGGTGGAGAGGATAGCATCAGCATGTCTGGTTCTGGGCCAGGAAGGTTGGCTCTTGTCGTCCTCTGGTGGTCATTCTCGGGTAAAGCACCCCAGACTTCCCGGGGATGGTACTAGGCAGTGACAATACGTTTGCTTATCTTTGCAACCTTCTATACTGGAAGGGTGCGGTGCCATGGGCATCATCTTCCTGCATTTTGTCCTCAGGTGCTGATCTTTGAGGCAGAGCCAGGACTGACCCCTCAGCCTTTGATGGGCTGGTGGGCAGCTGGTCCTAAGTAAACAACCACAAGGGAGAAGGAGAAGGGGGGAAAGCCTGGCACCGGCTGATCTCAGTGAGGTTCCACTGAAGGAAACCTGGACCCCTCCTACTGTCTCCCCACACTACAAAGAAAGGTCCGGGCAAGGATTTTCAGCTGTCGTGCTCCAACACTAAATCCCAGGCTCCTAAATATTCGCTGGCCACACAGAATTTGTGGATGTAAATAACAAGGTTTCAGGGTTTTAAAGATACCTTAATAAAAATCCAGACAGCAGGGAGTGCAGGCGTGCGTGGCACAGTGCCCTGGGTCATTCCCAGGACCTGTGGGACCCTGAGAGCGGCTGGCATCGCCCGCCCCCACTTCAGCCTCCTCTGAAGCCTGCGCTGAGCCCCGGGACAAGTCGGGGGGACAGATGCAGCCTGAGCCACACCTGGGGAGGGGCAATCTGCCCTCCCTGTGAGGGTAGAGCGGGGGCAGGAGGAGGAACCTGGTCTCCAACTGCCTCAGGACTGCGCCCAAGCTGGCAGGTCGAGCGGGGAGCCGCGGGCCGGCGGCCGAGCTCCGGGCCTGCGCGGCGGGTCTCTAGCGCCCCCTTCCGGCCTGGGCGGCTCGCGCCGCGCGCGCTCCGATTCCGAGGGGAGGCGACCCTGCGCGGGCGCGCGGGCCTGGATGGCCTGGCCTGTAGGTCTCTGGCCCTCGGTCTCGCCCCACACCAGAGCGAGCGGGAAGCGGGAAGAGCCGGGGAAAGGGGCCGGGTTGACACTCTTGTCCCAGCCTGCACGCCGCCTCCAGTCCCTACCCCTGGTACCGCAGGGAAACTGAGGCTCAGTGGGTGCTGGCCCGAGAAGCCGAAGCACAGCCGGACGGAGCTGGGGCCCGGTGCCCCGCGCGGCACCGACGCCCTGCCCGCCAGTGCACGGATGAGGAGGTCGAGCCCCAGGACGCTTGAGCGGAGGGCTTGACCCGGCGGGGCGGGGAAGGGAGATCTGGTTCCTGGGCGCCATCCATCCAGGGGACAGAGCCGCCCAGGATTGCAGCCGGGTGACTGGGGTTTGGGTGAGCTCCATTTCCGGCTTGAGGGACAAGTGACTTTGGACTGGTAGCCACGTGGTGAGGACAGTGCGGCAAGAGCCCAAAGGCCAAGTTGGAGCTGGCCACTTCAGAGGTGACCAGGTTGGCCGGCGAAACGGAAGGGAGTTGTCCACTGCTACGCCCGCGGAGGTCACCCTGGACGAGGTCATCATCCCGCCCACCCTCGCCTTGCCTGTCACAGGGGACAGTGCTTGTCTTTGTGTTTCTCGCCGTCCCCACCCCAACCCCCATCAGGCTATGAATAAAGACGGCCTGGATCGTGGTGTCTGTGTGGACGGTGAGGGGTCCGGGTCAGAGCCTTCTGAGGACTCACTGGCAGTGGTAGCTGGCCAGCCTCACACATACTCTAGTCCCACCCACTAAGCAGCAGCTCCTGTTCACAAAAGTGGGGACAGATGCTTCTCCAGGATAATTGGTAACTGAGCAGCAATGTCTATACCACCGTGGGTAACAAACAGTTTAAAGCTAGTGCCCTGTTTGTTTGCCTAGCATGGGGATGTGGGAGCCTAGCTGGCTGACAGCACTTCCTGTAGGACAGGCACCAGGCAGGGCAGGCGCTTTGCCTACAACTGGATCATTTCCTTTATCGTGACCTCTGTGAGAATGACATATTATCCCATTTTACAGAGAAAGAACCAAATCCAGGGGCTAAGGCAGCTGTGCAGTGTCAGAGCTGAGTGAGAGTTGTCACTCTGATTTGGAGTGGGGACCTGCACCAGACTTAAATCACTGGGTTTCTGCCGGGTCTCTGTTGTGACACCAGGGAAACTGGGCTGACTGGGCTGCACGAAATAACCACACAAGAGACACAATACCTTTTTCTTTGGGGTCGCTGTGACGGCTCCTCTGACCTTAAGGGTCCGCAGAAAGAGAGAGAGCACACTCTGACCCCTTTTATTGAGGAGAAGCTATTCAAATGAGGCAAGAGGTCAGGTTTCAGGGGGCTGAGTATCTTCATGATGTCCCCTGTCAGCAGGTTGATTGACATCTAGGTAGGCCACACCCAAGGGCACAGTAAGAGAAGGGGACACACGCATGGCACTTCCATGGAAGATTCTATCCTAAACAGGGCAAGGGGTTATATTAAAAAGAACAGGTGAGTGTAGCTCCACCATGGGGCTGTAGCAAGACACACCCATGCAGGAGACCCAAGAAGGGTGGGGAAAGTCTAGCAGAATGCTGCCTTACACCTCAGCACCCAGTCGGGAGTGTGACTCGGTCACGTGCAAGGTTGATCTCCCACAGGTTGCCTGCCACCTCTGTGGCCAGAATACTGAGCGGTGGTAGAGGCACATCTTTCTCAGCACCTCTTTGAAACTGTCTGGCCCCAGTCCAGTGGAGAGCCAGGACCTCTACTCCTCACCTCAGCACTAGGGACAGAGGCTGTTAACCTCCAGTTCCCTGGTGCAGAAGCAGACATTGAGACTCAGAGACTCCCAGGGCGCACAGCTAGAATAGGGCAGAACTGAGGTTGGACTCTAGTTTCCCCTGGCCCTTCCTGCCTGCTGGCTTTCTGCCATCCAAGACCAGCTGGCCACAAGGGAACTCTGGCATCCTCCCTCCCTTACCTACCAGAGCCCCTGCCGGGTGTTAGGCCCCTGGATTCATGCTCCCTCTCCCCCAGGGTCTTCACCTTCATGAATTCCAGCTGTCTCCACTTTAGCCCCATCTACAGGTAGGAGCAGGGCAGGATTCAAGGCTAGTTTGAAGGGCCCATAGTGGCACTCCCAAGGGTGTGCCTGCCACCTCTGGTCCTGCCCAGCTTCTGCAACAGGAGCAGCCAGGAAGAGCAGGTTGGATGCCCGAGGCATGGCCCTCCTGGTGCTCCAACACATCCGTCCAGCAGCCCAACTCTCCACCCTCACTGGCCCCCCTGCCACCCGTGCAGTGGTTCAGCCTGGTAGAGCATTTCCTTCTAGTGACTGTTCAACAAAGGCACCAACGTGGGCCATGCGCCTGGCATGAGGTACCATACCACCACAGGGCAAACCAACAGGCGGCAGCAGCAGCTCTAGAGCAGGTCCCCCAGCTCTGCATCTGCCTATCCTTAGGAGGTGTGTGTGTGTGGTGTGTTCAGCCACACACCCTGTATCAACGGGCCTGGTGTCAACTCAGGCTCCAGGACTCTGGAGGGTTCAAAAGTGCCAGGCCTGGCTCAGGGCTTTGAAGGCCGATTTGAGGGGTGGTCCTCTGAGCATGGGTGTGGAGGGCAGGACCAGAGCCAGCATAACCAATACTAATGATCCTCAAGAGCTGGGTTCTGGGGTACCCACTGCACTCACCCTGTGCTTTGTCTATTCCATCCTAAGGCCCTGTGAGGCAGGGCTGTTATCATACTCTTTAGCAGATGAGGAATCACTAGTAACGTAGGGTGCAGTAGAGCATGCCTACAATCACAGCAACACGGGAGATGCAGGCAGGAGGACTGTAAACCTCAGGTCAGCCTCAGCAACTTAGTGAGGCCCTGTCCCGAAGTAAACCAAATGGGCTGGGGACGTAGCTCAGTGACAGAGCACGTACCTCGCATACACAAAGCCCATCCCCAAAATAAAATAAGTAAATAAAAAAATTTGATAAAGGGTGTGTAATCCTTTACCCAGGCTCAAGCAGGGTCTCAACTAGATGTCACTCTGAAGGTCCCTGAATCTCCCTCCCTTCGTTCTCACTCAATGCTGGCAGGGATGGGTGGCTCCTATAGTTTGGATCTTGATTGTCCCCCCAAAGGCCTATATGTTGAAGACTTAGTCTCCGGTCTGTGATGGAACCTTTAGGTGGGGCCTAGTGGAAGGAAGTTAGGTCATCATCACATTTAAAATATCTGTGCCCTTGAAGGGGATATTAGAGTCCTAGCCCCTTCCTGTTGCTCTCTTTGTCATGCGCCCTGGCATGAGGTACCATACCACCACAGGGCAAAGCAACAGGCCAAGCAACCATGGATTGAAAACTCTGAAACCATGAACCAAAATAAACCTTTCCATCTTATAAATTGATTATAGCAGGTATTTTGTCACAGTAATGGAAAGCTGACAAACATAGGTGAGCAGTAGGAGAAAAGTGAATGACCAGGAGGTCAAGAGCAGAGACTCTGAAGGAAGGCTGCACCAGAGCAAATCAGCCCAAAGATTCTCAGTCCTGAGCCTGTGGCAGGAGCCCCTGCCCTGCCTTTGCAGCTCTAGACGAGTGGGTCCGGGTATATTTATAACAAGTTCATAAGTGCTGCTGCTGGTCCCATCTGGAGACCACACGGTAAGAACCACAGGAGCAAGGGGTGGCCAGAGGCAACATCCTACCCCTCCCAGGCCTCATCTGTCCACACCCCAAGCAGGACGGGCCAGCCTTACAAGCCTCTGCCGTCATCTGTCCCAGCTAAGAGGAAGTTCCAGCTCCTCCCTCAACTTGCTGTGTGCCTTGGGTGGGTCTCTTGCCCATGCCGAGGCTCCGTCTTCTTGCCTGTACATTACGCTAGGGAACAGAAGCTGTGTGTGGATAGAGAGGGGCTGTGAGGAGGTCATGCACAGGGAGGGGTGCTACTTACAGTGCTCATCTTTCCTCCCAGAGACATGGACACGGGCTACATCTGGAAGGAGACATGGGCTGCTTGGGGAAAGGCCGAGGAGTGTGCAGGCCAAGCTTGCTGGGCTCAGAACCAGGCCCTGCCATTTATCAGCAGTTACTCAACCCCCCAAGCCCCAGTTTGCTCCTCTGTGAAGTAAGGTCAATTCCGGCCCCCACCCCTTCAGGTTCTCATCTGGATTGGAGTCCAGTCTACAAAGTGCTGATAACAGAGCATTTAAAATATCTGTGGCTATTGCTGGGAATCCTCCTGACTTCCTGGCCCAGCCTCCACACCCACCTCACCCCTTTCTGAACTGTGTGCTCAGGGAGGGGAATCTTTCAAGGGCCCCAAAGGACCCTGCATGCTGGCCTAGGACTCCCCTTCATCCCTAAGGCAGTGCGAAGCCATGGAAGGCTTCTGAGCAAGGGAGGGAGGTGGTCAGCGCTAACCTGTGGGAAGTCACCTCTAGCAGCTAGGAGATGGGTGAGGCAGCTGGGGAAGGGAGCCACACCGGGCCAGTGTTTGCACAGGCCATTGATCAGTGCCTCGGGCTCTGCCCTTTCATCCCTGTTGTTATCAGCTGCTCTCTGGGACTACAACTCTAGGACAGTTTGTGTGTACCTTAGCCCCTGTGACTTTCCTGAAGCCTCACACAGTGGGCCCCCTTCCCCTTTCCGATGGGGTTCTGGAGGTCTCGGAGTCAGCGTCTCACTCCCAAGCCCCCTCGCCCAGCTCACAGAGTGCCCAAGTATGCAGCTGATGGGCACTGCTGGGTTCGGTGCTTCTGGACGCAATGGGCGTTTCCCAGAGGACAAGCTTGAGGGATTAGAAGGCAGGGCTCACGGGCAACCGAAACAAGAGGCAGTGTGCTCAAAGGGGAGGTGCAGGTTGGGTGGTGCTGCCTGCCCTGGGCTGGGGGTCAGACAGAAAGACACCCCTCTCCTCTGGAAGGAAGAAGAGAGAGCCGAGACTAGAACTCAGAAGGGACAGTCACCTGCACTTGGCTGTCTGGAGAGGAGAGTAATCTTTAGTTAGGACACTGCCAGGGGCCATGTATCAGGGCCAGAGCCTGGGGAGAAGCCCAACTTTGTCTCCTCCCTCCCGCCCAGATATTCAGCAGGGTCCCCCTTGTCTGCAAGTGTCCATGTGCTCTCCCAGATGCCGCAGCTAGAGAGGGTGGAGAGGGCTTCGAGGGCCATCAGAAGACCTGGAGCATGTAGGGGACAGCTGAGCTGCCAGCTCTTTCCTATACCATCCCTGTGGTCCCCACCTCCTCCTGTCTGTCACTCTGCTCTTTGCAAACAGCCCCTGGTGAGATGACCCTGTCTGAGGGTGCAGCTGATTCTCACAGGCCTGGCACACCCAGACCTTGAAGCCCACACACAGGCTGCTGTCTGGCTCTGCTCTGAGGTTGTCACCAGCCTGGCTCCCCTGACCTGGGGGCTGGTGGACCTCCCAGGTTGTCTTTCTGGCTTTCCAAGATTACACATTTGGCCCTTGCTACTTGGCTTCTGTGATAACAGCTCCTTTGGTTCTGATCCTGAGGAGTAGGAGAGGTCTCCAACCCTCAGCCTAACACTCCAGTCACACGTTACCCGTAGGCTCCCAGGGGCCTTCTATCTCCTCCGGCCTCCCTTATTGCCGGCTCCCTGCCTTTCCTTTGCACAAACATTACACGGGCACTTCCTTTGAGTCTGATCCTGGCAGGGTAGCAGCCTGTGCCCCTGACTTTCAAAGTCCTTGATGTGGTCAGCTCAGATGTTGAGAATGAGAACAAACACCTTCAGGAAGAACCAAGACCTAAGGAGTCTGATGGCAGGAAACCTCAAGAGCCACTGCCAGGGTCACAGCGGTGGCAGGACCAGGCAGGCAATGGCAGGGAGGTAGGGTCTGCTCAGACACTCTCATCCCGCCTGCCACCACCCACCTAGATGAATCTGGGCCTGTGGGGTCTGGCCTGGCTCACCTCTCCGCCCGTCCATGCACCCTGGCCACCTTGTGCTTGCTGTGCCTAGGGGTTCCTCTGCCCAGAAGCCTTGCAGGACTGCCTCCTTCTTGCTTGGATCTCCTTTGACCCAAGAGAGGAGAGGAAGAGAGGCCTGCATAGCTCTGCTGGGGTCTGTAGGTAAGCCCACATCACATCACTAGCTACCCTATCCACTTTCTTCAGTCACCTCTCCCCAAAATTCTGCTTATCTCTCCTCTGTGGTTTGTCCCTAGGACTGGATGCTCCTGCATCCTCACACCAACAGGCTGCGGAGTGGCTGCTCCATGCTCCTCCTGGTTGGAACAAGCGATTCTATATCCTCCCCGGCTGGGGACTGAACCCAGGGGCTCGACCAGGGAGCCACACCTCAACCCTTTTTATTTTTTATTTGAGACAGGGCCTCAATAAGTTGCTGAGGCTGGCCTGGCACTTGGGATCCTCCTGCCTTAGCTTCCTGAGTCACTGGGATCACAGGCGTGTGCCACCGTGCCAGGCTGTCAGCTTTCATTTTTAAGTGAGAAATAACGTTGCAATGACCATATCAGCCAGGGGCCCTGCAGGGGTCACCCAGTGCAGGGAAACTGAAAAGACCGTGTGAGTGGCCTGCTCTGTGTGTGGGCAGGGCCCAGGCAGGTCAGAGAGATGTGCTGCTGTTACCAATTCTGTTCCTCTAGGGGTGACCAGAGGAAAGAGTGACCTGAGACAGGAGACCACAAGAGAGGGGCCCCATACAGGAGCTGTGCTGTCAGCTGCCTGGGGAGGAAACACCCCCTCACTCTCACCTGGCTCTCTCTGCATGCCAGAGCTGTCCAGGAGTCAGAGGGCAAGGTGGCCCGTGGGGACAACCCTCTTGGGCTACAGAGCTGGGTGGCGGGCTCTGGAAGGGGAAAGCAAACTACCCACCCTCTGAGTCCTTCAGCGTCCACTTCATCTTATGGAGGAAAATGTGTCCTCAACCCTGAGGGCACACAATATCCTTAGCCTCTGGTGGCCATTAGACCACTGGAGTGGATGCCTATGTGAAGCCTAAGACAGCACCAGGGGCACTCCTGGCATGGTGGGCAGGAGAAAAGCCGAGAAGGAAGCAGGGCCCTAGCACATCCCCAGGTCCCTCCTCCACTCCTCGGCCGCACTATTTTCTGCCTCAGTCTGGCTGGGCACAGAATCACGAGCCACTCAAGCAGGAACAAAACTTTATTTTTGAAAAAGCCGCCAATACTCCGAATGCCCTGGCAAGCCAAAAACCGGTCCACCCCCGCGAGCGTCTACCGGAAGGGGGGGGCAACCTCCCCCGGAATTCCCTCCTACTATCCTTCCCCAACCTGTTACTCCAGGAGTCCCGTAACATGAGTCCCTTAGCAGGCCAAGGTGAACAGCAGGAGTCCAATTTCCATATGAATGTAAATCTTAACATAATCATATCATCTCAATGGCTAGGTCACCTTACAACCAAAAGTGCCATGCATCATATTATTTGCTTGTGGCTCCTAGCATCTGCCCCCTTCTGTTTAATTAAGCAACAGGCAATGTGGCTAGGGATGGTGCCTGTTAGGTATGTCCAATTCAACATATGGTTCTTACCCGTCATCGGAAAACTGACCTCTAGGCGTCAGCCTCCTGTCTTAGGTTGATACCACTGCAACTGAATCATACCCGTCACTGACTACCGGTCCAGTATATAGCCATACCTGTGGATAGGCCTATGCAACAGTGGGGGGGTGAAGTTCTTTGCCCCACCTCAGTTGGCCCCCAAAATTAGACCATCACTAGTAGAAGAGAGGAGGATACAGAAATGCCACGACATCAAGTCAATAGACGGCTCTTTAGGAAAAATTGCATCACTGGTGACACATCAGCAAAGATACGCCAGCACTACCATAATTCGCTGCATCAACAGATAGAGCACAATGCATACAAGTGATACATAGTCCAGGCAAGTTTTGTAAGCAGTTCAAAGTGGAGGAATCTATCAATATGTCCATTTCCTCCCAAAATAAATCGACTCAGTGATTGAGCATTACTTGTTGAGTTATTATTCATTGATGCATCAGTTTATACAGTTTGTTGTGATAATTATTGAAGAAGTTGTAGTTTGGTTTCATCTTTGTCTTCACCGGCACTGGGATGAAAATAGGGATTGACAATGATGTTAAGAAAAGAGAAAAAAAAAAAGTAACATTTCAACAGGTATTAAGAAAACAATTTTTAGAACAATTTACATTATCCTGAACAGAATTATTAAATATAATGAAAAGGAAAGGTGAAAGTAAACAAACAGATCTGTTAACCTGCTTATTTGTACACATATTAAAACAGTCTTCAACAGCTGTTTACCCAAATTAAATTAAACCATTAAAATCACGTGAATAATAAAAAAAATTGGGGATCCATATTTTTATGAGCGCTCCTCATATATGATATATGGACATATGCACATACAGACATATAACACAAAACAGAAATGTGCACACATAACATACAACATATAAGACAATAGTAAAGGCCTTGTAGATTACCTAGGTGAAATCTCCATTGCAATGTTTAAAAACTCCATAATCAAAAAATAAAACTGATCAGAAAAACATTAATTTATGTCTGTATGAGCTCAAAATTAAAATGGAACTTTATGATGTGGGAAAAGCAATAATAAAATAGATATTGAAAAAAGCATCCTGGTTGATCACTGTCGAAGATGTAAGAATAGCCAAGCTGGAGTTCTGGATATCAGCTGTTATGGATTTGAGTCAAATCATCTTCTTTTTCTGTAGAAATTGTTTTGGTTAATCTCTCTGGAATCCAAATCGGCTGCTGTTCCTCCTGTGGAAAAACACAGACAGAGCCCCGACTCCAGACTATCACTGGATCCGGACCTTTCCATTGTCCTGTTAGAATATCCTTCCAAAGTACCTTAGGCTTATGTACATTTTTTGGATACAAATGTCTTTCCGCAGCACTAAGTCCCGATGAATCCAAATTTAAAAAGTTTAGAGTAAAAAGGTTTATTTTAAGTTTATCTTTGGGGGATATATACCCCTTTCCAATTCCCTCCTTTTGTTTTAATAAGTACATTTTAATAGTTTGATGAGCTCTTTCAACTATGCCTTGTCCTTGTGGATTGTATGGAATTCCTGTTATGTGAGTAATGCCAAATGATGAGCAAAATTGTTTAAAAGAGGTGGAAGTATAACCAGGACCATTGTCTGTTTTTAACTGTTTTGGAACGCCCACAGTGGCAAAATTTTGTAAGCAATGAGCTATAACATCTTTAGTTTTTTCTCCGGCATGAAGGGAGCCCATCAAAAATCTGGAAGAAGTATCAACTGTAACATGTAAATATTTTAATTTTCCAAATTCTGGCAAGTGTGTGACGTCCATCTGCCAAATATGGTTAGGTATCAGTCCTCTAGGATTGACTCCAAGATTAACTTGTGGTAAAAATGTCACACAATTTTGACATTGTTTTATTATATGTCTGGCTTGTTCTTTAGTTATTTTAAAATGCTTTTGTAAAGTATTAGCATTGACGTGGAACCTTTTATGAAAATTTATAGCTTCTTCTATTGTGGAGAAAATATGTATGTCATGTGTAGATTTATCTGCTAAATCATTGCCCAAACTAAGGGCTCCAGGCAATCCTGTATGTGCCCTGATATGTCCTATAAAGAATGGATCTTTTCTGTCCCAGATTAGACTTTGTATAGTGGAAAACAAAGAGAAAACAGTAGAAGAAGGTGAAATCCTACCAGCATCTTCAAGGGATACTATAGCATTAACTACATACTGACTATCAGAAAACAAATTAAATACAGAATCTTTAAACATCATAAAAGCTTGTAATACTGCATTAAGCTCTACCTTTTGAGCTGATTGTTTGGGTACTAAAAATGTAAAAGTTTGATCAGGAGTAACTACTGCTGCTGTACCATTGTTTGACCCATCAGTGAATATATTTGGAGCATTTATGATAGGGGTTTTTCTTGTCATTTTTGGAAAAACTACAGGATGCTTAGACCAAAAAGACAACAAAGGATTACATGGTAAGTGATTATCAAATGAAACACTAGTTTTACACATGATTATTGCCCAAGTATTTAACTCATTAGCTAACTCATCAATTTGATCCACAGTATATGGAGTAATAATTTTATTGGGAGAAATCCCAAACACTCCCTTTGCTGCTTTTATTCCTTTGAGTATTAATTGTCCTACAGCCTCAGGATATCTAGTAAGAATAGTGTTAGGAGAATAAGATAAGTGTATCCACAATAATGGACCTTCTTGCCAAAATACTCCTGTAGGAATATTTTTTGTTGGTAGTACGATAAATAATAAAGGCAAACTTATATCAATTCTATCCAAATGCATATTTTCCATATATGTTTCAATGATTTTTAATGCTTTTCTTGCTTCAGGCGTTAACATGCGGGGTGAATTTGGATCTGATGGACCTTTTAGAATATCAAATAAAGGTCCCAACTCTCTTGTTGGTATGCCTAGATAAGGCCTTATCCAATTTATGTCTCCCAATAACTTTTGAAAGTCATTAAGTGATTTGAGTTGATCTACTCGTATTTGAATTTTTGGTGGACGGACCATGGTTGAGGATAATAGAACTCCTAAATAATTAATTGGAAGATTTAATTGTACTTTATCTATTGCTATCTCTAGATTATAATTTTTCAATAAGTTTGTAAGTGTGGCATAACATTCTAGCAATGTGTTTTTATCTTTATGTGCCAATAACACATCATCCATATAGTGAAATATTTGTAGTTCAGGATTTTGATTTCTAAGTGGCTGGATTGCTTTATTAACATAAATTTGACACATAGTTGGGCTGTTAGCCATCCCTTGAGGGAGTACTTTCCATTCATATCTCTGATCAGGACCTTCATGATTCAGTGCAGGGATAGTAAATGCAAAATGTGGACTACCCTCGGGATGAATTGGAATTGAAAAGAAACAATCTTTAATATCTATAGCTAAAACGTGCCAGGTTTTTGGTAAAGCAGACAATTGAGGAATCCCTGATTGAGCAGGTCCCATAATAACCATCTCATTATTTTTTTTTATTGATTATTTAAAGCATTACATAGCTCATGATATATCATCTTTCATACATTTGACTCAAATTGTGTTTTGAACTCCCATTTTCACCCCAAATACAGATTGCAGAATCACATCTGTTACATATTCACATTTTTACATAATGCCATATTAGTGACTGTTGTACCATCTCATTATTAATGGCTCTTAAATCTTGTAATAATCTCCATTTACCAGATTTATTTTTAATGACAAAAATGGGAGTATTATGGGGGGATACGGAAGGTTGTATATGTCCTTCCGCTAATTGTTGTCTGACCAAGTCATGGGCTACTTGTATCTTTTCTTTAGTCAGGGGCCACTGAGGAACCCACACTGGTCTTTCTGATTTCCAAGTAATTTTGATTGTCTCAGTGGCCCTTTCTGAAAACCCAATCCATGTCTATTTATTTCTTGATCTATTTGAATAGGTGCTGTCATACCTTGTTCTTGTTCTCTCAATCTTTTTTCTTTCCTAAAGCCTCGTTTAGCCCTAGTAGTGGGCGCGTTAAGATTGATGTTATTTGTTAATGTCAATCCTAATTGATCTAGGACATCTTGTCCCCATAAATTTACAGGAAGATGATCCAATACATAGGGCTGTATAGTTCCTTCACATCCTTCAGGATCCCTCCAATCTAATACCATAGCACTTCTATGGGGATTTGTTGCCACTCCTAGGCCTCGAAGCGTTTGAGTGGCTTGTTGTAATGGCCAATGTTTTGGCCATTCTTGATGAGATATGATACTAAGGTCAGCACCTGTGTCCAGCAGCCCATTAAAGTCATGTCCTTGAATATTTAATTTTAGCATTGGGCGAGAATCTAAATTTAAAGACAGCATAGCCCAATCTACACCTGTGGAGCCTAATCCCTTGGAACCTCTTTCTACAGCATGACTGGAAAATTTATCATGCAGGCTGGGTATTATTAATAACTGTGCTATTCTATCTCCTGGTGAAATTACTGATATACCTCTTGGAGAACTAGCTATAATTTTTATTTCACCCTCATAATCGGGATCAATTACCCCAGGACTTACCATAAGTCCTTTTTTTTTTTTTTTTTAAAGAGAGAGCGAGGAGAGAGAGAGAGAGAGAGAGAGAGAGAATTTTTAATATTTATTTTTTTTTTTTAGTTCTCGGCGGACACAACATCTTTGTATGTAGTGCTGTATGTGGTGCTGAGGATCGAACCCGGGCCGCACGCATGCCAGTTGAGCGCGCTACCGCTTGAGCCACATCCCCAGCCCCACCATAAGTCCTTTTAGTGTAGAAGAACTGCGTCCCAATAATAAGCCTACTGTTCCCTGGGGAAGAGGTCCTTTTACTCCTGTGGGAATGATTTGAACTCCCATCTCTGGAGTTAGTACTGCTCTGGCAGAGGCGCAGATGTCCAACCCTGCGCTCCCTCTAGTTTGTCTGATGAGGGATTTAATGGATAATGCGTCCTGGGCACTACCTTGATGGTGCTGCTGGGTTCCTCCATTGCCCCGTATATTTGTGGTTTTGGGCCCCGGGGCATTGGGCCCTCTAGTCCGTTTTTTGGCAATGGAGCCTGATACCTTTCTCCACGATATCGTGGGTAAACACTTGGTCCTTGTCCGTTTTTTGATAACGGAATACCCTCTATGGTGGTTTGAGAACGGCATTCATTAGCCCAATGTTTCCCTCTATGGCATCGTGGGCAAATACCCGGTATTCTATTCCTTTGATACCTAGTTTTGTTAAACCCTCCTCTTATGGGGCAACTCCTTTTAAAATGTCCTGTTTGATTACAATTATAGCATGTTTTTGGCCTGGCATCTAAAGCCTGTTGTAGTGCTGCTAAGACTTGCCCTTGTTCATTAATGTCTCTACATAATTTAATATATGTGTTTAAATCTTCATGTCTCCATGGTCTAATGACCTCTCTGCAGCAACGATTTGCTTGGTCATAAGCCAGTTGTTTTATAAATGGCATTGCCTGTTCTGTATTTCCAAATATTCTAGAGGCTGTCTAAATAAGCCTATCTACAAATTCAGCGTAAGGTTCATTAGTTCCTTGTATTACCTTAGATAATTGACCTTGTAAATCTCCATGCCCCTGTAAAGTTTTCCATGCCCTAACTGCATCTACAGCAATTTGTGCGTATACGCCAGGGTCATATTCAATTTGCTGTCTTTGACCCTCATAAGGTCCCTTTCCTAATAACATAGCTAGATTTCTTTGAGGGTAACCGGCTTCTGCATTTCGCCTAGCTGTCTCCATGCAAAATTCCTCATTGGCAACCTTCCATAACAAATATTGTCCTCCATTTAGCACAGATCGACACATGTTAGCCCAATCTGCTGGTGTCATGTCCAAGTTGGTAACAGATTCGACCATGCTTACCGTGAAGGGAGCTTGCGGCCCATAGGTTGTTACAGCCTCCTTTAATTGCTTTACTGTTTTGAAATCTAAAGCACGGTGAATTCGTTGCCCTCCTGCCTGCTCAAGTACAGGGCATGCTAATCTTTGGGGTCCTGCCTCAGAATTCCGTCCATCAACTACGGGAGTTGAGGGCAGCTCAGCTGTAGATGGAGCTGTTGGTTGAATTATGCCCTCTGGTGATAGAACGGAGTTAGTAGCAGCCTCCTGTTGTAATTCTCCACCTGATGGCTGTTTTTCCTCTAAGCTTTCTTTCTTTAAATAGCTTGAGAGACCTTCTCTTTTGCTTGACCTAGCGTTTTTTCTACCATAGTTTGGACCTCTAACAATTTACTTAACAGTTTTTCGGTTTGTTTTTTACTAGATTCTAATCTACTATAAAGGTAATGTAACCCAATAAGATAGGATAAAACAAAGCCGAAGCAGAATGAAACAAAAACGGAGCAAAGAATGGTTATATCAATTTTCTCCTTCTCAGGGCCGAATAACTTCAAACCTTGAGCCAACCATTTTTCCCAGTTCGCCTGAGAAAATTCTAGGGCTAGGGAGCTTGAAATAAAAACAAAATAAATCAAAACAAGAACACATTGTTTTTTGAAATGGTCACCCATTCTGTCGCCTTCCCTCAGGGGCGAGCAATTTTACTCACCTCTAAGTTTCAGGCGTTCCCCGTCCGGGCCACCAATTGCCTCAGTCTGGCTGGGCACAGAATCACGAGCCACTCAAGCAGGAACAAAACTTTATTTTTGAAAAAGCCGCCAATACTCTGTAGGCACCGACAAGCCAAAAACCGGTCCACCCCTGCGCGCGTCTACCAGAAGGGGGGGGCGACCTCCCCCGGAATTCCCTCCTACTATCCTTCCCCAACCAATGGGAACTCTCCAGGAGTCCCGTAACATGAGTCCCATAGCAGGCCAAGGTGAACAGCAGGAGTCCAATTTCCATATGAATGTAAATCTTAACATAATCATATCATCTCAATGGCTAGCTGGCGTCACCTTACAACCAAAAGTGCCATGCATCATATTATTTGCTTGTGGCTCCTAGCAATTTTCTTAGCCTTGGTGGGATGACCCAAACTTTTATTTATTCAAGATCTGGGTCCTCTCTGGGCCTGTCCCTAATGACCTCCCTTCCCTTCCCCAGTGTTAAGAATTATTAGCAAGAAACAGTCAGAAGTGCCTCAGCAAAGCCCCTGGGCTTCACATCCCGCAGAACCAATTCACATCCCCCTGATGGTGGGGACTGAGGGTCCCTTTCCTGTTGGCTTGAGGCAGGACCAACATAGCTGGTAAGGGGAGGGGCAGCCTCAGCTGGGATCTGTCTGTTGAAACCATGACTGTGTTTCCTGAGGGAAGCATTCCTTTCTTGGACTTGAGGCCAAGGTCACAGGAAGGAAAGCAGAATTCCTGTGTGCTATTTAGCATAAAGAGGGAGGGCTCCTCGCCTCCACTGCGTGCTTCCTGGACTCACTCGTGCACTGGGCTCTTGGGGGATGGCACCATGTACTTCCTTTGGTGGGGAGGCATACCCACACCCTACAGGCTGACATTTCACCTTCACAGGGAGTTGGTTCTCATATGGGACCATAGCCTCGTTCCTTCAGCCTCTACCTTGTTCTCATTCTCTCAAGCCTGCTGCTTTGGGGTGACAGACAAGTGGTAAGTCAGAAAATTTCATGGGTATGAACTCTCTGCTATACTTCTTTCTCCATAAAATGAGTCCTATAGTCCCAGGCAATGTTGTCTGAGTTGCTATGGTGACAGATAAGTTAAAGCATTCTCCAAGTCTGCAAATGGAGGTGCTGGTAGGAGTGATGTGGTTGCACACAGAAGTCCTTGCCTGAAATATATGGAGGCAAATCACTGTCCTTTCTGTGATAGAAGGAGTCTAACATTGTCACCCTGGCCACCGAGCAGCTGCTTGGTACCCCTGGGAATGGCTCAGTATGAGTCCCTACTGCTGGCAGTTTCAGCTGTCAGTCATGTGGAAGGCAAGTCCGCCCAGGTGAGGCTCCACCCCTGCCTACTGGTCACTTGAACATGGGTTCTTTGAATGACCACTGAGGTGGGGGAGGAAAGAGACCAGAATGAATAATCTTACCCTTTGGCATATTGAGAGCTTCCTCCACAGTAAATGCTATTTTGGTGAACATTCATTCCCATGGGCAGGCATTCTGTTCCCATTCAGAGAAATTCATCCATTTGGTTCCTCCCCAGCAAAAGAAAAGAAAAACACTTTTTTTTTTCTTGGTACTGGGAATTGAACCCAGGTGTGCTTAACCACTGAGCCACATCCCCAGCTCTTTTTATTTTTTATTTTGAGACAGAGTCTCTGCTAAGTTGCTAGGGCCTAAATTGCGGAGGCTGGCCTTGAACTTGCAATCCTCCTGCCTCAGTCCCCTGAGTCACTGGGATTATAGGTGTGTGCCACTATGTCTGCCTTCTATTTTTGGATGGAAAGATAGCTTGGGTTGCACAGCTCCTTGGTATCCATGGTCAGATATTCAACTTCTACTAAGAACCAGTCACAAGCAAGTACTGATTTGAAATGGAGAAGAGTTGTTGGCAGAAGGCGGCATGGACTTACTCCAAAACCTTGGGGATCTATGCTGTAATTCTCCCATCATAACTTTCTCCACAGAGCATCTTTGTCTGACCCTCACACTTTCAAAACCATAGGATTTGCTGGGTCATAGGTTAAGTGTCAGGGAAGCTTGCACCAAAGCCTGAATTTGCCAACTTTCCTATTTTCCCCTGGGTGTCACCCAAAATTGGTTGTCTTGGAGAATGTACAGTAAATGAATCCAAGAAGCTCATCCAACGTACTACATGTTATCTAGAAAAGATACCTATTAAGCATTCTTCCTTTTTCTTCATGGTGGGTTTTCGTATGTCTAAAAATATCTTTATTTCCACTTTTTGTTTGAAGAGTATTTTTGCTGGGTATAGAATTTTAGGTCAGTGAGTTGTTATTTTTATTTTTTCAGTGTTGAGGATTGAACCCAAGGGCACTGTACTAGCAAGTTACATTCTCAGCCCCTTTCACGCTTTATTTTTCAGATGGGGTCTCACTAAGTTATTGAGGCTGGCCTCAGACTTGTGATCCTCCACCTCAGCCTCAAGAATGGCTGGATAATAGGCATGGGCTAGTGCCCCTAGCTTCTTTTGGTACTTTAAAGGTATTGCTCCAAATCTTCTCATTTATGTTGTTTCCAATGAGAAATTTGGTATCATCCTTATTTTTGTTTCTCCATACATGATGTGTCTTTTTTTTTTTTTGTTTTCTTTTTTACCATCGGTTTTGAGCAATTTATGAGGAGCATAGGTGTAGTTGTAGTTATTGTTTCCATGTTTCCTGCTCTTGAGTTGAACTTCTTGAATTTTTTGTTTTCATTTTCATGGAATTTGGAAAATTCTCAGTTTTTATTTCTTCAAATATATTTTTCCTGACCCTCTTTCTTATATATCTACTTCAGGATCTCAAGTATTCATATGTTAGGTCACTTGAAATTACCTCACAGTTTACTAGTACTCTGTTCACTTCTTTCTTTTTTCTTGGATATTATTTTGGATAGTCTCTTTCAAGGCTTTGACCTGACTAATCTTTTCTTAATTAGTGTCTAATCTGCCATTAATCCCAAACAGCATAATGTACACCTCATAAATTGTAATTTTGAAACTCTGGGGGATGTAGTTCAGTGGTACTGAACTTACATAGTATACAAGACCCTGGGTTTGATCCCCAGATTTGGGGAGGGGGATAACTGGGTTTGGTGGGATGTACCTGTAATCCCAGGCTAAGGCAGGAGGATTGTAAATTCAAGGTCAGCCTCAGTAATTTATGGAGTAGTTAAGCAACTTAACACAACCCTATTTCAAAATAAAACATTTAATAGGGCTGGGGATGGATGTAGTTCAGTGGTAAAGTGCCCTTGAATTCAATCCCCAGTGCAAAAGAAAAAAAGTAAACAGAAATTATAGTTTTCATTTCTAAAAGTTGTCATACTTTTTAAAAAATTGATTTTCATGGTTCTACTAACTTTTTGAGCAGAGGAATACAGTTATCCTGTTTTGGTGTCCTTCTCCGCTAATTTTGACATCTGTGTAAACTCTAGGTTGGTTTGATGTGATTATTCTCATTATGAGTTGTGTTTTCTTGCTTGTTGGAAAGTCTGGCAATCTTTGGATGCCACACATTGTGCCTTTATCTTTTTGGGCACTGGATATGTTGCCTCCTATAAATGTTCTGTAGCTTTATTCTGGAATGCAGCTGAATTACTCAGAATTTGAGGTTTCTGTGCCTTCATTTTATGATTTGTTAGATATAGAAGAATGCTCAGTCTAGAGATTTTTCTAGGACGTCTGGGGGACAGATGATTAGATGAACTCCCAGTAGTAATAACCCCATTACTAAGGCACTATATATATATATATATATATATATATATATATATATATATATATATATATATTTTTTTTTTAGAATTCTACCCAAAGCCTGTGAATTCCAGTTTGGCTGGTGGAAAACAGATTTCCACTGTCTCCTCTTAAGTCTTTTGGATGGTTCTTCCCGGGACTCTGGGTAGTTTTCTCCCACAGGAGCAGTTCTCAGTATGTTGCTGGGGGCTTGAAAGAACTCTGCAGATTTCCAGGATCTTCTTGGCACAGTGCTCTCCTTTATGAGGTCCTGTCCTAAGAGTTCTGGCTCTCTTTTTCCCTCCATTCTTTTTTTTTTAATGTTCTAATGAGTTTTACATGACAGTAGAAAGTTCTTCAATTCATTGTACACAAATTAAGCAGAATTTTTCACTTCTCTGGTTGTGCATGAAGTAGAGACACTATTCGTGCAATCATACATGTTCCTAGGGTAATGATGTCCATCACATTCCACGTCTTTCCTTACCCCTTTGCCCCAGCCAAAGTTCCTCCACTTATCCCTTGCCCCCACCCCCTGTATGGATTAGCATCCACTTATCAGAGAAAACATTCAGTCCTTGTTTTTTTGAGATTGGCTTATTTCACTTAGCATGATATTCTCCAACTCCATCCATTTACCTGAAAATGCCATAATTTTAGTCTCTTTTAATGCTGAGTAATAAATTCACTGTGTATATGTACCACATTATCTTTATCCATTCATCTATTGAAGGGCATCTAGGTTGCTTCCATAGTTTAGCAGTTGTGAATTATGCTGCTATAAATATTGAAGTGGCTGAGTTACTGTAGTATGCTGTTTTTAAGTCTTTAGGAGGAGTGGGATAGCTGGGTCAAATGGTGGTTCCATTTCAAGTTTTCTAAGGAATATCCATACTGCTTTCCAGATTGGTTGCACCAATTTGCAGTCCCAGTAGCAATGTATGAGTGAATCTTTTCCCTCACATCCTCACCAACACTTATTGTTGCCTGTATTCTTAATGATTGCCATTCTGACTGGAGTGAGATGAAATCTTAGTTTTGATTTGCATTTCTCTAATTATTAGAGATGTTGAACATTTTTTTATATATTTGTTGATCAATTGTATTTCTTCTTCTGAGAAGTGTTCATCTCCTTAGCCCATGTGTTGATTAGGTTGTTTGGTTTTTTTTGGTGTTAATTTTTTGAGTTCTTTATATATCCTGGAGATTAGTGTTTTGATGAGCATGTACAAAAATTTGCTCCCAAAATGTAGGTTCTCTCTTCACCTCATTGATTTGTTTCTTCTGCTGAGAAGAAGCTTTTTAGTTTGAATCTATCTCATTTATTAATTCTTCATTTTATCTCTTGTGCTCTAGGAGTCTTGTTAAGGAAGTTGGGCCTAATCCGACATAATGAAGATTTGGGTCTACTTTTTCTTCTATTAGGTGTAGGGTCTCTGGTCTAATTCCTAGGTCCTTGATCCACTTTTGAGTTTTGTGCATGGTGAGAGATAGGGGTTTAGTTTCATTCTGCTGCATATAGGTTTACAGTTTTCCCAGCACTGTTTGTTGAAGAGGTTATCTTTTCTCCAATGTATGTTTTTGGTGTCTTTGTCTAGGATGAGATTACTGTATTTATGTGGGTTTGTCTCTGTGTCTTCTATTCTGTACCATTGGTCTACATGTCTATTTTGGTGCCAATACCATGTCATTTTTGTTACTATAGCTTTGTAGTATAGTTTAAGGTCTGGTATTGTGATGCCTCCTGCTTCACTATTCTTGCTAAGAATTGCTTTGGCTATTCTGGGCCTCTTATTTTTACAAATGAATTTCATGATTGCTTTTCCTATTTCTGTAAGGAATGACGTTGGGATTTTTTTTTTTTTTAAAGAGAGAGTGAGAGAGAGGGGGACAGAGCGAGAGAGAGAATTTTAATATTCATTTTTTCTTAGTTCTCGAGGGACACAACATCTTCGTTTGTATGTGGTGCTGAGGATCGAACCCGGGCCGCACGCACGCTAGGCGAGCGCGCTACCGCTTGAGCCACATCCCCAGCCCGACGTTGGGATTTTAATTGGAATCACATTGAATCTGCATAGCACTTCGGGTAGTATGGCCATTTTGACAATATTGATTCTGTCTATCTAAGAGCATGGGCAATCTTTCCATCTTCTAAGGTATTCTTCATTTTCTTTCTTTAGTGTTCTGTAGTTTTCATTGTAGAGGTCTTTCATCTCTTTTATTAAATTGATTACCAAATATTTTATTTTTTTGAAGCTATTGTGAATTGGGTAGCTTTCCTAATTTCTCTTTCAAAGAATTCATCACTGATATATAGAAATGCATCTCCTTATCTCAGGGAGCCACTGGGCTTTATCCCTCTATCTCCACCCTTGCCTTTTTTTAACCAAGACTGTGATGGCTGACCTGAAGTCTTACCTTCACAGCTTGTGCCACGAAGTAAGAATCAGTAAACTACAGCCTTGCAAGCCACTTGTTTCTGTAAATAAAGTTTTATGGTCACTCAGTCACATTTATTTACATATCACTTATGGCAGCTTTCATTTGATAGCAATAGAGGCAGAGACTGTATGTCTCACGAAACCTAAAATATTTACTCTGACTCCTTATAGTTTACTAACCTTGGCCTAAAGGGGGAAAACAACAACAACAAGAAATTCTCTTCAAATTTTAGCATACAATACCCTAAAGAAGATCTTCTCTGATTAGTCTGGCATGAGTCACATGAATACCCACCATGGGAAAAAGGCAGCTGACCAGCTGGTCCTGGGTGACATATCCACCTCTGTGGCACCTGCTCTAGAATCTCCTGCTCAGAGTGGAGATGGAGCAGAGATTCACAGGGAATGGGGTTCAGGGAGAGGGCAGTCAGACACAAGGACTGTCCACTAAAGGGACAATGACTCTTGTCCGATATTAATGTTGTAAACATACTTGAATACTAAACTGAAGTTTTGAGGAATGAAGGAGAAACCGCTGATATGGAATTCTCAAGAAGTGAGTTTTCAAGATTGCCACATGTAGATCATCAAGGGGGAGGTTTTGAAACCTGTCCACACCCTGGAATAAAAGGTGAGGTGGAAGACAGAGGAAGTGGTCCTGCTAGCGGGCACAGAGCATGGGTGTTCTTACCTACAACTTGACTGAGGAAGTTTCCAAGGGATTTCTCAGAGAACAAAAGACTATTCACAATTGGACCTATAAGGACCCCCATAAATACTCACTCCCCAAAGTGACACATTTGGGCTGGGGGGTGTGGCTTAGTGGTAGAGCACTTGTCTAGCATGTGTAAGGCCCTGGGTTCAATAACCACCACGGGCGGGGCGGGGGGGGGGGGACCACTGGGGGGGAAAAGTGACACATCTGTTTGGGTTAAAGGGATTCAGGAGAAGCCCACTAATGCCCCCAGAAGAGGGTCAGCTTCATTCTCTGCTAAAGTCCAGAGATAGAACCATAGTTCTTCCCAAACTTCCCCATTCCCTCTCCCTGACAGTTTCAGACCAGCAGGAGCCCGTTGAGCATACCTGAGACTGGGGGAAACAAAAACAAGGAGGGTGCCAGGCACTGTGTCCTCTTGCCATTGCTCATCTTAGGCTCTAAGGGGCCCAAGGATAGAGCTAAAGTCAAATAAACTTCAGAGGCTTAACTCTAGGACTGAACATTCTAATTTCTGAACAAAGTCATTGATTGTGGCTTGAAGTGACTAGGCTGTGTGTACATTCTGGAGTGCTGAGGATAGGCTAGCTTAGTCCTGGGGTTGGTGTTTTGATTGCAAAGATCAGAAATTCACTAGAGCCAGCTCAAATAAAAGTTTATTGTTAAACATACAGCAGACCCTCATGGGTGCCTGAGAACACAACAGCTGGGCTTCCCTGGTCAGGGGACCAAGAGCCAGCAATCTCCAAAGGTGGTCGACCACTACTCTGACCTCCAATACCCGATTATTTTGTTCTGCATTTAACCAATCAAGGTTATATAAAGATGCATTCACAGTGACATACATTGATCTTAGGAGGGCAGCTGGTTCATACGCTCGCGCGTGTAACCCAAATCCGGTCAGGGCACGTTCCCAGCAGTCCGGAAGGCTCCCTGGCCCCTCCACGCAATACCGCTCCTAAACGGAGGCCGTTATTCGACATCTTCTCCATAGGGTCCCCTGGCTGCCGGCTCACCTGCCCGCCGCACGGCCGCGGTGGCCTCCGCAGCTCCAGAATGTCCCCTCCCTGACCCACAGTTCGTTCGGGTGGACCTCCCTTAACCCCCTCCCGCAACAACAATCGGCCTCAGTAAAGTGGTGACGGCCTGAAAACAAGAACCTGCTTCCTTCCAGAATGTCATACTAGGAGTCTAGGGAGTGGAACCCGAAATGGCCACCGCGGACGTCGCGAATTTCAGGGGCGGGCGCCCGCAGGCCGCGCCTCTCGGGCAGCCCCACCGCCGCCGACCGGGCCAGAGCTAGGCCGCTCCGGAGCGACCCGCAGAGGCCACCATACTGCACCTGCTGGGGTCCGTGAAGCCCGCCCAGCCTAGTGAGGCAGCAAGAGGCCCCAAAGCTTTGCCCCGGCCCAGGCCCCGCCCCCGCCGGGCAAGCCGGGGACCCTCGGCCGCGGGAAGCGCGCACGCGCAGCGCGGCCCCCGCCCCTCCTGGGAGCTTCTGCGCACGCGCCGGGCCTCAATCTCGGCGGCGCACTCAGTGCCCCACCCCCGGCCCGGCTCCTACGGCGAGCCGCGAGGCCCGATCCGCCGGGAGTCGCCGCGGGGCGAGGGCGGGGCAGCGCGCTGAGGTCAGCGCGGCGGCGGCCGGCCCCGCAGTGGTTGGCTGCGCCGCGCTGGCCGCACCCTGGTTGGCTGCGGGCCGCGGGCTGGGCGGCCGGCCGGGCTGGGGTCGGGGCTCGGGCGCCAGCCGGGCTTGCGCAGCGCTCGGCTCCGCAGCGCTCCAGGTCGGCGGCGGCCCGCTGGAGGGCGCGGCCGGGCGCTGAGGGCGGGGACGGCGGGCGGGCTGAGGGGAGGAGACCGGCTCATGGACCCGTGGGGCCCGGCGCCCCAGACTCCGCGCCGCCGGGACGGAGCCCAAGATGTCGGCCTAGGCCGGGACGCACCGACGCGGACGGGGCGGCGACCGGGCGCCGCTGCTGCCGGGGCTCGCGGCCGGGCCCCCCAGGGCTGGCCCTGACGTCGGGCCGCGCGGGCGGCCGAGGCCGGCGTGTGGGGAGCGGGCCGCGCGGAACCATGTCGGCCAAGGTGCGGCTCAAGAAGCTGGAGCAGCTGCTCCTGGACGGGCCCTGGCGCAACGAGAGCGCCCTGAGCGTGGAGACGCTGCTCGACGTGCTCGTGTGCCTCTACACCGAGTGCAGTCACTCGGCGCTGCGCCGCGACAAGTACGTGGCCGAGTTCCTCGAGTGGGGTGAGTGACCTCGGCCCGTCGCCCTCCGCGCCCCCTCGCCCTGCGCTTCGGGCCACATCCCCGCTCCACCCCCACCCCGCCGGGCCATCGCCCTGGCGGCTTCCGAGACCCACCCTCCGGGTCTGGAGATCATTTCCTGCTGCGCTCCCCGGGACATCCGCCCCGCCCCCGCCCCGCACCTCGCCCGCGGGTCCCACTCAGCGGCCGCGCTCTGCGGGATGTGAGGGCAGCAGCTTGTGCCTTTTGTACCTCGGCGCCTGTCCCCCACGCCCCGCCCGAGCATCCCCCGGGAGATGGCCCCTCCCAAGTGACAGCTTGCTCACATCCCCTTGGTATCCAAATCCTGAACACCCACTTTCCTGTAGCACCGCAAGGGAATTTTAAGGTTAAAAGCTTTAAATACGCCAGCAAAGAATAAATGAATTATTTTCATCCTTCATTGTGCCAGACCCTTGTGATGTTTGGGTAGGTGGGACTGTTACTTAAAAACTTCTGTTCACCTGATCTTTGCATGTTGTCTTTAGTTCATTCAGAGATCTTTAATGCTGTAATCATCAGTTAGCTAACTTATTATGCTTTATTAGGACAAAAAATTTGGTTAAGCCATTAAGTAAGGTTAGAATCCACAGACAGGTAAAAATGTAAGGTGCATCATCTCCTGAACACCTTCACCCCTGCAAGACCCTCAGATTTCTCATCTACTACAACCGAATAGGAGGAAGCAAGGCTTTGGTCCAGGCCAAACCCTGTGAAAATTTTACCCTTGTGTCCTTTGTGTCATCAGGCTACTGGGACTATGCAGTTTGAACCAGTAATTTCTAATCTTTGGGACTGCTGATAAAGCCAATATTTACATGAGGAAACAAATGAATGTGTTCCACACTGAGGCCTCCACTCTGCCACAGTGGTGACTGGAATTTGGAATTTTGTTTACAAAGTACAATTTAAGTTGCAATATGTAGAGGGTTTCTGTTGATTGCTCTTCAGTGAGATGTTACTTTATGCCTGTGAGAATAGCAGGAGGAGGCCTGAGCCCCAGGACAGCTTTTGGTGCTTTGTTGCATGGGGCCACCATTCTTGGTTACATAGAGGATCTGTCAGTTCAGAGTTCTGCTTTCCAGGGGTCCTTTATCTGTGACATAATTAACTTCACAGTTGCTTTGAAAGTGAGGTCTTAAAACCATAGCCTCTTTTTTTTTTTTTTTTTTTTTTAAGAGAGAGAGGGGGGAGAGAGAGAATTTTTTTTTTTTAATATTTATTTTTTAGTTCTCGGTGGACACAACATCTTTGTTGGTATGTGGTGCTGAGGATCGAACCCGGGCCGCACGCATGCCAGGCGAGCGCGCTACTGCTTGAGCCACATCCCCAGCCCAAAACCATAGCCTCTTTAATACTGTGTTTGCCTTTCCTTTCTTAGTATTGGATCTTGAAATCTGTGAGATTTCACAGCCAGGCTCAGCTGAGTGCACAGAGGTGGGTAAAACTCTACTTAGGGGAGGAAGCAGAGGAAGGTGGATTTAGGTAGTGAGGTGTGATCCAGCTGACCTCTGACCTGGAACCTGGGTGAGGCCTGGAGACTGAGCACTCTTACCACTAGGATACTCTGGGCTTCACTGGAGGATTTCTTGGCATGCAGAGAAGTCAGATTTTATAATCTGAACTTTCTAATTAAACAGAAGCTGTGACCTATATCATAGACATATTTTCAAAATTATATTCTGGAATTGAAAATCACAACAAATAAATCACATTTTTTAAAGAACTCTGTTTAACAGAGTAAGCTCTAAACTTCAAAGCATAGGGGCTAGGGCTGTGTAGTTCAGTGGTAGAGCTCTTGTCTTGCATGCGTGAGGCACTAGGTTAGATCCCCAGCATCACAGAAACATAAACAGATAAAATAAAGGTGTAAAAAATACAATAGCATTATTAAAAAAAGGTTAAGAATAAATTACAGAGCAGACAGAATGGACTTAAATATAATGACATTTAATTAATTAATTAATTAATTATGGAGGGGGGTACCAGGGATTGAAATAAGGGGCACTCGACCACTGAGCCACATCCCAGCCCTATTTTGCATTTTATTTAAAGATAGGATCTCACTGAGTTGCTTAGCACCTCACTTTTGCAGGTTGGCTTTGAACTCCTGTCTCAGCCTCCGGAGCCTCTGGGATTACAGGCGATTAGGTGGCATTTTAATGAATATTAACATATTTTAGAAGTACTATACACATTTGTGTATACACTGGTGTAACACCACAGTGGTGTATTACTGGTTAAGATAGGTGGGCAGTCATTGGTGTACTTGTAACTGCCTAGTTGTTCTTTATGAAAACAAAGAATGGCCTTTTTAATAAAACTGTTTGTAGAGCATGGCTAGGTACCCTAACTCCAAAGGAGTGACTTTTGCTTAGGAAGCTATCCTGAGTCTGGATTTCCTGGAGTCGGAGTCAGGCTCTCTCCACCTTTCAAATCCTGCCAGATAGCTAATGATAGTTACGTAGAATTCTTAAAATTTAGAGATGAAAACAGCCAATTCAGCCTAGATTTTAAGATTTATCAGGATTTCTTTGAGGTAATATGGAAAATGTAAGTAATAAGTTTTTTTTTTTTTTTTTTTTACTTTTTGGGACGAGGGATTGAAACCAGGGGTATTTAACCACTGAGCTACATCCCCAGCATTCCCCGCCCCATCACTTTTTAAAAAAATATTTTGACATAGGGCCTCATGAAGTTGCTATGGCTGGCCTTGGATTTGTGATCCTCCTGCCTTAGCCTCCCTAGCCTTTGGGATTAAGGTATATGCCACCACATCCAGTAAGTTTTTAAGTCTTAAAAGAAGATTATTCTGGGGCTGGAGTTGTAACTCAGTGGTAGAACACTTGCCTAGCATGTGTGAGGCACTGGGTTCGATCCTCACCACTATGTAAAAATAAATAAAATAAAGGTATTCTGTCCATGTACAACTAAAAATATATTTTTACATAAAAAAAGAGATTATTCTGGCTCCTATTTTCTTATTGCCACAGTGGCTGCACGGGACAAATCATCTAGCTTTCATTGTAGAGTTTTGTCTTTAATTTTCCTTTGATTGTGTTTATGGCTTGATTGGTTTCCTTTATGAAGTTCTGGACCTTAATTAAAAGTTGGAAATACCCTGCTTTGCGTGAGTCTTTCTTTAAGCTATTTTTTTAAATGTAAATGATTCCATTTGAAGTAAGCACATGAAACACTTTAAAATTTCCACTAGTAAATAGCAACAAATATAAGCAACCAAATGTGCTTTCATCTTTGTTATATGTCTTTTCATGTGTTAAGTGTTTTTTTCACAGCTTGAGTATTATAAATGGTGTCACATTTAGATGGAGCTGATGTTTGAAATCCCAGCCTTTTGGCGCTGGACAGATCACAGTGGTCCTTGCTGTGGCTCCTGTGTGGCCTTCAGACTTGGAGGCAGTCCTGAGTGGTGTGGATATGCATCATGGAGCATGCCTTCCCAGTGCCCAGTCCTGGGGCCTCTTCTCTGCCATGTGCTTCCTCTTAATGAGTAGAATTGATGTTGCCAGCCTTGTGGTTAACTTCCTCATTTGTGGTTCTTCTTATCTTGAATGTGACAGCACCTTCTGAGTTCTTCATGAATGTAACTGTGTGGAGCTCTCTGTATGGAGATGCCCAGCCCTCCATATGTGTGGGTGGGACTACCAGGTTTAATGAGAAAGGCTTAACTGGTGGTGCCAAGCATCTCATTGTCCATTTTAAGCTTAATGGTTTCTTTGGATAAAATTTCTTGTAACAGGTTATATTTTAAAAAAAATAGATTTAGGAGCTGGAGCTGCGTGTGCTGGTGCATTCCGGTAATCTGGGCAACTCCTGAGGCTAAGGCAGGAGGATCTCAAGTTTAAGGCCAGCCTCAGCAACTTAATAAGACCCTATCTCAAAAAAGAGAAGAAGGCTGGGGATGTATTTCAATGGTAAAGCATCCTTGTGTTCAATTCCTAGCAGTGGGAAAAAATATATAAAACTTTAAAAAAAATGGATTTAGGAAATGGGGTCCTGGGTGAGTATTGCATGATACCCTCTAATCCCAAGTTAGGGATTGAACTCAGGGCCTCTGCATGCTAGGCAAAGAGCTCTACCACTGAGTACACACCCCAGCCCAAAAAGGTCTTTTGATAAAATCCAAATTATAGGGAAATGTTGGGGTTTCATGATAAAAATTAGGTTAACATAATTTAGATTGTATAAATAGCTCTTTGAAATGCATATTGATATTGACTGCATGGCTTGAGATAGGACAGTTAAAGCCATTAAAAATCGACAAGCCAGTCTTTTTCTCTCCTCAAATATCTTCATGGCTAGTTGGGCTTTAAGGTGAATAGCAGTGTCTGTGTTACATCTCTAAATAAACAGAATTGGAGTTGAAGGGATCGTTCTTACTTCAGGACACCACTGTGTGGGCTGCCTGAAGGAGTACACACTGCAGTGAATCACTCTCCAGGCTGAGGACTCCAGTGTGAGTTAAAGAACTCAAAGTGCCACAGGATTGGCAGGCAGCTCCTCTCTGGCCCCATGCCTTGGCCCTTCCTCCTGTCTGTGCCAGATGCCCTGAAGTCTCCTGTCCGTGCTGTGACATCAGTGATGTGGGATCAGCAGGCAAGAGGGTGGGACTGTTAACTCCAAACCATACTGAATCCACTAGGAGAAGATTAAATGTGTTTCTTGGTAAAGAGGCAGAAAGTATTTGTTAAGACTGATAAAGTAAAAGACTTGTTGGATGAAACAAAAAACAGTTTTCACTTTTTGTAATCAAAAAGTTTGGCATTGTGGCACATGCTTGTAATCCTAGCAACTCAGGAGTTTTGGAAGTTCAAGGCCATCCTGGGCAATTTAGTGAGACTCTGTCTCAAAATAAAAAATAAAAATGGCCGGGGATGCAGCTCAGTTTAAAATCCTCTGGGTTCAATCCCCTGTACCAAAAAGGAGAAAAAGGAAAAAGGAAGAAATTTGGAATGAATAAAAAAGCAAGCACAAACAAACAAACACCTAGCCAGGCCGGTGGTTCACATCTGTAATTCCAGCAACTCAGGAGGCTAAATAAACCAGGAGGATCTCAAGTTCTAGGCCAGCCCAGGGAACTTACTTAGACCCTGTGCAGTAAATTGCCACATATAGTATTTTGAAGCCTTTATTTGGATTTTTAAATCTACCAGAAAAACTATTTTTTGTTTGTTTGTTTTTTTGGTTTGCAAACAACATTAATACTGCCTATGAGGTAAAAGGTCATCTGGTCATCCTCCCCAGTTTGATTTTAGATGATGTGTGGGGAATTAGGTTTATTTGGTTAGTTTTATTGATTGGTAATCAACTGTGGCAACAAAATTATTTTTAGATTAAACTTTTCCAAAAAGATTGATTATATGATAGGAAACTTTGGATTTTTTTGTTATTCTTAGGAATACATGAGGAATTTAAAGAGAAATTTGAATTGAATCTTATTAATTCAGATTCTGTCCTTTGATTGGAATCTTTTTAGAGAACATGTGAAACAACTTCTAAGGTCATTCTTTACTTTATTAAGGCAGTGATTTCTGGCCTCAGTCATGGATTGGAAAACAGGAATTTTGGGAACTCATGTGGTCTGCGCTGTCCTTATTCTCCTGTGGTTACACCTGTTCCTGAACGTTTTCCTAATTACTTCTGAGGAAGCAGCCCTAGATCTCAAGTGATTTTAGCCTTTTCTTTCTATTCCCATTAGCAATGGCCTACCTGAGGCTCTTAAGTCCTCAACCTAAGTGAATCCTTCTCCCCAGGAAGTTCTAGAAGCCTTTCCAGCTCAGCATCCCACCCTGCTCTTTTTTTTTTTTAATATTTTTTAGTTGTCGATGGATCTTTATTTTATTTATTTATATGTGGTGCTGAGGATTGAACCCAATGCCTCCCATATGCTAGGCAAGTGCTTTTCCACTGAGCTACAACCCCAGCCCCCTGCTCTTCATTTTATCACTCTCCTTTTCAAGAACTTCTACAGTGGTGGCTTCGTATTCTGTTGCCTTTGAAAAAAATCAGGTCTGAATCCACAGTAGAATGTTTGAATTTAAAATCCACCTAAAAAGACACATGTAATCTTAACTTCAGAAGTGAAGGTAGGGCTGAGGTTGTAGCTCAGTGGTATAGAGCCCTTGCTTAGCATGTGTGAGGTTCAGTTCTCAGCACTGCATATAAATAAAAAGAAAATAAAGGTTTCTCTCTCTCTATATATATATATAGAGAGAGAGAGAGAGAGAGAGAGAGAAACCTTTATATATATATATATATATATATATATATATATATATATATATATATATATATATATTTATGGTACTGGGAATTGAACTCAGGGGCACTTGACCACTGAGCCATTATCCCCAGCCCTATTTTGTATTTTATATAGAGATGGGTCTCACTGAGTTGTTTAGTGCCTCACTATTGCTGAGGCTGGCTTTGAACTGGATCCTCCTGCCTCAGCCTCCCTAGCTGCTGGGATTACAGGTGTGTGCCACTGCGCCCGGCCAATAACTAAAAGAATAATAAAAAAAAAAAAAAAAAAAGAAAAAAGAAGCGAAGGTTAGCTAGGCATGGTGACGCACATTTATAATCCCAGCAGTTCTAGGCCAGCCTGGGCAATTTGGTGAGCCCCTGCCTCAAAATAAAAACTAAAAAGGGCCAGGATGCAACTAAGTGGTAAAGTGAAGTTCAAGATCCCCCATCCCCACCCCAGTTCAATCCCCTGTATCAAAAAACCCCCAAAGGATGTGAAGAAGTGGGAGGTGCATGTGGGTGTCATGGAGTTGAGGGTAGTGGGGGAGGGAGCAGGATGCTGTTTACCACTGGGAACCAAATGTATAAACTGTACCTGGAAATAAGATAGAGCTGAATCTGTTCAATGCAAAGCCTTTGGTCTATAGGAAGAAATCACCAACTGGAAAGAAGGAATGGGACAAGAAACATTCTTGCCACCCATCATATTCTGAAAAAGTTAATATCAGAAGTGAAATTCAAAGGCACATGGACCTCCCTTAACAGAACACCCACGACCACATTTTTAAGATGTTTGTATGTCACCTTTGTTGTGAAAAAGGGAGTTGAAATAATTGAATTTCTTTGTCATTTTGTTTGAAAGTTTACATCAGTGGTCTGAATTTGTTATTGAATTTGACATAACTATTTATATTGGTTTGTCATTATTGAAAAATATATTGATTTTATGATTTATGAGAATGCAGCAATTCTTAAAAATCTGGCAGCTGGCACAGTGGTACACACATATAATCTCAACAATTTGGGAGGCTGAGGCAGGAGGATCAACAGTTTAAAGCCAGTCTCAGCAAGTTTGAAAGACCCTAAGCAATTTAGCAAGATCCCAGTAAAAATAAAAAGGGCTGGGGATGTTAAGTATCCCTGGATTCAATCTTGCTAACAAAGAAAAATGAAAAAATTAATTTTGCAGTTCTGTTGCACGTGGATTTTTTTTAATACCAAAGTATTTGAATCATATTGTTGAAGAGTCTTTATGTATATCAACAATTGCTTTCTGGTATACATTTAAAATTAATCAGGGAAGCAGGCAGGGTATAATCCCAGCAGTTGTAGGTCATCCTATAATCCCAGCAACTGGGAAGGCTGAGGCAGGAGGATTGCAAGTTCAAAGCCAGCCTCAGTAATTTAGTCCCTAAGCAATTTAGTGCCACCCTGTCTCAAAACAGCACAAAAAAAATGCAATGGAATATAGCTCCTGAGTTCAATCCTTGGTACTAGGAAACAAAGGGGAAACTGTCAAGAGAACATTGCTTTCAAATCTGTAGAAAATAATTATCTAGCTGCAAATTGGAAAGTTCTGGGAAAGCCCAATTTCCAATTTCACCAGTTAGTTAAGGTGTGGGGGACAGTATTTGTATTATGAATGATGTTTGAAATATTCCTCAAAACATCAGGCTTTGCCAGGTGTGTTGGCACAGCCTATAATCCTAGTGGCTTGGGAGGCTTGAGGCAGGAGGGTCACAAGTTCAAAGACAGCCTCAGCAACTTATCGAGGCCCTAAGCAACTTGACGAGACCCTGTCTCTAAATAAAATATATATTAAAAAAGGGCTTGTAATGTGGTTCAGTGGTTGAGTGCCCGTGGGTTCAATCCCTGGTATCACACACACACACACAAAAAAAGGCATCATCTTGGTTCATGTAACCAAAGTAATAAGCCTGGATGTTTCCTCCTACAAATATTTCATTATTTTAAAAATTGGACTATGAAGTTTAGATAATCCTTGTGAAACAATATGAATAAAAACTGGAGATGTCTATCCGCAATACAAGAGAAATTAAATTGAATTATACAACTAATTTTAGTAGAAAATAGGTTTCTCTGCTTTTTGCAATTACCACATGATTTCTTAAAATTTTTTTTTTTTGGTAATAGCAATATGGAGAACAATTCATGTCCATTTTGTCTCTTTACAGTGTATAATTTAGTGGGTTTTAGTATATTCATAGATGTAGAGCCATCCCCCTTGACTAATTCCAAAATATTTTCACTACCTCAAAAAGAAACCCTGTACCCTTTAGCTCCCAACTCCCCTATCTCTAAGCAACAACTAATCTTCCATTATCTATTTGCCTGTTCTGGACATTTCCTATAAAAGGAGTTCCGTCATGTGTGGCCTCTTGTGCCTGCCTGGCTGCTTCCACTCAGCGTGGTGTTGTCTGGCTTGACCCTGTTGTTGCTTGCATCAGTACTTCATTCCTCTTTGTTGCTGAGTGATGTTCTGTGGTATGGGGGAATCCACATTTGGTTCGTTCATTTGTCAGCTGATGGACATTTGGGTTGTGTCTGTCTTTTGGCTGTTGTAACATTGCTGTCAAAATTCATGTAAGAATTTCATGTGGACATAGGCTTTTGGTTCTCTTGGGTGTGTCCTGGGAGTAGAATTGCTAGTCATGCAGTGGCTCTGTGCTTAGCATTTTGAGGAAATGCCAGATCATTTTCCATAGCAGTTATGCCATCCTATAACAGCACATGAGGGTCCCAGTTCTCCTGATGCTCTCACTTATTGTTATCTGACTTTTTAATTCTAGCCATCCTGGTGGGTATGAAGTGACTTCTCCTTATGGGTTTTTTGTTTTGTTTTGTTTTGTTTGTATAGGGATTGAACTCAGGGGCACTCGACCACTGAGACACATCCCCAGCTCTATTTTATATTTTACTTAAAGAGACAGGGTCTCACGGTTGCTTACCGCCTCGCCATTGCTGAGGCTGGCTTTGAACTTGTGCTCCTCCTGTATCAGCCTCCTGAGCTGCTGGGATTACAGTTGTGCGCCGCTGCGCCCAGCTCATTATGGTTTTGATTTGCTTTTCTCTAGTGGATAATGATGTTGAACATCTTTTTCTCCATTTATTGGTCATTTGGATTTTTGGAAATATGTATTCAAATTCTTTGCCCGCCCCACCCTCACCTTTCACCCTAACCCCCCCCCTTTTTAAAAAATTTATTTTCAATTTATTTTTTAATTGGTTGTTCAAAACATTACAAAGCTCTTGACATATCATATTTCATACATTTGATTCAAGTGGGTTATGAACTCCCATTTTTACCCCGAATACAGATTGCAGAATCTCATCGGTTACACATCCACGTTTTTACATACTGCCATACTAGTGTATGTTGTATTCTGCTGCCCTTCCTATCCTCTACTATCCCCCCTCCCCTCCCCTCCCATCTTCTCTCTCTACCCCATCTACTGTAATTCATTTCTCTCTCTCTTGCTCTTTTTTCCCTTTCCCCTCACTTCCTCTTATATGTAATTTTGTATAACAGTGAGGGTCTCCTTCCATTTCCATGCAATTTCCCTTCTCTCTCCCTTTCCCTCCCACCTCTCGTCCCTGTTTAATGGTGATCTTCTTCTCATGCTCGTCCTCCCTGTTCTGTTCTTAGTTGCCCTCCTTATATCAAAGAAGACATTTGGCATTTGTTTTTTAGGGATTGGCTGACTTCACTTAGCATAATCTGCTCTACTGCCATCCATTTCCCTGCAAATGCCATGATTTTGTCATTTTTTTAGTGCTGAGTAATACTCCATTGTGTATAAATGCCACATTTTTTTTCTTATCCATTCATCTATTGAAGGGCATCTAGGTTGGTTCCACAGTCTAGCTAATGTGAATTGTGCTGCTATGAACATCGATGTAGTTGTATCTCTATAATATGCTCTTTTAAGGTCTTTGGAGAATAGACCGAGAAGGGGGATAGCTTGGTCAAATGGTGGTTCCGTTCCCAGCTTTTTGAGGTATCTCCAAACTGCTTTCCAAATTGGCGGCACCAATTTGCAGTCCCACCAGCAATGTACAAGTGTACCCTTTTCTCCACATCCTCGCCAGCACTTGTTGTTTGACTTCATAGTGGCTGCCAATCTTACTGGCATGAGATGGTATCTTAGGGTGGTTTGTATTTCTATGATTTCTATGACTGCTAGAGATGGTGAGCATTTTTTTGGTGTACTTGTTGATTGTATGTCCTCCTCTGAGAAGTGTCTGTTCAGGTCCTTGGCCCATTTGTTGATTGGGTTGTTTGTTTTCTTATTGTTTAATTTTTTGAGTTCTTTGTATACTCTGGATATTAGGGCTCTATCTGAAGTGTGAGGTGTAAAAATTTGTTCCCAGGATGTAGGCTCCCTATTTACCTCTCTTATTGTTTCTCTTGCTGAGAAAAAACTTTTTAGTTTGAGTAAGTCCCATTTGTTGATTCTTGTTTTTAACTCTTGTGCTATGGGTGTCCTATTAAGGAATTTGGAGCCCGACCCTACAATATGTAGATTAGAGCCAACTTTTTCTTCTATCAGATGCAGAGTCTCTGTTTTGATATCAAGCTCCTTGATCCATTTTTGAGTTAAGTTTTGTGCATGGCGAGAGAAAGGGATTCATATTCATTTTGTTGCATATGGATTTCCAGTTTTCCCAGCACCATTTGTTGAAGATGCTATCCTTCCTCCATTGCATGCTTTTAGCACCTTTGTCAAATATAAGATAGTTGTAGTTTTGTGGATTGGTCTCTGTGTCCTCTATTCTGTACCATTGGTCCACCCGCCTGTTTTGGTACCAGTACCATGCTGTTTTTGTTACTATTGCTCTGTAGTATAGTTTGAAGTCTGGTATCGCTATACCGCCTGTTTCACACTTCCTGCTTAGCATTGTTTTTGCTATTCTGGGTCTTTTATTTTTCCAGATGAATTTCATGATTGCTTTCTCTATTTCTACAAGAAATGCCATTGGGATTTTGATTGGCATTGCATTAAACCTATAGAGAACTTTTGGTAATATCGCCATTTTGATGATGTTAGTTCTGCCTATCCATGAACAGGGTATATTTTTCCATCTTCTAAGATCTTCTTCAATTTCTCTCTTTAGGGTTCTGTAGTTTTCATTGTATAAGTCTTTTACCTCTTTTGTTAGGTTGCTTCCCAAGTATTTTATTTTTTTTTGACAGTGCTGGGGATTGAACCCAGGGACTTGTGTGTATGAGGCAAACACTCTACCAACTGAGCTATATCCCCAACCCCTTTGCTCACTTTTAAATTAAATTTTTTGGGGGCGGCACTGGAGATGTTTTTAGTTATAGGTGATATTCTTGAGTATTGCTAGGTCCACAGTTGATCCAATTTTTTTTCCCTGAGGTGTTGGGGATGGAACCCAGGGCCTCCTGTATGCTTGGCAAGTGCTCTACCATTGAGCTATACCCAGCCCTTTTTAAATTCTGTTTTGAGACAGGGCCTTGCTAAAGTTGCCCAGGCTGGCCTGGAACTTGAATGCTTCTATATCAGCCTCTCAAGTAGGATTAAAAATTTTTTTAATTGTTTTTGAGACAGAAGGTCACTATGTTGTCAAGCCTCATCTCCAGCTCTTGGGCTCAAGGGATCCTCCTGCCTCAGCCTCCCAAGTAGCTGGGAGTACGGGTGTGCAGAATTTTATAATTTTTCTTCTCCAGCATCATTTTGATAAAAAAAAAAAAAAAATGGTAGCTCCACCACTGTTGAGAGCCACAACCAAGTCAGGATGGCACCTGGCATTTTGCCTGAAGGAGTGATTGAGGGGTAGCGCCAGCGAGCCATTAGGATGATGATGGTTAAATTAAGCTGTGTATAATTATTGGGATGATGGCTGATTGCTGTAACTGGATGATGCTGGATTGGGGCAGGCTGTGTATTCAGTTGTGTATATGGACCTCTGCTGTCAGGCAATAGGGCGCCTCCTGCTACCTTGGGTGCCCACTACTTTTGCGTTCTCGCGGAGTTCCCGTTGAGTTCCTGTGGAGTTCTCTCGCAGTTCCCGTTGAGTTCATGTGGGTTCTGGAATAAAGTTAGTTCCTGCTTGAATCTACAAGTGGCTCTTGACCTCCCAGTTATTTGTGCCCAGCCAGACTGCGGCACACCACTGAGCTACCAAAAAGGATTATTTTCAGGAAATCCCAGACATCTGTCATCTCATTTATAACTATTTCAGTATATACTCCAGGAAGATGAAAAAATGATTTTGATTTAAAAATGATGCTGGAGAAGAAAAATTATAAAATTCATTTAATACTAAGGAAAAAAGCAAAAACCCATACTGATTTGAGTTAGATTCCACTTCACACCCCACCCATGCTCCTATGGTTTATTTTTTCCCTGCTGTATTAGTTCTTGTTGATTGTATGCAATGACGCTTAAAGTATTAAATTTATAATCTTATGAGAAATAATTCTCAGTAAAATGAACTTTACTTTTTTTTAAGAGAGAGGAGAGAGAGAGAGAGAATTTTTTTAATATTTATTTTTCAGTTTTCAGTGGACACAACATCTTTATTTTATTTTTATGTGGTGCCGAGGATCGAAGCCAGCACCCCGCGCATGTCAGGCAAGCGCGTTACCGTCTGAGCCACATCCCCAGCCTGAACTTTACATGTTTTTTAAAGTAAAATTTGTTGTGGGGGATTATGAATGTAGTTTCTCAGTTTTCCTGAATTGTCCTTCACTGCATTTGAAGGGGAGCCTGTGGCAAAAATCCAGGAGTACCAATTAAAAAAAAAAAAAGGTTCAGCAGTAAGACTACAGACCTTTGGGACTTAAGTCCAGAGTGTGGTCGGGCCATTGTTGACCAGGTCCTAAGGTGTAGATAGTTTAAGCTGGATACAGAAGCCATTAGTCATGGCAGCTTTGCAGAGGTTGCACAGAAGTTTTTACCAGGTCATAAAACTTTTATGACCCAGAAGGAATGCCAGCAATAAACAAACAAACTCCCAGCAAATACACTGGGCATGAAGCTGATTTTCTGCTGTGATAATGCTTCGGTGAGGGCCGTGTGGCTCTCAACAAGAGCTTTCCCTCATCTGGAATCCAGCCTTCCTGTTTTGAGCACTTGAAAAAGGAAACTCATTGTTCAATATTTTTTTTTTCTTTGGTTCTGGCAATTATACTCAGGGCCAGGGGCATCTACCACTGAACTGTATCCCATCCCCTTTTATTTTGAGACAGGGTCTCGCTTAGTTGCTCAGAACCTTGCTAAGCTGCTGAGTCTGCCTTGAACTTGTAATCCTCCTGCCTCAGACTCCGGGTTGCTAGGATTACAGGTGTGCACCATTGCACCTGGCTTCACTATTCAGGTTTTTTAATTATTATTATTCATTTTTTTTTTTGGTTGTAGATGGACATACTACCTTTATTTATTTTTATGTGGTGCTGAGGCTCGAACCCAGTGCCTTACACATGCAAGGCATGTGCTCTACCATTGAGCCACAGCCCCAGCCCACTATGCAGCCTTTTAATCTTTTTGTGTGTGTGTGCTGGGGATTGAACCAAGGGCCTTGTTCATGAAAGGCAAGCACTCTAGCAAATGAGCTATATCCTCAGCCCTTATAATCATTTTTAATAAAAGTGGTAATAATAGGTAATATTCTCTATTCAAATTTAAATAATTTGTTATGGAAAATTTTAAACACATTAAAAAGTGGATACTGTAGGATAATTGTTGAAACTGAACCCCCAGTTTCAACAATTTTTAACTCATGATCCCTTGTATTTCATTTTAATCCCCCCATTTCCAAAGAGAATTGTTTTGTTTGTTTGCAGTGTTGGGTTGAATGAACCCAAGGCCTCAACCATTCTAGGCAAATGTTCCACCACTGAGCTACCAAAAAGGATTATTTTCAGGAAATCCCAGACATCTGTCATCTCATTTGTAACTATTTCAATGTATACTCCAGGAAGATGAAACTTTTTAAAAAATCATAGCCATCATAATATTATGACATTGAAATAACCAATTCCTTAGTATCATTCAATATTTGTTTGTTGTTTGAATTTCCTTCTATTAAAGTCGATCTGTTCTGTAGGAGCCAAACAGAGTCTGCACTTGGCATCTGGATTGTGTGCCTCTCACATTTCCTTTACTCCCCTTTGCTGCTTTTTCACCTGTTTGCAATTTTTTAAGGAATGCAGATCATTTGTCTTGTCTTGCTCACATTGTAACTGCTAGTGTTTTCTGAGCTGGACAGACTGGGCCTTTGACAAGTCATTTCTGTACTATTGGCCTAGTATACCTTGTGGGATATTTAGGATTAAGTTGAATTAAAAGAGGCAGGGTAGATTCTCTATGAGTACCTGTGGGGCTCCAGAGCCTGAATGGTGTCTGTTTGGGTCCTTTGGGACTGAGGGTTGGGTAAATCTGTTATCACCTCTCTTCTGGCTCCTGTGTTGGGTCAGGGCTCCTGAGCTTAACCATGGAGCCACCTCCTCCTTGGCCCACACATCCAACTGGCATTTTTTTTTTTTTAATGGTCCTGGGATTTGAACCCAGAGTTTTGAGCATGCTGGCAAGCACTCTACCACTGAGCCACCCCACCTACCCTTGCAATGAATCTGAAGGGTAGATTCATGTTGGTTGAACCTGGAGAAGGACCAGTGTGGTATGCACGTAGGGACATTCTGTACAGTACGGGGATTGTAATCAAGGTACACTTGTACTAGAAGTCTTATTTTTCTTGAAGCCTTTGTTTAAAAAGTAGCACTTTTGACAGCTCTTTTTGGTGTTTAGAAGCAAATGCAGTCTTCATAAAGAGCCTTATCACATTATCACAGCAGAAAATCAGCTTCATGTTCTTTCCTTTTCCTCAAGCCACATGTGGCTCATTCTGCTTTTGCTCTTAGTTGCATTGTATATGGGGAGCCCGCTCCTTTTCTGATTGTTTTCCCCATTGTGTTGTCTAGGAGTGTCTCCTCACCCTGTGGTATGTATCCTCGGTATAGGGCACTGGGGCAATGGACGCTGGGCCCTCAGGGTGTCCAAACAGGTCCTCCATCTTCTGGAGAGGCCTGTGAGCTACAGGGAATAGAAATAAAAAGCCACCCACCCAGGGTTCAGCATGCTTCTCTCACTAGGGGAATAAAAAGGTGGCCTCCCTCAGATGACATTTGACTGAGTTAGTGGATGAAGGGCAGGCGTAGAGCAGGCTGCAGGGTCCACCACTGGAGAGTGGTGCATGGTGGTGGGGATTCTGGTTGGGTTCCAGGGACCTGAGCATGGGAAGGGTAAGAGGTGAGAGCATGTCTCAGAAGGCATGGACAGGGCCAGGCGTGGGCAGCATGCCTGTAATCCCAGCAGCTCAGGAGGCTGAGGCAGAAGGATCATGAATTCAAAGCCAGCCTCAGCAAAAATGAGGTGCTAAGCAACTCAGTGAGACCCCTGTCTATAAATAAAATTCAAAATGGGGCTGGGGATGTGGCTCAGTGGTCTAGTACCCCTGTGTTCAATCCCTGATCCACCCCCCACAAAAAAAAAAAAAAAAAAAAAGACATGGAGAAGACCCAGGAAATAGAAGGAGGGGCAGACAGCTGGGCTCTATGCCTTGCTCCAGATTCCGTTAGACCAGGCTTTTCTGAAAGGGTCTAGTACTGGGAAAGGAGCATGCACTATGCATTATTCTGCAGAACTTCAGAAAAATCCCACAGCCAGTTCTGTGTCCTCCAAGGTATGTTCCTGGAGTTGCTTCCCTCTCTCCATCTCTAGACCATGTATCCCAGTCTGGCTCCCCAGATACCTCCCCTTGTCTAGCTGGGACCTTCCAAGGCAGGCATACCCCACAGGACACCTGGAGACGTGTACTCAGGTATCTTGCTCTGAGTGGTATCACTCTGCCTCTTGGAATTTTGGAGAACTGTATGTGCAATGTGGAGGTCTGAGATCTTGGCTGGGTCAGCTCATTGGTGCCAGGTAAACCCAGGGTGTATTGGAGGAACCAGTGGACAGGCCCTAGAGGGGTGGGATGGGAACTGCCTGCAGAGCCTTTCCTCTTCTTCCAGCCCTCAGTCTCTTGGTGTTGGCCAGGTGCTCACTGATAGGGTGTTAGGGCAGCATGCTGGGATCCTCCTGTCTCATGGAGTCATCACAGACACTGAAGAGTGTTTGGCAGGCCTTTATTCTATAGCATGTTCAGCTTTGTGAGACTATCCCAAGGGACAGTCCTCTAGGGTTTGCATCTGTGGGGATGGGAGGAGATTGTAGCCAGGTGGATGTGGGACTGCCAACTGCATTGGGGGATGATTGGCCAAACCTTATCCCCTTTCTTTTTTTTTTTTTTTTTTTTTAAAGAGAGAGAGAATTTTATTTTTAATATTTATTTTTTAGTTCTCGGCGGACACAACATCTTTGTTGGTATGTGGTGCTGAGGATCGAACCCGGGCCGCACGCATGCCAGGCGAGCGCGCTACCAGTTGAGCCACATCCCCAGCCCACCTCATCCCCTTTCTGAGGCAGCAGAGGGGACTTGGGTAATGAGAGAAACGTGTGTAGTACTGTCTAGTCCTGGCTGTAGCAGCACTGCTGCTACCCTGTGGACACTGGGAGACATCACGCTCCAGCAGCCTGGTCTGTGGCATGTGTCTTAGAAACTTCCTGGCTCTGCAGGTTGTGTATACAATATAATAGCTGTTCCTTGGAGACTCTTTGAGGTCCACATTAGCAAGGACTTAGCTATTTAAATGTGCTCTTGAACTTTGTGGTTTTTATTTGAACTTAAGGAACAAATTGATACTCATCTGTGTGTGTGAGCTCATGTACATCCAGCTCTGATGTTTTTCCTTGCTGGCTCTTCGAGAGGTTAGAGGTCTACAGGCAAATGAGGCCATGCAGATGCTGTGCTCCTGAAGGCCCCACCCCAAGCTGCTTCCTGCTGGGCACCTGGGGAAGGACCAGTGTGGTATGCACGTAGGGACATAATGTACAGTACCAGGATTGTAATCAAGGTACACTTGTACTAGAAGTCTTATTTTTCTTGAAGCCTTTGTTTAAGGAGTAGCACTTTTGATAGCTCTTTTTGGTGTCAAAAAAAAAATGCAGTCTTCATAAAGCTAGATGTCCTTTTAAAATATGTTAAGCAGGGACTGGGGCTGTAGTTCAGTGGCAGAGCACTTGCCTAGCATGTGTGAGGCACTGGGTTGGATCCTTAGCACATATAAAAAGAAAGGCATGCTGTCCATTTACAACTACCAAAATAAATAAGTAAATGAAAATTTTAAAAATATGTTAAATATTGGCCAAGCTTTCACTAAAATTGTGTTCGTTATTTTGAAAGCTCTTTTCATTTGCCTGATTTTCAGTGTCTCATTTCCAGGCATCTGGTAGGGAGAGAGAGCTCTCAGTTCATTAAGTGATATATGAAATCAAAATAACACTTTGAAAGGTCTTGACATAAAAACATCCTTCTTTTTTCCTGTTTGTGCATGTGTTTATTTGGGGGATGGCAGACTAAGAGAAAAAGACAGCAGGACACTTAATCTATTTGTCTGCTTAGTGTCTGGATAATTTTCCCTTTTAGTTTCATTTCCTTTATGCTGACATTTTTATATTACTGAGAAAATATCAAGCATGGAGGGTTTTACTTATTTAAGAAAGGTATCCTAGAAATGCATAGGTTCAGTTGTATAATGTGACATACATTTAATGTGGTAGAGACTGACGCACAGTCTGGGCAAATTAAATTTTAATTTTTTTAAGTTGAGGCTAAAACAAATAGCATTTTAAAAGTGTTTCAGGATTACTGAGACACTGTTACATGCCTCTTTCTCAAAAAAGGTAGATTCTTCTGTAGGTTAAGTGCTTTGAAAATGACTTTTTTCTTGGCCAGGTGTGGTGGTGCACAACTTGAATCCCAACTACTTTGATAGTCTGAGGCAGGAGGATTAAGAGTTTGAGGCTAGCTAGGACAACTTAGTGAGACCCTGTCTTCAATAACAAGGTTGGGTATTTAGCTCAGAGGTAGAAAACTGTGCTAGGGGTTCAGTCCCTAGTATTACCAAAAAAAAAAAAAAAAAAAAAAAAAAAAAAAAAAGGAACAAGAAAAAAAAAAAAGGACATTTTTCCACCTTGAATTTTATTATGCTGGGAGACCCTAGAGGTCTGCCCCCAGGGGCTGACCTGGTGACTTGCAGTCAAGGTAACAGTGGCCTGGGTGGGCATGTGAAGGGAAACAGGGTGGGGCTGTTCCTTATTTCTGCTCTTGGAAAGAAGCTTGGTCTTCCCTCCCAGCTGTATGCTTGATGAAGCACCTGGAAGCCGGTTAGATATGGGGCTGTGAATCACTGTTTTTATTCTTACCTCCATGTCTGGCCACTGCTATTCCCTGTAGCTTTAGGTGTCTGGCAGTGGATTAGATTCTAGCAGGTTCATACAATTTTGGAAGAAAAATTTTTTTCTCCTCCATGCACTTGTTTCTTATGCAGAAATACAGAGCTAGTCACTAAACACAGTAAAAGCTTGGAGTTTTTGGTTAAGAGAAGAATTTCTATTAAAATGATTGCTTTTATATACTATAGTATATTAGCTGTCCAGTTCAGAAAGTTTGTCAGGCAGACGTAGATAATTCACTGTTGGGCTCTGGGCACTTACTAAGAACATTGGTGAAGATTGGTACATGCAGGTTTAGCAGCTTAGACTTTCTGTTGATCCCCAGGATATAAGCTAGAATTTTTAAAAATAACCAGCATAAACTTGTTTTTTCTTTTTATTAGTGTTTTCTAGTTGAATGGATTTTTTTTAAAGTCATGTTAAGGGAGAATTCAAATTTATATTCATATTGAAGCTTCTGCCCCATATGTGTGGGTCACAAGCCCCAATCATGAGGCAGAGGGGAGGAGGTTGGAGAAGCATCTTGGGAGTACAGGGTCTCTCTTCATTCAAGTGAAGTCCGTGTTTGAGTGATTGCAGAAAGCAGCCCCTGAGCTCTGAGGATAGGAGTCCTGAATTCCTGAAAGGCAAAAGTGAATTCTGAGAGGCTGAGAGAATCCTGAGAGGCAAAAGTGGAAGGAAGACAGATGGGAGGTGCAGGCCTGCCTAGAGGCATGTTGGCTCAGCTCATAGCTGCGTGGGGCGGGCAAGAGCGGAGGCCATGCACCTGCTGAATGTCCTGTAGACAGATGTGTGTCCCCAGAGCAGCTTCTCCAGTGGTCTTTGAGCAAGCAGCAGCACAGAGTACCCTGGGATGATGGCAGCATCACAGTGGTCCCACCTTGTAGCCTTGCTTTCCTCTACTTCCTCAGGTGATCTCTCAGTGGCCCTTTATCCTAGGACCAGTCCTGATAGTTCTACACCCAGAGCTTGCTCCTAGCCCTTATGTCTGTTTCTTCATTTCAGTGAGATCTTTTAAATGTCTTTAATATATTTTGAATAAATGACTGAAAGAATTATGTATCCAAACAGGTCCCATTGTGACACCTACCTTCTGCCCCAGTGGTAAGATCTGCTGTGACCCATACCACATGTGTCTGGGTTGTTGTTTTGGGAGTTTTAGGGGTGTGTGTGTATGTGTGTGTGTGTGTGTTAGTATGTTGGTAGTAGGGGTTGAACTCAGGGGTGCCTGGCTTCTAGGATTATATGTGTGTGCCACTGAGCCTGGTAGATGTCTGGGTTTTTGTTGTTGGTGTTGTCTTTTCACTTTCTTAATGGTGTTTTTTGGACATTTTTTTTCCACATTTAGTAATTTTAGTTCAAAAACAAATGTTTTTGGTTTTGATGCAGCCTGACTTGTCTGTTATTTTTTTGTTCATGCTTTTGGATTTGTATGTTTTCTTCTGAGTGTCTCCAGTTTCAGGTCTTCATTTTATGTCAGTGTTTCTAGTTGGACATGAAGCAGGGTCCATGACTCTAGCATATGGCTGCCCTTGTGTCCTCATGCCGCTGGTTGAGGAGACAGCTCTTCACTGTGGAATTACCTTTGGACCGTGTCTGGTTTTTGTGCTTTGAGCACTGGAATTGTGTAGTGCTGTGTCTGATTTCCTTGGTTTCGTACCACACTCCCAGACATGGCCGGCCCTGTTGTGCATGACTTGAGTTTGTTCTTGCTTTCTCAGGTGTGGTGATAGTGGTCGTCGTGAGAGCACCACAGAGCGTCTGTTCTTCTGTTGGTGAACTTCTGGGTTCTTTGCAGTTTCTGACCACAGGTGCAGAGCTGTTGTGGACAGTCCTGTGTATATCTTTTTTGGAGACACATTCATGCCTCCTCTTGGTGTTGCCTGGGACAGAGCTCCTAGGTCCTAGGCTCACCTGTGGTAGCCCCCAAGCTGCCTCCACAGATGTGGAATGGAAGGCTGTCAGGCGTCATGTTTAGAGGAGAAACTGGATTACCAGTTTTCAAAGGACATGAACCATGTGGTTCACCTAAACTGAAAGGACACTGACTGCCACTGTCAGGTCCTCAGAAGATTAGCTCAAAATGAGAAGTGGCCATTGTTCTACTGTGTAGAAAACACTGTGCTTCTCTGAATTCATAACAATGGCATAAAAACATCTTTGATAATAGACTATCTAGTAGGAGGTTAAGAACAACATGAAAAATAGTTAATTTTGGGGGGGCAGGTACTAGGGAGTGAATCCAGGATCACTCAACCACTGAACCATATCATATCCCCAGCCCTTTTTTGAATTTTGAGCCAGTGTTTCACTGAGTTGCTTAGGGCCTTGTTAAGTGGCTAAGGCTGGCTTGAACTCTTGGTCCTCCTGCCTCAGCCTCTCAAACTGCTGGGATTACAGTGTGTGCTACTGTGCCCGGTTGTAAAATTCTTGATATTACAATAAAAATCATATATGTATATGAAACAAATAACAAAAGGGTAAAAATACTATGTGTTATGAACTTGGGCCTGTGTTCCTCAGCTGGTTTAATTTTCAGAAAGGGATAGTATCTGTCCTGCATGTTTTGGAGATTGTACATGACATCCTTGGCATAGTGTAGGTGTTCAGAAAGTGGTAGCTGCCATCAGCAAAGGGGTGGGTTTGATGCTTATTGAATGTGTGGGACATAAAAGAGTAAAAAGCAAATTTTATTAAGTCAAGGTCCTGCTTTCTCATGCCTGTCAGACAGGAAGGGCCATGTTATAAATTTGGATTAACCCTAACTAGTGGGTATACATTTTTGATTATCAAAGTTTCTCTGGATTACTGAAATGAAGATTGCCCTGGAATCATATTAATTTGCTGATGCTTTGAGAACTGGTACTTTACTGTTATTCTTGGTTGAGTGTCTTTAGTAAATGCCATGTTATCAGTGATTTGTCCTAAGTCCTGTGACTACTGTCCACTAGAAACATGTTAGCAAGTCTCCAGTCCCAGAGTGAGAAACAGGAAGAGAGGCAGTCTTATTCTGCAATGGATCTCCAGTGGCCAAAGCCCAGAGCTCGTCTATCCTCCATCTAGCAACAGAGACCTCTCTACGCAAGGCACTGTGGGAGGAAGAGCTGCAAATGGTTCTCTTCCTTTTGGTCCCAGCCTTCCGATGTGGGGGACTTCTCTATGTATATTTGGATGGCCCAGCCTCTTGCTGGGAGGCAGGGAGGAGGTCATTCTTCATTTCTCATCCATTCCCTCGCAGAGGCCAAACTCCTTTCCCACATTGCCCTTCTAGAGATGGGGCCTGTCCCCCATTGGTGCTGCCTGCTGTTTTGGGGAACAGTCTGTAATGATGCTTTATGCCTTTAAAAGAACTGTGTAGAATGTGGGGGAAACTGGTCAGTCACCACAATTCCAGTTATCTAGTTCCCAAACAAGATTTGGAATTATAGAGAGTCATCTCTTTAGTGTTGCTGCCATCCTATTTTGCTGAACTAGTGAGAGTCCCGACTCCACTATAAGATCCAGAATGCCTCCATTTAGTGTTCTGTGAAATCTGTGTATTACCAAAATATGTACGTATCATCCTAGTAGTTGGCTTAGTAACATTGTGTATTTATAAATATATATATATATATATATATATATATATATATATATTTTTTTTTTTTTAATCAAAATTAGCTTTTTGGGGCTGGGGTTGTGGCTCAGTGGTGGAGCACTTGCCTAGCATGTGTAAGGCACTGGTTTTGAGACTCAGCACCACATATAAGTAAATAAACCCATTGACAACTAATTAAAAAAATGTTTATTAAAAAAATTAACTTTTATTCAAAGTAATGAAAGTTAAGAAAATGGGAGAAAAAATAGTGAGTAGAACCATTGATTTATGCCAAATAAAAAATTGGCTGTATCTGTGTGTGTAGTTCCTGTTCTACTGGTGTCCGGAAACGAGCTACTCACTACAGAACTTCCTGCTGTGGGAGCCAGGAACCACGGCAGGTGAGCTGTGCCTAGAGAGGCACCATCTGCTCACATGCCCTCACAGGCAGATTGAGGGCCATCAGGGTTCCCCTTAAGGAGGTGGCTATGTTCTGCTGATGGCCTTTTGAAGTTTGTTTGAAACCCTAGAATTTGATGTGATGGTTTATTGTTGGCATCTAGGTACATGGAAATGAGCTGCTTGTTACTGTGATCTGTCGCAACTCACTTGGTTGGGTAAGTTGGCCAGTCTGATGTTGTCTGTGTTGGCCAGGTTAGGAATGAACTGACTTTGCCTCCATTCTAAGACCAATGCCTTGGTTTTTTTTTTTTTTTTAAACAAACATTTGGTGAAAATGCTTGCAAGCCTCTCATCTGTACTTTGTGGGTCTTGCCTTCTCAGTATTGGAGATTGAACTCAGGCCTCTCACTTGCTAGGCAAGCCTTCTACTGCTAAGCTACATCCCGATCAACACCCCTGCCCTTTTAAATTTTATTTTGAGACAATCTTGCTAAATTGCCAATGCTGTCCTCTAACTTGGTGGTGATCTTCCTGCCTCAGCCTCCTTGGTAGCTGAGATTATAGGTGTATGCCGTTGCAAAAACACTTTGTGTTTTTTGTAGTAAACTTTATAGTTGTCTCCCCTTGCTGCCCTCACTCCATCCTCTCAGTCTCAAATTCAGTCTAATCAGACTTTTGTCTCCCCACATCCTTCAAAACTGCTGCTTTTGTCAAGTTTCCATGGCAGAAACCAGTAGGTCTCAGTCCCTACCTGCCTTCAAGGTGGAGCCCCCCACCTTCCTGGTTCCTTCTTCTCTCTGGTGTCAGGCACCCCAGGTTTCAGTCCTTGGTCTCTCCTATCTCTACTGACTCCCTGGGTGACTCTGGCTCCTGACCTCAGCCCTACTGTACACCCTGTACCTAGGCTTCTTTTGGGAATCCACACTTGCAGATTCCCTCCCCATCTCAGCTGTGGCTAACTCCACACTCCTGGTCACTCAGACCAGTGCACTGGGTAGTTGTCACACTGCATGGCCAGTTGTGCAGCATACCCAGGGGTTCTACCTTTCAAATACAGGTGGTCTGCCCATTCTCACCACCTCCATGGCTTTTGTCCCTACAGGCAACTGGCAGTATGTGTCCCACTCTGCCCCCCCCCCCCGCCCCGCCCCGTGTCATCCCACATCCCCACCTTTTCTGTTAGCTGCAAGGCTAACTCCTTCCTATGCAATCTATGTGTTCCTTCCATTTAATGTTTCTTCTCCGTCTTTACTGAAATGTGAACTCTTTGCAAGTGTTTGCTCACAGGTCTATCCCCACTACCTGGAACAGTTCCTGGCAAAACTAAACACTGGTTTAGTTGATTCATGAATATTCAACCTCTGTAAGTGAGGCTTTCTGGCTGGCACCTTTTGATTAGGTAGGTAGTAAGTAGTTATTGAATCAGTGATACCCATCATGTTAATGCTGTACTGCAGTTTGCAAAGTGTTTTTATTTATTATCGCATTGGTCATGTGTTCACCCAACACAGATTTCAGTCAGTATACCACACCCCATGTCAGCTCCCTGAGAGGTACAGATGCTCTCCCTGTATCTGCCATGTGGCTGCCTGATTGGCTTCTTCAGACTCTGTGGTTCCCTTCTTCCTACCTTCGCTTGTGCTGCTCTTTCCTGAGCCATCCCCTTAGAAACACATCCCCCCCACCCCTGCACCACCCCCAATGCAGTAAAAAGACTCCAAGCCTGGTTTGAAAAGCTGTGTCCTCACAAAGCTTTTCCTCCTCTCTCTCTCCTCCGCATTCCCCTTTAGAAAAAAATATAATCTCTCCTCCTGCTTATTTCTTTTCTGTCTTTTTAAAACAGCTTTATGGGAATAAAATTCCCATGCCATAAAATGCACCCCTGTGGCTGACTCCTTAGAGATGCTCTGGTGTTTGTCTGGCTCCCGATCTGCTCTGCTTCTGCCCTCTGCTAACCTGGGTGGGCCTGGTATGGGAGCCCTGCGAGCTTTCCTCAGTGACTGTGGGCTAAACTGACTTGGCACAGGAGCCTGCTCCTCAGCTCCAGTGTTGAAGAACAAGAAAGCAGGGCCCGGGTCCTTGGGTCATTATTGAGTGACGCTTCCTGGAAGAAGGCGACTGCAGGCAGCTCCAGGTTCGTCCCCAGGGCCTGACCTACTGGACTGTGATTCCAGATGATACATTTCTTCATGATTGTTGAATTTGAAGGGTGATGTAGGTGAAGAGGGCTAGGGAGATTTGTGGTTTGGAGAAAAACTAGAAAGATTATTGAAAGGCCTTAGAAAGTTAAACAGTGTTGGAAAAAACAAGGACTTCATCCTAAAAATTTTAGTGAAAGAAACAGTCAAGATGCCATATTAAATTATGATGTTTCTTGCTGAGTTATATTTTAGCATGGCCTACATTAGAGGGTACAGAAACCTAGGACTTTTTTCCTTGTATCTGTCCTGGCTGGTGTAATCCTGTTATCCCCCAAACAGAATGTAGCTTAGAAGATTCAGGGAGGCTGGAAATGGCTTTTCTGGTGAGGCTTGGTACCCTCTCGGTAGGTAGTGGGCACTGTGTTCCCTGCCACTCCTGCCAAGTGCCTTTCTAGGAGCATCCTGACCGCCCACGGCGCTAGGAGAAGGGCCCAGGGCCCACATTATTCACATCCTCCTGGGGCCAAGCAGCTCTGTGCAATGGGGTCTCAGGGCCTTACTTGTCTTACTGGCAGATGGGGAACGTATTCAGTGCACACCCTGATTCCTGGCTCCATTTGCTGGCAGCCCAGCGGCTCTGGGTCTTTCGGTACACATGTGTGGGAAATGTTCCACATCCAGGTGTCACTGTTTCTTTTTCGTGCACTGCTGAGGCTTGTTTTGGACCTGTCTCATTAAAATGAGGTCAAACAAACAATAGAGAATTAAAACTCTTAAATCTGAAATTCTACTTCTATAGGGAAAAATGTGCATTTTTTCAAAAGTTTTTGTTACCCCATTTTCCCCCAAACAGTGGGGTAACAGACCCTTCTGTGTTCTTCCACCCATGGCTTCAGTGACTGCACTTTACTTCTGCCCAACCGTGAGGAGAAGCCTGTGAGCAAGGCTAGGAATTAAGCAGCAGTGCCAGAGAGGTGAATTTCAGTAACCTTTCATGTTCCAAATTTATGAAGAACAAGGAAAGTAGCCACCTGTGTGGAAATGCGATGGTGGGTGGAATGATCAGATGCTCCTGCCACTCCCTTAGAACCCTCACCCCAGATGCAGGTCACCTTCACACTCTGAGCCTGTGGGAAGGCAGTAGAAATGTTGATTTAGGTAGGGATCAGAGACAGCCTGCTCCTGATCTAGCCCACTGGAGGTGCCATGCTCACTGTAGCCCTGCTGCCCAAGGGCTGCTCTTCAACAATGGCCACCCCTAGGGCCCACCTACATAGGGCCCTTTCAGGGTGTGCCATGTCAGTTCTTATGTGGTGCTTACGTGTCCACTGTGTTGTGACCTGCCTGGAGGTGCTTGTTTATAACCAGGGCACCTTCTTTGGTGAATTGGCTGGATTCTGTGGTATGTTTGTTTACTTATTGTCAAATGTGACATATTTACTAACATAACTGCTCAGACAAAATGTGACCCAGTAATCCTCGAGAGCTTACTCTGTTGGACAGAGCTGAACACTTTGTGGGGATCACCTAGCTGAGTACACCCAGTGAGATCCTTGAGGTGCAGGCTCTTTGTTGCTCCAGCTTGCAGGTGAGGAGACAACCTCAGGGAGGCCGGGTAAGTATGCTGCATGCTCAATGGTGGAGTGGCTCCAGCCCCTGCTGCACAGGATGTACCTTCCACTCAGTAGTGATGATCTTGGGTAGCTCTGTTCCTCACCCAGAGTTTCTCAGATGTGAGTGTGTGTCTGGCTGACACTGAGGGTCTGTTAAACACAGCCTTCCTGGGGTCCAGTGCCATAGGTCCCAAGAAGGATAAGGAGATTCACCTTCTCCCAAGTTCCCAGGTGTTGCTGCCTCCACTGCTCTGAATTTGGGCATTCCATTTCTAAAACCACCCCCTTATACTCAGGGCAGTTGTACCTGCCTGACTTTTGGCAGCATATCATGTGGCTGGCTGACAGGGAGATGCTGCCAGTGGAGCAGCCTGACTTCTAAGTTCAGGTGACCTGCTGGGTGGGATACACTGTAGGTCTGCCACATTTGGTCTGGGGAACCCAGAGTGAAATAGATGTTGTAAAAACACCAGAATAATAATTATTTAAACCTTCTCTAAGCTCTTCAGCCACTGGCTAACTAGCACTTATTCTTTACTTCTGATTTTCCTTTTTCTTACATTTAGGATGTAGGTAGACAGGATGCTCCTACTGGCTCGCAAAAGAGGTGGCCTGGAAGCTGGCCACGTTATCGTGTAGCAACAAGAAGAGTGGGGTCCTTGTGATAAAGCCTTTGCAGCATTTCTGTGACTTGAATGATGCCATTGGCTCTGTCCTTCAAGTCACTGTCATACACTTGGAATGTGTTTGTGTGTGAGTACACATACATAATACATGTACATATTTTTTAAATTTTTTTGTGGTGTTGGGGGGTTAAACCCAGGGCCTTACACATGCTAGGCAAGTGCTCTACCCTCAGCCCTGCAATAAATTTTAAACTAAAACGTGTTTCTATTCACAGCAGCAGGGGACCTGGCTTTATGTTGTGAAGGTTATGTTGCTTTGCATAGGCTCTTTGCTTTGCCAAAGGACTTCCAGAGGGCAGTGCTGCATATGGTTCCCAGGAGTACTGGGAACTGCTTCCTCTTTGACTGGGGGCTTCAAGTGGGGACAGACCACCTTCCAACAGGATGACAGAACACCTCAGAGTGATAGGCAGAGGTGAGGCCGTAGGATTTTATTCTGGTAATGACAGAGCAAGCCCACAAATGGGAAAGAATGGAGAAACATTCAGTCTGTCTGGTTTGAGAGAAGGCAAAGAGGAAATCAGGCATTCCCAGCCCCTGTAGTCTTGAGACAAGTGTAAGTGAGGCTCGCGGTATCCCCATCCTTCCGCCATGGCCTCAGCTTGGAATGAAGGTTTCCTAGTCTGGCATTGGCTGGGTGCAGCCTCCCTTCCCTGGCTGTTGGACTTTCATTGCCTGATCTGAACCCCACTTGGCTTCTGTCTCAGAATATTATTAAGGGCTTTCTTTTCAGTCCTCTAAAATCTAATGTTGTATTCAGTTAAAATTTAATATCCTTATAAGCATTATAGTTCTGTCATCTGCCTGAGTGGTAGAGTTTGAACTTAGAGAGCTTTGCTGGATGCTTCTGGAAGAGTCCATTTTCTCCAACTTGTGGTTCCTGATGACACATTCGTGACTACCTGGCTGCTTGTGATGGAGAGTGCTGTCAATTCGTAAAACATCTTAGTTATTGAAACAAGAGAACTTGTTTTTTTAATTTGAGCACATTTTCCAGAAACTTTATGTAGGTTAACACACACTGGATGTGTTTTGGAACTGTAAATTCATTCTAAAATGGGTCTGTGGAGTGCTTGCTTTTCCTTCTCAGACTGGCCAAGAACTTGACCCTCAGCCTGTGCTCATAGGAGCCTTAGCTGTACATTCAGCAAGGTGAACCTGTCCACTTCATTTTACTGCCGGCTGTGTTCCCTGGCCAGCCCCTGGTGCTGTTCTGGCCTTAATCTCTCTGCAGGAGGATCCAGCACAGGACCAGGCAAGTGTGGGTCCTTGCTGCCTACTGCCAGTTGAGGCCTGACTAAGTCCTCTCTAGGTGTCCCCCCCGGAGTTGCCCTATGCTCTAGTCAACCCTGCGGTTACTGCTTTGAGCAGTTTTCAACATGCTCTCTTAAAGGGACCAGAGCAGGAGTGACTGTTGAAAGGGGACGTATTCTCACCGGTGGGAGCCATTGAGTGAAGTTTACTTTTGTCCCTCTTGCCCTCTGCATGACAGTGGCCTTTAGGGCCCCTGGTTCTTTTTTTAAATTCTTTTTTTTTTAGTTGAGATGGACACAATACCTTTATGTTGTTTGTTGATTTTTATGTGGTGCTGAGGATCGAACCCAGTGCCTCACACGTGCTAGGTGAGCACTGTGCCATGAGTCCCAGCCCAGCTCCTAGGGCTCCTGATCTTCATGGTAAATGTGTTATTTGTACCAGATAATCTTTAAGACTGTTTCCAAGTCTAAATGTATTGATGTGACTACAAAGCTGCTGAGGCAAGAACTGAAGAGACAGGGGTGGGAGGAACAGTCCAGCCAAATCCAGAGGGAGGCCAACAGCTGGAGCTGGAGAGAGGGAAGTGGGACATCTCTCCTGCCTTCCTGTGGGCTGCTGCCCTGGGACCCAGCCCCAGCCCTCCTTCCTCTGACTATCCTGCCCCCATCCAGCTAATCTACTCTTATTTCCTTTCTTGGTAAACAAGAAGGAGATAAAGGGGTCATCAGTTTCTCATTTCACAATAATGATTTTCATCAAAAGGTCCTCCTTCCACCTTCAAAGCCTTTCCTGTTTGAAGAGAGTACTGGGTTCTAATTTTCCTTGCAGTTTGGACATTATGTTTGACAGTGGTAACCCTTGAGTGTTGAATTCATTAGATTTTAGGTCATTAAGAGAAGTTCAATGGGGTCTGCATCATGAAGGAATGGGTTAGGGTTTGGTTTAGGGTCAGGGCTACGGTTGAGTTTTTATTCAACTTTTTGGGGCGAAAACTGTCCCAAGATGTTCAATATATTCTTATAGGAAAAAAGCAAGCCCTCCTTGAGGGGAAGGTAGCCTCTTTGTGACAGTTGGTCATTGTGAGCGTTACAGATAGCATACACAGGGGATTGTATTTACTGAGCTCCACCTTCACGCCAGGTGCCTGGGGAGTGGTGGACAACCAGGTGCCGTAGACCTGCCCTCCTGGGACTTATGTCAGTGAGGAAGACAGCCAGAAAAAGGTGAGGAAGGTGGTATCTGGGTGTTTCAGAAGGCACCAGATGCTGCACCCGAAGCCTTAGGTAAAGGTTAGTGTCGCAGCCCCACCTACCCCTGCCTGCCTGTGACTGTAGCTGCAAGGTGCCAGCTGACCAGTTTGGCTCTGTTCTGAGTTGAAGAGGGGCCTTGTCTGTCTGGATCCTTAACATGTTGCCTGGTAGATATTTACTAACCCAGTATCATTTCATATTTGTTGATAGAATGTGAAGGAGAGTTCATTTTATTCTTTGTAAAATTTAAAATAGTTATGTTTGGTCTTTTTTTTTTTTAATTTTTTACTATTTATTTTTTAGTTTTCGGCAGACACAACATCTTTGTTTGTATGTGGTGCTGAGGACCGAACCCGGGCCGCACGCAAGCCAGGCAAGCACGCTACCGCTTGAGCCATATCCCCAGCCCTGTTTGGTCTTACTTCATAATCTATAAGTTCATTATCACCATGGGAGTCCAGTTCATGTATTGTAGCTGGGCAGTTTTCTTCAAGCTACCCATAATATTTGTAGTCTTCTCTACCTCTCTGCCCCCACACACAGTGGGGATTAAATTCAAGGTCTCCTGCATATTAGGCAGGCAATGCACCACAGAGCATTGCTTTTTAAAATTTAACTTTATTTTTGAAACAGGGTCTCACTGAATTGCAGAGGTTGGCCTCAGCCTCCTGGCCATCTTCCTGCCCCAGCCTTCTAAGTAGCTGATATTATAGGCACGAGCCACCACATCCAGCCAAATTGTCTGTATTTTAAAGAGAATCTCTGTATAAATGGTATTTAAAATGAGCCCTTAATGATTTTCAATTGATTGTTGTGGTTTGCCTTGCATCTGAATGTTTTTAAGAATATGTGCATGACAAGCGATGTTGTACCCCAGTGGGTGTAAATCATAAAATTTTGTAGCATTTGTATTCTGAAGAGCATCCCAGATTCTAGATTTAGGTGATGAAACGTCAGCAGACTGAAAAATGACTTTAGAGAAGATGGACACTGTGTTTCCTTCTTGCATGCCCTTCGGTTGCTCTATAATGCCTCTCCCCTTCCAGCCCTCACCTCTTCCCCACCATGTAAGCTGGTGGTTCAAAAGTGATCTTTTTGTGAAAATATAAGACAGCAGTTCACTATAAAAACAAACAAAAACCCCACTTTGGTCTCTACCTTCTCAGGCACCATAGTAATACCTGTGATGTTTTTACTCCATTACCGCCACCGTTACTTGCCATCTCTCTGGGTCTTTCCCAGTTCAGTAAACTGAGTCTCCTTCATTAAAGTGCCTGGGCTGAAAACCCCCCTAGCATCCATCCTGGAGCCAGGGGCATCTGGGCTCAGCCTGGCCCTCAGCCACCTGGTTCTCTGTATGCACTTGGCTAGCTTGGCTCTTTCCCCTTCCACCTTTAACCTCTACTGCTTGTTTTACAGTTTGCAACAAATAACTTCTTTAACCACCCCCCCCCAAATGCTTTGAAACAGTTTCAAACTTAAAGAAAAGTTGCAAATAATGGAACAAAGAGTTCTCATCTCCAGACTTCGGGAGAATGAATTCTGACATTATACCTGCTTGTCCTTGAGGCTTCAGTGTGTTTCCTACAAACAGGGATATTCACAAAACCACAATGTGACCACAAAACCAGGAATTTCATATTGATGCTTGTTACTGTGTAGTTTTCAAAGGTGTCAGGCTGGCACTGATTCCTCACACCATCTTGTGTGATCCAAGGATCGGTGCAGGGCCCTTCTTGTGTGACCTTGTCTGTGTCCTGAATTCCATTCTGCATGAACAGCTCCTTAGTCTTTCCTTGGCTTTCATGACCTTGGCACTTGGAAATTGCTGACCAGTCATTTTGGAGCATGTTCCTCCTACATGGAGTTACCTGACATGTAGGAAAGTCACAGAAGTGAAGCTGCATTTTCTTTATTGTGTTCTGTCAGATGGCGCCAGTTTTGCTTTGTCATGTTACTGATGATGGCTGCTCAGTCAATCAGTTTAGGTGGTGTCTGTCAGCTTTCGATGTAGTCACCCTTTTGACTTGTGATTGACAGGTGTTTTGATGAGGTCTACTTTGTGCACCAGATGTTAAAATTTATTGCTTGCTATCAGTACAGACTCCTTTGGGTTGCCAGTGTCCTTTGCTGGGTTGTGATCTATCAGTCAGTGTTTGTTTTGATTTGCCACCACTGAGCTTGTCTGCACAGCAGGGTGCCTCAGGCTCACCTTGTACTTTGCTGACTGGGCTCTGGACTTGCCAGAGGAGCTGTTTCCTTCCAAGGAGAAACCAAGATCTGGCACTGGCTGTGCTTGTTGTTGGGATGTTGCTCCTACCAGGCTCTCGACAGATGAGCTAGGGCCATGTGTGTGCACATACCAGTTTACGCTTGTGTGTATTTCTCCTTGTACCTATATATTGCCAACAGTGAGGACACACTCAACCATGCAAATCCCTTATTCGTAGCACTGTTCTCTGACAGTGAGGAGTCTGGCTTTTATCACCTATGTGTTTATCTGATCAGGCCTCTATATACACCAGTCTCTCCTCCCCCATCTGGCTTGCTCACCCCCACTTGGCTCTCTGACCCTTGCTTCCTGTTAAACTTGGCCTAGAGAGGATGCTAGAAGGCGCCTGCAAGTCCAGGAGGAGGCAGGTCACAGCTCCCTGTTTCTTCTCTCTGACACCTGGCAGCTCCTCATCCTCTCAGCCAACTTCCTTCTAGTGTTAGGCAGCTGGTTTCGCTTTGAAAGTTTCCCCACACTTGTTGAACGGTGTTGTTACAGTCCCCTCTGGAACCCAGGGTCTGCGCTCCTTCTTGATACCTGAGTCCCATCCTTTGCACTTAGAGACTCTAGGACTGGCCAGTATTGCCCTATCCTCAGGGGCTGAGTTCAGCTTTATAGGGCCTTTGCCAAGTGTGTACGACCACTTCCTTCACCTCCTCGTCCTGAGGGCAGTGGGTCCTGTGTCTGCTGTTGAGATCATTTAGTGTGCCCCTTTTCATTTCTTTCAAGAGTTCTTCATGTTTTCTTTGTTCAGATGTCTGATGTGGTTTCTGTCTGCTGGCTTTTTCCAGCCCAGAGGGCAGGGTCACCTTATATCATGTCGACACTGATCAACTGCCTCATTGGAAGCATCCCTATTTGTCCTTTCCACCTGCTGCACCCCATCCATCTTTCTTGGCCAGGCTTATCACCTTTCCTAGTTAGACCTTACACCCAGTCCTTGTGTCATTAGTGGGTTGGTCTGCCATTGTCACTGTCTCTTCTGGCTTTAGCTACTGCAGTCTTAGTAATACTTACACGTCAGCACAGTGTTGTCACTGTGACATCAGAAATGTTTGAAAATATCAAGTGTTCTTTAAAAATGATGTTTTTCCCTTAGATTTTTCCTTCTGGGTTCTTCTTTTAGTGCCTCCATTTTTAGAAGTTAGCTTTCATCCATGTGGATTTCCTTTTGCTCGATTTTGTAGTTTTTCTTTTTATCTTTGTTATTGAGATTGTTTCCGCTGTTCTCCTCTTTATCAGACTGGCCCTGATAAATCCACTTCTACCAGTTTCAGGGACACTTGTTCAGGACTGTTACAGTGTATAAGCAACAAAAAGTGTTTTGTCAGAAGTATAGGAGAAAAGCTTGACATGGAAAACCAAGTAACTTCAGGGCAATTAATGTGAAAAGAGGAGAGATGCAAAGAAGGACATCACAGCCCTGGTGCAAGCTACTTTCTGTTGTAACTTCCCTAATCTGTACTGCTGATGAGTCCCTGGAAAGAGCTTTTGCCATTTTGTGGAGGAGGAAGCCTAGTCCCAGAGGAGCAAGTGACTTTTTTCTAAGATGGCACAGCTACCAAGTGTTACACTTAGGACTCTCTTTTGTCTCCTAATGGAAGCCAGGGTTTTTCCCTGGACCCCACAGTGAGTGTGTCCCCCACCTCCTGTCCAAGTAGGGATGAATAGTCAGACCACTTTCCTAAGACCACTCAGATATGTGCAGATGGTTTAAAGGAAGAATCAAGGCCAGCAGTTCTTACCCCACTACAGAGTGCTTTAAACAACAGGTGGCCTAGAGAGTTAGTTATTATAAAAAGCCATGCAGCAGAAAATAGTATTGAATTTGAGATCTTCAAAGGGTTGATAACTTTCTAAGCCTTAATAAAGTGAGAAAGGAACCAACTTAATTTTATTAAAAATAATAATTTCTATAAAGTGAAAACTAGCATAATTGAGGTGAAAAGAGGCTACAACATGGAAGAATAGCATTTTTAGCTATTATGTCTGACAGCTGAAATAAAACGGTCATACAACCATTGAGAAGGTCCAGCTGTGATCAGTGAGCAGGTGATGTGGTTTGATGACTGACACAATGGGGCCTACAGCTGGACCTGAGAGAGTGTTAGCCTCTAGGTGTCAAGGAGGGTGGACAGTGTCAGTGCATGGCATTGAGGTATGTTTTGGAAGGCACTTTAGGGACCATAAAATACGTCAGTGCCTTTTGGAGACTCCTAGAGCTTCATTCTAACAATTAGTTAAAATAGTAAAAGATCAGTATGAATGAAAATGTTCATTGCATGGGCTGGGGATGTGGCTCGAGTGGTAGCGCACTCACCTTGCATGCATGCGGCCCGGGTTCGATCCTCAGCACCACATACAAAACAAAGATGTTGTGTCCGCCGAGAACTAAAATAAATAAATATTTAAAAAATTCTCCCTCCCTCCCTCCCTCCCTCCCCTCCCCCCCCCCCTCTCTCTCTCATCTCTCTCATCTCTGTCTTTAAAAAAAAAAAGAAAGAAAATGTTCATTGCAAATATGTATCACCTAAAAAAAAATATACACACAAATACAAGAGTTTTTTTGGTAGGGAGAGGGTGTGTACTGGGGATGGAACCCAGGACCTCTCACATACTAGGCAAGTGCTTTATCACTGAGCAATATCCCCAGACCTTATACTTTATTCTGAGACAGGGTTTTGCTAAGTTGCCCAGCTGGCTTTGAACTTGAAATCTTCCTGCCTTCTGCCTCCTAAGAAGCTGAGATTATAGGTGTGTGCCAGCTAGAAAAACTAACCAGTTCAGTAGACACATGATTTAAAATTTTTGGTGTGTCGATTCAGCTCTTGGATCTGTTAAAGTGATTACTGAGTAGTATAAAACATGAAAATCAGGAAAAATAAAAGCAAAATACACACACACACACAAATAAATAACCAAAACAACCCATGTAAGCGAAGTTCTAGGAGCAAGAACTAGAATGGGAACATGGCCAGTTAAATTGGTTCATGGCACAGAGATAGATGAATTTTCTTTGATCACTGGATGTCGCTGCCTGGTTTGCATTGTTTAAGCCACAGCTAATAACAAGTTCTGTGAGTCTTGGGGGTTTTGTAGGAAAGTCAGGGTGCTTGCTGGTGGTACCACTGCCACAGGGAGCTTTTCTGCTCCTTGTACCACATGTGGCTTGTGACATATTTGATTGGCATCCTTCTCTTCCCAGGCTCTCTTCTGGTAGAAAAACAAAACAAGTCAGATTTATTGTGACTATTTTTCTCCACAATGAAATGAAAGGTACGATTGGTTAAAAGACTTATTTCTTTTAGGAATTTTGGGAATGATTATTTTGGGTGATATTTGAAAGCAATAGGGAGAAACTATGGATGACCTTTTAAGTTTTAGCCACTTTTTTTTTTTTTAATAATCCAGGCCTTATGTGTTCTGTTTTCCTGAGCTCTATGCCAGTAGACATTCATGGCAATGGTGGGCCCTGAATTGGTAATTCACCATCAGACAGGCACCAAAAACCTTCCCTTGCTCCTGCTATTGTTGCTGGGGACAGTGAAACTGGTGATGGAGTCTGAGTGGTACTTAGTAATTATTTAAGGAGAAAAAGATACAGAATTAAATTAATAATGTGGAGCTCAATTAAAAGCCCTGAAAAAGTCAGATTGCACATTTTTTGAGTGATAATTTTAGAGACACATGCAATACTAAGAAATAATATTGCATGTGTCTCCATGTACCACTCACATTGGCACCCTTCTATTCCCAGGCTCTCTTCTGGTAGAAAAACAAAACAAGTTAGATTTGTTGTGACTAATTCCATGTGACTTGCCCAGTTTTGCTCAATGGTAATATTTTGCAAAACTGAAGTAATGGATAATTTGAAAAAGAAATATATAGAACAAATAGAAGTTAACATAAAACGTGGATATGAAACCTGAAGGTGAAATAAAGACATGTGTAAAAGATGAGGGACAGTGATCAAGACAGTGCTGCTTCCAGACCTGGACTGCATGGATTTAGACCTGGCTTTGCCACATACCCTGTTCCTGACCTCTCCATAGGAGTTTCTAGGAACCGTTGAAACAAATTACCACAAACTACTACAGGGCTTAAAAGGACAGAGATTTTTTTTCTTCTCACAGGTCTAGAGGCAGGCAGGCCAATGTTAAGGTGTGGGTAGGCCGTGCTCCCCCTAAAGACTCTAGGGAAGAATCCTGCCCTGTATTGTCCCAGCTCCTGGTGGTCAGCGGTCCTGGACATGAACTATCTTGAGGCTGCCTGCTCTATACTCTGCCTCCATCTTCACATGGCTTTTCCCCTCCTCTGCTTCTGTGTCCACATTCTCTCTTATGTTTTGGACTTAATGGCCATTCTCTTTGAACATGTGACCCTACCTTAACCTGGCTGTATCTGGAAAGGCCTTATTTTCCCATAAAGTCACAGTTTAGTGGACACTGTTCAACCTAGCACACTGCCACAGACACCTGACTCAGTGTCCTCATTTGTAAAAAATGGATAGTAACAGAACTACTTTCAAGGGGTCAGGGTAAAGAGTACATGGCCAGTGTAGTAAAGTGCCCAAGCAGTAGACTTGGCTATTAGAGACCCTGCGTGGTTTATTGGGAGCCTTTATAGATACAGGGGATGCTGCTGGCACTTTCAGGCCTGCCATCATCCTGGAGGTGCCTCCTATTTCCCAGCTGCTCTGTGGCTTGTGCAATACAGATATGGGGCACTCAGAGCTGCCTCACCTCATGCTCTGTGGCCAGCAGCTGAGTTGTCTCTCAGGACAGACAGGCACACCTGACACACCTGTCAGTTGCTCTCTCAGTGTAAATCCTGGCTTTGACCAGGAAGAAGAACAGATCTTTATAGAGATGGTATTTGTTATAGTAGACTTTGCAGGGTGGTTGCTAATAAATGTTTACATTAATTAGCATAAACAGACTTTCTAAAACCTTTCACTTATTGAATATTTCAAAAGTAAACACTTTTTGCACTTTTTAAAGTATAACTTGGTATGCCTCAGTTAAGTTTTCAGGTTGCCAAATTGTTGACTAAATTATTAATATTATTTTTTTTTTCTGTTTACAGCCAAACCGTTCACGCAGCTGGTGAAGGACATGCAGCTTCATCGAGAGGACTTTGAAATAATCAAAGTAATTGGGAGAGGTGCTTTTGGAGAGGTAAGAGAAGCCTCACTAGACAGTTTGCCTCTGTGGCCAAGGCAGCAGAGCTCCACTCATTCTTGGGGACCTATGCATTGTTATTTTCTGGAGAGTTCTGGATGGGTAAAATCTGAAAGACAGAATTAAGAAGAGAACAAAGAGGACTGGGTGTGCAGCTCATTATAGAGTGCTTGCCTAGTATATGAGGCCCTGGGTTCCATCCCTAGCACTGCAAAAAAAGGAAGAAAGCTTATGATTGGCAAATGACTCTCAATAGTATTGGGACCATAGTTTCTCTCATTTTGGGGGGAGAGGGATACCAGGGATTGAACTCATGGGCACTGCACCACTGAGCTACATCCCCAGCCCTATTTTTTGTTTTATTTAGAAACAGGGTCTCACTGAGTTGCTTAGTGCCTTTCCATTACTAGGGCTGGCTTTGAATTCGAGATCCTCCTGCCTCAGCCTCCTGAGCCATTGGGATTACAGTTGTGCGCCTCCATGCAACTATGGCAAGGGACCATAGTTTCTTACAGACGTAAATAAGTTTTTAAAAAATCAGTTTGTTAATTGAGAAATGACTTGGAATTTTCTTTAAAAAGCAAAGAGAGGGAAGTGAGGGCGTCTCTCTGCATCCAGCCTTGCCCAGCAGCTTCCCCTGGTCCCTCCAGGCTTCAGTGCGTCTGCACCTGTTCTGACCTTAGGCTCTACCTGCTTGGGAGCCGCCTGGTGGTTACTGAGGGAACTCCAAACAGGAAAACTATCTGTCTGCTGTCCTGGTGGCAAGAGCACTGATGCCAGACCCTCTGACATTACCAGGAAGTGTGCTGAGTGGGCAGTGGCAGTTGTTGTGCAGGACTGGATAGTTTTCTCGTGTGCAGACATGGAAGAAAGCAAAGCAGTACATAGCGTGGTTGCTGCTTTGCTCTGCAGTATCTCCTATGGCTACAGGGGCTGAATAGGCCTGTTGTGTCTCAGCACCTTAATATTTCTGATGAATATTTTCTGCTGCCAAAGTCACCTCATTACACCCTTACCTCATCTGCAGGTCTTTAGTAGAATATAAAAAAGAATGCTCTCCCCTGCACTTGTCTTCCCACCTCACCATCCCACCCCATCCCTCTGCACCATCCCTCTGAGGGGTGAGGGCAGGGAAATAATCAGTCTCCAGAGGACAGCTTCTTTGCATCCTGCCCCACCTGATGTGTATGTAGCTTGGGGGTTTTTCTCAGTACCAGGACTGCCAGCCAAATTTGGTTTATTGGGACAGAAAGCCTTTTAATTTTAAAAAAAAAGATTGAAATATAATTCCATAGAAAATGCACAGATCTAAGTATGCAGTTTGCATTCTGACTCATCTTTGCCAGTGTAATAAGTACCAAGTGGATGCATAGTGCCGTGGGTTCCATCCCCACTTTCCTCCCTAGAAAGTGCCTTTCTGTCTCCACAACACCTCACTGCACTCCATTCCGCCCAGACAGGGACTTTGATTGCCACCAACAGGGAAATTTTCATTTAAAAGAGCCACAGGAAAATCTTTTGAACTCTACATAAAATAAAAAATCTCTAGGTGATAAGTAGCTTGCTGATGCTATAAGGTATGAGTTTTATTATACAGTAAGAAGGCAGAAAAAGCCTTTTAAAATTAACACCAGCTTCCATCTGTGGCACACTTCGATGCCTATCTGCCTGGTGCCAAGACTTAGGAGGTGGCCAGGCCCATCCAGAGCACTGCAGCTGCACTGGCCAGAGGATGTTCTGAAGAGGGAAGACAGGAGACACATAAGGGCATGGATGTCCTTCATTGTCACTCAGGAAGGTGATACTGCATTATGACCACTGTTAGAGGGTGGTTGTAGAAGCATGCTCCTGAGAGTGAGGCTGCCACTTCTTGACAAGTATGTAAGCCTCTGAACCTCAAATTCCACATCTGGAAAATGCGGCTGTTAAATGTCCCACCATTGAGGATTGTTGTGAGGACTAGGTAAGAGTGTAGGTAGACTGCTTAGAGCCCAGCCTGGCATAGGGAGAGTGCTCAGGGGGTGTGAGCTCTCACGAGTCCCTTGATAGCATTCTTGTGTGGTTTGTGACATGTAGAAGGGTCAGGAAGTAGATGATTCCATTTAATAACTCTTTGTCCGTGCCTGCTGTGTGCCTGGAGGCATGTTGACTGCCAGAGGCCCTTAGCCAGTGGGTGGTTGACTGGTGTAGGTGGAATGTGCCCTGTCATGTGCAGCATTGCAGTGGGCACTGGTACTGGTGGAAGGCTCATTCACGAGCTGGCAGGGACTAAAAGACCAGGAGGACTTCCTAGAAGAGGTGATGATAGAGTTGTGCTGGGAAGGACCTGGCTGACAGCTAGCATGCTGATAGCCAGCTGTGTGCCCCTGCAATAACTCAGCTGATCATCCCATCAGTGCAGGAGGCCAGTCCTGTTCTTATCCCTTGTATAGTTGTAAAAACCAAGGCCCAGGGCTGGGGTTGTGGCTCAGTGGTAGAACACTTGCTTAGAATGTATGAGGCTCTGGGTTCAATTCTCAGCACTGCATATAAATAAATGAATAAAATAAAGGTCCGGGCTGGGGTTGTGGCTCAGCAGTAGAGCACTCACCTAGCACGTGCGAGGCCCTGGGTTCGATCCTTAGCACCACATAAAAATAAATAAACAAAATAAAGGTATTGTGTACAACTAATAAATAAATTTTTAAAAAATTTAAAAATAAAGGTCCTTCAACAACCATATATATATGTATGTATGTATGTATATGTGTATGTGTATAATATACACACGTGTGTGAGTGTGTGTGTGTGTGTATATATATACATGAATGTGTGTATAAATATGAATGTGTGTGTGTGTGTGTGTGTGTAACCCAAGGCCCAAAGAAGGGAATTTGCCAAGTTATTTCAGGCCCTCACTAGCCCTGTAAAGCAAGAATAGATGAACAACTGGTACTTGCAGAAGCTGATGGGAGAGAGGTAGAAATGGGCAGGAGTGGGGAGGAAGGAGCACACAGATGGGCCCTTGTGCAGGGAGAACCTGTGGCCTTGATCAAATTTTAAAAAGGTGGTTGTTTTTAATGTGAGAGGAAAAACGCCAGGCATAGCCCTATATTAGAAATTCCTTGTACCCATTGCTCAGTATGAAAGTTTTTGAACAGAGCCAGGTGGTACTAGGTAAGTTGTGGTGTGGGTAAAAGCTGATTTTGGATGCATGAAAGGGCAATGTTTATTTACATAGGAAACTTTACTTTCTTTGACAGTTTATTTTCCAGGTCTCTTGGGCAGTTGGGATTTCACTGTAACCATAGATGTGATTTTTGTTCCATTAACAAATTTTGTTCAACTCAAATTTGTATTATAGGTTGCTGTTGTTAAAATGAAGAACACTGAACGAATTTACGCCATGAAAATCCTCAACAAGTGGGAGATGCTTAAAAGAGCAGAGGTGAGTGTGCAGTATAGAATAACTAAATAAGCCAAGGCAAGGGCTCGCCTGGGACCCCAGCCACTCAGGAGGCTGAGGCAGGAGGATCGCATGTTCCAGGCCAGCCTGGGCAGCTTAGTGAGGTGCCTCACAAGTCTGAGCCTCCTTGCACCCTCTACTCCTGCTGCTCTCCTCCTCCTGTCTAGTGTCCTGCAGACACTCTGCCTGAGGGCACACCCTTGAGTCCTTCAACCAGGTTTTGTCTACAAACAGAAACATTCATGGAGGTTTAGGCATTTAGTACAGTCCTGCTCCACATGCAAAAGAAATTGCATAGTCTAGAGCCCACTTACCTGCAGAAGTGTTTTGAATTCCCCTGTGGAAGGCAGAGCTTCTAAACAAACGTGGATAGCTGGTGGTTAGCCATCTTTGTGGGTTTTTTGTTTCGTTTTGTTTTTGTTTTTTTAGTTGTAGATGGACGCAATACCTTTATTTTATTTATTTACTTTTATGTGGTATTGAGGATCAAACCTAGCACCTAAATGTGTGCCAGGCGAGCGATCTACCACTGAGCTACAACCCTAGCACCACATCTTTGTTTTTGTTTTTATTTTTTTAAGATGTTGATGGAACTTTATTTAATTCATTTATTCGTATGTGGTGCTGAGATTTATATTTATACTCAAAGCCTCGCAGGAGTTTTACCAGTGACCCACGACTCCAGCCCCTACTTGGCCATCTTGATGTGCTTTTTCCTTGTTCCCACTGTGCTCAGCCCTGATCTTGCCTCCTACCAATAGCAGCCAGCATGGCTGTTCTGTTCTGACTGTCTACTTCTCTCATGACTGGTGCCCCTCCTTGAAGGTGCTGCCTGTAACAGTGACTCTGTCACCTGAGCCTCTGACCTGCTTCCAGTGCTGTTCTGACTTGGTTCTATGACTGGGCCATCCCCTTTTCACAGGCTACCACCACCTTTTGGAAGGTCCTTTTGTGGTTCCTAGCCTCGTCTACCACCTACGCCCTCCTTGACACATAAGATAACTTTGTCTCTGTTGTCTTGGAGTTCTTCCCTGTTCTGCCAGTGGTAGGTGCCACCTTGGGCATGTGACAGTGGTTCGCTTCTGTCCACTCGCTCCTGAGCTTCTGGCCTCTGAGAACTCCGTGCAGTGGCACTCTAGCCTCCCACTGGCCTCTCAGGCTCGTCGTGTCTGATTCGTTTGGGTGTGTTCTTCCCTGTCCTCACGTAGCTCCTCTTCTCGGCTGTGCCAGTTACACCCGTTTATTGTTTATTGCTAGTAAATCCATGTGGATTGACTGAGACGCCACTTTTGTGCAGTCACTGGTCCCTCCACAACTCTGCCTCAGTTATGTACATCCTTCAGCATCTCCTCCTCCTCTCCACAGTGTCGTCTTTCATCCTTGTTCCTTCACCTTGTGCTTCTTTTAGTTTGGCCACCTTAGCCCTGTGTGGCTCTTTTCCCCATCACTGGAGGAACTTTGGCAAACACTACCACTTCTCCCTTGGGGGAAAAGCAGCTAGTGCTGTGTGAAGGAGTGGGAGGTGCTCGGCTGGACCCAGTGTCCCTGGCAGCAAGCAGGTCTTAAAAAGCAGTGGGGCCAGGGTTGTGGCTCTATGATAGAGTGCTTGTCTCACACCTGTGAAGCATTAGGTTCCCTCTTCAGCACCACATAAAAATAAACAAACAAAATAAAGGTATTGTGTTTATCTATGACTAAAAGATATATATATATTTTTTTTAAAAAAGCAGTGTGGCGCTTCCACTCAAATTTGGCTATACAGACCCAGCTTAAAACTGGCTTGCTCGGAGAAGACAAGAGGTGTGCTAAGTGGTTGTGACTATCTGAGAGTTCAGGTAACAGACTGAGCTTGAGCCTGTGTTGACATGGAATAGTCGTCCTAAGCAATTGGTCTTTTAATCCTCATCATTAAACATATTTTAAATCTTACATTTTACAATGTTGACATTAAAAAGGTTTTTAAAAACAGATGAAATAAGATCAGGCAGAAGAGTTGCTAAGCTGTGTTAGTTCATAGTCAGACTAGGCTGGGTTTTTGTTTCATCATCTTTGGTCATTAAAAAATACTAAGAGTTTCTCTGTTGTTTATTTGGTGTTTTGTTTGTTTTATTTCAGTACTGAGGATTGAACCCAGAGGGTACCACTGAGCCACATCCCCAGCCCTTTTTATTTTTTATTTTGCTAAGTTGCTGAGGTTGGCCTTGAACTTGTGATCCTCCTGCCTAAGCCTCCTGAGCCGCTGGGATTACAGGCGTGTGCCTCTGTCTGTCTGTATGAGATGATACTGAATGATATGTATATTTCCTGCTGATAGGTCACTGTGCAGGTGATCCCAGCTTAAGCCCAGCTTCTCTCTTTGTGTTGATGGGCAGATGCCAAGCCACGGAGAGCAGCCCCTTGTGGAAATGACATCACAGTGCTGTAGTTTCCTGCACTGGCTGTGACTCTCATAGCAATGGTCTCATCTAGCCGAAGACCCCCTGCTCTGTCCCCATATCCTTGTGGAGGGTGTGCTGGAAGACCGGAGGCCAGGCATGCCAGTGCTCAGTGTCTTTCAGCTGTTTCTGTGCCAGGCCTTGGGTTAAGGTTAACATTGACAAAGGGGGCTGCTTGTCTCCACATCTGACTGTTGACCTTTGTCATGTGTTAATTTGTAACTTTGGGGCATGTGTACCTCGTCATTGTTTTTTTTTTTTTTTAAAGAGAGGAGGGGGAGAGAGAGAGAGAGAATTTTTTATTATTTATTTTTTAGTTTTTGGCGGACACAACATCTTTCTTTGTATGTGGTGCTGAGGATCGAACCCGGGCCGGCCGCACGCATGCCAGGCGAGCGCGCTACTGCTTGAGCCACATCCCCAGCCCTCGTCATTGGTTTTGAAAGGAAAATGTCTTAAGGGTTTTGAAAAGAAAAGTTTATAGAAAACTCAAGTGAGAGAGTGATACTTGCATTTCTGTTAAGTTTTGACAGTTTCAAACAGAAGTGTGTTTAAATCTTATTATGTCATGTGCTCAATAAAGAGGAGACTTTATTATAATTTTGCCAAAGATCTCATAACCTTTTTTTCTTAGTTGTATATGGATATAATAACTTTATTATTTATTTTTATGTGGTGCTGAGAATCGAACCTTGTGCCTCACATGTGCTAGGCAAGCACTCTTCCACCGAGCCACAACCGCAGTCTAAGACCTTAAAACTTTTAAGTAGATGCCATGTACCTGTCAGGGCTGGCGTGTGCATGCATGCGTGCCTCTCCCCCACCCTCCTCCCCCTCCCTCCTTAAAACCATATAAGGGTAATAGGTACTCCTGGCCATCTCCATAACAGCACTCTGTCATGATCATATTTCATCACACTCTGAATAAATCATATTTTCAGATAAGCAAACAGGCATGCCCCTGTCCTGCCAGTCACTCACCTGCTCAGCAGTGGGAGTGAGACAGGGTTGCTATGTGGTAGTACCATCCCAGTCCCTGTGGAGGGGGTAAGGCCGTGTTTTGGAGAGTCCAGTTTAGGAAGGTCCTGCTGACTCCCCCTTGAGGATGGCAGGACCCTCATGTGGGCCACAGGCAAGGCCCTGGGGAGGCAGGGCAGGTTTCCAGCAGCCCTTGCTGAGCTGGGGGCTCAGTGGGGGACAAGAGCAGAGGCTGCTCAGGGTAACAGGCCAGGGGCCAGGCATTGTCTCCAGAGGGACCCCCTGCTGGGAACTTGCCCTGTGGGGTGTTTTCCCAGGTGGACATAGACTGACTGTCCTAATCCCTGCAGACCGCCTGTTTCCGGGAGGAGCGTGATGTGCTAGTGAAGGGCGACTGCCAGTGGATCACCGCGCTGCACTACGCCTTCCAGGACGAGAACTACCTGGTGCGTCTGTCCCCGGCCACCTCGGCCTCTGCTCTACCTTCACTGTGCCCTTGCCACACCCAAAACTAAGACAGATATTTGGAACTCTCTTTTCTCAAATGTGAATTGTTTTGACTTGATAAAACTGAGGACAATGTTCTAGTGTAATGATAGGTGCAAATGTTAATAACGGGCTGGGGGAATTTGGTGTATTGTTTTCCTGCAGTCCCTAGATTACTGGACTCCTTTGTTCTCTGGGTGTATCACATTCAAATAAACTGAAGATTTGAAACATTTTCTAATTTGAATTATGTATAAGAAACTGCTGTGGGGATTTAGAACGGCCAGGGCTGGCCTCACAGTTGTTTTCTCCTCCTCCATCCCTTGGGCAGTCTGTCAGAGAATGCCTTCTGCTGGCCGTGTGGACCTCCCCTATAGTCTGGTACAACCGCTGTTGTCACCACAGCCTCCATGCAGGAGCCAGAGGCCCTTTCCTTTCCTCCGTGGCTAACTTATCTCTTCACCCTGAAGCTCATTGGTCACGAGGTGGTTGGCTCATGAGAAGCCCAGTAAGATAGGATTTCTTTTATTTATCTCTCTGAGGCATCAAAAGAATCCCTTAGTTCTGAACACCTAGGATTAGGTTAAATGTGTTACGCTCTTTATTTGGAATTAAAGCTACACAGAATGGCAGCTAATGTCTGCTGGCCAAGTGTGGTACATCAGGCTGTGCTTATCTCAGCCAGTCTTCCTAGGACCTGGGAATTAGTCCTTTGTGATTTTTACTATTTTATAAATAGGTGTCACATGCCTACAGACCTCAGACAGATAACAGAAACCTTCCCAGTGTCCCTTCCTAGGCCTGCCTGTAGGGGCAGGTGGCAGATGCTTCTGGGCTATATCCATAAAAGCCATGTCATTTTCTGGGTCAGTGTGCCCATCCTGAGGACTCAAGGTTCTTAGTACCTTTGAAAGTATTATTTCCCTGACTCAGTAAACCTGGTATTAGTTTTCCTTTCTTGTTGGTCAGTTAAAGTTAACCGTCCCTGTCTTCAAAGGAAATTGGCATAGAGGTTGGTGGTTCCTAAAGGGCTGGGACCTCTACTCTTATCCAGCTGTGGCAGTCTTGCCTATCCTGGGCCCTGTGACCCTGTGAGGCACCCCCACTGGGGCCTCCACAGCTTTGGCCCCTGCAGCCTGAGCCTCCTGAGTGCTGCATAGGAGATGGTGTCCTCAGGTGGAAGCTCTTCCTGGTGCATATCCAGGTCTCCAGCACCAGTGCTGGCTGCTGGAGAGAGAGAGACAGGCTCGGCCCCACCGGCAGGAGATGTCTCCTCACATTGCTCTGGTTGCTGCTGTGGCAGCAGCTCCTCTTATGTGTCTGTGGTGTGACCCGCTCTTTGATAACCCCATCTTTCCAATAGAGCTGCTGTTGTAGATAGCCTTTCCCTGGTCCAGTGTCCTCCTGAGACTCAAGGCCTGGAGAACTGAACCCCACGGGTCTTGCCAGCTGCTGAGCTATGCTCCTACTCTGGCTCACTAGCTCTTGGGAGGGTTTTCTCTAGCAGCAGGCCTCCCATCACTTTTTCAGTCATCAGTGTGTTCTCTGTAGGAGTCTGTGCTCTGCCACGTGTGTAACCTACATTACAGCATCATTACAGTACATCTGGGACCTTCCAAGAGGGACAATCCAGCTAGCAAAGGAGCAGCTAAGAAGCCAGTGCTCAGACTTGAAGAGTCCACGGGCTTCTGAAGGGGATATTTGGTCTTTAGTTGTCAGATTCCCTGGGGACTCAGCATTGTGTTCTTTGCTCTCTGATCTGTAGTACCTGGTCATGGATTACTACGTGGGTGGTGATTTGCTGACACTACTTAGTAAATTTGAAGACAAGCTTCCAGAAGACATGGCAAGGTTCTATATTGGTGAGATGGTGCTAGCCATTGACTCCATCCACCAGCTTCATTATGTGCACAGGTAAGTACCTTCTCATGTACTTCATGGGCACCACATTTAAGGTGTTAAAACATCCCTTTAACATGTTTAAGGTCCCTGAGTCACAGATTGCAGGTTCCAGTCCATCCAGGGAGTCATGCAAGTAGCGAGTCCTTGTGGTGAGCAGCCAGGCACAGAATGGTTTGCCCACAGCACGTCTTACACCAGGCCTGGAATGTGTCTCCTGTTGTGATGGTCTCACTCAAGCCTGCTGAGCCACCTTGCCCTCTGGTAGTCTTACATGCCTGCCCTTACTGACACTCGTGCATGTTCCATCCCATGGCATCTCCACCCTCTCCTCATAAGGGAAGATTGGCCAAAGGAGGTTGGTTGTCCATCACAGTGGTGGAGAGGAGTGGAGGGATCGGTGGTTGTGCTTCAGAGGCTCCCTACAGGATGGGACTGGGCAGCAGCCTCTCTGCTCTCCCTGTCCCTTCATTGCAGGCAGGCCACTCCCTGAAGACCACCTTTGCACCCCACTCATTCAGAGACACACGTATACAGTCCTGTAGTTTGTTTTGTTTAATAGAAACTGGTTTAATTTATATCTTTATCAAAGTAATTTCATAATAACAGTTTTTAAAAGTTGAAAAGTTCTACAGGACTTTGACCCCCAAATTAGTCCCAGCACCACCCTTCCTGTAAGATCGCCAGCTGTGCTTCCCAGACATTGATCTTATTGTTTCTAGTGATTGAAACCCTCCTGAAGACACTAGTGTGTTGCTAATCTCTCTACATGTAATCAGCATCTGGTTGGCACCCATGTTTGTGATCTGCCTTCGGCTGTTTTTGAGGGCAGCCTTAGGTTCTGGCCCATCTTGAACTTCTGTGCCTTCTTGAACATTTCCCAGAGTGGCCCTGGCTGCTTTAGCAGGGAGTGGTTTGAAGATGCAGGTCAGTATGCCGAGTGTACTCATTTCATCAGGGACGCCTGCTTCTGGGCTCCTCAGAGAACACAGGACTGAAGTGCAGGTGTGCAAGCAGCGCCCTAGGGCCACGCGTCAACCCGTGTAGTGTGGGATTCTTGAGTTAACTCACTGGTTTTTACCCATTCCACATGGCAGCCTTCCTCCTCCCAACCTTCTGGTTCCTGGAAGGCATAGCACCGTGAGTCATTGGCTCAGTCCTATAACTGTCTGGAACAGCTCAGTATTGCCCTGCCTACACTGTTACCTAAAACAGAACTCCCAAAAAGAGTCCAGGGTGTGTCGCAGTTCTCCCCCCTCAATAATGCCCCACCTCTCACCTGCACAAAGGTCAAGTGTTCTTGAAAACCTTTGAATTTTTGCCACCTGGTGGATGAGAGATGCTGGACAATTGTGGTTCCTTCCTCCTGCCACCTCCTTTCTGTGGTGCTGGGTATTGAACTCAGGGCTGTTCTACTACTGAGCCACATCCCCTGCCCTTTTTATTTATTTTGAGACGGGGTCTTACTAAGTTGTTGAGGCTGGCCCAAACTTGTGATCCTCCTGCCACAGCCCCCTGAGTTGCTGGGATTACAGGGAAACATGGCCTCATTTGTAGTTTTTTTTTTTTTTTTAACCTTTCTTATGGAGTTGAACATCATTTTCCTATCTTTGTTGTGATTGCCTCTATGAGTTATTTCATGTGATTTTACTTTTTATAGAGTATCTGCTTATTTCCTTCAATTGTTAAAGAATTGTCTTTTATCTCCAATATATGTTGCAAATATTTTTTCCCAGTCTGCCATTTGTTTTTGGCTTTGCTAGTTGTTGTTTTTTTGCCATGCAGATTAAAAATGATGTTTTATATAATCAATTTTGTTGGTCTTTTCTTTGATTACATCTGGATTTTAAGTCATAATTGGAAGTCTTTTTTTTTAATCCCCAGAAAGAAAATACATGTTTTCTTCTGATAGTTTTATTTTCTTCATTAATGTAGTTTCATTTTTTTATTTATGGACCTTTAATACATTTAGAATTTATTCTTAAATCTGACACAAGGAATGGGTCACAAATATGTGATCTTTTTTGTTAGTTATAGGTGGATATAATATCTTTATTTTATGTGGTGCTGAAGATCAAACTCAGTGCCTCACGCATGGTAGGTGAACACTCTACTTCTGAGCCACAACCCCAGCCCCAAATGTGTGATCTTTAAGTCTGTGTTTCCCAGTGACTTGAGATGCCACCATGGTCACAGACTCCATTCCATTGTGTCTGTGGTGTGTTCCTGGGCACCTCTGGCCGTTTCCTTTCCTGTTCTCATATGGTACCTGCCCAAGACTGGGAGGAGGCTGTGGCTGGATTGCCCCCCAGCCCCTCCTCACTGGCGCCTCTTGTGGGTTACTTCTTCTGTGTGAACCTCAGTTTCAGCTTCTCTTGCTCCCTGAAATAGGACACTGATTCTAAGTCCGTGGATTCAGGGCTTTTCTCTTGCTCTGGGATGTGGGCTCAGCTCAGCTGGACGTGTGCTGTGCGCCTCAGGCTCTGCCTGCCCCCTCCGTCTCCAGCTGTTTCCACTCTGCAATTCCCTCCTTTCTTTCTATGTTCCTATACTTCTGATCTTTTCCTCCCTTTCCTCGGTGTTTTTCATTAGATTTTGATTAGAATTCTCCTTTGGATTCTCATTTCTGGTAAGATTTTCTTTTTCTTCTCTTCTTCCTCAAGTTAAATCTACTCATTTCTTCCATTTTTGTCCACTTCTTTTTCTTAGGTTTTTAAAAATTATTCACTGTGGGATTTTTTTTTTTTTTTCCGTATTCCTGAATACTTGCTGTGAGGGTTATTTCAGTTTGGAGTGCTGTGTTGAAGTATTCTTTTGCTTTGTGCTTTTATTATTTAGTCAGGATTGTCACCATCTGCTCACCTGTGCTTTTGAAAGTCCTCCCTGTTGTGCCCTCACTCTCTTCCTTCATCAAACTGCTCTTCTCCTTGGAGGCTGCCCCGACTCCCTCCATGCTGCCCTGCCCCTTGGCCTCAGTTTCTGCTTCTTTGTAGCACTTCCCACAGGCCGAGCTGGATGGCATTGTCAAGATGACAAAGCATGCTTGTGTCCTTGGACGTTTATTTTCTGACCCTACAGCTTTGGGTAGGCCTCATAAAAACAGGGCATCCTTGTCTCAATTCCAAGGGAAACTCTACCTGGAGGGTGATAGATGGACAGGAATGACAGTGTGCTTTTGGAGTCATTTGGGGATTCAGTGAGTGGCAGCGGTGGCAACACCTGCTGCTGTTCCTGATGGGTCTCAAGCAGAGGTGCTCTGACTCAGAGGCTCTTTGAGTTGGTGGTTACAACTATTCCCAGATGATGGTAGCATTTCCTCAGCTGACCTACCAACCCACTGCTAGTTCAGAGCTTTGATCTACCTAATGTATTTCACAGAGATGGTTAATTTCATGTTTATTTTAATAACAGAGACATTAAACCTGACAATGTCCTTTTGGATGTGAATGGTCATATCCGCCTGGCTGACTTTGGATCCTGTTTGAAGATGAACGATGATGGAACTGTAGGTATTTTTGTTGGAGATTTTCAATTTGGGTGGATTTGGCTTGTAGTTAGGAGGGATTTAAGTGTTCAATTTTGTTTGTTTTCTTTTGTTTTTGTTTTTGTGCTAGGCATTGAACCCAGGGTTTCATGCAGTCTAAGCATGCATCTTACCACTGAACTACATCCCTAGCTCCCTTTCATTTTATTTTTGTGGTGCTAGGAATGGAACCAGGGATTTGCACCTGCTAGGCAAATGCCCTATCACTGAGCTACATCCAGCCCCCAAGTTTATTAATGTAAATTAAGAAAATCATTTAGAACATAATTGAACATTTTCTATTTGGGCAATTAAAAAAAAAAACTTTATTGTTTTATGTTGAGGAAAGTCATGTGTGTGCTGTCAGAGACGTTGTCAATCCCTTAGACTTCTGGGCTACTGCCAGCCTTCCAACCCTGCAGCAAGCAAGACAGCTCCTGGTCCTGCCTTGAAGAGCCTGGCCTGGTGGGCAGACCCCGCCGTGTTACTGCCTTCCCCCTTTGTTTGGGCAGGTCTTCCTGCCCATCAAGGGCTTTCTCTCATGGGTGCTGCAGACCTAGAAACAGGGCTGTTGCTGTGCAGAATGCCAAGAGGGCCAGTACCACTCCTGCCCCAGAGAAGGCTGTTTCCTGGCTTGGCCTCATCTCAGGTCAGGCCAGAATCACAGCTGGTGACTACTTTACTCCAGTCCCGCTCTCACCACAGCAGGGCTCAAAAGCGCTCTCTCCCATGGCCATGGTTGCAGCTTTATGTGTATGTTTGGAAGTCTTTTCTCCTTGAAAACCTACACTTATAAGTGTCATATGAAATATTTTCAAAAGCCAGCAGTCTGGTCCTTTTCTGTGAGTTGGTTTTCATGCAGCAACAAGACCTCACCAGCACGTCATGCTTTACGTGCAGTGCACTCTTTCTTTTGGTACTGGGGATTAAACCCAGGGACATTTAACCACTGAGCCACATCTCCAGCTCTTTTTTGTGTTTTATTTAGAGACAGGGTCTTGGTGAGTCATTTAGGGCCTCACTAAGTTGCTGGAGCTGGCTTTGAACTTGCAATCCTCCTGCCTCAGCCTCCCAGGCCACTGGGATTACAGGCATGCTCCCCTGTGCCTGGCCTCGAATTATCTCTCTTTCCAAAAAGCCAGTCTCTCTTGTTTTTAAGTATTGACCACAAATCAATCAGGTGGTAGGTAAGAATTGTCCTCGAACTCAGTCTTAGTGACTGTAGCATTGGCCTTGGTTGCCCTTCTTGTCTACCCATCTCCTTATCACAGTGGGTGTTTGACCTTGGGTTACCACCAACATACTCAGCAGTCCACTACTCACATTTGGGACTCCTATGGCCTGGGAAAGGCATTATGCAGAAAAGTGACTAGTGACATGACATGCAGAATCCCTGCTGTTCCTGCAGACTAGCAGTGCTCTTCACTGCCAACCCTGGCCCTGCTTGTGCCCGAGCTGCTCTTTCCAGGGAGCCCCAGTTCCTGTCTGAGCCTCAGTTATAGAGACCTGCAAGCTCTAGTGGTCTTTTCTCCCTGTACCCAGCCACCTCTTGCTTTCCTGTGATTGTTGGTCTTTGCTGATCATAGCATTTGGGAGACATGGCACTATATTCAATCACAACCTTCTAATGTTGACAGCAGGGAATTGTTCTCTTCCTTTTGGGGGAGTGTTTACCTCCCAGTTCCCTGAGCAGGGAATGCCTGAGCACCCAGCTAATGCCTGGACCAATTTATTTGTCTTCCATCTAGGAGATCACAGGTGGTCTGCAGATGGGCATTCTTGGCACCCTGAGGGCTTGTTAGGAATACAGCATCCAGGCGAATCCTCGCCTGACTCCCTGTTATAACAAGAGCCCCCTTAACAAGTCTATTGACAGAAAGTCAGAGTCCGGCCCTGGGACAAGGATGGAGAGTGTGGGGACTCTGCCTGTGGGGACTTGGAGAGGTTCTCACTTGGGGCTGGGGAGGGTGTTCAGCCTTGGGAAACCATGCATGCAGGGCCTCACCACTCTGGAAACTGCTCACTGTTCAGTACTGCAAGAGAGTATTTATTGAATTTTGAATCATTAGCCTTGTATATCCTGATCACTCACTGCTTTTCTTCCGTGGTTATTTTGTTTCCTGTTGGTGCTAGATGTTAGAGAGTGGTTAGAAACAGGCCATCGGAGCACTATAGGTTTTCCTTTACTCTTCCCCACAGGTTCAGTCCTCTGTGGCGGTGGGCACACCTGACTACATTTCACCCGAGATCCTGCAGGCCATGGAGGATGGCATGGGCAAATACGGGCCTGAATGTGACTGGTGGTCCCTGGGCGTCTGCATGTACGAGATGCTTTATGGAGAAACACCATTTTATGCAGAGTCACTTGTAGAGACCTATGGGAAAATCATGAACCATGAGGTAAGACTCCATTCCCGTGCCCTGTATTTTCTTAGTATATGGTATATGCCTAGAGGGAGGTAGGACCACACCCTTGGGGCAGGAGGGGACTGAGAGGGTTGCTAGATGCATCTGGTGGGCAGAGGGAAGGGAAGCCTCAAAAGCATTGCCTAGGTATGTGGGTGGCTTCTGTGGAAACCTGCAGTGTCTGCATGGCGGTATCAGAAGTGAGGAGCCTGGCGCTGCTGGGGAGGCTGTGGGAACACATGGACCCAGCCTTACAAATGGCCACTCATCTCCCTGGGGAAGGCAGGTCCATGGTCCTTTCTTATCCCATTTTTTCCCTTTTCTTATTTTCCCTCTCCCAGAGACTAATTTTTCTGTTCAGTGTTGCCTTCCTTGGTCTTTCTTGCTTTCTCTTGTGTTATTTCCTTTTCTGCCATTTTCTCTTGTTTTTTCTCTTAGCCATATGTCTTTGCAGTGTCGTGTTTGTCCTTTCCGCCAACATGCTGGTAGCATTCTGCATTCCTGCCTGCTGTCCACACACACACTTGCATACGTGTTCTACACACAAGTCCCAGAACCTCCAGTTGTATGCTGACCTGTCCTGTAGTTGAGGTCTCCCACTAACTGCCCATGTGGGGAGCAAATTAACAGGACAGCAGTAAATGATTTTATATTTAACTCTAAATTAAAGCGAAAGCTGTACTTATAAAAAATTTTTTCCCAGAGTAGAATCATGTCTTTCATTTAAGAGTTAGCAATCACACCTTTCCTGCAGACTTCACGTGTGTATAGAAGGTGAAAGCTCTCCACCAGCTCCTACCTGACAGCTGCTGTTACCAGTGGTGACGCCTGCAGGGCCAGGCCAGGCACTCCCTGTGCACTCGTTGGCTTGATCCTCACTGCCACCCGTGAAGTCAGTGATGGTGGTCCTTCTGTGTAGACAGCAGAAGGGAGACACAGACAGCCTGTGGGGGCTCTGCATCCAGGCCTGCTCTGTCTCATGGGGCATGTGGCCTGGTGAGTGTGTCTGAACAGACAAGCAGGTGTCCTCTTCACGTGTCTGGTTCTCCGTTGGCCTTCTTGTGGGGTGTGTGTGCTGTATTTTTTTAACGAGTCCTTTGGGTGGGCATTTTGCCATTTTCTTGGTCTAGCTCAAATGTAGTCAGGGTTGTGTTGTTTCCTCTTTGTGACTGTTCATAGAATAACTTTTTGGACGTGGACTTACATTAGACGCCAGCAGATACCCTCTAAGAAAGCGGTGCATGTTAACATTCCACACAGCATTCTTTGCTGCTTTGATAGGCAAAAATTTATCACTGTTGTAATTTATTTGCAGTGTAGAATCAAACCAAGTATAAATAAAACCAGAGGGACTAAAGTTTTCTCTTTCCATTTGCCTTTCTAGAATTAAAATTCTCTAACTTTGGTTTATGGTTAGTTACCATGAAATCACAAGGACGTGGCTTCGGAGCTGCTTCGTCTTCATACTGTCTATACAGCTTGGATGTTTCTGACGGTGTCCATTTGTCAGCTGTTTTTTTGTCTCCACCCAGGAGCGATTTCAATTCCCTTCCCATGTCACGGATGTCTCTGAAGAAGCGAAAGACCTCATTCAGAGATTGATCTGCAGCAGAGAGCGTCGGCTAGGGCAGAATGGAATAGAGGACTTTAAGAAACATGCGTTTTTTGAAGGTCTAAACTGGGAAAATATACGAAACCTAGAAGCACCTTACATTCCTGATGTGAGCAGCCCTTCTGACACATCCAACTTCGACGTGGATGACGATGTGCTGAGAAACGCTGTAAGTGTCAAGGTGATTACACTTCAGCATTAGGCCAAGGTGCTGTTTTTTGTTATTCCTTGAGAATTCCTCATACTAAAATAGTATCATTTGCTGCATGTCTCATCCTTCTTGACCTCTTGCAATTGGTGACCTTGACTTGAGGGAACTGCTGTAACAAGATAGTACATTGAAGAACCACATGGATTGTTTTTTAAATATTTGGCAATGTCCAAAGAAAGGGTGCCTTTTACTCCAGCCTTTGGCTTGGCTCTCAGTTTCCCTGTTAAAAGATGATGAATCACTCAGTTTGAGTAGGATCCAGCTCTTTTGTTTGGAACTCTTCAGAAACCCTTTGCTTTTATTTTCATCCCACTTTGTACCTTTTCAAAGTAGTCACATGCACTGCTGTGCTCATGCCTCAGTGCAGCCCAGTTTCCACTTTGTAGGTCTGAAAACTTAAGACTCACCAGGAGCACAACCCACGGCCCACCAGCGGTGAGCCAGCCTGGCTTCTGGTCAAGAGCACACTAAGTCTTTCAGGGTTTGCATTTACATTCGTTGTACCGAGGATTCAGAGTGATGGCAACGGAAATAGGTTCTGAGTCTTTGCACTGACAGCTAAGTTGTGGTTTCCACTGTGGTCTGGCTGTGGGGCTCACTCGTACTCTGGTCTGGTCTGGCAGAGCCACTTTGACACACAGTCCAATACTTCCACCCTGGGAGATTTTCTCATGTCTTATAATATTATTTTTGTCTCATAGACCTTTTTATATGTGACTTATTTGATGGTAGAGGAAACCAAGTGAAGGAAAAACTTTTGTTATTCCTTAAGAATTCCTCATACTAAAATAGTATTATTTGCTACTTATGTCTCATCTTTCTTGACCTTTACGATTAGTGACCTTGACTCTAGGGAACTGCTGGGCAGGAGCAGCCAGGGAAGATTGTTGAAGCACCCCTTGCGGCCTCAGGAGGAATTCTGTGCTTGTGCTCAGCACTGGCTCAGATGGTGCCACATTCAAAGAGGGGCTGAACTTCAGACCCCATGGAGGCTGCAAAGAGTGACACCATTGATCAGAGACTTGTTCCTAGACTGCAGAAACCTCTTTGCACACTGAATTCCCCAGATACTTTAATTCAAGAAAGAGCCTCTATCTGAAAAATAGAGTTGTAGTAAACTGATTGAAAATAGTCTGCCTTTGAATTATAGAACTCCTTTCTGTTTGAGACCAAAATCTTGAGAGTCCCAGCCATTCCTCATGTCCCCAGAGGGCTGACATGTCCACTGCTGTTCTCTGCACACAGTCATGCTCAGTAGTGGATTCTGTGACTTTAGAAACTTTGGCAGTTACTGGCTGATCCAAGCTAGCGTCATGTGGGTGCGTTTATCCTCTTAACTGTGCTGTGCATTCAGTGGATAGAGCCAGAAGTGAGAAGTGCGAGTGGCCTGCAGGTGACACCATGGGTGGGCATTCTGTAAGCTACTTGTGGCCTGGCGCCTCTAGCTCACAGTAGCATCACATCTTTTCCTCTGGGTGTTTGGATATAGATTTCATTCCTATTGTTTGTGTTCTTATGCAGGAAATATTACCTCCCGGCTCTCACACCGGCTTCTCTGGATTGCATTTGCCCTTCATTGGCTTCACATTCACAACAGAAAGGTGTGTCTGGGTTTGCCTTTCCCCTGCAGCACCTTCCCTGGAGACGCACATGATCTGGGGGTGCTTCTGTGCTGGGCATGCTTGTGCTGAGAGGGCTGGGGGGCCGTGATCAAGGGAGACATAGGTCTCTTTGTCCTTTAGAGATGCATGCTTGGTCACTGCAGGTGTATGTCAAAGTTGGCTGACTTTCTCTGAAGGGCAAGACAGTAAACAGTCAAGTGCCACATAAAGACTTTTTGGTCAGTGCCAGATCCCCATAAGCTGTGCTGTTGCTGTAAGATTACAATGAGTGGAACACTTCTTTCACTTGTGATGTTACAGCCTGCTAAGGTCACCTATTTTGTGGTGACACCATCTACGCTGCTAGTCATGTAAAGTACAGCACATCACTGCTCAGAGTCCCGCAGTTGTTGAGACATGCTATTTCCTGTACCACGCTGGGACCTATTGTGGCGTGCTTTCCTGCTCATGAAAAAGAAACTCACTGTAAAACAGTCTGTTGCTGCCCTGTAGCAGCCTTGCCCAGCTGTGTCCATTGCACCTCTCACCTCTCAGCCGCCTCTCTTCTTGAGCCATGTTTTTTTTTTTTTTTTAATGGTACTGGGGATAGAACTCAAGGTCACTCAACCACTGAGCCACATCCCCATCCCTATTTTGTATTTTATTTAGAGGCAGGGTCTCACTGAGATGCTTAGCGCCTTGATTTTGCTGAAGCTGGCTTTGAACTCACAATCCTCCTGGCTCAACCTCCCGAGCCACTGTGATTTCAGGTGTGCGCCACCGCGCCTGGCTGCCATGTACTCTTGTGCTTGAGTGAGCTCGCTCTGGTGTTTGCGTAGTGATGGAGTAGCCTAATAATGCAGTTCTCAGAATGTGTCCCATCATTAGTCAACACAGGACTATAATTTAAGTTTTGAGGTCTCTGTTGTGTGTATTCTTTTACAACCTTTAAAAAATGTGAATGCCATTTTGGCTCATGGATGGCACAAGAACAAACTGTGGGTGAGATTGGGTCCACAGGTGGTAGTCGGGTGACTCCTGCCCAATCAGCCCTCGGTGCTGGCAGAGTGTGTTTGGATGTCAAAATCAGTGGCTACAGTTGAATTTACACTTCTGCCCAACTGAGAGTCATCTTCTTTTAGAACACTCTGCTTGCTTTTATAAGGATTGAAGCCCAGCTCCATAGTTTCCTTCCATCAGTGGGGCTAAAATACATTCCATGCCTCAAGGTAAAATCTACAGTGCCAGATGCACCCACCCATGTGCAGTGCTACAGGTGCCAAGGCTGGTGTCTTTGTCCGTTGGCACCCACAAAATTGTGTTGCCTGAGGTTTTCCACCAGATTTTAAAGGAAGTAGGCAGGGGGTCGCAGGCCCTAAGCAACTCAGTGAGACCCTGTCTCTAATAAAATACAAAAAAGGGGCTGGGGTTGTGGCTAAGTGCCCCTGCATTCAATTCCTGGTTCTAAAAGATGGAAAGGAAAGAAAAGAAACCGGGGCCATGAAGAAAGGAAGGTGAGATGAGAAGGAAGCTCCCAGACCTGGATTTCTGGCATCTTCTGGGAGCTGGCAGCTGAGATGATGAGGGTCCTCAGGAAAGAGACCACTGCCCAAGCTCATGGACAATCTTGAGGTGTGAAGGGCCAGAGCTAGAACCAGAGTGACAGCTGCTACCGCTGTGCAAGGGAATGCATTTAGTGGCCCAAGCCAAAGACTCTTGACCTGTCCAGTGCGTCCCAGGTCACTAAGTTCTTGTCACACTTGCAGGTCCCAGGTCCATATGCCAATACCCAATTTGGTGGGATGGACCCAGGACTTTCCTCCCTGGATAGACACCCGCAGGCCTGGCATGTCCAGCTCTATCAGAGCCCTCTGCAGAAACACTCATCAGTTTTACATTCTGTAATAGATGTGTGTTCCCTTGTGCCTTTATCAGACTCAGCATAGGAATTCAAACAAGTTTTTTGTGTGATATGGTGTCTCCTAATGAGCTAATTAGAACTGAATAACGTGTACACCAGTCCAAGAATTGGGCTGGGCGAGAGAACCATCTACAGCCTCCATCTGGGCAGGGGATGGTGCTTGCATGAATATCCAGTGTGTCCACCAGTTGGCTGGTCCTCAGTGAGTGGCTCAGCCATGCCAGCCAGAGCTCTGCAAGGGCCATTTAGTTTGCCAGGTCAAGAATGTGAACTCTGAAGGGTTGGATAGCTATCCCAGACGGCTCAGTTGTGGCAACCTGTCAGAAACCAGGGAGCCCTGCCACCTCTAGTCCTGCTCCTTAGGTAGAATGCTGTGTTGGTGCTCTGGGTGAGAGTGAGGTGGGTGTGCAGAGGCTTCTCAGGTTCCCTCCCACCACCCAGTCCTCTGCAGGAAAGAGGGCTCTTGCCTAACTTTGGCTCCATACACAATAAAAATCTTTTCACAGGTATTTTGTGTGCCACTTCTAAAAGACTTTCACTCTAGGAAGTGTTTAAGTGCCAGTGTAGTCATTTCAGCTCTCAGTAGATGAGAAGGCCTGTGCTCAATTTCACAGCTGCTTTTCCGACCGTGGCTCTCTGAAGAGCGTGATGCAATCTAACACATTAACCAAAGATGAGGATGTGCAGCGGGACTTGGAGAACAGCTTGCAAGTTGAAGCTTATGAGAGGAGGATACGAAGACTGGAACAGGAAAAGCTGGAGCTGAGCCGGAAGCTGCAGGGTGAGTGGCAGGGCGGCCTTTGGGCTGCAGCGCTGCCTCCTGTATGCTGTTGCACTTACACCATGTCTCCCTCAGAGTCCACACAGACCGTGCAGTCCCTTCATGCTGCCACACGAGCCCTGGGCAACTCCAACCGAGACAAGGAAATCAAAAGGCTAAATGAAGAAATTGAGCATCTGAGGAACAAAATGGCAGGTAAATGTTCCCAGAAGCAGCTGCTCAGCCTCTGTTCTTATGTGTTAATCTCTTCTGTACGGATCTGTTTCTTTAGTGGTGCTGGTGACAGAACCCAGGACTCACTCATGTAGTCAAGTGCTCTACCACAGAGCCATACCCAGCCCTGTCATTAATATTTTAAAAGGAAAATTTCTGAATCATTTAAATAAGGTGGAAAGGCAGGAAGAAAGTTCTCTATTTAGAGTTCTAGCATTTTGTCAGTATTAAAATTGTCAGTTTTAAAATTATTTTCCACCTTGTTTGGTTCTGATAATAGAGTGGTAGTTCTGATAATAGTGTAGTAGCATGTGTTTTCTCCATAAACTCTTGCTTTTCCTCTGTGTAGCTCTGACAATTATGTGGCCTCTCGCATTGGTGGCCCTGCCTTGAATTTTATTTAGAGACAGGGTCTCACTGAGTTGCTTAGCACCTCACTGTTGCTGAGGCTGGCTTTGAACTTGCCATCCTCCTGCCTCAGCACACCCCTCCCTTCCCAAGCTGCTGGGAATACAGGCGTGAACCACTGCACCCAGCTTCAGATGACTTTTAAGCTATAACTCTTAACTCCATGTGGGCAGGCTCTGTTGGCCACTTACAACTCCAGGTCATCTCAATCTCCTGTCAACCCTACCATCCTGATCCAGAAAAAGGCTTGGGTTGAGTTAATTAGTCACTGAAACCTTTACGCTCCCTGAAAACATAAGGTGCTGTGCTGAGTTACACAGTTTATAGGGACAGGTGGGCCTATGGGTCCAAGGCTTACAGTCCCTGGAGAGAGAGTGGTTGGAATGAAATGTAGTGGTAGTGAGCCTGTTCCCTACAGCTCAGATCACTTATGATACACGTAAAAGGAAAAGAAGTCTGAATGAGAGAGATGTTTTGAGTTGTTAATAAGTCAGTGACAAATCACTTCATACAAAGACACACAATTTATTTCTCTTCTGCTCAGATTCAAATAGGCTAGAACGGCAGCTGGAGGACACAGTGACACTTCGCCAAGAGCACGAGGACTCCACACACCGGCTAAAGGGCCTAGAAAAGCAGTACCGACTGGCACGGCAGGAGAAGGAGGACTTCCACAAGGTAGCATGGTGTGCTTCTGTGTGAGAGGTCTTGATGATTTTGCACTTTCCTAAGGGTGAGCCTCCCTGAGACATTTGAAGACCTCCTGGGGTCCCTGGTGTGTGGGCTGTCCTGTGCCGGATGTTGTTCTGTTGGTCTGCTTGCGACTCAGTGCTAGATCGAGTGCACAGGTCCTGCTGCATCCTTCTGTGTGACTGTAGATGAGTCAGAGAGGTGGGTTAATGGGGCCAGGTGCCCCCAGCAGGCTGCTCCATACAGTGCAGGGTCTTTCCTGGTCTGGAATTGGTGCTCAGCCCCCAAGCCAGGGGACTTCAAGGCTGCATGTGAGGAAGAAAGGCTTTTTCCAAGAAGGTGGGTTCTTGTATCTATGACCAGCATCTGCAGTCACTCTCTTTAACACAGTAGAAACTGAATTTCAGCCTTCCAAATCTTTACTAAGCTGACATAAAACATCTGTCATTCTTTCTGATCAGCAATTGATTGAAGCTTCAGAAAGATTGAAATCCCAGACCAAAGAACTCAAAGATGCCCATCAGCAGCGAAAGCGGGCCCTGCAGGAGTTCTCGGACCTCAATGAGCGCATGGCAGAGCTCCGCTCCCAGAAACAGAAGGTGTCCCGGCAGCTCCGGGACAAAGAGGAGGAGATGGATGGGGCCATGCAGAAGATCGACTCCCTGAGGCAGGAGATCCGCAAATCTGAGAAGTTCAGAAAAGAGGTAATTTCTTAGATTTCAAGAGACAGTATTGATTGATTGGATTTTAGATTGATCTTAAAACATCTTTGAAAGCCTGGGCCATATTACATAAATCACACTAAAATGGGTCTTAAGATTTGTGTGAAGTTGATCTGCCAAGTATTTATTTTCAAAGTTTTTTTTGTGTGTGTGTTTTGTGGTATTGGGAATTGGACCTAGAGGGTGCTCTACCACTGAACTACACCTCCAACCCTTTTTATTTTGAGACAGGGTCTGCTAAGTTTCACAGGCTGACCTCAAATTTGTAATCCTCCTGCCTTGGCCTCCTGAGTCACTGGGACTGCAGGCCATGTGCTACCACACCCAGCTGTTTTGTGGTTCTTATCTCTCAACATTTGCTTCTAAAATTATTATTTTCTTTTTGAGGTGTTAGGGGTGAAATCCAGGGTCTCATACATGTAGGCCAAACACTTTACTACTGAGCTACAACCCCAGCCCATGCTTGTGAAATTATTACAAGAAATTCCTGTAGTGCTAATTTTTTAAAATTCCATATCGAAGTAAAATAATATTCATGTTGTGGTTTGGCTTGGCATGACTTCAGTGACTCTGTGCCTGAGGCCCATTGAAGACGGGAAACAAATCAGTCTCGCTTCCTCCAGTCAGTTGCCTAAGGTCCATAGTGCAAGGTCCTCTATACCCCTTAAAAATTAAAGTAGGCTCCAGCCCTTTTTATGCGTATGTTAGAAATTGAAATGATTTTTTTCAATGCAACAATAAGCCTATTTTACTTGTTAATATAAATAACATTTTAATGAAAAGTGTCTTTTTTGTATGCCTTTTTAGCATCTGGCATATTAGTAAACACCTGGGTTCTCACACCTATTTAAAGGGACAGGCACTTAGAAAAGGAAAAGCCCTGGGACCCCCAAGGGTCTCACCCCCAACTTTGAACCTTCTGAGTGTTCTGCTCCTGTCAGGTAGCATGTTTGAAACAATGCTTATGGTTTTGAATTCTGCTGAAGTCTGCTTGAGGAACCCGTGAACTTGGAAAGCCTGAAAGTACATGCTCTTATTCCTTTAGAGTTCAAATTCTGCCATTTATCCTCAAAATATCTACTTTTTTTTCTTCTTAGTTTATTTTCCAACCCAAATATATTTGTAGTTATAATCAGCTATAAGTCAGGTTTGTGAAACCCCTATTTAAGAATTATGGGTGAGCCAGTCATGGTGGTGAGTATCTATAATTTCAGTGACTTGGGAGGCTGAGGCAGGAGGATCCCAAGTTCAAGGCCAGACTGGGCAACTTAGACCCTGTCTCAAAAATTGAAAGTGGTAGGGGTGTAGTTCAGTGGTCCATTGCTCCTGGGTTCAATCACCAGTTTTAGGGGCAGGAGGGGGTAAAGAATTATGGGTGAAATGACACTATGGGTGTCTGGGCTTTGCTCTAAAATAACCTAAGGCACACAGGCTAGACTTATAAGATGAAGCAAATTGGCCTTTATAAGGCACCACTGTCAGAACTGGTTCTCACTACTCTCCTTTGAGGATGTTTGAAACTTTCAGTTAAAAATTAAGCCAGGTGTGGTGGCACACGCCTAAAATCCCAGCGGCTCAGGAGGCTGAGGCAGGAGGATCATGAGTTCCAAGCCAGCCTCAGCAACTTAGTAAGGCCCTAAGCAACTCAGCAAGACTCTGTCTCTTAATAAAATGTCAAAAAAAAAAAAAAAAAAAAAAACGGCTGGAAATGTGGCTTGGTGGTTAATTATCCCTGGGTTCAATCCCTAGCGTGTGCATACACACACACACACACAAAAAAAAAAAAAAAAAATTGGATCATTGTTCTCCACATATCAAAAATATTCTTTCCTAAAACTCAATCTCAAGTTTGCCATCTAGACTACATTTAAACTTGCTTCTTACCAGTGGCTTACAGCTAGCATTGCAGTGAAGCCCTGGAGGTGCTTCTCAACCTGACTTGGGGTGGATTTGGTGGTGGGGAGATGGGTACAGGTCCTGCCAAATCTGTCCTGAGTCCTCAGGTGAGAGCTTACCACAGCAGCAGGGCTTGATCTGTGTTCATGAAAAGCGGACCTTGCTTTCTCATAGCTGGAAGTGCAGCTGGAAGACGCCCTAGCCGAGGCCTCCAAGGAGCGCAAGCTTCGCGAGCACAGTGAGAGTTTCTGCAAGCAGATGGAGAGCGAGCTCGAGGCCCTCAAGGTAGCACTCAGCCAAGAGAGCTCCTCACCCAGGCGCCTGGGGACACTGTCACACAGGGCAGGACGTGGGTGGGAACGAGGGCAAGTCTGCGCCTTAGGGTCACTTTCACTTGTAAACACCCATTGTGTCTCTTTTCTTCCTTTTGGGCAAGTTTTAGGTGGCATGTATTAAGTTGTGGTGAATTGACACCTGAGAGCTTCACATGCTCGTTTTCTAATTAGCCAAGTATGGTTCTGCAAAAGCCCTTAATGTGCTATGTGCTGTGTGCACTGTGACCAACTTACTGTGCCTTTGTCAGCCCTCCATAGGGGGTGGCACATAGCAGCCACAGTGAGCTCACTCAGAACACCTCACTCCTTGCAGGCTATTGCCTGCAGTTCCCTGCAGGACTCCCTCAGCCCGGCCTGCCCTCCTGTGCCCAGCAGGCCCTGCTCCATTCCCCTACTCCCACCTTCCTCCAGAGCCCATTAGCTATCCTCCTCTGTCACCAATTCAAAGGTGTCCTCCCTTGTCGTTCCTGCTGTGCCCCATTCTTTGTCACATTACTTTGTGCTGTCATCTTGTGCTGGTCTGTTGTCAGCACCCCCAACCCTTGCTGACAGTGGAAACCTCAGCATCACCCAGTCACCAGAAGGGTGCATGAGCCACATGAGATCACAACAGCGTAGGACGGAGTTGCAGAGCTCAGGCAAAGCTGGGCAGGTGCCTCTGCAGGGCAGGTGCCTCTGCAAGGCAGACTGCCCCTAGACTACCCATGCTCATAAGAAGAACCCAAGACCATGCCCGGCATGCCAGCTGCCCTGGGGGATGGGGCAGGGGGCTGTTTGCAAGTGCCGTCCATGATGGGGTTGAAGGACTGCACCATCCTCAAGGGAGGATCTGCATTTGTCAGTTTATTTAACCTCCATCTACAGGTAAAGCAAGGAGGCCGAGGGTCAGGGGCCACTTTGGAACACCAGCAAGAGATTTCCAAAATCAAATCAGAGCTGGAGAAGAAGGTCTTGTTTTATGAGGAGGAGCTGGTCCGCCGGGAGGCCTCCCACGTGCTGGAAGTGAAGACTGTGAAGAAGGAGGTACATGACTCCGAAAGTCACCAGCTGGCACTGCAGAAAGAAATTTTAATGTTGAAAGACAAATTGGAAAAATCAAAACGAGAACGGTAAGTTTTGTCAGCGCCTCAACCCAAAAAAGGGGTGTGAGCATGAGCAAAGCTGGGAATGTCTGAAACCGCTTCTCTGCCTCTTCAGGCACAGTGAGATGGAGGAGGCGATAGGCACTGTGAAAGACAAGTACGAGCGAGAACGGGCGATACTGTCGGAGGAGAACAAGAAGCTGACTGCTGAGAACGAAAGGGTAACTAGTGGTACCGCCTGTCAGTCTGTTGGGCCAAGCCGGGATCTTCTGGAAGTGTAGTGTCTCTCTCAGATACTTTGATTTTTAAATGAAGTTATAGGTTTGTGGGGGATGGGGTTGTGGCTCAATGGTAGAACACCTGCCTACCACGTGCGAGGCTCTGGGTTCGATCCTCAGCACCACATAAAAATATATAAATAAAATAAAGGTATTATGTCCAACTACAACTAAAAAATATATATATATTTTTAAAAATTTATAAGTTTGGTCTTTTAAATGGGCTGCTTTTGCTCGTTAAAGGTAGTTACCTCAGATCACCAGCTCAGTCACTTTTAGGGCCAGATTTTAATAGAAACAAATTAAAAACTGTCAGAAATTCTCTATCCTGAACTTACTTTGGAAAAATCTCCTAAAGAAAGAAAGTGTTCAAAACCTCCAGAAGGACCTCTAGTCTCAGTCATGCTGCCATAGTAACAGGTGCACCTTAACAAGTGATGGGGTGGGTTGTTTGATTGCAGCTCTGTGCCTTTGTGGATAAGCTCACAGCCCAGAACAGACAGCTGGAGGATGAGCTGCAGGATCTGGCAGCCAAGAAGGAGTCAGTGGCACACTGGGAAGCTCAGATTGCAGAGATCATTCAGTGGTATGTGCCAGACACGGAGACATGCAGCCTGCAGAACACCTGTGAGACCCCCGAGCCGACCTGCCTGTCTGCTTCTATCTTGAACTGCACTGTTCCCCAGGGTTAAAGTTCAGGCCTTGCTATGTTGCCAGTCTAGAGCTAGGCCAGCAGTTCTGCCCAGTGATCTTCTCAGTTGTACTAAGGGTGGGAAACACCAGCCTTCTGTAGGGCTTGGGTCAGGCTGTGCATGCCCTCTCATTCTGGATAAAACAGGCATGAGCTTTCATGGCAGCCCATACACTGACTGGGCAGAACCTGAGAGAGGGTGTGGCATGGGCCTCTGCTACAGAGGGCACTAGCTGGCCCTGGGTCTTTGGTGCTCTGGCTGGTGTGAGACCATGTCTCAGGAAGGTGGGAAATGCTTGTCTTGTTTAGCTCCTCGCACCAGTGGTCTTGCCTTCCAAGATGCCACATCTGCTTGTCCCTCCAGGGTTAGTGACGAGAAAGATGCCCGGGGTTATCTTCAAGCCCTGGCCTCTAAGATGACTGAAGAGCTCGAGACTTTGAGGAGTTCTAGTCTGGGATCAAGAACACTGGTAGGATTTTTTCTAAAACCTGCATTCTTATTGCTGAAGAACTCATAGATTGCTTTATTGTAAGTAGGACTGTGGTGTAGAAGTGCTGTTGGGTAATTCCAATGCAGAGACTTGTGTGACCAGCGTACACTAGCCTGCTTGGTGTCGTCATCTTCCTTCCTTCATGTAGCAAGTGATGATTGAGGCTCTGTGGAGCGATCTTTAGGCAGCAGCTTTGTCACTGACTCAATCCTCTGTCCACTCACTCGGTGTTTTGAGCCCTGCAGTGCAGTTGGCTTTGGGCTGCCTGGGGGTACAATGCAGCATGACCTGTCCCTGGGGCAGGTGCTTCTCACGGCTATCTGAGTTCAGTTTGAAAAATATGTCTGTGTAGTTACTTTATGAATGATCTTTCTCACACTCATCATTGGTATCTAGCTAGAGTGCTGCCATCTGTCCCTCCTCACCCACTTCTGGCTGGTACTTTTGTTGTCATTACTGCTTTGAGTGGAAAACGAAAACTTTTCATCTGTTTCCAATAAAAACTTTTAAAAAGTCACCAAGACAGCATGTCTTTTGTGGCTCTTGAAGGCAGCAGTATGTTGGGCAGCTCAGTAAAAACAGAGGGTACCCAGATGGCTGGCTCCCCTTTGCTTGGTGCTTCCAGGCCACTGTCCTCCTTCCCTCACCATTGAACCCTTTGTTGTAGGCAGGAGTGGTAACCACACGGTCCCAAGTAACAGGGTAAAGAAGGTCCCAGCTGCAGAGAAAGGTACCAAGACCCTGCTGGGCACCTGGGTTTGTGCAGGTGTTGCCTGGACCCACAGGTTGCACCACAGAATCAGTTTTTGTCCTCCTTCTAAAAATCATCTAAGTCCTGGTTTTTAGGACTTGAATTAAAGTTAGAAAACATCAAAACTAAAAGTGGGTCTGATGGACCTTGATAACATCTGAGGATTAAATTTAAATATACTAGTAAAGTTTAGAAAAAGTTGAATTACTTGTTTGCATTCACTTTGTTTACCAAATAAATAGCTTAAGATGTGTTTTTAATCTCTTCACCAATGTCAAAGGACCCACTTTGGAAAGTTCGCCGTAGCCAGAAACTGGATATGTCTGCACGGCTAGAACTGCAGTCTGCCCTTGAGGCGGAGATCCGTGCCAAGCAGCTCATCCAGGAAGAACTGAGGAAGGTCAAAGACACCAATCTCTCCTTTGAAAGGTACTTTGTGCATGGTGCTCCTCTCAGCAGGAGCAGGGGTCCTGTGTGACTCCTGAGCCAGGCAGGCCCTTGTTCTCCCCATGAGGGCTGTCTACCAGGCCAATTTGGGAGAGTTTCAAGGAGTCTAAAGGTCTCTGGCACTTAGTGGGTGCTCAGTAAGAACCTGTTGGGTGAATGTGCAGATGTACCCACGCTGCAGCAGGTATACTCAAGTGTTCTCAAGGAATAGAGGGCAGCATCAGTAAGGGGTCCCTGGCTCCCCATACTGGTGACAAGACTCATGGCCACGTGTCTAAGGGGCACTAGGCTCTGTTTATTTTGTCAGCTCAGAGCCTTTCTTTTCAAGCTGAAGCTACTGTGCTAACAGGTTGAAGATGGCTCACCTGTGTGAGGTCTTCCCCACTTGGAAGTAGTCTGCCACGGCAGGTGTGCATGTGCTTGCTGAGAGCCCATGGCAGGAGAGCTGTTTCACCATGTGGGATGCCTTAGGCTGCAGCACCATGAATGCTAGGGTGGATGGCCAGGGCCAGCTCTGCCACAAGGAGGTGTGAGTTGCTGGCAGGATTCCAGGCCCCAAATCCTGTCTGCCTGGGGCTGAAGAAATGTGGCTATGGCTGCCAAGTAAATGTACTTCTTCTATTCCAGGAGCTGGTTTGATAACTTTGCCTATTAAATCACGTGACCCTTGCACGCCCTGAGGCACAGGTGCACAGGGTGAAGTGTCTGCCAGTGTCTCCCACTAACAAGTGTAGAGCCCCGCTCTGACCCGCTTGCCTCCTAGCCAGATGCTGCGTTGTGGCAACCTTCCTCTGTTCCCTCCATGAAAGCAAGAACTCCCAGGGCCTGAGCATATCCCCCACTCCTCTGCAATCCACCATCTAGGTGATCATGGGAAAGGCCTCTGCAGGTCTGGCAGCCAAGGGGTCTAGGTTCTATGTCCTCAGGGGATGGATGGCTCATCTGGAAACAGATTTGGGTGTCAAAAAATCACCTAGGGCTTCCTGAGCCCTCACTTTTAAAGTTCATGTTTGGTTGTTAACAATTTTGAATTATTTGTACCTTCTCTAATGTACTAAATAGAAAGACCCAGAGTGTGCTAGGCACACTCTCTCCCACAAACACACCGTGAACTAGCATGGATAGCCTCTTTCCACTGCACTTAAAGCCATTTGTGTTTTATTTTAGTAAACTAAAGGATTCTGAAGCCAAAAACAGAGAATTACTAGAAGAAATGGAAATTCTGAAGAAAAAGATGGAAGAAAAATTTAGAGCAGATACTGGTAAATTAAAATCACAAAAGTTTTGTTGAACTATTTAGATATCAGCCTTTTCTTAGGAATGGTATTGTTTTCCTTTGCTTCCTTTTTAAATGATTTTTAGTTATACAAAGAACTTAAATCATTCTGAAGTCAAAATTTTGAAATGAACTATTAAAAACATCTTCACCAGAGGGGACCAAATTTGGTTTATTCTTCCTTTGCCTCTTCTTGAAAACTGCCGCAGTCTGGCTGGGCACAAATAACTGAGCCACCACAAAGCCTTGTAGGTTCAAACAGCAACTCTTTATTCCCCAGCTCTCACTGGCACTCTACACACACTTCCCGGGAACACACTGCCTGCGCCAGATCTCCTGGAACCCCCGCAAGAACTCAATGGGAACTCCAAAGTAGCAGGATCCGCCCTAATCCCAGCAGGTTCCGCCCTAATCCCAGAGCTGCCCTAATCCTGGAGCCACCCTAATCCCAGAGCAAGGTCACCTTTCAACCATTCCCTCTGGTAAAAATGCCAGGCGTCATTCTGACTAAACTGTGGCTCTCAACATCTCCCCCCTTCTGTTTAATTAAACAACAAGCATGTTGCAAATACCAATGTGCATAATCAGGTATTAGTACCCACTGGCCACCTGAGAGACAGCATGCTTCTCACTTTTCTGTGCTGGGCAGCTGCTAGGCCACAGACACTGAGACTATCCTAAGCCCTTTTAGGACTACCCGCTGTGAGCTGTACCAGCCGGTGCTGATGGGCACTGGGCCATTTCCTAGCTTTTGCTATCATAAATAGTGCTTCAGTGAGAGCTGCATGCACAGAACCTTGTGTGTGTGTTATATGCATGGACATATGTTATATGTGTACATACGTGTATATATACACACCTTTTTCTATTTTTCTTTCTTCTTTTTTTGTTACTGGGGATTGAACCACAAGTACTTTACATCTGAGCTACATCCTTAGTCCTTTTTTACTTTGACACAGGGTCTGGCTAAATTGCCCAAGCTGGCCTTGAACTTTCGATCCTCCTACCTTGGCCTCCTGGCTAGGATTACAGTTGTGCACTTCCACAGCCCCCTGAACATTGCATATTTTTGTCAGTATGTTTTAAGGATACATTTCTAGAAATGGGGCTAAGAGATCAAAGGGAAAATGTGCATACACTGTGCTAGGTGTTGACAAATCATGAGGGGTCTCTGTCCCACTACCAAGCTCAAAGTCGACTTTATACTTGGGGGTTTTTGCCACCCTGAATATGTGAGAGCAAGCTTTTTGAAGGTCTGATTTGCATTCTCCTGGCCATTTTTAAAATTCAGGTTGTTATATTTAAGCTGCAGAAACTTCATGCCTTGGGGATGAAATTTTTTTATTTATGTTGTGACTTGCAGGTATTTTTCCTACTGTGACTTTACTTATAGATTTTTTTTGCCAAGAAAAGTCTTTTCTTATTTTTTATGTTTTAAGTTATCATTCTTGTTCCTTTTTGAGTCATGGTTAGGACTATTCAAGGGATCCACACACTTTCTAAAACTAAGCTGCCAAGGCTGGCTTCCAACTCAAATCCTCCCACTTCGGCTCCCAAATTACTGGGATTGCAAGTGTGGACACCGCACCCGCCAGGTCTCACTCTTAAATTCATCTGACCGGCTCGTTGGAGTTCACACTGAAGCAGTCTTCTCTCTCTCCTTAAGCCCCTTTCCCTCCTGATGACACCCATGGCTTTGATCACACGTGATGCACTGTGGGCACCGGGTGTTTTCCTGACTCTCTGCCTTGTTCTCACTCAGTGGCGAGAACCACTTAATTCCAGTCTGAGTTGCAGTGTTGCATGGGATCTGGTGGCTCTTCTGAGAGTGTCCTCACAAAGGTGCTGATCCTCTTGCTCACTCGGAGGAAAGCCCTCTGGTGCTTTTACTATTGCATCACAGTTATCAGTTAATTTAGGGAGAACTGACTTCTGGTCAGTGTTGAATGTTTTTCTTTAACAGTATAATCAGTCTTTCAAGTTTTTTACCTGGACCATTCTTTCTTTCTTACAGGGCTCAAGCTTCCAGATTTTCAGGATTCCATTTTCGAGTATTTCAACACTGCACCTCTTGCACATGACCTGACATTTAGAGTGAGTAATTGCTGCCCCTGACCAGTGCGGGCAGCTGAATTTAAGATTGCTTGTGTGAATTTGCAGGGACACCAAATAAAACACAGACACAATTTACCTTTATACGAGCTTCAGGAAAGCTTCCCTGCTCTCAGCCTCAGGCTCCCCAAAAGGGAGAGCAAGAGAAAGTCATGAGAGGCTGACGAGAGAGAGCATGTTTGGAAGTCAGCTTTTATTGGGGGGACTCTTGTTCTTAAAAAGTTCTATCCAAAAAAGGGCAGAAGGTGCAGGACTACAAGGGACATGTGGGTGTAACTCAACCCTAGGGGCACATCCCACAAAGAAGACCCCTTGCTATCCGAGCTAGATCCTGCCCAAGCCACAGTGAACACAGTGGTTGGTCAGAATCTGAGGCTGGAAGGGTGTGGTCATTCATTGTGGCTCCCCACAAGTACTTTTTTTTAAGTGAATTTAAATGAATTTATGGCAAATCAGAAATAATGGACTATGATTTGACTACTGGTGGGGGCCATGGGCATACCAATAAATTAAGATATGATGTCACTGTAGATTAGAGGCACTTACAGTAGTAGAGCTGCTCCCTAGAGAGCTTTCCCACCTCACACCTAGTGCAAGCTGATGAGGAAGTGCTCACGCTTTTAGGGCAGACATCTGCACTAGCCTCTGACTGCGTAGTCTTTTGGGTAACTTTTTGAAAGATAAATTCTCATACTGCAGAATATAATAATCAGTTGTGTTACCATTTGTGTGACTTCCATGTGGCTGTACGCATAAGAACAAATTGGCACTGGTCATGGAGGCGCACGTCTGTGATCCCAGTGGCTTGGGAGGCTAAGGCAGGAGGACTGTGAATTCAAACCCAGCCTCAGCAACTTAGTGAGGCCCTAAGTAGCTCAGTGAGACCCTGTCTCTAAATAAAATACAAAAAAACGGGCCGGGGATGTGTCTCAGGGGTCAAGTGCCCCAGGGTTCAATCTCCGGTACTAGAGGAAAACAAGAACAAATTGGCACCTAGCAGCTTGGCTGGTGACCAGTGAGCCAGCCTGCCATGGGGCCAGCTCCAGCAGAAGTCCAGTCATGTAACCACTCTTCTACTTGGGAAGCAGCTGCAGAGCACAGAATGAGTCTGTCCTCCACCCTCTTGTGCCAAGTTCCTGGTGGCACTCCAGAAAGGCAGGAAGGTAGTTCACTCTTATTTCTGAAGCACTAAGGAGGACCCTTTCTAGCAGCCACTTGAAACAAACCAAAATGCTGGAATAATGAAAGCAGCTCTCATTGAAGGACTCGAGATGAGGTGCCTTTAGGTAGTGGCTTTCCAACTTTTTATTTACACTTTTATATGTATTTTATGTGTATTGTGTGTGTGTGTATATATATAGTTGTTGATGGACTTTTATTTTATTCATTTATGTATATGCGGTGCTGAGACTTGAACCCAGTGCCTCACACAAGCAAGGCAAGAGCTCTACCACTGAGCCCCAGCCCCAGCCCATATTTCACTACTTTGATCCTCCAAGAAAATGGAAAAAATGGTACCATGAGTGTGTGCCAACCCCAAAGGCATTCTGCTGGGTTCTCCCTTTGCCATGACACACAGACTTTCTCCCCCTGAACTGTGTGAAAGTGGCCCCTAGAATACTTCAGCATTTCCCGATGTCGACAGCATTCCGTGATATCAGTGTCATCATTCAGAAACATTTTGCCCAGTGTGAAACTGCATGGCAAATTCCCCTGTGGTCCCAGCAGCATCCTTGACAGTTGGTTTCCCTCCCAGTTCAGAATCCACCAGAGGGCATGGGTCACCCTGAGACGCAGCTCTCCTATGTCTGTCAACCTTGGACAGAGTCCCTGTCTCACCTCCCACCCCCGCCCCTGTGATGTCCTGCACTCTGGAATGACGTGGGCTGGACATCTTGGCAGAATCCTGCACAGGGGGTGCTGCGCCTCCCACTTACTCTGCCCATTTCATCACTAGGCTGAGGTGTCTGCTGGAGTGGCTCCTGTCCTGAGCAGCAGCCTCCTGGGACTGTGCATCACCACCGTGGCACACTCCTGACCCCTTGGCCTGTTGGCATGTTGTGCTTTTATCAAATTGCATCCGTGTCTTTTCCCTGGAGTTCTCCTCAGTTTTTAAGAAGCGAACACATTTGGCTATTACTTGCTCACTGGGTCTCGACAGGCCTAATGCTGTGTGAGCCCCTTTCTAGTCACTGTGGTGCCAGACCCCATCATGGTGAGGAACGGGCAAAGTTTACAGAACTCAAGGCACTGGCCAGCGGTAACAGGATGTGGTGAGGAAAGAAGTGCTTTTTCATAAAGTTAGTGAACAGAATACAGATCTCAGTGGCAGGTTTCCAGCCAGTGCCGTCCATCAGAAGCCACAGCCATGGACAGCACGGTCCAAGAGGAGGCAGGTCATTCCTGTCGCCCCATCCTGTAGCCAGCACCCTCTTAATGCCTCTGTGATGTGAGAGGAAGAGTGCTCACCGTAAAGGAAAAGGCTTAGTTAGGCTGAGACAGCTGGACTGGGAGCAGCCCCACTCTGGGACTAGCCTTTGGGGGCTGCTGCCCTCCCCGTGTTGGGCACGTTGCTGTGGCCAGAAGCCGCTCCAGCCACAGCTCTCTGGAGGTATTTTCTCACCAGCATTTGCTGGATGAGGAGCAATGGTTTTGTTCCCCTGTCCATTGCACCAGGATGCCCTCCTCTGCCCCTTACCCCTAGTTGTGGAAGTGTGTGCCTGTGGCTGTCCCCAGAGCAGGTCGCCTCCTCATGCTCCCTTCCTGCGCTTGCATCCACCTGACTGCTTAAGCACTGAGACCAGTGGAATTCTACAAGCTGATGAAATTGGGATTACTGGGTGTCCTTGCTCCTCATTCATCAGATGGGTCTCTGGCTCGTGTGACGTGCCTTACTTTTGGGTTGTTTGCTTACACTTTTTTTTTTTTTTTTTTTTTTTGCTTACACTGATAATTAATTGATCCAGTCTTTCCCTTGTGGATTCATTCACAAATTTAAATGCTACAACACAGTTGTGGTGCCACCTCTGCCTTCCCAGCTGAGTGTGGCTTCACGCTCAGCAGCCCAGTTGACTGCAGCTGTTGGAAATGCACAGGGGATGTGGGCCTAACACAGCTGTGGGCTGTGCTCTCAGGCATGGGCCAGTGCTGCTGCACATTTGCACGCAATTGGTGTGGGCAGTGTCAGCAGTGACAGCATTGATGCCTGTTCCAGGGATACTCATCACCACAGGGCTGCTCTGAGTGACTTCGGAGAGAAGCCTGTGGGCCGCCTTAAGTGGCTGGGGATGGGAGGTGGAGGTGGGGAATGGATGGAGGGGAGGCCAGATGCTCTCACCTTTGGTAATAATAGTGGCTTGCCAGACTCCACCTCCCCATGTGGTCACCATTGCAGCCTCAAAAGGCCAAGGGCAGCAGTCCTCAGGAAAGGCAGGCCAGCTATAAATGAAGTGGGGACTCCTGATAAGCCAGGAGGCCCCGGGATACAGGAATAAGGACTGGATTCTGAGCCCTAGTAGGTTTTGCTTTATATTAAGAATGTTTTCTTTATCTTTCCTTCCATAGACTAGTTCAGCCAGTGAGCAAGAAGCACAGGCTCCAAAGACAGAAGTATCCCCATCAGTTTCTGTGGCCGCAGGCACAGAGCAGCAAGAGGTGAGGCCGTGTTGCCCTGTCCATATCTGGGAGCCCTTGGCTCCGCCCCATGTTCACATGATGCGGCTGATGCCATCGTGAGCAGCAGCCACCCTGACAGCAAGGCCAACCCTCCTGGCCTCTGCCTTCAGCCCTCTCCCTGGCTCCTGGCCCACCTTTACCTTCTGAGCTCTTGCTAGTCCATCAGCTGGATGAGCAAGGCTTCACTAGGTATCTCAACAACATAACGAATTAAAAATGCAGAATGTTAATTACTAACAAGTTCTAGAAAAAAATAAACCCCTGACAGGTTCTGGCATCTGAGCACAGTGCTGGCACAGGACAGTGCTCACATTTTCCACCTGTCTCCCAGGACATGACTCGGCCCCCACAGAGGCCACCTGCTGTGTCGCTGCCCACCACACAGGCCCTCGCCCTGGCTGGACCAAAGGTAGGGCATTTCTTCTCGGGCACCCTCTTGTTTTTAGAAAACAGCGTTTGTGTAAATAAAATGGGTGTATTAAGTTTGTGTACACAAAGTAAGGCCCTGGTGTTCTGGTGGTGATTGTTTAGAACAGTGAGCCAACTGGTCCTGTCATACTGAAGCTGCACAACGCAGGTTAGCTAGAAACTGCCAGAGTTCAGTTTCCCAGTCCTGTTCCTCTCTCAATGGGAACCTCTTTTATATCCAGTTCCTTCTCCAAAATTATTTGTATTTATCTGGCTACACTTAGAGATGTAGTTGCGGGTAAGAATTTCTCCCCAGCATAAATGGAATTATACTTGAATGTCCCCACCTTGAGTGCACCCCTGTGCCTGAGTGTGTGTGTGGCTCCATCCGCTTCCCATGCTGGCCTAGGGGCTCTGCAGGGTGGTCCTCTTCCTCTCATATGTAAACGTCAGTACAGATGATAAGTTACCCTGGGTCAAGCCTAGCAAGCGCCCAGCCTTATGCCTGGGGTGGAGCTTCTGTTCTGTTTAACGTAGACCAGTGTCTGCGGTTCTAGCTAGAGATGAAAAGCTTGATCTTGTTTGAGAGTGACTGAAGCTTGGACTCTGAGACATCAGTCCTTGCAGGATTGTGGACCAAGGCGAGAGGCCCTTTGTCTTGTGAGCACCTGATGCCCAGAAGCAGCTCCAAAGGGTGCTGTGTGTCTTGGTTTTGCCCCCCTCCTCTAGCCTCTCCCTGGGGTGCTCTGCCTGGGGTTGGCACTCACCACTCCCCACTTCTCCACAAGGTCTCGCCACATCTGTCTTCAGGAGTAGCATGACACTTTTGTTGCTGTCTAGGCTTCATAAACATGCTGTCCCAGCCCGGCACACTTTGCCTCTCCAGCCAGTCTCGTGTCTCCTTCTGTTGGGTGTGTCCTAATGTGTCTGTCCTCCCAGCTGGCACAGTGGGCCTTTCTAGGCCTTTGCTGTGGGGACAGAGCTGCTGTAGATGTCTGTTACATTCATCTTGATCACACACCCAAGACACCTGAGCAACAGCCCAACCAAGATGTGTCCCTCAACTGGCTCCCAAAAGCCAGTTGGTGCTAATCACTGGGGGATATACTAGCACCAGAGAGAAGGTCAGCTGTGCCGTGTGGGCCACTGGCTCGGCTCCTTGGGTCCTCTGATTAGCCATCAAGGATACGTGTCTAGAGAAAAATGGCACGCTGCCACCTTTTCAAGACAAAAAAGCAGAATGACCCACCTTGTCTTGGCTCCTGGGCTGCCTGACCTTCTTCTTGGTGTTCTTCTTCAGCCCAAAGCCCATCAGTTCAGCATCAAGTCCTTCTCCAGCCCCACTCAGTGCAGCCACTGCACCTCGCTGATGGTTGGACTGATCCGCCAGGGATACGCCTGTGAGGGTGAGTGCTGGCCATTGTCCAGAGGCCACATTGTCCACATGTGACCTTGACACACTCTGGGCCCTGGCTTCCTTCTTACAAGCACTAATAAGGGCCTGGCCATCTGCACTTGCTATATCCACAGAAGGCTGCAGCAGGCAACTATCGCCTGTCAACCATCATAGCTTATAACACCCACAGCTAGTCCCCTGTGCGTTTCCCTTGGAGGCTCTGTGGAGGTCAGGTCCTGCATGTCACCTTCCCTGTTTGGGTTGGGTGCCAGGGGCCATCGTGCTCCTCCTTGGAGTTGCATGGTGCAAGAACCAGACTCTTCTCTTGCAGTGTGTGCGTTTGCCTGCCATGCGTCCTGCAGAGACAGTGCTCCCCAGGTGTGCCCCATCCCACCTGAGCAGTCCAAGAGGCCTCTTGGCGTGGATGTACAGAGAGGCATAGGAACGGCCTACAAGGGTTGTGTCAAGGTAGGAGGGGGGTCTGCAGCTTCTATCCACGCCCTGGCTGGCTCACTCTCTTTGGTCAGCTCGCGATGTCTTTGAAGTGTGGTAACAACTAAACACAGCTCCTTCTGAAGCAGTGCTTCCACTGAATGAGTGACCCAAGCACTGGTCCTGGGAGGCCTCCCTCCCTGGAAACAATGCAGCAAGGCCTTTGAGTAGGCTGAGGGCCCACAGAAGCCCTGCTCTCCCCACATTTCCTTCCTCATATGCTGAGCACGGTCAGTGAAAGGCATGGTTCCAAAGCTCAGAGTTGGCGAAGCTCCGAGTCCTTTCCCGCACAGCCCATGGGTGCTGTGTTTGGTGTGAGCCTGGCTGTTTGCTGCATCGTCACTGCTCCTGCATCACCTGGGTCACGTGGAATTCTCCTCTGCAGCCCCTTGAGCTTCCTTGGCAAGGGCCACTCCACCCTTACTCAGACTCAGCCCTTACTACCAGCCTGGGGGGCCTTGCAGCATCCACCTGCTGCCCAGACATGTCCTGACTGGCCTCCCTGGCCCAGGGGCACATGGTCACTGTTCATCTGTAGGTCCCAAAGCCCACGGGGGTGAAGAAGGGATGGCAGCGGGCCTATGCTGTGGTCTGTGACTGCAAGCTCTTTCTATACGACCTGCCTGAGGGAAAGTCCACCCAGCCAGGCGTCGTCGCGAGCCAAGTCCTGGACCTCAGGTTTGTTGCCTACAGCACCACTCTTGTTCTGTGAATCTTGTTCCACATTTGTCTTTGCTAAAATAAGTTTGTGGCTGGGTAACTATTAATGTTGCTTATACCTCTATCTTCCTAAGTGTACTGTTTTAAAGAGTAAAAAACTGAGTTGTTACTTAAGTACATGCTATAACTTTCCTGCTTTGAATATTTGTAAATTTCAAATCTGCCAGATGGACATTTAACACAAAACTATACCCCCAGGAACGAGCAGAAAATCCCAGAGAAAAACGGTACTGACTCTGGCAGTCTGTGCCTTGTGTACCACTGGGAGTTCTCTGAGCCAGGGCTCTGTGTGGCCATAACTGTGCCACCCTGACCTCATCTCTTCTGTCAGGTGATACCTACCACCCTGGCTGGCATCAGATGCATGCAGAGTGCAGGGCAAGGGGCTTTGCCTGCTGTCCTCCCTGTTTTCTCTGACTTCATGCCTCTGGTCCTCGGGCTCCCTGTCTATAGAGTGAGGACAGGATTGCACTGTTGATGCAGAGGCTGCTGTGCAGGTCAAGCCAGTGACTAGAGGGAGGCACTCTCCAGAGCTTGGACGCAGGCCTGTGCATGGGTGCACTGCTGTCATCTTGCCCTGTGCCGCCTGAGATGGCAGGTGCTGGCCGCAGGATTGACTCCTGCACTGGCTGGATTTAGGGTCTGGCCTGGAGATTCGGGTTGCAGCGTTGGTTCTTAGCGGGCAAGAGATGTGCAGCAGTACCCTCCCTACTGGTCCTTTGCCATGCAGAGGTGTGCCCCAGGCTGGCATGAGCCTAAGTCACAGGCACTGCCTGAAGGCAGTTGGTGGCCAGCATGCAGACCCTATGTCCAGGGTATGCTGGAGCTGTGCCTCCATGCTGGCTTCAGCCTTCCTTTTAACACATGGCTAAGAAATGGCCACCTGATGGTGCCAACTGACTGATGTAGAGTTGTAACTGTGGGACAGTGACAGTGCGAGTCAGGGCGCAGCCTGTGCTCTCAGCCTGTGCTCTCAGCCATTCTAACCATTGAAACTCCTGCAGGAGTCTGGAGCAGTTGTGGGTTTGGTCACTATAAGTGTCTCCTGGTCCAAGAGGTGAAAAGGGCCTGCTGTGTCAGGGGAGGTAGCTTGGCATGGGTATCCTCTTCATAGAGTGGCTTGCTGAAGGGTGGCAACCAGGTGTGTTTTTTCTTACCAGGGATGACGAGTTTTCAGTAAGCTCAGTCCTGGCCTCAGATGTCATCCACGCAACACGCCGAGACATTCCCTGTATATTCAGGGTATGATTTTTTTTCTATATTTCATTAATTATTTTAAAAATCACATGGTTACTGGGTGCAGTGGCACAGTCCTGTAATCTCAGTGGCTCAGGAGGTTGAGGCAGGAAGATGGCAGCCTCAGCAATTTCACGAGGCAAAATAAAATATGAAACGGACTGGAGATGTGGCTTGGTAGTAGAGCTCCCCTGGGTTCAATCTCCAGTACTCAAAAATAAGAAAGTGGGGCTGGGGATGTGGCTCAAGCGGTAGCGCGCTTGCCTGGCATGCGTGGGGCCCGGGTTTGATCCTCAGCACCACATACAAACAAAGATGTTGTGTCCGCCGAAAACTAAAAAATAAATATTAAAAAAAAATTCTCTCTCTCTCTCCCTCTCTCTCTGTCTGTCTGTCTCTCTCTCTCTCTCTGTCTCTCTCTCTCTTTAAAAAAAAAGAAAGAAAGAAAGTAAAAAGGCTTGGGAATTTAGCTCAGGAGTAGAATACCCCTGGGTTCCATCCCCAGTACCGGGAAGATGGTTAAATTACATTGATTCCTCTGAGCATTTCGTGCTGCAGCAGATACTTGTGAACATCCAGAGCAGACCCTTTCCCTGCTTCTTGTCTTATCCAGGTCCTCATGCACATCTGCCCACCCCCCAACCCCTAACTGAGCAGCACCCCCCATTGCCATCAGCCTGCGACCTTCTGGTGGGACACCTCCTGGCAGCCACTCCTGAGGTCCCACACACTTCACTGGCCTTCCCTTTTCACCTCCTAAAGCTCCTTTCCCTCCTGGTCTGTAGCTCTTGCCTGGGCCATGGTGACTCCTGGTTCCAGAAGGGTTCTGCTCTAGCATACCACTCCCAGCATTTTCTCATCACTAACAGCAGAACTGGGGTCATTTTTTTTAAATTAAGTTGACCTGGCTTGTGAGCCCCTCTGTGGCTGAGCCTACCCCTCCCCTCCCTTCCCCTCCCTGAATTAGAGTTAGTTGCTATGGCATTAGGAAGCTTCTGGAAGACTGTGGATCAGAGAAAGAACCCACACACTTCCCTTCATGAGTCAAATCTTGATTGACTGTTTACGTCTGTGAGTCATCTCTTCACTGAATCAGTGCTCTGTTCAGTAACAGCCTCTTACAATACAAACATCACCACTGTCACGTGCTTACACAACCATCATCATTGTATAGCTAGTAAAAATCTCCAAGCTTCCTCGTAAGTTCCTGGTGAATGCTCAGAGGAAGGAAGATTTGAGACTCTTTGTCTTTCCTGGACACGTTTTTTTCTTTTTCTTTTCTTCTCTTTTCCTTTTTTTTTTATACTTTTTTTTTTTTTTTTTTTTAGTTGTAGTTGGACCAATATCTTTATTTTATTTATTTATTTTTATGTGGTGCTAAGGATCGAACCCAGGTCCTGCCCATGCTAGACGAGCACTCTATCACTGAGCTACAACCCCAGCCCCTTTCCTGGACACTTTCTAAGAGTATACTTTTAAATTATAATAAAATTACCCAAGAAAGCAAAATGGATGGTTACACCATAGTTTTGGCAAGAGCAGAATTAACTGAAATCTGACCAGGAAGAAACTTTGTGGGGCTGTGTTTACAGCCTCACCCCTTCCTGCTTACTGCTGCTGAGAGTCGCGGGGCCAGCAGCTGAAGAGCCCCTGGTGACCCTTGCCAGGCAGCCCACAGGGACAGAAGCAGAAGCTCTAGGAAGCCTGACCTTCCTTCGTTGACTTGCAGGACGAGTAGCTCCTGGGCAGGCCTGACTCTGACTCCTGTTGTCTGTGTTTTGTTCTCCCTCGTGAAGGTGACAGCCTCTCTCTTAGGTTCACCTGCTAAGAACAGCTCGCTGCTCATTCTGACAGAGAATGAGAACGAGAAGAGGAAGTGGGTAGGGATCCTGGAAGGACTCCAGTCCATCCTCCATAAAAACCGGCTCAGGAACCAGGTCGTGCACGTCCCCCAGGAAGCCTACGACAGCACACTGCCACTCATCAAGGCCATCCTCACTGCTGCCATCGTGGGTAAGTCCTCGCGGGCTTCAGAGGCAGAGGTTGGAATGGCTGTGACTCCAGGCCAGAGTTCAGTCAGGACCGCCCTGCCCCAGTGTGCAGTTCCCAGGTGTCTGCAGAGGCAGATGGCTGGCTAACAGGACATGTGTTGTTCCCCCAGATGGAGACAGGATTGCCGTCGGCCTGGAAGAAGGGCTCTATGTCATCGAGGTCACCCGGGATGGTATGTGAGCAGGGGCCTCCCACCCGTCATCTCAGGTCCAGCCTGGGTGCCTACAGCACACAGCCCGAAGGGCTCAAACGAGTTGGCCCCACGTATGAGTCCAGTCCCCACGTGGAGCATCGTGTAAGCAAGAGAGAGGCCGGTAGGAAGCAGCCGTGATAGCTGCCTCTGCCAAGCGCCCCCAGTGTGTTAGCATGCCAGGCAACAGACAGCAGGATGGTACCACATGCCTGGTGATGCAAGTGTATCCTCCCTACATCAGAGTCCCCAGAGTGGGGGCTAGAGTGCCTCGCAGGAGGACCTGGTGGCAGCAGGCACTGAAGCACTGGTCCCTTAGTTCTGTGCTGGATGTGTCACTCTTGCCAGAGGGCTGTGACCAGCAGGCCCTTCTGCACAGTGAGGGTGAGCCCAGAAGCCTTGTGTGACCATAGCAGCCTGACCAATGGTTCAGGTTGTAGAGCAGAGTGAGGATGGAGATTCTGAGCCCCTGCAGGTCCAGGGTTAGTGTGGGGCCGGTGAGGGGTGGGCACTTTCAGAGTTTGTTGGAGATCTGGGGAGGCTGAAGATAGCATTTGTTCTCTGTATTCAAACCAAGGTTTCTTTGGTTAGGACATGAACTGGAATGAAGTCCATGTCTACCCCACAGGGACTCACTGCCCTCAGGAGTGGTGCCCAGCGAGGGCCCTGGCACACTGGGGGCTTGTGGGGTCAGGGGTGTTCGGACCATAATAGGCAGATGCTCCCGGGCGTTTGTGCCTCTGGCCCCGTGCTGAGGATGGCTAGGACTGGCCACAATGGAGGGCTACAAGGGCCTTGACACAGGTTCCCAGTAGAGCTGGGGGTCTGTGAGACGTCGATGGCTTCCCCTCACCCTTGTCCTCCTCACCACAGTGATCGTCCGTGCTGCTGATTGTAAGAAGGTGTACCAGATTGAGCTCGCACCCAAGGAGAAAATTGTCATCCTCCTCTGTGGGCGGAACCACCACGTGCACCTCTGTCCATGGTCTTCCTTTGACGGAGCAGAAGGCAACTTTGACATCAAGCTTCCGGAAACCAAGGGCTGCCAGCTTATAGCCACCGCGACGCTAAGAAAGAGCTCCTCCACCTGTTTGTTTGTTGCGGTGAAGCGGCTGGTCCTCTGCTACGAGATCCAGAGAACTAAGCCTTTCCACAGGAAGTTCAGTGAGCTGGTGGCTCCGGGACATGTGCAGTGGATGGCCGTGTTCAAGGACAGGCTTTGTGTCGGCTACCCTTCTGGGTTCTCTCTGTTGAGCATCCAGGGGGACGGGCCGTCTCTAGACCTGGTAAATCCCACTGACCCCTCGCTTGCGTTCCTCTCACAGCAGTCTTTCGATGCCCTTTGTGCTGTGGAGCTCAAAAGTGAGGAGTACCTGCTTTGCTTCAGCCACATGGGACTGTACGTGGACCCTCAAGGCCGGAGGTCACGCATGCAGGAGCTCATGTGGCCTGCGGCTCCTGTCGCCTGTAGTATGTATATGTTTTCTGTTGCCATACCCCGTTGCCGCTTCTCACGTCCACAGTCGGCATGTGCTCCTTTGCTGTGGTTTGTCTCCCAGTCCGTAGCTGAGCGGTTGCAGGAGCAGGAGGGGCCTAGGCTCCGAGCACTGGCCAGATGCCACACTGCAGCAATACAGGGGCCCTGCGGGTCGCCCCGGCCTGCCTGCTACCCTGAGCATGCTGCCTCATTGTTCCTGGGGCTTTGCAGATGCCCCACAGAGGAGCCCCACGGGGGGCCTGTGGGCAGAGGGCACAGTGAATCAAAGAAGGACCTTGTGTTTAACTCTTTCTAAAAAGGCATTCCTCGGGCTGTGTAAACTTACACAGCAATACAGTAAACTAAAGGGTTTTGGTGGCCAGGAAAAAGTCAACCCTGATGTCTAGGTCATAGGGGCCAGTGTTTCCTGGGAGTAGTAGGAGCCATTCTGTTTGCAAATAGCCGAGTTAGTAGTTTGTTCAGTGTGAGTGACTTCTGTGTGGACACCTGTGGCACTGGGCATAGCTGGGATGACTTGGGCACCTCCAGGGCCTAAGCCTGACAGACGGCCACTTCAGCCTAGTTCTTTGAAGGGCCTTCAGCCTGGAAGTTCTCCATCTGGCTGTCATGGGATTATCAGGGTAGTAGCAGGTAGCCAGCAAGCAGGGCAGCCAGCAGGACACACAGCCCGCAGTGGGGGCACTGGAGCAGGAGGTGGGTATCATGTTTGCCCTTAATCACCTGAAACTGAAGCCTTCATCTTCCTTACCTGTAGCCTTGCCAACTGGCAGTGTGCCCAGGGCACTGGGGCCAATACCCAGGCCTGGGGTGGGCTGCAGTGTCGCACACTGTCCTGTACACTGGGACAGCAGGGTTGGGGTGAGGGTGGCTACAGGCCAGACCTGGAGTATGGTGTCATGCTCCTGGTCTCTGTCCTCACGTGCACTCAGTGCAGGGCTCCTGCCCACACACAACTCCTGCTTCCCAGGGTCCTTTGATTGTTTGGCACAGTTGAGGTTGAAAGGGATCCGGGTCACTAGTGCAGTGTTTCTGTAGGTGGCCACGTATAACCATGGACACCTGAGGTCATTGCGTCTCTGCCTTCGTGGTCTCCTGTCTTCTCTGCCCTGTGCGTAACATAGATGCCAAATCAATTTCAGAGCTGGTAAAAAATAATTTAACATTTAGGGTGAAGAGGTGCTTCTGCAGAGCTGTATGCTGAGTACTGTGTACCTGGCCATCTCTTAGGGGTGCCAGTCAGGTCTTGCAGAGGAGACTGAGAACCACAGCGGTTCTGTAACTTGCTAATCTTCAAACTCCAAAGCCCGCATTCTTTCTGCTGTATTAGTTTTTTAGGTTATTTGTTTCTTTAGACATCTCAATTTTTTCATTTATCAAAAACGAAACCCCCACAGCAAGTAAGAGTTCTTCCCCCAAAATTCCCCTATGAAGACTGCACACCTGAAAGTCAATTCAGGGTCAGCTTTTGCATGTGGCCTTCAAAAAGTGGGCCAACCTCGTGTCTGGAATGTCACTTCTGAGAGGCTGGTGACTAGGCCCAGCACCCTGTCTACCTCCCTGGCCCTGCTGTCCTTCCTTTCCCCTGCACAGGGGCAGGAGAGGCTGGCAGTGTGGGCTGGCTGCAGGCCGTGCCGGAAGTGGAGCCGAGGTGCTCATGCGCACTCCAGCTAGACAGCATGAGGTCAACTGACCTGGGATTTGGAGGACTGGGCACAGCTTTCTCTTAACTTCATGCCCTGCTGGCCTTTAGCTCTGCCTGTCCATGAGGGGCCACCTGGGAACTGTGCCAGGGGGAGGTCGAATAGCAGCAGTTAGGGTGCCTAGAGGGTGGCCCCCTGTGGGAAGTGGTTACCCACTGCTCCTAGTCCATCAGGTCATGCAGGTGGCCTTCACTGCCATCCTCAAAATGGGGGCATCCTCTCAACCTCCCATGCCCACTGTCAACGTAACGGCTGGCCAGCTGTTGTCAGTCAATGGGAAGATACACCAGCCATAAGTGACCATTCTCATGTGTTTTCAGAGCAGGCTGCTAGAGGGTTCCCTCACATCCTCGGGGATCTGTTTGACAGAACCATGCAGTGGGGAGGTCTCACACACTCACCCAGAACCTGCCTGCCTTGGTGCTGTCTGGACGAGGGACCACCCCACTGCATGGTGCTGAATAGTTGGCCCCACCTGAACTTACACCTGTGGGCCTGGATTGATAGGCTTCTATAACCATCAATTCTTATAGGAGAACTAGATGAAAAAACAAGCTTTTAAAATCATTCTAAGTATCTATACTGTGGTGTTTAAGCTGTCACATACAGACAAGTCTGTGGCACACACCTTCAATCCCAGATACCCTAGAAGCTTAGGCAGGAGGACCACAAGTTCAAGGCCAGCCTAAGCCACTTAGCAAAGCCCTCAGCAACTTAGTGAGACCCTGTCTCAAAAATAAAAAAGGCTGGGGATGTGGCTCAGTGGTTGAGCACGTGAGTTCCATCCCCAGCACCAAAAATTTATGTAGTTACGCTGGGGGTAGCGGGGGTGACACGTTAAACGTGTGTGTCGCCCTGTAATGAACACGTCTGGTAAGGTGGGAACATGAAGCCCAGGGGGTGGGCAGTGCTGCCCCCTCCTCTGCACCTTGTCAGGCCAAGGTGGCCTTAGGAGGTAGCAGGCAGGGCCCAGTGCTGCCACTCACCCATTGGCTCCATCTGTGTCAGGCTGCAGCGGCTCCCACGTTACCGTGTACAGTGAGTACGGCGTGGACGTCTTCGACGTGTGCACCATGGAGTGGGTGCAGACCATCGGCCTGCGGAGGGTGAGGCAGCCTCGTGGTCTTGTGTGGGTGGGCTTCCCCTGCCCACCTGTGGCCAAACGTGACTGTCACTCTCTGGTTTCCAACACAGATAAGGCCCCTGAACTCTGACGGCAGCCTCAACCTCCTTGGATGTGAGCCTCCGCGCCTTATCTACTTCAAGAACAAGTCCTCAGGTGAGCCTCCCATCGTAGGGGGCAGAAGCCCGGCCCCAAGCACCCAGTAGTTGCTCTCAGGCCTGGGGGATACTTGCCACTCAGCAGCAGCCATGGTGACTGCATGCTCTCTGCTGCAGGAACGGTCCTCAATGTGCCAGACACCTCAGACAGCAGCAAGAAGCAGATGCTCCGGACTCGAAGCAAAAGGCGTTTTGTCTTCAAGGTGCCAGAGGAGGAGAGGCTGCAGCAGAGGCGGTAAGGGCCAGGGCCCTGCTGGCCAGGCCTCGCCTGAGGAAGGACTGGCTCGGAGCTGAGAGGATTTTTACATATTCCTGAATCTCAGAACGTTTCCTTTCCCCAGAGAGATGCTCAGAGACCCAGAATTGAGGTCCAAGATGATATCCAACCCCACCAACTTCAACCACGTGGCCCACATGGGCCCGGGCGACGGGATGCAGGTGCTCATGGACCTGCCTCTGGTGCGTTCAGGGCTGGGGGGTGGGGGGCGTCCTGTGCAGGCAGCTGGCTCTGAAACTCAAAGCAGGGCCCACCTAGGACTTTGCTCCCCAGCCTCTCACTGTCACATTGACCTGGAGCACCTATCATGTGGCCACCTGCTTAAGCTCCCTTCTCTAGCATTTTTCTTGTCCTGGGCATCCGTGTGCCACCTTGAGCCACTTACATCTGGGCTGGTGGCAGACCCTGCTGTTTTCACCTCATTGTCCCTTAGGAAACCAGCCCTAAGAGAATGGTTTCTAACTTCTTAGTATAAACACAGTAACAGGCTTTTTAAAAATCCTAAATGTGCAAGTTGGGCGCAGTGAGGCACACCTGAAACCCAGCTATCGTATCCAGGGGCTGAGACAGGAGAATCACAAGTTTAAGACTAGTCTCTGCAATTTAGCAAGACCCCATCTCCAAAAATAAGGGTTGGGTGTATAGCTCAGTGGTAGAGCACCCCTGGCTCAGTCCCTAGAAACTCCCCCCACAAAAAAAAAGAAATTGTGGGATTTGACTTGTGAAATTGTCATGACTGGTTCTTATCTCAAACCTAGTGGAGGCTATGTCCAGAGATCTGCAACCCACTTGCCCACTAAAGTCCCATTGTGCAGACCTTGTTGTGGACCTAGGTGCTGGTGCAGCCTGTGGTCACTCTCCCCTGCTCATGCAATGCTCTCTCTCCCAGAGTGCTGCACCGCTCACCCAGGAGGAGAGGCCTGGCCCTGCCCCTGCCAGCCTGGCCCGGCAGCCTCCCTGCAGGAGCAAGCCCTACGTCTCCTGGCCCTCCTCAGGTACCAGAAAGGGGTGGGGCTGAGCAGGAATTGAGCTCCATCAGCTCACAGCTGTTCCCTAAGGTGACGGCTGTTCTTGCTTTGCAGGTGGGCCAGAGCCTGGAGGGACCGTACCTCTGAGGAGCATGTCCGACCCCGACCAGGACTTTGACAAAGAGGTAGGGCTTTGCCCCAGCAACACAAAGTGGCAGGTCCACTGGTGGAGAGGACCAAAGTGGTTTTTGAGAAGGACTCTGCACTGCCTCTAGGGCAGCACCCAGGTCAAGCATGCTGAGGGCTGGGAGGAGGAGGCTCGTGCAGCTGTGGCCCCCAGGGGAGCAGTCCAAGGCCTGGAGGCCTGGGCAGTGTTGCCAGCCCCTCCAGAGCTCTATACGTCCTGAGGGAGGTGTGCATATCCCCTCCTTGGTCCTGAGTCCTGGTCTCCTTCACAGCCCCTCTCTGCCCCAGTGCTAGCCCAGCCCCTCCAGCAGAGCTGCTGAGGGTGTGACAGGCACATCCTGATGAAAACTTCCGTGGAAATTAATTTTCTCCCAGAAGCTTCACACCTTCCAGAATTTTCTATACAATATTTACATGTGCATGTGGCATTCCAGCAGCTGCCCTGGTCCTGGAGGACCTTCCTTTCTGGTCTCTGCTCTCCTTCCTTTCCTGAGCCACTTGGTGCTGGGAGTGGGCAGCAGCACCCTCCTCTGCTTTGAGGCCATACTGCCCCATGCCTCAGTCTCCCCTGAGACTGAGGCATGGGGCAGTGGCCAAGATACAGAGAAGTGAATTTGAACTCATCTGGCACTGCAGGAGGCCTGGAAATGAGGGCCTTGGTATTGCTGCCCATAGGCAAGGGTGGAGGTGCTGGCTCCGCCCACAGCCTCAGCCCAGCACAGAGTGCTGTCCAGCATTTGCTGCCAACCAGAGGCCCACTGAGGCTGTCTCCCCAGAACAGATCAGCTGGCCCTTCCATATCTTCCCATTCTTTCCCCTCGCCAGCTCCCCATGCTCCACTGGATGCTGCAGAAATGTGTTTTCCAGCTGCTGACAGATGCTGTTTTCCGTGGAGTCTACTCAAACGCTTTTCAGGAGACCAGCTTGGGCAAATTAGCAGGACCTTGTCTAAAAATAAAATGAAAAGCCAGGCATAGTGGCACCCACCTGCAATCCCAGCAATTCAGGAAGCTAAGGCTACTTAACGAGGTTCTATCTCTAAATAAAGTATAAAAAAAAGGGGCTGGGGATGTGGCTCAGTGGTTGAGTGACCTTGGGTTCACTCTCTGGTACCAAAAACAAATCTGGAGATGTAGTTCCTGGGGAGCAGGTGCCTAGCACATGTGAGGCCCCAGGTTCTACTCCAACACCAAGAAAAAAACCTTTGCAGGGTACTGTTTGTCGTGGCATCTTGAAAGAATGTGTACATGAGCACATGTGTGTGCCTTCAGGTAGTTGCCAACGCAGCTGTGCATGTGATCAGTGCAGTGCCTGTGCCCTCGCCCTGGGGCCTCAGAGCACCACTGGGAGAGTCCTGTAGAACAGGTCTAGGTCCGCAGGCCCCTCACTTGGCCAGGGTGCTCTTCTTGACTGGCAGCATTTTCAGGGCTGTCCAGGTTCTTATCTAGCCTTCCCAAGTGGCCTCTGGGCTTTTGATGCCTGCAGATGTTGTACATCATTATGGCACATTACCTTGTGTCCCTGGTCACGCGTGCTGTCTTACCAGCGTGCTCCTAGTGTGTGTCTGTGAGCGTTTTGCTCCAGTGTTCATCCATACAGCCTCACGTTCCGGGGGGAATCATCCGTGTCACACAGTTGTCTTAATGTGGGGCTTTCTTTCCTGGAAGGTTTCAACAGGCCTCCCACTGCCTGAAACTGCTGCCTTGTAAAGGAAGGTCTTCCCCCTCCTGTTTTTATCCCCTTGACTATTTTAAAACTCTTCAAACTTCCAGTAAAGTCGCAAGAGCAGTAGCATGAGCAGACCACACGAGCACTGAGCCAAATTTGTCCTCCCGTTTCCCTTTATTCTTTTGGAAGAGCCAGTTGAAGGCACATGCAGCATCGCAGCCCTCTGTGAGCGTCTGAGTGAGGGTGCCCCCACAGCCGTGGCCACCTGCCACTCTCAGGCACTTGCCCTGGTCCCGGGCCATTCATCCTCAAACCCCCTTCTAAATCCAGAATGCAGTCATGGGGCATGCACACTATTACCTGCCAGGTCTTTTGAGTCTTATGTGTCTGGCCTTTTAAATTTTTTATTTATTTTATTTTTTTATCTGTCTTACTTTACTTATGGTTTTGAGGGTTGAACCCAGGGGTACTCTCCCACTAAGCTACATCCCTACCCTTTTTTAGTTTTGAGATAAGTCTCATTAACTTGCAGAGGCTGACTTTGAACTTGGAATTCTCCTGCTTCAGCCTCCTGAGTCCCTGGCCCTGGCTGGGTTTGGCTTTTCTTTTTTCTTCTTCTTCTTCTTCTTTTTTTTTAATCTTTTATGGCATTAAACTGGTTTTAGAAAGTACAGTTCTTTTGGAGAATACCCCTCAGTCAGGGCTTGTCTGATTCTCTGAATGAGGTTAAGAGTGGCAAACCCCCAGCCACACAGGTCTCAGAGAGTCACATGCGTTTCTCCTGAAATTTCCCCGCTGGTGGCTTGTATCATGCCCTTTGACCTAAGGCAGGGACGCTCCCTTAGGTGACCATGGTGCACACCTGTCAAGTTGACAGTCTGCGTGTTCCAGTTTTCTCCATGTCCCAGCAACATCCTTCACCACATTTCCTCTAGGGCAAGACCGAGTACACCAGGCACCACCTGTCACTGCCTGTCTCTCTAGTCCCTTTGCACTGGAACAGGCTATGGCCCTCCTTTGCTGGCTAACAGTATGTAGTTGGCCCAGGTTCCTCCCGGGCGGAGGGAGTCCTGTAGGGCCCAGCTGTCCCCTGTTTATTCTACATGCACCCTGTTTGTTCTTTTAAACTCATGTGAGATCATGACACATAAAAGTGGTTTTTTATTTCTTTATTTTTTTGTGGTGCTGGGGATTGAACCCAGGGCCTTGTGTATGTGAGGCAAGTGCTCTACCAATGAGCTATGTTCCTCAGCCCCCCCATGTCCATTTTTAATTGGGATATTTTCTTATATGTATTCTAAATGCTATACCCTTATCATATATATAGCTTTTGCAAACATTTTCTCCTTCATGTCATCATATCACATTCTTAATAATGTGCTTTGATGTATAAAAGGTTCTAATTTTGGTGAAGTCCAATTTATTTTTTACTTTTTATTTTTTTCCTTCTGTTGCTTGGATTTTAGAAGTCTTAACCTAATAATCCACTATTGCCAAGTCCAGGGTGTTGAAGATTTACTCCTGTTTTCATCTATGAGCTCTATGGTTTTAGCTATCATGTTTAGGCTGCTGGTCTGTTGGAGTAATTTTGCTTGTGATGTGAGGTAGAGCTCTGACTTCCTTCTTCTGCATGTAAATACTCAGCACATTTGTTTAAGGTCTGTTTTTCCCACTGGATGGTCTTGGCACCTATATTGAAAAATCAGTTGACCACAGGTATTATTTCTGGTCTCTCCATTCTATTCCATTATCTGTATATCTGCCTTTACATTGGTACCACAGTGTTATAGTGTATTTTGAAGTAGTAAGTTTGGGAAGTGTGAATCCTTAAGCTTTCTTTCTGTTTAATATTGCTTTGACTATTCTGGGACCCTTGTACTTGTATATGAAACTGAGGATTGCTTTTCTATTTCTGCAAAAAAGCGATTGGAATTTCAGTAGAGATTGTGTCGAATCTGTAGACCACTTTGGGGAGTAATGCCATCTTAAGTCTTCCAATCCATGAACATGGGATATCTTTCCATTGATTGACGGATTGATTTTTAAAAGTGATTTGCAATTTATAACATACAAATCTTTTGCCTCCTTGGTTAAATTTATTTTTTATATTTACTCTTTTGAGATACTATTGTAAATGGACTTGTTTTTCTTGGTTTCCTTTTCAAGCTATTCATGGCTGGTGGGTAGAAGCATAGCTGATTTCCCTTGTGTTGATTTGTACCTGCAGCTGTGCTGAATTCACTTGGTTTTTGTGAGTTCTTTGGGATTTCCCATGGATAGAGTCACGTATTCTACAAATGGAGATCATTGGGCTTCTTTTCCAACCTGGGCGCCTCTGTGGCCTTTTCTGGCCCAGTATTGCTTGCTGGAACTTCCAGTGCAGTGTCGAGCTGCGGCGTTAAAAGCACACCCTTGGCTTTTTCCTGATACAGGAGAAAGCTGTCTCCACTGAATGGTATCAGCTGTGGATTTTTCATAAAGGTCCTTTCACCGTGTTGAGCGCATACTCCCAAGAGAGTGTCAATTATGTCTTTTTGGCCCTTTGGTTACAGGTCATCTGGCTGCTTCACCGTCGAGTCTCTATTCTGTAATTGTCAGTACCAGGTCCTTTCTGAGTGCCTTTACTGGCTGACACCAGCAAGCTTAAGGACCTCGTGAATAGCTTATGTAGTGTTTTTCCTAACAGGAAAAGAGCAGCCACTGTGCCTGTCCCTCCAGGGCCGGATATGCCCTCCCAGCCCTGTGACAGCTGGTTCTCACGTGTTCTCTTTGCATTGACAGCCTGACTCGGATTCCACCAAACACTCAACTCCCTCAAACAGCTCCAACCCCAGCGGCCCGCCGAGCCCCAACTCGCCCCACAGGAGCCAGCTCCCCCTCGAAGGCCTGGAGCAGCCAACCTGTGACGCCTGAGACTACCAGAGCACCACCGTGGGGTCAGGGAGCCGGGATGGCCCCAGCATCAGTGCCAAGACTGAGCTGACCCTCCAGTGTTGTCCAAGGAAATGTAGATCCGTTTGTAGATATGGAGATGGAAAAAAGTCTTTATTAGAGTAACGGTCAGTTTTACACCACGTCATGCGTGGCATAGACCAGATCTGTTTGTCTGCACAGCCGTGAGGCGACTCTTCTGTTTGCACATGAAGGACCACCACACACTTCCCTCCCACCCAAAGCCAGCCGGGAAGGCTGTGGGGCGCTGCTGGCTGCCTCAGCAGAGCCCCGTGAGAACTGGCCACTGGGGACAGCAGGCGGCTCGGGACACAGCCTCAGGGCCTAGGCTCTACCCTGGCTCCTGAGGCTGCGTCTGAGACCAGAGGGCAAGAGTAGGAGCCCTGAGTCGTTCCCAGCGTCACTAGCGTTTGAGGACAGGAACGTGGAGGTCAGCTGTGGAAGTCCTGGTGGTGACTGTGTCCCTGTGAGCCAGAGTACTCTAGGTCACAGCCGTGTGGTGCCAGCAGCACCAGCGCCACGAAGGCAGCTGCACTTCCACTTGCCACCAGGCGCCCGCCTCCTGCCACAGCCAGCGTCACCTACAGGCACGCCCTGTGGCCTTCCCTTTCCGCCCCGCATGGAGCCCCGTGATTAGTAGCCCGTGTGAATCACGTAGACTCGCCCAACACTCCTGCACATCAGCCCAGCTCACAGCGCGTGACGCCTGTGCGTTTAACCTCACCCCTCTGTGTCCCGTGTTGAGTGACCAGGTCTGTGGCCCTGTCTCACTGAGGCTTGTGATTCACTGTGGTAGCAGATGCAGCTTGTCACAGCTGGAGACTGGGCTCCCATCTCCCACAAGGTGCGCTTGGCTAGGTGGGCACTGAGGGATGTGGCACCGCTGGCTGTCATACCCAGCACCTGCCTGCCCTCTCCGCCCTCCGGGGCCTCACGCTGGGCGGGCACCTGCTGGGGGTTCTGGTTTTTACTTTTTTAATGTAAGTCTGAGTCTTTGTAATTATTGAATTGTGAGAACATTTTTGAATAATTTACCTGTCAATAAAGCAGGAGATGGCAATTTTAATGTTCCCAGTGGTTTGTTTGGGTTTGATGTTGCCCTAATTGCCTGCGCTGCCAGGAGAACCCACACAGGAAGTGCCTCCATGGTGTGTTGCCCTGTCCACAGAAGCTGTGCTGTGGCTAAGCAGAAGAGCATGACCTGGAGGGGCTGCCTGTCCACATGTACATCTCAACTCCCCAGCAGAGGGCGACCTGGAGCAGGTGACCAACACCCCCCCCCCCCCAGCCTACAGTGAATCAGGTGATGCCTGCCGCTCACTGGGACCTCCAGCTAGTCCATCCTTGGTAAGATGAACGCAGTAAGGGCACCTGCCCAGGCGTGTGGCCTGAGGATGAGTTCAGAGAGCAGCCAGCTGGGTGGCGGGCAGGGCCGGGGACCTGGGAAGTGCCCACTCTACTGTGATGGCAGCAGCTACCTCCAGCTCTGTGCTGCTCTGCAGTCCACGTTGGCCAGTGGCCTGTCCTGAGCCAGGGGAGCGACAGGGCGAATTTCAGGCAAATCAGCCCTCAGGGTCCTGCCCACAAGAGGTCGGCATTGATCTGTCCTTGGCAAGCTGAACACCACACCGTCTGGGGGGCATGCAGCCTTCTTCCTGTCCCACTGCAGACCTGGTGGGAGCAGTAGTGGCCACGCAGGCATAAAGGGCAGAGCCCTCGGGGTCCACGGGGCCGGCTGTCAGCTCCACCCCACATGCCTGTCCTCAGGCCTCAAACTGCCTCCGGTTTCGGCCAGTTTGGAAATGCTGTGGTAGACTGTGGCATCCACATAGGGGAACGGCATGTGGCCAGAGTGACAGACTGCAGCCCAGCCAAGCAGGCCACTACCCAAGGGAGGCCAGGCTATGCCAGGGCCACTCTACTCCTGCACAAGCTGCACGTGGCAGGTCCGTGCCCTTGGCCGTGTCTGCGTGCCCTTGCACATGTGCACAACTGTGGTCTGCCTTCCCACGCTGCAGTCCCAGGGCGCCTGGCTCCAGCTCTGGCAGCAGCCTGCTGGTCGGCCATGCTCTGGGGAGGCGCGGCCTCACTCTGCGGTGATGCACTTGAAAGCTGTGGACTCAGAATGCAGCCAGTCTTGTCAAGTCCCAACCAATGGAAAAATGAAGTTGGAGGCTGTGAAGCAGGGGACTCAAGTGCAGCCTGCCTGAGGAACAAGACCACCGGACCAGAGCCGCACGGAGGCTGAGGCTGCCCCGCCTCACACCAAGTGCCCTTGCAAGAGGGTGGCCCTGTCACTTGGTAGAGTGCTTACCTTGCATGTTCGAGGCCAGGATTTCAATCCCCAGGGAATAAAAGAAAAAAAAAATACTGTCCACCCGGCAGTTGTCCCTCCAGTTCCAGCCTGGAGCCACCCATGTCAACCCTCCCAGCCAAGGGTCCCTGTCTCAGTCTGACATGATGGCCACTCAGAAGTCATTTCCTCTAAAACCTCCCCCTTCCTAAAGCCTCTTTGAACACATCTATAGCTTGCCACGGCACCGTGTCCCCACTGCAGCGTTCTGTCGTCCCAAACATTCCTTAGAGACTCTCTGGTGGGTATTTAGGTGGACATACTTGGTGTCAGCAGTGGACCTGAAGCCAGGAGCGGGCGGATGGCTCCAGGAAGCAGGCATGCTGTCCATACTGGACCTTTGTGCAGTTCTGGGGCTGGCCTTTTTTTGCCCTGCTGAATCCTCTTGGGCTGGACTCCCCCCCTTTTTCGTAGAGGCTCCCTGCTGGCTTTAGGATAAGCCCTTTTGGGTACACAAGCCCGCTCAGCCAGTCCCTGCCCATGCTTATTCACATTTCCTCAGAACTCTGCCAGGACTTGATGTGTCCTCTGGTGAACTGCTTCCGGTTTGTGTGCCCAGTGGAATACTTCATGTGACCTGCGTCTAATTGAAGACTTGTGAGCACCTTTATTTTGGTTTCACTTTGGTTACAGGTGTCTATAAATGATTCAGCTTCTTTACTTTTCTCCCTACTTGTTTCTGAAAATCTTCCAAGAGCAAAATAAACATTGTAAAACAGGTGGACATGGGGACAGGGTGGCCACCCAAAAGCCATTAGCAAGTCCCACCAGCCGTGAGAGAGTAATCTCTAGGTGCAGCATGGTGATTGCCTGGTCATAGGCAGGTGAGGTGCCCACTGGGTGCCTGTCAGACACAAGACAATTTCCTTGCAGCCTGGACAGTGTGGTCACAGACAAGACTGGCTGTCTGCAAGTAAAGACTCGTGTGCCGGGTGTGCTCAGCAAAACAAGGATTTCTGCCCACACCCGCAGCTCCCGGCAGGGCTCGGGTTTTCCATGCTTTGGTAGACACGTTGGGAGATGGAAACAAAGTGGGACCCCAAGGTTTCAGAACACAACCTCACCCTCCAGGGACTCCAGCCACCACAGAGTGGTCCATTCCTGGGCATCTTCTGGCTACACATCACTGGAAGACAATTCTTAAATGTGTAATTATACTGCTAATGTAAAGGCTCTCTTCCTGTGCCTATTTTGAATCTGACTTTTCCATTTTATTAAGAAAAAGACGGGCTGGGGTTGTGCCTCAGTGGTAAAGTGCTTGCCAAGCATGTGCAAGGCCCTGGGTTTGATCCTCAGCACCACATAAAAATAACTAAAATAGGGCTGGGGATGTGGCTCAAGCGGTAACGTGCTCGCCTGGCATGTGTGCGGCCCGGGTTCTATCCTCAGCACCACATACCAACAAAGATGTTGTGTCCACCGAAAACTAAAATAAATATTAAAAATTCTCTCTCTCTCTCTTTAAAAAAATAAATAAAAATAACCAAAATAAAAGTGCTGTGTCCAATTACAACTAAAAAAAAATTTAAAAAAAAAAAAAAAAGAAAAGGGCTGGGGCTCAGCAGCTAGAGCGCTCGCCTCGCACATGCGAGGCCCTGGGTTTGATCCTCAGCACCACATAAAAATAAAAAAATAAAATAAAGGTATTGTGTCCAACTACAACTAAAAAATATTTTTTTATAAAAAAGACAAAAAAAGGGTAAACCCAAGCTTTAAAGTTTTTTTTATGGCATTTCAGTCAAGATGGGAAAACCTTTCAAAATTAATGGTGTTGTAATTTACCATAGCTCTGCAGCAATCTAGACACCAGAGAGTCACCCCCTTTTAGAAATAAGAATTTTGGTTTGCCTGCAAACACTGGCTTAGGGTGATGAAAGTTAATTAAATGATTAATAATCTAAAAGGAAACAATGAGAAAAGTATTTTTCATATAGCGTGGTCAAAATCTTGTACTTAGAGCCATAAGAAAAGATCTTTCTGCCCAAAGAGCTGGTTCTTTAAAAATATAAACAAAATTGACAAACCTTCAGCTCTATAATCTAACCATAAAGAGAGAGGGGACCCAAATAAATAAAATTAGAAATGAGAAAGAGACATTATAACTAATAACAAATTCAAAGGATCTTTTGAGACTATTTTGAAAAATTATGTTACCAACTTAAAGTCTACAAATGGACAAATTTCTGGACACATGACCTACCGAAATCAAACCAAGAGTGTATAAAAAACCTGAATAGGCTGGGTGTGTGCTGTTGCACCTGCAATTCCAGTGAGTCTGGAGGCTGAGGGAGGAGGATTGTAAGTTCAAGGCTAGCCTCAGCAACTTAGCGAGACCATGTCTCAAAACCTGTGGGGGATGTGGCTCAGTGCTTAAGTGTAAGTGCCCTGGGTTCAATCATTGGTACCAAAAAAAAGCAAAAAAGCTCAGTGGTAAAACACCCCTGGGCTGAATCCCCAACTAAAAAAAAAGAGAGAGAGCTGGGTACAGTGGGACCTGTAATCCCAGCAGCTCTGGAGGCTGAGGCAGGAGGAACTTGAATTCATTCAAAGCCAGTCTCAGCAAAAGTGAGGTGCTAAACAACTCAGTGAGACCTTGTCTTAAAATAAAACACAAAAAAAGGGCTGGGGATGTGCCCTGAATTTAATCTCCGTACCAAATAGAACAAAAGAGCCTCAACCATAAGCTGCCAGGGGCAGTGGAGCTCACTACAGTGGCACACACCTATAGTCCCAGCTACTAGGGAGGCTGAGGCAGGAGGATTTCTGAGCCCAGAAATTCAACAGAGACCCCATCTCAAACAGAACTGAACTATAAGATGATTGATGGGTGATGCTTTCAGAAGAAGACATTGATTGGGCTGGGGATGTGGCTCAAGCGGTAGCGCGCTCGCCTGGCATGCGTGCGGCCCGGGTTCGATCCTCAGCACCACATACCAACAAAGAGAGAGAGAACTAAAAAAAAATAAATAAATATTTTAAAAAAAAATTCTCTCCCTCTCCCTCCCTCCCTCCCTCCCTCCCTCCCTCCCTCTCTCTCTCTCTCTCTCTCTCTCTCTCTCTCTCTCTCTCCTCTCTCACTCTCTCTTAAAAAAAAAAAAGAAGACACTGATTAAAAGGTAATATGAAAGTTGTGAGAATCAAAGTGAGGTCACTTCTGTCAGGCTTTAACCAAGTGGGAGGGAGGGGATTTGGTGCACATGCCTGTTCTCTGAGACTGCCAGGGCCCCGCTGCACAGCAGGTGCCTCTGCAAAGAGGACTGCAGGCCACTGTGTGGCAGGCTGGGGCCAGTCCTCCCAGGTGGCCGGCTCAGAATATTTTATATGATCCTCCTCACCTAAAAACGTCTTTCCTCAGCCAGGCATGGTGGCCCATACTGTAGGATGTGGAGGAGGGTCCCAAGTTCAAGGCCAGCCTAGGCAATTTGGTGAGACCATCAGCAATTTAGCAAGAAGACCCTATCTCAGAATAAAAAAGGGTTGGGAGTCTAGCTCAGTGGCAGAGCACCCCTGGGTTCAATGCTCAGGGCCATGAACAAAAAACCCTTCTTCTTAGGGCTGGAATGTAGCTCGGTGGCAGAGCACTTGCCTAGCACCTGTAGGTACTGGGTTTGATCCTCAGCACCAAATAAAAATAAACAAAATGAAGGTATTACGTCCATCTACAACTAAAAATGAAGAAAGAAAAAAAAGAGGCTTTTGCTTTCCTCAACCTCCTGAACAGTTTGCCAGAGCACGCCTGGTGTCCCTCTGCGAATGCTCTGCCTGCCTCCAGAAGGCTTCTGCGGATGGAGAATCTCTCATTCAGGCTGACCCGTGTCGAACGCCCAGGGCTGAGACCGTGCTGCCTCCCAGCGCTCCACATGCTCCACAGGCCCAGCAGAGGGGGCGACTAGCCCCTCCTGACTCTCCAGGACAGCATCCCCAGAGTGTCCATGTCCACCTGAAGGCCCTCTCCTGGGCCAACTGGCCAGGGCCCTGGGCCTGAGCTGCTTGCGGTAAGGATGGGAGCTACCAGCAGCCCCTGCACCCCAGTATATCCTGGGTCTATCCCTCCGGTCTCCTCCTCCACCTCTATAGGTGACATGGGTTCTCTCCACACTGCTTTTTTTTTTTTTGGGGGGGGGGGCTGGGGGTACCCGTGATTGAATTCAGGGGCACCTGACCACAGAGCTACATCCCCAGCCTTATTTTGTATTTTATTTAGAGACAGGTTTAGCACCTCACTTTTGCTGAGGCTGGCTTTGAACTCGGGATCCTCCTGCCTCAGCCTCCTCAGCTGCTGGCGAGCACCACACTGCTTCTTTAGCACCAGGCACCAGTACCTCTAAATTCTGAGCCTGGATTGGTGCAGACTGAAGCCACTGGCCACCCTGGGCCCCTTGGCTTACTAGCCAGCCCCCCTGCCCCACTGCCACCTGGCAAGGGAGGACCCCTCCCACTACCCAGCTGTGTGAACCAGCAGCGGCAAAACCAGCCCAGCTCCTCACCAGGTAGGGGCAGAAGGGTGGGCAGGGCAGGAGGTGTTCACTCTGAAGGCAAGAGCAAAAAAAAAAAAAAAAAAACCCTTTATTGGAAGACAGGAAAAGAACTAAGGTCTCAGGGATGAGGAGGCCACAGGTCAGAGACCCAGCACCCCCACAGGAGGGGGCAACAGGGTAGGAGGTGGGCGCCAGCAGTGGTCAGGCCTCAGCCTCGGCAGGGAAGAGCGGGTTGTCAAAGTAGCTGTGGCTTGTGCTGCTGTCCAACTTCAGGGCGAGACTGCAAGGCCGCACTGGGGGCTGCAAAGGGACACAGGTCAGGACACCTTGGTCCCAGTGCCAGGCCCTGGAGAGCACCCCCCAGACCTTCCCGCCCTCTCACCGGCTCCTCCGAGGTCGCCACGAAGAATACCGGGTTGCTGAAGCCCGAGGGCGTCCCCGCAGGGGCGGGCTCTGCCTCCTCCTGCCTCCTCCACCTGGGGAGCGGGACACAGATGAGGCCCTCGGATGGCACTGCTCCCGCTTCCCGCCAGCTGCAAACCTGAGCCTGCCGCACACCTGAGCCTCCCGGTGCGGCGCAGCAGCACGATCCCCAGCAGCGCCAACAGCACCAGCAGCACCGCGGCCACCACGCCGCCTGCGAGCCCCGCGCGGGACCCGGGCGCGTTCTGCTCAGCCGCGGAGTCGCCCCCGACTGGCGCGCCCGACTCCCGCAGGGCGGCCGATAGGACCCCGAGGGCCTCGCCTGCAAGGGAGGTGGGCTCAGCGGCCGGCGGCCACGCGGAGCCAGAGGAAGGGGCGGGGCGCTTACCGTGCTCCGCCACGTCCGCCACGAGGGCCCGGGCCAGCCGCCCCGCGCCGCCGGTCTCGGGTCCAGTGTCCGCCAGCACCACCTGGATCTCCGTGTCGGCCTCCCGCAGCCGGGACCAGCGCGGCACCCTGGACACCGCCACTTGCAGCCCTTGGTACTGGGGCTGGGGAGGGGCAGGGTTAGCCTGGGACCCCGCCCCTCGAGCCCTCGGGGACTTTAGGGGAGCCGCATAAGGGGACAGGTGGACAGAGAGGTCCGTCCCGGCAGGGCCTTCAGAGGCCGCTGGAGTCAGGAGGCCCCTTCTCGCCGCCCGCGCGGCCATACCTGTGACAGGAAGGCGTCCAGCAGCCGCGCCCGGTACCGCTGCAGATCAAATGCGGAGCTGTGGGTCAACGACACGATGGCTCCTGCAGCAGGAGGGCAAGGGTCACGCCGTGGACCCGGGCCCGGTGGGGAAGCTAAGGCGGAGCGAGGCGGCGTCCGTCAAAACACCGCAGCAAGCAGGGCCCGGGGGGATGCTCACCGCAGAGGTTGCAGCACTGCCCCTCAGGCCGGAGGGCGTCGTGGCAGGAGGCCTGGGGGCAGCGGCCGCCCAGGGGCTGCAGGAGCGCCGCGCAGACCCAGGGCAGAGCCTGCGGGGGGGGGGGGAGGCGCAGTGGTCAGCGTCGGGATGACGAGGGCAGACCACAGCTAGAAAGGGTCCAGTGCCCCGAAGCGGGCCAGCCGCCCAGGCCCAGTAGCGACCCTCGCACGGTGCCCGGCAGGCCCTGCAGCCGCGCTCACCTCGGCAGTGCCGCACACGCAGCCCGACGGGTCGGCGCAGGCCTCGGAGCCCAGGCTCAGCGCGCCTGGCCCGTGGAAGTGCAGGCGGCCCGATCGCGACGCCAAGAAAGCGGCCAGGTCCTCGTCGCGCGTGAACGTCTGCGGAAGGCAGGGTGACCCACGGAGCCACCCACCCGACGAGATCCTCTGGGTGCTCAGAGCCACGTGCGCAGACCAGGAGGGGCGCGAGGGCGCCCCGACCCCTGCCCCCCGCCCGCTCACCTGGCCCAGAGCCGAGATGCTGCGGACGCGCACGGGGCCGGCGCCGAGGCCGAGCCCCACGCGAAAGGAGCCGTCGGGCGGGAAGACGACGTCGTCGTGACTGCAGGGCACGCGCTCGGCGTCCACGGAGAAGAAGCCGCGCGCCTCCTCCGAGCGCCACAGGCGTGGGTCGACCCAGGAGAAGCGGTCGGGGTTGCGGAAGAGCGCCGGGGGGTCTGGGGGCGCGCGTCCCGGAGTCGGCCACCGCGCGGAGACCGGAACGCGCCTTTCCCACAGTCCCCAGAGACGCCCCGCCCGCGGACACGCCCACAGACACGCCCCGCCCCCGGGCGCCTCACCTGAGCCACAGTCCGGGTCCGAGCCCGGGGCTGCGGCGCTGAATCCCGCTCCCGAGGCCAGCACGAGTTCCCCGTCCAGCGGCAGCAGCTGTGGGAGGCAGGGGCTGAGGCGGCGCGAGGCCCAGGGCCCGCTCCGCGCCCACCTGTGTCCCTAGGGTCCGCGGGGAGGAGAAACCAGACCAGGACCAGGGAGCAGGGTGAGGTCAGGGCCAGGGGCACCGCGCTCGGGCTTAGACTAGCAGGGTCAGCAGGATCTCGCCAGGGAAAGAGAAGGATATTCTGCGCGGAATGGAGCTGGGGAACAGCCTGTACCAAGGCTGTGCGGTGAGAACAGCCCAGCGTCCGGAACTCTGGGCTGGAGTGGGGCTACAGGGCCACGCAGGCCGAGGTGGCAGAGCTGCAGGCTGAGGAGCAGGACGGAGCGAGCTGAGACCTGGGCACCGTGCAGACTTTCCCCATCACCTCCCCCCACCCCTGAGAAGTTACAAGCAAACGGTTTCTGGGTCCCAGGAACTATATTTTAGAACAGTGACAAGCCTCTGGGGAGGGGGCTTTAGTTTGGAGGAGAGGAGTTCCAGAGAGGGCAGGGAGCATAGGGGGCTTTGAAGTGGTCCTGCTATATTCCCAGATCATGGCTCCATCATTGCAGCCCCTTCACCACAAAAGCCAGGCCGTACCCAGGCCTCAGGTGCTAGGAAACATGGCAATAGGAGGGAGAGAACTCATTTCCCCTCCCCTCCAAGCCATAGGACCCTTACCCTTTCCGTCCTTTTTTCTCTGAGGAGTTGCTCATGAGGGGTCAGCATCTCAGGGCCCAACCCCTTATTCCAAACTGAGGGGCAGGGCTTGCTCCTCAGCCCTTCCTGGAGCACAGTACCAATAAGATCACAGGCCAACAGCACCGTGGCTGTCCAGCAGAGACCAGACCGCAGGGAATGACCCTGCACACTACTGATTGCACCTCAGTGCAGGAATCAGAAAGGACAGGTGAAACAGAGTGGTTGTCAAAAAGCGGTGGTCACTGTTTTAAAATTTAGTTCCTGGGACCCAGAAACCTTTTGCTTGTAATTTCTCTGGGATGGGGGGTCCAAGTGCAGGGTGAGGCAGAGTTTGTCTAGCATGAACACAGCCTGGGTTCAACCCCAGAACCACACAAAAAATAATAAAATATAAAAGAAATAAAAAGAATCAAAAAGAAATATGAATAAAATGTGAAAATCACAATGGTTAGAAGGACGAGCACAAGCAGGTGAGATCCACAAGAGGACTAAGCCAACTGTGGATGCCCAGTGATGCTGGTGGTCACGCCCAGGCTCCCCAGAAGACAGCAGAAAGAGAGAGGACCAGGGGGCACAGAGGCAGACCCAAGCACTGAGACTCATAGGCAGGGGTGGGACAGAAAAAAAAAAGAATTTTTTTTTTTTTTGGTACCTGGAATTAAACGCAGAGGGGCTTAACCACCAGGCCACATTCCCAGTCCTTTTAATTTCTTTCTTTTTTTTTTTTTTTTTGAGACAGTCTTGCTAAATTGGCTTTGAACTTGTGATTCTCCTGCCCCAACCTCCAGAGTTGCTGGGATTATGGCATACACCACCTCACCCAGCTAGAAGAGCAAATATTTGAAGAAATAACAAAGATGATCTTTCTGAATTTGAAGAAAGATGCAAAATCTCAAATTGAGTGCCCAAAGGAAAATTGGAAAATCCACACGTGTGACACATGACAGTATGATTATATCAAAGAGAACATTCTAGAAGCCTCAAAGAGAACACATTACCCAGGAAGGGGGAAAACAAATCAGATTCCTATTTCCCAGCAAAATACAACAGAGCAATAATTTTATATTTTAAAGAAAAATAACTTTCCATCTGGAGTTTTTTTTTTTTTTATCAAGCTAAACTGGGTCAATTGTGAAGGTACAACTAAAATGCCTTCAACCTAAAGGCTTCAGAACGAATGCTTCCCAAAGATCCATCCTGTCATCATGCTCAGAAGAATCAAGAAGGAAAAGAAATCCAGATCCTTCAAGAGCTACAGGCAGCAAGAGTGATGAAATAACACTAGTAAGCCAATTCTGTGTGTGTGTGTGTGTGTGTTGCTTGGGATTGAACCAGGGTCTTGCTCTTGCTAAGCAAGTGCTCTCCCACTGAGCCACACCACCCAGTCTCTTGTCTTCTTAAACAATTTAAAAACTGGGACTAAATATGATGGAGAAGGGAGGGGGGAGACAAAGGGTGAGGGGTCTGTGCTAAGGAGCTTCCTTGTCTAAGGACCCCGAGCAGTTTAAGAAATCAATAGGCTACCCAACTGCAAAATTGAGGAGCTACATCCTTTGCTGAACGTTTTAAATGTCAAAAATTGATGCAAAGGGCTGGAGACTTAGTTTAGTGATAGAGCACTTGCCTAGCATGCATGAGGTCCAGGGTTGACCCCCAGCACCACACACACACACAGAAGCCAGGCATGGGGTGCATGCCTATAGTTGCAGTGATTCAGCTGGCTGAGGGAGGAGGATCAGGAGTTGGAGGCCAGCCTGGGCAACACAGTGAAAGCCTGTCTCAAAAACAGCAAACAAAAGATCACACACAGAGAGCAATCCAGAATGTGTATAGACTAGTAAGTATTAAAGACATCAAATCAGTATTAGTCAAAATCTGATACCCCAAAATCCCAGCCCAAATAAATTTACAGGGGCGGTTTAGTAAACTTTGCAAGAAACGATTCATTTGTTTCCACCAGAAGTTTTCCTGGAGAACAGAAAAAGGAGTGAAAATTGTCAAGTTTCTCTATGAGGCCAGTGTGGCTTTGATTACAAAGCCAGAATGAAGGACAGAAAAAGAAAAAAATGATAGACCCATGTCACTTACAAATGCAGAGGTTAAAATTCTAAGAAAAACATTACCTCACTGGAGGCAATATTTTTTTTTTTTTTTTTAAGAATCCTGTGCAAGAGCAAGAGTAAGCCCTTATGTGCACTGTGGGATCTGGATGGTGTGCCAATGTGGGTGGCCCAAAGTGACAAACATGCCACTCTGGGGCAGGATATTGGTGATGCAGGAGGCTCTGCATGGGTGGGGACAGGAGGCATATGGAAACTTATGGTACCTTCCTCTCAAACTTAAAACTGCTCTAAGAAATTATGTTTTAAATGTTTTTAATTTAATTTAATTAAAAAAATAGACAGTCACGGGGCATGGTGGTGCATGCCTGTAATCCCAGTAGCTCAGGAGCCTGTTCCAGGCCAGCTTCAGTAACTTAACAAGATCTGTCTCAAAAAACAAAGAGGGCTGTGGATGTAAGTCAGTGATAGAGTGCCCCTGGGTTCAATCTCCAGTAAAACACACACACACACACACACACACACACACACACACTCACACACATACATTATGCAAGACTTCTAAGATCCTGTAAAAAGATATGAATGAACTGAATATTCAGAGAGACAGCCCAGACTCTGGAATAGATGATCGATGGTACAGCTATTCCAATCAATATTTCAGGGTTTGGGGTTTGGGGGAGGGCAGTGGGTGCTGCCTGGGGAACCTGTTCTACAGTTTCTCTGCAACAATCAGAAGAGGGAAGGAACAAGTTGCCCCAGAAGACACAAAGATCTGCTACAGGGCACAGACAGAGCCAGGACAGCTCTGGGTTGGGACTGAGAGTGCTAAGACCCACACCCTGGACAGGCAGTGAAGCACAGCGGGCTATGCCCGAGGTTAAAGGGCAAGGCTGGCTGTTTGGGGAGGATGGGAAAATTGGGCTCACTCTAAGGAGGAAACTAAAAGTGGGTCCCTAGCTGGTGCCACACTCACCCATGCACCCCAGGTGGCAGACTGCCACTTGACAGACATACTAGAGTGCTTGCCATTGTGACTGAGAGCAGGTAAGGGATTCTTAAGCAAAGCACCAAACATAGTTATGAGGCAACAGACTTTGCATTTGGTAGATTAGAACGAGGGTTTTCGTTTGGCGTGGGACACTGCAGGCCAAGTTCACCGTGAGAAGATACTGGCAGCATCTCACATCCCCACAACAACCAACCGCTGGACCGAGGCTAGAGAAGGTGGCCCAGGTAAGGAAGAGAAGCACCAGCGAGGCAGACAGCTGACGCTGGGAGCGGGTCGCCCGCCCAGGCGCTGGGTCCATTTGGTCTCTGTGGCGACCGCTGCCCTTTACCCTGCCCTGGGCAGTTCGGCGGGTCCTGGGACGTTGAGGGTGGGGCGGGGCTGGCCGGGAGAGGCGCCTGGGCTGGGCGCCAGGGCCCGACGGAGGGACCCCAGACCTGCCTGAGCCACGAGTGGGTGAATGAGCGAAGGATCCTTAAAATCGCCACGCTCCCCAAATAGGTGCCCGAAGTAACGAGGTCGCGCGGCGCTTCACCTCTTCCGGGCGCCCCTCCAGCCCGGGGAGCCGCCGCGGGGCCGCCAAGGTGAGGCGAGGCCGCGGAACCGGGCCTGGGTCTCACGCCCCGCACCCTCCCCGGCAGTTGAGGCGCGGGGCCGCGGGGCCGCGAGGGGCCCGTTCCGCCCAGCACCCCGCGCTGCCCGGCGCCAGGCGCAGACCTAAGTCAGTAACCGAGGCTCAGGGTGCAGCTCGCGAGCGCCAGGCCCGGATCGTCCCGGCACCGCGGAAACAGAAACGAACTTTAAAGTCGACAACAGGGCCCCCCACTGCCCTCCAGCGGAAAGGAGACCGGTGGTCCCGATCTGCATCTGGGCGGGGGCTGGCCTCCGGGGAGAACTCACAGCCGAGCTCATGCCCCCCAGCTCCAGCTGCCCTCGCTAGCGGGTGACTGATGAGGGCAGGTCCGATGGCGACTGCAAAAGAACCCTGGCGGGAGGCTGGGGAATGACGTTTAAATCAGATGCGGGGTGCCCTTTCTGTTAAAGGGTGGACCGTAAAGAGTCTTGGTCGCTGTCGCCTGTGAATCTGCCTGACACAGCACAGGATGGGCGGGGCTGCGTGCAGAGGATTCTTGAAGGGCCCTGGGGTCTTGCCCTGTAGAGCCTGTTCCTTGTGGGAAGCTCCAGACAAGTGCAGATGTGGAGATCCCCAGTCGTGGGAGGTCACCAAAGCCCTATTTCCCGATCCCGTAGAACACTAGTATTAAGTACCGATTGAGGGGAAGCCCCAGGATTTTAGGGAGGGTGTTCCCCTGGAATAGGGAAAGGCAGGTGGAGCAGCTTCCCCAGAGCAAACCTGACGGAAGACAGACTCTTAGGAGCCGAGGTCAGAGGCAGAAGGGCAGTGGGTACTGAGATGCTCTCCCAAGGCACAGCCTGGCTGAGGCCGAGTGCCTCTCGGCATCTCTAGAGGCCAAAAGGCTGGGGCTGGTCTCCAGGCACAGCGACCTGCAGGGGCTCGTGGGCCTCTGCTATCGGCCAGTCCCCTTCCAATCTCGGGTCAGCCCTGCACCTTACCATATCCGAGACGGTGTGACTTTCTTGCACCAGGACTGACACCATCTGCAGGAAGAAAGAGTGTCAGCAGGGGTAGGTGGAGACCCACCCCCTGCGGGATTATGCAGGTGTGAGGGTCCAAGGCCCCATCCATGATCCAGTAGGGGCTTGGAGGCACCTTGTCTGCAGGGAACTGGACAGCGCCCCCGGCGCACGGTGTCCGGTTCTGGTTCCAGTTGGTGGCGGTATCGAAGCCGGTGTTGGGGACCCAGAATTTGTAGGCGGCCCGGGTCAGCGCTGGGGAGAGGGTGGCTCAGTGCCGCCGCTCTCAGGGAAGGCGATCCCCCCAGAGACGAGCCGAGCCGCAGGCCGGCGTGGGTCACACACATGGGTGCCCAGGCGGCCCTGCCCCAGGCCTTGGTGCCCCCGCGCAGCAGGCCGGACCTCGTGGGAACGCCGTCGCGGCGCTGCGACCCACTCCTGGATCTGCAGAGGCGGCTCAAGCTGCTCAGCCTCAGGACGCCGCCCGGCTCGCCTCCCCGCCCAGCCCCGTTGGCCTGGCGCTGGAGCCGGGGACCGCTTGGGTCACTCCGTGGCAGCAGGGGGTGGGGCCGGCAGGGCTCAGCCGGCGCCTAGGGGTCAGGCGCGCTTCCTGGAGGCCCTTCCCGGAGGAGTCGCACCACCGCGGAAAAGAGCTCTGGCTGGAGGCGGATCCCCGCGGGCGAAGGAGGAGGCTGGGCGGCAGGGCTGAGGGCGAAGGGCGAGGGGGGGCCGGGGAGGGACGGGGCTGGGCCGCGGCTCTTAGAGATCCCGGGCGGGCGTCGAGGCGAGCACTAGGGACACTCGCCGGCCAGGGCGCGGGGATGGGTGGCGAAACTGAGGCAGGCGCCGCTTTGCGGACGCGCACGGTGGCTCTGGGCCCGGCGGGCAGGGCGCGAGCGGCACCGAGGCGGGTCTGCGGCCCCGCCGCCTCCAGCACCGCCCGCCCCGTCGCGTCCTCGCTGGCCAGGGGCCGGGCGGGTTCGGCCTCCCCACCTCCCCCAGGATCTCGACCCTCGCGGCGTGGAGGGCCCCGCGGCCGTGGGACCCCTGGCCCCCCTGCGCGCCCAGCCTACCGCACAGCTGCAGCCCCAGCAGGAGCCGGCCCAGCGCGCCCATCGCGTCTGGCTCCACAGCCCGAGGGGACTTTGCCCCCACCGGCCCACGTGAGCGGGGGTGGGGGCCACGGACGCCACACGTTCACCTTCAGACCCGCCCGGCGACTCTCGCCCCTCCGGAAGTGACTTCTCAGCCTCCCACGCCTGCCCTTCAGGGCATGAGGAGCTCGCGTGCCTAGGAAGAGGGGCGGCAGGACTGCCCTGCCCGGTGACCACCTCTGGGCTCACCCCCTCTCCTCCCGGTGCTGGTGGGGCTGAGCCTGGTCTGCCCACTGATGAGGCTGAATGTCCACCTGAGGCGCTCCCCCTCCTGCCTCCTGGCCTGAATGGACTGTGGACGCCAGGAAATGATGATTGATGGGAGTGGATGGGAGGGTTGTGGGTGATCTTCATGGAGGATCATGAAGGTGAATGGTTAATGGAGGAATGATGGAGGAGGAGAGATGGGGTGCAGTGGACAAGAGCCGCTAGGTGGTGGACAGACGGCTGGGGCGTGGTGTAGAGTGGATGCTGAATGGTGGGTGAGCAGCCAGTGGTGGGCTGTGGATAGGCAGAGCTGGAGGGTGGACGGAAGCTGAGTGGGTGGGATGGGAGTGAACAACTAAATTGATGTGATGGGGGGAGGGTGGGTGCAGAATGGGGTACAGGTGGTCATGTGGCTGGGAGGGTCTTGGATGGTAGATGTTAGAGGTGGTTGTATTGGTGTATGATAGATGGCAGCTGGAGACAGGCAGGTGGTGGGTGGGTGGAGGACGGGGGATACATCGGGTGTAGGAGATTGATCGATAGGGTAGTTGGTGATGTGTTCATGTGTGGATGGCAAATCACAGATGGGAGATGGCACTGGCAGAGGGGATTGGGGATGATGGTTGGCAGATGGTAGTTAGATGAAGAATGATGGAACGGGTGGAGGTGGAACAGTAGTTGGATCAGTGGATGGTTGTGAACAAAAGGAACACTACAGCTTCTGCATGGATGTGCAGGTGTGGATGGTGGGTGGGAAAAAGTTGTACATTTTGGATGCAAATAGATGGAAGCAGATGGCGATGAGGTGGAATGGTGGCTGAATGGACCAAGGATAGATGGATGGCTGAATGGTGGCTAGGTTTTATTCTATTATTATTATTGGTACTGGGGATTGAACCCCAGGGAACATTACCACTGAACCACATTGCCAGCCCATTTTTAAATTTTGAGGCAGGGTCTTGCTAAGTTACCTAGGGCCTCGCTAAGTCGATGAGCTGCTTTTGAACTTGCAGTCCTCCTCCAACCCAAGTCTCTGGATTACAGATATGTGCCACCATGCCCAACATGGTAAATAGGTTTTAGGTGAACTGTGAGTGGACAGCTGGTAGACCGGAGGGACATGGATGAGACTGCGGGAGGTGTCTGGATATAAATGAATGGTGCATGGATGGAGGATGGTGGACAGGTTGTGTGTGTATATGGTAGGTGGAGAAAGGACAGGGGACATAGGTGGGTGGCGTGGGGGAGATGTTGTTTTAATCAAGTGAATGATGCTTGGATATCTGCATCACACACATTGGGCCTGGGTGGTGAGTGAATGGAGGATGGGTTTGTGGGGGATGAGAGGCAGAGGTGACGTGGTGGATGAACGGTGGCTAGACTGTACATGGCAATCAGATGTATAGATGGCAGACTGCTGACGACAGGGAGCTACCCAGGCCTGGGACTTCCCGGGGCCTTCCTCCCTTGGTCATCCTGCCCTTTTCTGCACCCCACGTCTCATCTGCGGACCTGCTTCTCCTCACTGTCCTTTGCTCTGTCTTTTGTTTCTCCCACGCACAAGGACTTTCATCCCATGAGGAAGCTTCTTGCCACCAGAGGATGCTCTGGCTCTTTTTGAGTCTGGGTGGTGCCATGACTTCTCTGCCTGGGGAGGGAGCCCGGCTCTATCCCCTCTGTGTGCTGGTGGGGACACCTTCAAGCATAGCAGTGCTGCCCGGAGGGGGCTTGACCCCTGCTAGCCAAGACTCAGGTCCTGAGAATGGGTCAAGGGTGGTTCTGGAGCTTGACGTTGGCCCATGTTGGCCTGCAGGAGGCTCATCCTCTATAGCCTCAACCAGGAGCAAAGGGGATGTTTTGGGGTCACATCCACCTTGCCCTGCCTCCTGTTTCTCCTTGGGCCTCCACTTCAGTGTCTGGCTCTGCCCGGGCCTCACTGTAGAGCAGCTGGGGCTGAGCAAATGTCACCCCTGGGGTCCAAGCCTGAAAGTCCAATTGGGCCACCAGACCACACTTTCTCCTGACACAGGAAGAGGACGGTATGGCGGGCAGAGCCTGCAGGCTCCAAAGGGGTGGATGGCCAAGCCCTGGGGAAAGGAACCTCTGTGTCCTGCTGTTCTATCCGAACAGGCCATTCTCAGAGTCTGCAGTGTGCAGAGGGCAGGGAGGGCACCTGGACAGTCCAGAGGCTTCCTGAAGAGACAAAGATGAAGGCCCATTGAGGCCAGTGCAGGGATTGTGCTCAAGTTAGCGGCAAAGAGGAGGAGCTGGTCCGGCTGGTCCTGGTCATCCATAAACATCCCTGGCCCCCGTGAAAGGGACATGTCTGAGCAGAGGCTGGAGGTGGGGCCTGGTGCTGGAAGGTGGCCCTGAGAGTAGCTCATGAGGATGAGGCCCCACTCCTGGCCCCAGAAGCCAAGGGGTACTGCAAACCACCGAGGAGCAGAGGTTGGGGAGAACAGTTAGGCCAGCTGCAGGTGCCCGTGCTCACAGCAGGACCTGAAGCCCTCAGGCAGACTGGTTAGGGCCTCAGGGGGAAGGAAGCAGGAGAAAGGCCAAGCCCTGAGGAGTTTCCTCCAGTAACTAGGAAATCTGAAGGAATGGCTACTTCAGGTGAGGCTGGACCCAAGGACTTGTCCGTTAATTTGGGGGCTGTGTCTTGCTGCTCTGGCTTAACCACCCACCGTGGTGGTTTCCCTGTGTACACAGCCTTTTTTCCTCCAGGCAAGGAAGTTGTCTTAAGAATGGGACTCCCCATCTCCCTGAGTCGGCCATGACACGAGGTCTCGGTTCCGTTTCCAACTCTGCACCAACTCCACAGCACAGGCTTCTGCCTCAACTGGCTATTCTAGGTCTGGCCCTCCCCGAGGTGTGGGCAGCCTGAGTGACAACCCTGCCACCCACACAGTGGGGTAGGGAACAGGGCAGGCTGACCTAAAAATCTGAGGAGAGCCCACCAAGGCCCGGAGGCAGAACATGAGAGGCTTGGAAAAGGTGAGGTGGCCATGGCAGGACAGAGGGAAGGGACGGTAGGAGGTGAGGCCGGGGTTGCAGAGGGCATAGGGTTGCTGGGGCTGCATTTGATACAACTCAAGGGAGCCCAGGAGGAGAGTGAGGCTTGGATAGGGCTGGACAGTCCTGGATCCAAAAGCTGCGAGGCTGTTCCATTCACTCAGCCTGTTCTGTTCCTTCACCTGCAAAATGGGCAGCAGCGCCCGCCTCACAGGGCCCAGGGCAGGGCAGGGGAGGCAGGAGCACTGGAGCCTCGACCTAGCACAGTGGGCACTGGAGAGGCAAGGCCTCCGGAGCACTAGACTGGGAGCCACTCTGAGCAAGTCTGCTCCTGAGGGGGAAGTGGTCCAAGGCAGTGGACCCCTGGTTCCCTCCCCACCTTCTCAGGGTTGGTCACCCGCCCTGTCCTTGAGTAGAAGGGGAGAAGACAGGCTTCCGGGTGGAAGGACATACTTGCTGTTCCTCCTCTGGCAGGGTCCCAGCAAGGCTGGGCCAGGACGTGGGAGCAGATGGGACAGGGGCACTTGACTAAGGGCGGAGTTTGGGGAGCCAAAGTGTGGTAGGTGGAGGCAGCTTCCCCGGCTGGGACAGCCCGGGAGACGCTGCTCTATGCAAGGCCTCCATGACGGGGCCAGCCAGAACACACAAGCCACCCTTGACCCCAGAGAGCTGGGTGGACTCAGCGCCTGGGCCTCAGCACCACAGGGAGAGGTCGGGAGGTGGGAAGACTCCCCTGGAGCCCAGAGCCATGGCCACTGCCTGGCCCCCACTCTCAGGTATCCTTCAGTGGCTGGAGTCCTCTGAACTTAACACTTCAGGTCAGTGGCCCTGGGAGGGCCTGGCCATACCACTGGCAGTCCAAGGTCACCACAGGGCGTGTCTTGCCTGGTGTGGCCTCTGCTGGCTGTGTGCCTGTCCTGCAAAAGGGCTCCCCACACAAGGCCTCCTGAGGGCCACACCAAGACCCCTGCAGATGGACTGGAGGAGCCAGAGTGCACGGCCTCCAGGGGCCAAGCCTCCCCGCTGCGCCCAGATCCCACCACCAGCTGGGCAGCCCCTGGCCTTCAGCTCCCCAGGGCCCCATAGCCTATCTCCAAGACACACCCTGGGGTAGAGGGTCACAAGGCACAAGTCCACTCAGTTGTTGCTGGGGTGAAGGGATGAGGAAGCCTGGGTGGTGTCCTTCCCCTCAGGCCTGATCAAGCAAGGTCAACCCCTGCCCCAGGGCACTGGAGGACCCTGTCTGGGTGACCTGCTCCTGCAGAGCCAGAGCAGGGCAGTGACGGGGCCCTTCCACTCAGCCCTGGTTCTTCAGGTGTTTAAAAATAAGACACAGCCGGTTGTGGTGGCACACATCTGTGATCCCAGTGGCTCAGGAGGCTGAGGCAGGAGAATTGCAAGTTCAAAGCCAACCTCAGCAAAAACGAGGCACTAAGCCACTCAGTGAGACCCCGTCTCTAAATAAAACACAAAATAGGGCTGGGGATGTGGCTCAGTGGCCGAGTGCCCCTGAGTTCAATCCCTGGTGCCCCCCCCCAAAAAAAAAATGAGACAAAGATAAACTCAAGATTTGACCATGCTAAGGTCCATTTTCAGAGAACGGAGAGCGCCCGCCCAGACTTGGCCATGGGGACCCAGTCTGTGACACTTTCTCTCATCTGCCTCCAGCAAGGTCTCACAGGGCGGGCGGGCAGAGACAGGTGGTGGGTACCGGCTGCGGGCCAGGCCCTGTGCCCCTCTCCAGGCCTCCATGTCTATTGAAAATGGATCCTTCCCAGCACCAGCACCTCTGACTGAGCATGTCTGCCTCCCAGCAGGGGCACTCTGCTGGGTCTGGCTCCCAGCTGTGCTGGGAGTGTGGGGGACACATCCACATGCGGAGGCCGGAGGCCGAGGCCCAGCCAGCACTGCAGCTCCCTGAGCGCGCGCTTCCTGCTCTGCTGCCCTGTGCCCATCCTCTAGTCCTCATCCCACTCCCGTCCCTGAGCTGAAGAAGGCAGTTGAGGGTCCCTCCCCAGGCCTGCACCATGACACCTGGCTCCCTTCCTGTCCCCCGAGGCCTGGGGGCAGGCGGTGCAGGGTGAAGGGGGGGGCTCATCTGGCCTCACCTTGCTGCTGCAGACCCCGCGGTTTGTTCAGGGCCAGATCTGACAGCTGCTCCGCAGGGTCCGCACGGGCACCCACAGCCTGGGGAGCCAGTGCAGGCTTGCAGGCTGATGGCATCTCCTCCGAATCTGGCCCTAAGCAGGGCCTGAGAGCACCTGAGACGAGCAGGGTGCTGTACTGGCTGCAGGTGGCACCAGGAGGGAGCAGGACAGTCGGGTGGGAGCTGAGGGCCCCCTGCCTTGTCAGGTGGGGCCTCAAGGGAGATGCAGGGCTTCCTGCTGCCAGGCCTGACCCAAAGGACTACCTGGGAAAAGGGGGGTGGCCAGACCGGAGGGAGCAGCAGCCTGAAGAAGTCCCAGGCCCGCCACCAGCAATGCTCTCAGGTGACCACTGTGTTTCAGAAAGGAGGCAGAGACTGTTCTCCCTCGTTACAGATAAGATGGAGATCTGTCCCAGGCCAAGGGGCCACACTAGAAGCCACAGCCTCGAGAGATGACCTGGGGCAGGCCAAGGGGCCACAGGCAGGCCCACATGACTGGCAGGACCCAGTGCAGGACGGGCAGGCAGCCTGTGCTCAGAACCACTGTGGAGGCCATGGTGCAGCCTCTGCGGAGCACAGCCCTGGCTGCAGCAGGGGCCTCGGAGGCCCACGTGTGCGAAAGATTGGCAGGAAACCAGGACTCTTAATCAGATTTATTTTCCTCTAATAAGACAGTTTAACATGTCAAAGTTTTGCATTCTACAGTCTTACAAACTTTAGTTATTAGCATCGGAAACACAAAAACATTGCAAGACCTCAAAACACAAATAAATACCAAATAAAACCACACAAAGTATACAGTAAACAAAAATATAGAACATAATAATGCTATCGGGAAACCAGACATGTTGCTAACTCCTAACAACAGGATTATTGCTGAGCAATAACTCATACCGTTTCTTAGAAGAGCAGAGGACACGGGAGTGATCACTGGTCACAATCACTTGGACTGTCAAGAGGGTCCTCACAGTGAGCGTACTACAGACGGCGAGTTTTAAAACAGGCAGATTAAAAATACGGAGTCAAATGAGAGACTGGCCTTCTTTGGTCTTTGTTTCTGGGTAAGAACTGAACACAAGAGGTGGACCACCAGGAACTGACGCATCCTACCAACAGTCCAGCTGTCTCCGTCGGCTTCCACGCTCCCTCGCCGCGGAGGTTCTCCTAGAGAGACTGCTTACGGAAATCCTTGGAAATAAGGCCGGATTTTATGTTTTTCCAATTAAGTCAATTAGTTTGCTGCTGAAGGTCATCTTACTTGTCTAAGGGGACTAAGTCATAAAACCACTCACCACTGTTGACAGGAGTGGCACAGCGCTCCTGGACTTGAACCTTTTTCACACGAGCTCACAAGACAGAAATCGACTCAGGGGAAATGAGACACAGCTCTGCTGGCCACTCGGGCCTCCTCAACCACACGACCACCAGCCACAATGTGGGGTACCACTCGGGCCTCCTCAACCACACGACCACCAGCCACAATGTGGGGTGCTGTCTTGCCCGTCTGCCCGGCAGTGGTGTCTGGGCACACCTCTGCAAGTGGAAGACACCCCTGACCTGTTTCCTGGCCTCTGGGACGGGCTGCTGGCCTGGCCTATCTGGGTCCCTGCTGGCCCGGCTCTCCACTGACTCAGTGCCTGCTGACAACCAGTACCAGCCACGCCAAACCAGGAATGCTGACCAGGTCACCCACTGACACCAATTGCACCTGAGCAGGCCCTCGTGGGCTCACGACACCAACTTCAGAGAAAACAGAGCGGATGAAATTTGCCAACAGAAGACAGGACTGTGGTCTTGGGCCAAGAGATAGACCTGGGTGACAGACCCTCCTCGTTTCACACACCCAGATGCACAGGTGCACTGAGAACTCCCGAGCACACCTTCTGAGCCTGGTCAGGGAAGATCTGGACTCAAGAGAAAAGAATGGCATTTCAGCCTCCACACAGGCCCTTTCCAACGAGCAAGTGACCCAAGCAGAGGGATGTCTGGGAGGGTGGGGACTGGGCAAGGGGCACCCAGGGGAGTCTGTGCTCCTAGATAGCATGCTGCCACCCTGCCTGGCCGGAAGCGTCTTGGCTGGGCACACTATGACGGTCCCGTGCCACTTCGCGAGGCATGGGGGAGAAAGGAGGTGTGGCCTGGCTGTGGGTCTGTGGGCCACCTTCTTTCCCCAGGGCACTGCTGTGGTGGGCCTCCAGCACCCTCTCCTTTGCTGGGTACTGTTCAGTGCTATGGGCCTGCCGGGCCTGACTGGGCAACTATTTCACAGAGGATGCCGAACAAAGGGGTGACATCAGTGACGACCCCAAGGTGGCAGCTTTTACCAGGATGCGTGGTCCAGCCCTGGGTGACTTAGGTGATCTGGGGAGGTGGCTGGCTTCCCCGTGGACTGTGCCTGAGGTCCATGTCCTCACCAAGGCTGGCCACATGTGGTCAAGGGGAAGCCAAATCAGCAGGGATCCAGATGGGCAGTGGATCTGCAGGCCCTGGTAGAGGCAGCACAGAGAGCGGGGGCCACAGCACTCCCCACCAAGGCTCCCTGGGGCAACAGGCCAAGGCAGAAACAGGGGCTGGGCAGAGCCACAGGAGGGAGGCAAGGAGACACCCCGAGCAACCGCCCCTGTTGGCTGGTGGGGGGTGTTGGGATGTAGTATAAAGAGAGTTCCATGCTGTCTGCTCGGGGGCTCCAGGAGGGACAGGGATCAGAACTCAGATGGGGTCCCCTCTACAGCCCTCTGCCCACCTCTGCTTCTGCATTGGGAGCACATCCAGGTCCTAACCCAGGGCTCCTGGGACGTGTGTGGGGGCAGGATAGGGAGCTGCCTTCTTGCGGGACCCACTACCCTCCCTAGGAGCCCGGACACTGGAAAGCCTGGCTCTCTGGGACCAGTCCAGCCCACACAGGGCTGGCTCTGTCAGTCCTAACCCCCACACCCCGGCTCCCTGACCCACCCACCTTGCTGCCAAGGCCTCCACTAGCCAGCCTCAGCCTGGCCCTGCGCCGTCTCGGGCATTCTGACGCTCTGGCTGCTCACGTTCCCGACTACCAGGGGGCCCAGGCCCAGGGGCCAGATGCCCAGGCCCATGCGTGTCTAACTAGCTCGGCCCCAGCAGCCCCTGTGGCAGGAGTGGTGGGAGCAACATGCTGAACCATGGGGACCAGAAACAGGAAGGCGCACCCATGTCCCTCACAGAGGTGACAGCAGAAAAGACTCAGAGTGCTGCTTCAGAGGGCTGGACGGCTCTGTCCTGTGGGGAGTTTTGTTACTTTTGGTAAATGGGAAGAGCACACCCAGACACACACAGTGTATGGACCACCCTTTGCTTCTTGTGGCTGGGCCCTGTGAAGCAGAGAGAGCAGGCCAGGGCCCGATGGACAGCCAGGTCTCAGGCACAGGGACCACGGCCTGAGGATGGCCCGAGCGGCAGCACCGACTGGGGCACCAAGGAGTGCGACAGAGCAGCGCCCGGGGACAGCATGACAGCGGGTCCAGTGCCCAAAGGCATGGGCTCCCCACACTTCCACCCTGCATCACCAAACCACAAGCAGGAGACCAACCTGCCTCGACCTCACCCTAAAGGACCCTGCAGTCACTCCAGTCACATTCTGTAGGCGCCTGGGGGAAGAGGGAAGGACCGGGGACACATCCCACCAATAAGCTCCCAAGAGTCCCTGCAGGGTCTCACCCAATCTAAGAAGGGGAAGAGGCTTCTCACATGGCCACGCGGCTCACCCTGATCTGCGGTGGTGCGCATGCTTCCCGGGAACGGGAAGGAAGCCACAGGGACGTCCCTGCACTGCCACCCGGCTGTGGGAAAGCCACTGAGGGCTGGTGGGGCCTGCCAGGTGCTCCTCTCCCCTCCACACCCAGTGGACAGGCCTAGACGAGGTCAGGAACACCTTCGAGGGAATAGCGGGCTCCACAGTTCCTGCAAGAAATCCTTCTGCTGAGCAGGGATGGTGGCTCCTCCCTGGGGCACAACCAAGGACACTGATCTACCCAGAGCCTCCCAGGAGTGGAGCAAGGAGTGGCAGATGGAGGAACCAGTGTCTTAGCCGTGGAAGGGCATGGCAGGCGCTTGGAACCAAGCAGGTGGCTTATGGGAGCACAGGGACGGGTGTGCGGGAGGGCACTTCCAGCAGGCACTGGGGCAAAGGCACACCCAGGACAGATGGCAGCACCAGAGACGAGGTGGGCGCCAGGCACCAACCAGCCGTCCCTGCACGACCGTGGGGAGAGCCCAGAGGCAGGCAGTCTAAGTGCGCGGCCCAGCTGGCCAATTGTGGGCGCGTCTTTTGGGCGAGTGGCACAGATGTGGTGGCCCGCACACATTGGTTCTGCCTAAGAAGCACCCGTCACGTGTAGCACCCATCAGTGTAAGAGCACCGTGAAGCGTGGTGCATAGCAAAGGGGCACGGGGCGGGGCTCCAGGCTCCAATCACAGTTGGTAAACAGTGAGCTGGGAGTGCTGCTCAGGCGGGGCAGGCTGGGGAAGCAGCCCGGGCGACCTTCCCATCAGGGTGTTGGCTTGGCGCCGCTGGCAGTCGGCCTGGGCAGACCCCAGAGCAGCGGTCTCTGGAAAGCTCAGAGGGCTCTGCTCTGAGCTGTGTGGGCCCCAGGCCCACACAGGGGGGTGTACAGGGAGAGGCGCAGCTTCTGCTCCAGCCTGCCTGCTCAGGGAGGGCAGGGCAGGCTGCGGCCTGGAGTCTGGAATCTGGGACAGCTAAGCAGTGGAAGTTCCGGAAGCCACTGATGAGCCTGGCTTCCCTGGCAAGCACAGGGGGTTGAGAGCCTGTAGACAGAGACCTAGCGGTGGAGAGATACGTCTGGTCAGACCATCACGTTCTAGAACCATGCCGGACACAACCCAGGGTGGAGAAGCAGCACGTCACATCTAAGGCACATGTACCGTATGCCACCATCTCTGAGCAAAGGCGTTGCTTTCGGAGATCACTCACCGAGCGCAGCAGTGTGACAAGACGAAGGACACCTGCAAGGGCCTCCTGCAGCACAGCCACCTGCCCACCCCCGACGCGACGCTGGAGACAAGGCGGCGCTGTCAGCAATGGAGAGCTTGTCTGAACCGGGGCAGAATCTCAAAAGCCTACAGGATTTTGTTTAGAACTCCAAAGTTCAACTAATGCCCTATTTTAGGGTGAAAACAATTATAAATCTGAAAATGATGCACAGCATCCATGAGCAATGTTCCTTTCATAGTAATTTTGAAGTAGTGTCATTAACTACGACAGATATTGAAGGTTTACATTTCTAACGAGAAATAGCAACAGATTGAATGTTCTCTTTCCTATCACAAGTGATAACCAGTGTTAGTTTACATTTTCTTCCAAGAAATATCAGTCTATCCACGTTTTAAAATAAAAGGTTTGCAGTAACAATTATTTGTAGAACTTTAAATTAAAAAATGATTTCGGAATTTAGAGACTTTAAAAAAAAGACCTAGCACTTCAGGGTCTTCTGACAAACAAATTATTAGAACAGAGACCAGATGAGGCCTTAAAAATAGACAATATACTATATTTGAAACAAGATTGCACTCTTGACTTTTAGGGTGAATATATCAGAACTGCATTATTATTTCATAAATTTTCCTTTTGCTGTTCATGCCGACAGGTCCAGCTGTCCCCACGTGCGTTTCCTCTTTTGGGTGTTCAAGTTTACGGAAGAAAAATGTTTCTTTTGTTAGCATATGTTTTCCACCTTACTTAACTAGATCTTTAAAAATGAAAATGAAACCCTCCTCTGACAGCAATATTTATCTCATTGAAGGATAAATAACTCTTCAGAGTGGAGTGTGGCTAGTCTGTTAGAAAACGCTGGAGTGTGTTCACGTGTGGTTCCTCCCGCCAGCCGTGCGTCCGCCTCCTGCTGCTTCCTGCGTCCCACCAGGTCCTTTTCTGAGTGCGAGGACCTCAGTGAGGACAGACTGGTTCAAAGCCCCCAGAGGAGTTACCTTCTGCTAAATCCACCTCCCCAGGTACTCATCAGGGATCAGGCAGATCCGAAGTATCCACTATGACTTTAATAAAAATCGTATCATCTTTAATATACGTCCCATTTTCTAGAACAGTTTGGGCCACGAAGACAGGGCAGCCAGAGGCAATATTCATCTCTCCGGTGGGCTTCTTGAAGCTGCTGCTGTTGGGGTCGGGCTTGAACGCATCTCCTAGATGGCGCCGAGAGGACCCCTGATCCATCAACATGAGCGTCACTTTCTGCTTAAATGGCCACGGCAGCAAAGCATCGTACTCTCCACGCATAATGACAAAAAACAGCGACAAGTGCGTCCCCTTCCCCATCCCATCTCCGTTCAGGTAGACCCTGGCACACATCTTATAGCCAAAATAGCCCGTGTAGAAGGGCTGGCTGTAGAGAGACAGGGTCTTCCCCATGACAGCCTCCTGCTTCCGGCGCTTGTAGTCCCGGATCTTCCAGATGAGCACGCCATTGTAGCTGGCGGTCTCCAGGACCTGGAACCGCAGGTCCATGTCAGCCAGGCGGATGTCATGCACGCTCAGCATCTGGTCGTGCCGGCTCAGCTGGGACTCCAGCAAGCCTGCTCGGGCCACGTGGGGATGAGACAGAGTATCAGGGGTCAGAGGCGACATCTAACCAACAACGGCTACATAAAAAAGGGGCACACACAGGGGCTGTCCCAGGACGTCTGGAAGGGCTCCACCCACCCCCAGTCGTCCCAGCAGATGAACTATCAGGCGGAAGTGGGAGTGAAGATGGGAGCCTAGGAAGGTGGCAGCCCCCAGGAGATGACCTAGGGCCTGCATGTCACAGGCACCTCGCTGCAGGTCAATGGTGAAGCCATCTTACTCGGACACTGCCTCCTTGCAGAAAGGCGCCCATGAAGGCAGGTGATGGCCACCTACCTGCCCACTAGCCAGAGGCCAACAGGGTCTGCACTCTTTCTGGATCTGAGATGCTCCCTCCACTCCAATCCTACTTGCACCATGATAACCCCATTCCTTCCCACCATTAATCTTCATGCAAACAGTCACAGTCCTCATTCAGGCCCAAGGCCACAGGCCACACATTTACTCAAGAGTGTCAGAAATGTTCGGGCTGGGTGTGCTGAGCCTCCTGTGTGTGGCTTCCGCTCCTGTCCCAGGCTTTCAGGAATGCAAGGTAGGCACACAAATGGCCTGGAGCACCCTGCCCAGCAGGCCTGGGCCTCCCTGTGGTGCCAGCCTCTCAGGGAGAGCTCTGCACTCTGTCACACTGGGCCTGGCACAGAGGGACAGGTCTAAGTGGGAAGTACCTGTCGCTACTAGAAAAATCTCCACAGGAAACTTCTCTTGCCTCCACACATGCATCCTCTGTAACCCGAGGAGCTGGAAGCAGCAGGTGCCAGCCAGGCCCAGCCCTCACCCCAAGCAGCTCAGGCCCTGGCCCAGCCCCTCACCTGTGTTCCGAGCTGCCTGCCCCGCACTCTTGTCCACACTCTCCAGCTCGGTCACACGGTTCTGAAGGGACTCCACGCTGCTCTTCATGCTGTCGGCCTCCTCCCAGTTCTGTCGGAAGGGACGGATCTCCTTGTCCAGCTCCTTCAGTTTCTCCGCCTGGCTGTCTATCACTCGCTTCCAGACCAAGGATAGGAAAAGGCAAACAACAGTCACAACTCACAGGACGCGCCTTGTGACAGCAGACGCGCACAGTGTCCTCGGCGTGCAGCACGCACCACCAGGGGAAGTCAGGAAGAGCAGTGAGGGCAGGTGGTCAGTGAATGGGGATTCTTCCCAGAGGCTGTGTACTCTGGCCTGCCTTGCCCACAGTGGCCACTGTCCCCTCCAGGCCAGGCCTCAGTGGCCCCCCAGCTCTGTGCTGAGACCCCTGGATATGAGCCTGCCTGTATTCTCACCCGCTTCCCACTGGCTTCCCACAGGCCAGCAGCACCTCCATGCGCTGGCCAGGCCGCCAGGGTCACTCACCTGCACCCACACGTAGCCAGGGTCTCATGTGCCTAGAGGCCCTGCTCCCAAGAGGCCTCAGGTTTGGGAGAGTGGAGTCATGCCTGTGTGGCCCCATCTTTCTTTTGTGTGTCTATTCTGCTACCTGGTCCAGGACACAAGTGCCACCCTGTTTCTGTGGCTACAGATGCAGCTTCAGAACTGCATGTGGGTCCTGGGAGGGAGGACCACTCAGGACCCCTAGGACCTCCCCCAGAGAGCTAGCCGCTCTGCTCAGGGCTGGCAACAGAACAGGCCAGCAGTGGGCCTCAGGTCCAGGGCGAAGCCAAGGGGGCAGCGCCTATGAGAGGTGTCCTCCTCCACCTGCTTCACACTGGGGACGGGGCGGGGCGGGGCGCAGAGCCTGCCTACAGACACCAGCTGCCTGGGCCTGAGCTCATGCTGTCTTAAGTACCTCAGAAAACCCTGCTTCAGAAGCAGACGGCTCTACAGTGGTCATGGGAGGGATAGGAATCCTGGTCCAGCTGTGGTGGCCCAGGGTTTTAAAGGAGTGTTTACTTGTTAATTGGAGCCAGAGACTGAAAGGTTGCACTTTTGAAAAGCACTTGCATTTTGAAGCCAGCTCAGGGAGGCTGGGCCCTGGCCCACAACTTCACTTCTCCTTTTGGAAGTCTATTTCTGAAACTCCAGGTTTCAGCACCTTTGACAGCCATGTCACCAGCCTTTAAGGAACAAGTGTGGCAGGTCTGGGGTACCTTTCTGGGGTGCTGTTCTTCCTGCTCCTTCCAAGAAACCTGGTATTAGCTGACATTTATAATAGTGAGAATGGTGTCTCTAAAAAACACCCCTTGTTAGGTCGATGTCACTTTAAACAAGTACCTATGGCCAAAGTAACAGTTAATTAGTTCAGGAGGTCTGTTTTTCTGGGACCAATCTATTGACATTAATGAATGGCCACACACTTGGGATGAATGGTTCTCACACTTGGGATGGATGAGAGCTCTTGTGCGTTCTTCCTACTGCTAATAAACTAAGCTCGTGTGGATACTGATGAGACACAGACCTAACACAGCCTGAGTGACACTGTTTTGTAACTTAGTGCACTCAGGAGGGAACCCTGAGTTGCAGGATGGCCTGGGACAAGCCACTTGTCACTTTAAGCCTCATGCTTCTAAGCTGCTTCAACCTCAAACTGGTGCCCTTCAGGGGGTAGTGGCAGGAGGGTCCCTGATACTGTCCGATGCCAGGCCTGATCTCGAGAAGGGGACTCTGGGGTTTGACTGTGGGACATCCTGTCAGCAGTGAGGCTCCCCACACAGCAGGGGACACTGATCCAGAGCGTGGGGCACCCATGTTGGGGCAGGAGAAGGGCACCCATGCTGTGCACACACATGGTCCACACGAGCAAGGCTCAACTAAGTAACCTAGGCATTTCCACATCCAAAGGGAAAATGTTCTGTTTTTAAGTCAGAACTTTCATTTTTTAATTGGCACAGTCTCAAAGCAGAACACAGATCTGAATCAAGTTTTCTCTATAGAACACAGCAAAGCAAAGAGACTTCGCTCTTTAAGCGCCATGGTCCACAATCAGCTACTGCAGTGTTTTTATAAATATAAATCTTAAATGCATATGTGAAATTTCATTGGAGGAAGAGTACAGAGCCGGCACAGTGGCACACGCCTATAATCCCAGCGGCTCATGAGGCTGAGGCAGGAGGATCACAAGTTCAAAGCCAGTTTCAGCAATAGCAAGGTGCTAAGCAACTCAGTGAGACCCTGTCTCTAAATAAAACACAAAATAGGGCTGGGGATGTGGTTCAGGTCAGTGCCCCTGAGTTCAATCCCTGGTGCCCTGCCCACCAACAAAAAAAAAGAACAAGAGTGCAGAAGCTGAGATAAGTAGTGTGGCTGCACAATCCATGGACAAGCTTTCAAAGACTTGCTGACCAGCTCCATGCACACACATTTTGGGGCTGCAGCCACTGTTCCTGGCTGTCCTTCTTATTCTAGGTCACTGGGACCTGAGAACATGACCCTGCACAGAGACACAGCATGGTGATGCCCAAGTGCTCAACTGAGCTGTGGACTGGGCATGGTCAGTGCTGGCTTGGGCCCTGCTGATCCACTGGCTTCAAGAACCACAAGTTGAGTGCCACTGGCAGCCAGAGGGCATGGTCAGGCTCACATGTCCATAGTCATCTCTTCTGAAGACAGGGTTGCTCACTATGTTGCTCAGGTTGGCTTCGAACTCCTGGGATGAAGCAATCCATCTGTCTCAGCCTCCCAAGTAGATGGGATTTAAGAAAAATAGGCTCTAGGGCTGGGGCTATAGCTCAGGGGCAGAGCTCTTACCTAGCATGTGTGAGGCACTGGGTTCGATCCTTAGCACCACATAAAAATACATAAAATAGGATTGGGGATATAGCTCAGTTGGTAGACTGCTTGCCTTGCATGCACAAAGCCCTGGGTTCAATCTCCAGCAACCCCCCTAAATAAATAAATAAATAAATAACATGCTGTCCCTATAACTACAAAAAAAATGTTTAAAAAGAAAAATGGCTCTTTACATTCCTGTTAAGAAACACCTTCTTGGTATACCCAAAGGACCAAAAAACAGCATACTATAGGGACACAGCCACATCAATGTTTATAGCAGTACAATTCACAATAGCTAAACCATGGAGCCAACCTAGATGTCCTTCAGTGGATGAATGGATAAAAAAAAATGTGGCATTTATACACAATGGAATATTACTGAGCAATAAAAAAGAACAAAATCATGGCATTTGTAGGTAAGTGGATGGCATTAGAGAAGATTATGCTAAGTGAAGTTAGCCAATCTCAAAAAAACAAATGCCGAAAGTTTTCTCTGATATAAGGGGGGTGACTCAAAGTGGGGTAGGGAGGGAGAGCATGGGAAAAAGATTATTTCTAGATAGGGAAGGGGGTGAGAGGGAAAAGGGAAATAGCAAGGATGGGGGAATCTGATGGTCATCATTATACAAAATACATGTACTAAGATGTGAATTTGGTGTCAACATACCTTATATACAAACAGAGACATGAAAAACTGTGCTATATGAGTGTATTAAGAATTTTAAGGGGCTGGGGATATGGCTCAAGCGGTAGCGCGCTCGCCTGGCATGCGTGCGGCCCAGGTTCGATCCTCAGCACCACATACCAACAAAGATGTTGTGTCCACCGAGAACTAAAAAATAAATATTAAAAAATTCTCTCTCTCTCTCTCCTCTCTCACTCTCTCTTAGAAAAAAAAAAAAAGAGCTAGTGTGTGACTGTGGAGACAGATAATTTCAGTTCTTCTACTTTCTGACTGTGTGACCTTGGTAAAGTCTCCTAACATCTTATGATGTAATTACTTCACCCATAAATAAAAGAATAACAGTACAAAAAAAAAAAAAAACACTTTTGTGTGTTAAATGTGTACTCTTTCTATGCATAGAATCTTTCATTTGAAAAATGTTACTTTCATTTGACCAACATTGAAGAAAATCCATACTCATATAATTTTTTATATGCAATAAATCATGTTTCTATCTAATAAGTCTATGAGATTAAGAAGACAATTTTCCAATAAAGTAATAACCAAAAATAAACAAACAAAGAAATAAAAGAAACACCTTCTTGGCACCAGGCATAGTGGTTGGTGCACACCTGTAATCCCAGCAGGTCAGGAGGCTGAGGCAGGAAGATTCAAGTTCAAAGCCAGCCTCAGCAAGTTAGCGAGACCTTGCCTTAAAAAAAGAAAAAGGGTGGGGGGGCGGCTGGGGACTTAGTGGTAGAGCACACCTTGGTTCAATACCTAGTACCAATAAAACAAAACCAAACCTGTCATACCTTCCTGGACCAGCAAAAGCACACACACTCTTCACTTCCACTCTGTAACACCTCAGCCTGCGTCCCTGTCCCCACAGTCTAGAAACGAGGCCCTGGACTCCATCTGCACACCTACCGTCTTTGGATAATCAGACAAGAAAAGTGATGATACAGAGTGAGGGGGACTGCGGTCACCAAGGGGGTCCATGTGCAGGGCTGAGGAACCCTGAGGAAGGCAGGGGAGAGGTGGAATTGACACTGGCATGGGAGGTGTTGGAGGAAGTGCTGGAGTAGACCAGGGAAGGCAGGTGGGCAGAGTGGCTCCCCCAGGTGGGTGTGGAGCCTCTCAAGGTGCGACCATTAGGCCACTTGCACTAACAAGCATGGGACAAAGTTGGAGGTGGTCAGTCACGTGAGTGCAGGGCCCAGCAAAGAGCTTAAGGTAACTGTGCTGGGGCAGCCAGAGGGTGGGGGGTCTGGAGATGCGGGCGACTCAGCTGTGTCCATGCCCCTGGGCACTTGGGGTCATGTGTGTCTTGGAGGCAGGAAGAGGCCAGAGCAGCCCTCCCATCACAAGACGGAGCTGCCAGACCCACAGGGATTCTACAGGCAGGACTTCACCTGGCACAGCGCTGGTGGCTGCTGACCTGGGTGATGCTAGCTAATGGCAGTCACCTCTGGGAACCTGTGCCTTCTTGCCCCTTGTTCCTGTGTCTGAGGGAATTGTGGTGCTGGGTCCAACCAGAGTCCTGTCTTCAAATATGATCTTGCCTCCCTGTGCTTCTCTCTCCACGGAGAAGAGAGCTGGCCCACTCACTAAAGGTCCAGACAACGCAGACAGCTGCTGTCCCTCCATCTTTACTTCTGGGTGCCACCCACCCCCATCTTTTTGACCTACAACCTGTTGATTTATTCAATTACAAAAATTTTAAAATAGAGTGGTAAGACAGCATTAAAAGTACAGTAAGTAAAAACCTCTCCAGTTGGAAGAGGCAGACCTGAACAAAGAGGCCTGAGGCCGCGGGCAGGGCAGACTTGCTGCAGGTGGTGAAGTCCTGCGTGACTTCTCTCTCTGCCTGGACACTGCCTCGTGTGACTCTCCAGCGTAACATCCCAGACCAAGTACAACAACTGCACTGCCAACAGCTGGGCCTGCTCCCCAGGCAGTGCAGGTGAGGGTGGCCAAGTCCCTGTGGCTGTGGCTCCACCAGCCACTTGGGCAGTCCTGCCAACAGCCCACATTAGTGGGCGCTTGGCAAAGTGCAGGCCCACCCAGGCTTTTGCCAGTCTGGTCAGACGCTGTCCTGTTCTGCTCAACTCAGCACTCACACCTGGCACCTCTGTGAAGGCCACCTAGTATTCCATTGTGCCTTGACCTTGTCTCCCCGGGCAACCGCAAAGTTCAATACAATTATTTATTTTTTTTTTAAGATTTTTTTTTTTAAAGAGAGAGTGAGAGAGGAGAGAGAGTGAGAGAGAGAATTTTTTTTTTATATTTATTTTTTAGTTCTCGGCGGACACAACATCTTTGTTGGTATGTGGTGCTGAGGATCGAACCCGGGCCGCACGCATGCCAGACGAGTGCGCTACCGCTTGAGCCATATCCCCAGCCCTCAATACAATTATAATAAATTTAATAAATCCCCAAATCATTCATGGGACTATGATTAATCTCCAGCGTCAAATGGGAGGATAGTCATTCCCAGCAATGCCATGACTTGGTATTCTTAGAAATATTTCCTTTTCCTTGGAATTTAAGGAAATACATTTTCCTACAAGCACTAAAACTACTCCAGCAACAGGAGCCATTCCCCTGGGCCTGTGTGATACCACGAGTCTTACTACAGCACATGGATGCTATAAGTGGTGTGCAGAGGGGCTGGGGATGTGGCTCAAGCGGTAGCGCGCTCGCCTGGCACGCGTGCGGCCCGGGTTCGATCCTCAGCACTACATACCAACAAAGATGTTATGTCCTCTGAGAACTAAAAAAAAATAAATATTAAAAATTCTCTCTTTAAAAAAAAAAAAATAAGTGGTGTGCAGAGCTAAGTGCAGGGGCTCAGCCTGGGATCCCAGTGGCTCAGGAGGCTGAGGTAGGAAGATCCCAAGTTTGAGTCCAGCTTGGCAACTTAGAGAGGGCCTAAGCAACTTAGATTCTGTCTCAAAATAAAAACCTCAAAAGGCTGTGGATATGGGGTCAGTGGTAGAGCATTCCTGGATTCAATCTCCAGTCCAATTAAAAAAAAAAAAAAAAAGTCACGCACAGAGAGTATCTAAAGGGCGCTCTGTTTACGAGTGAGTACTAGCATTTTCATCAGGCTCATTTATACAGTCACTTGGTTCAGAGCGCAAAGGGTTATCTGTTGTTTTGGGGGTACCTCAGGATTACTGTGATGAAATAAAGTCAGATAAGTATATGTTGCTAGAAAACTTGGAACAAAGATGTTTGGCTTGTTTCACTCTAGGAAGTGAAAATGCATGCAGGACTCATAAATGATATGAAATCTTAATAGTAATAACAATGGCTAACTTTTTAAATGTGTAGTGTTAGGATCAAATCCAAGGCCTTGCCCAGGGTGTGTGGGCACTCTACCCCTGAGCTACACCCAAGCCAAAACATTTAGAACACAGGTGTTAAGTCTTGCTTTAACCGGAGTGGATTAAAGGCACAGAAGAGAAGCATCAGGCCAGCTCCCAGGGCTGGACCCCACGCTGATGCAGGAGCCCTCCCTGAGTCTTTACCTGAGCAAGAGAAACTTGGCATTTTCTGTTTTGTCTCATTTCACTTAAGCAGAGGCTTAAGGCTGGGATCTCAGCCCACACTGAGAAACCCAAAGAAAAACACAGATTGCTCCCCTGCCCTCTTGTCTGGTCAATCTAGTCACTTACCTGTAAATGAAGTATTTTGGATTCATTATTCCGAAGCATTTCCTTTTGTCTCTCAATTTCAATTTCAAAGCTACATATCTGATTGTGCAAACTTTGTATGCTCTTGTTTTTTTCTACGCTTTCATTCTGCAGCAAGGAAACCTGAAAAAGAATTTCTTCAATTAATGTAACAAAAAGTGGTTTGGACACTAATTAACAACAGTGATAATGAAGGTAATTAACTTTTCACAGTACAGGCCTTCTACTGGTGCACTGAAAGGAGTTCCAGGAGAACAAATCCCTCCACACAAAAGACGTGAGTGCAGGGAGCTGTGTGGGGACCCTCCCCCAGCAGTAAGGGTGGGGCGCAGTGTGGCAGAGTGCTGGATCCAGAGTTAATAGGGTGGCTTTTGAGGATCTGCCGGAAACCACTAGCCTTTCACCAGAGCAGCTTTTAAAATTGGACCAGGAAACACAGTAAGAAACAGTCTTACATTTTGCCCATTTGCACCAATACTGTGTGCACACCTGAAAAATGGGTTTCACAAAACCAGCCTTGCCTGAACAATCTATAATGCAGGGCTGGGGCTATAGCCCAGCGGTAGAGTGCTCCCCTAGCACGTGTGAGGCTCTGAGTCTGAATCACAGCACCACATAAAAAAATAAAGGTATTGATAACTACAACTAAAAAATAAATACTAAAATAAATAAGTAAAACAAAGGTATTGTGTCCAACTATAATTAAAAAAAAAAAAAAGATCTATAATGCACCTTGGCATTTTCTGTTTTGTCTCACTTCACTTCAGGCTGCCGCCAAGGGCATCATGCTGAGTGAGACCCACTGCCATGTGGAGCCTGGAAGACTGAAAGGGCAGGAGGTGCTGGTCACAGGCTCAGTTCCAGTAGGAAGAGCACCTGAGATGCTGACCGTGGGACCAGGACACCCACACTCCAGGACAGCTAGCAGAGCAGACTCCACGTTCATTCCACAAGAATCCAGGGACGTGACAGACGTGCTGACTGGCTGGTGTGGCCGTCCCTAGGTACACACTGCACCCCACAGCAGTACCTTAGAGGTACCCATGGGCCACTCCTGCACTCTGGACGCCCCAACGTGATGACAATGAAAAGCCACACAGGGCGACAGCTCACCACAGACCAACTCACTAACCCAACAGAGAGCAGGCACAGAACCATCAGTCACCCACCACAGTCACAGGAGGGGCAGCATCTCCAAGTCTACCTGTGACCTCTTCAAAATCTCCCTAAAGAACAATTAGAACTGCCCAAAGGCGAAGTTTATACCTGGTCTCAATAGGCCCTGAGATGAGGGGTCTATGAGGACAGCTCCCACAGGTTTCTCCACAAAGGGTACCCAGGCCCCCAGGAAAAAGCTCCTGGTCACGGCCTGTCACAAGGCACCTCCAGCCAGCCCAGCAGGGTGCTGTCACCCAGCAGCCCTTGGGCCCCAGGAGGGGTCTGAATCCCACAACTCATGCATGACTGAACTGCAGTGAAGAGCTCCCTGAAGCCCCCCAGGCCTGGCCCGAGCTCAGCTTAGGACAAATGGGGTACGACAAGAACTGACTCCTGATGCTGTCCACTTAAAGAGTAGCAGGCCTACAAAACTGAGGGTCCTTTAAGGAAAGAAGCACCTTTGGAGATAACCACAGCCTATTTAATGTTAAAGCAAACTTGCATTTACTCAGGCGTACAAGACTTGCAATGTCCATAAGCAAAACATGACTTCACTTCCCTAGGATCTTACTCAGCAAGAATTAACTTTCCTTCCTAAACACACAGGATCTCAGACGTCATAGACACCTGCAGTGATCAGGGTGCGAACTGCAGATGGGGGCACTCGTGGGGCCACAGAGCAGGCTGGCCTCTTCTGAAGTTATGACGCACTCTTTCCCATCTGGTGGAGACAAACTGAATTCCAGACTGTTTATTCTCACCAAAGAGACATTATGTATGCCAACTTTTGACAAAAATTTCAGTGGTATCTCCAAAAATAATGACTTTTGTTTTTTCCTGCAAAAAGTCAAGTACTTGAATAGGAGTTGAAGTAACTTACAGTGGTGAACACATGTCATGCTACACTAAGCTCTCGATTTCTCCCATGTAGGGACTTCCCTCATGTGCCTGCAGATCACTGTTTCTGCCCATCTCTGAGGCAGCTGTCGTCTGCAGGAGGTGAGGGGCCGGTGTTTCCAGGAAGCACCATGGGTACACCAGTCAGTGAGAATCACGTGCCCTCCCCTGAATTGAGCTGCAGTGGGGTGCTCTCCACTTCCCTTTCATTTCAGCTTTCTTGAGATACAACATGGATACTTAAAAAGGTCCAGATTTTACAACGTTTGCTTTAGTTTGACCATGAATGTGAAGATCCACCCCCCATTTGAACCAACTCAAACATTTTCTGTTTTCTATTGCGACGAACAAAATAAACCTAAGAGTTCCAACAGAATAATTCTATAATGACAAATAATTCCTATTTTAGGAAAATGCAAATATCTTTATTCTAGTCCATCCTTTCCTTTCAGATCTAGGGAAGGGCAAGCAGGAACAAGGCTCAGCCACTCCAAATGCCAGGGCAGGGCCAGAAAGAGACAAATCCTTGAGCAACACCCAAGGGGGTGGCATGTCAAGCATCTCAGCAGCAATGCACTCTATGCATCCTGTGCCCTTAGGACTGTCACCGTGCCTTGGCAGGCATTTATTTAAACACGAGGCCTTTACAGAGTAAGGCTGCTGCATGGTGGGTATAAGCAGTGGGAGTTGTGTCCTGGGGTTCCCAATGGTGCAAAATCATCACTCTGGGTAGGAGGCAGTGGTGCACGTTGTAACCCCAGCAGCTTGGGAGTCTGAGCCAGGAGGAACGCAAGTTCAAGGCCAGCCTGCAGCTGGGGAGATGCTATCTCAAGCCATTCACTTCAAATGAAGGAAGGTAAGGTGGAGTGAAGGGCGGGGCTGGCACACCCTGCGTGCAGCCTGGAAGGTGATGGGGTGATACCTCCCGTAGTATCCTGGATAAACCACAGGCCCAGACCCGCTGGGCACAACAGTAACGAATGAATTCTTAAAATGAAAGGAAGAGCCTCTGAGATGAGAAGTAGCAACTATGAGAGACAAGCTTCCCTGACTTATGCCTGTGAGTTTTTTGTTGTGTGTGGTGCTGGGGAATGAACCAGTGCCTCATGCATGCCTGGTAAGTGCTCTACCCTTGAGCCATATCCCCAGCCCCTGTGCCTACAATTTTAAAAAAGCATAAACAGAAGGGATTTTTTCAAAAAGGTGAACCATCCATGAACTTGAAGCAAATCCTGTGCTGATGGGGAGATGGCCTCCGGCTCAGCTCCACGAGCTTCCTATTACTATTCCGTGGGCTTTCCTCCTCCCCTCACAAGTGACTGCACGCCACCGCTTACCGCCTCTCAGGTTCATGAGCATTCACATTAGCCAACTATTTTATGCCAGACTTCATGAAAATCTTCTGCTTTAGAATTTTAGACTCTGAAGTACATGTACATTAACACTGGAAACAAGATGTCCAATTCTTTATTGACCTTTAGAACACTCAAATGTCAACTCCACTGGCTATTCCAACTAATTTTGGTACCTTCCTACTGCAAGTTCTCCACAGATGTGTGACAAACACTGACTTAATCTCTTATTTTGGGGATTTTTTTTTTTTTTAATTTGGCAGTGCTGGAAATCAAATCCAGGGTCTCAGGCATACTAGGCAAATGCTCCACAATAGAGCCCCATCCCCAGCTTTGATTTTTGTAAGTAAGCCACAATGGGAGATCCCATAACAACATCTTCTTCATCAGTTCTTGAAGATTTCATCATCTTCTCCTGAAAATACAGCCCCCAAGAGAACACCACAGAGCAGACTCCACTAGGAAGGAGTGGCCCCAGGCCCCAGCCAAGACCAGCCTCTTGCAGACCGCATGGGAGGGTCTGTCAGCAGAGTGCTATGTGTAGCTGGAGCACCAGAGTTCAGGGTCAGCTGAGAAGGCCAACTGTAGAACTAGGAATGTAGCAATGCTTTTTACCTGTCGCTTAAAAAGACCCCGTTGTAACACATTTAACCTTGTAACATCCACATCAGGGCTGACAAACTGTTCTGCAGGGGCCAGGTATCAAGTGTCCTGGGTGACTGGGTCCACAAGGCTCAGCCTCATGGATCCACTTTGCATGCTCCGTGCCACAGCAACCCCAGGCAATTGCTATGCTCCAGGTTGGCCGCCTTTTGCCAAACCAGGGGGAGGGGGTATTGGAAGTCCTACCCTCTCTGTTCTAGATCAAGCACAGACAATCACAATGTGATATGAAATAAAGGCATCACATACTTGCTTCACCAGAAAAACAACAACCAAAAGACTCTGTAAGCTCAGGATCACCAAAGAGAATTCACTGGCAATCTCTTGATGCTGCTTCTTTTAACCAAAAACTATTAGTAACTCTGAAAAAGTTTTAATAATTTGAGGAAACCCTACCACCCAACAGAAGATGGGACCAGGGCCTACCTTCTTCTCCAGGGAGTTGCTCCACTCCTTCAGCAAGTTGACATGCTGCACGGCGGAGCTGGCCTCGTGCGCCTTGATCTGCTGGTTCGTCCCCTGTGAGAGCAAAGGCATGTTGTGTGAAGTAATCACCCCACTGCGAAAGGCAGATGACTGACATATGACTCCAGGAGCAGCATCACACACAGGGGGCTATTCATGTACAGCTGCCACAGAATCTGAGCCCCACGAGAGCCACGCCCAGGGCAGCCAGGCGAGCACGTGCAGCCAGGAGGCTGCAGCAGAGAGTGCCAGAACACACCGCACGCGGTGATGCAGGGCTGACTGCAAGCCCAGGCTCCTTCCTCAACCTCATCTGAGTGGCTTCTTATCAACAGTTCACACTGGTAATGTCAAAAAATTAAATTTTAAACTCATTCTTGTTCCTTTATAAATTGCCTTTCTCATAAAAAAAATAAAAGTAACATGGAAAATGTTCAGACACCTGAAGCTGCAGCGAGATGCTGCGGTGGCAATCCTGCAAAATGCAGCAAAGCGGGGTTCTGAACAACTTCCCTGGGTTCACTGATCAGCTCAAACACACTGCATCCAAAAAGGCACTGCTCCTCACCAGTCCAAGTCTAACTGGAAATTACATACAAAACATGAACAATCTACAGAGTACATAAGATGCAGACCATCTGAGAGTCAAGAAAAGGCACACTGAATAGTACTTTATATATTTAAGAAAATAATTGGCATGAAAATAGAATTTGTTTTGATATTGGAAAATCAAGAAGCCAGAGAAAACATTTTCATGATCTCCAAAACATATACTCTGTACATAGAATATCCATATATATATATTGATATAAGTTCTTCTCCATATCAACATATATATACACATACACAGAGAATGGATGGTACTACGTACGACATACAGGGGTCTCTCCTCAGAGCCTGAAGCAAGGGGCAGCTAGTCATTCTCACTCTCAGCTTCCTACTTCCTCAGAAAATACCCCGAGGCCAGTGTCTCTGTACCGACTTCATCATAATGTACTGGTGATACATAAGAGTAAATGTACAATACTTCCACTGTGATATATTTTGCCTTTTGACATTTTCATGAATATCATTTAAATGAAAACTTAGTCTTAATTCACTAGCAATCTCAGACATGTTAAAAAAAAAAGAGCCAGAAGCCCGCTGTGGGTTTCCTGCAGTGCACGTGTGGCAGCAACACTGTTTTCTGGGAGGCGTTTCCTACGGGCTGTGCTCAGTTTGGATCTGTCCTGGTGGGGGTCAGAGTCAGTACAGGTGTGTACTTGAATGCATCTAGGGACTAGTGTGTGATCCGTACAGCTGACTAATGGCACATGTGATGTGGAAACCACATCCATTTGATACTCGTTCATGTTCAACTGACTGCTAGAACTTCCACAGAACCCACCAAATGCCATTCCCATCTGTCCCGTCACTGGCTGGTTTCAGATGTGGTTCTCCTAATGCACTGACGCCCCCCTCAGCAGTGTCCACCTGAGGTCTCAGAACACCACCGACCAGGCAAGAGATACCCACGCCTGCTGCATGTGGCTTTTGTCACCCATGCAACAGGGCGTTTTCGTTTCATGACAAGGACCAAGAGTCCAGAACTTGCATGTTAAAATGTTAATTTAAGAACTTTCTCTCACGGCAGAATGTCAGTGACTGGAAGGACAAATGTCGGATACTGACCTGAAAAACGCAGCCATAGCGCTTAAAGCTACAGGTGCTGGGGGCATTGACACACTCTGACAAGTGTGCACTCAACTGTAACGGGAAAGAGACGTGAGTTGTGGCACAAACGTTTGCATGAAAATGCTTAAACACATTAGGGCCCAGAGAGTCTCTGGGCCATATTAAGAAGGCTGTTTTATCAGCTAAGGTGTGGACGCACCGTCTGTGCGCTACACTCCAGGCAGCAGATATATAGCATTGTCACGTGTATGCACATATACACACCAATATACAGAAATACATTCACTGTAACATTTCTTAAACTTGCAGTTTCTTTAGAACAAAATTGTTCAAAATGTGATATGCTGTCTGAAGTGCCAGAATTTAAAAAGGAAAGGAAAAAAAAAGTAAACTGAAATGCACATTTAAAGACTATAAACAAAAATTGCATGAAACACCAAAAAAAAAAAAAAAAAGAAAGAAAGAAAGAAAAAAGAAAGAAGGCATTCAGGATGCAACTGGGTCACACATCTAATATACAGTACACAAAATAAACCCATTCCAATGAAGCTCACACTGCACCATTACTGCAAGACTCGGGTAACTAGAGACGAGCTTCCCCACTGCCTGAAGACTGCTCCCTGGCATGGCCGGAAACTCACCAACTTTTCAAAAACCTCTAAGGCCATCTAAACAACATGAATCTTATGTTGTCATCTCTAACCAAAGGAAGGAAAAATTAGGAGGGGTTGGAAAGCTAATCCTGAAAGGAAAAAAAAAAAACAAAAAAAAAAACTCCCATTCAGCCCCAGTATTGGTGAGGCAGCTATTAAAAAGAACGTATTTGAAACTGTCTTATTTGTAAGACATAGACTTACGCACTAGGCCAATGCGACCAGGCCTGGAACGTGCTTTTCCGTATGCTGGCACCCCATGTTGTTATGTCAGGGGGTGCGAGTAGGGCCCAGGGCTCCTCGGTCCACCAGGACAAAGGCACACCAGGTGGATATTTTGGACAGGGAGGAAAATGGATCTCCACCTGCCATGTTCTCTGATGAGAGCTATAGAGGAAGGCCCCAGGAATGCTGGGAGGCCCATGTGGCTCCTGTTACCAACAAACGTGGAGAATGGTCTATGAGGCAGGCAGAGTCCTTGTGGTTAAGGATCACACCCTTGCCCTGGACCCAGCAGGAAGCCCTGGGCTGGACTTGGAGGGAAGCATCCAAAGGCACTGCACGTGGTGGGCATGGAGACACGCATGCGTAGGAGGCTGCTCTGGCAATGCTAGTTCAAACCTTAAAAGGTTCTTTCAGGGCCACTGATAGGATCAGGAACATACCCAGCTAGTGCTTCCAATGCTGACATCAGGGACACACTGCATCTGACAGGCTATCTTCAATGTACTACTATAAATTCAGTGTTGTATCTTTTCCTAAAATGGTTTTATTCATAGTATTCTGTGTCTCAGAGTCCTACAGACTTTACAGGAACTTTGAAACAGAGGCAAGAATAACAGCCCAACAGCTCTTTTCACCAGAAACCAAGAGAAATCCAAGTTCAAAGATTTTTTAGAAAAATAACTTAGAGGCAAAAGAGGCAATTTTTGACCCTTATTCAGAGAGCCCTGGGTGAAATTCAGAGAGTGCTCATAAAACCTTGGTTACTGTTTCAGCAGCACAGACTTTTCTCTATTAGTCTTAACAGAACTGTCCCATTGTGTATGTGATGCAAATGCACTTTACAGCTCCTCCCACAGGCACATTCGGAGGCCCAGAGACTTCTGTCACCAGGCAAGACCTTCACCCATCAAGGTCCTGGGAAAATGCAGCTTGGTTGAGTGTGGCTCTTGGGGTCTTCCCCACACTCTGTTCCCAGCCTTGCTTGGTAGGGACATATGCAGCTGCCCTCTCCTCCAGATCCAGTGGTAGGATTTCAGGCTGCTGGAAAAGGCTGCGTGAGCAGGCTGCTCCGATCAGAGACAGGGAGCCCAGGGAGGGGGTCATCTCTGAGGCTGCCAAGAGCAACCACCGGGATAGATCAGTCACATGCAAAAAATATTCACAATCCATGGAATTCTTCCATCTGGATATATCCTGATCAGATGAAGTTAACACAAAATCTACCTGTCTCAAAGAAGGCGCCATGGGCAGTGTGAGACGCACAGTCTGTGGGCAAGCTTCCACCCCACACTTTGTACCCAGGGCTGCCTCTGCCCAGTAGGGTGGTCAAAATGGCTCTGGAATGTCTCTAAGCTAATTTGCTTTCTAGGGATAATGTAATGATTCCCTATTTTGTAGTTTTAAACACAGTGCTTTTTGAAACTTCAAGTGCCACCTTTGCTTCCTTGTAGATGAAGCTTCCCATTCTCTCAATTCTTAATAAAACGTTAACCCTGAATTTACTTTCTGGGCTTTTCTTTCCTTGCTTTTCTGCCACATGTTCATTGAAGAGCAAAGACCTAACAAACCCCAGACTGGGCGGCACAGCTGTACCTTACCTCGCTCCTCAGAAGAGTCTGGACACTGCACTTATGAGGACAGGAGACCACCACGCAGGGACACTCAGTGTCTTCGTGTTTCTACAGAGTAGAACAAAGCACATCAGCCTTGAGACACACAGCCAGTCCTCCTTTAGGCCCCACCTCGATTCCTAGGTGGACACAAAGCACTTGTTCTGCTCAGTCCTCAGTCCTGGTGTGAGGTCTCAGGTCCCCAGGCACGGAGCAGACTCTGACAAGGAAAGGAAGCTTGTGGAAAACAACTACACAGGTGTTTTCCTACTGACAGCTCCCGTAGCAGTGTCCCCATGTCACACTGCTCCAGGCTCATGCAGCTCCACAAGTGGTGCCTGCGCATGCACCCTATTCAGCACCCGCCCCAGGCCTCAGCTTGGGGTCTGGACATGATGTTTCTCAGACATGTGGACATGGCATCACATCCTGGGTTCTAAGCTACTGTTCTGAAATATCACACAGATTTCCCTCAGTGTGTGGGAGAGATGGTCAATTCCAGCTTTGCCTTTCTCTGACTGGGGCACACTGCAGCTCTGCAGAGACTGAATGACGGTGCTTGTTAAACCTGATGCCAGGATACTTGCTGGACACCTGCCAGAGCACCTCCCCTAGGCACAGGAAGGGCAGGACTCTGCTGAGGATACCAAACCCAATGCACAACAAAAGCAGAGCCAGAGATGGAAGTGTCCTCTAAACAACACTGTTGAGCAAGGAACCCAGGCAGAGTTTCCGCAGCAGCCCTGGGCTCTGTGGTCCTCACAGGTCTGTGGGAGGCCTCCTTTGGCCTCAAAGTGCTGCTGTTATTTAGGTGCATGAATGGGGAGGGCACCTGTCCCAGCCTCAGTGTGTCAGAGCCAAGGAAGTGGCCCACACAAGGGAAGTATGTGCCTGGACCTAGGAGGCTCTGCTCCTCTGAGGAAGGCCTGGGCCAAGCAGCAGACTCAGCTTTATTTGGTGTGTTTCTAAGGCTCTTGACCCTCTGAGCATGCATGGTGGGCCTGCAGTGCAGAGGGGGAAACCCATGAGGTATAGGCTATTCTGCTCCTGATCCCGGGCCTTGAAGCCTGCAGAGTGCAAGTCCAACGCCATCCCAAGCTCATTAGTAGGCCTTAGTAGGGTAAAGCCTGAGTAGACTTTCCTCAGAGAGAGCACTGCATGGGGACCTCAGCACCAGGTTGAGGACACCCACGCTGCTGGCTGGGTGGACCCCAAGTTCCCAGAGACCTTGAGGTAAAGGCTTTTTGTGTATTCCAATGGTCTCACCAATATGATCTCAATCCTTCATAAGTAAACGGGGAGTGATCAGCCCACTTTCCCAGGGTGCTGAGGGCCAAATCAGTGCAGGCCTGCAGAGCTGAGTGCTGGCTCTGAAACAGGGTGAAGGCTCCACAGAGACTTGGCCCTCTCCCTGGACCTGGGGGCTCACAACCTGATTCACCCTGCTGGTGCCCAGATCACACAGGACGGTGCTGAGGGAAGTTTAGGGTGGTGCTAGGACAGAGTCTAAGGACAGCAGGGCTGGAGGCCAGAGGGGCAATACCTTGGCATACTTTTTAAAGTCTACGCTAGGCTATCTGCCAACTTCCAGATGCAGAACTGCGAGAGTAAATCACTGCTGTTTCAAGATCCCAACTCTGTAGTGATTTGCTACATTAGCCAAGTACTGCAAAGTAAAAAGACCTGTCAATCTTCTTTAATTTTGAGTACTCTTTGCATATTAATGAATCAGTCTTGTTTATAAAAGAAAATGCAACTTCGAGATGGACACCCATGAGGCCACCACCTAGGTAAAATATGTCCACCTTCCACCTCCCTGTTCCTCCTCCCCACCTCAGCCTCAATTTCCTCTAGGAGAGACCCTAGGCCACAAGCCTGCATTTTCTATCCTATTTCCTAGCAAAGTTTTGTTACACAAACAAGTTTTGTTACAAAACACTGCTTGATTTTGACTGTTTTTGAATCTTATTAAAATGGAACTCTGGACAGGAGTCCCATGTGGCGGGCTGTGTCCTGCTTCTGTGACTGACCCACAAACTGCACAGAGTTTGCAGGTCCCTGATGTCCACTGTCTCGTCGCATGCTGCACGGCTCTATGATGAAGCTGTGACACGTTTTCACTGCCTTGTCACACACTGCAGGGATCCCACACTGAGGTGCTCTCATCCTCTAGCAGGGGCTCAGCCTGCTACCGGATTCTGTTGCTCTGGTCACAGCTGGCCACACTTCCTGGTGTGCGTATGCAACAATCCTGTCTGTGTACCCAGGAAGGGCACTGCCAGCTGACTTAGTATGAATGTTCAACCTGATAAAACACTACCAGCTGCTTTCCAAAGTGGCCTTGCACAAACTGCCACCAGAATGTAATTATTTTTCCACACAACGAGGTCTTTACAATCCTGACTTTCCACAAATTAATTGAGCTGTTTAAAGACACATAATAGTTTCTAGAATAAGAGAACACAATTTTTCTGACACTTTAAATCGCGCTGATTAAATATGGCAAATAAAGGGCTGAGGATATAGCTTAGTTAGTACAATGCCTGCCTCGCATGCACAAAGCCCTGGGTTAGATCCCCAGTACCACACACACACACATAAAAAGGCAAATAAAATTTGGAAATAGGGGGCTGAGGTTGTGGCTCAGTAGTAGTGCGCTCGCCTAGCACGTTCAAGGCACTGGGTTCGATCCTCAGCACCCCATAAAAATAAAAACAAATAAAAATAAAGGTACTGTATCCAACTACAACTAAAAAAAAAAAACTTGGAAATAGCTGATACCCTGTCCCACAGTTTAAACATAGAACAGAAATCCTCAGAACACTGCAATGATCCAGAGCTTCAATGCTTTACTGATGCATACTGGGCCAACATTTGATATAGTTACATACCACAAAAAGGAAACAGAGCCAGGTGTGGTGGCACGTGCCTGTAATCTTAATGACTCAGGAGGCCGAGGCAGGAGGACTATAAATTTAAGGCAATTTAGCAAGACCCTATTTCAAAATAAAATAAAGGGCTGGGGTTACTTCTCAGTGACAGAGTGCCCCTGGGTTCAGTCTCCAGGATTACTTCAAAACAAACAAAAACAGGAAATAGGATGGCTGAGGCTTTCTGTCTGTATACATTAGATAGCTGCTCTTTTTAAAAATAGACTTAAGGCCTGAGAGGATGAGATTAAATGTGTTAGAGGATGAGATTAAGAGTGTTAGAGTGGAAAGACCAAAGGATCCAGGAATCCAGTCAGGCCACTGAAGGGAGAGGAGGCCCAGGGCAAGCCCCAACACCTTCCTAGCATGTGAAAAAGTCCCTGTGCACAGTACTGCCCAGGTGCAGGAAGGGCGGGCACCCGCAGTGACCTGGAACACATGGGCTCCTCAGAACCTTTACTGGCTCAGGGGAAGCCTGGCAGACTTGGAGATGGACTCTAGGACCCATGCTGCTGAAACAGCACGCGACCTTCCATCACAAGAGAGTACTAAGACCGCTGTCACCTCTTCACATAATTCAGGCCCGTCATGCTAACCATCGCTCCACGCCTGATCACCCTGTCTGTGGCTGATGAATTCAAGAGCCAGGTCAAAACACATGCCACCTGCTCACTGAAGCCCTCCTTCCCTGTCGGGTATAGTCATGGTGCTACCCTTGCTAGGGGAACCAAAGAGTGTCCTTGGCCGTCTGCCTCCCAGAGCGCATCCAGAAGGAGTAAGACTATCAATTATTCTCACGTATGACCCAACGGAGGAACACAGGGTGTGGGCCCCAGACAGGCCCTCCAGGGAATCGGGGATTGAGCCCAGGGGCATTTACCACTGAGCCACATCTCCAGCCCCACCCCCAACTATTTCTGTATTTATATTTACAGATAGGGTCTCGTTGAGTTGCTTAGGGCCTCACTAAGTTGCTGAGGCTGGCTTTGATCGTGTGATTCTCCTGCCTCTGCCTCTCGAGCCACTGGAATTACAGGCATGGGTCACTGTGCCCGGATGCCATGCTAGATCTTAGCAGCTGATGTCGCCTTGTCTGTGCCCATTCAGTTACATATTTGGTGTTTAACTGACAGGCTCTACAATTCCTTCTCAAACAAAAATTAATTGCTGGATTCTGTGTTCCAAATAATTGATTTTTGCAAGAAGCCAAGTGTAACTTCAATAGCAATATATTAACAAGTGTAAGGCCTGAGGTGCTATTCATTAGGTACGTCTCACTCACTGGAAGGTCACTCTTGGAGGAACTGCTCGCTTACAACAAGTAATACTGCTATTTCCCAACTTGCCTAAACATTCTCAGTAACTGGGAAATCTATGGTATCCCATAAAAGAAAAAGAATTCCCAGTGCAGGAGAGGCCGAGGCCCAGGATGGTGACAGGAGGTAAATTACACACAGATGGTAAAGCAGAACACATTTCATTTTATAGGGAAAAATCTAGGGCAAGAAAACTTTCTCTAAGTTATAGCTATTGAGTGCTCAAAAATATTCACACAACAAGCTCTCTGGGGGCCCTCATACCCTGGCCACAGCTTCCTCTGCCTTGGGGATGCCACTCTACCCTTCCTTAAGTCTACTCTTCTGCTGATGACCACCCCTCGTTGACAATCTGGAAGGTGTGCCCAGGCCTCTGTGAACTCTGGCTCTACTCACAGTGCCACAGCCGCAAGGAGCACCAATCACAAGTCGTAGCCTGGATCATTTCACTCCAATGCTCTGCCCCCGAGCCTACTACCTCTATCGCACTGCAGTCAAGGGACACCCCAGTCCACTAGCTGATCCTGCCACAAGGGCTGGCCTCATCCTTGCCCCAAACTCAGCTAAGCCATTGGCTGATCCTATTGCCCCACCTTCAAGACATACTGCAGTACCACTGTGCCCCTACTGCCTGCACACCTGCCTCCCCAGCTCAAGGCAACCCTGTGCCTTTCCCTCATCCTGGTGTTCCATGCAGTTCCTGAAACCCACTTGCCATCTCAGATTCAGACCCCAGTGCTCCCAAGCAGGCCTCTCTACACAAACCACCCAACTGCCTGGGAAGCCAGCCCTCGCCATCCCTGGGCTGACGCCAGGTAAGCTGCCTTCACAGTTGTGTATTATTATCTCTTCAAACAAGAGGGTGAGCTGCCTGAGGATGCACTGTCTCTTGGAAGGGTCCTGGCAAACCATGGGCACACAGCAAGCCTTTGCTCAGTGAATGGACAGATTTAAAGTCTATCCTCCCCACTCAACAGCTCTCCTTTCTCTTTAATTTATACAAAAGTGACATGATTCCAGCACACAGTACAGAATCATGCCAAAACAACCAGAGCAGGAAAACATTTTAAATTCTCCTCTCTCCAAAGCAGATAGCTGAGCTTCAGCACTGCAGGACAAACCAGCCTGCTGTGAGGAATGGTTATGTCATGCAGCTGTGAAAAGATGAGCACCCCATCACAATGTTGAGGCCTTTCTCTAAGACACATTACAAATTCTACTGTTTTTGAACAATCATTCTGCATATTTTTGATACCCCAAATGATATTCAATTAAGGCAATAAAAATGTTAAATATATAAATCAAAATAGGCAAAACAAATATAGCTTTACTCTGAAATAAAGTTAAATGAAAAGTGCTATCTAGTCCTCCTCACTCTCTAAGGCCATCAGAATCATCTTTTAGAAAGCATTCTGCAGGGGGTGTGTCTGAACATACAGCGGGGAGAAACCAGCAATGCTGGGCTGTGAATGAACCATTTTGTCCCAAGTTTTAAGCTGGGTAACACTCTTTACAGTCTTCACGCACCTGCAGTGTGACCATCGGGACTTGGCTTTTGCAGTGATTACACGTGGCCTCACGGTATTTACATGCCTTTTCCACGTGATCGCGCAGGTCTTTTCTCAAGACTTTTTCTTTACAGTCGGCACGGACACAGGGAAGTTCCTCAAACTGGCAGTCATTTTTTAGATGCACCTGTAGGACAAACCACTCAAAAATTCTTAACTGGCAAAAAAAAAAAAAAAAAAAAATCAGTCTGAAATGCAGATTCTAACCTCTATGCAATGAAAACTCACAGAAAGCACCTTCGGCTCTTCAGGGTTAGTGGTGGCACTAACTGTCACTGAGGCACTCACTATGCTCAGGGTTCCTCTACATGCTGTGGAAGAGAGTTGACGCTTCCTCCCAGACAGAGATGGTTGGGTACCAGCTAAGAACTTCCCTTTATTTCAATCCAAACATCCTCCCAGGATGAAACAGGATACTAATTTTAAAAAGAACATGGAGGACTGGTGTTGTAGCTCAGTGGTAGAGCACTTGCCTAGCACGTGTGAGGCACTGGGCTGGATCCTCCACACTACAAAAAATAAACAAACAAAATAAAGGTATTGTGTCCACCTACAACTTAAAAAAAGTTAAAAAAAAAAAAAAAAAAAAGAACACGGAAAAAATCCATGTGGAATTTCATTATGAAAAAAGGTTTCATGTGACTTGCAAAATTAAAATCCAACCTAAATCCTCCTGCTAGGGCAGGAGGATTCCAAGTTTGAGGCCAGCCTTACCATCTTTAGCAAGACTCAGTCTCAAAATAAAAAATAAAAAGGGAGGGGACAGAGCTCAGTGGTAGAGCACCCATGGGCTTAATTTCTGGTACCACCAAAAAAAAAAAAAAAAAAAATCCAACTCAGGCTTTCAGGTTTCTCTCTATTCTAATTAAAGTAGGCATGCCAACAACTCTACCAATGGTATCATAAAAATAACACTGTATACCCCAGAGGTCAGACCATTTTCCTAGAGACTGTGTGTTTTAATACATGTTTATGGTACAAAGTATTGGGACATTTTCATCCATGCATATATTATGGTTTTTTAAAAAAATATTCTTTAGTTGTCAGTAAATCTTCTCACATATGCCAGGCAAGTGCTCTACCACTGAACCACAGCTCCAGTCCGCCCATATCACTCCTGATCATCATCCACCTTTCTTCTATCCTCCCCAAGACAGTGATTTAAAAACTTTTATTTGTTTATTTTTTGCTACTGGCAACTGAACCCAGGGGAGCTCTACCACTGAACCACATTCCCAGCCCTTTTTATATTTTATTTAGAGACAGGGTCTCGCTAAGTTACTTAGGGTCTCAATAAGTCCCTGAGGCTGGCTTTGAAATTGGATCCTCCTGGTTCAGCTTCTTGAGTCACTGGGATTGCAGAGAGGGACCTGAATTCCTCAGCAGGAAATTGTCTGGTGCCACAGGCACCTACCAGCAGCTGACCCAGGGTTAACTGCTCTGCACATCCTCTGCTCTCGTTCCGACAGTAGATCTGAAGGGCTAGGATCTCTCTCTTGCAGCAATTGTCTTTAAACACCTAAAAATGAAAGATGGTTATTTTAGAGGATTAATATTTCTGAATCTCCACATGCTACTGTTTTGGACAAGGCAAACCACTCTTTAAAACTCATGAGAGGGGGGCTGGGGATGTGGCTCAAGCGGTAGCGCGCTCGCCTAGCATGCGTGCGGCCCGGGTTCGATCCTCAGCACCACATACCAACAAAGATGTTGTGTGCGCCAAGAACTAAAAAAAAATAAATATTAAAAAAAAAATTCTCTCTCTCTCTCTCTCTCTCTCTCCTCTCTCACTCTCTCTTTAAAAAAAAAAAAACTCATGAGAGGGGCTGGGATTGTGGCTCGGTGGTAGAGCGCTTGCCTCACATGTGTGAGGCACTGGGTTCAATTCTCAGCACCGCATGTAAATAAATGAGTAAAATAAAGATCCGTCACACTAAAAAATATTTTAAAAAAACCTCATGAGGGGCTGGGGATGTGGCTCAAACGGTAACGCGCTCGCCTGGCATTCGCCATTCGCGGGGCGTTGGGTTCGATCCTCAGCACCACATAAAATAAAGATGTTGTGTCCACCGAAAACTAAAAAATAAATATTAAAAAAAAAAAAAGCCTCATGAGAGCAACTCTGAAAGTAGACCTCAGAAAGTACAAAGGACGCTCTTAATTTCTACAAGTGGAATGAAAGAGCTGTACCAGCAAGAAACAGGGTTCAAGTCACACGTCCAATGACAACTATCTTCTAATAGATGAGCCCAAAGAAAAGGAATTACATTGAACTGTTCAAGGTCACTCTGAAGCACCCACCATTCTCCCTTTCATCTTTTATTTTCAGACAGTTGAGAACTTTTGACATAACTTTAGTTGTGGAGGGCTGGGCAGGCCCAAGCGCAGGCCGCGCTCTGTGGGGTCACCTTCTAACAAAGGACCCCGAGGACAGGCTAGCGCATAGGTTGCTTGCTAGGAAACCAGGCCAATTACTGCATGGGACCATATTTTAGAATGATTTGTAAAACATTTATTTTGGTTTCTTTTCCTGAGTCTATGCTGCTTATAATTCATATTTATCCCAAAATGAAGCTTTTAAATACATAGTACAAAGGTCCATTAATAATGGAATATTTCTTTGAAAATAAAAACCTGCCTGGATTTAATTTTATTTTCCCCTAGAAAACAAATGCTCTCCCTCTAACAGTATCTCATCCTCAGAAAGATCCTGAGAAACTCCCCTCTGTGGACCCCAGGCTTGAAGGAGGGAAACAGGCATTCAACAGACCTTTCCTAGCCCCCAGGCCAAGAGCAGATTTAGCAGCTTGAAAAAACTGATTTGGAGACAATCTAATCCCTCATAAACATGATTTTTAAAATGGTCATGAATTAAGGTACAAAAGTCATCAAAACAGCTATTTTTCTATGCCACTAAGTTCCCTAAGTTGTTGGATTCTAAGCTATTAACAAAAAAGCACTGATTGAAAACAACCGGAGTAGCCAAGTCAGAGTCTGCGCGCTGAAAAGGTCTGAGATCACTGACTCCAAGGTCCCTTTTCCAGGTAAGAAGCCTGAGTGGGGACTGCTGGGTGCTCCAGGTCCCCTGGGGCCCCACTGGCTCTGCTCTGACCATGAGGACTTATGGCTTTACTCTGTCTTATTAATGATTCTTTGGCAAAACTAGTAATCTTTCCTTAGCTATCAATGTCACTGAAAAATAAAGATCATCATTCTGAATAACAAAAGAGACCAATAGCCCCCTTAACCTGTGATTCCAACCCGCTCAGTCATGCTTGTCAGGGGTGTGTGGGCACCTTCACGGTGAGCAGGTCCAGCAACTGCCATTCTGGTGATCACTGACCTAAGTCTTTAGCAGGGGAATGTTAAGAAAGGGCATGGGGGGGGGGGTGGTGAGCCAGTTTCCTTTCCAAGCCTTCCAGAGCAGGTTCCAGTGAGTGCCCTGTCCCCAGCAGACCAGAGGCATCTGCTGCCAGTAGCCTCACACTTTACATTTACCTAGACTGCCCTGACTGACAAGTTCAACGTCTGCAAGTGCTTAACACAGCAAAACCCCAGAGTACGAATCTTACTGTACAATTTAATGACTTACATTAAAAACTTGTTAGGTTCATTGATCAAAATATTGGAACCACATACATTTTTATTGATCTTTAAGTGCTTTAAGAATGAGTCCTTTTAAACCACAAGTGTGCCTGGCAGGGCTTAGCAGGGCATGGATGACTGCCTTAGGCCCCAGCAGGAAGCCGGTGGGTGAGCCAGTGGGTGAGCTAGGTGGCCCCTTGCACCCTAAGTGGGCAGGGACATCCAAGGGCTCTAGCTGGCATGGACACTGCCTGGGAAGAGGACAGAGAACAACTCAAAGGAACCCCTCACACTAGCGCACATCTGAAGGTACCATCTAGCCTAAGGGCTGAGCATCAACTGACGACTGCAGGGGCAGACCACAGACGGCCCTCGACAGCACCTCACTCACACCAACTCCCTGACTCCTCATAAACCTCTGGGGTCTTAGCAGGTGACACTTTGCTGTTACAGCAAGATGGGCTCAGAGGTCAAAGTGCTTCACAGGGGACACCCAGGGATCTGATCCCCCTCCTCTGCCCAGGTGCTTACATGGTGCTGGGCCTCAAAGCCTGCTGCACCACCTGTTCAACCAGGGATGCAACTGAGCTCCAGAGCCTCCAGCGTACCAAATGCAGACCATGTGGAGAGGTGCCCAGCTTAAAACTCCTGACAAAACAGTTCATTCACAGCCCCAGAATACCTTGTCTTTAACGATGCTTTCTTGACACGCTGTACATTTTGGACTCGAGGAACTGGAGGAAACACAATAGTGACGTTAGAGCAGAGTCCCTTTCTCACTGGGCTCCCTGGACCCGAGGACCCACCCCCTTTCTGGTCAGGCGCCAGCTTGGGCAATAGGCAGAGCATCAGGATGCCACGGGCAATCTGGTTTAAACATGAAGCCTCTGGAGAGAAGGGCGGAATTCTTTTTTAAAATGGTAATTTTTCAAAAGGAAGCTATTAAGTACAACAGCTTAGTTCAATTCCCTTGGAAAGCCCCTCCTGAAGCACAGGAAAGCGCCATGTCCTATGGGAAGGCCAACGTGCTGCTGCGGGAGGCTGGGTGCTCCTGCCCCGACACCAGCCAGTTCTTGCTCCACAGTGAACCTGCTCTGCTGCATGTTGAAAGGCCAGTGCCAGCTGGAGGGGAGCTGCCCTCCCTGTTTGCCACAGGCCTCTCCTGGGCCTGAGGTGCAGCTGGGCCCTGGGCCCCTGGCTGGGGGACATCAGTGCTGAGCCTGTGGTGCCATTGCTTTCGCCTTGCCCCCAGGTTGGGCAAAGCCAAGCTGGCTACCTAGGTTAGGTGGGCAAGACCACAGTAGTAAGACAGGACGGGTGACAGCTGGTGGCGGGGAGACAGTCTGGCTGCTGGGCTCCCTGGGGCTGGGAGCAAGCACATCTGGGCAAGGCTCTGCCTGTACTGTATGCTGACTCTACCTCCCTCCAGCATGCGCAGTAGAGCACCTGTATACACACTTGCTGGTGCCCGTCTGCCCACAGAACACTGAGTGCCTCAAACACAACTGCCACAGAGGTGAGGACACCATGGTTTTGTGGACAGAGTGGCCAACATCACCAAGGGAGGCTTCACAGGATGGAACTGGGGAGGATGCAGGGCAGGTAGGGCAGGTACAGGGTGACCTCAGAGACTCAGGCATGGGATCCCACGGACTTTCCCCAAAGGACTCACAAGCTGGGCAGAGACTCATTCACTGCCTCTGGGCTTGAAGCCGTCAAGGTTGACTTTTACTTTCGAGAGAAATGAAATGGAAGGAAGGAGAGGTGGAAGAGCAGGGGCAGGCACAGCAGGCAGCTGGCAAGGCGTGGTACTTGGGGACCCACCTCAGCAGGGTGGCCATGCAGCTTTCGCAGAACCGGTGCCCACACTCGGTCTGCCTGGGGTTGCACAGCACCAGGCGGCACTTCTCACACTTGTACTTGTCCTCCACGGCCTTCACAAACTTCTCCTTATAGCCTCCTTGCTCGGGGACCAGCACAGACCCACTGCGGTCGGGCTGCAGCTTCAGCGGGGGGTTGGTCTGCAGTGCGCCCACGGAGTCCATCTTTTTACTCGACTCCATTTTAGGAAAGAGAAATTCTGCCAGGAAAAGACAATAGATCAGGAGAGCGCCACCCTGTCACCCCAGGCAGGGAAGGAGCAAACAGCTCTGGAAAAGCAAAAGTGCCCGAGAGACCCCTGCGATCCCTTCTGCCTGTCTCTACAGGCTGCGAATGGGACGCGACTAAATGGCTTCTTTCTGTGATGTTATTTCTATCTGAATACCACCAGTACTACCACCAAAAATACTCCCTAGGGGTATACCGGGGAAACTATATTCTCAAGGTACTTTAAAATGTACACAGTCCTCTGTTCTGTCATATTTCAAATCCTATGCATCTTTCCAATATTTAGGTCAAAGCAGTAGCCACTGTCAGTCAATTTTATATCCTGGTTAACTTTACAGCATGATTCCAGGTGTCTCTGTCACACCATGATGACACTGCAGTCAAGCCCAGGCCAGAGCAGTATGACGCATCTCCACGCAGTGCTGGCCATGACTGATGTGCTTCCAGAAGTCCAGCAGCACTCCTAATAAAGTGAAGCTCCACCTCGTGCCCACTAGCCCTCAAGCTCTGCTTCTGCCCCCAACTGTGGCTTTACCAAGTCCTGAATCACCCTGACTAAGCACTCTGCATTGCTGGAGCGCTGGGTGGGCCCCTTTGCAGGGCATTTTCTTTTTCTTTTCTTTTTTGTGGTACTAAGTATTGAACTCTAGGATGCTTTACTACAGCTCCATCCCCAGACCTTTCTATTTTTTTTAATATTTGGGGACAGGGTCTAAGTTGAAGATGCTGGCCTTTAACTTGCACACCTGCTTCAGCTCCTCCTGCTTCAGCCCGCTTACCTGCTGGGTGTGCTTGCTGTGCTCTGCCCCCAGGTTGCAAGGCATTTTCACACCAAGGCTGAGAGGTGTACATGGCAGGGGGCCCTTTGCACATGAGGCCAAGGGTCAGGTAGATACTAAGATGTCTAGCAACAGGGCTGGCAGATGGGACACTGAATTGGATGGGGTCTCCTGTGCCTCTGGGCAGGCTCTCCTACTGCACCTGGCTCAAAGTTTCTCTGCAAGGATGACTGCCTCCCACCTGCAAGTCCGTGCACTGGTAAAGTAAGCACTACTAAAAATGAGGCACAAAGTCTTTGTCCACTGAAACTGTGAGGTCAAGTAAACAAAAATTATCACAAAGAAGCTGCATAAAGTTCCTAAGGAAACATTAGCTTAAATGATAATTATACTATGCATTAATGAATATGAGCCTAGCTGGGTGTGATGGCAGCAGTATGGGAGGCTGAGGCAGGAGGATCGCAAGTTCAAAGCCAGACTCAGCAAAAGTGAAGTGCTAAGCAACTCAGTAAGACTCTGTCTAAATAAAATACAAAATAGGGCTAGGGATGTGGCTCAGTGGAGCCTGAGTTTAATCCCTGGTACCTACCCCCCCCCAAAAAAAAAATATGAATAAACTAACCATTCTGAATATTTGCTGATACATTTATCTAAAGCACATTTTAAATGTTTCCAGATGGTGGTATAAAGGCTGTTTTTTCTAATTTTCTGGATATTATACAATGAGTGTAGATAACAGTGTTGAGATAGATCTCTGCTTCACAAACTTTCTGAGGGAAGTTTCCGCCCAGATTCTTGCAACATTTGTTTACCGAGCTTCTGTTGGGCAGCTCTAGCTCATGGGCATATGTGTCCTTCCTGCCTCTGGGCCCAGACAGCCCTACTCACCCACTTGCCTCAGTAAGGAAGGGAGGCCACAAGGGGACTGGTGATCACATGTGGACTAGGCATGCAGGCCCCAGGGGGAGATCCAGACCCAGATGCCTGATGGAGCCTCTGCACTGAGATTCACTCTCCCAGCCCAATCCTCCTCCATCCTTTTCCATAACAGGGTAATATAGCTGTTGACCAATGAAGTGTCTTTCAAAATGAATCGGTTCCCTGGCAGGTGAGGTGGTGCATACCTGTAATCCCAGTGGCTTGGGAGGCTGAGGCAGGAGGATTCCAAGTTCAAGGTCAGCCTCAGCAATTTAGCAAGGACCTCAGCAAATTAAGGAAACCCTGTCTCATAATAAAAAGGACAGGGAATGCAGCTCAGTGGTAGAGCACCCCGGGGCTCAATCCCCAGTGTGTGTGTGTGTACACCAAACACCAAATTCTTTTTTGTTTGTTTTGGTACTAGACAGTGCACCCAGGAGTGCTTTACTACTAAGCTACATCCCTAGTATTGACTTTTGAGACAGGGTCTTACTAAGCTGCTGACACTGGCTTCAAACTTGTGATCCTCTTGCTCAGCCTACAGGCACTGGGATTACAGATGTGTGCCACAGTACCACACATGTGACAAATTTCACTCACAAGATCCTGGGCGTCCACCCCAGGCCCAAACCTCCTCTCTTCAGGGAGAGACTCAGAGGGGCCACTGTACACCTCAGACCAGCAGGGCAGACACAGGGATTCGAAAGGGAGCAGAGCCAGCTCCTCCAGCTCCTCTGAGCTCTGTTCTTGCACTGCTTCTTGCTGCCTCTTTCTGAGGCTCAGAGAATGAATGTTTTATGGCTGGCGAGGGATCAAACCACTGCCAACAGCACAACACCTGACAGATTCATGATGTGGTGGTGAGGCCACACCTAGGTTAGCTTTAATAAAATACAATGTGGCTATGGAAAAGTGTGGGCACCTGTGTGAAATCTGGGGACTTGTGAAAACAAAAGAAGTTTTCAAGATGACCTCAAAGGGTCAGTGACTCTGCTTGCAACCAGAATCCCGTCCATTTGGATGCCTGCTAATCTTTCCTAACTAAGTGAAGAAAGGATCCAGGGCTAACTGCATCCAATGAAAGGGTTGGCCGGACCCAACCTGCTTCCCACTACCTGCCCCTCAGATACTTTAGCTTCCCAGCCCTGGCCTCTGACAGGGTATTGATAAACTGCCCAGGCTTGGGGCTGGGGTTTGGCTCAGTGGTAGAGCACCGGTCTGGCATGTGTGAGACACTGGGTTCGATTCTCAGCACTGTATATAAATAAATAAAATAAAGGTCCATTGACAGGTAAAAAATATTTATTTAAAAAATAAAAATTGCCCAGGCTGGCCTGGACTTGTGATTCTCTTGGCTCAAGTCTTCTGAATAGTGGGGATTACAGGTGTGTGACCTGCACCTGGCTTATAAATTGCTTTTTGTTGAAATTACATTGCACTCATGATGGTTGTCTTCTGGGTTTTGCTACATATTTCAATGTTATTTTTCACATGCAAATAGTGTGAAGAGATTTTCCTACATGAGAAAATACTGGTTATACAAGATGACACACCACGTGAATTAACAGCTTTTGTAACTGAGAAGCTAACAACTGCCTAGCTACATTTCTCCCCCAAAACACAAACTGAGTCTCCAGTGGCAATATATTCAAAGCTAAAGAGACAAAAACAAATAAAAGACCGAGTCCACACCATATCAAGGGAGCCCTGCCTCACTCAGCACCAGCGCCACTTTTGGAGCCGGACAACATCCTGACTGTGTTCCTCAGAACGCCGACTTTAAGAGCCATGGTTCAGGCTCCAGCTCCCTGAGCCAAGGTGAGCTACTAGGGGCAGGGTGGAGAGGGTGAGAAGCAGGGGAGGCCGAGTGAGGAGAGGTGCTCCAACTGCTGAGGTACGGCTCACCATGATGGACGCCCAGCTCTGCTCAGGCCAAGCTGGCTGTTCCTGGTGTGGTCTGGGAAGGACCGTCCTGAGGTCAGCCTTCCTGAACACAGGTCTGCTCATTTGGGTAAGCACACAGCAACAGAGCTGCCGGAGACACGCTGACGTGTGTTTTAAGATACCAGATTTACTGCTAACCTGTCTTTGAACAGGATGGGCCAAAGGGTATTTATTCCCTCCACCAGCCAGGGAATGACTGAACACTAGTTGGAGGGCAACAGCCTCGACAAAACACCAGGAGCCCCCACTTGACCTTGGCCTCGCCACATTTCTGGGGAGTGCTGTGCTCCACACTGCTAAGCACAGGGTCCTCGGGTGCACGCCCACCCAAAAAGCCCTGTGAGCAGGACAGTGCTCCAGGGCACCACGGGGCCCCGTGCAGCCCACAAGCAGGCCCTCGTCAGGTCAGGACTCTGCAGAGGCTGGCCTCAACCACCGCCCTCATTTCAATGCCTACTATGGGGGCAGCAATGTATACACCTCTGTGCCTACTGTGTCGGGGGACACAGGGAGGACGGAAACTGAACCTGTCCTCAGAGAGCTTCGAGGGGATGGGGAGGGTGGGTGGAGAGGAGGGGCCTCCAAGGTCAACAACTGAGTGTGAGCACTGTACCAGACACACAGGGTGTCTCTTCAAAAGAGGAAGCCCCCACCTCTGCTTTGGAGCATCCTGGGAGTTCCCAAGTTGGGCTGATGGCTTAATTCCAATTTTCCAATTCCAGCAGAGAAAGAGGAAGCTGCCAGAGACACCCGCCAGCAGGTGGCTATGGATGGGACCTGGGTTTACTTTGGTACTGGGGATTGAACCCAGGCGAGCTCTCCCACTGAGCTTACATCCCACTTACATTTTCACTTTGAGATAGAGCTTCGCTAAATTGCCGAGCCTGGCCTGGAACTAGCAATCCTCCTGCCACAGTCTTCTGAGTTGCTGGGTTTACGGGTGTGCACCACCTCCCGTGGCTTGGGACTGGGGTTTCTTGGGAAGATGACATGATTGCAGATAAGACCCAGGTGGGTTGAGTGGTACCAGGGCAGGATTTGGTCCACATTGGGGAGCCGGCCAGACGGGGCAGCTGGCTGTGAGCAGGCCTGGGTGGGAAGGTGGCCTACTGTCACTTCTGTCTGGCACAGCACTTATCCTCTGAGCCTTACTTTTTCATGGAAAAGCAGACACTACCTAATTCTCACAGAATTATCAGACATCACTAGGATAACACATGCAGAATCCCCTCAAACTCTTCCGCACCATACGAGTAAAAGATGGATCTCCCTATGAACTGGGGTCAGGAGTCTGTCACGGTTGGGGCTGGCTCCTCATCTCAAAGCCTTTCTTCACTACGTTTTTCATGACTTAGGCAAGAAGAAACAAAAAGCATCCACACTGGAAAGGAAGAAGTAAAACAATTCCTAGTTTCAGATGATATGATCTTATATGATACAGAAAATCCTCAGGAACTGATAAAACCTAGAACTAACAAACTTATTTAGCAAGAATATAGAATACAACAATATATAAAAATTAATAGCAATTATAGCAACGGACAACGTGAAAATGAAATCAAGCAAACAATCCATTTTAAATACTATCCAAAAGAATAAAAAATCCAGGAATGGATAGAGAATCAGACATATATACTGAAATTACAATCATACATCAAGGAGCTGAGATTATAGGTGTATACCACTGCACTTTAAACTTCCTGACTTTAAAATTTACAACAAAGCTAAGCATCAGGACACTGTGGTATTGGCACAAAGAGACACACACGTGTAGACCAGCGAACAGAACTCCAAGTTCAGAAATTAACCCTGACATTTATAGCCACAATCAACTTTGGACAAGGATTCCAAAACCAATCAATGGGAAGGAACAGCATGCACTCAAGGTGAGCCTCAGGTGCTAATGGGCTGAGCTGCTGTTCACTGCCAGAGCTGCTTAGACACCTGCCTCATCTTTCTCTGGGGTGTGGGGCTCTGCGGAGCTCCACTACACAACAATGCATACTGCCTCTCTCTGGGAGGACAGGAGTATGGTTCTCTTGCCTTTTAAGAAAAATGTGTTAGGAGCTATGTATGAAATAAACTGTGTGCAATACATGTGAAGTACATGTAGTGTGAGGACAAAATGAGCCCAGAGCCCAGCGCCCACTTGAGTCGGCACCTGCCACATGCTGCTTCCTCAGCCCCCCACCACTCTTATTGAAGGCAGACAAACACCCCAAACTTTATGTTCTCAGCTCTCCTGTTAGCAGACCTAAATAACCAACTTCTGCCTATTCTCCTGCCCTTCACAAGAACATGCCCCCTGCCCTGGGCTGTGTCTACATCTTGGGAGGTAGAGGGATACTGGTGGCCAGGTCGTGCAAATGGCTAGTTTCAGAAGCAAGTTCCAAAATGCTCTCCTAGGGCAAAGGCAGCAACACATGTCCGTCAGCAGAAGGTGAGTGTCTGCTAACCCACACCCTCACCCACATTTGAGCTCCAAATCTCTGACAGCCTACCTGTGGAGAATAAAACCAATCGTTTCTCCTCTGCTCTCACACTACAACAATCAATATGGACAACTTCTGTGACTCCCAAAGATGTGGGAATGGAGATGCGGCTTAGTGGTAGAATGCATGGTGAGGCCCAGAGTCTGAACCCTAGCCCTACAAAAAATACATAAAATTCAAAGGTGGGGGGCTTCTGCACACCAGCAAGTAGGCCATCATCTCTGTAGCAAGGTATCCTTGGCTCCAACTCCACTCTGATACTTCTACCTGGGGACAGCATCGAATCCCACAGGTGCAGGACCAATGGCCATGACTGCCCTACCTTTGGATGCTAGGCACAAGCCCAAGTGGTTTTAACCCTGCCTCTGACTGACTGCTATAAACAGAGTCCCACAACTCTCTCTTTAGGTTCAATTAATTGGCTAGAAGAACTTAAAAACCCAGGGAAACACTTACTTACATGTACTAGCTTATTATAAAAGAGAGGAGTTATGTATGGGAGTGGGGGTGCACCCCTGTAATCCTAGCTACTCCAGAGGCTGCGGCAGGAGGATTGCAAGTTCCAGGCCAGCCTCAGCAACTTAGTGAGACCCTAAGCAATTTAGTGAGACCCTCTCTCAACATAAAAAATAAAAAGGCTGGGGGTGTGGCTCACTGGTGAAGCACCCTGGGTTTAATCCTGGGGTGAGGAAGGAGGAAGAGGATGAGGAAAAGGAGGAGGAGGAGGAGGAGGAGTTGTTGCTGGTTGTGGTGGGGGTGCACCCCTGTAATCCTAGCTACTCCAGAGGCAGAGGCAGGAAGATCAAAAGTTCCAGGCCAGTCTCAGCAACTTAGTGAGACCCTATGTCAAAAAAACTTTTTTTAAAAAACATTCCATTAGTTGTTAATAGACCTTTATTCATTTATATATGGTGCTGAAAATTGAACCCAGTGCCTCACATATGCTAGGCAAGCAGTTTACCACTGAGCCACAACCCTAGCCCCAAAATAAAAATTTTAAAAAGGGCTGCAGACCTAGTTAAGTGGTAGAGCAATTGCCTACCATGTGTGTGGCCCTGGGTTTGATCCCCAGTATTAGGGGTGAGGGTGGGGGAAGACTGAGTAGAAGAAACACAGAATGCACAGGCTGTGTGCAGGGAGAAGGAGCCCCTGCAGCCTCCCTGGGTGGATGACCCTCTAGGAGCCCCCACATAATCTGCAACCCAGACGCTTTCTGAGACCCACTCCACTTCCTCCATGGAGGCTGCACTCATGTGCATGACTGACTAGATTCTCTGGCCACTGGCGTCTGCCCTCCTGGAAGATGGGGTAGAGCTGAACGACCAACTCTAATTCTACCTGGGCTTTCTAGTGACCAGTCCCAGTACCGCCAGCCATCAGTCAACTCATTAGCAAATAAAAAGTCACTGTCACTTCAAAGATTCCAAGAATCTCAGGAGTGGTAATCCAGGAAATAGGGGTGAAGACCAAATATGTATATTAATTAAAACCAATTTTTTAGTTGATGGACCTTTATTTTATTTATTTTTATGCAGTGCTGAGGATCAACTCCAGTGCCTCACACATGCGAGGCAAGTGCTCTACCGTTGTGCTACAGTCCCAGCCCCCAAATATATATTTTATAATATCAAACTCACAGGTACCACCTCTAAAGTATATACCCAATAGAACTTAAAAAAAAAAAAAAAAAAAAAAAAAAAAAACCTCGTGGACAACCCTATCCACAGCAGCACCACTGACAAGAGCCAAAAGGTGCAACCAGAGTACCATCCACGGATGAGTGGATAAACAAGACATGGCGCACCCACAAGAAGGGATGTCATCCAGCCTTACTAAAGGAACAAAAAGGAACAAAAGCTCCGGTTCATGTAACTGACGTGGGTAAACTTTGAAAACATAATTATTTTATTTAGGCCAAATAAGCAGACACCAAAGGTCACATATTTTATGTTTCTATTTATAAGAAACATATATAGAAAAAGCAGTGATCATGAAATTCATTTGGAAAAAGAAGAGGCCCAGAATAGCCAAAGCAATTCTGAGTGAGAAAAGTGATACAGGAGGCTTCACAATACCAGACCTTCAATGACATCTCGGAGCTGTAGTGACCAAAACAGCCTGGTAGGGCACGGAAACAGACACGAAGACCAATGGTTCAGAAGAGAAGACACAAGACAAGCCCACACAAACACAGTTATCTCGACCAAAGGCTCCATAAACATACACTGGAGGAAGGAGAGCCTCTCCAACAAATGGTGCTGGGGAAATTGGAAATCCATAAAAGCAGAATGAAATTGAATCCTATCTCACCCTGCACAGAACTTATCTTAGGGCTGGGGTGGTGGCTCAGTGGTAGAGCGCTTGCCTAGCAAGTGTGAGGCACTAGATCCTCAGCAGCACATAAAAATAAATAAAATTAAATTAAGATATGGTATCCATGTATAACTAAAAAACATAAAAAAAAAAAGAATGTGAACAGAGCCCAAGAATGGGGGAAAATCTGTACCACACACACTTCAGATAGAGCATTCATCTCTAAGGTTACACAAATAACTCAAAAACTTAACACCCAAAACACAAATAACCCAATCAATAAGTGGGCAATGGAACTCAACAGACACTTCATAGAAGAAATATGAATGGTAAAAAATATAGCAAAAAATGTTTGACATTCCTAGCAATTAGAGAAATGCAAATTAAAACTACACTGAGATTTTATCTCACTCCAGTCAGAATGGCAACGATAAAAAAGAATACAAGGAACAGGCTGGGGCTGTGGCCCAGCAGTAGAGCGCTCACCTAGCACAAGTAAGGCACTGGGTTCGATCCTCAGCACCACATAAAAATAAACAAATAAAATAAAAGTATTGTGTCCAACTACAACTAAAAAAAAAAAAAAGAATACAAGTAACAATAAATGTTGGTGAGGATGTAGGGAAAAAGGCACACCCATACATTGCTGGTGGCACTGCAAATTGGTGGAACCACTATGGAAAGCAGTATGGAGATTCCTTAGAAAACTTGGAATGGAACTACCATTTGACCCATCATCCCACTCCTAGGTTTATACCCAAAGGACTTGAAATCAGCATAGTATAGTGACACAGCCACATCAATGTTGATATCAGCTCAATTCATAATAGCCAAGCTATGGAACCAACCTAGGTGCCCTTTAACAGATGACTGGATAAAGCAAATGTGGCATGTATACACGATGGAATATTACTCAGCCATAAAGAAGAAATTATTGCATTTCCTAGTAAATGGATGGCATGGGAGAATATCATGCTAAGTGAAATAAACCAATATCAAAAAATTAAACACCAAATGTTCTCTCTGATATGCGGATTCTAACACACAACTCAAGAGGGTGGGGAGGGGAAGAATAGATAGTCTGCTGAATTAGACAGAGGGAAGGAAAAGAAGGGGGTGGGAATGGGAAGGACAGTAGAATTAATTGGACATAACTTTCCTAGCCTCTCTAAATAAAATATAAAATAGGGCTGGGGGTGTGGCTTAGTGGTGGAGTACCCCTCAGTTCAATCCCATGAATACATGACCAGGGTCATTCTACATCATATACAACCACAAGAACAGGATCCTGATAGTTACACTCCATATACGTATAATATGCCAAAATACATCCTCCTGTCATGTACATCTAAAAAGAACAAATAATTAAAAAAAAAAGAAAAGAAACATAGAACAGGTACATCTGTTAGCACAGGTGATTACCTAGAAAAGAGCAGAAATGGGAGAAAGTAGCAATAAGAAAGGGAGTCAGCAGACAAAGGAGCCCTTGACCAGCAACTGACCCACAGAACTCAATGCCCATCATGCCACACCAGGGGACACATGTCCACCCCGCTTGTGTGGGTAGGCTATAGAAGAAACCCACCTCAGGAAGGTGGGCAGACTTCCCAGGGCCCCTGAGTGGACCCGCAGTCTCCTCTCCCTCTCCACACTCACAGGGGCGCTTCCCACTCCTTGCAGATCGGCAGGCACACCGTGTTCCCAAGGTCGCTCCACCCTGTCGTGCTGCGCTGTGCTCTTGGGCCAGGGCAGCTGCCCAGCTCTTGGGCATTACACACAAGGACTGAGGATCACTCCACGGCTGACTCTCCCATTTGGCACAAATCCATGAAGGTAGAAAGCAGACTTGAGGGAACAGCCAACTGACCAACTGTTTAATGGGGATGGGGTTTCCTTCTGGGGTAACGAAGACGTTTTAACAGTGAGCCCTGAGAGCCAGTGAGCTGTCAACTTTAAAATGGCTGATTTTATATTATGCGAATTTCACCTCAATTTAAAATTCTATTGTTGGCTGGGCGCGGTGGCACACTCCTGTAATCCCAGCGGCTCAGGAGGCTGAGGCAGGAGGACCGTGAGTTCAAAGCCAGTCTCATCAATGGTGAGGCGCTAAGCAACTCAGTGAGACCATCTCTAAATAAAATATAAAATAGGGCTGGGGGTGTGGCTTAGTGGTGGAGTACCCCTCAGTTCAATCCCTGGTATACCACCCCCCAAAATAACTATTGTTACGAAAATTCACCATAAATACTTTAGTACCAGTAGAATGACTAAACTTTACAACAATAGAAAATGACAGGTTTGGGCAAGGATAATGAATGGAGCAAAGGGAACCTTCTACACTGTTGGAGGGAACATAAAATGGTGTGTCCATTAGGGAAAACAGACAGGTTCTCAAAAAGTTAGTTACCCCAGGATCCAGCAATCCCTCTCCTCCATGTACATGCAACAGAACTGAAAATAGCTCACACAAAACCCTGCACACCGACATTCGTGGCAGCATCACTCATGACAGCCAAAAGTAGACTCAGCCCCAAGGCCCACCAACGGTGAGTGGAAAACAGAACGTGGTCCATCCAGGCATCAGAACAGCACCCGGCCACAAAAAGGAATGAAGTTCTGATGCGTGCTGCCACACGGACGAACCCTGAACCTACTATGCCAAGTGATAGAGGTCAGACGAAGGTCGCGTGCCAGCCGACTCCACCAGCATGGGAAGTCCACAACAGGCAACTCCACAGAGACAGAGTCCCCGAGCAAGTGCAGGTGCAGGGCCTGAGGGGATGGGAGCGACCAGTGAGTGTTCTGCACTTGGAGAGTACTGATGGGTGCAGAACACTTAGTACACAAAGCCACTGAACTATGTGTTTTAAGCAGTTTAAATGGTAAATTTTATGTGATTTTTAATTTCAATTTTTAGAATGTAAAAATGTTCATATGGAAAGAGTCAGAAGGGTGAGACACAAAACCCTCTCCATCCCGCACCACCTGGTAACCACCCCTCCCCATGGCAAAGGAAAGGGTCGCATACTAGACCTCCTGCCGTTCTGCTGGTCCTGTTAGGCCCACTGGATTTCTTCTCATGTTTTTTTTTTTTTTGCTAGAGATGGAATCCAGGTACCTGCCCCTGTTAGGCCAGCTACATCCCCAGTTCTTCCTTTTAAGTACTTAAATAGGAAAGATAAAGCTAGAGAGTAATGAAGACGTACAAGTCATGAAAAGCTAAGACCGAGGGGATAATGTTTTAAAGCAAATGCAGAAACAAGCAAGAGGACAGCTGCCCTGATGATGTGGGCTCTGCCGACTGGTGGTGCAGAGGCTGGCCAGGACCACGGGCAGCAGCCATCTCTAATTTTCTGAGGAAGGTTTCATGAAGTTCAGTCTCCAGCTCACACTGGCATAGCAATGCTGAGAAGTAGAGTTCCAGGAGGAAAACTGCGTTCAAAGGTCTCCAAACCAAAATCACCGTAAAGATAAAGTTCCTAAAATTAAAAGGCTAAATTTTTCTGAAATATCTGTGCTGGTAATTTCTAAACTGCGATTACATCTGGTTGTTCACACCCAGCTGTGAAGGGCTGGGAATCCCATGTGTGTTCCACCTGCAGGCCAGTAACCAGAAGCAGCAGAAAGAAGTCAAGTGGAGAGGCTGGGGCTGGGGCTCAGTGGAAAGCACTTGCCTAGCATGTGTGAGGCACTAGGTTCGATCCTTAGCACCACATTAAAAATAATAATAAACAACTAACGTAAAGACCTTTGGTCCATCTACAACTAGAAAAGATTTTTTTTAAAAAAAGGGCTGGGGTTGTGGCTCAGCGGTAGAGCGCTTGCCTAGCACATGCGAGGTGCTGGGTTCAATCCTCAGCACCACATAAAAATAAATTTTTTTAAAAAAAGGTATTGTGCCCAACTACAACTAAACAAATATATATTTTTAAAAAAGGAAGTAGTCAAGTTGAATCTTTGGAACCTCCCAAAACAGAGATTGTGGAAACCTCTGATTAGATTTCTTGATTTAAACACAAATGCCTTTATTTCACTTGCTTATACTTGAGTTCAGAAATAGTTAAAGTGTACTTTTAGCCTAAAGTAATCATAAGTTAGTTAAATTCTACAATATTTATAATTATTGTGTTAATGAAGAAAACTTAATGCAAATTCAGTCAAATGCATACATCAACTAACGTTGGACAGCATGCTTTAGGGAAGCAACTTGAAGGTTACAATGCCCAGTGACTGAACACAAGCACCTCTGAGAAGCGTGTCATGACACATGCACGACAGGCATCCAAGCCACTGCCGCGTAGTCTCACCTTCTCGTCCTTACTGGGGATAAGTGGGAAACCAATGTTTGTTCCCATACATTTACAGAAGAGCAACAATAGATCCACTAAGCAAGGAGCGTGAGAGGAAGTTACACAAGGGCACTGTACTACGGCTAGAGCTCCCCACACCTGGAGAGCAACCCCGTGGGGGTCCCCAGGGCGGGTCTGCTGCTTAGTGCTGGAACTGACTCTGCAGCTCCCTGAGCACCAGCACTGCTCCACTGATGATTTACCGTATGCAGCATTTTCAGGCATGAATCTATTTTATTCTGAAGCTTTTTTTTTTTTATTTAAATGAAAGCTCTAATTTTCTGAGGAAGGTCTCATGAAGTTCAGTCTCCAGGTCACACTTGGAAACGCAGCAGTAGATGGGGTTCGGCCTACTTCCTTGCCACTCCTTTACTCTAGTGGCTTGCCTCATGCTCCCTGCTTCTGTGACTGAAGTTGCGCCATATTTTAATTGGAGCTCAGAAACTGGAAACAAAAGTACATCTGCTGACAAGGATGTTCCAAGAACTGGAAAGCCCGGGGAAAACCAAAAAAGGGAAGCATCAGATAAACAAAGGAAATGGCTCCTGCCAGCAAGCAAGGGTGAGAAATACACATGTCAAAACAAGCTCCACGTGAAGCGCAGTGGGGGCTCAGAAGTGTCCAGCGAAGCCGAGGCTGCAGGGGGCAGGATGCAGGCGAGCATTTCAGCGCACCGACTCCTTTCACCATACCTGGTGCCAACTGCTTGCTCCACTGTGGGAGAGGGCACCCAGCAAAGGCACTGGGAACACAGAGGAGACGAGACTCATCCAAACAAACAGCATGACTGCTTATCCAAAGACCTGAGAGAAGAGGGGCAAGGGAGAGGGCAGAACAGCATGCCCAGGCTGACACGAGAAGAACCAGGCACATGAGGGACTGAGGCCTTCTGTGGCCAATACCCCTTGGTTTGTGTGACTCGGAGCTTTTTAAAAAGCTTCCACTCAACCCTTACTAGTGCAGACACCCTGGGCCAGAGTCTTGCCCTCTGGACAGGAAGGAGGAGCAGGATGAGGGCAAACTCCGTGCACAGCCTCCAGGAGCAGGCAGCCTCTCCAGGCCAGGCCACGCCTGTCCCAGGGCTGGAGCCTAAGGTCTGTGAGTGGAAGCTGAGGGCATAACAATGCTCACTTCGGGAGCGTCAGCTTTACTAGAAGGTGGAAGTGGAAAGCATAAAACGTGGCGTAGTAGAGTGGCTTCCAGTGTCTAAGTTGTTTAGAAGGTTTAGAAGGCACGAAATTTCAGAAAACACTGCCTTGTCTCTGTTCTTCAATCTCTTTTGCAGACTGCCCTGTTTCTAACTGCGTTTACACACAGGAGCTGTTGAGGGTCTGATGCAAACCCTTTTCTCTTCTCTGAGCAGTCTTTCTGGACAGTCTTTTGCCCTCCTCAGGACATGCGTCCCTAAGAACGGGAACCACACACACAGAACACCGAAAGGTAAAAACTAAAAGTTACCTAAGGAGGGGGAGGAAACAGGGTCCAAAGGTCAGGAATGGAAGCTACATTTCTGAAAATTTTATTTTGACTTGGAACCATAAAAAATGTTTTGTGAACCTGTAACAAAATTAAAAAGCTCTTCCTTAAAATTAAGATTAAAATGAAATAAATGTATCGGTGTAACCAGCTGATGACATAGTGAAGAACTGGTTCAAGTGATTAAAAAAGCAACACTTTGGCAGCACATCCCTAAGGATCTACTCCAAGAACAAGAACAACTGCAGAGAAACCTTAGGCTATTTTCAGTGATCCAATTGCTGGTGATATATTGGTACTGCTGCTATAAAATAATAACAAATACTTTACAGGTTAAACAAATGAGTAAGGATGCCAAAATCATCAGGAACCATGACTTCTAGCACAAGAGAAACGAGACAAATATAAAATCCAAGAAGCAAAAAATACTCTTAAAGTTGAAATAAAAATAGTATGAACACATGCCATATTTTCACTTAAAAAGTGTTGTCTGCTGGTTGTTCACCAAAGAGTCTGGAGACAATCACCAGCATCACAGCAATGGGCATCATTGGGCCCAGACTGTGGTCTCAGCAACCCAGGAGCCTGAAGCAGGAAGATTCCAAGTTTGAGGCCAGCCCCAGCCAATTAGTGAGGCCCTGTCTCAAGGGTTTTTCTTTGTTGTTGTTGTTGTTTTGTTTTTTGTGGTGCTGGGATGGAACCCACGGCCTTATGCAGGCAAGGCAAGTACCCTACTAAGTGAGCTATATCCCCAGCCCTAGGCCCTGTCTCAAACTAAAAATAAAAAGGGCCAGGGTCAGTGGCAAGGTACTGGAATTCAATCCTCAGTATCCAAAAAAAAAAAAAAAAGATATTGAACTCCTACATACAGCATTGCTTAGAGACACTGTGATCCTAGGTCTGGGGCAGAAAAGTTACATGAGTCTAGGACATCTTCCCAAACTAGGAAGCAAGGAGGGCAGACCAGGAGGTATGTTAAAGGACAAAGGACAAAGTCCAGGGAGTTCCTCCGGCCAGAGCAGCACAATGAGCACCTGTAAGAATCACTGCAATGGACTGAAACACTCATGGCTGCTTTAGTTCTTGGATTTGCATGGTGCTCGGCACAAAGACTACTTACTCTGGGTTTTTTTTGTTTTTTTTTTTTAAATGGTACCAGGGATTGAACCCAAGGGCACATATCCCCGAGCCTCATCCCCAGCCTTTTTCATTTTTTATTTTGAAACAGAGACTCACCAAGCTGCTTAGGGTTTCACTAAGTCACTGAGGTAGGCCTTGGATTTGTGATCCTCCTGCCTCAACCTCCAGAGCTGCTGGGATTACAACAGGCGTGCACCACCATGCCCAGCGATTACTGCTTACTCTTACAGTGGCTGCAGAATAGACACTTGGGAATGGACACAGGCAGAATGAGGCATTTATTTATCCTGCCTTTCCCATCTGAACTATCCCAAATATTTAATGATGCATTGTTGACAATTCATCAAGGAGAAGGAAAAGACAAACAGCATATCACCATTCTGCAACCTCTGATGACTGCCCAGGCACAGCACTAGCCTCCATGCCACCAGCAGACCCTTGTGCTAACCAGAGCATAGCCACCACCGCAGTGCCTGTTCTGAAAGGCCGAGCCACAGTGACCAAACCTCCAGATCCCCCACGGTTCACAGGAAGTACAGAGGCACATGTTCGTGTTCAGTGGAAATGGCCAGAGCCAGATAGGGAAAACTGAGCACCAGAAAAAAGACCCTGGATTCCAACCATCAAAATGTAAGGAAACTTGCAGACAGAACTCTAATGATTTCAAGAGACTATCAGCTAACTATTTGGACTCTACCTCAAACTCAAAAAAAACTGAGACTTCTCAGGAAAATGGAATGGTACTGTAACAACAATATGAATACGGATAAAATCTAAATAGTTTTCTTGATACTTATCAATTTATCAAAAAGAGCTATGTATTAAATCTCACTTTGGATGTAAATATTTCAAACTCTATCTTCATTTTAATGTTCTAACACGTTAAAGTTTTTAATTTCAAGTGTAAAATGCCACTCAATCACATATTAGAGGTTAAACACAGGGTAGTTTGCTTTCTTTAAAATTCCTAAAGACAACTAAAGAGCAAACAGTTCCCAAATCAAAGGATACACTACTGGGAGAAGCAGGCCTGCAACCTTGGCTGCCAGCACCGCTCCCGCAGTGGGCAACCCTCTAGGCAAGGGGAGAATCGGGGGCTCTCAGAGGACGGGCCTTTGAGGCAGAGTGCAGGCCACTACTCCTGGCTTTCAAACTTTAAATCTTTCCTGAGCCATTAGGGATACTATATGTTATTCTCAGAATTTAGTGCTACCTTTAAAAAATCGAAAAATAAAAGTAAGGAGATAAAAAACAAAACACCGTGCCATATATAAAGAAGACTCTTAAACACATCTGCTGGAAGGAAATTGCTAAAGCCCAAGATGAGTAAGTTCAGGGTGTTTTGCAATTAGGTTGTTTTACACAAAACAAAAAAGTAATAGCTAAAGAAATGCAAACACACTAAAAATGTCTAAAGCCATGCACGCTGTGCCATGCACCTATGGTCCCAGTACTTGGGAGACTGACAAAGGAGGATCCCTGCAGCCCAGGAGTTCAAGGCCAGCCTGGGCAACACAGAAAGATTCTGTCTTCCATTGCAAATAAAACCAAAAACAAACAAGAAGTCACATTTTCTAGTAGCATACCTGTGTGTCATATGTTGTAAGAAGATCTATCGAAGCTTGACCGAGGAGGAAGAAGCTTCAGCAAAGCAAGAAGTGAAGCAGTGTCAACCTTAGCTTCTTCCACAGAATGGAGTTTCAGCCCTCACCTAGGAGTAAGAGCAACACTTGATCAACTCTCATCTGGAAAGCATCAAAGCTTCAAAAAAGGGCTGGGGTTGTGGTTCAGCGGTAGAGCACTCGCCTCACACATGCAAGGCCCTGGGTTCGATCCTCAGCACCACATACAAATAATAAATAAATAAACAAGCAAACTAATTAATTTTTTAAAAAAAGGCTTAAAAAACAAAAACAAAAACAGGCTTCTTATAGGTGCATGCCTGTGATCCCACCTACTTGAGAGGCCCAGGCAAGAGGATTGCAAGTTCTAGGCAGCCTGGGTAACTTAGTCAGATCCTGCCTCAAAATAAAAAAGACCGGGGGTAGCTCAGTAGTACAGCACTTGCCTTTTTGCTAGTACTGAAAAATAAATAAATAAATAAACTAAAAAATACAATTTTAAAAACTTTACATTTCTATAGAATGTAAAGATAAACATTTTTAACACTATATGCATATATGGTGTAGATTGCATTTTTTCCCTAACATTCATGGGCTTTATTATTTTGTTAATAAATTTATTGGTACATTATAATTATACATAATAGAGGAATTTGTTGTTACGTATTTATACATGCACCCAATATAATCTGGTCAGTTTCACTCCCCAGTGTCGCCCCTTTCTCTCCCCCTCATCCTTTCCCCTATTTTACTCACTCTGTGGATTTCCCACTTTTTTTGAGCAAAGTATACATTATAAAGTCTGCTTCTTTTTACTTTTAAATCACTTTTATCATCAAGGGCTACATACCCACAGGAAATACAGTTTCACTAGCTTACTACAGACCCCAGTCCAACTCCCATGCTGGCCAGGGAGATGGCCTCACTAGAACTCCAGAAAGGTTGGGGCCTCTCTGGTCCCAAACCTTGCCCCATGCAAGAACAACTACCTTAACTCTCATGGTTACTGCCTCCCTTTTCTTTTTTTTTTTTTTAACTTTATTTTATTTATTTATATGTGGTGCTGAGGATCGAACCCAGGGCCTTGCAGTTGCGAGAAGAGCGCTTTACCGCTGAGCCATAACCCCAGCCCCTGCCTCCCTTTTCTTTATAAATTTATCATTTGGCTGAGTGGCCCTAATATATTTATTTATTTATTTATTAAATATTTATTTTTTAGTTGTAATTGGACACAATACCTTTGTTTTTATTTATTTTTATGTGGTGCTGAGATTCAAACCCAGGCCCTTGCACATGCAAGGCAGTGCTCTACCACTGAGCCACAATCCCAGCTCCTAAACTCTTTATTTTATTTTTTACTTGCTTCTGTGTTTTACATAAATAGAATCATGGTTGAAAGAGTATGTTGTTAGTCAACACTGTTGTGGTTAAGGAAAAAAAAAAAAGAATGGTACAGGGGGAAAAAATGCTGCTTTTGCAGCTACAGCTTATTTTCCTTACTTTGTAATACTCCATATGTCCATATTCCATAACTTACTCACTTCTCTGATCCCTGGTATTTTCTGCTTTGGAGTGAATATAGACATTATTGAGATATTTCTGCATGGCTAGACCAAGCTCACAGGTGTACATGCCTAAAAGAGCAACTGCTTGCCTACTGGGCTGGTGCATATTCAACTTTTGCTACAAACTATTTCCCAGAGCAGTTATATAACAATTTGTATTGACAAGAGAAGGGTATGAGAGAATTTCTGTTGCTCAATTTTTCAACAAAACTAGTAAGGCTTTTTAATTCTTGCTAACTGAATAGTTGTGTAGTGGTGGCCTAAGAATTACCTTTTATGTAGAATTTTACAGTTGGTTATTTTGAATAAAGAACTTGGGAGGTCCTACAACTGACAATCGCTGCAGAGGAGATCTACATTTTCCAACCAGCATTTCACTTTTCCCATGGCTCCTTCACCCAATTTTTTGCTAGGCATAAGCCCTCCTCTAAACCCATCAGCTTCTAGAGTCGGGGCCTGTCCAGGCAGACTGACAGCTGCCCTGGCCAGAGCTGGTTCCTCCTCTGAATACACAACCCAGGTCAGAATCAGTGAAGTTTTCCTTTTTCATTCAGAGACTCACAATGACTCTCACTCTTTCCCAAAGAACCCAAACATGTGCACAAACAAGTGTGCAGCTGATGCTGCCCAGGTCAGCTGTGAGGCAAGAGTCTGCTTGAGCTTAGAGCATCTCGGGAGGGCATGGGGCTAGAGCCTGACCCAGGCAGAGCATGCCACCCAGCCCCCCGCAGGCCTTCCATTCCACAGGGACATAACACCTGTGCTTTCAGGTAGCACTTACCTGGTGGTCAAAAACTGTTCAACCAGTTGAGGCCATAGGGCTGCACACACGTATGCATGCCCAATGTTCCTCCACTCACATCTGATCTTAGTAAGTATACATTTCATGAAATGTGTCTTTCATCTAAGTTTTCAAATTAATTGGCATGTTGCAACTTCTAATATCCTTATATTTTTATAGGTACTGAATCCACAGTGGCTTCTTTTTCTTTTCATTTCATGGATTGTCTTTTTTGCCACTTATCAGTTTCACCAGAGGTTTGTCAACTTTTACTAGGTGTTTCAAAGAACCAATTACCAATTTTTACCTTTGTCCATCTTTACGTTTGTTTTTTTTTTTGTTTGTTTGTTTTTGTTTTTTTTTTTTTTTTTTGGTGCAGGAGTAGTGGCTGGGAGTGCTGGGGATGGAATCCAGGATCAAGCACATGCTAGGCAAGTCCTCCACCCTTGAACTATATCCCCAGCCCTGTACTAATCTTTCCTACTATAACTTTTCCATATGATTTATTCCACTCCTGTCTTTATTAGTTTCTTCCTTCTGTTTCCTTTGGGCTTTTCTCTCTCTCTCTCTCTCTCTCTCTCTCTCTCTCTCTCTCTCTCTCTCTCCTCTCCTCTCCTCTCCTCTCTCTGCTAATTATGATATTTATCTTGATTTTTGGCCTTTCAACTTTTCTAAAACTATAAATCTCCCTCTAAGAGCAGCTTTGACTACATTCTAAAAGTTCTGATATATAGTATTTTTTAAATAATTCTGTTGAAAATATTTTCTAACTCCTCTTTATATCATCTTCTTTGACCATGAGTTATATAAAAGAATTTATTTTGAAACTCTACCATTTTGTTCCTGATTTATAGCTTCAATCTACAGAGGTCATATACTATGATCTGAGAGACTTTTTTTTTTTTGAGAGAGAGAGAGAGAATTTTTTTAATATTTATTTTTTAGTTTTCGGTGGACACAACATCTTTATTTTATTTTTATGTGGTGCTGAGAATCGAACCCAGAGCCCCACACATGCCAGGCGAGCATGCTAATGCTTGAGCCACATCCCCAGCCCCTGTGGCTATCATTTGATGAGATGTTCTATGTGTGTATATGAGACCAAGGCTATTGATCCTATTTAAAACATCTGTGCTTAGAGATTTGTTTTGTTCATCTGCTTGTTCTATCAATTACTGAGATGTGTTGAAATTTCCACTATAGTTATACTTTTCTTAGAAGATATGTCAATTTCTACTTTGTATAATTTGAAGTCATATTATCAGGCTACAAATTTGTAATTGCTATGATTTCCTTGTGAGTTGAAACTTTTATCATTACAAACTGTGGTAGAGTTGTCTGCCAAAACCACTTCCTCTGCTCCTGGGCACACTGCTGGATTCTGCTGCCAGCCTTCCTTGCAGTTCAGCTTGGTAATATGAACTGAGCTCCCTACCCCAAGGCCTGGCCAGACCACCCGCATGATGCTCCACACTCTCCCCCAAATGCAGAGGACCCTGCAGAGTATACCAGGTCCTAGAGACAGTGGAGCCACAGGGCAAAGAAACCTGAGTCCCGGAATGATCTTATGGAAAGCAAGCTGACAGCCTGGGCCGCCTGTGCTGACTCTACTATGCATGGCTCTGTTAGAACAGAGTTGCTCCCCCATGACACAAAATACCCCTGGTCTATAAGCTGATCTGCCCTGAAGTATGATTTGCTTGACAATGCTCAACCTTGCCTTGGTTAGAGACTGCACGTTTATTTTTCTTCACTATTTTACTGTCAACATTTCTGAAACTTTATGGTCTGGATGGACCTCTTGTACAGAGCATATCACTAGAATCGTGCAAACTACAATTTGACATCTTTTTTTTTTTTAATCCAGAGTTTATTTTCATTTTACTTATTGTGGACACTTAAGGGGTGCAGTACAATGATTTTCTATTCCTTTTTTTGAGAGAGAGAGAGAGAGAGAATTTTAATATTTATTTTTTAGTTTTTTTGGCGGACACAACATCGTTGTTTGTATGTAGTGCTGAGGATTGAACCCGGGCCGCACGCATGCCAGGTGAGCGCATTACCGCTTGAGCCACATCCCCAGTCCACAATTTGGCATCTCTGTCTTTTAATTGGAACACTTATCCATTTACATTGGAAGTAATCATTCACATATAGACTTAACACTTCCATAGTGCCAAGGTCTTTCTATTTGTCTTCTTTTGGATTATTTATCATCCCAGTTCCTGCTTTTCAGTTACCCAGACGTTATATAGTTTGCTTCTAATCTTTTAGTTATTTAGAAATTAAAATGTGCAGCCATGTATAAAAGTCCAATATTAATACTCAATATTTTAGCTGGGCACAGTGACACATGCCTGTAACCCTAGTGATTCAGGAGGCTAAAGCAGGAGGATCAGGAATTTGAAGCCAGTCTCAGCAATTTAGCAAGACCTGCCTCCAAAGGAAAAAAAAAAAACCTAAAAAGCAGGAGAAAAAAATCCTACATCTTTATCCTTCTCTTGGATGACAAGGACCAAACCCATTAATTCTGTTTACTATGTTCTATGTGTGTATATGACTTGTATGACCTGCACCCTACCGATGTGACCATGCACGGGTGTAATTAAAACCTGTGCGTCATTATTGTCACATGACATTCGTTTTGGTGAGAGATGGAATTCTCTCCCCTTCAGTACATGGAAACCATCATTCCACAGTCTTTCTGGCATTCACTGCTACAGCTGTGAAGCCAGCTGACCATTTTGTAGGTTTTTTTTTTTTTTTCCCCTGTGAATGTATTTAAGATTTTTCTCCTCTTTGGTTTTCTGCAGATTCACCATCACCTGTTTGTGTTTGGATTTCTTTTTATTTATACCAGTCATTTTGTGGGTGTCCTGAATCTGTAGTTTGGTATCTGTCTTTTCAAATATTGCTTCTGTACACCCTCTCTCCAGTTATAAACTTGTTAGGCTCCTGCTTTCTCGGTTTCCATCTCTACGTATCACTATCACTGGCTTTCCTTCTTTGTCTATCACTATAGAAAACTACACTGCTAGATTCTCCAGTGTTGAGCCAACCCGTCACTCCTGAGAGGACTCTCAATTGGTCATTATGTAACATCTTCTTTATATGTTGCTGTGTGCACTGGGTTTGCTAAACTCACCAAAGGCTTCCGTGAGCATTACAAATATTGCTTGGGGTTTGTCTTTATTATAACATCTTTTGTCTGGTCTTCCTATAGGGCTGGTCCTCAAAAAATAATTAGAAAAATCTCCTCCCCATCTATTTTCTGAAAAAGATTTTTGTCAGATTAGTATTCTTTTCTTCTTAAATATTTAGTACAATTTTCCAACAAAACCATTTGGACCTAAAATTTTCTGTGATATATTTTATTAACAAATTCAACTTCTTAAAAAATATAGAAACTTATAGGTTGTATATCTCTTCTTGAGTGAGCTTTGACAACTGTGTTCATTAAAATTGTTAAGATTTTATCAACATGAAAGTATTCACAGTATTCTCTCTCTTTCTTTGGTAGGTGGGCGCGCAGGGTACAGGGATTGAACCTAGGATAAGCCACATCCCCAGCCCTTTTTATTTTTTGAGACAGGTCTCTGTAAGCTGCTCAGGGACTTGTTAATTTGCAGAGTTTGGCCTTGACCTTAGGATCCTCTTGCCTCCGCGTCCTGTGTCATGGGGATTACAGGTGTGTACCACCACAGCTGCTGGTTTTCTGTTCACTCTAGGTTTTTGGTTTTTTTTATATTTATTTTTTAGTTGTAGTTGGACATAATACCTTTATTTTATTTTTTTATTTTCATGTGGTGCTGAAGATGGCCTTGCATGTGCTAGGTAAGCACTCTACCACTGAGCCACAACCCCAGCCCAACTCTAAGATTTTTAAGCTTCATAATTGACAGTTTTCAGGAACTATGGACATTTTCAGCCATTATTTCTTAAAATATTATCTCTATTCTCTCCTCCTCTCCCTCTGGGCATTCAGTTACCCTAATTTTTGGGGGGAGGGGGCAGCAGAGGGAGTACTGGTGATTGAACTCAGGGGCACTCAACCACTGAGCCACATCCCCAGCTCTTCTTTGTATTTTATTTAGTTAGAGGCAGGGTTTCACCGAGTTGCTAAGTGCTTTGCCGTTGCTGAGGTTGGCTTTGAACTCTCGATCCTCCTGTCTCAGCTTCCCAACCCGCTGGGATTACAGGTGTGCACCTGGATGGTTATCCTATCTTAGACTAACTGATTTTGTCCCACAGGTCAAAGCTCAATATTTCACACAGTCTTCTCTATGCTTTATTTTGGGTAGTTTCTATTGCTATGCCTTGATGTTCACTCACTAATTTTTTCTTCTTTAGTACTAATCTGCTGTCCATCTCTCTATTGCATTTTTCCTTTCATATACTGCATTTTCACGTCTAGAAATTCTATTTCAGTATTTCTACAGCTTTCATTTCATTCATCATTATGTTCATATTTTCCTCTACATTTTAAACATCTGCAACATAGCTATCTTGGTTCAATTCCATGCCTGGGAAGATTTTATTAGATGCTGAACACTGAATCTTACTTTTTTTTTTTTTTAGTTGAAGATAGACACAAACCTTTATTTTATTCGTTTTTATTTTTATGTGGTGCCAGGGATTGAACCCAGTGCTTCATGCATGCTAGGCAAGTGCTCTACCACTGAACCACAATCCTGGCCCAATCTTACTGTTTTTGTTTTTGTTGTTGTTGTTTTGTGGAGCTGGGGTTGGAATCTGGGGCCTGCACATGATGTTAGGCAAAGGCTCTACTACTGAGCTCCAGCTGTACCTCCAGCTCTAGTGTCATGAGAATTTATTAGGGTACTTTGGGCACAAAGTGTTTTTGTTTTGCATTTTACAGTGTTAAGCACTGAACCCAGGCCTCCCGCGCAGTGAGCATGCACTCTGCCACAGCCCTTTTTGTACCTTTTATGTATAGCTTGGGCTTTATTCTGGGAATGTAGATATGTCACTTGGATTCAGGACAAACTGTACTGACTCCAGACTATTAGTTTAGGGCTAATTCTGCCCTATTACTGAGGTCATACCCTCTGAGCAATCTACTTAATGCCCTCAATGAAAAGTTATCCTGAGACCTCCCAAATTAAAATGAAGATAAATCTTAGAAGGATCTAACTGATTACCACCCTGGACACTGAATATTTTTAGTGCAAACTTTTGGGCAGTAGAGCACAATTATTCCCAGCCCTGTCTGATATTCTAGAGTTATTCAGTCTATTCCTTTCTGACAGTACTTTTCCTGATTTGAAGTGTGTTCTTTGTATATACATTGATACATTCCCAAACCTCAGGGAGTCCTGCAGACCTCTGGACTGTTCTGAGCAGCTTCCTCTTCTCCTTGACTTTGCGCCATGAATTCTAGCTATCTTGGGTTCCCCAAACTCTGCTTGGTTTCACCAGGTCAGTGGACCTGCCCTGAAATGCCCTGAATTATCAGGTCACAACAACCTTCCCCTCAGCCAGGGTTGGCAAGCACCATCTGAGGGTCAGACCCCACCGGTACTACTGTTGTAACAAAGTTCTGCTGGACAGATCTACCCCGTCCACTTGCACACATGGTGTGAAAGGAACCACAGATGATGCAGAACAGCTGTGACAAAGACCCAAGGCCTACAGATCTAAAGCGCTAACCTTATGGCCCTGTGCAGACAAGTGTGCAGATTCCTACTCTGGGAAGAGCCTGGAACACGACAGGCTCATTCATTGCTTCCTCTACTTCAGGGAACATGGCCCTGACCTGCCTGCTGTTTAGGTCTGGAATCACTTGCTGTATATTATTCTGTCTGGTTTCCAAGTCACTCAAGATGGGAATCAGGTTGGAGATTAGGGTGTGACTTACCTCAGGAACAAAGTGTAAGAGAGTGCCAAAAATTCAGTAACAGAGATAAAATAAAAATTAATGAAAAAAACCCAGGAGAAACAAAATACCAAAATTATATATAAAGATAGTACCAGAGGGGCTGGGGTTGTGGCTCAGTGGTAGAGCGCTCGTCTAGCATGTGCAAAGCCCTGGGTTCGATCCTCAGCACAACATAAAAATAAATAAATAAAATAAAGGTATTGTGTCCAACTACAACTAAAAAATAAAAATATTAAAAAATTTTGTTTTGTTTTGTTTTTAGTTGTAGATGAACACAGTATATTTATTTTTATGTGGTAATGAGGATTAAACCAGTTCTTTAAAGTGCCAGGCCAGGCAAGCGCTCTATCATGAGCTACAACCCCACCCCATCCTGTTTTTATTTAAAATTTGTTTTTGTTTTGTTTGTCATGGATCTCTGCATTAAGCTTGGCTGTTTTAAAATAGTGCATTAAAATATTGCTAATCTCAATTACTGAGATTTTGGTACTCCCTAAATTCTTCACTATTTGCTTCACGTTAGTCCTGGTGGGACACAAATCTGGCCCGTTATTCTGCAATCCTTAATGTATGTCAGATGGATGTAAATTAGTAAACAAAAGCACTCTGCAGATAGGAAAATACTAAAAGGACAAAAATCTTGTAATTGTAAATAAAGATATGCAAAGACTGTGACAGAAGGGCAGCGTAGTCACCAAGCCCTTGGTGGTGCATGCACACTCCCAGCACCTGGTGGGCCAGCAAGAGCCCGCTGCAACAGCACCAGGTCAGCTCAGTGACGGTCAAAGCAGGCGTCCCACCGCCAACACAGTCAGCAAACTTCCTCTAAGTTTTGCAGGACAGCCATCCTTCTGAAATCACCTGCTCATTTTCAATCCTATCTAATAAATGTGACAGGAAAGCACTTGGCAGACAAAAGCACGTTGTCATGTATCTGAGAATCAAAAAACTTTTACATAAAAGCCAATTTCTGTATATTCTCTACATCATTTATTTCATTTTCTAAGGCATGGTTGCAAGAAAATGTTTTTAAGGGACTGGGGCTGTACCTCAGTGGTAGAGCGCTTACTTAACAAGTGTGGGGCACTGGGTTCGATCCTCAGTACCACATAAAAATAAATAAAATAAGAAGTTCCCAAGGCAGAGCCGGTCCACCCGACGGCCCCACGCCACTGCAGCCTAGAGTTCCAGAGACAAAGTCACCCCACACCAACACGGAGAGCCACCCCGCACTGGGATTATTATTCACCAAAGCCTGGCTCCATGGCCTAACATCAGGAAACATATAGGCTTGAGGCTGCCACCACCAAGAAACTGGGATATCACCACTTCTATCAAGAGACAACAATGAGGACCTGGTAAGACATCACCAGTCCCTGTGGCCTGGCTGCACCAGAGGTTTCTCTACTAGGGGTGCTAACAGTTATCCTGTTGCTAAGGTAACAGGGAGTCTTGCATGGGGTTGCCTCTCTCTTGTTTCTCCTACTAACAGCCAACTTCCTATGATTATCCCCTCACTAGTCATATAATACATGGATATTCTCACATCCTACCTTATAAACATCTCAGCCAACCTTCCAGTCCCTCCTTCCATCATCAGAAACCATAAACCATTACACAAACCTATTGACAATATGGTTGAAGATAATCAAACTCATCACTTCTGTTTATAGTGACAAAACTGTAAATGTAAAAATAGAAGCTAACTGATGTATGGCTGCACGTTGGGCACACTGAGTGCTATAATATTGATCTCTCCCTTAAAAGTGAGGTATTGGTAACCTGTAGGCACACTATAAGACAATAGGGCAGAAGCTGTAATACCTCAGATCTATACTGCAAGAGAGGAAGACACATAGACATCATGAAAAAACAAGAGAGGAGACTGCCCCAAACAAACCAAGATATTACAACAATAGATCCAAAAATAGTGAAGTAGGTGAAATGTCAGAGAAGGAGTTCAGAATATTACACAACTAAAAGGATTGGGAATTTTAAAAATGACCTAAATGAGCAGATACAGATAAAAATTGATCACTCCAACAAGAGTGATAAGAGAACAAATACAGTTTGCAAGAAATTATTTCAAGAAAGAAATACAGATACTGAAACAAACAAAACAAACAAATCAGAAACCCTTGAAATGAAAGAAACAATAAGCCAATTAAAAAACTCAATAGATAGCATCACCAATAGACTAGATCACTTGGAAGACAGAACCTCAGACAAAGAAGACAAAATATACTGTCTTGAAAATAAACTTGACCTCACAGTGAAGATGGTAAGAAATCATAAACAGAACATCCAAGAATCATGGAATACCATCAAAAGACCAAATTTAAGATTTATTGGGATAGAAGGTTCAGAGATTCAAACCAAAGGAATGTATGCTCTCTTCAATGAAATAATATCAGAAAATTTCCCAGGCATGAAGAACAAATTGGAAAATCAAATACAAGAGGCCTATAGGACACCAAAAGTACAAAATTACAACAGACCTACACCAAGACACATTATAATGAAAATGCTTAGCATACAGAATAAGGATAGAGTTTAAAAGGCCACAAGAGAGAAAAATCAGATTACCTATAAGGGAAGACCAATTCAAATCTCACAGATTTTTCAACCCAGACTCTCAAAGCTAGGAGATCCTGGAACAACATACACCAAGCTCTAAAAGATAATGCCAACCAAAAATCACATGCAGCAAAATTAAGCTTCAAATTTAATGATGAAATAAAAACCTTCCATGATAAAAAAAAAAAAAAGATAAAAGAATTTAGAGCAAGAAAACCTGCACTACAGAATATTCTTGGCAAAATATTCCATGAGGAGGAAATGAAAAACAACAATGATAATCTACAAAGGGAAGAACTACAATAAAAAAAAAAGCCAACCAAAGGAGAAACCAAGTCAAGCTAAATACCAAAACAAACAAACAAACAAACAAAACAAAAACCCACCGGTAATTCAAATCATATCTTAATAATAACCCTAAATGTTAATGGCTTAAATTCACCAATCAAAAGACACAGACTAGTAGACTGGATTTGGGGGGGGAAAAAAGGACCCAACAATATGCTGCCTTCAAAAGACTAATCTCATAGGAAAAGAAACCCACAGACTGAAGGTGAAAGGTTGGGATAAAATATGCCAATTCACATGACCTATGTAAGCAAGCAGGGGTTTCCATCCTCATATCAAATAAAGTAGACATCAAGCCAAAGTTAATCAAAAGAGATAAAGTTGGCCATTTCATACTGCTTAAGGGAACCATACATCAACAAGACATAACAGTTACAAAGAAACTATAGAACTCAATAATACAATCAATAACTTAGACTTAACTGACATACAGAGAGTATATCAACCATCACTGAGTGAATATACTTTCTTCTCAGCATCACATGGTTCCTTCTCTAAAATAGACCATATTATGCCACAAAGCAACTCTTAGTAAATACAGAAAAGCAGAGATACTACTCTGCATTCTATCAGACCACATGGAATGAAATTAGAAATCAATGATAAAAAAAAAAAAAAAAAACACGCTACTCTAACACCTGGAGACTAAATAATATGCTATTGAATGAACAATGGGTTGCAAAAGATATCAAATTTAAAAATTCCTGGAAGTAAAGGAGAACACTGATACAACATATCAAAATCTCTGGGACACTATGAAGGCAGTGCTAAGAGGAGAGTTCATTGCATTGAGTTCATTCCTTCAAAGAAGAAAAAGTCAACAAATAAACAACCTAACATTACATCTCAAAGCCCTAGAAAGAGAATAACAAATCAACCCAAAAGCAGTAGGAGACAGGAAATAATTAAAATTAGAGCTGAAATCAATGAAACTGAAACAAAAGAAACAATTGAAAAAATTGACAAAATAAAAAATTGGTTCTTTGAAAAATTAATATAATTGATAAACCATTAGCCATGCTAACGAAGAGAAGGAGAGAGAAAACTCAAATTACTAACATCTGTGATGAAAAAGGAAATATTACAACGGACACTACAGAAATACAGAAGATAATTAGAAATTATTTTTGAAAATCTGTACTTCAATAAAACAGAAAATATCAAAGACATTGACAAATTTCTAGAGGCATATGATATGCCTAAACTAAATCAAGATGATATACACAATTTCAAGCAAGGAAATAGAGGATGCCATCAGAAGTCTACCAACCAAGAAAAGCCCAGAACCAGATGGATACACAAATGAGTTCTACAAGTCCTTTAAAGAACTAACACCAAGGGGCTAGGGTTGTGGCTCAGTGGTAGAGCACACGCCTAGCATGTACAAGGACCTGGGTTTGATCTTCAGTACCACGTAAAAATCAGTAAATAAAATAAAGGCATTGTGTTCAACTACAACTAAAAAATAAATATTAAAAAAACAAGTATGGAACTTAAAAAAAAAACTAACACCAATACTTCTCAAATTATTTCATGAAACAGGGAAAAAAAGGGAACACTTCTAACACATTCTATGAGGCCAATATCACCCTGATTCCAAAACCAGACAAAGACACATCAAAGAAAGAAAACTTCAGGCCAATATCTTTAATGAATATAGAAACAAAAATTCTCAATAAAATTCTGGCAAATTGAATACAAAAGCATATCAAAAAGATAGCACATCACGATCAAGTAGGTTTCATCCCAGGAATGCAAGGTTGGTTCAACATACAGAAATCAATAAATGTAATTCGGGCTGGGGATGTGGCTCAAGCGATAGCGCGCTCGCCTGGCATGCATGCAGCCCGGGTTCGATTCTCAGCACCACATACAAAAAAAACAAAAGATGTTATGTCTGCCAAAAAATAAAAAATATATATATTTTTTTTTAATATTTATTTTTCAGTTTTCGGCAGACACAACATCTTTGTTTGTATGTGGTGCTGAGGATCGAACCCGGGCCGCACACATGCCAGGCAAGCGCGCTACCGCTTGAGCCACATCCCCAGCCCCAATAAAAAATATTAAAAAATTCTCTCTCTCTCTCTCTCTCTCTCTCTCTCTCTCATCTCTCTCTCTAAAAAAAATAAATAAATGATTGTGATAGTATCTGGAAGTTGTTTAGTTTAAAAAAAACAAAACAAAAAAAATAAATGTAATTCATCACATCAACAGACTCAAAGATAAAAAACATATGATCATCTCAATAGATGCTGAGAAAGCATCTGATAAAATACAGCATCCCTTCATGTTCAAAATGCTTGAAAAACTATGGATAACAGGAACATACCTCAACATTGTAAAGGTTATCTATGCCAAGTCCCAGGCCAACATCATTCTAAATGGAGAAAAATTGAAATCATTCCCTCTGAAAACTGGAACGAGACAGGGATGCCCTCTGTCACCACTTCGATTTAACATAGTTCTTGAAACTCTAGCCAGAGCAATCAAACAGACAAAAGAAATTAAAGGGATATGGAAAGGAAAAGAAGAACTCAAATTATCACTATTTGCAGACAATATGATTCTATACCTAGAAGACCCAAACATTCCACCAAAAATCTCCTAGAACTAATAAATGAATTCAGCAAAGTAGCTGGATATAAAATCAAAAGGCTTCTTCTCAGCAAACAAACAAACAAAAAACAATCAGTGAGGTGAATAGAGAGCCTACAGAATGGGAGCAAATCTTTACCACAAGCACATCAGATAGAGCACTAATCTCTAGGATATATAAAGCACTCAAAAACCTTAACACCAGAAAAACAAACAACCTGATCAATAAATGGGCCAAGGAACTGAACATAGACACTTCTCAGAAGAGGATATACAATCAATCAACAAACATATGAAAAAATGTTCAACATCTCTAGCAATTAGAGAAATGAAAATCAAAACTACTCTAAGATTTCATCTCACTCCAGTCAGAATGGCAGCTATTAAGAATACAAACAACAATAGTGTTGGCAAGAATGTAGGGAAAAAGGCACACTCATACATTGCTGGTGGAACTGCAAATTGGTACAACCAATCTGGAAAGCAGTATGGAGATTCCTTGGAAAACTGGGAATGGAACCACCATTTGACCCAGCTATCCCACGCCTCAGTTTATACCCAAAGGACTTAAAAACAGCATACTACAGGGACACAGCCATATCAACGTCTATAGCAGCACAATTCACAATAGCTAAATTATGGAATCAACCTAGATGCCCTTCAGTAGATGAATAGATAGGGAAACTTTGGTATATATACACAATGGAACATTACTCAGCATTAAAAGAGAATAAAATCATGGCATTTGCAGGTAAATGGATTAAGTTGGAGAATATAATGCTAAGTGAAGCAAGCCAATCCCCCAAAACCAAAAGCCAAATGTTTTCTTTGCTATGAGGACGCAGATGCATAATGGCAATTGAGTATGGGAGGAATGGAGGAACTTTAGATAGGGCAAAGGGGAGGGAGGGGGAAGGAAGGAGGCAAGGGGATAGGAATGTAAGTACATGTATAAGACTCAAATGGTGTGAAAATATTCTGTGTACAATCAGTGTCTTGAAAAATTGTGCTCTATGTGTATAATATGAAATGAATTGCATTCTGCCATCATGTATAACAAATCAGAATTTTAAAAAAATATATCAATCAATAAATAAGTAAAATAAAGGTATCATGTCCATCTACAAACAAAAAAAATTAAAAAGAAAATGTTTTTAAATGTATTAATAAAAATTTTCTTCATAATTAAAGATCTTATGGTATTAAATTTAGTGGGGAAATAAAGACTGAAATTTAGTTATACTTTGTGTGTGTGTGTACATGTGTGTGGGGGGGGAACTGAACTCAGGGTGCTTAACCACTGGGCAACATCCCCAGCCAGCCCTTTCTATGTTTTGAGACAGGGTCTCACAAAGTTGTTCAGGGACTTGCTAAATTGCTGAAGCTGGCTTTGAACTTGGAATCCTCCTGCTTTAGCCCCCCAAGTCGCTGGGATCATAGGCCTGCATTACCGTGACCAGCTTCAAGTTATAAATTTTATGACAAAACTGTCTAGAACTCATGGAAGTTAGTATAACCATCATATATCATTCCAAATCACAAAGCAGTTGGGCAAGGTGACACATGCCTGAAATACCAGCGGCTTGGGAGGCTGAAGCAGGAGGAGTGCAAGTCGGCGGCCAGCCTGGGCAACTTGATGAGACCCTGTCTCAAAATAAAAAATAAAAAAAGGGTTGAAGATGCAGCTCAGGGGTAGAGCATCCCTGGGTTCAATCCCCAGTACCAAAAACAAAAAACAAAAAAAAAAAACCTCAAGGCATTGCACACTTCCCGTGAGCTTTGTTCTGCCTGCTCTGCTTGGCCTTTGGGTATGAGTCTAGCCCATCAGGCTTGGCCCCACCCACGATGTTCTCTGTCTGTACTTGCCCTTGGGCTGTCAAAGCTGCATCCTCTAGGTTTGGTTCAGGTGTGCTAGCATCTACCACTTGCTACTCAGCTCTGGGTTTTTACACAGTGCACGCTACTGTAGAGCAGGTGCCATAATCAAGTTGAAGGGGCCCCAAACCCAGCGAGGTGCCAGGCACCCAGCAGGTAATTCTTTCTGGAATTTTTTTTTCTTAGTACAAGGAATTGAACCCTGAAGTGATTTACCATTGAACCACATCCCCAAAACTTTTTATTTTGAGACAAGGTCTCCCTAAATTGCCCAGGTTAGCTATGACCTTGCAATCCTCCTGCCTCAACCTCCTGAGGAGCCGAGATTACAGGTGTGGTCATGGTGTCCAGTTGGAATCAAACTTTTGTAAGAATCTTTATAAAACCCTCCCTCCCCAGTGAAACTCACCTCCTCAAACCTGTGAGGATCCCATCAGTACACTGCTAAACAGCCCCTGCTCACTCTGCTGCCTCCTCACTCCACCTGACTGAGTTTTCGGAGGTCAGAAATGCATTTTATTCAGCTGCTTCCTTAGCACTTACCATAGAAACCAACACTCAGCAAGCATTCGACACCACATATTAATTGCAGTTATTAAACTATCCCTCACAAACATAACTACCATAACATAAAACCATAACATTTTCTCCTTTTTTTTTTTTTTTGCCCCATTCTAGAGAGGAGAAAAATGGAGCCCACAGTTGTTGCACTTCTCAACTTTATACACCTGTAAGTGGCAGAGTGGTCTGCATCTAGATACGCCCGCTATCAGAAACTGACTGCAGCACCACAGGCATGTTCAATGACCTGTGCTCTAAGAATCAAAAAAGATTTATGCTGTAAAATCAACTTTCCTGTGTGGACTAAGTTACCTTAAAAAGATTCTTCAGGGCTGGGGTTGTGGCTCAGAGGTAGATCACTTGCCTGCCATGCGTGAGGTCCTGGGTTCAATCCTCAGCACCACATAAAAATAAAATAAAAGATAATAATAATAATAATAATAATAATAATAAAGACTACCAAAAAAGAAGTGATGAAAGATAAAAAAAAAAAAAAAGATTCTTCAATGGCCCTTGATGCTAAGTAACTAGAATAACACATTTAGCAATTTGCTCAAAGCAAAAGTCACCATGACTAAAACCTGGTCTCACTGGGCCCTCCTTGACCACAGTTTCTCGATGGCCCCGCAACCTGTACATTCAAACCCTTCACAACAGACTAATTCCACGGCAAGAAACAAAATAACATCTCAAAGTCCCCAAATAGCAATAGTGCATGATGGATGAGTTTGCCCCCTTTAAAAACCTTTTCTCATTGTTTTGAACTTCAGCACATTTTTTAGGACCAGCATGTGACATTCTCAACCAGATGCACCAGACACAGCATACCATTAGCAGAACCCAGGCCATTCTGACTTCAAGGAAGACGCTACACTTGTAGTTGGACAAAAACAAATTTTCCCACAACGTGTAAATAACTATTTGCTTAATTTCTACTACTTAGGTATAAAAATTGAGGAGATTAACTTAGCTTATTTTGGGAAAGCATTATCCAAGTAGACTTGAATAAGGCAGAGAGAAAGAACCAAGTCGGAGGGGTTGGCTGCCCTGTGCTGCCCAGTAACGTTTAAAACTGTTCTTGGGCAGTGGTGCGTGCATGCCTGTAATCTTACCAGCTCGGGAGGCTGAGACAGGAGGATCCTGAGTTCAAAGCCAGTCTCAGCAATGGCAAGGCACTAAGCAACTCAATGAGACCCCTGTCTCTAAATAAAATACGAAATAGGGCTGGGGATATGGCTCAGTGCTCAGAGTACTCCCAAGTTCAATCCCTGGTATTCCCCAACCCCCCTCAAAAAAAAAAAATAGAAAAAACTGTCTTGGGGGGAACAGATATGTTTTAGTTAAAAAGGAGTCACACTAGATATTTTTAGTTAAAAAGGAGTAACGCTGAAAATTTAAGGTATTACTGTAGCACTTCTCTGAATTTAATATTCCTCACACTTTATAAACCCTCTGGAGTAAGTCTACTTCATACCCAAATAAGATACCCCCACTAGTACATGTTTCTCTACATGGAACCCATCTGATCAGTTACTGCAACTTAGAGATGTACCAAAGAGTGAAAATTTCCCAAGCCATTCTGAAATTTTCATCTAATTGTCTTTCTAATAAATTATTCTGCACTGTTGGCTTTTGTTTGGTATAATTAAGATTCCCTGCAGTTTCCTAAATAAATAGATCTGTTACACAGCATCAAATCTCTTAAGGTACCCCCAAACTGATCAATATTTTGAATAGAAAACATTTTGCCAATATTCTGTACAAATAAAATGGCTAAATTGATAAATTTTGTTAGAAAAGCATGAAAATTAAATCCTTGAACACAGGTTAGACAGTGCTGTTGAGAACTTCAGTACTCAGGGAACCAGGCATATGGAGGGGCCAGGCGCAAAGGGGCCTAGTTCCGAGAGCGCACAGCATAACCAGCTCCTCCTTCCTATGCATGGCCAGCAGCAAGCCCTGCTCAAGGCACCTGGCTCTGTCCCAGGCATCAATCAGGACGAAAGCACCCACCAAATGTTATCGAATGGTGCTGTCCTGTCCTCAGTCTGGCATTTGTGCAGAATAAACTAAAACTTAAAAGAGACCTGCTAAAAATTAAAACAGTGACAGCTCAGGATGGGTTGACTATAGTTTTTTTTAAACTACCTCATTCTCCTCAATCTCTATACTTGAATGTGAAAAAATCCCCTTAAGTTTGCTATCCTTCAAAATACATTTGTTTCTTTGCCTGAAAAAAAAAAAAAAAAAAAAAAAAAAGGTTGAAAGAAGAGACAAGCAAGGAATTAACCACTGGAGGACACAAAAAGTCACGCACTTGCCTGTGTGAGGCACTGGGTTCAATTCTCAGAACTGCATATAATAAAGGTCTATCAACAACAACAACAACAGAAAAAACATATTTATATATGTTATAATTTTTTTTAAGTCATCTGTAAGTAGTTGTCACCTCCCAGGAGGATGCAGGAAGTAGAAGCAGTGTGGAGGAAGAATGCAGTCAGTCCCGGAGCAAGACTTCTTGGTAGATGTTGAAAACCCTGACGAGGCCTGCAGGCTTGACACAGACCACCTGCCCACACTGCAGGAAAGCTCCGTAACAGCATCCATTCATCCACCAGCAAGCCCTCAAGTGTCCTAGTGGGTGGCACTGAGAAGGAGCGGCCAAGATCACCATCCAAGACTGAGGACACCTGTGCTGTGTCTGGGATGAAGACCACCACAAGAGGCATGCAGTGCACACAGCAGCAATGCCATGTCCCTGGGCACAGACCTCTCAAGGAAGGGCCCTTCACTATGAGCCAAAGGACAGGTGGACATCAACTATTTTCTATACTTCTTAGATTTAAAAATTGCAAACACAGATAAACGCAGTAAGGAAAATCAAATGTTTAAAAAGCAGCTCAGTATAAGACATCAATTCAGCATCTGAGTTTATAGATTATGTAGGAAAAAATCCTGATATAATCCTAGGGAACAAAACCTTTGCACTTCTGAGTGATCTATACAGGTGTAAGAGTGTGTGTGTGTGTGTGTGTGTGTGTGTGTGTGTGTGTGTGTGTGTACAGGCATGATGAGCATTAAATGGACTGGCAGGTTTGCTAAAAAATGTGTCTGTTAAAAAAATCTTTCTCAGGCTGGGGATGTGGCTCCCAGAGTGCATGCCTAGCATGCATGAGGCACTGGGGATACTCAGCACCACATAAAAAATAAAGATACTGTATCCACCTAAAACTAAATAAATATTTTTTTAAAAAATCTTTCTTCTCATGCTTCCTTTCTTTTCTTCTTCTTCTTTTTTTTTTTTTTTTTTTTTGTGGTGCTGGGGATTGAACCCCGGGCCTTGTGCACTCTACCAGCTGAGCTATATCCCGAGTCCTCATGCTTCCTTTCCAAGCACAAAATTAATCTTCCAAACAAATGACTACCAGGCTTTAAATGACATTTCAAAATTATTTTTATTAAAGGTGATACAAAAACTGTTTTAAACAACTCATGTGTTAGAAACCTTGTTCTGTTAATATGATAAACAGAATTTTTTAGATGACCAAATATGAAAGCAGGAAATCACTTGTTTGACAATATTTGAAGCTGCAAGCCATAATGAGTTGTATCAGCCATGAAGGATCATAATGCCACTATCAGACCCTTTTGTTTTATTTTAAATTTTTTTAATATTTATTTTTTAGTATTGGGTGGACACAACATCTTTGTTTGTATGTGGTGCTGAGGATCGAACCCAGGCCGCACGCATGACAGGCGAGCGCGCTACCGCTTGAGCCACATCTCCAGCCCACTATCAGACCCTTTTGAAACCTAGGCAGAAGGAAAAGGGAGCAAGAACTGTGGGCTCTCCTGCACAGCCCCAGCAGAGCAGTCAGCAGCTCCTGTGCCCTCCAAAGGGAGCTGTGTCCCCCTGGGTAGCTGCCGCACCTGCCTTCCAGACAGAAGGAGACCACCAAGGTGTGCAGCTTAGTCCACCTCTGAAAGAGGAAGTGGGTGAAACACTTGCCCTCTTTGGTTTCTCCTATTTCACAAAATGCCTACAGTGGACATGTAGTAGATATAGAAAAAGTAGAAAAAAATGAAACATTATTGACTAACATTAAAAATTGTTGGGCTGGGGACATAGTTCAGGAGCAACTGTACATGAGTCCCTGGGCTCCAGTTAAAAAAAAAAAAAAAAAAGAACTGTGAGCTCTGAGACAGACGAGATGCCTGCATCCTTGGCAGGTGGAACCACCACTGGGATGGAAGGAAGCAGCCCACCAAAGTGCAGAAGGCAGCTGGGGCCAGGGTGAGGCTGGAGAGGAACACCACAAGGGCCTGGGCTCCAACTGAGGTTCTAAGGTTCCATGGCCTATGTGCTTAGCATCGAGAACATTGAAGAAACGTTTTTCACAGCATGGCAAGCTTGAGCCCTGTTCTAACACCTTCTCTGAAAATGTCTCAACTCAATCACAGACCCTGTTTCAATACTACAGCTGAAGTTACTCAGAAGTGTTGGAGCCTGCAGCTGGGCGCAGTTGTGAGGACAGCCTAGGCAACTTAGCAAAACCCGTCTCAAAAGAATAAAAGAAATGGAGTTCAGAAAACAATATTCCAAAATCTGGAACCCTGGCATGCTGAGTATTTTGAACTGAAGGTCATCAGAGGGATCACAGAAGCAGCCCTAAGGTCTCACCACCTCCTGTCCTCCTGACTCTCCACTTCTTTCTCCCCCTGAATGATTAATTGAAACCAGAATTCCTTTTCCCCAAAGCAGGTCACAGGAACTAGAAATATTACTTCTCTGACTCTGACCATAAAAGCCTCATTCTGGGGAGAGTCCTGCCATGTGCTCTAAGAGGCAGGAATGATGCACAGAGGCCAAGAAGCATCTGGGCAGACAGGCTCACTTGGGCTGTTAGGTCAGATTGCAGCCTTGTGTCCAATCTCATGTCTACACAGCTGTCCTTGTGCATTAAACCCAAGGGCTAATCAGTTCCACACCTTTCCACACTAAAGAAATACTGTCCCACAGGTGAACAAAAGCTGCCAGGAAGATGCTAAAAGGATGCTTACCCCAATGGTGGATGTGAGCACCTTTACAAAGATCTCTAATTGATGAATTTGCCTGTTAAATGCCATTGTGTAACACACACAGGGCTTATCTAAATGGAAAATGCTATTTTTAATTGAATATCATCTCTTTGTTTAACAAGTCAAGATTCTGTGCTCCTTCGACTAATGTAATTTTTCTTCCTCTAAACCAAGAACAATTTTAATGAGATTATGCTACTGAATTCATTTTCAGTATATCACGGGCTTCCAGAAGCTGTTTTGCAATGGCAGAGACACAGAACTGGCCCCCAAATATTTACTCTACGGCCCTCTGCAGAAAGAGTGTGACGACTGGACTAGGCCAGCAGCAGCCCCTTCCTCTTTGGGCCATGCCTTGCCTCTGCCTGTGACATCACCTTCACGTGCGCATGTGTGAGGGGCAAGCACATGTGATACCCAGGGTAGCGAGTGTGGATGCCTCAAGCACCTAATTGGGCCAGTGCTCACCTACAACCCTGCACTCCACCCCCATCCAAAAGGGAGGCCTGCCAGAGATGGACCTCCTGTCCACTGTGTAGCCTCTGTCCCCCCACACTCACGACCTGCCCCTCCATGAGAGCCCCGCTGGAGCTCACCTCTCCCTAGAGCCTCAACGTGAACTCCAACTCAGAGCAGAGGTTTCAGAAGGCCACGGCTAACACCAGCTCCAACCTTCAGGCTGTCAACCTCACTCTTCCCTTCAAACACTCGCCTGCTGGGCCTCACACACTGCACCACAGCTGCACCTGCTGCACAGAAATCTCATTTTTATCCATTTGTCAGCTGAGTAAATTAAGAGCCGATCATTTCAGGGTGATGAAAGGGCTCTATACTTAAATAGTAGTGATATTGCACAACTGTGAATATGCTAAGGTCCACTATAATAGGGTAGAGTTTATGGCATGCAAATTATCTCAAAGAAATTAAAACAAACTTTTAAAATGTATGATTATCAAAAAGTACTAACTTCTTATACTTTCTTTATTAAAAAAAAAATCAAATACTGATGAACGAAAACACTAAGGACTGGGGCTGGGGTTGTAACTCAGCAGTAGAGCACTCGTTCAGCACATGCGAGGCCCTGGGTTTGATCCTCAGCACCACATAAAAACAAATAAATAAGATAAAGGTATTGTGTCCAACTAAAAAATAAATATTTTCAAAAACAAAAGAGGCTGGGGTTATGGCTCAGTGGTACAGTGCTCACCTACCAAGCACTGGGTTCGATCCTCAGCACCACATAAAAATAAAGATATTGTGTCCACCTATAACTAAAAAATAAATATAAAAAAAAGAAAATACTAAGGAGTTTAATAATGAGGCTACATAATAAATTTCCCAAAAACTTAAGCATGAATCACCATGTGTTGTGCACCCTGGTTTTGTGAGTCGGGGATCTGGACAGGGCACAGAGGGTGATGAGTCTCTGCTCCTCGGCATCCAAGGCCTTAGCTAAAGGAGAGAAAGCTAGACTCACTCGCATGCCAAGTAGCTGCTGACTATGGGTCTCACTGAGCAGTCTTCCTGCATGGGCCAGATGGGCTTCCTCCAGCTTGGCACATGGCTTTCCCCAGAGCAAGTAACCCAAACAGAGAAGCCAGGCAAAAACTGTACCCTGTTTAAGACCTGGCTCAGAAGTCACACAGAGTCACTTTGCCAGGTTGTAAGGTGAGGCAGGTCACAAGCCCAGCCCAGGTTCACAGCAAAGGAGCAGAGACTCCACTTCTTCATAAAAATACCACATAAGAAGGGAATGTCACTGAAGCCATTTAAGAAAATGCAGCCTGCCACCCTGAGTTCTAGGTTAAATCTCAACCTGGTTCAAAAGCTGAAGGGTTACTCAGAATCTGGCTAGAAAATCAATGTGCATCTCACCCTTGTAAGCTAACCTCTTCTTCCTTATAGTAAGTATGTGTAAGGTGAACCTCCTGTCTCCATGCCACCCTGCCTGAGGAAGTCCAGCATCATGGTCTTAACTCAGCAGGTGATGCCTCTGGTGCTCCAGGTGACTTCTGGGCCCTGTAACCCTTGTTTAGAAAGCAGAAATGCCAGAGGCAGAAGGTGGCAGTTGAGCTAGAGCTTGCCTGGACAATCCAGTGTGCACAGTTCTCACCAGCAAATGGCTCAAGGGGCAGAGGTCACGCCCTCCATCCTCTCCTGTGGGTATCTCCAGCATCCTCAGCAGACGTTCAATAAGTGACCCAAGAAAGAAGGAAGGGAAGGCAGGAAATATTCCTGTTCTAGGTTAAAGAGCTCCAAGCAGAGCCCGCTGCTGTGACAGGTTCCCTCAGGAAGCAAGCTCCTGCCAGGACAGCAGCCCTCGGGAGCAGGTTTCTGCACCTAATTTGGTTCTGACCTGCTCTGGAACCTTCACCACATGGCGGCATAACTTCTTTGGACCTCAGTTTCTTCATCTGCAAAACAGGGATAAAACTGGACAGACTCTTCACCAAGGCCCACAGGTGAGCCCCAGCAATCTGCCGACTGACACATGCCAGAAAGACCAGTAGCCTTCAGTCCTCAAGTTTAAGCTCCATGAAAGGAATGCTGAGTGACAAGAGGATGATCCTAGGGGAGGAAGATCCTGCTGCCAGACCCTACAGAAACACTGTCCCTGGGCTTCAACCCTCTCACCTCAGACCCCCTCAATGTGTACTCAAGAGTTCAATAGAGTTTAGATGCATGAATTGTTTTCAAAGAAACAGCTACAGATAATTCCAACAATCACCAAACAATCCACTAGAAAGACAATAGGCCCTTGTTTTTACCCTCTCAAGTTTGACATTTTGAACACCGCTGCCCTCCAAATCAACCACCACCCCTCTGGAAACAAGTAGCAGGGCTGCATCCCAGGCATCAGGGTCTCCACAACCTGGGGTGTGCTACAGAAAGAAGCTCTCCACATAAACAGAGCTCCCTCAGGAGCTGGCCACAGCAGCCCATGCCTGTGACTCCAGCAACTCGAGGGCTGAGGCAAGTTCAAGGCCAGCCTCAGCAACTTAGCACAACCCTGTCTCAAAATAAAAAAATAAAAAAGGCTGGAGGTGTAGTTCAGCAGTAGAACACCTCTAGGTTCAATCCCCAGTACCTCAAAAAATAAATAAAAGGAAAAAAGCAAACATCAGGACCCCACCAGCATGTGAGGCTGCAACTACACTCTTAGGGATGCTGAACTATCACCCACCCTCAGGAGGCACAGCCACACCAGCCCACAGACTAAGGCAGTAAGACACCACACAAACACTAGTTCCCCAACCCGAAGCTAAAAGACCACATCTCAGCCATGGTTTGTTGCCAGGAATCAAGAGTCAAGGCAGATGTCACCAGAGAAAGAACTAAGCAGAATGGCTGAGGCTGGTAGAGGAAAGCTGAGCACATTCACTCATCACAAATGCAGGTTCTCAGCTGGAAAACCTCACTTAATAGGCCAGCAGGTTCAGAACCCATTCATAAGCTTTCCAGAATGCATGCAGTTGCCATGGTAACACTGCCATTATATTTCTTGGTGTTGGACATGTAAAATTACCACCCATAATGCATTTAATACAGTTTGAGGCCACCAATTCACAGCAAAATAAATCTGAGTTCAGATACTGGCTTCCCTCTTACATAAACAAAGAGGACCAGCCAGAGGGGTATCCATCTCGCCCCATGCATGAGCACAGAGCTCACAATTGAGAAAATGTTCATCCAAAGACAAAATAAGAACTGAGGGAATCTGACTTCCTCACTTACTGGCATATGGTAGAGATGGTAACAATGAAATGTTCCCTGACACATTAACGAAACGTCGTCATTTCAAAGCAAATATATTCTAATCTATACCTACATCTCTGAAATTTAACTGTTTAGAAAGCCAAAGAAAAAGCATTTCTCTTCAAAGAACATCTTCAGTAATTCACTAAGAAAGCATGTGTCCACACTAAATAAGATAATTCTTCAGATGTCAAAACTGTCCTTAACAAGTAATAAAGTTTTATTTATTAGGTTCAAAAAGGGATCTATTCAATTGTAATTCTTTATTTTGACTCAGTATGTTCATAAACATTTAATACATACATGCATGATTTGTAAAGTCCCTTACCTTTTTACAGTCCACCGTCTGGACACAAGAGGTGAAAGCAAAATGATCAGGTACGAACTGCAAAGGCATCTTCAATCTCAGCTTCCCAAGGAAGCCCACTGCACCAGCACACGGAGCTGCTGCAGGGCCAGCCTGTGCTAGCCACGGCACTCACTAAAGCACCTGCATTCTCATCACTCAACTGCAGTCCTGGGGAGTATTAGCTCCATCATCTCCCTTTCAGATCACAGGCAGCAGGCAGCAATGTGGAGGTGCACAAAAGACTCCACCGCGGGCGGTTTCCATATTAACAGGGACTGGTAACCGCTGCATTGCAGTCTTTCTGAAAGCTACCAACCTCAGAAGCAAAGGCGCGCGCGAGAGAGACTCTGGCAGAGGAAGCTGCCTTTGGAATCGCAGAGATTTTTTTAAGGATCTTTAAAAAAAAAAAAAAATGTTGCAAACCCCTGGGGGCATTTCTGGACTTCAGTCTCCTAAAGGTTGACTGGTACGTGGTTTTGACTAGGGGAGGGCTATGATAGACAATTGAGCTGGGTACAATGCTAAGAATAAACCATGCATTATGCCATGCCAGCCTAATGCTCAAGCACTCCCGTGAGAACCCTGCACATCTGCTGCTGAACTCCAGCTGCAAAGCCCCACTGAGGAGCTGCTGGGAACCAGCCATGACTTTCCATTTCAAAAAAATGCATGCACAGCAATCATGTCTGGTTCCCATGTCAGCAGCAATCACCTGGACACCCAGCTACCTTTCAGTATAGTAAAAATCCTTTCATGGTCAGGGCACTTGAAATATTAAACCATCGACCACGCAGGTCATACAGTGGCTTCCAAAACAGCAGCTTCCGCTTACAAAGTGACCTTTGATTTTCATTCATTCACTCAGTACATTCAGTGAGCCCTGGCCATGTGCTACATGTGAAAGGAGATGCAGGTAAGAAAAATGCAGCCAGTGGTTACATGTCCTCCTGTGAGAAGATGAATGGAAAACAAGTCATTCCAAGCCTAAGGACAAGCACTAGGGAGAAGGCCAGCACCACGGGAGGAGAACTACAGCTATTCTTGGGGTCCAGAGGGGATCAGGACATCATTCTACAAGGAAGGAGTATCTGACAGGAGCTGAAGGATGTGGACTGGGCTGGGAAAGGTAGAAACAGAGAAGAAGATCCTTGAGATAGTGGCACACACACTCCGCAGTATGTAGGAGTGGGTCCTCAGCAAGACTGCACAGGCTCTGCTGACTGACACGGCAGGAGCCATCTTACCTCACTGCACCCCTGAGCAGTCCTGCCAACCCCACAACTGACAGACATCTAAGTGTCCCACACTGGGGCACACGTTTGCCTGAGGCACATGGGGACCAACAAGAAGTGCCGGGACCTGAGCCTAAGGGCGGTTCTGTGTCACTTAATGCCATGACATTGCTCCTAACAGGTAACAGCTGCCTTCCAATGACCATGGCATGATTACTGTCTACCTAGCATCTGTCCAGACATGTTTTATCCTGCCCCATGCCCAATACTGCACAGGCCCTGGGTGAAAGACTGAATAAGTGAATGAAGTGAGGACACTGCTGGTCACACCCTCATTCCAAGTCTGCATGAAGACCTGTGGCACCCTACAGACATGCAGCTGTGATCTCTGGGGAGGACGCACCTTCTCTCCACTTCCCATCCTAGGTTCTGAAGTCTTCCCTTCCAGGAAGTCTTTCCTGGCTCCCCTCCCAATCCTAGAGCAGGGCCCCTTACTCTGGGTTTCTGTTGTCCCCAAGGTCACCATTTGGTGCTGAGTGGCAGTCAAGTTTTGTACCTGTGTGCCCACAGCACCATGCTGCAGCAACATTCAGACAGGGAGACCAAGACCCAGAGGAGCTAAATTATGAGTCAAAAGGGGAGACAGAACTCAAATCCAGGCCTTGGCCCTCACAGGCCACTTCCTAACCACCCTGGTTTCTGGTTTTATAGGTCCCAACGAAAGTGTGCTGCCACTAGCAGGACAATGCTGACCTATGGATGTGCAATGGATGGGGTTCATGGAAAAACTTTTAAGAAAATCACACCATCTTTCTACTGTGAGAAATTGAAACTCCGGTGGTCCACTTTCAGAATACAGTATTTTGCCTTAAATGTAAAACTGGCATGTTACAAAGGCAGCCGGATGGGAAAAAAAGCAGAAGAGAAGTTGCAAGAAGTTAACTCACACAGTAGCACTACAGTGGCAGATCCAAAGTCCAGGCACATGAATGACCCCCAGACAGGAAGTGGGGGAAGGGTGGGCCTGACCAACAGAGATGGAGCTCTATCATAAGAAATGGTAACATAGGTAAAGAAGTAAGAGCTGTGCAGGCAGACGTCAGAATGCATTCACCCCCAAGGAGGCTTTTCCCGCAATAAGAACACAGGGAGGAGAGGACAATCAAAGGTCTATTTCTTTAAGTAAACCAGCAAGAGACAGTAAAACCTAGGGACATTTAGAAAGACAAGTGCACCCCACAGTATTCAGCCAATGAGAAACCGGGGAGGGACCCTGAGGCTCTAGAGGGTAAAATGTTGACTGCACCCACTCTGGGTGTGCCTGACCACCAAGGCACCCCGATCTCGCAGGATGGTCAATAAAGCCTCACTTCTCTGTGCCTTTGTCTCTCAGTTCATTATTGAAGTTTGGACAGGTGAGCATGTTTCTCACACTGCCCCTGTCTCTCCCTTTCTCGGTGAGATATGAATGAGCAAACACAGTCACACTCAACACTGACATTCTGGCCACCGGACTGCCATACCCTATCCGCTTCAAGCCTTCACAGCCAGCTTAGTATAAGCACTCCATAATGTTCACACAAGATCAACTAGTGACACATTTCTCAGAATGCACCCTGTTGCCATGTAATGTGTGACTTCACGTTAGACAGACCAGACACTTTCCAGTGTGAACTCCTGACTGACTAGGAGGATCTCACAGCCCGGTGGTGAAGAGCAGAGCAGAGCAGGAACAGAGGCAGTGCTGGGATGCTTTTCCTTCCCATCACTGTGCGTTTCAGACTCACTAGAGCAGTTTAAAAGCTTCAGAAGAACTTCTATCAGATGCCGCTAGGCCAATTTAGGTGGCACTCTGGGCACTCCCCACAGCAGTTCCAGCAGAACTCAACCTTTCAAGTTGACTAGGATCAAGGCTTGTCCTCTGTGGCAGTCTCACTCCTGCCAGCCCCAGGCAGCTGCAATGGAGCAGGACAACTTCTTCACTGGATTGTCAGGCAGTGCCCCTGAGCCTGATGCAGGCAGACCCTGAACTCTGGCTTGAGTGGGCTTTTCCAGGGGACTCTGCAGAAAAGTAGGGGTCATGTGTCAAGATTCTTGTGCCTCCTGGAACAGAGGATGCCTGCAGAGATGGGGCTACCAGGGCTGTAATCTGGGGCAGTGCATGCAGGTGCAAAGAGACTGGCAGGGGGCATGAGTTGTCCCCAGGGCCAGTGGATAAAGATCAGAGAAAGAGTGCCCCATGCAAACCTCTGAACAACTTTTCAGCTTGATCCCTAAAAGCCAAGGGCAGTGACATCCAGTGCTCAGGTTTTAGGGTCCCAGCAGGCCTGTGGAGATGTCTTGCTGTCATCCACTCTGCAGATCAGGCAAGGAGAGGTAATTTTCCAAGTGCTCCTAGGTACTCGAGCAGCACTGAGTGGTCTCAGCTGCGATCCTCTGGGCATGGTGTAACCTCCAGGTGGCAGCAGGGCCTGGTCTCCCTCTGGCACTGACCACGCCTGACCACTCACTCTCTCTCGAACTCTCCAAATCCCAGATGCCTGTCAAGGAAGGGAGTAAGACCTATCCTACAGGGGCTGGGGATATGGCTCAAGTAGTGGCGCACTCGCCTGGCATGCATGAGGCACTGGGTTCGATTCTCTCAGCACCACATAAAAATAAAATAAAGATACTGTATCCACCTAAAGCTAAAAAATAAATACATAGAGAAAAAGACTTATCCTACAATCTTACTTGATTTGACTTTCGACTCCTAGAATGCAAGTGAAAGGCTCCCTAAAGCACAGACTGACTCAAAATGTTAAGCACGACTTTTAAAAATAAGTCAGAGGGGGCAGGAGTTGTAACTCATCGGTAGAGTGCTTGCCTGGTATGTATGAGGCCCTGGGTTCAATCCTCAGCACTGCATATAAATTAACAAAATAAAAGATCCATTGATAACTAAAAAATATTTTTTAAAAAATACAGGCACAAAGCATTTGGTCATTGTTCCAAGCTTAACTCAGATTAAAAACATGTTGTGACCCCTCCAGGGCTCTCACCATTAACTAGAATGACCATGGCAAAATTTGTTCCTTTATTAATAGCAGTAATGAAATTAATACTCAAACAAATCAGCTAATATTGTTCATTCACATTTACACTCATCGATTCAAATCATGGAAATACCCACATAGGTGTCACCTGACAAGTGACAAGAGGCTAGAGAGCACCAATACCACCCTCAGGGGCTTTGCTTCAAAACTGCAACCTAGGTACCCAATTCAACACAAGAGCGCCAGGGAGCAAGTACACTGCCTGAAAGGAAGTCCAGGAGCAGGGGCTGAGGGATGAAAGATGTCCCCAAGAGAAAGGGAGGGAAAACAAAAAACTTGGGCAAATTTATTCAGCTTGCACTTATAGTTATTTGTCAAAAACTTAACTGGGTACTCGTCTGATAAGACCTCTCCTGACCACTAGATGTGATTTCGCATCAGGAAAGAAGAATGTTGTAATTCTGGCTGTTTCTCTGGCGAAGAGAGGATCCAAGGGTTTCAACCATGAAATACGAAGTTGCCGTTCTGAACAAGTCCCAGTCATTATAGAAGGGTTCTTTACAAATCTAAAGGGGACCTGAGCAGCAGGCACAAGCAGCATCAGGTGCTGATGCAAAAGCCTAGGTCACTCCCAAAAGAAACAAAAGCCTGAGTCCACACAGAACACACAGAGCCTGCTCAGAGCAGCACTGCTCTTTTCTCAGTAAAAAACAGAAACTGCCCCTCATCTGTGAAGGGACTGACATACTCATGCAGGGACCCACAGTGTGCTAAATTACCAGAGGCCCAGCCGAAGACCACACACTGTCCTCCAAGAACAGGTCAGGGCACACAGCTCATGCGCTTGGGGCTGGGTTGCTGCACAACACTGCTACCTAGTCAAGCTGCTGCTATTTCAAAAGCAGGCACAATCAGGCCAGAGGCCCAAACACTTAACCAGGTGCAGCTCAACCCCCATTAAAAATCAGAAAAGGACATGGTAATTGGGAGATTCACTATGCCAAATGCATTAATTCGGAGATACACCTTCCAAAAATTTTTAAATAAGCTTCTCATTGGAAACAATTCACAACTGCTTTAGCAACTCCCCCTCCCAGCACCCAAATCTCAGAGTTCAACAACTTTTTAAGAAAAAAATCGGCCTTAACTTTAAAGATATAAATTACACAGGTATGTAAATGTAGCACTTCACATACAAGGGAAAAGCATCACTGTGGATCCTTTCAACACCCCCCCCAAATACTCATTTACCTAGTTCTGCCCACTATGAAATATGTGAGTATGCCTAACTTTTTTTAAATCCAGAAATATTTCTTAGCCCTGAAGTTAAAACAAATTAACTCAACATAAGACTCACAAAATGAAAAATAAGCCTATGAATAAAATAAACTAACCAATCACAGCAAAAGACATCCTCTGAGCCTATCAAAAGCTCCCCCAGGCCCTCTGCCATCAGTCTCTCTCAGTCCTTAATACCCCAACTCCCAGGAAGCACCCAGAGTGGGGCCCAGAGTGCTCCCATGCCAGGCTGAGCTCCTCAGTGCCCCTCTGTTCTTCAGGAAGAGAATCACATCTACTCACAACTCACAATGAGTCACTCTCAGTGTGTGAAGCAGTTTACATAATGGGAAAATTTATTGTGACCCAAAAGTTCAGTGTGTTCTCATTAAGTTACCAGAAATTACAGATGCAAAGATACCTCCCTTTGTTAACTGAACCAAAATCAAGAAAAGAAATACTTTAGATATGCACATATTTTGGGTCTGGTAGATCTGATTTCTATATGTTACTCTATTCTAACTACTCAGGTTGGTAAACTCATAGTTTAAATACTAAATAAAGAAAATCTGCATGTTGACAACACAGGTAATTTTAAACTGTTTTGACATTACGTCACTACTTGCTACCTACATAACTAAGCAAAGCCAAAATCTTGAGAGCTTCAGTTTTTGTATATGCCTGTGTGTTGAAATGGTTTTTCCAAAATTAAGATACCATCTAAAGTGTTAATGGTGCCTTCCCACTGTGCTTCACTGAAAAAAATTCGGTGAAAATCTTACAGTGTTGCATCCATTTAGTATTTTCCCATGTTACATTCTGTTTATTTTTTAATCCCAGTGAAACAAGATATTTAAGCAATTAAAACAAAAAAAAAAAACTTCTCTATTATGACCTTTAAAAAAAATACCCTTTGTCTTTTAAAGAGCCACACTTGAAAACTGACAAGTTTATCCATATAATACACATAGAAACATCCTAAGCTATATAATCTATGGAATCACACAAATTTTAAGAAATAAAAATATTTCCATGAACATAAGACATCTGCAGCAGGGTAAACCCACCAGCTGGTCTCCAGAAAAGGGTAACTGTAAAACCCAGGTCTCTTTAGCCCTGTAAACCACCTGCTTGCAACATAAACCATGAAACCACGGGCCACGCCCCCTCCTCCTGGCACTACCCCTCACTCACAACACCAGGAGGGGCCTAGAAGGAAGTCTGCTATTCAAACTCTGTTTTTAGCTCTTAAAATACACTGCAAGCAACCATTCAGAGTCTTTCTAAAATCTACAGTATCTTGGTAAACTATGAAAGACTAAAAGAGTATTTCTAATTGTGTTACTACTCATTAAACCTTAAGTCAAGTACAATCTTGAATACACATTTCCTGATGTACATCATTTATCAAAGGCCACAGAAAAACTCTAGAAATAAAACAGAAATAATACAGAGTGACATCTGCTTCAGGATCATACTGTTTTGCCCCACATCCTTCTTTTTTTTTTAATTAATTACTTTTTTAATTAGGTATATATGACAGCAGAATGCATTTTGATTCATTGTACACAACTGCAGCACAACCGGTTCATTTCTCTGGTTGAACACAATGTAGCGTCACACCATATGTACAGTCATACATGTACCTAGGGTAATGATGGCCATCTCATTCCACCATCTTTCCTGCCCCCATCCCCCATCCCCTTCCCACCCTCCCCTTTGTCCAAAGTGTTTCCACTTTTCCCATCCCCCCGCCATTGTGGATCAGCATCCACTTATCAGACAGAACATTCGGCCTTTGGTTTTTTTTTTGAGTTTTGCCCCCACATCCTTTTTAGAGGTTTGAAACATATTTGAATATTAGAACTTCATTTTCTTATTTAAAAAGGGTCAGCATTCCTGTAACCTGGCAATTAAATGCATTTTCAAAAGCCAGGCAACAAGGGCTTGAGTTGTAGTCCAGTGGTAGAACTTGCCTAGCGTGTGAGGCACTGGGTTTGATCCTCAGCACTTCTTATAAATAAATAAATACAATAAAGGTCCGTCAACATCTAAAAAAATATTTTTAAAAAGCCAGGCAACATGTCAGAAAGTAGGTACATTTTTAAATTTTAAAGGTTATCTATCCATATTATAAAAATGTATCTTGGGCTGGGTTTGTGGCTCAGTGGTAGAGTGCTTGCCTAGCATGCATAAGATACTGGGTTCAATCCTCAGCACCACATAAAAATATAAAAATAAAAATACTGGGCTGGGGATGTGGCTCAAGCGGTAGAGCGCTCGCCTGGCATGCGTGCTGCCCGGGTTCGATCCTCAGCACCACATATCAACAAAGATGTTGTGTCCGCCGAGAACTAGAAAATAAATGTTGGAAAATTCTCTCTCTTTAAAAAAAAAAAAAATACTGTGTCCACCTAAAACTAAAAAATAAATATTTTTTTAAAAATGTATCTTTTTAAGCATCAAAATAGAACTATACTCACTGTATCTAAAGTCAGAAAAGTGTATACTGCCTCCACTTCACTGCTTCCCCAGCTGGGCCTTAGCTCTTAGCTACTCCTCACAGGCCCAATCTTAACTCCCTCCTAGCAAAAGAGAGCAGACATAGAGAGCCAGGACCTGGGGACAGCCAGGTGATGGACATGTCAGTTATCTTAGTTTAATCTGAGCATTACCCTGAGCCTGCTCACTACTCCTTGAACCCCTTGAGTAGGCCCCAGGGACCGGGATCCAGGAGAACCCAGAACTGCTGTTCCCTGCACCCTGGCTGGCACACAGTCCACCCTGCTTCACAGTAGGGCCCCAACTGCTAGACCCTGTGGCTCACCTCAAACTGTGGAACCTGCAGGGCACTGTTTTCAAAGAAAACACCCAGGGCATCCAGGAAACTGCAGCTCCCCTCAGCTGTACCTTTCCAGTGTGTACTGTCATCCCAGTGTGTGGCTGCCCATCTTCCACGAGGAAGGGCAGGTGTGATGTTCTTTCCTCAGCAGGATGCCTGACAAACACACTAAGACAGGTCCACAATCCCTCCTCCATAATTCTGAACTCTATGTTCGTAACTCACTTGGCAGCATGCCCTGATCTGACATCAGGATATTTATCATCTGTCTGCCCCATTTGGCATGAATATTCATATGTTTTCCTGCAAAAATCAAGATGTGTTTGATGACCAGGTGCTGCCTACGATGTCCCACAACTTAGGATACACTCACTAATTCTCAGCTCTCCAAGATTCCAAACTCCAGAACACTCCTGCCCTGAGAGCTGCACATGAAAGAATGTGGTCCTATGGCAGCTGAATGACAGGGGGGCAAGCACTTGCATGCCACAGTGTGCAAGGACACAGGAGGAAGAGCCCTGTGCTGGCCAGGAAGCAATGGCCCTCTGGAGGGCAAATCTGGCCTGGCACCTCCAGCTTGTTCCACAAGCCTTGAGAGTACATGTGTGCCACGTACGTGGCCAGACACTGGGTACAAGAGAAGAAACAGACCACAACCCCAATGACCAAGGAGCAGTCACGTCACTAGACAAGCAGCTGGGGCTAGGCGGTGCCGACGCTTCACTGGGCCAGAAAAGGGGGAACCACCATAAGGGGCAGGGACTGCTGCGAGCACCAGATGTGCAACACACCTGCTAGGGAACTACAGCATACCGCTGTAGCGCACCGGGCCAGAGAGGAATGTGAGTCTGGGAGGCACAAAAGAGGTAGTTTTTTGGTTTTTTTTTTTAATTAACTAATTTTTAATTGACAAAGAATAATTATATATATATATATATTTATTTATGAGGTACAATGTAATTTTGGGTATATGCACACATGGTGGAAAGATTAAATTAAGATAACTGACATGTCCATCACCTAACTTTTTCTGTGTGTAATGAAACATTTGTGATCTCCTCTTTTTTTTTTTTGAGAGAGAGAGAGAGGGAGAGAGAGAGAATTTTTAGTATTTTTATTTTTTAGTTATCGGCGGACACAACATCATTGTATGTGGTGCTGAGGATCGAACCCGGGCCGCACGCATGCCAGGCGAGCGTGCTACCGCTTGAGCCACATCCCCAGCCCCGTGATCTCCTCTTTTAATGATCTCCAGTATACATTATTATCATGTATGGTGATGGAGGAACCTGGAGGACGTCATGCTAAGTGAACTCCACCAGCACAGAAAGACGAACACTGCAGGACCTCACGTATACATGGACTCCAGAGCAAGTCAGCCTCAGAGAAACACGGGGGTAGAACAGCAGCCGGGGTAGGGGAGGGATGTTGGTCAAAGGGAACCGAGTCTCAGTTAAGGCCATGATTCGATGAAGTGCGACAGTAGCAAAGGGCTATCTGACCTAGCTGTGTGCATAAACTATTAATTACCAATCAAGCTCTGGACAGACCTCAGCCATCTACCTGTCAGCAAGGACAAGACCTCTGACTTCTCAAATGCTTCTATTCTAGGAGGTAACTTCTACACAAGAACAAACTTCACAGAACTTTCTAAGATGAAGAAGGAACTTCAATCGGGGAAGGATCTAATCATGACAAAACTGTATGGAAAGAAAAAAAGCAAGTCTGGCATGGTAGCTCCACAGGATACTGAGGTAGGAGGATTGCTGGTCGGAAGCCAACCTGGGCAACTCAGCAAGACCCTGCTCAAAATTAAAACATTTTTTAAAGGGGTGGGGCTGGCTAAATGGTACACCCCTGTAATCCCAGCAACTCAAGAGGCTAAATAAGGCAGGAAGATCACAAATTTGAGGTCAGTCTCAGCAATTTAGAGGCCCTGTCTCAAAAAATAAAAATAAAAACTGGGAATGTAGCTCATTGGTAGAGTGCCCTCTGGGTTCAAGAAAGGAAGGATGAAAGGGAGAGAGGAAGGGTGGGGTAGGAAGAAAGAAGAGGAAAGAGAAGGAAAGAGTTAGGGAGAAGCATTGGTGAGGCCCTGAGTTCAAGTCCCCAGTATAGCAAAAACAAAACAAAAAGCAAAAGCAGGCAATGTGATAAACAACTTATCACTACAGACTGTTACATGATGTGAACACAGCCAACAGCACTACACTCAGCTCAACCAGACCACCCTGCCAGAACTAACGGAGAGATAGTACATTTGTTAAGTGTTTTGAGAACACAGGAAAAGGGGACACTCAAAGTTCCTGGGGGGTGCTATGCTTCCTGGAGGGTGCCATCACGTCCTTCCTTCAGAGACAGGTGACAACTGCCCACACCCCATTTCTGTCTGTAGATACCCCACAGTTTTCCACACGCCTTCCCAGTATGGAGCCAAGTGGCTTGCCAAATGGCCACTGAGATGCACAAATGGAGGGCTATTTGGAGCAGCTGCAGAAGCTCTATTAGGTATAACAAAACAGGCAAGGGAATCTCAGACTCTTTAAGGTTAAACACTCGCTTGGGTGAGATTTACCAACAAAATAGGCTACAATAATGAAGTAGCTTCTCAAACTTTTCTACTAAAGTAGTCTCAAAGGCACAGGAGAGAGAGCCCTGAGGGTAAGTACTCCGAAGCAACTCAATCTATATGAGGTCTTAGGTTTTGAATTAAAAATTCATACAAATTTCACATTTAACCCTGAAGCTACCTTTCCACAGTCCTCCTCCATCCTGCCTACTCTCACTTTTGGAAACAGGCTCTAGGACATGTTCTCCCCTCCCACTGGGCAGTGGGAAGGTGCCTCCTCTCCCTGCTTTCTGGACCCTCTGTGCCTGCACACCCTCCCCTGCCACTGGAGGAGGTCCTCTCCTCTCACCCTCCCTCCTGGACCTCTCCCTTTCATGCCAGGGAGAGGGAAAGCGTGTCCCAGCTCCGCACCCCACTGTTCTGTCCATTTTGGAGCAAACTTCTTTTTATAAAGACCTGACCTTTCTTAAAAACTAACTTTATTTGTTTATTTATTTATTTATTTTTTATGTGGTGCTGAGGATTGAACCCCAGTGCCTCACACATGCTAGGCAAATGCACTACCGCTGAGCTACAATCACAGCCCTGGAGCAAACTTTTTCAAGTAGTATATACGTCTCATCCCCACTGAAAACCTTCACCCACTATGGCTACTGACACTTCTTGCTGGGGTCCACAGAGACTCCCAAATTGCCAAATATATGACAATCTCCACCCCCCGTACTGGGGATTGAACCCAGGGCCTCTTGCACGCTCGGGCAAGTACTCTACAACTGAGCCACATCCCCAGCCCATTACTTTGCCAGATCTAACAATCAGCAAACTCATCCTGCTTGATGTCCAAACAGCTTTCTGTAAGTCCCCAATGTATCCAGTCCCACCTCCCGCCATTTCCAGGTGGTATACCCAGTTACCAACTATCAACTCGGTAGCTTCACTTGAACACCAAAAGGCATCCTCCAACTCAGCAGGTCCAACACAACCCTCAGTTCCCTCTTCCCTCTGCTCTACCTGCAGTGATCCCTAGCTCAGTAACTGGATCATCCAACTGCTCTAGGTACCAAGGTGCCCCTCCAACCTATCAGCAGAGACTCATCAATCCATCTTCCAGACACAGTCTAAACCCAACACTTTTCCACATTCCAACCACACCGGCCTCCCCACTGTTCCTAAAACACACACAGCACTTTGAGCTTCAAGACCTTTGCACTTCCTGATCAGTTTGCCTAGAGCATTCTGCCTCCAGGTCTTCACACACCTCCTGCATCCTTGACTCTTTCAGTACTACTCAAATGTCACCAGTTCAGAAGGACCCTCTCTGATAAAGGCCCAGGCAGGACCAGCTCACACCCTTCCTAACACTGCCCTTCAACATCAACTGAGGTATTTACTGTTTGTTGCCTGTCCCTTCCTCCATTGGAATGTGCTCTTCAAGAGGGCCAGAATTGGAACTCACTCACTCACCACTGTCTGTTCCCAACTCTGGGAACAGAACTCAGCCCCTCAGGGGAGGCTCCATCATCATTTGTTGCATCAATCTGTTCACAGCTTTACTTCTAAAACCTTACTTTTTATTAAATGGAAACATACATTCATTCACTCAAACACTTCATAACAAGAATTTGCACGCCTCAGTCTTAAAAATAAGCAAATGTGTTTATGAAGCTTGTCCTGGCAGCAGCCACAGGAGTGCACAAAAACCCAGCTCAAGTTACTCATCACACACTGAAACAGAACACTGGAAACAACCTAAGTGTCCAACGGCAGGCTGAACAAACTGACATGCCAGATAACCACAGCACAATCAGCCATGCCACGAGGAAAGGCCTCTGTCCAACAGCAATACAAGAACCACTTCAATTTTAACCTTTCTAGCAGCCATTTCAAAAAGCAAAAGGAGGGGCTGGGGATGCGGCTCAAGCGGTAGCGCGCTCGCCTGGCATGCGTGCGGCCCGGGTTCGATCCTCAGCACCACATACCAACAAAGATGTTGTGTCCGCCAAGAACTAAAAAATAAATATTAAAAAAAAAATTCTAAAAAAAAAAAAAAAGCAAAAGGAGCCGGGCTCAGGGCACACGCCTATAATCCCAGCCACTCCAGAGGCTGAGGCAAGAGGATTGCAAGTTCAAAGGCAGCCTCAGCAACTCTGTGAGACCCTGACTCAAAATATTAAAAAAGCCAAAAGGGAGAGGTAATTCAATGCCTGCAGCTAACAGTAAGTGAGGTCGGTGCTGCCCACTCACGGCTCCAGATAGTGGAAGTGCTCTGCCTGGAGAAGGGGTGAGGTGACCACAGACACACACTGCAGGGTGCTGAGAGCACCACGCTGCGTGCCAGGAGCCAGACCACATGTCGCATGTTGTGACCCCACCTGTGTGAAATTCCTAGAAGCGGTAAGTCGTCAGGCACAGAAGGGACCACTGCTGCCCATGCTGTGGGGGAGTGGGGAAGAGCCAACAATTAGTGGGCTCTGGTTTGTGAAGTGAAAATGTTCTTTGATGATGTTAGATATACTCTTAAAGTGGTGAACTTTATATCTGAATTATATCTCAAAAGTTATGTTTTGTTTTGATTTTTGAGGTACTGGGGACTGAACACATGAGCCACATCCCCAGATCTTTTTATTTTTTGAGACAGGGCCTTACTAAGTTGCCAAGGATGGCATGGAACTTGTGATCCTCCTGCCTCAGCTTCCCAAGTCTCTGTGACTTCAGGCCTGTGCCACTGCACCCAGCTGATAATACTGTTTTTATAAAAAGAAAACATATGTGTGCCCCAAGGATGGCAATCTGGTACAGTCAGCCCTCTATATTTGCATGTCCCACATCCAAAGATTCAACCATCTATACTGAATATGTAGACCTTTTTCCTTGTCGTTAGTTCCTGAGCAATAAAGCATATGTAACACCTGATTAGCAGCATTTACCCTGCATCAGGTGTCCAAGTGAGCCAGGGAGTCAGGTGCACAGGATGCTGTTTGGGGAGGATGTAGGCAGGCTCTATGTACACACTGTCTCATCCCAGACCAGGGACCTGAGTATCTACGCACTCTGGTCTCTGAGAGGGTCCTGGAACCAGTCCTCTGTGGATGGTGAGGAACATCTGGGTGGGAATGACTTTAAGTACTGTTTCTATCATCTGTGGATTTGCCTAATAAAAAGTTTTTCCTATAACTGAGTGGATATTGTTTTTTTAATTTAAAAAGGTGGTTTTAAAATTAAAAATCATTTAAGTGTGTTCCCATTTTTGTAAAAATTCCTAATACTGTGTCTCCCCAAAAGAGTCAAATGACATGACAATGGTGAGAAAAAGAAAATATCTGCATTTTCTATTAGAACGTATTAGATTTTTTTCTGAAAAGACATTGGGCAGCAGTAAAGCACTCGCCTAGCAAGTGTAGGGCCCTGGGTTCGATCCTCAGCACCTCATAAAAATAAATAAATAAAGGTATTGTGTCCAACTACACTAAAAAATAAATATTTTTTAAAAAAGAAAAGAAAATGAAGACTCTCTCTCTCTCTCTCTCACACACACACACACTCACACACACACACACACACTCACTCACACACACACACACACTTCCAGGACATTTAATCCTGGGATGGGGTCTTGTGGCTATCGGGAAGCCTCCAAGTTGCTGGAATTACAGGTGTGCACCACCACACCCAGCAAGACAGACCTCATTACCTCTTGCAGTAAATGACTGTAAAAGTTCTGCCCTCAGGGGTGGTCACTTGGATCCAGACTGTCCACCAGAGTCAGGGTTCCCTTGAAAGAACATGCCCACACCCAGGAAGGCCAATTCTGAGATAGGCCCTACCCTGACATTCTCCAGGCAAGGGTGAGCAGCCCAAGCACAGACACAGACTAAAGCAAGAATGTCTCCTTGCTCAGCATTTTCTGAAGTCCTCAATTTGTGAGATCACTAGGACTCTAAAACTGTCTGCTGCTGATTAGAAAATGTGAACAACTAGCATAAGCACATCAGCAAGTCTTTAGCCCTAATCCAGGAACTCTGAATCTACAAGAGTCAAGGCCTGTTAAGCAATTCAATTGCTTTTGAAAAACTACCTTACAAATTCAGGAGAGCCTGTCTCAGAAAAACAGAAGGGGGGAAAAAACACAAAACAGCCCGAAAGCTGGCCGCATGCAGTGGCCATGCCTGTCATCCCAGCAACTTGGGAGTGAGACGCTAAGTTGCCTAGGGTCTCAAAATGAAAACTACAAGGGCTGAGGATGTGGCTCAGTGGTAGAGCATCCTGGGTTCAATCCCCAGGATCAACAGGGGTGGAAAAAAAAAAAAAGGTGAATCCTATTTCCTGTCCCAGAACTGACTCTATTTTTGATATCGATACTCTTGTGCCCGAAGCATCTGGCGGTTTGCCACTCCACAACTGAGTTCAAACACAGTGGCACCCAGATGGGCCACGATGGATACCCTTCCTCCCCACTGCCACAGGCCACTGCACCTCCTCTGATGAATAGTGTCTGTCCTCCCTGCCCCCCAGGCATTTTGTAGAACTCCTGATCAAACATTAGGGGCTTCGTTTTCATAGTATTCCCTGATCCTTTAAGCCAAGAGTTGGCAGACTTTTTCTTTTTCTTTTTAAAAAATATTTTATTTTTTAGTTGTAGTTGGACACAATACCTTTATTTTATTTATCTTTATGTGGTGCTGAGGATCGAACCCAGGGTCTCACCGTGCTAGTGAGCGCTCTACCACTGAGCCACATCCCCAGCCCCCTTGGCAGACTTTTTCTGTAAAGGGCTAGATAGTAAATACCTCAGACTTCATGAGTCACATATGGTATTTGTCACATATTTTCTTTGCTTATTTTTACAATCCTTTAAAAACATAAGAACCAGATCACCAACCCATGTTGGACACCATTACTCCCACGCGGAACTCCACATCTCATTTGATGACATTTCTGCCTGTTACCAGCAGAATTACTAATAATGCTACTCTGCCTCCTGCCTCCTCGGCCTCGTCTGACCCTTCACCTGCATGTCTGTCCTGCCCTGCCTCAGGGAGTATGTGTTCTTTGAAGGCAAGAAAAATTTCTACCACAATATCACCTATAAATAATACTAATACAGAGTTCTCCATCCTTCGATCTTTTAAATGGATGGTTTTTCAATGGTGCATGTTAAATGTTAAAGTGCTTACTTAAGACCTCTGAGGTGCTTCTGGGACACCTCAAGACAGCCTGGAGTCCCCTGGCGTGAACCTACTCAGTTTAATTTCAACTAGATGAACTTCCAAGCTTTGAAACTGAGGGTTTCCTACAAAGGTCTGTCTTGCTCACATGGTTTTTAAAGTACTATGGTGTCAAAGATTATTTATAAAGCTTAAAAATAATCCTCATTTGGCATACATTCAGTTCCTAGATTTTTTTTAAAGCCAATCTCATCAACAAGCTCAAAATGATCAAAATTAAGATTAAAATTTTTCTAGTAATACAATCAGCCATTAGATTCAGGATGTATTTTCCCTTAGAAGGAAAATGCATCTTCTATATCTCCAGCTCCTTGCTTCTTCTAAAATGGATCTCCACCCAGCACCCACCTCTTAGACTAATTTGGAAGTTTCTGTCACCAGCAAGTCATCTTAAATAATGTCTCAGACAGTTCTTTCCCTCGGAGGTCCCCTCTAACACCTGACTAGCTTCTCCTCCTTTCACTTTCCACTTGGGAAATTTATGGATGCTTCAGAATGAGCCAGTGGTGAACAAGAGACAAGGCCAAAGGGACCCTTGGTGCCCCCATCCTGCCCAAACAACGCAGCACTGCATGCTGGCCTGTATTCCCTTCGACACAGGAGACCTCATGAGTCTCTGACACCCAGGGGCTGGCAGCTGGGCTAGCAGGCACACACACTGCCCTGATGCTGGCCAGTGCTCACCCGCTTGCTGGAGTGACGCTGCCAACACAGTGCCTGCCTCGGGACCTCCGTTTCCTCTTCTGTAGTGCGAGGGGCCAGCTAACTCACCTTGCTCTTTTTAAAAGCTTTCTAACGGCCATGCAGCACTCCTATGTTCTCTGAAAACAGGGTGCACTATGGGCCAGCTTTGGGATGGAGGATTCACAGGAGGTGCAGTCACTGCCCCACCCTTGCCACTAAGCCTCAGTTCTTTTCATACTCCAAAAGGCGAGGAAAAAATAACTGACACAAAAATCCCCTACACAAAAACCCCAGCTCTGCGGGAAGGAGGGTGGGTCCCTGTGAAACAAGCACTCCCCTTCCACACCAAAGGCTGCCCAGGTGAGAGGTTTCTCCTCTGAAGAGGCTAACAGAAAGGGATGCAGGACTGGGGGCCTGAGGGGAACCTGTAGGAAACTGGGCAGCAGGACTCCTAGAGGGGTGAAGCTCCAGGCAGGGCAGGCAGGAATGTGGCCCTGGGTAGACCCAGCTTTCTGGACCAAAGGGAATAAACAGGGATGGAGTAAAGTGAAGAGACTAGGTGGGCACCAACATCAGTAAGAGGGTGGGCCTGGGCTGGGGACCAAGGAGGTGGAAGACACAAGGCTGAGCACCAGGGACCCGCTGTGAGGCAACTGGTTGGGGGTGGGGAGAAAACAAGAGTTCTAGGGCAAGATCAAGTGGAAACCCAGGTGGCTACTCGGCCTGGTCACCTCCTTCCCCAATAGATTGTGGTCAACCAGCTCCTCTCAGACCACCTATGTGCAATGTTCCACTCCTGACCTGGCCCAGCCTCACCAATCCTCTCAATTCTTCTGGAATCAGCAGGTGGTTTCCTGAGTAGCCCTGTCTTGGAACCCAAGCTTCATGACAGTGGGGAGCTACGCGAATGGCTTCCTGAATGCTCTGGCACTTAGGGTGGTGCTCGACACATACCAAGGCTCGATCAATAGTAATTAAATAAATACACAGTCCAATACCAAAGCTCAAAGAGAAGTACAGGTTAAAGACATAAACTTGGGGAATTTGGGAACCACACTTGGAAAATTATTTTATTTCTCTAATGGCACTACTCAAAAATTCCCATTCTGTTAACCAAAGTTTTGCTGTAAATACTAGAATCTTAAGAAAGTTTATTCAGATGAGTTTGATGGCCATCTGGGCTTCTGTCCTTGGCTCTCTAATCTCCCAGGTCCCCCTGTTCATTTTACTGTTTAAAAATGTTTTTAATTCTAAAGATCTCAAGTCTCTTCTACCTGTCATTGTTTTCATGAATACCACTCTCTCAGAAGAGTCAATAACGTGCACACTTTAGCCAGGCATGGTGGCCCATGCCTGCAATCCCAGCAACTCTGAAGGCTAAGGCAAGAGGATGGCAAGTTCCAGGCCAGCCTCAGCAACTCAGTGAGGCCTTAAGCAACTTACTGAGACCCTGTCTCAAAATAAAAAAAAATAAAAAGAGCTGGGGATGGGCTGGGGATGTGGCTCAAGCGGTAGCGCGCTCGCCTGGCATGCATGCGGCCCGGGTTCGATCCTCAGCACCACATACCAACAAAGATGTTGTGTCCACCGAGAACTAAAAAATAAATATTAAAAATAAAATTCTCTCTCTCTTTGAAAAAAAAAAAAAAAAAGAGCTGGGGATGTGGTTAAGTGCCCCTAGGTTCAACCCCCAGTACCCAAACTAAAAATAAACACAGTTTAAATCACTTCAGAATCTTTAGTATCAGATGTCCACATCAGTTTACCAGAGCGTTTGGAACTTCAACTCACCTATCCTCCATCTAAGCAAGTAAGTACCTGGTGCATCTCTTGGTCTTTCAAACCCCACTCCATGGGACTGGTGATACAGTACTGGATCAAAACTTATGCTAATGAGAGCAAAACTAGTTGCCAATTATCTAAATTATCTAAACCAAAGGGCAATAAATATGCAAGGAGAGCAAATACTTCCCTAAGGGCCAAAACGGAAAAGAAACTGAAGACAAGTAATTAAGAGATTAAAGAAGCAACAATCTTCTGTGCCCTAGGAAGGTCAAAATCTTTCTTGGTGTTTGTCAGATTGGTGGGATAGAAGGGAGCCACATGGATAAATAGTACTTTTTCTGGTCCTGGAGGGTCAGTTTCAGTACCCGAAGATTATCAGAGGTCTGTAACATTAGAATACATATTATATATCAGACTGTGAAATTCATATGGATTTTAGATAACAGAGACCACAACACTGTGTATCAAGAACAAACGGCTGGGTTGTGCTCAGAGGTACAGCACTCACCTAGCATGTGTGAGGCACTGGGTTTGATCCTCAGCATCACATAAAAATAAAAGTACTGTGTCCATCTACAACCAAAAAAATAAATATTAAAAAAAAAAAAGCTACCTCACAATGTTATATTCTCTGTCCTGTGAGAGTAAGATCATGTGTCTACTCCCTCTGCCACCAGGAAGGCACACAATAGGAAGTTTGGGACATATGGATGATTATTTTCTACTCAATGGAAAATTTAAATTTTTTCTTGGCCAAGATGAGACATGAAGCAAAAGGAATCTGAATACACCAGAGAACTGAAGATTCCAAATCTTCATAAAGAATAATCAGTGAATCCCAGAGGCTTGGGAGGCTGAGGCAGGAAGATCACAAGTTCAAGCAACTTAGTGAGGCCCTAAGCAATTCAGAGAGACCCTATCTCAAAATGAAAAAATAAAAAGTGCTGGTGATGTGGCTCAGTAATTAAGTGCCCCTAGGTTTAGTCCCCAATACCAAAAAAGAAAAATCAGTAAGGGGTGAGAGTGGGGAACATTGGTAAAGACATGCACAAGTAAACCCTATTCTTTCTCCAAATTTTCACTCCATTATTTTTAGCCAACTTCTCAGGATCACCTCCTCAAAGGCAAGAACCGTGTCACATGCAGAGATCAACAGATGCTCACAAAGGAAGGAGAGAGGCTGAGAACCCAGAGAAGCAGTTCTAGATGCCAACTACCACACCACACTGTCTTCTCTGGGCCTCCCCAGCATGCCTCATACAAATGGAAAGGAAAATGATGACAAGAAGTGAGGGCCAGCATTCCAACCACCTTTAACTCTAAGGATCCTTTCATGGGCTACAAAAATCCTACCTCCTCTATCAAGCCACCACCTCATATACTTCTGTACCTTGTTATTAAGAAGGCTTTTTTCTTTCCTTCTCTTTTGGCAGTGTTGGGAATTAAACCCCAGGCCTCAAGCATCACACACAACCAGGTGGGCATCCCACCATGGAGTTACAGCCCAGCCACTGGTCACTGTTTTCTTAAAAAAGGCCTCCCATGCCTATGTGCTCCCTCTGGAACCCGTTACCAGGTTCTGTGCTGGCTGAGACCATGCCATCACACACCTACACTCCTGCAACATCTTGCCCGATGTCCTGCACAGGGGAATGGAAGGAGCCCATTTGTAGGTACAACTCACTTCTGATACGGAAAACACCCAATTATCTGAAGAATAAAGATAAAGCCTGGCATACCAATATACAGGCACTGGGAAGGCAGAAGACTGGGCAGGGAAAGTACGGACACACAAAAGGCTGGATCCCATGTGCATACTGACATTCTCATGATACACACCAGCCTATCTGCACGTTGGCATCTACAGCGAGCTCCACAGCCCCTGATCCAAAACCAAGGCCACTTGTGTTTCATAATGAGAACTTTTTAGATTCTAGAAAGGAAATGTGGTACTTACTGTGTGCTGTACAACACTCCAGGTAGTCTGCAGTAACACAAGTAACTGACAGTCTGCAGTGAAACCGCTTACAGTACGTGGGAGAAAGCTGCCAACAGCCTCACCCAGGTTCAGATCAAGCCACTCTGGGCTAAGAGATGCTAGGTTTCAGAATTGTGGCTAAGGGGGCAAGGAGTGTAGCTCAGTGGCAGAGCACTTGCCCAGCATGTGAGGCACTGGGTGAAATCCTCAGCACCGCATAAAAATCAATAAATAAAATAAAGATATAGCATCCATCCATGAAGAAAAAGGAGGAGGAGGAGGAGAAGAAGGAGGAGGAGGAGAAGGAGGAGGAGGAGGAGAAGAAGGAGGGGGAGGGGAATAATAATAATAATAATTATTATTATTATTATTATTATTATTATTATCGCCTGGTGTGGTGAAGCACACCTATAATCCCAGCTCAAGAGGCTGAGGCAGGAGGATCAGGAGTTTAAAGCCAGCTTCAAAAACGGCAAGGCGCTAAGCAACTCAGTGAGACCTTGTCTCTAAATAAAATACAAAACAGGGCTGGGGATGTGGCTCAGTGGCCAAGTGCCCCTGGGGCTCAATCCCCAGTATCGCTGCCCGCTGCCCCACCCCCATCCCGGGGAGAGGGGGGAGGGGGAAGAACTGTGGCTAAAGAACTGGGTGCCTACATTTCATACTCATTTAATAAGCCAGGGTCCCAGGCTCGCCAAGTCAGTGACTTCCCCAAGCTTGTGTGCAAGCTAGGAGGAAGGGACACAGGGCTTGACCTCCCGCAAAGCCTGTGCAGCGCTTCCAATGCTGAGTGAATGCAGCAGTCACCTGGAAACCTCCCAGAGACAATGGTGAATCACAGGGACTGAGACTCTGTACTTCCAGGCATCAAAGAAATGTGTATCTTGCCTATACCAGAGGCTCTGGCCCGGGCCAAGCATTGTAATCTTCCTGAAGCTCTTACTTAGCAAGACAGTGAGACTCTGTCTCAAAATTAAAAAAAAAAAAAAAAAAAAAGCTGAGTGGCAAAGCATCACTGGGTTCACGCCCCAGTATCAAAAAGAGAGAGCAAGCGTGCTATTAAATCTGCATTTCTGGGGTCTTAGCTAACAGAAATGGTCTGGGATGGCCTCCAATTTATATGGTTATTTCTGATAGTAGCGTACCCAGGATTCAGAATCACTGGTACAACACCATTAAATGGAGCCAGGTGGGCATAGCACTTGCCTATAATCCTAGCAACTCCGGAAACTGAGGCAGGAGGATCCCAAGTTACAGGTCAGTCTCAGAAATTTAGCAAAACTCTGCCTCAGAAAAGAAAAAGAAAGGGCTGGGGATATAGCTCAGTTCTGCCAGGCCCTCTTTAGTAGCCCAGTTACCGCCCTAACACTAGTTCTCTGGGGAAGCTCATTTGGTAAAATTCCTCATGTAATCTGAGCCAAACTCCTATTCTGACCTTAGTATTAGTGTACCAACTTACTCATCCTGTAATTTGCCCTTCTTATTTCTGTTCTATCATCTCCTTCATAAAGCACAATGTTCCAGATTGAAATTAGTAGTCTGGGTTTCTAGAGATCACAGTATCTCATCCAGCATAGTATGTGCACACACTTCACATACATGTATGTGTACAGCACTTTAACAACATGAAGTACTTTACAGGATTTGCTGAACTAAACTGCATTTTGTCATGGCTCATTTAAATGTTGTTTTTCTTTATATATTTAGCACAAACACAAAAATATACAGAGCACCTAAGCTTAGGCAACCACATAATAGACAAATACATTCTCAACTAGTAAATGTGGACACATCCAGACTTCTCTTTTCTGGGCTGAAAAACACAGGTTCCTTTACCCTTCTGTACCATTTTTCATTTCTATGGCAAATTCATCTATGGTGAGGTCATTGTTGTTTTTTTACAATCATCATGACACTGTTCTCCATATCTACCATGCAAGGAAATGAGGGTTTCAAGGAGATCAAATGATTTGTCCAAGGTCTCAAAGACAGGGGGCTGGGCCACTGGTCCCAGGCTCCTCCTCAACTCTTGTCCCTCTGCTGTCGGACCGGGGGAGGGAGGAGGCCATTGGCCCCACTGCCCCTACTCTCCAGCCTCTGCTCACACAGATGCACATGCACCTAGCACTGCAGCATTCAGAGATGCAGGGATCTGTGGGAAGTGTCAAAGCTAGAGGAAAGGAGCCCTCAGCTACCTTCTACAGAACAGAGCCGTGAGAAAGCAAGCTCAGACAGCTTCTCCCAGGGTGAGCAGACACCCTATATGTCTCACTCCAAGCAGTGACTAGGACATGAAGCAGTTCCTATGAACTGAGGACAAAATAAAAGGCAAAGGGTCATTGTCAGTTCATCCTAGGTCAAGCGAAGGCCTGGTTTATGAGAACCAGAACACAAGAGAGAGCCTAAGGGCAGGTCCTCCACTGTGAGAAAGGCTGCTGCCCTCTCCTCTATCACCCCCCTCCCCAGTCCTCAGGTCTTGTCAACCCCACACGGTCACCCCAGTCACAATATTATGGCACAGAAATTCCTGAAGATGATAGAGAATGAGAAACCTAAGTGGCACTGAAAGAGTCATGCCCAGAGGCTGACACAGAGCAATTAGTTTATCCGTATGATATGCTAAAAGCCAGCAAATTTATGAAACTCCAATAAAAGGACAGAGTGAGAAACAGGCAGCCCTATTCAAAATATTCACAAAAAATATGGCAAAAGACCTCAGACCATGTGGACCCAAAGTTCCTGACCTTAGGAGTCACAGGAGAGCAGCAGAGCACCCAGGACTCCCAGCAATTCCCACTTGAGTCACAGCGGTCAACTGTTCTGCCCATCAAATACTTCAGGTAACTCATGTCCTTCATTCATGCCTATTCTGCACCCAAGACCAGGTCCAGGAGTGACTTTCCTGGGAAACACAAGGTTGGGTGGCTGTACAGCCAGGGATGCTGGGCTCTCTGCAAGTGCAGGCAAAGGGTGCCCAGCTCCTCCCTCCTTCACCCCAGCACAAGAGGCCAACTTCTTGTTTCATTATTTAAATCCATTCCCTAGTCCACGCCCCGTGACCTCATCACATTTCCTCTTGATCAAATAGTGTTGCAGCCAACAGCTGAGAGAGGCTGAGAAGACAGAGGTCACAGAAAAATGAGATCTGTGTGTGAGCTAATGCAGACACACCTCTGCAAACACTGTCAAATACCCCACATTTTTACACAAAAACAGCCATTTTATTTTAATAAGTCTCTAGGGGATTTACTCAGAGAATCTAGATGAAAAAAAGAAAATTTAGGATACGTAAGTTTACAAATATTTTCTCGATAAAACTTTTAAGACAGAGGAACAGAGAGAAATATAAGCTTAAACTCCATAATACTTCTCAAAATCAAAGTGAAGGTTTCTAGTAATTTTTTTTTAAAGAGAGAGAAAGAGAAAGAGAGGAGAGAATTTTTTAATATTTATATTTTTAGTTTTCGGTGGACACATCATTTTTATTTTATTTTTATGTGGTGCTGAGGATCGAACCCAGCGCCCCGCACAAGCCAGGCAAGCGCACTACCCCTTGAGCCACATCCCCAGCCCTCTAGTAATTTTTAAAATCAATTAACAGGAAAGAAAAATCTATGGACCCAAAGTTGTACTTAGAAAATTCTTGACAAATAATTGATAAAAGATGACTGCTAATTAAGTAAATATACAGCAATTACCATTTTACAAAGGGGTACATTCCAGAAGTTTATTCATAAATTTGCCCTTCAGAGCACAGAATGTATTTTCTCACAGAAAACAGGTAAAACATAATGGGTGAGCCCTCCATTCCAAAAGTGGGTCTGATGGAATGCTGAGAACACTGTGGAATCCAGGCACTCTGAGCCCAGTGGATTGGGATGGCCTCAGCTGAGCGCTCATACCAAGAGGGAAGGCCCAGTGAATCTGCCAGGGCTTGGTGGCTTCTCTGACCAATGGAGCTCAGCAGGACTACGCTGTGCGAATTTCCAAGCTCAGGCCATAAGAGCCAGGCAGCGTCCACTCCCTCTCCTGGAACATGCACTCCGAGTCCTGCACAGCCATGCAAGAAAGCCACCTGCAGAGTCCCTAAGACCAAATGGGGAAAGGAGCCATAAGCCTGGCCTTTCCACCACCCAGGCAGGTGAGTACAGCCAACCCAGACCCTGGAGCCCAGCCCAGCCCAGCCCAGCCACAAGGTGAACACCACTGAATGACCTCGGACAGTGCATGGACAGAAGTCTCATCCAGGTGAGCACTGCCCAACCAGCCCTCAGAACCAGGAGACCTGGCAGATTTCTGGTGTAAGTCACTGACACTCAACAGTTACTACCCAGAACACACTGCAGCTTCTTTTTTTTTTTTTTCTTTTTTCTTTTTTTAGAAAGAGTGAGAGAGAGAGAGAATTTTAATATTTATTTTTTAGTTTTCAGCGGACACAACATCTTTGTTGGTATGTGGTGCCAGGAGATATATATATATACATACATATATATATACACACATATATATATATACACAGATATATATATACACATACACACACATACATATACACACACACATACCAGGGATTAAACCCAAGGTTGCTTAACTAATGAGCCCTATCTCCAGCTCTTTTTATTTTTTATTTTGAGACAGGGTCTCTAAGTCCCTTAGAGCCTCACTAAGTCTGAGGCTGGCCTTGACTTGTGATCCTCCTGCCTTAGTCTCTCAGGCCACTGGAATTACAGGCATGTGCCACCACCCCAGCCAAAAAGTGGTACCTTGATGCTAAAATCAAAGACACCATAAGAAAAGAAAATTACAGATCAATATTCCCTATGAACACAAATGCAAAAATCCTCAACAAGAACAGTGCCAAACAATCCAGCAGGACAGTAAATGGATTACATACCATGACAAAGTGAAATTTATCATGTAAAGGTAATCCAACAAACAAAAATCACTATAATACAACACATTAATAGAAGAGGAAAAACAATCTTTTTTTGGCTGGGGATATAGCTCACTTGGTAGAGTGCTTACCTTCCATGCACAAAGCCCTGGATTCAATCTCCAGCTCCCCAGCACCAAAAAAAAAAAAAAAAAAAAAATTAAATTTAAATTAAAAAAATAATCTTTTCTTCTCAGATTGAACCCACTTTACCACTGAGCTACATCCCCAGACCTTTTCACTTTTATTTTGTTTTGAGACAGTTGCTGAGGGTCTCACTAAGTTGCTGAAGTTGGCTTTAAACTTGGAGTACTCCTGCCTCCACTTCCTGAGCCTGGAATTACAGGTGTATGCCACTGCACCTGGCTCACGTGATCATCTTAAGTCACAAAAAGGTCTTAACAAAATTAACAACCTTTTATCATTAATTCAAAAACCCCCAACACTGGAAGGATTCAGTAGCACACACCTGTAATCCCAGCAACTCAAGAGGCTAAGGCAGGAGAATGACAAGTTCAAGGCCAGTCTCGGAATTTTAGCAAAATCCTAATCAATTTAGTGAGACTGTGTCTCAAAATAAATTTTTTTTTTTTAAAGAGAGAGTGAGAGAGAGGGGAGAGAGAGAGAGAGAGAGAATTTTTAATATTTATTTTTTAGTTCTCGGTGGACACAACATCTTTGTTGGTATGTGGTGCTGAGGATCGAACCCGGGCCGCACGCATGCCAGGCGAGCGCACTACCGCTTGAGCCACATCCCCAGCCCTCAAAATAAAATTAAATGGGCTGGGAAGTAGCTCAGTGATTAAGCATCCCTGGTACCCTCCCCCACCAAAACAAACAAACAAATAAACAGACCACCAGCAGACTAGGAATAGAAGGGAACTTCCTTAAAATGACAAAAGGCTTCTACAAAAAAAACAAACAACAAAAAAAAACACAGCCAACTTCATAATCACTAGTGAAACACTGAAAGCTTCCTCAAAGACCAGGAACAACATAAAGATGCCAACTTCCACCACAGTTATTCACCACTGTACTGAACATCCTACCCATAATCAGGCAAGGAAAGAAGGAAAAGGCATCCACCCACACTGGAAAAGAAGAAATAATCTCTTTATCAGATGACATGACTCTACATAAAAAATATTCCAGGGACTGGGGTTATAACCCAGTGGTAGAGAACTTGCCTAGTGTATGTGAGGTACTGAGTTTAATTCTCAGCACCACATATGAATAAATAAAATAAAGGTTCACTGACAACTAAAAAAAATTTTTTTAAAGAATATTCCATAGAATCCACAAAATAAAGATCTATAAATAAAGCTACTTATTAAAAATAAATATTAGAAGTAACAAATGGATTCAGCACAGTTGTAGGGCATAAGACCAACAAGCAAAAATCAGTTATATTTTTATATGCCAGCCATAAACAATCCAAAAAGAAAACAATTCCATTTACACACACACACACACAAAAAAAAAACCCACACAAATAAATATGTGGGAATAAACTTATTCAAAGAGGTGAATGATTTCACCAAAACTATAAAATACTGCTGAAAGAAATTAAAGAAGATAAGCAGGGGTGTAACTCAGCAGGTCATGGGTTTGATCTTGAGCACCCCCAAAATATAAATAATAGAAATTAAACAAGACATAAATAAATGGAAAGACATCCCATGTTCATGGATTAAAAGACTTAATAATGTTAAGATGGTAACTCCCCAAAGCAATTTATGAATTCAATGCAATCCTTATCAAAATCCCAATGACCTATTTTGCAGCTAACCCTCCAATTCATACAAAATTTAAGGGGCACCAAACAGGCAAAATACAGAAAATAAAACAACAAAGTGGAAGATTAATACTTTTCAAATTTATGCTTCAAATCTTAACTATAGATGGGTATGGCAGTAATCCCAGCTACTTAGGAGGCTAAACCAGGAGGACTTCAAGCTCAAGGCCAGCCTGGGCAATTTAACCAGACCCTGCCTGATTCAAGATAAAAAATAAAAAGAGCTGGGATGTAGCTCAGCAGTACAGCATCCCTGGTTCAATTCCTAGTAAAAGTATTTTAAAAAAAGACTGCTACAAAGCTGCAGTAATCAAAGCAGTGTGTTACTGACATAGGATAGATTCGAGTCTAAAAATAATTGCAAACATCTATAGCCAATTTATTTTCAATAAGAATGCCAATACCTTTCAATCGGAAAAGTACAGGCTCTTCAATAGATGGTACTCAGAAAACTGAATGACCACCTACAATAGAAATAAATGGGACTCCTACCTCAGTTCAAACACAAATATTAACTCAAAACCTTAGTCCAAACGTAAGTGTAAACTCAAAATGGATCAAAGACCTAAGTAAAACATAAAACTAAAAACATATTGGTAAATCTTTATGACTTAGTATTTGGCAATAGATTATTATATTTAACACCAACAGCACAAAAAAAACAAAATAGGGGCTGGGGCTGTAGCTCAGTTTAGAGCTCTTGCCTGGCACATGTGAGGCACTGGGTTCAATCCTAAGCACCGCATAAAAATAAATAAATACAGATATTGTGTTCACCAACAACTAAAAAAAAAATTTTTTTTAAAGAAACAAAATGAGTAAACTTGACTTCATTAAAAACTTCTGTGCAAAGGAAATTATCAAGAAAATGTGTGAAAACCCCTACAAAATGGAACAAAATATTGCCAGTCATATCTAACAAAGGTTTACTATCAAGATCAAGCATGATGGCACACATCTATAATCCCAGAGACTAAGGAGGTGAAGGCAGGAGGATCAAAACTTCCAGGTCAGCCTAGGCAAGACCCTGTCTCAAAATAAAAAAGGACTGGGATATAGCTCAGTAATAAAGCACCCATGGGTTCAAACCCCAGTACAAAAAAAAGAAGAAAGGCTTTACTATTCAAAATAAAGAACTCTTAAAACTCAACAACCAAAAAATAAACAACACAATTAAAACATCGTCAAATATATATATATATTTGCACACACACACACACACACACATATATATATATACACACACACATACATACATACACGAATGCATAACAAACACATGAAAAGACATTCAGTATCACTGGTCATCAAGGAAATACAAACCAAAACCACAATGAGATACCACTACACACCCACTAGGATAGTTTTAATCAGAAAACCCAAAATAAGTGGTAGCAAAGATGTAAAGAAATTAGAAAACTGCTGGCCAAAATAAGTTAAAAGAGAATGATCAGCAATTTCACTCCTATGTATATACTCAAGAAAAAGGAAAACATGTCTATACAGAAACTGGTACACAAATATCTATGGCAGCATTATTCACAATAGCAAAAAAAGATGAAAACAATCCAAATGCCTATGAACAGAAAATGGATAAACTGTGGAATACATATACATGGATTATCAGCAGCAAAAATGCTACAACATGGATATACCTCAAAAACGTTATGCTAAGTGAAGGAAGCAGATACCAAGATACTACAAAGGTCACACATTGTATGATATTCTGAAGACAGGCAAACCTATTGAGACAGACAGCAGATTAAAGGAAAAGCAAGGTAAAGGATCAGAGAATGATGGCATTGGCTTTTTAATCAGTGGTGTTCAGGGGAGACCCCTCCAAAGAGGTGAAATCTGAATAGAGACCTGAATAAATTAGAGAATATTATTCCTGCTAAATAATGAAAGAAAACAAAGGACTTAAGCCAGGCGCAGTGATACACACCTATAATCCCAACAACTCAGGAGAATGAGGCAGGAGGATCACAAGTTCAAGGCTAGCTTAGGTAATTTTTTTTTTAAGAGAGAGTGAGAGAGGAGAGGGAGAGAGAGAGAGAGAGAGAGAGAGAGAGAGAGATAATTTTTTTAATATTTATTTTTTAGTTCTCAGCAGACACAACATCTTTGTTGGTATGTGGTGCTGAGGATCGAACCCGGGCCGCACGCATGCCAGGCGAGCGCGCTACCGCTTGAGCCACATCCCCAGCCCTAGCTTAGGTAATTTAGCAAGGCCTTTACTCAAAATAAAAATTAAAAGGGCGGGTGGGAACACAGCTTGGTGGTAGAACACCCCTGGATTCGATCCCCACTATCAAAAAGAAAAAGAAAAGAAAGAATGAATTTAATTTTTTCTTTTTTTAAATTTTTTACTTATTTTTCAGTTTTAGGTGGACACAATATCTTTATTTTATTTTTTTGTGGTGTCAAGAATCGAACCCAGGGCTGGGGATGTGGCTCAAGTGGTAGCGCGCTCGCCTGGCGTGCGTGCGGCCCGGGTTCGATCCTCAGCACCACATACAAACAAAGATGTTGTGTCTGCTGAGAACTAAGAAAAAATAAATAAATATTAAAATTCTCTCTCTCTCTCTGTCTCCCTCTCTCTCACTCTCTCTTTAAAAAAAAAAAAAAAAAAAAAAAAAAAAAAAAAAAAAAAGAATCGAACCCAGTGCCTCACACACACTGGGCGAGCACACTACCACTTGAGCCACATCCCCAGCCCCAAATTTAATTTTTTCAAATGCAAAGTTGCTTTATTTAAAAAAAAAATGTGATTCTGGGCTGGGGATGTGACTCAAGCAGTAGCGCGCTTGCCTGGCAGGCGTGCAGCCCGGGTTCGATCCTCAGCACCACATACCAACAAAGATGTTGTATCCGCAGATAACTAAAAAATAAATTTAAAAAAATGTGATTCTACAATATGTATACTCAGAAAAATGAGAAATTATATCCCATCTATGTATGATACATTAAAGTATATAAGTGCATTCTACTGTCATGTATAACTAATTAAAAAAAAGGGGGGGGGAATATCTAGCCAGGTGTAGAAGCACACACCTGTCCTCCCAGCAACTCAGGAGTTTAAAGCAGGAGGATCACAAGTTTGAGACCAGCCTCAGCAATTTAGTAAGACCCTGTATCTAAAAATTAGAAATCAAGGTTTGGGACTATGGCTCAGTGGCAGAGTGCTTGCCTCGCATGTGTGAGGCACTGGGCTCAATCCTCAGCACCTTGTAAAAATAAATAAATAAATAAAATTATTGTGTCCATCTACAACTAAAAAAAATGTTTTTTAAATTAGAAATCAAGCGGGTTAGGGTTATAGCTCAGAAATACAGCACCCCTGGGTTCAGTTCCCAGCAACACACACACACACACACACACACAATCACACAGGAGAAGGCATGTAGCTACAGAGGGGATGTCTAGTTTAGCTTACTTTGCATACATACTGTGAGTTTGGCTTTCAGATCTTACCCTGTGTTAAGACTCTGTCCACCCACAAGATATCCTTCCAGAACCAGGCTGTTCTCCCATCAGTGTCCAGCAGTCACCTTGCTAACAAGCCATGTTTCCCCTGTGTGAAACCATGCTCAGGAAGGGGAGAGGAATGCTGGCTTCTGGCAGAGCCCTCCTCTTTAAACCCAGAGCTTTTCATAGGTGCTGCAGGCCTCCCCCCCCCCCGCCCCCTGGTCCGTCTTCAGAACTCCACCTTCACCCTTTCACAGCTGAGAAACTAAGATTTAAGGAAAATAAGTAACTTAAAATCACAGTCAGCTAAGAGAAGAACCAGAATTCAAACCAGGTCTCATCCCTTCTGTACATGAATTCATCTCATTTTAACTAGGCACATCTTGGGCAGAGTATGAAATATGAAGATTAAAAGTGACTCTACCCTCAAGAAGCTTGTCACCCCAACACCAGAGACCTGTCTGAGGAGCACCAGAATATCCTGTGACATGGAAATCAGAGGGAGGACCTGTGACCTTGCCACTGCTCCCATCCTATCAGGGGCAACCCGTCAAGAACAGAGTCCACCTGTGCCACCACAGGGGCTGACTGCATCCCAGGATTCACAGCCCTTCCCAGAGCAGATACAGATGAAACAAGCCCCCCACACACACCTGTCGAATAGCCACTGGCCATTCCTGGCTTCACACTCAAAAGCTTTACAGTGGTTCTAGCAGAGGAGCTACATAAAGTCTCCTCCAGAGCAGCCAAGGACATCATTTCCTGCTAACTGTGGCAAGGGCTTGCACTCCCTAAGCAGTCTGAAGCTGTACTTACAGTCAAGATGAAATGGGTGCTGGGCTAACCATTATGCTCTCCACAGAGTGGCCAGGCCTCAGGGACATGTTCACCACTAATGAACTAATGCTTGTAAAGACACAAGGACTAAATACTATCATTATTACTAGACTCCGCTCTAAATGTAAATCAGGAGAGAGAAAGGGGAAAGAAAACACATTAGCAAATCAGTTTAGGGATCACTCTTGAGCAAGAAGCAAGCAAAGCTGAGCCACAGGGTAAAATTTTCCTGACTTTCCTCAGTGCTTGGTGTCATAGGTCAGGCAAGCACTCACCACTTAGCTACCCAACCCCCTAACTGGGCTTGTTCAAGCACACTGAACACAAGGGTGCTACTATAAGAAAATAACCCAGTATGATATGTCAAGTTCATTGTATTGGGCTGGGGATGTGGCTCAGGCGGTAGCGCGCTTGCCTGGCATGCGTGCGGCCCGGGTTCGATCCTCAGCACCACATACAAACAAAGATGTTGTGTCCGCCAAGAACTAAAAAATAGGTATTAAAAATTCTCTCTCTCTCTCTCCTCTCTCACTCTCTCTTTAAAAAAAAAAAAGTTCATTGTATTGTCTCGAGCAACTAATAAAAAATAAAAATTAAAAAAAAAAAACCCAAAGAGAAGGAATGTACTACTGACTAGAAAAATAAGTCAATATAGGCAAAAAAAAAAAAAAAAGACATGGGAAGAAAGAGAAACACTACATGAAACATGTCTGCTGGAGCAATAATCTATGTACTAAAACCATGAGAACAAAACTGAAGTCTAGCCTCAGAAAGCAAAACCAAAAGTCTTGAATCAGAACAAAAAAACTGAAACTGGTTGTAATGCAGCATCAACTGTCCAGAGCTATGAAGAAATGTGATCCACACTGCAACAGGCCTGCCCCCCACTCCACCTGGTGCATGGGGGGGGGCAATTCCCATCCCAAAAGGCAGGCCAGAACAAAGATAGCACCCCAAGGGGACCAGCTCCCTGCTCCATCGCTCATACCCCTGAACAACAGCCACCCATGGTCCCTAAGACCCGGACTCTGCCAGCCACACTCCCCTCCACAGGCTTGCTCAGGCTCATCCTTAATGAGTACCTATGGTCCAGACTGTGTGGCACCCTGAAACCCCACCATACCCATCCTCCTGTCATGACACCCCTGCACCATGCTATAACCAAATCATTTTTCTGGCTCAGTCATAACATGAAAGCACCTGGAGGAAGGATAGCATCTTCCTTGACTTTTCAGCTTTAGCAACCAATAATATAACTCCTAGTATATAGGAAGTTCTCAAAAAAAATGTTTTAATTAAATACAGGTTGAGTATCCTTTTTCCGAAATGCTTAAGACCATCAGTCTTTTAAATTTCTGACATTTTTGGATTTTGGAATATTTGCATATGCATAATGAGATACCTTGGGATGGGACCTAAGTTTAATCATGAAATTCATTTATGTTTGATACACATCTTTTACACATAACTTGAAGATAATTCTACACAATATGCCTGTCTTGCCTATGACCAGTGACATCAAGTCAGGAGTGGAATTTTCCATCTGTGGAGTCATACTGGTACTCAAAAAGTTTTGAATTTGGCTGGGTACAATGGCACACACGTATAACCCCAGGAACTCAGGATTGCCAAGTTTGAGGCCAACCTGAGCTACTCAGCAAGACTGTCTCAAAATAAAAAAAGGGGGAAGGGGAGTTGGGCTTGGGATAAAGCTCAGTGGTAGAGCTCCCCTGGACTCAATCTCCAGTATGAAAAAAAAGTTTGGGATTTTGGAGCATTTCATATTGTGAATTTCTGGATTAAGAACACTCAACTGGGGCTGGGGATGTGGCTCAAGCGGTAGCGCACTCGCCTGGCATGCGTGCGACCCGGGTTCGATCCTCAGCACCACATACAAACAAAGATGTTGTGTCCGCCGAAAACTAAAAAATAAATATTAAAATTCTCTCTCTCTCTCTCTCTCTCTCTCTCTCTTAAAAAAAAAAAAAAAGAACACTCAACCTATACTTCTCAATTACAGCTCTCTGTAATTAGAAGTCAGCATCCTTAGGACAAATCTTGGGGACATGAAGAATGCCAGGGAAAACACATACTGCCTGGGCCACAGCTCTTGCCTTGCCCGTACCTGGGAGGGCCACTTATCCAACACTTTTGAGCCCCAGCTGCCTCCCAGGAAACCTATGTCCCTTCCAGCAAGCTCTGGCACACTGTCTACACTACGACGGTGACATCCTTCCCCTGCTACATCTCAGTCACCCATTGCTATGAAAACTAGCATCTGTAGGATGCCTCGCTGGCCACCTTGTTCATAACAAATGATGTTCTTCTTAGAGATGGGGACACCAATTCAGAGGCCACGAGGCCCACCCAAGCTGCCTTCCAGTTCAGCACAGAGGGCAGGACTTCAGCTCCTCCAAGCTGGCACCTCCACCACGCCCATGCATGGATGCCCAGGAGGAGCACGAGGCAGCTTCTGGAAAATCAACTGTACTAACACACTGGCAGACAGAGGTGCTTATGTTAAGAGAGTCAGAAATATTACCAAGTACAAGATAAAATTCACATTAAATTTTAAGATAAAACAGGCTTGTCCCCACTCCCACTAAGGGAGAAGTCACACAGAAAAGCCTTCTGAAACCTATAAACTTAATTTACCCTTTAATAAGGTTGAAAACAGCAGGCTACAGTAATACAAAAATGAGGGAACTTAATTTCTTAATTTCCAGTATAGTTATGACTTCTGGGCATTAGTGGCAAGGAAGGGCTTAAATGTGCCTGTTCTTCCAGCTTTTAAGTCATGAAAAGCACCCAGGAAAGCTAAGGGTTGTAGTGGCAAATGAGCTTCCCATCATGCCTCCCCATGTATCAGAACATCAAGACAGGAGGATTGCCCCCCACCCCCGCCCCGCCAGGAAAACAGTCAAAGGAGGCCCTCAAGGTCTTCCCAACTGCAGACACAGACCCCAAGGCACAGGGAACACCCAACTTGCAGCATATAGATGCAAATACTAAAAAAGCAGTCAGGAAGAGGGGAGGCCTAACAAGAACCACGGCACCTCACATGTATGCAGGCCTAAGGAACACTGACTTTATAGGCACTCACATCTCACCTCACCTCAGACTCCACTGCTGTCCTCAAGATTCTATTACCTGCCAGGTGCAGTGGTGCATGCCTGTAATCCCAGTTATTTGGGAATTGAGGCAGGAAGATGGCAAGTTCCAGGCTAGCTTGGGCAACTTAGCAAGATGCTGTCCCTAAATGAGAAAGAAAAAGAGCCAGACATGGTGGTGTACACCTGTCATCCCAGCAACTCAGGAGGCTGAATTCAAAATCAAAGCCCTCAGCAACTTAGCAAGACCCTGTCTCAAAAGACAAAAATAAATTTTGGCTCAGTAGTATAACACCCCTGGGTTCAATCCCTAGTACAAAAAAAAAAAAAAAAATTCTGTTATCCTATTTGGTTACTTGGTTTATCTTTTCTTCCAATTAAAGAAATCAAGTTTCCATGGGCTAGGGTTGTGGCTCAGTGGTAGAGCGCTTGCCTAGCAAGTATGAGGCCCTGGGTTCGATCCTCAGCACCACATAAAGATAAATAAATGAATAAATAAAATACAACTTGAAAAAAAAAAGAAATCAAGTTTCTAATAAATATGCTTTTGAGTTTTGCCACAGAATTGTTTCAACTGAATAGCCAATTAGGCACTATCAAAACAGCAAATCCTAAAATCTTTCTGTATAGAATGGCTTTATAAGAAATTACCAAGGAGCTGGGTACAGTGGTACATTTGCCAGCTTCAACAACTTGGCAAGGTCCTAAGCAACTCAGCAAGACCCAGTCTCTAAATAAAATATCAAAAAGGAATGGGGATGGGCTGGGGATGTGGCTCAAGCGGTAGCGCGTTCGCCTGGCATGCGTGTGGACCGGGTTCGATCCTCAGCACCACATACCAACGAAGATGTTGTGTCCGCCAAGAACTAAAAAATAAATATTAAAAATTCTCTCTCTCTCCTCTCTCACTCTCTCTTTAAAAAAAAAAAAAAAAAAGAAATGGGGATGAGGCTCAGTAGTTAAGTGCCCCTGGGTTTAATCCTGGTACAAAAAAAAAAAAAAAACCAGCTACCAAATAGCCTCTATTTAATTGTTTTAATAAAATCAATATGGAACAAATCCTAGAAAAAAGTAAACCATGAGAGAAAATGAAAGACCTGACTTCTCGTTTTTTGCGAATTAAGATTTTAGGTTGTATTAGCAAGGAAGACAGGTTTGGAAGAAGGGGCTGTGTGTGTGTGTGTGTGTGTGTGTATGTGTGTTTGATACAGAACAGTGGTTTTCATTGTGTCAAATTCTGACCTGAACATCGTGTGATCAATTTCAATCTCCAGGACTCCCTCTGTCCTCCTCTTCTCCCTCCCGATTTCCTTTCTCTGCCCTAATGTTCTCACTAAAAGGGTCTTTTTGTTTTTAATCCTTTACACCCCTTAAACCACCACCACTTTTGGAGATTTTATACCTACAAAAACAGTAGGGACAGCAGTGTAATGAGACCCACTGCCCATTCCCCTCTACAGATCATGCCCTTCACAGCAATAGCCTGCCAGACCCATTTGAGCTCCTGTGGTCAAGGGCCTTGCAAGAGCCAGAGGGAAGCACAGGAAGCATCCCATATGGGAAACCAATGACCAACAGCATCCCCAGCACCACATGTACTGGCAAAGAAGAAAAGGACAACAACTATCAGATCACATCTTACCAAAAAGAAATTGGGGAGGCAAAATTCTTATTGCTATCCTCAGGGTCCTCCAAGTGAGCCCAGATGGAGCCACTGTGCCAGAGACCTCCCACCACTGGGCTCAGCTCCATGGTACTCCCAGAAGTACCACCCTATGACCACCCTAACCAGTCAAGAGATTTCCATTTTTTCTTTTTTTTTTCCTCTTTGGCACTGGGGATTGAACCCAGGGGCACTGAGCTACATTTCCCAGTTTTGTTTTGTTTTTTATTTTGAGCTAGGGTCTTGCTGAGTTGTGAAGGTTGGCCTCCAACTTGCAATCCTCCTGCCTCAGCCTCCTGAGTAATCAGAATTACAGGCGTGTGCCACCACAGCTGTCTTCTAGTTTCCTCCTGGTGGGTACAGCTTCCTCCATGCAAGACGGTGAAATTTCCTTTTTCCTCACTCTTCCTACCAGGATCCTGTCCCAGGGTCACAGTCCAGTATCTGCTGACCTCTAGCAACTCCCATCATCATGCACAGGGGCCAAAATGCCCCAGATCTCCCGTGAAGGCAGACACCATGCCTCTCTCATCCTGGCATGGTAAACGTAATATCATGGGAACTTGGGCACATTAACTGAGCATTAATTAAATGAAAAAAGACTCCCAAGACCCAGCTGATCCACTTATCTCAAGGAACACAGAATGCAACAGGAATCCCACCCGACTCCTGAAAGGGCAGAAGCCAGCTGTTGCCCACATTCATGACACCACATTACCTGCCACCTTAACCCACAGACCAAGAAGTTTCAAGAAAAAAATCTTAAAAGGGGAGGGTTGACCCTGAGTGCTAGAAGTCCTGCCTTCTCCTTTCTACACTGGTTTCTCCCCTCCCACACCCCTTCCTGGAACACTGTTGTGCAGACCTTAGTCAATAAAAGCTAGCTTTCCAAAGTAAAAAAAAGTCACCTTGGGCTGGGGATGTGGCTCAAGCGGTAGCACACTTGCCTGGCATGCATGCAGCCTGGGTTTGATCCTCAGCACCACATACCAACAAAGATGTTGTGTCCACCGAAAATTTAAAAAAAAAATAAATATTAAAAATTCTCCCTCTCTCTCTCTCTCTCTCTTTAAAAAAAAAAAGTCATCTTGTATTTGTTTTTTAATTACAAATAACAGAAATAACACAAGCACTACTTTTTTTTTTCCTGTGTGAATCTGAATTTTCTTCTCTTTCCACTAGCTCCTTAGAGACTTCACAGATGTCCCCCCTCCAAAAAAAAAAAAAAAAAATCTTCTACCTCTCTCTACTGCCCTCTTGCCTGCTGGCCTCTGGGCATCTCTCACCCTTTGATTCCCATTCCTCCTACCCAAGCCTAAGCATTATCCCCCACATTCAGGCCTCAGCTACCTCTCCCTTGTCAGCTTCCAAATCCTCTGACCTCTCCTCCTCCTTTCTTACTATAGCTCTCTTGCCAGTTTCTGTCTGTATCTGAAGACAGATACCTGAAAAAAAAAAATCATTTTTCTTCCTCTATGAACACTTGCGAAGAATGCAAGGGGTCCTGATTCCATAGAATAAATGCAGAGGTCCCTGGTCATGGGACTTCTCTGTTAATAGTTCTTGAACTGACCAATGACAGGAAATTCATTTATTGCATAATATTTGACAGGTTAGATCACTTGCTGTTTGAAGAATCTTGCTATACAAGATGAGAAAATAGAGATGGGTAAATCTAATACAATTTCCTTTTTGTATCTGAGCTAGCTGCAGGTTACAACACCACAGTGACAGTTTTATCTTTCTTGAAGCAGAGCTTCAGCATCTTAAAAAAGGGTTTTAAAGAATGATAAATCACTCTCATCTTTCAGCTCATTAGCATACATATCCTGACAATACCTGAGAAAGTCCTTCTTGATTTGCACTCAAAAATCCAAGGAAGTCTAGTGAGGGATGTTTAGAGAAGGCCCAAACGCAGGGGAAAAGCAGCAGCCGCTCAGATGTTTAGTTACATGAAGGACTCTCTCCAAGGCACAATCAGAGAAGGGAATGGCACGATGGTATCTGCACCAACTGGCCACTGCTGCTGCCTGCTTCCAGGGGAACGTCTTTGCAGCCTTTCACTGAGGCCATCTTACTAAGTACAAAAAGAACAGATAGCATCCAAAGAAAAATAATTGGTCTCCTTTCCTGTCATAGAAAAATTCATATATCTTAAAAAAAACACACACACACAACGCTGGAATTCTCCCTGGCCAGCTCTCCCTGCGTCCCTGGCTTTCTAGCTGTGACAGCTGGAACAGATGGCGTCTGGGTGAGACACCTTGCATCTTAAACCTTAGCCACCATAAGGTCTGATTCTCTCTAGTGACGCTGGAATCCGCGGCGGTCTGCGGGTCGGTCCTGAGCCCGGACTCACAGAGCTCTCCCGCCTCGCGGGGCATTTTCCGGTTTTCACACTGATAAGGCTTATTTTCCTCTGGCCAAATAATTTTCACCGAATGCTAAAGTGTCCCCATGGTGAGGTCCCAGCACCGGGGAGCAGCACTTCCTCTCGCTGGAGTCGTGACGCGCTCGCCCGGGGCCAGACTGCCTGCCCGCCGGCGCTGCAGCATTTCCCAGGCCCTCTGCAGGCGCCGGCGCCAGGGGTTCTAGCCCAGCGAGGCCCGGCTCGCCCCTCCAACGCGGCGTCCACAGACACTCGCCGGGTCACGGAAAGGGGCATTTCCCCAGCCCTCGCCGGAGGGGATTCACAGAGAACGCTAAGGAAAAAAGCCCTGGCTCCGGTTCAGAGGCAGGCCGTGAATGTAAATGAGAGGCGGCCTCGCGCGGCTCCACACCGCCTCCACGACTCCCCGAGCACACGCATCAACAACAGCGCGCACACACGCACACACCCCTGTCTCGCTCCGAAAACCGATTCCGGGCTCAGAACGAAAAACGCCAAACGAAATCGGTTCCTCGTCCAGCGGACCATTATCCCACGGCTTCTTAAATTTCAGAGCACGTCCACAACACTTCGTCTCCATTCCCTCGTGCTCCGGACTCAGGCAAGGCGCGGTCCACTCGGAACCCGCTCTCCGGGTCCCCACGCGAGGGCCGCGTCCGCACCGCTGGCCCGTGCGGAACGTGGCGCACCGCCCCGGGCGGGCGCCGCCAGGCTCGCCTTCCTCCCTCCCCGCCCGGGACCCGCTCTGACCTTTGGCGTTAATCGGAGGTGGAGTGTGCGCATTCTGCCCGCGCCGGATCCCAGAACCGCCCGCCGCCAGCCTCTGCAGCTCCGATTATGAATCAGTCATTCATCTGCAGAGGAATGACTCAGTATAAACTTTTCAGCAGCGGCTTAAAGGAAACCCACCTCCCTCGCCGCGGCCGGAGAGGCCTGGCGCCCGCTGCCCGGCGGCGGCGGCGCGGCCCGGCCGCGGCCTCCGCACAAAGTTTCCCCAAGTTGCGGCGCCGGGACGGCGACCGGCGGCGGCGGGCAGGGCCTGCGCCGCTCGGGACCCGCCGCCCGCCGGGGACAGCCGCCGCCGCCGCCGCCCCTTACCCCGCGGCGCGCCGCCGCCGGCCGCTCAGGGGCGCCGGGCGCGTCCTCCGCCGCCGGCCGCAGCGTCCTGCTCCCCGGGCAGCCCCATGGCGGGGGGCGGGGAAGGGCCGGCGGCCGCCGCCGCCGCCGCCGGCTGGAAAGTCCCTGCTGCGCCGCGACCGGCTCGCGCACGCGGCGGCCGCCGCGCCGCGCCGCCTCACGCACCCTCGCGCTGGCACTTCCTCCCGCGCGCTGGAAATCCCCGCCGCCACCGGCGCGCGCCCAGGCGCGCGCGCCCCCGCCCGTTGCCAAGGGCCCTCGCCGCCGCCCGCCTTAGCAACGGCGCCGCGCGCCCCGCCCCCGTCGCGCCCCGCCTTCCGGGTCGGGAGCCGCGCAGGCCCCGCGCGCGCCCCCGCGCCGCCCCACGCGCGAGCCTGTCCCGTGTCACGTGCCCCCACGCGCGATTTGCCCACGGAGACGCTCTCGGACGTGCTCACAGGCACGCTGCCCGCACGCGCGCACCCTGGCTCCGGGCCACAGTCCCCGCACGCACGCCCCTCGCACTTGCGCGGCGCAGTGGCCCGGGATGCTGCAGCCCTCCAGCCCGTGCTCCTCAGTGCCCGGCAGGACTTGGGTCTGGCCACAGGGCGCTCCCTGGGCTTCTCCCACACCCAGGAAGCTGGGTCTCCGTCCAGGGTGAACAGGGTGCTCCAAGCCCCTGGTGGACACCTTGCCTCCCCACCCCGCTCGCACTGCTCTCCTGGCCAGCCCGAGGGCCAGGGGCTCCCGTTTCTCCAGGGGCCCCCCTGTCCCGAAACAGTCGAGGACCACCAAGCCCCCAGTACTGCCCCGTGGGGTTTGGCAAGATGGGATTGGGTGAGGGCCTGGCCAACTAACGAGCCAGGCTATCACTGGAATTGAGCAGTGGAGGCTGAGGAAACAGCATGGACTTTCATTCTCACTTTTCTAGAAAGCTTATAAAGATCCCCAGGCCAGTGCTGCCACCAGTGTGACCAGCTTAAGCCAGTCTTCTTTTGTTTCTCCAGTGACTCACGTGCATGGAGGCAGGAAGGTCCAGCACGTCTCCACACATCTTGCCCCGTGTAATGTTCCAGAGGCCCAGATAGTCTGGACCTTGTCTCTGGCTGCATTAGCCTGACAGGTGCTTGTTCTGCGCTACTGACAGTAAGGCCTTGCTAGCCAGGCTAAGCCACGCCAGTGGCACCCACTCTTAGTTTAAACAAGAGAGATGCTAGGTTCCCCAAGCAGCCATGCCAAGGTGACAGGCCAGCCTCGCCCATCCCACTAATGCAAATTGGGCCTCTGATAAAACACAGGTCCTCAGATGGACTGTCCTTCCTCTCTCGGAAGTCCTTTCCTGCCTGCCCGAAGTTGCAATGACCTTGACATCAAAGGCTTAGGAACCCAGGCCTCTGCATATTTGCCTAAGCCTCCCAGGTCCCCAACCCTACTGGGGCACAGTCAATCCCACCTATCACCTTACATTGTTTTACAAGGGAACTGCTTTTAGATTCTACCCAAATGAGGAAAGACTCTGGACTATTTTTAGTTCTTTTTAAAAAAAGCCACGAGGCAGAAGTCTCAAAGACCCATCATCGGGGTTATCTACGGCTCCTTTCATTCTCTTCAGAAGCAGAGTAAGCCACATTCAGAGTGAAGAGGCTCAGCTACGCCTGCGGTTGAGCCCTCTGCTGGTGAGACCGGCTCCTGCTCTTTCTCTCCCAACTCCCATCCCCCTTTTCCTTTTCTTCTGCGGTCACATGGGCAATCCTGGATCCCCTGCTTTGGGGAATTGGGGAACACCACAAAGAAGTTTTGCCCCAGGTAAGACCACTACTTTTTTTTTTTTTTGGGGGGGGGGGGCGGCGGCAGGATTCTGGCTGCAGTTGGGTTGGGCGGCAGTGATGGGCAGCAAGGGGAGCCAATCACAGGGCTTGCCTCCTTGCATTTCTAGGACAGAGTTCCCTGTTTCCTATGGCAACCCCCAACAACAAGCCGACATCATTTCTGAACAAAGAAATTTTTCACAGGGATTTATGTAGCATGGCATATTCTGTTTGGTTTTCAGGGAGGAGGAAACACCTTTCACTATTGTAGTAGGGGCTTCTGGCCCATGAACCTGGTCCATCAAGCCTCCCCTGGAATAGGATGACTAGAGCCTTGATTGATAGCTCCCAATGCAAAACCCACCAGCCGCTGCATCCAACTTGGGCTGTCACTGGCTGACAGCTTCTCTCTTGCTACAGCATTACACATCTTCCCCAAATCACAGATACAGGAATTGTTCAGACAAGTGGCTTTCAAAAGTATGGAGCATATTTCACAGGCAGATATGCCTAACAGTACTTCCCCCTAAACATGTGATACACTCTGATATCTTCTTTTTTTAATGCCAGTCATGACCCTATAAACTTACTGTTGACTTATGATCCGATGTTCAAAAACACACTTTAGACTGCAAGAACTGCTGCTGGTGATAGCAGGGGCCCTGGGGGATGGATGGTTGTGGCATCAGGGCACCCCTCTCTCTCCAGCTCCACCAGGATGTACCCAGCAGTGGCTGCCCTGAGAAGCCAAAGACTCCAGCCACCCCATCCCTGCCCATCCCTGTGCTTCAAGTGGACCTGGCACAGTGGAGGTGCACCAGCAGAGAAACAGCCTACTGGGACAGGACCCTTCTCTGGTCAAGAAGGTAAAGAACATTGCAGAGAAGATAGGGCACAGAGAGGCAGAGCAAGCCCAAGCCGAGGGTGGGTTTTGTGAGTGCTAAGGAAACAGGGAGGGAAGGTGGGAGGTTTAGGGACCCGGCCACAGAAAACAATTCTGATTTTCTCTCATCTCTGTAGGCCACTCCAGGAGACAAAGGTGTCCTTGTTTTTGAAACCTTTTCTGGGACTTATGTGCATGCACATTCATACACACACTTCCATCTCTGGAAATTTCCAAAATCTTCCAGAAAACACGAGTCTTGGGTGTAGCCAAGTCCCACAGGCAGTTCTGACTGAAGCCCCACACCTACCTCAACCTTTAACACTTTGAAAATTATTCAAACTCTACCATGCTCCTGAGAAAAAGGGATCTTTCACTGGAGATGTCCTTGGGGGAAGGGAAGAGGATTTGTACCAAGCCCATACAGCAAAACTCCTGAACCTCATCATGAACATCTTGTGCCTTCCTTCAGATCCCATGCTTGTCGCTGAGCTCTCCCCATCCCACAGGCCCATAGTGGCTCTTCTGTTTCCCCCTGCTCTCATCTGGCCCTCTCCACTCTGCAAACAAAAGCCAGTGTTGCCAGAGTGGCCCCCTGGAGGGCCCAGTTCACAGCACCCAGCAGCATCCAAGAAGGTGAGCACGGCTGCTCTCTGCACATGAGAAATAAGGAGGGGGAAGTTTTTGGATCCAGTTAAGTCTTGGGTTAAGAAAACAAAATGGGGTGGGGCGGTAGCTCAGAGGCAGAGTGCTTGCCTGCATGTGTGAGGCACCAAGTTCAATCCTTAGCACCACATAAAAATAAAAAAATAAAGGCATTCTGTCCATCTACAACTACAAAAAGATAAAAATAAAAAAAGACAAAATGTTTGAAAAAGATGAATTATTCTAACATGTCAGCATTGCCTTCAGGCAGCAACTGACACACAAACACCCCAAGCCTTCGAAAAGACCAATGTCTAGGATTCCTGGAGATACTGAGAAACCATTGGGTATCTTCACCTTCAAATCAGAGGGAAGGCAGCGAGGGAGGCAGACCCTTTACCCAGTGGCTGTCACCGTTCTAAACCCCATGGAGGAGGCTTCCTTGGTAGACCTTTGGGATCTGGTTTTTAAGTGGATACATGTTAGGTATTTTTCAATTTCAACTCCAAATGTCATAGAGACGGGTACAGTAGTTGAAAGGAAGTACATTTTAGAGCCGAGGAGAGAAGAGGACTCAGGGAACCATGGGTGGGCATCTTAGAACCCACGGCACATAGCCATGGGCCAAGCCAGCTCTGGCCACTGCACCACTGTCCCTGCAGAGCAGCCTTTGCCAAGTTTTCCTCAGTGGACACATCTCCAGGAACAAGGGAGCCATACTGGGCAGCTCAAGTCCTGTGATGCCCCTCACTCACCTGCTCTGCTGTCCTGGCCTCCAGGGCCTTTGCAGGCTGACCGGTCCTCAGGGCCGTTGCCCAGTCTGTTCCCTCTGCCCAGAACACCGTTTGCCCAGGTGTCTGTACTCCTTGTTCCCTCTCTTCCCTCCAGGCCTGGGCCGCTGAGATTCTGGATGAAAGCTGCATTGCCAAGATCCCCCTCATCCACCTCCAAATGGCCCTACCTGAGGTGGCAGCCTCATGCCTCAAGCTGCAGGATGCCACAGGACAAGGCCCAGCCCTTCTTGCTAAGGGCCCCAAAATATCACGGTGAAGATCTTCCTAGGAAAGATAAAACAACAAGGAATTCTCTAGAGAAAGAGAATTTTATTTTAATTATTTTTTGTTTGGTTGGTTTGGGTACTGCATGCTTAACCACTGAGCCACATCTCTAGCCTTTTTTATATTTTATTTTGAGACAGGATCTTGCTAAGTTCCTCAGGACCTCGAAAAATTGCTGAGGCTGGCTTTGAGCTTGTGATCCTCCTGCCCCAGCCTCCTGAGCCTCTGGGATTACAGCATGTGCCACCACACCCGGCTTCAAGAGGGAAAATTTAGAGACCAGGAATGGAAAAAAACAGAAGTCAAATCATGACTAACTGTGAAATCTTAGGAAGGCACCTGACCTCCCTGGGCCCGGGTTTCCCCTTTCGTGAAGCGGAAATATCACTGCCTGCCCCACCCTACACGAGCTGCTCTATGAGGAGGAGCCCTTGCTGGGGAGGACCCTTCGGCCAGCATGTCCTTGCAATGCTACAACTCACCCAGCAGAAGAGCACAGGTGGTCCTTCAGAGGCCATCCTGTGGTCACACAGAGGACAAGCCAACTTCCTGTGGGACCCAGGGATGGTTTCAACTCAGGCGTCCCCAGTCGGCTGCTATGGGTAAAAATCGTGTCTATCCTCAGGTGACTAAACTGATATCAGGACATGATCTAGCACTTTCTTACCACACTTGCAGGAGGCCACCCATTGCCAGGTCACTACCCATTCATTCAAAGTCACTTTCCAAGAAACTAGTGGCCCTTGGACCCTACTTCAGATATGAAAGGGTGTCAGAACTGCACCAGCCTATCACCAGCCCGTCACCAGCCCGTAACCTAGGATGCAGCATTTTCCAAACAGCATCTCCCACCCATTTATAGACTGAAAAATCAGCTGAGCGGGTGTGTCCAGCATCTTTTTCTTAAAAAATGTAATAGAAAATAGCATTCTTCACGCCGAGTCAGGGTTAGTAGCTTGGCAGGTGTGCTCTGGCCCTGTGTGAGTGTTCTCAGACGTGGACGGTGCACTACGGAAGGAGGTCACGTACCTCTGGAGCTGCCATGTGTTCCTTGCTGTGGAGAAGAAGTCTGCAGGCTCCTGTGCCCATGGCAACACAGCAGCTGTGATGCACACACAGTTTGTAAAACAAGGTGCACAAAAGTTGTTTTGCTCTAGCCTGTCCACACTTGGCTCCCATGTTGGGTGCAGGGTGGAGGTTCTGCATGCCCTGGGGTGAAATGTGGGATCGGGATTAATGCATTTTATCATATCCAAAAAAAATAAATGGGGTGTACAATCAGAGACTTGAGAAATGTGCTCTATGTATGTAATATGAAATGAATTACATTCTGCCATCATATATAACAAATTAGATTAAATAAATAACTTAAAATAAATAAAAGAGGCTGGGGATGTGGCTCAAGTGGTAACGCGCTCGCCCGGCATGCACAGGTCACTGGGTTCGATCCTCAGCACCACATAAAAATAAAATAAAGATGTTGTGCCCACCGAAAACTGAAAAATAAATATTAAAAAAATTCTCTCTCTTCTCTCTCTCTTTAAAAAAATAAAATAAAAAATAAATTAATTAAAAATAAATGGGGGTTGGGGGAACTCGCATGTATGCTCCTGAGTGGTCCCACCAGAGGACCCATTTCATTGTCAGAAGGCTTTGTTCTCACAGCCATTTTGCTGTCTCCAGGACTGCTTATGGCCTGGACAGAGTGGACACCTTGGTCAATCTCAATGAGGAAGGCCCTGGGCAGCCCCTAGATTATCTGGCTGTGTGCACAGCTGGATGATTGGGTGAGTGGGCCACCCACCCCAAACCAAATCTCTCCTGGCCAGGTTCACTTGGTCAAGCATCACAGGGAGCAGCTGCCGGCACAGGGCTCTGGCCTGGGCTGGCTCTGAGCCAGGATGGGCTCCAGAATCTCCATGGAAGAGATGTCCTAGTGTGTTTTCTATTGCCAATAACATACACCACCGACTGGGCACATCTTAGAGAAAAGAGGTTCGTCTGGGCTCATGGTTCTGGAAGTATAAGGTCAAGCAGCCATATCTGTTGATGACCACCCTTGCTGTCCTAAGGAGGCCCGGGATATCAAATGGCAAGAGACAGGCAGTATGTGCCTCTTCTGGTCTCTTCTTATAGAGCCGCCAGGATTCAACTGTGGGGTCCCCTCTGACCTTACCTTACCTGTCACCTTCCAAATACCCCACCTCTGAACACCAGAGTTGGATCACCTTTCCATCCTCTGAACACCTCACAGTGGGGGTTAAATTTCAACATGTGAACTCAAACCATACCCAAAACAAAGCGAGAGGGTTAGGGTAGGCAGTCCCTCTGGGAGAGGCCACAGGACTTGTCTTTCACTCTCTGTGCCATGACCATAATGACCACAGCTCCTCCATTAAATAGGTGGCTTTGGACAGCTGTTGAAGATTGGGGTCTTGGCCACCCTCAGCCTCACCACTGAGCATATACACCAAAGACACCAGAGGCCAGGTCTCTGCCCACACCCCAGGAATCACTGTGGAGCCCTGTGAGCTGCTACACAGCCAGCTGCGTTCTCCCCCTGGGTGACACTCAGGGAAGTGCAGTTGTCTTCGTGTCTTTTTTTTTTTTTTTTTTTTAGAGAATTTTAATATTTTATTTTTTAGTTATCGGCGGACACAACATCTTTGTTTGTATGTGGTGCTGAGGATCGAACCCGGGCCGCACGCATGACAGGAGAGCGCGCTACCGCTTGAGCCACATCCCCAGCCCGTCTTCGTGTCTTAATCACTTGCAGCATGTGAATGCCAGTTAATAAACTCAGTTATAACTAGAATTCCCAAACTCCAGAGCAGCCAAAGGCCTGGTGAGTAGGCAACGGACTGAGTCCAGCCAGACCTTCCAGGCTCTGGATCCGAGAAAGCCACTCCCTCCCAGGCCAGCACCTATTTGGGTATGGTTTCTAATCTGGAGGCCTAAAGGGACTCAGCACCCCTCCAAGTGGTGGACCCCCTCTCTTCTCTGCCTTGGGTAGAAAGAGTAAAAAAAAATATATCAGCCCTGCTTGGTGGTGCACACTATAATTCCAGCAACTCAGGAACTTGAGGAGGGAAGATTGTAAGACAATCTCAGTGATTTAGCGAGGCCCTACACTACTTAGTGAGACCCTGTCTCAAAATAAAAAAAATTTTAAAAAGAGCTGGGGATGTGGCTCAGTGGCAAAATGTTTCTGGAGTTCAATTTCCCTACAAAAAAAAAAAAAAAAAAAAAAAAACAGCAGATTCATAAATTCAGATTCCCAACACACCCCTGTGGCTAATCAGTTGTTCTAAAACATTCAGTGCCATGTGTGATGTCACTGCATGTGATTTCTCAATCATCAAGTTTGAATATCCCTCCAGTATCTCAACAGGGATCTGAATGAGCCTGTTTCAGAAGGAAATCAAATACTGCCCCTGTGCAGGCCCCTGGGATGACAGGCTTAGCAAGAGTTTGCTAAACACCAGCCACATCATGTGTCCTAGGTCTGCAGGCTCAGAGCTCTTAGAAGGGGACTTAGGTCATAGTCAAAGGGAAAAAGAACTGGTCGGGACATACACAGGGTGCTCTGTGACCCTGGAGCCTGTGGCCAGATGTCTGGATGTGCTCCTGAACCCCTGCAGTGAGGTACGCCCCCTCTTTGGGAGGATAGTGATGGGTACCGCCTGCTTAGTGAAAATCCACTAGCAGGACTCACGCAGTGCCACCGTGAAGTTGCTGGTGGAGGCAAGGCCCTGCGAGGCACTCAGGGAACACTCAGGATGAAGCCTGGGTTTGCTGCCTCGGAGGACCAGTCACAGGAAATGGCCTTTCCTCCCTTGCTGTTTCTTTTTGAATGTGAGGCAAACTAAAAAATTTCCCCACAAATGGTTAAGGAACCAATATCAGGGCTCTGACTTTGGCTGGGGATTTTGCTCTCTGGAAGGGCATTTCATTCTGCAACTTCAAATGCAGAAATGCTGCTGCCAATGCTCCGGAATCACGGCTCTGTGAGCAGCCACTTCCAGGTCACCCCCAGGAGGGATGTCGTGAGGTCCAGGTTGTCCTCCCTGGGCCCTCTCCAGAGTCCCCAAGGTAGTTAGGCTGTGGGGCGTGGCCGTTCCTGCCCTGTTTCCTGTCTGTAGATGTGAATTTTCTGGATTCCCAAAAGACAGCAGAAGTCAGAAGAGAACTAATTTTAACTGTCCCAATTTGTCCAGAGCCGGGGTTCCCTGTTCTCCTTGTTTAAGGACAGTTAAAATTGGTTCTGCTCCAGGGTCCATAAGAAATCACACTGGCCCCTGCACGTTGGAGACTTCCCTCCTTCCACTATCACTGGGCGGCTAGAGACAGCCTATTCCAGCTCTATGCCATCCATAAACTCAGCTGGGGTGGGGCTGTTCCCTGCGGCTGCCCCCCTGTGAGGCCCTGGGGCTAAGTCAGGGGGCGTCTGCCAGCATCTTCCTCCCCACCTTATTTAATTCCCTTCCACGTTGGGCTCTCCGGCTTCTGGCATGGACGTGAAGGGGCAGCCACAAACTGGCTGAAACTGGTTTCAGATTTGTGTGTTGTGGGTTCTTTTCTGTGATTTCTCTTTTTTACCCCGTATTTTTATTAGTGCATCATAGTTGTACATGATGGTGGATTTGTTGTTACATATTTGTACATGCACAAGGTATGACGATACAACTTGGCCAATATCATTTTGTGGGTTTTTTCTCTGCCTTGAATAAGAAAGGGCTCAGCTCCCACTGGATTGTCAAAGGACCTGAAAACCTAAAATGCAATAGAATTTCTGGCATTTGCTCAGGAGAAAAAGAAATGAAAAAAAGCCTAAACAAACAACTCCTACCACATCTCATAATTATGCAAAATCTGGTATCATCCTGTAGCTATATGCATCAAAGTTGGGATGATTTCAGGGCTGGGGATGTGGCTCAAGCGGTAGCACACTCGCCTGGCATGCGTGCGGCCCAGGTTCGAGCCTCAGCACCACATACCAACAAAGATGTTGTGTCTGCCGAGAACTAAAATAAATATTTAAAAAAAATTTTAAAAAAAAGTTGGGATGATTTCAAAAGCATTAGAATTTCCCCAAAGCCATTCCCTGCTACCCACCAGCTGCCCCAACTTCCTCCACTACCTCTGCTTTCTTCACTATTCCCTGCTTGTCCTCCCCCATCCCCCATGCCAGTCATTCCCTGTCCCCATCACTCCTTCCCCATCTTGCTCCCCAGCCACCTTCTCCCCACCATTCTTTAGCCCAGCCCCCTGGGTAGCAGAGTATCACTGTCCCCTGCTGCATGTCCTCCAGGTAGCTGAGGAAGACTGAGGACCAAGGAGCAGGCAGCCTTTCAGGGCTTTGGAATGCGTGACAATACTTCAAATTGCATCTCGTCTTCTGAGCACTCCAACCAAAACCCACATGGTCTCCCGCCCCACCATATCCTGGAACACTCCAGCTCCTCTTTTGGAGATACACCTACAGGATAAGCACCTGCTACCGGCTCCAGCAGGTTGGAGAGACAGGCAGCTGGATTTCCTCTGGATTTGAGAGGAAATCCAGGCAAGTTTCTGTCCCCTGGGAAATGGGCATGCTTCTAGGGTTTCCATCAGGGGAGAATGACCTTCAACCAGCTCTACCACCTCCCTCCACTGGAATCCACAGAGGTACCTGTTGTTCTGGAAGCTTCTCTCCCAGATACTACAAGACCAGGGAGGTTAGAGGGGTAGAATAGTTTGCTAGAGAAGAAAGAAGAGATATATTGGGCTCCATCCCTGAGAGCCCTGCCTGGTAATGCTGCAGGAGAGAAACAGTAACAGGCAGGAAGACACACTACTGATAACAGGGCAGGACACAGTGTCCGCTGTCTTCAGGAAGCCTTTCCTTGTCTGTGTATCTCAAGATGATGGGGAGGCTGCCCTCATCCAAGGTCAGTGTAGACTCACTGTTAGTGAACAATAAATAAGACCAAGGCTTAGTAACCTAAGCAAGAGCAATCACCTGTATTATCTCTTACAGTTTCTGTGGGTCAGGAATTTGAGAAAGGTTTACCTGGGGAATTTGAATGTGGGCTGGCCAGGCGTCTCCCTATGCAGGCCAGCTGGGCTTCCTTACAAGATGGCAGCCTCCAGGCAGAAAAGCCGAGGCTGCTGGGCTGGGAATTCCAGTCAGCAAGGAAGGGTGCATCACCCTCGGTAAGTGTCCCTCAGACACCACACAGCAGCATTTCCCCCACGCCCTATGGTTACAAGCAAGTTCCCAGCCTGCCCAGATTTCAGGGAGGAGCCTAGACCTGGCCTCTCTTGAGAAAAGCATCAGGGTCCTGGTGTAGAAAAGCACAAGAGAGAGAACATATTCAGGGCCCTCTTAGAAAACACAAGCTCCTCAGTATGGTGGCACATGCCTGTATTCCCAGCAACTCAGGAGGCTGACGCAGGAAATGGCAAGTTTAAGGCCAACCTCAGCAACTTAGTGAGATCCTGTCTCAAAATAAAAAATAAAAAGGGCTGGAGGTGCAGTCAGTGGTAAAGCACCCCTGGGTTCAATCCCCAGGAAAAGAAAAAGAAAGTACAAGCCCCACTGTTGAGCTCCCTGGAAATGGAATTGAAGCAGGTATTTGGGGGCAAGTTTGCAGAGGGGATGCCCTTCCCTGTGTGGGAGGGAGAAGAGCAGGACAGACCAGCAGCAAGAGGGGAGCAGGGGTATGGTTTCAGGTCAAGTCCAGCCCTGGACTGACTCCCACTGGGCTGAGGAACACAAATCACACCAGAGAAGTGCCCTTGCCTCAAAGGAGAGCCAGCCCAGTGGACCATTGGCTCACCCCTACCACGGGCAGAGGGGGAAGGGTACAGCTGGGGGAATGGTTTTTGGCAGCCATGGCCAGTCCTTGGTGTGTGTACACTGCCCCATAGATGTGGTAGGGCTCTGTGGTAGGCTGCAGAATGACCACAACATCCTTCTCTCTGCATCCTAACACTGTTACAGGGGACTTTCCTTCTGAGGAGGAACAGGTGGAGTCCATTCCCCACTCCTTAACATCTAGCTTGGCCATGTGACCTGCTTCGGCCAACAGCACATTAGCAAATATTACATCTGCCAGCATCCTACGTGCAGACCCAGCTGAGCCATGTGAGGAGCCCAGGTGTGGCCAGTGGCTGCCCAGCCAAGCCAAGCCCAAACTGCCGGCCCATACAACCAAGGGCCCATAAATGGCTGCCATATAAACCAACTTCCTGAGTTGCTTATCACAGTAAAGCTCACTAGACGGCAGCAATGGAGCCCACTGCAAAAATATAGCAGCCCAAAGAGCTAGTCACCATCTACAATTGCACAGATGGGCCTGGTCCTTGGCCTTCTGCCCCACTGGCCCTTGCTCCTCACACTGACCTGGGGAAATGTCTGGCTTCCACAGGTGAGACTGGGGCCCCATCAGAAGCTCAGAGACCTCTGAGGATTCTGGAAGCAAGTGGGACCAACCCCAGGAGTTACTAGACCAGTCCCCCAATCCATACCTTTGCCATGGGGCTCTCTCTGACCTCAGGGGCCCTAGACGTTGACCTTGGGTGAAGTACAGTGTCCCTGGGTCATCTGTCCAGTTCCCACAGCTTTATGTTAGAGCCAGGGATCCCTGATGGGAAATGCCATCTGCTCCTTGAAAAACATTTTTTGGGGGGGTCTGTTGGAAAAAGATTTCAATATTGAATGTTAAGATTTTGCTATGGGCTGGGGATGTGGCTCAAGCGGTAGTGCGCTCGCCTGGCATTCGTGCGGCCCAGGTTCGATCCTCAGCACCACATACAAACAAAGATGTTGTGTCTGCCAAAAACTAAAAAATAAATATTAAAATTCTCAAAAAAAAAAAAGATTTTGCTATGACTAAATTCTCACCGGGCATGGGAAAGAACGGTAGCTATACTACAATGTACCATTTGAAGGGATTTAGTGATTTTTCCATTAATTTTTTTAAATGTCAAGGGTATATGTCTTTCTCTGAGGACTCAGCCAATGGCAACATTTTGGATTTAGAAAGACCCATGGATGCACTCAGGAGTCCAAGAAGGAGGCTGACGGTCTACAATTCAAAAATTACAAAACCGCAAAGTTGTCAGTTAATTTGAAAACCATCTCAGTGGAAAATGTTGTAATCTTCCATGCATAATCCAAGAGAGCAGTCTGGAATTGCAGCTTAAACGAAGCCTTGCAGGAAAGCTTGTTCTGAATACAACGATCACACTCGGTTCTGAGGCTCGGCTGAGTAACCGACTCTCATCATAGGAAACACGGTGGAGGACCGGGTGGAGGACCACCATTCTGCTCCAGCCGGGAGCCGAGCCTGGCCTTCCTCTCTCCTTCCCGGCCCATCGCCCCTCTTCCCAGCAGGCCTCACAGCCGAGAGAGCCAGCAGAAGGAGCAGTTTTCAATTTTATGGAGCAGTGAGGTTGGTAGTAAATATTTATTAGCTATTTAGTAAATACAATTAAATTTCTGGCTGAGCTTTGCATGGCTCTTTTATTAGAATTAGCTGAGATTTACTTTCAAGTCCGAGAGGACACAGTAGCGTAAAGTGGTACAGACATTAAAGCACAAATGAAAATTGGTGGCGATTACCGAAGGTGAATGGTGTCCTCCAGTCCTGAGCAGCAGAGGCCCTGGTCAGAGAGCCAACACCAAGCAGATGCCTACGTCCTGTCCTTTCCCTGCCCTCTGTCAAGGGACACCATCCTCTCTCCCTACCACAGGCCTCAAGAATCCTTGGTCTCTTCCCCAGGGTTTGCTACCCACTCAGGGCTGGGCCTGTCTACCCTAGATGACCCGCCCAGAGCAAGTCATATATACCGGACCACAGCCCCAATTCCTCCCTCCCTCCCAGGCAGTGTGCTGGACACTCTGACCTGACCAACTTACCCCTTAAATGCCCTATGACCTTGCCTCAAAGGTTTTCAGCCAGGGAGTCCACGCCTCTAGTGGATCTGCCCACACCAAAACAGGCACACAGATGCCTGTACCTGCATCATTCATGACAGCCAAAAGGCAAAGACAACAAAGATGCCCATCAGCCGGTGAACAGATAGACACGATACAGCTCGTCCACAGTGGAACGTTATTTGTTAATAAAAGGAATGAAGCCCTGATGCAGACGAAAACAAGGTGAAGCACTATGTGAAAAGAAAGAACAAGCACAAAGGACCCCACACCGCATGGTTACCTAATAAAGGTCCAGAACAGACAAGTCCACTGAGAGAGAAAACAGACCTGGGCTGGGAAAAGGGAACGGCAGTGACCACCAAGTCATATGTGGTTTTTTTGGGGGGGAATTAACTTGTTCTAAAATTGTGGCAGTGGCACACAACTCTATAAAAACAACAACCCCTGAATTTTACTCTTCAAAATATTGAATTGTAGAGTATGCAAATGAGAAAGTTGTCAAGTTGTTGAATAAGAGTGGAGTCCCTGTTTTTAAAATATTTTTAGCTGTAGATGGACACAATACCTTTTATTTTATTTATTTATATGTGGTGCTGAGGATTGAATCCAGTGCCTCAAATGCGCTAGGTGAGCACTCTACTACTGAGCTAAAACCCCAGTTCAAAAGTTCTTGGGGTACTGAATTGAACTCAGGGGCACTTGACCATTGAGCCACATCCCCAGCCCTATTTTGTATTGTATTTAGAGACGGGTCTCACTGAGTTGCTTAGCACCTCACTGTTGCTGAGACTGGCTTTGCATTCACGATCCTCCTGCCTCAGCCTCCCTAGCCACTGGGATTACAAGTGTGCGCCACTGTGCCTGGCTTGAAGTCACTTTTGACAAGCCCAAACCAAAAAGAATAAATAAAGCCAGGAGATCGCAGGCACATGTGCTCAATAATAAGAACTATCGGGCTGGGGATGTGGCTCAAGCGGTAGCGCGATCACCTGGCATGCGTGTGGCCCGGGTTCGATCCTCAGCACCACATACAAAGATGTTGTGTCGGCTGATAACTAAAAAATAATAAATATTAAAATTAAAAAAAAATAATAATAAGAACTATCACCCAGAGACTCTGCCCACAACCTTGCTCTAAGGCCACTGGAACCTTGCACAAAACAAAACAAAAAAAACACTTCTGCAAGGATGTCTGCCTGACAACCGTCTGTTGGGCCAATGCCACACTCTTGTTATTAATCCTTCCAACCAAGGGTTATTGTCTCAACACTGATGTCATCTTTCTTGTTTTGCCTTTAAGATGTCCCCTCACCCTAGCCCCCTTGAATATGCCCAGCGCTCACTCCCACTGCAGTGCTCTGACACTAAATAAGTGTCAATATTCTTTGGAGAATCTGTTCAGTTCGGGGGGGGGGGGATACTAGGGATTAAACTCAGGGGCGCTTTACCACTGAGCTACAGTCCCAACCCCTTTCATTTATTTATTTATTTACTTTAAATGTTGAGATAGGGGCTGGGGATGTGGCTCAAGCGGTAGCGCGCTCGCCTCGCATGCATGTGGCCTGGGTTCGATCCTCAGCACCACATACCAACGAAGATATTGTGTCCGCCGAAAACTAAAAAATAAATAAATATTAAAAATTCTCTCTCTCCCTCTCTTTAAAAAAAATTAAAAAAATTTAAATGTTGAGATAGGGTCTTGATAAGTTGCTGAGGCTGGTCTGGAACTTATGATCCTCTGTGGCCTCCCGAGTGGCTGGGATTATAGGTGTGCACCACTGCCCCTGCTTCTACTCAATCTTTTTTTTTTTTTTTAAAGAGAGAGTGAGAGAGAGGGGGGGACAGAGAATTTTAATATTTATTTATTTTTTCTTAGTTCTCGGCGGACACAACATCTTTGTTGGTATGTGGTGCTGAGGATCGAACCCGGGCCACACGCATGCCAGGCGAGCGTGCTACCGCTTGAGCCGCATCCCCAGCCCTCTACTCAATCTTTTTTTTTTTTTTTATTCTTTTTTTTTTATATTTATTTATTTATTTTTTAGTTCTCGGACACAACATCTTTGTTGGTATGTGGTGCTGAGGATCGAACCCGGGCCGCACGCATGCCAGGAGAGCGCGCTACCACTTGAGCCACATCCCCAGCCCTCTACTCAATCTTTAAGAAGGCTTTTCTCTTGGATGTGCGTAAGCAACAGTGCGGGCACCGAGGGATCTGCAGCCCTCAATGCCAGCTGTGGGGTTCTGCGGCTCCCCCTGCTGCCCTTGCCCAGCTCCAGAGCCATGACGCCGGGGCAGGCGTGAAGGGCAGGGAGCTCCTCTGCATCGTGGGTGGTGAAGAGCTGGGACTGAGTCCCTCTGACGGTCCAGGCCACGCCATGCTGGTGCCTTCCTGGCAGAGCAGAGAGGGAGATTATGATGTGCACACTGCTGGACTGAGGGCAGAACAGGAAGAGGCCTGGCTCCTGATGTCCACAACGCCACACCACCTCCAGACAGTGGTGAGGGTGCCCCTGGACGCTCCATGGATCATCCCAGCTGGAGGTGACTTCATCCAGCTCCTGGCAACTTCCAGCCTTCTTCACCTTGTGGAGCCTCAGGCTGACCCGGCCCTCGCAGGTTAGAGGCAACTCTTCTATGAAGACCTTTGGCAGAACAATCCAGGGAGGTGGCGGACAGTGTCCCAGCCCACCCTCGGTGGCTGCCCTCCTCCCTTAGGCAGAACCCAATTTTGTCCTGGGGTCTGGATGGTTGTCTCTGATTGGCTAAGCTGGTGGTTCTCCAGTGAGTGGCTTAACAGGGGTCCTGCAGCCCAGTGCTGCTCAGGGAGCTGTGGGGACGGCTTCGGGAAAGACAGAGGCAAAGAAGGCCTCCCCTCTGCTGCTGCTGGTGACACCCAGAACCATGTCTGTCAAGTGTGGCAGAAGGAAGGCCAATGGCCCTTCAAGATGCCACCAAAGCTGAGCATCTTGTCATCCCAGCTCCCTGGGAGGCTGAGGCAGGAGAACCACAAGTTCCAGGCCAGCCTGGACAATTTAGCGAGACCCTGCCTCAAAATAAAAAAATAAAGAGGGCTGGGATGTGGCTCAGTGGTGGAGCACTTGCCTAGCCTGTGTGAGGCTCTGGAGGGAGGGAGGGAGGGAGGGAGGGAGGGAAGAAGGGAGGGAGGGAGGGAGGAAGGAAGGAACCACCAAGTGGCCCAGCTGTTTAGGCCGGAGCTGCCCCTCCTCGCTTTCCTTCTCATTTTAGGCAGTTGTATCCGATTTCTTTCACTTGCAGCTGAAATGGCCCTGGCTAACCGAATGGCGAGGTGGAGGGAGCCCCAATCCATACTGATGGTGGGGTGGGCGGCTTGCGGACAGGGTGTGTTCCCTTTCTGCCACTATAATAAATACCCCAAATCACCAATTTACAAAGAGAAAAGGTTAGTTTTGGCTCACAGTTTTGGAGGCTTCGGTCCATGACTGGCCTTGTGGTGGCACAAACTCACTCACCTCATGGCTGTGAAGCAAAAGAGAAAAAGGAAGAGACCAGGGGTCCACTATCCAGCTCCAGGGCACCCAGTGACCTAACAGCCATCCACTAGGCCCCACCTTCTAAGGTCCCACCAGAGCCATGCTAGGGACAAACCTTTGTCACAGGGGCCCTGGGGGGACACATAAAATCCAAACTAGAGCATCTGGTGTCACACGGGGGTACAGGCAGGAGTGTCTTCCAAGCAGGTTTCCCGTGGAGCCATCTGGTAATCTGCTCCTGGAAACGTGCTCCTAGAGACTGTCTCCTATCTGTGGCTGACGGTGCCACGCTCTGCCACTGGTTGCTAGAAAGGGGAAAAGGAGCCTTGCCCCCGCGAGAGTGCGGTCGTGGACTTGAACCTTCCTTGCAGATGCCAAGAGCTTGATTCAAAACCAGACAGAATGTCAGAATCCACAACACAGTGACCTTCAGACTTCCCCAAAGTCCCCTGGAGGCCCTGAGAGGCCTGGGCAGGGCCACATCCTCCTTCCTGGAGGGTCCCTGGGGGAGGAGAGACCCAGACAGATGTGGGGTTTGAGGGATGGGGGCTCAGGGAGCCCTTGGGGGAGGATGGAGAGCTTGAGGCCACAATGGATGCTGCTGTCCCACAGGAAGCAGGGTTATGGCCAGAGCCCAGGCAGGGCCTCAGGCCTGAGCTTCACTTGGTTCCATGAGTCTGTTCATCTTGGAGAAGAGGAGAGGCCCTGCGACAGGCACAGCTGGTGCACAAGCACCATTTAGTTTGGGGAAGTGAAAATAACCCAACGCCTAAGTCATATTAATCTCCATCTCACCCCAGGTGCCAAGACCCCCACGTCAGAGTGGGGTGCCTGCTAACCAGAGCGTAGTGACACCAGGCTGGTGGGGGGCCATCTAGAGTCTCCTCGGATGGGCTCTGAGATCTGGATGGGTGTGTCCCTGCTGACTCAGCGTCCCCACTGCCCACTGTCCTTGTTGGACTCGCTCCTGTCATGACTCTGCCAGGGAGTGGGTCCCCCCCTGGCACTCAACGCCCAGACGGAAACAATCCTCCAACACAGGCAGCCACCGCCTCATGCTCCCCGGGCTCCAAGTTCACAGGCTCCCAACCCAGCCGCAGCTCTGCCTTTCCACTGGAGATTTATAAAGATTTAATAGCTGAGGGCTGTAATGAGAGCTCAGATTATTAAGATCCCATTTCTCTTTGAAAATATCTCGTGAAGTATTCTCTTACATAATTAAAACTAAATTCCACCTATCAAAATAAATGAAAAGGCTGTTTGGCTCCAGTGTCTTTGAGTGACTCTTTGGGGCCATGGGCTCTTTTCTGTGCTCTCTGTCACCAGATTGACTTAAGTGTCCTGGCTTTCTAAGTGCATTTTCTTCTTCTCTCAGGCCAGTGCTCTTCCTAGAGACACTGGCCAAGCTACTGACCTTCCCAATATATCATCAACCTGCTGATGCACAGGCAGGTCAAAAAAAAAATCATGTGGATATCAGATGTTGACACCCACCAGACAATCCCAAAATAAGGACTTATATATATTCTGAGAATGCAACTTTATCTATACTTAGGATGTGGAATCCAGTCTCACTGAACGACAGTGAGCTCATCACCTCTGAAAGTCAGAGCTTGGGCACCTGATTTATTTTTTTGTGGGGAGGAGGTGCTGGGATGAAGCCAGGGCCTTGTGCATGGTAGGCAAGCTCTCCACCACTGAGCTACACCCCCAGCTCTTTTTTTATTTTGAGACAGGTTCTCACTAAATTACCTAGGTGACCTGGAACTTGGGATCCTCCTGCCTCAGGCTCCCATGTAGCTGGGATTACAGGCATGTGCAAAGGGTCCAGTTGGAGGAACTGTTCATGGGATGTCACCAAGGCATCTCTTGGTGTCAGGGATCTCTGGGTGGACCCTTTGTGACCACTGCTCTCACAGTGAGGTGTCCCAAGGTGAGGCTGTTGTGATGAATAAAAGAAAGACCAAGCAGGCCAAACCAACTCAATGTCCTTTTCTCTGCACATCCTGGGCATATAAGTTGTTTTCCCTGCACTCCAGTGGTCTGGCTCTGAACTTCCCTAATAAGAGTCTTATTCACACACTATACAACCTACCAGTGTCCTGGGTGCCAGGTGGACACTGATGGCCACAGTGTAGGGACCTCACTGACAAATGTGCACAAACACAATCCTAATTGTGCAGTTAGAGGAGCAAATGCATTGGATACTTCCAAGGCGGAGCAGGATGAGGACTGCGAAGTGCCCCCAGGCAGCCTTGTGAAGTTACACAGGTGGCGGGTGCATGGGGCAAGGGCAGACGTCTCAGGGTCTGCTGTTCTTGATGCAGACATCTCAGACCTGGATACAGTAAAGGGAAGAGTTTTAACTAATTAGTATATCACGACCACTCTCTGTCACATGGAGGAAAATGTCATGAGAATTTCTAATTCAAACCTAGTGACCTTGAGGGAGGCTGGAGGTTACCAAAGCCATTTCTCTGGAGTGCAGGGCCAGAATCCTCCAGGCAGCAAGTGGGTTGCTTCTGGGAATTGAGGAGAGGCTGGGGCTGCAGTCAGGGTGGCATCTGGGAAGGGTTGGGAAGGGGTTCCTTGAGCCCAAGTCAGAGGTTGTTGCAGGGAACCAGGGGGGCCTCAGGCAGGGTGGGCTTCTGAGGATTGAGCCTGCTGCCAGGGTTCCTCTGTGGGTCTGGGGCTGGGGGTAGCCCTGGTTGGCCAGGGAACTGCGAGGCAGCGACTTTGCCGTGAGCTGGAGGCCTGGAGGGGAAGCTGCAGTGTGGACCAGGCTGTTCGCTTGGAGACACCCAGGCTGCTGTTGCCTCCTGCCCACAGGTGGCTGCAACCACTGGAGGACCCTGGCCCCAGGGACCAGAGAGGCACCCACCAGACTCAGTGATGCTTCAAGAGCATGAGCATCTCGGCCATTAGGCCAGGGCTTCTGGGAAAAAGTCTTAGGATGCATCATGGCAAGGGTAGGATCTTTGTCTGGGGGTCTCAATGAAGTTATTTGTGTTTTCAATTGGGAAAACCACCAGGAATGCTCATATTTCCTGTGTATGCTCCGGGTTAATGGGGGCTTTCCTGTCCTGGGGTGTATGCCTGAGCACCGCCCCCGCCCCTAACTGCGCTGCCAACTAAGGGCCCCTGGTTCCCTCCCTCCTGCCCTGGAAAGACCCACAGGGCACACAAGCACATCTAGAAGGCTGCACATGGTCCTGCGGGGAGCAGTGCATCTGGGCCACTGGGCGGTCTGTCCAACTGATGCTAGTGACCGTGCGGCAGCCCATCTGTACTCAGGCCCTCTGGGTGTGCCCCCATCATCCACAGTCCATGGGGAAGGGGTTTGAGAGAACGCTGAAGCCAGAGAGGGAAAGTAGCTTGTCCAGGTCATGCAGCTCCTGGGCAGTAGAGCTGAGATTGGGCCCTGCCGCTGCCTGGGCCTCCCTGTCCTCCCCAGTGCGCACACTCCAGGACACCCCAGGCCTTTGCCAGAAGTGTGGGTGCTTTCTGCAGGGCTCCTCTGCATTCTTGGCCTTGATAACCTTGGAACTTGCTGCCAGGGCCTTGGGAGCCCCCACAGACCACCCGCCTCTCCCTAGCCCTGGTTGATTCCTCTTCCCCATCCAGGTCCTCTAGCTGGTCCTCGCAGGCCTGTGGGTCAGGTGGTGAGCTCTGCGGCCACTCCTGCATCCTGAGACAAGAGGCTGCCCGGGCTGCGCTCGCCAGGGCCAAGGCTCCCTGCAGAGCCCATATGGCCTGGTCCTGGGCTTTTCTTAATGGTGAGTTTTCTAATGCACTGTCCCCTTTACAACTTTATTATTAGTTGTCATTCTCAGTCAAGGAAGAGCTCTCTCTTCTCTCCATTCCCCCCCTCCATGGTGCATACGAGGCAAGCACTGAACCACTGAGCCCCATCTCTGCCCCCTGGGTTTGATTTTAAAGGATGTTTTCGACCCTTTAACTTCTCGGGGATTCTGGTGCCTGCAGACCTTCCTATCTCATGAGTCCCAGGTATCCGACCACTGTCACCTTTCCAGGAGGCTGTGAAGCTAAAATCTACCCAGGGCCAGGCCCCTGAGGCTTAGGTTTGGCTTGCCCTCTGTGTGCCTGTCCCACACCCTGATTTCTTTTTTTTTTTTTTTTTAAAGAGAGAGTGAGAGAGGGGGGGACAGAGAGAGAGAGACTTTTAACATTTATTTATTCTTAGTTCTCGGTGGACACAACATCTTCGTTTGTATGTGGTGCTGAGGATCAAACCTGGGCTGCACGCACGCTAGGCGAGCGCGCTACCGCTTGAGCCACATCGCCAGCCCCCCACACCCTGATTTCTACACAGCCATGGTGGACATTGCTGGACAGGACAGGGTGCATGTCAGGTCCACGAGAGGAGGCCCATGCGAGGAGCTGCTCTGGCTCCTGAGGTTCCAGGTTTCTCTGGAGCCAGGAAGGATCCCCTTCAGCACAGCAGGCAGGAGTGTTATCACCCAGCCATTCACCACCTTGATCAGGAGCTGCTGGACAGGGCCCAGCCTCCTGCCCTCCCACGGGCTGTCCTGAGATGCTGATGCCCACCGAACTCCTTAGGGTCCCCTGAAATGATGGTCTCACTCCATCATCGCAGGTAGACTCGCCCTCTCAGGAGTGGCTCTAGCGTGGCCCCAGTGTCTAGGCATTCGCTGATCACCAGAGTGATTGTTGGTGACTCTGGGTTTGCACAGCCATGAATATTCAGATATCTCAAACTACGCTCCCTGCTGCTTCCTGGCTAACGCAAGCGAAACCAGAACATTCTGCCTGGGTGCAGCGTGGAGCCTCACTGTCACCACTGGATAACGGACAAGAGAGGGCCCCCATCCTCTGGGAAAACACACAGAGAAGACTTCATCACATGCAGGCCAGAGGGTAGGCAGTGCACAGATGTCAGCAAATAGAACATTCAGAAAGCGAGACCCCCCGCCCCACGCAGGCGCCCTGAGGCCACCAGGACCGGCACTGTGCACCACTGTCTTGACCCCCAGGTCCAGCCTCTGGGATTAGCTCCTGCACCTGTGGCCTGGGTTGTCTCCATACATCCTGAAACTAGCACACCTGGAGCACAGCAAGCCGGCAGACAAGCCGCCCAACAAGGTCCTGCTGCTCTCTGCCCAGCCCCTGGCTGCTGCTGCGGTGGGTGCAGGGTGCCTGGTGGGCCAGCTGCTCCCTTGCAGATGTAAGGGTGGCAGTGGGCGCAGGGACACAGGTGGCCCTTATGCAGGGCCCTGCTGTTTGCTTGCTGATTCCTGGGACTAGGAATGCTCTATTGCAGCCCCAAGGGAGGCCTGCACCAGACCTGCACTGAGCCCAGTTCCTGGGAGCGGCGGCTGAGGGCGGGCGGGCGGGGAACTCAGGGCCAAATTCTGCTGCAGAAGTCCACAGACTGCCCAGGACCTCGGAGAGACACACGACAGGCGACAGCCACAGACACTATGTGGGGAGGGGAGACCTCCAGGGCCCAAAGAGGCTGGGACAGGCTGGGAGGAGGTGTTTACAGCATCCTGGAGACAGAGGTGCTAAAAATAGCAGGGGCCTGGCCCCGGAAACTCACTCCACCTCACCCCAGCAGGTGGTGAGACAGGAATAGGCAGCCAGACCCCAGAGGGGTGGGCTCCGGATGCCCCATCTCCTGTGGCCTCCTGAGGAGGGGTGCAGAGGACAGGCTGGGCAGAGGACTCCAGATCCTAGGTCTGAGCTACAGGCAGAATGAGGAAGGACTGGTCATCTCAGGCCATCTCTAGGGACCTCAGGGTAATCAAGGGAGAGGCCACAGAGGCTTAAGGACCAACCAGAGTCCCAGCAGCCCCAGCACAGTCTCAGCCTCCAGAGCCAGAGCCAGGTTTGTATCCATGCGCGGGTCCTCACCAGCACCCTGCCCACAGGTCTGACCTTGGAGAGCCACGCAGTTGGGTGTTGCAGAGAGTGGGCGGCCATGCCTGTCCCAGAGCTCAGGGCTCACCAGAGGACCAGGCCGCCTGTGGCCCATGTCCCCAGGGCAGGGTTGGGGAAGGAGGGTGTGTGCTGGGCTGTGTGGTTGGGGGAGGTTGGGCACGGGCATTTCAGTCCTGGGCAGAGGGTGCAGGGGCCAGGGCTGAACAGCACAGGCCACCGCCTGCTAGACCTTCAGCCTCAAGCTTCTTGGAAGTGACATTGTCTGCAGGCTAAAAAGGTTCTGTCACCAAAATACAGCCACCAAGGCGCCAGACACCCAGGGAGAGGCCCGACCACACTCTTGGACATCGAGCTCATGTTTTCAAAATATCGCACCTCGTGACTGCTCCCAGCAGGGCCAGAAGAGCTGGGGGCCTTCACTGTCACCCCTTTTATTAGTGAGCAAGAGTGGCGAGTCAGGCCTCACAGAGCCAGGTACCCAGGGGCACAGGTGGGTAGCTTGGGGGTGGGGCTGCACCCGCACATCACCAAGAGGTGCAGATGTGGGGACAGGGAACCCGACACGCCCCTGGAGAAGATGGTAAAATGACCAAAAGACTCCTGTCCCCAGCAAGCCGTTCTCCCTCCAGTGCCCACCAAGGACATGGCATACATCAGTTCCTGGGCTGGGGGCTGTGGCAGATGAGAAGTTCCATGCACTGGCACAGACACACAGGTGAATGTGGGACCCTCTGAAGCTGTGTGCCCCTCAACTCCTGGCAGGGCTGGGCACAGAGCTGCCAAACCCTGGTCCTCGGCAGGATGTCTACCACATCCCCGGGGCCACTGCCCAGGCTGCTGGTTAGGCCCTTCCCCACCTTCCCCCACTGGGTGGTGTCCCTGTCCTGCCGCAGGCCTTCTGAGCAAATGGGGAGACCCTGGCCAGCTCTGCCTGGGGCCCCGAGCTAGCTATCCTTCCTGGCACCACGTGTAGCTCCGCTGCCATCATGAAGTGCTGTTTGGGGCAAAGGGCCAAGGCTGGGCAGAAGCCCATCTTTCAGGGGTCTTTGGCTTCAAGTCATCGTGGCCCATCACCTGACACCTCCTTGCCTGGTGCACAGAGACCTCGGCAGGTGGTGGGCGAGCTTCCTCACTGACAGGAGCCCCGAGTGCATCCCTGCAAGGCCCAGCCAGCCCAGCCTCATAGGACTCCTGCTCCTTCCCACAACCCTCTGCCACATGTGCCCCTGGCACCCTGGGGCACAGGCAGGAAGCAGGCCCTGGGGCTTCTGAGGTTCCAGAACCTTCTAGAGGTCCCAGTCCCCCTCCACACTCAGGTGGGCTCCTAGGGCAGGTGTAATCTCCACTGATCGACCAGGTACCCTGAGGCATCCCCATGTGTCCACCTTCCTCTGAAGCCTCCCCAGACCCCAGGCCTTGGCCTCTCACAAAAGCCCTTCTCTGCACACGCAGAAGTACAGGCCGCAAATATTCAGGGCTGAGCAGGAACCCAGAGAGGCCAGCCAAAGACAGAGGACTGCACGGGAACTCAGAGAGTCAGAGATGAGCAGTGGGCAGGAGGGGCAGCCACCTCAATAGGTGAGTGGACAGATTTCCCCAGAACTAAGCTGAAGGCCCAGGGACCCCCTTGCTTCTCAGGAAGGCCCCTCTAAGTATCTTCTTGGGGACTTGTCAGGAGGTTCTGGGAACAGTAATGTCCCAAATGTCCCTGAGCCCGCCGCTCCCTCCCAGGCCCTGGCTGCCCATTTGGTCACTCTGGTAGTTCATGAGCCCAGCCAGTCAGGAGATACTCACCCTCGGCAGGCAGCCTCTGGGTACTCACGTCCCCTCCCAAAAGCCAGCCCAGGGAATAGTAGGGGACAGTATTTCCCAGTGACCCGAGGCTGGGTGGAGGAGCCCTGAGCTGCCTAGCCTGCCTGGCCTCCAGAGAGGACCCCTGGCCCAGAGCAGACCACCCCTTCCCAGAAGAAAGCGTGTGAGGTGGCATCTGTGGCCCTGCATCCTGCTGACCATAGCCCCGGGGCTCCAGGCCCCACCAAGTCTCCCTGTAGTGGCCTGGAGGGTCCCTGACGGCCCCAACAAGTGGACTTAAGCACAGGGCCTCACCTGCTGCCACTGTCCAAGTCCTTGTTAGGGCCGTTTCCCCGCCTTGCCCCGGATGCCCTCACTCTGTCCGTCCACCCTGAGGCGGACTAGCCTGGCAGGTCCAGGGCTTCTGCACCCTGCAGGCCTTGCATCCACTGGCCAGGAGGGATGCCTCTTTCTCCTGCGCCCCATGGCACTGATGGCTCCAGAGACGGAGGGGCCGTGGAGGCCTGGGGAGGCTCTGACCCTAGTCCTGATGGACGCTCAATAGTAGGGGTGGTCATGTGCAGGAGGCCCTCCAGGTCTGGAGTCACCTGGGCCTGGGTTCAAATCCTGTCTTTGGCACAGCCTTGCTGCAGAGTTTGGGACAAGCCCCTCTCTCATTAGCAAGTGGGACAAAGGCCAGCTGTTGAGAGGATGGAGTCACATGACATGATTTACAGAAGCTGCTGCCAGGCTCAGCCCCAAACTCTGGAATGAATGAGAAGCAGGAGACATAAGGACCCAGGACCCATGCTGTCCTGCGTCTGGGCCCTGGTGGCAGTGGTGAAGCACCAGTGTCCAGCCTCAGGGGCAGGGGCAGACTGCTGCATGTGCCCAGCAGTGAGGTGGCCGTGCTCTTGCTCCAGGTGAGGCACTGTTCCCAGCAGGAGCCACCTGGCTGGCTCTTGTGCCCTCTGGGAGATTCCATGAGCTTCCCAACTCCTGTTCCACCAGCAGTGGTGTCAGGACAGTCCCCACGGTGGCTGTGGGGTTGCTCCTCCTCCCTCTGTTCTGCCAGGGATTGCTTTGTATACTTTTAAGTGGTTACAGACCCATGTGTGTTCCTGCCCCTGCATCTTCCCAACGAGCTGACCCTTTAATCCTTATGCAACATCCTTCTTTGTGACATCCCTCTTTGGCCAAGAGGTCTGTTTTGTGCCACACTGTCATGGACGGCTCTTGGGCTCACCTTGTGTGTAAATCTCTTCCATACTTCTACTTTCCACCCGTCTTACCTGGGCCTTTGCACTGGCAGTGTCTCGGTGGGTTACGGATAGCTGGGTGGGCCTTTCATTTATCACAGCACTAGTGGTGGAACCCAGGGCCTCGTGGGTGCAAGACCAGTGCTGTGCCACTGGGCTACACCCCCAGTTCCTGGATTTGGCTTTTCCAAAAACGTGATCTAACAGTCTTAGCCTTTGAATTGGAGTGTTTATCCCACCTGCATGGTCTTGGAATGAGGTCAGGAAATAGTCTAGCACTTTGCCGGCTCGTCCCCTCTCCCTGCCCCTCTCCCCAGCCTCCCTGGCCTCCCCGGCCCCCCTGTCCCCTCTCCCCGGTTCCCCTGTCCTATCTCTCTGGCCTCCCCAGCCCCTCTCCTGCCTTCTCTTGTGTCACGCAGTGCTTTTCAGTGTTTCCTCATTTTCCCATCACGTTTTCAGTGATGGCTGCAGAAATCTCTGCATTTTTACTGACCCTAGTTTGCTCAGAACTGGTCTCGAAGGACATAAGTTAAACATAGTAATGGTGCCCCTTCCCTGACGTTGAGCCCAGGGCTATCATCACCTGTCACATCAACATGGCTTAGGCACAACAGGCATCGTCATTTTCGTTTTGAAGAGTAGAGCTCTTAAAGAAGTTAAGAAACAGGGCTGGGGGGCTGGGGATGTGGCTCAAGTGGTACCGCGCTCGCCTGGCATGCTTGCGGCCCAGGTTCGATCCTCAGCACCACATACAAACAAAGATATTGTGTCTGCCAAAAATTAAAAAATAATAAATATTAAAATTCTCTCTCTCTTTAAAAAAAAAAAGAAAGAAAAAGAAACAGGGCTGGGGATGTGGCTCAGAGGTAGAGCGCTCATGGGGACCTGGGTTCGATCCTCAACACCACATAAAAATAAAATATTGTGTCCATCTACAACTAAAAAAAATAGAATAAAATAAAGAAGTTAAGAAACAAAATGAGAAGTAAATGCACAATGTGCCTGATGTCAGCTTAGGACTCTCCTCTTCACATCGACCTCTTTGTCCTGCTTGGACATGCTGAGCTGGCCCTGGCCAACATTCCTGCTTTGCCTGCTTGGACCATGCTAGGCTTTGTCAGGAGAGGACACTAGAGGGACACTGCGAGGCCACCTCAGGAAAGGGCTTCCCTTCCTGGCTCCCATTGCACAGCAGTCAGAGGCTGGCAGGAGGCCCACTGGGGCTCAGGGTCCAGGGAGTCTCCTACCCGCCCAGTGGGCCACTTCCTGTGAACCAGCCTCAGCCAGCACCTCTGTCATGCCACAGTGACCAGGCCGCACGCTCCCGGGGCAGCCTCCACCTCCCCACCGAGGACCCTCTCACCCCTCTTCCAATGTGCATCCCTCCTGATCCGCTCTCCCGACCTCCCCATGTGGCAACTGCCTCTGCGTTTGCTACCCTCCACTCCCTCCCGGCTCTCTTCCCCTTAGTAATTGACTGTCCCTTTACCAGTTTAACATTCGTTGTTAAAATCTCCCTGTTCCAATTAGGAGAGCAGTTTCTGTCTCTGCTGGACCCACCAGGTGCCCAGTCTCTCCCACTTGCCCCACACCAGGCCTGTTGCTCTCCACTCCCACCTGGGGATACGAGGTGCCACCCCGGCCCCAGCCATTCCCTTCAGTCTCAGGGAGTCAAGTCCTGCTGGTGATGCCCTCTCTCCATTTCTGTCTCCCTTCTGAGGAATAGTTTCCCTGGAGGTTGGCTCTGGCTTCGTGGTTTTTATTTTAGCACTTTGAACGAGCCACCTCAGTGCTTTCTGGTCCGTGGAAGCCAGCTGTTGTCCCCTCAGGACACCTGCCTTGTTCCTCTGGCTACTGGTGGAGGTTTTCAGCAGCTGGACCAGGATGGACCTGGAGTCCTGCTCTGGGTTCATGGAGATTCTTGGACTCCTAATAGGACATTTATGCTGGACGCCTTGTTTTTTTTAGTACCAGGGGTTGAACTCCAGGTGCTCAACCACTGAGCCACACGCTCAGCCCTTTTCATTTTTTTATTTACTTATTTATTTTTGGTACCAGGAATTTATTTTTGGAACCCAAGGGCATTCAACCACTGGGCCACATCCCCAGCCCTATTTTGTATTTTATTTTATTTCAGGTCCCACTGAGTTGCTTAGCGCTTGGCTAAGTTGTTGAAGCTGGCTTTGAACTCGTGATCCTCCTGTCTCAGTCTCTGGAGCCACTGTGCCCAGATTTTTATTTTTTTTTTCCGATTGGTTAATATCTATTAACATCTTGAAGTTCACTAGTTCTGCCCTCTCTAACCTGCTGTTAAATCTATTTTTGTAAAAAAAAAAAAAAAACAAAAAAACCCCAGTTCTTCATTTTAATCATACCTTTCAGCTAGAATTTCCATTTTTAATAGTTTTTAAATCTCTGTTCACTCATTGAAAACACTTTTCTCCTAATTACCGGGGCACATTTGCATGAGCTATTTTGAACACTTCACCTGCTAAATCCAATATCTATAGAGTCGATTTCTCTTGACTTTCTTTTTTCTGATGGTGAATCACCCTTTCTGCTTCCTCACATGTCTGTTAATTTGGTTGAAAAGTGGGCACTGCGGATAATATTTTAGTGACTTACTAAGATTGTTTGTCCCTGCTTTAGAGGACAGTTAACTTGCTGAACTAAACCACTGCTCTGTCCCACAGGGCGTGACAGCTGACCTTCTGCTGTTCTTCAGCTTTTCTGGACGGCTATTGGTCAGCCTGCTTCCCGGCGGCCTGCCTGGGCCTGTATGGTTGTGCAGTCAGTCAAGGATTTCAGTAAAGTTCACACCTAGATTTAGGGACCTGTTGTCTTTGAGGTCCCCTTGCTTTTTTTTTTTTCTCCTCGTGTGTGTGTGTGTGTGTGTGTGTGTGTTCGGGTACTGGGGACTAAACCCTGGCTGCTCTACCACTGAGGTAGCTCTTTTCCTTTATTTTTTGAGACAGTCTTGATAAATTGCAGAGGCTGGCCTCACATTTGCAATCCTCCCACCTCAGCCTCCCCAGTAGCAGGGATGACAGGCATGCGCCACTGCACCGGCCTGTTCCTTTGCTCCTGAGGATTCTCCCGATATTCGCAGCATCTCCGCAGCACCAGGGTCTCCTCTGACGCATCACACAAGCCAAGCTGAGCACAGCTGGGTCACTGAGTTGAAAGCAGTGAGCCAGTAGGTCTCTCCCAGGGCCCTGCCTTCCTAGAGCAGAGCCATCTGCTGTCCTGTTGAAGGGCCTGCGGTCTGCACCACGGGCACAGTTGTGTGGTCCGCCAGGTATCTGGGCAGTTTCTACCCTGAGTTTGAGTCCCACCCCTGTGTGGCTCCCTCACTTGCAGCTCCTTCAGGATGACAGGGACGTGTGGCCCCGTGGCAGTCTCCACACAGGCTGGGGAAGCCGGGCAGCCCCTGTGAGCTCTCAATCCTTCCCCTTCTGGTCCTGGCTTTCCGGGCAGACTCCCTCGGCTTCACCCTGGCTTTGGGTGCTTCCTCAGCTTCTGAAGGGCCAGAGTGTGCTTGTGTGCCTCAGCATCTTATTCAGAAAACCACCACGTGTGTCCCCACAGTGCAACCATGGCTGCCGCGGGATCCCAGGACTCCCGCATCTCACAAAACTGGAATTCTGTCCCCCTGAGCGCCACTCCCCGCCCCCAGCCGCCAATCTGGGTGTTTGTCTTTTGGTCACTGGTTTATTTTGCTCAGCATGGCTTCCTATCCATGTTGTCACGTGTGTCAGAATCTCCTTTTTAGGGTTGGGCAGTACTCCATTGTGGGGCTGACCACCCTTGTCTTTCCATTCATCTGTGGACGACCAGCCGTTCCTGCATCTTGGCTACCATGGGCGGGCCTCCGTGGATGTGGGGGTAGAGGTGTCTGCTCAAGCCCTTGCTTTCGATGCTTTTGGGGACGTGCCTAGAAGTGGCAATGCTGGACCATGTGCTAATTCGCCTGTGTCTGGCCTGGACCCATCGCAGGGCGGTCAGCATGGTGACCCTGGGTTGTGCTCCAGAGAAGAGGGCTCAAGAGCCAAAGGGAAATGTCCATCTGCGCCAGGTGGGGCCCGCGAGTGTTGGCTGCTCTCCCCCGACTTCTCCCTCTCACCCCCACTTCTCCCTGCGCATTGGTGGGGAGCCAGAGGGTGAAAGGAAGTGGGGCTGGAAGGACGGTGGGCGCCATCCCAGGAGGGTCACTGCAAGCCACCCTCAGTCATGGGGGTTTCCTCAGTCTGGGCTGCTTTACCTTTTCTTGCAGAAATGGGGTGAACAATGGGACTGTCCCCATTTCAGCACGGAAATTCCTGAATCCCAGGAAAACTGAGGTGGCTGGCCACTCTAGGTGGAGTGACCCTTCGGATGGTGGGTGTAGAGATTTGGAAAAGCAGGAAGTCACACAGACCCCATCACACTGAGGTTGGCCAGGGCCTGGAGAGGCCCAGCCCACTTTCCGCTCGCCAGTGGGCAGCGGGGCTGACCTGGCCTTCCCCAAACACAGGATGTGATCCAGATGCAGACCCTTCCTAGTAACAAAGAGGTCCCTCGGTCAGCAGCACTAGAGAGACTGGCAGGCTGGCTGTCTGTGTCACTCTTCTGAGGCTGTCACCCTCCTCAGGCCCTGAGCCGGCCCCTGGTGTGCTTCCCTCTGGCATTTGAGGACAGGAGGTCAGGGTCAGCTCCACACACGCCTGCTGGCACTGGAAGGCCCACTGGCCTGTGTGCCTCGGTGATCCACTTGCTCTAAGCCACTGGATTGGTGTGGACAACTCTTCTCTCTCAGGCCCAAAGCCCGGGTCTGGTGACAGGAGAGGCAGCACCCTGGGCTGGGTGGAGGAACGGCAGCAGGCCCTTCCAGCAGGCCGCAGATGCAGCTCTTTTGCTAGCTGCTCGGGCCCCGGGCCTCCTGCAACCCAACCCTATCTCCCCATGGCTGACCTCCCACTGTCCCATATAGCCCCTGACACAAGCAGGCACCTTCCCCTCCTCACCGCTCCCTTCTCTCAGCCTGGGAGGAGGTGTGAGGCTGCGCACAGTCCACTCAGGCTGGACCCTGGTGCACCAGGCCGTGGGGATACTTCATTTTTCTGGTGGGAGTGACAGGTACTGGGGATCGAACCCAGGGGTGCTTAACCACGAGCCGCATCCCCAGCCCTTTTTAATTTTTTATTTTGAGACAGGGTTTTGCCCTGTTGCTTAGGGTGTTGAGACTGGCCTGAACTTGTGATCCTCCTGCCTCAGGGGAAAAGCCGTCTTGGCACTGGACACCGGGTAGGCTGGCTGTGCCCACAGGACAGAGCAGCCAGAGGACTTGGTTCTCATTCTGTGAGAGGCCCCTACTTGGCAGCACCTCAGGGTCTTTCCCACTAGCACCTCCTCTAACTCAAACAGGAGCAGGCAGCCATCTAAGGCTTCCTGGAGAGGGGGCCTCTAGAACACACGGACCACCCTCTGGGGCTGCCGTGGGTGCTACAAAGGGGCAAGCACTTTTCCTGGCCTACCAACCCGTCCCTCTGCTCTTTCTTGCCCTCCGAGCCCAGGTGAGTTCTCAGGTTTCCCAGCTGCATGTAGACTGGGCACATGGTCTCTCTGGGCCTGTTTCCATGGGGCTGGAAAGTTGTTGGGAGGATAAAGAGTGTCCAGGCCTGGCTCCAGCATGCGATTCGATTCGTGGTCCATCTGTTCAGTCAGAATTTGGGGGGCACCTGCTGAGTGCCAGGAATTCTGCCACTGAGGTGACAGCAGCCAGTGACACAGTCCTTGCATCCTAATGGAGGGAAACAGCAAGCAGGAAAGAAAAACAATCATACAGCCTGTCAGGGAGTGACTACCGGGGGCAGAATGTCCTCGGGTGGTGGCTGTGTCCAGGTATGTCAGGAACGGAGAGGAGGCAGGAGTGGAGTGGGGGAGAGGGAAGGTGGCAAGACAGGGTCAGAGGGGTGGATCATTCAAACTGGTCATGGGCTGTTATTCCTTTACGGCTGACTACATTAGGCAGGGTCTCAGCCGAGCCTGGCCAGGAGGTGGGAAAAACACCCTCCTTACTTCTCTAGGAAAGGTCACATGCAGTGGTACACGCCTGTAATCCCAGCAATGTGGAAGGCTGAAGCAGGAGGACCGTAAGTTTGAGGCCAGTCTAAGCAATTTAGTGATATCCTGTCTCAAAATAATAGATAAAATCAACCCCAGCCCTGTAGGTTGTTCTGGTAATATGGCCATTTTGATTATCGTCTATCCATGAACATGGGAGATCTTTGCGTCTTCTGAGTCTTATTCAATCTTGTTCTTTAATATTCCATAGTTTTCATTGTAGAGGTCTTTCACCTTCTTGGTTTATTCCCAAGTTTTTGTTTGTTTTTTTAGGTTATTGTGAACAGAAGAGTTTTTCTGATTTCTTTCTCAGCAGATTCATTGTTGGAGTAGAGGAAACTATTGATATTTGTATGTTGATCTTACATCCTACCACTGTGCTCAACAGTACAGTAGTATACTGAAGAGTACAGCTCTAGAAGTCTTCTGCTGGAGTTTTTTGGGTCTTCTAGATATAGAATTATATTATTAGCAAACAGAGATAATCTGAATTCTTCCTTTCCTATTGTATCCCTTGGATTTTCTTCTCCGGCCTTAGGGCTCTGGCTAGTTTCAAGGATCATGTTGAATAGGGGTGGTGAGAGTGGAAAAGCTTTCTTTTTTTTTTTAATTTTTTAATGTTTATTTTTTAGTTATCGGCGGACACAACATCTTTGTTGGTATGTGGTGCTGAGGATCGAACCGGGGCCGCACGCATGCCAGGCGAGCGCGCTACCGCTTGAGCCACATCCCCAGCCCCCTGGAAAAGCTTTCTTATTCCTGTTTTTAGAGGAAATGCTTTCAGCTTTTCTCCATTCAATATAGTGTTGGCTTTGAGTTTTTCATATATAGCCTTTACAATGTGGAGGTAGGTTACTTCTATCCCTAGTTTTCTTCACTGTTTTTTTTTTTTTAATTATTATAAATGGTGTTGGATTTTGTTGGAGACTTTTCCTGCATCTACTGAGATGATCATGTGGGCTTTGTTCTTAATTCTATTTATGTGGTGAATTACATTTATTGATTTGTGTACATTGAACCAATCTTTCATCCTGGGATAAAGCCAACTTGATTTTCTTCATGTGTTTTGAAAATAGACTGTTTATATATATATACTTTTTTTTTTTTTTCAGTACTAGGGGTTGAACCAGAGGCACTTAATCACTGAGCCATATCCCTGGCTTCCCGGCTTCCCTTTTTTTTTTCTTTTGAGATAGGGTCGCATTAAGTTGCTTAATGCCTTGCTAAGTTGCTGAGACTGGAATTGAACTTGCAATCCTCCTGCCTCAGTCTTCTAAGCCACTGGATAATAGGCACCTGATAAATTGCTAATATTTTATTAAAGGTGTTTGCATTCATGTTCATCAGGAGTATTGGTTTGTAGTGTTCTTTCCGTGATGTGTCTTTGTCAGATTTGGGTATTAGGGTGATACTTGCTTCACAGAATGAGCTTGGCAGTGCTCCCTCCTTTTCCAATCCATGGAGTACTTTGAGGAAGATTGGCATTAGTTCTTCTTTGAAGGTCTGATAAAACTCATCTGAGAATCCATCTAGTTCCAGGCTTTTTTGTTGTTTTTGTTTGAAAGCCTTTAATTGTTGCTTGACATTGGTCTATTTCTGACCATAAATTACACTATGGAACTTCAGTTAAAAAAAAAAAAGTATGGTATTGGCATAAAAACAGACATGAAGACCAATGGAATGGAAGACTCAGAGACAAACTCAAATAGAAACAGTCATCTGTTAGGGGCTGGGGTTGTGGCTCAGTGGTAGACAAAGGTGCCCAAAACCCATGTTGGAGAAAAGACAGCTTTTTCAACAAATAGTGCTAGATAAACTGGATATCCACGTGTAGAAGAATGAAACTGGATCCCTATCTATCACCCTGCACCAAAGTCAACTCAAAGTGGATCAAAGACCCAGAAATTAGGCCCCAAACAATGCAATTTCTAGAAGAAAACAGGGTAAATACTCAACACAACATATTTGTGTAGGGACTGACTTCCTTAATAAGACTCCTAAAGCTTAAGAAATAAAAACCAGGAATCCATAAATGGGATGGCTTCCAATTAAAAAGCTACTGCACAGCAAACAAGAATATGAAGAGAGAGGCCACAGAATGGGGGAAATCTTTGCTAGCTGTTTTTCCAATAAGGGATTAATATCCAAAATATATAAAGAACTAAAAAAACTAACATCAAAAACCAAGGAACTCAATCAATAAACAGGTAAATGAAATGAACAGATATTTCTCAAAAGAAAAAATATAACAAACATATGTTCATACTTAGCAATCAGAGGAATGCAAACTACAGTGAGATATCATCTCACTCCAAAACTACAATAAGATATCATCAAAAATACAAATAATAATAAATACTGGTGAGGATGTGAGGAAAAAAATATTGATGGAACTACGAATTAGTACTACCACTCTGAAAAGCAAGGTGGAGATTCCTTAAAAGACTAGGAATTGAACTATCATATGACCCATATATCCCAGTCCTTGATATTTATCGCAAAGAACTAAAATCAGCACAGTATAGTGCACATGCACACCAACGTTTATAGCAGCACGATTCACAATAGCCTCGTTATGAACTCGCCCAGGTGCCTATCAACACACAGATGAGTAAAGAACACGTGGCATATATATCCAATGGAGTTTTACTCAGCTAAAAAGAAAAAATAAATTGAGTTATATGCTGGTGATTAATAGATGGAGCTGGATAAATCCATGTTAAGTGAAATAACCCAGACTCAGAAACTCAAGTGTTAAATGTTCTCTCTCTTATGCAGAAGCTAGATAGAAAAAAATAATTTCAAAAAGAAAGGGAATCCCATGAAAATAGTGGGGAGAACAGTAGAGGAAGGGAACCAAGGGGAGGAAGGGAGACAGGGAAGGGGAGGAACTGCAGGACGAAATCAACCGAACCACATGCAGGTGAGAATATGTCAACGATTCTGCTTCTGTGTCTGCCTATAATTCATCAGTTAAAATACAATAAATTAATAAAAGGAAGAAGACCAATAGAGTAGAGGAAGGGGGTGAGGGAGAGAAAGAGGGGGAGGAAAAGGGGAAATACTGGGGATTGCCATGGAGCAAATTATATGCTTGAATGAATGTCAGAATGAGCCCCCTGTGAGGCCCTGAGTTCCATCCCCAGTACCCGCCCCCCCAACACACACACACACACACACACACACACACACACACACACACGCACCCAAATGAATCCCTTTATTATGTTTAACAAAGTCTAATAAACAATAAAATGGCTAGACATACAAAGAAGCAGAAAAGGAGAAGAAGAATCTAGGGATAAAACAATCAATAGAAGCAGATCCAGAGAAGACTTAGATATTGGAGATAACAAAGACTTTAAAATAACTGTGACTCACACCTGTAATCCCAGCAACTCAGGAGGCTGAGGCAGTATCGCAAATTCAAGCCAGTATGGCCAGACCTGGCTCAAAATTTAAAATAAACACATAAATAAGGGGTTTGAGGTTGTAATTCGGTGGTAGAGTGCCCCTGGGTTAAATACCCAGTGTGGATGGATGGATGGATGGATGGATGGATAGATAGATAGACAAATAAAATAAAATAAAAAGGGCCGGGGATGTGGCTCCACGATAGAGTGCATGCCTGGCATGTGCAAGGGCCAGGGTTCAACCCTTAGGACTATAGAAAGTAAACCAACTGGGCAGATTTGGGGGGCAGCAAAGCCACCTGCTAGAAGAAGGAGTCCCACAGATGGCGTTGGAAGCCTCCAGAAGCCTAGTTGTGCTGCCCCAGGGGTGGATCTCTCTGGCTTTCCTGCTCCTGGCCTGTCATAACCCTCTGCTTAAGCCAGTCAGAGGTGAAATTCCCTTGGTGGCAGCAAAACAACCTCAGTTCTCCAGGAAATGGTCAGGAGGAGCAAAGGCCAGAGACAGGGCCCTCCCAATGACAATTCAAACATACACAAAAGAAGGACCAGCTCCAAAAAAGCAGTGATTTTCCATTGAAGCAGAAAGCAGACTGGGAATTGTCAGGGATGGGTGCGGCTGGGCAGTGGGGAAGGGGAGGAAAAGGTAACTTCTTAATGGCTGGACACCACCGCGAAGGTAGTAAAGGCCGTGAACTGTTCACATGAAGTGGTTGCTTTTCTCTTTTGCCAGTTTCATCTCAATTTCAAAGAAAGCCATGTCTCTGGATCCAGGTCCTAGCTAACACCAGCTACTCTTCTGAACTTGCCTGCTCTGCTCCATGGAGTATTTCAGAACAAATCCCAGCACCGCTGTCTCCCCCACATGCACTTGAGATTGTATTGCTGACCCATCAGGAATTTAAAAAAAGAATACCATCTTGCCAATATCGCAATAAAACAACTAACTTCTTCTGAGAGTGGTTTATTTCCCAGTCTGTGTTCAGAATGTACTGTTAGGGCCTAAAGCCCTTCACTCTGGTTGAGTGTTGTGATTCGCATGGGAACGAGTTCTGCACCTGGATTGGGCTGTGAGGTCCTCCTGTCTCTGGAAGCCCTGCTCCCTCCTTTTCAAGGTATTCACCAGCAGAAACCAAATGCTCTGCCCTGTGGCACTGCAGCCTTCCCAGCTGGGCTGATTGTTTCCCTGAGGTGTCCTGGGGCTACTGCTCCATCCCTCCTGGTAAACCCTGTTTAGATCTAGAGACTCAACTAAATTCAGTCTAGGCGATCTTACCTTTCATGGTAAGTGTTTTTGTATTATTAGAAATCTTGTCTGTTTCAAATCAGGAAGACTTTCTTCCTGTGCGTTTTCCTAGGAGTTTTCTAATGTTGGTTTTTCCTTTTGGGCTTTGATCCACTGTGAGTTGATTTTTGCCCATGGTGTAAGGCCAGGGTCAGGTTCTCATTTCCTCTGTGTGGACGGCTGCGGCACCTTTTCTTGAAAGACTGGGCTAGACTACCTTTGGCCAGAAGCCTGCTGATCACTGTGTGTGAATCGACTTCTAAGATCTCTGTTCTTAGACTTATTCAAAGTTTTCATTGATTCAAAGTCTGATTATGCCAATATCACACTGGTTAAGTTTTCTTTCTCTCTTTCTTGTGCCAGGGATTGAACCAAGTGGTGCTAAACCACTGAGCCACATTCCCAGCCCTTTTTATTTTATTTTTTTGAGACAGGGTCTTGCTACATTGCTTAGGGCCTCACTAAACATCTGAGGCTGGCCTTGAACTTGCCTCAACTTCCCAAACCACTGGGATTACAGGCACACACCACCACACTTGGCCTACCACTTTATAGTAACTCATCACTTTGAATCCCCCACTTTGTCTTCTCCTTAAACATGTTTTGACTATTTTAGAGTTTTACATTTCCATATGCATTTGAGACTCAGTTTGTAATTATAAATGTCTAGAATTAAAAAGATTGGTAATACCAGAGTCAGTGAAAATATAGATGAGCTGGACTCTCACACTGCTGATGGGAATGTCAAATATCACAAATTCTTTGGAGAACAGTTGGGCATTTTTTAGAAAGCTAAATATATGTTGACCAAGTAGTTCTACTTGCAGGTAATTTAGCTAAAAGCAATGAAAACATTCATCCACAAAGACTTGTCTATGAGAATTTCATAATACATTATTCATAAAAGCCAACAATTGGAAATAACCCAAATTTCCATTATCAGGTGGTAGATAAGCAAATTATGTTATGTTGATACAATGATATACAACACAGGGACAAAAAGAAACAAATTGCTGATATGCAGAGCAACAAGGATGAATCTTAAAACCAGTATGTTGAGCAGAAGGACCTAGACAAAACACGACATGCTGTACAACTTTCCATATGTGGGATTCTAGAGTAGACACAATCTACAGTGACAAAAGGCAGATCAGGGCTGGGCTGGGGAGTGGTTGGGAAGCTTTGGAGGATGGTGGAACGTTAGAACATCTTGATTGAGTAAATATATACATTCATTTGTATACATGTGTATTAATTCATTGAACACTGTATACATTTGTCAAAACTCACTCACTCTTGCTAGTGCCACCCCCATCACTACCAGAGTACTGAGGGCCTACATGCAGCAGTTTCTTTTACCACTAACAGGAAAAAACTGCAAGGCATACATACCAAGATGCAAAAGACAGCTTAAAAACTGAAGCACTGGAATGATCAAAAAGGAAATTCAGACCACTGTGATAGGCTGAGTCCACTAATGGGTGAGGGGGACGGCATGCCAAGGAAGGGGGGCAGTACAAGCACAGAGACTGAAATCCTTACCAAGAACCCCAAAGTACTCGAGGTAAAAAGCACTGCAGGAGAAATGAAGAATGCTCCGGATGGGCTTGTTAGTAACTGGATGTAGTTGAGGAGAGGGTCTCTGGGCTCAGGAACAACTCAACAGAAACCTACAACACTAGAAACAGAAAAAACTGAAAGAACAGAACAAAATACCCCGAAACTGTGGGGCAACCTAAGTAAAAGGTACAGATCACACAAAATTAGAATCCCCAGAGAAGAAAGAAAGGAATAGAAGAAATATTCAAAACAGTATCAACTGAAAATTTCGTCAAATGAATGTCAGACACCAAACCTGAGATCCAGGAAACTCCAAGAACACCAAGCAGGATCCATGTCAAGAGAAACAACAAAAAACAATGCCTACAACTAGGCACAGCATTTAAGACTACAGATAATGAAAGATAAGGAAAAATCTGGGAGAAGCTGGAGGGAAAGAACACTTTTCACACAGAAAATCTAGGATAAGAATCATCTTTGACTTATCCCCAGAAACTATGAAGAGAGAGGAATGAAATATCTTAAGTGTTGAGAGCGAAATCCTGTAATCTGTGAAATTATCCTTCAAAGAAGAAAAAGAAATAAAGACTGCATCAAACATTGTCTGAGGGAATCCATTGTGGCAGACCTCCCTTGCAAGAAACCCAAGTTCCTTCTGACATTTAGAGAGAAAGAAAATTATAGCAGCTCAGATGTACATAAAAACAGGAAAACCAGCCAAAAAGGAATAGTGAGAGCAAAATAAATAAGAAAACTTATTTATTTCTCCTTCGTGCTAGTTGACCTAAGAGATAAGCTCTCTGAAAATAATAATAGCTGGGGCTGGAGTTTGGCTCAGTAGCAGAGCACTTGCCTTGTATGTTTGAGGCCCTGGGTTCGATTCTCAGCACCACATAAAAATAAAGGTTTTGTGTCCATCTACAACTACAAAATAAAAGAGCGTGCATAGACCATCCAGATGTGTGTATGTGCACACACAAGCACCAAGCACACGTGAGCTGGTGTGTTGGTACTATTATTTTATCTTTTTAAATATGTAAATTCTTTTAGTTGTAAATGGGTCTTTTATTTATTTATATGCCTCTTGAAAGCAAGTGATTTAAGTCTCCTAATATTGCCTACTGTCTGCATTTGCCTAGCATATCTAGATGCTTCAGTACTTAGCGCACACACATTTACAATGATTATATCTCCACGAGGAACTCCTCTGTCATTGTGTAACAATCTTCCTTGTGAATTGTAGTGTATTTTATCTGACCTAAACAGAACCACTCCTGTTCTACTTTGGTAACCATCAGCATGGAGTATCTTTTGTGATTCCTTCACTTTCAGGTTGTGTGTGCCCTTAAACCTAAAGTGAATCTCTTATAGATGGCATATTATTACATCTTAAAAAAAAATCTACTCAACCACTCTATTCGATTTTTTTTTTTGGGGGGGGGGACCAGGGATTTCACTCGGGGTCTCACCGAGTTGCTTAGCACCTCGCTGTTGCTGAGGCTGGCTTTGAACTCTTGATCCTCTTGCCTCAGCCTCCCAAATCACTGGGATTACAGGCATGCACCACTGTGTCCAGCTCACTCTATGCATTTTTTTTTTAAAGAGAGAGTGAGAGAGGAGAGAGAGGGGAGAGAGAATTTTTAATATTTATTTTTTAGTTCTCGGCGGACACAACATCTTTGTTGGTATGTGGTGCTGAGGATCGAACCCGGGCCGCACGCATGCGAGGCGAGCGCGCTACCGCTTGAGCCACATCCCCAGCCCTCACTCTATGCATTTTGATTGAAGAATTTAATCCATTTCCATTTAATATAACTACTGAGATCCAGGACTTACTGTTACTTTGATTGTTTAGTGTTCTTTATTTCTTTCTTCCTCTCATTCTGACTTCATTTGTGAGTTTTTAAAAAAAAAACTTTATTAGTTGTAGATAGACCCAATAGCTTTGTTTTACTTATTTTAATACATTTATTTATTTTTATGTGGTGCTGAGATCGAACCCAGTGCCTCATATGTGCAAGGCAAGCAGTCTGCCACTGAGCCACAACCCAGCCCTTACTTATTTATTTTTATGTGGTACTGAGGATTGAACCCAGGGCCTCACACCTGCTAGGCAAGTGCTCTACCACTGAGCCACAACCCCATTCTATTCATTTATAATTTGATACTGTTTTTTGTTAGAGAGAGAGAGAGAGAGAGAGAGAGAGAGAGAGAGAGAGAGAGAGAGAGAGAGAATTTTTTTTTTTTTTTTTTTTTTTTTTAGTTTTCGGCGGAGACAACATCTTTCTTTGTATGTGGTGCTGAGGATCAAACCTGGGTGTCACGCATGCCAGGCGAGCGTGATACCGCTTGAGCCACATCCCCAGCCCAATGATACTGTTTTTCTTTAGTGACATGCTTTGATTTTTTTTCTCTTTGTTTTGTGTATCTACTAGAAATTTTTCCTTATGGTCCCATGGTATTTTTGCTGATAACAAGTTAACTTCAAATGCATACAGATTCCTAATTTTATTTCTCCTTGTACATTTAATGTTAATGATGCCCCAATTTACATCTTTTTTATTATGTATTCATTAACATGTTGTTATAGTTGCTTTTAACTTCTAGAGTTAAAGTAATTTATGTGTTAAAGAATTAGAGTGGCATAAATTTGAGAATACACTTACCTTTACCAGTTAATTTTATGCTTTCTTATTTGCCTGTTACTAATTAGCATCCTTCTATTTAGACTTGACGAACTCCCATTTGCATTTCTTGCAAGACAGAAAGGCGAGTTAATGGCAGTGAACTCCCTCAACATTGTCTGAGAAAGTCTTTCTCTTTCCGTCCCATCTGAGGACAGGCTTTGCTGAGCACGGTACTCCTGGCTGGCGGTTTTGGTCATTGTTTCTTGACACTTTGATACATCACCACAGTTTCTCCTGGGATGCAGTGTTTTTACTGAGACACCCACTGACAGCTTTAAGTAGGTTCCCTTGTGTGCAGTGAGTTGCTTTTTTTCTTGCTGCTTTTGAAATTCTTTTTTTTTTTTAGTTTTTGGGACTGGGGATTGAACCCAGGGGTAATTTACTACTGAGCCATATTTCAGGCCCCTTTTATTTATATCTTTTAAAACTTTTAATTTACAATGTATTTATTTATTTTCTCACATTACCTTTATTCTATTTATTGGGTGCTAAGGATTAAATCCCGTGCCTCACATGTGCTAGGCAAGCTCTCTACCACTGAGCTACAGCCCCAGCCCTTATTTTTTAATTTGAGACAGGATTTCACTAAGTTGTTTAGGGCCTTGCTAAATTGCCAAAGCTGGCTTCTGACTTGCAATCCTCCTGCCTCTGCCTCCCAAGTTGTTGGGATTAGAGGAGTGTGCCATTGTGCCTGGCTCTCTTTGACTCTTGGTGATGTGATTATGATGGGATTTGCCAGTCTTCTCCGGGTTGATCCTATTTGAAAATTCTGAATTTCATGAATATTGAGATCCATATCCTTCTCAAGATTGGGGGTTTTGGCTTAGTGGTAGAGCACTTTCCTAGCACATGTGAGACACAGGGATTGATTCTTAGCACCACATAAAAATAAAAGTATAAAAAAATGGGGGGTTTTCACCAATTATTTTGTTTAATATTTTAGTTGTAGTTGGACACAATACCTTTATTTTTATGTGGTGCAGAGGATCAAACCCGGGGGCCTCACATGTGCTAGGCGAGCACTCTACCACTGAGCCCCAGCCCCAGGCCCCTTTCCAATTATTTTTTAAAATAAGATTACTGTCTCTTTCTCTCTTTCCTTGTGACACTACCATAACACACACATTGATCTGCTTGATGGTATCCCTTAAATCCTGCAAGACTTCACTTGTCGTTTTTCCTTTTTTCTCCTCTGACTGGACACTTTCAAGTCATTATCTTCAGTCGCAGAAACTGTTTGGTTCTTTTAAAATGATATTTCCTTAATAAATTTCTTTTGTTCATATATTATTTTCCTTTGAGTTCTGAGTTCTCTTATTGCTCACTGAGCATCCTGAAAATAATTATTTTGATTACTTTGTCAAGCACTGTATAGATCTGCATTTCTTTAGGGTCAATTTCTGGAAAACTGTTCCTTTAATGGGGTTCAAAGCTTTCCTTGTTGTGTTTATTGAAGGTTTTTTTTTTTTTTTTTTTTTTTTTTGAGTACTGGAGATTTAGCACAAGAATCTTACCACTGAGCTACATCCCCAGCTTGCTTATTTATTTAGAGACTTGTTATCGCCAAGTTACTTAGGGTCTCACAAAGTTGCTGAGGCTGGTCTCAGACTTGTGATCCTTCTCTTGACTGGGATGGTGGCTGTGCACCATCGCTCCTGGCTGTTGTAGTCTTGGGTTGCAGCCTTGACACCGGAAGCTGTCATCTCTCTGAGCTTTTACTGACTGGCTTTGGAAGTGAGAGACCTCTGCCAGACAGCCTGGTGAGAGATTCTGAGGTGAATTCAAATGGTTATAAAATGCTCCTGGACAACATAGGCTGGAGCAGGAAGGCAGGCAAAACGAGGAGTGTGAATGAGAAGCCGGGATACAGAAAGCATGTTAGGGAGCTGGAGATGTGGTAGCGCGCTCGCCTGGCATGCGTGCAGCCCGGGTTCGATCCTCAGCACCACATACCAACAAAGATGTTGTGTCCGCCGAGAACTAAAAAATGAATATTAAAGAATTCTCTCTCTCTAAAAAAGAAAAAAAGAGAGAGAGAGAGAGAGAGATAAAGCATGTCAGGGGCCTGGGCCTGGCTTGTCACGCTGTAGATACAGTTTGTGGGAGTGGCACCTCTGCGCAGGGGGAGTGATGGAAGGAGCCGCACCACACCCGAGGCCTGAGGAGGGCACCTCAGTCCCAGAGGCAAGAGCACCCCAGGCTCAAGCCCATGTGTCCTGTCCTATCCTGCAGCTTTGTGAGCCTTACCACAAGTGCTTGGGCCCAAGTCCTCTCCAACCCTGTATGTGTTACCATGTGACACTCTACACCAACAGGCAGTGGCTGCAGCCTCCCTGCAGAGGAAATCCTGCGGGCCAGCCTCTGAGCTGGGCTTGCCCGACTCACTCGTGTGGTCCACTAATGGCTGTGCACACAGGTCTAAGGATGTGTGCTGGTTGCTCAGCCCTCTCAGACCAGATTCTGATGATATTCTCTCCCCTTCAGACTCCCACCTGCCATGATATAGCACCGCCCAGGGACCCCTGCCAGAACCTGCTACTTGTACTTCTCAGCCTCCAAAACTGTGAGATAAAAAAGTCTCTTTATTTGTAAGTAGGTTGTACCAGGTATTCACTGTAGTAAAGCCAACTAAGTCAGTTCCTATAAGAATTAAACGAAAGGACATATGCTTGGTCTTTAGGGGGCAAGGATAATCTTTAATAAATTAAGCAATTATTGGGGCTGAGGATGTGGCTCAAGCGAAGAAGATGATGAAGACAAGAGAATGTGCAGAACAGAACATGTGTGCAGAACATGTGTCATTCACATGTCAAAAAAAAAAAGCAAGGCACAGAAGAGTGAAAAGTGTGTAAAAGTGTGTTGTTTACATAGAAAAAGACTGCAGTTTGCATGCACAGCACACCTGCAACTGATCCGTGGCACACCTCTTGAAGCTGTGTGAGGACTTGGTTGCAAGGGCTGCTGAGGGGAGAACTGGGAGTTCAGAGGGCGAGATGGGGGAACTTCCTTCTGTTTGCCTTCGTACCAGAAACAGTGCTAGTTATTTATAAAATAGGAATTTAATATCACTTTTTCAGGCACAGTGGGAGGCTTGAGTAGGAGAGGCCTGGTGATGGTGCCCTTGGCAAGGAGTGGGAAAGGTGCTTTGCAGATGCACAGCAGTGCCACACACCCAGGAAGAGGCCCAGGAGGGGGCAGGGAAAGGGCTTTCCACCTCAACTTGTCGTTCTGCAAATGCAAAGGTCGAGTGGTCCTATTGCAGCTGAGGCCCAGGGAGTGGACGGGTCCCCCGTGTGTGCTCAGTGCACAGGTGCTGAGAATCCCTGGGAAGGTGGCAAGATGGCTGAGGGCCGGGGGATGCTCAAGGCCTATACCTGTGTTAGGATGAGGGCAAGTGCACTTGGGGGACTTCCCTTTGGACTGGTCCCAACCCGCAACAGCAAATAGCAAACGTGGCTCACCCCTGAGCTGGTCCTGGCACAAATGAAGCCCCCAGCACGAAGTAGCTGCAGACGGCAGCAAGCGTGGTTCTGCACCCTGCCCCACCGTCAGCACCCTGCATAGCGAGGTCACCGGAAGCATAGTGCCTGGAGGCTACAGAGCATGGCCACTGGGCTGGCTCTTCAATACACATGTTCACTGGATGTAGTAAGAACATGGGAGCCCCTTCCTCTGGATGTCCAGGAAAACCGGCAGCTCTGACTCCCATGGTGCTGTCACTGCCTCTCAGGCAGTACCAGAGGGCGAGGGCTCTCTGAACCCTCCCTTCAACTAACTCACCAAGGCTAGGACAGGTCTGGTAAGGAAGAGAGAAATTCTCACCTGTGTGCCATCTTGGCCAGGAGTCCTCAGAATGTAGAGCCTGCAATGAGGTTTATAGGTGAATAGTTCAACTGTGAAAGTGATGCCAGGAAACAGAAGTGGGGGGCCAGAAAGAGTGAGAAGGGAGGGAGAACTGCTACAGGTGTATGCTGGAGTCGTCACCTTGTGGGCCACTAGGCGGAGCCTAAGGAGCTGCCCCGAAGTTGCCCATGTGCAGCATATCAGAAGCTGCTGCACTGCCCTGAGGCTGCCTGAGGACTGAGCTCCCTCGAACCTCCAGGAGCTCCCAGAGCTCAGTGCCCTATGACAGGGAGTGCTGCAAGTCCTGCTGGCAGCACTGCGACAGAATCAAGGGTGTGTGAAGCAAGGTACAAGAGGTGACACTGGGGACACCTGCACACAGTGAGCTGCCTTTGTGCTCAGAGTGGCAGAAAAGGGGCCAAGGCCTGGGGGCTTCACACAGCTCTGATCTTGGTACCCATGCTGTCCCTCATTTAAGCCTCTCATACCTTGGTCCCACCTTGGGATCAACAACTGCCTGAAGTTACTCTAAGACAACAAAGGTCAAGCCCAAGTGGCCCCCAGTGCCTGTTCCAGCAGATGCCTGGGGTCCTCTTGCCAGAGGGCTGCCCCTGCAGCAGGGAGCCCAATCACATACCTCTTGTCCCTGGCAGGGATTCCCTCTTCATGTCCTTCTTCCTTGGTCGGGTCTCTTGGGAAAGCCCAGGTTCTGCTCTTGGCCTTTGCTCCCTCCACAAATCTGAGCTCTCAGAGCCCTGGCCTTCTCGTCTGCTCACCTAAGTACATGGCACCTTGCATGCAGGATCAGCTCCAGGACAAACTCCTGTTGGGTGAGATGGCGAGGCCCTCCTCCCCGGAGGGCCTACAGCCCTGGCAGTGCACCTCAGCTGCCCCTGGAGCACACGGTGGGTCTCCTCCAGCAGACTTTTGTTCTGAGAAGGCCCAGATCTGCTGGGCTGCCCTTTCTACACCAGGCAAGAGGGACCCCTCCCCCTACTGCCAAGTCTCCTGGAGGTTAGCCAAATTTCAAGATTGGGCTTCTTGATGTTCTACTGTAGCTGGAACTTCAGTGTTGCCCAAAGGCCCATGTAAAAGGCTCAGTCCTCAGACTGGCGCTACTGGGAGGGGGTAGAAACATGAAGAGGTTGGGGCCTAGCAAGAGGTCTTCAGGTCCCTGGGGCCGTGAGTGTGGAGGAGACCGGGGCTCCACCCCTCCTCTTCCTGGTTTTGTTTATATGTTCTGCACCACAGCCCTGAGGTGAAAGCTTTGCTCTGCCACACTTCCCTGCAGTGATGTGCCACCACAGGTCCAAAGCAACAGGGCCAATCCACCATGGGCTGAGGCCGCCCAAGCAACCTCTTCTCTCTGTAGGTGATGGACTCGGGTGTATGCTGCCGTGACAGTAGGCTGACCAACTGGCCATCCAGCCAGACCCACCACTCTAGCCCGAAGAGGGAAGAGCACAGGAACGGAAGTGTTCTGCATACCACTCAGAGAGGGGGCTGAGCCCAGTGACGCGAGGAAACAAAGAAGGCAGTCTGGCCTCCTCACTATACAGACTAAGGACCCCATGGAGCCCAGCTTCCAGGTGGCAGGTCAAAGCCTGGTCAAGCTGAAAAACTCACCTGACATTTACATTTAAGCCTCAACTACTGCAAGTTTTATGAACTCATGCACTCCACTTGACACCACTTGTTAGATCACTGTGCAGTCAAAAGATTATCACACAGTTCAGGTAGAGCCAAGGTTAAAGGCAAGTGACCCCTGGCTGAGTACCCAAAGGGTTTAATACTGGGGAAATCAACATTCAGAAATGCCAAGGCCTGCTTGAAAGGGAAGAATACCCACTTTATGTGATGGTGGAAATGGGGATCCAGAAAATTGCTTTGTTTCATATTTTATTACATCAATGGCTTGAAAATTTTTATTTAACTTCAGCAAATATTGGAAATAGAAAAATGAATTCTGCAGAATTTCACAAATAAATCTTCCAATTTTCCACTAACAAATGTTATCATCCAATGGCTAAGCAATTATAATGCTATGAACATTCACCACAATGAATGTGCTGAAATAGAAAACAGGCAAAAAGAGACATGAAAATATTACTTACAACAGCATTATCACAACATATTTTCTTTAAAATTCCAACGTGGATTTTATCACTTCAAAAGATATACAGCATTTCCATTATATTTGCACACTTAACCTTATACATCTTTTAAAATCTTGAAAAAATTTTAAGCAATCTAAAAAGCACTTAGCAAAGTTGTAAGTCTACATAATGGAATACTATCCACTCCAGTATAAATTTTTGTTTTAGGAGAAGGTGGCTGTAAACACTCATTATTTTACAACATGCATAGACTGTCCTGACCTTCCTTGTTCTGAACTGTACTGTTACTGCAATTGTGCTTCACTATAATTAGGAAAAGCTGCGGAGATCCTAGGAGTGGCGGAAGAGCATTGCACAAGATCGACAGATTCTGACGACTGAGCTACCTCGAGTCAATCTGAGGCAAACTTCATTTGATACTAAAAGCTTGACTCCTGGGTCACTAGGTTTAGAAACAGGCTTGAGAGGGGAAAAAAAGAGGCCCCCGGTGGACTTGGCTCCATCTTTCCTTTTCTCACATAAAAGCATGGATCCAGCCAGTGTAAAGCACTGCTGGCTTATTTTTGGTGTGCAGTTATACCAATAGTATATCTGATATTCAGAAAGATAAAAATAGTTGAAACTTAAAGTCACAATGAACACATTTAAGAGTGGTGTATGATATTTGAGGAAATTTTACCTAAACAGAAAAGAACTGCTTGATTAATTAGTTCAGCCCAGCAAGCTTTTAGACTACTTTTTCACTTTTGTTTTTTGATTAGAGGCTTGTGACCATCAGTGGGTCTTAAGGTTAAAAACTACCAAAAACCATTGAAAGGAAGCAGTGTCTCAACACACAGGCCAAGATAACCAGCAGGTGTGCCACACTGACCTGGGGCTCCTGCAACACCAGCACCCACCTGGACTGTACCACCACTAAGCTCATCAGCACAACTGAGGCATGGTAACTTCTCGGTTGAAAGGGCTATGTTACAGAATCACTGCTGCTGACCAGCCAACACGCTATTCAAGTAACAAGGTGTTTAAATGAATAAGTGAAAAAAAAAATCCTTAACTAACACTTTACACATCTACATAAAATTAAATAAAACAAACTTTTAATGCATATGCAATACAATTTATATCTTTTAGGATATCTAAACTAAAAGTTAAACTATTATTTGTGTCCATGATACTATATTTTGCACAATAACTTATCCTTAGGAGAAATTTTCCACAAAAATATATATAATTATGACATTCACATTGATAAATTTTAAGAACACAAAACTTAAGTGACATTCCATCTGAAGCAGTTATCACATCCCAAACCCAACCTGCCAATGCACCTAATTCTTGATATGTTAAGAGTCTTCACATAAATAACACCACGCCACTCAGCTTTGAAAGCTAAGTGATTTCTTGCATTTACATAATTGCAAAGACAGCATAATGAAAAAAGTTAAAGACAGTGCTATCTTCTGCTTGAGACTGCAGCGATGGCAGGCAGCTGGGCAAGGAGTACCCTTCCTCTGTCAAATGAAAACAGCGCGTCCTTTCCCTTGGAGAAAGAGCCCAAATTTACCTGCTGAGATCACAAGTGCACCAGCATGTGACTCTCCAGGGATGAAGGCCACTCAGTGCCAGGAACCAAGTAAGGGGACATTGCCATTCCATCTGCACGTCACCTAAGGGCTACTATCCTTCTAGTCATTACCAGGAGGGACTCAATCTTAAGGAAGACAGCCTGAGCATGGAGAAGGAGATTGCCACTGCAACCACCACCTATTGCTCCTGCTGGGGGAGCAGAAAGCTTCAGCAGTCCCCTCAGATGCCGTGCAGAGCACAGGCTGACTGGCCCCTGCTTTTAGCCACCTCCAAACACACAGCAGACCTACAAAAGGGACTCAGTGGTGGTGTCAGTGCTGCCTGTCTCCAGGCAAGAAGGCAGGACCAACAACAGGCTGTGTCCAACAGACACCTGACAGGGAACAGGACCAGGAAAGCCCCTGTTCTCCCCTCTGGAATGACCTTTCCTCAGACTTCTCCAAAAGAACATACAAACTAAACTAGGTTTCTAGCTGAACCTCTTTCTAAAGAGATGATCAGTTGACTTAAAAGAAAAAGAAAGGAAAAAAAAAAAAAAAAAGCAAGGTGCTTGGAATCAAAACACATCAAATTTTAATTGCATATTTTAAATTCTTAAGAATTCTGTTTATGCCTTAAAGCATCTGTATTTTTTTCTTTTTGGTTTTAAAAGCAGAAAAAAATATTCAAAGGATGCAAACACAACAAAAGCTGCTTCCATATGTTAGTGCAGAATGGCTGGCTGGCCGTGGTGCTGGAATGCAGGCTGGCTGGCCAAGCCTCAGCAGGCCACGGTCTGGTAGAGAACCAAGGTGATTCTGGAAGTCACATGACATTTACTAGAAAACTGTACTTGTTCCCAGTCCAACCAAAAGGCATTACATACCACTTTGTAGATTGTTTCTTTTCATCTTGGTCTTATTAGACCAATACATCGATCACTTCTCTGCCCTGTACTCGGCTATTAAAAGAGAAGGGATGGTGTTTGTGTGATCACATCAGTACACAAAGGACACAAAAGGACACGTGAAGTGACACACAACAGGCCAGGCACACCAGGAGGACAGGAACAAACCGTATGTAGTTTCTATAAAACCATCACCAGTTATCCTAACATGCTTTATTGAACTAACCTGACGTTCAAAATCTGCACTCTGTCGGGATCTGCAGAAGCTCTCCCTGTCTCCTATCTCAATGATGTCATCTTTGGCAAGCAATAAACTTTAAATAAGACACTTGAACAGAAAAGGGACCGATAACATGGTTGCCAAAAGGAGAAGGCACCAGTTCCAAGTGTACAAGCACCAGGTACAGTGATATGGACTGAGCCGCTCAGAGTTGTGGCGGCAGTGGTGGTGGGGGGTCAGGAAAAGGTGGGTGCACCCACCCTGGGACTATAACGCTGAGGGCTGAAGGCAGAAAGCACTGAGGTCCACATTCCCTTTAAGCCACAGTGTCCAAGGATAGGTGCTCTGAGTGAGCTTGACCACTCGGGAAGGGAAAAGGGGGGAGATTTAGGTTGACTAAACTCGGAAACTGTAACTCTACCCTGCATTTAGGAAACACGAGGCGCATCCGGATGCTTGGCACAATAAAGGCTGCGCTGCAGTCTGCCGATACATTGTGATTTCTAAAGAAGCCTGATGCTACTTAGGTGGTTGCCTCAGAAGAGAGGAAGAGAAACTTTCTAGAAGACCAACAGGGTCAGTAACTCTGGAAAGTACATTATGCACAAGTAGAAACTGCAGGCCATGCAGGAACAGAGTCAGGCCTTCCAAGACTACCTGTTCTGAAGCTGCTGACAGAGAAGAGCTGCCATCGGTGGGGCTCAAGGACTCCGTCTTGGGAGTGGGTCCCAGAGTTGAGGGAGGTGTGCAGGCTGTGGGCTGCCCAGCACTGAGGCAGGGGAAGAGACGTGATGGAGCTCTCTGGAAGTGGCGCCAACAGGGAGGAACGAGCAAAGAATTAAGGCAGATGTAGCACAGGACTGGAAGTGTATGCCTTTTTTGGTAATAGCTGCTTGTCCACAGAGATGTGATGCAGATGGCTAGGTGATGTCTCGTAATACCTGATATCCTGGGTAACATGGAGTCCATACCAAGTGTTCAGAGTTATCAGCATTTCTCATGAGGCAGATGCATATCTGACATCGAGGACAGAAGCAGCCTGAGGAGGACAAAAGGGAGGGAAAGGATCAAGGAGCAGATCGAGGACATACACTGTTAACCCTGGTGTGCTCAAGTCAGGCAGAGAGCCCACACAACAACCCCTACAGCAAACAATGTGTGGCCAGCAGGCATGACTCCAAGGGCAGGCAAGGGTGTATCACCCTGGGCAAGTTCTTCCTTTGTGAGCATCACTCTTGCCCTCTGCATCATGTGCACCACAGTGATGCCCTCTTCACAGGGGCAGGTCAGCACGGAGCTTGGCCAGCAGGACCACTCAGGCAATTACAGCTACCTACAGCTATGCACATCGGCGAGGGGAAGGCTGTAGTTCCTGGCACTACAACCAACCAACCCCTGGTTTCTACTAGGGGGTGGGAATTGAAGGCTGCAGGATCTTTGTTAAAGCTACAAAGGCATCACTTCATCTTTCAAAACTGATTTCCAAAGGGAATGTGGTGTTTTACTGCTGGGAAGCAATGAGGCTATGAATACGAAATCTCAAAGTGCTGGTCCTTCAAGTGAAACAGCAATTTACAGGAATGGCTGTTGGTTAAATCAGGAGCTTTTCCCTCATTGGTAATGAAAACTCCAAATTGTTTGAGCTTCCTAACTTCCTCATGCTGAGAATGAAAACTGAAAAACCAGCCCCAGCCAGGGCAAGTGCAAGGGAGCTGGCACAGCCCAGCGCGCCTGCTGACCTCTGTTTCTCGCAGCACAACGGCTTCTGCAGGGCTGGGGGGTCCTGCAGTCTAGATGCTTCTGTCCAGTTTGATCATACAGTCAAATTAATTGTTCCTCTGCACATCATTTGTTTCTCTCTTATGCAGGTAGATGACCACCTGGGATGCCAGCTGGAATCCAGGCAGGTTCCCTGGCTAGGCTGTGGGTGACAGCACTGAACCCCACCATTCCATTACTTTAAGTGAGACATTCCAGCATCTTCTCATGCCCCTTCTCTAATGCAAGGCTGGACATAACATTATCTCTATACCCCAAGCTTGGGCACCTCAAGGAACTCCAAATCTCAAACGCACAAACCCTTCCTTTCTTAGCTGGGGAAACATCTACAACTGACAGACCATCAAGCTATTTGCACTTCTGCAGTTGTGACATCCTACTCCCTGCATGTTCTGCAAAAGATACGAAATCTGAAGGTGGAAGGGCAGCAGGACACCAGCAGACATCCTCAGCTGCTGGTCCCACAAGGTAAATGAGAGCGTGAGACTACCACAGGTCAGGTTCTGAGCACTGTGAGCAGCCAGCCAATGTTCTAACAGGTCCCCATTGGCCCTGGGAAGTAGAGAAGCAGTGGGCCCTTACAGGCTAATGTCCTTCTACAAACTAACATATAGAAAACAAAAATCCAGGGATAGCAGGGTACAGTTGGTGCTGTAAGGAGTATAAAAGAAAAGGGACTAGAGAAATACAGCTGTGTGGGTAATTCTTTAAATGGCCAAAGGGGTGAGAACTTTTGAGAAGGTGATAGAAAGATCATACCTTAAAGACGTATCAGATAATACCATTCTCCTTTGTCATGCTTTATTTTGGAAGAAGGCTAGGTAAACAGTATACAGATCAAGCATCAAAGAGAAATTAAGGTCTATAGCTTGGTGTGAGGTCTAGTTACAGATGGGCTATAACCAGGATGGGAAAAGATACCACATGGCTGGGCCCAATGGATTCCACCAATTCAAGAGGCTGAGGTAGAAGGATCACAAGTTCAAGGCCAGACTGAGCAACTTGGCAAGTCCCCGTCTCAAATTAAAAAGTAAAAAGAGCAAATTGATATAGTTCCATGGAAGAGTGCCTCTGGGTTCAATGTTCAGTGTTGCAATAAATAAATAAACGAATAAATAAAGGGGGAGGGGAAGGAAAGGCATTACATGGAAATTCTGAAGCATGCCCTACACAAGGCGCAGGCTGTGAAGGACGTCGTCCTGGACCAGCAACACCTGGTAACTCTAAGTCAATCTGTATATGAACCAGGCCTAAAAGAAGGAGAGAAAGCCATATGCAGAAGAGCTGACTGCCTGATGATGAGGACTTGGATCTCTCACGCTAGCCCTCTAAATACCATTTCTGCTTTTAGCAGCCCTGAGAATACAGTTGGAAGGCTCATGGAAGAATGTTTTGAGTCTTACAAATTCTAACATTCTTCTCCCCACTGCCCCTACTTTTCAATGCTTCCACCTGGTCCAAGACTTTAGGGAAGCTGGTTTGTTACTAGAGGGGCAATTAACAAACAAACAAACAAACAAACAAACAAAAAACTGCTAATAGGCAGAAACCCTCATTTTGCCCAGATGCTATGAAGCTCCAGGGACACAGGCTAGGCCTTGAGGTGACTCAGGCACCACTCATATTGGCAACACTACAGATTACACATGATGCAAGGATTTTTTGGTAAAAGCCTCTAGAGAATCTTTCAGTGCTTTTCTAATGGAGGGAAGCACCTTGAAGCCCTTTCTAGATAAGGCACACAGACCCTTAAGACTAGTACCACCACTGTCCTCACCACATACTCTCAAAGAGTTGTAGCACACACAGCAGAAAACAGGTGACTTCAAATCATTCCCACATGGTTTGAGGAAGACACTGGTGAGGAAGTGACTTTCTTCAGAATGCTAAATTAATCCTGAAGCGGTCATGTCCATGAGAAAGCCCACACAGGTGGAGATCACCTAGTCTTAGACCTGTGTGTACCTTCCCTGGGAGCAGAGGGAGGACTGCAGTGGAATGGCCATGTGAGGCAGCAGACAGCAAGGAATCACGCAGGGAGCAGTGGGAGCAGAGGCTTCTGCAGCAGAGCTTCTGCCCTCATCCTAGCCGACAGGGCTGATGAATCAGTAATCACCATCCTAGAAATTACTCAGCTTTAGCCCCATTCTAGATGTTCTGGCAGATGCTGGATCTAGAATTGTCCCCATCAATATTTAAGCCAGCAGCTTCAAACAGCACTGAAGGGTGGGAGAGGGAAGCAGAAACACCCTGCAGGGGCCCCTGCAGTCAGTGCAGTCACCCAGTGGGGTCAGAAGCCCCATGTCCAGCTCACAACACACGAGACGTGACTGAGCCACATAGACACTCCTCAGGGCATTTCCAACATATGTTCCATGACAGCTTTTCACTGTGTTGAAGAAGCTACTGGTTGGATCTGGGGTTATAGCTCAGAGGTAGAGCACTTGCCTAGCATGTGTGTAGCACTGGGTTCAACCCTCAGCACCATATGCAAATAAATAAAAGTCCACCAACAACTAAAAAATTTAAAAAGCAGCTACTGGTCATGTGGAGTATTTTATGGCTGGAGGGAAACAGGGCAGAATTAAAAACCTTCCTCTGAGTTAGAATGGGAGAGGTATACAATGACAACAACTTGCCAGCGCCAGCACACGTACATTATAGTTGTTACAGGTAGAAGTGCCTAATGCAGCTGAAACCTAAAGAGATTTCACCAGAGGAAAAAGTTTCCTCTTTAGAAACCAGCTGGAGTCTCGTGGGCAGGGTGGTGGTGGGGAGACTGTGCGTGTCACACTCACCTCTTCTTCCTCTTCAGGCAGCTTGATAGCTGTATCTGGGGACTTGACAGGTTTCTGGCTACTGGGTCCATTGGTCTCTTCTTTTCCATGTTCCGCCTCCCATTCTTGTAAAACTTCATCTATGTTGAAGCGGCGTCGGTAATTTACAAAAAAGTTTTTCACCTGTACCACTGACTTGTTCCCAATCACGTCGGAGATTGCCTGAAAATCTCGGCCATATTTCCTGATGGCTAAGGATGGAAGAGAGCATTTTTTTTTTTTTTCAAATACAATGTTTAAAACCCACAAACTGAGGTTTACCCTTTATCTTGATAAGAAAACATAGGCTTTGAACAGCATGTCACTCCAGTGGAAAGCCATGGCGGTCGAGTCTAGACACACCATGTGGATGCCGGCACACAATTAGTGGGACCTGTCGGCTGGGATCTGTCTTCCATCACATGTCACAGAACATGAACTGCTCAAGTCCTGCAGTGCCCATGGCTGTGGATGCTCTGGGTCACAGCTCTTCAAATTCCCCAAGTACAGAGCACTGCCTACCTTAAAATCCTAACCTTTCATCTGCATCTTTTGGGGATTTACAGTTTCTGACTATTCAGAGCCCAAAAGCAACTCCTAACATGCAGCACTCACACCCTTAGAAAACTGGCTTCCCGGTTAGTTTTCAACTTGTGAAAAGTGGGAGAGAAAGAATAGAAAGGACAGCCAGGGAACACGGACAGATGATTCCCTCTAGGAGACAGCAATCTTCCATGGGAATCAAGAGCCAGCACCCCCTCCACACCCCACCCCGGTACTTTCTGAAGATGCCCATACCTTGTACGGCCAGAAGCTGCTCTTCTGTGGTCCAACGGGCGTTGCACTTCTGTGTGACCTGAATATGCAAATACAGCGTTAGTGTATCATACTCAGAGAGAAGCAGGTTTCTACCACAGTTTAATGAGTTTTTCATTTATGCCTGTCAAATTTTATTGTCACTGAGAATTGTAAAATTGTGCCCATACCCTTCTTTTCTAAGAGGTTTATTTTGGAGATATGTCACAGACATTACATTTTAAGCACATACACGTGGGTACAACTTCCTGGATGACGTTCCATAACCCTACCTCTGGAAGTCGGTACAGCTCTATTCCACCATCAAGCTTTTCTTTGAGAGCACTGTTCGTCTGTTTAATATTCTGAATCTAAGAATGAAAAGAGATTTTCATTTTAAAAATGAAAACTTACTAAAAGAAACAAACAAAAACACCACCAACAACAACAATAACAACAAAAAACAAGAGCAAAATGATTCCTCATCCCTGTTGTAGACCAAACAAGAGGTCCCAAAGGTCCTCTTAAAGGTATTTGGTATCTTACAAGACTCCTGAAGCTATCTGCTCAGAGCAACAGATAAGGGATAGCCAAGAAGGCAGGGTGATGAGAAGGTGGCTGGTTCTCACAAGTGACCACCTGAGCAGCAAAACATGCAGCTGCAGTCTGCTCCAAAGGAGAGGATATTTCTGGGCTTTCCACCACACAGAAATGAGCTGAAATAACAGAGCAGCCAGCATAAAGGCTGAACAGGCCCAGGACCCATGCAGCACTGTGGTGACAGCTTCCCAGAGCTCCACCCTGTGCTGCCTAGGTCCACAAGCACTGGCCTCCTCAAAGGGGATGTAAGGCAGCAACAAGCCAGCGCGTTTCCCACACCCTATCCTATCCACCTTATCCTCTTCCTCAGTCTTGCTCTAACTCAGTGTACCTAGTCTTTCACAGCTCTCACCCAATCAAAAGATAGCACAAGCAGTACAAACCAACCCCGCATGCTGCTTCAGGTTTCCCGGGCACTCCTCAACCAGGCAGGCAAGAGGCCGTGCTCTTTCCTGAACACCAGCAGAGGCACATCCATGCTCCACACCAGAGGACCTTTGACTCTTGTGGGTTTTCATCTTTGAATTACCACACCAGCAAGAAAGCGAGGGAAAAAGCAGGATGATTTTCTCCAAAGAAATTCAAGAGTAGAAGATGCTCCCTTACCAGTTTCCAGTTTTATATGCTCTTACGTCATGTTTTGTTTGTTTTTTTTTTTTCCCTAAAAAAATTTTAGAGGGGGTATTTGGGGGAAAATTTTTCCTCACTGTAGGATTAGTACCCAAGTAAGACCAGCCCTGTGCGGACCAGAATCTGACCATCTGCCATTAGGATACCCCAGAGTGTACTGGAAACAGTGACTTCTATCTTTCCACATTAACACCCAAAGACAACTTTGAAGAAAACAAATGTGCACCAAATTTACCCTACAATAAAGCCACAAATGGGGATCTTGGGTGTTTTTTTTTTTTTAATATTTTATTTTTTAGTTGAACACAATATCATCTTTATCTTATTTATTTATTTTTATGTGGTGCTAAGGATTAAAACAGGGCCTCACACATGCGAGGCGAGCACTCTGAGCTACAACCCCAGCACAGGGATCTTGGTTTTTTGAAATGTGCTTCTATCACTATGTTTTGAAAAGGATAAATCAGAAGAAAATAACAGGTCCTAGAGCTTTCCTCATAGTGAGTCCCCAGTGTGGTAATCTGAGCCCTCCAGCACTGTCTATCCTGCCGCTGGGCTACCCGATGGTCCTGTACCCACCAGCTACCTGCAAAACTCTGGGGACTCAGAGCTTGCCCAGAGCTCAGAGGAGGCCCAGAGCATCAGGCTCTGCTCACTGTGAGCACAAAGAGTGCCCAGGGCCCTTCTCCCTGTGTCTCTGACTCCTTAGGCTACAAACTAGACACAGCTGTTGCCTGTCGCCGATGGGGAGCAAATTCAGGGCCTGAAAACCGTGCAGCCCCTGGCACTCCAGGGGAAAGTGTCACTCTCCTCACTTGAGCTGGCTTTTCACAGATAACACAAACTAGATACATGCTGCACTGTGATTAATAAACACATGCATTCTCTAAGGAGATTAATGTACTTAGAATACGCATTTCCTGTCCAAGCAAGGAGATTAAATGTAGAACATTCTCAAATTCTGAACCCAAAGTGAGGTCTAACTTCTCATCAGCATACACCTCTAGTCCCCATACACTTTCCATATCTGAAATATCCAGTGCTTATAATCAGAATAAGAATGAGGTTAATCGCCAACACTGTACCAACCAGACTAGACGCCAGAGGGACAACTAAGTTATAAGAGAGGGGACAGAGGTGTGATCAGCACTAAGGCATGGGGCCTGGCACCTCAGGCAGACCTCCCAATGGGGCACAGCTTTATTTTTTCCTCCCTGTGGGCACAGTGCCGTCTCTGCTGTCAACCACTTCATTCTCCACCCAGAGGAGGCCCAGAGCAATAGGCTCTGCTTACTGTGAGCATAAAGAGTGCCCAGGGCCCTTCTCCCTATGTTTCTGACAGGCACTGATGCTATTCTCTAGGAGCAAAGAGGAGAAGCACTGTGGGGGGAGCCGGCAGGCAGGAATCTGCTGGGGCTTCTGGTAGGGCAGCTTTGCTCTTCCTGCTACCAGGGACAGACAGGTTAGCTCCACCTCATCTCTTCTTATTATTGCCCTAAATACAAATGCAGGGGTTACAAAATGGCTCCCACAGTATCCCATGGGGGAGCAATAACAAGAGAAGCCAATATACTAAGGATGGCAGAGGAGAGAACCTAAAAGCACCTGGATTCCTGGGAGCATCTGTAAACAGATGAATTAAGGCCTGCACCCACTGATGCTGATTCTTCCTGCTACTGGAGACAAATCACTCCTTAGTTACCTAAGCCGATAGCAGATTTCTTCCTATTACTTTCAAGTTGAGTGTTCCCCTGATACACTAGCAAACCTGGGCACACATAGTGACTGTCCCTCACAGAAATGACAGTCACTGAGTCTAGAAATAGACTTAGCAGCCACAGTACTGCTGGCTGTGGCATGGAAGCACTTATCTCCTCACCGAATAAGCTGGGCTCCAACCTGCGCATCTTCAAAACTGTCAACCCCCAATCAGTTACCTTCACATTACAAAAATCTGTCTTAGCCAGTAGTGGCACACATCTGTGTTACAGCAATTCTGGAGGCTGAGACAGGAGGAGGAGCGCAAGTTGAAGCCCAGACTGAGCAACTCAGTGAGACCCTGTCTCAAAAAATAAAAAGGGATGGGGATGTAACTCAGCGGTAGAGTGTCCCGGCATTCAGTCCCCAGTGCTCAGAACAATAACAACAAAACAGAAAGCAAAAAGAAAAGGCCGCTCTTGACCCTGAAAACCAAAGCATCATTTTTACCTCCTGTACTGAAGTTCAGCAGATTCTCTGGCAGGGGGCTTTGCCTTTCCTCCACATACAACAACATCAACCACCAGGAACCAACTCAGCAGGAGGAAAACAAGCTCCTTGTAGAAGATGACCAACAGAGCTCTCATCCGAGCTCCCCACTGCTTCTGTACAGCAGCCTTGATGGTCCAGGGAGATCAGGCCACAAGGATTAATCTCCTCATTCAAGGAGAGGCCCAGAAGATTGATTCTCCCAAGATGAGAGCACAGCTGTGCTGACATCAAGACAAGGAGCTGCCTCCCCTTCCAGGGCATGCCTGGCCCTACTCTGTGCTGTCTCCCTAAACCAGAAGGAAGATAGGTTCACAGACCACACACGTCTCAGCTGGGTGGCAGCTGGTCTCCCATTTAATCCTGCAAGTGAGATATTAAGAGTAACAACTCAAAAGCAACAGAGACCCAAATTAAACTGTTGCCCACAATTTGCTGATGCTTTCCTGGAACTGAATTCCAGAGAGAGAGAAAAAAGGTGGGGTGAGGGGGAGGCTGCTTGTTGAATCTCCAGTTTTTTTTCTTTTGTTGTTGTTGCTTTCTTTGTGTGTGTGTGTGTGTGTGTGTATGGTGCTGGGGATTGAACCCAGGGCCTTGTGTATGTGAGGCAAGCACTCTACCAACTGAGCTATATCCCCAGCCCAAATCTCCAGTTTAAATGTACTACGCAAACAGATGAAAGGGATGAGCCCTTTCTACATGGTAGGTGCAAATAACTACAAAAATAAATAAATAAATAAATAAAATGCTTTCCTTGGCAAGAGCCCCTCAGAAAGTACCAAATACCTAAGAACATGAAACTATTACAAATGACGTATAAGCCTTATTTACTAGGAAATGACAAAACAGAAAAATTAAAGACTTAGAGATATAGTGGTAAACCATGTTCATTCATCCAGAAGTCTCAATAAGGATGTGAACTTGACAAAGTTCTAGAGCAACTATTTTTCTAGAAATTGAGAGTGGTTCAAATTTCTCTAGGGAAGTACAAGGAGCCAGGGATAATCAAGAACAAGAAGAATGGGCTGGGTTCTGGCTCAGTGGTAGAGCGTTCGCCTGGCATGTGTGAAGCACTGGGTTCGATCCTCAGCACCACATAAAAATGAATAAATAAAATAAAGGTATCCACCTACAACTAAAAATTGTTCTTAAAAAAAAAAAGAACTATAAGACTTACAGTACCAGATAAATTTACAAAGCACATAAAACTAGAATAGCATGTATTAGTGAAGGATGAGCACACAGCCCAAAGGAACAGAGCCTCAAACCAGACCCATGGATTTAAATGCAGGTCCTGCTGCACTGCAGTGGGAAAGGGCAGGCTTCTCAATAAAAAGTACCTGGTCAAATAGATGCTTGCATTATAAACCCCCTGACAGCGACCTTACATTTAACAATACAGGTGGGCTGCAGACTAAGTGCAAAAGGTGGGCAATGCTGCTAGGGAGGTGTGGGAGCACGTCTTCCCACCTGGGGAAAGGCTCCTGGCAGAGCTGAAGCCACCAGCCAGTGAAGACAAGGTGAGAAACAGACTACCTGATAGAATTCCAGTTGGCTGAGGCAGGACGATTTCAAGTTTGAGCCTCAAAGACTTAGTGATACTCTGTCTTAAAATAAAAACCAAAAGAGGCTGGAGATGTGGCTCAGGGGCTTTACCCCTAGTTCAATCCCCAGTACTATGAAAAATAGAAAGTTCGGTGGAACATTTTCAGAAAATAGTATTTATTTAGCCTTAATCATGATATAAGACTCAGCCATTAAAGCTATAGCCCTTCCCTTTGCCCACCCCATTATTAAAATGAGCCAGTCACATGGACTGTAACCCCGAGCTCCTCCTATCAGAGCAAGCTGCAGTACTGCCTTAGGGATAAAGCAGGGGCACTGCCTGCCTAGGTGTGACTGCCAGCCAGTTTGGGAGCACATCTCCAGCATAAGTAAAGTCCGCCTTGCTGAGCTACTTCCCAGCATGGGCTTGATTGCTTGCCGCACCCCGGTATTTCTAACAGTACCAACACCCACTCCAAGAAAAAAGAATTTCAGAAAACCCATTAACATGTGACACAGGATGGGAAGCATATGTTTGTTTATGAGACGAGTGGGTAGAGAACAATTCAGAACTTGAATGAAGAACATGTACAGATGAAGAAGAAAACGATCCAAAAGAAAAGAAATGGACAAAAATTGGATAAGTGGGTGAGCAAGAGGATATATCCAAATGACCAACAAGTAGGGGACTACAGGCAGGATAGAGAGTGAGATAAAACACCATTATAAATGCAAAAAGAGCCACGCGCAGTGGCGCATGGCTGTAACCTGAGAGTCTCAGGAGGCTGAGGCAGGAGGATCCGAATTCACAGCCAGCCTCAGCAATGGCGAGGCGGTATGCAACTCAGTGAGACCCTATCTCTAATTAAAATACAAAATAGGGCTTGGGATGTGGCTCAGTGGTCAAGAGCTCCTGAGTTTAATCCCTGATCACATACCTCCTCCAAAATAAAAAAATTTTTAAAAAGTGGAGAGAAAGATAAAGTGCTGTTCAGGATGCAGTGGGGACAATGTGCCCAAGGGGCAATCTGGCAAAGCCTGGGGTGTTGCTGTTGTCACAACTGATAGGGGGAGGGTGAGTGAGTAGAGGCCAGGGAGAGTGCTGGACATCCTGTTATGGTTTAGACATGAGGGGTACTCCAAAGCTCATGTGTGAGATGGTGCAAGAAAGATGAGAGGTGAAATGACTGGCTTAAGAGTTTTAAGCCAGTGAGTGCATCAATCCAATGATAGGCAGGTAGGGTGTGGCTGGAGGAGGAGGGTGACTGGAGATGTGTCTTTGGGATTTACATTCTGTCCTTGGTGAAGCAAGTTCTTTATGCTTCCTGACGGCCTATCCTGAGCTGCTTTCCTCCAGCATACCTTTCTGCCACGATGTCTTCCCTCTCCACGGGTCCACAGCAATGGAGTCGGTTGTCCGTGGAATAAAACCATGAGCCCCAAATAAACTTTTCCTCCTCTAAAATTCTTCTTGTCGGGTCTATGGGTCACAGCGAAAAAGCTGTCTAAGAGCTGGGGTTGTAGCCCAGCATGCACGTGAGGCACTGGATTCAATTCTCAGCATCACATATAAACCAATAAAGGTCCACGATAACAACAACAACAACAAAACTAACACACAGCCCAATTAGTCCAACAGTGCTGAAGGTAGGAAATGCAAGCAGGGGAACCAAAGCCCAGGTAAGCCGACAGGCCCACTGTAGGGAACTGCTGGGTGTGTTACTTAGGGCTGCAGAGGTGATAACTCTGCAGTCCCACCAAGAGGGATCCACAGAGATGTGCCCAACAGAGACACATGCACAATGCATCAGCATTCACATAATCAATGTCTGCACCAGTACCACATGTACTGGCCCTGAATGGCAAGCTTGTGTGCTATGTTTTTCTTTTTTGACACAACTACAAGTAAACAGGTACTTTGTGCCATCAAGCAATGAGAAAGAACAGAACAAGGTGACAGTGCCACACTACACAGATGGCTCCCACATGCTGAAAGAAAATGAGACGTGAAAGAAATAACAGCACATTGTTATAAAATAAATCATAAAATCCCAATCTATGACTTTAAAGCACAGAACCCGTGGTCCTCTCCTGGAGAAGGCGATTCAGGGAAGAGCAGAGGGAGTGGAGCTCTGGAAATGGAAAAGGGTAGGGGCTTCGGAGGAGAGGGTCCCCTTCCTAGTCCAGATATGCCACTGCAGAGTGTTCATGTGTTAAAAATCAAGACACTCAGACACACACACAAATCTATGTACCATAGATAAATTAAAGTCCACATACTTTTTCTATACTTCAATTTAAAAGTAAATTTTAAAAAAATTAATGAGTCAATATCCAAGTTTTTCTATCCAATTTCTTAGATTTGTGGAAAGAAAATAGCCACTGTGAGCAGCAACACCTGGAGGGTGGAAGCCGACCCCTAGCACTGGACTCGGGTACCTGTCGTTTGATGGACACCAACTCCATGTCCAGCTGTCTCAGCACCGTGGTAGCAGCAGTGGCATTGGCAGAAACAGCCTCCACATCTTCCTGGGATAGAAACATGCCTTTTGGAGGTTTCCTTTTTGCTCTATTCTTAGCTTGTGTGCTATGTTTTTCTTTTTTGACCTGAGGAACTGTCTCAGTAGGGGGCACCTGCAGGATAAACAAATTTTGATGAAACAAACCAAAAAGCAAAAATGCCACGAGTAGCAATAAGCACGTTCTTAATATAGCCGCAAACAATCTAAGACACATACCATGCCGTCTGCTGATTATCACCTATAAGCTCTAACAGGCACTTAACAGACACAAACATGGCTATAGGATTTTGGTTAAGTACTTCAGTGTCTGTTTCCTTTTGGAACAGAGACATCCTTATCCCATTTCTTTAAGTCTCTGATAATAAGCATTCTCAGCTTTCTGTAGTAACACAGGGGAAAAAAAAATGTATTCTTCTCTTCTGAGCTCTGCAGCCACCTAGACATTTACCTGTATGACAGGTAAAGGAAGAGGGAGCTCTTTCATCCCAGCAGCCGTCTCTAGTAACGCAGTAGCCATATATCCACAGAAAGAAAAAAATGCTTCAGCACATGTAAACATCCTTAATTCTTTAAATATTTCAATTAGGAAAGAAACTTCCATAGGCTGGGGATCGAGCTCATTGGTGGTCTAGTTGCCTGGTGTGCATGAGGAGGAAGGGAGGACAACTACAATATGAACTATAACTTTTTCTACATTTAAAAAAATTTGGGGGATGACACTTCGTTTTTAGATCAAGTCATAAAACTTGCTCTAAAAAGATATGTGCTATTACTTAAGAACACAGGACTGTTGCTAATTTTTTTAGAAACACAAAATCTTGGCAAGTTTCAAAAGAATCCGTGTCTTACTGGCAACCATATTAAAAACAGTAAGTTTCTATAATTGTTTGTAACCCCAACTTGCTGGGGTAATATACAGTGATCCAAGTAAAAACATGTTCAGGCTTTTTGCTTTATGTTTTATCACATTTTTCGGTACTATGGATTGAACCCAGGGGAGCATAACCACTGAGTCACATCTCCTGCCCTTTTTCACATTTAACTTAGAGACAGGATCTCACTGAGTTACTTAGGGCCTCAGTAAATTGCTGAGGCTGGCTTTGAACTTATGATCCTCCTGCCTCAGCCTCCCAAGCCACTGGGATTACAAGAGTGTGCCACCATGCCTGGCTTTGCTTTATATTTCAAAAGAGTGAGCTAAAATGACAATGTAAACTGTGATGGTGATGGTGACTTCTTGAAAATGGTAGTAAAAGTGTTAGAAGGCTGTAAATGATGTTCTGTAAGGCACTATGCTATTTGATAAAGACTACCTACTGACTAAGGACATGTTGTAATAACATGTGTATAACATGTTATACTTAGTTTCCAAGATTCTTTTTGAGTTGAAAATTGTGCTATATATAAATAAATTATGGAAACTGATATAAAATCAAGACTATTCTCATTCATTAAAAATGTTCTAGCCCCTGAGTAGAGGTTGCCCAGGCTAGCACATCAGGAGAAACTAAAAGTTTAGATTTTAAAAAAGAAAATAGAAGCCAGGTTTGAAGACCTGCATTATAGGTACTTCATCAGTTTATAAGACATGAGTCTGAAATAGCCAGCAGTGTGGTTCTTGAAAGATCTCTGAATCATGTGCAATTACTTGGGTAAGTAGGTCAGAACCCTGTCTTGAGACAGGCAGAAGGGGAAAATCCAGTAACAAGCATTGTCTAGCAATGAATGAGATGTGTCGATCAGGGGAGAATAAAGAATACTACATGGGTGACATTAGCCAAAAGACAACATGGCATGGAATATCAGTGTTCTTTCTGGCCAGACCTTAGAGATGTGGCATATCAATATGTAAAAAATGGGCCCTGAATTTATGTGGAAGAAAAGGTAGACTATGGTGAATACGTGGATAAAAATAACGTGAGGCAATAAGCTAGGGCTATAGCTCAGTGGCAGAGCACTTGCCTAGCATGTGTGAAGCACTGGGTATGATCCTCAGCACCACATGAAAATAAATAAATAAAATAAAGATTTTGTGTTCATCTACAACTAAAAAGTTACTTTAAAAATATAACATGAGGCAACAAGCAACAACAATCACAGCTGATAACATATTTCTGAATGACCAGACAAAAGAAGAGGCACAGAGTGGATGATCCTTCTTTGACCACTATTTAGTACAGTCCCATTTCTGAATCATGTACATAGTCTTTATAGTTTCTAAGAACAAGAATTAAAATGCTCCTTTTATTAAAAAAAAAAAAAAAAAGTTCCACTTAGGCTTTTATAAAAAGTTCAAGTACACTTTCCTTTCCCAAATAACCTACTTCAGTTAACCCCTGGGATCTTGTTATTTGGGCAGGCCTAACAATCACTGCTAAAAGTGCCACCCAGAAAGAATGACAGATAGCTTGTGTGGTGATACATAGTGACAGAAACCATAAAAATGCACATGGAACACTTTAACATAACATTTCTGCTTCCAGGAATTATTCTAGCAGAAAATATTAAACACACAGTTACATGACCATCAAAACTCAACTGTGTTTAATAGCAAAGAGCAGGGGAATGAGGACACGAGGAACCCACCCACCATGAATGAGCTCCATGCCAAAGGCATCATGGGATTAGTACTATATAGCCATGTGTCAAATATATTTGACATAAAAACAATTCAAGGTAGAATAAACTTAAAAAGTGGTTAAAAATACATATTTTTAACCACTTTTTAAGTTTATTAAAATTATTACTAGTTTTTCAGTAGTGGGGATAAAACCTGGGGGACACACTACCACTCAGCTACATCCCCAGCCTGTTTGATTTTTTGAGACAGGGTCTTAATAAGTTGTCCAGGCTGGTCTTAAACCTGCAATCCTCCTGCATCAACCTCCCATGTTGCTTGGATCACAGGCATGTGTCACCACACCCAGCCTCCTTTATTATTTTAAAAATTGAATAGATTCAGAAGTATATATAAACATGGGCCTGTGTGTTTCACAGAGAAAGAAGTCTGGAAAGTCACTAAAATGTCTGCAGCAATTATAGGTGATAATACTGAAAATCACTTTAATTTTCTTGTCTTTGTTTACCTGTATTTTCCTATTTTGTCTATAAAAAGCATGTACTACTGCTGTGACATAAAGTTTAGAGATGTCTAGTCCTCTGGACTTTTCAATGTTTAAGATAACTGTTCTTATATTTTTAGGGATAGAGAACACTTGGGAATTCTGACGCCTTAGGCTTCATATACCCATATGAAACATGTAAAGGTCATATACAACTGTAGGGGCTTGTGGATCCCTTGAATCTGGGGACTACAAATCTATTGTGTAATGACTTTTTTAAAAATATTTATTCTTAAGTTTTAGGTGGACACAATATCTTTATATTTATGTGGTGCTGAGGATCAAACCCAGTGCCTCGTGCATGCTAGGAGAGCACTCTACCACTGAGCCACAACCCCAGCCTAATGTAATGACTTTTTAAAAAAAATTATTTTTTAGTTATAGTTTGACAAAATACCTTTATTTTATTTATTTTTATGCGGTGCTGAGGTTCGAACCCAGGGCCTCACATGTGCTAGGCAAGTGCTCAATCACTGAGCCACAACCCCAGCCCCTGTGTAATGACTTTTAAGCTAGGACAGATTAAGCAACAACCCCAGGATTGTGCTGTTGCTGCTGACTGACAAGGACACATGGAGTCCATGTCAGCTCCCTGAGGTATCTTCAGTCACCTTAGGATCTAGCATGGTCAGAGCCTGGGCAGATCCTAGGCAGACAGGAGGGCCAGGAGGAGATGCTTGGTGCAGCCCAGCCTCCCTGCCACCACCTGCTAGCCTCCTCAGAGAGGGCATGAGGACTGTATCAAAATGAGCCCCACTGGTCAACACTAGCTTTTCCTGTAAGGCTTCCTTACTCAGGATTCCCAGCAAACAAAATTCTAAGTTCCATAAAGCAGAGTTGGTACTGTTTTAAAAATCCAATTAATATCCTAAGTAGAATGGGTGAGAGGAGGGTTTTATCTGTGTAAGTAGTAATATGTTTATTTCCCTAAACAAGTACTAGGAGAAAAAATACCTCCTTTTTGCTTTCCTTATTTTGATCAACCTCGATGTCAATGGGGTTACTTCCATTTGTTTCTTCAAGTTCATCCTCACTGGAAGACAAGAACAAGTTAAGGAAAGGTTATTCTATATTAATGCTATTTCATGTACAAACATAGCTATAAATTGATTTAATGGAAAACTTCATATAAAATTACTATGTTTTCAGACTGCTGAGAAACATATTTATTGATTTGTGGCACTGGGGATGGGCTCCAAGGGCACTTTATAATTGAGCACATCCCCAGCCCTTTTTATTTTGAGATAGGGTCTTCATAAGTTGCTGAGGTTGGCCTTGAACTTGCCATCCTACTGCCTTAAATTCCTGAGTGCCTAAGATTAAAGGCGTGAGGGCTGGGGCTGTGGCTCAAAGGGAGAGCACTTGGCTGGCACGCATCGGGCACTGGGTTTGATCCTCAGCACCACATACAAATAAAATAAAGGTATTCTGTCCACCTACAACTAAAAAAATACACATTAAAAAAAGATAATTACAAGCATGAGCCACTGCACATCACAGGAACTCTATTTTTTTAAAAATGAGTCTCATGGAAGTCAAGCAGCACACCTGATTTGTCCAGTGAAAACCGACAGAAGACTGGTGACGGCAGGATACTAGGCTTCAATTCCTCCCACTGGACCTCCAGAATCCACCCCAGTTGAACACACCCACTATCCTGCAACCCCTTCCCAGCCAGTGCCAAGGCTTCAAGCAGTTCTGGCAGAGGGGAGTGTGCGAGAAGAGCCTAGGGTTGAGGGAACGTGCCCAGACTCTGCCACTACTTCACAGGCAGGTCCCTTGGGAGGTTAGCCACCTCTCGGGTGCAACTGCTGTGGCTGTGTGTCCCCATCGCGGTGCGACAGAGGGGCAGGAGAGCACAGCAATTCTTGCCACCTACAGCATAATACAAGGAACAGCACCTGGGCGGTGAGCACAGACAAGTGTCAGCCAGTGCTCCCATGTCTTACTCAAGATAAGCAATTCACTCTACTTAACTCTGACTGCTGATTGTGATGCCAGACCCCATTTATAAACAATACACTAGACCTAACATATGAAGGAAATGAAAAAAAAAATTTTTTTTAAAGAGAGAGTGAGAAAGGAGAGAGAGAGAGAGAGAGAGAGAGAGAGAGAGAGAGAGAGAGAGAGAGAGAATTTTTAATATTTATTATTTTTAGTTCTCGGCAGACACAACATCTCTGTTGGTATATGGTGCTGAGGATCGAACCCGGGCCGCACGCATGCCAGGCGAGCGTGCTACCGCTTGAGCCACATCCCCAGCCCGGAAATGAAAATTTAATAAAAAAAAACTAAGATTAGTGACCCCTAAATGGACATTCACCGGTATGAGTGTCCAAGAATATGCAGATGTACCCAGGTCAGCAGTTTTATTGTGGCTTGAATCTCATATCTGGAAAGAGCCTTAGAGATGTTCTTAACTCCACTCTCAATTTACCCTCAGGCCTAGAGATTTGAATTTTCCAAAAATGACATATATTCTTGTATGATACTCTCTTTTCATTTAAGGAAGTTTGGGTATCATAAAGTTCATTTTCCATTTTATTTTTTATTATTAGTTTATGAAAATACACTCTAGAAAATGTGGGAAATATAAGTTTTTAAAAGCCTCCATGTAGTCCCATCATTCTAAGAGAAGAGCCTTGTGTGCACTGCCTTCTGGGCCTCAAGCCTTTTCAGTTCACAGTTGAGGAGACAGGCTTGGGGAAGAGGCTGAGAGGAGATGGTTCTACACAGCTTAACTCAGCACACCCTTACTTACTGCAGCTTAATGAGCTATCTAGAATAACACCTGGCTGGTGTGGCTCAGTGTCTAGGCTTGCCTAGCATGTTAGAGCCCGACCGAGTTCCACCCCCAACACATGGGGAAAAAAAAGTACTTCTCATTCTTACATATAATGGACAATAAAAGAAAGGGGAAGTAAACTGTATTTTTTGTGTTTATCGGTTTAATATTTTTTCCATTTTTTAAATTGGTGCATTATAGTTGTACTAATAATGATAGTATCTGTTGTTACATATTTTTACATGCACACAATTTGGACAACATCACCCCCCACTTCCTCCCTCCCTCCCCTTTTCCCTCCCCTGGTCCCTTTCTTCTGTTGTACTGATCTAGAATTTTCATGAGATCCCTCCCCATAATCTTTCTTTTCCTTTTTTCCCTCTAGGTTCCACATGAGAAAACATAGTTAACTCCACTCTCAATTTACACTTAGGCCCAGAGATTTGAATTCTCCAAAAATGACACTCTGTGCTCAATGTTTGGCTTATTTCATTTAAAATGACGACCTCATAAGGTTATATCCATTTTCCAACAAATGCCATAATTTCATTATTCTTTATGGCTGGATAAGACTTTTATACCATATTTTCTTTCTAAAAAAACATTTGTTTTATTGTAGGTGGAAATAATGGCCTTTATTTTATTTTTATGTAGTGTGGATGATAGAACCCAGTGCCTCACGCATACTAAGCAAGCGCTCTACCACTGAGCCACAACCCCAACCCCTTTACCACATTTTCTTTATCCATTCATCTGTTGATGGATATCTTGACTATCACACAGTTTGACTATTGTGAATTGTTTTGCTATAAACATGGGTATGCATGGGTCATACTGACTTTAATTCTTTAAGATAAATACCAAGAGATGGTATAGCTGGGTCATAAGGGGATTCCACGCCTAGTCTTTTGAGGAGCCTCTATACTGATTTCCATAGTGTTTGTACTAATTTACAGTCCCAACAATAGGGTAAAAGTGTTCTTTCTTCTCTACATTCTCTCCAGCATTTATTACTATTTGTATTCTTGATGACTGCCATTCTGACTAGTTTGAGATGAAATATCAATGTAGTTTTGATTTGCATTTCCCTAATTGCTATGATGTTTAATGTCCTTTCATGTTGGCCATTTGTATTCCTTTAGGGAAGTACCTATTTAATTCATTTGTCCATTTATTAAAGATTTTCTCCAATTTTGTAGGTTTCTCTTCACATTCCTAATTGTTTCCTTTGCTGTGCAAAAGCTTTTTAATTGATGCCATTCCATTTATTAATTCTTGGCATTATTTCCTGAACTTTAGGGGTCCTACTGAGAAAGTCATTGCCTGTGCCTATATGCTGCAGAGCTGACCAGATATTTTCTTCTAGGAATTGAATAGTTTTGGGTTTAATTTCTAGGTCTTTGATCCACTTTTGAGTTGACTTTTGAGCAGGGCAGGAGATTAGGATCTAGTCTCAGTCTACATATAACCAGTTTTCCCAGCACCATTTGTCAAAAAGGCTGCCTTTTCTCCCCTATGAGATTTTGATGCCTTTGTCAAAGATCAGATGACTATCTGTATGGATTTGTTTCTGTGTGTTCTATTCTGTACCAATGATCCATCTGTTTTTTTTTTGTTTTGTTTTGTTTTGTTTTTGGTAGATGGACATAACACAATGCATTTATTTTTATGTGGTGCTGAGAATCAAACCAGGGTCCTGCCCGTGCTAGGCGAGAGCTCTACCGCTGAGCCACAATCCCAGCCCTGATCCATCTGTTTTTATGCTAGTACCATGCAGTCTTTGTGACAGTAGTTCTGTAGTATAATTTGAAGTCGGGTATCATGATGCTTCCAGATTGCTCTGACTCTTTGTATTGCCTTTGGTAGTTAGAGGTCTTTTCAACAATATTAATTGTGCCTATTTGAGAATATGGGAAGGTCTTTGCATCTTTTGAGGTGTTCTTCAGTTTCTTTCTTCAATGTTTTATAGTTTTAATTGTAGGTCTTTTACTTCCTTGGTTAGATTTATTCCTACGTTTTTCTTTTTTTTTTTTTTTCTTTTGAGGCTTTAGTAAATGGAATTATTTTTATTATTTCTTTCTTGGCAGATTTGTTGGTTGGTATATAGAAAGGCTATTGATTTTTGTATGTTGGTTTCATAACCTGCTACTTTTTTTGAATTGGTTTGTTAAACTTCTCAGTATAGGATCATAATCTTTTGCAAAGAGTGATAATTTTATTTCTTCCTATTTTTATCCCTTTTATTTCCTTCTCTTGCTTAACTGCTCTGTCTAGAATTTCTAGCATGATATTAAGTAGGAATGGTAAGAATAGATGTCCTTGTCTTATTCTAGATTTAAGGAAATGCTTTCAGTTTATCCTGATTTACTATGGGGTTGCTTTGGGTTTTTTTGTACATAGCCTTTATGATATTGATTTGCATTATGTTAAACCAACCTTGCATCTCTGGGATGAAACCAACTTGGACATGATGTACAATCTTAGTATTTCATTGAATACAATTTTCTAATATTTTATTAAGGATTTTTGCATCTAAGCTTATCAGGGATATTGGTCTGGAGTATTCTTTCTTGGTGTGTCCTTATCTAACTTTGATGTGAGTGTGATACTGGCTTCATGGAATGAATATGGAAGGGTTGCATCTCTTTCTATTTCATGGAATAATTTGAGGAGCACTGGCATCAGTTCTTCTTTAAAGGTCTGGTAGAATTCAGCTGAGAATCCATCTGGTCCTAGGCTTCTTTTTGGAAGGCTTTTTATTACTGCTTCTATCTCACTGCTGGTTGTTGGTCTGTTAAGGTTTTTTACATTCTCCTGACTCAATTTTGGCAGATCATACATATCTAGAAATGTAGCCATTTCTTCTGGGTTTTCCAATTTATTGGAAAACTTATACTTTAAGTTTTCAAAAATAGTTTCTAATGATCCACTCGATTTCTGTGATGTCTATGGTGATGACTTCTTTTTCATCTCTAATTTTATTAGTTTGGGTCTTCTCTTTTTTTTTTTTTTTTTTTTCTGTTGGTTAGTTTGGCTAAGGGCTTAAAATCTTTTCTTTTCAAAAACCAACTCTTAGTTTCATTGATTCTTTGTATTGCTTTTTTATTCTCAATCTCATTGATTTCCTTCTACTAGTCTTAAAATTGGTTTGTTCTTTTCAGGGGCCTTGAGATGCATCATCTGTTTATTTGGAATCTTTCTGATTTATTTCTGTAGGCGCTCATAACCCATAAACTTTTCTCTTAGAACTACCTTTATTAAGCTGTATGCTCTTTAAACAAACCAAATACACGCGTCAAATAAATCTTGAATTATCATACCAAATTAATTTCAACCTATAAAACGAAAGATCCCTTTCTATTAGAAGGAACCATCTTTTAAGGGTAGGGGAAAAAAATATGATAAAGTCCACACACTCAAAATCAAAGCCCACTCACTGCCAGCAAGCAGGATGGTGAGGCAGAGTGCCCGAGGAGGAGTGCTCCAATAGCACATGTCACCTGCCTCTGGCTGAAGGCACAGCCCTCCCACCTTCCCTCTGGGTGGTTGGATGACCCCTCACCCCAGCAGCAGGCTCACCTCTCCTCTCGCTCTCGCTTTTGTTTCCGGGCATGACGATCCATCACACTGGTTTTGGTTCTTGTCTTCTTCCAAGAGTAATAAAATTTCACCAGACTTGCTATAGATTTATCAGGAAGCTAAATACAAAGAAGAATTGGTTTAGACTTAAAGCCAATCTTTAAAAACCCAAACATGTTTAGTTATATTTAACAAGGGACACTCACATATTCAGAAATGTCCTAAGACACAGCCCATTTTTCCGGTAAGGAAAAATAATTGACAAAATGCACTTTCAATGCAATGCATTTACAAATTACTGAAGCCTGTGAGTAGGCTTGGCCAATGAAAGATTGTGAAGTTAGACTAAGGTGAACCGTTTTTCACATAACCAATGTCCTTAGCACATCTTTTAGCTTAATTTTTTAATGTTCATTTTAACACGATTAATACAAATGTCAAGCAAGCTTTTAAATAGGAATCTACCAAATAACTTCTAAATGTAAAAGATATGCAAATATTCCCCACGCAGAAAAATAAGGACCCAGCTTGCTCCACCTCAATCACCAGAGATCCTTCTGTTGGTTTAACTTCTGAGATGGGAGGCAGCTGAGTTCCACCTGAGAGCTGGAAGTGCTAGGAACAGCCTCACTTCTGCAATGAAGCCAGACACCCACAGAGCATCACTAGGATGTTTCTGCCTCTGATGGCAGCTTGATTGAACATGGGGATATTTGTCTTGTAGGATGAGGCCCTAATCATTCATGTATACTCTTTGACAGGGGGTGAGGGGGTGTCAGTGGTCTCATCTACTTACCATTTGTTGGATTCTATGAAAAGTTTTCCCATGAAAACTAAAGGCTTGCTCAAATAAGACTTTATCTTCCACAGTCCACTCATCTGGGAAGGGGGTAAAGTTGGGCAAATCAGCCAATGATTTTTCAATATTATGCTTATGCCAAAAGAGCATTCCAAGAGCCTAGAAAAATGATACCAGTGAAATCTTAGACGGCACAAATGGAGTGAATGAAACACTAAAATGGAAGTCAGACTGGCAAAAGAAGAACATGTATGACTTTAAATCTAGACAAATACATGCTTGACTCATATATACTGCTAAGTAGAAGATACTGTCACACACCGCATTTCCCCCCACTTTTTTTTTCAATATTCAAAGATGTCTATAAAGTTTTCCCATGACTTCTACAAATACGAAACAAAAAAAATGAGACGCCAATGAGATATTCCTTATACTGTCTCAAAATTTAAAGACCAACTTGCCAGAGGGTATACAATAGATCATACAAAGGCCTTTTTGTGAGGGTGAAGAGGCAGGCAGGGGCAGGCTGGCATAAAAAGTTAGACTGTTATCCAATCTATAATTTACATACATTTTGATGACTTAGAAAAACAAAGCAATCATTTATGACAAGCCTTAGTAGTTTGGCAAATTTAACACACTTTGGAACTTTGGGTGTGGTGTGAACTCACTTAACTGTACCATGTGGGCCTTCTGAAGGTAACTAAAGGAAGGCCAGTTTCTGTTGGTTTTCAGCTGAACACTGCAGACTGCCCTAAAACAATGACAAGGTGGACTGATCTACATATAAAGGAAAGCACGCCAATGCAAAATATGGACTAATGTGTTTTCTGTAAAGTTTTAATAGAGCTGGAAAAGGGAATTCTCCTTCCTGGTTTGGAGTCCTCCTCATTAAAGGCAGAACCCATATATTCTAATTTCTGCAGTTAAAAACTTTCTCTGGTTATTTATTTTTCTCCTCTGAGTTCAACCACTGTTTGGCCTAACCTTGTACCCTGATAGGCTGAAAAACCAGGATAACCGGTTTTCTCCCTGAGGAGAGAAAACCCATTCTGCTTCTGCAGAGACACACCTATGCTGGAGACAGCACCAATGAAAGCCACCAGCTGCTCCATTATGTGCTTGCTGCATGTTAGTAAAACAAAGAGTTTCTGAATATTTCTTTTAATTACTGTTTTCCCAATCAGAGTTGCACCAAAGAAGGTTCAAAAAGGTCCAAGAAAATGTCCATGTTATTCCAGTCAGATCAAACAGAATGTTAGGAATTGAAGTGTAGGCCAACATTTCAAAACAATCCACCCTTCTGCACTAGGAGTTGAACTGCCAGGTTGGCCTGCGAGGCAAAGTCTTGTGCAGTCTCTGCATATTCCAGCATCTCTTCAAATCCCTGACACTCTTCATCATCTGGCTCACCACCTGAGAAGTGAGCTGCCCTTGCTATGAAATAAGGAGGCATCTCTCCAAATGCTGTGCCCAAGACCCCACATGTAGAACTTTCTGAGATGATTATCCACAAAGAGATGGCTCCTTCAGAGCACTCTTCATCTGGGCAAACCACCGGACCAGAATAGGTGGCTCAGGGAAATTAGCTGAGTTGTTCACAACTAATGTAACTGAACTATATGTGGGCTCAGAGAAAGCAAAAAGGTGTGCAGCTGTCCCAAGCCCAAGAGAAGACACAATTCATAAGCCTACTCAGTTGGCACACAAAAGGAACTGTCTCCACACATGGTACATGCTGTTGGTGTTTTCCTTCAAAATCATTCGCACCTATAAGCACAGCAGGCAGCAGTAAAAAAGACACAACAATGCTTTGACGGTGCCATGATTTCAAGGTCCATTCCTTCAAGATGATGCGTTTTTTTAAAAAAATCTTTTTTTAGTTGTAGATGGACATAATACCTTTATTTTATTTATTTATCTATTTTTAATATCTATGTTTTATTTATTTATTTTATGTGGTGCTGAGGATCGAACCCAGTGCCTCACACATGCTAGGTGAGCACTCTAGCATTGAGCTACAGCCCCAGCCCGAAGATGATGCATTTTCACAGAGAAAAATTCCACAAGGTAATGAGTGTCCATCACCACAGGACAATTTTCTGTCTTCCCAGTTCCTCCTCTTCACTGACTGAAGAGGAGTCTGTGAATTTTTTTTTTTTTTAAGAGAGAGAGAGTGAGAGAGAATTTTTTAATATTTATTTTTTAGTTTTCGGCGGACACAACATCTTTGTTTGTATGTGGTGCTGAGGATCGAACCCGGGCCGCACGCATGCCAGGCGAGCGTGCTACCGCTTGAGCCACATCCCCAGCCCGAGTCTGTGAAATTTTGATTATGTTGTTCCTTGCTCACTGTTACCCATCTAGTCACAATTTTTTTCATTATCTGCCATTTTACAGATCAGTAGTTCTCTGCATCTTAAAACCCTGGAAGTGGCTCCACTCCAAGTTTTTATTGTGATAAAATATACATACCATGAAATTTATCACTGTAACCACTTCTAAGTGTACAATGTCACTGAACACAACAACCATACTGTGGTACAACTATCCCCACCACCCATCTCCACAACTCTTCTCATTTGAAACTGAAACTCTACCATAACCCCTTGTCAATACCTCCTCCTCCAGCCCTAGCAACCACCATTCCACTTTCTGTCCATGTTGTTTTTGGGCTCTAGGCTCTCCTAAGGAGACTCATGCAGTGTGTGTCCTTTGGCAACTGGCTTATTTTCCATAGCATCCTGTCCTCAAGGTTCATCATACTATAGCATACTTCCTTTTTAAGGTTGCATAATACTCCGTTGTAAGTACAAACCATATTTTGCTTATTTGTTCACCAGTTGGGTATGTGGGCTGCTTCAATATTTTAGCTGCTGTGAATGGGTATATAGGTTTGAGATCCTGTTTCCAATTCTTTGTGTACATACCCGGCAGTGGAACTGCTAAATCACACAGTATTAATTTCCTTCCTCTCTCCTCCTCTCTTCTTCCCTCTCCCCACTTTCTCTTGATTCCAGGTGGTAGCTCTACCACAAACTTATAACCCCTGCCTTTTTGTTTGAGACCATGTCTGGCTCAGTTTCTGAGGTTGGCCTCAGCCTCTTGGGTCCCTGGAATGCCAGGATGTGCTACCACACCTGGCTGATGTCCCTTCATTCCCCCACCCACAGGCAGATCTAGTGGTAATGAACTCCTTTTTCTTATCTGTGAATGTCCTCACTCCTTCACATTTTTGAGGGACATTGTCTGACACAGGATCTTGGTTGACAAGTTTCTCTCTCAGAATGGTAAATGCATTCATTAGCCCCTGTCTCTGGGACTGCAGAGTTTCTGAGGAGAAAAATGATTGTTTTGCAGTCCTGCGCACCTGCCAGGTGGCTGCCCCCTTGCTACTTTCACCTTTGTCTTTGAGTTTCATGAGCAGGAGTTTGTCTTATCTGACTTCTCAGTTGCTCTGATATTTATATTCATGACTTCCAGCAGCTTTGTAAAGTTTGGGCCATGATTTCATCAACAATTCTGTCCTCAGTGCTTTCTCTTCATCTCCTGAACACCCAGGTACTTAGGTGGCTCTTCTTGATGATGGCCTCAGGGCCCTTGGGTTCTGTTCACCCTTCTTAAACCTTTTTTCTTTTCAAACTCAATTCATTTAAATTGTTCTATCTTGAAATTAACTGATTTTTCAGCCTGCTCAAAATCTTTGAATCCTTCAAGTGAATTCATCATTTCAGTTATGATAATTTTTAGCTCCAGATTTCTTCTTAAATTTCATTTTAGGTTTTTATCTTCATTAACATTTCCATTTTGTTCTCACATCATTTTCTTATCTTTCTTTCTATCTATCTATCTATCTATCTATTTGTTGTTGCTGCTGTTTGTTTTTACTGGTATTGGGGATTGAACCCAGGTGCATTTTACCACTGAGCCACATTCCCAGCCCCCTCCCTTTCTTTTAAAATCTTTTTTTTAGTTGTCGGTGGACACAATACCTTTATTTTATTTATTTCTTTTTAATTAGTGCTGAGGATTTAACTCAGTGCCTCACCGTGCTAGGCAAGTGCCCAACCACTGGGCTACAGCCCCCGCACCTTTTAACCCTTTTTATGTTTTTCATTTTGAGACAGGGTCCCACTAGATTGCTGAGGCTGGTTTTTGCATTCGATCCGTCTGCCTCAGCCTCCCGAGCCACTGGGATTACAGGTGTACACCACCTTGCCCAGGCCCTTATTGCAATTCTAAAGTGAAAATGATCATGCTAAACGCTCATTTTGGGAGAAGTGAGGGATTCTGAAAATTGAACCCAAGGTACTCTACCACGGAGCTACAGCCCCAGCCTGTTTTATCTTTTGAGACAGGGTCTCACTAAATTGCTGAGGCTGGCCTGGAACTTGCTATCGTCCTACCTCCTGAGTAGCTGGGGTTACAGGTGTGGGCCCCACACCTGGCTCTAATGTGACTTTTCTAAAAATACCTTTAATTAATTAAAAGTAATGCCAAACCTAAAGAAAAATGTATAATTCTGCATACCCTAAACTCATGGTGCCTTTGATCGTTAGTATAAATGGGAAGTGCTAGTAGTTTACAGGCAGTAAGAGCCAGGTCAATGCCATGGGAAGCACTGACCCCAATTAATATGTTTAAAACAGTAATTAGATGTAAGAATAAGACAAGATTACCATTACACTTTTGTAGAAAAACACTTTTTACCAATATTCTAAATGATATCAAGGGTTTATAACCTGAGAGTGACTCCCACCAACAAATATAAAACACTATGGGTTTGTGTGTGGCATCAGAAGTCTGAAAACAACATCTCAGATACAGAAGAATGACATAATCCAAGGAGAAAATGCTGCGCCCCAGCAATGATCCCCCTATTGACCAGGTGGTAACCACTGCCCCAAGGCTACAGACCTGCAGAAGTGCACAGCCTGTACAGCCACCTCCAAACCAAAGACTCTGCGTTAATCCTCACCTGGGATAGGAGAAAGCAGCCTGAGTCTGTGGCGTTGACCACTGCCAGTGAAGCAGCGCTGTTACTGAGCACAGAGAAGGCCTCCTGATGGAGTGGCCTCAGAAACTACTTTCAACAACAGCAAGGAAAACACGCATACCTGCTCCATGTTGTACCCATGCTTCTCCTTGGCGATGGCAATGTACTCGTCCACTGCAAGACAGGAGGAGAGACAGTAAGCAGATAGAAGGACGGCACAGTCCAGTCCCCCAGACTGACAGATCTATGCCAGGCCTGTCACACTTAAGATGGAACACTTGAGCAGATATTAAAAAAGCAAAATCACATAGTATGATCCCACTGCAGGCCCTGTAGATATAAATCCCATGGAGAAATGTCAGAATGAACACACTCAAGTATTAACCAGCAGCTACCTCCAGGTGGTAAGCATTATCTGTTCTTTTGGAACTACTCAAATTTTCTAAAACAAGAAGATAATGCTCTGGAACTTTGAAAACCACTGAGCAGTAAAAAGAAATATAAAACGGAAGTTCACTTTAATCTCACCTGAGGTTAAATAATCAGCAAAGGATGTTTTAAAAAGTCAAAGAGATAAATGACAAGACCTAATGCCCAGTATTTACATCCAAATATTCCAAAACAAGATGGCAACTGCTAGCTTCTGTGGAAACACTCAACCCCCAGGAGAAGGAGAAGCATCCTCCTCTCCTTAGGACTTTCTAATCCTTCTTCCTAGGTATGCCAGAAAAATAACATTACTGCCTAAAGTCATGAATGACTTTCCTTCATGAATTATAAGAAAAACACAAGCTTAAAAAGTAATAAAGAAGAGCTGGGGTTGTGGCTCAGAGGTAGAGTGCTCGTCTAGCATGCATGTGGCACTGGGTTCAATCCTCAGCACCACATAAAAATAAAGATATTGCGTTCATCTATAACTAAAAAAATATATATTAAAAAAGTAATAAAGAAGCACAGAACAGCATGAAATACAATAGTAAAATTCCTTCCATTCCCTATCTCCTCTTGCCCCAAAATCTCATGCTCCAGAGGCAATGACAACAGTAAAAAGAGGCTCCCAATAGTTCCCTTGCCCATGGACACAAGAGACCTTGTCAATCAGACATCTCAATCCCAATATTCACATACAAGTACAACACAACCACATTCCTAACTGTGGTGAAACAGGCAACCAATTTAGCAAAAAGAGATCTAGTCGGAAAAAGAATTCAAACTCTTTTGTTAGCATGTATTCTAATACTTGGAGGAAATTTTTTTTCGTTAACGAAGAAAAAAGAAAGAAAAGAAAAAAAATCAACTTAATTCAAGCAGCAATACCTATAATGCAAACTCAAATTAATATTAACTTCAATATTAAGGCTCTAATTTTTTATATTTTATATTTAAAATTCAAACTTGATAGTAACTTCACTAAAATATAGTTAAGATTCTATTTACCAGAATTTCAGCAAATAAATCACTGGTTTTCCAGGGGTGGAGGTAGAGGAGGTGTGTGAAGGGTACATTTCAAGGGATATTCCTTGCTTTCTAATTTTCGATGGGGTTGGTTATTCCAGGCAGTCACATGACCTTTAAGTAGATCAATGTGCACGGGCTGGGGGCTGGGGCTCAGTGGTAGAGCACTTGCCTCACATGTGTGAGGCAGTGAGTTCCATCCGACACCACATAAAAATAAATAATGAATGAATGAATGTATATCTATATAAAATCTATATCTATATAAAAAGTGCACAGGCTGAGGGAGCCATGCAGCATCTGTCCTGCTGGAACCAGGCACAGGTGTCTGCTGAAGAGTCCATTCTGTTCCTCAGCAACAGGGCTTTCACGGAGCCCACCCATTGTCTCTGACCAGATTTAGCTAAAAATTGCAAGGGAAAAACAAACATTCTTGGATGCCACTCCATTGTCATCTGCCCTTTTGTATTTTAGTACAACCACTCCCTGGTGGTACAAAGAGTACAAGGTACCAACCAAGCTGCAGCAACTCAGGCTGCCTGTCACACTTGCAGTAATATTAAAAAACAGGTGCACTTACTAAGGTGGCCTTTTAAATCATGCTGCTTTCAGATGCGCTTCAAGTCCACTGTAAGAATTCGAATATAAAGGAAAGAAGGAGGGCTGAGGCTGTGGCTCAGCAGTAGAGTGCTCGCCTAGCACATTCGAGGCCCTGGGTTCGATCCTCAACACCACATAAAAATAAATAAAATAAAGGTATTGTGTCCAACCAACTACAACTAAAAAATAAATATTAAAAAAATATATATAAAAAAGTAAAGGGAAGAAGGAAAGAACTCTTCCACAGCTCCTTAAAGGAAGCCATTTGGTGGTACCAAGAGGGACTCCCAGACTGTGATGGGACTTGGCTAATGCTATCAGAGAATACATTATCAACAGTGTCCATCAAAGGGTGACAACCTGTGCTGAGTGAATGCTGGGGGGTGTTGTGCTACTCCATGTTTTGGCTTCCTCCAGCAAAGTAAAGCCAGCAAGGTCAGGCTGAGTGAGACCCGAACCCAGCTGTCCCTGAGCTCATCCAGCAGAGCCTGGCCCACAGGAAGTGCTGATCTAATGACTGTGATCCCTTCACCACTTTCCTGACCGTCCCAGTGATGAATTAAAGGGACAGAAGGCTATTGTTTCTGACTAAGCTCCTGCACTGGGTCCCAAAAAGACCAGGCTAAAAACCAACATCAAGTCCCACACGCTAATGTTCCATGTCAACCACCTAAAGCTAAGGTTTATGTGAACTTTCAGTTCATCAGGATTAAAGAGATAACAGCAAAAATTCCCAAATAGGCCAGTTTCAATGGGCATGATAATGAAGCTCCCTAGCTTTAATTGTTACACTTTTGTAACCTGAAATAACCTGAACTTAACTAGCCAATTCCTTTCTTATTGTGCTGTCTCCCAATACCACAGAGAAAAGAATCCACTTTTTGTTCTTTTGTTTCTGCCTCATTCCCATCATGCTAACCTCTTTTGCCAGGTTGGCACACTTAGTCTGTGGAATGAAGTATGGTACAATTCTAAAGTCAAAAATAAAGCCAATCAAACACTAAGGATATGTATGAAGACACAAATGGTGTGAACATACTTTCGATACAACCAGACATATGAAAAATTGTGCTCTATATGAATTGTAATGCATTCTGCTGTCATATATTACAAATTAGAATAAAAAAATTTAAAATTAAAAAAATAAGATGGCAAAAACATGTCTTAAAATAAACAAAATAATTAAAAATAAAATAAAATAAAGCCCAATCAAGATCCCTAACTGAATTTCTGTAAGTTTAGGTTTTCACACCAGGAATTACCTCTCACAAGTAAAGCTGGGCTGTCACCTAACGGGGAAAACCACACTACAGCAAGCCTTGCTGCCCCCTCTCCTCTGATTGCTCTGGGTCAGAGTAAACTCTGCATAGACACTGCTGCCATCAGACAGGATGTTTCCCACGTCCCTCGGGCTCCACCTGCTCCTCAGCTTTCCGCCTCCTTGATGATCAGAGGGACATGGCACCTACCACTCACCTGCTCCTTCACAGACAGGAACAGCTGCTGCTGGTCGTTATGAAAATGGAAGATGCTCATTTTTAAAACCTCCCACGTGGCCTCCCTAAGTAAAGCAGAAATGAGCTTTCAACCTAAAAAAAATTAAATCTGCTCCCAGCTGCCCTCAAAATACAAAGGATGACTGATGCTTATGGGGGATGGAGAAGAGAGGAACTGGGAAGATGAGGCAGGAAAATGCAAGCTGCATGGCAAATGCTCGCAGACAAGAAAATGGACCCTGAAGAGATGGAGGTCCCGTCTCTGAAAGCGAGCATCTTGATGCTGCCCTGCCCCTAGGAGGTCAACCAGAGTTCGTCCCAATCTGGGAGTGAGGTGCCATTGTGGGCAGAGCCTCAGGAGGGAGAGGTCAAACTATGTTGCTCAGGCTGGTTCCCAAGCTCCTGAACTCAAGCCAACCTCCTGCCTCAGCCTCCCAAATAGCTGAGACTAAACACATGCCACCCCAACCAGCTCTGTGGCTTTTTTGAAGAGACAAGAGCTTACCATTCATTATGTACCATTATGGCAAACACATGTGAATGAGTTTTTTTTATAACATCACTTAAATGCAGAAAAATCTCACTTATCAAGAAAATGCATAAATTCCTAAAACCCAGTCAAATATTATTGAACTGTACTTAATATGACTGCAGCACTATATCACACGAAGGCCAAAATGCAAACGCAAAACCAATCTGATTTCCTGCTGTAGCCTGAGACCACATGCAGGGGACAGAAAAGAACATAAATATATGAAGAAACAGTGCAGACGTCTGATGACATAGGGGCACCAGATAACTAGTCAATAAGGACTGATGATGACAACTCAAGGATAGCCCCCAGTGACCTGGGAGGCTGAGGCAGGAGGAGCACAAGGTCAAGGCCAGCCTGGGCAACTCAGCTAGGCCCTATCTCAAAAAATAAAAGGGGGTTGGGGGTGTGTCTCATTGGTATAGCACCCCTGCACTCAACCCTCAGTTCTGAGGGGAGTGGAGGAGCTTCAACAGCTACATGGATTACATAAAAACCATCGTATACCAAGCACAATGGCTCATGCCTGTAATCTCAGAGGCCTGGTACCAAAAAACAAAACACACCTGAGAGTTACTCTGTGCCAGCCAGTGTTCTAAGCTCTTGACAAGGATTATTATTATTGGTGCTAGGAATTGAGCCCAGGGGTGCTTAATCACTGAGCAATATCCCCAGCCCTTTTTTATTTTGAGACAACATCTCACCAAGTTACTTAGGCTGGCTTTGAACTTGTGGTGTTCCTGCCCCATCCTCCTGAGCTGCTGGGATTACAGGTAAGCACCACTGTGCCCAGGACAAGAATAATCTTTTTAATCCTCTGTGATAATTCTATTATCACTCTCACTCACAAATGAAGAAACTGAGGTTCAGAGATGTTAAATACCTTGGTCAGTCACACACGGCTGATAAATGACAGAAACAGACTTATACACAGTTGGAGTGTCTGATCCCAGAATGTGTGGCCTTAACCCTCCATATGTAATCCACTCACTTGAGGAAAGCAGACAAAGGGAGAAGGCTCTTCAGATAAGGACTGTCTCCAAGGGAAAGGGAACTAATAAGCAAGGCTGACCAACACACTCTTATCTAGTAATTGGAGCTAAGAAAGTCAAACTGTAGTTGAAGTGTCCAAGTGATACATGCCTGCAATCCCAGGGACTTGGGCTAAGGAAGGAGTATCACAAATTTGAGGCCAGCCTCAGCAACTTAGCAAGACCGTGTCTCAGAATAAAAAATAAAAAGGGCTGGGGATGTGGTTCAGTGGTAAAGTGCCCCTGAGTTCAATCTCCTGTACTTAAAAAAAAAAAAAAAAAAAAAAGCTGTGGTTGAAGTAATGGAAACTGAGAATAAAAAACAGATGGATCCTCCTGCTAAGCTTTATTTGCTTCTATATTATGAATTAATCCAAACCAGACGACCTTATTATCACTGGCAAGAGTCTCAATTCAACAGCAAAAGGGAAAGAATGCAGATGAAAACTTCCATAGTAACCTTAATTTACCCTTCCCTCTCCCAGATACTGCAGAGACTCAGAACACCTTGTGATCTTGCAGATTCTATGCAGAGAAATAGGATGACACCATAGGGTGGGCCAAGGACAGAGCTTATAGCCTTAATAGAGCTGCTTAAAAAGCTACTATCGTAACATTTGCAGTAGCATGACATATGGCAAAGGAAACATGACTACAATTCCTCTCAAACTCAAACTGAGTACGCCAAAAAAATTTTAAATATAACAAATACCATGACATATCCTTTTGTTATTAACATAAGGAATGAGTTATCACTTCAACTCACTGACAATCAGAGCTCCTTAAATCATGTGAGGCAATTCTGCCACCTGGTGGGCATGGACATTACTGCATTTAACATTCTAATGCTCCCACTGGCTGTCTTTAGAGAAGAGGGCACAAGACACAAACTATAGTCTGTCAGAGCATGTAACCAACACATCCTTCCAAGTCATGAATAAAATGCATATTCTTTATGGAGATGCTATTTCCCTACTGTAGTTTTTAAAAAGATTCATTTTATAGAATTCAATTTATAGAAAATTCACTTTATATATTCACTAAGTAAACACAAATCCTACCCCAGTAAACACAAAATCCTACTCAGTCTCACAGACAACCTATTTGACCAATACTATGGCTACTTCCTGATTGCTATGTCCTGAGTTGCTCTTCTTCACCACACCCTTCCATCATGATGTTTGTTCTGCCTCACTTCCGGTTTACAGACTGACACCTCTGAAACTTTAGTTGAGGCCACTGGACACCTTCACCAGAAGCTAGACAGATGCCAGCACCAGTTTTTTTTTTTTATTTCCCAGCCTCCAGAACTTGAGCCAAAAGAAACCTCTATTATATTTATTAATTACCCAGTCCCAGATGTTCTGTTCAAGCAACAGGAAATGGACTAAGATATTCTCTATACATATACCAATGACTATAACAGGGACCTTTATCCTCAAATTAAAAGCAGTTTTGGGGCTGGGGATGTGGCTCAAGCGGTAGCACGCTTGCCTGGCATGTGTGCAGCCCAGGTTCGACCCTCAGCACCACATACAAACAAAGATGTTGTGTCCACCGAAAACTAAAATATAAATATTAAAAAAAATTCTCTTAAAAAAAAAACAGTTTTAATAAGCCACAATACATCATGATCACGTGGGTAGTTCAGAATCCTAAGTTAGACTGGGCTCACATGGATGGAGTCTCAGTTAAAAGTTTTGGGGCTACCTTCCTGTGTCCTTTCACAGTCATTACCTTGTCTTCAAGAAGTGCTGAATATTGAACCCAGGGCACGCTAAACATAGGATCTACCACTGAGTTACACTCTCTAGCAGATCAGTAATATTTTAAATTATATAACACAAGATACATAAAAATATTATATACATCTAATTTATAGAACATAATAAGGCTGGGTGTGGTTGCCTATACATCTAGCAATTTAGTAGGCTGAGTCAGGAGGGTCACAAGTTAATCATACCCTGACTTAAAAAAAAAAAAAAAAAAAAAAAAAGGACTGGAGATGCAGCTCAGTGGTAGAGCACCCCTGGATTCAATCCCCAGTACTTCAAATTCATGATGATGATTATATAAAACCCTTATTCAATTGTAAAAAGTAAAACACAACCAATACCGTGCATGGTAGATAGAAGCTGCATACGTAGCTCCTCATTCCTACCTCTGACTTCTTCCACAGAGGGAGCCCAAGCCTATTACTTTGCACTTGTCAGATCTCTGATGATGTGAATTGTTCACCTGATGTCCTGGTGTGGGCAGCCAGCAGGCATGCTACTTAGGCTGGATGCGGTGAAGTTCTGAGGCACTGCATCGCACTGTGTGCAGCAGGTTTTAAAAGGACTTGTTTCTCCTTTCAGCTTTATACTGCTAGGATGGGCACTGTGGTGTGTTCTTCATTTTTATGGCAGTATAGTGTTCTGTGCTACAGCACAGTATTCTGCTGTATAGTTTTTGTTGTTAAAGCTGCTTCTTTGAATATTAAATATATGTGAATAGATACCCTACTCAACCATGCACACTGGAGTTCAACTTCTGGCATCTATTCCTATCCAAACTCCACCTCTGCATTCTCCCTCCATCCAGGTTCAACTTGTATCACTGAATCATTTCTGTCTACCTTCATCTCTACAATTCAGTTTTCTCATTAGTATGAGAGTACATGATCATTAATGATCTTACAGGTTAATATTTTATGAATAATTCTTAAAATTTTTAAATGTTGAATGTGAATGCTTTTATAGATGCTGTCATTGCAATTTTTCCCCAGGGCTATGGTGTTTATCTCACTGTTAGAGCACTTGCCTACATGTTCACATGTGTGTGTACATACACACACACACACACACACATACACATACACAAAGGCCTCAATAACAGCAGGGTAAGAGCAGTCTAGTCTTTGCTCCAGTTTTCACTCATCTGTGTACACATCCTGAAAGACACATGTATCTCTCATATCAATAAAACCAACAGTCACTAGAATGCCATTTAGTCTTCTTGGACAAACTGAATAATATATATCTTCCTCTTTTAAAATTCCCATAGCAAACACACAGAATGAAGTGTGTACAGGGACATACCATCCACTTTACCTCTTCCATATCAAATCAACTAACTTGACTTGTCCCTAAGCAGGCAATTGTATTCTCAAAATAATCTCACTTGCCCCCATCTATATGTAGCTTTGTACAATGTGAACTGATGGTCCAAACTATGGTCTGTGTTTCCTAGCACCGACAGGAAAAGGAAAAAGAAGAGGACACTTTCTCAGAGTAATGTAGGGACTAAAATAAACACACATAAAGAACTATTAGCTTAATTCCTTTGTAAACGTTAGCAAGACTCAACCAGAAGCAGTGGTGCAGTTTATAACCACAGGATTAAATAGCTGAGCAGGAGAGATGAAGCCCAGTTCAACTCCCTCCAAGTTTTGTTCCAACTCAGCAGTTCCCAATCCTGACTCATCAGAATTACCTGTCAAACCTCCTTCATGAGCTGGTCTTGGGGACCCACCTTACAGTGCACACCTGCATGCCACAGGTCGCCTGACAACAGAGATGTGTCCTCAGAAAGCCATCATTAGGCAATTCAATTCTGCAAACATCAGAGTCTATGTTCCCACACTGAAGCACCATGATGTCCTAGACAACACAGTCTTCTGGCGCTCCCATCGTCGATGAGTCTGATGCTTACTGAAACACTCTCGTGTGGTATACACACATTCATATGTGCACAGACATACAGGTGGACTTCCTGCAAATATATGGTGTTCAAAAAATACCATGCATTATTTTGGTGAATTTTCATAAATGAGCACACCCAGCTCAAGAAAGGACACACTTGAGGTGTTCTGTACTTTTTTTTTTTTAATGTTCCCAATGTTGTTATGATGGGCAAGTAAATCAGAGCACAACATTTAAGAGTACAGGGTATTGGTTTGCAGCTTTATTTTTGAATTATTTTTTTTAATGGTACTAGGGATGAAACTCAGGGGTGCTCTACCACTGAACTGCATCCTCAGACCCCTTCCCCACACCTTTTTTTTTTTTTTTTTAATTTTGAGAAAGGGTGGTCTTGCTAAGTTGCTGAAGCTGGCCTCCTCCTGACTTACCCTCCCGAGTTTCTGGGATTACAGGAGTGTGTCACTGCATCCAGCTCAACACTCCACATTTTAATATAATAAAAATAATATTTTGAGGGGCTGGGGATGTGGTTCAAGTGGTACCATGCTCATGTGGCGTGAGTGAGGCACTGGATTTGATCCTCAGCACCACATAAAGATATTGTATCCATCTAAAACTAAAAAATAAATATTATTTTAAATAATAATAATCTCAAGTCACACATGGTAGTGTTTTAATTCCCAGCTTCTTAGGAGGCTGTGGCAAAAGACTCACTTGACACCAGAAATTGGTAGGCCAGCCTGGGCAGAGTGAGAATCTAAATAAAAAATAAAAACACAATGAAACAAACAAAAATTCCCACATCTCAACAAGCACAGAACTTTAAAGTTCTGACAATAAAAAGATTATGAAAGGGCTGGGGTTGTAACTCAGTGGCTTGCCTAGCATGTGTGAGGCACTGGGTTCAATCTTCAGCATCACATAAAAATAAATAAAGGTACTGTGTCCATCTACAACCAAAACATTCTTTTTTTTTAAAAAAGGTCATGAAGATATCAAAAATCACAGAAACAGGAAGAAATGTGGTTTTTGTTATTACTACATAAAATGAGGTTTTTTTACTTTATTTTTATTATTATTTTATTATTATTATTATTATTATTATTATTATTATTATTATTTACTTTATTATTATTATTTTTACTTTATTATTACTATTTTTTGCAGTGCTGGGAATCAAACCCAGATAAACATATGCTATACATATGAGCTATGTATGCCTTTAACCCCTTGCTTTATGAATTCCCAATCACTCGAAACTTTTTCCTTTCAGTGCTCTCTTTAGAAAGTACTGTCTTCAAGCCCCACCTCTTGCTGAGGGGTTTCGGGCAGAGGAGAAAAGGGATGGTCAGAAGGTGGACAGATAGCTCTACAATCTGGAGAGTATGCACGCCGCATTTCTGGGGCATGTGTCTTCCACCTTCCACAGAGTAGGGGTCCTAAAGGCCATTCAAGCAGTTGAGGGGAAAAAAAGAGGCTTCTGTCACAGGAAGCTGTCGCACACACTTCACAGGAGTCACTTCCCCTGCAGGAACCAGCTCCTCAGTCCTGAGAGGCAAGTAAAGCCGTGAGGACAGTGAGCCTGTGTGCTGTGGGGAGGGGCTTCCATTGCGCCTCCAACAGTTTCATGCCTGAAACTTGTGGGCTTCTTCATCCAGTAAAGAACCCTTCATGGAAGCAACAGAAACAGCTTCTTTCATACATTCCAAAGTAGGCAGTAGCAGGGTGACATTTTTAAATGAGCAAATGTTTTATACTGAATTATTTTTCCAATGACTCAACAAATCAGAATTTCTGTGTGCCTAGTGCTACCCCTACAGCAATGACTGGATCATGTGTGCAATTCTGAACTCTTACAGTTGGACAAACACATAATTACACAGATAATTAATTCTAATTGTCATAAATGCCAGAGAAAAAGAACCATGAATGCACTTAGCTGGAAACTCTGACCTGCAGTCAAGGAGACTTGCTTGTCTACTGGGGAAGGACACAATACATTTTAGCTTACTCATGTGTTATTTATAGTAAGGAACAACAAAATCTAAATGTTCACAAATGGGACATGGCTACTGGGTGAAATGGTGTAAGCGTGTCATCTCAGCAATTCAGGAGACTAAGGCAGAAGAAGCACAAGTTCAAGGCCAACCTGGGCAACTTAGTGAGACCCTGCCTCAAAAAATAAAATTTTAAAAAAGGCTAAGGGGCTGGGATTGTGGCTCAGCGGTAGAACGCTTGTCTAGCACGGGTGGGACCTAGGTTTGATCCTCAGCACCACATAAAAATAAAGGCATTGTGTTGTGTCCATCTACACCTAAAAAATAAATATTAAAAAAATATATATTAAAAAAAAAGGCTGAGGTGCAGCTCAGGGGTTGGAGCACTTGTCTAACACAAGTGAGGCCCGGGGTTCCATTCCCAGCACCACATGCACACACACTGGGACATGCTTAGGTAAATCCACATTTCAGTTTATTTTTTAATCACAGGAAAAACTGCAGTTTTAAAACTTTTATGTGCAGTATGATAACATTTGTGCTTACAACCAGAGTTCATGGAAGCATACACTAGTCATAGCCATACTGGGGGAGGGACAGGTGTTGAACATGTGCTTTTAGTGTTAAGAGAGGCACATGGGTTGGGCCCCCAGAAACTCTCAAACGAAAAAAATATCCATGACTAGGGGAAGTATATATGCCATTCTTAACATTAAAACAAACTTGATGTACATATATAATTTTTTCTGAAGCATTTGAGAGTTATTTTTATACATTCTAGTCAAATATTGAGCATGTCTTTTCCAAGTATGTATATTCTTACATAATCACAAAATAGTAAATGAAATACTACAACAATAATCTGTGTCCATATTCCAATTCAGCTAGCTGAACCCAAAATGTGCTTTATATCTGCTGAAGAATTTTAAAGTAAATCTCAAGAGCTGGGGATACAGCTCAGAGTACCTTTCTAGCATGCATGAGGCCCTGGATTCAATCCCCAGTATCAAATAAATAAATAAATAAATAGTAAATCCCAGTTATTCATTTCATTGCTACAAATACCAATCTAAATGTCTATTCAATGTGAACGTATTTTACATAACCATAAGGCCTTCATCACACCTAATAAAAAGTAGCAAAATTCCTGGATAAGAGAAACAATGTGATACTCACAAGATGTCTAAAACCCAACCGCAGTAATAAGAAGTAAAGAGGACACCAGCAAATAAAAGTTGCATCTTACTGTGGCAAGAGGATAAACCCGTCCGATCACTTTGGGAAGTTATCTGGCACTGATCTCTCAGAGTCCAGCATCTACATTCCAGATGGGACCAAGAAATAGGTCAAAGAACGCTCCTGTAGTAATATCTGCAGCAGTTAAAACTTATAACCAAATGTCCACTGCCAACAGGAAGAAGAGAGAAATCATAACTGAAGAGCTGAGACTCAAGCACAAGAGGGCAAAGGCTGATGAGCGAGGGAGTGAGGACAGCATAACCAAGTAACCCTGAGATGCCCCGAGCTTCCATGCACAGGGGCACTCGGCTCTGTCTGCTGGTAGCCCATCCCATTTTAGCTAATTCTAGAGCACCTAACAGAAAGTAGAAATGATGAAAATAATTTTCACACACAAAAAAAATCATTTTACTCACAAGTCCCAATCTTTTTTTACAGAATGCTGAAAACTAGGTGGTATAGGCTTATCCTCAGAGGTAGTCAGAGGTAGGACAGGTGAGAGCTGTTGTGATACACCTGTGTCAGAACACAGTGAATCTGTCACCTCCTGGGGCTGCGTCCCCTTGGACCGTAGGCCACATTTGAACTGGCCCATCAGACTGCCCATGTATTCCTCTAGTGCCTATTGGTGCTCAGCACGTAAGCGGTCACTCAAATGTTTACTGAGTAAATAAATGCTGACCATGAGGTAAGTGGCAATGAAGAAAACAGAGGATTCCAGATGAGCCAAGCTGCACAGAAAATAGCCCTGTACTTGAAAATCTCTATCCCAAGGAAACTCCAAGCTCCTACCCTCTCTTCTTTCACCGGACTACAACGTATGGTACATCCAATGTGTGCCAAGAGGTCTGACAGAGCTAACAGACATGCCAAGTTCCTCCACTCAGTTTTCCACTATATGGAGAGACACAAAATAAATAATATTTTAGAGGAAGGTGATAATAAGAGGAAGGAAGCAAATAGGGCAAAGACACTAAATGGTTCCTATTTTACTATGTGGTCAGAGAAAGCCTCTTTGACACAGCAACACCACAGTGGTGACAGCAGGAACCGTCAGCACAAGCTGTGTGGACACTGGGAGCTGAGCATTCCAGACAGAGGACACTAAGGAGGACACCAGTGAGCTCCTGAAGCAGAACAGAAGTCAGGCTAGCAGGGCCTGTTGCAACTACCAGGTTCTGGAGTGATTTACAGGGAACTGCAAAGCCCAAGGATATTCTGAACACAGGCTGCTCTCTGTTCAAAATATAGCTGGCAAACATTTATTTACCACACACATCTACGTGAAAATACAGAATGTAAGTGTGCACATGAGTATATAAATTCTCAACTTTCATATAATACATAGAACTAAAACTGTGCTGATGTCAAATGTTCATAACGTAGGAATGGCTTGATATGTGCTGCAGGTATAGGAAGGGTTCCTATTACATAAAGCTAAAACTTATTTTAAAATCCCTAATATATATCTTACATGTATGTGTTAACTTTTCCTTAACCATTAATAGCCTGCTTTTAAAAAAAAAATCATCCAGTTTGACTATCTCTAGTAAAGATAATGATTTCTGTTTTTATCCTTTGACACTGAGATCCATGCTCCTTACCCTTGTACCAGATTTTACTCATTTTTCTAATTTTTTAAAATGCCGTCTAACACTTAAATAACTGCACACTCACTTACTATATATATCTTATAAAATACATAATGCATAAGTAAGCAGGACAATCTATTTGTGGGGACTTCCAATGGCCAAATGCTGCCTTGCTAACATCAGACCCAGGCAGCAGCAGGCCCTCCTGGGAAGTGTGCTCCTTCAGGAGGTAACCATCTACAGGGACCTCAGCGCAGGGTCTTCCCCACTAGCTCTAACACACCTCTTTCAAATTCCACTTTTTAAAACAATCAAATATCAGCCAGGTGCAGTGGGCACACCTGTAATCCCAGTGGCTCTGGAGGCTGAGGCAAGAGGATCTTGAGTTCAAAGCCAACCTAAGCAAAAGTGAGGCGCAAAGCAACTCAGTGAGACCCTGTCTCTAAATAAAATACAAAAACAGGGCTGGGATGTGGCTCAGTGGTCGAGTGCCCCTGAGTTCAATAAATAAATCAAATTTCAAATCATCCTCAGATTACTCCCTTTCTTAGCCCATCCTTTTCTCTAAGAAGGCCCCACCTCACCCCAGGCCACACATCTGCTGTATACTTGATCATACTTGCTTTGATAAGCTTTGCTTTCCCCAAGACAGTAAAAGAAACCAAACTGGACCTAAGATGCTGCCTAACTACACATTTCAAAGCTGAGAATTGACTAGTAAAAACAGAACAAAGCTGGGCACAGTCGCCCAGGCCTTATAATCCCAGCAGCTCAGGAGCCTGAGGCAGGAGGACTGTGAGTTCAAACCCAGACTCCTCTACTTAATTAGGCCCTAAGCAAATCAGAGAGACTCTATCTCTAAATTTAAAACAAAACTAAACAAAAGAAAAAACAGGCAGGGGGACTATTTTTGTTTTGTTTACAAAACAAAACAACAACAACAAAAAACCCCACACAGCACAATAGCTAAACTGTGGAACCAACCTAGATGTCCTTCAATTGTTGAAAGAATTTTTTAAAATGTGGTATATATACACAATGGAATACTATTCAGCATTAAAAGAGAATAAAATCATGGCATATGCAGGTAAATGCATGGAGTTGGAGAATATAATACTAAGTTAGTCAATCCCCAAAATAGCCAACCCCAAAACCAAATGCCGAATGTTTTCTCTGAATAAAAGGATGCTGATTCATAATGGGGTGGGGTGGGCTGGGATTGTGGCTGGGCTGGGATTGTAGCTCAGAGGTAGAGCGCTCACCTAGCATGGGCGGGACCTGGGTTCGATCCTCAGCACCACATAAAAAATAAAGACATTGTGGGAAAAAAATTATATCCTTAAAAAAAAAAGAAACAGGGCTGGGGATGTGGCTCAAGCGGTAGCGCGCTCGCCTGGCATGCGTGCAGCCCGGGTTCGATCCTCAGCACCACATACCAACAAAGATGTTGTGTCTGCCGAGAACTAAAAAATAAATATTAAAAATTCTCTCTCTCCTCTCTCACTCTCTCTTTAAAAAAAAAAAAAAAGAAAGAAACATAATGGGGTGGGGTGGGGTGGGGGAACATGAGAGGATTGGGTGAGTTCTGGATAGAGCAAAGGGGAGGGAGGGGGCATGGGGGTAGGAAAAAAGGTGGAATGAGATGGACATCATTACCCTAAGTACATGTATGAAGACCCGAATGGTATGAGTCTAATTTGTGTTCAACCAGAGAGATGAAAAATTGTGCTCTATATGTATAATATGAATTGTAATGTATTCATTACTGTCATATATAACAAATTAGAATTTTAAAAAACCCACACAGAACAAAAAGCCAGGTGCAGATGTACACATCCATAATTCTACTGACTCAGGAGGGTGAGGCAGGAGGATCCAAAGTTCCAGACCAGCCTGGGCATGACCCACATCTCAAATAAAATTTAAAATAGGGTTGGAGATGCAGCTTTGTGGTTCTGAGCAGCCCTGGTTTCAATCCCCAGTATTGCAAAACAAATAACAAAACTCTTCTGCAAGTTCTTGGTACTAATATGTCCACTAGGGTTTTGCTAATCTTCAGCTGCTCCACTATACAAAGTCCATCAGCTGAGCCTATACCTCCATGAACTGAGTGTACAAGAGGGAAGTGTACAGGTACAGTGGTGCACATCTGCAATCTCAGCTACTTGGGAGGCTGAGGCAGGGGAATCCCAAGTTCAAGGCCAGCCTGGGCAACTTAGGGAGACCTGTCTCAAAATGAAATTTAATTGGGGGGAGGTCACTGGGGATATAGCTCAATGTTAAGAATACCTACCTAGTATGTTTGAGGCTCTGGGTTCAATCCCCAATACCATTATTTGGAAAAAACAAAAAACCAAACCACACTGCACAGTGCAGAGCATCCCCACAAAGAGGAACAGTCCCACCAGAAAGTACATAAGTGCAGCCAAGCAAGGTCTGGTGGCCCAAACCGGGACAGTGCACATAGGTGGGGTATGGAAGCTACTGAGAAGGCAGCATGGAATCAAGGGTGGAAGGGTGTGGATGCACCAGTAAAGTAAGAAAGGCACACCAAAGGCCCCTGGACCACTACTACATCCATTCTGACAAGTTCAAAGGCTCCTGAAATCGATGGCTGTCCTTCCTGAGTTTCTACTGTGCTCCCCCAGTGCTGGCATGGCCAGGGCAGTCCTTTTGGACCGCACTGACACTGCTCGCTCTAGTCCCTAACCCTGTCTACATCACAAGCTGTCAAGAGCTTTCTAACACAAATGCTACCACTTCCAGCTATAAACCCTTCAAGGGATCCTCAATCCTTTAAGAAAGGAACTGCCTTCCAGTTTCTTCCCTTTTTGATTCCTCTAGGACAACACGAGTCACATTCAGACAATCTCCAAAGCAAAGCACTACTTTCCTCTTCATGCCCCATGCCTCTGCAGTCGCGCTCTTCTGTCCTGAGAGCACTAGGCCCTTGTCCTGTGAGCAAACTCACACACACCCCAGTTCACCCAAATGTGTACAGTCTCCCACAGCTGCTGCCCATGAAGACTGGTGCTTTCTGCTGGGCCCAAGGGGGCCATCAGGGCACTGAGTCAGGGCAAGAGACACCCAGTGCTGAAATAATCTAAGGGTAGACATTCTTCTCCATTGAGTGACCATTTCCAGCCTCACCACACAACGGTAGACTGTTCTTGTCATTCAAGCCTTTGCCCCTACACAATGTGCACTGTTTCATCAAACAATTTTCCATGATCATTTGCCAGAACACTTTCAACTCTACTGCTCTTAGCTACTAAGAATTATTTACATTTCTTCAACACAAAAGTTGTCTCTCCAGAGCACCTGTTCGAGGCAAACCTGTCATTAAATGATTGTTACTTAGGCACAGCCCAAAGCAACTCTTGTAATATTAGTAATATTTTAAGTAATTATACTTTATTGAACAAAGCTGTGCATGATGGCTTCAGAAGTGTACTATAAATGCAGTCTGGAGACCAGCGATCTATGCTAATCTTGGCTACTAACTAGCTGTGAGACTGAAAACATTTGATGAAACCTCTCGCTAGACCTCAATTTTTTGCCTCTAAAAAAGACTAGAAACAGGGCTGGGATTGTGGCTCATTGGTAGAGCACTCGCCTAGTGTGTTCGAGGCCCTGGGTTCGATCCTCAGCACCACATAAAAATAAATAAATAAAATAAAGGTATTGTGTACAACTAAGAAATAAATATTTAAATAAACAAACAAATAAAGATGTTGTGTCCAAGTACAACTAAAAAAAAAAATAAATATTGAAAAAAAGGACTAGAAACAATTTTTTGTTCACATGTTCATTTTCCTGCTCTCTCTCCACTGAGCATAACCTTTTTGTACCCCTTACTCCCTATAGCTAGAACTCCTGCTCAACAAAAACAGAAGTAACTATCAATAGTGAATGAACTCATATCCAAAGCAACCCAAGCAAGATATTCCTGGAGAGAACTTCATTCCACAAGTCTAAGACTTACCTAAAAAAATAAATATGAGTCAGGAAGATGGAAAAGATGGTACCAAATAAGAGAAAACAACAACAACAAAATAACTCAGAACAACGAAACAAAAGCAAGAGTTCAGACATACCCACGGGTACGCACCAGAGGCTAAAGCAAGTGGAGGAGGCAAATGCTCCTGCCTGCAGACCAGCAGCTGTGCTCCTGGGTGAATGCCCACACAAACCCCTGCATGAGGAGAAGCACCAGAGCTCTGGTCAGACTGCAGAGCCCAGAGGCAGCCAGGAGGCCCTCCAGTGGGTGAACGGACAACTATAGCCCTCACGTCCAGACAAGGGAATGTTACTTAGTGCTAAAAAGACGTGTGCCATCAAGCTTGAGGAAGGCATGGAGGAACCTTGGATGCACGGTCTTAAGTGGCAGGCCATACACTGTGAATCCAATCAGATAGCATTCTGGAAAAGGCAAGTCTACAGAGACAGTGCAGGGTCAGTGGTTGCCAGGGACTGAGGGGCACAGGAAGACAAAAAGGGAGAGTAGAGGATTCTTAGGGCAGTGAAACCACTCTGTGTGACAACTACAACAGAGGAATCACGTCATTACACATACGTTCATGCAACACAAGAGTGAGCCCTAATGTCAACGTGGACTGTGAGTGACAATGGGGTATCGGTGAAGGTTCATCAACTGTAACCAATATATCCCTCTGGTATGCTCAGGTACAAGACGTCTGCTGAGGGGTAAATTACAGGTGTGGGAGAGCAGATGGAAAGCTGGCATTCTCTGTATTTCCTGCTTTCTTCAGCTATGAACCTACAACTGCTCTTTAGACAGTCATGTGCCACTTAACAATGGGGATACATTCTGAAAAATGTGTCATAAGGCTCTTCTGTCAGTGTGAAAACATCACACAAAGTAGGTGGTATAGGTAGCCTACTGCACACTGGGCTGCATGGTGTATGTACATTAGTCATAGCCTCTGCTCCTAGGGTCATAATGATCAAAACAGCACAGCATTGATAAAGAGAAAACGAAACAATCAGGAGATGCAGAAAACATGAGATGTATGAGGCTGCTGACATAAAAAATTCTGCAAAACATTCTATGTTAATAAGAAGTACACTTTAAAATACAGGGATGTGGCTTAGTGGCAGAGTGCTTGCTTTATATGCCTGAGGCCTCAAGTTCCATCCTCAAGACCACCATAAATAAATAAATAATGATCATGATTCAGAATAAAAGACATAAACCAGTTCCATCACCATTTGTTTTCATTTTCGTGTCTGTACATAATTATAAGCCTAGCATGGTGGTGCACGCCTGTAATCCCAGCAGCTCAGGAGGATCGAGTTCAAAGCCAGCCTCAGCGAAAAGTGAGATACTAAGCAATTCAATGAGACCCTGTCTCTAAATAAAATACAAAACAAGGCTGAGGATGTAACTCAGTGGTTGAGTGTCCCCAGGTTCAATCCCTGGTACCAAAAAGGGGGGGGGGGCATAATTATATGTGTTATACTTAAAGGACTGCAGAGCAGTAGCCACAAATGAGTAGATACAAGGGCTATAATATCACTGAAAAACACTGAAAAATTTCTTTCAGTTCAGTGCTTTTTTTTTTTGGGGGGGGGGGGGGGGTGCCGGTACTGGAGATTGAACCCTGGGGTACTTTTGCCACTGAGATGCATGCCCTGTTCTTTTAATTTGAGACGGGGTCTCACTAACTTGCTAAAGTTGGCCTCAAACTTTGGATCCACCTGCCTCGGCTATGCAAGCAACTGGGATTATGGGCATGCACCACTGTGCCCAACTACATTATAATCTTATGGGACCACCATATATGCATTGATGGAAACATCATTATGCAACAGGGACAGGAAGTAAGAATGTTCACTGTAACCTTTTTTAACAATAAAAGAAGCCTATAATATTTAAATATTTACTAATAGTCAATTTTGTTAAAAAAAAGGACTATGGTACAGCTATACACTGTTTTTTTTAAAATACTTATTTTTTAGTTTTAGGTGGACACAATATCTTTATTTTCTTTTATGTGGTGCTGAGGATTGAACCCAGTGCCTCCTGCATGCCAGGCGAGCACGCTACCACTTGAGCTACATCTCAAGCCCTATACATTGTTATAGTCAAAAAGGAACTGCAGATGTGGTAAGATGAGACAAAGTCCAAAATACTTTTTGAGGAACAAATTGGTGAGCAGCTTATACTTTGTGATGAAAGTTTTTTTATATTAATATACATAAAATACTAGAAAAAGAATATTTATTGGGCTGGGGATGCGGCTCAAGCGGTAGCGCGCTCGCCTGGCGTGCGTGCGGCCCGGGTTCGATCCTCAGCACCACATACCAACAAAGATGTTGTGTCCGCCGAGAACTAGAAAATAAATGTTGGAAAATTCTCTCTCTCTCTCTCTCCTCTCTCACTCTCTCTTTAAAAAAAAAAAAGAATATTTATTGTAAACAGTGGCTACGGAAGAGATTTCACTATCTATGTTACATATGGTTCAAATTTTTTTGCAGTACTGTTTCTTTAATATTTATTTTTAGTTGTAGATGGACACAATATCTTCATATTTTTTAAATATTTGTTTCTTTTTTTTTTAAGTTTTAGTTGGACACAATAACCTTTATTTTTTATGTGATGCTGAGGATTGAACCTGTGCTAGGCAAGTGCTCTACTGCTGAGCTATAATCCCAGCCCTTATTTATTTTTATATGGTGCTGAGAATTAAACCCAGTGCCTCATACACATTAGAGAAGAGCTCTACCACTGAGCTTCAACTCTAGCCCAGTACCATTTATTTATTTGTTTGTTTGTTGTAGTTGCACACAATCCCTTTATTTATATGTGATGCTGAGGATCTAACCCATAACGTTCGCAATGCTAAGCGAACGTTCTACCACTGAACCACAACCCCAGCCCGACCATTTATTTTTATAAACAAAAACTTTTTAATTAAAATTTTTTTAAAATATTTTATTTTTTAGTTCTCGGCAGATACAACATCTTTGTTGGTATGTGGTGCTGAGGATCGAACCTGGGCCGCACGCATGCCAGGCGAGCACGCTACCGCTTGAGCCACATCCCCAGCCCTTAATTAAAGATTTTTGTAATTATCTTAAGTAATCCTAAGAGACAGAATCTCAATAGCCGCTTTGAGAAGAAACCAACAGAGAAAAGCCAGGGATCTATAGACAAAATTTCTTGCTATTTGCTAAAATCCAACCAAGACCCAATCCCCTATTGAATGATGGACAATCAACACTTAACATTCCTTTCAAATAAAGCAGAAAGGCAAGTAGTGAGTAAAAAGTTGCCTATTACAGAGCAGAAGAACCAAGGGAAAGATAGAGAATAAATTATGTATCCTCATTTGCATTAACACCAAAATTACATTTTATTGCCCAACTTTGGTTAGATTATTAGCCAACAGCATAATTCCCAAATTCCACAAGTAGGAACCTAGTTGGAGAACCCTGACTGACTTGAAAGAATACCACTGTGTTCTCACACACGTCCTCACACTTGGATAGTGAAGCAAATTGCTTCCAATCCACAATTCATTCCTAGAAATGCAACTTAAGAAAAAACAAAAACAAAACCAAAAAATGGGCAAAGGTCTATGACTCAGTTTTTAACTGCAGGCTTTGTTTACAATAGCAATGAATTAAAAATAATCCGAATTTTCAGTAGAGGAATGGTTAAACACACTGATTCATCCATAGAATGAACTATTACAGTGATTTTAAATGTTCACAAGACATTTGAACAATGTAGGAGTGCTCAAAATCTCTCTCTCTCTCTCGCTCTCTCACACACACACACACACACACACACACACACACACACACACACACCATCTCATCTATACAAATATGCAGGGGGAAAGTGACTGGAAGAAACACTCCAAAATGTTTAACAGTTATTTCGCGATGATGGGGAAATGGGTTAATTTTTCTTTTTGCACTTTTCTGTCTTCCAAACTTTTAACAGTATATAAATGTTATAGCGGTGCATGCCTGGAATCCAAGCTATAAATGCAATACTCTCCTTGGTCTAACTGGATTTTTTAAAAGGAAATCCATCATCAGGCTGCTGTTTTGTGAGTTTATAAGAGCAGAATAGCAGAGGAAGGGTATTCGCATTTTGCAAGATCACAAGTTTGAGGCCAATCTCAGCAATATAAGAAGATCCTGTCTCAAAAATTAAATTTAAAAATACCTGAAGATATAGCTAAGTGGTAGAGTGGTTACCTAGCATATATAACACCCTGGGGGTTCAAGCCTTAATACCACACAAAAAGAATTCTTTTAGATTTTTTTTTAAAAATACTTTTTTAGTTGTTCATAGACCTTTATTTTACTTATTTCTATGCAGTGCTGAGAATCAAACCCAGTGCCTCACACATGCCAGACAAGTGCACTACCACTGAGCCACAGCCCTGGCCCTAGATTGTTTATTAAGGTTTAAAGCTTTAACTAATTCTGAGCAGGGATTAAACTACAACTGCAACTTTACCTTAGGCAATAACCATAGTTTAAAAACCTATTAAATTTATATATTCTACTCTTCTCTTCTTGGTCTAGAAAAAAAAAAAAAATATATATATATATATATATATATATATATATATATATATATATAAATCAAATTCTGACTCCAAAGATTCCAACAGAGAACAAAATACAAATAGGCAAAAGATGCTAATATAATCTTGGCCTGCGATGACAGATGGTGGCAGGAGTGAAGCCTGAGACTTGAAGGACTCGGTCTGAGAGACAGGTTTAGAGCCCAGTAACTCTGGACACCACTCTGAGTTCCATCACATAGGATCCATGTTGGTTCTACACACTTCTGTGGAAGATGAGCTGTAAAATGGGAACAGGAACTTCCCCCTGGAAAAGTTCTCTGTAGAGACTGAAAGCTATGGGAACGTGGACAGCATTTCAGTACTTGTTGTGCTTGACATAAAGCTCAGCAAATGCCCACTCTCCTCAATATTCAGTTTTGGACACAACTGGAGATGGGTATTATGACCAAATGAATATGTCCAGGAAGGCAACAAATGGAAAGAGACTCCAAAATCAAACCACCTTGAAAAGCATTCAAAGCAACTAGGTGGGTCTAACTTGGACTCGGCATAAAGGAGTCAGGATGGCTCATGTGAAGTAGACTTATTCAACACAGCCCAGCAAACAAAGCTTTACAACACAGGGAGGTAGATTTTCAGCTCTCCTTAAGAGAGAATAATACATTAAAAAATGGCATAGATGGCTTTTTTAAGTCCCTACAAATGCTCAAAGGGAAGGAAAAAAAAAAAATCAGGAAATGCATAGAAAGGTTTTCTCAAACATGGCGAAGGCATCAGAAGTGCCAATACTCTTCCTCTACTATTCTGTTCTTCTAAATTCATACAATAGCCTGATGGTGATAAGATCTTCTTTTGAGGCAGGCAAGGTGGCACATACCTGTAATCCCAGAGGCTGAGGCCAGCCTCAGCACCTTAATGAGGCCCTGTCTCAAAAAATAAAAGGTTGGGGATGTGGCTCAGTGGTTAAGCACCTCTGGGTTCAATCTCTAGTTGGAGGGGGCGGGGGTTAAAAAAAAAATCACATTGGACTAAGAAGAATATTATGTTAATTAAGTTTAACATTACTACGAGTAGTTCAATTTCCAAGTTCCAGGGAAGGCACTATACAAAAAGGGATCCCTCTGCGTCAAAATTAAACATACTTCTTGGGCTGGGTTGTGGCTCAGTGGTAGAGCGCTTGCCTAGCATGTTTGAGGCCCTGGGTTCGAACCTCAGCACCACACAAAGATAAATAAAGGTATTGTGTCCATCTACAACTAAAAAAAAAAAAAAGTTAAAAAAGCACACTTCTTTATATATGAGCTCTTAACAATTTAAATATGCTTACATGAATATTAAATATTCAAGGGGCTTGGGATGTGGCTCAAGTGGTAGCGTGCTGGTCTAGTGAGGCACTGGGTTTGATTCTCAGCACCACGTAAAAATAAAATAAAGATATTGTGTCCACCTAAAACTAAAAATAAATATTAAAAAAATTTTTAAAAAGAATATTAAATATTCAAGAGGAGGATACAGAATATGCATGTATGCATCACTTATACTTATACTGTCTTGGCACTAGAAACCCATTAATACCTACTTTTTTTTTAGAGAGAGAGTTTTTTTTAATGTTTATTTTTTAGTTATAGGCGGACACAACATCTTTGTATGTGGTGCTGAGGATCGAACCTGGGCCGCACGCATGCCAGGCGAGCGCGCTACCGCTTGAGCCACATCCCCAGCCCCCCATTAATACCTACTTTTTAAAAATTTTTTTTTAGTTGTAGTTGGACACAATATCTTATTTATTTATTTTTTATGTGGTGCTGAGGATCAAACCCAATGCCTTCCATGTGCTAGGCGAGCGCTCTACTGGTGAGCCACAACCCCAGCCCCTTAACACCTATTTTAATACTGCAAAACATAACCTTGGGAATCCTAATTGAAGCCTAAGAGCTCCAGCTTTCACTGAAAATTCAAGAGATTCCTTGTGAACATCATCACTGATAGATTTCTAAGCCCTACCACACTACAGAACAATTATTTCTAACCTATTTTGTCAGAGATCAATATGAGGATCCAAGGTCCTTTGCTTCAGAATAAAAATATATATCAGATCAAAAAACACTGCACATGATTTCAGAATTAACAAAGCCCATAAATGCCATCCATGGACATCCACTAAAAAATTCTCAAAAGGAGGATCAGTCTCCAAGTTATGATGAAAATAAGGACTTTGAATATGGCAAAGACTTATGGTAATATAGCAGATATAAAAATTAATCTGGCATGGCATTATGAGCAGAGGGGATAGAAAATATAACTAATATTAACAGCTATAGAAACTCTACCTCTCCCGGCAAAGAAAACCCAGTCAAGAGTATTTGCATGAAAAAAAAAAAAAAAATCTCACCCAGGGCTGGAGCTGGAGCTCAATGGTAGAGCATCCGCTTCGTACATGAGGCACTGGGTGCAATGCTCAGCACCACATAAAAATAAAGATATTGTGTCCAACTACAACTAAAAAAAAAAAAAAATCTCACACAGTTAACAGTCGATTCAAAAATTTTATTTCCAGCTAGGTTCAAGGCTCAATAGTAAGACCTCTTTCTAATAATACATATTTGCCCTTAGTGATCTTCCAAATTAAGACCTGTGTAACTCTTTGTCCTCATAAATCTATAAACTCCCCAGCTTGGGGAGTTAATATACAGCATGATAATTTTCTTTCCACTCTGAGCCATTTCTCTTACTTACTTCAACAGTACCTTACACAGAATTTGGTGGGTGGGGTGGGGGACATGAAGATTAAAAAACCATAGGTTAGAAATCTTTAAACTATGAAGCCAAAGTAAAGAAATTCATACTTTCGAAATCTACAAATTACTTAAAAATGTTAGAGAATGTAGGTATGCACAGGAACTCCTAACGCAGAGAAGACCCTGGTCACACAGGCGTGGAAGGAAGGTTGTGAGACTTACACTTTGCCTCTGACAGATTCTGATTGGGCGACCAAACCAGCATGCCGAGATTATCCCGTTCTTGACTGCGCCTTGCCAGTTTGGCTTGTGGAAAGAAAAAAAAAAATTTTTATTATAATTTAGCAGATACAGTAGCAAGCAGTAAGTAATAAACGCTCTGGTCTTCTAGGGCCTAGGTGGTGAGGACAGGGGCCCTTTTCCCTGAAGCTGCCTAGGGCACCCACACACTTGCTGACAGAGCAGGGAGAGGGACAGGCTGCTAAAGCCTTCTATCTCCAGATCCTTTCCCACTTTACTTTTAATTCCTGGACACAGGTGCCTATGAGGCCGATATCATTGCTGTTGCCACCTGCTAGGTGGGGAGACAGCACAGCAGGGCAAAACAGAGCAGGGCACAAAGGGCAGAGCACCCAGCGCTCCTTCCCATCTCTGCCGTCAGGTATACCCAGAAAGGAGCTGTCTGCCCCCAAGTACTCCATGTGCACAATACCCTCACCCTTCTCACCCAGATTGACTTTTTAGTGACATAACAACCCTACTACAAAGATTCTTTCAAGGGCTGGGATTGTGGCTCAGTGGTAGAGCGCTCTACTAGGACGTACAAGGCCCAAGGTTTGATCCTCAGCATCACATAAAAATAAATAGAGGGGCTGGGGATGTGGCTCAAGCGGTAGCGCGCTCGCCTGGCATGCGTGCGGCCCGGGTTCGATCCTCAGCACCACATATCAACAAAGATGTTGTGTCCGCCGAGAACTAAAAAATAAATATTAAAAATTCTCTCTCTCTCTCTCTCCTCTCTCACTCTCTCTCTTTTAAAAAAAATAAATAAATAAAAAATAAATAAATAAATAGAGATATTATGTCCAGCTACAACTAAAAAATTAAAATACTCTTTTAACAGCTTTATTAAGATTAAGAAACCACAGGTTAGAAATCTTTAAACTGTCAAGCCAAAGTAAAGAAATTCATACTTTTAAAATCTACAAATTAAAGTACACATAAAAGATATTGTGTGTTCATCTACAACTAAATATATATATGTATATATACATTTTTTAAAAATTTTAACCCAAAAAGCAGCTTCTAAAATGTATTCAAATCCTTATAAATCTGTGATACAAAACAAAAGGCCAACAAATTAATGTATGTCAAGTGTCCAGTTGACCACTGGTATAACTCGATTAACTGCAAGCAAATGTCATATATTACAACAAGGACATTTAAAGCATGATCCTGTTTCCTTTCCTATTTTTTGAGATATAGTCTTATTATAGGAACTTCAGGATCATCATGCCTCAGTCTCCTGAGAGGCAGGGATCACAGTGCTGGCCTTTTTCTTCTAAACATTATCGCCCCTAAAATATAACTAAACTTATGGACCTCACTTAAAAGGGAGCAAAGACAACTAAATATAAAAACGCCACCCCTCCCCATTATAAATAGGGAGTTAAGAAATGCACAAAGTCTGGTAAGTAAATTTACTGATGATGGGACAAAGTGTGAAGAAGGATGAGGGGACAGGAATGTGACCAAAAAAAGATGGCGTTGACTACCTTTAAGTTTGCCTTTTTATATAGTTCTGACTTTTAGAAAAATACTAATAGTATACATACACTTAAAATAAAATTAAGACAACAGAAAAAGCTGACTCCCAAGCACCCTTTCTTTAAGGCAATGAATATACCTACGAGGGTGCAGCCCAGCAGCCTACTGAGACCCCCTCCCCACACATGGCAGTTAGGCTGTAGTGTGAGCTGTGGAGAGACAGGCATTCAGACCACAGCAACATGGCACCAGAGGCAAGTATTTAGCAAATAAACAAAAAGCTGTTTAAAACCATCAAGTCATTAAGGAAAAGGCAAACTAGAGCCACATGAGATGCCATTCACATTATCCATTAAGACATTGAAAATACTGAATGTGGCGAACTGGAACTCCGTGCTGCTGGTGAGAGTATGAAATAACAGTACCATTTTGGGGAAAACGTCTGACAGTTTCCAACAATGTGTCATACCCATGGAATGGCATACAATTCAGCAATAAAAAGGAACAATAAACATGAAAACACAAATGAATCTCAAAATAATTAAGGTTGAGGAAAAGAGTTACAATATAGAAAGGATTTTAGAAAAATTCTAAGGTGCCAAACTGATGATAAAACAGTATGAATTTTTGGTTTGCAGATCAACTAAACTACATCTGTGGCATACATGCACGTATGCACTTATTTCCCACAGCCATTCAACAAGAGGGTCTTGAAGGAATGACAAACAGAGTACATCAGTTTCCAGATGTGGTTTCTGAATACCATTCTCCAATAAAAGAAACCAGTGCTCCTTGAAGAAGTGGTTTATATAAGGCTAGGAGAGCAATACTAGAAAACTCTACAATATTTTGTTATGTGACAAAGTCTGAAGACATTCAAAGAACAATGAGACCTCTCTCCCATAGGGAAATTCCACGACAACTTGAGCAATAAAATAAATGAGAGTAATAAAATAATAACCTATGAGTCTATACTGATATAAATAAAACGACAGATAAATGAAAGAAAGCCGGAGGCAAAATGACCAGAAGAGAGAGAATCAAGCTGTGTGAAGGCTTATCACTGTGTGAGTCAAGTACCACAGTCAGCATGACACTGGCAAAAGAGGACACAGATCAGGGCAACAGAAGAGTCCAGAAACAGACCATGTAAATATGTTTGACTGACTTGTAACAAAGGTCAAAGGTACAAAAAGAATTCAGGGGAGAAAAAATTAAAAGAGTATTTGGAGGGCTGGGGTTGTGGCTCAGTGGTAGAGCACTTGCCTAGCATATGTGAGGCCCTGGGTTCAAGTCTCAGCACCACAAATAAATAAATAAAATAAAGATCCATTGACAACTAAAATATATATATATATATATATATATTTTTTTTAAAGAGTATTTGAACAACTGGATCTCCATATGCAAAAGTGAACCTCAATTTTTACTCCACATCTTGACATTTTTATTCAAAAGGATATTATAGAAAAACATAAAATTATGAAATTATGAAACTTATGAAAAAACATAGGAAAAAATCTTCATAAACGTGGTTTAGGAAAACTGTTCCTAGTTATGACATCAAGAGTATAATTCATAAAATGACAGTAAATTGTGCTTAATTTAATAAATAACTTGCTCTCTAAAATACACTGTTGAGATACCCTGTAAAAACAGGCATGTGTCACACACCTGACAAAGGACTGCATCCAGAATATATGAAGAACTTTCAAACTCAACAGTAAAATAACACACACACACCCCACCTTTGGTATGAGGGATTGAACTCAGGGGCACTGGACCACTGAGCCACATCCCCAGTCCTACTTTGTGTTTTATTTAGAGACAGGGTCTCGATGATTTGCTCAGTGCCTCCCTTCTGCTGAGGCTGGCTTTGAACTCACTATCCTCCTGTCTTAGCCTGCAGAGCTACTGGGATTATAGGAGTGCACCACTGCGCCTGGCCCATTTTTAATATACTGGCAAAGATTTGCAGATGGGGTATCACACAAAAAGATGTTCAACATCATCAATTATCAGGAAAATGTAAATCCAACACAACGAGTAACCACCACATGCTACAAGAACCTCTATAGCCAAAGACAGGTGACACTAGGTGCTGACAAAACCAAGACGAACTGACATGCTCACGAATGACAGAACCACTCTGGAAAGCAGCACCTTTCAAAAAAAAAAATAAACTATCCACCAAGTGACTGGCCCAGGAACCTCACACTTGGGTACAAACCCTTACAGCGTTAGTGTGCCTTAGCTACATTTACCATCAACTACTCAGACATCCTTCTGAGAGGAAATGGACAAATGGTACCTGAAGAGTACACAGCAGTAAAAACAAAGGAGCTGCTCACCCATGCAGCGACACAGACACATCTCCCCAGCACCATCCTGGTGATGGCAAGCCGCCTCGTGGGTTACTTCTACATCCATCCATTCACAGGACACTCTGAAAGGGTCCAACTAGACAGAGGGCAGGCCAAGGTTCCAGGACAGAGGTGCAGGAGGGTCAGGGCAAGCAGAGCTAATCTTCTGAGGACATGGACTAAAAACCAAAAGTAGGTCAATCTTTCTATATGTAAACTGAAAACTAGAAATACAATGAAAAGGGAAGAATGTCATAGAAACTGGTGTATGCTACAGCTGTTGTCTGTCTGAAGTAGACGATCAAGTGCTAAAGAACACAGAACATGAACAGAGCCCTACCGAGAGCAACCAGAGGGCCCAGGGAAACTGAAATCACCCAGTGGCATCCACAGAGATGAAAGGGGTTTGCACTGTGGGTAGGAATGACAGGGAGCAGGAAAGCAAAAGGAGGGTGACCCTACAGCTGGCAATTCCAAGTATACGTGACAGCCATGTTTTCCACATGCTGCTCAGACCTATGAAAATTTATTGAGTCCCAATCAGCAGCATTTTTTATTTGAGAGAGAGAGAGAGAGAGAGAGAGAGAGAGAGAGAGAGAGAGAGAGAGAGAGAGAGAGAGAGAGAGAATTTTAATATTTATTTTTTTAGTTATCGGCGGACACAACATCTTTGTTGGTATGTGGTGCTGAGGATCAATCCCGGGCCACACGCATGCCAGGCAAGCACGCTACCGCTTGAGCCACATCCCCAGCCCCCCAATCAGCATATTTTTTAAAGAACAAGAATGAAAAATAGCGTACAATTGCATTTAGTGTGTGTGTACGAACTATAGGTGGAGGTTTTATTCCAAGACTGAAAGTCTCTGCCCTGGAGACTCATTAAGACATGGCTTGGAACAATAATGTGCTGCTCAGTTTGGTTTTTGTTTTATCTTCTTTTTTGAAATCAGGTGTCATTATGTTCAAGCTGCTCTCCAAGGCCTGAGCCAAAGCCCCCCCCGCCCCCCGCCCACTTCAGCAGCCAGGAAGCTTCAACCTCCCAAGTAGTTCGGACCTAGGGTGTGTTTTCTGTGTCAGCTTGGCTAGACAGGGTTATTTAACCAAACACTAACACAGGCATTGCTATCAAAGTGTTTAGTAGATAGGATTAACATCTTTAATCAGTTGAGTGTTTTTTAAGAAAATTACCCACTGTAACATGAGAGAACCTTATCATGTCCAAAGAAAGACCTTTTTGAGCAAAATCTGAGATTCTATCTATCTAGTACTAGGGATTTAACTCATAACACTTTACCACTGAGCTACATTCCCAGCCCTTTTTATTTTATTATTATTATTTTTTATTTTGAGATGGTTTCACTAATTGCTGAGGCTGGCTTTGAACTTGTGATCCTCCTACTTCAGCCTCCCAGTTTGCTAGGTATGTTCCACAGTGCCCAGTGGTAAAACTGACATTTTAAGGGAAGCGACTGAGACTGAAGTCTCAACTCCTCACAGCAGGCCTGCCCTAAATATTTCAGATTTGTCTGGTCCCCACAATCAGACAAATAAATTACTTAAAATAAACTTCACGTATATAATGCAGACACACATTCATTAATACTCTATCAGCTTTGCCTTTCTGGAGAACCCTCACTGATAAGGACAGTCACTACAGAAGCAGGTGCAGTACAAAAACTAAGAAACACTCTAACACCCGTCAACGGGGACTGGATAAACTGTGGTGGCTATGTGAATTAAAAGGAATTAAACACAGAAAATAAAATTAATCAGATCCACACAATTTCTATGACAAGAAGCAAACTAAAGGAAATGTGCATAAGCATCAATATTAAAATGTAAAAGTGATGGTCCAGTTACGGGGTACATTCATTTAAGGAATAAGACATACACAATAAAGATTTTAAACATCAGGTTAACAGCCATTCTGAGAGGGGGATCTCGCTTTGCAGCATCTATAATGTTATACTGCTCTCTGCACAACTGTGGTAGACAAATGCAGTTTTGTGTATTTTTATGTTTGTATAATTTCAAAGCAAAGAATTAAAAAGGAAGTCTTCACTGCATGATTTGATGTTTCTAATACAGTTGCTGTGTTCAAATTTAAAAATCATCTCAGTGCCCCACACTAAGGAAAATAGTCTTCTAACCTATTTTTTGTTCTTCCCTGAAACCATGAATTAGCTATTTCTTATTTTATAATGCCATAATTTATTTGTCCTCTGGTTGGAAGCAGAGCATCACCTTATGCTTAACACCTGACATTCCACCAGCACAGTCTGAGGGTTCCAATTTCTCCACATCTCTGCCAGCACTTGGTATTGACTGACCCTGAGTTCTAGCCACCAGGAGTGGTGTCTCACTGCAGCTGGATGTGCACTTCCCTGATGACTAATGATGATGAGCACACTGGACTTGCTATCTGACCATTTGCATATGTCTTTCTTGGAGAAATGTCTATTTAGATTCTTTGTCATGTATACACACAGTTCTTTGTCTAGTCTAGGATCTTATGGTGCAGTTCTTTCCAAGGCTAAAGTGAGTTCCTATACAGTTACAGGTAACATAGTCCAGAGAAATGAGAACATAGGACCACTTGAAAACTTGTACACAAATGTCCACAGCACCATTATTCGCATGATGGCCATAAAAAAGGAATGTAGCACTAATGATCAATATAGGTGAGAACTGAAAACATGTTCAATGAAAACAGCCAGTCACAAAAAAATAAAAATAAAAAATAAATAAAACCTGGTCGTATGCCTGTAATCCCAGCAAACGGGAGCTATCGGGGCTGAGGTAGGAGAATTACAAGGTCAAGACCAGCTTCAGCAACTTAGTAAGACCTTGTCTCAATACAAAAAATAAAAAGGGCTGGGGGTGGGGATGGGATTGTGGCTCAATGGTAGAGCACTTGCCTAGCATGCGTGAGGCACTGGGTTCCATCCCAGCACCACATAAAAATAAACAAAGATATTGTGTCCATCTACAACTTAAAAAAAAAATTAAGGGGGGTGGGGGGGCTGGGGTATAGCTCAGTGATAGAGTGAACCTGGGTTCAAGCCCAAGTACCAAAACCAAAAACAAATTTTAAAAAATTAGAAAATAAAAATAATAAATCAAGCAACTATAGAGACTAAAAGTAGACAAGTGGTTGCCAGAAGCTGTAAGCTGGGAGAAATGGGGAGTCACTGCCAAGCATAGGGTTTCTTTGTAAGATGATGAAAATGTTCTCACACTGATTTCTAGTGATGGCTGCATGACTCTGTGAATATACTGAAAACTACTGGGTTGTATTTTTTAAATAAGTCTCCTTAACAAATTACATCTCAAGAAAGCTGTTATTAAAAAAAAAAACAACAGAGGGATTGCTTATTTCATATGCTTTTAGTATATTTTTCTCATAAGTAAATGAATTTAAAAGCAAAATATCAAAATATAGATCAGACAAACCATATTATAAGTTTAAAATGTACATAATTCCTTGGAAAAGAAGTGGGTCGCTGGATAAAGAAACAGAATTGTAATTTAGCATCATATGTTCCCCAGTTTGAATTTGCACTGAAAGAACACATTCATAGTACAATTTAGTTTTCTTTTAAAGAAAAATGTTAAGGGAGCTCAACTAAAAATCAGAAAGTATCATTTCATAAACCTGCATCTCTTACATTGCTCCTTCCTGAGGAGAGAACTCGTGCAAACTACTTACAGAAAATGAAAACCACATACCTTCGGAACTCAAGAACTCCTGAGTGCTGAAGAGGACACCACTGTGAGGGAAATAAAGCCAGCCAGCCCACTCTGCTCAGCTGCAGCAAGTCTGCTCTAGTTGTGCCACTTCACAGTATGATTACAGCAAGGCAAACTACCACAGACCAAGACCTAAAAATACTTGAGCAACAGGCCACTTTTAAAACCTGTAACTGGAAACCAAGACCACACTTGCCCAGAGGCTCTCCAACTGCTACCAGAAAACCAACCAGCATGAACTCACCTTCAGAGACGACAAGTCCTTCAACCAATCACTGTGAGTGGGTTTGCAGATACCAGGCTTATATTGTAATTAATAAAAATTCAGAATTATGAATACATATTAAATCTTTAAGAAAAAATAAGCTGAAATCACAAAATGAGTAAGCTACAAGAAAGCATAAAAAATGACAAAGTTTTTAAAATAACAAGCTAGTACTCTTTAAGAAAAATATAATCACCTAAACAAAAAGCTCAATAAGTAAATTCAGCAGTTGAGATGCAAGTGAAGAAGTATAAAGCCAAAACATTAGTCACAATGCCAAAGAGATAAAAAAGGATGGTCTAAAAAATGCATCCCTTGCTAGGGGTGCAGCCGGCAGGAAAGCACGTGCCTACAGCACCCACAAGGCTGGGTTCCACACCCAGCACCTTAAACGCAGAGAGAGGGTGCAGTTGACAGCCTAAGCAAAGACTAAAAAATACAGGGCTGTCAATACAGTGAACAAGTGTTTTTTAATGTACGCTTCGAAAGCTGCATCCAATTAGAATATAAACATCTTTCCCAAGTAATTTATAAGAGTTACTAAAACTGACCATGTACAAGACCACAAATCAACTCCAACACATTTCAATGACTAAGTAGCACTGAGATTATACTCTTTTTTATTTTTCAGTGGACACAACATCTTTTTTTTTTTTAAAGAGAGAGTGAGAGAGGGGAGAGAGAGAGAGAGAGAGAGAGAGAGAGAGAGAGAGAGAGAGAGAGAGAGAGAGAATTTTTAATATTTATTTTTTTAGTTCTCGGCGGACACAACATCTTTGTTGGTATGTGGTGCTGAGGATCGAACCCAGGCCGCACGCATGCCAGGCGAGCGCGCTACCGCTTGAGCCACATCCCCAGCCCAGACACAACATCTTTTTATTTTATTTTATTTTATTTTATGTGGTGCTGAGGATCAAACCCAGCGCCCCGCGCATGCCAGGCAAGCACATTACCGCTTGAGCCACATCCCCAGCCCTGAGATTATACTTTTTATCTATGATGCAAGTAAAAATTTAAAAAGTGAAAAGCTAATTAAAAATATAAACCAAAACCCTTCATACCACACTCTTAAAAAATCCTCTGTGGAAGGAAAACTCTTGACAAAAAAAAAATTAAAATTAATTAATTAAAACTCAACTATAAAAGACTATATAAACTTATGGGAACCAGTACAAGAGGTAGTTTACCAAAATCTCCATAGCTGTGAACGCTTGTAATAAAATTAGAAAGACTAAAAATTACTTGTATCCAATTGAAGAACTTGGAAATCCCAAACTGAATAACCTGAGGAAAGCAGAATGCAGGCAATGAAAGTCAGAAATTAGTGAAATGGAAAACAAAGGCACAAAGGATAAACGTAGCCAAGGTTGGTCCTCTATAAAAACCAATAAAATAGATTAACTGCTGCAGATTTTGATAGAGTAAAAGATATAATTTTAGGAAGAAAAAAGTAGCTGTCACTCCAGACCTATTAGCAATTCAAGATGGATGGTGTAAGCGGCAGAGTGCCCACCCTTGGGGTCCAAACAGGAAGACAGTGCCTGTGTCTCCTGCAGAGGCTGCAGTGCTGGAGCAACTGCTGAGGTCAAGGCTGCAACAGGCTTGCTTACTGGCTCCTTCAGTCCTCACACTGGAGGGGCACTCTGACCCTGGCTGTGCCTGACGACAAAGGCCAAGAAGGGTGAACCAGCTGGCACAGAACACACGGACTGTGGACTCCCTGTCTGAGGGTGCCAGTGTAAAAAGCATGGGATGATGGAAAGGAGAGGGCTTCATTAGTGCAGGCCCCATGCTCCCACAGGACCATCTCCCCAGTGCACTGAAGACAAGTCTGTGGAGCAGACGAGAAAGGGCTGTCCACTGTGCCCTTGATGACCTGTGTGGGAGCAGAAAGGGAAAGAGAAGGAAGAGAAGAGTCAGCTGGATGAACACAGAGAAAGGGGAAGAAAGATGAACTGGATGAATTGAAAAGACTCATTTCTCTTCCAGTAGGCTTTTCTCACCCTGAATAATCACACTGGAAGAGCTTGTCCTAAGACATGCTGACTACAAGCTCTTGTAACAAATCTTGTTCTCCACAATCCTAACTTCTAACTTTTTGTAAAATGTCTTAATTTAACCAGCAGCTCAATAAAAAGGTACAAAAATAGTAGTCATGGAGGTGATAATCTTACAAACCAAATACTATCTTCTAAGGACCCTGACCAGAAAACTCAAGTTGAGTGTTCTAACTCTAGAACACCACAACACCATTATATCCACACTAAAAGCATGTCTCCACAGTGACAGCCCATCTTAATGGTAAGCTAGCTCTCAAAAGAAAATGGTTGTTCTGTTCAATTTCAAGCAATAGATTCCAGAGGCATGGTGTTAACCACTGAGCACTATGTTATCCTAAGTATAAAGACAGGTCAAAAACTAGAGTGTACGGTTGGGGACATAGCTTAGTGGTAGAGTGCATGCTCAGACTGTGTGAGATCCTATGTTCAACCCCAGCACCAGAAAAACAAAACAACTACGTATGAAATTCAGTTTTCCTCCTTGTCTTCCAGTAAGTATTTCTTCCCAAAAGTTAAATGCCTAAGTATTCTCAATTGAAAATAGTTTCTCCTCTTTTTAGAGGCAGTCGGCCGCAAATTTAATTTCTAGACACTTGTATCTTCCTACAGTCAGAATACATGTGTCCTGCTTGGCTCTCTCTTCTAATCTCTTCCTTTCTGAATGCTTAAACTTTAAATTGGAATAAATAACTACACAATTTTCAATCTTCAGCTCTCTGGAATTAAACCCTACAATCAACACAGGAAAGTTATAAAGACTGTAAGAACTAGAACCTCATGCAAGCTTCCCTAAATTTGCTGGGAAATAATTTTCCTCTTAAAGATCAGTGATTTTACAAAGAAAAAAATTTATAACAAAGGGCTACACATTCAGGCTTTTGTCTTAGGAAGATTTTTTTTTCCTTCAAGGTAATAAATTCCCTATTCACTTGCTTTTTTTTTTTCCTTTCCTTTTTTTTTGGGGGGGGGGGGTGGTGGTGGTGGTGGTGTTTTACCCAGAATTAAACTCAGGGGCACTCGACCACTGAGCCACATTCCCACATCTCCATTTTGTATTTTATTTAGAGACAAGGTCTCACTGACTTGCTTAGCGCCTCCCAGTTGCTGAGGCTGGCTTTGAACTCGCAATCCCCCTGCCTCAGCATTCCAAGCTGCTGGGATTACGGGCATAAGCCACCAAGTCCAGCAATCCACTTGCTTTTAAAAAATAAAAATAGTCTAAGAAAATATTTTAACTTCCACTGCACTTGATTATCAAGAGGTATAATAAAACAAAATAAAAACCCTAGGAGAAACAGAAAGGTAGGCAAGAACAAAGCTAGGTGAGGGGAGGATGCAGGGGAAACAGAAAGGGCATGAGCAACATTAGATGCTGACCCGTGAAACATGCCCATGCACATGATGCTTGCTTTGGGTTTCCCAGCAGATGAGTGTCCAACTACCTGTGAGCTCCCAGGTTTTCATTTATCTACTGCTGCCAGGCCAATTACTTCCCACAGGATCTGTGCCATCTTTGGTTTTTGTTCTGTTTTTTGGTTTTTCAGGGGGGCTGGGCCAGTGGGGATCTTCCTATGTTGCCCAGTCAAGTCTCTACTCCAGGTCTCAATTGATCTTCCTGCTTTGGCCTCCCAGTAGCTGGGACTAAAGGTACAGGCCACCACATCTGGCCCCTTTCTATCTTGATTCTTCATTTCAGCAAGATCTATTCTGATTGATACAGAATCAACTGTCAACCTGAACAATCAACTATCCTGAGGAGAAGTGTCTCAGGCAGTGTCCTGGTATAATGCTTTCTACCGGCAGGGAGTGCAGAACACAGGATCTGAAGCAGAGGAATTAAACAGCCACAGGACTCATGAGCAATCACAGATCTGATCTGATGTTGGTCTTTCCCCACTTCTTTTCCACTCCTCCTTAAATATCAGTGTTTCCTGGAATGCCTCTGCTTAACCTGGTAGTAATATTCTTCCTAAACATACCATATATATTCAAGATTTCTCCTACCATTTTCAACAATGACTACCACATCTGTGCCTGCAGAACACAAAACCCACATAATCCAACAACCACTCTCTAAAGTATCTCCACACAAAGTGTTTTAAAGCATGGTGGCGGCACATGCCTGTCATCCCAATTACCTGGGAAACTGAGGCAAGAGGGTTACAAATTCAAAGCCAGGCTCAGCAACTTAGTGAGACCATGTCTCAAAATAAAAACAATAGGGCTGGGTATATGGCTCAGTGGTAGGGTGCTGATGGGTTCAATCCCCAGCACCAGAAACAACAGCTTGTTTCCCTCATTCACCCTTGCCACTGCCACCATGCTGATCCCTCTTGCTTTTCTTGAAAAAGGACACTGTTACTTACACAATCCAGTCACCAAATGCTAGCTATATGCCTACAAATAAATCACCTTGGACTCCTGCTCCCTTATTTCCTCCAGCACCCCAAAATCCATTAAGTCCCATGAACCCCATCTCAACTCTTCTAAACACACCACTTCCCACCCATGTCAATGACTTGAGGCCTTCATCTTTGCTCACCTTTTCTTAAGAGCTTCAAGCTAAATGAATTTCACGACCGCTTTTTCTATTTCTATGAAGAACATCACTGGAACTTTAATAGGAATTGCATTAAATCTGTATAGCACTTTGGGTAGAATGGCCACTTTGACAATATTAATTCTACCTATCTAAGAACATGGGAGGTCTTTCCATCTTCTAAGGTCTTCTTTAATTTCTTTCTTTGGTGTCCTGTAGTTTTCACTATAGAGATATTTCAACTTTTTTGTTAGATTGATTCCAAGTTTTTGCTGCTGTTGTTTTTTGAGGCTATTGTGAATGGATAGTTTGCCTAATTTCTCTTTCAGCTGATTCATCATTGGTGTATAGGAATGTAATTGTTTGCTGGTGTTGATTTTTTGTATCCTGCTACCTTGCTAAATTCACTCATATTCTAGAAGTTTTCTGACAGAGTTTTTTGTGTCTTCTAGATATGGGATTATGTGGTTGGCAAACAGTTTGAGCTCTGAAGATCAATGGAACAGAATGGAAGACATGAAACAAATCCAAACAAATCCACATAGATATGGTTATCTCATACTAGATGAAGGCACCAAAATCACCAATCCATGTACTATAGAAAAGACAAGTCTCTTCAAAACATGGTGCCAGGAAAACTATAAATCCATATATAGTAGAATGAAATTGAACCCCTATCTCTCACTCTGCACAAAACTCAACTCAAAGTGGATCAAGGACCTGGGTATTTATAAGATGACAAACCCTGCACCTACTAGAAGGACCAGGGTAGGCCCAGCACTCTAACATGTGGACTTAGGAACCATCTACCTTAAAGAGACTGCTAAAGTGCAAAGTAAAATCAAAATGGGATGGTTTCTTCACGGCAAAGGAAACAATCCAGACCTTGAAGACCGAAGCTACAGAATGGGTGAAAATCTGCCATCCGAACCTCAGTTAGGGCATTAATTTCCAGGATTTACAAGCTTAACACCAAAAATACCAAATAATCAAATCAATAAATGGGCAAAGAGGAACTCAACAGACACTTCTCAAAATAAGAAATACAAACAGTATTTTCAACAAATATGTGAAAAAAATGTCAACATCCCTAGTAATTAGAGAAAATGCAAATTAATATTACAGAGATTTCATCACACTACAACTAGAATGGCAATTATCAAGAATTCGAGCAACAATAAATGTTGGTGAGGATGTTGGGTACACTCATACACTTTTGGTGGGACTGCAAGTTAGTGCAACCCCAATGGAAAGCAAAAAAATATAAAGATTCCTCAAAAAACTAGGAATGGAATCACCATTTGATCCACTTATCTCACTCCTCAGTGTATAGCCAAAGAATTTAAATCTGCAGTGACACAGCCATATCAATGTTTATATGTTTATAGCTGCACAACTCACAATAGGTAAACTAATGGAGCCAACCTAGGTGCTTTTCAACAGATGAATGAATAAAGAAACTTGTGATATATCTACATAATGGAATATTATTCAGCCATAAAGAATGACTTTATGACATTTGCCAGTAAGTGGATGGATCTATCATGCTAAGTGAAATAAGCCAGTCCCAAAAACTCAAGAGTAGCTGGACACGGTAGCATATACCTGTAATCCCAGCAGCTTGGGAGGCTAAGGCAGGGGGATCATGAATTCAAAGACAGCCTCAGCAACAGTGAGGCGCTAACCAAGTCAGTGTGACCCTGCCTCTAAAATACAAAATAGGGCTGGGGATGTGGCTCAGTGATCAAGTGCCCCTGAGTTCAATCCCTGGTATCCCCCACCCCCCACCAAAAAAAAAAAAAAAAAAAGAGTGAATGTTTTCTCTGATATGTGGAAGCTAAGCCAAAATAAGGGGGCAGGGGGAATAGAAGTCCAGAGGATTAGACAAAGAAGGGGAATGAAGGGAAAGGAGGGGGCATAGAAATAGGAAAGACAATGGAATGAATCTGACATAATTTTCCTGTGTACATACATGAATACACCCCAGTAAATCCCACCATTGTGTACATCTACAAAACTGGAACCCTAAAAAGAATAAAATATCCGTACATGCATAATTTTATCAAAATGGACTCTAGTGTCATGCATAACTGAAAACAACCAATTAAAAAAATAGATAGAAAGAACCTCAAGCTAGCCAGTCACAGTGGTACATGCTTGTGATCCCAGCTACCTGCTTGTGGTTTCACTGCTGTGCTCTTTCCCTCTTACCAATTCCTTCCTGCTGCAACGTCCCTTCCCATTTTTCAGTCTACTACTACCACGGGCTGGAGGACCACATCTGTGGACACCACTCTGTCAGACAGTCCAGGTCGGCAGTCCACACTCCCTCAATATTCCCTCAAGGGGGACCCTCCATCCCAGCAGGCTCTCATCATTAACAGTCTGCATAAAGATAAATGCCACTGAGGAAAGAACAAAATCACTAAGACTCACTTATTAGTAGTGGTCATTAGTGGCTTTGGGGTAAGACCTAAAATAATTAATATTACAATGTACCAGTTAAATGGCTAAAGAACTTTACATATCTGTGTCATGTACCTCATACATAAAACAACCCGATAAGAGAAGAACTGCCCTAGTTCACATTTGAAAAGAGGAGTTAAGCAACTTGAACAGGATTGTAACTCTGGTTGGGATCTGAGCTCGAAACTGACACCAAAATCCCAGGCCTGGTCTGAATCCCATTTAAGCCACTGTGTGCTGAGGGATGATAAACAAGCTACTCAGCTTCACTCACCCTGCAGAAATGAAGAGTGTGGTACAACCTTGCCCAGGTCTCCTGAGGAGCAGAAGGGGCACACACTGAACACCTGGGCCATGCTGCTTGAATGAGAGCCGTGTTCCCCTGTCAATTACAGTCCTTGAGACTCAGGCTCTTTAGCCTCTGGCACACTACAGGTGCTTCATATGTGCTGACTTAATCCATACAGAGAGGTTAGGAGACCAACCCATGTTCTAGAAAGGGAGCAGGGCCTCATTCTGTTTCCTCTCTTCTGCTGACAAGTCAGAGAACCAAGATGATGAGGCTGTGACTGCTGCCACTCAGGGCCCCTGGGATATGACCCTCCCCTCGGCTTCCAGGCTACAGGTGGTGAACAGCTTTCCTCCACCTACCTGTCTTCAAAACAGCACTGCTCCTCTGGTGAGGCTACTTCAAAAGTACTGATTCACAAAGCTCCAGGGACAAAGCCGAATGAATACTTTCCTCAGGACTGACTGCATCACTGTGCAGCCAGTATCTGATCCATGTCCTTTCCCATTCCCAAAAGGAAAGCCAGTTCCAATCAATGCTAATGAAGCAAACTGCAGCTTACTTCTAACTAAAACACCTTTCGTTCTCTCATTCTCTTGAACCTGTTGCTAGCTTGGACTCAGAATCAGTCTTTGGAGAACCAGAAACACTTTTAAAATTGATAATATAAAAGAAAACACCATCACTTAACATCAATGAAATATGGCCACATAAAATCCTAAAAACAAAATGAAGCAGGGAGAAAAGCACTGTGGAGACCTAGGAACCTCACAGTGGGGTCCTGGCCCCAGGCTCCCCTCGTTCCTCATGGCACCTCACACCAGCAACATCCCACCAGCACATGGCTCAGCATCAGCTACACTACACTGATGCACCAGCACCAAGCCTCCAAGAGACGAACCCTGTAGCCACAGTGACTGCTGCTGGTGAAGGCCCATCATTGCAAGCCTTGAACACAGACTCTTGGCACATTTCCACTTTTCCTTGTCCCAGTGAAAACTGAGCATCTAGCTGGGGACACAGCTCAACAACTAAGCCCATATTATATGAGTTCCTCACAACGAGTTGAGTTAGGACCCAGAACATGGAATTATTTTGAAAGCTGCAAAGCAAAGCATATAGAAGAGCATATAGAAAAACTGGCTGCCTTGTGGTGACAAAATTAAACGAGAAATTCTATACAAGGTGCTCAGCTAAATATCTTGACCACTCTGCTCACTATTCAGTTGGTTAACCTTTAAAAGACAGTGTTCATATTAAGACAGCGAAAAGGCCACCTTAAAAAAAAACTGAGAAAAACTTCCTCTGTATTTGGTGGCTATGGTTCTCTATTCCCACATTCCAAAAGCTGATCTACGCATTAGGGAGTGGGGAGGTTTCTCTGGTTGCAATGACGGCCCTGCCAGCTGTACAGATGTAAAGTAGCACACATCTGTAATACCTTTGACTTGGGAGGCTGAGGCAGAATGGTCACAAGTTCAAGGCCAGCCTCAGCAATTTAGCAAAACTAAAAGGTAAAAAGGGCTGGGGATGTGGCTCAGTGGTATAGTGCCCCTGGATTCAATCCCCAGCACCACGAAAAAATAAACAGATAAATAAAAAATATCCCTGCCAAACTTTCTACTTTCTCTGTATCCGAATCCTAATTTATTCTCTAAACAGAAGAAAATTTTTCCCTGAACTGTACTGGTTCTACTTCATATTACCTTGCAAGAATTCCCCCCTCAAGTCCATGTAACCCAAACCAACCTGGAATGTTAAAGCTACATAGAACTTTAGACATGGGGTTTGCTTAATTTATATGTGAAGAAATCACATCTGAGAAGTGCCTTGCTCAAGGTGATATGGTATGGAGACCAAGTCTTAGCTTGGCACAGTGGCGGATGCTAATCTCAGCAACTTGGAAGGCTGAGGCAGGATTGCAAGTCCGAGGCCAGTCTAAGCAACTTAGCAAAACCTTGTTTCACAATAAAAAGATTAAAAGGGCTATGGGATGTGGCTCAGTGGTAGAGTGCACCTAGGTTCAAGCCCCAGTACCTAAAAAAAGGGTATTAAGGAGAGTGGGAGCACAGTTTCCAGCCCAGGGGTCTCTGAACACATTTGATCACATTCTACACATACCCTTCTTCTTAAGAAATAAGTATACCAAGATAAGTCCCTTGTTCTGGCATTCTATGACAGTTCACCGGTATTTTGTAGGTGATCTTTCTGTTATTAGTGTTGTGTTACCTGCTATCAGAACAGCCAAGAAAAAAAGCTGCTTATGAACCCTAATAATTGTAGTACTTGGCAACTGTAAATGCTGGCAAGATATTCTGCATGCACAGAAGAAATATGTAACTTTGTAGCAACAGGACAATTCCATTTTTTCATATGCTAACAGCTAATTTCAGTAATTTGTCCAAATATTCATGAAGATCCTCTATAAAAGGTTCTTTTTAAAAATCTCAACAAGACAAAAGAAAAGTAGGCAAAAAAAAAAAAAAAAAAAAAAAAACCTGCTTCCTTGCCGAAGAAATCAAATAATTTGTGCAGAAACTCTACTCTAAGAGATGGAGCTTAATTTCTCCCACTGAATTATGGACTGGATTTAAGGACTGGATTCCACAGAATCTTCAGGGGAGGGGTTGGGGGAACTCAGTGGAGAAACCTAGCAAACACTACCTTAGCCAGATACCCAAGGTTAACATCATGATGACAGTCTGTATTCACCCTCCTCCAATAGGATGGGAATGAAAAGGGCACTTCACCTCCGTGGATTCCTCCCATAACTCCAGTCTAATCAAAAGTAAAACATCAAACAAATCAAGAGGATATTCTATAAACTAGACCAGCACTCTTCCAAACTCAAGCTCATGATAAAAAAGGAAAGACTGAAAAACTGTCACAGACCGGAGGAGACTGCAGAGGCATGACAATTATATGCAATGTGGTGACCTGAATGGGATTCTGGAACAGAAAAAGGACGTTGGTGGGAGAACTGCTGAACTCTGAATGAGTCTGGAGCTTAGCAGTGTACCGCCTGGGCCCCACAGATTCAAGGGCTTCACTATGGTGATGTAGGATGCCAACATGGGATCTGGGTAAGGGCTCTCATTTAGAGTACAAGGAAAGGCAGAGGTGGGGCGACAGCTACTCTGCTGAGAAGGAACACTAAAAAAATATATTCACAAACAGAAGGAAAACTTTAAAACTACAGTTTGCATTCATTTTCAAAGAATGATTACATGTCAGATCTGCCTATAATATCAGAAAGAAGGGGAAACTGCACTTGTAGGAGCTGGAGGTCTGGCACAGGCATAGTCCTTGTTTCCAGCCCCTGAACTGCAAAATAAATAAATAAATAAAAAGAATCCCACATGATAAATAGGCCAAATTTCCTAATATCAAAAAGAATAGGGGCTGGGGATGTGGTGGATGTGGCTCAAGCGGTAGCGCGCTCGCCTGGCATGCGTGCGGCCCCGGTTCGATCCTCAGCACCACATACAAACAAAGATGTTGTGTCCGCCGAAAACTAAAACAATAAATATTTTTTTTAAAAAAATTCTCTCTTTCTCTCTCTCTCTCTTTAAAAAAAAAAGAATAAATAAAATTGAAAGTTCTGTCTTACCTTCCAATTTTCTGGGGCAACATAATGCCTGACATTCTAATCTTATACCAATCACAAAGTTCTTTCATCTTCAGAAGGCAGTAACTAAAAGGCTGGGGATGTGGCTCAGTAGTAGAGCACTTGCCTAGCATGCATGAGGCCCTGGGTTCCATCCCCAACTACAAAATATTTAAAAAGCAGAAACCAGTAAATAAACCACTAAACAATCTTTGCAATACCTCTGTGCTATATTCATCTTAGATGCAAACAAAACTTCACTAGGAAGGCTAATCACTGAATTCCAAGTGGAAGTGGATGCGACTCCAGCATTTGGCCTTAATGAACCCAACAAAAGACAAGAGGCCTGTATGCCTCACACACAAGGAAGGAAGTCACCTAAAGGACCTGCTAAAAGGAAAATACAGACGGGAAATCCTAAGTCTGGCACCATGCACATATCAACACACACCACCCCATCTGAAACACTTTGCAATGCTATCTTCGGAAATCTTTTTCACAAATTTCTACTCTTTATGTGTTTTGGGTTTTACATACTCAAAGTAAATTATATAAGGAAAAAAAATAAGATTAGACTTGAGGGAATTTTTTTTGTAAAAAATATCTGAGCAATGTGATTTCAAGGAATGAAAATAATTTGCTCGGGGGCTGGCGATGTGGCTCAAGCGTAGCGCGCTCGCCTGGCATGCGTGAGGCCTGGGTTCCATCCTCAGCACCACATACCAACAAAGATGTTGTATCCGCCGAGAACTAAAAAATAAATATTAAAAATTCTCTCTCTCTCTCTCTCCTCTCTCACTCTCTCTTAAAAAAAAAAAAAAGAAAGAAAAGAAAATAATTTGCTCGATTCAAATTTTTAACAAGAAAAATGACAACTCAAATCTGGCACCGTAGCAAGTGCCTATAATCCCAGCAACTCAGAAGGCTGAGACAGGAGGATCTCAAGTTCAAAGCCAGCCTTAGCAACTCAGCAAGACCCTGTCTCGAATTTAAAAATAAATAAATAAAAAGGGCTGGGGCTCAGTGGTTAAGTGCCCCTGGGTTCAATTCTAGTAACCCCCCCCCCAAAAAAAAGACAATTCAGAAGCTTAATCCATTCTCGAATCTGTGTGGGGGCAGTAGAATTTAATTTAATTTAATTCTACAGTAGAATTTAATCATTCTGGAGAATTACTAGCAACAGGAGATAAAGGTGGTAGAGTTGTCATCTTTCAACAGGAGCAGGAGAACAAAATACAGTTTCATAGCAGAGGAGAATATAATGTTTACAGCACCTTCCAGAGCCATGAACCAGAATTTGACTACTTGAAAAGTTTAGAAATAGAAGATCAACAAAATTAGGTGGTTACCCCAGAAAAATGCTGCTCAGTTTTTATTGTCTACCAATGGTAAAACAATAAAATTATGGAAAATCAGTGAAAGGGATAAAAGACCAGAAGGCTATAACTTGAAAGAGGAAGATGGAAGGTATAGAGATCCTACTACAGTTACTACACTACGAGTGCCAGTCTTTAGACCTATGGATCTAATGGTCGAGGCTAGTCCACGAAGAATATTTGCCAATGCTCATACATACCACATCAACTCAATTTCTATAAATAGTGATTACGAAACTTATTTATCTGCTGATGATTTGCGGATTAATCTTTGGCATCTGGAAATTACAGACAGAAGTTTTAATATTGTGGATATCAAGCCTGCCAATATGGAAGAGCTCACAGAAGTGATCACAGAAGCAGAATTCCAAATAGCTGTAACACATTTGTGTACAGCAGCAGTAAAGGAACTATTCGGTTATGTGACATGTGGGCATCTGTCCTCTGTGATAGGCATTCTAAACTGTTTGAAGAACCTGAAGACCCCAGTAACAGGTCATTTTTTTCTGAAATCATCTCTTCTATTTCTGATGTAAAATTCAGCCATAGTGGTCGCTATATGATGACTAGAGACTACTTGTCGGTCAAAATTTGGGACTTAAATATGGAAAACAGGCCCGTGGAAACATACCAGGTTCATGAATACCTCAGAAGTAAACTCTGTTCACTGTATGAAAATGACTGCATATTTGACAAATCTGAATGCTGTTGGAATGGATCTGACAGGGTTGTCATGACTGGATCTTACAATAATTTCTTCAGAATGTTCGACAGGAACACAAAGCGAGATATAACTCTAGAAGCATCACGAGAAAACAATAAGCCTCGCAGAGTTTTGAAGCCACGCAAAGTCTGTGCAAGCGGCAAGCGAAAGAAAGATGAAGTAAGTGTTGACAGTCTAGACTTCAATAAGAAAATCCTTCATACGGCCTGGCACCCCAAGGAAAATATCATTGCTGTAGCTACTACAAACAATCTGTATATATTTCAAGCCAAAGTGAATTAGGGTTGGCATTCCTAGCGGAAGAGCCCACTTCCTGCTTAGTTGAGATAGTTGAATCTAGCATTCGTACCTATAAAAGAGAGAAGTCCATTGTGGCACCCCTTTCCAGTGTTTGACAGTGTGCCATTCGACAACACATTTTTATAGCTACATGGAGAAAACTCTGTGGGTTATCATTGTAGTGTTCTCCATGCCTGCTAGCCATTTAGGTAAGGGTAGGGCACTTTTAATTTAAATGACTTCTCGCACCATCTTGCCTAATGGACTAGATTGGACTGTATCAACATTGAGTTACTCCACTTTTTATGCCTTCCATTGTGATGACGTCAAACAGTGAAAGCCTTCAGTCATGCTATGGGATTTGTGTATCCTCATTACTGTATCATTTGTTGGGTACACCCCTTCCCCCTTTTTTAAATTAAATACAGCTCATTCTTACTGTGGCTTGTGGCATTCCTCCTCTCTGGCCTCCTGGACTCTCCCCCTTCATCTCTCTTACCCTTGCTCCTTCCACCCAGTCTTGGTGGTGGTATATTAAGAAAGAACGAAAGCACACACAAAATGAGTCAGTTTGGGGTCAGTGATAAAGGGGGTATATGTTGCGAACAAATGTTCTAATAACAGTTGGCTGTAATCACTCCTTGCCATGTCTGGCACTGAAAATAAGGAAAAAAAAAACTACTACTGAATAAAAGTGACAAAGAATGGAAAAAAAAATAAGAATCTATCACAACTTTCTGAAATAGATACCCAGGCAAGTTATTAAAAATTCAAAGACTACCAAAACAAATGTCATGATAAAAAAAATAGAAATTGCCACAGAAAGGTATGAAGAGGAAGAAATGCCAGTGAGTTTCTCAAAAGGGGGAGGGGGGAAGGCTGTGAACCATGCTGTTTCCTGCTCTCTCAAAGCAACAGTCAGTCAGACCCTTGGGAAGGCAGTTTGACACCCAGGCGGAAAGCCAGTCACAGCAGCTGCTTCCAGGAATGGGAGACAGTAGGCCGGAATGCAGAAGAAACTTACCTGCCCTGGGTAAACACTTTCCATCTCTTAATTTTGTATTGCATATCTATATACAGATTAATTTAAAGAAAAAATGCAGTAGCCACAGGGAAAGAGATGTGGCCAAGATCATCAATTCTAAATGACACAGCCCTCTGTCAGGAATCGTGGCTCCAACAAACACCTTTTCCCCAGGCCTCCATATCACAGGAAGGGCTGCAACCCCAGAATCCCACCACACAGTACTGAGAGGCCTTGCTCTACTGCTAAGTCACTAGCTAGAATTACATCTTGTCTCTTATCTACTCCAGTTTTATCCAAGTGTCCAACACAAAAAGGAATCCATGCTTTATATAATGGCTAAAAACACCAGACACAATCCTCTCAAGAATTATTAAAGAACAGCACTGTAATTCCAACAGAAGGCATTTCCAAAGGTTTCTTCTCCATACTTCCCTCCAATCTTGTAGACACATCTCCCTGCCATCTCATGTGGAGGTGGACACTCTAAGTATTCATGATTTATCAACAATAATATTTGTCAAAGGAAAGATAGATGATTAAAACCACGTACTCTAAGTTTTCATATATATATATATTTTTTTTTTCAGTTTTCGGTAGACACACATCTTTATTTTATTTTTATGTGGTGCTGAGGATCGACCCAGTGCCCCGCGTGTGCCAGGCGAGCATGTTACCATTTGAGCCACATCCTCAGCCCCTCTAAGTTTTCTATCAAAAAAATCTTAGCTGGAGCCAGAGCAGTGGTACATGCCTTAAAGTCCCAGCTACTCAGAAGGCTAAGGTAATAGGGTAAAGTTTGAGGACAGCCTCAGCAACTTAGAGAGATATTAAAAAAAAAAAAAAAAAAAAGGGACTGGAGATGTAGCTCAGAGGTAGAGCACTTCCAGGTTCAATCCCAGTACTGGGGAGAGAGGGGCCAGGGGGATCTCAGCTGATAGGGTGATTCTAGGTGATAGACACAGTATGCTAGAAAGAAAAACAACTTGGAGAATTTTCAACCTAATTAGGGACTCGATGAAAGAACACAATAAAATACTTAAATACAGATGTGGGTGGGTAGCATAATACTTGAAGGGAATTCTTCAGAGGAACAAGCTAACAGGCAAATGTGAGGAAGAAACAAATAATACAGTCACATAAAGCAGTAAGGAGTTTGAAGACACAAGAATCAGGCAAAGGTCTGAGAAATGTGACTGCTGCCAAAAGAGGATCCCAGGAGGTGCTGGAATTCACAGCTGACTAGGAGTAACTCAGTGTCCAGTCTTTGCTTAATGCAGCAAACATTTGCTTGATACAGTGTGATAGTCCTAGAATGGAATCCCAGCTCTGCCTGGATGGAAGCAGGGCTTTCTTCTCTCTCTAGGCTTCATTTTTCTCTTCTGTGAAAGCAGTTCCCTTTTCATAGAGATTAAACAAAATAGCATTTTTAAAGGTAGCAAAGGTGCTGGCACATAAGGAGTTTAAAAGAATCCAGACACCAGGACTAAATTCAATGCTAAAGACACATTTAGAAGACTCAGTTACAAGGCTCTCATCTGAAGCCAACTAAGCAATTCCTACTTAGTTTGGCCAACTCAGCATAAATATCCTCTAGCAAGTTTCCTTTCAGTATTAAAAAGCCTGCTGATAATCAGCTACAGAAGTCAGCTACTGAAATAACCAGTAACTTCCTTTATCAATTCACTGCTTCTCTAGTCTCTTAAACTTTAAATTCTATATCCCCCATCAACAGCAATAAGAGAAAGAGAGAGAGAGAGAGAGAGAAAGAGAGAAAGAGAGAAAGAGAGAAAGAGAGAAAGAGAGAAAGAGAGAAAGAGAGAGAGAAAGAGAGAAAGAGAGAAAGAGAGAGAGAGAAAGAGAAAGAAAGAGAGAGAAAGAGAGAGAGAGAGAAAGAGAGAGAAAGAGAGAGAGAGAAAGAGAGAGAAAGAGAGAGAAAGGAGAAAGAGAGAGAAAGAGAGGAGAGGGAAAGAGGGAAAGAGAGGGAAAGAGAGGGAAAGAGAGGGAAAGAGAGGGAAGGAAGGAAGGAAGGAAGGAAGGAAGGAAGGAAGGAAGGACCCCAAACTCACTAATAACAATTATCAATCAACAATTTGCACTACAACAACAATGATTAGCTCCTAGGAAATGAGGAGTAAATGTTTAAACTGAGCACATTCTCACCAGACACCTGGATTCTATTCTAAGTCTCACTGTTCTAGTCCAGAAACTAAGCCATTCACTAAGGGTAAACCACATTAACACTTCACAACTCAGATGAAGAATTCTCCATGTCCTGCATGCCCCAGGATAACAATTTCTATCTCAGTTATCAGAGCACTCCTAAAACCCATGAGAAAAAAATAGAGCCCAAGGACCATCCTGAGTGCCTTCCTCCACATACAACAGCACAATAACCAACCCTCTGCACAAATACTAAAATTTAAATGCATGTGTGGGACCCCATTTCCTCATTAGTGAAATGTGGGGAAAGGACTCACCCTTAGTCCACTTTACAGACAGGCTAAATGGCTTGGTCCTGCCTGCTACTGTGCAGTCTTGACCTCCCTTCTCACCATCCAAGGGAATTCTGTAGTGTCCTTTTTTTTAATCAAGTGAGCATTACACGGTTTGTAGAATCTGTGCCTTTTTACTCTCATTCCCTGATCCTTGAAACTTTACTCACTTGCAGACTTCAGAACAGACTAGTCTCTGCCACTAAGCTCTGCTGATCACCATGGTTCTTCAGCTCTTTCCCTTCTTCACTGCCTTCACACAGCCACGCTACATAACTTAAGTCCAGTTTCTTCATGAGCCAGATTTTTTCGACTAAACAGAACCCATTCCAGCTAGTTCAAGCACTAAGGGGCTCACATAATATTTAGCAGGGTAGAAGAATCAGGACTAGAGACCATGCAGCTGCCACACATGAGGGTACTGGGCAGAGGACACCATGAAGAGCCTGCTGCCTCTGGAAATGGGTCTCCTAAACTCGTGTGCATTGACTTCGCATCACATTGCTTCCCAGTCCTCGTCTAGCCCTGGCCCACAGGCTAAAAGTAAAGTCACATGCCCATGGATAACTATAAGGGGTGGGGGGTGGGGGTCTTAACAGCTTCCATTTTAGTGTAATCTGAACTAATAAGATGGGAAATTACCTCTAAATATAGGGTGCTTGAAATGCGTTGGTGGCCAAAAAGCACCCCAAATATCTGCAAGGGATACCACATTAGACACCTCTTCAGGTCCCTTGCATATTTTATCTTGACTTATTTCCTAAATGCTCCATACAGTTCAGGGTTATGGGAATTTGTCCTCACTGAAGAGAGAACTATTTTCAGCTCCATTAACTGTTTCCTCCAGTATTTCCAAACAATATGCTTCAGCTACTATTGATTTCTTTTCCAGTTTCAATTCTATTCAATATCAAATGTGGAGAAGGACTTGGCTTTATTATACAAACCACTCACACCTCTTCAATCACCCCAGAATATGTCTTTGTACTTCAATGCTTATGACTGTGTGAACACTTTACAGTTAAGCCATGCTACACATTATTGTTACAAATCCATTTTTACAGAATTTGTTTCACCTGGAATTGATAACTGTCTTTTTTTTAATTGGGGGGGGGGGCTAGTTAGGTTTTCTGCTTACTTATCATTAACTCATCCCCAGACTTCCATAAGAAGTATACATCTCAATACCTCAGGTTGTTTTGTTCTTTGTAGTGCTGGGGATTGAACCCAGGCCTCACATATGGTAGGCAAGCACTCTACCACTGAGCTACATTTCCCAGTCCTTTTGAGACAGGGTCTTGTTAAAGCTGCCCAGCCTGGCCTGGAACTTGTCATCTTCTTGTCTTGGCCTCCTGGAGCAGCTGAGATCACAGGGCTGTGCCACTACACCGAGAAACCTCAGGGTTTTGTTTGTTTGTTTTTTCTTTTTTTAAATTTTTTTTAATTGTAGGTGGACACAATATCTTTATTTTTTATTTACTTATTTTTATGTGGTGATGAGGAACAAACCCAGGGCTTCTCACATGCCACAACCCCAGCCCTCAGGTTTGTTTCTTAAGACATTCCTTTATAGCCCACAGATATAGACTGGTTGGTCAATGTCTTCACCACAATTATACCAAATTTTCTCTCTCTCTCTCTCTCTGGATTGGAGATTGAGCAAACAGGCACTTTACCTCTGGGGATGAGCTATATCTCCAGCCCTTTTAATTTTGACATGGGTCTAAATAAACCGCCCAGGATAGCCTCAAACTTGTGACTGTCCTGCCTACCTCCCAAGTCACTGGGACTACAGTGAGCCCAAGCCCACCAACCAACAAGCCCAGCCCCACAGACTTCACCATCCCCCTGGCTGAATCCTGTGTGTGGGCCAAGTTTTGAGACTGATTAAACAAATTGATAAATATATTAAGGATAACAAGAACTAGGATTCTACCTGTCAGAGAAAGGAATTACAAATAAGGAAGAGACTGGAACCCCATGGTATTAGGTAAAAAAATGATAGCAATGCTATGAACTTATGGTGTCTAGTCTACAAAATGGTGTGTGTAGAGAAACTGATCATGGGTGTAGGTGTGTACTCACAGACATTACTATTCTGCCCCATGAGACCTAAAAGCAATGATGCCTTGGCAGCAGTGCACATACCTAGTGCCTAGAACTTTGCTTCTATCATATTCCACTAAATGAGTGCCCCTTAGGGAAAAAGCTAACACCAGGATGCATCAAGAAAGTGCAAGATCAATTCACAATAGCTAGACTGTGGAACCAACCCAGATGCCCTTCAATAAATGAATGGATAAAAAAAAAATGTGGCATTTATACACAATGGAGTATTACTCAGCACTAAAAAATGACAAAATCATGGCATTTGCAGGGAAATGGATGGCAGTAGAGCAGATTATGCTAAGTGAAGCTAGCCAATCCCTAAAAAACAAATGCCAAACGTCTTCTCTGATATAAGGGGAGCAACTAAGAACAGAGCAGGGAGGAAGAGCATGAGGAAAAGATTAACATTAAACAGGGACGAGAGGTGGGAGGGAAAGGGAGAGAGAAGGGAAATTGCATGGAAATGGAAGGAGACCCTCATTGTTATACAAAATTACATATAAGAGGAAGTGAGGGGAAAGGGGAAAAAAAACAAGGGAGAGAATTGAATTATGGTAGAGAGAGAAGAGGGGAGGGGAGGGGGATAGTAGAGGATAGGAAAGGTAGCAGAATACAACAGTCACTAGTATGGCAGTATGTAAAAACATGGATGTGTAACCAATGTGATTCTGCAGTCTGTATTTGGGGTAAAAATGGGAGTTCATAACCCACTTGAATCAAATGTATGAAATATGATATGTCAAGAGCTTTGTAATGTTTGAACAACCAATTAAAAAAAAAAAAAAAGAAAGTGCAAGATCATCTTGGAATATTTTGATATACCAGAAAGCCAAAAGCAATTCAAAGAAGGAGGGGGATTTCTCAAAAGTTCATAGGAGCCATCTTAAAAAGACTTCCCAGCAGGCCATGGTGATACACACCTGTAATTCCAGCAGCTCAGGAGGCTGAGGCAGGAGGACCGAGAGTTTAAAGCCAGCCTCAGCAACAGCAAAGTGCTAAGCAACTCAGTGAAATCCTGTCTCTAAAAAAAAAAATACAAAATAGGGCTGGGGATGTGGCTTAGTGGTTGAGTGCCTCTGAGTTCAATCCCCAGCAATTAAAAAAAAAAAAAAAGGCTCCCACTAGCCACATGTGTAACAAATTGAGCATCGAATTAAAAAAAAAAAATCTAGTTATGAACTGGCTGTAACCATTTAATAAAACTGGAAACCATTAAGTCCCATACTGATATGAGTAAGTAAATGGGAGCAGGAGAAACCCCTGAATTCACCTCCAACAAACTGCTTATTGCACACATTAATTAATAAGTACAAGAACTCTTCTTAAGTAATTTTACAATAGAGAATCCTGGCAGATGTCATCCTAAAATAAAGAGATAAAGGCTAATGTGATCACAAGTAAGATGAATCTACATTGTGTATTTCCTGATGTGGCATACAAAGGAAAGCAAATCTCTTTTGTAACACTGCCCAAAGAAGAAAATTTGAATCTGGTCATGAAAAAGCACCAGACAGACTCAATTTGGTGGCCATCCTGTAAAGGAACTGCTGTATTCTTCAAAAATTCAAAAATCACAGAAGACCATCAAAAAAAGACTAAGAAACAATTCCAGAAGGAAGGAAACTAAGGAGACAAGACAACTAAATACAACACATAACTCTAGACTGGATTCCAGACCTCTTAAGAACATCAAAGAGACATTGGAGGTTGGAGGTGTTACTGTATCAATGTTCTAATTTCCAGATTTTGATGGTTATATTGTAGTTGTAAAAGAAAACACCATTATTTACAGGAAAAATATACTGATACATTAAAAACTTTTAAAAATGGAGAAGGGTCTGAAATAGACATTTCTGCACAAAAGCATAGGAAACTCAACACTATCAGAGGTCAGGGAAACACAAATCAAAACCACAATCAGCTACCACTTTACACCCTGAACAGTTATAATTAAAGTCATGGAGGAGACTCTGGGCCTTCATGCGCCACTGGAGGGAACGTACAAGATGTAGCCGCTCTAGAACAGCCTGGCAGTTCCTCAAAGTTAAACACTACAGTCCCAGGTATTTCCAAAAGAAATGAAAACATACATTCACACAGAAACCTATACACAGGAACCCGGCACTACATTTGGGGCCCTGAGAGTGGAGATTTGCAAAGGTGATATAGGTAGAATACAGGGCAGGAAACCAACAGGCAGTCTTTGGGTACAGGCTGCTCAGTCAAGTCACAGATGCCATGAGGAAAGTCAGCATGGCCCACAGCAAATCCAACAAGGCATGGAGAGCCAAATGTTCATGAAAGCCAGGACCCAGGACACATACCTTTATCTTCAGGGTCGTACTCAGTATCTATGTCCAAGACATCCATGACAAAAAATCTCAACGTCCTCCCAGTGTCCAGCCCAAGTCAACACCTGCATCTTCCACCAGAGAGACAAAATCATTCCATGGGGCTGGGATTGTGGCTCAGCAGTAGAACGCTGGCCTAGCATGTGCAAGGCCCCGAGTTTGATCCTCAGCACCACATAAAAATAAACAAATAAAATAAAGGCATTCTGTTCATACACAACTACAAAAAAAAATTAATAAATAAATAATAAACTTCAGCCAGGCTTGGCGACACATACCTATAATCCCAGCAACTTGGAAGAGACTGAGGTAAGAGGATCCCAAGTTCAAGACCAGCCTCAGTAATTTAATGAGGCCCTAAGCAACTCAGCAAGACCCTGTCTCAAAAATATAAAACAAAAAGGGATGGGGATATAGCTCAGTGGTTAAGCATCCCTGGGTTCAGTCCTCAGGACCAAAAAAAAAAAAAAATAGAAATTTCATTTCTGCATGTTCTTTAAAAAGCTGCACACAAATGTTTGGCTATGTATAATATCAAATGTCTATCAACTGATAATGGATATAAGTAGTATAGCTATACAATGGAATATTATTCAGTGATGAAAAGGAATGAAGGAGCCAGGTGTGGGGACTCATGCCTGTAATCCCAGCTACTTGGGAGGCTCAGGCAACTTAGTGAGACCCTGTCTCAAAATTAAAATTTAAAAAGGGCTGAGGTGTAGCTCAACTGTGAAGAGGCCCTGGGTTCAATCCCCAGGACTGAAGGAAATTATGCTAAGTAAACAAAGCCAGTCATCAAGAACCACATTTTATATGGGCCTATTTACATGAAACATCTAGAACAGGTGAGCCCAGGAGGAGACAGGCAACTGCCTAGTGCTGGGGAATCACAGGATGGTGGCTAGAAAGTATGTGGTTTCCTTCAGGAGTGATAAAAACATTCTAAAACGGGTATGTCAAGGGTTCAGCGAAGACCGTTTAGAAAAAAATCACAAAATTACATATATTTTAGTATGGGCAAGTTGCATAAATTACATCACAATAAATCTCTTGCTTAAAAAGAAAAAATCCTGGGTTAGGGTTGTAAAAGTTAAAAAAAGAAAAAAGAAAAAACCTAGAGGGTGAGGGATAGAGCATCACACCTGCAAAGTATTTTCAAATTGTCCGGGGGAAAAAAGATAATTTGCAAAAACGTCATACATGGCCACAAATATCTTATCTCCACACTGCTGTTTGGCATAGAATCCTAGATTGTAAGTAAGACTCCAAGGCACTTGGAACCAGTCGCCTCCTAGGTTCTCAGTCCACTGTTTTAAGTCTGTGTTCTGAAATGGCATAGTGCAGTGCCAGATCTATTTTTCACTCTCATCCCTGTGCTGGGCACTCAGTGGGTCTGCTCCATCTGGAGAGTTATTTCAGCTTTGGAAATTTTTCAAGCATTAACTCAATATTGCTTCCTCTCAATATTCTTTTTCCCTTTCTCTGAACACATAATATTCAGACACTGGATCCCATGAACTGATCAGTTAACACTGGTAAGTATTCAGTTTTGGGGGTCTTTATTAATCAATTATTAACCTCATGCCATAACTGCATTAACTATCCCTCACTCTTACACATACACTCACTTCTCCCGTATAGTACGCTTTCATACCCCCTGCCCCAAAATGCAGAATCATAAATAAGAAATAAGAAACTTTTCCCATATTACCAGTGTCATTACCATACTTACAGAAAATTAGCATTTTTCATCATCACTTAAAATACAACCCTTATTCACATTTCCACACATCCTCTCACCTCAAATGATATTTTTTCAGTCAAGGATCCAATCAAGGTTTGGACATTATTCCTTCTCCTTTTCATCTATCCTTGCTCAATACTTTCTGAAAGACTTCCTGTTTCCTATTAAAATTTCCCCTGCTATCTTATTTTCCTAGAGCTGTTTCTGGTTCTCTGAATGGTCCCCTATTTTGTGTCATGAATTTTGTCTCACTGCTTTAAACTTTAAGTTTGAACTTCTCTTCCGCAATGCCATTTCCTGTTTCTTCACAGGCTTCCTTTTATCTGTTTGCATTAAGACTGTTAGAGACTTTTTTCATGTGCCTGATAACCCTCAACTCTTCAGCTGTCGTTAAGGAGTATTAAGTTTTAACAACATGTACACAGATGGGGTACATTCAGTGGCCAGACTGCCCTACAGTGATCAGACAGGGATCTAACTGCTTCACTGGAGGCTACAGAAGGCTGTTAAAAAAAAAAAAAAAAAAAGTTCCAAAGCTGGCCACCTCACTTGATGTTTTTACAATGTGGTCGACTGATGCTCTGCCTTTCAGTGGTAAGGTCTATGTTCCCTCCATAAACACAGACAGGTTTGGGACCACAGCAGAAGCTACACAGAAATCCTCAGAGATTAATTTAGGGCTGAGCTGGAGCTTAAATGGTAGAATACTTGCTTATCTGGCATGCTTGAGGCCCTCAGTTCTATTACAAACACAAAAAGTAAATAAATAAATAAATAGACTTAAGTCAAAAAAAGTGAAACAGAGTCGGCCTGGTTCTCTTGAAACATACACCTATGGACAGAGAGCCACCATGTGCGAAGTCTCAATGCCCTGAAATGTAAACTAGTATACCCAGACCCCATGGCCAGAAATGTTCAGTGACCCCCCAGCTGCAAGCAAAGCCTCACCCACCCACAGCCACTAGTCCTTCAACTCTCTGGCCTCACTGCAACCACAGAAATCATCTGAGCTATAAATGTCCAACCAAGCTCTTCCCAAAGTCCTGACCCACAGAAACCATGAAATTATTTTAAGTCACTAAATTTTGGGGGTCATTTTTCAGGCATTAAGAGTGAATGGAACAGACTGTGGCATGTGCAAGTGAGATGTTGCAGCAACAAAAAAATCTAGCAACAGCTTCAGATCTAGGAGGCAGGCAGGCACTGGAGGGCCCTGAAGAGGCTGTTTGTACCTGAAAGGCCTCAACAAGGAGACTGACAGGAAAAGCCCAGTGGGAAATAAAAAAATAATAATAATAATTACTCAACCTTGGCGAATAAGGGACTCCTGTTATGTAGAAGTGGAAAATATGTCCTGCAGAAATGTAGAAAACAGAAAATGTACCTAATGAACTCAATGATCCATCTAAGGAGATTTCCAGGCAAAATTCTAGAAGTTTCCCCTCAGACTGCTTCCTACTGCTATGATAAAATAAAAGAGCAGAGAAATGAGCTGGGAAGCCAATTAAAACTACAGAAGTCAAGCCAGGCATAGTGGTACCCACCTGAAATTCCTGTGAAAGCATTTCCTTTGAAATCCGTGACAAGACAAGGATATCCCCACTCCCAACACTTCTATTTAATATGTTACTAGAAATTCTAGCCAGAGCAATTAGGAAAGAGAGGAAATAAAAGGGATTAAAAATAGGAAAGGAAGAAGGTCAAATTATCACTGTTCGCAGAAGATATGATCCTATACCAAGAAAATCCAAAAAATTGCTAGAGCTAATAAATATGGCAATATAGCAGGTTACAAAATCAACATTCAAAAATCAATAGCTTTGGCCAGATACGATGATGCATGCCTATAATCCCAGCAGCTCCAGAGGCTAAGGCAGGAAGTTTGGGAGTTCAAAGCCAGCCTCAGCAACAGCAAGGTACTAAGCAACAGCAAGGTACTAAGCAACTCAGTGAGACCCTGTCTCTAAATAAAATACAAAATAGGGCTGGAGTTATGGCTCTGTGATTGAGTGCCCCAGAGCTCAATCCCTGGACCCCTCCCCCCAAAAATCAACAGCTTTCCTAATTTTTTTTTTTTTTACAGGAAGTGAACCCAAGGGTACTTAACCGCTGAGCCACAACCTCAGCCCTATTTTTTTTTTTGGGGGGGGGGAGAAATTTCAATATTTATCTTTTAGTTTTCGGCAGACACAACATCGTTGTTTGTATGTGGTGCTGAGGATCGAACCCGGGCTGCACACATGCCAGGCGAGCGCGCTACCTCGAGCCACATGCCCAGCCAACAGCTTTCCTATATACTGACAATGAATCTGCTGAGAAAGAAATTCCATTCACAATAACCTCAAAACAAAAACAACAACAAGTAATAAATATACAAAAAGAGGTGAAAAACCTCTACCATGAAAACTATAGAACATAAGAAAGAAATTGAAGAACACCTCAGAAGATGCAAAGATCTCCCATGTTCATGGATAGGTGGAATTAATATTTTTTTTAAATATTTATTTTTTAGTTTTCAGCAGACACAACATCTTTGTTTGTATGTGGTGCTGAGGATCAAACCCAGGCCGCACGCATGCCAGACGAGCGCGCTACCGCTTGAGCCACATCCCCAGCCCTGGAATTAATATTGATAAAATGGCCATACTACCAAAAGCAATGTACAGACTCAGCAATTCCCATCAAAATATTATAAAATTCTTCACAAAATTAGAAAAAAAAGTCCTAAAATTCTTTTGGGAGAATAAAAGACCCAGAATAGCCAAAGCAATTTCTAAGCCAAAAGAGCAACACTGGAGATATCACAATACCTGACTTCAAATTATACTCAGAGCTACAGTCACACACTGCATGGTACGGGCTTAAAAACAGCCATGAACCAAAGGTACAGAATAGAAGACAGAGAAACACACACAGATAGTCATCTGATCCTTGACAAAGATGCCAAAGACATACTATGGAGAAAAGACAATCTTTTTAACAAATGGTACTGGGGAAACTGGTTATCCATATGTTGAAGAATAAAACTAGACCCTTGTCTCTCACCCTGCACAAAAAAAAAAAAAAAAAACTCAAAATGGATCTAAAACCTCAGAATTAGACCAGAAACTATGCAACTCCTAGAAAAAAATGTAGGGTCAGCTCTCCAGCATATATACACAGGCAATGACTTTCTCATTAGAACCAAAGAGTTAAAAAATGTCAAGAGTTAAAAAATGAAATGGCATTGGAGGCTGGGGTTGTGGCTCAGAGTTAGAGCACCCACCTGGTGTGCATAAGGCACTGGGTTCAATCCTCAGCACCACATAAAGACATTGTGTCCACCTATAACTAAAAAATAAATATTAAAAAATGGGATAGCATCAAATTAAAAAGCTTCTGCACAACAAAGGAAACAATTAAGAACATGAAGAGAGAATGGAAGAAAATCTTTGCTAGGTACTCTTCTGACAGAATATCTAGTACATATAAAGAGCTTTAAAAAATCATAGCAAAATAATCAATTAACCCAATTAGTAAATGGAAAAAAAGGAATTAAACAGACCCTTCACTAAAGAAGAAATACAAATGGCCAAAAAATACATGAAAAAAATAAATATGGAGGTTCCTCAAAAGATTAGGCATGGAACCACCATATGACCCAGCTCTACCCATAAGGATTTATCCTAAAGAATTAAAGTCATCATGCTACAGTGACACATGCATACCCGTGTATTTATAGCAGCACAATTCACAGTAGCCAAAACTATGGAACCAGCATAGGTGCCATCAATGGATGAATGGATAAAGAAAATGTGGTAAATATACACAATGGAGTTTTTATTCGGCCATAAACAAAAATGATATTATGTCATTCACAGGAAAATGGTGGAATGAGAGATCACCGCGTTAAGCAAAACAAGTCAAATTCAGAAGGTCAGGATCATATGTTTTCTCTCGTATGTGGCAGCTAGAGAGAAAAAGAAAAGAAAAGAAAGAAAGAAAGGTGAGGGTGGAGCTCTTGGAAATCAAAGGGAGAGCAGTAGAGGAAAGGGACCAAGGGGTGGGGCTGGGGATGTGGCTCAAGTGGTATCGCGCTCGCCTGGCATGCATGCGGCCCGGGTTCGATCCTCAGCACCACATACCAACAAAGATGTTGTGTCTGCCGAGAACTGAAAATAAATATTAAAAAATTCTCTCTCTCTCTCTCTCTCTCTCTCTCTCTCTCTCTCTCCCCCCTCTCCTCTTTAAAAAAAAAAAAAAAGGGGACCAAGGGGTGAAGGAAGGGAGAGAGGGGAGAAGTGCTGGGGAGTGATATTGGCCAAATTATATTATTATATTGAGTGCACATGCAAATATGTAACAAGAAATTCCATTATGTGTGACTATAATGCTCCAATAAAAAATGTGGAACTGCAGAAAAATTAAAAAACAAATAATGGAATCAAACCAGGCATGGTGGTGGACACCTGTAATCCCTGCTACTCCAGAAGCTGAAGCATGAGTATTAGAAGTTCAATGTCAATATGGGCAAGTCTGCAAAATCCTGTCTCAAAACAAAAAGGGCTGGGGGTGTGCCTCAGTGGGAGAGCACACCTGGGTTCTATCCTCAGTACTGCATAAATAAATAAACAAGCAAACAAACTAAAATGATATTTTTTTAAGAAAAAGGCATTAAGACTAACTAGGTTCAATGAGTAATTAAATAACAATTAAATTATTTCTTATCCCCACTGCAAAAATGATTATCAAAATAAAAAAAGAAATGACTCTCAATTATTCTCAGGGGAGAAGATCAAATCCACACTGTAATTATAAAACTTTTTTAAAACCTCAGAGCTGGGGTTGTAGCTCAGTGGTACAGTGCTCATCTCACATGTGGAAGGCACTGGGTTTGATCCTCAGCACCATGTAAGAATAAAATAAAGGTATTGTGTCCATCTACAACTAAAAAAAATATTAAAAAAAAAAAAAACAGAAGATATAAAAAGGTGGTCCATACTGACCTCCCAAACAGACCCAGGACTTCCTAAGGATCTGGCTGCCTCTGCACATCCTCTCCTTCCAAAGCTTAAGAGAAAGGGAAGGTCAGCAGTTTCACAGTGGACTCCCAAGGAACTGAAGAACTTGTCACAAAGAAACTTCTCCATGTGGCTTCTGTCTAATGGAGTGGATTACAAATTAACATAGCCCAAAACATTTTTAAAGGAGTTGTACCAGTTGGATTGAGACAAAACAACACAGAATGAAGGGATGATTACATTCCTTCCAAAATACTATAAGCACAAAGTTGACAAAGAAAACTAGTCACCTACTCAAAAAAACAGCCATTTCTTGTACAAAAAAAAAAAAAAAAAAAAAAGTAACTCATAAAGCAGAACAAAAAGCCAGGCACTATGGTGCACACCTACAATCCCAGTTATTTGAGAGCCCGAGGCAGAAGGATTGCAAATTCCAGGCCAGAATGGGCAACTTAGCAAAATGCTATCTCAAAATAAAAATAAAAAGGACTGAGGATGTGGCTCAGAGATAGAGCACTAGCCTAGCATGCTCAAGGCCCGAATTCAGTCATCAACACGCCAAAAAAAAAAGAGAGAGAGAGAGAAAATAAAACTCCCAGAGAACAGGGACAAGAGCCCCAGAGAATCACTCTCAGGCAACAGAACTGAATCCTGGCTGAATTTCAAAAAAGCTACACACCAGGGACTACTGTACCTCCTGCTGTCCACTCTTCTGAACAGATGTGTGTGCAGCAATTATCTCAAACCTTCCCACCATTATAAAGTGGAGGGAGCGGCAAATTACTTCAATCTCAAATGCACATGGGTTTAGGGATAGAGAAAGCACACCTGAGGAGCTTCAGCTGGCCATACTGGGGCTGATTTAAGTGGTAAGATCCCAAACTTGTAGCTAAACCATAAGATGATGAAACCAGGAGGGGTTCAGGGGAAGTATATAAGAGTAATTTCCAAATAGGAGGCATGTAAATTGTTAGGATCAAACCAAAAACTGTGGCATACTGCATTTTCCAAAGATGCGCACAACAACCCCTCTCAGCTTATATGCGCCTCTTTTCAGTGCGACAGTAATGCAGCTCCTAGCAGAGTGGGAATCCATGTTCCCTCCCCAGAGAGCTGAGCAGATGTGACTATGGCAGAATGGTACTATCATGGAACTTATAAGGCTAGGACATAAAGAGCAATACGGTTACCCCTGGATCTCCAAGAATACCTGCCTCTGAGGCTTGCACGGGAGTATAATGCTGTGCAGAGCAGCATCAGAGTATAATGCTGTGCAGAGTATAACACTTGCATCGGAGTATAATGCTATGCAGAGCACAAATCAGCCTGTGAGAGACCACAGGAGAAAAGGTGCTTCAGCACCCTGCTGTTCAGTCCAGCCACAAAGTGACCATAACTGAAGCCACAGCCAAGAAACTTGAGCCAGAACTGCCTACTGAGCTCTTTCCAAATCCAGACACCAGAAAGTGCCAGACACAACAAAATGATGCTGTTGTTGTATTAAGGAAACATTAATGGCCCTGGAATACACGGTGACATTCGACTGTCAGCATCTGTAGACTCTCATAACTGGGCCAATTTCCTTCCAAAGGAAAATCTTCAAAACTGGTGCCTGCAGAGCAGAGGCCATACTAATAGAATTTGGAGATGCCAAGTGATTCTCACCATTTAATAGGCAAATTTCACTTAATCTATGTACATTCCCACTCTCCCATGTCTGGTCCCATCCATCTTCTGCCTTCAAATAAATCTAGAGTCTCTTTGGTTCAAACTTATGACTAAGAGTGAACTGTCCTATGCTAGGATAAGGAAGGCATGGTTATTAGGCTGCTGGGGTGAAGCCAGAATCCAGAAATCAAGGACTGCCTACAGACCTGCAGTTGGCACTCCCGTTTAGCCCCAGTGCTACAATGCCAGGCCTCTGGAGACACCTGGCACCTCCACTTCCTAGGCCTTTCTGAGGTCCTGCAGCGGCATGTGCTTCACACTGGCCTCACACCATCCCCTATCAGTTCTGCCAAAGAAATGACTACACACTCATCCACTTTTCTGTTTCCAAAACACAAACACCATCTCCAGAAGGTTCTCCTGTTTCTGGTATTCCATCACTTGTCACATCAAAACTCAATCTCTGTACCTCTCTTTCTTTCCTGCCAGCTCTCCATGCTTCATTCACATTCTCTCAAACCTCATTTCTTCCACTTCTATTGCTTAGCTTTCACTGTCAACTTTAAAATACTATAAAAAAAATTTTTAAGGGGCTGGGGTTATGGCTTAGCAGTAAAGCTCTTGCTTCACACATGTGAGGCACTGGGTTTGATCCTCAGCACCACAAATAAACAAACAAACAAACAAACAAAAAATTAGCTAGCTGGCTAACTAACTAACTTACTTTAAAATGGCCTTCCTACCCCATCCCCTGTCCCATCCATATTGCCCCAGACTTCTGTCCATGCTCTGCTAGCAGACACATGTCCCCAAAGTTTGAAATTACTAGTATTACCACTAATCATCAGCCCAAGAGTTATGAAGTTTTTCTCTCAATCTTCCTATCAACTCTATGAAATAAATACTATCCCCATTTAACAAATGAGAAATGCCTTCCACAATAATGTATAGAATCGAATTGTCCTTAAATTTTTTTTCTTAGCAAATAATCTCAATAATCCTACCCAGCTCTAAAATTCTATTTTCTACAATTCACAGGTAAGAAAGTTAGTCAGACATGATGGCAAAGGCCTATGATCCCAGCTACCCAAGAGACCAAAGCAGGAAGATTATACATTCAAGCAGGCCTGGGCAACTTAAAGAGACCTGTCTCAAAAGAAAATTTAAGAAAGGATGGAGGTTAAATCCCTGGTTTAAACCCTGGGTTAAATTCCTACTGTTTTAACTATTTAAAAAAGTTTAAAAACTCAAAGCACATACCAAGAAAACAAAGATTTTCAAAAGCACAGGCACTTGCTAATATTGGCAGACAAAGAAGTTCATTCTGTCTATTAGATTCCTTCTTTTATTTTTATTTTTGGTACTGGGGACTGAATCCAGGGGCACTTAGCCACTAAGTTACATCCCCAGCCCTCAGTAAGCTGCAGAGGCTGGCCTGGAACTTGCAATCCTCCTACCTCAGCCTCCTGAGTCATTAGGATTACAGGCATGCACCACTATGCCTCACTCAGACTCCTTCTACTCTTACGTATTCTATTAAATCAAGAAACTGAAAGGACAGTAGACTAAGATACTAAACAGTGAAAACTAAACACACCCAAATGGATTGCTGTCACAATTATACAGACCATTTCTTAACTATCCTCGTGCCCAAATACTAGACTTTTGCAAATCACAAGATGTACTCTCAAATGTTCCCAATAAGAGCAACAACAAATATACATATATATGACATCAGGTTCCCTTGCTAAATATGCAGATTGACTGCTGTTCCAATTCTCAACAACTTTTCTATGAAGAGAGAGCTGCAGCTCAAAGTTCAAAGCTATAAATGAGAGATATCACAACAATCTTTGTGAGACCAGCCTTTAGAAATTTTGCAGAGAAACTATGCCAGATACAGGGAACACAGCAGAAATGAAAGGTGGCCCCTGCTTTCTTAAAGAATGCAACTGACTAGGCAAGTTATTTATTACCTCTAAAGCCTCAGTTTTCTTATGAGTAAAGTGGAGTTGATATTAACTGCTTCCTACAATTATTCTGTAATGCATTTAATGTGGCTGGTACAAAAGCCCCATATATTATCTATTGAATAGTTACTCAAATGGTTTTTTAAAATTATAATCGGATACAAAGAAAAAAATCAGATCAGTCTCTGGGGAAAAAAACTGTGATCTGGGGCTGGGGATGTGGCTCAAGTGGTAGCGTGCTTGCCTGGCATGTGTGCGGCCCGGGTTCGATCATCAGCACCACATACAAACAAAGATGTTGTGTCCGCAGATAACTAAAAAAATAAATATTAAAACTCTCCCTCTCGGGCTGGGGATGTGGCTCAAGCAGTAGCGCGCTCGCCTGGCATGCGTGCGGCCCGGGTTCGATCCTCAGCACCACATACAAACAACGATGTTGTGTCCGCCGAGAACTAAAAAAAAATAAATAAAGATTAAAAAATTCTCTCTCTCACTCTCTCTTAAAACTCTCCCTCTCAAAAGAAAAACTGTGTGATACAAACAACACAGTAAGAGGCCAATTACAGTCCCCTTGATGCCTTCTGAAAAGTAGTTACTTTATTCCAAGTAACTTTACCTATTAAAAAATTAAAATTGCTGGGCACCATGTAGCACGCCTGTGATCCCAGCAACTTGGGAGGTGAACATAGGAGGATCAGAGCTCAAAGACAACCTCAACGATTAGTGAGGCACTTAGCAACTCAGTGAGACCCTGTCTCTAAATAAAACATAAGGCTGAGCCGCTGCGAACCTACCATGCTGCGTGGAAGCGGGAGCCGCACTTCGCGGCGCGTGGTGCCCCCAGCCAGCAGGGCCCCTCAGATGAAGCTGCTTCCAGGCTGGCACCAGCAACTCAGCCACCAACTGCAGCCCCACGATCTGCAGTCTGGTCCCCTGCTGTGGCACTCCAGCAGCCAGGTCTGATGGCCCAGATGGCAACCACTGTGGCTGGTGTGGCAGTAGGCTCTGCTGTGGGGCAATACTGGGCCATGCCATCACTGGGGGACTTCAGTGGAGGAAGTACTGCCAAGCCCACAAAGCCTGATATCACTTACCAGGAGCCTCAGGGAACCCAGCCAGGACAGCAGCAGCAGCAGCTTGGTGACCCTTGCTTTTATGAGATAAAACAATTTTTGGAGTGTGCCCAGAACCAGGCTGATGTTAAGCTCTGTGAGGGTTTCAATGAGGTGCTGAAGCAGTGCAGAATTGCTAACGGAATATGTCTAATCAAGAAGTTCAAATTGAAGTGGAAAATCGGCTCTGATGATCAAGTTACTTTAACATAAAAATGTAATTGATATATGAAAGTATGAATGTAAAACTGCAATGTAAAACCTCATTTAATAGCTTCAGTGTTTGTGAATGGCAGCAAATGAGAGTGTTCTAACTGTATAGAAGTTCACTGAGTTGGTACAGAAGTACACCGAGTTGGGACTGGGCAAATGTGTGGCCTCCTTAAGTCAGCTGTTCTGATGTTCTTTGAGTTTATTAGAATGAAATGATTTTCCTCCTGGAAAAAAAAATAATAATAAAACATAAAAAAAGGACTAGGGACATGGATCAGTGGTTAAGCACCCCTGGGTTCAATCATGGTACCAAAAAAAAAAATTAAAATTGTGTAATCTCAGCAATATAGAAGACTAAGACAGGTGAAAGTTAAAGGCCAGCCTTAACAACATAGAAAGATCCTGTCTCAAAATTAAAAAAAAAGTGCTAGGGATGCAGCTCAGCAGTAGAGCTGGGTAGAACCCCAGTAGCACCAAAATAATGATTGTTATTATTTTCATTATTAAATTGTAACCAAAAGAGGAGGGTGGTATCTCAATTTCCATGAAGCCGCCCTAGTTAGTTCCCAAGCCTTTCAGAGGCAGAAGAACTATTTAGGATGTGATCACTCTGAGGTCTGCTGTCTCTAGGACAGGTTTGCATCTAATCAATACACCTTTCAACACTGACTGACCCTTTACAATAAGGGACCAGCCTTAAGAAATGCAGTCACTTCAAATAATTCTCTTCCATTCTGACATATGATTAACTAAAAACATGACTAGTCTTTTGTACTAGAAAGCATTTATATAATTTCACAGTTGTGATTCCAAACTACCTTCATTTAGTTACCTTTCCCCGTGAAAGGTAAAATATCAAACTTTTTTTTAGATATTTTTTTAGTTATACTTGGACACAATTTATTTGTATGTGGTATTAGGATCGAACCCAGCATCTCACACTTGTTAGGTGAGCACTCTACTGCTGAACCATAATCCCAGCCCAAATATCAAACTTTTTTAAAAATATTTTTTAGTTATAGATGGATACAGTATCTTTATTTTGTTTGTTTATTTTTATGTGGTGCTAAGGATCAAACCCAGTGCCTCACATATGTAAGGCAAGCGCTCTGCCACTGAGCCACAACCCCAGCCCTCTCAAACTCTTTTTAATGAAAAGTTTTAATACATTATAAGCTAGATCTGCCTAGCAACAAGTTATAACTGCTATCATTCTATTTAGGTTCCCATGGATACAGTCAAGAACAGCACAGTGGCAGCTGTACAAATCAAGGAAAGAAATCCCAAGGGCTGGAGATGTGGCTCAAGCGGTAGCGCGCTCGCCTGCATGTGTGCGGCCTGGGTTCGATCCTCAGCACCACATACAAACAAGTGTCCGTCAAAAACTAAAAATAAATAAATAAATAAACAAACAAATAAATAAATATTTAAGAATCTCTCTCTCTTAAAAAAAAAAAAGAAAGAAAGAAATCCCAAGAGAATCATATCCCATCTACATAAAGGCAGGAATACTGTCTAGTACCATCTCATCAAGAACCCACTCTCCCTTCCCTACAAACCCTAAATAGCCTTCCATGAGAGTCTTCCTCCTTAAACCCACCCCCACCACATAGTGTTTCTAAAACTGTTAACCAGGCTTCGGGAACAACTTCTGCCCATGTGCTACACCCAGAACTGGTACACAGATTTCTGGTTTTTTGGATATACCAAATTTGTCAAACTGGCTTGAAAACATTATGAAAAAATCATTCTACACTGTAAATCTGTAATCTGGGGAAAAACTAAATGGTTTTATTGCCTTTATAAACCTCTTTTTTCCTAAGTACTGACATTTGCAGAAGTATATAATCTAAACAATAGAAATTTATTTTAAACTTGAATATTTATTTCCAGTGTTTAAACACTAAAAGATTTAAATTTAAAAAAAAAATAACTAAGTCTACACTGGGCACAATGGCATACAGGGAGATCACAAATTCAAAGTCAACCACAGGGGCTGGGGCTGTAGCTCAGCGGCAAAGCACTCACCTAGCACATGAGAGGCCTTGGGTTCGATCCTCAGCACCACATAAAATCAAATAAATAAATAAAGATATTCTGTACAACTATAACTAAAAAATAAATATTAAAAAACAAAAAGTCAACCATAGCAACTTAGCAAGGTCCTGAGCAATTTAGTGAGATCCTACCTCAAAACTAAGAGATAAAAAGGACTGAGGGTGGGCTGGGGATGTGGCTCAAGCGGTAGCTCGCTCGCCTGGCATGCATGGGGCCCGGGTTCAATCCTCAGCACCACATACAAACAAATATGTTGTATCCGCCAAAAACTAAAAAATAAATATTAAAAATTCTCTCTCTCTCTCTCTCACCTCTCTCTTTAAAAAAAAAAAAAAAAAAAAGGACTGAGGGTGTGGCTCAGTGGTTAAGTGCCCCTGGATTCCATCTTAATAAATATATAAATATGGGGGCTGGTGACAAGCTCAGTGGTAGGGTGTGTGCTAGCACACATGAGGCCCTGGATTCCATCCCTTACACTGCAAAACAAATAAATGAGTAAAATGCATTTTAATAAATATACATTGCTTCAATATTTTTATATCAAGAGATTTCAGGGGGCTGTGGTTGAAGCTCAGCGGCAGAGCACTTGCCTAGCATGTGTGTGAGGCACTGGGTTTGATCCTCAGCACCACATAGAAATAAATAAATAAATAAGGGTATAAAAAAAATACAATAAAGGTTGGGGCTGTAGCTCAGGAGCAGAGCACTTGCCTAAAATGTGTGAGGCAATGGGTTCAATCCTCAGCACCACATAAAAATAAACAAATAAAAGCATTCTGTCCATTTACAACTACAAAAAAAAAATTTAAATGTAATAACATTCTGGGTATGGTGGCACACAGCTGTAATCCCTGCAGCTTTGGGAGGCTGAGGCAGGAGGATTTTGAGTTCAGCTTCAGCAAAAGCGAGGCACTAGGCAACTCAGTGAAATATAAAATATAGCTGGGGATGTGATGTGGCTCAGTGGTTAAGTGCTCCTGAGTTCAATCCCTGGTACCAAAAAATAAATAAAATAAAATAGAGATTTCAGAAAATATTAAGACAATTGTTTAATTTCATGAGAAAAATTAGAGGAGAAACAGGACAAGGCAGGGGAATCTAGAAAGTAGGAGGAAAAGAAAGAAGCACATGCAAAGTAAACCACAAATTTGACTAAAAACACATGAGGTAAAACAATTAAAAGGCAAACAAACTGATAAGTAAGGATAAGAACTCTATTCAGTGGGAAAAAAACATCAAGAAAATTCACAAAAGACAACAGTTTTCCACCTTCTAGGAACTGGAAAAATACATACTACACAGGCCATTCTTTGCATTCAGTGGCTCACACACATTCTTTGTAATAGGCACTACATGTATCTGGTACAAGAAAGTACAGCAAACATACTCAGTATCCCTGCTACAGAGAACTCCTGGAAGGACCGGCCTGTGGCTTCTGGTATTCGGTAGATACACTCATTAGACCTGCTATACTGTGCTACTGGAAATGTGTGCAAAGAGCTTTAAAAATGTTCACACACATTGACCCAGCAATTAATTTCACTTTTGGGAATCCTGATAATTCAAAATATGGGGAAGCATTATAAGTATATGGAGATTTGTCTCTAAATGCTATAAGAAAAACAATGAAAGAAAAACCAAAATATAGCTAACCACAGGAACTGATAAACCTGGTAATATTTGACTCCATAGACTGCAGTTCAGTTATTTAAAAGTTCTGAAGACCATACATATAAAACAAATATTAATGCCATAGAAGGATGACATTCTTGAACTTCTTGTCAGTCACTGTCCTAAGCAATTCATGTGCATTCATTCATTTAATAAGAGTGTTTAAAAATATTAATCCATAAAGCACTGGTTCGAGACTGTGGAGTGTTTTGTTTTGGACAGAACCCATTGAGAATGATTCATGGAACCGGTTAAAAAATTTGTTATATTCCATATATTTATAAATGGTGTAATAAACATGCATGAGAAATATTAGGGCAACAGCCAGATATGACTGTTTTACCAGGGAGGTTGAGGATTACACACAGACACAGAGTGGAAGACAAAGCATACATGGTGTAGTTGGGAAGGATGTTTGCATAAATTACTGAACAGGGGAGGGCAGGGGACAGACAAAACTATGAGAATTTTAGAGTCAGAGACCACAGATAAAATCCTAGCTTTCAAGAGTACTCGCCACATCATCACCACAGTTTCCTTGTGAAAAATGCCTCTGAGAAGTCTGATTGCTAGAAATGAGCACATACAAAAGGTGCTCTATTAATGCACTCCTCTCCCTGTGCTATTTAATAATTTTAAAAATTAACATTACCTATGCCTAAGCAGTCTTGAAAATAAATAAACTTGCTAACAATTTCCTTGGATCTGAATACTAGCCTGTCAAACTAATGCAAAGAAACGCACCATCACCCTGATTCAGCATGACTCACCCTCTCCCCACTGACAGTTTATGAAGCTGGCTTTCCTTACTACACTGTACCCGGAGTTAGAGCTGCTGCCTCGCTACAAGATGCTACATAAAACATGCTCTGGAGAGGTGTCATAAAGCAGAATACTGATTTGGCCTACAGGACAATCAGCATTGCCAGGAAGCCTCTGCCCTATCATGCAAAAAGCACATTGCCTGTATTACATTAGCCAGCGACTAGTTTGCCCAACAGACTACACAACCAAAGCCTTTGAAGCTTGGTTTGGGGAGGTCTATTTTGTTTTGCTGTTCATGCTGTGTCAAGATTAACAAGGAGAGGCTGGAGGGCTGTAGCTCAGTGACAGAGCCCTTGGGTACTATCCTCAGCACCACATAAAAATAAATTAATAAACAAAGATAATGTGTCCATCTACAACTAAAAAAAAATTTTTTTAAATTAACAAGGAGCCTATCATACAGCATTCAGGTTGAGGGATCTTCAACAACACTACCCCCACCCCAGACAAGATGCAGCCCTGAACCAGGCAGGCCTTCCAGAGGAGCTACATCTTCCCAGCTAACCATGCTTCAGGAGAAAGCAAAGGCCTCAAGCTGCTGCCCGAAGCAAAATCCTGTGTGGGTGTACAAGCATGTCAGAGACACTCTAGAGGCAATCATCTCTGAGGACAATCACACCTTAGAAGTCCATTCTTTATTACATAAAAAAGGAGGATTTTACTTTGGGAATTTTTAGTCAATTTTTCAAGACTTGATATTTTATTAAGAACAACTTCCAGGCTGGGGAAATAGTTCAGTTGGTAGTGCCTCGCATGCACAAGGCTCTGGGTTCAATCCCCAGCAGCAGCAGCAGCAGCAGCAGCAGCAGCAGCAGCACCACCACCACCACCACCACCCCAAAAAAAAAAACTTTCATTTGGATTGCAAACTTTCCTCCAGAGAATCCTGGATGCCACTGGCCTCAAGTCACATTTGAACAGTGTAAGCCTTCATTTCATCTTTCCAGTTGCCCTATAGGTGCCTGCAACCACTTTCTAGGAAGTCTCAAGAACTCTGGACTGGAGGAGACCTCTATAATCATCTACAGAATGGAGTTGTATATTGAGAGGATTTGCTTCCAGGTTAGCGTGGGAATTGAAAATGTCACATAGTCAAAAACGATCTTGAGGGCTGGGGATGTGGCTCAAGCGGTAGCGCGCTCGCCTCGCATGCGCGCGGCCCGGGTTCGATCCTCAGCACCACATACCAACAAAGATGTTGTGTCCACCGAGAACTAAAAAAAAAAAATATTAAAAATTCTCTCTCTCTCTCTCTCTCTTTCTTTCTCTCTCTCCTCTCTCACTCTCTCTTAAAAAAAAAAAAAAAAACACGATCTTGAAAAATCCCTCAGGAAGGAAAGGAAAGACAAAACACTCCATAGGAAAGCTCCCCAACAGAGACCAACATAGAAAATTCTCCACTGTTAACAGTGGTATCTCTCTATATAATCCTTGAGCACCCAGATGAAGTTACAGAGATGTGTTTAAAGGTCACGTTGAATCTAAAATATCAAAGTCATACTTAACACAGTCAAATTTCACACTGGGAGAATTGAGGAGACAGGGATTCAAGAGAAGACCTATGTCTTCTCCCTTCAGGGGATAAGCATGACAAAAAGGACCATATATGTCCAAGGATGTCTTAGACTGTTCCCATTCACACCTGTCACCCTGACATAACCTTTTTTTTTTTTTTTAAGAGAGAGTGAGAGGGACAGAGAGAGAGAGAGAATTTTATTTATTTTTTCTTAGTTCTCGGCGGACACAACATCTTTGTTTGTATGTGGTGCTGAGGATCAAACCCGGGCCGCACGCATGCCAGGCGAGTGCGCTACCTCTTGAGCCACATCCCCAGCCCCTGACATAACTTTTAATAGGCTCCTGTTCACTCTAAAAGTAGTTTAGACTACTCTGCTGTCAAAAGACCTACTCCCATGCCTCTGTGTAGTCACCTCTCACAAATCTGGGCTGGTCCATGATTCACATTAACTAAGAACATGTAGCAGAAGTGACATTGAGCCATTTCTGGACCTCTACTTTAAAAGGACTTTCGATCTCTGCCTCCTGCTTCAGTGGAATGTTTGCTTATGGGAGCCCTGGCCACCAAGGTATCTGGACAGCCGGCTGGAGATCCCACACTGGAAAAGGAGAGGCCCTGAGCCTTACATGGAGAAGGAAAATGGCCCAGCAGTCCCAGCTTCATGTTGAGCCACCAGACAACACCAACCCCAGCTAGCCCAGCAGAACTACCAGGCTGGGGGGCGGGAGGAGGAAGGGTCACAAAACAGTAGTTATTTTAACCACTATGTTTGAGTGGTCCAGCACACTTTCCTATCAGGGAGGGTAGAATTCCTGCAATTCCCATGGAACAAGAGAGTGAAGCCAGAACTGAGCCAGAACAGACCAGCTCCTTTGTGGTGGTGGTCAAATTGCCCTTCCACTCTTATGAACTGGGTACACATCACAGACCCAGAAACCCCAACAAGGGGACCAACCCTCAGTAGCCCGCAAGGCTAAAGCTAAGAAAGACTTGAGGTGTGGTGCTTCTGCACTGATCTTGAGAGGCTTCCTAACTCTTCGTTGCTGTTTTGTACTGAGAACATGCTAAGCCTACACTCTGAGAATATAAGTAGGTATACAATTATGGCTTAAAGTTTTAAATAAACTGCTCAAGATTCCCCAGTTCCTGAATGACACAAAATTAGATGACATCTCCATATCTAGGAAGTGGTATATAATGTAATAATGATCGAGAAATACAGGATCTAGATTAAGTCACCCCAGGCTGGGTTTTCCCATTTTACCACTTGAGCTCTTGGGGAAGTTGTTTAAACTCTCCAGATCTCAGTGGTAGAACACTTGCCTAGCATGTGTGAGGCACAGGGTTCAATTCTGAGCACTGCATATAAATAAATGAATAAAATAAAGGTCCATTAACATCTAAAAAAAAAGAAGAAATGGAAAAAGCTGGACAGGGGCACACATGTATAACCCCAGTGACTTGAAACTGAGAATCACAACAACTTTGCAATGTTCTGTATCAAAAAATAAGGCCTATGGGCTGGGGTTGTGGCTCAGTGGTAGAGTACTCACCTAGCATGTGTGAGGCACTAGGTTCAATCCTCAGCACCACATAAAAATAAATAAATTGGGGGCTGGGGTTGTGACTCAGTGGTTGAGCGTTTGCCTTGCATGCATGAGGAACCGGGTTCTATTCTCAGCGCCACATAAAAAAAGAAAGAAAATAAAGAAAAAATAAAGAAATTAATTAAATAAAGGTATTGTGTCCATCTACAACAACAAAAAATACTTAAAAAAAAAAAAAAAAAAAAACAAGTGAAGGCCTAGCTCCTGGCCCATCTCTTCCACCAAGCTCCCAGGGTTGTAAGATTAAAGGTCATGGACAGCAAGTTAATGGTTGTTCTTAACTGCTTTCATCTCCTATGAATAAACCTTTTCCCTCAAAGAGTGAAAATTCCCAGGGTGTAGGTATCTCATCTTTTTAGTCCCAAATATGGTTAACTTTCCAGATGAGGTGCTCTACATAAAGATGTGTACTCTACCTCCTTCCTACCTGCTCAGGCAATTCCCCTGCTCAAATGGTCTTTTCTCTACCTGATTTCAGCCATTTATACTTGGAAAATTCAATTTAAAACTCAGTTCTAACTATAGGTTATTTAGTTTTTCATTTTAGAATTAGTCATTAGTGTGCTACAGTATGGAACAAAAAAAATAAATAAAAAAGGGATAAGGGTGTAGCCCAGTGGTAAAGCACCCTTGGTTCAATCCATAGTACTAATCGAAGAAAAAAAGTAGAAGAGAAAATATAAACAATAATCAAAATTATTTTTTTTTAATTTTAAACTGATAGGAATGATACAAAAAAGAAGAAAACTCTGATGACAAAAATAAAGGACACATCACTGGAGTGATATCCTTAAATAGGCAGAGGGGGATGGGGTCTAATTCCCATCCCCTGGGAGCAAAAGAAATTACAGAAGTATGCAGAGTATGAGGTGCAGGCACTAGATAGGATCACACATGGCACTGGGAGCTTGTAGAAGTTTACTTGTAAGTGCTTCAACTTTTTCCCCAATGAAATAAAAGAAAGGTGGGAAATAAGAATTTAAGATTTAAAGTACAAAATTAAAATTACTGTCCAGAACTGGGCATGGTGGTGCACACCTATAATCCCAGCAACTCAGGAACCTAAGACAGGAGGATCCCCAGTTCGTGATCAGCCTGGGCAACTTAGAGAGGCCTTGACTCAAAATAGAAAAGGCTGGGGATACAGCTAGTGGTGGAGCACCCCTAGGGTTCAACACCCAGTACCAAAAAATAAAAAGTAAAAATAATACTGTCTAGGGGTGGAGGTTTAGTTCAGTGGGAAAGCACTTGCCTAGCATGCACAAGAGCCCCGAGGTTCAACTCTCAACACTGCAAAATTAAATTAATTAAATTGAAAAATAAACTGTTTTTGAGTAACTAAAATCAGAAAACAGAATACAGCCTGTAATGGACAAGGACATTTTGACTTTAAATTGAGACTTAAATTTGATGATGCCTATAGCTGTGCTCAGCTGCAGAAGCAAGCACAGCATAGGCAAAAGCCAGATGACAATCAGCCACACGTGATGCAGGTCTCACCACCCCCCGCCCTCATTCCACAGTCTTTGCCTGCTGCTCAACTTCACAGCAGAAGCCCCAGCAACTCTAGCAAAAGCTAGCAAGCTTGCGGAACCCTAAAGCCGTGAGTCACCAGTGTCTCAGCCCTACCAACACCACCCATCTATACCTCACCCATGGTAAGGGCTGGCCTTCTTTAAGCCCATAATGGCAGAAACTCCAAGATTCAAACTCAACTGTGTCTCCAAATAACAAACACAAAAGCATAGAGTATTTGAGGCCACTGGGCAACAATGACTAATAAAAGACAGAAGAAGGGAAAGAGCCAAATAAACAGATATCTCAGCTGTCCTCCCCACATAGCTGACCCCTGGAAATGTTCTGAGAGGCACCCTGATTCTCTAAATTCCAGCATGCCTTGCCCACACAGGTGCTTGTGAAGCTGTTGCCAGTGGGATACCAAGCATTTGTATTTACTTTCCCTCCTTCCCTGCCTCATTTTCTCCCCAACAAAATCAAAACTTCAAATAAAGGATTAGAATATAAGCTTTGTCCTAAGCTCTGTTTTCTGGGGAATCCAAGGTAAGACACAGGTTATGGCTTAGTCAGAAAGGAGATCAAACAAGATGAAGAAAAGGGAATAGAGGAGAGAACCTGTTACAATGACTACTGAATCTAAGACAGAAGGATGATGGGGTGTGGGGACAAACAGTGGTATATGCCTGTAATCCCAATGACGTGGGAGGCTGAGGCAGGAAGATCAAGAGATCAAGGTCAGACTCAGCAACTTAGTGAGACCCTAAAAAACTTAGCAAGTCCCTGTCTCAAAATAAAAAATAAAAAGGGCTGGGGATGTGGCTCAGTAGTTAAATGTCCCTACATTCAGCCCCTGGTACCCCCCCCAAAAAAAGTGATGGGGGGAAAGTGGCAGGTCAATACACTACAAGACAGTGGGAACTAGAATTTTGGAAGGGGTGAACGGGAACAATCAAGGAGGAGGAAATATGTTAAGTTTGAAAAATTGTGATGACAGGAATTTCAAACAAAGGAAACTCAAGGAATGGAGTGATCAATACAAGTTGAGAATAGCAGCCCTGGGAGAGGGAGTAAGGAATTAAGAACCTATGGCATCTGAAAGAGGGGGTCACTGTGTGGTTTAACCTACGTAGCCATCCCTGGTAGCTCTGGGAAGAATGATCTGCACAGACACTGAAATCACAAAACTTCAGAAATTACTGGACTAAATAACTACTTCTCTTCTAGACGAAGTAATTCGGACCCCTCCCACTAAAGGACAACCAGAAGTTGAGCAAAACATTTTTTTAAGCATCTGCATGTAGGAATCAGAAAACTAACAACATAGGTTCAGAATTCAGGTGATCCTGAGGCTCACAAAAGGAGGTTCAGCTATAGAGTCACCTTTCCCCACAAGGGATGTGCCAATTCCAGAGAAGAGTACTGAAACACTAAGACACTGAATCATGCATCTGGGCAGAGAATCTAGGGTCTGCCATGAGGGGAGGGAAGAAGATAGCAGTCAGTGAACGCCATTCCACTGGTCTGTGCCCTCAAAAGCCTGTATCTTCGGAGCAAGGCTGAAAAAGGCAGACCCGCCCAGGAGCTTCAGAGGCTGAAGTGTAGCTCAGTGGTAGAGTACTTGCCTAGCATGCAGTGGCCCTGGATTTAATTCCCAGCACCACAAAAATAAAACAAAAGGGGCTTCAGCTTAGCTTTGAACCATCTCAGTTCTTGAATTTGGATTTAGGTAATTTCAGAGTGCTTGTATCTAACAGATAAAATATAAATTTTCCCTAGAAAAAAAAAGATATTATTCTGAACCTCAACTTATTTTTAAACAGATTTACAAATGGTAAATTTGATATACAACACACAATAAAAAATAACCAGGTAAAAAAGCCAGACATGGTGACAGGCACCTGAAATACCAGCTACTCAGAAGGCTGAGGTGGGCAGATCACCTAAGCCTAGGAGTTGAAGGGCAGATTGGACAACATAACTGCAAGATTAGATCTTAAAAACAAAATACAACCACCACCAAGGCAGGGGAGTGGTATGGCTCAGGGCTAGAGAGCTTTCCTAGCAGACACAAGGCCCTGAGTTTGATTCCCCAACAAGCAAGAAAAAAAAAGGAAAGGAAAATCACACCTAGGGACATTACAATAAAATGGCTCAAATCCAAAGTGAAGAATTTTAAAACTTGGAAAAAAGACAGATTACAATTATACTGATTGTTAACCCACTGCTAGAAAAATCATAAGGCAGAACACAATGAAATACCTCTGAAGTGCAGAAAGAAAGTACAGTGGTCCCCCTTTACTATAAGTGGTCCAATATTGCAGAGCATTAGTTCCAGAACACCCTGAAGATACCAAAACTCATGAAAGCTCAAGTCCCTTATAGAAAATGTTTGTGTGCATACAAAATAAACACATCCTCCTATACCCTTTAAACCACATCAAGGTTACTTATAAGAACTAATACAATGTTACTGCTTTGTAAATAGTTTTCACCCTATATTATTTATGGAACAATACCAAGAAAAAGGTCTGTATCAGTTCAGTAAAGAGGCTATTTTTTTTCCTTGCAGGTGCAGAACCCACAAAAACTGAAGGTCAACTCTAACTGCACATCACAACTCTATGTCCCTTAAAAGTGGCCTCCAAGAAGGGCTGTAGTTGTGGCTCAGTGATAGAGCACTTGCCTCCCATGCATGGGGTACTAGGTTCAATCCTCAGTACCACATAAATATAAATAAATAAAGATATTATGTCCATCTACAACTTAAAAAAAAAAAAAAGACCTCCAAGAACAAAGCTGACCCATGGACAGTGGCTCAGATCTACAATCCTAATAGCAGGAGGCTACAGCAGGAGGATCTCAAGCTCAGAGCCAGTCTTAGAAGCTTAGTGAGGCCCTGAGCAACTTAGTGAGACTCTATCTCTAAAGAAAATGTATTTTTTTTTAAATCCCAGCCAGAGTGGAGGAGCTGCAGTTTTGTTTTTTTTTTTTTAAAGAGAGTGAGAGAGGAGAGAGAGAATTTTTAATTTTTTTTTTTTTTTTTTTTTTTTAGTTCTCGGTGGACACAACATCTTTGTTGGTATGTGGTGCTGAGGATCGAACCCGGGCCGCACGCATGCCAGGCGAGCGCGCTACCGCTTGAGCCACATCCCCAGCCCCTAAAGAAAATGTATTTTAAAAAAGGAGTGAGGATATGGCTCAGTGGATAAGTGCCCTGGGTTCAATTCCCAGTACCAAAAAAAAAAAAAAAAAAAAAAAAAAAAGCTGAAATAAAAACTGCTTTAAACACAGGTTCATCTAGCAGACCCATGCTAAAAGAGATATCAAAGGGTGTTCTTTAGGTAAAAGAAAAATGAATCCGGAAAAAAAATTTAAGAGGTACATAAAAGAAATAAGAGCAATAAAAAAGGCAAATATCTTGGTAAATCCAAATAAAGCAACTGTGTAAGATTATGGTTATTCTAAGAATTAAAATGTGTAACAGCAATGGCACACTGGGGACCGGAGTGCTCACTGCGGCTAAGCATAATAAGGAGCACTTTCCAGCCATCAGGTAAAAGCACCAAGTTAACATTAGATTGAGGAAATAAAAAATGCAAATTTCAATCCCTAGGATGACCACTAAGAGAAAGTTGTTGTTGTTGTTGTTGTTGTTATTATTATTTTAAAAGAACACTATGGTGGGGTGCTGGGATTGTGGCTCAGCAGTAGAGCGCTTGCCTAACACGGGCGGGACCCAGTTCGATTCTCAGCACCACAAAAAAATAAATAAATAAAGGTATTGTGTTGTCTCCATATACACCTAAAAAAATAAATAAAAACACTATGGGGAGGCTATGGGTATGGTTCAATGGTAAAGCACTTGCCTAGCATGTGGGAGACCCTGGGCTGGATCTCCAGCTCTGCCAAAACAAAATACAAACAAAAAGAACACAACTACCAAACCAAGGGAAAGTGCAGAATAATAATAAAGACAATCAATACAAAATAAAGCCAAAGGGAAGAGAGAGAGAGAAACAACAACAGAAAAGATGGGTTAAATAGAAAACTGAATAGGTCAAAATACAAACATATCGATAACTACATTAAATGGAACTAAAGGCTTGCTTTTAAGAGTTAGATAAAACCCATTCACACACCCAGATATTAGAATAAAGAAAAGTTGAAAGTAAAAAAAGAAAGGGGGGGGGGAGAATATCATTCAAACACTAACAAGAAGAAAACTAGCCAAGCCATATTGATCTGAGGGCAGGAAGCATTACTAGAGATAAAAAGAGGGACAATACATAATGATAAAGGCCTTCACCCTCAAGAGCAATCTGTTTTAAAAAATCATAGCAAAAGGCAGTACTGCAAGGATAATGTAATAACAGCAAGCTCATGGTAGGTGTTTTTAGGCAGGAGAGAAGAAAGGTATAGAGATGGCAAGATGACACAAAAGGACACTGCACTTCTGGGTAAAGTAATGCAAGGGACACAGGGGTACAAGTGCCACCGAGAGGGCTGCAGGGAAAACAGTGTCACTAGGAGGCAATTCTTTTCAGACGGAACAAGAGTGAGGGGAAATTTGGGGGCACAACAGCACAAACCAGCGCCCAGCTCTGGCTGCCTAAATTTGGACTGTGACTTCCCTACAGGCTATTTGTCCCTGGGCAAATGACTCAACATTTATGAACCTTTGTTTCATCGGCTTTAAAATGAACATTTTAGCCCCGTGCAGTGGCGCACACCTGTAATCCCAGCTGCGAGGGAAGCTCAGGCAAGAGGATCAAGTTCCACATCAGCCTGAATAAATAACAGAGGAAACCCCAATGACTTAGCAAGACACTGTCTCAAAATAAAAAAAAAAAAAAAAAATGGGTCTGTGCAGGAAGTCTGGCCCTAGGCCACCACAGCCTTGTTCCTCTATGCCAGCCCCCCTCACAACCCCAGTGGCCAAGACACTAATCTGTCTGAAGCCTGTCAGGCCATTTTCAGTAGAAAATGTTTACTGACTGCAATGAGAGAAAGTGGAATATATTGTCCCTTGTCTAGTGGGAATGTGACTAGAAGAGAAACAGCATGTCCAGAACAGGCCTTAGATCTTGAAAATATTATGAGAAAGTTTTCTGGTAGTTGTAGATGCTATGCAAACCAGATTAAATCCTATCCCATGAGACAGCATTATAAATCTTGTAAGAAGTATCAGGATGAATATGGTGTTTCTCCTATCATTCCAACTTTCAAATCAAGATTCAGCAGGGGGACTGGGGTTGTGGCTCAGTGGTAGAGCACTTGCCTTGCACATATGAGGCACTAGGTTCGATCCTCAGCACCACATAAAATAAATAAGTAAAGCAAACAAATTAACAAACAAGATTCAGTAGGGAAGAGTAATAGGAGTCAAACATTCACATCTGATAACACGGAAACTTATCAAGAGAATACAAGTTCTGAGCATCCCACCTTTGAGTGTCCTTGTGTCAAGAGTCAAATTTTACCAGAAAGATTTACTTGATCACTGTAACAGTAACCACCTATTTCAGATAGTTCCTGCGACATGTTCTATTTGTGTCTCTTCCTTGGGGAGATCCTAGCCAGATTACTAGAAATTTTGTTAATCATCTAAATCAAAGACATGTTCAATTAGAATTTGTAAATCTTCTGCTAGATGAGGAAACCCAATATCAAAGTGCTGTTGAAGAATCTTTTCAAGTAAACATCTGAAGCTTGTAGACATCTCTGTATCTCTGTACCTGCAAGTGCCATCTTTAAGGGGAAAACTACATGAAGTGACCATTTAAAAACTAATTCAGGGGGCTGGGATTGTAGCTCAGAGGGAGAGCACTTACCTCTCATGCATGAGGCACTGGGTTCGATCCTGAGCACCACATAAAAATAAAATAAAGATACTGTATCCACCTATAACTAAAAAAATATATATATATATTTTTAGAGAGAGAATTTTAATATTTATTTTTAGTTTTCAGTGTACACAACATCTTTATATGTGGTGCTGGGGATCCAACCTGGGCCTCACGCATGCCAGGCAAGCGCGCTACCACTTAAGCCACATCCCCAGCCCAAAAATAAATATTTTTTAAAAAAAGTAATTCAGTCGTTTTTTTGGCAGGGGAATGGGGTGTGGGTACCGGGGATTAAACTCAGAGACACTGAGCCGCATCCCCAGCCCTATTTTGTATTTTATTTAGAGACAGAGTCTCATTGAGTTGCTTAGAGCCTCGCTTTTGCTGAGGCTGGCTTTGAACTTGTAATTCTCCTGCCTCAGCTTCCCGAGCCACTGGGATTACAGGTGTGCACCACAGCGTCTGGCATAACTCAGTCTACTGTTTTAAATTTTTTAACTGAAAAATAATGTTTGGGCCACCTAAAAACTTCATCCTCTTGACAAGTTAAAAAACCAAAGTTATGACATTACTTTAGCATAAAAATATTATATTCCACTAATGTATTGGTAAAAAGGGAATCCCTGTTGTACTTTTATCTTTTTCTTGTGTTATGTATTTTTAAATTTCATTATTATTATGTTGCTTTTGAAATTTGGTGCAGTTTCTCCTATTTATTGTACACAGGTATCACAAGTAGCAAATTCTGAAAGATGTAATTGGTATAAACTTAACAAATCTGAGCCAGTTGTCAGAGTTGCAGAATGAAAACTTGAAGTGCTAAATGGAAGAATCCAAAGGAAATGTTTAAACACAGATTATAGCTGAAGTATTCAACTATAAGAAAATTGTATTTTTATAACATTTAGTATTTCTGAAGACTAGTGAGATTTCTTTAATAATTTCAACTCTACAGAAAGTTCACCGTAGGGACTGGGGATGTGGCTCAAGCAGTAGGGCGCTCGCCTGGCATGCGTGGGGCGCTGGGTTCGATCCTCAGCACCACATAAAATAAAAGATGTTGTCTCCACCAAAAACTAAAAAAAAAAATTAGAAAAACAATTCTCGGGGCTGGGGATGTGGCTCAAGCGGTAGCACGCTCGCCTGGCATGCGAGCGGCCCCAGTTCGATCCTCAGCACCACATACAAACAAAGATGTTGTGTCCGTTGAAAACTAAAAAATAAATATTAAAATTCTCTCTCTCTCTTTAAAAAAAAATTCTCTCTCTTTTAAAAAGAAAGAAAGTTAGTTCACTGTAGGGCTGGGGATATAGCTCAGTTGGTAGAGTGCTTGCGCATGCACAAGACCCTGGGTTCCATCCCTAGCACCACCACCAAAAAAAAAAAAACCTGAATTTACATACAATTAATTACCTGTTTATAGGGTGCTCATCTGATATTCTCAAAAATAATGCGTGACTATAATATAGTGAAAATAGTGGAGTCAAAACTAAGTTTGTTATTAATATTCAGAAATGGGAATCATAAAGTATTGTATAGAAGGGCCAAATCACAGAAAAGAAGGATAAAGTGAATTTGCTGACATTCAATATACAATGTTTATGCTTCCCTTAAAATTACAAAAAGATCAAACTCTCAGAAGCAGTTTCGTGCTAATATATACATATATTGTATAAAATGGTATACTTGGGCTTTTTTTCTTTTTTGTACCGGGGATTAAATTCAGGGTCACTCAACCACTGAGTCACATCCCCAGCCCTATTTTGTATTTTATTTAGAGTGAGGGTCTCGCCTGGCATGCATGCGGCCCGGGTTCAATCCTCAGCACCACATACAAAGATGTTGTGTCCAACAAAAACTAAAAAATAAATATTAAAATTCTCTCTCACTCTCTCTCCCTCTCTCTCTCTCTCACTCTTATCTTTAAAAAAAAAAAATAGAGAGAGAGTGAGGGTCTCAATGAGTTGCTTAGCACCTCACTATTGCTGAGGCTAGCTTTGAAGTCGGGATCCTCCTGTCTAAGCCTCCGGAGTCACTGGGATTTATAGGCATTTGCCACCGCCACAAGGCCCAGCTATTTTGGTTTTCTTAAAACCCTTCCTGACTCTTCTACAGTGAACACTTTTTTAAATTTGGTTTAATAAAAATGTTAATTTTGAAAGTGAAGTTTTATTTAAAAAAAAAAACTTTTTCAAACAGTAATGACTATATGGTAATAACAATCACACCAAAAGCCATACATTTTAAATGCCTTGTTCTGTTACTGTAAGAGTGATGTTTACTGTATGCCTTAACATTTTCTCTGCGTTAATGAGTGTAATTTTAAGAAATGCTGTATAATTTTTTTTTTAAAGATACTTTTGGGGCTGGAGTTGTGGCTCAGTGGTAGAGAGTTTGCCTTGCAAGTGTGAGGCACTGGGTTCAATCCTAGCACCACATAAAAACAAATAAAGGTGGGCTGGGTTGTGGATAAATGGCAGAATGCTTGCCTAGCATGTGTGAAGCACCACATATCAATAATTAAAATAAAGGTCCACTGACAACTAAAAAAAAATTTTTTTTAAAAAGGCACTAAAATTTTTTTTACAAAGACACTTTTGACCTAGTTATTTTTCCAGTTTAAAACAATAACTTTAGTAGTTTCTTTCAAAGTTTAACATGTCCAGCAAGTTTACTTCAACTGTTCTGAAATTTGCAGACTTCTTTAAAGGAAAATTGTTGTGGAGATCATCTTGATGAAACTGTTTTGAAGTTTTGTGAATGAGTTAAATATTAATTGTCTGGTGTTTTTCATAAGGAAAATACTGACTTTGGTATTTGCTTTTCTCTGGGAACTCAAGTATAGAAATAACTTTAAAATCTCCCTTCATTTGGTCAGTGGGTTGGAAATAGGGAAAAATCTGTACATTTAATTCATGGAAATAAAGTTCTTATTTTAAATATTTGTCAGCATAAAGGAGGGGAAAGTATTTTAATACTGATACCTGAATTTCACAATACCACTTAGGAAAGCTTTTTCTCAACAAATTACAGTCTATATTGTTTTTTCAAAACATCGTATGAGATGTACTGCTTTATTTTTCAATTAAAAGTGACTTTCTCCTATAAATAAATAAATAGGGCTGGGGATATAGCATGGTGGTAGAGCCCACTGGGTTCAATCCCCAGTACCAAAAAAGAAAAAAAAATGTGGTTTTATACACATGCTTTTTTTTTAATGTATTTTTTTAGTTGTCAATGGATCTTTATTTAATTTATTTTTATTGGTGCTGAGAATCGAACCCAGTGCCTCACACATGCTAGGCAAGCGCTCTACCCCTGAGCCACAACCCAGCCCTTTTGAACATGCTTTTTTACAGCAATAAAACTCTTAAGAGGGGTAGGAAAGATGGCAGAATGAGATGGACATCATTGCCCTAGGTACATGTATAAAAACATGAATGGTGTGACTCTACTTTGTGTACAACCAGAGAAATTAAAATTTGTGCTCCATTTGTGTACTATGAATCAAAATGCATTCTGCTGCCATGTCTAGCAAATTAGAACAGATAAATTAATTAATTTGAAAAAAAACTCTAAGAACTGATTATTATCCAGAAACTTGATAAACCAGATAAAACAGCTATTCAAGTCTACACCCTGCTTTAACAGTGTAAGGAGCCTACAGCCCCAACCCTCAACCTCAGTTCCACTAATGATGCGGCACAGAATCGTCATGCCATGGAAACTGACCTTTTGCCAACAGGCAGGGGACCAGACAACTCAGAGTTCATCAGCTAAGACATCAATTCCCAATTCAGCACAGGAATGTCACTATATGGCACATGAAAAGCATTTAATATATAACTGAAACTTCCCAGGACACAGTAAATATTCCATAAGTACCTCAAAAGGAACTCATGTTCTCATTTGAACACTCTCCAGCAAGACAGAGGTACCATACATTACAAGCGTAGTTCCTAAATCATACTCTTCTCTTAAGTACACTAATTACAATAATTTTTTTTTATTCTTTTTTTTAAGTTTGTTGATGGACCTTTGTTTTTTATTTATTTATATGTGGTGCTGAGAATCAAACCCAGGGCCTCACACATGTTATGCAAGCACTCTACCACTGAGCCACAACCCTAGCCCCATAATAATTCTTGAATTATTTACTTTTTCAGCAAGTGATTAATTCAAAATAACTATCCTTTGGAGAACTCTGGGCTATGGTCATCAGATTTTTTTTTTTTTTAAAAGAGAGAGAGGAGTGTGTGTGTGTGGGGGGGGGGGGGAGAGAGAGAGAGAGAGAGAGAGAGAATTTTTTAATATTTATTTTTTAGTTCTCGGCGGACACAACATCTTTGTTTGTATGTGGTGCTGAGGATCGAACCCGGGCCGCACGCATGCCAGGCGAGCGCGCTACCGCTTGAGACACATCCTCATCAGATTTTAAGAAGCAATGAAATCAGAACAAAAACTTCATCACAAATACTGAAATAAATAGTAGCTATACAAAGACATAAAACTTGGTATTCTGGTTTGTAAAAGCCAGGTTGAGAAACTCGAATCCAAAAATCTGAAATCCTAAACTCTTCAGGTGCTTTCAAATTTCAACTTTTTGACCAACGGTACTGTCCCTCAAAAGAGTTCAAAATTTCTGAGCATGCTGATTTTGGGGCTCAGGGATGCTCAACCTGTAAAGTCTACACAAATATTCCAAAATCTGAAAAGCTCCAAAACTGATACACTTCTGATCCCAGACATTCCAGATAAGGGATATGCAACCTGTGTTCTATTCACAAAATGTTTCCGTACGCATAAAAATCCAAAGTTAAAAGTTAAAAAGCCTTGGGGACTACGGATGTAGCTCAGCTATTTTCAAAACAAAACAAAACAAAAAGCTGTTTTCAAAAGAAACAGAAACAGGGCTGGGATTGTGGCTCAGTGGTAAAGCGCTCGCCTCGCACATGCGAGACCCCGAGTTCGATCCTCAGCACCACATAAAAATAAATAAGTGAAATAAAGGTGTTGTGTCCAACTACAACTAAAAAGTAAAATGTTTTTAAAAAATAAAAAAAAAGAAGAAACTGAACAGGGTTTAAAAAAAAAAACATCATGTAAGCACTTGCCAGGTGAGGTTGCACATGCCTATATTTAAAGCTACTTGGGAGACTGAGGCAATATTGAGGCAACATAGTGAGCCCCTACCTCAATATTTTAAAAAGAAGCAGGGATGTGACTCAGTGGTAGAGTGCTTGCCTAGCATGCACAAGGCCTTAGTTTTAATCCTCAGCACCAAGGAAAGGGGTCATATATGCATACGCGTACATATATATGCATTTTAAATAATTGTTAATGCTTTCCAACAAAAAGGGAATATAACAAATCCCTGTATTTCCTTTTTTAAGATGTCTAGACTTCTGCTCTCAGCCAAGGTGGAATAACATCAGCCAGACTTCCCCTGTATGATATGGAACACTCTTGGTCTTCCTGAGTGTTCAAAAACCCTGGGAACCTCCCGAGTGATGGCAATGTCTTCTGGTGACTACAGTCACCTCAGAATGGGAACGGGAACCAGAGAAGTCCAAGTGAATGCAGGGTTAGAGCACTCAGCCACACTTACCAACCTCCAGGAAAGAGGTGGAAAGACAGCTAAACTACATAAAAACTCTAGAAACTTGCTTGGCACAGTGGCGCACACCTAAAATCCCAGTTGCTCAGGAAGCTGAGGCAGCAGAATCACAGGTTCGAAGTCAGCCTCAGCAACCAAGCAAGGCCCTAATCAACTTAGCAAGACCCTGTTTCAAAATAAAAAATAAAAAGGCTCAGTGGTTAAGCACCCTGGGGTTCATTCCTTGGAACTAAAAATAAAAAATAAAATAAAAAAATATCTTAAATCTATAGCTCACTGTTAGAACAAATGGTTGGCATGGGCAGCTCCCTGGTTTCAACCCCTAACACCAAACTTTTTTTTTTTTCATTAAATTGCTATTTGTCCTTTGACATAATAAACCAGCAACCATGAATTACCCTGAGTTCTGTGAGCTGTTTTAGTAAATTATTCCAACCCGAAGAGGGAGACATGGGAACCCCAGTTCATAGCCAGTCAGTCAGAAAACAAGTGACATAGACTTGCAACTAGTGTCTGAACCAGGGGCAGTCTTGGGCACTCAGCCTTCAACCTGTGGGATTTGACACTACAGTATCAGAACTGATGCCCAACTGATGTCCACAGGGAAATTGGGATGAGGGAAAAAAAACACAAACACCTGGTCACTGCAGTGTTCTATGAAGAATGTGAAAACAGAGTTGAGGAGGAAAACAGGTCTGTCTTCTCCTCTTTCACCTTATCACCAACAATTAAGACTGGACTTACATGAAGCAAGTTTTCAAGACACTGGACATGAGGTAACAAGCACAGTGGTCCCTCCCAGGATCCCTCCCCCAAGGGAAACGTGAGGTGAATACTACAAGCGCTCCAGTTTAGTGCCTGGAGGGTCCCAAGAGGCAGTGTGGGGAGAGATAACCTTCAGGGCTTCAGTGTTAAGGTTTGGAGATGAGGTATCCCTCAAAAGCTCCTGTTAATGCAGAAATATTCAGAGGTAAAATGAGTCTCTAGAGAGCTGCAACATAAACCAGTCCATCCTGGTCTGAATGGACTGACTGGAAGGTAACTGTAGGCAGGTGGGCTGTCACTGGGGGAGAGCCCTGGAAGGTTTCATCTCCCTGAGGTCCTTTCCTCCCCCCTCCCACTCCTTGCTTCCTGGCCTCTCTGAGTGGTGCAAAGCTCATCCACAACATCCTTTTACCATGATGTGTGACCTCACTTCGGGCCCACAGCAACTGAGATCCCTGAAACTGAAAGCTCCAAATAAACTTTCCTCTTCTAAGTTGGTCTTGTTGGGTGTTTTGGTCATAGCAACGAAAAAGCTGTAATAGTCAGTCATCTCCCAGAGTTGGTGGGAAAAAGGCCCAAGTGCAAAGAGGCTAAGAGGCTAGAACACATAGGGCAAAGTATCAGGAAAGAGAATCCCAGGCAGCTGCAAAGGGCCTGGGACACCCAGCAGAGTACAGTCATCACACTACTTGAGATTTTTAAATAAAGAACCCCCAAATGGAACAGTCTGTGATCCTCATACAAAGACAGAAGTGTGTCTTCTCCAGACAGCCAGACCATAAGGTGAAGTACTCAGTAGCAGAAACATCAGCCCTAGAAGAAATGCTATTTTCATCCTAACAAAACTAAAAGGAAGACTTGAAATAACCAAAGTACTTCTAATAATCTTAGTCTTGTCTCCTAACAAAATCAAGAATATTTATAAAAATAAAAAAATACCCAGCACCCACCCAAGTTAATGTATAAGGTCTGGCTTCCAAATAAAAATTAACGACAAGCAAAGAAAAGAGGAAGAGACAACCCAAAATGAAGAGAAAAATCAACCAAAACTGAACCAGAAATTATACCAATTATAGAATTAGTAGACAAGGGCATTCAGGCTGCTTCTGGCTGGGTGTGGTAGTGCTTGCCAGTAATCCCAGTGACTCAGAAGGCCGAAGCAGGAAGATCACAAGTCAGGAGACCAACCTGCACAATTCAGCAAGACCTGACTCAAAATAAAAAATAAAAAGGGCTGGAGATATGACTTAGTGGTAAAACAACCCTGGGTTCAATCACTAGTACCAAAAATGAGGTTGGGAGGACTGTACCCAATGTCTTAAAAAATTAAGAAGACTGTATGTGTTAAACAGATCCAAATCAAATTCTAGATGTGAAACCTACAATGTCTAAGATGGAAAAAACAATGGGTGAAGTTAAAGGCACACTCAACATTGCATTATCCTAGAAAATTTGCAGTTACTCAAAATGAAGGAAAATCCAGTGTGGTGGTCAACCTATAATCCCAGCCATAAGGGAGGCTGAGGCAGGAGGATCACTTAAGCACAGGAACTAAAGGTCAGCCTAGGCAGAGTAAGAACCTTTCTCAAAAAAAAAAAAAGAAAAGAAATAGCCAACAGGGAGGCTGAGGCAGTAGGATCTCTAGTTCAAACACAGCCTCAGCAAAAGCGAGGCACTAAACAACTCAGTGAGACCCTGCCTCTAAATTAAAAACAAAATAGGGCTGGGGATGTGGCTTAATAGTCAAGTGTCGTGAGTTCAATCGCCAGTACCAAAAAAAAAAAAAAAAAAAAAGAAGAAGAAGAAGAAGAAACAATACTGAAGAGCTCTTCAGAAAGCAATGAATCAAGTTAGCCAATCCCAAAAAAACCAAATGCCGAATGTTCTCTTTGATATAAGGAGGCCTGATTCATAGTGAGATAGGGACAGAGAGCATGGGAGGAATAGATGAACTCTAGGTAGGACAGATGGGTTGGAGCATGGGGTAATTAATGATGGTGGAATGTGATGATCATTTTTATCCAAAGTACAGGTATGAAGACACAAATTGGTGTGAATATACTATGTATACAACCAGAGATATGAAAGAGATATGAAAAATTGTGCTCTATATATGTAATAAGAATTATAATGCATTCTGCTGTCATATATAAATAAATAAATAAAAAGAAAGAAAGCAATGAGATGTAATTCAGCCTATTGATGCATGTAATTATACACTTTAAAATATGTACTATTTGGGGCCAGGGTTGTGACCCAGTGGTAGAGCACTTGCGTAGCATGCGTGTGGCACTGGGTTTGATCCTCGGCACCACATAAAAACAAATAAGATAAAGGTATTGTTTCCATCTACAACTAAAAAAAAAATACACACACACACACACACACACACACACACACACGCACGCACGTAGTTTGGCCTGGTGTGTGGCACACACCTGTAATCCCAGCAATTTGGAAGGCTAAGGCCAGAAGGATTATAAATTTGAGGCCAGCCTAGCAACTTACTGACACTGTCTCAAAATAAAATTTAAAAAGGGTTAGTAATGTAGCTAGTAGTGGAGCACCCCTGAGTTCAGTTCCTGGTACCTCAAAACCAAACAACAAGAAAAAAAAAGAGTAGGAGGAGAAAGAGAAAGGAGAGGAAAGTGGGAGAGGAGGAAAAGGGAGAGAGAAAGAGGCAAGGGATGTAGCTCAGTAGCTTATAAGGTACTAGGTTCAATCCCCAGTATCACTAAAAAAGGGGGGAAAGGGGATTAAATGTGTGCAATTTATTTTATGTCAATTGTACCTCAGTAAGGAGGCTGTTTTCACAAATCAAATCCATTTAAAATAAGGCTGAGCCTTTCTGATTTTTTTAGGCCATGTGTTTATCTTCAATAAACTACCCATTCTACTTGCTTTCTTCAAGAAATCTTATTTTGAACAGCTTAATAGCAATATTTTGAACAAACACCCCACTAGAGGAATTCAGTACACAGCCGTCATATTTATCAGCTGTACTAATCTCAAATTTCATCATGTACCTTGACTGAACAGGCAAGGCTTCTGAACTGGCTACAAAAAGTACTAAAAACAAATCTTTCAATTCTTCAGAACTTCTAAATCAGTGCTATCCAATCAAACTTTCTGGAACAATGGAGATGTTCTTTTCTGAGCTAATATGATAGCCAGTAGCACTTGAAATGTGCCTAGTATAACAGAAGGAATACATTTTTTTTTTTTTCTTTTTGTAGTACTGGGGATTGAGCTACACCTCCAGCCCCTTTTTTTTTTTTTTTAATTTGGGGTCTAGGCCTCATTAAGTCGTTGAGGCTGGCTTCAAACTTGCAATTCTCCTGCTTCAGTCTCCTGAATCACTGGGATTGTAAGTGTATACAGCCATGCCCAGCTAAATTTAATAGTCACATGTAGCTAAGTAACTCTTGATAATTAAAAAAAAAAAAAACCTGGATTGGACATCTTTATTTTATTTTATCTTATTTTAGGTACAGGAGATTAAATTCAGGGGCACTCAACCACTTAGCCACATCCCCAGCCCTATTTTGTATTTTATTTAGAGACAGGGTCTCAGTGAGTTGCTTAGTATCTCACTTTTGCTGAGGCTGGCTTTGAACCCATGATCCTCCTGCCTCAGCCTCTCAAGCCACTGGGAGTACAGGGGTGAGCCACCGTGCCCAGTAGAACATCTTTAAATTAGAATGTTTAAAACAATTTTATAATACTTAAAGCTTATGTCACATAAGATTAATTTTTAATTATTAAGCACCATAAAATCATAAGTACTGAATAACTCCTGCTTTTACAGCAATGGCTGAAAAGACTATTCCATCTAAAACTTCTCCCTGGTTCCTTCAATTCCTACCCTCCACCACAGGTGACACCACATCATGTCTCACAGGCCCCTCTGCTCTATCACCAGTGGATTTTCATACTTCATTGTGATTTATCTCCTAAATTAGGTCAGACTCCTTGAGGGATTTTAAACATCTAAGTCCCTCGAACATTACTCTCTACACACCAAAAGGCTATAATGAATCTCTCTACCCAAAAACTAACTCAGAAGAGAGGTACATTGCCTTGGCAATGTACCTTAGTGCTGGGGTTATAGCTCAGTGGTAGAGTGCATGCTTAGAAAATAAAACAAACCTTATCAATAACTATTTTAAAAATAAAAATAAAAAATAAAAAGTGAGTCTGGGAAAGAGGTGCATACATGTAATTCTAGCAACTCAGGAGGTGAAACGGGGGGATCACAAATTCAAGGCCAAACTCTTGAGCATTTTAACATGATTCTATCTCAAAAAAATAAAATAAAATAAAAAGGGCTAGAGGTATAGCTCAGAAGTACAGCAGCTCTGGGTTCAATCCCCAGTACTAGAAAAAATAAAACAAAAGAGTGTTGGCAAGGATATAGAAAAATCAAGAGCCCTTACCCTGGTTCAGTGGTACACACCTGTAATCATAGCAACTTAGAGGCTGAGGCAGGTGAATTAGAAGTTTGAGGCATGCCTGGGAAACTTAGTGAGATCCTGTCTAAAGGGCTGGGAAGCTCACTGTAGAGTGCTTGCCCAGCATGCTCAAGGCCCCGAGTTCAATCTTTAGTAAACTACAAAATATTAAGAATTTAAAAACTTTACAAATTGGGCTTGGGTTGTGGCTAAGATAGAGCACTTGCCTAGCAGGTGCAAGGTCCTGGGTTCAATCCTCAGCACCACATAAAAATAGAATAAATAAAATGAAGGTGTTGTGTCCAACTACAACTAAAAAAATAAAGTATTTTTTAAATAGAAAAAAAATTTACAAATTAATTTTATGCATGGCTGGGAATGTAGCTCAGTAGTAGACCACCTGCCTAGCATACATGAGGCCCTGCCCTGGATTCAATTCCCATCACTGCCCCCCCAAAAAAAAATTATGCTAAGTAAATGAAGCGAAAGACAGGTGCCAGGCATGGTGGCACATGCCTGTAATCCCTGCAATTTGGGAGGTAGAAACAAGAGGATCACAAATTCAAAGCCAGCCTCAGCAATTTAGCAACATGTGGATACCCTGTCTCAAAATAAAAAACATAAGGGATGGGAATGTGGCTCAGTCATTAAGCGCCCCTGGGTTCAATTCCCAGTACCAAAAAGGAAAAAAAAAAAAAAAGCATAGCCAGGCAAGGTGGCACAATTCCATAATCCCAGACAGGAAAGGTGGCTCACACCTGTGATCCCAGCAGCTCAGGAGGTTGACAGGAGGATAGCGAGTTCAAAGACAGCCTCAGCAAAAGCGAGGCACTGAGCAACTCAGTGAAATTCTGTCTCTAAATAAAATACAAAATAGGGTTGGGGATGTGGTTCAGTGGGTGAGTGCCCTTAAATTCAATCCCTGATAACCCCCCCCAAAAAAAAAAATCCATGTGCAGCTGGGCAGTAGGGCACACTTGTAATCCCAGCAACTCAGCCTCCTGAGTCAACAGGATCGATCACAAGTTGGCAAGGACCTAAGAAATTTAGGAAGACCCCATTCCAAAAAAAAAAAAAAAAAAAGCTGGAGATGAGGCTTGGAGGTTAAGCACCCCTGGGTTCAATCCCCAATACCCGCCCCTCAAAAAAAAAAAAAAAAAATGTGTAACTTTTCTTCTTTGGTGGTACTAGGAATGAAACCCAGGGCCTTGTGCATGCCAGGGAAGTGCTCTACCGCTGATCTACATCCCCAGCCCACATATAACATTTCATTCCCAAAAATTCAACTACTAATAACCTGCCACTAACTGGAAGCTTTATCAATAACACAGTTGATTAACATACAGATTGTATATTGTATTTATTATATGTGGTTAAAAATACTTGAGAATTGCCAGAAATCATTTTTTCACTGCAACAATTTACTGGAGACAAATTGCTCATATGAAAATTATCAGCTCACACACAGTTTAACACTTGAGCTTTCTGCATTAGCAACAGGAATGGCACTATGTAAGTCTGTATTTGTGTGCCTAAGTTTTAATCAATTTCAACTTTTTGTAATGTTTATACATCATATTTTATGGTAGTAAATGTAAAACAGGCAATATCCACATATATACATTCATGGCATACTTCTTTCTTTTTATTTTTTTAATATATTTCTAGACTATAAAGTTTGTGTGAGATTTTTCAAATTGTCATGAATCTCAAAAAAATAAATCCATAAAAGTAGATTGCCGCAGTCTGGCTGGGCACAATTCAGGAGCACTTCAAATCCACATTGCAAGGGTCAGCTATATATTCAAGTCTCTGAAAATTAGTCCAAAATTATCTAATAACATCAATAAATTTACACATTTTTTTGTGTGTGTGGAAGGAGAAGAAAGGAATGTGTCTGGTTTTTGGTGGGAGGAGGAAGATAAAAATATGCAAAGGAAGGAAATTAGCTATAAAACAACACTAGCCACAGCTACATTTGCTATACAGTTGAAATCAAGAATTTCTTAAAATACTCTTAGATATTTTGTCATTTCACACCTTATTCAAGACAAGGTTCTTTTTTTTTTTCAGGGGGGGTTACTAAGGATTGAACTTAGTTGCGAGGCACTAAGCAACTCAAAGAGACCCTGTCTCTAAATAAAATACAAAATAGGGCTGGGGATGTGGCTCTGTGGTCAAGTGCCTTTGAGTTCAATCCCTGGTACCCCTTCACACACACACACACACACACACACACACACACACAAAACTTCCACTTGGCTGCAGTGTGATTCAGTGGTAGAGCGCTTGCCTAGCACGTGCAAGGCCCTGGGCTCAATCCACAGCACCACCAAAATCACCTTCCACTGAAGGTAGAAGACACCTACTGTTAAGTGCTGAAGATACCTACTTCAACACACACACATGCACCTCACTTGAATCACCTCACTTCAATCTGCCCCAGCCAACCTAGCTGGCTACCTCCCATTTCATCTGTGTTTTCACTATCAAGAAGAATATAGACATGAAACTGGCTCTGGCACCCTAAACATAAAACTCCGTAACATTTGAGTCTGTGGGGAAACAGCACATCAATTGATCCAATACAGTTTGCTCTTAAGCATTTTTCCTTAAAGAAGATTTCTGGCTATCTATTCCTGAAATATACAAGATTGAAGTCTAATTGTAACTTACAATTAATGGTACTATGTTGATGTTTTTCCTTTCTTAGTGATATATAAAATAATAATGCATTCTCCAACTGATAGATGATCTCAGACTTGAGTAAATAATGTATTGAGCAAATTATTAGATTGGATCAAAACACTAAGTCACTAAGAGCCTCAGTTCCCTCATAAGGAAAGTGAAGATACTAATTTCATCTCATATGGCTGCTGTGGTGGTTAAAGGACTTAAGGTGTTCAGAACAGCTTGGCACAGAGTATGCACCACACTAACCAGGCACTGAAAGGTCATTCTTTTGAGGGTTTTCTGTCAGTAACAAGCAGCACCTCCCCATCCACACGTTCACTCATTTCCTTCTATCAGTGGCTAAATCCATAACACAGCTCAATTTAGTTGTAGCTCACAATATTTTAATCTTTTGTAAGAAAATAACTGACCTTTAGAGTATTCAGAGTCATAACTATAATCTCTAAAATGCTATTACAATTACATGCTACCCAGGAACTAAACCAGAACTTTTCTAGTCATTTGGCAATGTAATTTGGGCCAAATCATTAACAGTTAGCAAACCAAAATGAACTGAATAACATTAGCTTTGAAACAACACAAAAAAAAAGGTATCAATTCTCAGTGACATCGATCTTAGAATCAAGGGACCTGGTGACAAATTTACAATAGCTATGTGCCGGGCTGGGGATGTGGCTCAAGCGGTAGCGCGCTCGCCTGGCATGCGTGCGGCCCGGGTTCGATCCTCAGCACCACATATCAACAAAGATGTTGTGTCCGCCAAGAACTAAAAAATAAATATTAAAAAAATTCTCTCTCTCTCTGTCCCTCTCTCTCTCACTCTCTCTTTAAAAAAAAAAAAAAGAAAAAAAAAAAGAAAAGCAGCACAGGATCACCAGTGAAAGCAAATGAAAGGCAGGCCAAGCATCCTATTCAGTAAAATCTTCTGTCCACATGAAAAGTATAACACATCTTACTACTACAAGTCAACTTCAAAGTGACAGTTAAGCTCCAGTGACACCACAAATTTTCAAATCTGATTACATATATCGGACTGAATGCTCAAACTACAGGTTGCTTTTCTGAAGGACCATTTTCTCAAAAATTATTACCATTAACAATCTCATCTTCTGGACTGGGAGCGTAACTCATTGACAAAGCACATCCCTAGCATGCGCAAACCCTGGGTTTGATGAGGGGCTGGGGGATTCCTCTTCTGTAAGTTGTAATTTTAGCACAAGTGAACTGTGATACCGAAAACGAACTCAGGATAAAGTTGACATAACACAAGCTTCAGAAAACAAAGAACTGGAGCCAACCCTAACCTCCTATCACCGTGCTCCTTTGGCTAGAAGTCAACAAAGAGGAAGAGCCACAAAGAAATGACCAAAAAGATACACTAAAGCTGCATGCTCTCAGGAAGACACAGGAGCATTCATAGTTTGTTTTTTTTTTTTAAGAGAGAGAAAGAGAGAGAGAGAATTTTTAATGTTTATTTTTTAGTTCTTGGCGGACACAACATCTTTGTTGGTATGTGGTGCTGAGGATCGAACCCGGGCCGCACGCATGCCAGGAGAGCGCGCTACCGCTTGAGCCACATCCCCAGCCCACATTCATAGTTTTGTATAGAAAAACACTACTCATTTCAAGACAAGTGACGCTTCACGAGTTCAGGAAAGAACTGGAGGTGGGATCCCTAAGTTCCCCACTCACTGTTCTGTGCCTGCTGGACTCTACAGAAACCAACCACCACTGGACATCCTCCATGACAGAGTGTGGAAAGTCTGGGTACCACATATGGACACAAAGCCCAAATTAAAGGTGGAGGGGCTGCACTCTGGCTTGTTTTTAATGTTAAATGATAAAAACTTTTTCTCTACGGATTTCAATCTCTGTCTTGGACTATATGAACTGAATCAGCGTTTTAGCACTACCATACTATATTCACTTCATTTGCTATCTGCAAGGCATAACAGAATTAACTCTTCCTTGGACTTTATAGAGACTATCAGGCAATCTTAGCTCCAGCCAGTCACAGAACAGGGTCAAGCTGTGATCTGCAAATAAATAAAACCTGACCAAAAAAATAAATAAAGTCAACTTTTTCCACCCACACACCTTTACTATATATACTTTAAAAGAAAAAAAGCCATGTTTTAATTTTATTTTACAGTAGCACATGCCTGTAATTCCAGCTACATTGGAGCCTGAGGCAAGAGGATCACAAGTTTGAGGTCAGCCCAGCAACTTAAAAACCTTGTCTCAAAAAAAAAAAAAAAAAAAAAAAAAAAAAAAGGTTTGGGATTGGGATGTAGCTTAGTGCAGCTGGGGCAGGGGGGCTCCTTTGATGAGTTTGATGAGTTTCATGTCTGTCTGTTCAAATTCTTGTATAATGATACTACTACTAATAATAATTTTTTAAAACACAAAGGTGCACCCAAAACTCAGGCAAAAAAAAAAAAAAGCCAGGTTTCAGAGCACGTGCACATAATCTCAGCAGAAGTATGAAAAGCTCTAAGCCAGCTTGAGCAACTTAGCGCAACTCTGTCTCAAAATAAAAATTTTAAAAGGCTGGGAATACAGCTTAGTGGTAGAGCATCACTGGGTTCAATCCCCAGCACCACAAGAAAGGAAAACACCAACCCCTTGGGAAGTGATTGTAGTTTAGTTGAGTGGCAAAGTGTGTGCTTATGATGTCCAAGGACCTGGGTTCAACTCCCAGCACTCAAACAAGCCCACTCCAGCAGGTAGAAAGAAAAAGTTGTCACAACTACACCCTCATTCCCATGTTATTCTAACTTCTTTTACTCCTGTGAAGAACATCACATGCCCGTAATCCCAATGACTTGGGAGACTTAAGGCAAGAGGATTAAAAGTTCAGGCCAGAGGCTGGGGTTGTAGCTCAGTGGTAGAGTCCTTGCCTAGCATGCATGAGGCACTGAGTTCATTGCCCAGCACCACATTAAAAAAAAAAGTTCAGGCCAGCCTGGCAACTTAGCAAGACCCCTTCTCAAAATAAAATGGGCTGGGGATGTAGCTTTGTGGCAGAGCCCCCCTGGATTCCATCTCTAGTGCCACACACACACACACACACACACACACACAAATTAAAATTAAAAAGGAGTATAGCTCAATTCTAAAGACCTAAAAGAAAAATATGCCATAAAACAAACACGTTGTACAATTTATATTCCAAAATAAAAATTTCAATCTCAGCGGCTCAGGAGGCTGAGAGTTCAAAGCCAGCCTCCGCAATGGTAAGGCACTAAGCAACTCAGTGAGACCCTGTCTCTAAATAAAAATACAAAACAGGGCTGGAGATGTAGCTCAGTGGTTGAGTGCCCCTGAGTTCAATCCATGGTACCAAAAAAAAAAAAAAAAAAAAAAAAGTCAGTTGGTTTCCCCCTTAGATTTCAAGTTAAATAAAAACCACATGAAAAATCACTAGAAAATAGGAAAGCCTCACAATTTTTAGCCACATTCAGGAATGTGTCTCATTGCTCAGACTGACAAAATAGGGCCTGAAATAATTTCATACTGGCTGGATTTCTTTCAGATTAAAACAGAAAATGTACAAATGTTAATATCAAGACTCAATCAAGGGGCTGGGGATGTGGCTCAAGCGGTACCGCGCTCCCCTGGCAAGGGTGCGGCCCAGGTTTGATCCTCAGCACCACATACAAACAAAGATATTGTCTCTACCAGAAACGGAAAAATAAATAAAATATTTTTTTAAAAAAGACTCAATCAATTGGCAGTACAATGATGCATCAAAACACTGACAATGTTTTACTTTCCAGAATCCAAGGCTCCAGCAAGTTTATGCTTATACTTCCCCCATCAAGTAGTCCAAGGATTTCTATCCCGAGTACCACCAGAGAAGAAAGAGAGGAATCAAAAGACAGTTCAAAATACTATCCTATAACATATGGTGTTTCAAAGATACAGCTCCAAAGCCATTAGACTCATTATTAACAATGCAGGAGCTAAACATTAGTATTTAGATGAAAGAATGTCAGAAATCTAAGTCCTGGCTGAGGATGTTAAGTAGCTCAGTGGTGGAGCCCCTTGCCTAGCATGCCTGACACTCTGGGTTCAATCCCCAACACTGAAACCAAAAAACAAAAATGTGACTATCAAATATGCCCTTTTCCTCAATCATACTCAACATACTTAAATAAATCTTCCAAAATTAATGCATTGAAACTGACCAACTTAAAGATTTGCTCAACTTGACTCTAAAAATAACACCTGGAGGGCTGGGGATGTGGCTCAAGCGGTAGAATGCTTGCCTGGCATGCGTGTGGCCCTGGGTTCCATCCTCAGCACCACATACAAATAAAGATGTTGTGTCCGCCCAAAACCAAAAAAATAAGTAAATAAATATTAAAAAAAAAAATAACACCTGGAGAGGGCTAGGGTTGTGGCTCAGAGGTACAGCGCTTGCCTAGCATGCCTGAGGCACTGGGATCATTCCTCAGCATCACATAAAATAAAATAAAGCTATTGTGTCCACCTATAACTAAAAAATAAATAAAAATATTTTTAAAAAATAACACCTGGAGAAAATTTAGTGACAAGCTTTTCTGTTCTGAATATTACCACAGATAAGACTTGACCTACAAAATGAAGATGGGGTCAACTGTAAGCAAAAAACGGAATGCTTCCCCTGGTGGCCAACCCTAGAATGGTGGAGCTTTGCACAGAAGAGAAAAAGCCTGGCCGCCTGGTTCTATCCTGTCACTCACAAATGAGAAGTGTCTATCAAAAAAGGAAGATCTGGGGGGAGGGGAAACTACCAGAGGGGCTTAAAAGGAATACAAATCTGGAAGTCAGGCTACATTAAATATAAAAGAGTAAGTCATCAGACCATAGAACACAAATTTGGGAAAAGCCGTTTATTTCCAGAGTGCCCCAGCTCAGCAGGGGATCCTTCTGCATTTTCACTTCTAAGCACACCCAGTGTTTAGTACCTTAATCACAGCTTAAGAGCAATCGCCTTTTTTGAGGACTAGATCCTTGCAATTTTCCGCAGTCCTGTTTCCAAGGAAAAGCATTTATTTCTTCAAACAAACTAGTGGTCTAACCTACTTAGAGAACCTCCAGTTCTAAAGCCCTCCAACCAGGAAGAGGACTGCTCACTCCAGCTTTACAAGAGTCTTTTGAATTTTACTTCTGAAACAAAACCCACGTCCTTTCAAACATTTTCTATACCAACAACCTTTAAAGACAGACTCATACAGAGACGGGGGAGAATCTCATGTATTAAAATCTGAAAAATTCCTTTGTCTGATTTGACTTTTTTTTTTTTTGTACCACTTTAAATTTGCTTCCACCCAGAGCAGCAAGGGAAGTAAATGCTCCATTCTGGGGTGCAGGGATTTCTGGTAGGTGGAAACCATTGGTTAGCTAAAGCTCCTGATGGTTCTATTCTTTCGCAACCTCTTCCTCTCCCCTGTACTAACCCACCAAAAAAAAAAAAAAAAAAAGGAAATGCATATGCATTTACAAATAGGTCTTAAAAACCAAACTGCCACACGCGAGCCTCTCTTGTCCAGGCAAACGCCCTCTGGAAAGCACACTAGTTTTATGAGCTGGTTTTGGGGGTTCCACTCCTTCTAAGGATGGGAGAGGGGTCCAGAGCCGGCGAGGACACAGGCCCGCAGGGCACAGCCGGGCGAGGCTTCCCAGGAGGGGTCTCGTGGGCCGCTCAGTCCGGGCGCTCAGCACGCCAACTCTCCCGCACGCCACCCGGCCCGGCGGGTCGCAGCTCACCTGGGCGCGGGCATCCCGCTCCTGCTGCCAGGTGCGACCGCGGCCAGGGCCTGAGGGTGGGGGGCGGGGGCGCGGGCCGGGCCGGGCCTCCCGCCGGCCCGCAGCCCGCGCCGTGCGTGCGCGCGGCCCCCGTCGCGCCCCGCGTGCCCCCGCGGACCGCAGGGCCAACACGCACAAAAAGAAAGTTGTCGCCGGGATCCCGCCGCTCGCGGCCGGCCGCGCGCTACTCACCGGGGTCGAAGTCGGGCACGGCCGCCTGGTACTGGGGTCCGACCCGCATGCCGCCGCCACCTGCGGGAACAGACACGGCGGTCAACGCGGGCGCGGGCGCGGGCCGTGCGGGGCCGGGCGCGGGGGCGGCTGCCACCTACCGTGCTCCTCGTCGCTGGACGAGCCCGAGCTGCCTTCCTCCCAGGAGTTGCTGCCGCTGTTGCCATTGGGCGCCGCCGCCGCCAAACTTTTATTCTGGCCATTATTGGGGGCGGCGGCGGCCGAGGCGGCGGCGGCCGAGGCGGAGGCGGCGGCGGCCGAGGCGGCGGCGGCTGCGGCGGCCGAGGCGGAGGCGGCCGAGGCGGCGGCCGAGGCGGAGGCGGCCGCGGTGTTTCTGCCCCTGCGCTTCCCTGAGACCTCGGGGCCCTTCTCCACCATGGCCGGCATCAGCGGAGCCCGGGGCCGGGCGACGGCGGCAGGGACCCCGGCTCGCGGGGAGCGGGCGCCGGCCGGGCAGGGGGCGCGGGTGGGCGCAGGGCCGGGCGGGCTGGCGGGCGCGCGGGAGCCCAGCGGCGCGCGCTGGGGCCGGAGGAGGCCCAGACGGGCGGAGCGCCGAGCCGCCTTAAGCCCCCAGCGCCGAACCGAGCGCAACTTTGGCTCTCATCACCGCCCGCACTTCGCTGGCTCTAACTACTCCGGGAGCTGCGGGCGGGGGGAGGGGCGGGGCCTGCGCGCCGAGGGGAGGGCCGCGCGCAGCCTAACACGACGTGGGGAGTCCCGCCCTCCCACGCCCCGATTGGTCCTCGTGGGATTTGGACGGCGAGCGGTAGCCCGGTTGGCTCACGCGCGTGTCCGTCAGGGGGCCGGGGCGGGAGCGCGGGCAAGGGGAGGCTCCGCGCTTCCGTTGGCCAGGTTGGGTTGACGCGTATCGCCCACTGTACGTGGTTTGAGGTTTGCCATTGCTTTACGCCCCATGATCCATCTCTCGAGGCAATCGCGAGGAGTTCGCCACCTCCCCGCCCCCTCCCGCCCGCCCCGGCCCGGGAGCGCCCCCGCGGCCCAGTCCCCCGCCCCCGAGGGGCCCAGCCAAGCGCACCGCAGGCTTCCCGCAGTACAATGTGCCCGACGCGAGAACTAATTGCGGGCAAGGTCGGGACTACTTTCCCCCTCGCGCGGAGGAGTACAGCACAGTTTGAATGGGTTCTATACAAAGAGAGGAAACTAATTGAAGAAACTAATTGCGCCCCCGTTTTCCCCGAGGGGCTTGGGGGTGTGCGAGGCCGGGAGCCGCGGCGTCCCAGGGGACAGCGTCCCGGAGGCAGCCAGACGCAGTGGGCTCGGGCCGAGGGCGCTCTCCGCTAATTGGGCGGGGGTCGGTGGGCTCCCGGGGCGGCGCGAGGAAGGAGATGGGGGCGGGGCCACCGCGCAGTCCTCAAGGGCCGGGAAGCCGAGTGGCGGGACTGGGGGTCCCGGGCGGGAGGGGCAGCCCGGAGAGAAATGAAGGGGCCTCTTGTCCCAAGTCCGTGGTGGGCGCCACGCCGCTTCTCGGGGTCCGCTGGCCGCCCTGCCCCTCGCCCCACCCAGGCCCGCTTCCCCGGGGGGCAGGACGCGAGCCCCGACGGGTGGGGGTTGGCCAAGACCCAGCCTGGGCGCCCTGACGGCGGAGTGACAGCTGACCTGGGGACTGGGCGGGACTGGCCCTCCCGCACCAGCCCCCCAGCAGTGCTGTTCCTAATTGGACCAGAGGAGGGCTATAGGGGGACCTTTCCTCCCCCACCTTAACAGGGAGTGGCTGTTTTTCTTTAAAGTTACTTCAAACCTGAGCTTCTTTGGGGGACAGTTTTCACCCGTTCAGGATATAAATAGCTACCGGGAGAAATAGGGAGTTTTATGGTTCTAATGTCTGAATAAATAGGTAGGAGTTTCTCTTCCACATTTTCTGTGACTCATTAATTTCATTGGAGTGATCACATTCAGTTCTGCCTAAGTGGCCTTTAAGAATCAGGACCCGGGAGTCTCCCCTGTAGAGAAACCACTGGCCCACCAAGTTCATGGTGTAGTTCTTAGATTCTCCTGAAAAGGACGCCCCTGTCCTTGAAGAGCCCGGGCAAGAACCTGAGTAGGGAGGGTGCCCACAGCAAAGCAAAGTGTAGAACCAGGGGCAGTCTGAGGCCTGTGACTCAGCCAGAGGTGAGGCCTGTGTGAGGAGTGAGGTTAAGAGCACTCTGCCCTGCTGGCTCTTGCCCACCAAGATCTACCACCAGGCTCTGGAAAGGTACTCTATAAGGGCTCAAAGGTGACATTGAGTGGTTTCCTTGGGGGGTGAGGGGGATGACAGAGCACAGGGGTCATCTCCCTACCCTTGAGTCCTGCCCTCCAAGCTTGAGCCCACTTTCTAGCTGGGTTATGACTGTCGGCACCTCACCAGTGACCTTGCAGCCATTTTATTCCCCCCAAAAAAATGAGACCCCAACAAGTGCCAGGCCCTGCTCTAGTTTGACCACAAAGCCACATGGATACCACTTCACCCACAAACTCTCAGCTTCCTCATCTATGAATTGCAAGTAATGAGCTGGGCATGATGGTGCAGGCTTCTAGTCCCACCCAGCCCTTGGAAGGCTGAGGCAGGAGGATCACACAAGCTTAGGAGTCCATGGACAATATAGCCTGGACAATATAGCAAGATTCCCTCTCAAAACAATGTTTAAGTGCAGGTAGTGCCACCTACTTCCTAGCCTGGAAGTCTACCTTCCCATCCCCTGTCTCCCTCCACCATAGGGAACCCCAACCTGAAAGAAATCCCCATTCCTGTTGTTGGGGTGGAGGTCCAACATACAACCCCTGATCAAGAATTCGTGACCTCACACTTCACACGGTCACTCTCTACAGCCAGCAGTCCTCATGTTCTTTGGTGTCTGAAACTAAGATTTCACACTTTCTCCCTCTGCCTACACCTCTGTTAACAGTGGCCTCACTTCATCATTTTTTAGTCAGAACAGCTGGAGCCATTAGATTAACACATCTCCCTGCCTGCTCCCACCTCCTCCTCAGGCCCTGCTACCCCTGGGGACCCCGATTCCTGCTGCCTTCCTGGGCCATCATCCTCCCTCTGGACTGGCACAGTTTCAAAAGGGGGAAACTCTGCCTTGCTCCCAAGCCCCCTCCAGCCTTGGAGTGACTTCTCGACTCCCCTCCCAGACATAATCCTCCAGAGACTAGTCTATACTTGCCTTCTCTCCCTCCAATCCCAGGCTTTCCTTACTCCACCCAGGAAGGATAGCCCCTCCCATAACCTCTTGCTGAAGTCACTTACAGCCTCCCTGATGCTCAGTCCAGTGGTGACTTCTGAGTCCCACTGAGACACTGGGTAGCACCTGAGTAGACCACTCCTCCCAGGAACTTCCTCACTTCCCTAACCACTGGACCACAGGCCCACCTGATCTCCTTCCTCATAAACCACTCCCCCTCCTTAGCAGACTTCACCACCTCCTTCAACCCTGTGAGTGCTGAGTTCCTGCTCAGCTTTTGCTCCTACTCTGTGCCTGGAGTATAGCAGGTGTTCATTAAGTATTTATTAAGTGAGGAGTGATTGGATGGATGAATGATAGGGAACACTACCTGCTGCAGGTGCACAGAGCAGGAGCCAATCCCTGGGAGGGGGAGTCCCTGGAACAAGTGCACTGTGACTGAGACCCTGGGTATGGTATGGCATGTCTGTCTAGCATCATTCTGGAGGAGCACCACCTGCACCCTCTAGATGGTTGGTTTCCAGAGTCCTTATTTCTGACCAGAGCTGCCAGCCCTCGTTCACAGACCTCCTGGAACCAATCAAGACCCTTTCTAGAACACTTGTGGATCTCTCAGGAAAGCTCCTCTGAGATCTAGACCTAGGGAGCAAAAATGCCTATAAACTCCGGGGCAGAGCCTGACCGGGGGGCAAGCCAGTTGCTCAGGGATCTCAAACTCCATGGAGCAACTGAGAGGGGGCCTCCTTTCTGCACCCAAGCCACCTGGCTTGCCTTGCCCTGGACCAGGCCATGCTTCAGGAAGCCACACCTACCCAACCATCCTATGAAAAGGGGGTCCAGCTGGGGAGAAGGACCGAGACTGATAGTCTCATTCAAACACTCCCCACTCCCCACTTTCACAAACCAGACCTGAAATCCTTGATTGATTTGGGAGTTTCTGTTACTACCTGAATGACACAAATGTCAAGCATCACCTGGTACAGAACCTAGGAAAGAACACACAGGCCAAGAGCACCCCTCCCCACCTTGAAATGACCTAATAAGAGCTAGTGTCCTGACTGCCCTCCTTGGCCCTTAGCCTTGAGATTGAGAGCACTTTCAATAACCCCATCATTAAATACAATGCACCACTGCCCCTGCCTTGTGGATAAGGGAACTGAGGCACCCAGCAGTGAAGCAGTGTGCCCGAAGTTGTGTGATTGGTGACTGGAGGAGTGAGAGCACATGTGGCTACATAGCCTCTTGCTCAACCCAGAGCCACTACCAGAAATGCTGGAGCATGAGGGACCAGGGCAGCATAGAACACCTGACTGATTTTAAACTGTAGAGCTGGTCATTCACATTGCTGCTGTTTGTTAGTGGTGATGATAGCATGGCGGGTGACTCAATAGAAACTTCTGCTTGGCAAAGAAAAGCTTCTCCAAGGATGGAGGCATGCAGGTGGGTTGGGGATGGCAGGAAAAACAGTCTTGAAGTCAGGCCTAGGAAGGGTCAAGCCCCAGAAGACCCCTGGGAACCCAGACTCCAGCAGGAACTCTAGCCACCCCAGAAATTTTCAACCCGAGATCTAGGAGCTGGGGAGGGTGGTTACAGCTTCCTTTAAATTAAACTTTAACTGAAATCTAGCATTTTCTTCAATTATGAAGGTAGGCGGTATTAGCAGTGCCTACAACTATGTCACCCATGATACTGTCTCATGTTACAGTTGGAGACGTCTCAGAATAGCATTTATACTCATCTCCACAATCACAGGAGATGTTCGACCCCCACTGTCTTCTTCCTTAGTATGTTAGTAGCTCGACAAATAAAATGGATCATAGACCTAATTGTGAGAGGTAAAGTATAATACAAAAGAATAGCAAATTTGAGTCCAGCCTGGGCAACTTAGCAAGACGATGTTTTGAAAAAAAAATTTTTTTTAATTTAAATTTTTTTTAATGGGGATGTAGCTCAGTGGTAGAGTACTTGCCTGGTTACACCAGGTTCAGGGTTCTATCCTCAGTACAACCAAAAATAAACAATAGTAATGCCCAAGGCAAAATAAAAAAATAAACTGGACTTCATAAATATTAGAACTTTTCTTGCTGGACATGGTGATGCACACCTGTAATCCCAGCAATTTGGGAGGCTGTGGGAAAAAGATCACAACCTCGAGGCCAACTTCAGCAATTTAGTGAGAAACTCAGCGATTTAGCAAGACCCTGCCTCGGAATTAAAAAGGCTAGGAATAAAGCTCAGTGGTGGTCTGGGTATATAGCTCAGCTGGTAGAGTGCTTTCCTTGCATGCACAAGGCCCTGGGTTCAATCCCTGACACTGCTAAAAAAGAAAAAAAAATAGCTCAGTGGTAAAGTGCTCCTCAGTTCAATCCCCCAAATGACTTCTGAATATAGAAGAACTCTCACAACCCAGGGAAATGTAAATCAAAACTCCAATGAAGGGCGGGAGGTACAGCTCAATGGTGGAGTACCATCCTGGCATATGCAAGACAACAGAAAGAGTAAAACAAAAAACCTACAATGAGAGACCACTTCCTGCCCATGAGGGTGGCCATTACCAGAAAGACAATAACCAGTGTTGGAGAAAGTGTAACCCACTGCTGGTGGGAATGCAAAAAGGAGCAGCTGTTTAGCAAAAGCCTTCTGGTGATTCCTCAAAAAGTTACAGAGAAAGCCACCAGTTGACCCAGAAATCCCAATCCTAAATATATACCCAAAGAACTAAAAACAGCTGGGCTGGGGTGCAGCTTGGTGGTGGAGTGCTTGCCTCTCATGTGCCAGGTTCTCCAGGTTCCACCTCCAGTACTGCAAAAGGAAAAAAAGAAATAAAACCTATGCCCACAAGAAAAGTCACATGCAAATGTCCATAGAAATTATTCATAATAGCTATGAAGTAGAAAAAACTAAATGCCCATCATCCGATAAGTAAACCAAATGTGGTGCATTGGAATACAATTCATCTTTAGGAAGAAGTTGAACACCCACTTCAACACAGATGAAGTTTGAAAGCATTATGTTAAATGAAAGAAGCCAGTCTCAGGAGAACACACAGTACGTGATTCCACTTACATGAAATGTCTGCAATAGGCAACTGTGTGGAGACGGGAAGTAGAGTGGTGTTGCCAGGGGCAGAGGGGCAGGGGAGTGGGAGCAACTGCTCATGGCATGCGACCCGGGGCCCCATGCTGCCACTCATGTGCTCTACCACTGAGCCGCACCCAGCCCCTGGCATATCTCTCTGAGATGATGACATGTTCTAACATCGACTGTGGTGTTGCTTGCACAGGTCTGTGAATGCATTAGAAACCACTAAATTTTACAGTGAGTGAATGAATCATATGGTTTGTGAATCATATATCAATAAAGCTGTTTAAAGAATAGAGACTGTCGGGCTGGGAATGTGGCTCAGGCGGTAGCGTGCTCGCCTGGCATGCGTGCGGCCCGGGTTCGATCCTCAGCACCACATACAAACAAAGATGTTGTGTCCGCCGAAAACTAAAAAATAAATATTAAAATTCTCTCTCTCTTAAAAAAAAAAAAAAAAAGAATAGAGACTGTCTCTGCCCCTGAAGATAACCTGCCTTCTCCCTTGAATGTGCACCTCCTTCTTCAATAAACCTGTCTGTGTCTCTGAAATATATAAATAAATAAATAATGAGCAAGCCAGGTGCAGTGGCATTCACATGTAGTCCCAGTGACTCAGGAGGCTGAGGCAGGAGAATAACAAATTTAGGGCCAGTCTCACCAACTTAGAAAAGCTTTAAACTCTGTCTCAAAATACAGAATAAAAAATGGCTCAGTGTTTAAGCACCTCTGGGTTCAAGCCCCATCTCCCCCCCACCCCCCACCAAAAAAAAGTAAAACAGAAATGAGAGGACTCGGGCATGGTGGTACACAATGGCAATCAGCTACTCAGTAGATAGACTGAGGCAGGAGGATTGAAGGTTTAAATCTATCCTGGGCAATTTTGCAGGAAATGGTCTCAAATTTTTTTTTTTTTAAAGTGCTGGGATATAGCTCTGCAGTACAGCACTTGCTCAGCATGTATCAGGCCGTAGATTCAGACCCTGGTGCTGAAAAAAATAATAATAAGGACTGGGATTGTGGCTCAGCGGTAGAGTGCTTGCCTAGCACAGCACGGGCGGGACCCGGGTTCGATCCTCAGCACCACATAAAAATAAAGGCATTGTGTTGTGTCCATCTACCTAAAAAATAAATGAAAAAAAATAATAGAGATGAACTGGACGCAGTGGCACACACCTGTATTCCTGGCCTCTTGGGGAGGCTGAGGCAAGAGAATCACAAGTTCGAGGCCAGCCTAGGCAATTTAGTGAGACCCTGTTTCAAAATAAAAAATAAAGAGCGTGGGGTTCAGCTCAGTGGTAGAGCACTTGGTTCACATGCACAAGACCTTGAGGGGCTGGGGATGTGGCTCAAGCAGTAGCGCGCTCGCCTGGCATGCCTGCTGCCTGGCCTGGGTTCAATCCTCAGCACCACAAACAAACAAAGATGTCGTGTCTGCCGAGAACTAAAAAATAAATATTAAAATTCTCTGTCTTAAAAAAAAAGACCTTCGGGCTGGGGATGTGGCTCAAGCGGTAGCGCGCTCGCCTGGCATGCGTGCGGCCCGGGTTCGATCCTCAGCACCACATATAAAACAAAGACGTTGTATCCGCCGATAACTAAAAAATAAATAAATATTAAAATCCTCTCTCTCTCTCTACTCTCTCACTCTCTCTTTTAAAAAAAAAAAAAAGACCTTGAGTCCCATCCTCAATACTAAAAAAAAAAGAGAGATGATTAAATAACCAAGAAGAGAGAAAGAGGAAGGTATGCAGAGCCCACCACTCTGGGACGCTGCACGCAGTGTCTCTACAGCTAAGGTTCCCTTCACATCCCTGCTGGCCCATGTGCTGGGAGGGGGCGGCCTCCCTGCTGGGCCCCTGGCTGTCAGGCCTGATTCCCCCAACACCAGCCAGCTCAGCTGCTGCCACCAAAGCCATCTTTGGGGACCAGGGCAGCGTGGGTGACCTCTGCTTGCACAGGAAGGCCACCCTAAGGAGTGGCCTGGCCCTATTTTACAGCAACCTTGAGACCCTCCCTATGTGAAAGGGTGGAGGGTCTGTTGTCAGGAAATGCCTGCCTCATCCCTGTCCCCACCTGGTCCACTCCACCCTTCATTTAAACTCTTTGTGGAACATTTTTCACTCTTTAAGAAGCTTCCGCCAGAGGACTGGGGAGATGGCAAAGGTCTACTCTATAATCCTGCGGGGTCTCCCAGGGTGACCTCCTCAGAGGCCATAAGGAAGGACGCCTGGAACAGACCCCAGTCCCAGGCCCCTGAGGTGGCTGAAGGAGTCTCCACACGACAGAGCTTCTCACTTTGGGGCCTCTCCCTTTTCAAAGTTGACCTGGGGATGCTGCTCCTATCAGGCCACCAGGCTCAGGCCTCCTGACCTCCCTGACCACCTTGGCTCCCTATCCTAGCCCATCCTCCCCCTGTGGCACTGCTCAGGGCTGTGATGATCCCTGCATGGGCTGAGTGACCTCCCTCCCACTCGGCACCAGCACTCAGCAGGAGCCCACTGCGTTCCCATGGCTGGCTCTGTCCCGGGGCCCACGGACACCCAGGCAGCTCTGGCTTCCCAGTGGCCCCTGGGCTCTCAGCTGCCTCCACTGAGCAGGACCAGCAGACCCTCAGAGGGAGGGTAGTTCCTTTTTCTGTCTAGAAACAGCCTTCCAGTGTGGGGTTTCCTGTCTGAAGACCTGGTCCTAAGAGTGAGGCCCCTCCAGCCCCTCCCCAAACATTGGATCAGAAAAGAACCCACCAGTACCTCCTGCTCTGGCTCCACCAGGACCATCCCAGCTTCCGGCACACACCCTAGACCTGCCTAGGGACTTGGCACGTAATGACCCCTGGCCTGGAACACTTTCCCCAGATCTTCCACTGCCTGTCACCTCCCCCAGAGCCTTCTGACAACCCACCCCTCAAGTCCCCATCCCAGCCTTATCTCAATTACGGTTATGGGACTCTGGGTTCTGGTCTGTTATCTCTCCCTCACGAGACTCCACCCCAGCAGGGCCTGCTCCTCGGCGTGTCCAGTCCTGTGCCTGGCCCTGAGGGGAAGGCTCTGTGGACTGCTAGGAGGGCCACAGTGAAGGTGGGGCTGACGCCCACCTGCCATCCCCACAGACTTCCCTCCCAGGGGCTGAAGCATCTGCCCTGGGTGCACTCGCTGGGGTGGGGGTGAGGGAGGAAGGCTGCCTCCAGGGGAGAGCAGAGCCTCGGCCCCTCAGTAAGCAGGGACTCAGCCGGCGTCTCTGGGTGTGGCCTCCCCTGCTTCCTGCTTCCCTGGCTCCTCCAAGGAAGAGGTGGAGCCTGTCCTGAGGGCTACTTAGGAAATCCCTGGAAAGAATGGACAGATGGCTTTTTTTTTTCCAAATATTTTTATTAGCTATTGAGGGATTTTTACTTATTTATTTGCTGATATGTGGTGCTGAGATTCTAACACAGTGCCTCACACGTGCCAGGCAAGTGCTCTACCACTGAGCCACAACCCCAGCCCCTTGTTTTTTTGTTTTATGTGGGTTTTTTTGTTGGTTAGTTGGTTGGTTTTGGTACCAGATGGAAATCAGGAGTGCTTAGCCACTGAGCCTCATCCCCAGCCGTTTTTTAAAATATTTTATTTAGAGACAGGGTCTCACTGAGTTGCTTAGCACCTGGCTTTTGCTGAGGCTGGCTTTGAACTCAGGATCCCCCGACCTCAGCCTCCCCAGCTGCTGGGATTACTGTGCCACCACACCTACCTGGACAATTCCTTTTTTGTTTTGTTTTTGTTTTTGTTTTTTTGCTATTTTTTAAATTTATTAATTGTAGTTAGACAAATATCTTTAATTATTAACTTATTTATTTTTTATATGGTGCTGAGGATGGAACCCAGGGCCTTGCCCATGCTAGGTGAGCCTCTACTGTTCAGCCACAACCCCAGCCCCTGGGCACTTCCATTGTAATCAAATGTCCAAAACTGAAAAATCTGTACCGACAGACGGCGGCTGACAGATGCTGTCGGGGGGCAAAGGGAATGAAGGACTGCTGGATTTCCTGGGTGGGAGGGAAGGGGCTGGGAGGAAGTGGAGAGGGCTGCTCAGTACCACGAGGGCTGTCCATGCCGGGGAAGGCCACGTTTTGGGCTCTTCTCTTCTCAAGCCCACATCCTACGTCCACTCTGCCTCTAGACAACCTGGAGTCCAGCCTGCTATTATTCCTCCACTGCCCCGACCCTGGTCAGGCCCTGCCCCGACCCCCTGCATGGCTGCTGTTGGCTTCCCTGCTCTTGCCCTGGACTCAGGGGCACCAAGGGAATGTGGTTAAAACAGAGACCACATCAGACCCCACTCTAAACCCTCCAATGGCTCCTCCTCACTTAGAACACACAGAAAGGCTTTCAGAGCCTTACAAGGCCCTGTGCCATCCAACCTCCGGTGGCCTCTCAGACCCTGACTTGTGATTTTGCCCCCCCCCAGTCCCCATCCTGCTCTAGCCCCACTGGCCTCCTGCTGATCCTCTAACAAAACCAAGCACACCCAGACCTCAGGACCTTGGCACCTGCTGTGCTCTGTACCAGGAATGCTCTTCCCCCAGAAATCCACTGACTCACAACCTCCTGGCAGTCCTCACTCTGAAGTGATTTGTGTTCCCTGGCTTCGCTAAGGACAGCAGCCCCTTGAGTGCAGGGATTCTCTGAGCTGTTCTCCTGAGCCCAGAATCATGCCTGGCACCCAGTGGGCTTCCATAAATCTTTCAGAACTGAATGAGACTTTTAGAGGTAGGAGGATGCGGCCTGCAGGGCAGAGCCTAGCCTTGCTGTCATGCATCTGTAATTGGCAGCACCAGGTTCCCTCCAGGCCTCCCCCCAACCCCGCCCCCCTCCACCACCTCCCCCATTCTCAGACCCCTCCAGCTCACGCTGCTTGTTCTTTCTTTATTTTTCCTGTGGTGCTGGGGACTGAACCCAGAGCCTCAAGACTGCTGGGCAAGTGCTCTACCACTGGGCCACATTCTGTCCTGTATTTTATTTACTATTTATTTGTATTTCTTTTTGCCCTACCTTTTTGAACACAGGGATGCTCAATCACTGAGCCACATCCCCTGGCCCTTTGTATTTTTTATTTTGATACAGGGTCTCACTAAGTTGCTTAGGGCCTGGCTAAATTGCTGAGGCTGATTTTGAACATGTGATCCTCCTGCCTCAGCCTCCTGAGTCCCTGGGATTACAGATGTGTGCCACGGTGCCCAACTCCTTTTTATTTTGGAACAGAGTTTCTCCAGATTGCTGAGGCTGGCCTTGAAGTTGCTATGTCTTGCCTCAGCCTCTGTGTCCCTGGAACTCAGCCATTGGACCTGGGCCCGCCCTGCTTGATATTTTTTTTAGGATCCCTCCTATGGAAGACTGAGTGTTCTCTCAGCCTCTTCCTGCTGAGAAGGCAAATATTCAAAAACACTTTGACAATGACATTCTGCAGTTCCTTCAGGCTGCATGAGATGCCAAAAATGATTCCACTAATTAGCAGGCCCTCTGTCCCAGCCTGAGAAGGCACTAACTCCCTGCAGGCCTGGAGGCCTCCTGGGGAGAGGGCCCAGCTGCTGCTCTGGGTGCTGCAGGGATGGGCAGTGGATCCTCCAGCCTGGGCCTGGTCAAGCTCTGCCTCTGGCTCCCAAGAGCTCCCAAGCCTGTCCCTAGACCTCTCAGCATCTCAGTGTCCCCATTTGTAAAATGAAGAGGCTTTCTCCTCAGATCCAGGTCCAAATTTTATCTGCAGAAGTGCCAATGCCCAGTCGTTAGAGGACAGTGGGGCATGAACAGAGCTGGGTTGGGTTTCAAGACTTTTGGGGGTGGGGGCTAGGTACTGGGGTTTAACCCAGGGTCATCAACCCCCATCTTCCTCTCTGGCAGGCCTGGACCTTGTGCCCCTTGTTACACCCTAGCACAGCATCAGTAGCCCCTGGAGGGCGGAGTCAGTGATGTCGGCCAGCACCCTCCAAGGTCAGCTCCTTTGGGTCACAGTCCCTTTGGGGCCAGGCCTCATCTGCCCCTCACAACAACCTCAGGAGGCCTCCAGTGCAGGAGTCATTGCCCACATTTGACAGACATGGAAATAGAGGCCCCAAGAAGGAAGCAACTGTTCAAGATCCCACAGGAAGGGAGGTGGACAGAGGCAGGAGTCCCCCCCCCCCGCAGGTGAGGCCATCTCTTCTTTTTTTTTTTTTAAGAGAGAGTGAGAGGAGAGAGAGACAGAGAGACAGACAGAGAGAGAGAGAGAGAGAGAGAGAGAGAGAGAGAATTTTTAATATTTATTTTTTTTTAGTTCTCGGCGGACACAACATCTTTGTTGGTATGTGGTGCTGAGCTGAGGATCGAACCCGGGCCCCACGCACGCCAGGCTACTGCTTGAGCCACACCTCCAGCCCCAAGGCCATCTCTTCTTAATCACACACATCACAGGGGCTGCGCAGACTGCACCAGACTGCACCAGACTGCACCAGACTGCACCAGACTGCACCAGACTGCACCAGACTGCACCAGGCAGCAGGGCACGGTGCAGGGACTGGGCCCAGGCTGCCAATGCAGCTGCTCTGGGGATTGACCTCCAACAGACGCTTCTGGGGGGCAGAGCTGAGAAGGATGAGGTTGCCCCCCAGGAGCTCAGGGCACAGGTGAAGGTCGACACGACAGTATGGGGCAACTGCAGGTGGGGGCAGTGGGGGGTGGGCAGCCTGTCCGCTCTGGGTGGAGGGAGGCCGCAGCCCAAGCAGGGAGGAGCAGGAAGGGCAACCAGAGAGGAGTGGCCTGCACCAGGCCCCCGGGACCTGGAAATTTGTTCCTAGACAAAGGTGGGAGCTCTGTGGGGAACTGCAGCTCTAAACAGACTTCTCTTGGGAGCCAGCCACGCCCATTCATTCACACATGGCCTATGGCGGCTTTGACGACGTTTGCCAACCCCTCCTGTTGGAAAAGGTCACCAGCTAGTCAGTGGGTCCCCACCAAAGACAGTCCTCCTGAAATGCTCTAGAGAAAAGCGCTCCCCAGCAAGGTTGTTGTGGGGATTCCACTTCCTGCCTCCCATGTCCTCCAGAGGGACAGTGAATGACGGTTCAGTGAAGTTGCTGCAGGAAGGAAGCTCACTTAGCTCCTATGAGTCAGTAGGATGTACACACAGACCCTGTCCTTCTCAGCTCCTGGGGGAGCTGCGTGGCCCTTCAAGGGAAGCATGGCTGGCTGGCCAGCTCCGTGCTGAGGCCTGAGCAGGGTCCAGGTGTTGTCTTTGGGTGACAGCTTTAAGAGCCAGAGTCCTGTGTTCTTCCTCTTTCCCCTTCCTTGGAGAAGAAGCTCCACCAGCCTCGGTTGGTCAGTCGGTCACGGAGTGGGGACACACAGACAAAAGTCACTGCCAGGTCAGGGCTTAGAGCTCAGCGTGCTTGGGGCCCTGGGTCCAATCCCAGTGCAAAGGAGGGAGGGGGAGGGGAGGAAGACTGCCATGGTGAGCCACAAACAGGAGTGTGGTCCCTCTCTGTTGCTGCTTTAGAAAACGCGTTCAGGGCAGGGCGGATGAGGAATCTTGGTACCTTCCACTCAGCTTTTCTGTGATCCTAAAATTGCTCCAAAAACAGTCTTTTTCTATTCCTAGCACTGCAAAATAAATAAATAAGAAACAAATAAAAACAGAATATAGGGACTGGGGATGTAGCTCAAGCGGTAGCGCGCTCGCCTGGCATGGATGCGGCCCGGGTTCGATCCTCAGCACCACACACAACCAAAGATGTTGTCTCCGCCGAAAACTAAAATAAATAAATAAATATTAAAATTCTCTCTCTCTCTCTCTCTCTCTCTCTCTCTCCCCCCTCTCTTAAAAAAAAAAAACAGAATATAAAAGTCTTTAAAAGGAAAAAGAAGAATAACAGCAACAGGGGGATGGGCCCCAGGATAATCCCCAGTGCCTGAGAATAAAATAAAAAATAGCAGCAGAGAGACATTTCTCCAAGAAGATATTAAAATAAATACATCACACGGTGCTCACTATTATTAGTCATCAAGGAAATGCAAATAAAGCCACAAAAGAGAGATGGCTTCACACCCGTAGGAAGCTAGAATCATGAAGCCCCACAAACTCCTCCTGGTGTGTGCAGGCCCTGGGTTCCCAGGAGGAGGGAGGGAGGAAGGAAGGAAGGAAGGAACCAGACCCCCAGTAAAGCAAGGAGTAGAGGACAGAGAGACACCGGAACCCTTCCCCTCTGCTGGTGGGAGATGTAAACGGTGTGATCACTTTTGAAAGCAGCCTGGCATTTCCTTAAAGTTAAAGGTAGAGATATCATATGACCTAGCTGGGTGCAGTGGTGCCCGCCTGTACTTTCAGTGACTCGGGAGACTCAGGCAGGAGGATGATAAGTTTGAGGCTACCCTAGGCAAATAACTGAGACCCCCATTTCAAAAATTTTAAAAATGAAATAAAAAGGGCTGGGAATGCGGGCTGGGGATGTGGCTCAAGCGGTAGTGCGCTCGCCAGGCACGCGTGGGGCCCGGGTTCGATCCTCAGCACCACATACAAGCAAAGATGTTGTGTCTGCCGAAAACTAAAAAATAATAAATATTAAAAATTCTCTCTCTTAAAAAAAAAAGGGCTGGGAATGTGGCTCAGTGGATAAGTGCCCCCTGGGTTCAATCTCTGGTACCAAAAAAAAGAAAAGGGCTGGGAGTACAGTTCATCAGTGGGGTGTCTGCCTGGCACATGGAGTCCCTGGTTCCCTCCTCAGCACTGAAGGGGAAAAAAAAAAAGAAAGAAAAAGAATACTTAAAAGTAACCCAGTCACATGAAGAAATAAAGCTATTAATTAAGGTAAATAGACGGGCCATTATAAGCGCTAATACTGTAGTGACAACAGTTTGTCATTGTTTGTTTGTTTGTTTGTTTTTGTCACTTTTCGTTTTCTACATGTTTTAAGAGGCTAATGCATTTAAACGACTCCACACTCTGTTTCCAGACTCATGATGTTTAAAGATATGATTCTGTGGCATCAACAACTGAAAGATGTTGGAACACAAGTATAAAGGAGCTGAGTTCTTTCTCATTATTGAAGTTAATTCAAATTGGCGTGTCTTTTTTTTTTTTTGGTACCAGGGATTGAATCCAGGGGCACTCGACCACTGAGCCACACCCCCAAGATTTGCAGGCAATTAAAAAATAAGAATCTGGATGGCCTTGACCATCTCTCACCCAGCCCCCTGTGTCTGACACCGCAGGGTGAGGCAATAACCTGCCTGGACTACTCAGCTGGTGGATAGCAGGGCTGGCCGCAGTCCCAGCTGTGGAATGGGGACTCTGACCCTGGTGAGCTAGGCCCCTGGGGCCCTCCTCAGCTGGGACTCACCAGGTGGTCTGAGAGCGCTCTTGAGAAAGCCAGCATTCTCCACCTGTCCCACCCTGAAGGAGAGCCACATCTTCCTAGACAGATCGCCCAGCAGCTGCCCGAGGGGGTTGCTAAAATCTCCAGCAGAACCGCAGCCCCCCACTGATGAGTACCTCCCTCCCCTCCTGCCCTGGCCTGCAGCTGCATGCCTCCCCTCAGGGCAGGTCGACTGACTTCTAGGCAGCTCCAGCCCTAGCAAGGCCTCATCAGTCAATTACCCATCCATTCAGCAAGCACCTGCCCAGAGCCATCTGGGCCAGCACTGACCAGCCCTAGAGGCCCCTGGACCTCTCATCTAGGTGAGGACTGTGGCCTTTCACCTGGCCACCAGTCTCCCTCCAACAGCCCTCCAGCCCAGCTCCAACCCTCCAACGACCCTCAGCCGCTCCAGGAGCAGAAGCCAAGCCCTCAGCCTGACATTCAAGGCGCCTGTGGGCTTACTTTTGCAGCCTGTCCCACCCTTTTCCCCACCATGTGTGCCTGGGACCCCTAGTAAATGAACCTGACCCCCCTCATTCCTGGAGTGGGCCCAGCGCGATGTCCTCTTTTTGAGTCACTGCATGCTTACCCCAAATGCCTTTCCCAGACTGTCTGCTTGCACCAAAACCCTGAAGCTCGACCCTGGGAGGTGGAGGAGGTGGGCACAGAGAGGCCCCCACTCTGCCTCTGCTAAGGAGGACGGGTTGGGATTAGGAGGTGGTAACCAAGGCTTAGTGTGAGTCAGAGTTAACCCAACTGAGTTAGAACTGTGACAGGGGCTTGCTGAGTGCTTCCTATGGATGGACCCATCCACCTCCATGTGGCCACCGTCCTCAGGGTCAGAGTGAGAAAGTGGCCCAAATGGGAGTCCAGAGCTGCCCCAGGAGTCTCTGGCCCACTTTCCTCCACCTGAGTGAGCTGCCTCTTCCCATCCAGCTCAGCCCATCACCCACCAGCACCAGGCCTCACTTCCCCCAAAGACAGATCAATATGTGGCCAGTGCCGACAGGGGTGCCAGGCCTCTCATGCTTGGCCTGGGCAGGGGGATCTAGGGCCAGAGGGGCCTCCATAGTGTCCCAGGCAGCACTCAGACACTCTAAGTAGGATTTGGGGGGGCAGTGTTAGGAAAAAGGGAAGAGTGGGCCCAGGGACCAGGATCCAGATGGTCCTGGGGGCTGCCAAGAGAGAGCAGGTTGCAGGGCTGGGGAGGGGACACTACTATCTTGTCTAACAGGTTGCTGCTACAGGTGATGAAAGAACCAGATAACACACACCTACAATCCCAGTGACTCAGGAGCCCTAGGCAGAGGATCAAAAGTTCAAGGCCAACCTTAGCAACTTAGTGACACCCTGTTTCAAAATAACAAAAAAAGGCCTGGAGATGTGGCTCAGTGGCTAAATAACCGTGGGTTCAATCCCTGGTACCAGAAAGAGAGAGAGAGAGAACACAGATAAGAGGGGAAGGACTTTCCCCAGATCACTGCAGGGAGGACACCATGAATGTGAAAGGGACTCTTGTCCTTGATGAGCCCATTGGTCCCCACCTCTCCCTGAGGGATGGGCAGGACCAGCAGGACTGGCTGGGCCCCTAGAATTTTTTTTTTTTTTAAGAGAGAGAGAGAGAGGGGGACAGAGAGAGAGAGAATTTTAATATTTATTTATTTTTTCTTAGTTCTCGGTGGACACAACATCTTTGTTGGTATGTGGTGCTGAGGATCGAACCCGGGCCGCACGCATGCCAGGCGAGCGTGCTACCGCTTGAGCCACATCCCCAGCCCCCCTGGGATTTTTAAAAATGGTTTGCACGTGCTAAGTACCTGCTCTAGTACCTGAGCTCCAACCCCCACCCCATCCCCAGGTAGAATCATCTCACTGGGAGATTCTAGGATCACTCAGGTGTGTGGGGCCGGAACCAAACCCAAAAGCATCACAGGTGTTCAGGAGCTTGCTCTGCCTGGGAGACCCAGTCCTCATGGTGGCCCAGCCCCTGGCTTAGGTCTGGCCCAAGGCACTGGAGATACACTGCCACCTGCAGACACCGCTCAGTGCCCAGGGTGGTACAGGCACCACACAGGCACTCAGCCCGCAGGGGCCCAAGGCCCTACTGCACCCCAGACCACAGATGGGATCAGAACAAGCTCAGAGCTCCCAGGTCTGGGAGGCTGGGGTCCAACCCTCCCCCCATCTCTTTTTACATACAGGGCAGGTGGGCTGAGGTCTGCCCTGAGGGAGCCTCCCATAGGAAGTCACCCCAAAGTTCCTCTGGGAGCCCTGGTCCAGCCAGAAAAGCCTCTAGATAATGAAAAGTCGAAGGAAAGGCTTCTGGACCCTTCCAGGCCCAGGTGAGCTCCTCGGTGTCCTGCACACGCCCAGCAGCAGCATCCAGCCGTGTCCAAACAAGGTGTGTGTGCACCCTGGGTCCTGCCAGGACCCCTGTGCTCCCAGGTGTCTGGTCTTTCTCTCACAGCTTGGTCAGCACTGGGCCCAGGGACTGCCAGAGTCGCCACTGGCTTCTGAATCTGTGCCCCTGGAGCCAGGGTGCCCTGGAATCCCCTGATAGCATGGCCTAAAGGCAGGAGGAGTAGGGTGAGGGCCCCTCAGCTCCTCCTCTCTGGGCTGAGCCCAGTAGCCCCCAGGTCAGTCAAGCAGCCTCTCCAACACTGAGCCTCCCCAGGTACCTGGTCACCAAACCTTCATCCACTGTCCCTTTGGCCTGACATGCCTCTGGGCTGTCCAGACTGGACTTGCCTGGCTCACTGTCCTCAGCCTGATCTGGAGGGTCTAGGGCCAAGGGTCAAGGCTTATGTCACTGCCCTGCTCCCCCCAGAGCCTGGTCCGAACCTGGGAGTGGGGCACCTTCAACAGGTGCCAGGTGTAGTCCCCTCCGTCTTGCCAGTCCTGGGCCCTCTATTGAGGAAAGGAGGAGGCTGGCCCCTCAGGACTCAGCACACCTCCTCAGGGTGGCCCCTCAGGACTTTCCTGATTTATTTATTTTTGCTGAAGGAGGAGTTGAAAGGAGAGAACAGAAAGGCCGACTCAGGGATGGGCTGGAGGCACGGCTGCCATCTGGCTGTCCAGGAAGGGGACTGAGGCCAGGCGGGAACTGGGACCCGGTGTGCACTGCACCAACTTGCGCCTCCTAGTGCCCACTCCTCCTCGGAGGCCCTCAGTGCAGGCCCTCCACTTGAGGGCCAGGCATCCCACGATGGCCGCCACTCACCAGGGACCTCCAGGCTGGGCCTCAGTCTCCAAACCAGGTAAACAGGCTCACATGAGGCAAAAAGTCCTGAAGGAGCACAAAGGCACCGTCGCCAGTTTCCCTAGTGGAGTGGAGCAGGGTCAAAAGCCCAGCAGGCATCCCCAGCCCACAGCAGCTCTGGGTTCCCTTTTGGTCCGCACTCACTGAGTATCCTTGGAAGTTCCAGCCTTTCTACAAGTCAGTGAGCCCAAGTCGCATGGATGGGATTCCATCTGGTTTGGGGAAGTTCACAGCAATCTTGGGACAAAACAGGGGCCAACTACTTGAAACCCACTGTTTTTCTTTTTTTTAAATAAAGAGAGAGTGAGAGAGGAGGGAGGGAGGGAGAGAGAGAGAGAGAGAGAGAGAATTTTTAATATTTATTTTTTAGTTCCCGGCGGACACAACATCCCTGTTGGTATGTGGTGCTGAGGATCGAACCCGGGCCGCACGCATGCCAGGCAAGTGCGCTACCACTTGAGCCACATCCCCAGCCCAACCCACTGTTTTTATTATGACTAAAATATTGTGATTTGGTTGAGTTGATAAATTTATCTCATGCCCAAGGAGCCAATGTATGGTCAGGCCTGGCTAGATCCAGGCTTGGAGGATAAGGGCCCAGTACCCACCATGTCCAGGGTTTAAGAAAAGCTCAGCTGTGGAGGAAGGAGCCTCATGGCCAAAGCCCAGAGGCCTGGAATCTGGTCCCTCCTCAGAAAGAGCACCCAGGGAGAGGGAGGGGACTGTGCCAGAGGAGCCAGGGCTGGGCTTCACCTACCACCTTTGCAGTTCCCTGGGTCCTGTGTCCAGAAGGGACACTATTTGGTTTAGTTCTCAGATGTTGCTGTCTTGAAATTCTTAGTAATTTTTGAATACAGGGCTCAGAATTTCATTTTCTACTAGGTCCTGAAATACTGTAGCTCGTCGCATGCAGAAGCCACACAGAGCCAAGAAAGAGTTTGTTGTTCATCTTTTTTGTTGTTGTTGTTTTAATATTTATTTTTTATTTGGACACAATATCTTTATTTATTTTTATGTGGTGCTGAGGATTGAACCCAGGGCCTCACATGTGCTAGGCGAGCTCTCTACCACTGAGCCACAACCCCAGCGCCCCCTCTTTTTTTAAATATATATTAGTTGGGGCTGGGGATGTGGCTCAAGTGGTAGCGCGCTCGCCTGGCATGCGTGCGGCCCGGGTTCGATCCTCAGCACCACATACCAACAAAGATGTTGTGTCCACCGAGAACTAAAAAATAAATATTAAAAATTCTCTCTCTCTCTCCCCCTCTCTCTTTAAAAAAAAAAATTACCGAATTAAAAACCAAACCAAGCCGGTTCAGTGGCCCTTGCTAATAATCCCAGCTATTTGGGGAGCTGCAGCAGGAGGATCACAGTTTAAGGCCAATCTGGGCAACTTAGTAAGACCCTGACTCAAAACAAGAATTAAAAAGGGCTGGGGTGGGCTGGGGATGTGGCTCAAGCGGTAGCGCGCTCGCCTGGCATGCGTGCGGCCCGGGTTCGATCCTCAGCACCACATACCAACAAAGATGTTGTATCCACTGATAAGAAAAATAAATATTAAAAAAAAAATTCTTTCTCTCTCTCTCTCTCTCTCTCTCTCTCTCTCTCTCTAAAAAAAAAAAAGGGGGGGGGCTGGGGTGTAGCTCAGTGGTAGAGCACCCCTGGGTTCAATCATCAGTACCTCAAAACAAAACAAAACCGGTCAGAGCCTTCAGAGTCTCCCTAAGAAATGTCTATGGGGTTGGGGGACTCCTGGGGGTTGGGGCCCACTCAGCCTGGCTCCTTCTCCACCCTGGGGGGCTCCCAGCTCACCTCCACTATTATCCTCCCAAACTCACCTAGCCCAGATGCCAGTGGCTTCCTTCCCCTGTGCGGTGGACTGTGTCCCCCCTCCCCCCCCACCCCACCCCCACCCCGGGAAGCTCCACTTACACATCCCTCCTGGGAGCAGCCAGGGCTTGTTCCCGGGGCCACCTCTCCTCCGCAGGTTCTGTTCTGCAGAACCAGCGCCCCTCCCTCCAGGGAAGAAGAGCTCCTGTAAATCAGGACCCCTGGGGACATCACAGTTCTCTCCTCAGGGACACTTCTCCTCCTCCTATCCCTTTCTCTGTTAATCCGCGTGTATTTTTACTCAGGTAATGCAGTAGTTTAAAGTACGCACACGTGATATTTGCAGAATTTTAAAAGGCAAATAGGCCTATGATGAAAAGCAGCAGCCCCTCCCCACCTGCCTCACTCCTGATCCTCCCCAGAGACTACCATACTCAACTCTTTTATTTTGGTGCTGGGGGTTGAGCCCAGGGCCTCTCATGAGCTAGACAAGTGTTCTGTCACTGAGCTATTATCTCAGGCCCTTTTTACTTTAAGACAAGGTCTTACTAAGTGGCCCAGGCTGGCCTTCAGCTTCTCCTGCCTCAGCCTCCTGAGCTGCTGGGATTGCAGGTGTGTGCTGTGCTGCCACCATTTGCATTTTTACCAACATTCTCATCCTGCTGTTACTCGATTGACAAATTTTGGCCAGTGGTCACTAGCTATGTTTACAGAAGAGGAGACTGGCTCTCTCACACCCCTGCCCCCACAACTCTCACACACATACGTCCATGGTACTGTTTTTTTTTTTTTTTTAAGATAGAGTAGAGAGAGGAGAGAGAGAGAGAGAGAGATAATTTTTTAATATTTATTTATTTATTTATTTTGGTTTTTGGCGGACACAACATCTTTGTTGGTATATGGTGCTGAGGATCGAACCCGGGCCGCACGCAGCCAGGCGAGTGCGCTACCACTTGAGCCACATCCCCAGCCCCCTTTTTATTTTTTGAGACCAAGTCTTGCTAAGTTTCCCAGGCTGGCCTTGAATTTCTGATCCGGGATGATAGGTGAGTCCCACTGCATCTGGCAAAACCCCATGGTACAGGTGTTCTATTTGCTTATTTGCAGGGCTGGGAGTTGAACCTAGGGCCTTGCGCATGCTAGGCATGTGCTCTACCACCAAGCGACATCCCAGGGCTCTGTGGCCATAATCTTACTGTTTAGAAGCAACATCCAGGTCTGGTCTGCACTCGGGGGCGATTAGACAAGGGCATGGATACCAGAAGACAGGGAATCACGGTGGTCACACTGTGGCTGTCTACCACAGGGCTCCAGTCCCTCTGCAAGCGGGCCATCCTCTGGTCTCCTTCCTTCCCCCTCAGCACCCAGGGCCCAGTCCCAGCCTCACTTTATTCTCCGGTAGCCCAGGACGTGGGTGCTTTGGGCTGTCACACGTGCTTGGGAGCTGCACCTGCTTCTTTGCTGAGCCCTGTCAGTTTGTCTTTTCTCATCTGAGGTCGTCTCCCCTTTTGTGTTTATTCCTTTCATCCTTTGCCATGATTTTCATGAAGTTTCCAGAGGAAGCAGAGAGAGGTTTGGGGTTTATTCTCCGTGTTTGTTGGACATGCCGCTCCACCACTAAGCCTCCCCATCCAGCAGTCCTCACTTTTGCTGTGATCTTCCCTGCCCCACCCTGCGGGTCCCCTCATTCCCACCTCTCCACTCGGCCACGCCCACCCAGGCACAGGGCCTCTGACTGCTCCCCTGCCTGCTCCTCAGCCTGACCCGGAGCTTCTAGGGCATTGGGAGCCCCTCCCTGCCTCAGTGCCTTTCCCTCTCTGACCTCCTCCTCAGCCCGCCCACCTGCCTCCTGGCACCTCTCCCTGGTGACTCCTATCCATCTCCTGTCTGGACACCTCCCCTGGGAATTCTTCTGTTCATGCTGCCAGGAGAGCTCTGGCTCTTCATCCTGGTTAGCCCACCACAGCCAGGACCTAACAGGATTCTACAGAGAGCAGCAAAATGGGCATCGCACCCATCTCCCTTACTGTCCCCAGGAAGCCACTTCAGGGTGGGGCAGCACCAACCCACTCGGTGTTGCATAAGGAAGCAAGATTCTTTTCTTTCCAGACTGGCAGAGCCCTGGGAAGGCATGGAGACCAGGGGGATCTACTAAAACACCCAGAGCGGCTCGGCACCCCTGCTGTGGCCCCTCATGCAACTGGGCTGAAATCCAAAGGCTGCTTGCAGCCCACAATCCTCCTGGCTCTCTGCTCCCTGCCCCCATGGTGTGCTTCCTTCCAGGGAGCTCTGGAATCCTTGTCTCAGGGCCAGTGGCTTAGAGCACTTTCTTCCCCTTCCCCCACCCCTTCTGTAGTCCTGCACTGACACCCTGCCTCTCTCAATTGCTCCTGCCTGGGGAGGTGGCCACAGATCACCTTTGTAACTGACTTAGTGTGGACCCAGTCTTCCTGCTCCCCCATCCCCTCCCCAACTGTAAGACAGACCTGGGGTCTGTGTTTGTGTCACTCAAGACATGTCTGGAGGCTCAGAAAGTACCTGTTGAGAGAAGCAAGGAATATAGAAAACTGGACCCAGTGCAGAGGGAGAGGGGGCAGCCCACTCTGCCAGCTCAGGGTAAATGAAATCCATCCAGTACACTTGGGGTCAGGTGGGCCCCCAAGACTCTGAGTGGCCTGGAGCCAATAAGCTGAAGGGCCAAGGCCAGGGCAAATCCAGCCTCAGACCTGGATGTGCCCAGGGTCTCTGGCATCCGGACTGCTCTCTGCAGCTCACCATCTCCCTCTTGAATGAGCTCCACGTCTCAGGTGGCCCTGATATTACCAAGTCACCACTTCGGGCTCCTGCCTGTAGGGCCTAGCTCTTCTCCAAACTACAGGGGGTAGGCTGATGGCCTTCTCAGAACCAGGAGGGTAGGGAATCACCCACCGCACTGTGGCCAGCAGCATGGACCAGTGGGGTCTTATGGGAAGAAGGAGACCAGAGTGGGATCAATCCTCAGGCCCCAAGAGGCCTAGCTGCAGAGAGCTCTCAGGCCACTGAGCCAGTGTCTGCCCGCAGGTGGGGAGGGCCAGGATGCCAGAGGCACAGCCTAGGAACCAAGACAGAGTTGGAGAAAGGAGCAGGCTAGTGTGTCCCTTCCTGACCCCCAGGACACCAAAAAAAGGACCCACTCCTGGCTGGTGGTGAGTCACTAAGAAGGCTTGAAGGATAAGGTGGGCCTGCCAGAGCTGGCAAGGTGTTTGGAGTGGGCCCCAGGGCAGGAGGGAGAGCTTAAAGAGTCAGATCCCTGGTTCTGATTAAAACACTGCTCTGACCCCATTTGCTGCCTGTAAAATTGGTCCATCAGTCCCCTCCCCGCAAGGCCAGGGACTCAAGACAGGGCGGGGAAGAGCAGGGCTGGGACAGGGTTCAAAGTCCCCACTTAGTCTCTCCAGGGGGAGGGGAGCCCGCCCTCGATAGGCTGCGGAGCCGCTCACCGCTGGCCCCCAGAGATCGAGTCCCCAGGCCACGGCCCCCACCCGCAAGTCCGGGGGATGCCAATGTCCCATCCCGACCCCTGCAGGCCACTGAGCTCGGGGTCCAACCGTCCCCCCGAGGGCGCACGCCCAGCCCCGCGCCGGGGAGTGGACAGAGGCCACCCTGGAGTGGGGTCCGGGGCACGGTCATCTGTGGGTGTGGCTTCCTGTATTTTCCGAGGTGGTTTTCTCTCTGCTTCTTCCAGCGAGGGTGTTACTGTTGGTGATGGACGACCACACGCCCTCCCAAGAAAGAGGCAGGCGCGGAGGCTCGGCGCCCATTTCCCGGGCCCGGACGCCGAGGCTGGCTGCGCTGGGCACCCGCGGGGGCTGGGCGCGGCCGGGGCCTGCGGGCCCGCGTGGCCAGGAACAGTCGAGCCCGCCCTCCTGGCCCCGAACCCGGGCCGGCCGCGCGCCCCTGGCCCGCCGGGCGCCGGAGGAGGGCGCGCCCCAGAGGCCGGGAGGAGCCTCTCGGACGTCAACCCGCCCCGTTCCCGGCAGCTTCGCGCAGATGTTCTCCCGCGGGGCCTCCCGGGCCGCCTTTCAGGGGCCCGTGGCCCTTCTGGGGTCCGAGTCCGCGGTACGAGGCGCCATCCGCTCCTGGTCCGCTTAGTGAGCACCTGGCGGGGATGAGGAGCCCCAGGGCCGGCGCCGAGAGGCTGGGGTCCCTCTGGTGTGCCAGGTCCCCCGCTGGCCCGGCCTTCTTCCTGCCTCCCAGTCCCTCCACAGGGAGAAATTATTTGCCTCCTGTGACAATGGAAGAAACGGAGGCCCAGAGAGGTTAGGTCACTTTGTCAAGCTCAGCAATCGGGCTTTGAGTGCAACCTTGAAGAAGGAAGGAGCTGGACGTTTGAAGAAGGGAAGATGGCAGTTTAGGCAGGGGAACAGCTAATGCAAAGGATGGGGGTGGGCCGCGGATGCAGGGCCTAGAGATGGAGGTGGAGGCAGACAGCAAGGCTGGGTTGGAGGATGAGGGCCCAGGAAACCGGATGCATCTGTGCAAGGTCAGTGGAGGCTTGCTCAGCTGGACTTCTGAGAACTCAGTGGGAATAACAATGGTCCAGAGTCCAGTGTTTGCTGGAGAAAATTTTTTGTTTGTTTTGTTTTTGTACTTGGAATAGAACCCATTGAGTGCTACATCCCCAGGTTTTTTTTTTTTTCTTTTTTGGGGGGACAGAATCTCCCTAAGTAGCAGGGGCTAACTTGGGATCCTCCTGCCTGAGCCTCCCCAGTTCCTGGGATTATAGGCCTGTGCACAGTGCCTGGCTTGCTGGAGAGATTCTAAGGCCAGTCAGGAGAGGCAGAGAGGACCATGGAGCAGGGGACAGGCATTGGCGGGGGCCTGTGACACCTGATGAGTGCTGGGAGTTTTATCTGGGGGAAATCAAATGTCTGCATTGGTGGGAAATAGGCTGGATCTTAAAGCCTGCTCTGCACAAATCCCTCATGTGCACTCAGAAGGTTTGGAAATGGTTTGAGAGGCCTGGTGGGCTCCCTGGAGGAGGAGGAGGCACCTGGCAGTATGCTAGCCTGGCCAATGGAAGGCAGCCTGGTGGCTCCATGCAGCGTATTGTCTCCTAGGGCAGCAGGTGCTGAGGGCAGACCACAGCAGGCAGGGAGCTGGGCAGGGTATTTGGTAAACAGGTTGGACCGGAGCCCTCTGGGTGGGGTTTCTGACTTACTACCTGTGCCTCATGTGAAAGGCCACATCTGGGCATCAGCTTCTGTGGGTCTGGGGTGGCTCTGGCCCACTGAGAAGGTAGAGTGTGTGGCCACAGCCAGGACCAGGCCCTAACTCCCACCCACCACCCAAACAGAAACCTCTGCCCCTCCCCTGCCTAGCGCTGAGCCCTGTCTGCCTTAGCAGCACCCTGTGCCCTGTGTCTTTGCACCGCCAGGCTGGGGGGGGGGTGTCTGCACCACAACTCCCCCACCTCCCCTTCCTCTCTCCCCTCCCTTACCCTGCCCTTGGCTTCCCCACCCCTCAGCTGCCTACTCAGTCTTTCTTGGACATTCTTGTCCACAGAGCCCTTGGGCCCTGGCCTCAGCCCTCTTCTGCCCAATTGGAATCCCGCTCTCCTGGGGGGAGCTCCTTTCTCTGAGATTCCTCAAGACCTCCTTTTGCTAACTCCCCTCCTTAGAGTCTCCACAAGGCTGATTCTGAGCCTACCTCCTCCTGAAATTCAGACCCAAATATGATCCCGTGGGACACACACACCCATGTCTGGCGGGCCCATCAGGCACAGCATACCCAGCCCAGCTTCCTCCTTGGGTTCAAACCCATGTGGATTGGAATCCTCACCAGCTGCAGGTCTTGGGGGCTGTAGGATGTAAGAACAGGCCACTTTCCCTGTTCCTGGTGAAATGGGGAAAATATCAGAGTGACCTCCTGGCAGTGGGGAGGGGTCACATAAAATTCCCCACGTGACCCTGGGAAGAGGTCAGTGATGGCTGTACTTAATCTATGACCCTTATCTAGCTCCTCCAGGACTGTTGCTGGGCTGGAGGTGGCCTCCAAGAAGGCCCTGGGGTCCTGCCTCCACAGCTCCTCCACAGGCATGGGTAGGGAGGTTGACCCGTGAGCAGATCAGGGCAGAAGTGACAGGGCTCACTTTTTTTTTTTTTTTTTTTCATTTATTTTTTAGGTGTAGATGGACACAACACAATGCCTTTATTTTTATGTGGTGCTGAGGATTGAACCCAGGTCCCGCCTGTGCTAGGGGAGCGCTCTACCGCTGAGCCACAATCCCAGCCCCAAAGGCTCACTTTTGACGTTAGGTTAAAAGAGACTGACTTCTGTTTTGGGGTGACAGGACCCATCCACCATCTTGCTCTCTGGCTGGGAGAGATGCCAGATGCCACGCCCAGCAGCCCAAGGAGAGGTCCACGTGGCCAGAGCCTAAGGCCACCAGCAGCCTCATAGATGTGCTGAGAAGCAGATCTCCCCAAGGCAAGCTACAGATGGCTGCCTGCTGTCCCCATTGCAGACTGCAAGACCCTGGATTAAGTGGGCCAAAGGTGTTTGGTTCCTGACCTGCCTGGTAGTAAATGAGGTAGTAAATGTCTCATTTTCAGCTGCTGAGTTTTAGGGTGATTGATCATGCAGCAATAGATGCCTAAGAAAGAAGTTGATTTAAAAGCCACACTTGGCCAAGTGCAATGGCACATGCCTGTGATCCTAGTGGCTGAGGCAGGAGGATCAAGAGTTGAAAGCCAACCTCATCAATGGCGAGGTTCTAAGCAACTCAGTAAGACCCTGTCTCTAAATACAAAAATGGGGCTGGGAATGTGGCTCAGTGGTGAAGTGCCCCTGAGTTCAATCCCTGGTACCCATCCCCCCAAAAAAAGCCACACTTGAAGCATTTTGATGTCACTCATGTAGGAATTGACAACCTCGGCTGGTGCATCTGCAGTCTCCTCTCTGCTTGCTGGAAGGTGGGCTTTGAGACCTCCATGACTGGCAGTCTTTGGTGGTCTGCTTCCACTTCTGTAGATGCAGAACTTGAGGACTAGGAGAGAGTCCTCTATGCTCAGGAGCCTCTGGGATTTGTACCCTTCCCCACCTTACAACCGTCTCCTCTATACCTGATTCTATAGGAATTTTTTTTTCCAGTACTGGGGATTGGAGCCAGGGTCACTCTGCCACTGAGCTACATTCCCAGGCCTTTTTCTTTATTCTTTTTGAAAAGGGTCTTGCTAAATTGCCCAGGCTGGACTGGAATTTAAGATGCTCCTTCCTCAGCCTCTGGAATGCTGGGATCACAGCCCTGTGTCACTGTGCCTGGTTTCAATAGCAATTTTTTGTCTGTTTGTTTTTTGGTACTGGAGATTTAATGCAGGGTGCTTTACCCCTGAGTTGCATCCCCAGTCCTTTCTGCTTTTTTTATTTATTTATTTTTTTGAGACAGGTTCTCTCTAAGTTGCTTAGGGGCCTTGAATTGAATTTACAATCCTCCTGTCTCAGCCTCCTGAGTTGCTGGGATTACAGGTATGCACTACCACACCCAGCTCTTCAATGACAAATTTAAAATTAAATTACTTTTAACAAATCTTTCCAAAATATGAACCTAGGGAGAGAGCAACTCTGTATTTTTGCACTTATTCTGGCAGCTTGCATAGTATTTAATGAACAAACCCATTAATGTGTTTAATAAAGAGATTGGGAACAAAGCATGTGGCCCTCAAGGGGTGGGACTGAGGCTCAGGGAAGGCTTGAAGCAGCCCCAGTCAGGGAAGTGGTGCGTGTGGTGGTGGTGGTGGTGGGGGGCTCTAGGAGCTCCTGGGATGGCACCACTGCACTGGTATGGATGGGTGCTGTGCCCTCTGGAGAGTGTCAGGAGGATCCCTGGGTGCTTTGGGGGGTGGTGGGAGGTACTCAATGCAGCAGCTGGCTTAGTGCCACTGGTCAAGAGAATGTCTGCTGCAGGTGCTTTGGTCTCTCCAGCTTCTGGGGCCTCTTAAGGCCTAAATCTAGAGGACGTCTCTGACTAACTCCTCCCCATTTACCTCCATATTCTACCAGTCACTAAGTCTCCAAGGTTATGCCTCCCACTTTTCTGAGCCTATTTTGTCCCTCCCAGGAGCCTTCCTCTCCAGCTCAGAGGCTTCCTTGGGCTCTGCCCCTCCCACCAGCTGCAGAAGTGTCCCTTCAGGCTCGCTGCCTCCCAACCCACCTGGTTGCTGCCCTGCCCACCTTCTCCAGCCCTCTGAGCGCAGGCTTTCCCACCTGGCTCCAGGTGCTGCCCGGCCACGCCCCCTGCCCCTGCCCGCCTGGCGGAGGATGTGCTGGGGCTCTGGGTCTACCAGCTGGGACTCACTTATCTGTCCTCTGAGCCTCCCCGTTGTCCCAAAATGGGGATAACAAGCAATGCTGGCCACCCTTGCCCTTGGCTGAATCGTGGGAGGATTAGATAACAGAGATAAAAGGGCTCTAGAGCATCACGGGCTTTTCGAAGGGCTGTGTTATTGTTTTTATTATTATTATTATTATTATTATCATTATCATTATTGTTATTATTATTTAAAGTCAGTATTTTTTATGTTTATTTAACTCTATTTATTTGTATTTTATGTGGTGCTGAGGTTTGAACCCAGCGCCTCACACATGCTAGGCAAGCGCTCTACCACTGAGCCCCAGCCCAGCCCCACTATTATTATTATTATTACCGTCCTGGTCCTCACCACTCAGAAAACCAGATAGTCAGAATCATAGATGGCCATTAAAAAGGGCCAAACATGGCAGGCTTGGGGCGGAGCTCAGAGATGGAGCGCTGGCCCATGGGAGAGGCCTGGGTTCAATCCCAGCACCAAGAAGGAGAGTGCCAGAATCCACTAGGTCCTTCTCCAGAGCCCCAGGGAGGGTAGGAGAAGCAGGGAGGAATGGGCAGACCCCTGTAGGTCAGGCGGGGAGGAGGAGACCTGCAGGCCCACTTGGTCTCCTTCCCAGTGGGTGGTGGCCAACCAGGGCCTGCAGGGTTTTTAATTTCTTTTAAAATCAGAAGGATAAAAATGAATTTTTAGGATGAACAAAGTGCTCTAATACATAATGTTGATATATTCACCTTTATACCGATGCATCAGAAAATTAAAAATTCACATTTTTTTATGGAAGAAAAGGTCAAGGAAAGCAACAGAAATGGACCCAGGGGCTGGGGATGTGGTCATGTGGCACAGTGGCAGAGCCCTTGACCAGCATGTACAGGACCTGGGTCTGATCCCCCAGAGCGCAGCAAAGAAAGAAAAGAAAATCAATATAGGCCTGAGCCAGAGCAAGGATCTGTGGTGGTGGTTGTTGTTCTGGGGATTTAACCCCGGGCACTGAGCCCCATCTCCAGCCCTTTTCTTTCTTTTTTTTTTTTTTTAAATATTTATTTTTTTTTTAGTTCTCGGCGGACACAACATCTTTGTTGGTATGTGGTGCTGAGGATCGAACCCGGGCCGCACGCATGCCAGGTGAGCGCGCTACCGCTTGAGCCACATCCCCAGCCCCTCCAGCCCTTTTCATTTTTCATTTCGCATAGGTCTCCACAGGCCGCCTGGAACTCAAAACCATCCTGCCTCAGCCTCCCCGAGGCTGGGGTCATAGTCAGGTGCTGCTGGGCCCTGCTCCTCTGGGCTTTGACCTCTGAAGGGGGTGTGACTGCAGGAGCCCTGGGGAGAGAGGCGCTGCAGTGCTCCTGGCCGTGGCTTCCTCCATCCATCCATTCCTCCAGCGGGGACCTCTGGTCCTTGACCTGGCACTAGGGACACACCCTGAAGAAGGCAGGCAAGGTCTGGGTGTACAGGGATGGAGAAGGAAGACAGAACACTGCTAGACAGACACGGAGAGGCTTTTCAACACCACACTGCGGCCCAAGATCCCTTCATCCCTACCCAGCAAGAGGCTCTGGGAGCTGAAGCCAGATGGACCAAGGAGCTGTGGTGAGCACTGTCCATGCCCCTGCTGGGGGCACCTGGCAGTATAAGAGCAGGGGCGGCTCACGTCAGCAGCCCCAGAGTCGGCCCTCACCACGTCCTCCACTGGTCCTGGCAGCTGGGCACCTTCTGAGCACGGGTGCCCTGGATGCTGGCCTTGAATCCCTGGGGACAGGAGCAGCTCACTCACCTGCCTTCCAGGTGTGGGGCTTGCAGGGGGGAAAGGGGGACACAGAACTGTTGCCAGGTCCTTGCCCTGGCACAACTTGGCCACCTCAGCCTCAGGCCCAGGCCTCACAGGGTGGCCTCTCCATCTTGGGAATGTGTTGCCGAATCCAGAAGATGCTGAGGCAGAAGTGACGGAGGGGCAGGACAAGCTCAAGTGCGTCCCAGTGAGATGTATCAGCCCAAGGACCCTCCTCAGCCCATGCCCCCTACCAGACATACATGCCCTGGTGGGAAGCCTGTACTGGTCACCAATACATCTCAGATGCAGGTGTACACTTACCGTGTGGTGACACACATGTGACCAGTGAGCAGATCCGCAGCAAGTAGAACAAGAAATGCTTTTGCCTCTGGGTTTTGGCCTCCTTCATTCTGAATTCCGACCTGCCAAGCAGCCTTGGTGCGGAGCCGCAGGGAAGAGCTCACCTTGCCACAGAGGCCCTGCCTGGGTGGCCTCCCCCAGCCCTGAGGCTTGGTCCCTGGTCCCATCAAGGCCTCCTCTGTATGACTGGGGAGTGGGCCCAGTGAAGAGGTCTCATGGGCAGCCCTGAGGGTCACCCTGTACCCTGATGGCCCTCCAGTCTGCTGGAGAGCAAGGTGAGGACAACACATAGGGGTGGCTGAGGAGCCTGATGAGCCCCAGAGGGAGGGAGCCCCAGGGGCCAGTCTCTCTCCCTGCCAGGCCTTTTGCCAGGCTCCCTGCCAACTCCCCCCAGCACCACCCCTGACATGCCTGCAGGTCTGGCAGCCTCTTACTCTCAGTTGAAAAGGAGACTCCAAAGTGTGTCTGGAAACTTGGGGGCCTAGGAGGTCCAAATCCCATGGGCCTCAGTTTCTCCCAGGAAAACTGGCCCAGAGCCAGAGAAATGGGGGGCGGGTCAGGCATGTATATTCCCCTCCCCAGGCCTGGCAGACTGTGGTCATCCTTGGCAGGAGTCAGCCATCCCCAGGAGGGGAAGGAGGAGGAGAACAGATGGGAGGCAGCAGCTGCCACTCCCTGGGACTGGGCTCCATCCACCCAATCCAGAGAGCCTGGTCGAGTAGAGCAGTGGCCTCCAGGCCTCTTCAGGGCAGCCTGGCCTGGCCCACAGTGACAGGGAAGGGGAGGGAGTAGTCTCAGGTTGCCATTCCCCCACCTCCCACTCCAGGGCACTCAGGGAGCAACTCCAGGCCTTGGGTCTCAGCCTCCCTTTTACAGAATGAAGGGCTCAGCTGGAGGTGCAGCTCATCAGTCAGGCACTTGGGCAGGCTGCTGGAGGCTCTGGGTTTGATCCCTAGCATCAAAACAATAATAACAATAACACTGATGAGGGGCTTCTGACCCCATCTGCCAGCTCTGGGCAGGAGGGGACATGAAATGCTTAGACTTTAAGAACTCCAGAGTCTACCCACCCAGCCCCTCTGCGTTTGCCTCCTTCCAAGAGAGAAGACAGGCTTTGGTGTCTATGTCCTAATACCTGGGCCTTGAAACCAGGTCCGGGAATCCCTGCGTGCAGAGAGCTCGGGCTGTGCAGGGGCCACGTGAAATTGGTCACTCTCTTTCCCTCTCAGGGCCACAGTGTCAGAAGTGAGGCTGGGCAAGCTGGAGGAGAAGACCTGAGCTCCCAGGGACAGGTTGGGCTGGCACAGCACCTGTTTCAGCCCTGCCCCAGGGCCGGGGGGTTTAGCTACACAGGACTGAGCTGAGCACAGCCTGACATTTCACATGACCCACTGCCCTCCCTAGACCTCAGTCTTACGCCTGCAGATTGGGAACAACCCCACCTTGAGGGCTGTGGTGAGGACCAGATTATACCAGTCAACTGCCCAGGATCCACAGCCCCCTCCCCTTTCCAGGTTGCAGGGCATGGTAGGGCCAGTAGAGCTGGGCATGGCAGAGTAGTCCCCTTTCTCCGTTCCAAGGGTGGGGTGGGGGGCTGGGAAAAGTTCCAAAGCGATGGCCCAGCTGGTGGGGAGGGGGTGGCATGGTGTGTGCATGAGGAGGTCTCGCCCTCTCCCATTTGCCTGGCAGCCTGGGAATGTGAGGCGGGGCCTCTGGACACCTGCAACTCCAGGCCCACCACCTCAGGATGGGGAGGCTGGGTGGGCAGTGCCTGCCCATGAGGGGGTGGCCTCCGTCTCCCCAGATGCAGGGAATTTCTCCCTCAGCCCACCTGCCTCAGGCTCCAGCCCTTCCCACACCTGGGTCTGCAGATGGCTCCTCCCTCTGGCCCAGGCAGGGTCAGAGTCTCCTGGCAGCCCCATGCCTTTGCACCCCTGCTGGGAAGCTCTTCCCTCCCTCCCATCTGTCCACTAGGCAGGTCCCTCCTGCCCCAAGGTTAGAATGGCCCTCGCTTCTCCCCCTGTATCATGGCCCCCGGTGTTTGCAGCCTCCGAGCTGCGCCCTATCTCAGGCTTCCCAGGCCTTCCTCAGGCTGGCGCTCCCTGAGGGCAGCCCTGCAGATTGTCTTTGATGAACAGAAACAGATCAATAAGCAATTCACGGTCCTGCAAGAACCCCAGTGTTCCTACATTTCACTGACAAGTGGCTCAGAGACATTAAGGGACCGGAGTGGCAGTGCTGGGATCTGAAGTGAGGCAGTGGGCCTTCTCTCCACGGAGAATCTGCCCTTTGCCCTGAGGAGACCCAGGCGAAGCCATTGTGGCCTCACAACAGGGCTCACAGACCAGGGAGAGACCCCTGGTTCTGCCCCGGAGGAGGGGGAGCTGGCCTGCTTCCTCTCCCAACCAGGGGCCCACGAGAGGGGCTCAGATCTTAGGAGAGCAGTTTTCCCCTGGCCTGGGCCCACTTAGAGTGCAGAGTGCCTGTGGTCCTTGGTCTGCCTGGGGACAGGGTTGGGCAGCTGGGCCCAGGACTTGACAGCCCCAAAAGGGACTGTATTGGATACCTCTGATGCTCGTGACCCACCCACCACCCTGAGGTGCCCTGCTGTGCACTCCAGTCCCCTTGGGGGTTACCTGTCCACAGCAGTTGAGCAGGTAGGGGACCCCAGGAGGCCTCTGCTTGTCAGCAGCCCTAGAGCACCTGCATGGGAATTGCCAGGAGCTGGTCACTTGTGTCCTGTGGGAATGCAGGTGATGGGCCCTCACCCTGCACCCTCCCCAGCCTCAGCCTCACCAGGAGCAGTGGCCAGGGCCCTCCAGTTGGTCAGGGCCAGGCAGAGAGACATACAAGAAGCTCTCACCTTGCCCATCAACGTCTCTGGTTTTCCTCAGTGCTAACCATCCCAACAGCTCCTCCTAACCACCTCAGGGCTCTTATGGAGGATCTCATGTAGCCCAACATGGCCGTGCACACCTGTAATCCCAGTGACTTGGGAGGCCAAGGCAGGAGGATTAGTGAGTTCAAAACCTTAACTACATAGAGGATCTCACTTAATGCTTACAATCCAGATTCTGCATATGAGAAAAGTGAGGCATAGAAAGGTTGTGGGATTCATCTGAGGTTGCACAGCTTGTACATGCAGGAGCTGAGATTTGAGCCAAAGCTGTCTGACACAGAATCCTTGCTTGAAACCCCATCTCATAGCAGGGGGAATGTCCTTTCCTCCCTGGGCCCCTCACCCCACCCCACCCCACCCCACAGTGAGCCCAGGCATCCCTGGGGGATTCCACAGACCTGGAGGAGGAGGAGGAAGTCCTCTCTGCCCCAGGTCATCCTTCTCTCCTGCTGCCTCATAGAGGTGGGGCCAAGGGAACAGGAGCGAAGGGCTGTTCCTGGTGCCTGGTAGCCAGGGTTGCCCGACTACACAGTGTAGTCCAAGGCTCCCCTGCCCACCCTGCCCCAGCTGGCTCCCAGCCAGAGCCCCTTCCTGCCAGCACCCCCAGTCTGGCCCCCAGCACCTCAGGGGCCTGAGAACAGCAAGTGGCCTTGCTGGAAGGGACAGAGTGGCCAAGGGGCCTCTGGATAATCTTGGGGAACTCAGACTGTCCATTCCACAGGGGCTCGCCAGCCCCCTGGCACCACAGGCCAGACCACTGCATGTTACTTCAGCTCTTCAACACCCTCAGTGTCTCTGATCCCAGTGACACATGGGCGAGGTTAGCGAGCAGAAAGCCACAGGGCTCCTGAAGAAAGGCAACTGGCTGCCTTTTGTCCCCTGGCCCTCTCAGCTCCCTCTCTGGCCAGGCCTCAGCAGCACTCTCCTACGTCATCCATCTCCAGTTTTGGTCTTCTTTGCCAGCCACCCTGTGACCCTGAAAAGTTCCCCCACCTCCAGCCTCTCTTGGATGGTTCCCACCCGAGGGGCACGAGGGGCACGTGGGTGTACTGCCTGGACGCTTCCGGCCTCCTTGGTATTCAGGACTGCTGCTCTCCTTGCTCAGATTCCAGGCACAGCCCACCACATCCCGACGCAGTCCTCCAGGCTGTTCCTCAGTTTGCACGTTGAAAAATCAATAGTTACCCTTCAGGCCTGTAATCCCAGCGGCTCAGGAGGCTGAGGCAGGAGGATGGAGTTCAAAGCCAGCCTCAGCAAAGGTGAGGCGTTAAGCAACTCAGTGAGGCCCCATCTCTAAATAAAATACAAAACAGCGCTGGGGATGAGGCCTAGTGGCCGAGTGTCCCTGGGTTCAACCCCCCCAAAAAAAGAAAAAAAAATCAATGGGTTTTCTACCCGTTGTGAACGATGATGGCGCGCAAATGGAGGGACTTTATTTAGACGGCAGTGAGTTCAGTTTAATCCATGTCGGAGCAAACAAAATGAGTGCCTCAAACATCACGGACAGGAACGCACAGGGGGAGGCCGCCGGAGAGGGAGGGCCAGGGGCGTGGGGGCCGCTGAGGGCAGGCGAGAGGGCTGGGCTCGCCTGCCTCTGATCCGGCTCGAACTTTCTCAAGCCCAAGTCAGTCCCGCTGGCCCTGGGTGACTTCCCCCCTGTCCGCCGCTGGCCCTCCTCTTCCCGGCGGCCTGCTGCGGCTCAGGGTAGTCAGTGGCCACCGTGCGCCGCGGCCCCTCCGGGTCTGTCTTGGCGCTAGGTCCCAGGGAGGCATCCGATTGGCTCCGCTCTCACCAGGCCGCCCCTGATAGGTCCCTGGGCAGCCTATGGATGGGCTCCCCTCGGCTCGCTGGTCCAACCCGTGACGGGCAGGACAGACTCTGGGGCCTGGGCAGCGGGAGTCTGGGCGGAGCTGGGGCGGGGAGCTGGGGGGCCTGGGCGGGAGCTGGGCGGGGCAGGAGCTGGGTCTGCGCGGAGCTGGGCTAACAGCGCCCCCTGGTGTTCTGATGGGCCCCGGGGACCCCAGGCCGACTGAAGGCCGCGGGTCCAGGTCAGAGGATGACCACCACCCTCCCAACCCTATCTGGAAGGGGACAAACCGCGGAAGGTGTGGGCGAGTCGAGGTCCCTGGGGCTGGGCGGGGCCGCGGGTAGGTGCGGGGCCTGGGCGGAGCAGGAGCGCCCCGGCGCCGGTCGGCCCCTTGCAGCTCGTGCCCAGCCCGCACCCCACCCTCTTTGATGGCTCCGGCGGACTAGGAGGGCTGCGGCTCCTGTGCCTGCCCTGAACTTGCCTCAGATCTTGCTTCTCGGGTTTGGTCTTGGAGACCTCTGCGCCGGCTCTTTAGAGGGTACCCCTGCCCTTCTCCAGGCTGGAGTCAGGGAAGCTGCCCGCTCCGGGCCTGGGGAGAGGGAGGCCTGTGTGCCTCTCCCCGCAGATCTGCCTTTCCCTAAGCGCCGCCCGGGCCGCGCCCCAAGTAGGAGCCTTCCTAATTGCCCTGCACTAATTGCCCGCTTCACCTGTGCTGCTGGGCCGGTCTCCCCTGGGCCAGGAGCTTGTTATTTATTGGAAGTGAGCTCCAGTCTCAGTTTGCACGAGTTCAGACGAGGGGATGCACTTGTGATTTGGAAGATTTGTCATTCAAGATTCCCTGTTCCCTCCGGGAGAGGTTCTGTAAACAACTCTCATGCTCCTGCCCAGAGGGGGATTCCTGACCTGGGACGTGAGGAGGCCGGAGCAGGAAGGCTCAGGGGCTGTCCCCTTGCTGGAGGCTGGGCTAGGCTCAACACTGAGCCACAGCCTTTCTGAAGGCCTAGCCTGGTGCTTTCGTGGTTTTTTTTTTTTTTTTTTTTTGCTTCAAAGAGTTTTATTGATGTATAATTTATATGCCATGAGATCTGTCCAGTTGTAAGGAAGTGTACAATCCAGTTTTAGTACATTTACCGAGTGAAGCAATTCATTTTTATTTTTTGTGACACTAGTGATTGAACCCAGGGACACCCTACCTGACTTTTTTTTTTTTTTTTTTTTTTTTTTTTGGTACCAGGGATTGAACTCAGGGACACTTGACCACTGAGCCACATATTAAGCTTTTTTTTTTTTTTTTTTTTTGGTATTTTATTTAGAGACAGGGTCTCGCTGACTTGCTTAGCACCTCGCTTTTTTTTAATTTATTTTTTAGCTTTAGGTGGACACGATATCTATTTTATTTTTATGTGGTGCTGACGATCGAACCCGGTGCTTCACGCATGCCATTCGAGCGGGCTACTACTTGAGCCATATCCCTAGCCCCAGCACCTCACTTTTGCTGAGGTTAGCTTGAGCTCCTCCTATCTCTGCCTCCGGAGCCACTGGGATTACAGGTGTGTGCCACCATGACCGGCCCTTTTTATTTTTTGTTATCTTATTAGTGAGACCCTGTCTCAGGGTCTCACTGAATTGCTGAGTCTGGCCTCAAACTTGCAAGCCTCCTGCTTCAGCTTCCCCAGTAGCTGGGATTACAGGCATGCACCACCACACCCAGCTTCAATCATTTCTAGTAAACTTTCAGAGTTGTGCAATCAACACCACATTGGAGTTTTAGATAATTTATATCACACCCTCCAGGTTCCCTTGAGCCTGTGTGTAGCCAGTCCTTGCAGGCCACCATGGGTCTGCATTCTATATCTGTAAGTTCACCTTTCCTGGATGTCTTATGCACATAAGGTCACCTGTGGTCTTTCCCTCACCCAGCACAATGTCTTGGAGCCCATCTTGCCGTGGCATGCCTTTTCCACTGTGTCAATATGCCACAGTTGGTTCATTTATTTACCAGTTAGTGGATGCATGGCTGTGTTTCCATTTTTGTAGCTTTTATGAATAATGCTGCTGGGCTTGATGGTGCATTACTGTAATCCCCGCTACTTGGAATACTGAGGTGAGAGAATCCCAATGTCAATGCCAACCTCGGTAACTTAGTGAGACCCTGTCAAAAAAAAAAAAAAAAAAAAAAAACCATGCTGGGTGCCATGGCATATGTCTGTAAGCCCAGCAACTCAGGAGGTTGAGGTGGGAGGATTGGAAACTGTCAAAGTGTTTTTTTCTTTCCTTTTCTTTTTGGCAGGGGGGATGGAAACCAGGGTTGTTTTTACCACTGAGCCATATCCCCAACCTTTTTTTATTTATTTATTTTTAGAGACAGGGTCTCACTAAGTTGCTTAGGGCCTCACTAAATTGCTGAGGCTGGCTTTGAACTCACGATCCTCCTGCCTCAGCCTCCTGAGTTGCTGGGATTACAGGTGTGCGCCATGCACCCAACTGTCCAAGTGTTTTTCTAAGTCATTGCTTCTTTCTGCATTTCCACCAGCAATAAGAGTTTCAGTGGCTCCATGTTCCCGTCAACAGTTACATGGTCAGTTTGTTTAATTTTAGATAGTCTGATGAGTAATTATTGGTATCTCATTGTGGCTTTAATTTGCATTTTACTGGCTAATGATTCTGACACGTTTTCATGTGCTTATTAGCCATCTGCATGTCTTCTTTGGCAAAGGGTTCAAATCTTTTGCCCCTATAAACTTTGGGTCAGGTGTATCATTAAGTTCCAGAGCTCTTGCTACATTCCAGATATATGACATGGAAATATTTCCTTTCAGTCTGTGGCTTTTCATTTTATCAATGGATTTTTAGGAATGCAGATGTCTTTAATTTGTGGGGGGTAAATATTTCTTTATTTTTGGCACTGGGGATTGGATCTAGAGGTACTCTACCATTGAGGCATCTCCCCAACCCCTTTTTTTTTTAGAGAGAGAGGATTTTAATATTTATTTTTTAGTTTTCGGCGGACACACATCTTTCTTTGTATGTGGTGATGAGGCTCGAACCCAGCCAGCACGCATGCCAGGCGAGCATGCTACCGCTTGAGCCACATCCCCAGCCCCCTCCCCAATCCTTTGTATTTTTTATTTTGAGGCAGGGTTTCACTGAGGTGCCAGGCAGGACTCAACCTTGTGATCCTCCTGTCTCAGCCTCAGGAGTAGCTGGGACTACCTGTCTTGTGCTTCCACCCCTGGCTAGGTCTTTAATTTTGATAAAGTCCCATTTATCATTTTTTTCCTTCAGAGACTTAGAGAGACTGGAACTTGTGATCCTCCTGGTTTCGCCTCCCTGCCAGCATTTCCCCTGCCCGCGCTGACTTGGTGACTGCTCAGCCTCCAACCTCTGCAGGGCCCTGAGGATGAGGAGCAGCAGAGGAAAGAGCTCCCAGCCCCCAGCCCGTCCTCCTGCAGCCTCCTTCCTGGTCCTCTGCCCTGGAGGAGCTGCCCCGCCTCCTTTCCCCTGGCTGCTGTCGGGCAGGAGGAGCCCAGTTCCCTGCTTCTGTGCCCGCCCCCCAGTGCCTCGCTCCACAGGGGCTCTGGGCTTGGCCAGGTGACTGGTTTAGGTCACTGTTTTGGTGGTCAACCTAATACTAGCAAGTACTTGTTGTTTGTTTGTTTTTTCTAGGAATGTAAGAATGGTTTAATATTGAAAAGTCAGTCAGAGGGCTGGAGTTGTGGCTCAGCGGCAGAGTGCTCACCTAGCACCAGAGGTCCTGGGTTTGATCCTCCGCACCACATAAAAAAATAAATAAATAAAAATAAATCATCTGGGAGGGCTGGGGATGTGGCTCAAGCGGTAGCGCACTCGCCTGGCATGCGTGCGACCCGGGTTCAATCCTCAGCACCACATACCAACAAAGATGTTGTGTCCGCCGAAAAATAAATATTAAAATTCTCTCTCTCTCTCTCAAAAAAAAGGTGTCTTAAAAAAAAAAAGAAATCATCAAGAAAAGTCAATCAGTACAACTCTCCATATTACTAGAATAAAGAAAAATTAAATGATCATCTCAAGGGACTGGGGTTGTGGCTCAGTGGTAACCCGCTTGCCTAGCATGCGTGAGGCACTGGGTTCAATTCTCAGCACCACATACAAATAAATAAAATAAAGGCCCATCAACAACTAAAAAATATTTTTTAAAAAATTATCATCTCAACAGACATGGAAGAAGTATTTGCTAAAATTCAATACCTATTTTATGATTTTTTAAAAATACTCTTAGCAAATAATGGAAGGATACTTTCTTAATCTGAAATAGACATCTATGAAATATCTCTAGACACAAACATTCTTTTTTTGTACATGTACTCTCTCTTTTTTCTTTGCATTAAAATTCTTAATACAGGGGCTGGGGATGTGGCCCAAGTGGTAGCGTGCTCGCCTGGCATGCGTGCAGCCCAGGTTCGATCCACAGCACCACATACCAACAAAGATGTTGTGTCTGCTGAGAACTAAAAAAAATAAGTAAATAAATAAAATTTAAAAAAAATGAATGGAATAAAGGTATTGTGTCTAATTACAACTAAAAAAATAAATGTTAAAAAAATTCTTAATACACACGTGCCGCAGTCTTGGCTGGGCACAGAATCACGAGCCACCACACAGCTTTGTAGATTCAAACAGCAAATCTTTATTCCCGAACTCACACCGGCCTCCACACACGTTCTGGGGCAATCCCAGTTCTTCTGCCACCCAATTCACCTACTCCACGAGGCTTTCTTCCCAAAATCTCTCTGAATCTCACGAGAGCTCAACGGGAGCTCAGGCAGCAGGAACGCCCTAATTCCAGCAGCAATAATCCTCAACATCGAACTTCCGTAAAATCCAAGGTCTTAAACCGGGAACGCCCTAAACCCAAGGACCGGGATACTTCCTCAGACCTGGATCAGCTCTAAACCCGGATCCGCCTTGGTCTTTGAGCAAGGTCACCTTACATGCAATGTCAACAGCGAAATCATTAACATGGGATACGCTAGCAAGGAGATTTTGATGCGTCATTTCTACTTGGTAATGGCCCTCAGCATCTCCCCCCTTCTGATTAATTAAACAACAAGCAATGTGGCTTAAGGACCGTGCCTGGTAGGTTGTCCAATTCAACATATGGTTCTTACCCGTCATGGGAAAACTGACCTTTAGGCGTCAGCCTCCTGTCTTAGGTTGAATCCACTGCAATCAGATCAACCCGTCACTGACTACTGGTCCAGCATTCAGCCATGCTTGTGGATAGGCCTATGCACCAGTGGGGGGGTGAGGTTCTTGCCTCACCTCTGTTGGCCCCCAAATTTAGCCTTGGTGCCAGTGGGGGGGTGAGGTTCTTTGCCTCACCTCTGTTGGCCCCCAAATTTAGACCATCACTAGTAGAAGGGAGGAAGATACAGAAATGCCACGACACCAAGGCAATTGACGGCTCTTTTGGAAAAATTGCGTCACTGGTGACACCATCAGCAAAGATATGCCAGCATTACCACAATTAACATGGGGTGCGTTGGCAAGGAAATTGCATCACTGGTGACACCATCAGCAAAGATATGCCAGCAGTACCACAATTCGCTGCACCAGACGATATTTCACAATGCATGCAACTGATATATAGTCCAGGCAAGTTCTGCAGGCAGTTCAAATCGGAGGAGTCTATCAATATGTCCATTTCCTCCCAAAGTAAATCGAGTCCTTGATTGAGCATTACTTGTTGAGTTATATTCATTGATGCATCAGTTTATACAGTTTACTGTGATGGCTATCATAGAAGCTGTAGTTTGGTTTTATCTCAGTCTTCACCGGCACTGGGATGGAGATGGAAATTCTGGCAATGATGCTAAAGAGACATTATCCTGAACAGAATTATTAAATATAATGAAAAGGAAAGGTGAAAGTAAACAAACAGATCTGTTAACCTCCTTAAAAAAAACAATCCTTAACAGCTGTTTACCTAATTTAAATTAGTAAGCAAACAGATCTGTTAACCATCTTTAAAAACAATCATTAACAGCTGTTTACCTAATTTAAATTAAACCATTTAAATCACGTGAATAAAAAAAAATTCGGGGGGCTGGGGATGTGGCTCAAGCGGTAGCGCGCTCGCCTGGCATGCGTGAGGCCCGGGTTCGATCCTCAGCACCACATACAAACAAAGATGTTGTGTCCGCCAATAACTAAAAAATAAATATTAAAATTCTCAAAAAAAAAAAAAATTCGGATCCATTTTTTCATGAGCGCTCCTCATAAATGAAATATGGACATACACACATACAGACATACAACACAAAACAGAAATGTGCACACAACATACAACACATAAGACAATAGTAAATAAAGGCCTTGTAGCTATACCTAGGTGAAATCTCCATTGCAATGTTTAAAAACTCTAGTCAAAAAATAAAACACAGTCAAAAAATAAAACTGATCAGAAAAACATTAACCTAGGTTTGTATGAGCTCAAAAAATAAAATAGAATTTTACGATGTGGGAAAAATGCAATAATAAAATAGATATTGAAAAAAAAAACCTTGGTTAATCACTGTCGCAGATGTAAGAATAGCCAAGCTGGAGCTCTGGATATCAGCTGTTATGGATTTGAGTCAAATCATCTTCTTTTTCTGTAGAAATTGCTTTAGTTAATCTCTCTGGAATCCAAATCGGCTGTTGTTCTCCCTGTGGAAACACACAAAGGGAACCCCGATTCCAGACAATAACTGGGTCGGGACCTTTCCATTGTCCTGTTAGAATATCTTTCCAAAGTACCTTAGGCTTATGTACATTTTTCGAATACATATGTCTTTCCGCAGCACTAAGTCCTGATGAATCCAAATTTAAAAAGTTTAGAGTAAAAAGGGTTATTTTAAGTTTATCTTTGGGGGATATATACCCCTTACCAATTCCCTCTTTTTGCTTTAATAGGTACGTTTTAATAGTTTGATGAGCTCTTTCAACTATGCCTTGTCCCTGTGGATTGTATGGGATTCCTGTTATATGAGTAATACCAAATGATGAGCAAAATACCACAATTTATCATATCTCTGTTTGTATATAAGGTACGTTGACACCAAATTCAAATCTTCATACATGTATTTTGTATAATGATGACCATCTCCTTCCACCATTCTTGCTATTCTCTTCCCCCTCCCTTTCCCTGTTTGTTTTTTGAGACAGGGTCTCACTAAGTTCCCGAGGCTGGCCTGGAACTTGTGATCCTCTTGCCTCAGTTGCTGGGAGGACAGGCCTGGGTCACAGCACCTGGCTCCAGTTCAGCCCTCTTGAAGGGTGGGCAGTTCACCCAATCATCCCCTTCTCGGGCTGTTAAGTCCTGTCCAGTTCCCTGCTCCTAACAGGGGTCTCAAGGGAAGCACCTAGTGGCCTGCTTAGGTTCCAGCTCACCACGGTGGAAAGGAGTGGAGGACTCTAGCAACTTCTGCCAGGGACCCCAATGCCCTCCAGGGCACAGCTCTCTGCTAGGAAGGGTGGCAGAGTGAAGGGTTGCTTTCTGGAGATCTCCATGTCACCAACTGGACAGTACTAGACCCTTGGTGGGCTGCAAGGTGATGTCACCAACTGGACAGTACTAGACTCTCCAATTCCCTGGGGGTTGCCTGCAAGGGGACGGTGACACTGCAGCCCGCGAGGCAGAGATGAAGCCTAGACAGTTCCTCCCCCCACCCCACCCCACCCCACCCCCGGCTGCTCGGGCGGCCTGGCCCCGGGTGTATGCACCTGCAGAATGGGCCGGTTAGCGTGCGGGCAGCCGGGGAGGCAGGGAGGGCCGGGCGCGCGGCGAGGGCTCCGCAGTGGGGTGGGTGGGGTGGAAGGGCGGCCCCCGTTCCCCCTCCCGCGGGGTTAGGGTTGCCGAGGCGGAGCCCGCAGGGTGGTGGCGGCTCGGGGGCTGGGACACGCTGCAGCAGGGGGCGCGCGGCGTGGCGGAGGGACAGGCCGCGGCCGCCAGGGGGCGCGGGTGCGCGGAGCAGGGCTCATGGCGATTGAGCCACCTGCGTCTCCGCCTCCGCTGCGCATCTGGCTCCTGGGCTCTGAGTCAGTCACCTTGAATACCAGGAATAACAGGTCTGCGTGATGCACAGATTGTGGAAAGTGCGAAGTTCCCCCAGGCGACAGCAACTTGCTTAGGACCGGCTGGGCCTGGCCCACCCCCACCAATGGGGAGAAAGATCCAGCAGCTGGCTGGACCCAGACTGCCCACCAGTGCCCTGCCCCCTGTCCAGGCGCCAGGCTAAGGACGGTCCTGTGTACTGGCAGCTATACTGATTAAAGTTAATTTCCTGCTTTTCACTGTTAATTTGGGAGGCAAGTGGCTAGACCTGATTTCTTGGGACCTCCGAGTGGAGCCCCTGGTCTCCGACGCCGGCAACCTGACGCTAGGGCTTGTCTGAGTTGTGTGACCTGGGCCAAGCCCAGTGTCCTCTGACCTCAGTGTCTCCTCATCCTTCTCTTCTTTCCTCCTCTTTCTTGTGTTTCTTCCCTTCCTTCCTTCTTCTTCTCCTGCTCCTCCTTTTTTAAATCCCCCCTTTTTCTTTTTTAGAACTGGGGATTGAACCCCAGGGCTTTGCAAATGTGAGGCAAACTCTTTGCCACAGAGCTACATCCCAGTCCTCCTTCTTCTTTTTCTTCTCCTTGTCTCCTCTTCTTCTCTTTCTCCTCCTCCTTCACTGGGGATTGAACCCAGGGATGCTCTACCACTGAGACAGGGGCTTGCTAAGTTGCCCAGGCTGGCCTGGAACTTGTGATCCTCCTGCCTCAGGCGCCTTAGCTGGGATCACAGGTGTGTGCCACTGGGCCTGGCCTCAGTTCCCCGCCCTCTCACTTACTGCAAACCGCAGCTATTTATCCAGCACCCACAGGGGACAATGGAAAATGAGGCGGGAGATGCAGAGGAAGTGGAGGCACATGTGCCCAGCCACCTCTCAGCCCCTCCAGCCCTGGGATGTTCGAGGCTAGAGTGGAGGTGCTGCAGCACCACCCCTGCAGGCAGCCCCAAGGCCTGAGCAGAGGGACACACCTGGCCCAGGCCAGCCCAGCTCCAGAAGCCCACGGCTGGCTTTGCTTTAGCCCTCCCCAAGCCCTGTGGGTTAGTTGAGAGTCCAGAAAGGGAGGCTATGCCTGTGAGGTCACAGGGTCCTGCAGGATCCAGGCCAGGAGCTGGGAGGGTCGGGAGGAAGCAAGCTGGCCTTCTCTGCCCTGTCTTACTGCCCCTCCAACTTCAGGGCCCCCAGCATGGTCAGAGCTACCATCCACTGGGAGAAGTCAGGCAGGTTTGGGTCTTTGGGCCAGCATCTGGGCTGGACCACCTCTGAGCCTCTCTACTGGGGCCCAGCATGCCTGGGATTCCCATGCTGCCCTAAATGAATCAGTTCTTCCTGCTCCCAGCCCTGTAGGGCATTCCCACCCCTCCTACTCCTAATCCCAGAACTTGGGTCAGCCCTCCACCCTTGAAGGCAGGGAACCCCACCCATCTGCCTGATTTACTCTTGTTTTTTTTTCTTGATACTGGGAATTGAACTCAGGGACATTCAACCACTGAGCCCCATCCCCAGCCCTAGTTTGTATTGTATTTAGAGACAGGGTCTCACTGAGTTGCTCAGGGTCTCCCAGTTGCTGGGGCTGGCTTTGAACTCTCGATCCTGGGATTGCAGGTGTGGGCTACTCCGCCCGGCCATGATTCATTGTTTCTGTACTTACTCATCAGTGTCTATGGGCAACTTCTACCCAAACTTCCCCTTGCAGGACACCAGTAGAGCAGGTCAGGGAGCGCCTCCAGCCTGAACCCAGGCCCTGCTCACTTCCTGGGAAGAGCATTCCAGAGAGAGGGACCAGCACCTGCAAGGTCTGAGGCCTGAAAGCTAAGAGCTCCAGGGGAGGAGGATGTCATCTCTTTGGAGAGGGGCAGCCAGGGAGGGCTTGGGAAAGAGGGGTCCATTGGACTGTGGTTGTGGCAGGTCCCTCAGGCAGCAGGAGGCTGAGGCTGCCCTGAGAGGTGGGGTGGCCCAGTGAGGAGGGGTGGGGTCAGGGCACTTGACACAACCGTCACCTTCCTTGACCAGTGATGCAGATCACAGGGACTCCTCTTCATCTCTCCTTCAGAGCCTTCCCTGCCCTCTTACCTCTGGTCCTTAGAACAAGCTCCAGGGGCCTGCTGTTGAATGGACTCATGAGTGGAGCTGCTCAGAAGTACTGGCTGACAACCCAACTCCCCTGGCCAGGGATAGAGGAGCCCAGCCCACCATCCCAAACTCTGTCAGCCTCCATCTTGTGAGGGGGAACTTCTAGAGCAAGGGATCTCAGCCTTCATCAGACCTCATTAGGGTTATTAGGAACGCAGGAAGCCCCTCCTGGGATGGTGTGAAATTCACAGGGTTCAGCTGGGTGCAGGGGAGCACTCCTGTGAGGCAGGAATTTCGAAAATTGGAGGCCAGCCTGGGCAGTTTATCGAGACCCTGTCTCAAAAAATAAAAAAGGGCTGGGGGAAAGCTGGGTTCAATCCGTAGCACCACCAAAAAAAGTCGATAGGTTTCACCCATGGTTCTCTGAGTCTGTGGGGCTGATCATCTGACCTCGCTCGCTGGGAAGTCACTGAGACAACATCTTGGAGCAGTATGTTGCCAGTGGGACCCCTTTAAAATCTACCTCAGCCCGTCAGGGGGTACATGCCTGTCATCCCAGCAGCACTGTGAGTTCAAAGCCAGCCTCAGCAACTTAGGGAGGCCCTAAGCACCTTAGCGAGACCCCCCTCTCAAAATAAAAAAGGGCTGGAGATGTAGCTCAGGGGTTAAGCGCCCCTGAGTTTAATCTCTGGTATCAAAAACAAAAACAAAAACAAAAATCAAAAAAACAAACCACCACCAACAAAAACCAAACTTAATCACACCAAACAAACAAAGCGGTCCTCCTTTCCAAAAATTAAAAACATAAAGGAGATACGGGGACTAACAGCATAAGGGCTCCCTGGCCCTCCTTGCTGACCCCTCCCCAAGGATTCAACAACAGATCACTGTGTGGCTTATTTTTGAAATAACAGGGTTGATTTTTCTTTTAATACTTTTCTGTGGAAATATTAATAGTCCTAGCCACCCTGTGACTGGGGCGAGTGCTTGCTGGTGGGCTATGTCTGGGAGGCCTGGGTGGACCCATGGCTGCTATCTCCACTGGACAGATGCGGAGCTCTGAGCAGGCCCTCTGCTCTTGATAGTGGGTCACCTTCTAAATCAAGACCTGTTGAGGGTGAAGGCGCTGTTATCACTGTGCTGGGGTGACAGGGATTCCCCCCAGCAAATTCCCTGGTGGTGATGGACCCATCTCCAAGTAGCCTAAGCCCCAACCATAATTGACTGACTCATATAGTGCAAGCACAGGTGCCCAGGCATGGCTGGGTCGGGGATTCTACAAGGACCAAGACAGAGATGCCACTGAACATGCCCCACATGGAGAGGAGGGGACTCCAGGCTCCAGTCTCTCACCATGCCCAGCCAGGGAGCAGGGGCTCTGCTGTGTAGAAAACTCAAGAAAGCCTGTGAGTGCCTGGGGTGTCCCATGGCTGCTCACACCTCACCTAGGCCTAGCCCACCCCTGTAATCCTAGCAGCTCCAAAGGCTGAGGCAGCAGGATCACAAGTTCAAAGCCAGACTCAGCAAATTAGCTTGGCCCTGTCTCAAAATTTAAAAAAATAAATAAAATAAATAGGGCTGGTGTTGTGGCTCAGTGGTAGAGTGCTCACCTAGCATGTGAGAGGCCCTGGGTTTGATCCTCAGCACCACATTAAAAAAAAATAAATAAAACAAAGGTATTGTGTCCAACTACAACTAAATAATAAATTTTAGGGCTGGGGATGTGGCTCAAGCGGTAGCGCGCTCGCCTGGCATGCGTGCGGCCTGGGTTCGATCCTCAGCACCACATACCAACAAAGATATTATGTCCGCCGAAAACTGAAAAATAAATATTAAAATTCTCTCTCTCTCTTTAAAAAAATAAATGTTAAAAATTAAAAAAAAATGAATACAAAAGGGCTGGGGGCATAGCTCAGTGATAAAGTGCCCCTGGGTTCAACCCTCAGTACCACAAAATAGTAATAATAATAATAATAATAATAATAATAATAATAATAATAATAAAAAGCCCATGAGGCTGGGTTGTGGCTCAGTGGTAGAGCACTCATCTGGCTTTGATCCTCAGCACCACATCAAAATACATAAAAAAAAAATAAAGTTATTGTGTCCATCCACAACTAAAAGAAAGCATAGCCAAAGGCCAAGTGCAGGGTGTACATGAGTAGTTCCAGCTACCCAGAAGGCTGAGGCAGGAAGATAACTTGAGCCTGGGGGTTCAAAGCCAGCCTGGGCAACAGAGTGAGACCTCCAACTTGTGTGTGTGTGTGTGTGTGTGTGTGTGCAGGCGCACACACGCACTATATATTGACCCTATCTCCTCAGTACTTGGCTTGCAAAGGTTTAACTGTGTAATACTAATGAAATATAAATTCAGGCTGAATTCTCCATTTTCACTTTTCCAGTGCTGGGGAGGGCCCAGACCTTGCACAGGCTAGCCAGGTGCTCTACACTGAGCTGGCCATCGTCCCCACCACCCTCTTCATTTTCTGTTTTGAGCAATGTCTAGCCAAGTCGCCAGGCTGGCCTCGAACTTGTGATCCACCTGCCTCAGCCTCTGGAGCAGCTCTGCCTCAGGCTGAATTATTTCCTGGAACACTAAAGGATTAAACAAGAACCACTGCAGTGGGCATTGCGCACGTTCCTTGGCGAGTGGGCGTGAGTCTGTCTGGGGTACCATGGCCACAGAAGGAACTGCTGTGTGTGGAGCTCTGGGCACACCCCTTTGGATCCTCTGGTGTCCAGGGGATCACTTGTTTCCATCTAGTTTTGTCCTGTCTTCACTTGTACTGGCAGCTCCAACTGAGCCTTTTTTTTTTTTTTTTTTTTTTAAAGAGAGAGAGAGAGAGAGAGAGAATTTTTAATACCTATTTTTTAGTTCTCGGCGGACACAACATCTTTGTTGGTATGTGGTGCTGAGGATCGAACCCGGGCCGCACGCATGCCAGGCGAGCACGCTACCGCTTGAGCCACATCCCCAGCCCTCCAACTGAGCCTTGAAAGGCTGGTTGGAAGGGAGGAGAGAGGGCAGGAGGGCTGCAGCTGTGGGGAGGGCAAGGAACCCAGCCTGCACGGAGGGGCACTTGGCTCAAGGTGCAGATCCTTCAAGGCCAGAGGAGCTTCTGCTGGTCTAGATGGGTGGTGGGAGGGCAGGACCTAGGTGAGGTGTGGGTAGGCCCGGGACACCCAGGCTCTCACCAGTCCTGCCAGTCCTGCCACCAGGAATGCCTTTTCTTTGACTTCTCAAAATCTACCTACTCATTTCACAGGTAAGTGGCTGCGCTCAGATAGGCAGTTACTCAACCAGTTCCACAGCTGGTGAGGAGCTGAACAGGCAGTACCCAGCCCGTCCCTCCCTGAGGAGGCTGTGTGTCCTCCCCTTTTTCCCTACCCAGCTCACAGGATCCCAAGGCCTTGCTGGGGGTCAGGTCAGTGGGTTTCTCTGTGAGTCAATGAACCCCTCTCTCCAGCCCTATGCCCTCCCCTTCTACCAGCAAGTGACCTAAAAAAAAAAAAAAAGAACCACCAGGGTATATCCACCTTTACCCTGCCCTCACCTGCATCTGTGAAGAACTGCCCATGAGTTGGGCACGGTGGCACATGCCTGTAATCCTAGCAGCTCGGGAGGCTGAGACAGGAGGATTGCAAGTTCAAAGCCAGACTTAGCAACTGGGAGGTGTTAAGCACCTCAGTGAAACCGTCTCTAAAGAAAATACAAAATAGGGCTAGGGAGGTGGCTTAGTGCCCCTGAGTTCAATCCTCAGTACCCCACCCCCTCAAAAAAAAAACTGCCAATGGCTCCAGATGAGGGTGCATGTAGCAGGAGAAGGAGAATGGAGGGGGTTGGAGGGGGCCACTGCTCCAACAGGTCTCAGCTGTCCTCCAGTATGGGTGATTTGATCTGTCAGTGCACTGCAGGTACGTGTGCGCGGCGCCCCTGTAAGATGCAGCAACTTCACCCATGAGCACCTAGGCGTGGCATGCTGGGCCTGCACACTGCACACATGTGCGTGTGTGGGCATGCTCCTGTGCCCACATGCGCACTGGTGCACACGCGGGTGCTCACACACATCCTGTACATTTTACTTCCACTCCTTTTATGCTGATTGTCTCCAGCTCCTGCCCTTCCTGTGCCCTTCACTGCTCCCATGGTCTCTCTCCCTGCTGGGCCCCAACCTTCTCCAGATAGCTTCTCCCTCCACTCCATGACCTCTGGTGAAGGACACTGTGACCTGCATGTTACAAAACCTTTTGCTGGGGGCACTGGTCCCAGCTGACCATTTCCTCTGCCTTGGGCTGCCTTCACCTCCTAGAATCCTGTGTCTTTTTTATTTTTTTGTAGTTGTAGATGGACAGCATGCCTTTATTTTTATTTTATTTTTTTAAAGAGAGAGTGAGAGAGGGGGGAGAGAGAGAGAGAGAGAGAGAGAGAGAGAGAAATTTTTTTTTAATACTTATTTTTTTTAGTTCTCGGCGGACACACATCTTTGTTGGTATGTGGTGCTGAGGATCGAACCCGGGCCGCACACATGCCAGGCGAGCGCGCTACCGCTTGAGCCACATCCCCAGCCCATGCCTTTATTTTTTTATGCAGTGCTGATCGACCCAGCCTCACAGGTGCTAGGCAAGCACTCTGCCACAAAACTACAGCCCCAGCCCTGGTACCTGTGCCTCCGACTTCTCCTGGCCTCTCCCCGTTACTCCACGTGCCAGGCTCAGGCCTCCGACCCACTCCATTCTCCTTCTCGCTGCTGCCCCTGCTTTGAACCCCCTCACAGCCAGGCCCTCTCCCCAGCCTCCAGTTTCCTTGGACACATCCCTCATTGCAGGGCCTCAGCCTGAACCAGGGGCACCCTCACCTCCTCTCCTTTCCCACTCACACCCAGCTGTCCTCCAGTATCTGTGATTTGATCTGCAGAATCCGTGCAGAACACAGCGCTTGTCTCCAAGGCCCCCATACCACCCTTTACCAACACCCCTTCAAAGCCATGGTGGCTGGCACCTCCACCCCCTCAACCCCCCCCCCCCCCGCCACTGCTGCGGAGTTCCTACGCCCAAAACCTGCAGGATGTAGGTCCCAGGATTTGAAACCCCCCCATCTCTGGCCTCACTGAGCAGCCTCCCAATCAGCTCACACATAGACCTCTGCCCTGGAGGGAGGGTCAAGTGAAGGGAGGGTGCTTCAAGCCAGGTCTCAGCAGGAGCAGGCGAGGGTAAAAGTCAAATCCTCTCCCCCAGTTGGCAAGACTCAGCCCTCAGCCCCTCCCTGCCCCAAGCCTCTCTGGGAATCATCCTCCACCCATCACCCCCTGCCCCAGCTGTGCGTCACACCCTGAGGCCATCCAACTTCCTTTAGGAGTCTGCCCATTAACGGCTGTCCACACTGTCCCCTGGGCAGTCTTGGAGGGCTTGTGAGACAGCTGAGGAGGGGGATAGCCTGCTGGCCACACCCCCAGGAAGTGTAGGCAGGGATGGTCAAGGCATTGCTGGGAGCAGAGGACAGCTTTCCCAGGGAGACCAGGACTCAGCAGTCACAGGTGCCCTGAGGATGGATCTGCCTCTGTCATAGAACATCTGTTACAGGGCACAAAGATTGACTTCTTTCTTTCTTTATTTTTAGTTGTAGGTGGACAGCATGCCTTTTTCTATTTATTTTTATGTAGTGCTGAGGGTCGAACCCAGTGCCTCACACTTACAAAGCAAGCCCTCTACTGCTGAGTCACAACCCAGCCCCAAAGATTGATTTCTTAGAATTCTTGAGGCTGGGAAGAAGGGGAGGAAGGAGGGGAGGGAAGGAAGGCAGAGAAGGGAGGGGGACAGAACTCATCCTTTTGTCTTGAAGCTCTCTGGGGGTGGGGGCCTTATGGCCCAGTCGCCTCTTAGAGGCCCCAGTTCTCAACACGGATGCATCTGGGGATTCAGTTGCCACTGCATGAGCCCTGGGGACAGGTTCGAGTCATAGAAGTGATCTTGGGAGGAAAAGGCAAGAGGGTAAGGGACGTCTGCCACCATGATGGAGAAAGTTACAATGTCAGCCACTATGTGGCCATAAGAAAGACCCATGCAGCCAGGAATGCCACTGGGTGGCAGGAAAAGAGCAGGTGCCCGGGGCGTCATGTTTTTTTTTTTTTTAGTTTTAATTAGTTGTTGATGGACCTTTATTTTTATTTATTTATTTACATGCAGTGCTGAGGCTTGAACCCAGGGCCTCACACATGCTAGGCAAGTGCTCTACCACTGAGCCCCAGCCCCAGCCCCAGCCCACCCAGGGCTTCACATTTAGTCCCATGGTATCTCTTAACTGGGATCATGGGCTTCCAGGCATTTGTCATTATTTGTGTGCTTTTCATGAATAATTCAATAACAAAATAAGTTCCTTCTACCTCCACTATTGTCTGAACGCTAAACCCAAGCTCCTTGCCCCAGCTTATAAAACCCCTAGGGAACAGCCCACCCATCAACCTCTGCAGCCTCCCTTCTTGTCTCCAGGCCCTGCACTACCTGTGCCTGTCAGGTCAGGTGAGGTGGCAGCGACCAAAGGAGGCCAATTTAAAAAGGCCGCGGAAGGAGGCTTTATTGAGATATCACTCCCAGGTGGAACTCTGACCTACAGAGTGGACAGGGGAAGGGTCTGAGGAGAAACTGCGTGGAAGGAAGCTCAACCAGACTGCACTTTTATGGGGCTTACAGCAGGAAGGGAAGGGCTTGGGACAGGAAAAGGTGTTTTTAGGGTCCCTTGTCCCGTTGGAGTTGGTCAGGGGAGTTGGCTGAACTCCAGGATTGGCCAGGGGGTCCTGCTGATTGACAGGTGTTAGGAGATCTCGTGATTGACAGGTGTTTCCACTGGCGCCTGATTGATGTTCCTTTGGGGGGGTGGCTGCTTTGTTCTGGCAGCCACCGACCTAACAGAAGTGTCTCCCATCTGGTCTTTCAGGCTAAGTCCGTGCCTGTCCGATGTTTCTAAGGCAGTGGAGCAACAGGGTCAGTCTTGACTTTTTTGAGAGAGTCCTCTGAGAACCTGAGCAAAGAGGGACAGCATGGAAGTGTACCCAGCCAAGAGCACATCCTTGCATCCACAACCATGGCCTTTTGCCTCCGTCCACCAGTAGCCACGTGACAGCTGTGTCTCACCTCAAGCCCTGGAGGAGCAGAATGGGGACAAGGGCACAGCTGTCTTGAGCCCAAGGTTGCCCACCTGGGGACCCCTCCCTAGGATGTCCTGAAGGGCCTGGGGGCTCCCAAAGGTCATTCGTTTTGCCCTCCATCATTCTCAAAGACCTTCAGAACAGGGGAAGCTGGGAGAAACCTTAGGGAAACTGAGGCCTCACAAGGGGAGGAGATGGTGGACACAGTGGCTACACCTGTAATCCCAGTGACTCAGGGGGCTGAGGTAGGAGGATTGCAAGCTCAAGGTCAGCCTTGGCAATGTGGCGAGACCTGTCTCAAAATTTAAAAAGGGGCTGAGGATGTGGCTCAATGGTAGAATGCTCCTGGGTTCAATCTCCAGGACCAAAAAAATTAAAATAAATGAGCGAGAACTTGTTGAAAGCTGAGGTGGGCAAAAGCAGGGCTCAGATTCTGAGCCTAGTGCTCTCTATAACCCCACCCCTGGCCATAGACAGAGTTTCTTCAAACTTAGTGGATGCCATGGATCCCTTGAGAGAGTTCCTATGGTCTGCAGGGTCCCAGTGTACTGAGGTGGGGCAGGGCTGCTGCTGTCAGCAGCCACCATACACAGATGGCAGCCTGGGGCACATGGATGCCTGTCTTCCCCAGGTTGGCCTGGGTCACCTTCTCTCTGGTCTGGGAGCCTTGTCTGCCTCCCAGGGCACAGTGCTACAGGAGAAGCCCATGTGTGCCCTGTGTATGTTCATATGTGTAGGAGAATGGACAGGCATGTGCTGTGGTAGGGGTCTGCTTGGGTCTGTTCAGAGGAGACTCTGGCCCAGGCAGGCCCTCTAGTCTTTTCCTAATTTCTTGGGGTGACACAGAGGAGCCAGGGCAGGGCTGTCTGTGTGCTCAGTTTTGCCCTGTAGGCTGGATCTCTCTCCCCATAGCAGAGGCAGGAGAAAGGGTTGGGATGAAGATAATAACTTTCTCCTTGTATGAGAAGGTGCTGGGATGCTCTAGTGAGGACCTGTCAGCATCCCTGCATGGGCTGTGGGTCTGTGGTTCTCAATGTCTGTAAAATGGCCAGTTGTGGTGGCACATGCCTGAAATCCCAGGCAATCAAGATGATCCCGTGTTTGTGGCCAGCCTGAGTAATTTAACCTGCCTTCTCAAAATAGAAAGTAAAAAGGGCTGGGGATGTAGGTCAGTGGTAGAATGCCCAGGTTCCAAATCCCCAGTTAAAAAAAATTGTTTAAAAAATTGTGTTAATAAAAAAAAGATGGGGCTGGGTTGTGGCTCAGTGGTAGAGTGCTCGCCCCGCAGGTATGAGACCCTGGGTTCGATCCTCAGCACCACATAAAAATAAATTAACAAAATAAAGATATTGTGCCCATGTATAACTAAAAAATTAAAAAATAAAGGTCCAGAATTCCTAACTACTGGGGTGTGAAGGCATGAATCAGTGCTTTTGGGACCCCAGGACCTCAGAACTCTAGGCTCCTGAGCCTCCAAATCTATTACCCCAAATCCCAGGCCCATTGTGGGAAGGCTGGGGGGCCAGGGCCCAATTCACAAGCGTCTGAGGAACAGCAAGGGAAACACCTGTCTTCCCTTCTGGCTCTCCTTGCAGGCTACCTCTCTCTCTCTCTGAGCAGGGAATTCTTGGCGGTTGGTGGTTGTGATAAAGTGAAATCAAGTGTGTTTAGACAGGGAGGGCAGACGCAGGTGCCACACACATCTCCCTCCATCCACCCATCCACACCCTCGGTCCGACCCTTCCCTGAGAGATGAGCCTGGAGCTCGCCGTGCTACGACTCCCACGATGACGGGCAGCACGCGATGGGAATCCTTGGGGCACAGCTTCTACCCCAGGCCCACACCGTAGGGGGTTTTCCCAAGGTCGGCGAGGGTCAGGTCAAAGGAGTCTTGGAACTTGACTCGCGGAGCCACGAGGAGAGCCTCACACGGAAGGCGCCGGGGTGCCTACCAGCGTCTCGACCCTGGCTTTGCCCCGTGGGCGCGGCTCCAGGTGCCCAGCCGGGCGCGGGCGGTCCCTCGGGGACAACCGGGTTCCTGAGCCCCGCCCCCGGCCCCGCCCCCCGCGCCCTCAAGTTTCTCCGAAGTTTCCCTCAGATCAGGCTGTGCGCCCCGCCCTCCGGCCCGTGACGCAACAATGGTGCAGCGCGGCAGCCAATGGGCGGCGGCGGGGACTCGCGGCGCGGGCCAATGGCGGCGGCGGGCAGTCCCGCGGTCCTGCCGGCCCGGGCCGCACTGCGCCGCCCGCTGCCCGCCCGTCACCGGCGCCGGTACCGCCGCCCAGCTACCCGACCCAGAGCTCGGCTGCGGCGGGCGCGGGCGCGGGCGGCGGCGGCTCCCCCCTGCGGTCCGTGCTGGGACCTCCGCCTGCCTGCCGCACGGGGACGGCGCGCGCTCCAGCCCGCAGCAGGGACCGGGACGCTCGGCCCACCGTCCCTCGCGGTGAGTCCCCCCGCGCCCGCGGCTAGCAACCCGGGCGGCGGTCCCCGCCCTTCCCGGCACGCCACGGTGAGACCCTCACCGCGCCCGCCACCGGCCGGCAGACACCGGGCTCGTGGGGGTGACCCGCTGCGGCCGAGGTCGGGTCGTGCCCGCTGGGAAGGGCGGGGAGGAGCTGGCGGGTGGCCCGGCTCGCGGCGCTGTCCTGGGGCCCAACCCCGTCGCGGAGCCGAGGCGGTGACTCTGCCCAGTGACGTGGGGCGGCCGAACTTTACGTAACGCGCCCGGCGCCCCACGCGTGCCCACTTATTGCACCTGGGACACAGAGGCCCTGACTCCAGGAGGGCGCATGGCCACAGCCCAGCCCGCCGTGTCCACCTCTGTAGCCCAGTTGCTGAGAGGGGTCCACCCAGTGTGTGTGGATGTGGCCTGACTGCTGCCCCAGGGCCCTCCTGACCGAAGGCTTACCCTTGCCCAAAGACACCAGAGTGGTGGGGCCGGGGGCGGGGCTCAGATAGGGGCTGGGGCCTTGAAGGCAGGGTCAGAGTTCAGGCTGGGGTCCTCACCACGTGGGAATGAGCCCAAATCGGAACGCAGGAGACCTGGGTTCTGGTCCTGCTTCCACCACGACTTGGTGACTGACCTTGGATAAGCTTGTCCCCTGCTGGTAAATGGGTGGCAGTACCAGCATCCTGTGTGAAGATCAAGAAAGGCGTCGTCGGCGCACTGGAGGGGAGGGACTGCAGACTGAAGTGCAGCCTCTAGGTTGACTTCACCCTTTGCCTCCTCCCCGGGGCACTGACCCAGAGGAGATGTAGGGTCGGAGCCACTCCCCCACTCGCCCTGCTGGGGCTCACAGCCAGCCACAACCGGCCACAATCCACTCCCTCTCCTACAGATGAGGAAGCTGAGGTTTCTTGAGGGAAGGTGAAATACAATCACGGAACCTGGTGATCGTGTGTCAGGAACCAGGTAGGTCTGATCAGTCTGGGAAGAGGCTCAGGGGGCCTGACAGTGGTAAGGGGTCAAAGCAGAGGTGGGGTTGGAGTCGTCGGGGAGTTAGGGGCGGAAAATGGATTTGGCTCAGGTTGAGATATGGGCCTGAGTTTTCCTGTCAGCTACCTGGCTTCTGATTGGGGTTGATGGACCTGGCAAAGGTGGGAACAGACGCTCCCCCCCACCCCCCACCCCCGTTTCCAGGCTGGAGAGAGGTGGGGAGACTTTGAAGGCCTGACCAGGTTAGGGTTTCTCTAGCGGGTGCCAGAGAGCAAGACAACTTCAGGGAGGGAGATCAGGTGCTGCCAGATCAAGAAAGCAGGCTGTGGCTCTGGGCCTAGGAGAGACTATAGGTGGGGGCAATGACTGCAGGGGCCAGGCGGAGGCAGGAGGCAGGTAGGAGAGTCCCAGACAGAAAGCTCAAGGCTCCAGTGGGGCTGTGGGGGTAGATGGGACAACCCAGGTCAGAGGGTCGTGATGAAGCCGGAGCCCTCTCCTCACTGCACTCCTTTGCCCGCAGGTTGGTCTGTCCTGGGGCCCATGCCTTGAGGCTGCCAGCATGCCTTGGGACGCAAGGCCTGGGGGCGGTGCAGACGGTGGCCCTGAGGGTGCCAGCGCAGCCCGATCTCGGGCACAGAAACAATGCCGGAAGTCGTCTTTTGCCTTCTACCAGGCGGTGCGCGACCTGCTTCCGGTGTGGCTCCTGGAGGACATGCGCGCCAGCGAGGCCTTCCACTGGGATGAGTGCGGGCGCGCCGCGGCCTACTCGCCCTCCGAGGCGCTGCTCTACGCGCTGGTGCACGACCACCAGGCCTACGCACACTACCTGCTGGCCACTTTCCCGCGGCGCGCACTTGCGCCACCCAGCGCGGGCTTCCGCTGCTGTGCGGCGCCTGGGCCTCACGTGCCGCTGGCTGTGCGCTACAACCGCGTGGGCATCCTGCGCCGCATCCTGCGCACTGTGCGCGACTTCCCAGCTGAGGAGCGCGCCCGCCTGCTGGACCGACGTGGCTGTAGCCGCGTGGAGGGTGGTGGCACTTCGCTGCACGTGGCCTGTGAGCTGGCGCGCCCAGAGTGCCTCTTCCTGCTTCTGGGCCACGGAGCCTCGCCTGGCCTCCGTGATGGTGGTGGCCTCACACCACTGGAGCTGCTGCTGCAACAGTTGGGTCGTGATGCAGGCTCGGTCCCTGCCGCTGGGGCTGCCTCTTCCGCCACTGCCGCCAACACTGTGTCTGGGGAGCCACGCCAGCGCCGCCTGCTACTGCTTGACCTACTGGCGCTGTACACCCCTGCTGGTGCCGGAGGCCCAGCCCGCCGGGAGCTGCTGGGTGACCGACCGCGCTGGCAGCGGCTTCTGGGTGAGGACAAGTTCCAGTGGCTGGCAGGCCTGGCCCCGCCATCTCTCTTTGCACGTGCCATGCAGGTGCTGGTCACCGCCATCTCTCCTGGCCGCTTCCCTGAGGCCCTGGATGAGCTGCCGCTGCCGCCCTTCCTGCAGCCCTTGGACCTCACTGGCAAGGGCTAGACCCAGGGGGTGTGGGATTTGGGGACAGAACTGTTTTTCGGAGCATTGTACCTGCACTTTACATATACTGATCTCTGTACAGGAGAATCTGCTTCATCTGTCACATGTCTTGGGGCAAGGCTCCCAGGTTTCCTGGGTGCAGCTGGACCCAGCTCCCCATGTTCCTGCCCAAGTAGGGCTCCGGTCATATACTCCCCTCATTGCCTAGCTCTGCAAAGGGGTGAGGACCAGCCTCCCACTCAGATCTGGAGCTGGGAGTGTCCCAAAGAGGGTGGCTGCTGAGCTGAGCAGGAATTGAGCAGGCACAGGGGGAGGGGACTGACTTGTGCAAGCAGGGGGACGGAATGTGCAGAGGCCTGGAGGCCAAGAGGACAGGCCCAGTGGGGAGTTATGAGAGGAGGCTCTCGTAGTAAACTCTCTGGTGGGGCCTGGACCTGATCCTGCAGTTGAGGGGGGACAAGCAGGACTGGGCAGTCTGCTGTGCCAGGAGCTTGGCAGAGGCCTGACCCAGGCTGTGCCTTCCTGTATCCCCACCCTACTCTAGCCATGAGCCCCTTGGGTGTCACTGGCTTCCTGTATCTCCCACTGATAGCTGGCCCACCCAGGCCTGGCTCTGACTCTGTCACCACCTTTTGCTGTTTGCCCACAACTGGCAGGCAGTTTCCTGGGGCTCCTGCTTCTTAGCTCAGCCATTGTACCTGGCCTGGGGCCCCCAGCTTCTTATCCCTCCTGGGGTTAGGTGTCTTTTCCTCTTGGCCCAGGGATGACTCCCTGGCCCACTCACAGTGGGCATTAGATGGTGTCCATGATGATGGAGGGTGGGTGTGTCACCCTAGGGGCAGGCTTCTTGCCCGTGACTGGAGAGCTGATTTCTCCAAGAAGATTTGTTACCGTGTGAGTGTGCTGCCATCCTGCAGGATGAGGGGACTGACTGAGAAGATGTACCACTCCTGAGGAGCCTCAGGAACAGGCAGGGTGGCCAGGCTGCCTGGCTGGGGAATCCTGCTGGGTCTGCATGGGCTGGAGGGCTGTGATGTCCTGCCAGGGCACCTGCTGCCTGCCCTGCACCCAGTGTTCCTGAGGGGAGCCTGCCTGCCAGGTGGCAGAGTCTAGGGTCAGGGCTTCAGACGGAGGGCAGGAAGGCCCGGACAACAGATCTTGCCTGGGGATCTAGACCCAATACCCACTTTCAGGGTGACCTTGGACAAAACCTCTGCCCTGGGCCCTGGTTTTCTCGTCTGTCTTTAAGGGATCTTGGACCATCTCAGCTTATTGCTAACCCTGAAGAGGATGTTCCCCCATTGTGCAGGAGTGTGGGGTGGGTGGTGTACTGTCCTAGTGGGAATGGAGAGGGAAAGATGAAGAGGGCACACGACCTTCTGAGCCCAGATCCAGACTGGAGAGGGTCTTCTCCCCTCCTGTTGTGCCCTGGACCAGCTAAACAGCCTCTTTGAACCTCTGCACTTAGTGGATACTAGCTGCCCAGCCCCAGGCCTAGGGCATCAGGCTCCCTGGTTCTCACAATAAGGATGCCATTGCAGAGGACTTTCACTTTCTTCCTTTGAAGGACAGCAGCAGTAGACTGCAGGACTGCTGGGGTGGGGCCTGTCAGGCTTTTGGGAGCCTGTCAGCCCAGCCATTCTGTCTAGAAAGCTGGACAGCTATTGGGTATAGACTTCACATCTCTCCTGTCTGGTGCTGTCCTCTGGGTCAGTCTGTCCAGGGCTAGATGTCCCTGTACCTCCCCTCCTTTAGTGACAACCTTTGGACCCCTGGCCTAGGGGAGGGTCCCTCTATAGAACCCATTGGCACAACCAGGAGGAGGCAGGTATGGGATCCTGCCATCTGGAGGAATTATGGGCAGGAAACCCCAGCTGCAGGAAGGTGCAGGGCAGGGTCTAGGGCTCCGGGGGGTGGTTTGTTTCAGGTACTCTGTGGGGTAACAGTAGTTGTGGGACAGCCATATCATTGCTGAGTGACTGGTTGACCCCTGTGCCCACATGGGCAAGTGGGTACAGGCAAGCGTTCACTGATTGGGGTGAGTGAGGCAAGGGCACAGGGAGTCACAGAAGGCCACAGACCAGAGTGGAGCCTGACCCCGGCACAGCTCAGCAGCCGGCCTGGCCCAGCCCTCCACCCTGCGGTGGAGCAGAGAACTTCACGTGGTGCTGGCAGATAAGGTTATCTGGTGCCTGCTGCTGAGAGAGCGAAGGGGGCCCCAGAGTTTGGCTTGCCACACCCAGGAAGGGCTGTGAGGACCCTGGTGCATCTGTCATTGTTGTCATTTCTGGCAGTGAGCTTGCAGGACTCGGGGCAGACCCAGAGGATTGGAGGGAGTCAGAGCCAGCCAGGCCCAGGCCCAGGCCCTTGGCATATGGCAGCTCTGCTCTTGGTCCGTGGCAGGTGACTGACAAGCCTCATTCTCTGTGATGAAGCACATTAGTTTGTTGGTTTATTTCTTAAATGTCACTACTCTCTCCCCCTGTGTATGACCAAGTGCTCAGCAGTGTTCCAAGAGCCCTGAACCCAGTTCATTAAGAGTTCAGGGACCAAGCCAGGGGCAGTGACACATGCCTTAATCTCAGCATCTTGGGAGGCTAAGGAAGGATGGAAAGTTGTAGGCTGGTCTGGCCAACTTGGTGAGTCCCTGTCTCAAAAATAAGAACTGGGAATGAAGCTCAGTGGTTGAGTGCCCCAGAATTCAATCCCCAATAATACAAAAACAGAACTGTGTATTAAAGGTACTAGCCCTTTGACACATACTTGGTGCATGTTTTTTTTTTGAAGGTGGTATGGTTATTTTGGCTGTACAAAAGTTTTAACTTTTATGTAGACAGACTTATCATGTTTATGACTTATGGGATTTTGTTTGTTTTTTGTTTTTGTGGTGATGGAGTTTGAACTCAAGGGGTTCTCTAAAGCGCCTGCCACACCCAAGGTAAAGCTACATCCCCCATTCTTTACTTTTTTTTTTTTGGTACTGGAGATCGAACCCAGGGGTGTTTAACCACTGAGCCACATCCCCAGCTCCTTTTTGTATTTTATTTGGAGAAGGGTCTCACTGAGTTACTTACCGCCTCGCTAAGTTGCTGAGGCTGGTCTTGAACTCATGTTCCTCCTGCCTCAGCCTTCCAAGCCATTTGGATTATAGGAGTGGGCCACTCCAGGGATCCTCCTGCCTCAGCCTCCCAAGCCACTGGGATTACAGGAGCGGGTCACTCTACTCCCGGCATTCCAGTTCTTTACTTTTTTTTAAAGATGTTGATGGACCTTTATTTTATTCATTTATTTATATGCGGTGCTGAGAATCAAATCCAGTGCCTCACACGTACAAGGCAAGTGCTCTACCACAGAGCCACAATCCCAGCCCCGGTTCTTTATGAGACAGGGTTTTGCTCAATTGTGCAGGCTGGCTTTGAATTTATAGTACTCCTGCCTTAGCTTCCCGAGTCACTGGAATTATAAGTGTGTATGGCTACACTTGGCTACAATTTATTTATCATTTTGTACTGAGGGTTTAACCCAGGGGCACTTTACAACTGAGCTATATTCCCAACCCTTGTGTTTCTTTTCTTTTTTTTTTTTTTTTTTAATTTTGAGATAGGGCATCATTAAGTTGCTAAGGGCCTTGCTAAATTGCTGAAGCTGCCCTCAAACTTGTGATCCTCCAGAGCAGCTGGGATTACAGGCACGTGCCAACTGTAAGTACGATTTTAAAGAAGTCTTTGGTGGTTTTTTTTATATTTGACTCAACTAGCATTGATACAGTAAAGGGTTAATGTTAGCAGCCAGGTGCAGTGGCATATGCCTGTAATCCCAGCTGCTTGCTTCAGCAAGCTAAGCAACTCAGTAAGACCCTGTTTCTAAAAAAATATACAATAGGGCTGGGATGTGGTCGAGTGTCCTTGTTCACTCCCTCCCCACAAGAAAAAGTTGATGTTAGAGATAGCTGAATTTTTTTTTTTTTTTTTTTTGAGAGAGAATTTTTTAATAGATTTCGGTGGACACAACATCTTTATTTTTGTGGTGCTCGAATGCCAGGCAACTGCGCTACTGCTTGAGCCACATCCCCAGCCCCTGAATTTTTTTGAAAATATTTTTTAATATTTTTTTAGTTGTCAATGGACCTTTATTTTATTTATTTATATGTGGTGCTGAGAATTGAGCCCAGGGCTTCACGCATGCTAGGCACGTGCTGACCACTGGGCCACAACCACAGCCCAGAGATAGCTGAATTTTTAAAATGTAAATTTATTTATTTTTGGAATAAAATATTTACATGGCTCAAAATTCAAATGATACAAAAGGTATATGCTTACAAGCAACCACTGTACCAATTTCTTGTCCCCATATAGAACCTGTTTCTTCCCCAGCTTTCTCCCCTGGAATTGGGAAAAGCCGAAAGTCAGCCAGAAGGTTGGAGAGTGAGCACCATTCCACAATGCTGTCACCTTCCTCCCTCTTCTCATCTCCTTTTTAAAACCGTCGCACCCACACAGGGGATTTCACTGACACAGTGAGGAGGGCCGCTCGCCAGCACGCACCACACTTCGCCGGGCCTGCGCTCAGGTGGCCTGGCCCTCCCCAACACAGGCTGCTTTCAGAACTTCCCTATGAGGAATGGGTGTTGGATGTCTTGGTGTTCTTGAGTGCAGGTTTCCAGAAGTGGAGTTCATGGTGACACGTTTGGGTCCTTGCCCGGTGGTACCACGCCTGACTTTGGCAGTGTTTTTTTTGGGGGGGAGGTACTGCGGATTGAACTCAGGGGCACTGACCACTGAGCCCCATCCCCAGCCCTATTTTGTATTTGATTTAGAGACAGGGTCTCACTGAGTTGCTTAGTGCCTCGCTTTTGCTGAGGCTGGCTTTGAATTCACAATCCTCTTGCCTCAGCCTCCTGAGCCGCTGGGATTACAGGCGAATGCCACTGAGCCCAGCTTTGGGAGTGCGTTCAACACGTGCTCTTCCATCTGCTTGTGTCTGATGCGTCTGTCCCATGGGTTTGGACAAGGCCTTTGGTAGACACTCCACCTCAGGATCTTACTTGTCATTGTGTCCCTCTTTGATTTTTGTTTGTTGTGGTGCTGGGGATTGAACCCAGGGGTGTTTTACCACTGAGCCACATCCCTGGCCCTTTTTCACATTCTGAGACGGGGTCTAAGTTGCTTAGGGCTTTGCCAAGTTGTTGAGGTTAAGCCTCAAACTGCGATGCCCCTGCCCCGGTCTCCTGAGTTGCTGGGATTACAGGGGTGGACCACCACACCTGGCTCCCCGTTAACTTACGAGAGGTGTGTAGGTTGGCTGGCTCCACATCATGTTTGGTCTCCTGTTCTGGGTTTGTGCTCTGAGGATTGAACGCAGGGTCTCATCCATGTCAGGCAGATGCTGTATCACTGAGCCACATCTCCAGTCCTGTGCAGGATTTTTGATTTAGACTTTGCATTTTGAAGAAATCAAATCTGTACATGGACTTTCTTTCGTGGCCTTGTCATGATTTCTATTCAGAAGCCATTCAGAAGACAGAGACTTCCTCCATTTCTTTCTTCCACTTACTATTATTTTGCCAGAATTAAGCAGTGGCCAACATCAGCTGTGAACCCCCCTGCCCGCATCTGCGGCACCTCCATCTTGCATCTCCGAGGATCTGGACTGCATGGTGCTGTGGGCCCTTTGACAGCCTGTGCCATACTTGACATGCCAGCCTTCCTGGGGCTCTGGTCACCGCTCTGCAGTTCTCACCTATTTGTGAGGTGGCCTCAATCACCTGAGCTCCCTACACGAAGGTGAGCATGTTAACGGGATCCCGAGTCTCACAGGGCTAATAGAGGCTGCGAGGCTGTGAGCTCCTAGCAGCACACCTGGCCATCATGGGGCCGTGTGGGCACTTTGGTTATGTGGAGGAAACTTACTGAAAATGAGCTGTACCTGCAAATTTCTCTGAGGAGAAATTTCATGTTTGGTTTCCTGTTCTGGAGCATGAAACAAGTCTCCTTTTTTTTTTTTTTTTTTCCTTAAATATTTATTTTTTTAGTTGTAGTTGGACACAATACCTTTATTTTATTTTATTTATTTTTATGGGGTGCTGAGGATCGAATCCAGGGCCTTGCACGTGCTAGGCAAGTGTTCTACCACTGACCCACAACCCCAGCCTCTACAAGTCTCCTTTTAACTCAAGTTTTCTCTGATGTTTCTAAAGCCTGGCTGTTTCTTGACACCAGTCTGACATTTCTTGTTCAGGTGGCTTCCTGGAATCTTGGATGTGGTCTTTTTTCAGATGTTAGTTCCTAGTAGGGCAGGGTCACGGAAACCCCACAACCTGCCCCTGGCTCCAAGAGGGGAATCCCTGTGCCCCACCACACTTTAGGGCCATCCTTCCCAGGCCACCTTGGGTGCATCCTGCTCTGGAGCAGCCATCACAGTGACACCTCCTGGTGCACATTTCAACACCCACCAGGTCACGAGGCCAGGAGGCAGCACCCTCCTGCCAGTGAGGCTGGGCTGGGGCGCCTCCCAGCACATCCCTGGGAAATACCTAAGCGCACCTTCTCCCGGCTCAAGCATCAGACCTGACCAGGTTTGGAAAAAGTCTAGTTTATTGCACGATCTCAAAGCACAACTAAAATTAAAACCAGAAATAAAACTGTACAAAGCACAGAAGCTAAAATTAGTCTAAAAGTATCAATTAGACTTGGGTTTAATTGCACTAAGGTCCCACGGGCTTAGGAGGGCGCTGCCATCCGGGCGGAGCCGGCAAGGCACAACAGATGCAGAAGAGGAGCGGCCCACCTGGGGGTGCCTCCACAGTCACCAAACTCTTACAAAAGGGCTCTATAAAAGTGAAGTGGGTTTCAGCATCTCCTGCTGAGATTTGAAAAGCCTCCCTCTCCATGGCTGCCGGCGGGTCCTTCCCAAGGCCTGTGGGGGCTCCCCAGCCTGGGCAAGGTGGGGTAGAAGCAGCCAGCCGAGAGTCCAGCTGGGAGCTGCCAGGGGTGGGCTCAGGGTGGACACGTGGTGGAGCAGCCTCATCCTGAAACTCAGATGCCTGTGGACCACAAAGGCCACCAGGAGGAGGCCACAGCAACTCTCTACAGCAGGCACTGTATCACCTACCCGGGCACCAGGCCAGGCTGCCAGTCAAGGACATTCTGGGGATGGCCATTGCTCTGAAGCCCCAGCCAAGACAGGACAGGCTCAGGCTAACCCTCTGGAAGGAACAGAAGGCCCTCCCTTGTCTCCAGAAATACACTTCTCTTCTAAATTTGTAAGATTTGATTTCAAATGAGGTATCTTATGCAGGTTTGTAATATAACAAAAAAGGCAATAACTAGGAGATCTGTCCTCCGAGGACATATCTGGCTTTGTGACATCCACCAGCAGCATTTGACAGCACTCCAAGGACATTTCTAAGCTAGCTACCACAGCTCAGCTCCCCTGCGTCTGACCAGGGTACTCCTGGGCCAGGCCGCCTGAGACATAGCCTGACGCTCACTAGCTGGCCCCCAGCAGCCCTCACTGTCTGATGAGGCGCGTTTGCCACTGGCCATGCAGGCAGCAGTGAGGCGTGGTGTGCCCGTGTGTGTCTTCAGCCTGCACAGCCAGCGCCCTCTCCCCAACACGGACGGCCCCAAGTTCCTCCTGGAGCAGGCAGTGTGCAGTGGAACCTGCCTCTCAGGGAGGAAGTGGGGCCCTGTGAGGAAGAGGAAACCATCACCAGGCACGTCCAGAGGCTGGAGGGCACTGACCTGTAGCTGCGCTGAGCCCAGGACTACTCACGTGGACACAGTCCGGGTGCCCTGTTGCCTGTGCTGGCTACAGGTGTCCCTGGATCCTGGTTCAGACTTGCCCTGTTCCCCACGTTGTCTCCCATAAACAGGACCTGGAGTGTAGAGAATTTGACCTCAGCACAGGGAACTAGTGCATGCAATGGGGCCACAGCCATTGCACCTGCTTGGAGGTGACCTTGGCAAGAGGTCAGAGGTGCTGCTGCTACAGCAACAGCTCCGGGCACTCAGCTGAGGCGCTGGGTGCTGGAATGAGATGGAAATCAACATAGATGAAGGCAGGTGTGGGGCATCCACGAGAACAGACGTGTCTGGGCAGGGTTGATGAGGCATTGACAAGTGAGTGACTTGAAAATCAGCAGTGTCCACTGAAGAACCTTGGCATCCTCTCCTGAGTGGCTGCCCAGAGTTCCTTCAGATGACCTCCCATTCATCCTCCAGGTCCTCAGGGTGGGTGGTGGCCACCTGACTGTTCTTCTGGGTGCCATGTGAACGGCTGAATGTCTTAGTCAGCCGCTGGAGGAGGTAGCCCGGGGGGCCCACTGCCCACAGCTCATCGGACGCGGTCACTGCAAGACAAGAGGCAAGCAGAGACTGTTGTATCACAGGGCTGGGGTAAGGGCACAGGTGAGCTCAGGGACCTGGACAAGCCACTTCCCCAATTGTGCTTCATTCTCTCAACTTTAAAATGGGCGCACAGTACCCTGTGCTGGCCCAGAAGCCTGAGAGAGCCCACGTGTTCAGTCCCTCCTGAGTCGTCCCGCCCTCTGTCCTGGCTTTGGGAGTGCAGAGCCAGGTGGGAGCAGCCTCTTTGAGAGCCCCTCTGACATGACCCCGAGGATCCTGCCTGGGCACCTGCCTGTGAAACAGGTCGCATTTCCGGGAATTTTCTTCCAGTAGTCCCCAGCAGGGTTTTTGTCTGTGATGCCGTAGCGCCGGGCCAGGTCACCATCTGGACAGCGGGCCCACACGGTCCTTGTGCTCAGTGCCAGCTGGCAGGCCTGCAGCCCTGTGGGAAACCAGGCATCCTGCTCAGCACCTGAGCACGGGATGGGGCACCCCTCCCTGACCATGGCACTTTCCGGGTTCTGCCCTTGTCTACCAGTACTTCCTGCAGGACACAGTGCCCGCTCCACACTGGGCACCAAGGGAAAGGATGCCCACTGTGGGGCTAGCCAAGCCACGAACGCCTGAAGCCAAAGGTCAGAGGGTCTGGCTGTATGAAAGCTATCATGCTCCCAGAGCACCCGGAAGGCGGCCTGGTCTGCCAAGGAGGGAGTGCGTCTTTATTTCGGCGATGAGATTGAACTGTGGGTGCTCTAGCACTGAGTCGCATCCCCAGCCCTTATCATCTTTTATCCTGAGACAGAATCTTGCTAAATTGCTTAGACTGGTCTTGAACTTGCACTCCTCCTGCCTCAGCCTCCTGAGTAGATCACAGGCATGTGTTGTCATGCCTGGCTAATGGAGTATGGTGCAGATTCCTGTCTGTCACCTGCCCAATAGGACACCGGAGGCAAAACAGAACACTGAGTGGGGCAGCTGAGGCTGCCCTGCAGACAGCTGGGCAGCCCCACATGACAGCAGCCACAAACATGCCAGTTGACGACTATGGCCACGTGTGGGACACTGGGATGGTCTCATGGCTTCTTCCTACCAGGCACGTGCTCCCAGTCAGTCCCCACAGGCATCTCCTCGGTGATCCCGGTCCGGACATGCACGTTCCACCTGCTGTCGAGGGCCCACAGCATCTGGTCATTGGGACTGGAATGGATGCTGACCAAGGTGACCCCGGCTGGCTGGAAGCAGGAAGAGACTTTTCTCAGGGAAGGAGGGAGAAGGGTGACAAGAGAAAGATGGGAGGTGTGGGGAACTGAGGACACATGGATAATCACAGGCACGCGGCCTGATGTCAGGCTGGGCGGAGGTGAGCAAACCTCGGGAAGCAAGGTGGATGGGGACCGTGCTAGCCTGCTCTTGCAGCAGAGGCTCAAACCATCCTAGAATGCCAGAAGGACCTCCCTCTACAGCCTTCAGCTGGAGACAGAAGGGCAGAGGCCTTCAGGTTAGGGAGGGTGGAGCCATGTGAGAGGCACATGGTGGGGGGGTACTCTGGATGGCACCACCGGCAGCCCTGCTCATGGCAGCAGGCAGGAGGGGACCCCCGTCAGAGGCAGCTGGAGCCCTGGCAACCAGCAGAGTGGTTCCTCCTGCTCCAGCTGCCCTCTTGTCTCTGCCCTTGGCACACTGGAGTGAGGAGAGCCAGGCAGGAGCTGGATCCTGGGTGGATACGGGGACCCCTGCTCCTCAGGCAGCCTTGGCCCAAACCTTACATCTACTGGTCCACTTTTCATAGCACAGGAATACATCTCTTCGGTGGAGTATCCACCAGCCAGCCCCAGTATGACCCAGGGAGGCCAGCCTGGGTTGAACAAAGCCTCTGTGCTTGAGAGGGCAGAGCTCTGGAGGATCCAAGCCTCTGTCACTGGCAGTTCTGGTGAGCTGCCAAAGCTCTGAGGGACTGGCTATTCCCCACTGTTGATGCTTCCTTTCCTGGACTCTGTTGTCCCTGCTCTGCACTTCGCTCTCAGGGGCTGTTGTGAATATGGTTACACTACAAGCTACTGCCCGGCTCCATCCAGTGAGCTGTCATGACCCTGGTGGAGGGCTGGGGCTGGGGCTCAGGGGTAGAGCGCTCGCCTAGCACCCGTGAGACCCTGGGTTTCACCCTCAGCACCACATAAAAATAAATAAATAAAAGTATTGTGTCCATCTACAACTAAAAAAAAAATATTTAAAAAACAAAACAAAAAACACTGGTGGAGAGCTGGGGCTGGGGCTCAGTGGTAGCGCACTTGTCTGGCATGTGTGAGGCCCTGGGTTCGATTCTCAGCATATAATTAATTGCATATAAATAAGCAATTAATAAATAAATAAAGGTCTATCAACAGCTTAAAAAACTAAAAAAGCCCTGGTGGCTCCAGCTGCCAGACACTCTCAGGGCACCTCCAGGGCAGGGGCTCGCCTGCTCCTGTGCCCATCGAGGTGCACTCGTGCTCACCCTCTGGCTGCCCTCGTGGGGGTTCCCTGTTGAGTGAGTGAATGGGGGGGTACCAGGTCCCCTGCACCTCAGCTCCAGGGTTGGTTGGTCCCAACGGGGACCCAGGGGATTCAGACAGAATCTCAAGGCATGTCACCACTAGGAGCCTGTGTCAGCACTGGCCTTGCTTGCCTCTTCTTTCTCTGAATAACTCAGGTTTGGTGTCTCAGAGCCAGATGGGACTGAGGTTGCTGCATGGCTTGGCATCTTGCAGGCCACTCCTGACACACTCCCAGAACAGGAAGCTCACTGCCTCCTCTCCCACCCAGGTTGGCCTCTTATGATGAGCTCACACCAGTTCAGGTGGCTCCCTATCAGCCAGCTCCAGTATGTCACAGGGATGCCACCTCTTGGCTGAATGCCCATCAGCTCAGGTCACGTGTACACTATGACCATCCAAAAGAGTACGGAGGAAACAGATGTCCCTCGTAACAGTGGCACCAGCACAGGCTCCATGTGCAACCATGTCAAGGGGAGCTGAGGCTACTCCACGCGCTGTCTGGGTCTACAGACACCAGGCACTGGGACACCGCTGTGTGGGGGGCAGGAGTGGGGTGGGGGGCAGGAGTGGGGCACGGGGCAGGAGAGGCAAGGCCAACCTCAGATCCTGAGAGTGGGGAGAGAGTGAGTGGGTCGGGGGGGGCAGCTTCTTGCAGTGGCATTAGTGAGGAGGTGGCTTTAGGGTTGAGGCCTGGAGGACACAAGGCTGCTGTGGGTGGTGGGAAGGAGGGAAGGCTGAGGAGGACTGTGGTGCTTATGCTGTGGGTCCTTATTGCCCATGCTACCAAACCAGTCCCTGTGGGTCAGATGGGAGGTAGGCATACACCAGAGCAGCCCTGGACCCAGTCACCTTCAAAGGTCAACCCCCAGATGCACTGGCAAGGTCAAAGGAGAACTATATGCCACACATGTCACTGCTCTATCTTGGTGACAGAATGCCCCTGGACCATAGACAGAGCCACAGAGAACCCTGGCCTGCCCTGACTCCTGGCCCTAGGTGCTGGTTGGACCAGGATCTACTGTACAAGGGCCATTCTCTCAACTTTGTTCACTCTACAGTTTAGCCCTGGAGTCCAGAGATGCAGATTGGGGGAGCATTGTTCTACAATTCTACAAAGAGTGAAGGGGCTCCAGCAAAGGGAGGGGAGAGGCTGGCCACATGAGGATGCATTGCCAGCCCAACAGCACAGAGGCCTGCAGAAGTGCCCCTGAGCACCGCCTACATGCCTGGCCCATGCTGAACACCACCACCCCGGGGAAAGGAGAGCACGCCACGGCTTCACGATGTGCTGTGTGCTTGGGATAAAGCCAATCCACAGGTTTGAGGACAAACACTGAAAGCATCCTCGGCCCCTATGGACCTGGCACGACAGGCTGTGGGTGGCTATGAATTCTTCAGCCCCACGGAGAGACCAAATCTGAGGCCTGTTCCCTAAAACCTGGGCTGGGCCTTCTTTGACCAACAGGCCACAAGGGAAGCAGTACAGGTGGGCCATGCCTGGCTTGAGTAGCAGGCAGAGGTGGCCAGCTTTCAGCCTCAGCTGCCATGAGGCCTGAGGCTGAGGAGCCCGCTCTCTCTGCGTCCCAGGAAGCCACCTCCCCAGGGTCCCAGAACTGGAGCAGAGAGGAGCAGTTCCTGCTGGCTCTGCCCCTGTCCTGAGCCAGAGATGCAGATGGAGCATAACAGCCTGTTGGTGGAAGCCACTGACTTTTGGGTAGTGTATCATGGACAACTGGACAGAGGGAAGGGATGGCTGTGATGCAAGGGAGGGGAAGAACAGGAAAGAAGGAAGTGGGACTGTCTGCGGGAAGCACTGGAAGGACAGCAGGGGGTGGCAGGGAATGTCCCCTATAATCAGGCAGACCCAGGCCAGATGCCCCTTCTCTTTCTCTCCATCCCCTCTGAAAGGGCTCTGAAATAAGATGCCCCAGCCTCCCTCCCATGGCCTGCCCTCCTTCTCCTTGCCAGCCCTGCTAGGACACAGGGGACAGCATGCCTTGCTGCTGCAGTGCTCCTAGTCTCCCTGCCAACAGAACGCACAGAACTCCTGGCTTGGGGCGCCCCATGCTGAGGGCCTGTCTCTGTGGCCTACCGTGCCATCCTGGCACATGTGCCCTGCATATGCCCATGGTCACCTGGCAAGCTTCTACCCACGTTCATGACTCTACCACATCACCTTCCCAGCCTGCAGTGGGGACCCCCATGTCACCACAAGCTCCCTGAGGGCAGAGGCCATGTCTGTTCCCTCTATCCACTCAGTGACCAGCCCAGGGTTGATCTTGATGTTGAGGAGGAACTGAGGCTACCAGCAACCACCAATGCATGGCCAATGTCCAGGTGCCTCACTTTTTCTTGTGCAATAATTTAAAAAATGTGTATTTTAGCCAGTGCAGTGGTGCACACCTGTAATCCCAGCAGCTTGGGAGGCTAAGGCAGGAGGATTGCAAGTTCAAAGCCAGCCTCAGTAAAAGCAAGGCACTAAACAACTCAGTGAGACCCTGTCTCTTTTAAGTAAAAAACAAAATAGGGCTGGGGAGGTGGCTCAGTGGTCAAGTGCCCTGAGTTCAATCCTGGTATGGGGGTGGGAAAAAAAAGCTTATTTTGCTACAACTAAAAAAAAAGAAAGAAAAGGCAGATGATGGTTGTGCAGTTACCACCAGGGGTTCTTGGGACTAAGGGTTCTTGGGACTTCTATTGTTTCTTTCTATATGTTTTGCAGGACTGGGGACTACATCCAGGACACTCAACCACCGAGCTGTATCTCCTGCCTCCGCCTCCCAAATTGCTGGCTTTTTTTTTTCCCCTTAAAGATTCAAAGTCTTTATTTCTAGGATCTCCCATGTATAAACTGGACAGGCTCTAGGTGGCCACCTCCCCCGCTAAATACTGCAGTTTTTCCCAAAATATTGAGCCCTGTCCTACTGATCCTGTGTAGAAACCACATATGGAGATGCAGGGGTGCACATGTGGGGCATTTGCTGGTAGGGAAGCCATAAGTTCTGTGCCCTTCCTTACAAAGACCCCAGATCCCTGTTGGGTTGTTGTAAACAGAGGAACATTCTTCAGGCCCCTTGCTCCGAGCACACCCTTTTATTATTCCTTACAAATGCACATGAATCTATAATCATCTCAATCTCTTTTATAAATCGTGGTAAAATGCACACAATACAAATTCTGCTATTAGTGACATCAAGTACATTCACAAATTGCATAATCATCAATACTATCTGGTTTCAGAGCCCTTTTTTAATATTTATTTTTAGTTGTAGTTGAACACAATGCCTTTATTTTATTTTAAAATACTTATTTTTAAGTTGTAGGTGGTGCTGAGAATCAAACCCAGAGCCTTGTGCATGCTAGGCGAGCACTGTACCACTGAGCCACAACCCCAGCCCCAATACCTTTATTTATTTATTTCTATGTGGTGCTGAGGATTGAACCCAGGGCTAGGCAAGCACTCTACCACTGAGCCACAACCTCAGCCCCTTCAGAGTCTTTTCACTGTCCCAAAGGAGACAAAATTTCAATTAAAGAAAAAGCAAGCATGCTCAGCATGGTGGTATACACCTGTAATCCCAGTGACTCAGGCGGCTGGGCCAGGAGGATCTCAAGTTCCAGGCCAGCCTCAGCAACAAAGCAAGGTCTTAAGTAATTTAGCAAGACCCTGTCTCAAAATAAAAAATAAAAAGGGCTGGGGATATGACTCAGTGGTAAATGGTAAAGCACCTCTGGGATCAATCCCCAGTAGCAAAACAAACAAAAAAAGCAGCTAAAATTTTGCTTATTCATATTAAAAAACTCATAGAAATGCAAAAAAGGAATAAAGAACACAACTTACAAAATGGAGCAAACAAGGGGTTTAAGAACCGTGTCTAGTGTGGTAAGCTGAGAAAAGGGGGAGGAGGGAAAGTGGGAGAGGGTAGGACAGACACAGGCCTGGGCTTGTGTTTTTTAAGTATGCTTTAAAGATAGGTTACAGGGCGGGTGGGAGGGAGCCAGGTCCTCTTTCTGGGCATGCTGAATGATTTAATTATAGCCATCAACTACTTAGATGTTCACAGATCAAGGGGCTGCTGGTAGCTGAAAAGCTGCCTTTAAATAAGACCTTGTGGGGACACAGGAAGCTGCCCCATGCTCCCTAGCAGCAAGGCTGCAGGAGGGGTACCAGTTAGGAGCAAGCAGAGCAGACATCCCTTCTCCTGAGCCACCAAGGTCTAGGACATGACAGTGCTCTTTTCCATTATTCAGAGTCTTCAATTGGAACCTCTGTGATCTTGACTGGACGCAGAGTGAAGGGCCGAGTGTGCCCTTGACTCTCCAGAGCTGTGGAAAGGGCCCTGTTGCAGGTGCATGCAGCATCCTGGGCCACAGAAATGGTTCTCCGGTCTAGGAGTTTGTCTGAGTGTCAGGTGCTTCATTTGGACAAGGGGAGCCATGAGGAGATGGTCCACCCTGGACAGGGCCAGCCTGTCTGTGAGTCAGTGGACAGTATGTGGTGACCCAGCTCTAGCAGTGCAGGCAAACCTGGCACTCCCTGCCAGGAGAGGGGACTCTACCCACCACAGACACTGTCCAGAGGCTGCTGCTGCCCCTTTCTGTAGTAGGCACGGTGGCAAGGCATGATCGGATGTGGTCCCAGCCAGTGGCTCTCACTGGAGACCATTTCCCCTGGCATCTACTGGACCACAGGCACCACAGGCAGGGCTATGCTGCCTGGTCCAAGGCCTCACGTAGTCCTGGCCCCTCATGGTGTGTCAGCAGGATGGCTTCGGGCTCCTCCCTGGGGGGCTGCCTTGATCATGGGCACCAGCATGCATCTGCCTGCCTGCCAGCCCCAGTGGTTTCCAACAGGCTCCTTCCTAGGGCCAGTGATCCCCTGGGCCTGGGTATCTCCTGCTCCAAGAATGGGACCACCCTCTGCATTTCCACTGCTCCTACAGCTCAATGAATTAGCAACCAGAGGACAGCATGACTGAGACCCCAACAATACTTTGAAAAGGGAGGACAGTTAAATTAACTCTAGGCTGGAGAGAAAACGATCTCTTACTAACAGGCTGGCTCTTCTGTGATTTAGGGCTCACAAATATTGGGCCAAAAGGGACCCAGGTGACAGTGAAGGAGAGAACTGATAAAAAGGATGCTGAGAGGCGATGGGACCTGCCCTGGTCAGAGTGAGCCTGGAGCTCAAACGTGTGGGCTGGAGCCAGAGTTCTTTGAATTTCTAACAGGATAAATCTTTATCACGAGGTGCTTTAACACGTGAGTGTACACACACAGTAGCACAAAACACAATCCCCACAAACATGCATGCACACACAAACAGGCACACCCCTACACACATTTCCCCCAGCCAGAATGTGAGTTAACTCAGGTGGAACAAAGGAACCGGGGAGAAGTTCACAGCCAAAGGTTAAGTTTATCTAGATCACTTTGAGGACGCAGAGAAGTTCAGAGGCGTGTGGCAGCAGCACCAAGTCACTGGACAGCAAGCTTCCAAGCAGCAGCGTAAGCCACACTGGGAAGACCCTAGCTGGAAGGACCCCCAGTCCAGACAGCTATGCCTGGCAAGTGGTGGGTGGAGCCCCCTGGGCTGCCTTTTCTTTTCCCTGTAATGTTATCTCCCTCCCTCCCTCCCTTTCTTTTCTATCCTTTAATCCACTTACAATGTGTGGCCACAACCAGGAACAGTGGCACACCCCTGTTATCCCAGAGACTTGGGAGGCTGCGGCAGGAGGCCTGAAAGTGTGAGCCTCAGCAACTTAGTGAGACACTGTCTTAAAATAAAAAATAGAAAGGACTGGAGATGTGGCTCAGTGGTAAAGCACTCCTGGGTTCAATTCCCAGCACCCCCCTCAAAAAAAAGTGAAATACTGAACTTTATTTTCCTTTGGAGTTCAGGGTCTCACCCTGATGCTGTCACCTCAGGAGCCACTAAGGAGTGTAGGTTTGTGGGGTCCTTTGTTACTGGCATACTTTCTTTTATTTGGTCTTTTTAATTTTTTTTTTTAAGATTTATTTTTTAGTTGTAGTTGGACACAATACCTTTATTTTACTTATTTAGTTTTACGTGGTGCTGAGGATCAAACCCAGGACCTTGCACTTGCGCCTCTGCCGCTGAGCCCCAGCCCAGCCCCTTATTTGGTCTTTTTAGTCCTTCTGTGTTTTCCCTGTAACAGATCCTTTTCCTATTCCTCCTAGTTTGGATAAGCTTGAAAACCAGTTACCAATGTGAACAGCCTTGTATTAAGGTCAGTCAAAGTGTATGCCCAGACCTTCACATTTGGTCCTACATGTGACTCCAGAACCCAGCAAGAAAAGGCATCTGCTGACTGCAGGGAATGTGCTAGAGGACGACCCCCAGGCAGGCCTCCTGCTCAGCAGGGGCTGCAAAGCAATGGCCACCTCTATTCAGCTCCAGACACCACTGGGGTGATGTGCCACGTGGCAGATGCTGACAAATCCTAGCCTGAGACTCTGCTCCCTGTGTGCTCACCAGGCAGGCTTTGGCTGGCCTACCAGATAAGTGAAGCCCGAAGGGAAAGGTCCTGGAGGTGACTGATGAACTCAGCTTCTCTAAGGTCATAAGGTCAGCAAGGGACTCTGGTGTCAGTCCTTCCAGTTCTTGCAGCTTTTTTTTTTTTTTTTTGGTTTGTGATAGGGATGGAACTCAGGGCCTCATGCCTGCGAGGCACGCACTAACCACATTACCCCAGCCCACGTTCTGGCAGCTTCACTGGGGCACACACATGCCTCTCTGGGTCTTCATTTTACCCACTGGGTATGAGTCACTCAAGATTGATGAAGGAGCCACTGGTGCTCACCTGTCATCCCAGCCCCGCAGGAGGCTGAGGCAGGGAATCACAAGTTCCAGGGCAGCCTGGGCAACTAGATTAATCTAGTTTTAATCTCAAGATTAAAATTACAAAAGGCTGGGGTGCAGCTAGGTGGGGCAGAGTGCTTGAGAGGCCCTGGGTTCCATCCTTAGTGCTGGGGGGGGGGGGAAGCAAAAACAAAAGTGAGAGAGGAGGGGATTGCTGCAAGGAGGAGCACTCATGTCCTCTTCTAGGAACTGTCACCTTCCAGACCAGAGACGAGAGCCAGAGCCCAACATCCTGGAGGAGGCAGTGTTTCTTAGGATAGGTTGTTCTGCATGCTAAAAGCCCTCTGCCGCAGAGCTTAGCCCTTTTGTGCCTCACTCTTACAACCAAGGATCGACAACATCTAAAGAGAGTCAGTGTCTGCCATGAAAAAGACTAAGAAGAGACAAAGCAGGTGTGATGGGGGACAAGGAAATCAGGAGGGGAGAAGAAACTTTAAAAACTCCTCAGGTCCCACGTTCCTACAGGAATGCTCGGCCAGCAAGCGCCATATCACGTACAACCACAGAATGCAGCCTACCCACGATGAGTTAGACTCCGAGTCAAGTACACTCTCTGTCATTATCCCTAAAAAGAACAAAGAAACAAAACATCCTCAGACAAAAGAGAAGACTTTACAATCATGAAACAATAACAGGAACTGAAGTGTGATCATGGAAATGACCTGACAGAAGGCTGCAGGAGAGGCTGGGCTGTGGCTCAGTGGCAGAGCGCTTGCCTGGCATTGGGGAGGTACTGGGTTTGATCCTCGGCACCACATATAATAAAATAAAGGATCATTGACAACTTAAAAAAAAAAAAAAAGAAAGAAAAGCTATGGAGAGTGCAGGCAGTTTGGGAAGCCCACACCAGCAAGGAAGAATCCCAGTGAGAGCGAACCCAACAGAGGGGACAGAGGTGGGACAGACAGGCTGTGTGCAGGTGGGCCCAGCACACGGACAGAAACAGGCCCTCGCTAAGGCACACTAGGAACAAAGAGAGCTGGCAACTACAGAGAGCAAGAACAGGTCCAATACCAGGAATCAGGGGTCAGAACAGCACCAATCTTCTTGGTAGCAAGGGCTTGATGGGGAAGACTTTCAAAATTCTAATGGAAACTGACACCAACCAAACCGGTATAACTAGCCAGGTTGAGGGTGAAGGTCAATGAAAGTTACTTCCTGTGAGCCTCTCCTCTGGAACAAAGTGGAGGATACCCCCCCAAACAGAGGCACCCCCTTGATAAGAGACAGGGCTCCATCAAGAAGGAGGTGGGGCAGAGGGTGACCAGGCCAGATTGTAGCCTGCCGATGGGACCCAGGAGAGATTTCAGCAACAAAAAACAGACCACCTGGGGTGTCCAAATGCGTTGAGGCAGAGTACTGGGGCTGAAGGTGGAAGAGCAACAGAGAGGGTCATCAAGTCCAGGAAAGCAGACACGGCACAGGCAAGCAGCCATCAGTGCGGTTCATCCTTTCCTCCTATCACAGGGTGCAGGGGCAGGACTGGGGATGAGGGGTGTAAGAGCCTTATGTTCTCCTCTGCCAGTGGAGTCAACTAAAAACCCCGGGGGAAGGACAAAAAGGTGCCCCTGCAGCAGCTACCCAGAGCTACAAATGGAGAGCAGCTCTCCAGGGCAGGGAGCACAGCATACCCTGTAGAACCGCTGACAATGTAACTGTTGGACTCCGACTTCGACGACATGGCACCGAGCCACACGTATAGACAACTGGTCCAGTCACCAAGGGATGAGACCATGGAGACCACAGATACTGGAGCAGGACCCTGGGTGTTTCCTTCCTGGTTGTTCCCCCAGTCTGCTGCCTCCTCTTTGAGTCACTCATCATCACCACCATCTTCCTCTTCCCCCTCCTCCTCTTCTTTTTTTTGGGTTCCAGCCTTTTTTATTTTAAAATGGGGTCTTGCTAAGTTGCCCTGGCAGGCTTGAAATTATGATCCTCCCGCCTCAGCCTCTGGAGTAGCTGGGATCACAGGTGAGGGCCTCTGAGCTGGTTGCACTTGATTGTCGTGTACATCCTCATCTGTTTACCCATCCACCAATCCACAGTCCTTTTTAGGTGCACCTCAAAGCAGACTGCAGACATCAGCATCCTTCTCTCCCTAATTACTCCAACCCGGAAGTCATTAACCAGAGCCTGGTATTTGTTTAATATGTTTTCCTGAGATAAAATTAGCATTCAATAAATGTGTAACTCTCAGGCAGCCATTGCCTGAGCTTTCAGGAACTCCCTCTAGAAATGCCTCTTGCCCCTTGCCAATCATTTCCCTACTGGGTGACAATGGATCTGATTTCCACCAATTTGATACATTCTGTTTTGCTGTTCTAGAATTTCACTGTTTTGCTGTTTCTAGAATTTCAGAGGCGTTGAGTCTGAGTGCTGCAGGAGCCCGGAGACATGGCTTTTTTCTCTCAGGACAATGACTATGAGATACAACTGTGTTGTTGTATTTCTTTTTCTTTGGCTCATCTGTTTTTATTACCATCCCAGTCCCAACCCTAGTCCCTCCGTCACAGAACTGAAGATGGAAGGTCAGAGAGGCTAAGTCGAGGCCATGGACCAGGGCTGTCTGGCGCTACGGCCTGTGCTCCCTCCACGCCACAGTATCTCCCCTGCCACAGGGTTTGGGCCCAAAATGGCTGCTTGTTTGGGATCTGGTTTCCCATCCTCCTTCTCTGCCCTTCCTGCTTCTGGCTGTGACCTGACATACACATCTCCCAACAGGTGTTGGTGGACATTTTAGGGACATGCCTGCCCCCTTCTGCTTCCTAAGTGGAGAAGCCCCAGTCTTGCATTTCGGGCAGCCAGCCCTACAGCTGGGGGCTCCTGCTCAGCACACAGGTGTTGAGCCTCACTACTGGTCCAGCCTGACCCCCATACTGACCCGGCACTGCTCAAACACTGCTGTTCACTAGTAGGCCAGGCAGACCTCCCAAACCACAGGCTAGGCACCTCTGCATCATCTGAAATCTGTCATTAAGGAGAAAGCCAACAAGGATAGCGAGTGGCCAAGAGCTGGGCTCCTGCAGCACTCAGACTCAACGCCTCTGAGCTCCTAAGCCACCCATGCCTACTAGGGCAGCTGGTGCCCACCTCCAGCCAGCACCCAAGGCTGCCCGGTCTGGGATAGCAGCACAAACCACAGAGGCCCCCCTGATCGTACCACAGGCCACCCAGCCGAGCTGCATTGTCTGCACATTTCAAAGATTCAGCACCAACAGGGAAAGGCTCTGGCAGTTTTTTTGTTTTTGGTGTTGAGGAATGAACCCAAGGCCTCGTGCATGCCAGGCCAGTGTTCCACCACTAAGTTGTACTCCTAGCCCTTCCTTGGTTTTTTAAACTACTGTGGTTACAAGTTGAAATGGTAACTTTTTGGATATACTGGGTTAAATAAAATATATTACCAAACCTAATTTTGCCATCTCCTCTCCCACAGCACTGCTAGTCAGCAGAAGAGTCTTCGCTGTAGCTCCAGAACTCTGGTCCTCACTGTTCCAGTCCAATCCCCTGGGGACTTAACTAAAACAGGGTAACCTCTAGATGGCCACATCCAGGGGCCTTGCCCAGCCATGTCACAGGCAGGAGCACCGCATGGCCACACATGCCCCAGCCTCACAACCGGCTTCCCACTTTCCTCCTACCATCCGCCATGCACTCTGCTTCCTTTCCTGGGCCCAGGCCCAAAGCCCTGTGGCCCTTCAGGGTTCTCTGCGGGCCTCTGTTCTTCCTGGACCAGTGTGCCTGCTGGCACAGAGATCTGACCACACCTACCTTTCTGGACCTTCAGCCTGACTCTCATGAACATTGGTCCATCGGTGGACAACCCTGCCTAGAGGTTTGCAGGTGCCTGATCCAACCTGCTGACGCTCGGCTCACTGCTCTCCTGGAGCCCTCGTGCGTCCCTTCTCAGTTGGCTGGCATTGGCCCTGTCCCTGCAATTTCGCAAGTGTTTCTTCAGCTCTATGGCTCCTGCCCTTTCCATGTCCAGCAGATGTCTTCTCCAACGGCCACACAGGGGGTCCCCAGGAAACCCGTCACAGGCTCGAAGCTCCTTCCTTCCTTACAAACGGTGGGACCAGGCCATTCAGCCTGGCTTTGAGTTTCCAGTGTCCCTGAATGGGTATCAAGATGACAGTGCCAAGCCTCCTATTGGGTCACAGTGCCAAGCCTCCTATTGGGTGCCCCACCTGTTCCTGGGCCAGGGTATCTTCCAGGCCAAGACTGTGTCTCATGCTCCTTCTGCTTGGAACACACTCTGGCCTGCTGTCCTACCAATACAGCCCTTGGAAGGGCGTTCTGGCTACCTGTAGACCCTGGTGGCACTCTTGCCCCGGCCAGTTCCCTGGCACTCTACTCCCAGCTCCACAAACACATGGACCAGGAGTTCTTTAAATCTAGTCAATGGTTTATGTGTCTCCACTGTAGCCTCTATGTGTCCCCAGATGGGGCTGCTCTTGAGCCCCTGGCCCCAGCAATGTGGGCCTCCAGGATGAGGGTTGAGGACTGCTGGCACAACCAGGATCCTCACTTACAGAAAGAGGTGGCTAGTCGATTGTCTTCCAAGGTCTCCTGCTAGTGCTAAGATTCTCTGTGGAGGTGCAGGGGAGAGGGAAACCTGCAGGGATTCAGGGCTTTACGGCAAGAAGGTCAGAGGGATATGCTGGAGCAGAAAGGCTGCACACTGACCATAAAATCTGGGTCCTTTGCCAAGTGTGGTATAGGCCTGTGGTCCCAGCTACTGGAAAGGCTGAGGTGGGAGGAGCATGTGATCCTAGGAGTTCAAGGCCAGTCTGGCAACATGGTAAGATCCTATCTCGAACAAAAGAAAGGGCTGGGGATGTAGCTCAGTGACAGTGTCAATCCACATGGGAAACAGGTACCTCGGCCACAGTGGGCGAGAGCATGGCCACTGGGAGGAAGCGAGGCCTGCTCAGGGCACACGGGGGCTGTGAAGCAGTCTCCTCTTACATTGAGGCCCACAGGGCTGAGTGCTGTGAAAGACCCTCTGCCAACTACGCTGGTTACAAAGGTGCTGTGAACGTGAACAGGAGGTTCTCTAACTGAAACAGCAAGCTCTGCTCTCCAAGACGCTATGCACCACTAGAAATGCTCCCTCCAAACCCTTCCAAATGTTAGGCCTGCATCATTCGCTTTGAGTATGTTGTTGAAACTTCTCCCCAAAACCACCACCAGAGGGAGAGGTTTTGCCAGAGCACGGGAAACAAAAATAAAGAAGCCGCTGATGTAAAACATTCCTGTTGCTTCACTTCACGTGCCCTCTGGCATCTACTGACCTGCTCCCATCTCTGATTCAACTGCAGATGTGGCCTCCAGGGAGACAGAACAAGAGGAGACACAGAGGACCAAATGTGATGCCCTATTTATTTCCTAGCACTTGGCAGTATTCTGACTTTCGAATCCTTTGTGGTGCTGGGATGGCCCAGGGCCACTCCCAGGCTGAGCACGCTCTCTTTGGGGCCGCCCTCAGCCCTCAGCACCTGTCACTGAATCCTCGTCTCTCCTCTCTTCCCTGGACTCATTTTCTAGGGCCCTGTGCAGAAAGACTCCTTAGGCTTCATCCTGCAATATCATCTGTGAGGTCACTGAGCCTGAGCTGTGCCACCATGCCTTCTCTTATGGCATCTGCAGTGTCCTGGTGCAAGCCCTGAGCCTCAGAGCCAGAGGCGGGAACCAAGTCAGGGTGTCACATACTTGGGTCTGCATCCCAGCTCTGCCATCTGCTAGTGATGAAATCTCAGGCCATTTTCTGAGCCTCTTCTCTGAGTTGAGGTTTTCTCCTTCGTTGAGTGAGGTCAGGAACAGTCTCTAGCTTAAATGTCATGAGGACTGGGGGGTGATGTGCTTACAGTGCAACATCAACACCAGGTGAGCGTCCCTTATAGCCCTTGTACCTCTGGCCTCAGCAGGGTCCCATAGAGGATCATAGGGAACCTCAGCAGGGGCATCTACTGGTGGGCAGGCCTGGGCCCTAGGATGGGCCCAGCATCATGTTAGAGCTGTGACGCTGGACAGGTTGTTGAGTAACATGTTTCCTGCAAAGCAAGGAGAGCCACCCCTGGTTTTTCAACATTCTGGGGAAAAAGCAGGCTCAAGTGTTTAGAGAAGCACACAGTTAAGGCTTGTGCACAGATAAAGCCTAACATTTCCCCCCAGGAACCAATTTGAAAAGCCTCTTGTATCTGCAAATTCTACGGCAAAGTGAATTTCTTCAGAAGTATGCTAAAAGCTAACCAGAAAAGAAAGCATGCCTCTAGTTTCTAGTTTCTACTTGAAACAGTTAATGTTTAACAGCCTACCTACCAAGCATGACTTTGAGGTCCTTTCATGTAAATTTGCTCTACTTTGGTCATTTTCCTGGGCAAGCTGTAGATCACCACAGTTAGTACATCTCTCCAACTGAAGCTTTCTCCCTCTTTATGTTTTACTTCCTAGAGGTTATTCTAGAATCTAATGGAGATAGGAACAGAATGCCCTCATTATAAACCCACTGCTAGGTGCCCCTGTGGCTCCTTGGTTGCAGAGAGGTGCACACAACAGAGGACAGGGTGGCCCCAGCTCCACTGTGGCCTGCAGACCCTGCCTGTTCCAGTCTCCTGCATCCTGGCCTTTGGCTTGTTGGGGAAGGCGTGAGGCAAGGCACACGCATGAAGCAACTGCTTGACAATGTTCTCTGCCACAGTACACTCTGCAAACCAGCCCCTAACCTACCCTAGCGTGGCTCTGCCATGCCACATGTTCTCCATAGCACCATGTTCCCATGGTCTCACACAATCATGACCTACGCTTAGAGTTATCAGGGGAATGCCACTATCAAGCAAACCACTGTGCATAGAAAGTGTGGAAGAAACAGCAGAGTGGAAATAGATGAGACACAGAAAAATGGGACAAAGTCAAATCAAAAGACGGTTTTTTGAAAAGATCAACAAAAATTGACAAACCCTGTGGCTGGATTAAGATAAAGAAAAGAGCTGGCTCCAGTGGTGCACACCTGTGATCCCGGTGGCTTGGGAGGCTGAGGCAAGAGGATTGAAAGTTTGAGACCAGCCTTAGCAACATAGTAAGACCCTGTCTCAAAATAAAAAACTAAAGACTTAAATTTTTAAAATAAAAAATAAAAGAAGGGATGTTACTATCCATCTTATAAAAATAAAAAGGATTATGAGAATACTATAAGCAAGTGAACACCAATAAATCAGAAAACAGAAAAAATGAACAAATTCCTGAAGAAACAGAAACTGCTCATATTGAAACAAAAGAAATAGCAAAAAGACTGAATCAGTAACTAAAAACAGAAACTTCCCACAAAGAAAAGCCTCAGTCTACATGGAAACACTGAGAAATTCTAATAATGCTTAAATTGAATCAACCCCAATCCTCACAAACTCTTCCAGAAACCAGCAGAGGAAGGGACACTGATATCAATGTATTTTATGAGCCCAGAACTGCCCTAATACCAAATCTGGACAAACCCATGAGGAAAAGAGGAAACCAAAGATCATTGTCCCTCATGACTGTGGGAGTAAAGACCCTCCTCAGGAAGGCCTGAGCAGACCAGGTCCACAGCTTGACCAGGGGGTGCACCATAGTCAAGTAGGATGTATCTCAGGAATGAAAATATGGTTCGTGGTTCAACATGTAACAATCAATATGATACATCATATTAATGAAGGAAAAACCCCACGTGATAATCTCAATAGACAAAGAAAAAGCCAGGTGTGGTGGCACACAGCGTAATCCTAGCTTTTTGGGAAGCTAAGACAGGAGTATCACAAGTTCAAGTTTAAGGATAGCCTGGACAACTCAATGCAACCTGTCTCAAAAAAAAAAAAAAAAAAAAAAAAAAAAGAAAAGAAAGGATGGGGGATGTAGCTCAGTGCCTGATGAGTTATATGCAAGGCTCTGGATTCAAACCCCAATACCATTAAAAAAAAAAAAAAAGAAAAAGCATTTGACAAAAGTCAGTTCCTTTTCTCAACAAACCAGGAATTGAAGGGAACTTTAATAAACAAAACCTTACAGCTAACAGTTAATGGCAAAAGACTGCATGATTTTCTCCTGAGATAAGAAATAAGACAAGTTCATCCACTCTTGCTGCTTCTTTTCAATATTGAGCAGGAAGTTCTAGCCAGAAGAACTAGGCAAGACGATGAAATGAAAGCCACAAAGGAAAAGAAGTTAAAATTATCTCTATTTATGGACAATATCAATTTTTTTTTTTGTGTGTGTGTATGTGTGTGGTATTAGAGACTGACCTAGGGCCTACCACTGAACTTCAGTCCCATCCCCTCTGCCCCCCTTTTCTTTTAATTTTGAGTCAGGGTTTTGCTAAGTTCCTGAGGCTGGCCTGGAACTCTCCATCTTCTTGCTTCAGCCTCCTAAGTCTCTGGGATTACAAGTGTGTACCACTATGGCTGGTTTTAAAATATGACTCTGTATACTAGAAATTCTAAGGAGTGTATTAAAAAACTATTAAAATTTAGGGCTAGGGATACAACTCAGCTGATAGACTGCTTGCCTCACATGCACAAGTCCCTGGGTTCAATCCCCAGCACCATAAGAAAACAAACAAACAAAAAAACACTATTAAAATCTAGAAAGTTTAGTACAGTTTCCAGACACAAGGTCAATATACAAAAACCTACACTAGCAATGGACAAACTGAAATTGAAATTAAGAAAATAATTCCATTTATAATAGCATAAAAAAATAAATGATGTAGGAAAAATGTTAACAAAACAAGTATAGGGCCGGGGATGTGGCTCAAACGATAACGCGCTCACCTGGCATGCATGGGGCACTGGGTTCGATCCTCAGCACTATATAAAAATAAAATAAAGATGTTGTGTCCACCGAAAACTGAAAAATAAATATTAAAAATTCTCTCTCTCCTCTCTCTTTAAAAAACAAAACCAAAAACAAACAAACAAAAAACAAGTATAAAACAGTGCCAGGTGTGGTGACACATGCCTGTAATCCCAACAGCTCAGGAGGCTGAGGCAGGAGGATTAAGAGTTCAAAGCCAGCCTCAGCAACCTAGTGAGGCCCTAGCAATTTAATGAGACCCTGTCTCTAAATAAAATATAAAAAAGGGCTGGGGATGTGGCTCAGTGGTGCCCCTGGGTTCAATCCCTGATACAAAAAAAGTATCAAACATGTACTCTGAAAACTCTAAGACATTACTGAATGAAACAAATGAAGATCTAAATAAATGGAAAGATCCCATGTTTGTGGGTTGAAAGATTTAATAAAGGTAAGATGGAAACACTTCCCAAATTGATTGACAGATTCAACATAATTCCTATCAAACTCTCAGTTGGTATTTTTTAATAGAAATTGACAAATACTCTAAAATTCAGATGGATAGAGAAGGTACTTTTAAAAAATATATTTTTAGTTGTAGATAGACACAATACCTTTATTTTATTATTTAGTTTTACGTGTTGTTGGGGATGAAACCCAGGGCCTTACACATGCTAGGCACTGTAACTGAGTTACAGCCTCAGCCCTGAAAAGGCACTTTTGAAACAATCTTCAAAGATAAAAAGTTGAAGGATGTATACTCCCTGACTTGAAAACGACAACCAGGTACGCATGTGAGCAGGAGGCACAGGTCACTGCAGCAGAGCAGAGCCCAGGCACTGCCCTACTTGCTACCCAGTGATCACCTACTGCCTGGCAAGGGTTCCACGTGATTTAATGGGCACAATGGTCCTTTCCGTAGCTGGTGTCAGTACACTGCATGTGCACGTGTGAAAGAATGAACCCGGATGCCCGTGGGACAACAGCAACTCCAAACGAACAAGAAGCCTACGCATAAGAGCTAAAACCACAAACTTGTAAAACAAAACATGATTTTGGAATAGGAAACAGTTCTTTTTTTTTTTTTTTTTTTTTTTTTTTAAAGAGAGAGAGAGAGAGAGAGAGAGAGAGAGAGAGAGAATTTTTTTTTAATATTTATTTTTTATTTATTTATTTATTTTTTTAATTTTTTTTTTTTAAAGAGAGAGTGAGAGAGGGGGGAGAGAGAGAGAGAGAGAGAATTTTTTAATATTTATTTTTTAGTTCTCGGCGGACACAACATCTTTGTTGGTATGTGGTGCTGAGGATCGAACCCGGGCCGCACGCATGCCAGGCGAGCGCGCTACCGCTTGAGCCACATCCCCAGCCCTTTTTTTTTAATATTTATTTTTCAGTTTTCGGCGGACACAACATCTTTGTTAGGATTGAACCTGGGCCGCACGCATGCCAGGCGAGCGCGCTACCGCTTGAGCCACATCCCCAGCCCAGGAAACAGTTCTTAAATATGACACCAAAAGCACAAGGAACCAAAGGAAAAAAATAAACATTTAAAACTTTTTTTTTTTTTTTGGTATCAGGGATTGAACTCAGGGGCCCTTGACCACTGAGCGGCATCCCCACCCCTATTTTGTATTTTATTTAGAGACAGGGTCTCACTGAGTTGCTTAGTGCTTCGCTTTTGCTGAAACTGGTGATCCTTCTGCTTCAGTCTCCTGAGCCACTGGGATTACAGGCATGTGCCATAGTGCCCAGAACATTTAAGACATTTGTGCATCAAAGGACATCATAAAGAAAGCAGACAGACAACGCACAGTGGGGAGGGAGGGAAACATCCAGAACATACAGAGTTCCTGTGACTGTCTGAAAAGGATGACAGAAGGGAGAGTGAGCAGAGCACTCAGATACACAGTTCCTGAGAGAAAATATGCCAATGGCTAACTAACGTGGGAAAAGAAGCTTACTGTCACTGGTCTTTAGGTAAATGTAAACCAAAACCACAATGAGATACCATCTCACACCCATGAAGGTGGCTAAAATGAAATGAAAAGAGAAAAAAATTGGAGGGTGAGAATGTAGGAAAACTGGAACCCTAGTATGTTGCTGGTAGAATGTAAAATGGCAGAGTCACTGTGGAAGACAACTTGGCATCTCCTTAAGAAGCCAACCAGAATTACCAGATGACACTACAATTCCACTTATAGGCATATGCTCAGCTGAACTGAAAACATACGTCCTCCCAAAGATTTGTACACAAAGTTCACAGCAGCAGTATTCACAATAGCTGAAAAGCAGAAACAACTAGAAGGTCGTCAAGTGGTGAATGAATCAACAAAATGTGGTGTGTCTGCTAAAGGGACGCTGTTCAGTCACTAGAAGGGAAGAAAAACTGAGAGGTGCTACAGCACGGGTGAGCTGAAACCACAACACCAAGTCCAAGCCGCGAGGGAAAAGGCCATGCACCGCAGGACTCCATCCACATGCAGCATGGGGAGCAGGGAAAGCCACGGGAATGGGAAACAGTAGCGGCCATGGTGAGAAGAGGGGGCTAAGGGCTCCAGGGAAAAGGTGGTGACTACCAATTAGTAAGGGGTTTCTTTTTGGGGTGATGAAGATGTTCTGGAGTTGACAGAGGTGATCACTGCATGCTGTGAATGCACTAAAATCATGGGGTTGAATACTGTAAAAGATGAATTATAACTCTTAAAAAGAAATAACACAGGGCTGGGGCTCAGTGGTAGAGCGCTTGCCTAGCTTGTGTGAGGCACTGGGTTTGATTCTCAGCACCACATATAAATAAATAAAGTCCACTGACAACTAAAAAAAAATTTTTTTTAAATAACATAAAACTGTTAGAAGGAAAACAGGAATAAACTCATAGTGTCCCCAGGACAACTGTGGAATTGACTACAGGCAAGCTCGCCTGCCCTCACCACCATGCACCAAGAGTGCTGAGCAAGCAGCTATGAAGTGCCCCTCTCTGCGGGTGGACTGCCCCCACTGCGCGTGGGCAGCTGGTGTGTGCTGCATTCCTTACCTGTGCCCTGCACCCTTCTACTCACTTCCACAGCCCTGTGAGGTAGGGAGGACCCCAGCAAGGACATGGCACCTCCCTGTGACCAGGACTACCAACATGGGACCTCCACAAATTCTGTGGACTCCAAATGGGCACTAGCAGGGGTCAGACAAAATGACTTTCACTAAGTCACAACCCGTAATTATAAATCTTAACAGAAATACGCTTAGCACAGGAAGTACATTCATCAGGCCCTTAGCATAACTGAATCTGTGCTAAAATCAGACTCTGCTTGTGACTTAGCTGGTGGAAAAGGCGAGAGAACAAACTGACGTCAAACGTAGTGTAAAGTGAAAGTGGCAAAGGGCGGGCGGACAGGAAAGAAGGGTCTGAGACCAGGAGAGCACTTGCAAAATGTGGATCTCCCTGTAGCAACATTTTAGGTGACTTTTACCTCCACCTTTATACTTTTGGGTTTGTTTGATTTAAAAAATAATCTATTTTTAATTATTAAATAATCTATTCAGCCCTAAACGTCGCCCATCAAACTCCCAGCTGGGAGTGGCAATGATCAAGGCAGCAAGAGTGCTGGCCTCTCTCACTATGTGCTGCAAGGGCAGCTGTGGTCCTTTCTCCAGTAAGTGCATCCTGACGGCTTCATCTTACTAAGGTGCAGGTTCCTACTGGTTAACTTGGCTTACCTGGACAGGTGGTTCAATCATGATCCAGGCTGGGAGCATCAGACTGGGATTCAGAGGCTGGGTGCCTACACGGAAGTAAACTCCACCCCTGGAATCACAGGCCCAGATGTGCTGACTTCCACATGTCAAGCTCGTCAGTTTTATGGCACCTGTAGAAAAACAGAGAAAGAGTACACATACTATAATTACTCCTGTGAAATGGCTCACATTTCATTTCATCTATGAACTTTGATTTTATACTTCAAAGGAAGAAAGGAGGCTACACTTTGGTTGGACTCAGGTGCATGTCCTTTGACCTGCTGCAGCTCTTCCACGTTGGGTGTGTAGACTTGGCCGGGTCTGAGAACATCATAACAAGGGGAGTCTGGAAGGCCCTAGCTGCCCTGCCATCTGCCTGGTGCCACATGGTATCCCTTCTAGGCTGTGAGCAAATTAATCACAGTGCTGCCATCACAGTGCACAGCCACCACAGGCTGGGATAACATTTCAGCACAAGTTCCACCATTAGATTACTACTGCCAGTAAAGTCTGGAGTCGGGGAAGGGAACTCATATTTACTGATAGCCTTGACTCAAATTAGAAACGACTATCTACATCTCCTAAGGAATCTTCACGTTTATATTTCTCTGTTAATTAAACTGATTATAACCTGAAAAGAAATGGGAGGCCCCTTTAAAAAAGCATTAGGCTGGGAATGGAGCTCAGTGGTAGAGAACTTGCCTAGCATGCATAAGGCCCTGGGTGTTCCATCCCCAGCATTATACACACACACACACACACACACAAAAAAAAAAAAAAAAAAAAAAAAAAGAAAGAAAATAAAAGTTTATGTGGCAAAAATGTGCCACTGCTAATAGTTACTGAACAGCCACTACAGGATGGGCTCTCATTTCAAACTTCACAGCCAAGATCACACTTATTATTGTCCAAGTTCATGCAGGAGGCCAGCCAGGCTTTTACAGAGAGAAGTTTGCCTGGGATTGCCAGACTAGAAGGTGACTCAGTCTGGAGGCCAAGGCTGGACCCCCTTTGAACCTGGGTCAGCTTGACTTCTCTACAACAGCCACCTCTGACCTCTCAGGCTTCACACAACAAAATACACAGACATGCAGCGTCTGTGTCCCATCTGTTTCCACAAACAACCTCAGTAACCTATACCATCAAGATGTGGAACATTTTAATCACCCCCAAGTTCTGTAAGGTCCCTTCCTGTCAATGTTCTCTGCCCTGGACACACTAAACAGATCTCTATACTAGAGGTAAGCGTGGTCTGTCCTAGCAGTTCATAAAAGCAGAACCGGAGTGTATGTGCTAGAATGTGAGTGAGCCTCAGCCTTGCTCACCTCGCTCTGCTGCTGAGGGCACTCCATGTACGTACATACCTTAGCTCCTCCATCCACCTAGTGGTGGACATTGGCTATATCCACGTTTTGCTGGTAGAAATAGAACTGCTAAAATCATTTTTGTAGAAGGTGGGTTTTTGTTTATGTGTGTGAACATGTATTTTTCTTGAATAAATGATCTAGGTGTTGCTAGGCCATATGTTGGATGAACGTCTCATTTTAAAAGAAAAAGCCAGTTTTCCCAATGTAGGTACCATTTTACATGCCCACTAGCAGAGTGTGCAAATTCTGGTTGCCTGTGCTCTCACTAACATTTGGTTCTGGCACCTTCTTCATCACAGCCTTCTGGTGGGGGTGAAGTTGTGTCTTGTCTTAGCTTCAATTTATGTTTCTCTGCTAACCAACCAAGAGGTTGAGAGCTGGGTGCAGTGGCACACACTGTAATCCCAGCTGAGGCTGAGGCAGGAAGATTCCAAGTTGAGGCCAACCTAGGCAACTTACCTAAACATTGTCTCAGGATAAAACATAAAAAGGGCTGGAGATACAGCTCAGTGATAGAGCTCGCTGAGTTCAATCCCCAGCAACACACACGCACAACCCTCTCCCCCGGTCCCCCGAATCTTCTACTATGCACGTGGGCTATCTTCTTTTGTAAAATGCTTATTCAAATCTTCTGCACATTTAATTAATTGCAGTGTATTCTGATTAGACAGATAGAGGAGGTCTTTCTATATTCTGGATACAAGTTTTTGCCAGATACCTGGAGTGTGAATCTAACCTATGGCTTGATTTTTCATTTTCTTAACTTCTTTTATGTGAAGCCTTAATTCAACAGCTCATTCTAAGTTCAGTGCATGGTAAAACGGTGTGTGGCCAGTCCAGCTAGCATTGGGGCTGGGTGGGGCCCAGCAGCCTGAGGACGGTGCCCCTATTGCACAGCCAACACTGGCATGGGTGATGGCTCACAAGACTGCACCACAACACACCAGCTACCCTATGGGAAGCTTGCCACAGGTCATCATGATGCCAGTAAACTATAAGCTCACCTACAGGGACTATTCCAGCTACCAGAGGCTTCAACCTGCCCCTGGAGCTCCAGGCAGTAGCTTGGTATGCTAATCACACACAACAGGAATGCACTGGGCCAGGTGCTCAGGTGGCAGTAAATAATACTGCCAGGAGGACACACAGAGTCCACAGGACAAGGTGAACATGCTGGAATATGTGCTGCGGTGTGCAGACCAGCCTGTTCTGCACTAGAGTCAGGAAGAAAAAGAAGTTTAATGGAGGGGTTTTCTGCAGGTTTTACCTCCCAGAGAGTGCATGACAGTCATAGTCTGTTCCACAGGGACATGTGGCAGAGCCTGCTCCCTCCCTAAACCCTCTGGGGCTCCTTCACATTCCCCAGAATCCAGCAGGGCAGCTGTGTGACTAGGATGGTGACTGGTTCGGTAATGGGCTATGAGCAGACATGATGAGGCACTTTACTCCAGAAGTGCAGCATGTGCCCTTCCAGCTTTTCCCTCCTACAGGTGCCCAGGTGGTGGAGCAGCAGAGCAAGGGTGGACATCAGAAAGATACTGCCTGGGGCTGTGGCTGAGCGACTTGTAGGTATGAGGTATTGGGTTCCATCCTCAGCACCACATAAAAATAAATAAATAAAATAAAGGTATTGTGTCCATCTACAATTAAAAAATACAAAAAAGAGAAGAGCGTGTGCAAATTGTCTTTCCAGACAGCTGCTTTCGCCTTGTGCCCTGGGCAGGCTGAGGGCAACTTGGAGCAAAAGTGGGGATCCTTCACAAGAGGTGGGAGTCCCATTACCCCCCAGACTAACTGCATGTGATGGCAGCTTGTACCTGCATTTCAGCTGGGTTGGTTAATTTATTATTATTATTATTTTTGTGTTGCTTGGGATTGAACCCAGGGCCTCACAAACGATAGGCAAGCACCCTATCAACTGAGCCACATCCCCAGTCCCCTTATTAAAATTTAGAGACAGGGTGTCACTAAGCTGTCCAGAGTGGCCTTAAATTTTTGACTTTTTTGCTTCAGCCTATCAAGGAGCTAGGATTACAGATGTGTACTGTGTTTTATTTTTATTACCAGTTTAAGGCCAAATACAGGATCAAATCGCATAACCCAAAATTACTTAGAAATGGAGTTGTAAATACTACTTTCTGCCATTTAAAAATCTTACTGGGTATATACTGTGGTCAAGCATTTGGTCCCTGCCTGCAAAGCCTCTGTCTTCCTTGAGCAGATGGCTAACGAATATAGCAAGGTGGACTCAAATGACTGCGGCACCAGAGGCAGCAGCAGAGTGCTCAGGGAACACTGTGGGGAAGTGTCAAGGTGGGGACCCCGACTGAGGCAAGTTCAGGGTCAGGTGGCAACCTCAGCTGAGTCCTGAAGGAAGAGGCAAAGGCAGGAAAGTCCAGGGAGGGGCACGCTAGACCCCGGAGAGAAGCCGACAGCAGGCAAGGCAGTGCTCACAGTGAGGGCGTCAGGGGGCAGTGGCAAGAGGCTGGGCGGGGCAGGTCAGGATCAATTTTGAGGGCTTGGGTGCCATCCCAGCGACGACAGCTTTATTCAGGTGGCACTGTGGAGCCATTTGACACTGAGGGCAACACCACCTGAACTGTGTTTTAGGAAGACAGTGCTGGCCGCATGGGAGGAAGTGGGCACACTTGGTGCTCTGGGTGGATACTGCAGTCCTACAGTCCTGTCAGGAGGGGGCTCCGATAGTGACTGTGGGAGGATGGGAAGAGAGGGCCAGATAGCATGGGAGAGTCTTTGAGGCGGACGGAACGACCACCGCTGGCTAGACTGTTCAGTGGTGAAGCAGAAACTGCTCAAGAGGGCTCTGCCCAGGCTGGGGGCACGGCTCAGTGGCAGTGCTTGGCTAGCATGCATGCCGCCCTGGATTTGATCCTTAGCACTGCACAAAGCAAATGAGCAAACAGACAGACCTGACTCTGCTCTTTCCTTCAGAATTCAGTGGGAGTAGAGTGAAATCAGAAAAAACAAAACAACAACAAGAACAAAAACCAAACAAGTTTGGGAAGGATCAGTTTGACACTGAACAGAATCCTCAAAGGCAGAGTTGGTCCTGAAAAGGCCATGGCCCCTTCACTGCCACGGCACCCCAGGGCTGGCATTTATAGCACAATGCTGCATCGCAGCTCATCCCAGAGGAGTAGCCCAGGCACATTAGTGCTGACCAGACAATGCTGCACTAGTCAATGTTGCCTGAAGACACCTGCCAAGGACTTCTGATGTGGGGTCCTGGGCAGAGAACTGACCCCACCTCAGAATCTGAAATCCCTAACTTAACTGTTTTCAAAGCTCTCCTGATCCACCTCTTCTTCCCATGGCTGCAGACATGCCTGGAGTGGACCTTGTAAGAGGACACCTGGTGCCCTGGTCTGCCAGCCAGGTGAAGGCCAGCACCTCTCCCACTGTGCCCTGCTGCCCTGCCCTGCTCCAGCAGAAAATCTACCCACTCTGGACTGCCGTGCTCCTCAGGTTTATGAGAAAGTGGTGCCAGAAGTTTGTTCGTCATTCCAGCATCAACCAAATAACCTAATAAATGAATAAGATCTAAAGCTGAAAGCGAGATAGACGAAAAATGGCAGTGCTTTTCAACATAGGATGCTGGAATCAACTGCTTGCCCAGTGGTACAAGCCCAGCCATCTGACTGTGCACCCAGCAGTCCAAGGATCAGCCCAATACTGAAGGCTTGAGAGTGTTCCACAGTAAGTTGTGATGCCAAGAAAGTTCACACTTAGATGGGACTCTTGCTGGATCATCTCTGGGTGGTGTGGGGTGAGGTAGTGGCTGCTGTTCCCATTAGAAAGACGAGACAGCATCATCTTTAAAGGTGAAGAGTAGCTTGCCTAGGGCCCAGCTCTCTGCACATAGCTGGCACTGTGTCTGCCACTATGTCCTGCCTTCTATTCACGCATCCAGCCCTCACAGAGCACCTATGAAACACCACAGGGCCAACACATCCTAGACTCAGGCTTGTCTTTTTTGGTGCTAAGGATTGAACACAGGGCCATGTGCATGCGAGGCAAGCACTCTACCAGCTGAGCTGCATCCCGTCCTTGTCTTGTTCTTGCTTCCTCTCCCTCCTAAGTTGAGACTCAATCCTGCTGAACCTAGGATTCTCCTCTGCAAAGAATGGCCACTTTCCTAGGAAGCCCAAACGCACACCTCAGAGACTGGAACACCCTAGCACGGCTAGCAGGACTATACTGAACCAGGGACAGGCAGGGGCTATGTGGGGATGGAAGGCCCAGGCAGAGTGGGCTGCAATGGCGTGGCACCTGCATGATGCCCCCTCGCTGTGCACCCCTTTGCAGTGGTGTGATAGCCTTCCCTTGGAGGAGCCAGGTGGGGGTGATGCTGGTGACATAGTTTCATTCCTGACCCAAAGTGTACAAATGAGCATGGCCTCCCCCAGCTCTACCTCCAGAGGAACTAGCACCTCTCCCAATGGGCCTGGTAAGGATGACTAGAGAAGGGCTAAGGGCCAGTGGGTCTCTGGACAGATGAGATTTCCTAGGGCAGACAGCAGCACCAGCATTCAGATCACTACCAGCCACAGCCTTGTCTGGCAAAGGCTCTCAGAAAGCCAGAAAGTGACCAGTAGGTCCAGAAACCCCAAAGCACAAATACTCACAATACCCTGGAAAATCCCTAGCTGTGGCAGGGTTTGCTTCAGGAACAGCCGGATTAGGTTCAGGGGCCTCTACCCAGCAGCCTGTAGGAGTCCTGGTGCCAAAAGCGAGAGTGGCTCTGTGCTGGGCCAGGCTTGCTCAGGGCAACACCAACTTTATGAAGAGTGAGACCCTGCCATACAGGAGGGCCTGGGCAAGGAGGGACAGCTAGCCTCTCTGCTTGCGCACTTCCTTCCTCATCCTCTTTTTTTGTGAGTCTCCGTGGTTGTGTTCTTGACACTGGACACTTGTCCAATTCAGAACACTGGTTGTGGGTGCACAACAGCAGGAGCCCTTGCTGCAGGGGAGGGCACCCCACCCTGGGAGCCATCTGCTGTGGCCTCCACCTTCATATAAACCACACTCAGCATGCAATGGAGGAAGGATAGCATCTTCAACAAATGGTGCTGGGAAAACTGGAAATCCATATGCAACAAAATGAAACTGAATCCCCTTCTCTCACCATGCACAAAAGTTAACTCAAAATGGATCAAGGAGCTTGATATCAAATCAGAGACTCTGCGTCTGATAGAAGAAAAAGTTGGCTCCGATCTACAGATTGTGGGGTCGGGCTCCAAATTCCTTAATAGGACACCCATAGCACAAGAGTTAATAACAAGAATCAACAAATGAGACTTACTTAAACTAAAACGTTTTTTCTCAGCAAGAGAAACAATAAGAGAGATAAATAGGGAGCCTACATCCTGGGAACAAATTTTTACTCCTCACACTTCAGATAGAGCCCTAATATCCAGAGTATACAAAGAACTCAAAAAATTAGACAATAAGATAACAAATAACCCAATCAACAAATGGGCCAAGGACCTGAACAGACACTTCTCAGAGGAGGACATACAATCAATCAACAAGTACATGAAAAAATGCTCACCATCTCTAGCAGTCAGAGAAATGCAAATCAAAACCACCCTAAGATACCATCTCACTCCAGTAAGATTGGCAGCCACTATGAAGTCAAACAACAACAAGTGCTGGCGAGGATGTGGAGAAAAGGGTACTCTTGTACATTGCTGGTGGGACTGCAAATTGGTGCGGCCAATTTGGAAAGCAGTTTGGAGATTCCTGGGAAAGCTGGGAATGGAACCACCATTTGACCCAGCTATTGCCCTTCTCGGACTATTCCCTGAAGACCTTAAAAGAGCGTACTATAGGGATACTGCTACATCGATGTTCATAGCAGCACAATTCACAATAGCTAGACTGTTGAACCAACCTAGATGTCCTTCAATAGATGAATGGATAAAAAAAATGTGGTATTTATACATAATGAAGTATTACTCTGCATTAAAAAATGACAAAATCATGGAATTTGCAGGGAAATGGATGGCACTAGAGCAGATTATGCTAAGTGAAGCTAGCCAATCCCTAAAAAACAAATGCCAAATGTCTTCTTTGATATAAGGAGAGCTACTAAGAACAGAATAGGGAGGAAGAGCATGAGAAGAGGATCACCATTAAACAGGGTCGAGAGGGGGGAGGGAAAGAGAGAGAGAAGGGAAATTGCATGGTAAAGGAAGGAGACCCTCATTGTTATACAAAATTACATATAAGAGGAAGTGAGGGGAAAGGGGAAAAAAAACGAGAGAGAGAAATGAATTACAGTAGATGGGGTAGAGAGAGAAGATGGGAGGAGAGGGGAAGGTAGGGGAGGGGAGATAGTAGAGGATAGGAAGGGCAGCAGAATACAACAGACACTAGTATGGCAGTATGTAAAAAAGTGGATGTGGAACCGATGTGAACCTGCAATATGTGTATGGGGTAAAAATGGGAGTTCATAATCTGCTTGAATCAAATGTATGAAATATGATATGTCAAGAGCTTTGTAATGTTTTGAACAACTAATAATATAAAAAAAAAACACACTCAAACTTCCTAGTTGGTCAGGGATTTACTTAGAGAATGATCTTCTTTTTTTTTTTTTTTTTTTTTTTTTAGAGAGAGAGAGAGAGAGAAAGGGAGGGAGGGAGGAGAGAAAGAATTTTAATATTTATTTATTTTTTTAGTTTTCGGCAGACACAACATCTTTGTTTGTATGTGGTGCTGAGGATCGAACCTGGGCCGCACGCATGCCATTTGTATGTGGTGCTGAGGATCGAACCCGGGCCGCATGCATGCCAGGAGAGTGCGCTACCGCTTGAGCCACATCCTCAGCCCTGAGAATGATCTTATGTCTTGGCTTATTTAGTACTTCGTGGACTATGAATGATCTATCTGCAAACTGTGCTGTACTACTTGGCCTACTCTAACTCCTGGGCCCAGAGAAGAGCTGCAGTTAGTGGCACATCTTCTTGCCCTGGGTATGAGAACCCTCGACACGTGCTGAGAGCCTCTGCACTGGGTGCTCTCCCAGATGTCAAGGCACAGACAAATGTGCCATTGATCCACGCACAGGGCACATCCCTTTTCCAGATTTAAAGGTCACAGAGCTACATCCCATGTTCAGACAGACTGACAGAGGCAGCTGCGCCAACGTGCTGCTTGTAATCAATTCTTAGCAACTTCTGAATACCCAAGGGTAGCGGGTGAACCGCCTCACAAAATCAAGAGGCCCATTTCATCCGGAAGAGTGACCAACCAATCTCCTAAAACCCAGCACCTGAAAATCACATCCAAGAATTCACCCAAGGCAAATTCAGGGCCCTGAGGCAATCGGGATCCAGCAAGCACACTGACAAGACGGTCATACCTAGCTGGGAAAGGTCCAGCCTTGTCCAGTGCATGCCTGTGGGGCAGCTCTTGGATAGCGTCCTGATAAACACCTGGCCGAGGCTGTCCAAGGCCCACAGCGCATCCCGGCAGGCAGCATAGGCTCTCATCTCAGCGTCGGGGGGCAGCTGCACTGTGGAGGGGCGACTCTCTGGGCTCTGGGTGCTGATGCTGCACAGATCCTTGCTGCTCTGGCACAGCCACAAAGAGCTTCCTGTGGAAAAGGTTCATGTCTATGACGGTGCCCTGTTTGCAACAAGCCACCTGCCCTCAATGCACAAGGCAGCTTTACCTTCAGGCACACACACCTGACACTGTCCACAGATGCTGGCTGGCTCATACTCCATACTCACCTAGGCAGGAGGGCAGGGGCTTCCATGTACTTTAAGTTAGAGGAAACACCATGATCAGCTGGTTAGCCAAATTAAGCCTCAGATATTTTAAAGGAATGGAAAGAAAGTGGGACTTAGAAGGTTTTATGAAGGCTATAATGTGGCTCCCATTTATATCAGGCTGGGAAGCCTTTAACACAGACTTTTAAAACAGACTGTCAGACCTCACCAAGAGGAAGGACCTTTCTGAAAGCATCAGCATCAGTCCCCTGCAGAAGTGGGAGCAGCAGTTCTGCAGGAGGAGAGCACCAAGGTGCTGTCCCCACCCTTCTACTAACCAAGCAGGACAAGACCTGGAAAGTTGGAAATCTCCTCCTTCAAGCCTTGCCTCAAAATGACCTTTCAGTCCCTCCACCATTTCAGTGAGATTTTAGATTCTGTTTAAAATGCAAATAATCCCTGAAGAAGTTAAACCCTTAGTCACAGTATGAAAGTAGAGCATTATTTAAAACCTGTGGTGAGATTTGTTTTGGGGTTTGATCATTTATTGAATTTTGAAAACCTGAGGGAAGGCCTGCCATATGTCTGTGCAACAGTTGCAGAAGAGCCAGGCAGCTCCCGGGGAAGTGTGACAATGTGCCTGCAGCACACCCATGACATCATGAGGAGAGGGTCAGTAGAGACTGAAAGCTGCCACCCATCAGCTCAGGTCAGTCACTGTGCCCAGTGAATCTGTGCCAACCCAGGAACAACTTAACATTTTCTGAGATTTCTGGCAGAACTGTGACCAGAGCAAGCTAGTGAGTAAGCACGAATTACGCTGACCAAGTGACCCACACGCTGGAGACTGATGGCTGGAACTAAGTACACTGCTTCCTCCTTATTCACAGACTTATAGTGTTTTCTAGCTGACCCAAAGTGCAACCCTGGGAGGAGGCTCTGACAGGTCACCTAACTGCTGGGGCTCCCAGCTATCTGGCAGCAGCACCGTTTCTCCTGACTCCAAAGCCATGTTTTGTGAGGGGCCATGGGTTCTGCATAGACACAAAGTGGCAGGAGTTGTGCCCTTCATTGGGGCACAAGTGTGGTACTCAGGGTAGACAGAGGCTGCTAGAGGTAACATAAGAATTATCCAGGGCAAATGGGGAAGGTGCCCAAAGAAGCTATGGCCCCTGAAATTTGCTGCTGGGTGACCTGCTACCAGCCCTTGTGACCACACTGCACAGTCTCTCCTTCACAAAGACACTCTGCATCAGTCTCAGCCACCTTGACCACCCCCTGGAGGCTCTTCTGAGCAGGCTATCCAGCACAGACCCTTGGTTCACCTACCAGGGCTACTGGCTTGAGACACTGTCATATCCTCTGCATGGCTGCATCTCCTCACCCACTGGGCTATGGTCAGACTATAGTCTGAACTTTTTCAACTACCAAACCATGCACTATATTTCTCTACAGGCTAACCCACCTTCCTTGGTGGGAGCAGCAGAAGCCAACACAAAGGCCCATTTGGTTGCAGAAGCTGTCCCCCGGGGAACGACATTATTCCAATAAGTGCCTGGAAAGAATAAATAATGAATTAAAGAAAGAAAAAGATGAAAACATTTCAGAGTTTTAGTTCTAGACTATAGCTGCCCACAAAACCACTTACAGCTGATTCTATTGTCCTGGGATTAAACAGTCTGAGCCAGGTGCATTTCCATGAACATGGTCAGTCTGGGCTCCATCTTGTCTGCAGAGGCCCAGGGAGATCAACGGGGGAGGAGCTAGAGCCAATTTATTAAGAAAGGGTTCACTCATAGATCTGGCTGGTACCTTGTATGTCCTATAGGAGTGATAATTTCCCTCCAGGAAATGGACCATTCTCGATACTAGGCTCTGTGGGCTTGGATAGATGTTTCCCTTTAAATGTGAAATTATTAACATAAAAATGGGCACCATTTGCTTTTCTTATATCACAATAGGTTACAAGAGGAAACTGATTATACAATGTCTAGAAAATGGGTCCAAGTTTTAGGAATGACACACTGAAAACAGAACACGGGGGAGCAGTGATCAACGAGGCAGAGTGCCCCCATGCCAGAAGCTCCATGCCATTGGTGCTGCACTACCTTTCAAGATGGAATCTAAAAGCTTTTCTGCAGGAGGCTCTGGGTTTGATCCCTGCACCACACAAAAAATTAATTAATTAGATAAAATAAACTGGAGCTGCCTATCAAGCCAATCTGAAAACAAAGTGATCTGCCCACCTATGAGGCTTCCTTTGGCCACGTGGAACTCATTCTTGCCTGCGCAGATCCAGACGCCACTGTGGTTAACTCCCAGCAGGCTGGGCTGGCACTGAAGCTGCTGAGACCAAAATGCCAGGCGCAGTTTGTCTGCTACCTTTTCTACGGGCGCCTGGGCTGCTGTGGCCACCGAGTGTGTGGCCTGGATAATCGTCTGGAATAAGCTGCACTGGTCAAACACCACGTAGTCCGTGATGCTCACCTGGAGGGGGCAGAAGAGCAAAGACCTGTGTCAGTGCAGTTGCCAGCACATGCTCTGCCGCCTAGCAAGGTTCTGCCACATCCGCACATCTGCATCTCCAGTAATGATGGCCAGGCACCCCCCCACACACACGTGCATATGGGGTCTGTGAGAGGGCTGGGAGTGTGGAACAACAAGCTACTAACTGCCACTGCTTCAAGGGTGGGATTGAAAGTGGTGGAGGACACTAACTAAAAAACAAAGCGAAACAAAACCAAAAAAACCTATAAATAAATTAGAAAGATCAGTAGGGTGGAGGGAGAAGGGGAGGGAGAAAGTGCTGGGGACTGAATTAGAGCAAATTATATTCCAATTTTTTAAATTGTCTGTGGACCTTTATTTTATTTATTGATACGCAGTGCTGAGAATGGAACCCAGTGCCTCACACATGCTAGGCAAGCACTCTGCCACTGAGCCACAGCCCAGCCCTCCATGCTTTTTTGATTAGGTCAAAAGGTATCTTAATGTTATATGTAACTAGAAAGAATAAAAAGAAAGTGGTGGAAGAAAATGTTTCCATTGTATTTTACATACTTCCATATTACCTGGATCAGTTACTAGGGTGTATTATTTTTGTGATTAAACAGCACTCCTTCCCACTCATTCTAAGTCATTTATTCTAATGAAAATGAGCAAGAACAATTTTGCTTTTAAATTCAGATGTTGCCAATAGACAATAATATACAACATTTAGACTAATAATGAATTTAAAAAGTATTATAAGAGGATGAAGTAATTTATGTCTTAAACCAGGACTACCAACATTCACGCTAAGCCACCAGCATAAACCAGGATACCTCTGGGCACCTACAAGTCTCCTGGCTCAGAGGCAGAACTCGCTTCCATAACATTCCTGGAAAGCATCTGCACAGACACCTCCAGAGATGCTTTTCTAGGCAATCACTTCCCCTGAGGGGACTTCTCCTTTGTTGGGTGGCTGTGATTGAAAGTGAGTTCTTTATGACTGCATGACTTTCTCTCATAGTTCTGCATGTTGGGTTCAGTTACAGAGATCCACTCCTGCCCAGATGCTCACTTCCCTCTAGGAGTCACGCAAAATGAATGCTGAGAGTGATGTTACTTATTAAAGGAAACTTAAAAATTAACAAACAAAAAGAAAATACAACACACACTACCTCTTTTTTTCAATTCCAGGGATTAAATCCAGGCTTTACCAGTCCTTTTTTAATTTTTAAATTTTGAAACAGGTCTCCCTACTGATGCTGGATTTGAACTTGTAATCCTCCTGCCTCAGCCTCCAGAGCCGCTGGGATCACAGGTGTGCACCACCACGCCTGGCTCATACTATCCTTTCTTGTCTGTGAAAGGACTAGGGTGGCTATGAGAGCTGTCCTAACTCAAGTTGACACAGATTGGTTTTTTTGTTTGTTTGTTTATTTTTTTATATGGTGCTGAGGATTGAACCCAGTGTCTTACAAGTGCTAGGCAAATGCTCTACCACTGAGCCACAACCCCGGGCCCTGATACAGTTTTAACCACACGGGGTTCAGACCCTGCTGCAGAACTGCTGCCACATTCAAAACTCTGTAAGCTCTCTCCTGCATGGCTGTGCCATCTGCATCAGAGTGCTCTGGAGTGAGTGGCAGGACGCAGGTGCTGCAGCCCTCAGGCTGGCAGCCATGCTGCTGAGTGGCAGACAGCAGAGTCCTGGCTAAGGGCCTGCACTGCTGCGCATGACACTCACCCGACGTGGGGAGTAAAGACACTGCCAAGGGTATCCACTAAATATGTCAGACTCATCCCCAGCACTCAAGATCTGCAGAAAAGCAGAATGCTGATCACAAGAGAATGGAAAAATTTATCAGCTAAACACTGGCTACAATAAATCAATCTTAAGAGTATTTAAAATAACTCTGCTGCAAAGTGTCTCAAAATGGTTCTGTCAAATAAAATTTCTCTGAAGGTAATATTATGATGAAATGAGATCTAGCTTTCTGAAAATGAATTTTTCTTTTTTGGTGGTGCTAGAGATTGAATCCAGGGCTTTACATATGCAAGGCAAGCATTCTATATCCCCAGTGAGATCTGGCTTTCTTTCTTTCTTTTTTTTTTTTTTGCAGGGGGTACCTGGGATTGAACTCAAGGGCACTGGACCACTGAGCCATATCCCCAGCCCTATTTTATATTTTATTTAGAGACAGGGTCTCACTGATTTGCTTAGAAGCCTTGTTTTTGCTGAGGCTGGCTTTGAACTCACAATCCTACTGCCTCAGACTCCTGAGCCGCTGGGATTACAGGCATGTGCCACCACACCTCGCCTCTAGCTTTCTTTTTTTTTTTTTTTTTTTAATATTTTTTAGTTGCCAATGGATTTTTCTTTTTCTTTTTTTCTTTTTTTTAAAGAGAGAGTGGGACAGAGAGAGAGAGAATTTTAACATTTATTTATTCTTAGTTCTAGGCGGACACAACATCTTCGTTTGTATGTGGTGCTGAGGATCGAACCCGGGCCGCACGCACGCTAGGCGAGCGCGCTACCGCTTGAGCCACATCGCCAGCCCCGCCAATGGATTTTTCACTTTATTTATTTATATGTGGTGCTAAGGATCGAACCCAGGGCCTCACACATGCCAGGCAAGTGCTCTGCCACTGAGCCACAACCCCAGTCCATTTTTTTAAAATATTCTTTTTTTTTTAGTTGTAGTTGGACACAATACCTTTGTTTATTTTTATGTGGTGCTGAGGATTGAACCCAGGGCCTTGCCCGTGCTAGGCGAGCGCTCTACCGCTGAGCCACAACCCCAGCCCACAGCTTTCTTTATGCTACTTAAAAAATAGATTTTAGCCAGCTCTTCTTTGTGAAGAGGCACAGTCGTCTCCTGCTTTGACAGTGCTTGTACAGAACCCACTGTTGAGCCAGCAGCCCTTCACTACCTCCTCAGTGCCCTCACCACCCCAGGCCTCCACACCTCTCCTCAGCCACCTCAGCCACCTCCCTGCAGGCACATCAGAACTACCCCAGGACTGGGAGGCCATTGTCAACTGCTTCCTGTGCCGACTTGTCCATGTCTTACTACTCTGTGATGATGTGGCTCTGAAGAACTTTGCCAAATATGTTCTTCACCAATCTCATAAGGGGAGGGTGCAGGGCAAGAAACCAGACCATGTCGACTGGGGGGTGGGGCTGAATGTAATAGGATGCTCTCTAAATGGGAAGAGTGGAACCCTGGAACTGCACGAGGTAGCCATGACAAAAACGACCTCCACTTGCATAATTGCATAGAGACTCATCACTTGCGTGAGCAGGTGAAATCAAAGAATCCGGTGCCCATGAAGACAACTTGTGCAAGATGGCAGCCCCAGAAGGAGGCATGGCAGAATCTCTTCAACAAGCACAGCCATAAAGGCAGTGATGATGAGAGCTAAGCCTCAGGCTAACCCCCCACAGTCATGGAATGACTTTTCTGGTCACCAAGGCAGTGTATGCATGTTGGGGTACCTTTACCTTTTCTATAAGTTGTACCAAAGCATCCATGTAAGTGCTTTAATTTGTATCATTTCTTCAAATAAAGGAACCTGGTACCCCCAAAACACAAACCATATATATTTAGTACACATATAGATATGCATATACATGTGTGTATCTGTATATGGTTATAAGTACACAGAAGGTATTTTAAAATCACATAACTTTATAAATATTACCTAGAATATCCCATTAGAGACAGATATATGCAATATACATGTTTATTAAGGAGCAAATATAACTTATTTTCTCAAGTTCTCATCTGGCAGAGCAGACAGGGCATGGCATGCCTCAACAAGGCAGATCTGAGGAGACAATAAAACCCGAACCAACAGAGACATAAAACGGAAGGCATCGATCTGGGTGTGGTGGGAAATGCTTGTCGTCCCAGGGACTCAGAAGGCTGACACAGGAGGATCACAAGTTCAAGGCCAGCCTGGGGAACTTAGTGAGACCTGTCTCAAAATAAAAAGGGGTTGGAAGTGTGGATCAGTGGTAGAGTGGTAGAGTCTAGAAGGCATATGGCTCTGGGTTCCATCCCCAGAAACAAACAAACAAAACAAGCCCACCCAACCATAAGATGTAACGTATCTCACAACTGTCAGGGCTACCTCATGCCCACAGAGAAGGCCGGGAAGCGAAGCTATTGAGGGGGAAAGTGGGTGCTGCTTGACTACTCCCTCCGGATTCTCACAGCATCCTCCTGTCAAGGAGCATGTGGAAAACTCTCCTTTCTCTGTTGAAACATCACTGACTTAAGAGGTTTTTCAAGCAATTGTTAACAGATGGATTTTAACTGTGGGTTGGGTTTCTCTTTTCATAGTATATTTGTTCCAAATTAAACATCACTATTACCTAGGTCTTCAGATGGCTGCCACTGGGTTTACTTAGCTTATAATGATGAATGTCTAAATAAATAAACAAATAAAATCTGCATTACTTAAACAAGGAAAGCATGGTGAGTTACCCCTGATGACAAGTCCTTGTGTCTCACATGTGCTCAAATCCAAGTGTCTGGCCCACAACAGCAAGAGTGAGTACTGTTCATATAATCCAGCCTCCTGAGGAAGAGGGGAGGAAGAAAGGAAGCGGAGCCCTTGGCCAAGCCCAGAGCACCTACTTGCCACCAGTGGCTGTCATCTCCTTGCGGCTTCTTGGGAACCACGCCAGTTCTGAACCATAGCTTTCCACGAATGTCCAGAGCCCACAAGGTGTGCTGATCCCCGAGAGTTATGCAGACAGGCTCCAAAGCTTGCTTTTCACTAAAAATGAGCAAGAGAACACGAGATTCAGTCCCCAGAGTCAGGGCCGCCCCATTGCGTTTGTCCTGGTGGGTTTGCATGAAGAAAAAACATGCCCCTGCTAGGTGTGAGTGAGTTACACAACTGTGCAACAGAAACTGTCCAGATGTGCAGTAGTTGTTCAAGAGACAGAATGGTGGGGAAAGCTATGGAGAGAAAGCCACCTAAGACAAGTGTGAGTGGGTGCTGATGGCATCCCAGGCCAAAAGCATCCCCATCACTACCCTCTCCTCCCCTAGTAATCTACCGCGAACTCCCTCATGGGCCCAGTGATGTCATGCAGCCAGCCCCAGGTAGATGCTGCCCTCTATGCAGGGTTTATCTCTTCCTCCTTCTGGGCATTTTCATGACAGCTCTGAGGCTCAGCTACTGCTCCTAGTGGCATACTGCCTCCCAGCCTCTGCAGGCAGTCAACAGTTCCTTGGCACCATGCACTCCACATCCCATCAAAGACCCTCTGGACTAACTGGTGTCCACTATTATGAGGCTCACCACTGGACTGGCAGCTGATGATGGCAGAGCCAAGTCTCAGCCACCCTGGCTCACAGCACTGCTCCCTGTAGGTTCACTGGCTGCCTAAATTCAAATCAAGACCATCCTGGTCTGATTATTCCTAAGGACTAAATTTCAATTGACTAGGATGAAAATACAACAAAGTATCTTGACCTAAGCCATTGTAGCCTGAACAGAAACCATCTGCCAATAGGCAGTTCTGAATGGAGACCACCATGAGAGACTTGTGACTTTGAGGCTCAGGGTAACACAGGGCAGCAGCATTTTAAAAATAGCTCCAACTTGATGCCCTGTCTGCTGGCAGAGGCAGGCAAAGAGTGTCCCCAGACCAGGCTTTAGAAGTTAACTCTGACAACTCAAGAGAACTCTATCATCATGAGACCTTTAGGGGTTGGCTCTGCCCAGAAAGACCTGCATGGGTGGCTTGTGGAGAGTCACGCTGAGGAGAATACAGGAGAGGACAAACACAGTGCCTGGCCGTACCTGACAATGTCACACTTCCACTGCTCCCCTTCTGGACAGAAGCTGCTCACGCCCTCCCGGTACAGGAGGGCCCTCTGTTCTGTCAGTGCCCACACCACACTGTTCCGGGCTGTGATCTGGGACAGTGGGTAAGGACAGTCAACCTTCACGGCTCGGGCACAGGGGCGATCCACGCTGAGACCTGCCAACAAAAGGGAACAGAGGGCCTAAGGGTGCAACATCAGTACTTCACACTCTACCATGAATCTGATGTTTGCGTATTTTTCTTTTCTAGTACTTTGCCATATTCTTTCATAATGAGTGCCCTTATCTTGAAGGTTTAGCCAACAAAAAGTAGTTAAATTTTGCTTCAACATGACATGTGTCTAAGGCAATTTTAAATACTCTTTGGAACTAAAGGATTGTAATTCAGAATTCTCTGCTGTCCTAAGGTAACTTTAGATGTTCTGGAGAAGCCAGGTGTGGTGGTGCATGTTTGTAATCCCAACTATGTGGGAGGCTGTAGCAGGAGGATCACAAGTTCAAGTTCAGCCTGGGCATCTTAGTGAGTTCCTGTCTTGAAATAAAAACACAAGGGCAGAGGGTGGACCTCAGTGGCAGAGTGTCTGCTTAACTTGTGTGAGACCCTGGGTTCATTTCCCAGTACTGCAAAAACAAATTTTTAAAAAATAAAACAAAATTTAAAAATAAAAAGGGACTGGAGATGAAGTTCAAAGGTAGAGCACTTGCCCAGCATGCACAAAGCCCTGGGTTCAATTCCAAGTGCCGCAAAAAAAAAAAAAAAGTTCGCAGGTCTCTTTTACTAGGAAGGCTTTGCCCCTCCGGGCCTCAGCTGCTGCAGGGCCTCCAGCCAACAAAGCAGCTCCCCTTTTCTCTGCTTTCACTAGTGCTAGATGCAAACCCCTCACTGAGGTCTGTTAGTCACACTGCAAGTCTGTAGCAGGGCCAGAGCTCCCTCCCTGACTCCCTGTCCCTGGCTCTTCCCATCTTCCTGTTGTCTGTCGTAATTGTAACCTAAGTGAGCTCAAAAGCCACTCCTAAGGGAGCTGGCAGAACAGCTATCACCTAAAACCTTGTGTTCAACAGCCTCAGCTTGCAATTAGGTTTCAGTGCTATGATCATAAAAGCACTCACAGTACTACCCAGATGGGAGTCACTTGCAGGATTTCTCATTGTACATTCTTGGGCAACCCACAGGCTCTAATGCATAGGTTCAGCTGGGTCTCATCAGAAATTACTGCCCTGGTAATTGTGCTGGCACTCCTGGATAAGAGTCATCTTCTTTTCATCCCCAGGCCAAAAGCATCACCTCTTCCCCACGTCCCAAACCCAAAGTTTTGGAAGCTAAATGTGTGTACGCCTTGCTACACCCATTTTCACTTAAAGGAAGATGGAGGAACTAGGTTGGAGGGCAGGATCTGAAATGGCCTGAAGCTGGAGAGGCTGCCCACCATGTGCTCAAGGCTCCTGGACACCTGAGAGAGCCAAGCCAGCCAGAGCTTTCAATCTCAAGAACCACCCGCAGCTGATGGTTCACAACAGATAAATCATGCTTTTGGAACTAGCAATATTAAATGATTAGAAAACTAATCTTTACATAAATCCAATATGACCTCCTGACAACCCGAACAGAACTTCTTTGCCCCTAAGTCCTTTGCAGGTATCAAGAGATCACAATGTTGGGCTGGGGATGTGGCTCAAGTGGTAGTGTGCTTGCCTGGCATGTGTGCGGCCCGGGTTCGATCCCCAGCACCACATACAAACAAAGATGTTGTGTCCACCGAAAACTAAAAAATAAATATTAAAATTCTCTCTCTCTCTCTCTTAAAAAAAAAAAAAAGAGATCACAATGTTGTTGGCAAACCGTTTCCCATTGTGCTGACAGTACATGAACACTCACTCATATTGCAATTTGTTTATAATAAACAGGTCCCACTGTGCTACATCTAGCAGCTGGAGGTTTTCCTAAAGGCAGTTTTCTAGGACAAGCTGAACTTCTATGTAGAGCATGTATTTCTTGTTTTTCTCTGACAACATGTAAATAAGCACATAGAGCCAGTCTTTGACCTGGCTGGAAAAAATCCAGCCGCTCAAGCTTCAAGGGGGAGATGACTCTAATGTCATTACTCTGTTTTTCTTCCCTCTTAAGATTGGATATCACAGGGTACGTGATCTGCAATGGTTAGCCACAAGAAGATTCTGCTTTTGTATCTCGCTAAAAAACCCCTCAATTTGTCCCAAATCTGTGTCAATATCAGGAAATGGCAAACTCCTAAAAGTTTTTTTTGTGTAAACGGGTGGTGAGCTTCTGAACTATGTGTTACTAACAAAGCAGGCACTCAAGAAGCGGAGGTGCTAAACAAGCCCTCGGTCACCTGTCTGTAGGTACAGGTCTCCATTGGTCCTGATGATCCAGGCCGTGTCATCACTCAGGGCCACAAACACTGCCTGGGGCAGGGCTTCATACCAGTGTCGCTTCCCCTTGATGGTGACTTTTCCACAAGCAAAAGCACGGTTAGATTTCTGCTCAATTTTCCAGAGAAGGGCTCCTGTGGAAATAAGAATCCTACTCACCATTCAATAAATATTAGAATTTCCTAAACAAAAACCTGTACTCTGGGTCCTGTAAGGGAGAGATTTCTAACTCATATCCTGTTGGTTCCAGCCAACCATGCTGAGGCTTGAACCCTTGGCCACCTTGGCTGCCAGCTGTGTCTCTGGGCATCAAGTCCTGGATGTCTCCAAGCCTCAATTTTCTTATCTGTGAAATGGGATCACCTCCCACCTTATAGGCTGGGCTAAAGCCTGGAGATGAGGGGAGAACCATGACATGCATGTGGAGCTGAGCATCTCACAGGGCAGAGGAATGACACCCTGTAGCCTGGACAGAGGAAGTGTCCTGATAGATATCCTGCCTTCAGGGATTCAGAGGGAGGGACCACTTCTGGGCCGGCTAAGTGGAAGAGATGCACAAAAAAGACACATTGAAGGGGATTCTGAGGAAGAGAGGAAGGAGGAGCTGTATATTGGAAGGATGCAGACAGGCCCTCCAGATGGAGGAGCGGTACCGGACAAGGCAGGCAAGGTGAGGAACCACCGGCTCAAAGCAAGCTGGGCTGGACCAGGGGTTCTGTCAGGTGGCCAGGCCTGGGTACTCCCCAACACCACACAGCATGGGGGCCCTAGTGCCCCTCAAAAATATGGGCCCTGAAGGACATCTCAGTTGACAACATTAATCTCAACAGAAATGGGGAGCTCCAACCAGAACAATAAGGAACTGAAGAGCTGGGAGATACAAAATAATTAATGTGACCAGGAGAAAACCAAAGTTTCTAAGTGGCTGGGGAAATGAACCCAGAGGCAACAGGAGAACAGTTAAGAGGCAGCGCCAGCTAGTGGAGGGGCTGCTCTCTCAGTCAGTCTCCACAGAGTAAGTTCCAAGCCAGGAGTGAAAGAAAGCGAACAAAACAACCCTAAACAAACTGGTATTTTAAATGGTGACAGGGACAAGGACAAGTACAGAGAAGTTCAGAGTAAAGTTACAGGAGCCTTGTCTGACTCCCACTTCAAGGCAAAACCCATCTGCTTCCATTCTATTCACCCCACCACACTGGAATACATAGAGAAATGGCCAGGATTAAGCAAAACAAATGCGAGTCAGTCTTGGTGGAACATGCTATAATTCCAGTGACTTGGGAGGCTCAGGACCTAAGCAACTTAGCAAGACTCCGTCTCAAAATAAAAAACCAAAAGGGTCAGGGATGGAGCTCAGTGGTAAAAATGCCCCTGGGTTCAATCCCTAGCACCAACCAACAAATTAAAACAAATTAGCAGACCCTCTTTTGGGAGTGTCCGCCTGAATTTACTAAGGTACCTGGTCATGGCAATGGAAAAGTAAAGGACCTCCCTTGTACACTTGGGGAGTGGACTGTGCACCCAGAGCACACGGCTCATTAGAGACAAACTTTAAAAAGAACACCAAACTGGACATATCCGACACATCCATGGGTGTGTCTTCCTTAGTTCAGTTGCTTTTCAGTGGACACTGATGAAGAGAAATACACTTTATTTTTATAAGGACACAGTATATTAATATATCTTTTTAAAATCTTCAATTCTAACTATTTACATAGCTTACTAAAATACCTTCATGTGTTGCCATTGCAATTAATAAAAAACCAAAAGCTCAACAGAACAGCCATCGTACTATTAACTGATGTCAAAGGAAGAAATTCTCGGTCTTTGGAGGAAGCACCTCTCAGGCCTGCTAGGAAAGGTCAGTCTGCACTTATGTGCTAAGCGGTTTGCATCTGGGAGCTGGGAGCTGGGGAGCTGGGGAGCTGGGGAGTTGGGGAGCTGGGGCCGGGAGGCCCACCTGAAGGGGAGACCGCCACCTGCTGGACCGCATCTTCAAACTTCTGCCAGCGCAGCCCAGCGCCTGGCAGTGCACTGCAGAACAGGCTGCCTTTGTAGTCCAGGCACCAAATATACTTCTCGGAGACCGCCAAGCTGAGTATGCCATAGCCAGGACCCGAGTAGCCCATCCAGCTCTCTGCAAACTTACAAGGACAGAGTGGGTCAGTTCCAAGGCAGGGGATACCGCTGCATCCATCCTACTGTTGTCAACGAGAAAAGAGAGCAGAACATCAAAATGATACAGCTGAGAGGGTCTTTGTGAAGCCATGCAGAGACTGGTCCCTGCTCTCTTTGGAACTCCCACTTAGGAACATTCTGGAATAAGACCCCATAGCGACCCTGGGTGACACCTGGTCAGGTTGAACTTATCTTCCTGAGCATGAGAAAGGCCCTGGCTTCAGTCTACTTTACAAGGAGGTGCACATCAGCACTCACTGCAGATCCACTGTGTGTGTCTGCCTGTTGTGGGTACGCAGGGGAGCAGCTCTCCACTCTTTTTCACTGCTTTCTAAGCACTGTTCCCACCCTCAGACATGTGGTGTGGCATATGCGGTGGCCGTGAAGGCCTGGCCAAGGCATTCTAACTGAAATTGGTACACTAAGGTTTCATTACTAGGATTCTTTTAAAAATCAAAACTAAACACATCCCTTGTACTTTAACAAATTTCTAAAACTGCACAGGAAGTTGATATATGCACTAAGTGAGTACAGATGCTCAATATGGAAGTCAACTACTTCAGCAAGAACGGTGTTCACCTCTTCTTCTGCTCACCATGGCAAGCCTTGCTCCTGACCCTTCTCCCCACAATAAAATACCCACAGAGGGGGTAGAGAGAGAAGAGGAGAGGGGAGGGGAGGGGAGGGGAGGGGAGGGGGGATAGTAGAGAATAGGATAGACAGCAGAATACATCAGACACTAGAATGGCAATATGTAAATCAATGGAAGTGTAACTGATGTGATACAGCAATCTGTATACGGGGTAAAAATGGGAGTTCATAACCCACTTGAATCAAACTGTGAAATATGATATATTAAGAACTATGTAATGTTTTGAACGACCAACAATAAAAAAAAAAGAAAAAAAAATACCCACAGAATGTCTTGGCTTTTCAGCTGTCTGGTTCAGGGCAAGGGGGGGTGGGATTTGGAGGGGAGAGGGTCCTCAGAATGCCAGGATCCCTCTCACCTACGTAAGGACTTTCCTATACCAGCCCCACAAACAAGGTCTACCTGGCTGACGCCCTGATGGGCCTCCCTGTAGCCCTGCCTACTTGACATCCTCATTGAGTCCACTTGACCCTGAAGATCTGGACATGACCTGGCCTCCTCTGTAGACTCTGAGGCCCAGGAGACGGGATTCACAACAACCACCATCTGTGCTGTGATATCCCCAGCAAACACAGCCTGGCAGCCTGGGCATGTGGGAACCAGTGGGTTCAAAAATGCATACGGGAGGGCCGAATGAGAGGCCCACCTGGTCTCCACACAAGCAAACAGACACTTCACTCTGATGACCTCACTGTACAGAGGATAGGAGAGGGTTCTGGGGCCCATTCTGCCCTTCCATTTACTAGGTGATCTTACACAACTAATCTGACTATTTTGAGCCTCAATTCCCTCTGTTAAAAGGGACAATAGTACCTGTTTTGTAGTTTTTAAATTTTATTTTTATTTTTTGTCATACCAGGGGATTGAACCAGGGGCTGTCTAACACTGAGCTACATCCCCAGCTCTTTTTATTTTTTGAGACAGGGTCTGTTCAAGTTACTGAGGCTGGCCTTGAACTTGGGATTCTCTTGCTCAGTCTCCCGAGTCGCAGGGATTGCATGCGTGGACTACTGTGCTGGCTAGTTCATTTTTTTTTTTTTAAAGAAGCAAGAACGTTAACTTGTAAAGGGCTCAACAAAGTCTCTGTATATGATGAGAGCTGACAAAAGTCACACACTTTTAGCACTTGAGAACCCAGTGGAAATGTGGGGAAAGCCCCCATGGCTCTAAGTGAATAGCCAGCCGCCAGCTACATCTCATAGCCACAGTTAGTAGGAAATGTTAGTTTTGAAACCAAATGCTTTTATACTTCTAATGATGATTACTTGCTAAGGAAAGTAAGCACTTAAAAAAATCACTTTTTAATATAAAATGCCCAAGAGCAGTTAATAAGTACCTCTTAATTAGAGAGGCTGTAGGCCCACAGGAGTCTGACTATACCAAAGCTGGTTTCTGCACAGCATGCTGGGGAGTTTTGGGGCCACTGCCTGGAGATTGAGAGACAGCAGTTCTGCAAATAGCTGCAGTCCCTGCTGATAGTGTCTAGGAGGTATCTGACTGTGGAGGGTAGGGAGCACCCCATCTTTGACCTCCAGAGGCTTTCCACACCACAGCAAACATTGCTCTGCCCAGTGATTTCTGAGAAGGCCCCAGGCTAACACTAAGTGAACATGCTGCCCTGGCCTTGCTGGGTGGGAACAGAGAGCAAGATGCTGCTTCTCTAGGCAGTGGGTCACTGAGCAGGGCAGAAGCAGTTCAGGCCATTCAAAGTCTCTGTGCTGCAAACCCCCCAAATCCAATCTTTAAAATACCTTTGGCCTGGGCTGGGCATGTAGCTCAATGGTAGAGCACCTGTCTAGGGTGCACCAGGCCTTGGGTTTGATCCCCAGCACTGTGAAATAAACAGACACCCTCCCCCACAAAAAAAGCAAAACAAAAGAAACATATTTGGCCTGCACATTTTGCAGTAGGAATATAATTTTTTTTCCACATCTCTTCAAAATGAAAAGCAGGTATAGTTAAGCCCCCATGCCTGTGTCACACACCTGGTCCAACTTGAGCAGCGTGGCGTCATCTGCACCTGGCCGGCTCAGGTCCTGTATGGAGTGACTGGCTCTGAGCTCTGTCACACTAGTCTCCGAGGATGAAGATGGGAGCCCGTGAGCATAGATGTCCTCCTCGTCACTGGACGTCAAAGCTTGATCCCGAGAAGGCTCATGAGTGCTGGCCACTAAGGCAGGGACCAGAGGAGTCAACTGTCCTCCCACCCTCCACATGTCACATTCAGAAGCAGGGGTTACTTTCTGACCTGTGTCATCATCAGTAACAACACGCCAGGGATGTGAGCCAAGGGAGCCAGGAGCTCCCAGGTGGGTTAGGCTGTCCTCTTTGCTGCTGGCCTCTACAGTGTAGTCTTCAACTGCTCTAGTCCCAGGAAGCCACTGCTCAGCACTGGGGACCCAGCAGGGGATGGAATGCAGCACGGGTGAGTCCAGGAGAGGGGCTTCAGAAGTGCTGTGGGGGGCTTCAGCCTCCATGTCTTGTAGCTCAAGTGCCTCAACAACACTGCCCTGTTCTCGGGAGGGTGTCTCTTCGTGCTTCAGGGCATCCTCCACAGGAACAGGCTCCGCTTTGAGGCCTGTGATCTCACCATCTTCCACATCTTCCCTTGGGAGCAAGGGCAAGTCCAGTACCCCATTAAGCAGATGTGTCTCCTGTGCACTGTTACACGGAGGGATTTCAGTCCTAAAGTCATTTTCTTCACCCAGCACATCAGGGGCAGACTCAGGCACTTCCAGGATACTATATGCTTCAGGGTCAGTACTTCCCTGAAGGATGGTGTTCACTTCAGCACTGAGGCTGCTTTCCTGGTCAGGAGACTCTGTGCTTAACTGATCCACGCTACTGCCCAGAACACTTGAAGTCAAGGACAGCAGGTCGGTGTTCAAAGACAGGGGACTATCACCAGGACACTCAGAGCAGGGAGTCGATTCAAGGGAACTGTGACAGGCATTCCTGCTTCCACCTTCTAATTTAAAATGAAAACATTCAAAATAAGGGTTGATTCCACATAAACACATGACTCTACATTGACAGTGAGAGACTACTTATAAAACACATTTTTAGCTCAAGAAAAGACCCCACAATTTAAATGTGAAGGATATTTAGTTAGTGAAGAATAAAGCCCTTAAGTACAAACTATTCCAATGCAGGATGTTTTATATGGACACAATACCATACTCACCAATGGGCTCTGAAGCCCAAGAAATGCTAAGCAGAAAGTTGGGAGGGAACAAAGAGGTGTGTTCAACTGGGTGACACAACTTGCTCACGCACCAATTTTAACAATTATCAAAATGCTTAGAAATTTGGTAACATTTTCCTTTAATACTGCAGTGACCTTGAGCTAGGCAGGCTCAAATGGTACCAGCAATAAAAAGTTCAACGTGAAAACCCGCATTTACATCATCCAACACTGAACGTATGTGCAATGTCCCATCACCACACCGGCACAGAGCTTCCTGTTTCCACGACTTTGCATCCATGATTGTCGACTCTCTTGTCTAACAAATGGTCTACATGGATAAGTCAACACTGTAACTTAAATATGGAAAAGAACAAAACCCAGACCCTTGAAGCACGGTGTGAGCACACCAACCAGAGCCTTGTTGCCACAGCCTGCAGTCATGCTTCTTGGCTAATGTGTGAACTACTATACAGTTCAACTCCTCTGGGGAGGAGGGCATTTGTTTTCTGAAGACCTTTTCTGCTTTTCTCTGAGTGGGCAAGTGCTCATTCAGTAAGCAGCAACACTCCTACACGGGGAGATGTGCCCCTTCCCAAAGGGTGTGGTCAGACTGCCCCATGGGGGCTACATGAGTTGGTACCTGTCCTTTTCTTCTTCTTCTTCTTCTTCACTTTGATAGGTTTCACAATAAGCTCCTGCTCAAAGTCTTCCGAGCTGATGACACTGAATCTCTGTGAGGAGGGCTGGTTGCCCTTGCCTGATTCCGGGACTACCTGGCCCCCAGGGGCCAGCAGCCCAAAGCTGCTGTCAGTGGAGTTGAGTGAACTACTTCTGCTCCGTGGCTCACTGGCTACCGAGCTGGCCACAGAAGAGCCTCTGAGCCTCGTCTGGGAAGCTGTGGCCCCCAGTGGCTTCTCCAGATGCTGCATGTGGGCATGTTCCGAGCATCCTGATATCTCCAGACCATCTCTCACTGAGAAAGAAGAGTTCAAGTCAATAATGATCATCCAGGTCAATGTGTACTTATTCCAGTTTGCCAGCCTAAATAACAGCTGCCACAGAGGGAAGCAAGGTTCCTGCCTACTGAAGAACTGAGCAATTCTAAATTTATAGGAACACACAGAATTCTAGGAATTCTAAATTCATAGGTGTGTGTTACTGGGCAGTGAATTCAGAGCCTTAAACATGCTAGGCAAACAAGCCACCACTAAGATACTCCACAACCCTTAAAAAAAAAATTTTTTTTTTTTTGACAGGCTCTTGCTAAGTTGCCAAGGCTGGCCTTGAACTTGAGATCCTCCTGCCTCGGCCTCCCAAGTAACTGTGGTGATATGTGTATGCCACCACACCAGGACAATCAAGTGGTTTTTGATTTTTCCTTTCTACTCACCCAAACTTCCTATCTGCACACCAGGAGGACAAGGCCTCCAAACATGAGATGGTCTAACCTAAGCCTTACATAGCTAATTTCTCATTAAAGTATTATGGGGCTGGGGCTGGGACTTAGCAGAAGAGTGCTTGCCTAGCACGTGTAAGGCCCTGGGTTCAATCCTTAGAACCACATATAAAATTAATAAAATAAAGGTATTGTTTCCAACTACAACTAAAAAATAAATAAATATATATTTTTTAAAAAGTATTGTAAACATTATTTTCAGAATAAGATGAAGACTCCAAACATCTTCTTCTATAAATAAACTGCAATGACTTAACTGGCAGAATAATGGTCAATTTTTTATAACTATAAACTGCATGCCACAGAGAGAAGCACTTCCCATCACACATGGTGCATTTAATGAGAAATACAAACCTATTGATGCTAGTCCTTCAGGTCTGCTCGAAATTCTTATAATGTTCCTATCTCCCTTTAAGAAAAATATTTCATTTTCTGTGCAGGAAACAGATACAATATCACCGGATCCTTCCAAACCAGCAACTGTGGCCTGTCAGAAATAAATAAAATCACAAACCTAGATAATAGTAATGGTTCAAAGGATAAAAAAGCATGTGTAAGAATTTGAATATGGATGCACTTTGTTATCACTTCCTGAAAATTCTTTTTTTTTTGGGGGGGGGGCGGCGGGTACTGTGGATTAAACATAGGGATGCTTAACTACTGAGCCACATCTCTGGACCTTTTTAAAATTTTTATTTGGTTGAAGACAGGGTCTTGCTAAGTTACTTAGGGCCTCATTAAATTGCTGAGGCTGAACTTGTTATCCTCTTGCCTCAGCTTCCAAAGTTAGTAGGCAGCACCCTGTCTCTGGCTGAAATCTTTAATAAGAGTAAGTCAATCCAGTCAGGTAGTATCTGACAGATGTGACCTGGAATTGTTCAATTTAGCAGTAGGGTGATGTGACCAAGCCAGCAGAGCCTCTCCCCATCCCTCAGGCCCCCTCCTCAGGCCTGCTTGGCTTCCTGATCCTTACAATGTGAAGTTCATCCTCCTTGACAAATGCAGGGGCCTCTGCCATCCATGGCCTGGTCATCCTGCCTCAGCTGAGCTTCACAAGCAGAAAGCATGTATGCAAATTCTAGTCCCATTCTTCCACAGCCCACACATGCTTTCTTTCCTGTCCTGCTGGGGAAGTTCCAATTTTATCCAGATGCCATCTCCTCACGAACTGTTCCCTGACCAGCTCACATTCTTGGGCAATGCTCAGGACTCCCTGGAGGCTTGTTTCCTATAAACCTCCATGTGGTACATCTCTCCTGGGCTGAAGTATGTGTTAGCACATCTAGCTCCCCCTGCTGTGGGAAAGACCAGTGTGCCTGAAATTCATGACTTCTAAATGAATATAAGAGGGGAGGAAGGATGTCCCCAGCTAAAAACAGACACATAGGACATCCCAATTCCACACTGCTTTAGAGACAGTTTGTGCTTTTCAGCAAATAGTGTAAACAAGAAGCCAGTTCACAGCAGAAGATGAAGAAAGTCTCAATTCTCTGCTTGCTAATTTTCAGGTAGTCCTAACAAACAGCTAGAAACAGGACATTAGTTTCTGAAAGCTGACAATTAAGTTGCTCTGGGGAGGTGCAGATTCAGGTGACAGCAGGCACATCTATTCACTGGCATCCATCAACATGTCCTTGCCTATGAAATGAAGTTAATTATGTGTGTTGAGTAAAGCAATGGGTAAGAGCTGAAATGAGAAGGACAGACGGACAATTACAAAGTATCTTAATGCCACTAATTATCAGGTTCAAAAGGAATGGGAAGAAGAAAAGTTAAGTTCTCTAAAACTAGGGAAAGAATAAAAAAGAAGTCCTGAAATATCTCTCATAAAAGAAAGAAAGAAATTCAAGGCTGGAAGGTGACCCCTCTATCCAATACCCTGTATGCCCCATTTACAGATAAGAAAGCCATGGTTAGACAGATGGGAGACTCTAGGTTATAGGGAGAAACAGGCCAGAATCTTCTCTTGGGTCCCTTTTCTTTCTACCAAACCACTATTTCCAGGCATGGGTGGTAATAGTAATTAAGGAGACTCCAAAGGGGAGCAGATGAATATAATTTGGCTGATGTACACCAAATAAGAACACCCTTCACTGGGGAGTAAGGCCAGGCAAGAGTCTTGCCTGTGTTTAGGACAGGAAGAAATGGAAACTAAACAGCTTTGTTTAAATCTTTCTCTAATAGTGACCTTTTATCATTCTGATTTAAACAGAAATTGTTTCCTGCTATGATTTAATAATGATGCTAGAAAATTGCCCAAGATATGTCATTAAATTTAAAAAAAAGTGGAAAAACTGGCAAAATGATTTAGCTCACTCTGTGTAGAAGAACAGGGTGGAGAGCAATCTGGAGCTGAGTAACACTGGAGAGCCCTGGGGATGGTTATTCTGAGTGTGCTCACTATGACCCAGGAGGAAAGCATGACCTGTGGTGAAGCATGTGCAAGGTGCCTTGAGTTTAGCTGCAGCAGAGGAGGAGAAGAAGATACATGACCCAAATAGATTACAAAGAAAAAGTTTAATTTTCTTTTTAGTTTTTTTCTTTTTAGTTTTTTTTTTTTTAACTGGGGATTGAACTCAGGGCTGCTTAACCACTGAGCCATATCCCCAGGCCTTTTTTTACATTTTATTTAGAGACAGGGTCTCACTGAGTTGCTTAGGCCTCACTAAATTGCTGAGGCTGGCTTTGAACTTGTGATCCTGCCTCAACCTCCCAAACTGCTGGGATTACAGGTGTGTGCCACTGCGCCTTGCTAATTTTTTTTTTTTTTTTTTGGTACTGGGGATTGAACTCAGGAGTACTCGAGAGCCACATCCCTAGTCCTATTTTGTATTTTATTTAGAGCAGGGTCTCACCGAGTTGCTTAGCACCTTGAAGTTGCTGAGGTTGGCTTTGAACTTGTGATTCTCCTATGTCAGCCTCCCAAGCAGCTGGGATTACAGGCATGCGCCACCGCGCCTGGCAATTTTGTTTTTAAATAAAAATAAAAACCACAATTTCTTGGCAGGGCATAGAACTATGAACATCAAAGCAAACTGTCTTTTAAGATCTACAAAAATTACCAATCCTTTATTTAATTTCCTTGACTGGCCCAAAAGAAAAAATGAAACATGAGAATCAACAGTGCTGCTTCTTTTGGGGCTGGGGATGTGGCTCAAGTGGTAGCGCGCTCGCCTGGCATGCGTGCGGCCCGGGTTCGATCCTCAGCACCACATACCAACAAAGATGTTGTGTCCGCCAAAAACTAAAAAATAAATATTAAAATTCTCTCTCCCTCTCTCTTTAAAAAAAAAAAAATATATATATATATATATATAAACCAAAAAAACAAAAACAGTGCTGCTTCGTCACTCTCTGAGCCCGAGGAAGGACACTGCATGGATAAACATCCTCTTTGCTCTTTTGACACCAAACTTGCGTAGGTCCCATCACATACCTGGTTGACAGTGTCCAGAAGGTAGATGCTGTACTCATTCCAACTCAACACCCAGCCTTCTCTGAAGAAACAGGAAACAAGCCCCAGGTGTTTCTCAGGGAAGCTGTAACTTCCCCTGTCGGAGGATTCCAGGCGTGGGTATAGCTCGAAAGGTGCAACTCCCCCAGCAAAGACGTCCTTTAAGATGAACGTGGCTTGAACAGTCCCATGGACATCAGCCTTCCACAGCCGGAGACCAGGCCGAGAGGCATACAGAGTTAGATCACTCTGCTTACACAATCCTGGTATAAAACAAGCACCAAATTTCCCAGTACTAAAATCAGAAGGAAAAAAAGAAAGAAAAGACCAGGCATGGACTGATTTAAAGCGATAAAGATATGTCAACCCCTGATACTAAATACAAGAATTTATTGGTTAAACTCAAATAATTGATGCTTTCCCTTGAGCACATAGCCTGGTTTCTTTGAACTATCAATGAATATCCACTATGGTCCAGCCCCTGTGCCTGGCATTTTATCTCCAAACTCCCATTTAATCCTCACAACAACTCCATGAGGCAAATATTATAACTTCTGACTTAAAAGAGGAAACCAAGGCAGAAGGCAACAAACCCAAGACTGCTCCTTGTTCTGCCTGTTCTGAAATTCTATTCCTGTTAACATGATTACTATGATTACACCAATGTCCTGTTAAGTCTTTTATTTTTGGGGGGATGCCTACTGGGGATTGAACCAGGTTGTTTTAACCCTGAACAACATCCTCAGACCCTACTATTTTTATTTTGAGACAAGGTCTAAGTTGCTGAGGCTGGCCTCAAACTTGAGACACTCCTGCTTTAGCCTCCCGAGTCATTGGGATTACGGGTGTGGCCAATGTCTGAGTTCATGCCAATGTCCTAGATGAACAAATTTTATATCCAGGAGTACAACAACCCATCTATGCTGTTGCCCTTTCAGAGTTTCTCTAAACCCATCAGAGGGACACAAGTTCCTTTTGAATCCCTGGGCTTTTTTTTTTTTTTGCTCCCCCCATTTTTAAAATTATGAAATATCTGACACTCACAAAAGATTACGTATAATAAAATTTATGAAGCCTAATGGAAATGCTCACTCAGGAATCCAACTTAGGAAATTAGTCACTGGCCACACCACGGATGTACTCTGCCCCCAACATTTCCTGCCCATCTGCCCCAGCTGTGACCACTGACTATATTTTGTGTGTATGGTTCCCTTGTTTAATCACATCCACATATCCCTACATACTGTATAACATAGTATTATCTTTCACTGTATTAAAAAATAAAATGATTGGGCCTAGGGTTGTGGCTCAGTAGTAGAGCACTTGCCTAGCATGGGTAAGGTACTGAGTTCGATTCTCAGCACCGCATATAAATAAATGAGCAAAACAAAGGTCCATCAACAGGGTATAAATCCCTGGCACTAAAAAAGAATGTAAAAATTTGAGCACCCATTACCTGGTGCTCTTTAACAAGAGAGTGACTGAGTTACGGAGTGCTATATATCAGTGAAAGTAAATAAGCTCTATAGTTTCAATCAAGGATAAACCTTAGAAACATAAGGTTAAGTGAAAACAAAAAAGCAGGTAGTAATAGCATATAGGTAACATCATACTCCCCCCACCTCCCTCCATAAGAAGCATCCTCTCACCCAGGTGAGGCTCTTAGTCTCCACCTGCCTGCATCCCTCATGGCATTTACTGTGGCCCTATCCTTGTCTCACTGACCAACTCCCTCTGCCAGCCCGTTTGAGGGCAGAGGCTGGTCCCCACGTTTTACTCACAGCCCCATTTCTGCCTGCTGCCTGCACAGCAGCCATTCCCACACACTTGTTGAACGAAGCACTGCTTCCAGGGACAGGCAAGCCCAATGCCCTCCACAACTACCATCTAAGACAGCATATGACAGAAAGACGAACCTTAAAGACCCAAGAGGCAGAAACTTTTACCCTGTTGTCTCCACTTTTCTAAGGTTAAAAAAAATACCATTCCCTCTGAAAAGGGGACATATTCCTTATTTCTCTATCCTGGATGAGAGTCTGGCACAGAGCACACCTTCAGTCAATGCAGCCAAAAAACCTGACCACACGACACCCAGCAGAGGTTCATAGAAGCACCCGGGTCTCTACCCAGGTCAGAGGGATAGGTCTCAGGAGAGTCTGCTGGGCACGTGACCCATGTGAAAGTGAACTGCTTTCAAATCTCCTTCCACTCTACCATCCTTCTAGGAGACAGTGCAGGAACACACTAGCAGGTGGGCCAGGACCAAGCACCAGGCAGAAGAGAAGGGTCCTGGCAGAGGGAGAGGCAGAACCCAGATCCACAGAGTCACACTTTTCTGAGGGACCCAGGACCAGTGGTGACCACTGCTACAGAAAGGCAGAGTGTATGGCATTCAGATGGCATTCAGCCTAGAAAACAAGCTGAAGCGGGGGTGGAGTGGGTCTCAATAGCTGAAGGGCCACAATGTAGAAAAGAGGATCAGCTTTCACTGTTCTGCTGCAAAGGGCTGTGAATGTGACCACAGAGCTGGCTGCACCCAGCTGACCTCACCCGGCCCCCCTGATAATACATCGCCGACGGCACCACCAGTCTTGGGGCTCTCACAAGGCCTGCCATTCTCCCCACTCTCCACAGGGCCAGCCTCAAAACCTCTTCCTGTTCACTGGCCGACTTCCTCCCTGCCCGGACAGACCCCTTTACTGAGGAAGAGAAAAGGAAGACATAAGAGTTCCTCCAACTCCCGCCAGCCGGCCAACAACCAGCCTGTGCCAATACCCTTGCTCCCCACCCCGTCATGGCTTCCTGTTCCCTCCTCACGGTAAGAAAAGGTCAGCTCCTTGGTTCTTTCTCCCCTTTCCCCTTTTACCCCCAAGCAAACTGGCTCTGAGCTGTTTTCTGGGCTTGGGTGGGAAGGTGAACTGTGGCTCACAGACTTGTCTGTCCATCTTTTCCCACTTGTCTAGTGTGATGGGAGACTTGGGCCTCATCCTTCTCTTGCCGTCCTCCCTCCAGCAGACCAGTCACTGTCCTACTCAGCTAATCCCACTCATTGTGAATGCTGTAGGCCTATAGGAGTCTTCCTGGGCCCCAGGCTGGGAGAAGCCTGTTTAAACTTCTGTTGCCCCACAGCAGTCAGCAGGACGGACAGCAAGGCCCTCTCTGTGCTCCAGTCTTCACGGAGGAGCATGGCTATCCTCCTGCTTACTGGGCCAACCTGAGCCTGTCACTGCAGAGTGCTCCAGCAGCAGGAGCACAGAGGCACTCAGGAGACTGAATGCCTGGGGCTGTATGTCACCCTGAGACCTGGCCCCTGAGGCAGGGCAGCTGTGCCTGAAGGTCACTGTAGCTCCCCACAAACAGTCCCTCCTCCCTTCTAACTCAGACAGGGTGTCCTTGGCAGGCTTGGGCTGCCAGGAACCATATGGAACCCCAAGCCAAGTGCCACTGGCCCACATCTGCAAATAGGAAATCCAAGAGACCTTAAAGCCACTCTGTCACAAGGCCCCACATTGACAGCAAGCTGTGTCCCGTGAGACTCACCTTTTCCTTGCCTGTGTTCCAATCTGCCTGACAGACTTCTCTTCAGTGTAGAAGAGCAGGCTTCTCTGCAAGGTGGAGATGAGCAGCACCTTCTGACTGTAGTCCAGCTGCACGATGGAGGACGGCTCCTCCAGCACCAGCTGGGAGTTGCAGGTGCCCTGCAGAGTCCAGCCAAACCTGCGCTCAGTGCTAGGCTGGCCAGGGGCCTCCCAAGACTGACACCCTTCCTGCCAGCGGCATTCAGGCCAACCCACACCTCACAATGACACCTAGCGGGTCTCTTCAGAGTCAGTGTCAACCCACTGCCGTGAAATTTGGAAGAGTCCTTCCTAATGAGAAAACAATCAGTGCTAACACGTTGGACAAGAAACACTTAAAATTGGTTGAATTTCTCTTAAAATATTCTCTGTAAACAGTCAAAAAGAACCCATGAAGATCTAACATAAAGATGTCATACTGTGCGTATTATTTATCCTATCACAAGCACAATGGATGGGACTTTCTATAAAATTACTGTGACAACAATCAGTGCTCCTGTGGTACTCTCCCTCCACAGAGCTCGATGTAAAGTAAGCCCAGCTGAACAGCTCATGGAAAACAGGAGGCTAGAAAGAAGTTAAAACAGCATTAAATACATGAGATGGTATTAAAATAAGATGGTCCTTTCTACCCACACAGGGAAGAATTCTAGTAGGCATTTTATTGCTAATACAATCTATATTTTGTGGTGTTAAAAATCTGCTTCTCCAGGGGCTGGTATAGCTCAACTGGTAGATCACCTGCCTCACATGCACAAGGCCCTGGATTCAATACCCAGTACCACAAAAAAATAATGATAAAATAAAAATAAATAGATAAAAACTTGACTTTTTTTTTTTTTTTAAATCTTCTCAGGAGCTGGGGTTGTGACTCAGAGGTAGAGAGCCTACCTACCATGCGTGAGGCACCGGGTTCAATCCTCAGCACCACATTAAAAAATAAAAAAGAAAAGAAAGATATTGTCAACCTGTAACTAAAAAATAAATATTAAAAAAGTAATCTGATTCTCTAGGAGCAATTCCAATTTGCCTAAGAAACACTGCCGCACATCACAGACCTCTCTGGGGGTGAGCAGGGGCAGGGGTCAGTTTTAAGGGTAAAATTTACATATAGTAAAACTTGTCATTTTGGTATATAATGCTATCAATTTTGACAATTTGACCGCCACCACTATCAAGATGGAGAAATTTCAATTCTCCCCAAACACTAAGGACTCTGAAGGCAGATTCTTTTCCATAAAAGAATTAGTTAGAATGTAGATTTATTTTCAGTTTTTAATTTAGCTTGTAATGGAACTGAGTAGACTATATTGTATAAAACCACACATCCTCTCATGTCTTTTGTTTTTGGCAAATCTCATGAAATACTTGTATCTTAAAAATGTTTCAGCATGGGCTGGGGATGTGGCTCAAGCGGTAGCGTGCTCGTCTGGCATGTGTGCGGCCCAGGTTCGATCCTCAGCACCACATACCAACAAAGATGTTGTGTCCGCCGAGAACTAAAAAATAAATATTAAAAAAAATTCTCTCGGGCTGGGGATGTGGCTCAAGCGGTAGCGCGCTCGCCTGGCATGCGTGCGGCCCGGGTTCGATCCTCAGCACCACATACCAACAAAGATGTTGTGTCCGCCGAGAACTAAAAAATAAAAAATATTAAAATCTCTCTCTCTCTCTCTCTCTCTCTCTCCTCTTTCACTCTCTCTTTAAAAAAAAAAAAAGATTTAAAAAAAAAATTCTCTCTCTCTCTCTCCTCTCTCACTCTCTCTTTAAAAAAAAATGTTTCAGCATGCTTATGGTCAATTTTTTCATTTAGTGAGTGGTGAGGCATGGTGGCCTTCTCTCAGCTCTTCACCAATCTGCCCACAGGCACAGGTAGTGGAAGAATCTATAGTGGTAGTGTCAGGAAAGGACCCTCAGCACTCAGAACAATACACATTTCCACAGAGCAACAGTTCTCAAAGGGGACCCCTCAAGGGTCCGCCAGGCCAACCGCACTTTCATAGCAATACTAAGATGCTATTGCCCTTTCCACTGATGGTGCAGGAGCCACAGTGGGGAGAGCCACCTGGAACCTCAGCTCAGACCAAGGCAGTGGCACCAATCACTATCAGCAGTTACTATACCCTTCAGCACTGTGCACTCTCGTCAAAACACCCAGTTCACTGAAGATCAACCTTTCTGATGCAGAAAAGTGCTCATCTCACTGTCTTTACCCTTAAGAGCAGGCACCTTTGTACTGGATGTGAGAATGGGGTGTACACGTGCAGTGCTTGTGCATATGGAAGTACAAGGTTCCTTTGAAGGACAGTACCTATGCCATGGCTGGAGTTGGGAGGTGAACCAAATGCCTTTTTCACAGAACACCTTTCTACTTCAAATACTATAATTATTCAAATTTGGGTATTTGAAAGACATTTTCCTTTTTTAAAAAAATATTTTTAGTTGTAGACGGACACAACACCTTTGTTTATTTATTTATTTTTATGTGGTGCCGAGGATTGAACCCAGTGCTTCTCACATGCTAGGCAAGTGCTCTACATTGAGCTACAGCCCCACATCAGGAAGACATTTTCTTAAGAAAAAAAAAAAAGCAAGCCTGTCACTTCAAAGAGGACAAGTGATAGTATTTACTACTTTCAAATGCAGATGAGAATCTTGAAAATCTGCTCCTGTGTCTGTGAACTAGACAAGTCTTGATGGCTAAAGACTTTTACGATCAGATTGATTATAATATTAACAAAGGTGGGTGCTTTTTTGATACTGCATAATAAAATGAGTCAGCATCTGGAGGATGCACATTATCCTGTGAATCACTATTTCTGAAGTGACCAACACATGATGCTACAAAACCATGCACAGGTAAAAGATTCCATGAAGTGCAAGATAGACTTCTAGATTTTAATAAAATAGAATGTAAAAAATCATCTCTGTGGTTTCTTTCTTTCTTTCTTTTTTTAACAGATACAGCTTTTCTTTTAAATATACACCTTTATTTTATTTATTCATTTTTATATAGTGCCGAAGATTGAACTCAGTTCCTCACACATGCCAGGCAAGCACTCCACCACTGAGCCACAACCCTATCCCCTTATCCCTCTGGTTTCTGATTCCATTTTGTAACTACTCTTTAAAGAAACTCTCATGTGTCATGTGTAATTGTAACCTTTAAAGAACTACTGTTTGTCAATTTGTGGATATTATTAAAGAAGAATATCCACAATTATCTGAAAAGGCTATCAAAATACTCCTTCCATTTCCAACTACATGTCTGTTTGAGGTTGAATTTTCTTTATATACTCTTGACTCAATGGCAGCAGATTGAATAAAGACTCAACTGCCTTATTATTAAAAAGCCAGACATTAAAGAAATTTGTAAAAATAGAGAGCAATGCTACTTTCCTCATTAGTTTTGAAATTACATTCACAAAAATGTTTTTGTTAAACTATTATAATGTAAGGTTTATTATTTCAAAATATAGTTAATAAATGCTTTCCAATTCCTCAGTTTCAATTTCTAATGTGGTATGCTTGACATAAATGAAAGCTCTTTGGATAGACATTCTAAGAGCATAGAGGTTCTGAGACCAGAGAGCTTAAGAACTCTATGGAGTATTTGTAATAGGTCCGTCCTGGATCGGAGAGCCTGAAAGCTACTCAGCTGGTAACTGGTAACTTCTTAGAAATTCAGCACTGGGAATGAAGGCTACAAATGAGAAAAAGAAAGGACAGTAACACCAAGTAGTTCAGTCTAGTTGTCAGACCCAGGACAAAACAAATAAAACACAGGCCACTGGCCTTTGGAGAAGATCCTGGGTTGGAAGAGACACTGGGCCTGAGCTTGTGCCCCTAGGCTGGTTACTGGTTCTACAGGATGAGAACACAACAACTCCAAACACCCTTGTGACAAAAGTGAGGTGGGGCAGAGCACCTGCTGTTCCAACTCTTTCCCTTCCTGAGCATTTCCTCCCACATGAGGTCATCTCACAGGCCAGGTCCTGCTCCAGGTAAGCTCTCTATCCAAGGAGACGCTAACCTTGTTCACAGTTATGACTGGACAATACTTCCTGTCACTTCTGCTTTCAAGGAACAGGGAATGACAACAGTTTCTTTTCTAAGTGGTCAGAACAAAGAGCAGAATGAAAAAGCAAATGTTTCACCAGAGTAGTGACAAGTGTTGGAGGACTAGGCGTGTTTACCCATCTGAGCACTTCAACGTATCCAAACAGCACGTGGTGTCCCACAAATATGTATATTATTTATGTGTCACTTAAAAATAAAACAGAGTGACTGCTGCAGTAGGCCAACTCTTTAGTCACAGAAGTAGGAGCTCACTGGTAAAATCCATGAAAGAAAATGTGATAAATAACAATTGAGATTATAAAGGGACTATGATCAAGAATATAAGCTGACCAGTAAAATACAACTATAATCATTCCAAGTATTAGAAGGCATGAGCCAAGAACATTGATTTACCTGGTCTAGATCCAGAGAAGAATAGACAATTTTCCCTTTGTCATCTCCAGAGAACAATTTCATTCCATTGGGGCTCCAAGCCAGAGCAGTAATGCTATTTTTGTGAATACCAGTGACATCAAACCTCCGAAGCTATGAATAAACAATAAAAATACACACCAGGAAAAGAAAAGAATAAATGTTGTGACTGGGTTACGCGGACAGCACTGCTATTTATGTGGGAGCTGGTTTTCCCAGCCTGCTTTGCCACTCATAACCTGCATAAGGTTCCATCTGTCCACCTTCAAAACCCACAGAGAACACTCCAGGAGAATCAAGCAAAAATGGAAGTACCCACACGTACATACTTTGTGCCAAGTGTCCAAGCAGGACAAAAATGTAATCTACAAACAGCACAAAGTTATGCTTTTCTGAGAATAAATTTTTCTAGGTAGATGAAGGTTTCTAATTTTTAAAATCCATGAGGAATTTGCCACCAAATGAAGAAATGCTAAAATTATGAGCACCTACCTGTTTATTTCTCCCTGGCAATGAAGACACAAGTTGAAAAACCGCAACTCTCCCAGAGGCTGTGCCTGCTGCCACAAGGTCATCAAAGCAGCTCAGCAACTTCACGACAGTGATGGATTCTGTCTTCCCCTAGACAAGGAGATACACACAACAGAATCCGTGAGCAGACAGGCTTTAAGATGCAAAAGGAGGAAGACTATAACCAAAGGTACAAAAACCTTCATTCCAGGGATTCCTGACTAGAAATGATTGCAAGTTAGACAATTAAATCTGTTAAAAACCTTTTCCTTTCTAAATTCCTGTTCCTGATTTTTTAAAATTATGTTAAAATACACAGAAACTAAAATCACCGTAACCACCGTCTGTAAGTGTATGTTTCACTGTACAACACATCCATGACGCTGTGCAACTACCACCGGCTTCCAGCTCCCACATTCCTTTCACTTTGTACAATGGAAGCCCATTCAACACGAATCCATTCCCTCTACCTCCCGCTCCTCACAGCCATTGTCTAAGTAAAAGGTAATTTACAAATTAGGAGGTAATTTTTGTGAGTCACAATGTGTGGCAAGGGATTATTTATATCCAGAATTCATAGGAAATTCCTCAAACTCAATAAGAAGAAATGACTCAGTTAAAAAATGGGCAGTGGATATGACATTTCTCCAGAAAAGATAAGCACATAGACAATAAGCACATGAAAAGATGTTCAACATCACTTAGCATTAGGGAAATAGTGGGATAGATACCACCTCACCCCCATTAGGGTATCTACTACCAAAAACCAAAACAGAAAAAAGCCAAGCAGGAAATAACAGGGTTGGCCAGGATGTGAGAAACTGGAACCTTTATGCATTGTTAGTGGGACACAAAATGGTGCAGCTGCTTTAGAAAACACCATGGTGGCTCCTCAAAACATTAGGGGTAAAATTACATATGATTCAGGAATTCCAGGTGGCTATCACCCAGTGGAAAACAGAGCTATATGCTAGCCTTATCAAAAATTATTGGCCATAAGTGAGAGTTTATTTCAGGTCCATCTATTCATTTCATTGGTCTATATGTCTATCATTTTGGGGGGGTCACGGGATTGAACCCAGGGGTGCTCTATCATTGAGCCACACCCCCAGCCCTTTTTTACATTTTTCATTTTGAGACAGGGTCTCACTAAGTTGCTTAGGGCTTAGGGCTTTGCTAGGTTGCTGAGGCTGGCCTCGAACTTATGATTCTCCTGCCAATACCATACTGTCTTTAATTCAGTATGAGATCTCTAGCTTAGTTCTTTCTTTCTTTTTAGTTGCAGATGTACACAACACCTTTTTTATTTTTTTATGTAGTGCCAGGGATCCAGTGCCTCTCGCATGCTTGGCAAGTGCTCTACCACTGAACCACAACCCCAGCCCTAGCTTTGTTTTTCTTTTTCACAATTATTTAGGACACTAGGTGTCCCTTAAGAATTCATGTAAATTTGAGAACAGGTTTTTCTATTTCTGTAAACAATGTTGATATTTTATAGCAACTGTACTGTATTTCTAGATCACTTTGACAAATATGGAAACCTTAAGTCTTGCAATACAGGAACATAGGTTGTTTCTGTTTATTCAGATCTTCTTCATTTTGGCTATATTTTGTACTTTTAATTGTATAAGACCGTCACCTCCTTGTTTAATTCCTACATATCTTTTTCTTAAAAAGAAAATGCTATCTTAAGTGAAACTTTTTAAAAATTTCCTTCTCAGAATGAGTGTTTAAAAATATGATTTAATTTTGTGTGCTGAGCTTACTTCTATCTTGAATTATTAGTTCTAACTATTTTTTGTGGGGAATCTTTTTGTGGTGCTGGGGGTTGAACTCAGGGCCTCTAAGTCACCTCTCAAACCCTGTGATATCTTTCTCCATTCTTTCATCTGCAACCTATTTGTGTCTTTGAATCTAAAGCAAGTCTTTTGTACACAGCAAATAATTTAATCATTAAAAAAGATACATTCTGATAATATCTGTCTTTTGAATTTAATCAATTTGATAATATCTTTTGAACTTACATTTAAATAATTACTGGTTAGAAAGGATTTATTTCTCCGGAACAAGACAGGGATGCCCTCTATCTCCACTTCTATTCAATATAGTTCTCGAAACACTGGCCAGAGCAATTAGACAGACGAAAGAAATTAAAGGCATAAAAATTGGAAAAGAAGAACTTAAATTATCACTATTTGCAGATGACATGATTCTATACCTAGAAGACCCAAAAGGGTCTACAAAGAAACTACTAGAACTAATAAATGAATTCAGCAAAGTGGCAGGATATAAAATCAACACGCATAAATCAAAGGCATTTCTGTACATCTGAAATGGAAATGAGGAAAAACACTCCATTCACAATATCCTCAAAAAAAATAAAATACTTGGGAATCAACCTAACAAAAGAGGTGAAAGATTTATACAATGAAAACTACAGAACCCTAAAGAGAGAAGTAGAAGAAGATCTTAGAAGATGGAAAAATATACCTTGTTCATGGATAGGCAGAACTAACATCATCAAAATGGCGATATTACCAAAAGTTCTCTATAGGTTTAATGCAATGCCAATCAAAATCCCAACGGCATTTCTTATAGAAATAGATAAAGCAATCATGAAATTCATACGGAAAAATAAAAGACCCAGAATAGCAAAAGCAATTCTAAGCAGGAAGTGTGAATCAGGCGGTATAGCGATACCAGATTTCAAACTATATTACAGAGCAATAGTGACAAAAACAGCATGGTACTGGTACCAAAAACAGGCGGGTGGACCAATGGTATAGAATAGAGGACACAGAGACTAATCCACAAAGTTACAACTATCTTATATTTGATAAAGGGGCTAAAAGCATGCAATGGAGGAAGGATAGCATCTTCAACAAATGGTGTTGGGAAAACTGGAAATCCATATGCAACAAAATGAAACTGAATCCCTTTCTCTCGCCATGCACAAAAGTTAACTCAAAATGGATCAAGGAGCTTGATATCAAACCAGAGACTCTGCGTCTGATAGAAGAAAAAGTTGGCTCCGATCTACAGATTGTGGGGTCGGGCTCCAAATTCCTTAATAGGACACCCATAGCACAAGAGTTAACAAGAAGAATCAACAAATGGGACTTAATTAAACTTAAAAGTTTTTTCTCAGCAAGAGAAACAATAAGAGAGGTAAATAGGGAGCCTACATCCTGGGAACAAATTTTTACTCCTCACACCTCAGATAGAGCCCTAATATCCAGAGTATACAAAGAACTCAAAAAATTAGACAATAAGATAACAAATAACCCAATCAACAAATGGGCCAAGGACCTGAACAGACACTTCTCAGAGGAGGACATACAATCAATCAACAAGTACATGAAAAAATGCTCACCATCTCTAGCAGTCAGAGAAATGCAAATCAAAACCACCCTAAGATACCATCTCACTCCAGTAAGATTGGCAGCCACTATGAAGTCAAACAACAAGAAGTGCTGGCGAGGATGTGGAGAAAAGGGTACACTTGTACATTGCTGGTGGGACTGCAAATTGGTGCGGCCAATTTGGAAAGCAGTTTGGAGATTCCTGGGAAAGCTGGGAATGGAACCACCATTTGACCCTGCTATTGCCCTTCTCGGACTATTCCCTGAAGACCTTAAAAGAGCATGCTACAGGGATACTGCCACATCGATGTTCATAGCAGCACAATTCACAATAGCTAGACTGTGGAACCAAGCTAGATGCCCTTCAATAGATGAATGGATAAAAAAAATGTGGCATCTATACACAATGGAGTACTATGCAGCAATAAAAAATGACAAAATCATAGAATTTGCAGGGAAATGGATGGCACTAGAGCAGATTATGCTTAGTGAAGCTAGCCAATCCCTAAAAAACAAATACCAAATGTCTTCTTTGATATAATGAGAGCAACTATGAACAGAGCAGGGAGGAAGAGTAGGAAGAAAAGAGTAACATTAAACAGAGACATGAGATGGGAGGGAAAGGGAGAGAAAAGGGAAATTGCATGGAAATGAAGGGAGACCCTCATTGCTATACAAAATTACATATAAGAGGTTGTGAGGGGAATGGGAAAATAAACAAGGAGAGAAATGAATTACAGCAGATGGGGTAGAGAGAGAAGATGGGAGGGGAGGGGAGGCGGGATAGTAGGGGATAGGAAAGGTAGCAGAATACAACAATTACTAATAGGGCATTATGTAAAATTGTGGATGTGTAACCGAGGTGATTCTGCAATCTGCATTTGGGGTAAAATTGGGGGTTCATAACCCACTTCAATCTAATGTATGAAATATGATATGTCAAGAGCTTTTAATGTTGTGAACAACCAATAAAAAAAAATAAAAAAATAAAAAAAGAAAGGATTTATTTCTGTCATTTTGTTATTTGTTTTGTTTAGTGCATTCTAACTTTTTGCCTCCTTTCCTGCATTACTGTTCTTCTTTTCTTTTGTCTTGTGGTACTGGGGATTGAGCCCAGGGGTGTTCTACCTCTAACCTACATCCCTAGCCCTGTTTTTTGAGACAGTATCTCCCTAAATTGCTAAGACAGGCTTTGACCTGTGATCCTCCTGCCTCAGCCTCCCGAGCTGCTGGGATTACAGGCATGCGTCATGGTGCCTGGCTAAGCTCTGTCCACTTTTCTTTAAACATTTTTCTTTTTGTTCCTTAGACTTGATCATTTCAAAATCATTCTGCTTGAAGTTCATGAATTCCTTCTTCTGCTTGCTCAAATCTGCCTTTGAAAGGCTCTTAAGTCAACTTTTTAATTTCAGTCATTGTTCTTTTCAGCTCTAGAATTTTTTTGGTTTTCTGTTTCTTGATATTATCATTTCATTCATACATCATTTTCCAATCTTTCTCCATATCTTCCTTTAGTTTTTTGAGCTTTGTGTGTGTGTGTGTGTGTGTGTGTGTGCGTGCGCATGTATGTGGTGCTGGGGATTGAACCCAGGCCTTGTGCATGTGAGGCAAGCACTCTACCAATTGAGCTATATCCTCAGCCCCTATTTTTTGAGCTTTTTTTTTTGGGGGGGGGTGGTACCAGGGATTGAACTCAGGGGCACTTGACCACTGAGCCACATCCCCAGCCCTATTTTATATTTTATTAAAGACAGACTCTCACTGAGTTGCTTAGCACCTGGCTAAATTGCTGAGGCTGGCTTTGAACACGCAATCCTCCTGCCTCAGCCTCCTGAGCTGCTGGGATTACAGGCATGTGCCACCACACCCGGCTTTTTGAGCTTCTTTAAGATAACTGTTTTAAATCTTTGTCTAGGTCCATCATCTGTTTTTTTCTGTATCTGTTGGTTTACTTTTCCCCTTTGGACACATTTTCCTGTTTCTTTGTATATCTGGTAATTTGTTTTTGAAAACTAGCATTTGAATCTAATAATATGGTCAGTCAGAAAATCAGACTCTATATCTTTACACTGTTGGTGGGAGTATAAATTAGTACAACCACTGTGGAAATCAGTATGGAGATTCCTCAAAAGACTAGGCATGGAACTATCATATGACCCAGCTATGCCACTCACGGGTATGTATCCTAAAGAATTAAAGTCAGCATGCTACAGTGATACATACATACCTATGTTTAGAGCAGCACATTCACAACAGCCAAACTATGAAGCAGCCTAGGTATCCATCAATGGATAGATGAATAAAGAAAATGTGATGTATACATATACGCAGTAAAGTTTTATTCAGCCATAAAAAAATAAAAAATAAAAAAGAAGCAGCTGGACATCATGGCACATGCCTATAATCCCAGTGGCCCAGGAGGCTGAAGCAGGAGGATCATGAGTACAAAGCCAGCCCCTGCAACTTAGTGAAGCCCTAAGCAATTAGCATGACTGACTCAAAATAAAATATAAAAAAGGGCTGGGGATATGGCTCAGTGGTTAAGTGCCCCTGGGTTCAAGCCCTGATACCAAAAAGAAAAAAAAAAAAAAAAAAGAAAGAAAGAAATCAGGGCATTTTCAGGAAAATGGGTGGAACTAGAGACCATTATGTTAAAGCAAATTAAGTCAAACTCAGAAGGGCAAGGGTCATATGTTTTCTCTCATATGTGGAAGCTAGAGAGGAAAAAAGAAAGCTGAGGGTGGATCTCATGAAAAATCAAAGGGAGATCAGTAGAGGAAAGGGACCAAGGAGTAGGAGCAGGGTGGGAGGGGGAAGGTGCTGTGGAGAGACACTGGCCAAATTGTATTGTTATATTGTGTGCATGTACAAATACGTAACAACAAATTCCCATCGTTTTGTACAAATTTTAATGTACCAATAAAAAATGTGGAAAAAAATCAAATTCTACTCTTTCCCCAAATTCTGCAGGCGTTGTTATTACTTTTGGTGTTGCCTGATTGTTGTTTTTCTTTTATTGTTTGCTGTTGTAAGCAGACTCTCTGCCAAAGGGCAGCCTGGTCTTCTCATATCTTTTCTGAGTCTATACTTTTTCTAGGATAGGAACACTTTCTTTTTTTTTTGGATTTCTTTTTCTGCTACTGGGGATCAAATTGAGGCACATCACCAACACTTTATATTTTTTGTTTTGAGACAGGATCTCATTAAGTTGCTGAGGCTAACCTTGAACTTGCAATCCTCCTGCCTCAGCCTCTGGAGTAGCTGGGATTATAAGTGTGTACCATGGTGCCTGGCTACACAGTCATATTCTGATTTTCCTCTTTTATATAGTGCTTTGCAATGTTTCCACAGGCAAGACCTCATTTGGATGTGTATGGAGTACTGGTAAGTTGACTATCCTATGTTGTACTCCAAATGAACCACAAAAGATGAAGATTCTAGCAGAGTAGTGCAGCTACTGAAGAGCCGTTTCCTCTGTGCAGGAGGTTGTCCTCTCCAACTGAGCACACAGTTTTGGGAGGGACGCACGTAGAGCTGTGAGGGAGGAAGGTGACATGGGCCTTGTCAGCCAGATCACGCTCACATCTTCGATGACTAGTGTCCAGGTCCCAAAAGGGGAAAAAAGAGTAATATGAAGGGAGAAGGACACACTAGCTCTTAAATCCTCTAGACATCACTTCAGCTGGAGAGTCAGGGACATGTGACAACAGGGTGAAGTATAACAACAGCTATCCACCTTTTGGACACACCTCTGTGATCAGAAGTAGCAATCAGCATTCAGAGCATAGATCCCAAATATGGAGAAGACAAAGTATTATTAGCCCATCCTGGATCCTGGCACAAGTTATGTGCAAGATGTTCCAGAAACATGTGCACAAGTGTGTTTCACAGAGCTAAGAACAAGGGAAGAGCATCTGCTATTGTGTCAAGAGCTCAAAATGTCGGAAATTAGCCACAATTTATCCTTCAAGCCTTCCCTGGAAATCACAAGCCTTAATAGATTCCAGAGTTCCAAAACAGTTACATCAGACACATTCTGCAGGTGCAACTGCTGACTAGCAGGGGAGACAAATTACTAGTTGCTTCCTACCCACTATCTTCCCAGAATTCTTTTTTCTTGCTTGAGGATTTTTAATCTACAAAATAACAAAATTTTAAAACTCATTTCTAATGGAGAAAATGTTGATTAACAGTATGAATATGATGAGCTCTCATTAAGAGAGAATGAAAGAGCTACAAGAGGTGTACTTCCTGAACAACAAAAGCAAATACAGAGTCTGAAGTCGGAAGATCTGTTACAGAGTCAAGTCTACTGCATTCTGCGCCTCCCCAGGGGCAGTTTTCATCACTGTGCAGCAATGGCTGCCTGTGATCTACCTGTCTCACAGTCTCTCTGAGAGGACTAATAAGACACCTGAACACGATTTATAAATTGATTCCTGGCATTTTGGTTCTTAGATCAATAATTATATAAAATAACATTGACTTGACCTTCATAGGTTAGTTTATTTAAAAGAACATAAATGAGCAGCACACACAGATATTCAGGCTTACAGCCCATCTGAGTATTTTGTATTTTGAAATCATTCATTCAGAAAAATTGATCTTGCTAAGATATGTAGCAATGTCTCCCACACACCACTTTAATCACAGTTATCAATCTGCCAAACAGGTAAGAATACCCTCCCCATTCTGGGTATCAAGTGAGCTCTACAGTTACATAAACTAAAGTAGGTCACAGTCCCAGCCTCTCACAGATCTGCCTCTGCAGACGTGCACATGAAGAGCTGCCTCCAGTGCGTGGGGTGGTGATGCCGAGCTCCCTTTCATCTAGTGCTTCAGAGCTTCCAGAATGTTTCCATGGGCTATAAATACATCTATTGCCAGATTGAGACACAGGTCAAGAGACTTGAGTCCTAAGCTATGGGAAGGAACAGAGGGATCCCCGAAGATTCCTGGTTCTGCCAGTGTTCTCAGTCAGGTGTTACTGATGACACTGCCTAGGAGTAGAGTGGAGGAGGGAGGGAGGGAGACCAGGCAGGACAACCAGCCAGCAGCCCATGGCAAGGAGTCGGGCTGGAGTTAACAAGGGCCTTAGAAGAGCAAAGTGGTAAACAGAATGTGCCACCAAGGCAGTGAAAACGTGACAAAGACCCCCACCCCAACCCTGTCAGAATGGTGATGGCAATAAAAAAAATAGCACGATGACCTCTCCTGTGTGTTCTCCTGCACCAGGCAACTTGTTGAGCACTTCATGTGCTTTACTGAATCCAGAGATAGGAGGACAGGTGCTGCAGCTATCCTCATCACAAACTAGGAGCTGAGCTCCAAGATTTGTCTAAGGTAACACTGTGCAATTTGTCTAAGGTAACACTGCTAGTGAGAATCCAAAGTCAGGATTCACACACAAGCACGACTCTTTCCAGGGGACCCACTATGGCTCTGTGCTCTCTGCTTCTATGAGACAGTCCAAAGGGCTTGCTGATGGACAGTTTGTGAGGCTTATGGAGAGTACGGAGACTGATAGCACTTCTGCAGTCTAGAGATGGATAACAGGACACCAAAGGTACCCTTAGCAGGATTCACTGACACTGCTTTGAAGCAGGAAGGACAAATAATATGTTTTAGATACATAGTCTTTTTTTTTTTTTTTTTTGTTTTTGTTTTTTTTTTGTTGTTTTTTTACATAGTCTTTTTTTAAAATTTATTTTTTAGTTGTAGTAGAACACAATACCTTTATTTATTTATTATTTTTATGTGGTGCTGAGGATCGAACCCATGGCTTTGCACGTGCTAGGCAAGCGCTCTACTACTGAACCACAACCCCAGCCCCTAGATACATAGTCTTAACACGGTAGCAAGAGGTTGACAAGAGAACACTTTCCCTGGGAATTTGTCACTGTAAAAAATCACCACATCAGGAATCAAAATGATCTATTAGCGCTCTTGCCATATCGAAGCACAAATTCAAAATGGCTGCATAATTTTTCTAAACAAATGGTTTCAAAATCAAAATTATCATTTAGGTAGGCAAGGAGCCTCAGTATCTTATTAGAAAGCACGTATTCAAGTGTAGTGCTTGAATATGTGCTTTCTAATAAACTAACGTGCTTAAAGCTTAGTTAAGATGGAAAAGACATTAAATATGTGTACATATGTGTAGGAAAAAATACAGTCCAACTAGGGCTTGGTCCTCTCTGCAATTCCAGGCATCCACTGAGGGTTTTAAATGTATCTCCTATGGATCAAGGAGGACTACGGTATATTGGTTTGTGTACCAAAAAACAGGACCCAAGATGGAATTAGACAGGCAACACATCCATTAGGGAAACATTGATGAGGGGAAGAAGGAGAAGCACTCAGAAGAGGAAAGGAGACTGCCAGCTCAAGATGCAGGTCCATGACCTAAGGCGAAGGAAAGAAAAGGCTGAGTAGGTGAATCTCGGGTTCCAGTACAATTCAACGCACTTTTGGCCGAGTCAGTGGGGTTGCCTGGAGCCACAGGAATGTTCCTGCCATAGTGTCCCTGCTGTATGCAGTCAGTGGCAGGGAGCAACCGGTAAGTGCTAGGCTTTGGCCATGGCAGTTAGGGTACCATCAATTATGCTCCCATAGTAGGAGGCAATAATTAAAATTAGACATTGACAAAAAATCTTTTAAAGAGGTAACATAGCCAGGTATGGTAGCACATATCTATTATCCCAGTGACTCAGGAGGCTGAGGCAGAAGGATTGCAAGTTCGAGGCTAGCTAGCTTCAGCAACTTAGCAAGACCCTAAGCAACTCAGTGAGATCCTGTCTCAAAATAAAAAAATAAAAAGGGCTGGGCATGTGGCTCAGTGGTTAAATGCCCCTGGGTTCAAACCCTGGTTAAAATAAAAGAAAAAGATAAAATATTCATTTTTTTTAATGAGTGAATCAGGATTCATAATACCACTTTTAGCATACTCTAACCCTCAAGGCTCCACCATTAATAATTATTAATCTACCATTAATATCTTTTTAACACTTTATTTCATAAAATCAGACCATCATTTATTTATTTATTTATTTTTGTTACTGGGGATTGAATCCAAGTGTGCTCTACCATCAAGCTACAGCCCAAGGCCTTTTTGTTTTTTGACAGAATCTTGTTAAGTTGCTTAGGGCCTCACTAAGTTGCTGAGATTGGAACCGATGGTGGGATCCTCCCACCTCAGCCTTTCAAGTTCCTGGGATTATAGGTGTGAGCCACCACACCCAACCCAGTCCATCATTTAAAACACTATTTAATAATAATTTTTTTTTTAAAGAGAGAGTGAGAGAGAGGGGGACAGAGAGAGAGAATTTTAATATTTATTTATTTTTTCTTAGTTCTCGGCGGACACAGCATCTTCGTTTTTGTATGTGGTGCTGAGGATCGAACCCGGGCCGCACGCACGCTAGGCGAGTGCGCTACCGCTTGAGCCACATCCCCAGCCCAAACAATAATTTTTTAAAACTGAGCCAGTGTCATTAAAATACCAATCCAAGTCGGGCGGACGAAGTCAGCTCTGACAGGTACAGAGAAGAGACAGGCAGGTGAGCTTGCTGCCTATACAATGCCAATTGGCCAAATACAAAGTGCCTCACTGATGGTTTGTTTTCATTTTTAAAAAAGAAATAGACCATAAATACATGACTACAAATAGCATAACATGTAAAGTCTGAACAGCTATGAGCACTCGTGGAGTTTGCCCCTGGCTTGGGAAAGGAACCATTCACAACACCTGGAAGCTCCCATGTGCCTCTCCCTAATGGCAGCCTCCCCAAAGCCCTGCTCCGGAAGGATTGATTGTTCATAAGCTTTTATCCACAGCTTCACCCAACACATGTGCACCCTTTAACACGGAAGTGAGTGGTCCTGCCTGACACTGTTCACACTTGTGACAGCACACAAAGGGCCTGGTCTCCACTGACCTCACCCAGACACTCTGTCGTTTCTGGGTCCTGCACTTTATCAGCCCAGGGAGCTAATCTTATAATGATGCACCAGAGACTCCAGTCTAAGCCAAAACGTCAACAGCCACACAAACCGGAACATTTGCAGATATGACTCCTACCTGCTCCCCGCACTGGTCAGTCAGCAGAGGCAGCAAGTTTCAGGCCAAAAGCCACTCGGCAAGCAGGAAGCCATTTCTGGCCAAACAAGTGTCCTGTCAGCAGACCTTGGGAAGCGTCCCACTGCAAAAGTCAAGGCAGCCTAGGCCTCTGCCCAGAGCCAGCCACTCCAGGGGTCACTGTTCCCTGCATCCCCACTAAACGGGTGGCTGGGCCCGAGTTTCCCAAGAGACACAACAGTCTATCCACTCATTCCTTCCATCACATTCTCTTCTCTTCTGTCTTCTGGCCTACATGATGTTCTTCTGTCTCTTCAGATGATCTTGCCAAGAGTATGTTCATGCTTCTGCCTCCCTCATGTCCAGTTTCCTAGGGGACACATATTATTGCCTTCCTAGTGGCAACATAACTATCTCACACAGAAACCCAGTAAACAGAAAATTTAAGGAAAAGAATCTTGATTTGAAAAGCACCAGGAGTGATGTTCTGGACAACCCTCACCAGTAGGCTGGCATCGGCTAACCTCTCAGGCTCCTTGGCAGGCAGCATCTCCTCTACCCCCCAGAAAAGCCATGTCAGGACAAAGCGCTCTTGATGAGCAGACTCGTGGGAACTGTAAAGCCCAACAAAGCTTTCTTTTTGAGCTGCTTCTGCTGGATCAAAGTCAACGTTGAGCAGAAATTGCCACCATAGTAAATAACTAGTAGATCTGGAGTGTTTTTAAATATTTAAGAAAACCAAATAAGATAAAAATTCACAAGATTGTGTCAGTATTTTCCTTCTTTACTAACAAAGAACAACTGCTTCAAGTTTGAGTGATAACACAACCTTTAATGAACTGAAAGTTACATACAGTGTCTGCTTTTCTAGAATGCCTTTCTTGACTCTACAGTAAACCAGCAGAGAGGATGTTGCCGGAGTTGAAGGAAGGAGCCTGGCTGGGCTGTCACCAGAGAATTTCAAGGAGGATGAGAGACATGTGAAGAGGAAACACGCAGACTGCCAGCTGAAGCCTCAGCACTTGTGAGACGAACTTTCTTTCCAGGTGCTGGAGGTTGAACCTGGGCTGGCACACACTGGGCAAGCTCTACCACTGAGCTACTTCTCCAGCCCTAAGTGCTTTTGAAGTGCTGACAAAATTACCACATCAAGTAAGGCTGGCACTTAGCTTCATTTTCTTCTATATTCATGTCCAGCTGTCCACAGAATTTATTAGGAAAGACTTTATAATTTATTAGGAAAGACTTTATAATACAGATTGAACAGCCCTAATCCAAAAACCCAAAACCCATATACAAAAGCTAATGCAATGCTCAACAAATTTTGGGTTTTGGAGTATCTCGATTTTTGGATTTTCAGATTAGGGATGTTCAACCAGTAAAGTCTACATGACTTTTCCCTCCTCTGACAGCACTTTTGTTTCACCTTCTTTTTTGACACGTATTTCCCCTGAGTACAGAACGATGGCCTGGCAATTCTCTCAGCACACCAGAAGGCCACACTGCTGTCTTCTAGCCTCAGGGCTTCCAACAGGAAACCTGCATTATTCACATCCCTGCTTCCTGGCAGGTACACATAGCATGTTGCTCTTCTCCAGACCTTTTTAACATTTTCCCTTAACAGTCTTTAACAGTTTGATCACAGTGTCTCTAAGTATAGATTTCTTTGATTCATCCTGCTGGGGTTCATTGTCAGTTTCATAAATCTTCTTTGTTAAGTGTTTAAAGTATTTGAGAGATTTCAGATACACTAAATTCATAGCTACAAAGATTAGTTGTGTAATGGTCCCTGTGTTCGAGGGAATGTGATCAGTCAAATCCATGAGATTTATGCAAAGAAAAGGAGCATTGGGAGTTCTAATTTTTACGCAAACACATTAATGCAAATTCCAGTATGCCCAAATTTGAACAAGGTGCTGCCAGTCAGTAACTTCCCAGTCTCGGGCAGCTAGGCTACACTCTGCTTCGGCTGTCTTCCTAGTAAATGCAAATAATAACAACAGTGACTTTGTGGAATGTTTGTACAGATAATATGAGATAACATATATAAAGGTTTAAAATAATCCCTGGCATACAGTTTGGGCTACATGTGTGCTAACCATTTCCGTTATTTTAAAACAAGCACAGAGTTAAAAAAAAAAAACTTTTGCAATCTAAAATTTAATACATTGAATGCTGATTAAAACTGAAGTGTCTGTATTCTCCTAAATACAAAAACCCTTTCTTAGACCATAAAAGCCTCTAACCACAGGCAGAACAGAGTCCCACAAGTTCTTGTGGTAAATATCAAACCTGATCATCTTTGAGCCTCAGAAAAGCTATGTACTCAATACAGATACTGACTAAATGGATGAATCAGATTACAGTCCATCAATACGTGGTGCCAACTGTACCACGGTCAAACAATGTCCCCACCAACATCGATAACACAGAGATGCCCGAGTCAACAACAGTGTAGAACATAGATTCTCAGGATAGGCACAAGGCATGCACAATTGTCATCCCAGCTACTTGGGAGGCTGAGGCAAGAGGATCCAATGTTCACTACCAGCCTCTGCAACTTGGCAAGACTCTATATCAAAATAAAAAATAAAAGGGCTGGAGATGCAGCTCAGTAGTAGAGCACCCTGGGTCCAATCCCCAGTACTGCCAAAAAAAAAAAAAAAAAAAAAAGAATACCTACCACAGATTGGTTTAAGATGTACATAATCTGGCAATTCATTAATATTGACATAAATCCTTTTTCATGATAATATCATAGAATAACTAAAGATCATTCAAGTTAATTAGTGAGGGCACTTTGAGAATAAAACATTTAGGAAACAAATACCTATTTTCAACACTAAAAGTATTAAACACTAAAATGCTCTTTTAAAATGATACAAGAGGGGCTGGGGACGTGGCTCAAATGGTAGCGCACTCGCCTGGCATGCGTGCGGCCTGGGTTCGATCCTCAGCACCACATACAAACAAAGATGTTATGTCCACTGAAAACTAAAAAAAAAATTAATTAATTAATTAAAATAAATAAATAAATAAAATAAAATAAAATGATACAAGAGGGGGGCGTGTTGGCGTACACATGTAATCCCAGAGGTTCGGGAGGCTGAGGCAGGAGGATCACCAGTTCAAAGCAAGCCTCAGCAACAGTGAAGCAGTAAGTAACTCAATGAGACCCTGTCTCTAAATAAAATAAAAAATAGGGCTGGGGATGTGGCTCCGTGGTCGAGTGCCCCTGAGTTCAATCCCTTGTACCACAAAAAAACAAAAAAGATGCAAGATTTTTTTTGGAGACAGGAAAAAAGTTAAAAACAATGTTAAGGGCTGGGGATGTGGCTCAAGTGGTAGTGCGCTCGCCTGGCATGCGTGCGGCCCGGGTTCGATCCTCAGCACCACATACCAACAAAGATGTTGTGTCTGCCGAGAACTAAAAAATAAATATTAAAAATTCTCTCTCTCTCTCTCTCTCTCTCCTCTCTCACTCTCTCTTTAAAAAAAAAAAAAAAAACAATGTTAAAAGTTAAAAACAACTCAATTAGGGCTGGGATTGTAGCTCAGTGATAGAGTGCTCGCCTAGCATGTGTGAGGCACTGGGTTCAATACTCAGCACTACATAAAAATAATAAAATAAAGGTATTGTGTCCACCTATAACTAAAAAAAAAAAAAACCTCAAAGATAGTTCTAAAGTATTGTTTGGGCAAAGTATGGAGCCTTATTCTAGCAAATTAGAATTACCCCTCCCAGAACATCAGTGTGTTAAACACCAGACACAGCGCAGGCACACTAAGATGCAAGAAAAGCAATTCTCACCTCAAAGTTGTACTTCTTCATCTGGCTGAGGTGCCTGCAGTACAGATAGAGCATGCCAATGCTGCTGCCCACTGCGATGTAGTCCTGGTTGGTATCGAGCGCTGTGAGGTAGACCATGATAGAGCGGAAACCCTTCTGGATCTTTGTGGGGATGGCATTGAGAAGATAGTACAAAGGGCAGAACTCTCTGAATGTAACAGGCTCCGATATCGATGCCATGGCCCAGGTTTCCAGAGACAATCTTCAGGCAGGAAGAGGAATGATGATTTATCATCTAGGGAAACCTAGGGGCTACAGAAGGATTACAGGTCTTTAATACCCATCCATACTGAGAAGAGGTAATTTCTAAACTTGTAGGAACATGAAACTTTCAGGCACGTAAAAATTATAGCTGGAGCTTAAACGGAGAAAGTAAAGGAGATGTTATTGAGATTATATTTGAGCATTTTAGTTCAAAATGTAATTCAATATGTACTTGCCTCTGTTTTTATGTTGTTCTCAAGTAGCTTAAGATTCAGACAGGAAGGCGATGAAAGAGTGAGACACAGAACCATAAGTAATCAGGTGCTAATCCATGGGTCTCGATGAGATGAAGGAGAGATCAGTGTGGATTAAAGCAAATATAGAGAACATTTCACGGAAAACATTCAGAACTTTGAAACACAACAGGTTGGACAGTTGCTTTGTACTAGAACAGTGAACCCATCCAGATGCAGAATTGCACTCCCTGTGTTAATGAGCTGGGATGAACAGGTCCTACAGTGCCTACAGCCACCTTAGTACCAGAAGCTTAGCACCTCACACCTGTGCCACAAGGAGCCCCAGGCCTCTTTGCATTCTGGATTCCAACCTTCCCTGAATCAAGATACTCCATCTTTATCCAGCACAACATGCTTAACAAGGTCACTCCTTAAATCTTTGCCCTACCCTAGAAAGCGGGTGGCATCATCCCGAACTTGTAGAAAAAGGTGCTGGGGGATGGAGGATCACGAGACTCAGCTGAGACTTGAATCTAGGTCTTTTCCAAGTCCTGGGTCCTTGCCAACTCAGTCACAGCTCTGATGGACAATCAGCAAGTAGAGAGAGATGCCCTGTGTCTGATTAGGCCTGCAGGCATATTTCAGTATTTTTAGCTCTTCAAATGCTATAGGGTTTTTTTTGTTGCTGTTGTTGTTTGTTTTGTTTGTACTGGGATTGAATGCAGGAGTGTTTTACCCCAATCCTTTTATTTTTTATTTTCAGATATGGTCTCATTAACTTGCTGAGACTAACCTCCATCTTGTTATCTTCCTGCCTCAACCTCCCAAGTGGCAGGGATTATAGGCATACGACACCCCATCTGGCTATACAATTTATTTTGAAAGTCTGGCTACAACACCAATAATTATTTTAATTGTTAAATTCTATGGCAGGCTGGTTTTGATAGCGTATGCATGTAAACCCATGACTCAAAAGGCTGAGGCAGGAGGATCACAAGTTCCAGGCCAGCTTCAGCAACTGAGCAAGGCCCTACGCAATTTAGTGAGATGCTATTTCAAATAAAAAATAAAGAGACTGAAGTTGTAGCCCAGTGGTAGAGTGATTGTCTAGCACATGTGAGGCACTGGGTTTGATCCTCGGCACCACATAAATAAATAAATAAAGGTATTGTGTCCATCTACAACTAAAAAAAACTAACAATAAAGCTGGGCACGGTGGTGCATACCTGTAATCCCAGCAGCTCAGGAGGCTGAGTCAGGAGGATGAGACAGGAGGATCACCAGTTCAAAGCCAGCCTCAGCAATGGTAAGGCACTAAGCAACTCAGTGAGACCCTGTCTCTAAATAAAATACAAAATAGGGCTGGGAATGTGGCTCAGTGGTTGAGTGCCCTTGAGTTCAATCCCTGGTACCCACCCCCCAAAAAATAAATAATAAAACTTGGTGTGGTGGTACATGCCTGTAATCCTAGAGACTTAGGAGGCTGAGGCAAGAAGATTTTAAGATCAGTCTCAGCAACGTAGTGAGGCCCTAAAAACCTTAGTGAAAAAAGGGCTGGGGATGTGGCTCAGTGGTTAAGTGCCTCTGGGTTCAATCACCAGTAACTCTCCCAAATTTTTAAAATAAAAAATAAATAGGGACTGGGGTTGTGATTCAATGGTAGAGCACTTGCCTAGCATGCATGAGGCACTGGGTTCGATTCTCAGCACCACATATAAATAAGTAAATAAAACAAAGGTCCATCAAAATCTAATAATTATAAAAAAGAAATGGGGCTGAAAATGTGGCTCAGTGGTTAAGTACCCCTGGGTTCAATCCTTACTACTAAAAAGGAAAATTAACAAGTAAATAAATTCTATGGCAGAACAGAATGGGATTCAAGATGAAATTCTGTCACTTCCCTGCTCCCATTCCTGCTAGATAACCAGTGCTCACAGGCTAAAGCCTAACCCAAACATGGACATTTTGACAAAAAGATGTCTCTAACTCCTCCCAGACCACTCTTCCATCCCCATTCTTGGTCCCAGCTGCAATGAACTATCCACCACAGACCTCGAATACACAACAATCTATACATATTTGCAAAGTCCCTTTCCTCCCTTCCCCATTCACCCGTGTACATCCTAGGATATAGTCCTCCTCTATCAGGAAGCCTTCGAGACACCCTCAGATACTTTGTCCTTCTCTACTTTCCCAGAAATTTATGAGAACAGTTTTCACAAGGCCCCACCATTACCTGCTTTCTATTTCCTTCAATGAATTCTTCCTAGTCTTTACTTATGTCCTTTGGGTCTATATACTTTGTGGTGCTTCGAAAGACCAATAGAAAGTATAGTACAATCAACACTCAACCCATACTTGTTTATTATTAATTGCTCTCAAACATTATGCCAGATTTCCCCAAGTATGATAGCCCTAAATATAAGATAGTGTCAAAAATTCATGGGAATACTTTCATCCAAATCAAAGAACACCTTCTTGTTAAACTGAACACACGTTTTGAACAACAGTTCACTTCTACCTCAACAATTCACAAAGACACTAACTACTACCTCCTGATTCTATCAAGCTCCCTGGGTATCACTGTACCTAGAAATCTCTGCATGCTTGATGCCAAAGCTCATTTTCATTATGTGTATAAGGATTTCCTGATTTGCTCCTTATCTATCCAACTCGATTAATTACTCTGCTTGATGCCATTTCCTTCCTTTTCCCCCACTAAGTTACAGTAGCCATTTTGTCAAATTATATAGAGGCTAAAATAAGTTGACCTCCTCCTTAAACCTGAAGTGTTAACTTCTCTAAAAGAAAAACTGAAAACAAACTTAGGATGAAAAAAGATGATGTGGCTACAAAATAACTTAAACCTAGAGAAAGCTTCTTCATAAATCCTGCAGAAGAAACTCTCCTTATTCCATCTTGTCCATCACTGGTTTCCAGGTGGGTCATGAAACTCAAGTGGAGCAGACCCTATGGCAGCAGTTGATTCTCACACTGGAAAGTTCAAAGGCCAGACCAGAGCTCCCTGAGGGCAGCAACTGGGCCCACATGGCAAACCACAGTATCCTTAGGGCCTGGCACAATAGCTGGCACAAAACATACTCCAATAACTACCTGCTGAATGAACAAATACTGAATGTAAATCAAGTCACCAAAAAAGCAAGGTCAGAGGTCTATCAACATGCATTATATCTGGGTGTAGGAAAGTTAAAAAATTCTTACAGTTAAAAGACCAGGACTCAATAGTGACAAGGGGCTATAGCAGCTTCATGGTCAGATTCTGCCCATGCCTGGGATCTGGCCATCGGAATTTCCCAGAATTCCCTTCCTTAAAGATTCCAAGACCTTGGCTGCAAGGAAGCAGTCAACCCCAAGTGCAACTCATCATCCCAATAGATGAGAAGAGGGTGTATCCCACATTCTGCCAACAAACCGAACAGAAGTGACAACAGAATAAAACTCCCCTATCTCAGTGAGAAAGAGCTGGAAAACAAAGAGCAGGTAAGAGAAATGGAAGTCAAGTGGGAGAAACTAAAGTAATGAGAAAGTCAGAAGACATAAGAAGGGACCAGTGGAAAGAAAAAGAGAACTACAAGGCTGAAGCAGGAAGATCACAAGTTCGAGGCCAGGCTCAGCAACAGAGCAAGGCCTGTCTCAGGGCGGGGACTAGGAGTGCTGCTCAGTAGTAGAGCACCCCTGGGCTCAATCCCCAGTATCAGAAAGAGAGGGCAGCACCGATGGACGGGATGACAGCAGGGCTATTTATTGAGATCCCTGCACCAAGCACTGCTTTACTGCGGGCACTGGCCCACTTAATCCTCCCACCTCCCCCGACAAGACGCTGTTATCTCCACTTTACTGAGATGAAACGGAAGCTTAGAGAGGGAAGTGGCAGCGCTGTGACCCGACCCCGGTTCTGACTCCAGAGTACCCCACTCTGCCTTATAAAGGGATTGAGAGGGGAGTCACTCAACACCTAGGAGTCAAAGCCTGCTGAGGCGGGGGCGGGCGGAGGCAGGGACCCGGGCTGGGCGGCCCGGGGGACGGATCACAACGTCAATCACGCGGCTGAGGCGCCAGGAGCCCCGAGGCGGGTGGGCACCTGGGCAGCGAGGGGGAAGAGCAGGGGCTCGCGGAGCGGGCCCGGGGCGGTGTCGGAGGACCGGGCTCCGCCGAGTCCCCTCTGCGGCCCGCGGGCCTCTGCCAGGCGCTCCGTGTGCTAGGGTGCTGGGTCCCCGCCGCTGCGCGCGGGCGGACGGTAGCTCAGGGCAGCCGGCGAGCAGGCGGTGGGGACCCCAGGGCTGAGGCGAGGGGACGTCGGCCGCCCTCGGCGTGGCCGGACTCACCTCCCGCGGCAGCCCCTCCGGACTCGTCGGCCCCGCGGGGCCCGAGGAGGCGGGGATGGACTCCGGGCCGCGGGGGCCGCCGGGAGCCCGTTCCCTGGGCAACCGGGCCGGCCTGGCGAGCGACAACCGACTCCGCCGGGGGCTAGAGCGGCCGAGCCACAAGTGGCGGCGGGCGGGGCGGAAGTGACGCTAGCGCTTCCTGTGAGTGGGCGGGGCTTGGGTCTCCTTCCCGGGATTTCTGCCGCCCGCATGGAAGGTGCGTGAGAGGGCTAGATTCCGGGTTGGGGAGGCTATGGGCGCCAGGCTATGGGCGCCAGGCTTTTGGTCGCGGGCCGGGCCGCCTTGATTAAGTGCTGTGGTGCCTTGCCCAGCCCGGTGTGCCGGCCCCGCGCAGCCTCTGTGGTCGGCTGGGGCCATCTTTGCTGCGCCTCGGTTTTTTCACGTGTGGAGTGACAGCTGAACGGATGATGTGTGCAAAGGAGTGTCAGCAACCTGACGCTCGAATGGTAATTATCGTTATTATTTATTTATTTGGCGTCACTGGGGATTGAGCCTATGGGCTCTCTGCCACTGAACTACATCTTCAGTCCTTTTTTATTTTCTGAGACAGTCCTCTAAGTTGCTGAGGTTGGCTCAAACTTGGGATCCTCCAGCCTCAGCCTCCCGAATCTCTGGGATGGCAGGTGTGCGTAGAAAGCCCCTGGTTTCAACCTCAGTACCACAGAAATAAATAAATAATAAATAGCAGTAATGGAGCAAATTGGGCGCCAAGCCTTGCATGCCCATCACCTCCAGAAACTCTTACTTGAACTGTCAGTGAAGGTTGCCAGAACATTCTGCTTGTAGAGTGCTCACTGAGCACCAGTAGTGTTTTAAGTCAGCTCCATTTTGCAGTGAGAAGCCCTCGCATGAAGGGAATAAGTAACTTAACCACTGGGTTATGCCTCATCTGCCCTGTTCTGTGGCTCTGATTACTGTCTCTCCCTACTAGCCTGTGAGTTTCTTGAAGTTGAAGCTGTTTTTTGGTTCCTAAGTATGTACTAGTATAATGCCAGATTCGTGGGACCCCAATAGACCTCCAGGAGCCGATTCTGATGCAATCACACAAGAGTCTTTATTGCAAGCTCCAGCCTGGACTCACAACCGTTTCTGACGCAGCTGTCCCAGGGAGTAAGCCCTGGTGCTTTGTCCAGTGAGATTTTATAGGTTTTGGGGGGATACTCTATGTGTCACAACATCACACAGCAAATCATTCCATACCGCGGGAAAATCAAACAACAACTCTTAACATTGATTAGCACATTCAATGGCGGGTATAAGTTGGGTAGGGATGTTTGGTTAGTACAAGAGGGGGATTTGTTTGAACTGATTGGTTTAAGCCACGAGGGGAGTACGTGCTGAACTACATGGTTTCCCAACATGTTATCCACCACCATAAACTACTGGGGGGGTCATTTGGCATCCCAGGTATTTTCCCTGTCTCATGCCGATTGGTGGTTGCTAGGAGGTTGCTATGGGTTCTCACCTAGCCTAACTGAGTCAGGGACACCTGGTGCAGCAGATCTCTCCTGTTATTTGCAGACAAACAACTCAGCGGTGTGGTTATGTGCCTAGGAATGCTCTGTGGGTTTTTCGAAGGACAAGGGCCACGCCCCCTTCCTTGGACAGGCCTTGAGGTAGAAGCTTTTTCAAAAAGGAGTCACATCAATTTCTCACTAGGTGCCTGGCAAGCAGACAATGAATCAGATGGGATCCTCATCCTCAGGAACCCCTACTGGGGAAGAGAAAACTTTAGACAATTTCAGTACAGATGATGATAAGAGCAACTCCTCCACCTAACACATTTTATTCAGCACCTACTATGTGCAGAAGGTATGAAAGGGAACAAGATAAACAGAGCCTATTCTGGTTGGACTCAGTCCAACAGGGACTGAGGCACCTCGCTGAAGCATAGGATGTTCCAGTTACTACTGCAGTGAGTCCTAACCCACCTTGGGGGATCCAGGAGACTTTATGGAAATGACTTTCTAAAAATCTAAGATCATGCCATTGCCCTCCTCCAAGCACACTGCTTGCTCTCCATTGTACATAGAACAAGCCCAAACTTCCTGTCTTGGCATGCAAGGTTCTAATTGTGAGGTCCCCTCTTAACATACTACCCGCTCCCCTCCATTTTATCCTAGCCATACTGAATCTGGACTGGTTCTTGGTCATTTATCATCTCTCGCCCCTTTGGAAAGTCATTTCCACAGCAATGGCTATCTTATTCAGGCACTTCATCCTTCATGCCTGGCATATTGTAGGCAGCCAGCAAACATTAGTTGTTTCAGAGTGAATGAAGAATCAATATACTTAAAAGAAGAACCCTCTAGAATGCCAGGTGATTGAAGACATACTAATAGCAGAAACATTCTAATTCATGTTGAAGCTTATACAGACCCAGCACTGAGGCACGGATTGCAAGTGAGAAAGGATCAAGCTGAAGAAGGGTGTGCAGACTTGGATAACAGGGCCTTGGACATCAGATGATATACTGACCCTTGCCATGGGCCAGCCCCTCACAGCATTACATAGGCATCTACTCTCAGCAACACTGTGAAGCAGATACTATTTTTATTAGTCTACCCTCCAAACCATACAACTTTTGTGTGTTCTGTATTCCTCCAGGGCCATGAAGTTCTTAGTGGAGAAGGGGTGCTGGGGTAGAACAAACTGCCCAGGAGGCTCTTGGTGGTGTGGGGACTGCTTCCTCCAGACAGTGGGATCTGGGTTTGGCTTGAGGGAGGCAGCACTAGCCTGAGAAGGAAGGAGCTTTTAGAAGAAAAACGCATGTGCAGAGGCCTTTTCAGGAGCTGCTAGAAGTTTGGCACAGTGGTACACATTTGTAATCCCAGTGACTCAGGAGCTGAGGTAGGAAGTTTGTGAGTTCCAGACCATTCTTAGCCACTTAGCAATGCCCTAAGCAATGTGGCAGGACCCTGTCTCAAAAGGGCTGGGGATGTGGCTCAAGTGGTAAAGCACCCCTCGGTTCAATCCCCAGTACCAGAACAACAATCCAACGCACAAAAACTGCTAGGTTCACTTTAACTGGAGATCATGAAAACTGGTATTGCCAAGAGTGCCAGGGCCTGACGGAGCCGGAACTTCCTCCTGAGCCCCAGGAAAGGCAGAGGCGGTCTCGTCAGGATTCCCTTTGCATCTCTGGTGTCCTTCCTTCTCAGTATCTTAGAAGCTCCAGTGAGCCACACGTCTCTGAACAAAGTGCCTGAGACTGGAGAGTGGGAGTACTAAGGAGTCAAGCCAGATTATCCTTTAGGAAATGGAATGGGAGCCATCCAAGGGTTCTCGCAGAGAGTTACAACTTCACTTCCAGCCTTTGAAAGTAGTTAAAATGCTAAGGTCAAAACTTTGTGGAGGGCTGGGGATGTGGTTCAAGCGGTAGCGCGCTCGCCTGGCATGCGTGCGGCCCGGGTTCAATCCTCAGCACCACATACAAACAAAGATATTGTGTCCGCCAAAAAACTTTTTTTTTTTTTTAAAAGAGTGAGAGAGAGGAGGACAGAGAGAGAGAGAGAGAGAATTTTAATATTTATTTATTTTTTCTTAGTTCTCGGCGGATACAACATCTTTGTTCGTATGTGGTGCTGGGGATCGACCCCGGGCCGCACGCACACCAGGCGAGCGCGCTACCGCTTGAGCCACATCCCCAGACCCAAAAAACTTTTTTAAAAAATATAAAAATTCTCTCTCTCTTTAAAAAAAAAAAAAAGTAAAAACCAATTTTGTGGAGCCATTAAGCTAGGAAAGCATCAGCTATATCTGATGTGTCTTAAGTAATTTTTAAAAGTTTTGGCTTTTCTTGTTTTAGAAACTTTCATGTTTATCCAGACCTCTTAGCTTTTGTGACATTTATTTGTCTAGTTGACAAAGAATGTTAGTTTGGGGCTGGGGTTGTGGCTCAGTGGCAGAGCGCTTGCCTTGCCCATGTGAGGCCCTGGGTTCAATCCTTCTCACCACATAAAAATAAATAAACAAAACAAAGATATTGTGTCCATGTATAAGTAAGAAAAATCTTTAAAAATAGAATGTCAGTTTGTTGACAGTTAATAAGACATGTGCCCTCCGACTATGATCATGTTTTCCATAATAATTGTTTCTCTTACTCCTACAGCAAAGACTCTTGGAATTACAACACCCAGAAAGCCTGTCTTGTCAGTCAGTGCAAGAAAAATTAAGGACAATGCAGCTGACTGGCACAATTTAATCCTGAAATGGGAAACCCTCAGTGATGCAGGTTTTACCACCGCAAATAACATTGCCAACTTGAAAATCAGTTTATTGTAAGTACATTTAGAGTTCCTCACACTCTGAACCTTCACCCTTAACCATTGGGCAGAAGAGTCATGGGAGTCTTTTAGGGTAAGAACTTATCAGGATAAATGAATTTAAAAATAAAATAGTAAGCAAGAAAAGCAGTAAATTATATATGCAAGTATGAAGTGTATATGAGCATTTTTTTAAGTACTTGAGCTTATGTTTATTTATTGTGTATACACATTTTTTGGAGGGGTTCCCTTAATCATGGAGCTTCATCCCCAGCCCTTTTTATTTTTTATTTTGGGACAGGGTCTTGCTGAGTTGCTTAGAGCCTTGCTAAGTTAATGAGGCTGGCCTCCAACTTACGATCCTCCTGCTTCAGCCTCCCGAGTCACTGGGATTACAGGTGTGTACTACCACACCCCACTACTTATTGTATATATCCATTTTAAATACAAAGTTATGCTATGTATTATTCATGGTTACATCTGTGTATGAACTTATAAAAATAGATTAAAGGACCAGACATGGTAGTATACTGCTGTCATCCCAGCCATTGAGGAGGCCAAGGCAATAAGATCACAAGTTCAAGGCCGGCCTGGGCAACTTACCAAGACCCTGTCACAAAATAAAACATAAAAAGGGCTGGGGATGTAGCTCAGTGGTAGAGCATCCCTGGGTTCAATCTCCAGTATTGAAGGAAAAACACCGTGATACAGGCTTAACTCACAGTACTGGCACCTTCTAGGACGAATGGTTGGGTGGTAAGTAATGAGACTTCATGTTTAGACTGTTACATTTTCCTTGTTTTTTAAAATTTTTCTTCCTGCTCTTGTTGTTGTTGTCATTGTTGAAACTAGGTATCACTCATTGCATTGCCCAGGCTGATCTCGAACTCTTGGGCTCAAGTGGTCCTCCTGCCTGGTCTTCCCAAATAGCTGGGGCTACAGGTGTGCATCACCACACCCAATTTATTTTATTTCTTAAAAAAGACAAGGGACTTATGAAAAATTATTAGCAGTTGCAAATTCTAATTAAAGGCTTTGCTTTATTTTATTTTTTTTAGTTGAAGATGGATGTAATACCTTTATTTTATTTATTTTTGTGTGGTGCTCAGGATCAAACCCATTGCCTCACGTGTACTAGGCGAGCGCTCTACCACTGAGCTACAACCCAGATCTGCTTTATTTTTGCATTTTCCTGTATAAGTTCTTAATTTCTCAAAGTTATAATTTTAAAATACTGAACACCCCGCAGCTTGCCTCTGTCTACTGGCAGAGCCTTCACCCCCTGGCTCCCTGCTGGTTTCACCAGCCTGTGCTCTCCTAGAATTGCCATGCACATCATGGACTTTAACCCATTATTTGCTATTTTATCCAGGAGTAAAGACAAGATAGAATTAAATAGCAGCAGCCCAGCTTCCAATGGAAATGAAGAAAAGATGTATCCACGATATGATAAGGAGCTTGAGGTGCTATGTGAGGAACTACAGGCCACCTTGGATGGTTTGGTAAGACCTACTGGCCACTTGTGGTCACTGTCACTGGGTCCAGTGGACCTCTTTGGGGTTTGTTCGACCATTTCTGGCATTTAACACCATTGGTAATTCTTTGCTTCTCAGGCTTCTCTGATGCTCTCTTCCTCTACCCATCCCACAATTTTTTTTTTTTTTTTTTTTTTTTAAATTTTGGAACAGAAGTGATGAGTCCTGCCTCTTGGGGTTGGGCCCATCTTTTAGTTGTTGATAGACCTTTATTTATATGCAGTGCCAAGAATCAAATCCAGTTATTCACACATGCCAGGCAAGTGCGCTACCGCTGAGCACCAGCACCAGCCCCCCCGTCCCACAAATTTTGATGTTCCCCAAGATGTGGCTCTGGACACCCACTCTTTCTGCACAGTACATTGTCCAGGGCAGTTCGTCCACTTCCAGAGTCCACAGAGCGAATGTTTTAGGCTTCATGGGCCAGACCATCTCTGTCCTCATACTGCTCAACTCTGCCTCATAGGGCAATGGCAGTATATATAAGCAAATGGATGTGACTATGTTCCCATAAAACTATTGGTGGATGCAGAATTTGAATTTCACATGATTTTCATGTATCACAAAATTCCATTTTTCTTTTGATTTATTTCCAATCATTTGAAATGTAAGCACCTCCTGAGGACAGAGTATGTATAGACATTATTTGTAATTCTTCTACATGGGAACTTTGTCTCTTCTCCCTTATTTGTTAATTATTCAATTTGTCATCTATATCAGTTTGGACTTCTATTTACTTTATACTTTGGGTTGTGATCCAAATCTACTTTATTTCTTGCTCAGATTGTCCCTACTTTGGCCATTGGGAATGCAGTTGGCTCATATGTCCCTTTGAAAGTCTCTCTTCACAGTGAAGTTTGGTTTGGTTGTGGATTTTGTGAACACTCTGCATTTGCTGGCATTGAAAGATGTTCCAGGCCCATCTTGTGCACGTCCTGCCTCAGTCTTAGAATAATAAGTCCTCATTCTATGTTCAAAAACCGAATGCTGAGATTGTAAAGCTGTTAATATTATTTTTTTCCTATTTTCCTCCCAGCATTTGGAGAGAATAATTTCCCAGACTCAGCTTCAGTAGTCTTTATTTAGGGGGATGGGTGGGGATACCAGGGATTGAACTCGGGCACTTGACCACTGAGCCACATCCCCAGCCCTATTTTGTATTTTATTTAGAGACAGGGTCTCACTGAGTTGCTCAGGCTGGCTTTGAACTGGTGATCCTTCTGTCTCAGCCTCCTCTGCCGCTGGGATTATAGGTGTGTGCAACTGCATTCTGCTCAATAGTCTTTAATAAATTTGACCTTGGGTGTTGGTACACTCCTTTGCCTGAGCTGGACTCAGTCTGGGTTCGCTTCTGGAGACACTCTCAATGCTGAAGTGTGAGCGTGGTCTGCTGCTAACATGCTATCAGTTCGTACATACATGACCTTGTCCCTATTGATGGCCAAGCTGCAAAATTGGGCATGGCCCTTCTAGCACAGGGTCATGGCTCCAGGATTTTCCTCACTTTCTTCATCTTTGTAAGTTTTTCTTAGAGTCAGGAAGTTGCCACAGGATGCAGAGGAAAGCACAAAGGATTGGGTGTTGAGAGACTTGGGGACAAAAGGCCTTATTTCTATTCAAGTTTGGCCTTATTCTTCCCTAGTTCAACCTTGAGCAGTTTTCTCAGCTATGAAACAGAAGTGATGAGTCCTGCCTCTTGGGGTTGGGCCCATTGAAATATCAAACCTAAGATTCAAGAAAGGAATCTTTAAAAATCAACGTTACCAGGCTGGGGTTGTGGCTCAAGTGGTAGAGTGCTCGCCTAAGACACGTGAGGTACTGGGTTCGATCCTCAGCACCACATAAAAATAAAATGGAGGGGCTGGGGATGTGGCTCAAGTGATAGGCGCTCGCCTGGCATGTGTGCGGCCCAGGTTCGATCCTCAGCACCACATACAAACAAGGATGTTGTGTCCACCGAAAACTAGAAAATAAATATTAAAAAATTTCTCTCTCTCTCTCTCTCTCTCTCTCTCTCTGTCTCACTCTCTCTTTTAAAAAAAAAAGACTGATAAAATAAAATTAAATTAAATTAAATGGAGATATTGTGTCCACCTTAAAAAAAAATTAAAAATAAATATTTAAAAAAAAATCAATGTTACCTAAATTTAGTGCATGCCCCTTCAGAGGTAATTCGAGGTGGTTGGAAGGACCAAGTGCAAGAAATTAAGATTTTGATGATTCATATGTTTTTTATTTCCCCACCCCATGCTCATAAAGTCAGTTATGCCAGGAGTTAGAAGTTTGATCTTAGTAGGCCTGTGCTACTTAAATCTGAAATCCTAGTTTCTTCTATTTATTTTAACCTTTTTGTGTGTGTGTGGTGCTGGGGATTGAACCCAGGGCCTTGTGCATGCGAGGCAAGCCCTCTACCAATGAGCTGTATCCCAGCCCCTTCTGTTTATTTTATTTAACAACCACTCATATAGCTCCACTAGGGGCTTCTAGTAGTCACTCCCTCGTCCTCCCCCATGAAGGCAGACACCACACTGGCCCGCTCTGTGCTGTCTCACGTGCGCAGCAGGGGTGGCTGTGCGAAGGGGGCTGTGAAGCGGCTCAGGTTGGAGCCTGGGGTCCGCTGAAGCACTGCCATTTCCTCCTGTGTCAAGTGAGCAGGCTGCCATTCAGTACCATCGTTTTATAAATAAGGAAATAGCCTCAACAGGCCCTCAGTATCTGAGTCAGAAATTAGTTTGTTTTATGCTTCTCTCCCATGTTTGGTCCCATAAGAGCAGCAGACCCTGCCCTGGAATTCTCCAGGTCTTGCTGAAACATGCTGTTTAATTGTAGTGCAGTGGAAGACAGCACGTTCTCTACTCCAAGACTGGAAATCCGGGGCTTATTGGGGAAGTAATCCAAACTGATGAAACCATAGCAGCTGTCCATTGCCCTGCAAATTTGCTCTCCGTGGAGTTAGTAGCATTTGGTTATTACAGTTTGGGCCTCCACAGAAGTACTTAGCTTTGAAATCTAGTGAATTTGAAACTGATTTCAGTTTTCAAATAATATTTAGATTTCAAATAATGTTCGCATATTCCAAATTAATATCTTTTCAGACCAAAATACTGGTGAAAATGGAAAAGCTGTCTTCAACTACCAAGGGAATTTGTGAACTAGAAAATTACCATTATGGGGAGGAGAGTGCTCGGCCCCCTTTGTTTCACACGTGGCCTACGACCCACTTCTGTAAGTAGTTCTTGTGAGTTCATGTTTAGGAGGATAGAGGTCAGGAGAGGATTTAGTACCATTTAGATTAGATGAAGGCATCTTAGAATGAACATTTCTTCTTAGCTCTAATTACTAACAGCAAAGAAAATTCAACATAGAGACTTATGATGCAAGTTGCTGTTCTTGACTCTTTAAACCCAATAGAATGAAGTCCACCTCCTCTGTGGAGGCAGAAATTCCTCTTTTATTTATTCTTTTTTAATTGAGGAAGAAATTGTTTTGTCTGTTTATTCAAGATGACTGCAGCCAACCTCATGGGAAAGGACTATTGAGAAAAATGTAATCCATCACTTAAGCGCTTTAAAGCACTTTTTTTTCTTTCTGTGACTGGGGATTAACCTGGGGTGCTTTACCACTGAGCAACATCCCCAGCACCCTGCCCCCTTTTTAAATTTTTTTTTGAGACAGGGTCTTGCTAAGTTGCTGAAGGAAGGGAGAAAAGAACAAAATTGCCTGGCCTAACAAGCTGGTTGTAATACTGTCAGTTTGAGCAATTCTCCTGTCATGGTCACTGCAGGTCACCTACAGGTTAACACAAAGGCCTGTGCTTATTTTTGATCTCGTGCTCCTTGCTGCATAGCTAATGTTCCTAACTGGCACCAGCCAGAGTGATGGACACACTCCTCCTCCTCTACTGCGGTGCTGCTGTTGGTTCTGGCTTTTCACCAGGAGCCTCTGAAAGCGTGGCTGCTGGTGAGGGAGACTTGCTTCTGTTTCAGATGAGGTTTCCCTCCAGCTCTCAGACATGTATAGGCAGGAGCTGCTCCTGAAGCGCACTGTGGGTGCAGAGCTGGCGCACACGGTGGACCGGGACCTCATCCTGAGCTACCTGTCAATGTGGCTGCACCAGCCCTACGTGGAGAGCAGCAGCAAGCTGCATCTGGAGAGCATGCTGCTGGAGACAGGGCACCGGGCCCTGTGACCTTCCCACTTAGCTTGGCTCCAGACCACTGACGTCTTCCCTGTCCCCCAGTGGGTGGGACCTGGTGTTGTGCCCAGGACCAGAGCCTTCTCTCTGGCCTGGCTGCCCACCAGCCTTCGTGGGGTTCTGGACCACATGGCAGCTTCTGTGGCCTCTCCAGGGGTGCTCACCCCTGCTGCGGCCACCCTTCCTTTCTGCCTCGTCTACCTGTCATTCCTGACCTGATGAGTTCCTGAGCAGAGTGACTGAGGGGTCCGATTTTTGTGAGTTAAGTATACTTTACAGGTCACTCACCTTGATGTAGAAAACCCCTCATTACATATTTTTACTTTATACCTATTTGTATTTAGATTTTTATGAGCACGTCAACTGGGTAAAGTTTGGCATCATGGAAATGAAAACTGCCAACAAAAACACAGCCATGGTCTGCATGTCCCGGATGGGACAGGCCAGTGAGAAATCCTCTGATCCCAAACCATGCACATTCCATGGGACTGTGTATGCTGTGGAATTGAATAAATGTTTAATTGTGGTGTTGTTTTAGCTTCTTTACATTTAATCATTAACATACTACTTATCTAAGTTATCAAGACCATTTAAACTTTTTTTTGAACTATTTTTTTTTTTTTTTTTAGTTGTCAATGGAGCTTTCATTTTATTTATTTATTTATATGCAGTGCTGAGGATTGAACCCAGGGCTTCACACATGCCAGGCAAGCGCTCCACCACTGAGCTACAGCTGAGCTACTCGGAACCTTAACTTATCAGCCCAAGACTATTTTAACTTTTTTTTTTTTAAAGAGAGAGTGAGAGAGGGAGAGAGAGAGAGAGAGAATTTTTTTAATATTTATTTTTTAGTTCTTGGCGGACACAACATCTTTGTTGGTATGTGGTGCTGAGGATCGAACCCGGGCCGCACGCACACCAGGCGAGCGTGCTATCGCTTGAGCCACATCCCCAGCCCTATTTTAACTTTAATTCACCAAATAAGACTTACCTGTAGAATTTATGGCCAGGAAAACCTCAGGAAATCACTACTTCTGATTCCTCCATTCTTTTTACAGATGAGGAAACAGGTCCTGTCATACAGTCATATGACAGTCATACAACTGTCCAAGGTTCTGGACAGTAACTGGCAGTCCCAGGTTTGCTTTCGTTTTTGGACTGAACCCAGGGGTGCTTAACCTCTGAACCACTTCCGCAGCCCTTTTTGTATTTTTTTTTTTTGAGACAGAGTCTTGCTAAGTTGCTCAGGGCCTTGCTAAGTTGCTGAGGCTGGCCTTGAACTCATGATCCTCCTGCCTCAGCCTTCCGAGCCTCTGGAATTACAGGCGTGTGCCACTGCCTCTGGCAGATTTTCTTTGATTTAGTTCCCCTGAACTTATTAGGTAAGCACTCCACCACTGTTGACCCATCCTCAGCCCTTTTTTTTTTTTTTTTTTTTTGGCCATACTGGGAACCAAAGCATGAATCTAGCCAGGCCAGCATCACCTGGACTTACTAGGACCATGAGTATAGCCCCAGCCCATTTTCTTTTCTCTTTCTTTTTCTGCTCTGCTTTTTCCTTTTTTGCCAAGCTACATGCTCAGCTGAGTGAGGGGCTCAGACAGACATAAGACCCTGCACAAAGACTATGGACCCAGAGGGAAGACTGACTTGCAGAGAGCACATGCACCAATGTCACTTCGCATCACAAAATAACGCAGGGTGTACATGCCTGTTCAATTCTGCCATACCTGCCCAGAAATATCGTCCTGGGCAATGTGGGCTTTAGCCTTATGAAGCCAAGGTTCTGTGGTCCAAAGAGCAAATGCTGTCAGAGAAATAAAAGTATGGCCCCAATAAAAGACTGCATGTGACAGAAGTATTTTGAGAGCAAGTGAGGATTTCTTACTGTGCAAGCTGACCTATGAAAAGCACCTAATAGTAGCATTTCTTAGGATTTCTCTCTTCTCTGCCTTTGCTGTACTAAAATCCAACTATCATAAAAGTGGACAGTCAGACACCTTATAATCTGGATGCCCCTGGCTAGCCTTTGGCTGGGCTGCTGCTGTCCTGTCGTAGGCTCCACTGCAGGCCTAGATGCAAGGCTACCGGAACCAGCTACAGAGTGATGGGCAGTACGGGGCCCAAGAGGCTGTGCTAGCCAGCTGCCCACCTGGGAGAGGTCTTGGCATGAGGTCCATCAGTCATGTTTCACAAAGTATGAACACTTAGAGAGGAGCCTGAGGATTTGGTACTGTGAATAGGCCTTCAAGGGCATTTCAGGAGCTCTTGATGATATGTGCCCCAGGCGCCTATCAGAAGTTGCTCAGGAGAACTAACAGGATTGATGCTGCTAAGGCCAGAGAAAAGTAAAGAGCTAAATAATGACTCTGCAGAGCAACTTCTATTGGGAAGGAACAAGGAAGAACTCTGAGGCCACTGTGTCATTTAAAGTTTATCAAAAAGGTGGCTCCCAGGCGCACAGATCCTGTTCCTCCAGAAACCCTGCCAAATGACAAGAGGCACATGAAAACTCTGGAATCCACCTAGACAGAACAGGATTGGGGAAGGATAATAACACTGTAACTCCAGGAAACACAAAAGCTAGGTAACCACAGTGTGCCGTGTACGGCTCAGCTGTGAACAGCTTTTGTGTGTCATTAACTATTATGACACTTGGTGGGGCCAAGCTAAGCATCTTTTCATGCTGTTTATCAGAGGTGCCAGGCATCCTGCCTTCCAGCAGTTCTGGTCCCTGTGGGTTGGGTAAGATGGTGTGGCTAATTCTGGCCACTGTGCTATTAAGTGCATTTGATGGCTTGACTTTACTGGCATTCTCTCTCTGGCGTGGAACCAGAAGCGTTCAGCTGTGGCTGCCCTAGCTGGTTGTCCTCCACCTGCCCACGGAGCACAGCGCCCTCTCTAACCTGCCAGCAGAGATGTAGGCTGAGGCTTAGGAGCTGCACTGCGACCTGTTCAGACTGATCCACAAGGTGAACCACACTGGGAGGTGGGGTTTGGCTGAGGCTGCTGTTTGTCTTCCATGTTGATCCTTTGTTTCATTTTAGTCTCAGCTGGCATGGAGCTGCCCTCTTTGGAACAAGCTTCAGAATCTTTGAGCCAGGTATGGCCACATGACTGACTACTGAGGTATGCAGTTTTCAGATCATGGCCCTTAAAAGGTGTGTACACAGCTAGATGTGGTGGCTCACACCTGTAGTCAGCTGCCTGGGAGACTGAGGCAAGAGGATCTCAAGTTTGGAGCCAGCCTCAACAACTTAATGAGACCCTGTCTCAAAAAATAAAAAGGGTTGGGGGTGCACTTGAGTGATGGAGCAGCCCAGTACCATCCCCGGTACTGAAAAAAAAAAAAAAAAAAAAGCATGTGTGCTTCTCTTGCCCTTCTTTCCTTTTGGGGGTAACACAAGGTTGAGTGTTAAACTACCTTGGACCTTAGGGACAAGGGCCATCCTAGGGGGAAGAAGCAATCTGGGTCTGGACCACCTGGGGCAAAGCCACCCAACTTCCTGAATGCCTCCCAGCTCATGCTTTTACTTAGATATAAAATTCTCTCTGAAGCCTATCACTGTTGCCCCATGTCCCAGAAAAGCAGCCAGCTGACGGATGAGTGGGAGGAAGGGAAATGCCCTGGACAGCAGTGGGGTAGCCGGATGTGTTTGTTTTCCATACACCTGCAAATAATGCTGAAAACTGAAAAGTCAAGAGCACCAGTGTACGTTTATTATCTAGTGGCACAGACAGAAATGCCAAAGGAGGCAACCCAGAGACTTGAAAGTGGTTACTTCAAGATGAGGAAGCCAAGAGAGAGCTTTCTGTTTTAAAACAGGCCTTAGGGAACTTGCATGCACACTTTTGTTAAAATAAAAACCAGGCCAGGCGTGGTGGCACACACCTGTAATCCCAGCGGCTCAGGAGGCTGAGGCAGGAAGATTGCAAGTTCAAGACCATCGTCAGCAACTTACGGAGACTGTGTCTCAAAAAGTAAAAAGGACTGGGGATATAGCTCAGTGGTAAAACAACTGGCTTCAGTGTGCCTACGGTGGCATAAAGATTGCTCTCCATCCCTTGCACTCCTGCTGGCTCAGCTCTCCCACCCTGTACCTGTCTGGGAGGAGCCAAGGCCCCAGTGCAAGACGCCTTCGGTGCAGAGCAGAGCATGCTGCAGTGACTGTGGTGCCTCCAGGGAAATAGGAGAGGGAGCTTTCCTGTATCAGATTTAGTGATAATTAACAACCAGTGAGCAGACTAGGTGCCAGGCACAGAGATGAATGCTCAAAGCACATGTCCTCATGGAAACCCCACACAAGCTAGTCACTCAAGTGGCCCTTGTCCCCAGGTGCTGTACCTCTTCACTCCTATTTCTACTTACCTGTTTTGTTTTTGTGGCACAGGGAATTGAACCCAGGGTGCTCTATCACTGAGCTACACCACAGCACTTTTTTATTTTATGTTGAGACAGGGTCTCATTAAGTTGCCTAGGCTGGCCCTGAACTTGTGATTCTCCAACCCTGGCCACCAAGTAGCTGGGATTATAGGCATGTGCAACAGCACCCAATTTTGCTTCTGCTTCTTATCTAAGTATTTCAAATTATAAGTACTGTGCATACAAAACAAAGTGCTTTATTAGAAAAATTAATTCCCATTTGTTCATTTTGTATGTCAGAGTGTTGTGATGTAGACACTGTGCCATAGACCCATCTCTGTTGGGAAGCTGCAGACATGGCTGGCCTGTAGAGAAGATGGGGCTCTGGAGTACGCTCACTGCTGTCAGTCCCGTGTCTGACACACAGTGGCACTCAAGAGTCCACACCTGATGATGGGTACACTGCTGTCAGAGTCTCCTGTTTTCAGATCTGTACAGTGAATTTTTTATTACATCAGTTAATTTACCATCATTAATAATAGCTTATATTTGATGGTGAAATTAAGATGTACTGGAATATTCAATAATGTCCTTTAAGTAGACAATAAATGCAGATTGAACAGGGCCCTTCCTAGAACAGGTCCCATTCCATCTGGCTTCTTGTGCCAGTTGCTCAGTAGGGGTTAGGAACCATCCTCAGGAAGGAGTCTGTCCACAACTCCAGGATCCCTAGAGGAACTCATGGTGGTGTCATGGGACTCTGGACTAGAGTCCTGGCTAGAAGTACCCCGCTAGCCAGGCTCTCCTAGGCTTCTGTGTCTTGCTCAGCTGCTAGGCACTCCTATCCTACTAGGAAACCTGCCCACCTGTTCCCACAGAACCCTGGAACCCTGCTCTGAGGTCAAGTGAAAGAAGAAGTAGTATCTCCCAGGCACTGGAAGGTCTGCAGCCCAAGAGCCCAGATCTGTCTTTAAGCATGGCCTTCTCTGCTTGGGGTTCTCCTGACAGTGCACCAGCTGCTCCCTTTGAGTGCTTTCGTCTAGTGGGGAAAATCACCTTCCCTTCATACCCTATAATAAAGCCAGGGTAAAAGTCCCAAAGAAAAGACCCCAAGAAGTGACTTTCCAAGTGGAATTGAGCTTCCACCTGAGACCCAGCTGCCATGGACTGCAGTGAGCTGTCCTATCAGTTATTTGTACCTTATTTCCCCTCCAAACAATGTGGGTGGACATGACTATTCCACTTCTCAACAGCATGCTGCCCAGAGTGCATAGCTTTTTCATTTTTCTAACAGAAGGAGCTTCTAGGGCTGGGAATGTGGCTCAAGTGGTAGCACACTCGCCTGGCATGTGTGCGGCCCAAGTTCGATCCTCAGCACCACATACAAACAAAGATGTTGTGTCTGCCAAAAACTAAAAAAATAAATAAATGTTAAAAAATAACTCTAAAAAAAAAAAAAAAAGGAGCTTCTAGTATTAAGACCAAGTCTGATGAAGAAGTGGTATGGCATGAACAGAGAAGGGGACATCACTTTGTGGAAATGGAAAGCTGGGCTGAAAATCAAGTAATACTGGAGCCATTTTATGACAGCCACCAAAAGCTCCTAAGAGATACATAGGAGGGATTTGTTATCAGGCAATGTATCTGCCTCTACTATGAGGAGCTCTACAGAAAAACAGTAGGGTAGACACACATTGTACTTTATAAATAAACGGTTCATTTGTATCAGTGTTCACATTAGAAAAATATACACTGCCTGGAATAGACCTTCTCTGGATAAAATGCATACAAATCCAGGATCAAGCTTTGGACTCCTTGTCACTGGGAGGGCTCTGTCTCTACAGTGAGGAATGTCTCCACAGTCTCTGGAGGACCCTCTTCTGGTGGACCAGTCCGTAGGGCAGGCCCCTTGGCATCAGTCACTATGACAATGTCCTCCCCCTGAGACACTATGGTGCCTGGATGGGGCAAGATAAGCCCATCAGAAGTCTGAATAAAAATCTGTTCCTGAGACAACATCTGACACCCACTGGGAATTTCAAATGCCAAGGCTTCCCCTACAGCCACCACACTTTCCAGTTCTCTCTGGTCAATGTGCACCTGTGTCCCACAGGGGAACCAGTTCAAGTCCCCAGCTTGGCTTCCAAGACCCCCTTTAGTTGGCAGTGATCCGTCTGGGCCAGGCTGAGGCCCTGGGTCTGACACCGTTTTGAAGGCACAGTCTACTGGCATGGCATCCATGGGCAAAATCTTCAGTGAAGGGGCCACAGAGTGCCTGGGGCCGACCTGCTGGCAGTTCAGGTGGGAGCCACACATCTCACCACGGTTCCCTACCTCTGCACTTCCAGACCTGGCAGGCAGCAGGCACTCCCCTCTTCTACCTGACGACAGGATACCACAGACACCTGGGCTCCTCTGGCTGTCCCCAGTGTTGGAGTCTGCAGAGTGTTCCGGATCATTATCTTCAGGAAATGCTGCCACCTGGGCTGGAGGCAGGCCCCCAGGCTCTCTTAACTGAGCATGAAGAGCTGGCCGACTGGTGGCCCCGCACAGGGGAGCGGAGCCCACAGACCTCCTCCTGGCTCTGAAGTCATCAAAAGCTTTAAGCTGCTGGCCCACATGTAATTTGCTTCTGCCACTATTAGAAAGTGCCATCCCATGGCTTTCTTCAGAATAGGGAGGGGCGCTCCCACTTGCTGGAGAGGCAAAACCTAAATGGTTTGGAAAAACAGGTGAGCTCCTAGATCTTGGCCTATTCACCACACTGTCCAAAACAAACTGGTCCAAATTAAGTTTCTTGCAAAGAAACACACACACACACACACACACACACACACACACACCAAAAAAAAAAAAAAAAAAAAACTCTCCCAGCTGCTCAGACACAGGCAGCAAATCCTTTTTCTTTTAGTCCCTAGTAACTATTGGCAGAGGCAGATTTTGTCATAGAAGCATGTTCCAAAAGCCATTCAGTCATTTTATTCTGACACTGAAATGAAAGACCAGTGGTTCTTCACCAGAGATAAGCCCAAGAATCACCTGAGAGGCTTTTGAAAATATTCAAAATATTTCAAAATATACCAATCCCAACCCCACTCACAGACCTGTATTCCCCAGCCCCTGTTTTTCAGAATGATCTCCTCAGGTAATTCAGATGCACATCCAATTACGAGCCACTGTTCTGGAGGGCAGAGCCCTGAGGGTGAGGAAACCCTCTGACCCAGCCCTGGACCTGGGCACCAGGACAAGGACAACACAAGGCACACAGAGACACTTAGGAATTGTCAGTTAAACTGAAGTGAACTGTAGCATTGATCACTTGGTCTCCAAGTCTGGCTGAAGCCAGAGAGGAAACAGACCAGCTAAGCAAAAGAGCTGTGTTCCAGACTGATACCAAAGAGCTTTCATCCCCACTCTGAACCACTCTGCATTCCCCTGTGGCAGAGTTAAATAATGAGTCCTGGGGTGGAATTGTCTCTTCTAATTGAGAACTTAGGAACAGGCAAGGAATCCCATGGCCCTGATACAACTGCACAGAGGCATAAAGTCACTGTCACAGAGCATACAGAATATCTGTCGCAGGGTCAGGCAGCCAGAATAAAAGCCATACTATGCCTTTTTTCCAAATCTCCGCCCAACCCCTCAGGACCACCATGGTGCAACCTGCTCACCACCACCAAATGACTCTTACTTTTAATAAGGGAATCTAGGAAACCTGAAAGAGCTCAAGGCTCATGGGTCATGGACATAGAATGCCAGAACATTGGGAGGTTGGGATAAACCTGAGACCAGAGGGTTCTCGTAAACTCAGCCACAGGGGCACCCAACCCTGAAAAGTGCCAGCCTGGGCACATCTGTCGTACCAGCAGGGCACCTGAGCACAGCACCCTTCAAACCCACTGAACATGCTTTACCCTCACTGGCAGCTGGGGCATTGGAAGGCCCGGTCTTCTCCTGGCCTCCACTGTGGGCAGCAGGAGACTTGGGGGCATCTGTGCACAGAACGTCTCTTCGGGGCCTTTTCACCATGGCCAGCTCCTCTTCTGCGGCCTGTGAAGAGAAGACCCCCTGGCTGAGCCCAGAAGCCACAGGTGGAGCTGCACCTCTCCCTCCTAGAGACGAGTGCTGGGGACCCATGACCACCAACTCAGCGTCTGGCACATGTTTAAGGTCATGCCTGCCGACGAGCAGCCCACCTCATTTCCCCTCTGCTGGTGGCTGGCTGCCTCTAGCTTCTCCCCTTCCATCTCTTGGCTAGGGCGCTTGGGGGGATTGCAGCCTGGATGTGTTTCTTTCTTCCTCAGGAATTCCTCCGTGATTCCTAGTGACTCAGCAACCTGAAGAGGAAAGGGCCAGTAGAAATAAGCTTCTCTCAGTACAGATGCAGGTCTGCAGAAGCATGCGGACCCATGAGTTGAGTGATGGGCTTTCAGGCTGTGGTGCCTCTGCACAAACATAAAGTCAGAGGGAAAAGCTCCTGAGGAAATGGATCATTACCCAGAATGGTAATGGGTTAGCTCAGTGCCAAAGACAGAATAAATGGCACTTTTAAAACTATAAACCACACTTTTTAAGGCTAACACACACTTACTGTGCTAGCTTGTACCTTGGTATCTTTCTTGTACATTATCCCTCCTTTTAAAAATTCTCCTTTGTCTCTGCAGAAAACAACCCTGCCAGTTCACATCCATATCTCCCTCCCAGGTGGTGAAGAGGGCATGGTGCCGGCCTGAGACAGCCATGATAGAGTGCAGTTTCTGCTCCCAGCTGGGTGACCTTAGGGAGCCACTAGCTCCCTGAGCCTCAGTGGCCTCCCTGAGGTCAGCTGACTGTTAGGGTTTTGTAAAGAATGGATCTGATTCCACATGCAAAGCACCAGATGTGAGGTGTAAAGACACAGCCATGGTCGCCTATCTGGGCCTTGTAAGGAGAACGCCATGGGCATCAGACTGCAGCAGGCAGAGGGAAGGGTACCTCAAGGCCAACCAGAAAACAGGGCCAGATGTGCTTGATGCTGACCAAGCTGGAGAGTGTCCCTTTATAAACAGAGATGTTGTTGCTCCAAAGAGGCTGTGGCACAGTCTGAACTACTAAAAGAGAGGATTCTGGTGGGCATGCACAGAATTTTGTATATATCCAGCTCTGCTGCACAACAGGATATCCACACTTGTTTAACTTAACAGTTTAAAGAGCAGCTCATGGGCTAGGGTTGTAGCTCAGTGGTAGAGCGCTTGCTTTGTGCCTATGAGGCCCTGGGATCGATCCCCAGCATCCCCAGCACCACATAAAAATAAACAAATAAAAATAGAGACATTGTGTCCATCTACAACTAAAAAAATAAGCAGGAAGATCGCGGGTTCAAAGCCCAACCTCAGCAAAAGTGAGGCGCTAAGCAACTCAGTGAGACCCGTCTCTAAGTCTCTAAATAAAATACAAAATAGGGCTGGGATGTGGCTTAGTGGTAGAGTGCCCCTGAGTTCAATCCCCAGTACCAAAAAAAAAAAAAAAGCAAAAACAAAACAAACACATAGGTGACTATTCTGAACTGGGGAAGCTACAGGAGGCTTACCAGGAATCCATTATATTTTTGTAATAGTAATTTCAAAAAATAAAATAAAGTATAAAGGCTCATTGAGGAATCTGGTAAATGATGAATTTGTGTAAAACTAACAATGACAACCAATAAAAACACCAAAACCAAAACCAGGAACAGATGATAACTATCAAGAATGGACCAAGGGGGAAAAAAGAACAAGACTGCGTGCCACAGAAGAGTCCCTATGCCGTGGAACCTTGTCCTTCTCAGCAAAAACGAGCAGCAGAGGGAAGGGGAGTTAAGGCAGCGCAACCCCCTAAATACACTCCAGTGCCACACGTGCATCAGATGGTTTCAAGGAGGACTATTTCAAGCCAGGGCCACACTGTGAGAACCAGCGAGGGCCATTTGAGTCAGCACCCTCTCCCACCGAGGAGCAGAGACCAGAGGGGAGGGGCTCTGCCAGGTCAGTGAGGTGCTGCCTCACAGATGGTGGGGCCAGACCCCAGTCCAGTCCCTGAGAACAGCCCCTGGGTGACGGGACCACGGGTGCAGGCTTGTGCCCAGCACAGGTTTCATCCAAAACAATGTCAGCTCAAGACTTTTCCAGGTAAAGAGCCCAATCTAGCTAAAGGCACTGTGATGGTGACAATGACACTGAAATGAGAACCGCGTCCAAACAATCTGCACGGCAAACTGTTGGCCCTATGGGCCCACGTGAAGGCTCACGAGGAGCAGAGCACCAGGCCTGGAGGTGCGGCCCGACAGCAGGGGGCGGAAGGCGAAGGGTGCAGTTTTCTTTTGGCTCATCTGCATTTTTGAGTTTTCTGCAACAATATTCAGTGCCTTTACATGAAGGAAACAAACAATCCACTTGGCTGACTATGATGTCATGGCTGAAAACCTCTTTGTTCACAGTCATCCTTCTTAGAAACCCTGAGAGCAAAACTCTGCTGTGTGCGGCTGTTACCTTATCATTGTTTATTTCCAGGGGCTCCTGAGAGCATGGACCAGAACCACTGAGGTAATCTTGACACAGTTTCTTAACCATGTTATGCAACTCTTCAAATTCCTTATACACGGCTGGGAAAAAAGGCTTTGCCAGATGACCTTTCTCAACCTTCGTGAAGATAAAGATGACAAAAAGAGTTTAAACCTGAGGCAATGGTGTAGAAAACACAGAAGGAAAAAAAAAAAAAAAACCTAAAGAGAGAAGGACACAGGTTTCTCAGCCCTAGAAATGGCTGATGGCGGTGCCGCCTTCTCCCCTCAGGGGGTGCCTGCTCTGTGTTGGCACTGTGCCCAGCCTGGGGAGGCCAGGATGGGCCTGGGAGGAGCTGACCAGAAAACAGACACCCCTTGGCATGATGGCCACAGAGCCCTGAGGGTGGGGAGGTGAGGGAGCAGAGGGGAGGCAGGAAGGCCTGGGGACAGGCTGGCCGCCAGGCCCTGCGCACATGTGCAGCTCCAGGGATTGCAGCAGCCTCTGTGGGAAGCATGGGGCACAGGCAGGGCTGCGTCTGCAGGGCTGCGTCTTCAGAGGTGGTACAGAGAGAGCAGAGCCCCATGTAGGAAGCCAGCCAGGTAGGATGGAGACCTAGCCACAGTTGCTGCTCCCACTGTCACTCTCCCACACAAAGTTAAACAATCAAGAGAGTGACATGTGGCATGCCTAAGATTCCCCACCAGACAGACACTGGCCCTGCACCAGGCACTGGCGCTCACTTCAACCCTGTCCTGGAGAAGGGAAGGATTCCACATGGCCTAGGTCTTCCCCAAATACACAGCAAGGATGTCCTCCTGCATGACTTCAGAACATTCCCTCCGTGATTCGAGGCTCCACCAAGACTCACCTTCATCAGAAGGAATTCATACACGGTCACAACCTGAGCCAGCGGAGGCAGCGCCAACTCCACCAGATCCTTCTGGTCACAATGCTGCAGACACTGCCAAAAGAAAGCATTTGCCACCTCTAAAGCCCATAAGAATTTCCCAACAATCAGCAAGCTGGTGCATCGTAACAGGAAAAAGTTCTCCCCAAACCTGGCAACTCTAAGCTACATTCCACTTCATTAAGCATCTCATTTGTTCACCCATTAACAAAGTGCTGTGGTCAATTCTGGTTTCAATGTTTGAGTCCCACATGACAAGCACTGGGTTCTGAGACAAGGCCCAGGAGTAAGGACATGGCTCTGGGAAAATGTGTGAGCTTCCTTCTACTGTGGAGGAAGCTCACAGAAATGCAAAGTCAGGAAGCTACAGAGGTTAGTGCTTAATGGAGTGAAAGGACAGAGGGATATCCGTAGGTAGCACCTGGGACTGACAGGCAGGCCAGCCAGGCTTCGAGGGCCTGAGGGTTTGTATTTCCTTCCAAAGGCAGAGTATGGAGGGAGGTTTCAATCAGGTCCCTAAGTGGCAGTGCAGGGAACAGAGTGGGAGGCGGGTGAGGACCCAGTTGACAACAAGGGTGTGGGCAGGAGGGACAGGGAAGGCACAGTCCGCCAGACTTGGGGTCACTGGACATGGAAAGGGTGAATGAAGGGGAAAGAGACAAGAAAGCCTGGGGTTCCCAGCCTGACTGAGCACTAGGCAAAGCAGCTCTCCACTAAGGGTAGGCAGGAAGCCAGTGTGCAGGCACCCCTCAGCGGAGCACCGAGGGGTTCATGGGACTCCAGGCGCAAAGATTTCAAACACGAGAGCCAAGGCTCTAGAGAGCAGTCTGAACAGGAAGTAACAGAGAGTCTACAGAGGGAAGAAGGTTGGAGAAACCAGGCAGATGAGGGAGCTCAAGCAGGGTAGCAATGAAGTGAGGAAAAGCAGAGGAACTCTGGGAGACAGGAAGACCAGGGAGTTTAGGGAGGCTGCGCGGTCGGGTGTGGAAGACAGAGGAAGCAGCAGACAGGGCATCTCAAATTATACTCAATGTCCAGGTCCATGGTGGTTTTGTCCACTGATTGGCAGGTTTGACTGCCCCATTTTCCCCCGAGCAGGGGCTGTGTCTATCTTGTGTACATTGTCCCCTCCTTACCCAGAACTGGGCCTAATACTCGACAAAAACCCAAGAAACATATAATGTCAACTTCTGCAAAAGTTCTCATCTAAAAGAATGGAGAATGGTCCCATTCAAAGCAGTCCTCCACTTCTCTGTGTGACACATGGGGTTTTGTATATTCTGAACCCATCTCCTGCCTGCAGTGACCCTGTGCAGGTCATTTGGCTGGCTGGGTTTTGGGTTCCTCCACTATAGAGACAAGACAATGATCATAAAGAATTAATAAGGGCTGGAGATGTGGCTCAAGCGGTAGCGCGCTCGCCTGGCATGCATGCAGCCCGGGTTCGATCCTCAGCACCACATACAAACAAAGATGTTGTGTCCGCTGAAAACTAAAAAAAAGAATAAATAAATATTAAAAAAAAAGAATTAATGAAAGGAGGTTTGTCCAGGCCAGCAAGGGGTGCCAGGGAGTGGCAGGCTAGTTACCTTGCAGGAAGTGCTCAGTAAAGTGGTAGTTCTTTTCAGGGTCAATGCAGGATTCTAGACGAAGGCCACCTACCTAACCCATACTTCCAAAAATTAATCATCCAACACTCTCATAACACAAACCCAAATGCAAAGAAAGCTAATCCCCCAAGGTTTAAATTAGCTGCTAGAAAGGGCAATATTACATTGTGCCTTAAGAAACTTCAGGGGCTGGGGATGTGGCTCAAGCCGTAGCGCGCTTGCCTGGCATGCGTATGGCCCAGGTTCGATCCTCAGCACCACATACAAAGATGTTGTGTCTGCCGAAAACTGAAAAATAAATATTGAAATTCTCTCTCTCTAAAAAAAATAAAAAACAAAAAAACTTGCAGCTGACTAGCACCTGATCCCCCAACCTAAAGGGTCAGCTCCAAGTTTCTTTAAAAAAAAAAGAAAAAGAAAAGAAACTTAAGGAAACTCACTTCCTCTTGGAAAACCACTTCTGCCCATGGATCTCGGAGTTTGGAGGCCCTGGGCCCCTTTAGACACTATCTGGGGCCAGTCATCTTGCTGACTTGTCTCATGTTGTCTTGCTATATTTTCTACTTCTTTTTAAGATATTCTCCTGGAAAGGGCTGGTGATATAGCTCAGTGGCAGAGTTCTTGCCTCGCATGCAATTCCCAGGATAGTTGCCCCCGCCCTCCCGCCACCAAAAAAAAACAACTTTCACCTGATTATAATCAAGATAATGTGGATGAATTCAGGGTTCTACTTTTCTAAGCCAAGCCAGTTAAATTCAATAAATCTAATATTTTTATGGAACTGGAATGGAGACAACAGGGTCCTAAACCTGAAACATTCTTTGCATAATTTAAACTTTTTTACAGAAAAAGAGGAACTCATTTCTGTCGTCTTCCAAACTTCTTCCAAGTAAATACAGGTTATAATTATTCCAAACTTACAAATGCAAGCAGCTCTTGGAACTACATGGGAAGTCCTATGGTCATTTTATTTATCTATCTATTTATTTACTTATTTTAGTTGTAGGCAGACACAATACCTTTACTTTATTTATTTGTTTTTATGTGCGCTGAGGATTGAACCCAGTGCCTCACATGCAAGGCAAATGCTCTACTGCTGAGCTGTGACCCCAGCCCTCCTATGGTCTTTTAAACAGGTAAGCCTCTGCGTTATTTCAGATAACCCCACATTGAACTGATTACATACTTCATCCTGTATCATTGCAGGTGAACTGCTGACTTGGTCATGGTGTTTTACTTTTAAATTCAGAAACCTAACAGTGACTTCCCACTACCACGACAAAGAAACAGTGTCCAGAACAGGATGTAAGAGTGTCTACCTCTTCCAGCAGGGCTCTGCTCCCTGAGGCATTCTGCCTCATGGTCCCAGCAGGGCCTTCATGGGGCTGGGATGCTTGGATCCTCTGATGGACAGCTGCACTAGACTCTGCCAGGGTCTGCGAGTCTCCACTTCTTCTAGGTCCGAGGTGACTCTCTGATCCCAAAAGAGCTGAATGACTTCCATTTTCTGGCTCAGGTACCAATGCCTCTTCTACAGACTGCCCATCCTGGATAATGTCACACACCCCAAAACAAAATAAAACAGGCATGCTTTCTATATATCACCATGAAAGCCTTCAAGCAAAAAAAAAAAAAAAAAAAAAAATCAAAAGCAAGAACCTTGCCAGGTTGAATGACACACGCCTGTAATCCCAGGAGGCTGAGGCAGGAGGATCACGAGTTCAAAGCCAGCCTCAGCAACTTAGTGAGGCCCTAAACAACTTAGTGGGATCCTGTCTCAAAATAAAAGTAATAAGGGCTGAGGATGTGGCTCAGCAGTTAAGCTCCCTGGTTCTATTACTAAAAAGAACAAAATTTAAAAAGGATAGAGATACAGCTCTGTGGTAGAATGCCCTTGGGTTCAATCCCTAGTAACCCACTCCCCCCCCCCCAAAAAAAGGAACTGGTTGAATTCTTTGTCTTTTTTTGGCAGTGCTAGAGATTGAACCCAGGAGCTTGCTAGGCAAGTGCTCAACCACTGAGCTCCTCTAGCCCAGTTATTTCCTCTTTAATCTAAACTCTTGAACCGTAATCAGTGCATTTTAAACTTTCCTTTCAGATACCAGATGATCATCAGCCAGCCAGTTAGTCTGGACTGACACACCACACCCTAGGATGAAGAAAGAAACTTCTCTGATGGGATGTCACCTTGAAAATGAAGCTGGGGCTGAGTGCCCAGTGGTACAGCCTCTCTCCTCAGGCTCAAAGCTCTGGGTTCAAGTCTCAGCATCAAAGAACAAAAATCAGCCTGAGTTTTGTTCCTTAAGCATTGCTTTACATTTTTTTATAGTGTATATTTCAAGTACCATGAAATCCATCCTCTGAAAGCATAAAATTCAGTGGGTTAGGGGCTGGGGATGTGGCTCAAGTGGCAGCGCGCTCGCCTGGCATGCGTGCGGCCCGGGTTCGATCCTCAGCACCACATACCAACAAAGATGTTGTGTCTGCCGAGAACTGAAAATAAATATTAAAAAAAATTCTCTCTCTCTCTCCCTCTCCTCTTTAAAAAAAAAAAAAAAATTCAGTGGGTTACATATATTGCAAGATAAGTGACCCTCCTCACCAATTTCAGTTTACTTCCTCACCTCAGAAAGAACTCCTGCCTTGACCCCACCTGTCCCCAGAGCCCACAGCTGCTAATCTACTTTCTGTTTCCATGGGTTGACAGGGCTTTTGGGAGAGAATCCTGGATCTGACGCTGTCCAGTGACTTCCTCGTTGCCAATTCCTGCCTCTGAAAATGAAGATGGGAGCCACAACACACCTACCAACAGCTATAGGGCCCACAAGCCAACAGGCGAGAAGTGCTTGACATGCAGTGAGTACACAGTATTGTGTCCACTTAGTTCTTTTCTTTTTTTAAAACCATTTTTTTTAGTTGTCGATGAACCTTTGTTTGTTTTTATACAGTGTTGAGGATCGACCCCAGTGCCTGACACGTGCTAGGCAAGCGCTCTACCACTGAGCTCCTCCCAGCCCCCCCTTAGTTCTTCCTTCCTTCCATCCGTCCTCCCTCCCTCCCTCCCTCTCTCTCTCTCTCTCTTTCTTTCTTTTTCTTTCTTTCTTTTTGAGACAGTCTCACTAGGTTGTCAGGCTGGCCTTGAACTCCTGGGCTCAAACAATCCTCCTGCTGCAGCCTTCTAAGTAGCCAGAATACAGCACTGGCCACTGCACCTGGCTGCCCTTAACTCTCAAAGAGCTTCCCTTTCAAATCTTCCTTGCAATGGAAGTTTTAGGAGGAATGCCAGGTTTACCTGTGGCTTTAAGTACCATGTGACCTTTAGGAATGAAGGGGACAGGGCCTAAGTTGCCCAGGCTTGCCTTGAACTTATAACCCTCTTGCTTTAGTCTCCAGAGACTCTGGGCTTACAGGCATGTGCCACTGTACCTGACAGTCAAATAATTATATACATAAATTATAGATGGACATAATACCTCTATTTTACTTATTTATTTTTGTGTGGTGCTGAAGTTTGAACCCAGTGCCTCACACATGCTAGGCAAGTGCTCTACCACTGAGCCACAGCCCCAGCCTCGTCAAATAATTTCTGACAAGAGTGTCAAGCCTGGGCTGGGATTGTGGCTCAGTGGTAGAGCACTCGCCTCGCACGCGTGAGACCCTGGGTTCAATCATCAGCACCACATAAAAATAAACAAACAAGGGGCTGGGGATGTGGCTCAAGCGGTAGCGCACCCTCCTGGAATGCGTGCGGCCCGGGTTCGATCCTCCAGCACCACATACAAACAAAGATGTTGTGTCCGCCAATAACTAATAAATAAATAAATATTTAAAAAAAAAAAAATAAACAAACAAAAGAGTATCAAGCCTGCTTCAAGGGAAGATGGGAAACCTGGATACCCAGAGCAAAAGAATGAAGCTGCACCCCATTTAACACTATCAAAAGCTAACTCAAAATGCACCGAAAGCCTCAATGAAAGACCTCAAAACCATGAGCTTCTCAGAGGAAAACCTAGGGCAGAGACTTTATGACATTGGGTCTGGCTGTTATTTCTGGGATATGACACTAAAGGCAGAAGCAAGAAGAGGAAAAAACAAACAAATGGAACTTCATGAAAAAATGTTAGGATTGCACTGCAACAGCCACTAACAGGGTGGGGTGCAGTGGCACACCCCTGTGATCCCAGCCACTCAGGAGGCCCAGGCAGGAGGATCCCAAGCTCCAAACCAGCCTGGACAACTTCCCAAAATCCCTGTCTCAAAATATTTTAGGGCTGGGCAGTGGTGCATGCCTGTAATCCCAGCGGCTCACGAGGCTCAGGCAGGAGGATAGCAAGTTCAAAGCCAGCCTTAGCAACAGGGAGGCGTTAAGCACTCAGCAAGACCCTTTCTCTAAATAAAATATAGAACAGGGCCAGGGATGTGGCTCAGTGGTAAAGCCCCCTGGGTGCAATCCCTAGTACTACAGAAAAAGCAAAACAAAACAAAACAAAAACCTGGCGGCTGGGTTCCACTGAATGTGCCCACCAAATGAGGTTGCTGGGTGGGGAGCACTCGCCAGCTTGGCAGCAAAGCAGACCCTCACTATGACAACTTGCATCTCGAACTCCCATCACACAAGGTGAGGGTTAATTTAAGGATGGTGGGCAGGAAGGGACAGGGATAAGAACACTGTCACCAAACATCGTTACCTGCTGGCCACCCTGTTCTGACTCTGCCCCTTCTTCACGTGCAGCAGCTAGTGCGCACCGCTCTGGAGAGGTCAGGCCGCCAGTCCCCGTTTCTGTGCATCCCAGGGAGAGGCTTCCAGTGGCCTTCTCAGGCAGCGGCGTCTCAGGATCCACCTGGCCGTGGCCTGGGTTAAGTTTAAAATGCCGGGCCAGTCCCCCCTTTCCTATGTATGACTTGCCACAAGTCTGACACCGAAAGGTCTTTGGCCTCAGGGCACAGCTCTCTAAGTCAAAGAGAGCCTGCTTCTCCCTCTGGCCTTCCTCTTCCTCCGTGCTCAGTTCTGAGTAGTCGTCGGAATCCGAAGGGTGCCCTTCGGCCAAGTCCTCTGTTTTGATGAATTTATAGTCTCTAGCTTTGTACTTAGGAGGTCGAGATATCCGTCCAGAACGAGTTTGCACCTTAAAAGATTTTTTTAGCTTCTTGGCACGTTTCGTGTGCAAGCTGGAAATGAGTAAATGTGAACTGGAAGAAATGGACGTTCTTGTGGGCAGGTGAGAGGCTGCCAGAGCAGTCAACCGGTTGCCTTGGCTGCCTGGAGCCTGGGAGGCCTTGACTCTCTTTGGAGGGACTGGCTGGAGGGCGGGCAGGGGCCTCTGTACAAACACCCGAGGAACAGGAGGCCGAGGTGAGCTTCTGAGGAAGCACAGCTGTGGCCCGGTCCTCCCCGGGGGCTGCCCCCTGAGCAGCTGAGGGCTGGCCACGCGCAGCCCCACCAGGCTGGAGCTCCTCCCCGGAGGCTGGCTCTGTCTTGCTGTTTGGGGCTGGATGGTGGCCAGTGGTGGCATCGGCCTTTCCTGATCTTTCACGTCTCCAGGTATCACCTTGACACATATGGTTTCTAGTTGCTTAAATATAGAAAGAGGAAACCAGGAAAGAGAAAGACAGCATTATGCTCATTGATATTTCTGTAATCATCACAAATCCACCGTTGAAACTCTAAGTTTGAACTTACATATAAAGGCTATGTCCTATATCTGTAGTGTTTATAGCAGTTTTCCAAACCTCTCTGACCACAGAGCACAGGGATACACGTTATACCACAACCAAGTACATCTGCTGAAACGCTGTGGACACAAATGAAGTAACAGTTCATGCAACACTCACCACCCTACATAAATGCCCTCTCATGTGCTATGTAGTCCACTTTTTTTTTTTTTTTTTTTTTTGGTACTGGGGATTTAATCCAGGGGCACTTTACTCTGGGCAGATTATCCCAGCCCTTTTTAAATCTTTTTATTTTGAGACAGGGTCTAAGTTACTTAGGGCCTCGCTAGATTGATGAGGTTAGCCTTGAATTTGAGATCCTCCTGTTTCTCCCTATTTGCTGGGATTACAGGCATGCACCACTGCCACTGGCAATCCACATCATTAAATATAAAAAAATGACAATATATATATATATATATATATATATATATATATATATATATTAGTCATAATCTACTAAATTATCTCATGACTCATTAAGAAATAATTCCTTGCTTTAGTTTTATCCATGTGGTTTTACTTGGATTACTTAGTACTGTGCTCTAAACTGGACTCCATGCAATGTGAGCTCATTTGTTACAGTGCTGGGGATAGAATCCAGGACCTCTGGCAAGCTGAGCCTCTGGCAAGCTGGACCACCTAAACACATCCCCAGCCCAGTGCCAGTGAGCTCATTTTCCACCACCACCCCCGTCCCCCAAATGAATGAAATTCTGAAACCAAAAAAGCCATAAAGAACAAAGTAACCAACAGGGTCCTACAACCCACCTGTAAAGGTAACACAAGCAGTTCATAAAGCCCTCCCAAATCCTTCCAACATACATGCCCCTTTCTTTACCATATCCCAAATGCCCTGTTCATTCTTGTGTATTTTTAAAATTTATACTGCATGTGACTATCTCCAAAAATATGGTTCAGTTTTGAAATGTTTTTAGACTTTATATAAATGAAATAATCTGTACCTTGATGGGCATTTTCACTCCCTATTTTGCTGTGAGAAATGCATCCACATTGACCTGTGAAGCTCTAGGTGCTCATTTTTTTTTTTTTAAAAGAGAGAGAGAGAGAGAGAGAGAGAGAGAGAGAGAGAGAGAATTTTTTAATCTTTATTTTTTAGTTTTCGGCGGGCACAACATCCCCGTTTGTATGTGGTGCTGAGAATCGAACCCGGGCCGCACGCATGCCAGGCGAGCGCGCCACCACTTGAGCCACATCCCCAGCCCTAGGTGCTCATTTTCTCTGCACTGAGTACACTAGTCTCCTGTTGATGAACAGGTTCTCTCCCTCTGTTCTTATGGTCTGTTCTAAAATTTCATAGTATGTGCACACATGTGTATTTCTCCAAGGGCACACTTCTAGGAGAGGGACTTCATACCTTCAACAAATTAAAATATAATATCCAACAAAATTTTAAATGCCTGTGCTTTTTGATCCAGCAATTCCATTTTTTTGTTGTTTGTTTTAGATTCAATTAAAAAACAAAACAAAACACTCACATGGGCACAAGGATGAATGTTCTAGGAAGTTCAAGGTAGTACTCACTGCCTGTAACAGCAAAACACCTAACAACTATTAAGGGAAGAGCTGTCTTCAACAACATTCCACAATATTTACTGAGTGCCAACCCTGTGCCAGACATAGTCATAGGTGTTAGAGAAGAGGAGAGGGTGGGAGCAGGACAAGGCTCATGCCCTTGTGGAGCAGAGTGAGCATTTTCTCAGAGGGAGAAAGGCAAAGGTCCAAGGCAGAGTATTTCAACCTTGGCAGAGTGACACTTCAGACCGGTAGTTCTTTGTTGTGTGGAGCTGTCCTGTACTGTAGGAAGCTGAGCACCATCCCTGCCATCACCCTCTAGAAGCCAGCGCAGCACCCCCAAGTTGTGACCCTCAAAAATGTCTCCAGATGTTGCTGAAGGCCCCTTCCCCATGGGGCAAAACACCTTCGGTTGAGAACCACTGATCTGGGACACAAACAGGTCCTCTTTTGGACTCAATCCTGTGCCAGTGAAGGGTCAAAAATGTCATCACACAGGGCAGAATAAAAACCCTCACTGAAAGCAAGCTGGGGTCCATCTCTCATCTCTATATTGCAAACAGCACAGACAATTTGACATTTTGGTTTATGGTTTTTGTGTACAGAGCTGATGCCAGTGTCCCATGAGTCCCCAATTCCTGGGCTACCTGTGACTCACTGACAACTAGGTTTACTTTGTATATCCTTCAATAACCATTATTCGTTTCCTTTTACTATTAGAATTTTTCTCTAAGCTCTTGGTATATTACACATACACCATATTATACACACACACACACACACACACACACACACACACCAAGACCTATTGTTCTAGAATGACCAGCAGCAGAATTAGTCCCATAATATATTTATCTGCTATCCAGACTGACTTACCACCTAGGTATTATACTTGATATTTTGCTATATGTGTATTTAATTCTGTAAACTTGGGGCTGGGGTTGTGGCTCAGTGGTACAACACTTGCCTGGCACGTGTAAGGCCCTGGGATTGATCCTCAGCACCACATATAAATAAAATAAAATAAAAATTATGTAAACTTACTAAGTATCTCTGATTCCTATTTATAAACAGTATCCAAGCCTATCTCACACCTGAGCTAATGGGAGGCTTTCCCCTGCCCTGCCCCAGTCCCTGCAGACCTGCTGGATTGGATCAGCTGGGATGGAGCACTACACCTATCCTTTCAAAATCTCCATTGATTCTGAATGCAGGCGAGGCTCCCCAGGGAGTAGATAGGTGAAGCAGACAGGAAAACAGTGCCACCATAGCACAATAGATAAGAGGCAGAACAGACTGAAGGTGACAGACTTGCCAAGGAGCGCTCTCAAGGGTATCTAGAAGAGTTTTTGCCAGGTGAGATACCACCTCTTCGGCATTAGTGTTGAACGTCCTCAGTCAAATCTAATTTCCCTTTCTTTTAAATTCATTTAGTTCTTCATGTTGATCTCTAGCTTTCTAACCTTGATTAGAAATTACCTGGGGGCTAGGGTTATCGCTCAGTGGCAGAGCTACAGCATGTGGAAGGCACTGGGTTTGAAACTTACCACCGCATAAAAGTAAAACAAATAAAATGCTTTCTGTCCATATACAACTACAATTTTTTTTAAAGAAGTTATCTAGTCCATGCCTTACCTTCTATTAGTTCATAACTCCTCAGGGACAAGGTACACACCTGGTTTGCCTTTGTGGCCTCCATGGCACAGTAAAGTTGAAAGATTATTAGCACAATGGGCCATAAAGTTACATTATTGTGAGTGCAGGTAGAATTTATACCATTCCCATTAGATTAGCTACAAAATATAATCCTTTTTTATTCATTACCTCCCTCCACTCAGCCCCATGCTGGGGATTGAATGCAGCATTGCCACTGAACTACATCCCCACCCCTTTTTATATTTTGAGATAGGATCTCACTAAGCTGCTGAGGCTACCCTCAAACTTGAGATCTTCCTGTCTCAAACTCTTGAGTGGCTGGGATTACAGATGTACGCCACCACTCCTGGCTTAGAATACAATTCTTTTAGGTTCCTAAGCTTATTTTCACTTGATGAAACGTGACATTATTGGACTCTTTCTGAAGTTGCCACACCAAATCAGATCCAAAAAGTAGTGTGTAGTGAGGACACAGGCTCTGGAGTGCAGCTGCACCTATGGGACCTTGGGCAAAGTCACCCAATCTCTCTGAGCTTGTTCTTGACCTGGAAAAGGCTGATAGAGAAGCATTATTGCTCCCAGCGGCCTGGGCAGAAGTTCTGCAAGTTCAAAGCCTGCCTCAGCAATTTAGCATGACCCTAAGCAACTTAGCGAGACCTTGTTTTTTTTTAAAAAAGCATTATTACATGGCTGCTGACAACTAAGCAGCTTAGTAAAGTGCCTGGCTGGGAGTAGGGAGTGTGTAAACAGCAGGAGTCACTAGATGGTGGCTGTACTGGATGGTGCCATGCTGTCTTTGACACAGATTTGCTGTGCCCAGTACATAGGGAGGCACTGGTTCTTCAGAAGAGTACAGCCAAAAAGTTCACGCAGTGAACCATCCCTAATGCCAACAAGGAAATCAGAGTCCAAAGAGGTTCTTACCTTACCTAAGGTCACACCTCCAGCAATGTTGGGGCAACATACTTGTCTTCCCAAACTAAATAAAGCAAGATAACTCTCCAGCCTTGATAACTAGGTACAAGCCTATGCAGCCCCATACCACTCAGGAAAAAAAGAAAAAAAAAAAAAGTTGAAGACTGTTGGCTCTATTCTCTAGCCTGTTTACTAGAAGCATCTCTCTTCCTTTGGCAATTTAGGGATGAAAGTATTGTCATGTACAACCCTCAAGATAAGGGGATATGATTTTACACACAACATGCAACACCTCCAGCTTTAGGAACTGCCTGAACCCTCCCAGCTTGGGAGATCACTTTCTAAAGCCAGCTCCCCCAGCAGTCGAGAGCTCTGTGACCCAGGGAATGAACTCTCTGGGAGAGGATGACCTGTGGTATAGAGGGCTTTCACGTGTTTCACGTGTACTGGCACTGCTGGGCACTGGGGTTACAAATCACAGGCACCACTCAGGTGCCAACTCGTACAGCAAACTACTGCATTGTGCTTCCTTTTGTCCCAAGTCTGGGTCTTGGCACTTGCTCTGCTTTCCACTCTTTTACTCCACTCAGGTCTCAGCTCCATTGTCAGGCCTCGAGGACCACCCACTGGAAAGCAGCCCCCCTTTCACCCCCAGACCCGCCTTAGTTCTGCACCGTGCCGCAACCCCCGCACTAGGGGCCCCAACTGGTGCACTGTGAGCGCTCAATGGATGCTGAATGAGTGGGCAGAGGCGGGTAAGAGCCAGGCAGCGCGGAGGAGCCCAGCGCAAGGCGGTGCAAGTTCGGGGGCTGGCGACCCCGGCCTCTCCGGCCCGGCCGCTCCAAGGCGAGCCTGCCCGTCGCGAGGCGCGGGCCCCCGAGGCCTCGGTTTCCCCCACTCCCTCCCAGCGCCTCACCTGGGGTGGCAGGAGGCGCGGCGGGCGCGGGGGCTCGGCGCCCGGAGCCCGCTGCAGGGCGGCCTGCTGGGCCGCGTCCCGCAGCCGCCGTGCCGCGTCCTGCAGGACGAAGGCCGGTGGAGGCTCGGCGGGCGGCTGCGCCTTCGTCACCTGCTCCAGGACCCGCCGCAGCTGCTCGGGGTCCAGTGGGGCCACGCGCGCCGCGTTGCCGCCCTGGCCCGGAGGAACCCGGCCGCTGCCGCCATCCCCGCCGCCACCCCAGCGCCCCGGCTCCGCGTCCGCCATGACAGCCGAACCGGGACTCGAACCCTTGTCGCTGAGCGACGGCGGCGCGAATGTGCGTCACCTGGGAAAGGGGCGGGCTACGAGTGCCCAGTAGGCCAACACACCACCGAAGGCGGCCGGGCTGGGGGCGGAGCCGGGATGGCCACGCCCCATCACCGAGGTCCGCGCAGGCCGCTCAGGTTCTATTTTGTTTGTTTTTCCGCGCTGGGGCTGGAACCCCGGTCTCCCGCGTGCTGGACAAGCGCTCCGCCTCCTGGATTATTTTCTTAACTCTACGACGTCACCTCCTCCAGGAGCTGTCCGGGTCTCCCAAGCCGAGGTCTTCCAGAGCCCCTGCCCTGTCACCTTTCAAATGTTAACGTCAGCCTACACTGAGGGTCCAGCCTGGAGCTCTGGATTCCCAGGAAGACCCCAAGATGTCCTGATTTAATAACTCCAAGAGGGAACCTAGTGTTCGCATTCTTAACAAGAGTGCCCCTCAACCCCCTAATTGTTCCCAGCTTGATCTACAAAAGCCCTAGTGCCCACGCAGACTGGGCACGTCTTGAGGACAGGGATGCTATGTTACTCATTCGGGCCCTGGCCCAGTGCACGGTGGGGGAATGAGGGCGCCACCTCTTCCCGTTTCAGTCCTGTCCACCCATCTCCACTCCTCCTCAGCCTACTCTCTTACTCCCTCCCTGTCTTGTAGCTGCAGGTGTGTACGCGTGTCTCAGCTCCTCTCCCCAAGGAGGTCAATGAAGGGAAGCGAGGACCCAGAGACGGAGACCAGGCAGAGATGCACACGAGAGTTTGTCAGAGCTGTCTTGCCCTGGTAACTCTCTCTACATATAGAAGAGAGAGGTCCCCAGATGTTCGGGTGTTCTTTTGTGGGGTAGGGGTTTGGAGTTGGGGGATAGGCTTGGGGGTGCTTGCGTCAGAGCTAGGCGGGTGGGGAATAGGGTCTTAGGTCGATGGCATCATGGGGCTTTCCGGAGTCAAGTGGTCATTTCCCTCTGGGATTGGTTTAGGGTTATGGTACCATGGGTCACCAATGGGGTTGGGGGTAGCTCCCGTAAGAAGAAGTACAGGAAAGCGAAACATCCCATAGACCGCTGCTGGAATTTTAAATCAGTACCCTATAGTTAACACTTACCAGCACCTGTTGGATGGTTATCCCCCTGCCCTGGGAGTTATGCAGTCTACATAGGAAGGAGCGGGAGGAAACTGGCTTTTGCAGCATAGTATGATGAGTGCCATGATGTCGATAGGGAGGGGGCTGCGGGCCAGCCTGGTGTTGGAGAAGGTTCTGAAAGACCTTCTAATCATTTGCTTCTCACCGTCATCATCAGAGTCAATATTCAACTCTAAATTGTTCTAAATTAGCTCATTGGTAGACTCATAGTGTTGGCCAGAGATCAGACTTGTGGAATTTGTTTCAATTACTTAATCCTTCCTTTTTTCTATCCTCCTCTTCCCCTCTACCCCTCCCCTCCCTCCTTCCCTCTCCTCCCCCTCCTCCCTCTTACCCTTTTCCTCTTTCAAAAGAAACCCTTCCCATCTTCCCATCCTCTATTATGAGAAAGTTTTCCTCTGATTTCTAAGCCTAGAATTTACTGCACCATTTAGAGCATGGTGCCCCATTTTATCATCTTTTTGAGCCTGTCATGGAGGGAGAAAAAAAATTCCTTGAATGGGGAATTAGAATTAAACTGAATTTGAATTAAAAGATAGATTAAACTGATAAAAACCAAAAATTAAGGTGCATTTTTATCAATGTATATAAATAAATACATGGGAAAATAGGACTAAGCAGGGGGTTAGAATTTTACTAACTACCTTAGTAGAGGAGGGGAGAAGGGCACTTGTGGGAAAATGACTTTTTGGAGATATAAGTGGATCCTTAGGAGAACAGGTGAGAATCTGGTAGCTTTGTGGGTATGTCTACTTAAGTATGATGCAGCATCTCTCCAGAGATGGAATGGGGGGCTGTCTTGCCCTGGTCACTCCTGTCTTGCCCTGGTCACTCTCCAGAAAGGGATTTAGGATACTTGAGCTCTTTCAAGTTCTTTCAGGAGGCTCTGCTTTTAGATGGATGAAAAATTACTGGTACTCAACTAATGTTTTCAAAATAAATTTTATGCTACAGTGGTATATTTGGAACCCCTTTAAGTTTGGAAGGTATGCAATAAGGGCAGCAATCTGCACCTACCCCTGTTACCACTCAAGGCTCAGTCTGCCAATCCCACTAGGGCTTGTCAAGAGGCAAGGTGGTGGTAGAGAATTTTATTATCAAAATCTTCCCCAGAGGCTCATGTAGGAGCAGTTTATGTAGAAGATGGGTGATCACAGACTGGCAGGCACCTTCTCGTTGGTGGAAGTTTGTGGACAAATAACACACGCGTTTGATCTCAATTATCTAGTCAGGAGATGCTTTTTGGTTCTGCAAATCTGAAGAACAAGCATTATTTCCTTGGGTTATTCTTTTTTTTTTTTTTTTTTTTTAAACAGGATTAAGCTCAAGGGCACTTAATCACTGAGCAACATCCCCAGCCCCCACCCCCGCCTTTTTTTTTTTTTTTTTTTTTGTATTTTATTTAGAGACAGTGACTCGCTGAGTTGCTTAGGGCCTCTCTAAATTGCTGAGGCTGGCTTTGAATTCGGATCCCCCAGCCTCAGCCTCCTAGCAAGCCGCTGAGATTACAGGCTAGCACCACCGTGCCCAGCTCCTTGGGTTATTGTCACTGATTAGTTTGCCCACATGAAGCTCCTGACATTACACAAAGCACAGGCTAGAAGCATTAGCTGCCCCAAAGCTCCCTTGCTGATTACCAGACTCAATAAAGAAAACCTACTTCACCTATGACAGAAGATGAGAAGCATGTGAACTTCAGTTAGGAGTCCAGAACCAGATCTCATCTCAGTGCTGGGCGTCACTCCGCGCTGCGTCCCTGGCCTAATCCAGCACCCTGCATATACATTGCTAGGTGTGCACAGGAGTTCCAGCTGTCAGCAGCCGCGGGTTCTTCTAATCTGCTGGCATTGACTGCATCCACGCCTATGACTTCGTCCTGAGCACTTAACCAAGGGCTTAAGCCTTTGGTCTGTGAACTTGGGCCTTGTTTGGACCAGAGGTTCACACATATTTGAGAAAAGAATGAACGATGGTGGAGACGTTTTCGTGGCGATGCTTTGGAAAAAGCCCAAACCTGGCTGTGGTTGAACTGAACACACCGGCCAAGCCGGAGACAGGCTGCAGTGAGAAATGCACCCGCTGCCCCGCGGTTGAGATTTGGGCTCTCTTTACTATGGCCGTTCATTCCGTGAGCCTCTGGAACGCGTGACTTCCAGACCTGGACGGTCCACCACCAGAACTCGGAAACGGAGGTCCTCGCAATAGGGACCGCCAGGCGGCGCCGTCGGAGGGCCTCTGTCTCCGCATGCAGCACCTCCAGACGAGCTGGAGCCTTGGGATGGTCACGGTCCCTGGAACGCATCGGAAACGGAGGCTGCGGATGGCTGCAGGCAGGCCCCAGGGACTTAGGCATCGCGCGCGGGCCCGGGCGGAACTGGGTCGATTTCCCAGCTGAGTCCGGAAAGATGCATCTGCACGCTGGGCCTCGAAAATAAAAGACTGACTCAAAGACATCATTTCAGAAGTATTTCTGAAAAAGAGGACTTGTGGCCCGTACGGGGATCGAACCCGCGACCTTGGCGTTATTAGCACCACGCTCTAACCAACTGAGCTAACCGGCCACTCGCTTGTCCTCGGCCGCCCTGACGCCTAGAAGGTTTGGCAGCGCTCTGGCGTCGCTCGGCTAGGCGCCCGGGCGGAGTCCGCGCCGGCTGCGCCCCTGCTCCAATGGGACCCGGCAGCAGGAGCGAGAAACCCAGACCCGGGCTGGGGAGGCGGCTGTCTACAACAGCGAGGCCTCCGCAGGCAGGATGGAGACGTGGCTGGGGAGTAAGCCTTTCGAATATTCCACTTCGATGCTGTTTTTATTACCTGAGAACCCTTGCCAGGAAGCTCCGGGCATGCAGAGCCTTTAGCTAAATCAAACTTGGAAAATACGGAGAGCCGGGTTAAGGACAGAAGAACCCTCGGGTTCCCCGCCGTCCATCAAACCAGAGCCTCTGGGGTCTTGGCTTCCTTCCTGCCAGTCTTTTTTAATTGTAGAGATGTCGTTTAAAAGATATTTTGAATCCAAAGCCTTACTTGAAAGAATACCATTTTATGTTGTTTTTTTTTTCTACTTAATATTCTATCATAAGCATATCCCTAAGTAATTGCAGGTGTCACTAGTTTATTTTTTGTTCATCTTTTGAGACAGGGTCTGGCTTGAACTTGGCTGTCCTCCACCTCAGCCTCCTAGTAGCTGGGATCACAGGGCCAATGTCATTTTGTATGGTTCCTGTTGGGGATGCAGAGCCCTTGCCTAGCTTGTGTCAGGCCCTGAGTACTGACTCCAGTGCTGGGGGTCGGGGGAGTTCTTCAGCACAGAGTTTCATTGAATAGATAAAACATAGCATTCCCCTTTTTATCTTATTTTTTAAAATGCATCCTGCACACGCCAGACGAACTCTCTACCACTGAGCCACAACCCTAGCCCCCTTTTTATTTATTTATTTTTTATTTTTATTTTTTGATACCAGGGATTGAACCCAGAGGCACTTAACCACTGCCTTGAAAATATTGGCTAGTCTGACTTTGAGCTCTCCATCCTCCTGCCTCAGAGGCACTGGGATTGATGTGCCACCTTGCCCTGCCTTTTTGTGTGTGTGGTGCTGGGAATTGAACCTGGGAACTTGTGCCTGAAAGGCAAGCACTCTACCAACTGAGCTATATCCCAGTCCCATGCTTCTCTTCTTCTTCTTCTTTTTTTTTAAATTAATATCTAATTTACTTTTTTAAAAAATTGTAGATGGACACAATATCTTTATTTTATCTATTTTTTAAAAATATGGTACTGAGGATCAAATCCAGTGCCTCCAGCATGCGAGGCACGCACCTTACCACTGAACCACAACCCCAGCCCTCTTTTCTTTTTAATGCTGGAAAAAATGTTTTCAATTTGCCCTCTTGTTAATGGAATACATCACATGATACAAGGTACAAGGGTTGAAATAGCTAAGAGGTAGCAAGGGGATAGGGTCTGTATATCAAGGGGAAAACAGGGTGGAGACAGCGATGGGAAGAGGACTCCACCATGTCCACTTCTGGCCCATGCATCCTGGGGCCTCCTGGTTGCTGAAGAGCCTCACCTGGGGCGCTGCTGTGGCTCAGGGCTCCCAGAGTGCAGGAAGGGAGCCAGGTTCACATTGTCCACTCGTCTACTCTGACTTCTCCAATAAACTGCAACTGCTGCACATTCACCTCCCTGATGAAAGAAGAAGAACCAAAATCCAGCTGATTCACAGACCTTACTGAAAGGATGTTCCATAGTTCACCCCTCCATGAGGAAGTCTAGAGGACTGGTTTTAGAAAAGCAGTCAGTCGGTCCACACATACTCATCAAGCTTGGCAGTGCTGTCTCCAGATATCAGCTTAGAAAAGACAGATGTGACCAACAACAGAGAAGCTGAGGTGCCAGATTGACTACATGAGCCATGGTGGGAGGCTGGGCCAGTTTCCTGAAGTCTGTGACATTTGTGTTCCAAACAAGGATGCAGTGGGCCCCACCGTGGTAAGACCCTTCCCATGAGAGCTTCATCCTGGCTTAGGCTACATTCCCCAAGCCTCACATACCATCTGGCATAGAGCTGCTCCAGAAATAGGAGCCCACCCAGAAGCCCAGCAATACCAGTGAAACCTGAATCCACCTTGCTGTGTTGGAGTTCCTCTAGCTCACTGGACAACTCCAGTTTATGTGTGTCCTCCATTCACACATGGCTGAGGCTCATTGGGGCGAGTCAGGACCACATTCTCCAAGTGTCCTAGATGATGCCCCTGAACCCTTCCAAAGAGGACATTTTGTAGCTCCCCCCACACCTGCATAAAAATACTAGCACAGGAAGTATTATTCCCCAGCAGGTGTTTTTTTCTTTTGTGGGTCCCCTTGCACCCCCGAAACTGGAAACTGAATATTTCTGGAAAGTGCCACTTGTTGGTCCTGTTAGTTTACTGATTAGTTAGCCTAACCATGTTCTTAGTGACACATGTCCTGTTAATGTTGGGAAATACCAACTAGCTCTGTGTTACTCTCTTTTAATTGTGAAGCTCCCATAGAATGTTTCCACTCAAAAACTAAAAATAAATAGTCAAACGCACGAATTTAAAAGTCACCTTAATTTTATGTATTTTGAGATGGGGGAATATCTCCCTGCGTTGCCCAGGCTGGTCTCAAAGAGATACTCCTACCTCAGCCTCCCAAGTAGATGGGATTACCAGCCCTCACAACGGTGCCAAACCCATTTTACATTTTAAAACGAAGTCAGATTAAGCCATTTCTCTTTTGCAACTCGCTTTCCTTCCAGGCCAGCAAATAAAAATGCAGGAAGCCCACTGAATCCCACATGAACAATGAAGCATTGTTCGCAATATTTGGGACATGCTTATCCTGAAACAGTACGGAAATAGTACTGTACTGTGCCTGGCAACCCATGCCCCGGGTAACAGTGGGTTGAAAGACCCGCCTAACCCTCGGCTTTCCTTTCCGCGCACCCGCACGGCTGCTCGGTTCCCTCTGCAGCAGCCCCGCGCCCTGCTCCAGCCTGGGGCATTCATTCTCGCTTCCCCTCTTTTTTCTTTTTCTTTTCTTTTTCTTTTTGTTTTGTTTTTTTGGTGGGGGGTACCGGGGATTGAACTCAGGGGCGCCCACCACTAGGCCACATCCCCAGCCCTCTTGTATTTTATCTAGAGATGGGTCTCACTGAGTTGCTTAGCGCCTCACCATTGCTGAGGCTGGCTGTGAACCCCGATCCTCCTGCCTCAGCCTCCCCAGCCGCTGGGATGACGCTTCCCCTCTTGCTGCCTGCTCCTCCCCAGACCTTGCGGGGCTCCCTCCCCCGACGCCCCGATCTCGGGAGGCTGCCTTCCCTTCCCATCCCTCAGAGCTGGCTGTTGTGCCCTCCGCCCCCAGGACGTGGACTGCGGGAGGCAGTGCTCCCGTCCCCTCTGCATCGCCAGCTGCGAGGACGGTGGCCGGCCCGCGGTGGTGGGCAATCGAGGTTGGCCCCGCGGGGCGAGCGAGCCTGGGCGCCCCCGGGGTCCCGCCGGCTTTCCCGCGGCCCCAGGTGCGCACCCGGCGGCGGACGTCAGGGGCGCCCGAGGCCCGCGCGCTCCGCTCGGGCCGGCGCCTGGCTCCTGCGCCCCGGGGGCTCGTCGCGGCCGGCGGGGAGGGCGGCCTCGGCTCTCCGGGCTCCAGAAGCTCTGCTCCACTCTGCCTCCGGCCTCGCTTGCCGGCCTCCCGCATCACCGAGTCCGGATTCGCCCCCCTTGGAAGGACTGCGGTCCTGGTGGCCCTGGTGACCGCATTTTAACTTAATGACCTCGTGAACACCCCCTCCCCGTGAAGGGCATATCAGAACTGGCTCAGGCCTTCTGCGTATCCCACGTCATTCACCTTCATTTCTTCTGTTAGTAAAGCTTCAACTTGCAAAACAGGTTTAACATTGAATTTCTCCACAACTATTCTATTTATAAATTAAATAAATAAGAAATGCCATTAGGCCGAGCGCCACCTGTAACCCCAGCAGCTTGGGAGGCTGAGGCCGGAGGATGGCGAGTTCAAGGCCAGCCTCAGTAACTTATAGAGGCCCAAAGCAACTCAGAAGACCCAGTTTCTAAATAAAATATAAAAATGGGTTGGGGATGTGGTTCAGTGGCTAAGTGCCCTGGATTCAATCCCTGGTATCAAAAAATTAAAAATGGCATTAAATTTTTAAAATATGTATATGCTCTAAATATTTACGAATTTGGTAAGTGGTACTGGGGATCAAACTCTAGTGCTTGTGAGGCAAGCACTTGACACTGAGCTGCACACCAGCCCCTGATTTTAAGTTCTTAAAACACTAAATGATGCTTTTTGAAAATTGAAGTGTTATATTCAAGAAAAATAAAACAAATATATAATTTAAGCCATATAGTACTAAAAGCTTATGATGAAGAGCATTCGTCCAGCCCATCCCCTCCCTGTCACCATCCAGCTCCTACAGGTAACCATTGTGAGCCGTTGATTTCTTCTGCCTTTTCCTCCCATAAATCTAAGTAATATGATTATACTACTTTTTTTTCAATTTTAGACACTATCTGTCAAGTTCGTTCTATACAAATTAGGACATAGTTCTTTTTCCAACATTTTCCCAACTCACATGTACTCCCCTTTCCTATCATTTTCAAATAATAATACCATTGATTTTTTAGCTAAATCAGTATTCAGTATTTACATCGTTGTTTCTATAAACACTGTTCCCAACTCAGCCACAAGGTTTACTATAATTACATTTCTTTCTAACAGAACTGTTTGTGTTCCTCTGGGTTTACTTTGCTAATTTCCTTTTTCTTTTTAAAATTTTTTATACATTTATTTTTTTAAGAGTGAGAGAATTTTTAAATATTTATTTTTTAATTTTCAGTGGATACAACATCTTTATTTTTTTTTTAATGTGGTGCTGAGGATTGAACCCAGCACCCTGCACATGCCAGGCAAGCGCACTACCACTTGAGCCACATCCCCAGCCCTATATCTTTATTTTATTTATTTATTTTTATGTGGTGCTGAGGATCACTGAAAGTTCGGAGTCCTGCACATCTGAACACAATTTTTCTTCTACCCTCACACTTGGCCAATAACTAGAGAACTCTGGAACAGAGATCCCTCAGCAAGCAGAAAGCCACACTTTATTTTCTATGTCCAGTCCAATGAGATGTCCCAATTGGGACTTCCAGTGCTGGAACCCGGGTTTTTAGATATATCTAGGTTTTCTCTTTCAACACTGTTTAGAACTTCTCACTATCCCCTATGCTCTGAAATGTCATAAGTGCACCATTCCTGTGTCCTAGGTGACTAGAGTAGTGCTGGGCCATAATAAGTGCTCAGTAAATACTGGTGAAAAAAAAATCAAACTCCACATTCTGGCCATTCCTCAGGCCTTTCTACTCAGAAATATCCCCATCCACTCTAGAAACACTTTTGTGAAGAATGTTTCTGATGGAGATTTCATAATCTCCTTTATCTGAATTTTTTTCTTTTTCTGGGATGCTATTCTTCAGAGGTCAGACATGAGTTGATGCTTTGATTTTCCTCACTCTTCCATCAGCCAGACTTCTTTTGTTTATCTCCTAAATAATTCCCGTGAACTACCTAAACTACCTTCCTACTTTCTTTCTACACTTTTTTTGTGTTGACTACGGATCCAGGGGCACATAGATGGAGACAATAGAACTTCCAATCATAAAGTTGAATTCTGAGGGAAAAAATTGAAAGGAAAACAAAAATAAATCCAGAAACAAAAATGCTTCATTATACAATATGTACATGTCAAACTGTTAGATCATACAAAAGAAAAATAGAGAAATAGAAGGATTTTTCAGATGTTGCTTCTAATTTGCTTCAACAAATCGGTTGATTCCAGAAACCAGGTGACCTTAAAAATTTCTTTCCTTAAGGTGGGATATTCTCCCCCCTCTTACTGCTTTTCAGTGGCTTCCAATTACTCCTCCTCCTATTATTATTATTATTATTATTATTATTATTATTATTTTAACCACTGAGCCATTATTTAACCACTGAGCCACATCTCCACCCCTTTTTGGGTGGGGGGTACTAGGGATTGAACTCAGGGGCACTTGACACTGAGCCATATTTTATATAGAGATAGGGTCTCACTGAGTTGCTTAGCGCCTCACTATTGCCGAGGCAGGTTTTGAACTTGAGATCCTCCTGTCTCAGCCTCTGGAGCTGCTGGGATTAAAGGCATGTGCCACCACGCCTGGCTCCATTCCTTTTAAATTTTTATTTTTGAGACAGAATCTCACTAAGTTGTTGAGACTGTCACCTAAATTGATCAGACTAGGACTTCTGATCTTCTTGCCTTAGCCTCCCAAGTCTCTGGGATTACAGGTGTGGGTCACTGCATCCAGCTGTCCTTTGACATTTTTCTAGTGTCAAAAGATAAATTCACAACATACTTAGTTATAGGCTGAATTGGATTTTGTTCCAGATTCAAGAATTGGGGCAGCTTCCATTCTTCAAAACAGAATGAGAGCTCCCACTATGCAAAAACAGAACCATGGGTTTTATAAGGTGGTAACAGAACAATTGAAAGAAAGCTGATGGGTTAGTGTCAAGTTGTATTATTTTGGCAGGAGTGAAAGCAAAGCTGACTTGGGTAGACTGGATCTCCTGTTTTGGGGAAAAACTAGTGTGTTTTGGTATCTATTTGCTTAAATTTTCAGTTTGATGGTGGCATTTAGCACGAGTGACTCCATTTTGGTTTGGTCTGGTTTGTTGTGGGCTAGTGTGGAAGCTCCTCCCAAAATGATGGCCTCCCATAGTTTATATATATATACATATATATATATATATATATATATATATATATATATATTTAATACCTTTATTTTGTTTACTTTTATGTGATGCTGGGGATCAAACCCAGTGCCTCACCCATGCTAGGTAAGCGCTCTACCATTGAGCCAAAACTCAGCCCCTCCAATAGTTTTTTAACACTACTAATTTTTTTTAAACCATAAAAAAATTTAAGCCAGGTTTCTTAGCACATGCCTTTAATCTGAGCTACTTGGGAAGTTGAGGAGAGGATCCCAATTTCAAGGCAATAAATTAAAAAGGACTGGAGGTGTAGCTCAGTGGTAGAGGGCCTCTAGGTTCAATGCACAGTACTACACCCACACACACACAGAATATTTTAGGATTTTTGTATTATATGTTTCAAATCAGTTTTTCCGAATGTTGTCTTAATCTTTTAGATAATAGCCAGTGTCCACACCAGAGTGGAGAAGAGGGAATTTGTGTATAGACTTTTCTATATGCTGGTAGAATATTGCTGGTGAGTGATTTTCTACATTTAAAGTGTGAATGCCGGGCTGGGGATGTGGCTCAAGCGGTAGCGCGCTCGCCTGGCATGCGTGCGGCCAGGGTTCGATCCTCAGCACCACATACAAACAAAGATGTTGTGTCCACTGAAAACTGAAAAATAAATATTAAAAAAAATTGTGAATGCCTTTTAACCTATTAACTCCTATCAAAACAATCACACGAATGTTTAAAGATATGTACAAGGATACTTTCTGGTCTTGTTTGTAATTGTGAAAAATAAAGCATTTTTAGGGAAAAATTATATCATGTAATATAACACACCTGTTAAAAAGCATAGGTTAGGGGCTGGGGCTGAGCGGTAGCACACTTGCCTGGCATGTGTGAGGCACTGGATTAGATTCTCAGTACCACATATAAATAAATACATATATATCAACAATTTAAAAAAAAATTTTTTTAAATTTTTTAAAAAGCATAGGATAGCTCTCTATGTGCCAATATTGAAAGGTGACTAGCCAGTCACATGCCATATGACTGTAATCCCAGTAACTCTGGAGACTGAAGAAGAAGGATCACAGGTTTCAGGCCAGCCTCCGCAACTTGGCAAGACCCTGTCTCAAAATGAAAAAATTAAAATTAGAAAAAGTCTGGGGATGTAATGGTAAAGCGCCCCTAGGTTCAATCCTCAGAACCCAAAACAAACTCAGAGTGACTAATATATTAAATGAAAAAAAGAAAACTATAGAAGAATATATATGATTTATCTATGGTTTTCAATTATGGGAAAATTTGTCCAAATACATAATCAGAAATTCCAAGAAGACGCCACTCAACTATTGTCGGTCTCCTTTTCTGAGGAGGAGAGAGAATGAGATGAAGGAAAGAACTTTGAAAGTATTTCTTCAAATTTTATACATTCCTTTTCTTTATTCTCCTTGCTTCTTTTCTTCTCCGATTTCTTCAAATCAGCACATTTTACTTCTTTACTCTCAGAAAAGAGGGACGCCGATCTCCTGCAGTAGTGATAGGGATAATCTGGCTCTTCACCTGTCGCGGGTCGCATCTGCACGTAGGTCCCCCCTAGATGCATGCAGCTTTACCACAGAATGCGAGATTCGAGAAGTCAGCCACCTCGCCTACCTGTGCTCCTTCATGTCCCCTCTTCTCCGGCAACAGCGCTGGCAAAACAAACGTTTGCTCAATTAAAAAAGAAAAACAAGCTCTGTGGTAGAGCACTTGCCTAGCATGCGTGAGGGACTGGTTCAATCCTCAGCACCACATAAAAATAAACAAATAAAACAGAGGCATTCTGTTCATCTACAACTACAAGAAAGAAAGAAAGGAAGGAAGGGAGGGAGGGAGGGAGGGAGGGAGAGAGAGAGAGAGAGAGAGAGAGAGAGAGAGAGAGAGAGAGAGAGAGAGAAAAAGAAAAACAAGAAAAAAGAAAAACGTACAAATTCATTGGGTAATCGCTGGTACCAGACCGGTAGATGCTCAACTGCGGGATGAGGTGGCAAAGAAGAGGTGTCATTTAACGTCAGAGTTCTCGAGCCAGTAGAAGTTGCAGGATCTCTTCCGCGTTTCAGGCTCGGAATTGCTGAGTGACAGCCGGGAGACTCCAGCCCGCGAGGGTTTAAATTTGAAGCGGCGGCGGCGGTCGCTAAGTAACCACGCAGAGGAAGCGGGCCGCATTACGCATGCGTATGTTGGCAGGCTTCTGCGCACGCGCGGCTCCACCTCGGGGGCGGTCAGGGCCGACGGTTGCCAGGGTGACGAGGATACAATATGGCGGCGGTATCCTAACGCTCTCGGGCAAGGGGCCACCGCGGAGGTCCCAGCACAGGATCCCGCCTCAGGGAGAGGAGGGCAGGTGCCGGCCTTCCTGCCCTTGTCTTTTCCGCGCAGGGTCGGCCAGGGGTTGTCGCCGACTACCGCGCGCAGGATGAAGAGTGAGTGAGCCGGGAGGGCCGGGGCGGCGCGCCGGGCCGGGCCGTTCTGGGGGCTGGGCGGGCGAGTGCCGCTCCGCCCCGGCGCCGGGCGGTGCAGGCCGGAGGTGCGGGAGCCGGGTTTTCAGAGCCGCGCCGGGCGAGGTTCCGTTTCTGAACGTTCCGGGTGGCCGTGGGCGCTCGCAGCCGGCGCCCTGCCAGGGTGACGTGCTCGGCTTGCAGTCGCCGGACCTGGGCGTGCGTTTCATTTTTGGGGTCGAGCAGTAGTGTTTCTATAGCAGCTGGGTTCACAAGAACTTAGAAGCATCCTTTTAGTGAAATTAGAAACGGTTACTTAGAAGTTGGAAAGTGGGCCTCATCTTAGAAAAGGGGTAAAAAAAAGTTTGCCCGCGTTGGGTTTGTGGATCGTGGCCGATCTGCGGCCAGCAGCGCGGCTCGCTGTCGTGTTCAGCATCACTCTTCAGGTATTGTCGTTTATGGCTGTCAGCCAGAGGCGCTTACAAGTCCAGCCTCCTTTGCTGTTTCAAGTTGGAACTATGCTAGTTATATTAAACCTGCATTGTATCCTAATTGTTTTTTTGTGAATGCTGTAAATTGCACAATATATTTAAACATATCCGTCTTTGCCTCATACACTCTTCATGCTGCACTCCAAGAAGTGACTTCTCTTTGCAGTTTCCTAAATATGTGCGCGCGCGTGTGTGTGTGTGTGTGTGTGTGTGTAAATATGTATCTATCCCTCTCAATGTTAGCTGGTGTGGTGGAGCACACCTCTAATCCCAGCAACCCTGGAGGCTGAAGCTGGAGGATCTAAAGTTCAAGACCAGGACTGGGGATGTGGCTCAAGCAGTAGCGCGCTCCTCAGCACCACATACCAACAAAGATGTTGTGTCTGCTGAGAACTAAAAAATAAATATTAAAAATTCTCTCTCTCTCTCTCTCCCCCCCCTCACTCTCTGAAAAAAATTAAAAAAAAATAAAGTTCAAGACCAGTCTCTGCAAATTCTGGAAGCCCTAAGCAACTTAGGCTCTGTCTAAAAAGGTGTGGTTCAGTGGCTAAGCACCCTGGTTTCAATTCCTGACACCAAAATATAAATAAATAAAAAATAAAATAAAGAAAAAAACCCCTAATGTTAGTAACTACATATAGGCATATGTATATATGAGTATATAAAGTACAGATGTATGGGCTGGTGTTGTGGCTCAGTGGTAGAGCACTCACCTAGCATGTGTGAGGCCCTGGGCACCACATAAAGATAAATAAATAAAGGTATTGTGTCCATCTACAAGTAAAAAATATTTTTAAAAGTATATATAATTTGCATTTTATGTTTTATGCCCTAAAGGGGCTTAACCACTTAGCTAAATCTCCAGCCCTTTTTAAAATTTTTGAATTTTGGGATAGGGTCTTGTATTGCAGAGGCTGTCCTGGAACTCCCAATCCTCCTGCCTAAGCCTCCAGAGTAGTTGGGATTACCTATGTGTGCCCCCACCCTGGCTCATCTCAGATGGTCATTTTGGTAGCTTTCAGTTACTTGGTTTAGTGATAACATCTTTTCCCTTTCTTTCTTCTATCTTAAAATCCAGTCCGAGAGTTCATGCAGCCTGTCATCTCTGGTTTAAGACCTGATCATGAATTAAATGTTTTACAAGTAGTTAACAGTGGAGAGAACATTTCAGAACAGAAAATCACAGAGACGGAATCATAGAAGCAGAATGAACAGGAAAAGTGAGTAACGGTGCAAGTTGGACCCATAGCATGGAGTCAGAATACACCTGGGCATGCTAGATTATCATGTTGGTCTTTAATTTTTGGATTTTCCAGGTATTCTTTCTTATTGTTTTCTAGGCAGTGCTCACATGTGTAGGGATGCTTTGTTCAGTCTGTAGTGTATTGCTGTCCTTCTCCTTTTTGTTTTGGATCATTTGTGTAGCAGGGAGCACGCAGTTAATGCTGTGTATTGTTGAAGCTGAGCAGACATGATGGCAGCTTGGGGCCAGTCTCTGACCTTTCTTTATCATCCTGGTTTTCTTTTCTAGGTATGTATCACTAAGCAAATCACCCCAACTTAGGGACTTAACAACACATTTTTCTTATGGTTCTGTGGGTTGCCTCCACTCAACTAGGCAGCTCTCACTGGGAGTCTCATGAATTTGTAGTCATGATAGATGGTGGTTGGAGTTGAAGTCATCTTGAAAGTCTCATTCACTTGTCTGGCAGATGATGCTGGTGGTTCTCTGGGACCACAGCCTGGGCTGTCAGAACCCTACAGGAGGTCTCTCCTTGTGGCTTGGGCTTCCTCACATCATGGCAGTTGAGTTCTGGGTGTATATCCCAAGAGTAGGAAGTGGAAGTGGGCAGCTGCCTGAATGGTGACCCACACCTGTAGTGAGGCTGAGGCAGGAGGATACTTGAGCTCACAAGTTTGCAACCAGTCTGGTCAACATACTGAGACTCACCTAAAAAAAAAAAAAAAAGTTTATCCTTATGTAATAAGTCTGTGTATGTTAGTACTCTAAAAATTAAAGTATCATTTTTTTCCTGTTTGAACTTTAGTGTGTGTGTGTGTGTGTGTGTGTGTGTGTGTTTGTGTGTGTGTTGCTAGAGATTAAACCCAGAGGTGCTCTACCACTGAGCTATACCCGCATCCTTTTTATTTTTTTAATGTTGAGATAGGATCTCACTAAGTTGCCCAGGCTGGCCTCAAACTTGTGATCCTCCCACCTGAGGTTCCAGAGTTGCTGGCATTACAGGTATGCACCACCATTGTACCCAATTCCTGTTTGAACTTTTTAATAGATTAGTTGAGCACACCTACAGAAATAGGAAAAAATTGCATGTTCTATAGTAATGGTTTTGCTGCAATATTACAGAGAGATTTTTAAAAATTATCTGTTGGGACTGGAATTGTGGCTCAGTGGTAGACTGCTTGCCTAGCATGTTTGAAGCGCTGGATTCAAGCCTCAGCACCGCATAAAAATAAATAAATAAAAGGTATTGTGTCCATCTACAACTAAAATTTTTGAAAAATTATCTGTTGTAATTATAATAATTTTGAATGGTCTCTTAAATACCAATATTTTCATAGGATCAAAGTTTCAAGGTTATCTCAATCTTTTTCCATCTTCTCCTTCCTAGTGGGTGTATTACCTCCTGTTTTTTATAAATGGTTGCATCAACTAGTATCTTTTTTTTCTTGAAAGAAAGACAAAATTGGGGCTGGAGATTTGGCTCTAGCGGTAGCGCACTCGCCTGGCATGTGTGCGGCCCGGGTTCGATCCTCAGCACCACATACCAACAAAGATGTTGTGTCCACCAAGAACTGAAAATAAATATTAAAATTCTCTCTCTCTCTCTCTCTCTCTCTTAAAAAAAAAAAAGAAAGAAAGACAAAATTAAGTAAAAGCAATACTGACTTTGTGGTAAATTCTGACAGTAGATTTTAAGGTGGTCTCAAGACCCTCCACTACTTGGCATAATGAGTCCTGGTTAACATTTTCTTTCTTTTTTTTTAATATATATTTTTTTAGTTGTTGATGGACCTTTATTTTAAATGCTTATTTACATGTGGTTCTGGGAATCGAATGCAGTGCCTCACACATACAAGGCAAGCGCTCTACCGCTGGTCTACAACTCCAGTCCCCTAGTTAACATTTCCTTAGATGTAATTTTCATGGATATTTTCTGTGTATGAATATATATATTTACTACACACACATACACACACACACACATTCCTTAGACAAACACCCCCAGATAAATGGGATTACATTAAATATGTTGTAAGTTGCTAGGATGATGCTTCCATGAAGTTGTTTGAACACAAACCTTTGAGTAATTCTGTGAGTTTATCACTGTGTACTTTATTAGTAATGGACTTACTGGGGTAGTGGGTGTGGTTTTAAATTTAAAATTTTTATGAATTTTTGAATGATTTTATGTCCTTTTGTGTTGGTGTGTGTGCTGGGTTTTTGTTTGATTTTGAAGACCTGTGGAAATAGACCCCTTGCTGAGTGTTTTTTGTGGTGATGGTTTATCTTTTCCTCTCCCTACCTGCCATCTCTGTTGGACACTCCAGATTTTCCACCTGCTGGAAGACCCCAGCTGGAAACTACCCTTCACCTACCACCACTTTTTCCTGGTGTCATGCTCCCTCCTGGCTGGTTGTGACAGTCTGGAGCCAGCCTGGGGTGTTGGCACACATTCTGAGTTTGTGCACTTAAAACCATTTTAAAGTTTACAGGTGGGCTGGGGTGTGGCTCAGTGGTAGAGCACTCACTTAGCATGTGTGAGGCCCTGGGTTCAATTCTCAGCACCACATAAAATAAAGGTCCATTGACAACTAAAAAAATGTTTTAAAAAAATAAAAAATAAAGTTCAAAGGTGACCTACTTTTTTTTTTTTTTCAAAGCAAGTCTGCTTAATTTATTTGTGATGAAAGGCAAATTGGAACTTACTGTGTAAGATTCGCCTTCTGCTCTTCAATGCAAATCCTCAGTCCAGCGCCGAGCTCTCAAGGACTGACCTTCCTTTCCTCTGAGATCCTATGCCTGTCTCCGCGTAAGCTGGCACTGTACCTTTCCGACAGACATTTGAAGTTCACTTTGCTGTTGGCACTTAGCCCACAGACTCACTGATTTCTTAAAAATTTTGAAATGCCCATCTTTACAGACATTTAAACAAATATGAAATCATTATGAACATTATACAACATAGAAAAGCATAATGAAGAAAAGTAATCTTCAGTGTCACTTAGATATAAATATAAAAAACTTGACATTCACATCCATTCCTTCTGTGCACATATGCATATGATCATCATCATCTTTCTATTTCACTTAATGTTAAATCAAGGCTGAACATTTTTGTATTTTATTAAGTATTATTTGAGAGTATCATTGTTAATGGCAATGTAATATTTCAGTCCATTGCTGTTCCATAATTCATTAGATCATCTCCTTGTTATCAGATGTTTAGGTTTCTAGCCTTCCTGCTGTAGAAACACTGTGATGCCCCTGTTTGTCTTTCTGTTGGGGTATCCCCTTGGGGTTGGACATCCTGAACAAAACCTTTGGATTTTCTAATATCTCTTCTCCTACTCATGCATGCAATGATTGCCTACGTAGAATACACATGCAGAAATCTTGAGGACCTGGCAGGTGAGTCAGCACACATCCCTGTCCCCAGGAAGCTCAGGACTGCCGGGGACTGTGGACGTCTGCATACTACCACTCTCCTTTCCTTATTAGCTGTGGCATGCCAGGGGCCACTCAGACAGTCTTTCTGTGCACTCTGCTGAGTGCACGTGTTTGTTGCAAACCTTTGGCAGTTGTTAGATGAAAAGGTCTCTTATTTAAAAAAAAAAAAAAAAGCTTTTTTTTTAAAAAATATTTTTTTAAAGAGAGAGAGAGAATTTTTAAAAAATATTTATTTTTTAGTTTTCGGTGGACACAACATCTTTGTTTGTATGTGGTGCTGAGGATCGAACCCGGGCCGCATGCATGCCAGGCAAGCGCGCTACTGCTTGAGCCACATCCCCAGCCCATAAAAAAATATATTTTTTTTAATATTTATTTCTTAGTTGTATTTGGGCACAATACCTTTATTTGTTTATTTTTATGTGGTGCTGAGGATTGAACCCAGGGCTCCGCACGTGCTAGGCAAGCGCTCTACTGTTGAGCCAGAACTGCAGCTCCCCCAAAAAAGCTTTTTTAATATTTGAATGCTACTAGTTTTCATTTTTGGCTGTTTTATCTTAAGTGGGTCACCTTATGCCATTTGTCCATGTTTTCACTGAGCAATCCTATTGTCTTGTTTGTAAGTGGTCTTTTTTTTTTTTAAAGAGAGAGAAACTTTTTAATATTTATTTTTTAGTTTTCCGTGGACACAACATCTTTGTTTGTATGTGGTGCTGAGGCTCGAACCCAGGGTGCACGCATGCCAGGCGAGCGCGCTACCGCTTGAGCCACATCCCCTGTAAGTGGTCTTTGTAATAAATACATTAGCTGTTGTTAAGTACATTTGTCACAATATTTTCTAAGATCATTATTGTCTTTACGCTCTGTTTGTGAGTTTTTGAGTTAAAACATATGGCAGGCTCAGTTCTGGATCTTTCTTCTTTGAACTTCTGGTTAAAGGGCATTCCCCTTAGTTTGACTTCTACATTCAGCTTTCTACCAGCATTGAAGGATGTTGTGGGGAAAGGATCCATCTTGAGGAGACCTCCTGATTCTGACAGGCTCTGAGGTGTGGTTTGCACCCAATAGCCGATGTCTGCCTGTCTTGGTGTGCTGTGGGTGAGCTTGAGTGCAAATGGACAGAGAAGGTGAAGACCCTCCTCCCTGCTCAGGACATCCCTGTGCCCTGTAAAATCAGGCCCTCCCCTTCCTGGCTCCAGGGATCATCGATCTGCTTTCCATTGCTAAGTGTTTCCTTTCTAGAAATCTAATAAAAATGAGCTGTGGCAAATGGGTGCATAAACAGATGTGGTCTTTTGAATCTGCCTTCTTTCATTTAGCCCAACATTTTTGCGATTCCTCACGTGGTGGTGGTGGTAGCAGTCTGGTTCTGTCGATCGCTGAGCAGTACCCTGTGGGTCATGTGAAGGTAGCACAGGGTCTGTCCATTCACCACGTCATGAGAACTTGGGTCATTTCTGGCCGTGCTGAGCCAGGCTGCCATGGTGTTTTCCTCTCTCAGGTAGACTCCTAGGACGGAACTGCTGATTGCAAAGTGTGGATTTACTTTTAGAGAATCTGCAAAGCTGTGTTCTCAAGTGGCTTTCCCATTTTCTTTCTTTCTTTTTTTTTTAAACAATACCTTTATTTTATTTATTTATTTATTTTTATGTGGTGCTGAGGATCTAACCCAGGGCCTCGCATGTGCTAGGTGAGCGCTCTACCACTGAGCCTCAGCCCCGGCCCCAGGCTTTCCCATTTTCCATTCCCACTTCCAGGTCTAGAGACGCTTTTATTCCTCATCTTCTGAGTTTTGGGAGCTGGTTGTTCCTTGATTCTTTTGCTGGACAGCTGCCTAAAGTTGTGAAGGCCTGAGGCTGTAGCTCAGCAGAGCATCATCTAGGAGTGGAGAGTGACCTCTGACTACCCAGGAAGGTCTGAAAGTCACCGAGTCAGAAACCAAGGAGGGAGTGCTATTCACCCGGAGGAGGCACAGGCGGGTCCCTGGGCTTCTGCTGCACTGTGTACCACAGAATGTGTCCCTGGGCCTTGTCGGCTGAGCCAGTGATTGGGGGCGAGTCTGTCTCCTTGTTCTTGTTAGCACATTGTGTGACAGGATCCTGCGTCCCTGTGATGGTGTTCTGCTCTGAGAGAAGTGAGGCCGGGTGGTCAGGAAGTCGTTCTGTATCATTTCATGGAGGAAAAACATTTTCAAGGACAGTTGATTGGAGCCCTTTGAAACTTTTAGAAATAATTTAGAGAGTATCCTTTCAGCAACTTTATCTTTCTTGTCCTTTTTTTCTTTTATTTTAATATAACTTTATTTTATCTACTTATTTATTCTTATGTGGTGCTGAGGATCGAACTCAGGGCCTTGCATGTGTGAGGTGAGCGCTCTACCGCTGAGCCACAACCCCAGCCCCATCCTTCCTGTCCTTTTAGCCTCACTGTTAGATTTATGTAGATGGTCTGACCTGGAAAAAGGGAAACTAAGGTGGAGATCACTCTGTGCGATTGGAAATGCCCAACTATTAAAAAACAGGTGGAGATGAATAAAGAAAGGCTGGCTGCTGAGTTGTCAGTAGTGGTAATGCTGTGATTCAGATGTGTTGAGTCTCCCTGCAGCATGGTCCAGGGACGGGGAAGAGCTGGTCTTGTAGTGTGTGCCCTGGTCTCTGCTCCAGGGTTCCTCTGTTGAGGGTGTGCAGGCACAGAGAGAACAAGTGGAACCCTTTGCCTTGGGGAGATGGTGGCCATTAAGGAGAAGGTCCAAAGCAGACTGAGCAGTCATGTCACTGGAGGGCAGGGTACCTGTTCAAGGAAGACCTGCTTGAAGGTGCACCGGGTCTATCGTGGGATCTGAACCCCGAGCACCATATGGTTTATATTATGTGCTTTATTCTCAGTATTTGGCCTTTAACATTAGGTGAGCCCTAGCGTTCCTCTTTGTCTTCCCCTCTTTTATAAGAAAAGGACCTGAAATTGGGAGTGTAGGGACATACTTTTAAGTCCTCAGGGCTGGGATTGTGTCTTGTCTTTGCTTGTCTGCATTACTGGGCACAGTGCCTGGTCCATAGATTGGCTAATATTTCCTCGGGTTGTTCTTGTCACTGACATCCACAGTGATTTAGTCACATTACCATGAATTCACTTAGGCTGAAGTACAGCGTAATGTCACTAGAGCAGAAGTCCCAAGACCACCCCTGGATGCTTGATTTTTTTTAAGGGGCTCACAGCTATGATTTACCATGATGAAAGACACCTGGGGCCTAGTCCAGAGGAAACCCGACGAAGCACAGGGTGGGTGCTCTTTGGGTGGAGGTGCCCAGGATGCCCTTAGTTACCCCAGCAACAAATTCTGAGGACACGGGTGGACTGTGGCCTACCAGGGAAGCTCGTTAGCAGTTGAGCACCCCGGGTTTTTTCTGGGGGCTGGTCACGTAGGCACCCCTGCCTAGCACTTGCTGAAGTTCTGGGTCTTGGAAGACAGCAGGTGCACATCACGCGTTGTGCGTTGGGTGAGCAGTTCAGGGATAGGGAGCCACTCTGAACTTCTACGCATGGTGGAGACTCCTGAAGTGTGTTTCATAGACACCTGCCCAAGACTGGCCTCTAAGACTCTAAGCAGAGCACCTGGGCCTGCCCGGTGGGGGCCTCTTTTCTGTCTGCGATAGACTGTGGTCTGGCAGAGGGATTTCTGGGCGTTCCAGGTTCATCCTTCCGAGAGTAGGGGACATTTTAGGCGTGTTTGAGCACAGCAGCTGTTCCTTGGCTAGGGAGAGGGGTTAAGCAAACCTACCTGGGGTCTTTTTGGTGGTTTTGTTTCAAAGAAGCTTTTTGGTGGTTACCTAGAATCCTTCTTGCCTGGTTTTAAGACTTATTGAAAAATTTTCCATTTTAGAGAGGCTCTGGGATTTAGTTAAAATGTAGTTAGCCAGTTATTTCTTCCATTTCTGTCTGGAGAGCTATGGTACCATTTTCTTTCCCCCTTATTTGACTTCATTTTAAAGTTTTATTTTACTTTGATGGGCTCAAAAGTCTTTTCTGAGTGACTTCTTAAATTGGTATGCTCAGAAAGACTCTCTCCTTGAGTGAAAAAAAATTGTTGTTTTAGATTTAAAAAATGCCAGTTGTGTTCTTTGTTAGATTCTGAGGCTGTTGCAACAGGCTATCCCAGTTGGGTGGTGTAAAGCACAGAAGCTGTTCTCTCACTGCTGGGGAACACTGCCCCCCCCAGGTGTCTGCAGAGGGCAGTTCCCTCCCACCTGTGTTGGGTCTCCCTGGAGCTCAGCTTCCTGTGGCTCCGCTCCAGGCTCTGTCTCTGTCACCGTGTCCCTCTTGTGTGTGTCTGTGTTTTTCAGATCGTGTAAAACATGTAACACGAGATCTTAGTGGATTTCCTGCATCACAGCATTGTCAGGCGCACACGTGCATTTGTGTTTTATAGGTTTACAACTGCTCTGCATACCTTTTCATCCTGATGACTGAAATTCTGCACCCATTTCCCCTCCCCCGGCTCCTGGCAACTCCCATTCTACTTTGTTTTTTTTTTTTGTCTGTGGTACTGGGGATTGAACACAGGGCATCCTGCATGCTAGGCAGGTGCTCCACCCCAGAACACCAGCCCTTTAAATCCCCTCCTGCCTCAGCCTCCCAAGATGCTGGGATTATAGGCTTGCACCACACCTTTGTGTGTATCCTTCATTCAGCGTCCACATGGGTAATCTAGATTGTTTTCATCTCAAGATCCTTCTGCAAGATTCTTATTCATATATATGGTCATATTCACAAGTTCCGGGAGTTAGGATGGGGATGAAGCTTTTTGATTATAGTCATTGAAAATGTATTAATGCATATACCTTTCTGTACCATGAATAATAAAGTCCTTTGTCTTCTACCCAAGAAGACACAAGCCTCTTCTGCCAGCACCCATGAAATAATAGCATTTTAATTAGTAGCTTGCAAGGAGGATACAATCTCAGACAAATACTAACATGTTCAGAAAAAAAAATCTAGGTAGGTTGAATTCTCACAAAGTTACTTTATTAAATAGCAGATTTTAAAATGTGAAATCTTACAAATACTCTTCTCAAAAGCCTGTCAAATGACTGTGGCTGTAGCTTGGTGGTAGAGCACTTGCCTAGGACATGTGAGGCCCTAGGTTTGATCCTTAGCACACATAAAAACAAACAAATAGAATATATATATATATATTTACATCTATCATTGCTGGGTGAGGTGGTATACAACTGTACTCCCAGTTGTCTTAGGAGGCTGAGGTAGGTGAATCACAAGTTTGAAACCAGCCTCAGCAACTTGGTGAAGCTCTCTACGCAACTTAGTGAGACCCTATCTCAAAGTAAAAAGGACTGGGGATATAGCCCAGAGGTAAACTACCTCTGAGTTCAATCCCCAACACCCCCCCAAAAAAACAAAAAAAGAGTATGTTCTTTTTTTAATCTATTATTATTATTATTATTATTGTGTGTGTGGTGCTGGGAATTGAACCCAGGGCCTTGTGCCTGCGAGGCAAGCACTCTACCAACTGAATTAAGTCCCCAGCCTATCTTTATTATTTTTATGTGATGCTGAGGATCGAACCCAGTGCCTCACATGTGCTAGGCGAGTGCTCTACCACTGAGCCACAGCCCCAGTCCAAAAGTCTATATTCTATTTCTCCATTTTATAAATTATCCCTTATTCTAGGTATGTTAGTTAAGGTAATGCTTACTAGATGCTATAATGGATAACTCCCAGCTCTCTGGTTCTTGCCTTGTCCTGTGTGGGCATTCTGGGCTGGAAGTCTTTCCTGGGTTGCTTTTTCACTATCCTGATCTCATGACTCCTTGGGTTTCCTAGTGGTTTTTTTTTTTTTAATATTTATTTTTTAATTGTAGTTGGGCACAATATCTTTTTTTTTAACTTTTTTTTTTAACACAATGCCTTTATTTTTATGTGGTGCTGAGGATCGAACCCAGGTCCCGCCCGTGCTAGGGGAGCGCTCTACCACTGAGCCACAATCCCACCCCGGGCACAATATCTTTACTTAATTTATTTATTTATATGTGGTGCCGAGGATCGAACCCAGGGCCCTGCATTCGCTAGGTGAGTGCTCTACCGCTGAGTCACAACCCCAGCCCAGAAGGTATTGTTTTTATTAGAAAAAATTTTAAGCATGTCAGAATAGAGAGAGTAATATCAGAGCTCTAAAACATATCCTTTACCTCATTCCAACAATTATCACCATTTTGTAACTTTTACTACCACTTTTCTTTTCTGGACTATTTTTTTTTAGTTCTTCTTGTTGATTAAAAAGAAATAGTGCTCTCATAAAAAATAACATTGTGGAAATTATCTGACTCAGGAAAGGAGACACCTATAACCTTACCTGTCAGAAAGAGCCCCGAGTGCCCACATGTGGGCTCATGTGAGGTGTGTGCAGTCTTCAAGGATGTCTTTTTTTTATTGTGATGTTGGGGATGGAACCCAGGGCCTTGTGTATGCAAGGCAGGCACTCTACCAACTGAGCTATATACCCAGCCCAAGGATGTAATCTTTAAGGATCTTTCTGTATCAGTCTTAAATATAGATAGTGTATTCCATTATATGGATTACAACATGATCAGCCGGGTTCAGTAGTGCATACCTATAATCCCAATGACTGGGGAGGATGAGGCAAGTTCAGAGCCAGCCTCAGCAACTTAGTGAGGCCATAGGCAACTTAGAGAGACCCTGTCTCTAAATAAAATACAAAAAAGGCTGGGGATATAGCTCAGTGATTAAATGCCCCTGGTTCAATCCCCAGTACCAGTCATCATCATCATCATCGTCATCGTCATCTAGTTCCCTATGGGGGTATTTTTGGTTTTTCAGTTTTTCCCTATTAAATACTGCTGCACTAAAAAAGGAATATGTACATAAAATTTAAAAATAATGCTGCACTAACAACCTCCTACATTTTTTAATATGGTATGTTTTAGAATTGTCGGTTCAGATATGTACATCTTTTTTTAAAATAATAACTTCAGTGCCTCACATGTGCTCGGCAAGTGCTGTACCACAATCAGCCCTAGCATATGCACATCTTAAAAAGATTTATAGATATTGTCAAATTGTCCTCCCAAATGAGTATACCGATTTATGCCTTCAGCAGTGGATGGGAGTGCACAGATTTTTTTTTAAGTGGTTCTGGGACTTGGACCCAAGGGTGCTCTACCCTGATCTACATCCTTTTTTATTTTATTTTTATGTGGTGCTGAGGATCAAACCCAGTGCCTCATGCGTGGCAGGTGAGTTCTGTACCACTGAGCCCCAGCCCCAGCCCCTTGAGCTGTATCTTGAGCCCTTTTTATTTTTTTTTATATTTTATTCAGAGACAGGGTCTCACAAAGTTGCTGAGGCAGGCCTCAACCTTAACAACCTTCCTGCTTCCGCCTCCTGAGGCGCCGAGGTTACAGGCATGCACCACCGTGCCCTCCTAGAGCAGCATGGCTTTACAGTCTACTTTGTCCTGGTGCAGACAGGGCCCAGAGGTCAAGGGCTCTCTTAGTCCAGGCTTGTTTCTGCAGCAATGCAACTGAAGCTCCTGATGGTTGACTTCTGGTCACTTCCTCCTCCAGGGTTTCTTCCAGACCTGACTCTAGCCTGCCTGATTTCTTCATGGCCTTACTTTTGTGTTTCTGGGTCTCAGTTCACAGGAGCTTCCTGGAGGCCTCTGAACCAGATGCCCAAAGACAGTGGGAGTAGGGGCAGTAATTGTCTTCCTGCTGCCTTGCTCCTGGTTAGCCTTTCTTTCCCCGGCAGTAGTGGGCATGGAAACCAGGGCCTTGTGCACACTGGCAAGCCGCTACTCCTGAGCACAGCCCATCCCTGAGGCTGGGTTATTTGATCCTCTGAGAGGTGCACAGACTGCTCTCTGCCAAGGTTTTCTGCAGTCTTGTTCTCCTGTTATTTGGGATGTAGAAACATTTGCAACCCAGTGGGGACTTCTGCACTCAGGGCTTTCTCATTCCTTCCATTTCTCCTTGAGAAGTTGTAGTTCTTGCCTGTGCCATCCTTTTCTTGGAATCCTGTGTGGAGGCAGTCAGTAGAATCCTTCTCTGACTCTTCCCACCCCCCTGGGCCAGAGGCTGCTGCGGGTGGTAGATCATTGGCATCGTCGTGGGCTCCCAGCTCTGCAGCATTCCTGCCTGTGCTCTGCCTCCTGACTGCGAAGCCAGGGCCACAGAAGCTCCGGTTGTCTTCACAGCCAACCCCACTTCAAGGGACTCATTTGATGTCAGAGGTCGTTCAGGAAAGCAGAAACTACTGTGGGTATTTCCAGCAGGAAGGTGTTTAGCATAGTGAATCAGAGGATTACAAAACCATGAGTAGGGTGGGGGGTGATGGTGGTAGCATCAAAGCCAGAAGGAGCTGCTGGCAGCTCTCAGAAAATTAGGACTTGTGCTTATTACACAAAACTGCTGCAGATGAGCTGTGCGCTCCCTAGGACCAGGGAGGGTGAAATTCAGAAGAATGCTCAGTGGTGCTGGTGACGTGACCCTGCCACTCCACTGAACAGCCCCAGCTGGCATCATCTCACTGCTTTCTGAGTCTTATGGGATAGTGGTGCTTCTTGTCACTGAATCGGGGCTGTGGCTCCTGTCATTCAAGGGAGAGCAAGATGTCACCAGCACCCAGCCTGCTTCCCTGCTGGGAGGGCAGCACAATCTTGCTGGCCACGGATCTGACCCTCAGCAAGGTGCTGTTAAGTTATATGATGATAGTGTGCAGCATGGAAATGAATATAAAAATCTGTGCATAAATAAAATTTTGTCTTTATAATTACTTTACTTACAGACTATAAAGCAATTGGCAAAATAGGAGAGGGAACATTTTCTGAAGTCATGAAGATGCAGAGCCTGAGAGATGGAAACTACTATGCGTGTAAGCAAATGAAACAGCACTTTGAAAGGTAGGTGTCCGAGACAGCTGCCACCCATTGCTGGCGCAGCCTTGAGTTTAGGGCAGTCTCTGTCCTGGGAAAACTGTTCATTTAGTTGTAAATAAGTAGTACGATCCCTTGGGCATTGAGGGTCATGGGCTGAAGAGCTGCTTATAATGCTGGCATTTCCTTTTGTCCAGGCTTACAATGATGTCAGTGATGAATAGCGTGAGATTTTAAGTTGTAAAGGCATGACTCACTCAAAGAGTTGTATGTGTGTTGGGGTCTTACAAATCAGACCTTCGTCCAGGTGCCTTAGAGGTGCTTGAAGTTTAATTACTTGTGAAGCATGTGGACATGATGAGGAATGATTTCCAGGTAGGGATAGAGGAACTTAATTCCTGGGTGACCTCAGCTGCCCGTCCATGGGGAGGAACTGTGGTTCGTGCTCATGCCTGTGGAAGACCGCCCTGGCTTTTTCTTTCAGAGCAGACTCTGATGGTCTCAGAGTTGGCCAGCTTCTCAACATACGCTACACCAACAAGCCCAAAATGGATGCCATTAGGAAACTGTCTGAACGAGGAAGTGAGTGCTGGCTTCATTGTAACATGAAACTTTTCAATAAAAAGTCTGAGGCCAGTAATTTATGTCTCTAAATAGCCAAAGAATTTTGAAAGCATAATTATTTCACCATATTGATGCACAGCCTTCTGGAGAGTTTTGGGGTATAGACCTTGATTTCAGACTCTAAGTATGAAAAGTCATTTCTCAGGTCAGAAGAGGAGTGTTGCCAGTTCATCTCACTAGAGAGGGTTGAGAGTAGCACTTCATCCTCATGACATCTCGTCCAGGTAGCTGTTATCCTTGCTTTGCACAGGAGGGGAGGTTCCCTGACCTTGTCACTAGCTCTGCACCTCTGGGTTCGAATCCACTTTTCACCAAAGCCAAACCCTGGCTCTTTACTGCCCAGACCACATGGTGGTTCACCTACCACTTCCAAGACTCAGCTGCTGCCAAGGTCTTCTGCTTTGCCTTTCCTGGGACTTCTTCCTCTACATATTCCACACTCTCTGTCCCCAACCCTCCATTCCGTCCATCTTTACCTTCAGACTACCAAAGACAGAGAATTAGATGCACGGTATGCTGACGATCCTGCATGGAGAGAGCGGAGAGCAGCTTCCTCCATAGGCACCCTGTGAGCCCCTGCCCCAGCAGCCAGCACTGGACTTTGAGCAGCAAGGGTGGCACCTTTGCCCACCCCCCACCAAGGACTGAGGACTGGATCCTTTCAGGTTCTCACTGTGGGTTTCAGGGAGAGAGAACTTAAAGGTGACCACAGGTGTGCTGCTGTCATTTTGGTGAAGAGGTAAGCGTACACAGTGGGTGGATGCTGAGCCCCAGAGTTTTGCACTCACAGCAGTGCTGTGAGGAGACCACACTTGGTCACACAGGTGCCCACGGGAAGAGGGATACAGGTGTAGCTCATTTTAGGAAGGTTTCTGGTGAAGAGCAGACCTTTGCTAATCCTGTCACCTCCCGAATACCCACCTCTAATCACCATAGCCAGATTGTTTCTGCCCTCTTAAAGCCTCACAGTGGGCATTCAGTTCAGTGTCTGTAAGATGAAGTGTCACAGTGGCTGGTGATTTGTGCTATTTGGATGCACAGACTCAGTCACGTGGCCCATTGCTGAGTTTTAGTTTCAACAGGCATTTGTTAACATGCCTTAGGACCTGCCAAAGCTGTGTAGTCCAAACCCAAGGAGAACTGGACATTGGATTTCATTTTGTGAGTTCTGATTTGCTCTTTATATATGTCTTCAAAACCCTAGGATGGGTCTGAGACTGTGGCTCAGTGGCAGAGCACTCGCCTAGCAGGGTGAGGCACTGGGTTTGATCCTTCGCACCACATAAAAAGGCATGATGTCCATTCACAACTACAAAAATAAATAAATAAATAAATAAATAAATAAACCAACCTACCAGCCATCCCACCCTGGGACACAGGAATCCCCTCACGGTTGGTCTGCTGTGGCCAAGGGAAGCGTTCTTTTGATATGACCTATCATCTTTTCTACGAGGCTTTCTGTGCTCCTTTTATACTTTCCTTGCTCCAGCCCTAGAACCTGCCATTTCTCTAAGGAGCCCTGATTCCTTTCATTGGAGGAAGGTATTTAGAAACTAAGATGTGGACACTGGGTGTCCTAGTACTGGGAGCTGACGCTTCCAGGGCTCTTGGCAAACAGTGCTGGTGGTGCCAACCCATCACGCCCGTGCCTGGCTCTCCTTCCCATCTCTATTCAAGTGCCTATGAGAGCATACCCATAAAATAAATAAATGGGATGAAGAAATGATTCTTTCTCATAGAAGAATTTCACTTAATACATGTAGGGGGATAAGGGAAATAGGGAACCATCATGAGAATGCACATGTAATAATTTTTGCAGTCAGAAATCATTTCTGGGAGAAACTCAAAAGTTATTTCTGACTATAGAAATAATTACGTGTTCATTATTACTTGCTTATTGTTATATGTTAAATTATTACAGGCTGATGCATGCTAAATTAATGGGTGAAACTATGAAGAGAAATAGGATTTCTATATAGCCCTAAAATATTTCCTCCTAGATACTTTATTTTTAAAATTTAATTTATTTTTAAGCTCATACACAAAACATAGAAATTATAAATATTAATGGGGTGTCATGTAATGTTTTGATACATGTATACATTGTATAATTTTTTACATTTATTTTTTTAAATTTTATTTATTTATTTATTTTTGGTACTTGGGATTGAACCCAGGGCACTTAACTATTGATATATATCATGAGCCCATTTTTTGTATTTAGAGACAGGGCCTCGCTAAGTTGCTGAGGCTTTGAATTCGTGATCCTCCTGCCTCAGCTTTCTGAGCCACTGGGATTACAGATATATACCACCACGCCTGGCACATCATGTAATGTTTAAATCAGGTTAAATATATCTGTTTCCTCAAACATTTGTCATTTCTTTATGGTAAATCTTTCCAAATATTAATTTTTTTTTTATTTAAAGAGAGAGTGAGAGACAGAGAGAGAGAGAGAGAGAGAATCCTTTTTTTTTTTTTAATCTTTATTTTTTAGTTTTCGGCGGGCACAACATCCCTGTTTGTATGTGGTGCTGAGGATCGAACCCGGGCCGCACGCATGCCAGGCGAGCGCGCCACCACTTGAGCCACATCCCCAGCCCCCAAATATTAATTTTTTAAAAATATATTTTAATACATTTTATTAGTTTATTTATTTATTTATTTATTTTAGAGAGAGTGAGAGAGGGGAGAAAGAGAGAGAGAGAGAGAGAGAGAGAATTTTTAATATTTTTTTTTTTAGTTCTCAGCGGACACAACATCTTTGTTGGTATGTGGTGCTGAGGATCAAACCCAGGCCGCACGCATGCCAGGCAAGCGCGCTACCGCTTGAGCCACATCCCCAGCCCTATTAGTTTATTTTTATGTGGTGCTGAGGATCAAACCCAGGGCCTCACATGTGCTAGGTGAGCGCTCTACCACTGAGCCACAACCCCAGCCCTCCAGATATTAATTGTAACTACTCTGATTGCCATCAATAATAAATACTAGCTAGTGTTGATTGATTACTGTGGAAGTTCTGACAGATCCTCGTATTGTTTGGTATCCCTTCCTCTAGGAGGTAGGGCTTCCCTCCTTCCTCTTGAGTGTTGATTGGACTTAGTGATTTGCTTCTAAAGAATAGAAGGGACAAACAATGGCATTACAGTTAGAAACCTGGCAGGTCCCACTGTGGCTAAATGGTCCAGGTCACCGTCAGTGGTGAGACAGGGACACAGTGGACCAGGATGGCAGGCTGTGCCACCTCCATGCTTGCCTCCCCAAAGCCATAATCCCAGTGTAACCCTGAGAGCACAGCAGGGGAGTCCAGATTGGGGGACATTCCACAAAACACCTTCCTAGCCCAAGGCTGTCATGGCAGTGAAAAACAAAGACTGAGGAGCTATTGCAGATTGGAGGTGACTCACGGGATGGGACGTGATAACTTTACTGCAGGTGGTATCCTAGATCCTGGAAGAGAAAAGACATTAGTGGAAAAACATGGGAGACCTCAAGTTTAAGTAATAGTTGTACCAGTGTCAGTTTTTTAGTTTTGATAAATGTTATACAAATTGGGTAGACTCCATATTATCTTTACACCTCTTCTGAAAGTCTAAAATAATTTCAACATAAAAGGTAAAAAATAAGACAGTACAAGCAGACCAAGAAAAAAAAAATAAATACAGAAGCCAGGCCCAGTGGTGCACACCAGTTATACCAGTTACTCAGGAGGCGGAGGCAGGAGGATTGCAGATTTGAGACCAGCCTGGACAAGTAGCAAGACCCTATTTCAAAATAAAAGATTTAAAGGACTGGGGGCGGGCCTGGGGATGTGGCTCAAGCAGTAACACACTCGCCTGGCATGCGAGGGGCGCTGGGTTCAATCCTCAGCACCACATAAAAGTAAAATAAAGATGTTGTGTCCACCGAAAGGGTTCGATCCTCAGCACCACATAAATGTAAAATAAAGCTATTGTGTCCACCTAAAACTAAAAAATAAGTATCAAAAAAAAAAAAAAAAAAAAAAAAGGACTGGGGATGCAGCGCAATGGGAAAGACCCCCAGTACCACAAAATAGCAAAACAACAAACAAGACAACTATAGGAGATCTGGTACTACTCATTGATCATGAACTTCTGTTCTTAAAAGTGTTGCTGTTAATTCTGATTTATATGGGAAAAAGAATTGTTAGTTTCTTTTGCTTTTGGTGTCATCTCTAAGGATGAGATTGCTAATAATTTGTAGTTTGTTGGATGTTCCAGTGTAGCTGATACTGGTCCAAGTGTAATGCTGTTTCTTTGTTTCTTGTGGTGCTGGGGGTGGAACCCAGGGTTTCCTGCCTGCTAGGCAAGCAACATACCCCTAAGCCATACCCTTAAGCCATACACTCTAGCCCTTGTTTTTGTTTTCAGACATGAAAATAATACTTCTGGCTTTTACATGGGAGTATCTTTCTGTAGTATTCTGTCATCATTATCAAAGAAATTGTCTTGTTTACTTAAAGAACAATTTCAAAGTTGATTTTGGGTGCCCTTAGCCATTCGTTTCTGTTCTACTTCTCATTGTCTAAATGAGTCCTCAAAGTCACCTTGCACAGTTGCTTGGGTGGTTTGGGAAAGGTGAAGCATTGGCAGAAGAAGATCACACCATGTCACTCATGCAGGATGATGTTGGCATTCAAAGCCTCTGCCCCCTGACCCCTCCAACTTTACTTCTACTCCTTTCCTCCTACTTGAGTTGGAATTGAAATTGATGGCTTTGGGGGCTGGGGATGTGGCTTAAGTGGTAGTGTGCTCACCTGGCATGCGTGAGGCACTGGGTTCGATTCTCAGCACCACGTAAAAATAAAATAAAGGTATTGTGTCCACCTAAAAAACTAAAAAATAAATATAAAAAAAAGAAATTGATGGCTTTTGCAGATATCTTTGCTAATATGAAGTTCAAGTAAAGTAAGACAACCAAAGGACACCTTGGTACTGTCTGGGGCAGGGCCTGGCAACTCTGGAGACTGTTTCTCTCTGTTCCTCGGAGGTGAGGTTAGCTCCTGGGCTCTAGCCTGCAGGAAGACCAAGTCGTCCTCATTTCTCTTTGTTGTCTTCACTATTTTCTCCCACCTGTAATCCCCAAAAGTATCCAGTTAAGTAGAGGCTGCCTTTGGCAATGATTTTATTCTGTATTTTGCCTGTAGAAATATTTTTAAGACCCTTACTCATGGTCTTGTTGGGGTCTCTCCTCATGCCCTGAAGCAGAAGGCTCAGTAGTGAGCTAAGCCTGGCCAGCAGAGGCGCCCACTTAAAAGCAGAACCAGAAGCCCCTCTGCTCGTAGGCTTTTAGTTTTGTGACCTTGCACAGCTCTTCATTTTTCTGTGCCCTCGTTTCCTTCCTTACACAGGAGGGACAACAGGGCATCCACCTCCTAAGGTTGTTGTGGGGTCTAGTAAAATAATGCAGGGGCACTCTCATGGTGCCTGCAGGCAACAGCCCCGAGGCTTGTCATATGAACCAGCTCTTCCTTGGCAGGTAAGGCAGGGTCCAAGGGCTTGGAGATGATTTTGGAAATTGAAGAGAGATGATACTAGCGAAAATAGTGAAGCTCATGGCAGGGACTCACCGACATCTGGTGCCAGGAACAGCACCAGGTGACTTGTGTGTCAGTGCCATTTAATCTCACTTCAACCCTCAACCCGGAAGCAAGATGCCAATGTGGCCATCTTTTGGATCAGAGAGCATGCCTTCGTCCCCCGCCCGCTTGGCACTGTGCAGCCAGAAGCTTCCGCCCAGGTCTACTCACTAAGTGGCCTCCACTTTCCTTTTAGGAACATAAAAAGCTACTTTGTAAGGAAGAAATAGAAACAAAGGCAAGAAATTCATGAGTTACTTTAGATAGGTTTTCTGCTTACTTAAAAATAAAGTATGGAAAATCTCAAACAAATACAAAGTAAAGAGTAATGAACCCTACCTAGCAGCAGGATGGAAACCCTGCTGTTTCAATTTAGTCTGTGCCTCTGCACAGCCTCTTCTCCTACCTGGTCAGTATGTATGCCTTAGTGTGGTTTGGGCTGCTAAAATAAAGGACCACAGACTGGTGGATCAAATAGCAGATGTTTGTTTCTCACAGTTCTGGAGTCTGGAAGTCCAAGATCAAGGTGCTGGCAGATCTGGTGTCTGGTGGGAGGGCCTGCTTACAGATTTGCTCAGGGTCATCTTGTGCCCTCAGAGAGCAGAGAGGGGAGCCAAGCTTCTATAGCCTCAGGTCACAGGGCTACCTCCTCATACCTAAGTCTCCTGTCCCAGGAACACCCAACAAGGGTTAGGGTTTCCTGATATGAATTTTGGGGGATACAAACATGAGATTCATAACATTATACAGATTTGGTTTGGTTGGTTGGTTTATTTTACTGGGGATCAAACCCAGCGTCTGGCACATGCTTAGCAAGCACTGAACTGCTTTGCTGCTCGGCTGTACCCTTGGCCCCAACTGTCCTTTTTCTAAGGTAAACTTGCATATATAAATAGCTTATCTGTACAGTTTTGGCAAACAGACATTCCCATGTGATTAATGTCACCCTAAAATATTTCTTTCTTTCTTTCTTTTTTGAATATTTTTAGTTGTAAGTGGACACAATACCTTTATTTCATTTATTTTTTTGTGGTGCTGAGGGTGAAACCCAGTGCCTGACACATGCTAGGCCAGACCTCACCACTGAGCCACAGCCCCGGCCCCACCCTAGAAAATTCCTTCCCATCTCTTTTCAGTCTCTCATTCCCTTCCCAGACGGCCATGGCTGTTTTCTTTACTCCCTCCTAGAATCTCAGACTACGTGTAATCTCACATCTGTGTTCTCATGCCCAGTTCCATTGGCGCAGCAGATTGTCATGGCTATCTTAACAGGTTTGTCCCTCTTTTTGCAGGGGGTGGGTACTGGGGATTGAACTCAGGGCACTTGACCCCTGAGCCACTCCTCAGCCCTATTTGTATTTTATTTAGAGACAGGGTCTCACTGAGTCGCTTAGCGCCTTGCTTTTTTGTTGAGTCTGGCTTTGAACTCCTAATCCTCCTGCGGCAACCTCCCAAGCTGCTGGGATTGCAGGCATGCACCACGAAGTCCAGCAGAAGTTTGTCCCTTTTTTAATGCTGAGTGGTATTTGCTCCAGTCTATGACTACATACAGTTTATCTGTTCTGTCAGCGAGGTGGTTTTCTGTTGTGGCCAACCGTGAATAAAGCTGCCACGAAAGTCTTAAGACTTCTGGGTATATATTTTCTTTTTTCCTACTTAATTATTTACAAAGGCAATCACTGGATCAAAGGTGGGCAAACATTAACTTTATAAGAAACTGTAGCTAGGCCTTTTCCAAAGTCATTGTAGCTTTGGATTCCCGCCGGCAAAGAGTAAGTTCCAAATGCTTCACATCCTCAGCCAGCATTTGGTGTTGGGAGCATTTTTTTTCCTTTTTTAATTAAAAAAAAAAACATTTTTTTGGTAGTCGTAGATGGACAGCATGCTTTTATTTTGTTTGTTTGTTTTTATGTGGTGCTGAGGGTGGAACCCAGGGCCTCATAGGTGCTAGACAAGTGCTCTGCCAGGAGCCCCAGCCCAGCCCTGGTGTTGGTAGCCTTCTAAGCTGTTGGCCAGTGTGCCATGTCATCTAGAGATTTTGGCCTCCACTTGCTAATGACCAACAACAATGACCACCAATTCACACGCCTTCTGGCTGTTCATGTGCCTTCCTTTTTGAAGTGTCTGTTCAGGTTTTGTTTTTTTTTTTTTTTTTTCCCTATTTTAAATATTGGGCTATGTGTCTTTTTATTGAGTTGTTTGTAGGAGTCCTTTGTATGTTCTGTGTATAAATCCATCGTTACTTACGTTTTTGGGTTAGTTTTTGCATGTCTGATTTTCTGGTCCATTTTCCCTATGATTTCTCTCATTCTAAGAGGAGGAAGGGGAGAGGGCCAGGAAGAGGAGGGAGCTGTGACTGTGGGCAGGGCAGGGCAGGCCAGGAGAGTAGGAGGAGAGCAGAAAAGGAAGAGGAAGGAACGTCTGTACTATCTTTGCATCTTTTGATGTGCTGGGGTTTTTTTTAGCAATATTTTTTAGTTGTAGATGAACACATATCTTTATTTATTTATTTTTTTTATGTGGTGCTGAGGGTGGAACCCAGGGCCTCACACATGCAAAGCAAGCGCTCTACCACTGAGCCCCAGCCCCAGCCCCTTTTTTTGTACTAGGGATTGAACCCAGGGATGCTCTACCACTGAGCCTTATCCCCAGCTGTTTTTATTTTTTACTTTGAGACAGGGTCTTGCTAAGTTGCTAAGACTGTCCTTGAACTTATGATCCTCCTGCCTCAGCCTCATAGAGTAGCTGTTATTACAGGTGTGGCCACATTTGGCTGATATGCTGAAATTTTTAATGTCAAACCCAGTGTAAGGAATTATCTCCTTTTTATGGTTTTTGTTTTCTGTTCTCAGTCTTAGAAATCTTTAATTATCCCCAGGCTGGGACAATGCTATATTTTCTTCTAAAAATACAACTTTAACTTTTACAATTAGGTCCATGACCCATCTCAAATTATTTTTTGTGTATATTGTGAGGTACAGAGGTCAAGGATTATCTTTTCCCCAGTGGATATCTAGTTGTTCCAACACCATTTGTTAAAGATGTTTCTAAAAGAGAAAAAAAAATGTTCCTTTTCCTCATAGGCTGCTTTGTCAGAAGCCAGTTGACTACAAAAGTGTGGGTCTGGGCTGTTTCTCCCTCTGAAGGTGGTCCACATTCTCCTTTGAATGTGTATACCTTGCTTTATCCTCAAAACTTTTTGACTTGAGATGGACCACATTGTCCCTTGAACGTGCCTCTGCTTTCCTAAATAAACCTCTGCCTGTGTCTCTGGCTGGTGCATGCTGAAATTCTTTTCCATCACGGATGTCAAAAACCCTACTGGAACTCAGTTGTTCCTTTCTCTCCAGGAGCTCCTCAGACTCTTCTTCAGAAACTTTTCTTCTCCTGTGACAATCTTTCCACCTTATTCTGAACTAGTTGATATCTTTAAAAATAAAGTGTGTCATAAAAAGAAAGTATAGGTCTGTCTGGACTCTATTCTGTTTCATGGATCTCTTTGATTTTGACTATCCTTTTTTTTTTTTTTTTAAAGAGAGTGAGAGAGGAGAGAGAGAGAGAGAATTTTTTTTAATATTTATTTTTTAGTTCTCCGCGGACACAACATCTTTGTTGGTATGTGGTGCTGAGGATCAAACCCAGGCCGCACGCATGCCAGGCGAGCGCGCTACCGCTTGAGCCACATCCCCAGCCCTGATTTTGACTACCCTTATTTCAACTCCCTACTGTTTTTTTTTTTAAAGAAGGGTTTGTCATTCATTCATATATATATATATATATATATAAAATGTATGGGTGGGTGTGTGTATATATATATAATATATATATATATAATAAAGCAGAGAGGGGAGCCAAGCTTTGTGTAGCCTCTGGTCACAGGGCTACCTCATACACACACACACACACACACATACCCATAAACATATATATATACATACATGCATATATGTATTTTATGGACCTTTATTTATTTATTTATATGTGGCGCTGAGAATTGAACCCAGGGCCTCACACATGTTAGGCAGGTGCTTTACCACTACAACCCCAGCTCCCCCTTCTGTTTTGGTTCATGTAGTTTAACAGTATGTTTTGAAGTTGGGTAATATTTATCTTCCAGCTTAGTTTTTCTTTTTGGAAACGTTTTGCCTACTTTGAGTCCTTTGTATTTCTGTAAATATTTTAGAACCAGCTTGTCAATTCCATACAAAATAAAAACTACAGAGATTTTGAATGGGATTATGTCAAATCTGTAGCAGTTCATGGAAGTATTCATATCTTTTTTTTTTTTTATATTGGGGATTGAACCCAGGGATGCTTAACTACGGAGCCTTATCCCCAGCCCTTTTTATTTATTTTGAGATAGGATCTTGATAAGTTGCTTAGGGCCTCACTAAGTTGCTGAGGCTGGCCTTGAACTTGTGATCTTCATGCCTCAGCCTCCTGAGCTGCTGGGATTACAGGTGTGTGTCACAGCACCTAATTTATTCTGCCTTCTTATGGTAAACACTTCATAATAAAACTTTTAAAGTCACAAATATCCTTCTAAGTGTCGTCAAAACTTCAATGTGCTGTGCTTTACTTTTTGATATGCTAATTTCGCGTGAGATTTCTTCCTTACCCATGGATTTTTAGAAATCTGTTGTTTCATTCCCAAATACTTGGGGCTTTTCTAGATAGTTTACGATGGCTGATTTCTGATTTGATTACATCATGGCCAGCCAGCATGTTCTGTCCATTTTCAGTCTTGGAGTTTATTAAGACTTAGCTCTGAGGCAGTGCATTCCTGTCTGGGTGAGTGCCCTGTACATCCTTGAATGATGTCGGGTGGAGGTGGTCAGTAGTGCTCTTAGGAGCTTCGGTATAGTTACTGTTTTTGTTTTTGTTTTTGTTTTTAAAGATCATTGTATCAAATATAGGAGAGGGTGTTCCCTCTCCAGCTTTCTTTACCTGTCAGTTACTTCACGTATGTTGAAACTGTTACTTACTGTATGTGCATCTAGAATCCCTGTCACCGTCACCAGGGCCATGCTGGTGTTTCAGCTGTTGAACTGCCAGCTGCATGCTGGCAGGCTCACTGCAGACCTCCGAGCGCCAGTGCCCACAGGACCGGCTCCAGCACTATGGACTGTGTAGTGTTTTGACTACAGTCCTGGCTGTGAGGGAGGAGGTAGGGGAAGGTAATGAAGAAGAGAGACCCAAAGCTCTTAGTCACAGATATTCTTAGACTCAGACTAGTCTCTCTTCAGGCTGTTCCTATGTATCAGGCTCCCATGTGGTTGCTAGCTTGAAAGCAACTGATTTAAGAGCCACATTGATTTAAAAACTGTGTAATAAATTCTGGATGTGGTCACACACGCCTGTGATCCCAGCCACTTGGGAGACTGAGGCAGGAAGATCGCAAGACCAGCCTCAACAACTTAACAAGGTGCTGTCTCAAAGTTTAAAAAAAAGCGCTGGAGGGGCTGGGGCCGGGGCTCAGGGGCAGAGCACTTGCCTGGCATGTGTGAGGCACTGGGTTCGATCCTTAGCACCACATAAAAATGAAACAAATAAAGTCATCCTGTCCATTTACAACTACAAAAAAAGGTCTGGGGATATAGTTCAGTTGGTAGAGTGCTTGCCTTGTATGCACAAGGCCCTGGGGTTAATCCCCAGCACCACACACACACAAACACACACACACACCAAACACAACTACAAAAAATAAAAATAAAAAGTGTCAGAGATGTGGTTCAGTGGTTAAGCACCCCTGGGTTCAGTTCCAGGCACTAAAATGAAAAACAAAACACAATCAGAAAAACTCAATTATAATCAGAACCTTTCCCAGCTGTGCTGTGACCTAGCCCTGCTGCTGGTAGTGTGGACCTTATCCAGGTAGCAGGACCTTATCCTTTTTCTGTATAGGTCTGTAGGAGCTCAACAAACCCTTTTATTTAAGAATGGGCTGGGGATATAGCTCAGTTGGTAGAGTGCTTGCCTTGCATTTACAACACCCTGGGTTCAATCCCCAGCACCACCAAAAAAAAAAAAAAAAAAAAAAAACAGAATTTAAAAAAAAAATTAAGCTATAGTAATGTGCTGTTGGATATAACTATTCCCCGAATAACCAAACAAGATGCTGAGCAATTGTAGGAAAGAAGAATATCCCCACAATTGGTTCCTTCAGAGTCTCTGAGATGGAAGTCCCTTGAGCATGAAGTCACTGGATCGGTGTGAATCCCCTCCCACCATGGGAGGTGGTCCCTGGAAGGGTGTCTGGAAAGCAGGGACAGCTGGTCACTGGCCGAGCACTTACAGTGGTGTGATTTGGATATGGAAACAGTGTCAGGCTGAGCAATCAAAGACGACCCCGTAGCGAGACACCTGCAAGGACTACACCTGTCCCCCCAGGCAGAGGAGATGGCAGAAAAGACAGACTTCATCAAAGATGAGGTGGAGGGAGGGGCTGGGCTGTGGCTCAGTGGTAGAGCGCTTGCCTGGCCTGTGAGAGGCACTGGGTTCAATTCTCAGCACCACATAAAAATAAAATAAAGATATTGAGTCCATCTACAACTAAAAAATATTTTAAAAAAAAGAAGATGAGGTGGAGGCTGGGTCTGCTTCTGGAATTTTGAAATGCATATTTTCAGATAGTATGTACATTTCCTATAAACTGATTAATGTAGTTTAATTATTACCCTTAATTTTAAATAAATTTGTCAATTAATTTAATCAGAAAACTTAATCTTTTTTTTTTTTTTTTTAAGTACTGTGCATTGAACTCAGGCACTTGACTACTGAGCCACCTCCCTAGCCCTATTTTGTATTTTATTTAGAGACAGGTCTCACTGAGTTGCTTAGCGCCTTACTCTTTTAGCTGAGACTAGCTTTGAACTCGCGATCCTCCTGCCTTAAGTCTCCCTAGCTGCTGGGTTTATAGGCGTGCACCAGTTTTAATATTAATTTTTTTATCTTAATATGTAAAAGAAACTACAAGAGAATCTTTCAGGATAATAGATGGGGAAACTTTTCATGTATTTCCTAAGCTATGAGAACTTTAATTTTTATAGGATGATATAAGAATATGCTAACTTCAGTTTCTGATGAGAATAGTTTGACCCGATTAACTTGCTTGAAATATTTTCGAGTTTAAAATTTTCAAACATGGATAATGAATGTGATTTGGTAGCTGTAATTTTAAAGTTAACCTAAATTATAAATCAGTTATCTATTTTTACCTACAAATAGTATTGAGCAGGTGAACAACCTACGAGAGGTACAAGCACTGAGGCGTCTGAATCCACACCCAAACATTCTTACGTTGCATGAAGTAGTTTTGTAAGTATATTTGGAGCTTAAAAAATTATCTATTTGAAAATTTGTTATTGATCAAATCTCCTTTTAAGAAAACCGTGGTAGACTTACAATATTTATAGCTCAGAGAATAATAATTTTCATTTCACCGTACGTTGCATTTCTACTTGGGCAATTGCGTATCTGACCCCTCATTTGGAGGTGTCTTCAGAGAGGTGACCTCATATCGTAGCAGCACGCAGCATTCAAGGTTTGGCTCCTGAAGCTTGGTTTGGAACTCTGAAGGCTTGAACATGAGTCATGGCCTCCCAGGCGAGCCCTGGGATGCTATTTCATGTTCTCATCTTGTTGCTAACTGATCTCTCTGCAGTCTCTTACAGTCTTTCTTACAATAATTGATGTCATTTCAAGGCATTTCCATTTGTTCTAATTGTAGAGTAGTTTTCATAAGGCTTACCTGCCAATCAAAAAGATAGAGCCTGGCTTGTCCCTTGGTGTGCAGGGGCTCAGGAGGCCTCCTCCCACCAGCATGACCTTGCCACTTCTGGGAAGGTGCTTGTTGGCCTTGCTACAGCTCTGCAGGGACCCTGGCTTATAAAGTTGGCCTGGGAACTCCAGTCTCTGCCAGTTAAAGCTCGATGGATTTTAATCAGAGGATGCAACAGTTTTAAATTCAAAACGACTTGTTTTGACATAGCTGTGTGGCCCCTTGACATAGCTGCAGTGTTCTTAGCACGGTTTGCACATAATAATCACAACACTGTGTACACACACACACACACACACACACACACACACACACACACACTCTATGCAGAGCACTTCTGGCCAGAATCTCCTGAGACCCCTGCCAGGTGGCCTGCTGTGACACAGGCTCCCCTTTAGGGGTTGAATGGAATCCAGAGAAGCTTGTTGGCTGGGCCTGAAGCCTGGAGTATGAGTGAAATGTGACTCTCTCTTCTGCCTGGGAGTGGCTTTTGCTTTTGGCTCTCCAGTTGTAATATATCCCAATTACATGTAAATAATTAGGTACATTAAATTACTTTAAAATTAATTAAAACTAGACGTTCAGTCATAGAGCATGAGTTAAGTTCCTTTTTCTTTTATTGCTTTGCTTAGCTAATTCCCCACTTTCTTCTTTCTGCTGGGTTAATTTTATATATTCAAGACATATCTCTTTTTTTAAAAAATGGCTTTTAGAATTTTGCTTAAAATAAATTTTTACGGTTATTGAAAATTAAATTTATCTGAAATATTGGTTGAAAATCAAAATCTCTACTATTTTAATAATTATATTGCCATCTTTGGCTGATGTGGGAGTGCCTTATATTTACCAGAAATGTTTACAGTGAATTAAATATTTGATCATGTTTTCTGATTAAGACAAAAAAAAATTTTAAACCTGCTTTCTTCTTCAGTGACAGAAAATCTGGTTCTCTTGCACTTATATGTGAACTTATGGACATGAATATTTATGAGCTCATACGAGGTACGTAGACTATTTTGAAAGCTACCTTATAATACTCTTTAAGTTTGTAGCTCACCTGTATCTTGCTTCCGATCTCATAGTCCTTGGTCACCACAGAGCAGTGGTGACAACCAGGACGGCTTGCTTCTGGAGGCGTTGCTGTGGCAGGCTGGCCTCCCAGGGTGACTGCACGCAGGAAGGGGAGCCAAGGCCTCTGGTGACCCTGTGATTTGGAAAAGTGGCGCTGAAGGCAGCAGAGCATTACAGCTTGTGCCTTCCTTGCGGGGTGCCGAGCTTTGGGGCCCCTTGTTCTGAGGTACCTCTCCCTGGGGTCTCCTTGCTGCTTGACTCTGTTCCCTGCTGAACAAGGCAAAGCTTCCCTGAAGATCCTGGCTTTGGGGAACCCCTTGCACCTTGCCATGCACTGGTGTCCGGGGTGCTCATTATTTCCATCTTTGAAACAGTAAAGCTCTGTTAGGGAAGCTTGGCCTGAGCCGGCCTCAGCCAGGGCCAGCCTTGGGTGCTTGCCGAGGGCACAGCAGAGAGCCAGCAGGCAAGGGGGCAGGTGGTTGGCCCCCAGTGAGCAAGTGTCCCGGGGCTCTGACCTCATGGGTCTGCCAGCTGTTAGGACAATGAACCTGGTGCACATCACTAAGAAATAACAGCCAGTGTCCCATTCAAATCACACTACCCAAGGTCACACGAAGAAAATTAGCTGCCCTAATGTCCTGTGAGTTCAGATGATTGGGGATAGAATTTAAGTGGAAACATCATAGGTGATTTAAAAGCTGTATTATCTCAAATAAGTTAGACTGAAAGCAGCGTGCCACGGTCCCTTCAGATAGAGAGGGAGACACTGGTGCTGAAGAGTCCAAATACAGTTGTCTTTGTGAAATGACAGGATGAAGACAGTGTTGTGTCAACATTAATATAAGGCGCCCTGGTGTCCTCACCCCTGAGGACACTCTGGGGATGCCAGAATTTGAGGATGCCTGGTGTTGCGTTTGCACATAACCCAGCTCTTGCTCCCGTGGGTTTCACGCCACCTCCTGGTGACTTACAGGACCAGATACAGTGTGGATGCTGTGGAAATGATGGCTGTTATTAGGAGACAGCGACAAGGGGGAGAGTCTGTACCTGTTGAGCACAACCATTGATGGTTGAATCTACAGATAGGGAACCCACACAGACAGGGATTGCTTGTATTTTATTATGTGATTTTAAATATTTATGTGGTCATAAATTACTAAGAAAATAAGTCGTATGTGTAAGCAAGTTTTTCTACATCCTTAAAAGTTTATGTATATAATTGGTCAAAAAACTGTGGATCTTTTTGGGAAAAGAGGAGATTGCCTCATATCTGGGATTATATGGTATTTCTTGTTTTGTTTTGTTTTTTGTGGTGCTGGGGATTGAACCCAAGGCCTTGTGCTTGCGAGGCACGCACTCTAGCACCTGAGCTGTATCCCCAGCCCTGTATGGTATTTCTTTTTTTTTTTTTTTTAATATTTATTTTTTAGTTCTCGGCGGACACAACATCTTTGTTGGTATGTGGTGCTGAGGATCGAACCCGGGCCGCACGCATGCCAGGCGAGCGCGCTACCGCTTGAGCCACATTCCCAGCCCTGTATGGTATTTCTTATACATTACAAACCTCATGTATTTATTCGCTTAGTAATTTGTTTATTCTTGTTTAAGTACAACTCTAACAAATGTAGTCATCTGTTTTTTTGGTCAAAACCACTCAAATTTGAGCTGTTGGAGAGAACAAGCCTCTGGGCCTGGACACACCCACAGTGGGAGAAAGTGGCCGGAGATGGTCCAGCAACGGGCAGGAAGCCCAGGGGGGCAGCAGATGTGAGCAGGCCGGGCAGGAGGAGCTGTGTCAGGAGGCTGCAGGGGGCTTTCCCTCTGAGGAGTGAGCCTTGTGAACCTGGGGATTTTACTAACCAGCATCTCATTCCACGTGGTCTGGATAAGGGGGGCTGTGCTGGTTCTTCATGCTGACCCTCTGCGTGTAGGTCTTGATTGTCAGTTACAATCCTTGGTTGTCAGAAACAACCCCTATGTTTTATTATTACTTTTTTTTAAATTTTTTTTTTTAAAGAGAGAGTGAGAGAGGAGAGAGAGAGAGAGAGAGAGAGAGAGAGAGAGAGAGAGAGAGAATTTTTAATATTTATTTTTTAGTTCTCGGCGGACACAACATCTTTGTTGGTATGTGGTGCTGAGGATCGAACCCGGGACGCACACATGCCAGGCGCGCGCGCTACCGCTTGAGCCACATCCCCAGCCCCTATTATTACTTTTTATAATATTCTTTTTTTTTCAACACCAGTAAGTCAACATGGCTTTTTTCTTTTTGTAGTACTGGGGATTGAACACAGAGCCTCACGCATGCTAGGCAAGCACTTTGCCACTGAACTGCACACCCAGCCCCAAATTTTGCTTTTTAAAGAACCTGTACAATCCCTTCACCTTAAGGTGATGCATCCTGATTTAGAATTCCTGTGGTGCTTCCTAGAGTGTGGTATCTTAAAACTCAAGGGGAGCCGGGAACAGTGGGGCACGCCCCCCAGGAATTCCAGCGGCTTGGAAGCCTGAGGCAGGAGGATCGGGAATTCAAACCCAGCCTCAGCAACTTAGTGAGGCCCTAAGCATCTCAGTGAGACCCTGTCTCTAAGTAAAATACAAAAAAGGGCTGGGGATATGGCTCAGTGGTTAAATGCCCCCGGGTTCAATCCCTGGTTCCAAAAAAAAGGGGGTTGTGAGAAGGAGAATTTTCAGCACATTGCTCTGTGTTTAGATATCTGAGAAATCTTTGCTCAGAATAAATATCTTTGATTTCCAGTAGGCGAGGGATTGTATAATTGCAGAAATTGAAGCCTTCTTTCCCCAGTGTCTGCCTGTAGGGACTGCAGCCGATGGCTGTACAGATCCACAGACGTCCATTCCTTATGTTGTTACTGAGCCAGGCCCCTCTGGTTTCCAGCTGTGCACTAGGCCAGTCACTAGAGCAAGGAGTTTGCAAGAGTCATTCCTAAGACAGCCAAGCATGAGGAGTGGGGAGGTCCAAGCCCTAAGTCCACCTCCTGAGGGCATTTGTGGACACCGGGGGATGAAGAAGCAGCGTGGCCTAGGGTGTGGGAGCCAATAGGAGGCAATAGTCAGCAGTCCGAGCACACTCAGCCGACCTCCATGGCTCTTCATGGGACACCTGCAGAAAATGGTGATGTTAGCGTGATCTGAAGGTGGAATCTTTTGCTTCCTGATGTCAAAGGTCACCTTTGGGACACCCATGCTAGGCCAAGCAAAAAGGTCAGTGGCTTAGACAAAATGGTCCCATGGCCCCGAAGCATAACCCTAGCACCCGTTATCATAGTGACCCACGTGTCAGAGGACAGCAGAGCTAGTGGAGATGAATAACATAGCTCTCTGTGTGGCCTCCAGAATTAGTAACTTTGAAGCCAGTAAAAAGCCCATGGCTCGGGGGTGTCTGGGGAGCACAGGAAGTAAGAAGGCAGAGGGGTGGTTGTGGGCAGGAGGCAGGCTGTGTCCTGGCTGGCACTTACCAGGTTAGGGCTCTGTCCTCCCCGGGTCCTGTGCAGAGGTCTTGTTCTCTTGATGGGTACATGCTTAGGAGCAGATGCCGAGTGGGAACTGGGGCCGTCAAACATGGCCAGCTTTACCCTGAGGTCCAGTGTCCTGTGGGCCCAGGGCTGTGCTCAGTGCACTGAGCTGATGAAGATGCCAGCAAAGAGGGGCACCCTGAATCAGAGCCGTAAAAGGGAGGAAAGTCGCCTCAGGGTCAGTGGACTGAGTGACGGTGACCAGGGTTCCCGGCTCCTATGGCCCCAGGGCTACTCTGGATACTTCATAGGAGGTACCTCCTCTTACCTCTGCAGCAACCGCCAGGCCACTGCTGGTATCCCCATCTCAGCATGAGGAAATGCAGGCACAGAGGTCCAAGGTGATTACCTAGTGGGTGGTGAGGGGCTTGAACTTGGGCTGGTCCCATGGTGCGGGTTTTTTTTTTTTCCAATTTTGTTTTAGTTGTTGATGGACCTCTATTTTATTTATTTATATGTGGTGCTGAGAGTCGAACCCAGTGCCTCACACATGCCAGGCAAGTGAACTACTGCTGAGCCCCCGCCCCCGCCCACGGTGCTGTTTTTGACCACAGAGTCCTCTGACAACCCTCTTGGTTGGCACTGTTATTATCAGCCCCGTTTTACAGATGAGGAAATTGGGGCTTGAAGGATGAAGTAATAACCCCACGTGAAGCTTTAAAAATGCCTGAGGCAGGGCTGAAGCTCCAGCCTCGACCTTGACTTTGCACTGCTCCCCTGAGCTCCCTCCTGCCTTAGCTCAGAGCCTCCTAGGAACAGGCACTTCCTCTGGTCTGCTCCTGTGAGGGCAACACTGATCTATTAAAAGCCAAGCAGCTTCTTCTTCTTCTTCTTCTTCTTCTTCTTCTTCTTTTTTTTTTTTTTTACCAGAATAGCAATTCGTGTGACTTGAATTACTACTGTCTTCAGCAATCAGGCATTCAGTAGTGCTGTTAAATAGTAAAGAGAGAGATCATGAAAGGAGGGAGGAGTGGTCACCGTCTGGACTGTCTACTTCCCGCACCCAGGTGTGCGGGGCCTGGGTCCAGCAGGGGCAGAGGTGGAGGGGACACCCTCCGGAAGGTTTTGTTCTCAAGATGCCTGTGGCTGTGAACTAGGGGATGGCCAGATGAAGGTGGGTGGTTTTCTCTTTGTCCAGCAGGGGTCAGAGGAGGCTGAGGTGATGAGGGTTGGAGAAGAGCCTGTCTCCTGGAGGGTGGTAGAGAAGGGTCACAGTGGGGACCCAGCAGACCCAGGCCCCACCCTGTGGAGCTCACACTGAGGAGGAGAGACTGCCTGGGGAGGGGGAGTTGAGTTGGGCCTTGCAGGAAGTGGAACCCTCTGCCCAGGGTCCCCACCTCTGACTGCAGGGGCTCCTGCCTCAGCCCCCGCTGCCCGTCCTCTCTCTCCTTGGCGGCCTTGGCCTCCTGGACCCTGAGCTCTCCAGTGGCTCTGTGTTCTGTGAGCAGAGGGAATGTGGTACGCTGGCCCAGAAATGCCAGTCATGGCCACCAGCTGCCTGCGGTCCAGGGGCCGGGCTTGTTCCTGGGGTTGGCTTTTCAGAGGCTGTGGTGGGGCAGGCATCCTGAGTGAGTCCATGGCACTGGAGGAACGAACCAAGTAGGAAACAAGCAAGCAAACTTGGTTTGACTATAGGTAGCAGCATGGTTAGTCTCCGTGATTAGGTGACACTCCACGTTACTGTGCTGGATTAATTCAGTTGTGTTTTTTTATTTTTTTACTTATTTTTTTTAAACATTTAGTTTTTTCAGTTATAGGTGGACACATACCTTTATTTTTTTATCTTTATGTGGTGCTGAGGCTGGAACCCAGGGTCTCAGGCGCGCCAGGCAAGGCTTTGCCTCTGAGCCCCCGCCTAGCCCCAGTTGTATTTTTTATGTCTCATCAACTCTGACCCACTGATGGCAAGAGGCACTGTTTAGCCATAACACAGACCTTTATCACTGGGCATTTTTTTTTTAAGAGAGAGAGAGAATTTTAATATTTATTTTTTAGTTCTCGGCGGACACAACATCTTTGTTGGTATGTGGTGCTGAGGATCGAACCCGGGCCGCACGCGTCCCAGGCGAGCGCGCTACCGCTTGAGCCACATCCCCAGCCCTATCACTGGGCAATTTTAATTTTATCCTGATCAAGAGTTCTTTTAGATCTATTGCATAATTTTACTCTGTCTCACTTTGTGCATAAATAAGAAGGAAAATAGAAGTTAAATAAATGTCACATCATTCCTGTTACTTCTTTGCACTTTTGACGCAGAATGATTGACGTCTGCCTTCCCTACTCGTCAGTCTCCACACCACTCAGGTGGGTGATGCAGCGTTTTTGTCACTGGAATTTTCTTCTAAGCCAAGGTCTCCTACTGTTAATTTTAACCCGAAGCAGCACAAGTTCCCCATGTTACAATGACGTTTCCTTGCTGAGCTGGAGCGTAGGCCAAGGGTAAGGAGGTGGGCGTGTCACAGCATTGGCCTCAGGGCTGGACTTCACCAGGCTCGCGTCCCAGGCCGAGTCCGGAGAGCGGCTCGGCACCCAGTCCTCAGGCGTGACTGCACTGAGTGGGTGTGCCGGGGGCACCGGTGTGCAGGCCCGTTTCCTCATTTGAGCTTCTCATTTTAGAGGTGAGGAAACTGAATTTCAAAGAAAGTTAAAACTTTTCCATGTTCACTTGCCTAAGATGACCCAGCTTCAAGGCACAGAACCCGAGGACCTGTCCTTGAGCCTGCCAGGCCACCAGGGCAGGGCTCTGCCATGCAGCCCTGCCTGCTCCTCTGGCTCCTCCCACAGAGAGGCGCTGGCAGTGGGGCCCCTTGGATCTCCAGGGGGCACAGTAGGGGCATGTGGGTGTCACGGGGAGCCGAGCCAAGGGTGGCTAAGGGCTTTGTTGCTGCTGAGGTAGTTTGGCATTTAAGCGGTGGGTCTTGTCCAAGATGGACGGCCAATTCCTTATGATGACTGCTCAGTGCTTTTCCTGCCTGCCTAATAGAATCCCCCAGTGTGGATTCTTCCTCATGAGAGTATATCACCTGGACTACGACAATAAATCCACCAGTTTCTGCCCCGAATTGTGACATTGAAGAAGCCTCCCGGAGCTCAGTTGGGATTTAACATCAGGAGGAAAGGCCTCCAAGCTGGGCATTTTCATCTCCAGGGTGATTCCCGACTCAGATGCACATGGAGCAGGACTTCAAGAAGGGAACCAAGCTCTAGGTGCGAATGGCGTGGATTTCCAAGGTGCTGAGCACAGCAAGGCTGCTGAGATCCTGAAGACCACCCAGAAATCAGCATGCGTGCGCTAACCCTACAGTCATCATCGCCAAAGAGAGGACTGTGCCCTGGAGAGCCGCAGCCCAGGGCCCTGCCTGTGGGATCTGCCAGGCCAGGCCCACCAGGCCCCAGGAGGCCCTTGGTAGTTCTGCTCTGAGCCCTGCCTAGCACAGTGGGCTGGGGAGGGTAGGGAGAAAGTCACAGCACGGTCACCCAACTGTGCTGAACTTTTTGTTCCCTATTTTCTAGGCCAGCTTCATTCCCTGAAAGGAAAAGGACGATGATGTGTAGGTATGACCTAGCCTGCGGGGAACTGGGGCTGCAGCTGGCACTGAGGGCCACCGCGGGCTTGGTACTCACACCCTATCATTTTAATTATAGAGATGAGTTAGGAATATTGGGAACCCTCCCTCTGGTTGCCTGGTCTTTCATCCTGTCCTTGTACCATCAGGAGTGTCATACATGTAGGGGACTCCGATGAAACCCTTTTGCCCTCCTCCTCTTATCTCCCCGCAAAATGTAAAGTGTACTACTGAATAAAAAGAAATAGCAAAAAACTACACCTGCCACGGGCACTGCTCTGGGCCTCCGTGGGCATGAGGGCATTTTCGTCTGTGCCAGGGCCCAGCGCGCCTCTGAACCTGAGAGGAGGGCCAGGCTCCGGCCAGGGGTGGTCAGGCGCTGGCTCTTCGCAAGCAGCAGGAGGGAGGGCCGTTTTCCTGCCGCGGGTGCCACAGGCTACACCGGTTCTTGGGAAGTCTTTTTCCGCTACTGGTGTCATACAGAACATTCCATGGAGCCTCCTTAATGAAGGCTGGATTTTTTTTTTTTTTTTTTTTTTTGTAAAAATTAACTTACAAAAGTTACTAAGGTCAGGATGGCTCAGCAGACAGGGCTGCAGCGTTCCCTGAGGGCCCAGGAGGGACTCCTGAGTGAGTCATTAATGGCACCGTATTTCCTTTGTTCCAGGCTGTTTGAAAGTGAGAATCTCAGACACGTTCTCAGGCCCACAGGGTTAGGATCTGGTTTGGAAAAACTGGAGGGTGGGTGATCAGCCAGTCCTTTTTTTTTTTTTTTCTGTTTTCTCTTTTTTTTTATTTTTATTTTTTATTGGTTGTTCACAAAATTACAAAGCTCTTGACATATCATATTTCATACATTAGATTGAAGTGGGTTATGAACCCCCAATTTTACCCCAAATGCAGATTGCAGAATCACGTCGGTTACACATCCACAATTTTACATAATGCCCTATTAGTAACTGTTGTATTCTGCTACCTTTCCTATCCCCTACTATCCTGCCTCCCCTCCCCTCCCATCTTCTCTCTCTACCCCATCTACTGTAATTCATTTCTCTCCTTGTTTATTTTCCCATTCCCCTCACAACCTCTTATATGTAATTTTGTATAGCAATGAGGGTCTCCCTTCATTTCCATGCAATTTCCCTTTTCTCTCCCTTTCCCTCCCATCTCATGTCTCTGTTTAATGTTAATCTTTTCTTCCTGCTCTTCCTCCCTGCTCTGTTCATAGTTGCTCTCATTATATCAAAGAAGACATTTGGTATTTGTTTTTTAGGGATTGGATAGCTTCACTAAGCATAATCTGCTCTAGTGCCATCCATTTCCCTGCAAATTCCATGATTTTGTCATTTTTTAGTGCTGCATAATATTCCATGCTGTATAAATGCCACATTTTTTTTATCCATTCATCTATTGAAGGGCATCTGGGTTGGTTCCACAGTCTAGCTATTGTGAATTGTGCTGCTTTGAACATCGATGTGGCAGTATCCCTGTAGCATGCTCTTTAAGGTCTTCAGGGAATAGTCTGAGAAGGGCAATAGCAGGGTCAAATGGTGGTTCCATTCCCAGCTTTCCCAGGAATCTGCATACTGCTTTCCAAATTGGCCGCACCAATTTGCAGTCCCACCAGCAATGTACAAGAGTACCCTTTTCCCCACATCCTCGCCAGCACTTGTTGTTGTTTGACTTCATAGTTCAGCCGGTCCTTTGAGGGTAGGGACTGTGGTTGTCCAGACCGCTGCCTGTCCCTGCACTGCCTCAGTCCTGCGGCACACGCTTCCTGGGGGGGCAGAGGGAGAGAGCCGCTCCTGATCCAGGAATAGGAGGAGGCTTCGGGAGAGAAACAGGGGAAGGGGACAGTGGTACCTGGGGAGGAGGCTCATGCTGGGGGCCAAGGCCTCTGAGAAAGACTCCTGGCCTCCAGCCCTTTGTGGTTTATTATCAGATCTCGGTTCAAGCCTTGGAATCTGCTTTGTTTTGGTACCAGGGATTGAACTCAGGGGCACTTGACCACTGAGCCACATCCCCAGCCCTCTTATATTTAATCTATAGACAGGGTTTCACTGAGTTGCTAAGCACCTTGCCATTGCTGAGGATCCTGTCTCAGCTTCCTGAGCTGCTGGAATTACAGGCATGTACCACCGCGCGCAGCCTTGGAATCTGCTTTTTAAAAGACCCCCGGTGGTTAGGAAGACTGGACAGATGAGACTTTCTCTAACAAGATCCTCTTTTCCCAAGTTCAAATTCAGATAACTGTGATACCAGTTTTATGCAGTAAGGTCTGGATGTGTGCACTTAGTTGGGAAAGGTATTTCAGAAATGGAGCAGCCTGGAGCGGTACCGAGGGGCCCTCTGAGAACACGAGAAGCCTTCCTTAAGCTGGAGGGATGGGGGGCGCTGTTCTCCAGACGATGAGCCAGGCCTAGCGGTGCGTCAAGCCTTCTGCCGGAGGCCTAGGTGGGAGGAACACTCTGTGCCTCCGCCTGAGCCTGGGATGGGGTGCCTTGGAGTCCAGGAACCCCAGAGGCAGAAGGCGCCTGACCACAGGCAGTCTGGAGTGTCAAGCTGACGCTGGGCAGGGAGAACCAGCGTGGGGCCGAGGGGTCGAGGAGGCTGGCGGAGTGAACCTGAGCACCCCTGAGGGACAAGGGAAGCTGCTTTCTTTTTGCCTTTATATGGATGTTAAGGTAATAAAATTCTAGACGTCCTTGGGCTCAGGAAAACTAACAGTCTTGATTTTAATCATTTTTGTTTTAATTCCAGGAAACTGGTAATAAGTTTTGTGAAACAATAAAAAGGTTATGATATTATATGAAAAAGTTAATTGCATTTAGATACAATTTATAATTTTACAATTTAAATTACTTATTATTTGCTTTTTTAAAAAAATATATAGTTGTCAGAGAACTTTATTTATATGGAGTGCTGAGAATCGAACCCAGTTCCTCACGCATGTGAGGCAAGTGCTCCACCATTGAGCCACAATCCCAGCCCCTTATTATTTGCTCTTTTTTTTTTTTTTTTAGAGAGAGAGAGAGAGAATTTTTTTTAAAGAGAGAGTGAGAGAAGAGAGAGAGAGAGAATTTTTAATATTTATTTTTTAGTTCTCAGCAGACGCAACATCTTTGTTGGTATGTGGTGCTGAGGATCGAACCTGGGCCGCACGCATGCCAGGCGAGCGCACTACCGCTTGAGCCACATCCCCAGCCCAAGAGAGAGAATTTTAATATTTATTTATTTTTTCTTAGTTCTCGGCGGACACAACATCTTTGTTGGTATGTGGTGCTGAGGATTGAACCTGGGCCGCGCGCATGCCAGGCTACCGCTTGAGCCTCATCCCCAGCCCTTATTATTTGCTTTTTAAAAACATTTTTATTTAGCTATGTAGAGAAAAAGATTGAACTTATTTGTGAAAAGAAATTGCAAATTTGAGACTAACAGTGTCCAAAGGGCCAAATGGTCATGGGGGAGAAAAATGGGTCACTTTGCCAGTTTAAAACTTATGAACTTACAAACACTCCAGGTGAAGTGTGGCCTCTGAAATAGTAGCCCTGTGGTACCGCGGTGGCATGTTTGGAGCCTTGAAATGGGATAGACACTGTAGGAATGCCGTGTGGCCCTGGGGCCACCAGGTACCTCTGTGAAGGACATGTGGGTGGTGGAATCCCAAGCAGTCTGTGCACTTCTGCTGGACTGTGCTCTCTTCCCTTTTGTGGCAATCTCCAAAGCCAGGTGCCCTGCACACCTGTCATCCCAGCTACTCGGGAGGCTGAGGTGGCAGGATGCCTTGAGCCCAGGGGTTCACGGCCACCCTGGGTAACACGGACCCTGTCTCACAATGAATGAATACAGTGGAGATCTCTGCCTAGCCAGGATGTCGCAGAAGACATGGGGTCTTCTTTTTCTCTTCTTTTTAGTACCAAGGGTGGAACCCAGGGGCACTTCACCACTAAGCCACATCACCAGTCTTTTTATTTTTACTTTTAAATTTTATTTTAAGATAAGGTCTCAATGAGTTGCTTAAGACCTTGCTAAGTTACTGAGGCTGGCCTTAAACTTGTGATCTTCCTGCCTCAGCTTCCCAAGGATTACAAATGAGTGCTGCTGCACCCAGCAAGACAGGAGGTTTTCAAGTGACTCAAAGTTTTCAAAACTAATGCAGTTTGAAGGGGACAGTCCTGGAAGACCCAAGATGATCAGACCTTGTTCTTATGACTATCGCTCAGTAGTGTTCTAACTGAAATCAAAATGCATATGTTATGTGATTTTAAGCGAAATCATGCCAGTATGTAGGATTTTAAATGATGTCTTTTGTAAGTGTACTCCATATTCCTAAAACTACTTGAGATTATTTTTCACAGAGGAACTTAGATTTTTCACATATTATTAAGTAACGGTGGATTATGGGGCTGGGGTTGTGGCTCAGTGGCAGAGCGCTTGCCTAGCACATGTGAGGCACTGGGTTTGATCCTCAGCAGCACATAAAAATAATAAATAAAATAAAGGTATTGTGTCCAACTACATCTAAAATTTTTTTTTAAAAGTGGATTATATGTTTTTAAAAAGGGGATATGTATCATTGGTGACTATAATTTGCCTTTTCCTTGATTGTACAGGAAGAAGATACCCATTATCAGAAAAAAAAATCAGGCACTATATGTATCAGTTATGCAGATCCCTTGATCACATGCACAGGTACGCTTTGGGAGATGGGGCAGCTCTCAGATGGACAAAATGTATTTATATTCACTAAAAATACAATTCACTTTCAAGAATTTGAATTAATAAAGTACAGTTAGCTGGGTGCAGTGGCACATGCCTGAATCCCAGCAACTCGAAAGGCTGAAGCAAGAGGATTGCAAGTTTGAGGCCAGCCTCAGCCACTTAAGTGAGCGCTTGTCTCAAAATAAAGAGTAAATTAATTAGAACAACAACGACAACAAAAGCAAAAAGGGCTGTGGATGTGGCTCAGTGGTAAAATACCCCTGGGTTAATTCCTCAGTACAGAAAAAAAAAAAAAAGATGCGGGGCTGGGGATGTGGCTCAAGCGGTAGCGCGCTCGCCTGGCATGCGTGCGGCCCGGGTTCCATCCTCAGCACCACATACCAACAAAGATGTTGTGTCCGCCGAGAACTAAAAAATAAATATTAAAAATTCTCTCTCTCTCCTCTCTCACTCTCTCTTTAAAAAAAAAGATGCAATTAATTCTATTCTTTATATTCCAAATGCAGAAATGGATTATTTCACAGAGATGTAAAACCAGAAAATATACTCATAAAGGTAAGAATTTTTATATGGAAATTTAATTTCGGAATAAAGGTAGATAATGAGGCCTTTTCCCACTGGATGTGTTTAGCTAGTCACTCAACTTTTTATTTCAGCATGTTTCTTAAAGAGTTTTTCCCTTTCCAATTGGGAAAAGGAGGCTTATTAAGTAAGTTTCACCAACATAACTGTTGATACAGCTGGAAGAATATGACAAAATTCACTCCATTCAAATGTCCATCCCAAACACTAGATGTTAGCGTGGCAGAGGCAGGATTTGAGCTCATTTCAAATTTGAGGTCTTCCCCTGTAGTGCCCTGAGGCCAGCCTTGAGGTACCCCACTCTGAAGCCCCTGCAGGCCCGAGCTCAGTCATCCTGTGCTTTCCCCCGCATCTATCTGATGCACCATCGAGAGTCCCCTGAAGCCACGTGCTGTGGAAGCCTGTGCAGGGTGAGCCAGAACTGAGCCACCTGCAGAGCCAGGGCATCGGGAGGTGTGACACAGGGTACACGTGGCTGGAGCGTGCAACTTACCTGGAGATTCTGGAGACATGGGAGATGCATGCCAAGTCTGTCAGAATGTCTGTAGCCATGTTCCACATGGAGAAATCCCCACGTCCCCACCCCCCAGAGGCTTACAAAGTGGTAATTTCTGTTTTCCACGCTAGTGTCAATGCCAGGATTTTCCTGTTAGTGTATAAACGTTTGAAATGGTTTGTATGATAGTAGCTGCAGAGATGTCACCTCTGATTTTTGCTGCTTGCAGCAGGATGTCCTGAAACTGGGGGACTTTGGGTCCTGCCGGAGTGTCTATTCCAAGCAGCCGTACACGGAATACATCTCCACCCGCTGGTACCGGGCCCCAGAGTGTCTCCTCACTGATGGCTTCTACACATACAAGATGGACCTGTGGAGTGCAGGATGTGTGTTCTATGAGATTGCCAGGTAGAGCAGGGACCACCAGCCTGGTCACACTCAGGTGGAGGGGGTAGGTCACACAGCGAGGCCCAGGCCAGAGGGTGTCTTACCAGCCCCCACACCTCCAGGTTTTTTTTTTTAATCTTTATTTTTATTTATTTTTATGTGGTGCTGAAAATCAAACCCAGGACCTGGCACATGCTAGGTGAGCGCTCTACTGCTCAGCCCCAGCCCCAGCCCCAGCCCCAGCCCCATACCTCCAGGTTTTACAGTCACTCAACTTTTTATTTCAGCAGAAAGTTTCCTAGGTGGGCACTGTGTGGCTCAGTGGTAGGTGCTGGCCTAACAGGCCAGGCCCTGGGTTCCATCCCCAGCACCACAGAAGGACAAAAGTCCACTAGGCTTTCATTTTACCTTTCCTTGCTTGCTCTTCCTGCAGAGCCATCACCATCGGGCTCCTGGGGAACAGGGCTGTCCTCCAGGCTTGATCCTGAAATGACTGACAGACCAGCATCCCAGAGCAGAGGGGAGGGTGAGCGGTGCCCTCAGGGCCTGCTCCAGGCACACAGGGTGCGCTGGCCTCCCCACTCCAGCTCTGGCCTTTGGGCTTGGTTTCCAGGTGGAGCAGGGGCCTAGGAGATGGGCGGCAGGCTGGTCCATGCTGGGCGAGTGGAGTGGCATAGTTAGGCCCCCAGGGGTGGGCAGTTCCCTCTTTCTCATGGTGGATCTTCAAGTGAGCATTGTGACCTAGTGTCATTGTCCTACCTGTTCAACTGACCACTACAGAAATGCATACAGATGTGTACTTCAGGACACCCCTTAGAGTGCCAGCGTTCATGTTGGTGACTTGTCACTTTGGAGAGCTGAGAGGTGATTGCCGTGCAGCCTCGAGCACCAGCACAGTTCTGAAATCCCCTGAGCTGGTTTGGTAGGGTGCTGGAGAGCAGGACGCAGTAGCCTCAGGGAGCCAGCCACCTGGTAACCTGCGCTGGGCAGGGGTGTCCTGGTTTTCCACCTTGGAGCTGGGTCCTCTTTCTCTCTTTGCAGATACTGCTCTTGACTGAGCAGAAGCCATTCCTGTCGGAGCTGTTTAGGCTCCTCTTTGTGATGTGTAACATGGATTGGGTTGGTTTATGCAAGTCTAAAATCTTTTATTCACGATTACAAAATCTGTAAAAGCTCTGTAAACCAAAAGTTTTCTTGGAACTCAGTTGCCCATAGGCCCTGCCCCACTCTGCCCTCCATGTGCAGCAGAACTCACCTGGCTGGCGTCAGGCCCATGTGTGTGGCGGTTAGAGCAGATGTGCTCCCTTCACGCAGTCACAGGAGTGTGCAGGTAGAGGAGTGTGTTCGCCTCTCAGGAAACACACCTGGGCTGTGGAGAAGGATGGACGGCTCCCAGCCCTGAGGATGGCTCTGGGGACCGTTCCTGGGAGTCTATAGAGGGACTGTCCCCTGGAGGAGGCAGCCCTGTGCTCACCTGGGTGCCTCTTGTCCTGCCCCCGCAGTCTGCAGCCACTCTTCCCTGGAGCAAATGAACTGGACCAGATCTCAAAAATCCATGATGTCATTGGCACACCCGCTCAGAAGACCCTCACCAAGTTCAAACAGTGAGTGTGGCGGCCCTGAGAGTCAGATGTGGACTCCTGCCCCAGCTGGAGTGGGCCATGGTGGGAGCAGAACAAGCCCCCCGCTCGGCCCCTCACCTACTGGGCTCCTCTGCCTTTGGAAAAGGGGCTGCTGTGTCTTTGGGGCTCACAGGGTGCTCTTCCTCTAGCACTGTGGGAAGTCCTCACAGCCTCACCCACGGCTTGGGAGTCGGGTTTTGTCCCTGGAGTATTTACACAGGACTTAGCAGCCCTCAGGGGAGAAGGTCCCCCAAGCGCCAACTGCACAGGAGACTTTCTGCTGCCGTCCCACAGCATCAGGGCGATACTGGCTCCTAGACAAGGTATCACAGACCCACTGGGGTTTTGTGGGATCACAGCCAGGGAGCTAGGGCTTCTGAGGGGGCCCTGAGGGCCAAGGGAGCAGCCAGCAGCCCTAGGTCCCAAGAAGGTAAGAAGATGATAGCAATTCTAGACGCTACTTTTTTTCCATTTTTAAACTTGATTTCGTCCTAATGTGGGAAGGAGATTTTAATCTTTTAGAGGAAAGGTCATTATCTTAAATTTATAGCACAACAGATTTCACACACACTCCTTTTTAACAGACTTTATTTTTTTAGAGCAGTTTTAGGTTTTGCAAAATCGAGCGGAAAGTAAAGATTTCCCGTGGGCCCCTAGCCCGCATGCCCAGCCCCCCGCCCCATGCTCTCCACATCCCTCCTGGGGGGGACGTTTGTCAATCCATGAACCTGCGACCAGGCTTGATCTCCAGGGCCCGTGGCTCAGCTTAGGCTCACTCTTGGCATTGCACGTCTATGGTTTGGACAGGGTGGCGTGCCCCCTTCTGTGGGTCATGAACTGTCCCCTTAGAGTCAGGACGACAACTGACCAAGTGCTCCAAATAATGGCATGATCCTTTATTATCATTGGGCTTTTAATACAGGTCGAGAGCTATGAGTTTTGATTTTCCTTTTAAAAAGGGATCAGGAATACCTCAACTGACAACCACTTTGTCCCCGCAATGTCTCTCCCTCCTGCACGCAATGGTGGCCTATGACCCTGACGAGCGCATCGCTGCCCACCAGGCCCTGCTGCATCCCTACTTCCAGGAGCAGAGGTAGGCTCCCGTGGGTCTCCGCGTGGCCGTGCGGCACACGGTAGGCAGTAAACTGGCCTCTGGAGGGTCCCCACCCTGGCGGTGGTCAGTGCCTCCCGTGACCCACCGTGTTCTGGGCAGTGTGCTCCCCAGTGAAGCAGTCAGCAGCTCCGTGGCAGGCAGGGCCCTGGCTCCAGTGGTGAGGATTCTGGAGCATCTGGTGGGCATCCTGTGGGGTGGTGTGAGCCCGCAGTGCGCATTAGAGCCACTGGATGTCACCTGATCCCACGCCTCTGGTTGCTCCTCCTAGTAGCTCATGGGACCCTCTCGTCACAGCAGATTTGCAGTTAGAGACAGCAGACAAGCAGAGGTGCTCTGGGCCTTCCCTGGGTGTGACCACTCTTCTCCTCTGCAGGGTGGCCGAGAAGCATGTCCTGGCCAGCCACAGAAGGGCTTTCTTTCCAGAGCACCCCATGGGGCCTGAACTACTCGGTCTCAACGGGCAGTTCTCAAAGGAGGGCAGAAGGCAGGTACTGACAGGAATCAGCAAGCGGGGAGCAGCCCACTAAGTGGGCTGGACACACTGGTGGCCTGTTTCTCTGAGGTAGCCATCTGTGGAGGGCAGTGGCACACACAGCTGTACCATGTCAGCTGAAACCTGGACACCATGCTGCTCACCATTGCCCCAGGTTCTGCTTGCCCTGCCCCACTAGCTGAGGGCCCATGGCTGACACCCACGTGCACAGGCTTAGATATGGGACTCTTCCATGCATTTCTCTGCTGTGCTGACCACACGCAGCTGTCCTATTCCAGGCCAGAACCCTTTGCACACACTCCTAGTGTACCCTCAGAATGTCCTAGTAGGGGGCACAGAAAGCCACCTCCCACCAGTGAAAGTCCTGAGCCCCGTCACAGCCCTTGCCTTTCCTTTCACCTGCCCTGTACAATCTGGCCCAGCACCCACGGGCACCCACCTGCTCGGCCCAGCAGCCTCACAGCCTGGGGCTGGCACCGGAGCTCTGCTAGGGACGTTCCCTCCCACAATTCTGCTCTTCACCACCCTCCACCACTAGCCAGCTCTCAGCCAGCAGCAGAGGGCTCGTAGGGCTGCAGCCAGGGCGCTGCTCCGTGACCCGACCGCTGCGTCCAGGTGTGTAGCACCTGTGACAGCTCCAGGCACGCCTCTAAAGCGCAGGGTGCAGGCGGCTCCCTCCAGCAGGGCCTCCAGAGTCCCCCTCAGCCACGCTCCTCCTGGAACTTGCCGGCCCTGCTGCCACCCCCCACACCATCTTCAGTGACAGCAGAGGTGTGCTGAGTCTGTGAGGGCAGACTGCCTGGCTTGTCCAGCTCCTGGCTGCCTGGTGAGCAGCAGAGGACATCTGTGCCAACTGGGAATGACCCAGTGAAACTCTGGGCGCAAATGTTTGAATTTCACATGCCACCAAAGTTTTCTTTCAATCCTTATAAAAGGTGGAACCCCTGGTCTGGGGCTGGGGTTCAGCGGTAGAGCACTCGCCTAGCACATGTGAGGCCCTGGGCTCGATCCTCAGCACGGCATAAAAATAAACAAAGATACTGTGTTCACCTAGTAAATAAATAAGTGAATGAGCAAACAAATAAAAGGTGGAACCCATTCTGAGCTCACAAGCTGCACAGAAACCGTTGGGGCAGGCTGGGCACAGGACCTCCAGTTAGAGCAGGAGGCACAGGGGTCAGAGTCTACAAGTCGTTTGAGACCCACACTCAGAGCAGGTCACTGCTAGGCGAGGCTGGTCACTCCAGCCTCCATGGGGTCAGCAGAACTGAGTGGAGTGGTTGCAGAGGGTGGGCCAGGAGTACTGGCCAAGAGGGGCTGATGTATGCGACTCTCCTCTCCCCATGGGACGCACAGGGTGCCTTACCTGCAGGTGTCCCATCACTGCAGGACCTGCCTCAGGCCAGGAAGTTTTGTTACTTTTTAGTTGTAGGTGGACAAAATATCTTTATAATTTATCTTTTGGCACCAGGGATTGAACTCAGGGGCACTCGACCACTGAGCCACATCCCTAGCCCTGTGTTTAGAGACAGGGTCTGAGTTGCTCAATGCCTCACTTTTGCTGAGGCTGGCTTTGAACTCTCCATCCTCCTGCCTCAGCCTCCTAAGCATGCCTTCCAAGCTTACAGGCATGTGCTATCCCGCCTGGCTGACATAATACCTTTATTTTATTGACTTTTATGTGGTGCTGAGGCTGGAACCCAGTGCCTCACCCATGTTAGGCAAGCGCTCCACCACTGAGCTCCAGCCCCGGCCTAGCCAGGAAGTTCCACTAGACCAAGGTGGAAGCAGAGGGCTGCCTGTGCCTTTCCTGATTTCCACGGGAGGAAAACTGACCCTGTTCTGTTTCAAGAAACAGCCCCTGAGGCAAGAGGAGGACCACGGCAAGAGACGGGGACCGGCCTGCCTGATGGAACTGCCCAAATTGAGGCTTTCGGGAGTGACCAAGCTGTCATACTCCAGCCCCACACTGCAGTCAGTGTTCAGTTCTGGGACAAACGGAAGAGTCCCGATGTTGAGACCCTTGAAGTGCTTGGGTGCCAACAAGAAGGTAGCTGTCTTGCTCTTCGTCCCTGGGGGCTGCCCCTGCACCTGTCCTCAGCCTCCAGTCAGTGTCCCTGGTTTTCCTTTCACAGATAGACACACAGAAGGACATCAAGCCTAGCCTGAAACAGTGCCGCCTGCCCACCATCGACAGGAGAGGCGGAGGGTGCTGAGGCGGCCCGCGCCTCCTCCGAGTAAGAGCAGGCGCCGTGAGGGCAGGCCCAGGCCGCTCCGCGTGGGACGGTGGGTCGAGGCCCAGAACATGCCTGGCACCAGCTCCCTGGGACACCTGGTGCCAACATGCGGCCTGGGCCACCTGCTCTGGGCTGCCACGTGGCCCCGTATGCTTGCCCCCAGGGCAGCTGCGCTGCATGTCCAGTCCAATGCATTGGTGACACCTCCTCCAGGGTTTCATTTCATTCTCATGACGTAGGATGTGGAGAAAATATTTTGTATCTCTTCTGAGTCAAAACAGACGCTCGGTGCCTTCTGTCCTGTAGGGTCAGGCTTGGGGGAGAGGCTCACCGTGGGCCACACCTTGCTGAGCTTTACCAGTGCTACTGGGGGACGTCCCCAGGATTGTAGTGACGCCTTACAGACTATGCTGTTGGAGACCCCTGAATTTTATTAAAAAATAAGCTGTCATTGCAGTTCCTCATCTCTGCAGTCTCTGAGTTGGACTCGGGTCCTCACTAACCACTGCTGCGTCAGCCTCTGCAGGCCAATCGGGTCACTGACATTGGGAACACTTTAATGTGGCTTCTGCTTCACTTGAGAAAAGCACTAAGTAAGGGTCAAACGGAGTTGAGTCACAGCTGGCGGCCGTGCCACAGTGGGAGCTCAGGCTGCTCCGTCTGCCGAGCCCCAGCCTCGAGTGGCCGTGGGATTTCGGCTCCAGTGAGTGGTGTCCTCCGGGGCGTGTGGGCATTGCCAGGTTGCCAGTGGTGCTTTGAGCCTTTGTTTCATGAGGGCCAAGAGGAAGTTGGGCACAAAAAGAAACCCTGGGGCTGGGGCTGGGGCTGGGGCTGGGGCTGAGTAGCAGAGCGCTTGCCTTGCATGCATGAGGGTTTGATACTCAGCACCGCATAAAAATAAATAGATGTGTCCATCCACGACTAAAATGTATATGCATGTATAAAACCCTCTCCCCGTGGGGGTGGGACAGGAACGTGGCAAGAAAAGGTGGTGCTTTGCGAACTCAGGGTGAGGCACTAGCAGGCTGCTTAGGGGCAGGAGCAGAACCCCACCAGGCGGTTTCTGTTTTCTGTGTGGTGCTGGGGGTGGAGTGCAGGGCCTCACTGCGCTAGGCCTGTGCCCCACGCGGAGCTGCACCCCAGCCTCTGCTAAGCCCCTGCTGCCTTGAAATGTAACCTAGTCATTGAATGTTCATTCTGTTTTCTCAAACTCACAATATTAAAAAGAAAACTGAATTTACCAGATTAGTGGTTAGTCTCCTCTTCCCCTCTATTGAGGCAAATCTGTGGCCCTTCCTTCCAGGTCTCTCCAGTGGCCCCAGCCCCAGAAAGTACAGGACAGATGGAAGTAGGAGGGTGAACGTGGGACCATGCAGAGGGACAGGGGCAAGAGAAGAGGAGCTGGCAGTACAAGGGCAACATGGGTGAAGAATCGTGGGCATGGATGTCTGGCCAGGCAGGTGACGGTGACAGAGATGCTGCCTGTGGGGAAGGGCAGGACAAGATTTCTTTGAAACTTGTGATCCCGTGATGACCTTCAGGGTGCCCCTGAAGGGGTCCTGATAGGGGATGGAGGCCACAGAGATGGGTCCACAGATAGGGAGGAGGCAGAGTCCTGCTAGCTGGCGCAGGAAGGACCTGAGGCAAAAGCCAGAGGAGCAGGACTTGCAAGGCAGGTAGGTAGGCCACTTGGCCTGGGTGGAGGCAGTGGGCCCTGGAGAAGTCCTGAGAGCTGCAGTTACGGGCACCCTGCTGTCCTGAGGACTGGTTACGGCACAGACGAGCATTTGTATATGTAGGAAAATCATTACCCCTTTAAGTACCTGAACCATGAAGGGAAAATTTTTGGTCTCTGGTAGAAAGCTCTGCAGCAGTGCCCTGGTCCTGTATGTGGCAGACCTTAGCCTCACGGGGACAAGCCCATTTCCGTGGATTTGGACAGGACACTCTTGTTGGCCAGCCTTGGGCTCCTGCATTTCCCTTGCAGCTCACACCAGCCAGGAGGCATCAACCCTGGTGGTTCTCTCTGGCCCTACAATGGGCAACTGCTGACCAGGGCAAAGGGCATAGGCCATCCCCACCCTGACCCGAGTCCTGTGGGGTCTCTGCCCACTCTCAAATTGGAAAGGTGAAGGCTGGCTTCCTCCTCCACCACTTCACCCAGTTGGAACACTCATCCCATGACTGCCTGCCGAACCCTGCTGAGCGCCTGCCCTCTCCTGCCCACGGCACACTTCAGATCTTAGGGCACAAAGTGGGGCTTGTGGGTGCTGGGCTGGGGCAGAGCAAGCACGCAGACATCCCAGGCTAAGGAATCAAAGGCTGATGGTCCCACAGAACAGACGGGGTGCAGACATGAGGTCCTGCTGTCTCCTGCCCTGCTGCCCGCCATGGGAAGGCCTACTAGGTTAGTCCTTGCCAGGACACCCATGAACTAGGTTTGAGATGGATGCCACACCCTGCATTGCCCACCTCCCCCCAGCTTCCTTTGTACCCAGGCCTCATGCCCAGTGCCACATTCACCAATTTACCACATGTAGGAAAGCACAAGGCCAGAGGCAGGAGCAGCAGACCTGAACCTGACCAGGCAAACTGAGCAAGTCCACTTCCTGTGGTGCATCGTGAGGCTGGCCTGTGCTGTCTGTCAGGATCTGCTGTGTGTCGACGGCAGTCAGGGCTTGGAAGCCATCTTGGACCATTGGCCAAGAACCAATCTTGGGAACAGAGCCAGAAAGATTTGTTCCTGGCACAGAGGCGTCCACAGTGTGCCGGGATACATCCGACAGCTTTAGTGCAGCTTGCCAAGTGCAAACTCCATTCCAGGTCCCAACAAAGGGCATTGGAGGCTGGGCTGAGGCACAGCAAGGACCACGCCATGCACCATAAGTGACACGACTCCAGACTGTGGGCCATCCGACCAAATGGTGCTTATAATTTTAACATTGTGTAATTGTTGCCCCCATGTCAACTGAATTTGTCACTTCCTCAGACAGGAAACAGAGCCAGGAGATGATCACATTAGGAATCCCAGATTTTGAAAGGCAGCTCATTCCAAGGTACCTGCAGGCATCGTGGGCCCTCTAGGGTTTTCTAACCAGTGCTTTAATAGAAACAGCAAGCTACATCAAATACGCTAACACTTAATTCTAATATGGGCATTCTTTTTGAAAATAAATTTTTAAATTTTTTTAGTTGTCGATGTCTTTATTTTTATGAATATGTGATGCTGAGGATCTAGTGCCTCACACATGCTAGGCAAGCGCTCTACCACTGAGCCACCACCCCAGCCTTAATACTGTCATTCTTAATGTGTATGTTTTATGAATTCTAATTCTTTCACTCAAGACAGCAAATGTTAGTATTTTGGTTATTTATACCTCCCAGAGGCTCACACCATCATGCAAGTCCCCCCACAAGGTCCCTAGGCAGTGGCAGCTTCAGGTGAGGCCAACATCCCAGCCTGGGTGCAGGCAGCTTAAGAACCGAGAAGAACTGAAGCCAACTCAGGAAGATCGAGCCCAGTGAACTGCTCTGAAGCAGTGACACACACCCCTGCTGCATTCACAGAGAAGAGGGACATACAGTATATCTGTCAAAAGCCCCAATTCCCTCAGCATTCCCCAAATTGATATGATAACGTAGAGCAATGTGTTCCAGACACTTGATGGCTTAGTGTCACCAAATAAAACTTCTGAAGGATCCAGCTGAATAAGATTTAAAAAAAAAAAAAAAAGAAACAACAAAGAGTAAGTCGTCCTGTTGGCTGCTGAGCTGAGGAGCTGCTGCAGCACAGGGGCGAGATGCCCTGAGCTGGTCCTGGCCATCTAGGTATGCCACCTGTGGCTTCTTCCAGGAGCAGTTAACGAGCACCTTCACACTCACAAGCTGTGTCACGTGCGGCCACAGCTTTCAAGGACAGGAGATGGGCTCCAAGCTCTAAGAGACCCACGTCCAATTTCTGCACACACGTGCAGATGCCCACAGTGCCACATGGATGAGTCTTCGCAGGCAAAGAACCCGAGCACTTCCAAGTGAGCCACACTCTGACAATGGAGGGGACTCCAAAGCACAGCCTGATGCCATACCAACCCTTCATTCAGCAAAGACCATGCTAAAAATTGAGCAAATTTAATAGAAGATAAACAAATAGTATATTCAAGATAATTTTAATATTAATGTTTCTTGTAAATTAGAAATATCACTCTTAAATGATGAAAAGTACTAGTGAAGTAGCTATTTCCCCCAGTTGCAGAATTACATTATATATACACATTATACAGAGTTGATTGCATTAGAAACAACAGTATTAAAATAAACATTAACAGATAAAAAGGGTGTCTTCCCTTCACACCGTGAAGGGCCAGGGATCCACCACACTCAGAGCCATTTTCTATTAGCATTAAACTATTGAAGTGCAAACAATATTTCAACATGTAAGACTGGCGCGTCCATCTTCCTGAATTACACATTTAAGTCAGAAAGTAAACCCTTTCTGTTTGAGTGCATTCTAGGTTGTCTTCTGACCACCCAAAGTATAAAAAACCAGTGCAAAACCAGTGAGGGAAGTACTACTCGTAACAGCTGAATCAAGGAGGTCTCTGTCCAAGAAGCACTTTATTTACACTATGTATATATGTATATATTATATATGTGTGAGATTTCATTACATCGAGTTTTAGAGTAAAAAGCAAGAAAACACCATTTCTTATTTTTACTGCAGCCCCAACAGACCGACTTCAAATGGAAACTTCTTTGGGCGGGCAGCAGAGTGCGCGGCATGGCGCCACATCACCGGTCCGCATGGCCCTTGGGATGTCTGCCTGCCTGCCTGAGGCCTGCCACCCTGGCGTGGCTCCAGCGCGGCTCTCCGTCGTCGTCCTCGGTCCCTGCAGTCCCGCGCGTCGGGGAGTCTGAGCGCAGTGGGGTCGCTACACTACAGTTCCACCTGGAGAACTGGCCTGGTTTGGGGATGACAATAAGCCCTGCAAACAAAGCAGTCTACATTAATCCAGCAAGACACAGGGGTGCAGAAAGCCCCGTGCTCACCCTTCGCCAGCAGCGCACAAGGTCAGTTTCTGTCGATTAGGACGCCAGTGCTTCCAGCGTCCTCCGCTCCACCCATCTGCTTCCTCTGCGGCCATTGCTCACACTCCTACCCATGCAGCCTGCGTGTAGGTACACCTGGGCCCCAACACTCTGCAGAAGGGACAGTGGGACTGGCCTTGGCTGGGGGGTACAGAGTGGTCTCTTGGGCCTGAGCAGTCTGGGTTCTGTAGAACTTCACTGGCCCAGAGGTATGGGCACCTGCTGGGTCATCAGGGCCTTCAGGCAGGGCTGTGGCCCCCTCGACTCCCCACTGCAGCCCAGGGCACGACAGTTCTGGTCTGCACACCCGGCCCCCAAAGACACAGTCTACTGGCATTTTTTAAAAAGACATATTTCTTTTTTTTGGTGGTGGTGGGGTGTCTTTCTTTCTTGCTGAGTGGTGCAAAGGCGGCACCCTCTGGATTAACTGACCTCCAGGGTAGAGGCCTACCAATACAGAAAAGGGGGTCCAGGCCCTGGGGTGGGAAGTCCTGCCATGAGGCTGCAGCTGCATGTAAGAAGCAGGAGCAGGAGCAGAGTATCTCCATCCTGGACACTGCATCGTGCTCACACCAGGAAGGCCAGGCAGCGTCCGCCCCTGCAGGGAGGGTGTGAGGAACTGGAAGGCTCTCCTGTGTGGCCTGCAGCACAGGCTGAGCTTCGAGAAGCCCAGGAGGGCTTATAGCCCTTGCACACAGTTAAGAACATTTGTTTTTCTTTGCATTTATTACTGGGATGCATCAGAGTCCATCATGTGCTGAACATTCTGAAGAGGACAACAGTGTGGCCTGAGGCACAGGCTCCCGCCCCAGCATAGGCTTCTTATGCTCTTGGCTGGATCAGGACTGCTGTTAACTCTAAGAACACATTGCCACATTGTCACACATAGGCCTTGCAGTGATACAAATGAGGAGTGACTATCTGAATCGACCTTCAGCTGCGTCCACACCCTGTTGGAGGGACACTAGGGGATGGCTGAGGGCTCCATGTCATTTGATCTGCTGTCTCTCACCTCTAGATAGATCAGGCAAGAGCAGACTGAATGTGGCCCTGGCCCCTGCCCCGTTTCTGTAGGAGCTCTTTTCCTCTCAATCCCCACAGGGGGACAGGGCCCTGTCCTGAGTTTGGTGGTGAAGAGTTGCACACACCTCGCACTCCCACTCAGCCCAAAGCAGGGGAGGAAACCTGGACGCCACAGGGGCCCTGGCACAGGGGGCACAGCAGGTAGAGGAGAAGCCTGAGCCAAGTGGCGGGCAGTGACACCGCAGGTGGCAGCACATCACGCACACCCTGGCATGCACGTGTTGGTGGACAGAGAAAGGGGCCCATCGGCACTGGGCTTCAGCCACTGTCAGTGCCACTAAGTGAAGAGGCAAGCGGCCCCCTCTGGGGGGAGAGGGGCCAAGATCCACAGCCGGGCCAGCCCTGCACCCTTGGCCTGGGGTGGGGAGGGGGACAGGGTGCCCTGACACGATCCCCAGCCTGGCTGGGAAGGTTCTGCCTCCAGACCAGAGTGGGCCAGAGGCACAACTTCTTGGCAGCATCTTTAACAACTCAAGAGCAGGCGAGTGCTGGGCTGTGGCTCAGCAGTACAGCGCTTCCCTAGCATGTGGTAGGCACATGGGTTTGATCCTCATTACCACATAAAACTATATGAATATTGTGTCCATCTCCAAAAAACACCAGGTGAAACTAACGTTAATCTTATTTAGCTGAATATATCCCACTTGTCTCAACATGTTAATCAATATGCACATTGTTGGTATTTTTGGTGGAAAGCCATGGAGGTCGGTGTGTGGGCGGCACGCATAGCACACTTCAGTTTGGACTGGCTCCAGTCTTGGTGTTCAGTAGCACAGGAGGTCCATGACAGCTGCAGGGACAGTGACGGTCTGACCGTCACCCCGCCCCTCCTTCCAAATGTGACCACCCTGGAGGATGCAGCAACTTTATTTGAAGTTCCAGGGGAGGGTGGGGGTTGGAGACAAAGGGTGACCTGGGCACCAGGCTTCTAGTTCCTGATACCAGTGGGGACACTGCCCGCACTGGCCACCTCCTCACCCCCAAGTCACCAACCCTTGGGCCAAAGGAGAATCCCCGCTCTTAGTAGAGGAAATGCACACTTGTTTCCCAGTGTCTGCGGTGACAGCCCAGAGCCAACCACAGCCCACACTCTCCTCTGCCACCTTCACTGTCCTCCACAGGCTCAGGGTCAAGAGCGAGCTTCGGGTCTCCAATCCTTCCACTGCCTTCACACACCCCTCCTCTCGGCTCTGCAGTCCACAGCCGGGGGGGGGGGGGGAGTCAGGGGCTTGCTGGTGGGCTTTGTCCTTGTCATGTCAATCCTGGTTAACAACTACTTCAGAAGAGTCATTGTGCAGGGCTCCCCACCCTCTCACCCTAAGCCAGGAAGTAGCCAACATCAGGTATGCCTTGGGTAAAAACCCCCAAGGCCCGGGCACTTGGTCAAGGGCTTACTGGAGCCCCTCCATAGAGCCAGAGGAGAAGCAAATCGCCTCTGAGAAGTTACATGGCTCTGGATGCCCATTCACTTCTTGGAAACAGAATCATTTTGCCATGATGGACAGTGGAGGCAATAGGGGGAACTGGAATTCAAAATGAGATAAAATCTAAGTTGCCTTCTTTCTTTTTGGTGCTGGGGTGGCACCCTGGGCCTCCCACATGCTAGGCAAGTATGCTACCACCGAACTCCATCATCAGCCCATGCTTTAGTCTGCACAGTTCCAGGCTGTCGAAGAGGAGCTAAAAAACAGGTATTGAGGATGGTCTACACCACCTGGGGAAGCCAGGCTGCACAGTCTCACCAAAGAGCTGTAGGAGCCCCATTTTTAAGGGTGGAGAGTCTGCTCCAAACCGTCACCAGAGTCAAGCGCACAGTGATCCTGCGGCCCACTGGGCAGGTGCTAATTCACTGCTTCCTTATTACTTTCCATGGGGGGCAGCGAGCAGGAACAGTGAAGGACCCTGAGGTGAAGGTGCTGAAGGTGCTCCTCTGTCCAGTTGTCCTCAGCAACCTGTGTGACCCATGGTCTGTGCACCAGAAATGGGACAGCTGACACTGAGGTTTTACATATATCCATTAGGCAAGAGATGCCCAGCAGAGTGATGCAACAGACCCCAGGGAGGGTCTCCCGGGGTATCCACAGGCCCTGCATCTGTCAGGAAGCTGACATGGCCTCAGCAGAGCTGCACTTCATTCCTCCTGGAGATTTCATTTCAAAATTAAATGATGAAATACTCCAGCTCTTAGTTTGGATTTGATTACCATTTACAGTAGTCAGCAATAGAATTAAACTTTGTTCCAGCAGAATATACAGGAAAACAATATTTTGGTTTAAAAACAATTTACAACAAAGGAACGTGTCCATGTTCCGCTCTAGTAGACATCGCTGATGGGGGAGTCTGAGAGCAAGACAAGACTGTGGGGTCAAGAGGTTCACAGCTGGGGCTGGGGCTCAGTGGTAGAGCGCTCGCCTAGTATGTGGGAGGCCCTGGGTTCGATCCTCAGCACCACATAAAGATAAATAAAGGTATTGTGTCCAACTACAACTAAAGAATAAATATTTTTTAAAAAAAAGAGGTTCACACCAGAGGACGGTTGTGTCCTGAAGTTCTGTCAGGCCCACGCTAGCCTTCTGTCTCTGGGTTCTGGGAGGGCTTCCCCATGCACCCATGCAAATCTGAGTGGCCCATAAGAGTCTGAGGGGACAGAACCTCGGGCGCAGCTGTGGAATGAGGCCTGGAAGTTTCGATGGAATGCCACCTCACCAGCTCATCTACCTGGGATCGGCCAAAACCCTCTCTGGTCACCCTCCCCACCGCAGACCAAAACAACATGCAAATCAGGCTTTACTGCAGACAACACAGTTTCTCTCTGGAGGGCCAGCAGCAAGTGCCACGGGAGCCTACGTTCCCTGTGGCCACAGGGTGAGGGGGTGCAGAGATGTTCGCTGGGAGTGGGAGGTCAGCGAGGCCCTCTTCAGCGAGCTCTTTGCCTGCATTCCAGCGTGACTCGCCTCAGTCAGAGGCAGAGAGCTCAGCTCTGCAAAGTGATGCTTTCTGGAGATGGCACAGAGCACAGCTGACCTCCACTCACAACGTGCCTCCCCTAGGACTCCTTCCCCCAAGAATCCATTACTCTCACCGCCACGTACCACATAGACGCCAGAGAAGAGCTGGGCAGAGGAGCCACTGTTCTAAGGCGTGAGTGGGGCCCAAGTCTCCAGATTAGATGAGCCAGGTCTGGGAAGCCCAGGGAGGCTGTGCCTGCCCACGCAGCTTGCTGTTCACCAGGCCCTCTGGACCTTGGGAACCCTGGACCTGACCCCCAGCAGGCCACACGGAAGGTGGCACAAAGAGGCCATGCAACCTGTCTCGATTACTGAGAAGAGCCACCCAGGGAAAATAATCATGTTTTGACATCTAGGAGCAGAGGAAATAAAAGGTACAACCAGTTAAGTGCTCCTCTGAGGTCCCTGTACAGAGGAAAGCACTTGCGGTCAGGCCAAAGCCCTCTCAGCACAGGAATCCAGTCTGCAAGCTCTTGAAGCCCTTCCAGCTGGCCACACTTGAAGAGTCTGCCCAGCCCAAAAGAGAGGCTGGCTTTGCAGGTCAGCACTAGAAGAGGGAGGCCAGTGTCCCTCTCCAGAGACCCACCAACTAGGAACTAACAAACTACCACTTATTTGCATGGGCAGCCACAGAGCAGGGATGGCTATATAATTTTTTTCAAGGTAAAAACAAATTTTTTTTTAAATCAAAATGTGTGTGCCATCACCTACCTTTTAGGGCTTTGAATCTACTCAGTGTCAAGAAAAAGCCATGTGCTGCTCCCATGGCAGTTTGTGGAGGTGGCCACATAGCAGCTGCAGATCTGAGTGCCCTGTCTGCTCTGGCAGCCTAAGGGGCCAAGGTAAAAAGAGCATGTGTGCCAGCCCCAGGGGCTCTGCAGGGAGGGCAGCACGCCCCTGGAGGAGGCCCTGAGCCAGGTTTATCATCTCAGAAGCGGCAGGAAAGTGAACCACTTGGGCCAACTCTGCCTCCTGCCACTCACCCTTACCTGCTTGTCACCTCTGGCTCTGTAGCATATGGAGATGGAGGTGCCAGCGTGCTGCTCAAAACAGCAGCCTCTGTCCAGAGGGAGTAAGGGGGCTTCACAGCAGGAGGATACAAATGGCTAATTCCTCCGACTCCACGCAGAGTGTCGCCAACACCCACTCCTGCTTGCTCAGCTCTTGATGCACTGGGCTCAGGGCTGGCATCTATAGGACAGCCCCAACAGGCATCACAAACCTGCAGCCACGGTTCCAGGTTAGGGGCAGGGACCACGAGAAATCTATCTAGGAAAAGAGCTCCTACAGAGGCCTGCCAGTCACCCTCAGCTTGCTCCAATGGTGGGCTGGGTGGCTGCAGAGCACCAGAGGCCACACGCTAAGCTGGCAGTGTGGCTGAGTTTAGAGTGTCAGCATTCTCAGTAAGCAGGGATGGCTCAGTTGAAAGTCAGAGTCCTTCCCCGGACTAGAGTCAGCAGGGACAAGGGTCATGTAAAACAGTATCTCTGGCTTCCAATACACAGTTCCTTTAGTAAGCTTCTAATTATGAGAAACAGTATCAGCATTAAGAGGTAGTGATTTCTAAGGCTGTTTGTTTCATATACATTAACAATGCCCTTAATTTTACAGCATTTAAAAGTTTTTCTTGGTTCACTGACATTTTTTAAAGCTTAGATATGAAAATAACTATTGAAAATTATCTGCATTTACAATGCATTCACATGTTTATTTAATGTCAACATACAGAGGACAACCCCCAAGTACTTCAGAATGTCAAGTGTGAAGGTAAGTCTCTTTAGCTGTGACAGTGACAAGGGAACAGCTAAAAAACAAAGCAGTGAAACAGAAACATGATTTTCTTAAAATTATAAAGTAACAATTCTGATATTCAAGCTTCATTAATTATTGCAACAGTTAAGAACTTAATTTACTAATATATGTTAGGAAGGCTCTTTTTTTTCCCAAATTTATTCAAGTTGTCAAGAAATTAGATAAAAATGTAAAAAATAAATACATGTGAATTTTACTTTTGATTTTCACTAAAGGTAAATATCCATACAATTTTACAGTGTCACCTGATGACAATCTTTAATAAATCCAGGTATACAGAAATTTAAAAGGCAGGAGTTTCCTTTTACACTTTTAAACTTGAGAAACAGCAATTTAACTGTGACACAAAGTTCATGTAACAGATGCAGCAATAAATTAAAAAAATGAGCATCAGTGGGATAGTCTCCCTCCATTAGAAGGGCATGCTCTTACAGTGCTGAGCTCGGATTTGAGTTTCAAAGTTGACCATCCAACACAAAGTGCTTCTACAAAGCCAGCCCCAGGCTTCACTCTCACCAGTCTGAGGTCACCTCTCTCTGGGACATCACTGGGGCACTGTGATGAGCACCTTGTTAACCTGAACCAACAAGCAGTGTGGGTCCAGCCACTCGGGTCAAAAGGCACACTCTGCACAAGGAAGGGACCCGGCTGCTGCTGGCTCCCCTGGGCTCTCAGGATGGGGGCCAGAGCAGCCTTCACCAGTCACCCAGAGCAGGGCAGGAGCACATCTCTGGGTCACTTGCTGGCCTACACCTGCAGGCTGAGCCTCTCCCCACCTGCAGACACATCTGCCATAGTTCTGTGACTGGCACTCAGAACACCCACTTCTCCTCGCTCCCAGGTATTCTGTGGGCCCAGCCCCTCCAACAGCACGTGACACTGCATGCCATGCATCTTTCACATGAAAAGCCACTGCTGACCTGTCTCCCCTTCCCTGGACAGTCAGGGTTTTTCCCAGCCTGGCGTTTTCCTCACTTGGAGCTTGCTCCACAAAGAGAGAAAACCTCCCTCCAGGCAAGAGGTGACGAAGGCCCTCCCTGCACACAGGTGCAGACTCAGGGTGAGGCCTTTTCACCAGTTTCAGCATTGAGTCTAACATTTCAAAGTTTCTTAAAAATTCCAAATCTACCACAGGATATGACAGGATCAGAGAGAAATGGCTGCCTGGCTATCTGCCAGCTAGGACTTGGGTGTTGGTTTAAGCCAAGAGCTAGAGACAACTATGAAACCCCACCCGGGATGTGTGCATATACCCATAAACACTGTTCCTCAAGATTTCTGAGTGTCTTTGGGATGATAATTGTTGCAGCTTCTGTCTGTCTCTCCATGCTCTGAGGTTTTCTATCTTAAAGCATCCATCTTTAGTCCTGAGTCAGGGGCTCACAGGAAAAACCCTTCCACATACCTGCTCAATTAGCACAAAAGACAAGCTTAGGGTTCTTTTTTCTACAGTATGCGGGGATTGAACCCAGACATTCGCACACACTAGGCAAGTTCTCAACACCTGAGTTACATCCTAGCACCATCCCTCTTTTAAAAAGTATTTTCATTTGAGACAGGGTCTTTGTTGCTCAGGTTTACCTCAAGCTTGCCATCCTCCTGCCTTAGCCTCAGGCACACCTTGGTAAGTAGGATAACAGGTATGCGCCCCCATTCCTGGCAAACTTAGGGTTCTTTACCACTATTTATTTAAGCAAAATTGGAACCCAAAGTTCCTGGCACTCTCTTAAGTTTCTGCCTACTCCCTCTTGCGCATCTGCTTTTAAAAGAAGGTAGAGCTTTCCCAAGGCCCATCTCCAGGCCTCTTGGGGATGTGGTCTCCCCGCTGAGTAAGGAGGCTGTCTGGAGGGGCTGGGCTGCCTCGCCAAAACCACAACAAAGCTGGTTCCTACAGCTGCTTGTGGGTCTGAAGAAGGTGAGCGGAGCACTGCCTAGGCATGGAGCCTCCAAGGTCATTGGATGCTGTCCAGGGACAGCTGCCCTTACTGGGCCAGAGCAAGCCTCCCTCCCAGTGGCCTGGTGTGGACTACAAGGTTCAGCCCAAGCCTGACAAGCAGTGCTGACCAATTGGTAACAACCTTCCCTTTGCTAAAAGCTGTGTTTTATTCAGAGGTGAGGTTAGAAAAGATATCCTTGCTCCTAATAACGTTCACACTGAAAAACTTTAATGAGGAAGCTCAAAGTTTGGTAAGAAAACTACAAAAATGCTCCCCAAATTTCTCATAGTGGAAGCAATTAGCTCTGCAGCTCATACCCCTGAGGTCAGGAGCCCTGCTTGCCTCTCCTCGTCCCCTCCCTTCCTGGGAAGGGGAGCCACACCCACTGCACCTGGGTCCTCTTCTGGAGCTGCAGCACTTTCCCTTCTGGTCCTGGAGAACACCAGGCCTCTGTCCTCCTGCCTGCAGAGGGGCTCTGCCAGCTCTCACAGCAAGAGGCAAGGGGCAGTCAGAGCACAGGGTGAGGGCAGGGCAGCCTGGGGCTGACACTAATCTGCACTGGTCCCTGGACCTGGCATTGGAGCCTTGATGAGGGGGCTCCAGACGAGCACTAAGGATACTATAATCAGCAGCAGAAACTGGACGAAAGAGCTGGAAGCCCAAAGGCGCAAGCACATACACAGGCTTCTATCAGGACATCTAAGGAAACAATGCTCTTCTGTCTCCCCATCCCTCCCCCACCCCACCAGCATGCTGAAGCCAGTGCAACTGGGAAAACTAAGGGGGCAGGATGTTAGAAAGTGTCTGCCTGCAGCTCTCCTGCCAGTGACTGCAAGTTTCACCATAAATGCTACTTACCTGTGACCGGCCACTCTATTCAGGCCAAATACAGTCCTGAGTTTTGAAACTGCATACTCAAGGCCTCAGCAGCATTTGAAAGTGAATTTCTAGAACTATATTGGGACATGAAATTGCACCTAGAATATTCATTACTAGTCCCCCTCACAGGCAGCCCAATTTGACCTCCAAAGCTTAAACAGTCTCAAAAATGCTATCTTTGCTACCTTAGATCAGTTAACCTTTAGGAACAAAGGACACATATTCAAGGTAAACAGAACATTCCTACTCCCATGAAGTGCCGCTCAAGGTCGTGAAGTCCATCAACATAGGTGAGATGCCCTGAAAGGCTGCCATGGCACACTGTCACTGCCACCACACTGAACAACAGTCACTTGCAGTAAGGAGCATGTTTGTGATGGGGACATGGATTGGAACATGGCATGACAAGAAGTGGGAAGCAGGCCTGGGCTGGCCTGGGCCTGGCTCTCCGGGGAGAGCTGTGGTAAGAACAGGGAGCTGCTGCTCCGTCTACCAGAGTTTTGACACATAAGAGAAAGGAAGCCGCCAGGTCTTCTCTTTAATGAGCCACATTCACTACTCAAACGGGTATAAATTATCATTATTACTATATTTAATTACAAAAGTGGGTGAAATAGAAAAACAATCCTCAATACTCCAAATAAGTTAACAAATAAAATAACTATCATCTTGACACAAAACACAGAGCTCAAACAACCACTTCATCCACCATGAAAACTGGAATTTGAAAAGAAGCTCCTTATGCAGCTGAGAAGGGCCATAAGGAACTGGAATCAAATTCGGCAGTTTCCCATAGAATCTGCATAGCCTTTCCACCACAGAGGGAGCCGACACAGGCCCAGGAGCCTGGCGCTCAAGGGGGAAGCACAAGCACTAGGCCGGCATTGGCATCCCAAGCGTCATCCCAGATTCACAACTCCCAATAAGCAAAAGGGAAAGCTGCACCTGTGATTCCCCTCTTCGGGGGAAACTAAACCCACCCAAGTGCCCTGTGGGGAGGTACTGTGCAGCCCTGGGAGCTTAATGGTGAAACAGAGCCATGGAGCCTGCCCACTGCCTACAGTCATGCCTTACTGACCCCCAAAAACAGACAAAAAAAAAACAAAAAAAACCCCAAAACCTCCTTTTCCCTTCTTGGGAAAAAAACATAAGCCAAGCACATCTGACATGAAAGTCTTGGCTTATGTGGCAAGAGGCACTTCTGACAACAGCTGCTGGTGTGCTCAGCTGCAGCGCATGCTAACTGTCCAGGCTCTGGGTCAAGTGGAGATTTAATGCACAGAGTCTCAATCAGAGTTCTACAAACTGCTTCTTTGGAAAAAGATGTTTATTAAACAATTTTAATTGTCATAAAATGACTAAAATGGGTTTTAAAAATTAAGGCTCTTCTCTTTCTGTGGATTTCCAGAACAATGTAAAAATAATATCAATCAACCCTGCTGAATGCTTTGTTCCTAAAGTTAAATTTCATAGATTCCTAAACATTTTATGATTAAGATAAAAAATTGGATATAAATGACAATTAATGGCCATCTGTACTGAACACACACTCTGATCAGGTGTACAATAGTCTAGTTGAGTAGTTAAGCAAAAATATTCCAGTTAAAGCATCAATTTTAGCATTTTAAAGTCATTGTCCCCTCCCCACTGTCATGATTTCCCTAAATTGAAATAGTCTGATACAGGAGTGCTAATCTTGGGGCTCTATATACTCCCAGAAGGATGACTGACTCAGCTGGCAATTAGTTTGATTATATATTTTTTAAATGCGCTAAGGTGAATTATCAAATGATTCAGAATTACATGGCATGCAGTATCCAAAATTATGGCTCTGATGCATTTAGATTTACATTAAGAATAAGAAGTGTCATTCACATTCATTGTACACCCCGCCCCTCCCACAAAAAAAAAAAAAATCACTACCTATTCAAGTTCTAGATCTGGTGCAGCATTAAGGATTAAAACTTACCACTTTACCAGGCCTTCCCCATGTGCAAATAAATCCCTCCTGACAAGCAGTGACTATACAGTCTTCAAGAAAAATTAATACAGTTAGTCTTTCATGTGCTATCTTTTTACAGATCAGAGGCTCTAACAAGGGAACGTCTTCCATCCGAGGACACAATGGCGTTCCCAAAGTTTTAGCGGGGTCCGTTTTGGTTTTAGTAACTAGATTCAGTTTGTCACTGCTCTTGCTAGAAATGTGTCCCATGCTATGGTTTCGCTTGTGGTCTTTTTCGTGATGTCTCTCCTTTCGGTCGTGCAGTGAGAGTGTTGCGAATTTGCTGACCCCAGAGGCAATGGCCCCATCCATGACGCTGCTTTTGCTGCCTGCATTGGAGACCGCCGAGTGGGGAAGGCTGTTGGACCGAGGCAGCGGAGGGGGCACAGAGTTCCCGGGTGTTGTGACACTGTTCCCATTACTTCCAGCGGGAGGACTTGTGGCATTCATGACATTTGTGTGTGTCCTTGCTCTTGAGAGGGGTTGGTGAGGGAAAAGGATGTCTTCCGTAAGGTCCCACAAACACAGCTGTGTATCCTGGCCCACTGAACCAAACCGGTACGTAACACTTACGGGGCGGCTGTCGGTAGAGTTCCGCTTGGACAGCCGGGACTGTGTACTGTTTGCTCGATCTCTGCCAAAATGAAGAAGGTCCTGGAAGTCCTCATCACTGCCACTAAACTCCATAGGGTCGCTTTCTTCTACACTAGTAGTATAGGGATCGAATGCCACAACACTGACCCAGGATTTGTGCCCGTGGCCTCTAGCTATTACTCGGCAGTCTACAAAGGACCAGACTGTCACCAAGTCGTCCTCTCCACCTGTCACAATGTACTTGCCATCTGGGCTCCAGCACACACACAGCAAGCCCCCAAAGTAGCTTTTCATCGTACCGTGCAGCTCCACCGAGTCGAAATTGAACACCCGCAGAAACCCGTCCTGGCTCACGCATGCTAAGAACTTGCCATCTGGGGAGAAAGCAAACTCGCTGAGGGCCCCCTCGCCCACCGTCCACTTAAGGAGAGGGTTCCTCGTGGATTTGCTCTTGCAAGTGTGCACGGCAAAGCTCTCTCCCTGCTTCAGAAGCTGGTAGTGGGGGGCTGTGGTGCCACAAGTGTGCTCCACATTATACAAGTACATGTTCCCACTCGAATGGGCTACTAGGAAAAGGCTTTCCGAACCGGGCACCCATTTGACACAGGTTACGCGTGCCTTGTCTATTAGTCTCTGTGAAGACAAAGGAGAACAGGTTATCACAAGGGAGAAGGTGCAAAGGTCTACTTTTCCAGCAAGAAAACTTGTTGCTTCTCGGTGAGAAGGAAGGAGTCCGTCCAGGCACGCCACACTTATCCCGTGGTCAGCCAGCCAGCGAGAGCACTGGCCCATTGCAGAACTACTTTCTAGAATTGCACTTGGGTGGTGGCCACTGGCTTTCACTGAGGGAGTCAGCCATTCAACAAATATCTGCTGAGAGCCTACTCTGTGCCAGACCCCAGGCCAGGCACTGGGCACACGGGTGAGAGGCAGCCCTCGGACACCTCCTCACGTCCAGCAGGAGCATGTCAACCTGTGACTCAGCAGCTACACGCAGCTCCCTCTCGTGAGGACTCATAGCTGAGAAAGCCATGCCTCCCGGCTTTCTCTGCATTTCCTGTTACTGCAGGCCACGTGCTGACTACATGTGACCCTCTGCTGCGGCTGCTCGAAGGCGGGGAGTCAAATCTGCAGCCCGCTGCCAGCAGCACACAGGACTTGAAAGCACACTTGCTGGGCGCAATGCAGCGCCGGGCCCACTGAGGCCGCCCCACTTGCACACGCTGCCCGTGTGTCATCTTTTATATGCATTTCCTCAGAGTCCTCTTTGGAACGAGGTGGTGTTTAAAGAAATACCTAGATGGTCAACTCAGGAGTCTGCGCTCCGTCACTATCACTCAACTCCACGCTCACTTCTGGTCCACTGACCTAGTCGCTTCTTTAACAGGCATGAATCAGTAGTCGTGCCTTTAAGACCAAAAGAACAGAAGGCAGAAAGTGAAAACACCCAAATGCAAAACAAGGACCCTTGGCTTGCAGGCTTTGTTATGGGGACCACTGCAGGCACAGAAGCCTCCAAATGATTCTTCCCTAGGCTGCCTAGTCTCTAAATCATGTCACCAGAAATCACCCAAGTTCTGCCTGGGAACGCCTGCTGCCAAATGCTCTCCACTGTCCCACTGCCCTGTAAGAGGGCAGCCCCAGAGGCTTAACTGCTACCACTTTGCCTAATTGGTTGGGATTCCCCAACTTGAGTCTCAGAGGGCCACCAGGGCACACTGAGTGGACCCTGTCAAAAAAACATGGAGCCTGCAGCCTAGCTGGCTTGACTATGTGACTGCTTCTTTACAGAAAATTATTAAATGAAAATTTGATTATTAAAAGGATGGGAAAGAGTTCATGAGCCATGCAAGCTCAATGTATGAAAACCAGACCTCAGAAGGTGGGCTGCCAACAAATGACACCAAATTGGGAAGGGGAGGTGGGTGCCCTGAACAGCATGCAGGCCTGAGGGGCTTGGGTTCCATGGGTCAGTTGCAGATTATTTTACAGAAGGTGTCACTGCTGACTGCCACCGAATGTCATAGCTGGACCTCTTAAATTAATAAGCTCTGTCCTTGGGGACACAGCCAACATTTTCATCCTCGCCTTTCTTTCTTGCCTGCTGACCTACCTATAAAAGGCACCTGACCTATGTTAGCGCCAACAACCTAAAAACCTAGCACTGCTCTGGCAGGATTTCCATTACACATTCACCATTTCTTCAGCAAGAAGGTTAGGCAGGTAATATGCATGGCCAAACCAGATGGGGCAGGGAGAGTGGTCTGGGGAGTGTACAAGTGTTGATAGTGGGCTAAGAAGAGGCCCCCCACATCCAATGGTGCTCTGCCAGGCTTGCTATTTATGTCCTTGCTGTGTCCAGCCCCAGGACTCACTTCTGAGCCCACAGACAGGACAGTGAGATGTCCCAGTGTCTAAGGGCATCCACAGCTCACCCTTATCAGGGTTTAACAAGCTAACTTGGGCTGAAGTCAAACTGCCACCCTTATCCTAGTATAGCATTCTCAACTCTTGCACCTTCCCTTTCAGCAAAACCCTACCAAATCCCAATTTTTCCAAGATCACCTCACTGTTATTCTATTTACCATTTGCAGAAAATTTTAAATACATAAAAACTCATAGCAGTATGGTTAGGATAAATTTTACTTTGCACCTTAAAAAAAGTACAACAACAAAAAAAATTCCATTAGAATTCAAAAACTATGGGCTGGGGATGTGGCTCAAGCGGTAGCGCGCTTGCCTGGCATGTGCGAGGCACTGGGTTCGATCCTCAACACCACATATAAATAAAATAAAGATGTTGTGTCCACCAAAAACTAAAAAATAAATATTAAAAAATTCTTTAAAAAAAAACTATAATCCTGTCAAGCAAAAATAGTAATTGCTCTATAATAGTGAAGTATGAAGATAAACAGTTACAACACTTATTAAAATAAATGTTGTTGCAATGAGAAAACACATTTAAAAACTTCATTCTCACATTAAAAACCTGCACTGAGACTACCCTACATAGACATTCGGATTACCGATTATTTAAAACAAAACAAAACAAAAAAAAAAAAAAAAACCTGCACCTGCTGAATGTGGTTGTGAAGCCTGTCATCATAGCAGCTCAGGGGCTGAGGCAGGAGGACTAAGAGTTTAAAAGTTCAAAGCCAGCCTCAGTAACTTAGCAAGGACCTAAGCAGCTTAGCAAGACCCTATCTGTAAATAAGACTGGCTCAGTTAGTGCCCCTGAGTTCAATCCCCAGTACGAAAACAAAACAAAACAAAAAACCCTGCACTCATCTGCTCCAACTGCTGGCTGGGACACCTAATCAGAAGCTACTATCACACTCTGGTCCTGGGGGCTAGGCACATCAGTGTGGGCAGATAAAGGAAATAACAAGAAGGAAGAAAGGGTTTCTTTTTTTTTTTTTAAGAGAGAGAGAGAGAGAGAGAGAGAGAGAATTTTTAATATTTATTTTTTAGTTCTCGGCGGACACAACATCTTTGTTTGTATGTGGTGCTGAGGATCGAACCCGGGCCGCAGGCATGCCAGGGGAGCGCGCCACCGCTTGAGCCACATCCCCAGCCCAGAAAGGGTTTCTTGCTTGTCTGCCTCATCAATTTTCCCTGTCAGCTGTGTGCTTGAGGGAGGGAGAGCATATATTTCATGGGGGGGGGGGGCGCTGCACCTCAATCACATGGGGGTGCACATTTGGTGGGCAGCACATCATCACCCACAGCACTGTCCTAACTTCCAGTCTGAATATCAACTCTGGGTGCCAGGCACTGGCAAGATGCTTTACGCCACTCTCTAATCTCAAAATAACCCTGCAAGGTCAGCGTAGGGGTTTTGTTTGTTTCTGATCTGGCAATACACTTATAACTCAAGTGCAAGTATACAATAAAAAGCTCAATCACTCTCTTATGCATTCCAGATCCTCTGCCCTCAGTCATTGATACTGGGTTCTTGTTAACCTACCCAGAGTGATTTTGTACATGTACAAGATAAGTAAAATCTACCCAATTCTGTCTTCATACTGTGCACACTCTCACCTCTGCCTTCTCAGTCCGTGATACATCTTATACATCTGTGTGGTCTAAAGACAGCTTCTTCCTCTTTTTCTAAAGCTGCCTTCAATTATGTGGATGTACTGTGGCTTATCGTGCAACCCCCACTGATTAACATCAATATCAGGATGAATACCCTTGAACACAGGGCAGTTTTCACATGTCTGAGAAATACACCTGCAGGATAAATTCCCAGGGCAGTGGCTAGGTCAAAAGGCATATACATTCATAAATTTCATAGGGACAAATTGCCTCCCATGGTGAATGAAACAATTTACATTCCCAACAGCAATGTCATCGAGCCTGTTTTCCTGCAGGAAGGTAGGTATTATTCTATAGAACACCTACTTGCCCACGAGGAAAGGAGCTCAGAAAGGTTAAGAAACTTGCCTGACATCCATTACCTTCATCTCCTCACTCAGCACTGAGTGATTATCCTGTGCCAGGCACTGATATGGCATTAAACAAAATAGTCATCCCTTCCAATATAGAATTTATGTTCAACTGGAATGAGAAAGTAAGTGAAATTTATGATTTAATGTTGTAAGTGCTTTGAAGAAACAAAAAAGCCACAGAGAGAAGATGAAGTGATGGAGGGTGGGGGTTGTAGTGATTTCAGTCTCCAACAAGAGAGCCAAGAATGGACTTTTCCTGACTGGGGGGCAACTGAGCAAGAACTGGGAAGAGAGTAGAGAGAAAGTGTGAGGAAGTGCATCCATCCAGAGAGAACAACAACTCCCAAGTGTCAGGTGTTGAGGTGGGAGCAAAGCAAGCCGAAGGGAGACCGCAGAACCTGCTCTGACGAGGCAGATAGATCCTGTGCAGGTCACAGGATCCCACAGACAAACATCAAGTAGCTCTGAGACCAGCCTGGCAGGGCCACTCACAGGATTTCTTAGGAAGAGGGTGACAGCTAGCTCAGACCCCAATGCCAGGGTGGGAAACACAATTCCAGGGTTAATTAATTTAAATTGTTTTAATTTAAATTTTTCTGGATTGTTACCTGGTTTGGGTTTAACAAAAGAGAAAGAGAAAGCATCTTTCTCCTGTCTTTCAAATTAAAAAACAGAAATATCTGGAATATTTTCTTCAATTACACAGCCCAGCTACTGCACATAAAATTATATTTTTGTTCCACAAAGCGTCTGGGCAAAAAAAGGCAAGACTCTTAGTTGGTAGTCAAATATTGAGTAATGGGATTTCCTTGCTAGGCCTGAACTCTCCAGGATGAATGGGGACTTCAACTGGATGAGCATTCTGAAAAACTATCCCTGAAGCAAAACACCATCCCTCCAGGAGTTCTTGGGGAGAGATGTTGGGGGAGGGGAGGGAAGAGGCAGAAGCACAAAGACAAAGGCTCAGGGCTGGGGATGTGGCTCAAGCGGTGGCGCGCTCGCCTGGCATGCGTGCGGCCCGGGTTCCATCCTCAGCACCACATACCAACAAAGATGTTGTGTCCGCCGAGAACTAAAGGATAATAAATATTTTTTAAAAATTAAAAAAAATAAAAAGACAAAGGCTTAGACAGAATAGTCCAGGGCAATGCAGTACTGGCCCTACAGGCCCTGTGTCTCTGCTGTCTAAATTCCTGAAGCAAGAAGAGGGGACTGCTCTGGAATCCTGAGTTGGGATTTAGGAGTGTGAAGCCCAGGCTCAGAGCTCAGGCTGTGACCCTGACCCTGAAGTCACATTGCTGACTTGAAGGAAATGTGCTGTGAGTATAAAATACACACTGGATTCTGTATCTTCATTAGAAAGAAAGAATGTCAACTATCTTATCATAATTTTTATATTGGTTGTATGTCAAAATAATATTTTGGATATTTGGATAAAATATAATGTATTCTTTTTTTGGTGGGGGGGAAGGGGTTCCAGGGATTGAACTCAGGGCCACTCAACCACTGAGCCACATCCCAGCCCCTTTTTTGTATTTTATTTAGAGACAGGGTCTCACTGAGTTGCTTAGTGCCTCGCCTTTTGCTGAGGCTTTGATCCTCCTGTCTCAGCCTCCCAAGCTGCTGGGATTATAGGCATGTGCCACCACCCCTGGCTAAAAGATAATGTATTCTTTTTTCAAAAAAATTTAAAAAATTTTTTAGTTGTAGGTGGATACAAAACCTTTATTTTATTTATGTGGTGCTGAGGATTGAACCCAGGACCTCACACATGCCAGACAAGCATTCTACCGCTGAGCCCCAGCCCCAAATATAATATATTCTTAAAGTTCATTTAAGTTGATGTTTACTTTTTCAACATGGCTATTAGAAAAATTCAGAGTGAGCCAGGTGCAATAGTCAGCACACCCAGCAACTCAGGAGGCTGAGGCTGTAGGACTGCAAGTTTGAGGACAGCCTCAACAACTTAGTGAGATCCTGTCTCAGAAAGTGTGGGGGGGGTGTGTGTGCTCGGAGGCAAAAAAGCACCCCAGAGTTCAATCCTAGTACTGATAAAAATGAAAAGAGAAAAAACTGTAAATTCTACCTGTGGCTCACTGAATATTTTTATAGGCAGTGCTACTGCAGACCGTGGTGGCACCAAAGGGGACAGTATAAGGAAAAATCCCCTATCACTAGGAACCAAATGGAAGGCCAGATGGGAAAAACTGGTTAGAAGCTTATGACAACTAGTTAGGACATGAACAAAAAGACCTTCAGCTAACCAGCAACAGTGTGATAGGAGAGATCTATTTCACACAGCAGATGCAGCTGTATGGGGACAGCAGATGAGGGGGGCAGATGTTTGTAACAACCTAGTTCTGTTCACAGGCAACTAGGAAGGTTAATCTGCAACTATCAAATGACCAGAAGGGCCAGGCACAGTGGCACATGCCTATAATCCCAGCTACTCGGGAGACAGGAGGATCTGAGTTCAAAGCCAGCCTTAACAACAGCGAGGTGCTAAACAACTCAGTGAAACCCTGTCTCTAAATAAAATACAAATACAAAATAGGGCTGGAGGTGTGACTCAGTAGTCGAGTGCCCCTGAGTTCAATCCCTGGTACCCCCTCCCCCTCCCCAAAAAAAAAATGGTCAGGAGAGGCTGTGGCTGTGGCTCAGTGGTAGAGTACTTGCCTAGCATGTGTGAGGCACTGGGCTCAATTCTTAGCACTGCATATAAATAAATAAAATAAAGGTCCATCAACAACTTATAAAAAAAAATGACAAGGAAAGTCAAGTAAATCAGTCATGAATACAAGACCCAAATCTGAGAAGCCTAAGATGACCCAGCAAGCTGAAGTGGGGAAGCACAGACTGTTGGAAAAACCCACTTAGAGGAAACAGGACAAAAATTAGGAATGCAGAAGAAAAGAGAAAATGGCCTAGCAGTGCAATGAAGAAAGAGGAGGCAGAAAAGGAAGCTGCCACAGTGCGAGAATCTACCTCTAATGGAGCTCTGCTCTGCATGTCCATCTCCTCAGGGAACAGATTCTCAAGGTTGATACTATTGGACAGTCCAGGAAGCATAGGCCAAGTTGGGCACCAGGGACATAGGAGAGATGAAGTAAATTTGGGGACTGAGAAGGTGCTGAGAAGGGATAGAAAGGGTAATGCAGGGCAGGTGCTTGGCAGAGGAAAAGTATGGCCAGGGAGAGAGGGATGGGGGTGAATCAAGGGGAAGCAAGCCCCCTGCTCCCCAGGCTGGAGAGGAAAAGCTGCAGGAAAAGAGGCAGAAACAAGGAAAACTAGAAAAAAGGAGTTGAGGAATGCGGGAACCCCACTCCAGCTCCCTCAGGGAAAAAAGCGTGGGCCCTAATAGATCTGGGAAGTGCAGTTTCAAGGACAGTGCAAGGCAGGTGCTCAGCTAGGAGGATAACAGGGAGGAAGCAAAAGTTTTGACTGGCATGGCCACAGGGCTTTCTGTTGAGAGTCACGTTCAAAATGCCTCACGGTCCATCTTAATAACCCACTTTTATAAAAACAAGCAAAAAACCCAACCAAACAACAGCAAAATAATTTAAAACAACAACAGACTATCAATATAACATTTCTGTATATGTCAAGAAAGCTCAGGTGCAGAGCTGTGGCCTCCAGGATCCCTTCTTCATCAGGTACTCAGCCAAAGCCCTCTCCAACTTTCTAATTCTGGAAGCCAAACACATGGACCTATTTTAGACAGCAATCCAAAGAAAAAGGATGCATATTCAATAGTATTAACAAGTAAGATTTTCTAAAATAAATCATACGAGTTAGAAGGAAAACAATAAAAGTCAATCAGCAACCATGTTAAAGTGCCACTGCTGAATCAACTACTCTGAACTGAAGCTTTCTGAAGTGCTTCCTTTTCTTTTTCTTTCTCTCACTTCCATCGACATGACAAGTAGGAAAATTTATCTGGGGGAAAGAGGTGGATATGAATTTTATAATGCAGATATTAATTCGTAACAAAAATACTAAAACAAAAAATTCAAAAACCACAGAAACTGCTGGAAAAGCCATAATGTAACCACAAACAAAAATGGCAACTGGAGGGTTTGGTTATATAAAAGGAATCTGGAGGCAGCTGATGTTTCCTTCAGGAAGTATTAGGAAAGGGTATTTCAAAGCCATGTAAGAAAGAATCAGATGTCATTTTTACCAATGTTAAGAATAAGGAATATATCATCATGTGCTCATTTCCTTCCTTTGATTAAAAAAAAAGCAACAAAAACAAAATTGACAACATTGCATTCTTTTGTGTCAGAACCAGACTGAATATTGAGAAGTAGATTCTTGCTCTCTTCCCCCACTCCTGGGGCCTTGTTGCAGGAGCCTAAGCTGGTAGGGGACACAATCCCCCTCCACAACTGAGGCAGGGCCATCATCTCCCCAGCGTGCCCTTCAGTTAGATTTGACTTCAATGGCACAGGAGATGGAGACTTCCCCAGAGTGCTCTCTTTAGCTTCACAGCTGAGAGACAATACCCAGAAGAGAAGGTCTCATCACACATCAGTAACAGGAGGGGCAGAGATGACAAGTTCTTTTTAGATTTTATAGTTTGCCACAATCAAAACGTAACTTGAAGATCTTCTGAAGTTACTACTCTGCGGATACAACCCCCATATCAGAATTTTTACAAAGATAGCAAGCATGTCCCCAAATATATACACAGTAGTTATAAAAAGTAAACTCCTCGCCCTCTGTAGTACTTCACACAGGCTGAGTGCTGACCACGGGTGACTCTCCTTCCAGATGGCTCTTACTATGAAGGCAAGCTCCAGGCCTAGCCACTTGTCTTATTGGATGAATTGTGTAACAAAATATTCTCAATGCCTCCTAGACATTGTCAGGGTATAAGAATGAACAGAATGATCCATAAACTTCAAACCCATCTAAGAGACTAGAGAGACTTAGGGAGCTGAGGACTTCATTTCCAAGGAAAGGCCAGAAAGGGGACTAAGCAGCAAGGATCTCCAGTGTGGCTGGAGACAGGCCGAGGAGGGGGGAAAAGGCTCAGAGCTCCCTCTGCTCACTGACCCAAACCGATCAACGGCCAGATTGTGGGAAGTAAATTTGGCTAGTATCTCTAATGAAAAGTGTAAACCCTTAATGTCTTGTCTCATTAAGAAAAGGGGGGGGGGGGGTCAGTTGTGGCTCAGTGGTAGAGTACTTGCCCAGCACTTGTGAGGCACTGGGTTCAGTCCTCAGCATCACATAAAAAATAAACAAATAAAATAAAGGTATTGTGTTCATTTATAACTAAAAAAAAAAAAGTAGACTATGAAGATTAACAGCACTACAACTGATGGATGATGCTTTCCTCTTTGTACCTCTCTATTTTCCCATTAAACAAGTATTTTAAATTTTTATATTTTGGGGCTGGGGATGTGGCTCAAGCGGTGGCGCGCTCGCCTGGCATGCGTGCGGCCTGGGTTCGATCCTCAGCACCACATACCAACAAGGATGTTGTGTCCGCCGAAAACTAAAAAATAAATATTAAAATCTCTCTCTCTCTCTCTCTCTCCCCTCTCTCTTAAAAAAAAAAAAAAAAAAAAAAAAGAAAGAAAAAAAATTTTTATATTTTGTAGTTGATAGGGAGGGAGTTGCCTTTTAAAATATACCTGTTTCCAAATAGAAAATTTTCACTTATTTCCAGTAGATTTCAGAGATTTATAATCACAGACCATTCATCCACCCACCCAAATATTCACGTTCTAGGCAGCAGGCAAAGGTCAGAGATATTAATGCTGCGGGCACACATGTGTAACAGGTGGTAAGAAAAGCAAGCACTCTGGTGAGGAAGACAGGAAGAGGACACTACCTGACAAGCAGCCCCACCTCTGCCTCATCTGTGTGATTCTCTGCCTGGGTTGCACTGCTTGCTCTTTCTTTCTTTGGGTGGTAGTAGGATTGAAGAGAGAACTTCATACTTGTTAGTCAAGCACTCTACCACTGAGCTACATCCCTAGCCCTGTTTTTATTTTATTTTGGGACAGAGTCTCGCCACTTTGCCCAGACTGGCCTCAAACTTGTGATCCTCCTGCTGCTGCCTCCTGAACAGCTGGGATTGCAGGTGTGCACCACCACACCTTCTTGTGCTAGAAATTTTTTTTATCCTTCAAAGCTGTGGGTGTCTCACCTCCCAAGGATGCCTTTTCATCTAAATCTCCAACTCCAGGAAGGAAGCCTCAAGAGTCTGCCACTACTTGCCATACTGCAGAGCACTTATCATGGCTTACTACTAAATGACCTGAATGGGCTCACCTTTATCCTCACCACAAACTTCCAGTGAGTATTCTTCCACCCATTTGCCAACTGCGGAGGCAAGTGAGGTGAAAACCCACACCCTGCAAGCAAAAAGCACATGAACCCAAACCATCTAGGCTCAAGAGTCTATGTTCTTAACCACTGGGCTGCAACACTGTAACTTTTGTGGAGATTAATTGATGGCTTTAGGCTTCTCTGGAGGCTGTGGAAAGAGATGACCAGAATTGGAATACACTCAGGACTGGGACCCAGGCATTCTTCTTTGATCTTAGTACACTCTCTCTAGAGACCTTTCCATCTAATCTAGGGCTTATGATTACTATTTGTACGCTGACAACTCCCAAATTTTTAATCCCTATTTTTGAGCTTCAGATCCTTACATCCAATTATCTATAGGCATCTTAAATTTACCAAGTATAGAATAGAACCTCTGCTCTTTCCTTCTGTTCCCCTCTTCTAGTTCTTTCCCAGTCTTGTTCAGTGAGTAACTAATAACCAGAAACCTAAGATTTATTTATTTTTATTTTAAATTTTTACAGTGAGCTTCGGGCAAGGTAGGCAAGAGCTCTACCACTGAGCTACCTCCCTTGCCCTACACAAGATTTATTAATACCTATCTTCAATTCAACTTCCAGAAAGCAACCAGGGTAAGTTCCAAAAATACCAGTCTGAAAATTTAAAAATGTTAAAACAAACAAACAAAAAACCCCACCAGTTTGGCTGTTTTGTGCTTCCACTCCCTTCAACAGAATCTCATTACTCAGGCTAAGCAGCACCCTGAACAGGCCCTTCCAATCTCACCCTCACTTCACACAGCCCAGGCCAGGTTCTCAGTTCCCTGCTCCTGCAATGTTTCCTACCTGCTGTGTGTTCTGCAGCAATTCCCTACCTGGGAGGATTCCCCCTCATGAGGGTTCCATTTAAAGAACACCATTTCTGCTCAGACTTCCTCTGTCTGCTAGTTTAAAGCTACCATCAATGTGCATGGGTGGTACAGTTATTTAAAAGTTGCACAAGGACAGGTTTTATCTGCCTCTGTAGATCCTGTTGCTGGGCACATAATAGACGGTCAAGGTCTGTTGAGCTAAGGTAAGAATGGCCCCAAGTCTAGCTCAAGCCTCAGCTCTCACCTCCTTACCGGTCTTGCTACTTTCATTTTCTCTTACTTAAATCCAATCCACCTACAAGTGCTGACAAAAATTCTAAAAACTATTTAATCCTGTCACCCTCTTGATTAAAAGCCCAAAGGTTTCCCCACATCCTCCGGTGTCAGACCCAAATTTCTCAGCATGACATGAAAAGGCTTCATGATCTGGTTCCAATTTATCTCTCCAGCTTTTAACTCCTGCCACGCCAAGTCTCAAACCCTATGATCTGGCCATGATGTTATTTGATGTTCCACCAAATGCCACGCTGTTTTCTCCAGCTTTAAAAGCCTTCCTTAACTTCCCTTCCCACTCCTGTAAACACCCTTCAAGACCCAGACCAAATGTCACCTTCTGAAAGCATTCTCAGACTTTCCCACCAAACTTAACTTTTAAGAAAATTGTACATTTGATACATATTAAAGAAAAAGGTGGGCTGGGGATGTGGCTCAAGCGGTAGCGCGCTCGCCTGGCATGCATGCGGCCCGGGTTCGATCCTCAGCACCACATACCAACAAAGATGTTGTGTCCGCCGAGAGCTAAAAAATAAATATTAAAAAATTCTCTCTCTCTCTCTCTCTCTCTCTCTCTCCTCTCTCACTCTCTCGTTAAAAAAAAAAAAAAAGAAAAAAAAGAAAAAGGTGACATGTATCCCACTGGTATTTGTTCACATCACTATGATAATATATGCCTCAGTACTCTACCCACCCTTCCTTACTAACTGTGGACTCCTGAGAAGGCAAGGGCCAGCCTGGCAGCCACACACAGTGGGGATTTCACCAAATCCATTGGTAATGCCAAAATGAATGGATACCGGATATGCATGGTGAGCATGTACCCTAATGAATGCAAAAGAATTGGAATTTTAACTGCAATTTGTCAACCTACAACCAAAGTTTTGGGTATTGATTTCCAGTTCTAAATCTATTATCATCTTGCTATCTGATCCAGACCACTCACTTACCTTCCCTTTAACTATATCCTGTTCTGCAAAATGGGAAGTGTCCGCCCTCCCATGTACAAGAACTCGGATACCTCTAAATCTCACAGCAGTGCAAAACACAGCATGAAGACTGCTTCAAACCCAGTCCTGGCACTATCTGAGAAACAAACCTCTAGTACCATGTTTTTAGCTATCCTGACTAAATTCTGATGAAAATGTACCCAAATGCCAAAGAAACTGGGAAAGACAATTTCAGCCTCAAGCTGCAAATGCCAGCCTGGCATCAAACCACAAACACATTTGAACAACCATTTTTCAAATAAAATTTAAAAGGACTATGAGATAACTTGTGCTTAAATTGTGAAGAGTAAGGTGCTGCATTCTGGCAACTCTTGGTCCCCAGGGCAGGGATGGATCTGGCTGAGGCCGCCTGAGTATTCTTGGAGCCCCAAGACACCAGGGCCTCCTGGACTCCAACTCCCACCCTCCCCCCAGCCATGATACACAAACCTTTCTTGTTCTCTAAGTGGCATTCTGTGCCATCCTCAGCCAGAGCTGCTTCCAGATCTTGTTTACCAACAGCCCTGCACATGGTTCCAGTCCCGCCCCCCTCCATCACACTCTCCTCTACCTAAACACAAAAAAATCCCACAATGACTACAAATTCACAATGTCTATTAACAGTGAAGAAAAGGCCAATTTTGTACCCCACCCTCCCTAAAAAAAATCCAGCTACTTAAAAATCTTCTTCAGATGTTATTAATAAACAGAATATTTTTTGCTTAAGATTTTTTTTTAACAGGAAAATAAGATTAAACACTTTTCCTCTGCAGTCTGTCAATTCAGATGACAAATTTTGTTCCCAGTCAACCCAGGTGAAACTAGAAGAGGAGATGGCACGATTCAAAAGATTTCACCAAATCCATTGGCAATGCCAAAATGTATGGATACCAGATATGCATGGTGAGTCTGTACCCTAATGAATGCAAAAGAATTGGAATTTTAACTGCAATTTTTCAAGTTTGGGGCAGACTCTTCCAAAACAAAATTATTTCTTAAAACACCAGAATTCTATAAAAAGTTTCTGTTAAAAGTCAATGATGTTAAAACCATGTAACACTGCAAAACTACCATATGACTCAATCCTTTGCACATCAGGGCTGAATAACAAGTAACACTTGGAAACCAGAGCTTGTAACTCAGCAAGTCTACTTCAGCCTTGCCTTTTCTACAAAGTCACACTGAAACAGAGGAAAAAGTCCATAGTATATAAAGGCAATATCTAGAGCCGAAAAGCCCCTCCAATGATTTTAACATAAACTATTGGTAACTTCTACTTGCCACATTTAACAGTCCTGACCTGTTCCTGAACAGGCAGGTCAGACAGCTCAGGCTCCCTCCACAATGAAAATACAAATACTAGAAACCTCAGAACACACAACAACACTGACAAAAGCTCTGTGGTGTGATCCAATTTTAAGTGCCAGGATTTCTAACTATGTCAAAGGTGATTTTACAGCAAATATTTTCAAGAACAGGAGAACTACCCATCGGCCCTGTCAAACATGCATACAAATACTTTAGATGCAATTTGAGCAGTCTAAGGAAATATCAGGTTGATTGGCATGAAACTTTCCACTAACGTGAACAAAGTTTGGAATTCTTTATTTTCTTCTTTAAATCATTCTTATCAAGTGACAGTCTCGTATTTATCTCCATTATAGAAGATTTTTAAAGAATCTGCTGTAGGTACCTGAGCATGCCCCATACAAATGCACGAAACAGTTATCCAAGGAAGAACAGGTAAAGGTCAACAAATCAATCCACCACATTTAAATCTGTAATACTAGGTAAAATGACTGAGTAAATGAAAAACTTAGCTTGAAGTATAAAATTAGGCCCACTGCCCTTGGTAAGAACACATAAACTCTTAAAGGGATTCTTAACAGCTAAGACAGCGTGCTACTTACTTCCTCATTAAATAGTTTGCTAGTTTCTTTTTTGATTGGGTCTATAAGCTGGACTTGGCCTGCGGAAAAGCCCACTAGGAGAGAGACACTTTCTGCTGTGGCTGTTAGGTGGTTGAAGTCATGACAAGTAGGCTGTGTTCCTTTGTATATCCTTTTATCTATTGGTTTACTCAAGTCAGCAGCCTGGAGGAGAAAGAGAAAAATACATACAGTAAACAGCACATTGAGATGAGAAATCTAAGTCACACTATTTTACACCCCATTATGATGGTCAATCTTAAAAACAAAGTTACTTAAAATATTTTTTCAGTTGTGATTTAATATTCATCTAACATTTCATAAAAGCACTTTCACATACTTCATCCAATTAGATATTGTTAGACTATACATAATGTTTATTTATAACTATTACTTCCACAACTTATTTTCCTTCAAATACTTGTAACAAAGACTACTGGACTACAAGATACTAAATTCTGAATTTTCAAAATGCATTCCAAGAATTTTATATTATAGAGTAACTCTAACCACATAAAGCTCCATTTTCAAAGACATCTATAGCACCTAATGCCTACTGGTAAGTTAGCCCAGTAGTTCTCACAGTGTGGTCCCCAGACCACCAACCAATACCAGCAGCATCATTTCCTAGAAACTCAGAAATTCAAATTCTCAAGTCCCACCCCAGATCCAATGAACCAGCAATTCTGGAGGTGGGCCTCACAAGCTGCAGTTTAAAAAAAGCCTTTTAGGTGATTCTGATGCTCCCTCAGGCTTGATAACCACTGCTGGAGGGAGGGTCACACTCCCTCTCTGTATTAGGTTCCAGGGAACTTTCACTTAGGGAGTCCTTTGCATATACTGCCTTTAATCCTTACAAAAATCCTGCAATAGAGCTAATATTTACCCCAGTTTACAAGGTGAGAAAAAAAGTCTAGGAAAGTAAAATGACTTAGCCAAAGTCACATAACTACCTAGACCACGTGGCAGGGCTGGATGTGAAACCTAGGATTGACGACCATAAACAGATGATATCCAACACATCCCCAAAGCAAAAGCAAATGGTTTCTGATTTGAACTAAAAGTGGTTTTTCATCCTGCTCCAACTCCCTTTTTTCAAGAAGGATCTTTTTTGCACAAGAAATGCTCTATGTAGCGCTGGGGACACAGCTGAGTTGGTAGAGTGCTTGCCTTGCATGCACAATGCCCTGGGTTCTAATCCTCCAGCACCACCAAAAAAAAAAAAAAAGAAAGAAAGAAAGAAATGCTCTGTGTAATCTCAATCTACTGGGCTGTTACTGCTGAAATAAGGCAAACTCACTTTCTCACTGTGTTTGAAAATACAGGTAGAGCCAAGTGCAGTGGTGCATGCTTGTAATCCCAGCGACTCAGGAGGTTAAAACAGGAGGATTGGAAGTTCAAAGCCAGCTTCAGCAATGGTGAGGTGCAAAGCAACTCAGTGAGACCCTGTCTCTAAATAAAATACAAAAAAGGGGCTGGGAATGTGGCTCAGTGGTCAAGTGCCCTTGAGTTCAATCCCTGGTAACCCCTCAAAAGGCAGGGTAGGGAGCTGGGGATATGGTTCAGTGGTTAAGTGCCCCTGGTTCCATCCTCGGTAGCCCCCCCAAAAAGGGAAAGAAAATAAATCATTTGTGAGACAACTAGCACTGCTGAATGTGTTCTTAAAAACATCCCCTTTCATGGGCATGAAGGTCCACACCTGTGATCCCAGCTACTCCCCAGGCACAGGCAGGAGGATTACAAGTTCCAGACCAGCCTGGGCAACTTTGCAAGACTTCATCTTAAAATAAAATAAAATGTCCTGGGGATGTGGCTCAGTGCTTTCCTAGCATGGGCAAGGCCCTGGATTCAATCTCTAGTACTGCAAAACAAACAACAAGAAGTCCCTTCTCCCTGTGTACCATTCAGGATTCACAGCTCTAGTTCCCTACTGGACACCCCCCTCCATTGGATTCTGAGGATTCCTTTCTTCCAAAAAGGCCTATGACATTGTATCAAGTTAACATTTTGATTTTCAAATAACAAACATACATACTGAGTAGGGAAAAAGTCCTCAAAATTACAGGCAACTCTGAGCAAACTCAAAACCTGAGTATTTGGAACTCTGGGCCTGAGTGGTACATGTGGTCCTGGGAGCCCCAGAGCAAAGGAGAGGGATATGCCATGCAGACACCCTCCTAGCCTCACCTCAATTAAAACGGAGATGAGAATCTCTGTCCTACCAACCTCATGGAATTGTCTGGAGGATGAAATAAAAGAATATACATATGAAAGTGCCTTGGAAAGCATAATGTAATTTCAGTACAAAACAAAAGGGGATCCCAACTTTCAAGCAAGAAGAAAAGGGGCCAGGAGGACAGTAACTTCGATGAGGCAGGGTGAGGGCAGCTCAGCAGAGGTCTGACAGTAAGTGTGGAAGCATCCAGAGGGACACTATGGACAGCCAGTCTGAAGGAAGCATCTACTGAGCTGGGCCTTAAAAGTAGGGAAACAGGAGTCCAGGCTCAGGGAATAGCAAGTTATCTCAGAACAAGAAAGATATCAGCAAAAGTAGCCAAAAAACGTAGAGTAAGATACAACTGGCAGCTACAGAACAAAACTCTACTTTAAGATATGAGTAATTATTACATGATCACTCTATCAGCTTGTGCAACTCTTGAAAGTTTAAAAAACTGCTTAGAGAATTTTCCCTTAAAAGGATACATCTAATCTAAAATTATACACTGAAAAATAAAAATCTATCCAAAGGATAGACAAAAACTAACAGAGAAGATATGTTAATATAAATCAAAATAATAAAAAATAAACACAACAGAGGAAGTAAAAGCACCCGTTTTATCCAAGTATTGCTACCAGTTTAAACTTAGGCATCCCTTACAATAACTACATTAGCATCAGTTCTTGGATTTTTTTTACATCCCTGTCCCCAATAAGGAACGTCACTGAAAAGATGGCAAGTATTTAGTGGCAACTGAAAGATTTTTGCTCTTAAATTAGATAAATATTCCAAAAACATCCTGTTTGCTAATTTGCTTAACAAACTTTCTTCCTACATCAATGCTCTCAAAGAATAGCAACACATGAATAATTTATTTACCTGCAGACAAATGTACTGACTGCAATGCAAAAATACAGAATAAGAGTTTAAAAACTTCTTTGGCAATTGACAGTAATTTTATATACATCGAATCTAATGACAAAAAAATAAAGAAAGAATTTATGCTCTGCATGTCTTTTTCAGTTTCTTTTTCTATTTTACGAAAGTATCAATGCAAATAACTGGGTAATTTTAAAGGTGGTCCTTCACTACTGTGCAGAAGACAGAAAAGTACACCTGCACTGGGTGTGGTACATCCCTGTAATCCCAGAGACTCTGGAGGCTGAGGAAGGAAAATCACAAGTTCCAGGCCAGCATGGGCAACTTAGTGGGATCCTAAGCAACTTATAAGGCCCTATCTCAAAATAATAAATAAAAAGCACCCCTGGGTTCAATCCCTGATACTTAAAAAAAAAAATACACTTGAGCCAAAGGAATACTTAGAATCTTTCCCACCTGAGGACACTCCTTTGTTCTTCAGCCCTCCCCAGTGGCATGCTAGACAACATACCTACACCCAGCAAGACTTACTATGGAGAAGTACTGTGAAGCCTTAAGTAACTATGTGCCTGTTAAAAAATTAACATTTTGAATAAAAATCCACAAACAACCCTGTTGGTGCCTGAAATTTCTGGAACCCAGCCCAGACAAAAGAGAGTTAGGCCTTCATTTCAAACAGCCAATCTTCCTGTCTTTTCTCCTCTATAGCAATCACTAAATTTGTCTCTTTTTCCACTAATGTATGACTGTCCTATTTCATCCTCCTTTGGTCTGCCAACATGTACTCCAAGCCTGCACATCTTTTTGGTAGCAGTGATCACTATCTGAGCTAGCTACTCCTCTTCCAAAGGGTCATCAGTCCCTGACAGATAGCTTCCCAGATAGAGACAGTCCGGGAGGAGAATAATAAACCCAGACTTAGAAGCAGGGAGCTCAGGTTCAAACACACCTTCCCTCTCAATAGTGCGATGGCCTTGGACAAGGTCTGTTTGCTCCCACTGAGCCACAGAGGACAACACCCTTCCTCCCCCACAGGGTAGTGGTGAGGGCTGAACATTCAGTGTTTTCTAGCACAAAACAGAGATCTCAAATGGAAGCCATTATTAATTCATTCCAGTCACATTCTAGCTCTGTTCAAAAGCAGCTGTGGTTTCCTCATTCCCATCATATCAAAGTAGGAAGATGCATCCTGCCTGCCATAGTTCACCCATCCTTCCCAATAGCAATGCCATTTTCTGTCTATTGTACCCTTCCTTTGATTCAGGCCCAGACCAGGACTTGACACTCATCAACCATTTAATCTCACAGTCACCTTTCAAAGTAGTTCTGGCTATGATCCTCATTCTTTCTTCCTTCTTCTGAGAAGGGATGCAGGCAAAATTCTGTGTTCCTCTCCACCCTTTGTGAGCTTTCCACAACACAAGCCAAGCCTTGGTTTTGGAGACAGGCCCTCTTTCCTGGCTTCATTGTGCCAACCTCTTGGTCAATACAGCCTTCTTGACCCTATTTAGTTCCAGTCCCATCACCTGTTGCAAGAATTTTCCCAACTACCATTCTTTGTGCTCAGCTTATCTCAGCTCTCAAATAAGTAATTAGAACCACAGGTTTAGTATTTAATCACCTCTATGACTTCAGAATATTTTTTATGTGTTAGCATACATTACACAAAATTACAATTTAAAAACTCTATTAAGGAGTAGGGGGGCTGGGGATGTGGCTCATGGGGCTGGGGATGTGGCTCAAGCGGTAGCGCACTCGCCTGGCATGCATGCGGCCAGGGTTCGATCCTCAGCACCACATACCAACAAAGATGTTGTGTCCACCGAGAACTAAAAAATAAATATTAAAAACTCTCTCTCTCTCACTCTCTCTCCTCTCTCACTCTCTCTTAAAAAAAAAAAAAAAAAGGAGTAGGACTTATTAAACGGTTGCCACTGTACTGTTCTACAAAATTAGCCTTTTGTTTTTTTAGCTTTCTTCTGAATTCTGCATACTTTGGGATTCTTAAAAAAAGTCTTGTACACTAATTATTGCCAATCATCTGAACTCTTAAACATTAATCTGTGGCAGAACCAATTTATTAAAAATTCTTGGGCTGGGATTGTGGCTCAGCGGTAGAGCGCTCGCCTAGCATGGGCAGGACCAGGGTTCAATCCTCAGCACCACATGAAAATAAATAAATAAATAAAGGCATTGTGTTGTGTCCATCTACATATTTAAAAAAATATTATCAATTTTAAGAATTAGGTCATATTTTGTTTCTAGCTCCTGCAGAGTACCTGGTATGTCACAGATGCTCAATATCTGTTGAACAGCTGAAACCACAATTATTCCTGAATTTTTTCAACAGTAAGATTACCATTATCATGCTCATGAGTTCTGTACAAGGAGTTACTAATTCCAAATAATTTGTCATTGTCTCATCATGCTTACTGGTTCTCAACGTAGTATAAATTTTTCAATAATGGTTTAAAAATTCCTATTAGAGAAACAGAGCTAACTCCCAAAGCTTTAATCAATAAATACATGTTTTTAAATATTAGGTTCCTCTTCTCTCCTCGGACTGCCGATCCTTTAGGAATTATTATCAAGATGAATACTGCTGAAATACAGAGTCTACAAGTACTTGAAGAATTTCTCTTTCCTGCACCACAAAGCTTTTATAAGAGAAGCCCTCCAGTTCCAGATACACCTCTGCCAGGGACTCTGGAGTACTCAAACCCATGAGGGGCAGCCTGGCTCTCAAAGCCATCTGACTTCCCAAAATCTGTACCATTCATGGGCACAGTTATGCCATATCATGTGGGCCTGTGCCAAGTTCTCCTCATGGGAACCTGCTACCTGATACTTTTGAGTACCAGAAACATTGATGTGGTATGAAAAATATCACAGACCTCTTTTGAAAAATGCACCTCAAATTATTTTAGATAGATTCAAAATGAATTAGGGAAAGCAGTATAATTAATAAAGAAAGGCCAGATGTGGTGGCACACACCTGTAATCCTAGTGGTTTGGGAGGCTGAGGCAGGAGGATCGCAAGTTCAAAGCCAGCCTCAGTAACTTAGTGAGAACCTGTCTCAAAAAAAAAAAAAAAAAATTTAAGGGCTGAGGATGTGGCTCAGTGGTTAAGTGCCCCTGGGTTCAATCCCTGGTACAAAAAAATAGATGGATTTACTCTACCACTTCCTCATCCCATTCTGAGAAATTATCTCAGAGAGTCAGAAAGAACAAGTCTTTTTGCCATGAAGGAGTAAAATCTCCTTCCATTGGCGAGTCCAACAGCTGTCAAATGTCCAGTACCACCAGAAGCTTTACCTTATCTACACTTGTAATCATTCCTCCCACTTAATCCTTTTTTTTCACATTTTTTTATTAGTTGCTCATGACAATACAATGATCTTGACATATCACACATTTGAATCAAATGGGGTATAATTTCTCATTTTTCCAAGTGTACAGGTTGCAGAATCACATTGGTTATACAGCCACGTATATACATACAGCAATACTAGTGTCTATTTTATTCTGCTGCCCTTCCTATTCCTCCCATTCTGAAGTCCCTCCCCCTCAGCTTCCCTCTGCTCCTCACTTGGGGTGGCACTACACGCTCTGCCCAGGCCTGTCCTTCCTTAGTTCAAGCCCAGTCTACCTTGAGATCCCTGGATCTGTACCAATTTCCTTCCATCCATTTCTGCCCTAATTCAACCCACACAGCCTGCCAGAATCATCTTCAGGAGGCCCTAGGTCATTCTCCCATGCGAAACCTCCAGGGCTCTATAAGGCAGAACAGTTTGGCCTGCACAGACTCCCAATGTGGCCCCTGCCCCCAAACATTGTCCCAAAGGCACTTGGCTATTGCCTGCCTTTCCTTATATTTCTTATTTTCACCCAGAAAAACCTTTCTTACCCTCAGTATCCTTAAAGTTTCTGTTCACTGATATAAACGTCACTTCTTCCTGACCTGACTCACGTAGATGTGACATTCTTTTACCCAACCTTCAATGGAATGCCCTCCACTATGGACCACAGTTTAACTATATTCCATATATTGTGAAAGTCTAGGTCTTTTAAATAAAACAAGAAAGCAGGCAGGAGGCTGCTGAGTCACTGACAGCCAGAACCAATTACTCAAAAATAGCAGGAGCAAGAGTGGCATCAAAGGTTGCCATTATGCTGTTTTGAAAATGAGTATACAACTGATAGAATACTTTCTATTATCACCCCTTCCTCATCACATTTCAACCAAAAGAGGGGCCAAAACTGATCAAGGGATTACTTCTCAGGACCACAAAAGATCACCTACTTGGACAAAGGTGAACTGCTTGGGGCCCAAAATAAACACCCAAAATAACTACATTAGAAAGATAGTTGCAGTTTTTATTGGGAGGACTTTTGATGTAGTCAGGCTTGGGGCTTCCAGTGTCTTTATCCACAGCCCACAGCTTGGGGCTGGTTGCCTGTTGACGGTTGAAGGCATCTGCTGAAACTTGGGAAACACTTAAGCCATGGGTAAGGGGCATGGAACTCTTAGAGCCAAGACAAATTCACTTCTTCAGCATAACTCAATGCACTACTTTGCCCAAATTTAGTTCAACATAGTGAGAAATAATAGATACAATGACAAAAAAATATCACATAGTGAGTGACTTCAAACACCTTTTCTGCCTACTCTCATGTTCGGCCGAACAGTTTAACACTCAAGTAACAATGAGTTGTACAGCACTGTAGGGACGTCAATGCTATGGCCCAACCCACCTGCTTTTTTTTTTTAATACTTTTATTTATTTTTAATGTGGTGCTGAGGATAGAACCCAGTGCCTCCCACATGGTAGGCAATGCTCTACTACAACCTCAGCCTCCCCTTCCCGCCCCCACCTACTCTTAAACGAGTTTGGTTCATCTTGTCAAAACACCCGAATAATTCATCTTTCTTACAGTCCCTTCAGTTCAACAGTCACATCCAAAATAATTGCACAATTAGCTTTAACAATGTATACACCTAACACTTATTTACATATATACATATATATGTGTGTGTAGGTATATGTATGTATATGTACATACATATCTACATATGTATGTACACATTCCTATCAGGGATGTAAAAGTCAGCCTGCCTTAAGATCACCTATCCCAATAGGAAAACAATGTCATAGTGGTAGAGTTTTAGCATTTCAAATAGGACAAAATTTGTCTGTGTTGTTCGCTACTCTGTCTTCTAATAGTGAGCCTGGCACACTGTCATAGAAAGGAAGCCATTCCAAAAATGGAAGGAAAAAAATGCAAAAGGAGCCAAGAAAGACCTAGAAAAAGACATGCATAGAATTAAGTGTATAATCTTTTTTTGAGGGGGGGTGTACAGGGGATTGAACTCAGGGGCACTCGACCACTGAGCCACATCCCAGCCCTATTTTGTATTTTATTCAGAGACAGGGTCTCACTGAGTTGCTTAGCACCTCGCTTTTGCTGAGGCTGGCTTTGTACTCGCACTCTTCCTGCCTCAGTCTCCCAAGCCACTGGGATTACAGGCATTATATAATCCTTTTGCTAACCAAAATGGTGACAACTAACTGCCTTCTTGAGTGGACAAGAAAACCACCTCCACAAGCAAATACTGGTAAGTCACTTTACAGTTTATACATATAAAACAGCTCTACAAATGCGTTCTTTCACCCTTCGTTATAGGCCTGTTAGGTAAGTACTACTGCTCCATGAAACAAAAGGAAACAGAATCAGCTATCAAGACAAGTGGGAGAGGCAATGTCTCAATTCCAGCCCATGATCTCCTATTATAACATGGCATTATGTTTTTGTGAGAAAGCTCACAAAACAACATCAGAAGGAGCACCACATTCTAAAAATTAGCATTGGGTGACTCCACGTTCCTATGCTTGCTGAAGCAGGAGTCTAACATTCCAACCTTTCTCAATTTGGCCCAGATTCTAGACCTACCTTCTCAATGCATGGACTTCACAAGGCTGTCTGATTAAAACCAAGTGACAGACAAAGTTTCTAGCATAAAGCTTGGCACTTAAAAGCACTTAAGAATACATAAGGACTTAAACTTTATCTTCTTACAGGGCTTGAAGATTCTCATCATTCAGCAATACCTTTCTTTCTACACTAAAATTTCCAAAGAAAAACAGTGGCAGAAGCCCCAGTTTCAGCATGTTTTCCTTCCAATATAATTTTTCAAAACAAGACAGGAGCTTCCCTTTCTTGGTTGCCATCTCTCCTTCATTCTCACACACACTAGTTCACAGCCCACACTTGCCTGGCATTCCAGATTCATCCTCTTTACTAAAAACAAACCTTGGCAAGCCCCCTGTTAGCTTGCTTCTGATGGGCTCCGACCCTGGAATAAGCACCTACCATCTACTTCCAGAGGCCTCTTGTGTGCACAGTAGCAGAGAGGCTGGAGGGTAAGGCAGGGAACCAGGCAAGGGGGAGAAAGAGGACAATCGGACAGACAGCAATCAGTCAGAACCACTGGCAGACAATGAGATGTCAGATACAAGGAGTATCCCCATCAGTCATCCCTGAATGGAAAGAGGTGCACAGTCATATAATGTGCAAAACGTGCCAGGTCCAACTTTGATGGCAAACACCTCAGGAACTGCCTGCTCCTCACCAAAGGCAAGATTCTCCCTCCCAGAGTGTTCTCTTCTCGAGATGTCCTTTGGACGGGTGGACTCTAGTGGGAGGAAGCTAAGGGCTGAGACAACAGCATCTTCTCCCTGGCCCACTGTAGGGCAAAGATCTGCTGAAATAACAAGCTTCTGTTGTCATCACCGTGTCATTTATTCTCCAAGGCAGCCTGTCACTTTAAAACTGTTAGCTATGTAAAATCTCCTCTTCCTGAGCCCAGCATTTGCATTCCTGTAATCCCAGCAGCTTGAAGTGCTGAGACAGGCTGATCGTGAGTTCAAAACCAGCCTCAGCAATGGTGAGGTGCTAAGTAACTCAGTAAGACCCTGTCCCTAAATAAAATACAAAAATAGATATAGGGATGTGGCTCAGTGGTCAAGAACCCCTGAATTCAATCCCCAGTACAAAAAAAAAGAAAAAAAAAAAGACTCCTCTTCCCTCAGAGTAGTTTTAAAAAAAAGAAATTTATTTATTTTTTTTAAAACTTTTATTTTTTTTAAAGGAGAGAGAGAGAGAGAGAGAGAGAGAGAGAGAGAGAGAGAGAGAGAGAGAGAGAGGGAGGGAGAGAGATAATTTTTTAATATTTATTTTTTAGTTTTCGGCGGACACAACATCTTTGTTTGTATGTGGTGCTGAGGATCGAACCCAGGCCGCAGGCATGCCAGGGGAGCACGCCACCGCTTGAGCCACATCCCCAGCCCCCCACCCCCCCCAAAAAAATAAATTTAATAAGCTGCTAAACTGCAACATCTTTATCATCCCCTCATTTCTTATGTGGCACTCAAAGTTCAGGTTAAATTTCCTATTACAAGGTGAGTCACTACAAGGGCTGTCCTGGCGCTTCATTTAGGCTAATGAAATACTGGTTTCTTCATTAAAGAAAAACTATGAATAAACATTATTAGATAAATTTGATTTGCACACATCCCAACCCAGATCTCATCACATTTAAATGTGTCACATTCAAATAACCTGTTTTCATTAAACCATTCAATTAAACATGCATAGATATCAATATATTCCAAAGGGAATACCAATATCTCATATACATTACAGATAAGATGCTTTTATTTTTGCAAAGAATATTCATCTTAAACTCTTAAGAAAATAATTTTTTTTTAAAAGTTCCCTCTGAGGTCTTGGGCTGTAGCTCAGTGGCAGAGCGCTTGCCTAGCATGCATGAGGCACTGGGTTCGATCCTCAGCACCACTTTAAAATAAACAAATAATTAAAATAAAGGCATTCTGTTCATCTACAAATAATTTTTTAAAAATTTTTAAAAAGTTCTGAGCCAGGTGCAATGGGGCGTGCCTGTAATCCCAGTGGCTCAGGAGGCTAAGGCAAGAGGATTACAGCAAAAGCCAGCTTCAGCAAAAGCGAGGAGCTAAGCAACTCAGTGAGACCCTGTCTCTAAAATACAAAATAGGGCTGGGGATGTGGCTCAGTGGTTGAGTGCCCCTGAGTTCAATCCACCTGCGCCCCCATCCCCACCCCACACACACAAAAAAATGTTCCCTCTGAAAGGGGCAGGGAGAGGAAATTCTATGCCCTCTAAAACTGCTGGGACAATACTGGTGAACTAAAGACCATTATGAAGCAGGGAAGAGTTCCTTCCTGCAGCTTAACTCTCTACTGTTGTTTTACTGACCTTTAGACCATCCTTGGACTTCTATATTTGGCAGAGCACATAAATGATTTCTGAATTTTCAAATTCAAGTTGCTGAGAAACATAAGTAGAAATCTGTAAAGAAGCTCCCCTTCTTAGTGGGAAAGGCCCTAAATCCCCAACTGTGCAGAAACCCTACAAACTTCTATCACTTCTTCATTCTACAAAGACAGGGCGGGGGAGGGGCAGATATGGTGATCTGCCTCCTAAAAGTACAGTGCTTAGAACTGAACTGTACTCTAAGGCTGGAATTGTGGCTCAAAGGCAGAGTGATTGCCAAACATGTACCAGGACCTAGCTTCAATTCCTACTAACACACACACACACACACCAAAAAAAACAAAACTGTACTTTTAACCACAATGAGCCATTAGGGGGCTCTTAATCATCCACTTCAGCTGGAACAATGAACTATAGAATATGTAACATAAAATTTTAAAAAATAGGGGCTGGGGTTGTGGCTCAGTGGTAGAGCGCTCACCTAGCACGTGCACGTGCAAGGCCCTGGGTTCGATCCTCAGCACCACATAAAAATAAATAAAAAGTCTTGTGTCCAACTACAACTAAAAAATAATCTTTAAAAAATGACATTGATTTGTACTAGCAATTTGATTACATCAACTGACAGCATTTTGTGCTTGCTATATACTGCTGTGTTGTCAAAGAGAAAGCAAGCAAGCTAGAAGAAGTGACACTACATTAAGCTACCTTACACATTAACGAAGATCAGCCACTAAAACAAGTGGCCAAAAGATTAGATTGGGCCTCTGTGATTCAAATAGTCTCTGATCCAGCCAGGCCTCAGCAGAAGACTACAGCTCAAACCCATGAGGGTAACATAGAGCTGCTCTGTCTAAATAGCACTGTAAGCATTAGTTCACTACTGAAATTACTCATTTGACACTTGTGCTGTTGGTCATTTGTCATATATAGCTTATCTCTCCAACTACTCTCAACTGGGGGGGGAAGATCTTTCTTATAGGTAACCTCAGTAACAGCCACATAGACATTTCTTTTTCCCCTACCAGATTAAAAGAACCTTTTTATGTTATCAGACTCTGGTATACCCCTAGTAACCCAAGAGCAGACAGTTTCCAAATGCAGTCCAGGAGGACTGGCACAGCTGTTATGAAGAGCAAGATGATAACATAGGGTAGTATCATTTCCTTTTCACATAAATTCAGCTTCTAGTTGGTCTGGGGCTATAGTTCAGTGGTAGAATGCTTGCCTAGCATATGTGAGGCATTGGGTTCAATCCTCAACACCACATAAAAATAAATAAAATAAAGGTATTGGGTCCATGTACAACTAAAAACAAAATTGAACTCTTAGGAATTTATCCTTAGAAAAGACTTTTCAAGTGTATGAACTATTTGTAATAGTCAAAACAAGCAGACTTGTGGCCTATGAACAGGTCGCTAGTCATGGAATATAGCAGTTTGATTACATGGACAAATCTCAAAAAAAAATCTTGAGTGAAAGAAGTCAGATATAAAAAGTATATACCAAATATTTCTATTTACAAAAAGTTTGAAAATAAGGATCTGTGATGTTGGAAGTGAGGTTAGTGGTTACCTGTAAAGGGGGGTAAGTGGGAAAGGCCACAGGAGAGGCTACTAGGTGTTTCTTAATCTACAGTTGACTCTACTTTGTGAAAATGAATTAGACTTTATATTTATGCACATTCCAGTTTGTATACTATCCTTAAACTTAAGCAAACACTTGGATAAAGATAAGACAACTCAGCTTTGTTTATAACATTATTAATATCCTATGCGTTCCAAAAGACAATGAGTAATTATATTAAGAAGCCATTCTAAATTATTTAGTAGCAAAGAAGGATGTTAAACACTATATTACCAAGTGAAAATGCAAAAATAAAAAATAGGATTCTAAGGACCAAAAAATTACAAATAAATCATAAAACTATACTCACATTTTTTAAAAAATGTTTTTGTAGTTGTAGACGGACAGAATGCCTTTATTTTATTTGTTTATTTTTATGTGGTGCTGGGGATCGAACCCAGTGCCTCACACATGCCAGGCAAGCGCTCTGCCACTGAGCTACAGCCCCAGCCTTATACTCACATTTTAATAGTAATAAGTGTATTGTTGTTTTGAAAACATCTTGTCAAATAGAGCAAAAAAGTTAATTATATGAATGTCAACGGGAACCCAGGTTTTCTACACAAAATAGGTACAAATGCAAAATCCATTACTTTTACGTTTTGAAATGAAGGAAAAATATGAACTCATGATGTATCTTTTTCTTATTTAAAAACAAAAGCAGGGCTGGGGATGTAGCTCAAGCGGTAGCGCGCTCGCCTAGCATGTGTGCGGCCTGGGTTCGATCCTCAGCACCACATACAAATAAAGATGCTGTGTCCGCCAAAAATATTAAAATAAATATTAAATAATAACAATATTAAATAAATATTAAAAATTCTCTCTCTCAAAAAAAAATTAAAATAAAATAAAATAAAAACAAAAGCGGGGGGGGGGGGGCGCTCAGTGGTAGAGTGCTTACCCAGCATGTGTGAGCCACTGGGTTTGATTCTCAATACTGCATATAAATAAATAAAATAAAGGGCTATTGACAACTAAAAAATATTTTTTAAAGGGGGGCGGGGGCTAGGGATATGGCTTAGTGGTAGAGCATTTGCCTAGTATGCTCAAGGCCCTGGGTTCAAAGCATAGCAAAAAGAAAAAAAGTCTGTCATGTTTTAAGGCATTTTCTAGTTCTGTCAAATGAAAAGGTATAGAATAATAACCAACAGCAAGAGGAACTCCTAGTGCCCAGACTGTTGCAAATGCAACTGACCACTTAAAAGCTGATCAAGATTCCTGAGATATTGGTATGTGGCAGGAAATGGAAAAACAAATCTGGAACATCTTCTGCTGCCTCTGAGCAAGAAAGTTATCAACAATTACTGAAAATAAGCAAAAAGACTTAAGAAGCAAAATAAAGGGACTACCACTGGCCAAGATGAACCATCTTAAACATCAAAACAATATTACGGAATTCTTATAGATAAAACCAGTTTATGCTAACATCTGGAGACGGGGAGGGGAGAAGCTCTCCATTATAGTGGACTAGCACCAGTAAACAGCAGGAAAAAAAAATAATGGAGTTTAAAAAATCATTTTACAAATAGTATAACACATTAAAAATCAATTTAGTCAAAAATCATCAATGGATGCTAAAACCAGAGGGTGAAGATTTGATGGGAAACAGGATATATATGTAGTTTCAAAATACTTCCCCAGATAAACTGTGTAGCAATTACAAAGAAAAAACTGAAACTTAAGGATAGATTAATTTGGAGTTTAAAAAATGATTAATTTGGGCTGGGGATGTGGCTCAAGCGGTAGCGCGCTCGCCTGGCATGCGTGCGGCCCGGGTTCGATCCTCAGCACCACATACCAACAAAGATGTTGTGTCCGCCGAGAACTAAAAAAAAAAATAAATATTAAAAAAAAAAAATTCTCTCTCTCTCTCTCTCCTCTCTCACTCTCTCTTTAAAAAAAAAAAATGATTAATTTGGCAAATTCATCCTTAAACTTAACCTTAATCAATGTCATCATTTACCAATGCTCACTTGGATAAACCAGCCTCATGTGCCTCCTGATATGCTGTCCTAAAAAAGACACTACTCAATTCTGTGGTATTCTACCCAAAATGTAGGCCATAAGCCAGGCATGGTGATGGTAAAAAGATTCTTCTAAATCAATGTTATGGTTTAGATCATAAATGTCCTCCAAAGATCCCTATACTAGAGGCTAGTTGCCAGCCTGTACACTACTGTGAAACAGTGGAATCATCAAGAGGTGAGGCCTCTTGATGTTAGGTCCCTGGAAGCGTGCCTATGAAGGGGCTACTGGTACTCTCACCCCTGACTTTGCTTCCCAGTCACATGAGATGAACAGGTTTCCTCTGACATGTAATTCTTTTTTTTTTTTTTTTTTTTTAAGAGAGAGTGAGAGAGGAGAGAGAGAGAGAGAGAGAGAATTTTTAATATTTATTTTTTAGTTCTCGGCGGACACAACATCTTTGTTGGTATGTGGTGCTGAGGATCGAACCTGGGCCGCACGCATGCCAGGGGAGCGCGCTACTGCTTGAGCCACATCCCCAGCCCCATCTGACATGTAATTCTGCCACAGTGTACTGCCTCATGCCAGGGCCAAAAGCAACAGGGTCATGCAACCATGGACTGAAACCTCTGAAACCACAAGCCAAAGTACATCTTTCCTTATTATAAGTTGATTTTCTCAGGTATTTTGTCCTAATGACAGAAAAATGAAGAACACAATCAAGAAACCAACTATAAAGAATATTTATGGGTTAGGGATGTGGCTCAAGCGGTAGAGCACTCGCCTGGCATGCATTCGGCCCAGGATTGATCCTCAGCACCACATACAAACAAAGATGTTGTGTCTGCCGAAAACTAAAAAATATTTTTAAAAAATTCTCTCTCTCTCTCTCTCTCTCTCTCTCTCTCTCTTTAAAAAAAAAAAAAAGAATATTATGGAGGGGCTCAGTGGCATATACTATAATCACAGAAACTCAGGAGGATAAGACAGAAGGATTTCAAGTTCCAGGCCAGCCTGAGCAATTTGGTGAGACCCTGTCTCAAAATAAAAAATAAAAAGTGACGAGGGATGTAGCTCAGTGGTAAAACATTTATTCCTAGGTTCAATCCCCAGTACCACATATATACACCCAAAAAATATTTATGAATCTGATAGCTGGACACAGTGTCACACACCTGTAATTCCAGCAACTTGGTGAGCTAAGGCAGGAAGACCACAAGTTCAAATACAGCCTCAACAATCTAGTGAGACTGCGGCAAAATAAAAAAATAAAAAGGACCAGGGATATATCAGTGATCAAGCACCCCTGGGTTCAAACTCCGATACAAAAATAATAATAATAATCTGTTGAGGAATAAATTATGTTCAAATATAAAATTTTTTGCATGTGAAAATGTGGTTTTATCACCAAAAATAGTCCGTGCACCATTAGAAAAAAAACAAAAAAAAATTATGATGTTTTGGATTTGCTTTAAAATAATCCAGTGGGGATAAAATAATGGGTGCACTGTGATTGGGCCATGTCAGCAGATATTGAAGCTAGGAGACAGGTACATGGAAATTCATTATATCATTCTTTTTATTTTTGTGTAAGTTGGGACATTTTCATAATTTAAGAAAGTATAATTCTGTTTGGGCCAAATAATTATTTACATGTATAAGTTGCAAGGAAAAAAGTTTGAAAAGATATCCACTGAAACATTAAAGATAGTTATTATTCAAAGAAGGGTGGCAGCTAAGTAGTACGGCATTTGCATTAAAACAGAGGTAATGTTTAAGAGATAATTCTGCCTATCAATTTTTAACTTTTGTCAGTTATTACACATAATTTTTATGTAGAAAAAGAAAAAAAGCAAAAAAAATTACTACTGAATCAATTTCAAAATTTTTCTGGCATTAGGTGCCACAAAACAATGATTCAGACAATGTCAATGACCAGGTGCACACATCCCCAAGAGTGAGCCCATGAGATTACAGTGCCTAGTGATCTCACAGCAGCCTCAGTCTGTGTAACTACACTCTACCACGTTCACATAATAACAAAATTGCCTAATTGCACATTTCTCAGAATGTATTCCTATCATTAAGCAACAAAGATAGTATAAAAGCATGACGAGTCCTAATACAGGGTCACAGAAAAATGTTTTGAAAAACAGTGAAATTCATTGTAAAAACAAACACATTGTGGGGCTGAGGCTGTGGCTCAGTGGTAGAGCGCTTGCCTAGCACATTCAAGGCCCTGGGTTTGATCCTCAGCACCACATAAAAATAAATAAAGATATTTTTTAAAAGAAGAAGCACATTGTTATATCAAACAAATGCAAGAATTGGGATGATATATCACCAACAGTTGATGATCTATTTCCAACAGGCCAAATCACAAGCTTTATACTAATCAGGACTGATGGAGTCAATTATTTATGTCTTTGTGGCATGAGTGATGTCACTAGATGAGAAAAGCCATTAGCTCCTCCTTCTTTAGGAGCCAACCATTCAGGCATCAGATAAGGAAGCCAAGGCTGGTTCTATTGTTCTACTCTTCAAATAGCTCTACAGCGTTAGAATGGTTCATTGTGTGTTCCTCCTTGGCTACAGTACAGATAAAGACAACTTTTCTCAGAGTCTTTGTTGGAAAATCCAATCTTCTCTAAATTTATTTTCCTCTAATGTAGATGATAAATATGAGTCCACATTTTTCTCATTAGAATTGAAACAAGGGGGCTAAGGATATAGCTCAGATGGTAGAGTGCTTGCCTCGAATGCACAAACCCCTGGGTTCAATCGAAGGAAGGAAGGAAGGAAGGAAGGAAGGAAGGAAGGAAGGAAGGAAGGAAGGACGGACTGAAATAAGAATTTTTTTGGAGGGTGGGGGCAGAGGAGTGTACCTGGGGAGAGAACTCAGGGCCTCACACTTGCTAGGCAGAAGCTCTATCACTGAGCTTCACATAAGTCGCATCATTAAATTTATGCTCCACTAGAGGTTCTAGAAAAACTGATTCCTAAATTACCCTCAACCCAGAAAAAATGCTAAAAAGGTTACACAGCGACTTTTTACAAATCATAACTGATTTTTAATTAATCAATTCATAATTGATTTTTAAGTATTTAGCATTTAAAAGTGAAATAGAGGGGCTGTGGTTGTGGCTCAGTGTTAGTGCTCACCTCGCGTGCTTGAGGCACTGAGTTCGATCCTCAGCACCACATAAATGTAAAATAAACATATTGTGTCCACTTAAAAAAACTAAAAAATAAATATAAAAAAGTGAAATAGAAATATTAGGCTGCATAGGAAAGATGATATATCCATGGTCTCTATGAGGGACAGTAACATATTTGAAATATAGGTTAACAGGCCAACCCACTTAGAATTGAAGCAGCAGCTCTGCACTGGCTAAAATCAACCATAATCCAAAAGCTCAACAACAAGTGCACATTTATAAACTATTCATAAAGAAACAGATTAAAGAAGTAACTCATTTTCTAGGGTGAAGAACTATGTGATATAACTATATATTCAAAAGTCGTGAATGTAGGTAATATTAGTCTGGTGTAGAGGATCAGAGGAGGGCAAATAAATAGAGCTAGAATGGCACTTTTAAATTTTAAAAAATCACATTTGCTCTCAAGATGCTGTAACTTAGACCAAAGAAGTAAAATGCCTAAAAATCATACAATCAATTCATACTGCAGTTAACCATGCAACTCTGGTCTTATTACTGTTAAGTGCACTGCCACAAATAACCTCTAAAAGGCACTGGAGTAAGTAACCCAGCCCAAAACCTTCATTTCTGTCTTTCCTTTCACTGTAATCTTGTTTCTATATCAGACTGTAACAACTAGTTGTCAGAACTTGTAAACTATATTATTTATAAAACAGAGTAAAAGAAATACAGAAGACTTTGCAAAACTCATTAGGTTAAGAATAAACCAAATGACATTCACTTAGTTAGAGCAAAGCTCATGGGTATGTGCCAACTGCAGCCAGCCTTCATTAGAAGACAGCACCAGAAATGAGTTGCTTGCCTCTTGAGAATTCAAAGTTCTCTAGTTGGCTATGTCCTGATCAACTGAGGCCAAAGCCCACTCTCACAGCTCCTTCCAAAGCTCCTGACTTACCTTCCAGAAAATCATACCTTCACAGCACAACCAAATGCTCACAAATAAAATTCTGGCCAGCAGGAACAAACGCAAATTCAAGCAGTATGGCAGAAACCATCATCAGCTTTCCCCCTCTTTGATACTGGGGATTGAACTTAACGGCACTTTATTGTCACTGAGATACATCCCCAGCCCTTTTTATTTTTTTTATTTTGAGACAGAGTGTTACTAAGTTGTTGCAGGTCTCACTAAATTGCTGAGGCTGGCCTCTAATTTGCCATCCTCCTGTTTCAGCCTTCTGAATCACTGGGATTACATGCAAGCATCATCGTATCTGGCTACCAGCAACAATTTTAAACTAGGTTGTATAGCTATGGAAACAAAGGCCAGCAACTCAGGTTGGTGGTACATCTGGTTATGACAAAGACTTAAGGCTCCAAATATTAGCAGATTCCATAAGCAGCAGCCATGACTTTAAGCCAAAAGGCAGGCTTTACCATGGTCTGGAAAGATTTCCTGACCTCTCCCCTTGCAGAATATTTGTCTCTCAGTAAGAAGAGACACACGAGGGCTGGGGATGTGGCTCAAGCGGTAGTGCGCTCGCCTGGCATGCGTGCGGCCCGGGTTCGATCCTCAGCACCACATACAAACAAAGATGTTGTGTCCGCCGAGAACTAAAAAATAAATATTAAAAATTCTCTCTCTCTCTCTCCCCCCCCTCCCTCCCTCCCTCCTCTCTCACTCTCTCTTTAAAAAAAAAAAAAAGAAGAAGAGACACACGATAACATGTGTAACCAAACCTTGCTGCCCGCAGCAAGTCTGAGAACTTGTGCTTTTCTCACAAAATTCTGGGACCCCAAGCCATGCGTATGCATCATAGACAGCCAAATACACTGACACGATCGAGAACATGAAGGAAAGACAGTATGCCAAAAGCAAAACAGCCAGGCTCTGGCCCAATGCAAGATAAGGCTAAGGAAAAACACTGAGAGGCCATTATTCAAGCCTAGGAACTGTCCCACTCCCATGTCACCTGTCTTTACTACCAGATACACTGTTCTGCCCACGTTATTGGCAAATGACCTAATTAACACTTTAAAAGGACATGAATTATTTCTCTGTGTGAACTCATGAGCCAATCTCATTCTTCCCCTGAGAAAACAAAAATAATAAATATTATACTATTTTCTTCTCTAGAAGCCAACCATTCAGACCACAGATAAGGAAGCCAAAGCTGGTTCCACTGTTTTGTTCACTGGGACTCTGTTCAGTCTACTACTTCTATTCCAGGTGTCAGATTTCTTAAACTTTGACTTTTAAATACATTTACTTTGTGCCAGGCATGATTCTAATCACTTTACAAATGTTAACTCCTTTAAGTCTTCAAAGATGTGTCTAGGCACAGCAGCACATGACTTTAATCCTAGCAAATTAGAAGAATGAGGCAGAAGGAAGGCAATTCAACTTTAGCAACTTAGTGAGACTTCTGTCTCAAAATTTAAAAATAAACAAAGTCAGGGATGTAGTTCAGTCATAAAGCACCCCTAGGTTCAATCCCCAGAACCAAAACAAACCAAAAAGTCTTGCAAGGGTGTGTATGGTGGGAAATACTTTATCCCCCTTTACCCTATTTTATGGAAACAATGGTATGGATAGGCAAATATCTTGTCCAAGCTAACAGGGCAGAACTTGAATCGGTATAGAGTACACACACACAAAAAAAGTCTTTCAAGAAATGAAAAGTGTTTGTTGTTCATTTGTTTTGATTTGTTTGTAGTACTGGGGATTGAATCCAGGGTCTCTCAACATACAAGGCAAGTGATCTACACTAAACCACATCTCCAGACTTTATTTTCTTATTTTATTTTGAGATAGTCTTTCTAATAAGTTGCCTACGCAGTCCTTAAATTTGTGATCCTCCTTCCTAAGCCTACCAAATAATTGCACTTACAGGTGTGTACCACTGCACCCTGCTACAAGACATTTTTTTTTTTGAGAGAGAGAGAATTTTAATATTTTATTTTTTAGTTTTTGGTGGACACAACATTTTTGTTTGTATGTGGTGCTGAGGATCGAACCCAGGCCGCACGCATGCCAGGCGATCGCGCTACCACTTGAGCCACATCCCCAGCCCCAAGACATTTTAAAATTTCTTCTGTTTAGGTGTCTGATTAAAAACTGTGTAAGCAAAATTATTTTTTCTAATCAATTAAGAGTTTACTAAACTCAATATTAACAATTTTTAAAAGTTAGAAAAATAAGTTCAGAGGTCAGGGCTGCATAGTACACCAATTTACCCATCAATGAAACCACAAGTTAATTTCTGACACAAAAATACTGAGTAGCAGTGAGATGATGACGTGTGTGCACCTGTTGTATGTTTTCATCCATAGTTCCTGTCTCCTAACTCCTACTTCTGGGAGTTCACAGAAACTCTTAAATTCACCTTGTAGCTATAGACAGTATGACCCTATTTCAGAGAAAGGAATGCTGAAGAATCTGATCTGACAGGCCCTGCTGGGTTTCCTCACTTAGTCTATTAGCAATCATGCCTATGCAAGGAAGTCTCCATAAAAATCCCAAAAGGACAAGGCTCAGAAAGCCTCTCAATGGAAAACTCGTGGAGACTGGCAGGAAGGAGAACAAGAACTAACCCATGTGCTGGAGAGTGGTACATCCAAGCCCCTAGGGTAGAAGCTCCATTTGGGACCCTTCCAGACCTTGCCCTATGTTATCTCTTCTTCTGGCTGCTTATTTGTATCCTTTAAAATATCTTTTATATATCAGTAAATGTTAAGAAAAGTGATTCCCTGAGTTCTGTGAGCTGTTCTAACAAATTAACTGAGCCTGACTGAGGAAGGGGTCACAAAAACCCCAATTTGTAGCCAATCTGTCAGAGTTCTGGGGGCTGTGATTTTCAACTGGGTCTGAAGGAGGGACAACCTTTGAGGGGACTAAGCCTCAACCTGTGGGATATGCAGCTATCTCTGGAAAACATGTCAGAACTGGACTGGATTAAAGGACACCCAGCTGGTGTCCCTTGCTGCATACTTAACTGCTTGTGTCCTGGTGAGGAGAAACCACCACATCTTTTGCAGTCACAGAAGTCTTTTGTGTTGTTGTTGTGCAATAGTAAAGGAAATATAATTTGTTAGTCAAATACAGCAGCACCATTATGTGATGGTAACTACGTACATAAAAACAAAGGTTGGACTATGATCTCAAAGGCCTCTCTACCAATTCTCTCAAACACTACAAACAAATGAATATTAAGAAAAGGAAATAGTCTGTTTAAAAAAAAAATCAGCTGAAAGGCTGCTGCTGCTTAGCGAATGGGTGTTACAACCACTTACTATACAAACTTACAACACCACATATTCATGTCTTCTTTGGGAGCAAAAGAGTTTCTGTGCAAAGCAGTGTGGTGTGCTAGGAAGTACACAGGCTTTGAAGTCTCACAAACCTGCTGAAATCTCACACTATCACCAGCTGTGTAACCTTGGCAAGACACTGCATTCCTCAGACAATCTCCACTTTCCTCTCTATATAAAGTAGAAAACACACAGGGGTGGCGGCGTATGCCTATAATCCCAGCAGCTCAGAAGGCGGAGGCAGGAGGATCACAAGTTTGAGGCCAGCCTCAGCAATTTAGTGAGGCTCTAAGCAATTTATCGAGACCCTGTTTCAAAATGAAAAGGGCTAGGGATGTGGCAAAGCACTCCTGGGTCAATCCCCAGTACAAATAAATACTACTTTCTGTCAAGTGTTTGTCAGGTCCTATGGGACAATGATGTGAAGCACCTAGTTCATGTTTAGCACAGAATAGGTATGTAATAAATGGGAACTGTAATGAGAAACAAATAGCAGTGGCTGTTAACATAACCTACAAATTAAACAAGTAGTAAGCTTTTACTGAGTTTGTTGTAAGGTTTCTCTGAAATAGATCCTGTAAGGCAGCAGTTCTCAGATGCCCTTCAGAATCACCTGGCCTGATAGTTAAAATACAGATTGCTGAGCTCTGTTCATAGTCTCTGATTAAGAATGGGGCCCCAAGTCTACATTTACACAAGTTCCAAGAAGATGCTGGTGCTGCTGGTTGGGGGTCACACATAAGAGAACCATTACTAAAAGGAAGAAAGAAATAGAGTGTAAACAGTCCACTTCTAACAAAGAACTGATTCAAGATCTGGAAGTCACAGACACATGACAATGTAACCCTGCATATACAGCTCTCAAACCCTACTCCTCTCAAAATGGTACACTTTCTTATCATAAAACATGGGATGCCAGGGTACAGAGATACCGAACCCTGAGGGGGCTGTGACATGTATTGATGTTGCTCAAAGTTCCTACAGCCTGGCAATTTTTATACATGTAAGAAGTAAAATATTTGTGCAACATCTGGACATGTTGATTACACACCTGTAATCTCAGTGACTTGGGAGGTTGAGACAGGAAAATGATAAGTTCAAAACTAGCCTCAGCAACTTAGGAAGGCCCTAAGCAACTTAGCCAAGACCCTGTCTCAAAATAAAACATAAAAATAAAAAGGACTGGGGATATAGCTCAGTGGTCAAGCACCCCTGAGTTCAACCCCCAGAACAACAATAAAAAATAGTGTAGGCAAGCAGAAACATGAACGAAAACCAAAACAGACAGAGCAAGTGTGTAGAGACAAACAGTGGTGTCAATTCAGCCAGTTCACTATCTGTGTGGAAGAATCCCAATGATGATGGCGCCATTGGTAGACTGACAGTACAAATTTTGGGCAAGTTAGCCACATGGTAAAAACAGCAACTGCAAACAGAGATAAAATGTGGCATGGAAATAGGAAGAAAAAGATGAACAAGTGAAGGGTCGTCACTGATTTTGATACAGATGACAAAACACCTTATCACACAGTCAAGAACTGCCACTTTCCAGTGTAAAGAGGAGCCCAGTGCAGACTGCTGACAGTGCCTGACCAATGCCGAGTTCATGAAAACCAAGCTTTGTTTCAACTTCAATGTTTTACTAGGTTGGTATTGGCAGGCATTAGCTAAAGAAGCAAAGAGACCTCAAATAGGATTCATCAAATGAGAAAAGAAAATCCCTTTATTTCTTGAGTTTTATGTAATTTATTACACACATTCCTTAAATGTAGTACATAATGTTAATTAGCTATCACTGCACTTATTATTACTCATCTTGTCAATCTTCATTTACAAATAAATTCTACAAAAATTATTTTAAATAAATGTTTCCTAATAGGCTGTATTTCAATCATTATTTTTAAGTCAACGTTCTTAAGAAAGACAACTTCATTTTATACTGAAAATTATATAGGACAGGGCCCAATGGTCTATATCATTCAGAATGCAGAGAATCACCACGGCTAAATAAAATAACACAGAAGGAAGAGGAGGGCTGGGACTTGGTGACACAGCACTTGCCTCAGCACTGCATAAAAATAAATAAATAAAATAAAGGTATTGAGTTCATCTAAAACCAAAAAAAAAAAAAAAAAGTTTAAAAATTAAAAAAAAGGAGGAAGAGGAGGAAGATAAAGAAGAAAATAATAAGATGATCCTAGCACAGGTTTCTCCCTTGTCTATAAAGCATTTAACCCATCTACCTACAATTACTCCTTTTGAAGCAAAACATTGAAATGTAAGCCTGTGTAAGATTTGATTAAAAAAAAAAAAAAAGAAAAGAAAAGTCAGTGTAGTGCTACACACTTGTCATTCCAGCTGCTAGGGGAGGCTGAAGCAGGAGAATCACAAGTTCAAAACCAGCCTCAGCAACTTAGCGAGACTATCTCAAAATAAAAGATAAAAAAGGCTAGGGATGTTAACTCAGATGTAAGTCCCCTTGGGTTTAATCCCCAGCACCAAAAAGAGGTGGGGGGGGAGAGGAAGAAAACTGAAAAATTATTTTTTATACAAGACACAAAAGACTAAGAAATCCTAAATCTTTTTTTAAAAATGGGCTTTAGTGGCAGGCTGGGGTTGTAGCTCAGAGGTAGAACACTTGCCTAGCATGCATGAGGCACTGAGTTCAATTCTCAGCACCACATATAAATAAATAAAATAAAGGTCCATCAACAACTAAAAATAACTATTTTTTTTAAAATGGGCTTTAAAAAAAAATGGGCTTGAAACCTCACTTCATCTTTTTTTAGTACTAAGGATTGAACCCAGGTGTGCTCAACCACTGAGCTACATCACCAGGCCTTTTTATTTTTTATTTGGAGACAGGATCTTGCTAAATTGCTGAGGCAAGTTTTCCCTCAGTCTCCTGAGTTGCTGGGGTTAAAGGTGTGTGCCACCAACCTGGCTCACCTCACATCTTAGAATAAATCTCAGCAGCCACCAAGAGATAGCAAATTTAAAAACTGAAACCTCAAACGTACAAGAAGAAACCATAGGATTTTTTTAAATAATTATTTTTTAGTTTTAGGTGGACACAATATCTTTATTTTACATTTATGTGGTGCTGAGGATCGAATCCAGTGCCTCATGCATGCCAGGCGAGCACTCTATCACTGAGCCACAACCCCAGCCCACTGTAAGGATGTTTTAAAAATGAAGTTAGGAGGCTTTAGTATAACTCGAAACCTTTTATAGTCATAAAAGAAAAGACTAATAAGTTTTCTATTTAAAAAAATAATAAAATTTTTCCAGTGGTAGCACATCAGAAACTCCGGAGGCTGAGGCAGGAGGATCACAAGTTCAAGGCTAGCCTTGGCAACTCAGCAAGGCCCTAAGAAACTTAAACTCTGTCTCAAAATAAAAAATAAGAAAAAGGCTGAGGATGTAGTTTAGTTTAAAAAAAAAAAAAAAGCACCCTGGGTACCAATCTCTAGTACCAAAAAATAAATTAAAATGCCATGTCTTTTGGCCCAGGGCCCAGCAATTCCACTCAGAGCACTTCGTCCTTCAGATGTACAACATGGCAAAATGATATATGTATAATGTTATTTATGGCAGCCCAGTCTATAATAGCTAAAGACTGGAAACAACTTTAATGTTCATCAAAAGGGGAATTATGGCTGGTCACAGTCGTACGGAAACCAAGCTATATTCCAAAAGCTGAAGCGAGAGGATCCCAAGTTCAAGGCCAGACTTAGCAACTTAGCAAATAAAAAGGTTCAGGAGGCTAAAACAGGAGGATTTTTTTTTTTTTTAAGAGAGTGAGAGAGGAGAGTGAGTGAGAGAGAGAGAACTTTCAATATTTATTCCTTAGTTCTCGGCAGACACAACATCTTTGTTGGTATGTGGTGCTGAGGATCGAACCCGGGCCGCATGCATGCCAGGCGAGCGCGCTACCGCTTGAGCCACATCCCCAGCCCAAAACAGGAGGATTGCCAGTTCAAAGCCAGCCTCAGCAACTGCAAGGTATTAAGCAACTCAGTGAGACCTTGTCTCTAAATAAAATACAAAATAAGCCAGGGGATGTGGCTCAATGGTCGAATCCCCGTGAGTTCAATCCCCAGTATCCCCCACAAAAAAAGAACTAAAAATCAAAAGGATTGGGGATGTAACTCAGTGGCAGAGCACCCCTGGGTTCCTTTCCCAGCACCATGCCAAAAAAAAGAGGAGGAGATTACGATGAATTCATACAATGGAATATGGAACAATCATTAAATGAAGAAGCCTCTTATGGACTGAGAAAGAAAAGTATATTTTACAAAACAAAATGGTACAATACAGTGCAGACGCAGGGTGTATGGAGAGAATGGAGGAACTTTAATGGGGCAAAGGGGAGGGAGGGTGGGGAAGGGAGAGGGCATGGGGGCAGGAAAGATGGTGGAATGAGATGAACATCATTATCCTAGGTACATGTATGACTGCACATATGGTGTGACTCTACATGGATGTACAACCAGAAAAACAGAAAGTTGTGCTCCATTTGTGCATGATAAATCGAAATGCATTCTGATGTCATGTATAACTAATTAGAATTTTTTTTAAAGAAAGAGAGAGAGGGAGAGAGAGAGAGAATTTTTTTTTATATTTATTTTTTAGTATTTGGGGGACACAACATCTTTGTCTGTATGTGGTGCTGAGGATCGAACCCGGGCCGCACGCATGCCAGGCGAGCATGCTAGAGCTTGAGCCACATCCCCAGCCCCCTAATTAAAATTAAAAAAAAAAAAATGTAGATGCTAAAATCTGGATTTTGTTAAAAACAGAATACACCTGTGATTTTATGTTGTACATGGGCTGTCTCTGAAGATACACGCAATAATTTAACATTGGTTGTTTCTGAGGAGAGGAATAGGGTGGCTGGGGGCCAGGACAGGAGAGACTTTTCATTGTATGCCTTTGAATTTTGAACCACGTGAATGTAGTACCTATTTAAAAAATAAGACAAGTCCACTGGAAGTCATACCCATGTCCTAAATGAAGACTCTCTCTCCACACCACTTAAGTTCTTTCACTGTTCACTTAGCCAATGTTACTGAATTCCACTATATGTGCCAGGCACTATTTTAGAAGCTAAATCCCTCCTCTTGTAGAGTTTAGGAGAGACATAACCAGTAAATCAGTAATCAAATGAATTTCAGAGTAGTAAGGACTATGAAGAAAAACCAAAAGAGAGTGAAAGGGAGAAGTAGAAGAATGATGGCAGTACCTTTCTGGAAAGGGGTAACAGAATTGCATTTGGGCAGGAAAAAAAAAAAAAAGGTGAAGTGAGGAAGTCAGTCCCAAGACCACCAGGAGGAAAGCAGTCTAGTTGCAAAGAGACTAGAGCATGTACAATGGCTCTGAGGAGGTAGGTGCAGCTGCTCTTCAAGGAACAGAATGGAGGGAGAAAGGGGAGGAGTGGATTCCCATTCCAGGCAAAGGAAAGGGCTGATAACAATATATGGCAAGAAACTGAAGGCTTGTCAGAAAAAGAAAGCCAGTGAATTAGAAAGAGACAGTGAAGGGCAGAGAGAGGCTAATAATTTAGGCCAGGGCTAGCTCATGCAGGCCCTAATAGGCCATGTTAATAATTTTGTTTTTCATGCTAGAATCAACAGGAACCACTGAAAGATTTCAAGCTTGGGAAAGACAATTAGATTCATATTCTTTAAGATCGCTCATTCTGACTGCTGTACAGAGATAAGAGGGGTAAAGAGTGGAGCAGGAGACCAGAGGCTGCAGCTGCCCAGGTAAAAGTGGGGGCAACAGAAACAGAAGTAGATGCCACACACATGAAATACTATATAGATAAGTTGAAAGCTAAGGAATATAAAAGCATTTCATGCAAACGGTAGCCAAAATAAACTGACAGTTCAATTCTCAAAAGAGAATTTAGAGTAAAAATAAGGAGATAACAAAAAATATATACCAACAAAAAATAATCTACCAAGATTAACAATTCTAAATTTAATATAAAGCAAACCTGACAAAGAGAAATTGATAAGTTCAGAATCATAGTGAGTTATTCTAAAACATCAGAAACTAATAAGGCTGTCATAAAAATCAGTGACACAGGACAGTGTGAATACCATTACATATAAAGCTGATATTTCACCTTGACCCTAAAAGAGGACCTACATTCTTTTAAAAACCCAAGAAGCCATGCACAGTGGTGCATGCCTGTAATCCCAGCTATCAAGAAGTTATGACAGGAGGATTGCAAGTTCAAGGCCAGCCTCAACAACTTAACTTAGCAAGACCCATCTCATAATTAAAAAAAAAAAAAAAATGTTTAATGGATGGGATGTAGTTCAGTGAAAAAGTGCTCTAGGTTCTTTCCCCAGTACTGTAAAAAACACACACACACATACAAAACCAAGGAATATTTTTATTAGGTCACAAAGAAAGTCTCATCACATTTCAAATAACTGATACCATAAAAATATGTTCTATGACAGTACAACTACAAATAAAGCAAATCAATATTTAAAAAAGCAAACACGGGCTGGGCACAGTGGCACACACCTATAATCCCAGCAGCTTAGGAGGCTGAGACAGGAGGATCAAGGGTTCAAAGCCAGCCTCAGAAACAGCAAGGCACTAAAAGCAATTCAGTGAGATCCTGTCTCTAAATACAAAATATGACTGGGGATGTGGCTCAGTGGTTGAGTGTCCCTGAGTTCAATTCCCAATAACCCCCCCAAAATAAATAAATAATAAATAAATAAAATAGCTAAATACCATAAACAGAAATTTTTAAATTTCTGCTTAGAAACTCACAGGATAAAGAGGGAACAAAAATGGAAATAATGAAATATTTATTTATTTATTTATTTATTTATTTTAAAGTGAGAGGAGAGAGAGAGAGAGAGAGAGAGAGAGAGAGAGAGAGAGAGAACTTTTTGATATTTATTTTTCAGTTTTTGGCGGACACAACATCTTTGTTTGTACGTGGTGCTGAGGCTCGAACCCGGGCCGCACGCATGCCAGGCGAGCGCGCTACCACTTGAGCCACATCCCCAGCCCCAATAATGAAATATTTAGATCTCTATTACAGTGTTTATCACCACATATTTAACATAAAGAAGGCAATACTTAAAAGGAATTCTAGAACCTTGAGCACATCACTTAAAAAATGATAAAGTTTATGGTTATGTTTCCAATTCAGTAAGCAAGAAAAAGAACAGAGTAAACCTAAAGAAAACAGAGAATAAAATAACATATTAACAAAGTAGAAAAAAAATAACAGTTGTTTCTCTGAAAAAAAAAATAATAGTTGTTTCTCTGAAAAAAAAATGTAAGTCACAAATCTTGCCTGTTCAGCAAAAAATTAAAATCTGAATGAGGGGTGAAGCTCAAGTTGATGTCAGGGCCCAGCAGCTCCCTAGGCAGCCACAGAAATATAGCCACGCCCTAGCAGCTCTGGAGCAGGTCACAAGCCTGCAGGAGCAGGAGAGCCCCAGTTATAACCAAGAGAGAACCACAGTCAGTATTGGAGACAGATGGCCCAGAAAGCAACAGAAGCCAGAGAAGGAGATGGCAAGTCACTGTCAAAAAGGAAGACCTACTAGAGTGGATAGTGACTGAGACAGCCCTTTACTGCAGCACGTGCTAGTTTAAATTTTAATTGCCCTAACTGCTTTGTGCTCTCACAGGAATACCCACTGGGTTAATTGACTGCAATAAACACTTTTTCCTAGGAGAGGAAGAAAAAAAGGCAGAAACAAACAATTCAAGGAACTAAAGGGAAATGTAATTTCAAATACAGAGAGGTTTAATGGAAGTGAGAAAAGAAATTGGGACTGAGTCATTACGGAAATCCAATAGCTAAAAATGAGGTAGAGCTGGACATGATGGCACATACCTGTAATCCCAGTGGTTCAGAGGGCTGAGGCAAAAAGAATATAAGTTCAAAGCCAGCCTCAGCAACTTAGCGAGGTCCTAAACAACTAAGCAAGGCCCTGTCTCAAAATAAAAAATAAAAAGGGCTGGGGATGTAATTCAGTGGTTAAGTGCCTCTGGGTTCAATCCCTGGTACCAAAAAATAAAAACAAGGTAGAAGTTGGGCACAGTGGTACATACCTATAATCCCAGCTACTTGGGAGGTTAAGGCAGAAGAGTCACAAATTTGAGGCCAGCTAGGCAATCTAAGCAAGATCCTGTCTCAAAAATAAAAGGGCTGGGGGGCTGGGGATGTGGCTCAAGCGGTGGCGCGCTCTCCTCGCGTGCATGCGGCCCGGGTTTGATCCTCAGCACCGCATGCCAACGGGGATGTTGTGTCCGCCGAGAACTAAAAATAAGTGTTGGAAATTCTCTCTCTCTCTCTCCTCTCTCACTCTCTCTTAAAAAAAAAATAAAAATAAAAAAATAAAAGGGCTGGGGATGTAGTTCAGAGGTAAAACACTCCTGGTTCAATTATCAGTAACTAACACACACACACACACACACACACACACACACACACGCCAAAAAAAAAAAAAAATTAGGCATTGAAGGAACTAACATAGGAGGTAAAGTAGTGGGTGGCCAGAGAGATGTGGGCCAGAAAGGTAGGAAAAAAAAAATCAGGATATAGAATGTCAAGACAAGAAATGTTTCAATAAAGACAAAATGATTGATGGTATTAAATGTTGCTGAGGGGTGGAGAAAGTTATGAACCAAATAGTTTCCAATGAACCTGGTGGCATGAAGTTGGGTAACTAGTTTCCTGGACAATGAGAATTGGGCTGGCAGGAGGGGGGTGTCACACTGAAGTAGAAGGATAACTATAAATTTGGATTCTAGATTTGAAACTGTTTCAGATGATGACAAGATCCTGAGTGTTACTGTGGAAGAGAGTGACAGAGATGGTCTAGAGGAGACCCTCAGGGAGCCTTGGAAGCCACTGAAACCAAGTGGTCAAGGTGCTTAAGGGTCATGCAGTGGAAATGAAATCACCCAAGACGATGGCAGGAACTAGAGTGGAAGGAAAGGCTATAGGCAGGTATTGGCGTCTGCAATGAGCAGAGGTGGTCATAGTCAGTGTATGACTATGAGGAAGACAGAGAAAGTGGTATGACTCTGAGGGAAGGGGCTCCAAAGGGATGCTGGAGAGGCAAAGGGTTCACTGAAGCCTAGTCCATCACTGCATAGACAATGTAGCAGTCATCTCTCTGCAAGGCCTCCTCAGTTCCACCTGAGTTTTCTCACGGAAACTTAAAGTGCTGGTGCATCAAGGAAAACCCTGAGGAAAACATGCATCATTTTTAAATAAACTTGAGTTAATGCTGCCCTCAGTCTTGCTAACTACAAGTACACCTATTACACAATCCAGGGGAAAAAAAAAAGAGCCACAAGGAGTTGTACAATTACTATAATGAAGAGAAAAGACGTGACAACAGCTTTTTTCTGAAGGGAGAATGAGCGTTTTTCACCAGTTCTCCAGGACAAGGAACACATGTTCCAAAAAAGCTGCTCCAGGCATTCAAGACACTAGACACAGCTTCCTCCCTGGTTAACGCAAAAGAATTCTAGGGCTAGGGTTGTAGCTCAGTGGTAGAGCACTTGCTAAGCATGTCTGAGGCACTGGGTTTGAGTCTCAGCACCTCATATAAATAAATAAATTAAATAAAGATCCATTAACAACTAAAAAAAATTTTTAAAAAACAGAGAATTCTAAGAGCATAAGATTCCAGGCTGTGACTCATTTCTAAAAGCATCTCAAACAATGCAAAAGGGCCCAGCAAGCCTAACTGTGTATGTTTCAGTACTAATGTGCACTGCATTTGATTCATGAAAGGGATTTTGAAAAATCACTTTATTCAATTCAGTTCTTAGAAGATGATAATTCTGAACAATTTATTCATTTAAAAAATATAACATGCCTACTATGTACAGGCACTGTGATGGACATGGATGAGTACGATATGGATTCTGCCCTCAAGATTCAGTGTAGAGGGGGAAACAGAAATTCAAACATGCAAGATCCAACACTGTATGAAGAGGTGGGAGGATCTTCATGGCAGCCTACCAGCAAGAACACAGGAGAGACAGGTCTGCAAGCAGGGCAGGAGCACAGCACTCCCAATGCTTTGCTTGCTGTGATGCAAGCCCTGCTGTACTGAGTACCCCCTCACTGGACTATTCCCAAGGAAGAACAGGGTTTCTTACTTCTGGGTCCCCTTGTAAGATCCTCAGCAGTTCACATCTCCTGGTTGACTGCCCAGTGTCTATCTGTAGACCATTCTCCTCTCTAGTGTTGCATATCCTGGTTCCAGAGTGGTCTCCAGGGCAACAAGGGTATCAGATAATCCAGTCCCTTTGCTAAAGGTGTGGGTTAGTCAAGACTAGGTCAACCAGTGCATATTTCCTTGACCACAGGAATGGGCTGGTAATTCATTTTGGAGCTATAAGTCAAGGAGGTTTGCTGGAGATTTTACAAAATTCCTTATTCTGAGGGAGTCACTGAAGAGATGTTCATTCTTATACTGGCTCTCATTTCTGGTCTACGTGGTCCAGCCATATGAAGCCTAACACCTCTACCACTGTTTGGCCACCTAAGCCAGACTGACAGAACACAGAAAGCAGAACAAAGAATCTCAGCAAAACACAGCTGGCACCCAGTCAAACCATGCTGAAGCCACCCCACCTCTAAAATTTTCAGCAACATAAACCCAAGCATCCCTTTAAAAATTAAACCGTTTTGAGTAGGTTTCCTATTCCTTGCAAACTAAAACATTGCTAACATTATGATACCCAGAATATGCTAAATCCTATAACACACTAGTGAATCAGTCAACCAACCCGCTTTATATCATATTTCAATGTTCATCTCATTTCCAAAAAAGTATGTTAAACTTAATTCCAAAATATTAATATGTAAATCTTTTCTCTCTTATTTAAACCTTGGAGAGTGACAACTGTTAAATTACAAACTATAAAAAATTCATAATACAAAATTTATAATTTCAACTATGAAAATTCTTCATAGCAAGAACACAACACATATACACAGAACACAAAGGAAGAAGACAAACAGCAAACTAGGAAGAAAACAAAATCTTCAAAAAGCTCCAATACAGAAAGAGCTCCTTTAAAAAAAGAAAAAAAAAATTCAGGCATTCCACAACACAACTTAAAAAAAAAAAGCACACAAAATTGCCAGGGTGATAACCCCAGTGACTTAGCCAGCTAAGATAAAAGGATCACAAGTTCAAGGACAGCTTCAGCAATTTAGCAAGGCCCTAAGCAACTTAGTGAGACCCTGTCTCCCCCAAAAAAATAAAATAAAAAGGGCTGGGGGTGTCACTCAGTGGTAGAGTACCTCTAGTGTCAATCTCCAGCACTGGGGAAAAATATAAAAACTCTACAAGGGCAAAGGATATCAGACAGTTCAAAAAGAGAAGAAACATATGTTGCTCTTAAATATACAGAAAGATGCTCAACCTCACTCATCACAAGGGAAAGACAAGCAAACAAAAATTCACTAATTTCTCAAATGCAAAAGCCTGACAACACTCCGAGTGAGGCTGTGGTAAAACAAGTGCTCTCGGACATGGGAGTAAAACTAGTACAACCCACCACAGGACAACTTGGTAATATCTATCAGAAATATACATGTGAGGGCTGGGGTTGTGGCTCAGAGTAGAACGCTCGCCTCGCACGTGAGACCCTGGGTTCGATCCTCAGCACCACATAAAAATAAATAAATGAAATAAAGGTACTGTGCCCAACTACAACTAAAAAGTAAATATTAAAAAAAAAAAAAAAGAGGGGCTGGGGATGTGGCTCAAGTGGTAGCGCGCTCGCCTGGCATGCGTGCGGCCCGGGTTCGATCCTCAGCACCACATACAAACAAAGATGTTGTGTCCGCCGATAACTGAAAAAAAAAATAAAGAAAAAAGAAATATACATGTGAGAGACAGGAATGTAGCTCAGTTGGTAGAGTGTTTACCTTGCATGCACAAGGCCCTGGGTTCAATCCCTAGCACTGCAAAAAAAAAAAAAAAAAAAAAAAAAACCACACACACACACACACATATACACACACATGTGGTATCCTTTAACCCAGGAGTACCATCTCTGGAAATTTAAAATTTCCAGTGCCTAAGAAATTATGTGCCACCATGTGAAATAAAATACAGGTGAAGTTAAATACAGTAAATACAGGTGAAGTTATCTGCTACAGTATTATTCATAATTTCTTCTTTTTTTTGGTACTGGGATTGAACCTAGGGACACTCAACCACTGAGTCACATCCCCAGGCCTTTGGGGAATCTTAATTACAGACAGACAGGGTCTCACTGAGTTGTTTAGGGCCTCAATAAGTTGCTGAGGCTGGCTCTGAACTTGCAATCCTCCTGCCTCAGCCTCCCGATCCGCTGGAAATATAGGTGTAATTTCTCTTTAAAGGGATTAACAATCAAGAGTTACCTGGCAGGGGCTGGGGTTGTAGCTCAGTGGCAGAGCAGTTGCTTTGCACATGTGAGGCACTGGGTTCAATCCTCAGCACCACACAAAAATATAAACAAACAAAATAAAGATATTATGTCCATCTATAACTTAAAAAAAAAAAAGAGTTACCTAGGTGACTGGAGCTGTAGCTAGCTCAGCGGCAGAACGCTTGCCTAGCATGTGTGAGGCCCTGGTTTTGATCCTTAGCATCACATAAAAATAAACAAATAAAATAAAAGCATTCTGTCCATTTACAACTACAAAAAAATTAGAGGGAGAAAAAAAAAAAGACTTACCTGGGATTCACTAAACTATGACACATCCTCAGCATGGAGAAGAAAGTTATTTATCAAGATGCAGGCCTGGGGTTGTGGCTCAGTGGCAGAGCGCTTGCCTAGCATGTGTGAGGCCCTGGGTTCAAGTCTCAGCAACACATATAAATATGTAAAATAAAGATCCATTCACAACTAAAATAAATATATATTTAAAAAAAAAAAAGAATTGAAGACACTCTTTTACTAACATGAAAAGATTCCTTCTACACATCATTTTTTTTTTAATTTTTTTTTTTAAAGAGAGAGGGAGGGGGGAGAGAGAGAGAGAATTTTAATATTTATTTTTTAGTTATCGGCAATTTAGTTAGATGATAAGCCTCTTAAGGTCAGGCCCATGTTTCATATTTCTTTGATTCCTCATAGTCTGGCATGATGCTTTTCATAGAAAAACCACTCAGTTATTTATTAAATGAAATACTAAGGCAAGATGGCCTCTGAAGTAGAGACCAAAGTAAAGAGAATGAGAACCTACACAAATTTTGCTACAGCGAGGAGAGGAAGGGCAAAGAAGAAGGAGCCGGTTTTTAATCAATTAAAGGCTGGGTTGTGGCTCAGTGGTAGAGCTCTTGCCTAGCATGTGTGAGGCACAGGGTTCAATCCTCAGTACCGCATAAAAATAAATAAATCAAGGTGCTGTATTCGTCTACAACTAAAAAATTTTTAAAAAAAAGGAAAAATACCTTCAGGTATATAAGGTAGGTAACTGAGAATGCTAAAATAGTTCCTCCTACTGAATGACTCAATATTTTTTGTCAGGGCTTTTTTTTTTTTTTTTAATTTTTTAGTAGTAGGGATTGAACTCAGGGCCTCAAATAGCTGGGCAAGTGCTCTACCACTGGGCTATATCCCTAGCCCAACACTTATACATATAAAAACTATGTAAAATTCTTTCCTTATGCCAGGCACAATGCTACACACCTGTAATCTCAGCAACTCAGGAGGCTGAGGCAGGAGGATCACAAGTTTGAAGTCATCCTCAGCAACTTAACAAGGTCCTGCCTCAAAATTTTATTAAAAGAAAATAAAAACGACAGCAGAATACATCAGTCACTAGAAAGGCAATTTGTAAATCAATGGAAATGTAACTGATGTGACACAGCAATCTGTATACGGGGTAAAAATGGGAGTTCATAACCCACTTGAATCAATCTGTGAAATATGGTATATTAAGAACTTTGTAATGTTTTGAACAACCAACAATAAAATAATAAAAAATAAATAAAAATAAAAATAAAACCTTAAAAAAAAAAAAAAAGAAAAGAAAAAGGACTGGGAATGAAATTCAGTGTTGGGCTGGGGATATAGCCAGTTGGTAGAGTACTTGCCTCACATACACAAGGCCCTGGGTTCAATCCCCAGTACCCAAAAAAAAAAAAAAATCCTGCCTTATGAATAATTTTTGCATCTTTCTTATAAAAACTATAGATTCAAACACATTTTCCTACTGCTACAAAACAAGATAAAGTGTAACAGACTAATTTGGCTTGTTTTTTGTTTTGTTTTATTTTTTTAATATTTATTTTTTAGATTCGGTGGACACAACATCTATTTTATTTTTATGTGGTCCTGAGATTGGAACCCAGTGCCCCGCACGTGCCAGGCAAGCACGCTACTGCTTGAGCCACATCCCCAGCCCCTTGGCTTGTTTTTGTAAATTATACTTACTTTTCAAAACTCCATATTATAAAAAAAATAATAATTGACAGTACAAAATATCACTTAATTTACAAATTACCAATTGGCAGAGGTGTGAAGCTGAGAAAAATGCTAAAACTCAACCAGAAATGAAGATAAAGCAATTCTGAAATTAAAAAAACAACTTTAAACTTTTATAAAAATATGACCTATACACAACATTTCAGGACAGATCATGATCATCTTATTTGAAACACAACTCAATATTATTCTAATAGAGAAATACTTTTCTGCTTCACCTTTATTCCTTAAATCCACTTGATAAACTGTTTGCCACATGTAGAATGTACATCTTCTACTTTATATTATAATCAGTTCAAAAAAATTTTTTTCAAAAATAGCATGTTCCCCAACCCTCATCCTGGGGAATGACCCAGGGGCACTCTACCACTGAGCTGCCTCCCCACCCCTTTTTATTTTTTATTTTGAAATAGGGCCTTGCCAAGTTGCTGAGGCTGGCCTCAACTTTGTGATTCTCCTGCCTCAAGTCTCCTGAATCAGGCATGGGCAACCACATCTGGCTAGGAAGTATGTCTTAAATCACCTTGAAGTCATCCTCAATGAACAGTTGTATCTCGTATAATACATTTTTTTTCCTTAAGCATGACATGCCTTATACTCCATTATAAAAACAGATGTCAAGGGCTGGGGTTGTGGCTCAGTGGTAGAGCACTCGCCTCGCACGAGCGGGACCCTAGGTTCGACCCTCAGCATCACATAAAAATAAATAAGTGTTGGGCTGGGGATGTGGCTCAAGCGGTAGCGCGCTTGCCTGGCATGCGTGCGGCCCGGGTTCAATCCTCAGCACCATATACAAGCAAAGATGTTGTGTCCGCCAAATACTAAAAAATAAATATTAAAAAAATTCTCTCTCTCTCTCCCTCTCTCTCACTCTCTAAAAATAAATAAATAAATAAGTGAAATAAAGGTATTAAAAAAAGATATCAAATGTTCAAAGGACAAGATAACTTTTCACTAATATTCTGAGATAATTGAAAATGCTCTGAATATTAAAACTGAGAATGTCTATCAATTAAACTTATTTATTCTCTAAATGACTTCTCTTAAATAACCAAACAGAACCACATTTATATTTCTGCACAAACTAACCTCATTGGAAAACAAATGAAATTACTAAGACATAAAATGCAGTCTACAAAAATCTTCATATTTAATTTAAAATAAGTTTCTTTAGCCATATGTTCAGACAAATCAGTGAGTGACAAAGTCACTGTTGGAGGAGGGGCTGTTTTTGTTTTTAGTGCTGGGGATAGAACTATGTTTTGATTCTTGCTCAAGTTTTCTACTAAGTGTAATACCACTTAAGTCACTAGATTAACTCAATGATAATAAACACAGTGATGAGTTTCTTGCAGGCAAAGACAATGTCTACACCCAACATCAGGAACAGTACTATCTGGTAGACATGATCCATAAACACTTGGAAAGAGTGATATTCATTACTATCTCTTGGATTTCACTGATGCAGTCTGCATATTCTACATGCTCATATGCTCCCAGGGAGACTTTAAAAATCTCATCACTACCCTTCTCTTCAAGGTCGAGAGGCAAGATATAGTATAAAAGTATTTCCTGCTTTCAGTGACAATTGAGATGTTTTCCCCTCAGGATGTGATCCTAAAGTCAAATAACTAGATCTTATCAATATTTCACAAGTCAGGTAAGAATCTCTTAATGGAAAAGAAACACAGGCTCTCAGTCCTTCCAAACCCCATGTGTAGCCACTAAATTAAGTACAAGATTTTTAAAAGTCTATCTAATATAAGAAGTTTCAGACTTCTAAACCTCTTTCTAAATTATAAATGGGGAGTGGGGAGGTGTGAAAAATTAACCAATGGGGAGAAGGGTGTAAACATGACTTTCTTTGAAGTAATCCAGTATTTAAAAACATTTTGTGGAAATAATCTTTAAAAGGCATCTAGTTCATCCTGCCACACAAAGCATGAATTCCTGCAACACCCACCAACAGGTAGTGCTGCAGTTTTTGACAGAGGCAAAACACTTCCCATAACAGAATGCTCATTCTCTCCCAAATCAACCCATTATGCACGTTCCTCTAAAACTTGGCTCTAAAAATATTTTAGATGCTGTTAATTCACTCTTCAGGTCCCAACTTCATCTCAGCATGGGGAATATAAAACTTTTCTAGCAAAAGACCTAGGAAACATGTTTTCACCTTGCTTTCTCAAACACCTCACTCCTCCCAATTCAAATTCAAGAAGCAGGAAATAAATCTACATGAAAACCTCTCCCCAAAAGAAAATAAATTTATTTTCATACACAAAAATTATTGAGCACAGAATCATACAATCTTTAGATAAGACCTTAAAACCATTTAAAGATACTTCCTACCTACTGTAGGAACTGCTTCAGTAACACTCTGAGCAGTACATTTGTGGAGTGGAATCTTTATGAGGTAAAGAAAGGGAGCAAGATTCTTTGATTTGAATAAGTAATTCTTTTTTAAAATTTATTTATTGTAATTTGTTACATATATGATAGCAGAATGCATTTCGATTCATAGTACACAGAGCACAATTCTTCAGGTCTCTGGTTGTACACAAAGTAGAGTCACACATGGTAATTATATCCATCTCATTGAATAAGTAATTCTGAGTACAGTTTTAAAAAGCTGTTAGTAGATAATATATGGATTTTTTTCTAACGAATTTTTTTTTAGTTGTAGATGGACACAATACCTTTACTTTGTTTATTTATTTTTTTATGTGGTGCTGAGGATGGAACCCAGTGCTTCATACATGTTAAGAGAACACTCTACCACTTTGCCACAACCCCAGCCCCAGCACTTATTGGTAACATAATTTGATAGAAATGGATCAAAAGTAACCCATACCATTCAATTACTTTCCATTTCTTCACTATCTCTTGCAAAACAATTTCCCAGTTTTAAGAAGGCTACATTTGGCTGGGGATGTGGCTCAAGCGGTAGCGCGCTCGCCTGGCATGTGTGCGGCCCGGGTTTGATCCTCAGCACCACATACAAAACAAAGATGTTGTGTCTGCCAATAACTAAAAAATAAATATTAAAAAAAATTCTCTCTCTCCCTCTCACTAAAAAAAAAAAAAAAAAAAAAAAAAGAAGGCTACATTTGTTACCTACTAACAACATTTTAAATTTTAAATGTTGAGGCGCTAAGCAACTTAGTGAGACCCTGTCTCTAAATAAAACAGGGCTGGGGATGTGGCTCAGTGGTGAAGTGCCCCAGAGTTCAATCCCCAGTACCTACCCCCACACCCCAAAAAATATGTGAACTACTAAAAACACACCCAAATGCTGGGTGTGGTGGCATACAGCTGTAATCCCAGCTACTAGGGAGACTGAGGCTGAATAATTATAAGTTTCAGGCCAGCCTCAGCCTCAGCAACTGAGCAGAACCTGAGCAACTAAGCAAGACCCTGTCTCAAAATAAAAAATAAAAAGAACTTAGGGGAGGGGTTGTGGTTCAGTGGCAGAGCACTTGCCTAATACGTGTGAAGCACTGGGTTCGATTCTCAGCAATGCATATAAATAAATAAAAGTCAAAAAAAATAAATAAATAAACAAATGAATGAATAAATAAAGGTCCATCAACAACTTAAAAAAAGTTTTTAAAAATAAATAAATAGGGCTGGGGATGTGGCTCAAGCGGTAGCACGCTCGCCTGGCATGCGTGCGGCCCGGGTTCGATCCTCAGCACCACATACCAACAAAGATGTTGTGTCCGCCGAGAACTAAAAAATAAATACTAAAAATTCTCTCTCTCACTCTCTCTTAAATAAATAAATAAATAAATACAATTTAAAAATAGGGGCTGGGATTGTGGCTCAGCAGTAGAGCGCTCACCTAGCATGGGCTGGACCCAGGTTCAATCCTCAGCACCACATAAAAATAAAGGCATTGTGTTGCGTCCATCTACACCTAAGGAAAAAAATAAATATTTTAAAAAATTAAAAGTAAAGGACTGGGGATGTAGCTTAGTAAAGCAGACCTGGGTTCAATCCCCAGTAGCAGAAAGAAAAAAGAAAAAACAAGTTACTTTTGGGTCCCAAACTGAATGGTTTTTCAGCCTCTTAAAGATTTTTTTTTTAAGTATGGCATAGATAGTTTTATCAATTATTCACTCAACAGATACACAGTAAGGACCTGACTCTATGCTAGACATTGCACTGGACACTAGGAACATAGAGAGCAGGAAAAATATAGTGCCTATTCTAAAGGATCTTTGTTTACAGAAGATACAGATTATCAAAGAAAAATACAAATTGAGAAAAAGCAAAGTACAGGAAACTTTGAGAACATATTAACAGGGGGAAACTGATCTAGAATGGGAATTCCAGAAGGATTTGCTTAGGAAGTAATGGTTAAACTAAGATCTGAATGAAGACATTCACATTTATATAAAAACAGATCTCCATTAAATGTGAGAACTGGTCCAATAAGCCCAAATATGTCTGGCATCTTTAACCTAAAACAACCACTTTAGAAAAACAAAAGGATTACAAAATTTGCTATAAAAATATATGAAAGCTAGTATGGAGGAGGGGGCAGTGTCTTTCTCATCTCTGAACACCCCATATCATCTTGCCTAGTATCATTAGTATTCATCAAATCTTTGTGAAATGATTAGTGTCAGTATTAAATCAATGCTCATACTATACTTTTTATTATTAACACATATTAGTTGTACAAATCAATAGGTCTCACTGTGAATACCACCCCCACACACACACACCCTCTCCTAAAACCCAGGGCCGTACAAGCTAGGCAAGTGCTCTACTCAGCTACGTTCTCAGCACTTTTTATTAAACCCACTTTTTATTAAACCCATGGGTGCACTACCCTGAACTCTATCCCCAGCACCACCACCACCAACCCCCCCCCTTTTTTTTTTTGAGATAGAGTCTCACTAAGTTGCTTAGTGTCCATTAAGTTACTGAGTCTGGCCTGCCTCAGCTTCCTAGGTCACTGTGATTACAGGTATGCTCCACCAAGCCTGGCTTCAGGTTATTATTTAAATTCGTTAGAAGACATATTTTCCATATATATTTAAGCTAGATTTAAATTTCATCCAAATTAGAGCTTCTAAATGATTCGATTGTAAAACTTTATATGCCTTAAAGAAAACATGAAAAATGGAACAACAACAATAAAAAAAAATCAAATTCGCCAACTGTCAAGAAATTTCTATCTACTGATTCCAACAATTAAACATTGGTTTTCTAATTAAAAATAAGTGTTTAGGGCCAGGTGAAGTTTCACAAGCGAGTAACCCCAGCAGCTCAGGAGGCTGAGGCAGGAAGATGGCGAGTTCAAAGTCAGCTTCTGCAAAAGAAAGGTGCTAAGCAACTCAGTGACAGCCTGTCTCTAAATAAAATGCAAAATAGGGCTCAGTGGTCAAATGTCAATCCTGGGTACCAAAAAAAAAAAAAAAAAATTGTTGGGGTTGGGGTTGTGGCTCAGTGGTGGAGCATTTGCCTGGCACATGTGAGGAACTGGGTTTCATCCTCAGCACCACATAAAAATAAACAAACAAAATGAAGGCATTGTGTCCATCTACAACTAAAAAATATTTCAAATATAGAAAAAATGTTTTTAAATTATCTTTGTTTTGTTTTTTTATAAGTGCTGAGGCTTGAACTCAGGGGCCCCTGCATGCCAGGAAATCAATCACTCCACCACTGAGCTGTCCCCAGCTCCATTTAAGATCAGAAAATACGGTCACAAAACCAGTCACTTATACTAAGAAATGACAATAAATAAATGCAAACTCACTTATAGAAAAAAAAATTTAAGTTACACTGGCTAGAAGAGTTTAAATTTAAATGTCTGCCACATAGCGTGACTTTATCTAGTACCCATGACATTTTTTCAAAAAGTAAAGTGTAAATCTGATGTGACCAGTGCCAGGACTCAAAGTTACTTGGAAAGCTGAGCAGGAAGGATCATTTGAGGCCAGGAGTTAGCAACACAGAGACCCCCAACCCCATCTCAAATAGGGATAGATAAAAAAATTAAGAAAAGTTAAAATGCTCAAATATGCAAGTAAAGGCAATTTATATTATTTCAGGGTTTTTTTGCTTAAAATAAATTTTGTGTAATTTTTTTTTTAGGTGCTGGGGTTACATTTTTAGTGTAGTTTAGAATAGTTCTCTTGATTTTACCCTTCAATGTGCCCCATTATTACAACAGTATTTCCAGGCAAGTGACCTGTTTTTATGGGCTATCAGATCCAGAAGAGGCTGGAGATGTGGATCAGTGGTAAAGTGCTTGTCTGGCATGCATGAGGCCCTGGGTTCAAATCCTCCAGAACCAAATAAAAAATAAAATAAAATAAAAAATAAAAATTCATGCAGCAAGAAAGTTTCAAAAATAACCTTTCAGGCCTGGAGGGGCAATTCAGAGGGAAAGCGCTTGACTAGCATGCAAGAGGCTATGGGTCTGTTGCCCAGCATCATGATTAAAAAGAAAGCAAACTTTTGGGCTGGGGTTCTGGCTCAGTGGCAGAGCACTTGCCTACCATGTGTGAGGCACTGGGTTCAATTCTCAGCACCACATATAAATAAATAGTCTATTGACAAAAAAAAAAAAAAAAAATTTAAGTAATGCCTGCACTACTGATCATCAATATTAGTTAATTTAGCTTTTAAACACATTGTTTTTAAATAATTTATAATTCTAAACTTATTTCCAGATGAATGTCAAGATCACAGCTTCCTGCTTGACAGGTTTTTTTTTTTTTTTGGGGGGGGGCGGGGGGTTGTTCCAGGGGTACTTTATCACTGAGCTATATCCCCACCCCTTTTTGTTTTTTATTCCAGGCAGGGTCTCACTATATTGCTTAGGGCCTCACAACATTGCTGAGTCTGGTCTTGAACTTGTGATCCTCCTGAGCTACTGGGATTACAGGTGTGTGCCACCACATCTGGCTTAACAGTTGCTATTTTTTTTTTTTTGACAGTTACTCTCAATGCTTGTTTTTTAACTATATTTTACATTTACTGAGTGTTTCAAGGCTTTAGGATTCATTAGTTATTATACTATTAATTACAATACGTGCACTGCAATATTCCCTTTTTAAGGAGTGCAAATAAAAGTTAAATAACTTATCCAAGGTCACCCAACAAGTCAGTGACAAAATTGGAAGTAGTATTAAAATTTCATTTTCCAGACTACTACTGTTACACTTTGCCAATTCAAAAAAAAAAGAAAGAAAAACTCAAAAGAGATTTATTTTCAGAAACTTCTAACAGCATACCCCCAATACATTAGTACACTCAAACACTAATAAAAAGTATCACCTTGAACGAAGAAAAAACTTGCAACATTTAGATACTATCTTCACCTCCCTAGTTTTTGTAACCAAGCAAAAACACTAAACTGGATCGGTATATATGAAACCTTAGGGAACATTTACTCTTCAATATGTCCAATTTTCACACTAACTGAACATTTATAAATTAATCTTTCATTATCTTGTCCCATGGGGTACATTAATTTTCGAACTCTCCCCACAATCCAGTTAAGACCACCACCTCAAAAGTAAGCAGTTCTCAAAACATAGTTACATTGCCAATGAAAGAAAAACTCAATAAATTGCTGCTTTTAAAGAGATATTTTTAAATATGATTATATGCTTCACAGAATTATTTTTAAGTCACCCGCCAAGAAGGATGGTTCCTTTAAAGTAGCTTTCAAGGCGCGTCCCTCCCTGCTTGGGACACAGCCTGACTTGTCGGACAAGATTAATCCAGGCACGCTGACACAGAAACCCTCTGGAGCAGCTTAGTTCACTGAAAACACAATTTCAACTTCCAACTGTAGTATTCAGTACTTCCTACACTACAGGGACAGGATGACCCTCTTTAACTGTGCTTCAGAAGGTTCCCTCGTCGGAGACAATGACAGTCATCCTCCTGCGGAGGTTTTGGGACACAGGAAGCGTCAACGCCAGGAGTCAAGGCTCCTAGGAAGTGTCAGTGCGGCAGCAGGTGGAGTAGCCCTGCGTGCCGAGCAGGTCCTTTCTGACCTAATCCTAGTCCTCCTCCACCTACCCCGGTTCCGCCTTACGGACCTTTCCAGGCCGCCCTGCGCCCCGGTCCTCGCGGGGAGCGCGGCGCCCCAGACAGCCCAGACGGCCACCCTCTTCCGGGGACTCGCAGGCCCGCTCCTGGCCGCTCCGGAGCCCGGCAGACCTGCCGGGGTAGGCGGCCGGCCGCTCCCGGGGCCTGACGGCCGGAGCCCCACACGCCGCGGCCCGCCGCCACAGCCGGCCGCCACCCGCTCGCCCGGCGCCGCGTCCCTCGGAGTACCCCGGCGGAGTTCCCGGCCCACTCAAAAGTAAGGGCGGCCGCCGCCCCCCGCTGCCCTGCCCTGCTGTCACCGCCCTGCCCTCGGCCGCTGCCTCCGCGACTGGCGGACCCCGGCGACGCCCGGGTCGGTACCTTGCGGACCCCCTTGTAGATATAGAAGTAGAGCTCCCGGCCCACATTGAAGCAGAGGCGGTCGCCGTTGCCAGACTGGTCGTTGAGGTTGACGAAGGAGACGCGGACAGGGTTGGATCCCTGCGAGTTGAAGGGCACCCGGTTGGGCCGGCTGTACTCCGAGTGTGGTAGCAGCTTGTACAGACCTTCCCGGGTGGTGAATTGGGTCTTAATCTCGTTCATCTCCTTCCCTCCTCCCTCCGTCGCCATCTTGGAAAGCAGCGTTCATCCTGCCCTAAGTGCCCGGATCACGCCCACCGCGCAGGCGCCGTCCCCGGCGCTCGCTCTTTCCCCCCCGCCCCTTTCTCACGGCCCCGCCCACCAGCGAGCCAGCCTCGGGAAGGCGTGCCGAGTGAAAGGGGCGGGCTTGTTTACGGCCGGACTGCGCACGCGTGCTTACCTGGACTGCCCGGGCGCCGCAGGCTCCTCCCCTTCCTCGGGCGCGGCTCGCTACAGTTCAGGTGGGGCCGGCTCCAGGTAGCTCGCACTCCCGCGGTGGGCGGCGGGGTTCGGAGAACTAGTTGCGGCGCCAGCCCTGTCGGAGGGTCCTTAGGGTTCCGCGCGTGTAGTTCCCCCGGGCTCCTAGGCCTCGGCTGCAGTCCAGGCCGAGCGCTGAGGGCGGCCGCCCCGCGCTGCCGGGAGTCGGTCGCCGAGAAGGTACGGTAGGATGGAGTTTACGCTTCCCTTTAAGGGGGGTGGGGAGAAAGTACGGCTCCGGTGCCGGCAGCGCACATGTCGAGTCCCGTCTACAGCTGGCGTCGCTGACCGCGAGGAAGTGGGTGGTGCTGTCACCACGGACTCCCGCGGGCGTCTCCGCCAGGTGTCTGGCGCAGCGGCGCGCTGGGCGGCGCTCAGCAACCTGACGCCGAATCTGTGCTGCACTCACTTGTTCAATAGCTTATTAAGACCTCAATAAAATTAAAGGTTCTGGGGGGTTACTAGGAATTTAACCCAGCGGCGCTTTGCCACTGAGACTTTTCTATTTTTTATTTTAAGACGGTCTAAATTGTGAGGTTGGCCTCGAACTCGGGCGTTCTCCTGGTTCAGTCTCTGGAATGGCTGGGATTACCTGCGCCACCGCTCCCGGCAGTAATTGACTTTGTCCAAAAGGCTCCAGTGGAATCTGGCACTGTTTGCTACGAGACCCCGTGATTATAGTTATTTGTGTATACTATAGACAGGCAAGGACAGGCGCACGCTCAGGTTAAACCACCACCGTTTTGTACTTAAGGTTTCTTGGCATGTTGCACTAAAATAATAACTCTTGAGGAGTAAACGCCCTCATAGAATTCAAGGGGAAAAAACATTTGTCACACCAGGTAAAAACTATTACTGAAAATTCAGGTCTTATCCAGGGGATACCAAAAAAGTGAGAGGAGGAGGACACGGAGCTGTGCGCCTGTAGTCCCAGCTACTCCAAGGCTGAGGGGGAGGATTTGGAAGCCAGCCTGCCAACACAGCGCAAAATAGTAAAAATTTGCCTGGCGCTGCGGTGCAGGCCTGTAATCCCAGTTACTCAGGGAGAAAGGCCGAAATATTGCAAATTTGATGCTAGCCTGGACAATTTAGCCAGACCCTATCTGAAAATACTAAAGAGAGCAGTAGTTTGGGGCTGAGATTGTGGCTCGGTGGTAGAGCCTTGCCTTGCACTTGTGAGGCACTGGGTTGGATCCTCAGCACCACATAAGAATAAATAAATAAATAAGGTATTGTGTCCAACTACAACTTAAAAGTGGGGGTTACTAGGGCTCAGTAGTAAAATGCCCTTGGTTCAATCGCCAGTACAAGAAAAAGAAAGGGGGAGAGAAGGGAGGAAGGAAGGAGACCAAGAGGATGAGGGAAAAAGGAGAGTTACTCACTTTAGGCTATATTTATCACTGTCATTCAGATTCAGAGATTAATTATGCATTAAGATACTTAAAGGGGCTGGGGATGTGGCTCAAGCGGTAGCGCGCTCGCCTGGCATGCGTGTGGCATGCGTGCGGCCCGGGTTCGAGCCTCAGCACCACATACCAACAAAGATGTTGTGTCCGCCGAAAACTAAAAAAAAAATAAATATTAAAAATTCTCTCTCTCTCTCTCTCACTCTCTCTCCTCTCTCACTCTCTTTAAAAAAAAAAAAAAGATACTTAAAAATTTTTTTTGATGGACCTTTATTTTATTTATTTATATGTGATGCTGAGAATTGAATCCAGTGTCTCAAACAGGCACTTTACTACTGAGCTACAACCCAGTCCCTTAAAAATATATTTAAAACTTTGAGGGTAATGTTTGGGCTGTAGTGACCTTACAGAGATAAATAGACACAGCTAAGTGTCCTTAGGAGCCGCATTTGAAATCTTCACTGACTCAGCCATGTGAAGCAACCAATCTCTCAGATTTATCCAGTTGACCAGGCTTATTCTCTTATTACAACATGACTCAGTACTTCCTTGCTTGAAAACAAAATTTGGAAAACATCACATACTATACTGTCCTTAATACAACACTTCTACTTTATACTTCATCATTGCATATATTAAAAGTTACACACCAGCCAGGCATAGTGGCACACACCTACTAAGCCAGCTACTTGGGAGACTGAGGCAGGAGTATCTCAAGTTCAAGGCCAGCCTCTGCAACTTAATGAGCTCTGTCTCAAAATTTAAGAAGGGGGAGAGCTGGAGAAAGCATACCTGGGTTCAATCCCCAGTACCACTAAAAATAAATAAATAAAGCCTAACACACCATTGGAATTATTATGATGTTTTTAAATAAAAATTGAACTTTGGGCTAAGGATATAGCTCAGTTGGTAGAGTGCTTGCCTCACATACACTAGGCCCTGGGTTTAATCCCTAGCACCACAAAAAAAAATAAATAAATTCTATGATCTTTATTAAGTCGATGCAACCCTTAATGCCAGTGGAGCATCCTAATTAGAAATTCAAAAATCCAAAACTCTGAGTACCTTCTGACACTCTAAGTGGAAAATTCCACACTTTAACTTAATGTGATGAGTCACAGCAAAAATAACAAGTACACTAGGCCTGGTGCAGTGGTGCACACCTGTAATTCCAGCAGCTCAGGAGGCTAAGACAGGAGGATTGTGAGTTCAAAGTCAGCCTCAGAAAAAGCAAGGTACTAAATGACTCAGCAAGACCCTGACTCTAAATAAAATACAAAATAGGGCTGGGGATGTGGCTTAGTAGTTGAGTGCCCTTGAGTTCAATCCCTGGTACCCCCTGCCCCCCCAAAAAAAAAAATAAGTGCACTAAAAATATTACATAAAATTGCTTCAGGATATATATGAGGTGTACATGAAACAAATGAGTTATGTGTTTACACTTAAGTCCCAACCCCAAGGTATCATACACCCTTTATGTATTCATATTAGCTGGTGGGAGTGAAAAACAGTACAGCCACCTTGGGAAAAAATCCTGGAGTTCCTCAAAAGTTTAAACATAGTTACCATATGACCCAACAGTAAGACTCCTAGGTGTGTTATCCAAGAGAAATTGAAATGTGTCCATACAAAACAAAACCTTGTAGCATGTTCACAGCACCATCAAATAATAATAGCCCCAAAATGGAAACAGACAAAATGTCCATCAGCTGATAAGTGGGTAAACAAATGAGGCAAATCAATTAAGTGGAATATTATTCAGTCATGGTAGAAGTGTAAAGGCAGAAAATAGTGGTTCCCCTGGGATGATGGAGAAGTGACATGATTGCTGGGTTTCTTTTGGGGGTGGTAGTTGCACAATTCTGAATATGCTAAAAACCACAGAATTGTAGTCTCAGTAGACAATTTATATGTGCCAGGTGTGGTGGCAGACCCCTGTAATCCCAGTGGTTTAGGAGGTTGAAGCAGCAGGATTGCAAGTTCAAAGCCAGCCTTGGCAATTTAGCAAAGCCCTAAGGAACTTAAGAGGACCCTTTCTCAAAAAGGGCCTGGGAATGTGGCTCAGCGGCAAAGTACCCATAGGTTTAATACCCAGTAGTGTACACAAATGGAAAACTGATGCTTGCTGTATGAAAGAAAAAAATTTACTCATATAATTAAAAGTACTCTCAGTTACTCTCTGGAGAGCCTCATCAATATTGTTGGCTGCTGAGAAGTGACCAACGATAAGAGTGACTTCTAGCAATAGGTTGCTGAAAAGTTGTACTTGGGGGCTTTGTTAATTTATAATTCATTGTAAGGGTGAGTAGCTCAGTGACAGAGCATTTGCTCAGTATAATCAATCCCCAGCACCCCAAAGAGATTCTTTTTAAAATTTTTTTCATTGTAGAAGTTACTGTTTGGGAAAACAAAAACAGTAATTCCTACAATATAATATTCCAATATTCTGATTATTTTATAACATTAAAAGGGTCTACTCTGGACTGGGCACTGTGGTGCACGCCTGTAATCTCAGCGGCTCTGGAGGCTAAGACAGGAGGATTTCAAATTCAAAGCCAGCCTCGGCACTAAGCAACTCAGTAAAATCCTGTCTCTAAATAAAAATACAAAATAGGGCTGGGGATGTGGGTCAGTGGTTGAGTGCCCCTGAGTTGTACTAAATTGAATTCCTAGTACCAAAAAAAAAAGCGGGGGAGGAGTTTACTCTGGGATGGAGTCAAGGATATTCTCTTAAAGATTCTTAGAGAATCCTTCTATTCTCTACCCAATATAACTCAAGAGTTTTAATTTTTTCCTTTAGAGTAATAATCCCCTCATATATCCCTCTTCCTCATATTTTGTCTTCCCCCCTTCTTTCTCTCCCTGGAATTTCCCTTTCCACATCCTCTCTTGGTTAGCTGCAATACATTGTTTCTCATGTCACACCTGGGCTTTTGTGTCTGTGCATGATTGAGATTCTCTATCCATCAGAGGGGACAGAATGCTACTCATCCTTGCAGACCTAACTCCAAGAAACTCCAGTGCTTGGGCTCTTTACTGTGCTTGTCCATCCCTCGGGTTTAGAAAGCTGTCTTCTCAGGAGGCTTTCCCTGACACCCCAACTCTAAGTTGTATCACCTCATTTTCTCACACTCATGTTTGCATGAGTGACATCCACCTCCCAAGATGTCCTAAATTCTTGGAAAACAGGAGTCCTGGCTTTTTGTTCAGCAATTTATGAGTGGATTGGGCCTGCCATCAGTGCATAACAGCCAGAAGAATGCCTTGCCACCTTTGAAAAACATTCTCAAACTATTAGCACCTCCTGTTAATACATTTATTACACTACTGTCTCATCGACCTCGATTGTTAGCTACAGATGGTTGTTACATGTCACATACATGAAAACATGCTCCTTCATGCTTTCATCTCTTTTACCTTGTCCCCTAGATAACATGTCTTAGGGTCACATTACTTGGCCTTTCAGATAGCTCTGCATCTAGCTTGAGGGGGTCCAGCCCCCTGTTTATTGTATGGATTTATCTTAGAGTCAATATTTCGCATGAACACTGTTCACTTAGTTCCTTAGTCCAGCTCTTTGCATTTTCCCACAGCAAACAAAAACAAAACACTATTCTGTCTATGGAAAATCATCTTGATTTACGTCACATTTCAGTTTAGTAGGGAAGAATACTGAATTAGCTAGAGAGGTTCTAACAGCAAAATTACCAGCTGGATATTGATTATGGTTTTAAAGCTTTTCGAATCTGGAGCCAGGCGCGGTAGCAAATGCCTGTAATTCCCAGCAGCTCAGGGGGCTGAGGCAGGAGGATCACAAGTTAAAAACCAGCCTCAGCAATGGTGAGGCGTTAAGCAACTCAGAGAGACCCTGTCTCTAAATAAATTTCAAAAGAGGGCTGGGGATGTGGCTCAGTGGTTGAATGCCCCTGAGTTCAAACCCTAATACCAAAAAAAAAAAAAAAAAGGCCATGGGTGGTGGCATGCACCCACAGTCCCAGTGTTGTGCCAGCCTACAGAAGGAAAGACCAGACTCACAGAACGTTGTTTATTTAGAAGAAAGCAATGCTAATGATCTATGCAAGTTCCAGAATTTGTGTTTTCTCACAGAAGCCTTATAAGTTCAGTAATTCCAGTTTTTTTACCAAGATAATGTAATGTTTGATTTTATAAGGTGTACAAGTCTCCTATTTTGGTGCTTTTTAATAAAATTTTGATTGTGGACCAAAAAAAAGATGTGTTGGAAGTGAAGGAGAAATGTGAAGAAGAAATACTAGGAAATGATGTTGACCAAATTATATTAATATATTGTGTTCATGTATGAATATGTAACATTGTGTATAATTGTAATGCCTCAGTTAAAAAACATACAGGGGAAAAAAAGACCAGGTATGGTGGCATGTGCCTGTAATACCAGTGGCAAGTTCATTTTATAAAACCTCTTTGATTAAAACAGGTCAGTGGAATTGTTTAGAATTAGACCCAGTGAAAATGAATATATGCTGGAAATGGCAGGATTAATTCAATAAAAGGTATTGGAACAACCGAATAGTCATTTATAGTAAAATATAGATTTCTGCTTCCCTCATTCGAAAATAAACTCCAGATGATTCAGAAATTTAAAAATAAAAATTAACCACAGGGGCTGGGGATGTGGCTCAAGTGATAGCGGGCTCGCCTGGCATGCGTGCGGCCCGGGTTCGATCCTCAGCACCACATACAAACAAAGATGTTGTGTCTGCCAAAAACTAAAAAATAAATATTAAAAAATTCTCTCTCTCTCTCTCTCTCTCTCTCTCTCTCACACACACACACACACACACACACACACACACACACACCTCTCTCTTAAAAAATAAAAATTAACCACAGAAGTCAAGAAAGTATAGTCAAATAAATACATTTCTAGTCTTAAATGGGAAAGGCTTTTCTATACATAGCCCTAGCTCAGGAGCCACATTTTTATTTAATATCTCCCATAGCAAACAAAACAAAAAAAGACACATTTGAAAAAACAACAAACTTGGAAAGATATTTTTAATATGCATGGCAAGAGAAAAACATCTCTAATAATAAAAACACTTAATCAGGAAAACTAACCCACTGGAAAGTAAATAGGCAAAGGATCAGAGCAGAAAACTCACAATAGTTGCATTCAGTAACTGCACAATAGACTTTGCTTATGACTTCTGGTTTCCTGTCATGCCTAGAAAGAACTTCCCACTCCAAGATGCTTAGTGTTTCTGATGATTAAAGAAATGCAGTTGGACATGCATCCTGTAATCCCATCGACTCGAAAGGCTGAGGCAGGAGGATCACAAGTTCAAAGCCAGCCTCAGCAATTTAGGAAGACCCTGTCTCGAAATTTAAAAAAGGACTGTACTTCAGTGGAAGAGCACTTGCCTAGAATAAGAAAGACTCTAAATTCAATTCCCAGTAATGGAAGTAATGAGGGAAGACTTCCCCACTGCCCCCAGTAGTGGGGATGGAACCCAGAGGTACTTTACCAGTGAGCCACATTCCCAACCCTTTTCCCTCTTTATGAATTGTCCAGGCTGGCCTGGAACTTGCAGTTCTTCTGAGTATGACACAAAACTTAAAAGCTAGTTTTTTTTAATTATTGTTGTTTTTAGGTTTTGGTGCTGGGGATTTAACCCAAGTCCTCAAACGTGCTAGGCAAGTGCTCTACTACTGAGCTACATCCCCAGCCTAAAGAAGAATTTTGTTGTTGTTTTGGTTTTGGTTTTGGTATTGAGGATTGAACCCAGGGGTGCTCAACTACTGAGCCCCCTTTATTTCTTTTTTTTTTTCTTTTTTTTTTTTTTTTTTTTTTTTTTTTTGGTATTGGGGATTGAACTCAGGGGCACTTGATCACTTAGCCACATCTCCATGTTTTATTTAGAGACAGGGTCTTGTTGAATTGCTAAATGCCTCGATAAATTGCTGAGGCTGAGGCTGGGGCTGGGGATGTGGCTCAAGCGGTAGCGCACTCGCCTGGCATGCGAGCGGCCCGGGTTCGATCCTCAGCAACACATACAAACGAAGAAGTTGTGTCCGCCGAAAACTAAAAAATAAATATTAAAATTCTCTCCCTCTCTCTCCTCCCTCCCCCCCCCCAAAAAAATGCTGAGGCTGGCTTTAAACTTGAAATCCTCCTGCCTCTGCCTCCCGATCCTCTGGGATTACAAGCATGCACCTAACATGCTGGCTAACAGAAGAAATTTAATCACATTCAGAAAGGTTTTTAAACTGGGCATGGTGTGCAGGCCTGTAATCCCTAGCTACTAGGGAAGCTGAGGCAGAAGGATCACTTGACCCCAGGAGTTCCAGGCCAGCTTAGGCAACATAGTGAGAGCTTGTCTCAACCAACAACAAAATGGAAAAAGAATAAAGCTCTGGGCTGGGGATGTGGCTCAAGCGGTAGCGCGCTCGCCTGGCATGCGTGCGGCCCAGGTTCGATCCTCAGCACTACATACCAACAAAGATGTTGTGTCCGTGGAGAACTAAAATAAATAAATAAATATTTTAAAAAATTCTCTCTCTCTCTCTCTCCTCTCTCACTCTCTCTTTAAAAAAAAAAAAAGAATAAAGCTCTGTAGGTATCAATAAAAGACTAGGATCTAATTGGCAAAGAATCTGAACACACAAGAGGAAAAAAATAAATGTCTCTCAGCCATGAAAAGATGCTTAATCTCAACAAAAATGTAAATTAAAATAACAAAATATTTTTAAAAGCTGGTAACTGTTTACAAGGTATGAAGAAAGAAATACTCTCATATTGCATCTGGTGGTGCAAATTGGTACATGCTTAATAAAGGATAATTTGGCAATAACTAATAAAAATCTAAAATGTATGCACTCTAATCCAGCAACCCTTCTTTATGTTTATTCTACATCCTTGTGAATATAGTTTTCTAGATTCTTCTATCCTAGCAGAATCTGAAGGCTCATTCTCCAAAAAAGCAAAACAAAGAATTTCTGTTCAGGAAGCCACATCTTTATTTAATATCTAGGCCAAATTAAGACATGAATAGTCTTTTGAAAATGGGGATTAAGTGGGCATGTGATTACTGAATGCTGGGATCCCCAGCCTTTTCTCCTCACTGGTCTCCTACCGCTGTGGCACCCAAACTTTTACTCACCAACCTGAAATTGTAGAAGATTATTTTCTGAAGCATCTGATCTTTCCCAAGAAATAGGCATAAGTTATTTAACAAATTGCCTATGCAGATTACCGTAAATTGAATCCCAAAGTCTAAAAGTCTTCCGAGCCATGTGTGGTGCTAGAGATAGAACCCAGGACCTCACACCTGCCAGGTGAGCCATCTGGTAGTCCTGAGCCACACCTCCAACCAGACCCCATTCTGATCATTTTAAAACAAGTGCTAATAGATTAAGTAGATACTGCATCCATGAAGCAACAACATCCTCATAATAAACTTCAGAAAATAAACCTCTTCAATATTAAAAACATGAGAGCAGAAATAAAGAGAAGGGTTGGAAAAGAAAATTATTGAGGAGATCTCAAATCACAGAAGAAAAGAAAAATAGGGAAATGGAGAATCATCCTAAGAGGTTCAGGATCCAAACCCTGGAGAAGGGAGTCATCCACAAAGTATTTAAGAAAAATTCCCAGAACTGAGGCATATTGGTTTATAAAGTGAGCACACCCAAATACCCAGCAAAAGGGATCAAAACAGATCCATCCCAGATTGAAACTAAAAAGCTTCTTCTCAGCAAAACAAACAATCAATGAGGTGAGTAGAGAGCCTACATCTCAGGAGCAAATTTTTACCACTCGCACATCAGATAGAGCACTAATCTCTAGGGTATATAAAGAACTCAAAAAGCTAAACACCATGGGCTGGGGATGTGGCTCAAGTAGCGCGCTCGCCTGGCATGCGTGCGGCGGGGTTCGATCCTCAGCACCACATACAAACAAAGATGTTGTGTCCGCCGAGAACTGAAAAATAAATAAATAAATAAAATCTCTCTTAAAAAAAAAAAAAAAAAAAAGCTAAACACCAAAAAAAACAAATAGCCCAATCAATAAATGGGCCAAGGAACTGAACAGACACCTCAAAGAAGATGATATGCAATCAATCTACAAATATATGAAAAAATGTTGAACATTTCTAGCAATTAGAGAAATGCAAATCAAGTCAAAACTAAGATTTCATCTCACTCCATTCAGAATGGCAGCTATTAAGAACAAAACAATAGGGCTGGGGATGTGGCTCAAGCGGTAGCGCGCTCGCCTGGCATGCGTGCGGCCCGGGTTCAATCCTCAGCACCACATACCAACAAAGATGTTGTGTCCGCCGAGAACTAAAAAATAAATATTAAAAATTCTCTCTCTCTCTCTCTCTCTCTCTCTCTCTCTCTCTCTCTCCTTTCCTCTCCTCTCTCACTCTCTCTTTAAAAAAAAAAAAAAAGAACACAACAATAAGTGTTGTGGGGGAAAGAGCATACTCATACATTGTGGTGGGACTGCAAATTGGTGCAGCCAATATGAAAAGCAGTAAGGAGATAAAAAGCAGTAAGGAGATTCCTTGGAAAGCTGGGAATAGAACCACCATTTGACCCAACTATCCCACTCCTAGGTCTATACCCAAAGGACTTAAAAACAGCATACTACAGGGACACAGCCACATCAATGTTTTTAGCAGCACAATTCACAGTAGCTAAACTGGAACCGACCTAGATTCCCTTCAGTAGATGAATGGATAAAGAAAATGTGGCATATATACACAATGGAATATTACTCAGCAATAAAAGAGAATAAAATCATGGCATTTGCAGGTTAATGGATGGCCTTGGAGAAGATAATGCTAAGTGAAATTAGCCAATCCCAAAAAACTAAATGCTGAATGTTTTCTCTGATATAAGGAGGCTGATTCATAAAGGGGTTGGGAGGGGGATCATGGGAGGAATAAAGAAATTCTAGATAGGGCAGGGGGTGAGAGGGGAAGGGAGTGCGCATGGGGTTAGAAATGATAGTGGAATGAGGGAATATTGCTCAGTTGGTAGAGTGCTTGCCTTGCATGCATAAGGCCCTGGGTTCTAATCCCTAGCACCACAAAAAAACAAAAAAGTGGAATGAGATGGATATCATTACCCTAAGTAAATGTATGAAGACACGAATTGGGTGAATATACTTTATAGGGGCTGGGGTTGTAGCTCAATGTTTGAGCACTTGCCTCAGGTGCATGAAGCACTGGGTTCAATCCTCAGCACCACATTAAAAAATAAATAGGGGCTGGGGATGTGGCTCAAGTGGTGGTGTGCTCGCCTGGCATGCATGCGACCTGGGTTTGATCCTCAGCACCACATACAAAGATGTTGTGTCCACCGAAAACTAAAAAAATAAATATTAAAAAAATTTTTAAAAATAATAAATAGATAAAGATATTGTGTCCATCTACAACTAAAAAAATATGAAATGTGTGTGTATATATATATACACACACACACAACACACACATACTTTGTATACAACCAAAGATATAAAAAATTGTGCTCTGTATGTATAATATGAATTGTAATGCATTCTGCTGTCATATATAGCTAATTAGAATTTTTTTTTAAAGAGAGAGTGATAGAGGGAGAGAGAGAGAGAGAGAGAGAGAGAATTTTTCAATATTTATTTTTTAGTTATCGGCGACACAACATCGTTGTTTGTATGTGGTGCTGAGGATCGAACCCGGGCCGCACGCATGCCAGGCGAGCGCGCTACCGCTTGAGCCACATCCCCAGCCCGCTAATTAGAATTTTTAAAAATAAAAGAATGGGGGCTGGGGATGTGGCTCAAGCGGTAGCGCGCTCGCCTGGCATGCGTGCCGCCCGGGTTCGATCCTCAGCACCACATACAAACAAAGATGTTGTGTCGCCGATAACTAAAAAATAAATATTGAAAAATTCTCTCTCTCTCTCTCTCTCTCCCTCTCTCACTCTCTGTTTAAAAAAATAAAATAAAATAAAAGAATGACCTAAGCTGAGAAGCCTCTGTATAAGTCCACCCACCAAAAAAAATAAAATAAAATAAATCCATCCCAAGGCACACTATCATGAAATTTAGTAGTCTCAGATCAAAGACCATCCTGTGAGCATCCATAGGGAGGACAAATCATATAAAAAGCTTCAGACTTCAACACCTCCAAAACCACAACTCAACCTAGAATATAAACTCAGACCTGGTCTCTTTGTTTCTGTTCACTCAAGAATCCGAAGTGGCGTGATGCACAACTGTAACCCCAGAGACTTAGGAGGCTGAGGCAGGAGATTTTTGAGTTCAAACCCAGCCTCAGCAAAAGTGAGGCACTAAGCAACTCAGTGAGACTCTGTCTCTAAATAAAATGCAAAAAAGGGCTGGGGATGTGGCTCAGTGGTCGAGTGCCCCTTCAATCCCCGGTACCAAAAAGTAAAAAGGGCTAGGAATGTTCAGTGGTAAAGCACCCCTGGGTTCACCTGGGTTCATTCTAGGGTGCCACCAAAAAAAAAAAAAGAAAGAAAAGAAAAAAAAAATTATTGGTTGCAAAAGAACAGAAAAATGTTTTTTCCAAATTCTGAGGAAATTTTTCTGCCAGCCTATAACTAGACCCATGCAAAATATCATTCAAGTATAGGGGCAGAAGTAAAGACATCTTTGGACATGCAAGATCTCAAAACGGGGCTGGGGATGTGGCTCAAGCTCTAGCATGCTCGCCTGGCATGCGTGCGGCCCGGGTTCGATCCTCAGCACCACATACAAACAAAGATGTTGTGTCCACCGAAAACTAAAAAATACATAATAAAAAATTCTCTCTCTCTCTCTCCAAAAAAAAAAAAAAAAAGGATCTCAAAACAGTTTACCCTCTGTATACCTTTCTCAGGAAGCTATGAGTGAGCCTAATGAGGGCACATGCCTGTAGTGTCAGCAACTTAGCAAGATGCTGTCTCAAAAAGGGCTGAGGGGCTGGGGATGTGGCTCAAGCGGTAGTGCGCTCGCCTGGTGTGCGTGCAGCCCGGGTTCGATCCTCAGCACCACATACAAAGATGTTGTGTCCGCCGATAACTGAAAAATAAATATTGAAATTCTCTCTCTCTCCTCTCTCAAAAAAAAAAAAAAAATTTCAAAAAGGGCTGAGGACATAGCTCAGTGGTAGAGCACCCTAGGTTCAATCCTCAGTACCACACACAAAAAAAGTTGCTCTGAAAATACAGAAAGCTTCCAGAAACAAATGCATAGTTTTATGGGCAGATGCTTTAGAGGTCAAGAATGAGAGCTAGGTGTCTGAACAAGAACTAGAGAAAACAGGCTCTACCAATGCCCATGTCCCAGTATACAGAGAATGCCAGACACCAACAATCATAGAACTCTCCCCTCTGCCTGGATCATTGCAACAAGTGTCTCCCTTGTGGCCTTCAAATCCAAAATCACCCACCCCCAAGATCCATCTAAAGTATGTATCTCAGAGTGAACTGCCCTCCTACAGGCTGGAGACCATGCTGCCCACTGGCGATCTCCAGATGGTACCCTGCCTCCCTGCAGGCCTCTTTCCACACTGCCCCTGGCCTCCCAACTGCCTCTGGCCACACCAGCTTCTCACCTTGACACCTTTGCACTTGCAGTCCCCTCCATCCAGTATGCCCTTCTGCTGAGCCCCCCGGTATACTGCACAACTGTCTCAGGTGTCATTGTCATTTGCCATCAGTAAGCCTTCTCTGGGCCTCACTGTGCCCTCATAACACCTTGAGCCTATTTTTGTCATTGCACTTAAGTCAGAGTTACCTATTCCTAGGTCTGTCTTCCCAACAGTGAGCTCCCAAACTGAGAGAGCAAGAGCTGGGCCCTATGGATCTTTGAATCCCCAGACCTAGCAAAGCCCCCGGCACCTTGTAAACTGGGGTGGTGTTGCTGAATACAGGTTGAACAAAACGTCTTGCCTCTGAGAGGGAACATCAGGCATTAGCGATGCCTACTCTCTTCATTCAAATTATTTTTACCTCATAAGTTATTTTGGAATGTTTGAAATCTTATTTTTATAAAGAAAAAATTTAGACATTTTTATAATAAAAATCCATTATTGACCAGACGTGGTGGCACACGCCCGTAATCCTAGCAACTCAGGAGACTGAGGCAGGAGGCTTGCAAGTCCAAAGCCAGACTCAGCAACAGGCGCTAAGCAACTCAGTGAGGCCCTATCTCTAAATAAAATACAAAAAAACAGGGCTGAGGATGTGGCTCAGTGACCTTCAATTCAATCCTTAGTACCCAAAAGTAAAATAAAACATAAGTACTAGGAATGTGACTCAGTGGTTAAGTGCCCCTGAGTTCAATCCCTGGTACAAAAAAAAAAAAAAAAATCTATTAGTAGAGCTGGCTTAGTGGTATAGCACTTGTAGTATGCACAAGACCCTGGGTTGAATGTCCCAGTACTAAAAAGAAAAAAAAAAAAAAAAGATTTTTTCCCATTCATCTTATACCTCCACCAACTTCTAGAAATTGAGGCAACCTAGAAAGAAAAATAGTAAACTATAGCCAGATATAGTAGCACCCACCTGTAATCCCAGCTACTTGGGAGGCTGAGGCAGGCGGATGGACAATTTGAAGTAAGCCTGGTCAATTTCCTGACAACCTGTCTTGAAAAAAAAAAAGTTATTAAACCACTCCCCGCCATTGCCATTTGCTCAAGTAACAGTCCTGCTGTGTCTTATTTTCCAGACTGAGTCAGGTGGCTCCCTCTGCCGGCTTTCAAGGCTAGGAAGGCCAGTGTTCCCCTTTCCATCTCCTGGTGGGAAGTGTCAAGGGAGAGGCTTTTGGAAATGACTGATTCAATAGTGTCTGCCCTGAATGGCAAGAGCATTTAATGCTCGTTAACTAGAAGTCCTGTCTCACTAGAAACAAGGTTCTATCTCTTCAGTTCCTAAGACACTGAGCTCTATTTATGTCTTCTTTTGAGATTCATGCCCCCAACTACAAATCTCCAGGGATGTGCCATTCAGAACTCCTTTGATTCAAGTACTGGGAACCCACCACCATTAGCCTGAATAAAAAAAGGGATTATAGGCTCCCACAGCCAGACCCTGGGTTGAATTTCCCAGTACTGCCAAAAAAAAAAAAAAAAATGATTATTTATTTTCATCTTACACCTCCACCAAATTCCAGAAATTGAGGCAACCAAAAAAAATAAATAAATAAATAAATAAACTATAGCCAGATATAGTAGCATCAGCCCCTCCTAAAAGGGTGGTTGTAACCCTGCTGTAATGAGACTAGGAGGAATCACAGACCACACCCAGTGCAACAGAGAATTCAGACCAGCTTGAGCCCTGTGTACCAGGCATTTCCCATATTTCACCTAAATTAACCTCCCAAAGACCCACAGGTGGTAAATGCTGTTGTCCTCATGTAACTGACAGGAGAGACAAGGCCAGGGCAGTGCCTGGGTGTGAGCCGAGGCTTTTCAGTTCTGGGCCCTTTGATACAGGGTGATTCAGACTGTAGAAGTAAGTATGAGCCAGACACGATGATCCCAGCCACTCAGAGGCTGAGGCAGAAGAGTCGCAAATTCCATCCAGCCTCACAATTTTGTAAGACCCTACCTCAAAATAACAAGTAAAGGGCTGGGGACGTGGCTCAGTGATAGAGTGCTTCCCTAGCAATGCACTAGGCCCTGGGTTTAACTCCAGAACCACAAAAGATAAAATCATAAATAACTAGAAGTTTGTTTTTGAGACACAGTCTCACTGTGCAGCTCACATTGGTCTCAAATGCACAAGCTTGAGCAATCCTCCTCCCTTAGCCTCCTGAGTAGCTGCGACTGCAGGTGCTCACTACTTCACCCAGCAGCAGAAGTTGGTGACATATAGGGCACTGACACTATTGATATGTTTGGCTTACTGGTGTCTCCACATGCACACAGCCCTTCAGTGCAGGAATGTACCCAGGTGCCTGGGCGGGCAGGCAAGAGGAGCAGTTGTCACTGAAGGACCCCAGCCCCATAACCTAAGGCCCGATTATGAAAAGTAGAAAGTATGCAGTAAACAGGTGAGCTCACCACATAACCTGTTAGAAAGGGCACCCTGCCCACATCACAGGACATGCTTGAGCAAACTGGGATCATAAGCGGGAACAGGGAGGAAACAAAATGTAAACCTGTGAGATTTATGAGTTTTTCGGGAACCTATAGTGAAAAACAAGTTTATCATAGTGAAAAACAAGTTTATCATAGTGAAAAACAAGTTTACCCTTTAAGTGACTTGTACGCTGGATTCAAAGGGACCAATGAGACACCTGTTATTGTGCTAGGCGGGAAACAACTCCTTTTCCCCTATAAAAGATCTGTACCCCAAAGCCCGGTGTGCCAGTTCACCAAAGCTTCGGCTGAGGTTTTGCTGTGCACCCGCAGGCGCCTGTGTATTAATAAACTTGCCTCTTGCTTTTGCAGCCAGTGTGACGCTAGTTCTTTTGGACAGGGGATTTGGGGGCCTGAGGGTCTTTCAGTCACCAGCTATGCCCTCATATGATCCAGTGAGTTGTTTTTCATACAACTTGGTCCCAAAATCCAGTTGACCAGCCCACCTGGTGCTTGGAGAAGAACATACACCAGTACCAGCTCACACTTGCAAAGAGGCCTCCTGTAGGCCCCAGTGAGACACCTCCCTAAGGGGCTTTCCCCCTTGTTTCAAGTTTCCCTGAGCCACTGTCTTTGGAGCCCAGCCAGAACTGTAGTCCCCCCATATAGCTGTGCTGCAGTTGGCTGCATCATCAAAATAGGTCTGTATGGAGGCTGGAAAAATAAGGATTCCGTTCCAGTTTTTGTTGTGGGTCCATCCAAGAGTCTCAGATGACAGCAAAAATACCACTGGGTTGGAGGATTAGGCCATAGAACATCCTTAAAGAAATCCAGCTCCATGCCAGGCATGATGGCGCCTGTAATCCTAGTGACTATAGAAGCTGAGACGGGAGGATCACAAGTTCAAGGCCAGTCTCAGCAATTTAGCAAGACCCTTTGACAAAATAAAAAAGACTGGATGTGACTCAGTGACTCAGCATCTCTGGGTTCAATCCCTAATGCTAAATAAATAATAAATTAAAATTAAATAAATAATTAAAATTTTTAAATATATATCCAGCCCCCTTTTCTCAGTCTGCCTTTCAGAGCCTTGTTCAGTTTCCCAAGTCAGCTTTCCAAGCAGCAGGAGAGCAGACCGTATTTTACCCCATTCCACAGCCATGGGGATGCATTTGACAGCCAGGGCTTCTGCAATCCATCACCCACTAGCTCTCCTCAGGTTTCACCTACAGATTATTCCCCACCTGTGTGTTAGGCTTGGAAGTCCAGAAGGCCCTGTTCCCAGCCGAGCAAGCACTTGTTCACTGGGCCACAGGAGGCCCGAGCGTCTGTGTCTGAACCCACCACTGCACTCTTCTCTGAAAACTGCTCTCCCAGACAGTGACTGTGTTGCCAAACAAAGGGACAGAGCTGTGGATCTGCAAGTGTTCATGTTGTTTAGGCTGACTAACGGTGAGTGGACAAGACTTAAAACTGCTAGTCTAAACATTTCTTTGTTTTTTGTTTTTGTTTGGTATTGGGGATTGAATCCAGGGGCACTTACCATTGAGCCACATCCCCAAATCTTTTCTTTTTTTTTTTTTAGAGACAGGGTCTCACTGAGTTGCTCAGGGCCTCACTAAATTGCTGAGGCTGGCTCTGAACTCTCAATCCTCCTGCCTCAGCCTCCCGAGCTTCTGGGGTTATAGATGTGCACCACAGTGCCTGGCTAATCTAAACATTTCTAGTTCAAGTTGACCATCCCTCCGACCAACCCTTGGAGAAGGTCACAGTACATTGAGACAGTGTCATTATCTTTTTGTGTATTCTCTGCTTGTTTATTGCACTGACATCCCACTACTGCCCACACAGTGCCCAAGAGGGTCCTGGATCCCTGCCTGGAGTGCATTTGGCAAATCACCACAACATGGGACAACAGCCCACCTATGAAAGGTGTCAAGGGGGCCACAGTGGAAAGGCAGTACTTTCCCTGAGCCTCCAGAAAGGTGGCTTGTGGCTACACCTTGACCACCCACTCATGGAGGGGATCTAAGCAAAGGAGAAAAAGGTGGGCAGAGATTGGAGTGACCAGCTCTTAGGAGAGTGGTGATGGCAGATGAGTGGGGAGATGTGGGAACAGTCCAGGCAGTAGGTAGGTGCTAGAATTATCATTCCCCCACCCATATTGGGGGTTGACCAAGGGCGCTCTACCACTGATAGACCCAACCTGATCTTTTCTTAAAATTGGAAGCCATCTCACCATAAAGCCATGAAAAGATAATTTCGGCTTTACTATAAATTACTGCAAATTCTGAACCTGCTTGGAATGCCTGCCCGTGCCTTGAACTCACCCATGCCTGGCTCTCTGATCAGATAGCAGCCCTCTCTGAAACTTTAGTGACGCCTCACAAATCTTGGCCTTCCCTGGCCAGATACCGACCCTCTCTGAGGCTCTAATGACCTTCAAAAATTCTGATGTCGGAGCCTGCAAAAATGTAAACTACCATTAGTGTCATGCTCGTCGGAGTTTTGTTATCTGTAACCCCCCTTTGTGTAACTTCCTGGGCTATAAAGCTGTGCTGCAGGAAAGCTGCGGCTGCTGTCTTGTTCCCGAGGTTTTGGGTGGGAGAGGCAGCCCGGCCTGTCGAAATAATAAGCTTGCTTTAATTTGATTTTAATTGGAGTCAGTGGCCTTTTCTTGCGTCCTGGACTAACACCACTGCGCTATAACTCTAGACCTTTTATTTTGTATTTTGACATAGGGTCTTGATGAGCTACTGAGGCTGGCCTTGAACTTTTGATCCTCCTCCCTCAGCCTCCAGAGCTGCTGGTTTACAGGTGTGTACCACCACACCCAGCACATTATTATTCTTACAATTCTTTTTTTTTTTTTTTTTTTTTTTTTTTTTTTTTTTTAGTGAGTGAGAAGTGAGAGAGAGAATTTTTTAATATTTATTTTTTAGTTTTCAGCGGACATAACATCTTTTGTTTGTATGTGGTGCTGAGGATCGAACCCGGGCTGCACGAATGCCAGGCGAGGGCGCTACGGCTTGAGCCACATCCCCAGCTCAACACATTATTATTATTATGATTTATATACAGACAGCTTTACTACAATTGAGATCCTCAGTGTCCACAGAGGCCTGTATGTTTAAAGGCTAGTCCCTAGCTAAGTGCTATTGGGAGGGGGTAGAGATTTTGAGAGGCAGGGCCTAGTGGGAGGGCTGCTGGTCACTGGGGACATGCCCTGGGAGAGTATAGTAAGGCCCTAGCTTTCCCTTTTTCTCTTTTGACTTCTAGCCATGAGGTGAAAGTTTGCCTCACCATGAAATGCTGCATGGAGTACTGCCTTGCCACAGGCCCAACCCACCATACACAGAAACCCCTGAAACTGTGAGCCAAATAAACCATTTGTTCTCTTTACAAGTTGCTAATTTGTCCCAGTAATGGGAAGCTAACAATATTCTTTTGTATGCATAGAATATCCACTACTGAGCTACCCCCAGCCCTAAACAGTAATGTTGAATGTTTACTGAAATGGAGATTGGGTTGATTTCATTTCTAAATGAAATAGTTGTTGACAACTATTGGATTTGGATTCAGAGGCAGCATGCTGCTTGCTATTTAGTGCTGCTCAGAATACTACACTGCAAAGTAGCTTGGGAAGTGTTAGATTGGCTCTTGCTACGTGTCCCTAGCCTCCTGAAGGGTGGATGTAGTATTTCGATTTGCCACATCATATTAACTGGGACACAGTCAGTTCAGTGAAATGCTCACATCATGCATAACTACTCTGACTTCAGAGAAGGAACAAGGGGCTTGCAATGTGTACAAGTTCCCAGTAACTTATTCTTGCTCAGGTCAACTTATGGCACTTCTACTCAGCCAATCTGTCCTCAGGTGAAAGAATTTGGAGTCCCATTAAGACAAAGATGAAACCTTAGCCAACCGTCCTATCCCTACCCGCATTTTATAGATGAGGAAACCAAGGCTTCCAGAGAAGCCCCAAAGTCAGTAGAGGAAAAAGCAGGGACAAAAAAGCAAACCCCACCACCTCCCCCAAGGTGGCAGGAAGGCAACAGAAGGGACAGCTGTCCTGGATCTTCAAGGAGGGATGGTTTCCAAGCAAGAGGTATGAGCCAGCAGGAGACTGGGCAGGGGAACCCTTTATTGGAGGGTGAGGAGGTGAGGGCAGAGGCTCAGGGAACTAATCGTGGAAGACCCACCAGGGCCAACCTGGAGGATTGTCAGATTCATGACAAGGCAGCCAGACCAAGGTGCCCACCATCTGGTCCACTGGCCACAAGGCAGATTCCGGACAGCCAAGGTGACCCTTGCCTCATGTAAACAGAAAAGAACTATCAGCTGGGCTAGCCAGGGTCATCAGACCTGCTCACACTCTGCAGTTTCACTTGCTGACCACTCCCACCACTACCCCTGGGTTATCTGAGGATAAACACCACTGCCCCTGCCTGCGCACACCCCCCTCCCCCAGACACTTGTCAGGGCAGCTGGACCTGTTCTTCCACTGGCTGACATGGAGACTGTCCTGGGGTGGGTCTCAGCACAGAGGCCTCTGCCCTGTAGTTGGCCAAGACAACAAAGGGAGTCCCACACAAGCAGAGCCAGCTGATGAGTGGCCACCACCATTCTGAGGTCCCAAGAGATGAGTGGCCACCACCGTTCTGAGGTCCTAAGAGATCTAGGGAGGCCAGGAGAGGTGGGAGTTGAGGAAGGTGCCTAGCTCTCTCCAGCTTAAGACTGCTTGATGTAAATTCTACATTTTTTTTTACCCTCCAGGCTTTCTTCTTTCAAAAAAACTGCTTCTAGGCAGAAGGACTGCTGGAGACCAGCCTGGGCAACATCTCAAATAAATAATTAAAATTAAAAATAGGAGGTTTGGGGAATAGCTCAGAAGTAGTATACTTGCCTCCAAGCTCAAGGTCCTGGGTTAATTCCCAGCACAAAAAGCAAACAAGCTTAGCTGGGCACACACCTGTACTCCCAGCCACTCCGCTTGCCTCGGGAGGCTGAGGCAGGAGGATCACGAGTTCAAAGCCAGGCTCAGCAACTTCGTGAGGCCCTAAGAAACTCTGCGAGACCCTATCTCTAAATATTTTAAAAGGTCTGGGGATGCGGCCAAGTGGTTAAGTGCCCCTAGGGTCAATACCTGGTACCAAAATAAATACATAAATAGAAGCCGGGGTCAGACCTGTAATCTCAGAACTCAGGAGGCCAAGGCAGAGGATCCCAAATTCAAGGCCAGCCTCAGCAACTTGTGGAGACCAGGTCTCCAAAAGTAAAAAGAGCTGGAACGTGTCTGTGGTAGAGCATCCCGGTTCAATCCCCAGGACCCCAAACCAAATAACAGAAAGTCGTTTTCTTCTCTTACAAGTGCAGACAGCTACCCAGGGGAATTCTGGAAGATCTGAGGTGAATTCTCAGACGGCAGCCGCCTGACGGCCCAGTCCTGCCGTTGGAGGGGGAGGAAGTTCGCAGTCGGAAGCCACAAACCCCCCGTTAACGGACCTGCGCGGAAGGGTTCCGCCGCGGCGGGCGGGCGGGGCGCGCTCCTTCCGCTGGCGGCGACAGCCGTGGGCGAGCGCAGGGAGGGGAGGGTCCACGGACCGGCGGGAGGAGGGCACCTCCATTCCGCGCGCCCCGGGGTGGGAGCGCCGAGGAGCTGCTCTGAGCGGTGGGCGCGGGCCGTCAGAGCCCAGGGTGTGGCCCCGCCGGGCTGGCGCCGTCCATTTCTTTTACACACTGTTTTTGTGCCGGGGACTGGGGACGAAACCCGGCATCAGACCTGCCAAGCAGGCGGCTACCACTGAGCTCCAGCCGCCCCTGTATTCCTCATAAATGGCCGAGTCACCTGGGCCTCTCCGCGGGAGGGAGGGCAGGGCCGGCATGGCTTCCTAGGTCAGGCGTGGAGATGGGCACAGAGTGGGCTGGAGCTGTGGTTATGGGGAACATGGGGCTCAAGCTGATGAAGGCAGGTGACCAGTTTAATGACCCCAGTGTTGGGTAAACAAATCTGTGGAGCATCCAGGTGGATGGGCTTCAGTCAACAGGCTGCTGGGAGTGAGGGCAGGATGCTTAGGAACGGAAGGGAACCGGGCCGGCTTGGTCGGGCAGGATGATGTTGTAGAGTCAAAGAGCCCAGGAACTGGGAGGGCAAGAGACCTGTGAGAGGTGGCAGGACCCTCCTCCCGTGGCCCTCTCAACCCCTTGGCTTCTGGTGGAAGCCCATCTGTGTTGGGGCCTGCCTTCAGTCAGACAGCAGAGCAGGCACAAGCCCCTGGCCTGGGCAAACCATGAAACTGGACAAGGACATTCAATGGGAGTTCCCAGGCAAGGAGCATGTGGGTAGATACCCCAGCAGAGAGAAGGGAGAGGTGGGATGAGCTGGGTGGCAGCCCCCTGTGGTCTGCACACCTGAAGAGGGACCTCTGTTGTGTGTCCCAGTGATACTGCCGGTTATGGGTAAGGAATCCTGGTTTCCCACCTGTTGAAGTTTGAACATTAGAGAAGCACAGGGAGGCAAGCTTATAAAGCAGGGTTTGTTTAAAAAGGAGTCACAGAGACTCCCGCAAAGGAGAAGGGGCCATAGCTGGTATCCCAAGAAGCGAGGTTTTCTGCCCTTTTTCTATGTCCCAGGCTTCCTTTGTTCTCCTGCCCTCTTCCCCTTCTCTTTCTCCCTCCAGTGACTAGGCCCAGGAATGTTCGCTGGGAGGGCCAAGGTGGGAAACCCGTGGGCTGAAGGGGGAAGGGCAGGATGTGCTGTGCAGCCCAGGACACCTGAACAACCTTAGAGCTCCCTGTAGAGAGGGGCAATTCCTGGGACAGGTTACCTTGGCAACAGGTTGGAGCAGGGGCAGGTTCTTTTTTTTTTTTTTTTTTTTTTTTTAAGAGTGAGAGACAGAGAGAATTTTTTTTTTAATCTTTATTTTTTAGTTTTCGGCGGGCACAACAACATCTTTGTTTGTATGTGGTGCTGAGAATGGAACCCGGGCAGCACGCATGCCAGGCGAGCGAGCTACCACTTGAGCCACATCCCCAGCCCTGGGGCAGGTTCTTGATGAGGGTGGAGGAAGGACTCTGAGGGAATTCACATTTCAATCCCTCTGGGGACTGTCTCCAACTTCTGGGACTCACTCACAATTGGCCTCCTTGATCCGACCTGACTCCATTTACCTGTCTATACTGACTGCCTTTCTAATTCTGGCTTTACCAGGAGCCTGGGACTTTCTACAACAGGAGATGGGCAGTTGAGAAAGGAATGTGGAACAGACTCAGTTCAGCAAGAGTCAGCAGAAGATTGCCATAGTACAGGGCCTCAGGGCCTAAGATGGCAGGTGAACCCCTGAGCATGAAGAGAAAGAGCATTTCCAAGGAAAATTCTACCTGTCTTGGCAGCCATCAGACTATGGGGGCTGAGGGTGAGGGGTGAGCCAAGGATGACTCAGAAGGTTTAGAGGGTCAAGGGTAAATGGCAGTACTCTGGAACAGTTTAGTGGTTGCCATCAGTTTACTTCAGGTATAGGTCACCTTCTCCCATTCTGTTAGGAGAACCTCAGTGCCTCTAACCTCTGAGTACTCGCTGCACGCCAGGTGCTGAGGGCTTCCCTGGGATGAGCTTATGACCTCTCTCCACATGCCTGCCATCAGCACAGACAGGCTGAGCAGTTTGTTCAAAGCTGCATAGTCACAAGTTGACTCCAGACCTTGTTTCCCCCACACCCCCATGGTTCCTTTTGAAATCAGGGCCTTGCACATGGGAGGCACACTTCTTTCTGCTCTTCTTCTTTTTTTTTTTTTTTTTTTAAAGAGAGAGGGAGAGAGAGAATTTTAATATTTAATTTTTAGTTATCGGCGGACACAACATCTTTGTTTTTGTATGTGGTGCTGAGGATCGAACCCGGGCCGCACGCATGCCAGGCGAGTGCGCTACCGCTTGAGCCACATCCCCAGCCCCTCACTGCTCTTCTTATTATATGGGGTAATTACAACTCGATTCTAAACATTTCTCCAAAGCTTTTGATAAACATCAACTTTTTTTTTTCTTACAGTGCCAGAGGTGGAACTCAAGGACTTGTGCATGCTAGGCAAGTCTCTACCAGTGTTCTACATTCCCAGCTCTCATCCTGAATTTTTTTTTTTTTTTTTTTTTTTTTTTGGTGTGTGTGTGTGTGGTGCTGGGGATTGAACCCATGGCCTTGTGCATGTGAAGCAAGCACTCTGCCAACTGAGCTATATCCCCAGTCCCCTGAATTTTTTTTCCCCCTCGTTTTCAGTACTGGAGATTGAACCCAGGGGCACTTTACCACTGAGCCACATCCCCAATCCTATTTATTTGTTTATCTGTGGTGCTGGGGATTGAACCCAGGGCCTTGTGCATGAAAGGCAAACACTCTACAACCCAGCTATATCCCCAGCCCTCCCAGTCCTTTTTATTTTTTAATTTTATTTATTTATTTACTTACTTAAAATACTTTTTAGTTGTCAATGTGAAGCCAGATTTAAAGATAGGTAGTCAGTGTAGATAGATGAATTGAGTCAAAAGAACTAGGAGGCCAATTTTAAGTTACTCTGGGAAGTTGGAGACTGTCCCCTGAGGGATCTTATGTAGAACCTGCCCCTGCTCCAACCTGTTGCCAGGGTAACCTGCCCCAGGAACTGCCCCTCCCTCCAGGGAGCTCTAGGGTTGTTAATGTGTCCTGGGCTGCACCACCTGCCCTTCCCCCTTCAGCCCACCTGGTTCCCACGTTGGCCCTCCCACCCAGCACTCCTGGGCCTAGTCACCACCTCCACCAGAAGGAGAAAGATAAAAGGGAAAAAGGCAGGAGAACAAAGGAATCCTAGGACATATAAAAAGGGCTTGGGATACCAGCTATGGCCCCTTCTCCCTTGCAGGAGAAGTCTATGTTACCCCTTTTTAAATAAACCCTGTTTCATATGCTTTCCTAGGTGTGCTTCTTTAATGTTCAAACTTCAACATGTGGGGAAGCAGAACTCCTCACCCTCACCCATAACCAGTGGTATCAAATGAACCTTTATTTTGTTTATATACAGTGCTGAGAACCAAACCCAGTGCCTCACACATGCTAGGCAAGTGCTCTACCACTGAGCCACAACCCCAGCTCAGTCCATTTTATTTTGAGACAGGGTCTTAAGTTGCTTAGGGCCTCCCTAAATTGCTGAAGCTGGCTTTGAACTTATGATCCTCCTACCCTAGCCTCCAAAGTCCCTGGGATTACAGGGATGTACCATCACAATGGGCTCCTAAGCATCAATTTTTAATTTTTATTGTACCAGGAATTGAGAGACACTTTGGTACCAGAGGTCATTAACCACATCTCTAGTCCTTTTTATTTATTTTAGAGTCTTACTACATGCTTAGGGTCTCCCTAAATTGCTGAGGCTGGCTTTGAACTTGTGATCCTCCTGCCTCAGCCTCCCAAGCCATTAGAATTACAGGTGTGTGCCACCACACCTGGTAACATCAATTTTTAGAAAACTGTTTTGTGAGGTACAGTTGACAAGCAATAAAATTCGTATGTTTAAAGCATAGTTTGATATGCCTTTTTTGTTGTTTGTTTCAGACAGGGTCTTGCTAAATTGCCTGGGGTGGCCTTGAACTTCCAATCCTACTGCTCAGCCTCCTGTAGCTGAGATTACATGTATGCATCACTACACCCAGCTGATTTTTTTTTTTTTTTAGTACCGGGGATTGAACTCAGGGGCACTTGACCACAGAGCCACATCCTCAGCCTTTTTTTATATTTTATTTGGAGACAGGGTCTTACTGAGTTGCTTAGCACCTTGCTTTTTGCTAAGGCTGGCTTTGAACTCATGATCCTCCTGCCTCAGCTTCCTGAGCCACTGGGATTATAGGCGTGCTCCACCATGCCCAGCTTCCAGGTGTTTTTTTGTTTGTTTGCTTGTTTTTGTAGTTTTAGATGGACAGAATGCCTTCATTTTATTTGTTTATATTATTATTATTTTTTTAGTTGTAGATGGATATAATACCTTTATTTGTTTTTATTTTTATCTGGTGCTTTGGATCCAACCCAATGCCTCACGCATGCTAGGCAAGTGCTCTGCCACTGAGCTATAGCCCCAGTCCTCCAGGTGTCTTTTGTTATTGATTACGAATATTAAATTTCATTGTGGTCAGAGAATATATTTTGTATGATTGAGTCCTTTTAAATTTATTCAGCCTTTAAAAAATATTTTTAGTTATAATGAATAGGCATTATATTTATGTATAGGCCTTTATTTATGTATTTTTATGTGGTGCTGAGAATCGAACCCAGTGCCTCACATGTGCTAGGCAAGTGCTCTACACTGAGCCCCTATTCAGACTTGTTTTATGGCCCAGAATATAGTCTATCTTGATAAATGTCCTATATGTAGCATAATTATTCAGAGAGAAAGATGATGATCGCATATATAAAATTCTAGAAAATGCATACTAGTCTAAGGTGCCCGCAGATCACTGGTTTCCTGAATTTCACTGTCTCTAAAATACAAAATAGAGCTGGGGATGTGGTTCAGTGGTTGAGTGCCCCTGGGTTCAATCCCCAGTACCAAAAAAAAAAAAAAAAAAATTTTAAAGACACCTGAAAAACCTCCAAATATTTGTAAACTACATAACACATTTATAAATAACTCTGAGTCAAAGTAGAAATCAAGGGCTGGGGATGTGGCTCAAGCGGTAGCGCGCTCGCCTGGCATGCGTGCGGCCCGGGTTCGATCCTCAGCACCACATACACACAAAGATGTTGTGTCTGCCAAGAACTAAAAAATACTATCTGCTGAATTTTTTTTTTTTTTTTTTGGTGGGGAGTGGCAGGGCTGGGGATTGAACCCAGGGCCTTGTATATGTGAGGCAATCACTCTACCAACTGAGCTATATCTCCAGCCCCCTAAAAAAAAAAAAAAAAAAAAAAAGAACTAAAAAATAAATATTAAAAATTCTCTCTCTCTCTCTCTCTCTCTCTCCCTCCTCTCTCACTCTCTTAAAAAAAATAAAAATAAAAAATAAATATTAAAAATTCTCTCTCTCTCTCACTCTCTCTCCTCTCTCACTCTCTCTTAAAAAAAAAGTGGAAATCAGTATTTTGAACTGAATGATGATGAAAATACAATGCATAATAATTTGTGGGGGCGGGGCTGGGGTTGTGGCTCAGTGGTAGCATGCTCGACTAGCATGCATGAGGCACTGGGTTTGATCCTCCTCAGCACCACATACATGTAAAATAAAGATATTGTTTCCACCTAAAACTAAGAAATAAAATAAATATTAAAAAAAAATTTTGTGTGAGGGGGCTGGGGTTGTGGCTCAGTGGTAGAGCACTCACCTAGCATGTGTGAAGCCCTGGGTTCAATCCTCAGCACCACATAAAGATAAATATATTGTGTCCATCTACAATTAAAATATATTTTTTAAAAAAATTTGTGTGAGGGCTGGGGATGTGGCTCAAGCGGTAGCGCGCTCGCCTGGCATGTGTGCGGCCCGGGTTCGATCCTCACACCACAAAGATGTTGTGTCCGCTGAAAACTAAAAAATAAATATTAAAAAATTCTCTCTCTCTCTCTCTCTCTCTCTCTCTCTCTCTCTCTCTCTTTAAAAAAAAAATCGTGTGAATCAGAACTGGATGTCTGTCCTGCTCAGGGTGACCCCAGAGTTGAGGACTTACCTCCCCTGAGCCTTGATGCTCTCATCTGTACAATGGACTAAAGCCACCTACTTCAGTCAGGAGGGTTAGCTGAGAGCTGCTACTCTACCTGGCCACCCTGGGGGTAGGTGAGGGCAGGTTCCAGCAAGGTTTGTTTACTTTAGCAAACATATACAACAGTTACTAGCAGTTACTGTGTGCCAGGCCCTGGTCTGGGCCACTTGCCAAAACAGAAGTAGTTCATTAAGACGCATAAACACGGGCTGGGGATGTGGCTCAAGCGGTAGCGCACTCGCCTGGCATGCGTGCGACCCGGGTTCAATCCTCAGCACCACATACCAACAAAGATGTTGTGTCCGCCGAGAACTAAAAAATAAATATTAAAAATTCTCTCTCTCTCTCTCTCTCTCTCTCTCTCTCTCCTCTCTCACTCTCTCTTAAAAAAAAAAAAAAAAAAAAAAAAAGACTCATAAACACTCTGTGAGGAAGACATTCCCATGCTTTTATAGATCCTGAACTGGAGGTACAGAGGGGGTAAGTGCCTTGCCCCAAGTCACACATGTAGACACGCAATGACTGAGCCAGGACTTGAATGCAGGCTACCAGGATAGAGTCTGTCCCTTGTGTTCCAGCTTAATGGAGGGACGCTGAAAGGTTTCAAATGGAGGGGGAGAATGGTGAGATTCCTGTACAGTAAAATCACTGGGGATGGGAGGGGAACAGACACAGACACTAACAGGACTGGGAGTCCTGTAGAGCTAGTACTTGCCTAGGGAGGGAGAAGCCTGAATTCAATCCCCAAAAATGAATGGTGCCTTGGGACACACCAAATATTTAGGAAGCTGAAGCTACAGAATGTGGTCGTGTATTAGAAATACACTATTCCTGGAGGAGGTGGCTAAACAGAAAAGTATGTGCAGGGATCCAGGCTGGAGGGTTCAAGGAACAGATGACCTGATTAGCCATCTGAGGGCAGGATACACAGCATGCTGAGAATCCCTTTTAACAGTGTTCTGACATGGTAAGAAGGAGAAAGTGTCCCTAAGGGAACATGTGAGCAGAAGGTACACTAGAAATTAATTAAATGAGGAACAGCCTGTGCACTGCCCTGTGGGGGTACATCATGGAGAGAGGGGCAGCTTAGACCTGGAGGGGATACAGGGTGACCTGAGGGCACACGGGTGGCAGCAGACATCAATCTGCAGAGCTGTGAAAGCCCCACAATGGAGCTCTTCTCCTGGGAATGATGGGAAGTCACTGAGAGTGTGCAGGGAGGAATGATGGGGTCAGAGCTGTGTGTTTTTTCAGTGGTGCTGGTGAGGAGACCCAGGTAGGCAAGCACTCTACCAGGAGCCACCCTTTTATGGGTTGGGACAGAACAGACCTGATGCAGCAAGCAGTTAGGAGGTCTTGCATGTGAGTGATGGCTGTGTGAGTGAGGGAGGCACATGGAAAAAGTTGGGGGATGAAGATGGAGAGCAGAGGATAATTCAAGGTGTATTTAGGCACTAATTTTGAAAAATATAAAATTAGCCAGGCGCAGTGTTGCACATCTATAATCTCACACTCGGGAGGCTGAGACGGAAGGATCGTGGATTCAAAGCCAGCCTCAGCAAAAGTGAGATGCTAAGCAACTCAGTGGTTAACTGCCCCTGAGTTCAGTCCCTGGTACCCCCCTCCAAAAAAAAAAAAAAAACAACCTATAATAGAAGGAAGATCAGTAGAGGAAGAGGAATAGGGGGAGGCAGGCAGGAGGGGAGAGAAAGAGAAAGTACTGGAAACTGAAGTGGAGCAAACTATAATCCATGCATGTATGATTATGTCAAAATGAAACCAATATAATGTTTACCTTATAATGCACTAATTAAACATAAAAAAAAAAAAGCCAGGCATGGTAACAGATGCCTGTAATCCCAGTGGCTCAGGAGGTTGAGGCAGAAGGATCACAAGTCCAAAGCCAGCAACAGCAATTTAGTGAGACCCTACCTCAAAATAAAAAAGGGGCTGTGGATGTGGCTTAGTGGTCAAGCAGCCCCAGGTTCAATTCCTGGTATCAAAAAGAAATACAAAAAGCTGTATTTAGGAGGCAGACAAAGCAGGACTTGGTGGGTCAGACCCAGTGCAGAAGGAAGCTGGGGTTCTGGAATATGGTGGGGTGGTCACTGAAGGATATGCAGAATAAGTCCAAGGACATTTCCCCTATCTGTGTCAGTTCTCCACCCGCCTTGTTTGGGATAAAATTGAAGCTTTTGTTATTTAAAAGCCCAGGCCTCAGCCAGAGGGAAGGAACACAAAAGGAACTCACACCTGATAGGCACCCAACCCCTCACCCTAAGGGGCCAGCTGACTCCAATACAATAAGCCCCAGGAAATCCCCTATCCACACTCTCCGCCCACACTAATGGATCAGCAGACTCCAATACAATGAACCCCAGGAACTACCCTCCTGTCCCACCCTATAAATGAAGCCTATGAAACCCTTGCTTTGGCCCACCACCATTTTCCGCCCCAGAAATGAGCCACATCAGTTATTTGGCCCGATCGACTCCTCAGCTGAATAAAGAAGAGCTTGCTGATCCAAGGTCTGCTTCCTGCCTCCCTCATTGTGCTTACCTGGCTCTAGAGTCCTAGGGGAATTGGTTAGGTAGGGAACTTTTTTTTTTTTTTTAATTGTTGGTTGTTCAAAACATTACATAGTTCTTAATATACCATATTTCACAGATTGATTCAAGTGGGTTATGAACTCCCATTTTTACCCCGTATACAGATTGCTGTGTCACATCAGTTACATTTCCATTGATTTACAAATTGCCTTTCTAGTGACTTTAGGTAGGGAACTTTAAGCCTGGTATGGAGCCAGCTTCTTGGCCTGGGCGTCTGTGAGTTATATGCACACAGATAATGTTAGAAAGTGAGAGTGCTGGGGGCTGGGGTTGTGGCTCAGTGGTAGAGCACTTGCCTCGCATGTGAGGCCCTGGGTTCGATCCTCAGCATCACATAAAAAATAAATTAAAATAAGTAAGTAAAGGTATTGTGTCCATCTACAACTAAAAATTTGTATTAAAAAAAAAAAAAAGTGCTGGAGAGGATCTTCTGGTGGCCTAGAACTCCCCTCCAGGGGCTCCAGCCACAGGCCAGGGAGAGAAATTCCAATCCAGGGAGCAGAGAGAAAGAGCAGCCTTGGGCAGGGAGGAAACCACAGACCTTGATGGAGGAAAACAGGCAGAGCTCTCAAGGAAGGGAGTGCTGGGGAACAGTGTAATGTTAACCAGAAGGGTAACCCCCCAAAATGTCCAGTTACTGAAAGCTCATGAAAGAGAATACAAAAAGAAAATGGAGGGAGACCTCAAGGACCAGTGGATGCTTTACTCTGCACTGGAGGGGAACATTTTCAAGGGGGAAATTGTGGCGGGCTACCATGAGGGTCTGGATTAGAGCCAGATCATAAGGAGGAGTTAGAGGAGTTAGTTAGTTTGGGGGCAAGGCCAGGTCATGGGAGGAGTTTTGGTGGTGGGGTTAATTTAGAGCAGGGCAGGAGGGCAGGTAAGGAAACAACAAGGGAAGTTCCCTCCCTGGGCCTCCATATCCTTCAGTCTCTGCTGGGAGAGTTGAAGAACAGGATGATGAGTTGAAGAACAGGATGATGTGGATGGAGCCAGGGATATTAATGCTGGGCAGGAAACAGGGAGTGGCCTTGGGGTAACCTGGTAGAAAGGAAAGGTAAAGGCCCTAGAAAGAGGGACAAAGAACTTCAAAGCCAGGACACTGGATGCCTCATCTAAAGAAATCTTAAATCTCTTGGGCAATGGTGGAAGCTGGGGTAAAAAAGGAAGGAAGCCACCACATCAGGAAAGAGGGAACAGGTTGAAAAGGCACAAGGTACTGCCTGCCAAGACCTTGCAGGCTGAAAATATCAACTACCCTTCTTCCTTCCCTGACCCCCTCCTCTTATTGCCCCCATCCCAGACTGCAAGGAAGACCTGGGTCTGCAGCATTCTCTCCTCTCTCTCTCACACACACACAGCATACACTTCACACACCTAACAACATCAAGTACCCTTGCTGTGCCACTACTTGTTTCTTCCATTGTCCCAATTCCCCCAACCTCAATTCTGAGGCTTGAACCCAGGGACACACTACACTGAGCTACATCTCCAGTCTTTTATATTTTTTGAGACAGGTCTTTTTTTTGCAGACTGGCCTGGAACTTGGCATTCTCCTGGGACTATGGCATGTACCACCCTTTTTAATGTAAATGCTCTCAGCACTGGCTCCTAAGGGGTCTCATGGTCCAGAACTCCTGGAATAGCAGGTTTCCCTGAAAAACCAGCCTCTACCTCAGAGCAAAGCCTGTCCAAGGGAAGGGACATGACCTTTGTCCTTGGAAAGACCCACAGAGCACTCCTAGGCACATTCCCACCCTGCTAAGTGGTTTATCTACAAATAATAGGAGAGATCTGCTGGGCCAGGTGTCCCTGACTCAGTCAGGCTAGGTGAGGACCCATAGCCATCCCTTAGCAGCCACCAATCAGCATGAGACAGGGAAATACCTGGGATGCCAGATGACCCTCCCAGTAGTTTATGGTGTTGGGAAACCATGTAGTTAAGTACAAACACCCCTCTTGGCTTAAATCAATCAGTTCAAATGAATCCCCCTCTTGTAGTAACCAATCACCCCTACCCAACTTGTTCCCGCCAGTGAATGTACTAATCACGTTTTAGTTTTTTGATTTTCCCGCAGTGTGTGATGATTTGCTAAGAGATGCTATGATGTATGTGGGGGTCCCTGCCTTCTCCAAAAAATGTAGAAAAGTGCTGCAAACCCTGGGCTTGGGCCTCTCAGCATCACCAATTGCTGTGTGCGCACGGAGGACCGAGCTAGCTCGCAATAAACACCTCTTTGCTGTTTACATCGATCTTGGTCTGGTGGTCTTTTGGGGGTCCCCAATTCGAGCATAACATCCCCAGAGACTTGGAAGTGGAAGGAGTGTTCCTTAGGTTTGTTTATATAGTGATAGTAGCTCTCAGATTGTTCCAGAAGGCCAGGCCCAGAGTCTAGGGAGGAGTGCCAATGGTGGGAAGAGCAAGACAAAAGATCACAGGACTGGGCAGGGACATTGCGCACTAAGACTCCTTTCCTTAAAGATGAAACCACAATGTTGACCTGGCAGGCCCAAGGGACCCACCTTCTCCATTGTTGTTACAGCCATCATCCCAACTGGTGAGAAACGCTTGAATTTCCTGCTTACAAACTAACTTTTGGGCCGGACATGGTGGCACGTGTTAGTTCTTGAGAGGCACTGGAGGCTGAGACAGGAGAATGGCAAGTTCAAAGCCAGCCTCAGTAATTAAGCAGGATCCTGTCTCAAATAAAAAGGACTGGGGATGTGGCTCCGTGGTTAAGTGCGCCTAGGTTCAATCTTCAGGAACAAAAACAAAAACTGGCTTTTGGAGCAAATTAACCACTCAACTATTAAGTATTTCCTATGGACACCCCAGGTGTTTGAAACAAAATGAGCTTTACAAAATCATGGTGGACCTCAGTAGGTGAGCATGAATTTATTCCAAAATCCCGGAAGCCCCAAGGGGCCCCATAAGTGGGAGGGGTGCTGTAGGAGCAGGTTCGGGGACTTGACCTCTTCTGGTGGGCCTAACGGCATTTCCTCACGGCCATTCGCCCAGGTGAGAGAGGCCTGCGACCGGACAGTGGTTTGTGTCTGCGAAGGCTAGGGCAGTGGAGACGGCTGCTCCGGTCCCCCTGGCCTCAGAACTGGTCGCCCCTTGCGCACACATGACCTCTTCCCCCGGGGGACGACCTTCTTGTCAGGGTGGACAGCAGGTCCATGTCCTGCCCGCCGTCCACGTGTCGGGGTCCCCCTCAGACATCCGTCACGAATCCAGTCTCCGCCCGGGCGCCAGGCGCAGGAACCCTGGGACCCCTAATCACTGTCTCCGCCACCTAACACGGCCTGGGCCCCACAATCGCTGCTCCAGGCCCCCAAACTGCCCCAAACCCCAAACACGCGGCCCCAGGCGGGTAGATGCTGCTGGGTCCCCAAGCCCTCCACTGGCGCCAGGCCACTGAGCCGGCCCCGCAGCCCCAGCCGCGGCGGTGGGGTCCCCCAAAGCTTAAACTATAGGCAGGAGCGCCTTGAAAATTACAACTTTTGCTTTTGCAGAGTCCACCACACAAGTACCGGGACCGCGCATACGCATGCGCAGAAGCGCGCGAGCGTGCTAGGCGAGGCGGGGCCGCGGGCTCGGAAGACTCCAGAGGCTCCGAGACTCTCCGAGAATTCCGGGCCGCGCAGGCGCGCTGGGGTCGGCGCGGGAGCGCGGGCGCGGCGGCAGTGACGAGGGGCGCGCGGCCGAGCCCCGCGCAGGGTCCGCGCGCGCCGAGCACAGGGGCGGACGGTGGCCAGGGCGCAGGCGCAGGCGCGCGGCCGTGGCGGCGGTTGGGGAGGGTTCTTCCGGAAGGTTCCGGAGCCTTCTGGAAAAGGCGCCGCGCGCTGGGCGGGCCCGCCGCTATATAAGGGCGGCGCGGGGGCGGCGCGCCAGTTGCTTCAGCGTCCTGGTGCTGCTACGTCGCGGAGCCCGTGCGGTTGTCCAGCCAAGGTGAGGCCCCGGGCGGGAGACGGAGGCGGGGAAGGGGGCTCCCGGGCCGGCGCGGAGTGGGGTGCGGGCCTGGCCCGCAGCGGGCCTTCGCGGGGCCCCGGGCGTTTCGTCCGCGCACCGCCGCGGCTGGGGCCGCCATGGCGGGGCGGGGGCATTTGTTGAACGGCGTGCGCGGGCCCGGCGCCCTTCGGCCGCAATGAGGTCATCCTTTGTCGGCCGTCCCCACGCCCGGGCCGGGCCGCGCTGTCCGCAGAAAACCATGGGCCCGGGCCGCGGTGCACCGGGGCTCAGCGCGCGCGTTCCTTGTAGATGCCGGAGGAGACACAGACACAAGACCAGCCCATGGAGGAGGAGGAGGTGGAGACCTTCGCCTTCCAGGCGGAGATTGCCCAGTTGATGTCGCTGATCATCAACACTTTCTACTCGAACAAAGAGATCTTCCTGCGGGAGCTGATTTCCAACTCGTCGGACGTAAGTGCCCCGGGTGCCGGGCGTGGTTGGGCGAGGGCCTCCCTGGGCGCTGCGCGTGACTCCTGAGTGTCTCTCCTCCAGGCCCTGGACAAAATCAGATACGAAAGCCTGACGGATCCCAGTAAGCTAGACTCCGGGAAGGAGCTGCATATTAACCTCATTCCAAACAAACAAGACCGAACCCTCACGATCGTGGATACTGGAATTGGAATGACCAAGGCCGACCTGATCAATAACCTTGGTACCATCGCCAAGTCTGGGACCAAAGCGTTCATGGAGGCTTTGCAGGCTGGCGCAGACATCTCCATGATTGGCCAGTTCGGTGTCGGTTTTTATTCTGCGTATTTGGTTGCCGAGAAAGTGACTGTGATCACCAAGCACAACGATGATGAGCAGTATGCCTGGGAGTCCTCGGCAGGGGGCTCCTTCACCGTCAGGACTGATACAGGTGGGCGCGGGGTAGAAAAGCTGCTTCCGTCAGTCACGTGGGGCAGAGTACTGCCAACACTGGACATCCAAAAATGCTGTGAAATGTGTAAAACTAAGTTCGTTTACCTAACATCTTGGGCAAGAGCTTAAAACTGCTCTTGGGAACCTTTGTAGTGGTTAGGAAACCTCACCTCAGGCTTGATCAGAAGGCTGTTAGGTGTGGCACAGCTAGATTGGTAATGTTCATTTGGCCATGGAAATATAAATTGGGGCTGGGGTTGTGGCTCAGTTGCTTGCCTAGCACGTGAGGCACTGGGTTCTATTCTCAGCACCACATAAGGAAAATAAAACTGTTGTGTTCTTTACTATAAAACTCTTTTTAAAAGTGTGAATTCAGGGACTGGGGTTGTAGCTCAGTGATAGAGGGCTTGGCTTGCCTAGCACGTGTGAGGCCCTGGGTTTGATCCTGAAAACCACATACAAAATTGAAAATAATGCTGTGCACTCTCACTTTCTTTTTCAGGAGAACCAATGGGTCGTGGGACAAAGGTCATCCTGCATTTGAAAGAAGACCAAACTGAGTACTTGGAGGAAAGAAGAATAAAGGAGATTGTGAAGAAACATTCCCAATTTATTGGCTATCCCATTACTCTTTTTGTAAGTGTCCATGGCAGTGCAAAGTAATCTATATGGAAATAAGAGACTGAATTCAGCCCTTAGTGCCTATATGTTTGAAGTACCCAAACTTTTGTAAAAAGTTTGCTGACCAGTCTGAAGCTAAGTCCCTAGGGCTGTTCAGGAGGTGCATCAGATATTGAGAGTAGCTTTGTAGCTGTTTAATGCCTCAGTTTGGCCAATGTAGACTTTTTAGTAGAGGCAAACCATGCTTTCAATCTATCCTTGAGTTCTGCAGTGCATAGGTGATGTGATTTCTGTCTCTGAAGGTGGAGAAGGAACGTGATAAAGAAGTCAGTGATGATGAGGCTGAAGAAAAAGAAGATAAAGAGGAGGAAAAAGAAAAAGAAGAAAAAGAGCCTGACGACAAACCTGAAATTGAAGATGTTGGTTCTGATGAAGAGGAAGAAGAAAAGAAGGATGGTGACAAGAAGAAGAAGAAGAAAATTAAGGAGAAGTACATCGATCATGAAGAACTCAACAAAACAAAGCCCATTTGGACCAGAAATCCTGATGATATCACCAACGAAGAGTACGGAGAGTTTTATAAGAGCTTGACCAATGATTGGGAAGATCACTTGGCAGTGAAGGTGAGTGGGTGACTTAGGGCATCAATGCCAGTGTGCCTCCAGGTTTTCCATTGGATTTTGAGGGTTGTCTTCACCCCCTCAGCTCCAAACACTGTTAAGTTTATTAAAGTGCAAGTGTGAATCTGTTGGGTAGCCCCTGTGGAAGTTGGCTGGCCTGGTCCTTTACATCCCACATAATTTTTTGTTACAGCATTTTTCAGTTGAAGGACAGTTGGAATTCAGAGCTCTTCTTTTTGTCCCAAGACGTGCTCCTTTTGACCTCTTTGAAAACAGAAAGAAAAAGAACAACATTAAGTTGTACGTACGCAGAGTATTCATCATGGATAACTGTGAGGAGCTAATCCCTGAATATCTGAGTAAGTAAGAAATGGAAGAATGATCACTGTCACTTGAGGGTTAGGGTGGCAGAGCACTAAATTGTCACATCACATGCAAAGGACCCTGTCCCTGTCTCTGTATTTAACACCAGTGTTGTCTATGAAATGAGTCCCTTGGGTCTTTCTATTTTCCAGATTTCATTAGAGGAGTGGTGGATTCTGAGGATCTGCCTCTAAACATTTCCCGTGAAATGCTGCAACAGAGCAAAATTTTGAAAGTCATTAGAAAGAATTTGGTCAAAAAATGCTTAGAACTCTTCACTGAACTGGCAGAAGATAAAGAGAACTACAAAAAATTCTATGAGCAGTTCTCTAAAAATATAAAGGTAAACACATTGGCTGCTTATTAGCAGTTTTCTAACTATAATTTTAAATTATTTTTAAAAATACAGAAAACTAAGATCAATACTTTTTTCAGCTTGGAATACACGAAGACTCTCAAAATCGAAAGAAGCTTTCAGAGCTGTTACGATACTACACCTCTGCTTCTGGGGATGAGATGGTTTCTCTCAAGGACTATTGCACCAGAATGAAGGAAAACCAGAAACACATCTACTACATCACAGGTAACAGTAAATGTTCTAATCCATTGCTTAGTTCTTGTGGCTTCATACCATAAGACCATGGGTTGATTCTTTAAGTGGCTCTATACGTTGGGTGTAATTTTATTGCTTTAGGCAGGATATTTAACATGAGGGACTGGGATTGTGGCTCAGCAGTAGAGTGCTCACCTTGCATGTATAAGACCACATAAAATAAATAAGTGAAATAAAGGGTAGAACCCAGATAATAATCAGTGTGGCTAGATCATGCTTGTTAATTATCTGAATTCTTTTAAAATCAAAATTGGTGAAGCCACTTTCTTAAAGGTCTAAAATGGTAATTTTACAATACCTCAGGTGAGACCAAGGACCAGGTAGCTAACTCTGCCTTTGTGGAGCGTCTTCGGAAGCATGGTTTGGAAGTGATCTACATGATTGAGCCCATCGATGAGTACTGTGTCCAACAGCTGAAGGAATTTGAGGGGAAGACTTTAGTGTCTGTCACCAAAGAGGGCTTGGAGCTTCCAGAAGATGAAGAAGAGAAGAAGAAACAGGAAGAGAAAAAGACAAAGTTTGAAAACCTCTGCAAGATCATGAAGGACATCTTGGAGAAAAAGGTTGAAAAGGTATGTGAGTACTCAAGTTTCTATCTCCCTTTGCTTAGTCATGCCAACCCCTGTGAGTTTTTTTAATTTGGCAAAAAACTTGAAAAATAGCCTGTATAATTTATGGCTCTTTTGCAAATAATTACCATTTTTGATCCATTCATTGGTTACTTGGATTTTATTCATTTTTCCCAAGGAAAGCTTAAGGAAGAGGTTAAAATAATTTTTCTAGGCCTACTTAACACTTCAGGCCTTGATTTACATACAGGTGGTTGTGTCAAACCGATTGGTGACCTCTCCATGCTGTATCGTCACAAGCACATACGGCTGGACAGCAAACATGGAAAGAATCATGAAAGCTCAAGCTCTCAGAGATAACTCTACAATGGGCTACATGGCAGCAAAGAAACACCTGGAGATAAATCCTGACCACTCCATTATTGAGACCTTGAGGCAAAAGGCAGAGGCTGACAAGAATGATAAGTCTGTGAAAGATCTGGTCATCTTGCTGTACGAAACTGCTCTCCTGTCTTCTGGCTTCAGTTTGGAAGATCCCCAGACCCATGCTAACAGGATCTACAGGATGATCAAACTTGGTCTAGGTAAGCCGTCATCTGCTTAGGAACATAGTCTTCTAATTCAATGTTTATTGTGATTGGTAAGCCCACTGCTTGAACCAGCAGTTTTAGACTGCTAGCTGGCTTGAAGAACTCTAACATGGTGGCTTGGTTTCCAAAACAGGTATTGATGAGGATGATCCCACTGCTGACGACACCAGTGCTGCTGTAACAGAAGAGATGCCACCCCTGGAAGGAGATGATGACACATCACGCATGGAAGAAGTAGACTAAGTTTCTGAAGAACCACTCATGTGTGTCCCCCACTTCACCTTCATTCCTGATACCTTTTCAAGGATTTTGTTCTTTGTTTTTGTTAACATTTATTAAAATGTGTATGGCATGACAATATCTACTTAAAGGGGAGATAAGATTTCTTTGTACTTTTAAGTGCTATACTGTGATACTTTAGGCACTAAAGCAGAGCTAGTAATGCTTTTTCTAGTTTCACATTGGCTTATTTTAACAGGTTGAGATGTTTGTTCTAAGACATGTAACCTAACTTTGTAGTCTAAAGTGTTTCACTACCAAGTTGTATCCCTTAGTAGACCAGACCAAATCTTTTGTCCCTGAAGTGTTCCAGGATAGACCTTGATGTTTAAAAGAAAGATATTTGTTAAAATGGCTTGAGTTTCATCTCATTAGGATCCCCCATAGTTACCCACTGTGCATGTACTAGTCCTCTAGAACCAAGTATGTGAAACAGACAACTGGCTGGGAGGAACTCTACAGGGCTTGTTTTCCAAAGAAAAGTATTTCAAGAAACAAAGCTTAAACCTCCCTTAGGTGTGTTACAAAGCTGTTCAAAAAGTAACTCAGTGAGGCTTGTGAATGGAAATATGTAGTGCCCAAGTCAACATTCTACTTTAAACAGTAATAAATGCAGATGAGTTAAGAACAGTGTGTCTTATTTTGGAGCAAAAGGAGGGGAGTGAGTTAATGGTTGGACTGCATTGGCCCCCAGTAGTTGAAAGTGCCTGGACTCAGTGAAGGTGAATAATTAATGCTGGCTACTCTTTGATATGGAGCTATACCTCCCAAGGTGCATGTGGATAGCTGGCAGGTGAAGGGCATGTTTCAGTAAACATGGGATCAGAAAACTGTTCTCTGTACTTTTTTTCCACCCTCACCCAGTCTTCTCACACAGGCAAAGCTCCACAGCTGGGCTGCATATCCAGCATTACATTTTTTTAATAGATCCCCTTAGTTTTGTGAGTTTGTTTTGGGTTACTGGGGATTAAACCCAGGGGGCACTTAACCACCTAGCTACATCCCCAGCTCTTTAGATTTGTGATCCTCCTTCCTCAGCCTCCCTATCCACTGGGATTACAAGCATGTGCCTCCAAGCCCAGCTACCCTTTTTTTCCAGCTACTTTTTTTTTTTTAAGAGAATCACACCATCTTTGTATGTGGTGCCACATCCCCAGCCCGCCCAGCTACCCTTAACTTTTTCAGTTGTAGATGGACACCTGTAGTATTTTATGTAGTGCTGGGTATAGAACCCAGTGCCTTGTGTGTGCTAGGCAAGCACTTCACTACTGAGCCACAACCACTCCCCTTACTATTTTTATATCCAAACTTGGGGGGTGGGGGAGGCAGCAGTACTGGGGATTGAACTCTGGAGCACTCAACCACTAAGCCATATCCCCAACCCATACTGTCCTAGCCTCTCCCCCATCCAAATTTTTTAAAAAAAATATGGTTCTGGGTCTTGCCAGCATGGAACTTGGTGATCCTCCTGCTCTCTGTGTATCCTGGATTATAATCATGTGCTGCTGCACCTTAAATATAGCCTCTTAATTCCTTGACCTTGTGTCTTTTAAGTTTTCACAAAATCTACTTAAGTAGAGCCATCTGTGTTAGATGAGCAATTCAAGATTTTGGTTTATGAGTTCAAAGATGCAGTTGATGGTAACTCCAAGGCAGAAATATCCTGAAGACATGGCAGCAGAAAGCTACTGAGCTCAAGACTGCGGGAGCTGAGAGGAAGGGGCTGGGCTGAGGCAGACCCCAGTGATTTCCTTCCTCCAGAGAAGTACTCCATGCACCCACCATGGGTCCGCTGAGGTCTGAGCCTTCCAGGTAACTTTCCAGAAGCCCCACCTCTCAACACAGGAAGCTTTGGGGGGGTTCTTTCCAGATTGAGAGCACAGTGCAGTCCCACCTTGCTCAATAGTGAAGGTTGTCATGGACAACTGAGCAAAGTGGAGCTGAGCTGGGGAATGGGGTCCCAGGAGAGGGAGACAGTCCCTAAATTGCTCCTAGAAAGAGTCATTTGTACCAAGTGGTGCATAGAATTTGGATTTGAATCCTAAAAGGAATGGGTGGGACTTTCTAATGCCTAGTTTAGCAGTGATTGAGATTGGGATACACACAAAGGAGACTTGGTCTGTATTCCCCTACTGCCCAGGTACCAGGCACATTTAGCCCTTCAAATCCTCTGGGGAGTTTTTCCCCTGAGAAAGAGGAATTGAAACCTTAGTATTTGAATCCTACTTTAACTCAAAGCCAGTTCTGCTATTTTGTTGCTTGCAGAAAGCTGTTATCCCCGAGGAAAAAGTGAGATTTACAGTGTTAAACTAGGAACCGGATAGTAAAGGGGTTACAAGTGTTGGGCACAATGGCACATGCCTGTAATACCAGCTACATGGGAGGCTGAGGCAGGAGGATTGCAAATCTGAGGCCAGCCTGGGCAATCTTAGTCCCTGTCTCAAAAATAAGAAAGTCTAGGGGTACAGCTGAGTGGAAAGTACTGAATTCAATCCCCAGTACTGAAAGGAAAAAAAAAGTAAAAAATGTATTTTACTACACACACAAAAAATAAAGGAAATTGTTTTATGAACCACCATGTACCCATTGCCCTAAATATTGTTATAGTATCTATTTGAATTTATATTTATTTAAATTTATTTATTGTAGTGCTGGGGATCAAGCCCAGGGCTTTGTGCTGGCTAGATAGGAATTCTTCCACTGAACTATCCCCAGCCCTTGAATTTTTTTTTTTTTTTTTTTTTAAAGAGAGAGTGAGAGAGGGGGGAGGGAGAGAGAGAGAATTTTTAATATTTATTTTTTAGTTTTCAGCGGACACAATATCTTCGTTGGTATGTGGTGCTGAGGATCGAACCCGGGCCGCACGCATGCCAGGCGAGCGCGCTACCGCTTGAGCCACATCCCCAGCCCCTGAATTTGTTTTTTGTTGTTTTTGTTTAGTTGGTTTTTGAGATGGGGTTTTACTGTGCTATTCGAGATGGTCTTGAATTCCTGGGCTCACATGATCTTCTTGCTTCAGTCTCCTGAATGCTGGCATTACTGGTCTGTGCCACAGTACCTGGCTGAATCTGGAGTCTTTTCATTGGTGCTGGGGATCAAACCCAGAGCCTCACATGTGCTAGGGAAGCGCTGTACCACTGAGCTACACCAAGCCTTTCAAGGAGATTTTTTTTCGTCCTGAGGCTTAGACCAGGACCTCACACACGCTGAGAACATGCTACACAGTGAGCTTCCTTCTCAGCCCCTGAATTTGTATTTGTTTTGTTTTTGTTACCCAGGGGTGCTCTACCACTGAGCTGCATCCCCAGTCCTTTTTCGTTTTTATTGAGTCAGAGCCAGGGCCTTGCTAAATTGCCCAGACTGGCCTGAAATTTGGGTTTCCCTGATCTCAGCACCCCACCCAGTAGCTAGGAATGAACACCATACTCGGTTAGATGGGGGATTCAAAGCAAAACCCAGGCTCTTCACACTCCAAAGCTTCTCTGAGATAGGGATGGTCTTTGTGTATGTGTGTGTGTGTGTGGGAGTAAATATTTGTAACAAAATTTATCATTTTGACCATTTAAAGTGCAAACTAAGTGCTATTAACTACCCTCACAGAATTTTTCAAACTATCACATCACTATTTCTTTTTTTTAATCTTTAATATTTACTTTTTTAGTTTTAGGTGGACACAATATTCTTATTTTATTTTTATGTAGTGCTGAGAATTGAACGCAGTGCCTCCTGAATGCTAGGCGAGTGCGCTACCACTTGAGCCACATCCCCAGCCCCACTATTTCTCTTTTTAAACTAAAATTACTTTTTTTTAAAAAAATTTTTTACTATTTATTTTTTAGTTTTCGGCGGACACAACATCTTCGTTGGTATGTGGTGCTGAGGATCGAACCCGGGCCGCACGCATGCCAGGCGAGCACGCTACCGCTTGAGCCATATCCCCAGCCCCTAAAATTACTTTTTACATCAGAATTTATTATATGCTATTGCACTTACATAGTGAAATACAAAATTATATAGAGAACATTCTGCTGACATTTTATTATGTATTGAGTTTATATAGCAGGGGAAATAAAAGGTTTACTTTGTCTTTTTCCCTTCTAAATTGTGTATTTTTGAGAATTTTTTTATTAGAGCTTTATAGTTATACGTAGCAGTTGGCTCATCCTCACATTCATGCAGGTGTGGAATTCAATTTCAGTTTCTGATCCCCTCTAGCATCACTATTCCTAGAACAGTTTCATGGCCCTACACCACACTGTACTCAATAACTCGCCTAGAATGGCCTTCACACCACTGCACTGCCCTCCTTCCACCATCCTGCCCCTGTTTATATGCCACTATGGAGAAAATCATCTCCCACCAGGCCTCATACATTCCAAGCAAGTGTGTTCCACCCCCAGACATCCTCTCTCTCATTACCTTCACATAAGTGTAATAAGAGGGTTGTTCATTTCAGGTCTGCCCACCTCTCTGCTGCCTGTCAGCCCAGGAAGGAGGGTGAGAGTCGGCTTTGTTCACTACAGCATGGTGCACTTGGCAGGCACCAGGTTCATATTTATGGATGGAAGAATAGCTGGTATGTACAACTGATATTTTTTCCTTTATTCTGAGGATTGTAATTGTTTAAATGATTTTGTGTCATTTAGGATGCCTTTGTTCCCTCTCTTGGCCTTCAGGATCTGCTCAAACCTTTGAAAGTGTGATTGCAGATTCTTCTTCCATGGGAAGAACATTCCAGGAAGCCACACTTGTAGTGAGTCACGGTGTATTAATAGCACCACCAAAATCCGAACAAAGATGCCATTATGTTATTGCAGAACCCACGAGCTGAGCTGATTGTCTGCCAAGTGTATCTGTCAGCTGGGAAGATCCATCATCCTGTGGAAACACTTGAAGTCTTCCACACTCCACCGGTAAAAGTTCTAGACCCGGAAATGTGGTCCAAAAAGGAACACTTTTTTTTTTTTTTTTTAAATTCCAGATGAAAAACAAAAAGTAAATCAAAACAAAAAATTGTTTAAGTCAGTTACCCACTTTTTAAATAATTGAATGGACAGAACCAATAAAACCTTTTCCATTTGAATGCATCATGGTGATGTAAAAGTTATATTAAACCGGGTGCAATGGCACACGCCTGTAATCCCAGTGGCCCAGTAAACTGAGGCAGGAGGATTGCCTCTGCCACTTTGATTCAAAGCCAGCCTCAGCAACTTCGAGGTGCTAAGCAACTCAGTGAGACCTTGTCTCTAAATAAAACACAAAATAGGTCTGGGATGTGGCTCAGTGACTGAGAGCCCATGAGTTCAATCCCTGGTACCAAAAAATAAATAAGTAAAAAATAAAAAAGTTATATAAGCTTGCACTTCGTTTTTTTTTTTTTTTTTTTTTTTTTTTTTTTTTTTTTGTGGTGCTGGGGATTAAACCCAGGGCCTTGTGCATGCAAGGCAAGCACTACACCAACTGAGCTATATCCTGCACTTCCTTTTTCAGTCCACCAATTAATACAACCTCCAAGAGGTCTCTGAGTCCATGGCTTTTGCTGTCTCAATCTCCTTCCTCAACATGAGTAGCTGTCCAACCTCACTGGGGTTGGGAAAGGGAAAGTGAATGTGGGGCCCCCCTTGCTACACCCTTCTAATAGGAGGAACTTACACTGTCAGAACCAGTGCAGGCTCATGCCCCAGGCAGGTGTGAATCCATGCAACTACAGGGAAGCCACTGTCAAAACCAGTGCAGGCTCATGCCCCAGGCAGGTGTGAATCCATGCAACTACAGGGAAGCCACTGTCAGAACCAGTGCAGGCTCATGCCCCAGGCAGGTGTGAATCCATGCAACTACAGGGAAGCCACTTTGGCACAGGTAATGATATTGAGGAACTTAGCCTGAATTACCTCCTGACATGAACTAGAGAAAGTCTTGCCTGCTTGAACTTAGAAGTGTATAGGACCGTTCTCTGCAATGTTGTAGTATGGGAAATTTGAAAATACTATCTCCAAACAGGACAATATCCTGATAATTCCAGGAGATAGAGGAACACACTGGGGGACACTGTGGGAAAGCAGCCAGACAAGTTCAGAGCATCTGCTGGATGTTTGGCTTCATTTGTTGTACAAACAGGGGCCATTAAAACAACAACAGCTGGGGGCTGGGGTTGTGGCTCAGTGGTAGAGCACTTGCCCTGCATGTGTGAGGCACTGGGTTTGATCCTCAGCACCACATAAAAATGAATGAATGGAATAAAGGTATTGTATCCAACTAAAAAGAATTAATAAAAATAAATAATAAATAAATAAAGATATTGTACCAACCGCAACTAAAAAAAAAAAAAAATAACAACTGTCCTACAATAAAAGAAATGTAAGAGGGAAGGAAGTATAGCCAGGGTAGAGCTCATGCCTACCAGGCTCAAGGCCCTGGGTTCAATACCCAGCAGCAATACCACCCACCACCACCACCACCACAACAACACAGATATGGATTGAAGGGATACGCAAGCAGCTGCAGCCTCGAGGTGTGTTGGCACAGTGGTATAGTGAGGAGTGGGCTGGGATGTGGGGCCTGCTTGTCCCCACCTGGCCCTAGCTGCAGCAGGTACTGCAGTGCTCCCACCTGGAGACCCAAGTCCTCCACGGGCCTGTCATTCCCTCAGTAGTCTACTCTTTTCTTTTTTTGTAGTACTAGAAATTGAGCCCAGGACCTCATGCATAGGCAAGAGCTCTACCCCTGAGCTACATCCTCAGCCTCTTTTTTGGGGGGGACGGGGCTTACTGGGGACTGAACTCAGGGGCACTCATCTACTTAGCCACATCCCTAGCACTTTTTTGTATTTTATTTAGAAACAGGATCTCTCTTTCTTGCTTGGCTCCTTGTAGTTGCTGAGGCTGACTTTGAACTTGCAATCCTCCTGCCTCAGCCTCCCAAGCCACTGGGATCATAGGCGTGCATCACTGCACCAAATGCGAGCGCTCTCTTTCTGTCTCTCTGACAGGGTCGCTCTAAATTGCCCACTTGGCCTCAAATTTATCATCCTCCTGCTTCAGCCCCCAAGTTGCGGGGAATACAGGTGTGCGCCACTGCACCTGCCTTAGTATTCTGCTCTTCATTTCCCTAGTTCTTTATTTGAGCTCTACATAGTCTTGATTTTTACTTTGGCCACTTTCTATTTTATGAACTTCAAAGTATACCAAAGGAGGTGAGCACAGTGGCGCACTCCTGTAATCCCAGAGGCTCAGGAGGCTGAGACAAAACTAGCCTCAGCAATGGTGAAGTGCTAAGCAACTCAGTGAGACCCTTCTCTAAATAAAATATAAAATAGGGTTGGGGATGTGGCCTACTGGTCTAGTGCCCCTGAATTCAATCCCCGGTACAAAAACAAACAAAAAACAACCCTAAAATGGGCTGGGGATGGGGTTCTGTGGTAGACAGCCCCTAGGTTCAATCCTACTACCAAAAAAATAGAAAATGTATTTTTTAAGGATATTTATTTTTTAGTTGTAGTTGGACATAATACCTTTGTTTTATTTATTTATATGTGGTGCTGAGGATCAAACCCAGTTCGCGAGCGCTCTACCACCGAGGCACAACCCCAGCCCCAGAAAATATATTCTCGAGTGTTACCTACCAGGGGCTAAGGATTCAAAATCCCCAGCTCAGAGGAGGACAGCATGGAATGCAATGGACACCTCCACACGGGCCCGTCTGCCTGCTGTGGGAGGACAGAGGGGCAGCTCCTAACCAAGGTGCAGTGGTGAAGGTTTCCTGGAAAAAGTGCCATACCCCTTAAGTAAGAAAGAGGCTAGCCCGGTGCGGTGGTGCTGCCTATAATCCCAGCATCTCGGGAGGCTGAGGCAGGAGGATCATAAATCCAAAGCCAGCTTCAGCAACTCAGCGAGGCCCTGTCTTAAAATATTTAAAAAAATATTTTGTTTTAGGGCTGGGAATGTGGCTCAGGCGGTAGCGCACTCACCTGGCATGCGTGCGGCCCGGGTTCGATCCTCAGCACCACATACCAACAAAGATGTTGTGTCCGCCTATAACTAAAAAAATAAATAAATATTAAAAAAATTCTCTCTCTCTCTCTCTCTCTCTCTCTCTCTCTGTCTCTCTCTCCTCTCTCACTCTCTAAAAAAAAAATTTTGTTTTAGTTGTAGATGGATACGATACCTTTATTTATTTATTTATTTACTTACTTACTTATTTACTTTTGGTGCTGGGGATGGAACCCAGGGCCTCATGCATGCAAGGCAAGCGCTCTACCACTGAGCCACAGCCCAGCCCTAAATATTTTTTTAAAGGGCTGGGGATGTGGCTCAGTGGTTAAGCTCCCTGGGTTCAACCTGGTACCTCCCAAAAGAAAGAAAGAAAGGCAGAGACTGGGGTGAAGGGAGCATTTCCAGCAGGAGGAAGCACTGTGGGAGGGGGAGAGGAGGAGAGGAGCCAGAGGACTTGACTGGGAGCCCTGAAGTGGAGGGGAGGGGGCGCCCTGGGGCCAAGTAAAGGGCTTGCAGCGGCTGGAGCATCAGGGTTCCCTGAGTTGAAGTTCCTACCAAGGCCTCTCTGGCCCCTGTGGAGCGCTGAACCTCGCTATGGCTCTGGAACCCAGCGGGGGTGGCACAGGGCAGGCAGGGCTCTGTCCACTGCTGCAGAGCAGGTCAGACAGCAGAACAGTGGGGCTGGGGGACTGCGGCCCTGGGCGGGCATGCGGGTGCCTCCCTGGGGTGTGTGCTGTGGATGGGGACTGGCACACAGGTTGCCATGGAGATCTCTGTGACATCACACAGGCCTGGGCTGCAGGACACCTGCCTCCCTTCTTGACTCATGGGTGATCACTCTGGGAACAAAATGGACATCCCATCCAGAAGGTAAGTCTGTAGTGACCCTCCCGTGCCCTCCCCAACAGGGCCCTTGAAACTTGGCCTCAGCTGCTTGAAGTAAGCATCCCCCTCTCCCTGAGCCAAACTGAGAGGCCCTATTTAGGGAATCCCACTACAGGGACCAAGTCTTTGCTACCCAAGGCTGAACTTGGGCTATTTTTCTGGGAAAAGAGAAAGTGTGTCCCAGCCTGGGCTCTTGACAGATGGTGAGAAGGTGTGAAGCCAGGTTGTCTGCTGGAGCTCCTGGTGGGAGGGGCAGGCCTGGGGAGAGGGTGTCCTCCAGGGCGAGAAGAGGCAGCCAGGCAGGAAGGCTACATGGAGCTCCCTGTCCTGCGGGAGTGAGGATGGGACCCACGGGTGGGGGTACCCGTCTCCCTGGCAATGAAGATGCCACCTCACAGATGCAGGCCCGCAGCTGGGAAGGCCTGGTGTGAGGTGGGGGCGACGGGGGGGGGGCTCCCTCCGATTCCCAGGCATGGAGAGCGAGGGTATGGGAAGGGGCAGGGGCCCCAGGGTGGTCATATCTTTTGCCCTAGCAGCAAGCGGCCCCAGTGGGAGGCTGGACACATGCCTCCCCTCCCCTAGAAAAGTTCTAGGACAGATGGGAATTAACCTGGGGCATTAATTAGCATCTCCATGTAAAGCTACACAGAAGTTTTTCAAAATAAAATATAATTTTCACCTGAAGTAGTTTCCTCTTGAGTCGCTGGGATTACAGGTGTGCCACCATGCCTAGGTTCCCCCCAGCCCCACTGGGAATTCAACCAATTCCATAGCTCTTTTATTTTTTATTTTGAGACAAGGTCTCACTAAGTTGCTGAGGCTGGCCTCAAACTTGGGATCCCCTGCGTCAGCCTCCCTAGTCACTGGGATTACAGGAGCATGCCACCATGCTCAGTTAGGACTGGTGGTATTCTTGTAAAAACAACAACAAAAAAATTTTTTTTAATTTAAAACAACAAGACGTAAAAAAAAAAAAAAAAAAAAAAACAAGAATAAAGCCTGATCTTAGTTTTGAATGTGGGTGGAGAAAATTCTGCAACCAGAGACACAGCAGACCATTTCAATCCTGCTTATGAATGAACATGCCCAACTCCCCTCTGTACTTGAATCAAGTTAGTCCTCCTAAGAAACTGTTGTGGAGAAGGAGTTTAAGAAATCTTTTTTTTTTCCCCTTAGATGAATACAACACCTTTATTTTCTTTATTTTGCGTGGTGCTGAGGATCAAACCCTAGAGTGCTAGGCTCTACCACTGAGCCACAGGCCCAGCTCAAATTTAAGAAATCTTTCAGAGCACATTTTATTGCAAGGAAAAAAATGTCTGCCTTGAACTAGAACTGTGGATGAACTGTTGAACATGTCAAGTGAGAACAGCTGAGCTACCTCCCCAAGTGAGCAGCACTTTCCCTTGTATTTATTTTTCGGATCAGATGCAGTAGTCAGCAGACAGGGCCTGCTGGACCTCCCTCTTAACGTTCAAAAGGCGGAGAGGGAGCTGGCTCAGATAAGAAGCCACAGCAGTTACCAGCCCTGTGCTTTCCTCCTGCCCTAGGGCACTGGCCAAACACCAAACTTCTCATTTTTTTCAGTGCTGGGCATTTCACCCAGGGCCGCCTCCATGCTAGGTAAGCATTCTACCACAGAGCTACACCTGCAGCCCATTTTACAATTACAAACGCATTAATTGTGCCCATTGATGGGTTTCAGCATAATGTTTCCCACATGCCATGCAGCATGCTCTGACCCAGGCCACACGCCTTTCCCATCCCCACTTCCCCCAAGTAGCAGAGGGGAGAATATGCATACTTGGGTCTGACATTTGAGTTAACACAATGTCCTTTAGCTTTTGCTGCAAATGACAGAGCATATGATTAATGCTCCTTTGTGTATATATACTACATTTTCTTCTTTTCCCCAGTGTTGGGAATGGAACCCAGGGCCTCCAGCATGCTAGGCGAACGCTCCACCACTGAGCCACACCACCAGCTCTTATGCCACATTTTTTAAAAATCCATTTATCTGTCCATGGGCACCTAGGCGGATTCTGTATCTTTGCTACTGTGAATAGTGTCACAATAAACTTGGGTGAGTAGGTATATCTTTGGTATGCTGACTTCATTTCCTTTGGATATGAGCCCAGGAATGGGATAGCTGGCTCATATGGCAGATCAATTTTTAGGTTATTTGAGCAACCCCTATACTTCTCTCTGCAATAGCTGTACTAATTTGCATTCCCTTCAGCAGTATATGAGTTACTTTTTAGCCGGATGTGATGGTGTACACCTGTAATCCCAGCTATTCGGGAAGCTGAGGCAGGTGGATCAAATTTTGAAGCCAGTTGGGTAACATAGGAAACCCTTGCCTTAAAAATAAAATTTAAAACGGATTAGGGGTGCCAGGAGCAGTGGTGCACATCTGTAATCCCATTGGCTTGGGAGGCTGAGGCAGGAGGATCACAAGTTCAAAGACAGCCTCAGCAACTTTGCAAGGCTCTGAGCAACTTAGCAATAAACCCGTCTCAAAATAAAATATACAAGAATGGCTAGAGATGTGGCTTAGTGGTTAAGAACCCCTGGTTCAATCCCCAGTACTTACAAAAAAATTCCCTTTTCTTTCATATCATATTTTGATAACAGTCATTCTAACTGCCATGAGATGCTGTAGTGTAAGTTGTTATTTGCAGTTCCCTGTTAATTAATTATATTGAGCATTTTTTTCTTATATTATTGGCCATTTATATTCTTTTGTGAAGTGTCTGTTCAGGTCATTGACTTTTCTTTTTTATTAAATAATTTAAAAAAAATATTTTAGGGCTGGGGACAGAGCTCAGTTGGTAGAGTGCTTGCCTCATGCACAAGGCCCTGGGTTCAATCCCCAGCACCACACACAAAAAATAAATCAAGGAATAAATAAAAATTCTCTGTTGTAGATGGACGTAATATCTTTATTTACTTTTTTTCTTAGTATTGGGAATTGAACCCAGAAATGCTTAACCACTGAGCCACATCCCCAGCCCTTTTATGTTTTATTTAGAAACAGGGTCTCAGTGAGTTTCTGAGGCTGGCTTTGAACTCGTGATCCTCCTGCCTCAGCCTCCTGAGTTGCTGGGGTTAGATGCATGAGTCCCTGTGTCCAGCTGTTTTTTCTCATTTATTTTTATGTGGTGCTGATGATGGAGCCCAGGGCCTCACTCATGCTAAGCAAGTGCTCTACCAAGAGCCTCAGCCCCAGCCCTTTTCACTTTTTAATTTCAGACAGGGTCTCACTAAGTTGCCCAGACTGCCTGGAGCATCTCGGGCTTCTGCCTCAGACTTCTGAGCTCCTGGGACGCCAGGCGTAGCCACCAGAGGCTCCAGGCTGTCCCTGCACTTGGTGTAGACACTTCTTAGCTTGATGTCATCCCACTTGTCAATTCTGGCTTTTGTGGCCTGTGCTTTGGGTCCTATCCAGAAAATGATGACCCATGTTAGTATCTTGAGGAGTTTCCTTTATGTAGCTTCTGCGTTTCAGGCCTTAATGTTTAGGTCTTTGGTCTACTTTGAGAGGATGTTTGTATGGGGTGAGAGTCCAGGGCCAGGCTCGGGTCTTCTTGTGGGGATCTCCCAGTTCCCAGCAGCCATTATGCAAAAGGCTGTCCTCCCCAGTGCAGTGTGGCAGGCACCTTTGTAAGAGTCCTTTGGATGGAGGTGCGGGTTTATTTCTGGATCTTCATTCTGTTCGGTGCCCTGGGTCCACTGTTATGTCAACCCCCTGCTGTTTGGGTGGTTACAGCTCTGCAGGAGGTCTTGAGATCAGGTGCTGTGAGGCCTCCATCTTGATCAATCTTTTTGCTCAAGATTGATTTGGCTACTTGGGGTCTTTTGTGCTTCTGTAGGAATTTTAGAATTGCTTTTTCTAGTTCTGTAAAGATTGTCATTGGGCTGGACTTAATGGCTTATGCCTGAAATCCCAGCCACTCTGAAAACAGAGGCAGGAGTATTATAAATTCAAGGCCTGCCTGGGCAATTTAGGGAGACCCTGTCTCAAAATAAAAAATAAAAAAGGCTGGGGATGTAGCTCAGTGGTTAAGTGCCCCTGGGTTCAATGCCTGGGAATAAGGAGGAGGAGAAGGAGGAGAAAGAGAAGGAGATTGTCATTGGTATTTTTTAAAAGTATTTTTCAGTTGTCAATGGATTATTTATTAACTTATATGCAGTGCTGAGGATGGGACCCAGGGCCTCACCCATGCCAGGCTAGTGCTCCACTACTGAGCCACAACTTCCCTGTCATTTGCATTTTAATGGGAACTGTGTTGAATCTGTAGGTTGCTCTGAGTAGCATGGACTTTAACAATATTTACTCTTCCAACCCATGAACATGGAGGTCTCCGTCTTTAGTGCCTTCTTCACTTCCTTTGTTGTGATGCTGGGGCTCAAGCCCAGTGCAGGTGAGTGCTCCATCCCTGAGCTAGGTCCCCAGCCCCATCCCCAGCCCTCTTTTTATTTGTTGGTACCAGGGATTAAACTCAGGGGCACCGACCACTCAGCCACATCCCCAGCCCTTTTTTGTATTTTATTTGGAGACAGGGTCTCACTGAGTTGCTGAATGCCTCGATTTGTGCTAAGGGTGGCTTTGAACTTGCAATCCCCCTGTCTCAGCTTCCCAAGCTGCTGGGATTACAGGTGTGACCCACCACACCTGGCTCTCTTTTTTATTTTATTTTGAGACAAGGCATACTAAGTTTCTGAAGCTGTCTTCGAACTTGCACTCCTCCTGCCTCAGCCTCCTGAGTGGCCACCGTGCCTAGCTTTTCAGTGTCCTTCACAGTGTTTTGTGATTTTCATCATAGTGATCTTGATCTTTCACTTCCTTGGTGAAGATTATTTCTAGGTTTTTGTTTTGTTTTTTGTTTTGGTAGCTATTGTGAATGGAATTGCTTTCATGAGTTCTTTCTCTGCAAATTTGTTATTGGTGTATAGAAAGGCAGCTGAGTTTCATATTGATTTTGTGTCACTTGCTACTTCACTAAATTTGTCATTACTTCTGATTGTCCTTCAGGTGGAGTCTTTAGGTTTTTCTGTATCCAGAATCAGATAATCTGAATACAGGGATAATTTGACTTGTTTCCTACTGGTATGTTTTTTCTTTCTTTTTCCTCATTACTCTATGTAAAATTTCTAGATCCAGGTTGGACAAGAGCAGGGTGGTGGACACTCTTGTCTTGTTCTATGTCTTAGAGGAACTGCTTTTAGCTTTTCCCACGCGGTGTGGTGGTGGCTCTGGGTTTGTGATATGTGGCCTTTATTACGTGGAGGTGAAATCCTACTGTTTCTGGGTTGTTAAAGATTTTGTCATGAAGGGATGCTGAATTTCATCAAATGCTTTTTCTGCACCTGTTGCCAAGTGAAATTTAATTATTTATTTATTTTTGTTACTAGGGATTGAACCCAGGGGCGCTTAACCGCTAAGCCTCATCCCCAGTCCTTTTTGTATTTCATTTAGACACAGGGTCTTGCCGAGTTGCTTAGGGCCTGGCTAAGTTGTTGAGGCTAGTTTTGAACTTGAGATATCTTCCTGCCTCAGCCTCAGGAGCCACTGGGATTACAGGTGCGCCCCACCCAGGGCAAGTGAGAACTTTTAAAACCTGTTTTCTTGAGGTGGAAATGCAGCAAGGAGTTAGTTCAGCACTGGTCTGAACCAGACAGCCTTAGGTCAACCCGAGGTCGACCCACAGTTCACCTCAGGAGTCAATGTAGAGGTAACCTGTTCTGAGTCCTGAAGCCCCCACGTGCCACCTCCCAGGGTCTGGGATCCTGGGGGGCATGGGAAAAAGGCAGTCCATGAGCCTTTTCTCTTCCTGTAGGTCTCGAGAGTAGGTTGGCTAAGCCTTTCTGTCAGAGAACCATTTCGCACCTGCCTGGGCCCCTTTCCTGGCCACTGCTCTCTCCCTACCATCTCAGAAGGCTCCTTGCCCTTCACTCACCTCCCCTGGGTCACTCCAGGACCCTGGGCAGGAGCTCAGAAGGCTCTGGGCTGGAGGCCGGCTTACCCTCCAGGTGCTTCTACCCGGGCAGCCACAGCCACTGTGGATCAGGTGACCAGATCTAAAGGTTGCCCTGCTCCATTCAGGGAGGTGGCTGCCCATCCCTGGGGCTGTGGACTCCTAGGAGACAGTCCCAGCTACCCCCTCCTCCCTTTGCTCCCCTTGTTGACAGATGTCTTAATTTTTTAGAAAAGGGTTATTATTTTATGAGCTATTATCCAGTGTTCTACTGAGGCATTAAAACACTTTATTAAGGGGCTGGGGCTGGGGCTGGGGGTAGAGTGCTTGCCTGGCACGTGCAAGGCCCTGGATTTGGTCCTCAGCACCACATAAAAATAAATAAATAAAAGCAAAGGTATTGTGTCCATCTGCAACTAAAAAATAAATATTAAAATATTTTTTAAAAAGCTTCTTTAGGAGGGCTGGGGATGTAGCTCAGCTGGCAGAGTTCTTATCTTGCATGCACAAGGCCCTGGGTTCAGTCCTCAGCACCACCAAAAAAAAAGCTTCTTTAGGAAAACCTGCCAAGTATTTGACTTGCTGCCAATGTCAGCTTCCACAATGCCTTTTTAAAGAAATGTTTTTATAAGTTGTTGATGGATCTTTATTTATTTATGTGTGGTGCTGAGGATGGAACCCAGGGCCTCACACATGCTAGGCAAGCACCCTACCACTGAGCCACAGCCCAGCCCCCCAACAATGACTTTTGCTCTGTGAGTGTGGGATCCTCAGCAAAGACCCCATCTTGTGTCCCATTCATGTTCTCTCCTCCTGTTTAAAAGCCACAGCCATGTGATGCTGGGAACTTCTAGGGACCAGGAAGGGATGGACGGGTAAGGGCAGAAGCCAGGACTAGCCCTCAGGGTTGGTTTGCTACTCTTAATGTTTCCCTTTCAAAACCTGAGGCTGGGCTGGAATGTGCCCAGTGGGGCAGCACTTGCCTGGCACATCCAAGGCCCTGGATTGATCCCTAGCACTGGAAAAAAATAAATAAATCCAGGTGTTGCTGGGTGCAGTGGCACACCCTCAGGAGGCTGAGGCAAGAGGACTGTGTTCAAAGCCAGCCTCAGCAACTGTCTCTAAATAAATTATAAAAAAGGACTGTGGATGTGGCTCCGTGGTCAAGCAGCCCAGGTTCAGTTCCCAGTACACACACACACACACACACACACACACACACACACACACGTGATTCTCTCAGATTGCTGGTCCTTTCTCGAACAGGGAAGGTGTCTCCTGTGGCTGCCATAAAGAGTTTCCACAACTGGTGGCTTTACCTGTAGAGGTGGAGTCTCAAGAGTTCTGGGGGCCAGAGTCTGAGGTCAGACGTTGGCTGTTCTGGCTGGAGGCTGTGAGGAGGATCCATCCCAGAGCCTCCTTGGCTGGAGGACGCTCTGCCCTCTTTCTCGTATCTGTGCCTCAAACCTCTGCTGCCCTTCTCTTACGAGGATACCTGTCAAGGGATTTAGGGTCACTCTAAATCCAGGATGAGCTCATCTGGAGAACTTCAATTACATCAGCAAAGCCTGTTTCTAAATAAGGTCTCTGTCTTAGTCTGGGTTTTTTTTTTTTTTTTTTTTTTTTTACTTTACTGGGGATTGAACCCCGGGGGGCTCTACCACTGAGCCACTTTTTACTTTGAGACAGGGTCTTCCTAAATGGCTCAAGTAGGCCTCAAACTTGAAATCCTCCTGCTTCCGTCCCCCGAGTAGCAGGGATGACCTGCATGAGCTGCTGCACCTGCCTGAGTCTGTTTCGTGCTGTTGCCGGGTGCACCTCAGTCTGGATGATTCACAAAGAACAGAGAGGGGCACAGGAGGGGCTGCCGCTCCGCCCACCACCAGGATCCCCTGAGCAAAACTCTCCCATCCATACAGCCTTCCCTGCCTCAGAGGACAGAGCTGCGCTTTACAGAAGTGTGGTTACTTCTCTGTGGCCGGTGCCCTCTGAGCCCGTGACCCTGGGCAGGCGTTCCTATGGGAGCTGGAGCCTAAGCAGCCTGTGAAACAGCAAAAGAGCACCCAGGGTCCTGCCCTCGCCCCAGCCACTCCTCCCCTTTGCAGCCGGAAGGCGAAGGCCAGAGCAGACCTGGGGTTTGGACCCAGGAAGTCTGGCCCTGGACCCGGGAGCTTTTCAGCTTCCACTAGTGTTTGTGGGTTTGGCTCAGGGACCTTGTGACTGATCGTGGGAGCCGAGGGGTGTGTCTTGGGGAAGTGCATTTGGTTTGGAAGCTCCCTGGGGAGAGGTCTCCATGGAGCACTCAGGTGTTCCCCTGCACACAGATGGTACTGGGCATGGCTGCTGCGCCATGGGGACAGCTGCGGGCAAAGCAGCCAACACCCCAGTCAGTTAAAAGGGACGGACAAGCACCATCCACCAGGACGCAGGGGACGCAGAGGGTGTTAGTGACGATGCTGCATGTGTGCACATGTGCGTGAGTAGGTGTGTGCATAGGTGAGTGCGTAGGTGAGTGTGTGCATGTGCACAGGTGTGAGTACATGTACTGCGTAAGTGTGTGTGAGTACATGTGTGTGCATAAGTGTGAGTGTGTGTGAGGGTGTTCAAATGCAAGGACAGTGGCTCCAGGAGACCTGAGTGGAGGGCATTGGAGGGGAGGGGACACCATATGCAGGTGGAGCCCGAGGAAGGAGACTGCCTGGTGGGGGAGGTGGCCAGGTGGGGTGTCTGGTGGGGGAGGTGGGCTGGGGCCAGGAGCAGGGTGGGTGGGGGGCAGGAGGGGTCCTCTGATGGACTCCAGCCCAGAGGATGGAGGGGTGGCATTTTAACAGCCATGCTCTGGCTGAGCGCGGACAGCGGGGTGGGAGGGGGAAGCCAGTGAGGGGAGAGATGGGGGCAGGCTGGGGGGCAGCATCCACGTTGCTGGGCCACAGGTGTGTGGTTTGGGTGGAGGAGGGGTCGGGATCTCTCAGTCTGAGCTGCTGGAACTGCATTTGCTCTGTCCTGGGTGAGAGGTGGGTGGAATGGAGAGATGAGCAGCCTGATCCTGGACCCTTGGGGCTGATGACTTGCATCCTTGGTGGTGACTGGGCGCAGGACTGGAATTGGTAGGACTGGCCTGAAGGTGGGGTCTGGTGGCATTCTGGGTCGAGGTGATGACTCAAACTCTTCAGCAATGTTAAACGTAATGGAGGAGAATGATGATAATCTCACAGCTCCAAGGACGGTCAAGGTCCACCTGTGGGCTCGAGGCTCGCCCACACGCCCACTGTCACCCTCCAAGAGCAGCCCTGTTGGCAGGCACCCTCAGTGCTGCCTAATGCTGGCCTCTGCTGGGCTGTGGACCCTGAGCCCACCTGGGGCTGGGCCTGTCCAGGAAGCAGCTGTAGCAGGGCTGCTTATAAAGTGTCACTTAAGTGACAAACCAGAGGGGCAGAAAGCCAACTCCCTGGGGTGGAGGGCAGGGGCCTGGAGAGGGGATAAGAAGGGGTGTAGGGCTCCTCTTGGGATCTCGCCAAGGCCCAGTTTGACCTTGGCTAGGAAAGAAAAGTTGAGAGGGGGTGGTCAGGAAGAGCTGCAGATGCTTGGTGTACCAAGGTGACTTCAGTACTACTGGTTGGTTTCCAGGACCTCTCCAGTGTGTCTGCAGGACAACGGGTGGGGGAGAGGCCCTGGTGTGTCTGCCCCACCTAAGCAGGCTTGGGTCCTAGAAGTCGGGGTGGTGCAGAGAGCAGATTAGGCTCCGGGGACTCTGCCTCAGGCTCCCTGCTGTGTGTGTGTGTGTGTGTGTGTGTGTGTGTGTGTGTGTGTGTGTCCCGCTAGCTTCCTGCCTCTGTCCGTTGAATCCCTAGGAGGCCTCAGAAACACTAGCAGAGCCCAAGCCCTTCTGGTCATGTCCCAGCCCTGTGAGTGGTGGGTGGTGTTTGGGTAGGTCCAGGGAGTACCTGGAGCCCGGTGCCACCGTTCAAGGTTTGCTGGCAGAGGCAAGGAAGCTTCAGGTCCTACATCTCACAGGAGATGCATGACAAAATGTACTTTTGCCTCTTTGGGTGTGAAATGCGGTGGCCAAAGGTTTATAAAAGGCCTGTGTGACCAGGTGCCAGGGAACCTGTCTTTAATCCCAGGGACACCGGAGGCTTGGGAAGAGGATCGCAAGTTTGAGGCCAGACTTTGCAATTTAGTGAGTCCCTAAGTAACTTAGTGAGACCCTGCCTCAAAAAAAAAAAAAAAAAAAATATAAAGAGCTGGGCATGTGGCTCATTGGTAAAGTGCCCCAGGTTCAACCCCTGGTACAGACAAACCTACATAGGGAGCTTCTGCTTACAAACTTCTGGAACAGGGAAGGGAACTAAAGGTGGGGGCTGAGAGCTTTGGGAATGGGGGCTTCAGATACTTACTGTGTATCATCTAGTTGTCTTTAAAACCAGGTACATGAAACTCCTCTGATTACAAATTTTACAAACTATAAGAAGCGCTTTGCTCTGGTGTCAACCAGCTGATCTAGACCTGGGGTTGGTACTGACTCCAGGACCTCTTGTGGGTGAGGCTGGGGAAGTTGGGAGAGGGCTGAGCAGCTTCCTCTGCTTGTTCTAATTTCACTCTTTTGGTACTTTTATCTAAATCAGTCTAGAGAAACAATTAGAGGTCAGATGAGCAGGTTTGGGACCAGGTGTGGTGGCACATGCCTGTAATTCCAGCTAATAGGGCAGCTGAGGCAGGAGGATCCTGAGTTCAGGACAGCCTGGGCAACTTAGCAAGAACCTGTCTCATAATCAAAAGGGCTGGGGTGTGGCTCAGTGATAGGGTGTCTGTCTCACATGCTCGAGACCTTGGGTCCAAGCACTAGTACTGCAGTATCATAAAAAAAAAAAAAAATAAGTAGGTTTGGGTGTGTCAAAGGGACACAGAACTAACTGAACAAGTTCCAGCCACAGCTGGACAAAACGAGGTAGTGTGATTTATGACCAAAAGCATGAAATCAAGGTGGGTTGATAAATAGAGAAATGGGCCAGGTCCAGGATTCTGTGCAGCTCCTCTGTCCTCCAGTAGGAGGCAGCACCCCTCTCCAGTGTGGCTGCACACAGGTCCTTCCAAAGATGACGTGATATGGAGGGTCACCTGGCTGACTCCAGCAGCCCGGCACTCGCGGTCACCAGCTCCCAGGATGCTGTGCGCCGTGCCTGTGCTCCCCTTAGGCTGCGAGGGGACAGTGCTTTGTCTCTGGTCTTCTTACCCAAACCCACAAGCCCAGTGTATTCTCAGGGAATCGGGCGCTCCTGGTCCCAGGACACCCTAAAAAGCACTCAGCCAGTTTCCTCAGAAGAAGGTTTTACTGAAAAACTGTCACAGCCAAGAAGAACCTAAAGAGATGTCTAGCTTCCTGGACAGGACGCTGGGGCAGAGAGAGACATTACATGGAAACTAAGGAAATCTTCACGAAGCACAGACTTCAGATAATACAAAAAAGGGAGATTTCAGTCTCCACTGGGACCTTCCTTTAAAATGCTCACAGGATGGGCTGGGGATGTGGCTCAAGCGGTAGCGCGCTCACCTGGCATTCGTGCAGCCTGGGTTCGATCCTCAGCACCACATACCAACAAAGATGTTGTGTCCGCTGAGAACTAAAAAATAAAAAAATATTTAAAAAAAATTCTCTCCTCTCTCACTCTCTCTTAAAAAAAAAAAAATGCTCACAGGAGAAGCTGGATAATCCCATCAACTTGGGAGGCTGAAGCAGGAGGATCCTGAGTTCAAAACCAGCCTGGGCAAATTAGTGAGGCCCTAAGTGACTCAGCAAGACCTTGCCTCTAAGTAAATTTTTTTTTTTTTTTTTTTTTTTTTTGTTAAAGAGAGTGAGAGAGGAGAGAGAATTTTTTTTTTTAATATTTATTTTTTAGTTCTCGGTGGACACAACATCTTTGTTGGTATGTGGTGCTGAGGATCGAACCCAGGCCGCACGCATGCCAGGCGAGCGCACTACCGCTTGAGCCACATCGCCAGCCCTAAATAAAATATTAAAAAGGGCTGGAGATGTGGCTCAGTGGTTGATGCCTACCTAGCAAGCTGGAGGCCCTGGGCTTGGTCCCCAGCACTGCAGGAACAAAACACCAGGTCACGGGGACATGGCAGGGGCTGGTCTGCATCATTTTCTATTTGTTCTTTTTTTTTTTTTTGTATTTTCTGTTTATTCAAAGCTTTGCTGAACAGGACTCAGAAGTGGGTTCCAAGGAGCCCAGTGTGGGAAACCTGAGTTTATCAGTGAACAGCATGTCATGTTGGCAATCCCTGGAACATCGTGAATAATACTTTTTAGGGGGTACTGGGAAGTGAACCCAGGGATGCTCTACCACTGAGCCGCATCCCCAGCCCTATTTTGTATTTTATTTACAGACAGGCTCTCAGTGAGGTGCTTAGTGCCTCGCTTTTGCTGAGGCTGGCTTTGAATTCACGATCCTCCTGGGATTGCAGGTGAGCGCCACAGTGCCTGCCCCCTTTTACTTTTTATTTTGAGACAGGGTCTTGCTAACTTTCCTGGGCTGGCATCCTCCTGCCTCAGCCTCCTGAGGCAATGAGAGTGCAGGTGTGTGCCACTGTGCCCAGCATAACTGATGCACTTTTCAACCGAGTTTTCTTAGTAAGATTAAAACAACAACAACAACAACAACAACAACAACAACAACAAATCCCCTCTGGGTTCATCCCCTAATACTGTAAAAACCAACTAACAAGTAGAAAAAGAAATAGGGCAGTGGTAATAACTCAGGATCAGTGAGCTTGCCTAGCATGCCCAAGGCCCTGGGTTCCATCCCTGAAAGTGCAGAAACAAAAATCAAAACAAACGATCAAAACTTAAATAAAGCCATGTGCCAGGCGCAGTGGTGCCCACTTGTCATCCATATACTCAGGAGGCTGAGGCAGGGGGCTCTCAAGTTGGAGACTTGAGACCCAGTCTTAGTCTCAAAAATTAGAAAATTAGGGCTGGGGTCGTGGCTCAGTGGAGAGTACTTGCCTAGCATGTGTGAGGCCCTGGGTTCGATTCTCAGCACCACATAAAAATAAATAAAGGTCCTTTGACAATTAAAAATATTTTAAAAAATTAGAAAGTTGAAAAAAAAAAGGGGTTGGAAGTGTAGCTCAGAGCACTTGCCTGGCATGCCTGAGGCAGGTGCCGGGCCCCCTCCCCAACACCAAAAGTAAATAAATAAATGGATAAATAAAGCAGGGGGGTCCCATTTGAACTGCAGGAGCATGTGATGCCTCCAAGTCCCCGCCCAGCGCTAGGGTTCCAGGACATCACTTGTGGATGAATTCCTGTGTCCCCAGGGCCTTTGTTTTGGCCAAGGAGGAAGCCTGATGGCCTCGGCAGTGTCCACCCCACATGCCTGGCCAGTTGCCGTGGCTGGAAGTTCCCTGGGTGGCCTTGCTGAGGCTGGCCTTGGCCACAGTGCCGGTGGCCCCTGGAGTGCACTGTGCACGTCCTACTGGCAGCTGCCAGTCAGAACAGAGAAGCCCCAGAGTGTGCCCCCTGCCCTTCTGCAGCCGCCCCTGCCCTGGACCCTCTGACCTGTGCTGTGTCCCTGTGCCCTTGATGTTCTTCAGTTAGTGGCAAGTCCACGCCATGGCCAGCCTGAGGCGCGGCAGGCCCAACTGCATCAGGGCAGCGTTCAGCACCACTGGCACTGGGCCCAGCTTCCGGAAGAGGCAGAGGAATGCACGCCGTCGCCTCCAGGTGCCCCTGCCTGCTGCCCTTCGCCTCAGTGGGGTGGGAGGGACCCCCCGGGAAATGCCCCTGTGGCTCTTGTTCAATCTGCACAGATGGCCTTTTGTAAACACTGGGGTGGCCCGTGCCAGCTCCTTGAGAGTCTTTCTTCAGATCTCTGCCATCCTGGGCCCCCAGGTTCAGTGTGTGGCTCCCCAGAGCCCATGCCAGGCGTGGCCTCAGGGCCTCAGGGTCTGGGGGGTGGGGGAGGAGGGGAAGGGCCTTGGGACCTTCCTCCACTCTGGCTTTGGGTCCAGAGCCGGTGCCAGGTGCGTCTTGTCTGTCTCCTCCCCGTGGCTGGAGCACAGGTTCTGGTGCTGGTGGTCCTGGTCTAGTCCTCTCCACCGAGGCTCGGGCTGACCCCTGGTCCTGCGCCTCCCTCCTGCTAGCAGAGGCTCGGCCTGCATCTCAGGCCCCCAGACCCGCCCTGCACACCGCCCTGTGCTTGTCCTTCCCGCCTCGCCAGAGCCGAGGGCCAGGCAGGGCGGACCCTGCCACGTGGGCAGCGGCACCCGAGTTCCCTGGCCCTGGGTGGCCACCCTGAAGGAAGGGAACATTCCAGCCCTTTCCCTGCAGGTCAACCACCACAGGAACCACGTGGACTTGGCTGAAGTTCTCTGGAGAGAGGTATGTCACCAAGGCCCGCAGTCACTTGTCATGGAGGGAACAAAGGGGGCCCTCCCCAGAGCCCTGTCCCAGCCAAGGCGAGCCTTGGGACCAGACCCCTTGGGGCGGGTTGTGGTGGTCCTGCGCTGTGATGTCCCCTGAGAGCAGTGAAGCAGTGATTAAGGAGAGTTCTGCTTTGTTTTGTCTGACACGGGGTCTCCCTGGGCTGCCCAGGCTGGCCTCCCCCTCCGGGCTCAAGTGAGCTGTCTGCCTCTGTCTCCGGAGGGCCTGGGAGTGCCGGTGCATCCCACCCCCCATATCCAGTCAGTCAGGCTTTTTTTTTTTTTTCCTATTTGCCTTGAAATAGATCCCAGGGCCTCACACACGCTAGGCAATCACTCTACCACGGAGCTATCCCCCGTCCACTGTTATGATATTTTAGAAAAAAAATGTGCTTTAAAGTCCAAATGGATTATTTTCAGTCTTCCGAATTTCTTTTATTGCAGTACTGGGGATTGAACCTGGGGGTGCTCTACCACGGAGCCATATCTGCAGCCCTTTTTATTTTTTATTTGAGACAGGGTCTTGCTAAATTGCTGAGGCTGGCCTTGAGTTTATGATCCTCCTGCCTCAGCCTCCTGAGTAGCAGGGATTACAGGTGTGTGCCACTGTACCTCTCAGTCCAAATTAAGATCAGTCTCAATAATTGACACAGCTCTGGGTAACCCTGGTCCAGGGTGGCGTGAGTCAACAGGGAAGGCAAAAGATTATTTTAGCCAAAAACCAGGGTGTGAATGAATGCTCCTCTTGGTCTGTAAGTGCTGTCTACTGGCCACTGGGGCCTTGTGGCCTCTTGAGTACCGACTGCTATGTGGCTTGTGGACTAGAGCAATTCTGATTTGTTTCAGAATCTGAAATTACAATTGTTTACAGATGATTTTGTCTATTATCACGTTTACCTTTTATTTTTTGGAATAAATATCAGTGTCACCTGTCTGAAGAGGAAATGAAGGGCTGGGGTGTGGCTCAGTAGTAGAGCACAGGCTTAGCATGTGTCAGGCCCTGGGTTCCATCCACAGAACCAGAAAAATACAATGAAAAGAGGAAACAAGGGGCTGGGGATGTGGCTCAAGCGGTAGCGCGCTCGCCTTGCATGCGTGCGGCCCGGGTTCGATTCTCAGCACCACATACAAAGAAAGATGTTTGTGTCCGCCAAGAACTAAAAAATAAATATTAAAAATTCTCTCTCTCTCTCTCTCTCTCTCTCTCTCTCTCTCTCTCTCTCTCTCTCTCCCCCTCTCTCACTCTCTCTTTAAAAAAAAAAAAAAAAAAAAAGGAAACAAGGTCTCTGGGGAGGTTTTCACTGCCCACGTGATGTGCTCGGTGGCGGGCCCCCGCCTGGACTCAGCTCTGCCTAGCCCTGGGGGCCTTTCTAGTGTGCGTGCTTGCGTGTGCGTGCTTGCACGCGTGTGCACACATGTGCCAGCGTGTGGGTTATGTACTAAGCCGTGGTGTGGTAGAGGAGGGAATCATTGGTCACCGATGGTGCCGCGGTGTCCCTGGGCCTCCTAGCAGACCTGGAGGCTGTTTCCACAGGAGAGGGGACAGCGCTTGAGAGCTGCTTGCTGGCTGCAAGCTCAGGGCCTGACTGAGAGGCCACCTGTCAGGTCAGTCTTGGGGACTTGACATTCTCTGAATGAGATGACTTCCAGAGCCACTCAGTGAGGATCAGGAAGCAGAAGGTGGAAGGAGGGGACGGTAGCCAGGAATCTGATGGCCTTCCAGATGTGTGTGCACCTGCTGGGGCCCCCATCTGTCCTTCACCAGAAAAGGAGGCCTCGCTCTCTGGAAGAGGCATCAAGAGGGAGGAGGGCTCAGACCCACTGATGGTCAGTAGGGCTGCTCCTGGGCCAAGGCTGCCAGTCCTGTGCCTGGCCCTGGGTCACTGGGTCGAGAGTGACCAGCAAGGAGGCTCAGGCTGAGCCCCCAGGCTGGCGGGCACTCAGGCTATCTGCGTTCTATGGAGTATTGATCTATTTTTGTTGTTGTTGTTTTTGAGACAGCGTCTCACTTTGTTCCCCAGGCTGGCCTTGAACTCCTGGACTCAGGCCATTCTATCTCAGCCTCAGGGTAGCTGGGACTATACGCATGAGCTTCCATGGCTGGCTATTTGATTGAATTTATTTTTTAAAATTCACGTACAAAATAAAAAATTGGAGATGTAGCTCAGTGCTGGAACATCCCTGGGTTCAGTCCCCAGTAGTGGAAAAAATAAAAATCCACTCTAAGGCAGAGCATTTAAATTTGCCGACACCTCTGGTGGACAAAATAATTCGTGCATCTGCCTCTGTTAGCCATTTGCTGACAGGCTCAGCTTGGCTTTTGTCCTCAGTTTTTAGATTCTTACGATGGTGATTCAGAAGCCTGCCCTGGTCAGTTTGGCTCCTTCTCTGGCTGTTCCCCGGGTGAGAGGAGCAGTGTGCCTCTGTACACACTGAAGTCCAGGAGTCCCGAGGACGCTGGTGTCAACAACGCTCTCCCATCCAAGGCCCCACACCTCTCGGTGAAGGCTGCCTGCTGGGCCCCCATATCCCTGGAAGCCAACGACGTGGACATGCAACCAGAGAGTGAAGTCAGGCTGCCCCTGGACCCCGGAGGCCCCCAGGAGGCCGGAAGGCAGGCGGAGAGGCCCTGCACAGCCCAGGAGGACTCCAGAGCCACCAGGGCACCCAACCCAGCCAGTCCTGTGGAGCTCCTGGAGCTGGGCAGACACCTGCCCAGCAAGACCAAGGGGACACGGATGCTACCCAGACTCGGAGGCGAGAGAGACAAAGGGCCCAAGCTCTCGCTTTCCAAGAGAAAACTGGAACTTTTACTTGCAGAGCCTGAAAAAAATAAGAGAAAGAAACAGTTCATGGCCTGATCCAAGGTGAGCAGATTTAGCTCAGGAAGGGGTCCAGAGGCCAGGTGAGGAGCCAGGTCATGGCTGGTCAAGAGGAACATTGATAAGGAGACATGGGGGGCTGGGCTGGGGCTCAATGGCAGAGCACTGGCCTGTGAGGCCCGGGTTCGATCCTCAGCACCACATAAAATAAATGAATAAAGAAAGGGTCATGTCCATCAGCAACTGAAGAAAAAAAAAAAAAAAGAAGACACGGTGTCACATGGTGCCCTTTTTAGACCTTGAATAAGAAACTTGTCCTCATCACCCAGCTTGAAAATGGGTCTGCCTTTCAGGGAGGGCCTCACGTGGCCTTTATTAACCCCTCCCTTCCCCAAACCCAGAGAATTGATTTTACTAGTGTGTGAGTGTGAGTGTGCAAGCGTGCTGGGGATGGAATCCAGGGCCAGACAAGTGCTCCTGCCCAGTTTACTTTCACTAAACCTTTGTGTGTTTTTTATTTTGGTAACAGGGATTTTTTTTTTTAATATTTATTTTCTAGTTTTCGGTGGATACAACATCTTTATTTTTTTATTTTTATGTGGTGCTGAGGATAGAACCCGCGCATGCCAGGTGAGCGCGCTACTGCTTGAGCCACATCCCCAGCCCCTGGTACCAGGGATTGAACTCAGGGGCACTCAACCACTGAGCCCCATCCCCAGCCCCGTTTTGTATTTATTTAGACACAGGGGTCTCACTGAGTTGCTTAGCGCCTTGCCATTGCTGAGGCTGGCCTTGAACTCGTGATCCTCCTGCCTCAGCCTCCCGAGCTGCTGGGATTGCAGGCTGTGCCACTGGCCAGGCACAGGTTTCTGAGCAGTTGGTCTGGGCCCAGCCTGTTGGAATGGTCAAGGCGTGGAGTCCTGGAGGGGAGGTGGTTTGCTCATTGAACTTAATCTACTTGCAGACAAAAGCCGAGAGGTTCTGGTGCTGGTGGTCCTGGTCTAGTCCCCCCCAAGTCTGGCTCTCTCCACACAGCAGTAGGACCTCGCCGTTCCCAAGTGCCAATAAAGAGACGTTGCCACAAGGAACTGCTCCTTCTTCATGGTGGGGAAGAGGCCCTGCCTCGGGGGTGCAGAGGGGGACTGTTGGATGTCAGATGCTCAGGTGGCAGAGGGTGGGGTGGTTAACATCCTGCTTCTGGCTCTGCCAGGCAGGGCCTGGCTAGTGGGCTGTCACTGTCCAGCCAGACCCTCCTGTTGTGGAGGTGAGTGGGCCCAGAGGTGAGTTCCCGCTGGGGCCTGGGGGAGCCTGCTGCTCCAGGGGTGCCCCCAGAGGAGGCTACTATGAGGTGGCCCTGCACCGGGTGATGGGTATCCTTTGTGCAGTTTGGGAAAAGCCTCAGGTGCTCCTTGTGGGGTCTGCATGGAAGCCCTGGACCTCGGGGACAGCTGTCCAGGCCTGGACTGTCTCTTCCCTGGGCACCACTGGTGGCATCTGGCAGCCAGGCTGCATCTGCTTGTTGACCTGTGGGCTGGAGCTGCTAGTTGACATTTCTGGCTTCTACTGGGACCGAGCACCACTTGCACACTTGGGCCCTCTCAGTGCGCTCAACAGACCCCCAGATGCCAGGACCTGTTTCCACAGCCGGCCGCCTGTCACCCGCCAATGTGGATAGGAGAAGCCATCTGAGCCCTGAGCCACTGTGTTCCCATCTGGGATGGTGGTGTGGGCGAATGTGCTAAGGGGAGGGGACCCACACCCTTGTCCCCAGGAGGCTGCGGGTGAGTGCCAAGCGCTCCTCCCCAAGCCTCAGGCTGAAGCCGACAGAGGAGGCAGGAGCCGGTCATGCTTAGTGTTTTATTTCATAAAACAAGCCTGGCCGTGGCCTCCAGAGCTCCTGCTGCCAGCATTCCGGTTCCCACTGCCCCCGCCGGCCAGCTTCCTTTCCGTCTCTGTCACCATTTTCTTTTCACAAGTCCACACCTTCCGAGCACTTTCAGGGTCAATGAGTGTTAGACATAAAGGGCAGCTACAAAGTCTAGCTTCACTCCGTGCACAGGACCGCGACGCCACGCTCGTAGAAGCTCCGAGGGTCCTCCTTGGTGGCGATCTCAAAGTCCACAGTGAAGATCAGGTCTGCGCGGGTGAAGTTCAGGTAGACAGGCAAGGTCACCTGCAGGAAAACAGGAGGACGTGTCCAGGCAGGCCTGGCTCCAGTGCAGGGCAGCCTTGCCTGCTCACTGGGTGTCTTGCAGAGCCCGACCACAGCCAGGGAGGGCGGCCACTCACCACGTTGGCCTTTTTCTCGGGGCTGGTTTGCTTGACCCAGCGCAGCTGCGTCAGGGGCAAGATGGTGGAGATGGCATTGGAGAGCGACAGCTTGTTGTTGCTGCACGTGGCCCCCTGAAGCTTCAGACCTGCAGGTAAGGTGAAGCACCCCTGGAGTGGAGCCCCATCACCTTCAACACACACCCTGGGAGCAATGGCCGGGGCCACCGTGGACACATGCCAGTGAGTAAGCGCCACGCAGGGGCTGGGACTGAGCTCCACACAACTCCAGCTCACCTGTGACCCCAAAGCTGCAGGCATCGAGGGTGGCACTCTGTGAGGTGGTGACATTGACCTCCAGGCAGAGCTCTTCCAGGGACCAGCTGTTGGCCTGGGCCACATACTGCCTGGTGGCGGTGATGTAGGCCTCGGGCACAAACAGGCCGCCCAGACACACGTGGATGTTCTGTGGGAAAAGCCGCCGGGAAGGAGCTCAAGTGAGTGGGGGCTTGTGCCTGTCCCTAGAGCTGCCTGACGCTCCCTGTGGGAGGGGCTGCTCCTCCCCGTGGACTTCCAGAGTGTGGCCCCCCACCTTTAGCTCCTTGGCACCCCCGGAGGCAGCTGCCAGGGAGATGTTCTGCAGCTGTTTGATCCGCTCGCTGAAGTCCGACACCCACTGGATGACGGTCATCCCAGCAGGCACCGTGTAGTGGGACCAGCTCCGGGGCAGAATCCCTGCAGCACAGAGAGACCTGGGCTCAGCACCCACGGGGCCAAGCTGTGAGGGCGAGACTCCCACCGAGATCCAGGGTGCTCGCCCCCTCCTCTGCACCCAGCCTACACCCAGGATGGCCCAGGCAGTCTCCAGTGCAGCTTCCAGGCCAGGTCAGCTGGGGGTGAGCGTGTGTGGAGGGCCACCATCGGAGCCAACCACACCACAGCTAAAAACCTGCACAGTGGCTCAGTGCTCTGGGCACACAGGCTCCCAGGACAAGAGCGAGAACCCTGGGGCCTCCAAACCCACACCCTCCCAGGGCACCATGCCCAGCAGGCTCCCGAGGCCAGGCCTGACCAGGGCCCTGTGGCCTGTGTGGACAGAGTCCCCAGATAGTGGGCCTGGATGGCAGCCCCTGGTGAAGGCCTGGCCACTGTGACAGCCGCATCTCAGCACCTTTCACGAGCTCGTTGATGAGCGTTCGCAGGTAGTTGGTCTGCTTTTTCTTTCCTTCGCACACCTGGACGACATCAGCCAGGTCCTGGCGCACGTCCTGGAGTAATTTGGCTCCCATCTTCACTTCTCTCTCAAAGAACCTGAACAAAGGATCCTAAACTCATCCAAAGAGAGAAGGCCAGAGAGAAGAGAATTAGGCGAGGTCCCTTCTTCAGCAGGAACGGGAGAGGGGTGACCTCTGGGGAGCCTTGAACTCCCAGCCCACCCAGAACTGCTGGCTGCCTCAGTTGGAGACTTGGGGTGGCCTGGCCAGCTGACTGCCCTCAGGAGGACTAAGGGTCACTCTCCTCTCTCATGGAGCCCAAAGGCTGCCAGGCACCGAGGGTGAGCCTGTCTGAGGCTGGACTTGCCAGGACCCCGAGCCCGCAGCAGCGCCGGCTACCTTGATGTTCTCCACGGTGCGCTTGAGGTGGCTGAGCGTCTGGGGGATGAGGTGCAGCCAGTTGGAGGCCGTGGTGTGCAGCGTCCTCATCCAGGCGGGGCGCCCGTCGGAAGTGGAGTCCGTCCTCGTTTTCTTCTCGGTCTCTGCGTACGCCAGGTCGTCCTCGTCCTCCAGCATCTGCATCTTCAGCATCTTACTGATCATGTCCACGCCTGGGAACGGTGCCAGGGGCAGGCAGAGGGAGGGAAGCACAAAGGGGAGGACTTGAGCGTCAAGGCCACGGTGGGGTCAGCTGGAGAAACCGCGTGGCCTCCAAGGCCCTGCCGTGCCTGCCTTCATTTCCTCGGTGCAGGGGACAGCACCTGGGGCTCTGCAGTGCTAAGCATCTGCTCTACCACCCAGCTGGTTCCTGACCGTAGAGCACAGGAAATGGCTTGGCCAGAAAGGTAAGATGACAAATGCAAAACGACTGTCACCTGGTGACGTTCATGGCTGGCAAACCTGAACCAGTGCTGGGCATGGTGCACACACCCATAACCTCAGCAACTTGGAGGCTGAGGCAGGAGGCTCAAACTTCAAATGAGTTTAAAGCCAGTCTCCACAACTTAGCGAGTCCCTGTCTCCCAGTGAAAAAGGGCTGGGAGGCAGCTCAGTGGTGAAGACCTGCGATTCGATCCTCAGTGCCAAAAACCCAAAATGGAACTACCCAGTTGGGTGCACAGACTGAAGAGAAGCTCTTCTAGACCCAAGGGCTCTGGTGCCCTCTCAGACACGGGAAGGGTGATTCTGTGCTCCACAAGCCCCTCAGCTCTGTGAATGCAGAACTGGCCACCACAGGGCCTTGTGGTGCCCTTCGCCCGTGGCTTCCACACTGCCATCCACTCTAGGGGATTCCTGAACTGCACAGTGCCGCCCACCATGGCCAGATTTTCCTGGAATGCCAATCCCAGCTGACTGAAGGCCCCTCAGTGTGGGGCTCTGGGTGGTGGCCGCCCTGTCCCACTGCCCATCCACTGACAGCTGAGGGCCAAGTGCCTGAGCTGCCAGCACCGCTGCCTGGACCCTGGCTACTGGTCCAGGCAGCCTCTGCTACGTTCTCCCATGGGACTGGGTGTGGTGATGGGCAAGAGGCTCCCGACAGTGTCACTGGGTCATGGGGTTCAGGAAATAGTCCTTGCATCATCGAGGTGGGAGGGTTCAGGGCAAGTGGCCCAGCACTGAACCGACGAAGTCAGAGCCCCATCCCACCTAACCTACTGGATCCCTGTGGTGGCCAGGCCTCAGACCTTCCTTGTTTCCTAGCTAAACCCACATGGCCACAGCTAAGCATCCTGCTTCTTTGAGTGAACAGGTGGCCTGGCTCTGAGGCCTGAGGCCGGTGTGCCTGCCCTTCCCTCTGGGCAGTGGCTCCTCTTCACAGAAGCACCTGCAGGCACCCAGGCCGACCCAGGCGAAGGTGAGCCATGGCACAGAAGCACAGCCTGCAAGAGTCCGACCTGCCTGCATCTACTCGGGTGAGCCGCCTGGGCCAGTCTCCTCTATTCTGGGCTTCTCTCTCCTGAAGACGACCACTCCTCAGACGGTGTCTTAACTGCCTTCTGGTTCAAAGCACTTCTGAACGTCTTGGAAAATAAACTTTGTAAATAAAAATAATAACTGCTGAAGAAAAGTGACCGATGGTTTTATGGTGTCACTTCAGGGCTGGGGTGTGGCTCTGTGGAATAACAACTGGCCAGCATGCACCTGGCCCTGGGCGCCATCCCCAGCACCAAGAAAATAAGTAAGTAAATAAGTCACTAATACCAGGTACTATTCAACCCTTGAAGAAGAAAACACATTTCCAAGGCAGGCAGTTCCCACGCGCTGAGCCAGCACCCCTGGCCAGGGGCTGTAGCAAGAGGCCACGCAGGCCCAGCCCCACCCAGAACACAGTGGCGGCAGCAGCGGGGCTGAGGCAGTGCAGGTCACCCACCCTGGGTGGTGAGGAGGACCCTCTCGGCGTTGTTGGGCAGGCCCAGCCAGGACGGCGTCTGGGTGTCGGGGAGCAGCTCCACCCACTGCACAAACTCCTCGCGCCTGGAAAACCGGCACATTTGGGGACAGCATTAGAGGCCACGTGGGCAGCGCCTGCCACCCAGGACCACACTCCCCAGGGAAGGCAGGGGCGCACCTGATGCCGTCGGGCATCTGAATGTCCTTGTGCCCATCGACCTTGCACGCCAGCTTGAACTCGCTGTCAAAGCTTCTGGTGGTGAACAGCCGCTCCAGGAAGGTGTTGAGCAGACGCTGATCGAACTCGTTGTCCACCCGCCCGCCATAGATGGACTGCGCCATTAAGGTCTTCAGGGCGGACCACGGGATTTTATCGGGTGAGATGTTCTGCCTGCCCTGGGGTGAGGAGTGGTCAGGTCACACTTGGGCCAAGGAGAACCCACTTCAGCCAGCAGGTGCCACTGTCTGTTGTGCTCTGCTGCTGCTAAGCTCAGCCTGTCCCTCGGACACTAGTCCCTCCGCTGCCCTCATGACCTGTGGCACCTGAGCGCCTCCCAGGTGGCACCGCCCACTTGCCTTGGCCGTGTCATCCAGCCACGTGTCCACTGTGTCGCAGGCTGACCGCAGGTCAGACTCTCCAAACTCGTACTTCTTTGACCAGCCCAGGGGTGCGTAGCGCAGGCGCTCCTGGATGACGGCGTGGAACCAGGCCAGCAGGAAGTACAGGCGGGCACGCTCGTTGGGAGACTAGGAAGAAGTGACAAGGACAGGCATCATCAAAATCACGCGGAAACAGTGCAGACGCCACATCAGAACCAAAGCCCTGCCTGCCAGGAGCCGTCCACACTGATACCTGGGCCACCCTCTAAGTGATATGGGGACTGCTGGTAGAAGATGCCATCCAATGACACTTGAAAAAAATGTATTCAGACAACAGAAAACAATATGGAGATATTTCCTGAAAACTTGGATCACAGCACAAAATAAAAAAGCACTAAATACAGAAAAAATTAGCCCTAGGTTTTTATTTTTATTTTTTAAATGGTACTGGGTCTTGAACCCGGGGATACTCTACCACTGAGCTACATCCTCGTCCCTTTATTGTAATTTGAGACGGGGTCCCATGAGGTGGCACAGGCTGGCCTCCAACTTGTGATCCTCCTGCCTCAGCTTGATGCAAGATTCTTGCATAATCCCTTTCCTCTTGTCCAAGCCCTTGTCAAGTCTGCATTTGGTGCTGGGAGAATTCTGTGTGGCCCCAGGGCACCCATGTTGGGTCCTGGTTCAGCGTGGGCCAGTCTGTTCCTTCAGGAGTGACTGCCATGCCCCAGGCCCACGGTGCACATGGACATTCACCTTGTCACCTGTGCACAGGAAGGAAGTGCTGCCCACCGTTAACCAGTAAACACATCATGCAGTTTACCACGAGGCACAGCTGGGATGAGAGGCCCGCTTCTGAGTTCAGAGAAGGGACCTCGTGTCTGTGTGCACAGGAAGACGGCGTCAGGAGGACCTGCTCTTTACCTTGCATATCCGTGAGACAGGGATGCTGCTAAACGTCCGTAGCATGTTGGCCTTCACCCCCGGCGGTGGCTCAAACACAAAGATGCGACCCGCACGGAGCAGATTCACAGGCACCTGGGGAGGACACAGTGCCTGTGACCACGCTGCTGGACGTGCAAGCAGTCGGCACAGGAGGCCAGGCCGTGCACCAGCATCGAGTCCCTGTCTTCACTCACCTTGGGGTTGATCTCCATGGTGAGGAAAAGGCGGAAGCAGGCATGCGGCTGCAGGGAGTGCAGCTTTTTCTCCAGCTGCATCAGCCACCCTGGGGCCAGGTGCACATTCTTCAGCATCACCCACCTGCACACAGGAGAGCCACCGCCACATGTGGGTCCCTGCCAGAATTCTTGGGGACGTGGGTTTTTTAATCAAATCCAAGCAGGCCTACCTGCCCGACTTCACAGCGGTGTTTATCGCCTTATCTGCTTGGTTAAAACCTTCCGCTGAGCCTGGCACGAGGGAGCTTAGTGTCAGCAACAGCAACTCGGTGCTCCAAGGCCACCGTGGCCCCGTGAGACCACCGAGAGCCCTTACCAATGGCAATGGAAGTGATCTGTGTGTTCTGCTCGGCCGCGAGGTCCTCCACGTGCCCGCTGGCGTCATACCCAGGCACAGAGCACATCAGGACAGGCGTGTTTGGCTTCACCTGCAGATGAAGGAGGCAGAAGTGAGAGAAGACATCATGTGCCTGTCAAGGGGCGTCCCAGGGTGCGGCCGAGATGCAGTCTCTGGGCTGAGGAGCGGGCAGCAGGGAGCTGGGCAGGTTAGGGTGCTGAGCAGTGCCTGGTGTTGGAGAAGACTGCAGCCAGGAGGCAGAGCAGAGCTGGGGAGTCGGGGGTGGGCAGCTGCTGGTGGGATGTCAGGGGCACGGGGCTAGGGTATTACCTCTGTGCCCACAATGTGGGTCAGGTCGAGCGGCTGCTCCATGATGGACATGAAGGACTCCCCCAGGTTCGTGGACACAAACACATGGGCCATGGCCAGCAGGCGATCAGGCCGGAAAGCCTGGATCAGGAGCAGGCGGTGGACAGCCTGCCCAATGGGAGCTGAAATGAAGCGTGCAGCTAGCTGAAGGACACGATCGTGCCGGTCACCTGGTCCACCCAGAGCACCTGCTGCCCCAGCACAGGGTGCTCCAGATGCGGTCAAACCCCACCCCAAACCTCTCGTTCTCCTAGCCTAGAGGACTTCCCCACCTCCTGCTGCTTCTCCAGCTCTGAACACCCTGCGACAGGACACACCTTGGTGCCATTTGTTGATTATTTACTTACTTGTAAAATGTGTGATCACAAGAAGGTCCCTCAGTTTTAACACTGAACTACTCACCTTGGGAACCAGTGGCTTGAAATTTTTTGGGAATGTCACTTCAAGCAGAAAACCCCTCACTTAAATTCAGGCCCAGAAAGGAGACCCCAGGGGCTGGGACACCACTCACTTGCAGGAGTCTCCTCACTCCAGAGGTAGGGCACTGTCTGTTCCGGAGAGCTGCTGTCCAGCCAGATGCCAAACTGCTGTGCAGACAACACAGAAAGCACTGTGGGACAGAGCTGGCACTTTGTGTGGTACTGGGGAATGAAACCCAGGGCCTTGCCCTCCCAGAGCTGACCTCGCGGCAGAGGCCTAGTGGGCGCACAGGAATGCACAACCCAGCACTCGAGGTTATGCAGCATGCCACCTTTATATTTTAAAATATTTTTAGTTGTAGATGGACATAATACCTTTATTTTATTTATTTATTTTTTATGTGGTGCTGAGAATCGAGCCCAGTGTCTCACATGTGCGAGGCAAGCACCTTGCCACTGAGCCCCAGCCCAAGCCCCAGCATGTGATCGTTACTGCCAATTCCTGGGATGAGGCCGAGTGTCCCAGCAGTCCATCCTGAGGAGTCCCCTACCTCATCTGCCTGAATCTTGGAGATCAGGTCTCTGAATGCAGGAAGACAGCTCAACCTCACGACCGCCTCTGCCTGCTCCACAGTCAGCCCCTGGATCTTGGGGGTGGATCCTGCGCTCAGAACCATCTCTTTCCCTCTCAAGAAGTGCTGGAACTCTGCATCATAGGTGGGTTCCCTGAGGAGGGTGGACAGGCAGGCAGACCTTACGTTCCCTTCTGTTGGCTTAAGTCAATGTACCCTCATGTGAAATGCCAGCACCCACAGAGTGGCCTTACCCCACGGTGCCCTTCAGTTTGATTCTGGCCAGCAGCATGGCGAAGGTGATGTGATCCTGATGCAACATGCCTCTTGCCACCCGGTTAAACGCCACCTGAGGACACATGGACATGCATGTTCCTCAAGTTTTTTTTTTTTCTTTATATATATTTTAGCTGTTAATAGACCTTTATTTTATTTATTTATATCTGATGTTGAGAATCGGACCCAGGGCCTCACACATGCCAGACGAGTGCCCTGCACTGAGACCCAGCCCAGGGCCCCACACATGCTGGACAGAGCTCCTCCACTGAGCTACCCGAACCCCTGCCCCAACAGCGGATCGTCCACCTGGAAGAGGTCCTTGGTTATGATGGAGAGGCGCTGGGTGTGGTCGGTGATGCCCTTTAGGTTCGGGTTCTCATACAGGACGTTGTGGTAGATGTCCAGGAAGAACTGCAGGGAGTACTGGTACAGGAAGTGGATCTGAAAGGAGGCACAACGTCAGGCCACCCAACCGGCACCACACAGAGGCAGCAGGCCCCGCTGGGTGACCCAGGGTGTCAGGTCACCTGCTTCAGGGACTCCATGGTGAAGTAGATGCTGCTGCAGGCGGTGGAGAGCGGCAGGTACTGCTGGGACACCGTCTCCACCTCCTGCATGACGATGTCCGTCTCCTCCACTTTCCTGGTGACCTCGGCAGCCTCCCTCTTGAGGTTCTCCAGAGTTGTTATGATTGTGTCGTCATCCAAAATGCGCCCCTTCACCTCATTCAGAGCTTGTAGCAGAGACTTTTCCAGCTGACGTAACCGTAGCTGGAATTCTCCTGCAGTGACACAAACACACTTTGCTGTAATACATTTGTTCAAAAGGAAAGAGTGCCCTCCCAAGTGTGCAAACTCAACCACCGGGTCCGCCCAGTCCCTCGGGTCAGCCTCCTTGCCTGCACCACCCCTTGCAGGTGGGCCACAGGCCCATACCTTGAAGCTTCAGGAGGTCAGAACGTTTCTCGTCCACATCAGGTCTTTCTGCTTTGAGGACCTCATTGAGACACTGGCTTTGCAAACTGCTTCGGGTGACTGTGAAGTTCACAAAAGTAACCCGCGAACAGAGATCCGGTGGGAACTCAACCTGCCGAAGTGTGCAGCAAAACAGTCTTTACCCTGCTGCCAGACCACACGGCCAGCGCTCCCCGTGAACCACCTCACTGCTTACCGTCGGGTCCCGGGTGGACAGGAAGATGACGAATGATGGCGACAGGTCTATGTCCTGGTCACCCAGGGTAATCAGCACTCGCCCCCCGGTTCGCCGGACTTCGCGGTTCAGGACTGGATTTAACACTGGGTCATAGCTTTCCACGTCCTGGATGGCACAGGAGGAAAGCCAAGCTCACCTTCAAGTGACTGTGTGCACTGTGACTTCCCACCTAGAAGCCACCAGCCACTTAGACCTGCACGGCCTCATAGATTGCCCCGGTCTACATGTGGCTGCTTAGAACTCAGCTCTTAGTCACATTGGCCACAGAGGTGCTCAACAGCCACGTGTGGCTCGTGGCTCCTGGGCTGGACACCTGACTGTGAGACATGTCACCACACAGTATGCTCTGGTGGGCAGTGATGACCTCGACCCTCTAAACGGAATTCTAAATGCAAACAGTGCTTTTGTTTGATGTGTGTGTGCATGCGTGTGTACACACATACAAATAATATATCTAAACATATATATACATATGTACATATATCTCCAATAAATTTTTTTTTTTAGTGATACTGGAGATTGAAAGTTTCTCCTGGTTCTGATAGCAAACCAATTCTAATGTTGCCAGCATTTGCATATGGTTTAGTGTTACTTTACATCAACTGTATTTGAAGAAAAGTAAACACAGCCCTAAAAGGAATTCACTCTCAGAAGCAGGTCTCAAGAATGCAGACATAAACACCAACCTGGACCAGAAGAGGGTTGCCAAATCTCAGCGCACTCTCCAGATTCTTTCTGAAGGCATCATCCAAGAAACTGGTACGTGTTATTTTACGATCCTTATACTCATTCATAATGAATTCTGTGGCTTGTCCGGAGGGGTCAATGATCAGTGGATACCTGAGGATGAGGCCACAGAAGACAGGTTATTAAGTCCAGCAGGGAAAGCAGGGTCCCTGACAAGACAGGAAGTAAGAAAGGCCATCACCACCACTCAGGGTGACCGCTGGACATTTCCAGATTCACCAGGGAAGACAGACAAGACTTGAATGCTTCATGTGCGATGGAGTCACCCCTAGGGCATGGTGGCCTCGCCTATGATCCCAGCAACTAGAGGGGCTGAGGCAGGGGGACCCAAGTTCTAGGTTAGCCTTAGCAACTTAGTGAGGCCCTGTCTCAAAATAAGAAGTAAACAGGGCTGGGAGTATATAGCTCAGTGGTAGAGCACCCCTGGGTTCCATTCCCAGTGCTACGGTAGGAGGTGGGGACCCATAAGCTTGAGTCATCTGCTGTAGAACTGTGACAAGCAGGTTGCGCTCAGAGCACCCTGCTTCTCTCCCAAGGCCAAGCAGCCCATGTCTGCATTTGCTACCCTCCCAGCCAACGACAGAGGCAGGCATTAACGACAACGCCATGGCATCACTGGAGGGTCCTGGGGGGGCTGGGGATAGATAGGCTGCAAGCCTGGCAAACGCTCTGCCTTCGCCACACCAAGCCCAGTTGCATAGGAGGGGCCAGCATCCAGGGCTGGGGAGTGGCCCTGGAGTAGAGTCTGGCTAGCACGTGTGAAACCTGTACCACAGAGGAAAGATCTGGCTTCTTAGTGTTTGCATGGGCAGCACCCTGTCAAGTGAGATGCCATCCCATCACTCACAACCTGACTGTAAGATGAGAACTGTCCCCAACTCCACTTCATTAGGAGGAAACAAAGGCACAGAGGAGCTAGAGTCAAGGGTCGCTGGCCAGAGATCCCAACAGACCACACACCAGGTGGTAATGATTCCTGGCTTGTGCAGAATTTGGACGCTGTTGAAGATCCTTCCAACCTCTGGTCACCAGATCCCCTCCCCAGGTGCCTGTTTTAGCAGGTGTCACTCCAACTACACAGGCAGGCTCAGGTGTCCAGTCACCTGTTGAGTGTCCTGGGGGACACCGAGCTCCCTCCAGTCTTTTGGCCGGCACCTGTATCCTACAGGCTTTGCATTTTCATTTGTGCCAGGCAACTGCTGAGGACACCCAGGGGCGGGACTCCAGGTCAAAGGCTGGGGGGTTTCTCATGTAGACAAAGGCAGCCCGCACACAGACTGTATGACTGACTGGTGCCATGCAGCACAGCCCGCAGGCCGATTCCAAATGGCCTCTGGCAGAGCCAACGTGGTTTTTTGTCCTCAGGACAATGGCACACAGGAAGGGCTCAGCAGAGGTTTGAAGATGCTTGAAGATGTTTACGTGGGGTTAGGAAGAAGTCTGGGACGTTTTTCAAGCCAGGGGACTCGTTCTGGTTGGAAGTTCACTCACTCTCAGGGTGAGGGGATTTGATGCAGTTGGTCCTGAGGCTTCCCTGTGGCTTCTTGCACCAGGCCCACATTCCCTGCAGTTATGTTTCACTTCTGCTGTGGTTTGCTTTCTCTTTTCTTTTTAGACAGGATCTTGCCAAGTTGCTGAGGCTGGCCTCGAACTCACAATCCTCCCAGCTCAGCCTCCTGAGTAGCTGGTATTACAGGCACGCATCACCACACCCAGCTTTATCCCAGCCTTCCACAGGGAAACACGGAACAATTTTCCATTTAGCTAACTATTTCAAGTTCTTGCGTATTTTAAGAGGACTGTCTACGTCCATTCCAACACCCAACTGCCAATGAATTTTAAGAGGTTACAGGAAACATTCATTGTGAACAATTCAGATCATCATGCTGTGAGAATAAAAGGAACCGTGCGCACCCTGCTGCCAGCAACGAGGGCCAGCCTGCCAGCACTGCCTGTGTGACACTTCCTACTCCTCCCTCCTGAAGAGGGGCTTTGGGAACAGAAACGTGCCCTCCCCACATCCTGCCCTGCCTCTTGGTGTCCGAGCACTTACCTGTTGAACCGTTTCAGCATGATGGCATTTTCTGTGCACAGGTCATCAGCAGGCAGCGAGCTGGCTTGCCAGCGAAGACGCTCGTCAGCATTGGAGAGATACTCTGTCCTCGCGATGTCTGTGCGGAACTGAAAGGCGAGGCTGGTTATCTCCCCCTCACCCAGCTACACTGAGGTGGGGCTCTCAAGCCCCTCCAAGCCTGCTCCTCATCCGTCTGGCCCACACCTGCTGGCAGTGCCCCGGGACCCACCTGGATGTTGGCTTGCTGTAAGTGATGGGACCAGGTGGTGAACAAGTTCTGCCGCATCTGCTGGTCAAAGTAGCCTGCATAAGCAATAAAGGCAGCTGACAGGAGGCAGTCCCCAGCAATGGTGGACATCTGGTTTTTGAAAGTTTCACTTGTTTTTTCCCATCGTTCGCGTTCAGCAGACAGACTTTTCAGAAGGGCGGTGCTCCGGTTCACCTAGGAGGGAGAGCGAGGAGCAGCTCAGGCAGGCGCCTTCTGGCTGCACCTTGAGGGCCGCAAACGAGTTTACCCACACCCTACACGTGTGCAGGGCTCTGGGTGGCTGGAAACCAACTCTGGTACATGGGCCCACCTATGTGTGATGTCAACACAAGTGTCAGAATCTCATCAGGATGACAGTAGAGGATAGGGCATCCCCTCTCAGCCCTGGGACCATGCAGAGCTGGGTGTGGGAGGAAAGGGCCCGAGGTGAGGAAGGGCTGGGTGAGACCAAAGGAAGGCGGCGTGGCAGAAGATGTGGAGCCTACTTTGATGATGGGGATGGGGAGGGAGAGGGAGAGAGGTGTGTGGAGGCAGCGGGGGAGGACTGTCCAGCTGGCCTCTATCCTAGCACTACGTGGTTAACACCACCAGACACTAAAGCGCTAATTCGCCGAGATCCAGATGGCCTGGGGGGCTGAGGAAACATCTGGATCTCGGCTTCCACTGAGGGTGGCCATGAGCCCTGCTTCCACAGCAGGTCGAGACCACCTCCAGGAGCCGCAGGCAAGGCGGCAGGCAGGCTGAACACGCCGGCGTACCTTGGCTTCCACAGCCGCCAGGTCTGCCTTGATGGCTTGGGCCTCAGAGATGAGCACCGCGTACTCCTCCTTGTAGCGGGCGATGCTGGCCTCCAGGTCCCGGATCATCTGCTCCACCTCGTTGGCCTTCTGCTGGTTGTCCTTGGCGTCATCTTCCAGCTTCTGCAGCTCGTTCCGCAGGGGCTCCACCCTCTTCAACATGTCTGCATAGTTCAGCTGGGAAAGTCAAGTTGACAGCGGCCATTCAGAAGAGGCAGGAGGAGAGTCACCTTTCCCACGAGATAGGGCCGCGTCTTACCTGTGCGATCGCCCATTTCACCATGGGGCCGCATGCCAGGGAGGCCCGGTTGACGATCTCGTAGTTGTAACTCGGATTGGACATGTAGTTTTTCTTCATCTTCTCCCTTATGGCATCACTGCAAAAGAGGAATTTTATTTCTAAGCACAGGGAGGACAAAGGTGAAGTGTTTTCAGGAAACTGAAAAGTGAAGGACAGAGCCCGTGCTCGTCTCCCTTCCCCAGGGAACGCGGTGGGGAGCCACACCAACAGCTGGTTCTCGGGAAAGTGGACGCTGATGGAGGGCCGTGGACCTTCTGGTCCCTGCCCCTTGTCCCACAGGAGAGAGACCCTCAGGCCAGTTTTGCCATAAGAGGATGGGACCCTTGCTCTGCCTTGAGCAAAGGCCGTATCCTTACAGTGCTCACCCCTGGTGGAAGAGAGCTGGACGGCAGGGTGGAGAGGCGAGGGAAGCACTGGGGAAACTCGGCCTTTTGCAGAGGGGACAGCCTTGGGAGGCGCTTGAGGGGTTGGGTAACCTGCACTCCTTCTGTGATGCCATCCCTCAGGAAAACCTCATCGCCAACAACGCTCAGACACCACCTCCATTCCCAGTGCCAAGCCAGTTCCCATGCCCTACCTGATCTCCTCGGCCGAGAAGTTGACGATGGTGGGAATGAAGTTCTCACGCATGATGATAGAGCGGATCTGCTTCCAGTCAGTGGTGCTCTCGCCCAGCAGCAGACAGATGGACTCCAGCGCCAGCTTCACAGCGGCAGGAGGGTTGGCCATGGAGCGCACTTCCACCAGGTGCTGCTTCTTGATGGACTTCACGGCTGGGCCCAGCAGGTGTGCAGGATGCAGGGACAGAGGGCAAGGCAAGGAGGAGTGAGCCACCACAGCCAGGCGGCTGCTCACAGGGTCCCCTAGGGCAAGGCTCTGTCTCTAGTCCTCTGAACAGAGGTGCTAATCTTTTTTTTTTTTTTTTTTTTTTTAAATTTTAATATTTATTTTTTAGTTCTCGGTGGACACAACATCTTTGTTTGTATGTGGTGCTGAGGATCGAACTCGGGCCGCACGCATGCCAGGCGAGCGCGCTATGGCTTGAGCCACATCCCCAGCCCTGAGGTGCTAATCTTGTAAATGACTAAGGGGGCCTTACGTACTCAGTCTCCAGCGCTCCCTGAAGAGCAGGATATTGCTTTAAAAATACCTCACAACAGAGCGGGGGGCTTAAGGGCAGATAGTTTGCCTAGCCATGGATTCGATCCCCAGCACCAAAAATCAAAACAAAATAAAATGCCCTACACATTCTAATTTCTTTATCTCCAAAATAATGTAATGGTATGTTACTTTATACAATTTCAACAAAGATCTTTTCAATCCATTACGGTGTTGAATGCAGTATCACCTAGGAATGAACCCGGGGTGCTCCACCACTGAGCCATGTCCCCAGCTCTTTTTATTTTTTGAGACAGGGTCTAAATTGCTTGAACTATCGAGATCCGCTGCCTCGGCATCCCAAGTCACAGCAATTACAAGTATACACCGTCGTGCCCAGCAAGGCCCCAATAGTTACTGGGTGAACTACAAACCAACAAAGATTTGCAGGCTTCCTTACACAGGCATGTAAGGATGGCAGAGTGAGTTGTGAGCTGCAGATCCCGGAACTAGTGGCCACTGGCTAAGAGCAGGCAACACTGAACACTTATTGGTACTTTTTTCATGAAATTCAAGCCAGGGGTTGGCAAATAGCATATTTACATAAGTATCAATAGATCTTTAAAAATGCATTGTGATGTTAAGCTTATTTTGCCAATTTCCTATTACAGGAAGGGTCTCACTACATATGGTAAGTAGAGACTGGCTTCACAGGAACTCTGCTGTAAGAGATGGTATTATGGTTTAGATGTGAGGTGCCCCCAAAAGCTCATGTGTGAGGCAGTACAAGAAGGTTCAGAGGAGAAATGATTGGGTTAGGAGAGCCTTAACCTAATCACTGAATCAATCCCCTGCTGGGGATCAACGCGTGGTAATGAGGGCGGTAGGGTATGGCTGGAGGAGGTCGGCACTCGGGGTACGGCTCTGGGCTATATATCTTACACTTGGTGAGTGGAGTTCCTCTCTCTTCTTCCTGACCATCACGTGAACTGCTTCCCTCCAGCACACTCTTCAGCCATGATGTTCTGCCTCACCTCTAACCCCAATGTCGAGACCTCTAAAACTGTTCTTGTTGGGATTTTTAGTCACAGCAATGAAAAAACTGACTTAAACAGATGGAGACATCCTGAGTATTTACAGAAGCCTCAGGTATCCGCTAACAATTCTTTGGGTGCACTACCAGCACCGAGGGAGGCCCACGTGTGGTCTAATTCACCATCATCTGAGAGGCTGAGGGACGGCAGCCTTCTGGAAAGCGTAGCTGCGACTGCACTCCCGTACCATTCTGGGCCTCGATGACAGCAGGCTCCACCTTATCGAGATCCTCCTTGACACTCATTTGCTTGTCTGCGATTACTTCCTGCTGCTTGTGCAGCTGCTCCTGAATCTCCTGGCTCATGACCTAGAAAGAAAAGATGGCTCAGGCACAGGGTGAGCCTTGGTCCCCCTGCTGAGTGCATCCTAGTCAGCAGCTCACACAACCCGCAAACCCTACAGCCCACCCCAAACCACCCCTGCTTCCCCACTAGGCTGCACAGGCCCAGTGCTACATCTGTTCCTGGAATAGGAAGTACCTTTTTCTTTTCAGCCTCCTGCTGGTCTTTCACCATCTTTTTCAGCTTGTCGTTGGCTGCTGCGTTCTTCACCTCTAGCTCCTGGCTCTTTATCCTCAAGTCCCGGCGCAGTTCTTCTACCTAAAGAGCAAAACCCATGCTGGGAAACGGGCACACGCACCAGTCACCCTGCCGGGCCTTGCTGTAGCTGCTCGCAGGAGTGAGGCATGTGCCTTGCCGTACCTGATCAACGGTTTCTTTGATTTTTCTGAGCCCAACGTTCAAGTGCATCTGCTGCTCCTCCAGCTCGCTACGCTTCTCGTGGAAGAGGTTGGCATAGTGATTGATGAAGTCCAGGTAGTGGCGAGGCGTGATGGCCATTGTCCTGCCTCCCCGCTTTGCCAGCCGAGCGTTAGCCTTTCAGAAGATAAGTTAAACCTTTTCATTCTTCAGGATGCTCTCTGGGATTTAACCTCAGAAACTGCTAACTGTTCCACTTTGACAGACCACAGCATGACGCAGTGGGATGAATCAGCCCTCAGGGGTCAGAATACTCCAGCTGGCTTCAGTCACTTACACGCTCTCAGAAAGCACCCTAAGAGCCAGGTGAGGTGGCACACACCTATAATCCCAGTGACTTGGGAGACTGAGGCAGGAGATTTGCAAGTTCAAAGCCAGTCTTGCAACTTAATGAGGCCCTAAGCCATTTAGCAAGACCCTGTCTCAAAATAAAAAAGTAAAAGGTCCAGGGATGTGGCTCAGAGGTTAAGTACCCCTGGGATGGATCCCCAGTATCAGGGGTAGGGGTAGGGGTGTGGGGACAGCAGCCCCCCAAACCTTTAAGCCTTTAACTTCTCTAAAAAGGGTGGTGAGGGCTGGGATTGTGGCTCAGCGGTAGAGCGCTTGCCTAACACGGGCGGGACCCAGGGTTCGATTCTCAGCACCACATAAAAAAAATAAAAATAAAATAAATAAAGGCATTGTGTTGTGTCCATCTACAAAAAAGATTCATTTTCTCTCTCTTTAAAAAAAAAAAAAAAAAAAAAAAAGGGTGGTGATTGTGCCACTTCAGAGGTGCCCTCCCCATGAACAGGCACCATACTCTGGATCACCCTGTCAGCGCCAGCATGCCTGCCCACCCCTTTCTTGCTTATTTTCAACAGAGAGACGTGTTGACAGGTGTTGTGGCCATCTGTGATTCGAGGCTCTGGTCTATGACTAGGAGGGAGCTGCTGGAAGCAGGATGGTGGAAATCACAGCAGCAGAGGGAAGCCTGCACCAGACAACACCCTGGAGGCCACAGACAGCCTGCAGACAGTGGTGACAGGACACTCACAAGCCCACGTGGGTTTTCCTGGCAGAAAGGACTAGTGTGGACTCGTCTATTCCAGAGATCCTAGTGCAGTGGCCAGCAGACAATGGCCAGCAGGTCCAAGCCTGCCCGACAGACTCTGCAGGGAGACTGGTCCAGCCCCGGCCCTGTGTTCACATGTGGTCCATGCAGGCTCTCTGCTACTGCAGCAGCACTGAGCAGCTGCCCAGGAACTTGGGAGGCCTGCAAAGCCTTACTCTCTGCTTTTTAAAGAGAATGTGTGTGTCCCCACCGGGCACAGGGGTGTACACCTTGATCCCAGCCGTACGGGAGGCTGAGGCAGGAGGATCAAAAGTTCAAAGCCAGCCTCAGCAAAAGTGAGGTGCTAGGCAACTCAGTGAGTCCCTGTCTCTAAATAAAATAAAACAGGACTGGGGATGTGGCTCAGTGGTCAAGTGCCCCCGAGTTCAAGCCCATGTACCCCCCTTGCCCTCACCAAAGAGAGAATGCATGTGTCCCAAGGGCAGAGAAGATGGTTGTAGTTTAGAGAGAGCCCATGGGGGCTATAAAGGTCAGGTTGCTCAGAGTTCCCAGCCTGGTGACAAGGATGAGGTTCCATCAAAGAGGTAAGAAGTCAGGCAAGATACAATTCTTCTGCAGTGACAGAATGGTATCAAATCTGATGTGTCACAAGGCCCATTTTTATCTCAGCTGAACCCACCTGGTGAAGAGTCTGGTGGACGAAGACACAGCTGTTTACAATGGCTTCCCGATGTGATGGGGGCTGGGGCAGCTTATCATACACCACGGGCATGTAATCTGGAACAATGTAGTTGGGCTTCTCCAGGTCCATCTTACTGGTGAACTCCTTGCCAACCTGGTACAGTGCTTCAGTGGACCAGTCACCAAACCAATTCAACACACACCTGGAAAAGGTGCCCGTGTCTCAAACGGCCACCAAGAGCAGGTCTGCCTTGAAGGGATACCAACTATTCTGACCCAGACCCAGGAGAGGACCAGCATACCTGTTGAAAAGGGCTGGCGAGGTGGCTGCGCGGTCCTTGAGCCCCTCAGAGGACGGGTTCATGGTGAACACCACATGCAGGTTGCGGATGACCTGGCTGGTGAACCACTTGTAGAGCTCCTCGTGGGAGTCCAGCATCAGGCCCTCCTTCTGGGCCCCCTCTTTGCACTGTGTCATCAGAGTGGCATACTCATCTCCTTCAAAGAGACCCGGGACCTGGGGAGCAACGCGGCACTGACTTGCTGGCCTCCCAGTGCCAGCTACTAATGGGCAATGGGGCCCAGCTCATGACTCTTACCTCTCCATTGGCCAGAAGGGTGTTCATTCGCTCCAGGAATCCAGAATCTAAGACATTGGATTCATCCATTATGAATGCGATCTTCTCATTTTTGCAGCCAGAACGTCTCAGTACTGTCCGAAGATCTTCATCAAAATCTTCCCCCGTGTACTTTCTATGGACCTACAGAAGCGGTGGGCAAGTTAGGTCCAGCTAACTCAGGGTTTTACCAGGAATCGGGAATCCGTTGCTGGATTAAAGGCTACCATCCAGACCCACCTTGATCTGGTACACACTCAAGCCGTTCATCCAGGCGACGAACCGAGACAGGGTAGTTTTTCCTGCTCCACTAACACCAATCAGAAGCAAGTGTCCTTGAGGTTGACGGAATATTCTGAAACATTATCAGAGTTGATAAATTTTAGGTTTCCATGCCTCATTCCTCTTTTTTCTTTCTTTTTAAATATATTTTAGTTGTAGATGGACACAATGCCTTTACTTATTTATTTACATGAGGATCAAACCTGGTGCCTCACAAGTGCTAGGCAAGCGCTCTAACACCGAGCCCCAGCCTCAGCCTCCTCAGTCCTCACACTTCTTTAGGATTGTGTCCATGATATTTGGAATGTCTTCACTTGAATGTGTACAATAAACATTTGTGGAACAATGGTGTTTGGCCAGGTCCAGTGGGGATGAAAGATCAGTAAGACGTGGTCCTATCCTCCAGACTCTCAAAAGACCTGGCAGGTGAACCCAAATCCGCAGGAGGCTGACAGGGCTCTAACTGATGGTAGCCTACAGTGCTGGGGGGAGAAGAGTCAAGTTCCTCTGGGGACAGAAATTAAGGACAGCTGAGTGTGGTGGTGCATGCCTGGAGTCCAGCTGATCACAACTTCAAGGCAGCTGGGCAACTTAGCAAGACTCTGTTTCAAAATAAAACCAAAAGGGCAGGGATGCAGCTCAGTGGGAGAGTGCTGGCCTAGCATGCGTGGGGCCCTGGGTTCAATCCCTAATCCACAACAATTAAAAACAGAATAATAGTTTAGAACAAGTAAGCTGGACTTGGAAAGACGACAAGGGGGAAGGTGCCTGGCAGAAAGGACTGAGGTGGAGGTGGGGGAGGACAGCACGAGGCCTGGTACGATGCCACACTGGGTCAAGAGCAACTGAGGCGAGGAGCTGGCAGGCACCATCGAGAGACTCACCTGTCAATCCTGAGCACGTGGTCCAGCACCTCATTGAACAGGACCAGAGGAACGTCAAGTTCTTCTTCATAGAAGACTTTCAGCCTAGCTTTGACATAATCTCTTAATTCTTCTTGGTCTACTGGGATATAATCCTATATAGAAAAAGTTAACATACAAATCATTTAGAGAAAATCATCTGAGTTATTAAAACAAAGTCAACTATTTCCTTGACTATGAAGAAATTTGAAAAACATGCTGCAAAAGATAATCATTTTTACAACCCAGCAACAAAACTCTGAGTAGATCCCTTCCTTTTTCCCTGTCTACCTATCTATCCATCATACTGGGGATTGAACCCAGGGGTGCTCTGCACTGAGCTATATTCCCAGCCTTTCTAAGTGTTTATTTGAAGACAGGGTCTCACTAAGTTGTACAGGCTGGCCTCAAACTTGTGATCCTTGTGCCTTGGTTTCCTGAATTGCTGGGATTACAGATGTACACCACTGTACTTGGCTTTTTGAATCTATTATTGATTTACCTACCTATTGATCGATCGATCGATCATACCAGGGATTGAACTCAGAGGCACTTGACCACTGAGCCACACCCCAAGCCCTATTTTGTATTTTATTTGGAGACAGGGTCTCTATGAGTTGCTTAGCCCCTCACTGTTGCTGAGGATGGCTTTGAACTCACAATCCTCCTGTCTCAGCTTCCCTGGCTGCTGGGATTACAGGTGTGTGCCATTGTGCCTGGCTAGATATATTTATTTTTGAACCTGCAGAGAAAACTAATTTTTTTTTTTTTTTTTTTTAAGAGAGAGTGAGAGAGAGGGGGACAGAGAGAGAGAGAATTTTAACATTTATTTATTTTTTCTTAGTTCTTGGCGGACACAACATCTTCGTTGGTATGTGGTGCTGAGGATCGAACCCGGGCCGCACGCATGCCAGGCGAGCGCGCTACCGCTTGAGCCACATCCCCAGCCCAGAAAACTAAAATTTACTGAAAGTCGTCAAGACTTAAATATGTTAAGAGATATACTGTGATCAGGGAGAGAAAAACACTACTATAAAAATGCTGGTTCCATGCAAATTGGTAAAGAGACACTATAATCCCTATCAGAATCTCAGTGGCGGTGGTGGTGGTTTTGGGACAAGCTAATTCCAGGTTTCCTTTGCAGGAGGAAAGGGCTGAGAATGGCCAAGTTCTCCTGGAGGAGCAGCAGGTGTGGATGCTTGTCCTCTCTGATAGGCATACTGCCATCCTGAGGACAAGGTGGTGTTGGCACAGAAAGAAAGAAACAGAGCAGGGGAAGAGGACGGAGCCTCAGAACAGACCCCTGCACAAAGGAAACTGTTGAGATGGGTGACACTGCAGAGCAAGGAGTATGCAATAAGAGTCTGGGACAACAGCTGTCCACGAGAGAAAGACTGAAGATGGGTCCCTAGCTCATGCCACACCCTAACTCAATCAGAGACAAATTAGGGGTTGAAATTATAAACCTTGAAGAATATTCTTCAAAAGACCTTGAGAGAAAGCGGAAGAAAAAAGCCACTAGGAAGTGTTTCCTATGAATGAAAAAGGATGAGGACTGGTGTCTAGAATCATGTGAAGCTCCAGGGACCCTGCTCGGACGGATCTCCCTGTTTCTGGCTTGTTAGGCCTCTACCCAGCATGCCTTCCCTGACCTCAGGGGCCTGCTGTCTTCAGGAGACAGGGGCTTGCTATGTTAATCTTCTTTAGAGAAAAGAGACAATTCATAGCTGCTCTGGAAATGTCAACTCCAATTAGCATATGGAGTCTTTCACACCAACCATTCACAACTGCTCGAGCAGTGTGAGCAGAGTGAAAGCACCGTGGTGGTGCGAGGGATTCTCTGTGGCAGTATGCAGTAGACCCGATGCTCCTTGCTGCCCACTGTGGGGCAGGACGCAGCGGGGGCCAACTTCAGAGTGGGCATTGCTATTTTAAAAAAAATATATATATATTTTTAGTTGTCAGTGGATGTTTGTTTATTTGCGGTGCTGAGGATAGAACTCAGTGCCTCAGACATGCTAGGCAAGTGCTCTACCACTGAGCCACAGCCCCAGCCTGGCACTGCTGTTCTGGATAAGGTCTTGCTACCTTGCCCAGGCTGGCCCTGCACTTGCAGTCTTCCTGCTGTGGCCTCCTGGGTAGCAGGGATCCCTGTGCCTGGTGAGGAAGGAAGTACGGGTGAGACAGTGCCTGTTACCTTCGACAGCCAGTTGCTGTACAGGATGGGCCGGCTCATGGCTTTCTCCTTGTCTATGTTGGGAAAGTGCTTCAGGGCAACCATGTCGATGTTCTCATCAGTCCAGCGCCGCTCCTCGTCTTCCACAAGCCTGTGGGTAGGAGAGCAGCATGTGTTGGAGCAGCTGGAGGCCCCGGCAAGAGATACCAGGTGTGGGGGGCATGGCGCAGTCTTTACCATCTGGTCAGTTACCACAGGGAGGAGCCCAGGACTCTGGGACTCAGGGCGGCTTAAACAAGCTCAATTTTCCCCTTCCTTTCTTCCTCACCCCTTTTGTTGCCTCAGTATTGGGGGAACACAGAGCCTCAGGCACTGATCTCTCTCCTTAGCTCTTTTTATTTTAAAAATAAGTCTCGTTGTGTAGGCTGGCCTCAAACTTGCAATCCTCCTGCCTCAGCCTCCCTATCAGCTGGAATTACAGGCATGTGCCTCCATACCAGGCAGATTTTGACATTAATATGAAAACCCTCAGAACTATGGCACATTACGTTAAAAAAAAAAATTCCTCTAAATACATTTAATTCCAGGGTAGTTTAAGAAATGAAAATATATATAAATTCTGGTTTGGAATGCAAAAATATAATTTTTTTTTGAGATGAGAAATGAGGGAGAGGTTTCTCCCTATGCTTCCCGGGCTCGTCTCAAACGCAGACTCATGTAACCCTTCCACCTCAGTCTCCTGAGTAGCTGGGACTGCAGGTGCACATCATTGTTCCCGGTGCATGTAACTGTTCCTGCCTCAAATCCGGTTCTAAGCTTGCTAAAAATAAATGCTTAGGCTGGGGATATAGCTCAGCTGGTGGAGTGTTTGCCTCGAATGCACAAGGCCCTGAGTTCAATCCCCAGCACCGCAAAAAAAAAAAAAAAAAAAAAAAAAAGTCACAAGAACTCCAAGCAGTGGAGAATGGAACCAACAGGAGCCTTGGCTTCCCTTACCTATCCTGGAAGAGACGGAGGGCTTCATGGGCCCAAATCCGGATGAGGCCTTCAACAGGCAGCGTCTCCAGGGGCCGCAGTGCTTCAAAGATACCTCTGACCCACCTGGTCATTTCACGGGGTGAATAGATATAGTGGGGTTGTGTATCCTGAGTGAATCTCTCCTGTGGGAACGAGAGAAATGGAAGTTGCATGTAAGCATTTTAAGACGTGGAAAAGCGGCTACAGGTAAAATGCTAGAAAACATTTTTATATTAAAGACAAAGGATCTAGACCCTGGGATACTTAAGGATTCGCTGGTAAACAACCTTAAGGCTGGAACACCTGGGATGGGGATGTGACTCCATGGCAGAATGCTTGACCAATACCTGTGACTCCTGGGTTCCATCCCCAGCACTGCAACTCACCCACAGTGAGTTGAAGCCACTATCAGAATAAAGGTAGAGCCAAGCTTCTCACTTTATGTTAAAACATGTTTAAAGATCTAAATCTTTAAAAATAAATAACAACAAAATTCTTCTAAAAATACTTAAAAAACAAAATATTGGGAAAAAAATATTTGCAGTCCAGGAAAGGGAAGAGCTAGGCACATGGCACCCACCCATCAGCCAGCACCTCGGGAGCTGAGGCAGGAGGACTGCAAGCTGGAAGCCAGCCACAGCAACATAAGTAAGACCTGGTCCCAGAATAAAACAAGGGTAGGGGACGGAGCTTAGTGATAAAACACCCCTGGTGGAAACCCCTGTACTGCCAAAACCAGAACCAGAACCAGAACCAGAGGGCACCAAGAGCAAGACAGACACACCAATGGAAACCATGTGGCCAGTCACCACTTGTTAAAGGGCAGCCGGGGAAGGCTTAACAGACATGCAAATACAGACCATAAAAACCACCTCTTGTTAAAGGGGCAAAGACCTTTTCGTAACTTTTTTTTTTTTTTTGGTACTGGGGATTAAACTCGGGGGCACTCGACCACTGAGTCACATCCTCAGCCCTATTTTGTAATTTATTTAGAGACATGGTCTCACTGAGTCACTTAGTGCCTCACTTTTGCTGAGGCTGCTTTGAACTCACTATCCTCCTGCCTCAGCCTTCTAAGCTGCTGGGATTATGGGCGTGCGCCTCCACTGCTCCCAGCAACAACTGTTTTTTTTTAAATATATAATATATATATTTTTTTTACGTGTAGATGGACACAACATAATATCTTTATTATTATTTTTTTTTTTTAGAGAGACAGAGAGGAGAGAGGAAAGAGAGAGAGAGAATTTTTAATATTTATTTTTTAGTTCTCGGTGGACACAACATCTTTGTTGGTATGTGGTGCTGAGGATCGAACCCGGGCTGCATGCATGCCAGGCGAGCGCGCTACGGCTTGAGCCACATCCCCAGCCCATGCCTTTATTTTTATGTGGTGCTGAGGATCAAACCTGGTCCTGCCCGTACTAGGCGAGCGCTCTACCACTGAGCCACAATCTCAGCCCCAACAACTATTTTTTAATGTTGACAAGAGTGGGAGGTAGAGGGGGAGGTGCAGCTGGTGTTGAGTGTAGTGGTCCGTGTCAAGAACATCTGGTGAATGTACAGTCACAACATTCAGTTACAAGCAGACGTGTGGTTAAAAGTGGACAGACCCTTCCAGAAACCTTGGCACAGCCACTTTCACGATGGGCCAGGCAGGAATGCGTCAGCCACCTCAGTACCTGCGTAGGATGGTTTTGATGCCTGACCTTGCACAGGGTCTGCTGGCTCACCCAGAGCTCTGAACAAAGCCCAGTTGTTCCAGGTTCTTCAACTACGAAAGACTTGGAGGAGCAGACTCCACCTACCTGGGACATGGTGTAGAACTCCACCATGGCAGCAGTGAGCGGCTCCGCGTAGGTCCGCAGGGAAGGGATGAGCCTCAGCATGGCGCGGTTGAAGGTGCCATAGATCTGTGTCAGGGAGGCAGGCCCCGGGTAATCCACATACACGACAGGCACGTGCCGTAAGAACCTGCGCAGGGAAGGCGAGGCTCAGCACCTCCGCTCAAGTGGCAGGTGACTGAGGCAGGGCGCATGCTGCTTGGGTTGGGGTCCAACACACCCCGGTTGGCACAAAAGACTTTACAAAGAATCAAGCCAAGATGGAAAATTCAGGCTGATTTCAGCCTTGTCTCTGTCCTACAGATGGTGTAGGGCAGCTCGTCACCACCCAGAAGGTCGAAGCAGTTTTTTGTGGGGTGTTGGGGGCTGAATCCAGGCTTGCATGCACTAGGCAAGGGCCCCACCACTGAGCTGTAGCCCAGTCCTGGTGACTGCATCTGTACCATGCCTCCAGCAGCTCCAGCACAGAGCCAGCGACCTGGAGGAAGCTGTGGCATGCCACCTTGTCACCTTTACAATCCAAGCCAAAGTTTTGTCGGGCCACATTTATGGGCCTCCAGGAACTGGTGTGCAAGCAGCCAGAGTGGCGTTACCTGTGTGAGAGGGGCTTTCTTCCAGGGTCGGTGGGTGGATTACAAGCCCCCACAAATTGGATTCTCTCCAGCTTCACCCATGTTTGATCTGAGGTGCGGTAAAAGCCTCCATGCTCCACCATCTGAGGAAAGGGCATGAAATATGTCAGAGCAGCATGCGAAGCAGAAATGCAGAGGGGAAGAGGGGCCGTGGGCGGGGACAGACCTGTCTGATGAAGGATATGACCCTCTGTGTCCCGTATTTATCCATATCTGGCAAGTTGATTTCGTCACAGAACAGTACCAGCCACTTTCCAAGCTGCACAGGAGCCAAAACGACCCCATTGGGTGTGCGCCTGTACTCGCAGTAGTGGTCAAATGTCTTCAGCAGGAGCTCTGGAGTGGTTGCGCTGGAGAAGTTAAGGCCCACGACCTTTGGAAGGGAGGACAAATGAGGTCATGTGACCGTGCCCACATCCCAGCCCCTACAACTCTTGGTGCCTGCCTCCTGGTGTAATACCTCCATGTCAGGCAAGGCCCGGAGGGCACTGAAGAGTGTCATGGTCTTGCCAGACCCAGGAGGGCCACAAAGGACCAGCGGCTTATGTTCGGCCAGCCAAGTGTAGAGGAGGGCCTCATGACGGACGGTGTCCAGAGTTGGCACAACGACGTCAGGGGCCGCCACCTTGTGTGTCTCCACTTCGATCTGAGGCACCTTGGCCTGCCATGGGGACCACTCTCCACTGATGGACACCTGTACAGGGACAGGGGTACAAGTCACTCCGCAGCCAGCATACCTTTTCCCAATAAGACTGCCCACTTTTACAAAAGCAGAACGCTCAAAATAGGGACAAGTTCAAGGCCAGCCTCAGCAACTCAGCAAGGCAGTAAGCAACTTAGTGGGACGCTGTCTCAAAATGAAAAAGGTTGGGAATGTGGTTCAGTGGTTAAGTGCCTCTGGGTTCAATCCCTGGTACCAAAAAAAAAAAAAAAAAAAAAAGGAAAAAGGAAAAAAGGACCATGTTAACCTGCACTCCTTTGTACCTGGTGACACTGAGAGGATAAAGTGCTTGTATGCCATGACAAGGTGACATGAAACCCATGCAGGCTGTTCAGGGATGGACTGAGCCCACACAGCAAGAATGCAGGGAAATCTCCTTTGCTCACCTCATAATCAATGATGGGTATGTTGGGCGCGGTGGGCAGGGGCACGGTCGTGATTCTCCTGATGTATTCACCCAGCTCTGCTCTCATTTTCAGTCGGCTGTCTCCAGACAAGGACCAGAGAATGGCATACACCAGGTATCGCTATCGAAAGAATTAAACCTTCATTAATGACAGTACAGAAAGATAGGCGCTGTGAGCACAGTTAACTGTGATACTCCTAGGACCACGGCGCAGACACTTCCCAGCCCTCATGGAAGCCTGATCCTGGCCTGGAAACAACGCACCCGAGAGGCAATGTTTTGGGCTGGGGCCCTCCAGCCATTGTGACCCGCCCCCCACCTGGATGTAGCGCTCCAGCTGCTCGATCTGCATGGGGAAGTCGGGGTGGTTGGCGTTGTACTGCGCCACGTTGCGGCAGGCCTGGTGCAGCATGGAGAAGAGCGAGCCCAGGCAGCGCAGGCGGGTCAGGTCCATGATGTGCTCGAGCTGGAAGGCGTGCTCCAGTGCCTTGGTGACCAGGCCGTTGGAGGTGAAGTAGGGCTGCATGATGGTCGCCGCGTCCCTCTGGATCTGCAGGAGGGGGAAGGAAGCTTGGCCACCAGCTCAAGTCGCTGGGAGTTTCACCTGTAACCTGGGCCCTGGGAGAGGGTCACATGACTTTGGGGACATGCCCATGACCAGCATGCATTCCTTGGCCCCAGCAGTTCCCAAAGCCCTGCTTCCTGGAAACGTGGTTTTCACCACTGGACATGGAAAGGGGCAGTCTTTCCACAATGTGCAGAGAAAAGAGGAAAACTGAAGGGTCTTTAGCTTCTCCCTAAACATCTTTTAGTTTTTGCAGCTGATACAGAGGGGCTTCCTCAGAAGCTGGTGTAAGTCAGACCTGATTCTGCGTAAGTGGAAGCACTGGGAGCGACCACCTACCTCACTGTGCTCCGAGGTCACCACCCCCAACCAACCTGCGGCCTGAGTGGAGCTGGGGCGTGCAGCCCTTTACCTGCAGCATGGGGGAGGCAGCCTCCTCCCCCTCATCCTCTTTGCCCTTGCGCCGACGCTGTGCCTCGTCCTCCCCTTCGTCCAGAGGGATGCTGCGCAAGCGGGCCAGGAAGTTGTTGAAGATCATGTCCGTGCTCAGGACGTCCTCACTGAACCAGACCATGCCGCAGCGCGACACAGTGGCCAGGGTTGCGTACTTCAGGTCCTGAACCTCAAACATGATTCGCACCTTCAGAGACAAGGTGAAGCAGATTTAAGGACACATGTGGTGGAAATACGGACATCATAATTCTTTTACCCACACAGAAACTGAACCAGATGATTTATTTAATTTTTTTTCACTTACTTTAAAAATGTCTACCTGCAATTCACACTGCCATAATTCACACCCAACCTTCTCTCCACAAAAAACTGGGCCGGGAAAGGGCAGATCAGACCACAATACCTACAACTCCCTGTCCAGGAGCTCTTGGTGGAAAAGAGGCAGTGATTCTCCAGGAGTGCCATGCACAGTGAGCAGGCACTGGGCGCTCATCCCACCCAGGGGTTGGCCCACACAGACCAGGAGGCAGGAATGTCACTACCCCATGCACACAAGGGCTGGGTGACCTGCCCAGCCACCACTGCTAGTAAATGGGTTGAGATTCTGACCAGGCACCTAGTTTCAGAGCCTTGACCCTAGCGCTACGTGGCCTTACAGAAGACCAACCTCTGTCACATCAGGACAGTGTACACAGACTGAGCCAAGGCCGCATGGCCTGGCTTAGGGAGGATAACCACACCAGTCCTGAGCCTCCCTGTAAGGACTAAGGCCGTACACCGTGAAGTCAGCCTGGATGCAGTCCCTCACACCCTCATCTGTCCCTTTAGCAGACTCCTCCACACCACCCCTAGTGACAGCCATGGTACACCTTCTCAGCAGCTTATCTGGAAGGGCCAAGTTCCAAGCCCTCAATGGACAGCTGAGCAGACAGTACTGAACCCCACATGTGCCTACGACAAGGCTGAATGTGGAACTAGGCATTGTGGAAGAGAACTAACAAAACAGAAGAGTGAGGCCCATAAACTGCAGTGAAGCCGCACAGGGCTTCCAGGTCACTCCAGGAGCTCTCCATTCCCTACTCTCCAGCTGCAGCTGGCCTCTAGCTCTGCACACAGGCACGCCTCACGTGCAGCCTGCGGCCCACAGCTGCACCTTGGGGTGCGCGCCCTGCGGCTGTGCCCAGGAAGGCTACTCACGTTGGGTGGCAGGCTGAGGCGCTCTCCATTCGGCAGGGTCAGGAGCTTGTTGTCATCCAGCACCGAGTTCAGGTTCTCCACCCACTCAGGGTCCACGTCACCATCAAAGACGATCCACTGGCGCTTCTGCAGCTCGCCCCGCACATTGTCTATGATCCTGAGAGGGAAGGGTTTTAAACGGCTATTGACTGGAGGGGGTTTTCCCGTTTACAAATGCTCACCCCACCACGGATTCTGAAGTGAGCTGAACTTGTTCAGAGCTTGGCTGGGCAAACAAGTCCCCTCTAGAGGCGACACTGAGAACAGTGCGTGGGCCTATTCCCTGGAATGCAAACCAGACCAAGCCAACGTACTTCCTGAGCACATGTGTGAAGAGCCCGTCTGTCCACTCCCTGGTGTTTGGGTCCAGGGTTCCGTAGAGGTGGTCTTTGCTGATGGCCTTGGGGTCGATGATGTGGGCCACGCCCTCCACTCCCTCCAGCCTCTCCAGAGCCTTCAGCAGCACCCGCCAGGCCATGCTCTTACCACTTCCTGAGGGCCCCACCATCATCAGGCCGTGATTTATCTGGGTGATCTGATAGAGCTGGAGAACCTGCAGGGTCAGAGACCAGCACAGTGACCACCCCAGGGAAGGACAGGACATGCTTCAGTCACTGCTCATGATAGTGAGCAAGAAATGTATCATATGGATCCTTAACGGCAAGTACTAGAGCTCTTCAACTGAAGGAAGCCAAATAGACCACATCCACACGGACCTTTCTTAACTGTGGGAGGTCCTCCAGGCTCCTCAACAATCGCACAGTAGATCCCCCAAGGACAACAAGGCCAGGTGGCGGCCACACCTATAACCCCAGCTGTTCGGACAAAAAGGCAGGAGGGTTCCAAGTTCCATGCCTGCCTGGGCAACTCTTCGTGAGACCCCTCCCCAGCCACAGCCATGGTTTAATTCAGTACAGCGTTTCTCAGGGCAACACATACAACTTGCATACACAACACGAAGAGGAAGAGAAGAAACCAATACGGAACATAGTCATGTACTCCTCAGCGACTGAAGCTGTTAAGCTACTACTGGAAAATCCTGTGAGTAGGAGTTTTACTGGCTTAAGCAAATTTCCATTAAAATCATGTCTTTGTCCACGTTTTTAGGGAATTAACCATACCACATAAAGGAAATTTCCAGGTTTGCTATCTTGAACAGGCCCTGGGGGAGCGCCTCCCTGTACCCTGAGAGCACACAGCCAACAGCCCTGTACCTTTTCAACCCACATTCCACCAACTTCTTCTCCATCGCCGTATGTCAGGTACATCTCCTGACACACTTTCTTCAGCTCCTCGCGAAGGGCAGTCATCTCACCCCGGTGGTACTGGACGCCAGGGAACACGTCCGACAGGAGGCTGAAGAGCAGCGGGATGTCCTCTGCCACCAGCTTGGGCACCATGGTCTCACAGACACTCTGTATCAGGATCTGTGGGAGGGGCGTGGGGAAGTATGTTCCTTCAACTCTGTCAATCAGTCCACCCCACCCATCCTGACATGTGAGTCACAAGAGCGCGCGAGTCAGGACTTAAGAGACACGAAGTCTGAGAGGTCAGAAGGATTTGTGTACAAACCTCTTGTTCAGGTAGATTTTCAGCAATTTCTCCTTCATCGACGGCTTCCCCTCGTTCCTCTTTCTCCCTCTTTATCTTCTGAATTCTCTCCCTCTTCACGTTGCCTGCACTCACCAGCACACTCTTCAAAGCCCGAAGACCAAAGTCATAGTGGCTCTGAGAAGAGAGCTGCTCATCGCATAATCTAAGAAAGAAAGAGAGATTTTCTTGAAAAGCAGTACACTTCAAGCAATCACAGTATTAAGGGCCAGGGAATCAGAGGCAAATACTTTAAAGATGTGCCACAAATACAGACAGAAATTCCAGGGCTACGTGGGCACAGGCTGGAACGTGTGTGTGGTTCTCTGGGCTACTCACTTAAAGAAGGGGACAATTTTGTTGGCGAGAACTTCGGCGGTGCGGAAGCCCTGTGAGTACAGCATGACCTGGGCGATCAGCTGCCGGTCAGGCTTGGTCATGGCCAAGCTCCGGAACAGCTTCTTGAGGTTGTCGGGGAGGTTGGAGCGGCCTGCGTAGCCAGGGTTCATGGTGATGAAGATGGCCATGTCTGGGCTCACTTTGACTTGCTTGTTCAGCAGCTCACAAGTGATGGGGGCAGAGGCTGGAATCAGATGATGCCATTAACACTTTTAACACCGAAAAACCTGTGGAAAGTTCTCTAAAAATGGGCAGGTCCCCAGCACTGCAAAACAGTCCCTAAGATGACAGGGCACCCATTCTGTTGGGGCCTCGGAGCCCAAAGCCCAGCATCCTGGGGAGCCAGATGCAGGCTTGGAGAAGGGCTGCTCTGGCTTCCCCACGGCAGCCCACCCGTCCTCAGGGAGACCCATTTGTACACGCCAGGCACACACGAGTGGCATGCAGACACCCAAGGCAGGGAACTCCTGGCCTGTTCGTGCACCATGACACCAGTGGCAGCAGGACAGCTTGGGAATGGAAATGCAGTACAGAAGGGAATGTGTCCATGCTCTCGCATGCCTGGTGGCTACAGCACAAGGACCATCTCTTCCTAGGGCCCCTGAGTAGTACACACAACCCAGCCCCCCTTCCTACTCCCGAACCACTCAGGATTGTTTACTCATGAGTATTGACACAGACGTAAGGACTGCTTTGACACTCCTGTGTGTAATTTAGGAGGTCTGGGAATTCTTTGTAAGACAAGTTACCACTATTGTTGAATAACAGGAAACAAAACAGCCTGTGGACCTCGGTAGGGAAACTCACGCCCACCCAATTTTGACATGTTTCTTTCAACATCTGACCCCGACAGTGGGCCTGATGGCAGATCAGATGGCACAACGTGGGCCCACAGGAGCTGGGGACCTGGCTCCCTGGGATGTGGGCAGGAGGCAAACCGAGGGTTCCTGTGGCAAATGCCGTGTGGGAAAGTTCAGGCCCTGGCCTGGCAGAGGAAGCCCTGCTGCAGGGCATAAGTGTGGGTGGGATGTGCCCAGCTCCAGCAGTGGCCACGAGCCACTGACACAGAGCCACGGCTCTGTCCCCTTGGTCTCTGGCCTTGGTGCACGACAGGGCCTGAAGGGCGTTCTCACGCACAGATCAGCTCACGTCAGAATTCCCTCTACCTGCTCAGAGTGGTTTTTAAAAGGAGGCGTCTTACTCTTGTCATAGTTGGGGTTGGAGTGCTCCCGCAGTGCTTCCTGGATGCACTGCACCTGCTGGGACACTGCAGAGAGCATTCGCTCCTCCAGGCGGTTAAACTCGTCAAAGCAGCCCCAGGCGCCCACCTGGCAAAGCCCCACAAAGATCCGTCCCATTGCCTGAAATGGAGGGCAAGAGAGAAGGTGAAACTTCTGCCGTGGACTGCCCAGTGCACCCCAGTGTGGCTGTACTCAGAGACTCAGGCTTTCTGAAAGTAGTTAATTTTTGTGATACTGGTGACTGAACTCAGGGATGCTCTACCACTTAGCCTTTAATTTTAAGACAGGGTCTCACTATGTTCCCAGGCTGGTCTCAAGCTTGCCATCCTCCTGCCTCAGCCTCCTGAGTTGCTGGGATTACACACATGTGCCACTGTGCCCAGTTAGGACTGCCGTTCTCATAAGAGGATGGAGATACGTAAACTCTCTCTTTCTGTGTGCACCAGAGGAAAGACTGAGGTTCCATTGGGAGGGTGTCTGTCTGCACACCAGGAGGGGCCTCGCCAGGAGCCAAAGCTGCCAGAGCCTCGATCTTGGTGAGAAGAATGGCCCCTGTTGGCTAAGCCCTGCAGCCCATGGTAGTGGTATCCAAGACATCCTGGTCTCAGCGTGGGCTTTACATAGAATACTGGCTCTGGAGACTGGTCCAGCATTGGGCAGGTCAGGCATTCCTGAAAACCAGAGTCTCAGCCGCTTACTGAGGTGGTTGAGGGTGAGGTCCGAGTCTCACTGAGGAAAGGGGCCAGCACCTACAGACAGCATGACCACCGTGCAGGTGGACCAAGTTCTCCTCCTGTGCCCAAAAGCTCCCACTGACAAAGCAGATATTTTTGTTCTACTACTTTTTGTTTCTCACACATAATAATGTTTATTTCCAGACACAGGAGCTTAGCATTTCTGGACAAATGACAAACATTTAACTTTGAGAACATGAAGTTAGAAATCAACTTCAAAGCACAGTTGGATTCCTCCAACACTGAAACAATACCTGTCCCTATTGGACTCGGAAAACCATAAAAAAATCACACTGAGTTGCAAGGCTGGTGGCTCTGAGAAGCCAGATTCAGTGTTCCCATGTGACCCCTTCAGGACATCTGATTTTAGGTGGATCTGATAAAGCTTCTCACCTGGAAGTCAAAGGTTTCATCGCAGTTGAAAACTAAAACAAACCGTCCAAGTTGATGGCCCAAAGCCTTGACAGACTCTGTTTTCCCAGTTCCAGCAGGACCTATTATTTGAAGAAAAGTAGTTGAGTACTTGAATCTGCTACTTAATGGGAATATAACTTTAAGAGAAGAGTAAAAACTAACTTTTTTGTTGTTGTTGTTTTGGTGGTATTAGGCTTGAACTGGGGGCACCACTGAGCTACATCCCAAGCCCTTTTTAAGTTTGCCTAGGCAGGCTTTGAATTTGTGATTCTCTTGCCTCAGCCTCCCAAATTGCTGGGGTTATAGGTGTGTGCTACCATGCCTGGCAAAGCAATTCACTTTAAAAGTAAAAGCAGATACAACAAAGGCAAACAAATTTAAGTTTTCAGAATGTACCAACTGTGTAATTAAGAAATATATCCAAATCCCTAGCTTAGCCTTTTAAAATTATGTCTACCACATGATTCTTTCTATCCAGGTTTATGGAGTAACTTACCAAATGGGGAACCCCCCAGCCTGGCCTCCAAGGCTTGTGTCATCGTCAAGTAGCAGCGATCAGTGAGAGGGGTCTGGACCAGCTTGTCCTGAACACCCAGGTACTCAAAGCCATAGTTAAATTTGGCATTTGCCATTTGAATTGACAACTGCTGTAACACATCGGTTTGCTTAGGGTCAAAGTAAAATCGCATCTGGCTGAGCCATTCAAAAGATTTGGCGTTGTCAATCTTGCTTTTTATCAAAGACCTGGTGACATCTCTCTGGTGAACCAACTCTGTTATCTGAGAAAATAAACATTTGGCATAAGATAAAGTAACACTCAAACCAAGCATTCTCTGGATTATTTGCTAAATTTAAATTGGGATTCTATGTCCAGTTACAGTGGCTCTTGGTAAATACAACAAAACTCAAGTTCACCTCCAGAGACAATAGCAAAACCTCTTGTGACACAGAATTGAGAGCTAGAGCAAAACAAAGAAACAACAAACAACAGCACCCATGCCGATACATAAAAACTGCAACTGGCATAACACGGGGCAGGGGAGCGGCTTTCTCATGTCTGCCCAAGAGTGGGGCCCACCTGCTGGGCTCAGAGCCTGGGAGCTCCCACACTGAGGCGCCCAGCACTGTCTTGGCCACTTCTAAGAGGACATGAGGAGGAGTGACATCTGACCAAGGCCAGGATGCTCTCCTGCCTGCAGTCATCTGACCCTGGAGTACAGCTCAACAGGAGCACAGAGCCAAAGACCCCCGGAGAGCAGGAACATGTCCTCCACTTTTTTGTGACACTGACAGGAATGTGTCCTAGGTGTGGCCTCTTTTGCCAATGTGGGTTGAGGTGTGAGGGCATAGAGGTGAGGAAGGGCCAGGCTCGAGACTCACCAAGTGCTCCAGCTTCCGCCTCCGGAGCGGGGGCTGCTCCATGAGGACCGAGTCTGCCAGCACATTGAGGGTGGCCTCCACGTTGCTCAGCACAGAGTGTAGGGGTGCAGCGTCCCCACCGCCTCCAACGTTGCTCAGGGCACTCTCCACATTTTCAGACCAGGCAATCTGGGCCGACAGCACCACAAGCTGGGCCTGGCAGAAACACGACACAGGTCCACAGGGTCAGTTTTTTTTTTTTTTTTAATACAAGGTGAGTGCTCTGCCACTGAGCCACAACCCCAGCCCTCGGTTTGTTTTTTTGAGAGAAGGTCTTGCTTTTTGCTCAGGCTGGCAGAGTCCATGGGCTCAAGTGATCCTCCCACCCCAGCCTTTGGCTTCCAAAGGGTCACCTGTAAAGTCAGGCAGCGCTTTCATCCACAGTTTACCTGATATTTATCAATCCATGTGATGTAGGTATTTGGATCAATTGATGTTGCTTTACCAAAAATCTCTACTTCTGTAACAGATTCAGCAAGAAGTTTAGCCAGGGTGACTCTCATTTCCTTTTCCACCAGTGTGAGCCACTCATTGATTTTGGGATGTTCTGTGATGGACACAGGAGTTTTAAACATAACCTAAAATTAAAAAGAAAAAATACGAATTAGGATGTGCAAAGATACGAAAGCAGTTTTCTAAATCTGAAATGTAAATTGTCCTACCTCTTCTCCTTCTCGGGATGAAATGCCCAGGACCACAGAGTTATCTTCATTGAGGATGATGCTTGAAACTCCAGCAAACATCTTCTTGAAGTGTTTTTGTAGTTTAGCTACATTCTTGCTATTTCCAATGATTTCAAGCAAATCTTCATCACCCACAAAATAGAACCTAAAATTAAATAGCATTTAAGTGGCTATTATTATTTGTACAAAAGTTAGGAAAAGTTTCAAATTGTAGGAAGACAAAGGAGATGTGGCTACTAGTAGAAAAATCTCCAGCTTGAATTCAGATTATATCCCAACTTCTTTTAGCCCTCAACAAAAGATATATGCATTTATTCAGTAAGATTTAAGAAATAATTCAATGCCATTTACCCTTACTTCATCAAGTCATTTTTTAAAAAAAAGCTGCTCTAGTCATTGTAAGAAAATTGTTCATAAAAAAGAACCACCACTTAGAAACAATTAGAGTCCTCGGAGGGATGCAAGCTGCCCCGAGGGGAAATGAGAGCCCCTGTGAAGCCTGACAGAGCCGAGGAAGAGACTGGATTGAGAGTGCCACTAGAAGTCACTGCATGTAAGCTGAACGGTGTTCATTCGAGGACTACTGGCTAACAAAACTGACAACACTCAAGCCCAGAAGGAAAAGCACAACTGAAACCCACTCCATTTCAGCCTGAGTCAAAGCAAGCACCTTACCTGGGGAAAGAGGATCGCTCTCTTTCCAGGTACTCTCCCAGTGCTTTCTGGATCTTTCCTAGCAGGTCTGCCAGCCTTTCCAGAGAACGCTGCACTCCCTGGATGTTCAGAACATCCATAACAAGGGGAGACTTGGACACTTTTTTCATCAGCGCCAAGAATTCCGTGCTGATGCTATGGACAAAGTTAAAAGACAACACATGTGTCAGCCTCTATGGAGGGTGCTTTCCAGCCCCTACCAACACCTGGCCCCGGTTAGAGGTCGTACCTCTGGAAACGCTGGGTTTCCACGGGTAACAGGTGTTTGATGTCCGCGCTGCCTGTGAAGATGCCTTCCAGGTAGACCCATCGCCTCTGCACATCAATCCACACGTCAAAGAGAGCCATGATCCGGTTCAACTTGTCTTCCCAGCTCAGGGCATCCTCTTCGAAAACCTGGCAGGTACACAAAAGGGCAAAGCTCATCTGCTGAGCTTTTCACTCATGGATCTGAGAAAACTCACTGAAAAATGAAGACTGGGATCCCAGAAAAGCCATCTGACTGATGTTTTAAAAAGCAGGCACCTCGTCAGTGCAGAAGTACAGCAATGGAGGCACAGAGCTCTGCCCAGGGAGCAGGTCTCCCCAGCAACTATACCTTGTAATATGGAGAGAGTTTCATGGCAGACACACTGTTGATGTGCTCCTTGACCTTGTTGAATAGGTCATCCCATCCTCGAATCAGGCGACACTTGTTCTGATAGTTGACCAAGTCGAGTTCATAAGTATTCCACACTTCTCTTATCTAAATTGAAACCAGGAAAAGGCATGTTATCAGAATGTCACTGGTCTAACTGCCCAGGGACAAGGGTTATGGGGATGTAAGGGATCACAGGTGACAAGGTTTCGTTTCAATGCTCAAGTCTACACAATAGCCTGAACACATCCAATCCTGTTACTGACCTGCTTCAAAAATTCTTCCAGGGCCATTTCTCCCTGTGCCACCAGCAGTACATCCTTGACAATAGCTTCGTTTTTCTGCAAATCGACGTCCCAGATTTGGCCAAGGGTCAGCTCGGAAACCACCCAATTCACATGCAGCCTCTTCATCAGCTGCTTCCAGTGGCGGTCTTTCAGTGCTTCAGATTTCAGCTCGATCACCAGCATGTTCACCTACACGGGGAGCGAACACGGTGCTGGGCGGGTGTGCTTCTGGTGGCCACCCACTGCCCGTGGCTCTCTGGCCTACCTTCATGTAGCCTTTCAGCAGCCTCTGAACAAACTCGTAGGAGGCGTACTGCCGCAGGCGTGCGGGGAAGCTCTTCAGCTGGTTCAGCAGGCCATCTAAATTTTGTCGAAGCTGTCAGAAGAGACACACGATGATATTTAATTGCTGACATTTCTTTAAATGGTGAAATATTTAAAAATGGATTTGAAATAAGCTTTACAATAATAACGTGAATAATGTGAATAATGTGAATGACACATAGGACATTAAGTGACATCTTATGAACTCTAGTTACTTGCTTGCAAGGTTCCTAAATGAAGTCTGTAACTGATACTACAAAGGCACACACCAAGCAGCTACTTTGATAAGACCTACCTTCCGAGGCTGTACTGAGACCCAGGGCTGCTCCTTCATCTGATCGATTTGCTCCCAGACCTTAGATAGCTCTGACCAAACGCCTTTGAGGTCCTGTAATTCCTCTAAAGCCACCTATGATTAAGAATAGCAAAACAGTCAAATGGTGGAAAGAGCAAACAGCTCACAACTAACAAAGAAAAAGGAAATCACACCAGACTCTGGCAGGGGTTCAGTGGCAGAGCCGGGCGGAGCGGAACCCCAGCTAGCTCCGTGGTTGGTACCTGCACGCGCTCCTCGCTGCCGCTGAGGAGCCCACTGTCGGTCAGCTCCAGCGCCTCCTTGGCCTTGGCGCACTTTTCCCTGTCGTCCTTCAGCCTGCCAAACTTCCCCTCGTATATGGTCAGAGCCTGCAGCGCCTCCTCTGGGCGAAGGTTGCCCTAAGAGAAGCCAGAGCACAAGGAATCTTTGGGAGAGGAAAGCTGTGGCTTACGCGAGGGCCTACTGAGCTCCTGGGAATTCCTGACTGAACGCGCGCGCACAGGGGTACGCACTCAACAATCGTCCATGTGGGCCTGTGCACAGGACTGGCTGTGAGTGTACACCAGTGCCTGGGAGGCGGAGGGAGGACAGGGGCCGCTGGCTAGGCGTGCTCAGGCACAGCTCTCGAAGCCAAGGCCTGGCTTTCTCTGACAAACCATTGTTCCCCATGAAGAAAACTAGAGTGGCAGGAGACGGGCCTGGTTCCCCACGAACAACACAGTTAAAGATTTCCTGTCTGAACCCATTAACTCACAGACAGACACAAAGGACAAGTGCAGAAACTATCGGTTTTCTACCAGAGGAGAATCCCACCTCGAACTTAACTCCACCACATTCCTGGCACTTCCCCAAGCTGAGGTGATCCACAGAGAACAATGTAATGAGCAGTGCTGGCCTCAGTGAGAGCAGGTCCTCTGAGACTCAAAGTAGAACCTGCAAGGGCCCAGCTGCACACCAGGCCTCTAAACCAGAGGAGCATTCTGGATATCTTAACTTCCTTTCCTTTTTTCCCTATGCTCATCTGTACATCTAGATAAGCAAAACACTGAATTCTACCCCAATAAGCCAGAAATGCCATCATCTACTTTCTGTCACCTTTGCATGAGCACAACTGCCACTGCCCCTCCTTCAGGCCTCCCTTCACCATCTCCGTCCCAGACACAGCAGGAGCCACTGGCACCCTCTGTCACCCTGGCCAGCACCTGCCTCAAGGGACATGCTTTTCTTGTTCATCATTATTACCTCTCCCCGACAGGAGCGTGGAGGCTCCTGTCCCTTTCACTACTGCTACACCCTTGCTGCTAGGACGAAGCCTGGAGCCTTGGTGCTCAGTAAACACTGGGATGATGGAGTGCAGGCGTGTGGACAGCAACAGAACCTGCCTCCCCACGGCACACACTGCCTGACGGCACTGTGAGGCACATCCCCTTTACAGAAACCAAGGTCTGATTTATTTATTTTTAGTACTAGGGATTGAACCCGGGGGTGCTTTACCACATCCACAGCCTTTTTATTTTTTATTTAGAGACTTGGTCTCACAAAGTTGCTTAGGGCCTTGCTAAGTTGCTGAAGCTGGCCTTGAACTTGTGATCCTCCTGCCTCAGCCTCCCAAGCTACTCGAATTACAGGTGTGCATCACCACACCAGGCCCAAATTCTGATTTTTGAGCATGCCTAAAGGAAAAGACTAATTTAAAAACAGAAAATCTTTAGCTCTCAAGACTATACCCTGATTTAAATGATGGTGTCTCTGGGTAATGAGAGGCCCAAGTTGGCTTTTTACTCACCATCTACAAGTATTGGTTTTTTATGCACACTAGGCAAGCACTCTTCCACTGCACTACACCCCAGTTTTGTTTTGTTTGGTACCAGGAAATAAACCCGAGGTGCTTAACCACTGAGCCACATCCCTTTTTCATTTATTTTGAGACATGGTCTTGCTAAGTTACTTGGGGCCTTGCTAAGTTGCTGAGTCTAGTCTCAAACATGTAAACCTCCTCCCCTCAGCCTCCCAGGCCACTGGGATTATTGTGTTTTTGAGAGGGGCATCTTGCTAGGTTGCTCAGGCTGCTTTGAGCTCCTGGGCTCAGGCCATCCCCTAACCCAGCCTCCCAAGCAGAGGGCCTACAGGTGCATGCCACCATGCCTGGCTGCAAGTATTGCTTTTTTGTTACAAAAAGGGGGAAAATTTCTCTGGTACTGGCAAGCTAACACACAGCAAGGCTTTCTAAATCTGAAAGAAAGTTCTCCAGATCATGCTGGTGGTCAGCATGGCCTGGTGAGGCTCACTGTGACTGGCTTGGTCTTCTCCCAGTCTGTCAGTAGGTCGGTGGTGCGGCTCTCCACAGCCCGGTCCTCCTGCACGATCTTCATCTGCAGGTTTGCCACCTGCTGCTGGATGGCAGAGTCCTTCCGCCGCATAATGTCATTGAAGGCTCCCCACTCTCCCTCGATGTTGTCGATATAGAGCCAGGAAGGTGGGAACTGAAACCTTTGCTTTTCCAGCAGGCGCTGACCATTGCGGTAGAGCTTTGAAAGTTAAAAGACAAAGTGATTTTTTTGCCTTCTACAGTAAGAGAAACTACTGTCAGAGTCCCATCACAGAGAAGAGAAGACATTTTGAGCTAGAGAGCATAAAAGATCACGACACTTGTTCTTGTACAACCTTCCAGCCTGATTACTGTGGTCAGAGGGCAGCATGCCCTGGGAGTCCAACATGGCTGACTAGTTACTGCACCTAGTTGTACCCAGAGGGCCTGAACAGGACATGAGAGCAGACAGGGGCTGAGCCTCACTCCATTCCAGAATCTAGAAAGGATATTCGAGTCTAGTGACTTGAAAGCAACTGTAGCAAATTGAAGAGAAAAAAACAAACAAAAGTCCAGTTGTTCTCAAACCCTGTGTGCATGGGAATCACCTGCAGAACTTTTAAAAATGCAGACTCCCAGGGTGGTGGCCTCAGCAATGTATTTTAACAAGCACATCAGGTGGTTAGGACAGGACAGTGTATGGACCATATGTAAAAAAATGTGCTTTAAGAGTCAAGTCAGAACGTGCCCCCGGAAGGCAAAACATTACAAAACTCAAACTCAACTAGTGTCTTTGCTCGAGAAGTTAACTATCTTCAGAGCTCACCTCCACTTGCTTCTCAAATTGCTTGATCTTCCGCTTCAAAGACTGCACGTAGGTGATGAAGGTCACTGCGTCAGAGGTGCTGGCGGTGTCCACGGAGTGCTGCTCCAGCTCTTGGCGAGACTGTTCAGAGAGAGAGCTGCATTTACCCCTGGCCAAGACCCCCAGCAGCCTAGTTACATGCAGAATCTACCTCCTCACCTTTGAGATCTGGGAATGGAATTCGGTCATGTTTGAGCCCAGCATCTGCCCAAATTTGCTCAGAACCTCTTTATGCCAGGAGTCGTACTTCAAGTTCACCTTAGACTGCACCTGGGGTGAAGCAGCACACAGCAGCAGGTCAGCAGTTGAACAGCAGTGCTGATTCCCAGGTATCCCGGCACTGTCAAGAACACCCCGAGCTCACCTTGCCATAATCTATAACCACTGGTCCAAACTCCTTCTTGGTTTCTGCATTGTCAAAGGTCCCCCTGGCCTTCCTTATCTGGACCAAGAGGGCTTGCCACTTGTTGAGATCTTCGCCCAGCCTGTTGTAGATGTTCTCAGCCTGCATGTCCCATAGGCACTGATACTGGAGCCAGACCTGCATGAAGAGTGAGGTCAAACACTACCGCTCCGTCGTCCAGAATGACGAGACAGTCCCTCCACATTCCATTAAAAAGACCCACATGTTCTCAGCATTAGAAAAACTCACATTTCACATGCTCAGAACTTTGATATCAAAAAAAGAATAAAATTTACTGTTCTTGAACATCACAGTTAAAACCGAAAAACCGAAAAGTACTTGTCCCAGTTTTACTTTTTGCTTTAAAATTAGTAAATGTTACCTATTGTCCCACATTAGGGACTGTTGAGATCCTTCAGCTCTACACTCTGTGTCTCCTACTCTGAAGAGTCTTGGAAGACTCTAGAGCATAAGTAGGTGAAGTCCAGAAAGGCCTCCTACCTTAACGTACTGCTCGACCTCAGTCACGATGCCCATGACAGCAGAGTAGGACTCCTCCAGGGCGACAGGGCCGTCGGGCATGCGCGTTAAAGCATTGCGGTAGAACTTCTCCTCCTCAGTCAACTCGTAGTGCACGCCCACCTGAGCAACAAGCCACAAGTGAAGCCAAGCAGTATGCAGTAGAACTCCCAGAACCAGAAGGCCACAGGACAACGGGGTTGACCCTGCTGTGACTTGTGATATGTACTTCATGTGACAGGAAGACTCCAATAGAGGGAAGAACCCAGGGAAAGGAAACAGGAGCTAGTGCACTGAAGAGGGCTGACTTCAGTGTGTCAAGTTTGGAGACAAACAAGAGAACAATGCAAATAGAACTGCAGCTACTTAAACCCAGAAGCACAACAAGAAGGATCCTAAAGATCACAGGTAGACTCCTTGAGGGGCAGGGCCAGCACGCACAGCTTGGCTCTGATTAGCTGGACATTGCCAAGTTTTCGGCTAACCACTGACAAAATTTCAAACTATATCAGTTAACTACTTGAACATCCTAAAGAACTAAGTTGATGTCGAAGCCAAGGAAAGAGGTAAGTTCTCAATAGGATCACTAAGTTTTAGAAGAGTCTGCTGTAGTTGTGGAATCTTTTTACTTGAAAACCACTGGTCCTATTTAGAAGTAACATTGGCCAGAGGCCAGGGACTAAATGGTGTTTTAAGTTTTCATTTGGTTCTAGCAGTACACTAATAAGAGTATGTCACATCTGGAATTTACTTTAAAATAATCTGATAGGAGTGGGAAGGTAGGGAAGGAAATATAAATGAAATAAAATTGGTCACAAGTTGATAAGTAAATCTGGATGGTGGGAGCTCACAACTCCTGCTACTTCTGCATGTTTGAACATTTCTCTAATAAAAAGTGGGGACAACAGAGAAGCAGCGGTTACTGAGGTTCCAAAGACACTCATGGAAGGCCATTCATGGAGAGACAGCCAAGACCTAGCCACCAGTGCCAAGTGTCTTCGTTGAAGTCGTACAAAGCCTCCTCTAGGGCTCCCTAAGGATCCGGAAAGACACAAAGAGCAGTGTCACAGCACCCCGCCCCTAGGAGAACCCTGTTCAGAGGGCACACGCTCCAAGACCCCAGAAGGCTGACCTGGTATCTCTGACTCTGGATCCTGGGGAGGGACAGCACAACCATCTTCCATGCAAACATTTCCTGATAGAGCTTGTATCTGCATTCTTCAATTGGCGGATTCAAATAGATTACCTGATTGGTTATTCTTAGCTCATGAACAACATTCTGTAAAAGAAAGGTCTCATTATTTATTCAGCACTATATTTCAATAAATATATTCAAGATTGTTTTGAATCTTAACTTTCTCTAAATTATTATACTACTTCAGTCTGAACAACCAAGTCTGTCACTTTATTAGAGGACCTTGTGTAATTTCACGTTTATGATGTACGCCCTTACCACTTATATCATAAGGTAAAGGCAAGTGTGGTGCAGTGGTGCACGCTTGTAATCCCAACAACCCAGGAGGCTGGGGCAGGAGGATCGCAAGTTGAGGCCAGTCTCAACTACTTAGTGAGACCCTGTCTCAAAATAAAAAAAAGGGATCAGTGGTAAAGCAACCCTGGGTTCAATCCCCAATACCAAAAACAAACAAATGAATAATGCATGAGAACTGGGGCTGTAGCTCAGTGGTTCAGGCCCCCCACTCACACAGTCGAAGGCAGGCACTGCTCTACCTCCTCACGGTTCCTAGTGCCTGGATATCGAATACACAGCCAATGCTTAATTGAGCACCCTGAGACTTGATGTCCCTGACCTCTGTTGATATGGCCATCTGAAGCCCAAGAAGCCAAGGCCCTGATGCAGGGAGAGCAGGTGGGTGCTGGCTGCCAGCCATACACGACAGGAACTCTGGTTTACCAAGCTGAACTAACCTGTGCCACCTGTCAGTGCTCTAGGCTCTTCCAGAATTCCAACTCAAACTAGGTAATTTTCCCACTTCAGATAATTTATTGGCTTAGACATACTCATTGTTCCTCTGTGACTGAGTACTTTAAACAGTATGCTCCAGGGGGCTGGGGCTGGGGCTCAGTGGCAGAGTGCTCCCCTAACATGTGCGGGGCCCTGGGTTTGATCCTCAGCACTACATAAAAATAGACAAAAGTATTGTGTCCAACTACAACTAAAAAATAAAAAATAAATGTATGCTCTAGGCATAGAATACCTATAATACTAAAAAGCGAAAAAAAAATCAGGCATTAAGGTTTTGGGAAAGGGAGGGAAGAAAAAGATAAAAAAGCCTCTTTGCTTCTCCCAGTTCAACATGTGCACCTGCGATTCTTCTGGGCTTACATTCTGTGAGCCTTTTTATTGTCAACAGTAAACACAGAATAAGTGCCTGGCTTATGAACTGCAGGGCGACCTCCCACAGTGGCAGACAAGGTCTGTGGGCAGAGTTCTAACAACAGAACTGCACAAGTCTCTGGAAAGCTCACCAAGTGCTGGCTGACACTCCTTCACACAAGGGGAACACAGACAGCTTGCAGACAGAGATGCCGTCTGCAGGGGCAACCTCTGGGCTGTTTGTACTTCCACAAGACTTGGATTTAGACTTCTACTTGTGAGCAGAGTGTGTCCAGTTCATGAATAATTTCTGAATAGTTCATGAATGCTTGGTAGGCAGAGTCCCCAGTGTAGATTCCTTTCTAAAATTTATGTATTTATTATTTTTTAAAATTTTACTTAGAGGCAGGGTCTCACTGAGTTATTAGGGCCTCACTAGGTTGCTGAGGCTGGCTTTGCACTGCTTTGCCTCAGCCTCCTGAGCTGCAGGGATTATAGGTGTGCACTACCACACCCACCTTACAATTTATCTATTTTCTTATTACTTCCTTCTTTGAAATTATTTTAGGCTTATAAGTTGTGTAGTGTCACCCACTCTCTCTCATGTAAACACCCTTCACGAGGACAGAAACGCTGACTTGAGTCTGTGGACTATGGCACAGACATCAGTCAGGTCCCCAGGACCTGATCCAAATGGCTCCATGACACTTGTCACATCTCTCAATCACTTCCAACCTGTGACATTTGTCTAGTTTCTCCTTGATATTCAGGACCCTTCAGTCTGGGACTGCAGGACATTTTCTCATGGCTAGAATGAGACTGAGGACTCTGGGGAAAGGCCATGGAGGTGAAGTGCCCTCTGATCACACATCACAGGGCACGTGGTGTTAACTTAGGTCACTGGTTATGGTGCCATCAGGATTCCCTACTGTGGACGGACTTTTCCATAGCACCTCCACCTCTTTGGGTGCTGGGGGTGGAGCCCGGAGCCCAGAGCCCTGCGTGTGAGCAAGCGCTCTGCCTCTGAGCCACACCCCCAGTCCCCATGGGTCCTCCAAGGGGAGGACTATTTTGCTCACTTGCACACGGGATGCCACAAGAGGTACTCACTTTGATCTTGGGCTCTCCACCAGGCTTGTGACTGGCTTGTGGGGCATCTGTATCCATGTCAACTTCTGCTTTATCTTCAGCCTGTCCAAGAAGGACCTGGGTCCAAGCTCTGAGGCCAGCTTGCAGGCGAACGCCCAGTATTCTCTCAATCTACAGAGAAGTTAGTGTCAGAGAACAGTGCTTCTTCCAAGTCAGCTCACAGACACACGCATCAGAAGGCGTCGGGATCCAAGATGGAAAGCTCCTGCCTCTGACCCTCGGCCTCACTTATCAAGTTCCCAGCCTCCCACAGCTCATCTCAGGTTCTGTGCTGCGTCTCTGGACCAACTGAACTTCTATCCTCCCAACTCACAAGAGGCCTTGTGCCATGCAGCAGATTCAGTAAAGGTCTTAGTGATTACTTAACATGAAAGAAAATTCACAAACGTGTTCTCCTGGTAGCCTCAAAGACAAAACTGGGAAAACTATAATTTGGATATGAAACAATAATAGAATGACATCTTCTAGATTTAGAATTAGACAAACAAATTTCTTAAACAGACATCTGCAGGCCTTCGTTAATTCTGCCTTGGGTCACACAACCATCCGAGAGTGTGGTGAGGACTGTGGGCACTGTCGGATTGTGGGTTCAGTAACTCTCCTCCAACAGTGTCCCTCTGTGTGGATGGATACACTGCCAAGGACCTACCCATTTAAACAAAGAAAGGAAAAAATACAGCCTGGAAACTGACCAAGTGCAACCTCTAACCTCTCCTACCAAATCCTCCTTCCTAAGACTCCACTGCTGGACTCTCCAATCCAGTACTGAGAGAAGCACAGCCCTTGCCCTAACCCCAGGGGTGAGCAGAGAACCTCTGCACCAGGAGCAAGCGGAGCTTTGTGCTAGATGTTTGTTTCCAAGTTGATTGTGGCAGGGTAATCAGAGAAGGCTGCCTGAGGGCTGGGAAGGACAGGCCAGGGGCCAGGGGCATGGCTCAGTGGTTTAGGCAGGGCTGAACACACTTGAGGCCCTGGGTTCAATCCCTAGAACTACCAAGAACCAAAAAAGTCTAAATCATAAGAGCAGAAAGGACACGGGCAGGAAGTGCCAAGTATCTAGCAAATAAAGAGATTTTCTCTTCCCTGACCGCTGTTGCTGTCAGCTCAATGCTGACATGGGTACTGGCCTGTAGAGGCGCAGTTGAGCTCTAGCATCAGTTAATCAAGACTCTGGGGGGAACTGGACTATCACTGGTCATTTCTAAGGAAAGCAGCTTTTTAGTGAGATGGACGAGCTTACTGAACAGGGTCCACTCCCACCTCACCAACAGCATAAAAAGTGCTCTCCCTGACCACCCTCACCTCCATGTCAAGCTTGTTGACCCAGATGGGCAGATTGGAGTAGGAGTGCAGGTTTAAGTCGTCCACGGCTTTCTGGACTCTGTTCAAAATCTCTGAGAAGGTCTTATGATCATACATGCATGTTTCCAAGGAACGCACTTCCAGGTCTATTTTTTCTTCAATGATCAGCAGATCATCCACCTACAGGAAGACAATAACAATTAAAACGGATGTTTTAATTTTAATTTTTCTACTTTTTATTTTTCCTATTTTCTATTCACTTTTTCTATTCCTTTATTGTTGACACACTTTTCTCAGTTCATTAACAAAAGCTGTGGCTGAGTAGTTCTCAGTAAAGAGCCAATCTTTGCTGTCAGGGTGAGGAGGACACTTATCCCAACGTGTTCCTAGAGGGAAAGGCCTGGGGTGCCATTAGGCCCTCTTACTCCTGCTCACAGGAGGGACAGCCTCTGGTTGCTAAGTCCAGGAGAAGGAAACCAACAGCCCCTCCTGCACCCCCAGGAGGAAGGTGGCTGCATACAGATGAGTGGTAGTGTGGTGCAGGAGGCCTACAGCTGTCTGAGGGAGCTGGAGCCTGGGAAGGAGGTCTACATCCTGAGTGAAGGACTTAATGTAAGCATTTCAGACCTAGACTCGTTCTCCCCTGATCTCTCTTGGTTGACAGCATCCTCTGTCCCTCTCCACCCCTCAGTTTCTAAGCTTAGGGTGTTACTTATCAGTCTTCCGAAAGCCCTATTCCCAACGCAGAGCAGGGGGGACATCAGCTCTTCACCCTCTGGGCTCTGGTGGCCCCAGGCTGCATCTTCTGTGGGAGGATGCATGAACTGACTTAGCTAGGACACTAGGACACATTCTAGGGATTCACTGCTAGGACTCGAGCACTAAATTAGAGCCACCTTTTCCTGGAAGTTGAAGACAGTCTCTGCCAAGCGCTGCACGTAGGGATCAAGTTTGTAGGACTCCCACACCAGGGCAATGCCTTCTGCAATCAAAGCCTGCACCTCCTTCTTCAAGCCAGCCACCAGGAGCGAGATGGTGTTCCGTTCCTCCACCTTCTCGCAGGTGCGCTCGTAGGTCCGGACACTCTCGATCAGCGAGATGGCAAATGGGTAGAGCTGGTTTGCTTGATGAGCCTTGTTCACAATGGCCAGGGGAACCCGGAAGCCGAGCCACTTGAGGTTTCGGACTTCCTTTGAAAGTGTGATGATCTCAGGAAGGAAGTTCACTTTCAACTTGAGGACATTTCCTGTCCGGCCGCGAACTCGAGTACTTTCAATGGTAAAAATGCGGCCAGAGACGCCCAGGTTGCGCTGCTGCACCTTCCTCGCCCAGTCGTCGAAGATTTCCTGGGTGTTGAGCTTCATGCGGAAGCTGTCCCCATCCTGCTTCAGCTTCTGGCCCTCCACGTGATTCTCCCAGCCCTTCCCAAGCACGTCCTCCACTCGCTTCATGTAGGCTGTGAGCTGTCTGTCGATCTGCTTAGCCCAGATGATGGACCCTGACACCGGGGGCAAATCACGGACGTGACTCATCTTGCAGGCTTGGCTCTGGGGGTACTGGACCTTGAACTTGTCATGGAGAGACTCGATGTCATCTTTCACTCGCTGGATCAGCTGGGTCTGGTACTCACGAATGGCCCCACGGATGTGAGGCCTGACAAACAGTGCGTTGAACCTGGAGAAGATCCTGAACATCTCGTTGGCATTCTTGGCCGTGCCCAGCTGGTCCCGGAGGCGAGCAGTGATACGGGTCTCCACCCGGTCGATCCGCTCGTCGTACCTCTTCATCGCAGCCTCCCAGGCCTCGGTGCCCTCTTTGGAGACATCCAGCCCGTCCACTTCCTTGACGTTCTCGTAGGCCAGGTTGACTTCCTCGATGGCATTTGCATCCGCAGCGTCGAAGAGGACCTCCGCCACTTTCATATCCTGGGGCTCAGGAACCTCCCCTTGATTCTGTTGTGCAACTGCCGTGACCTAGAAGATTTTTAACAAAAATTTATCAAATGAAGAGTTTTATTTTGTTATACCCATAAATTACTAGTCAGCAATATAGGTTTTTAAACTTTCAGTCATACATTTTGTAACAAGATCTCGACAAAGCCAAGTAAATATGACATATTTTAACTGAACAATAGAGGTTTTCTGAAAATATGATTGTTGGATTACATTTATAATGGAAGAAAAGAACAGGTGGAGATGACAGGTGACTCTTGAAGAGCCAAAAGAGGCATGTACCTAGAAATAAAAGGAGCCATGGTTTTCTTTTAGTCAGTTTCAGGCATATGATCACATCCACATGTTAGAGGTGAGGAGTCTGAGATAAAGCAGTGCAGTGATGTGTTCAAGCCACACAGCTGACAAATGGTGAAGCAGGAACAAAACAGCCAGGCGTCTGGCTCTGGGGTCCATGCAAGGTAAAGGAGGGAAGGAGGGAAGGAGGGAGGGAGGGAAGGAGGGAGGGAGGGAAAGAGGGAGGGAGGGAGGGAGAGCATTACGAATCTGGACTGAAATGCTTAATACATAATCCATTGCTCTTCAAGACAACAATAACATGAAGAAGATGGGCTCCAGGGAAGAACCATTCAGTGCCAAGCAGAAAGCAGGGGTTTTTTCCAACAACAGGCATTTAGATGGCATATGAAGAGCTCTTTATTTATTTATTTAGATGCCAGAGATTGAACCCTGGGACATTTAACCACTGAGCCACATCCCCAGGCCTTTTTAAAAAAATTTTTTAAATTTGAGACAGGGTCTCGCCAAGTTGCAGAGGCTGGCCTTGAACTTGTGATCCTCCTGCCTTAGCCTCCCCAGCACTGGGATTACAGGCACGATCCACCGTGCCTGGCACAAATCTTTAGAATGCAAACCTCACCTGTGGCCTCAGGACTCTGACGATGACAGCTCTTAGTTGCTCGTGCTGGCGTCTAAATTTTCTCATTTGATCGAGGCGAGCTTGAAGCTTTCTGTGAGCAGGGTTAATACGCCACACCATCTTCAGATTTTCTTCCCTTTTCCTTTTGACAATGTCTCTCAACAACACCTGAAGCTTCTCATACTCATCATCCCAAGTTTGAAAAACTTCAAAGCAAGCTACCATAACCTAAAATAGGACATGAATCCAGGAAAAGAAGTTTATTATTAAAGCATGCTTTTACCTCATTGCTCCAAGATTGGTTTTCTAATATAATAAAACTTACTTTTTCAAATTCTTCATAAGCAACATGCATCAATTTTCTAGTGCCCAATACTTTGAGTAACTGAGAACTCAAGTCTCTTGAAATTGCTTCTACCAAACGCAGTGCCCTCTGAATGGGATATTTTGTGTTTCGGATCTTTCTCAAGTGGGTGAAAATGGCTACAAGCGCCTGCCGTATCTTGTCCAGCTCAGTGGCAGACAGTAAGTCATTCAGAGGGAAATCTTTCATTAGAGGATTGTAGTCATTCACTGTTTCCAAAGCTTGTTTTAGACCTAGATTGACAGATAAACAGTTACAAGTCTTCATATAAAGTAATATTAAGTAAAGGAAAACGTACCCTTACAAGGGAATGGTCTGATGTTGCATGGGGTCCAGTGACACAGAAACCTCCTAACATCTGAGAAAGGAATGCTGTTAGCAGGGTAACCCTGGTGTGGCCCTGGGTTTGCTTTTTTTAAGAGTAAAATCAACTCATATGCACTCTAAACACTGTGGGCAGTTACCTTGTGGATTTTATTTGCATTCTATATTATCTACATGTTCTACCAATTACAATTAAGTTTAGAGAAACTAAAGTTTTGTCATCCTTGAAAACACTAAGATTTCCTAAGGCTCAGGCGAGGGGAGCGTGTTACTGACTTCTCTTCCTGGCATAAGACTTAGAAAGAAATAAAAATTTCACATGTGTTAAAAAAAAAAAAATTGAAGTACACATTTCAGCGGTAGTGACTGCCCAGACAATGTGCACAATGTGACTAACGTAACCAGAAGGTTTTACTTGGAATCTCCTCTAACATTTAAAATGTGGGTACCATACCTTTTACGGGGGGCTAGGGAGAGGAACATGAAAAGCAAATTTTTTAATTTTTTGGTTCTGGAGATTGAACTTGGGGGCACTTTACCATTGAGCTACTTTCCAGCCCTTTATATTTTTTATTTTAAGACCTGGTCTTGCCTAAGTTGCCCAGGCTGGCCTTGAACTTGGGATCTTCCTGATTCAGCCTCCCAAACCTCTGACACTATAGGAGTGTATCACTGCACCTGCTTGTGTTCATGACTTTGTCTAGTAAGTATCTGTGGACATAGACTTGTAAAGAAATGCCTCACAGTACCTGGTCATTCAAACATCTGTGTCCCCAGTATAATGCAAAATCACGCTGTTCCATACTCAGAAAGTGAAATTTACTTTGACTACTCAGAACAGGGAAGAAGACAGAGGGGAAGGCAGCAGGTAAAAAGAGGAAGAGAAAGCAGTACCAACGGCTCTTCTTCCACAGCCCCCTGGGCAAGGAACTTCTGCTCAGTTTAAACATTTTGCCATTATAAAAGGCACAACTGACTTTATACAAAAAAAAAGTGCAACCCATATAAGAAGGCAAGCAGCTGAGAAGCAGGAGGGACACTCCAGGCTCACTGAACTAGTGCCTGGAGACTGCTTCATGTTCTCAAAAGCCCTGGAGGGAAGAAGGTATGTGGGAAAACCATTTTAATTCCTGGAACTGAGGGAAAGATGAGACAGGATGCAAGAGGGAAAACTGAAAAAGAGTACAGGGTTGAAGGTGTAGCTCAGTGGTAGAACTGGAGACTGGTATGAGTGAAGCCCTAGGTACCATGCCCAGCACCAAACACAATACATTTATTCATTCTCACCTAAATGACCATATAAAAGACCTCACAAAACCAGACCAACAACTTATCAGATCATTGTGGTTTTCACCTGTGTCTGTGTCAAAACTGACAGTGGCGTGGAAACGCTTGCCGTGCTTCAGGATATCCAGAGTCAGGAGAACTTCTGGGCTCTCCCGCTTCTCCTGGATGCGGTACAATGCACGCTCCAAGTTTAGCCAAAAACTGATTTCCTGTAAGGCTGTTCCTGATGCAGGATCTCGATCAAGTTTGGTCACCTTTTAAGACAATAACATTCAGGGGTACTCACTATTTAAACAGAGAAGGAAAAGTATCATTAATGAAACACATTACAACTTAATTTTTATACCTCAAGTCAAAGGCATGAGCCTGCTCAAGATCAAAGCTTTCTCAGGGTTAACATTAAACTGTTCAAACTGCATCTGACCACTCCACCCAGACCAGGGCTGACCCTGTACTGAGCATGCCCAGAGGCAGGAGGGGCCCCACCACCAGCCGATCACTTATTGACAAAGCTCAGAAGAGTCCCCCATAGGTATTAAAGAGCAACACATTTTACACAATATGTCTCAATAACGGGTTCTTACTTTTTGAATTTCTCGGATCCACCGGTTAACTCCAGATTGTAACTGATTGAGAAAAGTTGGGTCTTCAACTTTATCTCCAAAATCTGTAACTTTGGGCTTTTCTCCACGTTCATAACACTGCTTTGCAACATTTGTAATAATTGGGTGGATTGGAAGGCTGATTTCTGGAATCTCAATGTTCTGCTGTAAGTGCAGGAGTCCCATTTCAAGTTCTGCAATCTTTTTCTCAACTGAAGGAGCCATTTTATCACCATCCCTATAAGACAGGAAACATTAAAAAAATTAGGGCATGACTTGTCTCCAGAGATCCTGCTATTTCAGGTCTGTCAGGTATTAATAATACCACATTTATTAATGAAAAAGAGCTATATCCTGTTGATTTCCCCTCCCAGGCCTGAGTTTCACATCATTTCCTACACTGCCACGTTTACACATGAAGTGGATGCGACACAGACCACAGAGGGAAATGGCTTTACCTGTCTGCTTTGCCAGACTCCCTGATATAGGACTTAAAAAACGGAGCCACGGCGTTGCTGATGAAGGAGTGTAGCGTCTCATATGGTGAGTCTTCACTGAGAGTGAGCACGCGCAACTGAGAAGACACCGGCTTGTCTGCGTCGATCACAGGGGTGCGTTTAATGAATGCCAGGCTGGAGAGAGTGAGCGAGGAGTCAGCACAAGAGTCTCATTCCTAATCTGTCTTAATAACTGCCGCCTTTGTGTGCATATAAATCAAAACTTAATTTGCTTGTTCAACTTAAAAATCATGTAAGATCATACTGAACTGCTGCTTTCTAAGAATGAAACGTACTGCCCATCCGCCTTTCTTTACCCACCCAGTGAGAACTAGTAGTTCAGGGTTGGGGTTAAGGGTGTTCTCATGAAACCAGGCAAAGGCTGTCTCACACAAGCTGGATTCTCAATCTTGGCCTACAGCCGACCTCCCCTGTCAGCTGTGCTACCAGCCCACACACTCTCAGGTCTGATCTCAAGCTCAGCTGTACTGCTTGCACACTGCACCAAGTCATGCATCAGCTTCAACAAGCAAACTGCCCACAAGCTGAAGGGGCAGCCCAGGCTCCCCTTCACCTGGCCCTGGGAGTCCTCTAGCTCCACCTCCACATGTGTGCTACACCCCACGAAGACAAAAGCTAACCAGGCATCTGGTTCTTAAATCTCATGGGCTTGGTGTCTTTGCTTAATAAACCTAAACTCGTCTGCTGAAAGTCAAGGTAACTCAACTCAATTCTGGCATGACCTCCTTCATGGGCTTCCCCTAATCAGGAGCCAACTCCAATCTCCATGTTCCCATGATGTTTTGCCAAGTATTATAATTAGCTGAGCATCTGCCAACCTCCCTCCCAAAGACCATGAGCTTCCTGGAAACAGCATCTGGGTTTACTTCTTTGTATACCACACCATACATGCTGCTATACCTTCCATTCCAAAGCGCTCATGGTTAATTGAAAAGGTCTTGTAAACCTCTTCAGTGCCTTGGCCAGTACGTTATAGATAATACTTCATATTACTCTAAAAGACCAACGAGTTACTTTTATGGCACATTAGGAAGAAACAAAGTCACAACAGTATTCCTGCCCAAAATGTATACTCTGAATCTAATCATGAGGAAGCAGCAGACAAATCCAGTTATGGGAGTCTGTAACTCTTAAAAAAAAATTCAATTTATGAAGGCACAGAAAACCTGAAGGGCCACCTCAGATTAAAGCTTACAGACAGAAAATCAATGGCAAAGGGTGATCTAGACTGGATTCTGGTTGGGAGAATTATTAAAAGGGGCATTATTAAACTTGTCCTGTAATTAGAGAATAATACTGTGTTTCCTGCATTTGATAAGGCTATGTGCTTGTTCTTAAAAAATACACCCTGTCCAGGTGTGGTGGTGCATGCCTATAATCCCTGCAACTCTGGAGGCTGAGAAAGGATTACAAATTTCACACCAGCCTGGGCAACTTAGCAAGATCGTGCCCCCAAATCAAAAATAAAAAGGAATGGGGCTGTAGCTTAGTGCAGAGCACCCTGGATTTAATCCCTATCACTACCAAAACAAAGGTCACATTCTATCTATTATCCATGCAACTCTTCTATAATCTTGAAATTAATTTAAAAAAATTTAAAAAGCTTTAGGGCTGGGGTTGTGGCTCAGTGTAGAGCACTTGCCTAGCACTTGTGAGGCACAGGGTTCGATCCTCAGCACCACATAAAAATAAATGAATAAAATAAAGGTCCATCAATGTCTAAAAAATATTTTTAAAAAAACTTTAGACAGCCAATGAAAAATAAATTAATATTTACATATTTAAATTTGAATCTGTTTATTAAAGTGCAAATTGGAGCAATCTTTCTTGAAGGTGGGAAATCTGGTAATATGGATTAAAAACAATAACGTTACTTTGCATCTGAATTAATAATGCTACCTTTAGGAATTTATCCCCGAAAGAATCAGAGCTGAACATAAAAATGTTTACTAGTTATTTATAATAATGAAAAAATCAGATATAATCTGAGAATATTAGTAGATGTGTAAAGTATATTTTAGCTCAAACGTTAAGATGAATATCGTGAGGTGCAGTGGTGTACACCTATAATCCCAGCAATTTGGGAAGCTGAGGCAGGAGGATTGTGAGTTCAAAGCCAGCCTCACCAACTTAGCAAGGCCCTAAGGAACTAAAGTGAGATCCTGTCTCTAAATAAAATACAAAACAGGGCTGGGGATGTGGCTCAGTGATCTAGAACCCCTGACTTCAATCCCTGATACAGGAAAAAAAAAAAAAAAAAAAAAACTCACGGGGGGCTGGGGATGTGGCTCAGTGGTTGAGTGCCCCTGAGTTCAACCTCTGGTATCAAAAAAAAAAAAAAAAAAAAAAAAAGCTGGGGCTGTAGCTCAGTGGTAGAGTGCTTGCCCAGCATATGTAAGGCACTGGGTTCAATCCTCAGTACCACAAAAATAAACAAATAAAATAAAGGTATGCTGTCCATCTACAAACAAACAAACAAACAAAAACATAATTATCATGATACTGCAATTAAAAAATATCTTAAAATTTACATTGACTTGGAAATCCCCATAATTTGATGACATGAAACCAAAGATAAGATACTGACATCAAAAACCGAAGTCTTGGGGTTGGGGATGTGGCTCAAGCAGTAGCGCGCTCACCTGGCATGCACAGGGTGCTAGGTTGGATCCTCAGCACCACATAAAAATAAAATAAAGATGTTGTGTCCACCGAAAACTAAAAAAAAAAAAAAAAGTCTTTTTTTTTCTTTTATTTTTTGGTACTGGGGATTTAACCCAGGAGTGTTTAACCACTGAGCCATATCCCCAATCCTTTTTATAAATTTTTAATTTAAAGACAGGGTCTCACGAAGTTGCTTAGGGCCTAAGTTGCTGAGGCTGGCTTTGAATTCCTGCCTCAGCCTCTATAGTTGCTGGGATTACGGGCATGAGCCACTGTGCTTGGCTTAAAGAATAGAAGTCTTAAAGTTTTCTTAATAATGATTGTCTGAGTCGATGGACATTTACATTAATTTACAATTATAAATCTATAATCTGAAGTAATGGTATATTTGTACTACTTACCTATTGGACTTGACTCCATAATGAATGTCTATGTTGATGTTGTAGGAAATAAATTCTTTTTCTTCTTCTCCTTCATCACCAACATCCTCTACAAATCATAAAAACATTACAGCAAATTCATGTCATTTCAATTTCTTACCAACTGCTTAGGGAGTTTTTACTGCAGCCCACCCCTAACCTGACATTTAAATCCTTGAAGACTCGGTGCCACCTATTTTCCCCTCCCACCCATTTTCTGACTCCTGACTCAGTCCCTGACCTGCCATGTCACATGGAGGTAAGTAGTTACCTTCTCTGCACATGCCAGGTGGTACTGGCCTGCCTGGGTGGCTGGAAGGATTGGCAGCAGGTGCCGGTAAAGCAACAGGGCAGGAGGGGCTGCCTGAGGGCAGTACGGCTGCACTCAGCTTCTGCCAAGTTTTCACTATCCCTGCCCAGGAGCCCCGAACGCTGTGCTCCAAATATAGAAGGCCCTCTCCACCTCCATCCCCTGAGCATATTCTGCTCTGTTGTTTACCCAGCACTCACTATGTGACAGGCACTTACACACATCATACACTGTACCCTAGTGTGTGGCATGACTGTTGTTATTCCTGTTTTCCAGGAATGAAGTCCAATTAAATGGTTCACAGACCCTAGGCTGGAAAGCACCAAAGTGAGCATTCAGAGGTCTGTCATTCCAAAGTGCAGGCCCTTCACCCTGTCAAGAAACCCTCCAGGGGCTTGCAAGGAATTCACCTAGCCCTCCCCTCCACTGCACAAGCAGGAGTCACTTTACAAAGCTTTCTGAAATCAACAGTAAAAGCAGCCCCAAGATGCATGTAAATCAACTTTCTAAATAACTCAAAATCGAAATCAATAAGACAATTGTAAGAAGACAATCCAAACTTTTGCATCACAAGATACCTAAACATTCTAGTTATCTTTTCATGACACACTGTATGAAATCAGTGTTAGCAAAAATCACAATCTAGGAATTTTTTTGTTTGTTTCTGCGTTTGCAGGAATTGAACGCAGGGCCTTGCACATGCCAGGCAAGTACTCAACCCCTGAGTTACATCTTTAGCCCAATATACAGCTCTATCTTTCAAGAAGACAATTCTTTGAAATTATTGTTTTGGTATAATTTTATGAAAGGGAGGAAGGAGTAGGTGGCAGAACATTCCAGCATGTCAAGTACTACCTAGCTGTTTTTCAATGACCACTGTCTTTTTTTTCCCTGACTTTTTAAAAATATAACTTTATTTTATTTATTTATTTTTATGTGGTGTTGAGGATCAAACCCAGGGCCTTGCATGTGCGAGGCGAGTGCTCTACCGCTGAGGCATAACCCCAGCCCCATGACCACCGTCTTTTTGGTGAGTTCAGACAGAGTGCCACAGAGGCCTTGAGCACAATTTGAGATACAAGGTGGTAGGATGCTGCCCGCCCAGCCCAGATACTGCTCACCCACAGAAGAATCTTTGCATATCATCACGTCATCACCAAGTCTCACTGTTGGCACCTTGCCTCTCAGCTACAGAAAACGAAGTCTTGGAGAAACTTGCTGTGGACAGGTATTTGAGAAGTGTCTCTTATAGGTAAAGAACTTTGGTCCCTGGCTGTGCTGTGACCCACAGCAGCACTTGCAATGTGGACTAGGAATACCAGACTTGACCACATGCCACCCAGAGCTACTGAGGCACAGGTGCCCATTCCACCCAGATCATGAAGGTGGAGGAGACTGCAGCCACCAAGTGCCACCAGCCAGGTCAAGCTTGCCCTATTGAGTCCTGCTGTAACCAGTGCAAGCCAAGAGGCCCAACATGCCCTCTAAGTGCCCTTTCACCCTGCGTCTGCCCCCCCAAATTCTTGTAGACCACCAAAACATTTTTAATTAAAAAAATATATATATAAACCACGGTTTCAAAAACCCTACACACATCAGTTTTTCTAACCATTCAAATGTAGCTGTACTACAAGAGAAATCATGAGGCCTGAGACCAGTCACACATGAGGACTGCCTTCAGTAAGACACAGCAGGTGACAAAGAGCACAGAGAAACCCCAAACCAAATAGCCGTCGAGGGATGGGGTACAAAATATGTTCTTCCTCAGTTGTCTGAACTTTTCAGGATATTGTTCTATGATTTATATAAAAAAGTATCATTAAAATAACACTCAAGCAACATTCAATGGCACAACTAAAAAAAATGATGCCAGTTTTCAATCCTTTCTCCCCCTCAGGGAGAGGCGCATCATCTACACAACAAGAAAAGATACACCCTGGCCAGAGCTACAGTGCTGCTGGCACATTAGAGTCTGGGACAAGGCCCCATCCCCTGCAACAGCGAGTCAGGCAGCCTGGCAGATGCCAGCTGGGCACAGGAAGACTGCAATGCAGCAGAGTGCTGCTGTGGCTCCGGAAGGCACACCCAGTGACATCATCCTCGGACTACAACAAGGCAAACAGACGTTCCCTACTGCTTCCTTACACTGACTTCTGATGATGACACCTAATGGAAGTCATTATGAACCCGTCAGAGAACACACTGTGGACTAGTGGTTTTATACATAGCCCTATTAAATACAGATGAAATGAATACATCTGAATCCTACTTAGAGAATTTATTATGACATTGTTTGGTAAATTGCTATAATGTGTCCTTTTTGCCTCTCTGTAAACTATTAAATCATCCAAGTAATAAAAATGTGACATTTTACTTTTGTAGAAACATTTAAAAAATTGTTCATTGTTAATTCCTAATAACAAAAAAGGGTCAATGCTGTTAGAAACTTATATACACAAATGCAATCTGCATGTTTCGTCAGGTAATATGAGTTTCAGCAAAGCCTGAATCAGGTTCCTGATGCCGGATACAGTTTATGTTAACTCATACTGTACTGCCATGGGATAGTTACAGAATCAAAGTAGCACAGCAGCTCAGGAAGAGGATGCCCACAAGCTCCTCTGCTGCACACCACGAAGTCCTACAGATATTCTGGTTACCTTCTGAAAGATTACTGATTTCCTAGAGATATTTGAAGTGACATTTAGCACTCATTTGTGTATACTTCTATTGAAAGACTAATTTACTGTATTTTGAACACCCAGTGATTTACATCATTACATTGTCTTGCTTAATGAAATATAAAAAAGGTAACAATTCAGTTACCTTAAGAATCATACTCTCTCCTGAGTAGAGAAGCATATTTTCACAAAGTATAGTACAGACACAGTCAGAAAAGGATAAAGAGAAAACTCCTGGTAAAGAATAGGCAAGCCAGGCACGATGGCACATGCCTGCAATCCCAGTGACTCAGGAGGCTGATACAGGGGGATCACAAGTTTGAGGCCAACCTCAGCAACTTGGTGAGGACCTAAGCAATGTAGCGAGATCCTGTCTCATGATAAAAAATTTAAAAGGGCTAGGGATATAGCTCAGTGGTTAAATGTCCCCCCCCCCCGGGATGGGGGGGACAAACACACACAGGTGAGGTACCCTTGCTCTTCTCCTAACTGTCCCCCAGTCACAGAGCAAGTCTCTTCTCCGTCCAGCAAAAGAGGTCATTCATTTCTTCTGGTCCCTGGTGCTCTGGTCGATCACCATCCACACCCGTCCTCCTCTTGATTTCCTCATGACTTTAGTTTTCCTGCTACTATCTAGGGTGCTTTCTGTCACCTCCATGCCCTCCATTGGGTCCTCCTGAGAAGACATGACTGCCACAACCTTGTGCTCTGGCACAAGGCTAAGAACCTGGTGAGAGAGTCTTTTTTTTTTCCCCCCAACTTGAAAACTTCCATCAAAACATCCCCAGACAGGTGTGAAGGGAGAATTAAACCCCATATGTGTGACATAAGAGGGCTTCATTTAATATTTCCAGAAAGGAAGAAGAATAAGGAATTAAAAAACTAAGTTACTAATTTTTAAGAAACTTAAAGACTTGGTGTTTTTAATTTAATACCAATTTCAAAAGAAGTAATTGATATAAAATAGACTAAAATGAATACTTCCATATTAATAGCTATCAAGGAACTGCACAGAGATTAGTTTTCAGAACACTCCTTCAAACATTATTCTCCCTGATGGGTCTTAAAATTCGAGGGTTTCTTTGGTTTCCTCCTTTAGGAAAGACAAGGACCAAACTCATTTCCTTGCTGTTCCCAGCCTGATGCCCTGAGGTGCTGATAACCAATTCCCAGCCATCTTTACTTTGTAAAAAGAAGCGATTGCTGTTTTCCCTTTGCTGCACATAAATTTCCTTTACTATGTTACACTACACATTCAAATTTCCCTTGCTGCAGATTGCTTTGTTTTCTAAGGGTGAGGAGCACAGGGTAGGAACAGCCCAAGCCAAGGGACTCCTGCCCAGTGCTACATTACTGTTTTTTTTTTTTCTTTTTTTTCTTTTACATTACTGTTTTATAGAAAACATTTCCTATTAATTTATTCATTGCAGCACTAACCATCTGAGGGCGAAGCTAAGGCCAGAAGCAAACACATGCTGTGATCTACCACTAGAAAATCTGGTATCTGGCCAGGCACAGTGGCACACGGGAGACTGAGACAGGGGGGTTGCAAGTTCAAAGCCAGCCTCAGCAAAAGCAAGATGCTAAGCAACTCAGTGCGACCCAGTCTCTAAATAAAATACAAAATAGAGCTAGGGATGTGGCTCAGTGGTCGAGTGCCCCCGAGTTCAATCCCCACTACCGCCCCCCAACAAAAAAAATCTAATATCTGTAACCTGGAACTTTTTGAACACTGACAGGAACCTCACAAAGCTTCAGATCTTGGAGAATTTCATATTTTAGATCAGTGATGCAAAAATCCAAAACCTGAAACAATTCTGGTCCCTAGCATTTTGGATAGAGGACAGTCCACTTAAACTGTATTTTTTAGTCATTAGTTTGCTAAATTTCTTCATTCTTTGTGAAAATTAAATCCTCAGAAAAAAAAATTCTTTAAAAAAACCACAATGGGGCTGGGGATGTGGCTTAAGCGGTAGCGCGCTCGCCTGGCATGTGTGCGGCCCGGGTTCGATCCTCAGCACCACATACAAAGATGTTGTGTCCGCCGAGAACTAAAATAAATAAATAAATAAATTCTCTCTTAAAAAAAAAAAAAAAAAACCAAACACAAAATCTGGGCTGGGGTTGTGGCTTAGTGGTAAAGCGCTCACCTAGCTTGTGTAGGGACCCTAGGTTTGATCCTCAGCACCTATAACTAAAAAATAAATATTTAGAATAAATAAATAAATAAAATGAATATTTAGAATAAATAAATAAACCTACAACTAAAAAAATAAATATTAAACCCATAAAAACCATTTCCTATAAGGCTTTCTGCACTCTATGAATTGGATATTATAAAATACTCTAGTTTCCGTTACCATTCCAGTCCTTAGCCATCTCTGTAATAACAAAGAGGAGGCAAAACCCCCAAATTACCTCTCAGAAGAAACTATGATTACAAGCTTAAAATAAGCAAGCATGAAAGGCAGCCTCTATTTTCTGTCATAAAGGCAAAGTTCTACATCTAAGATACTTGAGTGAAACACACACACACCCCAGGCACCAGAGCCTGGTCTGACTGCTGGCAGGCTGCAGAGTGCAGGAAAACATACCAGACACCACCCAGCCTCCTAGACAAACCCAACCAAAAACGCATGTCAGGTAAAAAGTGGTTCAAAACAGCACTAATGATGAGAAATGTCTAAGTGTGAATACCTATTTGGTCACAATTTTACAAGTATATTATGGAGAAAATAATTTTCTTCACACTAAGAATTACAGACAGACTTTCCTTTTTCAAATGAGAAGCTGTAACTTTCTGACTCTCTAATTTTTTTTAAAGAATTTAACTTTGATTTGTTTTTATGTGGTGCTGAGAATCAAACCCAGTGCTAGGCAAGTGCTATACCTCTGAGCCACAACCCCAGCCCCTGACTCTCCAATTTTTCACAAGTAAAATAAGCTGCTAACTCACAACTTTCATTTATATATTTTGAAGAAGACTGAATTTTACAAAAGCTCACAGCTAGCCAGGGTAGCTTAAAAATTGTATACACACACACATACATATACATACATATGTATGTATCTGGCTTCATATAAAAATGCTTCTATATTCAATACAAATGTTGGAAACTTTTTCCAAAAAAAATAGGGAAATAAAATAGAAAAAGCAATCTCCCATTAATGAAATATATTATGCTACTTTATGGTGGCTGGTGATTTTCCATTTAAATAATTCTGATTTGTTTTCCCTATTAATGCAAGCCTATCCTTTCATTATAATCAACTATTGGATGCACATATTTGACTAACCATACAAATTTCAAAATTAACTCATACAAACTACCCCTAAAAAAGCCCTGCTAGCAAGGGTGCTGGGTCTGTACTCATCTAACTGTCCTTGTGTAGGAGCTGGGGTATAGCTTAGCGATAGAATGTGTACTTACAATGTCCAGGGCCCCGAGTTTAATCTCTAGCACCAAAACAAACAACAACAAAAAAATAAACTCTCCTTATGTGGCCCAGATGGATGCTAATAAGACCAATGAGGCCTTATAGAATAAACTTGGATTAATTTTAAAATCTTTCCTTAGATTTTTGTAAGTGAAAAAGAAACTAAAGACAGGCTGAATTGCCAGAAATACTTCAGAGAGTTTTAAAAACACAGGACTGAGGCAGCATTTCCATTTTAGACAGTCTCATTCCTGACTTGACTTTAAAAAGTGCAAGTCATTATGGAGCCAAGATTTGGATGACTGGATGTTCTTTGCTGAACGGAAGAAAAGTACATAATTCAAATATGCCCCCCACACCTGCAATAATTTTAGCAAAGTTTAATTCTAAGATGTTTGAAAAAAAGAACTACTGATGATCTTTCTAGAAGCAAAGAGCAAAAACTTGCAATTTTTTTTCATAAAAATAAATCATGACCCAAGGTTAAAAAAAAATCACTGATTTTAAAACATAAAGAGTGCAATAAAAGGGGCTGGGGATGTGGCTCAAGCGGTAGCGTGTTAGCCTCGCATGCGTGCGGCCCGGGTTCGATCCTCAGCACCACATACCAACAAAGATGTTGTGTCCGCCGAGAACTGAAAAATAAATATTAAAAAAAAAAAGAGTGCAATAAAAATATGATAAAGAGTTAGCTATGGTCAAACTACTCAAAATATAATAATTTAAAAAACTAAGATTTAGGGCTGGGGATGTGGCTCAAGCAGTAACACGCTCACCTGGCATGCATGGGGTGCTGGGTTTGATCCTTAGCACCACATAAAAATAAAATAAAGATGTTGTGTCCACCAAAAACTGAAAAAAAAAAAAATTTTAAAAAAACCCCACTAAGATTTATTTGAAAAATGACCAGAAAGACATGGGCCAAAATGCAGTCAGTGGTTCTATTGGGGTAGAAGAATTCGGGTGATTTTTATCTCATGTGTATGAGAGAAACATGGTTTTTGTCAAGAGTGGATGAGTTTTCTTTTCTTTGTGATGCTGGACATGAAACCCAGGGCTTCATGCATGCTAGGCAAGTGCTCTGACACATGATTTACATACAGGAATACATTACCCCAAACATGACAACATTAATGCTTTAAACATGCTCAAACAGCTTATTTGCTTTGAACATTCTATAGGGATATAAGAAAACTATTCTTTCATACCCTCAGAACCTCTGGCCCAAAAGAAGGCTGCAGAGAAGCATCTCTGAATAAGAACAGCCTCTGAAAGAAACAAACTATCAAAAAGAATCAAGCTTGTGAGGCACAGAGGGCAGGTAGCCTGGGTTCTCTATGGCCAGCAACCCACAGCTTTTTGAAATTTCAAGAAACTTGCTGGCAAACATTTTCAGACAATCTCCAGTCTCTGGGTGCTAACCTTAAAACTGACTTGGATATCATCCCTGGGATCCCAGATGCAGATGGCTGGTGCCACACCCATTCATGAGCTTGTCTCATATGCTCTCCATCTACTACAAAGTGGTTTTTTAAAGAATCAACAAAAAGGGGCTGGGGTGGTGTCTCAGTGGTGGAGCACTTGCCTAGCTCTGGGGTCGATTCTCAGCACTGTATACAGATAAATAAAATAAAGTTCATCAACAACTAACGAAATACATTTTTTAAAAAAATCAACAAGTAGGCCAAGCAGGCATGGCAGCCCATGCCTGTAATCGAAGTTGCTCTGGAGACTGAGGCAGGAAGACTGCAAACTCAAGATCAACCTCAGCAACTTAGCCAGGCCCTAAACAACTTGATGAGACTCTTGTCTCAAAATAAAAAGGGCTGAGGATGTGGCTCAGAAGTTAAATGCTCCTGGGTTCAATCCCTGATACCAAAAAAAAAAAAAAAAAAAAAAAAAATCCGCCCCCCCCCCCAAAGAAACCCCCGCAGACAATTTCCAAACTCTAGGTGGGTGTGCTTTTTGAGAAGACTGCAGGAATATGCAAACTTTTTGCCTCCTCTCCCAATCTCTTTCTTTTAACCTGTAAAATCAGACTTAAATATTACAGGCTTATCATTAGAATCATGTAAGCACTGCACAAATTGTAGGCTTAATTAGTGAAGCGATGGACTGGAAACTGATATGATGAGTCCAGGCTAAGGACAAGAATTAGGTGCTGACCTTGGGCCAGTCATGTAACTGGAGATTCGGTTTTCTCACGCGTAAATGGAGAGATATATCCATTCAGCACCCAGTGAGCATCCGCCCTCCAGCAGAGATGCACCGCAGGCACCCTGCTGGTACTGTCATCCTGTGAGCCTCGGCCTCTGGGTCCTGCAGGGGAGGCCTCAAATGCCTTCTTGCCTAGGCTACCTCTGACCCACCACGACCTCAACCACAATCCAGCTGCCACGGCTCCCAGGTTTGCTCCTGGGTCTGCTCCCTCCCGAAGCCGCCTAGGCCTGGTCGCTAATCGAAACTGAAAAGCTCATGTGACGTTGGAGGCAGGGATGCGGCCTCCGCTCGCACTCGGCCCAGGGAGCCGCTGTCTCCACCCAACTCGGCCATCTTGAGAGGCCCGAGCACACAAAGCGACCCCATTGTTTGAGTGATGGCAAGACAGGGGCACCCTGATCCCTTCCCTTAACCAGGACGCGGGCACCCCGCGGGGCTACAGCCCGGGCAAGGAGTGAAGCAGCGCCGGCCTCTGCGGGGCGTCTGGGGCGTGGGGGGCTCGTCCCTCGGGGGAGGGGGGCGTCTGGGGCATGGGGGACTCCTCCCATCCCCAGTGGCGTCCGGAATATGGGAGGCTCCTCCCTCCCGGGGGCATCTGGGGCGTGGAGGGCTCCTCCATCCCCTGTGGTGTCCGGAAGGTGGGGGGCTCCTCCCATCCCGCCGGGCATCTGGGGAGTGGGGGGCTCGTCCCTCCCGGGGGCGTTTGGAGCTCCTCACATCCCCAGAGGTGTCTGGAATGTGGGGGGCTCCCATCCCACGGGGCGTCTGAGGAGTGGGGGGCTCGTCCCTCCAGGGGGGAGTCTGGGGCGTGGGGGACTCCTCCCATCCCCAGTGGTGTCCGGAGTGTGGGGGGTTCGTCCCATCCTGAGTGGTGTCAGCGGGCGTGGGGGGCTTGTCCCTCCCGCGGGCCGCCCCTGCCCTACGCTGGGCCCTGGCGCCGGGCCCCGCACCTTTGAGGGTGGAGCGCTCTACCAAGACCGTGTGGACCTGCGGGTCCGACAGGAACTTGCGCATCTGCTCCAGGGCACTCTTCTCCTCCAGCGCCGCCTCGAGCGCGGCGGGCGCCTCGCCGCCATCCTCCAGCAGCAGCGGCACCAGCTTGCGCAGGTGCTTCTGCAGCACCGACACGTCGGCCACGTTCTGCACGGCCGACACCTCCAGGCCGGCAGAGCCGTCCTCGCCACCGCCGCCCCCGGGCTCCGACATGGCGCCGCGCTCGGGACCCGCAAGCAGCGCTGAGAAGGTGTCCGCGACCCGGCGAGAGACAGGAGCGAACGAGAGAGAGAGAAACGGGCGCCGGAAGTCGCACCGTCCGCTAGCCCACGGCCGACTGGGGTGAGTGGCGCCGGCTCCGCCCTTTAGGCAGCCGCCGCCCGCCGGCCCCGCCCCGCCCGCCGGCCGCAGCCGCCGCAGCCACCGGCGCCCGCTCGCGGCTGGCGTCACGACGCCGCGCATGCGCTGGGTGCCTGGCGTCGCCGCCGCGCGGCCTTCTGGAACTTGTAGTCCCGGCGCTGGGCGGGGCCCGAGTCTCCTCACTGTCAGCCCTGCTGATGCAGACCTGGCTCGGCCTCGGGGTGAAAGTGGCGTGCTACCGAACCGCGTCTGCCTTGTTCACTGCGGTGGACGGTGGACGGTGGACGCAGCGAATAGCACACATCCCGAGAACGCCACAAATAGCTAACGAATGATGTGTGGATGAGAACCCAGATTTAACAGGCGCTCAGCTTGTGCCGGGCTTTGTTTTAAGCTCCTAGCGAGTGAAGAAATGAGTGCACATTAAGTGCTGCAATGTAGGCCTGGTCCATGTCGCCCTACATATGCTTACGTACCTTATGTATACGGAGGTACATGAGAGTTTTTTCAGAGGGGGAGGGATGGGGGGCCGTGCCGGTGGTCGCACTGCTTGGTAGAAGGGGACATTCCAGTGGAGTAATGGGCCTCTACCAGGACGGAGAGGCCTGAAGGCTGTGGCTGGGGCATTTACTGCAGGGCAGTGTGAAATTAAGCCAGGAATGACACGTGGACACAGACTCTGAAGGGACCTGGCTCCCAAAGACCAAATCAGGCCTCCCCCCAGGCAAGGATGCTGCGAGGACCGAGAGGGGTGCCGCCTATATGAGGATATGTGCTTATAGTAGTGATGCCCCCCCCCCCCCCCCCCCGTAGCAGCCCTGAACTGGCACTGCCCTTCCGTGGGCTTCGGCATTTGGGACAGTAGAAAGCAAGGGCTGGGATGCTTGCTGGCTAAGGTTCCCCTTGTTCTGTCCCACCCCAACCTCCCCTACACCACAACCACGTAAGGGCCAGAATCCAGGCGGCCCTCATTTGTGGTTTAGAGATGGCAGTTCCTTCTAAGGAGGTAGTAATTGGCCTTAGAAAGTTCAAACTCATAACTTGCTTTTTCAGTTGAACAGAGGGAAGGAAGCCAAAGGCATTTTTTATATCAAAGTACAGAGTCAGAGAGCTGAATCCTGATTGGTGAACTGATGATGGTATGATTCTATTGTCCCAAATCATCTTTGGAAAACTGCAAAACCTACAATATGCTTATTCCTTGCACAATTACCTGGTGCCAGGCCCCAGAGACTGCTGGAACACAGAGGCTAATCAGATGGTTCTTATCTTTAAGGAGTTTATGAAATAAATAACAGATTGGTATCCCATCGTCCTGCCCTTCATCAACCCACCCTTGTATGATATGCCCACACAGTTCTAAATATCTTTTAGGAGGAAAAAATAGAACAACAGCAACAAGTTTGTGTTATGGTCATAATAGTAATGAATGACAACAACACACGACCAATAGCTGATACTGAGTGCTCATTCCATGCTAGGCACTGTGCTAAGAGTTTCCTTCCATATGTCCTTTAGGGCTAGGAACTGGGATGAAGAGGCAGGTCACCATCTGAGACACAGAAATCCGCAGAGACCTGGAAGATAAAGAGACTGCATACTGGCTGCACCGTGAGTCAGCACCAGCATGGGAGACACTCAGGCAGCCAAGGGACTCAAATATCTGCAACCTGGCTCTGAGCCAAGGATACAGATAATGGGCTCCAAATTCCCAGTCCTGCACGATGGGCTCAAAACTAAAATCATTTATTATTTCTAAGAGGATGAAAATCAGAAAACTGAGTAATCCATCTACAAGGATTTATAAATGAACCAAATGTCCTTGCTGTGTTTGTTGTATTTAATATGTAAAAAGAAGAAGGTCAGTTGTGATCAGGGGCTTTCTACACAGAGTGCTGACATTCCATGTGCATTATGCCAGAGGCTGGCCAGACTGCACCGGTGCTGAGGGTGAGAGGAAGCTCTCATGGGGCCCCTTCTGCCTCCTGCCATAGGCCTGATCACACCCTGAGCTGATCCAAGGTGGGAGATCTACCCACCTGCTTCTCCCATGCATTTCTGTGTTTTAATATCTCTGCTTTCACCTGTCAATGGTAGAACCTACTCTCAATTGTCAGGAAGTGCTGGAGAGAGGTCTTTCTAAGTCAGTGTAGGATGATAGTAGCTGCTTGTATTTATTATAAATTGGTGATGTGTGGTCTGCACAGATGAAAGCATACCCACATCCTACCTCTCTTTAAAATATTATGTGGGTACCACGCATGGTGGCACAGGCCTGTAATCCCTGACTTGGGAGGCTGAGGGAGGATTGCAAGATCACTCAGCAATTTAATGAAGCCCTAAGAAGCTAAGCAAGACCCTGTCTCAAAATAAAATTTAAAAAGGACTGGAGATGTGGCTCAGTGGTAAAGTACCCCTGCATTCAATCCCTAGTGCCAATAATAATAATAATAATAATAATAACAACAACAACAACAATGGCTTCTCAAGTTCTGGCTGGTGGCAGCCTCATCCCCATTCTTGCCTCACATAACCCGTGGACAGCCCAGAACCCTTTGGTGGAACTCCCTGAACCACATCTTCAGGCTCCTTGATGGAAATCCCCTCCTCTCCCTCATAATTCCACATTGAACCCTCATTCATTCCACGGGCTAATTCAACCCCAGTTCTGGGAGCAGAGAGAGGTCCTCTAAGCTCAGAATTATCAGCACCAGCTGGGTGTGGCCCAGAGTGGGCACTGGTTACTGGGTGTGAAACCAGCATCTTACCCCAGGGCCCCAGGAATGAGTGCTGGTGGTGAAAGCAACAGAGTACTTATGGGTTTGACATTCCTTGCCACTTCAAGGCAGGCCACAGCCTTTGACCAGGGCACAGCTAGAGGGCTAAGCCAGAGCTCCACAGGGTTACAGGACGCTTCTGATGAGGCTTCTTTCCAGGACCCACCCCCTTTTCTGTCTGGGCTATTTGTCAAGTAAGCCTTGGGGTAACCCGCAGGTTATGGGGTGAGGAGAGGGTGCAGGGTCAGAACGGGTCGCTGGCGCCCTCTGGTGGTGCACAGGAGGATTGGAGGGCCCTCTTGCTTGGGAGGAGGCCTGGCTTCCCAACCTGCTGCCCATCCATGTGGGTGGAGGTTCCAGACTCACCTTCTCAAGGGTGTCTGGGTCACTTGTCCAGGATCGCAGAGTGAGTAAGGACAGTGACCAAAAGGGACTGCCAGCTTGTGTTTCTACCCACATCCCAAGTGAGAAGTTACTGCTAAAGCTTTTCTCTAACTGGGCAGGCAGCTGATGGGGTCTCCTGACTACTGGATTAAGTGTGACTCTGCTAGCCCTCTGAAGTCCCTGGTGCTACTCTGGTCCCTCCCAGGGGCATCCAGTGCTTTTTCTTATCAAAAACTGTGTCCCTAGCCAAGACCTCTGCTCCAGGCTGCTCAGGACCCCATCCCCTCTCAGGATGCTCTTTCTCCCTCCCAGCTCCCACCCTGCACTGACACATCCCTTCTTTTAAAGAGAAGGGAAACCCTGCCATATCCACACCATCTCTTTGCTGTCCTTTCCACAAACTCCTCAGAAATAAGTGTACACGGCTACTACCTCCCGCTCCGCTGTCCAGTCTCCTCCCTCCACCCAGACATTCCCAGCAAGTGCTCTGGCCCATGTCAGCCAGCCTCCACCTGGGCAGGCCCAGCGTCTGAGACTGAGAGTCCTCTTCTTGCTTGATGTGCTGTCGGCCCTGACACAGTGGGCCCTCGCTCCCTCTCTGCATCCCTCCTTCACTTATTTCAGCAGCCACCCTCTCCGGTTCCTTCTAGTCTCTTTGCTGGAGCCCCCCCCCCCCCCCCCCCCCCCCCCCCCCCGCCGAAGGTTGGAGTGGCCCAAGGCTTGGTCCTCATCTGCTTTGCCTTCTGCCAACCATCCTTGGCCGGGCTGTCCCCAGCAGCAGACGTCAACAAGCTGCACCCCCCTATTCCAACCTAGCAGACTGTTCTATGTGGTTAGCTGGAGTGTTCTAGAAAATGCCGGTTGGGTCATGTCAGTTGGAGGTGTGGTTCAAATCTGTGTTCTTATTGATTTTCTGTGTACTCATTCTGTCAGTTATTGAGAGAGGCGTGCTAAAGTCTGGTTGAAGCTGTGGATTTCTCTCTCCTTGTAGTGCAATCAGTTTTTGCTGTTTGGAAGCCCTGGTGGTAGGTACATACACATACAGCATGCCTGTGTCCCTTCCTGAATCGACACCTTTTTTATTTGAAATGTCTCTGTTTCTGGTAATATTGTTTGCTCTAAATTCTACTGTCTGATTTTAACACAGCCACTCTAAGTCTCTCTTGTTTGGTGTTAGTGTGGTATCGCTTCTTCCATTCTTTCCTGTTAACCTCTCTGTGTCTTTTTATTTAAAGTAGGTTTCTGGGGCTGGGGATGTGGCTCAAGTGGTAGTGCACTCACCTAGCGTGCGTGAGGCACTGGGTTCGGTTCTCAGCACCACATAAATGTGAAATAAAGATACTGTGTCCACCTAAAAACTAAAGAAATAAATATTAAAAAAAAAAAATAAAGTAGGTTTCTGGGTGGCAGCATATTGTTAGTTTTTGCTTTAAAAAAATCTGATGAGGGCTGGGGATGTGGCTCAAGCGGTAGCGCGCTCGCCTTGCATGCGTGCGGCCCGGGTTCGATCCTCAGCACCACATACCAACAAAGATGTTTGTGTCCGCTGAAAACTAAAAAATAAATATTAAAAATTCTCTCTCTCTCTCTCTCTCTCTCTCTCTCTCTCTCTCCTCTCTCACTCTCTCTTTAAAAAAAAAAATCTGATGATTTCTGCCTTTGGGGGTTGATCATGGATATGGGTGGTGTTTAAGCCTACCATCTTGATATTTGATTTCTATTTGTCCCATCTATTCTCTGTCCAGAATGGAACTCTGATCCCTCTCACAGCCCTTCCTCCTCCAGAGCTCCCCTGGCAGGACACACTGCCCCTGTCCACCCTTGATGCCTCGCCTTCCTCCACGTGCCCATCTGGTGCACCGGCAAACTCTCGGCTCTCCCAAGTACCTCTGAAATCCTGCCTCTCCCACCTGCCCTGCTGCCTCGTGAGCTCCAAACCCCACCTGCCCCCCAGGACTGCTGCCTGAGCTGCCTGCAGGCTGTTCTCCACAGCAGAGGGACTGGTCTTCATAAGGTAAGTCAAAGTCATCTCTTCTATGTCCAAATGCTCCTGTGGCTTCTCCTCTCACCTGGGGAAAACCACCCTGGAGCCTGCTCACCTCTGCGTTGTTCCTGGGTCACACCAGCCATGCCTTAGCCTAATGTTTTTCCTCTTTCTCTTTCTGGAATGTTTTTCTTCCAGGATCTTCGGTGGCTCACTCCTCCCACCTCAACCCACGCTCAGGCCTCTGCTGAAGTCCCCCTGAGGGAGAGGAGGCCTGTTTGAACACCTTCTCCAAAATAGCACCCCCACCATGCCCCCCTTGCCTGGCTCTGTTTTTATTCCCAGCTCCTTTCTTTGAAGTACACATACTTGGGTTTTTAGTTCATGATCTCTGTCCCGCAACTAGAACGCAGTTCCACAAGGGCAAGAGCTATTTGGGAGTGCAAGAGCTATTTGGGGCATGAGTCAATGAACAGGGTACTTCCATCCCCAAGGCAAATTACAGGGTGAGTCTAAGAGAACAGAGCCTAATAAGATACGCTCCTTGTGGGCTGTGGCTGTGGCTCAGCGGTAGAGTGCTTGCTTAGCACGCACACGAGGCCCTGTGTTAGATCCTCAGCAGCACATAAAAGTAAATAAATAAAAATGAAGGTATTGTGTCCATCTACAACTAAAAAATAAATATATATAAAAAAGATATGCTCCTTGGTGACCAAGCAAACACAGCAAAACTGATTTGTAGAACCCCCCATGGGTTACTTCTGTGAAATTAAAGATGTGCACTAAGCACATTGACGTCACGTACCCATCAGTCCCTGGTGGGATCCATCCCAGGCTCCCTAGTTTTTCTCCATCCATAGTTGGAATGGCAACCAGGATGCATTTCTTCAAGACTTTGAAAAGAAGTGACACAAATACAAAGGTCTTGAGGGATATCTGGAGATTTGGGGGATGCCTACGATGGGTTGAATTGTATTCCTCCAAAAGACCTGAGCCCTGTATCTGTGAACGTGACCTTATGTGGAAACAGGGTCCTTGCAGATGTCACTGAGTTGAGATCAGTCTGGATCAGGGTTAGCTCTACATTCAGTGACCAATATTCTTCTCAGGAGAGGGAAATATGGACCCAGATCCATGAATACACCGTGAGCTTGGAGAGATGCATCTGTAAGCCAAGGTACACCAAGGGTGGCCGGGACCCAGGAGAGAGGCTTGGAGCAGATTCTCCCTCTGGACTCCTGTGGGAACCAACCCTGCAGACTTCTAGGCTCCACACCTGGAGAAGAATCCATTTCTCATGTTTCAGCCACATGCTCTGGGGTGCTTTGCTACAGCATCCCTAGGAAACCACCAGGGCTGCATTCCAGGGGCAGCTCACTTTGACCAGAGCGACAGTCGTACACCATGGGAACTGTCAAGCAGGGAACTGAAAGATCACGTGATGGGAGAGGACTCCATCTGCCAGGACATGGAGTTGTCTGGGATGTCCTGTGGCTGTGGGATAAACCACTGCGCTTCCAGACAGAGTGGCAAATCCATCTGTCCTGCATTCCTCACAAAACAGAATGGGTCGAAGGCCTGTGCGTTTGCTGTGGCACGGAGACAGTGACTTTGGTAAGTCCCTCTGTGTGATGGCTGTGGCTGCTCTCAGGGCCTGCAGGCCTGTGCTTTTCTCTGGAAACTTGTTGGAGTCCAGGGGGTCTCAGGAGACGAACGGATGGTGAGGAGTCACTGAAAGGCGGCAGAGAAACAACATAGACACAAGAGGGAAGGTGTTGCATCTGATTCTTTACTGTGAAGTTAATCATATATACTTTTCATTTTGGGAGGCTCACAGTATTTTGTGGTTACAAAACAGGAATCATTATTCAAAGAAACAAAATTTTATGCAGCTACAATTAGATAAGACGAATGTCTCTTGGCTTATGCATAAGCAAGTATTTTTACTTTCAGTTCGCATTTTGCTTTGAGCTGTTTCTGCTTAGTTAGCTTTTAATAATAGTTAGAAATGTCACAGGGCTGGAGATGTGGCTCAAGTGGTAGTGCGCTCGCCTGGCATGCGTGCGACCCAGGTTCGATCCTCAGCACCACATACCAACAAAGATGTTGTGTCCGCCGAGAACTAAAAAATAAATATTAAAAAATTCTCTCTCTCTCTCTCTCTCTCTCTCTCTCTCTCTCTCTCTCTCTCTCTCTCCTCTCTCACTCTCTCTTTAAAAAAAAAAAAAAAAGAAATGTCACAGACTATCGGCCTATACCTTGACTATTCTTTCTTGACTTACTGACTAGAACCGGCGCAGCGGTTATGGCAAGTGGTTAACTTGAAAAGAGAGGCTACTAATTTTAATCAAACAAGAGTAAGAGCACAAATCATTGTGTACAGGAACAAGAACAAGTTGCCCAGTACCAAGCACTAATCTGTCTTCTTAATATTAATTTTTCTTCTCTAGATTTTAATTTAATTTCTCAAAAACTTCCTTGACTGTTTTTCCTACAGGGGGTTTCTCATTAAACATTAACAATTTACATTCCACACCTGAATCATTGCATTTAGAGCAAACAGATTTATTCTTTAGAAGTACTTGCATTAATTGGGCAAGTCATGTTTTTTCCTTCATACTTAACGGTCATATGAGAAGTTACAATTATATTTATTAACAGAAGTGCAAAAACAAACCATCCCATTCCCCGAAACATGCCGCGCTCCTCCAGAGGATGGACCCGTGCGCCATCCACCTCAGTAGGGCCTTGCCTTTGCCTGAACCAGGGGAGGGGCGCAGCAGACACTGAACACAGTCTGGTCCTTGACTTGAGGACCTGCAATGTTAGCCTCCTCCCCTGGATGCCTCTGGCAACTCAGCCCCCCATGAAGCGTTCCCTACATCACCAGCCTAGGGATGCCCCTCTCTGGTCAGCTTCCTGGGACTTTCTGAATGGTAACTCATGGCTTTCTCAGTCACCAATCTGTCCCATGTGTTTGCATCAGCAATAAATGTCATGACCAGGTGGAGGTGTCTGACGTGATCTTTGCACTGTAGTCACAGAACCAAGTGAGTAAACTCCAACACACGCCATCAAGGAACGCAAGGGTCATCACTGCAGTAGAGGAGGCTTGATGCGACAAGCAGCAGTCTAGTCTTGGGACTGCAACCATGTTCCCATTAGATCTTCATCAAAGGTGAGCTGTGGCTCTGCTCTGGTCATCTTGTTCTGAGGGCCAGGCTGGTTGAAACTGTTAGTTGTAGATGGACACAATATCTTTAATTTTATTCGTTTATTTTTTATGTGGTGCTGAGGATCGAACCCAGGGCCTCACCCATGCGAGGTGAGCGCTCTACAGCTGAGCCCCAGCCCCAGCCCAAGAGGTTGTTGCCCTTTTATGGCAGAAGGAAAAGAGTGATGTGGAGAACCACCATTGGCCCTCAGGTTCATGCTTAAAAGTGCCATGTGTCACTTTGCATTGTTTTTTTTTTTTGTTGTTGTTGTTGTTGTTTTTAAGAGAGAGAGAGAGAGAGAGAGAGAGAGAATTTTTAGTATTTATTTTTTAGTTCTCGGAGGACACAACATCTTTGTTGGTATGTGGTGCTGAGGATCGAACCCGGGCCGCACGCATGCCAGGCGAGTGCACTACCGCTTGAGCCACATCCTCAGTCCTTGTATTGGTTTTATTGGTCAAGGTAGGTCATGTTGCCAAGAATGATGTGAGTGGAGAAGGGTGTGTTCTTCCCACAGGGAGAGGAAATGAAAGGCCTCAGTGACTCCACGGTCTGTGAGGTTCTCTGTGGGACTTTTAGGTTAGGCTGTATGTTTGAAAATCACTGCAAGGTCAGAAATTTATGCGTACTAACTACTGGGTGATAACTTTTTAAGTGTTCATTTTCCTTTTGAATCACCCTATCTAATAATGCCCTTGTTATGTGCTTACTGAGAATCCATGTGTCAAAATCACCTCAAGGCAGATCAGAGTAGGCACTAGAACGGAGACGCTGCACCTAATTGAAGAAAAAATACACCAGAATCTTCATCATATCAGCTTAGGACCTGACTTCCTTACAAGATCCTAAAGTGCAAGAGGTAAAATCAAGAATCAATACATGGGATGAATTCAAACTAAAAAGCTTCTTCTCAGCAAAGGAAACAATCAATAATGTAAAGAGAGAGCCTATAGAAGGGAGAAAAGTCTTTACCACATGCACCTCAGATAGACCACTAATCTCCAGGATATATCAAGAACTCAAAAAATAAACACCAAAAAACCCCCCTCAGATAACCCAATCAATAAATGGGCTGATGAACAAAACAGACACTTCACAGAAGAAAAACTACAATTTCTCAACAAACATATGAAAAAATGTTTATTGGGGCTGGGGCTGGGGCTCAGCAGTAGCTCACTTGCCTGGCATGTGTGAGGCACTGGGTTCAATTCTCAGCACCGCATATAAGTAAATAAAATAAAGGTCCATCAACAACTAAAAAATTATTTTAAAAATGTTTATCATCTCTAGTAATTAGAGAAATGAAAATCAAGACTACTCTAAGATTTCTTCTCACTCCAGTCAGAATGGCATTTATTAAGAATACAAGCAATAATAAGTGTTGATGGGGCTGTGGGGAAAAAGGTGCACTCATACATTGCTGGTGGGACTGCAAATTGGTGCAGCCACTATGCAAAGCAGTATAGAGATTCCTCAGAAACTTGGAAAGGAACCACCATTTGACCCATCTATCCACTCCTTGATTTATACCCAAAGGACTTAAAATCAGCAAACTACAGTAACTCAAACACATCAATGTTTATAGCAGCTCAGTTCACAATAGTTAAACTATGGCACCAACATTGATGCCGTTCAACAAATGAATGGATAAAGAAAAAGTGGTACATACACAATGGAATATTACTCAGCCTTAAAGAAGAATAAAATTATGGCACTTGCAGGTAAATGGATGGAACTAGAGAATATCATGCTAAGTGAAATAAGCCAGTCCCCCAAAACCAAAAGCTGAATGGTTTCTCTAATAAGTGGATGCTGATCCACAATGGGTGGGGGGTAGGGAAGAATGAAGGAACTTTGGTTTGTGCAGAGGGGAGGATGGTATTACCCCATATATATGTATGATCATACCACTGGAGTGACTCTGCACCATGTGGAGCCAGAGGAATGAGAAGTTGTGTACAGTGTGTCCAAATGCACTCTACTATAAAAATAAACAACAACAACAAAAAAAAACTTATGGCGATCTCCCATTTTTTGCTAGTGTGCTTGTTGTAATCATGTCACTCCATTCAATTTCCTGTAAATCCATGAAATTGGAATGCAAAAACACTTGCTGTTTCCATGAAAACAGCGGGGCGCTTTGGACAGCCCGGCTGAAGTCAGGTACCTGGGAAGTGCTGGCGATTCCCACAGCTACAAGTCCTGGATCACAGACACACAGCACAATGCTGCAGGCTGCTTCCCTGGAGCTCTTCAGTCTCTTTACAGACCCAAGACTGAGAGTGCACCTGACATCTCGGTGTGTGGGTTGTGCATGCAAGTGCTGTGGCATTCAGATGGGGGATTCAGCTTGAAATAAAAGGGTTTGCTTCATATTTAAAAAAAGGCTGTTGGGTCATGCGGCCTTCAAGGGAGGAAACAAATCACTCCAGGTATCTCAAATAGAAAGGAATTTTTAAAAATATGGTGTTGGGTGTGGTGGTCATGCCTGTAGTCCCAGCAGCTCAGGAGGCTGAGGCAGGAAGATCTTGAGTTCAAAGCCAGTCTCAGCAAAAGAGAGGTGATTAGCAATTCAGTGAGACTCTCTCTCTAAATAAAATACAAAATAGGGCTGGGATGTGGCTCAGTGGTGGAGTGTCCCTGGTTTCAATCCCTGGTACCCCCCCCAAAAAAAATAAGTAGAAAATATGATGCTAGGGATCAAACTCCAGGCCTTGTGGCACATGCCAAGCACACGCCTTGTCATGCAGCCACACCCCCAGCCCTGAGGAGTTTCACACAGGTCGGGTCCTAAGTGTGAAGACCCCCATGGTGGCTGCGATCCCCTGGCTGTCAGGGGACTGCTCGTGACCCCTGTGACCTGTTCCACATGATGAAACTATGCCCAGTCCCTGCCAGCCCACGCACCTGCCTGAACCCTCTGTCCTCTGCTTAATTGGTGAAACCTAATTTCCATCAAGCCCTAGCTATAAAAGAGACTGGGAAATCTAGGTCTTTTTAGTTTTCCAACCTCCCTGGAGAGAAAATGGGTGAAATGAAAGTTGAAAGATCCTCTAGTTACAAATGGCAAATGAATTAATATTCTTTTATGTATTTAAATAAAAATGGCTTAAAGTAGCAGACTCTCTGGTAATAGCAGTGTTTTATTCTCAGCTTTAACCAACATTTTGTTATTAACTATCAGGTCCAAATGCACCAGTGATAAGGCCTTACCAGAATTTACCAGGTATTAGTTGGACCCATGCAAGGAGGGTCCGTAGGCCCCAGAACCAGGCGTGAAGCATTCCATACTTTTACAGAGGCGTGGATGTATTGAATACTGCAGATCTGTAGACTTGGAAGTGGTTAAGGTGGAAACTTTTATCCTGTGTGTCTTACTGCAGGGTTTTTTTTTTTTTTTTTTTTTTAATATAAATGACTTAGGAGTAGCTGGAAGGGCGTTGGCCAAGGCCTCGCCCCTCCCGCAGAGCCGGGCCTCCCTGCCTCTCCTGGGGCATTGAGCCCTCCTTCCTTCCCAAGTCCATCCGTCTGCTTCCCACGGCGACCCTTGGCACCTGCAGTGTCGTGGGAGGTCCCGAGCGCCTTTCCTGTGCAGTCTGTGGCTGGCGTCACCTTCATCTTGAAACTTGACACAATAAATTAGTTTCACGTTCTGTCACGGCCGCCGGCCGCCGTCACCTGGCCTCTGGCCGCACGTGGCCTCGCGGGGTCGGTGGAGGCCGATCCACGTTCTCTCCCGGCTGTTTCCTCCAAGCGCTCCGCTCTCCGGGGTTGGAACTGCGCTTCCAGCAGCGTCGTCTTCCGGTTCCTGGCTGCGCTTTCGCCCTGGCGGCCAGGTCCCTCTTTCAATTAGGTGGTCTGTGCTGGGAGCGCTGCACACACCTGCGTCTGCAGGGCGGCGCTCGGGCGACTTTGGAAGAGGTGACGTGGTGGATCCGGGATTAGAATGTGCAGCCGTCACTTACCACCTGGCGGTTTGTAGACTGGAGATTTAGCGACAAAATTTGCACTTTATGTAATTACAACTTGGAGTCGGGCGCGGTGGGCACGCCCATCATCCCGACTAAAGGCTGAGGCAGGAGGATTGCAAGTTGAGGCCAGCCTCAGAAATTTATGTACATACATCTTAAAAAGGCTGGGGTACATCCCAGCGGGAGATACACCTCAACTCTGATAGAGCCGCCCAGGTTCGATCCTCAGCACCCTCCGTTACAACCTACGGTGGTAACTGGTATTCGGACTGTGGGGGCACTGGTGGTATTGAGCATGGTGGAACCATGCCCCGCAGGGACTGCCAAATCGGCTTATTTCTCCGCTGCTTTTTCTGGCTCGAGGACTGAAAGCACAAGGGGCCTATTAGCCTTTCAGACTTTGGTCCACCCCCTTAGAGAAGAGGGCATACACGGAGGAGAAAGGGGAGAGCTGGATCTCCCACCTGCAGGCAATAGGAGCAGGAGACCACAGAGCTTCCCTGGACCTCAGGAAGATCCCCAGCCTGGGGTGAGGACAGGCAGGTGAGCGAGTCCCAGAGCCAGCTTAAGAGCAGTGCTGGGAGTCGGGGGCTCACCAGGTGATGAGACTCCAGGCAGGCTGCCCTCAGAGGTCCTTGTACCCATCCAGGCTGGGGCAGCAGGAAGGGAGAGCAGTGACTGGTGTGACGGATGACCAGTGGCCAGCAGGCTCTCCCACAGGGCCCATTGTTGCTCGTCCCTGACAGGTCCTTGTCCTGTCTGAGGGTCGGATAGAACCCTGAAAGTGGCTCCTGTGATGTGGCAGCCCGTGGATTCGTCAGAAATTAGGCTGTTGTTTAAAAGAAAGAGCACTGTTCGGGCACTCCCACGTTGTTGGGCGGAGAATCCTGCCTCCTAGTGCCACTGGTAATCACACTGTCATCCCCACACACCAGCCTGTTCCCAAGGCTTTACCCAACATTCACAATGAAATGAGATAAGTTATTATCTCCGCAGTGTGAGGTTGGGGGCGGGGCAGTTTGGAGGGAGTTTGCTAAAGGAGACTTGCAGAAGGTCTGGGACAGCAAGGCTGGAGAGGAGGAGTTCAAACTCAGACTGTCCCTGGTGCCTTTGAGCCCCAGAAACAAGGGCTGGGTTGTGCCCCTTTGTTTTCCCAGTGCCCAACAGGAAACCAAACATGGGAGATCCTTCAGCGCTCTGTTCCCGTGTCCCAAATGCATACCAGAGGCTGCTCATCAAGCTGCAGCTTCCAGGGCAGGCGCTCAGGTCCTGCTGTCACTGAGCCCCTAGGGTGGCCAGGAAGGGAGGGGCTGCCTACTTCCAGCGGGCCGCTCTGCCATCTACTGGCTGATCTGTGTAACTGCAGGGCCTGACCCTTGATGCTCCTGGGACCCTGGTCCTCTAAGTCTTGCTTCAACCTGCCAGGACACACGTCCTTGTCCAGAGTATCCAAACTGTATATGCCATCGGCCCTTTAGTCACTTAGTAGCCTTCTAGGTGATCAGATCCACTGTTATGGTGTTGCAGAGCTTGTATCAAGCAACACTTATTTTACATAGTAATTGCCCCCAAACACAAGAGTAGGGTTGCTGGCAATTTAGATGTGCCAAAGAGAATCCATGAAGTGAAAGGTGAAAGGAAATAAAAAATTGTATGCTGAAGTTGCAGAGATCTATGGTATATTACAATTTCTTACTGTGCCTAGTTTATAGATTCAACTTAATCATAGGTATATATAGAGAGGAAAAACTTAATGTACATGGTTTGGTTCCACCTGCACTTTCAGGCATCCGTTGGGGGTCTTCTTACAATATATCTCCTGTGGATAAGGAAGGGGCCACTGTAATGCCACAAGACCTTTCATCCAGGACTGCCAAAGAGGCAGCAGAGACAATCTCTGCATTCTCCTCATGAGCTAGATACAGAGAACTATGTTGCTGGCCTGGCATGGTCAGATTTGTCCAAAAATCTGCTCAGAAGTTTAAACATACGAGTGTACACTTAGAAGAAAGAATTCCTACTTTACTTCAAAGGACATTCGCATTTTATGTATTTTTAAAGTTACTTTTATTTTTAAAAATTCTTATTTTTTCCTTTTAGTTATACATGACAGTAGAATGTATTTTGACATATGATTTCCCATTATTGTGGTTGTACATGATGTGGAGTTACACTGGTTATATACTCATGTATTAACATAGGAAAATTATGTCCAATTCATTCTACTATTTTTTCTCATTTTCTCCACTGTCTAATCTGGTGAACCTCCACTCCTCCCTCCCCACCTCCTATTGTGTGTTAGCATCAGCATGTCAGAGAGAAAATTTGGCCTTTTTTTTTTTTCAGGATTGGCTTATTTCACTTAGCATGATAGTCTCCAGTTGCATCCATTTAACAGCATCCATTTAAAAACCCTTCTGGGTTGTGTCCTGCTCAGGGAAATAGCAGCCAGGGCTGTCTGGGCAGGAGGCCCAAGACCACCTGGCAGTTGCAGAGCAGATGAATAGTTCCTAAGATGCAAAGGGGGCTGCAGAGCCAGCAAAGGGGAAGCTGCAGGTGGAGCAGGACTTGAGGGACTGAGGTGGCTCTACAGATGCCAGTGTTGGTGGGTGGGCTCCCAGGGGACTGATTCCCCACCTCCCACAATTTGACAGCCACAGCCACTAGAAATGAAGATGGGACCTGGATAGACTGGAACTGAGCTTCTGTCCCTCTGAACTAGATGCCTGAAGCAGAAATGAAGTGGAGGGACCTTTATGAAGAAGAAGAAAGGCTTCCAGTTGGACCTGACATCCACCAGATGCTACCTTCAGAGTACGTCCAAAATGAGTGTCCCTTCTCTTCTTCACTGCTACCCGGGTGTCTGAGCCACCCCCACCTCTTCAACAGAAGATCTCGGTAGCCTTCTCGCCAGCCTCACAGCTCCTGGGGGGGGCTTCCTAGAGTTCATTCTCAATAGCCAGAGAGTGCCTGTTAGCTGGCAGGGCAGGGCAGGGAAGCCAGGCTGAGAACCCTGCAGTGGTCTCTTGTTGCTGAGTCTCCCAGTGGCCACCTACTTCCTCTCCAACCATCTCCTACTACTCAAACCATGTTCATTCCACTGCAGGACAGCTCCTTTTACAGGGTCCTCAGCACACTGTGCCCTCTGTCTGTAAGTCTCTTCCCTTACTTCCTTCAAAGTCACCTTAGGCCTTCTCTGCTCCTTTTGCAAATATCCTCCCACTTCTTGGACCATTCCTACCCGACTCCCTAGCTTTATTTTTTCTCCTGCAGCAGGAACTTCTGACAGTATGATGTGTGCTTTGCTGGGGATGGAACCTGTCGCATTGCACGACTAAACACTCAAGTCACTCCAGGTGAACTGGGCTGCACGAAATAACCAGAAACAGAAATATCTTTTTCTTTGGGTCCTGTGACGGCTCCTATGACCTTAAGGGTCCATGGAAAGAGAGGGAGAAGCACGTGCTGAACCCCTTTATTGGGAAAAAGCCAGTCAAATGAGGCAAGGGGTAGGATTACAAGGGAACAGGTGAGTGTAGCTCAACCCCTCTGGGTGCTGTCGCCAGAGTCACAAGTCATGGCACTACTGTGCCAGACCACAGTGATCTTTCAGATCCCCGTGGTGCAGCAGGAGTTAAAGGTGCGTGCATTTGGAGTGGCTCTCCACAGGAACCCAGGGCTTTGCCCATGCTAGTCAAACACTCTACCACTAAGCTATATCCCCAGCCCCATAGTATGGTTTTTGTTCATTATCTCTGACACTAGGAGTTAAATTCTATGAAGACAAAGATTTTTGCCTTTTTACAAGTGGACAGTCATTTCTCTTCAGGCCTTTGCATTTCTCATCTCCCTTCTTCCATTTATGGTTTCCTGGTTCCTCACCCTCTGCTTCTCCTCTTTTGCTGGCCCTGCCCTGAGACTCTCTTGTGTCCGGTGCAAGGAACTTAAGGGACCAGCAGCTCTGTGGCTGTAGGGAGGGGAGCCCAGGAGGCACAGGCAACATCTTCTAGGGTCACCATCTTGGGCAGGAAGCAGCGAGAAGGGATGTCATCGGGGTTTGGATGCCCACCCTCACCTCTCAAGGTACAAGAGCTTCATGGCCGGGTGGTTACGGTTTATGGGCCAAGGTGGGTTACAGCCCAGGCGCCGGAGTCTGTGGCTTCAGGCAAATCCTTCCAGGACCATGGCCTCACAGCCACTTCGGAACCCTCAGGGCTGCTGTGGAAATAACAGGATGGTTAACCCAGGGAGTGCTGGCACAACGGGTGGCTCATGCCAGCCCAGGACACGGGGCTCTGCTCTGCTCAACAACCCGATTCTGGTCGGCCTTCTGAGCGTTTGGAATGGGGTGTCCACTTCCGAGGCCGCCGTACCCCACACGCAGCGGATCACTGCCTCCGAACATACGCCTTACACTTGTGCCACTGCAAGACGGGGAAAGAGGAACCTGACCCCAGTCACTGATGGGACCATGCGAGGCACATTAACTGGGCTCTTGGCAGGCAACAGAACGTGGTCTTCGCCGCTCCGCACCTGTGTTGGGGTAAAAGGCTCGACCTGGTCACGTGCTCCGTCGGACCAATCCCCGCAACCGGAAAGGGGAAGAGTAGTGATTGGCCCACCCGGCACGGGGGCGGAACTCCGGTCAGAGGGGAGGAAGCGGGTTCTCCCGGCCTTCGATTCCGCGGTCCTCGTGATTCTCGATCTCTCGCGAGACTCGGCGCCGGGCGGGGCCTCTAAGCTCCACAATGCACCGGGCGGGGCGGGGCAGTCCCGTATTGACGCGGCCCGTAGCGCCGCGTGCGTCATTTTTCCGAGTCCGGTCTGGGAGCCGCACTCTTCCCCTGCTGTTCAGCGCTCACCTCCCGAGCCTTGCTCGGTCGCCTCCCCGCCCCCGCACCCCAGACGCCGTCCGCTCGACCGCCTGGGAAGCCCGCGGCTCTTTGCTCTCTGTCACCGCCTGGCTTGCGCTCCGAGCGCCCATTGTTTTCGCTCCTGCCGGGCGGGGGATGTAAGCCGAGGCCCGCAGTGGGCTTCTGGGGGCTGCGACCCCCTTCAGTTACATGCAACGTATGGGCCGCCTATGTGCTTCCGTCACCCCGAGGCGCCGGGACCCTCCCAGGGCCTCTCGGTCCACCTGCGTGCCGTCAGCACAGGGCCTGCCCCAGGTGCCCATAAAACGGAAGCGAACCTGGTGTTTCGTTCCCGGTGCCCTCTCGACCCACCGGCTCCTGGGGGCGCGCCCTCCTCCCGGGATCGTGCGCCTCGCTCCGCCCCATAGTTTCCCGTCCTTTCTTTGATCAGACCTCGATTGAGCCTGTGAGGAGGGGGCGGAGGGCCAGACCTGGGGGTGGCGGTGAACCCGGCAGCTGGGCACCGTCCGCCAAGCTCAAGGTCTGGCAGGGGAGGCGCTGTGAGCCCCCGAGGGGCCTGCACCAGAGAATCTGAGGCTCAGGGATGAGCAGCCAGAGGCCAGGTCAGGGCTCGAGGCAGGCTAGGGTTGGAAGGCTCATGGGTGAGATTGGGCCTGTCTCCCCAGGAAAGTGGAGAAGGCCTTGAGGCCAGGTTGCGGGTCCTTAAGGATGATAGGCAGGATTGTGCAAGATTAGAAGGGTGTTTTTGGAAGATCCCTCTGGCTGCGGCGGTGGGTCACGTGAGAAGGAGTGCAGACTGGAGGGAGCTGGGCAGACAGGTGGGAAAAGAAACAGCCTGAGCGAAGGGTGGGTGTAGAATTGTGAACATGTGCGGAGCCTTTCTGGCTTCAGTTCTTCCATCTGTACAGTGTGGGACTTGGAATCCTTTAAATTCCTCCCACCTCTGATTCAAATTTAGCAACATTTCAGGCAGGTGAGAATTTACAGGCGGTTAAAATGGGAAAGATAATGGGAAGGAAGACACATGAGAGCTTGAGAGAGGGAGGAAACAGACACCGTGGGGTCATTGGGAGAGGTTTTTGAGGGGAGAGCAGGACCCAGAGCCTCCAGGTCAAGATAACTATTCTCAGATTCAGACCCTGAGTGTTCTGCTGTGTGACCTTGTGCAGTTCACCCAGTTCTCTGTGTCTCAGATTCTGCCTCTGTAACATGGGTAGTAGTGATCCACATCAGTAGTAAGTGACATTCTTACTAGCACAATACTACTGTCAAGTGACACTGGGTTTTAGGCGGTGTCATAGGGAACTGCAACTCAGAAACAACAACAACATGCATTTACTTAAATCTTCTTTGGGAAAATACACAGACTGGTAATATGGTTTGCCTCCAAAGAGTAGAACTGAAGGGTTTGGTGTATTTGTTGGGGTTTGGGGGACAGACAGAATTGGAATGAAATTTTTTTTTACTGTTTTTTTTTTTTTTAAATTATAAGCAACATGGCAATTCAGAGATGTCGGGACTTCTTGTTTTTACACTTATGTATCTTATCAAATTTAGTAAGATTGGAAGGCAGATGGAGTATTAACAAGGTCATGTTCTAGGTTCCTGGGCACCTGAGTTTTATTGAGAGCATGATACCAAGACATACTGGGTTTTAGCTTCTTCATATGTTTGGGACAAGTGAAGGTTTTATAGAGGGCAAAACAATACACTAGGACAGTGTGGGCCTGTGTCTGGACTCACTGATGAGCTGGTGTGAGTACATAACCCCTCAGAATCTCAGCAAGACCAATTCAGTAGTGAGGGATGTGATGAGAGAAGACAAGTGCGTGCACAGGGCCAGCCCAGCATGTTGCAGGGGCCCAGTGAAGGGGACTGCCATTCTTTCTCTGCTTTTGGCTTTGAAGAGCCTATCATGGTTATGCTGGAGATATGTGACCAACTGATGTTTACCTCTTTCATCTCAAAGTTTAATTTCATTCAGAGGTTTTTAGAACATGTAAAACTGGGGAAACGTCACAAAGCTGAGAGTTCAGTTGACAGCAGTTAGACGACAGAGTGGAGGATTTTTACAGGCATTCCACACGCTGCCGGGTGGTGGGAGAATTGGTGGCAGCCTCTTACCCCCTGGTGAGTTACCAAGTAACCTCTGAAGCAGTGTGATTGCCTGAAAGGTGAGCAGGACCTGGTGGCTCAGGGTGGTAAGACGAGGCACTGGGCACGATCTCCTAGAAAGGCAGTGCATGCTGTGCAGGGCATTTAGAGAGACAGTGCCCTGGGATACACATCTAGTTTTGTGCACACACTAACACACAGTATATGATATATGCTAGATCTTAGGTGACTGTTTATGTTTGCATGAGATGTTTCTATTATGCTGTTTTGTAATTTGCTTGTTTATCTTGGATAACTGTGGGAGCCTCTCTGAATGATCACACCTTCCAGTCCTGAAGCCCAAGGCTCTGACCAATCACTACATTTTGTGGGCCTCGGGCATTGTCCCAGCTTGGATAGCAAGGCATGGCTTCAGGTGTAGGTATCACCCACAGGGGTTGAGCTATACTCACCTACTCCTTTGTAATCCTACCCCTTGCCTCATTGGAATGGCTTCTCCCCAGTAAAAGGGTTCAGCATGTGCTCCTTTCTTTCTCTTTCTACAGACCCCTAAGGTCAGAGGAGCCAACACAGGACCCAAAGTATAAGGTATTTCTCTGTCTCTGTGTGGTTATTTTGTGCCAGCCCAGTTCACCTGAAGTGACCTTAAGTGTTTAGTCATGGAACACGACAGATAACTTTCCAAATGAGCCTATATAGTTTTAACACATTCTCCAATTAAAAAAAAAAAAGCATTTTAGTGGACAAATACAGTCATAAACAGGCTAATTTTAAACCTACAGGTCAATGAATTTTCATATATGTATGCACCCATAATGCATTTTCCCAACAGATGAAAATTTAATGATGATGATGATAATAATAGCTAATGCACCAGGCACTACTTTCAGTGCTTTTCACAAAGCAGTTCCTTTAAAAGGAACATTCTCGCCACCTCAAAGATAACAGAGCTGGACATTAAAGTGGTGGAAACATTGTATTCAATAATTACTGGCAGTAAGGGAAAGAGACGGTTTCATTCTAATTTGTGCAGAGGTGACAAAGCATAATGTGTGTGTGTAGGGAAGGAATGGGTTCCAGTGAAACATTACAAAGGGGCACGGTAGTCACAGTGATTCAGCCATCTGTGTTTGTCTGCTTGCAATTATGGAAGTTAGAGACTTCTTTTTTTTGGGGGGGTGGGGAGTGCTGGGGATTGAACTCAGGGTACTCAACCTGAGTCACATCCCCAGCCCTATTTTGTATTTTATTTAGAGAGGGTGTCACTGAGTTGCTTAGCGCCTTGCTCTTTGCTGAGGCTGGCTTTGAACTTGTGATCCTCCTGCCTCAGTCTCCCAAGCCTCTGGGATTACAGGTATGTGCCACCATGCCTGGCCAAGTGATATAAGGAATGGCTTTCAGGTCCTTGAGAAAGACACATATGCATCTCAAAGAGACAGAAGGATTCTTATTTGTAAGGCATTTTTGGTAAATGCTCTGAGGTCAAGGGCCTATCATTTTTTGATTTGGTTCATTTTCTGTTGCTACGACTGCATATCACAGACTGGGTAATTTATGAAGACTAGAAGATTCTTTAGCTCACAGGTCTGGAAGCTGGATGTCCCAGGGCATGGTGCCAACATCTGTGAGCCTGTGGTAAAGGCCTCCTACTGGATCATGCCTTGGTGGATGGGGAGACTAGCAAGCATGTCCTGCAAGAGAGCTCCTGCTCACACAGCAGATGCGCCTGTGGCAGCCCGTTAATCCACGGGTGAATTTATCCGATCATGAGGAAGGACTCTGTCCCTGCTTCTCAACACTACTGCATTGGGGACCAGGTTCTCAACACGTGAAATTTGGGGGACACATTCAAACCATAGCATCTGGTCTTGGCTAAAACAGTTCTGGCATCATTAGTCTTTGTCAGGCAGGCGTTTTCCTGGGGGACAGGGATCATCTTGGGGGACGTGGACTAAGCTTGGTCATCTCTTAGTGCAGGGATGTGGAAGGAGTCAATGTGTCAGAGTTCTGCAGTTCTCAGGATGCACTTTTATTTATTTATTGATGGGCTCCTGTGGTTTCTATTGCTTTTTGGAAAATGGTGCTGTAGTTAGCCCTCTGGGCTCACTGCTGAAATCCCTAGAAGCAGGACTGCAGGCTCACAAGTATGTTTTTTTTTTCCCTCCCTCCCTTCCTTCCTTCCTTCCTCCCTCCCTCCCTCCCTCCCTCCCTCCCTCCCAGGATGCTTAACCACCAAGCCACATCCCTAGCCATTTTTTATATTATTTAGAGCTAGGTTCTCGATGAGTTTCTTAGGGCTTCACTAAATTGCTGAGGCTGGCTTTGAATTCACAATCCTCCTGCCTCATGAGCTGCTGGGATGACAGGTGTGTACCACCATGCCTAGCGTGTATGACATCTTAAGTAGGTTCAACACCCGATATTTTAAACATTACCTAGTTGCCCTTCCTAAGGGTGGCATGAATCATCTCCTCCCATGCTCCACACTGCCACTGGAATTTCTTTCCCTCTGAGGCCTCTGTTTTCTCATGTGAAATGGGGATAGGACAGTTAACTCATCACAGCAGGTGTCGCCCGGAGCCTCCTCCGCCTGCTGTGAACAAATCTCTCCAATTCTTCAGCACCCACGTGGAAGGAATTGCCACTTCCATTTCAGGGAGATGAGGACAGAGCTGGCCTTCTAGAGCCCACCTTGGAGGTCAGGCTGGAGTGCTGCAGGGATGCCATGTCCCCAGCACTGGGGACTTCTGCTTTTACAGCTCTAGTGAGCAGCATGGTAATGATCTGTTTGAGGTCTCTTCACAGTTCAGAGGGATGCTCTCCTGGGGCCGGTTGGAGGAAAGGGGGCTTTCCCTTCCATTAGGGAGCGAAGTGCTAGCTACCTCCTGGATTTTGGGCTATCGCCCAGTGCCACTCTGAAAGGGCAGGTGCAAGTGGAACGGGCCCCTAACCAGGCTTAAGGAAAACCTCTCCTGGGGAAGGGCATGCCAGTGGGGAGAAATTCCAGTCCTCGCCCCTGCCCCACACAGCCAGAGAGAAGCTCATCATTGGTTTCACTTTAAATTTGTGACCATGGCCTCCTTTGTACATTTATAATTGCTGAGAAACCTCACATCGGTATGCTTGCCTGAAGGATCTCCTCCTTGCCCCTTTATAAATTTTCCCTCCTCTTACAATGGATCTCCTGCCCAGGATGACCCCTCCTCCCCTCTCCTCCCGCACTTGCCAACGCCATGTGTTTTGTTTGCTAAACGCCACGGTGTCTACTAAGATGCCCAGACAGTCCGTGTGCACGTTGTCACCCTCCAGTGTGCATCCCATCTCCACCATGGCATGGAGATTTCTTTCCCAGGTCAGTAGTGACCTTGTCATGTAACCCAGCAGTCCTGACTCTGCCTGGTTGCACTTGGCCTCTGGGCCCCCCTCGCTGCTCCTCACTCCCTGGGCTTTGAAACGTGTTCCAGCTTCAGTGACACAAGTCCCCTGATTTTCCTCCTACCTCTTGACCGTATACCCCCGCACCCAAATTCCCCTTGGGGACATTTTGTCCTATTTCCTTCCCCACCTTTTCTCACATAGGTGTATTTATACTGCCTTCTTTAATACCTAAGACCCCTGAACTCACTGACCGTAGTCCAGAACCCAGGGACCTCCTCCCATCAGGAAATCAACACTGTTAACAGCTGGAGTCAGCCTCACCCACTTTTTCTTTATTTTTAAGTTGTAGATGGACACAATAACTTTATTTATTTTTATGTGGTGCTGACGATCGAACCCAATGCTTTGTATGTGCGAGGTGAGCGCTCTACCACTGAGCCCCAGCCCCAGCCCAACCTCACCCACTTTTGCTGGTCTCTTCCTTTCTGGTCCAGTTCTCTCCAAGAATGGCATTGCAGTGAGTTGTCATGTCACAGCCACCTCCTTTGGTCTGGAACAGTTCCTCAACCTCTTCCTATCTATCTACAGTATTCTTCAGCAGTCTATCTTGGTCTGTTTGTACTGCTGTAACAAAATGCCACAGACTGGGTAATTTATAAAGAACAGATTTGATTTTTCAAAGTCTGGGGGCTGAGAAGTCCAGAATCAGGGTGCTAGAGGTTTTGTTGTCTGGTAAGGCCCAGTCTCTGTTTCCAAGATGGCCCTTTGAATGCTGCGTCTTCTGGAGGGGAGGAATTCTTGCATGGCAGCAGGAAAAAGGTTTGAACGTCCTTTGCTGATCCATTTTTTTTTAAGTTGTAGATGGACACGATACCTTTAGTTTATGTATTTATGTTTTTATGTGGTACTGAAGATGGAACCCAGGGCCTCACATGTGCTAGGCAAGTGCTCTACCACTGAGCCCCAGCCCCAGCCCCTGTTGATCCATTTTTTTATTCACCTGCTTATGAGGGTGAATCCCTCTGGACTCAGTATACCAGCTTTTGAGGAATCCCCCAGGACTCAGTACCTCTCAGGGCCATACCTCCCAATACTGTTGCACTGTGGACTCAGTCAACATGAGTTGTGGAGGGGATACAAACACTCCAATGAGACCACAGTCTTACAGAATACAAGTCATCTTCTGTGGGATGACAGTCAACCTGGGTCCTGGCCATGTGTCCTCAGGACCGGATTCAGGCAACTTTCTTGGCAAGACAATGACAGAGCTGAGGTGTTCCTCTTGGTTATCACACCTGGAGCTTTAGAGCGTCCTGCTTTAACTGAACCACGTGGTCAACGTGTTCTGCCAGTGTCCACCATGAAGTCACCATTTCCAACTTTATATTTGGTTAGCATTTTTTGGAGAGATGTCCCACCATTACACCAATATTGGGTTTCTCATCAAATGTCCACTTGCCAGTCGTTTTAATCAGCTTTTTTTTTTTTTTTTTGCTGCTGTAACTAAAAGACATGGCCAGAACAATTGTTGAGGAGGATGTGTCCATCTACAACTTAAAAAATAAAAAAAGTGGGTGAGGCTGACTCCAGCTGTTATTTGGGGGCTCCTGGTTTCAGAGGTCTCAGTTCATGGTCAGCTGGCTCCATTCCTTGGGACTCAAGGTGAGGCAGGATATCACGGCGGGGGAGTGTGGTGGAGGGAAGCAGCTCACATGGTGATCAGGAGGCAGAGACTCTACTTGCCAGATACAAATGTACACCCCAAAGCCACGCCCCAGTCCCACTTCCTCCAGCCACACCCTCCCTGCCTGGAGCTTCCACTCAGTAACCCCATCACTTCTCCTCTAAACCTTCTTGCAGTCTCACACATGAGCTTTTGGGGGACACCTCACATCCAAACCACAGCACCAGTCTTGGCATCCACTGAGAACCCCTACCTCTGTCAACCGCCTCCCTTACAGGTGCCGTGCCAGATCCTATCTGTGTCCGCTATCCTTCCATATTTACTAACTGGCCTTCTGCTGTAAAGAAGGGCTTTCCCTTCTCCTCTGTACAGTTTTTTTTCCATTTATTTATTACTATGGACACATGAATACTATTTTATTCAGTGGATTGTTACCTGATAATTACTTATATTGATGCTCAAGTTGTCCTAGATTTGAACAGTGAAATGCCCTTCCAGTTGGCTCTTGTGTTCTTTTAATGTGTCTGCATCATTCTTTGAGCACTTCCTTAGTTTCGGGTACACAAAGATGTTCCAGACTGTTGATAGACTTGGCCATTTCTCCAAGGAACTGTTTCCTTTTGGTGGAGTAGAGAATTATACAGATTTTAGAGAACAAGGTGCTGGCACTTGGCATTCTCACTGTTGTACATCATTATTTCTAGATCCTCTAGGCAGACGGGTAGGAAACAGGCCCACAATTATTTTGGAATGTGTGTCTGTACGTATGTCTGAAGGTGCATGTATACATCCTGAAATCATATAATTTTTTTTTTTTTTGTATTAGAGATTGAACCCAGGGGTGCCTACCACTGAGCTATATCTCAGGCCCTTTTTATTTTTTGTTTTGAGATAAGGTCTTGCTAAGCTGCTGAGGTGACCTGGAACTTGCCATCCTCCTGCCTCAGCCACCAGAGTAAGTGGGATTAGAGGTGTAGGTGCCATTGTGGTCGGCTCACATTGATACATTTTTATTTTTTTAGTTGTTGATGGACCTTTATTTTATTTATTTATTTATTTATTTATTTTAGTTTTTAAAATATTTATTTTATAGTTGAGCACAATATCTTTATTATTTATTTTTATGTGGTGCTGAGGATCGAACCCAGGGCCTCGCACATGCTAGGCGAGCGCTCTACCGCTGAGCCATAACCCCAGCCCTATTTTATTTATTTATATGCAGTGCTGAGAATAAACCCAGTGCCTCACATGTGTTAGGCAAGTGCTCTGCCACTGGGCCATGACTCCAGCCCTCACACTGACACTTCGGATTCAGCCTCCCTTAGGAAGCTTTCTAGCTTCCTTCTTTTTTTCAATTATTATTTTATTTTGTTTGTTTGTTTATTTGGTACTGGTGATTGAATCCAGAGATTTACTGCTGAGACACATCCCCAGACCTTTTTATTTTGAGAAAGGTTCTTCTAAATTGCTAGGGCCTCACTAAATTGCTGAGACTGGCCTTGAATTTGTAATCCTCCTGCCTCAGCCTCCTGAGTTGCTGGGATTACAGGAGTGTGCCAGTACGTCTGGCTAGCTTTCTTCTTTCCATGTTTGAAAATCCTCTCAAATAGTGAAAAATCTGACATTCATATTCCTGAATATATTTATTTATTTGCTTAAGTAGAGATTTATTACAAGAATTGGTTCACATGGTTATGAAGGCCGAAAAGTTCCATGATCTGCCATCTGCAAGCTGGGGACCCAGGAAAGCTGAAGGTGCAATTTTGTCTGAGTCCAAAGGCCGGGGGGGCCAAGAGAGCCTACAGTGTACCTTATAGCCCAAGGGATGGGACTTGGGCTACCTGCACAAGGCTTGGAGTCTGAAGGCCAAGGAACCAGGAGTTCTGATGTCTGAGGGCAGAGGATGGACGTCCCAGCACAGAAACAGTAAACTTGCTGTCACATTTTTGTTCTCTCCAAGCCCTTCACAGATTGGATGACACCCACCCACAACGCCAAGGGCAGATCTTCTTTACTTATTCAAATGTTAAATCTTTTTTGGAAACATCTTCACATTCACACCCAGAAACAGATTCTATTGGCTATCTGGGAACCCCTTAGGATAGTCAAATTGACACATAGAATTAGCAACCACAGCTGGGTGTGGTGGCATATACCAGTAATCCCAATGACTCAGGAGGCTGAGGCAGGTGGATTGTAAATTCAAAGCCAGCCCGGGCAATTCAGCACTGCTGACCTTGTCTCAAAATAACAAATAAAAGGGCTGGGGTATAGTTCAGTGGTACAGTACCCCCTGGGTTCAATCCTCACTATTAAGGGAGGACAAATCAGCCATCACAGTCATTTCCTTGGTTGCTCATATAACTTCAATCCTTCTGTTACCACTGCTTGTCACATTCACATTCCCACCTCTCACTGTCTTCTTGATGAACCAAGCTCTTCAGCAATATTTAATGGCCTTTATTGCTGTGATATTTCTTTTGATTAGCTATTACCATATGGCATGCATTTTCTATTCTTTTATGTTTAGATGAGGTTTCTTGTAGGTAGAGTACAGTTGGGTCATGCTTTGTTATCCAATATGACTATACCTAATAACAGAAGTGTGTGAGAGCTAAGCATGATCTTAATACTTGGATCCTGTGAATATGCTGTTACTTGGCAAATGGAAATGAAGGTGTAGATGGAATTAAAGTCGCTGAGCATCTGACTTTAAAATATGGAGATTGGTCTGGGGTTGTGGCTCAGAGGTAGAGTGCTTGCCCAGCATGCGTGAGGCACAGGGTTCAATCCTCAATACCACATAAAAATAAAAATAAAGATGTTGTGTCCACCTATAACTAAAAAACAAATATTTTTTTAAAATAGGGAGATGATTGTGTACCATCCCAATGGGCCCAATGACATCACAATGGACGAGGGAGGCAGGTCAGGAGAATTAGGGAGAGATGTAACTGATATTTTCTTCTTATTTCTTGTGCTTGGGCTTCATTGGCCTTCTTGGATCTGAGTTTATAGCTTTCATTTTCTGTATTTCTCAGTGTATTTTCTGTCTTCACACTCCAGTGTACCAGGCCACCAAAAATTGCCCTACAGCTTACTGATGTGATGCTCTTTACATTTTTTTGGCCTGTTTTTCATTGTGGGGAGTCTCTTGCTATCCCTTCAATTTCAAGATGTTCCCTATCCCATTGTTCCCGTAATGTTTTTTTCTTCATACGTTTGAGCATATTTTATAAGTATATATTTTGGATACTGACTTTAAAATAGATTTATATACTTTTAATACACACACACACACACACACACACACACACACACACACATATATCCCCCTGGTTATGGGACTTGTATTCTGGCTTTTGCGTGTCTAATACTTTTTTTGAATTTTCATAAGTTCCATGTCGTGGCCTTCATGTAATGGTGTTTGGCTTTGTTCTGGAAGGCAGTTAAGTTGCTGCAGGTCAGTTTGGCCCCTTTGCATCTTTGGTGTGGGTCCACAGGTGTCCTTCCTGGGGACAGTTTAGCTGCTGCTGAAACTCGACCTCGTGGGTTGCTACTGCTGCCCCCGTACCCACCAAATCTCCCCTGCTCTAGCTGGTGGCAACACCCAAGAACTCTGGAAGTCATGTGGTGAGCAGCTCTCTGGTGATTGCTTTGTCCCTAAATTGCTTTTGATCTGTTCCCAGGGTCCTCTACCCTACGCATTCCTGTATGAATTTCTGGAACCCTGTGTATCTTCTGCAGTGAGGCATTTGACCTCACGCACTCTGCCACCTCAGCCTTCCTGGGCTCCCTGTCTCATCAGCTCACTAAACCCATCTGCCTCTGCTCGGGTTCTCCCTTCCTTATGCTGGGGTCTCGAAATTGATTCTGGACACAAAACCCTCTAGGACTTGCCTCGTTTGTTTTCCTTCTCTGCCACTTGTGAATGTGGTGTCAGGGATGGAACCCAGGGCCTCACACAGGCTAGGCAAGTGCTCTACCACTGAGCCACGTCTCCAGCTCTCTGCCATATTTTGACACAGCCACAGAGCACTTGCCAGGATGCTGGTGCCATGCTCTGTGGACCTTGGCAAATGGAAATGAAGGTGTAGATGGAATTAAAGTCGCTGAGCAACCTTTTGGTCACCAGAATTGTGAGCCAAACATCTTTTCTTTCTAAAGTACTCAGACTCAGCTGTTTTGTAACAGTAATACGAAATGGACTGAGAAAAAAGTTTTGATAGATTTACCTGTGAAACCTTCTGGGATATGTAATTGTCATATGACTATTTCTTTTTCTTTTCTTTCTTTCTTTTTTTTTAAAGACAAATGTATTTTTTTATACCTTTATTTTGCTTATTTATTTTTATGTGGTGCTAAGGATCGAACACAATGCCTCACACGTGGGAAGCAAACACTCTACCACTGAGCCACAACCCCAGCCCCTTTTTTAAAAAAAAAAATTTTTATTTTTTAGTTGTAGTTGGACACAATATCTTCAGTTAATTTATTTTTATGTGGTGCTGAGGATTGAACCCAGGGCCTTACCCATGCTAGGCACTCTACTGCTGAGCCACAACCCCAGCCCATGACTATTTCTTTTTAATTTTGTTATGTTTGTGTACATATATACATATTCATGTACATAAGTATATGTAATCTTTATTTTTTCTTAATCCTTATCATGTAACATAGGTCTACTGACTTTATATCATAGCATTTATATTGTTAACTTTGCATCATAGCATTTTAGTTATGGGGATGTCAAGAAGAATAACAACCATCCAAGGACTTTGCATCCTCTTCAGGGGAAAGGGCTAGTGCATTGCAGGATGATTGTAACATGTAAATCAGTTGATATTAAGAAAAGCAGATTACACTCCACGTGGGTGGGTCATATCCAATCAGATAAATGTCTAAATAGATTAAGCCTGACCTCCCCTTGGCAAGAGACTTCTGCAGCAAACACCTTCAGACTTGAACTGCAGTGCTGGCTCTTCCTTGGGTCCCTGGCCTTCTGGTCCATCCTGTAGGTTTTGACTTGCCAGCTTCCCTAATGCATGAGCCAATTCCTTAAAAGAAATCTCCCTCCCGGCGTGATGATGCACACCTGTAATCCCAGCAACTCAGGAGACTGAGGCAGGAGGATTGGATGATTGGAAATTCAAAGCCAGCTTTAGGACCTTAGTGAGGTCTTGAGTGACTTAATGAGACCCTGAAAAGGGCTGGGGATGTGGCTGAGTGGTAAAGCACCCCTGGGCTCAACCCCTGGTACAAAACAAAACCAAACAAACAAAAAACTCCTTCCTCCTCCTCCCCTTTTCATCATAGAGTCTTTTTTTTTTTTTTTTTTTGTGGCTTAAAAATGTTCAGGTGAAAGAACCTTACCTTTTTTTTTTCCCTCTTAACTTTCAGTTTTACTGCAGTCAGAGTGCTGCTGTATTGTTCTGGAATTTTGGATTTTTGTGGCCTGGTATATGACCAGTTTTCATAAATGCTGCAGGTGGATTTGGCAAGCAGTGTTATCTGTTTTGAGTTTCGTCTGTAGCTGTAGGATGTGCCTGGCCACTTAGGTTCTGCTCCAAGTCTCCTGTTCGTTCTATGTCTGGATGTGGGGAGGGGTCAGTTTTCTGTGGTGGTGAGAACTAAAGACAGACGTTCACGGCTCTATCTTCTGTCAACCTAAGTAACAAACAGAGAGATCATCCGAAGATAATGGAGGCCAGAGCCTTTCATAGGTGGCGATGACCGCCCTGCTGGCTTTGGAACTGGCCATCCTGTGCCCACTCATTTATTAGTTTTTTTTCCCCCCAGGGCTGAGTACTGAGCCCAGGGCCTTGCATGTGCTAGGCAAGCGTTCTGCCACTGAGCTAAGTCCCCAAGCCCCCACCATTTAGATTCTATTTATTCACTTGCTTTTGTTCATGGATGTTTAGAAGTAAGCAGGAAGAGGTCTGGGGATGTGGCTCAAGCGGTAGCGCGCTCGCCAGGCATGCGTGCGGCCCGGGTTCGATCCTCAGCACCACATACCAACAAAGATGTTGTGTCCGCCGAGAACTAAAAATAAATATTAAAAAATTCTCTCTCTCTCTCTCTTAAAAAAAAGCAAGATGTTCTTTTCTATTAAAAAAAAAAAAAAGAAATAAGCAGGAAGAAAAAAAATTACAAAGCTGAGAGAGGCCACATCCCCAGGCTCTGCTGCTCCTCTCCTACCCAGCAAGTTCTTCAGCTGTCACTGTAGGGGTCTCTGGGGTCCTCTCCTTTCCAGGTAAACTGGAGGGCTGGCCTCACACTTGAGCTTAGAAGTTCTCCTGCTGGCTGCCCCTGGCTGGCAGTGGGAAGAGCTTCGGGTTGTGGAGGTTGGCGTGAGGACCATGGCCTCCCTGTATTGCTCCCGTCTATCATCTGCTTGGCCAGGTTCATGGACCTGTGCTCCAGCTCCTTTTCTGGCGAGGAGGGCTCCTTGGTAATGGATTAGCTTTCCCCAGATGGGCTGGCCTGAGTCCCCATCTCCCCAGGTAGCCACTCTGCCCTGGGGACATCCTGCCTGGTTAGAGTGTTTTGTCCACATGGGGCCTTGGGCCATGTGGGATGCTCCTGCTAACACTGTGGTTTATGGTGGGGGTCTTGGGCTGCAGGGCAGAGGCTCAACACCTGGAGGGGCTGGACACTGAGGCTAACATGGAAACACGATTAATCCCAGTACAACCATGTGCACTGAGGCGCAGGCGAGCATCCCAGGCTGGCAGTATGACAAGTGTGTGGTCTTGGCATATTGCTGGCAGAGGACAACGGGAAGCCCTGAGCCCCAAGTCCCCTGCCCTGTGCCTCTCTTCCTGTTGACCTGAATGTGTCCTTTCCGTGTCACAAGTGTTAACAGTGAGTAGATAGCTTTACTAACCTTGGTGAGCCCTGCTGGGAGTTCTTGAGCCTGAGGGAGGGTGGGACTTTCTGAACTTTGCAACAGCAACACCGGAGTCTGTAACACCTGGGCGCAGAGCGGGCTCCTGGTGTGGGTGGCATCTCTGCCAGGCATGTGGGTCTCACACCAACCTGCTCTTGAGAAGCTTCGGGAGCTTAACAGATATTTCATTCTACATGGAGGGTTTCTTAACACGTCTTTTTGAAACCCAAGATAAACCATTCTGAAAGAAGAAAACTCTAGATTTCATAGCAAAGAAATTCATCATGGAATCATATGAACTTCGGGGGGAAAAAAAAGTGGTCTGGATTCATTCAGTAGTTTACACAAGAGTCCTTACTTTCAGCTTAAGACCAGTCACTTGATGCAATCACAGGGCAGTGGGATTGGGTGGGCTCTGTGGGGCTCAAGGTTTTGGTTTGCAGGAGTTGCCAAAGGAGGAGCAGTTGGAGATCCTGCTATGGCTCTAACCTTCAGTCAGCGTGCCCACTCTGAGGGGCTCACCTGGTTGGGGACCCACTTTCAACAGACTTCTCAGCACTAATGGAAGCCTATGATGAAGGGCACCAAAGTCTGTTGTTTGCCTCAAGCTGGAGTGGAAGCTGTGGCTCATAACACCCCACAGGGTGGAACTCGGGGCTCCTGGAGAGAATCCTGCAGGAAAGGATTGAGCAGGAGGCTCAGCACAGACACCAACAGGGGTGCAGACATTGGCTGCACAGTGCCTTCCAACCTGCAAATCCTCGGAGGCAGACTCCTCTAAGGTGTGTTCTGAAGACAGATGACTGACGTGTCACCATGGAGAGCTGAGGAGGCTACTCAGTGGCTGCAGAAGGCGCACTGAGGGGCCACTTGGTTTCCTGCAGCTCCTTGCTTTTCCTCCGTTGCCATTTTCCAATCACATGGTGCTGAATGTCCACCACAGTATCTGGCTGTTACTGGCTGCTTTTACTACAGGAAAAAAACTCTTGGGTGGACTAGCAACCAACTTGTTACATATCTTCCTTTAAACTGGGCCTGGGGCTGGGGCTCAGTGTAGAGCAGTTGCCTAAAATGTGAGGCACTGGGTCCAATTCTCAGCATTGCATATAAATAAATAAATAAAGGTCATCAATAACTAAAAATATGTATTTAAAAAAAATACACAAACCATAATACTCAGCTCAGCATGGCCTATATTTAGTGGTATAGTTGTAAAATTGCCATAAAAGTAAACAAAACAGGCTAACTTGACCCTGAGCTGGATACAATCAGGAAACCTAGGGACAGAGAAAGATGATTCCTTCCTCGTTTTTGACCTGCCCCATCCCATCAAGGTATAGAATGGCTTCTTCTCTTGTGAGGAAAAAAAAAAAAGGCTTAAATTATGGTTCGTGGATTTCATACTTTTTGGTAATAGAACCTATTTTTTCCCCCCATCAAATCTTGTGAGAAACCATTTAAGAGCTACATTTCTATTTAACTCTATAGATTGATATTCATAACAAAGTTATGAGAATAGAGGTTCATGTATTGGTCTCTAAAGTGCTGAAATTTTGTGTATTTTCAGAGTTTTATGGTTTGGATGTGAGGCATCCCCCAAAAGCTCACATGTGAGATAGTGCAAGAAGGTTCAGAGGAGAAGTGATTGGGTTGTGGGTCTTAACCCAATCAGTGAATTAATCCCCTGATAGGGATTAACTGACTAGTAGCTGAGGTGGTGGGGTGTGGCTGAAGGAGGTGGGAATTGGGGGCATGGCTCTGGCTGTGTATTTGTATCTGGCAAGTGGAGTGTCTCTCTGTTTTCCGATCACCATGTGAGCTGCTTCTCTCTGCCACACTCTTCCTCCATGATGGAGCTGACTATATATGGACTAAGACCTCTGAAGCCGTGATCTCTTAAATAAACTTTCCTCCTCTACAATTGTTCTGGTTGAGTCTTCAAGTCATAGCAGTGAAAACGCTCATTAAAACACAGGGTTTTTTAGAAGTTAAAATGCTATAAAATGGGGCTGGGGATGTGGCTCAAGCGGTAGCGCGCTCGCCTGGCATGCGTGCGGCCCGGGTTCGATCCTCAGCACCACATACCAACAAAGATGTTGTGTCCACCGAGAACTAAAAAATAAATATTAAATAATTCTCTCTCTCTCTCCTCACTAAAAAAAAAAAAAAAAAAAAAAGCTATAAAATTAAAATTTACATGACAATAGTGGCTTCTTTAGAGGGGCGTGCACCACTAGGCTGGACTTCCGCGTTCTTCTGGTTCTAGAAGTAGTGCACTGTCCACATGCTCCCGAGTCCACGCTGTCCCTCGACAGTTTCAGGCAGATTTCCCAGTGGGCGCAGTGTAGGGTTTGGATGGGCAACACGGCTGTGAACAGAGCTGATGGGGGGCCCTGCCACCTGTTCATGGTCATGCTGCCACCCTAGGGGTTTTCCACAGCGTGGAGACCAGACATGGAGCCTTTGCCTAGAGTTCTCGTCACACTGCCCACTTGGGTGCATCTACAGTCTGGCATGATGGTGACAGAGATGGGGGGCTCACTTGTGTCACTGCCACCTGTGTGGTCTATGTAGAGGGCGTTTCTACCCATTAACAGGGTGGCCAGGGGCTTGTGCCCCAGGGCCACGCTGCCTGGGTCAAAACCTAGTTCTACCCAGTGCTGTGTGACCTTGGGCAAGTGACTTAACCTTTATGTGCTTGTCTCATTTGTGAGAGTATGTGTGGCAAATACTCAGGAGAGTTCTGAAATTAAGTAAACCAGCCAGGGACATGAGGTGCCTGTGATGGGTCCTGATACAAGTGGAAGAGAAGGCAGCCCTCCCTGTGTTCCCTGCTGACTGGGTGATGCCAATTCCCATGAAGGGGACCGAGCACCAGGGCAGACCTGCATCGGGGCTGCTTGCTGCAAAGCACCTGAGCATGCTGCTGTCCAGTCGGCCCTCACAGGGATCCTGCCATGTGTGCTACTCGACAGGACAGCTGCTCCCACATGGAGAAGAGGAGACGCAGAGGGTGACCCTCTGGTCTCAGTCACAGCCCCAGATCTACTCAGTCTTCTGACCTGCTCCTGGTGGGCTGGGGTACCGGTGGTTTCCAAAATACCCAACTCACTGCTACTTAGGCCCAGGAACTTGGGGCAGCCCAAAGCCTCTCTGCCTGGGGCTTGGCCGCAGTGAACATCTGGTCCTGGGAGAAGCCACTGAGTAGGGAAGACCAGACGGTAGGTGAGGAACTCCAGGGCAAGGGTCACCCACCCCAGGCACATGGACTAGGCTCAAGCCAGTAGAAGGGAGTTTCCTGAACGCCTAGAGGAAATGCCACCTCACCCTGGCACTGTTCCTGCGGGCTTCAGAAACCATGTCAGTGAGGATGGCGACCTGATCTGTCTGCAGAGGACGAGGCCGGTTAACCAGGCTCCAAACTTGTCTTCACCAGTTCTGCTCTAGTTCTCCATCTAATTGCTTAATTTCTTCACAGATTTCTGAAAACTCAGAACTGGAAATAATTCAATTTCTATAGGTTGCATTCTGATTCACATTTGCCTCCTCAATAAACGAGAGATGTCTATGCAGTCACTTCTGCCTTTCCCTTAAAGAGGTGCGTCATCAGTGTGGGGATCAGCTCTGGAAAGCGTGCATGGGAGCTGGCGTTGGGGGACCCTGTGGGGCTGCGCCAGGGACAGCTTCCCAGCCTCAGGCCAGCATCCCTGCAGTGCCGTCCCTGCACCTGACAGCAGCCTGACAGCCTCAGAACCAGGCTGCCCAAGGCCACGGCCAGATTTAGTTTCATGATGAGCAATAAAATTCACATGTTCTTTATTTAGTCCATATAATACACCGTTTTTAGAGATTTTTAAAATTAGGTAAAAGAGCATATTAAATGGCAAGTGTATGAAGTTTATCTTCATAAACAATGTCAAAACAAAAAAGTTTTGAATTACAAAATGTTAAAAAATATGTAGGTACTTAACATTTCACTAAAGCATAAAGTTACAGATATTTTCTAAAGAAAAATAATTGTGCCACTTACCTACTTTTGCTGTTTCTATGAACTTTTTTATTCTGTACATAGGACATTTTGTACAAAATATGAAGTCTACATTTTTATTACTTATTACCATAAAACAAAGATACAATGTATGTACAATATTAAAAGGAAGCCATACTACAGCCACACGGAACAGACACTCGGACCAGGACACTTCTGGTGCACAGGTGCGTTGTGGAGAGTGAAGATGCCACGCGGAGCTTTATGAAGAAAAACAGTCACCAGCTTATTGTCAACGCGGTACTTCTGAAGTCAGTTTGGTACAGAATAAACAGTGTCTCTACATAATTTATAATATATAAGTTGAACAATTAGCACAGGGAATCCGAGTACTAACTAGGGAAACCTCCATAGGCCAAAATATTAAGTAATACTCTTGTCAAATAAAATTAGTTTCTCTCAACCCTCCCCCCCTTATTGGTGAATGTTTGTCTTCAATAAAGAGCCAAAATAAAACCTAGACCAAAAGATGTTCTCGCACATTGAGCTTTACACAATCAGCCAGACAATGATATTTTGCTTTTTCCTTAGGGCAGAAGGAGAGTCTTCCCAGAAACCTCTCTCTCAAACATACCAAACATCCAGGATCAGGGATGTGTGAACCTATCAGCTAAAGACAGAAGTTCAAACAATGGTATATCAAAATATGTAGGACGTTGCTTTATACAATAAAAGCACCCTTTTTCCCTCAAAAGGAGAAGGCATCTAAACTTTTTTTTAATTATAGATCTCATAATGGTAAAATGGATAGATACTTGTCAAGTTTTTCAGGAAGTGTTCTTGCCAAGTGGACTGACCTGTCCACTTTCGGCTGGGGCCATCTTTTCCTTTCATGCTGTGCTTGCTCTCAACATGAGGAATCCCCTCCCCCAGATGATTTTCCCTCAAGACACCAGGACATCAGCGTCGTTAGTGGGCATAAAGGAACCAGGGCAGCAGGCACTGCAGCCACACAGGACCCATGTCTAATTTCCACAGTCTTTCCATGGATACCAGAGACCACAATTAAAAAACAGATCCTAAAAGAAGCCACACTTTATCTCTTATCTTATGCATCAAGACAGTTAACGTTAAGTTATATATGCCAGAGACAAAAACAAAATAAAACAACAAAAAAAATAGAGCCACTGTTTAGAAGAGCAGCACACATCTCAAGTAGCTTTCAAGCAGGATAAACAAGTCAAAATACTGGCCACCCTGAGAGAAACAAAGAAGAGACAAAGCACTAAGTCAAAGGTTCTCCTTCTCGTGCTGTTCCATCTAGACAAAAGCGTACTCCATGCAAGAAGTCTGGGGAACACACAGCAGCATTGAAGACTGATGGAAACTCAGACACTGTCCTTTCCTTATGGGATGGTGATGTGCGCTCTTCCCCAGAGGAGGCTCACCCAGCGCCACCATGACTGGTGCTTCCTCTGGGCTCTGAGGACCAAGTCACAGCAGTGGGCTGGCCACACTGACCACTGTGTTACTTAACGACAAAGGCGCTGCCATCTGCACTGGGCCAAGAGCGGGCTTAACTCAAATGGTCTCATCCTAACTCTCTACAGAATGTGGGACTCCTAGACAATATGATTCTATTAATTTGAGAGCCTTGTTGAAGGGCAACAATGTGTAAATAGGTGAAAAACTGATTCTGCAAATAAAAATATGAACACATAATTTTAAAGTTTCAATTCCAGTCAAGGTAGACACGAGAAAGCTCTTTTGAAATAAACTTCTTGTCTGAGCTCACCCCTGGAATCCTGGTGCTGTCCCACAGGCTTGGGAATATGGCTTTCAGTAGACATACGAGGAGGACAGGGTGTACATGCCGCTGACCAAAGAAAAGGAACGCCCAGAGGTGCCCGCGGCGGAGGATTGTCGTGTCACTCTCCCAGTAGGCTGTTAGGACGTGAAAGCAAGAGCCATTTCTGTGAGAATAAGCAAACAAAAACTGCTGGCCTAACCATCAGGTGGAAACAATTGCAGAGGTCAGAGTCTCAAAAAACAGGTGATACTCTTAAAAGTATTCCTTTAATTTGAAAACATCATCACAGGAGCGCCTATTTTAAAGGCTCCCTGATTCTGTGTGGGCAGAACATGAAGATGATGACCAGGGTGCTTTCCTACAGCTCGGACTGTCAGTCTGACCTAGGCTATGCAGGGGTGGGGATGACGCTGTGAGGACACCGTCATCAGCCCGGCTGGCCAGCAGGTCTGAGAAGCCACCATTGTTTGAACTCCTAATCTTGAGCTGAGGCGGGCGAGCGCCTTTGCCTACAGAACGGGTGGAGGAAGCTTTGCCTTGAGTAACTGATTGGTATGGCACAGACAGTGGATTTTCTACAGAACCCAGAAGTGCACTGGCGTGGCGGCTGCTGGCCTGGCTAGCGCCCGTCCTGGGAGACCAGCTCATCAGCTCTGCAGTGGGCGTCCAAGGCTTTCTTGGTGTGGGGGTCCTGAGGCAGCTCGGACTTGCGGCGTGCAAGAGGACGGTCCTTCTTCAGATCTTTCTGTGCCTGCAATCAAAAATGCAATGGAGTTGGCTATAAACTAAGCCACCCAAGCAGCAGCTCACTTCCAAGTTAGAATTCAAAGAAGAATCATGGGGCCAATGTGTACCTCCCATTGCCAAGGCTCTTGGCTGCGGGGACAGGGCATAGTTCTTCTTGTGGTCATTCACAAAAAACATCTCGTCTGATGAAAACAATCTGACAAGCAGCATGGGGAAATGGTGCGGGGCTGGCACTTGGGGCTTGTAGAACTCACCCACCCTAGTGAATACCTGCCTAGTTCATAAAGTGCTACCAAAGCCACTTTATGACTGCGTCCATTACAGATGGACTCCAGATGAGAAATTTCCTTTGGAGGGAAATTAAATAAAATAGAGGTCCACTGGCAACTAAAAGTATACGTACACACACACACATACACACACACACACATACAAACACACACACATGAAATATACTATCAAATTTAAAAAGATTTTTTAAGAGAATAGGCATTAAATGGGACATGGGGTAAAAAAAAAAAAAGCACCTCTAGCATTTAGAAAAACCGTATTTATTTACATAAATGTTCCAGATATTAAGGGTAAAAACCAAAAGACTCTCCTCTGTATTCCATTCTCTTTCTGAAGTTCAGAAAATGTTGGTTTTACTCTTTTAAAAGTTAAATGAATGCCATTTTTGCAGAAGGTTTTAGAACTGTCTGCAAAGGAAGGGAGCCTGACTTGGAACATTCATGTATCAAAGCATCTACTTCTGTGAGAATTCAGTTCTAAAGGAGGACCACTGCTGTATAACACCTGGGTCTTGAAACACAACAAGAAACCATCTACACCAGCCCAATGCAATGCATATGCTGGAAGACTGCTAGTTAGTTGGCAACTATGTTGGATAGGCATTCCCTAACCAACATAGTTTTCTATTTTCTATTTCTGTTCAGTGTTTCCATCAAAAAGAAGACAGTATCCAACTAAGTTACTTCTGTGGTGCATCTACTAGAAAAAAGTTGTTTAAAGTTAATCTCACAACAAAAAGAATGACAACTTCTCAGAGTTCCCAGATAAACTGCCTTCAGCCTGGTGTGTAGAATATGCCTCTTTTTGCTTTTGGAGATTTGATGGCCTGCACGGTTATAAGGGAAAAGGCCACCATTCTGCAGAGCCAAGTAGCTTCTAACAGAGTTCTCTGCAAATTTATCTATGAAACAGCAATGGCGTCAAGGTATAGAAGGAATCTTGTGTGATATCATTTTAGAATTACTTCTAAAAATGTTACTTGAACATTAAATTCATCATGGGAAGGTAAGACTTTTGTCTTTTTCCCCTGGGGCTAGTGTGAGATGGTGTTAGGACAGCCACATCAGGAGATGGTGAAGGTCATGTCCCCCTAGAACTGTGTCACCACTCAGTGTACCTGTAAGAACACTCTAGCTTTGTAAAGCAGGTTTGCCTCAACCCATCAGAAACTCAAAGGTGAAATTCTACCTTGAATTTAATGCCCATTATATGTTGATCTGTACACAAAATAAAGCAAAGCAAAAACCAAGAGTTTTACGCACATAAAGTATGTAATTATTGTTGAAAAAGGGACTTCTAAGAGAAGACACATTTTAACAGAGGAAGGCAATCGTAAGGTATGTAACTATTGTTAAAAAAGGCAAAGAGAAGACCCATTTTAACAGAGAAAGGCAATCGTCAAAACACTTGCAGCTAGAACCAGTGAGGCAAACTGAGAACCCAACTTGACCCCAGAGCTTCTGGAAGGACAAAGAGCTGATGAACACACCTGGGCCTTTCTGCGCATGTATTTCAGATCCACAAAGGAAGCAGAGGATGACTTTAGAAACCACCAGGGGGAAATGAGAGACACAGAGGTGAGCAGAAATGAGATGTGCAACGTGGTGGTCCTGGTGGAGACACGTGCAGGCAAGCATGCTGGCATGGGCAGGAGGACGGGGCAGGTGGGAAAGCTCTGGTGGGGCATCTCCGTGGCCTCTGCTCTGGGTGTGCCAGGAGAACTAAATGGTATGTGGTGTGGATACAAAGGCTGGGTGCACACAATTTTGAAAATTTTCTTCCTTTCATAGAGGCATGGGTTTAAACTTTACTACTTAATTTAGGGTAGGACAGATCAAAATTTCTTAAGGGACTAAATTTCTTTAGCTTTGTCTTGACCATCACAGGCTGGAATGACATGGAAAAGGGAAAATACTTCATGTACACGATGTTAGTTTGTCAAATATTTTTGTAGACTAAAAGCCTTATTAAGCATACTCTACATATTTAACAGCAAATACCTGTACTGCCTACCTTAGTCTCTACACCTTCCTTACTTGCGTGGTTGACATTGATTTCCTCCCGACCAACTGTCAAAAATGAGAATTGCAAACATTTTAAGCCTCTGTATCATTGTCATTCATGAGAAACTTACTAGTTTTCTTTGGATATTCTGTATAGGTTTGCATGAGTTTCTCAAAGAAAAGACAGATAATGGCTCTGACAGGCAAATACATCATTGAATTTCTCCACAAAGATCAAACCGAGTGTCTCCCTTAGTGTGATGGTCTTCTGCGTACCTCACTTGCCTCCCTCCCTGTCCTAACCCAGCATTCAAATCAGCTTAAAGAAACTGGGAATTGTTTTGGAAAAATAGCTGAAAATAAACTCAAAGGGGCACTGAAAATATTCAAATTACTCTATTAAAAAACCCAACCATTAATTTTCAGTGTAACTTCTTATGTCAATTTGGTCACCAAACTGTGCACATGCCCTTTCCTGTACCTTTGTGACTCCTCCTTGCTATAACAGTGCTTCAGAGAATTTCAGGAAGATGGTTCCAAACATTTTCAAATTATGACTCTATCATTTCAAATATCATACCTAAGATTCCACACTTCCTAAGTACCTTCATCTATAGGATGAGATTCCACTGAATTTAATGGATTCACTGAATCAATTCGCACACAGAAAGCTATGATAAGGCTGGGCGCTGGGTGGTGGGGGTCCTCCATTCTCTTTTTTTTCAGTCAGTCTGTCTACTCTGGGTCCTCTGCGTTCCCACAGGGATTTTAGAGTCAGTTTGTCAACTGCTTAAGGAAGGGGAAGGGAGAAAAAAAAAAAAAAAGCCTGCTGGGATTCTAGTTGAGAACACAAGAATGTGGGTAGAACAGACTTATCCCCGGGCATCTGAGTCTTCTGACCTGGGAACGAGACTCAGCTATCCCTCTAGTATCGAGGACCATGAAAGCCAGCAAAGATGCCAACGTGCCGCGGCCACTTCCCAGAAACTCCTGTCTGGGCCTCCACTGAGACTAGACTGCCTCGATTGCAGGCCTGGCCCATCACCTGGGGCCCTCCTGGAACAGCAGGAGCCAGCAGCCAGCCGGGCTCCTGCCGACACCAGAGCCCACTCTCAAGAGCACTTTCACTCCAGATGCTATTTTGGTCTGTGTTCTGAACCAGGCTCTTGGTCTACTATAGAGTAGGACGTAAACTGTAAATATGTCTTAGCTTCATTACATTCGGGCAAGTTCATGACTGTTTCTAGTTTTGATTCTGGCTTAAGTTGAAGGATGTACCAAGAAGAAAACTTCCTTCAACCCTCAATATTTTTTGTGTGAAATACGGTTCCTAAATCATCAATTTCCTTTTGATTCTGTATGGCCCAAGTGTTTTAAAATGACCTGAGGGGCTGGGGTTGTAGCTCAATGGTAGAGCACTTGCCTTGCATGTGTAAGGTACTGGGTTTGACCCTCAGTACATAAAATATATAATAAATACATATAGATATACAATAAAGGCATTTCGTCCATCTGCAATTACAAAAAATCAAACAAAACAAAACAAAGAAACCCCACGAGGTTACAAATTCCCATGCAGGTTTCCCCACAGACAGCATTATGATTTCCTTCTGAGGGTCTGCAGGTGAGGAGGCTGGCTGGCCTGCCTTTGGCAAACTCACAGCTGTAAACTCAAATGGTAATATAAAAGGTTTCCTTAATTTTTTTTCCAAATTAAAAAAAGACCAAGGAGGGAAATGTACACTCCACAGACAGAATCAAATATATGGGTTTTCACATTTTTGATGAAAACTACTCACTGCTGAGATTAATCACTGAGGGAAGGACGAAACACACCTGCATCAGACGCAAAACTAGTTCCTGCGTCCAGGGAGCGGTCGCGGAGCTCCTACTGTGTTAATGGTACTTTCAATCTCTGGTGAGCTGAAAGAAGTACTTGTTCACCTATTTTGGACTTGAAACTAAGTAGAGGGTCTAACTGGGCAAGAAAAAGGCTCTCCTTTCAGAGCCCATTAGTGGGAGCCAGGGCTGCAGCTGTCCAGCTGAAGCACAGCTCCAGCCATGCCTGCGCCTTTAAGCCCTTTAGTAGTCACAGTACAGAGAGATGGGTCCCATTAATCTCAACATTATATTTTATTTAACCCAACATATCAAAATGTAATCATTTCAACACATGATCAATAATAAAAATCATGAGTGAAAAGAAAAAAATCATGAATGGATGTCGCACCCCCCCTTTACACACTGAGCCTTGGAGCGATGCTGTCTTTACACCTGATCCTGGGCCCCTTTCAAGTGCTCGTCTCATGGGGCTTCATGCTGCTGTGGGGATAAGCATAGGGTGCTGGGCTGTCTGTAAAACACCCTGTTTTGTGGGAAATGAACCCAAATAGGTTCATTCTGATTTCATTCTGATTTCTTTCCAAGCTTCTGCACATAAGTGTCTGGGGGCCTGCTGCTTGGTTTCTGGCAAACTCTAACATCAAAATGGCAACCGATGACTTAATTGAGCCTTGAATGACACAGGCACTGACAAGCCATGTGCACAGTGAACAGTGTGCAGCAGGGGTCACTCCAGCCACTCCTTTCACCTGTGAGCTTCTAGTGCTGGCTGTCTTCAGGAACTGTCTCACAGGTCAAAGGGGACTGGAGCTGCAGTCCTCAAGTCCATTAGGACATCCTGCCGACACTATGTCAGGGAGCACAGTGGCACAAGGCTCCTCAGACCCAAGCAGGTGCTCAGTGGGCTGCTCTTGAGGCTGTGTATGTTCCCAACTTAGTGGTAAGAGGCCCTCTTTGGATTAGAGGTGATCACAATGTTTATTCCCACAGTGGGAAAGAAGCCATCGGGCTGTGGGTATTACCAGACGTGTACCTGGCAGAGCCCTGGCCTGGTGTCCTGAGTGGGGGTGGGGTTAGTACCCTGTTATGAAGAACCGAAAGGGAACATCTCTGGGCCAGAGCAGAAGCCAGAGGGGGAAAGGGAAAGCAGTGGCCAGATATTACTGCAAAGATTTTGGTTTTGCTCAAGTTAATATAATTTGATCACTAAGACCTATTTGGGGCTGAGGTTATGGCTCAGCAGTAGAGTGCTTGCCTAGCATGTGTGGGGCGCTGGGTTCGATCCTCAGCACCACATAAAAATAAAAACAAATAAAAATAAAGGTATTAAAAAAGAGATTATCAAAATTTAAGTTTGGCTTAAACAGAAGGCCCTGATATATATATCATGTCACCTACTAAAATCACACACATTTCTTTCTTTGTTTTTTTTTGGTACTGGAGAATGAACTCAGGGGCCACATCCCAGCCCTTTTCATTTTTTATTTTGAAACAGGATCTCGTTAAGTTGCCCAGGTTGGCCTTAAACTTGTGATCCTCCTGCCTTAGCCTCCTGAGTGGCTGGACCCACCTGGCTATGACTCTCATTTCTTAAGCAAATCTGCAGTGGGCGCTTCCCTGCTGAGCTCAGTGCTCAGGGCACTGTTACCTGACGAGCCTCCTCGGTCACTGTCTTTCTCAGCATCTGCACATCTTCAAACAGAGGCCCATCTGTCTCCATGGCAACTGGCAAGCTCACGGTGCTGGCTTGACTATACACTGCGTACTGCAATGCAAAGTGTGGAGTCACTCTCTGTTAGGCGCTGGGTTCTGTGCTCCAGGGTCTCAATTGACAGGGGACATGTCTTCCCTGCTGCCCTCCCCCTAAGCCCTGGTGCCTGCTGCACACCACAAAGCTGTTCAACCTCCTGTAGTCCTGGCCATGGGTGGCCTCCTGCTGGACCCAAGGTCACTTCTACACCCATCTTGGGTCTCTGGTGTCTGATGGACAGCCAGCCCACACCCAGCCTACAGTCTCTGTCACTGATTCCATAAGGGCCACCACAGAGGGGCAGAGAGGCTGTTCCAGCAGACACCTCCCCCACCTCCTGTCTGCACAGTCTGCTGACCTCAGTCCTCCTCCCTGCACACACCACTGCAGGGGACCTCAACCCATCTCCCTTCCACTCACTTTGTTGGCTTTTCCTAAGTTTAGCTTAGACCTTCTCCCCCAGAGTCTTTCTTGCTACCAAAACAAACACAGCCTCCTTTGCACTGCCAACCTGCCATGGAGCTGCAGGAGGGCTGGTGCTCGAAGTAAGGACCGAGTGCTGGGGGCCCCTCAGCTCAGCTGCAGGCCCCGACTCCCTCCCCTACCCTCCTGTGTTCTGGGGGGGGGGGGGCTGAGCAGGTGGAACTGCTAGCAGCTGCCCCTAGTGGTACCCAGCCTGTGGGTCTGGTGTTCCTGGCCAGAGGCTGTGGAAGCACGGCTGATTAGCGTGTGGCATCTACTCTCCCTGTGAGGCAGGGAGAGGGGAGAGGGGAGTCTGTGTCTGCGGCAGGCGGGTCCAGGCTCAGGCTTCCCTGGAGCTGAGGCAATGGGTGACATGAATGCTGGAGGGACTGAGGTGGGAAGGGACACAGTAGCTTGTCCATGGTCTCAGGAGGCAGAGGGAAGTGTGCTTGACCTCAGGCCACTGTCCATCCAGGCCCCAGACTCTAGCCTGGAGCTGCTGGTACCAGGGCTACCAGCTGCCTCTTGGATGCCATCCCTCGTCTGGCTTCACCTTACAGGGGCTCTTTGTGGCACGAAGTACCAACAGTTATCCCCTGGAGCCCCCCCCCCCCCCCAGTTTCTGTGACACAGTCCTTCCTTCCTGGCTTCTCTCCTCCCTCTGAGGCCCGTCTTAGAGGTCCCCCTTCTCTGTCTATTCCTTGGATGACAGTCGCTTACCATTTCTAAGGATCTCACACCCCATGGCCTTCAGTCCTCCCTGTCCATCCATGGTCTAGTCCTCTCAAGTATGGGCCCCTTGGCTGTCCACGTCTCTCCAACAGTCTTTGAAAATCGGCGGCTACCTTGCTAGAGCCACACCCTGGGCTCAGATTCTTTCTTCTACTACCAGTGAGTCCCTGGTCCGCTCAGTGCCCCCTGCCCCTCATGTCACCTGCTCTGCCATGAGTACCCTTTCTACACATTCCTCCAAGTTCCTCTCTGGGCCTGCTTCCTCCTGGCACTCTGTTCCTGCTGTCACCAGAGAAGCTTCCAAAACTACAATTCTGCCTGGGCCACTCTGTCCGTCCTGGCCCTTTCACATTCTGTACAATTTTGGGGGGATGAAGTTCAACTTCTGCTCCTTTCCCAGCTTCACCTGGCCCCTCCCCATAACTGATACGCCATGGGTGCCAATGCAAGTGGGTCCCTTACTTGCCCTGTGATTGCTCCTGGTGCCCTGGGCCCGCAGCTGTGGCCTGTCCACACCTGCCTTGTTTCTTTCAGGGTTTCTTTGAAGATGTCAACTATCTCTGGCACATCACTCAAAAGTGTGTAAGCTATGTCCAACTGGCTCCCTTAATGGACCACAGCCTCCATGACACCAGGGCTGTGTCCTGCTCTCAGCTCCATCTACCTGGGAATTCCCACCTTGTCTTCAAGGGGTTCACCATTAGGTGGGGAGACCGAGAAGCAGAAACCACTGCAGCAGTCATGAGATGTGCCAGGGACTGTTTTTAAACCAACCTTTCAATATTTGGCTTCTCTGAGAAAACAGCCAGTGCTTTCTGTGGAACGTGCCAGCAACCAGTGCTCAGCACAGGCTCTCGCCCTCCTGGCATCAGATGGAAAGGAGCTCAGGGACACTGCACAAGGCTTGCAGCACACCAGACACCACAGTGTGTGGTGGCTCACAGGGAGTGCTGGCCTCCACACACGACCCACTGGAGCCTCTATGAGCAGAGGCGCCAGCCCAGACGCTCGCACGGCCACACCTGAAGTACACAGAAGTACTCTCTTCATATACATGGTTCCCACCAAAGCCAGGGACGTGAGTGGTTAGAAGGCACTGACCTCTCTTGGGGCTTAGGAGAAGCACATTTAAATTAGAAGTCTTCAGTGTTTTAGGATTTCAAAAGTTAAATCATGTGTGACGTTAAGAAACCCTAGTGAAGCTACCACAACTGCTAAGACAACGGGATAAAACTCTGGAGGTGCAACAGCTCCAAAGCCCTGTCAGCCAGGTGCTCCATGTTGCCTGAGGGGACAAGATCCTGGTTTGTGAAACATGGAGGTGAGCACCAGGGAGAGCGAGCAGATTGTGAATGACACGATCTACCTTCAGAAAGTGAAGCCAGCAAACCAACTCTCACCAAGGCAGATCGAGAAGGAAATCGAGCTAACACCCAACCATCTTTCTTAGAGAAATAAGACACATACTGTATTATTCACCAGACTCTACCGCGCCGCGTGGCAGGTAGCGACCCGAGTTTAGGAAGGCTTTCTCTCAGGGGATGAAAAGTGAGTTCTGAGGCTGCATTTTCAGTTCTGATGTTTAGCTCATGAAGTATTTTCCACTTGGAGACAATGTCTTGGAGCTAAGGCATGCACGTGGGACTCATGATGGGTCACACAGAGATGGGGGGCGAGGACGGAGGAACAGGGAGATCACCAGAGTGCTAAGGCCAAACTCGGCACTGTTAGTGATTGTCACAGTGTGAACAGGAATCAAGGAAATAAGCAAGCCACCCGAGCAAACTGGGGAAGGGAATGCTGAGGCCTCCCCTGAAGCAGCACAGCTCAGCAGAGCACACAGGCCACCACACTGGCGCTGGCGCAGCCACAGGATCTTCATTTGCAACACAAAAGTTTTATGCATCTTGTTCAATGGGTTATTTCTATATTCCAGGTAAAGCAAAGCAAAACAAACAAACAACAACAAAACAACCAGATGCTCTGATTCATACATATTTTGCAAGTTTTTCAAGGCTGCTGATTTGGATGGTGTGAACACCTGTCCACACTCCTTCAGCCTGGGCCCTTCAGAACAAATTGAGGCTCCCAGGGCATACACCAGGCAGGGTTGAACCACCTAAACTTGCCCCAGACTTACTGAATTTCACTTGGAACATAAACTCTATTTACTACAGCAGATAACTACAGTTATCTACCTCAGTTAAGTTTCTCACAGTAGTCTCAAAAGAGCTTTTTTCTCTGTAAGAACGTGGATAAGATACTTTTAGAAAAATGCTGGTTACTGGTTTAGGTAGAATCAAGGACACATGACTGAGAATGTCATTCAGTTTCCCATGGTTTGCTGTCTCTTAATTACAGTTTTATCAAAGGGAATATAGGTCAACTTGTTTTTATATAGGTAAAATACCTACTGCAAACTTTATATTCCTGTATCAAATGTCAAGAGTTAAAAACCTACATCCCAATTTAGATAATGATCATGTATCTTCCTCACCAAAGAAATACATTGTTTAATAAGGTATTTTCTTTGAGGAATTGAGATGGCCTAGGAGTTCCTAGTGATTTTCATTAAGTGGCACTGTTACACAGAAAAGCAGAGGGCAAGGGGGACCATTTACAGCCACCTCTTGCCAATTACTTAGACTAGTGCATGCCAAGCCCAAAGGCAATGATTGTGAGCACCTCCAGGACCACAGCAGCCCTGGAGCCCACCCAGGGGCCGATGCTGCAGGAGATGATGCTGGACTGGGGGCTTCCGAAGACACCAGCGCATGGCTCCTGGCTGGGGTAAGAGGAAGGTTAGTGCTAAAAGGCAGAATTTGGTTAATTTTTAACAACAAAATACCAAGCTTATAGAAATCTATTTCAGGAAAGAGGACATCATCTTCCCACTGTATCTATTTCAATTCAATTTTCTTACTTCTAGAATTAATTTAATATTAAAAAGAAAGGGAAACATGGTTGAGCTATTGCACATAAGAAATATGAGAAAACAAACCACATCCTGGAGTAGAGGCTGTATCTTGATTTTCTTTTTACCACAGTATGTTTCATAAGATATCTTCTTTTAAAAGTAGAAAAATGTCATTTCTGTGGTAAAACGTTATGGGGAAAAATAAGTACTTGTACAAGAGGAGGGTCATGAAGGTGAAAATTATTCCTTTATTGCAGACACTTCCACATACAATGTCGGTGAGAGCCAATTCCCATGCCCGGTCACGCCCCTATGTGATAAGGCATTCAAACAACACCCTTGACATTTTCATGTTACTCTCTTTTTTAGTACCTGGGGATTCGCTTTGGCTAGATTTTCTATTTTAACCCATGCTTCTTCTCGCTCTTTCATTTTTAGCTTCTCTCTGAAAAATAGTAAAACATTATTTGTATTAGAGATGGTTGATACTGAAGATGACACACAGCAGGGAAAGCAGGGAGAGAGCCGTGACACCCCTGTTTCTTCTTGTTACTTTGGGTCTTGGTCCACACGCCTCACAGTGCTTCTCAAAGAGATACACAATGTGAACAATGAAATTAAAAACTGGCTGACATTTAGAAGATTAAACAATGAAAAATGCTAGAAATTTAATAAGTCTGAGAATTTAAATTCTTCACTCATTCAAGTGTGATATTTGCATTCTTGGGGTCAGATGCTTCTTCAGAGGACCTAGACTACTCTAATGAGGAGCTTACTCATTCACTGAGAACCAGACTCCATCACAGATTGGAAGGAAGCAAGCTGGCAAGAGTCGGCATTCCAGTACTGATGGGTCACCAGGGAATAGTCCTGGGAGCCAGGAGACCTGGCTTCTTGTCTGATTTTGCTGTTAAGAATCATAAGACCTTCTGGAAGACAATGAATTTGTCTATTTTTTTTTTAAATGCAGAAAAATGTACTAGGAGGAGCTTGAAGGCCTCTTTCAGAGTACTGATTCCCTGAAGGGAGGATGTGCCACTAGAGAAGCCATGATGCTTAGAAACTCCCTACCTGCATGCAACCTCAGCCCTCAGATAAGGAGGAGCACAGGCTGGAAGGCTGGAAGAGGGTCACTGTGCATCCTTATGGCCTGGTGCCTTTATTTTGCTGTCATCTCACATACCTTATACTTCACTTTTTTTGTATTTTGTTCTCTTTTACTTTCTTTACGCAAAATATAAATTCTGTCACAGCAATGATTTCATTTGTTGTATTCACGGCCGTATTGTTAGAAACTAAAACAGAGTCTGCAGTACATGTTACACTCACACATTTGTCTAAAGAATGAATAAGCCACACAGACATTTTGAAATTTGAATTACAGAAATTCAAAGTTTATCTACCCTAGCCAGTTTTAAGTGCCAAGCAAAGAATAAAATCTGCCAACAGTCTGCACTTGACTCTGAAGAGTGACTTTCAATTACTAACCAACCACATGATTTTGAGCTTGGCCTAGGGATAGAGCACCTTGTCACTCAGGCTGTCCCTGGGCAGATGTGAGCTCTGAAGTTCTCAAAGGCACAAAAGCAGAACCCTAACTTTGTCAAGGACAGAAGGTTCCTGAGGATGCCCATGTTATGGAGACAATTAGAAAAAGCTATGCTGAAGTGTGGGTTCCTGCTCTCTCATAAACCCTTCAGGATGCGATTCTAATTCCTGCCTTATAAGCATGACAAATGACTACACCTGACAGCCACCCCAAATGCTAGATTCCTGATCACATACACACTCTCATCTGCAAAGATGACTGACTAACCACAGAAGGGAGGACGGCCAACCTTTTTTTTTTATTTTTTAAATTTTTTAATATTTATTTTTTAGTTTTCGTCGGACACAACATCTTTGTTTGTTTGTGGTGCTGAGGATCGAACCCGGACCGCACGCATGCCAGGCGAGCGCGCTACTGCTTGAGCCACATCCCCAGCCCCAGACGGCCAACTTTTTAACCTGTATTCCTTGAAAATAACTCACCTTAACTAACTTTTAGTTTGCTTTCCACATATGAGAGGACCAGTACTGATCTAAAGCTAAGAAGGACTTTTTTAGAATGGAACAACGGTGGAGGCTTATTCAGTATTATTCCAGAACTTTGGAAAGAGCAACTTGCAAAAGGAACAACTTACTTCAGTTTCTCTGCTTTAAACTGTTGTGTGCAGTCATCAAACAATTTTTGGTTCATTTCCATGAAGAGTTTCAGGGCATTGTATATCAAGCCATGTATCGTCCTGCAGAGAAGATTACACAGTGAGACGCAACACTGGACCTTTTGGTCATTCTCCCTCCCCACTTTCCTCTTTCAGACTTCTCAGGCTATTGTGGACTTCAACAGTCCCACTCCCATCTTCCCAATCCTCAACAGGGGAGGCCTGTGGTCTGACTCCCATCTGCCCTGGGGTCAGCTACTCAGTCCAGGAGCCCCCACACAGGCCACTCTGCTCACCACCTGGCCACAGCAGCCAAAGCCATCTTGCTTGGAAACTGATTTAAAAATATTGAAACCCCAACAAATATAATGAAGACAATATGATACAGAAGTAAACATCTTATTGTCTATAAATGTCAGTTTCCTTTCAATCTTATTCATTGAGGATAATTTTAACGATGCCAGGAGCTGGGGTGTGGCTCAGTGGTACAGCACTTCCCTAAGCACGTATGAGGTCTTGGGTTTAATTTCAGGCACTGCAACCCTGCCCCCAAATAACAATAAATAAAACAAAAAGAAACCTCAAAGTCAACAAATAACAAAAAGAAAACCAAAAATAATGTGGAAGCAGACCATAAAAGTGCTCGATCAAAGCTTAGCTCTCTGGCCTGATGCACATGGAGGAGGAGGGGCCCAGCTGTCGCTGAATCTATGCAGAGCCCTGAGAAGAGCAAGGAAACTGCCCAGCAGAGCACCACTGACCCACAGTTGTGAGCAGCAATAAAACAGCAAACAAAATGAAGAGGACTGAGTGCCAAACCATAACCACTTTTTAATCTTCATAATGAAACTCCTTTATCTTAGAAAGTGCTTCCTTCTTTGCAAAAGCAGGAGTGAGCCACCAGCTATGCTCTGGCGTCATGCTGCACACATGTGCAGGAGTACGGCCAGACTGGGGCTCTGCCATCACCCGCTGTGCTCAGTCAAAACCCTAAGTGCTTCAAAACAAAGGTCACTGGAAGTCACTATCCTGCTGGACTGATGAGGGATGCTGCCACCCCAGAGGCTTGGGAAGCTGAGACAGGAAGGTCTCAAGTCTGAGACTAGCTTCAGTGACTCAGTGAGTCCTGTTTCAAAATAAAAATAAAAAGGGCTGGCGATGTGACGAGTGGTAAAGTGGGGAAAATACCCCTGGGTTCAACACTATAACTCCCATGACAGGAGGCCTGCACCTGGCTAAACCTGCAACTGCAAAGCTAGGGCCACATGCACTGGAGGCCTGTTCATACCAGGCATTTTATGTATATTGGCTTTAGGAAGTCTTCAAGCAGGCAAAGGGGGCCACAAAACAAAGCACTTAATGTATACAGGCATTACCTTAAACAGGAAAACAATGTGGTGAGTGTCAGTATTTTCTCTGTTTTTCAGTTGAGGAAACGTGGCTGGGGAAGACCTAGAGGTTCACCTTGCCCAGGTGGAGCTTGCTCTGACCTGCCTGCTCTCTGCTCACCACCTGGATGGCCCCTGCTGCCCCAGAGTGTCAGGCAGAAAACACAGAGCAAGCCTGCTGCCCTGGGCTTACTCTGGGAAAGAAGCCATGTGGCCTGTAGCCTCAAATGGGCAGGACAGAGCTCTGTAGAGGGTTGGCCATGGGAAGTAGGAGCACTACATGGCAGACACTGCAGGTTAGGAGACCACACTGGAGCCAGGGAGCTGCTGACCAGCTTTAGGACTACAGGATCGTGTGCGGTCCCTTCCAGTTGGCTCTCCTGTCTACAGGACAAGCAGGAATCTAGCTATCACAGCTCTGCCCTTATTGCTTTAAATTCCTTCCTTCCTTCCTTCAAATTCCTTCCTTCCTTCCTTCCTTCCTGTACTGGGGATTGAACCCAGGTGTACAGCTTGAAACTGTCTGTATCCCAGGCCCTTTCAATTTTTGACATAGGGTCTCACTACATTGCCCAGGCGGGCCTTGAATTTGTGATCCTCTTGCCTCAGTCTGCTGAGTGTCTGGGATTATAGCAGTACACTTGAGTCACTGGGATTACAGGTGTGTGCCACTGTGCCTGGCCCTGATTTAAATTCTGATTTATGATAACACACAAAGAAAAAAAGATGGAGAAAGAAAAACTCTGGTACCACATTTATTTGAATAACACGAATATTAAGTTCAGAATTAATCCTAATGCAGCACCCACATGGATAGTTTCCTTTTAAGGTCTCAGAAGGCTGTCACTGGGAGACTCCATTTCTTCACCTTCATTAAGTGAAAAGATGAAGGAGAGAAGTAGATATTCTCAGTTCCTCAGGTGTGTTAAAGATGCCTGCTCTTCCCTCTGGCCCTCCAGGCAGTGACCACAGCAGGATGGCTCCCGGTCTCACAGAGGGGCTCCAGGGGGTCTGTCAGCAGGTTGGCCCCTGTGCTTCTCACAGCACTGAGCCCAAGCTCTGCGGTGACCTTCAACTCCCCTGGGGACACTCAGGAAATGTGTGGAAGGTGCTGCTACTGAAACCAGCAGGGTGCAGACACAGGGTCCTCTGTCTTGGCTTGAAGTAGGAGTAAGGAAGCAAAACAAAAGCCAATGCAGACACTCTACATGTGTAACTTAAAAACCTCAAAGAAATCAACATAATTTTAAACTGATATTAAAATTTGGATTTACATTCTAATTGCGGTAACAGAAAAACATAAACATTTAAAAATATGCAGGAAAGAGAGAGAGCCCATTCTTTCTTACTTGTTCCAATGGGTCTTTGAGTTGCGGTACAAGGATGGAAACATGATGGGCAGAATCTTTGCTGCGTTGTCGCTAATTAAACTCATAATGTATTCATTATTCCAGTAATACAGTGCTCGCTCTGCCACCTGGAAGACAGGATGTGTTAGTGTCCTTGGTGTTCATGCTCCAGCACAGGAGGCAAATATCCTCACTGCTAACCTATAAACAGGATAACGAGTTACAGTGCATCAGAGAATTGATTATTTCAAAATATTCCAGACTGTAACTTTAAAGAGCCCACAACAATGGGTCAGCAGATAATTTCTTATTATGAAGAAATGAAGAACATCGTTATTCACCTCTCCATTTATTCAATTTATGCTAGATATTAGGTTAGATGCTCAGGATACAAAGCAAATAAGTTCATTCTACTCATCCATCCATCCATTCACCCATCCACCTATCTATCTCTCCATCCACCCACCAACATCATTAGTTGCTAGTATGTGACATGTGTTCAGCTTGAATATACGGCAGTGGATGAAGGCAGGCAGAAATGCTTGACTCTGCAGAGCTTACGTTCTGGAGGGGGGCAGACAAAGGACAGTGATTATTTGACTTGCTAGAAATGATGAGTCATGGAGAAAGGCAGCAGGGAAGGGCAGGCGTGTGGGTTGTGGGTGGGACTTCAGCATGGAGAAGGTGACATGTGAGCCAGGCCCTGGGGGAGGACAGGTCCTAAAAGTGAGGGGGAAGGAGTAGGGGAGGAACCGGCAAGGGGGACGGGGAGCTAAGACCCCAAAGCAGCATTTCAGAGCCCACACTCTGGTGAGAAGGAAGCTGTGGGAGGGCCCATTATTATTATTTAGTAATATTCATTACTAAAAACTTCCAACACACAAAGCTGTATGAGCACCCGCATCCCTCCACCTAGGACTGTGGCTGTGCACCTCGGCCCTCCTTGCTGTCCGGCTGTAGTTGACAGCCACACCCATGCACATTCTGCAGAACCATCTGAGTCAGAGTGTGTGGTAGCCACTAGGACACGTGGCCCATGCCTGACTTGGCATGTGCTTCCCTAGGTAGAGTCGACCCGCCTCCATAACTACTTCCCAACATCACATCTCAGTGTGCAGATCTGGCAGCAGTCCTCAGAAGCTCAGAGCAAAGCAGAGATGGCATTTCTGTCGCCAGAAACCTAGAGATTCTGAGTTCATGTGTGGTGGTGCAGGCAGAGGCTGAGGGTATGGTGGGTGAGGCCTGTGGAGGGCTCAAGAATCATGGGTGATTTCTCAGAGAAAGCCAGGTGGGTGAGCTTTTCAGAATCGGGGTGAATATGATGAAGGGGAGGGAAAGGTGTATGAGAACAGAGAGCATTAATTTATAAAGGAATCAGGATAGCATCAGTAGCTTCTAGGATCATTCCTATTTAAGAGTTGGATACTTTGAGTTTTAAAAAACACCCATACATCCATAAATATATTTGTGGTAATATTTTAAGTCTAAATTTGAAAGTAGAAGTTTGAGATACTTAATGGCTTGAATTTTGAATTATTCTTCAGTTTTTAACATCAGCAATTTATTATTATTATTAGTAGTAATAGTAGTACCAGGGATAGAACCCAGGACCATTGCCATGTTAGGCAAGTGCTCTGCTCTTCTTTCTTTCTTTCTTTTTGGTACTGGGGAGTGAACTCGCGGGCACTCGACCACTGAGCCACATTGCCAGCCCTATTTTGTATTTTTATTTAGAGACAGGGTCTCACTGAGTTGCTTACCACCTCACTGTTGCTGAGGCTGGCTTCAAACTCGAGATCCTCCTGCCTCAGCCTCCTGAGCCACTGAGATTACAGGTGTGTGCCACTGTGCCCGGCTTCTTCTTTATTTTGAGACAGGGACTCACTGAGTTGCCTAGCAATCCTCCTGCCTCAGCCTCCTGAGTTGTTGGGATTACAGGTGTGCACTTCCACTCCTGACTAGAAACATTATTATTAATTTTTTAAGTGTAAGGGGAGACATATGATGTCAGAAATAAATTTACAGGGAAAGAGAATTTCAGACCTGGAGATTCTGAACATCACATCATCTATCACTACTGATCAGTCAGCTGTGGAAACAAGGTCAGGTGGTCTGGGGGCTTGGAGCTTGATGACACTTTCACAGAGAAGCTGCTTTTCATAGCTCTTATTGAGAAAAATGCTTTTAGTGGTGAGGACAAGGTTCTAGGATATAGTTTTTAGAAATAAAGTTTTTCCACCTTATTTTTGAAGTATGATTAAAGTAAAAACTTGAATTTTACCTTAAAATTATATGAGAAGCAAACCACAGTTATATACTGGAATGTTTTATTTCCAAAAGTAACATTCTGAAATCATCTAATTATCTTTCTCCCAAACCTACATACCTGGAAGTGTGGGCTGGAAACGCACTTGGCTAACTGCCGGAAGAGAGGCTCCATGATCTTCACAAACTCCGAGGGTTCAATGACATCTAAAATCTCTTCTAATTCATTTAAGAACATTACTTCTTTTGGACTGTGGGTCTTTGGCCAGTATTTGAGAAGTGCCATTACCACCTATAAAAGAAATGACATGGGAAGTGACACCCCTAAGCTGCCACACCTGGGCAGGCAGAGTCTCTGTCTAGTCAGGGGCCCCCACTGCAGAGCAGCACAGAGGTGGTGTTGGCCTCTGGGGGGACGATCAGACTCAGTAATTCACACGTAGTATTTTATAATTTGATAAACAGGCCTAATTTTACTTCAGACTCACAGTTTTAATTTATGTGACCCACTCTCTGATCAACCACCATCTCAGTAAGTCAGTTCCTTTAATTAAAAAAAAAAAAAAAAAAAAAAGACACAAAACAAAAAACAAAACCTGCTAGCAGTTAGGAGAATTCTGTCAAAGACTAGAGGAGACCTTGCAGAGCATATGCCTTCATCTGTGCATTCTGGGGTGGAAGTGGCCAGATATGAAACTATTGCCAACATGTCCAGGCATGTGCAATCCACTTCTCAGATTAACTGAACACTTGATGTATTTATGCACACCACACATATATGCATGTGGAACAGTTTGTAACTGTGTTAAAAAGCATCAAGAAGGGCTGGGGATGTGGCTCAAGCGGTAGCGCGCTCGCCTGGCATGCGTGCGGCCCGGGTTTGATCCTCAGCACCACATACCAACAAAGATGTTGTGTTCGCCGAGAACTAAAAAATAAAAATATTAAAAATTCTCTCTCTCTCTCCTCTCTCATTAAAAAAAAAAAAAAAAAAGCATCAAGAAGAGGGCAGTGAACCAAGCAGATGCCAACTCACCCACGGTGCGGTGGCAGACCTGGGCAGGGTCCTCACTGGCTCCACTGCTTGCCTGTGGGCCCTCAGCCAGCAGGAGCATGTGGCAGTAGCCCCACCCAATCAGACCACAGGGGTTCCTGATTTGTGGATGTTGTTCCTTGCTCAAGTCAGACAGCTAGAAAGGGATTCTGCAGGGGAAGCTTTTCTTCCTTCTCACTTCTTCTCCCTCTCTCCCTTCCTTTCTGGGTACTGGAAATTGAACCCAGGGGCACTCTATCACTGAGCCACAATCCAGACTCTTTTGTTTTATATTTTCAGATAGGGTCTTGCTAAGTTGCCCAGGTTGGCCTTGAACTTGTAATCCTCCTAGATCCTCCTGCCCTAGCCTCCTGAGTTTCTGGGATTACAGGAGTGCCCCACAGTGCACACCTAGAATAATTCTGTGTGATGCTTTTAGTATTTGGGTTCCTGGGTAATTGTTTATAATATTATGTTTCATGAAACTCCAGCCTTTATTTAAAAAAGTGCTCTTTGTATTGAGGTTATAGCTTAGTGGCAGAGTGCTTGCCTGGCATGCACAAGGCCCTGGTCCCAGCCCCAGTACTAAAAAAAAAAAAAGTGTTCCTAGTTTTGAAGTCTGACATAAAAATTCACAACAACAAAACTGTCTTAAAGGAATTATTTCTAAAAGTGCATCATTTAATCATTTACCTTCTACTTGTAGCTCAAAATTGTTTAGTAGACATTTATTAACTACCTATTCTGCATGCTGGAATTATTGTTACGAAGACGCTGATTACAAATCACTTCATAAGCCTTTATGTCTGCCAATGGAATATTATAATGAGAAATATATTAATTTTTGAGTTACACAAAACAACTGATTTAGCTATTTATTTCACTGGAAAAGGTATTACTTGTACAATCAGGTTCACGTACTGGACTTATTCCTCCTGCTTCTTGAAACCCCTGTGACCAGTACTCAGCCATCTCTGCTGCTCCTGAACATGGTGGGATTTTGTAGAGGAGGTATTCTGCGCAGGGACTGCTAATCCTGGGCAAAAAGCTACTTGCCTACAGTTCTGGGCACTGAGCTTCCTTGGAAACCCAATGGACTACCTGCCCTCTGGAGGGTGAGCATGGCTCTGGGCATGGCCTCAAGCCCTAGGAAGCTCCCTGTCCTGGTGCACTCAGGCAAAAGAGCTCCAGGCCGTGTAGTAAAACTCGATTAGCCGAGAGGCAGGTGGGTGAAAACAGGCATAATACTTGTCTGTAAACTCTCTAATGAGCCTTTATTCTTACAACGATAAATAGGTTTAATGTGCCCAGAAGCTTGTGAGCATGGCCTACCATGTGAAATGAAATAACATTAACTATAGGTTACAAACAGGACAAATCTCCTTTATAAAATTGTAATATTCGAGTGGACCATACTTCGAAAAAGTATTCTTGAGCCTGGAAAGGTAGCTCCAGGTACTCAAGTGGAGGCACACCTTCAGAGTCCACGACTGGACTGCATTCCTGGTTAGTTTCTACTGCTGAAGTCAGACACAATGGCCTTTGTATTTTCCTAAATCATTAATTTCAAAGGAAGAAATTCATTGAGGTGAGGGTCTGAATGTTTTTAATATATAGAAAATTAAATCTGCTTTACGTAGGCAGGAGAGTACTGTTACATTATCTGTGCAGCAGAATTAAGAAATGAAGTGGTCCTGGGTGGACATGCCAGGGACTGGGTCTGTGGCTTGTCTGTGCTGATGCTGAGCCAGAGCTCAGCATGACAGCTTAGAAGCGAGGCCACATGGCTCCTGCCTTCTTCAAGACTGTGGCAGTCAAGCTCTCGCTCTGCCATGTGTCATGTGCTTGATTACTTCCTAAATAAGTGGGAATTAAAGTCATTTACAAACTTCATCAGCTTACACCAACTCCCAGGTGGGAGGGGATAGGGTGGAGCCTGCACACTGAGCTCCAGAGGCCAGGGCTTCAGGCGACAGCGGCTGGCAGGCAGGGTGCTGTGGGAGGTGACGAGTGGGAGAAGTTTCAGGCTGTAGTAAATGGGGTGAGACATTTGGTGAGTTCTTTAGCCATTAAAGAGTATGAGAAACTGAAATGCATTCTGCTGTCATATAACAAATTAGAATTAAAAAAAGCACATTTTAAGGATATAAAATGGAAATCATTTTCATCTCTTCCTACTCCCATGGATTAACACTAAGGGACAAGCTTTGCTTGATAAGAGTATGTGTCACTCAACAACCACTTACTAGCTGTATTCTGAAGATCTTTTCAAAAGCATATAAAAGAGTGAACTGTGAATTTCCCTATCTTTCCTACTAAGGTGTATGCTATGGTAAAGAATGTTTTCAAAGCAGTTAAAAAAAGAGTATGAGAAAAGTGTACAAAGAAAAATCACAATACTTTGTGTACTTTTTCCTCTCCTATATCTTTCTTTTCCTTTGGTTTGAATAGAAGAATGGGGTGGGGGCTGAGGAACTGGCTCAAGCGGTAGCGCGCTCGCCTGGCATGCGTGCGGCCAGGGTTCGATCCTCAGCACCACATACAAACAAAGATGTTGTGTCCGCCGAGAACTAAAAATAAATAAAAAATATTAAAAAAAAAAAAGAATGGGGTGGGGCTGGTGGAACTTCTTTGCATGTTACTTTCTTCAGGAAAAGCATCAAATAGATGGGGGATTAGGGCATAACCAGGGGGGGAAATACTATAGCCCCCTGCCACCCACCAGTGGGTGGTGCTGTGTGACCAAACCCACAGCCTTGGCACACACACACTAGGCAGGTGCTCTACCCACGTTTTTTTATTAATAACACTTTCTTTTTTCTCTTCTCTACCTAAACATGATTGCAGTCCAGTGAAGAGGATAAAAATAACATCCTCACAGAAAATTTGACTAAGAATCTTAACCATGCTTCTTCTGAAGTCTGATATGATCTGGCATATTCCTTGTGGTCTTCCTGAACCTCATTTAGAGGAGAGGCAGAGGTATCTGGAGACCAGGGGAGAAGAGGGCCAGGACAGGGCACCCGTGAGGGCTGCTGGCAGGTCTGGCATGCAGCACTGCAGCCTGTTGCCTCTGAAATCTGCAGAATGAGAGCTTTTCCTGAATTTCATGGGAGAGCTGGGGTTGGGGGTGAATTACATATAGAATTTAATAACGTGGAGGCAGTGACCAAAAGTCAGTGTAACTTGGGAATTTGTGAAGAATTTCTCACTCATTTTTATTAGAAAAACTATAATCTCACAAGGAAACCATGAAGAATAGCTAATAGGACTAAGGACTCAGGAATTGTAGTATCTACCTTTTCAATTCTAACAGAAGCTTTTTAAAAAAGAGGACTCAAATATTTAAACTGGCACCTGATGCTCCTTTTTTGGCTCTTCAATAAGGAATAACAACTTGGTTTTTAAAAAAGTGCAATGCATTTGAAATAGACATTTCTCCAGAGATGGCTGAGGAATATGAAAAGACAGCCCAAGCCATTAGTTGGTAGAGGAGCACCAACCAAAGTCACAACAGGCGCCACCTCTCATCCACCAGGATGGCTGGAGTGACAATTAAAAACAAAAAGAAGGGGGCTGGGATGTGGCTCAGTGGTAGAGTGCTTGCTTAGCATGCGTGAGGCACTGGGTTCGATTCTTAGCACCACAAACAACAAATAAAATAAAGATCCATCAACAACTAAAAATTAAAAACAAAAGAAAACAAAAAACAAAAAGGAAAACAAGCACTGATGAGCACGTGGAGCACCTGCATCCTTGCCATGCTATTTTCCACAGCTGCTACCCCAAGTGCAAAATGGGGTAGCCTCAGAAAAACAGTCCCCATGTAACCAGCAGTCCCACCCTGGGAGCCCACCCAGAGGAACTGAAAGCAGGGCTGGAGCAGACAGTCGACACCCTGTTCACGCAGCATCATTCACAACAGCCAGAGGAAGGGCCACCAGTGTCCACTGATGGGTAGACGGGGAGTAAAGCGTGGTCTGTGCAGACAATAGGGCACTATGCGGCCACAACAAGGAGCAATGTTCTACAACATGGGTGAAGCCTGTGAGGCACTGCACCACGGGAGAGGAGGAGTACAGCAGGCTCCACTCTCCTGAGAAACCCGAGCAGTCAGCTTCAGGAGAGACTGATTCAGGGAGCAGGTGCTGGGAGAGGGGTGGGAAGTCACCATGGACCAGGGACAGAGTTCCTGTTTGGTAGCATGGCAAAGTTTTGGAAACAGACTGGTGGTGGTTGCATAATACTTGCTGACACTGAACTGTACACTTCAAGTAGTTGAAAAGACAACATTTTATATTCCAGATGTATATTTTTTACCACAATAAAAAAATCAGTATTGTAATATACCAAAAATCTTTGTACACTTTAAATGGTGGAATTGTATGGTATGTGAATTATATCTTAACAAAGCTGTTTCAAACCCTGAAACTATCATTTGACATGCCTGATTCTGTTAATTTTGGCTACAATAGCCTTTTTTATTTTTTAATGAAGATAAAATGCCAAGAAAATTAGAAATCCAAAACTGAATGGCATCCATCTAGTTTTGAGTTGTAATTCAAAGCTCATAGAACAGCTACACCCTAACTTGGAAAGAATCTTCAGGATAATACAACCTCTTGTATAAAACAAGCATTTCACACTCTCACTAAGCCACCTCCAACTGGAGTCGGGACATGCTGTAGGTCTGCACTGATGTGAAGGCCTGAGCATGCACGGCTGGGGGCTGTGGCTGCTCCATGCTCTGCTTTCACAGGTGTGAAGCACAGCGTAGGCAGGGCAAGCTCATCACAGTAAAGGACCTTGCATCGAAAACAACCGCACTCTGAAAACCTGTCAAGCTCAAATGAGACCAACTTGTAGGTTACTAGAGTGAATTAATTCACATGCTGGTGAGGTGGGGTGCTTCGAGGGGAGGAGAGCAGGCAAGGCGGTCGGGCCTGAGAGAGCACACTTACTGGTTCAGTGAGGGTGCTGTCCTTCTCTAAAAACTGCACGACGCAGTACGCCAGCTGAAAAGGGATGGGAGAGAGTGAGCACCTGGCTGCAGTGTGGAAACATCCCCCTTCACACCCTTCTCTGACAAGACAGCTTGATGTGGCTGAGCGGCTGCCTCAGGGTGTTCACCCACCCCAAGGGCTCCGAGTGGGATGCTCAGGGAGGGACCCCAGGACCCCTGCTCTTTCCCAATTAGTTGGTAATGATCTGAAAGCAAAAAAAAAAAAAAAACACCTTTTAGACTACCCACCCACCAAGGTGACCAAGATGACCCAGTACGATGGGCTTTCCTTGCGGTCCTTTCGGAGATCAGTGTGAACAAGAAATCAAACAGCTGGGAACAAATTAAAATCTGGTTCCATCTGAAATCTCTGAACTATTAATTCCTTTTGTACAATTAATACAACAACAAACTGAATGTAAAAATACCCCAGTTAGCAGCAACTGACTGGTGGAACTAACAGTGGTGATAGCCAAAGATGCACATGCAGTGGCCTGCTGCTCAAGGCGGAGCCCTCCTGAACCGCCAGCACTGAGGACACAGAGCGGAGGAGACTCAGTCTCCCAGGCCAACAGAGCCACCTAACCAGATGGAAACACTTGCTGGCTGATCTTGCAGCACCCTCTGGTCAGATCTGTATCTTAGAAATCCAGTCTTTTTTTTGTCTTACTAGACTTTGCGACAGACAGCTGTCATCTAGTACTCCTCTTCGCCTCCTTTTGCAGAGGCAGCCACTCCCTTTTCTATGCTAAAAGTGAATCGTATTATTCTGTATTTCAGAGATTTTCCTGAATATTTTAAAGGCAATCTCTCTTTGCTTCTTATTTGATTACTGCCAGGACCTTATTATAGAAGGTGGTGACATGAGAAAGAAAACACGATGGGAACAGGCTGGATCCCTGCCCTGGGTTCTGATGATGGCATGTCTTCATGCCTGCCTCCCTACCTGCGGATGGTAGACACTCAGAGATTTCACTTTGTGCAAAGGTAGCAACACCTTCAACAGGAAAATCTTGTGCTCTTCTTTTAGTGGTAAGGCAAATCCATTAATTATACTGTGAAGAAAGAATTTATTCAAAGTTTAAATATTTACAAATTTCAGATTACAATCAAATTTTGTATTTTTCTTTCTAGCACGAAAATCTAGTAGACAAAATATGTATTTCATATATTTCATATGAATCAGCAGAATATAAAATAAATATATTTGATGAAGTATAATCATTTTTATCCTTGTGATTACAAGGTAATGATGAAGTTGGGTTTATAGGGAGTGGCTCAGGAGCAGGAAACTGGCTGTACTACAGGGGTCCTGGGGGAAGAAAGTCTGCACAGCTGAGGGGTCCCAGCTCTTCTTTTGGGCTGCATCTCTCTTTTGGGAAGGTGTCCCTGGAGTATCCAAGCTCATTGTAGTGTTGGCCACAGAATCCAGGTGTGGGCACAATGACTGGTCAAAAATCAGTTAGAAAGCTGCTCCCTTGTGCAAGCAAAGGGCAAAGGTCTCCAAACTCAAGTTTTAGTCTCATTGACTGGTTTAATTATTTATTCTTATAATTAGGCAAATGCAGATAAATGTTTGAGAGTTACAGAGCAGTTAGAGCAATTCTAACATGCTCCTCCACAATCCACGAGCTTAGGGTGCAGTGGGTACCCGCTGGGGCCCTAAGCTTGTTCACATGGGAAAACCCCTGGGCAAACCCCCAGAAGGATAAAAACCAGATGGCAGGAGTGAAAGCAGCACAGCAGCCTTCACACCTGCAAAGCACATGCCCTCTCTGGGGCACCTGACTGGGAACGTGATTATCCTTCCCACTTGAAAGAAGGAACTTGTCCCAGGTTGTGCAACTGGGAAGGAACAATCCTCAACCACATTATGCCATGCTTTGAGAGACCCCGTCCAGCACGTGAACACTAATCTAAGAGAACTCCCAATGGGGATCTGAGCTTTTTCAAACCACATCCAACACAGAAGCAAAGTTTTTCTCAGAACTCTTGCTCAGGACCAGACAACAGTGTCTGTGAGACGAGATTCTGTGTTCAAATGCTGTGGGGACCACTGGATTCAGTATGAGAACAGGTTTCTTTACTGCAGGCTCCTCAGAACCCCAAGCCGCTCCTGCACATCAAAGGCAGAGTGGAAAAGCACTCCCAAGCCATTTACCTTGGAACCCTGAGGAACTCTGGAACAGTGGATTTGGAGGCCTAATATAAAATCTACAGACTACGGATTTTAAAAGAATGACAGTAATGGAGAAGTTTATCTGGATTAAGATGATGAAAAGTTGAAATGGCAATTACTTTACAGGTGTGTGTGTGTGTTTTATTTATGAAAAATCCACAAAATCAAAACAATTTGAGATATTGCGTACATTAATACGCAATACCCCAAGTGTTAATCTTCTAATAAACATCTAATATAAACCTCAGGTAACTGAACTCAGGGGCACTTGACCAGTGAGCCTCATCCTCAGCCCTATTTTGTATTTTATTCAGTGAGTTGCTTAGCGCCTTGCTTTTGCTGTGGTTGGCTTTGAACTCACGATCTTCCTGCCTCAGCCTCCGGAGCCCCTGGGATTACAGGCGTGCACCACTGCACCCTGCTTCAGGTAATTACATTGCTCCCGCAGAAATGCAGTTCCAGTATCGACACTGAGGTGTATGAAACGGGACCTACAACCAAAAGCCTAGATGGAGCCTCCATCTGGCATGCTCTAACCCAAGAGCTCACCGGCTCCACGTCTCTTCTCTCAAGAGTGGATAAGCTGTCTTGCTCAGGGAGGGAGACAGCTGAGCTCCATGAGCTGGGTCATTCTGGCATATACTCCACCCACCATCCTTTGCTGCCAGTCACAGAAACTTACCTCCCCAATATTTCCAGCAATTCTGCTATGCCATTGTGATGCTCTGTTTCATAAATAAATCTAGAAGAAACATTTTGCCAGTTAGAATCAGAATCTAAACAACAGCTGGAAAGACTAAAATCCTCTGAAAAAACAAAGCTTGCAGAAGGAAGCCAGGGAACCAGGTGGCAAGAGGCTGGTGCATCTGTGAAAACTTTCCGGGGCAGCTGCTCCCTGCCCAAGTGGCCCTTCAAGAATCCAAAGAGCTTCACAAAGCCTGGGGACGTCAATGTCTTGAATGTAAAGGGCTCTTCTTGCTCAAATTTCTTCCCAATATTTTATTTTGAAAAATTAGAACTTCAGAGGGACTAACCTACATGTCAACCACCCAGATCTAGCCGCTGATGAGGGGCTCTCTTTGTTTTGTCACACGAACACCCGTTTGTCCTTCTATCCACTCATTAATCCATCTTAATTTTTGTTGCATTTCAACACAGTGGATGTCTTGTTCACTCATATGGCCTCTATTACTCAGCACAGTCGCTGCAACAGGAACATGCTCTTTCCTGAACGGTTCTTGGACTACGTCGTCTACTTCCCTGCTGACATCCTGCACTTCCTCTGAGCCGTTTCAAGGGCAATTTTTCCAAAGTACCAATGTGAGTGAGTTTGCAGCCCTGGGGTCCCTTCTCTGAGCAGCCTCTGCTTGTCGTGCTCCCTTCATGAGCCTCTGGCGGAGCTCCTAGACCACATGCCCCGGCCTCCCCAGCTTGTCTCCCTCCAGGCAGGGACAAGGACTTCTAGCTACTTTGCTCCCAGTTCGAGGACCAATCTTGGAATCTGTTTAATGCCTAAATCTGCTAAATGAACTGGGGATACAAAGAGAACAGGAAAAGTTCTCACCCAAGGGACTCTCACAGGAGCAGAAGGCCCACTACTGCCCCCAACCTAGGCTCATCTGGCGATGGTTTACACCAATACATGCACAGGATCAGCTTGAAGTGAAGGTGTTGAAAAGGTCCTTTCCTAGCAGATGAAACCTTTCATTCAGAGACTGCTTTAAGCCAAACATAAGTTTGTGAAGATTAAAAAAAAAAAATGAAGTTTCACTGTCTTCATTTGAAACAAAGGGACTACTGACCTTAAGGTGAAGAACAGATATGAAATATGCCTGAACGTGGGTCTTAATGTTCCTGTACTCCCAGATGGCCAGGATTATGAGGGACGGGGCCTGATCTGAGCTCCAAAGGAGGGTTTCTGACAGATTCACAAACATGGGGTGTGGAGTGGGAAAGAACATAGGTCTGGGAGGCAGGGTGACAGGTAGGAAGGCAGCGAGGAAGGCTCCATGGCCACTTGGTGACAGAGATCTAACCCCAGAAGCAGCAGGACTGGGCGGCCAAACACAGAAACAGGAAGATGCACTTGGCTGTGGTCTGAAAACATGGCAGGAGGGTGCCCAGAGAATCTTGGCCTGTGCTCAGGAGTTGGTGCTGCGGTCACATCTGCCTCTCCCACCTCTTTCCAGCTTCTACCCTGAGAGCACGCAGCATTACCAAACCACAGTCCGTTTTCTGCATGCATCCATGTGGAAAAGCAATGATTTCTAAAACTCAACCCGAAGGCTCCCCTTTACTTATTTTGTTTGAAATACTTATAATGGTTTAAATGCACGAGGCTGAAGTTTTGTGGACAGTGCATCCATGCAGCTGAGAGGTGAGCCAGAGCAGGGGACCCCTTGGGTGCTGCTTCTGGTCATCTCCCCCACTGTATGCATTTACATGGGAATGGCCCTCACCCTGAGACATCTGGCTTTCCTAAACCAGCACAACATTTTTTTTTTTTTTTTTTTGGGAGGTGCTAGGGATTGAACCCAGGGATGCTCTACCACTGAGCTACATCCTTACATCCTCAGTCATTTTGACACAGTGTCTTGCTAAATTGCTGAGATTATAGGTGTGCGCTACCACACTCTGCTGATATTACCATATTCTTATTAAACAATCCTTAATTTCTAATTATCTTAATTCAATTTGAAGAGGATAATGAGAAAATGAAGCTAGTTCTCTTCCTTATTTTTCCAGAGGAGGGAGAATGGGAGAAGTCATAGAAATCCATTTAGAGCAAGCAAAGTGTTTCTCATTCTTTAGCAGAAAAGAATCCTAAGATCTAGACTAGAATTTGCTTGTGGAGAGGTCTCCAAGATGGACAGCACCACTTCCTCTCCTCCTGTGTGATGTGTTCCTGCCTCAGAGGAAGAGGTGGCTGTTTCCCCTCTTGTCAATCTGGGCTGTCCTTGTGACCGCCTCCACAATACAAAGGGCAGATGTACTTCACACCAGGTCTGGAACAAGCCTTTAGGAAACCGGCAGCTTTTGCATCTTTTCTCCTAGCAGCAACTGTGGCAGCTCAAGCATGTCACCCAGAGAGGCCACATGGACAGAGACGTGCAGCAGCCCCTGCCATGCGTGCCACTCCAGCAGAGCCACCAGACACAAGTGAGGAGCCACCTTGGACATTCCAGCCCTAGCAGATGCCATGTGGAGCAGAGCAGTCCTGCTGAGTCCAGTTTAGATGACAGCACTGTGAGGAATGACAGATGGTGACTTAGGCTACTAGGCTGTGGGGTGGTGCAGCAAATGAGAAGAGCCCCCTACTCTGCCCTGCCCACCTAACCTTGGATCCACCACCTGCCACGCAGAGCACCCAGAGGTATCCAAAGCAAACTGACTACAATGGGATGTCATGAGCATGAACTTTATATTAACATTTTCTTTTCTTTTTTTTTTTGGGGGGGTACCAGAGATTGAATCCAGGGGTTCTTAACCACTGAGCTACATTCTAGCCCTTTTTATATTTCGAGACTGGGTCTCACTATGGTGCTTAGGGCCTAGCTGGGATTATGAGCATGCATCACTGCACCCGGCTCAAGTTGCAGAGGCTGGCTTTGACCTCATGATCCTCCTGCCTCAGCCTCCTGAGCTGATGGGATTACAGGCGTGTGCCACTGTGCTTGGTTGTATTAATATTTTCAAGAAGTTGAATGAAATAGGTTTGAAATACTTTTCTTACAAGAGGCAGTTGTATAGGTTGAGAATCCCTTACTTAAAACAGTTTTGGATGTCAAACTTTCTTCAGTTTTTATGATATTTACATATACATAAAATGAGCAATCTTGAGGACAGGACCCAAGTTGAAACCTGAAATTCATTTATATTTCATATACATCTTTTATACATAGCCTCAAAGTAAGTTCATACAATGGTTTTAGTATTCTTGTCATTTATTTTTTTAGATTAAAAAGAATTTTGTGACAATATCTCACTGTGCTGCCCTGAACTCCTGGGCTCAAGTGATCCTCCTGCTTCAGCCTCCTGAGTAGCTGGGACTTAAGGAGTGGAGTACTACACTTGGCTATGCCATGCTTGCATTTCGACTGTGACCTATCATATGAGGTCATGTGTGAAATTTTCCACCTGTGGCATCATGTCAATGCTCAAAAGGCTTTTTTTTTTTTTTTTTTTTGGTACCTGGGATTGAACCCAGGGACACTTTACTTCTGAGCCACATCCCAGCCCTTTTTATGTTTTGAGTCTGGGTCTTCCTAATTTGCTTAGAGCCTCACTAAGTTGCTGTGAATTGCTGAAGCTGGTCTTGAACTTGTGATCCTCCTGCCTCAGACTCTGGAGCTGCTGGGATTATAAGCATGTGCCACTGCACCCGGTTCAAAAAGTTCTGGAGTTTGGAGTGTTTTGGATTTTAGATCAGGGATGCTCAACCTGTATGACACAGAACTTAGGTAAGCTGAATACATTTCTCAAAAGCTCACCTGAAATAACAATGAAGGACCAAGCCAATCATAGAATCTAAATAACATGTTCCCTTTTGACTGTATATTCAAAAATAATTACAGAAAAGATTAGAGGAAAAAAACCACAAAAATACGATACTCTAGCACTGACCCTTTGATGAAAAAAGAACTAAGTTATGTGTAATAACTTTTCAATAAGCTAAGTATTTTGGCTATCCAGTTTCCCTTGGGTCTGAGATCTACTTGCTCACTGATCCTGTGGTGCTGGGGAATGCACCATGGCCTTGCTGTGCAGGTGCTCCACCAGCAAGCAGCATGCCAGTCCCACCTTTTGCTCAGTGCAGGTGCTCAATGCATTTGTGGTTCTGCTATCTGAGCAAACCCACTAGTGTTGAGGAAACAGAACCACTGGAAGCAAAGCTTTAATTTTAGGATTAAAAGGTTGGGATTTAAGTCACACCTGTTCGATGCTATTTAAATAGTGTGTATTTGTTCTGATAGATACCCACAGTAGGCAAGTAATGATCTTGTTAAAAAGGAAGTGCAGTACCAAGAAACATAAAACAGGAACATGACATTTAGGAGAATGACGTCATTCTCTGATTACAGAGAGTCAGGACTGGGCTCTGTTCAGCCGTGGGCTCCATGATACAAATGGGACCTGGGGAACTTGGAAGGAGTTCAAAGGAAAGCCACATACACAATGAGCACCAGTGCCAAAATGCCATCAGGGTGAAGACAAGGGCACAGAAGCGGCTCATATCTCCAACCACTGGGTGCCCAAAGGTCAGAAGGGAGAGACGGGTGAAGGAGGGCTGCTGTTCCATGAGCCTGTCTCAGCCCCTGCCTCCTCTTCCCTTGCCCAGTCACTGTGACGCAGGGAGGACCTGCCAGGCCTGCGTGTTACTGTGGCTGGCATCTTGGGCTCCTTCTTTGGGCAATGACCAGGGCCTGGCCCTGTGGCTAGACTACATGGAACTCCCCCACTTTCTTATCTCATGAAGGGACACTGTTACAGTGTTCCCATCATCACTAGGATTTGTCACTTTCTATAGTCAGATATCATAGAAAGGCAAGTTACTTGAGCAACTAAAATTACAGAATAAACTGCTTATTTGGTAAGCCTTCCAGGGACAGATGAGGAACCACAGGAACCGTGTTCTCCATCAGGCATTCATTTTGTGCCACTGTAGGCAGCTCACGACGCTGGTGCTGGGTCTGGGGACACAACAAAGCACAGGATGCGATAGGACCGAGACACTTTCAGGTGGGTTTCCAGGGAAGAGGATCCTTGGGAAGCCTGGAGAGCTCAGGGAACCAAGAGCTAGAAGAAGAGGGTGAGCCGGGAGGGTGACAAAGGTGGCAAGGCCCTGGCACGGATAGCTGGACGCGAGCAGAAGACTAGGAGGCTGCACCCCACCATCCAGAGAAGGGTGGGCGTGTGGGGGATGCGGGCAGCAGCAGAAGCTTGTTAGCAGTTTGAGGGACATTAGAATCCACGAGGCCTCGCCAGAAACGTGAACAGGGCTGGGGAGGCGGGGCTGTGTGAGGACGTTATGGCGCACCCTGCAATACTCCTTCTGCGATGCGGGCTGTCTGCGATTGCTCCCCAGGGTCCTGCAGGCCCAGGCATGGGTGCAGCGTTGGAAAGCTGTCCTGCTCTGCCCACTGTGCCCAGCGTGCTTCCTCTCCTGGGTCTGTGTTCACAGATGTTGCCAGGTTAAGGCTAGTTACTTCCCTGCTCATTCCTCTTCCATACTGAGATCCAACAGGAAAAGAATGAGGTAGCACACGGGTAGAGGGAACAAGTGGGTTCAGACAGTTAATCTATCCACATTTTTGGACAACCGGACAATTCAGCAGAAATGCAGCAAAGGAGGGAAGCCACCTATACAGCAGGGCCTGGAGCATGCAGAGAGAGGGTCAGGGAATGGAGGGAAGGAAGGAGGAGCAGCCTGGCCCATTGACACTGTGTCACTGGGCCTGTAGCGCCACGCTGCTGCAGCCTTCCTTTGCTGTACTCACCCAGGCCAGGGAGACGCTGGCATCAAATGTGAAAACGAACACACCATGCACAAGGAGGAACGCCACCCATGCAGAGACTTACCTATAAAATATATTATTTATCTGTTTTCTGATGTACGCTCTCAGGCCTAAGAATTTTCCATAAATTCTGTGAAGGGTGGTTTTTAGAAAATCTCTCTCCCGAGGATCCTCGCTGTCAAAGAGCTCTAAAAGCTTCAAGAAAAAAAGACACTCAGTGACATGTACACTCTGCAGATCAGGGCTCCTGAAATTTCAGTTAATCTGTGACCTTACCTGCAATACAAATTTCTGATCAATATATTTCTTCGCTATATTAGGCTGGAAATCTGGAGACTCTAAAAATCTTAAGAAAAACTCATAAACAAGCTAGGAGGAAAAAAAACAACAGTGAGTCAAACATCATGGAATTTCATCAAGAGATGCAAATATGCTTAGCTGAATCTTTAATGTCCTGAAAACATTAGATTTTTACAAAAAGCCACATCTCTACAGAATGACGACAGCTGGATAGTCAGGACTGGGCTCTGTTCTGTGCTGGGGTGCTGGGGAATGCGCCGTGGCCTTGCACATAATAACTAGGGATGGTTATTATTTTTTTTTAGTGAGAACTGAGACTTCCCTTAAATGGCACTTCAGTAGAATGCTTTCCATGGCCTATGTCACCCATGCTTAAGTAACTGCTCAGAGCCCACGGTGCACAGTTCAGGTCATGACCAAACTCTAGGTGGGATCTGCAACCTGTCACCTGTAAGTGTCCTGCAGTGCTGAGGCACAGAGCCAAGCTGACAGGAACTCTGGGTCTGCTAGGGAAGACAGGCACAAAGACGAGACCCTCAATGGCAGCTGCTATGATTCCCCTTGGTGAGTGTACAGGGCATCACTCTGTGGCCTGCCTGTCAGGAGCACATGTGGAAGCCAAGTGCTGAGAGGGGGAGGGCCTGGCTTCCAAGGAACCCTCCCCATGTGTCCCACTGTCTGGTTCCTTCCTCGTTTTCCCAGCTCTTTCTCTTCTGCCTTAGGGGTGATGTGCCCTCCCTATCTTCACGCCTGACCCTGCTTTGCTCATGCTGGCCTTGGTGCCTCTTAACTCAACAATCTTGTGTTTCACATATACATCATAAAAACGGGTCAGTCAGCTCAGGAGCCTGGGAACACAGTGGCACAGTTAAAACCAGGTACTGAAGGCTGGAAACATACCCGCCCAAGTCCTCTAGGCTTGAACTCAATGGTTAACCACCAACAGGGCACTGCCACAGAAGACTTATCAGTGATTCCATGTCTTTACAGTCAGTATCAAGTGTGCACACACACTTCTCTGCTAAAACATTTTTCTTTTATCTATAGTTTTGTAAGGTCCGTGCCACTAAAGACCCAAGGTGCACTGGCCAGCAGCTGAAGGCAGGCCTCTACTGAGCTGGGGGAACACATACACATGTGGCTGGCACCCTCCTATTCAGGCCTGCCATCCCCCCAGTCCAGCACCTGCAGATGAGGCCAGGCTGCTTCTAACGTTGGTTCGTCCTCCTCTGGGTCAAATTCTGCTCCCGTGGGATTGGAGGAAGGCGGCAATGTTCGAAACATGTTAACTGCAAACTAAAATCCACATAGTCTATGATTACAACCAGGAAGTTTAAAATATTTACCAAGAGCATTTAAAACACATTAGTAATCTTAACGATAGTTCCTTCTCATGGTAGAGTGACCTGTCGTGCAAATCAAATATCTGACATAAAGATAAAATCCAGCTGCAGGACAGGGACAAGGAGATGCCAACAGGGAGCCCAGCAAGCAGGCTGAGATGTCCCCTCTGGTCAAGGTCAGTGAGCGCTCACTGCTGCCCATTTCTTCTTCTCTTTACAGTTACTGATATCCAACTTGTGAAGTCATCAGCTACCAAGGCCAGAGCACCAGTGCTCGTTGTGTGTCATCTGCGGGGTGTTGACGTGAAGGGCAGCTGCAGTGGGTGCAGGTGGTACAGGAATGGAGGAGGAAAAAATGACCAGAAGCCCACAACTAATTAAAAAAAAATCTTTTAGTGAAAATACAGGAGTGATTTTCCTAAGATTGCAGTAGAAAGGGAAAAAACTTGGAATTTAACCCTGAGCAGCTCTGGCTGCTGCTGGGTGTGTCTCCAGCGATGTTCCCCTCTGTGAGCCAGGTGTGTGCCCAGGCCTGCGAGTCCTCCCAGACCTCCAGCAGTGAATCCAGAGACTGGTGGGCAGGATGCTCTTCGTCACCAGCCCACAGGCCCTCAGCAGAAGGCAGGGAGAGCTTTTCTTGCCCCCTGCTCCCAGAGCCCAGGGACAAGGCAAGGAAGAACAAGGAGCATAGACACTGAGGAGGCCACAAGGTCTGTGGGGGCCACTGTCTCCTCCGGGGCTTGTAAAGGGGGTCGAAGAATGGCATCGGTCATTGCCAACCCCCCTCTCTAGCTCTGTGCCTCCTGGGGCTGTGGAAGTGCTGAGAGGAGAGCAAGAAACGAGTCTCCAGCCCTCCTAACCTGCGGCTGTCTGGGCTCCCCTCAAAGCAAACAAACAGTAGGGGAGGGGTCAAGGGCTGCCTTCAGAACAGGAGGGGCACTTGGCTCTTCAGTGAGTGGGTGCTGCAGGGCCAGCTAGGTGCCCACTTGGGAGCAAAGGCCTCTGGGGACCAGGATGGCACCTGGCCAGAGGCAGAAGCAGATGGCAGAGTGGTCTATGGGGCCGCCAAGGAGACCACCATGGGACAGATGGCTCATGCAGCAGGGAGGCTGGAGTGTGGGGGAAGGGGTGGTGCTGTCCTCCCAGAGGCTGAGCACCACCTGGAGACCCAGGCGCACCACACAGGGAGGAACCACCACATTGTGGAGGCCACAGAGGGCAAAGGCACAAATGGGGAACTGCCTTCCAGCTCGGCTCAGGGGGAGCAGAGGGGCAGCCTCTCCCACCCCCACTTCAAGTCCCTCAGGGAGCTGGCTGCCCGTGGGGATGGGGTTAGGTGAGATTGGGCAAGTCTGAAAAGATAACTTTAAGCTCAAGGGGGCCCTGTAGCTAGAGATGACTGGAAAGCTAAGTTCTGCTCAAGATGTACCCAGGGCAGGAGGGTGTGATGTGACTGATCACAGTTAAAGAGGCACAGGTTCCCCAGTGTGACAGTTCACCTCATGCCAACCAAGCTAGGCTGGGATTTGGTTTATTAAAGACACTGACTGGGTGTCCTGTGGAGGTGTTTGTAAATGTGGTTTGCATCTATGATCAGTGAACTTTGAATAGAGATGACCCTCCATGGTGTGGGTGGCCCTCATCCAACCAGTCAAAGGCCTTTAAGATCAAAGCTGAAGGGAGAAGAGATCCCACCTCTCGCCAGCCCAGAGCTGCCTGCCTTCTACCCACTTGCCTCCTGCTGCTTGAAAACCCTCTCTCTCTCCCCGGCTCTTTCTCTTTCTTGGGTGAAATCCTGACTGAACGCCAGTTAGCTGGGGTTTCTTAGTGAACTGGTTGTGCTGTAGTAACTGCAGTTTCAAGTTGAAGCCCCCTGCAGTGCTCAGCCCAGGCCCACAGGCCATGTTCACTGACCATGTGCTGGATAGGTGCTTGCCTGGTGAACACAACACCTTGTTGTGACCCGTGGGCCCTCTTTCAGTATGGAATGTTTGCACCCCTCCTTCAGACGTTGAAGCCCTTAACCCCTCGTGGCTGTAGCCCTTAACCCCTCGTGGAGATGGAGCATGCAGGCAGTGTCCTTAAGGGTGGGTTCTGATCTTAGGGGAGATCAGACTTCCCCCACCCAGTTGCACTTGCTCAGAGGAAAGGCCTCGTGAGGATAAAGCCATCCTCTGCAAGCTGGAGCCCTGCCAGCACCTTGATCTTAGAGAGAAATGGATGCCCACAGGTCAGGCCAGCATCCTGTAATCTTCAGTTCTGGCAGCTCTGGCAGAATAACATGGCATCCTTGACAATGACCCTCCTAGAGCCACTCTGTTGATTAGAAGTATTTCTCTTGTGTAAGAAAAAAAAAAAAGTCTACTTGTAACTCCTACCCACCTTTCTTTTTTTTTGGTATCATGGATTGAACTCAGGGGCACTCAACCACTGAGCCCCATCCCCAGCCCTATTTTGTATTTTATTTTGAGACAGGATCTCACTGAGTTGCTTATTGCCTTGCTACGTTGCTGAGGCTGGCTTGAACTCGCGATCTTCCTGCCTCAACCTCCAGAGTGGCTGGGAGGTGTGTGTCACTGCACCCGGCTTGAAAAGAATTTATAACAGGTGAGTCCACTAGGAGAATGGTGGCCTCTCTCTTCCAAGCACACACTGAACATTAGGTTCTGAGAGTTGGGCTGCTAGGAGATACATTCCTGGGAAAGGGGATAAGTCCCTTTAGCAGTAGCTTTTTTTTGAGAGGGGATATGGGGGATTGAACTCAGAGGCACTCGACCACTGAGCCACATCCCCAGCCCTAAACTTTGTATTTTATTTAAAGACAGGGTCTCACCGAGTTGCTTAGCGCCTTGTTTTTTGCTGAGGCTGGCTTTGAACTTGAGATCATTCTGCCTCAGCCTCCCAAGCTGCAGGGATTACTGGTGTGTGCCACTGTGCCTGGCAATATTATCTTTTTTTTTTTTTTTTTTTTTTTTGAGAAAGAGAGGGGAGAGAGAGGGAGAGAGGGAGAGAGAGGGAGAGAGAGGGGGGAGGGAGAGGGAGGGAATATATATTTAGTTTTCAGTGGACACATCTTTATTTTATTTTTATGTGGTGCTGAGGATTGAACCTAGTGCCCCGCGCCTATCAGGTAAGTGCTATACCGCTTGAGCCACATCCCCAGCCCAACATTAGCTTTTTAAATAAAAAACCGTGGCAGAGCATGGTGGTACACACACTTGTGATCCCAGCAGCTTGGGAAGCTGAGGCAGGAGGATCAAAGCCAGCCTCAGCAACTTAGCGAGGACCTAAGCAACTCAGCAAGACCTGTCTCTAAAAACACAAAAAAGGGCTGAGGATGTGGCTCAATGGCTAAGAACCCCTAGGTTCAATCTCGGGTACCAAAACCAACCAACCAACCAAACTACAACAAGAAAAAAATAAAAAACCCTAAATAACAACAAGAAAAACTCACAAAGCTGTCATTTGTTAGAAAACATCACAGCTGGATGGTCCACAACCAGCAGCAAAAACTGAAGCACAAAGCTGACAGCAGAACTCTCTTCTATCAAAGCAATGAGGAAGTGTACCAGATAGGAAGACCACACCTCCCCCCCCCAAACCAATACTCTCAATGCCTAGGAGATAACTTCCCAAGTCAGAGGGCCTCAGTGGAGTGAGTAGAGCCTCTGATAAGAGCCTCAGGAAGACCTGAGGAAAGGGAGAAGCTGCCATCCACAACAGCGGGCTCACAAAGCAATTCGCAAGGGGAATGCAAAGTGGTGGTTTTTTTTTTTTTTTTTTTTTTTTTTTTCTGTGTGTGTGTGTGTGTGGGGATTGAGCAACATCCCATCCATTTTCACTTTTTATTCTGAGTCAGGGGCTTACTAAGCTGCCCATGCTGGCCTGGCACTTTCGATCCTCCTGCCTCACCCTCCAGAGTAGCTGGAATCATAGGTGCGCACCACAGTACCCTGGTTGAACGCAACCTTTAAACAAGTTTAGCTGAATTTTTTATGAACTCAAGGAACTTAAATGGCCCCTTTCCTCACCAGTCTAGTGATTTCTAGTTGGCTGTCATGGTGCCAGAACTTGGAAATGAAAGCCCAAGTCACATACTGCTCAGACTCAAGCGCTGGCACCTAGGAGGTCCTCAAGTACTTTCTGAGAGCAACTGGATCCTCTGGGACAAGCACACATCAGTCATCTTTGAACTGTGACACCCAGTAACACCTGAGAACTGTGAAATTGCCAGATCAGACAGCCCTCGACTGTACCGTGATAACAGTCAAATGTGGGTCCCTCACTGCATGCTCTCCTACTCAGGCGCATGTTTTCTCCTGATACTTTTCTCAAATGTAACCAGAGAACAGGGGGTTCTGGGGTGTCCTCTTCCTGCCCCACCGGCGACAGCACAGGTACTCAGCACATTCTCCAGGAGAACAAAAACAGTTCTGTTGCCACTTTCTCTATGGCCACAGATGCTTTCAAAGAATGCAATCTTCCCTCTAAAATAAGATGCCAGAATATACTATTTAAGGAAAGAAAGCTATATTTAAAACTTTTATTTTGAATAGCTTGCTATTTTCATCATCTACTCAAATATAGGTTGAATATACTTTATCTGAAATGCTGGGGATCAGAAGAGTTTTGGATTTTTTTGGATTCTGAAATATTTACATAATGAGATATCTTAGGGATAATATCCAAGTATACACAGGAAATTTAGTTTTCATATGCACCTTACATATATATATAGCCTGAAGGTAAACCTAAAAATCCTTTTCACTTAATTACTTTTTGTACTTTAGCTTTTTTTTTTGAAGCCTGACAATAATTTTATACAACATTTTTAGATGCCTGCATTTTGACTGTGACCACTCACATAAAGTTGGATGTGCAATTTTCCACTTGTCATGCTGATGCTCAAAATGTTAGAGATTTTGGAATATTTTAGATTTCAGTTTTCAGACTAGATGCTCCAACTACATGTTCTTAAATAAAATGTGAAAGCACGGAAACAAAAACCTACAGAATCTTTGTACAATACTAATAAAAGACATTTAACTACAACTATTGAAACAATGAATAAGTTTTTTAAAATATCTTTTAAATTTTTACATGAACACAATTTTATTTATGTGGTGCTGTGGATGGAACCCCAGTGCCCCACTCATGGAAGGCAAACACCCTACCACTGAGCCACAACTCCAGCCCAACAATGAATAATTTTTATAAGTATTTTATAACTGAATGCACAAGATCTTACTTCAGATAAGCATGAAAATATGATAGCCACAATTATGTGTATGAATGTAGTTTATTTTATTTTTTTTTGAGTCAGGGTTCTCATTATGTTGTCCAGACCGATCTCAAACTTGTGTACTCAAGTGATCCTCCTGGTAGCTGGGCTGCAGGCTTTTACCACCCACCTGACTTGAGTTTGTGTTTGCTATAGTAGAGACAGAAACCAGGACCATGAGCATGTCATCCCCAGCCCTTTTTATTTTACTTTGGGATAGGGTCTTGCTATGATGTCTGGCCTGGAACTTGTAATTCTCCTGCTGCAGCCTCCCAAGTAGCTGGGATCACAGGCGTGCATCAGTGTGCCCAGCTTTGGCTTGAGTTTACTTAAAATCCCCCCCCCCCTTTTCCATTGGTGCATTATAGTTGTACATACTGATGGGATTTATTGTTACATATATTGTTACATAACAATATAATTTGACTGATATCACTCCCCACTCCCTCCCCACCTTCCACTGCTTGTTCCCTTCCCTTTACTGCTCTCTCCTTGATTTTCATGAGATCCACCCCCATCTTTCTCTTCCTTTTTCCTTGCTAGCTTCTGCCTATGACAGAAAACATATGACCCTGACCTTCTGAGTCTTATTTTGCTTGACATTATGATATCCGGTTTCATCCATTTTCCTGTAAATGCCATAATTTCATTTTTCTTTATGGATGAATAAAATTCCATTGTGTACATACACCACATTTTCTTTATTCATTCATCTGTTGATGGACACCTAGGCTGGTTCCATAGTTTGGCTACTATGAATTGTGCTGCTATAAACATGGGTATGCATGTGAGGCATCCCCCAAAACCTCATGTGTGAAACAATGCAAGAAGGTTCATAAAACAAATGATTGGGTCACAAGGGCCTAAATCCAATCAGTGAAATAATCACCTGATGAGATTAACTGAGTAATACTGAAGGCTGGTGGGGTGTGGCAGGAGGAGGTGGGGCATGGGGGCATGGCTTCCAGGTATATAGTTGTATTTGGCAAGTGCAGTTTCTTTCTCTGCTTCCTGATCATCATGTGAACTACTTCCCTCTGCCACACTTGGCCACCATGATGTTCTGCCTCACTTTCTATGGACTAAGACCTCTGAAACTGTGGGCCCTCAATAAACTTTTCCTTCTCTACAATTGTTCTGGTCAGGGCTTTTAGTCACAGTGGTGAAAAGCTGACAAAACACTGTAATATGATGACTTTAATCCTTTAGGATAAATACCAAGGGGTGGTAGAGCTGGGTTGTATGGTGGTTCCATGCCTAGCCTTTTGAGGAACCGTTAAACTGGTTTCCATAATGGTTCTACTAATTTACAGTCCCAAGAACAGTGTAAAAAGTGGTCCTTTTTCTGCACATCCTCTCCAGCATTTATTGTTATCTGTATTCTTGATGACTGCCATTCTGACTGGTCTGAGATGAAATCTCAGTGTAGTTTTTTTTTTTTTTTTTGGTACAGGGATAGACTCCAAGGGAACTTAACCACTGAGCCACATCTCCAGCCCTCCTTTATATTTTACTTAGAGACGTGGTCTTGCAAAGTTGCTTAGGGTCTTGTTAAGTTGTTGAGGCTGAATTTGAACTTGCAATCTTCCTGCCTTAGCCCCCTGAGCTGCTGGGATTACAGGTGTGTACCACTGTGCCCAGCTTCAGTGTAGTTTTGATATGCATTTACCTAATTGCTAATGATGTTAAACATTTTTTTCACATATTTGTTGGCCATTTACTTTAAAATTTTTGTTTTTCAAGTTTAAGAATAGAAAATCTATACATGATAAGTAATAATTCATAATATTTGTAATCCAGTTTAATTACTGTCATTTAAGAATAACAATGGCTTTGGAAGTTTATCATAACTGTGGGAGAAAGGTTAGTTTTATATAGATTCTAAATAATGCATCCCAACATTTTTTAATGACCAATTTCCAAAAATGTTGGAAGAACTGTATAGTGAATGGCTACCACCTAGATTTTGCCATCAACATTCTAATAATTTGCTTTATCATAAAATAAGTTTTAAAAATAAAATGTGAGGAGGTTTAGAATACTTCAGAACTTTTAGTCACAGAGGTGAAAAAGCTGACAAAAACACTGTAATATGATGACTTTAATCCTTTAGGATAAATACCAAGGGGTGGTAGAGCTGGGTTGTATGGTGGTTCCATGCCTAGCGTTTTGAGAAACTACTGGTTTCCATAGTGGTGGTACTAATTTACAGTCCCAAGAACAGTGTAAAAAGTGGTCCTTCTTCTGCACATCCTCTCCAGCATTTATTGTTATCTGTATTCTTGATGACTGCCATTCTGACTGGTCTGAGATGAAATCTCAGTGTAGGCTTTTTTTTTTGGGGGGGCGGGGGGTACAGGGATTGAATCCAGAGGAACATAGTCTGCTCCCACATGCTATAAGTAAAGTGATTCGGGACATTGAGAACTACAGGGCTTGTCACTTCTCAGCCACATGTGTAGAGCCAACCAACTTCACACTACATCCCCTGACCCCCAAACCCAGAATTCTAGTTGATGCACATAGCTGGATCAATATATTTTAAAAAGAGAGATGAAGTAGTCTGTGATTTTTATTTTATTTTTAATTTTTTTGGTAGTACACAGGGATTGAATCCAGGGCCCTGTGCATGCTAGGCAGCTTTCTACCACTGAGCTACATCCTCACTACACTTTTTACAATTATTGCTGGATCATCTGTGTGGACAGAACTGTTTACTGAGAATATGTTAAAAACGAAGCAGAGACTTACGCTTCTAGCAGGATGGAGTAACTGGGATGGGGTTTATTCTACTCCCTGCAATGACCAAGAAACTGGGCAAAATTACATGGAATAGTTTTGCAGACACTGAATTTCAGGTAATGAAGGTTAGTGATCCCTGAGAAACAGCGAGCCCTACAATCACCTCAGCTACAGTCCTGACAGATCTGCAGGCTGCAGGGCCTGGAGACAGAACCCAGGTGGAGACAGCAGCCAGGGGCTAAGATTCACAAGGTAGGGTTTCACACAGGAGACACTGACCCAGAGGTCTACGGGGTCCCTCGTCAAACAGCAGAAGCCAATCCACAAATGTGTATGAGAAACTACCAGAGTTGGGGGAAAAAAACCACCCAAAGGCTTAGTGAGAACCCAGAACAGCCTGGACCTCCATATCCATGTTTCAAATCCTTGGATTAAACCAACCAAGGTTGAAAAATATTTGGAAAAATGTTTTGTTTGTACGGAACATGCCTCTTTGAGGGGTCCTGAAGCCAGCCCCCACAGAAACCGAGGGATGATTATACCAGCCCAGCACTGGGAATAGTCCCTTCTCCCACCAAGCAGACTGGAGAAACTCATAATTCATGGAACCTTGGATTCATCATCAGAATGCCCTTGTCTCAGTAGCAAGCAATGAGCCCTCAAATCAATATGGCTCAAATCTTACCTAACACAAGAACAAAAAGAAGTACCTTAGTTATACTCACAAACAAGTCTCACGAACATTAACAGAAATACCTAAGTGTGCAGCACTCAACAAGGCAAAATTCACAACGTCAGACATCTCACGACCACACATACCGGAGGATTGAGAGTTCAAAGCCAGCCTCAGCAATGGTGAGGCACTAAGCAACTCAGTGAGACCCTGTCTCTAAATGAAATACAAAATAGGGCTGGGGGTGTGGCTCAGTGCTTGAGTGCTTCTCAATTCAATCCCCGGTTAGCCCCACCCACACACAAAAAGGCCAAAGAAGCAGGAAGATATGCTTTACAATAACCAGAAAAAACCAGTCACTTGAGCTCAATTAGAACTGCCATGGGTATCAGAATTAGCAGTGAGGATATTAATTCTTTTTTTAAAATTTTTTTTAATTTTTTTTTATTGGTTGTTCACAACATTACAAAGCTCTTGACATATCATATTTCAAACATTAGAATCAAGTGGGTTATGAACTCCCATTTTTACCCCAAATACAGATTGCAGAATCACATCGGTTACACATCCACATTTTTACATACTGCCATATTAGTGACTGTTGTATTCTGCTACCTTTCCTATCCTCTACTATCCCCCGAGGATATTAATTCTATGTATTGAAAAAGTTACGTCTAGATGTGGAAGATGTAAGAACAGACACATCAAACTATTCGATATGCGTGAGACATATGAGATGAGAAATGTGGTAGATGGAATTAAAAACAGATGGGACACTACAGAAAAGATCAGTGAACTTGAGGACAGGAAACTATGCAAATAAAACATGGGGGATGAAAAGAATCGCACAATCGGTGTGGCTCAGTGGCAGAGAGTGCCAGCACGCACAGGCTCTGGGTCTACCCCCCAGCACTGTGAAGAGAAAAGAAACAGCACCAGCGAGCTGCGGGATGACTAAGAACCCTCACACATGCATCACTGGGGTCCCTAAAGTGGTTCTGATAAAGGGCAGGGGACAGAATTTTTTTGTATATGTGGTTCTAGTAATTGAACCAGGGCCTCTCTACCACCAAGCTACGCCTCCAGCCCTTTTTATATTATTTTGAGACAAGGTCTCACTAAGTTGCCCAGGCTGGTCTTGAACTTGTGATTCTCTTGCCTCAGCCTCTTGAATCACTGGATTACAGGCATGTGCCACCACACCCAGCAGAAAAATGTTTTTGAAAAGATAATAGCAAGAGGGGGAAAAAGAATAAAGAAAAAAAAGTTAATGGCCAGTTTTTCAAATTTGATGAAAACTACAGATAAACTCTAGACACAAGATAAAGGGAACCATGCCACAGCACATCACCATCAAATGGTCTGAAAAGAGCAATGAATGAGAAAATCTTACAAGTAGCCAAAGGGGGAAATATTTTATACCCAGAGGAACAATGTAATGACCACAGATTTCTCATCACAAACAATGCAAACAAGACAGCCAGATGAGCACTGAAGTCCAAGAAAGACCTTCAGACACATTTAAGTTGAAACAGTCCATATCACCATCAGGAGACCCACACTACAGAAACGTGCAAGGAAGCCCCTTAACCAGGACACCAAGAGCAGATGGGCCTCTGGACCTGGACTTCCACAGTGGAATGGAGATCACTGGAAACTGGAAAATGTCTGCAAAGATGTTACAAATTATAAAATCTCTTTAAAAGACAACCACTTAGAACAAAACTAATAATGGATCATGGGGTTTGTAACATGAAGTAAAATGTGTGGCAACAGCAGCAGAAAGACTGGGAGGGAAGAAACAGGACCACTGTTGAGGTTTTCTTACACTCTACATGGCATTGTAACCTAAGGCAGACTGTGATATTATTAAAGATGGATTCTAGAAAAGCTAAATAAACACTTAAGACCAAGAATATAAGCAAAAATAAATGTTGGCGAGGATGTGGGGAAAAAAGTACACCCATACATTGCTGATGAAACTGCAAATTGGTGGAACCACTATGGAAATCAGTATGGAGATTCCTCAGAACACTTGGAATGGAACCCTCATTTGACCCAGTTATCCCACTCCTAGGTTTAGACTTAATGGACTTAAAATTGGCACACTATAGTATTGCAGCCACATTGAGATTTACAGCAGCTCAACTTACAATAGCTAAACTGTGAAACCAACCTAGGTGCCCTTCACTAAATGAATGGATAAAGAAAATGAAGTACATTTAAACAATGGACTATTACTCATCCTTAAAGAACAATGAAATGATGGCATTTGCTGGTAAATGCATGGAGCTGGAGAATATTGTGCTAAGTGAAATAAGCCAATCCCCCCAAACCAAAGGCCAAATGTTTTCTCTGACATGCAGATGCTAATTCACAAAAAGGCAGGGGGACAGGGAAGAACAGAGTTACTTTGGATTAGGCAGAGCAGAGTGAAGGGAGGGGAGGGTTGGAGGATAGGAAGGATAGAAGAATGAAACTGACATTATTACCCTATGTGCATATATGACTGGTGTGATTCTACACCAGGTACAACCAGAAGGATGAGAAGTTACACTCCATCTATGTAGGATGTGTCAAAGTGCATTCTACTGTCACGGATAACTAATCAGAATAACAAAATCAAATGACAGAGTTGAAGTTAAAAAGCTGACAGAGGAGGGGCTGGGGTTGTGGCTCAGTGGCAGAATGCTTGCCTAGTTTAGGCGAGGCCCTGGGTTTGATCCTCAGCACCACATTAAAAAAATAAATTAATTAATTAACAATATTGTATCCAACTACAACTAAAAAATAAATATTAAAAAAAAGCTGAGAGGAGATAGAATACAGTCATAAGCAGCACAGAACTGACTCAAAAGAAAGCAGAAAAAAAGGAAAGTGGAATGGAGGAGAGATGGGACAAACAGGAAAAAACAGCACAGTGGTACTTTTTTTTTTTTTTTAATATTGTCTGAGGATTAAACCTAGGGTCTTATGCATGCTTACCACATGCTTTGCCTCTGAGCTACATCTGAGCCCAGATGGTAAATTTAAGCCCAGTATATCAATAATCACATTAAAAGTAAGTTATCTGAACACTCCAATCAAAAGGCAGAGATTATCTGATTGAATAAAAAAGCTAAAACCAACTATATACCATCTACAACAAGCCACTCTGAGCACAAAGATACAAACTGACCAAAAGGAAAAGCAGGGTGGAGGGTCTGTATGAGTAGCTCCCAGGGCACATGATACAACAGGGGTGGTGGTAAGGGAGCAACCTACAAGAAAACACACACTACAAGGCATGCACCAAACCACAGGAAGCAAGACTCGACAGGACTGCAGGACAGAAAAGGACAAGACTTACAAATAGAAAACAAAGAAACAGAGGCTGGGCTGTAGCTCAGTTGGTAGAGCACTTGTCTAGCAGGCACCAGGCCATGGGTTTGGTTCCCAGGGCCACCAACCAACCAACCAACAAAGAACATCCTTATTTACAACAGCACCAAAAAATGAAATGCTGATTGAGGAGCCTAAGAAACAGGAAAAGAATTTGTAAGCTGAGAGACACAAAATGAAGAAGACCAAAATGGGAGACACTTCTGCTCTTGCTTTCAAGGCTCATACTGTTAAGATGCCAATTCCCTCCATATCCACACAAAGACATTCCACCTAAACCCTGAAAGGGCATCTGGTAGATGAAGACTTTTAATGTTTTCTCCCCCTGCCCAGACAGGGACTCGCCAAGTTGCTGAGGCTACCACTGAATTTGCAATCCTCCTGCCTCTGCCTCCAGAGTAGCTGGGGTTACAGGCATGCACCATCATTCTTGGCTGACAAACTGATTTTAAAACACAAATGGAAAATAACTAGAATAACCAAAATACTTGAGGAAAAAAACAAAGAGGATTAACACAACCTGATCTCAAGATTTACCACAAAGTGACAATACTGAAGAGAGCAGGTACTGGTGAACAGGGAGATCCACAGACAAAAAGAACAGAAGGTAGTGGAGTGCAGAAAGTCTCACTGATAGGGTCGGTTGATTTTGAGAAAGACAGAAAGGCTATTCAATGGAGATGGGTCAGTCTTTTCTTTTCAACTTTTTAAAAATACCTTTATTTACTTATTTTTATGTGGTGCTTGAGATTGAACCCAGTGCCTCATATGTGCTACGCAAGTGCCCTCCCACTGAGCTACAACTCCAGCCCCTTGGTCAGTCTTTTCAACAAATGCTGTTCAACAAACAGAACACTTTAACATCCAAAGGTGGACCTTAGTCAAAATGGATCATAAGCCTACATGTAAAATGTAAAACTATGATGAAAACATAGGAGAAAGCCCTTCTGAGCTTAGGTTAGGACAGGTTCCTTAATATAACACCAAAAGCACCTCTGGTAAAATTGTAAAGTGAATTTCATCTCAATTAAAAACCTTTGCTCTGGGGGCTGGGGTTGTGGCTCAGTGGTAGAGCACATGCCTTGCACGTGCGAGACCCTGGGTTCCATCCTCAGTAACACATAAAAAATAAATAAGTGAAATAAAGGTATTAAAAAAAAAGATCCTTTAAAAAGTAAAAAAGAAAGCTACAGAGTGAGAAAAAATAATTGCAAATCATATATCTGCAAAGGATCTATATGCAGAGTATATAAAGAAATCTCGGGACTGGGGTTGTGGCTCAGTGGTAGAGTGCTTGCCTGGCATGTGTGAGGCCCTGGGTTCGATCCTCAGCACCACATAAAAATAAATAAATAAAGGTATTGTGTCCAACTACAACTAAAAAATAAATATTAAAAAAAAAGAAAAAATCTCAAAACTCAACAAAAGGAAAATAACCTAACTAAAAAAGGGCAAATAGTGTGAGGAGATTCACCAAGCAAGACAACACAGGGCAAGCATGCTCAGCATGACTAGTCATTAGGGCAGCGCAGACACAGCAGGATGTGAGCAGGCTCAGCTCATGCACTGCTGGGACAGGGGCCAAATGGCGGTTTCTGAGGAAGTCAGACGTGACACTACTCTGATGATCCCATTGCTGGGTGTTTACCCAGGTTGAATGGAAACCCATGTCCAGAATGTGTACATGAATATTCACAGCAGCTTTACTGTCCCTAACTGGAAATGACCCAGATGTCCCTCAACTGGGGAATGAATAAACAAACCAGCGACCTCTATCTAATGATAATTAAAATGAATCAACTCCTGGTATGTGCAATAACATGCATGAATCTTGAGCCCGTCATGCTAAGCAAGAGAAAATAGACCCAAAGGCACGAATCTACTACGACATTCTGGGAAATGACAACTTGATAGCTAAGGAGGACAGATTAGTGATGTCAGGGGTAAGGTTCTGACTACAAAGCAGCAGCATAATAGATCTCTATTGTGTGGTGGTTATGGGACTCTAAATATTTATCAAACCTCCACAAACTAGTGACTTTTGCTGTATATAAATATAAATAAAAAATTAAAAGGAGTTGTAGAAAAAAGATTCACTAGGCCAGAAGTCCCTTTGCAAAGCTTCCTGATTCACCATGTCCTTAATGTCTGAGTGATCGCTGTGTCCCAAGACTAAAGAAATACTTAAGAACTCTGCAGCTAAAGCCAGGCTGTACTGAGACATAACTGACATACAACTAACTGCACATATTCAAGGTGCTGGGCTAGATGCTTTTAGCACATGTGTGCACCTGTGAAACCCTTTTAAAATCAGATAATGAACTCGCTCCCTAAGCCTCAAACTTCCTAACAGACTTTTGAGAAAACAACATTTGTTCCATATGTTATAAAATAAGCATGCATTCCTTTTGTAATTAAAAACTATCAAAATAAAGAAAAATCTCAAAACAGTAAGAGCACATCTCTAAAAATGGATCACTGCTATTTAAAGTAAAAAAAATTATTCTCTGAATTTCAGAAAGTATATTTTTTAAATGTACCTTTGGCTCAGCATTGACGTCTGCTCTTCTTTAACCCATGCTATTTTAACTTTGGCAAAACAAAAAATGACCAAGCAAAATGAGGAAGCTGGTCTAAACCCTCTCCTGAAGCAAGATGCACACCACTGGAAACTTCCCTGAACTGCACACCCCTCAGCATTAGATGCTCTTTTCTCACCCATTTCCCAACTAGCATCAGCTTTATGGCAGAAAGGGGGGCTGTCCAGAACCCATTGCAAGTATCAGGTGTGAGAAAGAGGGTGAAGATATCCAACGTGGATTCTAAAGTGAAGCACAAGCCAACCCTCCTGGGGCCCGGAATGAGCCTCCCCAAGGACCCGGCCAACACACCCTTGGAACAGCAATGGCACCCGTCAGCTTCCAAGTCAGCCTCTACTCATTCACAGAGTGGAAAGACTAGAATGGAACAAGCTCATGCTCCCGGGACCTAACATGAATGCTAGCAGCACTTCCACTACACTTCATAAAAACTACCTGATTTTAATTCTTGGGTTTTGTTCAAAGAATGAAAAACATACGTTTACTGATTTTGTTTCTTTTTGGAAATGAGGTCCCTCTGTTTGCCTAGTTCTTTCTACTATGTTGCTCTGTTTCATTTTGAACTTGGGATCCTCCTGCCCCAGCCTCCTGAGTAGCTGCAATTACAGGAGTGCACCACCATGCCAGGCCCCTTTGTTGATTTTTGATCATGTACTGTGGTACATGATCATTGTTAAAAATTTTAAAATATACAGTATGGTTGGAAAACTTACATGATCACACTATCGAAAAGCAGCTACAGTTTGTGTTCCTCTAAATTCATTTTTATAACCCACTTATAAAGTGCCATCAATAAATCAATCTCTGGCGTGCATGATGCTGCTGTGCTGTGTGTAGCATTTCAAGACTTGCTTTCTCTCCCCAAATTTAATTTTACTTCTATGCATTCATTTCTATGCTACAAACATGAAATCACACTTCAGATCATGTGCTTTTAATCCTTCAATCACTATTTAAACTAACTTAACTATCTCTCTATGAGGCAGTTGCACAGCCTAACCAAAAAAAAAAAAAAAAAAAAAAAGTAATATCAAGGAATAAGACCTACACCACTCTGAGGAGGAGGATGCATTTTGCCACCCACTGGTGAAAGTTCTGAAAAGTCTTGGAAGTCAGCTGCTTTCTGGGCCATTTCTGAGGCCACTGAAAGGAAAGGATGCTTGAGTGGCAACTTTATCTTGGGGGCCATCCAGTTTTCCACACTGTTGCCTTTCCTCCTATGAGGCAGATGGTTGCCAAAACCTCTTTTTACTCCAGCCATTCAAGCCTGCCTGCCCAATGCAACATCATCAGTGGCTACAGAGATGGACACACCTGCTCTGGGGACGTCTTTCTCCCCAGGTCTACCATGTGATTTGGTGGGTAACAATCAGAACCCACCTCCCCAGCTACAGTAATGGTTTAAAGATGGGCAGGAGGTACATAGGCATACCAGTCCTTCCTGGAAGCCACGCCAAAGAGAACACAGCACACAGAGCAGGAGGCCTGGGGTACACTGTGGACCAAGTGGGAGCTATCCCTGTGTCTGAGAGTCCCCTTTGAGCATGCACAGTGGTGAAGGGGTGTGCCATGATTCAAACCTGCCCTCTCTCACACCAGGGCCCACACACTTGGGTCATTGTTCCTTCTCCCTAAATAACTCAAACCAAATCTGCCACTAATCTCATTTCTACCTTAACATCTGTTTGCCTGGTTTAATCCACCCCGTCCACTGAAATGTTCTCTCAGCCCCAACCCAGTTCCTTTGCATCTCTTCATACCCCAATGTGTACTTCACTGTGCTGCCAGATCATTTGGGGCAGCCCAAGGCTCCAGGCACAGCAGACTTCGGCCTCACTAAATGCTCCATCCCCAAATCTCTCTCTTCCAATGGTCTTGGGCTTGGGCGGGTTGCCCTGAGAGGCACCCTCTCCTCTGCTCCACTCCAGGCTCCTTCATAGCACTCAGCCCTTGTGCCTATCTGCTTTCTGGTTTTATCCCTTAAACAAGAAAGGGCAGACTCTGCAAAAGCCAAGACTGTTACTGAATACCTGCGTTGGAATCCAGCATTGTGCGGTACATACGTTTCCGAGTGAGCGGCGGTGTTCCATCTAGCAATCCTGCACAGTCAACTGAATGGGTAATTCCAGGGAGGCCCATCTGATGTGAAGTGCCTCTAATCGTCCAACTCATACAAACATTGATCACCATTTCCCTTTCTGAACTTCAGTTATACTCACCTGTGCCTACTAAGACTGGTCTCAGTGTGCAAGTCAATTCAGAAACTCTACCAAATAAACATGCTGAATTCAGTGGAAAAAAATGCAAGTGTATATTACTTAGAAACTTTACAATCCAAAGATGGGTGTTTTTATTAAATTTCTGGCATGGCTAAGATCAACCTGGAAGATGAGTGAAGACACAGACAGGTGCAGCCCACCCAGAAGGTCTGATTCTGCAGGGCTAGGGTAGGGCCTAGGAATCTATAGACTTCAGACAAGCTTTCAGGTGGTGCTGAGGCTGCAGCCTTTGAAAAGTACTGTTTCAGAAGAGCTGCTCTTAAATTTTTTGGTCTCAGGACCCTTTTAAACTCCTAAAAATTATTGGGGACCACAAAGAATTTTTGTTTATGAGATATCTATTGATATTTACTATATTAGAAATTAAACCAGAGAAATTTAACAATAATGACTATTATCTTTTTTTTCCTTTTTTCTTTTTGGGGGTACTAGGCTTCAACTTAGGGGCACTTGATCACAGATCCATATCCCCAGCCCTATTTTGTATTTTATTTAGAGACAGGGTCTCACTGAGTTGCTTAGCACCTCATTTTTGCTGAGGCTGGCTTTGAACTTGCAATCCTCCTGCCTCAGCCTCCTGAGCCACTGGGATAACAGATGCGTGCCACTGCGCCGGCTTTATTATGTCTTAATATACAGAATATACATTTATGAGAAATAAACTATTTTTCCCAAAACATAAATGACCCTAGTGAGGAGAGTGGCGTGTTCTCCATTCCTGCCGATCTTGTCAGCGTGAGATCAGGACCATCACTCGAGCTCCTCTGCTCAGAGGGCTGTTCTGACTGAAATTTAGGCAGGACACCTGGGAAGGGAGGAGCAGGTGGTAGCACTTCCAGATGACTGTGGGCTTCTGAAACTACATAAGGGGAGTGTGGCGGTTTGTTACAGGGGTGCTGCTACATGGATGGCGAATCTCAAGAGGGGGCCTCTTCTCTCCTACATGCAAGCCCAGTGGTGGACGTTGCCCTCTCCATGGCTCTCTTGCCCATGAATGATTGTATAATGTCATTTATTGGTCATCTGGAAAATACTGGTTCACTGAGTTACAAAGACTTTCTAAGTGGTGACTCATTTCGTGGTATCTATTAAAAAAATCCCATTCATTTGCATCACCAGGGAGCCCGAAGTTCCCTTAAAAGCTCAAATTTTATCATTGACAACACAGTTATTGTCCTTCAAGTGACATTCTCATTTAGTTTATGTTTTGAGAAAATGCTTGTTAAATATTTAAGTCTGAATAACTCATTTGTCTATTAGTCATTTTCCAGGCAAAAATGGTGTTCCCTGAACATGTGGCAGTTCCACTCAGGACACCACCGCACAGGTGCCTCCCTACCCTCCCAACTCCACTAAGCTTTGTAGCCCCAGTACTTACGCAAACCCCACAGCTCAGCAGACGGGGACTAAAATGCTAGGATGTAATATATTTAATATCGTCCTGCTTTAGCCAGGCCATCAAGTGAAACTGAGTATGTGGCTGTTAATATGCTAGGTCACCTTAGTGCCACTGCCTGGCTTCTTGCTAAGGTGCCAGAAGCTGTACCTACTATCACTTCTGGACCATCGGTGCAAATGTCAATACAGTGAAAAAGTGAAACAAGTCTTAGCATTATTATGGAAATAATTTTGACTCCACAGACCCTCTGCAAGGGTCCACAGGCCAGGAACCTCTGATCCACTGATTCAGAACAGAGAGGTTCCAGAGCTCTGAATCTGGGATCTACTGCAGGCTGTAAGGAATCAAAATGCTCTGAAATCATAGGTAAAAACTGGCACATAGATCCATTTTTCAGATTTTGAAAGGGCCAACCCTAGAATTTAACTCCTTAAACATTATTATTAAAGCAGTTTTACTTTCATTGCTTTGAATTTCTTAAATATACTGTTACTTGTTTTTTTGACCAACATTTTGACTATCAGAAAAATGTCCAGCTTAAGAAGCAAACTAACTAGAAAATTTAATTAAAACAAAAACAAAAACAATAACAGATGGATGGTTTTTGTTTGTCACACAAAAGCCTGCACAGAAATGTCCAGAGCATCATCGTGCACAGCAGTCAACCCCGAGGTGACCCAACCGATGAGTGATAAGTAAGATATAATGGTGTTGAATAAGGGAATATTATAGGGTAGTAAAATTATTTCGTTAAAAAAAAAAGAGAAATAAGCTCCTGCCACAATGGTAGCACATGGATGAGCCAAACCCCGGCTAAGAGAAAGGAACCTGTCATAAAAGATCCTGTACTGGGTAATTTCAGGCATGTGAAATGTCCTGAGTAGGCAACCCATAGAGACAGAAAGCAGACCATGGTGCTCAGGGCAGGGGCTGGGGGAAAAGGAGTGACAGCAGTGAGGACAAGAATTCCTGTAGGTGGTAGAAATGTCCTAACATTAGATGTGATGATGGCTGTATAGTCTTATATTCAAACCAAAAGCCACTGAAGTACATATTTTAAGGTGAATTAAGGTATGTGAATAATATGTTAACAAATGTGTTAAAAAAGCAACATAGCAGTCTAGTCTAGCAGACAATATATTTAAAAGGGGCATCGACAGGAGTACAGCATATACAGAGCTTCCAATTCTTCAGTCAGTGGAAATTAACGTCTCTAAAAACACTATGACCAAAATATACACAAGCATCACAGAGACACAGACCAGCCGGCTGACTGCTGCCTAGGTGACTAGCACAGCAGGCAGAGCCGCGGGCTGCAGGGCTCCTCAGCAGAAAGGACCCTGCCAGAGTCCAGCTTCCCCTGGCCAGGAGGACTCTGCCTGCGGGTGGAGGCCCTGGGGAGGGAGGGGGCCGGACTTCTGTGGTTACACAGTACAGTCCCACCCCCACCATGTTCTCTTCCATTCCACATCTCATCAGCGCTGTCTGCAATGAGAAAGAGCAGCATCAGGTCAGAGAGCCCAGCGTGTCCCTGCTCCCATTCCATCCCCAAACTGAGGACTAGGGCCAGGGAAGAGGCTGTGTTCTCTTCTGAACTTATCTCCCTGAATCAGAGCAGAAAGGAGAATGAAGTGTCCCCTGCCCCTCAGTGATTCCAGAAGATAACCGCACGGCACAGTTCTTCAGGGGACAGTGCAACAGGCCTGGAGGTATTTTCTCTCTGGACCTTCTTCCCGCCCATGTGGGCAGAGGGCAGAGGCACACCTCTAGCACTGCGGCCCACCCGCCTGGCCTGGGTGACTCTCCTTGCAAAGTACCATCATCTAATACAGTACAGCACTGCTGGCTTATTTTATGCTTGACTCCACTGAAAAATGAAAGCTTCGGGAGAGCAGAAACCTGTGCCCAACTCTATTTCATCACCCATAGAGCAATGAAATCCACTCCTCCAGGGGAGCTCAGGACAGGTCTGCAGAGGCGCTTCCGAGAGCCAGCTGCAGCACCCAAGAGCTAGCTGATGCTCAGGGCAGGGCAAATGAAGACACAGGAGGAACTCTACCTGGGAACAATCACAGTGGGGAGCAGAGGAATGGCAGTCAGGAGCATGCTTGGTTCAAGTACAGGCAGTGAACCCAACCAGGAAGACCAGAGTCCCTTCAGTCTTTGCAGACTCTTCCTTCCTGGCACATCAGGGACTCCTGGTTACAGAAATCCTTAAAAATGGATCAGTCTTTCATACAGGTGGTTTATGTATCTATAAACTTAATATGTACCAAGAAATTAATTTAAAAAGGAAATAACTTGACAACTAACAATAAGCACTTCAAATGGGGAAATAGCATATTCAACGTATGAGGCAGGGACAAATGACTTTTCAATAATTCTATGAGAAAATGAAGCCTGTATTATAAAAGAAGTCCCATAAGTATTAAAAACGTGACATGGGGTTGGGGATGGCTCAGGGGAGAGGCCTGCTTAGTTCATGTGAGGCCTGGGTTTTTGTCCTCAGAACCTCAAAAAACAAAAAAGGAAGGTGAAGTGAAGAACAGAATCATGTTAAGTTGTAGGAGAAAATATTAGAGTTTTTTTCTGTACAATTCTGGGGCTGGGGTAGCCTTCCAAAGAAAGTGAGAGTTGAAAAAGACACACCATTTCCTTGGTCCACACAAGGGACATTTTAGCATTTACTTTCTGCTCAGCACACACCTGTCACTCGTCTCCAAGCAGGAGTCAGGCAGAGGGCCACACAGCCCTGTAGCCTTGAGGCTGGCCATGCACAGCTGTGCCGGTCAGAAAAAATAACTGAAAATAATCAAGCTGATCACATCTTTTGACAAAAGACTCAATTACAAAAAGGAACATTCTTTTCATCTTCTTTTTCCAAAACAAAAGTACTAAAGCGAGAAATAAAAGTATTTTAGGTCAACAAGTCTAGTCCACTCTGAAATACATAGCTTTGGTGGGAAAAATCAGTAACTTAAGAGAGAGAGTTCAATGAAAACTAGGATTTAAAATTCCCTGTTAAGCAATGATAACTTACCAATAACTGGGGGGACTAATTTCAAAGGCAGATAAAATAATAACAATGAAAAAAAAATGCAACAGAAAACTGGAGTTTCAGCCGCAAACAACCATCCTGTGAAATGCTCAGGGCTGAGGTAACAATGGGTGGAATAAGAGCCGCCACTGACCTGCAGATAGGCAGGGAGGAGGTCTGCAGAAGAGACCTGACTGCAGGACAAGACTCTCTCAGTCACTTGGGATACCATCCTGATCTCAGGACCAACAGACGAAGGCCTTCCCAGCCAACAGGCTTGGACACAGCATGCTGACATCTGCTTGGTTCCCATCAACACTTTAACTCTGTCGCAGCATTAGAACACGGAGGGACAGTGTGCTTACTTCTAAACAACATAAGGGCTCTAGTATATTAGTGTTATATATATATATATTTATTTATTCGGTACCAGGGATTGAATCTAGGCGCTTTACTACTGAATCACATCCCTAGCCCTTTTCAATACTTTAGAGACGGGGTCTTGCTGAGTTGCTCGGGGCCTTGCTAAGTTGCAGAGGCTAGTTTTGAATTTGTTATCCTCATGTCTCAGCTTCCTGAGTCACTGGGATTACAGGCATCCACCACAGCTCCCAGCACATATGTTTTTAAAAAACAAAAAATTTAAAGAGGATAAAATAATAAATATGAATAAAAGTTCTAGTATTTTTACCCGACAGGGTAATTGTGAAGACTGAACAAGTTAATAATGCAAAACACCTGCTAGAAGGCAGCTGGTCCTCTCACTGCTATCATCACAACAATCCAGCGTGCAGCACAAAGAACACTTTCATCCTTCCTGGGACAAGCACAAATCTTGGAAAAGGAGGAGGCTTTTTCTGGGTAGTGCTGTGTTGGGCTCAGATATCTCAGCCTGTCCTGAGAACATCAGGGTCCTTCTGCAGCTCAGGGCTGGGACGCACTGGTCAGGCTGCAGTTACTTACCATATGGACTACTTCAGGGTAAATGGGCTCTGTGATCACATTCCGATTGTGGGTGATGTATTCTACCATTTCACTTAGAGCAGCTCGTTTTACTTCCTTCCACTTGAGGTCACTCAGTGGGTCGGAAACAAAGTCGAAGAGGACACAACACTGACGTAACTTCTGGGTAAAAAGCTTCTCTTGATCCGCAGGAGGAACATCTGAAAGGAAGAAGGCAAAAAGCACATTGATCTCGAGTGCCTAACCCAAAGGTACTATGACATGCCTAAGTGCTTGTTTCTTCTTATTTTGTATTAATAGAGGTTCAAGAAGAAGGAGAGAGGGTGGGGTGAATAGAGGTTAAACATTCCTTAAACAACCAGCTAGTCACTGCTCAGATCACAGGTTTTGTATGTTAAAGTAGGATTTTTCTTTCTCTTCGGTACTGGGGATTGAATCCATGAGTGATCTACCACTAACCCGCATCCTGGCACCTTTTACAATCTTAAATTTTGAGACAGGGTCTCCCTAAGTTGTGGAGGCTGGCCTCAAACTTTAGACCCTCTTGCCTCAGCTTCCAGACTTGCTGGAATTATAAGCATTCATTACCATGCCCAGCTATTTTTTTCACATTTTTAAAAATTAAGAAAAAAAGTTTTTTTTTGATACTAAGGATTGAAACCAGGAGTTTTTAACCATTAAGCCACATCCTTTTGAGACAGGATCTCACTACGTTGCTTAGAGCCTTGCTAAATGGCTGAGGCTGGCCTTGAACTTGAATCCTCCTGTCTCAGTCTCCCAGTTGCTGGAATTTCAGATATGCGCCACTGTGCCTAGCTGTTTTTCACTTTTTAAAACTGTGTCGAAAGTAAGGTTCAAAATAAATTCCCTCTAAATGCATTTATTCAACAAATACTTTCTAAGTGCCAGTGATCACACGCCTGGCACTGCACTGGACTAGGAGTGAAGAACAAGACATAAAGGGTGAGCCTGTCTGGGCTGGGGATGTGGCTCAAGCAGTAGCGCGCTCGCCTGGCATGCGTGCGGCCCGGGTTCGATCCTCAGCACCACATACAAACAAAGATGTTGTGTCCGCCGAAAACTAAAAAATAAATATTAAAAAAATTCTCTCTCTCAAAAAAAAAAAAAAAAAAAAAAGGGTGAGCCTGTCAGGGGTGTGGATCTTTAATCCATGTGACGACTGCAGAAAGCAGGTGTAGGTGAGCAGAGGACCAGAGGCAGGGGTGCTTGCACATGTGTGTCTGCTGGCTCTGAACTTCCACAGGCAGGTCAAAGGTGGCTGTCCACTCTGGCTAACTGACAAACACTTGCATCAATCTGAAGACTGTCAAACTACTAGTAAGACAACCAATAACAGCAAGCACCTTAGTGCTCCTGAGCACATTTCATTCCTCATGCTAGAGTTGGCCCGTCACACCCGTCACACGTGGTGACGGGGGTGTTAGTGACAGCAATATAGGAGTAGCAACGAGAACAATAACAATTATTTAGTGAGTGCTTACCTGAGCCAGAGCTTGTGCTAAAACTTTTATATATAAATACACACTTTTTGTCACGTAACCTTTACAGTAAGACAATAAAGCATCCAAGGGCAAAAGAAGCATTTGAAGTGCAAGGCAAGTCACTAGATTTTAGTGCAATAAATGTACAGACATGATTTCAGGTCCCACACTGCAGATTTCCTTTAAGAAACTGCCCATTTATTAAGTTTTAGTATAATATCAAAGAAAATGCCATATTTTCTTAAAAGACCATTAAAACACTTCTGTTCTTCCCAACCACGTCTTCCTACACTCCACCAAAGTGACATATAGTCAAGAATGGATGCAGGGGCAGGCAGCAAAATCCAGTCATTCCCAGCAAGCCAGACAGAGCAGACACTTGAAAAATAGAAAACAATGTCACTCTTCTCACTCAAGCTGTTTTGTTTTGGAAAATATGTCCATCTTCATAAAAATATTAACTTGTTAACACGTGGTAGGCTTATTCTTTTAAATGAATCATATTATTAAATATATATGTTAAAATTTTCTCTGGTTTGTTGAAAAGTAAGGTCAATATTGATATCTAACATCACATGAACAGGCTGGGGCTATAGCTCAGTTGGTAGAGTGCTTGCCTCACATGCACAAGGCCATAGGTTCAATCCCCAGCACCTCCCAAAAAAAAAAAAAGAAAATAACATCACATGAACAGAAGCTTTGGGATCCTGAGATCTACCGCCCTACCACAGCAGGTTGAATGACCCCCTCCCCCCCAAGTTTTCCTCAGCAAATGTGCTTGTTCTCAGGCCATGGTTCCTTCCGCTTCTCTTGCCGTTTCCTGTCCTACTGATGGCCAGTTTCTGTTTAGGTGTATTCTATAGGCCTTTCCTTACTTCCTAGTTACAAAGGAGACACCCTCATTGAGCATCTGCCTCCTGCAGCTCTAAACAGCAACCTTGCTGGTGGCGTCCTTGACTGCAAGCTCCATGAGCGCCATGGAACCTACTGCTTTTGGTCCTCGGAATCCCTTACTGCCCAGCATGAGCCTGGCTGACAGGCACACAGACACTGTGACCTGGACAGCCCACAAGCCCAATCCTCCTGTCACAGCCTCCTTATTTGCTATACTGCATTCAGAGATGAGCAGCACACAAGCAGGCATAGGGTGGCAGTGCACTGGCTTTTTAGAAATCCCAAGATCCAACACTGGACCCTAAATACTCCAGGTATTCCAGTGACTGTTCGACCATCTTTAGTGCACAGGGCCTTTGTGAGAACAGAGTTTCTGAACTGCCTCCCTGCTGGGAGGTCCTCTCTATTCCACGCCTGTGCTCAATTCCAGTTTGCCAGGATCCCTCAGTGAGCTCCCACTTGTTGGTACAGCCTGTCTACCTGGAACCTGTCTCTGGCATTCTCATCTTCTCCGTACTGTGCAGAGAACCTAGAAGACCACGGTCACCCCAAGGACCACCAGCACCCTCATTCAGGATCTGCCTTTGAGGAGTTTTCCTTGCTGAGTCCTTGGCAAGGATGGTATCGAGATGGTACCCTCAGACCCATCTGAGACAGGGACATGCTGAGTGATGAAGAGCTTGTCCAGTGCTGCTCAGTGACAGGGCAAGGGTACACATAAGATATGCCTTGTATTTGGGAATGGAAACCCAAAGGATGCTGTGATCACTAGGGTGAGATCAGTAAGTTTCAGAGACCTCAGAATGCCTGGAAACCATCAACTGCTTTTAAATGATAAAAGTGAAAATGATATTCAGAAAGCTACTGTGATTAAGAAAGAAGAATAAGCTATTTCTTTCTATAATATTTCTATTAAGATGATTTTAAAAAGCAAGTAGGTCTCAACTCTCTAGAAATTATCTTAATTCTCCCAGGATCCCAGCAGTTGAGATGTTATTGTAATATTTTTATTTATGGTCTACAAATAGATTTGTCATTACAATCTCATGAACTGTTCAACTTCCATTTGGCCATTTAAAAAATATTAATGTTAAAAAATCTATAACAATCTAATTGAGCATGGAAATGAAAAAAAAAAAACTGCATCCTTAGGTCATATCAAATATTTTCACATTTCAAAAAAATGCAAGTTAGCCCTCTTTGCTTCTGGACTGCCATGTTCTGAGCCGCTTTCCTCTTCCATACACCATGAAGTTCTGCTCACCTTGGACCCAGAGCCACAGAGTCCGCTGTCTACCGAGACCTCTGAACACTTTGAAGAGTCCAAGAGCATATGCAAAGTCCGTAGTCAAGGAAGATTCGAGACCAACAACAAAGTCTCATTATGGGCCAGGGTTTCGCCACATTCTTCAATTTTGGAGGTAAGAGTTCGCTGATTTTATATTGTCTTATGATGCATGAGCTAGTTGGCACTTCCAAAGTCCCTGAACAGATCAAGATTAAACTCACTGAACTATCACAAGAACCACCACCTGTTCCAAAATACTGAGATATTGTAAAGCAGGTAAAAAGACAATTTGCAAAGAACTAACAGAATTTTAGGAGAAGAAAGCAAAACAAATAAAACTCCTAAAAATCAAAGAATAGACAAGGAGCTTGACAGATTCAGGAAAAAAAAGGGCGGTGAGGCTACCAAGAAACCTTTAAGAGGCAAATTTTGAGAAGTTCCTACCTAAACTGAGTGCTGATGCTAAAACTGAGAAAGTCTTTGTGACAAATTATCAGAAGATGATGACTTACGAAAAACAGAAGTCAACCCTTTTCAGGAATAACGCACACAATTCAATTTTATTTGTTAACTATAGCAGTGTATTTAATTCAACTCCAACCCATGTATTGAGTGTGTGTTGAGAGCCACAGCCAAAGGGGCCACAGCAAACTTCCAGCTGCCAGCAAACTTCAGACTGTCAGCTGATGATTGGCTCACAGAGGCCCCAGCAACATCTAGCTGATTGGCTCCTCTGCGGTGATGTTCATTGGGCTGTTTCCCTGCCCTTCAGACTGCAAAGCTGATGATTGGCTCACAGCGGCCCCAGCAACATCTAGCTGATTGGCTCCTCTGCGGTGATGTTCATTGGGCTGTTTCCCTGCCCTTCAGACAGCCAGCTGATGATTGGCTCACAGCGGCCCCAGCAACATCTAGCTGATTGGCTCCTCCACGGAGCTGCTCATTGGGGGACTTCTTTGGCTCCGCCCACACGACCCAGCCAATCAGCCTCAAGAGCAGGAGGATTGTGGGAGGTGGTGAGGTACGTGTGGGTGAGAGGCTTGTGGGAAGCCGGTGGTGGCAGTTGGGCTCTGAGGGTTTTTTCCTGAGGAGCTGTTTTATTTGGTGTTTGTAGTTCTAAAAATAAAGTTCGTTTCTTTTGACAAGTGGCTCCTGAATTATGCCCAGCCAGACTGCAGCATTTGGTGGCTCGCACGGGGAGCGACTGAGGGTAAGTAAACTGCTCGCCCCTGAGTGCAGGGCGAGAGGATGGGTAGCCATTCTAAGTTTCCTGTTTTGTTTTGCTTCATTTTTGTTTTAAGTTGCCTGTCCCTGGAGATGAGTGAGACGGAAGAAAAACCGCTCACATCTGAGGAAAAACTATTTGCGTCTGAGGAACAGATAGGGAGAAAGGACGGATGCACATGTCAGGAGGATAGAAAGGCTATAATGAATTTTTATTGTTCCCTTTTTATTTCATTCTGTCTCGGTTTTGTTTGGTGTTATCTTGTTGGGTTGTATTATAGTAGAAATACGGGAACAGAAATTAGTAAAAAACAAACAGAAAGACTGTTAAGCAAATTGTTAGAGGAAGGAGGCTTCCCAGTAAAATCAAGAGCAGTCAGGGCATACGTTGATACAATACAACAATGTAGCCCATGGCTTTTTTTTTTATTTTTTTAATTTTTAATATTTATTTATTTTTTCTTAGTTCTTGGCGGACACAACATCTTTGTTGGTATGTGGTGCTGAGGATCGAACCCGGGCCGCACGCATGCCAGGCGAGCGCGCTACCGCTTGAGCCACATCCCCAGCCCCTAGCCCATGGCTTTTTAAGGAAGAGTTGTTAGATATATCACAATGGAACCATCATGGTGAAGATTTAAAAAGAATAGAAAAGAACAACCCAGGGACTCTGCCAGTTGGCACATTGCCATTGTGGACGTTCGTATTTGGTTTGCTTAGTCCAAAGCCTTCAGTTCAGACAAAGGTAGAGGAAGGAGAAGACATATTGATTCAAGTAAAAGAGAAGGTCTCTCAAGTTAGTCAAAAGAGGAAAAGATTCAAGTAAAAGAGAAGGTCTTTCAAGCTAGTGAGACAGAGGAAGGAAGTTTAGAGCAGAAAAAGCCATCAGGGGAAAAGTTACAACAGGAGACTGCTAATAACACCTTTCTTTTTTTTAAAAAATATTTATTTATTTTTTTTTAGTTATTGGTGGACACGACATCTTTGTTTGTATGTGGTGCTGAGGATCGAACCTGGGCCGCACGCATGCCAGGTGAGCGCGCTACCACTTGAGCCACATCCCCAGCCCCTAATAACACCTTTCTATCAGAGAGTGTAAGTGTCCAACCAACAGCACCACCTCTACAGGAGACTGCTACTAACAGCATTCTATCACCAGAGGGCATAAGTGTCCAATCAACAGCACCACCTCCATATGCTATGGTCCTCAAGCACCCTTCACTGTAAGCTTGGTCGAATCCATTACCAACTTAAACATGACGCCAGCAGATTGGGCTAATATTTGTAAAGCTGTGCTAAATGGAGGACAATACCTGTTATGGAAGGTTGCCAATGAGGAATTTTGCAAGGAGACGGCTAGGCGAAATGCAGCAGCTGGTTATTGTCAGAGAAATCTAGATATGTTGTTAGGAAAGGGACCTTATGAGGATCGGCAGCAAAAAATTGCATATGATCCTGGTGTATATTTACAAATTGCTGTAGATGCAGTTAAGGCATGGAAGACTTTACAAGGACATGGAGGTTTACAAGGTCAATTATCTAAGATAATACAAGGAGCTAATGAACCTTACGCTGAATTTGTAGATAGGCTTATTCAAACAGCTACCAGAGTTTTTGGGAATACAGAACAAGCAATGCCATTAATAAAACAACTGGCTTATGACCAAGCGAATCGTTGGTGCAGAGATATCATTAGACCATGGAAACAGGAAGATTTAAACACATATATTAAATTATGTAGAGACTTTAATGAACAAGAGCAAGTCATGGCAGCTGCAGTAAAACAGGCTTTAGATGCCAGAGACATTAATGAACAAGGGCAAATTGTGGCAGCTGCAGTAAAACAGGCTTTATATACCAGGCCAAGAACATGCTACAATTGTCAACAAACAGGACATTTTAAAAGGAATTGCCCCATAGGAGGAGGGTTTAACAAAACTAGGTATCAAAGGAGTAGAATACCGGGTATTTGCCCACGATGCCACAGAGGGAGACATTGGGCTAATGAATGCCGTTCTCAAACCACCATAGAGGGTACTCCATTACATTGGGCTAATGAATGCTGTTCTCAAACCACCATAGAGGGTACTCCATTATCAAAAAACGAACAAGGACAAGGTGTTTATCCACAATATAGTGGACAAAGGCATCGGGCTCCGCTGCCAAAAAATGGACAGGGGGCCCCAAACCACAAATATACGGAGCACTGGAGGAACCCAGCAACCCCATCAGGGTAGTGACCAGGACACATTGTCCATCAGATCCCTCATCAGACAAACCAGAGGGAGCGCAGGGTTGGATATCTGCGCCTCCGCCCCGATCAGTACTAACTCCAGAGATGGGAGTTCAAATCATTCCCACAGGGGTAAAAGGACCTCTTCCCAAAGGAACAGTAGGCTTATTATTGGGACGCAGCTCTTCTACTCTAAAAGGACTTTTGATAAGTCCTGGGGTAATTGATCCCGATTATGAAGGTGAAATAAAAATTATAGCCAGTTCTCCAAAGGGTATATCCATAATTTCACCAGGAGATAGAATAGCACAGTTACTAATAATACCAAGCCTACATGATAAATTTTCCAGTCATGCTGTAGAAAGAGGTTCCAAGGGATTAGGCTCCACAGGTGTAGATTGGGCTATGCTTTCTTTAAATTTAGATTCTCGCCCCATGCTAAAACTAAATATTCAAGGACATGAATTTAATGGGCTACTGGATACAGGTGCAGACCTTAGCATCATCTCTCGTCAAGAATGGCCAAAACATTGGCCATTACAACAAGCCACTCAAACGCTTTGAGGCCTAGGAGTGGCGACTAATCCCGATAGAAGTGCAATGGTATTAGATTGGAAGGATCCTGAAGGATGTGAAGGAACTATACAACCATATGTATTGGATCATCTTCCCGTAAATTTATGGGGACGAGATGTCTTAGATCAATTAGGTTTGACATTAACAAATAATATCAATCAAAATGCACCCACTATTATGGCTATACAAGGTTTTAGGAAAGGAAAAAGATTAGAAAAACAAGAACAAGGTATAGTAGCACCAATACAAATAGATCAAGGAACAGACAGACATGGGTTGGATTTTCACAAAGGGCCACTGAGACAATAAAAATTACATGGAAATCAGAAAGACCAGTATGGGTTCTTCAGTGGCCCTTGACTAAAGAAAAGATACAAGTAGCCCATGATCTGGTCAAACAACAATTAGTGGAAGGACATATACAACCTTCTGTATCTCCCCATAATACTCCCATTTTTGTCATCAAAAAGAAATCTGGTAAATGGAGATTATTGCAAGATTTAAGAGCCATTAATAATGAAATGGTCATTATGGGACCTGCTCAATCGGGGATTCCTCAATTGTCTGCTTTGCCAAAAACTTGGTATGTTTTAGTTATAGATATTAAAGATTGTTTTTTTTCAATTCCAATTCATCCTGAGGATAGTCCACGTTTTGCATTTACTATCCCTGCACTGAATCATGAAGGTCCTGATCAGAGATATGAATGGAAAGTACTCCCTCAAGGGATGGCTAACAGCCCAGCTATGTGTCAAATTTATGTTAATAAAGCAATCCAGCCACTTAGAAATCAAAATCCTGAACTAAAAATATTTCACTATATGGATGATGTGTTATTGGCACATAAAGATAAAAACACATTGCTAGAATGTTATGCCACACTTACACACTTATTAAAAAATTATAATCTAGAGATAGCAATAGATAAAGTACAATTAAATTTTCCAATTAATTATTTAGGAGTTCTATTATCCTCAACCATGGTCCGTCCACCAAAAATTCAAATACGAGTAGATCAACTCAAATCACTTAATGACTTTCAAAAGTTATTAGGAGACATAAATTGGATAAGGCCTTATCTAGGTATACCAACAGGAGAGTTGGGACCTTTATTTGATATCTTAAAAGGTCCATCAGATCCAAATTCACCCCGCATGTTAACGCCTGAAGCAAGAAAGGCATTAAAAATCATTGAAACATATATGGAAAATATGCATTTGGATAGAATTGATATAAGTTTGCCTTTATTATTTATTGTACTACCAACAAAAAATATTCCTACAGGAGTATTTTGGCAAGAAGTTCCATTATTATGGATACATTTATCTTATTCTCCTAACACTATTCTTACTAGGTATCCTGAGGCTGTAGGACAATTAATACTCAAAGGAATAAAAACAGCAAAGGGAGTATTTGGAATTTCTCCCAATAAAATTATTACTCCATATACTATGAATCAAATTGATGAGTTAGCTAATGAGTTAAATACTTGGGCAATAATCATGTGCAAATCTAATGTTTCATTTGATAACCACTTGACATCTAATCCTTTATTGTCTTTTTGGTCATTGCATCCTGTAATTTTTCCAAAAATGACAAGAAAAACACCTATCATGAATGCTCCAGATATATTCACTGATGGGTCAAATAATGGTACAGCAGCAATAGTTACACCTGATCAAACTTTTACATTTTTAGTACCCAAACAATCAGCTCAAAAGGTAGAGCTTAATGCAGTATTACAAGCTTTTGTGATGTTTAAAGATTCTGTATTTGATTTATTTTCTGATAGTCAGTATATAGTTAATGCTATAGTATCCCTTGAAGATGCTGGTAGGATTTCCCCTTCTTCTACTGTTTTCTCTTTGTTTTCCACTATACAAAGTTTAATCTGGGACAGAAAACATCCATTCTTTATAGGACATATCAGGGCACATACAGGATTGCCTGGAGCCCTTAGTTTGGGCAATGATTTAGCAGATAAAACTATACATGACATACATATTTTCTCTACACTAGAAGAAGCTATAAATTTTCATAAAAGGTTCCATGTCAATGCTAATACTTTACAAAAGCGTTTTAAAATAACTAAGGAACAAGCTAGACAAATAATAAAACAATGTCAAAATTGTGTGACCTTTTTACCACAAGTTAATCTTGGAGTCAATCCTAGAGGATTGATACCTAACCATATTTGGCAGATGGACGTCACACACTTGCCAGAATTTGGAAAATTAAAATATTTACATGTTACAGTTGATACTTCTTCTGGATTTTTGATGGGCTCCCTTCGTGCCGGAGAAAAAACTAAAGATGTTATAGCTCATTGCTTACAAAATTTTGCCACTGTGGGCATTCCAAAACAGTTAAAAACAGATAATGCCCCTGGTTATACTTCTACCTCTTTTAAACAATTTTGCTCATCATTTGGCATTACTCATATAACAGGAATCCCATACAATCCACAGGGACAAGGCATAGTTGAAAGAGCTCATCAAACTATTAAAATGTACTTATTAAAGCAAAAAGACGGAATTGGGAAGGGGTATATATTCCCCAAAGATAAACTTAAAATAACCCTTTTTACTCTAAACTTTTTAAATTTGGATTCATCAGGACTTAGTGCTGCAGAAAGGCATATGTGTCCAAAAAATGTACATAAGCCCAAGGTACTTTGGAAAGATATTCTAACAGGACAATGGAAAGGTCCTGACCCAGTAATTGTCTGGAGTCGGGGGTCTGTTTGTGTGTTTCCACAGGAAGAACAGCAGCCGATTTGGATTCCGGAGAGATTAACTAAAGTCCTGACCCAGTGATTGTCTGGAGTCGGGGGCCTGTTTGTGTATTTCCACAGGGAGAACAGCAGCCGATTTGGATTCCAGAGAGATTAACTAAAGCGATTTCTACAGACCAAAAAGATGATGATTTGGCTCAAATCCATAACAGCTGATATCCAAAACTCCAATTTGGCTATCCTTACATCTGCGACAGAACCAGGATGCTTTTTTCAATATCTATTTTATTATTGCCCTTTCCCATATCAGAAAGTTCTATTTTGTTTTTTAGCTCATACAGACCTAGGTTAATGTTTTGCTGATCAGTTCTATTTTTTTTTTTTTTTGACTATAGAGTTTTTAAACATTGCAATGGAGATTTCACCTGTAAAAAGTTATAAGGCCTTTACTATTATGTTATGTGTTGTATGTATTATATTATGTGTGCACACTTGTGTTTTGTGTTATATGTTTGAATGTACGTATGTCCATATATCATATATGAGGAGCGCTCATGAAAAAATGGATCCAAATATTTTTTTTTATTCACGTGATTTAAATGGTTTAATTTAAATTGGGTAAATAACTATTAAGAATTGTTTTAATATGTAAACAAAAAAGAAGGTTAACAGATCTGTTTGTTTACTTTCACCTTTCCTTTTCATTATATTTAATAATTCTCTTCAAGATAATGTAAATTGTTAAGAAAATTGTTTTCTTTTAGTGCCTTCTGGAATGTTACATAATTTTTTCTTTAGCCGTTATTGCCAGAATTCCTATCTTCATCCCAGTGCCAGTAAAGACAATGTAAATTGTTAAGAAAATTGTTTTCTTTTAGTGCCTTCTGGAATGTTACATAATTTTTTCTTTAGCCATGATTACCAGAATTCCTATCTTCATCCCAGTGCCAGTGAAGACAAAGATAAAACTAATCTACAGTTTCTGCAATAGCCATCACTGAACTGCTTGCAGAACTTGCCTAAACTATGTGTCACTTGTATGCATTGTGAACTCACTTGTATGCATTGTGAACTATCTGTTGGTGCAGCGACTTGTGGTAGTGTTGGAGTATTTTTACTGATGATGTCATCGGTGGTACAATTTTTCCAACAAGAGCCATCAATTGGCTTGGTGTATCTTCCTCCCTTCTGCTTGTCATGACAAAGACCTCTCCACAGGTGTGGCTGTACTGGACCGGTAGTCAATGACGGGTAAGATCCAATTACAATGGTACCAACCTAAGACAGGAGGCTGACGCCCTGAGGTCAGCTCATCCGAAGACGGGTAAGGACCATATGTAGTATTGGACAACCTAAGGCAGGCACGGTCCCCAAGCCACATGCTTGTTGTTTAAACAGAGAGGGGGAGATGTTGAGAGCCACAGCCAAAGGGACCCCAGCAAACTTCCAGCTGCCAGCGAACTTCAGACTGCCAGCTGATGATTGGCTCACAGCGGCCCCAGCAACATCTAGCTGATTGGCTCCTCTGCGGTGATGTTCATTGGGCTGTTTCCCTGCCCTTCAGACTGCCAGCTGATGATTGGCTCACAGCGGCCCCAGCAACATCTAGCTGATTGGCTCCTCCACGGAGCTGCTCATTGGGGGACTTCTTTGGCTCCGCCCACACGACCCAGCCAATCATCCTCAAGAGCAGGAGGATTGTGGGAGGTGGTGAGGTGTGTGTGGGTGAGAGGCTTGTGGAAGCCGGTGGTGGCAGTTGGGCTTGGAGGGTTTTTTTCCCCGAGGAGCTGTTTTGTTTGGTGTTTGTAGTTCTAAAAATAAAGTTCGTTTCTTTTGACAAGTGGCTCCTGAATTGTGCCCAGCCAGACTGTAGCAAGTGTGTTTCACCATTCATTTTTAAAATCTTAAACCCAATACATTTTAGTAAATAAAAATTGCATTTGATCAACATCTTAAAAAAAAAAGAGTCTATTTTCTGCTGTGTTAATAGGACAGTAACACAGGGGAATAAAAATGGATGGAGGTGGTGGAGGAATGGGCTTTACATCTTAATGGATTCTGATTTTTCCCCAATGCTGGGCTTTGAAGCCAGGGGTTGTCTTTCTCACTGAGCTACATTCCCAACTCTTTTGATTTTGAGAAAGGGTCTCACCAAATTGCCCAGTCTGGCCTCAGACTTGTGATCCTCCTGCCTCAGCCTCCAGAGCTGCTGGGATTACAGGCATGTGCTTCTGCACCCGGCTGATTTCTTAACAGTGCAAACATTATTAGAAACACCTAACATCTGCCCAGATTATTTCAGCATCCCCCAGTTTTCATTAATTTATTCCTATGAACTTGAGATACCACCCAGTTTTTCAGGATAGATCTTCAATGAATACCCAGGAGAAAAACATACATACTAGGGCCTCTGAAACAACAGAGGTCAACAAAGATGGTGGTGAGGGGGAATGAAGGGAAGAGAGAGGGGATGGAAATAGGAAAGACAGTAGAATGAACTGGTCATAACTTTCCTACGTTCATATATAAATACACGCCAGTGTAACTCCACATCATGTATAACCACAAAAATGAGATCCTATTAGCATGAGTTACATTCTATGTATGTATAACATGTCCAAATACATTCTGCTGTCAAGTATATCTATGAAAAACAAATAAAAACACATAAAAAAGAAAGATGGTGGAATAAGAACAATGTATAAAAGCCTATCTATGGAAGGGAAGCCTGTCATTCATGAGTGATACACAGTTATGCTCAACAGAAGCTACCCTTGAAGTAGGATGGGCACGTCCATTTCTAGATTTGCAAATGTTTCTGGTGCCAGTGTGCAGAAGGGCAGTGTTCTTACATCGCACAGCACCAGACTGAGACACAAGGACCTGAGCTGGCTCCACTGAGGCAGAGTGAGCCCTGGACTAGCAGGACAGGGAAAGAAAACAGCAGTGTTCCTACTAATATTTTCTTCTATAAAAAGCAAGAAATTAATGTAATAACATTTCATATACAAATCAGCACACAGTAGATTACGATTGGGCAGATGTGATCAAGGGGGTCTGGAGACCACTGCTAGGCAGTGAAGAGCCACTTGGGCTTTTGTCAAGGGTCCTAAGTGGCCACTAATATCACAGCTGACATCACAGGATGCAGAGTGGCACAGTTTAGAGGTCACTCTTTCAACATATGGCACTAGGACAAGTAGTACACAGGGACCAGAAAATGGGGTACGGGGGAAGAAGGAGGAAGAAGGAAAAAATGGATTATTATATACAAAAATAAAACAAACTGGAGGGTTACAGACTTAGATCTGAAAGGCAAAACCATATTGTTTTAAAAAATAATATAGAAAGGTATCTGGTTAGGTGAACAATCAGAAAGGGCCGGGTGTGGTGGCGCATAACTGTAATCCCAGCAGCTCGGGAGGCTGAGGCGCTAAGCAACTCAACGAGACCCTGTCTCTAAATAAAATACAAAATAGGGCTTGGGATATGGCTCAGTGGTCGAGTGCCCCTGAGTTCAATCCCCAGTCCCCCCCCCCCCAAAAAAAAAAACAGAATCAGAAAGGACTTCTTTAGACACAAAACCCAGTAATCATTCAAAACCAATCAGTTGGACTGGGCTGGGGTTGTAGTTCTGCGGTACAATACTTGCCTAGCATGTGTGAGGCACTGGGTTCGACCCACAATACCACATTAAAGTAAACAAATAAATAAAGGTATAAAAACAAACAAGCAAAAGCCAATCATGTGAACTATTCTAAAACCAAACACTTTCAAGATACCATCAAGAATGGAAAGGCGAGTCACAGAATAGACTTACTTGAATACATGTAACCACTAGACTCAGATCCAGAATATAGAACTCTTCCAGTCAATCAGTTAAAAACAAACAAACAAAACCCCACAGAACATCAACAGGGAAGTAGATACAGTCTTAATCAGGCTCTTACAAATATATCTACATGGTTAATCACATGGGACAGGATCGCCCCTCTCAATGACTAGAGAAATGCAAATTAAAACCACAATGAGACACACCAGTCACTCAAGAGAGTAGTACACACTCAACAGTGTGCGAGGAGCTGAGTGCACACCATGCTAGTGGGCTGCAGAGCTGGGAGTTACCCAGCGGTACAGCAGACATCTGTACACGGGGCACACGACCTCAAGACAAGGTGCACATGGGCACCACAACACGTGTCCACAGCACCACTAGCCCAGACTATCCATTAGTGGTGGATCAGACACTGTGGCCTACCAACATTCCAAAACTACAAGGGTGACATGATATGGATGAATTTTACAAAATGCTGTTGCACAGTAGATGCAACACACCAACCAACCGGTTCTATTCACTCTCGTCTTATTTAGCACACCTAAAACTTTATTATGAAGGACCTACAGGACTTTTGGGGTACACGGCCTGGGTGGTGGTCATATGGGTATTTGCTTTATAACCACTCACTACACTTTACATTTGCTTCATATGGTCTTGCATGTGACTTGTATTTCAAATAAAAAAGACTAAAGAAAGCATGCACATAGCAAAAATAAATAAATAAATGTAGATCAAACAAAAGCATCAGGAACCCACCATGACGTGGGAGACTCCTCTTTCCACACCATCTGTGGCCTCCTGCTCTTCTCCCAGAGGCAACCTCTGCTGCTTGGTCCAGGGTGAGGCAGGCCAGCGGGCATATGCAAATCGGTGGCTTTCAACAGGGCTTGAGAGGAGTCAACACTCACAAATTCTAAACTAACTGAAGGTCCACCTGGGACTGGGGCACACCCACATGGGAGTCCCCACACACCCGAATGCTCCTCTACACAAAGCCTTGTGTGGAGGAATCCAGGCTCTAGACAGCCTTCTTTTGTTCAAAAATTTTCCCTACCAAAATGAGGATCTGAATGATCTCTGAGTCAATTTAAAAGATTATCTCTTACTCTCTTCAAGAAAACATCAGTATTTAGGATCCCAGTGTACAAGATAAAACTGTGGTTTGGCTTATCTATGGGACCTAAAGCATCTGTGTGAATGGACAGGTGTGAGAACCATTGTGGAGCAGGCGGTGATCTTGAGGACACAGTGCATGTCTTTAGGAACTGATTTAGAAGTTGATCCAACACTATTTGCCAGGCACTGTGCTTGCACTGATGGAGGTAAGTTAAGGCAAAATCCTGGCTCTAAAAGAAAAACAACTGAAAATGTGTGAGCCATGATAAGTGCTATAGTACAGCCAGGTGGCAGGCACCAGGGGGATTGGGTAGAAGGAGAGCCATTCTGCTTTCAGTTCAGAGGCAGGAAGGTCCAGGGAGAACTGGAGCTGCAGGTGAGGGAGGCCAACACCAGTGGCCATGGAGGTGCTGACATCCATACTAGGTGGGAGAGGTCATCTAGGGGTGCCCACTATTGAATCAGGGCGGGGGGCTCTGGAGTTACAGGACAAATTCTATTCTCCTGGAAAAAAAATCAATGCTCCTGAAAGACAGTTGCCTTGACTGATGATGATACTGGGTGAGCGTCACATGCCCCAGACTAATCATGCTGCACACTTACTTAATGACAGGTTTCTATGGAGCGATGGCTTTGTCTGTTCACCATTTTATCCCCATAGTGGGACCTCAAATTTTTGCTGAATGAAGTGTTAGCTCTGAGGGAAACAAGTTAAACTGAGAGGTACCATAATTTAAAACATTAACATCAAAATAATGCCACACATATCAAGAGTAGAATGCAATGTCTACATGAACTTTAAGACAAGATCCAGAGCTCCAGAGAAGCCATCTGCTCTTGACAGCATTTCCCCACCCCGAGGTCTCCGCAGCCAGGGCTCTATGTGGGGATGAACTTGAACCCCAGAGGCTCTGTGAGCAGATGAGTGGTGCACCTGGACCTGGGGCAAGAAGCAGGAAGACCCCTCTGGAAGTACTCAGTCACAATGCTCAAAATCTGCTTCCTGGGTGCTGGTAGCAGGCTGTCATCTGTGGTGAAAATAACCTATCACTCTACAGATCCAAACTCCAATATGTGAGAGCAGAATAAACACACATAACTAATGTGTACAAGGTGATGTGAATCGCTGACTTTGACCTTGACCCTTAGCAGCACATGGAATTTCAAAACTAAATTAATCTTCTCAAAATTAAATTTACAATAAATGTTTTTTTCTTTCTTTCTTTTTTTTTGGCGTGTGGTGCTGGGGATCGAACCCAGGGCTTTGTGTATGTGAGGCAAGCACTCTACCAGCTGAGCTATATTCCCAGCCCTATAATAAATCTTTCTTAATTTCAAAGTGCAAGTGTCCTCTTTCAAATATTCTAAAATAAAGTCTCATCTTTCACTCTTTCCTGATAATTCTCAAAACACTGTCTGATGAGATAAGGTAGTCTAGCTTCACTGCACATATAGGTAGTGCTTTGGCTCAGGTGTGTGCTTCTGAAGTGCTGCACATATCCAGGGCCTGGTCCATGCTGGCCAACGGCGCTGCCACTGAGCTACACCCCAGCCCCGCTCAGGTTTCTGAATGGATGTTATTTCATTCAAAAGCAGCCAACGTCTCTGCCTCTCTTCATGTTGTCTCTAGTACTTGACAGAAGGGGGGCTGAAGTAACCACCAGGTAATCTGGTAAAGGTAGGCAGACAGTGCTGTCACCATCCTAGGAGTGTCCCTCTGTCTACCCGCAGCTGCACTTTGTTTGGAGGTCTTCCAAGAGGAGCCACAGTGAGGCCATCGTTATGGTCCTGAAACTGTCCTTCCTGCATATCTTATGGGTGGGATTCAGGTAGAGCAAAAGCCCTGCCTACTAAGCCAACCAGGTGTGCATGTGGAAACGCAGCTGGGCTCGTGGTTTCTGCACTGCCACTCTATTTGAGACTTTTGGATAGAGACAACCTATAGCTCCAAAGCCCCTGCTCCCAAGCTGCTACCTTTTCATATACCCCAGTTCTATGGCTTCTTCTCCTTGTCGTACACTTTCACCCTGCCTGTAGCCTCCTTCCTGCAGGAAGAGCTGCTCACCCAGGGCCAAATCTGTGTCCTCCACAAACCTAAACTGCTCTTGCCTTGGACATATGGGTCCTCCCTTTGAGGTTCTTGCTGATTCTGGGCCTGTGTTCAGCTGTTGTACAAGAGAAGGGTCTGATCTGCTGTCCTACGACAGGCCAGCACTGACTCCCAACTCCCTTTCCCATGAAATTCATAAGAGCAATTAATTTCACTTAGAAGAGCAGTGGTGGAAGCCAAGCCCACCCCAAGGAACAGGAGATGGGTGAGGAAGGGTAGGTGAGGTAGAGCAAGGTCAGTCAGAGATAGGACGGACGCCAGGAGAGACTGGCTTCCTCAGAAAGTTTTCAATTCTGTTAGGTGAACATGTAGTGAAGACTTGAGTTGCGCAGAAGAGACAGGCCAACTTCTAGTCTAGACTCTGCAGAAAAAGAGCATGGAAGTTATTCGAAGTTGCAGGTTCCTGAAGCGATAAAGCTCCTGTGGACACACACACATACAGGATGTGTCTCTGCCTCTTGGTGCAGGTGATCCAGAAGAGAGGAATCCAACAGGTGTGAGCCATATGGGTCACTTGGCTTTTTTTTTTTTTTTTTAATAGGAAAAGATTAAGACAGGTCAAACAATTCTGAGGAATGATCCAGAATCCAACACAGCATTATTTGCTACTGTAGGCCACATTCCCCATTTCAGAACTGAGTTGGGGGAACAAAGTTACACACTCTAATTAGCAAATTTTCAACACCTGGGGTGGATCTCTCTCACTCTGTCCTTTACTCATTAAATATTAAATAATATTGTTGTACTTGGAGACTAGCAGCTTTAGCAAGATGTATGTAGATCATTTACCTAAAAACAAGGGCAGATACTGTTTTGGTAAAAGTAACAGCTTTTATTATATTTGATTAATGAAAGACTGATGAACAGAGATTCCAGAACTTTCAATATGTTTACCAGTAGACAAATCAGTGTGGTGCTGTCAGAAGGATATGTTGACAACAAATACATGTTTTTTCAGATTCTATTCTATGTTCTCTATTTCCTTTCTTTGTGTCTCAGACCAGGCGTGAATGCTTCTTTCTGGACACAAACTCTCGTTATGAATTCTGAGCTCCTTCTTCACACCTGATGGCCCAGGCCTGGGAGCAGAATCACTGAAGGATATAATGCAGTATACCTCAAGGGTCTGAGTACTAGGACCTGCAGTCCTGGGCTCTCACCTGCAGTTCCAGCCTCACCAAGACAATCTGGGAATCAGAATCACAAAGCAATCCAGGCACCATGAAGTCAGGAATGGTGTGCATTTGTTTTTCTGGGGAAATGAGGCAGAGGGAAATGGGCACCAAATTGCTCTGGCCCCTCCTGCAAGCTGCCTCCCCAAACCCACTGCGTGTCTCTGCTTATAGCTAAAATGCAAATGACTCACTACTATGGTTCGGACATGGCTTAGGTGTGTCCCCCCCCCAGGCTTCATGTGTTGGAGTTTAATCCCTGCTGTGAAGTATTAAGAAGATGAAAACTTATCCACTGTTGTGCTCAGAGCGGGCCTTTGGGAGGTGACTAGGACTAGATAAGGTTGTCAGGGTAGAGCCCTCTGTTTGGATCCTGGTATCTCTGTAAGAAGAGGGGGAGATAGAATACATGCAGACCTTGGCTTGCCCTCCCTGCTCTGCCATATGATGCTCAGTGAAGCTGGGACTCTGTCAGCAAGAAGGTCCCCATCAGAGGTGGAAACAATAGGCCAACCCAAACTTTGAGCTAAACAAGCCTCTTTCCTTTATAAATTTCCTAGCCTCAGGAATATCAGCATAGAAAAGAAAACTCACTAAAAACAATTAGTGTTAACATAACTCCATCTCGCCTGGCCATCACCTTGTCACTGCTGAGATGCTACAGTATCAGAGACATTATGAGCCAGTGAAGATGCGTGGCAGCTCTCTCCATCTCTGAGGGTTCTTCAGGGCTCAGCAGAGCTTTGATGGTGGAGAGTGGCCCATGCTGCACTCACTGCTTGGAGACTTGGACAAGGATTCCTGGGGACTACCTGACTTATCCCTGACACTAAACTTGATCTCATTCTGTGATTTTGGAGAGAACTGTGGTCAAGAAAGAACCATTAATCCTGCACTCTGGCCCATCAGCTTCTGAAGATCTCCAGCTCCGAGCTTGGTGTCCACAAATAACAGGCACATGACAACAGTGTCTTAATGATATTGATCACTCCACAGGTGCTCACGACCCATGAATTCCATGCTCCTGCTGTCTGTAGCTGATCTGCTGTTAAGAGAAGCTGACCAGGGGCATCCCCTGGGGGACAGAAATTCTTCCTGTGTGTGTGGGGGTGGCTTCAAGTGACCAGCAGCAGCTACCGCCCAGCGTTAGGAGCAAGCAAACTCAGATTCTGAAGCATAATGTGAATGGAAACTTCCACATTTCCTTTCTTTTCTGGTAGTACTGGAGACTGAACCCAGCCCTGAGCTACCACTGAGTGACATCCCCAACACTTTGTTATTCTGAGACAGGGCCTTGTTCAGTTGCCAAGACTGGCTTTGAACTTGTGATGTTTGGGCCTCAGTTTCCCAGGAGCTGGGATTACAGGCATGTACCAACTCTCCTGGCAATACTTCCACACTGCTTAAACCTGTTATGTTACTGTCTCAAGTAATAAATACTTCAAATGAATTGCTTGGATACAATAAGACATGCAAAGAAAAAGCAAGAGTTTTCCTCCAGCAGGGAAACTCCCATCACTGCCCCTCACAAGTTGAGGGGTCTGGGCCCACAGTGTGACTGGATGCCATGGCACTGTTCTCGAGGGTACTACAAGTCACCTGGGGGAGGGCCGGACACAGACTTGTGCCTAGAGGGGCAATTCCCAAAGGGAGAATCAGCAGTGGCCCTGCAGTGCTCACCTCTTCCCATGCCCTGTGCTCCCACAGAGGGGAGGGGACTCGACAGTGAGGTGGCAGGGGTGGTCAGTGGTGCACTTAGCCCTCAATGCCACACCCTGCAGTATGTCACCAGCACATCTGGGTGGTTCCACGGATGGCAGCACATGAGCACACTCTGCCTGGAGCCAAGAGCTGCTGGAGGACTTCAGTTGCAGCTCCAATCTGCAAAATGGCCACCCTGGAACCTGTCAGTACTCTGCCCTTTCATCCTTCTCAATGGGGACTCAAGGGAGGCGAGTGCGCACTGAGGAGCCTTGGCCTTCGACTGAAGTCACCATTTTGCCACTCTATAAAAGGGGCTGTGACCTCATGCTCCCTGGATGATATAACTGTGAATGTGGTTCAGGTTACATGTTGTCCCCAGGGTCTATCAGTGGGCTCATTTTTCCCTTGGAGGAGTTTGCCAATGTGGTAATAAACATTTGATGTTTTTATTGTTAAAGAGAGACATTCCGGTGGCAATGCTTAGGTATGTGCTGAAAGACATCAAACCTTCCTTTATTTGTTATTTCGCAGCACTGGGGATGCAACCCAGGGCCGCACACATGCTAGGCAAGCCTCACCAGAGGGCCACACCCAGTCACAAAGCTGACCCCCTTGCCACACCTGCAGGGGAAATGGAGACTGTGTTCAGGACCAGACATGCACTTCCTCTCAACTCCTACTCTCCTGACGCAGCAGGGTCAGGCCAGGGAAACCTGCTGTATGAGGGCACCCCCAGGGCAGAGCCGCTTTTTCTGCCTGGCAAGAAGGGTGGACTCTATGGCTGACTGGCAGCAGCACTGCAGGGGGACAGGGTGGGCAGCAGAACTGCTCACAGGAGCTTGGCAAGGGCTAGCACAATGTGTGAGGAAGGACAGGCAGGCCCAGCAGGCTGTGTGTGCTCCTCCCCAGATGCCTGTGCTGTCCAGGGGACAGCGTGGTGCCAGCCTCCTGAAGCTGCCCAGCTCAGCTTGCTCCAGTGCCAGGCACTGCCCTCTACCTCCCAGGACCATGGACAGTCCTCTGTCTCTGCTCTAAAACTAGACAGTTCTACTACAAAACGCACAACCCATTAGTCAGGACAGCCCTTTTCCTTGCCCCACTCCTCAGGTGAGGACAGAAGTTTGGCACGTGCCTCAAACTAAAGCCTCCCACCCTGTAAGCCACAGATGGATCTGGGGACCCTCAGTGCCACCTCTGTGGAACTTCCAATCTAGCCTCCTAAGTTCCATGTTTCTGTATATGATACTTTCTGAGATTTGTCCTTTATAGTCCAGATTTTAGGTAAAATGTGTAACTGAAGTACTTTGAGGCCATCCTATGGTACAGTTGCCCCTTTGTTTCTAAATCTGAATCCTTCATTTGGCAAATCTTTAGACATGAGGTAGCAGTAGCACAGGAGTCAGGAACCCGGAAAGAGGGAGTACCTAGTCTGGATCCCAGCTCCTCCTCTAAGACCTCAGTGATCTTGGCCAGCAACCTTTCTCTCTGTGGGTCTCAGTTTCCTCAAATGGAAAATGGGAATACGTGTACTCCCTGGAGTTGTTGTGAATTAGGAGATATGTATGTTTTTTGCTTTCATATATGATGCATCATTTTTTTTTATTTTTTAGTTATACATGACAGTAGGATGTATTTTGTCACATATACATGAAGTGAATTAAGAAATATTAATGTGCTTGGTGTGATCCCTAAAATGGTGTGCCCTTGGTCAATGTAGGTTGTTCTGTTTTGTTAGTCATAGGCCAAGTGACTTACTCTATTCTACCACTCAATTCTGTTGTTCTCCAATTCCTTAAAAATGTCCATAAGGGAGGCAACATTTTTCATCCTCTCCAGGCATTTCCAAGCCAGCCACTAATGCACTGTACTCAGCAACTAATTTGTACCTTGTAAAAGGCAGAGTCCCCACTGGACAGCGACTGGTTCTGTTCAAGACAAGTGTGTGCCTGTCCTGCAAACAGAGCCCAGAAACTGGGCCTGCTCTTCTTGTTGTAAGAGCAGGGCAGCACAATACAGCTACTTAGACATTGGCTAACAGACTGAATGAACCCCAGATCAAATTATTACAGACGTGCCCACTAGGTCAAGGGAGCCAATCTCTCTGGCAAGTTCACGAATGTGTTAGTATTACCAAGATGTGGCATAACTAGATTTGAACAGAAAAATATTCTTAAAGTTTGCTGGTTTAAAACGATTATGGTGGAATTGGGTTTTTCCTTTCTGTTTTTGTGTTTTTTTTTTTTTTTTGGGGGGGGGTGTTGGAAGCTCACATGGGTAAGAAGATAAAGAAAAACTGCAAAGTACTCCTCAGTAGACCAGGCAGCAGAAGACACTGCTGTCAATCCAGTGTGACCAGTTGTTTGACCTGTTTGGGCCTCATTCTCTACAATTAAAAAATCAGGTTCTTTCAGGAACTCAAGCACTAGCAGAAAATCCTAGAGGAGGACAAGAAAAACACAACAGGGCCCTAAACAGAAACTGGAAAGAATGATGTAGGTGTGTATGTACGTGCATTTGTACTTAAATCCAGAAGAATTTACCAGGGAGTACTACACGTAAAGACCCAGGGCTGGAACCTATAAATCTATAAATGAAATCCCCCTCCCTGCAGAGAGCTGACTGCTGGTGTTTATGTGTATCTGACTGCCAACATATCATGTATAAACATATACTACATATTTTTGAAAAATTTATCTTTAGAAAGAAAGGCTCCCTGTAAAATTAAAAAAAAAAAAATAATGACCCAAATGACAAGAAAGAAAAACTCAGCTGTTCCCATCTGGATGTCACTTACACAGGGGTCTCCCGGTGAGGCAGAGTCATATGAATGTGCCCCAGGACCAAGCACTACATGCCCTTTTGCTGTTACTCCTCTCATCCCATGTCCTAGTGTCCAATGTCCAATAGAGATCAATATCACCTTTAGTTGTCTAAATCTCACTGTAAATCATACAAGTTAAGACATTGAACCAGCTTTCTCCTGTTGTTCTTTTTAAGCCGAAGTCATCATAGATAATGCTTCCATTATGACTACAGACGGGGGGGGGGGGGGGGGGAGCAGACTCGCTCAGTGCACCCTGCTAAAACCTCTGAGAAGACAGTGCATCTGTAAAGGCGTGTGCCTTCAAGGCCCGGGAACTCCACGCTGAAGAGGAGGGGACAGACAGGGCAGCCAGGCATCCAGGAAGAGGGGACACTGGATATCAGTGTGGCCATGGGACAGTGGAGCAGCAACCCAATGTGCACTGGTGAAGCCCAAAGGCCCAGGTCAGGGTGGCACAGGGATCTGTAGGAGAGGGGTGCAGGTAGACAGCCATGAAAAATTACTCAAAAGCCCCCAGAGCCCATGCCACCTGTGATCACATAATTAGAGGGCTCTCACCTGGGGCTATGAGGGGCTTTCTATACTTGTAAGGCCTTTGCCTCTGATGAAAACAGAGTCATTACAGCCAACACTCCATTGCATGGCGACAAGCAAGCCTTCAAACCAGACCAAGCCTGTTGAAAGGCATTGATAAGCTTGCAAAATAGTGAAGACTTATAAGACCAAGAGAAAAGACATGGGATGAGTGCTGCACCTGAGCAGACTTCTTCTGCACTAAGCCTCAGCCCTTCTGGAACAGGTGGTGAGAAGCACAAGCCCTTTGCTTTTTACAGCCTCTTTGGAGAATAAGACAAAAACAAAACAAACAAACAAAAAAAAAAAACAAAAAAAACAAGGCCAGGGCCCTGAAGGTGGGGAAGGGCCTGGTGAAACCTCTGTTCATCATACATATAAATACAAATATAAATATGCAAGAAACAGTAGAGCAAATGCAGTAAAATGTGTGAGAGAAAAAAATCAGAGTGATATGTTTGAATGTATGACCAAGGGCCACTTCAGATGTCTGTGGTCCCACAGACACACCAAGGACCAAAATGTGAACACCAAGAATGAGCCAGTGCCAGTGAGGGCTGGGTGTGAGCAACCACCCCTTAGCCCTAGGCCCTGGGGACTGCTAACTGTGTATTTGATGCTATCTCTACTGTACTCCGAGGAGAGTACAGTTCCTGTTTACGTCACCTTTCAGAAACACAATGTAGTGGTATTTTGTAAGTTATCATATTTTAGATTTAAAAACACACTCCTGTGAATGCTTGCTGTTCAGCCATCAAACCTCCACAGTAACAACCTCTCTCTGCCACAGGACGCGCCAGGGCTAAAGTCCAGCCGTTTCCTGCCACTGCTGCCATCGTCAGTTTGTCTTGTATTCTCTATAGTTCTGGCTTCAGATATTTCAACGTCAATCACGCCACCTAGGTTCATGCCAGTTCCATCACCCCAAAAACCTATGTGTCAGCATCACAAGGTCATCTTATGTCGTTTATTATTATTTTTTCCCTGAATTCAACTTTGCCTAATAAGTACTGTCATGACCCCTGTTTTTCTTTTGCATCTGCCCAACACATTCTAGGAAAAAATGCATGAAATGCCCCAGATATTTAAAATTGAGACATCATACTTTAAAAAAAATTGATTTAGTTAGAAACAACATCTTGAAGAACTATCTTCAGATCCCCTGGTGTGAGATATAAATTTCCAAAATAACAGAATGAGTTATTTATAATGACTGAACAATGTCACAGAAATTAGCTGCAACTGAGTGTATGGTTCCAGTACAGGTAATTTTGGTCTGAAGGCGCGCAGGGGGAGAGCAGAGAAAGGAGGGGGTGCTGGCACTTGGTCTAGGTTCCTGTGCTGCCTGAAAGCTGATTTGATCTCTTTCTCCTGGGTGGCTCCAGCTGGAAGCCAGGGACTTCTAGCCTTGGCGCTCAGTCCATAGCTCTGTCCAGCTTTACAGCCTCAACTGCACAAAGCATTTCAGCTTCTGGAAAGTCTTAAGTTTCTTATTTATTTTTGCTTATAAACTTAGGAATTTCCTTATATAATTAAAAACATTAAATTTCTCACTTAATTTTCATATTTTAATCTTACTAATGTTTCCTACTATTTTTAATTCTTTTAAGGAAAAACAGAAGCTCACCATCATTGAGTATTTTCCACATGCTAGGTATCACTGAAACTTTTCTAGGCCCATTAATTTTTATAACATGTTATTTTCCCCATTACACAAATGAGGATGGACTCACAGAGAGGCTAAGGTGACATGGCTCAGCAGTGACAGAGCTGGTACTCGAGTCCAGGCAGGGTGGCTCCAGAGTCTGCAGATCCCTGTGGGGACGGGTGCTGCACAGTGCTCAACTGCAGCCTCTTTCTCCTTGCGCCCCTGTCATCTCCCAGGTGCTGTCAAGGCAAAGCTGTCCTCCAGGAGCAAGAAACAGTAGAGCAAATGCAGTAAAATGTGTGAGAGAGAAAAAAAATCAGAGTGATGTGTCTGAACGTATGGCCAAGGGCCATTTAATTCTCCCAATGAAAACCAGCTGTGAATTATAAGCAATGTTTCCTAATATAACTTGGACACAGGTAGGTTTGTTTCCCCATTAGCCTGCATCACACTTGAGGAGGGGCAAGTACAAGGAGCCCTCTCAAGTACTCACATCATGGACCTTCCCTCTACTCAGTCCTCTAGAATGCTCATCAACAGGAAACTGTCCCACTGGAAGGCACTGTGAGGTTTAGGTTCCTTGGTGAGTCACCGGCCAGCCTTCCACCAATGCCTGCTCCTCAGCCATCCCTCACCCCATGTCACTGTTCCCTGCATCTGCCAGACAGCCTACACCTCCCTACTTAAGTGTTCCATCCAAGCAGGCTGTGCTCCCCTTGGTCGGGAGAAGTCCAATGTCCAGCCTCCCAGTTCCAGGTGGTAGGTAATCAGCAGAACTGGGATCAGAGATCCCAAGTCCCACAGACATAGGCGGCATCTTCTTCTTACTGTGAACGTGCTCTGAAGACACTTCCAGAAGTAAGAGCCACTTCTCTGGCATCTGGTAGGAAGGGAAGCACTACACAAGCTGCTTCCAGGCCTTGGGCAGTTCCCTGACACCCATTCTCAGGTCAACAAGTATTCTGACCGCCGAGACAATCTCTAAGACTCCTCTCACTGCATCCCAGGCCAGGAGAGCATTGGTGGTCTGTTAAGAGGGTGGACTTCTGATCTATCAGCCTATAATAAGGATTTACTTCTCCAATCCCACCTGAGGTTCCTGATAAGACCAAATTAATGTCTTGATGGGTAAATTCTTAGCAGAAAATGTCCTGGATCACCTTCATGGCCCTAGAGCTGTAAGCACACATAACGCGCCCAAATTTTTAAGAGACGCAGACACCAGGGGTGGCAATGTGCCTTTAAGGTTTCACCTGTGAAACACTGAATCTGGGAAGGGAATTTCTCCTTGAGCCATTTCTGCTGGAATAGCTGCCCAATATACGGAGGAAAATGCTAGTGACCCAAGAACCTCTGCAGCCACTCACACCCAACAAAGGGAGAAGTCTATGCCACTCTCTCCTTCTTACCAGCTTTTTTTTAAAACATTTTTTAAGTTATTGATAGATCTTTATTTATTTATTTATTTCTATGGGGTGCTAAGAATCAAACCCAGTGCCTCACACATGCCAGGCAAGTGCAGTGAACTACCGCTGAGCCACAGTCCCAGCCCTCCCTTCTTTCCAGCTTTGAGAAGACTTTTTGTTTAGCTTGGAAGAGCACTCTCTGCAGACACAGAGCCTCAGTACCGCTGTCACACACAGTGGACAGGAGCACAGGGCCAGACAAGGTCTTTTTTTATTCTAGACAGGTCCCCTGCTCAAATTCTCAAGAGAACACTTCATTTGGGATATGATCTGTCCTGATTGGACCATGTTTGGTTAAGCAGAGGGCAGATCCCTTCAAAGTTCTGATTCAATAAAGATGGCTGGGAAGTAAGACCTTTGAGCCATAATAGAGAATGGAAGACAAAAACATGTTAACAGAACTTTGACACTTCAGATAGTGTATTTGCAAACACCACATCATGTGGCTCTCATAATTCTGGAAAAAAAAAAAAAAAAAGTTTTGGACCAGTTACCTGACTTGGCGACTACTGGGGGAAATGGAACTCACACAGGTGCTTCTGTCCCCTCACCCTCTGTCCTCTCCCAGGGAGCCCTGTGAAGTGCATCCCTTAGCACACTGCGAGGGAGGGGGCTTTCTAGCCTGGATGACTGAAGGGAGCAGGAGCAAATGCAGAATTAACACATGGGTTCACCCATGGTGGTGACAAGCCACTGAATTAAAATTATCTGTCACTTTCAGTAGCTTTGTGATCCTCTAACACTTTTGCCAAACTTGTGACCCTTAGTAGTGCTATCTTCTTAAAACTTTTGATCAAATAAGACAAAGCTGGCCAGGACCAACTGGGAAAGATTCCTCATTTTCAGGATGGCCAAGAAACTCCACCTTCTTGTAACTCAAGGAAAACCTGGCACTAGATGGGTGAGCAGTAGTGCTCAGCACCTGCTGACCCACTATCAGTCAGAAAAGCAGGCCCAGCCTGCCATGTTGGTTAGCACCTGGACCCCACTCCCATGCAGACTGGACTGGACAAAACTACTTGACCAGAGGCAATGTTTAGGCCATGTCAAAGCTGGTCTCCCCTAAACTGAGGCTACCAACAACCGGCTTTTACTAACTAAAATCTGGAGACGGGAGGAAGCAGGTGGATCTAGTGTCAGTGCTGGTATTACTGATTTTGGGGTGTTCTGGACCTGGGCAAGTGGTCACACCCCCAATCTTACTGAACAGCTACAGCTCTTTTGTGAAGGAGATACTGCTATTGTTCCTACTTTACAGTTGGACAACACTCAACAGGACGGGTGACTTGCTTCAGATGACACAAACAGAAAATGTACCGAGCCCCTGAGGGAAAGCTGAGGACACACGGAGCCAGCTGTGCTTCTGGGATTTGACCCAAGGCCCCAAGGCTGGCTCCTCTGTCAGGCTCCTCTGCTGGGGTCTCTTCTCTAGTGATGTCTTGAACACCCTCCCTTTGATCTGATTCCCAGGGAGAGGCAAGCAGCAGCAGCCAAGGGGAAGAGCCTGGAAGGCCTCTTTAGATAGGCCTGAGCCCCTGGTGGCTGGTCCCAGGCATCCCACACCCCAGCCATTTACCAGCTCCTTTGAGGTTTTTGACACATCTTTGTGGTCATGCCATCATTTACCTGGGTGTTTAGCTTAAACAGACGTGCAACTCTGACTTAAAATCCCACCCCCATCCCCTGTATAGCCAGTGGCATTGTGTGCTGACCACACTCAGAGGACTCCTGGGCTGTCCCATGGTGTGAAGGATAGGACAAGAAACCCTGTTACCTAATGCACAACTTCTAAGCTGACGATGACTGCTGTTCGGCAAACTGCATCTGAAGTCTCCAACTAACATCTTGAACGAGAAAAGGAAAATCATTTTAGCCTCCATGGTGGTTCTTTCCACCCTTCAGACCGACCATGTCCTCTTAGCCTTTCAGTGCATCCCTCAGCACACTGCAAGGGAGGGGCTTTCTAGCCTGGATGACTGGCCCTGCCAGTCTTTGGTTTTATAAATGAAGTAGTATTTAGGAGCCCAGTGTTAGAATCTCTCCCCAGGTCCCAAGCTACCCACTGGTTCCTTTTTAAATTTTGCTTTCGAATATACATCATAATATTGCTGCTCAAATAAGTATGTCTTTGGACAAATTAAACAACATTAGCTAGTGTAAATAACAGATGAACTCTTTTACTTACTAACTTAAGGAACTGCATACAATCAGATGGCATGTTCCACCTTATCAATCACACAGGAAGAGCTGATCTGCAATGGATTTTCAGCTACAAATTCATATGAAGCTTAAGAAGGTGACATGCCCATCAGCCTGTTGGCTTAAAACAGTTTCTGAAACTGCTGAATAATTCCATTCAAAGGTGAATTGTTCCTCTAACTGGATTCTCACAAGTTTTTCCCCATGTAATACACTTCTGAAGATGTTCTAAAGTTGAAGCTGATTCAAATCAAATTCTTCCCTGGAAGTAGCCAAAAAAAGCATGGTAATGTCCCACAAAAAGGAGGGCATGTCTTTCTTACACATTAAGACACAATACCAACATATCATTGTTACCAACATATCAAGAAGGATCATGCTTCGTCAGTGATACAACCAAAGCAGCAAAATGAACAAACTAAGACCAGCACACACCTTTTCCCCCAAAGCGGAGTGAACTGCTTTTCCTCTGGGCTCTGGCACAATCCCTGAACAGCTTTCCTCTGGTGTGTGCCTCGTGGCACTGCTATACTTGTACATGGATGCTCACCTAGCCGCCTATAGCAGGTACTGGGCACCAGAAGCATTTGCTGAGTGGACACATTTCACTAAGTACTCAACATGGCCGCACATCCATGGTCCCACCATGACCCTAGGCTTCCCTGTGTTTCTTCACTGTCCATGCAGTTTTCTCTGCCAGGTCTCGTGTTCCATCTCCCCAGTCCCCTAAAGGCCCAGCAGTCTTATGAAGGCTGCCCTGGTGGTGACATTTACTTTCCACTCTGTAACTGGGTGACCTCTTTATCTCTCACCTCACAGCACTATGGAAGCAGCAGTGTAAAAAGAAAGCTGTACTCAGAACTTGTCACGAGGATAATGACTTATCTGAACATCACAGAAGGTATTTTAATTTTTTAAAATCATCTCATTCTCTTGCTTCAAGGCTAATAGCCTGGGAGCAAATGGCTGCCTTCATCTCTGATGGCGGAACTTCTATCCAACACTAGCACAGGCTGACTGTGAGTGTATCTGTGAGTGTATCTTCAAAGCTTCTGGTTTTTCAGTGTAAAGTTGGTAAAAGCCATTTCTGAGGTGAGATAAAGAATTTGGGGCTCAGCTGAATGTTAAGAGTTTCTGCTTGCCCGAAGTAGAAGTCTGTACTGCAAATGACACCATCGAGATAGCACAAAGTCCCACAGAACTAAGGACAAGGTGACAGAGACCCACACTGTTTTAGTCAGCTTTTTCTCTGCTGTGACCAAAGGACTCAACTAGAACAATTGTAGAGGAGGAAAGTTTTATTTGAGGGCTCACAGTTTCAGAGGTCTTAGTCTATAGGAAGCTGGCTCCATTCCTTGGGACGTGGTGGAGCAGCTCACATGGTGATCAGGAAGCAGACAGAGGGGTCTCTATTTGCCAGATACAAATATATAGCCCAAAGCCACAGCCCCAACGCCCACCTCCTCCAGTTACCACTCAGTCAATCCCATCAGAGGATTAATTCACTGATTGGGTTAAGGTTCTCACAACCCAATCATTTCTTCTCTGAACTTTCCTGCACTGCCTGACACGTGAGCTTTTGGGGGGACACCTCACATCCAAACCATAACAGGCACCCAGAGCAGAGGCCTTGGCTGTGTGGAGGGATGAGCACCACTACTGGCCACACCCTCAGGCCTCCCACATTTCCAACCATCTTTGGTCTCATTTATTTTTCTGTCCTCAAAATTCTCTGCTGAGGCCTCCTATCAAAGTCACAAGGCCCTATCTTCCCAGCTTTCTTCTGAAATTCCCCTTCCTACAACAGAAATTTCTGACACCACCCCTGCTAAAGATAACACTAAAAGTTCTGGTTTTCAGCAGAGTTGGTTTTGCCAGCCAGAGTTGGTTCACCAGCAGTGAACAGGGCTGACCACCTAGTGACAGCATCTAAAATAGCAACACTGGTTCATTCTGAACTGAATGAAATGCACGAATGAAATATCAGCTGAACAGGAGAGGACCTGAATGAGGCCCTGGTGAGCAAGCTGAGAGGTGACCGAGTAGTGCCATTTACCTGCATTCCTATACTGTGGTGTCCTTGCAGACAAGAGCCTGTCCTCCCACAGGGTTGGGAAAGCTGAGAGGGCATACCCTATAACAAGGACTGGGAAAGTAGACTTCTAGCCACGTCTTAAATCCAAACTCACGACTGCAGCCTTTCAGTACTGAACTACCTGGGCAACAGCACAGGCTACCATCACAGCATTCACTTGAGAAAGGCTGTGCTGCCTGACTCAGTTACTGACATGTGCCCCCACTTTGAATGCTATGCTTTTCCTTTTGTTTTGGTGCTGGGGATGGAACCCAGGGGTGCTTTGCCAGTGAGTCACATCCCTAGCCCTTTTTATTTTTTTAAATCTTGAGACAGTGTCTTGCTAGGTTTCTTAGGGCTTTGCTAAATTGCCCAGGGTGGCCTCAAACCAGCAATCCTCCTGCTTCAGACCCGAGTCGCTGGGATGCAGCCATCGCATAAGGCTTTTGCTTCCTTTTATTTTTTTTGAACAGGTAACATGTTTGTGTGATTCAAACATGCATATATGCACACACCCATGGTGCAAACCATTCTACACCACCACCCACCAGGTGTTGCTGAGAGTGTCCTCCACATCCATGGAAAGATAATGCGTGTGTTCTTAGCCCGACCTCCCCTTGTGTAATGACAACAGTGGCACACTACCCCACTGCTTTGTCTTGCCATCCGTCCACTAATGGCTCTCTGCTGTTCTCCTTTTATCAGTTTATAAAGGGCTGCTGCTTTTCTGGTTACTTCATTTGAACCCTTTTCCAGGATTTTTCTCTTCCCCTGGCCAAACCCATCTCCAGCACATGCTCCAGCAGGCTGGATCCCATCTCCACAGATATATCCTGCGACTACTGATTAGCTTATCAAACTCGAGCAGAGGAGGACGTCTGGGCTGTCCCCTCTGTGCCTCTCAAAGCACCTACAGCACTCTTGACAACTCCAGCACTTGCGCAGAGGGTAAGCACCACACTGCTGCTATCTAAACACTAGCCTGGTGAGCGCTGTCCAGCTGGTAGGCCTTAGGCCAAAGGTTAAAACTCAGTTCTACTTTTTGTGCTAGGTATGTTCCATGAAGCTCTCCTTCCTTTGAAATAAACTCGGTTAACTAAAAGTTTTTAGTGTGAATTTCACCCTCACGTGACACAACAAATGCAGGGCTGCTACACGACCAACACAGGACATACTCGGTTCCTAGAGCAGGGGATGAGGAGGATTCTGCAGAGCTTTGCTAAAACCAGGAACATGATTCTTTTTTAGTACAATGTAAACATTATCTCATTGTATACATTGAGGAATATTTCTGCTTTGCTACTTGTTGCCCCTTGGATGCCTAAACCAAAACACCCAGTTTTCAGTGGTGGGGGGAAGCTTCTCTGGGGCTGGGGTTTTGGCTCAGTGGTGGAGCACGTGCCTACCCTGTGAGGTACTGGGTTCAATTCTCAGGACCACATAAAAATAAATAAAGGTATTGTGTCCATCTATAACTAAACATAAAAATAATTTAAAAAAGAATACCTCTCTGTTCTACTCAAGAGCTCCAAACTCTATCACTACCAAGAGAAAGTATATCTAATTTTTTTTTTACCAGATTCTAAAAACTACTCATCGAGCATCTTTACCAGTATAAAATTCACGTTCAACACTGAAATACTCTCGCCAGGTCTGTTTAAAATGCAGCTGGAAGGTGAACCTCCCAGGATGTGCGAGGCTGTGGACTCAAGAGTTAGGTAAGTTATGAGCCTGTACCTTTCCAACAGGAGCTCCATGCCAGGTCATGGTGCAGCTAGACAACTTAAGGCCGGTTGAATTAACTTCACCCATAGCCACAAACCCCCAAGGAAGAGGCTTACCTTCATGACCCAGAATCTGCATCTCTTGTTTTTCTAGATGACACCATAAGATCAACTAACCTGGTTTCAGTGGCACTGCACTCTACACCACTGTACAAACAGAGTGCAGAAAGCGCCACGGAGATGGGTCTCTGTGATAAAGGAACCTGCAAGAGCAGCTTCCCAGGCCCATGCAGAGCAGCGCAGGCCCAAAATCTGAGTCAGAAAACCCAAGTGATCCTTGGTCTCTGTCACCAACTCCTCTGGGTCCTCAGGCAAGTTGGGGAACCTCTCTGCTTTAGTTTCCACAGCTGTAAAAGTGGGACTAATAATACCTGTTTACTACCTCACAGGAAAGAGGGCGGTGGTTAATGAACAGTTGTAAGGAGCTTTGAAGATTAAAAAGGTTCCTGGGTGCTAATGACAAACAATAATAGCCTATCTATTCTCATCCGGGAGCTGCCGAAAGCATGTGGAACTGCTCCCAGTAAACTTTTTTTCTTTTTCTTTTTTTTTTTTTTCTAGGTTAACATCGATTTCTTTTTTTAAATTTATTGTTGGTCGTTCAAAACATTACATAGTTCTTAATATATCATATTTCACAGTTTGATTCAAGTGGGTTATGAACTCCCATTTTTACCCCGTATACATTGCTGGAAGAGATGAACGTTGGTGTCCTGATAAAAGGAAAGACACAGCTCTGGTGGCTGCACTGGAGCTGCCTGGGCTCTGCAGCAGGGATAACTGGGTAAATATTTACCCAGGCGGCATGTCTAGTTACTATGGACGCCTCAGCTGAGGCTATTAACTTGGCTGATAAGTCCCTGTTTCCTGCCAAAGAACTCTTCCCAGAACATGCTTCTTAAACTTCCCTTTATTTTATTTTATTTTTTTCACATTTAAATGTGAAGTGGAATGTTAAAAATCACTCAGGGAGCTTCATGTGTGGCTCACCTTCACTCTGGCCCTCCTCTTTTTGTAAGAAACAAAGAGTGAAAAGGCTCAAATCCGCAAAGGCTTGGGTTAGCCAAACAAGCTGCAGGCCCAGCTGTGCGAGCTGGTATCTGGCTTTACACAAACCCATGTGTGCCCATACCCAAGCACCCCACCAAAAGGTACTTTCCAATGTAGGTAAGGCAGGACAATCTGTGGTAATGATTCCAACTCACACAAACATAAAATGCAAAAAACATAAAATATTTCAAAAAAATATTGAAAGCTGACAATTAAATGAGGCATAAAATTTAGAAGTAAAATGCAAGATTCAGATCACCAATATTGTGTTTTAACAATAACAAAGCCTAAAACTGTCTTTACAAAAAAGGGTTGGTTTCAACACCTGATAGATGGCCTCATCCAGGAAATAAAGAGATAAAAGAATGGAGTTCTTAAGAAAGGAAGTAGGGGGCTGGGTTTTTGGCTCAGTGGCAGAGTGCTTGCCTAACATGTGTGAGGCACTAGGTTCAATCCTCAGCACCACATATAAATAAATAAATAATAAATGTACATCAACAACTATATATATATATATATATATATATATATATATATATATATATATATATAGAAAGTAGGGAGGAGTGTAAGCTAAATAAAAAATTTCAGAACATAAAATTAACTTTAGCTTAAAGTATGAATTTAACTGTTGTTTAATAGTAATGACAAGCCTAGTAAATGCCATTTGTGATTTAAAGAAAAAGGATATCTGAACGTTAAGATTCTTAAAACAACAAAAACAACAAACCCATGCCCATTGGATAGTCTACTGGCAGGACATTTCTTTTAACTAATGAGCGAATAAGAGAAATCTGTTCATTTTCATTTTGTGTTTCTTATTCTTGGGAATATCAGACTGAAATGTGAATCTAAGTTCCTTTCTTTTAACTTCCTTGAAAATAAGGAATTAAATGCATTTCTGGCGAGAACACAGTTCCATGGTGGTTCAGCAAGGTGCATCTACCTAACCGTGGACCCCATTACACTGCTGGGCTTGTAACCAGGATCCAGCAGTTCTGGATTCCTGTATGATTTGAGCTGCTAATTCTAGAAAGGATGTGTATGTGGGGAAGGGTCTCTGATGAGCAAGACCTCAAACTTTCCAACACCTAGTAAAGGTCAAGGGTTAAAAGGGTAAGTGATGTTCTCTAAATTAAAATGCTTCCTCAGGACCAGGTCTGAAGAACAGAGGAATAAAACCCCACATTTCTGACAGTCTGATGAGGCAGAAGCCTCCAATCTAGAATCAGGCAAGGCAAGGTTTTACTCTGGCCTTGCCATTTTTGACACCTGTAAAATGAGTGCAGAGCAGAGTGCTGTGTTTGCTGGCTGTGGGAGGTGAGTGTTGGTGACATCCAAGGATGGTCATAGGCACTTGCCTCCCCTTCTAGACACGTACCTAGTCTGAAAACCAAACACACAAAGGCGCAGGAGACCACACCAAAAACCACACCAAAACGTTCATGCCACATATGTACACATAGCACGAGACAGGATAATAAGATGTGAGACAGGATAATAAGATGTAACACAGTTCAGGGCAACAGCTGACCATTGAGGAGAGCTTTCAACAAACAAGAAAAATTATTCTGTCAAATTTTTTTCCCCTTAAGAAATAAAGAGAAACCACTCTCTATGTATTATCTGTGAATGAATACGTTACTTATGCAGATAAACGGAGATGCTCTGGGGTGGGACAAGGTACCTCTGGGATAGCACACAGCAAACTCCAAATAGTCATTGTGAAATACGGGGAATGTGGGGGACAATCTGCAGGATCACCAGATCAGGGAGAATTTTAGTTTCAGATGTAATTAAGAAAAAAAAAAAAGGTTAGGTTTACTTTAGTAATTGATTGATTAAAAATTTGAAAAGAGAAAGGGAAACCAACTAAAGGCAGGAGAGGTTGCAGGTTGGCTGGCCCCAGATGCTTGCTGTTACCTGGATGGCCCTAGAGACACATTTACAAGGCTGGCTGGTGACTGGGTTCATGTTGCTGTTCCTACTTTTTTTTTTTTTAATAATTTTTTTAGTGTTGATAGACCTTTATTTCATTCATTTATTTTTATGCAGTACTGAGGATGGAACCCAGTGCCTCACACATGCTAGGCAAGTGCTCTATCACTCAGCCCCAGCCCCAATTTTTTTTTTTTTTTTTTGAGAGGGAAGAGAGAAAACACAGAGGTTTGGCATACACAGGGTCAGGGGGCACTTCCAGCTCATGCTAGAGTTCCTAGGCCTGGCATTTTCAATTTTTGTGGTGTCAGGGCCTATTTACACTCTTAGAAAGTGTGAGGACCCAAAAGAGCTTTACTTACATAGGTTATAGCCAGTAATACTGACTATGACAGGGAATTTAAAAAATATTTACGTATTAACCCATTTAAAATAGCAATAGGTCCATTTCATGTTAAATAACATCTTTATGAAAGTTATTTTAAAAAATCAGGGAGAAAAATGGCACTATTTTGCATTTTGGTATACATCTTTCACCTCTGACTCAACAGAAGACAGGTAGCTTTGCCCATCTGAGCCTGTATTCAAGGTACCATGATACATTGTTTTGGCTGAAGTATATGGGAAATCAAAAAAGCTCAAACCAATACAGAGATGTTTCTGAAAAAGGGAGTACTTTAATGGCCTTTCTAAAAAAGTTTTGATATTCTCTGATCCTACACCAAAGTTCAACAATTGATAGCTTTTTAAAGATAAGTTACAATGTGGTATGTGAAACCATACTGAATTGTTCAATTATGTTAAAATCCAGTGGTGTGTCTCACACTTTGAACAGCCCTCTTCCTGTGTGTGTTATGTGGCTTCATTTATCCTAGTCGCTGGAAACAGAGTGGTGTGCTAAGTTATTGGACCTTCCACCATATGTAGGAAAGTCCCTTTGCTAGCAATACCACCAATCCCAGCAGGAGTGAGATTAGCACTGGGAGTTGAACTGGTGATTTCAGGCTCCACCCTGGACAGCCTCAGGTCTGACCGTGTGTGCAGGGCAGAATGGCTGCCCTTGGACACCACGGCCCTCATGAAGGAACCGTTTTACCCCTGCTGCCTTGGAACCCAGCAGTATGGAATCTCTGTGACGATAGCCTTGGCCTTGCAGACCCCTGAAAGCAGCTCAGCAACTGAAGATCCATAGGCCACCCTGGAGGTGCTCTTCTGTGTGGACTGAGGGCACCCCCAGAGTCTGAGTTCCGAGGAAGTGGCTATCAAATGTTCTTGGCCTACCACCCAGGCCACGAGTTTGGAAAAACTCCATCGCTAGCTGTCCATGTCCACAAAGTGCCTCCAAACACACACAGGTACAGCCCTTCCCCAGGTCTTCCTTCAAGCCTACCAAGAATGAAAGGCTGGGAAAGTAGAGAAGAATTAGGCTTGCTCCCTAGAGTGACACATCACTAATCTCATCATTTTACAAATTAAAATACCATGATCAGAACACATTGCTTATGAATAATACAACAGACAAAAATTCAGCTGTATGATAAAAAAGTTGCCATATGTCAAAGAAGAGGCCAAAAACTCCCTAATCCAACAGTGTTAATAGCTCAAATTTGATTGGAAATATCACTATACTAATTTTGTTAAGAAATTATTATTTTTAGTTGTAGATGGACACAATACCTTCATTTTATTTGTTTTTATTTTTATGTGGTGCCAGGGATCAAACCCAGTGCTTCACACATACTATGCAAGTGCTCTACCACTGAGCTACAACCTCACCCCCACCACTATACTAAAATTTCAAGGGTTATAGCTCAGATCTATCTAATTAAAAAAAAAAAAAAAAAAAAAAAACAGCACTAGCCAGGTGCTGTGGTACATGCCTACAGTTCCAGCCACTATGGAGGCTGAGGCAGGAAGACTACTTGTACCCAGGAGTTTAAGGACGGCCTGAATAACACACTGAGACCCCATGGTGGTGGGAACAAATCAGGAATTCAGCAGAGTTTAATGCAATGAGGTCTGACACAACATGACGAGCCTTTGGAAAGTGAAGTGGCTAAAAGTAGCAGAGAGCAACATCTGCATTTATAGCGACTAAAGGGAAGGACACATTGAAGTCACACTGTTTATGATTAGTCACAGATGCTTTTCTGGCTTTTAAACATAAACCTCCTTATGCTGAACTCTCTCCAGGGGTTAACAGTGTCCGTACCAAGTCATTACTTTCCTCTGGACATAAAGATGGACGGGGACCAGTGAGTAACTTGGGGCAGAGGCCATGGAGGTGGCGCCTGGATTCATCTGGGCAGCTGATTTCACACCCTCTAGAGTATAGAAGACACTAACTGCTTTCAGTGGCAAAATGCCAACTAGACTGCAAGAGATGAAAAGGCTCCGGAAATGAGAGACAGATAGATGGACAGATGAGGTTCAAGATGAACAAATATAGGTAATACAGCTGTAGAAAATTAAAACAGATTGTGGTTAAACTGCTGAGCTCTGAAGTACCACATGTGACCTACAAAAGGGGTCACCATGGCCACCACTAACACTTGAACTGTCTTATAACACTCCAGACGCCATTTTAAGCAACTTACCCGTATTTATTTACTTAACCTCACAGACTCCAAAGAGGTAGGCTGTATTAATTTCTAGGTACAGAGAGGGCCTCATTTTCCCACCATGGCTCAGCTAGTCAGTGGCAAGAGGGTGTGGGGTGGGATCTGACTCTGGTGAGGCTCCAGACCTCATTCTTACCCTTGACCACTAACCATGAGCATCTCAACTTCAGAGGAACCTTGGTTTTCTCTCCCAGTGTGCTTTACTCTTAAGACCAGTAAAAATTCCCGTGAACAGCAAACAAAGTGAACATCCCAAACACCTTTGATATGACAGGGCAGGCCATCCATGGGGCTATGAGTCAGTGATGGGGGGCAAAATCTCCACCACACAAGACTGCTGCTCACTGAAACAGCTTCCAAACTACTGCATTTGATTTGCACATTTTTGTGTTAAGCAGAACCTTCTTAAAGATATTTCCCTCAAACACTGATCCATCTAGAAGCTGAGTGAACATTGGTGTATCTCCTTCCCTAGAAGCAACAACTGTTGCCCCATTGTTCTTTCCAGTCTGAGTCTGTTACAGAGAACAAGACACCTCACATTCCCCAACAACGAGGAGCTCCTTAAAAACCACACCACCTGCACGCACCTGGGCAAGCACAGCACTCCCACAGCAGCCAGTGTCACTCTGTACTTAGCTCTCCCCAAATGTTCCGAAATGTCTTCTATAGGTTCGATTTTGTGTTTTTTATTACAAGGATCTGATCTAGATTTACTTGTTGTATTTCACTGTCTTATCACTTCAGTCTTTATTTTTAAACTAGAGGGTTTTGATTTATAAATAGTTCAAGGACCTAAAATAAAATCAGACCTTAATTTGCTGTGGTAGGATGTCCACACAACTGTGCACTTGAGCCAATGTCTTTATAAGATTAAAAAGAAAATAATTTTTAAAAAAAGCATATTAGTGACAGAAAACTACCCTGCTAAAGTTCTCCATATGTCAACCTTCCCCTGGGCCAAAGAGAGGAGGTCTAGTCTCAGTAAGGCCAGGCAGGAATGGGCAGCATCTCCTGAGCTTGGTAGGTCCTTCCCACCGACCAGGTAGTTGGCCAAGAAATACACTGGATAGTTATTGTCTTAGTGAGTATTCAAAGAGATAACTTTTTTCTTTTCAATGCGCTGACAATGACTTAAAACCATGCTCAGTGCCCCATGAGAGAGCTGGAACCCAAATGACTGTCTTTAGGATGCTCACGATTTTCTAAAGAAGAAAACAGCCAGAAAGTAATGCCTGGCAGACGTGGGAAGTGAAGTGGGATGGCGGAGAAGAAGGAGCTTCCACACACCAAGAATGACACCTGCAAGCCCAGGTGCCAAGCTCCAGACACTCCAAGGTATACTGCACTCTGAGGAGAGCAGTGCAAACCAAGAGGTGCCTATGGTAGAGACTTTCCCACCTCCCCACACTGAAAACTACCCTGGAGCAGAGGGGGGATGGGAGCTGTGCTGAGCTCAGACTGTGCCAGGCTCTCAACTTTCTGTGTGGCCCTGGGCAAGGGGCTCTCCTTTTTCTTCCAGGAAAACAAAAATCATAAACAATGCCTCACAGTGCTGGGCAGATTCAAGGAGAGAACAGACACAAGGAACTCTGGCCCGGCACACTGAAGGTGCTCAATCGATGCTCTCCTCCCTCCAGGACAATCACCAGTAGCAGCTTCCGGGGCAGTAGTCCTTTACTGAGGATCTCAGGCTGGGTGACTCTGGGGAGAAGACACACCTGAATTTGTCCCGCTCATCCTGCACACAGGAGCGAGTACACTGGTGCTCACAAAAGCTTGCTGGGATTGGCCAAATGCTACAGGATGAACAAGTTACAATCACATCTGACACAAGCAACTGGAAGCAGGATGTGCCTCAAACCAGGTCTGAGTTTCCATTTGTCCTCTTCCTAGATTGAAAAACTTGACTAATAACTTATCTCTCTCTCTTTTCATTTCTCTACATGATTTAACACATCTCAGTGAAGAAGTTCTAGGCAGCAGCTTCTACTATAAAGAAACCCCATGAGTAGATGTTATGCCCAAGTTCAAGGGCAAGACTAATTATCAAAAGGTGTGCACTTTACACAACCACCCCCCAGAGGGCTGTCTGTTACTAAGGTTACCTTCCACCCCAGGGACATACAAAAAACACCTTTGTATACAGGCTCACCCGTGTTCAGGTGTATAGGTGTGTTTCTGAACAGTTACTTCACAGAGAACTAACTGCAGCTACACAGTAATTAGGCATCTATGACGTTGGGATCTTGAGTTGAGACACTCTTCAGAGAGAAAGAATCACTCACTGCTTTGCTCTTCTTTTGAAGGGTCTTTTGTTTTTGTCATTCAAATATTTCTCCTTCTTAATTTTGGTAACATGGGAAACAGGTTGCACGCTCACCAGTGCTTACTGATGGCGCCATGCAGGTGTATTCTAAATTCAGCAACCTGCATATCATTATTGTTAACACTGAGTAAGTCATGAGATTCAGTGTGGCAGGAAATGAAAACCAGGGTTTTGCTTCTTCACGTGCTTCCTGTGTGTCTTTCTGAGAAAGGTGAAGACCACTGGGCTGGCAACTCAGCATGTACTTGTGAGAAACCACAGGTTCCCCTGAGTAGATGTTCACTTCCAGAAGTATCTTACTCAAAAAGAATGATTTGCTCTCCAGGTTCCACAGGGCTTGCAAAGCCTCCCCCATGGACTAGGACAGGTGAGAGAAGTCCCTGGAGGCCCGGACAGAGGCCAGCTGGAAGAGATGCCGGGCTTCTCATGGTTTCCCTGGCCACTAACCTTGTTCTGGCCTGGCTCTCACTGCCTTAAACCTAGCTCTTGAATGGGTGGGAGGAGGAAATGGCCACCAAATCCCAGCCCACCTCCACCTGGCCTGGCCATCAAGGGCAGGAGAGGCAGTACTGGGAACCTCCAGGAAACAGGCAACCAAAAATCAAGGATTAGCCTAGAACAGGGTTAGTTGCCTGAAGCCCAGGGGCCGAATCCAGCCTGCCTCCTGTTTCTGTAAATAAAACTTTATTGGACCACAGACATGCCTATTCCTTTACTGTCTATGGCTGCGTTTGCTCACACAGCCAAAAATATCTACAATCTGGCCCTTTTCCGAAAATGTTTGCCAATTCCAGTCTAGAACTGTGCGGTTCAATTCAGTAACCACTAGACACATTTTAAATTTAAGATAACTAAAATTAAGTTAAAAATCCAGCTTCTTGGCTCAACAGTCACATGTGGCCAGTGGCTAAGGCAACAGAGAGCACAGAGAACATTCCCACCACTGCAGGCAGTTTTCTTGGGCAGTGCTGGAAGTACAGGATCTAAGTCATCAAGCTAAATTTACAGTCATCAAGTTCTGGGTCACTCTCTCTCCTTAGAAAGGTTTGCACTGAGTTAAAATATATCCCTTTCACACTCGAACTCCTAGGATATGCTTATTCACTACAATGACCACAAGCTTCATATTATCTGGTATACAATAACTGTAAACCAACAAGAACTACAAGTCATCGGGTGGTCATTTTTACTTACTTGTTAACTGCCTTCCATCCCCAGTGAACTGTAAACTGTGAAAGCTGGGCCATTGTGCTTGCTTGTATTCCAAGTTAGGACCCTGCCCAGCACACACGATAGATACTGACACACATACAGTATTGGTAAAATACCGGGTGCAAAACCATCCTGTGAAAAGAGGCTGCTGAACTGAACAGGTGATATGGCAGTGGGTAAATACACCACTGTAACCCTGCAGTAGATGTTCTACAAACAGCTCGAATTTCTACTTAAAGTAAGTTTAAAAAAAAAAAAAAAAAAGATTCCAAACAAAAAAGCCATCAGGGTTTTGATTTTGGGCCCACTAAGGGCCAGCCATGAGACCTTGGGTAAGTTATTTTCCATTCTGAGTGAGCTACCCGCCTCCTCCCTAAATGGGATGGATGAGCAAACAGATAACTCAGACCAAACCCTCTCCTGTGCCGCCTTCTTCCCAGCTCCCTGCTCCCTCCAGAGCACCCTGCCCATGGGGAGTTCCTCCTGTGCCCTTTCCCCATGGCTGGGTCTCTCCCACAGAATCATAAGCTCCTCTGGGGCAGGGGCTATATCCTAGTCACTTTTGGCACACAGCAGCTGCTAATCGGAGGTTCAACTAAGAATCTAAGAGCTCAATAAATAAAACACATTTTTGAAACCTCGTATTAACAAGCTTGCTCTAAGAAGTTCTTAGGGGGGCTGGGGTTGTGGCTCATCAGTACAGCGCTCGCCTAGCATATGCAAGGCCCTGGGTTTGATCCTCAGCACCACATAAAAGTAAATAAATAAAATAAAGGTTCAACTAAAACTAAAAAATAAATTAAAAAAAAAAAGAAGTTCTTAGGAGTAAATCAAGCATTCTTTGAGTTTTAAAAATAGAAATACCCTCACCATTTGAATTAGTAGTTAGTCTAAAGGTTGCTCTGTAAAAAAGTCAAGTCTTTTTCAAGTTCATACACTTCACTGGTTTCCCTGCTGCAATTACACAGTGAACAGCCACAGGGAAAAATCCAAACTGGGCAAATGAGATCTTGGAATTAACAGCAAACAAGGTCTTGGAATTAACAATAGCAGCAGTGGTGGTTTAACATATAAAATCAAATGATTCTATTTCAGAATAAATTCATAATTCAAAAGGTAACGAGTACATTAGGTAGCTAATAAAAATCAGAAGACCCACAAACGAAAAATCTTAATTTTATATGCAATCAAATTTTTTTCTTTTTAACTGCTAACTATTCAGTATTTAAGATCAAACTGAAATCCAAACAATTTACATTTTGCTCTTGACCACTTGGGTTCTGCAGCTAGAACACCTAATGTTAACTGTAGTCATCCTGTTTCTTGGCTGGCTGCACAGCCAAACAATAAATTCACAACTGACCCTAAAATATTTGGTTATAGTGAAAGCTGATTTCCACCAGCTCTGTCAAAGAGGGTTTGGGGAGAAAAGAAACATGCATTTCATTCTAACAGGCTGGGTGTTCACGTGCTTCTATCTTCCTGGGTACACCCTAGGACCTGAAAAATCCTGCCCAGCATTTTAGTCACAGGGATTGTTAGTCACCTAGAGATCCTGCACCCACCCTTCCTTCGCACAGGTCCTTAAGGAGATTTTGATAGTGAAAACTGTTTTGTATGAGGGAAAAGCTGTGACCTTATATTTAAAAAGTGATCTGGTGAGGCTTAACACCATTTTCTCTTTCACCCAGTTACGAGCAAAATTTACATAACAAATATCTTAAAATGCCAACTAAGTATGTACTACCCTGGTAACAATTCAACACGACTAACAGGAACTGCGTTTTTAAGCTAAATCTGAACCCCAAAGATGTACCAACTGTAAAAAGGCAAACTGCGATTATTAAAATAATGATGTCTGCACACCCTAGAAACTTGTTGCCATCTTAAATTTAAACACCAAATGGCAACACACAGCCTATGTGCATGCTGAATAGCTTGTATTACTCCATGAAAATGGTAACATCTTAAAAATTACAACCCCCAACAGATTTCAAAGCATGAGCACATTTCTTTAAAAAAGGCTCTATGGCAAGAATGATAGTCCTTCTAAAGGAAGCTCTTTTCTGATGAATTCTGCATATTTTCAGATTGCAATTTATCTTTAATTTTTAGATATGTCCCCGGCAAAGCCTTTGCAGTATTAAGCAACACCAATGTAACAGAAACTCTGCGTACCGACAGCAACTTGGCCCGGCTTGGCCGGCCCGCCTCTCCTTCCTACCCCCACCCAATACCTTCCCCGGGCAGTGACTTCACATCCTTTGACATCAGCACAGCTTCGAAAGGGGGATGGGAGAGCGAGCTGAAAGCAGAAAAACCAGCTTTGAACTATGCATGCAAGGCCTCTCTCGAGCGGCAGATTCTGTAAGTAGTTTGTAAAATGCCAAACGGCAGTGACACACCCCATCTGCTCCCGTGAAGCCTGCAGCAAAGTGGAGTGAATTCTGCTGAAGGGACTTCCTGCTTTTCCTATCTGAAGCACAATAGCCATTTATTAACTACCCACGGAAGGTTCCGGTCAGTGGAACACACAATAACTCACCTCGAATGTGGAGAAGGGCCACGGGCTGGAAAGGCCCATTGGAGCTGGCCGCATCCACCACCATCCCGCTGCCCGCCTTATTACATGTCAACATCTAGACTCCTGCGGGGAAGGCAGTGTACTCCTAGGGCAAGAAACCAGCCTCCATTTTAGTTTAAAAAAAAGACAAACTGAAGCTCTCTGCAGCTGGAGGGAACTGGCTGGCTAGTGACGTCAGCAGGCACGGAGCTCGCTGATTGGCTGGAAGCTGCAACTTAAAATGACACTGAAAAAAAAAAAAAAAAAAAAAACAAAAAAACCCTGCAAATGGAAAGAGCGTTCTGCTTGGCTGTCAGTGTGCACTGAGAGCCTGGGCATTTTCCGGCTTTCTGCAGTCTTCATTTCTCAGTAACTTTCAGGCAGAAAACCCATCTCTCCGGGGACAGACTGGAGGCCACAATCCCCAGCCAGACTGTAAACAAATGATTCTGAGAGAGAGAGAAAAAAAAAAGGTGTGCGCATAGGAGGTGTTCTGTGGGAACTTTACATTTTGGCATTTCCCTGGTACCCCAAATTCAGGGCACTTTATGTCCCCCGTCCATCTTCTCCTTTCTAGTTGTACTTTCACATGTACATCCTATGTATCATTACAGCCAGCCAGTGATTTAAAGCCAATGGCTATTTAAATATTACATAATTCCAATTCATTAGTCCAGACTCTTGTTCAACTTCCCCTACCACCAAGTGGGCAAGTTATGAATTCATAATCCCCACACACTTGTTTTCCCTGAGACCTAGTTGTTTCCCCACCCTCTGAAAAACATAGATTGAAAAACTATATGAAAAATGAAGGCTGCTTTGTATTCAATAGCTAGAAAGTGCTACAAATTAAAGTCCTTATTCCACATGGTTGTGGGAGCTAAAACAGACATAAAAAGTGTGCTTTCTTTTTTTTTTTTTTAATATTTACTTTGTAGTTGTAGTTGGACACAATACCTTTATTTATTTATTTTTATGTGGTGCTGAGGATCAAACCCAGGGCCTCACACATGTGAGGCGAACGCTCTACCACTGAGCCACAATCCCAGCCCCTGTGGTGCTTTCTTCTGGAGCTTAAAGATGTCAACATATCAGATTCTTTTATTTAGGTTTTAGATATTTTGTTTAGATTCAAAATTGATATTTCACTAACTTTTGATGGGATGTTATTAAAAGCAACATTCAGATCCTGGTTTCCTGTCTTCAGACAAAGTTAATGAAAAAGTTGATCCAAGAAGAAAGGTCACTCTGACCTGGAGTGCTTGGAGGTGGCAGGGAGCGACTCCCACAGAGAGACACCAGTGCCAAATGAAAAGAAATAAACCTAAGAAAAACCTCTTTAGCAGAGCAGAAGCTATCTCCTCACTTCTTTGTACAAACAAGAAAGTTTTCCTTTGTATCATTTCCCACACAATCCCCACCTCACCCATTTGGCTCCACCTGTGAATAAGAACCAAAAAGCCCCGTAACTCCAAAACACAATTTGCAGCAAAAGAAACGTGCTGCTGCTGGGTGGCCATGACACCTGTGGGCCTGGATGCCACACACCTCAGCAGATGAGGGCACCGCTGCACCCATTTGGAGGTGCTTTCCTGGTCTTCCCCGCAGTAAGAGGGTAGATGCAACCGTGCCAACAGCTGTGTGATGGTCAGAAAAGCAGTGACCAGAATCCTATCCACCCCTTCTCCCCAGGGCTGAGAACTGCAGGACTCCATGGCAGGTCCAACAGCTTCCAGTGGGCCTGAGCCCCAAGAGCAGACACCACCCCAAGGCTGTCTCCCTATGAGTGCACACTGCTGGCCTCACGCCTGCCCTGGCAACAATGCTACCTGAGCAGCAGACACGGTTAAATAAAAAGACCAAGCCTCGAGTCAGGTGACCTGAACTCAGATTCTGTCTGTCCACTTGTCTCCAAGGACCTCTCCCCTGCCCAGGGCTTCAAGAAGAGGACCACCACCAGCCCTCAGTGCTGAGGTACTGCTGCACTCACTTCCACTCAGTGTACCTCCCCTCCCCAGGAGCCACACCAGGGAACTCATGGGGAATAGAGCACTCAGGGGCTTGGGAAGGATCAGAAGCCCATGCTTGCTGCGGTCTGCACCTTCAACAGGACGAGACCTCCGGCCAGATTCAACACTCATGTGAGATAGTCTGGGGAGATGCGCCTGTCCCAGAGACCCCAGGAGCATCAGCGAGAAGCACAACGTGGACAGAAAAGGAAGACACTTTTTCATGTATTTTTCCTAATGATCTAAGATCAAAGGATCCCAACTTTATTAGTGATTCCCCTCCACACTCTTTAAAAACCTTATGCATATAAAGTAGTTCTTTAAAGACTGAGATCAAGAAATTATTGATAAAACAAAATATAGATAAGAAATAATGACTTGAACAAACAAGGTATATTTCTGATTTGGAAATATAAATACTATAAATATGCTAATGTCAATTTTTTCCTAAAATGGCAGATTAATGGCATTTAATGGTAGTTTATCCTGAGTTGCTGGGATTACGGGTGTACAACATTGTACCTGACTGCAACTTCAGATAATGATTTCAGAGAATATTTGGAAATATGTTTCAAGATTTTTTTTGTTTAAGTAGTAAACTTTTGTTTTACTTCTTGGAATTCATTCTAGAAATGTAATAACCATGAATGAGTACCATATTTTTAAAAAATGTATATTTAAAAAATATAGTATTTTTTAAAAAAATACCTATTTTTGAAATTATGCTAAAATAAAGCACATGATATAAAATTTACCATCCAAACTGCTTTTTAGGAGTACAGTTCAGTGGCATTAATTACATTCATGTCCTTGTTTCAATTCTTTTGGGGACACAGCTAGGAGGGACTGTTGGATCACATGGTATACCCTTTTTTTTTTTATTTCTGAAGAACTGTCATGCTGTTATCCCAGTGGCTGTCCACTGCACACCCAACACCAGTGCATACCCAGGAACGAATCCGGGCCCCTGCACATCCTCAGAGCACTCATGCCTTTGCACAGTACCCTCCTCAGGGTGCGCACTGAGCTCTAGTCCCGAACTACAAGTCATGCTGAGCTCCTCTGCACCGGCAAGCTGACCATTTGTGTATTTCTCTGGAGAAATGTTTGCTTAAGTTTATTACACATTATTAAAACCAAGACTTTTTGGTTGCTGTTGAGTTGTAGGAGTTGTTTGTCTGGACGTTAATCGCTTCTCAGATACAGCACTTACAGAAACCTCCTCGTTCTGTAGGCTGCCTTTCGCCTGGCTGACTGTGTCCTTCAATGCTGTTTTAATCGGATGCAGTCCAGTTTACCTGTTTTTACTTCTGTTGTGTACCACTTCTGGTGTCATACTCAGGAAATCACAGCCAAATCTGATGTCATGAAGTTTAATAGTTTTAGCTCTTAACATCCAGGATTTGATTCATTCTGAGATCATTTTTGTATACAGTGTTAGGTAAGGGTCTAACTAACACCAGACTTTTTCATGTGGATATCCAGGTTTCTAGTGTCATCTGTTAGAGTCTGTCTTTTCCTCACTGAATAGTCTTACCACATATGCACAAGCTCTGTTCTATACCATTGATCTATATGTCTGTTTTGGTGGCAATACCACACTAGTTTTGATTACTGTAGCTTTGTTTTAAGTTTTTAAATGAGGAATGGTGAGTCCTCCAACTTTTTCTACTTCTGGAAAAAACTACATTGGGATTCTTAATTTTATTTTAGTTGTAGATGGACACAACATCTTCCTATCTTCCTCTCTCTCTCCTCTTTTATACAGTATTGAGGATCGAACCCAGTGCCTCACACGTTAGGCTAGCGCTCTACCACTGAGCCCCAGCCACAGCCCAACACTGGGATTCTTACAGGTATTACAACTGACTCTCCAGATCACTTTGGGAAACACTGACATCTTAACAACATTAGGTATTCCAGTCTATGAACACAAGATGTCTTTCCATTTATGGGTTTCATTAATTTCTTTCAGGAGCATTTGTAATTTGGAGAGAATGAGCCTTTCAATTCCTTGATAAGTATTTCATTTATTTCTTTACTTGGTACATTGAACCCAGGAGCACTCTACCACTGAGCTCACCCCCTACTCCTTTTTATTTTATTTTGGGACAGGCTCTTGCTAAATTGCCCAAGGTGGCCTGGAAGTTGCAATCCTCCTGTCTCAGCTTCCCAAATAACTGGAATTACAAGCATGCACCACCATGCCTGGCTTAAATATTTTATTCTTTTTGAGAGTATTACATTGTACTCATGGTTCCAAAATAATGGAAACTACCTTAAGGTCAAAAGGATTACCCCACATACTCTGTGAAATTTTATACATCCATCAAAAATACTTATACAGGGGCTGGGGCTGTAGCTCAGTGGTAAAGCACTTGCCTCGCATGAGTGAGACATTGGGTTTGATCGGTAACACCACAAAAAATAAATAAAGATATTGTATATCTAACTACAACTAAAAAATATTTAAAAAATATTTACACATTTATAAAACTGAAATATAAGTGAAAAAGTCAGAGAATGGTTTTTCATAAATAGTATAATCAGAAAATAATCTCAAAATATTAACAATGGTCATCACTGAGTGGTAGAGTTATAGATGCCTTTTCTTTTAGAAACTCCCTGTGTTTATTAACACTGTAGAAAACTACATTATTATTTTAATGAGATATAAAAGTAACAATTTTTAAAAGGAGACATATATTAAGTTATAGCAGAAAGAATCCTTAATGAAGTTTCCTCTTAAATGTCAGGCTAAGAACAGGGAAAGGATGGTAATAGGAACCCAAGAAGTCTGATACAAAAGATTTTATTGTGATGATAAATGATGAGATCATGGGTGCAAAAAAACCCATTAAACTTTGCTGAAATCAAGCATTAAAAATTTAAATAACAGATAAGGATGATGACTCTTTGTCTCAGAGACTCAATTATGAACTGCCTGAGTTTCTCACCATGAGTTTGTCACCTTTGCATGGAGTCTGGGTTCATCCAAGTGGTCAAGGTTCAAGTGGTCTCTGGAGTGGAGCTCTCTGCCCTGATGAAACAAGTACTGGCAAATGCAACCCAGAGGGGCTCATCATACAGCCATGTCACTCACTCTAGGACATGTTTTGACACCTTCCTGGGAGGGACTGGACAGAGAGAAAAGATCAGCATGGGGCAAGAGACTGCCCTGAAGAACCCTGCTGGTTCTGTCTTCACCTGAAAAGGGATATACCTGATTCCTCATGTTGTTAAGAGGGCTCACATCATACAGGGAGTAGACTCCCTTGCTGGGTAGGAGCAGAGAATATAGGATCCAGGCGGGATGCCACTAAATGCAGCCCCAGCCAACACAGGCCAAATGCAGGAAGCAGTGTGCATTACCTCACTCTAAAAACCTCACTGCCCACCAACAGCATTTTGGAAAGACCCCTGGTTGCAGTGCACAGATATCACTGAGCCACGCAAGGGACCTCCACTTAGGTAATCCCTTTGGGCAATCTTCCTTTTATTTCCTGCTAGGTTCAGCAAGAGTTCCAGCCACAGGTTTTCTCTCTTGGCTTAGACACTGGACAGTCTCTGGCACCAGGGGGTTCTTGTCAGGGTACTGAATCATCTCCTGAACAGTTACTTTCCACATCCCTGAAACAGACCCTATTCCACTCTGGTGCCAGAAGTGGACACCTCTAATCGTCACCTTGACCAGCCCCATCCACCTGTTAGGTTGGCCTCCCACGATGCTCCCATAACCCTCCTGGCTGCAACTACACCAAGAAGGGCTCAAAAGGCAAGGCTGGTGGCTGGCTCAGCACGGTGCACCTTCCACTAGGAAACTGGCAAGAAGACCTGGGCTCTCAATGCACCCTCCAGCAAATGCCGAATGTGGAAAATCTGCACAATATGACAGCTTAGCTCTGAAAAGGAATTACCTTTTATTTTCTCATTCCTCCATCACTGTTTTCTCCTATGTTTAAAAACAAACTGTCTGTAAATACATCCCACTGATTTTATTTCTAGGTAGTATTTCTGAATAAAACTTTCATATTTTCATTTCTAAATTCAGCCAAAGGTTTTCTTTTTATCTCCCCAAGCCCATTTGTAGACAAATTACATACGCTCACATCTTAGTAGATAAGTTTTACAGTAATTAACAGATTTTTTTTGAGCCTAGAGATCTGTGACACTATAGCCATAATGCAGAGGCATTGGGATGGCCAGCACTATTTTTTTAAACAAAACCCCAAAACCAAAAAACTGGAAACCTCACAAGTATAGATTGTTGGGTAAGAAATCTAACCTAAAAAATTTGGCTTCACTTGCAGTTTAAAATAGACCTTTTCCTTAGACAGATCAAAGGTACCTAACATTCAGCTGTGCTCAAAGGCTGCCAGGGAACTTCTGCTTGCCAACAGCAAGGACAAAGGGACAGGCACTGGCTGCCCTGTTGATCTAAGTCCTGTGAGTAATTAGAAAGCCACAGCTGAGCTCACCCACAGGGAAGCTCAGCACAGCTAGGTGGAGGAGCTGCGAAGACCTCACCCTGGCTCCTGGGTGAAGCCTGGGCTCGATCACTGGGCTGGAAGCCTTGCAGGAAGGTAAGAGCTCTCAGCACTCCTTGTTCTGACAGCACAGGAAGCCCCCACGCAGTAGATGAAGTCCGTTTATGTCAAGACTATCATACCAATTTTTTTTTAATTGGCCCACACCCTCGCCAAACCTACGGTAGGTCAATGGGGCGATGAACCTCGTTTTCCAAGAAGAAGCCTGAGGTGGAGTGATGTGAAGGAAGCGGTGAGTCCAGGCTAGGTTTAGCCGCCCTGAGAGGTGATGCCACAGCAGTCTCTGTGAAAACTGCAAGGATAGGGAGAGGACAGGCAGTGTGGCTGCACTGTTCCCTGGATTCTTGGCAGATGTGGTCATGGATACCACAGACACAGGCACTACGGCCCCTGCCCTTGGTGACAGCACTGACAGCAGCTAACATGGAGAGTGGAGTAGCATGTCGGAGTGTCCTGAGCCCAAGCACCCTTCAAGGGATTGATGGATGAACAAAATGTAGTAAGTCTGCAACATGGAATGCCACAGCCTTAGAAAGGAACTGAACCTTTAGTACATGCTGCCACACAGATAGTGTTCAACCCCAGGTCTGCAAAGGCCCCAGCATTTTCCCAATCCCAGAGAACTCAACAGAGAGAGTATGGACATTTTTATTCCTCAGGTGCTCCCCAGGGCAGCAGGCTAGGGCAACATGGAAGGCAGCCCATGCCAACATGGAAGGCAGCCCCATGCCCGCAAGCAGGGGGTGTAGGTACAGGACAGGCTGCGCCACTGCTCTTACGGTTTCTTCATGTTGTACCAGGACAGTCCTCTTAATTCACAGCCACAGCTGTTCTGCTTTGATTCCATCTAAACACTGGAGGGGAGGAGGTAGCCCAGTTTCCTCTTCCTCACCCAGGATACCACGCTCTGTGAAGCTCTTCCTACTCACCACCAGGAAGGACGAGCCCTCCTAGGAATTAAGGAGAGTTAAACCCCAGCAGGAGGGTCTGGAGAAGGTTGTGCTAAGTCAATTAAGGTAGAAGGACAGATAAGACTCCACTTACATGAGGTCTCTGGAGTTGTCAAGCTCTAGAGATAGAAAGTAGAGTGCAGGCTTCCAGGGGGTCGGGAGGAAGGGGAACTCCTGTATCATGGGGGCAGTTTCTATGGGGTCTGATGAAAAAGTCTTGGTTGCAGATCTACAGCACAGTAAATGTATCTGATGCCCCTCAGAGATACAACTATGAATGGTTAAAATGATAAATAATATGCTACGCATATTTCATCACAACTGAAAAAAAAAAGATAAGGCAGGCTTGAGCCAAGGCAGTTCAGGGGACACTGGGAGTAGAAGCAGCAGGGTACAGACTCTGGGGAGGGTGGAGCATCAACAGGGAGCCAGATCTCCAGCTGGAGGGAATGGATAGAGAGAGAAATGTCCAAGGAAGTGTGTATGTGTTGATAAACTGAATTTCAGGTACTGGGGAGGAAGCCTGGGAGCGGCATGGAAGGCTGAAGCTTAATACTTATGTGAAATGTGTGAATGCAGCTGGAAGTTAGAGACCAAAACCCTGGGGTTTCACCCAGAGAGGTCTGAGGCTGACACCTGAGTGACTCAATGGGGCATTTGTGGCTCAAGGGGTGTGGAGAGGACAGCACTTGCAGCATGAGTCTGGGCTGGATGAGGGATTGTCCTGTCACATAGGCAGCTAGCTCTCAATTACTTACAAGCACAGTACCGGCTGTACCTTTGCTGCCCAGATGCTGACCAAGGACTGCCATGACTCTGTGATGCCTGGAGGGCGAGGGGCATCTGGTTATCATCCAGCTCCTCTTCAGCTCTGACCAACACAGATGGTCAAATATTTGCTCTGATCTGGGACCTGCCTCACCAAGCATAGGGACTGTGGGTAACCAAAAGAAGGCACCATGTCAAAGACACGATGAAAGAAAGTACTCATCAGAGCAGAGTCTTCCTGTCTGGCCCTTTCTAGGCTGACCAGAGCAGGTCAGCAGTCTGGTAAATTTCTCACACCCCATTCTTAGTTTCTTCAACTAAGAGGCAAGAGGCTAAGCCCTCTGTAAATATATGCATAATTCATTTTTAAGCAGTAAAAACATACATTGTTATGGCAAAACTTTCAACTGTATTGAAAAGAAACTGCTCTGAATGAGGTGAAATATTGCATTTTGATGAAAGCAGAGCAGAATACATAAAATGTTAACTGCCACTCAAAAGCCAAACTGGGAAAACCAAGCACATTCTCCTACAACATCTCGACGTCTGCTTTCACGGAAGGCCAGAACCTCAGGGTCTCCTGTGCCAGGGTCTCCAGGTAACTGAAAATTACAGCCCACATCATTCCATTATAACTTTGGTTTCTTCCTGGCCTTTTGTTTCTAAAACAGGGAGAATGTCCTCAAGAAACATGCTTAGTTTACTGTACCCGTAAGTCACTTTAAAAAATTGATCTCTTCAGTTAACATTTAACACTTCTACCTTTCAAACTAAATATACCAAATGATGGGATCGATTTAGAGAAATCTTGCAGTGAATAGGTCTGAAGACCATATTCAACATGTTACCAAAAACTAAAACTCAAAATACCGCCTTTCACTTAGCAAATGACCAAAGCCTCCGACTTATCACAGTGCCGGAAAAATACCACCGTGCAGACACCCCACAGGCTCTGGGAGTATAAGCTTATGGTGCCCTCTCTCCAGATGGTATGTGTGCAGAGTCTGGCAAGTTTTTGAAAATCTATCTTCTTTGATCCACTACTTCTTTACTTTGAATCCAGCTTAAGGAAACGTTCAGAGATGAGAACAGGACAATAATAGATTTACATAAGAGCACTGTTTATAACAGCTGAAAATCTGGGGTACCCACACAATGAAATAATAAACAATGGTTAGAAATCACACCTGCCATTCCCACTGATGTCAGGAACAAGACAAGCATGCCCGCTCTTACCACCACTGTGAACCACTGTACTGGAATTATCAATCAACTCAAGTGAAAGACATGCAATGTGTAAGAATCAAAGCAAAGAGGTGAAACTATCTTTTTATGCAGATGATCTAGATAGCTGGAATGTTCAAAAGAATCAACTAAGAAATATTGTAAGGAGTAAGATGATAATTCAGTAAAGAAGCATGAGGCAAAAGTAAGGGCCAACATTCAGAAATAATGACTACTATGTAGAAGACACATGTAAGAGAAAACTCCATTTCCAACAGCAGCAATAATGGACTATCTGGGTATTAATAAGAAATGTGTAAAATCCACATGAGAGAAACTATAAAATATCTAAAGGAAACAAAAGTGGCTTTGGAAAATAAACACAGCATAGTCCTAAAACAGAAGGCAAACACCTTAAGATGCAAACCATTCCTTGGACACTTTATAATTTAATAGGATTCCAACAAAAATGCCAACAGCTCTTTCTACAATGAGATGAGATAATTCGAAGTTCCAACTGTAATGACAGTAGAATCACTGTTGGATTGTTTTAGTAGACTATATAGCCAAAATTACATTGATGACGTTAGCAAGATTTTCAGTATAAGATAGAGATAAAACTATGAAAATCCAAGAAAAAAAGTGAAAATACTATTATATAATAATGAAATTGAATTAAAGATATCAAATTAAAAAAAAAGATATCAAATTAAATGCATGATTTAAAAATAATTATACTCGGGCTGGGGATGTGGCTCAAGCGGTAGCACGCTTGCCTGTCATGCGTGCGGCCCAGGTTCGATCCTCAGCACCACATACAAAGATGTTGTGTCCGCTGAAAACTAAAAAATAAATATTAAAATTCATTCTCTCTCTCTCTCTCTCTCTCTCTCTCTCTAATAAATAAATAAATAAATAAATAAATAAAATAAAAATAATTATACTCTAGCTCCCTCCACTGAAAACAATTAAAAGTAATCTCAGTCCTATAGTAATGAGTACTTTTGCTATCCAGATTCTGGTCTCTTACAGCATTTCTCACTGAAAGGAACCAGGGCTATTGAGAACTGGCTGATTCCAGGTTTGGGGCAGGAAAGGTGCAAAATAGCCTGTAGCAAATCTCACTGCTGAAAACCAAGAAATCAAAAATACATGATCTAAAAAATACATAGGAGTTAGCCTAAAGGACACCAAGGTCGAAATTATGCATTTGAACACAGGAAGAATAATGATTTTAGATTAAAACACTGAAATAAAAGACAATACATTAGAATCCACAATAATATTCACAGAAAAGAAGTCAGAAAAAAGCTTAAGTTATCACCATTTCAGGGAAACCGGTAACTCAAAGGAATTATGTTGATCCTGTTTTTTTTTCTTTTCTTTCTTTCTTTTTTTTTTTTAAGAGAGAGTGAGAGGGGGCTGGGGATGTGGCTCAAGCGGTAGCGCGCTCGCCTGGCATGCGTGCGGCCCGGGTTCGATCCTTAGCACCACATACCAACAAAGATGTTGTGTCCGCCGAGAACTAAAAAATAAATATTAAAAAAAGAGAGAGAGAGAGGAGAGAGAGAGAGAGAGAGAGAGAGGGGGGGAGAGAGAGAGAGATAGGAGAGAGAGAGAGAGAGAGGAGAGAGAGAGAGATAGGAGAGAGAGAGAGATAGGAGAGAGAGAGAGATAGGAGAGAGAGAGAGAGAGAGAGGAGAGAGAGAGAGATAGGAGAGAGAGAGAGAGAGAGAGAGAGAGAGAGAGAGAGAGAGAGAGAGAAAATTTTTTTTAAATATTTTATTTTTTAGTTCTCGGCGGACACAACATCTTTGTTGGTATGTGGTGCTAAGGATCGAACCCGGGCCGCACGCAGGCCAGGCGAGCGTGCTACCGCTTGAGCCACATCCCCAGCCCTGATCCTGTTTTTCTATCATGAATCATATTTCAGGATAACTAACTATCCAGTTGGTATGAAAAATAATCATTTCCAAAAGAATGCCAAATTAACTTGTAAAATTGTAGATCCAGGAAATGTTTATCAACAGCTTTTTAAAAGATTAATGTGGTTGATGGGGAATAAACATCGGCTGGATGTCAGGATATACCTCACAGATTATTACTTGTGGTTTTGAACTGCAAAGGGAAGCATTTATCTGTATATGGAGAGAGCAATCTGTCCTTGCTCCCATGTGTTAGTGAAGTTGAGCCTCACTTCTTAGGCAACCAGAGATTACGTGTCTCCCACAAGGAGGACACCATCTGCTTAGTTATGCGGCATCAACCCTGTCGTAGTCTAGCCAAGAGAGGTTTCCACTTACAGCATCTATAGGGTACACCTGGGCAGAACAACTGGCCTGGCTAACTTAATAAGTCACTGTTATGGTTTAGACTGGCAAGTCTCTGGCAAAGGTGTCCCCAGGTGTCTACTAAAATGATAACAAATCCCTGTTGAAAACCCTGACTCTAGGTTTCAAATATTTGAATACAAGACCAGTATATAACAACACCAGAGATGATGATGATGATCAGGAACACAAGCAAACAAGACATTTATGCACAAAATGTGACAGAAACTGCAGACACTGGTCTTATGATGCAGGCTGTGAATAGTGATGCTTACTGTAAAGTTGCACGGAATGTACAAAAGAATAGGAAGAGCCTTAAAAATGACACTGCAGATTTTAAAAAGAACCAAATCGAATTTTCAGACATGAAAAAGTATTTCTGAAGTTAAAAGGTCAACAAATGGGTCAAACACATAAAGACAAACCTGAAAATTCTCAATCAGGTAGAAATTGAGAACAATGATTTAGAAACTTTGGTAGCAATTTAGCAGTAATTGTATGTCTGCTGACTATAATAATAAAAAAATTATGGGAGCATTTTATATTTCACTTTTGCAATTATTTATTTTTATTGCACTTTATGATAAAATAAAGGACTGATATCCAAGATACATAAAGAACTGTTATAATAATAAGAAAATCAACTTAAAAACATACAAGAGGATTTGAACATACATTTCATTAAAAATGATAAAGAAACAGCCAATAGGCCCATGAAAAGATGCCATTTTCAATCACTAGGGAAATACAAATGTAAACCACCACACACCCGCAGAAAGGCTACAGTCCAGTGGCTAGGCTATATCAAGCGAATGAGGGGACACATGGGAACTGCGATGAGTCAATGGTGGGACCTCTTTGAAAAATAATATGGCACATATTATTTTTCAAACTTACCACATAAGCCAGCAATTCAATTCATAGATACTGACACAAAATAAATGAAAATTCATGTTTACGCAAAGACTTATAACAGCAGTATCATTCATACTAGCTTAAAAAAACCAACCCACATGCCCACTAATTGGTCAGTGGACAAACAAAAAGTGGCAATATTCATAATAACAAAAGAAACAAACTACTCAACAGGGATGAGCCTCCAAAACCTTTATCAAGCAAGACATACAAGATCATGTACTGTGCCAACCAAGAATACTACACCCAGCAAAGCTATCTGTTGTGGTTTAGATGTGAGGTGTACTCCGAAAGCTCATGTCAGACATTTCAAGAACACTTAGAGGTGAAGTGACTGGGCTGGGATTTATAACCTCATCAGTGCATTAATCCCCTGGTAGCGATAAATTGGGTGGTAACTGCAGGTAGGTAGGGTGTGGCTGGAGGAGGTGGGTCATTAGGGCATCCTTTAGGGTATATATTTTTTCCTTGGGGAGAGAAGTCTCTTTCTCTCTGTTTCCTGGTGCCATGTTCCCTGCTGCTTTCTTCAGCCACACACTTCTGCCATGATATCTGCCTCATCCCAGGCAGAGCAATGGAGCTGCCATCTATGGACTGAGACCTCTGAAACCAAGAGCCCCAAAATAACCTTTTTCTCCTCTAAAATTGTTCTTGTCAGGTCTTTTGGTCACAGTGATTAAAAACGTGCCTAAAACACTATCCTTCATAAATAAAGAACTGAAGTCTTTCCCAGAGAAGCAAAACTGGAGGAAACTTATTACCAGTAACCAGCATTAAAAGGAACATGTAAGGGACTCTTATATGTATAAGCAAATAGATGATCATGAATAAATGCAAAAGTAGAAAACTTATCAGTAGAGCAGACATACAGAAGAGAAAAAGAATCAAACATCAGTACAGAAAACTATCAAATCACAAAGATAAACAATAAGAGAAGAATATAGGAACAAATAATAGGCAAAACATAAAGACAAAAATTAATAGAATGAAAGGAATATGTTATTAACAATTAATAATAATCCTGAATGTAAAAAGACCAAATCCTACAGTTAACAGATTGGCTGAATGGATTAAAAAAATAAGACTCAACTATATGCTGCCTATAAGAAACTTACTTTGGGATCATAGATCCCAAAGGGATCGACTCAACAAGAGGATATAACAATCGCAAATATCTATGTCCCCAACAGCAGAGCACCAAATTTACAAAGCAAATATTATATCTGAAGAAAGAGATAGACTCTAGTACAAAAATACTGGAGGATGCAAATGGACCTAAAAGATATTTACAGAACATTTCATCCAACAGCTGCAGAATACAAATCTTTCTTAATCAACACATGGTACTTATTCTCTAGGACAGACCATATGTCACTCCCAAACTAAGTCCTAACAATTTCAAAAAACACTCAAAACTATATATCATGTGTCTTCTCTGGCTACAATGGAGTAAAACTAGAAATCAATCAGAGGAATTTTAGATATCGCACAAATGCGTGGAAATTAAACAACATGCTCCTGAACAAGTAATGGACCTAGCAGGAAATCAAAATGGAAATAAAAAAAATTTCTTGACAAAAATGAAAATGGGAGCACAACATACCCAAACCTACAGGATACGCAAACACAGTACTAAAAGGGAAGTTTAGAGCAATAAGTGCCTCCATTAAAACAAATTCAAATAAACAACCTAATGATGTAGCTCAAGAAACTAGAAAAGCAAGAACAAATCAAACCGAAAATTAGTAGAAGAATATAAATAATAAAATCAGAGAAGTAACAAACAAAACTGAGACCAAAAAAAGAACCAAAAAAATCAGTTAAGACAAAAAACTGAAAGTTTGAAAAGAAACAAAATCAACACACCTTTACCTAGACTCAGAAAAAAGACGAGTCAAACAAATAGAATCAGAGATGAAAAAGGAGACACTACATCTGATATTTCAGAAATAAAACCACAAACACATAATTGGGAACTATTATAAAAAACTGCAGGCCAACAAATTGGAAAACTGAAGAAAAAGATACATTTCTGAACCCATATGACCTATTAAAACTGAACCATGAAGAAACAAAAACCTAAATGCACCAATAATAAATAACAGGAATGAATCTGGAATTAAAAAATCTCTAAACAAAGAAAAGCCTTTGCTGATGAATTTTATCAAACTTTTAAAGAACTAACATCAATTCTTCTCAAACCATTCCAAAAAAATTTAAAAGGAAAAAACCCTTCCAAATTCATTACCTTGATGCCAAAATCTGATAAGGAAAAAAAATCTGACAAGGCCATAACTGAAAAAAAGAAAAATATAGGCTAATATCCCTGATGAAAAAAGATGCAGAATTTCTCAACAAAATATTAGTGAACTGAATCTATTAACACATCAAAAAGATTATATACCATGACCAAGTAGGATTTATCCTAGGGAGGCAAGACTCGTCCACGCATTTTTGGTTCTCTTGATGAGAATAAAGGATAAAACCCATATGATCGCCTCAATACACTCACAAAAAAGCATTTGATGAAATTAACATTCTTTCATGAGAAGAAAAAAAACTCTATATATTAGGTATAGAAGAAATATGCCTTGATAAAATAAAGGCTGTATATATTGAATAGGGAAAAGCTGAAAGCATTTCCTCTAAGATCCTGAACAAGACAAGCATGTCCACTTTTATCACTCTTATTCAATATAATACTAGAAATCCTAGGCAGAGCAATTAAGCAAGAAAAGAAAGAAGGACATCCAAATTGGAAAGGAAAAAAATCAAATTATCTCCGCTTGCAGACAACATGATCTTATATGGAAAGAAACCTAAAGACTCCACCAAGAAACTATTAAAATTGATTTTAAAAATTCAGTAAAATTTCAGGACACAAAATCAATATAAAACTATCAGACTTTTTTCTACACATTAACAACAAACCTATTGAAAAATAAATCAAGAAAGAAATCCCATTCACAATAGACACAAAAATTAAAATATTTATGAATAAAATAAACAGGTAAGTAAAAGATCTCTACAATGAAAATTATACAACACTGATGGAAAAAAAAAAAAACTGAAGAGGACACACATAAGTGGAAAGATAGCCCGTGTAATTTAATTTACAAAGTCAATGTAATTCCTATCAAAGTACCAGTGACATTCTTCACAGAAATAGAAAAACAGTTCATAAAGTCTATATGGAATCACGAAAGACCCCAAATACACAAAGCAACCTTGGAGTAAAAAGAATTAAGCTGGAGGCATTATGATACATGACTTCAAAATAAACTACACAAAACTATAATGACCCAAACAGCATGGTAAATAGTATAAAAACTACACCTAGATAAAGGGAACAGAAAATAAATCCACACATCTACAGCCATTGATTTTTGACAGAGGTGCTGAAATACAATGGAGAAAGAACAGTGTGTTCAATAAAGGGTGCTGGGACAGATGGATGCATGCAGAAACCTAAAGACTCCACCAAGAAACTATTATCCTCCCCCAAAGGATAATGAAAGTAGACCCTTATCTCTCACAATATATATTTAAAAAAAAACTCAAAATGGATCAAAGACCTAAATGATTTTAAAAATTATTTTGATTTTAAAAATTCAGTAAAGTTTCAGGACTCAATATAAAAATATCAGATTTTTTCTACATAATAACAATAACAACAAACCTATTGAAAAATAAATCAAGAAAGAAATCCCATTATCTAAAATTATCTGAAACTTAAAAAAAAAAAAAAAAACAGGGAAAACACTTCAAGACATTGGTATGGGCAAACATGTTTTGGATAAGACCACCAAAGGATAAGCAATAAAAACAAAAATAGACAAACGGGATTATATCATACTAAGAAGCTTCTGTTCAACAAAGGAAACGATCCAAGGAGACAACTTACAGAAGGGGAGAAATTATCTGCAAATTATTCTTCTGACAAGAAGAATACCCAAAATATATAAAGAACTCAACAGCAAGAAATTACTCATAATAATTTAATTTTAAACTGGGCAGATGATCTGAATAGGCATTTCTCAAAAGAAAATATCCAAACACAATGTGTAAGTGAAAAATGCTCAATATCCCTAATAACCAGGAGATATGAATTCAAACTATGAGGTATCTTTTCATTCCAATTAGAATTGCTATTATCAAAACACAAGAAATAACAACTGCTGATGAGGATGTGGAGTAACAGGGGCTCTTACTCACTTTTGATGGGAATGTAAATTAGTACAACTATTATGGAGAATCCTTAATAAACTAAAAATAGATCTACCAAAATGATCCAGAAATCCCACTTCTGGGTATATGCAAAGGAAATGAAATCAGTATGTTGAAGAGACCTCCACACTCCTATGTTTATTGTGGCAATGTTTGCAATAGCAAAGATGTAGAGTCAACCAAAATATCTATCAAGAATGAATGGATAAAGAAAATGTGGAGTATATATATACAATGGAATATTACTGAGCTATAAATAGAATAAAATCCTGTAATATATGGCAACATGAATGTAATTTGAAGACATTGTACTAATACAATGAACACATCAGTCAGAAAAACAAATGCATTATGTGAAATAAATCAGTCAAAAAAAACAAATGCATTATGTTGTCACTAATATGTGGAAGCTAAAACTGCTGATTCAGAAAAACTGAGAATAGAATTGTAGTTACTAGAGGCTGAGAAGGATAAGGGTTGGGGGACGATGAGAGGCTAGAAAATGGATGCCAAAATAAAATCAGGTTTGAGGAATAAGTTCTAGTCTTCCAGAGCATAGTAGAGGTATTAATTTATATCAAGAAAACTAGAAGAGAGAAGTCAGAAGGTTACTAACACATAACTTTACAAGAAAAAGACCACATCTTGTACAATCTCAAATCTAGAGACAGAAAGCATAGAAATGGTCACCTGCAGCGGGGGCTGGGAGTGGGTGCTGATGGCAAATGAGCACATGAGGTAAGATGGAAATGTTCTAGAACTGGAGTGCAGTAATGGATGCACAACGCTACCCATGGAGTAAGACAACTTTCCCATTCACAATAGGTACGCAAATTATGCCTCAATAAAATTCTAATAAAATCTGTGACTTGAAAAGTTAAAGAAAAATCATGAGATAGAGCTAAAGTTATTCTCAGAGGAATATATGGCTTTAAATTCCTTTATTATTAAAAACCAGCTAAAGATAAGTGAATTTGACTTAATAAATAAGAAGGATAATAATTAAAGATAAAAGTAGAGATGAATGACACTGAACACAAACAAAATAGTCAAAAGGATAAATGAACTCCTAAAGTGAAATAATAACCACAGAGGTGGAAGAGATTAAAATATTCATTAAGCTGGGTATGGATGGAAGGCTGAGGAAGGAGGATCCCAAGTTTGAGGCCAGCCTCTTCAAATTAGAGACCCTGTCTCAAAATGGAATAATAAAGAGGTGGGGATATAGCTCAGTGATAGAGCTCTAGTCCAGCAGGCATGAAGCCCTAGACTCTATCCCCAGGACCACAAAAGGATTTGTTAAGCAGTACCATGTACTAGTTCTCATGTGACCCACTATAAAAGGAAGCTACGGATTATTACAGAGAAAAGCACTCAGCCCAGCTGGGTCCTATAGCAACCTTCTAACTTTATTTCATGAAGACAATTTTATTATTTCTGAAGTCGATGCATCGATCTTTGCCATGAGATGGCGGTATGAGGAGCTGGGTAGAAACCATCTGTGGACCACCTTCAGGAAAGATCAGAGTGCCAGCATCAATGCACCTAAATTCGATAAGCTATGACTGTACCAAAAAGGAAGAACACTACATGTTAGCTTCAAGCAGTAAATATTCTTTTTTTCCCATTTTTTTATTGGTGCACTATATGTGTACTAATGGTACACTATATGTGCACACAATATAACAATATATAATTATGCTAAAAAGTATTTTTAATGCCTGAACATCCAAAGTAATAGATCTATTGGACCTTCATCACATGACTAATCGCTTAATGGAAATACATCTTATTTTTGCAGATTACTGTAATAAACAAAGTTTTAAGTTTACTTTTTTCAAGTATGCTGCAATACTTTTTCAAGTATTCTATAAGCAAGGGAAATAACTACTTGAATAAAATAACTACTTGTAACTGAAAATATACATCTAAGGTGTCCCAACTCCTTGTCTTTTGAATTCTTGATCCTTAAACTGGAGCATCTCTATCAACTTTTGTTGTCTTTTTGTTTCTCCTCAATTTTGTGTTTGAAAGTCAAGGGAGGGGCTGGGCTTGTGGTTCAGTGGTAAAGCGCTCCCTTAGTACACATGAGACACTGGGTTTGATCCTCAGCACCACATTATACATACATACATACATGCACACACACACACAAAAACATACATATACATATATATATATATTTTTTAAAGCAAGGAAACAATTCAGTAAATAAACTTCTTCATCAAAGCTTTAAGAAACTGCACACACTATTCTACTGAAGTAGTGTGCTGTCAATCCTACAAATTTATAAACTCAAGATTTACATCTCTTGTGAATTCTGCTAGGACTTTATTCTCAAAGGAAAACACACACCCAGTATCTCTTATTCCCAAGTTGTTTCCACTTTAATTGTCCCAACACTGTAGCATAGTCACTCAAACCTGTGTTATTTCTTACATCTATATGCTGTAACTGTTAGCGGTTTTATCACCTCTTTGACAGTGACAGAGTCACTACAATTAGATTTAACATGGATTAACCAACTCTTAAAACAAAAATTTGGCTATTTTGCCTTCACCAGGTTGACATTTTCCCAAAGTAGTGTTGTAAAAATTCAAGGAACTCATAAAACAATATGAGAGAAAAAATATATATAATTGGGCCAATTATCACTCCCCTGCACTTACTCCCTCCCCCATCACTTTATTCTATTCATCTCTCTTGGATTGTCATGAAATCCCCTCCCCTCAATCGTTCTTCCCTCTTTAGCTTCCACGAGAGAAAACTTGCCACCCCTGACCTTCTGAGTTTGGCTTATTTCACTCAACATAATGTTCTCAAGTTCCATCCATTTTCCTGAAATTTACATAATTTCATTTTTCTTTATGGCTGAATAAAACTCCATTGTGTTTATACATCACATTTTCTTTATCCAATCATTTGCTGATGGACACCTGGGCTGCTTCCATACTTTGGCTACTGTGAATGGTGCTGCTTTAAACATGGGTAATGCATGTACCACTGTAGTGTGACAACTTAATTCTTCAGGATAAATACCGAGGAGTAGTATAGCTGGGTCATATGGTGGTTCCACGTCTACTCTTTTCAGGAACCTCCATACTGATTTCCATTGTGGTTGAACTAATTTGCAATCCCACCAAAAGTGTGAAAATGTTATTTTTCTTTATATCTTCTCCAGCATTTATTATAAAATCAAAGATTAAGAAAATTAAGTAAATGGAATCAGGCAATATATGAAAACAATAATATGCTGAAGCATATTATTGAGATTTATTCCAACAAAGATCATGCAAAACCAGAAAGATCTATCAACACAGCAATCATAATATTGCATTAACATCTTGCAGAGAAAAAAAATCACACAGCATTTAATCTGGTTCCGTAATAGCACGTGCACTGGAACAGCACCACCTGGCTTGCACAGCCAGCCAGGGCCATGCTGGTGCACATCCCGGACACCAGCCACCCAGTGAAGATCATTTCTCAGAACCAAGAGCCACTTTCAAATTGTATGCGGCAATCCTGAAGCTATTCATCAAAATGGGAGAAACAGGATGCCTGCTATCTCCTACTGCCTGGGCTTAACTGGTCCTGGTCAGTGTTAAGATAAAATTAGAATACATCCAACCACCCACCCACTCGTGCTCACCTGTACTGGTATAAATGCTAGAAGAGAGCAAGGAGTGCTGACACACTGTGATCCCAGCTATTTGGGAGGCTAGGGCAAGAGGATTGTAACTTTGCAGCCAGCCTGGGTAACTGAGTGAGATACTCTCAAAACAAAACAAAATAGAAGACTGGGGATGTAGTTTAATGGTAGAGCACTTGCTTAGCATGTGAAAGGCCCTGCATGAAATTCCCAGTACTGGGGCAGGGAGGGGAAGGGAACAGAGATAAAAGACCTGATTAGTTACCTTTGACAGGGCTCTAAGAGCTATACAAGCAGATTCTAGTAAAGACTTACTTAAATTAATAAGAAAATTTGGTATGGTGATGGCAAAAGAAAACATTTAAAAACCAATTGTTTTTAGGAATTTAACGAGAATCAAAATAAATCAAAACGACAAAAATAAATCCAGTCACAAGAGTGACAAAAATTACAAAGTATTTAAAAATAAATTTAATGAAAAGGTGAAGGCTTATAAGAAGCCCAAAACATAGCAGAAAACAAGACCCACAAAAATGGGTCTTCTTCCAGAAGGAGAAAGTTATAAAAAATATCATTCTTATCCAAATTAATAGAGAACTTTAAGATAATGCCAATAAATTCTGATGTTTTCTGAACCAGACAGAATTACTGATGTTCTAGAATACCAGAGAAAGAATTATCAAACAAGCTCAGTGAGTTTTTTTTTTTTTTGGGGGGGGCGGGTACTGGGGATTGAACTCAGGAGCACTCAACCACTGAGCCACATCCCCAGCTCTATTTTGTATTTTATTTAGAGACAGCATTCAACTGAGTTGCTTAGTACCTCACTTTGCTGAGGCTGGCTTTGAACTTGTGATCCTCCTGTCTCAGCCTTCTGAGCTGCTGGGATTACAGGCGTGTGCCACCATGCTTGGCTTCCTGTGAGGTCTTGATCAGTGTGAAATGCTCCTAGACATGGATAGACCATGTAGTGTTTACACTTTTGCACAACAATGAAAATTTAGGTGTCAGTGGAAGAATACTGTGTGACAGGTATAATCAGAAAAGAAAGAAATGGGGGTTGAAAGCAGCAGAGAGAGGCAGAGTGATGGCTGGAAAAAGAGGCATGTACACAGACTCCCTGGAAGATGTGAAGGAAGACCAGAAGAACACTCAAGCCTACACTGGTGCCTGCCCAGGCTCTGATCTGTGTGTGAAAGGGGCACAGCACAGACCCAGTGTGCCAGCTGGGATAGGACTGGGGCAGGGCTTGGTGCTTGAAGGGTCAGTAATAGCTATGCCCAGCCTTTTCATCCCAGACATCCAAGTCATTCTGACCCTGGGCCTTCTGAGAGCATTGAAGGGAGGAGTATCATGCACACATCCCTTCTTTTTGCTAAGTCACCACTGTTGAGTGCCAGAGAGCAGGGGTTTCATTTTGTTTAATGCTGCACCCCCAGGATCTAGAACAGGCCTGCTTCCCTAAGTGTCCAGCTGAATGGGAACAAGTAGCACCAGAAAGGCATGACTGTTTGGGAGGGGGAAGAATCATCAAAAATGATGTAGTGACCTTATTATCAAATCACAAAGCTAAAGTGAATAAGCCAAATACAGGCTCTGCAGAATGCAGTGAGTGGAGAACCTGGATTTCTAGCAAGCAAATGACAGGAAATTCATGCATAAATCTTCCATCCCTCCATCTATCCATCCAACCACCTACCCACTTCCATCCCTCCAACTATCCATCCAATCACCCACCCACTCATGTGCTTACCTGTCCATGTACCCATTTCCCCTCAATCCCTGAACATTTGCATGGAGCTCCTGCTCTGCCCCATGGTGTGAAGGTGCTAGGAATACAGTTATAAAGGAGACAACCTTCCAGCCCAATGAAGATTAACTGTAAAAGGTCCAGTAATAGATAATAGAATTTAAGATACGAAAAACACCCAGTGTTTTTTTTAATTAAATGTACCAGCTTTTATATTGGCAAATATAAAGGTTTTCAGAGGTTCACATTTTTTCTTTAGGGTCCTTACCCCATTTCCTTGATAAGATTTTCAAAATCTCAACCTCAAAATCTGAAAGAAACTTTTAGGAACTGCACTTTCAAATGGACAGAGGCAGCTGCGCCATTTGGGGGAAAATTTCAAGTGAATTGCAATTTCCCCTGACTGATCCCATGAGGAGTCCTGGTTGGAGGTGATCTCCAAATGATTCATAACAAAGCAAGTCCATGGAGTACCACAGCTACTTCTTCATTTCTTTAATACTAGAAGAATGAAGAGGTTCTACTGTAACTTTTACAACTACTCTACTTGTAGAAACTCCTTTCTGAACTGCTACAGTTCAAAGACTAATAAAAGGGAATAATTTGCAAGAAAAATTGGCTAGCCTACTTGAAACTGCTATGAAAAGATGTGAAACTTTTCCTCTTAGTGTAGAATACTTATAATACATTAGTTATTGGATTGGTATCTTAACAGCTCTGAAACTTAAAATGTTAGTTGAGTAAATAAATTAATGGCATTCCATTTAAGTAAAAAACTCAAGTGAGAAGATGATGCCGAGAAATACAAACACAGTGAAGGAATAAGAAGCAGCAATTATCAAAACATTATTTCTTCCCCAAGTATTGAAACATTTAATTTTTAAAAGACAAGTAAAAATTACCTTTTAAAGATGGTAGTTTTTGCAGTTCTCTATTATTGCTGGCACTAAACCGTGAAGAATTCTGCCGCTTGTCTTTTTTCACAATGGGCTGAGGGGCTGGTACCTTTATTTTAGAAGATGTTGAAGACTGGACAGCCACAAGGCTGTTCTTCCTGCTGGAAATCTGCTTTCCAAATAAAAACAGAACATGTAAAACAGCTGTGCTTATGGGACAAACGGAAATATAGAAAAAATAAAAAACCCTCAAGTCTTGCTCTGGGACAATGTTCTCTGCTCTGCTGCAGGCGATTCCCTGGAGCTGCTGGAGGGCAAGGCTCACATCCCACCTCCAGTAAGGCTGGACTTCAGAGGCTCACAAGATACCTCACTCCTTACTCTCTCTCCTTCCTTCCTCCTTTTCTTTCTCTTTGTGTCTCTTTTTTTTTTAAACAGTACTGGGCATGGAACCCATGGGTACTCTACCACTGAGCTACACCCCCAGCTGTTTTCTAAACTTTCTATTTTGAGACAGGGTCTCACAAAGAATTTGAAATCCTCCTGCCCCAGCCTCCTGAGTAGCTGGGATCACAGGCCTGCACCACCATTTCAGGCTCCAGAAGGGAGGCAGGTGGTTCAGACAAGAGGAGGCAGAGGGTTGGAAGGGCAATGGAAGGTGGAAGCAGAAGTCAGAGTCAGAGACAGCTGAAGACCAAAGAGGGACCACAAGCCCCTATACAGGCGGCCTCTAGAACCCGGAAAGGTCCAGAAGGCAGGTCTTCCTCTGAAGTCTTCAGAAGCAGCAGAGCCATGCCCATCCCCCTTTCAGACTTTGGATCTCCAAAACTGTAAGATGCTAAGTTTTGTGCTCCCATAAGCCATTTTGTTCATGGCCATGTGTAACAGAAGCAACAGGAAGTGAACTCAGTCTAGCACCTCCTAAGAGAATAGGTTTCCCTGCTGGCCCCCTCACTAGACTGCAGAAAGGCGCTCCCTTGGAACCTAGAACTTTTCTTCCTCCTGGCTTTTCTCCTGTGTGCCTATCTCTAGGCTCCTACTCTCCAATTATCTCCAGATGGCATCACAACTATAAGAGCCATCCCACTCACAAGGCTGGCCTGTAACATACCAGTGAAATACTGGGGCAGAGTAGAGGAGAGTCAGAGGGAACATGCAGCAGAGCCACCAGGGACCTTGTCATCCACAAAGGCCTAAAAGGATGTGCTCTCCACTGTGACCCCGTGGAGATCATCTGGGCCTTGGGTCCCCATCACGAGGGCTCTCTGGGCAATGACAGCTGGGATAGTTTGTTGCCACCATCACCCAGCAGTTTGTTGCCTGTAGGATTGACACAACGTATCCGCTGTGCCCCATCTGTCTGCCCAAAGCAGTGGAGCTCATTTCTGCCCAGATGCACTTTGCAAAGGCCATGAGGCTCTGACCTAGAGCCAACAACCACCCAACCCACTCCCCAGCTGTACAGGGCCTAAGGGAGCAGGAATGTAACTGAGCCCTGAACAAACCTGTTCTCATTTTAAAAAACATTTTATTTTTTTGTTATAGTTGGACATAATACCTAATTTTTATTAATTTACTTTTATGTGGTGCACAGGATCAAACCCAGGGTCTCACACATGCTAGGCGAGCACTCTATCGCTGAATCACAACCCCAACCCCGAATCTGTTCTTATTTTTGAAAAAAAAATTTCACTAAGCAGTAAGAGCTGCTTTATTTTTCAATAATTTACCTAAGAAAAATTGAAAAGAGTTTTCCAAGATCAGACTGCCCAAAAAACAGCAGACAGAATTCTGAACTGGGAGTTCAGGCCTAGGTTACCTTCTCTCACACAGCCTGTTTCCTGGTCAAAATGTACTTTCTTGGCTTTGATCTTGACATCTGCTATGGTGTGAATATAGTTTATGTTCCCCTCAAAGGTTCATATCATGGGAACTTGGTCTCCAAGATGGTGTTGCTAGGAGGTGCTGTGGATCTTTAAAAGGCAGGGCCTACTGGGAGGCCCATGCATCACTGGGAGTGTGTCCTTAGGAGTGACTGTGGGACACTAATCTTTCTCTGCTCTGGATCTGAAATGGGACTGCTGGCCCGGATACACTCCCACCATTAACATCTGCCCTTTGGTCCTCACCAGAACCGAGCTGATGCAGGTTCTATGCCTTTGAGTCTCCAAGTCTGAGAGCAAATTAAACCTCTTTTTCTTTGTAAAGATCCTATATCTTGCATTTCATTATAGTGATGAAGGCCAACTAATACACCATCTATCATTCTTTCTGTCAGATTATGAAAGAATACATATACCATTCTTAAAAACAGCACCTATAACTCACGTCCTCCTCGGAATTCCCCTAGGTAAAACTTAACTGCTCAACTTTCTTGGAATGCCCCTAGAAAAATCTCTAGCATTTACTCCAAAGTCACAGAGATACTTCCAGGACCTGTCCTTGTTTTAAATGGCAAGCTACATATATGTGTTCCAAGAGATCATAAATTTTATTTTTATTTTTCCATAATGCCCAATCCAGTGCTATACACATAATGACCTTGATAAACAATAGGTAGAAAATAGATAAACACAGTTCCATAGCTGCTTCTACCCCAACAGGATAATAAACTGGGCATCTCATGTGGCCACTCTTGTAAGACTACAACCTGGTGATCTGGCTAACTTATAAATCAGGAGCAAAACAAATCCATAGGAAATGAAGCTCCTCACAGGGAACAGGTTGAGATAAGGTTTCTAACGTCTGTGGAAATAAAAAATCACCCAGACTCCATCCCACTGGCTCCTCTCCCGTGAACCCTACCATACTCTCCCCACCCAGCCCCCTCCAGAGCCTTCTCTCAGGAGGCAACAGAGTGAACTTCCGGAAAAGAAAATCTGCTCCCATACTCTAAGCTTAACCCACTGTGGCAGCTCCCAGGTCTTCTGGCCTCAGAGAAATTACCTTCCTCTGCCCAGCCATGTCCTACACCATGTTTCTGTCCTCTTGCCAAGTGACTACTCTGGTTCCTTCAGGCCCCACCCTCCACCATGTTTAGACTCATTCTTCATGGGGCCCACATGGCACTGTCAGCTCCTGTGTCGGGTCACACGGTGGACCCATCAGCCCCAGCATGTGGTACTTTTACTCTCCTCTGTCAGCAATGAGATAGACACCTTTCTCCCTGACCAGGTCCATGAGTCCAGGAGGGCAGGGCCTGTCTGTCAGTTCTTTGGAGGACTTGGGGACCCACCAAGCCAAAGATGATCCCCCAAGGAAAGGAGCTCTGGGGGTCCCCCAAAGGCTCAGCATGGTGGCAAGCCAAAGCTAAGAGAGAAAGACAAGCACACATAGGCCTCAGAGGTGCAGGAGCTTCCCAAAGCAGCAGACAGACCCACCAGCTCAGGTAGGAAAGTCTGGCAGGGCAACGTAGGAGCAAATCTTGCTTTCTAAAAGGCCCCAAGCTCTATACAGACTGTAGGAGAGGGTGTGGGCAAATGAACTGTGGGAAGGCTTTGCCTTTTAATGTAAACCCGTGGAAATGTGGCACATGGAACAGTCAGAGATATTAGGGTAAAATCAAGAATGCTGGAGGACAGAGTGTCTAGGTGAAATGAGAAGAGGGAACCAGGGGAGACCCTACTAGCAGGTGAACAATGGGGCAAGCCGCTAAGATGGGAAGTAATAAGCTCAAGTGTGCGTGTGCAGTCTCAAGTCCCTTGTGGCAACTCCGGCTCTCATACGTGAGGAGCCAAGGTACTTCTCCCTACTTCTTCCAGAACCAATTATATTTTATTTTCCTCATTAACAAATCAAAAGCAGGATTTCTCTTTGCTTACTTTCTTGGTTGCTGGCTGTCCTACCCTGCTCCAGAGACAGCAAGATCTCTTCTGCCTCCCTTGCATCCATGTCCCAGTGTCCAGGGCAGTGCTACCTGCCACCCAGTGAGCACTCAGGAAATCTCCTCTGGGCTGGAGATGTAAATTTGGAAGTCAACAGTCCCTAACTGGTTCCTGAAGTCTTGGGCATGAACACCCCAGACAGAGGATGACAAAGGGAGAAAAGAGGCAAGAGACAGCCTAGGGCTGAGGAGTTCATGTCCAGCTGCAAGGCAGGAAGAACCCTGGGGCGTGGTCTCCTGAAGAAGGCAGAGAGAGCCTTTCAGGATGGATGGATTTCAATGCCTTGAAATGGCCAAGCGCCTACCAGATTCAGCAGCACAGAGACTGTGGCAGACCGAGGTCAGTTTCCTGGAGTGGGGCTGGGAGAAGCAACTAGAACTGAGGACAAGGCAGAATCCATGAGGATTAGCAATATTTCTGAAAGAACTGGTTGGAAAGAAAAGAGGAGTTAGGGCACTGGAAGAAGCAGAGGGTTGGGGAGAAAGCCTCCAAGAATTTAGGGTGAGAAAGGCTGGCGTACCTGGATGCTAGGGGGGATGGGGCCCCAGGAAGGAGTTGCAGCTGAGAGAAGGGCTATGCAGGGAAGGCCTGGACCTGGGTCTGCAGGAATAACAGGGCAGGAGAGGAAAAGGATGCTATGAGGTACAGACACCTGCCAGTCTGATGATTTTGTATAGGGAGGGGCAGAGGGAGAGAGGGAAAAAAGAACCATATGAAGCCATCTGCCTACAGTCACTGTAAAGAGGTGGAGGGAGGAGACTGAGTGAGTGAAAAGGTCAGAGGGGATCACCTGGTGGAGGACAAAGGGCAAGGTGCCCGGAGAAGTGAGTAGCTATGAGCAAGCAGCCCATCAGGTCAACACACTAGCAAGGGCCAGTGCCCCAAGGGAGCACTATGCACATAGAGTCCTCCTATTTACCATGCAAATATCTGTCCAGTGCACGTCTGTGCTGGACCCTGGGAGTGACACTGTTGTGGCCCTGTTTGGTGATGCCATAACCTGGAGGGAAGTGGGGCCAGGGCAGACTCCTGGGAGCAGCTCTTCCAGAATAGCACACAATCTGCAGGCACTCCCATGCCCTGCAGTGTCCTTATTTCACAGACAAGGAAAATGAGATGCAGAGTGTGGGGTGATCACCAGCGGCACACAGTGCATGGTGTCACCACACTTGGACCCTGCTCCATCAATGGACTTTGCGTCCCAGGGTGAGCCCAGCACTGCCTCATCACCTGCCACTGACGCCACACACTGGAGAACAATTCTGCTCTGCAGCCTCAAAATTCTCCCCTTCTGCAATTTGATAACGGACTGACCCAACTACCATCACTTATAAGCCAGAGACTATATGATATCCTGTGACATGCCATTTAAGAAGTGTTTTCCAGCCAGAATCTGATCAAGCCTTTATGGAATGGAAAAGGGAAGATGCTGACCAGCACAGGGGTACACTCTGCAGAGCGTGGCGTGGGGAGCGGTGGCAGGCTCTCCACTGCAGCTGCTAACATCTGGCCAGGAAATCCTTCGTTATTTGGGCTGCAGTCTGCACTGTATGAGGTTTACATTGTCCTGGCCCCTGCCCACAAGAAGCAAGCAGCCCCTGCCCAAATTGTAACAACCAAGAACGTCTCCAGATGCTGCCAAATGTGCCCTGGGGGGCGAAATCACCCTTGGTTGACAATTACATCCTTCAAACATGTGTGAACAATTTGATTTAACAACTAAACTTTGAGAAAAGAAAAAAAAATCTAAGCAGGGATCTAAAAAGAGAAATGTAGGACACATAACAGCTGATAATATACACAGCTGATCGAGGAAGGCAGCAGGGGCAGCGGTGATTCCAATATTCATCATTAACTTTTTAGTATTTTTTTTAGGTCTGATGATTGTGTTTTAAGAGTGCAAAAAGCACACGAAATAAAAGCAAAAAGAGACAAATGGGATTATATAAAACTAAAAAGTTCTACATAGCAAGGGAAACATTAAACAAAGAGAAGAGCCAACCTATAGATGGGAGGAAATATTTGCAAGTATCCATTGACAGAGGGTCAACATCCAGAATGTGTAAGACAGTAAAAAAACAACAAAGAGCAAGAAATCCAATAAAAAATGGGTCACCGACTTAATAGACTCTTCTCAAAAGAATAAATACAAATGGCCAACAAATACATAAAAATATTACAATGAGATATCACCTCACCCTAGTAAGAACCCTGCCACCACCGCCGCCACCACCACCACCACCACCACTGCTGGTGAGGATGTGGAGAAAAGGGAACACACTTAGTAGGAATGGAAATAGTGCCACTGTTACCGAGGATAGGATAGCGGTTCCCCAATAAACTAAAAACAGAACTATTGTAGGATCCAGCAATCCCGCTTCTGAGTATAAAGTCAAAGGAAATGAAATCAGCATACCAGAGAAATACCTGCATGCCCACGACTATTGTGGCACTATTTACAATAATTTAAGATACAGAATCAGCCTAGGTACCTAAGCGTATGAACAGATATAGAAAATATGACATATACACAATGGAATATTATTCAGACATAAATAATAAAACCCTATCGTTTGCAACAACATGGAATGAAACAAGGACATTGGGAAAAAAGCCAGATATAGAAAGACAAATACCACATGTTCTCTCATTGTGGAAGTTAAATAAAGCTGGCCTGAATGTAGAAGAGGGATCACTAGAGGGGGTAAAGAGAGGCTGAATGTGACCAAGGCCCTGCTGCACGTACTGAAATGTCACGCTGGCCCCCGTGAGCACACTCATAGCCAAGGCATGTTCAGGATAAAGAGGCCTGGTTGAAGGATGTGGTATGACCAGGATGAGATGGGCCTCAGCAGTCAGAGGAGGGGAATGGGCGGCAAGCGCAGGGGGACCAGCTGTATCACTGGCCTCCTCACGAAGATGGGTGACAAGGACCTGGGTGTTTGTCACACTTTTCCCTCCACTTCTGTGTATACGAGAAACCTTTACTCCTCTCTCGGGTTCAAGCCCTCACCTCTAGACTAGACCAGTGCAATGGAAGAGCCCAGCCTTTGCCGCAACCCTATTCATATTCTGCTACCAGAGTCCCCTGCTGAATCTTTGTTTCAGGCATGCCAGGCTACGCTCAGCTCAGGGTCGAGAATGTTCTCCAACACATCCTGTTTCAACACCTGGTCCTTCTACATGAAATGTCCTCCTCCCCTTCCAACATTTCCATCTCTCTGAAAGCTTCTGAAACGCTCAACCCTCGGTCCTGGCTCAAGTGCCACTTCTGTTCAACATCCCCCACTTCCTCACAGGAGTCAGACTCAGCCACGTTGTCCTTGACATTCTCAAGGTGCTGCCCTGAACTGATGCCGTGCCTCAAGTCACAGTCTGCCTCTACAAGACCTGTCCAACTTTCAGAGAGCAGGAACCATGTCTCGTCGGTTTCCTCTGCAGTACTCAGGTGCCAGCTGTGGGGCTGGCTGACTACTACACTGCCCCCTGACTCTTACCTCTAGATCTGTCCCCCAGTTGGCTGTCCCAACTACAGCACACATGTGGGTTCCAACGATGCCAAATTGCTTGTCCTCCCAAAGTCTGTTTTTGTATGTTGATTAAGAACTTTTAAAAGATAAATTTTTAAGGATAGATTTTTTTTGTTCTAACTAGTTATACATCACAGTAGAATGCATTTTCATATATCATACATAAGTGGAATATTTTAATCAAAATAGTGTGATGTGACACACAAGTCAGTGGGTTAGACATGAGCCAGGACCTTTCCACGGGGAAATTACACCAGCACCTTACTTCATAGCAGCATGACTGTTTTTTAAAAGTGAAAAATAATAATTGTAGCAATCTGTGGAGAAACTGGAACCCTGTGCATTGCTGGTGGCTTTGGGTGTTTGTCACACTTTTTCCTGTAAGACAGGTGGAAAACAGTTTGGGGGCTTCAATAAGTCAAACACAGAATTATCATGTGACCCAGCAATCCACTTACAGGTATATACCCCAAAGAACTAAAAACAGGTGCTCAAACAAAAGTGTGTACACAATGCTCACAGTAGCAGGGTTCACAGGAGGTGAGAGGTACAAACCACGCATTCATCAGCAGATAAAATAAAATCTATCTGTCCTTACCACGGAATAGGATTCAGCCACGAGGAGGAATGAAACCCTGATACAGGGCCCAACAGGACTAAGCCTGGACACAGTGCTGAGTGGAAGAAGCTAGACATGGAAGGCCACACAGTGCATGATCCGTTGGTAAGAAATAGAGAGCACGTAAAGCCACTGAGAGATTGGTGGCCACCAGGGACTGAGGGCAGGGGAGGAAGAGAGACTGCTTAATGGGCATGGGTTTGCATGTTCTGGATTCTTGCAGCCCTGCTGTCACAAACAGCAAGGGTGCCATAAGTGCCAGCAAGGTGCCTGGGGGTGGGAGGGCCACTGTTCCCCTGAACACTAAGTGAGCAACAGCAGGTCGCTCATGAGGCAGGGTCCCATCACTGGCCTCCCAACAGCTTCCAGATGGCAGATGAAATATACAGAAGATGATTCTTTCACTGAAGTAACCAGCACTGATTTCAGAGAAGGGTCCCAGAACAGACTCTCAAGGTGACAATAAGACCTTCTATAGGTTAGGAGTTCCTCATAAAATAAAAACTAGGCATCCATCTTAAAATTAATTTTTGTCAAGAAGTATGACACTGTTGTGCTACCTGACTGGGCTAATTCTAAAAAATATCTGATTCTCTCTTTACTACCACTTTGCTGGAATGTAAGTGATGGGTAGTTCTGCTTTTACCTGTTACTCATGGGGTGAGAGAAGCCTCAGGATTCACTTCAGCTCCTTTCCTTTGGCTCAATGTTGGAAAATCATTGATCAATGCAGTATTATTTATTTATTTTTGGTGCCGGGGATTGAACCCAGGATACTCGACCACTGAGCCACATCCCGAGCCCTATTTTATTTAGAGACAGGGTCTCACTGAGTTGCTTATCACTTTGCTGTTGCTGAGGCTGGCTGTGAACCCACAATCCTCCTGCCTCAGCCTCACGAGGAGCTGGGATTACAGGCGTGCACCACTGCTCAATGCCGTATTATTTATCACACAGGTCAAAATGGCTGACCTTCTCCCTTCACTTGAAGCCACTGCAGTGAGTACCCCAGTCCCCACCTGTCTGCAAAGTAGCTGCATTGCTGGGATACCAAGGGCAACTTTGGGATGCTGAGATGTATTTGAGGTCCTCAGCGGCCACATCAATGAAAGCTACACCATAAAATGGAAGCCTCCACCCTCTGCCCTTCTCAGGGCCTCCTGACTAAGCACCTGGGCCCTAGGGCTGCAGGAGTCACATGAATGGGGAGGGGTCTTGAGAAAAGGGAAAGTGGAGCAGCTGGTCCTGTGGTGAGGTAGGGCGAGGTACTACCCAGGCAGACCCATGACCCTATCTATGTTTGGGCTCAGGCAGCCCGAGGAGTTAGCTCATTGCTCTGTGGTCCCCGTTGCACACTGCTTGTGTCAGGAGTACAAGGCTTACTCCCCAAGTGTTTCCGACAGCCATGGGGCAAGGCTACCTGAGGACAGGAACAAGATGTTAGAGGATTCCCTCACTCTCAGGAAAAGCTTCTAACATGAAACATATCATGCCTGAATGTTTAGGTACCCGGAGGTCACTGGACTCCCCACAAGCTCCTCTGTAGCCAGATGTCTACAGTCTCATATAAGTTGGAGTAAAAAAAAAATAATAATAATATCTAGGCAGCAGATTACACAGGTGTTTGCTAGTTTCTACACCTTGAAATTATTCATTCAAACAGCACATCAGGCAACTGGCTTTATGACAAAGCCTCACTACCAGACATTTTACCATATAAGGGATCACTACACTACACAAGCAGCTCATTCCCTTCATTCAAACTCAAAATTCAAAAATTCACAACAAGTTGTAAGGTGTTTATTGTTCAATGGGGGCAGGATGCAATCACTGGTCTCTCAACAGCTTCTAGGTGGCAAATGAAGCCAAATTCAAAAGATACTTCTTTCACTGAAGTAACTAGCGCTGATTTCAGAGAAGGGTCCTAGGACAGACTCTCAGGGTGACAGTAAGACCACTCTCTTGCCAGACACTTTGTCAATGATGACCCTTACCTGCGTTCCTGTAATTTGTAGCCCCTGGGCTACATCTGAAAATAAGTTTTATTAGAACATGGCACTTATTTGTTTACCACTGTCTAAAGCTGCTTCCTCGAAACAACAGCAGAGCTGAGTAGTTGCTCAGAGACTGATGTTACAGGCTCACAGAGCTTAGAATTTTCACTCTCTGGCTCTTCACAGAAAAGTTTTTTCTATGCCATCAATTCCTAGCTGAAAGGCAGAAGGAGAGAAAGAACAGGAGCACTGTCCTTGATTAAGGTCTTCAAAGAGCTTACAAGTATCAACACAACTCTGAGCCTCATTCCTAGTGATAAGGAAGGCTCAAGAGAGCTATGACCTCCAGGGACACTGGTGCAACAAGATAAATTAACTCCACAGGTGTGGCTTTGACCTGGAAGTCACCCAGGGGAGACTGATCTGACTCCAGGCACCCCCAGAGTCTAGGATGTGGAAACCTGGCAGAGCAGAGGAGGAGTACAGAGCAGGAGACTCACTTTCCATCTGATACTAATCTTCCCATAGCATCTTCTTCTCCTGCAGCATCTTTACAGAACTCGGAACTGGAAAAAATTAGTCTCCACAGAAGCAAACTGACTAGGAAAACTGAGGCTGCCAGTATTGGAGCTGGCTCCTCAGGGAAAAGTCTCCACATTCTGGCCCTTGAGGGTCAAAAGCCTGAGAGCCAGCTCCCGCCAAAATCTCTAAAACAAGTGGTCAGCTGACAAGTCCACCAAGTCCAGAGCCTTTGGCTATTGTGCCAGTACCTCACTCTCCTATGAAGGAAGAACCACTCAGTCCTCAAGCTTGTGGCCCTGTTCTACTTCTGCAGCTGCCCCACAGAGCAGCCTGCAAGACATCTGTACATACTGAAATCACAGCATTCTACCTCCCTGTTCCAAGGTGATGGCTGCCCATCACCTTCAGCACAAAACCCCAAAACCCTTCTAGTATTGCTTGCAAGATCCTGCTCCAGTCTGCTGAACCCACCTCTCCTCCATCCTCCCACACCCTTCCCATCACTTTCTCTTCAGCCACACAGATTTTCCAGTGGACATGCCAAGCTCACTCTACCTTAGGACGTTTGCACTAGCTGCTGCCCTGGGCTAGAATGTTCTTTGCGCCACGGGGTCCTTAAGATTCCACTCCAACCTTTAACACTGTGCTCATGTGAAGACCATTCTACCTACCTGAGCAGCCTCTGCTCTCCGCACACAGGTTGCCAAGGGTGGCCCTACCTATCAGGGGGCCTGAAGACTCATGAGGACAGATTTAGCTATAACTGAGGTGATGAGAGCCCAAGGGCCACTGCTTAGGCCCAATGTAATAAGCACACTCAGAACATTCCTGCTTCACAGTACTCAGTTTTTGTGCCTCACTGGGGGTGACTCCATCATGCAGGGATGTGTTGTCTTGGGGGCTGAACCCCAGAAGTACCTTCTGGGTCACTGGAGGGAGGCAAAGTTAGAGAATGGCCAAGACAAAGGAAAGAAAACATACCAGGAGAGAACCCTGAGGGAGCAACAGGTGTCTGACCCAGAGCTGCCCCCAGCCATGGTGCTGCTTTCCCTGAGCTAAACAAAATACTCCAAAGAGACCCTGGACATTCGGGCCCCACTAGGAATGTGGCCTCCTTGGTGAGACACCCGGACCACCTGAAGCACCAGGGCAGGGGCAGGAGGAGCCACATACTTCTGTACTGTGCTATTATTAGCCATGTGTGATATCTGACCCAAAAACAAATACATAAGAGAAACTGTCTTTAAGAATAACTGGAAGAAAGTGAGGCCTCCTGGGCTCCCTGGAACCTGACTTAAAGTCTTCCTCATGTGTGGCTCTGGGCAGGCTGTCATGAACCGAAAGGCAGATGCAGCTCCCTTCCTCATCAAGGTGCCCCCTTTACTCCTTGCCTTCCTCCTTTCCTGAATTTTATCTACTTCCTCCTCTTCTGCCAATTTATTTGTCTTCTTTTGCTTTAAATTTAACCTGAAATTTGGTATTTAATATTACAAATAATGCTAACAATAGATAAATTAAAGATGCTCATGTTAGAATTGGTTTTGGAGAACTTGTTAGGGTCCCAAGGCAGCTCTGTCCCAGATAACTTTCTGGAAAGCTGGAAATGTTCTATATTTGTGGGCTATCAAAACAGCCACTAGCCACGTGTGGCTAACATGTGCCTAGTGCCCTAAGTAACTAAACTTTTAATTTCATTTTCACTAGTTTAGATTTAAATAAAATTGCTAAAAAGAATGTCTAATACTTTTCTGGAGCATTCTAACACCTTCAAAGCTTTGAGGTACTTTGACATTACTTAGATATAAACTTTTGCTGGGCAAAAACCCAACATTTGATCAGTACTAACTAATACCTGCAGGCTCCAGGTGTCTAAAACCCACTCTTTTTAAGGCAGTGACCATAAACCTCATCTTAAAACGTGTATGCACGCCCTCAACATGCAGAAGATGAAGAAAAATACTAGGTGTCCTCAAATTAAAGCATTTTCCCCCTGAAGTTTAAATTCTATGCTTGTTCTCTGCCTCCCCCAAGTGGATAAAACAAAAACGACAACCCTATTTGGACCAGGAGGCACCACTTCACTACAACACATCTGAAACCTGATCAAGAAGGGTACAGGGAAGTCTTGGCTTATCACAACTCCCTGATAGAAAAATTCATGGAGATTAAACACAGCGTGGTGCCAAGCCTGACTTGGGCAGGTTCCCAACATTCAAGGAAACACTGGAGACTCTTCTCATGACTGAGTTCTTGCAGACAAACTCCCCTTGCCTTAGGAAGACACTGCCAGGATCCATGCTGGTGGTTGGCTGGCCGCCAGCAACTCCACAAGGGCAGGTGGAAACGTCCCCATTGCTGCAAGGCAGGGCTCAGCAGCTGCCTGAATACAGGAACTCTTAGCTTCCTCACCACCAAGACAACTGAAGACTGCTTCCTACCCTCCTCTCCATGATCTCCTCCTAGGCTGCTGAGGGGAAGAGGAGTGTTCAGTGGTTGTGTCTGCAGCCTGACCCACCACACAAAGCGCTCTCTGAATGCCACAGCTCAGCACAGAGCCTGTGTCTGCTTAGGTGCTTTCAAGCACCTGAGGTTCTTACCCAAAGCTCCAGTGGGCTACTTCCATGGGATGGGTGCCATCCTGTCCCATCCATTCAGTGATGACAGTCTCACTGAATGGGGGTGGGGGTCAACTTACTCCCAAGTACACTTACGTCCAGAGGCAACAGGTGTCACATGTCACAAATAATGCAACAGTCAACTTCAGTTCTTAGCAGGTCAGGACTGTGTGTATTGTTTTGATCCTCACAGATCCTCAATACAGACCTGCGCAGGGCCAGAGATGCTCAAAACAAAGCCATATCTCACTCTATCCACCTCACAAAACATACTAAAAATACATTCCACTGAGGAACAATCCCCAAATAAATTTAAATTAGGAAACATATTTCAATGGATATCCTCTTTTGAAATGTTTTAAATTAAATAGCTTATGAGACCATATTAGCAAGATCTTATAAGACTACTCTTTTTCTACAAAGTATGTAAAAGCAAACTAAAAATACTCTTTCTTGGGCTGGGGATGTGGCTCAAGCGGTAGCGCGCTCGCCTGGCATGCGTGCGGCCCGGGTTCGATCCTCAGCACCACATACCAACAAAGATGTTGTGTCCGCCGAAAACTAAAAAATAAATATTAAAAAAAAAAAAAAAAATACTCTTTCTTAAAACTGTCACAAGACATTACAAAAAGTTTTAAGTATCACAATTTTCTGCATTAGTATAATGTTCTTTACTTATTTGTTAATATTTTTAGTTATCAATGGATCTTTTCTTTCATTTATTTATTTATGTATTTATTTACATTTGGTGCTGAGGATCGAACCCAGTGCCTCACACATGCCGGGCAAGTGCTCTACCACTGAGCCACATCCTCAGCCCCAGTGTTGCTTATTTAAAACAAATAACAATAAATGAACAGTCTGCAGTGAAATTCCCTTAGGCTATCAAAAAGGTAATAAAGAAATAAACCTTTTTAAATTTTTTTTTTAGTTGTAGATGGATACAATATCTTTATTTTATCTGTTTTTATTTTTACATGGTGCCAGGGATCGAACCCAGTGTGTCCTACCACTGAGCCACAACCCCGGCCCAAGAAAAAAAACCTTTTAAACAAAAGATTTTTTTTTCAGGTTTTTTAAATAATTTTTATTTTTTAAAAGTAAATTGTACATTACAGGGGAAAAAAAAAAAACACAAGCAAAGAACAAAGTCATCCAGTCACAAGAAGCTTAGTTGGATGTGTCCCTCTAGGTTGTGTGCATATATACACAATATCCCATTAAACAAAAGATTTTTTTGCCAATTTATAAGCATCAGAAAAATCAGCAACCTAATTGATTTGAAGTTCTCCTTTTTCCTGAACACTTTTAAAATCCACCAACCAAATTTTTCTTAACTCCATAGCCTAGTATACATGGCAAGTATAAAGAGGAATCAATTTAAAACTGTCCATGGGGTTTCCTCTAGTTGAGGAGGCAAGTTATGGGTAAATAAAGGTGGTTGAAGCCAACATGAATTACAATTAATGCAGCAAATAATTACTACCCAAGTTTAGAAGACAAAAAAAAAACATGGTCCAAGATAGGAACTCAGCCCCCTTTTTGGTAGTACCGGGGAGTGAACCCTGGGCTTTAGCACATGCCAGGCAAGCACTTGCCACTGAGCTACATCCCCACCACATAAAAACAAAAAAAGCATCCCTTAAGTTTCAGAATAGATGAGTTCAAGTTGGAGCTAAAAAGATAAAGCGTTCAGGAATAGAAGATGGAAAAAGTATTCTAAAACAGAGGTCCTCAAAGCATGGTCTGAAGCTCTCTCAGTGTGGTCCCCTTAGGCATTTTCCAGAGTCCAAGAGGTCAAAATTGTTTTCATAACACTAGGACCTGTCTCATCCTTTGAGCCACCATGATATAGAACTTTTCACAGGCTACATATGTGATATCAACGTAGATTTGCAAAACCAGAGCAATGACTCTTCTGAATTTTTTCAAGTTGTTTTTCATACAAATGTTACATTTGTTAATGTGTAATGGGAGTTATCATTAGATGAATTAACATTTAAAAACCTTGTTCTAATTTCTAATTTGAAAAATATCAATAGACAGATATAACCCATCTAAACAAAAACTCTGTGGGGTTTTCAACAATTGAAGAGTGTAAGGAATGCTCTCCCTCTGCTTGGACACTGCTATTCTCCAGGAGCCAGCATAACCAGGTGAGTGTGCCAGTCCTGCTTTGCAGGCAAACGCACACACTGTGTGAAGGAAGGGTTTTCTCCTGCAGCAGCTCAGCAGGGGGACTGTCCTCCTGGAGACAGCAATGCCTAGATGCATTTTTGCCTGTTACTGTCACCTAGTGGGTAAGCCAGGAGACTGTGAACCTTCAACAAAACACAGAACCCCAGGATGGTCCCACATGTCCAGTGTAGACACTGAGACCCTTGGTCTGGAGCTGTGGTGGTCCCACAGGGCACTGGGTGTCTACCAGCTGTGCAGCTTATACATGGACAAGAGCAGAAGCCAGGGCTCACAGTAGAGGTCCCAAGGGCAGCAAGCTCAGGGCAGAACCTCCTAACTCCCAAGCTCTACACTTGCACTGATGATCCACTGCATAGCCTCTACCTTCCTACATACCTGGGCTCTGGGCAAGAATGGTGGGAGGCTGGGAAGATCGAACCTAGGCATGACAATTAGGAGTGGGGAATTCCATTCCTACATAATTATTACATAGGACTCTCAAAAGGGATTTTTCAAGTACTAAGAGGACTTCTTTTGGTCCTCTCCGGATTTCAGTTGAGAGTTGTATGGAAAAATGCTGGAAAGAGTGATGGAAAATGAGGTACAGGAGACCCCAGTGGAAGCCTGAAGCTCAGGACCCAGTCTACAGATGGTGGCTTTGGTTTTTCATGGAGGGGAATCTCCCTGGAGGCAGCTACACCACCATACCACTTTCCCCAAATGACTCTTACGGCCCTCATCCCACAACTCAAGAGAAAACTCCTGCTACAGAAGCAATGAAGGGAAAGTCAAAAAGCATTTTGAAAAGATACATAACATGTAATGGGTATATTATTAGTTAACAAATTTTAAAATTTCAATTTTAATTTATAAAATTAAAATTACTACCTAGAACCATATAACTTCAGGCAAGTCTGACTCCCTATCGCTGGAAAGCCAGGGTGTGGTGGCAATGGAATGTAAAAAGCACAAATTATACAGAGAAAGAAGTCATTCCTAAAGGTAAGTGTCCAAATAAGCTTCCTGGTTGGAAAGGACTGTTCAGACAAGCAAAACACATGACCAGGGGACAGTACCAAACCACCTTTAGTGAGCAGAAAGCAAAGTACTTCAGAGAAAGCATTAACACTTCTGAAAATGCAACTCTGGACCCAGTACACAAATGAAAAAACAAAACAATGCAGCAACAACATCCTCTGGTCTGACCCTATAAAATGAACTTGAGGATCTCAGAGCAATTTCTGAAGATTCGAAATGTTCATAAAATGTGCCTAGTCATGCTTTTCTTGAGGCAAATGTTCCTGAGATCAGCTGCTCAAAAACATGTTCCCTCTGTCTACATCCACAACATTTTCCAACTTCAAGTGACCAAGGAACACAGTTGTGGCCCCATTCCTTAAAGGTGTGCTATAAAATAAACCAAGAGCAAGTGCAAGACAGAAACTTTTATTTCCAGAAATTGTGGATAAGTAACAAGTCAAATTTAAACATTCTATTTGAAAGATGGGCGGGGAGGGGGATATACCAATGTCACTTAAGTAGAAATTTCTACAATGAGCAAAAGTTGCTCAGAAGCCAGTATGACCTTTAATGTTTTGTCACCCTGAAAGATATATCCTGCTGTACATCTTGTCAGAGGAATTTCTGAAGAAAAGCACAACCTACTCAACTGGGTCACAAAAGTTAAGCAGTGTCACTTATGGCATTTTTGTTTTTTTATTTTCTAACCCCCAGGCTGAAATACTGTCACTGTCCTACTCTATTCTCTCCCCCACACTTCATCTTATGAAACACCCATGCCATCTAATGTTCTCTTGTTCTAACCAAAAGGCGTTCCACAACATAAGCCAGGTGCTACCTGATCTGCTGTGAGGCTAGAAGACAGCCAGCCAGGATTCCAGGATTCCAAAGCACAAGGACGCATTACACACTAGAGGTAGCATATTAAGTCAGCCACAGGCCAAGATCTTGGAATATTTTCTCTGCTGGAAATATTTCCCAAACCTGGCTGGTCTGCCCTGGAATGGGACTCTTGTGTGTGCCTCCAGGAGTGCTTGTGAAGGTGATGTGATATCAGAAAGGCTTGAAAAGCAACATGGGAATATCAAATCTATTTAAATTGTTCTGGTTAAAATATTCAAATCCAGAGTAACACTGAGAGACATAAGAGGAGAAATGTGTGCAGAAATGGTTCAATTCACCTGCGTGAGTCAATCATATTTGGTAAGTGGGTGGAACTAGAAGTGAAGCAGTGAGCTGAGGGGGGGAAGCAACAATCAAACAGAGTCAACTCAAAGTTCACATGAACTGAAGAGCCTCAGTTTGTACTCCTGCAAGATAACGACACAGTGTCATGCTTAATGTGCCATGCTGCCTCTGGTCTCCTTATGAGGAAGTAGTGAAGGACCCAATATTTCAGTGTTTTTCAGTGGTAATTTCAACTCTGTGGCTCCAGCTCCTAGACAGTAGCACTAGAAAAAATACAAAAAGACAAGTGGGGCATCACACTCAGACACTGCAGGCCACTCTAGTCTACTCAACTGACAGCCTAAGAACCCAGTTCATCTCACAAACACACACAGCAGCAGTTTTGGCATCTTTGAATTACTGATGGATTTTTCAGGTTCAAAGTTAACATTATTCATTTTTATAGCCAAGTTCTTTCCACTAAAATGGGAATAAAATAAATGTGCAGATTGATATTTCTTTGTGATCCTAACAGCAAGGGAAGACAGGTATATTAGCAAGAAAGGTTTGGGGAACAGTAGGAAGTCTTAGCAGTTTTAATGAAAGCAACACACTGAAAAAGAAAGCATGCTACATGCACCCCTGCAGAGCAACTATGTGATCTACACTCTCATAAGGGTGGCACAGGAAGTAAGCAAGTCAAATCCAAGCAGGCCACAGTAAAACTTGATTGCTGTAAAGAAAGGCTAGGGAAAGACTGGCACAAATAATCTGAACTATTGGTACTTAAGGAACATTTTCCAGTTCTACTATTTGCTCTAGGCAGGGCAACAGATTTGCTAGAATGAACCACCTGCTGCTGAGGAGGGAGGCTTAGAATATACCAAATGACAGAGAAAAGATAACCTGGGGCTAAAAAAAAGTCTACTGTACTTCCCAGGCAGAACTTAACTACTAATTTAGTTTATAGGAAAGGGTCTGATGCTCACAAAGTTAATGTCATCTACGCTAAGACCAGGGACCTCCATGATCCAGGCCTGGAGAACTGACACTATGAATGCATTCAAAAGGACCTACCAGCTCTGTCTGGGCCTATGTGTCTCTTGGACCCTTGGCCCTAGGTGTTCTAGTTCCTGACAATTAGTCACAAGGAAGAAAAGGCAAAGGAAAGTGGTGACTCTGAAAATCCTCTCAAGGCGCAACCATGTCAAGGAACACAGACTTCAGCAGGTAGACATAAGGGTTCCAACTCTTAAATGGGACCAAAGACTATAAGCCAAAAAAAAAAAAAAAAAAAAAAAAAAAAAAAAGTCAACTCACCAAAAAAGGTGGAGGAGGGAGGAGAGGAGAAATACAAGAGTACAAAAATACCCAAACTAGGTATATCAAAAATACCACTGCTACTGGGTTGAAAAAGGCTAAGCAACCAGCCAACAACAGAAAAAGGAAGCTTTCCCAGAATACCAGGAGCAGATTGCACCAAGAAGAACAAGGGTGACAGAAGCCCCTCAGAAAGCCACCTGGCAGCTTGCAAAGGTGGAGGGCGGGGTGGGGGGGGATCTCCAAGGCTAAAAGGAATTCCAGTCAAAGGCACCCCTTTCACAGGAGGGCTGCTAGGGCTGAGGTGGAAAATGAACTAAAAAATACCAGTTCCACAGATAAACAACTTTTGTTGAAGACCCTGGGTTTTATTATGCTTGGGGTTTTTTTTGGGGGGGTGGGGTAATACTTCAAATTGAACCCAAGGGTCCTACTGAGCTACATTCCCACCCCTTAATTTTTTTTTTTTTTTTGAGACAGGGTACACTAATTTATGGAGGCTGGCCTTGACTTGCAATCTTGCCTCAGTCCCCCACCCCAGCCCCTGGATCAGGGATTATAAGTGTGTGCCACAGCAGGAGGCTCACCCCCAGTTTTCATATTTTAAATTAAAAGCTGTTCATGAAAAACTCAAGTGAATATCTGAAGACCATTACCTCTGATTCTACTGTGTCTTGTCCTTCTTTTGAACTTTTCCCACTCTTCCCTGGTTTTGGTGGTTCCTGGGAAACATCAAACAAAAGCAATTAATTTTCTCAATCTTTAGACTGTTAAGCATCAGATAAACTACATGCAGTTTCAAAACTGATTTATATAATTTTACTAGAGGTTCTGGTGGTTTTAATCCACACCGTCAGGAAATTTACGTCATACTGTTTAAAGATACAGTACTGCGATACTACACCCCACCCACCCAAATTCGGATTCTCTGGTTTCCTTCGTCAGTATTCGGGGTTGAAAACTTTAAGCAGCGACAGAGAAGCCCAAGTCCATCCAGTGCTCCTGGCGTTTCCAAAGGACCACCTCGCAGCCCTTTCGTGCCCACCCGCACCTGGGAGCGAGGATTTCTGGGGCCACCCTGACACGCTCCAGCTCCACCTGAGGCAGCGCACCCAGGCCGCTGAGAGCGCAAGCCGCCGCGCCAGCAGCGCGAGCCGAGCCCCGGAGCCCAGCCCGAAGCCCTGCCGTCGCTCCGGCGCACGCAGTTCTGCAGGCGTCGCGGGTCCGCTCCGCTCGCCGCCCGGCTCGGCGTTCCTCGCGGCCGCGAGGCTGGCGACCGGCCCGCCGCACCTGCGCCCCCGACCGCCCACCCCCAGCGCCGCGGCCCGTCCCGGCGGCCCCGGCCCCACTCACTTTCTCCTTCTTGGTTTTATTCGGCATGGCTAGTGCGGGCCGCCGCCGCCGCCGCTCCTGCCCCTGCCGCCGCCTGACCCCGCCGCAGCAGTGCCCCCGCCCCGGCCGTCGCGCCGCCCCGGCTGCCGCCGCCGCCACTGCCGCCGCCGCCGCCCGGGGACTGAGTCGTTCGCTCGCTCTCGCTTCCCCTTTTCCAGGCTCTCAGAGGCTGCGGCAGCCGCGGCGGCGGCGGCGGCGGCGGCGGCAGCGGCGGCGGCGTCTCTCCGCCCCTCCCCCGGCCCGCCCCGGCCCGCCAGGCGCCGCCTCAAGCTCCGCCCCGCCGCCCTCAACGGCGCCCTACCATTGGGCCTTGCGCCCTCACGTGCCCTAACGCTCTGCCGCGCCGTCCCGCCCCCTGCGCGGCCTATCCCCGCCCCCTTCGCACCGCTCGGCTCGCGTCAGGCTCTGGGGGGCCGGGGTCTGAGGTGGGCGGGCCGGCCTGGGGAACTGGGGGTGCGGCCGCTACTGTGGTGACTGGTGACTGGGCCGTTGCCGGCTGTGAAGGTGCCGGACCGAGAGAGCCGGGAACGAGCGAGGCATGGAAATTGTGCGTTTGAAATGTGTGACAATAATTTCTGCAGCCAGAGGGGCGCGAACGGCGGCCTTCCGGCTCGTCCCTCGGCTCTTGCAAAACGAGGGAGTCCCCACGCGGAACACGTGGGTGACCGAGGAAATCCGGGAGCGGCGGTTTCGCAGGGCCTCTCCAGGCCCCGCCCACCTGACCAGCCCCACCCACCCTTCCCTCTCCGGCTCCGCCTGCAAACTGGGCGGTGCTGTTCCAAGGGGGGTTATTTATTTATTTATTTTTGCGGTGGTTCTATTTTAAGGCGCGCGAGAAAATTTCTGCACGATGACCAGGAGCCACTTAATTTCTCTTGCCTCACTAATAGACCCGCGGAGATGAATTTTCCAAGGGAAAAAAATTTAACTTTTTACTACACTTCTTCCGCAGTCCAGTTGGAGACCCCAAGCAATTCGGAGGTGTTGATAGATATCCCAGATTTCGGAAATGCATTAGGTAGGAAGATTGGGAGTGAACGGATTTCAAGCGTGAAAGGCATTGGGGGCTTTGAACATTAAGGAACAGCATCTTGACTGGGCACTTACAAATCCTCTCAGCCCCCGTTTTGTTCCTGAAAGTTGCCAAGCAAAGCATTTTTGGATGTTCTCTGTTGCCCTACAACAGAAAAGTGAAAAGAAGAAAAAAAAGGAAAATATCTAAAATGAGGGCTGTTGTGGGGGGTTCTGAGATTAATTGTTGCCTGCAGGTGCCTCTGTACTCGCAGAGGACTGTCTGCAGCTAAGCAGAACAGTCCCAAACAGCTATCTCTGGAAAAGAAACTGCTTTTTAATAGGTTCCCCAAAATAAATAGCTAAAAACGTGAGAGGGTAGAACATTGTCTGTAGTTAATTTAATGACATTTTGAAAATAAAACACTATCATAAATTCATATCAATAGGAGTAACTAAAATTATTGGGTTTTGACTGCTGAACTCTAAGGAGGCTTGAGGGGTTCTCCAAGATAAGTCTGTGCCACTAACATCCTTGTATCACAGCCTCTGATCCAGTTTTGCACATCATTCATGGATTTAACAGTTTTTGGATATCCACCATGTGTAAAGCACAATGCAAGAGGTTCTACACTATTCTTGTTCTCTGGCAATTCACATGCTTGGATGGAAACAAGAAAACCCTCTCAGAAGTCTTGACATATGTCAAGTCTTCAAGGACTGGGGTGAGGGTGGCCGAACTTGGAAGCATGAAGGAATACTGCCCAAGATGTTTTCTTGTGGCCAGAGAGGAGATGTATGTACAAAGGCTCTGGATTGAGACTTGATTCGGCTTGCCAAAGCATTGGATTTGTTTCTGAATGCAATGTAGGGTTGCTGATCTCCTAAATAATTAAATTGGAGAGTGATGTGTGGTGTGCTCACAATTGCACTTTAGGAGGCATCTGTGGTGGGAGTATGAGAAGGAGCTTAGAGTCGGCAAAGTCAGGAGGCAAAGAGCCCACAGGAGGCAGGAACTGTCCAGGTGTGAGGCTCATCCTCTGCAGTGACAGGAGGCAGGCTCACAGATGCCCAGGATGTGGCTGAGGCAGTAGAGGTAGGGTGACAGATAAAAGAGTAGAGCTGTGTTTTCCATTTGCATAACAGTGATGAGGGGATGCAAATAGAGAGCAAGCTGTGAGAGAACATGGTGATTTGGGTTTGGGACATGTTGAGTTTGAATTATGTGTGCAAAATATTGAGGGTCCAAGTGGCAGTTGGAAACAAAGCAGAGAGGTCTAGCTGCTTGTCAAGTTGGGTATTTGTCAGGTCAATTTTGAGTTCCAGGGAAAGCATAGCAATAATAGAAAAGCTGCCTAGTTACACCCAATGACCTTGAAACCATAGTAACTGGAGAAATCTGACTCAACACTGTCACCTGACACACGTGACAGTGGCACACTGAACTGGTTTTCATGGGCCCACATTAGAGGGTGCAATTCCATGACCAATATTAACTGAGAGTTTTTGGCCACTCACAGAGGATCCTGGGTATTGTGCAGTGTACTGCATATTGTGGCCTTCACAGGAACACCAATGATAGATGTAGCTCCTACTCTCAAAAGACGGGTTCAGAATAGGCTATCACCAGGGGATACGGTGACAGTGTGAATGTGTGTGCGTGCGCGTGTGTGCACATGTATGTGTAAGGGTGTGAGTGTGCCTGAGTGGCACCTCTTCCAGGTCAGCCCCACTTTTCTATGTTCATAAAGGCATATCCCATATCACACAAAACTCCTTTTCTTCAGGCCCCCACCTTTCGGGGACACTTCAAGGAGGAGCCAGGTAACCTGGGTGTACTTTCTCCATGACCAGCTACTACAGGAGGGGATAAATGGTGGATGGTTTCACTTATACCCCCAACATCCCTCTGGAGGGTCAGAGAGGTTCCCAGGTGACCCCCCTGTCAGGCAAGGACCTGCAGAGTCCTGCGCACACCGGGGAGCAGGGGCAGTGCAGAGCAGGAGGAGGGTCGACCCCTGCCCACACTCAGCTGCTGCTGGCCTCCCATCCTGCTATCTTGTCTGTTCAGGTGCTGGTCCTGAACCTGACCTGCTGCAGGTTTGCTGCCTCTAAGGTGGTGTGAAGCTGTGTTGCCTCACCTGCTGCAGCGGTAACCTTTCTGCCCCAGGAAATCACTTCTTGTGGGGCTTCCTTCATGTCATTGCTGCCCAGCCAGGTGCTCTGGATGTCAAAGCAATCTCGCATACTTGGATTTCTGTGTGTGTGTGTGTGTATGTGTGTGAGTGTGTGTGTGTTTTGTTTTGTTTTGTACTGGGGATTGAACTCCGTGTGCTTTACCACTGAGCTGCCTCCCTAGCCCTTTTTATTTTTTAGACAGACTATCACTAAGTTGCTGAGGCTGTCCTTTAACTTGTCCTCCTGCCTCAGCCCCTGAGTTGCTGGGATTACAGGCCAGGGCCAACATGCCTGGGACATGCTTAGATTTCTGTCTGAGCTTCCTAGGGGCAGTGTTCTTGTCTTTGTTACCCATGTACTCAGCTTTGGGGGAAACTGAGTCTACTGCTTATTGTGGTTTGGCCCCACGTCTGAGACATGTTCTGTAACCTTACGCCACCTTTCTTTGTGCTATTGTCTCCCCCATCCTTGTCCACGTCACCAGCCCCAGTATCCAGACCCTCCTTACCCTTCCAAGCCAGGGACTGTCTGATTGAACAGTTACTTCTCTAAGGCTAAAAGGAAAACAAGGAGTCAGGCGAGTGAGAAATGAAAGACGGAGACCAGGCAGAGATACATACAAGAATTTATTTGTCAGAGCTGACAAATAAAGGCTGTGTCTCCATAGATGGAGAGAGGCAATACAGGCCTGAGTTCCGGACTTTTCAGGGATTAGAGCCCAGTGGGTCCTAATGTGGGTGGATAAGGGTGGGGTTGGTATGAGGGAGTAGTGAGCCTTTCTCAGAAACATCAGAAACGTCCTTGGGCGGAAAGCAAAACTTTTTCTTAAGATGGTGGCTATCACTTAAGATGGCCATCCAGATGCTAAGCAAGGACCAAACTAGAAGTTCAACCCTGCCCTGTGCTCACTTCATTTCCACTGAAATGTCATTCATAATCATTTTTTTATTGAGTTTGGATCTATGAATTCACACACCCAACTCCTTCCACTACAAAGTTGCTTGCAGATTTGGGGCAGAGGGGTGGGGAGTAGATACAAGTGGGATTACTTTTAAATTAATTATCCACACATACAGACTGTGGATCCCAGTTCCAGGCACCTATCAAGCTCTCAGTAAATCCAGTTGCCAACAAGAGCACAGTGATTTGACATGAGGTGCCTTTGGGTTCTGAGGACTCCAAGGAAAACCCAAAAGCCATACCTTTAAGGCCCAAGGGTACCCAGAGAGCTCTGTTAGGCTAAGCAAGTCTTCTGCTTGGCTCCTGAGGAGCTTCTGTGGACACCAAGGACCAGTCAGCCCCGTGGCTGGGTATAGATACCCTCTGGCCTTGTGGTAACACATGCAGGCTACTTACTAACCCTGTGAACACCAAATGGGAGAATCCATAAACTTCTAAAAATTGTAAGTTTCGTGAAATGTTCTAGAAACTAATAAAATTTTATCTCCAAGAATTGAAGCAAAATGGGCAACAACACACAAATAATTCATTTTTAGATAAATAGGGTGAAATACAATCCCTTTCTTCTTTCCTCACAAATCCCTAAGTCCAGCAGAGGAGATAAGAAGGTACGGAAATAACCCGAGGTGGAGACAGAATACCTTAAGAGCATTAGAGACCCAGATCCTGAGGTTTCAGGGAGAGGCAGGCACACTCCAATGTGGGCGGTGCCAGTGTGCTGCGAGGAGAAGCTTTGATAAAGAGCCACAGTGTGTTCAAGCCTCGGATTTTAGTTCTTGTCCTAAGTTTGGGGTTGTTGGTTTTGACAGGCAGGAAACAGATGGCACCATCAATGCGGGTTAATTGGAAATAATTTAAAAAGTGGAGTGTGTTTGGAGACAGGCAAGGGTCAGGCCCATGGACTGGAGGGAGCCAGAGGGTCAGGGAGCCCAGTGAGGTGTGTCCTGGGCATGGGCTCCAGGGCTGGGAGCAGGGCTGAGAGAGGCCGTGGCTCTCCAGGGTACTTCAGGTGGAGAGCAACCTGGCTGTGGTGAAATGGGACCCTTGGAATTAGCAGATGTGGTTTATGTGGACTGTGAGTCTCAAACACTGAAAAGGAAAGTACTCACACGGGATAGTCTTCCTCCCTCCCCCGGGGGACAGGGCATTGGTTGTCCCCACTGGGTGGGTGGGGAGTGCTATCAGCATCTAGTGGGTAGAGGCAGGGATTTTACACAACATCCACAAGGTGCAGAGTGGCCCCTACTGCAGGGACCCTCCAGTCCCCAAAGTCAGCAGCACTGAAGGGAAGAAAGCTGGCTAGACTCAGGGAGAGTGTGGGTGGCAACTTGCCCGCCCCTCACTGGCCCACGGTGTCTCAGAGGACAGTGGCCAAAGCCAGACTGTGCCCTCCGACGTCCTGTGAGAAGACATTCTCCACCCAATGGAGCTCTGTACATCACACCCTGCACAATTGTCTTCTGTGCGGCCTTTTGTGTGGAGGAAGAGAAACCTTGAACGTGCCTCGGACAGATGAGAGCAGCTGGTGCCCCAGCCAGGGGAGTATCTTCCAGGTCCACCGTGAGACCTGGAAAGATGGACTTCTGCGGGCACTGGCATCCAGGCTGTGACAAGAGGAGCAAGACAGCCCTTGCACCTGCTTGTCGTGCAAAACCCATACCACATAACGTGCATCACCTTGACCATTGTTCAGTGCACGCTTGAGTAGCACCAAGTAATCTCACGCTGGTCACGCTGTTGTGCTGTCACCACCACCATCCATCTCCAGAACTTTTTTTTTTTTTTAATCTTCCCAAACTGAAGTCTATCCCCAGTAAACAACTCTGCAGCCCTCCGCCCTGGTCCCTCGAGAACCACCATTCTGTCTCTGAAGGGTCGTTCAAAGGACTTCAGGCAATAGAATTGTACAATGTCCATCCTTTTGTGGCTGCCTTTGTCCTGAGGTTGACCCATGCTACAGCATCTGCCAGCATTTCCCTCATATTTTAAAGTGCAATGATGTTGCATTGTATGTATACACCACAATTGTTTTTTCTAATTCTCTCTCCATGGATGGTGCTGCCATCTCCTGGTTGTTGTGAGTAATGCTGCTATGAACAAGAATTGAGGTCCTTTCAATTCTTTTGTATATATGCATCCAGATGTGGAATTCTAGTTTTATTTGTTTGAAGAAATACCCTCCTGTTTTTCATAGATGCTGCACCATTTTATGTTACCACTGACAATGCATATACATTCCAATCTCTCCACATCCTCTCCAACACTTGTTTTTCTTTTCCCTCCCTTTCTTCTTCTTTCTTTAATCACAGCCATCCTAATAGGTGTGAGGATGGCACCTCCTTGTGGTTTTGATTCGCATTTCCCCAATGATTAGTGATGCTGAACATGTCAGATATTGTACCGTAGACTCTTTGGAGAAACATCTATTCATGTGCTTTGCCCATTTTAAAATTGGGTTATTTGGGTGTTGTTGAGGTGTAAGAATTCTTTATGTATTCTGGACATTAATTCCTTATTACTTATATGATTTTCATGTATTTCCTCCCATCCCCTGGGTTGCCTTTCAGTCAGTTGTGTCCTTTGATGCACAGAAGTTTCCAATTTTGATGTAGCACTACTTATATTTTTACCTCTGTTGTCTTTGCTTTGCTGTCATATCCAAAAGATCATTGCCAAATCCAATGTCCTGAAGCTGTTCCTCTAGGCTTCCTTCCAAGATTTTTATGGTTTTTGTTAGGGGTGGGGAGCATGGAACTGGGGATTAAACCCAAGGGAACTTAACCACTGAGCCATATCCCAGCCATTTTTAATATTTTATTTAGAGTCAGGGTCTCATTAAGTTGCTTAGAGCCTCATAAGTCTGAGACAAGAGGATGGCAAGTTTGAGGCCAGCCTTAGTAAATTAGCAAGAATTTGTCCCCCAAAGAAAAAATAAAGGACTAGGGGAATAGCTCAGCTCAGTGGTAGAGCATCCCTGGAATCAATGCCTAGTGCCCCCCCCCACACACACACACTAAAATAAAAAGGGAGGAATGGATAAACATAAGTGAATCAAAGGAAATATAAAAATGAGGAGTTCTCCTTAGAGGGGGAGGGCTGTACTCCTTAAAAATGTCAATATCACAAGAGACACAGAGAGGCTGTGAGGATGCTCCAGGTGGAAGAGGTTAAGGAGATGTCAACATTTAATGCGATGCCTGAGATTAGGTTGGGTCCTGTACTGGAGGGCAAAAACATGTCATAAAAGCTGATATTAGGTCAACTGATGAAAGGGGAAGGAGGGCAATAGATTAAAGCATTAAGGTGATACAAATTTATGGACTGAGTCTGTGTGAGAGCAGCCCCAATCTCAGGGAATGAAAACTCAGGTCCTGGGAGGGAAATGGGCTGCCCCGCTGGGGATGTGGCTCCATGGTAGAGTGCCTGCCCAGCATGTGTGAAGCCCTGGGATTCCATCCCCAGCACCACAAAATAACAAACAAACAAAGATGATAGAAAGAGGTCAAGCCAACCAGGTAAATGTTCATAGGTCAATCTGAGAATGGGGTATAAGGATGTTCTTCATACTATTTTTATATTTGTAAATTTCGAAACTCATTTCTAAATAAATATAAAGAAAAAATAGAAGAGATGTTCACATATGGCTTTGATGGGTTAAACAGTACCTGGCTTTCATGTTTCTGTCTTGTTTTGATGTGAGCCTTGGATGCACACATGTATACACGCCCCTCAGTCGCTGTGCACTGCTATCCACAGTGCTTTTCCAATGCTCTGCCCAGAGGCGTTGCCATGTATCCTCCAAGACTTACAGAGGTCTGAGTGTTGGCTACGAGTGCTTCCATCTTGTCTGTGCGCAGGAGGCCCAGCTTTCATGTAATCTGTAGTTGGATCATGTGCTCCCGGGGGCTCCTGCCTGTGGCCCACAGAACACAACTGGCGGAAATGTTTATTTTCATCCCAGTGCTGGGTGGTGGTGGAACCTTTAAGTGGTGGGGCTTAGTGAAAGGTAATTAGGGTACTGGAGCACCCTCAAGAGGGTAGCTCTCACAGGACCCTGACTCACCTCTCATTAGAGCAAATTGTTATAAAAGAGCAAGACTGGCCACTCTCCACTTCAGGCTTCCTGCCTCACTGTGTGATCACCCTCACAGGCACCTCTACCACTGTGATGCCATCTGCCATGGAGGCCCCCACCAGAGGCTAGATCGATGGGGCCACATGATCTTGGACTTTCAGTCTTCAAAACTGTAGAGTAAATGAACATCTTTTTTTAAAAAAATAATGTACCCTGCCTCAGGTACTTTGTTATAGCAAAAAAAAAAAAAAAAAAAAAAGGACTGGTATAGAGCCCAAGGCAGAGAGGCTACATTGCCCTGAAACTGGGAAGTAGAGCAATACAGAGAGGGCCCCTGCTGACATCCAACACCTGCATATGCACGTCATGGCTCAGACTGAGGTTGTAGACCGTGGCAGTTAAGGTACATGCTGAAGATGCCCTCCTTGGGTGCCTCCCAGGAGCTTCTCAGGATTCAGAAAGCCCAGAGGAAAGAGGTGGGGGAAAGTATGAGCAGCTACCAGGCGGTCCAGAGACTATTGTCATGAGGACTCCCTCCAGCACCAAGGCAGCTTTCACGTGCTAGGTGATGGAAGGAAGGGCCCAACAGGAAAAGTGTACCCAGCACCCCTCGCTCAAGAAACTGAAGAATTTCAGGATGGTAATACTTGAGCAGTAAGCAAAGAGAGGGCCCTCCTATGCACGATGCCCTGATCGACTGCACACGTCACAGGTCCACGAAACCAACCCCAACTGCACGCTTGCCGGGAACTTCATCTTACAAAGCCCTTGGGGGGTACTCTTATCACCATTGAACTGATGAGGAAGCTGAGCCCCAAGGCAACTAAGTGAACAAGTGCACTTCTGGGGACTTAGTGAAAAGAATAAATGGATAAATGAATATATGGGTGGTTGGATGAAGGACAGTGGCTTTAACTTCAAAGTCGGTGTTCTTGTCACTAGTCCACAAGTTCACATGAAGGGACACCCCAAGGATGCTAACTGTCACTGGGCCAGAGCTAATGGCTTTATTCCCAGGCTAGCACTGCTCTGAGAAACCACAGAAAATCAGCTCCGCAAGGCTGCTCAAGACAGCTTGGGCAGCACGTGGCCAAAGCCATATCCATGCAGGACGCCTTGCACTCTCTGTTCTTGCCGTGAAATCAGGGCTGCCAAGGCCTGTGGACAGCCCTTCCTAAGAACTTGCCATGCAAAGGAACCATCTGTCGTCAGTTGTAAATTCATGTTCTGTGAATTAGAGCTCATCCACAGCCTTTGGCACATTCTAGTATGTACCTGGAATGGTAGCAAATCTTTATTTTCTGAGTGTGGATTGGATAACCCGAAAAGCCAAAGGTCATGTGTGCCACGTTGGGTAAGGTCAAGGCTACTGACTGATTTTACTTGATTTTTTTTTAGGGGGATGGGGGTTGTTTAAGAAGAAAACAAATTATGATACTTAAGAAATAGAAATTATGGCAGTGAAGTAATCAAAACTCACTATTTCAACAAGATGTTCTAATAATCTTCTGAGAAAAATCACATTACTATAAAAAGTCACCTCCCAAAGTGATGAATTATTCCTCTGACAGAAGTTTTTGGGGGATGTAAAAATCATAAAATTCCTTCTAAAGGCAGTGTCATGGAATCAGTGTTGAATTGCTGCACTGGGGAGTTCTATGAAGTGTTTAAAGAAAAATTCACACCAGTGCTCCTCAAAAATCTTCCAAGAAATTGAATAGTAAGAAACACTTACAAACTCATTCTTTAAGGTTAGTATAGGTGTTAGGCAGCTTTTGGTCACTGAGACAAAATACCTGAGAAAAACAACTTAGAGGAGGAAAGATTTATTGGGGTTCAAGGTTTCAGAGGTTTCATTCCATGGTCTGCCATCTCCATTGCTCTGGGCCTGAGGTGAGGCAGAACATCATAGCAGGAAGGTGTGACAGAGGAGATCTGCTCATCTGATGGCCGCTGGGAAGCAAAGAGGAGAGGGGGGAAGGGGCAGGGGACAGGATACACCCTTCCAGGGAATATGGCCAGTGATCCAATTCCTCCGACCATGCCCCACTGCCACAGTTCCCACCTCTTCCCAGTAATGCCATCAAATTATGAACACATCAGTGACAATCCACTGACAAGGTCAGAAATCTCATGATCCAGTCACTTCCGAATAGTCCCGCCTCTGAACATCACTGCACTGGGGACCATTCTTTAAACATGAGCCTTTGGGGAATAATCTTAGATCCAAACAGTAATAGCGTGCTACTAAACTTAGACACACAAAAAAACCTGCACACCAATATCTCTGATAAATGTCAGTGCAACAATGCTCAACAAAATACTGACAAGCAGAATTCAACAGCTACTCCAAGGATTCCACCCCAGGACCAAGGGGAATTTATTCCTGGAATAAAAGTCAATCAATGTACTCCAGCACGATTTCAGAACAAAGAGGATCACCTCGATTGTACAGAAAAAAAGTATTTGATAATGTCACACTTTTGTCACTCTGGGGCTCACTGTGCTATTGCTGTGACACCAACCAGCCTGGTGATACCATGTTCACAAATTGCTGTTAGAATCGGTTCTGACACGACCAGGAATGGCTTCTTGTACCATCAGTCTCCTTTCTGCAACACTCGGCTCACTCCACAAGTCAAGTACCCACTGCAGGGGTCTTAGCAAGCCCACTGGACAAGAGAAGGAAAAGTTTTAAAATACCATAATCCCCACCGCCTGAAGACAATCGTGGTTCGTGTTTTGTGTCCTTCTTTTTTTTTTTTTTTTTTTCTATGCTTAGGTATTTTCCTCGTTGACTCAATTGTGATCACACTAACCTACAGTTTTGTGATTGACTTCTCCAAAGACCATGCTATTAGTTGTGGCACCCGGCCTGCTCCTGTGGGGCTTCTCTGGGTGCTCCTGCTGGGGAGGTTGTCTTCACCCTGGTGCCCTGGAGCAGAGGCACAGTCACCTTCCATGTCCCCTGCCTGCCTCCCTCTGTCTCTCTCTGCTGAGCTCTTGAAAGTCACCTCCTGGCAGCCCTCTGTGTTGCGAGAACAGTCAACGGAGGACTGCCACCTTCTGGCTGTCAGGCCTGTCTTCTGCCTCTTCCCAGCCTCCTCTTGGTCTTTTGGCAGGTGGACATGGCTTCCCTGAGGTCCTCACATCAGCTGATTTCCAAACTCAGCTCAAATCCCACCCCAAGTCAGACGCCTCTCCCAGTGTCCCTGTTGTAGTCTCTCCCCTCTTAGTTCCAAGGACACTGTCTGAGCACCTCTAGGAGGCAGTCTTTGCCCTCTCCTGCATCCTCATGGGCTGCTTACCAGCCCGTCCCCTGGTCTTTCACCCATTCTGTTAGCCCAGCACAGGGAGCTGTGCTGGGTCCTTGCCCAGACTCCTCAGGGCATTTGCCACATATGTGAAGTCACCGTGCCTCTGCTATGAGAATGAAAGAGAAAATAAGTGACTCTTATGTACCTTTTCTCCGTTGATCTATGATCCCTTGGGGGCCAGAATCATGAAAGCTTCATCTTGTGTCTCCACCCCTGACCCAGCACTGTGCCTGGTATGCAGTAGTCACTCAATAAATGACTGTGGGGCTGAACTGACAGGCCATGCCACACATTAGGTCTGCCTGGGTTCCCATAGGACCTGGGCACTCGGGAAATGTGTTCTGAACACATCTTGAAAGCAGGCCCTCATTCATTTCTCCCAGGTCAGGGTGCTGTGGCCAGGTGCTAAGTCATGCTGAGTTCTCTGGACCCCAGAGGAGCAAAGAAAAGTGATGTGATGGCCCCAGGGTGCCATAGCACCCTGAGGCACTTGGCTCCTATAATCATTGTCAGAGAAAGACAGCACCGGGATGGATGCATTTGGCCTCCTTGTCTTGTGCTGAGGACCCTTCTGCCAGGTATCACGTGATGTCCACACTGATTTTGCCCCAGATATCTGTCTGCCTTCCTTCCTCCTGTCTTCCCTCCACACACCCTTGAATAGTACAGAGCTTCCGAAAGACCAGTTTGAAGTGACAGACACAGATGCTTAAATGAATCCACAGGCAGCTGCATGCGGAAAACCGTGGCCTCACCCCAGACACTCTCCAGAGCCACCATTCACACCCTGCAAGACAGGATGGGGCTGTGAAGGCAGGCAGCATGCCGTCACTTCGGGCTCATTGTCCTGTGCCCTACACAACAGGGCAGGCCTGTCATGGTGCAAGATGAGGCAATTTTGATCCCAAGCTGTGGTTTGTTTTTCTGGATGTTGCTGTAGACTGTAAAATATCCAGCACCCACACCCACGCGCAGACTTACACACAGAAAACCTTGCAATTATTTCAAATCCATAGGAAGCCAATTCTTTAGGCATTCATGAAGCACATGCCATGTGCTTAATGATTCACAGGGAGCTGTGAGGACCCGTCACCCACTCAGGCAGACCCCACCTCTACAGAGGCCCGGCAAAAGACTCCTGTAGAGGAAACGGGTGAAAGGCTTTATCAGAGTTGGTTGTGCCAACACCCAGCTGTGGCCCTGGGCACACTGTCCATGCTCAATGACAGCTCATGGGACACGGACTCAGTGGTCTTCCCCCTTACACAGCAGCTCTACGTGTCTGTCTCACTGTGGGAATTCAACAGGCAGGTGAGTTTGCCCCCAGGCTGCTGCTGTCACAAAGCCCCACAGATGTGTGTGACAATGACCAATTTTTTATCTTGAAGTTATAGACACTGGAAGTCTGAGGTCAAAACCTGGGCAGGGCTGGATTCTTCTTCTCCCTCCTCCTCCTTCTTTGTTGGTGCTGAGGTTTGAACGCAGGGATACTCTACCTCTGAGCTGCACCCCAGTTCCGAGCCCTGGTTTACATTTAATTTTGAGTCAGGGTCTTGCTAAGGTGATGAAGCTGGCTTCCAGTTTGTGATCCTCTTGCCTCAGCCTCCTGAGTACTTGGGACTATAGGTGTGTGCCACACTGGCAGGGTCCGTTCCTTTGGAAGGCAGTGAGGGGACCATCTATTCCAGGTCCCTCTTTGGCCTGTGAATGGCCGCCTTCTCCCTGTCTCTTTACACCTCTTCCCTCTGTGCCTGTTTTGGGTTCACACTCCCTCCTCATAGGCCCACCAACTGTGCGGTGTTAGGATCTATCCTAATGACCTTACCTTTCCTTAATAAAGACCTTATAGATAAAGACCCATAACCAAATGGAGTCTCTTTCTAAGGCACTAGATGTTGAGACTTCAGTGTGTTTTTTGAGGGGGACACAATTAATTCTATCACGACAGGAGAGGTCACCTTATGGCCTGGGGTCCTAGAGAGCTGAAAGTGTATCTAGTTTGACATCGGGATCTTCTGCTTTCCCCTCTGTCCCAGGAGCCTCCGCCTGGGGACCAGCCAAGGGGCAGCAAGTGCTGGGAAGGCGGGTGGAGGGGTCGGGGGTCAAAGCCGTGCCTGGAGGGAGCCAGAGCTGCCGCGAGCAGCTCTTCAGGAGCTTCCTGATGCGCTGAGATCGAGATTGTTGGGATGGCCTCTTTCAAGGATGAACTCCTTCGAATAAGGTTCTAAAGGTGTGATTTGGAGGGGGAAGAGAAGACCTGGGCAGTTCAAGGGAAAGGGAAAGTGGGGGAGGGAGTGACTAGGATCCGGAGGGCGAGGGAGCCGCATATTGAGAAAGTAGGTCACGCTCTGAGCTCCAGCGCTGGAGTCTTAGAGAAGTTCAAAGTCGTGCATCCGTGCTGCTGGGAGAGGTTTCCCAGAGGTGAGGAAATCAGAGGGAAAGAGGACCCCAGCCTGAGCAGGGAATGAATCACTTCCCTCTAGGAAGGCGAGGCAGGCTGAGTGGCGGACAGGCTGCGTCCCTGGCTCCAGATGGGCTACCAGCCAGGAGCAGCCGGCCACGCCGGAGCAGGGCTGGGCTCTCCCCACAGCAGACCACATCTTCTTGCAGAGGCTGGAGCCCGGAGGAGAGCAGACCGTGTGGCACACACAGGGTTCCCAGCAGCATTTGGCAAAGCCTCGGGGCTGCTGGGCCCCCACCTCCCACCCCTCACAGAGACAGCAGCAGCCCCCTTGGTGTCCCAGCCAGGCCACCACACTTACTAGGCAAGGACCAGTGTCTCAGGGGCCAGAAAAACACAAAGAGGCAAGTTGGGGTCATGCCAATTTCAGTGGTTACAGGGAGCAAGACCACAAAGCTTCTTGAGAGCCATGGCAGCACTGGGGCTTCCGGCTTCCCAAGGCTTCCCGAAGACAAAGTGCAGCCATAAGGATGGACCCCGGGGTCTCTGACCAGGCTCCACCTGGCCCACCATCTCCAGCAAGCCCATTTACCTGGGAGGAACAAGGGCCTCACCTAAAGCCCCCTCCCTCCTGCTGAGGGCCATTGCCAAGTAGGAATGACGCATCGAAATTTCCTTGCCAGCGTACCCCATGTTAAATAGACTTGCCTTGGAATTTCGCTGTTGACATTGCATGTGTGTTTGAGAAAGGTGACCCTACTCAAGGACGAGGGTGGATCCAGGATTAGGGTGTATCCTGCAGTTTGAGGAAGTATAGTATCCCGGTCCTTGGGTTTAGGGCGTTCCCAGTTTAAGACAGGGATTTTAGGGAAGTTGGAGGTTGAAGATTATTGCTGCCTGAGCTCCCTTTGAGTTCTTGTGAGATTCAGAGAGTATTTTGGGAAAAAAGCCTCGTGGAGTAGGTGAATTGGGTGGCAGCAGAACTGGGATTGCCCCAGAACGTGTGTGGAGGCCGGTGTGAGTTCGGGAATAAAGAATTGCTGTTTGAATCTACAAAGCTGTGTGGTGGCTCGTGATTCTGTGCCAAGCCGAGACATTGGCACCCTCCCATACTTGGGATCCTGAAATTCCTTACTCCCAAACCCCAGGCTTTTCCCCTGGACCATGCAGAGCTCTCCATTTCTCCCAAGCACAGACAGCTGGCCTTCTAGTCCCCAGGCTGTTTAAGAGGCAGGGTACAGGGAGCTTGATGTGAAGGCTGGAATTTCAGCAGCCACACATGTGAGACCTGTGTAGGTGTGGGATGGGCCTCAATCTGTCCTTTTGCCCCAGTCTTGTGGAGGTGAGGAGGGAGTCTGCTGGTATACACAGTAAGAGTTGATGAATGACTGCATGAGAATCAATTCACGGTCAAAGAATTTCAAAAGTAAAATATTTAAAAATCTTCCAAATATGTCTTCTAGCACAGACGAATTATATTTCAAGTGTAGATTGTGAGTGCATTTTAAACAAGTTGGATCTGGTGTTTGCGGGGCTTCTCAAACTCAGAATCTGCAGCTTCCAAAGTGCCCATCAGCCTACCTCAGAGTCCAGCCCTTTCCCTCCAATCCCATTGCACCCAGCAGCCAGAACCACACAGTAAAACCCCAAATCTGGTCCTGTTATCTCCCTTCAGGATGAACTCCACCCCTGGGCTTGGCCTGGAGCTCTTGAAGGGCTCAGGCAACTCTGCGACTCTCCTGGGATTCCCAAAGCTCCTCCCACCCCTCCTTTCCCCTGGCTAACTAGCTCTCCTTGGGCTTCCTTCTCCACCATCTGGCTCACTCTGGGGCCAGGGAACCGTTCTGGGGCTCTCTTAGCCCTCTTACCCATGTGGCCTGTCTCCCTACAGGGAGAAACTTGTGCACCCCACTGGGAACCTGAGGGCCAGCTGTGTCTGGCCAGTTCCTCAACCGGAGCTTAGTACAGAGCTCTTTCAGAATCTAGGAGTGGCCCCTCGGTGCTGAGGCCCCCAGTGACGCACACATTAACTCTAACACAGCCCAGCTGCCAAACAGAACCAGCTTTTAAAATGAGCTCCGTGAGTTTCCCATGGGAGCAAATGGCCTTGGCATGTAACCCAGTCTGGTTGTGAGACATTCAGCGTCATTCTGGGCTGTGCCTCTTGAATTTGTCACCCAGAGAGAGCCTTTGCTGCTCTCTGCATTTGGCGCAGCTCCTGTCCAGAGTGGCTTTGAAGGCGAGTGAGCTCTCCTCCTTCCTTTGACACTACTTCTCTGCATGTGCAGACATGACTTTCCAACCGCCCAAGGCCACTGCCTGCAGGGTCACTGGAGTGGGGGACTCACGGTGGTCTGTCCCCAAGCCAAAAGGGAGAGGGGCGAAATGGAACCCACATGTCTGGGAAGGCCTTCTTGTGTGTGTGTGTGTGTGTGTGTGTGTGTGTGTGTGTGTGTGATATTATATTCACATATATACATATGTATACATATAAATACAGATATACTATACTAATATATATATATATATATATAGAGAGAGAGAGAGAGAGAGAGAGAGAGAGAGAGGCCCCTGCTTGGCCTTGGGAGTCGCAAGAGCCACTCAGGAGATGGATCCTCCCAGAAAATAGAGTGGAACCACTCTTATGGAGAAGTGGAGAGATTGATGTGAGCAGGGAAACTGAGAGTCATGGATTTTCATTATTCAAGGGACCGCACTCCTCACTAATCGTAAATTCATCATGTGGACAGTGATGGCAACTAGATTCAGAGCACATCCTCCAGGCCTCCTTAGAGGCTGAATGCTAGAGAAGCATGGTTCACTCTTTACTCTTCGTGCTTAAGTGTGTATGACGGGTCACCATTCCCAGGGTGGCTGAGCGAGGTTTCCCATCCCACTTGCTCTTCTTATGATGTCAAGAGTTGGGATTTGTGCTCCCTGACCTTGGAACGGGCAGGCCCAGGACCATGGCTGACGTAGCCTATGTAACTGCTGAGGTCAGGCCGTAATTGGTGACGCAGCTTCTGCCAGCCCCTCTCTGCACTTTGGGGCTCAGGGCCCAGCCTCCCTGCTGGCAGGAAGCACAGTCACCTGCTGAGGGCCCAGCGGATCCCCCACAGCTGTGCCAGTGAGCAGGCCTTCAGAGGACCCCAGCCCAGCCGGCTGCAGCTGCAGGAGCGCCCGGATGGAGCATGCCATCGTAAAGGGCTTCTTGCTGTTGAAGCCACTTCGTTTGGGGATGATTCATAAGACAGCAACAAGTGGCTGGAACAGCACATAAGTGGGCCTGTAGGACATGAGCTGACCGCATGGGCACGGGCGATGCTGCCTGGCCGTCTGCACATGGCATGCTTCAGTGTGTGCACGTGATATTGCCTACTGGATGCACAATTTCATCTGCCCCACTTAACTATCAGCCAGGCTGTCTGAGATGGGTGGGTGGAGGCTGCTAAGAGATGCAGAACATCCTTGGAGCTAGGGCCTCACAGACAATGCTGTTCATTAATTAAGCAGATATTATTAGGCGTGATTACCTGGGAAGAGCAGCCTGTGAAATAATAAACCTGATGGTTTCTCTCCTGCCTTTCTGGACTGAATTTTCGTTATTTTGATCCCAGCACCAATCAGAAAAGTGCAGTGTCTAAATATTGAAATGCTTTGTTTGCAGGAGCTGTTAAGATACACTGGCACAGGAAGCTCTGCAGTGGGCTTTTATCCCAAGTCCCAAGCTTTAGGAAAAAATTCAGGGACGCATGTCCTTGTGGTCAATGTGATGGTGTTTGGGTAGTAACATCAGGCACCCGGCCTGGATGCCTTCTGGGTGTGTGACACGTTGCTCTCCGTCTTCTTGGTCCCTAGTGGTGATTAGTATCCTCGTGTAGGGGAGATCCTGCCCATCAAGTGGGTGATTCAGAGCCTGTAGGGCTTAAAGATTTTATATTTGGGATGCCCCTGGAAGAAAGAATGCAAAATTATGAATATTAAATGAGGCTGAAGCTTTGGGAGGGGCTGTGCAGTGTGGGTGTAGCTCCCAAGGACTTGTAAATGATAAAGCTGGAGTTTGAACCCACGACTGCTGGGGGCAAAGTCCAAGGTATTTCTGCTACGTGACAGTCTTCTGGTCTGATGAGGACAGTCTCGCTGATGAGGACACAGTGGATGACTCACCTCCGGGCCGGGCCGGGGCAGGACTTCCTCTCAGCACACTCTAAGCAGGGTGGCTTGTGGCTCCTCTAAGTCCTCCTCCCTGCTCTTCCCTTGCTGGTGATGAGCTTTCAGAGGGGGCAAAGACTGTTCATTCCAGCCTCTAGTCACCTCCTTCCATACCTGGAAGGATTTAAGAGATGGAGGCAGGGAAGCATGAAGGTTCTGCTATTGACAGGTGGCCCTTTCTCAGCAGCTGGCTCTGGCTCCCAGGGCTCTGTCACCAGCCCTGCTGTGCCCTGCACCAAGGATTCTGGGAAGCCCACGTTGCTCCTTCCACGGCTCCAGCCCACAACTCGTGCTTCAAATGCCTCCAGCAGCTCCAGTCTTCCTGGTGTCGCCCTCCACTCCTCCTCTCAGCTACCATGTAGGAGAGAGTGAAGGGACGTTATTCCCACGTGTGATCAGGGACAACTCTGTGCTCAGAGTTTGGGTCATTCAGGTCCCAAGTGAGAGTTCTGCGAACACCTGTGAGTGTTTGAATCTCTTGGGTGGGGGGAGGAGCTAGAACCTTCTAAAGAGCTTTTATTCTGTAGGCTGTGGTGGGACTAGACACCTGCGTTTTTAGCAAGGCTTCCTCATACTTTGATGCAGACACCAAAGTTTGCAAACCCCTGATCTGAGAGATTGCTAAAAGCATCAAGCACTAGTTTCTTTCTTTCTTTCTTTTTTTTTTTTTTTTTGTAGTTTCACCCATACTCCCAGGTACCTGCACAGTTGCTATCTCTGGGAGGAAGTTGAAAATCACCAGAAACTGCAGAATAATGCACAGTATGCCCAAGGACAACTCAGGTTTGGCCCTCTTTGAAATAAGTAACTCTGACCTAAACCAAACTACAGTGGGCCCCAAGTACCCCTCCCACTCTCCTTCCCCACTCTGAGCTTGGGGACAGCAGGCACGCCTCAGGGCTCTCAGCGTCCAGCTTGGTCATTCAAGAGCACAACTGAAGCCAGGTGCAGTGGCACACGCCTGTAATCCCAGCAACTCCAGAGGCTGAGGCAAGAGAATTGCAAGTTCAAGGCCAGACTCAGCAACTTAATGAGGCTGTGACTCAAAATAAAAACTGCGGGGGATGTAGCTCAGTAGCACCTGTGTTCAATCCCAGTACTGCAGAAGAAGGAGAAGAAGAGCCCAGCAGATAGGAAAGCAGGTTTTTGACAAGGGAAGAACAAGCCCCTTCTCATGTGTGGGGTTCTTCCAGGTCTTTTGGAGTCCACCCATACTCCTCCACGTCCCCTTTACCCCAGGCAAACACTGACCGGCTTTCTATTACTGTGTGTAATACAGGATTTCTAAAAGTTTGTGTAGAGGTAGTCATGTGATATGTGTTCTTGTCTGTCTTTCACTCCGTGTTATTATTTTGAAACTCATCCCTGTATCAGTGTGTCAGTAACTCAACCTTGTATTCCAGCACAGACCTGAATTGGCCATGCGTGGTAGCCTTTTGCATGCGTCGCTGGTTCTATTTGCCATAATTTTGTTTGGCATTCTGTGCCTGTGCACAAGGAGACTTGGTCTGTGGTTGTCTTTCTTCTACCCTCCCTCCCTCTCTTCCTTCTTTTCTTTTTGTAGTATCGTTCCTGGTTTTAGTATGAGGGTCATCCTGGTCTCATGTAAATTGGGAAATGTTCACTTTTTTTTTTTTTCAATTTTCTGGAAGGAGCTTTTTTTTTTTTTGTCAATTAGGATTCATACTGTGAAGACATCTGGGGCTGGAGTTTTATCTGAGTGGAATTTTTAAGCTATAAATGTTTATTTAATTAATAAAGATAATAGGTAGATAATAAGTAAATAATAGGTAAACCTATTGGGGTTATCTATTTCTTTTCTTGAGAAAATTTGGATTGTTCGCATCAAGCAAGGCACTTCTGTTTTTTATCTCAACTGTCTACAGTGTAGTCACAAAGCTGCTCAGAATATCACCTTATCACCCTTTGGGACGTGTTGTCTGTGTGATGTTATGTCTTCCACTCCTGGTTTTGGTGACTTGTGGCTTCTTCCTGCTTCCATCTGACTGATCTCAGAGATCCAGCTTTGGCTTCATTGGGTTCTCTGCTGTTTTTAGCTGAAACACTTAGTTTGAATTCTATGAATCCTTTAAACTTATTGATACTTGTTTTCTGGCCCAGAATATTATCTATCTTAATAAATGTTCCATGTGCACTTGAAAAGAAGGTATATTTGGATGTTGTGGGATGAATGTCGATAGATGTCAGTTAGCTCAAGTTGATTGATGGTGTTCAACTTTTGCTGTATCCTTACTGGTTTTCTGTCAACTTGTCCTATAAACTATTGGGAAAAAAAAACCTTCTGAAATCTCTGATTATAACTGTGAATTTATCTATTTCTTTTTGCAATTCTAATAATTCTTCCTTCATGTATTTTGAAGTTCTGACTTTAAGTGCAAAAGTGTTTAGGATTGTTAAGTCCTTTTGATGAATCAACATTTTTATCATTGGGGAACTATCTTCATTCTCCCTGAAACATTTTTTTTTAATTTGAAATTGATTTTGGGTGAGATAACTACATATGAAAATAACTATATATATGTACATAGAAATATATTGATATAAATATTTATATATAGTTTTGTTTTATTGGTACTAGGGGCTGAATTTACGAGTGGTTTGGCACTGAGCTATATCCCAAGTGCTTTTTATTTTTTAAATTTGAGACAGGGTCTCACTAAGTTGCTGAGACTTTTGCTAAATAGCTAAGGCTGGTCTCAAACTTGCCATCCTCCTGCCTCAACCTCCTAAGTCACTGGGGTTATAGGTATGCACCACCACATCTGGCTATTTTGTGTTGTATTAATAGAACCACACCATCTTTCTTTTGATTTGTTTTAGTATACTATGTCATTTTCTTTTACTTTTAGTTGGTCAATAGCTTTATATTTAAATTGCAATTCTTGTAGGTAGTACATGGTTGAATGCTGCTTTAAAAAAACCATAAAAACCTCAATCTGAGAATCTCTACCTTTAAATTGGGGTGTTTAGAGCCATTTCATGTGATTATCAATATGGTTACATTTAAGACTATCATGTTGCTATTTTTAATCTGTCCCATTTATTCTTTATTTTTTTTCTCCTTTCTGCTTTCTGTTTTATTGAGTAACTTTTACAATTCCATTTTATTCCTTTGTTGATTTCAAGCTATAAATCTTTGTTATTTTAGTGGCTGCTTAGGGTTATGATATGCATATTTAACTTAGTCTACCTTCATGACGTTATATCACTTCACATATAAGAATCCTATAATATGCAACCACAAAAATGGCAACTTATAGTCCACGTATGTGTGATATGTAAAACCACTCTCCAGTGTCCTGTATAACTAAAAAGAACAAATAAAAAATTTTAAAGAACCATACAATAATATACCTCCATGGTACAACCTCTCTTTTCATATATTCCACTATGATATATTTTATTTTATATATGTCATAAAACCTCACCACACATTATTTTTAGTTTGTTTAAAGAGTACATTATATTTTAAAGAAATTTAAGGAAAAATTTTAAGATAACTAGTAACCATGAAGTCACCATTTTCTGTGTTCTTTATTGTATAGATCCATATTTCTACCTGGTACCATTTTCTTTCTGCATTATGGATGTCCTTTAACATTTCCTGTGTGCAGGACTGCTGGTGATGAATTCTTTAAGATTCATTTGTCTGAAGTTGTCTTTGTTTTGGTGGCACATGCCTGTAATTCTAGTGACTTGGGAGGCTGAGGCAGGAGGATGGCGAGTTCAAAGCCAGCCTCAGCATAAGCAAGGCTGTTAAGCAGCTCAGTGAAACCCTGTCTCTAAATAAAATACAAAATAGGGCTGGGGAAGTGACTCAGTGGTTAAATGCCCTGAGTTCAATCCCTGGTACAAAAAAAAAAAAAAAAAAAAAAGTGGAAGGACTAATTAATGGCTTATAGATCCCAGTGGCTTCAAGAGTTTTTAGTCTGGGGGACTGGGGCAGTGGACTGGAAGGACAGGAGCTGGTGGTCAGAACATGGTGGGCTTGAACCCAGGCTATGGGTGGATGGTGGATACTGCAAAGGCCTAGAGAGGAGCTCTTCATAGAAACCGCACGGGAGGCACGCGTTCCGAATCCCACATGCATAACTTAAAAATTTTCTAGGAGCTACATTAAAAGAGTAAGAAGCAGCAGGCAAAATTAATTTAAAGAATATATTTTATGTAAGCCTAAATATGTCCCAGATGTCATTATCCCAGCATGTAGTCAACATCAAAAATTACAGAAGTACATTTTCCCCGAATGACGTCTTTGAAAACTGTCATGTTTGAAACCCTGACAGTGAAGCTCATTTTTGAACAGCCATATTTCAGGCGGCTTGGGGCCACTGCATTGGGTAGCACAGGGCTAGAGAATGACCTTGGGAGGGAAGTGGCCGAGATGGGGTGGAAGACAAGCTCACTGGTGGAAGAAGGTCAAGGAACAAAGAGGTCCTCTTTGTGGAGATTTGAACCACCAAGAATCAGGATGGGACTGGCTCAGCCAGAGTGACAATAAGCCAGCCTTGTTCTTGTAGGAACAAGGGCAGCAGGCTAGGGTCTGCAGGGGAGTGACACAGGGAAGGGTATCTATCTTTCCATGGTGTGAGCTTCAAAGCTGGAGGGTTTGGGGAAGCAAAGGGCATTGGCCACCTGGAGATAACCCTGAGAGGCAAGGAGGGCACTGCAGCGAGCTGGTGCTGACAGAGCAAGAAGGCACTTCTGCTCTGCAGGGCCCATCGAGGGTCCTTGGAAACAGAGAAAGGAGGAGGATGAAGTTGGGCTGGGAATGAGCACAGCCTGATGGGGATGAGGGGCTGGTGTGGAGGGCGCTTGTGTCCTGGGTGTCTGGTGAAGGAGATCAGCTGTGTGCTACAGGCTTAGTCAGCCCCACTCCATGGCCTCACTGGCAGTGTGTGCTGATTTTGTGGGGTGACTGCTCACACCATTTTAAGGTTTCAGTGGTGTAATAACTGGCTTGCACAAAACTTAACTTTTTGGCAATCAGCTCTGGCAAGCGGCTACAAGCTAGCTCCAGCAGCAGACCACTGGCTTGAGGCCCATTGGGTAGGCACCAGTGGTCTCTAAAGCAGAGGGTGTGGAGTGAGATAAGAGAGGGCGGCAGGCTGGGGAGGGGCCTGGGGTCTTGTCACAGTCACTCAGAGCTCTAACCCCCTTGCAACCTCTGTCACAGAGCATAGAGACTCTGGGTTGCACATCTCAGTGACTTATGTTTTTCAGAATTTTTTTTTTCCTGTGCTAAAATACATATGACATAGAGTTTACCATCCCAACCATTTTAAGTGGACATTTTAAGTACCTTCATAATGTGCAACCACCACTGCCGACTGTCTCTATAGCACTTTCACCTTGAAAACTGAAATTCTCTCCCTATTAGATGCTGAGACCAGCCTTCTTCTTTCTCTCTCTGTTTGCACCCCCTGGGAGCTGGTGCAAGCACAGCCTACAGTTGCATTTTTGTTTGTCGGGCTTTTTTCACTTAGCATAATGTTCTCAAGGTTCTTCCTGCATACTGCAGAATCTCCTTCTCTTTCAAGGTGGAAAAATATTCCATGGTATCCATTTGTCCATCCACAGGCACTTGGGTTGCTTTCCATTTAGCTATTGTGAATGATGCCACAATGAATGTGGCTGTACAAATAGCTCTTTGACCTTGCTTTCAATTTTTTTTTAGTGTCTATATACCCACAAGTAAAATTGCTGTGCCATATGGTGATTTTATTTTCGATTTTTTTGATGAATCCTGATGCCGTTTTCCACAGTGTCTAGACCACATTCCCACCATCAGTGTCCAAGTTCCAACTTTTCTACATCCTCACTAACACTTATTATTTTCTTTTTTCAGTAATAGTACCAGTGCACTCGTAGCTCACTGTAGTTTTGATTTGCATTCCTCTAATATAAACAGCTCTTTCTTTGAGACAGGGTACTGCTATGCTGTCCAGCTGATCTTGAACTCCCGGGCCCAAGCAAACCTCCTGCCTCAGCCTCCCAAGTGGCTAGGCACATACCACTGAGCCGGGCTTCCACAATTTAATATTTCTATATTGTCACTGTGGTGAGTCTTGCAGACTTCTTGTCCAGGAAGGACTTGCCACCTCAGCTTTTTGGGGTGATTCAGCTGTCAATCCCTCAGGACGTGCTGCAAAGCACCCTTCCCAAAGTCCTGCCCCTCCCTGGGCATCCTCACTGAGTGACACATCAATGTGGGGGTCATCTCTGCCAACTCTGGACAAGGCTCCCTGGACCAGTCCCACCCAGTTTCTCCCTGTGGGATCCCCAGGGCTGTGGTGGGTCTGTATGAGCTTTCCTCTGTGCACTCCTACTTCTGCCCTCTTTCCACAGCTGTTGGTGCTCAGGAACGTTCCTCACAGACTCCTGCTGCCTGCTCACTGCTTCCCAAGACCACCTGCAGGGCCCGCAGCCTGGAGACGGTTGGCAGTTGGCCCCAGTCAGTGGTTAAAGCCTGGGAACCTTAAAATGAGCATCGGTGGGAGGTGCTCCTTTCAATGGGCCTTTCTTTGCTAGCCCAAGGTCAATCTCCTTTCACAGTCAATCTCCTCCACGACTTCCTGGGTGGATTGAAGTGTAACTTCCTCCGCCTGCCTTTCTGTTGAGGGGCTTGTCTTTCTCCTGTTGGTGAGAGTGCACACATTCATTACTGTCATAAAGATAGCAATCTTGGGGGGGGGGCGGGGGGCTGGGGCTGGGTGGCAGAGCACTTGTCCAGCATGAGTGAGGCACTGGGTTCAACCCTCAGCACCACATAAAAATAGACAAATAAAATAAAGGCATTCTGTCCATGTACAACTACAAAAAAAAAAAAAATACTAATCTTTGCTTTTTACATATGGTTTCCGAAGTCTTCCGGTTGTGGTGTGTCCTCGGTGTTTGCGGTTAAGGGTGCAGCTGCAGTCACACTCCCTGCCAACACCTACCTGTGCCAGATTGCTTCTCCTACAGGGACCTTAACTTTTCATCTATAATTTGGGATACAATGACTACTCCCTAGGTGTGTCGTGGGGTTAATTGGGTTAGTGAGGTGACAGGGGTGCCTGGGTGCAGTGAGCAGGAAAGAGAGTTTGTGGAGAGTGGTTTCTTCCTCTTGGCCACACAAGGTGTTTTATCATGAAGTCAAGCTCTCTCGTGTGTTTCCCCCTTGGAGCAACATGTAGGAAGAACTTCCTTGTTTCAAGGTCACTCAAATATTTACCAACTCGCATTTTTTAAAAAAAAGTCTTTCCTTTTGGACAGTTTTATAGCCTCAGAGTCACTGTGCAGGTGGCCAGAGGGTTCCCGTTCACCCCAAGGCAAGGAAATCCATTCACATTTCCTGAGTTCTCCTGACTCCCTGCCGGTTCCAGGACCCCATCTGGGACACCACGTCACCCATCATCACGCATCAGGGCTCCGAGGCTCCGCTTGGTGAGCCTGTCTCTTACACTGTCCGGTGTTTGACCTTGATGGTTTTGAGGGCATTGGTGGAGCCTGTTGAAGGACATCCTTCTGCAGGGACCTGTCTTCTGTTTCTCTCATAATTGACTGCGGTTTTGGGGTACAGGGAGGTCCGCAGAAGTAGAAGCCATTCTATCACATGTTGTCCTTGACCACCTGGCTGAGATCATGCTTATCAAGTTTTTCCTGACAAAATAACAAATAAAATCAAATAAAAGCCACGCCTCCCCTGGTCCCCCTTGCCTTTCCGGGTCTTCGCTGTAGGACCCTCAGTGTGTAGGTGCCTTGGAGGAGAGGGGCCAGCTCCGCCTCCTCAGGGAGTGTTTCAGTGCAGAGGTCTGGAATTCTGCAGGGAGGTTCCCCTCTTCCCCATTCAGTTATTTATCTGATCGTTTGTTTGTCAGTGGGGCTGGGTGGGAGTCTGTTTTGTGCTTTGGGTTACAATCCAGTGCTTTGCTATTTGTTCATTGCTCAAATGGTCCCAGCTGTGGCCACTGGGAGCTGGTTCCGTGGGCTCCTGGGTCTTCACTGTGGATTCTTTCTGAGATTCCATTTCATTCTCAGTCCTGATGTCCCTGCGTGTCCTGTGACCCACCAAGGGAGAGTCACTGCTCGGCTCTGACTCACCTGGGGCCGAGGAGCTTGGCCCACTCACTGGCTCCTCTGCAGCTGGCTTTCCGTGGCTGTGTCCTCACGGGCAGGAGAGATGTGGAGGCCCAGGGGTTCCTTTCACAGGGGCGCTGATTCCCATTTGAGGCCTCACCCAAGGGCGTTGCCTCCCGGCACCACGGCCTTGGAGGTCAGCAGTTCAACACGGTTCAACACATGTGTCTGGTGCCACACAAACATTCAGACCTGAACATTTTTCCCTGGGCTCCCCAAGTCCATATTCTTCTTCCTTGCAAAACTCCATTGCAACAGCACCACAGTTTCAACTTGTTCTAGCATCATCTCCAAAGTCTAAAGATCAAAGTGTCATCTATCTATCTATCTATCTATCTATCTATATATTTTAAATTACTCTCCGCATCAAGTCAAGAACCCTCAGTGGATTGGTAAGAGAGATTTATTTATTTATTTAGTTAGTTTTTTAGTTCTCGGCGGACACAACATCTTTGTCTGTATGTGGTGCTGAGGATCGAACCCGGGCCGCACGCATGCCAGACGAGCGCGCTACCGCTTGAGCCACATCCCCAGCCCTCAAAGTGTCATCTAAATATCACCCAAATCAGATTCGGTGAGGCTCAGGGTCCGGTGCGCCCTGAGGCAACCTGCTCTCCGTCTCTGAACCTGTGACAAGTCACAAGCTTCCAAAACACAGGTCAGGCATGGGGTTGGCGTTCCCATGCAAAAGGGACTTCGCAAAGAAGGGAGCGAGCTAGTCCAGTGCCCGAGGGGCGAATCCCCTCAACTCTGAGGCCGAGGGAGATCCTCTTGGGCTGGCGGTTCTGCTTGCGCAGGGCAGGGACCTTCTGCACACACACGCCGGGTGAGGGGGTGAGGATCCACATCCAGAGGCTCGGAGGCCAAGATCCCGCCTCCGTGGCTTTGCCAGCGAGGGGTTGGGGCCTCAAGGTTGGCAGCTCTGCCCTGCAGCAGCTCCGTTCCAAGCCTGGATCCAGGGAGGTTCTCTGTGGTGGCCCCAGCTCCATGGTGGATCTGTGCTGGGTCATGCAGGGATCCCCGCTGGTGGCTCTATTAGTCTGGGGCCATGTGGCCCCTCTGGCACCGATGAGTATGCCCGACCCGGGGCTGTATGTGGTGGCCACTCACTCTCTGAGGTTGGTGCTCTGGGAGGGCCGGCCCTGACCTTTGTGGGGCTGGTCCATGTCTTGAACAATAGCAGGTCCTGGTGCTGTTGAGGTGGCTGGGGAGTCTCCCAGCCAAAGGTCACTTGGCCACACCTCCACTTCCTTCTGAAAGTGCCCCCACTCTTCACCATGCAGGGAAAGCTGAGGGTCTTGCGAATCTTTGTCCTGAGTCCCTTTGATGAGCACATGCTTAAGAAGCAGCCAAGGGGAACCAGGCTGCTCCTTCAGCACCACCTGGAAGCTCCTCGGCCACACACCCGGCTCACCTCTCCCGGGCTCGGCTCCCCGGGACGGGACACAATTCCACCCGGCAGGTCCTCTGGCTTTCCACAGCTGCCTCACTGCCCTCGAGCCCAGGCGTGGCCTCCGCTGCCCCCTTCTCTGCAGGGCCTCCTCAGGATCCTGTGGCCCCTCGAGGAACAGGGGGCTTTCCCCGCAGCCTCTGCTTTTCTTCCTGAGCCCTCTCCAGGATCGCCTCAGATTGTTCAGGCATGGAAGCTTTTTCAGGTTGGGCACTTCCAAATTCTTCTAGCCCCCCAAAGCTGCTTAGGTATTTGTCACAGTAGCTCCTACTCCTCGGTGTCAAGTTCCCCAATGCCAACACTTCACTTTCTGGGGGATGCTGACACCTGGACTGTAGCACCCTCCGCCCTTTGGTCCTTTGAGTTGCTGGTGTCTTCTGGTTGGCTACCTACATGTTTTATTTTGCTTTGTTTGGAGAGAGCCTGACAGGCCCTGATGACAGAAATCCAAAGACTGCAGGAGCTGATGAGGCGGGTGGTGCTGATTTACTGGGGGTGCCTTTCCCAGCCCTGTGCCTGGCACCCAAAACTGGGCAGTAACTTCCAGTGGGCATCTGATGGCTCCAGGTTCTTGGTGCTAAATATAAAACGAAAAGACAAATAATTAGATGGAAGCAGCTTTGAGCCTCGCTGGCAGAGTCGCATGTGCCAGAGGCGAAGGGCACAGGAAAACCAGAATAAGCCCAGTGAAGACCATCAACAAGGCCGCCGCCCAAAAGCTGTATTGTGTGAGCAAGTTACGCCATGAACTTGGACCAAGTGCCTTTGTGTGCTGAATACCAGTCAATCCACAGGCTGTCCCACTTTGAGCAATGGCATGCACAGGACCCTGGAGGGCCGTCTGTGGTCATAAGCCAGGCAAACACAAGTCCTTTTATTCCCATCTCAATTTCTATATCTATGATATTCAAGTCACATATCATACTTCACACCCACACTGACCCACTCACACATACACGTGTGTGCATCACAGAGAGACTTAAACAGGGTTAAGATGGCCACAGGGTTACATGATGATGTGCCCAGAGCGCAGGCAGAGAATGATATGAATGTACAGAGTCAAAGAGTCATTGTAGGTTGTCAGATAAGGATTTCTTTTTTTTTTCTATTTGTTCTTTTAAGATACACATGACAGTAGAATGTATTTTGACATTTTATACATACATAGATTATAACTTCCCATTCTTGTGATTGTACAGAACGTGGAGTTACATTGGTCGTGTATTCATATATGAACATAGGAAAGTGATGTCCAGTTCACTCAACTGTCTTTCCTATGCCCATCCTCCCTCACTTCCCCCCACTCTCTGGTCACTGTCCAATCTGGTGACACTCCTCCTTTCCCACCTTCTATTTTGAGTCAGCATCTGCATATCAGAGAGAACATTCAGCCTTTGGTTCTTTGGGATTCACTTATTTCACTTAGCATGATAGTGTCCAGTTCCATCCATTTACCAGCAAAGCTGTAAGATGTTTCTGCTGTAAGGCTAAGTAATATTCCACTGTGTCTACATACCATATTTTCTTTAAACTGTGATATTGGCTGTTGAAGGGCATCTAGGTTGGTTCCATAACTTAGCTATTGTGAATTGAGCTGCTATGAGCATTAATGTGTGCTGATTTTAAGTCCTTTGGGTATATTCCAATGAGTGGAATAACTGGGTCAAATGGTAGTTCCATTGCAAATTTTCTAAGGACTCTCTCTATACTGCTTTCTATGTGGTTGCACCAACTTGCAGTGCTACCAGCAATGTATGAGTGTGCCTTTTTCTGTGCATTCTTACCAACAACTATGGTTACTTATATTCTTGATGATTTCCATTCTGATAGGAGTGAGATGTGATCTGGGATGTCTGCATGTCCAGGTGCTCCTGGTAGTTTGAGTTGGCACGTTTAAGTTGTTTATCACCCTGTGCCTGTGGTGGAGCTGTGGGTGTTCACTTGGGCAAACAAGGTTCAGACTGGCTCAGCCTTGGCACCGGTCCTCAGAATGCAACAGCTCAAACTGCTGTTTTACAAGGTCTCCAGCCTGGTGACCTGTTCTGTGCACTGGTGTGTGTGTGTGGGGGGGCTGGGCAGGGCCTGGCCTGCTCCCACATAGAGCTAAGAGGGCAGAGAGGGAATGGGGGGCGGGTGGGGGGCTGGGCAGGGCCTGGCCTGCTCCTGCATGTGTGCTCTTGGACTGCTGGTGGGCCTCTTGAAACCTCAGTCTTCTGGGCAGAGAGTGTTAGTACTGGCCTCACAGATGGTTTTAAGGATTCAGTGGGCTCCCGGCAATGCCTGAGGTTGTGAACCCCAGTGTTCCTAGTGAGGAAACTGCTGACCAGGTGGACTCTGCCCACACCCCCTCTGTCTCTGTAGTGCTGGGCCCCACCTGTGATATTGGCTGGGGAGGAGGGCTCCTTGACCACAGCTCACCTTTGAGCCTCCCAGCCTATCCCCTACAGTGCCACCCCTGGGGGAATGAATGACAACTGCAGCCACTGGTAGGGGCACATGAGGCAGCAGGTGTGGCCAGCAGGTGTGGTCTGTGGACATGGCCACTGCATAAAAGGTATCGCCTTTCCACTTCCCACCTCCTGGACAATTGTGCTGATGGACAGTCCATCCTGAGGGCCAAGGGCAGGTCCGAGGAGCCAGGCCAGGTCACCTAAGATACATCTGGGGCAGATGTGTCCTCTGTCTCCTTACTCAGGCCGTGATGTCTGCAGCTCAGCTGGACTAGCAAAGGCAGTGGGGTGTCTTGGTCGCAGCAGCACTTCTCCAGCCTGGGCGTGAGCTCTTTGCAGGGGCCCTTTGTCTCTGTCAGGGCCCCGCCCCACGTCCTCAGCTCCTTCTCTTCCCCTCAACCCTTTTATTTGTCTACCTTGCTTATCCCTGGAGGTCTCATCTATCAGTTCGCCTCTCGTGTCGCCCTGGCTTTGGACTCAGTGTGACCAGAGTCTGGAACTCACCTGCCCTGGGCCTCCCCACCTCTGCCTGCCCTCTTTCTCTGCAGCCTCCTCATCTCTGGCAATGAGAGGCCTGGGTGGCAACTCCAGCTTGTGACCATCACAGCCACCCCCTAGCCTCCTCCTGGGCAGCAAAAGGCCCTGGCAGAGAGGCGCTCCCAGCAAGAAGTGGGGAGCAAGAGACATACACCCCAGAGCAGGCTGGGGCCCAGCATGGGGGCTGTGCTTGGCAGGCAGCTTCCTCTATCTGTGGAGAAGTTGGACCAGAGGTCTAAGCTCTGCCTCGTGGTGCCAGTGAGAGGCCTTGACTGGGGGTGGCTTGGTCTCTGCCAGGCCTCAGCCAGCATCTGCTCACAAAGCCCTTGGGATTTCAGGTGCGACCTGGTCCTGCCACTTCATGCTTGTACTTGAGCCACGTTTCCTGGCTCTCCTGCTCTCAAGATCTTTTAAAAGTACAGTCTGCACACATCGATCCCAACAGACAGCAGTGGGTTGCTTACATGTGAATGTCTAACAGCCGACTCTGGACAAAGAGCCCTCATTCGGAGGTTTCCATGGTTTAAATGTGCCTTCTGGGGCCAAATTCAAAGCAACCCGCAGTTATAATGTGTGCGGGGCAGGAAGAGACACAGCTCACAGTGCTACAGGGTCTCCACCTACAGAGACCCCAGATGGACATAGTCTCAACAGCAGGGGCGATAACACAGGGAAATAATAAGGAGGGATTAATTGCATTCACTACCTTTTAAAAATATATATAACTTAATTTTTAATAATGCTGGTGCTTAAAAAGCCAATCTGCAAAAACATTTCCAAAATGTAACTGCTCATGTGAGCTGGACACACGGCATCACCTAGGGTAAGGCCCAAGTCCTTCCCAGCTCACACAGGTGGCTCTTCGCTGTCCACACTCACCGTCCTCAGCAGGCACATGGAACCCCTGCAGATTCTTAAGTGGACCAGACTGGCTGTGTACCTGCGGTCCTTTGCCCTCTCTCCTCCCTGCTCCTTCCCTCTGACTATTCATCGGGAATATCACTCCCTGTTGGGGCTTTGCAGAGCTGGGGGTGAGGATGTGGCCCCTGCCATGCAGAGCTGAGTTCTCTCAGAGCTGGGTCTCCAGGACCATCTGAAGCTGCAGATTAGGGTGAATAGGGAGGGATCTTCAGCTGATGCCGTGTGGCCCCTCCTCAGCTGACAATGTTACAGAAGCCTCTAGACCTGGCCAGGACTTCCTGGGTCTTGGACCATGTGCCATGTTTGCTGAGCCTGCTCTGTGGGCTCAGCTGGAAATGTATTTCACCAGCTCAGAGGTGGACTTCCAGGGTAGGTTCCCCTCTGAAACAGCCTGCATGATGGCTTGGGATGGCCCAGGGTGGCCATCCATCGTGCTGAGGACACTTGGACACTGGTGGGGATGAGGGAGCCTCAGGGGCACAACCTGTACCCCATGACTCACAGACTTTTCCCTGGGCTGTATGTGCCCTGTTCATCATTTCAAGTTAATGTTTGCCATCATAGACAAGAGAATATGCTAGAACATGAACTGTATAAGAGAGCACACAGGTCAAACAGGAAGCAATGTAGTGGGTGCAGAGTACAGTCTCTGGAAACAGGGCCTCCTTACTGCTTGCAGGGGGAGGGGGAGGGCAGATCTTTCCTGAACCTGCCTCCGAGTGTCACTGCTGTGTGACCTCAGGCAAGTTACTGCAATTCTCTGAACTTAATTAGCAAAATGGCAACAAATTTCTTATACAGTGGTTGTGGAGTGAGGAGTGTGTTAATACAAGCCATAAGCTTACACCAGTGGCTGGCGCGTGCTGAGATTTTCTGCGATCCGAGATACTGAAAGCAAAGCTGATCATTTAGCGCCATCTGGTGGCCATAAGTCTGCCATTACACCCCAGATTGTGCCCAGCTGGGTGATTCTTCACTGCAGCCAGCAGCTGGTGGTTAACTGCTGTGGGCCAGTCCCTAGGACCTTGCTTAGCAGCCTCCTCAGGACGCTGCGCTGATACCGTACCCTGGGCGCTTCAGAACGGCGCCGGTCCCTGGTGCCCCTGGCGGCTAACAAGGCGGGGAGGCAGGCGTGTCAGTACTTGCAGCAGGGACCTGGGCTGCGGCTGGGGGGCGCTCAGTGCTTGGCGGAGGCTGTTGAGCCCTACCCCAGGGCTTCCTCATCTCGGTCCCACCGCTCGCTCCAGCCCCCCGCCCTCCCCTGGGCTTGCGGGGCATTTCCGTGTGGTCTTGCAGGTGGCAAAGCCGGCCTCTCCCTGCTCTTTCCCCTGCGCTCTGCACGGTGGTCGCTCGAGGTCCTCAGGGTCCGATGACCCAGGGAGGTCAAGTCCACGGGCCAAGGGGAGTGCGCCCCACGGGCCGTCCGCCAGTCCTCTTGCTGGGGGGACTCGGAGTCCAGCTTGTAAAACCAACGTTTATATCAAGGCTGGAAACGGAGATGAGTTGTGTCCCTCGCCGGAAACCAAAGGTAGCTAAAGACGAGACACTGAAAACAGAAGGGCTGTTAATTCCACTTTGCATCTGTCGCTCCGCGTGGTCTGCGGCTGGAGCCGGGAAGGACTATTTTATCACTGATGCTTAGAATTCGATGGACCCTTCAGCCCGTTTCTTATGGTTTTTAAACTCTCTGGAGACTACTCACCTCCTTACTGCTTGCAGGGGGAGGGGGAGGGCAGATCTTTCCTGAAGCCCCTTTGTGTGTCCCCAGCAGCCACCCTTGTCCCAGCCGCAGGGCAGCAGGGGTCTGCTTCCCTCTAGCTCCCCTCCTCCTCTTTCTCCTGCCACCACTCATCATCCTTCCCCACAGCTCTGTCCCTGGTCCCCACCACACCAAGGGTTTGTCCCTGGAAAAATGGGGCAGTGACCTTGCCCTGAAGTGTCACTGGGAGGACGGGCTACAGCAGTGCCCCGAAGCCCTCTGCTCAGGGACCGTAACACAGTCTTGACGGAATCTCTGCCATCCTGCCTGGTCTGGGAGGGTCCTCCTTGGGACAACCTGCCTGATCTCTCTCCAGGGCAGCCTCCTCCCGTGCTCTGATCTTAGGGAAGGGTGAGAAATGTCTGTCCCTCCCCTGTGTCCCAGTGCCTAGCCCAGGGCCTGACTCCCAGGAGCTGTCAGTGAACATTTGCTGAGTCAGGAGGGCTGCCTTGCTGGCCCAGACTCACAAGTTTGGGAGTCCAATAGATCCCAAGTCCACAGGGATGCTACCGGGTGTAGGAGGCCACCCCAGGCTGAAGTGGGCCAGGACTCTCCATCCCTGACCTTCAGGTCCTTCTGACAGGTCAGGTTTCCCCCTGGGCCAGGGGAGGTGTAGGCTGAGTCATCAGGTCCCCCGGGGTGGGGGGTCAGGCAGGGGCTGCTGCAATGTGGCCAGAAGGAGAGACCGAAGGCTAAGGTTGGGGAGGCTGGTGGAGAGAAACCTCCAGGGTCTTGGCTGAGGACAGAGAGTCCAAGGCTGATTGGGGACACTAGGGGTTGGGGGAGAGCATGAGTCCAAGCACTATAGGATCAAGTTGTGAACCCCATGAGGGTGTAGAAAGTCTCCCCTCAATGAAGTGCCTGTGCCTGGGACTGGCTGGGTAAGTGGCCCAGTCATGTGATTTTTTGTCCCCTCGGCCCAGGTGGATGACAGTTGGTGACAGTTGCTGGTCCTGGGAGGCAGCAGGGGCTGTTTTAGAATTTGCCCCTGCCCCTGGTCCAGGTCACAGGGCAAGACCCCCACCCAACACTGGGTCCCTATAGTCTGCACTGGAGCACACATGCTCTGCCCTTTTCCTCTCGGGAGGTGGGGGGCGCCTTCCCCATGAACCACCCTCTGGGGGTAGGAGCCCAAGTACCTGTGCCTGGGAACCTGATCTGACTGTGGCCCCCAGGTCCTTGGGCTTTCTTTCCCCTTCCCAGGGACAGGGGCAAATTCTGAAAACCATGCCCTGAGCTCCCGTGCCCCTAGGAGGGCATCTTCTGCTTGGTTTCCTCACCTTCCCACACTGCTTCACAGTGATGGCCTTCAGGGTGGCCATCCCGAGGACAGATGCTCTGAGTAGGCGTTGACCATTCAAGAAAAAGGAATAATGTCTAATGGAGCAACTGCAGGTGGTGCTGGTGGGGTGAGGGCGTGTGTGAGTGTGTGTGTGCACAGTGTGGGGAGATTCCCTGGTGGGACTGAGTTCTACATGAACAGGTCACCTCAGAGACAGTGCTGTGGAACCCAGAGGTGCCTGGGCCATGCCGCAACAGGTGGATGGGCCCTGGGAGGACTCCACACTCCCGAGGCCACAGGGAGCAGCCTGAGGTCCTCACTGAGCATGCCACTTTACCTCTATGAAGTTCTGGCTAAGCATTTGTAGCATTGAAGTTGTATACAAGAAACCAAGTGAGTTCCCACACCAACAGTCTATGTACATTAAGAAACCAGAAGAAGAGCAAACAAATTCAAAGCACTCAGGAAGAAGGAAATCAGAAAGTCTTATTTATTTATTTAGTGATGCTGAGGATCCAATCAACGGCCTTACATGTGCTAGACAGGCGGCTCCCACTGAGCTGCACCCCAGCCAGGCAATCACAAATGTAAGAGTAGTGACCAATTAAATTGAATATGGAAAAAAATAAGAGAAAATCTTTTTTTTAGAAAAAAGCTTTAGTGTTTGACCTTTATTGTTTAGGTCCATTGTCTGGCTGGGACTGATGGAGCTCACCTGTAATCCCAGCACCACAGGAGGCTGAGGCAGCAGGATTGCAATTTCAAGACCAACCTAGGCAATTTAGCCAGACCCTGTCTTCAAATAAAACGTAAAAATGGCTGGGAACGTGGCTCACTGGTTAAGCGTCCCTGGGTTCAATCCTTTGTACCCAAACCAAACCCAAACCCAATCCCAAACCAAACAACCCTGCAATCTGTCTGGACTTCACAGTTGTGCATGGCCTGTTTGGATTAGTGGGTGACAATAATTTTATTTTCTAGATAAACATCCATTAACCCAGCACCATTTAGTGGTAAGTCAGATTGCTGTGCTCTTGGGTCACCATGTCACAGTCCAGGTGACTGAGTATGTGTGAGTGTTTCTCAGTGCTTGTTGGCTGGCTGGTTTCTCTGTTTTTGCACCCACATCACGGCCTTCCTTACCTCTAGTTCCTCTGAACCTTCATCCTCCACCATCTCCTTTTTGAAGGTCCCATGGATCATTGTCTTCTCTGCATTCTCATTGTACCACATCTTTAGATGAGTTGGGGGCAGAATTGACCTCAAAATACTGAGACTTCCAACCAACCAGCAGGGATATTCTGTTTATTTAAGTCTTTAATTTCTCTTAACAGTGCTCCTTAGCTTTCAGTGTAGAGATCCTATGCATTTGTTCTTATGGTTTGGTAAATGGTTTGGTTTCTAACATTTCATATTCTGGCTTATTGATGGCTTATAGAAATGGAATTGATTTTTTTTATATTGCTCTTATATCCAACAGCATTGCTAAATTCAAAGCACTCAGGAAGAAGGAAATTAGAAAGTCTTATTTATTTATTTAGTGATGCTGAGGATCCAATCAATGGCCTTGCATGTGCTAGACTGTCGGTGATTCACTTGGATTTTCTAATACATAGTTGTTATCTGCAAATAGGGACAGTCTTAAAATCCTGGATCCTGTTTACCTCTTTCCTTGGCTCTACCATCCTGACTGCGGCCCTCAGGACTGTTGAATGGCATGGTCAGAGTGGATATTCTTGTCTTGTTCTGGATTTCAGGGGCTGGACTCTCAATATTTTGTCAATTTGTGTGGGATTTCTGAAGATCATTTATCAGATGATGAATGTTTCATTCTAAGTGTTCTAAAAATTTTTAATCATTCATTCTGTTAAATACTTTTCCTTCATCTGTTAAGTGGTCATGGGATTTAAAAAAAAATTTTTTTTCCTGTTGATGAATTTTATTAGTCAGGGTTCTCCAGAAAGATAGAGCTGAGAGTACATATGGTATATCATATATAAAATTACATTTATGTATAAATATTAATATACAGCATACCATATAATTATATTCATCATATTTATAATATATGAATATATTGATATACAATGTCACTTGTGTTAATATAATAATATAATATATAATTATTTTATGTATATTACTATATAATGTATAATATATTATATATAACATACTGTACAGAATTATATATACTATACTATATGTATACTAAGAATATACATATACAGTACATATGTGTGTGGAAACATATACACTCTCTCAGCACAGGTAGGCAGGCAGTAGGAGTTCCCTCTTGATCTTTTTATTCTGTTGACGTCTTCAACTTTTGGGAGGCCAATCTGTTTTACTGAGTTCACTGGTTCAAATTTTAATCTCATTCAGAAATACCCTCAGAGACAGTCCCAAAATTATGTTTGGTTGAATGTCTGGGCACCCTGTGACTTAATCAAGCTGACCCATAAAATTAATCATCACAAGTAGAGAATTACTCTGCTTTAAAAAAAAGGGTTGAAGCACTTTTGCATTCTTGGAATAAATCCTGGTTCATTGTTATGTATTTTCCCATACAGGTCAATTGTGTGTTTCTCCCTTAACATTTGTTACTGAATTTGATTTGTTAAAATTAGTCTTGCTTATAATATTTTTGCATATCTGTTTATGAGACTAATTGGTCTATATATTTTAAAAATATTCCTGTAATAGCTTTGTCAAGATTATGCTGGCCTTATAAAAAGAGTTAGAAAATATTTCTTCTTTCTCTATTTTCAGGAATAAATTGGGCAATATTAGTGTCATTTCATACAGAATTGGGAGAATCCACAAGCAGAGCCACCCGGTTCTGAGTTTTTCTTTATTAGAATATTAGACAAATTCAATTACTTTATTGGACTACTCATATTTTAATTTTATTCTGTCAGCTTGATAGGGTGTATTATTTGAAGAAATTGTATATTTAATCCAAATTGTCAAATTTATGGGTATATTGTGTTTATGTATTCACCATTGTTTTTGACATCTGTGGGGAATGAGGAGTTGTTCCTTTTCAAAACATTGACATGGGGGGTGGCTGGGGTTGTGGCTCAGCGGTAGAGCGCTTGCCTAGCATGCATGAGGCACTGGGTTTGATCCTCAGCACCACATAAAAATAAATAAATAAAATAAAGTTATGTGTTCATCTACAACTTTATTTTAAAAATTGATATAAACAATTTTGATTTTGTCTTTGTTTTATCTCTATCATTCTTGTTAGGGCTTAAAATTTCATTCATTTTTTTGAAAGAATCAACTTCAATATCATTAATTTCTCAATTAAATGGGTGTTTTATATTTTATTAATTTCTGCTCATATTTTCTACTTTCCTTCAATTTATTAACTTTTCTTTTTCTATCCTTTTGAGATGAAGGCTTAAGTAACTGATTGTTTTTTAGGCCTTTTAAAATTTTGTAAACCTTTTGCAATTAAATCTACAAATTTATTTCTAAACATTGTTTTAGCACATTCCCCAAATTAGAAAATGTCCTATTTTTTTATAATTTAGTTCAATAACATTGTCTAATTTCTATTTGGATATCTTATTTGACCAAACAATTATTTAAAAATGTATCACTTATAGTTGAACATTTTCTAAATTTTTTAATGTCATCTATTTCTACCTGAAATTCATGGTGGTTGGAGAATACACTCTAAATTAGTTCCATCTGATTTTTGGAGCCTTATTTTTGGTTTGACTATTAATTTTAATAGTCAATAATTTACTGTTTTGTGTTGTGGTTCTGAGGTTCAGCATGTGCATGGGCTCATGTTGTTAAGTGCTTTTTCTGCATCTGTTGCTCTAATCACATAGTTTTCTGTCTTTTGTTAATAGGATGGATCACCTGATGGATTTCAGTTCTGAAGCAGCCTTGCATTTCTGGGATAAAACTCACTTGGTTTTTATGTGTTGTTCTTCTGTATATTGCTGAACTATTTCACAATTTTATGTTGTGGATTTTTGTGCCTATATTCACAAGGACTATTGGTTTACGTTTTTTTTTTTTTTTTCTTGTACTGACTTTGTCTTTTCCCCACCCTCCCTCCTTCCTTCTTTTGTATCAGGGAAATCACTAGCCTCATCAAATGAACTTAAAAGCATTCCCTTCTGTCTAATTTCTGGAAGGGATTGTGTAGACCTGATTTCTGTTTTCTTTCTTTCTTTTTTAAATAGCCATTTGGTAAAACTCGCCATTGAAACCATCTTGGCATGATGTTCTCTTTTCAGAAGATTCTAAACTGTAAGTTCAATTTCTTTCCTATACATGAGGTTGGCAGTTGCCCGTTTTCCTTGGGTGAGCTTTGGTAGGTGGTGCCCCCTGGGGATGCCGTTTCACCTCCACGGTGGAGGGGCAGAGCTGTGCTCGGTCCTCCCTGGCCCTGCCGTGGTCGTGGGGACTGCAGCCAGCCCCTCTTTCATTTCTGAAATCAGTAACTTCTGTCCTTTATGTTCCTTATTTTTGTAACAGTTTCTTTCCTGTCTGTCAGTCTGACTGGTTTTCTGTCAATTTATCCATCTTTTCAAAGTATCAGCTTCCAATTTCATTAATTCATTTCCATTGTTTTTTCTGTTTTCAACTTAATTGATTTCTGCTCTTCTGTTTTCCTCCTTTTTGTGTTTTTTGGCTTATTCTTGCTTTTACTTTTCTAGTTTGTTAAATGGAGGCTTAGATTATTGACTGAGGGTCTGGGGCTGGGCTCAGTGGTAGGGGGCTTGTCTCGCATGCGTGAGGCTCTGGGTTCGAAGTCTAGCACCACATTAAAAAAGTAAACAGGGCTGGGGATGTGGCTCAGGCGGTAGCGCACTCGCCTGGCATGCGTGCGGCCTGGGTTCGATCCTCAGCACCACATACCAACAAAGATGTTGTGTCCGCCGAGAACTAAAAAATAAATATTAAAAAAATTCTCTCTCTGACTCTCTCCTCTCTCACTCTCCCTTTAAAAAAAAAAAGTAAACAAAATAAAGATTATTAATTTGAGACCTTAATTTTTTCTAGTATAATAACACAATACTCTTAAGTTTCCTTCAATACTGCATTGGCCAATATCCTACTAATTTTGATGTGATGCAGTTTCCTTCTCATTTAGTTTGGCCTTTTTAATATTTTAAGTATTTTTTATTTGTGCATTCTTTATTTCATGTTGGTTTCACCAAAGATGTAACTTATTTAGTTTGCTTAAAGCATGGATTTTGGCTTTTTTCTCTTTTTTATATATTAATCTCATCTTTTATGTTTATTACTTTTTAAAAATTTATTTACATTTATTCTGTGCTTTCTATCTTTTAAACATGGAGACCTAGCTCATTAATTGACAGTCTTTCTTAAATGCATTTAATTCTATTTATTCTAACTGCTACTTTTTCTGATATTAGTAAAGCTTTTGATAGAAATCATTTTAATTATAGTTTATATTAATTTTTAAAAAATATATATTTTTTAGTTATAGGTGGACCCAATATCTTTATTTTATTTTTATGTGGTGCTGAGGATTGAGTTCAGTGCTTCACACATGCTAGGCGAGTGATCTACCTCTGAGCCACAACCTCAGCTCCTAGTTTAAATTTAATTTTAAGACTTTTTAAAAAATTATATATTGGGACAACAAGGTCTTCAGAAGTGCATTAGCTTGTTTTTTTCCTAGGGGAACCCCCCCCCCCAAAAAAAAAAACCAAGAAAACAAAAACAAACCAAATGGGAATGTTCACCTTTTACTGTGCTTGACGTGTGTAGCCCTAGATTGCCAGCACCTCGTCCAGTGCATGATGAACACCACATGGTCAGTGTCTGGGAATGAATGGATGACCCCATGGCTCGTGGACACTGGCCTGCTTTCTGGGTCAGTACCATGGAGTCTGGAAGAGGGCACCTTTCCCTGCTGGGAGCATCCAGACTGTTGGTGGGAGGGACGTCCTTTAACAATAGCACCCAGGTGCCAGCCCAGCCCTTCAAACAATAGGCGAAGCAACCAAAAAACCTCAAGGTGAAAAGAGCAAGCCGGGCAGTGTTGGAGAGCCCACAGGCACAGGGCCAGGTGTGCAGGGTGAGAGCTGCCACCACACCAGCCTCTCCCAAAGACATTGCCCTTTGCAAAGAAGAGTCCTAGACATTATAATATATATTTTTTAGTTATAGTGGGACACCACCCTTTAACAGAGCTTGGTTCAAGTGTCACATACACAAAGCTCTGCAGGTCACAAGTGCACACTTGGAGGGATGCTCACTAAGTAGAACCTTCTGGAACCAGCAAGCAGATCAAGCTACCAGGGCCAAGCCTCCAGGGATTTTCTGTGCCATCTTCTGGGTTTTAAACCCCCACCCCCAAAGAAGATGGTGGCCTCCGTGCAGATGTCTATCATGGCAGAGAGCTTGTCCTGTGCATAGCATCATGTGCTCTGGTCCCTGTGTCTGGCTGATCTCACAGTCATTACTTCGAGATTCCTGCATAGGGTTTTGTGTAGCTGGTTTTGTTCTTAATGGGGCCCAACCCTGACAGAGCACTGCTGAGTGATTTGCTATCTGCAGGTGGACATTCATTCAGGGTCCAGTTAATAGAGCTAATGCACAGTGTTTTACATATGTGACCATGTCAAATTTGTCAATTTTGTGTTTAGATCTTTCAAATCTTTACAGATAATTTTTGTCTCTTTTATTAGTTACAGAAATTTTTGGCTGGTGTGGTGTCTCATGCCTGTAATCCCAGCACCTCAGGAGGCTGAGGCAGAAGGATCCAAGTTCAAGGCCAGCATGGGCTACTTAGTGAGGCCCTACACAAGTTAGCAAGACCCTGTCTCAAAACAACCACCACCATGTGGTTGGGATGTGGCTCAGTGGGTAAGCATCCCAGGGTTCAACCCCAGTCCCCAAACACCCAAAAACAAAAACAGAGAGAGAGGGGTTGAGGGAGACAAGAAGAAAAAGTTTTAAGATACCATACTTTAACAATGGATTTGTCTGTTTTTCCTGCTAATCATGCCACTTTTGCACAATGGTCCCCAGGCCACCTTACCCAGTGCATCTGGAGTTAGGGTGAGCACTGTTCCTGGGATAACTCCTTTGCTTCCTTTTCCAGGTAACATCTCCTGCCTGACATTGGACCTCTTCCAGGGTGGGTGCATCTGCCTTGCTCACTTTGCTTCCTATTCCTCTTCCCGTCCCTTGGCTCTCACCCTCTGGTGATCCCATATTGGACTCACAGCTGTGTCTGTTTCTATCCTGGTGATCGGAACGCGTTTCTGGCCCTTGCTGATGTAGCCAGGCTCGCTCCTCTCAGGTCGTCCTTGGCTTTGGGTCTTACCCGCCTCCTCCTGATCTCTGTCCTCCCCTTGGCCTTTCAGTGTTTGACATTGTTCATCTCCTCCCACTCTGGTTGTGCCACATGTTTCTTGCTGTCCTGTGATTTGCACTGGATGTCCGTCTGGTTCAGCACACACTGCCTGACTCCTGACACTGGGATGCATTTTTCTTTCTTTCATTTCCCAGGGGAGATGGATGTGAGGGGGTCTTTGGCTGCATCCTGCTTCTCTGTTGGGACGGGGATTCCCCTTCTATGCCTGTGTGCCAAGCTCCGCATGACCCTGCCGGCTCTGCTGGGCGGTCAGCACTGCCATAGGTTTAACCACAGGTGAGCTCCAGCCTCCTCCCTCCCACCTGCCCTCCGGAGCTTGGGTCAGGAGGGCTTCCTTCCACCTGAAGGACTGTGACTTGTTGTAATCTGGACTCCCTGGGGACAGGTTCCCTCGGGGTCTTTGTCAGAAACTGTCATTACTCATCAGCCCAAGTGTCCCAGGGGAAAGCAGCAGTGGCTCCTGTCAGCTGATGCTCCTGGGGACTCCAGCCTGCACCTGTCCCCGGGAGCCCCAAGGGCCTCTGTCACCCAGGCACCACGAGACTGAAGGAGACTCGGCTTTGCAGCATTTTGGTTAACTCAGCTTCCCATGGGGAAGCTCTGGGACTCAGCGAAGCTGTTGTCAAGGCCCCAGGATAGTCCTTACTGCAGCCTCCTGTGACCGCCTGTGTCCTTGCTGTTTTTTTTTTTTTTTTTTTTTATTTAACCGCAGACCTGGCCACTGCCAGCCAAGCTCAGCCTGGATTACAGCCTATTTACTTTATTATAAAGGGACTTTAATATAAAGTATTTTTATTTAAATACATAAATATTATAATTATTATTGCATATTAATTGTACAAAACAATATGCACTACATATTTTTTGATGTCCACCTATTTATTTCAGTGGTTATATTCTATTTATTGTCCTAGAACCTGCAGGGATGGGGGGAGCAGTGAGTAGGGTCTAAATCCTGAGGAGCCTCAGCAGGGGCTCTTAGGGTCTGTAGAAAGGAGAAGGGAACCCATTCCCTGCGACATGTGTATGGGCTGTCCCTGGTGGCCCAGCGGGCACAGGGGACTGTCCAGCTTCACCACATGCACACACCAGATGATCACATCAGGGTTCAGACCCTCGTCCTCCAGGCAGAGCCCTGAAGGTATCAGAGGAGGTTCGCTGGGCTGGGAAGTGAGGCTGCCTGCAGTCCCCACCCTCCCTCAGCTCCTGCCCTGCAGCTGTAGGAGATGGGGCCACCTTGGCACCGTCACAGCTGCCCCGGGTTAGTGGCTGGCTGCCCATGCTGGCTGCCCATGACACTGCGAGGGGCCACAGGGAATGCCTGTCCCACTCACACCATGTCCTGTGGCTGGTGGTCTGTCCAGAATCCCCTCAGAGCACCTGCTTTGGGGGACTGCTCCTGGCACCACTACTGTTGGCTGTGGTCTTCCTACAGCTGGTCCTGAGCACCTGAGAGCAGAACTTCCGGGGGAAGGGAGTGGAGTGGCACCTGGAGGGGACACCGTCATAACAGTGTGTTAATAAGCCAGTGACCACAGGCACTGCGGGGGTCTCCAGGAAGAGGTGTCAAACACAGGCCTTGGGATGGTGTCACTTGAGGTGCCAGGAGAGCCCAGCTGTTCATGCACCAACCTTTGTGGGTCATGGTGGTGGGCTGATTTGGGGGGTTGCTGAGACCCTCACATCCCTGGCTTGCCGGCTTGCCTGGGCCTGGTCAGAAAGCCCATAAGCTTGAGTAAGGCAGATGGTGGGACGTGGATGACGTCTGCCACACTCGAGCACTGTCACCCAGAGGCCTGGTCACTCCCTGAGCACCTCACCAGTTGGGGACCAGAGTGGGGGCTGAGCCCACCATTGCTTTACATGAATTAGCTTCTTTCACATGGAGCCCCCGCTTCTCTCTCCCTGCTGTGGAATGTCACTGAGGATGCAGGTATTTATCAATAAAATTGATAAGGTTTCAATACAATTAAAATTATAATTATCATCACATATTAATTGTACAAACAGTGGGTTTCATTGTGGCGGTTTCACACATGCACACAATGAGCTTTGATGGGAGCCTGCCCTCTTTCCTCCCCTGATCCCTTCTCCTTCCTAATGGCCCCCTTTCCACTTTCATGTTGTCTTTGTTTTCTTTCTAGATTCCACACAGGAGAGAAAACATGTGACACTTGTCTTTCTGAGTCCAACTTACTCTGCTCAACATGATGATCTCCAGTTTCATTTGTTTTCCTGCAACGGACACAATTTTGTTCTTCTTTATGGCAGAATAATATTCCATCATGGACTGCCTTTTCTTTATCCATTCATCCACTGGTGGGTATCCCACTTGGCTGTTGTGACTAGTGCTGCAGTAATGAAGGGCATGCAGGTGTCTCCATACTGTGCTCATCTTGATTCCTGAGGATACACACCCAGGACTAGTAGAGCTGGACTGTTTGGTAGATCTATCTGTGATTTTTAAAAGTACCTTTAATTAATTAATTTATTTTTTATATGTGGTGCTGAGGATGGAACCCAGGGCCTTGCAGGTGCTAGGTGAGTGCTCTACCGCTGAGCCACAACCCCAGCCCTCTATTTGGGTTTTTTCAGGAACCTTAATGTTGCTTTCCATAGTGGCTGCACTCATTTACATTCCCTCCAACTGTGCCTGAGGTTCCTTTCTCTCCAAATCCTCTCCTGTGGGAGGTCACTACGCCATGTGACCAGCACTTTCCTTCCCTGATTGGTGAGGCTCTGCCAGTCACTTCCTGTGATCTGGCCACATTAAAGGGGCCCTAGACAGCGGCCCCATCTTGGAAGTCGTAAAAATGTCACAAAATGTGTCTTCATGTGTGGGAGTGCCTTCCTACAGCCCCAGGGGTCCAGTGACCTTATCTGTCCTTGTAACCCCACCTCTCTTGACCTTTATTAGGTGGAAATTTCTAAAGAATGAGAGTCCCCCCAATAAAATACCACTAGTGCGCTCTCTCTCTCTCTCTCTCTCTCTCTCTCTCTCTCTCTCTCTCTCTCTCTCTCCCCCCAGCCTCTTGTGACATTCCTTGCTGTCCCATTTGGGGAACTTGAGGCTGAGGGCAGAGGAGCCTTCCCGGGGCTTGTATTAAAGGTAAATTGTGTGTCTGTGTTTTATTTTGGTACCTTAGGAAATTCACTCAAGCGACCGCTGGCCGGGGGCAGTACTCTCCAGAATTTGTTATTTTTTTCTTTTCTTTTTGGTACTAGGGATTGAACCCAAGGGCTCTTAACCACTGAACCACATCCCCAGCCCATTTTGGATTTTAAATTTTTAGACAGGGTCTCACTGAGTTTCTTAGAGCCTCTCTAAGTTGCTGAGGCTGACCTTGAACCTGAGATCCTCCTGCCTCAGCTTCCCAATCCCTGGAATTATGGTCTGCGCCACCATACCCAGCTTGTTTTCTTGATAACAGCCATTCTGTGGGGGTGAGAGGGAATCTCAATGTAGTTTTTATGTGCATTTCCCTGATGGCTAAGATATTGAGCATTTTTTTGTACATTTAGTGGCCATTTGTTCTTCTTCTTTTGAGAAGTGTCTGTTCAGCTGTTTCCCCCATTTATTAACAGGATTACTGTTTGTTGTTGAATTTTTGAATTCTTTATGTATTCTGGATATTAATCTTCTTCTAGAGGGACATCTGGCAAAGCTTTCCTTGCATTCTGAGGACTGTCTCTTCACTCTGCCGATTGTCTAGTTTACTTTGCAGAAGCTATCTAATTTGATGTCAAGAATCTCTCAGTACTTGGGCTGGGGTTGTGACTCAGTGGTACAGCACTCACCTAGCATGTGTGAAGCCCTGGGTTTGACCCTCAGCACCACATAAAAATAAATAAATAAATAAAATAAAGATATTGTGTCCAACTAAAACTAAAAAAATATTTTTTGAAAAAGAATCTATCAATACTTGCTATTATTTCCTGAGCTATCTGAGTCCCATTTAGGAAATCATCACCTATACCTGTATCTTTATGTGTTTTCCTCTAGGAGTTTCAGAATTCCAGGTCTTAATCCATTCTGTGTTGATTTTTGTGCAGGGTGAGAGACAGGGATCTAGTTTCAATCTTCCACAGTGGAGGTCCAGTTTTCCCAGCACCATTTGCTGAAGAGGCCATCTTTTCTCCAATGTATGTGTTTGGTTCTTTTGTTGAGAATTGGATAGCTGCAGAGGTGTGGGGTTATTCCTGGGTCCTCTGATCTGTTTCACTGATCTGTCTACTTTCATGCCGATGCCATACTGTTTTGTTACTATGGCTCTAGAGTATATTTTGAAATTGGGCATTGGGCTGCAGTCGGCAATGTTCATTTTTGCTCAGGGTTGGTTTGGCAATTTGGGGCCTTTTATGGTTCCATATGAATTTTAGGATAGTTTTTTCTGATATGTATAGAATATCACTTGTATTTTGATGGTGATTGCAGTGAATCTGTAGATTGCTTCCAGTAGTAGGGTCATCTTGGCCTTGTTAAATCTCCCCATCCATGAACATGGGATGTTTTCCCCTCTTCTTGAATGTTCAGTTTTTCCCTTCATCATACTCTCTTTCCCTCCTTAGGCTTATTTCTAGGCCTTTTATCTTATTTTTTTCAGACTTTTATGAATGGGATTGTTTTCATGATTTCCTTCTCAGTGAGTTCATTGATGACAACAGGAAAGTTACTGATTTTTTTTTGTATATCGATTCTGTAACCTATTACTTTGCTGAATTTGTTTATCAGTTCTAAGAGGTTTTTGGTGGACTTTTTACTTTTTTTCAAGGTATTCAAATAATATCATCTGAAAATGGAGGGAATTTGTCTTTATTTTCTCCTATGTGTATCCTTCTTATTTATTTTTCTTGTCTGAATGCCCTGCTAAAGCTTCTACACTATGTTGAACAAGATGGTGGGGGTGGGTACTCTTGTCTTAGTCCATATTGTAGAGGAAATGCTTTCAGTTTTTCCCCATTTAGTGGGATGTTGGCAATGGGCTTATTGTATTGCATTGAGGTTTTTTCTTCTATAACTAATTTATTCAGGGTTTTTATTTTGAGGGGATGTTGCATTTTATCAATGATTTTAATGCATTCATTGAGATGATCATGCAATTTAATCCTTGATTCTATTTATGTGATGTATTTCATTTATTAATTTACATGTTGAACCAACCTTGCTTCTCTGGATCGAAATAACTTGATAATGGTGTATGATTTTTTAAATGTGATGTGGAATTTGATTTTCAAGTATTTTATTGAGGGTTTTTGCATCTGTATTCATGCAGGAAATTCATCTGTATTTTTATTTTTGTCGTGTCCTTCTTAAGTTAGGTAGCGGGTAATGCTGCTCTACTAATTCACATTCTCACCAGCAGTGTGCTAGGGTTCGCTTTTCTCTGCATCCTCTTCAACCCTTGTTATCTTTCATCTTTTGATAATTGCCATCCTGACAGGCATGATGTGATTTCTCACTGTGGTTTTAGTTTGCATTTCTCTGGCTGGTGATGTTGAGCATTTCCCCATATTCCTCTGGGGCATGTGCATGACTTCTTTTGGAAGATGAATTGGCAGGTTCTGGGTTCATTTGTTAATCAGAGTTTTTGTTTTCTTGCTATTGAGTTTTCTGAGTTCCTTGTATATTTTGGATATTAACCCCTAATCAGATGTAGGGTTTGTGATATACACCCTCTGTAGGTTGCCTCCTCACTCTGTTGATGTATGTTTTGCTGTAGAGAAGCTTTTTGTTTGATGTAGATGACTTATTTATTTTTGCTTGTGTTGCCTGTGCTTTTGGGTCACATCAAAAACACTCATAGACCCAGACCAATCCCTGTAGCATTGCTTCTGTTTCCTTCCAGCAGTTTCACAGTCTCAGGACTTACATTTATGTTTCTAGCAATCCATTTTGAATTGGTTTTGTGAATAGTGGGAGATGAGGGTCCAATTTCTTTCTTCTGTATGTGGACATCCAGGGTTTTCAGCACCACTTATTGAAGAGACCTCATTTCCATGGTATGTTCTTGGCATCTTTCTTGAAAAACCACTGACTGTTAGTGCATGGATTTATTTCTGCACTCTGCTCTGATGCATTGGTCTAGGGGTTTGTTTTTATGAAGTACTACCCTATTTGATTACTAAAACTTTGTAGTAGTATTTAAATCAGGTAGTATAATGCTTTGGCTTTGTTTTATTTTGCTCAAGATTGCTTTGACTATTTTTATCTTGTGTGGTTCCATAATTTTAGGATTTTTTCTATTTATGTGAAAAAATACCACAAGTTTGAGGGGATTGCATTAAATCTGTAGATTGCTCTGGGAAGTGTGGATTTTTTTTGTTAGGTACTGGGAATAAACCTGGGGTACTCTACCACCAAACTACAGGGTCTTGCTAAGTTACTGAGGCTCACCTTAAACTTGGGATCCTCCTGCCTCAGCCTCCCAAGTTGCTGGGATAACACACATGTTCCACTGCATCTGGCTCATATGGACATTTTTAAGAACATCAATTAATTCTTTAAATTCATGAACATGGTATATATTTCCATTTATTTTTGTCTTTAATTCCTTTCATGAGTGCTTTATAGTTTTCACTGTGGAGATCTTTCACTTCCTTGGTTACAGTTATTCCTTTATTTCTTTGTAATTATTATGCATAGGTTTGTTTTACTGATCTTGTTTTCAGATAGTTTGTTGCTAGTGTATAAAAATGCTGCTGATTTTTATATTTTGTAGCCTGCAACTTTATCAGATATGATGATTACAAACATTCTTGTTTGGGACATGCATGTGAATTGTAGTTTTTTTCCAATCATTTTACCTTCATTCTGTGGATGTCTTTGCCTATGAGGTGAGTCTCTTAGAGACAGCATATTGTTGGGTCTTGTTTTTTAATCCAATCTACCAGTCTATGTCTTTTGATTGATGAGTTTAGGCGATTTGCATTCAATGCTATTATTGAGAAATAATTTTTATTATTTATTATTATAATTATTCTCTGTCATTTTGAACAGTTTCTTGAGGTAAATATTTTATCTTAAAATTTTTAATCTTTTGATTAACTGTTCTTCTACTGTAGTTCCTCTCTTCTCTGGTTTTAATTTTAATTTTTTCTTCATGAGATATTTTGTAGTGTAGGCTTTTCAGTTGTGAATTCTTTTAAGTTTTGTTTATCATAGAAGGTTTCTATTTCCTCATCAAATCTGAACCTTAGTTTTTCAGGATATAGTATTCTTGGTTGGCCTCCATTTTCTTTCAGAGCTTGATATGTTATTCCAAGACCTCCTAGCATTAGGGATCTGGGTTGAAAAGTCAGCTGAGATGTGGATTGGTTTCCCTCTAAACATGATATGACATTCTCTCTGGCAGTCTTTAGAATTCTATACTTATTTTCTCTGTTAGGCAATTTCATAACAATGTGCCTTATTGTGGGTCTGTTGTAGTTTTGAATACTGGGGTCCTGCATGCTTCCTGTATTTGATTTCCATTTCCTTCTTTAGGTTTGGGAAATTTTCAGTCATTATTTTATTGAAAAGATTATGCATTCCTTTGGTTTGTATCTCTGGATAGACTATCTCAGGATAGATTATCTATCTATAGAGTTTGTCTATCCTGATAGATCTAAAGTTTGGTCTTTCCATGTTATCCCATATCTCTTGGAAGTTCTGTTCATGGTCTCTTAACTTCTCTGTTGTCCACTTTATTTTCAAGATTATATGTTTTGTCTTCATTGCCTGAGACTCTGTCTTCCAATGGTCTGTTGGTAACGCCATCCAATGATTTTTGATATATTTTATTGATTCCTTCATTTTGAGGACTTCTTTTTTATTCCTCAGAATTTCTCTCTTCATTGAAGTGATTTTTGCATCCTGTATTTTCTCCCTTACATCATCCTTTACCTCACATATAATTCTAACTATGAACATTCTCAACTCCTTCTCTAACATTTCTTCCATTGGTGTCTATGGATTCTGTTTTTGATATATTTTGGTTTGTTTGAGGTGAATTATTCCCTTGCTTTTTCATGTTTTTTTGTATGTCTACCATCTAACAGTTGGTTTTGAGGCAGTAGGGTGTCTACTTTATGGAATTATAGTGTTCCTGAAGATTTATAACATCTCCCAGTTTAGGAGTAGATATATAAAAACAACTGATGCAGACAAGCTAATGAAGAAAAGAGAGACAAATCTCAAGTTACTAAAACTCATGATGACAAAGAAAATATCACCATTGACACTACTGAGAAACAGATGATAATCAGAAACTACTTTGAAAATTTATACTCTGGTAAAATAGAAAATCTTGAGGACATGAACAAATTTTTAGAGACATGTGACCTATCCTAAATGAATCAGGAGGACATAGAAATTTAAACAGATCAATTTCAAGCCTGAAATAGAAGATGCCATTAAAAGTCTACCAACAACAACAACAAAAAAGTGTAAGACCAGATGGATTCTCACTGGGTTCTCCTAGGTCTTCAAAGAAGAATTAACATCAATTCCCCCCAAATTATTCCAGTAAATAGAAAAGGAGGGAACCCCACCAAATTCATTCTATGAAGCTAGTATCACTCTGATACCAAAACCAGACAAAGACACATAAAGTAATGAAAACTTCAAGCCAATATCCCTGAGAAAAATATAGATGCAAAAATTATCAATAAAATACTGGAAGATTACACACAAACTTCTCCAGGATTGGGGTTCATTCCAGGATGCAAAATTGGTTCAACATATAAAAATCAATAAATGTAATTTACCACATCAAGATACTTAAAGATATAAGCCACATGACTATCTCAACATCTGCAGAAAAAGCATTTGACCCAATATAGCATCCCTTCATGTTCAAGAACATACCTCAACATTTTAAAAACTATATATGCTAAACCCAAGGCCAACATCATTCTAAGTGCAGAAAAATTGAAAGCATTCCTTCTAAGAACTGCGAGAAGACAAGTATGCACTCTTTCACCACTCCTATTCCACATAGCCCTTGAAACTCTAGTGAGAGCAAAGAAAGAAAGAAAGAAAGAAAGAAAGAAAGAAAGAAAGAAAGAAATTAGAGGGATATGAATAGGAAAACAATTCAAACTATCCCTATTTGCTGATGACATAATTCTATGTTTAGAAGACTCCCCAAACTTCTCCAGAAAGCTTATAGAACTCATAAACAATTTCAGCAAAGTTGCAGGATATAAAGTCAACAGCAATAGGTCAATTGCATTCCTATACACCAGTAACATATCAAGCTGAAAGAAATCAAGACAACTATCCCTTCATAACACCCACCCCCCAAATACTGGGAATCAATCTAATAAAAGAGGTCAAAGACCTCTACAATAAAAACTATATAACATTCAAGGAAGATCTTGAAGAAGACCTCAGAAAATTTAAAGAACTTCCATGTTCTCAGATAGGCAGAATTAATATTGTCACAAAAGTGCTATACAGAGTTAATGCCATTCTCATTAAAATACTAATGACATTCCTCATAGAAACAGAAAAGGCAATCATGAAACTCACTTGGAAAAACCAGAGGCCCAGAATAGCCAAAGCAATTCTCCACAAGAAATGTGAAGCAGATGGCATCACAATACCAGACCATAAATTATACTACAGAGCTATAGTAACAAAAACAGCATGGTACTGACACTAAAACAGATACATAGACCATGGTACAGAATAGAAGATACAGAAACACACTCACATAAATACAGTTACCTCATACTAGAGAAAAGTGACATAAACATAAATTGGAGAAAAACTAGCCAATTCAACAAATGGTTCTGGGAAAACTGGAAATTCATAGTAGCAAACGATAATGAACCTCTTTCTCTCACCTTGCACAAAACTCAAAGCTGATCATGGACCTAGGCATTGGGCCAGATACTCTGTTATCGAAGAAAAAGTGTGCCCAACACTCCATTATCATTGGCTTAGGAACTGACTTCCTCAACAAGACACTGAAAGTGATGAAGTAGAATCAAGAATTAATAAATGGGATGGTATAAAATAAAATCTTCTTTACAGCAAAGGAAACAAAAATGGGAAGAGAGAGCCTACAAAATGGGAGAAAATCTTCACTAACTGCACCTTAGATAGAGCATTAAACTGCAGGATATATACAGAACTCAAAAAACTTAATACCAAACAACAACAACAAAAACAAAACCAAATAACCCAATCAATAAATGTACTTAGGAATTGAACAGACACTTCACAGAAGTACAGTATATTAACAAGCATATGAAAAAATGTTCAACATCTTTAGCAATTAGAGAAATGAAAATGAAAACTTAGATTTCATCTCACTGTAGTAGAATGCATTTTGACATATCTTAGTCCGACCACACTTCACAGAAGAAGAAACACAAGTGGACAAGAAATATGTGAGAAAATGTTCACCATCTTTAGCAATTAGAGAAATGCATATTAAAACAACACTGAGATTCCATATCAGTCCAGTAAAAATGGCAATTATCAGAAATACAAGTAACAATATATATTGGTGAGGATTGGGGAGATAGGTACTCTCATACATTGCTGGTGGGACTGCAAATTGGTGCAACTACTCTGCAAAGCAGTATAGGTATTAGAAAATTTGGAATGGAACCACCATTTGACCCAAGTATCCCACTCCTTGGTGTATACCCAACGGATTTAAAATCAGCACACTACAGTGACACAGCCACATCAGGGTTGATATCAGCTCAATTCCCAATAGCCAAGCTATGGAACCAACCTAGGTGTCCTTCAATGGATGAATGGTAAAGAAAATGTGGTATATGTACACAATGGAATACTACTCAACTATCAATAAGAAAGGAATTATGGCATTTGCCAGTAAATGGATGGAATGGGAGAATATGCTAAGTGAAATAAGCCAGTCCCCAAGATCCAAAGGACAAATGTTCTCTTTGATATGTAGATGCTAACCCACAACAAGGCAGTGTGGGGAGGGGAGAACAGAAGTCCATTGGATTAGACAAAGGGAATCAAATGGAAAGGAGAAGGAAGGGGAATAGGAAGGGAAATAGAATTAATCAGATATAATTTTCCTAGCCTTATATTTGGATACACAACCAGGTTAACTCTGCATTGTGTATCACCACAAGAATAGGTTCCTAATTTGAATAAGTTATAATATTCCAAAATACATTTTACTTTCATGGATAACTAAAAAGAACAAATAAAAAAGATACAAGTAACAATAAATGTTGGTGTGGGTGTGAGGAAAAGTGTACATTCATACATTGTTGGTGTAATTGCAAAAAGTGCAACCATTTTGGAAAGCAGTAGGGAGATTTCTCGAGAAACTAGCAATGACCCTGGTATTCCACTGCTTGGTATATATCCAAATAACTTAAAATCAGCATACTTCAGTGACACAGCCACATTCATGTTTATAGCTAAGCACAATTCACAATAGCTAAGCTGTGGAACCTACAGGTAGCTGTCAACAGATGAATGAATAAAGCAAATGTGGTTTATACACACAATGGAGTTTTAGCCATAAAGAAGAATGATTTTATGACATTCGCTAGTAAAAGGATGAACCTGGAGACTATTATGCTAAGTGGAATAGACCAGTCCCAAATAGTCAAAGGTTGAATGTTTTCTCTGGTAAGTGGAAGCTAATACAAAATAATGGAGGCAAGGATAAAATAGAATAGAAGAAAGATCAGTGAATTAGACAAAGGAGAGTGAAGGGAAGGGAAGGAGAGAGGGATAGGGAAGGTCAGTGGGATGAATCTGACCTAATCTTTCTATGTAAATGTGGGAATATATCTCAGTGAATCTCACCGGGATGTTCATCCACAAGCCACTAATATTTTTGAAAAACAAACAAACAGTAAATGCCAGAGAAATCAGAAGAGTATAGGAAAGGGAACAAGGGGAGGGAGGAGGCCCGGGGAAGGAGAAGTCCTGGGGATTGAATTAGAAACGAATTATACCCCATGCATATATAATCGTGTCCAAACGAATCCTGTTGTCATGTCTAACTAAAAAATAGTCAATAAAAATAAAATAAATGAGGTGTATCATAATAAAAATCACAGAATAACAACTATCTCAAAAGCACAGAAAAGTCACTTTACAAAGTTCCATGTCACTTCGTGTTAAAATCTCCCAGCAGACCCAGGGAGAGAAGAGCCGGAGGAAGGACCGTCCCCCTGGCTTGTGGCTGTCCCAACCAAGACCCCGAGGGCAGGAGGGACCTATGAGCTGGGAATGTGTCGTCTCAGGAGAGAAGGGGACCGTGGGAAGGGGCTTGTTCAAGCTGCAGATGCTCCTCAAAGGGGGTCCCGTCCTCAGCTCCCTCACCCGCTGGTTCCCGCTGGCTCGCGGGGGCCCCTTCCCCTCCGTGTCTATGTGTCCTGGAGGGGGGCGAGGACCGTCGGGCAGACCCTGTTAGGAATAAGGGACTCAGTGGACCCCGCTCCGCCGAGGCCCCCGGTGTCCTGCCGCAGCAGGTGGAGCACCCTGGTGGACAGCGACCTGCGCCCGCAAAAGGAAGGGGCGGGTTCGGAAGAGCTGGTCACACCTTTTGCAAATCTCAAGTCCCTCCTTGGGCAGACCCTCCCATTGTCTCCGGGCTCCGAGTTGCCCCAGTTTTTCACTCAGGGTCTCCTCCTTCAGTCTTTTTTTTTTTTTTTTTTTTTTTTTTTTAGAGAGAATTTTATTTTTAATATTTATTTTTTAGTTTTCAGCGGACACAACATCTTTGTTGGTATGTGGTGCTGAGGATCGAACCGGGCAGCACGCATGCCAGGCGAGCGCACTACCAGTTGAGCCACATCCCCAGCCCCAGTCTTTTGTATTTTTGATTGTTGTGTAAAACTTGCTTTTATTTTAATATTGATGCCAGTGTTTCAACTGCTGTGAAATGATCAACTTTCATACTTGGGTAAGCCTCCAGGAGCCAGTTCCTTGGCTCGGATGCTTCCCGGTTCAGAGCCGTCCCTGTCCCTCCCTCCCACACCCTGCTCAGAACCTGGTGTTGTAATGAGCCTCACATCCAAAGTGAGCAGCGTCCCCACCACCCGCACCCCTGCCTTTGGGTTTCTATGGCGTGTGTCTGTGTTGCTGTTTACAGTAAATAAACTGTTATATATATAAAAAACAAAACAAAACCTCACAACAAATTACACACACAGTGTCATAAAGTCATGAATAAAAAGCTCACTTCAAGTGTCATGCTCAATTGTGGGAATTCTAAACCTCTTTCTCTAAGAATTGGAAGAGGACAAGCTCGACTCATGATAGCCAGATTAAAGAACCAGCCCAGTTGTGCAGTGAGATCATCCCTTAAAGACAACATGCTATACACACAGTGGAGTCTCACTGTGCCCCAAAAGAATTAAGTTATGTTATTTACTGGTCAATGGATAGAACTAGAGGACATCACATTAAGTAAAATAAGTCAGACACAGAAGGTCAACGGGTGGATGTCTTCTCTCATAGCTAGAGAGAAATAAGGGATTTCTAAAAGGGAGGAATCCCATGAACTTAAGGGAGAATATGGGAGTAGATGAAGGAGAGGGCAGGGGAGGGAGGAGGTATGGCAGAGGGGAGAACTTCAGAATGAAACTGAGTGAATGATGCGTGTGCATGTATGAATACATCACACTGTACTCGACATTAATGCATATGTATAAAGCTCCAACCAAAAAATAAATAAATAAATAGAAGAAAGACCAGTAGAGGGGAGGAAAGAGAGTAGGGCAAGGGACAGGGAGGGAAATCAGAGGCACTGGGGACTGAAATGGAGCAAATCATATTACAACACTTATGAATAGGTCAAAATGAAGCCCACTGTTATGTGTAAGTGTAATAGACTAACAAAATGTTTAAAAAGCATAAAAGAAAAAAATACCAAGCCAGGTTAGGTGGCACATGCTTGTAATGGCATCTATTCAGGAGGCTGAAGCAGAAGGATTGCAAGTTTGATCGAAGCCAGGGCAATTTAGACCAAGTCCTAAAAGTTAAAACAATAAAAAAATTAGAGACACAGGTATAGTCCTGTTAGAGCACTTGTCTAACACACACAGAGCCCTGAGGGTAATTCCCATTACCAGGGAAAGGAGGAGAGAAATAAAGAAAGAAAGAAAGAAAGAAGAAAGAAGAAAGAAAGAAAGAAGAGAAAAGGCAAAAATGTTCCAAACCTGGAAAAAAATTTAAATATCCAGGTACAGAAAGATGTAAGATCTCCAGTAAGATTCACCCCAGACAAGATTAGCACAAGAGATACAAACTATCAACAATCAAGTCCACACAGAAAGTGCTCCAGGGCAGATCTATGTAGACTCCAACAAAACAAGTCAGCAAATGTACAAAGACAAGGTCCTATCCAGTATCTTCTTTGACCCCAAAGGTGTGAACAAGAAACTGATAACAGGAAGAACTTCAGGAAATTCACAAATATGTGGAAATTAAACATCACTCTCTTACACAAACAGTAAGTCAAAGAAGAAATTAAAAGAGAAATTTTTAAATATTTTGAAACAAATTAAAATGGAAACACAGGACAACATAACTTACAGAACACAGAAAAAGCAGGCAAAAGATGGAAGTTTATAGTAATAAATGCCAGTGAGAAAGAGAGAGAGAGAGAGAGAGAGAGAGAGAGAGAGAGAGAGAGAGATATCTCCCAAATTAGCACATTCACATTATACCTCACAGGACAGAGAAAGAAGAGATTGTTATCATCAGTTCAGATGGGGTCCAGGTCTTGGTGTCCCCAAGAAAGAATTGACCAAGACACACAAGTAACAGGAAGAGCACAGATTTACTGAAGGTGGAAGTAAGACTCCATTAGGTAGAGTGGAGTGGGCCAGCAGGAGAGAGAAGCCCAAGCCTGGATTTCTGGAAGTTAGTGTCTGACATGCTGACCTTTGAGGTGTTCTTTTCCCAATATGAACCTGATTGAAGACCTTAACCCACTGCTCCCATTAGTCACTTTGTGATATCTAATTGGAATATTGCCCAATTTCCCCCCGTTGGTTATTTTAAAGCATTGAAACTGTGGTGGGAGTTGTCACAGTGATTGAAGTTATCATAAACATGGGCAGGACTCGTCTCCTTGTCGTCCTCCAGCAACTTTTTTTTTGTTTTGATACTGTGGATAGAACCCAGGGATGCTTAACCAGTGATCTACACCCCAGACCTTTTTATTTTTTATTTTGAGACAGAATCTTGCTGAGTTGCTTAGAGTCTCACCAAGTTGCCGAGGCTGGCTTTGAGCAGGTGATCCTCCTGTTTCTGCCTCCTGAGCTGCTGTAATCCGGTGACTTCTTCCTAATACCCTGTCTCTGCCATCTTGGTGTCCCTGAACACCTACCTAACATTTCACCATGGGAGACTGGATCCACCCAATTCTTTCTGGGTGGCTGAGGTGATGAAGGTCTCATCTTCTTGTGATTGCTTCAGGTTGATAATGGACTGTTGTCCCTGTCTATTTGGAATTCACCCTATCTGGTCAAGATGAGACAGTGCAGATGGGATGGGTTTGTAGCTTAATTCCCTAGATTGTCAATGCTTTTCTATCAGGTGAGGCATGGACACTCAAGGGCATTCAGCATCAGGGAGTCCAGAGTCCCTTGGCAGCAGCTGGCAGGCCACTGGGTGAGGTAGACATAGGGCCAGGATCATACTAGAACACACATAGGACAACAAAGCATTATTGCAATCAGTAGGCACAAAGGCAATTAGTTTAATGGTCAGTCTTTGAAAACCATGAATACAGCAACCCCTTGAAGCTTAAGGTGGAGTCCCACATGACCATTTAAGGTTTTAGAAACATTAGCAGAATTGTTAGCTATATTTACACAACACTTAGTTTTTATAGTGTCATAGATGCCCCAAGAGGTACAGTTAAGATATCTATTCCCATCTGATTATTTAAAAAATACTTTTCTATTGGCATTATCTCTGTGTTTAATAGAGATCCCTTTATCTCTGTCACTTAGGGCTTTCTTGGTAAAGTTAGCTAGGTCTTTTATGTGCCACATTGCATCTTCTAGACTGATATGAGGGATAAATAGCAGGACTAGATAATCATTTGTTGAGAGCCACAACCAAGTCAAGATGGTGCCTGGCATTTTGCCAGAAGGAGTGGTTGAGAAGTAATGCCAGTGAGTCATTAAGATGATGATAATTAAGTTAAGCTGTGTATAATTATTAAGATAATGACTGATTGCTGTAACTGGATGATGCTAAATTGAAACAAGCTGTGTATTCAGTTGTGTATATAAAACTCTGCTGTCCGGCAATAATGCGGCTCCTGCTACCTTGGGTGCCTGCTACTTTTGAGTTCCCGTTGAGTTCTTGCGGAGTTTCCGTGGAGTTCTGGAGAGTTCCCATGGGGTTCGGGCAATAAAGTAGTTCCTGTTTGAACCTACAAGTGGCTTGTGACCTATCAGTTATTTTGTGCCCAGCCAGACTGCGGCATTTGGTGGCCTGTACGGGGAACGCCTGAGGGTAAGTGATAAGGTAAACTGCTCGCCACTGTGGGCAGGGTGAGAGGATGGGTGACCATTTTAAGAGACAGTGTATTCTTCTTTTGATTTGTTACGTTTCTGTTTCAAGCTGCCTGCCCCTAGAAATAAATAGGATGCTAGAAAAGTTGTTCAGCCCTGAGGAAGAGATAGAGATAGACCACGGATGCACATGTCAAAAAAATACAATGAATTTTTGTTCCGTTTTTGTTTTGTTTTGTTTCGGTTTTGTTTTATGTTATCTTTTTGGGTTGCATTATCTTTGTAACAGAAATATGGGATCAGAAATTAGTAAAAAACAAACTGAAAGAGTTTTAAGTAAATTGCTAGAGGAAGGAGGCACCCCAGTAAAACCAAGAACAGTTAGGGCATACGTTGATACGATACAAAAATGTAGCCCATGATTTCTTAAGGAGGGGTTGTTAAATATATCACAATGGAATCATCATGGTGAAGATTTAAAAAAGATAGAAAAGGAAAGCCCAGGAACTCTGCCAGTTGGCACATTACCATTATGGACGTTGGTATGATCTTGTTTGCTTAGTCTAGGAGGAGACATCTTGAAAGAGGAAGTCTCTCGAGTTACTCAGAGAGGGGAAGAAAGTTTAGAGAAGGAAGGGCTATCAGGGGAGAAGTTACAATGGGAGGTTGCTACTAACACCTTTCTATCACCAGAGGGCGTGGGTGTCCAACCAACAGCTCCACCTATGTATACGGAGACAACATGTGCTGAGTGGCCCTCAACCCCCGTAGTTGATAGATGGGATCCTGAGACAGGACCTTAAAGATTAGCATGCCCGAGGCAGATCATGCTTCCTGGAGAAGGGGCCCAGCAGCCCGCCGGCATGGTAGACAGACCACCCCAAGTGGAGGAGGGGTCCAGCCACTGCCTGCGTGGTAGGCAGACCATGGGACCAGAGAAGGGGCCCAGTGGCCCACCTGCAGGGTAGACAGACCACCCCAGTTGGAAGAGCCCAACCTCCTGCCTGCACGGTAGGCAGACCACGCGACCTGAAGAAGGGGCCCAGTGGCCCGCCAGCGCGGTAGACAGACCACCCCAAGTGGAGGAGGGGCCCAGCCGCCACCTGCGCCTGCACAGTAGGCAAACCACTCGACCCGGAGAAGGGGCCCAGTGCCCGCTGGCGCAGTAGACAGACCACCCCAGCTGGAGGAGGAGCCCAGCCTCCCGCCTCACACCTGCATGGTAGGCAGACCACACGACCCAAAGAAGAGGCTCAGCGGCCCGCCTGTGTGGTAGACAGACCACCCCAACTGGAGGAGGGGCCCTGCCGCCCACCCATGCGGTCACCTGACCAAGCTCTTGACAAACATAAGGTTTCCCCAACACCCCCACCTCATCAAACACCTTATGAGAAAAACTGATAGAACTCATCTTGGAAAATCCCACCAACCCTTAAAACCCACCAACCGGTTGGTGTGGCTACCAGTGGGGTTCTGCAGCGGATCAGGCACCTGGTTTACATCTCAGAGAATAAGAGTAGAGAGGCCACAGGTGGAAGCTCAAGTCCTCTCACACTGACTACCACAACCATCCTGAACCCAGAGACTCAAGCTAGGAATAGACAACGCCACCAACTGGAAGAAATGAAAACAGAGTTCTGAGAGACATTTTTTTCACTTCTCTCTCTCTTTTCATCCATTCATCCAGTTTCCTCTACCCTTCCCCCTCTGGTCCTCGCAACCTCAACATATGTGAAACCAAAAATTGTGCATGAAAAAGGTCTTTAACAACTGAATCACCAGAATAATATACTTTAGAGGAATTGCATATGCCCCACCTCCCTCCCCTTTCGATTTCTTTTCTTTTTTCTCTTATTTTCTTTTTCCTGCTCTCTTTTTTCTCTTCCTTTCCTTGTTATTTGTTTTCCTCCCTCTTACTCCCTCTATCCCACTTGCAATAAGTAGGGTAATCTTATAAATACAGATAGGAATTTGAATCTATACATTCTTCCATAAATTACCCATCTATTGGTTAGAGCTTTCCAAAGTTACTAAGTTAAATTAACCCCATACCCTCACTCCTTTCCCCCTAAACATAACATCCTACACCTGAAATTCAGTTTTCTTCAAGCTACCAGAAATGGTATGCCTTTCATGAAAGTAATGACTATATTTGTAAACGGTAATCAAAACCAACATTTGTAGAAATAGAGTCTAGCTATAAATGTAGTAATAAGGAAAACGTGTGCTTAGATGATGTACTATTGATATTGAGAACTGTTAACATTGTCTTTCTCCACAAAAGGAGCAATATACATATATAGGGGGAAAATTCAATAACACAACAGTTTCACAAAACAGAAAGTAATGTGAGCAGTATGAAAAGACAAGGAAAGAAAGGACCACAAGAATGCAGGTCAACTCAACTCTAGAAGAGGTAATATCTGCAGCAGATGGAATGTCAGATAAAGAATTTAGGATATACATGCTTCAGATGATCTGGAGTCTCAAGGAAGACATTAGAAAGCAAAATCAGACAATGAAAGATCACTTTGACAATGAATTACATAAACAAATCCAAGAAGCAAAAGATCAACTGTACAGGGAGACAGAGGTTATAAAAAACAAACAAACAGAAATCCTAGAAATGCAGGAAGCAATAAACCAAATTAAAAACTCAAATGAGAGTGCTACCAGCAGAGTAGAACACTTAGAAGATAGAACATCAGACAATAAAGACAAAGTATTTCAACCTGAAAAGAACATAGACAGCTCAGCGAGACTGTTAAGAAACCATGAGCAGAACATCCAAGAAATGTTTTGCCCAGAAACGGTATGCCTTTCATGATAACATAAAGAGACCAAACTTAAGAGACCAAACTTAAGAGTTTGGCTGGAAGTACAATCCATATCTCAATAATAACCCTAAATGTTAATGGCTTAAATTCACCAATCAAGAGACACAGGCTAGTAGAATGGATTAAAAAAAGATCCAACAATATGCTGCCTACAGGAGACTCATTTGATAGGAAAAGACATACATAGACTGAAGGTGAAAGGTTGGGAAAAATCATATCACTCATATGGACCTCGGAAACAAGCAGGAGTGTCCATACTCATATCAAATAAAAATAGTCTTCAAGCCAAAGTTAATCAAAAGGGATAAAGAAGGAAACTACATACTGCTCAAGGGAACCATACAACAACAAGTCATAACAATCATAAATATATATGCCCCAAACAATTGTGCAGCTATGTTCATCAAACAAACTCTTCTCAAGTTCAAGAGTCTAATAGACCACCATACAATAATTATGGGAGACATCAACACCTCTGTCACCACTGGACAGATCTTCCAAACAAAAGCTGAATAAAGAAACTATAAAACTCATTAATACAATTAATAACCTAGACTTAATTGTCATATATAGAATATACCACCCAACATCAAGCAGTTACACTTTTTTCTCAGCAGCACATGGATCCTTCTCAAAAATAGATCATATATTATGTCACAGGGTAACTCTTAGAAATTATAAAGGAGTAGAGATAATACCATGCATCTTATCTGATCATAATGGAATAAAACTGGAAATCAACGATAAAAGAAGGAAGGAAAAATCATGCATGACTTGGAGAATGAACAATAGGTTACTGAATGATCAATGGGTTACAGAAGACATCAAGGAGGAAATTAAAAAATTCTTAGAGATAAATGAAAACACAGACACAACATATCAGAATCTAGGGGACTCAATGAAAGCAGTTCTAAGAGGAAAATTCATTGCTTGGAGTTCATTCCTTAAAAAAAGAAAAAAATAACAACACAAATAAATGATCTCACACTTCATGTCAAAACCCTAGAAAAAGAAGAGCAAAACAACAGCAAAAGTAGTAGAAGGCAAGAAATAATTAAAATCAGAGCTGAAATCAATGAAATTGAAACAAAAGAAACAATTGAAAAAATTAACAAAACTAAAAGTTGGTTCTTTGAAAAAATAAATAAGATTGACGGACCCTTAGCCATGCTAACGAAGAGAAGAAGAGAGAGAACTCAAATTACTAGCATACAGGATGAAAAAGGCAATATCAGAAATACAGAAGACAATTAGAAATTATTTTGAATCCTTATACTCCAATAAAATAGAAGATAGTGAAGGCATTGATAAATTTCTTAAGTCATATGATCTGCCAAGATTGAGTCAGAAGGATATACATAAGCTAAACAGACCAATATCAATTGAGGAAATAGAAGAAGCCATCAAAAGACTACTAAGAAAAGCCCAGGATGGGATGGGTATACAGCAGAGTTTTACAAAACCTTTAAAGAAGAACTAATACCAATACTTTTCAAGCTATTTCAGGAAATAGAAAAAGAGGGAGAACTTCCAAATTCATTCTATGAGGCCAACATCACCGTGATTCCTAAATCAGACAAAGGCACTTCAAAGAAAGAAAACTACAGACCAATATCTCTAATGAACCTACATGCAAAAATCCTCAATAAAATTCTGGCAAATCGGATACAGTAACATATCAAAAAGATCATGCATCATGATCAAGTAGGATTCATCCCTGGGATGCAAGGCTGGTTCAATATACTGAAATCAATAAATGTTATTCACCACATCAATAGACTTAAAGATAAGAACCATATGATCATCTCGATAGATGCAGAAAAAGCATTCGACAAAGTACAGCATCCCTTTATGTTCAAAACTCTAGAAAAACTAGGGATAATAGGAACATACCTTAGTATTGTAAAAGCTATCTATGCTAAGCCTCAGGCTAGCATCATTCTGAATGGAGAAAAATTGAAGGCATTCCCTCTAAAATCTGGAACAACACAGGGATGCCCTCTCTCACCACTTCTGTTCAACATAGTTCTCAAAACACTGGCCAGAGCAATTAGACAGATGAAAGAAATTAAAGGCATAAAAATAGGAAAAGAAGAACTTAAATTATCACTATTTGCAGATGACATGATTCTATACCTAGCAGACCCAAAAGGGTCTACAAAGAAACTGCTAGAGCTAATAAATGAATTCAGCAAAGTGGCAGGATATAAAATCAACATGCATAAATCAAAGGCATTCCTGTATATCAGCAACAAATCTTCTGAAATGGAAATGAGGACAACCACCCCATTAACAATATCCTCAAAAAAAAAATACTTGGGAACCAACCTAACAAAAGAGATGAAAGTCTTATACAATGAAAACTACAGAACCCTAAAGAGAGAAATAGAAGAAGATCTTAGAAGATGGAAAAATATACCCTGTTCATGGATAGGCAGAACTAACATCATCAAAATGGCGATATTACCAAAAGTTCTCTATAGGTTTAATGCAATGCCAATCAAAATCCCAATGGCATTTCTTGTAGAAATAGAGAAAGCAATCATGAAATTCATATGGAAAAATAAAAGACCCAGAGTAGCAAAAACAATGCTAAGCAGGAAGTGTGAATCAGGTGGTATAGCGATACCAGACTTCAAACTATACTACAGAGCAATAGTAACAAAAACAGCATGGTATTGGTACCAAAACAGGCGGGTGGACCAATGGTACAGAATAGAGGACACAGAAACCAACCCACAAAACTACAACTTTCTTATATTTGATAAAGGGGCTAAAAGCATGCAATGGAGGAAGGATAGCATCTTCAACAAATGGTGCTGGGAAAACTGGAAATCCATATGCAACAAAATGAAACTGAATCCCTTTCTCTCGCCATGCACAAAAGTTAACTCAAAATGGATCAAGGAGCTTGATATCAAACCAGAGACAAGGCATCTGATAGAAGAAAAAGTTGGCTACGACCTACACACTGTGGGGTTGGGCTCCAAATTCCTCAATAGGACACCCATAGCACAAGAATTAATATCTAGAATCAACAAATGGGACTTGCTCAAACTAAAAAGTTTTTTCTCAGCCAAAAAAAAAACAATAAGAGAGGTAAATAGGGAGCCTACATCATGGGAACAAATCTTTACTCCTCACACTTCAGATAGAGCCCTAATATCCAGAGTATATAAAGAACTCAAAAAATTAGACAATAAGATAACAAATAACCCAATCAACAAATGGGCCAAGGACCTAAACAGACACTTCTCAGAGGAGGACATACAGTCAATCAACAAGTACATGAAAAAATGCTCACCATCGCTAGCAGTCAGAGAAATGCAAATCAAAACCACCCTAAGATATCATCTCACTCCAGTAAGATTGGCAGCCATTATGAAGTCAAACAACAAGTGCTGGCGAGGATGTGGGGAAAAAGGGTACACTTGTACATTGCTGATGGGACTGCAAATTGGTGCGGCCAATTTGGAAAGCAGTATGGAGAATCCTTGGAAAGCTGGGAATGGAACCACCATTTGACCCAGCTATTCCCCTTCTCCATCTATTCCCTAAAGACCTAAAAAGAGCATACTACAGTTATACTGCTACATCGATGTTCATAACAGCACAATTCACAATAGCAAGACTGTGGAACCAACCTAGATGCCCTTCAATAGATGAATGGATAAAAAATATGGCATTTATACACAATGGAGTATTACTCTGCACTAAAAATGACAAAATCATGGAATTTTCTGGGAAATGGATGGCATTAGAACAGATTATGCTAAGTGAAGCTAGCAAATCCCTAAAAAACACATGCCAAATATCTTCTTTGATATAAGGAGAACAACTAAGAACAGAGCAGGGAGGAAGAGCATGAGAAGAAGATTAACATTAAACAGGGATGAGAGGTGGGAGGGAAAGGGAGAGAGAAGGGAAATTGCATGGAAATGGAAGGAGACCCTCATTGTTATACAAAATTACATACAAGAGGAAGTGAGGGGAAAGGGAAAAAAACAAGGGGGGGAAATGAATTACAGTAGATGGGGTAGAAAGAGAAGATGGGAGGGGAGGGAAGGGGAGGGGGCATAGTAGAGGATAGGAAAGGCAGCAGAACACATCAGACACTAGTATGGCAATATGTAAAACAGTGGATGTGTAACCGATGTGATTCTGCAATCTCCATACGGGGTAAAAATGGGAGTTTATAACCCACTTGAATCAAGTGTATGAAATATGATATGTCAAGAGCTTTGTAATGTTTTGAACAACCAATGATAAAAATAAAAAAAAAAAAAGATTAGCATGTCCTGTATTTGAGGAGGCAGGAGGGCAGCGAATTCACCATGCTTTAGATTTCAAAACAGTGAAGCAGCTGAAAGAGGCTGTAACAACCTATGGTCCTCAAGCACCCTTCACTGTAAGTATGGTCGAATCCATTACCAACTTGAACATGACGTGAGCAGATTGGGCTAGTATGTGCAAAGCTGTGCTAAATGGAGGACAATATCTGTTATGGAAGGTTGCCAATCAGGTATTTTGCACGGAGACAGCTAGGCGAAGTGCAGCAACTTGTTATCCTCAGAGAAATCTAGATATGTTGTTAGGAGAGGGACCTTATGAGGTCAGCTGCAACAAATTAGATATGATCCTGCCATATACTCACCAATCGCTTCAGCTGCAGTTAGGGCATGGAAAACTTTACAAGGGGCATGGAGATTTACAAGGTCAATTATCTAAGGTAATACAAAGAGCTAATGAACCTTACGCTGAATTTGTAGATAGGCTTATACAAACAGCTACCAGAATCTTTGGGGATGTAGAACAAGTGATGCCATTAATAAAACAACTAGCATATGAACAAGCAAATAGATGGTGCAGGGAGGGCATTAGACCATGGAAACATGGAGATTTAAACACATGTATCAAATTATACAGAGACATTACTGAACAAGGGCAAGTCTTGGCAGTTGCCATACAAGAGGCTTTAGGTGCCAGGCCAAAAACATGCTACAATTGTGAACAAACAGGACATTTTAAAAGGAGTTGCCCCATACGAGAGGGTTTAACGAAACTAGGTATCAAAGGGGTAGAATACTGGGTATTTGCCCACGATGCCATAGAGAGAGACATTGGGCTGATGAATGCCATTCTCAAGCCACTATAGAGGTTATCAAAAAAATGGACAAGGACCAGGTGTTTACCCACAATATCATGGAGAAAAACATTGGGCTCCATTGCCAAAAAATGGACAGGGGGGCCCAATGCTCCAGGGCCTATGACCACAAATATACAGGGCAGTGGAGGAACCCAGCAACACCATCAGGGTAGTGCCCAGGACACATTATCCATTAGATCATTATCCTCATTAGACAAATGAGAGGGAGTGCAGTGTTGGACATCTGCGCCTCCGCCAGAGCAGTACTAACTCCATAGATGGGAGTTCAAATCATTCCCACAGGGGAAAAGGACCTCTTCCCCAAGGAACTGTAGGCTTATTATTAGGACGCAGTTCTACTCCAAAAGGAATTATGATAAGTCCTGGTGTAATTGATCCCGATTATGAAGGTGAAATAAAAATTATGGCCAGTTCTCCAAGGGGTATATCAGTAATTTCACCAGGAGATAGAATAGCACAGTTATTAATAATACCCAGCCTACATGATAAATTTTCCAGTCATACTATAGAAAGAGGTTCTAGGGGATTAGGCTTCACAGGTGTATATTGGGCAATGATTTCTTTAAATTTAGATTCTCGCCCAATGCTAAAACTAAATATTCAAGGACATGAATTTAATGGGCTACTGGATACAGGTGCAGACCTTAGCATTATCTCTCGTCAAGAATGGCCAAAACATTGGCCATTACAACAGGCTACTCAAGGCCTAGGAGTGGCAAGTAATCCCCATAGAAGTGCGATGGTATTAGATTGGAAGGATCCTGAGGGATGTGAAAGAAGTACACAGCTATATGTATTGGATCATCTTCCTATAAATTTATGGGGATGAGATATCCTAGATCAATTAGGACTAACATTAACAAATAACATCAATCCAAATGTGCCCACTATTATGGCTAGAAAAGGTTTTAGGAAAGGAAAAGGATTAGGAGGAAAATAACAAAGTATAGTGGCACCAATACAAATAGATCAAGAAATAGATAGACATGAATTGGGTTTTCAGGAGGGGTCACTGAGACAATAAAAATTACTTGGAAATCAGAATGATTGGAATGGGTTCCTCAGTGGCCCCTGACTAAAGAAAAGATACAAGTAGCCCATGACCTGGTCAAACAACAATCAGCAGAGGGACATATACAACCTTCTGTATCTCCCTATAATACTCCCATTTTTGTCATCAAAAAGAAATCTGGTAAATGGAGATTATTGCAGGATTTAAGAGCTATTAATAATGAGATGGCTATTATGGGACCTTCTCAATTGGGGATTCCTCAATTGTCTGCTCTGCCAAAAACCTAGTATGTTTTAGTTATAGATATTAAAGTTTGTTTTTTTCTCAATCCCAATTCATCCTGAGGATAGTCCATGTTTTGCATGTACTGTCCCTGCGTTGAATCATGAAGGTCCTGATCAGAGATATGAATGGAAAGTACTCCCTCAGGGGATGGCTAACAGCCCAACTATGTGTCAAATTTATGTTAGCAAAGCAATCCAGCCACTTAGAAATCAAAATCCTGAACTACAAATATTTACTATATGGACGATGTATTATTAGCACACAAAGATAAAAATACATTGCTAAAATGTTATGCCACACTTACAAACTTATTAAAAAATTATAATCTAGAGATAGCAATAGATAAAGTAAAATTAAATTTTCCAATTAATTATTTAGGAGTTCTATTATCCTCGACCATGGTCCATCCACCAAAGATTCAAATACGAGTAGATCAACTCAAATCACTTAACGACTTTCAAAAGTTATTAGGAGACATAAATTGGATAAGGCCTTATCTAGGCATACCAACAGGAGAGTTGGGACCTTTATTTGATATCCTAAAAAGTCCATCAGATCCAAATTCACCACACATGTTAACCCCTGAAGCAAGAAAGACACTAAAACTCATTGGAACATATATGGAAAATATGCATTTGGATAGAATTGATATAAGTTTGCCTTTATTATTTATTGTACTACCAACAAAAAATATTCCTACAAGAGTATTTTGGCAAGAAGTTCCATTATTATGGATACATTTATCTTATTCTCCTAACACTATTCTTACTAGGTATCCTGAGGCTGTAGGACAATTAATACTCAAAGAAATAAAAGCAGCAAAGGGAGTGTTTGGAATTTCTCCTAACAAAATTATCACTCCATATACTATGGATCAAATTAATGAGTTAGCTAATGAGTTAAATACTTGGGCAATAATCATGTGCAAATCTACTTGTTCATTTGATAACCACTTACCATCCAATCCTTTGTTGTCTTTTTGGTCTTCATATCTTGTAGTTTTTCAAAAAATGACAAGAAAAACACCTATCATGAATGCTCCAAATATATTCACTAATGGGTCAAATAAAGGTACAGCAGCAATAGTTTGATCAACCCCTGATCAAACTTTTACATTTGTAGTACCCAAACAATCAGCTCAAAAGGTAGAGCTTAATGCAGTATTACAAGCTTTTGTGATGTTTAAGGATTCTGTATTTAATGTATTTTCTGATATTCAGTATATAGTTAATGCTATAGTATCCCTTGAAGATGCTGGTAGGATTTCCCCTTCCTCTATTGTTTTCTCTTTGTTTTCCACTATACAGAGTGTAATCTGGTACAGAAAAGGTCCATTCTTTATAGGACATATCAGGGCACATACAGGATTGCCTGGAGCCCTTAGTTTGGGCAATGATTTAGCAGATAAAACTACACATGACATACATATTTTTTCTATGCTAGAAGAAGATATAAATTTTCATAAATCTTTCCATGTCAATGAAAATACTTTAAAAAAGCATTTTAAAATAATTAAGGAACAAGCTAGACAAATAATAAAACAATGTCAAAATTATGTGACCTTTTAACCACAAGTTAATCTTGGAATCAATCCTAGAGGACTGATACCTAACCATATTTGGCAGATGGATGTCCCACACTTGCGAGAATTTGGAAAATTAAAATATTTGTATGTTACAGTTGATACTTCTTCCAGATTTTTGATGGGCTCCCTTCCTGCTGAAAAACAAAACAAAACAAAAAACAAAAAAACCTAAAGATATTATAGCTCATTGCTTACAAAATTTTGCCACTGTGGGCGTTCCAAAACAGTTAAAAATAGATAATGGCCTTGGCTATACTTCTACCTCTTTTTTTTTTAAAGAGAGAGTGAGAGAGAGAGAGAGAATTTTTTTAATATTTATTTATTTTTTCTTAGTTCTCGGCAGACACAATATCTTTGTTTGTATGAGGTGCTGAGGATAGAACCCTGGCCGCATGCATGCTAGGCGAGCACGCTACCGCTTGAGCCACATCCCCAGCCCTACTTCTACCTCTTTTTTTTTTTAATTTTATTTTTTATTTTAATTTTATTTTTTTATTGTTGGTCGTTCAAAACATTACAAAATTCTTAATATATCATATTTCACAATTTGATTCAAGTGGGTTATGAACTCCCATTTTTACCCCGTATACCAATTGATGTATCACATCAGTTACACTTCCATTGATTTACATATTGCCATTCTAGTGACTGATGTATTCTGCTGTTTATCCTATTCTCTACTATCCCCCTTCCCCTCCCCTCCCCTCCCCTCCCCTTTTCTCTCTCTACCCCCTCTACTGTAAATCATTTCTTCACTTGTATTATTTTTCTCTTACCCCTCCTTTCCTCTTGTATGTAATTGTGTATGACCCTGAGGCTCACCTTCCCATTCCATGCGATTTCCCTTCTCTCTCCCTTTCCCTCCCACCTATCATCCCTGTTTAATGTTAATCTTCTTCTTAAGCTCTTCATCCCTACCCTGTCCTTGGTTACTCCCCTTATATCAAAGAAGTCATTTGGCATTTGTTTTTTAAGGATTGGCTAGCTTCGCTTAGCATAATCTGCTCTAATGCCACCCATTTCCCTCCAAATTCTATGATTTTGTCATTTCTTAATGCAGAGTAATACTCCATTGTGTATAAATGCCACATTTTTTTAATCCATTCATCTATTGAAGGGCATCTAGGTTGGTTCCACAATCTTGCTATTGTGAATTGTGCTGCTATGAACATCGATGTAGCAGTGTCCCTGTAGCATGCTCTTTTTAGGTCTTTAGGGAATAGATGGAGAAGGGGAATATCTGGGTCAAATGGTGGTTCCATTCCCAGCTTTCCAAGAAATCTCCATACTGCTTTCCAAATTGGCTGCACCAATTTGCAGTCCCACCAACAATGAACAAGTGTACCCTTTTCCCTGCATCCTCGCCAGCACTTGTTGTTGTTGGACTTCATAATGGCTGCCAATCTTACTGGAGTGAGATGGTATCTTAGGGTGGTTTTGATTTGCATTTCTCTGAGTGCTAGCGATGGTGAGCATTTTTTCATGTACTTGTTGATTGATTGTATGTCCTCCTCTGAGAAGTGTCTGTTTAGGTCCTTGGCCCATTTGTTGATTGGGTTATTTGTTATCTTATTGTCTAATTTTTTGAGTTTTTCTTAGTTGGCTTTTCTTAGTTGGTAGTCTTTTGATGGTTTCTTCTATTTCCTCTATTGTTATTGGTCTGTTTAGGTCATCTATATCTTCCTGATTCAATCTGGGCAGATCATATGACTTAAGAAATTTATCGATGCCTTCACTATCTTATATTTTATTGGAGTATAAGGATTCAAAATAATTTCTGATTATCTTCTGTATTTCTGAAGTGTCTGTTGTGATATTGCCTTTTTCATCCCGTATGCTAGTAATTTGGGTTCTCTCTCTTCTTCTTTTTGTTAGCATGGCTAAGGGTGTGTCGATTTTATTTATTTTTTCAAAGAACCAACTTTTGGTTTTGTCAATTTTTTCAATTGTTTCTTTCGTTTCAATTTCATTAATTTCCACTCTGATTTTAATTATTTCTTGCCTTCTACTTCTTTTGCTATTGTTTTGCTCTTCTTTTTCTAGGATTTTGAGATGAAATGTGAGATCATTTATTTGTTGGTTTTTTCTTTTTTTAAGGAATGAGCTCCAAGCAATGAATTTTCCTCTTAGAACTGCTTTCAATGTGTCCCATAGATACCGATATGTTGTGTCTGTGTTTTCATTTAACTCTAAGAATTTTTAAATTTCCTCCTTAATGTCTTCTATAACCCATTGATCATTCAGTAACCTATTGTTCATTCTCCAAGTGATGCATGATTTTTCCTTCCTTCTTTTATCATTGATTTTCAGTTTCATTCCATTATGATCAGATAAGATGCATGGTATTATCTCTACTCCTTTATATTGTCTAAGAGTTGCCCTGTGACATAATATATGATCTATTTTTGAGAAGGATCCATGTGCTGCTGAGAAAAAAGTGTAACTGCTTGATGTTGGGTGGTATATTCTATATATGTCAATTAAGTCTAGGTTGTTAATTGTGTTATTGAGTTCTATAGTTTCCTTATTTAACTTTTGTTTGGAAGATCTGTCCAGTGGTGAGAGAGGTGTGTTGAAGTCTCCCATGATTATTGTATGGTGGTCTATTAGACTCTTGAACTTGAGAAGAGTTTGCTTGATGAACGTAGCTGCACCATTGTTTGTGGCATATATATTTATGATTGTTATGTCTTGTTGGTGTATGGTTCCCTTGAGCAGTATGCAGTGTCCCTCTTTATCCCTTTTGATTAACTTTGGCTTGAAATCTATTTTGTTTGATATGAGTATGGACACTCCTGCTTGTTTCCGCAGTCCATGTGAGTGGAATGATTTTTCCCAGCCTTTCACCTTCAGTCTATGTATATCTTTTCCTATCAAATGTGTCTCCTGTAGGCAACATATTGTTGGGTTTTGTTTTGTGATCCATTCAACTAGCCTGTGTCTCTTAATTGGTGAGTTTAAGCCATTAACATTTAGGGTTATTATTGAGATATGGTTTGTTCCTCCAGCCCTATTTGTTTATTAATGTTACTAAACCTGATTTGTTTTCCTCTTTGATTACTTTCCCCCCTTTACTGTCCTACCTCCCACTGATAGTTTTCAATGTTGTTTTCGATTTCCTCTTCCTATAATGTTTTGCCAAGGATTTTTTGAAGAGATGGTTTTCTAGCTGCGATTTCTTTTAACTTTTGTTTATCGTGGAAGGTTTTAATTTCATCTTCCATCCTGAAGCTTAATTTCACCGGATACACGATTCTTGGTTGGAACCCATTTTCTTTCAGTGTTTGAAATATGTTATTCCACGATCTTCTAGCTTTCAGAGTCTGTGTTGAGAGATCAGCTGTTATCCTGATTGGTTTACCCCTAAATGTAATCTGCTTTCTTTCTCTTGTAGCTTTTAAAATTCACTCCTTATTCTGTATGTTGGGCATCTTCATTATAATGTGTCTAGGTGTGGATCTCTTATGATTTTGCACTTTCGGCATCCTGTAGGCTTCTAGGATTTGGGATTCTGTTTCATTCTTCAAGTCTGGGAAGTTTTCTCATATTATTTCATTGAATAGATTGTTTGTTCCTTTGGTTTGGAGCTCTGTGCCTTCCTGTATCCCAATGACTCTTAAGTTTGGTCTTTTAATGTTATCCCATATTTCTTGGATGTTCTGTTCATGGTTTCTTAGCAGACTTGCTGAGCTGTCTATGCTCTTTTCAAGTTGAAATACTTTGTCTTCATTGTCTGATGTTCTATCTTCTCAGTGATCTACTCTGCTGGTAGTATTGTCAATTGAGGTTTTAAGTTGGTTTATTGCTTCCTGCATTTCTAGGATTTCTATTTGTTTGTTTTTTATTACCTCTATCTCCCTGTGAAATTGGTCTTTTACTTCCTGGATTTGTTTATGTAGTTCCTTGTCAAAGTGATCTTTCATTGTCTGGTTTTGCTGTCTCATGTCTTCCTTGAGACTCCAGATCATCTGAAGCATGTATATCCTGAACTCTTTATCAGACATTCCATCTGTTGCAGCTATTACCTCTTCTACAGTTGAGTTGACCTGCATTGCTTGTGGTCCTTTCTTTCCTTGTCGTTTCATACTGCTCGCGTTTCTTTCTGCTTGGTGAAACTGTTGTGTTTTTGAAATTTTCTCCGTATTTATTTATATTGCTCTTGTATAGTTGGGAGATCTCTCTTGCAGGGCAGGTAGTGGCTGTGCTCCTCCTCTAATTAGGGTGATCTATCTACCACGCTGGTTGGTCGCATGTCTGCCCACCCTGCGGGTTCGGGTGGCAGCTCTACTCTGCCCCCACTCCAATTGTGGTGACGTACCTACCACGCCTTCAGGTCATTGGACCTGATCCCGATGTGGGCGGCAGCTCTGCTCCGCCCCTACTCCAATTGGTGTGACGTGTCTACCACGCTGGTTGGCCTCTAAGCCTGTTCCGCCGGTGGGTCGCAGATCTGCCTACCTTGCGGGCTCGGGCAGCAGTTCTGGTCAGCCCCCACTCCCAGTGGGGGTACCTAACTGCCTCTCCAGCGGGTCGCTGGGCCTTTTCCGGACATGGGCGGCGGCTCTGCTCAACTCCCACTCCAACCAGTGTTACGTGACTGCCTCGATGCTACTTGTCCACCACAGTGGCAGGCTGCCGGGCCTGTCCTGCCAGTGGGTCGCAGGTCTGCTTACCTTGCAGGCTCAGATGGCGGCTCTTCACAGCCCCCACTCCAAATGGGTTGACTTGGCTACCGCGCAGTCGGGTCGCTGGTCCTGTTCCAGGCATGGGCGGCTACTCTCCTCGGCCCCAGCTGCAGTTGGGGTGTTGTGATACCACGCCGGCGGGTCACTTGGCCTGCTCTGGGCACAGGGGGCAGTTCCACTTTGCCCCCCAGGCCCCCACAGCACCCAGCAGGACCCGGACCAAGAAGCAGTCCCTGTAGGTTCCCCAGCCGTGGGCCAAAGCAGCTTCGGGAGCCAGAACCTGGCCTCTCCGATTCCAGCCATGCTCTGCTAGGAGCAGGCTCCACAGAGCAACCACCGCGGATTCCCCTGCCCCAGGCCAAAGCAGCCCCGGGAGCCCGAGCCTGGCCGCTCCAAACTCTCCCAGCTCAGTGCACGCTCCGCTAGGAGCAGGGTCAAAGACACAGACCCCGCGGGCTCCCCAGCCCCGGGCCAAAACTGTTCCGGGAGTCAGAGCGCCGCCGCCCCTCAGCGCACGTTCCACTTGGAGCTGGCGTCCGCTTGCAGTCCCCGTAGGTTCCCCAGCTCTGGGCTAAAGCAGTTTCGGGAGCCAGAACCCGGCCTCTCCAATCCCAGCCATGCTCTGCTAGGAGCAGGCTCCACAGAGCGACCCCCGCAGGTTCCCGAGCCCCAGGCCAAAGCAGCCCGGGGAGCCCAAGCCCAGTCGCTCCAAACTCTCCCGGCTCGGTGCACGCTCTGCTAGGATCAGGGTCAGAGACGCAGTCCCCGCGGGCTCCCCAGCCCTGGGCCAAAACTGTTCCGGGAGTCAGAGCCCCGCCGTCTCTCAGCGCACGTTCCACTTGGAGCTGGCGTCGGCATGCAGTCCCCGCAGATTCCCCCGCCCTGGGCCAAAGCAGCCCGGGGAACCAGAATCCGGCCACTCAAAGTCCGGCGCACGCCTTGCCAGGAGCGAGCCCTGAAGAGTATTCTCTTCAGGTTCTCCAGTCCTGAGCCTGAGCAATCTGTCTGCGAGACACAGGCAAATACCAGCCTGGAATCACCTGTTCCGTAGTTGAATGAGCTGAGATCAGTAGAAAACAGGGATCATTACATCAGCTCTCCAAGATGGCGGCTGCTGTCCTCCTCCGTGGTCCGACTGGTGTCAAGAATCGAACTGGACCGCTTCTCTCCTCTGTCTCAAAGCCGGAACTCAGCACTAAGCACAGCCAGTGCACCGCTGGCAGGAGCCCCCAGAATCCGCATCGCTGTACTCCCGCTCGGGTGCCTCGGTACCTCGCCACTACTCAGCGCGCGCCCCAGACTCCATCCGCGGGGTGGTCCGCCGAGCGGGTTCTGCTACCCTCCGTGCGGAGAAATCGCCCGCGACCAAGCCCCCACAGTCGAATCCCGCACACTGGAAATCCATCCTTTAGATTCTGGAGCACCTCAATTTCACTGGAAATTCCCAACAAGGTAGCCTTCAACCGTTTCACCTCGTCTTTCTCCCGCACAGTGACGCGGCACACTGGGGTGATGCACTCCCATCGCTGCCATGTTCCAAATCCCCTACTTCTACCTCTTTTAAGCATTTTTTCCTCATCATTTGGCATTACTCAGAAAACAGGAATCCCATACAATCCACAGGGACAAGACATAGTTAAAAGAGTTCATCAAACTATTAAAATGTACTTATTAAAACAAAAAGAGGGAATTGGGAAGGGGTGTATATCCCCCAAAGATAAACTTAAAATAAACCTTTTTACTCTAAACTTTTTAAATTTGGATTCATCAGGGCTTAGTGCTATGGAAAGGCACATGTGTCCAAAAAATGTACATAAGCCCAAGGTACTTTGGAAGGATATTCTAATAGGACAATGGAAAGGTCCTGACCCAGTGATTGTCTGGAGTCGGGGGTCTGTTTGTGTGTTTCCACAGGGAGAACAGCAGCCGATTTGGATTCCAGAGAGACTAACTAAAGTGATTTCTACAGACCAAAAAGGAGATGACTTGGCTCAAATCCATAACAGCTTATATCCAGAACTTTAGTTTAGCTATCCTTACATCTGCAACAGTGGTTCTCCCACACCTGGAGGCTAATGAATAATGAACACCATTAAGGCCTATTTCAAATGTAAAAAAACCTTGGGGCTTGCTTGTGGGAATACCTTCAGACCCATATGCAAGTTACAGGAAGAAGGATGGGATATCAAAAGAAGAATCAAACCCAGGTGGTAACCAGGATGCTTTTTTCAATATCTATTTTATTATTGCCTTCTCCTACATCATGAAGTTCTATTTTATTTTTTGAGTTCATACAGACCTAGGTTAATGTTTTTCTGATCAGTTCTATTTGACTGTGGAGTTTTTAAACATTGCAATGGAGATCTCACCTGTAAAAAGCTACAAGGCCTTTAATATTATGTTATGTGTTGTATGTATTGTTTTATGTGTGCACACTTGTGTTTTGTGTTGTATGTCTGTATGTGCATATGTCCATATATCATATATGAGGAGCACTCATGAAAAAATGGATTGAAATATTTTTTAATTCACGTGATTTAAATGGTTTAATTTAAATTGGGTAAACATCTGTTGAGGATTGTTTTCAAATGTGAACAAAAAAGGAGGTTAAGAGATCTGTTTGTTTACTTTCACCTTTCCTTTTCATTATATCTAATTTTGTTTAAGGATACTAAATTGTTTAGAAAATTGCTTTTTTTAGTGTCTGCTGGAATGTTACATAATTTTTTTAGCCATCATTGTCAGAATTCCTATCTTTATCCCAATGCCAGTGAAGACAAAGATAAAACCAAACTACAGCTTCTGCGATAGCTATCACAACAAACTGTATAAACTGATGCATCAATGAATAATGTAACTCAACAAGTGATATTCAATCAAGGAGTCAATTTATTTTGGGAGGAAATTGACATATTAATGGATTCCTCTGCTTTGAACTACTTGCAGAACTTGCCTGGACTATGTATCACATGTATGCATTGTGAATTATCTGTTGGTGCAGCAAATTGTGGTAGTGCCAGGGTATCTTTGCTGATGGTGTGATTGATGGTACAATTTTTCCAAAAGGAGCCATCAATGGCTTGATATCGTGGCATTTTGTATCCTCCCCTTTTGCTTGTAGCAGTTTGTTTATGGTGTTTGTGTAAAAACCACTATCCACAAGTGTGGCTAAATGCTGGGCTGGTAGTCAATGATGGGTAAGATCCAATTGCAATGGTACCAACCTAAGACAGGAGGCTGACACCTTGAGGTCAGCTCATCCGATGATGGGTAAGGACCATATGTAGTATTGGACAACCTAAGACAGGCACGGTCCCTAAGCCACATACTTGTTTAATTAAACATAAGGGGGGAGATGTTGAGAGCCACAACCAAGTCAAGATGGCGCTTGGCATTTTGCCAGAAGGAGTGGTTGAGAAGTAACGCCATCGAGCCATTAAGATGATGATAATTAAATTAAGCTGTGTATAATTATTAAGATAATGACTGATTGTGGTAACTGGATGATGCTAAATTGAAACAAGCTGTGTATTCAGTCAGTTGTGTATATAAACCTCTGCTGTCCGGCAATAAGGCAGCTCCTGCTACCTCGTGTGCCTGCTACTTTTGAGTTCCCGTCGAGTTCTTGCAGAGTTCTTGTTGAGTTCCCGTTGGTTCTTGCGGAGTTTCTGTGGAGTTCTGGAGAGTTCCCGTGGGGTTCGGGCAATAAAGTAGTTCCTGTTTGAACCTACAAGTGGCTTGTGACCTATCGGTTATTTTGTGCCCAGCCAGGCTGCGGCAATTATTGTAGCAAGCACAGAAACAGTTCAGCCCTGCCTATCTAAAATGTTATGAAGATTTGCAGATCTCAAATTAATTTAAAGAAGTTTGTGACTCTGACAGTCTCTTTTGTTAGTTAGAAGGCCCTCCTGACTAAGAATCCTTTCTTTATAGCCTCCAGCTTTGCTTACTTTGGGTGGTTCTGACACAAGTGTACATGTTAAATTACATTAAAAGAATGATTGATTAAAACAAAGCAAAATAACAAAACCAAAATGAAACAACAAAAACAAACAAAAGAACAATTGTCTTTTAAATTTTTTTTATTTGTTCTTTTTAGACATATCATATATACATAGAGTATGACTTCCCATTTTTGTGGTTGTACAAGATGTGGTTACCCTGGGCATGTACTCATATGTGAACACAGCAAAGATATCACTGATTCATTCAACACTCTTTGCTATTTCCACCTCCCCTCCTTTCCCTTCTTTCCCTTTTGTCTAATCCAATGAACTGGTGTTTCTCCCCCCACTCCACCCCCATTATGGTTTAGCATCCACATATCAGAGAGTATGTTAGGCTTTTGTTTTTTTGGGATTGGTTTATTTCACTTAACATGACAATCTCCAGTTCCATTCATTTACTGGCAAATGCCATAATTTCATTCTTCTTTATGGCTCAATAATATTCTATAGTGTATATATACCACATATTTCTTTATTCATATGTTGAAGATCACTAGGTTTATTCCATAGCTTAGCTATTGTGAATTGAGCTGCCAAAAAAATTGATATGGCTGACATCACTATAGCATGCCGATTTTAAGTCCCATGTTGTATGTTGAGGAGTGGGATAACTGATTCAAATGTGGTCCCATTTCAAGTTTTCTTTTCTTTTCTTTTTTTTTTTTAAAACTTTGTTCTAATTAATTATATATTACAGTAGAATGCCTTTATACATGTCATACATAAATGTTAGGGTCTGTAAACAAGTCAGGATGGTGCCTGGCAAATGTTAGAGTCTGTAAACAAGTCTGGATGGCACCTGGCATTTTGCCAGAGGGAGTGGTTTGTGAAGTAAGGCCATCGAGCCATTAAGTGTGGAGATTCCTTATTGGTTGACTGCTGTATCTAGTTTATGTTAATTAGGATAAGCTGTGTGTAATGTATATATACCCCTCCTGTCCTACAATAAACGGCTCCCACTTCTGCTGTATCAATGTACACCAGTTGCTCATCACCCCCCGGTTATTTTGGTGCAGCCGGACTGCGGCACATAAATGGAGTGTAATTCTCATTCTTCTGGTTGTACATGATGTAGAGTTACACAGGTTGTGTAATCACATATGCACATAGGGCAATAATGTCTGATTAATTCTACTATCCTTCCTACCCCCATGCCTGCTTCCCTCCCTTCACTCCCCTCTGTCTAATCCAAAGTACTCCCATTCTTCCCATCCCTCTTATTGTGCATTAGCTTCTATATATATGAGAGATATTTGGCCTTTGGTTCTTTGGTATTGGCTTATTTCACTTAGAATGAAATACTCCAATTCCATCCATTTACCAGAAAATGCCATAATTTCATTTTTAAGGGTGAGTAATATTCCATCATGTATATACACCACATTTTTTTAATTCATTCATCTGTTGAAGGGCACCTAGATTAGTTCCATAGTTTAGCTATGTGAATTAAGCTTCTATAAACATTGATGTGATGGTGTCCCTGTAGTATGCTGATTTTAAGTCATTTGGGTATAAACTTATGTGTGGTATGACTGGGTCAAATGGTAGTTCCATTCCAAGTTTTCTATGGAATCTCCATACTGCTTTGCAGATTGGTTGCACTAAATTCAGTCCCATGAGGAATCTATGAGTGAACCTTTTCCCCAACATCCTTGTCAACAATTATTGTTACTTGTACTTTTGATAATTGCCATTCAACTGGATTGAGATGGAATCTCAGTGTAGTTTTTAAAGTAGCTTTATTTTATTCATTTATTTTTATTTGGTGCTGATGATTGAACCCAGGGCCTCACACGTGCTATGTAAGTACTCTGCCACTGAGCCACAACCCCAGTCCCTCAGTGTAGTTTTGATATGCATTTTTCTAATTTCATATCTTCGATCAATTGTATTTCTTCTTCTGTGAAGTGTCTGTTCTGTTCCTTAGTCCATTTATTGATAGGGATTTTTTTTTGGTGTTAATTTTTTTGGTTTTTTTGGGGTTAAATTTTTCTTCTATTAGGTGCAGGATCTGTTGTAGTGCCTAAATCCTTGATCCACTTTGAGTTTTTCCCCCACAGGGTGAGCAATAGGGGTCTAATTTTATTTTGCTACATATGTATATCAGTTCTGCCAGCATCACTTGATGTAGAGGCTATATTTTCTCCAATGTAGGTTTATGGCACCTTTTTCTAGTGTGGGAGAACTGTATGTATTTGGGTTTGTCTCTGTGTCTTTTGTTCTATTTAACTTAAGGTCTGGTATTGTGATGCCTCCTGCTTTGGTATTCTGGACTTCTTATTTTTCCAAATGAATTTTCTGATTGCTTTTTAAAAATTTCTATGAAGAACATCATTGGGATATTAATAAAAATTGAATTAAATTTTTAGTAGAATGGCCATTTTGACAATATTAACTTGGCCTATCCAAGAGCATGGGAGATCTTTCCATCTTCTAAAGTCTTCCTCAATTTCTTTATTTAGTGTCCCGTAGTATTCCTTGTAGAGGTCTTTTACCTCTTTTGTTAGATTGATTCCCAAATTTTTTTTTTTTGGGGGGGAAGTTTTATTGTGAATGGGATGGTTTTTCCAATTTCTATTTCAGTGTATTCATCACTGATATATAGGAATGCATTTAATTTATGAGTATTGATTTTATATCCTGTTTCTTTGCTGAATTCATTTATTATTTCTAGAAGTTTTACGGTGCAAATAGTGATAGTCTGAGTTTTTCTCTTCCTATTTGTACCCCTTTAATTACATTCTTCTAATTGCTCTGGCTAGAGTTTCAAGGATGATGGTGAACAAAAGTCATGAAAGAGGGCATCCTTGCCTTGTTCCAGTTTTCAGAGGGAATGCTTTCAATTTTTCTCCATTTAGAATGATGTTGGTTTAGAATACATAACCTTTAGAATGTTGAGGTACGTTCCTACTATCCCTAGATTTTCTATTGTTTTGAACATGAAGTGCTGCTGTATTTTATCAAATGCTTTCTCTGTATCTATTGAGATGATCATATTATTCTTGTCTTTAAGTCTACTGATGTGGTAATTACATTTATTGATTTCCATATGATGAACCCAGCTTGATCATGGCACACTATCTTTTTAATATGATTTTGTATGCAATGGTATATTTTATTGAGAATTTTTGCAATAATATTCATCAGAGATATTGGTCTGCATTTTTCTTTCCTTAATGTGCGTTTGTCTGATTTTGGTATCAGGGTGATACTAGCTTTATAGAATGACTTTAGTGGGGGTTCTTTTTCTATTTAATGGAATAATTTGAGGGTATTGGTGTAAGTTCTTCTTTTAAGGCTGGTAGAACCTGATGAGAATACATATGGTCCTGGGATTTTCTTTCTACATAGACTTTTTTTTAATCCTGATTTGAATGGTATACATTATATATATATATATATATATATATATATATATATATATATATATATATGTCGCGACCCCCTTGCCCGCAAGGAAGATGCAACACCGGGAATCTTCTTACAGCTGTTTATTCAAGCTCTCGAGAGTTCTTCTAATCTCCCAGAAGTCCCTCCCAGCCTTAATAAAGTATCCAAACACCCAATGCGAAGCTGTCACGTGGAGCTTTCTCGTAGGGTGTCAAAGAACCATGTGCCAACTCTCCCAAAGAAGGAGTTGTTTATCACAGACCACCACAAGGCCAGCGCCATCTTGTAATGGCGACCACAGTCCGCAGAAGCGGCTCGCCACAGTTCCCCCTTTCGTTTACTAAAAACAAAACAGGCAAGAGTAGAGGTGAATCGCCATTACTCATACGAAGCCTTCAACCAGGAACCTCATCAGACCCAAGTAGGTCAGGACGTTCCCACATGACCGTTATTGGCTGAATATGAAAACAGACACCACAAAGCTGTTAAGGCCCTGTGAGCTGGCCTCCTTGACGTGCATACAAATCAGGGCTGGATCCAAGCCCTGGGGGCCGGGGGGAATCCACTGCCAGCAGTTTTTTCCTTTTGTTTATAGCACGTCAAAGGGAATCAAGTAGCCCCTGTCTTAGGTCGTTCACTGCCCTTACATTGCTTACCCGTCTTTGGGGAGGCCCCATTCCCCTGTCTTAGGTTGCAGTGCAAGCGTGAAAGTTGCCCGTCTCTGGGTACTACAAGATCAGCTCGTTGTTGCCAAGGCGTTTAATGGTATCTACTCAGCCAGTCATGATTAGGTCTCTGAGGCTGAACTGTGGCTGTATAGAAATACAACGACAAACAAGTTGGCAACACCCTAAAAGAAAGGCACGGGTCATAGAGCGATAGAAAAGTACTAGCGTGGAAACCCATCTGTGTGCAATGGCAGTAAAGCCGGCAGAGTGCAAGGGCTTTCCAACACTAGGAGAATAACAAGGAAGGACATGTCGTTCCCAGTGCAATGTCCGTAAAACTTGGGGTGCAACGACCATGTCAAAGGTTTACTGTTTAATTTGTGCAAGCCAAACTTGAGGTGAGTTGCCAGTTTCCAAAGCTGCAAGTGCTTGTATAATCATAGCTTTATCGCGAGCATTGCGGGCCTTAAGGCGGCAGAGAAACCACAAGCAGAGAACCATACCGAAGCAACACATTGCGCCAAAAATGCCTACCCCCACCCACTCTTTAAAAAAGGAAAAGGCAGAAGATATCCAATCAGTGAATTGACCCAACGTTATGGGATCAACGTGGGTACTATTCAAGACAGCTATCTGGGTTAGTTGAGACTGGATCATGTCTTCCGCTGCCATGGACCAATTTCCGGCCAAGTATTCTCCGATGATACGGGAGGCATTCCTGGAATCATTAAATCTGACAGAGGTTATGCATAAATGTGCACGTTGATCAACACAGCCCAAAAGCACCAAATCAGCCAATTTTTTTACCTGAGCTTGGAGTAAATCTATTCTTTGGTTGGCAGCTAAGATCCCTGACAAAATATGTTGATTAATTGCATTTTGGGACTCAAGTATCATAGAAGTTTGTTGAACAACTTGATTAACGGAGGCAGCAGTCTGCACTTGATTGGCCATGGCCACTCCGGCCGCGACCGCTGCAGCAGCAGATACCGCCACGGCTGTCACTATAGCAGCTGTGATTCCAAAATCCCTGCGGACTCTAAGTAGCTCAACAATGGGGAATTTATCAGGGTCCGCAATAACTGGGATTGGAACAAAGGTTGGAATTTTCATAACCACTGCTACAGCCGAAGAACCATCCCAACATTCAGATAAGAAACAATTAACATTAAAACAATCCAGCATTTCTGACGAGGTGTCATTAGCCAAAAGGAGTAAGAACGGAGATTGAACACAAACCGCTGCAGGGGGCAATGTGGCATTATCCAACAGAGAGTTGAACGAAACAGATGTGAGTCTACTACCTCGCTCACTCTCGTAAACAGTGCCAGAAACATTAGCCAACCAACTTTTGGCTCCCAGTAATTGAGCCAGTGCAGAAATATCAGCTGAAGCCCCCTTTGTGTTGGAAATCAGCCATTGAAACCAGGACCAACCCACTCCTGTAGAGGAGTTGGCACTGTTGCTAAAGTCATAAACATACCTCTTAAGAGAGGGGGAAAGGGAGAAACCTTTAGCAACTTGACGTTTCTCCCAAGAATAATCCTGACAAGGCGTGAATGTTGGGGGGAAACCAAGATTAGGGGTACAGTAAGGAGAAGCCTTAAAATGAGTGGCATAAGGAAGTCCACTAGAATATGGGGGCATTGGAATTAGTACCTCGGAGATACTAGCCAAGGTAGTTGTGGTTAAAGCAGAGCTATTTACGGAGGTTCCTGAGCCTGATTGTTCCCCTGAGACTACTTGGCCCAATACAGTACTGAGAATGCTCCCTGAGACTTGACTGGACTGCAATGGATTGTCCCAGTTAGTCAAATTCTTGGTCTTAAGACGGATACAATGAGCGTTCCCAAGGCTAAAACAAAACACTCCTGTGAGATTAACTTGAGATTGATTGTAAATGCGTTCCACGTCCCCTCTAGGAGAGGCACAGGGCGCAGACATCTCACACGAGGTAGAGAAAAGAGTGGGAAGGACACTGGAATTACCGTGAACCGGCATCGGCATTGGCCAAGCCCGTGCCACCGCCCACCATTGCATTGGTGTCGTCTGTGTCATCGGCATCAGCACCAGAGCCAGAGCACTCAGCAGAATGAAGATCCTCATCACGGGATTGCTGTGGTAATTCTTGTTGCTGAGTAGCTGGCGTCAGGACTCTTCTTGTCAGGCGTTCAGGGACCCACAATGGTTCCGTGCGATCCTGGGGAAAAACACATACGGATCCTCGTGCCCATGTCAGCACGGGGTCGGGGCCGTTCCATTGGCCCGTAAGAACATCTTTCCACTTAACATAGCCAATCACAGAGGGCTGAGGGAACACATGTCTATCGGCCGCAGAGCGACCATGAATATCCAAATTCAAAAAATTAATAGTAAAGAGAGCTAAGGACAAGCATTCTTTAGGAGTATGTCCAGCTCCTATTCCCCCTTTTTGTTTTTGTAAAGTTTCCTTTAAGGTGCGATGAGCACGCTCAACAATGCCTTGTCCTTGAGGATTGTAAGGCAGACCATGAGTAAGTTGCACTCCCATAGTAGAACAAAAGGACGTGAATTGTCTGCCAGTATAAGCAGGTCCATTGTCAGTCTTAAGGGACGTGGGCGCACCCCACGCCGCCCAGGCTTCCAGGCAATGAGTGATGACATTACGTGCCTTTTCTCCTGATAACGCAGAAGCATGAAGAACTCCAGAGCACGTATCAACAGAAACATGGACATACTTGAGGTTACCAAAGTCAGGTATATGTGTCACATCCATTTGCCAGACAACCAGTGGCTTCAACCCCCGTGGGTTCACTCCATAGGTAGGGGGATGAAGAAATGTGACACAATGGGGACAGTGCAATACTATCTGCCGAGCATCTGCTCTAGAAATGGAAAAACGCCTGCGCAGTGTTAAAGCATTAACATGGAAATTTTGGTGAAACAATTTAGCCTCTTCTAAGGAGGAAGCCAAACAGATCAACTGACCTCGAGTGGCTGAGTCTGCACAGGCATTACCCTGTGATAATGGACCAGGGAGAGAGGTGTGAGCCCGGATGTGCATTGGATAAAAGGGAGCAGTGTGGCTACAGATAAGCCGTCGAAGCTGATTAAAGTAAGCAGATACATTACGGGCATCACTAATAGCTCCCACAGCCTCTAGGATTTTTAGTGCTTGTACCACATAGATGGAGTCCGAAATGAGATTAAAAGGAAAAGAACACTGTTTAAACACCTCAATAACAATTTGCAGTTCTACCCATTGTGGATTTCCAGGAGCAAATTGATGCTGGACAGGGGGAGAATCATTAATGACATAAGCTCCCATTCCAGACTTGGAACCATCAGTAAAAATATTAACAGCCCCCGGAATTGGACTGGATGAAGTTACTTTAGGGAAAATAATAGGATGTTCCTTAACAAAATGGAGTAACGGATGAGAAGGGTAATGATTATCAATATCCCCTTGAAACGAACAACATAGAATAGCCCAGTTATCTAGAGTAGCACACAAAACATTAAGTTGAGCTTTAGTATAGGGTATAATAAGAGAAGAAGGTGATTGTCCGAAAAATTGAATGCTTTGTTGAATCCCTTTAAGTGCTAATGCTGCAACAGCATCAGGATAAGATTCTAAGGATTTTCCTGGGGATACATGTGGGTGTATCCATAGCAAAGGTCCATCTTGCCATAGTACTCCAGTAGGCTGCCGCATAGTGGCAAGCACACATAATTGAAAAGGTTTATCACTCTGGAGCCTGCATAAAGTGGCATGTTGTATAGCTTCTTCTACTGTCATAAGGGCCGCTCTAGCCTCTTTGGTGAGGCTACGAGGGGAAGTAAGATCTGGATCACCTTTAAGAGTAGCATACAAAGGCTGTAGTACAACATTAGAAATATGTAAATATCCTCGTATCCAATTAATATCTCCCAGCAGTTTTTGAAAATCATTTAGAGTTTGAAGATCCTGAGTTCGTATGGTGATTTTTTGTGGTTGTAATTTGTCATACCCAATTGTTGTTCCCAAATACTTAATAGAATCTCCTGTTTGAACCTTTTCAGGTGCTATATGCAGCCCACATTGTGCTAACAACTTCACGAGGTCGTCATAGGCCTCATGAACTGTTTGTTCTGATTTAGCAGCCAATAATACATCATCCATATAATGAATGATCTTGATGGAGGAGTACTTTTGTCTGAGGGGCACAAGTGTCTTCCCTACATACATCTGACACATTGTGGGACTATTAGCCATTCCCTGCGGCAACACTATCCACTCAAACCTTTGATCTGGTTCCTCGTGGTTACACGAGGGAAGGGTAAAGGCAAAACGCTGCGAGTCTTTAGGATGTAAAGGAATAGAAAAGAAACAGTCTTTAATGTCAATAACAATAATGTGCCAGCCTTGAGGAACAGAAGAGAGCAGAGGCAGCCCTCTCTGAATGGGCCCCATAGGTTGCATTTGAGCATTAACCGCTCGTAGATCATGCAGTAGGCGCCACTTTTCTGATTTTTTTCTAATGACAAATATGGGAGTATTCCATGGAGAAGTAGAGGGTTGGATGTGACCCAAGTCAAGTTGTTCTTTAACTAGAGCATGGGCTGCTGCCAGTTTAACCGAGGGAAGAGGCCACTGAGGCACCCAAACAGGCTCCTCGGTGAGCCATGTTATGGGTATTTGAGCCTCAGCGGCTCCTAGGAAAAACCCAGACCAAATCTGTCAAGCTTTTGATGACCTTGTACAGGATGCTTACGTCCCTGTAAATGTTTTTCTAGTCCTAAACCTGGCCTATACCCCATATTGTGCATAATTTGTTGGGACACTGGGGAATAGTCATTACTAAGAGTGAACCCCATGTCTTTCATCAGGTCACGGCCCCATAAAGAGATAGGTAAATTAAGTACATAAGGCTGAAAAGTACCATGATGTCCTTCCGGGTCCTTCCAGGAAAGATGTCTACAGCTAACCTGAGGAGCCTGGGCATATCCAAGTCCTCTCAGAGATTGATCAGAAGTCTGCACTGGCCATCCCTTAGACCAGTCCTTAAGTGCAATGATGTTACGATCTGCACCTGTATCAAGTAAGCCCACAATTGATTTACCTTCTATGCTTAATTCCAAAGTAGGGCGATTACTCATATCTAGTGACAAATAAGCACAATTCCCTCCGGTGGTACCAACCTCATTCCCTGTCCGTGACTTTGAGTCTGCAGGGAAATGATCATGTAAACTAGGCAAAACCAGTAATTGAGCAATCCGATCTCCTGGGGAGATGGACACAATGCCTTTTGGAGCTTCCACCATAACCTTTACTATCCCTACAGTATCAGGACTTATGACTCCAGGGAAAACATGAAGACCTTGCAAAATGGAAGATGCACGTCCAATTAGCAAACCTACAGTGCCAGGTGGTAGAGGCCCTTTGAACTCAGTTTCCACCAATTGGACTCCCATCTTAGGTGTTAACACGAGTCTGGAGGTGGAACAGAGGTCCAATCCCGCGGCACCTGTAGTGGCTCTCCGCGTTTCATGGGATGGCGTAGAGATGGCCATGTCTCGGGTTCGGGTGTGACATTCTCCACTGCCCCATATATTTGCGGGCCCTGGGGTCGGGGGCCCCATCGGCCGTTTTTTGGCCCAGCTGAAATAAGCTGTCCATGGATGTCCCTCACTGATGTACACTCTTTTGCCCAATGCTTCCCCCTTTTGCACCTTGGACACAATCCCGGTGATCGAAGGCCAGTGGAAGGGCCACCGTGAGGAGGTCCAGTAAAATTGACATTTTTGGGACACTCACGTCTGATATGACCGGGTTGACCACAATGGAAGCATGTTCTGGCGGCAGGATTGCCCCCTTTTGCAATCCGAAGGACAGCAGCTGCAAGACCTGCATTAGTTAAAGGCCCTCCAATCTCTCTACACACTTTCATCCATACTTCTATGCCTTTGTTCTTATAAGGAGCGATTGCTGCTTTACATTCCTTGGTGCATTGCTCAAAGACCAATTGCTTAACAAGGGGCATGGCTCTATCAGGATCCCCAAAAATCTTTCCAGCAGCATCCACCATCCTTGCTACGAAATCTGAAAAGGGTTTTGTAGGGCCTTGTAAAATCTTGGTCAAATTACCAGACACTTCTCCTCTATTTGGAAGTGACTTCCATGCCCGAATGCAAATGTTATTAATTTGATCATATACCTCAGGAGGGAATCCTGTCTGTTGATTAGCAAATCTACCTTGCCCCAAAAGCATGTCCTTATCCCAATGAGGATGTCCTGCTGCATGGTTTTGGGCGGCCTGCTCTATTGCGCCCTCTAGCATAAATGCTCTCCAGTCCAAATACTTGCCCGGAGAAACACAAGCCCGAACAAGGCTAGCCCAATCAGAGGGAGTCATACAGAATCTAGACAGACTCTCCACCTGAGTTAATGTGAAGGCGGCATCCACCCCATAAGTGCGTACAGACTCTGCCAGGGTCTTCACAATTTTGAAATCTAAAGGCTCCGAAAATCTTCCCCTATTCTCATCCTGAAAAACTGGATAAGCAAGACCCATCTCAGCGTTAACAGCCTTCCATGTTTGAGCATGGAAAGCTCTCCCCGAAACACCCCCACCATACGGCGGTGGGTCCGGAGGATCACATTTCTTGAGCCCCGGTCTATCTTCGTTCCCTTCTCCAGCAGCTAAACTCCCTAGCTGGCGAGACAGCCTCCCAAGCTCCTCCTCCTCATCCTCCTCTTCTTCTGACCCGCTTCCACATGGGGGTGTGCGCAGCGCACTGAGATCTGGATACAAGCGTTTCCTCCCCTGCTTCTCGCTCCGCACGCTCCCATCCTCCCGAGATACCTCACCTTTTGTCAGAGATAATCGTCTCCTCCCCTGTTTCACGCTCCGCACACTCCCATCCTCCTGAGATATCGCACTGCCTGCTGTCTCCGATTTCTCCTCATGTAACTTTTCTAAAACCTCCTGTCCTTTAGCAAGTGCGTCATGACATCTGCCATCTGTGAGGCAACTACGGACTATCTTCCAAAGGGGAATCACCCCACCCTCCAATATGCCCTGCTCACAAGCAAAGTCAAGATCCTTGCCCAATTTATCCCAACAAGGCATAGTAAGGCTGCCCGAATATGCAAACCACGGTGCAGCAACATCTACTTTCTGCAAAAATCTCTGTAAGATACTATGTTTCACTTTCAGGCCTTTGGAACGTAACAGGCCGTCTAGTGCCAGAAGAAGCGGGCTTGAAGATGTGACACCCATGACACAGCAACAGAACAGATACAGAGGACAAAACGAAAGTACACAGAAACAAAAGAAAAGTACACAGTGCAGCTGCAATAAAATATGAGGCTCTCTCTGTCTTTGTAGAGGAGCTGACTCCGCTTTGATTGCGGGTCCCACTAACGGGGACTATCAGGTCCCGCCCACCGGGACTATCGTGTCCCACTCACCGGGACTGTCGGGTCCCACCCACGGGGACTATGGGGTCCCACTTACCGGGACTGTTCAGTGCACCACCTCTGACGACTTGCAAGTTTTGATTTTCCCGGGTCTCGGCACCACTTGTCGCGACCCCCTTGCCCGCAAGGAAGACGCAACACCGGGAATCTTCTTACAGCTGTTTATTCAAGCTCTCGAGAGTTCTTCTAATCTCCCAGAAGTCCCTCCCAGCCTTAATAAAGTATCCAAACACCCAATGCGAAGCTGTCACGTGGAGCTTTCTCGTAGGGTGTCAAAGAACCATGTGCCAACTCTCCCAAAGAAGGAGTTGTTTATCACAGACCACCACAAGGCCAGCGCCATCTTGTAATGGCGACCACAGTCCGCAGAAGCGGCTCGCCACATATATATATATATATATATGTATGTATGTATTTTTTTATTGGTTGTTCACAACATTACAAAGCTCTTGACATATCATATTTCATACATTAGATTGAAGTGGGTTATGAACCCCCAATTTTACCCCAAATGCAGATTGCAGAATCACGTCGGTTACACATCCACAATTTTACATAATGCCCTATTAGTAATTGTTGTATTCTGCTACCTTTCCTATCCCCTACTTTCCCCCCTTCTACATAGACTTTTGATGGCATTATCAATTGCATTGCTTGGAATTGATCTGTTTAAATTTTCTATGTCCTAATTCAATTAGTGTAGGTCATATGCCTCTAGAAATCTGTTGATATCTTCAAGATTTTCTATTTTATTGGCATATTCAAAATAGTTTCTGATGATCTTCTATATCTCAATAGTGTGCATTGTGATGTTTCCTTTTACTTCATAAATTTTATTTTTTTTATTTTTTTTTTTCTTAATATTTATTTTTTAGTTCTCGGTGGACACAACATCTTTGTTGGTATGTGGTGCTGAGAATCGAACCCGGGCCGCACGCATTCGAGGCGAGCGCACTGCCGCTTGAGCCACATCCCCAGCCCTTCATAAATTTTATTAATTTGAGTTGTCTCTCTCTCTTCATCAGTGTGGGTAAGGGTTTATCAATTTTATTTATTTTTACAATTAACCAACTTTTTGTTTTGTCAAGTTTTTGAATTGTTTCTTTTGTTTCAATTTCATTGATTTCAGCTCTGATTTTAATTATTTCCTGTTCTCTCTTGCTTTTCATGTTGATTTGATCTTCTTTTTCTAGGGCTTTGAGATGTAATATTGAACTATCCTCTTATCATTACCTTTATAGTGTTTTAGAGATTTTATATGTTGTATGAATATTCTCATTTACCTCTAAGTAATTTTTATTTCTCCTGCTGTCCATCCATTCATTATTCAATAGCATATTTTTCAGTCTCTCCATGTGTTTGAGTAGCTTTTAGTTTTTTGTTTATCATTGATTTTTAATTTTATTCCATTGTGATCTGATAAAATACAGGATATTAAGTGTATTTTTTTGTATTTGCTAAGAGTTGTTTTGTGGCATAAGATATGATCTATTTTAGAGAAGGATCCATGTGCTGCTGAGAAGAAAGTGTGTTCACTTGTTGATAGATGAAAATTCTGTACATATCAAGTCTAAGTTATTGATTGTATTATTTAGTTCTATAGATTCTTAGTTTAAAAAAAATTTTTAGTTGTATATAACACAATATCTTTATTTTATTTATTCATTTTTATGCAGTGCTGAGGATTGAACCCAGTGCCTCACACATGCTAGGCAAGTGCTCTACCACTGAGCCACACCCCAGCCCCTTCATTAGTTTGTGTTTGGAGGATCTATCTATTAGTGAGAGAGGTGTGTTAATGTCACCCAGTACTGTTGTGTGTGGTCTTTTTGAAGCTTGAAATTGAGAAGGGTTTGTTGATGTGTATAGATGCTGCATTCCTTGGGGCATAAATATTTATGATTGTTATGTCTTTTTGATGTATAATTCTCTTAAGCAGTATGAAATGTTCTTCTTTGTTCCTCTGTTTAACTTTGTCTTGAATCTGGTTCATCTGATGGGAGGATAGAAACTCCTTCTTGTTTACATCATCTTTGTGAGTGATACATTTTTTCTCATCCTTTCATCTTCACTCTGTGGATATATTTGTTTATGTTGTGAGACTCTTGGAGACAGCATATTGTTGTGTCTTATTTTTAAAGCCAATCTGCTAGTCTACGTCTTTTGAATGATGAGTTTAGGGCATTCAGATTCAATGTTATTATTGAGATACGATTTGTATTCTCAGTCATTATGATTTATTTCTAGTTTTTTTTTAAAGAGAGAGTGAGAGAGGAGAGAGAGAGAGATAATTTTTAATATTTATTTTTTAGTTCTTGGCGGACACAACATCTTTGTTGGTATATGGTGCTGAGGATCGAACCCGGGCCGCACGCATGCCAGGCGAGCGCGCTACCGCTTGAGCCACATCCCCAGCCCTATTTCTAGTTTTTAATTTGAATTAGTTTCTCCTTTGATTTAATTGCACCAAATCTGTATAGTGGCTTTGATTGTGTGGCCATTTTGACAATATTAATTCTGCTTATCCAAAAACATGAGAGATATTTTTCATCTTCTAATGTCTTCTTCACTGTCTTTCTTTATTGTTCTATAGTTTTCATTGTAAAGTCTTTTACCTTTCTTGTTATATTGATTCCCAAATATTTTTTTGATGCTATTGTGAATGGGATAGTTTTTATAATTTCTCTTACAGTTGATTCATTACTTATATATTCATCACTTATATCCTGTTACTTTGCTGAATTTATTTATGAGTTCTTGAATTTTTCTGGTGGAATTTTTTGGGTATTTTAAATATAGAATCCTGTTGTCAGCAAATAGTGATAATTTGAGTTCTTTTTAAATTTGTGTCCCTTTAATTTCTTACCTCTCTCTACTTGCTCTGGCTAGAGTTTCAAGGATGATGATGAATATCAATGGTGAAAGAGGACATCCTTCTTTTCCACTTCTTAGAGGGAATGCTTTCAATTTTTCTCCATTTAAAATGATGTTGACTTTGGATTCAGCATATTTAGCTTTTACAATATTGAGGTATGTTTCTACTATTCCTAGTTTGTCTAGTGTTTTGAACCTGTAGTTTGTCAAGTATCTTTTTACATCCATTGAGATAATCACGTGATTTTTACCTTTAAGTATATTAATATGGTGAATTATGTTTATTGATTTCTGTACATTGCATCAACCTTGTAGCCCTGGTATGAACCCATGTTTCATGGAACACTATCTTCTTAATATGTTTTTGTATGTTATTTGCCAGGATTTCATTAAGAATTTTTTGCATCTATGTTCATCAGGGATATTATTTTTCCTTGATGTGTTTTTGTTTGGTTTTAGTATCAGCATGATACTAGCTTCATAGAATAAGTTTGGGAGGGTTCCCTCCTTTTATATTTCCTGGAATAATTTGAAGGTGTAAGTTCTTCTTGATGGTCTGGATGAACTTGGTGAAAATCCATCTGGTCCTGGGCTTTTCTTTGTTCATAGGTTTTTGATGGCATCTTCAATTTCATTGCTTGATATTGATCTGTTAAATATTGTACATGCTCCTGATTAATTTTTGGTAGGTCACTTGTCTCTAGAAATCTGTTGTTGTCTTCAAGATTTTCTATTTTATTGGCATATAAATTTTCAAAGTGGTTTATGATTATTTTCTGTATTTTAGTATTGTGTGTTGTGATATTTCCTTTTTCATCACAAATTTTAATTATTTGAGTTTCCTCTCTCTTTATCCTTATTTGTAGTGAAGGGTTTATCAATTTTATTTAGTTTTTCAACAAAACAACTTTTGCATCATTGATTTTATGATTTTTTCCTGTTTCAATTTCATTGTTTTTAGCTCTGATTTTAATTATTCCCTGTCTTCTCCTGATTTTGTTGTTGACTTGTTCTTCTTTTACTAGGGCTTTGAGATGTGATGCTAGGTTATTTATTTGTTGACTTTCTATTCTTTTAACAAATGAACTGAATGCAGTGTATTATCTTTTTAGTCCTCCCTTAGAGTGTCCCAGAGATTTTGATATATTTGGTTGTTATTTTCATTTACCTCTAAATATTTTTAATTTTATCCCTGATTTCTTCTGCTATCCAGAAGTCATTCAATAACATACTGATCTTTCCAGGTGTTATCTTTAATTTTTTATTTTACTATTGATTTCTAATATCATTTCATTATGATCTGATAGAATGTAAAGTATTATCTCTACTTTTTATTTGCTAAGAGTTGCTTTGTGGACTAAGATATAGTCCATTTTAGAGAAGGATTCTTGTGCTGTTGAGAAGAAAGTGTATTTGGTCATTGTTGAATAAAATATTGTATATATGTCTGTGAAGTCTAAATTTTTCATTGTATTTTTTGGCTCTATAGCTTCTTTATTTAGTTTTTTACTTAGAGCATCTATCTAGTGGAGAAAGAAGTGTGTTAAAGTCACTTAGTATTATTGTGCTCTGGTCTATTTGATTCTTGAAATTGAGAAGGGTTTGTTTGATGCACTTAGATGCTGCATTGATTGGGGCAAAAATATTTAAATCATTATGTCCTGTTGATATATGATTCTCTTAAGCAGTATGAAATGACCTTCTTTGTCCTTTCTGATTATCTTTGATTTGATATCCACTTCATTAGATATGAGGATCGGAACCCCAATTATTTATGAGATCAATGTGCATGATAAGTTTTTTCCATATTTAAAAAATATATTTTTAGTTGTAGAGGGACACAATATCTTTATTTATTCATCTGTTTTTATGTGATGCTGAGGATCAGACCTAGTGCCTAACATGTGTGAGGTAAGGGCTTTACCACTGTGCTATAGCCCAGTCCTTTATCCCATCTTTTTTACCTTCAGTCTGTTGATATCTTTGTCTATGAAGTGAGTCTCTTGGAGACAGCATATTGTTGAGTCTTGATTTTAAATCCTGTCATCCAGTCTATGTCTTTTGATTGGTGAGTGTATGCCAGTTACAATCAATATCATTATTAAGAAATAATTTTTTATTCCCTGTTATTTGACTTTTTTTCTGTTTTTTAATTTGAATTAGATTTTTGATTGACTATTCTATGGTAGTCCCTCACTTTGTTGTTTTTCACTTTTATGTTTCATTTCTTCTTTATGAGATATCTTATTGAATGTTTTGTAGTGCAGACTTTCTAGTTGTGAAATCTTTTAACTTGTGTTTATCATGGAAAGCTTAATTTCTTTGTCAATTATAAAGCCTAATTTTGCTGGGTATAGTATTTTTGGCTGGCATTTATTTTTTTTCAGTGTGTGGTGTATATGATTCCAAGAACTACTAGCTTTTAGGGTCTGGGTTGAGAAATCAGCTGAGATCCAGATTGGTTTCCCTCTAAATGTGACCTGTTGTTTCTCTCTGGCAGTCTTTAACTTTCTATGTGGGTCTGTTACAATTTTGTATATTTGGGGTCCTATAAGCCTCCTGTATTTAATTTTCCATTTCGTTCTTTAGGCTTGGGATTTTTTTTTGATATTATTTGGTTGAAAAGATGGTGAATTCATTTGGTTTGAATCTTCAAGCCTTCATTTATCCTGATGAATCCTAAATTTAACTTTTCAGGTTATCCCTTAATTTCTTAGACATTATGTTCACAGTCTCTTCTTTTCTCCAAAGTAAATTTTATTTTCAAGATTATATGTTTTGTCTTCCTTACCTGCAATCTTCCAAGTGATGTAGTCTGTTGATGCTTTCCATTGAATTTCTAATTTTTCTTATTCCTTAATTTTGAGGATTTCTGCATTTATTTCCAGAATCCCTATCTCTTTATCAAAGTATCTTTCATTTCCTTTATTTTCTCTCTGACTTCACTTCATACATTGTCCTTTACTTCACAAATCATTTTAACCATGTACATTCTAAATACCTTCTCTAACATTTCTTTCATGGTGGTGTCAATGGATCCTTTTATTGGAGTATCTGGTTTGTTTCCCTTGCTTTTTCATGAGGCTATATTTTCCCCAAATATATGTTTTTGGTGCCTTTGTCTAATATGAGATAACTGTATTTATGTGGGTTTGTCTCTGTGTCCTACATTCTATGCCATTGGTCTACAAGTCTGTTTTGGTGCCAGTATCATGCCATTTTTGTTACTATTGTTATTTTTTTAAAATATTTTTTTTAGTTGCAGTTGGACACAGTATGTTTATTTATTTTTATGTGGTGCTGAGGATTGAACCCAGTGCCTCACATGTGTGAGGCGGGTGCTCTACTACTGTGCTACAGCCCCAGCCCTTGTTACTATTGTTACGTAGCATAGTGATGCCACCTGCTTCACTCTTCTTGCTGAGGATTGCTTTAGCTATTCTGGGTCTTTATTTTTCCAAATGAATTTCATGACTGCTTTTTCTGTTTCTGTGAGGAATGTCATTGGAATTTTGATTGGAATTTGCATTTAGTATGTATAATGATTTTGGTAGTGTGGTCATTTTGACAATATTAATTCTGCCTATCCAAAAACAAGGTAGATCTTTCCATTGTCTAAGGTCTTCTTTAATTTCTTTCTTTAGTGTCTGTAGTTTTCACTGTAAAGGTCTTTCACCTCTTTCATTAAGTTGATTCCAAAGTATTTTATTTTTTTGAGACTATTGTAAATAGGATAATTTTCCTAGTTTCTTTTTCAGAGGATTTGTCATTGATGTACAGAAATGCCTTTGATTTATGGGTGTTGATTTTATATCCTGCTACTTTGCTGAATTAGTTTATTAGTTCTGGAAATTTTCTGGTGGAATTATTTGGATCCTCTAAGTATAAAATCTTGTCAGTGGCAAACAGTGTTTGAGTTCTTCTTTTCCTATCCATATCCCTGTAAATTCTTTCATCTGTATAATTGCTCTGGCTAGAGTATCAAAAATTATGTTAAATAGAAGTGGTGAAAGAAGGCATCCCTGTCTTGTTCCAGTGTTTAGAGGGAATGCTTTCAATTTTTCTCCTTTTAGAATAATGCAGGTCTGGGGCTTAGCATAGATAGCTTTTCCAATGTTGATATATGTTCCAGTCATTGCTAGTTTTTCTAGTGTTTTGAACATGAAACGGTGCTGAATTTTGTTGAATGCATTTTCTGCTATTAAGATGATCCTATGATTCTTATCTTTAAGACTATTTATGTGATGAATTACATTTATTGATTTCCATATGTTGAACCAAACTTGCATTCCTGGGATGAACCCCTCTTGATTGTGGTGCACTATCTTTTTGATATGTTTTTGTATTTGATTTGTGCGAATTTTATTGAGAAGTTTTTGAATCTATGTTCATTACAAATATTGGTCTGAGGTTTTTTCTTTGATATGTCTTTGCCTGATTTTGGAATCAGGGTGATATTGGCCTCAGAGAATGAGTTTGGAAGTGTTCCCTCTTTTTATATTTGATGAAATAACTTGAGGAGTATTGGTATTATTTATTCTTTGAAGGTCTTGTAGAACTCAGCTTTGTATCCACCTGGTCCTGGGCTTTTCTTGGTTGGTAGGCTTCTATTTCATTGATTGAAATTGATCAGTTTAACGTGTATATATCATCCTGATTCAATATGGGCAAATAATATGACTCTAGAAATTTGTCAGTGTCTCCAATAATTTCTATTTTATTGGAGTACAAATTATCAAAATAATTTCTAATTATCTTCTGTATTTCTGTAGTGTCCATCCTGATACTTTTTTTTCATCATGGGTGTTAGTAATTTGAGTTTTCTCTCTCCTTTTCTTTGTTAGCATGGCTAAGGATTTATAAATTTTATTCATTTTTTCCAAAGAACCAACTTTTTTTTCAAGCATTTATTTTATTTCAATTTCATTGGTTTCACCTCTGATTTTAATTATTTCCTGTCTTTTACTGCTTTTGGTATTGATTTGTTCTTCTTTTTCTAGGGCTTTGAGATGTAATTTTAGGTTTATTTGTTGACTTTTTCATTTTTAAGGAATGAACCCCATGCAATAAATTTTTCTCTTAGTACTGCACTCATAGTGTTCCAGATATATTGATATGTTGTATCAGTGTTCTCATTTACCTCTAAGAATTTTTTAATATTCTCTTTGATGTATTTTGCAACCCATTGTTCATTCAGTAGCACATTTTTAGGTCTCCAGGTGTTGGACTAGCTTCTATTTTTTATTTTATCATTGATTTCTAATTTCATTCCATTATGATCTTATAGAATGCAGGGTAGTATCTCTGCTTTTTTGTATTTATCAAGAGCTGCTTTGTGGAATAATACATGGTTTATTTTAGAGAATGATTCATGTGCTGCTGAGAAGAAAGTGTGTTCACTTGTTGATGAATGAAATATTCTATATATGTCTGTTAAGTCTAAATTATTGATTGTATTATTGAATTCCATAGTTTCTTTTGCTTGGAAGATCAATCCAGTGGTGTAAGAAGTGTTTCTAAAGTCACCCAGAATTATTGTGTTGTGGTCTATTTAATTCTTGGACTTGATAAAAGTTTGTTTCATGAATGTAGATGCTCCATTGTTTGTGGCATATATATTTATAATTCTTATGTCTTGTTGATGTATGGTTCCCTTTAGCAGTATGAAATGTCCTTATTTATCCTTTGGCTTGAAGTCTACTTTATTTGATATGAGAATGGAAACTCCTGCTTTTTTTATGGAGTCCATATGAGTAGTATGTTTTTTCCTAACCTTTCATCTTTAGTTGGTGGATGTCTTTTCCTATGAAATGAGTCTCTTGAAGGCAGCATATTATTGGGTCTTTAAAAAAAAATCCAACCTGACAGTTAATGTCTTTTGATTGTTAAGGCCATTAACATTTAGTGTTATTATTGAGATGAGAGGCGCTTAGACACAGCTGTGTCAGAGCTATTCCCCACCCTTTTCCAGGTCCGAGGGCTTGTCTGTATAGAAGCATGCCTGGCCACTGTCCCAAAGACCCAATCATCACTCCTGACCTTGGGATGCTATCCCCCTTAACCTTCATTGGATGGGATTTTTTGCTTGAATTTTTTGTTCCCCAATAAAAGCCCACTCCCTGGCATGTTCTCTCTCTCTTTCTAGTCTCTTCTGTAAACCTCACTACCGCATTAGGTGACTGGAGGTGGGAGATAGGAGAAGCCATCCTGGAGCTGGTATTAAAGGCAGTAAGAGTCTTGTCTCTTTTATTTAAAACTCCCTAGCATTTATTCATGAATGGAACCTTATTTCATGAAGCCAGTGCTGGTCTTGTGGCAGAAGTGGCACCCAACGTGGGGCTCCTGGGTTAAATTGATTGGTTGAGTTAGGGAACGAGGTATAGAAATATGAAATTTGTGACATTTTTAGGGTCACGGAAGTACCAGGCAGTTTTTGGAGTGAAGAGACATTAAAAAATTTTAATAATGGGGGCTGGGGATGTGGCTCAAGTGGTAGCGCACTCACCTGGCATGCACGTAGTGCTGGGTTCGATCCTCAGCACCACATACAAAAAAGATGTTGTGTCCGCCAAAAACTAAAAAATAAATATTAAAAAATTCTCTCTCTCTCTCAAAATAATTTTAATAATGGGGAATTCAACTTCTACTAATAAAGACATGTATTTGACTATTTTAGAGACAATAATTAATCAGAAGGGAAAGCAAGTTAAAAAGACTCAATTGCTACATTCTTAAAGGTTGTAGGTGAATTTTGACCTTGGTTTTGTGACCAAGATTCACCAAATTTACATACATTGGACAAATTAGGAAGGAAATTACATAAAATTTGCCTTTCTAATGAATTACCTGGAATCTTTGAGAATATTCAAAAGTTTTGGACTGCATTAGAGATCTGTCTTTTTGATTACATGGGCCATAGTCCATGGCCCTCTGAGATCTATTAAAAGGTATTCAGAGAGACATTAAGTCTATTCAAATGGAAAAATTGTCTGAGGCTAAGGAAATCTCTTTTCCTCTAAGCCAGCAAAAAAAATAAGAGGAATTATATTCAAACAAAAAACTTCGGGTCAAAACCTAAAGTAAAAAACCTAGCCTTGCCTGAACCAAACCAGAGTAGTCTGGAGGAAGACCATAGAAAGGGAGATCATAGAGAGGAAGTCTCCAGGAGATAGAAGGCCCTTCTCCCTGAGAAGAAAATCCAGAAGGGATACATAGAGAGATAGAAAGTCCTTCTCCACATGGCTTACAAGCCCAGATTCAACATGGTGACAGGGGAGAACCTATGGTGGAATTGCAGTCTGAGGGAGAGGAATCAGACAATGAAATCCAGGATTTACCAGGGAATTTCAACAGGCTGTGCTTAACTGCACCTGCCCCAGCCATTCAAATTCAGCCATTGTCTGTTAAAAGGACAAATTTTAACAGATACTCTGAGCTGGCAATGACTTTCTTACTCCATTCCAGCGGGGAATTAGGAAGGCGCAGGAAGCTGGGGAAGATACTAGTGAATTTCAGCTCTTCCCAGTTTTTGAACAGGTTAATAATCAAGACCAGCGTGTTGGCATCCACATGGTAATTCCTTTTAAAACTATTAAAGAGTTAAAAAACACCTGTGAGGTCCCACCATTCATGCAGAGCTTGCTTGAGACTATTTGCTCTCAACCACTCCCACTGAGTGACTGGATTTCCATTGCTAGGGCTTGCTTGACTGGGGGGGGGGATTATCTACTTTGGAGGTCATACTGGACAGAATTTTGTTCCAAACAGGTGGAGAGAAATTGGAGACAAGATCTCCAAACACCCGTTGAGATGTTTTTATGAATTTGCAGTATATGATCATATTACAACCTGTGAAAAGCATGCCTGGAGAGACATTGCCTCCAGGGACCAATCTAGCTTAGTTATGACTAAAGTTAAAAAAGGTGCCAATGAACTTTATTCTGATTTTGTATTGTGACTTTATCAAACCACAAACCATTCCATTGGAGATCTGAGAGCTTGTGAGTTTATTGTTAAACAATTGGCATTTGAAAATGCAAATAAATATTGTCAGGATGTTCTCAGACCCCATAGAAAAAAGGGCACAGTTTCAGAATTTATTTGCTTGTGTTCTGATATCGATCCATCCCATTTACAAACAATTATGCTCACCTTGGCTTTAAAACAAACTCTGCAGCCCCAAGAATTAGTACTCAGACCCTGTGGGAGTTGCTTTCATTGTGAAAGGAATGGCCATTACTTGTAAAATTGTAATGCTCATAATTTTATGCTCAGGTATCCCTCTTCTGTTAGAAGTAGATATTATAGGGTTGAAGACCACATGGCAGACCAAGATGGCATTGATCAGCCTGCCTTCTTGCCCTCACTTCTGCCTGGTAGGAAGAAAAAAAACTTACAGTCAGCCCATCCCTGGGCCAAAAAAACAGAGGAACTAGAAGGAAGTTTGCTCAATTTAATGTCATCACCACTGACCATGGGGAGCTTCCATGTTTACCGGAGGGAATCTCACAGACAGTTTCTTTATGACCCTCAATGACAATTGAATTAAATCCTGAGAAGATATGAGGGAAGAAGAGGGGGGATAGTAGGGGATAGGAAAGGTAGCAGAATACAACAGTTACTAATAGGGCATTATGTAAAATTGTGGATGTGTAACCGATGTGATTCTGCAATCTGCATTTGGGGTAAAAATTGGGAGTTCATAACCCACTTCAATCTAATGTATGAAATATGATATGTCAAGAGATTTGTAATGTTGTGAACAACCAATAAAAAATGAATTAAATCCTGAATTAGGGCCACAACAAATCCCTAATGGGATTTTCAGGCCACTCCCTAGAAAACATATAGGGTTAATTTTGGGATGTAACAATTTAAAAGGGGCCATCAAGGTAATACCTGGAGTAATAGATTCTTATTTTGAAGGAGAATTAAATGTTACTGTAAAATCAAATTATGCCCTTCAGCTTACTCCAAAAAATACATTTGCTCAATTAATTTTATTACCCTGTAATTTGGATGGACACCCACAAGTAAACTCAGTTTCTAAACCACCATACAGAGTGTACTGGTCTCAATTAGTGGGGCAGAAGCACCCCCTACTGGAAATTAAAATTAATCATAAAAAGTTCAAAAGTGTTGTGGACACAGGAGCCGACATATCAGTCCTGTCCAGTCGCTTCTGGCCTAAAAATTGGCCCTTACATATAACACCAGCTAACCTAAAGGGAATAGGACAAATCTCACAGCCTGCTCAAAGTGCAAATTATCTCCGTTGGGAGGATCCTGATAGGAACAGTGGAGTTTTTAAACCTTATGTGTTAGAGTCCTTACCAGTAAACCTATGGGGAAGAGATATTAAACAAATAGCATTATTATTAGTAACTCCAAATTCTATGAGATCATTTGAGGAAATTAATCAAGGGCTTCTTCCTGGAGATAATGAGGGAACTTATCAGGGAGAGTATCTGCTTACAAACCAGTTTTCTCAACAGAGATTAGTAAATACTCCAAACCAAAATTTTAACTAGGGGCCCTGAGTGTCTCCCCAATTCAGAAGACAGCAGAAAAGATCACCTGGCTCACAGAAGAGCCTATATGGTTTCTCAGTGGCCCACCTCAGGGAAAAACTTAAGATAATTCATATGTTAGTTGACAAATTCAGGCTGGTCATATAGAATCAATGCTTAGTCCTTGGAACACCCCCATTTTTTTATTAAGAAAAAGTCAGGTAATTGGAGGTTACTACAGGATTTAAGGGCAATAAACCATGCAATTCATCCTTTGGGATCATTGCAGCCCAGACTTTCTTCCCCAATAGCAATTCCTTTAAATTATAGCTTAATGGTAATAGATCTAAAAGATTTTTTTTCTCAATAAGGTTGCATCCTGAGGATTGTGAAAAATTTGCTTTTAGTGTTCCATCAATTAATTTTAAAGAACCTGTTAAAAGATATTTCTGGAAGGGTTTCCCTCAAGGGAAGCGTAATAGGCCAACTTTATGTCAAAAATTTTTGGATCAAGCGATAGCTCCTATAAGAGATAACTTTCCTGATGCATATATTATTCATTTTATGGATGATATATTATTGGCTCTGCTAATCAGAAGTACTTTCAGAAATTTTTACTCAGTTAGAGGCTTCATTTACAGCAATGGGTTTGTGCATTGCTCCTCAAAAGATACAAAAGATGCCTCCCTTTCAATATTTAGGTCAGATAATTCAAGGACATACAATCCATCCTCAAAATCTACAGATAAAAATTAAGGAGTTACATACCCTTAGTGACTTTCAAAAATTATTAGGAGATATTAATTGGCTGAGGCCATCCTTAAAACCAACTACTTCTGATTTAAGTCCTTTATTTCAGATATTGCAAGGAGATCCTTCTCCAACCTCTCCACGTCAGCTGACAATAGAGGCTAGAGCAGCTTTAAAAAAGTTTTAAAGTGCAATTAAAAATGCACAGCTTTCTAGAATTAATCCTAATAAACTAGTATATTTATTAATATTTCCAACTATATGGAAGCTATATGGCAAAGATTGGGAGTTATTCAGTGGATTCATTTAGCCCACTCTCCCCAAAAGACATTAACTCCTTTTCATGACTCTATTGCTCAATTAGTAATTAAAGGTTGAATGAAAGTTTTACAATTAATTGGATCTAAACCTGATATTATAAATATTACATTTTCTGTTCAACAAAATAATTGGCTTTTTCAAGCTTCTAGTTTATGGCAAATAGCTTTTGCTGATTTTCCTGGCCACATAGAAAGTCATAACCTTTGTGATAAAATTATTCAATTTGTATCAATAACCCCACTTATTTTTCCAAAGATTATATGTGCCCAGCCCATAGATGGAGCCCTATCAGTGTTCACTGATGGTTCAAGCTCAGGTAAAGCAGGTTTTTATAGCCATGTTCACACAGAGGTAGTAAAACGTCATATATTTCTGTCCAATGAAGAGAGCTACAATCTCTCATTTGTGCCTTAAATTACTTTGCAAATGAGCCTATTAATATTTATTCTGACAGCTTATATGCAGTTGGAGTTACCAAAAATATTGAAACTTCAGTTATTAGATATACCTTATCACAAGAGCTATTTAAATTATTTCATAATCTACAGAAGGCAGTGCAAATGTGAAAATACCCAAGTTTCATAGGACACATATGAGCTCACACTAATCTTCCAGGACCTTTAACTTCAGGTAATGACAAGATTGATAAATTGGTAGCTGTTTGTCAACAGATGTCTCCATATGATTGTGCACAAGCTTCACATTCCTTGCATCATCAGAATGCTTCTAGCTTATGTAAAAAAATCAATATCACCAAGCTCGTCAAATTGTAAGTCACTGCCCTAAGTGTGTTATTCACACTCCATGTCTGCCATCAGGGGTAAATCCCCATGGATTAAAACCAAATCAAATATGGCAAATTGATGTAACTCATATTCCTCAATTTGGTAAGCAATGTTATGTACATGTAATAGTTGATACCCATTCCAGATTTATTTTTGCCAAAGCACATACAAAAGAAAATACTCAACATGTAATTTCTCACTGCCTAGCAGCCTTTGCTGTGTTAGGATGCCATTTACAGATTAAAAAAGATAACACACCAGCTTATATAAGCTCTTCTTTTCAACAATTTTTCCAAGAGTTTCAAATTGACCATAAAACAGGAATTCCTTATAACCCCCAAGGTCAAGCTATTGTGGAACAAGCTCATCTATCTATTAAGCTGCAATTAGAAAAATTAAAAGGGGGGAATAGGTTTATGGCTCCCCAAAATAGCCTCAACTGTTCCTTGTTTGTTTTAAATTTTTAAAATTGTGACACAGAAGGTCACACTGCAGCTGAGAGACATATGTCTTCCACAACAATGGGCCCTATAGGCAGAGTTTTGTGGAAAGACTTACAGACTGGTCAATGGAAAGGCCAAGACCCAGTGATTATGTGGGGCAGAGGTCATGCTTGTATTTTTCCAGAAGGTGGTTCCCATCCTACCTGGGTGCCTGAATGTACAATCAGACATGGAAGAGATAGAACGAGATTCAAGTGACTGAAAATCTCCCCAGAGAAGCCTCCACTCAAAAGGAAGTGATATTGAAGAAGAATGAAGAGGAATCAACATGACCCAGCTGAAAAGCTGATCTTATGAGAAGACGTGAAGAAGCTGATAACACACGCTTCACGAATAATTCAACTCCTAGGAAGGAATAAACTCCATTGATGATGGTAGTTATTGTGATTGCTGGTCTGTCAGGTAAGAGGGAGTTGAGCAGACACTTACTGGACGTATTTCCCAGATCCACCCCTGGTACATCCAGCTGTGTGGACTGGAGAATCTATTCCAGTGTTTACTAATGACTCATTCATGATGGGAGGATTTACAGATACTCATATTACTCCCAATCATGTGACTAAATTTAATTATTCTGGCTACAGTGCCCAATTACCTTTGTGTTGGTCCCATGATAAACATGCTGGCTGTCTGAGAGTATCATTTGAGGAAAAGACAGCGGTTGGGAGACCTAGACTGATTAATCATACTATTTATGGAGACTTAAAACCTTATACTAGATCAGTTGTTAAAATGGGACTTTCCCATAACAAACCAGTCATTTCTGCAAAACCTCCATGAATACCTCATTGTCCAAATAGTTCTACAATTGAGATTGGCACCTTTCCTAGCTGGATAGATTGTGTAAATACTTTTCCTGTATAACATAAGGTGTCTAAAGGTAGTGGGTATATTTTAGACTGGTCTCCAAAAATTGATGAGACAGTTACAAAAAAAATCTGCTATGACACCTGCAGGATTTGTTAGCGATATTTTGACTTACAGTGAGGGTGATATTAAAAAAAATGTTTGGTGCTTAATTGCTGCCTCAGAATTCTTATATTTTACAGACAAGCCTTTACCAAAATTTGTTGGCAAGAGCTGTAAAGAAGGATCTTGCCATGGCTTATGAGCCTGTGTCTAATCTCCTTACATTTTAATCATTAGAAATGTAAAAGTTAAATGGATAGATGACAGATATGTTGTAACATGTAACAAATGTAACCTAACCAATTGTATTACTAGATATAATAGGGGAAAAGGAATGCTGGTACTTCACCAGCCCTCATTTGTTTTATTGCCTGCTAATATTTCAGAGCCATGGTATGCTGATGCTGGTTTTCACATCTTACAGCAAATTTATACCCAGCTAGCGAGACCTAGATGTTCCATTGGAATTATAATTGTGGGAGTTTTGGCCTTGGTTTCTTTCATTGTATCCATGGTCACAGCCTTGATAACTTTATCTCAAAATATTCAACATGCAAAATTTCTTAATAATTTAGCCCAAATACTTCCAAGGCTCTGCACAATCAAGTAAATATTGATGAAATGATTGAGACTAAGTTAAATGCCTTAGAGGTGACTGTTATAAATATAGGTAATGAACTTTTGGCTTTAAAGTTTAAAGAAAGTCTTAAGTGCCACACAAGTTATAAATATGTGTGTGTTATAGCTGCCAAGTACAATACTTCTCTCTGGGATTTGGAGAAGGTTAAGAACCATTTGTTGGGTATTTTGCAAAATAATAATAATAGCTTGAATCTTTTGGAACTCCATCAACATATCCAAGATATTCAAAATAATAGAGCTGATTTTTTCGGATCCTTCTTCTTTGGCTAATCAAATATTGAAGGAATTAAATGGATTTAACCCTGGAAATATTTTTAAACACTTGACCTGGTACATTATTGGATTGTTCTCTTTGCTGTTAATTCTTTTTGTGTTGTAATTATAGGATGGCGAATCTTCAGAGCGAGAGTGCAGAAACTCAAGAGAGTAAATCAATGCCTGCTTTTTAAAAGAAAAAAGGGGGAATATGTGGGAGGTCATCCTCACACGTGATTTGAGTTATCTCCTGGCTGGGTGAGAGGTGCTTAGACACAGCTTTGTCAGAGCTTTTCCCCACTCTTTTCCAGGTCCAAGGGCTTGTTGGTGCAGAGGTGTGCCTGGCCTCTGTCCTGAAGACCCTATTGTTGCCCCTGACTTTGGTATGCTGCCCCCCTTAACCTTCATTGTATGGGACTTTTCCTTGAATTTTTTGTTCCCCAATAAAAGCCCACTCCCTGGTGTGTTCTCTCTCTCTCTCTAGTCTCTTCTATAAACCTTGCTACCACATTAGGCAGCTGGAGGCAGGAGCTTGGAGAAGCCATCCTGGAGCTGGTATTAAAGGTAATAAGAGTCTTGTCTGGCATGTGCAGGGCTCTGGGTTTGATCCTCAGAACCACATAAAAATAAAAAAAAGATATTTTGTCCACCAAAAATAAAAAATAAAAAATTTCTCTCCTTATTCTGTATGCTAGGCATTTTTTGTTAAAATGTGCCTTGATGTGGATCTGTTGTAATTTCATATGTTTGGTGTCCTGCAAGCCTCTTGTATTTGATATTCCTATTCATTCTTCACATTTGGAAAAATTTCTGACGTTATTTCATTGAATAGATTCTTCATTCCTTTGGTTTGTAATTCTATGTATTTCTCTATCCCAATAATCCTTAAATTTGTTTTTTTATGTTATTCCATAATTCTTAAGTGTTTTCTTTATGGTTTCTTATTATCTCCCTTATGTGGTCAACATTCTTTTCACGATTATATGTTTCATCTTCATTGTTGAGTGATCTAATCCAAGTGACCTAATCTGTTGGTGGTGCTTCCTATTGAGTTTTTAATTTGGTTTATTGTTTTTTTTCATTTCAAGGGCTTCTGTTCATTTTCCCCCTAGAACCTCTATCTCCTCATTGAAGTAATCTTTTGCTTCCTGTATTTGCTTATGTAACTCTTTATTGAAATGATATTTTACTGTATATATTTGCTTTCTTGTATTATACTTTAATTCACAGAACATTTTAATTATGTACATCCTGAACTCCTTCTCTGTGATTTCTTCTGTTGTGCTGGCCATGTATTCTAATAATATATTATCTTGGTTTATTTGGGGCACTTTCTTCCCAAATAAACTTGTTTTTTCATGCTGTCCATGTCTTCCCTTATAGCACTGTGGATCTGTGGAGTTACAGATTTTTAAAAAATTTATATATATATTTTTCAAACTTTCTTTTAAAAATTTTTTTAATTTATATATTATAGCAGAATGTATTACAATTCTTATTACACATATAGAGCACAATATTTTATCCCTGGTTTTATACTAAGTATATTCACACCAATTTGTGTCTTCATACATGTACTTTGGATAATAATATCCATCACATTCCATCATCATTTGTAACCCCATGCTCCCTCCATTCCCTTCCCACCTCTCTTCCCTATCTAGAATTGCACCTCCAGTGCAACCCCTCCCTAGCCCACTATGAGTCAGCCTCCTTTTATCAAAGAAAACATTCAGCATTTGTTTTTTTTGGGATTGGCTAACTTTACTTAGCATTATCTTCTCTAACTTCATCCATTTACCTGCAAATGCCATGATTCTATTCTCTTTTATTGCTGAGTAATATTCCATTGTGTACATATGCCACATTTTTTATCCATTTATCTATTAAAGGGCATCTAGGTTGGTTCTACAGTTTAGCTATTGCGAATTGTGCTGCTGTAAACATTTATGTGGCGATGTCCCTCTAGTAACAACACCAATTTGTGTCTTCATACATGTACTTTGGATAATAATATCCATCACATTCCAACAACAAATACAAACAGTATGTAGCATTAAACCAAATAATTTCTATTATGACATTTATAATGTTAACCAACACAATAAACAGAAATGATATGTCTGTTATTGTCTACAATAAGAAATGCAAGTTTGCCAAAGGGTTTACAATTTCAAATGGTAGACAGGGAGAGAACAGAATTGATATAGGATGTGATGATAATGAGGGAGGAGGACAGAAATCAGGACTAAAAGATTAAAGGAAGAGTGATAGAATAATAGAGATTGGCTGTTAGCAGAAGAAAAAAGATTCAAGGGAAATAGGTATGAGAATAAAATATATACAAAAGGTTAAAATTAAAAAACAAAAAATACAAAACAAAACTAAAATATACTAATCAAACATTCTAGTTTAAAAAAGAATTAATTCATGTAAAATGCCTGAAATGCTAGAATTGAGAAAAAAAACAAAAATGAAAATGTATAAATGTCTTTGTACCATCAAGTTCACAATTAAAGTGAGGTGGGGAATAAAACAAAGAAGAAACAAAAAAAATATATGATGATGAAAATTTAGAGAATTCTTTGTGTTTGAGTTAAAAATATTCTCATTTTCTGTTCTCAGCAGTTTTAGGTGGGGTCTTCTGGAGTGCTATGCTTCATATTCTGGATTCTTGGTATGAGAAAAGTAATCTTATAGGCCGATTTAATCCTGTCTTAGAGGCAGGATTTAGGTTCAGTTGGGCTCCAGGTTTAGGTTCAGTTGGGCTCCAGGCTCTTTATTGAATGCCAATTTGCCTGGAGATTATAAATCAGTGCAACTTCAGTGCCCAGTACTTGCTGGTCCATGATGGAGGACTGTACTCCAGAGCTTTCCTGGGTTCCACTTTTGGGGTGGAGTAGCCACTTCTTAGTCCCCTATACCATCTGTGGACCTCATGTTCCCAGGTCTTGTGTTCAGTATCCAATCTCTGCCACCATGTTGGGTCCCTAGCCTGATGCATCTCTCCAAGGTGGTACTGCAAGCACTGGATTGGGGTAGGAGGGGTAGAGCTAGGTGGATTTCTATGACCGGTTTTCCCCTATGTAAATCTCTCTCCATGTACATTTTTTTTCTGGTCACTGAAGCACACTCTATATTGTGCAGTGTGTGTTTATTGGGCAAAACTTGTGTTTTCCAGGAATTGGCTTCCTCAGTTCCTGGCCCCTCACTGCAGCTGCAAAATGGTTCATTTCCTTGTCCTTTTATGTATGCTGCCTGAAGAATTGGTAGCTTCTATCCTCACACACAGATATTGTGCAGTACATCCTTCAGGTTTGTTGGGCAATGTCTTTGATCTCTAAATGCTTCATATCCAGACATGTCTTGGGCCTCCCAAAAATTCAGATTCCTTTAATTCACTTATTCCTATACCATGCTTATTAAGGAACCTCTCTGACTGGTATTTCTGGCCTGGCTGTGACATCTGCTCTGCCAGTGGGGATTTTTTTTAAATGTTTTATTATATCCAATCTCTTATGTCCTTGTTATGCTTTGAAAATCTAGTTTTAGGTTACAGTAAGGTATTCTTCTTCCCTTTTTTTGTTCACTCACCTTGTGGAGAAGCTGCCTGTGTGCTTTCTTTGTGTGCCACAGAGCACCCAGGAATGTGGCCTCCTCTATTTCACCATCTTGGATCTCCCCCAAATAAATTTTTCTCCTCTAAAATTGTTCTTATCAGATCTTCCAGTCAAAGTAGTAAAAAATCTGTGCACAACAACAGATCAGGGGAGTGAGGTTCAACCCTGCAAGGAATGCCTGGTCAGGCATGGTGGAGCAGATTAATGTTTTAAGAAAACCTTGTTACTTCAAAACATAGAGAATTAAATTTTGGATTATATCCATGCAATAATATTTGACCTTAGAAAACCTTAAATAACTTCAACTGATTTTGTTAATTATAGACAAGTTAATCACACACAAGCCTTTTTGAGATTTACCCTCCACAAACCTTGTGCAATTTACTTAGACACAGTATAACCTGTTCATTTACCATGCAAAATACATTCTCATCCAGAAATATTTTTTTCTTCTAGTTTCTATACTAAAATATATCACATGCCTAGAACTTTTTTATATCTCTCTCCTAGTTGCTGACCCTTTCTTAAATTTGTATTCTGAAACAATCCTGTGAAATTCGAGAATTTTTAAATTACTCCTCTAATAAGATAAAATACTTTATATCATTTACAATACATTAATTGAAATACAACTAAGATCTTTTTGTACTATTTGCATATAGAATTATACCTTTATGCTTTATAGCATAAGATAAGGTCTTTTTAAGAAAAGGACCTGTGTGCTGCTGACAAGAATATACATTTCCTCATTGGTGGATGAAATAGTCTATGTATGTTAAGTCTAAATTAATAATTGTATTATTTAGTTCTATAGTTTGTTTAGTCTTTGTTTTGGAGGATTTATCCAGTAGTGAGAGAGGTGTGTTAAAGCCACCCAGTATTTTTGTGTTGTGTTCTGTCTGATACTTGAAGTCAACAAGGACTTGTTTGGTGTACCTAGATACTCCATTGTTTGGGGCATAAATATTTATGATCATTATGCCTTGTTGATGTATTATTTCATTAAGCAGTATGAGATGCTATTCTTTGTCCTTTCTGATTAACTTTGACTTGAAGTCCATTTTTTTCTGATATGAGGATAGAAACTCCAGCTTGTTTATTCAATCCATGTCAATGATATGTTTTTCCCATCTTTTCACCCACAGTCTGTAGATATTTTTGCCTATAACTTGAGTCTCTTTGAGATAGCATTGTTGTGTCTTGCTTTTTAATGCAACCTGCCATTCATGTTCAAGGTTATTATTGAGATATGATTTATGTTCCTAGTCATTATAATTAATTTTTAGTTTTTAATTTGATTTATTTTCTCCTTTGGTTGACTATTCCTTTAGTAAAATTCCTTCCTTCACTAGTTTTCACTTTTTTTTTCTCATTTAATCTTCATGGAATATTTTGTTGAGAATATTCTGTACTGCAGGCTTTCTGGTTGTGAATTCTCTTTAATATATTTTGTCATGGAAGGTTTTTATTTCATCTTCAAATCAGAAGCTTAATTTCACTGGATTCTTGTAGGATTCTTGTTTGATGTCCATCTTCTTGCAGGTCCTCCTAATTTTTGGGATCTGGATTGAGGAATCAGCTGAGATCCTTATTTGTTTCCCCTCATGTGTAATCTGATGTTTTTCTCTCATAGCCTTAAAATTTTATCCTTATTCTGTGTGCTATGCATTTTCATGATAATATGCCTTGAAATAAGTCTGTTTAAATTATACACATTTGGTGTCCTGTAAGCCTCTCAAATTTGATTTTACATTTCATTCTTTGGATTTGGGAAATTTCATGATATTATTTAATTGAAAAGATTGTGCATTCCTTTGGTTTGTATATATGTGTCTTCATCTATCCTGTAAATCTTAAATTTGGTCATTTCATGTTATCCCATAGTTATTGGAAGTCTGTTTATGGTTTCTTAACACCTTCTCTCCATGGTCAACTCTATTTTCAAGGTTGTATATTTTGTCCTCATTGCCTGAATTTTTGTCATTCAAGTGGTCTAGTCTGATGGTGATGCTTTATATTAAATTTTTAATTTTGTTTATTGTTTTCTTCATTTTGATGATTTCTCTTTGGTTTATTTTTCAAAATCTCTGCCCTTTTAGTGAAGTGATTTTTTGGGTACCTGTATTTGTTCATTTATATCATCCTTCACTTCACAGATTAGTTTAACTATGTTCATTTTAAACTCTTTTTCTGATATTTCTTCCTGTGGTGTCAATGGACTTCATTATTGTTGTATCTTGGTTTGTTTGGGGAGATTTATTTTCTTGCTCTTTCATGTTGTTTTTGTATCTAATCATCTTACAGTATAGATAACAGGCAGTAGAGTTTCTACCCTATGGTCTTACAGTGTCCCTGAATGATTCCTGTACCTCACTTTTTAGAGAGAGAAAAATAATAGCAACAACCAATGCAAACAGTATATAGCATTAAGCCAAATAGTTTCTATTATGACATCTATAATGTTAATTAAACACATATGACATGATCTGTTATTGCCTACAATAAAAATTGCAAGTTTGCAAAAAGGGTTTACAATTTCAAATGGTAGACAGGAAAAGAACAAAATTGATATAGGATGTGATGATTATGAGGGAGAAGGAGAGAAGACAGAAGTAAAAGATTAAAGGAAGAGTGACAGAATAATAGAGGCTGGCTATTAGCAGAAGAAAAGGGAGATTTAAGGGAAACAAGCATGAGAATAAAATATATACAAAGAGTTAAAATAAAAAAAACCCCCAAAACTAATTTATGTAAAACACCTGGATTCAAACATGCTAGAAATTAAAACAAAACAAATATGAAAATGTATAAATATCATGTATCATCAAGGACACAATTAAACTGAAGAAAGAAATTTTTTTTTAAAAAAGGAAGAAACAAAAAATACAATAATGAAAAGTTAAAAAATTCATTGCATTGGAGTTAAAAATGTTTTCAGCTTCTGTTCTCAGCAGTTTTAGGTGGGGTCTTCTGAACTGCTATGTTTCACATTCTGGATTGCTGGTGTGAGAGAGGTAATCTTATAAGTGGAGTTCCTGAAGGCAGAGCTTAGGTTCAGGTGGGCTCTATGCTTTTTGTTGAATGCCAATTGGTCTGGAGATTATAAATAAGTGCAACTACACTGCCAGTACTTGCTGGTCCATATTGGAAGACTTTAACCCAGTGCTCCCCTGGGTTCAACTTTTGTGATGGAGTAGCCAATTCTTGGTCTCCTATGCCACATATGGACTCCACATTTCCAGGTCTTATGTTCAGTCTCTAATCTCTCCAACTGACACCATTTTGAGTTCTCAGTCTGATATGTCTCTCCAAGGTGGTCCTGCAAGCACCAGATTTGAGTGGGAGGGGTAGAGCTAGGTGGATTTCTATGACCAGTTGTCCCCTGTGTAAACCTCTCTCCATGTTTGATTTTATTCTGGTCACTGAAGCACACTCTATGTTGTGCAGTGTGTGTTTACTGAAACTGTATTTCAGACCAAACTCAGGTTTTCCAAGAATTGGCTTCCTCAGTTACTGGCCCCTACACTGCAGCTGCAAAATATTTTCTTCCCTTGTCATCCACATGCTGCCTGGAGAGTTGGTAACTTCTTTCCTCACACAAATATGTTGTGCAGTGCATCCTTCAGGTTTGTTGGGCAATGTCTTTGATCTCTAAATACTTCATATCCAGACATGCCTTGGGCCTCCCTAAAATGTAAGTTCCTTTAATTTACTTATCCCTCTACTATGCTCCTTTAGTAAAATTCCTTCCTTCTCTAGTTTTCTGGCTGGTACTTCTGACTTGGCTGTGGCCTCTGATCTGCCACTGGGGAGTTTTTTTCATGTTTTATTACATCCAATCTCCTATGCCTCTGTTCAGGTTTGAAAATCTAGTTTTAGGCTCAAGTAAGGTACTCCACACTCATTATTTTTTTGTTCACCCATCTTGTGGAAAAGCTGCCTGTGTGCTTTCTTTGTTCAACAGTGAACCCATAAATGTAACCTTGTCTAGTTCACTATCTTGGATCTCCCCCAAATAATTTTTTCTCTTCTAAAATTGTTCTTGTCAGATTTTCCACTCACAGTAGTGAAAAAGCTGTATATAACAGATCAGGAGAGTGAGGCTCAACCCTGTCAGGGATGCCTGATCTGACATGGCTGGAGCAGATTAATGTTTTAAGAAAACCTTGTTACTTCAACACATAGGGTATTAAATTTTTGTTTATATTCATGCATTTGACCTTAAAAATCCTTAAATAACTTCAATTAATTGTGCTAATTATATCCAATTTAATGACACACAAGCCTTTTTGAAATTTACCCTCCACAAATCTTGTGCAACTTACTTAGACCCACTATAACCTATTCATTTCATCATGCAAAATACATTCTCATTCAGAAACATTTCTTCTAGTTTCTATACTTAAATATATTTCTATATCTAGAACTTTCTTATATCTCTCTCCTAGTTGCTGACCTTATCTTAAATTTATATTCTGAAACAATTTTTATGAAATTCAATAATTTTAAAATTAATCCTCTAATAAGATGAAATACTTTGTCATTTACAATACATTAAAAGAAACACAAATGAAATATTTTTGTATTCTTTGTATATAAAATTACAACTGTTAGAATTTTAAGTAACCTTACTCTTAGTGAAGATCCAGAAAGAAAGCAATCTTAAACATGTTTTTGGAGATCCAACATGGCCGCCGGCGAGGAAGCGGCGACTCCAATGTCTCCACATTAACGGGATCAGAAAGACCCATTGGAACAGTGGCAGTCTACCTACTGAGGAACTTCTAGCAAAATTCCGTGAAGAGGGGACCTGCCGGGAATTGGTAGGTTTATTAGAAGTGTCAGTTTGTCTCAGACAAGTGGATCTTGGCCGGTCACGCGGGCGCGGAGGTCCAGTCCCGCAGCCACCAGCCACTTCAGAAAGTGGCCGGAGGCCCCAAGCGGCGCGGTCCGCCCGAACCCGAAGACAGCACCCGCCATCTTGCTGTCCCAGAAAGCCCGGTTCTGGCTCAGCGAACGGCCACTCCACCCGCCCAGATCTTAGCCACGCGGCGGCGGCCCGGCACAGCGAGAAGTGTGCCCGCCGGGCCCAGCAGACAGCCCGTGCCCTCCCAGCTCTACTAACAGCCCCGCCCACCTGGCGAATGACTCCCCCCCTGAGACAGCGTGAAGGGAATCTGACCAACCCTTTACAAAATAGTGAACTGGGAACTAAAACCAGAGATTGTGTCAGACCAGAGACAAGCCAGTTCCACCCCTCCCTTCAGACACTCCGGCAAGGAGCCAGGGGCCCGCCATAGCAGAGAGGGGAAGTCACCAAAGTTCGGCCAAAGAGATTCCTTCCCAGCGGAATCTACTTTAGCAGGTGTGTGACTCCCACCCACACCAGATACAAACAACCGGGAAACTTCAAAATCTCTCCATGGGCGTGACCGTAAGGGCCAAAGGACTCTCGACCCCCAACTCCCCCTACTGCCAGTGACGAGGGCGTGACTGTAGGGGCAGAGGGAAGCAGAGAAGACTCCCCACCCCCAAATCCCCCAACCGCGAACTGAGAGGGTGTGACGGTAGGGGTGGAGGGAAACAGAGGACACTCCAGACCCCCAACTCCTCCTACCACCAGCAGTGTGGTTGTGACTGTAGGGGCTGAGGGGAGTAGAGGGGATCCTAGACCCCCAACTCCTATTACCACCAGCAGCGACACCAATGGTCTTAGCTGCCAGACTCCGAAGGTGCGCCCACCAAAGGGGTCCGGAAAAATTAAACAATTGACTCCCAGACTACAGCTCCACAGCACTGGGGCTTAGATGAATGACAGCGAGAGTGCTCAGTAGTTAGGGAAATAGAGCACTCGGTGGGGCTGAAAGTGTAACCAAATCCTTGGTGAACTGCCTCCGGTGAGCAGGACCTGGCTGGCTGGCAGGAGGAAGGGGAGGAGGGGCCGTAGAAGTGAAACGGCTCTGGACCAACAGGATTGAGAGACTCCCAGGAACTGCCTTACAGGGATTGCTGTTGACATATTGAGAACAAAACTCAGCCCGGAGGGCACAGCTTTGCCTACGGGAAGAGAAGAAAATGGATCTCTAAGACCTAATTTTATTTCCTATTTCATTTTAATTTTTTATCTCCCTTTTCCCTCTCTCTCTTCCCTTCCAAGTTTTACTGCTCTTTCCATTCTCCTCTATGCTATCTATCTCCCTCTCCTTCTTTCTTTTCAAGAGCACCTACCTTCCCCTTCCCCCCAACTTTCATCCCCAAGCATTACGTCCTCCATTTCGCGTAACTGTCTAAATACAAATAGGTGTGCGCCCTCCCCCCACACCTGCAAGGTAGCCCGACCTGCAACCCACCAGCAGGTCAGGCCCAGCAACCTGGGAGTGGCAGAGCTGCCCCCACGCGCCTGCAAGGTAGGCGCACCTGCTACCAACCAGCAGAACAGGCCCAGCGGCCTGCCGATGTGGTAGGCACAGTGCCCCAATTGGAGGAGGAGAAGAGCCTCTGCCCGCACCTGCACAGGAGACTTTGCAACTATACAAGAGTAATACAAATATATAGGGGGAAAATTCAACAACACAACAGTCTCAGTAAGCAGAAAGAAACGCGAACAGTATGAAGAGACAAGGAAAGAAAGGACCACAAGCAATGCAGGTCAACTCAACGTTAGAAGAGGTAATATCTGCAGCAGATGGAATGTCAGATAAAGAATTCAGGAGATACATGCTTCAGATGATCTGGAGTCTCAAGGAAGACATTAGACAGCAAAATCAGACAATGAAAGATCTCTTCAACAATGAAATACATAAACAAATCCAGGAAGCAAAAGACCAACTATACAGGGAGATAGAAGTTATAAAAAACAAACAAACAGAAATCCTAGAAAGGCAGGAAGCAATAAACCAACTTAAAAACTCAATTGAGAATACTACCAGCTGAGTAGAACACTTAGAAGATAGAACATCAGACAATGAAGACAAAGTATTTCAACTTGAAAAGAACATAGACAGCTCAGCAAGACAGTTAAGAAACCATGAGCAGAACATCCAAGAGATATGGGATAACATAAAGAGACCAAACTTAAGAGTCATTGGGATACAGGAAGGCATGGAGGTCCATACCAAAGGAATAAACAATCTATTCAATGAAATAATATGAGAAAACTTCCCAGACTTGAAGAATGAGACAGAATCCCAAATCCTAGAAGCCTACAGGACGCCGAATGTGCATAATCATAAGAGATCCACACCTAGACACATTATAATGAAGATGCCCAACATACAGAATAAGGAGAGAATTTTAAAAGCTACAAGAGAAAGGAAACAGATTACATTTAGGGGTAAACCAATCAGGATAACAGCTGATCTCTCAACACAGACTTTGAAAGCTAGAAGATCCTGGAATAACATATTTCAAACACTGAAAGAAAATGGGTTCCAACCAAGAATTGTGTATCCAGCAAAATTGAGCTTCAAGATGGAAGATGAAATTAAAACCTTCCACGATAAACAAAAGTTAAAAGAATTCGCAGCTAGAAAACCATCTCTTCAAAAAATCCTTGGCAAAACATTACAGGAAGAGGAAATCGAAAACAACATTGAAAACTATCAGTGGGAGGTAGGACAGTAAAGGGGGAAAGTAATCAAAGAGGAAAACAAATCAGGTTTAGTAACATTAATAAACAAATATGGCTGGAGGAACAAACCATATCTCAATAATAACCCTAAATGTTAATGGCTTAAACTCACCAATTAAGAGACACAGGCTAGTTGAATGGATCAAAAAACAAGACCCAACAATATGTTGCCTACAGGAGACACATTTGATAGGAAAAGATATACATAGACTGAAGGTGAAAGGCTGGGAAAAATCATTCCAATCATATGGACTGCGGAAACAAGCAGGAGTGTCCATACTCATATCAAACAAAATAGATTTCAAGCCAAAGTTAATCAAAAGGGATAAAGAGGGACACTGCATACTGCTCAAGGGAACCATACACCAACAAGACATAACAATCATAAATATATATGCCACAAACAATGGTGCAGCTACGTTCATCAAGCAAACTCTTCTCAAGTTCAAGAGTCTAATAGACCACCATACAATAATCATGGGAGACTTCAACACACCTCTCTCACCACTGGACAGATCTTCCAAACAAAAGTTAAATAAGGAAACTATAGAACTCAATAACACAATTAACAACCTAGACTTAATTGACATATATAGAATATACCACCCAACATCAAGCAGTTACACTTTTTTCTCAGCAGCACATGGATCCTTCTCAAAAATAGATCATATATTATGTCACAGGGCAACTCTTAGACAATATAAAGGAGTAGAGATAATACCATGCATCTTATCTGACCATAATGGAATGAAACTGAAAATCAACTATAAAAGAAGGAAGGAAAAATCATGCATCACTTGGAGAATGAACAACAGGTTACTGAATGATCAATGGGTTATAGAAGACATTAAGGAGGAAATTAAAAAATTCTTAGAGATAAATGAAAACACAGACACAACATATCAGAATCTATGGGACTCAATGAAAGCAGTTCTAAGAGGAAAATTCATTGCATGGAGTTCATTCCTTAAAAAAAGAAAAAACCAACAAATAAATGATCTCATACTTCATCTCAAAATCCTAGAAAAAGAAGAGCAAAATAACAGCAAAAGAAGTAGAAGGCAAGAAATAATTAAAATCAGAGCTGAAATTAATGAAATGGAAACAAAAGAAACAATTGAAAAAAATTGATAAAACTAAAAGTTGGTTCTTTGAAAAAATAAATAAGATCAACAGACTCTTAGCCATGCTAACAAAGAGAAGAAGAGAGAGAACTCAAATTACTAGCATACGGGATGAAAAAGGCAATATCATAACAGACACTTCAGAAATACAGAAGATAATCAGAAATTATTTTGAATCCTTATACTCCAATAAAATAGAAGATAGTGAAGGCATCGATAAATTTCTTAAGTCATATGATCTGCCCAGATTGAGACAGGAGGATATAGACAACCTAAACCGACCAATATCAATTGAGGAAATAGAAGAAACCATCAAAAGATTACCAACGAAGAAAAGCCCAGGACCAGATGGGTATACAGCAGAGTTTTACAAAACCTTTAAAGAGGAACTAATACCAATACATTTGAAGCTATTTCAGGAAATAGAAAAAGAGGGAGAACTTCCAAATTCATTCTACGAGGCCAACATCACACTGATTCCTAAACCAGACAAAGATACTTCAAAGAAAGAAAACTACAGATCTATATCTCTAATGAACCTAGACGCAAAAATCCTCAATAAAATTCTGGCGAATCGGATACAAAATCATATCAAAAAAATTGTACACCATGATCAAGTAGGATTCATCCCTGGGATGCAAGGCTGGTTCAATATACGGAAATCAATAAATGTTATCCACCACATCAATAGACTTAAAAATAAGAACCATATGATCATCTCGATAGATGCAGAAAAAGCATTCAACAAAGTACAGCATCCCTTTTTGTTCAAAACTCTCGAAAAAATAGGGATAACAGGAACATACCTCAACATTGTAAAAGCAATCTACGCTAAGCCCCAGGCTAGCATCATTCTGAATGGAGAAAAATTGAAGGCATTCCCTCTAAAATCTGGAACAACACAGGGATGCCCTCTCTCACCACTTCTGTTCAACATAGTTCTCGAAACACTGGCCAGAGCAATTAGACAGATGAAAGAAATTAAAGGCATAAAAATAGGAAAAGAAGAACTTAAATTATCACTATTTGCAGATGACATGATTCTATACCTAGCAGACCCAAAAGGGTCTACAAAGAAACTATTAGAGCTAATAAATGAATTCAGCAAAGTGGCAGGATATAAAATCAGCACGCATAAATCAAAGGCATTCCTGTATATCAGCGACAAACCCTCTGAAATGGAAATGAGGACAACCACTCCATTCACAATATCCTCAAAAACAATAAAATACTTGGGAATCAACCTAACAAAAGAGGTAAAAGACTTATACAATGAAAACTACAGAACCCTAAAGAGAGAAATTGAAGAAGATCTTAGAAGATGGAAAAATATACCCTGTTCATGGATAGGCAGAACTAACATCATCAAAATGGCGCTATTACCAAAAGTTCTCTATAGGTTTAATGCAATGCCAATCAAAATCCCAATGGCATTTCTTGTAGAAATAGAGAAAGCAATCATGAAATTCATATGGAAAAATAAAAGACCCAGAGTAGCAAAAACAATGCTAAGCAGGAAGTGTGAATCAGGTGGTATAGCGATACCAGACTTCAAACTATACTACAGAGCAATAGTAACAAAAACAGCATGGTATTGGTACCAAAACAGGCGGGTGGACCAATGGTACAGAATAGAGGACACAGAAACCAACCCACAAAACTACAACTTTCTTATATTTGATAAAGGGGCTAAAAGCATGCAATGGAGGAAGGATAGCATCTTCAACAAATGGTGCTGGGAAAACTGGAAATCCATATGCAACAAAATGAAACTGAATCCCTTTCTCTCGCCATGCACAAAAGTTAACTCAAAATGGATCAAGGAGCTTGATATCAAACCAGAGACAAGGCATCTGATAGAAGAAAAAGTTGGCTACAACCTACACACTGTGGGGTTGGGCTCCAAATTCCTCAATAGGACACTCATAGCACAGGAATTAATATCTAGAATCAACAAATGGGACTTGCTCAAACTAAAAAGTTTTTTCTCAGCAAAAGAAACAATAAGAGAGGTAAATAGGGAGCCTACATCATGGGAACAAATCTTTACTCCTCACACTTCAGATAGAGCCCTAATATCCAGAGTATATAAAGAACTCAAAAAATTAGACAATAAGATAACAAATAACCCAATCAACAAATGGGCCAAGGACCTAAACAGACACTTCTCAGAGGAGGACATACAATCAATCAACAAGTACATGAAAAAATGCTCACCATCGCTAGCAGTCAGAGAAATGCAAATCAAAACCACCCTAAGATATCATCTCACTCCAGTAAGATTGGCAGCCATTATGAAGTCAAACAACAAGTGCTGGCGAGGATGTGGGGAAAAAGGGTACACTTGTACATTGCTGATGGGACTGCAAATTGGTGCGGCCAATTTGGAAAGCAGTATGGAGATTTCTTGGAAAGCTGGGAATGGAACCACCATTTGATCCAGCTATTCCCCTTCTGGGTCTATTCCCTAAAGACCTAAAAAGAGCATGCTACAGGGACACTGCTACATCGATGTTCATAGCAGTACAATTCACAATAGCAAGACTGTGGAAGCAACCTAGATGCCCTTCAATAGACGAATGGATAAAAAAAATGTGGCATTTATACACAATGGAGTATTACTCTGCATTAAGAAATGACAAAATTATAGAATTTGGAGGGAAATGGATGGCATTAGAGCAGATTATGCTAAGTGAAGCTAGCCAATCCCTAAAAAACAAATGCCAAATGTCTTCTTTGATATAAGGAGAGTAACTAAGAACAGAGTAGGGAAGAAGAGCCTGAGAAGATGACTAACATTAAACAGGGATGAGAGGTGGGAGGGACAGGGAGAGAGAAGGGAAATTGCTTGGAAATGGAAGGAGACCCTTAGGGTTACACAAAATTACATACAAGAGGAAGTGAGGGGAAAGGGAAAAATAATACAAGGGGGAGAAATGAATTACAGTAGAGGGGGTAGAGAGAGAAGAGGGAGAGGGGAGTGGAGGGGAGGGGGGATAGTAGAGGATAGGAAAGGCAGCTGAATACAACAGACATGAGTATGTCAATATGTAAATCAATGGAAGTGTAACTGATGTGACTCTGCAATCTGTATACGGGGTAAAAATGGGAGTTCATAACCCACTTGAATCAAAGTGTGAAATATGATATATCAAGAACTATGTAATGTTTTGAACAACCAATAAAAAAGATTAAAAATTAAAAAAAACATGTTTTTATCTATCAATTTGTAAAGTCAAATCTAATAAACCAAAATATATATTACCTTTTGGAATTTAAGAACTCAAGGTGTTTGATTCTATATGTATCAGTTAATGATTTAGCACTTTGATTTTGCAACTTAATCAGATGTCTCCTTGAAAAAAACATTAATGAAGATTAATCTCACTTATGTTGAATCTTATTTGTTCATTTTTAATGGTAAAATCCAAGATGTCAGAGTGGCATAGTTGCCACTATTAGCCATCCAATCCCTGCTGAAAAAAATCTTAGAAGATATGGATACTACACTTCCAATATTTTATAGAAATCAATAATCTTTTAATTGCTTGACCACCTAGGAAACCTTGTGTGTAATTTTAAAGACCTAAACAATTTTAAATAAACCCCTTTTCTAGAAGGTTTAAGTCACATGAACTAAAAGGTATTTGTATCCATTCCCTTTTAATGACATTTATCTACATGCCAATTTTGGTACTATGTAAGTGACATTTGGACAAAAACATATATACCCAGACCATACATAACTGTGCATAAATGTCCATAAAATACAAAATAAAACAAGGATTTTTGAGCTTTTTCTTGAATAATTGACCTCTGAGTAAAGATAGCAAGGGGTAAAAACAGTAGAGAAAAAAACTATGGTTCTATAAATAACACTGAAAAAAACCCAAAATATATTAATTTAGGTGTACAGGATTCAAATGTGAATTCATCACAAAAACATGAGCTAAAAAAGCAATTACAAACATTTTGGGGAAAAATTGACATAGCTGTAATTAGTAAAGTTGCATGTGGAACATCTTTATCAGACAAGAGTGCAATTTGGGATTAAAGTAGAGTCAGTCTATATTGAAAGAATGTTGGAACCCTTGAAATCCTCAGGTAAATGTTCTTAAGGTAAAAACACTTAAATACATGAGATCTTTCCAAATTCCCTCCCTATAATGTTTTGGTAGGAACTTGAGAGAGCAAAATCACAGAGTACAAGATACAATAGCCATTTAGGTTACACAGCAGCTTGAATTTAAAAGTGGCACTTCTTTTCCTCTGTACCCAAACCAATTTTGGACAATTGCCCTATGCAGCTTATATTTCAGATAAAAGCCTTGGAGAGACATATATCTGGTAGAAAGTTAAGCAGTAAGGAAAGCTGCCATTTTGAGCCTGAGAGTCAAAGACCATAAAATAAGGAACCCTGACCAAAAGAGATGGATGAAGTTGTCATAGATTTTCCCCCTGAGAACCAGGAGCTTGGCTTCATAATGTTCATCAGGACATATGGATTTGGGGAAGCTGTCATAGGGGCCCCACGTGATATCCTGTCATTGTATAGGAATGGGTTTGTGTGTAGGGCTATAAAAGGTTGGATGTAGAGGACTTCTTACCACTAACTTTGTCTCATAAAATAGAGGCATAGTTGGAGTATGGTGTATAATTTTGGCTTTCATTCAGAGGCTCTTGATTTGTATTCCCTAATGCATTTTGCAGCACACATTAATTTTTAAAAAGGAATTGTTTTTTCAAATTGTTATAGTTGAATCATTTCCAGTGACAGAGGATATGTCCAAGCAGGGATTTCTGTGAAATGGAGGTGGTTTTCCAAATATTGGCTATTCTGGAAGAGAAGAGGGGTTTGTTTTTTGGTTGATTTGTTTTGGGTTGTGCTGGGGATTGAACCTAGGCTTTGTATATGTGAAGCCTGTGATATACCTCAGAGTTAGTCTCCTAGCCCTAGAAAAGTGTTCTTATGTTCTATAATTTAGGCCCTGAATTCCACCCAAAGCATTTTTCTGGGGCATTAGGGAACTCACATTGGTTATTTCCCAGGTGTGCCCATAGAAATACCACACTAACATTACTGGCCAAATAATTCTGGCCCTTATGTTGGGTGTGCAATACTTTTTTTTGAATTCCTATGTCCAGGAGTAAAGTACCCTCTACCAATTTGAGGGGACAAAACATTTCTCTTTGAATATATGCTTTTGATTTAATGTGACCCCTTTCCACAGGCCATGTAACTCTCCTGTGTTTTTCTCTGCTTCTATCACCTTGATAATTTTTCTATCTTTTCCAGTGGTGTTAGTCTTCATACAGATGCCAAAAAAGTAAACTTATTTGTGAGGGGTCACTAAATGGCATTCCAACTGTCCCTATCCTACCTTTTGTAGTTTTATTAAACCCAGGGGAAAAATACTTGATTTTATCTTGGTCTGTTCTTTTTGTCTCATAGTGAAAGAGATGAGTAACACTCACAATTAATATCACTCATCTCCTATAGTAAATTTCTGATAAACATGTAAAGAAAGGCAATAGGTGTTTTGGAGGAGGTGATGCCCACAAGCAAGGAGAAGTGATTGACAGAGAAGGAGCAAAATTCCACAGGAGGCAGGAGAAGTTTGGGAAAGATCCAAATGTTGGGAAGGAGAAGAGGTGGAGACAGTGCCATGTTGAGTTCTGAATCACCTAAATTCCTTTTGAAAATGGCATGAAGTTGGGGTAATTGGATGATTGTACAGTGTTCCTGCCTTGGCGAGCTTTGCCTTGTGTCCAGCACAGATTCAGTCTAATTGCAGCTCACTAATAATTATTTTATCATGGGAACTTCAGGTGACAGGCACTCCACTGGCTTTTACCTTGCCTGACCCATACCCACTGAGAGTGTGGCAAAGAACCAACAGCTCTGACATGACATTATAAGCAAGAAAGTGGTTTAGAATTGGAGGGAGAGCATACAGGCTCACAATGAGATTAAAAACCACAAATGATAAAGCTCCAAATCCCCAAAGGCCAGGTTAAGTACATGTGAGAGACTGAGCAGTACTGTAGAGTTTGGCAAGGTCACAGCATCTCCACACCTCTAGGCTATCGAGTTCCAATGTTCTGAAGGGGGTGATTTCTCATCAAGAGCATCCCTGGGGGTCACCCATTGCTCCTCAGTCTGCTCCTCAGTCAGAAATCCTGATAGAAAAGAGAGGTAGACTTATGTGGCTGCAATGGGGTGTCACCAGAAAGGGGCTTACATCCTGGTCAAAATATTATTGTCAGGGTATCCATGTCAGTCCAGGTCCTTGGTGTCCCAAACAAAGAACTGAGCAAGACATATAAAAGTAATAAAGTACATATTTATTGAAAGTGAAGATGGAAGTAGCTCTCCATTAGGCAGAGTGAAGTGAGCCAAAAAGGGGAGAGGAGCTCCAGGCCCCAATCTCTGGAAATTAGTGTCTTATATACTTAGCTGTCAGGCATTCTCTTCCCTATATAGACCTGATTGGAGACCTCATGCCATTGGCTCCCACTGGTTACTTTATGATACCTAATTAGGATATTGTCAAACATATCCCTCATTGGTTTATTTAGAAAACCTGATTAAAATATGGCCCACTTTAAACTCTTTGGTCATGTTAAAATACTGAACCTGTGATTGATGTTGTTATGGTAATGGGATTTATTGTAAATTGGGAAAAGACTCATCTCCTCCAGTAGTTTCTTTCTAATAACCCATCTCTGCCATCTTGCTCTTCCTGAGCTCCTACCTAACAAAACCACACCTAAGCGAGGAGAAGGAAATAAACAAGACAAAAGCAGAGATAAGTAGAATAGAGCATGAAAAAACTATAGGAAACAAACCTAAGAGTTAGCTTTTTGGAAGATAAACACAATTGAATATCCTTTAGTTCAACTAGGAATAAATATAGAAGACACAAATAAACAAAATAAAAATGAAAGAGGACAGATTACCACTGATACCACAGAAATGCAAAGAGAATATGATGGGTAATTACATGACAACAAAGGGGGTAACCTAGAGGAAGTGCATCAGTTTCTAGGCACATGCAATGTACCAAGACTAACTCACAAAGAAATAGAAACTCTGAACAAACCAATGACAAGTAAGAACCCTTATCAGTAATTAAAGCTTCCCATATAAAAAGCAAGACCCAGATGTCATTACTACTGAATTCTACCAAGCATTTAAAGCCCAACTTATATTGTCTTAAACTCTCTCAGAAATTGAACAGGAGGAAATTCTAACAAAATCATCTTATGAGGCCAGCACTACCTGCTGTGGTTCTGGTCAAGTAGTTGCTCGGCTACCTTGTCGCAGGGGTGGGGTGGGGTGGGGTAGAGAAGTGGAATCAACACACAGACTCTGGGAGCTGGTGAGAGAACTGGCTGGAAACCCACCTCAGGTCATCGTCCAGTAGCTCAGTTTATTTTTGGAATGCATACAATTGTTATAGAGTTCAAGTGGGGCGTGCCCATCAATCATACACAAGCAAGATAGTATCCATAAGCCAATCATCTTATGCCTAATGTAACCACACTATGAGGATGTTCTAAATATTGCTATCATCAGGAAGGGTATTTGTCCCTAGGGGAGGGAGTTTCTATGTTAGAAGTTCCATTCCTGAAGCTCCTGGCTATCAGTTTCCAGCCTGGCAGCTTGGCAAAGCTAACCACAGTGCTAAGGATGTGGTTTCACTGACAGCTCACTAGAGAAGAGCATCCCATCCTGCAGGCCTTCCTATCAGGCCTGAATAAGTGTAGATTCTTCAAGCACTCTGAGCTGCTCATAGCTGCTAGCTGCTAGCTGTAAACTGAAAGTTATCCCAACATTTCCTCCCTTTTTATTAAATTTGTTGTTGAAGGAGAACCATGATGAGAGAAGAAAGGAAGAGGGAAAAGCATAGAAAAAGGGAAAATAACCAAGAAAAAGAAAAGGGGAAAGATTCCGACTAGCCCATTCCTGTAGCTGCAGTTCTTTCCTGCTGCGTTGAGAGCGCAGCCGCTGCTGATTAGGTCTCTGTCTGTCATTTGGGTCCTGATATGAGCTGGACATGGACAGCAAAGCAGCCATGGGGGCAGGAGACCTATTTCAGAAGGGGTAAAGACTTAGGCCTTTGCATAGGTGGGGGGTGGGGTTCTGGGCTTCACCTCTGTTGGCCCCCAAGTTTTCTCCTAATGGCACCTCTGTGGCTATGCCTGTCTTAGGTTGTTCCTCCCTTGAGGAATCTTATCCATCTTTGACTAACTGGTTCCAAACAGGGTGATGTGGAGTGTGCAAGTCATTGCCTCTGAGAGGGTTCTCTGTCTCCTAGGTAGATAATTCCCTCATGGCTTCCATGCCAGCATTTACCTTGGGACTGGGAAATTCAGGTTTCTTCTCCATGGAGGGCCCAGCTCACAGCACTGGGCTGGTGAGGCTGCATTCAGGAAGGAAGGAGAAAGGCCATAGACAGACAAACAGTGATATAGTGACAGAGCTGAGAGAGACAGATGAAAAGGAGAGCAGTACTAAGACTCAGGGCACGATCCCTCAGAGGAAACTGGCCCTTAGTTGGTACTGCTTAGATCCTATCCATAGCCACCATCCGTACAGATGCAGGGGATCATTATTTTCCTTTTGGCTTTCCTTATATGCATGATCTAACATAGCTTGTTTTGTTTCTACTTTGTTGAGCCTTTTTGGGAAACATCTTAAAATAACATATACTAAAACAAGAAAAACTATGCCCAAACCAGTGAGGATCCAATTAATAGGGTCAATTAAAGCTGACAATGTATCCCATAGTCGTTGTAAGATTGAGGGGTTAAGAATTATCTCTGCTCTGGTTTCATTTAAGCTGAGGATCTGAGCATGTAGCATCATAGTGAAATTTCTAAAAGTCATATCCCAAGGTCCCTTAAGTCTATTTGCTAGTTGAAGCCAAGCTTCTGTTACATTTCTTACTGAGACAGGGGTTTGACAAACATACATTTTTTCACTAATTAGGTCAATCTGTTTTTGTAACATTAAGATACCTCCTTGCAAGCGCTCCTGGGTGGTCATGGCTTTAGTGGAGTGCTGCACTACTTGATTAATGGTTGCAGCATTTGCTGTGGACTGGGTCAAAGCTACACCAGCAGTGGTAGCTGCTGTGACACAGAGAGGGAGGCAGCTATAATGGCAGCAGTAATCCCCAAATCTCGCTTACCTCTGGGAAGGGAAATATCTTTTGTAAAGTGAACCTCTTGAATGGAGGAGTCATCCTCCGTTGGAAACCATAACATGGGGGGTGTTCTCATTAGCATTACTGTCTTAACAGAAGAATTCCAACAATTGGTTAACTCACATTGGGAATCATCACAATTAAGACGACCATTTTTGTGATTTTGAGTGGAAGTTACAAAGAAGAAGGTGGCTTAACACATACATATTAGTAGCATGTTTAGCTGAGGGTTTCTCAAAAGAACCGTTAAACCAAATGGCATCCATGGTGACAATAGGACTGATACCTATACATTTGTAAGCACCACATAACAATTGTTTGCCTAATTGAAAAAAGTCTCCCACCTGTATTTCTTTTGTATTTTGAGCATTTGTTATCCAATCTGTATGATATTTAAATATTAATGTATCTGTTTCTAAATATTGAAAATCCCATTCTCTGTCCACCTTTTATATAGGGTCTGGACCAACTAATAAGCTCATCAGAAATGAAATAGGGTCTGGAAAGGGAGAGACAATCTCTCCAAGATATAGCTCTTAGAAATATATCTTCATTGATGTCCTTAAATTTTTTTCCATGGACTTCTCTGCAGAAAGGGTTGGGGCCAATAATGTGAGTCTCTAGCATGAGGGGGCATAGTCATGCCACATGCAGATCACTGACAGAGATTACTTTTGATTCTCCTTCTAAGGAGAGTGGCCAAAAACCTATAATGCCTCCTATTCCTGGCTCCCAAAGAATATCATTGTGAAGGCAAATTGTAGACTGATACAAACTCTGTGCCTTACACACATCCCTTAATATAGTAAAGGCCCATGAATGATCAAGCCAGAGTGACAAATTCCAAGGGTGCCTTGCTATTGGGTCAGATGTAACTGGACATCTCGAGGAAACATTAGTAGCAAACAAGAAAGGCAATATCAGTATCATCCAAACCAACAGGTAAAAGAATCCCGCGAGATGAAGTCCCCAACTACCAGGCATGTACTTGCGGGCTGAATGACAGAATGATGCACAATAGCATACAGGAGGTCCTTCTCTGTGTTGGTGCAAAAGAAGGGGAAAGTCCAATTAAAGTCCCAGCAACAGCATAAATTGTTTCCAATCGATTGAGTGAGATCCTTCTGGTTGAGTGCAGGAGAGCGACTGTTGCATTTGTGGCTGTGAGGACCGAAAGCCTTATGATGATGTTGATCTGGGGGGCTCCTGTTGTCCTCCTGAGTTTTGACCTTGGGATGCATTCTGCAAGATGTGAAAGAGAAGTATGTACAACATCCTGATCACGATTACTTCAGCGTGGATTGCTCTCATGGTTTTTTTTAATTGCAGTGGCATAAGTATTTTACTCACTGAAGGGTTTTTGCCACTGGATGGTGCTAGAGGCTCTCTGCTAGAGAACTGTCCTGAAGACAGCCGTTCATAAGTTATAGCTATCTGCAAAGCAATTTTTCCCTCATGGGACATACTTTGAAGTATGTCCACTTTGCTTGTACAGGCCAGCATAGGGCCTTGAATTATCAGGCAGAGGCCTTTCTTCCTCCATACTTACCTGTTGTGCATTTACCTGTGAGTTGCAGGTTATAACTGCACACATAAGCAAGAAGAGAGTACCAGGGCTCTGGTCTCTGGCCGGTGACATGGTCTGAGCTTGATCTGATAGGGCTTTGATATCACCCCAGGTTATCTTGTGATCCCTCAGGTGGGGAGGTTGTGATGATCTATTCTTCTCCTTTTGGCTCGGTTTCCAAGGCCTGCCTATTGGTGGCTGGTCTGACATTTCTTGCTGGTACCCAAATGGGGTGAGAGGCATCCTCTGGAAAAACATAGGCGAAGCATCTACCCTGGGTAATCAAGGGGTGTGGCCCTTTCCATGCATTAGTGAGTGGATCTTTCCACCATACCAGGGGGACTAGAGTCAGGGAGGGAAAGGAGCCCCAGTTCTTGTATGCAGGGCTTATCCTATTTGAGTCAAAGGTAAGAAAATTGAGGGCAAAGAGAGCATGTGTCAATGCAAGGTGAGGATCTAGACATGTATGAGCATTCTTTTGTTTCTGCAATGTTTCCTTAAGTGTCTGGTTAGTCCTTTCTATTATACCTTGCCCTGGTGGGTTATAAGGAATGCCTGCTGTGTGAGAAATCTTCCAGGACACCAGGAAATTTTGGAACTTTGTGAGGTATAGGCTGGTCCATTGTCTGTTCTTAGAGACCAAGGCACCCCAAGCATTAACATTGCTGCTTTCATTGCCTTTATGGCATTTGAAGCTTTCTCTCCTGACTGTGCCACAGCAGGTGTACATTTGGAGTAAGTGTCCACTATAACATGGACATACTTGAGCTTACCAAAGGAGGGGATGTGAATGACATCCATTTGTCAAAGTTTATTAGGGGAGAGGCCTTAAGGATTTATTCCTTGTGGTTGCAGAGGTCCAAGTGGCACCAGAGGGGCGCAATTCTTGCAAGCCTGGACTAGATGCTTGCGTTGTGTCATTGTAAGGTCAGGACAAGGCCTTCAGATTATTTGCAGACAGATGAAACTTAGTGTGGAGGATATGGGCTTGCTCCAGCAAGTCCAATGACACAGGACAGCAGGAAATAAATGCGTCAGTTTCCTGCAGTACAGCATCATTAGACCCATTGGAGATGAGTTTTTCCACTTGAGAGTTGCCTGTAGCAATGAATCCAGGCAACCCAGTATGGGATCTCACATGTGAGATGAACCATGGATGTTTCCTGTTTTCTGTAAGATCGTTAAGGGTCTGGAAAGCTTGATCAATAGGCTTACCTGTGGGTCTAAAAATTGCACAGAGAATTGCTTTTACCACCTGGACAGAGTACTTATTATCTGAAAAAAATATTGATGGCAGTGTTTGCACTCATGAGTGCCTGTATTATTGCCCTAAGTTCTCCCAGTTGCACTGAGCCTGACTGGTGCTCCACATGGGAGATGTCCTGTTTATTGGGAATTTTCAGGATAACATCAAAGGTGTGTTTGTTTGCACTGTTAAACGCACATGGTGGAAAAGGTATGGGCTGAGATGCAGGGAATGCATGCTTAGGAGTTGTAATCTCCAGCATTTGCAGTGTTTGGAGCATCTTATCAGGAGGGAGGTGAATATCAATTTGTCTAGGGAAGTCAGACAGTAAAGTCTGAAACAGAGTATTATTCTGTAGGAGTGTTGAGACCTCCGTGTGTGTTAGTGGTAACACCAAGGTGTCTGGCTCTGTGTGAAAAATCTTGTTACAATAATATCTTACTTTTAGCCCCACAAGAATTATACTTTCTAGCCTACCTGTGATTTTATGACATTCACTCCAGGCCAGATGCACCCAATATAGAGGTCCCTGGGCTTTCCATATAATGCCAAGCGGTGCTCCAGAAGTCATTAGTATTTTTCCTATCAGGGGTTTTGACTGGTTATATCTATGGGTCTCTAACCTCAAGAGACTGTCACTGATCATTTGAACAGTTGTCTCTCTTGAGGAGTGAGCCTTATCTTGGAGGAAGGATCCTTCCCTTTTTTAAGCAAGTCAAACAGAGGCATTAGTGCATCCAGAGGCAAACAAAGAAAAGGCTTGAGCCAATTGATTTGACCACATAACTGTTGCAACTCATTAAGTGAGTATTGAGGTCTAATAGTCAAATTAGGTCTAAGGGGTTTTATTCTTGCAGCAATTCTGTAGCCCCAAAACTCATATGTGGCAGAATGTTCTACTTTATTAGTGGCTATGTGAAGGCTCAAAGTGTCAAGGTTAGACATCAACTTCTTAAGGCAGACTTGCAATTTATCAGAATCTGAATGAGCAAGTAATATGTCATCCTATAATGTATAACCAGGCAATGCTGTGTAAGAGGTCTGGTTGCATGAGAAACAAAGAGCTGACATATTGGAGGGCTATATTTCATCCCTTGTAGGAGGACTGTCCAGTGATATCTCCGGGCAGGAATCATGGTGTTAGGTTCCCACACTGTAAATGCAAAAAAGGATCTGTCCTGATGTGCTATAGGTATGGAAAGGAAGCAATCCTTGAGGTCTATGGCAACAATAAAATAGTTGCTTGGGATGCTGGCTGGATGAGGAATACCTGATTGAAATGAACCTATCTTTTTCATATGTTTATTTATTGGCCTTAAATCTTGAAGTAACCTATGTTTCCCATTTTTCTTGGGGATTACAAAGATAGGTGTGTTGTCAGGGCTGGTGGAGGGTTCAATATGCCCAAGATCTAATTGCTCCTGAACTAGTTGCCTAAGAATTGTTAATTTGGGTTCTAGGATAGGACACTGTTCCACCCAGATGTGATCTGTGGTGTCCCATTCCAGGGGGATGGGATATGGCTTAGTGGTCAGTGGAACAGTGGCCCCTAAAATTGGGGGGGGGCACTGGTCTCCCCGACAGTCCTATTTTGTCATGTATCATAATTTCTTCATAAAGGGCTTTATCATCAGTAGTTATGACAGCATCCATTTCCTCCAATATGGACAGCATCCTTTCCCATTAGGTGTTAGGGACTTCTGCAGTTAAAGGATAAAAGGCACCTTTCTCTCCATCAGTGTCCTGTCAGATAACAGGGGAGACGACCCTCCTGGCAGTGTGTAACCCACCAACACCCTGAATTTGGGGACCCAGTACTGTCCTTCACTTCATAATCTTGGATGCTGAGTTAGAATCTATTATAGAAACATCAGCCCCTGTGTCCACTATGCCTTTAACAGGGACATCATCAAGCATAAGAGTCATTCTGGGCTTGGTGTCCAAAATGGGTAGCATCCAATGGATTTGAGGATGTTTCTTCCCTCTTACTGGTGGGGCTAAGTGTTGCCCCGATGGGAGTTTAAAGGCCTGACTCTGCAATCTCTTGCCCAGTGATAACCCTTTTTACATCTAAGACAAAGAGTCTTGGGATGCGGGGGGTCTGGGGGACTATTATTCCTGGGGCAGAATCTTCTGATGTGATCTGGTTGATTGCAGCCAAAGCAAATGAGATCAGACCTTTGCCATGAAGGCCCATTATTTTTGTTAGCTCTAATGTGTGAATGGCAGCTGTCAATGCCTGGATGGGTCCTGTAGAGGGAGCTAGCTCCTTTGTAGCAATGATCCATTTAGAGAGGGATTCACTGTGTATTGGGGCAATTGCAGCCCTAGTTTCAGCATTGGCTCCCTCCCATGCCAATTGCTTCACCATTGAATCTTGGATGGGGCCAGGCTGGATACACTTCCCAACTGCCTCAGTAACTTGGGACAAAAAGTCTGGGAACCATTCCTGGGGACTTTGGATCAGGTTTCTGGAGAGTTCTTCATATTTTGGAGATGTAATATTTTTTAAGACTTTTCATGGCAATATCTCTAACTTGGTCAAAGTAAATGAGATTGCCAATCTTTGATTGTTCTTGCAGGCTCACATAGGCACCATGACCCAGCAATATATCTAAAATGATGGCAATTCCATAGGAGAGATTATTCCTCGCCATTTGCTCTGCTTCCTCCTTGAAGGATGCTTTCCATTGGAAAAATTGTGGGTGAGTTAAGCATGCCTTGAGAAGGTTCATCCAATCATAGGAGGTTTGTAACTGACCTGACCATTGTCTTAATTTCTCTTCAAAGTAAGGAGAGTCAGGCCCAGACTCCTGAGAAGCCTTCCTCATTAATGCCAGATCTGGTAAGGGAGTAGGCACCCAGGACCTACTTTCTGCATCAGAAGCTTTACTCACTGGAAAGGTGAGTAAAGGGTTATGAGGATAACATGGGGGTTGACAAGGAGCAGAGGACCTTAAAGGTGTGCCTCCTAGGCAGAGGGGTGGTAAGAAACTGAGGGTCTTATAGGGTGTGCCTCCCAATGTAAAGCATCAGGCTCATCCTCATTCAAATTATTGTCCTCATCTGAATCAATGACACTTGAAGCAGAGGCCTGAAGAGTCATTTCTTTGTCCTCTAAAGACTCATTATGTTTTTTGATGACTTCTTCTGCAGAGTAGCCTTGAAGGCTGGCAATGCTGGCAAGAAGGATCTGGATGAAGGAGGCAGGGGTAATGTGTCCCTCATGCACCTCCTTTTTTCTTGCAGAGTATAAGACTCTTATCCAAATTTGTGGATCCCATATGTTTTTAGGGCCAATCCAGGGTACTAAAAGGACAGCTTCCTGCCAGAATTAATCAAAGTCTTTAGGTTTCACTTTGAAACCTAAAGCTGAGAAAGCAGTGCTTTCAGTGCAGATAATTGAGGGTCTCATTGAATGGGAGGAAGGTTGCCCATGACTGATTGGTGGACCTATCAGAGGCCTCCTGAAGTCTCTCAAGGATAAACAAAATCACACTAAGCCAAGCACTAATAAGGAGGAAGATGCCCAAAGTAGGGGCCCAGCACACATGCAGGGGCAACGGATCAGACATGGAAGTCCCTAAGTAGGACAGATAAGAGTGTGTTTAGGGTCCAATGTGTTGTGCTTAGTGGGGGACTTCCTTGACTTGTTAGATCAAGGCCGTATGCCTACAGGGTGTCTCCAGAGCGGTGTTCCCTTTAATAGAGAAAACTGTCCTTCACATAAGGACCAGTCCCCTATGTGAATTTGCCGGGTGAACCAGGGGGAAAGAGGGGTCATAAGATGATGCCAAACCTTATGACAGTGTGTGCCTCAACTCGGGGTACCCATAGTATGACAAGGACAAGGAAAGGGGGTAGAGGGGGGTTCCTTGCTCACCTTCAAGGAATCAACAGCACACAGTATACAAGTGGGGTATACTACCCAAAATCCTACCTGAAACCTTACCTGAAATCAATGGAATGGCCAGTCCTGAGGTGTGAGGGTGTGAGCAGGCACGTTGAGGCGCCAAATTGCTGTGGTTCTGGTCAACTAGTTGCTCAGCTACCTTATCACAGGGTGTGTGTTGGGAGGTGGGATAGAGACACGGAATCAACACACAGACTCCAGGAGCTGGTGAGAGAACTGGCTGGAGACCCACCTCAGGTTGTCGTCCAGTAGCTCAGTAGTTTATTTTTGGAATGCATACAATTGTTATAAGGTTCCAGTGGGGCATGCCCATCAATCATACACAAGCAAGATAGTATCCATAAGCCAATCATCTTATGCCTAATGTAACCACACTATGAGGATGTTCTAAATATTGCTATCATCAGGGAGGGTATTTGTCCCTAGGGGAGGGGGTTTCTATGTTAGAAGTTCCATTCCTGAAGCTCCTGGCTATCAGTTTCCACCCTGGCAGCTTGGCAAAGCTAACCACAGTGCTAAGGATGTGGTTTCACTGACAGCTCACTAGAGAAGAGCATCCCATCCTGCAGGCCTTCCTATAAGGCCTGAACAAGTGTAGATTCTTCAAGCACTCTGAGCTGCTCACAGCTGCTAGCTGCTAGCTGCTAGCTATAAACTGAAAGTTATTCCAACAACTACCCTAATACCAATTTCAGGAAAGAACACAACAAGAAAAGAAAAGTACAGGTCAATTCCTCTGGCAAACATAGATTCAAAAATCCTCAACAAAATACTAGCAAACCACATTCAACGGCACATTAAAATTACCATTCACTCTAGTCATGTGGGATATATCCCTGGAATTCAAGAATAGTGAATATTCACAAATTAATCAATGTGACATATCATGTTAATGAAGGAAGAACAAAAGCCATTTCATCATCTCTACAGGTGCAAAATCAACATCCTACAAAAATGAACATCTTTTTAAAATCACTGATTACTGTCAACAATTTAGGTGTGGATGAAATGAAACTCAATGCAATAAAGGTCCTTTATGAGAAGTCCATAGCTAACAACATTTTCAATAGCAGAATATTGAAATTTGATTTGTAAGCACAAGAGAAGACAAAGACATCTACTCTTGCTTTACCAAAAGCTTCATCCTTGTTCCCAATGCCAATCCAATAATGAGGACATGGTACTGAGAAAAAGGAAAAAGTTTTATTGCTTTGCTACCAAAGGAGAACCATAGTGGACTCCTGTCCCAGACGCTGTGATGCTGCACATCAGTAGAAAAAGGGGGCTTTTAAAGAGGTGATTCAAAGACTACATTTCAAATGTTCTCTGTTGCACTTGTAATTCACTTGCTAATTTGGGAGATAGTAATTTCGGAGATTTTCTGGTGCCATTCTCAAAGTGTGGATTACTTTGTTCCTATGGTGGCTATGTACTCAAGGACAGATAAATCTGCCTAAAATGGGGAAGATAAGTAATCTCATTTACCCCCAAATTGGCATGGGGTAGAGATTAAGGAGGAGTAGGGAGAGAGCAAGAGAAAGAATCATGTCCATTTAAATAATAAGTTGCAGTAGCAGAGCAGCAAGGGCTGTATTCAAAGCATAAAGTGGACCACAGTTATAGCTCCCCACTGTCAATTCCTACATTCCATTTCTATGGATAAATGAGTGAAGACATCTCCAAGATGCTTCTTACTGAAAGAGTTGGAAGATAGGTGAAGAAACTGAAAGTCCTTATTCTCTATCAGGTGGGGTGTGGACAGTTTTGTGTATTCAGTATCAGAGTAGTCCAAGACTTGCACCATGCTGGATAGTAAGTGACTAGACAAGGCATATAAAGGGCAGGTATCATGCTAGACAATAATGCATGAGACAGAAAAACATTACTTTTTTTGTCAACAATTAGTACAAAAGCAATTAGAATTTCAGCAAGTATCTGAAAATCACAAAGACCTAAGTCATAACTGTGTCAGTGAAAAACAGATCAAATTTATCAATATAGGAGTTAGGGAGATTTGTAGGTCTATGGGATCAAGCTCAAATGATCTCAGGACAAACTTGTGATTCTAGTGACCTTCGTAATTATTATTAGGAACTTTTACACAAGAATATTTCCTTTATAGCTTAACTTAAATTTGGTATGGATAACACAAGTGTACATCTTATGTTACACTTTATAAAACCATCATTTTTTCTTTTAAATATTAATGTAGGACTGTGCTTAGGCTATACTCTCCTGCCATGTGTTTAAGACCAAGTTGGTCAAAACCAACCATGTTCCTATTTACTGTTTAGTAAGTGTCAGCTGAGATTCCTCACAGATCCCTCTTTGGGATGGTGTAAAGCCTCTTAGCTCCTTTAGATTTTTCCTGTACCATGGTGCCATCTGCCAGGATGGGTCAGGGTTTTGCTGACCATATTTGGCTTCTCTTGGAAGCATCAGGGACATTTCCCTCTCCTGTGTTCATTCTCTTTGCATAATGTTCACTTATCTTCCTGTTCTCTAGGGTCTTCTTGATTTCCCAGATAAGCAGATTGAGTGACTCACAAGAGTAGCAGGGCCCAGAGAGGGTCCTGTTGTTCTTTGGGTAGCTGATCTTAGAAGCAAGGGTCAAAACGTTGGCTGCTTTTTTCCTTGGACCTTTTACTTCCTTGACTTTGGGCTCTAAGTTTTTTGTTTCAAACATCTGGCAGCCCAGTATCACCAGTTTTAAAGTGGGAGTACAGGTTATAACTTCAATATCTATAAGTTTACAGTTGATCCTTTTATTTCATTGGGGTTAATGGTAGTACTGAAAGTCAGCATTTCATACTATCTGTCCTTTAGGTGATGAATTACTATCTTAAATTAACTTAAGTTGTTTTATTAGAAACATTATAAACAACACTGCAAAACACTAACAAGCAACAGTCATAAAATTTACAAGGGAAATACAAGTAAAATTAAAAGAGAAAAATTCAAGTTGTGTAATATCTATGAATGAAAAAAAAAGATTTCTATAATCCTGAACTTTACTTAGTTCTATATTATATCCCCTGTAATTTGGAGATCACAGTAATTTTTATAACAAAAATTGATCTTTTGAACACAACATTAGATGAGCTGAAATCTAGCCTATTTTGGAGCCATTTAAACATGGAGTAAGGTGAGAGGCAGAGTCTTATTTCAGATAAGGTGGGGCTCTTGACAAATAACACAATACAACATTAAGTTTGAAAGATGAATCAAACAAAGGCTAAGATACCTTCTAACTTTCTGTTTGTGGATGAAATGGCAAAATGTTTCCATGTTTTACAATATCACCTTTAAACAGATCAGCTCTCTCATTAAAGGGAAAGTGAGAAATGAAAGATGGAGGCCAGGCAGAGATACATATGAGAATTTATTTGTTATAGCTGACAAATAAAGGCCATCTCTATATAGGAGAGAAAGGTAAAACAGGCTTCAGTTTTTGGACTTTTATGGGGGAGGCTCAGGAAACAGAGCCGGGTGGGTCCTAATGTGGGTGATTAAGGATTGGGTTGTTATGAGGGAGTGAAGCCTTTCTCAGAAATGCCCTTGGGTGGGAAAGCAAGAATTTTTCCTTAAAATGGCAGGTGTCACTTAATATGGTCATCCAGATGCTAAGCAAGGACTTTATACCTATTACTTTTCAAAGATACATTTAGATTTCTATTTCAGTTTAAAGAGCAACACAAAATTATATATGTGTGTGTGTTTGTGTGTGTGTGTGTGTGTGTGTGTGTGTGTGTGTGTATAACATATATAATTTGGCCACCACTGGCCAAATGGGGTGTCCTGTTGGATCTTAAAAGAGAGCCTATTCCTGTCCCCAGGTCCCCAACATTGATGGGGACCCACTGCTACCTCCTTTGTTGCCAGCATCCTCCATCCCCCACATGCAAAAGGGGCTGGAAGGTAGGGCAGAGGCCAGTTCTCTTTGGCCATTTTTCTACAGTCCAGGCAGGTTTTCTGGGATTTTTTCCCCCATCATAGGGCTAATGTCCTTGACTCACAATGAGATGATCTAAAGCTGCCTTGGGCCAGTCTGAGAAACAGTGCTGGTTTGTCAGTGCTAGGTTTTAAAGATTTAAATCATTTTACACCCTTTCTTCTGGTGTCTGCTATCCTTGAACACCAGAGGCATTACCTTTTGGCACTCTCAACTTAGTTCCTGACTTTTACAAATCTTTATCATGCAACTCCATAAATGCTTGGACCTACAGGATCTCTTTCTATATATTACCCCTGTGTCCCCATGACAAGTATGGCTACTGAACAGTGTTACAATGCAGGTATTGGGTCTGATAAGGAAAATTAGAAATTATAAGACTTACTCAGAAATAAACACAAAGACTCAAATGTAAACAAAAAAGTGGGTCCTGTTGGAGAATCAGACTTGGTATTGGTCTGATTTGGAACCCATAATTTCTGTGCCAGGCAAGGAATCTGCCCCATTAACAGTGGTCACCTGCAAATCTTTCAGCACACAGATATTAAAAGATTCTCAGAAGTGGCATCTTGCTGTGTATGGCTATGGAGTTCAAAGCAATGATTTATTTTCCACTCTTAACATCTCTGACCTCTTTTTATTTTTTAAGTGCAAGTGATGTATTGATACTTGGAATTCCTGAATTTCTTCTCAGAATGTACTGCAACCTATTCTTATAACCCAAAATAGAATTAGTAGCACAGCTATTATTCCAAAAATATACCATATGGAATGATTCAACATATTTCCAGTATTAAAGCATTTAAATCATAAAGTATCTATTCAGCAAGTGATGCAGGATGTATGAGATTGATCCTGCTTTCCTGAATGTCCTGGAGGTGATGATGTGACTCCATAAGTTCCAGACTATTATTATTACTGTACCAAATGCCCATTAAGTGATTTTTGACTTTTTCCAAATCCCACTGGGAAGCATTATATTTGGCCACAATAATACAGACATATTTATAGCTAGCATGGCACCTAAGCCTTTGCTTAAATTTGAGAGCAGCAGGTTCATTTCCAATATTTATGACATTAGCTTTCAAAACATTTAATTTAGTTTCAATCTTTTTATCAATATTTACCTGATGGTGTAGGGCTTTGGAAGTATTTTGAGCCAAATTATTAAGAAAATGAGCACTTTGAATATTTTTAGATAATACCACAGAAGCTGTCATTGTAGAAGCCAAAAAAGATATTAAAGCAACTACTCTAAGTACAATAAATCCAACAGTGCTCCAGGGTCTGCTTAACTGGGCATGCATCTCTTGTAATACTTGAACTCCATTATCAGCATACCATGTCCCTGAAATGTTAGCTGGGAGTAAAACAAAGGAGGATTGATAAAGAATGCGTACCCATTCTCTTTATTATATCTGGTGATACAATTGGTCAGATTACATCTTGTGCAAGTTACATGATATTTTTTCTCTGATTTCTTTTACTCTTAAATTTCTGGAAATTAAAACACAAGGAGATAGAACAGAGACCCACAGGCCATAGCAGTAACCCTCTTTGCAGTTCCTGTCTCTAATGTCAGGTACAGGACCATATGTACAATGGCTAAAATCCAAGGCAGCTATTCAATGCCACAGATCTTTCTACATGCCACCATGACTGAAAGTCAGGACATTACAAAAAAATTCCTCCATTAGTCATGGAATTCTGATGTAGCTGTCTCTTATGAATTCTTGGAGACCAATCCCAAATATATGCACCACCACTTCTAGAGACTTTATGCTGCACTGACAAGACATTTTCACATTCCATCTATTTAGGAAATATATAAATTCTATTGCAGAATGATTAGGACAATATACATTTGTAGATGGGCTTGGGAATGACTGGCTTGTTATAGGAAAGCCCCATTTTCATAACCCAGACATATGATTTTAAGTCCCAGGGGCCAGTATGATTAGCTGTTCTGGATCATCCATTCTCTAAGGTTATTTTAAAATAGCCAGCATGTTTATCATGGGATCAACATATAGGTAGATTCCCACTATTACTGGTATAATTAAATCCAGTTACATGAATAGGTGTAAAGTGATTGTAAAACCTCCCATTATATTAGTATCACTAGTAAATAATGGATGGATTCCCACTATTTATATGCACTGCCACTATAAATATTAACTGGTCCATTAGCAAAATGAAGTAAGGCACAAATGAGATCTTGATGCTCTGCTCACTGGGCAGGAGTATAGGAAGTTTGTACCACGCCAGTGTGAGCACGCCTATAAAAACCTGCTTTTTATGAACTGGAGCTACCTGTGAATACTGTCACTGCCCCAGCCTTTGGCTGAGTATGAATAATGTTTGGAAAAAATAAATGAGGTTTGTAGGGGATGAAAATCAAGTCAAGATGGTGCCTGGCATTTTGCCAGGAGGAGTGGTTTGTGAAGTAAAGCCAGCGAGCCATTAAGATGATGAGGATTCCTTAATGACTGACTGCTGTATCTAGATGACGTTAATTAAGTTAAGCTGTGTGTAATTAGTTGGGTATATGTACCTCTGCTGTCCCGCAGATAAGCGGCTCCTGCTACCTTGGGTGCCCGCTACTTTGAGTTCTCACTCAGTTCCTGCTGAGTTCACTCACAATAAAGTAGTTCCTGCTTCAACCTTCAAGTTGCTTGTCACCTCTCAGTTATTTTGCCCAGCCGGACTAAGGCAGCCCAGCCAGACTACGGCATATGGTGGCCCGTATTGGGAACGCCTGAGGGTAAGTGATAAGGTAAACTGCTCGCCATTCGAAAAACAGTGTAATCTTCTTTCATTTTGTTTCCTTTTTGTTTTAAGCTGCCTGTCCCTAGAAATAAATAGGATGGGAGAAAAGTTGTTCATCCCTGAGGAAGAGATAGAGATAGACCTCAGATGTACCTGTCAAGATAGAAAAATCAAAACAATGAATTTTTGTTCCATTTTTGTCTTGTTTTGTTTCGGTTTTGTTTTATGCTATCTTGTTGGGTTGTGTTATCTTTGTAGCAGAAATATAGGATTATAAATTACTAAAAAACAAACCCAAAGAGTATTAAGTAAATTGCTAGAGGAAGGAGGCACCCCAGTAAAACCAAGAACAGTTAGGGCATACATTGATACAATACAAAAATGTAGCCCATGTCTTCTTAAGGAGGAGTTATTAAACATATCACAATGGAACCATCATGGTGAAGATTTAAAAGAGATAAAAAAGAAAAGCACAGGAACTTTGCCAGTTGGCACATTACCATTATGGATGTTGATACAATCTTGTTTGCTTAGTCAGGGAGAGGACATATTAAATCAAGTAAAAGAAGAAGTCTCTCAAGTTAGTCAGACAGAAGAAGAAAGTTTAGAAAAGGAAGGGCTATCAGGGGAAAAATTACAATGGGAGGTTGCTACTAACCCCTTTCTATCACCAGAGGGTATTCAACCAACAGCTTCACTATGGAGACAACATATGCTGGGTGTCCCTCAACCCCCATATTTGATAGATGGGATCCTGAGACAGGACCTCAAAGATTGGCATGTCCTGTATTTGAGGAGGCAGGAGGGCAGCAAATTTACCATGCTTTAGATTTCAAAACTGTGAAGCAGCTGAAAGAGGCTGTAACAACTTATGGTCCTCAAGTGCCTTTCACTGTAAGTATGGTCGAATCCATTACAACTTGAACATGATGCCAGCAGATTGGGCTAGTATGTGCAGAGCTGCACTAAATGGAGGACAATTTTTACTGTGGAAGGTTGTCAATCAAGAATTTTGTATGGAGACAGCTAGGTGAAATGCAGCAGCCAGTTATCCTCAGAGAAATCTAGAGATGTTGCTAGGAGAGGGACCTTATGAGGGTAAGCAACAACAAATTTAATATGATCCTGCCATATATTCACAAATTGCTTCAGCTGTGGTTAAGGCATGGAAAACTTTACAAGGGCATGGATATTTGCAAGGTCAATTATCTAAGGTAATACAAGGAACTAATGAACCTTACGCTGAATTTGTAGATAGGCGTGTATACAAACAGTTACCAGAGTCTTTGGGGATGCAGAACAAGCTATGCCATTAGTGAAACAGCTGGCCTGTGAACAAGCCAATAAATGGTGTAGGGAGGCCATTAGACCATGGAAACATAGAGATCTAAATACATATATTAAACTATGTAGAGACATTAATGAACAGGGGCAAGTCTTGGCAGCTGCAGTACAACAGGCATTAGGTGCCAGGACAAAAACATGCTACAATTGTGGACAAACAGGACATTTTAGAAGGAGTTGCCCCATAGGAGGAGGGTTTAACAAAACTGGGTATCAAAGGGTCAGGATACCAGGTGTTTGCCCACGATGTCATAGAGGGAGACATTGGGCTTATGAATGCCATTCTCAAACTACTGTAGAGGATACTCTGTTATCAAGAAACGGACAAGGATCAGGTGTTTACCCACAATATCATGGAGAAAAACATTGGACTTCATTGCCAAAAAACGGACGGGGGGCCCAATGCTCCGGGGCCCACGACCACAAATATACAGGGCACTGGAGGAACCCAGCAACACCATCAGGGTAGTGCCCAGGACACATTATCCATTAGATCCCTCATTAGACCAACCAGAGGGAGCACAGGGTTGGACATCTGTGCCTCTGCCAGAGCAGTACTAACTCCAGAGATGGGAGTTCAAATCATTCCCACAGGGGTAAAAGGACCTCTTCCCCAAGGAACAGTAGGCTTATTGTTGGGACAAAGTTCTTCTACTCTAAAGGGACTTATGATAAGTCCTGGGGCAATTGATCCCAATTATGAAGGTGAAATAAAAATTATAGCCAGTTCTCCAAGAGGTATATCAGTAATTTCACCAGGAGACAGAATCGCACAGTTATTAATAATACCCAGCCTACATGATAAATTTTCCAGTCATACTGTAGAAAGAGGTTCCAGGGTATTAGGCTCCACAGGTATAGATTGGGCTATGCTTTCTTTAAATTTAGATTCTTGGCCCATGCTAAAATTAAATATACAAGGACATGAATTTAATGGGCTACTGGATACAGGTGCAGACCTTAATATTATCTCTCACCAAGAATGGCCAAAACATTGGCCATTAGAACAAGCCACTCAAACGCGTTGAGGCCTAGGAATGGCAACTAATCCCCATAGAAGTGCAATGGTATTAGATTGGAAGGATCCTGAAGGATGTGAAGGAACTATATAGCCATATGTATTGTATCATCTTCCTATAAATTTATGGGGACGAGATGTCCTAGATCAACTAGGATTAATATTAACAAATAACAACAATTCAATTGTGCCCACTATTATGGCTAGACAAGGTTTTAAGAAAGGAAAAGGATTAGGAGAACAAGGACAAGGTATAGTGGCACCAATACAAATAGATCAAAAACCATATAGACATGGATTGGGTTTTCAGGAGGGGTCACTGAGACAATAAAAATTACTTGGAAATCAGAAAGGCCAGTATGGGTTCCTTAGTGGCCCCTGACTAAAGAAAAGATACAAGCAGCCCATGACCTGGTCAAACAACAATTAGCAGAGAGACATATACAACCCTCTGTATCTCCCCATAATACTCCCATTTTTGTCATCAAAAAGAAATCTGGTAAATGGAGATTATTGCAAGATTTAAGAGCTATTAATAATGAGATGGTTATCATGGGACCTGCTCAATTGGGGATTCCTCAATTGTCAGCTTTTCCAAAAACCTGGTATGTTTTAGTTATAGATATTAAAGGTTGTTTTTTTCCATTCCAATTCATTCTGAGGATAGTCCACGTTTTGCATTTACTGTCCCTGTGCTGAATCATGAAGGTCCTGATCAGAGATATGAATGGAAAGTACTCCCTCAAGGGATGGCTAACAGCCCAACTATGTGTCAAATTTATGTTAACAAAGCAATCCAGCCACTTAGAAATCAAAATCCTGAACTACAAATATTTCACTATATGGACGATGTATTATTAGCACACAAAGATAAAAACACATTGTTACAATGTTATGCCACACTTACAAACTTATTAAAAATTATAATCTAGAGATAGCAATAAAGTACAATTAGGACTTCTATTATCCTTGACCATGGTCCATCCACCAAAAATTCAAATATGAGTAGATCAACTTAAAACACTTAACAACTTTCAAAAGTTGTTAGGAGACATAAATTGAATAAGGCCTTATCTAGGCATACCAACAGGAGAGTTGGGACCTTTATTTGATATCCTAAAAAGTCCATCAGATCCAAATTCACCCCGCATGTTAATGCCTGAAGCAAGAAAGACATTAAAAATCATTGAAACATATATGGAAAATATGCATTTGGATAGAATTGATATAAGTTTGCCTTTATTATTTATTGTACTACCAACAAAAAATATTCCTACAGGAGTATTTTGGCAAGAAGTTCCACTATTATGGATACATTTATCTTATTCTCCTAACACTATTCTTACTAGGTATCCTGAGGCTGTAGGACAATTAATACTCAAAGGAATAAAAGCAGCAAAGGGAGTGTTTGGAATTTCTCCTAACAAAATTATCACTCCATATACTATGGATCAAATTAACGAGTTAGCTAATGAGTTAAATACTTGGGCAATAATCATGTGCAAATCTACTTGTTCATTTGATAATCACCTACCATCCAATCCTTTGTAGTCTTTTTGGTCCTTGCATCCTGTAGTTTTTCCAAAAATGTCAAGAAAAGAACCTATCATGAATGCTCCAAATATATTCACGGATGGGTCAAATAATGGTACAGCAGCAGTAATTTTCCCTGATCAAGCTTTTACATTTTTAGTACCCAAACAATCAGCTCAAAAGGTAGAGCTTAATGCAGTATCACAAGTTTTTTTGATGTTTAAAGATTCCATATTTAATTTATTTTCTGACAGTTTGTATATAGTTAATGCTATAGTATCCCTTGAAGATGCTGGTAGGATTTCCCCTTCCTCTACTGTTATCTCTTTGTTTTCTGCTATACAAAGTTTAATCTGGGACAGAAAAGACCCATTCTTTATAGGACATATCAGGGCACATACAGGATTGCCCGAAGCCCTTAGTTTGGGCACTAATTTAGCAGATAAAACCACACATGATATACATATTTTTTCTATACTAGAAGAAGCTACAAATTTTCACAAATCCTTCCATTCAATGCTAATACCTTGCAAAAGCATTTCAGAATAACTAAAGAACAGGTTAGACATATAATAAAATAATGTCAAAATTGTGTGACCTTTTTACCACAAGTTAATCTTGGAATTAATCCTAGAGGATTAAATCTAATCATATTTGGCAGATGGACGTCACACATTTGCCAGAATTTGGAAAATTAAAATATTTGCATGTTACAGTTGATACTTCTTCTGGATATTTAATGGGCTCCCTTCATACTGGAGAAACAACTAAAGATATTATATCTCATTGTTTACAAAATTTTGCCACTGTGAGCATTCCAAAGCAGTTAAAAACAGATAATGGCCCTGGCTATACTTCTATTTCTTTCAAGCAATTTTGCTCATCATTTGGCATTACTCACATAACAGGAATCCCATACAATCCATAGGGACAAGGCATAGTTGAAAGAGCTCATCAAACTATTAAAATGTACTTACTAAAACAAAAAGAAGGAATTGGGAAGGGATATAAATCCACCAAAGATAAACTTAACATAACCCTTTTTATGTTAAACTTTTTAAATTTGGATTCATCAGAACTTAGTGCTGTGGAAAGGTGCATGTGTCCAAAAAATGTACATAAGCCAACGGTACTTTGGAAGGATATTCTAACCTGACAATGGAAAGGTCCTGACCCAGTGTTTGTCTGGAGTCGGGGGTCTGTTTGTGTGTTTCCACAGGGAGAACAGCAGCCAATTTTGATTCCAGAGAGACTAACTAAAGCGATTTCTACAGACCAAAAAGATGATTTTGCTCAAATCCATAACAGCTGATGTCCAGAACCCCAGTTTAGCTATTCTTACATCTGCGATAATAGTTTTTTTACACCTGGAGGCTAATGAGCACTATTAAGGCCTATTTCAAATATAAAAAACCTTGAGGCTTACTTGTGGGAATACCTTCAAACCCATATGCAAGTTACAAGAAGAATTTTTCTATTTTATTTTTTGAGCTCATATAGACCTACGTTAATGTTTTTCTGATCAGTTTTATTTTTTTAATCAACTGGGGAGTTTTTAAATATTGCAATGGAGGGCTGGGGATGTGGCTCAAGCAGTAGTGCGCTCGCCTGGCATGCGTGCGGCCCAGGTTTGATCCTCAGCACCACATACAAACAAAGATGTTGTATCCGCTGAGAACTGAAATATAAATATTAAAATTCTCTCTCTCTCTCTTTAAAAAAATTAAAAAAAATATTGCAATGGATATTTCACCTGTGAAAAGCTACAAGGCCTTTACTATTGTGTTATGTGTGCACACTTGTGTTATGTGTTGTATGTCTGTATGTGCATATGTCTATTTATCAGGAGTGCTCATGAAAAAATGGATCCAAATATCTTTTATTCATGTGATTTAAACAGTTTAATTTAAATTGGGTATTGTTTTAAAAAGTGAACAAAAAAGAAGGTTAACAGATCTGTTTATTTACTTTCACCTTTTCATTATATTTAATAATTCTGTTCAGGATAATGTAAATTGTTCAGAAAATTATTTTCTTAGTGCCTGCTGGAATGGTACATAATTTTCTTTAGCCATCATTGCCAGAATTCCTACCTTAAGACAAAAATAGAAAAATTTCAAGTATTACTGAAAAACTAAAAGAGACTTCAGAATTACAGCTACCATCATCACAGCTGTTGCTGTTTCTGCTGATGCTACTATAGCTTCTGTGATAGCTATCACACAAACTGTACAAACTGTTGCATTAATATTTACTTCAGGAAGAAATAGACATATTGATGGATTCCTCTGCTTTAATCTGCTTCGGAACTTACCTGGACTGTGTATCACTTATATGCATTATGAACTGATACAACAAATTGTAATTAATACCAGGGTATCTTTGCTGACAGTGTCATCTGTGGTACAGTTTTTCCAGGGGTCTCTCACTTGGAGCAGTCAATGGCTTGATATCATGGCATTTTGTATCCTCTTCCTTTCTGCTTGTAGCAGGTTGTTTATGGTGTTTGTGTAAAAACCACTATGGTCGTTCTCCACAAGTATGGCTAAGTGTGTTGGGCCAGTAGTCAAAGATGGGTAAGATCCAATTACTATGGTACCAACCTAAGACAGGAGGCTGACGATTTGAGGTCAGACCATCCAATGACGGGTAAGGATCATATGTAGTATTGGACAACCTAAAACAGGCATGGTCCCTAAGCCACATACTTGTTGTTTAATAAAACAAAAGGGAGGAGATGTAGGGGATGCAAATCAAGTCAAGATGGCGCCTGGCACTTTGCCAGGATGAGTGGTTTGTGAAGTAATGCCAGCGAGCCATTAAGATGATGAGGATTCCTTAATGACTGACTGCTGTATCTAGATGATGTTAATTAAGTTAAGCTGTGTGTAATTAGTTGGGTATCTGTACCTCTGCTATCCTGCAGAGAAGCAGCTCCTGCTACCTTGGGTGCCCACTATTTGAGTTCTCACTCAGTTCCTGCTGAGTTCACTCGCAATAAAGTAGTTCCTGCTTCAACCTTCAAGTTGCTTGTCACTTCTCGGTTATTTTGCCCAGCTGGACTTAGACAGCCCAGCTGGACTATGGCAGAGGTTATAGTAGAAAATTGAATAAATTTATCATGAGGATAATGATTTTCTACCTGACCAGGAAAATTAGCAAAACTATTTGCCATATAATTGAAGATTGCCAAAGCCAACTTTGCTGTTGAATGAAAAAAGGAATTACAATAAAAGAAGGTTCAGATCCAATCAGCTGTATGACTTGAGTTCTAACTTTAATGACCAGTTGAGCAACAAAATCATGAAATGGAATTAAAGACTTTGGAGGAAAATGAGCAAGGTGAAGCCATTCAATAATTCCTGAAAACTGCCATACTGCTCCTGTGGGAATATAAGTTGTGGGAAATATCAACACATATATAATTTCCTGTAGATTAATTCTAGTAAGCTGTGCAGTTTTGAAGGCAGTTCCAATTTTTGTTAGTTCAGCCTTCACTTCTGTAGTAAGTGGTCAAGGAGAAGCTTGAGAAGGATCTCCACATAAATATCAAATAAAGGACTTGGATCTGTGGTAGATAATTTTAGACAAGGCCACAGTCAAATTTTGAAAATCATTAAGAGTATATAAAAGATCAGTTTAGATTTGTAAATTCTGTGGATGAATGAGGCATCCTTCAATTCAGTTGCCCAGATACTGAAAAGGAGAAACCTTTTGCACTTTCTCTGGTGCTATGCATAAGCCCAATATGGTAAGTGAAGTTTCTCATTGAGAAAAAATTTTGAAAGTGTATCTGAATTAGCATGTGCCAAAAGTATATTATCCATATAGTGAATATGCATCAAGGTATTCTCCCACACTGGATCAATAGCTTGTGTTACAGAAGTCTAACACAAGGTGGGGCTGTTTACCATTCCTTGAGGTAAGACCTCCCAGCAGTATCTCTTGCTGGGCTCTTGGAAATTTTCAGCTGGGACACTAATGAAAATCATTCACAATCAGCTGGAGGCTAAGGTATAGTGAAAAAACAATCCTATAAATCTATTACTATTAATTGATGATTAAGAGGAATAGCTGTAGGAGAAGGAAGTCCAGGCTGTAAAGTATCCATAAACTCCATTGTCCAAGTAATTGCTCTGAGATCTTGTATCAATCTCCATTTACCACATTTTTTCTTTATTACAAAATAAAAGTATTCCATTGGCTAAGAGTAGGCTCCATAAGACCAGCTTGGAGCTGTTCTTGAACTCACATGTGAGCCACTTGATTGTTTTCCCCTCTGAGGGACCATTGATTAACACAGACAGGATCATCTGACAGTCACATCATTTTTTTCTGCTGTTTTTTGGGCCAGAGATCAAAGCCCCCATGAAAAAGACTAATTAGATGAGTATCCAAATCCATATGGTTCTTGTTGAGAGGACCATGGCACAGGTGAACACCCTCCTTGTTAATTTTTTCCCAGTCCCTTAGTGGTGATAAATCCTTGATTAAACATTTGAAAAGTTGCCAGTGAACTGAACTCATTAATAAAACCCCCATAATACTGACTATATCATGGCCCCACACATTCACTTGCAAACTTTCAAGGACAGAAGTTTTAAAAAGTCCCATTTGCCTTCCTCATCTTGCCATTGGAGATATTGTGCACTCTGTGCAGGCTTGGAAATATGACTTATGCCTTCTATGTTAGCAGGAGTTGTAGGTAATGCCCATTCCTTAGGCCAACACCTTGGGGGAAATTACAGATATCTGCGCCAGTATAAATATCCCCTTTAAAATTTTTCCATTAATTTTAAGATCCAGTTGGGGTCACTCTTGCTTAATGAATTGAGCCCAGCATGCTCTGATGACAAGAAAATTTTATTATCTTGTGGTTCATCTGAAAGAATCTTTCCTGTTCAATGAAAGGTGGAAGGTTTTCAGCTATGGTATATTCTAGAGAAAGTTGAACAATGAAACTATTGTTTGAGCAATAACTTTAATTTCCCCAGTAACATCCAAATCAACCACACAGAGTAATGCTCAAAATTCTTTCATCCTGGGACTGGGGATGTGGCTCAAGCAGTAGCGCGCTCGCCTGGCATGCGTGCGGCCCGGGTTCGATCCTCAGCACCACGTACCAACAAAGATGTTGTGTCCACCGAGAACTAAGAAATAAATATTAAAAAATTCTCTCTCTCTCTCTCTCCTCTCTCACTCTCTCTTTAAAAAAAATAATTAAAAAAAATTCTTTCATCCTGCCTAATATGAGTCCCACTGTGCCAGAGGGTAAAGGCCCATAAACTCCTGTAGAAATGGCCTGAGACTTAATTTCCTTGGTGAGTACTTATATGGAGGTGGGGCTGAGGTCCAGGCCTGTGGTTCTCGTCATGGCTGGTAAGGGTCTGGAATGAAGAAATCAGAGATTGGACTGGAGTAAATGGCTGCTCCAGATTGACTGACAGGGCTACCATTATTTGATGGGGCTGGGGCTGGCCCTACCTCCCTTTCACCAGAGAAGAAGCAAGGACAGACCATTCACATCAGTCACCAATTTATCTTAATTTGCCCAGTGCAATCCTCTCTGACTATGTGAACACATTCCTGGCTTATATTTTAGTCCTGGTTGCTGCCTGCAATCTATGGTCATGTGTTGAGGTTTTCCACAAATAAAACACTCCCTCTTAGAATTTTTATTCTTTAAAGAAGATTGGAATGCTTCTTTTAGGGCTGCAGTCATGGCCATGCCCTGCCAGTACACCACTCCAATATCCAAACAGAGACAGATGAAATCCAACACTAACCCTTTCTTTCTATGATGGCATACATTTGGCAAACATTTCCAAAAGCCAGCTGTTTAATTAATATCTCAGCAGCATCAGGGTCACCAGTTATGCAATTTGTTGCTTGATATAAACATGCCACAAATCAAAAAATAATTCATCTGATCCCTGTTGAGATTAAGAAATATCCAAAGCTCTTTCTCTCTTAGTAAGTAACTCTCTCCATGCCCTTTTTGCACACAAATTTATTTGTAAATGTTTGTGAGACAAAATTTAGCTATTGCCCTAAAGCAGCCAATTGTCTGGTTTCTCCAGAGTGGTATTAACCACAAGCGTCCTCTGTTTGTTTCTTCCTGCATGGCACAAAATTCCATCCAATTAGATTTCCATAACAAATAATCTCCATCTGAAGGGCAGGCTTTAGCCAGCATGATTCAATCATTAGGTAATAAAGTCTTATTAGTCAAAGTCTTTAACAAACTCTGCAGGAAAGGTGATGTTAGGCCATAAACATGGACAAGTAGATTTGAACTCTTGTTGAGTTTTTTAAAAAAATATTTATTTTTTATTTTTTTAGGTGGACACAATATCTTTATTTCATTTTTATGTGGTGATGAGAATAGAACCCAGTGCCTCACGCATGCTAGGTGAGTGTGCTACCACTTGAGCCACATCCCCAGCCCTCTTGTTGAGTTTTAAAGGAACAGGCACATGTGCCCTTATTTGTTGCTTGGGATCATTCAGATCAGGTTGTTCAAAGATAGGGTATAACCAAAATCTCTCCACATCTCCTGCTGCCTTGCAGCCTGAAGGTCTTGCTGAGGTGGAGATATTTTACAAACTTAACCAGAGGCATGGGTCGAGGTACCAGAGTTGAATCTTTCATATTTATACTAGAGACATCACAAGCTAATTCTTTCTTCCTCAAGTTCCTCCTAAGAATCCACCCTAAATTCATGTTCAACTTCCATTTCCACATCATTCTGAATACCTCCATCCCAACTAGCTGCCTCTGGCCTCTCCCCACTTCATCTTCCCATTTTTTTTCTCTGCAAAGAGACTGGGGAAAAGGGGAGAGGAAGGCAGGCAGGCTAGGCATACTTGTATCCTTTAAAATTATTTTGAAAACTATCAATTAAATCAGCAGCTGACCATTTCATATTGTGTGGAGGTGTAGTGAAACAATTTCATATTAGAGTGTGCATCAATTCTGATCCATCTGTCCACAAATGGACACTTTGCCAATCAACTACATCAATCATAGCTCATGTAGAATTCTCAGCCAAGCCTTCCCCAAATACACAAATCAAGGGATCTCTCCTTGGGAAATCACGGACATGTTTTTGTGACTACTTCAAAATATAGAGTCTGCTGTGCTTTCTTCACCAAATTCTCTAGTGCTTTTTTATTTTTTAATTGGTACCAGGGATTGAAATCAGGGATACTTGACAACTGAGCCACATACCCAAGCCCAATTTTGTATTTTATTTAGAGACAGGGTCTTACTGAGTTGCTTAGTGCCTCACTTTTGCTGAGGATGGCTTTGAACTTGCGATCCTCCTGCCTCATCCCTTCACTCCCCACAGCCACTGGGATTACAGGCATACACCACTGGGCATGGTCTCCTCACTCTCTTAAGGTAGTTTTAAGCACTGGGAGGATAAGCTCTTTCTCTTCAGAATTAGAGTTTCCCATGTTTTACACTGAGTTATTTAAAAACTCACCCCTCCCTGTTTTCTTTAAAATGATTAAAGGCCATCTCTTTTTGAGGAGAGTTCAACTCATCTGAAAATTCTTAGTTCATATCATTGGTCTGTTCAGGTGCCAATTCTCTCTGTGACCTGTGCAGTGATTAAACTGTTCTCTGACACAAATGAAAGGTCAGTTTAGGAAAATTAAAAATTATAAGATATAATAAGAAATAATATGAAGACTCAAATGTACAAGAAAAAGTGGGGCCCAGTGAGTGAATCAGTCCTGGTGCAGATCTGATTTCTGACAAACAATGAGAGAACATGTGTTTTATTTTATAGGTAAAAACATCAAAAGGATTTATTATGAGAATACTTCAAGGCAAACAAAATTAAGATCAAGCAGGAACAAGTTAATTTGGGCATATCTTTTGGGCAATATCTTCTCTAGCTCTGGAAAGTTGGTGCCTCAAAGCTATTGAGTGTGCCCAAATTTTTGCCACTTCAAGGTAGTTCCCATTTGAATTCAAAGCTATAAAACCCCCAAATTCCATGCCAGACATGGGGTCTGCCTTATTAACAGTGGTCACGTGACAATGGACATTTTTTTGAGTATCATATTGCTGTCCAAAGAGAGATCAATCTGCCTAACATGAGAGTAGGGAGGGGGATAAATTAAGGAAGAGAAGAGAAATAGGTAGAGAAAGAAATGTTGGAGGCCACGATCAAGTCAAGATGGCGCCTGGCAGTTTACCAGGAGGAGTGGTTTGTGAGGCAACGCCACCGAGCCATCAAGATGGTGGGGACTCCTTATTGACTGATTGCTGTATCTGTAGAGGAGCAATGCTATGATTGGATGATGCTGATTGAGTCAAGCTATATGTAATCAGTTAGATATATATACTTCTGCTGTTCCGTAATAAAGCAGTTTCCGCTTCAACCTTCAAGTTGCTTGTCGCCTCTCGGTTATTTTGCCCAGCTAGACTGCAGCAAATGGTGGCCAATATGGGGAACTCAGGGACGCTCCAGGGTAAGTGACAAGGTAAAATGCCTGACCCTAGAAATAGATAGGACAGGAGGAAAGCTGCTCGCCCCTGAGGAAAATTGATAGCAGATAGGGCGAGAGGATGGATGGCCATTTCAAGAAAATAGAAAAATTGATACAATGTGTTTTTTTTGTTTTTGTTTCATTTTTGTTTTGTGTTATCTTAGTGTGTTGTGTTGTTTTTGTTACGGAAATATGGCATCAGAAGTTAGTAAAAATCAAACCGAAAGGGTTTGTAGCCCATGGTTCTTAAAGGAGAGGTTGTTAAATATACCACAATGGGACCATCATGGTGAAGGTTTAAAAAAGATAGAAAAGAAAAGCCCAGGAACTCTGCCAGTTGGCACATTACCATTATGGACGTTGATATGATCTTGTTTGCTTAGTCCAAAGCCTTCAGTTCAGACTATGGTAGAGGAAGGAGAAGACATCTTAGATCAAGTAAAAGAAGAAGTCTCTCGAGCTAGTCAGAAAGGAGAAGAAAGTTTAGAGGAGGAAGGGCTATCAGGGGAGGAGTTACAACAGGAGGCTCCTACTAACCCCTTTCTATCACCAGAGGGTGTAACCAACAGCTCCACCTATGTATATGGGGACAACATAGGCTGGGTGGCTCCCACCCCCCATAGTTGATAGATGGGATCCTGAGACAGGACCTTGAAGATTAGCATGCCCTGTACTTGAGGATGCAGGAGGGCAGCGATATCACCAGGCTTTGGATTTTAAAACTGTAAAGCAGTTAAAAGAAGCTGTAGCAGCCTATGGTCCTCAAGCCCCTTTTACCATAAGCATGGTTGAATCCATTGCAAGTTTAAACTTGACACCAGCAGATTGGGCTAGCATATGCAAAGCTGTGCTAAATGGAGGACAATATCTGTTATGGAAAGTTGCTAATCAGGAATTGTGTGTGGAGACTGCCAAGCGAAATGCAGCAGCTGGGTATCCACAGAGAAATCTAGATCTGTTGCTAGGAGAGGGACCTTATGAGGGTCAGCAGCAACAAGCTGGATATGATCCTGCCATATACTTACAAATTGCTTCAGCTGTGGTTAAGGCATGGAAGACTTTACAAGGACATGAAGATTTACAAGGTCAATTATCTAAGGTAATACAAGGAGCTAATGAACCTTACACTGAGTTTGTGGATAGGCTTATGCAAACAGCAAGCAGAGTCTTTGGGGATGTAGAACAAGTGATGCCATTAATAAACCAACTAGCTTATGAACAAGCCAATAGATGGTGTAGGGAGGCCATTTGACCTTGGAAACATAAAGACTTAAATGCATACATTAAATTGTGTAGAGATATTAATGAACCAGTGGTATAGGGGAAAGTCTTGGCAGCTGCAGTAACCCAAGGAGTACAACAGGTTTTAGGTGCCAGGCCAAAAACATGTTATAATTGTGGTCAAGCAGGACATTTTAAAAGGAGTTGCCCCATAGGAGGAGGGTTTAAAACAAGTAACAAAACTGGGGATGATCAAAAAAGAAAAATACCAGGTGTTTGCCCATGATATTGTAGAGGAAAATATTGGGCTAGTGAATGCCATTCTCAGACTACTGTAGAGGGTACTCTGTTGGAAAAAAATGGACAGGGGGGTCCAATGCCCCAGGGCCCACAACTACAAATATATGGGGCATTGAAGGAACCCAGCAACACCATCAGGGTAGTGCCCAGGACACATTATCGTTAACTCCCTTATCAGACAAACCAGAGGGAGTGCAGGATTGGACATCTGCGCCTCCACCAGAGAAGTACTAACTCCAGAGATGGAAGTTCAAATCATTCCCACAGGGGTAAAAGGACCTCTTCCCCAAGGAACAGTAGGCTTATTATTAGGACGTAGTTCTTCTACTCTAGAGGGACTTATGATAAGTCCTGGGGTAATTGATCCCAATTATGAAGGTGAGATAAAGATTATAGATAGTTCTCCAAGGGGTATCTCAGTAATTTCACCAGGAGATAGAATTATTTTCTAGTCATACTGTAGAAATGACAAGAAAAACACCTATCATGAATGCACCAATAATATTTACTGATGGGTCAAATAATGGTACAGCAGCAGTAGTTACCCCTGCTCAAGCTTTTACCTTTTTAGTACCCAAACAATCAGCTCAAAAGGTAGAGCTTAATGCAGTATTACAAGCTTTTGTGATGTTTAAAGTTTCTGTATTTAATTTATTTTCTGACAGTCAATATATAGTTAATGCTATAATATCCCTTGAAGTTGCTGGTAGGATTTCCCCTTCCTCTACTGTTTTCTCTTTTTTTCCCACTATACAAAGTCTAATTTGGAACAGAAAAGATCCATTCTTCATAGGACATATCAGGGCACATACAGGATTGCCCGAAGCCCTTAGTTTAGGCAATGATTTAGCATATAAAACTACATATGACATACATGTTTTTTCAATACTAGAAGAAGCTACAAATTTTCACAAATCCTTCCATGTCAATGCTAGTACTTTAAAAAAGTGTTTTAAAATAACTAAGGAACAAGCTAGACATATAGTAAAACAATGTCAAAGTTGTGTGACATTTTTACCACAAGTTAATCTTGGAATCAATTTTAGAGGACTGATACCTAATCATATATGGCAAATGGATGTCACACATTTGCCAGAATTTGGAAAATTAAAATCTTTGCATGTTACAGTTGATAATTCTTCCAGATATTTGATGGGTTGCCCTTATGCTGGAGAAAAAACTAAAGATATTATATCTCACTGTTTACAAAACTTTGCCACTGTGGGCATCCAAAACAGTTAAAAACAGATAATGGCCCTGGCTATACTTCTACTTCTTTTAAGCAATTTTGCTCATCATTTGGCATTACTCATATAACAGGAATTCTGTATAATCCACAGGGACAAGATATAGTTGAAAGAGCTCATCAAACTATTAAACTGTACTTACTAAAACAAAAAGGGGGAATTGGGAATGGGTATATATTCCCCAAAGATAAACTTAACATAACCCTTTTTACTTTAAATTTTTAAAATTTGGATTTATCAGGGCTCAGTGCTGTGGAAAGGCACATGTGTCCAAAAAATGTACATAAGCCCAAGGTACTTTGGAAGGATATTCTGACTGGACAATGGAAAGGTCCTGACCAAGTGATTGTCTGGAGTCGGGGGTCTGTTTGTGGGTTTCCACAGGGAGAACAGCAGCCAATTTTGATTCTAGAGAGACTAACTAAAGTGATTTTTACAGACCAAAAAGAAGATGATTTTGCTCAAATCCATAACAGCTGATATCCAGAACTCCAGTTTAGCTATCCTTACATCTGCAACAATGGTTCTCCCACACCTGGAGGCTAGTGAATAATGAGCACCATTGAGGCCTATTTCAAATGTAAAAAACCTTGAGGCTTACTTGTGGGAATACCTTTAAACCTATATGCAAGTTACAAGAACAATGATGGGATATCAAAAGAAGAGTCAAACCCAGGTGGTAGCCAGGATGCTTTTTTTCAATATCTATTTTATTATGCCCTCTCCCACGTCATGGAGTTCTATTTTATTTTTTGAGCTAATATAGACCTAGGTTAATGTTTTTCTGATCAGTTCTATTTTTTGATCACCTGTGGAGTTTTTAAACATTGCATTGGAGATTTCACCTGTGAAAAGCTACAAGGCCTTTACTATTATGTTATGTGTGCACACTTGTGTTATGTGTTGTATGTCTGTATGTGCGTATGTTTATATGTCATACACATTATATGAAAATTGGCAGATATATGAGGAGCGCTCATGAAAAATTAAAAAAAATAGATCCAAATATCTTTCATTCACATGATTTAAACAGTTCAATTTAAATTGGTTAGACAGATGAAAGTAGAGATGTCTTTAAAATTAAGCTTATAAGTTTTTCTAGGTGTTAAAAAAACTAATAAAATGTTGATGTCTATGAAATAGTCTACCTAAATTCAGAAATTTACAAGGATTGTTTTAAAATGTGAGTAAAACTCCTGTTTGTTTACTTTCACTTTTCCTTTTCATTATATCTAATAATTTTGTTCAGGATAATGTACTAAATTGTTCAGAAAATTGTTTTCTTAGTGCGGGCTGGAATGCTATACAATTTTCTTTAGCCATCATTGCCAGAATTCCTACTTTCATCCCAGTGTTGGTGAAGACAAAAATAGAAGAACTTCCAGTATTATTGAGAACCAAATGAGACTTTGGAATTACAGCTGCCATCATCATAGCTGTTGCTGTTTCTGCTGTTGCTGCTACAGCTTGTGCAATAGCTAACACACAAACTGTACAAACTGCTGCATCAATAAATAATGTAACTCAACAAGTAGCACAAGCTTTACAAACACAAAACATTATTAATGATCATCTTAGAAATGGAATTCTGATGCTCAACCAAAGAGTCGATTTACTTCAAGAAGGAATAGACATATTAATGGATTCCTCTGCTTTAAGCTGCTTAAAGAACTTACCTGGACTGTGTATCACTTCTATGCATTATGAACTAATCTATTGATACAACAAATTGTAACTCTTAATAGTACCAGGGTATCTTTGCTGACGGTGTCGTCAGTGGTACAATTTTTCCAAGGGCTTCTCACTTGGAGCTGTCAATGGCTTGGTATTGTGGCATTTTTTATCCTCCTTCTTCTGCTTGTGGCAGGTTGTTTATAGTAATTGTGTAAATTACACAGACAACAAAAAGAAACCACTATGGTTTTTAAAAGTCCACGATGGCCCTAGAAACAGGGCAAGATCCACAAGTATGGCTAAATATGTTGGGCCAGTAGTCAAAGTCAGGTAAGATCCAATTACAAAGGTACCAACCTAAACCAGGAGGCTGACAATTTGAAGTCAGACCATCCAGTGACGGGTAAGGACCATTTGTAGTATTGGACTACCTAAGACAGGCACGGTCCCTAAACCACATACTTGTTGTCTAATAAAACAAAAAGGGGGAGATGTTGGAGGCCATGATCAAGTCAAGATGGCACCTGGCATTTTACCAGGAGGAGTGGTTTGTGAGGCAATGCCACTGAGCCATCAAGATGGTGGGGACTCCTTATTGGCTGATTTCTGTAATTGTAGGGGAGCAATGCTATGATTGGATGATGTTGATTAGGTCAATCTGTATGTAATCAGTTAGATATATATATATACCTCTGCTGTTCTGCAATAAAGCAGTTTCCGCTTCAACCTTCAAGTTGCTTGTCACCTCTTGGTTATTTTGCCCAGCTAGACTGCAGCAAAGAAACATGCCCATTTAAAAGCAATGATCTATTGGAGACATAGACATCCCTATAGACACCCCTGACAGATCAACTTCAATTTCAAGATGGTATAGTAATCCAGAAAAAATTTAAAGGCAGGATTGTGTTATAGTAAATCCTTTTTTCTTAGATAGGCCCATTCAGCCAAGATCTGCTCAAGAGACTATTGGTAAGATCAAGGCTCATGATCCATGTCTTAAAGAAACAGCAACAGATACAAAAAACACAGGATTACCAAAAGCAGAGCTGACAGATGGGAACTTTTAAAACAGACAGACCAGCACATGCAAATTTCTTCCACTTACTTTGTCTTCAACAGACCAACTCCAAATGCAAGATTGTATAATAATCCAAAAGTTATTCAAAATCCAGGTCATTACAATAAAACATTATCTTACACAGACTTATACATATAAGTGGTCCTTTCTTCAACTCACTTTACTTCTGACAGACCAAATTCAATTGCAAATTGTACAAAAAGAAAAACAGTGAGAGGGACAACCAGAGAGGTGCCCCAAAACCATGGCTAACAGCAGAAACCTTTAAGACAGACCAACTAAGGTCTTTCCCAAGAGACTACCTATAGAATCAATGCAGTATTGGCCATATCTTAAAAGGGGCAGGAACAGATACAAATAAAACAAAAACACAGATGGACAACCAGAAGAAATTCCCAAACTCAGGGCCAACAAAGAGTTGAGACTCTAGAACAGAGAAGAAGGGAGTAAATATCTCTAGGTTCTCAAGTCTCTTTTAACCTGACTCCTACACCAGTGGCACCATAGATGTCCCCACAAAGAGGGACCAGATATTCCACAAAGAAGAACCAGATATGTGGGATCAAGGGTCTCAGCATTCACACCAGGGGACTTACCAGATGGCCAAGTGAAGTGTGTCATGAATTTACTGAGTTTGGTTTCCTTTTCCTCAAAGTGAACAATGAGGGAGCAAACTGTACTATTCAGGGAGAGAAGGCAGGAGATCAATGAAGCAAAAGGAGCTTCATCAGCTGCTGTGATAGTCCCTCAATCCCCCCCTTTACTCACAGGAATAGCTCCTCTGGTTCATCCTGAGGCAGCTCACTCATACTTAATTTCCTGAAGTTGGTTCTCAGCACACTCACCAACTACCTTGCAACTTCAGCATGGAAGTGAGGTTCTTTGGAAAGCAAGTCCTGCCCAATAGAGCTGAAGTGGATGCAGCTCTTGGGTCACAACTTGGGTACCAAATTTGTAATTGAAAGCTCAGTTCTTGTCCCTTATGCCAATCCAATAATGAGGAAATTGTACTGAGAAAAAGGAAAAATATGTATTGCTTTGCTAGCAAAGGAGAAACACAGTGGGCTCCTGTCCCAGAGGTTGTGATGCTGATCAGAAAGAAAAGAGGACTATCAAACATGTTATTCAAAGGCTATATTCCATGTGTTCTCTGTTGCAGTTGTAATTCAATTGTGAATTTTGGAGATCTTCTGGTACCATCCCCAAAGTGTGGATTGCTTCATTCAGATGCTGTGGGTGTACTTAAGGGGAGATCAATCTGCCTAACATGGGGAAGAAAAGTGATCCTGTTTCACCTGAGAATAGGGAGGGGGATAACTTAAGGAAGAGCAGAGAGATAGGTAAAGAAAGAAACATGCCCTTTAAAAAATATGTTTGGGGGAATTTTCAAGATGGTGGAATAGAGAAAGTTACTTTTCTGGCTGTTCCATGGCACATAGTGATAATTAAAGTTCTTCTTTTCCTATTTTTTTGCCTTTAAATTCTTTCATCTCTCTAATTGCTCTGGCCAGTATTTCGAGAACTAAATTGAATGGAAGTGGTGAGAGAGGGTATCCCTGTCTTGTTCCAGATTTTAGAGGGAATGCCTTCAGTTTTTCTCCATTTAGAATGATGCTAGCCTGAGGCCTAGCATAGATAGCTTTTACAATATTGAGGTAAGTTCCTGTTTTCCCTAGTTTTTCTAGTGTTTTGAACATAAACGGATGCTCTACTTTGTCAAATGCTTTTTCTGCATCTATCGAGATGATCATGTGGTTCTTATCTTATAGTCTATTGATGTGGTGAATAACATTTATTGATTTCCATATATTGAACCAGCCTTGCATCCCAGGGATGAATCCTACTTGATCATGGTGCACAATTTTTTTGATATATTTTTTTTGTATCCGATTCGCCAGAATTTTATTGAGGACTTTTGCATCTAGGTTCATTAGAGATATTGGTCTATAGTTTTCTTTCTTTGAAGTGTCTTTGTCTGGTTTTGGGATCAGGGTGATGTTGGCCTCATAGAATGAATTTGGAAGAGCTCCTTCTTTTTCTATTTCCTGAAATAACTTGAAAAGTACTGGTATTAATTCTTCTTTAAAGGTTTTGTAAAACTCCGCTGTATACCCATCCGGTCCAGGGCTTTTCTTGGTTGGTAGTCTTTTGATGGCTTCTTCTATTTCCTCCTTTGTTATTGGTCTGTTAAAATTGTGTGTATCTTCCTGACTCAATCTGGGCAAATCATATGACTTAAGAAATGTATTGATATCTTCACTATCTTCTATTTTATTGGAATATAGGGTTTCAAAATACTTTCTAATTATCTTCTGTATTTCTGTAGTGTCTGTTGTGATATTGCCTTTTTCATCCTGTATGTTAGTAATTTGACTTCTCTCTCTTCTTCTCTTCATTAGCATGGATAAGGGTCTGTTGATCTTATTTATTTTTTTGAAGAACCAACTTTTAGTTTTATCAAGTTTTTCAGTGGTTTCTTTTGTTTCAATTTCATTGATTTCCGCTCTGATTTTAATTATTTCTTTCCTTCTGCTACATTTGCTGTTGTTTTGCTCTTCCTTTTCTATGGTTTTGAGATGAAGTGTGAGCTCATTTATTCGTTGGTTTTTTCTTTTTTTGAGGAATGAACTCCATGCAATGAATTTCCCTCTTAAAACTGCTTTCATTGTGTCCCATAGATTCCGATATGTTGTGTCTGTATTTTCATTTATCTCTAAGAATTTTTTGATTTCCTCCTTTATGTCTTCTGTAACCCATTGATAATTCAGTAACATGTTGTTCATTTTCCAGGTGATGCAGGATTTTTCCTTCCTTCCTTTATCATTGATTTCCAGTTTCATTCCATTATGATCAGATAAGATGCATGGTATTATCTCCACACCTTTATATTTACTAAGGGTTACCCTATGGCATAATATATGGTCTATCTTTGAGAAGGATCCATGTGCTGCTGAGAAGAACGTATATCCACCTGATGATGGTTGATATATTCTATATATGTCGGTTAAGTCTAGGTTATTGATTGTGTTATTGAGTTCTATAGTTTCTTTATTCAACTTTTGTCTGGAGGATCTGTCCAATGATGAGAGCAGTGTGTTGAAGTCACCCATAATTATTGTGTTGTGGTCTATTTGATTCTTGAACTTGAGGAGAATTTGTTTTATGAACGTTGCAGCACCATTATTTGGTGCATACATTTTGATAATTGTTATGTCTTGTTGGTGAATGGTTCCTTTTAACAGTATATAGTGTCCTTCTTTATCCCTTTTGATTAACTTAGGTTTAAAGTTGATTTTATTTGATATGAGTATGGCCACTCCTGCTTGCTTCTGAGGACCATATGAGTGGTATGATTTTTCCCAACCTTTCACCTTCAGCCTGTGTATGTCTTTTCCTATCATATGAGTCTTCTGAAGGCAGCATATTGTTGGATCTGTTTTTTTAATCCAAATTACTAGCCTATGTCACTTGAATTGGTGAGTTTAAGCCATTAACGTTAAGGGTTACTATTGATACATGATTTGTACTTCCAGTCATGTTTGTTTGTTTGTTTGTTTATTTATTTATTTATTTATTTTAATTTGGCTTGTTTTTCCTCATTGGTTATTTTTTTCCCCCTCTACTGAGTTACCTCCCACTGTTAGTTTTGGGTGCTGTTTTTCATTTCCTCTTCTTGTACTGTTTTGCTCAAAATGCTTTGCAGTCCTGGTTTTCTGGTTGTGAATTTTTTAACTTTTGTTTATCATGAAGTATTCTAATTTCTTTCTTTTTTTTTTAAAATATTTATTTATTTATTTATTTTTTTTAGTTCTCGGTGGACACAACATCTTTGTTGGTATGTGGTGCTGAGGATCGAACCCGGGCCGCACGCCTGCCAGGCGAGCGCGCTACCGCTTGAGCCACATCCCCAGCCCGTATTCTAATTTCATTGTCCAACCTGAAGCTTAATTTTGCTGGATACAGTATTCATGGTTGGAATCCATTGTTTTTCAGCGTTTGAAATACGTTGTTCCAGGATCTTCTTGCTTTCAACATCTGTGAGGAAAAATCAGCTGTTAACCTAATTGGTTTACCCCTAAATGTAATCTGCCTTCTTTTGTCTTGTAGCTTTTAATATTCTCTCCTTGTTCTGTATGTTGGATATCTTCATAAATGTGTCTTGGAGTTGGTCTATTACAGTTTTGTATGTTTGGGGTCCTGTAGGCTTCCAGGATTTGGCAATCCATTCCATCTTTCATATCTGGAAAGTTTTCTAAGATTATTTCACTCAACAGATTGTTCACTCCTTTGGTTTGGACTTCTATACCTTCTTTTCTCCCAATGATTCTTAAGTTTGGTTTTTTTTTTATGACATCTCATATCTTTTGGATATTTTGCTCATGGTTTCTTACCAGCCTTTCTGCGTTGACTATATTCTTTTCGAGTTGATAAACTTTGTCTTAATTATCTGATGTTCTGACTTCTATTTGATCTAGTCTATTTGTAATATTCTCATTTGAGTTTTTGATTTGGTTTATGGTTTCCTGCATTTCTAGGATTACTGTTTGATTTTTTAAAAAATCTCTATCTCCTGGTAGAGTTCATTTTTTGCTTCTTGAATCTGCTTATGCAATTCATTTTCAAAATATTCTTTCATTGTTTGGACTTGCTGTCTAATGACTTCTTTAAGATTCCATTCCATCTGAGTCAGGTATGCCTTGAGTTCTTTCTCTGTCCATTTTTCTGATGCCTCTAGGTTCTCGTGTAAATTTAATTTGTCCTTCATTGTTTGTAATCCTTTTTCCCCCTTGTTTTTTCATGGTGTTCACGTTACTTTCCAACTCAGTTTAACTGCTGTTTCTGTTTTCTCCTATAAATTTGTTTTGGATTTGTATATCTCTGTGGTCTCCCCTTTGTGGTGGGAGACTATGCCTAGAGATGTTGGGCTTTATTGTAATTTAAAGCTGATTCATTCAATTCATAAAAGGCTTATGGATTCTGTAGGCATATAGTGATCTGTTGTTTGGACTTAGGACTTTATGGTTTGGTTGGGTGCTATGATGGTATGAAGGTTAGTATGTCTTGGCTACATTGGAAGATTGCTCTACTGAAGGGGGATATTAACAGGTGAATGGATCAGGGTATTTGGTAATAGCTAGGTATTTAGGAGCCCTATAGACAGCCTTGAAACAATCACCTATTTGCATTTAGAAAATTACACATAATGAAAGTCGTAATGTTTGTGATGAAAGTTAGGGGGAAGAGGAAGGAAGGAGACCTTAAAGAGAAAGAGGGAGAGAAAGATAGGTAGAATAGAGGAGAATGGAAAAAACAATAAAAATTGAAAAGGGAAAAGAAAGAAAGAAAAAAAATGAAGTCTTAGAGTTCTATTTTCTTCTCTTCCAGTAGGTGGAGCTGTGCCCTCTGAACTGAGCTTCTGCCCTCTATGTGCTGACAGCAATCCCTGTAAGGCTACTCCTCTTCCCCTACTGGTTGTCTCTCTAGTCCTGTTAGTCCAGAGCTGTTTCTCTTCTCCGGCCCCTCCCCCCTTCTCCTGCCAGCCAGTCAGGCCCCGCTCACCGGAGGCGATCTCCAAGGATCTGGTTACACTTGCAGCCCCACTGTGTGCCCTATTTCCCGAATGAATGAACACTCTCTCTGTCATTCATCCAGACACCAGGGTTGTGGAGTGGTGATCTGCGAACTGACAGTTTAATTTGTCCGGACCCCTTTGGTGGCCATGCCCCTGGGACCTGGTGGCTAAGGCCTTGGGTGTTGCCGCTGGTGGTAGGGGCAGTTGGGGATCAGGAGTACCCTCTGCTTCCCTTGGCCCCTATAGTCACATACACACCGCTGGCAGTGGTGGGAGTTGGGGGTTGTGAGTCCCCTCTGCTTCCCTTGTCCCCTACAGTCACGCCCACAGAGCTCTGGGGTGAGATTTTTGAGGTTTCCCAGCTGTATGTATCTGGTGGGGGTGGGAGTCACACACCTAATAAAGCCGATTCTGCTGGGAAGGGATCCCATCTGCCGAACTCTGGTGATGTCAGCTCTCTGCTATGGCGGGCCCCAGACTCCTTGCCAGAGTGTCCGATGGGAGGGGTGGGTCTGGCCTGTCTCTGGTCTGTCCCAGTCTTGGATTCAGTTCTGGTTCACTTTTTCATGAAGGCTTGGTTAGCAACCTCTTCATAGGGTCTCTCTGCCATGTAGTGCTGAACCGCCTCCTACTGTGCTGGTTGCCAGGCAGTAGCGGCAGCATGGAGTGGCCTGGACCTCCACACCGCATGGCCGAAATTCATCTGTCTGGGGCAAGCTGTCACCTCCAATAATTCCAAATTCCCCAGCAGGTCTCACTTCAGCAGAATTTTGCTGGGAGTTTCTCAGCAGGTAGAATCTAAACGTTCTAATGCGTCTCTCTGTCCACGTGGTTGAGGAGGTACTGAAAGCGCTGCCTCCCCACCTGCCACCATGTTGAGTCCCTCCCAGGCTTTTCTTATTACCTTCTAAAAATATATTTGAATTCCCATCTCAGTGTAAAGAGTAACAAAATTCTATACACATCACTTATTGATGACTGGTTCTTTTATCTAACTACAAAATATTAAATGATGTGCATAAATGCCTAACTAAAATTGTCATTTCTACTTAAGTCTTAAAAAGATGACTGCTATAGTTTGGAGAACACCAGCTTGGTAAATGGCTTTCCTATGCTTTATAGTTTAAAGATGTGTGTACTTGAGAACACAAACATACCTTATATACAAAAAAGTCAGTAACAGCATCTTGAAACAGCATCTTTATATTAACCAAATTTAACTTTTAAGGAAAACTTTAGAATCTGTAGTGTAGTGTAATAACCTAAAGTAACAGCTATCTGTTTAACCAGAGTTGTACAAACACTGTTTTTTAAAATACTGGTTTCTCTGAATGGTGTAACCTAGCAGATATAAGAAATTCTCTTGATAGAAAGATCACATTAATGTTTCAAGAAAACCTTGTTATTTCCCATAGAAAATTACATTTTGATTGTATCAGTGAAATAATATTTGACCTTAGAAAATCCTTAAATAACTTCAACTGATTGTACTAAGTATAGCCTTACTAAATCACAGCCTTTTTTGGGATTTACCCTTTACAAACCTCATGCAACTTACTTAGAAACCCTTTAAATTTTTTACTTTACCATGCAAATTGTTCTCATCAGAGACATTTTTCTTCTAATTTCCATACTCAAATATATTTCATAAGTAGAACTTTCTTATATCTCTTTCCAAGTTGCTCACTCTTTCTTAAATTTACATTCTAAAACAATCCTGTGAAATTCATGAATTTTTAATTACTCCTCTTAATATAATGAAATATTTTATGTCATTTGCAATACTTTAATTGAAACACAACTGAAATTGTTTTGTATTTTTTGTATATAGAATTATGCCTATTGGACTTTTAAGTATCCTTGCTTTTAGTGAAGATTCAGAAACAAAGCAATCGCAAACTCTTTTTTTTATTAATCAATTGATAAAAACATATGTAATAAACCAAACAAATATTACATTTTGGAATTTAAAAACTCAGGCGTCCTTGATATTATATTTAGCATTAATGATTTGGCACTTTAAACTTGCAAATTAATCAGATATCTCCTGTAACAAATAAATATATGAAGATTAATCCCATTTATTCTAAATCTAATTTACTCATTTTTAACTGTATAAATGAAAATATCAGACAGGGGTAATTACTAGTATTAGACATCCTTCCCTGCTGAAGTGAAATTGTAGAAGCAATGGATGTTATACATCAAGTATTTTATAGAAACCAGTACTATATTAATTGCCTGACCACCTAGGAAACCTTGTGGGTAATTGTAAAGACATTTTCACTCTTATCTGTTTAATCAATTTAAATTGAACCCTTTTTCTTAAATATTTAAGTGACATTAACTAAAATGTGTTTGCATCCATTCTTTTAAAAATTTTATTATATGAATGCTGATATATATATATATATATATATATATATATATATATATATGTGTGTGTGTGTGTGTGTGTGTGTGTGTGTGTGTGTACACACACACACACACACACTAATTTTGGTACCTTAAAAACAATATATAGACAAGTAGGTAGGCACACACACAACACACAAATGTGCACAAATATACATAAACACCAATAATAAATAAGGATTTTGAGATTTTCTTTGAGTAATTGACCTCTGAATAATATAGCAGGGAAAAAAACAGGTAGAAGCAAAAGTATGGTTAGAGAAAACAAGACTGACCAAAACAAAATATATTAATTTAGGTGCATAGGATTTAAATGTGAGTTCACCACAAAAGCAAGTGCTGAGGATGGTGGGCCAGAGGGAGGCAGAATTCTGTGTCACTCTGTGATTCAGATCTCACCTAGTTGGAATACTGCATCTCTGAGAGTGTTAGAGGACCCCTATACAGCTGCTTTCCACAGAAATCACCTGTGCAGTGACATTGCACAGGGCTCTGGGCCTCAGCATTCAAGCAGGACCCTGGAATCCTGGCCCCAAAAACCTAAAGCCCAAAGTTCTAGTAAATGCAGGGTTAGGGAGAGCTTTATCAGAATCTCCTATAAGCACATCTACAGAAATCCCAGATGTCACTCTGCTCCCATGCAGGTCACTCAGCTGCTACCTACCCACAGCACAATGCCATCATTGGGCTCCCACAACCTCACCAAACACCCCAGTGTGGGAAGCAGTCTTCCTCCATGTTGGCTCACCTCTATTACCATATTTATTGGAGGCAGCTCCCAGATCAGATCTCCAGCTGGCCAGGTACCAGTATTCCAACTTTCCCCTCTCATCAGTGGCAGTAACCCAACACTAACTGCCCAGCTCAAAACAACTTCCAGTTAGACAGATGCACAGTGCAACCAGGGTGCCACCTACAGGAGCCCTGGTGTGAGAGGTCCCACAATTGGGAACTGCTAAGGGAAAGGGAGATGGGGCTAAAGTTTGGAGCCTAACAGAAATACCAGGAACTGGGAAATCTCCGGGCAATATAGGGAGATAGTATTGGGTGCTCAAGTCATATGAGCAGGCGCTCAAGTCATATGAGTGGTCCCAAAAAGAGACCCGTGAGGTGTAATCTCCCTGCAGGGACTGGAAGGTGCCACTCCCCACTTCCAGGTACCCTGCAATAGGACCAGCCTTTCCACTGTGGTTACCTCCACCATCCTGAGGGCAGAGACACCAGATTACAACAGAAAACCCCACCTATTGGATGAGAAGAGAAGCAGGAAAGATACAGATCTCTAAAACTAGCAAAAATCCTGGTTTCTTCCTTCGAGTATTTTTTTTTCTCTCTTTTTTTCTTGTACCCCTCATCCTTCACCCTAAGATCCCCTACATATGTGAAACCAAGAACTATGCATGAAATAGGATTTTGAGGACTGAGTCATCTGAATATTGAGGTGTTGTATATGCCCCTTTTTTCTTCTCTTTTTTTTATTCTTTCCCCCTCCAAATCTTTCAATTTTAACATCTGTATTTTTCTAAATACATATGTGTGTTTTATGTACTGTACTGTCTTCCCACATATTTGTCTACCATAAATTACTTCCTGTCTATTCTCTTGCTAATAACCCTCTTCATTAGATTTCTCTTTCACACTTCCTAAGATATATTAATATTAAATATATCCTCACATCCTACCTCCTCAGCCTATCACCCTATACCCCACTCCCAGTTCATGGTCCACTGTCAGAAACTATAAGCACTATTACAAAACTGATTATATTATAGATAATGATTGAATCCAACATTTCTGTACATTGAGACTAAACTGTAAATTTCTTAATAACAACAAAGTTCTTAGGTGGAATATTGTTGATATTGGGATCTGTTAACATTGTCCTTCTCCACAAAGGAGAGGTCTTGGAACCATACAAGAGCACTACAAACCTATATGGTAAAAACAATAAAACCTCAGACCCAAAGAACTGGAAAGGAAGACACATGAGCAACATGAAAAGACAAGGGAAGAGGGTGCCCCAAACAAATCAAGACATCAATTATTAGAATAATTAGAAGCCACAGCAGAAGAAATTATAGAGAAGGAGTTTAGGATGTACATGGTTAAAATGTTCTGTGAACTCAAGGAAGATATAAGAGAGGAAATATAGGCAGTGAAAGATCACTTCAACAAGCTACATAAACAAATACAGGAAGCAAAAGATCACCTCAACAGGGAAATAAAGGTTAAAATATAAACAAACAGAAATACTTGAAATGTGAGCAACAATAAACCAAATTGAAAGCACAAATGAAAGCATCAACAATAGAGTATAGCACTTAGAAGATAGGACATCAGACAATGAAGATGAAATATGTAATCTTGAAGAGAACATAGATCACACAGTGATAATGGTAAGAAACCATGAGCAGAACATTCAAGAAATATGGGATAGCATAAAAGGACCAAATTGAATTGTTATTGGGATAGAGGAAGGCATAGAGGTCCAAACCAAAGGAATGAACAATCTATTTAATGAAATAATGTCAGAAAACATTACAAACATGAAGAATGAATTGGAAATCCAAATTCAAAAAGCATACAGGATGCTGAAAGTTAAAAATCACAACAGATTCACATCAAGGCAGATTATAATAAAAATGCCCAACATACAGAATGAGGAGAGAATTTTAAAAGCCACTAGAGAAAGGAATCAGATTACATATAGGAAAAAACCAATTAGTATAACAGCAGATTTTTCAACACAGACCCTGAAAGCTAGATGATTCTGGAACAACATATATCAAACTCTGAGGAAAATGGATGCCAACCAAGAATCTTGTATCCAGCGAAATTAAGCTTTAGATTTGATGATGAAATAAAAAACTTCCATGATCAACAAAATTAAAAGAATTTATAGTTAGAAAACTGGCACTAGAAAAATCCTTGGAAAAGTATTCCATGAAGAGGAAATGAAAAACAACAATGAAAATCAGCAGAGGGAGGTAGTACCCTAAAGGAAAAACTAATCAAAACAGAAATCAAGTCAAGTTAAATAACAAAAATAAACAAATATGGCTGGAAATACAAACCATGTCTCAATAATAACCCTGAATGTTAATGGCTTAAACTCACCAATCAAAAGACATAGGCTAGCAGGTTGGATTAAAAAAAGACTCAACAATATGCTGCCTCCAGGAGACTCATCTATAAAAAAAGACATACACAGACTGAAGGTGAAGGGTTGGTGTGAGCTCATGCACACAGTTAAGTTTTGCTGTGCTTAGCAAAACAAGGAGTTCTGTGAGAAAGTATGAACTCTTTGAATTGTGTCCTTGTTGCTGTCTTAAGAAGATAGGAGAAAAGAATGTTCTTCCAAGTGTAAAATTTATATATATATATATATATATATATATATATATATATATATATATATGTGTGTGTGTGTGTGTGTGTGTGTGTGTGTGTGTGTGTGTGTGTGTTTGCCTGGGAATAACTAACCACAAGTTAATTGATAAGAAATATGGAGCACTGTGACCATAAACAAAGACTTCCTGAGAATGCTTGTAAGGATTAAGCTGATGAAAGGATGTTTTTTCTTTACCCTTGTTTTAATTAACAATGCTGTATAAAAGAAGGAGAGAAAAAAGTAAAGATGGCGCTCATTTTCTACTGAATGTGTGTGTGTGCATGTGTCTTTCTTAAGCATCTCTGCTGTACCAGGAATTACAGATTGTCAGCGGGTCTGACAGGTTGGGAAAAAGTATACCACTCACATGGACTGAGGAAGAAAGCAGGGATTTCCACCCTAGTATCAAATAAAGTAGACTTCAAGCCAAAGTTAGTCAAAGGTATAAAGATGGAAATTACACACTGCTCAAAGGAGCCATATACCAACAAGACGTAACAATAATAAATATATATGCTCTAAACAATGGGGCAACTATGTTCACCCAACAAATTTTTCTCAAGTTAAAGAGTCAAATTAACCACAACACAATAATCTTGGGTGACTTTAACACACTTCTCTCACCACTGTGTAGATCTTCCAAACAAAAGTTGAATAAAGAAACTATAGATCTCAATAATGCTATCAATAACTTAGAATTAACTGACATATATAGAATATTTCAACCTGCATCAAGTGGATACATTTTCTTCTCAACAGCACATGGATCCTTCTATAAAATAAACCATATAATATGCCACAAAACAACTCTTATAAAATATAAAAAAGTAGAGATACTACCCTGCATTTTATAAGATTGTAATCGAATGAAATTGGAAATCAATGACAAAATAAAAAGTAAAAATTACTCCAACACCTGGAGACAAAACAATATGCTACTGAATGAACAATGAGTTGCAGAAGACATCAAGGAAGAGAATAAAACATTTATAGATGTAAATGAGAACATAGACACAACATATCAAAATCTCTGGGTCACTATGAAAACAGTACTAAGAGGAAAGTTCATTGTATGGAGTTCATTCATTAAAAGAAGAAAAAAAATCAACTAGTAAATGACCTAATATAACATCTCAAAGCCCTAGAAAAAGAAGAACAAACCAACAGCAAAAACAGTAGAAGACAAGAAATAATCAAAATTAGAGCTGAAATCAATGAAATCAAAACAAAAGAAACAATTGACAAAATTGACAAAACAAATTTGGCTCTTTGAAAAAATAAATAAAATTGACAGACCCTTAGCAATGCTAATGAAGATAAGGAGAGAGAAAAATCAAATTACCAGCATATATGATGAATAGGTAATATCACAGCAGACAATACAGAAATACAGAGGATAATTAGAAATTATTTTGAAAACTTATACTCCAATAAAATAGAAGATATTGAAGGCATTGACAAATTTATTAAGTCATATGATTTTCCCAGATTGAACCAGGATGATATACATAATTTTAACAGTTTAATATCATATAATATACATAATTTTAACACTTTAATATCAAGTGATGGAACAGAAGATGTCATCAGAAGTCTACCAACAAAGAAAAGACTGGATGGATACACAGCAGAGTTCTATAATCTTTAATTTATTTCAGGAAATAGAAAAAGATGCAGCACTTCCAAACTCACTCTATGAGGCCAATAACACCCTGATTCAAAAACCAGGGAAAGACACATCAAAGAAAGAAAACTTCAGATCAATGTCTCTAATGAACATAGATGCAAAAATTCTCAATACAATTCTGGAAAATCAAATACAAAAACATATCAAAAAGATCATGCACCATGACCAAGTGGGATTCATCCCAGGGATGCAAAGTTGGTTCAACATATGGAAATCAATAAATTTAATTCATCACATCAATAGACTCAAAGATAAGAATCATATGATCCAGTGTGGCTGCGCAGAGGAAGCAGTGCATCCCCTGAGGCATGTGCTGAGGAGGCCACAGGACCAGGTTGCCAGAAAGAGATATTAGGTGTTTGGAGAAGAGGAGTCACCCTGTGATGTGTCCTTTCACTGATGCTGCTGCCTACATGAAGTGCCTTCTCACAGTGCTGCTGCCTGGCTGTGCTGGTGATCTCAGACTCCCTGCAGACCTCTGCCAAGCCTGAGATCTTGCAGAGAGTGGAGCATGATTCACTGGAGCTCAGTTGTGAGGTGGCCACACAAACAGTCCAGCACTGCACCTCTCTGATACCTGATTCTGTTGGAAAGGTGCCTTCTGACTAGGCCAGTTCTACTGTGAGGACACTGAGTGGATCCAGGATACTGATGGGTCATGGTATCCCATGTCTGGAAAGTGCTCTGGGGGTGCTGTGGTCAATGTCTGGCCCAGTGAGGTAATGGATCTTAATGGAAAGTGGAAGCATTGCATTATATGAAGTTGCAGCTGTGGAGTGGAAGAGGTGTGATTATGAAAAAATACAAAAGTAATCTTCATGAGTATTATCCCCATGGAGACTACCCGTGCAGTAGCAGGGGAAAGGCAGATTCCACCCTCCAGGTACTCATCTCATCCAAAAACATTCTCCTCTACTTTATGGTCTTTGTCCTTCTTACCATCACCATGCTGCTGATATGCCTCAACAACTCAAACTCCAGAAAGCACTCTTATGAGAAGAACAGGGTGCCTCAGTTGTGGATTAGAGAACTATACCTCAACTAGTACCCTGCTTCCCTGACTCCCCACTGCTCAGCACCCACTCAGGGGCCATAGACTAAGGGGGGAGTATGCAGTGGATGATGACCACAGAGGGGCTAAGGCCCACATTTGCTGCCTCTTGCTCAGTTTGACAGCACCCAAATGCTGGAGTGCTGTTGAAGAAGACGGTCATACTTGGAAAGTGATCAGAGCTCTGAGTCAGTCACAGAGATGAATTACCCAGGTGGCCATGTTGGTTGTTTAGTTATTTGTGCCCAAATGTTGTGATCCTTCTATTATAGGTTTCTAGTTTTTGGTTTTGGTAATGTAGTGAGTAGCTCCAGGTGCCACATCTACTTACCAATTTATCTAATACTCATAGGTAGTTGTTAAGGGGGTTCTTTGTGCTGTACTATTATTAAATCCCTTTGTTTACCCCTTTTGGATTCCATAATGTTGTGGATGAATACCACTGATGGCAAGAGGAAGGTCCACTTTATAATAACAAGGAATCTCTTCCAAGACTTTGTTTTTGCACATGAAAAAATGCCATCTGGGGCTGGGGTTGTGGCTCAGTGATAGAGCACTTGCCTCACATCTGTGAGGCCCTGAGTTCAATCCTCAGCATCATATAAAAATAAATAAAATAAAGGTATTGTGTTTTAAAAAAAGAATCATGTGATCATTTCAATAGATGTAGAAAAAGCATTTGACAAAATACAGGACCCCTTCATGTTCAAAACACTAGAAAAACTAGGGATAACAGGAACATATCTCAACATCATAAAGGCTATGTATGCTAGGCCCCAGGCCAACATCATCCTACATGGAGAAAAACTGAAAGCATTCCCTCTAAAAACTGGATCAAGACAGGGATGCCCTCTTTCATCACTTCTATTTAACATAGTCCTTGAAACACTGGCCAGAGCAATTAGATAGATGAAAGAAATTAAAGGGATACACATAGGAAAAGAAAAACTTAAATCAGCACTATTTAATGATGATATGATTCTATACCTAGAAGACCCAAAAGCTCCACCAGAAAACTTCTAGAACTAATAAATGAATTCAGCAAAGAAGCAGAATATAAAATTAACACCCACAAATCAAAGGCATTTTGGTATTTCAGTGACAAATCCTTATACAGGGAAATGAGGAAAACTACCCCAATTTTAATAGCCTAAGAAATACTTGGGAATCAACTTAATGAAAGAGGTGAAAGATCTATACAATGAAAACTACAGAACCCTAAAAAAAGAAATCAAAGAAGACCATACAAGATGAAAAGATCTACCTTGCCCTTGGTTAGACAGAATTAATATTATCAAAATGACCATACTAACAAAAGCTATTTTGGTATTTTGCAATTCTGATCAAAAACCCAGTTGCATTCCTCATAGAAATAGAAAAAAGAATCATGAAATTCATCTGAAAAAATAAGAGACCAAGAATAGCTAAAGTGATTCTTAGCAGGAAGAGTGAAGCAGGTGGCATCACTATACTGGAACTTAAACTATACTACAGAGTAATAGTAACAAAAACAGCATGATATTGGCACCAAAACAGACTGGTAGGCCAATGATACAGAATAGAGGACACAGAAACTAACCCATAAAATTACAATTTTTTAAATATTAGACAAAGGTGTCAATAACATGCATTGGAGAAAAGATAGCCTCTTTAACAAATAGTGCTGGGAAAAGTGAAAATCCATATGCAACAAAATGAAGTGAAACCCCTATCTCCCACTATTCACAAAACTCAACTCAAAGTGGATCAAGAACTTAGGAATTAAACCAGAGACCCTGTGCCTAGTAGGCCATAATCTTCATCATGTGGGGTTAGCCTCAACTTCCTTAATAAGACTCTTATAGTGCAAGAATTAAACCAATAATTAATAAATGGGATGAATTCAAACTAAAAAGTTTCTTCTCAGCAAAAGAAACAATCTGTGTGAGGTGAATAAAGAGCCTACATCTTGGGAGCAAATTTTTACCCCTCACACATCAGATAAAACACTAATCTCTAGGTTATATAAAGAATTCAAAAAGCGAAACACACACACACACACACACACAAACAAACACAAAACAAACAAAACAAAACAAAAAACTCCACAAGTAACCCAATCAATAAATTGTCCAAGGACATAACAGACACTTCTCAGAAGAGAATATACAATCAATCAACAAATTTATGAAAAAAATGTTCATCATTGCTAGCAATTAGAGAAATGCAAATCAAAACTACTCTAAGATATCATCTCACTCCAGTCAGAATGGCAGCTATTATGAGACAAACAACTCATATATTGCTGGTGGAACTGCAGATTAGTGCAGCCAATATGGAAAACAGTATAGAGATTCCTTGGAAAACTGGGAATGGAACCACCATTTGACCCAGCTATTCCTCTCTTAATTCTATACCCAAAGGACTTAAAAACAGCATACTACAGGGACATAGCCACAACAATGTTTTATATCAGCACAACTCACAATAGCTAAACTGTGAACCAAACTAGATGCCCTTCAGTAGATAAATGGATAAAAATGTGGCATATGGAATATTACTCAGAAATAAAAGAGAATAAAATCATGGCATTTTTGCAGGTAAATGAATGTCATTGGAGAAGATAATGCTAAGTGAAGTTAGCCAACACCCAAAAAACAAATGCCCAATATTTTGTCTGATATAAAATGACAGACTCATAGTGGGGTAGGGAGGGGGAGCATGGTAGGAAAAGACAAACTCTAGATAGGACAGAGGGGTGGGAGGGGAAGGGAGGGACAAATGGGTTTGCAAGGATGGTGAAATGTTATGGACATCATTATCCAAAGTACATGTATGAAGACATCAATTGGTGTGAACATACTTATATACAACCAGAGATATGAAAAATTGTGCTCTATATGTGTAATAAAAATGTAATGCATTCTGCTATCATTTATTTAAAAAATCAATAAAAAATTAAGAAAAAACCTAAGTGCTAAAAATACATAAGTTCTGGAAAGAAATGGATGTAGACATAATAACTGCAGTAAAGGAGCATGTAAAATATTTTCATCAGATCAGATGCAATTTTAGACCAAATTAGAGTTAGTACAGATATTGAAAGAATATGGGAGCCCATGAATCCACAGGTAAATATTCTCAAGGTAAAGAAGACATATACAAGAGATCTTTCCATTTTTACTCTCTATACTCTAACTTTTGGGTAGGAATTTAGAGAGCAGAATCACAGAGTACAAGATACAATAGCCATCAAGGTCCCAGAGAAGCTTGAATTTAAAAGTGACACTATTTTTTCCCTCTGAGCCCAAACCAATTTCGGACAATTGACTATGCAGCTTACATTCCAGATGCAAGCCTTGAGAGACAGATATCTGGCAGAAAACTAAGCAGTAAGGAAAACTGCCATTTCGAGTTTGAGAGGCAAAGACCATTGAATAAGGAATCCTGACCCAAAAAGATGGATGAGGTGGTCATATCTATTCCCCCTGAGAAACAGGAGCTTGGTTTAAATAATGTTCATCCAGGACATCGGGATTTGGGGAAGTTGCCTTAGGGGCCACTTGTGGGATCTAGCCATTACATATGAGTGGGTTTGTGTATAGATAGGTCCATGAAGGTTTAGATGTAGAGAACTTTTGACCACTCACTTTGTCTTCTGCAAAAGAGGGCTAGTTGTAGATGGTATCATAATTTTGGCTTCCATTCAGAGCCCATAGCTCACATTGGGGCACACATTAATTTTTAAAAAGGAATATTTTTTCTCCTTCAAATTATCATGGTTGAAACATTTCCAGGGACAGAGGATACATCCAAGCAGGGATTCCTGTAAAAAGGAAGTGTTTCTTCACATATTGGCTATTCTGGAAGGGAAAAGTGTTTCTGTTTGTTTGTTTTGGGATGTGCTGGAGAATGAACCCAGGGCTTTGTACATGTGAAGCATGAGCTATACCACAGAGCTAGTCCCCCAGCCCTGGAATAGAGTTCTTAAGTCCTATAATTAAGGCCCCAAATTCCACCAAGTGCATTCATTTGGGGAATTTGATATCTTTAATTGGTTATGATATCTTGCACTGGTTATTTCCCAGGTGTCCCTATAGAAATCCTGCACTAAAATTTGTTGCCAGATACCTCTGTTCTCTTTGTTGGGTTCACACCAGTTTTTTTTGAGTTCCTATGACCAGAATTATGAGCAGTGTCTTTACCAACTTGGGGGAGGATGCAATATTTCTCTTTTCCTTTTGAATATACTCTTCTCCTTTGACATGGCCCTTTTCTATGGCCTATGTAACTCCCCTATGTTTTCCTCTGATCCTAGCACATTGACAATTATTTTTTATTTTCTAGTGGTGTTATCTCCTGATAGAGGCCAAAACAACCTTATTTGTGAGTGGCTACTAGTTGGCATTCCAAGTGCACCTATCATACTCTTTGTAGTTTTATTAAACCCAGGAAAAGGAAAAGACTTGGTTTTATCTTGGTCTGTTTTCTTTTGTCTGTGGTAAAAGAGATAAGTAACAACCACAGCTAACAGCCCTCATCCCCCATAGAGCATTTCCAACAAACATGTAAAGAAAAGGCAATAGTTGTTTTGGAGGAGGTTATGCCCACAAGCTTGGAGAAGTGATTGACAGAGAAGGAGCAAAACTCCACAGGATGCATGAAAAAGTTGGGAAGGAGCAGAGGTGGAGACAGTCAGCCCCATGTTGAGCTCTGATTAAGCTAGTCTCCTTTTGGAGAAGGCATGGGGTTGGGGTAATTGGATGATTGCACAATATGACTGTGTTGGTGAGATTTTCATTGTCAGATTTAGTTTAACTACATCTCACTACTGGTTCACTACTGGTGCTTCTATCACATGGGTCTTCAAGTGGCAGATGCCCTACTGGCTCTAATTTGATTGTCTTGTGCCCACTGAGAGTGTGCCAAACCCCCCCCCCCAAACCAAAACAAACAAACAAACAAAAAAACCCACAAGAGCTCTGACATGACATTATGAGCAAGTAAAGAGGTTGAGATGTGGAGGGGGAGCAGAGATGGTCACCAGGATATTAAAAACCACAAACAATGAAGCCCCCAATCCCAAAAGACCAGGTTAGTCACATGGTGGGGAGAATAAACAGCAACACATATTTTGGTAAATTCTCAGGGTCTCCACTCTTCTGGGCTATGGTGTTCTGAATGTTCTGAAGAAGGGTGCAATCATATGAAAAGCAGTATGGAGATTCCTTGGAAAACTTGGAATGGAACAACAATTTGACCAGCTATCTCATTTTTCAATTTATATCCAAGGTAGTTTATAGCAGCTCAATTCACAATAGATAAACTATGGAATCAATCCATGTGCCCTCAAACAGATGAGGGGATAAAAAATGTGATATATATATATATATATATATATATATATATATATATATATATATATATATATATATCTCAGCCTTAAAGAAAAATGAAATATGGATGGAGCTGGAGAATATCATGCTAAGAAAAATAAGCCAATCTCAAAAAACCAAAAGCTGAATACTTTCTCTGATATGTTGATGCTAATTCACAATGAGGGAGGCTAGGGAAAAAAAGAGTTATTTTAGATTAGGTAGAGGTGAATGAAGTGAGGGGAGGATGCAAGGCATTAAGAAGTATAGAAGAATGAATCAGATAGTATTACCTTATGTACACATATAACAATAAACTAGTTATATATATATACCCCCCCCACACATAAGGTACATATATAACATCATGTACAACCAGAAAAGTGAGAAATTATACTACATTATATATGATGTATTGAATGACATTCTATTGTCATGTATAACTAATTAAAACAAATAAAAACTTTAAAAAAGAAAATCTAATTTGAATACTGCCTACTTTACCCCCAAGGGACATGTTAAAATACTGAACCTCTAGTGGGAATTTTCATGGTGATAAGTTCTCAGTGTCAGGAGTCATCATGGTAATGGCATTTAATGTAAACCTGGACAAACCTAGTCTCCTTGTCTTTCCTCCAGAGGCTTCTTTCTAAAAAACCTGTCCCTGCTGTCTTGGTGTCCCTGAACTCCTACCTAAGAAAATCACACCTGAAGGGAGGAGAAGGAAGGAAACAATGAAGACCAAAGCAGAAATAAGAGGAATAGAGTCTGCAAAAACAATAGAAAAAACCCTAGGAGTTAGCTTTTTGGAAGATAAACACAATTGAAAATCCTTTAGCTCAAGTAGGAATAAAGATAGAAGACACAAACAAAATAAGAAACGGAAGAGGAAAGTTTACCAATGAAGTCACAGTAATGAAAAGAGAATACTATGAGTAATTACATGGCAACCAAGGGGTTAATCTAGAGGAAATGCATCAGTTTCTAGGCACATGAAATGTACCAAGTCTAACTCACAAAAAATATAAACTCTGAATAAACCAATAACAAGTAAGAAGACTGATCAGTAATTAAAGCCTCCCATATAAAAAGCAAGACCAAGATGTCATCATTGCTGAATTCTACCAAGCATTTAAAGCACAACTCATACTAATATTCTCAAACTTTCTCAACAATTGAAGAGGAGGAAATTCTAACAAAATCATCATATGAGGCCAGCACTACCCTGATACCAATGCCAGGAAAGAACACAACAAGAAAAGAAAAGTACAGGTCAATTCCTTTGCCAAACTTAGATGCAAAAATCCTCAACAAAATACTAGCAAATCACATTCAACAGCACATTATAAAAGCCATTCACAATGAACATGATTTATCCATGGAAGGCAAGAGGAGTGCAATATACCCAAATTAATCAATATGTTACACCATGTTGATGGAAAGAAGAACTGAATCTGTTTTTTTTTAAATTTCAATGGGCAAAGGGACATTCTATAAAATTCAAAATCCTTTAAAATCATTAATTACTCTCAAAAATTAGATATAGAAGGAATGAACCTCAACACAATAAATTCTATTTATGACAAGCCCACAGCTAACAACATTTTCAATAGCAGAATATTGAAGTTTGAATTCTAACAACATTTTCGATAGCGGAATATTGAAGTTTGAATTCTAAGCTCAGGAAGAAGACAAAGACACCTACTCTTGCTTTACTGAAAACTCGATCCTTGTTTCCAATGCCAATCCAATAACAAGGAGATATTATTTAGAAAAAGGAAAAAGAAGTTTTATGGTTTTGCTAGCAAAAAAGAAACACAGGGAACTCATGTCCTAAAGGGTGATTCTGGCCATCATCAGGAACAAAAAGCTTTAAAGAGGGTATTCAAAGACTACATTCCACGTGTTCACCTGCAATTGTAATTCGCTTGTGAATTTGGGGGATAGTCATTTTAGAAAGCATCTGGTACTATACATAAGTCTGGATTACTTCATTCCTATGCTGGATATGGACTCAAGGATAGATTAGTCTGTCTAAAATGAGGAAGAAAAATAATTCTATTTCACTTGAAGTAAGGGATGGGGAGAGATTAGGGAGGAGCAGGGAGAGAGGAAGAGAAAGAAACATGTCCATTTAAAAATTGCACTGCATTAGCTGAGCAGCAAGGGCCATATTCAAAGCATAAAATGGACCACTGTTATATTTACTCACTGTCAATCTCTACATTTCATTACTATGGAAAAATGAGTGAAGATATCTCTAAGCTGTTTTCTGCTGAAAGAGGGTGAAGTTGGGGGAAGGAAATGAAAATCTTTGTTTTCTACTCAGTGAGGTGTGGACTGTATGGATTCTGACCATGGAAATGTACAGGGAAACCTTCTGCTAGTGAGAAAACTCCCAGGGGTGGGGGTAACAGGCACCCTGTTTCCCACCCTTAGAATGCCCTATAATCTCTCTTAGGATCTAATAATATAGCTAATATATGTGCAATGTCTAGCTGGTATGGCATGCCCTGAGATGCCTCTGTGTTAAAACCTCATGAAGCCGTGACCTTGATTGCAGGCACATTGCTCCTGGGAATAGAAGAACTTGCTTGCTTGATAACTACAATGTTTTACCAAGCTCTGGTGCTCCTGGAGCTGCCTGCCTAACAGTAACTTCAGACAATGGACCTTCTTGAGAACTGCACAAGGCTCCTAATACTGCATATTGTAACTGTGGAATGTAACTTCAGAATAAGCAACCCTATCAATATGCTAAAAAATAATGTGGTTGTATAGTACTAATGACCTAATGTAACCTATTGTTATAAATAAATGTGGCCACTTGGACAAAGGGCCACTCTGCCACTTTCCTGCCTCTGCACCTTGTCTCTGTCTCCTCTTTATTATTATTTCTTTACAGTATACAGTTAAGTGTAGTCCAGAGGTCCACAGTAGCAGATGGCAAGTGACTGGACCAGGTATAAATAGGGCAGGTATCATACTAGGCAATAATAAAAAGACAGAAAAACATTACTTTTTTTGGGTAAATAATTAGTACAGAAGCAATTAGAATTTCAGCCACTCTCTGAAAATCACAAAGACAGTAACTCATTATTGTGTCTGTGAAAAACAGATCAAATTTATCAATGTAGGAGGTTAGGAATATTTGTAGGTCTATGAGATCCATTGTCAATTAAGTCAGAACAAACTTGTGACTCTAGAGTTCTATGTGATCATTATTATTTGGCACTTCCACACAAGAACCCTTCCTGAATACCTTGTAGCTTTACTTAATATTTTGTACAGCTAACACAAGTGTACCTCTTAAGTTACATTAAAAAATATTTTTTTGGTAAATGTTTATGTAGGACTGTGTTTAGGCTATACTTTTCTGCCAGGTTTTTAAGACCAAGTTGGTGAAAACCATCCATGAGCCTATTTACTGCTAAGAGTCATTTATAGAATATATTTACTGATATTCCTTTCAGATAACTCTTGGGGATGTATGCACAGCCTTTTGGCTTCTTCAGCTTCTTTTCTACCAGTGGTGCCACCTACCACTATTGGTCAATGCTAACCATATGTGGCTTATCTTGCAATCATCAGGGAGATCCCTCTCCATTGACCCTCCTCTCTGCAGAATGTGAACTTGGATTCCTGCTCTATAGGATCCTCTAGATCTCCCTCATCAGCACATTCAAATTCTTATTCCAGTGTGAAGAGTAACACAAAGTTTATATATATATTTCTTAGATATATACTTATATCTAGTTGCATATATTTAGGGTGTCAACTATATTGTTATAACCTAAAACAATAGTTGCTTATTTAGTTAGTTACAAATTAATCATTTAAAAGACTTTTAAGCATGTAAAACCATAATTCCTTTAAGACTTTGTTTACCCAAGTAATTAAATCTAAGAGATACAAGAAAATTATCTTGACAGATAAGAGTGAATCAGTGTTTCAGACTTTGCTTCATATCAGTATATTGAAGTTTGAAAATTTGGACTGATTGTGATAATTTTACCCAACTTAAATACAAACACAAACTTTTTGAGGTTTATCTTCACAAATATTCTGTGATTTAGACATTCACAACATGTTTACATTCTTATTTTGTCTTTTCTTTCATATTGCACTCTAAAACAAGAATATTACTTTACCAGACAAAATATTTTCTCAAGAAACATTACTTCTTTTTCCATTCCAAAAACATTACTTCTCTTTTTCCATTCCAAAACTATACCTATAGCTTTCTTTTATCTTTTTTTAGTTTTTTTTTTGTTTTTGGAAAATTTTTATTAACTAAAATTATTAGCTAAATGTAGAAAACATTCTCTCTTATGAATTAAAAATATTTAGATGGCTGTGTACTTCTTCAAATTTAAGAAAAAGTCTTTGTATTTCATTGACCTTCCTTTTTTATTATTTTTTATTGGTTGTTCACAACATTACAAAGCTCTTGACATATCATATTTCATACATTAGATTGAAGTGGGTTATGAACCCCCAATTTTACCCCAAATGCAGATTGCAGAATCATGTTGGTTACACAACCACAATTTTACATAATGCCCTATTAGTAATTGTTGTATTCTGCTACCTTTCCTATCCCCTACTATCTGCCCTCCCCTCCCCTCCCATCTTCTCTCTCTACCCCATCTACTGTAATTCATTTCTCTCCTTGTTTATTTTCCCATTCCCCTCACAACCTCTTATATGTAATTTTGTATAGCAATGAGGGTCTCCCTTCATTTCCATGCAATTTCCCTTTTCTCTCCCTTTCCCTCCCATCTCATGTCTCTGTTTAATGTTACTCTTTTCTTCCTACTCTTCCTCCCTGCTCTGTTCATAGTTGCTCTCATTATATCAAAGAAGACATTTGGTATTTGTTTTTTAGGGATTGGCTAGCTTCACTAAGCATAATCTGCTCTAGTGCCATCCATTTCCCTGCAAATTCTATGATTTTGTCATTTTTTATTGCTGCATAGTACTCCATTGTGTATAGATGCCACATTTTTTTTATCCATTCATCTATTGAAGGGCATCTGGGTTGGTTCCACAGTCTAGCTATTGTGAATTGTGCTGCTATGAACATCGATGTGGCAGTATCCCTGTAGCATGCTCTTTTAAGGTCTTCAGGGAATAGTCCGAGAAGGGCAATAGCAGGGTCAAATGGTGGTTCCATTCCCATCTTTCCCAGGAATCTCCAAACTGCTTTCCAAATTGGCCGCACCAATTTGCAGTCCCACCAGCAATGTACAAGTGTACCCTTTTCTCCACATCCTCGCCAGCACTTGTTGTTGTTTGACTTCATAGTGGCTGCCAATCTTACTGGAGTGAGATGGTATCTTAGGGTGGTTTTGGTTTGCATTTCTCTGACTGCTAGAGATGGTGAGCATTTTTTCATGTACTTGTTGATTAATTGTATGTCCTCCTCTGAGAAGTGTCTGTTCAGGTCCTTGGCCCATTTGTTGATTGGGTTATTTGTTATCTTATTGTCTAATTTTTTGAGTTCATTGTATACTCTGGATATTAGGGCTCTATCTGAAGTGTGAGGAGTAAAAATTTGTTCCCAGAATGTAGGCTCCCTATTTACCTCTCTTATTGTTTCTCTTGCTGAGAAAAAACTTTTCAGTTTAATTAAGTCCCATTTGTTGATTCTTGTTATTAACTCTTGTGCTATGGGTGTCCTATTAAGGAATTTGGAGCCTGACCCCACAATATGTAGATCGGAGCCAACTTTTTCTTCTATCAGACACAGAGTCTCTGATTTGATATCAAGCTCCTTGATCCATTTTGAGTTAACTTTTGTGCATGGCGAGAGAAAGGGATTCAGATTCATTTTGTTGCATATGGATTTCCAGTTTTCCCAACACCATTTGTTGAAGATGCTATCCTTCCTCCATTGCATGCTTTTAGCCCCTTTATCAAATATAAGATAGTTGTAACTTTGTGGATTAGTCTCTGTGTCCTCTATTCTATACCATTGGTCCACCCACCTGTTTTGGTACCAGTACCATGCTGTTTTTGTCACTATTGCTCTGTAATATAGTTTGAAATCTGGTATCGCTATACCGCCTGATTCACACTTCCTGCTTAGAATTGCTTTTGCTATTCTGGGTCTTTTATTTTTCCATATGAATTTCATGATTGCTTTATCTATTTCTACAAGAAATGCCGTTGGGATTTTGATTGGCATTGCATTAAAACTATAGAGAATTTTTGGTAATATCACCATTTTGATGATGTTAGTTCTGCCTATCCATGAACAGGGTATATTTTTCCATCTTCTAAGATCTTCTTCTACTTCTCTCTTTAGGGTTCTGTAGATTTCATTGTATAAATCTTTTACCTCTTTTGTTAGGTTGATTCCCAAGTATTTTATTTTTTTTGAGGATATTGTGAATGGAGTGTTTTTCCTCATTTCCGTTTCAGAAGTTTTGTCGCTGATATACAGAAATGCCTTTGATTTATGTGTGTTGAATTTATATCCTGCCACTTTGCTGAATTCATTTATTAGTTCTAGTAGTTTCTTTGTAGACCCTTTTGGGTCTTCTAGGTATAGAATCATGTCATCTGCAAATAGTGATAATTTAAGTTCTTCTTTTCCTATTTTTATGCCTTTAATTTCTTTTGTCTGTGTAATTGCTCTGGCCAGTGTTTCGAGAACTATATTGAATAGAAGTGGTGATAGAGGGCATCCCTGTCTTGTTCCGGAGTTTAGAGGGAATGCCTTCAACTTTTGTCCATTCAGAATGATGCTAGCCTGAGGCTTAGCATAGATAGCTTTTACAATGTCAAGGTAAGTTCCTGTTATTCCTAGTTTTTCTAATGTTTTGAACATAAAGGAATGCTGTGCTTTGTCGAATGCTTTCTCTGCATCTATCGAGATGATCATATGGTTCTTATCTTTAAGTCTATTGATGTGGTGAATAACATTTATTGATTTCCGTATGTTGAACCATCCTTGCATCCCAGGGATGAATCCTACTTGATCATGGTGCACAATTTTTTTGATGTGTTTTTGTATTCAATTCGCCAGAATTTTATTGAGGATTTTTGCATCTAGGTTCATTAGAGATATTGGTCTGTAGTTTTCTTTCTTTGAGGTGTCTTTGTCTGGTTTTGGAATCAGGGTGATGTTGGCCTCATAGAATGAATTTGGAAGAGCTCCCTCTTTTTCTATTTCCTGAAATAACTTGAAAAGTATTGGTATTCATTCTTCTTTAAAGGTTTTGTAAAACTCTGCTGTATACCCATCCGGTCCTGGGCTTTTCTTGGTTGGTAGTCTTTTGATGGCTTCTTCAATTTCATCCATTGATATTGGTCTGTTAAAATTGTGTGTATCCTCCTGACTCAGTCTGGGCAAATCATATGACTTAAGAAATTTATCGATGTCTTCACTATCTTCTATTTTATTGGAATATAGGTTTTCAAAATAATTTCTAATTGTCTTCTGTATTTCTGTAGCATCTGTTGTGATATTGCCTTTTTCATCCCGTATGTTAGTAATTTGAGTTCTCTCTCTTCTTCTCTTCGTTAGCATGGCTATAGGTCTGTCAATCTTATTTATTTTTTCAAAGAACCAACTTTTAGTTTTGTTAATTTTTTCAATAGTTTCTTTTGTTTCAATTTCATTGCTTTCTGCTCTGATTTTAATTATTTCTTGCCTTCTGCTACATTTGCTGTTGTTTTGCTCTTCCTTTTCTAGGGCTTTGAGATGAAGTGTGAGCTCATTTATTTGTTGGTTTTTTCTTTTTTTGAGGAATGACCACCAGGCAATGAATTTTCCTCTTAAAACTGCTTTCATTGTGTCCCATAGATTCCGATATGTTGGGTCTGTATTTTCATTTATCTCTAAGAATTTTTTGATTTCCTCCTTTATGTCTTCTGTAACCCATTGATCATTCAGTAACATATTGTTCATTTTCCATGTGATGTAGGATTTTTCCTTCCTTCTTTTATCATTGATTTCCAGTTTCATTCCATTATGATCAGATAAAATGCATGGTATTATCTCCACCCCTTTATATTTACTGAGGGTTGCCCTATGGCATAATATATGGTCTATTTTTGAGAAGGATACATGTGCTGCTGAGAAAAAAGTATATCCATTTGATGATGGTTGATATATTCTATATATGTCAGTTAAGTCTAGGTTATTGATTGTGGTATTGAGTTCTATAGTTTCTTTATTCAACTTTTGTTTGGAGGATCTGTCCAATTTTGAGAGAGGTGTGTTGAAGTCACCCATAATTATTGTGTTGTGGTCTATTTGATTCTTGAACTTGAGGAGAATTTGTTTTATGAATGTTGCAGCACCATTATTTGGTGCATAAATATTGATAATTGTTATGTCTTGTTGGTGAATGGTTCCTTTTAACAGTATATAATGACCTTCTTTATCCCTTTTGATTAACTTAGTCTTGAAGTCGATTTTATTCGATATGAGGATGGCCACCCCTGCTTGCTTACGAGGACCATGTGCATGGTATATTTTTTCCCATCCTTTCACCTTCAGCCTGTGTATGTCTTTTCCAATCAGATGTGTCTCCTGGAGGCAGCATATTGTTGGATTTGTTTTTTTAATCCATGATACCAGCCTATGTTGCTTTATTGGAGAGTTTAAGCCATTAACATTCAGAGTTACTATTGATATATGGTTTGTACTTCCATCCATGTTTGATTGTTTATCCTTTTTTTAAAAAATTTAGTTTGTTTCTCCATGATTATCTTTCCCCTCGCCCTCTGTCTTTACTGAGGCACTTCCCACTGATGGTTTTGGTTATTGTTTTTTATTTCTTCCTCGTGTAGTGTTTTGCTCAAAATGCTTTGCAATGCTGGTTTTCTGGCTGCAAATTCTTTTAACTTTTGTTTATCATGAAAGATTTTTATTTCATTGTCATACCTGATGCTTAATTTTGCTGGATACAGAATTCTTGGTTGGCATCCATTGTCTTTCAGTGTTTGAAATACATTGTTCCATGACCTTCTTGCTTTCAGTGTCTGTGATGAAAAATCCGTTGTTAACCTTATTGGTTTACCCCTGAATGTAATCTGCCTCCTTTCTCTTGTAGCTTTTAATATTTTCTCTTTGTTCTGTATATTGGATATCTTCATAACAATGTGTCTTGGCATTGGTCTACTGTGATTTTGTGTGCTCGGTGTCCTGTATGCATCTTCAATTTGTATATCTGTTTCCTTTTTTATTTCTGGAAAGTTTTCTGTAATTATTTCATTCAGCAGGTTACTCATTCCCTTGGTTTGAATCTCTGTACCTTCTTCTATCCCAATGACTCGTAAGTTTGTTTTTTTTTTATGTTATCCCATAACTCTTGGATGTTTTTCTTGTGATTTTTTACCAGCCTTTCTGAGTTGGCTAGACTCTTTTCAAGATGATATATTTTGTCTTCATTATCTGACGTTCTGGCTTCTACTTGCTCCTCTCTGTTAGTGATACTCTCAATTGAGTTTTTAATTTGGTTTATCGTTTCCTTCATTTCTAGAATTATTGTTTGATTATTTTTATAATCTCTATCTCCTGATAAAGATGCTTAACTTCTTCTTTTATCTATTTATGTAATTCATTCTCAATGTGTTCTTTCGCTGCTTGAATTTGCTGTCTTGTATCCTCTTTAAGGTTCCATTCCATCTGTCTAAGGTGTTCCTTGAGTTCTTTATATGACCATTTTTCTCATGACTCTAGGTCCTCCTGAATATTTAGGCTCTCCTGCATTGTTTGTACTCCTTTTCTTCCTTGCTTTTTGAAGCTGCTCATGTTACTTCTTGTTCTGTTTGACTGCTGAGTTACTGTTTACTCCTATAAATTTATTAGATGCTTGGGAGGAAAGGTATTAGAAGGGAAGGGAAGAAGTCACTGTAGCTGCAGGTTTCAATGAAGTTATCTCCTCCGCCGCAGTCTGATGACGTCAGTTCTCTGCCATAGTGGTGTCTCTTGCAAATGGCGACAGTTCGTTTCCCTTTGCCGGGTGACCAATGCAACGGGTGGGTCCTTACTGTCTCTCCCAAGCCCCGTTTCAAACCTGTGGCCACTACTTATGAAGGCTCGGTAGGCATTTACCTCTGTAGGATGAGAAGGGCTGACCAGTTGTTTCAGCCGGATGGATTAATGCTGAGTCACAGCTGTTTGTCTGCGGGAAGCAGGCGAACAGGAGTTTGAATTCAGCTGATCCGGGCTCAGTGTGTGTTCTTAGAGGCCCAGACTGTTCGCCCCAGATCCACATCAGCTCAGCATTGCCTAGTGATCCTGCCACTCTGAGGGGCTCGCTGCACCTCTGGGTCAAGCCCCAGACCCCGAGGTCTCTCTTCATCCACTTTCTTATCTCACGTTTTCACATGCTTGGATTGGGTGATGGAAAGGATAAAGAGAAGAGTCCTGGGCTTTGATGTTTTAGGAAGATTTTCAACCACACCTTTACTGATTATCAGAATTACAAACACCATATACAAGGTTGTTTTAGTCAGCTTTGCATCACTGTGACCAAAAGACCATAGCAGAACAGCAGCAGCAGCCCCACGGTGCTGGAGACCACCCTCCCTCGCAGGCGGACAGGAGCCTCAACCGTGGAGTTGTGCTCCCGGAAGAGTTGTCACAGGCCACTCAGGGTGCTGGAGATGCTGTGAGTGCACTGGACCGCGGCCAAAGAAAGGGGGAACGGGATGGGACGGGATGGGCGCACTGGACTGCGGCCCCTCTCCAGTGACTTGGTCTGGACTTCAGCAAACCCGCAGGAGCGAGGCGGAAGCTCTTTTTTTAGTTTTAAACCCTTTCTTAAATTCATATTCTAAAATAATTCTTATGAATGTTATCTGTGCATGTGATCTACACAACAAATTTCATCCCAGGAGAGGGATTAGATAATCTGGCATATACAAAAAATTTGTCTTAATCTTTTTTCCTCTCAGGTTGCATTTAAGGGGTTGAAGCACAGGATAATTAAGCCTGACCTGTCTCCCTTATCTTTATCACAATGCCATTGACTTTGAGTTCTTCACTGTCAGTTGTACCAAGATTCCCCCTTTCCCTTTTTCTTTACTAAGTATATTGATATACAATGGAGGAGGCCCTTTTTATCTTTTCTTTTGGATTTCTTGACACTTCATTTGCAGAAGATGCCTAGAAAACACAGGTTAACCTTAATTTCTTTTTTTTCTGGGTCTAGGTGTTTATTCTGCAAGCCTTCCCATGCATTTAGTTTGATTGTATTCTCTCATAGCAAGAATTTCTTTGCCCCATTGATGGATATCTGCTGGTCAAATGGTGTGTCCTGTCAGATCTTAAAGTGGGAGACTATTTCTGTCCCAGATCATAAACTAACAGTGCTGGAACCACTGTGACCATCATTTTTGGCCATAATCCTCTATTATCCATGGGCAGAAGGGAATTTTTTGTCATTTTTCTACAGCCTAGTCAGTTTTTCTAGGATTTTATTTTCCCCAGCATAGGACTAATGTCCTTTGACAACAGTTAGGTGACCTGTGGCTGCCTGGGGCCAGATTGAGAAACTGTGATGAGAATGTCAGCAGTGGGTTTTAAAGATTTAAATAATTTTTAACCCTTTATTCTGGTGTTGTACTCCTTATACACCAGAGGCAGTGTCTTTTGGCAGCTTCAACTTAGTTCCTGAATGTTCAGACCCCTTACCATGTAATTACATAAATGCCTATTATTACAGAATCTCTTTCATATACTTTGCCCTTGACAGATCATCTTCAACTTGAAGATTGTATATAACCCAGAAAAAATATTTAAAGGCCACATTGTGTTATAGAAAACCCTCTTTTTCTTTTCTTTCTTTCTTTTTTATTTTTATATACATAACAATAGTGGAATGCATTACATTTATAATTATCCATTCACAGCACAATTTTTTGTAACTCTGTATATAAAGTATGTTCATGCCAAATTATGCCATTATACATGAGTTCTGTTTTCTTTGCATTACAATTCTTAATACACCTTTATACTACAATTTATCATATCTCTATTTGTATATAAGGTATGTTGACACCAAATTCACATCTTCATACATGTACTTTGTATCATGATGACTGTCTCCTTCCATCATCCTTGCTATTCCCCTTATCCCTCCCTTTCCCTCCCACCCCTATTCCCTATCTAGAGGCAATGTTCGTCCCATGCTCTCCATCCCTACCCCACTTTGAGTCACTCCCCCCCTTATATCAGAGAAAACATTCGGCATTTATTTTTTTGGAATTGGCTAACTTCACTTAGCATAATCTTCTCTAATCCTATCCTTTTCCCTGCAAATGCCATGATCTTATTCTTTTTTATTGCTGAGTAATATTCCATTGTGTATAAATTCCACATTTTTAAAATCCACTTATCCATGAAGGACATCTAGGTTGGCTCCACAGTTTAGCTATTGTGAATTGTGCTGCTATAAACATTGATGTGTCTGTGTCCCTGTAGTATGCTGTTTATAGGTCCTTTGGGTATAGTCTGAGAAGAGAAATAGCTGGGTTTACTGGTGGTTACATTTTCAGCTTTCCAAGGAATCTCCATACTGCTTTTCAAATTGGCTGCACTAATTTGCAATCCCACCAGTAGTGTATGAGTGTACCTTTCCTCCTGAATCCTCGCTAACACTTATTGTTGTTTGTCTTCATAATGGCTGTCATTCTTACTGGAGTGAGATGGTATCTTAGAGTAGTTTTGATTTGCATTTCTCTGATTGCTAGAGATGATGAGCATCTTTTCATATATTTGTTGATTGATTGTATATCATCTTCTGAGAAGTGTATGTTCAGGTCCTTGGCCCATTTATTGATTGGATTATTTGTTTTTTTGGTGCTTATTTGTTGAGTTCTTATTTGTTTTTTTTTTGGTGCTTATTTCTTATACTCTAGAGATTAGAGCTCTATCTGATGTGTGAGGGGTAAAAATTTGTTCCCAGAATGTAGGCTCCCTGTCCACCTCATAGATTATTTCTTTTGATGAGAAAAAACTTTTTAGTTTGAATCCATCCCATTTGTTGATTCTTGGTTTTAATTCATGTGCTATAGGTGTCTTATTAAGGAAGTTGGGGCCTAGCCCCACATGATGAAGATTAGGGCCTACTTTTTCTTCTATTAGACACAGTCTCTGGTTTAATTCCTAGATACTTGATCCATTTTGAGTTAACTTTTGTGAATGATGAGAGATAGGGATTCAATTTAATTTTGTTGCATATGGGTTTCCAGTTTTCCCAGCACCATTTGTTGAAGATGCTATCCTTTCTCCAGTGTATGCTTTTGGCATCTTTGTCTAATATAAGATAGTTGTAATTTTGTGGAAAACCCTTTTTTCTTAGGCCAATTCAGCCAAGATCTCTGCTCAGGACACTACTGGTAAGATCAAAGCAGAATGGCCTATGTCTTAAAGGGCCAGTAACAGATACAAAAACAGAGACAAGGGCTGGGATTGTGGCTCAGTGGTAGAGCGCTTGCCTCGCATGGGTGGGACCCGGGTTTGATCCTCATCACCACATAAAAATAAAGGCATTGTTTTGTGTACATCTACACATAAAAATAAATATTAAAAAAACAGAGACAAGAGAGGATCACCAAAACCAGAGCTGACAGATGGGAACTTTTAAAACAGAGAGACCTGCACATACAAATTTATTCCACTTACTTTACCTTTGACAGACCAACTCCAACTTCAAGATTGTGTAATAATCCAGAAAGATATTAAAAAGCCAGATCTTTAGAGTAAAACTTTATCTTAGACCTACACTTATAGGTGGTTCTTTCTTCACCTCACTTTATCTCTGAAAGACCAACTTCAATTGCAAGATTGTACAAAACACACACACACACACACACACACACACACACACACACACACACAGACAACCAGAAAGGAGCCCCAAGACCATGGCTGACAGACAGGAACATTTAAAATGGAACAGCCAAGTTTTTTCCCAAGAGACTACCTATAAAATCAATGCAGTATTGGTCATGTCTTAAAAGGGGCAGGAACAGATACAAACAAAGCAAAAACACAGACAACCAGAGGGAATTCCCAAACCCAAAGCCAACAAACAGAGGTGAACTGAGAACAGAGCAGAAGGGAGTAAATATCCAGGCATTCTTAAGTACCACATAACCATTACTCCTACACAAGTAGCACCACAGTTTTTTCCACAAAAAGGGACTAGATGTTTTCACAAAGAGAAACCAGATGTATGGGATCAAGGGTCTCACTTTGCACACCAAGGGACTTAACAAATGGACAACAATGTCATGAATTTACTGAGTTTGGTTTCCTTTTTCTTAAAGTGGACCATGATAGAGCAACCTGTCTTATTTAGAGAGAGAAAGCAGGAGATCACTGAAGCCAAAGGAGCTGTTGTGATGGTCCTTCATTCACTACCTTTATTTACAAGAATAGATCCTGTGGTTTAGCCTGAGGCAACTAACTGATCTCTTAACTCTCCTGCAGTTGGCTCTCAACAAGCTCACCAATCAACTTTAATCCTCAGTATGAAAGAAGGGTTCCTTGGAAAGCCAATCCTGCCTGATAGAGCTTAAGTGGTTGCAGCTCTTGGGTCTCAACTCAGGCACCATTTTTTTTTACTGAAATCTCAGTTCTTCCCCAATTCTAATCCAATTATGAGGAAAGGGCACAGAGAAAATGAAAAAGAAGCGTTATTTCTTTGCTTGCAAAGAAGAAACATGGGATACTCCTGTCCCAGAGGCTGTGATTCTGCCCTTCAGTAGAAACAGGGGCCCTTAAAGAGGCAATTCATAGGCTGTATTTCACATTTTCTCTGTTGAAGTTGTAATTCACTTGGGAATTTGGGAGATAGTCATATTGGAGATCTTCTTGGACCATTTCCAAAGTCTGGATTACTTTATTCCTATGCTGGGTGCATACTCAAAGATAGATAAATTTGCATAAAATGGGAAAGAAAAGCAGCCCTGTTTCCCCTGAAATTAAGGAGGAGGGGGAGATTAGGGAGGAATAGAGAGGATGAGAAAAAAATATATCCAATTAAAAATGAGTGGCATGGAGTTTTCAAGATGGTGGAATAGAGGAAGTTGCTTTTCTGGCTGTTCATTTCACATGAAATGAAGTAAGCAGTTAGGCAGCTTCTCAGCAGGCTGAGTTGTGGAGAGCAATGACTTCAACCATGTTCTTTGACTACCTCATAGCTGTGGCTGTGCTTTGCCATAGAAACTTTCTGTGCAAAGGTGAAGGACAAGATTGCATAGTGGAGCTGGGGCTGTGGCTCAGAGTTGGAGCATTCACCTAACATGAGTGAGGCACTAAGTTCTATTCTCAGTACCACATAAAAGTAAAAATATACTGTGTCCACCTATAACTAAAAAATAATTATTACAAATAAGAGACTGCTTATATTAAAAAAGATTGTGTAGGAGCTATAATAATGCCCAGCATAAGGGAATTCTTTGCAGAGGCATGGAACTATATCAGTTTTGAACTTGAGTTCCAACACCAGTTGCTAGGGATAGAGAATTCTGAGCATAATAAGATAACCTCAATATCTTGCAAGATTTTACAAAAGAAAAAATGGTCCAAAGGATCTATGCATGAGGTCTTGCCTCACAATCTCAAAACAGTAGCTCTCCTTACTTCTTAGATTCTGCCAGATCTCTACCTCTCCTAGGCTTGCATTGAAAATGTAAATTGCAACCAGAGGAGGAAGCCTGGTGACAGCCTAGCCTAGATCGGAGGCGGAAGCCCGGCGCCAAGCCCAGACCGGAGGAGGAAGCCTGGCCCCACCCGGGTGCTAGTACAGAGGAAGCCCATCAACCCTTAAAACCCATCAAAGGGGGTGTGGCTACTAGCACGGTTCTGCGGCTGACCCAGGTACCCAGTTTCCAACTCCCCCACCATTAGCTGTGATAACTCAAAATATTTTCCCCAAGCTTTTGGGGGTTGTAGCTATCAATGCAAAACAACAACTGTACAGGCACCTGGTTTCTACCTCAGAGACTAGAATAGGGAAGATACAGGTGGAAGCTCATGTCCTTTCACACTGGCTATACCCACCACCCTGAACACAGAGGCTCAAGCTAGGAATAGACAAAGCCACCTACTGGAAGCAAGGAAAACAGTGTTCTGAGAGACTTTTATTTCTCTTTCTCTCTTTTCTTCTCTCTCTTTCACAACCTCAACATATGTGAAACCAAGAACTGTGCATGAACAACTGAATCACCAAAATAATATAATATAGAGGAATTGCATATACCCCACCTTCCCCCCATTTTTTCTTTATTTCTATCTTACTTTCTTTTTCCTTCTCTCTTATTTCTCTTTGCTTCCTTGTTTTTCTTTTCTTTTCTCCATTCATATTCCCTCTATCCCACTTTCAACCTCCTAACTTTTGCAATCTATACATAGGGTAAATATCTAAATACAGATAGGAGATTGAGTCTATACATTCTTCCATAAATTACCAGTCTATTGGCTAGAGTTCTACAAAGTTGCTAAGTTAGTTTAACCTCATACCCTTACTCCTTTCCCTCTAAGTATAACATCCTTCATCTGAAATTAAGTTTTCTATATGCCACCAGATATGGTAAGCCTTTTATGAAACTAATGACTATGTTCTTAAATAATAATTAAAACCAATATCTGTAGACTTAGAATCTAACTATAAATGTATTAATAATGAAAACTTGTGCTTAGATGATGTACCGTTGATATTGGGAACTGTTAACATTGTCTTTCTCTGCAAAAGAGGGATTTTGGAGCTATACAAGAACAATATAAATATATAAGGGGAAAACCATTAACACAACAGTTTCATAAAGCTAGAAAGAATCATGAGCAGTATGAAAAGACAAGGAAAGAAAGCACCACAAACAATACAGGTCAATTCAACATTAGATGAGGTAATATCTTCAGCTGATGGAATGTCAGACATTATACAGCAAATTCAGACAATGAAAGATCACTTTGACAATGAATTACAGAAACAAATCCAAGAAGCAAAAGATCAACTCTAGAGGGAGATAGAGGATATAAACAAACAAACAAACATAAATCCTGGAAATGCAGGAAACAATAAACCAAATTAAAACTCAAATGAGAGTATTACCAGCAGAGTAGAATACTTAGAAGATAGAACTTCAGACAACGAGGACAAACTTTTTCAACTTGAAAAGAACATAGATAGCTCAATGAGAATGTTAAGAAATCATGAGCAGAACATCCAAGAATTATGGGATAACATAAAGAAACCAAACTTAAGAGTTATTGGGATACAACAGGGTATAGAGGTCCAAACTAAAAGAATGATCAATCTATTCAATGAAATAATATTAGAAAACTTCCCAGACTTAAAGAATGAAACAGGAATCCAAATACTACAAGCCTACAGGACACCAAATGTACAAAATCATAAGAGATCCACACCAAGACACATAATAATGAAGATGCCCAACATACAGAATAAGGAGAGAATCTTAAAATCCACAAGAGAGAGGAAGCAGATTACATTTAGGGGTAAACCAATCAGGATAACGGCTGATCTTTCAACACAGATTCTGAAAGATAGAAGATCCTGGAACAACATATTTCAAATGCTCAAAGAAAAAGGGTTCCAACCAAAAATCATGTATCCAGTGAAATTAAGCTTCAGGATAGAAGACGAAATAAAAATCTTCCACAATAAACAAAAGTTAAAAGAATTTGCAGCTAGAAAACCAGCTCTTCAAAACATCCTTGGCAAAACATTACAGGAAGAGGAAATGAAAAATAACAATGAAAACCAACAGTGGGAGGTAGTATAGTAAAGGAAAAACTAATCATAGAGGAAAAACAAATCATATTAAGTAACATACATAATCAAATATGGCTGGAAGTACAAACCATATCTCAATAGTAACCCTAAATGTTAATAGCTTAAATGCACCAATCAAAAGACATAGGCTAGTAGAATGGATTAAAAAATATGCTGCCTACCGGAGACTCATCTGATAGGAAAAGACATACACAGACTGAAGGTGAAAGGTTGGGAAAAATCATACCACTCATATGGTCCCCGGAAGCAAGCAGGGTTGTCCATACTTGTATCAAATAAAATAGATTTCAAGCCAAAGTTAATCAAAAGGGATAAACTAGGACACTTCATACTGCTCAAGGGAACCATATACACCAACAAGACTTGACGATCATAAATATATATGCCCCAAATAATGGTGCAGCTACGTTCATCAAACAAACTCTTCTCAAGTTCAAGAGTCAAATAGACCACAACACAATAATCATGGGAGATTTTAACACACCTCTCTCACCACTGGACAGATCTTCCAAACAAAAGTTGAATAAAGAAACCATAGAGCTCAATAATACAATTAATAACTTAGACTTAATTGATATATAGAGAATATACCACCCAACATCAAACAGATACACTTTCTTCTCAGCAGCACATGGATCCTTCTCAAAAATAGACCATATATTATGTCACAGGGCAAATCTTAGCAATTAAAAGGAGTAGAGATACTACCATGCATTTTATCTGATCATAATGGAATGAAATTGGAAATCAATAATAAAATGAGAAAGAAAAAATCCTACATCACATGGAGATTAAACAATATGCTACTGAATGAACAAAGGGTTACAGAAGACATCAAAGAGGAAATTAAAAAATTCTTAGAGGTAAATGAAAACTCAGACACAACATATTAAAATCTCTGGGACACTATGGAAGCAGTACTAAGAGGAAAATTCATTTCTTGGAGTTCATTTCTTAAAAGAAGGAAAAGCCAACAAATAAATGACCTCACACTATACCTTGAAGCCTTAGAAAAAGAAGAATAAATCAGCAGCAAATACAGTAGAAGGCAAGAAATAATTAAAATCAGAGCTGAAATCAATGAAATCGAAACAAAGGAACAATTGAAAAAATTGACAAAACTAAAAGTTGGTTCTTTGAAAAAATAAATGAGATTGATAGACCACTAGCCATGCTAACAAAGAGAAGAAGAGAGAGAAACCAAATTACTAGCTTATGGGATGAAAAAGGCAACATCACAACAGACGATTTAGAAATACAGAAAATAATTAGAAATTATTTTGAAACCCTATACTCTAATAAAATAGAAGTTAGTGAAGGCATTGATAAATTCCTTAAGACATATGAGCTACCCTAATTGAGTCAGGATGATATAAACAACCTAAACAGACCAATATCAAGTCAGAAAATAGAAGAAGCCATCAAAAGACTACCAACCAAGAAAAGCCCAGGATTGGATGGATATACAGCAGAGTTTTACAAGAACTTTAAAGAAGAACTAATACCAATACTCTACAATCTATTTCAGGAGATAGAAAAAGAGGGAGAACTTCCAAATTCATTCTATGAGGCAAATATCACCCTGATTCCCAAACCAGATAAAGACACCTCAAAGAAAGAAAACTACAGACCAATATCCCTAATGAATTTAGATGCAAAAATCCTCAATAAAATTCTGGCAAATCGGATACAAAAACATATCAAAAAGATCGTGCACCATGATCAAATAGGATTCATCCCTGGGATGCAAGGCTGGTTCAATATATGGAAATCAATAAACATTATTCACCACATCAATAGACTTAAAGATAAGAACCATATGATCATCTTGATAGACACAGAAAAAGCATTCAACAAAGTACAGCATCCCTTTATGTTCAAAACACTAGAAAAACCAGGGATAACACTGTAAAGGCTCTCTATGCTAAGCCTCAGGCTAGTATCATTTTAAATGGAGAAAAAATGAAGGCATTCCCTCTAAAATCTGTAACAAGACAGGGATGCCATCTCTCACCACTTCTATCAATATAGTTCTCAAAACACTGGCCAGAGCAATTAGACAGACAAAAGAAATTAAAGGCAAAAAAAAATAGGAAAAGAAGAACTTTAATTATCACTATTTGTAGGTGATTATGGTCCTATACCTAGAAGACCCAAAAAGGTCTACAAATAAATTACTAGAGCTAATAAATGAATTCAGCAAAGTGGCAGGATATAAAATCAACATGCATAAATCAAAGGCATTCCTGTATATCAGCGACAAATCTTCGGAAACGGAAATGAGGACAACCACCCCATTCACATTGTCCTAAAAAAAATACTTGGGAATCAACCTATCAAAATAGGTGAAAGATTTATACAATGAAAACTACAGAACCCTAAAGAGAGAAATAGAAGAATATCTTAGAAGATGGAAAAATATACCCTGTTCATGTATAGGAAGAACTAACATCATCAAAATGGCAATATTACCAAAAGTTCTCTATAGGTTCAATGCAATGCCAATCAAAATCCCAATGGCATTTCTTGTAGAAATAGATAAGGCAATCTTGAAATTCATATGGAAAAATAAAAGACCCAGAATAGCAAAAGCAATTCTAAGCAGGAAATGTGAATCAGGAGGTATAGCAATACCAGATTTCACACTGTACTACAGAGTAATAGTAACAAAAACATCATGGTACTGGTACCAAAACAGGTGGGTGGACCAATGGTACAGAATAGAGGACACAGAGACTAATCCACAAAATTACAACTATCTTATATTCGATAAAGGAGCTAAAAGCATGCAATGGAGGAAGAATAGCATCTTCAACAAATGGTGCTGAGAAAACTGGAAATCCATATGCAACAAAATGAAATGGACTCCCTTTCTCTCACCATGCACAATAGTTAACTCAAAATGGATCAAGGAGCTTGATATCAAATCAGAGACTCTGCATCTGATAGAAGAAAAAGTTGGCTCTGATCTACATATTGTGGGGTCGGGCTCCAAATTCCTTAATAGGACACCCATAGCACAAGAATTAAAAACAAGAATCAACAAATGGGACTTACTCAAACTAAAAAGTTTTTCTCAGCAAGAGAAACAATAAGAGAGGTAAATAGGGAGCCTATATCCTGGGAACAAATCTTTATTCCTCACACTTCAGATAGAGCCCAATATCCAGAGTATACAAAGAACTCAAAAAATTAAACAATAGGAAAACAAATAACCCAATCAACAAATGGGCCAAGGACCTGAACAGACACTTCTCAGAGGAGAATATGCAATCAATCAACAAGTATATGAAAAAATGCTCACCATCTCTAGCAGTCAGAGAAATTTAAATCAAAACCACCCTAAGATACCATCTCTCTCCAGTAAGATTGGCAGCCATTATGAAGTCAAATAACAACAAGTGCTGGTGAGGATGTAGGGAAAAGGGTACACTTGTACATTGCTGGTGGGACTGCAAATTGGTGTGGCCAATTTGGAAAGCAGTATGGAGATTCCTGTGAAAGCTGTGAATGGAACCATCATTTGACACAGCTATTGCCCTTCTCGGACTATTCCCTGAAGACCTCAAAAGAGCGTACTATAGGGATACTGCTATATCGATGTTCATAGCAGCACAATTCACAATAGCTAGACTGTTGAACCAACCCACATGCCCTTCAATAGATGAATGGATAAAAAAATGTGGCATTTATACACAATGGAGTACTATGCAGCAGTAAAAAATGACAAAATCATGGAATTTGCAGGGAAATGGATGGCATTAGAGCAGATTATGCTAAGTGAAGCTAGCCAATCCCTAAAAAATCAAATGCCAAATGTCTTCTTTGATATAATGAGAGCAACTAAGAACAGAGCAGGGAGGAAGAGCATGAGGAAAAGATTAACATTAAACAGGGATGAGAGGTGGGAGGGAAAGGGAGAGAGAAGGGAAATTGCATGGAAATGGAAGGAGACCCTCATTGTTATACAAAATTACATATAAGAGGATGTGAGGGGAAAGGGAAAAAAAACAAGGGAGAGAATTGAATTACAGTAGATGGGGTAGAGAGAGAAGATGGGAGGGGAGGGGAGTGGGGATAGTAGAGGATAGGAAATGTAGCAGAATACAACAGTCATTAGTATGGCATTATGCAAAAATGTGGATGTGTAATTGATGTGATTCTGCAATCTGTATATGGGTTACAAATGGGAGTTCATAACCCACTTAAATCAAATGTATGAAATATGATATGTCAAGAGCTTTTTAATGTTTTGACAGTCAATAAAAAATGAAAAAAATAATATAAAGTTATAAAAAATCTCTTTGATTCTGTTTAATTGTGACCTTGATGGTATGTGGACATTTATACATTTATATATATATATTTTTTCTCATTTCTAGCATTTTTGAAGCCAGTTATTTTATATGGATTAGGTTTTTGTGAACCAGGACGTTTGATTAGTATGTTTTATTTTTTTTATTTATTAAAAATTTTTACTTTATACTTATATATTTTCTCCCATTTCCCGTGATTTTCTCTTTTCTTCTGCCAACAATCTCTATTGTTCTTTATTTTACTCTTTCTTTAATCTTTCACTTCTGTCTTCTCTTCTTCTCCATCATAATTATTACATACCACATAACTTCTGTTTTCTCCCTATCCACCATTTGAAATTTTAAGCCATTTTGCATCATATCACTTCTTTTTATTACGTCAATTAACATTGTAGATGTCATAGTAGGGACTATTTGGTTTAATGGAGCATCTTTGCACATCAAACAAGCCTTTCCCAATTTAAAGAATCAAACAGACCAAAACAGAATAATACTGGTTGTATTTGACACACCTCTCTCACCACTGGATAGATCTTTCAAACAAAAACTAAATACTTTATAAAACTAAAAAGAACAATGAATAATTTAGACTTAACAGACCCATATAGAATATTTCATCCATCAAAGACTGAATACACTTTTAGCAGTACCTTAATTCTGTTCTAAAATGGACTATATTTTACTTTACAAAGCAACTCTTAGCAAAAACAAATATGGAGATACTATACCTTGCATTCTATCAGATCATAATGTCTGGAAATTATAAATCAATGATAAAATAAAAAATACAAATTCTTCTAGCACCTGCAGACTAAGCAATGTGCTATTGAATAAAAATTGGATAGCAGAAGAAATTAGGGATAAAACAAAAAATACAATGACAAAACATGTCAAAATCTCTGAGGCACTATGAAGGCAGTGCTAAGTGGAAAGTTCATTGCATTGAGCTCATTTATTAAAAGAATCAAAAGTCAACAAATAAATAAACTAACATTACATCTCAAGGCTCTAGTAAAAGAAAAACAAATCAACACCAAAAGCAAGAGAAGACAGAAAATTATTAAAATCAGGGCTGAAATCAATGAAATTGAAACATATGGCTTACCCAAATTGAATGAGGAGGACATAGAAATTTAATACAGATCAATTTCAACAAATAAAATTAAAGATGACATCAGAAGCCTACTAATTAAGAAAAGCCCCAAACCAATGGATTCTAATTAAGTTCTACCAGACCTCAGAAGAATTTTCACCAATACCTCTCAAATTATTGCATGAAATAGAAAAGGAGAAGAGATTTCCAAACTCATTCTATAAAGCAGGTATCACCTTGATACCCAAACCAGAAAAAGACACATCAAGGAAAGAAAATTCCAGACAAATATCTCTGATGAAGATAGTTGCAAAACTTTTCAATAAAATTCTAGTGAATAGCATATAAAGACATGTTAAAAAGATACTGCACTATGATAAAGTGGGGTTCCCTCCAGGATGCAACTTTGGTTCAACATGTAGAAATCCATAAATATGATTCACCACATCAACAGACATAAAGGTAAGAATCACATGATTATTTCAATAGATGCAGGAAAGGCAATGGACAAAATGAAGCATTCATTCATGTTCAAAACACTAGAAAAACTAGCGATAGTAGGAACATACCTCAACATTGTAAAAGCTATATATAGCTTTTAAAATCTATACATAAATAAATAATTTATATATATAAATCCAAGGTCAACATCATTCTAAATGGAGAATAGTTGAAAGCATTCCCTCTAAAAGCTGGAACAAGACAGAAATGTCCTCTTGAACCACTTGTATTCAACATAGTGCTTAAAGTACCAGCCACAGCAATTAGAATAAAAAATTAAAGGGATTCAGATATGTCATTAAGAACTCAAATTATTGGTATTTGCTGACAATGAAATTTTATATTTAGAATACCCCAGAAACTTCACTAGGGAACGTCTACAATTCATCAGTGAATTCAGCAATGTAGCAGGATATAAAATTAACAACCATAAATCAATTGCATTTCCATATATCAGTGATGAATCAACTAAAAGAGAAATTAGAAAAACTAGCCCATTCACAATAGCCTCAAAAAATATTTGGAAATCAATCTCACCAAAAAGTAAAAAAACCTCCACAATGAACACCAAGCACATCAAAGAAAGAAATTGAAGTAGATTTTAGAAAATGGAAAGACCTCCCATGTTCTTGGATAAGCAGAATTAATATTGTCAAAATGGACATACTACCCCAAACACTATAGATACTTAACATAATTTCTATTAAAAATTTGATGACATTCTTCACAGAAAAAATAAGAGACCCAGAATAACCAAAGCAATTCTCAGCAAAAAAGTGAAGTGTGTGTGTGTGTGGGGTGTCACAAAACCAGATCTTAAATTATAATTCACAGCTAGAGTAACAAAAAGGCATAGTATCGGCACCAAAACAAATACACAGACCAGTGGCATACAACAGGAGCCACAGAAACAACCCCACATACATGCAACTATCTCACACTAGGGAAAGGTGCTATAAACCCACATTGGAGAAAAGATAACCTATTCAACAAATGGTGCTGGAAAGACTGGAAATCCGTATGTATCAAAATGAGATTAGGCTCATATCACTCAACCTGCACAGAACTCAATCAGAGTGTATCAAGAACTTAGGCATTAGACCAGACACCCCACACTTACTAGAAGAAAATGTAGGCCCAACTCTCCATCATGTCAGCTTAAGAATTCTTCAGCCAGGGTCATAAAGCACAATAAGTAAAATCAAGAATAAATAAATGGAAATGGTGCTGGGAGAACTGGAAATACCTATGCAGCAAAATGAAAATAAACCCATATCTCTCACCATGCACAAAACTCAACTCAAGGTGGATAAAGGACATAGAAATTAGGCCAGAGACCCTGTGCCTAATAGAAGAAAAAATAGGCCCAAATCTGCATCATGCTGGTTTAGTTCCTGATTTCCTTAAAAAGTCTCCTAAAGTGCAAGAAATAAAATCAAGAATTAATAAATGGGATATACTCAAACTAAAAAGCTTCTTCTCAGCAAAAGAAACAATCAATGAGGTGAAGAGAACAAATTTTGGGGAACAAATTTTTGCCACACACACATCAGATAGAGCACTAATCTCCAGAATATATAAAGAACTCAAAAAACTTAACACTCCCCCCAAAACCCCCAAACAAACAAACAAACAACCATCAAGAAAAACCAAAAACCCAATCAATAAATGGGCTAAGGAGCTGGACAGACACTTCTCAGAAGAATATATACATTTGATAAACAAATATATGAAAAATTGTTCAACATCTCTAATAATTAGAGAAATGCAAATAAAACTACTCTAAGTTTTCATCTCACACTAGTAGAATGGCAGCTATGGAGTTCATAACCCACTTGAATCAAAGTGTGAAATATGATATGTCAAGAACTATGTAATGTTCTGAACAACCAACAATAAAAAAAAAGAAAACAACTATATAAAAAAAAAGCCGGGAAGGATAGGGTATAGGAGGATAAGAGAGGTAAGATGACAAGTATTTAAGATGCAATTAAACTGAAGGTTTAATTGTGGTGTTCTATAACACAGTAGAATGACTATAGTCTACAGCAACTTATGATATATTACAAAATAACTCAGAGTTACCGACACATAGAAATGATGAATGTCTGAGGAAGTAGAAATGCGGATCCCTTTGATTTTATCATTAAATATATATGTGTGTGTATGTAGTGAAATATTGTTATGGATCCCATAAGCTTGTACAAATATTATGTGTCAATAAAACAAAAATAAAATTGTAAAAAAAGAATACAGACAACAATAAATGTTGGCGAGAATGTGGGGGAAAGGTACACTTATACATTGCTGTTGGGACTATAAATTGGTGCAACCAATCTGGAAAGCAGTATGGAGATTCCTTAGAAAACTTGGAATGGAACCACCTTTTGACCCAGCTATCTCACTCCTTGGTCTGTACCCAAAGGATTTAAAATCAGCATGGTATAGTAATGCAGCCATATCAATGTTTATATCAGCTCAATTCACAATAGATAAACTGTGGAGGCAACCTAGATAATCTTCAATAGATGAATGGATAAAAAACTGTTATATATACACAATGGAATATTACTCATCATTAAAAGAGAATAAAATTATTGCATTTTCAGGTAAATTGATGGGGTTGGAGAATATCATGCTAAGCAAAGAAAGCCAATCTCCAAAAAACCAAAGGCTGAATGTTCTCTCTGATAAGTGGATGCTGATCTATATGAGGGGGGGAGGTTTGGGAAAAATGGAGGAACTTTGATGGGGTAAAGGGGAGGGAGGGATGGGAAATGGGTATGGGGTAGGAAAGATTGTAGAATGAGTCTGCTAAGCCTAAACTTTGCCTCCAGGAATTTTGCCTATGGGATTACCTCTCTCCTTTCAGCCATGCAGAGGCTGGAGCATCACACTCCAGATGATGCCACCTAAAACTGCTGAGAAGAGAAGCTGAGAATATTTGTAATGCCAATGGAAATAATTCTTTAACTTTTCATCAATTTTTTTTCTTTTTAAAAATTCTTTGTCTCTGTTTCATTGTGACCTTGATGGTACATGGACATTTATACATTATCATATTTGTTTTTTCCCTCATTACTAGCATTTTTGAAGCCAATTATTTTACATGGGTAGGTTCTTGTGAACTAGGATGTTTGATTAGTATATTTTAGTTTTGTTTTGTATTCTTTTCCCCCTCTTCCTACTTTATTCATTTTTATTTGTTTTTATTAGTTATACATGACAGTAGAATACATTTATGCACTTTGATATATAATACATAGATTGGATATAATTTCTCATTTTCTGAGTGCACATACTATAGAATCATATTGGTTATTCAGTTGCAGTCATATATATACATAAAGTAATAATGTCTGTTTCATTCTACTATTCTTCCTATCCCCATATACCTCCCCTCCCTTCACTTCCCTGTACCTAATATAAGGCAAATCTATTCTTCTTTAGTGCCCCCCTATTATGAATTATCACCTGCATCTTAGAAAAAACATTTTGCCTTTGCTATTTTGGGATTGGCTTATTTCACTTAGCATGATATTCAGCAACTCCATCCATTTATTGGCAAATGCCATAATTTTATTCTTCTTTAAAGCTGAGCAATATTCTGTTGAATATATATTACCACATTTCTTTATCCATTTCCCTGTCGAAGGACACCTAGGTTGGTTCCATAGTTTAGCTATAGTGAATTGAACTTCTATAAACATTGGCATGGCTGCATTATGGTACTTTGCTGATTTAAAGTCCTTTGGGTATAAACCAAGGAGAGAGATAGCTGGGTCAAATGGTGATTCCATTCCAAGTTTTCTGAGGAATCTCCATGCCGCTTTCCATAGTTGTTATATCAATTTGCAGTTTCACAAGCAATGTATGTGTGTACTTTCCCCCACATCCTTACCTACATTTATTGTTGCTTGTATTCTTGCTGATTGCCATTCTGAGTGGAGTGAGGTGTAATCTTAGAGTAGTTTTGATTTGCAGTTCTCTAATTGATAGAGATGTTCAACATTTTTTATATATTTGTCGATCATTTTTATTTCTTCTTCGTGAAGTGTCTGTTCAGTTTCTTAGCCCATTTATTGATTGTGTTACTTGTTTTTTTGGTGTTAAGTTTTTTGAGTTCTTTATATATTCTAGAGATTAGTGTTTTATCAGAGGTGCATGTGATAAAGATTTTCTCCCAATCTGTAACCTCTATCCTCACATTATTGATTGTTTCCTTTGCTGAGAAGGAACTTTTAAATTTGAATCCATCCCATTTATTAATTCTTGATTTTACTTCTTGTGCTTAAGAGGTCTTGTTAAGAAAGTTATGTCCTAGGCTGATATGATAAATATTTGGGCCTACTTTTCCTTCTATTAGGTGCAGGATCTCTGTTCTAGTGCCTAAGCCTTTGATCCACTTTGAGTTGATTTTTGTGCAGAGTGAAAGATAGAGGTTTAATTTCATTTTGCTATATATGGATTTCCAGTTTTGCCAGCACCATTTGTTGAAGAGGCTATTTTTTCTTCAGTGAATGTTTTTGACACCTTTGTCTAGAAAGAGATAACTGTTTTTGTGTGGGTTTGACTCTGTGTCTTCTATTCTGTACCATTGATCTACGTGTTCATTTTGGTGTCAATACCATGTCATTTTTGTTACTATAGTTCTTTAGTGTAGTTTAAGGTCTGGTATTGTGATGCCTCCTGCTTCACTTTTCTTGCTAAGGATTGCTTTAGCTATTCTAGGTCTCTTATTATTCCAAATGAATTTCATATTTGCTTTTTCTATTTCTATGAAGAATGTCATTGGGATTTTAATAGGAATTGCATTAAATCTGAATAATGCTTTTGGTAGTATGGCCATTTTGACAATATTAATTCTGCCCATCCAGGAGAATGGGAGATATTTTTATCTTCTGAGATTTTAATTCTCTAGAGTTCTGTAGTTTTCATTGTAGAGGTCTTTCATCTCTTTTGTTAGGTTAATACCCAGGTATTTTATTTTATTTTTTGAGGCTATTGTGAATGGGGTAGGTTTCCTAATTTCTCTTTTAGTGAATTCATTGCTGATATATAGAAATGTATTTGATTTATTAGTGTTGAATTTATATTGCTGAATTCATTTATTAGTTTTAGAAGTTTTCTGGTGAAATTTTTTGAATCTTATAGAATCATGTCATTTGCAAAAAGTTATAGTTTGAGTTTTTCTTTACCTATTTATATCCCTTTAATTTCTTTCTTCTGTCTAATTGCTCTGGCTAGAGTTTCAAGGACAATGTTGACTAGAAGTGGTAAAGGAGGATATCCTGGTTTTGTTCCAGTTTTTAGAGGGAATACTTTCAATTTTTCTCCATTAAGAATGGTGCCAGCCTTGGGTTTAACAAATATAGCTTTTGTATGTTCCTATTATCCCTAGTTTTTCTACTGTTATGAACATAAAGATGTTCTGTATTTTGTCAAATGCTTTTTCTGCATTTATTGAGATGATCCTATAATTATTATTTTTTAGTCTATTAATATGATGAATTATATTTATTGATTTCTGTATGTTGAACCAACCCTGTATCCCTGTATCCCTGGGATGAACTGCACTTGATTGTGGTGCACTATATTTTTAATATTTTTAAAATGCTATTTGCCACAATTTTATTGAAAATTTTTGCATCTATATTCATCAGGCATTTTGGCATGAATTTTCATTCTTTGATGTGTCTTTGTCTGATTTTGGTATCAGGGTTATATTAGCCTCATAGAATGAGTTTGGGAGGGCTCCCTCCTTTTCTATTTCATGGACTACTTTGAGGAGTATTGGTGTTAATTCAAAGTATTCAGAGTATTGGTGTTCTATAAAGAAGAATTTGTAGAACTCAGCTGAGAATCTGTCTGTTCCTGGGTTTTTCTTGGTTGGAAAGCTTTTGATGGTGTTTTCTATTTTATTCTTCAAATTGATCTGGTTAAATCCTTTAGGACCTCCTCATTCAGTTTGGGTAGGTCATGTCTCTAGAAATTTGTCAATGTCTTTGACATTTTCTATTTAATTGGAGTAAAAATTTTCAAAATAGTTTCTACTTATATTCTGTATTTCAACATTTCCATTGTGATATTTTCTTCTTCATCTTATATTTTAGTAATTTGAGTTTTCTCTCTTCATTAGCATGACTATGGATTTATCTATTTTATTTATTTTTTCAAAAAAATCAACTTTTTGTTTTTCAATTTTTTACAATTGTTTCCTTTGTTTTGATTTCATTGACTTCAGCTGTAAATTTAATTATTTCCTGTCTTCTACTGATTTGGGTGTTGTTCTTCTTTTCCTTGGGCTTTGAGATGTAGTGTTATGTTATTTATTTGTTGACTTTTTATTTTTTAATGAATATGCTCAATGCAATAAATTTCCTCTTAGTACTGCCTTCACAGTGTCCCAGAGATTTTTATATGTTGTATCAGTGTTCTCATTTATCTCTAAAAATTTTTATTTCATCCTTGATTTCTTCTGATAACCATTCACCATTCAATGGTGTGTCATTTAGTCTCCATTTGCTAAAGTAGTTTTTAATTCTTTATTTTATCATTGATTTCTAATTTCATTCCCTTGTGATCTCTGTTTTTTTGTATATACTAAGAGTTGTTTGTGACATAAGATATGGTCTATATTAGAGAGGGAGTCATGTGCTGCTGAGAATAAAGTATATTTGCACTTGGATGGATGAAATATTTTATATATGTCTGTTAAATCTAAATTATTGATTGTATTATTTAGTTCTATAGTTTCTTTATTTAGTTTTTGTTTAGAAGATCTGTATAGTAATGAGTAAGAGTGTCCCAGCTTTATTGTGTTGTGATCTATTTGATTCTTGAAATTGAGAAGGGTTTGTTTGATGTACATAAATGCTCCATTGTTTGGAGCATAAATATTTACAATTGTTATGTTTTGCTGATATATACTTCCCCTTAAGAAATATGAAATGTCCTCTTTGTCTTTTCTGATTAACTTTGGCTTGAAGTCTACTTTTTATAAAATAAGAATGGAAACTAATGTTTGTTTATGCAATCCATATGGGAGATGTGTTTCTTTCCCATCCTTTCACCTTCAGCCTATGGATGTCTTTGCCCATTAGGCGAGTCACTTGAAAAATGAATATTGTTGGGTCTAGCTTTTTAACCAAATCTGCCAATCTATGTCTTTTGATTGATGAGTTTAGGCCATTAACATTCAAGATTATTATTGAGATATGATTTGTATTACTATCATTTTGATTTACTTCTGGTTTTAAATTTGACTTAGTTTCTCCGTTGGTTGAATATTCCTTTAGTGTAGTTTCTCCCTTTGATGGTTTTCACTTTATCCTCACAGAACATTTTGTTGAGAATGTACTGTAGTGCATGCTTTTTAAAAAGTGTTTAATTGATTTTATTTTTTAAATACATGAAAGTGGAATGCAATACAATACTTTTTTAAAAAAATATTTTGTTTGTTTATTTAGTTGTAGTTGGACACAATACATTTATTTCATTTTTATGTGGTGCTGAAGATCGAATCCAGGGCTTTGCACATGCTAGGCGAGCCCTCAATCACTGAGCCACAACCCAGGCCCATTACATTACAATTGTTATTACACATATAGAGTACAATTTTTTATATCTCTGTTTGTATATAAAGTATGTTCACACCAATTCATGTCTTCATACCTGTACTTTGGATAATGATGTCTATCACATCCACCATCCTTGCAAACCCCCGGCCCCCTCCTTTTCCCTCCCACCCCTCTGCCCTATCTAGAGTTCATCTATTTCTCCCATGCTCTCCCTCCTTACCCCATTAAGGGTCAGTCACTTATATCAGATAAAAATTCAGCATTTTTTTGGGATTGGCTAACTTCACTTAGCATTATTTTCTCCAATACCATCCATTTACCTGCAAATGCCATGATTTTATTCTCTTTTATTGCTGAGTAAAATTCCATTGTGTATATATGCCACCTTTTAAAGTTCATTAATCCACTGAGGGGCATCTAGGTTGGCTCTACAGTTTAGCTATTGTGAGTTGTGCTGATATAAAACATTGATGTGGCAGTGTCCCTGTAGTATGCACAGGTATACACTGAGGAGAGGGATAGCTGGGTCAAATGATTTTGGTTCCAATCACAGATTTCCAAGGAATCTCCATACTGCTTTCCATATTGGCTGCGCCAATTTGCAGTCCCACCAGCAATGTATGAGTGTATCTTTCCCCCTACATCCTTTCCAATGCTTATTTTTGTTTGTCTTTAAAATAGCTGCCATTCTGGCAGGAGTGAGATGATATCTTAGAGTAGTTTTGATTTTCATTTCTCTAATTGCTAGAGATGATGATCATTTTTTTCATATATTTGTTGATTGATTGTATATCTTCTTTGAGAAATGTCTTTCAGGTCCTTGGCCCATTTGTTGATTGGGTTATTTGTTTTTTCAGTGCTTAGCTTTTTGAGTTCTTTATATATCCTAGAGATTAGTGCTTTATCTGATGTGTGAAGGGTAAAAATTTACTCCCAGAATGTAGGCTCTCTGTTCACCTCACAGATTGTTTCTTTTTCAGAGAAGAAATGTTTTAGTTTGATTACATTCCATTTATTGATTCTTGGTTTTAATTATTGTGCTATAGGAGTCTCATTAAGGAAGTTGGGGTCTAATCCCACATGACGAATATTAGGGCTTACTTTTTCTTTTATTAGATACAGTGTCTCTGGTTTAATTCCTAGGTCTTTGATCCACTTTGATTTGAGTTTTGTGCATGGTGAGAGATAGAGGTTTAATTTAATTTTGTTGCATATGGATTTCCAGTTTTCCCAGCATTTGTTGAAGAGGCTATCTTTTCTCCAATGAATATTCTTGGCACCTTTGTCTAATATAAGATAATTGTAGTTTAGTGGGTTAGTCTCTGTGTCCTCTATTCTGTACCATTGGTCTACCAGTCTGTTTTGGTGCCAATACCATGCTGTTTTTGTTACTATTGCTCTGTAGTATAGCTTAAGGTCTGGTATAGTGATGCCACCTATTTCACCCTTCCTGCTAAGGATTGCTTTAGATATTCTGGGTCTCTTATTTGTTCATATGAATTTCATGATTGCTTTTTCTATTTCTATGAGGAATGCCATTGGGAGTTTGATCAGAAATGCATTAAATCTGTATAGTGCTTTTGGTAGTATTGCCATTTTGATAATATTAATTCTGCCTATCCAAGAGCAAGGTAGATCTTTCCATCTTCTAAGGTATTCTTTGATCTCTTTCTTTAGGGTTCTTTAGTTTTCATTATATAGATCTTTCATCTATTTAATTCAATTGATTCCCAAGTATTTTATTTTTTTGAGGTGTTTGAAAATGGGGTCGTTTTCCTCATTTCCTGTTCTGAGGATTTGTCACTGATATACAGAAATGCCTTTGATTTATGGGTGTTGATTTTTTATTCTGCTACTTTGTTGAATTCATTTACTAGTTCTAGAAGTTTTCTGGTGGAGCTTTTTGGGTCTTCTAGGTATAGAATCATATCATCATTAAGTTGATTCCCAAGTATTTTTTGAGGCTATTGAAAATGTGGTAGTCTACTGGCAGCAGATCTCTGGACAGTGGTAGTAGTGGAAGTGGTGGTTATTGGTGGCAGCAGGTTGTGTGTTAGCAGCAGCTGTAGTGAAACATGTCAGCAGTGGCTCCAGCAGTAGCCACAACTGCAACTATGGGGCAGTATCACCCAAGTGATCTCTCAGGGCATCAGCAGTGTCAGCAGTGGTGTCAGTGACAGCTGTGCAGGGGCATCAATGTCTGAAGTGGCAGCAGCAGGTGGCTACAACTGTATGAGCAGCAGAACTAAAATAAAGATCTCCAGGCTACCTCATGGTGGCAGCAGTGGTATCAAAGGCAGTGGCACTGTTGGTAGCAGTGCAGGCAGCAGCTAATTGGAGAAAAGACCTCCAGACACAGCAGTGGCATCTGCCTTGTTTGGCATTCTTTTATTCATTTATTAAGGTTTTAAATTTATATATTTTCTCCTACCTTTTCCCTTGATTCTCACCCTTCTTCTGCTAACAGGCAATCACTATTGTTCTTTCTTTCACTCTTCATTTAATCTTTTTCTTCTGGCTTCTCTCCTCCTCCCTCATAATCATTACTTCCCATATCACTCTGTTCTTTTCCTGTCTACCTTTTGAAATTTTAAACCAATTTTCAAACTTGCTGTTATATTGTATATAATACATGATCATATCATTTCTGTTTATTGTGTAAATTAACATTGTGGATGTTACAGTAGGAAATATCTGGTTGCATGCCATATATTGTTTGCATTAATTATTATTATTATGGACATTCCCATAAACTTAAGGTACAGAAAATATTCAGGGCACTATAAGTCCACCAGGTAAAAAGTCTACTGCCTCAAACCCATAGTGGTAGATGGGCAGACACAAAAACAAGATATAAAAGTAAGGGAAACAAACAAACCAAGAGACTACAGTAACAGAATCCACAGTGGAAATATAGTCACAGAAGGAGTTTAAAATGTACATAATTAAACTGATTTGGGAAGTAAAGTAAGATATAAGAAATGATATCAAAGAGAAAACACAGGAAGTGAAAGATCATGTCAGTAAAAAATAGAGATTCTGAAAAAAACTAAGCAAAAGTCATCAAAATGAAGGAAACAATAAACAAAATTAAAAATTCAATAGAAAGCATCACCAACAGATTAGACTACTTGGAAGACAGAACCTCGTGCAATGAAGACAAAATATATAATCTTGAAAATTAACTTAGCCCTGGATAGGGATGTTAAGAAACCATGAACAGAACATCAAAAAATTATGGAATAATGTGAAAAGAACAAATTTAAAATTTATCAGGATAGATGAAGGAGTCGAGACACAAACCAAATAAATTCATATTATTTTCAATGACATAATATCAGAAAAATTTTCCAAACCTAAAGAATGAAATGGAAAATCAAATACTAGGGGCTTACAGAACTCCAAATGTACAAAATTACAACACTCCCACATTAAGCCACATGGTATTGAAAATGCCTAGCATTCAAAAGAGGATGGGATTCTAAAGTCTGTGGTAGAAAAATATCAGATTACATATAGGGGAAAGCCAATTAAGATCTTAGCTTATTTCTCATCCCAGACCCTCAAAGCTAGGCAATCCTGGAATAATATACACCAAACTCTGAAAGAAAAGGCTACCAACCAAGAATTCTATACCTAACAAAATTAATCTTTAGAATTGAAGATAAAATTAAAAACTTCCTTGATGAACAAAAGTTAAAAGAATTCACAAATAGAAAGTATCTATGACAGAATATATTTAACAAAATATTCCATGGAGATGAAATGGAAAAAAAGTAAAAACTAGCCAAGGGAGAAACCAAAAGAAAGGGATAGCCAGTCAATGGAGAGTGTAATTCAAATTAAACAATGGATATAAACCTTAATGCCTGGAATTCAAATCATATCTAAATAATAACCTTGAATTTTAATGGCCTAAATTCATCACTCAAAGGCATAAAATGGCAGATTGGAATAAAAAACAACACCCAACAATATGCTGTATGCAAGACACTCCCCTCACAGGCAAAGGCATCCACAGACTGAAGGTGAAAGGAAGGGAAAATACATATCACTCCCATGAATTGCATAAACAAGCAGGCATTTCTATCTTTACACCAGAAAAAAGTGGAATTCAAGACATAGTTAAGGGCTGGGGATGTTGCTCAAGTGGTAGCGTGCTCGCCTGGCATGTGTGCGGCCCGGATTGGATCCTTAGCACCACATACAAACAAAGATGTTGTGTCCGCCGAAAACTAAAATAAATAAATAAATAAATATTAAAAAAAGACATAGTTAATTTCAAGGGACAAAGAAGGAATTTTCATACTGATTAAGGGAATTATACATCAACAAGACATAACAATCATAAATATATTTGCCCCAAACAATGAAGTATCTACCCACATCAAACAAACCCTTCTCAATTTCATAAATCAAACAGACCACAACACAATAAGACTCAGTGACTTTAACCCACCTCTCTAACTACTGGGTAGATTCTCTAAACAAAAACTAAAAAAGAAATTATAGAACTAAATAAGACTATCAATAACATAGGCTTAAGAGTCATATATAAAATATTTCAACCATCAATGAGTGAATACAATTTCTTCTTAACAGCATATGAATTCTCCTCTAAAATAGATCATATCTTATGCCTCAAAGCAACCTTTAACAAATAAAAAATAGAGATAATACTCTGCATTGTATCAGATCAAAATGGAATGAAATTATAAATACATGATAGAATAAAAAGTAGAAGCTTAGAGCAATGCCTAGAGACTAAATAATATGATATTGAAGGATAAATGGATAGCAAAAGAAATGAGAGATGATATAAGAACATACTCAGAGGTAAATGAGAATAATGATACAACATATCTGCATTGAGCTCACTCATTAAAAGAATATAAAATCAATGAATAAATGACATAACATTACACTTTAAATCCCTAGAGAAAGAAGAACAGGAAATCATTAAAATCAGAGCCAAAATCAATGAAATTAAAACAAAATAAACAATTCAAAAAATTGACAAAACAAAGAGTTGGTACCTTAAAAATGAGTAAAATTGGTAAACTCTTAGCCATGCTAACAAAGAGAAAGAGAGAAAAACTGAAATTAATAAATTTTATGATAAAAAGGAAACATCATGATGGGAATATCCTGAAATACAGAAGATACTCAGAGACTATTTTGAAAATTTATACTCCAATAAAATAAAGGCTCTTGAAGACATTGACAAATTTCTAGAGACATATGACCTAACTTAAATGAATAAGGAGGACATACATGATTTAAACAGATTAACCTCAAGCAATGGATTGAAGACACCATGAAAAACCAACCAACAATGAAAAGTCCAGGATCAAACAGATGCTTCGTTGAGTCCTACAAAACCCTCAAAGAAAAATTAACACTAAAGCTTCTTAAATTATTCCATGAATAGAAAAGCAGGGAACCCTCCCAAACACATTCTATGAAGCTAGTATCACCCTGATAACAAAACCATCCAAAGGCATATCAAGGAAAGAATACTTCAGACCAATATCCTGGATGAACATAGATAAGAATTCTCAATAACATTTTAGCAAAAACATACTGAAAAGATAGTGCACCTCTCTCAAGTGAGTCTCATTTCAAGAATGCAAGGTTGTTCAACATATGGAACTCAATTAATGTAATTCATCACATCAATAGACATAAAGACAAGAATCATATAATTATCTCATTGGATGCAGACAAAGAATTTGACAAAATATATCACTGCTTCATGTTCAAAACACTAGAAAAACTAGGGATAATAGAAACATACATATCATAAAAGTTATATATACTAAATCCAAGGCTATCTTTTCTCCAGCGGATGTTCTTGGCACCTTTGTCTAATATAAGGTAATTGTAATTTCGAAGGTTAGTCTGTGTCCTCTCTTCTGGACCATTGGTTACCAGCCTGTTTTGGTGTCAATACCATGCTGTTTTTGTTACTATTGCTCTGTAGTATAGTTTAAGGTCTGGTATAGTGATACCACCTGCTTCACTCTTCTTGATTAAGAATGCTTTAGCTATTCTGGGTCTCTTATTTTTCCAGATGAATTTCATGATTGCCTTTTCTATTTCTATGAAAAATGCCATTGGGATTTTGATTGGAATTGCATTAAAGCTGTACAATGCTTTTAGTAGTATGGTCATTTTTATAATATTATTTATGCCTATCCAAGAGCAAGGTAGATCCTTCCATCTTCTAAGGTATACTTTGATTTTTTTTCTTTAGGATTCTGTAGTTTTCATTGTATAGATCTTTCACCACTTTTGTTAAGTTGATTCCCAACTATCTTATTTTTTCTTGAGGATATTGTGAATGGAGTAGTTTTCCTCATTTTCTTCTTGTAGAACTCGTCTGTATATCCATTTAGTCTTGTAGAACTCGTCTGTATATCAATTTAGTCCTGGGCTTTTCTCGGTTGGTAGACTTTTGATGGTATCTGCTATTTCATCACTTGAAATTGATCTGTTTAAATTGTGTCTGATATTGGTCTGAAGTTTTCTTTTTTTGATGTGTCTTTGTCTAGTTTTCTGTTTTTCTTCTCAGAGAATTTGTCACTGATATACAGAAATGCCTTTGATTTATGGGTGTTGATTTTATATTCTGCTACTTTGCTGAATTCATTTACTAATTCTAGAAGTTTTCTGGTGGAGTTTTTTGGGTCTTATAGATATAGAATTATATCATTAGCAAATAGAGCTAATTTAAGTTCTTCTTTTCCTATACATATCACTTTAAATTCTTTATTCTGTCTAATTTCTCTGGCCAGTGTTTCAAGAACTTTGTTGAATAGAAGTGGTGAAAGAGGGCATCCCTGTCTTGTTCCAGATTTTAGAGGGAATGCCTTCAATTTTTCTTTGTTTAGAATAATGTTGGCCTGAGGCTTAGCATAGATAGCCTTTATGATGTTGAGACATGTTCTTGCTATCTCTAGTTTTTCTAGTGTTTTGAACATAAAGGGGTGCTGTACTTTGTCAAATGCTTTTTCTGTGTCTATTTAGATGATCATATGATTTTTATCTTTAAGTCTATTGATGTGATGAATTACATTTATTGATTTCTGCATATTGAATCAACTTTGCATCCCTGGGATGAATCCCACTTGATAATGGTGCACAATCTTTTTTTAAACAATTTTTTATTGGTTGTTCAAAACATTACATAGTTCTTGATATATCATATTTCACACTTTGATTCAAGTGGGTTATGAACTCCCATTTTTACCCCGTATACAGATTGCAGAGTCACATCAGTTACACTTCCACTGATTTACATATTGCCATACTAGTGTCTGTTGTATTCTGCTGCCTTTCCTATCCTCTACTATCCCCCCTCCCCTCCCCTCCCCTCCACTCTTCTCTCTCTACTCCCTCTACTGTAATGCATTTCTCCCCCTTGTATTATTTTTCCCTTTCCCCTCACTTCCTCTTGTATATAATTTTGTATAACCCTGAGGGTCTCCTTCCATTTCCAAGCAATTTCCCTTCTCTCTCCCTGTCCCTCCCACCTCTCATCCCTGTTTAATATTAGTCATCTTCTCATGCTCTTCTTCTCTACTCTGTTCTTAGTTACTCTCCTTATATAAAAGAGGATATTTGGCATTTGTTTTTTAGGGATTGGCTAGCTTCACTTAGCATAATCTGCTCTAATGCCATCCATTTCCCTCCAAATTCTATAATTTTGTCATTTTTAATGCAGAGTAATACTCCATTGTGTATAAATGCCACGTTTTTTATCCATTCGTCTATTGAAGGGCATCTAGGTTGCTTCCACAGTCTTGCTATTGTGAATTGTACTGCTATGAACATCAATGTAGCAGTGTCCCTGTAGCATGCTGTTTTTAGGTCTTTAGGGAATAGACCCAGAAGGGGAATAGCTGGATCAAATGGTGGTTCCATTCCCAGCTTTCCAAGAAATCTCCATACTGCTTTCCAAATTGGTTGCACCAATTTGCAGTCCCACCAACAATGTACAAGTGTACCCTTTTCCCCACATCCTCGCCAGCACTTGTTTTTTGACTTCTTAATGGCTGCCAATCTTACTGGAGTGAGATGGTATCTTAGGGTGGTTTCGATTTGCATTTCTCTGACTGCTAGCGATGGTGAGCATTTTTTCATGTACTTGTTGATTGATTGTATGTCCTCCTCTGAGAAGTGTCTGTTCAGGTCCTTGGCCCATTTGTTGATTGGGTTATTTGTTATCTTATTGTCTAATTTTTTGAGTTCTTTGTATACTCTGGATATTAGGGCTCTATCTGAAGTGTGAGGAGTAAAAATTTGTTCCCATGATGTTGGCTCCCTATTTACCTCTCTTATTGTTTCTTTTGCTGAGAAAAAACTTTTTAGTTTGAGCAAGTCCCATTTGTTGATTCTAGATATTAATTCTTGTGCTATGGGTGTCCTATTGAGGAATTTGGAGCCCGACCCCACAGTGTGTAGGTCGTAGCCAACTTTTTCTTCTATCAGATGCCTTGTCTCTGGTTTGATATCAAGCTCCTTGATCCATTTTGAGTTAACTTTTGTGCATGGCGAGAGAAAGGGATTCAGTTTCATTTTGTTGCATATGGATTTCCAGTTTTCCCAGCACCATTTGTTGAAGATGCTATCCTTCCTCCATTGCATGCTTTTAGCCCCTTTATCAAATATAAGAAAGTTGTAGTTTTGTGGGTTGGTTTCTGTGTCCTCTATTCTTTACCATTGATCCACTCGCCTGTTTTGGTACCAATACCATGCTGTTTTTGTTACTATTGCTCTGTAGTATAGTTTGAAGTCTGGTATCGCTATACCACCTGATTCACACTTCCTGCTTAGCATTGTTTTTGCTATTCTGGGTCTTTTATTTTTCCATATGAATTTCATGATTGCTTTCTCTATTTCTACAAGAAATGCCATTGGGATTTTGATTGGCATTGCATTAAACCTATAGAGAACTTTTGGTAATACCGCCATTTTGATGATGTTAGTTCTGCCTATCCATGAACAGGGTATATTTTTCCATCTTCTAAGATCTTCTTCAATTTCTCTCTTTAGGGTTCTGTAGTTTTCATTGTATAAGTCTTTTACCTCTTTTGTTAGGTTGATTCCCAAGTATTTTATTGTTTTTGAGGATATTGTGAATGGAGTGGTTGTCCTCATTTCCATTTCAGAGGGTTTGTCGCCGATATACAGGAATGCATTTGATTTATGCGTGTTGATTTTATATCCTGCCACTTTGCTGAATTCATTTATTAGCTCTAATAATTTCTTTGTAGACCCTTTTGGGTCTGCTAGGTATAGAATCATGTCATCTGCAAATAGTGATAATTTAAGTTCTTCTTTTCCTATTTTTATGCCTTTAATTTCTTTCATCTGTCTAATTGCTCTGGCCCGTTTTTCGAGAACTATGTTGAACAGAAGTGGTGAGAGAGGGCATCTCTGTCTTGTTCCAGAATTTAGAGGGAATGCCTTCAAATTTTCTCCATTCAGAATGATGCTAGCCTGGGGCTTAGCGTAGATTGCTTTTACAATGTTGAGGTATGTTCCTGTTATCCCTATTTTTTCAAGAGTTTTGAACAAAATGGGATGCTGTACTTTGTCAAATGCTTTTTCGGCATCTATCGGGATGATCATATGGTTCTTATTTTTTTTATAATTTCATTTTTTATTGATTATTTAAAGCATTACATAGCTCATGATATATCATCTTTCATAGATTTGACTCAAATTGTGTTTTGAACTCCCATTTTCACCCCAAATACAGATTGCAGAATCACATCTGTTACATATTCACATTTTTACATAATGCCATATTAGTGACTGTTGTATTCTGCTACCTTTCCTATCCCCTACTATCCCCCCTCCCCTCCCCTCCCCTCCCATCTTCCCTCTCTACCTCCCCTGCTGTTGTTCAATTCTCTCCCTTTTTTCCCCTCCCCCTTGCCCCTCATAACCTCTTATAATTTTATGTATCATTGAAGGTCTCCTACTATTTCCATGTGCTTTCCCTTCTCTCTCCGTTTCTCTCCCCCCATTCATCTTGTTTACTGTAGTCTTTTCCTCATGCTCTTCCTTCCTGTTCTGTTCTTAGTTGTTCTCTTTATATCAAAGCAGACATTTGGCATTTGTTTTTTAGGGCTTGGCTAGCTTCGCTTAGCATAATCTGCTCTAATGCCATCCATTTCCCTGCAAATTCTATGATTTTGTCATTTCTTAGTGCTGCATAATACTCCATTGTGTATAGATGCCACATTTTTTTTATCCATTCATCTATTGAGGGGCATCTAGATTGGTTCCACAGTCTAGCTATTGTGAATTGTGCCGCTATAATCATTGATGCAGCCGTATCCCTATAGAGCACTTTTTTAAGGTTCTCAGGGAATAGTCCGAGAAGTGCGATAGGTGGGTCAAATGGTGGATCCATTCCCAGCTTTCCCAGGAATCTCCATACTGCTTTCCAAATTGGCCTCACCATTTTGCAGCCCCACCAGCAGTGTACAAGTGTACCCTTTTCCCCACATCACCGCCAACACTTATTGTTGTTTGACTTCATAATGGCTGCCAATCTTACTGGAGTGAGATGGTATCTTAGGGTGGTTTTGATTTGCATTTCTCTGATTGCTAGAGATGGTGAGCATTTTTTCATGTACTTGTTGATTGATTGTATGTCCTCCTCTGAGAAGTGTCTGTTCAGGTCCTTGGCCCATTTGTTAATTGGGTTATTTTTTATCTTATTGTTTAATTTTTTGAGTTCTTTGTACATTCTGGATATTAGGGCTCTATCGGAGGTGTGGGGGGTAAAAATTTGTTCCCAGGATGTAGGCTCTCTATTTACCTCTCTTATTGTTTCTCTTGCTGAGAAAAAACTTTTTAGTTTAAGTAAGTCCCATTTGTTTATTCTTGTTGTTAACTCTTGGGCTATGGGTGTCCTATTAAGGAATTTGGAGCCCGACCCCACAATATGTAGATCGTAGCCAACTTTTTCTTCTATCAGACGCAGTGTCTCTGATTTGATATCTAGCTCCCTGGTCCATTTTGAGTTAACTTTTGTGCATGGCGAGAGAAAGGGATTCAGATTCATTTTGTTGCATATGGATTTCCAATTTTCCCAGCACCATTTGTTGAAGATGCTATCCTTCCTCCATTGCATGCTTTTAGCCCCTTTATCAAATATAAGATAGTTGTAACTTTGTGGATTAGTCTCTGTGTCTTCTATTCTGTACCATTGGTCCACCTGCCTGTTTTGGTACCAGTACCATGCTGTTTTTGTTACTATTGGTTTGTAGTACAGTTTGACCTCTGGTATCGCTATACCTCCAGATTCACACTTCCTGCTTAGAATTGCTTTTGCTATTCTGGGTCTTTTGTTTTTCCATATGAATTTCATGATTGCTTTGTCTATTTCTACAAGAAATGCCGTTGGGATTTTGATTGGCATTGCATTAAACCTGTAGAGAACTTTGGGTAATATCACCATTTTGATGATGTTAGTTCTGCCTATCCATGAACAGGGTACATTTTTCCATATTCTAAGATCTTCTTCTATCTCTCTCTTTAGGGTTCTGTAGTTTTCATTGTATAAATCTTTCACCTCTTTTGTTAGGTTGATTCCCAAGTATCTTATTGTTTTTGAGGATATTGTGAATGGAGTGGTTTTCCTTATTTCCATTTCAGAGGTTTTGTTGCTGATATACAGGAATGCCTTTGATTTATGTGTGTTGATTTTATAACCTGCCACTTTGCTGAATTCATTTATTAACTCTAGCAGCTTCTTTGTAGTCTCTTTTGGGTCTGTTAAGTATATTATCATGTCATCTGCAAATAGCGATAGTTTAATTTCTTCTTTTCCTATTTTTATGCCTTTAATTTCTTTTGTCTGTCTAATTGCTCTGGCTAGTACTTCGAGAACTAAATTGAATAGAAGTGGTGATAGAGGGCATCCCTGTCTTGTTCCAGATTTTAGAGGAAATGCCTTCAGTTTTTCTCCATTTAGGATGATGCTAGCCTGAGGTTTAGCATATATAGCTTTTACAATGTTGAGGTAAGTTCCTGTTATCCCTAGTTTTTCTAGTGTTTTGAACATAAAGGGATGCTGTACTTTGTCAAATGCTTTTTCTGCATCCATCGAGATGATCATGTGGTTCTTGTCTTTAAGTCTATTGATGTGGTGAATATCATTTATTGATTTCCGTATATTGAACCATCCTTGCATCCCAGGAATGAATCCTACTTGATCATGGTGCACAAGTTTTCTGATATGTTTTTGTATTTGATTTGCCAGAATTTTATTGAGAATTTTTGCATCCAAGTTCATTAGAGATATTGGTCTGTAGTTTTCTTTCTTTGAAGTATCTTTGTCTGGTTTTGGGATCAAAGTGATGTTGGCCTCATAGAATGAGTTTGGAAGAGCGCCTTCTTTTTCTATTTCTTGAAATAGCTTGAAAAGTATTGGTATTCATTCTTCTTTAAAGGTTTTGTAGAACTCCGCTGTATACCCATCCGGTCCAGGGCTTTTCTTGGTTGGTAGTCTTTTGATGGCTTCTTCTATTTCTTCTTTTGTTATTGGTCTGTTTAAATTGTGTGTGTCTTCCTGTCTCAATCTGGGCAAATCATATGCCTTAAGAAATTTATCGATATCTTCATTATCTTCTATTTTATTGGAATATAGTGTTTCAAAATACTTTCTAATTATCTTCTGTATTTCTGTAGTGTCTGTTGTGATATTGCCTTTTTCATCCTGTATGTTAGTAATTTGAGTTCTCTCTCTTCTTCTTTTCGTTAGCATGGCTAAGGGCTTGTCTATCTTATTTATTTTTTCAAAGAACCAACTTTTAGTTTTATTAATTTTTTCAATGGTTTCTTTTGTTTCAATTTCGTTGATTTCTGCTCTACTTTTAATTATTTCTTGTCTTCTACTACATTTGCTGTTGTTTTGCTCTTCCTTTTCTAGGTTTTTGAGGTGTTGCATGAGTTCATTTATTTGTTGGTTTTTTCTTATTTTGAGGTAAGAACTCCAAGAAATGAATTTCCCTTTAAAACTGCTTTCATTGTGTCCCATAGATTCCGGTATGTTGTGTCTGTGTTATCATTTGATTCTAAGAATTTTTTCATCTCCTCCTTTATGTCTTGTATAACCCATTGATCATTCAATAACATATTGTTCATTTTCCATGTGATGTAGGATTTTTCCTTCCTTCTTTTATCATTGATTTCCAATTTCATTCCATTATGATCAGATATGGTGCATGGTATTATCTCCATGCCTTTATATTTACTAAGAGTTGCCTTATGGCATAATATATGGTCTATCTTTGAGTAGGATCCATGTGCTGCTGAGAAGAACGTGTATCCACTTGATGATGGTTGATATATTCTATATATGTTGGTTAAGTCTAGGTTATTGATTGTGCTGTTGAGTTCTATAGTTTCTTTATTCAGCTTTTGTCTAGAGGATCTGTGTAATGGCGAGAGCGGTGTGTTGTAGTCACCCATAATTATTGTGTTGTGGTCTATTTGACTCTTGAACTTGAGGAGAGTTTGTTTTATGAACGTTGCAGCTCCATTGTTTGGTGCAAACAAATTGATGATTGTTATGTCTTGTTGGTGGATGGTTCCTTTTAACAGTATATAGTGACCTTCTTTATCCTTCTTGATTAACTTAGGTTTGAAGTTGATTTTATTCGATATGAGTATGGCCACTCCTGCTTGCTTCCGAGGGCCATGTGAGTGGTGTGATTTTTCCCAACCTTTTACCTTCAGCCTGTGTATGTCTTTTCCTATCATATGAGTCTCCTGAAGGCAGCATATTGTTGGATTTGTTTTTTTGATCCAGGTTACTAGCCTATGTCTCTTGATTTGTGAGTTTAGGCCATTAACATTTAAGGTAACAATTGAGATATGATTTGTACTTCCAGTCATGCTTCTTTCTTTATTTATTTTAGTTTGGCTAGTTTTGCTTTTTGGTTATTTTCCTTCCCCTTTACTGAGATACCTCCTGCTGTTAGTTTTGGGCACTATTTTTCAATTCCTCTTCTTGTAGTGTTTTGTTCAAAATGCTTTGCAGAGCTGGTTTTCTTGCTGCAAATTCTTTTAGCTTTTTTTTATCGTGAAAGATTTTAATTTCATTGTCAAATTTGAAGCTCAATTTTGCTGGATATAGTATTCTTGGTTGGAATCCATTATTTTTCAGTGTTTGAAATACATTATTCCAGGATCTTCTCGCTTTCAAACTTTGTGATGAGAAATCGGTCGTTAACCTAATTGGTTTACCCCTGAATGTAATCTGCCTCTTTTCCCTCATAGCTTTTAATATTCTCTCCTTGTTCTGTACGTTGGCTATCTTCATAATTATATGTCTTGGAGTTGGTCTATTATGGTTTTGAATGTTTGGGGTCCTGTAGGCTTCCAGGATTTGGCAATCCATTCCATCTTTCATCTCTGGGAAGTTTTCTAGAATTATTTCATTTAATATGCTGTCCATTCCTTTGGTTTGAATCTCTGTGCCTTCTTCTATCCCTATGACTCTCAAATTTGGTTTTTTTATGACATCCCATATCTCTTGAATAGATTGCTCGTGGGATTTAAGCATCTTTTCTGTGTTGACTATTTTCTTTTAAAGTTGATAAACCTTGTGTTCATTATCTGATGTTCTGACTTCTACTTGATCAAGTCTATTTGTAATATTCTCCTTTGAGTTTTTAATTTGGTTTATAGTTTCCTGCAATTCTAGGATTATTGTTTGATTTTTTTAAAGATCTCTATCTCCTGGTAGAGCTCGTTCTTTGCCATTTGAATTTGTTTGTTTAATTCATTTTCAAAATATACTTTTATTTCTTGGACTTGCTGTCTCATGTCTTCTCTAATATTCCTTTCCATTCGAGTTAGGTATGCCTTGAGTTCTTTCCCTATCCCTGTTTCTGATGTTTCTATGTCCTCCTGTAGAATTGAGTTGTCTTGCATTGTTTGTAATCCTTTTTTCCCTTGTTTTCTCATGTTGTCCACGTTACTTTCCAGCTCTTTTTGATTGTCATGTTTCTGCTCTCTTCTATAGATTTGTTTTGTTTCTGTATTACTCTGATGTCTCTCCTTTGTGTTGTTAAACTATGCCTGCTAACGTGGATTCCGCTGGGAAGGAATTCTGACGTCCAAGCTCCAGTGACGACACTACTCTGCTATGACGGGCCCCAGTCTCCTTGCCGGGGTGCCCTAATGGGGGGGTGTGACTGGACTGTCTCTGTTTGGTTTCAGCTCCCGGTCGCGGCAGGCAGGCAGTCTCCAGCCACCCAGTATCACAGGCCGTGGGCAGGTGATCAGTCGCCAGCGGGTGGGCGTTCTCCTACCGCCCAGTTACACGGGCAGTGGGTGAACTGTCACTGGCGGGCCTGCAGTTTACAGCTGCCCAGTCATGAGGGCCTTGCCTCTAGTCTCCTGGTTTCTCCTGCTAGTCTTGGTTTCTCCTGTTTTGTTGTTGCAATCTGTCGGAGAGTGGTGGTGGATACTTCAGCTCTCCAAGATGGTGGCCGCTGGTTGCCTTAGTGGAGTGTCCCTTGTGGGGGATGGGACTGTACTGCTTCCTTCCCCATCTGCAATCCCGAACTCAGCCCGGGGGTCAGTGCGGGCTTGGCTGGTGGGATACCACCGTGTCGCAGCCACTTATCTCCCTGCTTACCAGTTAATCCCTTCTCTGAGGCGCCACGCCTTCTGTAGCCTGGATCTCCGGGGTCACACCGTTGGCTTTTGGGATCCCCGGCACTCTATGGTTTTGATTTTTTCTGCTTGCCCCTCCCCCAGCGCTGGCTAGACAGGTTTTGTTTTGGCTGCTGATGGGAGGGGGGGTTGAAGGTCAGGTGCCTCTAGTTCTCCTTTAGTCTTTATGCAGGCTCACTGTGATACTCCCTCCCCCTGAAAGTCTAGGAGAGATTTTATGCGAAATCCCCCTATGTATGGGGGCTGAACTGAGTGACACACACCTGTTTTGTTGTTGCAATCTGTCAGAGAGTGGCGGTGGATACTTCAGCTCTCCTCTCCAAGATGGTGGCCGCTGGTTGCCTTAGTGGAGTGTCCCTTGTGGGGGATGGGGCTGTACCACTTCCTTTCCTGTCTACAATCCCGAAATCAGCCCGGGGGTCAGTGCGGGCTTGGCTGTTGGGATACCACCATGTCGCAGCCACTTATCTCCCTGCTTACCAGTTAATCCCTTCTCTGTGGCGCCACGCCTTCTGTAGCTGCAGGGCAGGCCGCGCGAATCAGACAGCCTCTCTTATTTTTAAGTCTATTGATGTGGTGGATAACATTTATTGATTTCCGTACATTGAACCAGCCTTGCATCCCAGAGATGAATCCTACTTGATCATGGTGTACAATTTTTTTGATATCATTTTGTTTCCGATTCGCCAGAATTTTATTGAGGATTTTTGCGTCTAGGTTCATTAGAGATATAGGTCTGTAGTTTTCTTTCTTTGAAGTATCTTTGTCTGGTTTAGGAATCAGTGTGATGTTGGCCTCGTAGAATGAATTTGGAAGTTCTCCCTCTTTTTCTATTTCCTAAAATAGCTTGAAAAGTATTGGTATTAGTTTTTCTTTCAAGGTTTTGTAAAACTCTGCTGTATACCCATCCAATCTTGGGCTTTTCTTGGTTGGTAGTCTTTTGATGGCTTCTTCTATTTCCTCAATTGATATTGGTCTGTTTAAGTTGTGTATTTCCTCCTGACTCAATCTGGGCAGATCATATGACTTAAGAAATTTATCGATGCCTTCACTATCTTCTATTTTATTGGAGTATAAGGATTCTGATTATCTTCTGTATTTCTGAAGTGTGTGTTGTGATATTGCCTTTTCATCCCGTATGCTAGTAATTTGAGTTCTCTCTCCTCTTCGTTAGCATAGCTAAGGGTCTGTCGATTTTATTTATTTTTTCAAAGAACCAACTTTTAGTTTTATCAATTTTTTCAATTGTTTCTTTTGTTTTGATTTCATGAATTTCAGCTCTGATTTTAATTATTTCTTGCCTTCTACTTCTTTTGCTGTTATTTTGCTCTTCTTTTTCTAGGATTTTGAGATGAAGTATCAGATAATTTATTTGTTGGTTTTTTCTTTTTTTAAGGAATGAACTCCATGCAATGAATTTTCCTCTTAGAACTGCTTTCAGTGTGTCCCATAGATTCCGATATGTTGTGTTTGTGTTTTCATTTATCTCTAAGAATTTTTTAATTTCCTACTTAATGTCTTCTATAACCCATTTATCATTCAGTAATCTGTTGTTCATTCTCCAAGTGATGCATGATTTTTTCTTCCTTCTTTTATCGTTGATTTTCAGTTTCATTCCATTATGGTCAGATAAGATGCATGGTATTATCTCTACTCCTTTATATTGTCTAAGAGTTGCCCTGTGACATAATATATGATCTATTTTTGAGAAGGATCCATGTGCTGCTGAGAAAAAAGTGTAACTGCTTGATTTGGGTGGTATATTCTATATATGTCAATTAAGTCTAGGTTGTTAATTGTGTTATTGAGTTCTATAGTTTCCTTATTCAACTTTTGTTTGGAAGATCTGTCCAGTGGTGAGAGAGGTGTGTTGAAGTCTCCCATGATTATTGTATGGTGGTCTATTAGACTCTTGAACTTGAGAAGAGTTTGTTTGATGAACATAGCTGCACCATTGTTTGGGGCTTATATATTTATGATTGTTATGTCTTGATGGTGTATGGTTCCCTTGAGCAGTATGTAGTGTCCCTCTTTATCCCTTTTGATTAACTTTGGCTTGAAATCTATTTTATTTGATATGAGTATGGACACTCCTGCTTGTTTCCGAAGTCCATATGAGTGATATGATTTTTCCCAACCTTTCACCTTCAGTCTATGTATGTCTTTTCCTATCAAATGCGTCTCCTGTAGGCAGCATATTGTTGGGTCATGTTTTGTGATCCATTCTACTAGCCTGTGTCTCTTAATTGGTGAGTTTAAGCCATTAACATTTAGGGTTATTATTGAGATATGGGTTATCCTTCCAGCCATATTTGTTTATTTATGTTACTGAATATGGTTTGTTTTCCTCTTTGATTATTTTCCCCCCTTTACTGTCCTACCTCCCACTGTTGGTTTTCATTGTTATTTTCCATTTCCTCTTCCTGTAATGTTTTGCTGAGGATTTTTTGGAGAGATGGTTTTCTAGCTGCAAATTCTTTTAACTTTTGTTTATCGTGGAAGGTTTTAATTTCATCTTCCATCTTGAAGCTCAATTTTGCTGGATACACAATTCTTGGTTGGAACCCATTTTCTTTCAGTGTTTGAAATATGTTATTCCAGGATCTTCTAGCTTTCAGAGTCTGTGTTGAGAGATCAGCTGTTATCCTGATTGGTTTACCCCTAAATGTAATCTGTTTCCTTTCTCTTGTAGCTTTTAAAATTCTCTCCTTATTCTGTATGTTGGGCATCTTCATTATAATGTGTCTAGGTGTGGATCTCTTATGATTATGCACATTCGGCATCCTGTAGGCTTCTAGGATTTGGGATTCTGTCTCATTCTTCAAGTCTGGGAAGTTTTCTCATATTATTTCATTGAATAGATTGTTTATTCCTTTGGTATGGACCTCCATGCCTTCCTGTATCCCAATGACTCTTAAGTTTGGTCTCTTTATGTTATCCCATATCTCTTGGATGTTCTGCTCATGGTTTCTTAACTGTCTTGCTGAGCTGTCTATGTTCTTTTCAAGTTGAAATACTTTGTCTTCATTGTCTGATGTTCTATCTTCTAAGTGTTCTACTCTGCTGGTAGTATTCTCAATTGAGTTTTTAAGTTGGTTTATTGCTTCCTGCCTTTCTAGGATTTCTGTTTGTTTGTTTTTTATAACTTCTATCTCCCTGTATAGTTGATCTTTTGCTTCCTGGATTTGTTTGTGTATTTCATTGTTGAAGAGATCTTTCATTGTCTGATTTTGCTGTCTAATGTCTTCCTTGAGACTCCAGATCATCTGAAGCATGTATCTCCTGAATTCTTTATCTGACATTCCATCTGCTGCAGAAATTACCTCTTCTAACGTTGAGTTGACCTGCATTGCTTGTGGTCCTTTCTTTCCTTGTCTCTTCATACTGTTCGTGTTTCTTTCTGCTTACTGAGACTGTTGTGTTTTTGAATTTTCCCCCTATATTTTTGTATTACTCTTGTATAGTTGCTAAGTCTCCCCACAGGTGCGGGCAGGGGCTCTGCTCATCCTCCAATTGTGGTGCTGTGCCTACCAGATCAGCAGGCCGCTGGGCCTGGTCTGCTGGTTGGTAGCAGGTGCGCCTACCTTGCAGGTGCGTGGGGTGGCTCTGCCACTCCCAGGTTGCTGGGCCTGACCTGCTGGTGGGTTGCAGGTCCGGCTACCTTGCAGGCACGGGGGAAGGGCGCACACCTATTTGTATTTAGACAGTTACGCAAAATGGAGGACGTAATGCTTGGGATGAATGTTGGGGGGAAGGGGAAGGTAGGTGTTCTTGAAAGGAAAGAAGGAGAGGGAGATAGATAGCATAAAGGAGGATGGAAAGAGCCATAAAACTTGGAAGGGGAGAGAGAGAGGGAAAAGGGAGAGAAAAAGTTAAAATGAAATAGGAAATAAAATTAGGTCTTAGAGATCCATTTTCTTCTCTTCCCGTAGGCAAAGCTGTGCCCTCCGGGCTGAGTTTTGCCCTCAATGTGTCAACAGATATCCCTGTAAGGCGGTTCCTGGGAGTCTCTCAATCTTGTTGGTCCAGAGCCGTTTCACTTCTACAGCCCCTCCTCCCCTTCCTCCTGCCAGCCAGCCAGGTCCTGCTCACCGGAGGCAGTTCACCAAGGATTTGGTTACACTTTCAGCCCCACCAAGTGCTCTATTTCCCTAACTACTGAGCACTCTCGTTGTCATTCATCTAAGCCCCAGTGCTGTGGAGCTATAGTCTGGGAGTCAATTGTTTAATTTTTCTGGGCCCCTTTGGTGGGCACACCTTCGGAATCTGGCAGCTAAGACCATTGGTGTCGCTGCTGGTGGTAATAGGAGTTGGGGGTCTAGGATCCCCTCTACTTCCCTCAGCCCCTACAGTCACAACCACACTGCTGCCGGTAGGAGGAGTTGGGGGTCTGGAGTGTCCTCTGTTTCCCTCTCAGTTTGCGGTTGGGGGATTTGGGGGTGGGGAGTCTTCTCTGCTTCCCTCTGCCCCTACAGTCACGCCCTCATCACTGGCAGTAGGGGGAGTTGGGGGTCAAGAGTCCTTTGGCCCTTAGGGTCACGCCCACTGAGAGATTTTGAAGTTTCCCGGTTGTTTGTATCTGATGTGGGTGGGAGTCACACACCTGCTAAAGTAGATTCCGCTGGGAAGGAATCTCTTTGGCCGAACTTTGGTGATTTCCCCTCTCTGCTATGGCAGGTCCCTGGCTCCTTCCCGGAGTGTCTGAAGGGAGGGGTGGAACTGGCTTGTCTCTGGTCTTACACAATCTCTGGTTTTAGTTCCCAGTTCGCTATTTTGTGAAGGGTTGGTTAGATTCCCTTCACGCTGTCTCGGGGGGGGGAGCCGTTCGCCGGGTGGGCAGGGCTGTTAGTAGAGCCGGGGAGGGTACGGGCTATCTGCTGGGCCAGGTGGGGACACTTTTTGCTGCGCCGGGCTGCCGGTAGAGCCGGGCAGCTGCGGCCGCGTGGCTAAGATCCGGGCGGGTGGAGTGGCCGTTCGCTGAGCGAGAGCGGGGCCTCTCGGGACGGCGAGGTGGCGGGTGCCATCTGCAGGTAAGGGCGGGCCGCGCTGCTCGGGGCCTCCGGCCGCTTTCTGAAGCGGCTGGTGGCTGCGGGAATGGACCTCCTCGCCCGCGTGGCTGGCCAAGATCCACTTTTCTGGGACAAACTGACACTTCTAATAAACCTACCAATTCCCGGCAGGTCCCCTCTTCATGGAATTTTGCTAGAAGTTCTTCAGTATGTAGACTGCCGCTGTTCCAATGGGTCTTTCTGATGCTGTTAATGTGGAGACATTGGAATCGCTGCTTCCTTGCCGGCGGCCATGTTGGATCCCCCGCACAATCTTTTTGATATGTTTTTGTATTTGATTTGCCCGAATTTTATTGATAACATTTGCATCTATGTTCATTAGAGATATTGGTCTGAAGTTTTCTTTTTTTGATGTGTCTTTGTCTAGTTTTGGAATCAGAGTGATATTGGCCTCATGGAATGAGTTTGGAAGTGCTGCCTCTTTTTCTATTTCCTGAAATAAATTTGTATTAGTTCTTTTTTAAAGGTCTTGTAGAACTCGTCTGTATATCCATTTAGTCCTGGGCTTTTCTTGGTTGGTAGACTTTTGATGGCATCTGCCAACTCATCACTTGGAATTGATCTGTTTAAATTGTGTATACCATCCTGATTGAATTTGGGCAAGTTGTATGACAATAGAAATTTGTTGATGCCTTTGATATTTTCTATTTTATTGGAGTCCAAGTTTTCAAAATAATTTCTAATTATCTTCTGTATTTCTGTAATGATATTTCCTTTTATCATGTATGTTAGTGAATTGAGTTTTATCTCTCCTTCTCTTTGTTAGCATTGCAAAGAATCTGTCAATTTTATTTATTTTTTCAAAGAACCAACTTATTTTTGTAAATTTTTTCAATTGTTTCTTTTGTTTTGATTTCAGCTCTAATTTTGATTATTTCTTGTCTTTTTGTCTACCTATGCTAAGCCCCAGACCAACATCATTATAAATGGAGAAAAATTGAAGGAATTCCCTCTAAAAACTAGAACAAAACAAGGATGCCCTCTTTCACAACTTTTATTTAACATAGTTTTTGAAACACTGGCCAGAGCAATTAGATGAAAGAAATTAAAGGGATACAGATACAAAAAGATGAACTCAAGTTGGCACTATTTGCTGATGATATGATTCTATATGTTTGGAGCCACAGCCAAAGGGGCCCCAGCAAACTTCCAGCTGCCAGCAAAATTCCAGCTGCTGGCTGATGATTGGTTCACAGCGGCCCCAGCAACATCTAGCTGATTGGCTCCTCTGAGGTGATGTTCATTGGGCTGTTTCTCTGCCCTTCAGACTGCCAGCTGATGATTGGCTCACAGCGGCCCCAGCAACATCTAGCTGATTGGCTCCTCTGCGGTGATGCTCATTGGGCTGTTTCCCTGCCCTTTCAGACCATGGAGCTGCTCATTGGGGGACTTCTTTGGCTCCGCCCACATGACCCAGCCAATCAGCCTCAAGAGCAGGAGGATTGTGGGAGGTGGAGAGGCTGGTGTGGGGGAGAGAGGCTTGTGGGAAGCCGGTGGTGGCAGTTGGGCTCTGAGGGTTTTTTCCTGAGGAGCTGTTTTGTTTGGCATGTGTAGTTCTAAAAATAAAGTTAGTTTCTTTTGACAAGTGGCTCCTGAATTGTGCCCAGCCAGACTGCGGCATTTGGTGGCTCACACGGGGAGCGACTGAGGGTAAGTAAACTGCTCACCCCTGAGGGCAGGGTGAGAGGATGGGTAGCCATTCTAAGATTCCTCTTTTGTTTTGCTTCATTTTTGTTTTAAGTTGCCTGTCCCTGGAGATGAGTGAGACAGAAGAAAAACTGCTCACATCTGAGGAAAAACTATTTGTGTCTGAGGAACAGATAGGGAGAAAGGATGGATGGACATTTCAGGAGGACAGAAAGGTTGATATAATGATTTTGTAAGGTTCCATTTTTAATTCATTCTGTCTCGGTTTTGTTTGGTGTCATCTTGTTGGGTTGTATTATAGTAGAAATACAGGATCAGAAATTAGTAAAAAACAAACCAAAAGACTGTTAAGTAAATTGTTAGAGGAAGGAGGCATCTCAGTAAAATCAAGAACAGTCAGGGCATACGTTGATACAATACAAAAATGTAGCCCATGGCTTTTAAAGCAGGAGTTGTTAAATATATCACAGTGGGACCATCATGGTGAAGATTTAAAAAGAATAGAAAAGAAAAGCCCAGGAACTCTGCCAGTTGGCACATTGACATTGTGGGCATTGGTATCTGGTTTGCTTAGTCCAAAGCCTTCAGTTCAGACAATGGTAGAGGAAGGAGAAGACATATTGATTCAAGTAAAAGAGAAGGTCTCTAAAGTTAGTCAGGCAGAGGAAAAGATTCAAGTAAAAGAGAAGGTCTCTCAAGTTAGTCAGACAGAGGAAAAGATTCAAGTAAAAGAGAAGGTCTCTTGAGCTAGTCAGACAGAGGAAAAGACTCAAGTAAAAGAGAAGGTCTCTCAAATTAGTCAGAGGAAAAGATTCAAGTAAAAGAGAAGGTCTCTTGAGCTAGTCAGAGGAAAAGATTCAAGTAAAAGAGAAGGTCTCTCAAGTTAGTCAGACAGAGGAAAAGATTCAAGTAAAAGAGAAGGTCTCTCAAACTAGTCAGACAGAGGAAGAAAGTGTAAAGCAGAAAAAGCCATCAGGGGAAAAGTTACAACAGGAGACTGCTACTAACGCCTTTCTATCAGAGGGCGTAAGTGTCCAACCAACAGCACCACCTCTACAGGAGATTGCTACTAACACCATTCTATCACCAGAGGGCATAAGTGTCCAATCAACAGCACCACCTCCATATGCTAGGAGGCTCCCAACCCCCACATTTGATAGTTGGGATCCTGAGACAGGATTTCAAGTATTAACATGCCCTGTATTTGAGGTAGGAGGGCAGTGAATTTACCATAGTTTAAATTTCAAAACAGTGAAGCAGCTAAAAGAGGCTGTAACAACCTATGGTCCTCAAGCACCCTTTACTGTAAGCTTGGTCGAATCCATGACGCCAGCAGATTGGGCTAATATGTGTAAAGCTGTGCTAAATGGAGTTCAATGCCTGTTATGGAAGGTTGCCAATGAGGAATTTTGCAAGGAGACGGCTAGGCAAAATGCAGCAGCTGGTTATCCTCAGAGAAATCTAGATATGTTGTTAGGAAAGGGACCTTATGAGGATCAGCAGCAACAAGTTGCATATGATCCTGGCGTATACTCACAAATTGCTGTAGAGGCGATTAGGGCATGGAAGACTTTACAAGGACATGGAGGTTTACAAGGTCAATTATCTAAGGTAATACAAGGAGCTAATGAACCTTACGCTGAATTTGTAGATAGGCTTATTCAAACAGCTACCAGAGTTTTTGGGAATACAGAACAAGCAATGCCATTAATAAAACAACTGGCTTATGACCAAGCAAATTGTTGGTGCAGAGATATCATTAGACCATGGAAACATGAAGATTTAAACACATATATTAAATTATGTAGAGACATTAATGAAAAAGAGCAAGTAATGGCAGCTGCAGTAAAACAAGCTTTAGATGCCAGAGACATTAATGAACAAGGGCAAATTGTGGTAGCTGCAGGAAAACAGGCTTTAGATGCCAGGCCAAGAACATGCTACAATTGTGAACAAACAGGACATTTTAAAAGGAATTGCCCCATAGGAGGAGGGTTTATCCAAACTAGGTATCAAAGTAGTAGAATATTGGGAATTTGCCCACGATGCCGTAGAGGGAGACATTGGGCTAATGAATGCTGTTCTCAAACCACCATAGAGGGTACTCCATTATCAAAAAATGAACAAGGACCAAGTGTTTATCCACGATATCATGGAGAAAGGCATCGGGCTCCATTGCCAAAAAATGGACAGGGGGGCCCAATGCTCCAGGGCCCAAAACCACAAATATATGGAGCACTGGAGGAACCCAGCAACCCCATCAGGGTAGTGCCCAGGACACATTGTCCATCAGATCCCTCATCAGACAAACCAGAGGGAGCACAGGGTTGGACATCTGTGCCTCCGCCAGATCAGTATGAACTCCAGAGATGGGAGTTCAAATCATTCCCACAGGGGTGAAAGGACCTCTTCCCAAAGGAACAGTAGGCTTATTATTGGGATGCAGCTCTTCTGCTCTAAAAGGACTTATGATAAGTCCTGGGGTAATTGATCCCGATTATGAAGGTGAAATAAAAATTATAGCCAGTTCTCCAAAGGGTATATCAGTAATTTCACCAGGAGATAGAATAGCACAGTTACTAATAATACCAAGCCTACATGATAAATTTTCCAGTCATGCTGTAGAAAGAGGTTCCAAGGGATTAGGCTCCACAGGTGTAGATTGGGCCATGCTTTCTTTAAATTTAGATTCTCGCCCCATGCTAAAACTAAATATTCAAGGACATGAATTTAATGGGCTACTGGATACAGGTTCAGACATTAGCATCATCTCTCATCAAGAATGGCCAAAACATTGGCCATTACAACAAGCCACTCAAACACTTCGAGGCCTAGGAGTGGCGACTAATCCCAATAGAAGTGCAATGGTATTAGATTGGAAGGATCCTGAAGGATTTGAAGGAACTATACAGCCATAAGTATTGGATCATCTTCCTATAAATTTATGGGGACGAGATGTCCTAGATCAATTAGGTTTGACATTAACAAATAACATCAATCAAAATGCACCCACTATTATGGCTAGACACAGTTTTAGGAAAGGAAAAAGATTAGAAAAACAAGAACAAGGTATAGCAGCACCAATACAAATAGAACAAGGAACAGACAGACATGGGTTGGATTTTCACAAAGGGCCACTGAGACAATAAAAATTACATGGAAATCAGAAAGACCAGTATGGGTTCCTCAGTGGCCCCTGACTAAAGAAAAGATACAAGCAGCCCATGATCTGGTCAAACAACAATTAGCGGAAGTACATATACAACCTTCTGTATCTCCCCATAATACTCCCATTTTTGTCATCAAAAAGAAATCTGGTAAATGGAGATTATTGCAAGATTTAAGAGCCATTAATAATGAGATGGTTATTATGGGACCTGTTCAATCGGGGATTCCTCAATTGTCTGCTTTGCCAAAAACTTGGTATGTTTTATTTATAGATATTAAAGGTTGTTTTTTTCCCAATTCCAATTCATCCTGAGGATAGTCCACGTTTTGCATTTACTATCCCTGCACTGAATCATGAAGGTCCTGATCAGAGATATGAATGGAAAGTACTCCCTCAAGGGATGGCTAACAGCCCAACTATGTGTCAAATTTATGTTAACAAAGTAATCCAGCCACTTAGAAATCAAAATCCTGAACTACAAATATTTCACTATATGGATGATGTATTATTAGCACACAAAGCTAAAAACACATTGCTAGAATGTTACGCCACACTTACAAACTTATTAAAAAATTAAAATCTAGAGATAGCAATATATAATGTACAATTAAATTTTCCAATTAATTATTTAGGAGTTCTATTATCCTCAACCATGGTCCATCCACCCAAAATTCAAATATGAGTAGATCAACTCAAATCACTTAACGACTTTCAAAAGTTATTAGGAGACATAAATTGGATAAGGCCTTATCTAGGTATACCAACAGGAGAGTTGGGACCTTTATTTGATATCCTAAAAGGTCCATCAGATCCAAATTCACCCCGCATGTTAATGCCTGAAGCAAGAAAGGCATTAAAAATCATTGAAACATATATGGAAAATATGCATTTGGATAGAATTGATATAAGTTTGCCTTTATTATTTATTGTACTACCAACAAAAAATATTCCTACAGGAGTATTTTGGCAAGAAGTTTCACTTTATGGATACATTTATCTTATTCTCCTAACACTATTCTTACTAGGTATCCTGAGGCTGTAGGACAATTAATACTCAAACGAATAAAAGCAGCAAAGGGAGTGTTTGGAATTTCTCCCAATAAAATTATTACTCCATATACTATGAATCAAATTGATGAATTAGCTAATGAGTTAAATACTTGGGCAATAATCATGTGCAAATCTAATGTTTCATTTGATAACCACTTACCATCTAATCCTTAATTGTCTTTTTGGTCATTGCATCCTGTAATTTTTCCAAAAATGACAAGAAAAACACCTATGATGAATGCTCCAAATATATTCACTGATGGGTCAAATAATGGTACAGCAGCAATAGTTACACCTGATCAAACTTTTACATTTTTTAGTACCCAAACAATCAGCTCAAAAGGTAGAACTTAATGCAGTATTACAAGCTTTTGTGATGTTTAAAGATTCTGTATTTAATTTATTTTTCCAATCGTCAGTATATAGTTAATGCTATAGTATCCCTTGAAGATGCTGGTAGGATTTCCCCTTCTTCTACTGTTTTCTCTTTGTTTTCCACTATACAAAGTCTAATCTGGGATAGAAAAGATTCATTCTTTATAGGACATATCAGGGCACATACAGGATTGCCTGGAGCCCTTAGTTTGGGCAATGATTTAGCAGATAAAACTACACATGACATACATATTTTTTCTATGCTAGAAGAAGATATAAATTTTCACAAAAGGTTCCATGTGAATGCTAATACTTTACAAAAGCATTTAAAAATAACTAAGGAACAAGCTAGACAAATAATAAAACAATGTCAAAATTTGTGACCTTTTTACCACAAGTTAATCTTGGAGTCAATCCTAGAGGATTGATACGTAACCATATTTGGCAGATGGACGTCACACACTTGCCAGAATTTGGAAAATTAAAATATTTGCATGTTACAGTTGATACTTCTTCTGGATTTTTGATGGGCTCCCTTCATGCCAGAGAAAAAAAACTAAAGATGTTATAGCTCATTGCTTACAAAATTTTGCCACTGTGGGCGTTCCAAAACAGTTAAAAACAGATAATGCCCCTGGTTATACTTCTACCTCTTTTAAACAATTTTGCTCATCATTTGGCATTACTCATATAACAGGAATCCCATACAATCCACAGGGACAAGGCATAGTTGAAAGAGCTCATCAAACTATTAAAATGTAGTTATTAGGGCTGGGGATGTGGCTCAAGCAGTAGCGCGCTCGCCTGGCATGCGTGCGGCCCGGGTTTGATCCTCAGCACCACATACCAACAAAGATGTTGTGTCCGCCGAGAACTGAAAAATAAATATTAAAAAATTCTCTCTCTCTCTCTCTCTCTCTCTCTCTCTCTCTCTCTCTCCTCTCTCACTAAAAAAATGTACTTATTAAAGCAAAAAGACGGAATTGGGAAGGGGTATATATTCTCCAAAGATAAACTTAAAATAACCATTTTTACTCTAAACTTTTAAAATTTGGATTCATCAGGACTTAGTGCTGTGGAAAGGCATATCTGTCCAAAAAATGTCCATAAGTCCAAGGTACTTTGGAAGGATATTGTAACAGGACAAGGCAAAGGACTTGACCCAGTAATTGTCTGGAGTCGGGGGTCTGTTTGTGTGTTTCCACAGGAAGAACAGCAGCCGATTTGGATTCCGGAGAGATTAACTAAAGTCCTGACCCAGTGATTGTCTGGAGTCGGGGGCCTGTTTGTGTGTTTCCACAGGGAGAACAGCAGCCAATTTGGATTCTAGAGAGATTAACTAAAGTGATTTCTACAGACCAAAAAGAAGATGATTTGGCTCAAATCCATAACAGCTGATATCGAAAACTCCAATTTGGCTATTCTTACATCTGCAGCAAAACCAGGATGCTTTTTTCAATATCTATTTTATTATTTCCCTTTCCCATATCATGAAGTTCTATTTTATTTTTTGAGCTCATACAGACCTAGGTTAATATTTTGCTGATCAGTTCTATTTTTTTTTGACTATAGAGTTTTTAAACATTGCAATGGAGATTTCACCTGTAAAAAGTTATAAGGCCTTTATGTTATGTGTTGTATGTATTATATTATGTGTGCACACTTGTGTTTTGTGTTATATGTTTGAATGTATGTATGTCCATATATCATATATGATGAGCGCTCATGAAAAAATGGATCCAAATATTTTTTTTTATTCACGTGATTTAAATGGTTTAATTTAAATTGGGTAAACAACTGTTGAGGATTGTTTTAATATGTGAACAAAAAAGGAGGTTAACAGATCTGTTTGTTTACTTTCACCTTTCCTTTTCCTTATATTTAATAATTCTCTTCAAGATAATGTAAATTGTTAAGAAAATTGTTTTCTTTTAGTGCCTTCTGGAATGTTACATAATTTTTTCTTTAGCCATGATTACCAGAATTCCTATCTTCATCCCAGTGCTGGTGAAGACAAAGATAAAACCAATCTACAGCTTCTGCAATAGCCATCACTGAACTGCTTGCAGAACTTGCCTAGACTATGTGTCACTTGTATGCATTGTGAACTCACTTGTATGCATTGTGAACTATCTGTTAGGGCAGCGACTTGTGGTAGTGTTGGGGTATTTTTGCTGATGATGTCATCGGTGGTACAATTTTTCCAAAAGGAGCCATCAATTGGCTTGGTGTATCTTCCTCCCTTCTGCTTGTCATGATCGTTCAGCTGAAATTTGGGGGCCAACAGAGGTGAGGCAAAGAACCTCCCCCCCCACTGGTACAAAGACCTCTCCACAGGTGTGGCTGTATACTGGACCGGTAGTCAGTGACGGGTAAGATCCAATTGCAATGGTACCAACCTAAGACAGGAGGCTGACACCCTGAGGTCAGCTCATCCAATGACGGGTAAGGACCATATGTAGTATTGGACAACCTAAGGCAGGCACGGTCCCTAAGCCACATGCTTGTTGTTTAAACAGAGAGGGGGAGATGTTGAGAGCCACAGCCAAAGGGGCCCCAGCAAACTTCCAGCTGCCAGCAAACTTCCAGCTGCCATCTGATGATTGGCTCACAGCTGCCCCAACAACATCTAGCTGATTGGCTCCCCTGCGGTGATGCTCATTGGGCTGTTTCCCTGCCCTTTCAGACCACGGAGCTGCTCATTGGGGGACTTCTTTGGCTCCGCCCATGCGACCCAGCCAATTAGCCTCAAGAGCAGGAGGATTGTGGGAGATGGAGAGGCTGGTGTCGGGGAGAGAGGCTTGTGGGAAGCCAGTGGTGGCAGTTGGGCTCTGAGGGTTTTTTCCTGAGGAGCTGTTTTGTTTGGCGTGTGTAGTTCTAAAAATAAAGTTAGTTTCTTTTGACAAGTGGCTCCTGAATTGTGCCCAGCCAGACTGCAGCACTATACCTGGAAGACCCTAAAATTTTCCACCAGAAAATTCTAAGACTAGTAAATGAATTTAGCAATGTGGCAGGATATAAAATCAACACCCATAAATCAAAGGCATTTCTGTATATCAGTGACAAATTCTCAGTAAAGGAAACAAGGAAAACTCCCATATTTTCAATAGCCTCAAAAAATACTTGGGAATCAACTTAATGAAAGAGGTTTTATATATATATATATATAAATTACAGAACCCTAAAGAAAGAAATCAAAGAAGACCTTAGAAGATGGAAATATCTACCTTGCTCTTGGATAGGCAGAATTAATATTATTAAAATGATCATACTTCCAAAAGCACTATATAAATTTAGTGCAATTCCAATCAAAATTCTAATGACATTCCTCACAGAAATAAAAAAAAGCAATCATGAAATTCATATGAACAAATAAGAGACCCAGAATATCTAAAGCAATCCTTAGCAGGAAGAGTGAAGCAGGTGGCATCACTATACCAGAACTTAAGCTATACTACAGAGCAATAGTAACAAAAACAGCATGACATTGACACCAAAACAGGCTGGTAGTCAAATGATACAGAATAGAGGACACAGAGACTAACCTACAAAATTACAATTATCCAAAGATGCCAAGAACATCCACTGGAAAAAAGATAGCTTCTTCAACAAATGGTGCTGGGAAAACTGGAAATCCATATGCAACAAAATGAAATTAAACCCTGATCTCTCACCATGCACAAAAATTAACTCAAAATGGATCAAGGATATAGGAATTAAACCAGAGACCCTGTGTCTATTAGATGAAAAAGTAAGCCCTAATCTTCATCATGTGGGATTAGGCCCCAACTTCCTTAATAAGACTCCTATAGTGCAAGAATTAAAACCAAGAATCAATAAATGGGATGGATTCAAATAAAAATTTTCTTCTCAGCAAAAGAAACAATCTGTGAAGTGAATAGAGAGCCTACAACTTGGGGTCAAATCTTTACCCCCTCATACATCAGATAGAGCACTAATCTCTAAGGTATATACAGAATTCAAAAAGCTAAACACCAAAAACACCCAAACAACCCAATTAATAAATGTGTGAAGAACCAGAAGAGACACTTCTCAGAGGACAATGTACAATCAATCAACAAATACATGAAAAAAAATTCATCGTCACTAGCAATTAGAAAAATGCAAATCAAAACCACTCTAAGATTTCATCTCACTCCAGTCAGAATGGCAGCTATTCTATATACAAACAACAATAAGTGTTGGTGAGGATGTGGGGAAAAAGGTACATTCATACAATGCTGTATGGACTGTAAGTTGGTGTAGCCAATATGCAAAGCAATATGGAGATTTCTTGGAAAAGTGGAATGGAACCACCATTTGACCCAGGCATCCCTCTCCTCAGTCTATACCCAAAGGATTTGAAAACAGCATACTACAGGGACACAGCCACATCATGTTTATAGCAGCACAATTCACAAAACTAAATGTGAAACCAACCTAGACACCCTTCAATAGATGGATGAATAAAAAAGTGTGGCATATATACACAATGGAATATTACTCAGCAATAAAAGAGAATAAAATCATGCCATTTTCAGGTAAATGGGTAGAGGAGATAATGCTAAGTGAAGTTAGTCAATACCAAAAAAAAAAAACACCCCAAATGCCAAATGTTTTCTTTGATATAAGGAGGCTAATTCATATTTGGATAGGGAGTTAGAGATTGAGAGAAATAGACAAACTCTAGATATGGCAGAGAGGTTGGAGGGGAAGGGAGGGGGCATGGGGTTATTAATGATGGTGGAATGTGATGATCATTATTATCCAAAGTACAGGTATGAAGACATGAATTGATGTGAATATACTCTGTATATTAACCGGAGACATGAAAAATTGTGCTCTATATGTGTAATAAGAATTGTAATGCATTCTGTTGTCATATATAAATTAAAAAAGAAAAAATCTTAAGAAAAACATATACATGCTAATATTGAAATAAATCTGGTAGCCATGAGGACAGGTGGCCATCTGAAACTTTGATTTCAGTGTTCCATGGCTGTCAGACTATACATTTTGCATTTCAAACTGAACAGACCTTCCCTAGTTTTATGTCATAATGTGAATTCTGATAGGCTTTACTTTTATTTTGAACAGATTAAATCTAATAGAAATTTTAATAAACATCTGTAGCATTATCTCCTACCTGTGGAGATTTACCTACAAAAAGCTACATGATCTTTGTTTCCTTTCTGTCTTATGTATGTGTGCACATCTGTATATTGTATTATTGTGTCTACATATGTGCTTGTGTTCATATAGCATGTACATGGTATGAAAATTTGCATATGGATAAATATGTGTTTATTAATCAAAATTTTTATGAGAAATTGATCCATACACCTATTAATTCATATGAGTTAAATAAGAAATTCATCTTAAAGTAGGTAAATATATTAGAGTAAAGATGTCTTCAAAATTACTAACTCACATGTTTTTCTAAGTGGTCAGACAATATAGTGTGGGTTTCTATAAAATGTCTAAAAAGTAATATCCACTGGTTCTAGGTATTTTCTTCAATAGGGAAGAGATGACTAATACTGTTATGCACATTTGTCTGATATCCTGGTTTTACATTTAATGTATAAATTAGATTTTAAATAAATGGGATTAATCTTTATAAAGTTGTTTGTTAAAAAAGATATCTTATTAATTTGCAAAGTTAAAATGCTAAAATATCAACTGTTAAATATAAAATAAAAACTCTTCCTAAATTCTGTCAGTTAATATATCTAAACATTAAATGTGTTTTTATGAATTTGTAAAGTGAAAAATTTTATATTTCTTTATTTCTGTGTCTTCATGAAAAACAAGGTTACTAAGAGTTAGGATTGTTTAAGGTGTAATTTTTTTTCTTTTTTTAAAGAGAGAGAAAGAGAGAATTTTTTAAATATTTATTTTTTAGTTTTTGGCAGACACAACATCTTTGTTTGTATGTGGTGCTGAGGATCAAACCTGGGCTGCACTCATGCGAGGCGGGCGCACTACCACTAATGTGTAATTTTATATACAAAGATTAGAAAAGTTTTCAGTTAGGCTTCAATTAAAGTATCATAAAAAGCAAAATATGCCATCTTTTAAAAGTGGAATAATTTGTCTACATTTAGAAATTACACAAGAATTGTTTCTATTATGAATTTAAATAGATTATCAGCTAGGAAAGAGACATAAGAGGGTTCAAAGTATGGAAATATGTTTTAATAAAGAAAGAAGAAAACAGAAGTGTTTCTGGATAAGAAAGTCTTTTATGTATTTTTTTTTAAAGTTTTAGAATGTTTAAGTACATGGTACAAGGTTTGTGGAGGGTAAATATAGAAATGTTTGTGCTACAAATTTGGCTACCATTAACACAATCACTTAAAGTTATTTAAGGCTTTTTTCCTAAGGTCAAATATTGATGTACTGAAATAAACCAAAGTTTAATCCTTTACATGTTAAACTAATTAGGATTGCAAGGGAATAAATCGTCCAAAACAAACAAAGATACTCCAATAACAGTATCCACTGAGAATACAGTGGAAAAAATGTCAGAGAAGAAGTTTAGAATGTAAATAGTTAAACTTATCTGTGGAATAAAGGATGATATAAAGAATGATATCAAAAGAAAAAGAAAACAAAGGAACTGTAAGATCACTTCAATACCAAGGCAGAGATTCTCGGGAAAAGAATGAGCAAAAATCCTTGAAATGAAGGAAACAATAAACCAAATTGAAAGTTCATTGGAGAGATTCCAACATGGCGGCGGGCGCAGAGAGATCAAGTCCCTGACCTCTTCAGCTGTGCAGGCATAGGGAGTCATAAATAACCTAAATCTGTTTGCTCAGGATCACTAGGCAATGCTGAGCTGACGTGGATCTGGGGCGAACAGTCTAGGCCTCTCAGAACACACACTGAGCCAGGATTGGCTGAATTCAAGCTCCCGTTCGCCTGCTTCCCGCAGACAAACAGCTGTGACTCAGCACTAATCCATCTGGCTGAAACAACTGGTCAGCCCTTCTGATCCTATGGAGGTAAATGCCTACCGAGCCTTCATAGGTAGTGGCCACAGGTTTGAAACGGGGCTTGGGAGAGACAGTAAGGACCCACCCGTTGCATTGTTCGCCCGGCAAAGGGAAACGAACTGTCGCCATTTGCAAGAGACACCACCATGGCAGAGAACTGACATCATCAGACTACGGCAGAGGAGATAACTTCATTGAAACCTGCGGATACAGGTGTGTAATCCCCTAGCCTTCCCTCTCCACACATTGGGGAAACCTTAAGGGCTCCTCCCAGCTCTCCCGTGAGCACGATAGCCAGCCTGAGGGAATCAGAGGTGGCGCGGGACCCGCGGCGCAGAACTGCCGCTCCCACCAGGGCTGATAGCTGAGGTCTCTTGCACCAGCTACCGGGGGCATGGCTACCGGAGGGCAAGTAAAATTCGCTGAGGATTCTCAGCCCCAAGCTCTACAAACTTAGGGTCTGAGGGAATGGCAAACTGGAAGAGTGTGCCCAGTCGTTCATGAAAACAGGGCTCTCGGGAGCAGCAGACCTGGTGTGTAGCCAGTATGTGGTGAGTGGCACCTGTGAGAGGGGCCTGGCTAGAGGAAAAGTGGGAAGTGACTAGACACAAGAGGAGGCCCTAGGCACTCAGGATTGGAGACTCGCCCAGTCTGGGAGGAGTTGCTGCACAGTGATTGGTTCCCGCTTATTGACAGGAGAAACTTGCTCTGGTGGGCACAGCGCCACCTACTGGAAGAGAAGTTAATCAAACTCTAAGACTGCATTTATTAGTTTTTTTCTTCTTTTTTTCTTTGCTCTTTTTTTTGATTTGGGTTTTTCTTTCATTTTCATTTTTCTTTCTTGTTGTTTTTTAAAATTTTTTTTACAATTTTTAAAAAAATTTTTTTCTTCTAATTTTAATTTTAATTTTTTTTATTTTTTTTAAAAACTTTTTTTTCTTTTTTTATTTCCTATTTTTTTCTTCTTTTGTCTTTTCATTTCTTTTCAATTATCTTATCCCCCCTTCCTTGAATTCTACCTGCTTACTCTCATTCTCTTTAGTGACTTCTTCCCTTCCCTTCTAATACCTTTCCTCCCAAGCATCACTAACAGAGTGGAGCAAGTAGAAGCCAGAACGTCAGATAATGAAGACAAAATATATCATCTTGAAAAGACTCAAGCCAACTCAGAAAGGCTGGTAAAAAATCACAAGAAAAACATCCAAGAGTTATGGGATAACATAAAAAAAACAAACTTACGAGTCATCGGGATAGAAGAAGGTACAGAGATTCAAACCAAGGGAATGAGTAACCTGCTGAATAAAATAATTACAGAAAACTTTCCAGAAATAAAAAAGGAAACAGATATACAAATTGAAGATGCATACAGGACACCGAGCACACAAAATCACAGTAGACCAACGCCAAGACACATTGTTATGAAGATATCCAATATACAGAACAAAGAGAAAATGTTAAAAGCTACAAGAGAAAGGAGACAGATTACATTCAGGGGTAAACCAATAAGGCTGACAACGGATTTTTCATCACAGACGTTGAAAGTGAGAAGAGCCTGGAACAACGTATTTCAAACACTGAAAGACAATGGATGCCAACCAAGAATTCTGTATCCAGCAAAATTAAGCTTCAGATACGACAACGAAATAAAAATCTTTCATGATAAACAAAAGCTAAAAGTATTTGTAGCCAGAAAACCAGCATTGCAAAGCGTCTTGAGCAAAACTCTACACGAGGAAGAAATGGAAAACAATAACCAAAACCATCAGCGGGAAGTGCCTTGGTAAAGACAGAGGAAGGGGGGAAAGCTAAACATGGAGAAACAAACTAAATTAGGGGGAAAAAAAAGATAAATAATCAAACATGGCAGGAAGTACAAACCATATATCAATAGTAACTCTAAACGTTAATGGCTTAAACTCTCCAATAAAGCGACATAGGCTGGTAACATGGATTAAAAAAACAAATCCAACAATATGTTGCATCCAGGAGACTCATCTGATTGGAAAAGACACACACAGACTCAAGGTAAAAGGTTGGGAAAAAATATACCAAGCACACGGTCCTCGTAAGCAAGCAGGCGTGGCCATTCTCATATCGAATAAAATCGACTTCAAGACTAAGCTAATCAAAAGGGATAAGGAAGGACATTATATACTGTTAAAAGGAACCATTCACCAACAAGACATAACAATTATCAATATTTATGCACCAAATAATGGCGCTGTGACGTTCATAAAACAAACTCTCCTCAAGTTCAAGAATCAAATAGACCACAACACAATAATCATGGGTGACTTCAACACACCTCTCTCACCATTGGACAGATCCTCCAAACAAAAGTTGAATAAAGAAACTATTGACCTCAATATCACTATCAATAACCTAGACTTAACTGACATATATAGAATATATCAACCATCATCAAGTGGATATACTTTTTTCTCAGCAGCACATGGAACCTTCTCAAAAATAGATCATATATTATGCCATAGGGCAACCCTTGGTAAATATAAAGGGGTTGAGATAATACCATGCACTTTATCAGATCATAATGGAATGAAACTGGAAATCAATGATAAAAGAAGGAAGGAAAAATCCTACATCACATGGACAATGAACAATATGTTACTGAATGATCAATGGGTTACAGAAGACATAAAGGAGGAAATCAAAAAATTCTTAGAGATAAACGAAAATACAGACACAACATATCGGAATCTATGGGACACAATGAAAGCAGTTTTAAGAGGAAAATTCATCGCCTGGTCGTCATTCCTCAAAAAAAGGAAAAACCAACAAATAAATGAGCTCACACTTCATCTCAAAGCCCTAGAAAAGGAAGAGCAAAACAATAGCAAATGTAGCAGAAGGCAAGAACTAATTAAAATCAGAGCAGAAATCAATGAAATTGAAACAAAAGAAACTATTGAAAAAATTAACAAAACAAAAAGTTGGTTCTTTGAAAAAATAAATAAGATCGACAGACCCCTAGCCATTCTAACGAAGAGAAGAAGAGAGAGAACTCAAATCACTAACATTCAGGATGAAAAAGGCAATATTACAACAGACGCTTCCGAAATACAGAAAACAATTAGAAATTATTTTGAAAACCTATATTCCAATAAGATAGAAGAAAGTGAAGACATCAATAAATTCCTTAAGTCATATGATTTGCCCAGACTGAGTCAGGAGGAAACTCACAACATAAACAGACCAATATCGATAGATGAAATAGAAGAAGCAATCAAAAAACTTCCAACCAAGAAAAGCCCAGGACCGGATGGGTATACAGCGGAGTTCTACAAAACCTTTAAAGAAGAATTAATACCAATACTTTTCAAGTTATTTCAGGAAATAGAAAAAGAGGGAGCTCTTCCAAATTCATTCTATGAGGCCAACATCACCCTGATTCCGAAACCAGACAAAGACACCTCAAAGAAAGAAAACTACAGACCAATATCTCTAATGAACCTAGATGCAAAAATCCTCAATAAAATTCTGGCAAATCGGATACAAAGACATATCAAAAAAATTGTGCACCATGATCAAGTAGGATTCATCCCTGGGATGCAAGGATGGTTCAATATACGGAAATCAATAAATGTTATCCACCACATCAATAGGCTTAAAGATAAGAACGATATGATCATCTCGATAGACGCAGAAAAAGCATTTGACAAAGTACAGCATCCCTTTATGTTCAAAACATTAGAAAAAATAGGGATAACAGGAACTTACCTCGACATTGTAAAAGCTATCTATGCTAAGCCTCATGCTAGCATCATTCTGAATGGAGAAAAATTGAAGGCATTCCCTCTAAAATCTGGAACAAGACAGGGATGCCCCCTATCACCACTTCTATTCAATATAGTTCTCGAAACACTGGCCAGAGCAATTAGACCGACGAAAGAAATTAAAGGCATAAAAATAGGAAAAGAAGAACTTAAATTATCACTATTTGTGGATGACATGATTCTATACCTAGAAGACCCAAAACGGTCTACAAAAAAACTACTAGAACTAATAAATGAATTCAGCAAAGTGGCAGGATATAAAATCAACACACATAAATCAAAGGCATTTGTGTATATCAGTGACAAAACTTCTGAAACGGAAATGAGGAAAAACACTCCATTCACAATACCCTCAAAAAAAATAAAATACTTGGGAATCAACCTAACAAAAGAGGTGAAAGACCTATACAATGAAAACTACAGAACCCTAAAGAAAGAAATTGAAGAGGAGCTTAGAAGATGGAAAAATATACCCTGTTCATGGATAGGCAGAACTAACATCATCAAAATGGTGATATTACCAAAAGTTCTCTATAGGTTCAATGCAATGCCAATCAAAATCCCAATGGCATTTCTTGTAGAAATAGATAAAGCAATCATGAAATTCATATGGAAAAATAAAAGACCCAGAATAGCAAAAACAATTCGAAGCAGGAAGTGTGAATCAGGTGGTATAGCGATACCAGATTTCAAACTATATTACAGAGCAATAGTAATAAAAAGAGCATGGTACTGGTACCAGAACAGGCGGGTGGACCAATGGTACAGAATAGAGGACACAGAGACTAAACCACAAAGCTACAACTATCTTATATTTGATAAAGGAGCTAAAAACATGCAATGGAGAAAGGATAGCATCTTCAACAAATGGTGTTGGGAAAACTGGAAATCCATATGCAACAAAATGAAACTGAATCCCCTCCTCTCGCCATGCACAAAAGTCAACTCAAAGTGGATAAAGAGCTAGATATCAAATCAGAGACTCTCTGTCTGATAGAAGAAAAAGTTGGCTCCAATCTACAGATTGTGGGGACGGGCTCAAAATTCCTTAATAGGACACCCATAGCACAAGAGTTAATAACAAGAATCAACAAATGGGACTTTCTTAAACTGAAAAGTTTTTTCTCAGCAAGAGAAACAGTAAGAGAGGTAAATAGGGAGCCTACATCCTGGGAACAAATTTTTACTCCTCACACTTCAGATAGAGCCCTAATATCCAGAGCATATAAAGAACTAAAAAAATTAGACAATAAGATAACAAATAACCCAATGAACAAATGAGCCAAGGACCTGAACAGACACTTCTCAGAGGAGGATATACAATCAATCAACAAGTACATGAAAAAATGCTCACCATCTCTAGCAGTCAGAGAAATGCAAACCAAAACCACCCTAAGATACCATCTCACTCCAGTAAGATTGGCAGCCACTATGAAGTCAAACAACAACAAGTGCTGGCGAGGATGTGGAGAAAAGGGTACACTTGTACATTGCTGGTGGGACTGCAAATTGGTGCGGCCAATTTGGAAAGCAGTTTGGAGATTCCTGGGAAAGCTGGGAATGGAACCACCATTTCACCCTGCTATTGCCCTTCTCGGAATATTCCCTGAAGACCTTAAAAGAGCATGCTACAGGGATACTGCCACATCGATGTTCATAGCAGCACAATTCACAATAGCTAGACTGTGGAACCAACCCAGATGCCCTTCAATAGATGAATGGATAAAAAAAAATGTGGCATCTATACACAATGGAGTACTATGCAGCAATAAAAAATGACAAAATCATACAGTAGATGGGGTAGAGAGAGAAGATGGGAGGGGTGGGGTGGGGGGTAGTAGAGGATAGGAAAGGTAGCAGAATACAACAATTACTAATATGTCATTATGTAAAAATGTGGATGTGAACCCGATGTGATTCTGCAATCTGTATTTGGGGTAAAAATGGGAGTTCATAACACACTTGAATATAATGTATGAAATATGATATGTCATGAGCTTTGTAATGTTTTGAACAACCAATTAAAAAAATAAATAATAAAAAGAAAGAAAATGTGGTACATGTACACAATGGAATGTACTCAGTCATAAAGAAGAATGAATTTATCACATTTGCTGCAAAATGAAAGAACTGGAGATTATCAGGTTAATTAAAATAAGCCAATTCCCCCAAACCAAAGGCTGAATATGTGTATGCTAACTCAGAATAACTAAGAGGTGGGGTAAGTTAATAATAGAAGTTCAGTGGATTAGACCAAGTGACATGAAGGAAAGAGAAGAGTGCCAGGAATTGGAAAGATAATAGAATAAATCAGACATAAGTTTGCTCTGTTCAAATATGAATAAACAACCAGTGTAACTATACATTTTTTATAACCACAAAAACAGGAAGTTATACTCTGTGTATATGTGTAAATACACTCTACTGTCATGTCTAACTAAAAAGAGCAATTAAAGGAAATTTTAAAAATAAAAGGAAAGACAATCATTGTTTTAATATTCTTTAAGATATCCATTTGTGTCAGCCCCGTCAAAAATAAGCAAGGCTGGAGGTGACAAAAGAGGTATTCATACTCAGGAGTGCCTGATAACTAGCAAAAGAGACTGTCAGAGTCACAAGCTTTTTAAGTTAATTTGAGAACTGTAAATCTTACAAACCTTTTACATAAGCAGGCTTGATCTGTTTTTCTGTGCCTGCTACTATGATTATCTAGCCCTGCTATTTTTCCTTCATATTGGTCTAAAGATGCAATGTGGCAAATAAAAGACCAAGCTACCTTTACCAAGAAAGCCCTAAGTGACAGTGATAAAAACCTACACTGAACACAGAGGTAATACCTATAGAAAGGTATTTTACAAAAATCAGATGCCGTCAGGTATCTTGTCTATTGCTCTTGGGTTGTCCATGACATTATAAAAATTAATATTGTGTAAAAATTTCTAACAATTCTGCTAAAATTTCATTCACAAAAACAATGCCAAGTGGGACTCCACCTTAAACTTTAATGATTTTCTATATTCATGGCTTTCAAAGACTGACCATCAATACAACTTGCTTTTGTGCTAATTGATTACAAAAATTATGCATTCTTGTTCTAGCATGATCCTAGCCCTATGTGTACCTCATCCAGTAGCTTGCCAGGTGTTGCCATAGACTACTGTAATCCCTTGATGCTGAGTCTTTGAGTGTCTACCTGAGAGAAAATTGTAACAAGTCTAGGCCATTAAACTTCAAACCAATCCCACAAATGGACCCCTACAATCCCCTGTCCCATCTTGACCAGATAGGTAGAAACATTGTCAGCCTGAAGCCTTCTTATGAAGATGAGACCTTCAGCCCCTCAGGCACCCAAAAAGAAGTTGTGAATCAAGTCTCTCAGGAGCAAATATTATATAGCAGTTTGGGGACACCAAAATGGCAGAGATAGGGTATTAAAAGCTGCTGGAGGAAAAGACAAGGGGATGAGTTCTGTCTTGGTTTTCAGTAAATCCCATTACCATGAAAATGCCCTTGCCTAAGGACTTATTATGATGACAACTCCCACCACAGGTTCAGTATTTTAATATGACCAATTGGGGTAAAATGGGCAGTATTCTAATTATGTTTTCTAAAGTCACCAATGTGGGTGAAATTGAACAATGTTCTAATCAGGTAGATTAAAATCACCAGTGGGAGCAAAAGGAGTAAAGTCTTTGATTATTTCTATATAGGGAAGAGAATGCTTCACAGATCAGTATATAAGACACTAATTTCTAGAGATCAGGTCCTTGAGTTCCTCTATCTTTCTTGGCCCACTCCACTTTGGCAATGTCAAAACAAAAGACCATATTCTAATTAAAAAACAAAACCAAAGTGTATATTCAAAACAGAAAGAAATATTGCAACTTCACATATTGGTAGAGGGGGCACTCATGCTCTTGGTCATAGGAAATAAAAAAAGTGGTGAGCACCCAGCATAGGGGCCAGAGGTACCTGGCTATAAATGTTAGTCAGAGGATTTATATGGGGACACATGGGAAATAACCAAGGCAAAATCCCTAATTCTCCAAGGGCTGCTTTGGATGGCATTCAGGGTGTTAATGATGAGACTTAATACCTCTCTTCTAAGGATAGGAGACTATCTAGGTGGTACAGTGCATGCTTAACATGTGCAAAGCCCTGGGTTCAATCATCAGCACTAACCAAAATAAAGAAACAAGCCTATAGCTCTTTTTTGTCTTTGTAAATCTGCTGACTTCTTTTGGAGGTTAATTTTGATCTATCCTGGATATACCCTCTTCTCTTATAGTATACTCAATAAGGGAAGATTCATCTTGATTTCATAGGAGTTCCTGTTTGGATATATCCTCTGTCACTGCAAATTCTTCAACCATGACAATTTGAAGAAAAAACTCCTACTTTTTAAAAAAATTAATGCATGTCTCAATATGAGTTAGGGGATTCAGGTCAATTGCCTCTGAATGAAAGCCAAAATTATAATACCATCCTGCAACTAGACCTCTTTTGTAGAAGACAAAGTGAGTGGTCAGAAGACCCATACACCCTAGCCTCATAGTCCTATACTCAAACCCACTCCTATTTAATGACAAAACCCCACATGGTGTCCCTAAGGAAAATTCTCCAAATCCCAATGTTCTGGATGAACATTATTAAACCAAGCTCCTGTTTCTCAAGGGGAACAGCTATGGCCACCTCATCTATCTCTTTGGTCAGAATTCTTTATTTAATGGTATTTCCTCTCAGGCTCAAAATGGCAACTTTCCTTACTGCTTAGCTTTCTGCAAGATACCTGTCTCTCAAGGCTTGCATTTGAAGTGTAAGCTGCATAAGTGATTGGCCAAAACTGGGAGAGGGATAAAAATGTTACTTTTAAATTCAAGATGCTGTGGGACTTGAATGGCTATATTATCTTGTACTCTGTGATTCTGCTCTCTCAATTTCCTACCTAGACTTTAGAGCATAGGAATAAAAAATAGAAAGATCTTATGTATAAGTCTTCTATAACTTGAAAAGCTTTACCTGAGGATTTTCCAGACTACATAATTTTTTTTTAAAAAAAATCTGGATTGACTCTAATTTGATCCAAAATTGCATTCTGGTCTGATAAACATGCTCCTTTTACTAGAGTAATTATGGTCATGTTATTTTTTTCTGCAGAATTTATGTATTTTTTGAGTTCATGGTTTTGTGGTGAATTCATGTTTGAATTCTTCACACATAAATTAATAAATTTTGTTCAGATCATTCTTTTTTTATTTAACTGTGATAGCAGGAGCAAATGTGACTCCATTTTGTTTTATGACTTCATCCTGTAAAACAACCATACCAAGTAAAAGAGTCATGACTGGAGCAAGATGTTCTTTTCCTTTTGCTATAGAAACCTTTAAGAACATGGAACTACCTAATGGGGTATTGTTTCTGTAACTAGGGTAACAGGGCTCTGTCTCTGTAACTGGGGTGACTGGGCTAACTGTGATTGGTTAGGCTTCCCTCCACTTGACTGCACTGTCCCGCTTCTGTAACCTGGCTTGCTTGCATTGGCTAGACCCCCTGAACATCCCTTTTGCGGTTTTCAGGCTTATAAGGAGTGCCCTTGCAATTGTTCGGGGCTGATCAGGGGAACAGCTTTATATTCTGGTCAGCCACCACTGGTGTGCTTCAATAAAGGCTTGATTCAATTATATGTGAGTGGTCTGGAAGTCAGTTTATGAAACCCTGGGACAAAGTTTAACTATAACATTACCATAGCTTTTTCCTCTACCTGTTTTTTTCTGCTGTCTTTATTCAGAGGTCACTCACTCAAAGAAATGCTAAAAATGCTTGTTTTTTAATGGATATTTATGCACACTCGCACCTTGTATGTGAGTCTATGTGTTTGTCTGTATATCATCAAAAAGACACTATTTAAAAAAATTATTCACCAAATGGCAGAAAAATCAGTTGGGTAGAGGAAATTAAACTGGGAAAGGATTGAGCCAAAGATAAGAAGTAGTACTGGGGCCTGAATTACAACAAATTATATCCCATTTTTTAAAATTATGTTAAAATGAATCCTATTGTCATGTATAAATAAAAATAATCAATAAAAATAAAAAGTGTGGTGTATCATAATAAAATAACATAATTATCTCAAAAATGCTGAAAAATTATTTTACAAAGTTCAATATCTCTTCAACATAAAAATTCATTGCCAAAATTATACACACACAGGGATTTACATCAATGCTATAAAGTAATAAAAAAGGTCACAGCAAATGTCATGCTCAATTGTGAAAATTTTAATGCTCTTTCTGTAAGAATTGAAGGAAGGTAAGCTCATATTACAATAACCAAGTTCCAGAACAAGCTCAGTTTCCCATAGAAATGATTGGTTAAATATCATGTGCTATTCACTGTGGAGCTTAAACTGCTAAAATCAGAATAAGATTTTGTTTTTTATTGAAAAATGGATGGAACTAGAGATCATCACATTAAGTAAAATAAGTCAGACCTAGAAAGTCAAAGGGTGAATGTTTTCTCTCATATCTGGAGAGAAATAAAAGATTTCTAAAAATGGCAAAATCTCATGAACTTAGAAGGGAGAACAGTGGAGCACAGGAAGGAAATTGAGGGGGGGAGGAGGTATGGGAAAGGGGAGAATGGCAGAATGAAATTGACCAAATTATGCAATGTGCATGTATGAATATGTCACACTATACTCTATACTTATGTATATCTATAAAGCTTCAATTAAAAAAGAAATAGAAGAAATATCAGTATACTATATGAAAGGGAGCAGGGCAAGAGACAAGGGGAGGAAAATGAGAGGTATTAGGGATTGAAATGGAGCAAATTATAATACAAACTTATATGAATATGTCAAAATAAACCTCAATGTTGTATGTTGCTATGTTATACCAATAAAACCGTTCAAAATAAATACATACATAAATAAAAAACGTTGGCTTGGTGGAACATGCCTGTAATTCCAGATAATCAAGAGGCTGAGGCAGGAGAATCACAAGTTTGATGACAGCCTGTCTTGAAATTTAAAAATAATTTAAGAGGTGGGGGTAGAGCTCAGTGTTAGGGCATTTGTGTCTGACACACAAAACTCTGAGTTCAATGCCAATTCTCAAAGAAGGGAGGAGAGGAAGAAAGAAGGAAGGGAAGAAAGAAACAAACAAACAGACTTTCCAAACATGGGAAAAATTTAAAAATCCAGGTACAGAAAGATTTAATATTCATAATAAAATTTACCCCAGACAAGATTACCACAAGAAATCAAGTACACTTGGAACATGCTCCAGGATAGATCATATATTAACCTCCAAAAGAAGTCAGCAGATTTACAAAGTCCTATCCAGTGCCTTGACTGACCCCAAAGGTATGAAATTAGAAATTGATTTGGGTGTCCATAAAATCCTACATAACAAAAACACACCTTAAGAGAGGAGAAGGAAGGAAAAAGTGAAGACAAAGCAGAAATAAGTGGAATAGAGCCAGGAAAAAAAAACCAATAAAAACATTAACAAAATTAAGACTTAATCTTTTGAAGTGATGAACACAATGGACAAATTTAGTTCAACTAGGAATAAATAGAGAAAACACAAAGTACAAAATAAGAAATGAAAGAGGAGACTTTACCCCTGATATCACAGAAATGCCAAAAGACTAGTGTGAGCAATTACCTGCCAATCAAGGGGGTAACCTAGAGCAAATAGATCAGTTTCTAAGCACATGAAGTAGACAGAGACTAACTCACAAAGAAATGGAAATTCTGAACAAACCAATAACAAGTAAGAAGACTAATTAGTAATTAAAGCCTCCCATATAGAAATTAAGACCCAGATGTCATCACTGCTGAATTATACCACACATTTAAAGAACAACTAATACCAAACCTCTCAAACTCTCTCAAAAACTGAGGAAATACTACCAAACTCCTCTTTCCAGGCCAGTATTACCCTGATACAAATTTCAGGAAAGAACACAACAGAAAAGAAAATTACACATCAATGCCTATGGCAAACATAGATGTGAAAATCCTCAACATAAAACTAGCAAACCACATTCAATAGCACATTGAAAGTACCATTCACCATGATCATGTGGGATTTATCCCTGGAGTGTAAGAACCATGCTACGTACACAAATTAATCCATGGGATATTTCATGTTACCTGAGCAAAGAACAAAAGCCATTTCATCATTTCAACAGGTAAAAAAATAACATCCTACAAAATTTAACATCATTTTTAGTCATTAATTACTCTCAAAAACTTTAGTATAGAAGGAATAAACCTAAACACAATAAAGGCCATTTATGACAAGTCCAAGGCTAACATCATTTTCAATATCAGAACATTGAATTTTGTTTTCTAAGCTCAAAAAGAAGACAAAGACACACATTTTTGATGATATGAAAAATTTGATCCTTGTCCCTGAACCAATACAATAAAGAGGACATGGTATTGGGAAAAAGAAAAAGAAGTTTTATTGCTTTGGTAGCAAAGGAGATACACAGGGGCTCCTGTCCCAGAGGCTGTGATTCTACCCATCTACAGGAAAAGGGGGCTTTTAAAGAGGTGATTCAAAGACTACATCCACATGTTATCTGCTGCAATTGAAATTCACTTGTCAATTTGGAATATAGTCATTTCAGAGATTTTCTGATGCCATCTCCAAAGTCTATATTACTTTCTTCCTATGGTTGTTGTGTACTCAAGTACTAAAAAATCTGTCTAAACTGGGGAGGAAAAGTAAACCTGGTTCCCTTGAGATAAGGGAGGGGGAAAGATTGAGGAGAAGTAAGTAGGGAGATAGAAAGAGAGAAACATGTCCATTTAAAAAATAAGTTGCAGTGGCAGAGAAGCAAAGCCTATATTCAAAACACAAAATGGGGAGGTTTTGAGGAAGATGATGGTGAATGGAGTGTGACACCCCCAGGTCCCGCATCACTGCGAAGGTGACTAGCGAGTTAAGAATGGCCAGAAGCTATCTTGTTAGTGTTGCAGTAATTCACTTGCAGGTCAGCATGAGAAAGAAAGAAGAAGCAGAGCAAGCCAAGTAGCAGGAAAAAAAGTCCTTTATTGTATACAAGCAATTTTTTTTGTAGTATTATGAACAAAGAAGGCAGCCTTCCAACAGCAATAAATCAGGTCTTTCAGCTAATTAAACATAGCATACAGAAGTTTTACTTTCTAATCAGAAGTGACCCGCTTCTCATGGCTAACCTACTCTTGGCCCGGAGCATGTTGAGCTCTGCTCTTTGTTAAGAACAGATAATAAAATTTTTCTCAGCGCCCTCCTAGCCCACTTGGCAGAACATCCTGTTTGTGAGTAGGTCCTCCCAGGTACAGCAGACATCTCTTTTTCAAGCATGTCTGCTGTTACCTTATCTAAACCTTGAAGGAGCCTCTTGTTTGTGATCAGGCCCTCCCAAGGACAGTAGACACCTTGTTTTCAAGCATGTCTGATGTTACCTATCTAAACCTTGACAGAATATCCCGTTTGCAGGTAGACTCCATCAAGGACAGTAATAGTTATGCAGTCACATCTGATTCTCTACATCTCCCTCCTTTAGTTTTTGTAAATGAGCCATAGCAGAAGCAATAAGAGAGGTTTCATGTTTCAGTTGCCTTCACTTTTTCCAGCGTTGGAAGACTATATACAAAACAAAACACAAAACAAAAATTATTACAGAGTTACTTAAAGAAGTTGACAACAAGGTAGAGTAATGACTTAAAGGATTTAAATTAGCAATACTTGAAGACAATTTTTGTAAAATGTCATAAATCCTATTAGTTCAGGTAATGTCTTACTAAAGGTGTCCACAATAGTTTTTTCCAAATTCATAAAGTTAAATTTTGATTTCCATTTAACCATCTTTTAATAGTTTCCCAGGAATTACTGGTATTATATGGCACAGGAGTCACACAAATATGAGAAGAATTCCAGTCACACTTCAGAACACTTCTGTTAGCCAAGATAGTCACTTGATCGCCAAGCCAGGAAACAGTATGTTGTAAATTTATCACATTTGTAGCCAATTGAGAGTTTAAGTCCTTTTGTTGTTGCCATAGTAAATGAGCATCTTGATGCTATGTTCTCACAAAATCCGCAGTTTGAATGCCTTGATGTAAAGCAATGCCAGCTATTGCAGCAGTGGCAGTTACAGAAGCAACTGCAAGGATAGAAGCTATAACTATTCCTATTAATTGTCAAGAGCGATGTAACAAAACTTGAACAGCATTGTACAAATGAGTAACAGAAAATGAATCAGACCAAGGATGAGTCAAATTAACAGGCATCCACAATTCTGTGCAAGCTTTAGCAATAACTAAAGAATAATTATTAATTTCTATTAATTCCCAATTAGTTTTATTTACACATTGAGTAAGATAACAGTCTATACATGATATTGTTTCTCAAGTATCATTCCATTCCAAGTTTCCAATCATAAGAGAATAAGGGAATTTAACACATGCAGAAGCAAAATAAGTCAGATTTTTATGTAGGTGTACTTCAAAAGGAGAGGAATGGGATACATCTAATATGAAATTTCCAGTCCATACAGTGAGTTTCCCAGATACTGCCCATAATTTCCATATATCCCTTTGAATACTGGAAAAGTTTATATGCTGTAACATTGGAGGGACCAAAGCATAATGTTGCATTTTAATTGTCTCATTACCCCAAGAATTTATTGTCCCATTATGTCAATTCCATATTAAAGTACAATTTGACCAATTTACTATAAATTCAGAATGATCAGGACTCCAATCAACTATAGTGATATTTTGTTATTTGACTACTGTTTTAGGGTGATGATCACGACATTTTTCCCACTATAAATGAGTTAAAAAGGTTTCAAAATATTTAGCTGAACATAAAGGAAGATGAGTTCTGACAAACATTTTTCAGATGTTAGCGATGATTGATTAACATACATATTAGAGGCATTGAATCCTTGGGAAGATATCATGACAGTAAGAACAGTAGTAGAATAACTACAATAATTAACTCCCCAAGTATTATAGGAATGAGAATCATTATGTGCTATAAGAGGCAAACAGAAAGAACAAGCCCCTATACACAATGGGACTCCTTCAACAGCTACAGTTATATTAGAAATATTATACAGATTTTTATGGAATGGAATACCTTCAATTCCCCCACATACAGGAGGGGAAAAATAGTATTATTAGTACACACACGAACTTTAGGTTCTCCCCAGGAAATACTGCACACCAAAGGAGGGTTAGGAACATAGGCCCAATATGCAAAAGAATGAGCAGAAACTATTCTTACCTGGCAATTAATAACTGCAAGCATAGCTAATAAAAGATTGACAGGATTTAAAGGCTGATTTGTCTTTGGAAGAGTTTTTTTCACCTTCTTGCAGTACAGGGATGAAAATTAAGAATGGATTTCTTAGTCATCCAAATGACTGAATTTAACAACATCCATTTGCCAAAGGGCATTAGGATGGAGTCCCCTTGGATTAACACGAGGAGGACAGTACAGAATATTAAAAGGAGCACATGATGAACAGTTAGCTACAATTTTACATGCTTGTTTTTGAGTTATTTTGTATTTTTTGTAAAGTCCTTTAGTGTTTGTATGATGTAAAGCATGTTCTAGATGAGCCTTTTGTAAGGGGAATAATAGCTGATCAATATTTTGATTTTTTTCTAGTTAATGATGCTGGCAGTGTAGAATGTGCTCTATTCTGAGTAAAATATACTGAAATTTGGCCTACTATTTTTGTAGTTATTTTTACATGTAGTGAGGTAGTACATAGAATCTTATCTTAGGTAAGCAGGCCTCTTTATAATTCTTAAGTGTTGTAGTTTTAAAGTTTATTTTTGTTTTTAAATATTATTTTATAAATTTTATATAAATAATTGTTTAAGTTCATTTGAGTATTAACTAACACAATATGATAACACATCTAAAACATAAAATAAAGAAGGCTGAAAGCTTTTAGCTTTTTGTAGAAAAATAGAAAAATGGGGGGGAAGATGGCGGTGAATAGAGTGCATCACCCCTGTGTACCGCATCACTGTGCAGGTGAATAACAAGTTAGAATGGCCAAAAGCTATCTTGTTAGGAATTTCCAGCAAAATTGAGGTGCACCAAAACCTAGAGGAAGGATTTCCATCACCGGAGGATCAATTACTGGGGCTCAATCGTGAGTGAACCATGCGCCCGGAGATTCAGGCTGATTGATTGGCTGCCCACCCCACAGCCAGAGACTGCGGCATGCTGAGAAATGGTGTGCCAGCAACACAGAGAAACGGTGCTGTGGATTCTGTGGGGTTCTGCCAACTGTGCCCTCACTGTGCTCCAGGCTGAGTTCTGGGTTTGAGACAGGGGAGGGAAACAGTCCAGATATGTCCTCCACACTGGACAACCCACCGAGGAAGCCAGCGGCCACCATCTTGGAGAGCTGACATCACTATCACCAGTTTCTGACAGATCGCAGCAAGTTCAGCGATAGAACACGTGTGTGACATTTAGCCCTTCTCCCATACAGCGGGGAAATTGTATCTCCCTGGCTTTTCAGGGGTGTGATTATCAGAGTGAGCATGAATAGAGGCCTGGGGAAAGGTAAAGGTACCTGACCTCCAACTCCCCCCTCCTACCAGCAGAGAAAACGAAACCTGTCTTGCCAGCTCTTGGAGGAGTGGCTATTGGAGGGAATCAAAACAATAGGGGGCCGGTTCCAATAGCCTCGCTCCACATCCAGGAAACTGCAGGTCCAGACTGTAGCTTGAACTGTGGAGAGGTATCACACTGGGGAAGGCCTGTCTGGCAGGAGAAGCGAGGAGACTAGAGACCAGGAATAAACCTAAGGTAACAGGTTTGGAGAGACACCAAGTGGGGGAGGAGGGAGTGGCCTCACACGGATTGTTTCCTACAGCCGGAGGGCAAAATCTTGGCCCGGAAGGCACAGCACCACCTACTGTAATAGAAGAAAATAGAAGCCTAACAGTGCCTTTTTTAAAAAAAAAATTAAAAAAATTTTTAAATTTTAATTTTTTAAATTAATTTTTAATTGTAATTTTTATTTTACCGTATTTTATTATTTTTTTATCATTTCTTTTTCTTTTCTGTTTTTTCTCTTTCTTTCTTCTCTCCCTCTCTCTTTCTTGATTTGCTTCCTTACCTTTTCCCTATCTTTCCTCTTAAGCATGACCACCCCAATTATGTATAATTTACTAAATGCGAATAGATGAATACTATGAGTCAGTCGATAGTCTGCCTAAGCCCTTAACTACCCCCAAGTACCCTCTTGTTAATATCTGCCTACATTTGAGCAACCCCCCAAAGAAGCTAATATATACTAACCTCCATACTATCAAATTGCCCGACCTTAACATAAAATCCTAAGTTCAAACCTCAATTCTCTATATGCCATCCAAATCTGTAGGCCTTTAGTGAAACTAATGAATTTACCTTAAATCACAATTAAATCCAACATCTATAAACATTGTCTCCCAACACAAAGGAGAGATCTTGGAGCTATAAAAACCAAAACAAATTTATAGGAGAAAACAGAAACACAGCAGTCAAACAGAGTTGGAAAGTAATGTGAGCACCATGAAAAAACAAGGGAAAAAAGGATTACAAACAATGCAGGATAACTTAAATTTGAAGGAGAACCTAGAGGCATCAGAAAAATGGACATAGAAAGAACTCAAGGCATACTTGACTCAGAATCATAAAGAAGTCATTAGTCATCAAGTCCAAACAATGAAAAAATACTTTGAAAATGAATTACATAAGCAGATTCAAATTGCAAAACATGAACTCTGCCAGGAGATTTTAAAAAAATCAAACAGTAATCCTAGAAATGCAGGAAACCATAAGCCAAATCAAAAACTCAAATGAGAATATTACAAATAGACTAGATCAAATAGAAGTCAGAACATCAGATAATGAAGACAAAGTTTATCAACTCGAAAAGACTATAGCCAAATGCAGAAAGGTTAGTAAGAAACCATGAGCAAAACATCCAAGAGATATGGGATGTCATAAAAAAACCAAACTTAAGAGTCATTGGGATAGAAGAAGGTATAGAGGCCCAAACCAAAGGAATGAACAAGCTATTGCATGAAATAATCTTAGAAAACTTTTCAGAAATGAAAGATGGAATGGACTGCCAAATTCTGGAAGTCTACAGGACCCAAACATACAAAACCGTAATAGACCAACTCCAAGACACATTATTATGAAGATATCCAACATACGGAACAAGGAGAGAATATTAAAAGCTACAAGAGAAAGGAGGCAGATTACATTCAGGGGTAAACCAATTAGGTTGACAGCTGATTTTTCATCACAGATGTTGAAAGCGAGAAGATCCTGGAACAACGTATTTCAAACACTGAAAAATAATTGATTCCAACCAAGAATATTGTATCCAGCAAAATTAAGCTTCAGGTTTGACAATGAAATTAAAATATTTCATGATAAACAAAAGTTAAAAGAATTCGCAGCCAGAAAACCAGGACTGGAAAGCATTTTGAGCAAAACACTACAAGAAGAGGAAACGAAAAAAGCACTCAAAACTAACAGTGGGAGGTATCTCAGTAAAGGCGGGAAAAATAACCAAAAGAGGAAAAACAAGCCAAATTAAAATAAAGAAAATAAATAAATAAATAAACATGACTGGAAGTACAAACCATATATCAATAGTCACCCTAAACATTAATGGATAAACTCACCAATCAAGGGACATAGTCTAGTAACTTGGATTAAAAAAACAGACCCAACAATATGCTGCCTTCAGGAGACTCATCTGACAGGAAAAGGCATACACAGGCTGAAGGTGAAAGGTTGGAAAAAATCATACCATTCATATGGTCCTAGGAAGCAAGCAGGAGTGGCCATACTCATATCAAATAAAATCAACTTCAAACCTAAGCTAATCAAAAGGAATAAAGAAGGACACTATATACTGTTAAAAGGAACCATTCACCAATAAGACATAACAATTATAAATTTGTATGCACCAAATAATGGTGCTGCAATGTTCATAAAACAAACTCTCCTAAAGTTCAAGAACCAAATAGATCACAACACAAAAATTATGGGTGACTTCAACACACCGCTATGACCATTGGACAGATCCTCCAGACAAAAATTGAATAAACAAACTATAGAACTCAATAACACAATCAATAACCTAGACTTAACTGACATATATAGAACATATCAATCATCATCAAGAGGGTATACATTATTCTCAGCAGCACATGGATCCTTCTCAAAGATAGACCATATATTATGCCATAGGGCAACTCTAGTAAATGTAAAGGTGTGGAGTTAATACCATGCATTTTATCTGATCATAATGGAATGAAACTGGAAATCAATGATAAAAGAAGGAAGGAAAAATCCTGCATCACCTGGAAAATGAACAATATGTTACTGAATGATCAATGGGTTACAGAAGACATAAAGGAGGAAATCAAAAAATTCTTAGAGATAAATAAAAATACAGACACAACATATCAGAATCTATGGGACACAATGAAAGCAGTTTTAAGAGGGAAATTCATTGCCTGGAGTTGATTCCTCAAAAAAAAAAAAAAAAAAAAAAAAAAAGAAAAAAACAACAAATAAATGAGCTCACACTTCATCTCAAAACCCTAGAAAAGAAAGAGCAAAACAACAGCAAATGTAGCAGAAGGCAAGAAATAATTAAAATTAGAGTGGAAATCAATGAAATTGAAACAAAAGAAACTATTGAAAATTAACAAAATTAAAAGTTGGTTCTTCGAAAAAATAAATAAGATCGACAGACCCTTAGCCATGCTAACGAAGAGAAGAAGAGACAGAACTCAAATTACTAACATACGGGATGAAAAAGGCAATATCACAACAGACACTACAGAAATACAGAAGATATTTAGAAATTATTTTGAAACCCTACATTCCAATAAAATAGAAGATAGTGAAGATATTGATAAATTTCTTAAGTCATATGATTTGCCCAGATTGAGTCATGAAGATACACACAATTTAAACAGACCAATAACAAAGGAGGAAATAGAAGAAGCCATCAAAAGACTTCCAACCAAGAAAAGCCAGGGAAGATGGTTATATAGCGGAGTTTTACAAAACCTTTAAAGTAGAGTTAATACCAATACTTTTCAAGTTATTTCAGGAAATAGGAAAAGAAGGAGCTCTTCCAAATTCATTCTATGAGGCCAACATCACCCTGATCCTGAAACCAGACAGAGACACTTCAAAGACAGAATACCATAGACCAATATCTCTAATGAACCTAGATGCAAAAATCCTCAATAAAATTCTGGCGAATCGGATACAAAAGCATATCAAAAAATTATACACCATGATCAAGTTGGATTCATCCCTGGGATGCAAGGATGGTTCAACATACAGAAATCAATAAACGTTATTCACCACATCAATAGACTTAAAGATAAGAACCATATGATCATCTCCATAGATGCAGAAAAAGCATTCGACAAAGTACAGCATCCCTTTATGTTCAAAACACTAGAAAAACTAGGGATAACTGGAACTTAACTCAACATTGCAAAAGCTATCTATGCTAAGCCTCAGGCTAGCATCATACTAAATGGAGAAAAACTGAAGGCATTCCCTCTAAAATCTGGAACAAAACAGGGATGCCCTCTCTCACCTTCTTTTCAATATAGTTCTCAAAATACTAGCCAGAGCAATTATACAGACAAAAGAAATTAAAGGCATTAAGATAGGAAAAGAAGAACTTAAATTATCACTATTTGTGGATGATATGATTTTATACATAGAAGACCCAAAAGGGTCTACAAAAAAACTACTAGAACAAATAAATGAATTCAGCAAAGTGGCAGGATATAAAATCAACATGCATAAATCAAATGCCTTCCTGTATATCAGCGACAAATCTTCTGAAAAGGAAACTAGGAAAACCACCCCACTCACAATATCCTCAAAAAAAAAAATTCTTGGGAATCAACCTAACAAAAGAGGTGAAAGGTATATACAATGAAAACTCCAGAACCCTAAAGATGATCATAGAAGATGGAAAAATATACCCTTTTCATGGATAAGCAGAACTAACATCATCAAAATGGCGATATTACCAAAAGTTCTCTATAGGTTCAATGCAGTGCCAATCAAAATCCCAATGACATTTCTTGTAGAAATATATAAAGCAATCATGAAATTCATATGGAAAAATAAAAGACCCAGAATAGCAAAAGCTATTCTAAGCAGGAAGTGTGAATCAGGAGGTATAGCGATACCAGATTTCAAACTGTACTACAGAGCAATAGTAACAAAAACAGCATGGTACTGGTACCAAAACAGGTGGGTGGACCAATGGTACAGAGTAGAGGACACAGAGACCAATCCACAAAATTACAACTATCCTATATTTGATAAAGGGGCTAAAAGCATTCAATGGAGGAAGGATAGCATCTTCAACAAATGGTGCTGAGAAAACAGGAAATCCATATGCAACAAAATGAAACTGAATCCCTTTCTCTCGCCATGCACAAAAGTTAACTCAAAATAGATCAAGGAGCTTGATATCAAGTCAGAGACTCTGCATCTGATAGAAGAAAAAGTTGGCTCCAATCTACATATTGTGGGGTCGGACTCCAAATTCCTTAATAGGATACCCATAGCACAAGAGTTAAAAACAAGAATCAACAAATGGGAAGTACTCAAACTAAAAAGTTTTTTTCTCAGCAAGAGAAACAATAAGAGAGGTAAATCAGGAGCCTACATACTGGGTACAAATCTTTACTCCTCACACTTCAGTTAGAGCCCTAATATCCAGAATATACAAAGAACTCAAAAAATTAAACAATAAGAAATCAAATAACCCAATCAACAAATGGGTCAAGGACCTGAACAGACACTTCTCAGAGGAGGACATACAATCAATCAACAAGTACATGAAAAAATGCTCACCATCTCTAGCAGTCAGAGAAATGCAAATCAAAACCACCATAAGATACCATCTCACTCCACTAAGATTGGCAGCCATTATTAAGTTAAACAACAACAAGTGCTGGTGAGGATGTGGGGAAAAGGGTACACTTGTACATTGCTGGTGGGACTGCAAATTAGTGCAGTCAGTTTGGAAAGCAGTATGGAGATACATGGGAAAGCTGGGAATGGAACCACCATTTGACTCAGCCATTGCCCTTTTTGGACTATTCCTTGAAGACCTTAAAAGAGCTTATTAGAGGGATACTGCTACATCGATGTTCATAGCAGCACAATTCACAATAGCTAGTCTGTGGAACAACCTGGATGTCCTTCAATAGATGAATGGATTAAAAAATGTGGCATTAGATCCAACATGGTTTTGGGAGCAGAGAGATCAAGTCTCTGACCTCTTCAGCTGTGTGGTCATAGGGAGTCGTAAACTGTCTAAAAGCTGTTTGCTCAGGATCACTAGGCAATGCTGAGCTGACGTGGATCTGGGGTGAACAGTCTGCGTCTCTCAGAACACACATAGAGCCCGGATTGGCTGAATTCAAGCTCCAGTTCGCCTGCTTCTCACAGACAAACTGCTGTGACTCAGCACTAAATGATCCCGCTGAAACAACTGGTCGACCCTTCTGAACCTACGGAGGTAAGTGCCAACCGAGCCTTCATAGGCAGTGGACACAGGATTGAAACGGGGCTTGGGAGAGCCAGTCAGGATACACCCGTTGCATTGGTCACCCAGCAAAGGGAAAAGAACTGTAGCCATTGGCATGGGATACCACCATGGCAGAGAACTGATGTCACCAGAATGCGGCGGAGGAGATAACTTCATTGAAACCAGCAGCGACAGGTGTGTAACCCCCTAGCCTTCCCTCTCAACACAGCAGGGAAACCTTAAGGGTCCCTCCCAGCTCTCCTATAAGGGCCCCTCCCAGCTCTTCCATGAGCATGATAGCCAGACTGAGGGAATCAGGTGTGGTGCAGGACCCTCGGTGCAGAACTCCCGGCTACCGCTCTCACCAGTGCTGACAACTGAGGTCTCTTGCACCAGCTACTGGGGGCGTGGCTACTGGAGGGCAAGAAAAATTTGCTGAGCGTTCTCAGCCCCAAGCTCTACAAACGTAGGGTCTGAGGGAATGGCAAACAGGGAGAGTTGCCCAGTTGTTCATGAAAACAGGGCTCCTGGGAGCAGCAGACCTGGCGTGTAGCCAGTATTGTGGTGAGAGTCACCGGTGAGTGGGGCCTGGCTTGAGGAAAAGTGGGGAAGTGAGTAGACACAGGAGAAGGCCCTGGGCACTCAGGATTGGAGACCCACCCAGTCTGGCAGGAGGAGCTGCTGCACAGTGATCGGTTCTGGCGTACTGAGAGGAGACGCTTGGCCCAGTGGGCACAGTTCCACCTACTGGAAGAGAAGTTAATCAAACTCTAAGACTGCATTTATTAAGTTTTTTTATTTGAGTTTTTTTTTCATTTTCATTTTTTTGTTGTTGTTTTTTAAATTTTTTTTAAATTTTAATTTTTATTTTTTATTGATTTTTAATTTTTTTTCCTTTTTTTCTTTTCTATTTTTTTCTTTTGTATTTTCATTTGTTTTCAATTTTCTTATTCCCCCTTCCTTGAATTCTACCTGCTTACTCTCATTCTCTTTAGTGACTTCTTCCCTTCCCTTCTAATACTTTCCTCCCAAGTATCAAATACATTTATAGGAGTAAACAGTAACTCAGCAGTCAAACAGATCAAGAAGTAACATGAGCAGCATGAAATAGCAAGGAAGAAAAGGAGTACAAACAATGCAGGACAGCCTAAATATTCAGGAGGTCCTAGAGTCATCACAAAAATGGTCAAATAAAGAACTCAAGGAATACCTTAGACAGATGGAATGGAACCTTAAAGAGGATATGAGACAGCAAATTCAAACAGAGAAAGAACACATTGAAAATGAATTACATAAACAGATAAAAGAAGAATTTAAGGCTTTTTATCAGGAGATAGAGATTATAAAAAAATCAAACAATAATTCTAGAAATGAAGGAAACTATAAACCAAATTAAAACTCAAATGGGAGTATCACTAACAGAGTGGAGCAAGTAGAAGCCAGAACATCAGATAATGAAGACAAAATATATCATCTTGAAAATAGTCTAGCCAACTCAGAAAGTCTGGTAAAAAATCATGAGAAAAACATCCAAGAGATATGGGATAACATAAAAAACCAAACTTAAGAGTCATCGGGATAAAGGAAGGTATAGATATTCAAACCAAGGGAATGAGTAACCTGCTGAATAAAATAATATTAGAAAACTTTCCAGAAATAAAAAAGGAAACGGATATACAAATTGTAGGTGCATACAGGACACCGAACATACAAAATCACAGTAGACCAATGCCAAGACACATTGTTATGAAGATATCCAATATACAGAACAAAGAGAAAATATTAAAAGCTACAAGATAAAGGAGGCAGATTACATTCAGTGGTAAACCAATAAGGTTAACAACGGATTTTTCATCATAGACACTGAAAGCGAGAAGATCCTGGAACAGCGTATTTCAAACACTGAAAGACAATGGATGCCAACCAACAATTCTGTATCCAGCAAAATTAAGCTTCAGGTATGACAACAAAATAAAAATTTTCCATTATAAACAAAACTTAAAAGAATTTGTAGCCAGAAAACCAGCATTGCAAAGCATCTTGAGCAAAACACTACACGAGGAAGACATGAAAAAGAATAACCAAAACCATCAGTGGGAAGTGCCTCAGTAAAGACAGAGGGTGGGGGAAAGCTAATCTTGGAGAAACAAACTATATTAAAAAAAAGATAAACAATCAAACATGGCTGGAAGTACAAACCATATATCAATAGCAACTTTAAATGTTAATGGCTTAAACTCTCCAAAAAAGTGACATAGGCTGGTGACATGAACTAAAATAACAAATCCAACAATATGCTGCCTCCACGAGACACATCTGATTGGAAAAGACATACACAGGCTGAAGGGGAAAGGTTGGGAAAAAATATACCACGCACATGGTCCTCGTAAGCAAGCAGGGGTGGCCATCCTCATATCGAATAAAATTGACTTCAAGACTAAGTTAATCAAAAGGGTTAAGGAAGGACATTATATAGTGTTAAAAGTAACCATTCACCAACAAGAAGTAACAATTATCAATATTTTTGCACCAAATAATGGTGTTGCTACATTCATAAAACAAATTCTCCTCAAGTTCAAGAATCAAATAGACCACAACACAATAATTATGGGTGACTTCAACACACCTCTCTCACCATCGGACAGATACTCCAAGGAAAAGTTGAATAAAGAAACTATAGAACTCAATATCACAATCAATAACCCAGACTTAACTGACATATATAGAATATATCAACCATCATCAAGTGGATATACTTTTTTCTCAGCAGCACATGGATCCTTCTCAAAAATAGACCATATATTATGCCATAGGGCAACCCTCAGTAAATATACAGGAGTGGAGATAATACCATGCATTTTATCTGATCATAATGGAATTTAACTGGAAATCAATGATAAGGGAAGGAAGGAAAAATCTTACATCACCTGGAAAATGAACAATATGTTACTGAATGATCAATGGGTTACAAAAGATATAAAGGAGGAAATCAAAAAATTCTTATAGATAATGAAAATACAGACACAACATATCGGAATCTATGGGACATAATGAAGGCAGTTTTAAGAAGAAAATTCATCGCCTGCAGGTCATTCCTCAAAAAAAGAAAAAAAAACAACAAATAAATGAGCTCACACTTCATCTCAAAGCTCTAGAAAAGGAAGAGTAAAACAACAGCAAATGTAGCAGAAGGCAAGAACTAATTAAAATCAGAGCAGAAATCAACAAAATTGAAACAAAAGAAACTATTGAAAAAATTAACAAAATTAAAAGTTGGTTCTTTGAAAAAATAAATAAGATCGACAGACCCTTAGCCATGCTAATGAAGAGAAGAAGAGAGAGAATTCAAATTACTAACATACGGGATCAAAAAGGCAATATCCCTACAAATGCTACAGAAATACAGAAGATAATTAGAAATTGTTTTGAAAACCTATATTCCAATAAAATAGAAGATAGTGATGATATCGATAAATTTCTTAAGTCATATGATTTGCCCAGACTGAGTCAGGAGGATACACACAATTTGAACAGACCAATATCAATGGATGAAATAGAAGAAGCAATCAAAAGACTACCAACCAAGAAAAGCCCAGGACCGGATGGGTATGCAGCGGAGTTTTACAAAACATTTAAAGAAGAGTTAATACCAATACTTTTCAAGTTATTTCAGGAAATAGAAAAAGAAGGAGCTCTTCCAAATTCATTCTATGAGACCAACATCACCCTGATTCCGAAACCAGACAAAGACACCTCAAAGAAAGAAAACTACAGACCAATATTTCTAATGAACCTAGATGCAAAAATCCTCAATAAAATTCTGGCAAATCGGATACAAAAGCATATCAAAAAATTATACACCATGATCAAGTTGAATTCATCCCTGGGATGCAAGGATGGTTCAATATACAGAAATCAATAAATGTTATTCACCACATCAATAGACTTAAAGATAAGAACCATATGATCATCTCAATAGATGCAGAAAAAGCATTTGACAAAGTACAGCATCTCTTTATGTTCAAAACATTAGAAAAACTAGGGATAACAGGAACTTACCTCAACATTGCAAATGCTATGTATGCTAAGCCTCAGGCTAGCATCATTCTGAATGGAGAAAAATTGAAGGCATTCCCTATAAAATCTGGAACAAGACAGGGATGCCCTCTATCACCACTTCTATTCAATATCGTTCTCAAAACACTGGCCAGAGCAATTAGACGAAAGAAATTAAAGGCATAAAAATAGGAAAAGAAGAACTTAAATTTTCACTATTTGCAGCCGATATGATTCTATACCCAGAGGACCCAAAAGTGTCTACAAAAAAACTACTAGAACTAATAAATGAATTCAGCAAAGTGGCAGGATATAAAATCAATATGCATAAATCAAAGGCATTTCTGTATATCAGCGATAAAACTTCTGAAACGGAAATGAGGAAAAACACTCCATTCACAATATCCTCAAAAAAAAAAATACTTGGGAATCAACCTAACAAAAGAGGTGAAAGATTTATACAATGAAAACTGCAGAACCCTAAAGAGAGAAATAGAAGAAGATCTTAGAAGATGGAAAAATATACCCTGTTCATGGATAGGCAGAACTAACATCATCAAAATGGCGATATTACCAAAAGTTCTCTATAGGTTTAATGCAATGCCAATCAAAATCCCAATGGCATTTCTTGTAGAAATAGATAAAGCAATCATGAAATTCATATGGAAAAATAAAAGACCCAGAATAGCAAAAGCAATTCTAAGCAGGAAGTGTGAACCAGGTGGTATAGCGATACCAGATTTCAAACTATATTACAGAGCAATAGTAACAAAAACAGCATGGTACTGGTACCAAAACAGGTGGGTGGACCAATGGTACAGAATAGAGGACATAGAGACTAATCCACAAAGTTACAACTCTCTTATATTTGATAAAGGGGCTAAAAGCATGCAATGGAGGAAGGATAGCATCCTCAACAAATGGTGCTGGGACAACTGGAAATCCATATGCAACAAAATGAAACTGAATCCCCTCTTCTCACCATGCACAAAAGTTAACTCAAAATGGATCAAGGAGCTTGATATCAAATCACAGACTCTGCGTCTGATAGAAGAAAAAGTTGGCTCCAATTTACATATTGTGGGGTCAGACTCCAAATGCCTTAATAGTACACCCATAGCACAAGCGTTAATAACAAGAATCAACAAATGGGACTTACTTAAACTAAAAAGTTTTTTCTCAGCAAGAGAAACAATAAGAGAGGTAAATAGGGAGCCTACATCATGGGAACAAATTTTTACTCCTCACACTTCAGATAGAGCCCTAATATCCAGAGTATACAAAGAACTCAAAAATTAGACAATAAGTTAACAAATAACCCAATCAACAAATGGGCCAAGGACCTGAACAGACACTTCTCAGAGGAGGACATACAATCAATCAACAAGTACCTGAAAAAATGCTCACCATCTCTAGCAGTCAGAGAAATGCAAATCAAAACCATCCTAAGATACCATCTCACACTTCAGATAGAGCCCTAATATCCAGAGTATACAAAGAACTCAAAAATTAGACAATAAGTTAACAAATAACCCAATCAACAAATGGGCCAAGGACCTGGACAGACACTTCTCAGAGGAGGACATACAATCAATCAACAAGTACCTGAAAAAATGCTCACCATCTCTAGCAGTCAGAGAAATGCAAATCAAAACCATCCTAAGATACCATCTCACTTCAGTAAGATTGGCAGCCATTTTGAAGTCAAACAACAACAAGTGCTGATGAGGATGTAGGGAAATGGGTACTCTTGTACATTGCTGGTGGGAGTGCAAATTGGTGCGGGTAATTTGGAAAGCAGTATGGAGATTCCTAGGAAAGCTGAGAATGGAACCACCATTTGACCCAGCTATTGCCCTTCTTGGACTATTCCCTGAAGACCTTAAAAGAGCGTACTACAGGGATACTGCCACATCGATTTTCATAGCAGCACAATTCACAATAGCTAGACTGTGCAACCAACCCAGATGCCCTTCAATAGATGAATGGATTAAAAATGTGGCATTTATACACTATGGAGTATTATGCAGCACTAAAAAATGACAAAATCATGGAATTTGCAGGGAAATGGATGGCACTAGAGCTGATTATGCTAAGTGAAGCTAGCCAACGTAAAAAACTAATGACAAATGCCTTCTTTTATATAATGAGAGCAACTAAGAACAGAGCAGGGAGGAAGAGCAGGAGGAAAAGATTAACATTAAACAGAGACATGAGGTGGGAGGGAAAGGGAGAGAAAAGGGAAATTGCATGGAAATGGAAGGAAACCCTCATTGTTATACAAAATTACATATAAGAGGTTGTGAGGGGAATGGGAAAGTAAACAAGGAGAGAAATTAATTACAGTAGATGTGGTAGAGAGAGAAGATGGGAGGGGAGGGGAGGGGGGATAGTTGAGGATAGGAAAGGTAGCAGAATACAATAGTCACTAATATGGCATTATGTAAAAATGTGGATGTGTAACCAATGTGATTCTGCAATCTGTATTTGGGGTAAAAATGGGAGTTCATATCCCACTTGAATCTAATGTATGAAATATGATATGTCAAGTGCTTTGTAATGTTTTGAACAACCAATAAAAAAATAAAAAAAATGTGGCATTTATACACAATGGAGTGTTACTCAGCAGTAAAAAATGACAAAATCATGGAATTTCCAGGAAATGGATGGCATTAGAGCAGATTATGCTAAGTGAAACTAGGCAATCCTTAAAAAAAACACCAAATGTCTTCTTTGATATAAGGAGAGCAACTAAGAACAGAGCAGAGAGGAAGAGCATGTGATAAAGATTAACATTAAATGGGACGAGAGGTGGGAGGGAAAGGGAGAGAGAAGGGAAATTGCATGGAAATGGAAGGAGACCCTCATTGTTATACAAAATTACATATAAAAGAATGTGAGAGAAAGGACAAAAAACAACAAAACAAAACAAGGGAAGGAAATGAATTACAGTAGATGGGGAAGAGAGAGAAGATGGGAGGGGAGGGGTGGGGAGGGTTATATTAGAGGCTAGGACAGGTAGCAGAATACAACAGTCACTAGTATGGCAATATATAAAAATGTGGATGTGTAACCGATGTGATACAGCAATCTGTATATGGGGTAAAAATGGGAGTTCATAACCCACTTGAATCTAATGTATGACATATGATATGTCAAGAGCTTTGTAATGTTTTGAACAACCAATAAAAAATAAAAAAATAAAAATAGGAAAATGTTTTTGTGTTTTATAATATTAACCTTTATGTAGATTTGGCTCTCATTAACTTAAAAAATACATTTAAATTGTACCTCAGTGTAAAAAGTAATATAAAACTTTATATATCTTATTGATAATAGGCCCAGTTATAGAACATTAAATGATATAAATAAATCTCCCATATGTTATTTTTATAAGCCTAAAATTACCATGTAACCTTTTGGAGAACACCAGCTTGATATAATTTTTTAAAAGCTTCTATCTTAATACTTATATACCTGGAAAATATGAACACATTTAATATACAAAGAAGAGTAATAGTATCACAATTATTATTAATGTTTTTTATTAATCAAGTTTAACTCTTAAAAAAATAAGATACTAGAATATTGCAAAATAACAATTGTTGTTTAACCATAGTTGTATAAGCTTTAATTCCTTCAAGATTACTTGCTCAAAAAATTTACATATATAGCCAATGTACATAGATCTTCTTTATTACTTACTTAAATCTATATAGCCAAGGTACATAGACCTTCTTTATCACTTGCTTAAACCCTCTTATTACTCACTTCCAGAAACACATTTTTTTTTCTATTAGATCCATACTTAGAACCTTCTAATTTTTTTTCATCTGTTAACTCCTTCTTTATTTACATTTTGAAACAATCATTATAAATTTAGAATTTAGGCAAATTATTCCATTTTAATAAGAGATATTTTGTTATTTGTAGTAGGCAATTAGTTCCATCTGTTCACCATATTATGAAAATATAGTGTCTAAATATCAGGGATGACAAAGCAACCTTTTATTTATTATTTGCCAACTTAAAAAATTATCAATAATATTATCTAATATAATATAAGGAGTTAAAAATATTTAACGGTATATTTAACTTTTAGCATATTAACCTTGTAAATTAATTAGATATTTAACAAAATACTCATAAATGAGTAATCTTATGTCTAATTAATTTACTTATTTTATCAAAACATTAGACAACTATAATGAACAGTGTTAGCCATTTTTGTTGTTGTTGTTGAAGAAAAGTCCTAGAACCAAAGCATATCAGACATTAACATGTTAAAGACATCTTATTTTTTATCTGTTTACCCAATTTAAATGGAAACATTTAAATCAGTGAATTACAAATATTTGGATCCATTTTTTTAATTTTTATGAGTGCTTTTTACATATATATCAATCTTTATATCATGTACATGATATATGGACATACGTACAAACAGACATACAACACATAATACAAGTGTGCACACATAACACAATAAAGGCCTTATAGCTATTTTAGGTGAAATTTCCATTGTAATGTTCAAATACTCCACAGTTGATCAAAAATAGAACTGATCAGAAAAACATTAACTTAGGTCTGTAGGATCAAAATTATGAGCTCAAAAAATATAGTATCTAAGAAAAAGCAAGAGTCTTAGAAAAAATGACTGGCTGGTAATTAGAAAATACCATAATATTTACCTTTTTTGTTTAGTTTAATTTGACTTCAGGTAAAAAACACCTTCACTGTTTTTGTGACAATCCTTTATAAATTTGTATTTCACTGTATTATAATGAACATCAATCATTTGGGGATTATGAAGTTTTTGTTGTCTAGTTATAGGAAATAAATGTGGTGGATTTACAAAACCACCAGAGGGAGCTGTAAGATCATCATCATCATATATCATAGTAAGAGGAAATAAAAAGTGCTGTTGTTTTTTACCCATATCAATTTTATACTTTGTCATTGGAAAGAGATAAGCATTAGAAGGAGTAGTAGGTTTAAGAGAGGATCTTTGCTTTTTTAATTTTATTTTTTCCACAAAGGCCTCCATAATTTCTTTCATACTGGAGTCACTATCTGAACTTTTTGAATCTTCCTCATCATCCAGATCTGATTTAGGAGAATCATCTATAGTATCACAGATATCTTCCTTGGGTTCCATTTTGTTAACCTTAGTATCAGATTCTGATGTATCAACTTGGCTTTCACAATGAGAACCCTTTTCATTATTGTTTTTTAATAATTGTAATTCTTGAGTAAAAGTGCTACACAATGTCCAAATCTTCAAAGAAAAAACATTCCCAGCCTGATGCTGCTTAATGGAGCTCTTTCTGAACCAATTCCCATTCCCCTAAATTTAACTGGACCTTGGTTTGATACTGGAACCAGTGACAATGACATTCTATAATTTTAAATAACTCCTTGAGTCTCTTATGAGATGTTTTCACACCTAGGGAATACAATAATCCTTGTAGTAACTCCACATATTGTTCCTTTAAGGACTGAGAGTTTCCCATGTTAATTCTGAAAGTTCCCCTTAAGTTTTCTCAACCTGGGGTGAATACCCTTTCGATGTTTTGTAGTTCTGAAAGTCCCCTAAAGTCTCTTTCAACCTGGGGAGATACCCTTTCCATATTTTGTTAGTTCTGAGAGCCACCTAAAGTTTTTTTCAACCCAGGGTTATACCCTTTCAATATTTTGTTAGTTCTGAAAGTCCCCCTAATGTTTTTTTTTTTAAAGCCGGGGTGATACCCTTTTGATATTTTGTTAATCCCAAAAGTCCCCCTTTATTTTTTTAACCCAGGGTGATTACCCTTTCAGTGCTGGATCCTGCTGACTATGACAAATATTGCAGCAATTCACTCACAGGTAAGCATGAGAAAGAAAGAAGAAGCAGAGCAAGCCAACCAGAAGAAGAAAAAAAGTCCTTTATTGTACACAAGCAATATTTTTATAGTAATGTGAACAAAGAAGGCAGCCTTCCAATAGCAATAAATCAGGTCTTTCAGCTAATTAAACATAGCATACAGAAGTTTTACTTTCTAATCAGAAGTGACCTGCTTCTCATGGCTAATCTATCTCGGCCCAGAGCATATTGAGCTCTGCTCTTTGTTAAGAACAGATAATAAAATTTTTCTCAGCGCCCTCCTAGCCCACTTGGCAGAACATCATGTTTGTGAGTAGGTCCTCCCAGGGACAGCAGACATCTCTTTTTCAAGCATGTCTGCTGTTACCTTATCTAAACCTTGAAGGAGCCTCTCATTTGTGATCAGGCCCTCCCAAGGACAGTAGACACCTTGTTTTCAAGCATGTCTGATGTTACCTATCTAAACCTTGACAGAATATCCTGTTTGCAGGTAGACTCCATCAAGGACAGTAATAGTTACGCAGCAGTCACATCTGATTCTCTACAGTTAGGAATGTCCAGCAAAATTGGGGTGCAGTGAAACCTAGAGGAAGAATTTCAACACCTGAGGATCAGTGATTGTGGCTCAACTGCAAGTGAACTGTGTGCCCAGAGATTCAGGCTGATTGATCAGCATCCTGCCTCACAGCCAGAGCCTGCACGCTGATGTGGCAGCAATGCAGAGAAACGTGCTACAGATTCTGTGGGGTCCTGCCAAATGTGCCCTCACAGTGCTGCAGACTGAGTTCTGGGATTGAGACGGGGAGAGAAATGGTCCAGATCTTCCCTCCACACCAGACACCTGACCGAGTAAGCCAGCGGCCACCATATTGGGGAGCTGACATCACCATCGCCAGCTTCCGACAGATCGGACCCCATTGCAGCAAGTTCAGCGATAGAACAGGTGTGTGACACTGAGCCCCTCTCCCATACAATGGGGAAATCGCTTAAAATCTCTCCCCGGCTTTCCATGGGTGTGAATATCGGAGGCCTGTAGAAAGGTAAAGGCACCTGACCTCCAACTTCCCGCTCTCACTAGCGGGGAAAAGGAAACCTGTCTTGCCAGCTCTCGAGCTTGGCTATTGGAGGGAACTGAAAGAATAGGGAGCCTGTTCCCAATTCCTGCGCTCCACATCCAGGAAACTACAGGCCCAGAGTGTAGCTTGAACTGTGGAGAGGTACCGCACTGGTGAAGGACTGGCTGACAGAAGTGAGGAGGCTAGAGGCCAGGAACAACCCAAAGTGAACAGGATTGGAGAGACATCAGGTGGGGGAGGGGAGAGCCACCTCATATGGATTGTTTCCTACAGCCTGAGGGCAAAATCTTGGTCTGGAAAGCACAGCTCCACCTACTGGAAGCAAAGAAAATAGAAGCCTAACAGTGCATTTTTTAATTTTAATTTTACTTTATTTTGTTATTTTTAATCATTTTTTCTTTTTATTTTCTATTTTTTTCTCTTCTCCCTTTCTAATTCTTGGTTTTCTTCCTTACCTTTTCCGTATCTTTCCTCCCAAGCATGACCACTCTGATTACATGTAATTTACTAAATGCAAATAGGTGAATGTTATGAGATGGTCTATAGTCCGCCTAAGCCCTTAACTACCCCCAAGTACTCCTGTCTATTCTCTTGTTAATATCCACCTGCACTTGAGCAACCCCCCAAAGATGCTAAAATATACTAACCTCCATACCATCACATCTCCCGCCTTAACATAATCCTAAGTTCAAATCCTAAATTCAAACCTCAATTCTCTATATGCCATCAAAATCTGCAGGCCTTTAATAAAGCTAATGAATTTACTTTAAATCACAATTAAATCCAACATCTCTAAACATTGTCTCCCAACACAAAGGAGAGATCTTGGAGCTATACAAAACCAAAACAAATTTATAGGAGAAAATAATAACGCAGCAGTCAGAGCTGGAAAGAAACATGAGCACCATGAATAAAGGAAGAAAAGGAACACAAACAATGCAGGACAGCTTAAATTTACAGGAGATGCTAGATGCATCAGAAAAATGGTCAAATAAAGAACTCAAGGCATACCTGACTCAGATGGAATGGAATCTTAAAGAGATCATTAGACAGAAAATGCAAGCAATGAAAGATCACTTTGACAATGAATTACACAAACAAATTTAAGAAGCAAATGAACAACTCTACAGGGATATAAAGGTTATAAAAAAACCAAACAGAAATCCTAGAAATGAAGAAAAGTATAAACCAAATTAAAAAATCAAATGAAAGTATCACCAGTAGAGTAGACCAAGTAGAAGTCAGAACATCAGACAACAAAGACAAAATATATCATCTCAAAAAGAGTCTAGTCAACTCAGAAAGGTTGGTAAGAAATCATGAGCAAAATATCCAAGAGATATGGGATATCATAAAAAAACCAAATTTCAGAGTCATTGGGATAGAGGAAGGTATAGAGGTCCAAACCAAAGGAATGAGCAATCTGTTAAATTAAATAAGTTTAGAAAACTTTCCAGACATGAAAAATGAAACGGATTTACAAATCCTAGAAGCCTACAGGACACCAAACATACAGAATCACAATAGACCAACTCCAAGACACATTGTTATGAAGATATCCAACATACAGAACAAGGAGAGAATATTAAAAGCTACAAGAGAAAGGAGGTAGATTACATTTAGGGGCAAACCAATTAGGTTAATGGCGGATATCTCATCACAGACACTGAAAGCGAGAAGATCCTGGAACCACGTTTTTCAAATGCTGAAAGATAATGGGTACCAACCAAGAATTTTGTATCCAGCAAAACTCAGCTTCAGGTTTGACAATGAAATAAAAATCTTCCACAATTAACAAAAGTTAAAAGAATTCGCAGCCAGAAAACCAGGATGCAAAGCATTTTGGGCAAAACACTACATGGAGAGGAAATGAAAAACAACAACAAAAAACAACAGTGGGAAGTACCTCAGTAAGGGGGGGGGGATGAAAAACTAATAAAAGAGGAGAAACAAACCAAATTTTAAAAATAATTAAATAAATAAACATGACTGTAAGTACAAACCATATATTAATAGTAACCCTAAATGTTAATGACTTAAACTCACCAATTAAAAAACATAGGCTAGCAACCTGGATTAAAAAAGCAGATCCAACAATATGCTTCCTTCAGGAGACTCATCTGATAAAAAAACACACACACAGGCTGAAGGTGAAAGGCTGAGAAAATTCATACCACTCACATGGACCTCGGAAGCAAGCAGAGGTGGCTATACTCATATCAAGTAAAATCGACTTCAAGCCTAAATTAATCAAAAGGGATAAAGAAGGACACTATATGCTGTTAAAGGGAACCATTCTCTAACAAGACATAACAATTATCAATTTATATGCCCCAAACAATGGTGCTGCTATGTTCATAAAACAAACTCTCCTCAAGTTCAAGGGACAAATTGACCACAACACAATAATTATGGGTGACTTCAATACACCTCTCTCACCACTGGACGTACTCCAAACAAAAGTTGAATAAAGAAACTATAGAACTCAATAACACAATTAATAACCTAGACTTAACTGACATATATAGGATATATCAACCATTAGCAAGCGGATATCCTTTTTTTCTCAGCAGCACATGGATCCTTCTCAAAAATAGACCATATATTATGCCATAGGGCAACTCTCAGCAATTATAAAGGAGTAGAGATAATACCATTCATCTTATCTGATCATAATGGAATGAAACTGGAAATCAACAATAAAAGAAGAAGGGAAATACCCTACATCACTTGGAGAATGAACAATATGTTACTGAGTGATCAATGGGTTACAGAAGACATAAAGGAGGAAATTAAAAAATTCATTGAGATAAATGAAAACACAGACACAACATATCAGAATCTATGGGACACAATGAAAGCTGTTCTAAGAGGAAAATTCATTGCTTGGAGCTCATTCCTCAAATAAAGGAAAAACCAACAAATGATCTCACACTTCATCTCAAAGCACTTGAAAAAGAAGAGCAAAACAACAGTAAATATAGTAGAAGGCAAGAAATAATTAAAATCAGAGCTGAAATTAATAAAATCAAAATAAAAGAAACAATTGAAAAAATTGACAAAACTAAAAGTTGGTTCTTCAAAAAAAATAAATAAATCAACAGACCCTTAGCTTGCTAATGAAGAGAAGAAGAGAGAGAACTCAAATTACTAGCATACAGGATGAAAAAGGCAATATCACAACAGACACTACAGAAATTCAGAAGATAATTAGAAATTATTTCAAAACCTTATATGCCAATAAAATAGAAGATAGTGAAGGCATCGATAAATTTCTTAAGTCATATGATCTGCCCAGATTGAGTCAAGAGAACATACACAACTTAAACAGACCAATATCAATTGAGGAAATAGAAGAAGCCATCAAAAGAATACCAACCAAGAAAAGCCCAGGATGGGATGGGTATACAGCAGAGTTTTACAAAACCTTTAAAGAAGAAGTAATACCAATACTTCTTGCCACAGTATGGCTGTGCACAAATAACTGGGAGGTCATGAGCTACTTGTAGATTCAAGCAGGAATGAACTTTATTTCACAACCCACGAGAACACAATGCAAACTCAATGGGAACTCCACAAGAACTCAACGGGAACTCAACAGGAACTCCACAAGAACTCAACGGGAACTCCACGAGAACTCAAAAGTAGCGGGCACCTGAGGCAGCAGGAACCTCCCCATTGCTGGACAGCAGAGGTCTACATACACAACTGAACATACAGCTCGTCCCAACCCAGCATCATCCAGTTACAGCAATCAGTCATGACCTCAATAATTATACACAGCTTAACTCAATCATCATCATCTCAATGGCTCGCTCATGCCACCTCCCAACTACTCCTTCTGGAAAAATACCAGGCACCATCCTGACTTGGTTGTGGCTCTCAACATCTCCCCCTCTTGTTTTTAAACAACAAGTATATGGCTTAGGTACCGTGCCTGCCTTAGGTTGTCCAATACTCCATATGGTCCTTACCCATCACTGGATGAGCTGACCTCAAGGCGTCAACCTCCTGTTTAGGTTGGTACCATTTCAATTGGATCTTACCCGCATTGACTACTGGCCCAGCATTATTTAGCCATACTTGTGGATAGTGGTTTTTACACAAACACCATAAACAACCTGCTACAAGTAGAAAGGGGAGGATACAAAATGTCATGACACCAAGCCAATTGACGACTCCTTTTGGAAAAATTGTACCACCGATGACATCAGCAAAGATACACCAGCACTACCACAATTCACTGCACCAACAGATAGTTAACAATGCATACAAGTGATACATAGTCCAGGCAAGTTCTGCAAGCAGTTCAAAGCAGAGGAATCCATTAATATGTCCATTTCCTCCCAATGTAAATCAGCTCCTTGGTTGAGCATCACTTGTTGAGTTATTATTCATTGATGCATCAGTTTATACAGTTTATTGTGATAGCAATCACAGAAGCTGTAGTTTGGTTTTCAGTCATCCTCTATCTTTGTCTTCACCAGCACTGGGATGAAGATAGGAATTCTGGCAATGATGGCTAAAAAAATTATGTAGCATTCCAGCAGGCACTAATAAAAAGCAATTTTCTAAACAATTTAGATTCCTGAATAGAATTAGATATAATGAAAAGGAAAGGTGAAAGTAAACAAACAGATCTATTAACCACATTTTAAAACAATCCTCAATAGCTGTTTACCTGATTTAAATTAAACCATTTAAATCATGTGAATAAAAAAATATTTGGATCCATTTTTTCACGAGCTCTCCTCATATATGATATATGGACATATGCACATACAGACATACAACACAAAACACAAGTGTGCACACATAACACCATACATACAACACATAACATAATAGTAAAGGCCTTGTAGCTTTTCACAGGTGAAATCTCCATTGCAATGTTTAAAAATTCCATAGTCAAAAAATAGAACTGATCAGAAAAACATTAACCTAGGTCTGTATGAGCTCAAAAAACAAAATAGAACTTCATGATGTGGAAAAGGGCAATAATAAAATAGATATTGAAAAAAGCATCCTGGTTACCACCTGGGTTTGACTCTTCTTTTGATATCCCATCCTTCTTCTTGTAACTTGCATATGGGTCTGAAGGTATTCCCACAAGCAAGCCCCAAGGTTTCTTACATTTGAAATAGGCCTTAATGGTGTTCATTATTCATTAGCCTCCAGGTGTGGGAGAAACACTGTCACAGATTTAAGGATAGCCTTTCCTTCTGTAAACTTTCTTCCCCTGTCTAAGTAGAGAGACTTCCTCTTTTACTTGATCTAAAATGTCTTCTCCTTGACTAAGCAAACAAGATTGTTCCAATGTCCACAATGGTAATGTGCCAACTGGCAGAGTTCCTGGGCTTTCCTTTTCTATTTTTTAAATCCTCATCATGATGGTTCCATTGTGTTATATTTAACAACCCCTCTTTAATGAACCATGGGCTACACCTTTGTATCGTCTTAATGTATGTCCTAACTGTTCTTGATTTTACTGAGATGCCTCCTTCCTCTAGCAATTTACTTAACACCCTTTTGGTTTGGTTTTTAATTCCATATTTCTGCTATAAAGATAATGCAGCCCAACAAGATAACACAAAACAAAACTGAAACAAACTGAGACAAAAGTGGAAAAAAATTCATTGTATCAATTTTTCTATTTTCTTGACATGTGCATCCGTGGTCTATTTCTATCTCTTCCTCAGGGGCAAAAAATTTTTCTAGTATCCTATTTATTTCTAGGGGCAGGCAGCTTGAAACAGAAACATAACAAATCAAAAGAAGAATACACTGTCTCTTAAAATGGTCACCCATCCTCTCGCCCTGCCCTCAGGGGCGAGCAGTTTACCTTATCACTTACTCTCAGGCATTCCCTGAAGGGGCCACAAAATGCCTCAGTCTGGCTGGGCACATATAACATATAAGGTCATGAGCCACTTGTAGATTCAAGCAGGAACAAACTTTATTTCACAACCCACGAGAACACAATGCAAACTCAATGGGAACTCCGAGAGAACTCAACAGGAACTCAACGGGAACTCAACGGGAACTCCACAAGAACTCAAAAGTAGCAGGCAACTGAGGCAGCAGGGACTGCCCCATTGCTGGACAGCAGAGGTCTACATACACAACTGAACACACAGCTCGTCCCAACCCAGCATCATCCAGTTACAGCAATCAGTCATGACCTCAATAATTATACACAGCTTAACTCAATCATCATCATCCCAATGGCTCGCTGGCACCACCTTTCAACCACTCCTTCTGGCAAAATGCCAGGCACCATCCTGACTTGGTTGTGGCTCTCAACAACTTCTCAAGCTATTTCATGAAATAGAAAAATTGGGAGTACTTCCAAATTCATTCTACAAGGCCAACATCACCCTGATTCCTTAACCAGATAAGGACACTTCAAAGAAAGAAAACCACAGAACAATATCTCTAATGAACATAGATGAAAAATCCTCAATAAAATTCTGGAAAATTGGATACAAAAATATATCAAAAAGATTGTGCACCATGGTCAAGTAGGATTCATCCCTGGGATGCAAGGCTGGTTCAATATACGGAAATCGATAAATGTAATCCACTACACCAATAGACTTAAAGGTAAAAACCACATGATCATCTCGATAGATGCAGAAAAAGCTTTTGACAAAATACAACATCACTTTATGTTCAAAACATTAGAAAAACTAGGGATAACAGGAACTTACCTCAACATGGTAAAAGCTATTTATGCTAAGCCTCAGGCTAGCATCATTCTAAATGGAGAAAAATTGAAGGAATTCCCTCTAAAATCTAGAATAAGACAGGGATGCCCTCTCACCACTCCTATTCAAATAGTTCTTGAAACCTTGGCTATAGCAATAAAACAGATGATAGAAATTAAAGGCATAAAAATAGGAAAAGAAGAACTGAAATTAGCACTATTTGCAGATGACATGATCCTATACCTAACGGACCCAAAAGGTTCAACCAAAACACTTCTAGAACTAGTAAATGAATTCAGCAAAGTGGTGGGATATAAAATCAACACTCATAAGTCTAAGGCATTCCTGTGTATCAGTGATAAACCCTTGGAAAGGGAAATCAGGACAACCACCCCATTCATAATATCCTCAAAAAATATTTGGGAATCAACCTAACAAAAGGGGTGAAAGACCTTTACAATGAAAACTACAGAACACTAAAGAGGGAAACAGAAGAAGACCTTAGAAGATGAAAAGATACACCTTGTTCATGGATAGGCAGAATTAGTATCATTAAAATGGCCATACTACCAAAAGTACTCTATAGGTTTAATGCAATGCCAATCAAAATACCAATGGCATTCCTTGCAGAAATAGAAAAAACAATCATGAAATTCATATGGAGAAATAAGAGACCCAGAATAGCTGAAGCAATTTTAAGCAGGAAGAGTGAAACAGGTGGTATAGCGATACCAGATTTCAAACTATACTATAGAGCAATAGTAACAAAACAGCAGGGTACTGGTACCAAAACAGGCAGGTGGACCAATGGTACAGAATAGAGGACACAGAGACCAATCCACAAAATTACAGATACCTTATATTATACAAAGGTACTAAAAGCATGCAATGGAGGAAGGATAGCATCTTCAACAAATGGTGCTGGGAAAATTGGAAATCCATATGGAACAAAATGAAATTGAATCCCTTTCTCTCACCCTGGACAAAAGTTAACTCAAAATGGATCAAGGAGCTAGGAATCAAACCAGAGACTCTGCATCTAATAGAAGGAAAAAGTTGGCACTAATCTCCATCTCGTGGGGTCGGGCTCCAAATTCCTTAATAGGACACCTATAGCACAAGAGTTAAAATCAAGAATCAACAAATGGGACATATTCAAACTAAAAAGTTTTTTTTCTCAGCAAGAGAAATAATGAGTGAGGTAAATAGGAGCCTACATCCTGGGAACAAATTTTTACCCCTCACACTTCAGATAGAGCTCTAATCCCCAGAGTATACAAAGAACTCAAAAAGTTAAGCAATAACAACAAAAACCCAAATAACCCAATCAACAAATGGGCCAAAGATCTAAACAGACACTTCACAGAGGAGGATATACAATCAATCAACAAATACACAAAAAAATGCTCACCATCTCTAGCCATCAGAGAAATGCAAATTAAAATCACTCCGAGATACCATCTCACTCCAGTAAGAAAGGAAGCCATTATGAAGTCAAACAATAACAAGTGCTGGTGAGGATGTGGGGAAAAAGATACACTTGTACATTGCTGTTGGGACTGCAAACTGGTGCAGCCAATTTGGAACGCAGAATGGAGATTCCTTGGAAAGCTGGGAATAGAACCACCATTTGACCCAGCTATTCCCCTTCTTGGACTATACCCAAAAGACCTAAAAAGAGCATACTACAGGGACACAACTACATCAATGTTCATAGCAGCACAATTCACAAAAGCTAGACTGTGGAACCAACCCAGATGCCCTTCAATAGGTGAATGGATTAAAAAATGTGGCATTGATACACAACGGAATATTACTCAGCATTAAAAAAAACAAAATCATGGCATTTGCAGGGAAATGTATGGCACTAGAGCAAATTATGCTAAGCGAAGTTAGCCAATCCCTAAAAATCAAATGCGGAATGTCTTCTCTGACATAAGGGAGGTGACTCAAAACAGAGTAGGAAGGAAGAGCATGAGAAGAAGATTACCACAAAACATGGAAAAGAGGAGGGAGGGAAAGGGAGGGAGAAGGGGAATTGCATGGAAGATGGAAGGAGACCCTCATGGGTTCATAAAATACATATATGATGGTGTGAGGGGGAAGGGAAGGAAAAAAAGAGAGAGACAGATAAGTGTCACAGTAGAATGGGTAGAGAATAGTGATGGGAGGGGACGAGAGGGAAGGGGAGATAGGGTGGGCAACAGAATACAGCTGAGACTAGGATTGCTGTATGTATATACATGGATGTATAACCAATGTGATCCTACAATCTGTACACGTGGAAAATGAGAATTCATACCATATTTGAATCAAATGTATGATATGTCAAGATCATTGTATTGTCTTGAGCAACTAATAAAAAAGAAAAAAAACCCACAAGATGGACCACCGTTGCATTTCCCCACTGTAAATGTCTACATTCTATTTCTATGGAAAAGTTGGTGAAAACATCTCCAAGCGGACTCTTGCTGGAGGAGGATGAAGTTGGGGGAAGTAACCCAAAATCCTTGTTCTCTATCAGGTGGTGTCTGGAAAGTTAAGTATATTTAACTTCAGAATAGTCCAGAGGTACAATGTGGCAGATGGAAGGTGACTGGACAAGGAATAACTAGGGCTGACTTCATGATAGACAATAATAAATGAGACAGGAAAACATTACTTTTTTTGTAAACAATTAGTAAAAAAGCAATTAGAATTTCAGCCATTCTCTGAAAACCACAAATACAGTAACTCATAATTATATCAGGGAAAAAAGGTAAAGCTTATCAATATAGGAGGTTAAGAAGGTTTGTAGATCTATGAGATCAGGCTCAGAATAACTCAGGAAAAACTTGTGAGTCTAGAGTCCTTTGTGATCATTAATACTAGGCATTTCGAAACAAGAACCATTCTGTTATAGCCTCCAGCTTTACTTACTTTAGTAGGGCTGACACAAGTGTACATCTCAAGTTACATTAAAAAACATTGTTATGGCTGGGCATGTGGCTGAGTGGTAGAGTGCTTGCCCAGCATGTGAGAGGCACTGGATTAGATCCTCAATACCACATAATAATAAATAAATAAAATAAAGGTACTGAGTTCATCTACAACTAAAATATATTTAAAAAATTATTTTTCCTTTTAAGTGTTTATGTAGAACTGTTCCTAGGCTATACTCTTCTGCCAAATGTTTAAGACCAGGTTGGTCAAACCAACATGTTCCTACCTACTGCTTACTCAGAGTTACCTGAGATTCCTCACAGGTCACTCTTGGGGACATGTATGAAGCCCTTTGGCTTCTTTAGCTTTTCTCTACCAGTGGTGCCATCTAGCAGGATTGGTCAGTTTTGCTGATCCTATGTGGATTCTCATGGAAGCATTGGGGATTGTTCCCTCTCCAATGACTCTCCTCTTTGCAGAATGTGCACTTGGCTTCCTGTTCTCTAGGGTCCTCTTAATCTCTCTCATCAGCAGATCAGATGACTCACCAGAGTTGCAGGGCCCAGAGAATGTCCCTTTTTTTTTCTTGGTAGATGACCTAAGAAGCAAGGCCAAAATTTTCATTGCTTTTTCCTTGTCCCTTTCACTTCCTTTGCTGTCCAAGGAAGTTTTACACATCTGGCATGTGAGTTTCTCCAGTCTTAAAGTGGGAGTGACATGTTATAACTTCAATATCTATAATTTTACAGTTACCCCTTTCATTTAATTATGTAATTATTCGTACTGGAAGTCAGCTTTATATGCTGTCTTATAGCTGAAGACTTATTATCTCAACTCAAGTTGTTTTTTTAGAAGCAGTACAAACAAAACACTGCAAAACAATAACTGACAATAGTTATAAAGTTTACAAGGAAAATAAAAAATGAAATTAAAAGGGCAACAGCTGTATAACAGCTGTGAGCAGAAAATAATGATTTCTATAATCTTGAATATTTACTGAGTTCTACATTATATCCACTTTTATTTTGAGGTCACAGTAATCTTTACTAAAGGAACTGATATTTTGAATACAACTTTAAATAAACTAAAGTCTATCTTATTCTGGTGTTATTCTAAAATGGAATAAGGTGAGAGGCAGAGTGTTATCTCAGATAAGTTGGGGTTCATGACAAATAACAAAATAAAACATTATATCAATAACATGAATCAAACAAAGTCTAAGAGAATTTTTAACTTTCTTTTCTTCTGGAAGAAGTGACAAAATACTTCCACGTTTAACAATATCACCTTTAAACAGATTAGGCTGTTCTTTTACGATCCAAAATACTTCGAAAGTTTCTATTCCAGTGTGATGAGCAACACAATGTTATATATGTAGATTCATAATATATATCTTATTTACAACATGTTGCCTTTATAGAGCTATACAACATCAAACAATATGAATAATCACCAAAGATGTTTTGTAACCAGTTAAAAACTAGTCATTTAAAAGACTTTAAAACTGGGAAAACCTTAATTTCTTTGAGACTTAGTTTTCCCAAGTAGTATAACCCAACAGATACAAGAAAGTTATCTTGATAGATAAGAACAGATTGAAGTTTGAAACTTTGCTTCCTATCAGTACATTAAAGTTCAAATAACTTTGACTAACTATGCTAATTATAGCCAAGTTAATCACAAACACAAACTTTTGAGATTTATTTTCTCCAAACCTATGCAATTTAGACATTTACAACTTATTTACATGAGACACAACAAACACAGACAAGACAGTATCACCCAAAGTAGGGCTAATAGAAGGGAACCTTTAAAACAAAGACACCTGCACATAAAAATTTATTTCATTTATTCAACCTTTGCCAGAAAAACTCCAAATGTAAAACTGTATAATAATCCAGAAATCTATTCAAAAGCCAGATCATTAGAGTAAAACATGTTAGACAGGCTTATATCTATAGGTGATCCTTTTTCAACTCAAGTAATTTACCTCTGACAGACCAATTCCAAATGCAAAATTGTACAAAAAGAAACACAGTGAGAGAAACAACCAGAGAGATGCCCCCAAACCATGCCCAACAGACAGAAACTTTTAAAATAGAACAGCCAAGATCTTTCTCAAGAGACTACCTATAGAATCAATGCAGTATTAGCCATGTCTTAAAAGGGGAAGTAACAGATACAAACAAAACAAAAGCACAGACTGACAACCAAAGGCAATTCCCAAACCCAAGGCCAACAAACAGATGGGAACCTAGAACAGACCATAATGTAATAATTATCTCTAGGTTCTTGAGTCACACTTAACCATGACTCTTACACCAGTTGCACAAGAGTTGTCCCATGAAGAGGGATCAGATGTTCCCACAAAGAGAAACTAGGTGTGTGGGATCAAGGGTATCAATGTACACAACAGGGACTTACCAGAAGCCCAAGGGTGTGATGACTTTATTGAGTTTGGTTGTTTTTTCTCAAAGTGGACCATGATGGAGCAACCTATACCATTCAGGGAGAGAAGGCAGGAGATCCCTGAAGCAAAAAGAGCTTCATCAGATTCTGGGATAGTCTCTCAATCCTTCCCTTTATTCACAGGAATAGCTCCTCTGTTTTGGCCTGAGTCAACACACTCATCTACTTGCTCTTTTGCAGTTGGCTCTCAACAAGTTTACCAACCACCTTGCATCCTCAGCATGGAAGTGGGATTCCATGGAAAGGCAGGTCCACCAAATAAACATGAAGTGGGGGGTGGATTTTGGGTCCCATCTATGTATCAAATTTGTTACTAAAAGCTTAGTTCTTGTCCTCATTGCCAATTCAATAATGAGGATGTTGCATTGAGTAAAAGGAAAAAGTATATAGTTTTATTGCTTCTGTCCATCAGCAGGAACAGGTAGGTTTTGTTGTTATTTTTGCATACAAAGAGCTTTATTGCATTCATTTGTTTAAGTATCATTGCAAAGACAAATTCATAGAGTTATACAAAATAGAGATACAATGCACAAACACCTACCAACCAAAAAAACTGACCATGTCTTTGTTCCTAAGTAAACATACAATCACAGTCATCTTCTAGACAATAGAGTTAAGGAAATACTAAGAGAAATTGACTTTCTGCAATAACTTGCCTCAGAGTGAGACTTTTCTAAATAAGTACAACAGTTCACAACTTTACCTTTTTGTATATCTTCATATTCACAGTGAACACCTTGTGTAACCTTCCAGTCTCTGCCTTTACAGTAGTTTTTACTACACATGTTCAAAAAGGTAGTTTAATCAGATATCCTTATACTCCAGAAGAACAGACACTGAGCATCATTCTTTGAAATGCAATGATATTAATTGGCTACACAAGTTACAATTTTTTTCAAATGCCTTTAATCAAACTCTCCATGTAAAATTATCAGTTTTAGCAAATGATACAATCATTTCCCTCTGACTCAATTTTATAAACATAAAATATAAATAATATTGTAAACTTTAAGGTTTCATTACACCCATATTTTCATATCTTTATTTGTTCTAATTATACATGACAGTAGAATGCATTTTTGACATAGCATACATGAATGGAGTATAATTTTTCATTCATATGGTTGTACATAATGTAGAGTTACACAGGTCATGTAATCATATATGCACATAAGTTACTAATGTCTGATTCATTCTACTATTATCCTTACTCCCAAGCCCCTTCCTCTTCCTTAACTCCACTATGTCTAGAACAAATACCTCTATTCTTCCCCAACCCTTATATGTGTATTAGCATTCACATATCAGAGAAAATATTTGGCCTTTCCTTTTATGTAGTTTGCTTATTTGCTTAGCATGATATTCTCCAGCTCCATCCATTTAGCAGCAAATGTCATAGGATGAACAATATTTTAAGGACGAATAATATTCCATTGTGTATATACTTCACAGTTTCTTTACCCATTCTTTTGTTGAAGGGCACTTATGTTGGTTCCATAGTTTAGCTATTGTAACTGAGCTTCAATAAACATTGATGTGGTTGCATCACTGTAGTATGCTGATTTTAAGTCCTTTTGGGTATAAACCTAGGAGTGAGATGACTGAGTCAAATCTCCATATTTCTTTCCAGAGTGGTTGCACCAATTTAAAACCCTGCCAGGAATGTGCGTGTGTACTTTCCCCCCCACATCCTCACCAATATTTATTGTTACTGGTATTCTCGATAGTTGCCATTCTGACTGGAGTGGGATGAAATTTTAGTATACTTTTGGTGAACATTTCTCCAATTGCTAGAGATGTTGAACATTTCTTCATATATTTTTTTTTGATGGATTGTATCTCTTGTTTTGTTTAGTGTCTATTCAGTTCCTTAGCCCATTTCGTGATTAGGTTATTTGGTTTTTTTTGTGTTACTTTTTTGGAGTTTCTTATATATCCTGATTTATCTGAGGTGCATGTGGCCAGAATTTTTTTTTCCATTCTGTAGGCTCTATTTTCACATTATTGGTTTTTTTATTTTTTTGTGAAGAAGCTGTTTAATTTGATTCCATCCCATTTATTGATTGTTGATTTTACTTCTTAGGCTTTAAGGGACTTGTTAAGGAAGTCAGCTTCTAAGCTGACATGTTCAAGAGTTTGGCCTACTTTTTCTTCTGTTAACCTCAGGGTCTCTGTACTAGTGCCTAATTTTTTGATCCAGTTTGAGTTGATTTTTATGCAGGGTAAGAAATAAGGTAAGAAATAAGGGTTTACCAGTTCATCAAAAAATATATGAAGAAATGTTCAATATCTCTAGCAATTAGAGAAATGCTCATCAAAACTATATTAAAATTTCATCTCACTCCAGTCAGAATGGCAATTTATTTTGCTACATATGGATTTCCAGTTTTTCAGCCACAATTTATTGAAGAGGCCATCTTTTCTCCAAAGTATGTTTTTGGCAATTTTGTGTAGTATGAGATAACTGTATTTATGTGGACTTTTCTTTGTGTCTTCTATTCTGTACCATTGATGGGATGCTCCTGGGTTAGTAAGCCACCCCAGGCTGAAGGGGGCTATGACTCTCAATTTGTGACCTTCATATCTTTTCCATAAGATATGGGACCAACATGGGCAGGGGGAGTGTAGGCTGAGTTATCAGATTCCAGTTGGGTCAAGCAGGGGCTGTTGCAATGTGGCCAGAAGGAGAGACCAAACACTAAGATGATAGATGTGGATGGAAAGGTACCTGCAGAGTCTTGGCTGATGCTGGAGAGTCCAGGGCTGATTAAGGATAATGGGAGTTGGGGGAGAACATGAGCCCAAGAACTAAAGAACCCCATGAGGGTGTAGGCAGTCTCACCTCAATGAAATGCCTAAGACTGGCTGTGTAAGTGGCCCAGTCATGTGATTGACATGTTCCCCTCTGCCCAGGTGGCTGGTGAAAGAATTGCCTCACCTGGTGACAGTTGCTAGTCCTGGGTGGTGGAAGGAAGTATTCAAGTATTTCCCTGTCCCTGGTCTAGGTCCCAGGGAAAGATCCCACCTCACACTGATTCCCGATGGTCTGCACAGAAGCACACATGCACCTTTGCTTTTCCTCTTGCCCTCCCCACAAACCACCCTCTCTGTGCAGGAGCACAAATCCTTGTGCCTGGGAACCTGACCTGACTCTGGATCACCAGGTACTTGGGCCTTTCCTTCCCCAGGGCCCAGCAACCACCTGAAAATCATGCATGGAGCTGCCCTGGCCTTCCTGCACCAGGTGGTGGCAGAGGCAGCAGGGTAGGTAGTAGCTGTGCCTGGGGAAAAGACCTCTGGGTTCTGACAGTGACTTCACCACGAGAAACACCATGTGGGTGCAGTGGCATCTGCCTCTAGTTTCTTAAGATGGAGGTTCAGATTATTGATTGGAGACTTTTATTTTTCTAATATAAGAATATAATACAAGAAGTTTTCTTTAATTCTGCATTTATTTATTTTTTCATTTATTCTGAATAATTTAATTAGCTAATATCCTCCTGATTTTATATGTTGTAGTTTCCTTTTCATTCAGCTTGGCCTGTTTTATGATTTTAAATATTATTTATTTGTGCATTCTTTATTTCTTCACCAGAGATGTATCTTATTCATTATTCTGTTAAATGAACCACTTTATCTTTTTTTTCTCTTTTCTATATATTTATTTCACCTTTTACACTTATTATTTTCTTATTTTATTTAGGTTTATTCTGTAGTTTCTTTCTATCTTCTTAAAATGGAGACTTAGATCATTAATTGACAGCCTTCCTTAACTGCATTTAGCACATACATTCTAAGTGATATGGGGGGTATTAACAGAAGTTTTGATAGGAGTAATTTTAATTATAGTTTAGTGTTAATTTTAAGACATTTCTAGAAATTCTTATTTGTTAAAAAATATTTTTAGGGCTGGGGATGTGGCTCAAGCGGTAGAGCGCTTGCCTGTCATACGTGCGGCCCGGGTTTGATCCTCAGCACCACATACAAACAAAGATGTGTGTCCACCGAAAACTTAAAAAAATTTATATTAAAAAATTCTCTCTCTCTCTCTTTAAAAAATTTTTTTAGTTGTAGAAGAACACAATACCTTTATTTTACTTATTTACTTTTTATGTGGTGCAGAGGATTAAACTCAGTGCCTGTCACTTACTGGGCAAGTGCTCTACCACTGAGCTCCAATCCTAGCCTTTAAGACTTCTTTTATTATATACTAGAGCCAGAAGCTCTTCTGAAGTGCATTAGCTTGTTTTTCTTTTTTCCTAGAAAAATGAATCCAAGAAAACAAAAACAAACCAAATGGAAATGTTCACCTTTTTACTGTGCTTGACGTGTGTAGCCATAGATCTCCAGAACCTTATCCAGTTGTGATGAACACCACATGGTCAGTGTCTGGGAATGAATGGATGACCTCATGGCTCATGGACACTGGCCTGCTTTCTGGGTCAGCACCATGGAGTCTGGAAGGTGGCACCTTTCCCTGCTGGGAGCATCCAGACTGTTGGTGGGAGGGACTCTGTCCTTTAACAATAGCACCCAGGTGCCAGGCAGCATTCAGGACAGCCAGCCAAGCCCTTCAAACAATAGATGAAATGACCAAAAAACCACAAGGTGAAAAGAGCAAGTTGGGCAGTGTTGGAGAGCTCATAAGCACAGTGCCAAGTGTGGAGGGTGAGGCTGCGGACTTCCACCATGCTGGAATCTTCTGAAGACATTGCTATTTGCAAAGAAGTGTCCTAGACACCTGTAGGATGCCACCCTTTAACAGCTTGGTTTAAATATCATGCACACAAAGCTCTGTAGGTCGCAAGTGCACAATTGGAGGGATGCTCACTAAGTAGTCTCTTCTGGAAACAGCATGCAGATCAACAGGGCCAAACCACCAGGGCTCTTCTGTGCCACCTTCTGGGTTTTAAACCCTCACCTCCCAAGGAAGGTGGTGACCTCTGTGCAGTTGTCTAATACTGCAGACTAGTTTGGTCTTTGTGTAGCATCATTTTTATGTGCTCTGATCTCTGTGTCTGGCTGCTCTCACTGTCATTACTTTGAGATTCATGGGTAGGGTTGTGTGCTGTTGATCTTGTTTGTTCTCATAGCAGCCGAATGCTGACAGAGCACATCTTACTCACTCACCTATATGCAGGTGGACATTTATTCAGGGTTAAGGAAATAGAGCTAACATGGGTTTTTTTTTTACATATACCACCATGTCAAGTTTGTAGATTTGCTGTTTAGATCTCTCATATTTTTGGATTTTTTGTTTGTTTCATTAGATATAGAAGTTTTGGCTGGTGTGGTATCTCTTGCCTGGGATCCCAGCACCTCAGGAGGCTGAGGCAGAGGATCCCAAGTTCAAGGCCAGCATGGGCTACTTAGTGAGTCTCTACACAATTTAGAAAGACCCTGTCTCAAAGAAACAACAACAATGTGCTTAGGATGTGGCTTAGTTTTTAAGCACCCCAGGGTTCAATTCTCATTCCAAACGAACAAACAACAACATCAAAACAATAACAACAACAACAACAGAGGAGAGAGAGGTTTCAATATAGCATACTTTAACAATGGATTTATCTGTTTTTCCTGCTAATCATGGAAATTTTGCACAATGGTCCCCAGGCCACCTTACCCAGTGCATCTGGAGTTAGGGTTCCTGGGGTTTAACTCCTTTGCTTCCTTTTCCAGGTAACATCTGCCTGACATTGGCCCTCTTCTGGTGTGGCTGTAGGTGCATCTGCCTTGCTCACTTTGCTTCCTATTTTTCTTCCCGTCCCTTTACTCTCACCCTCTGGTGATCCCATATTGGACTCACAGCTGTGTCTGTTTCTATCCTGGTGATAAGAACACATTTCTGGCCCTTGCTGATGTAGCCAGGCTCGTTCCTCTCAGGTCGTCCTTGGCTTTGGATCTTACCCGCCTCCTCCTGACCTCTGTCCTCCCCTTAGCCTTTCAGGTTTTGAAGTGGTTCTTCTAGTCCCCCTCCAGTTGTGCCATCTGTTTTGCTGTCCTGTGATGTTGCACTGGACATCATGGTGTAAATTGCTGGATTCCGGATGACTTGGTACATTTTTATTTCTCTCATTTCCCAGGGGAGCTGGACTGTGAGGAGGTCTTTGACTCCATCCTGCTTCTCTGTTGGGACGATTCCCCTTCTACACCTGTGTGCCAAGCTCTGCATGACCCTGCCAGTTCTGCTGGGCAGTCAGCACTGCCATAGGTTTAACCACAGGTGAGCTCCGGCCTCCTCCCTCCCACCTGCCCTCTGTAGCTTGAGTCAGGAGGGCTTCCTTCCACCTGAAGGACTGCGACTTGTTTCAATGTGGACTCCCTGGGGACAGACTCCCTTGGGGTTTTTGTCAGAAATGGTCATTATCTATCAGCACAAGTGTCCCAAGGAAAAGCAACAGTGGCTCCTGTCAGCCGATGCTCCAGCCTGCACCTGTCCATGGGATCCCCGGAGGGCCTCTCACCCAGGCACCACAAGACTGAGACTGAAGGAGACTCAGCTTTGTAGCATTTTGGTTAACTCAGCTCCCCACGGAGAAGCCCTGGGACTTAGCGAAGCTGTTGTCAAGGCCCCAGGATAGTCCTTATTGCAGCCTCCTGTGACCGCCTGTGTCCTTGCTGTTTTTTTTTTTTTTTAAACCACAGACCTGGCCACGGCCAGGCAAGCTCAGCCTGGATTACCACCTATTTATTTTAGTATAAAGTGACTCTAATATAAAGTATTTTTATCTAAATACATAATATGCACTACATATTTTATGATGTCCACCTATTTATGTTAGAGGTTATATTCTATTTATTGTCCCAGAATCAGGGTGGGGGCAGGGGTGGAGTAGGGTCTAAATCCTGAGGATCCTTAGCAGGGGCTCTTTAGGGTCTGTACAAAGGTGAAGGGAATCTTCTCCCTGTTACATGGCTGGGGGCTGTCCCTGGTGGCCCAGCGGGCACAGGAGACTGTCCAGCTTCACCACATGCACACACCAGATGACCCTATTGGGGTTCAGACCCTCGTCCTCCAGGCAGAGCCCTGAAGGTATCAGAGGAGGTTCGCTGGGCTGGGAAGTGAGGCTGCCTGTAGTCCCCATTCCCCCATTAGCTCCTTCCCTGCAGCTGTAGGAGATGGGGCCACCTTGGCACCGTCACAGCTGCCCCGGGTTAGTGGCTGGCTGCCCATGCTGTCTTTTTCTTTCTGTGAATAGCTGACTTATTTCACGTTCCTCATCTGCCTCTTATAGGTGACAGCCCTAGAGACCATGACACTGCGAGGGGCCACGGGGAATGCCTGTCCCACTCACACCATGTCCTGTGGCTGGTGGTCTGTCCAGAATCCCCTCAGAGCACCTGCTTTGGGGGACTGCTCCTGGCACCACTACTGTTGGCTGTGGTCCTCCTACAGCTGGTCCTGAGCACCTGAGAGCAGAACTTCCCGGGGGAAGGGAGTGGAGTGGCACCTGGAGGGGACACCGTCGTAACAGTGTGTTAATAAACCAGTGACCACAGGTACTGAAGAGGTCTCCAGGAAGAGGTGTCAAACACACGCCTTGGGATGGTGTCACTTGAGGTGCTAGGAGAACCCAGCTGTTCATGCACCAACCTTTGTGGGTCAATGTGGGGTGTTGATTTGCAGGGTTGCTGAGACCCCTGCATGCCTAGCTTGCTGGCTGCCTGTTCCTGGCCAGAAAGCTCACAGGCTTGAGTGAGTCAGATGGTGGGACATGGATGATGTCTGCCACACTAAAGCACCATTACTCAGAGGCCTGGTCACTCCCTGAGCACCTCACCAGTTGGGGACTATTTTGGGGGCTGAGCCCATAATTTCTCCTACATAAAGTAGCTTCTTTCACAAGAAGTCCTCCCTTCTCTCTCTCCATTGTGCAATATCACTGAGGATGCAGGTGTTTATCAATAAAATTGATAAGTTGTCAATACAATTATTATGTTAAAATTATAATTATTATTGCATGCTAATGGTACAAAACAGTGAGTTTCATTGTGGCGGTTCCACACATGCATGCAAAGTGCTTTGATGGGAGCCTGTCCTCTTCCCTCCCCTGATTCCACCTCCTTTCCTAATGCCACCCTTTCCACTTTCATGTTGTCTTTGTTTTCTTTCTAGATGCCACATGTGAAAGAATACATGAACACTGAGTCCAATTTACTTTGCGTAACATAATGATCTCTCCAGTTTCATTGGTTTTCCTGCAAATGACACGAATTTGTTCTTCTTTATGGCAGAATGATACTCCATCATGGACCGCCTTTTATTTATCCATTCATCTGCTGATGTGTATCCCATTGATCCTACAATGTGGCTGTTGTGACTAGTGCTGCAGTAATGGGGGTACGCAGGTGTCTCTACACTATGCTCACTTTAATACCTGATGATACATACACAGGACTGGTATAGCTGGACTGTTTGTAGATCTATTTGTAATTTTTGAGAAATGTTTATGTTGGTTTCTGAGTTACTATACTAATTTACATCCCCTCCAACAGAGAGTTCCTTTCTCCCCATATCCTCTCTAATAGTTTTTATTTTCCTTTTCTCATTTCCTTTTGGTATCAGGGATAGAACCCAAGGGTGCTTAATCAATGAGACACATACCCAGCCCTTTTTAAATTTTGAGACAGGGTCATTCTGAGTTTCACAGAGCCTTTCTAAGTTGCTGAGGCTGATCTTGAACCTGAGATCCTCCAGTCTCAGCCTCCCAAGATACTGGGATTATAGGTGTGTGCCATCATACCCATCTTGTTTTCTTGATAACAGCCATTCTAATGGGGGTGAGAGGGAATATCAATGTAGTTTTTATGTGCATTTCCCTGATGGAGAAAATATTGAGCATTTAAAAAATACATTTAGTGGAAAATTCTACTTGTTCTGTAGAGTAGTGTCTGTTCAGCTCTTTTGTCCACATATTAACAGGACTACTTTTTGTTGTTGAATTTTCAAGTTCTTTATGTACTTGGGATATTAATCCTTCTTTGGAGAAACATCTGGCAAAGTTTTCTTCCATTCTGAAGACTGTCTCTTCACTCTGTTGATTGCTTAGTTTGCTGTGCAGAAGCTATCTAATTTGATGTCAAGAATCTGTCAGTTCTTGCTATTATTTCCTGAGCTATCAGAGTCCCATTTAAGAAATCATCACCTATACCTGTATCTTCATGCATTTTCCTCTAAGAGTTTCAGAATTTCAGGTCTTAATTAATGTCTTGATCCATTCTGTGTTGATTTTTGTGCAGGGTGAGAGACAGGGATCTAATTTCAATCTTTTACAGGTGGAGGTCCAGTTTTCCCAGCACCATTTGCTGAAGAGGCCATCTTTTCTCCAATGTATGTGTTTGGTTCCTTTGTTGAGAATTGAATGACTGTAGATGTTTGGGGTTATTCCTGGGTCCTCTAATCTATTTCATTGGTCTGCATTTTTACTTTCATGCAAATAATTTCTATGGCCTCTTGATTCAATTTGGCTAGGTTACACGTCCCTGGAAATCTACTGATGTCTTCAAGATTATCTTTTTTTTTGGAGTATAAATTTTCAAAATAATTTCTGATTATCTTTTATATTTCTGTGGTGTACATTCTTATATTTTCTTTTTCTTCATTATTTTAGTAATTTGAGTTTTCTCTCTCTTTCTCTTCATTAATATGAACAAGGGATTATCAATTTTATTTATTTTTTTCAAAAAACTAACTTTTTGTTTGGTCCTTTTTAAAAATTCTTTTTGTTTCAATTTTATTGATTTCAGCTCTGATTTTAATTTTTCCTGTATTCTACTGCTTTTGGTGCTGATTAGTTATTTTTCTAGGGCTTCAAGATGTAATTATTAAGTCATTTATTCATTGATTTTCTATTCTTTTAATGAATGAGCTGAATGTAATAAACTTTCCTTTTAGCACTGCGTTTATAGTGCCCCAGGGATTTTGATATATTGTATCACTATTCTCATTTACTTTAAATTTTTTAAAAAAATTTATCCATGATTTCTTCTGCTATTCATTCATCATTCAATAGCATATTATTTAGTTTCCAGATATCAGAGTAGCTTCTACTTTTTATTCTGTAATTGATTTTTAATTTCATTTCTTTAAGATCTGATATAGGAGAGAAGATGGCGGCGATGGGAGTGCATCACCCCAGTGCGCCGCGTCACTGTGTGGGAGAAAGACGAGGTGAAACGGCTGAAGGCTACCTTGTTGGGAATTTCCAGTGAAATCGAGGTGCTCCAGAATCTAAAGGACGGATTTCCAGTGTGCGGGATTCGACTGCAGGGGCTCAGTCGCGGGCGATTTCTCCGCACGGAGGGTAGCAGAACCTGCTCGGCGGACCGCCCTGCGGATGGAGTCTGGGGCGCGCGCTGAGTAGCGGCGAGGTACTGAAGCGGGAGTACAGCGATGCGGATTCTGGGGGCTCCTGCCAGCGGTGCACTGGCCGTGCTTAGTGCTGAGTTCCGGCTTTGAGACAGAGGAGAGAAGCGGTCCAGTTCGATTCTCGACACCGGTCGGACCACAGAGGAGGACAGCAGCCACCATCTTGGAGAGCTGATGTAATGATCCCTGTTTTCTACTGATCTCAGCTCATTCAACTACGGAACAGGTGATTCCAGGCTGGTATTTGTCTGCGTCTCGCAGACAGATCGCTCAGGCTCGGGACTGGAGAACCTGAGGAGAATACTCTTCGGGGCTCGCTCTTGGCAAGGCGTGCACCGGACTTTGAGCGGCCGGATTCTGGTTCCCCGGGCTGCTTTGGCCCAGGGTGGGGGAACCTGCGGGAACTGCTTGCCGACGCCAGCTCCAAGTGGAACGTGCGCTGAGGGGCGGCGGGGCTCTGACTCCCGGAACAGTTTTGGCCCGGGGCTGGGGAGCGGGCGGGGACTGCGTCTTTGACCCTGCTCCTAGCAGAGCGTGCACCAAGCCGGGAGAGTTTGGAGTGACTGGGCTTTGGCTTCCGGGGCTGCTTTGGCCTGGGGCTCGGGAACCCGCGGGGTCGCTCTGTGGAGCCTGCTCCTAGAAGAGCGTGGCTGGGATCGGAGAGGCCGTGTTCTGGCTCCCGAAACTGCTTTAGCCCAGGGCTGGGGAACCTGCGGGGACTTTGAGCTGATGCCAGCTCCAGGTGGAACGTACGCTGAGGGGCGGCGGCGCTCTGACTCCCGGAACAGTTTTGGCCCGGGGCCGGGGAGCCCACGGGGACTGCGTCTTTGACCCTGCTCCTAGCGGAGCGTGCACCAAGCTGGGAGAGTTTGGAGTGGCCAGGCTCAGTCTCCCGGGGCTACTTTGGCCTGGGGCTTGGGAATCCGCGGGGGTTGCTCTGTGGAGCCTGCTCCTAGCAGAGCGTGGCTGGGATCGGAGAGGCCAGGTTCTGGCTCCCGAAGCTGCTTTGGCCCAGGGCTGGGGAACCTACAGGGTCTGCTTCTCGGTCTGGGTCCTGCTGGGTGCTGTGGGGGCCTAGGGGGCAGAGTGGAACTGCCACCTGCGCCCAGAGCAGGCCAAGTGACCCGCTGGCATGGTATCACGACACCCCAACTGCAGCTGGGGCCGAGGAGAGTAGCCGCCCACGCCTGGAACAGGACCAGCGACCCGACTGTGCGGTAGCCAAGTCACCCCATTTGGAGTGGGGGCTGTGAAGAGCCGCCGTCTGAGCCTGCAAGGTAAGCAGACCTGCGACCCACTGGCAGGACAGGCCTGGCAGCCTGCCAGTGTGGTGGACAAGTAGCATCGAGGCAGTCACGTCACACTGGTTGGAGTGGGAGTTGAGCAGAGCCGCCGCCCGTGTCCGGAAAAGGCCCAGCGACCCGTTAGAGAGGCAGTTAGGTACTCCCACTGGGAGTGGGGGTTGAGCAGAACTGCCGCCCAAGCCCACAAGGTAGGCAGATCTGCGACCCACCGGCGGAACAGGCTTAGAGGCCGACCAGTGTGGTAGACACGTCACACCAATTGGAGTTGGGGCGGAGCAGAGCTGCCTCCCACATCCAGATCAGGTCCAATGACCCGAGGGCGTGGTAGTTACATCACCACAATTGGAGTGGGGGCAGAGTAGAGCCACCATCCATGCCCGCAGGGTGGGCAGACCTGCGACCAACCAGCATGGTAGATAGATCACCCTAATTAGAGGAGGAGCACAGCCACTACCCACCCTGCAAGAGAGATCTCCCAACTATACAAGAGCAATATAAATAAATAGGGGGAAAATTTCAAAAACACAACAGTTTCACCAAGCAGAAAGAAACGCGAGCAGTATGAAATGACAAGGAAAGAAAGGACCACAAGCAATGCAGGTCAACTCAACTCTAGAAGAGGTAATAGCTGCAACAGATGGAAGGTCTGATAAAGAGTTCAGGATATACATGCTTCAGATGATCTGGAGTCTCAAGGAAGACATGAGACAGCAAAACCAGACAATGAAAGATCACTTTGACAAGGAACTACATAAACAAATCCAGGAAGTAAAAGACCAATTTCACAGGGAGATAGAGGTAATAAAAAACAAACAAATAGAAATCCTAGAAATGCAGGAAACAATTAACCAACTTAAAACCTCAATTGACAATACTACCAGCAGAGTAGATCACTTAGAAGATAGAACATCAGACAATGAAGACAAAGTATTTCAACTTGAAAAGAACTTAGACAGCTCAGCAAGTCTGCTAAGAAACCATGAACAGAACATCCAAGAAATATGGGATAACATTAAAAGACCAAACTTAAGAGTCATTGGGATTCAGGAAGGCACAGAGCTCCAAACCAAAGGAATAAACAATCTATTCAATGAAATAATACGAGAAAACTTCCCAGACTTGAAGAATGAAACAGAATCCCAAATCCTAGAAGCCTACAGGACACCGAAAGTGCAAAATCATAAGTGATCCACACCTAGACACATTATAATGAAGATGCCCAACATACAGAATAAGGAGAGAATTTTAAAAGCTACAAGAGAAAGAAAACAGATTACATTTAGGGGTAAACCAATCAGGATAACAGCTGATCTCTCAACACAGACTCTGAAAGCTAGAAGATCCTGGAATAACGTATTTCAAACACTGAAAGAAAATGGGTTTCAACCAAGAATCGTGTATCTGGCGAAATTAAGCTTCAGGATGGAAGATGAAATTAAAACCTTTCACGATAAACAAAAGTTAAAAGAATTCACAGCTAGAAAACCATCTCTTCAAAAAATCCTTGGCAAAACATTACAGGAAGAGGAAATTGAAAACAACATTGAAAATCATCAGTGGGAGGTAGGACAGTAAGGGGGGAAGTAATCAAAGAGGAAAACAAATCAGGTTTAGTAACATTAATAAACAAATATGGCTGGAGGTACAAACCATATCTCAATAATAACCCTAAATGTTAATGGCTTAAACTCACCAATTAAGAGACACAGGCTAGTTGAATGGATCACAAAACAAGACCCAACAATATGCTGCCTACAGGAGATGCATTTGATAGGAAAAGATATACATAGATTGAAGGTGAAAGGTTGGGAAAAATCATACCACTCATATGGACTGCGGAAACAAGCAGGAGTGTCCATACTCATATCAAACAAAATAGATTTCAAGCCAAAGTTAATCAAAAGGGATAAAGAAGGACACTGCATACTGCTCAAGGGAACCATACACCAACAAGACATAACAATCATAAATATATATGCGCCAAACAATGGTGCAGCTACGTTCATCAAGCAAACTCTTCTCAAGTTCAAGAGTCTAATAGACCACCATACAATAATCATGGGAGACTTCAACACACCTCTCTCACCACTGGACAGATTTTCCAAACAAAAGTTAAATAAGGAAACTATAGAACTCAATAACACAATTAACAACCTAGACTTAATTGACATATATAGAATATACCACCCAACATCAAGTAGTTACACTTTTTTCTCAGCAGCACATGGATCCTTCACAAAAATAGATCATATATTATGTCACAGGGCAACTCTTAGACAATATAAAGGAGTAGAGATAATACCATGCATCTTATCTGATCATAATGGAATGAAACTGAAAATCAACGATAAAAGAAGGAAGGAAAAATCATGTATCACTTGGAGAATGAACAATAGGTTACTGAATGATAAATGGGTTATAGAAGACATTAAGGAGGAAATTAAAAACTTTTTAGAGTTAAATGAAAACACAGACACAACATATCGGAACCTATGGGACACATTGAAAGCAGTTCTAAGAGGAAAATTCATTGCTTGGAGCTCATTCCTTAAAAAAAGAAAAAACCAACAAATAAATGATCTCATATTTCATCTCAAAATCCTAGAAAAAGAAGAGCAAAACTATAGCAAAAGAAGTAGAAGGCAAGAAATAATTAAAATCAGAGCAGAAATTAATGAAATCGAAACGAAAGAAACAATTGAAAAAATTGACAAAACCAAAAGTTGGTTCTTTGAAAAAATAAATAAAATCGACAGACCCTTAGCCATGCTAACGAAGAGAAGAAGAGAGAGAACCCAAATTACTAGCATATGGGATGAAAAAGGCACTATCACAACCGACACTTCAGAAATACAGAAGATAATCAGAAATTATTTTGAATCCTTATACTCCAATAAAATAGAAGATAGTGAAGGCATCGATAAATTTCTTAAGTCATATGATCTGCCCAGATTGAGTCAGGAAGATATAGACGACCTAAACAGACCAATAACAATAGAGGAAATAGAAGAAACCATCAAAAGACTACCAACTAAGAAAAGCCCAGGACCAGATGGGTATACAACAGAGTTTTACAAAACCTTTAAAGAAGAACTAACACCAATACTTTTCAAGCTATTCCAGGAAATAGAAAAAGAGGGAGAACTTCCAAATACATTCTACGAGGCCAACATCACCCTGATGCCTAAACCTGACAGAGACACTTCAAAGAAAGAAAACTACAGACCAATATCTCTAATGAACCTAGATGCAAAAATCCTCAATAAAATTCTGGCGAATCGGATTCAAAATCATATCAAAAAAATTATATACCATGATCAAGTAGGATTCATCCCTGGGGTGCAAGGCTGGTTCAATATACGGAAATCAATAAATGTTATTCACCACATCAATAGACTTAAAAATAAGAACCATATGATCATCTCGATAGATGCAGAAAAAGCTTTTGACAAAGTACAGCATCCCTTTATGTTCAAAACTCTAGAAAAATTAGGGATAACAGGATCATACCTCAACATTGTAAAAGCAATCTATGATAAGCCACAGGCCAGCATCATTCTGAATGGAGAAAAATTGAAGGCATTCCCTCTAAGATCTGGTACAAGACAGGGATGCCCTCTCTCACCACTTCTGTTCAACATAGTCCTCAAAACACTGGCCAGAGCAATTAGACAGACGAAAGAAATTAAAGGCATAAAAATAGGAAAAGAAGAACTTAAATTATCACTATTTGCAGATGATATGATTCTATACCTAACAGACCCAAAAGGGTCTACAAAGAAACTATTAGAGCTAATAAATGAATTCAGCAAAGTGGCAGGATATAAAATCAACACGCATAAATCAAATGCATTCTTGTATATCAGCGACAAATCCTCTGAAACGGAAATGAGGACAACTACTCCATTCACAATATCCCCCCCCCAAAAATAAAATACTTGGGAATTAACCTAACAAAAGAGGTGAAAGACCTATACAATGAAAACTACAGAACCCTAAAGAGAGAATTAGAAGAAGACCTCAGAAGATGGAAAAATATTCCTTGTTCATGGATAGGCAGAACTAACATCATCAAAATGTCGATATTACCAAAAGTTCTCTATAAGTTCAATGCTATCCCAATCAAAATCCCAACAGCATTTCTTGTAGAAATAGATAAAACAATCATGAAATTCATATGGAATAATAAAAGACCCAGAATAGCAAAAACAATGCTAAGCAGGAAGTGTGAATCAGGCGGTATAGCGATACCAGACTTCAAACTATACTACAGAGCAATAGTAACAAAAACAGCATGGTACTGGTACCAAAACAGGCGGGTGGACCAATGGTACAGAATAGACGACACAGTAACCAATCCACAAAACTACAACTATCTTATATTTGATAAAGGGGCTAAAAGCATGCAATGGAGGAAGGATAGCATCTTCAACAAATGGTGCTGGGAAAACTGGAAATCCATTTGCATCAAAATGAAACTGAATCCCTTTCTCTCGCCATGCACAAAAGTTAACTCAAAATGGATTAAGGAGCTCAATATTAAATCAGAGACATGGCGTCTGATAGAAGAAAAAGTTGGCTATGATCTACATTCTGTGGGGTCGGGCTCCAAATTCTTCAATAGGACACCCATAGCGCAAGAGTTAACAACTAGAATCAACAAATGGGACTTACTCAAACTAAAAAGTTTTTTCTCAGCAAAAGAAACAATAAGAGAGATAAACAGGGAGCCTACATCCTGGGAACAAATCTTTACTCCACACACTTCAGATAGAGCCCTAATATCCAGAGTATACAAGGAACTAAAAAAATTAGATAATAAGATAACAAACAACCCAATCAACAAATGGGCCAAGGACCTGAACAGACACTTCTCAGAGGAGGACACACAATCAATTAACAAGTACATGAAAAAATGCTCACCATCGCCAACAGTCAGAGAAATGCAAATCAAAACCACCCTAAGATACCATCTCACTCCAGTAAGATTGGCAGCCATTAGGAAGTCCAAAAACAACAAGTGCTGGCGAGGATGCGGGGAAAAGGGTACACTTGTTTGTTGGTGGGACTGCAAATTGGTGCAGCCAATTTGGAAAGCAGTATGGAGATTTCTTGGAAAGCTGGGAATGGAACTACCATTTGACCCAGCTATTCCCCTTCTCGGTCTATTCCCTAAAGACCTAATAAGAGCATGCTACAGGGACACTGCTACATCGATGTTCATAGCAGCACAATTCACGATAGCAAGATTGTGGAACCAACCTAGATGCCCTTCAATAGATGAATGGATAAAAAATATGGCATTTATACACAATGGAGTATTACTCTGCATTAAGAAATGATAAAATCATAGAATTTGGAAGGAAATGGATGGCATTAGAGCAGATTATGCTAAGCGAAGCTAGCCAATCCTTAAAAAACAAATGCCAAATGACTTCTTTGATATAAGGGGAGTAACCAAGGACAGGGTAGGGACGAAGAGCTTGAGAAGAAGATTAACATTAAACAGGGATGATAGGCGGGAGGGAAAGGGAGAGAGAAGGGAAATCGCATGGAATTGGAAGGTGAGCCTCAGGGTCATACACAATTACATATAAGAGGAAAGGTGGTGTAAGAGAAAAATAATACAAGTGAAGAAATGATTTACAGTAGAGGGGGTAGAGAGAGAAAAGGGGAGGGGAGGGGAGGGGAGGGGAAGGGGGATAGTAGAGAATAGGATAAACAGCAGAATACATCAGTCACTAGAATGGCAATATGTAAATCAATGGAAGTGTAACTGATGTGATACAGCAATCGGTATACGGGGTAAAAATGGGAGTTCATAACCCACTTGAATCAAATTGTGAAATAGGATATATTAAGAACTTTGTAATGTTTTGAACGACCAACAATAAATTTAAAAAAATAAAAAATAAAAAAAATAAAAAAAAAACACACACAAAAAATAAATAAAATAACAATAAATTTCTATCAACAACTAAAAAAAATTAAAATTTAAAAAAATAAAAAAAAGATCTGATATAATGCAGGGTATTATTTCTATTTTTTTGTGTTTGCTAAAACCTATTTTTGGCATAAGATATGGTGCATTTTAGAGAAGAATCCATGGGCTGCTGAGAAGAAAGTGTATTTTCTAATTGATGGATGAAATATTCTTTATATGTCTGTTAAGTCTAAATTATTGCATGTAATTTTCAGTCCTATACATTCTTTGTTAATTTTTGTTTGGATGTTGTATCCAGGAGTGAGAGAGATGTGTTAAAATCACCCAGTATTTTAGTATTTTTAAAAAGTTGTTTTTAGTTGTAGATGGACACAATATCTTTGTTTTATTTTTATTTAATTTTATGTGTGCTGAAGATCAACACAGTGCCTCACATATGCCAGGGAAGCACTCTAACACTGAGCCACATGCCAGCCCCAGTCACCCAGTATTATTGTGTTTTGGTCTATTTGATTCTTGAAATTGAAAAGGGTTTGTTTAATGTGTGTAGAAGCTCCATTGTTTGGGGCATAAATATTTATGATTATTATGTTTTGTTGATGTGTAATTCCCTTAAGCAATACAAAATGTCCTTCTTTGTTCCTTCTGATTAACTTTGACATTTACTTTATCTGATATGCAGATAGAAATTTCTGCTTGTTTACACGATCCATGTGAGTGACATGTTTTCTCAAATCCTTTCACCTTTAATCTGTGGATGTCTTTGCTTATGAAGGGAATCTCTTGAAGACAGCGTATGTTGGGTTTGTTTTTTATTCCAATCTGCAGGCTATGTATTTTGATGATAAATTTAGGCCATTAACATTAAAAGTTATTGTTGAGATATGATTTATATTCTCAATCATTATGGTTTATTTCTAATTTTTAATTTGAATTAGTTTCTCTTTAAATTGACTATTCCTTTAGTGTAGTTCCTTCCTTTGCTGGTTTTCACTCCCCCCCCCCCCATTTTATCTTCATGGAATAGTTTGTTGAGAATGTTCTGTAGTGCAGGGTTTCCACTTGTGAATTCTTTTAACTTTTGTTTATAATGGAAGGTTTTTATTTCATCTTCAAATCTGAAACTTAGTTTTTCTGGACATAGGAATTTTTATTGTGAAAAATACCTTTCATTTCAGAGCATGGTATATGTTATTCCAGGACTTCTTTCTTTTGAGGGTCTGGGTTGATAAATCAGCTGAGGTCTGTACTTATATTTTTCCTTCTCAGCCTTTAAAATTCTGTCCTTATTCTGTATGGTAGGAATTTTTATTATAAAGTGACTTGATGTGGGTCTGTTCTAATTTTGTACATTTGGGGTCTTGTAAGTCTCTTGCATGTAATTCTTTAGATTTGGAAAATTTTATAAAATTATTTCATCAAAAAGATTGTGCATATTTTTAGTTTATATCTTTGCTCTTTCATCTATCTCAATAAATCTTAAATTTGGTCTTTTCAGGTTATCGCATAATTCTTAGAAATTCTGTTCATGGTTTCTTAACATCTTATCTTTGTGGTCAACTCTATTTTCAATATTATATATTTATTCTTCATTGCCTGAGGTTTTGTCTTCCAATTGGTCTAGTGTGTTGGTGATACTTTCTATTGAATTTTTAATTTGGTTTATTGTTTCTTTAATTTCAAGGATTTATGCTTGTTTTTATTTTTCTTTAGAATCTCTGCCTCTTTATTGAAGTGATCTTTCACTTCTTTTGTTTTTCCTTTGGTATCATTCTGTATGCCTTCTTTTTTTTTGCACATAAGTTTAACTCTGTACACTCTAACACCTTCTCTGATATTTATTCCCTATGGTGTTGATGGATTCTGTTATTCTAGTATTGTTTTTTGGAGTTGATTTGTTCCCTTGATTTTTTAAAATGTTTTTTTGTGTGTACCCATCTCCCAGTATGAATCAGAGGCAGTAGAGTTTCTATCCTGTGGACTTATAGTGTCCCCAAAGGTTTCCATTTTCTCACTGTTGAGAGAGAGAGAGAGAGAGAGAGAGAGAGAGAGAGAGAGAGAGAGAGATAATAACAAAAATGCAAACAATATACAGTATTAAACAAAATAATTTCTAATTTTTAATTTGAATTAGTTTCAATGTTAGTTATCACAATAAACAGAAATAATATGATTTGTTATTGCCTACAATAAAATAGAAAGTTTGCAAAATGGCTTACAATTTCAAATGGTGGACAGGGAGAGAACAGAAGTTATATGGGGTGTAATGGTTATGAGGGAGGAGGAGAGAAGCCAGAAGTAAAAGATTAAAGGAAGAGTGAAAGAGGGGACAATAGATATTGGTTGTTAGTGGAAAAAAAGAGAGAATCAAGGGAAACAGGTAGGAGAAAAAATATATAAAGTGAAAAATTAAAAAAAAACTAAAATACAAACAGAACTGAATACAAACAAAACTGAAATATACTGATCATATGCCGCAGTCTGGCTGGGCACAAAATCACGAGCCACCACACACCTTGTAGATTCAAACAGCAACTCTTTATTCTCGAACTCTCACCGGCACTCTACACACACACGTTCTGGGGGAAATCCACACCTCCACTGGGCTCTGTATCCCAAAATCTCTCTCAATCCCGAGAGAGAACTCAACAGGAACTCAAGGAGCGGGTGCCTGGAGGCAGCAGGATACACCTTAAACCTGGAACCGCCCTAAACCCAAGGAGTGCCCTAAACCCTGATCTGCCCTAAACCCAGATCCGCCCTGGTCCTTGAGCAAGGTCACCTTACATGCTGTAGAGAATCAGAGGTAACTGTGTTACTATTACTGTCCTTGATGGAGTCTGCCTGCAAATGGGATATTCTGTCAAGGTATAGATATGTAGCAGCGGACATGCTTGAAAACGAGGTGTCTGCTGTCCTTGGGAGGGCCTACTCGCAAATGAGAGACTCCTTCAAGGTTTATATAAGGTAACAGCGGACATGCTTGAAAACAAGGTGTCTGCTGTCCTTTGGAGGACTTGCCTGCAAACGGGATGTTCTGCCAAGTGGGCTAGGAGGGCGCTGAGAAAATTTTTTTATCTGTTCTAAACAAAGAGCAGAGCTCAGCATGCTCTAGGTCAAGAGTAGATTAGCCATGAGAAGCGGGTCACTTCTGATTAGAAAGTAAAACTTCAGTATGCTATGTTTAATTAGCTGAAAGACCTTATTTATTGATGTTGGAAGGCTGCCTTCTTTGTTCACAATACTATAAAAAGATTGCTTGTACACAATAAAGGACTTTTTTTCTGCTGCTGCTTCACTTGCTCTGCTTCTTCTTCTTCTTCTTCTTTCTTTTCCCATGCTGACCTGCAAGTGAATTACTGCAACACATGCAATGTCATGCAAATGACCTGGGTCATGCCATGTGTCATTCCTACTTGGCAATGGCTCTCAGCAATCATACATCCTAGTTCACAAAAAGTAATCCATGTAAAATAACTGGCTTTAGAACTTCTAGAAATGAGAAAAAGAATAAATGTGAAAGTGCATAAATGTCCATGTACCATTAAGGTTACAATTAAGCTGAGAAAGGGAATGAAAACAAAAAAGAAGAAAAGAAAAATATCTTGATAAGAAATTCTTTACTTTGAAGTTCAAAATATTCTCAGCTTATCTTTTTAAAGGTTTTAGATGAGGCTATCTGGACTATGATGCTCCACCCCCTGGATTGCTGGATTGAGAAAGGAAATTCCATAGGTGGAATTTCTGGAGGGTTAGGCTTAGGCAGGCCATTATTAAATGCCTATTGGTCTGGAGATTTTAAATCAGTGCACCTCCAGTGCCCAGAACTTTTTGGTCTACATTGGAAGACTTAAACTCAGGTATCTTTCTTCATTCCACTAGTTTGGTAGGGGATCCATTTTTTAGTCCCCTATGTCACCTGTGAACCCCACATTTCCTGGTCTCATGTTCAGTCTCCAAAGAATCTGATCCACCCCCACCCTTCTGAGTTCCTGGCAGATGATTCTCTCCAAGCTGGTCCTTCAAGCAGTCATATTGAAGGTGTAGGGACAGAACTGGGTAGGTTTACTCAACCAGTTTCCCATGTGTAAACCCCTGAACATGTTTGATTTTCTCTATATCATGCAGTGTGTGTTCACTGGGCCTGTATTCAGCTTCCTCAGGTGTCTGCTCCCATACTGCAGCTGCAAAATGTTTTCTTGCTTTGTCCTCCACATGCTGCCTGGAGAGATAGCAGCTTCTTTTCTGGCACATGGATGTTGTGCACCATGTCCTTCAAGTTTGTTGGGTAATGTCCTTGGTTTTTAAATTCTCTGTAACCAGACACACCTTGGGCTTCCCCTGATGTATGTTGCTTTAATCCCCTTATCTCTCTACCATGTACACAAAGAGACCACTCTGGCTGGTGCTTCTGGGACATTTGGGGACTTTTTTCTTATATAATTATATCCAACCTCCTGTGTCCCAATCTGCTTTGTATGTCAAGTTTTAAATTCTAGTAAGGTCCCCTCCAGCCTTTTTGTTCACCAACCACACAGAGAAGTTCCCTGTCTGCTTTCTTGGTTTCAAGCCATAGAGCAGCCAGGAATGGGACCTCCACTACTCTATCATCTTAAAAAAATCCCCATTCCATGTTTTCTAAGGAATCTTCATAATGATTTCCAGAGTAGTTGCACCATTTGGCAGTCCAACCACTAATATATGAGAATACTTTTTTCCCCAGATCCTCACCAACTTTTATTGTCACTTATATTCTTGATAATTGCCATTCTGATTGGAGTGAGATAAAATCTCAATGTAATTTTAGTTTGCATTTCTCTAATTAATAGAGATGTTGAATTTTTTAATATACTTGTTGACCAATTGTATTTCTTCTTCTGTGAATTGTCTGTTCAGTTCCTTTGCCCATTTATTGATTGGGTTATTTGGATTTTTTTTGTGTTAAGTTTTTTGAATTCTTTGTATATCCTAGAGACTAATGTTGTATGTGAGGTGCATATATTTTCTCTCATTCTGTAGGCTCTCTTCACATTATTGATCATTTTCTTTGCTCTGAAGAAGATTTTTAGTTTGATATCAACTCATTTATTGATTCTTGATTTTAGCTATTGTACTTCAGGAGCCTTGCTGAGGAATTTTGTTTCTAAGCTGACATGATGGAGAGTTGGGCCTCTTTTTCTTCTAGTAGGTGCCGGGTGTCTGGTCTAACACTTAGGTCCTTGATCCACTCTGAGTTTTGTTCAGGTTGAGTGATAGGGGTCTAATTTTATTTTGCTACATATGAATTTCTAGTTATGCCAGCACTATTTCTTGAAGAGGCTATCATTTATACAATGCATAGTTATGGCAATTTCTCTAGTGTGAGATAACTGTATTTATGTGGATTTATTCCTGTGTTTTCAATTCTATACTATTGGTATGTGTATCTCTTTTGGTGCCAATACCATGCCATTTTTTGTTACTCTATAGTATAATTTATGGTCTGGTACTGTGATGTCTCATGCTTCACTTTTCTCACTGAGGATTGCTTTGGCTATTCTGAGATTCTTAATTTTTCAAATGAATTTTGATTTCTTTTTCTATTTCTATGAAGAACATCATTCAAATTTTAATAGAAATTGCATTAAATATGTAGAGTGCTTTTGGTTGTATGACCATTTTTACAGTATTAAATATGCCAATCCAGGAACATTGGATGTCTTTCCATTTTCTAAAATCTTCTTCAGATTCTTTTTTTTAGTGTTATGTAGTTTTCATTGTACAAGTCTTCTACCTCACTTGTTAGATTGTGACAAATATGTTTTTGATGCTATTGTGAATGGCATAGTTTTTATAATTTTTCTTTAAGTTACTTCATCACCAATATATGGAAATACAATTGTTCTATGGGTATTAATTTTATATTCTGATACTTTGCTGAATTCATTTATGAGTTATTGAGTTTTTTTTTAAATATAGAATCATACCATTGGCATATAGTGATAATTTGAGTTCTTTATTTCCTATTCACATCCCTTTAATTTCTATTTTCTCTAATTGCTCTGGGTAGAAGTTCAAGGATGATGTTGAATAAATCTGGTGAAAGACAGCATCCTTGTGTTGTTATAGTTCTTAGAGAAATGCTTTCAAATTTTCTCCATTTATACTGAAATTGAACTTGGATTTAGCATATACAGATTTTATAATGTTGAGGTATGTATCTATTATCCTTAGTTTGTCTAGTGTTTTAAACATAAATGAATGTTGCATTTTGTCAATTGTTTTCCTGCATCTACTGATATAATCAGTATAAGAATCACATTCTTATTTTTCATTCTATTGATAGAGTGAATTAAGCTTATTGATTTTCTTATGTTGAATCAACCTTGCATCCCTGAGAGGAACCCCACTTGATCAGAGTGTACTTTCTTCTTAATATGTTTTTGTATGTGATCTGCCAGTATATTATTGAGAATTTTTGCATCTATGTTCATGAGTAATATTGGACTGAAGTTTTCCCTCCTTAATGTGTCTTTATCTGTTCTTTATGTATCAGAGTAATATTAGCTTCATAGGATGAATTAGGGAGGGTTCTCTCTTTTTGTGTTTCATGGAATAATTTGAGGGGTATTGGTGTAAATTCTTTTTGATTATCTGGTAGAACTCAATGATAATCCATGTGGTCTTGGGATTTTTTTTTTTGTTGGTAGGCTTTTAATGCCATCTTCAATTTCATTGCTTGAAATTGATCTGTTTAAATTTTATATGTCCTCAATTTGAGTAGGTCATATTTCTCTAGAAATCTGTTAATATCTTCAATATTTTCTATTTTATTGGTGTATAAATTTTTTATTACTTTCTTTCAGTAGTATACATTGTGATATTCTCAATAATATACTGGTAGATCATATACAAAACATATTAAGAAGATAGTGCACTTTTTATCATGAATTTTATGAATTTGTGTTTTCTCTCTATCTCTTCATTAACATGGCTAAGGGTTCATCAGTTTTAAGAAAAGTGAATTATATACTTTACCTGTTCTGATGGAAAATTTTTCCCTGTTCCATAATTCCTTTTCTTTACCAATATGGTTGTATCATTTATTTAGGCTATTCTACTGTTTCTGTTTGGATTTCAGGGCATATAGGGCTTGTTGTCATTTCAGAGAAGAGCACGGAATGAACAAGAAGCAGAGTGTGTTGTAATGTCCTTGACCTCTTTTATGCACTCACTTAATTAGCTGTTTGCTACCATGTTGTGATCAATCTGATTATTGAAATAATACCACCTTGGTACCTCATAAGATGGATGGTCAGGATGGAGAAAAACTATTGCTAACCTGTCTCATGGCTTCTGAGGGATGGCCTGAAAATTGTGTCCAATTTATAGTGGTTTCTGTGACATTGTGGAAGCCTGGGGACTCAGAAAGCCCCTTCTCTCTCTCATCTTCGGCCAGAATTCCTGGTCATCCCCATCGATGGAGGCCTGGCCTTGCAGAGCACTGTAACCCCTCTGGAACTGGGTGGCAGGTGCTGGGCAGGGTGGAGAGTGTGTGTGGGCAGAACCTCAGCCAATCCCCAGCCGCATTATTTGTGTATACATTGCTGGGCTCAAACATCCAGGAAGGTAAGAGGGTTCTAAACTTTCTCATCCACAATTAAGAAGAATTTTCAGGCAGACAGATTTTAAGTGACCAAGGTGAGGCAGTGACATTGCTTATGCATTTTGTTTCATTATTTTTCTGTATCCCATGATCACGTGGGTCAATTGTGCACTTGATAAAAAGACTTCAGTGAAAATATGGTTCATACCAGTGTGTTTGGAAAACAAGTTTTGTCTGTACTGAATGACAATCTTATCCATTCATATTACTTAGTAACCAAAGCAATTATTAGTATCTAACAAATTAGTCCCTATATTGATTAAAGAAGACCAATTAAACTGTAGTTTACTTAATTATTTTTATGGCAGAATTCAGTATGTTTAAAATAACTAACTTCAAAAAGTTTAAAATATTCCCCCTAAATAGAAATTACTTCATTCCTTTTTTTAAAAATTTTTTTATTAGTTGCTCAAAACATTACAATGATCTTGACATATCATACATTTGATTCAAATGGGGTATGAATTCTTATTTTTCCACTTGTACAGATTGCAGTATCACATTGGTTATACAGTCACGTTTATACATACAGCCATACTAGTGTCTGTTGTATTCTGCTACCCTTCCTATACCCCTCCCCTCCCCTTCCTTCCCCTCCCACCACCTCTCTCTACCCAATCTACTGTGACACATTTCTCTCTCTCTCTTTTTTCTTCCACCTCACATCATTTTATATGTAATTTTGCATAACAATTAGGGTCTCCTTCCATCTTCCATGCAATTCCCCTTCTCTCTCCCATTCCCATGCACCTCTCATCTCTATTTAATGGTTATCTTCTTCTCATGCTCTTCCTCCCTGCTCTGTTTTGAGTCACCCCCCTTATATCAAAGAAGACATTTGGCATTTGTTTTTTAGGGATTGCCTAGCTTCACTTAGCATAATCTGCTCTAATGCCATCCATTTCCCTGCAAATGCCATGATTTTGTTATTTTTTAGTGCTGAGTAATATTCCATTGTGTATAAATGCCACATTTCTTTTATCCATTCATCTATTTAAGGGCATCCAGGTTGGTTCCACAGTCTAGCTATTGTGAATTGTGCTGCTATGAACATCGATGTAGCAGTATCCCTATAATACGCTCTTTTAAGGTCTTCAAGGAATAATCCAAAAAGGGCAATAGCTGAGTCAAATGGTGGTTCCATTCTCAGCTTTCTCAGGAATCTCCATACTGCTTTCCAAATTGACCGCACCAATTTGCAGTCCCACCAGCAATGTACAAGTGTACCCTTTTCCCCACATCCTTGCCAGCACTTGTTGTTGTTTAACTTCATAATGGCTGCCAATCTTACTGGAGTGAGATGGTATCTTAGGGTGGTTTTGATTTGTATTTCTCTGACTGCTAGCGATGGTGAGCATTTTTTCATGTACTTGTTGATTGATTGTATGTCCTCCTCTGAGAAGTGTCTGTTCAGGTCCTTGGCCCATTTGTTGATTGGGTTATTTGTTAACTTATTGTCTAATTTTTGAGTTCTTTGCATACTCTGGATATTAGGGCTCTATCTGAAGTGTGAGGAGTAAAAATTTGTTCCCATGATGTAGGCTCCCTATTTACCTCTCTTATTGTTTCTCTTGCTGAGAAAAACCTTTTTAGTTTGAATACGTCCCATTTGTTGATTCTTGATGTTAACTCTTGTGCTATAGGTGTCCTATTAAGGAATTTGGAGCCCAACCGCACGAGATGGAGATTAGGGCCAACTTTTCTTCTATTAGATACAGAGTTTCTGGCTTGATTACTAGCTCCTTGATCCATTTTGAGTTAACTTTTGTGCAGGGTGAGAGAAAGGGATTCAATTTCATTTTGTTGCATATGGATTTCCAGTTCTCCCAGCACCATTTGTTGTAGACGCTATCCTTTCTCCATTGCATGTTTTTAGCAACTTTGTCTAATATAAGGTAGTTGTAATTTTGTGGATTGGTCTCTGTGTCCTCTATTCTGTACCATTGGTCTACCCACCTGTTTTGGTATCAGTACCATGCTGTTTGTGTTACTATTGCTCTATATTATAGTTTAAAATCTGGTATCCCTATACCGCCAGTTTCACTCTTTCTGCTTAGAATTGCTTTTGCTATTCTAGGTTCTGCCGTGCGACCAGCATGCTAGCTTCATACTAGAGGTCCTAAGCATAGAAGTTAACTAGTTCGATCAAAATAAACACACATAAACTCAATTTACATTTTTCTTGACAAGGTCAGAGACTGCCCCCTCCGGCTCCTGACTTAAGCCACCTGGTGGGGTAGCAAGGTTCACTCAAGAGACTAGCAGGAGAGAGGAAGGGCATGCCAGAGAGTGGCCTTTTATTGGGGAACAAGAAATTCAGGGGAAAATTCCATCCAATGAAGGTCGAGGGGGACAGCATTCCAAGGTCAGGATCAGTGATTGGTTTCAGGGTCAATGGTCAGTCACACTCCCACCTAAAAAGGGTGGGGATAGGTTCTGACACAGCTTGGCCGGAATGCCTCACACCCAGTCAAAGAGGTGCCCAATCACATGGGAGAACGGCTTCCCACACTAGGTCTTTTATTTTTCCATATGAATTTCATGATTGCTTTTTCTATTTCTGTGAGGAATGCTGTTGGGATTTTGATTGGCATTGCATTAAACCTATAGAGTACTCTTGGTAATATGGCCATTTTAATGATATTAGTTCTGCCTATCCATGAACAAGTATATCTTTCCATCTTCTAAGGTCTTCTTCTATTTCTCTCTTTAGGGTTCTGTAGTTTTCATTGTATAATTCTTTCACCTCTTTTGTTAGGTTGATTCCCAAGTATTTTATCTTTTTTGAGGATATTGTGAATGGGGTGGTAGTTCTTATTTCCATTTCAGAGGATTTGTCACTAATATTCAGGAATGTCTTTGATTTATGCATATTGATTTTATATCCTGCCACTTTGCTGAATTCATTTACTAGCTCTAGAAGTTTCTTTGTAGAACCTTTTGGGTCTGCTAGGTATAGAATCATGTCATCTGAAAATAGTGCTAATTTAAATTCTTCTTTTCCTATCTTTATGCCCTTAATTTCTTTCATCTGTCTAATTGCTCTGGCCAGTGTTTCAAGAACTATGTTAAATAGAAGTGGTGAGAGAGGGCATCCGTGTCTTTTTCCAGATTTTAGAAGGAATGCCTTCAATTTTTCTCTGTTTAGAATGATGCTAGCCTGAGGCTTATCATAGATAGCTTTTAAAATGTTGAGGTATGTTCCTGTTATCCCTAGTTTTTCTAGTGTTTTGAACATAAAGGGATGCTGTACTTTGTCAAATGCTTTTTCTGCATCTATCGAGATGATCATATGGTTCTTATCTTTAAGTCTATTGATGTGGTGAATAACATTTGTTGATTTCCATATATTGAACCAGCCTTGCATCCTAAGGATGAATCCTACTTGATCATGATGCGCAATCTTTTTGATATGTTTTTGTATCCAATTTGCCAGAATTTTATTGAGGATTTTTGCATCTATGTTCATTAGAGATATTGGTCTGTAGTTTTCTTTTGTTGAAGTGTCTTTGTCTGGTTTAGGAATCAGGGTGATGTTGGCCTTGTAGAATGAATTTGGAAGTTCTCCTTCTTTTTCTATTTCCTGAAATAGCTTGAAGAGTATTGGTATTAGTTCTTCTTTAAAGGTTTGTAAAACTCTGCTGTATACCCATCCAATCCTGGGCTTTTCTTGGTTGGTAGTCTTTTGATGGCTTCTTCTATTTCCTCAATTGATATTGGTCTGTTTAAGTTGTGTATTTCCTCCTGACTCAATCTGGGCAGATCATATGACTTAAGAAATTTATTGATGCCTTCACTATCTTCTATTTTATTGGAGTATAAGGTCTCAAAATAATTTCTAATTATCTTCTGTATTTGTGTAGTGTCTGTTGTGATATTGCCTTTTTCATCTGGTATGCTAGTAATTTGAGTTCTCTCTCTTCTTCTCTTCATTAGCATGGCTAAGGGTCTGTCCATCTTATTTATTTTTTTTAAAGAACCAACTTTTAGTTTTGTCAATTTTTTCAATGGTTTCTTTTGTTTCAATTTCATTGATTTCAATGCTGATTTTAATTATTTATTGCCTTCTACTGCTTTTGCTGTTGTTTTGCTCTTCTTTTTCTAGGGTTTTGAGATGAAGTGTGAGATCATTTATTTGTTGGTTTTTTCTTTTTTTGAGGAATGAACTCCAAGCAATGAATTTTCCTCTTAGAACTGCTTTCATTGTGTCCCATAGATTCTGATATGTTGTGTCTGTGTTTTCATTTATCTCTAAGAATTTTTAAATTTCCTCCTTGATGTCTTCTGTAACCCGTTGATCATTCAGTAACATATTGTTCATTCTCCAAGTGATATAGGATTTTTTCCTTCCTTCTTTTGTCGTTGATTTTCAGTTTCATTCCATTATGATCAGATAAGATGCATGGTATTATCTCTACTCCTTTATAATTTCTAAGAGTTGCCCTGTGACATAATATATGGTCTATTTTTGAGAAGAATCTATGTGCTGCAGAGAAAAAAGTGTAACCACTTGATGTTGGGTGGTGTATTCTATATATGTCAATTAAGTCTAACTTATTAATTGTATTATTGAGTTCTATAGTTTCTTTATTCAACTTTTGTTTGGAAGATCTGTCCAGTGGTGAGAGAGGTGTATTGAAGTCACCCATAATTATTGTATTGTGGTCTATTTGACTCTTGAACTTGAGAAGAGTTTATTTGATGAACATAGTTGCACCATTGTTTGGGTCATATATATTAATGATTGTTATGTCTTGTTGGTGTATGGTTCCCTTGAGCAGTGTGTGGTGTCCTTCTTTATCCCTTTTGATTAACTTTGGCTTGAAGTCTATTTTATTTGATATGAGTATGGACACTACTGCTTGCTTCTGAGGTCCATGTGAGTGGTATAATTTTTCCTCAACCTTTCACCTTCAGTCTATGTATGTCTTTTCCTAGCAGATGAGTCTCCTGTAAGCATCATATTGTTGGATCTTTTTCTTTGATCCAATCTACTAGCCTAGGTCTCTCGATTGGTGAGTTTAAGCCATTAACATTTAGGGTTACTATTGAGATATGGTTTGTACTTCCAGACATATTTGTTTATTTTTGTTACTTACATGATTTGTTTTTCCTCTTTGATTAGTTTTTCCTTTACTGTACTACCTCCCACCATTGGTTTTTATTGTTATTTTCCATTTCCTCTTCATGTAATGTTTTGCCAAGGATGTTTTGAAGCACTGGTTTTCTAGCTGCAAATTCTTTAAATTTTTGTTTATCATGGAAGGTTTTAGTTTCATCTTCAATCCTGACGCTTAATTTTGCTGGATACATGATTCTTGGTTGGAACCCATTTTCTTTCAGCATATGCAATATGTTGTTCCAGGATCTTCTAGCTTTCAGAGTCTGTGTTGCAAGATCAGCTGTTAACCTGATTGGTTTACCCCTAAATGTAATCTGCTTCCTTTGTCTTGTAGCTTTTAAGATTCTCTCCTTATTCTGTATGTTGGGCATCTTCATTTTAATGTGTCTTGGTGTGAATCTCTTGTGATTTTGCACATTTGGCATCCTATAGGCTTCTAGGATTTGTAATTATGTTTCATTCTTTAAGTATGGGAAGTTTTCTAGTATCATTTCATTGTCAAAGTGATCTTTTATGTCTGATTTTGCTGTCTAATGTCTTCCTTCATACTCCAGATCATCTGAAGCCTGTATATCCTGAACTCTTTATCTGACATTCCATCTGCTGCAGATATTACCTCTTCTAATTTTGAATTGACCTACATTGTTTGTGGTACTTTCTTTCTTTGTCTTTTAATACTGCTCACATTTCTTTCCAGCTTTGTGTAACTGTTTTGTTATTGATTTTTCCCCTATATATTTATTTATATCACTCTTGTATAGTTCCAAAGTCTCTCTTTTGTGGAGAAAGACAATGTTATCAGTTCCCAATATCAATAGTACATCATCTAAGCACAAGTTTTCATTATTAATACATTTATAGCTAGGCTCTATGTCTACAGATGCTGGCTTCAATTATCATTTAAAAATATAGTCATTAGTTTTATAAAAGGCATACCATTTCTGTTAGCATGAAGAAAACTGAATTTTAGGTGTAGGATGTTATGTTTAGGGGGAAAGGAGTGAGGGTATGGGGTTAATCTAACTTAGCAACTTTGGAGAGCTCTAACCAATTGATGGGTAAAATATGGAAGAATGTATAGATTCAAATTCCTATCTGTATTTAGATTACCCTACTTATAAATAGTAAACTTTAGGGGGTCGAAACTGAGATAGAGGGAGTAAGAAGGAAAAAAATAACAAGGAAAGAAAGAGAAAAAAGAGAGTGGGAAAAAGAAAATAAGAGAAAACAGAAAAAAAAAGAAAAAAAGTCTCTCAGAACTCTATTTTCTTTTCTTCCAGTAGATGGCATTGTCTATTCCTAGCTTGAGTCTTTGTGTTCAGGGTGGTGTAGGTAGCCAATGTGAGAGGACTTGAGCTTCCACCTGTAGCCTCTCTACTCTTAGTCTCTGAGATGGAAACCAGGTGCCTGATCCACCACAGAACTGTGCTGGTAGCCACGCCCAACAGTTGATATGTTTTAAGGGTTCTTGGGATTTTCCAAGATGAGTTCCATCTGTTTTTCTCCTAAGTTGTTTGATGAAATGAGGGGTGTTGAGGAGACCTTATGTTTGTCCAGAGCTCGGTCTGGTGATCCACAAGCCAAGCCTCTGGTTTCTGTGCCTCCTTTGGTCTGCACCCCAGCGCCCCACACCAGCCCCTCCTCCAGGTCTGCTCGGTGGGTGGCTAGGCCCCTCCCACCTCCTGGTCAGGTCATCTGCCTACTGCATGGGTGGCTGGGCTCCTCCAGCCTCCCAGTAGGGTCCTCTGCCTACCGCATGGGGGGCAGGCGGTTGGCTGGCTTGCTTGGCCCCTCCCACCTCTGGGTCTGGTCTGCCTACCACGCGGGCAGGCCAGCGGGTGGCTGGCTGGCTCAGTCCCTCCTGCCTCTGGCTCGGGTTGTTTACCTCCAATGTTTTCTTTCAAATGAGGATTCAGACACATAATGGCAATTGGGTGGGGAGAGCAGGGGAGGAATGGAGAAACTTTAGATAGAGCAAAGGGGAGAGATGGGAAAGAAGGGGGAAGGGAGTAGAAATGATGGTGGAATGAGTTAGATCGTTAGGATAAGTACATCTATAAGACACGAGTATGTGAAAATACTTTGTGTACAGTGTCTTGAAAAATTGTGCTCTATGTGTGTAATATGAAATGAATTGCATTCTGCCATCATGTATAACAAATCAGAATGAAAAAAGAAATCCTAATTTTTAAATTTCTATATTTTGAGCTCATGGTCATATTGTGAATTCATTTTTGATCATTTTTGCTTAAATTAACATATTCTTTTTTTCTGATCAGTCTTATTTTTTTCTAACTCTAGAGATTTTTTACTCTCTGTCATTGTTCATAGACCCAATTTTCAAGAATTAACTGTCAAGTACATTGGAAAGTCTCCTTTTATAAAATTCTAAGAAGGACATAGACATGGCAATGTTGGGGAAAGCAATCAAGGACAAGTGGCCATCTGAACATTTGATTTAAGTGTGTACCATGGCTGGCAGACTTTACACCTAGTGTTTTCTACTGTACAGTCTTCCCTAAAAAGTCTGTACAGCAGGGAATACTAAAAAAACACTAAAAGTCTGCTGGGCTCTATATTAATTTCTAATAGGTAAAATCTAATTGAGACTTTAAATGACATCTGTAGCATTGCCTCATACCTGTGGAGATCTGCACATAAAAAGCTACAAGATTGTTGTTTCCTGTCTGCTTTATGTACGTGTGCACTCCTGTATATTGTATTGTTGTGTTTACATAATTGCTTGTGTCCATATATCATGTAGATGGTATCAAAATTATTATATAGATAGATGAGTGCTTATAAAACAAAATTTAAATAAGAAATAGATCCAAATACTTCCATTTCATGTGTCTTAAAAAAGAAGTTCAACTTAAATTAGGTAAACAGGTGAGAGTAAAGATGTCTTTAAAATTATTAACTCATAAGTTTTCCTAGGTGGTCAGAGAATAAAGTATGGATTTCTACAAAATGTCAAAAATGCAATAACCATTGCTTTTAGGACTTATCTTCAACAGGAAAGAGATGAATAATACTGTTGACACAATTTTCTGAAATGCTGTTTTTACAGTTAAAACAAGGAAATTATATTTAAAATAAATTGATCAATCTTCATAACTGGTGTTTGTTAAAGGTGATATCTTATTAATTTTCAAAGTTAAAATGCTAAAACCTCAACTACTAGATAAAAAATAAGTACTCTTAACTTCTTAATTTTCATATGTAATATATTTAAACATTAAATATGTTTTCATAAATTGTTAAAAAATTGTTAGAAAAAAATTGAGATTTTTTTCTGAGTCTTCACTAAAAAAAATTTTCTGAGTAAAGATTCTTTCATGCATAATTTTATATACAAAGAGTACAAAATTTTTCAATTAAAGTATCATAAAACAAAATTGTTTTTTCCATCTTATTAAGGTGGAGTAATTTGTCTAATTTTAGAAATTTCATAAGAATTGTTTCAAAATGTAAAAAGGGGTCAATGGCTAGGAAAGAAACATAAAAAGTTCTAGGTATGGAAATATATTTTACAAAGAAAGTAGAATAAAAAGGAAATATTTCTGAATAAAGTCTTTTATGTGGCAAAGTTAAAAGTTGTAGAATTGCCTCCACAGACCTGTGCAGAAGCCCAGGCCCAGATAAGCCTTGTCCACGCCACCAACTGGCAGGCCTCTGCTGTAGCTTGGCCCTGGCCCAGGCCTAACTCATCTTCATCTAGGGACTCTGCAGTCACCACACAACAATTTCCATTTTGTTATAAGAGTCAGGGTCTAAAATCAGCTGCAAATTGGAACAGGCAGCCCAAAGCTATTATAAGGCACACTCTTTTAGCCCCATCTCTAAAAGAGGTTACATCCATCTTGGGACACCCCCACTGCTATCTTGTGTTACCTCTTCTATTACTGCCACTACCTATAGTTGCAATAACATTCATAGTGGGTCACCAGAAGGGACTGCAAGCCGAACACCAAGGTGAGGTACAGATAATCTTCCCAGATACTATAAGATTATAGGGTAGAAATGGTAATACCTTAGATCTGGACTGCAAGAAAGGAAGACACATAGAAATCATGAACAAGGGAAAAAAGTGCCCCAAACAAACCAGAATACCACAATAACAGAATCCATGGACAGCACAGTTGATAAAATATCAGAGAAGGATTTCAGAATGTACATAATTAAAATAATCTGTGAATTAAAGAATTACCTAAATGAGCAAATATAGGGAAAATTGATCACTCCAACCAAGAGATAATAGAGAAAATACATGTAACCATTGATCACACCAACAGAGAAGAGGGAACAAATACAGGTAGTGAAATATTACTTCAAGAAAAAGTTAGAGATTCTGAAAATAAATCAGAAATCTTTGAAATGAAGGAAAGAATAAACCAAATAAAAAACTTAATAGGAAGAATCACCAATAGACAAGATCACTTGGAAGACAGCACATCAGAAAATCAAGACAAAATATACAATCTGGAAAATAAAGTTGACTACACAATAAAGATGGTCAGAAACCATGAACAGAACATTCAAGAATTGTGGGATAATGTCAAAAGACCAAATATAAGAGTCACTGGAATACATTAGGATAGAGGAAGGAACAGAGATTCAAACCAAAGGAATACACAATCTCTTCAATGAGATAATTTCTGAAATTTCCCCAAATATTAAGAATAAATTGGAAAATCAAACAAAAGAGGCTTACAGGACACCAACTATACAAAATTACAACACATCTACACCAAGGCACATTATAATGAAAAAAACCTAGCATACAGAATAAGGAAAGAATCTTAAAGACTGCAAGAGAGAGGAATCAGTTTACATATAGGGGGAGACCAATAAGTCAGAGATTCTGAAAATAAATCAGAAATCCTTGAAATGAAGGAAAGAATAAACCAAATAAAAAACTTAATAGGAAGCATCACCAATAGACTAGATCACTTGGAAGACAGCACATCAGATAATAAAGACAAAATATACAATCTGCAAAGTTTTCAACCCAGATACTCAAAGCAAGGAGATCCTGAAACAGTATATACCAAGCTCTGAAGGAAAATATATGTTAACCAAGAATCTTATATCCAGCAAAATTTAAGCTTCAGATTTGAAGACAAAATAAAAACCTTTCATGATAAACAAAAGTTAAAAGAATTTACACCGAGAAAGCCCACACTACAAAGAATCCTAAGCAAAATATCCCAGGAGGAAGAAATAAAAAACAACAATGAAAATCAGCACAGGGAGGAATTATGCTAAATGAAAGGCCAATCAAAGGAGAAACCAAGTTAAATTAAAAAATGAAAATAACCTAAAACGTCCAGGAATAAAATAATATTTCAATAATAACCCTGAATGTGAATGGCCTGAACTCATCAATTAAAAGACAATTAAAAGACTGACAAAAGATACTTGGGAATCAACTTAACAAAAGAGGTGAAAGACCTCTACAATAAAAAGTATGGAACACTAAAGAAAGAAATTGAAGAAGACCTTAGAAAATGGAAATATCTTCCATGCTCTTGAATAGGCAAAATTAATATTGTCAAAATGGCCATACTACCCAAAGCACTATACATATACAATGCAATTCCAATTAAAATCCCAAAGTCATTCCTTATAGAAATAGAAAAAGCATTCATAAAATTTATTTGGAAAAATAAGAGAGCCAGCATAGCAAAAGAAATCCTTAGCACGAAGAGTGAAGTAGGAGGCATCACAATACCAGACCTTAAACTATTCTACAAAGATATATTAACAAAAACAGCATGCTATTGGCATCAAAATAGACATGTAGACCAATGGTACAGAATAGAAGACACAGAGATAAACCCACATAAATACAGTTATCTCATATTAGACAAAAGTTCCAAAAACATACAGTGGAGAAATAATAGCCTCTTCAACAAATGGTGCTGGGAGAACTGGAAATCCATATGTAGCAAAATGAAAATAAACCCCTATCTTTCACCATGCACAAAACTCAACTCAAAGTAGATCAAGTATCTGCCACTCGACCAGTGCTGGCTTCATGAAAGAAGGTTCGATTCATGAGTAAATTTTAGGGGGTTCTAAATTAAAGAGACAAGACTCTAATTACCTTTAATACCAGCTCTGGGACAGCTTCTCCTAGCTCCTGCCACCAGCTACCTAATGCAGTAGCAAGGTTTACTGAAGAAGCTAGTGAGAGAGTGAGAACATGCCAGGGAGTGAACTTTTGTTAGGGAAAAAAAATCCAGGGAAAATCCCATCCAATGAAGATTAAGGGGGGGCAGCATCCCAAGGTCAGGGGCGATGGTTGGGGCTTCAGGGCAGTGGCCAGACATGCCTCTGCATGGACAAGCCCTTAGACCTGGGAAAGGGTGGGGAAAGCTCTAACATAGCTGTGTCTAAGCGCCTGTCACCCAGCCAGGGAGGTAACTCAAATAACGTGCGAGGATGGCCTCCCACATATTCCCATTTTTTTCTTTTAAAAAGCAGGCAATGATTTACTCTCTCTAGTCTCTGCACTCTCACTCTGAAGACTTATCATCCTATAATTACAACACAAAAAAAGAATTAACAGCAAAGAGAACAATCCAATAATGTACCAGGCCAAGTGTTTAAGAATATTTCCAGGGTTAAATCCATTTAATTCCTTCAATATTTGATTAGACAAAGAAGAAGGATCTGAAAAATCAGCTCTATTATTTTGAATATCTTGGATATGATAATGGAGTTCCAAAAGATCCAAGCTATTATTATTACTTTGCCAAATACCCAACAAATGGTTCTTAACCTTCTCCCAATCCCAGAGAGAAGCATTGTACTTGGCAGCTATAACACACACATATTTATAACTTGTGTGGCATTTAAGCCTTTCTTTAAACTTTAAAGCTGAAAGTTCATTACCTATATTTATAACAGTTGCCTCTAAGATGTTTAACTTAATGTCAATCCTTTCATCAATATTTACTTGATTGTGCAGAGCCTTGGAATATTTTGGGCTAAATTATTAAGAAATTTTGTATGTTGAATATTTTGAGATAAAGTTATTGAGGCTGTGACAGTGGATGCAATGAAAGAAACCAAAGCCAAAACTCCTACAATTATAATTCCAATGGCACGTCTAGGTCTCACTAGCTGGATATGAATTTGCTGGAAGACTTGAAAACCGGCATCAGAATACCATGGCGCTAAAATATTAGCAGGCAATAAAACAAAAGAGAGCTGATGAAGTAACAGCACTCCTTTTCCTCTATTATATCCAGTAACACAATTGGTTAGGTTACATTTGTAACATGTTACAACATATCTGTCATCTATCCATTTAACTTTTACATATCCAATGATTAAAACATAAGGAGATTGGACACAGGCTCGTAAGCCATAGAAATATATCTTCTTACAGCTCTTGCCAACAAATTTTGGTAAAGGTTTTTCTGAAAAATTTAAGAATTCTGAGGCAGCAATTAAGTGCCAAACATCTTTTTGAATACCACCCTCACTGTAAGTCAAAATATTGCTAACAAATCTTGCAGGTGTCATAGCAGAATTTTTTCATAATTGTCTTATCAATTTTTGGAGACCAGTCTAAAATATACCCACAACCTTTAGACACCTTATGTTGTACTGGAAAAGTATTTACACAATCCATCCATCTAGGAAAGGTGCCAATCTTAATTGTAGAACTATTTGGACAATGAGGTATTTGTGGAGGTTTTGCAGAAACGACTGATTTGTTATGGAAAAGTCCCATTTTGATCACTGATCTAGTATAAGGTTTTAAGTCTCCATAAAAAGTATGATTAATCAGTCTAGGTCTTCCAACCGCCATCTTTTTCTCAAATGATACTCTCAGACAGCCAGCATGTTTATCGTTGGATCAACACAAAGGTAATTGGGCACTATAGCCAGAATAATTAAATCTAGCCACGTGATTGGGAGTAATATGAGTATCTGTAAATCCTCCTATCATGAATGAGTCATTAGTAAACACTGGATTAGATTTTCCAGTCCACACAGCTGGGTGTACCAGGGTCGGATCTGGGAAATACATAAGTGTAAGTGTCTGCTCGACTCCCTTTTACCTGACAGCCCAGCAGGGCAATCATTGTAGCTACCGTCATCAATGGAGTCTTATTCCTTCCTAGGAGTTTTATTATTCGTGAAGTGTGTGTTGTCAGCTTCTTCACGTCTTCCCATGAAATCAGCTTTTCAGCTGGGTCATGTTGGTTTCTCTTCATTATTCTTCGATATCTCTTCCTTTTGAGTGGAGGCTTCTCTGGGTCAATTTTCAGTTGCTTGAATCTCAGTTCTATCTCTTCCATGTCTGATTGTGCATTCAGACACCCAGGTAGGACAGAAAGCACCATGACCTCTGCCCCACATAATCACTGCATCTGGGCCTTTCCATTGACCAGTCTGTAAGTCTTTCCACAAAACTCTGCCTAAAGGGCCTGTTGTTGTGGAAGACATATGTTTCTCAGCTGCGGTGTGACCTTCTGTGTCACAATTTAAAAAAATTAAAACAAACAAGGCATGATTGAGGATATTTTGGGGAGTCATAAACCTATTCCCCCCTTTTAATATTTGTAATTGTGGCTTAATAGATAAATTAGCTCATTCCACAATGGCTTGGCCTTGGGGGTTATAAGGAATTCCTGTTTTATGGTCAATTTGAAACACTTGGTAAAATTGTTGAAAAGAAGAGCTTACATAAGTTGGTGCATTATCTGTTTTAATCTGTAAAGGGCATCCTAACACAGCAAAGGCTTCTAGGCAGTGAGAAATTACATGTTGAATATTTTATTTTATACATGCTGTGGCAAAATAAATGTGGAATGTGTATCAACTATCACATGTAAATAACATTGCTTACTAAATTGAGGTATATGAGTTCATCCATTTGCCACATTTGATTTGGTTTTAATCCATGGGGATTTACCCCTGATGGCAGAGATGGAGTGTGAATGACACACTTAGGGCAGTGACTTACAATTTGGTGATCTTGTTCTCTGGTAATATTAAATATTTACGTAAGCTAGAAGCATTCTGATGATGTAAGGAATGTAAAGCTTGTGCACAATCATATGGAGACATCTGTTGACAAAAAGCTACCTATTTATCAATCTTGTCATTACCTGAAGTTAAATGTCCTGGAAGATTAGTGTGAGCTCATATGTGTCCTATGAAACATGGTTATTTTCACATTTGCACTGCCTTTTGTAGATTATGAAATAATTTAAATAGCTCTTGTGATGAGGTGTGTCCAATAATTGAAGTTTCAATATTTTTAGTAACTCTGGCTGCTGATAAGCTGTCAGAATAAATATTAGTAGGCTCATTTGTAAAGTAATTTAAGGCACAAATGAGAGCTTGTAGCTCTGCTCTTTGGGCAGAAGTATATGAGTTTTGTGTTACCTCTGTGTGAACATGGCTATAAAAACCTGCTTTATTCTGCTACCTTTCCTATCTTGGGGTAAAATTGGGGGTTCATAACCCACTTCAATCTAATGTATGAAGTATGATATGTCAAGAGCTTTGTAAAGTTGTGAACAACCAATAATAAATAAATAAATAAATAAATAAATAAATAAATAAAATTAAAAAAAAAACCTGCTTTACCTGAGTTTGAACCATCGGTGAACACCGATAGGGCTCCGTCTATGGTCTTGGCACAATCTTTGGAAAAATAAGTGGTGTTATTGATGCAAATTGAATAATTTTATCCCAAGGGTAATGATTTTATATTTGACCAGGAAAATCAGCAAAAGCTATTTGCCATAAACTAGAAGCTTAAAAAAGCCAATTATTTTGTTGAACAGAAAATGGAATAATTATAATATCAGGTTCAGACCCAATTAATTGTAAAACTCTCATTCTACCTTTAATTACTAATTGAGCAATAGAGTCATGAAAAGGAATTAATGTCTTTTAGGGAGAGTGGGCTAAATGAATCCACTCAAAAACTCCCAATGTTTGCTACATGGATCCCATTGGGGTATGCACATTTGGAAACATTAATAAATATACTAGTTCATTAGGATTAATCCTAGTAAGCTGTGCATTTTTAATTGCACTTTCAACCTTTTTTAAAGCTGCTCTAGCGTCTATTGTCAGCTGATGTGGAGAGTTCGAGAAGGATCTCCTGTAATATCTGGAATAAAGGACTTAAATGAGAAGTAGTTAGTTTTAAGGATGGCCTCAGCCAATTAATATCTCCTAATAATTTTTGAAAGTCATTAAGGGTATGTAATTCCTTAAATTTTATCTGTAGATTTTTGAGGACAGATTGTACGTCCTTGGATTATCTGACCTAAATATTGAAAGGGAGGCATCTTTTGTATCTTTTGAGGAGAAATGCATAAACCCATCGCTGTAAGTGAAGCCTCTAACTGAGTAAAAATTTCTGAAAGTAATTCTGCATTAGCATGAGCCAATAATATATCATCCATAAAATGAATAATATATGCATCAGGAAAGTTATCTCTTATAGGAGCTATCTCTTGACCCACAAACTTTTGACATAAATTTGGACTATTACGCATCCCTTGAGGCAAAACCTTCCAGCAATATCTTTTAACGGGTTCTTTAAAATTAATTGCTGTGACACTGAAAGCGAATTTTTCACAATCCTCAGGATGCAACCTTAGTGAGAAAAAAACAATCTTTTAGATCTATTACCATTAAGTTATAATTTAAAGGAATTGCTGTGGGGGAAGGAAGTCCAGGATGCAAAGATCCCATAGGCTAAATTGCATGGTTTATTGCCCTTAAATCCTGTAGTAACCTCCAATTACCTGACTTTTTCTTAATAACAAAAATGGGGGTGTTCCAAGGGCTAAGCATTGATTCTATATGAACAGCCTGAAGTTGTTCCTCCACTAACATATGAATTATCTTAAGTTTTTCCCCTGAGATGGGCCACTGAGAAATCCATATAGGCTCTTCTGTGAGCCAGATGATCTTTTCTGCTGTCTTTTGGATCAGGGAGACACTCAGGGCCCCTAGTAAAAATTTTTGTTTGGAATGTTTACTAATCTCTGTCAAGGAGACTGGTTTGTAAGCAGATACTCTCCCTGATATGTTCCCTCATCATCTCCAGGAAGAAGCCCTTGATTAATTCCCTCAAATGATATAGAATTTGGAGTTACTAATAATAATCCAATTTTGCTTAATATATCTCTTCCCTATAGGTTTACTGGTAAGTACTCTAACACATAAGGTTTAAAAACTCCACTGTTCCCATCAGGATCCTCCCATCAGAGATAATATGCACTTTGAGCAGGCTGTGAGATTTGTCCAATTCCCTTGAGGTTAGGTGGTGCTATATGTAAGGGCCAATTTTTAGGCCAGAAGTGACTGGACTGGACTGTGTCCACTTCACCTTTGAACTTTTTATGATTAATTTTAAATTCCAGTAGGGGGCGCTCCTGCCACACTAATTGAGACCAGTACACTCTGGTGGTTTGAAAACTGAATTTACTTGTGAGTGTCCATCCAAATTACAGGGTAATAAAATTAATTTAGCAAATATATATTTTGGAGTAAGCCAAAGGGCATAATTTGATTTTACAATAACATTTAATTCTCCTTCAAAATAAGAATCTATTACTCCAGGTATCACTTCGATGGCCCCTTTTAAATTGTTACATCCCAAAATTAACCCTATAATTTCTCTAGGGAGTGGCCCAAAATTCCCAGTAGGGATTTGTTGTGGCCCTAATTCAGGATTTAATTCAATTGTCATTGAGGTTGTAAAGAAACTGTCTGTGATTTTTGCTCCAGTAAATATGGTGGCTCCCCATGGTCGGTGCTGATGTCTTTAAACTGCGGAACTGAGGGCAAGAAGGCTGAGTGATCAGCGCCATCTTGGTCTGCCAAGTGGTCTTCAAATGTGTAATATCTACTACCAATAGCAGATGGAGCCTTTGGCTTAAAATTACGAGCATTACAATTTCGCGAGTAATGGCTGTTCCTTCCACAATGAAAGCATATCCCTCAGGGTCTGCATACTAATTCTTGGGCCTCAGAGTTTGTTTTCAAGCCACAGTGAGTGTAATTGTACATGGGCTGGGTTGATATCAGAACACAAGTGAATAAATTCTGAAACTGTGCCCTTTTTTCTATGGGCTCTGAGAACACCCTGACAATATTTATTTGCATTTGCAAATGCCAATTGCTTAACAATAAACTCACAAGCACCCGGATTGCCAATAGAGCGGTTTGTGGTTTGATAGAGTTGCGCTATGAAATCAGAATAAAGCTCATTGGCACCTTGCTTAACTTTAGTCAGAACTAAGCTAGATTGGTCCCTGAAGGCAATCTGCTTCCAGGTATGCTTTGTACATGCTGTAATCTGATCATACACTGCAAATTCATAATTTAGCTGCCTTTCCAAATCAATAAATTCACCCGTTTCTAAAAATATGTCCATGGGTGTTTGGAGATCTTGTCTCCAATTCCTCTCTGCCTTCTCAGAACAAAAGTCCATCCAGTATCACCTCCAAAATAGAAAATCCCCCCACTCATGCAAGTCCTGGTGACAAAAATCCAGTCACTTGGTTGGAGTGGTTGAGAGCAAATAGTCTCAAGCAAGCTCTGCATGAATGGTGAATTTCTACCATAGACCTTGTAGGCATTTTTTTAACTCTTTAATAGTTTTAAAAGGAATTACCTCATGGATGCAAACATGCTGGTCTTGTTCACTAACCTGTTCAAAAACTGGAAAGAGCTGAAATTCGCTAGTATCTTCCCCAGCTTCCTGTGCTTTTATATTTCCTCACTGGAATGGAGTAAGAAAAGTCATTGCTAGCTCAGAGTATCTGTTAAAATTTGTCCTCTTAACAGATAATGGCCGAATTTGAATGGCTGGGGCAGAGGCTGTTAAGCACAGCCTGTTGAAATCCCCTGGTAAATCTTGGATTTCATTGTCTGATTCCTCTCCCTCGGACTGTGATTCCTCCGTAGATTCTCCCCTGATGGCATGTTGAATCTGGGCTTGTAAGCCATGTGGAAGAGAAGGAATTTTTATCTCTCTATGAATCTCTTCTAGATTTTCCTCTCTGGGAGAAGGACCTTCTATCCCCCCAGAGGCTTCCTATTTATGGCCTCCCACTCTATGGTTTTCCTCTGGATTACTCTGGTTTGGTTCAAGCAAGGCTAAGTTTTTACTTTCGGTTTTGCCCCAAGGTTTTTTTGTTTGAATATAATTTGTCTTAGTTTTTAGCCAGCTTAGAGGAAAAGAGTTTTCCTTAGCCTCAGGCAATTTTTTTCCATTTGAATAGATTTAATGGCTCTCTGAATACCTTTCAATAGATCTTCAGGGGGCCACGGAATATGGCCCATATAATCAAAAAGAGATCTCTAATGCAGTCCAAACCTTTTGAATATTTTCAAAGTTTCCAGGTAATTCATTAGAAAGGCAAATTTTATGTAATTTCCTTCCTAATTTGTCCCATGTATGTAAATTTGGTGAATCTTGGTCACAAAACCAAGGGCAAAATTCACCTACAACCTTTAAGAATTGTAGCAACTGAGTCTTTTAAATTTGCTTTCCCTTCTGATTAATTATTATGTCTAAAATAGTCAAATACATGTCTTTATTAGTAGAAGTTGAATTTCCCATTATTAAAATTTTTTATCGTTCCTTCACTCCAAAAACTGCCTGGTACTTCTGTGACCCTAAAAATGTCACAAATTTTGTATTTCTAGAGCGTGCTCCCTAACTCAACCTAGTCAATTTAACTCAAGAGCCTCACTTCAGAGTGCCACTTCTGTCACGTGACCAGCTCTGGCTTCATGAAAGAAGGTTCAATTCATGAGTAAATGCTAGGGAGTTCTAAATTAAAGAGATAAGACTCTAATTACCTTTAAAACTCCAAGACAGATTCTCCTAGCTCCTGCCTCCAGCCACCTAATGCAGTAGTGAGGTTTACTGAAGAGGCTAGTGAGAGAGAGAGAGAGAGAGAGAGAGAGAGAGAGAGAGAGAGAGAGTGCACACACCAGGGAGTGGACTTTTATTGGGGAAAAAAATTCCAGGGAAAATCTCATCCAATGAAGATTAAGGGGGGAAGCATCCCAAGGTCAGGGGCAATGGTTGGGTCTTCAGGGCAGTGGCCAGGAACGCCTCTGCATGGACAAGCCCTTAGACCTGGGAATGGGTGGGGAAAGCTATAACACTGCTGTGTCTAAGTGCCTCTTACCCAGCCAGGGAGGTAACTCAAATCACGTGTGAGGATGGCCTCACACAAGGACTTAGAAATTAGTCCAGAGACCCTGTGCCTAAATAGAGGAAAAAGTAGGCCTAAATATTCATAATGTTGGATTAGGCCCCAAATTCCTTAATAAGACTCCTAAAGTGCAAGAAACAAAATCAAGAATTATTAATAAATGGGATAGACTCAAACTAAAATGCTTCTTCTCAGCAAAACAAACAATCAATGAGGTGAAGAGAGAGCCTACTTTTTGGGAGCAAATTTTTGCCACATGCATGTCAGATAGAGCATTAATATTAAGAATAAAGACCTCAAGAAACTTAACACCAAAACAAACAAACAAACAATGGGCTAAGGAGCTGAACAGACATTTATCAGAAGAAGATATATGCTCATTCAACAAATATATAAAAAAAGTTCAACATCTCTAGTAATTAGAGATATAAAAATCAAAATTAGGTTTTCATCTCATGCCAGTCAGAATGGCAGCTAATAAATATACAGACAACTATAAATTTTGGCAAGGATGTGGGGGAAAAGGCACACTCATATATTGTTGGTGGGACTGCAAATTGGATTAACCAATCTGGAAAGCAGTATGAAGATTCCTTAGAAAACTTGTAATGGAACTATCATTTGACCCAGCTATCCCACACCTTGGTCTATACCCAAAGGGCTTAAAATCAGCATACTATAGTAACACAGTCATCAATATTTATAGCAGCTCAATTCATGATAGCTAAACTATGGAAGCAAGCTAGATGCCCTTCAATAGATGAATGAAAGAGAAAAATTAAAAGAGAAAAATCATGGCATTTGTAGGTAAATGGGTGGAGTTGAAGAATATTATACTAAGCAAAGTAAAGTCAATCTCCCAAAACCAAAGGCCAAATGTTCTCTTTGATAAGTGGATGCTGATCCAAAATGGGGAAGGGAAAGGCATGAAAAAAAAAATGGAGAAACTTTGATTGGGCAAAGGAAAGAAGGGTAGTTGGGTGCAGGGAGGCAGGAAAGATGGTGGAATGAGATGGACATTATTACCCTAGGTATATGTATAACTGCACATATGGTATGATGCTACATTGTGTACAACCATAGAAATGTATAGTTGTATTACAATTGTGTACAATGAATCAAAATGCATTCTGCTGTCATATATACCTAATTAAAATTAATAAATATATTAAAAATAAAATAGGATTATAGATTTAAAAAATTTATAGAATGTTTAAGTAAGTTGTACAAGGTTAGTGGAGGGTAAATCTCAAAATAATTGTGTGTAATTATCAGCACAACCAGTTAAAGTTATTTAAGGCTTTCCCCTAAGTTCAAATAGTAATGTACTTATATAAACCAAAGTTTAAACCTCTATATGTTAAAATAATAAGGATTTCTTAAAACATTAATCTGCTTTGATCTATCAAGGCAATTTATTTTGTCTGATATTTTTATTATTTAGAAAAAAATAGTTTTAAAGAAATTAGGGTTTATACAACTTTAGTTAAAAACATTGTTATTTTAGAGTATTATACTGCATGCCAGATTCAAATATTTCTTTAAAAGTTAAAATTGGTTAATGTAAGAACAGCAGTGTAATTGTGTTGCTATTACTGAATTCATTGTATACTAGATGTATTCATATACTCCATGTACACAAGACTTTAAAATATCAGGGTTAGAAGAACATTTTACCAAGCTGGTATTCTTCAAATTAAAGTTTGAAGTAAAGTTTTATGATTATGCCAGGCACAGTGGCACATGCCTGTAATGGCAGTGGCTTGGGAGGCTAAGGCAGGAGGATTGCAAGTTCAAAGCCAGGCTCAGAAAAAGTGAGGTGCTAAGAAAATCAGTGAGACTATGTCTCTAAATAAAGTACAAAATAGAGCTGGGGATGTGGCTCAAGGGCTGAGTTTCCCTAAAGTCAATCTCTGGTACCTCCCCCAAAAGATTAGGGATTATAAAAATTATGTTTCTAGATTCATAGCTATTATACAAATTCAATATGTTTTTAGTTTTGTCAATTTTATTTTGTGTATTCCTGATAAATTTTAAAACTATGGTCTGTTAGTGCCTTATGGAAATACAATTCTAATATAACAACCTGAATTAATTTGAAATAATGGGCAATCACCTACAGGACAGACAGGATAAAGATAACTTCCAGTACTAAAACTGACCCTAATTAAATGTAAGGGGTAAATAACTGTAACGTTATAGATGTTAAAGATAAACCTTAATACTTCTACCTTAAGACTGGAGAAACTGGCTTGCTAAGATGTTTAAAACCAAAATGTGGAGACTAAAAGTTAAGGAAGTAAAAGTGACAAAGAGTAAATAGCCAATATTTGGCTCTTGACCTCCAAGTCAGCTCAAACCCAGGGAACGAATAGATTTCTCTAAGGGCTTTGTAAGTCTGGGCCACATAGCTTATACAGGGGGATCCATGAGACCCTTGAAAATAGAAGTACAACCAGTGCACATGCTTCAAAGAGGAGGGTCATTGTAGAGGAAAATGTCCCTGATGCTTCCAAGGTAATCCACATGATCAAAAAGACCCTAGCCCATCCTGGAAGATGGCACTAAAGGAGCTAAGAGGCTTCTCTCAATTTTCCAAAAGTGACTCCATGAGGGAACTCAGCTGAATATTAACAGTAGATATAAACATGTTATTTTGAACAGGTTGTTCTTAAACACCTAGCTAAACAAGTTATAACCAAAACAGAGCCATACCTGGGCATTTAAAAGAAAAGTCAATAGTTCTTCCCATGTAACTTAAGATGTGTACTTTTTTCAGCCCCACCAAGTGTAAGTAAACCTGGAGTCTATGAAAGAAGAATTTTTAGACAGAAGTGCCAAATAACAGTCAAAAAAGTGTGTCAGTGTCAAAAGCTTGTTTTAGTCAACTTAAGGCTGACAAATCTTCCTAACCTCATATTTTAGAAGACTTAATCTGTGTTTGCTTGTATGATTATCTATTTGTAAGTGACAGACATAAAGTGTTTTTTTATGCCTCCAAAAATCATGTGACATTAAATATTTTACCTACATCTTATGGGGGTACCTGTGACATTATCAAAACTAAGTGTTGTGTTTACATTCCTGATAACTCTAATAATGTAACTAATATCCTTAATGAGTTACATTTCCCAATAGAGGCTATGTACCCATTTATCTTGTCATGGGAACAACTTCTTAGTTCTTGCACTTCCTTATGGAGAATTACTGGTTTCTATCATAATCATGATGTTCATTGACATGTTCCAGATGTTGCAACATTTATTTTGTATTTATCTCATCCCAGAACTCATGTCTTCTTATTTCTTTCTTAGAGGCACCCAACTCTCAGATGACTTTACCACCTATTCTTTTAGAATAAGAGTTTTATCATAGACCCTTTAATTGACCCAAAACATTCCTAAAAAGGAAACACAAACTGCTTGCTCCACATTGCCCAGTCTTAGCCTGAACCAGCCAGAGCAGTCAGCATCTATTTCCCTTACAGCAGTAAGTGTTTCCTTAATTAGCGTGGGGGAAATGAGAGCAAGACAAAGAACATGTAGCTAATTATCAAAGAAAAGGAAATGGGTAGCTAGAACACCATATCACCAGTGCTTTGGCACAGATTCCTTAAGGAGTCCTTTGAGATTTGAGACTAATAGTAATAGACTTGAAGCTAATTTGAATGTCTTAGTAGGTTTGGATGATCATACATAAAGTATAAAGATCAGAAAACAATTGCAATGCCATGCCATTTATTAGTTTATTTTTGTAACACCTGTTCAATAAAATATCTCCCAATGAGATTGGGAAAAAATAGATGCATCTATTAGCAATCTATTTGGAATCATAATAATGTTAGTTCAGATATCTTCAAACTGTATAATTATATCCAAATTGTGCAGGAAAGATGGATTCCCATGTTAGCACTTGCCAGTATTTCATAAACGCTGTTGGATGATCTGAATGGTTTCAATCCTTGGAATATGCTAAAACATAATGGAAGGTATCTCTTAGGCTTTATTTCCTTGTTCTTAATCCTGTGTTATTTTCTTGTAGTCAGCTGCAATCTTGTCTGATCCCAGTACCAGACTTCAGAGTAGACATGCATTCATTAAATCTAAAAAATAAAGAAGGGCAAGATGTGCAGAGTGGTGACTTAGACTATGGCCTTTGACTACCTTCGTGGTGTGGATGCAAAGTTTTGGGCAAAGAACCAGAATGACTTCAGTCTTGACCTTGAGCTCAGACACTAGCTGCTGAGGATAGAGAATTCTCAGAGTAACAGAACAATCACAATATCTTGCAAGCAATTTATCTTCAAGCCTGCCTGCCTGCCTGCTGTGCAGAAACTTTCACAGAAATAGCCACTGATAATAAAACCTATATAATAAATGTGCTGTGCTAGATCTGAGTCCCTGTTCTTCCATCAGAGGTTGGAATCCCATATGTCCTCAACTTTCCTTTTGTAAATAGTTGTGTGTCTTTCTTTCTTTGCAAATGTATGTTTAGTTGTTGATGGTCCTTTATTTTATACATTTATCTATATGCAGTGCAAAGAACTGAACTCAGTGCCTAACACATATAAGGCCAGTGCTCTACCACTGAGCCACAACCCCAACATTTGTGTCCTTGTGTGAGTTTCATAATCCTCCCATTCCTCACCAGTCTTTAGGGTTCATCTGTGTAGGTCAAGGCAGTGGGTGAGAAAAAAAGGATGGAGAGACTTTATTGGAATTTAATACTGACCATTCAAAGTGAATTGCAGGCTCAGAGGTTGGCTACAATAAAATAAGAAAGAAATACTGAGGCCACAATAACTGTCACTGCCACAGCCATAGGCAACAGCTGGAACAGTTTCTCCATGAGCAAAGTGGAGGCATAAGGAAATTAAAGAAACTAGCATTTTTAGGAAGACAGAGGCATGTCTGGGTACAGAACAACTAAGCTGATAGGTGCATTGTGCACTATCCTTGTGCAGGAAAGGAACCATAATCTCTCTCTGCTGCATGCTGAGGACAAGAAATGAATCATTTTTCAGCTGAATAATATATAACAAGCTCTGGAAAAAAATGAATGCCAGAAAGAGGACTATGCCAAGAAAATTCAGCTTCAGAATAAAAAGCTTCCCATCATGAACCAAATAAAAATAATTCACAACTAGAAATTCTGTCCTACAAAATATACTTAATAAGAGATTTCATGGATGAAAAGTGAAAAGTAAAAGTGAAAAACAGCAAGGGGAGGAACTTCATTATAAAAGTAGTCAATTAAAAGAAAAACTAATTTAAATTAAAAATCAGTAATAAATCAAAATAAACAGGAAATCAAATCATTTTTCAATAATAACATTGATAGTAAAAGGCCTAAATTCATCGATCAAAGATTTAGACTGGCAGACTGGATTGAAAAATCAATATCCAACAATAAGCTTCCTCCAAGAGAGTCATCTCATAGCAAAGACATTCACAGACTGAAGGCAAAGGAATGAAAAACCCCATATCATTCATAGATTATATAAACAAGCAGGCTTTCTACCCTCATATCCAATCAAGAGGACTTCAAGTCAAATTAATCTGAAGGGACAAAGAAGGTCATTTTAAACTGCTTATGGGAATAGTAGTCAACAAGACATAACAATCATAAATATTTATGCCCCAAACAATGGAGCATATGCTTATCCAACAAACCTTTCTCAGTTTCAAGAATCAAGTAAACCACAACACAATAATAGTGGTTATTAAATATGCTATTTAATGACCAATGGGTAGGAGAAGAAATCAGGTATTAAATAAAAAATACTGAGAGGTAAATGAGAATAATGATACAACATTATCAAATTCTCTGGGTCATGATGAAGGCAGTGCTAGGAGGAAAGTTTACTGCACTGAGATAATTTATTAAAAGAATTGAAAGTCAAGAAGTAAATAATCTAACATTACATCTCAAAGTCCTAATAAAAGAAGAACAAATCAATACACAAAAAGAGAACAAGTCAGGAAATAATTAAAATCAGATCTGAAATAAATAAAATTAAAACAAACAAAAAACCCCAATTCAAAAAATAGAAAGTTGATTTTTTGAACAAATAAATAAAATTGATAAACCCTTGGTCAATTAATAAAGAGAAAGTAAGAGAAAATACAAGTTACTGAAATTTATGAAGAAAAAAGTATCAAGATAGACACTTCTGAAATATAGATGATAATCAGAAATCATTTTGAAAATTTATATTCTAATAAATTAGAAAATCTTGAAGACATCAACACATATGACCTCACAAATTGAATTAGGAGGACATAGAAAATTTAAACAGAACAATTTCAATCAAAGAAATTGAAGATGCTATCAAAAGCCTATCAACAAAGAAAAGTCCAGGACCAATGAGTTCTACAAGACCTTCAAAGAAGAATTTACACCACTACTCTTCAAATTATTCCATGAAATAGAAAAGGAGGGAACCCTTCCAAACTCATTCTATGAAGCTAGAATCACCCTGATACCAAAACCAGGCAAAGACACATCAAGAAAACTTCAGACAAATATTTCTGATGATCATAGATAAAAAATTCTTAATAAAATACTGGCATATCACATACAAAAAATATTAGAAGATAGTGCACCACGATCAAGTATTGTTCATCCCAGAGATGCAAGGTTGGTTCAACATACAAAAATCAATAAAGATAATGCACCACATTGATAGACTTAAAGAGACTCACATGATTATTTCAATAGATGTAGAAGAAGAATTTGAAGAAATGCAGCACCCATTCATGTTGAAAACACTATACAAACTAGGGATAGTAGAAACATATCTCAAAATTGTAACAATCTGTGTAGTCAAAACCCAAGGCCATTGTTATGAATGGAGAAAACTTGAAAGAATTTTCTCTAAACAAGACAAGGGTGCTTTCTTTTACCACTTCTATTCAACATAGTCCTTGAAAATATAGGCAAAGCAATTAGAAGAAATAAATAAATGGAATATGGATAGGAAAATAAGAAATCAAATAATCCCTATTTACTGATAACATAATTATATATTTAGAAGATCCCAAAATTATATCATAAAACTTCTAGAGCTCATCAATACATTTAGCAAAGTAGTGGGATATAAAATATATCAGTGATGAATCAACTGAAAGAGAAATTAGAAAAACTATCCTAATCACAATAGCCTAAAAAAATTGGGATTCAATCTAACAAACGAGGTAAAAGACCTCTACAATAAAAACTACACAACACCACAGAGAAATTTAAGAGGACCATCGAAGATGGAAAGACCTCCTGTGTTCTGGATAGGCAGAATTAATGTTGTCAAAATGATCCCAGCTACCAAAAGCATCTTGGAATTTAATGCCATTCCTACTAAAATCCCAGTGATTTTTTTCATAGAAATATAAAAGACAATCATGAAATTTATTTGGAAAAATAAGAGACCAAGATGAGCCAAAGAAATCCTCAGCAAGAAAAGTGAAGCAGGGGTTATAAAAATACCAGACCTTAAATTATACTACAGAGCTACAGTAACAAAAAAGGCATAGTATTGACAGATACATAGACCAATGGTACAGAATAGAACACACAGAGATAAACCTACATAAACACAGTTATCTCATACTAGACAAAGGCACCATAAGCATACATTGGAGAAAAGATAGCCTCTTCAAAAAATGGTGCTGAGAACACTGAAAATGCAGCTAAATGAAATTAAACCTTTATCACCCACCCTGCACAAAAATCAACTCAGGGTGGATCAAGAACTTAGGCATTAAAACAGAGACCCTGAGCCTAACAGAAAAAAGTAGGCCCAAATCTCCAACATGTCAGCAAAGGGACTGACTTCCATAGGAAGACTCCTTAAAGTGCAAAAAATAACATAAAGAATCAATCAATGGGATGGATTCAAACTAAAAAGCTTCATCTCAGCAAAGAAAACAATCAATTATGTGAAGAAAAAACACACAGAATGGGAGAAAATCTTTACCATATGCACCTCAGATAAAGCATTAATCTCCAGGATATATAAAGAAATAAAAAACCCCTTAACACCAAAAAACCAAATAACCCAATTAACAAATGGGCTAAGGAACTGAACTGACACTTCATGGAAGAAAAAATCCAATCAATCAACATCTCTAGCAAATAGAGAAATGCAAAACTCACAGTGACTTTCCATCTCACTCGAGTTGGAATGGCAATCATCAAGAATACCATCAACAATAAATGTTGGTGACGATGTGGGGGAAAATGTAAATTTATAAATTGGTGGTGGGACCACAAATTGGTATTTGTATTGGGACAACAAATTGGTAGCAGTGCTTTCCATATGGAAAGCATGTGGAGATTTCTTAGAAAACTTGAAATGGAACCACAATTTGATGGAGTCATCTCATAGGTTTATACTCAGAGGATTTAAAATTAGCCTACTACAGTGACACATCCACATCAATGTTTATAGCAGCTCAATTCACAATAGCTAAACTATGGAATCAAACTTGGTGCCCTTCAACAGATAAATGGATAAAGAAATTGTGGTTTATATACATAGTGGATTATTACTCAATTATAAAGAATAATAAAATAATGTGATTTGCAGGTAAATGGTTGGAACTAAAGAATATTATGCTAAGTGAAATGAGCCAATCCCAAAGAACCAAAGGCCGAATGTTTCTCTTATATGTAGGTGATAATTCACAGTGAGAGGGAGGGAAGAATAGAGGTATTTTGGATTAGACAGAGGAGAGTGAAGGGAGGAGTGGGATTATGGGGGTATAAAGATTAGTAGAATGAATCAAACATTATGCTCTGTGAATTTATTATTACATGACCTGTGTAAATCTACATAATGTGAAATCAGGATCCTGAGAAGTTATATTCCATTTATATATGATGTGTCAAAATGCATTCTAGTGCCATGTATAACTAATTAGAACAAATTTTAAAAATTAAAAAAAAAACTAGGAATGGAACCACATTTGACCCAGTTATCTCCTCGGCATGTAATCAAAAGACTTAAAATCATCATGCTATAGTGTTGTTGGTCACATCAGTATTTTTAGCAGCTCAATTAATAATAGCTAAGCTATGGAACCAAACTAGGTGCTTTTCAACACATGAATAGATAAATAAAATGAGGTACATATATACTATAGAATATTACTGTGCCCTAAAGATGAAAGAAATTATGGTATTTGCTGGTAAATGGATGAAACTGGAGATTACCATGTTAAGTGAAATAAACCAATTCCCCCGAAACTAAAAGCCAAATGTTTTCCCTGATATGCAGGTGACAAATTACAATAAGAAGGGGAAGGGGGTGGAAGAGGTAAGAATAGAATTTCACTGGGAAGAGGGCCAGAAATAGTAAAGATATTAGAATAAACCAGAGATAACTGCTAAGTTCATGTTAATACATAACCAGTGTAACTCCACAACTTGTACAGCCAAAAATGGGAAGTAATACTCTATGTATATATTATATGTCCAAATACATTATACTGTCATGTCTAACTAAAAAGAACAAATAAATTTAAAAAATAGAAGGATAATCATTATTTTAATGTAATTTAACACATGCACTTGTGTCAACCCCACCAAAAGTAAGTAAATCTGGAGGCTATGAAGGCAGGATTCTTAGGGGTGCCTGGTAACTAGCAAAAGGGACTGTCAAAGTCATAAGCGTTTTTTAAGTTAATTTGAGACCTGCAAATCTTCCTAAACTTTTACATAGGCAAGACTAAATTGTAATTATGTGCTTGCTACTATGAATATCTAGCACTGCTATTTATCCCTCATATTGTTCTAAAAGATGCAATGTGGCACATAAAAGACCTAATTAACTTTAGGAAGAAAACCCTAAGTGACAGAGATAAGGGATCTCTACTGAACACAGAAGTTATGTAAATAGAAAGTTATTTTACAAAAACCAGATGGCATTAGATATCTTAACTAGAGCTCAAGGGAACTGTTACAACATTATAAATGTTGTGTAAATGTTTCTAACAACTATGCTAATGTTTGTAAAGCCTTAAATGATTCCATTCACAATACAAAGCCATGTTGGACTCCACCTTAAGCTTTAATGAGTTGCTGTATTCATGGTTTTCAAAGACTGATCATTAGAAACAATTGTTTTTGTGCTAATTGATTGCAGAAAATTGCTTTGTTGTCCTAGCATGATCCTGGCCCTATGTGCACTTTGCCTTGTACCCTGCCAGCTGCTGCCATAGATCTCAGGACTCCCTTGATGCTGAATGCCCTTGAGGGTCCATGTCTCACCTGATAGAAAACCATAAATATATCTAGGTCATCAAACTACAAACCAATCTCACAGATGGACCTAGAATTCCATTGTTTCATCTTGAACAGATAGGGTGAGAGTTTTGTGATTTCCAAATAGGCAGGGACAATAAATCATTGTTAGCTGAAGCAGTCATAAGAAGATGATGTGATCTTCAGGACCTCAGCCATCCCAAAAGAATTTGGGGATCAAGTCTCTCAGGGGAAAATGATAGGCAGGAGTTTAGGGATACAAAGATGGCAGATACAGCACATTAGGAAGAAATCTCTGGATCCCAGTTACTGAGGAGGCAGAGACAGGAGGATCATGACTTCAAAGCCAACCTCAACACCTTAGTGAGGCACTAAACAATCACTTAGACCCTGTCCCAAATAAAAAATAAAAAGGGCTGTGGGGGTTGGGGTTGTGGCTCAATGGTAGAGTGCTTGCTTAGCATGTGTGAGGCACTGGTTTGGATTCTCAGCACCACATGAAAATAAATAAATAAAATAAAGGTATCATGTCCAACTACAACTAAAAAAAAGTTAAAAAAGGCTGCAGATGTGGCTAAGTGGTTAAGTGCCCCTGGGTTCAATCCACAGTACCAAAAAAAGGGGGGTGGGTGGGTGGGCTGGGCTGGAGCATAACAATGACATAAGTCCTGTCCCCATGTACAACAATTTCCATTATCATGACAACTCCCACAACTGAGGACTTATCACCATGACAACTCCCACTATAGATTCACTATTTTAAAATGACCAAAGTGGGTAAACTGGGCAGTGTTTTAATTAGGTTTTCTAACGTAACCAATGGGGGAAATTGGCAATATTCTAATCATTAAACCATGATGCAAAGAAAAGACCACAACTCCAATTTTAAATCAAATTAAAGCAATCTTGTAGTTCCGACCAGATGGAACTGTCTCTCCCAAAATCCCTGGGCTAGAGAACAGTCCCCCAGCTTTCTAGCAGCATGGTTTTATAGCACAAAAAGTTGCAAAAGGGGGGTATCTTGAGAACTTACAGATAACAGGATTTTACAGGCATAATATATAGGCAGATAGTAGGTTAATGATCTAAATGGTTCAACATTTCAAGTTAGGGAGTAAATTTATGTCCCAACACCAGAATTTATGAGGAACCACTAATGTTTCAGAGAGAGTTGTTATCTGGTCAGAGAAAGCCAGGCATGGTTGAGTTCAAGGCAGGCCAGGCATTCCAAGCAAGTTTAGAAATCACAGTAATTTATAGTAAAACATAAATTAACTTTTTATGACTTTGTGACGAGATGGCTCCCAATCTTAAGATGGAATTAGGCTGGGTTCATCACTAATCAGATATCAGAAAGTAACTAATGGAGAAAATGGGGCAAAGTCTTCAACCAGGACCACATAGGGAAAAGAACACCTTGGAACTCAGCATATAATAAGACACTAATTTCCAGAGATGGGAACCTTGAGCTTCTTTCTCTTGCTTAGTCCACTCTGCTCTACATTGGAGTGATACTTCCACCTTCACCTTCAATAAATATTTATTCTGCTTAATACTCATGTATGTGTAGAATAATACATTTTGGGGGACACCAAGAACCTGGACCTCATCTGGACACCCTGATAACAGTTTTTCCCCTCTATCCTGTGAGGTGTAATGCTAGGGTGCTTATTTGAGAAACTGCTCCCTCCCCTCATCTTCCCTTCCCTTTTGATATAGGCATTTATTACTATAAACTTCCCTCTTAGGACTGCTTTTTTTGTGTTCTCTGTTTTGTTGTGCTGTGTTTCCATTTGAATTTGTTTCAAGATATTTAAAAATTTATCTTTGAATTTCTTCTGTGACCTACATCTTGTGTAGGAGAATGATTTTAATATCCACATATCTGTAAATTTCCTGTAGTTCTTCCTGTTATTGAGTTTTATACCATTGGGGTCAGAGAAGATATTGGATAGAACTTTGTATTTGTAAATTTACTCAATTGTTTTGAAGTCTAACCTATGGTTTATCCTGGAGAAGGTTAGATGTGTCAGTTTAACAGTACCTCTTTTAGTAATCTTGTCTGGGGTGCATCTTACTGGAGATCTCAAATCTCTTTGTACCTAGACATTTAAATCTTTTCTAGGTTTGAAATTTTGGGGGTTTTTCTCTTTCTTTCTCCTTCCTTCCTTTCTTTCCTCTTTCTTCTTTTGTTTTCTTCTTTCTTTTTTTTTTGTTTTCTGTGGTAATGAGGGTGGAAATCAGGGCTTTGTGCTTTGTGTGTGTTAGGCAAGTGCCCTAACACTGAGCTATACCCCCATCTATTAATTTTTTTTTTAACTTTCAAGACAAGGTCTCACTAAATTACTCAGGATGCCATCAAACTTACAATCCTCCTGGCTCAGCCACCTTAAGTAGCTGGGATTAAAAACATGTGCCACCAAGCCTGACTAGCTATTATTTCACTTTTTTAAAAAATGTTTTATTAGTATATGATAGTTACACATATCAGTGGGGTTAATGTTGACTATTCATACATGTTTGTAATGTTTGTAATATAATTTGCTCCATTGTAATCCCCAGAACCTCTGATTTTCCTTCCCTTGGTCTATTGCCCTACTTGACCATTGCCCTAATTGTCCATTCCCTTGTCCTTTCTCTAGTCTACTGGTATTTCTTTATTTACTTATCTTTTAATTGGAGCTTTATACTTATACATAACCATAGAGTATAATGTGATATATTTATATATGCACAAAACATAATTTGTTCAATGTCATTCTGAAGTTATCCCCTCTCCAATTCTTCCTTCCTCCCCTAAATCTCCTTCCTCTTCTCCACTGATCTCCCTTCTAAGTTCATTGGATTCACCATTTTAAAAATCCCTTATTTCTGTTTAGTTAAAAACAGAAATAACTGTCTAGTTAAAGACAAAACTTCACCTTTTGACTTTCTGTGTCTAACTTACTTTACTTAGTATAATGCTCTCTGGTTCCATCTATTTACTAGGAAGTAACATGATTTTATTCTTCTCTTTGTCTCTGCAGCTCCACCACATTGTCTTTAAAGGGTCATCTCATTGGGAAATTGAGCTGGTTCTGTAATTTGGCTATGGTGAATTGAGCTTACCCTTTTCCAATTCTTAGAGAAAGAGCTTTAAAATTTCTGCAATTGAGCATAACATTTGATGTGAGCTTTTTATTATGACTTTCTGGCATTGATGTAAACCCTGTGTGTGTAATTGAATGTAAACCCTAAAAAATTTTTTTAGAAATTTTTTTTGTGTTTTTAATCATGAAGTGATGTTGAAATTTTAAAGTGATTTTTCTATGATTTTGAGATAATTATTCTATTTTGTTATTTTTATTATGATCTAATACATTGATTTTTTGTTGATTATTTTTATTTATATATGACAATAGGATTAATTTTGCCATAATTATAAAGACATGGGATTTTTTTTTTTTGTATTTCAGGCCCCAGTACTTTTTCTTCCCCTTGCCTCCTCCCTCCCTTTCCTCTACTATACTGATTTTTCTGCCATTTAATTTTTTTAAATTATGGTGTCTTGTGGATAAATACCACAGGTGAGATTCTCTGAGGTATATTCATATATGTACACAGAAAAGTTAAATAAGATTTATTTCACTGACTTTCCCTATCCTCCCTTATTCCCTTACCTTCATTTTCCTTTGTCTACTTCACTGATCTTCTTCCTATTCTTTTTTATTTTTGCCCCCATCTTGCATAGGCAATGGAAATGGAGTTTCCCTCTGTAGAATGGGTTGGCCTAAGAAATAAAATCTAAGAAAGATAGAATGATGAAAAAAACCTCAGGACACAGAAAGTAGTCTTGAAAGTGGGGGTAGGATGGGCAAGCAAATCAGATGGATCAAGCTTCTATACTGTGAAAGTTGGAGCCCATACTTGCTTTGTTTATATCAGGGAACATAAAAGACAGAGATAAGGTTTCAAGGGCAGAGTCTTGATTCATGGTGTCTTGCAGTCAGCAGGTTGATTGATCTCTTGGCAGGTCATACCCATCTCAGGTGCTGTGTGGGATTTCTGGGGGAGCTTGAGGGGGAGGTTTACCTGCATCAGGTGATCAGTCCCTGTTGGAGTGCCATGGGAAATTCCCAATGCCATATGTATCCCCTCATTAGGCTACTATTGTGCAACATAGTCCACACACAGCCCATGGATGGCTCATGACATCTCCCTACTCTTAATTTTAAATGTAGATGAGGGGTTGTAAGTTCGAGTTACTGGATCCTTGATCTGAGGGCATCATAATCTACTATTATGATCTAAAAAGAGTTAGTAGCAAACATCATTTCAATAAAATATCATATAGAATGTTTTAACATGTTTTCAGGATGGGAGCCAATCAATTTACAAAGTATTTAACCAGTTAGAGATGCAGGACCCATAAGATTAGTCCTGCTTCTTTAAGTATCCTGGGCATTTTGATGTATCCCCATGAATTTTAAGCCATTATTATTGTTGTGCAAAACATCCTTCAGATGATTTCTAATTTTTTCCAAATTTAATATGGAAACATAAAATTTTACTGCAGTAATTCAGGCCTACTTATATTTAGCATGGCATTTAAGCTTTTGTTTGAATTTGAGGGCAGAAAGCTTATTATTGATATTTATAATAATGGCTTTTAGAATATATAACATAGTTTAAAACTCTTATCAATATTTACCTGATTATATAGGACTTTAGAAACATTTTGAGTGAAATTATTAAGAAAATGAGCTTAGTTAGACTACATTGTTTACAATTTATAGGATATCCATTTTTCATATTTCTTATTATTTTATCTTCAATAATTAAAACATAATAGGATTAAATACAGGCTCACAGGCCACAGAAGAAACCCTCCTTGTGGTTCCTGTATATAAAGTTAAATATAGGGCCATTTGTAAGGTGGAGAAAATGAGGCTACAATTAAATGCCAGAGATATTTTTTGGATATCATCTTTCCTGAAATTTAGAATATTACCAATGAAACTTTCAGGGGTCATAGCATCATGAGACAATGGACATGTCCATAATATAGTGAATATGGAAATATATATAAGCCTGAAAGAATATATTAAGATATATAGGACCCAAATTATTATCAAATAACTGTTTTAAATCCAAATGTGAGTTATTGACCTTTCTAGTGTAACATCAATCAGTTTGCCAGGCTTTAATTTGGTCTTTTTTAAAAAATTTTTTAAAAATTTTTTTTAAATTTTTTTGTTTTTTTAATTTTTTTTAAAATTTTTTTAAATTTGGCCTTTATTACATGGCTATAAATAATACCCAAACAATAGAAATTAATTTAAATCATATGGTTTTTAAAAGAGTGAAAATGATAGTATATCTAATCTTATTTTGTATTCTGAAAATAGTTTTAGATAACTCAATTATATTTCTAGTTTTTTAGATCTTTTAATAAATTAGGAATCAGAATTAAACATGATTGTTTGCAAATTTATTTTAAAAAGTAGACATGAAACATTTAGTGACAGTACTCCCATGTTAAATCTTCTTGGCTTTAGACTTTTTATAGGAAGTAGCAACTTGATGACTGTCTTTTATCAATTTTTGAAGATTACCCCAAAACTTATTTATCATTATTAGAGACCTTATGTAACACTGGTAAAGCATTATATTAATTTAGAAGGAAAGATGCCAAATTATATTATAGAATGATTTGGGCAGTAAAATATTGATGGATATTTTGTGGAAGTAACTGGCTTGTTATGAAAAATTTAATTTCAGTAATTATTCTATTTTAACAACTGTCTAGATATAATCTTAAGTCCTAAGGACCAGTATGATTGGGTGGTCTAGGTCCTTCCTATGTTTTCCTTTCCTCAAAACTTACCTTTAGTAGCCAATATTTCGTTATGGGACTAACATGTAGTTATGTTTCTACTGTAGCTAGTATGCTTAAATCTAGTCACATGGATGGATGTAATATGAATATTGGTAAGACCATCAATCATATGAGTATTATTAATAAATATTGGGATGGATTCTCCAGTCCACATTGCAAGGTGCATTAGAAGTGGACTTGGGGAATGGGTCCATAGAAGTCTCTCCATAGACTTTATTTACCTGATAACTCACAAGATCTACATACGTGTAAGCACGTGATTGGAGATTTACTTTCCTGTGTCAGGTTTTCCATTTCTACCATGATAGGTTTAGATTCATCCTTAGAAATCTGATTTATCCTATTGTTCCATGTGTTGCAGTAGCACTAAGACTTTTAGTGTCATAATTTAAAGAAATTAAAAAAATAATTCTGTGAGATTTAATGGGGACATGTAGGGTTCTGTTTTTTCCCTTTTATTTTATTTTTTTTAAATTAAAGAAAAAGTTGATATAAGTCAAAGTATTATTAGTTTTAAACTATATAAAAGGCCAAGTATTGTACAAGTATTTGAATAATAGGAAGAGATTTACTATCTTTTGTTGGCCAGGAAACTTGGGAAGAGTTAGATAAGGTGTTTTAATCTTGAAATTAATCTCAGTTTTTCATTTGAATATTAGCCTATAAACATTGGTAAGTTATCCTTTGGATTAATATAAACTAGTTGACCCATTTCAATGTTATATCTAAAATATGAAATGAACAAATTAAGAGAACTATAATCCCTTCTTGAGAGAATGTGTTAAAATATTTTTTTAAAAATTTTTTAGTTGTAGGTGGACACAATACTTTATCTTATTTTTTTATATGTGGTGGTGAGGATCAAACCCAGGTCTACACAAGTGTCAGGCGACCACTCTACTGCTGAGGCACAACTCCAGCCCAGAATATTTTTATATCTTATAATGTTATCCTATAAATGAGCTAGTGTCTCTCAATTGTCTTATTAAAATATAGCTAAATTTACTTCCCATTATAGAGAGTAACATATAAGTTCTATAATATGTTTGTATAATTATAGAAAATAATACAATTAGATTTTAAATTTTTTTGTTATTTTTGTATGAGTTGTTTAGAGACCATTATAAAAAAACTTATCAGTTTAGTAAGATGTTCTCTTAAACCTTATACTTTAAGGATTTATATATTTAGGAAACAGAGATACAATTGATATATAAGAATTAGTAATAATTATCATAATTATTATAATGCTTTCAAATATTATATTGCTTTTAAATCAATAAAATTTAATTTTTAAAGAGAATTTTGAAACTTGAAACTTAAGGTGGTATTTGAAAACATTTACTATTTAATAAAAAATGTGTAAATATTAATTTCTTAAAAATTAGTTCTTTTTTAAATAATAAAACTTACTAGGCATAAGTAACTATTCTATTGGAATAAGAGTTGATTAATGTTTTAAGAAGTTTTTGTCATCTCACTGTATAGGTCAAAATTTTGGTTTATATTAGCTCATTAATATTTGCTCTTATGGAAAAGCATCAAATATTTTTAATTGATTGTTTCATATATATTTATAAAAAACTATAGAATTCAATAACACAATTAGTAACTTATACTTAATTGATATATATATATATATATATATATATATATATATATATATATATATAAAATATATCAACCAACATCAAGCAGATACACTTTTTTTCTCAGCAGCACATGGATACTTCTCAAAAATAGACCATGTATTATGTCACAGGGCAACTCTTAGCAAATACAAAGGAGTAGAGATATTACCATGCATTTTATCCAATCATAATGGAATGAAATTGGAAATCAATGATAAAATATGGAAGAAAGATTTCTACATCATATGGAGAATGAACAATATGCTACTGAATGAACAATGGGTTACACAAGACATCAAGGAGGAAATTAAAAAATTCTTAGAGGTAAATGAAAACTCAGACACAACATATCAAAATCTCTGGGACACTATGAAAGCAGTACTAAGAGGAAAATTTATTGCATGGAGTTCATTCCTTAAAAGAAGAAAAAGCCAATTATTATTATAATGAATTATAATAAAATAATTATAATAAAAAGCCAATTATTAAAATGACCTCACACTACATCTCAAAGCCCTAGAAAAAGAAGAACAAATCAGAGGCAATTGCAGTAGAAGGCAAGAAATAATTAAAATCAGAGTTGAAATCAATGAAACTGAAACAAAAGAAATAATTGAAAAAATTGACAAAACTAAAAGTCGGTTCTTTGAAAAAATAAATAAGATTGACAGACCCATAGCCATCTAATGAAGAGAAAAAGAGAGAGGACCCAAATTACTATCATACGGGATGAAAAATGCAATATCACAATAGACACTACAGAAATACAGAAGATAATTATAAATTATTTTGAGACCTTATAGTCTAATAAAATAGAAGAGAATGAAGGCATCAATAAATTTCTTAAATCATATGATCTGCCCAGATTAAGTCAGGAAGATATACACAACTTAAATGGACCAATATCAAGTGAGGAAATAGAAGAAGCCATCAAAAGATTATCAACCAAGAAAAGCCGAGGACCAGACATCTGTACAGCCGAGTTTTATAAGAACTTTAAAGAAGAACTAATTCCAATACTCTACAATCTATTTCAGGAAATATAAAAAGAGGGAGTACTTCTAAATTCATTCTAAGAGGCCAATATGTAGGTTAATGTTTTTCTGATCAGTTTTATTTTTTGACTGTGTTTTATTTTTTGACTAGAGTTTTTAAACATTGCAATGGAGATTTCACCTAGGTAAAACTACAAGGCCTTTATTGTCTTATGTGTTGTATGTTATGTGTGCACTGTTTTGTGTTGTATGTCTGTATGTGTGTATGTCCATATTTCATATATGAGGAGCGCTCATGAAAAAATGGATCTGAATTTTTTTTTATTATTCACGTGATTTAAATTAAATTAGGTAAACAGCTGTTAATGATTGTTTTTAAAGGTGGTTAACAGATCTGTTTGCTTACTAATTTAAATTAGGTAAACAGCTGTTAAGGATTGTTTTTTAAGGAGGTTAACAGATGTGTTTGTTTACTTTCACCTTTCCTTTTCATTATATTTAATAATTCTGTTCAGGATAATGTCTCTTTAGCATCATTGCCAGAATTCCCATCTCCATCCCAGTGCCGGTGAAGACTAAGATAAAACCAAACTACAGCTTCTACGATAGCTATCACAGTAAACTGTATAAACTGATGCATCAATGAATATAACTCAACAAGTAATGCTCAATCAAGGACTCGATTTACTTTGGGAAGAAATGGACATATTGATAAAAAAAGCATTTGAAAAATACAGCACTACTTTAACTTCAAAACCCTAGAAAAACTAGGGATAAAAGGAACTTACCTCAACATTGTAAAAGCTATCTACGCTAAGCCTCAGGCAAGCATCATTCTAAATGGAGAAAAACTGAAGGCATTCTCTCTAAAATCTGGAACAAGACAGGGATGTCCTCTCTCACCACTTCTATTCAAGTGGCCAGAGCAATTAGATAGATGAAAGAAATTAAAGGAATATCTATAGGAAAAGAAGAACTTAAACTAGCACTATTTGCTGATGATATGATTCTATACCTAGAAGACCCAGAAAACTACCAAGAAACTTCTAGAACTAGTAAATGAATTCAGAAAAGTGGCAGGATATAAAATCAACACCCATAAATCAAAAGCATTTCTGTATATCAGTAACAAACCCTCGGAAAAGGAAATGAGGAAAACTACCCCATTCACAATATCCTCAAAAAAAAAAAAAAAGATACTTGGAAATCAACCTAACCAAAGAGGCAAAAGATCTTTACAATGAAAACTATAGAACCCTAAAGAAAGAAATAGAAGAAGACCTTAGAAGATGGAAAGATCTATCTTGCTCATGGATAGGCAGAATTAATATTATTAAAATGACCACACTACCTAAAGCACTATACAAGTTCAATGAAATTCCAATCAAAATCCCAATGGAATTCCTCATATAAATAGAAAAAGAAATTATGAAATTCATTTGGAAAAATAAGAGACCCAGAATAACTAAAGCAATTCTAAGCAGGAAGAGTGAAACAAGTGGTATCGTATACCAGACCTTAAAGTATACTACAGAGCAATAGTAACAAAAACATCATGGTACTGGCACCAAAACAGGCTAGTAGACCAATGGTACAGAATAGAGGATCCAGAGACTAACTCACAAAGTTACTACTACCTTATATTAGACAAAGGTGCCAAAAGCATGCACTGGAGAAAGGATAACATCTTCAACAAATAGTGCTGGGAAAACTGGAAATCCATATGCAACAAAATGAAATTGAATCCCTATCTCTCACCATGCACAAAAGTTTACTCAAAATGGATCAAGGATCTAGGGATTAAACCAGAGACTCTGCATCTAATAGAAGAAAAAGTAGGCTCTAATTTACATCATGTGGGGCTAGGCCTTAACTTCTCAGTAAGACACCTATAGCAAAAGAATTAAAACCAAGAATCAACAAATGGGATGGATTCAAACTAGAAAGTTTTTTCTCAGCAAAAGAAATAATATGTGAGGTGAATAGGGAGCTTTCATACTGGGAACAATTTTTTACCCCTCACACATCAGATAAAGCTCTAATCTCTAGGGTATATAAAGAGCTCAACAAGATAAGCACAAAAAATAATCCAATCAATTAATGGGCCAAGGACCTGAACAGAAACTTCTCAGAAGAGGATATACAATCAATCAACAAATATATGAAAAAATGCTCATCATCTCTAGCAATCAGAGAAATGCAAACCCAAACTACTCAAGATACCACCTCACTCCAGTAAGAGTGGCAGCCATTATGAAGACAAACAACAACAAGTGCTGGCGAGGATGCGGGGAAAAAGATACACTCATACAATGCTGGTGAGACTGCAAATTGGTGCAGCCAATTTAGAAAGCAGTATGGAGATTCCTGGAAAACTGGGAATGAAACCACCATTTGACCCAGCTATTCCTCTTCTTGGAATACATACAAAGGACCTAAAAACAGCATATTACAGGGACACAACCACATCAATGTTTATAGCAGCACAATTCACAATAGCTAAACTGTGGAGCCAACCTAGATGTCCTTCAGTGGATGCAAGGATTAAAAAATGTGGCATTTATACACAATGGAATATTACTCAGGAATAAAAAAGAATAAGGTCAAGGCATTTGCAGGGAAATGGATGACATTAGAGAAGATTATGCTAAGTGAAGTTAGCCAATTCCACCCCCCCCCAAAAAAAAAACAAATGCCAAAAGTCTTCATTGATATAAGGAGGAGGGGTGACTCAAAATGGGAGGGAGAGCAAGGGAGGGAGATTACTTCTAGATAGGGAATAGGGGTTGGAGGGAAAGGGAAAGAGAAGGGGAATAGCATGGATGGTGAAAGGAGACCCTCATAATTATACAAAATACATGTATGAAGATGTGAATTTGGTGTCAACATACCTTATATATAATCAGAGATATTATAAATTATGGTATAATGGTGTATTAAGAACCATAAAGCAAAAATCAATCAATCAATCAATCAGTTGGCTATAGACGTATAGGTTTACTTCTTGGATCTCTATATTTTTCCACTAGTCTATGTGACTGTATTTATGCCAACACTCTGATGTTTTGATTATTATAGTTTCAGTACATTTTAAAGTTAGGAGTATAATGCTTCCTGCTTTATTATATTTGTTGACAATGGATTTGGTTAATTGTATCTTTTTATGTGGTTTCATATAAAATGTAGGGTTTTTCTAGTTCTTTGAAAAATGCTTAGAAAAGTATTTTAATAGGAAGTGCATTAACTTTATTCTGTTGCAGATCTTACAGAGAAAGCTTTCATCATTTCCAAACTCAGTAAAATATTAAATATTATAAATGGAAAAAAAATGAAAAGGAATGATCTACCACAAGATATTCCAAAATGGCAAAAATAATAAACAAAGAAGAAAAAAATCCTGAATAGTCCTACTCAGCAAGACCTCCACTTATGGGAGTACAAGAAAAATCCTCAGATTTATTTCTACACTTTTATTCTTGAGAACCAAGTTCTGAGCCTAGCAGCCCAAAGCCCTTTCATTTCCTAGGATCAATGAAATCTACTACATGTTCAAAAGTGCAAAGTGGTCAGTTCGCATAATGAATAAAACCCTTAAACTTTGAAGAGTAAACTAAACAGATGCCAAATCCATTCAAAAAACATTTTACTTCAAATTTTAGACTACCGACTGATTCACTGCATGAGACTCAATGTCACTTGAACTTTCTGGGACCTAATACCTTCATCAGAAAAACTAATATCCCCAAAGCAATGCAAAGTGATAATGAGGTAACAGATCTAAAGGAGACTTTTCAAACATATGAAACCCTTTCCACTTGGCTGATGGAAAATAGATGCCTTGATGTCTGAAATAAATGCAGAATAAAAACAAATCCATAATCTATAAAACAAAGAGTTTTGGCAGAGCAAGATATGGGGAAGGAAAGCAAATATCAAAGATAGTTGAGGGACATGTCTAACAGTTTTTGAACACTGGCAAAATACCTGAGATAAATCAATTTATAAGGAGAAAAAAATAATTGCAATATAAATTTCTTTCTCTGAAGTAAAAAAGTTCCCAGTGCTTAATGTCTCATGATAATAACCTTTCCTCTCTCCACTTTCTCTCATTATACCAATCTACAGTATGTCAATCCACAATATTCTAATCCACAACATGTCAATCCACAATATGCTAATCCATAAATTCACTTTTCCTGTGAGAAAGGGCCAAACACCCACTAGCAACCTTCCAATTCTACACAATGAGGATCCTTGTTCCAGGTGCCCGTTTTCACCCAAGTCCCATGCAGGTGAAGGAAATGGGGTTGCCCTCAATGGAATGGGCTGACTGAGATATAAAAGCTAAGAAAAATAGAATGATGAAAAGAAAAACACAGGACACAGAAAGTAGTCTCAAAAGTGGGAGCATAACAGGCATGCCAATCAGATAGATCAAATTTCTGTACGGTGGTAAAATGGAGTCTGCACTTGTTTTATTTATATCAGAGGACATCAAAGGCAGGGATAAGGTTTCAAGGGTGGAGTCTTGCAGTCAGCAAGTTGATTGATCTTTTGGCAGGTCACACCCATCTCAGGTGTTGTGTGGGATCCCTGGAAGAGCTTGAGGGGGAAGTTCACCTGCATCAGGAGATCAATCCCTGTGGGGGTTCCACAGAAGATTCTTGATGCCAGACTTAACCCTTCATTAGGTTACTATGCACAACATAGTCCACATACAGCCCTCAAATGGCTCCTGACATTTGACCTTTGAGTTTTTGGGACTGGCTTATTCCACATAGTATGATAATCTCCACATTTATTCATTTACCAGCAAATGTCATAGCCATTCTTCTTTATGACTAATACTCCATCATGTTTATATACCACATTTTCTTTATCCATTCATCTATGGGAGGCCACATACATTGGTTCCTTAGCTATTATAAATGTGCTTAGCCATAAACATTGATGTGGCTGTGTCACTGTGGTTTGCTGATTTTAACTTCTCTGGTTATATACCAAGAAATGGGATAGTAGGGTCATATGGTAGTTCCATTCCTAGTTTCTTGAGAAATCTCCCCACTGTTTTCCAAAGTAGTTGCAATAATTTGCAGTCACACTAACAATGTATGAATGTACACTTTTCCCCACATCCACACCAACATTTATTGTTACTTGTATCCTTTTTTTAGTTATACATGAAAGGGGAATGTATTTTGGCATGTTATACATACATAGATTATAATTTATTTAAATTAGGAAGGTATTCTTGTGGTTATACATGATTCAGAGTTACCCTGGTTGTGTATTCAAATGTAAGGCTATGAATCATGTCTGATTAATTCTATTATTCTGCCTATTCCCCTCGATTCTCCCTTCTATTTGATTCCCTTTATCTAATCCAATGGTCTTCTATTCTTCCTATCCCCACACTGCCTTGTTGTGGGTCAGCATCCACATATCAGAGAGAACATGTGGCCTTTGAATTTTAGGGACTGGCTTATTTTACTTAGTATGATATTCTCCAATTCCATCCATTTACTGTCAAATTCCCCAATTTAATTATTATTTATGGTTGAGTAATATTCCATTGTATATATATGCAGCACATTTTATTTACCATTAAATCCACTGAAGGACACATAGGTGGGTTCTATATGCTAGCTATTGGGAATTAAGCTGATATCAATGTTGATGTGTCTGCATCACTGAAGTATGCTATAGTCCTTTGGGCATAGACTAAGAAGTGGGTGAATTGGGTCAAATGATAGTTCTATTTCAAGTTTTCTAATGAATCTACATTCTTCTTTCCATAGTGGTTGCACCAATTTTCAGTTCCACCAACAATGTATGAGAGTACCTTTCTCCCAATATTTGCGAATATTTATTGTTACTTTTATTCTTGTTAATTGCTATTTTGACTAGAGTGAGATGGAATCTCAGTATAGTTTTAATGTCTTCTAAATATAGGTCTTCTAAATATAGAATCATGTCATCAGCAAATAGGAATAGTTTGAGTTGTTTTCTTATTCAGATACATTTATTTTTTTTCTTTTGTCTAATTGCTCTCACTAGAGTTTCAAGAACTATGTTGAATAGGAGTGGTGAAAGAGTGCATACCTACTTTGTTGCAGTTCTTAGAGGGAATGTTTTCAATTTTTCTCCACTTAGAATTGTATTGGTCTTGGGTTTAGCATATACAGCTTTCAAAATGTTGTGGTATATTCCTACTGTTCCTAGTTTATCTAGTGGTTTGAACATGAAGGTATGTGGCAGTTTGCCAAATGCTTTTTTATGCATTTATTGAGATAACCATATGATTCATATCTTTAATTCTATTGATGTAGTGAATTACATTTTTAAAATTTTCTTATGTTGAACCAACCTTGCATTTCTGGGATGAACCTCACTTGATTATGATGCATTATCTTTTAAATATTTTTTTATGTCATCTTCCAGTATTAAGAAGTTTTGCACCTATGTTCATCATAGATATTTGCCTCATTTTCTTTCCTTCATGTGTCTTCATTGAGTTTTTGTATTAGGGTGATTCTAGCTTCATAGAATGAGTTTGGGAGGGTTCCCATTTTTCTATTTCATGGAATAATTTGAGGGGTATTGGTGTTAATTTTAAGATTTGGTAGAACTTGGTGAGAATCCATCTGGTCCTGGGCTTTTCTTTATTGGTAGGCAATTTAGTTGTTTGAAATTTATCTGTTTAAATTTTCTATGTTCACCTGATTCAATTTGGGTAGGTCATATGTCTCCAGAAATCTGTTGATGTCTTCAAGGTTTTCTATTGTATGGGAGTAGAAATTTTCAAAACAGCATCTGATTGTCATCTGAGTTTCAGTAGTGTCTGTTGTAATTCTTCCTTTTTCATTGTGAATTTCACTAATTTGAGTTTTATCTATTGTGCCGCAGTCTTGGCTGGGCACAGAATCATGAGCCACTCACAGCTTTGTAGATTCAAACATAAATTCTTTATTCCCAAACTCACACCAGCCTCTACACACACGTTCTGGGGAAATCCAAGTTCTGCCGCACAATTCACATCCCAAAATACTTTCTCAATTCCACGAGAACTCAACGGGAACTCATGCAGCAGGATACGCCCTATTCCCAGCAGCAATAACCTTAAACCTGGAACTGCCTTAAACTCAGATTGTCTTAAACTGGGATACTTCCTAAAACCTGCAGGATACACCCTAAACCTGGATCCACCCTCGTCCTTGAGCAGGGTCACCTTTCTCAAACACACATGCAATGTCACAGCGAATTTCCAAAGCAAGTCCATTTAACATGGGGTACGCTGGCAAGGAAATTTTGATGCGTCATTCCTACTTGGCAATGGCCCTCAGCATCTCCCCCCTTCTGATTAATTAAACAACAAGCAATGTGGCTTAAGGACCGTGCCTGGTAGGTTGTCCAATTCAACATATGGTTCTTACCCGTCATGGGAAAACTGACCTCTAGGCATCAGCCTCCTGTCTTAGGTTGATACTACTGCAATCGGATCAACCCGTCACTGACTACTGGTCCAGCATTCAGTCATACTTGTGGATAGGCCTATTCACCAGTGGGGGGGTGAGGTTCTTGCCTCACCTCTGTTGGCCCCCAAATTTAGCCTTGGTGCCAGTGGGGGGGGTGAGGTTCTTTGCCTCACCTCTGTTGGCCCCCAAATTTTAGACCATCACTAGTAGAAGGGAGGAGGATACAGAAATGCCACGACACCAAGCCAATTGACGGCTCCTTTGGAAAAATTACATCACTGGTGACACCATCAGCAAAGTTATGCCAGCACTACCACAATTCGCTGCACCAAATGATAGTTCACAATGCATACAACTGATATATAGTCCAGGGAAGTTCTGCAGGCAGTTCAAAGTGGAAGAGTTTATCAATATGTCCATTTCTTCCCAAAGTAAATCGAGTCCTTGATTGAGAATTACTTGTTGAGTTATATTCATTGATTCATCAGTTTATGCACTTTACTGTGATAGCTATCATAGAAGCTGTAGTTTGGTTTTAACTCAGTCTTCACCGGCACTGGGATGGAGATGGGAATTCTGGCAAAGATGCTAAAGAGACATTATCCTGAACAGAATTATTAAATATAATGAAAGGGAAAGGTGAAAGTAAACAAACAGATCTGTTAACCACCTTTAAAAACAATCCTTAACAGCTATTTACCTAATTTAAATTAGTAAACAAACAGATCTGTTAACCACCTTTAAAAACAATCCTTAACAGCTGTTTACCTAATTTAAATTAAACCATTTAAATCACATGAATAAAAAAAATTCAGATCCATTTTTTCATGAGCGCTCCTCATATATGAAATATGACATACACACATACAGACATATAACACAAAACAGAAGTGTGCACACATAACATACAACACATACGACAATAAAGGCCTTGTAGCTTTACCTAGGTGAAATCTCCATTGCAATGTTTAAAAAATCCACAGTTAAAAAATAAAACTGATCAGAAAAACATTAACCTAGGTTTGTATGAGCTCAAAAATAAAATAGAACTTTATGATGTGGAAAAATGCAATAATAAAATAGATATTGAAAAAAGCACACTGGTTAATCACTGTTGCAGATGTAAGAATAGCCAAGCTGGAGCTCTGGATATTAGCTGTTATGGATTTGAGTCAAATCATCTTCTTTTTAGTCTGTAGAAATTGCTTTGGTTAGTCTCTCTGGAATCCAAATTGGCTGCTGTTCTCCCTGTGGAAACACAAACAGAACCCCGACTCCAGACAATCACTGGATCAGGACCTTTCCATTGTCCTGTTAGAATATCTTTCCAAAGTACCTTAGGCTTATGTACATTTTTTGGATACATATGTCTTTCCGCAGCACTAAGTCCTGATGAATCCAAATTTAGAAAGTTTAGAGTAAAAAGGGTTATTTTAAGGTTATCTTTGGGGGATATATACCCCTTTCCAATTCCCTCTTTTTGCTTTAAGTACATTTTAATCTTCTATTTTATCCAATATTTGACTTTAAACTTTTCTCTTTTACCTTTTTCTATCTTGAATGTTTGTATCTAATAGTTGTCTTAGCTTTTTGTATTTTTATCTAAAATAACTTTATTTGACATATTTAACCATTTTTATCTTGTTTCTATCTTCTAGTTTTCTTCTAAGGTTTGTACATTTATCCTTAGTTGCTTTTTTTTTAAAATTCTCCTAGGTTTCTTTTGTTTCCTATTTTGTGGTTTTAAAATTCTTGTCTTCCTACATCTTTTTTATCTTTCTACATCTTCTTTATCTTTTTTTACCCTTCTGTACTTCTGTCTTTAAAGTTTTTCACTTCAAATTTTTAATCTTTTTATCTAAATATCTTTTATCTTATTATCTTCCCATTTTTTTCTTCATCATGAAGGCATCTTAACCACCTTCAATTTAACCTTTTAAGCCTTTTGCAACTTATTTAGACATTTTACAACTTTTTACTTTACCACACAAAGATTATCTCATCTCCCTCTTTTTGGTTTAATAAGTACATTTCAATAGTTTGATGAGTAAAGCAATCTTTTTTCCGCCATGAAGGCGTCTCGACCACCTTCAATTTAACCTTTTAAAGCCTTCCAATTATCATCTATACTGTACTTTTAAATGCACTTTTTCACCACCTACAGCTTTGCTCTTTTAAACGAGGCTTAGATTCTGTTTAAATCGCTTAATGTTAGTTTACATGGCTGCCCTTCAACAAAAGGCTTTTTTTTTTACTCCATTAAGAAGCTTTGTCTCAATCTGCCATGTACAAATACCTTTTTCTTCTTTCTTCCTTTCTCAAGCTTTTAAAGTAAGTCTAGTTTCCTCAAAATCTTTTTAAATGGCATTTTACAACTTTTTACTTTAAAACAGAGATTATCTCATCTAGAAACATTTCTTTTTCTTTAACCTTTTATATTAAAATATATTTCCACATCTTGAATATTTTTATCTCTTTTTAACCATTAACCCTTTTTATAAATTCACATTCTGAAACAACCCTTATAAAATTTTTGAATTTAGACAAATTACTCCACTTTAATAAGATGAAATACTTTCATGTTTTTTATGGTACTATAATACTGTAATTGAAACCCAACTGAAACTTCTTATACTCTTTGTATATAAATTACACATGATAGAATCTTAACTCTTAGTAACCTTGTTTTAGCAAAGACACAGACACAAAGCAATATTAAACATTTTTCCATTTACCAATTTTTGAAAACACACATAATGTTTAAATATAATACCTTATGGAACTTAATAAGTAAAGAGTACTTGATTTTATATTTAGTGGTTGATATTTTAACACTTTAGCTTTGTAAATTAATCAGATGTCTGTAAAAACCAAGATCTTAGACAAGTATAGTAAACAGAACTAGCCATCTCTTTCTTGTTGAAGAAAAATCCTTCTACAGGATACCATGATGGTCCCATTGATATACTTAATAACTCATCTTTAAAAAGCCATGGGCTACATTTTTGTACTGTATCAACATATGCCCTAATTTTTCTTGGTCTTACTGGGGTGCCTCCTTCCTCTAACAATTTCTCTTGTTCGGAGGCGAACAACTTCAAACCTTGAGTCAACCATTTTCCCCAGTTTGCCTGAGAAAGTTCTAGGAACAGGCAACTTGAAATAAAAACAAAATAAATCAAAACAAGAACACATTGTTTTTTGAAATGGTCACCCATCCTTTCGCTCTCCTTCAGAGGCGAGCAATTTCACTTACCTCCAAGTTTCAGACGTTCCGTTTACGGACCACCAAATGCCGCAGTCTTGGCTGGGCACAGAATCATGAGCCACTCACAGCTTTGTAGATTCAAACATAAATTCTTTATTCCCAAACTCACACCAGCCTCTACACACACGTTCTGTGGAAATCCAAGTTCTGCCACACAATTCACGTCCCAAAATACTTTCTCAATTCCACGAGAACTCAACGGGAACTCATGCAGCAGGATACGCCCTATTCCCAGCAGCAATAACCTTAAACCTGGAACTGCCTTAAACCCAGATTGTCTTAAACCGGGATACTTCTAAAACCTGCAGGATACACCCTAAACCTGGATCCACCCTCGTCCTTGAGCAGGGTCACCTTTCTCAAACACACATGCAATGTCACAGCGAATTTCCAAGGCAAGTCCATTTAACATGGGGTACGCTGGCAAGGAAATTTTGATGCATCATTCCTACTTGGCAATGGCCCTCAGCACTATTGTTTTTCTCAGTAGTTTGTTTGCCTTAGTTATTATTATTATCTGTATATGCCTAAATTATGAGTTATTGGGACACAAGATAGAAAAATACTGCCTCAAAACCAACTGTTAGATGGGAACACATACAAACAACACAAAATATCAAGGGAACAAGACACCTGAAAAAACAAAAATACATCAAAAGGAGAATCCATGGACACCACAGTGGAAGAAAAGTCAGAGAAGGAGTTTTGAATGTTCATAGTTACAATTATATGTGAGGTAAAGGATGCTATAAGAGAAAAAGCACAGGATGTAAAAGGTCATTTCAATATAGTGATAGAGATTCTGAGGAAAAAACAAGCAAAAATTCTCAAAATGAAGAAATCAACAAAATGAATCAAAACTTCATTGGAAAGTATTACAAGCAGACTACACCACTGGAAGACAGAGTCTCAGGCAATGAAGACAAAATAAATAATCTTGAAAATAAAGTTGACCATGGAGAAAAGATGTTAAGAAACCAGTGAAATAATTTCCAAGAAATATGGTATAACATGAAAAGACCCCACTTAAGGTTTATTAGGATAGACAAAGTCTCAAAGAGACAAACCAAAGAAATGAATAATATTTTCAATGAAATAATGTTTGAAAAATTTCCAAACTTAAAGAATAGAATGGAAAATCAAATACAGGAAGCATGTAGGACCCCAATATGCAAAATTACAACAGACCCATTACAAGGCACATTATTATGAAAATGTCTTTCATACAGAACAAGTATAGAATTCTAAAGTCTTCCAGATAAAATTTTACATCAAACTTAGAGGGAAATCAATTCACATCTCAACTGATTTTTCAACCCAGACTCCTAAAGCTCGGAGGTCTTGGAATAACGTATACCAAGTACTCTTGGATATCAACCAAGAATACTATACTTGGAAAAACTAAAGTTCAGATTTGATGATGAAATAAAAATCTTCTATGATAAACAGAAGTTAAAAGAATGCACAACCAAAAAGGCTGCAGTATAAAACATTCTCAACAAAATATCTCATGAAGAAAAAAATAACAGTTAATCAAGGAAAAGCTACTTCAAGATAAAAATGGGAAATAATTCAAAATGACAGGGAAAAATTATTTCTCAAAAATTACATTGAATGCAATTGGCCTAAACTCATCAATCAAAAGACATAGACTTGCAAACTGATTAAAATATAGGACCCCAAAATATGCTGTCTGCAAGAGACTCACCACATAGGAAAAGCCATTCACTGACTGAATAAGGATGGGAAAAACTTACTTTTCATATGGATCTTGCAAACAATAAAGATAAAGTTACATATCTGATAAAGTTTCAGGCTATAAATCCCAAACATATAAAAATCAGTAGCATTTCTACACACTAGCAACAAACTATCTGAAAAACAAGATCAATAAAACAATCTTATGTATAATAGCCACCAAGAAATCAAATAATTAGGAATAAATGTAATCAAGAAAGTGAAAGATATCTACACTGAAAACTATAAAAATTAATGAAAAAATTGAAGATGAAAATAAATGGGAACATATTTCATTTTATGAATTAAAAGAATTAATTGATGTTGTTAAAATGCTCATATAAGCCAGATGCAGTGGAAGATGTCTGTAATTCTAGCAACTTAGGAGGCTGAAGTGGGAGGATCACAAGTGCAAGGCTAGCCTCAGAAACTCAGCAAGATCCTGTCTCAAAATAAAAATTTTAAAAACTGAGGATGTAGGTCAGTGGTAGAGTGTTATGTGTTCTATCCCCAGTACTTAAAAATCAAGTCCACAACCCCTGCAGAAGGAAATCTACAGGTTTAATTCAATCCCCATCAAATCTATGATTTTTTTCACATAAATAGAAAAAAATCCTAATATTATAAATCCACAAAATACAACAAATAGCCAAAGCAACCTTGAGGAAAATAAAACAAAGCAATGACATGATACTATGTTATTTAAATACTACTACAAAGTTCTAGTAATCAAATAGGGTGGTACTGCAATGAAACAGACCCCTAGACCAATTAATCAAAACAGAGTGCAGAAATAAGTCCATGCACTGAGAGTCAGTGGGTTTTCCAGAAAGATGCCAAGAACATACCATATAAAATGACAATTTCTTCACTATGTGTTGCTGAAAATACTGGATATTCACATACTGAAGAAAGAAACTAGACCCTCATCTCACAATATATACAAAAAATAAAAATGGATTGCTAAAAACATAATTTTAAGACCTGAGATTGTAAAACAATTAGAAGGGAATAAGGAAAGCTACATGGCATTGGTCTGGATGATGAGTGTTTTTTATATGACCCCAAAGCACAGGAAACACAAGCAAATATAAACAAGTCATCCACATCAAACAAAAGGCATCTCCACAGCAATAGAGTGAGAATACAACCTACAGAGGGTGTATATTTGCAAATCCTACAAGTGATTAGGGGTTAATATCCAAAAATATGCAAAGAACTCAGAAAAATCACTAGCAAGAAAACAAAAAGCTCAATTAACAAAGGGACAGAGAAACTGACATTTCATCTTTCAAAAGAAGCCATGCATCTGGCCAAAAGGCATATGGGAAAATTCTCAACATCACTAGCTAGAGAAAGGCAAATTAAAACTATAGTAAGACATTGCCTCATACCCATCAGGATGGCAATCATAAAAAAGATGAAAGATAACAAGTATTGAAGAGGATGTGGAGAAAAGGGAACACTTTCACACTGCTGGTGGCAATATGAATTAAGAGAAAATGGTAGACCAATATCCTGGATGAATATAGAGGCAAAAGTCCTCAATAAAATACTTGCAAATTGAACTCATCATATTTAAGAGACCATATGCCATGAACAAGTTGTTTCAATCGAGGGATGCAAGGTTGAGTCAACATGTAAATTAATAAATGTAATACATCACATAAATAGAATCAAGGATCAAAATTCCATGAACATCTCCATAGATGCATAAAAAGCATTGATAAAATTTAACATTCCCTCAAGAGAAAAACTCTGAATAAACTGGTTATAAAAGAAAACACCTCAGCACAATAATGTTTGTGTACAATAGGCCAATTGTCAATATCACACTGAATTGGGAAATACTGTAAGCATTTCCTCTAAAATCCACTCTTACCACTCCTATTCAATAGAGTGCTGGAAACATTAGCAAAAGCTGTCAAACAAGAGATATAAGAAGGATACACATAGGAAAAAAGACAAATTCTCTTTATTTGCAAGTGATATTATAATTCCTTGAAAAACCCAATCAAAAACCTCTTAGAACTGATAAATAAATTCATCAAAGTATTAGGTTACAGAATCAACATACAAAAGTCAGTAATTTTCCTGTATGTCATCAATGAAGTTACTGAGAAGGAAATCATGAAAACAATCCCATTCATAATAGACTCAAAAGAGTAAAATAAAATGCCTAGAAATAAACCCAAGGAAGTAAAATATCTGTAAAATGAAGAAAGAAATTGATGATTCTAGTAATGGGGAGACATCCTGTGTTCATGGGCTTGGAGAATTAATATTGTTAAAATGACCATACTACTGAAAGCAATCTACAGATTAAATGCAATCTCCATCAAAATATCAATGACATTATATACATAATGAAAAAATTCTAAGATTTATATGGAAGCATAAAAGGCCCCAAACTGCCAAAGCAATGCTGAACAAAAATCAACATTGCCAACTGTGGCTCAATATACTCTAAAGCCATAGTAAAAAAACTATATGGTATTGGCATGAAAATAGACATGCAGACCAATGAAATAGATTAGAGGACCCAGGAATAACCTAACACATCTACAGTCATCCAATTTTCAATAAAGGAACCAAACACACACAATGGAGAAATGACAGCCTCTTCACTAAATGGTGTTGAGAAAACTAAACCTCCACCTGTAGAAGATTGAAACTAGATCCCTGTCTCTCACTCTGTACAAAACTCAACTCAAAATGGGCCTAGATCTTGGGGCTGGGTTTGTGGCTCAGTGATATAGTGCTTGCCTTGCATGCATGAGGCCCTGGGTTCCATCCTCAGCCCCACATAAAAATAAATATATAAAAACAAATGGATGGTGTTGGAGAAGATAATGCTAAGTGAAGTTAGTCAATCCCTCCAAACAAATGCTGAATGTTTTCTCTGATATAAGGAGGCTGACTCACAGTGGGGTAGAGAGGGGGAGCATGAGAGGAATAGAACTCTAGATAGGGTAGAGGGGTGGGAGGGGAAGGGAAGGGGCAGGGGATTAGCAAGGATGGTGAAATGTGATAGACATCATTACCCAAAGTCCATCTATGAAGACATGAATTGGTGTCAACATACTTTATATACTACCAGAGATATGAAAAATTGTGCTGTATATGTGTAATAAGAATTGTAAGGCATTCTGATGTCATTTATTTTTTAAAAAATCAATAAAAATAAAGATATTAAAACACCTTTAAAAATGGAATAAGACTTTAACTAAGACTTGAAATTATTAAACTCTTAGAGGAAAATGCATAATGATGCAGGTATAGGTGATGATTTCTTGAATGAGACTCTGATATCTCAGGAAATAATAGCAAGAACTAACAGGTTCTTGGTATCTGATAGCTTCTGCACAGAAAGCTAAACAACCAACAGAGTAAAAGACAGTCTTCAGAATGGAGGAAAAACTTTTCCAGATGTTTCTTTGAAAGAGGATTAATATCCAGAGTACATAAAGAACTAAAAAATTCAACAACAAAAAGTAGTCCTCTTAATAAATGGGCAAATAGCTGAACAGACATTTCTCAACAGAAGAAGTACAAATGGCCACTAATTGTACAAAAAATGTTCAATATTGCAGCTATCAGTGAAATGTACATAAAAACTACATTGAGATTCCCTCTCACCCCTGTCATAATAGCTATTATCAAGAAAACAAGCTGGGTGTGGTACATAATTGTAATCCCAGCGATTTGGGAGGCTGAGGCAGGAGGATCTCAGGTTTGAGGTCAGCCTCAGCAACTTAGGTTCTAAGAAACTCAGTGAGATCCTGTCTTAAAATTTAAAATTAAAGAGGGCTGGGGTGTGGCTCAGTGGTTAAACACCCTTGGGTTCAATCCCTAGGACCAAAAAAAAAAACCCACAAACACAAAAAAAACAAAAACAGCAACAACAACAAAAAACCCCAAACCCTAAAAAAGCAATGAATGCTGGAAAGAATATGGAGGGAAAGGAACCCTCATGTACTGCTGGAGAGAATGTAAATTAGTATAGCAACTATGGAAAGCAACATAAATGTTTATCAAAAAATCACAAATAGATCTACCAAACATCCAGCTATACCAGTCCGGGGTATTTCTCCCCAGAAATCAAGGTGAGCATAGCATAGAGACACCTGCATGCCCCCTATTGCAGCACTAGTCACAACAGCCACATTGTGATATCAATGGGATGCCCATCAGCAGATGAATGGATAAAGAAAATATAGTTCATGATGGAGTATTCTTCTGCCATAAAGAAGAATAAAATTGTGTCAGTTGCAGGAAAACAGATGAAACTGGAGATCATCATGTTAAGCAAAGTAAGTTAAACTCAGGAAGATAAGTGTCACATATTTTCTCTCCTATGTGGAATCTAGAAACAAAACAAAGACAACATGAAAGTGGAAAGGGGGCCATTAGGAAAGGATAAGGAATCAGGGGAGGAAAGAGGGCAGGTTCCCACCAAAGCTCATTTCATGCATGTGTGGAACCAGCACAATGAAACCCATTGTTTTGTACAATTAGCATGCAATAATAATTATAATTTCAACATAAATAATTGTATTGACAACTTATCAATTTTATTGATAAACACATGCATCCTCAGTGACATTCCACAACAGGGAGAGAGAAGGGAGGACTTCTTGTGAAAGAAGTTACTTTATGTAGGAGAAATGATGGGCTCAGCCCCAATCTAATATCCAACTGGTGAGATGCTTGGTGAGTGACCAGTCCTCTGGATGATGGTGCTTGAGAGTGGCAGATGTCATCCATTTCCTACCATCTGTCTCACTCAAGCCTGTGAGCTTTCTGGCCAGGAACAAAGCCAGCAAACCAGGCATGCAGGGGTCTCAGCAATCCTACAAATCAACACCCCACATTGACCCACAAAGGTTGGTACATGAACAGCTGGGCTCTCCTAGCAACTCAAGTGAGACCATCCCAAGGCATGTGTTTGACACCTCTTCCTAGAGAGCCCAACAGTGCCTGTGGTCACTGGCTTAATAACACACTGTTATGACTGTGTCCCCTCCAGGTGCTACTTCATTCCCTTCCCATGGGAAGTTCTGATCTCAGATGCTCTTGCCAGTATCAGCTTTAGGAGGACCACAGCCAACAATAGTGGTGCCAGGAGTAGTCCCCAAAAGCAGGTGCTCTGAGGGGATGCTGAACAGACCACAAGCCTCAAGGACGTGGTGTGAGTGGGAAAGGCATTCCCCATGGCTCCTCTCAGTATCACAGTCTCTAGGGCTGTCACCTATGAGAGGCAGATGAGGGGCATGAAATAGCTCATCTATTCACAGAAAGAAAAAGACAGTACTGGAGCAGCTGTGACGGTGCCAAGGTGGCCTTCTCTCTTGCAACTGCAGGGCAGGAGCTGAAGGAAGGTGGGTACTGCAGGCAGCCTCACTTCCCAGCCCAGCAAACCTTCTCTGCTACTTTTGGGGCTCTGCCTGGATGACAAGGGTCTAAGCCAGTGATAATAGGCACTGTTATCAAGGCAGTGATCACAGTCACATGTTCATCTGGTGAGTGCATGTAGTGAAACTGGACAGTCCACTGTGCCTGGTGGGCCATCAGGGACAGCCCACACCTGTGGCACAAGGAGTGGGTTCCCCTCACCTTTGTAAAGATCCTAAGAGCCTCTGTTGAGGCTCCCCCACCTGCAGGTTCTAGGATAATAAATAGACTGTACCCTCTAAAATAATTAGGTATACATTTAAAATATATAGTGCATATTATATATTTAGATAAATTTAATAATTTATATTATAAGCACTTTATTATAAAGTAAATAAGATGCAATCCAGACTGAACTTGCTTGGCAGTAGCCAGGTCTGTGGACTAAAAAAAAAAAACATAACAAGGACACAGGCGGTCACAGGAGGCTGGAGTAATGACAATCGAGACCTGGTGCTTTGACAACAGCTTCACTGAGTCCCAGAGCTTCACCAGTGGGAAGCTGAGTTAACCAAAATGCTGGAAAGCTAAATCTCCTTCAGTCTTGTGTTGTCTGGATGAGAAAAGCCCACTAGGTTCCTGGGGACAGGTGCTGGCTGGAATCCCCAGGAGCATTGGCTGATTTTTCCATGTGACACTTGGGCTGATAAATAATGACAGTTTCTAACAAATATGCTGAGGGAGCCTGTCCCCAGGGAATTTGCATTAAAACCAGTTCAGTCCTTCAGGTAGAAGGAAGCCCTCCTCACCCAAGCTTGGGAGCACAATTGGGAGGGAGGAGGCCAGAATTCATATGTGGTTAGATCTACAGCAGTGCTGACCACCCAACAGAGCTGTCAGGGTTGTGCCAAGCTTGGCACACATGCATTGAAGGGAAATCCATCCCAACAGAGAAGCAGGATGGAATCAAAGACCTCCTCATGGTCCAGCTTTCATGCAAAATGAAAGAAATACAAATGTAACACATCTTCAGGAGTCCATCAACCTACCCCACACATTAAGTGTCATCTCACAGGACAGCAGAAGAACATGTGGTGCACCAGGAGGGCGATAAGAAGAACCGCTTCAAAAACTGAAAGGCTGAGGGTTGGACAAAGGTCATGAGGAGGTGGGTAAGACACAAAGTGAAGGATGACCTGAGAGGAACTGTTATGCCAGATTCATGGGACCCCAATAGACCTCCAGGAGCTGAATCAGATGCAATCACATAAGAGTCTTTATTGCAAGCTCAACCCTTGACTCACAAACATTCCCGATGCAGTGGTCCCAGGGAGTGAGTCCTGGTCCTTTGTTCAGTGAGATTTTATAGATTTTGGGGGGATACTCTATGCATCACAACATCACACAGCAAATCATTCCATACCGTGGAAAAATCAAACAACAACTCTTAACATTGATTAGCACATTCAATGGTGGGAACAAGTTGGGTAGGGGTGATTGGTTAGTACAATAGAGGGATTTGTTTGTACTGATTGGTTTAGGCCATGAGGGGTGTACATGCTAAATTACATGGTTTCCCAACATGTTATCAACCACCATAAACTACTTGGGTGTCATCTGGCATTCCAGGTATTTTCCCTGTCCCATGCTAATTGGAGGTTGCTAGGGGGTTGCTATGGGTCCTCACCTAGCCTAACTGAGTCAGGGACACCTGGCGCCACAGATCTCTCCTGTTATTTATAGACAAACAACTCAGCAGGGTGGGTATATGCTTAGGAGTGCTCTGTAGGTTTTTTCAAGGACAAGGGTCACACCCCCTTCCCTGCTTAGGCTTTGCTCTGAGGTAGAGGCTGGTTTCTCAAAAATGGAGTCACATTAGTTTCTCAGAACGAGCCTGGCTACATCAACAAGTGTGAGAAACATGTTCAGATTTCCAGGATAGAAACAGGACACAGCTTTAAGTCCAATATGAGATCACAAGAAGGGTGAAAGCAAAGGGACAGGAAGAGGAATAGGAAACAAAGTGAGAAAGGCAGATGCACCTACACCCACACTGGAAGAAGTCAAATGTCAGGCAGATGTTACCAGGAAAAGAAAGCAAAGGAGTTAACCCACAGGAACCAATACCCTATTCAATAAATGGTGCTGGGTCAATTGGAAATCCACAGGTAACACAATGAAATTAACTCCCCCTCCCACTCTGGATGAAAGTCAACTCAAAGTGGATCAAAGACTTAGGCACTAGACCAGAAACCCTGCACTTAATAGAAGAAAAAGAAGGCCCAAATCTTCACCATGTTGTCTTAGGACCTGACTTCCTTAACAAGACTCTTAAAGCACAAGAAGTAAAATCAAGAATAAATGTGGAAGAGGGAGGGAAGATGGCGGCGAAGGGAGTGCATCACCCCCATGTACCGCGTCACTGTTCGGGAGAATGATGAGTTAGATCAGCTAAAAACTATCTTGTTAGGAATTTCTAGCAAAACTGGGGTGCTCCAAAACCTAGTGGAAGGATTTTCATCGCACGAGGATCAGCTACAGAGGCTCAAACGTGAGCGATTTGTCTGCACGGAGGGTCACGCTGCTTATTCAGCAAATTGCCCCGTGGCTAGAATCTGTGGCACGCGCTGGGAAGCAAGAGATAGCAACACAAAGATACAGCGCTGCGGATTCTGTGGGCTCCTGCCAGCTGTGCAATCACTGTACACAGTGCTGAATTCTGGGTTTGAGATGGGGGAAGGAAGCGGTCCAGTTCGGTTCTCCACACCAGTCAGACCACAGAGGAGGCCAGCGGCCACCATCTTGGAGAGCTGATGTCATCATCCCTGTTTTTGACTGATCGCAGCTCATTCAACTATAGAACAGGTAATTTCAGGCTGCCATTCGCCTGCGTCTCGCAGACAAAGTACTCAGGCTCAGTGCTAAAGAACCCGCGGAAACTGCCTCTTGGAGCCTGCTCCTATCAGAACATACACCGAGCCGGAGCAGCCGAATTCTGGCTCCCGGAACTGCTCTGGCCCAGGGCTAAAGAACCTGTGGAAACTGCTTCTCGGTCTGGATCCTGCTGAATACTGTGGAAGCCAGAGGGGCAGAGCAGAGACGCCGCCCGTGCCCGGAACAGCCCCAGTGACCCGCCGGCGTGGTATCACTTCACCCCAACTGCAGAAGGGGCTGAGCAGAGCCGCCGCCCGAGCCCGCAAGGTAGGCAGACCAGTGACTGATCGGCGGATCAGGCCCAGCGGCCTGCTGGCATGGTAGACACGTCACACCAATTGGAGTAGGGGCAGAGCAGAGCCGCCGCCTGCGCCCGAAACAGGCCTAGCGACCCGCTGGCGTGGTATCACTTCACCCCAACTGCAGTAGGGGCTGAGCAGAGCAGCCACCTGAGCCCACAAGGTAGGCAGACCTGCGACTGACTGGCGGAACAGGCCCAGCGGCCTGCTGGTGTGGTAGACACATCACCCCAATTGGAGTAGGGGCAGAGCAGAGCCGCCGCCCGCATCCGGAACAGGCCAAATGACCTGCGGGCGTGGTAGTCACGTCACCCCAATTGGAGTAGGGACAGAGCAGAGCCACCACCCGCGCCCACAAGGTAGGCAGACCTGTGACCGACCGGCAGAACAGGCCCAGCGGTCAGCAGGCGTGGTAGACACATCACCCCAATTGGAGTAGGGGCACAGCAGAGCCTTCGCCGCGCCCGGAACAGGCCCAGGGGCCCGCAGGCGTGGTAGACACGTCACCCCAATTGGAGTAGGGGCAGAGCAGAGCCGCCACCCGCACCTGCAAGGTAGGCAGACCTGTGACCGACCGGCGGATCAGGCCCAGCGGCCTGCTGGCGTGGTAGACACTTCACCCCAATTGGAGTAGGGGCACAGCAGAGCCTTCGCCCTCGCCTGGAACAGGCCCAGCGGCCTGCCGGTGTGGCAGACACATCACCCCATTTGGACTAGGGGCAGAGCAGAGCCGCCACCAATGCCCACAAGGTAGGCAGACCTGCGACTGACCAGAGGAACAGGCCCAGCGGCCTGCCGGCATGGTAGACACGTCACCCCAATTGGAGTAGGGGCAGAGCAGAGCCGCCGCCCGTGCCTGGAATAGGCCCAGCGGCCCACCGGCGTGGTAGTCACATCACACTCATTGGAGTAGGGGCAGAGCAGAGCCACCACCCGCGCCCACAAGGTAGGCAGGCCTGTGACTGACCGGCGGAACAGGCCCAGCGGCCTGCTGGTGCAGCAGACACGTCACCCCATTTGGACTAGGGGCAGAGCAGAGCCGCCGCCCGTGCCCACAAGGTAGGCAGACCTGCAATGGACCAGAGGAACAGGCCCAGCGGCCTGCCAGCATGGTAGAAACGTCACCCCAATTGGAGTAGGGGCAGAGCAGAGCCGCCGCCCACTCCCGGGACAGGCCCAGAGTAAACTTCCCAGCTTGAAGAATGAGACAGAATCCCAAATCCTAGAAGCCTACAGGATGCCAAAAGTGCAAAATCATAAGAGATCCACACCTAGACACATTATAATGAAGATGCCCAACATACAGAATAAGGAGAGAATTTTAAAAGCTACAAGAGAAAGAAAGCAGATTATATTTAGGGGCAAACCAATCAGGATAACAGCTGATCTCTCAACACAGACTCTGAAAGCTAGAAGATCCTGGAATAACATTTTTCAAACACTGAAAGAAAATGGGCTCCAACCAAGAATCGTGTATCCAGCGAAATTAAGCTTCAGGATGGAAGATGAAATTGAAACCTTCCACGATAAACAAAAGTTAAAAGAATTTGCAGCTAGAAAACCATCTCTTCAAACATCCTTGGCAAAACATTTCAGGAAGAGGAAATGGAAAATAACAATGAAAACCAACAGTGGGAGGTAGGACAGTAAAGGGGGGAAAATAATCAAAGAGGAAAACAAACCATGTTTAGTAACATGAATAAACAAATATGGCTGGAAGAACAAACCATATCTCAATAATAACCCTAAATGTTAATGGCTTAAACTCACCAATTAAGAGACACAGGCTAGTAGAATGGATCACAAAACAAGACCCAACAATATGCTGCCTACAGGAGACACCACATTTGATAGGAAAAGATATACATAGACTGAAGGTGAAAGGTTGGGAAAAATCATATCACTCATATGGACTTCGGAAACAACCAGGAGTGTCCATACTCATATCAAATAAAATAGATTTCAAGCCAAAGTTAATCAAAAGGGATAAAGAGGGACACTACATACTGCTCAAGGGAACCATGCACCAACAAGACATAACAATCATAAATATATATGCCCCAAACAACGGTGCAGCTATGTTCATCAAGCAAACTCTTCTCAAGTTCAAGAGTCTAATAGACCACCATACAATAATCATGGGAGACTTCAACACACCTCTCTCACCACTGGACAGATCTTCCAAAAAAAAAGTTAAATAAGGAAACTATAGAACTCAATAACACAATTAACAACCTAGACTTAATTGACATATATAGAATATACCACCCAACATCAAGCAGTTACACTTTTTTCTCAGCAGCACATGGATCTTTCTCAAAAATAGATCATATATTATGTCACAGGGCAACTCTTAGACAATATAAAGGAGTAGAGATAATACCATGCATCTTATCTGATCATAATGGAATGAAACTGAAAATGAACGATAAAAGAAGGAAGGAAAAATCATGCATCACTTGGAGAATGAACAATAGGTTACTGAATGATCAATGGGTTATAGAAGACATTAAGGAGGAAATTAAAAAATTCTTAGAGATAAATGAAAACACAGACACAACATATCAGAATCTATGGGACACATTGAAAGCAGTTCTAAGAGGAAAATTCATTGCTTGGAGTTCATTCTTTAAAAAAAGAAAAAACCAACAAATAAATGATCTCACACTTCATCTCAAAATCCTAGAAAAAGAAGAGCAAAACAACAGCAAATGAAGTAGAAGGCAAGAAATAATTAAAATCAGAGCTGAAATTAATGAAATCGAAACAAAAGAAACAATTGAAAAAAATTGACAAAACTAAAAGTTGGTTCTTTGAAAAAATAAATGAAATCGACAGACCCTTAGCCATGCTAACAAAGAGAAGAAGAGAGATAACTCAAATTACTAGCATACGGGATGAAAAAGGCAACATCACAACAGACACTTCAGAAATACAGAAGATAATCAGAAATTATTTTGAATCCTTATACTCCAATAAAAATAGAAGATAGTAAAGGCATCGATAAATTTCTTAAGTCATATGATCTGCCCAGATTGAGTCAGGAGGATATAGACAACCTAAACAGACCAATATCAATTGAGGAAATAGAAGAAACCATCAAAAGACTACCAACTAAGAAAAGCCCAGGACCAGATGGGTATACAGCAGAGTTTTACAAAACCTTTAAAGAGGAACTAATACCAATACTTTTGAAGCTATTTCAGGAAATAGAAAAAGAGGGAGAACTTCCAAATTCATTCTACAAGGCCAACATCACCCTGATTCCTAAACCAGACAAAGACACTTCATCAAAGGAAACTACAGACCAATATCTCTAATGAACCTAGATGCAAAAATCCTCAATAAAATTCTGGTGAATCAGATTCAAAAACATATCAAAAAATTGTGCACCATGATCAAGTAGGATTCATCCCTGGGATGCAAGGCTGGTTCAATATACAGAAATCAATAAATGTTATTCACCACATCAATAGACTTAAAATTAAGAACCATATGATCATCTTGACAGATGCAGAAAAAGCATTTGACAAAGTACAGCATCCCTTTATGTTCAAAACTCTAGAAAAACTAGAGATAACAGGAACATACCTCAACATTGTAAAAGCAATCTATGCTAAGCCTCAGGCTAGCATCATTCTGAATGGAGGAAAATTGAAGGCATTCCCTCTAAAATCTGGAACAAGACAGGGATGCCCTGTCTCACCACTTCTGTTCAACATAGTTCTCGAAACACTGGCCATAGCAGTTAGACAGATGAAAGAAATTAAAGGCATAAAAATAGGAAAAGAAGAACTTAAATTATCACTATTTGCAGATGACATGATTCTATACCTAGCAGACCCAAAAGGGTCTACAAAGAAACTATTAGAGCTAATAAATGAATTTAGCAAAGTGGCAGGATATAAAATCAACACTCATAAATCAAAGTCATTCCTATATATCAGTGACAAATCCTCTGAAATGGAAATGAGGAAAAACACCCCATTCACAATATCCTCAAAAAAAATTAAAATACTTGGGAATCAACCTAACAAAAGAGGAGTAACTAAAAACAGAGTAGGGACGTAGAGCATGAGAAGAAGAAGATTAACATTAAACAGGGATTAGAGGTGGGAGGTAAAGCGAGAGAACCCTAAAGAGAGAAATAGAAAAAGATCATAGAAGATGGAAAAATATACCCTGTTCATGGATAGGTAGAACTAACATAATCAAAATGGTGATATTACCAAAAGTTCTCTATAGGTTTAATGCAATGCCAATCAAAATCCCAACGGCATTTCTTGTAGAAATAGAGAAAGCAATCATAAAATTCATATGGAAAAATAAAAGACCCAGAATAGCAAAAACAATGCTAAGCAGGAAGTGTGAATTAGGTGGTATAGCGATACCAGACTTCAAATTATACTACAGAGCAATAGTAACAAAAAACAGCATTGTACTGGTACCAAAACAGGCGGGTGGACCAATGGTACAGAATAGAGGACACAGAAACCAATCCACAAAACTACAACTATCTTATATTTGATAAAGTGGCTAAAAGCATGCAATGGAGGAAGGATAGTATCTTCAACAAATGGTGCTGGGAAAACTGGAAATCCATATCCATCAAAATGAAACTGAATCCCTTTCTTTCGCCATGCACAAAAGTTAACTCAAAATGGATCAAGGAGCATGATATCAAATCAGAGACACAGCGTCTGATAGAAGAAAAAGTTGGCTATGATCTACATACTGTGGGGGTCGGGCTCCAAATTCCTTAATAGGACACCCATAGCACAAGAGTTAATAACTAGAATCAACAAATGGGACTTACTCAAACTAAAAAGTTTTTTCTCAGGAAAAGAAACAATAAGAGAGGTAGATATGGAGCCTACATCCTGGGAACAAATCTTTACTCCTCACACTTCAGATAGAGCCCTAATATCCAGAGTATACAAAGAACTCAAAAAATTAGACAATAAGATAACAAATAACCCAATCAACAAATGGGCCAAGGACCTGAACAGACACTTCTCAGAGGAAGACATACAATCAATCAACAAGTACATGAAAAAATGCTCACCATCGCTAGCAGTCAGAGAAATGCAAATCAAAACCACCCTAAGATACCATCTCACTCCAGTAAGATTGGCAGCCATTAGGAAGTCAAACAACAAGTGCTGGCGGGGATGTGGAGAAAAGGGTACACTTGTTCATTGTTGGTGGGACTGCAAATTGGTGCAACCAATTTGGAAAGCAGTATAGAGATTTCTTGGAAAGCTGGGAATGGAACCACCATTTGACCCAGCTATTCCCCTTCTCGGTCTATTCCCTAAAGACCTAAGAAGAGCATGCTACAGGGACACTGCTACATCGATGTTCATAGCAGCACAATTCACAATAGCAAGACTGTGGAACCAACCTAGATGCCCTTCAATAGATGAATGGATAAAAAAATGTGGTATTTATACACAATGGAGTATTACTCTGCATTAAAAAAATGACAAAATCATAGAATTTGGAGGGAAATGGATGGCATTAGAGCAGATTATGCTAAGTGAAGCCAGCCAATCCCTAAAAAACAAATGCCAAATGTCTTCTTTGATATAAGGAGAGTAACTAAAAACAGAGTAGGGACGTAGAGCATGAGAAGAAGAAGATTAACATTAAACAGGGATTAGAGGTGGGAGGTAAAGCAAGAGAGAAGGGAAATTGCATGGAAATGGAAGGAGACCCTCAGGGTTATACAAAATTACATACAAGAGGAAGTGAGGGGAAAAGGAAAAATAATACAAGGGGGAGAAATGAATTACAGTAGAGGGGGTAGAGAGAGAAGAGGGGAGGGGAGGGGAGGGGGGATAGTAGAGGATAGGAAAGGCAGCAGAATACAACAGACACTAGTATGGCAATATGTAAATCAATGGAAGTGTAACTGATGTGATTCTGCAATCTGTATACGGGGTAAAAATGGGAGTTCATAACCCACTTGAATCAAAGTGTGAAATATGATATGTCAAGAACTATGTAATGTTTTGAACAACCAACATTAAAACAAGAATAAATGGGACAGATTCAAACTAAAAAGATTCTTCTCAGCAAAGGAAACAATCAAGAAGGTGAAGAGAGTATCTACAAATGGGGGGAAATCTTTACCACATGCATATCAGATAGAGCATTAATCTCCAGACTATATGAAGAACACACACACACACACACACACACACACACACACACGCAACACAAAAACTTAACACCAATTGAACAAATAACCCAATCAATAAATGGGCTAAGGAACTGAATAGAAACTTCACAGAAGAAGAAATACAATCCATCAATAAATATTTGAAATAAATGTTCACATCTTTAGAAATTAGAGAACTGGACAAAGCATGCAATTAGCCTCATCATCGCTGGGATTAGTGCCCTGGTAGCTGCCATCACTGCCACAGCCACCTGCTGTTTTGTTCACTCAGAGTATCCAGAATGCTCAGACTGTAAACAATTTGTCTACTGCCATGGCAGAAGCCTTTTACATTCAAAATAACTTAAATAACTGTCATGAATTACTATTTCAGTCATTCAGCAAGAACTAGAACTCCACCAGGAACAGTTATTCTGTTTATATTTCAAAGGATCACTTGTGACCCTGAATTTTGTAGTATTTGTGTCACCCAATATGCTGTATCTGAAAATGTAGCCCAAGTGGACTTTCTGTTGGCTTGTCTCTGCTCAATCCCTGCAGCTTTCCTAGACAATGTCCCATGTCGCATTTCAACACTCAGGGTCACTCCAGGTGAACTGGGCTGCAAAAAATAATTACACAAGAGACAGAGATACCTTTTTCTTTGGATTCTCTGATGGCTTTTCCAACCTTAAGGGTTCTTGGAGGGGGGGCATGTGCTGAACCATTTTATTGTGGAGAAGCCATTTAAATGAGTCAAGGGGTCAGGTTTCAGGGAGTTGAGGCTAGCTTTGTAATGTCTGCTGTCTGCTGGTTGACTGACATCTAGGAAGGCCACACCCAAAGGCAGAGAAAGAGAAGGGGATACACAAAGCTCATTTCCACGGAATACTCTATCCCAAACAGAGCAAAGGGGTAGGATTACCAAAGAATAGGTGAGTGTAGCTCAATCCCAGGGGTATGCCTACTCAAAAGACTGGTCTTGCTATCTGAGCCAGGGAAAAGATCAAATCATGAGTCATGGTACTATGGTGCCAGACTACAGTAATCTTTCAGAACCCTGTGGTGCATCAGGACTGGAAGGCATGGTAACTCAGTGTGGCTCCCCACAGTCCCACTTTACTGGCATTTCTTAATCCCAGGGTTCTCCACCATGACTTTTGCTTCCTCTTAACATCTTCACAGTCAGGCTTCTCAGGGGGTGCCCACCAGCCCTCCCACCCTGCTGTAACTTGTCTGGCCTCCCAGGCCTTTCTTTAAAATCCTGGAGGAAGCCTCCATAATCCCCAAATTCCAGCTTTCTGCATTTCTTCAGAGTCAGCATGATGTGGTTGATACCAAAGTCTGCTGCCTTCTTAAGCAGTAGCCAAGCCTCCAGGAATGCTTACTGCAGCAGCCTGAGTGTGTGTGTGGCTGAGCATGTTGAAAAACCCTCCTAGGCAAAAACCGTCTTATGCAAGAAGTATGTCCCACTGGTCGCTTTTCAAGAGAATTTTCACCTTTACTCCCTTGAGCCTGAGATGGGTGTGGTCTCACCAGCCCCTGAGAAGCCCTCAATCCACCTTTTTTTGTTGCTCTGGGGACAGTCTTTAGCATTTCTTTAGTGGTGGTAGTGTCAAACAACTGCAATGTCCTTAGGCCCAGTTTTACTCCTACATTTAAAGTCCATGTTTTTAAAATCTTTCTGCTCTGCTTTTCTCCTGAATATTATCACAAACTTGGCTAAAACTCTTCAGCAATATCCATGCCATAGCCAAATGCTATGGTGTCTAGAGATTTCTTACACCATATTAAGAAGTCCACCACTTTTAAAGTCAACTTCATTGAAAGTCTCAGGACATGGACAAAATGCAGATAACTTCTCATACAGAACATAATGTAAATGGCCTCTAGTCCAATTCCTGTTAGTGTCCTCCTTTTCCTCTAAAACTTCTCAAGCTCTGTCTTCTCTGTCCATGATCCTATTGGCATTTGGCCTCATAAGCTCCCACTAGAATTGGCAATTAAGCTCCACATGCAACAATCTAAAGAATTTTCAGCGTGCACTGCCACATATCTCAAAATTCTTCCCACCAAATCCAAAAAACTCAAAAACTTTTGAACCACACAGTCAGGTTAGTAACAACAACCCCACTCTCAGTACCAATTTCTGTTTTAGTCAGCTTTTTGTTGCTATGACAAAGGACACAGCCAGAAGAGGAAAGTTTATTCGGGGGTTCACAGTTTCAGAAGTCTTAGTCCATGGAAAGCCAGCTCCATTTCTTGGGATTTGGACTTAGGCAGAACATCATAGCGAAAGAGTGTGGCAGAGGGTAATGGCTTATAATGTGATCCATGATAGCGCTGGTTATTGGGTCTACTCCCTTACATGTTGAAGTTTGAGCATTAGAGAAGCATGCCAAGGCAAGCATATAAAGCAGAGTTTATTTTGAAAGGATTTATCCCAGGAGGGAGAAGAGGGCCATATCTGGTATTCTGTTATCCCATGAAGCAAAGGTGTTTTGCCTTTTTGTATGTTCTAGGCTTACTTTGTTCTCCTGCTCCTTTCCTTTCATTTCTTTCCTTCCTGTGTACATGAATAGGACCAGGAGATACTCAATGGGATGGCCAAAAGATGAGATACAGATGGACAGGGGAAAGGGCTGGATGGAGCATCCCAGGACACACTTATTAAGAGCTTTATAACTCCCTGTAGGAAAGGGCAATTTCTGGGACAGACTACCTTAGCAACAGGTTGGAGCAGGGACAGGCTTATCTTTATAGAATGGAGAAAGAGCTCTGAAGTCTTTTCAATCCATGGAGAGGCAGTCTTCAACTTCCTGGACTCACTCAAGTTGGCCTTCTTGATCTGACCTGAATTAGTTTACTTATTTATACTGATGTGTATCTAATTCTGGCTTGATCAAGAAGCAGAGAGTGTATGTCTACTTGCCAGATACAAATATATAACCCAAAGCCACACTCCCAATTCCCACCTCCTCCAGCCACAACCTACCAGGTCAGATATCACCTCAGTTAATGCCTATCAGGAGACTGATTCACTGATTGGGTTAAAACTTACAACTTCTGAAACTTTTCCCATTTTTCCACATGGAGCTTTTGAGAGACTCCACACATTCAAACCATAACACTTTCCAAGGCTTGCTTCTAGATGTAAGCTGCATAGGCAATTATTCAAAACTGGTTTGGGTCCAGAGGAAAAAATAGTGTCACTTTTAAATATACACTGCTATGGGACCTAAATGGCTATTTTATCTTGTACTCCATAATTCTGCTCTTTCAAGTTCCTATAAAAACAGAGTAAAGAGAGGAAATGTGGAAAGATCTTATATTTATAACTCTTCTTTACTTTGAGAACAATTACACAGGCTCCCATCTTCTTTCAATATCTAGACTGACTCTAATATGATCCAAAATTGCACTCTGATCTTATAAATGTGATCCATATGTTCCTTTACTAAGGTAATCATGGCCATTTCAATTCCCCCCCCCCAAGAACTTACATAAATTTTTTTGAGCTCATGGATTTGTGGTGAATTTACATTTTAATTTAATTTTCAATATATTTTGTTTCCATCAGCCTTATTTTATATAACCATAATTGTTTTCCCCTCTGTTTATTTTCTGCTGTTTTTATTCAGAGGTCACTTACTCAAGAAAAACCTCAAAAATCCTTGTTTACTTGGCTGGGGATGAGGCTCAGTAACACACTTGCCTAGCATGTGTGAGGCCCTGGGTTTGATTCTCAGCAAAAAAAAAAAAAAAAAAAAAATATATATATATATATATATATATATATATATATATATATATATATATATAAAGTTTATAAAAATATCATTATTTCCTTTTGTTTTAATGTATATTTATGCATACCCATGTATTGTTCATGTGTCTGTCTGTGCGTCTTTCTTTATATATCACTCACATTTTATCAAAATTTGTATACAGTTAAATGAAAACTCATAAACTAAAATTTTGAAAGGGAATGGATCCACACACCTTTTATTTGTGTGACTTAAATCTTAAGAAAAAGGGTTCAATTTAAATTGATTAAACAGATAAGAGTAAAGATGTATTTACAATTGCCCACATGTATACCTAAGTGGTCATACAATTAAAAGATTGTTGTTGTCTATAAAATATTTCAATTAAAATATCAATTGCTTCTAAAATTTTACTTCATCAGTGTAATGGTTAATTTGAATTAACCATGCATGTAAGCCAATGTAATAAGTCCTCCCTTTTATAATTGTACTTCCTGTTGATTCTGTTCCTCCAGAGAACCCTGATTAATACAAGCATGGAAAGGATGGCTAATACTGGTAACTACACCTGTCTGATATCTTGTTTTTACAGTTGAAAGTGAATAAATTAAATTTTAAATAATTTTCATAAATATGTGTTTTTTAAGAGAAGACATTTAATTGATTTGCAAAGTTAAAGTGCTTAATCATTAACTGCTAAATATAAAATCAAGGTCTCTTCAGTTTTTAAATTTCAAAAGTAGTATATATTTTGGTTTATTAACTGTGTTTGTAAAATTAACAAAAGAGTTTGAGATTGCTTTGTTTCTGGATTTTCATTAAAAGTAAGGTTAGTTAAAATTCTAACAGGTAAAATTTTACATGGAGAGAGTACAATATATTTCAGTTGTGTTTCAATTAAAGTATTATAATTGGCTTAAAATATTTCATCTTATTAAGAAGAGTAATTGAAAAATTCATGAATTTCTTACAGATTGTTTCAGAATGCAAATTTAAGAAAGGGTCAGCAACTAGAAAAGATATAAAAATTTTCTAGGTACAGAAATATATTTCAGTATAGAGACTAGAAAAAAATGTTTATGGATAAGAAAGTATTTTGCATGGTAAAGTGAACAAGTTATAGGATGACTATATAAGTTGCACAAGGTTTGTGTAGGGTAAATCATAAAAAGTTTTGTGTGTGATTAAGTTGGCTATAATTAACACAATAAGTTGAACTTATTTAAGGATTTACTAAGGTCAAATAATACTGCACTGATAGAAACCAAAATTTAATTCTCTCTATGTTGAAGTAAGAAGGTTTTCTTAAAACATTAATCTGCTCCAGCCATGCCTGACCAAGCATCTGGCAGGGTTGAGCCTCATTCTCCTGGTCTGTTATTGTAGTCAGACTTTTTTACCATTGACTGGAATACCTGAAAAGAACAATTTAAGAGGAGGGAATGTTTATTTGGGGGAGATTCAAAATGACAGAATAGAGGAAGTCTCGTTCCTGGATGCTTAATTTCTGAAACCAAGAAAGTAGACAGGCAGCTTCCCTCCTAAGTGGTGGAGGTACTTCACTGGAACCTACAACTGAATATTTAAAACGGATCATAGACATGGGTGGTTAGATATAATAAAATAAGGAAAAAATCCTAAGCGGCATAACTGTTGCCACAACAGGCCAGGAAGTTCAAGCCAGAGAGGTCCCTCTATGAGCATAGTAGAGGGATAAGGGAATTAAAGGAACATGTATTTTTGGGAGGCCCAAGGTTTGTCTGGGTACAGAACGTTTAGAGACCAAGGACATTGAAGTATGAGTTGCATGATACCTATGTGCAGAATATGTGCAGAAAAAGAAGCATTAGTGTCTTCATGTGGTGTGCAGAGGACAATAATAGAAACCATTTTTGCAGCTGTGGCATGGTGCTCAGTAACTGAGGAAGCCAATTCCTGGCAAACCCATGTTTGGCTCAAAATATAGACCCAGTACAAGAACAGTGCATACAATAGAATGTGCTTAAGTGACCAGAAGAATACCAAGCATAGAGGTTTACACAGGGGAAAACTGGTCTCTGACATCCACCAAGATCTACCTTCCCCCTCAAATCTGAATGATTACAGGAATAGCTGGGGGAGATGCATCTGACCAGGAAGATGAAAAAGTGGGCTTGGGAGAGATTGTTTGGAGACTTAACTCGAGATCAGGAAATGTGGAGTCTGAAGGTGACATAAAGGACTAAGAATTCATTCCCTCACCACAAAAGTGGAGCCCAGGGGAAATCCCTGGAATAAATTCATCCAGTATGGACCAACAAGTACTGGGCACTTGCGTAGCACTGATTTAAAATTTCCAGACCAATTAATATCCACTGAATAACATGGAGCCCTCTTAAATATGCCCCCAAGAAATCTGTATATGAGATTACCTCTATTACTCCAGTAATCCTCAGCATAGAATATCACACTCCAGAAGACACCACCTTAAAGTGCTTAGAAGAGAAAGCTAGAATATTGTGGAGTTCAACATAAAGATGTTTTCCTTTCCTTTCCTTTCTTTCTTTTTTTAAAACATTCCCTTTTTTGATGGTACATGGACATTTATACATTTTCATGTTTGTTTTTTTTCTCATTTTTAGCACTTTTGAAGTCAGTTATTTTACATGAATTAGGTTTTTGTAAACTACAATGTTTTATTTATATATTTTTGGTTTGTTTATATATATATATATATATATATATATATATATATATTTTTTTTTTTTTCCTCCTACCTATTTCCCTTGGTTCTTTAACTTATTCTGCTAAAAGCCAATCTCTATTGTTCTCTTCCACTCTTCCTTTAATCTTTTACTTCTGGATTCCTTCTCTCCTCCTCCCTCATAATTACTACATTCCATATTACTTCTGTTTTCTCCCTATCCAACATCTTAATTTGTAAACCATTTTGCAAACTTTCTGTTCTTATTGTACACAATAACCGATCATATTATTTCTGTTTATTGTGTCAATAAACATTGTGGATGTCATAATAGTATTTATTTGGTTTATTGTTTGCATTGTTTATTGTTATTGTTTATATTGTTTGATTGTTTGCATTGGTCGTTTTTATTATTTTTCTCTTCCTAAACAGTGAGGTCCTGGAAGTATTTGGGGACACTATAAGTCCACAAACTAGAAACTCTACTGCCTCAGACCCATAGTGTTAGATAGATAGATACAAAAACAACATGAAAAAGCAAGGGAACAAATCACCCTAAACAAACCAAGATACTCCAATAACAGAATCCAGTGACAGCACAATGGAAGAAATGTAAGAGAATGAGTTTAGAATGTACATAGTTAAACTGATCTGTGAAGTAGAAGATGATGCCAAAGAACAAATAAAGTAGCAAAAATCATTTTAATTAAGAGAGATTCTGAAAAAAGAACTGAACAGAAATATTTCAAATGAAAAATAATAAACCAAATTAAAAATTCAATAGAGGAAAAAATACAAAAGTCACTAAGCTAATGGAGATCTCTTACAGAAGTCCACTTGAGAAATTTAAGAGGAAATAAAGAAGAAAGAGATGAATGAAAGAGTTTGGCTGGCAGGATGGGCACAAATTTGCACTTGAGAGTAAAATGGTGGGACATCAAGGAGGACAGGAGGCTGTGTGCAGTCAACATCATGTGGAACTTCAGGCTTACCAACTAGAGGGCGATCATGTCACCCTAGGAAGCAGAATCCAAACACACTCTGTACATGGTGGGTTGAAGGAGCATCAAGGCAAGTTTCTGCTGTTAAATTCTACCCACTGTGCTAAATTTCTCATATGGATCTCCACTGGACTCTTCCAAGAGGCATCTCACACAAAGAACAACAACAACAAAAAATTCAATAGAAAGCATCACCAACAGACTAAACTATTTGGAAGTCAGAATATCAGGCATTGAAGACAGAATATATAGTCTTGAAAATTCAGTTGACATGGAGAGATGAAACAATAAACAGAATTTGCAAGATCTATGCAATAACAGTAAAAAAACCAAATTTAAGATTTATTGGTATACATGAAGGCACAGAGATAAAAACCAAAGGAATGAACAATCTTTTCAATGAAATAATGTCAGAAAATTTGCCATATCTAAAGAATAAAATGTAAGATCAAATACAAAAGGTTTAAATGACTGCAAGTATATAAAATTATAACAGACCCACATAAAAGTGTAGTATAGTGAAAATTCCAGCATATAGAATAATAATAACCTTTTAAAAGCTGTAAGAGAAAATTATCAGATTATATATGGAAGATAACCAATACAGATATCAGCTGATTTCTAAATTTAGACCCCCAGAGCTAAGAGGACATGGTGTAACATATAAAATCCTATAAAATAGATGCCAAACAAGAGTTCTCTATCCAGAAAAATTAAGCTTTAGATTTGAAAATAAAATTAAAATTTTCCATGATAACAAAAGTTAAAAGAATTCACAACCAGAAAGCATGCAAATATTCTCAACAAAATGTTTAATGAAAATGAAATGAAAAAAAGGTGAAAATCAGCAAAGAGAGGAACTACACTAAAGGATGGTTAAGTATAGGAAAAAATAATTCAAATTAAAACCTAAAAATAAATCAAAATTACTGGGAAACAAATCATATCTCAATAATAACCCTGAATGTTAATGGCCTAAACTGATCACTCAAAAGACATAGAATGGCAGATTGGAATAAAAAACAAGACCCTACAAAATGCTGCAAAAGACATCCACAGACTAAATGTTAAAGGATTTGAAAAAACATATCACTCACAGGGATCATGTAAACAAGAAGGGATTTCTATCCTCATATTAGATAAAGTGAATGTCAAGCCCATGATAAACAGAAGAGAAAAGATGGAAATTTCATGCTATTTAGGGGAATTATAGATCATCAAGAAATAACTATTATAAATATTTTCCCCCAAACAATGGAGCATTTACACACATCAAACAAAAACTTCTCAATTTCAAGAATCAAACAGAGCACAATACAATAATACTGGTTGACATTAACCCACCTCTCCCACTACTGGATAGATCCTCCAAAGAAAAACTAAGAAGAGAAAGTACAGAACTAAATGATACAATCAACAATTTAGAGTTGGGTTGGGGTTGTGGCTCTGTAGCAGAGTGCTTGCCTCATATGAATGAGGCACTGTGTTTGATCCTCAGAACCACATAAAAATGAATAAATAAAATAAAAATATTGTGTTCATGTATAACTAAAATATATAAAAATAATTTAGACAATGGACATATATAAAATATTTTATTCCTCACTGAATGAATACATATTCTTCTTTGCAGCACATGGATCCTTCTCTAATATAGACCATATTTTTTTTTTTGCCACAAAGCAACTCTTAGCAAATACAAAAAAATAGAGAAAATACACTGCATTTTATCAGACCATAATGGAATGAAATTAGAAATCAACAGTAGGGTAAAAATAGAAGAAACTTTAATACCTGAAGACTAAATAATACACTACTGAATGATGATAGCAGAAGAAATGAGGGATGATATAAAAAATACTCAAATGTAAATTAGAATAGTGATACAACATATCAAAATTTCTGAGACACCATGAAGGCAATGCTAAGAGGAAAGTTCATTGTATTGAGCTAATTTATTAAAAACAGAAAGTCAACAAACAAATGGCCTAACATTATATCTCAAAGCCCAAGGAAAAGAAGAACAAATCAACACCAAAAGCAATAGGAAACAGGAAATAATTAAAATCAGAGCTGAAATCAATGAAATTGAAACAAAATGAACACTGAAAAAATTGACAAAACCAAAATTAGGTTCTTTAAATACATAAATAAAATATATAAACCTTTAGCCATGCTAATGAAGACAAAGAGAGAAAAAACTCAAATTAATAAAATTTGTGATGAAAAAGAAAAAAATCACAACAGTCACTACTGAAATACAGAAGATAATTAGAAACTATTTTGAAAAATTATACTCCAACAAAATAGAAAATTTTGAAGACATCAACAAAATTTCTAGAGACATATAACCTACCCAAACAGAATCATGAGGAAATACACAATTTGAACAGATCAAACTCATGCAATGATATAGAAGATGCCATCAAAAGCCTACCAACTAAGAAAAGCCAAGGACCAAATTACTTCTCAGCGGAGTTGTACAAGAACTTCAAAGAAAAACTAATACCAATACTTTTCAAATTATTCCATGAAATAGAAAAGAAGGGAACCCTTCCACACTCATTCCATTAAGCAAGTATGACTCTGGTACCAAAACAACACAAGTACATATCAAGAAAATAAAACTTCAGAACAATATCCCTGGTAAGTAAAGATATAAAAATTCTCAATAAAACTTGGGCAAATTGTATACAAAAACATTGAAAAGATAGTGCACCATGATTAAGTGGGGTTCATTTCAGGGATTCAGGTTGGTTCAACATTTGAAAATCATCATATCAATAGAAAAAAGACAAGAATCATATAATTATCTCATTAGATGCAGACAAAGTATTTTACAAAATACAGCACCACTTCATGTTCAAAACAGTAGAAAATCTAGGGATAGTAGAAGCATACCTCAACATTGTAAAAGTTATGTATTCTAAACCCAAGGTCAACATCATTCTAAATGGAGAAAAATTGAAATCATTCCCTCTAAGAACTAGAACAAGACAAGAATGCCCTCTTTTATCACTTTTATTCACCATCATTCTTAAAACTGTACCCAGAGTAATTACACATAAGAAAGAAATTAAAGGGGTACAAATATTAAAAGAAGAACACAAACTATTAACATTTGCTGATGGCATGATTCTATATTTAGAAGATCCAAAAATCCTACAAGAAACTTTCTAGAACACATGATTGAATTCAGCAAAATAGCAGGATATAAAATTAACTCCCATAATAAATAAAACATGTTCCTATACATCAGTGATGAATCTACTGTAAGAGAAATTAGGAAATCTATCCCATTTACAATAGCCTTTAAAAATAAAATGTTTGAGAATCAATCTAACAAAAGCAGTAAAAGATCTCAACATTAAAAACTTCAGAATACCAATAAAAGGAGTTGAAGAAGAACTTACAAGATGGAAATATCTCCTATACTCTTAGATAGGCAGAATGAACATTGTCAAAATAGCTATAAGATCAAAAGCATTATACAGGTTTAATGTGATTCCTAGTGGAATCTCAGTGACATTCTTCATAAAAATAGAAAAAGCAATCATAAAATTCGTTCAGAACAATAAGAGACCCAGAATAGCCAAATCAATCCTCAGCGAGAAAACTGAAGGAGGAGGTATCACAATACAAAGCCTTAAATTATACTACAGAGCCATAGTAACAAAAAGAGTATGGTATTGGTACTAAACTTGATGAATAGACCAGTGGTATAGCATTATAACACAAAGAGAAAAACTCACATAAATACAGTTATCTCATACTAGACAAAAGAACCAAAAACATACATTGGACAAGATAGTCTCTTCAACAAAGGGTGCTGAGAAATCTGGAAATTCATATGTATCAAAATGAAATTAAACCCCTATCACTGACCCTGCACAAAAATCAACTCAAAGTGGATCAAATATTGGGCATTAGAACAGAGACTCTGCACCTGATAGAAAAAAATGTAGGCCCAAATCTTCACCATGTCAGCTTAGGGACTGACTTCCATAACAAGACTCCTGAAGCACAAGAAGTAAAACCAAAAATCAATAAATGAAATGGAATTAAATTAAAAACTTCCTCTCAGCAAACATAAAAATCAATAATGTGAAAAGAGAAAAGAATGGGAGAAAATCTTTACCACATGCACCTCAGATAAACCACTAATCTCTAGGATATACAATGAACTAAAAAAACCCCACCAAAAACAAAAGCAAAAAACCCAAATAACTGAAACAATATATAGGCTAATGAAAAAAATCAGACCTTCCACAGAATAGGAAACACAATCAATTAACAAACATATGAAAAAATGTTCACTATCTCCAGTAATTGGAGAAATTCAAATTAAAACTATGCTGAAATTCCATCTCACTCCAGTCAGAATGGCAAATATCAAAAAACACGAGTAACAATAAATGTTGGCAAGGGTGTGGGGAGAAAGATATTCTCACACATTTCTTGCAAATTGGTGCAAGTACTATGGAAAGCACTACGGAGATTCCTTAGAAAATTTGGAATGGGACCACTATTTGACCCAGTTATCTCATTCTTCGACATATACTAAAAGAGCTTAAAGTCAGCATACTACAGTGATGCAGTAACATCAAAGTTTACATCAGCTCCATTCACAATAGCCAAGCTATGGAACCAACCTAGGTGTCTTTTAACAGGTTAATGGAGAATAAAATGTGATATATATATATATATATATATATATATATATATATATATATATATACACACACACACACACACACACACACATACACACACACACACACATACATACATACACACACACACACACACACACACATACGTATATACACACACAATGGAATATTATTCATCCATAAATAAAAATGAAATTATAGCATTTTCCAGTAAATGGATGGAAAGGGAGAATATTGTGCTAAGTGAGATAAGTTAGTTCCAAAAAACAATTTTTTTCTCTGATATGTGGAAGCTAATCCTAAATAAGGGTGTAAGAGTACAAAAGAATAGAGGAAAGATCAGTAAAGTAGACAAAGGAGAATGAAGGGAAGGGAGAGACAGGGCAAGTTAGTGGAATGAATGTGACCTAATTTTTCTACATACATATATGAATATACCTCAATGAAAATATCACTGTGTATTTTCCTTGGCACTCATTTAAAAACAACTTAACTAAATTGCAGAAAAATCAGTAAAATAGAGGAAAGGGAAAAGGGAGAGTGAGGAGATGAGGGGAAGGATATGTATTGGGGATTGAAATAGAACATAATAGATCCCATGTTTTTATAATTATTTCAAAATAAATTCCATTGTAATGTATAACTAAAAAGAATCAACATAAGGTCACGACTCCAGCCAAGGTGGAGTGAGTCCTTCACGACTCCAGCGTGAGCAGTAAGGCTACAGTCCCCAAGCTGCCCGGCTCTCTCAGCCCCTTTTCCCTCTCCGCCTTGCTTCTCTCCCGCCGTCTCTCCTCCCACGCTTACTCCCTGAATCTGGATCTCAATTTCTTTCCCCCGCCCTGCCCACTCTCTCGCCTGCCCAGTCACCTGGCCCTCGCGGGCCCTGCAGCGCTGCCTCCCCTCCCCCAGTCTGCAACCCCTCCCCGGGTGTCCTGAGGGCTGCAGCTGGGCCACTTCCGCCCCCGCCGCTTCCTGGGGAGCACGTTAGAGCAGACTCTTCACCGCGCGAGTGAGCCGCCGACCTGCCGAGCAAAATGGAACAGCTGATAAGATGAGTGACAATTTAAAATTTAAGTGATCCAACATGGCGGCGGACGCGGAGAGATCAAGTCTCTAACCCCTTCAGCTGCGCGGGCATAGGGAGAAGTAAACTGTCAAAATGCTGTTTGCTCAGGACTACTAGGCAGTGTTGAGCTGACGTGGATCCGGGGCGAACAGTCTGGGCTTCTCAGAACACACCGAGCCCAGATCGGCTGCATTCAAGCTCCGTTTCGCCAGCTTCTCGTGACTCAGCACTAACGATCCCACTGAAATAACTAGTCGGCCTGCCTGAACTTACAGAGGTAAAAGCCAACCGAGCACGATAGCCAGACCGAGGGAATCAGGAGTGACGCAGGACTATCGGCACAGAACTCCTGGCTACCGCTCCCACCTGTGCTGAAAACTGAGGTCCCTTGCACCAGCTACCAGGGGAGTTGCTACCAGAGGGCAAACAAATTCGCTGGGGGTTCTCAGCCCCAAGCTCTACAAACTTAGGGTCTGAGGGAGGCAAACAGGGAGAGTGTGCCCAGGCATTCATGAAAACAGGGCTCCCAGGAGCAGCAGACCTGGCGTGTAGCCAGTATTGTGGTGAGTGTCACAGGTGAGCAGGGCCTGGCTTGAGGAAGCACAAGAGAAGGCCCTAGGCACTCAGGATTGGAGACCCGCACAGTCTGGGAGGAAGAGCTGCTGCATAGTGATTGGATCCCACCTATTGAGAAGAGAAGCTTGGCCCAGTGGGCACAGCTCCACCTACTGGAAGAGAAGTTAATCAAGCTCTATGACTGCATTTATCATTATTATTTTATTTTATTTTATTTTCATTTTTTTGTTGTTGTTCTTTAACTTTTTTATTAATGTTTTCAATTTTTTAAATTCTTTTTATTTTATTATTATTACTATTATTTTTTAAACATTAATTTCCATTTTTATTATCATTATAATTTTTTTAAAATTTTTGTTTTTTCTTTTTTTCTTTCTTTCTTTTCAAATTTTTTCTTTTGTCTTTTCATTTCTTTCCAATTTTCTTATTCCCTCTTCCTTGAATTCTATGTGCCTACACTCATTCTCTTTAGTGACTTCTTCCCTTCCCTTCTAATATCTTTCCTCCCAAGCATCAAATAAATTTATAAGAGTAAACAGTAACTCAGCAGTCAAACAGAACAAGAAGTAACATGAGCAGCATAAAAAAGCAAGGAAGAAAAGGAGTACAAACAATGAAGGAGAGCCTAAATATTCAGGAGGACCTAGAGTCATCAGAAAAATGGCCATATAAAGAACTCAAGGAATACCTTAGACAGATGGAAAGGAACCTTAAAGAGGATACGAGACAGCAAATCGAAACAGTGAAAGATCACGTTGAAAATGAATTACATAAACAGAAAAAGAAGAAGTTAAGCATCATTATCAGGAGATAGAGATTATAAAAAATCAAACAATAATTCTAGAAATGAAGGAAATGATAAACCAAATTAAAAACTCAGTCGAGAGTATCACTAACAGAGTGGAGCAAATAGAAGCCAGAACGTCAGATAATAAAGACAAAATATATCATCTTGAAAAGAGTCTAGCCAACTCAGATAGGCTGGTAAAAAATCATGAGAAAAACATCCAAGAGATTTGGGATAACATAAAAAAACCAAACTTACGAGTCATCGGGATAGAGGAAGGTACAGAGATTCATACCAAGGGAATGAGTAACCTGCTGAATGAAATAATTACAGAAAACTTTCCAGAAATAAAAAAGGAAACAGATATACAAATTGTAGATTCATACAGGACACCGAGCACACAAAATCACACTAGACCAATGCCAAGACACATTGTTATGAAGATATCCAATATACAGAACAAAGAGAAAATATTAAAAGCTACAAGAGAAAGGAGGCAGATTACATTTAGGGGTAAACCAATAAGGTTAACAATGGAGTTTTCATCACAGATGCTGAAAGCGAGAAGATCCTGGAACAATATATTTCAAACACTGAAAGGCAATGGATGCCAACCAAGAATTCTGTATCCAGCAAAATTAAGCTTCAGGTACGACAACAAAATAAAAATCTTTCATGATAAACAAAAGCTAAAAGAATTTGTAGCCAGAAAACCAGCATTGCAAAGCTTCTTGAGCAAAACACTACACGAGGAAGAAATGAAAAACAATAACCAAAACCATCAGTGGGAAGTGCCTCAGTAAAGACAGAGGATGGGGGGAAAGCTAATGATGGAGAAACAAACTAAATTAGAAAAAAAAGATAAATAATCAAACATGGCAGGAAGTACAAACCATATATAAATAATAACTCTAAATGTTTATGGCTTAAACTCTCCAAATAAGCGACATAGGCTGGTAACTTGGATTAAAAAAACAAATCCAACAATATGCTGCCTCCAGGAGACACATCTGATTGGAAAAGACATACACAGGCTCAAGGTGAAAGGTTGGGAAAAAATATACCACACACACGGTCCTCATAAGCAAGCAGGGGTGGCCATCCTCATATTGAATAAAATCAACTTCAAGACTAAGTTAATCAAAAGGGATAAGGAAGGACATTATATACTGTTAAAAAGAACCGTTCACCAACAAGAAGTAACAATTATCAATATTTATGCACCAAATAATGGTGCTGCGATGTTCATAAAACAAACTCTCCTCAAGTTCAAGAATCAAATAGACCACAACACAATAATTATGGGTGACTTCAACACACCTCTCTCACCATTGGACAGATCCTCCAAACAAAAGTTGAATAAAGAAACTATTGACCTCAATATCACAATCAATAACCTAGACTTAACTGACATACATAGAATATATCAACCATCATCAAGTGGATATACTTTTTTCTCAGCAGCACATGGATCCTTCTCAAAAATAGACCATATATTATGCCATAGGGCAACCCTCAGTAAATATAAAGGGGTGGAGATAATACCATGCATTTTATCTGATCATAATGGAATGAAACTGGAAATCAATGATAAAAGAAGGAAGGAAAAATCCTCAACACATGGAAAATGAACAATATGTTACTGAATGATCAATGGGTTACAGAAGACATAAAGGAGAAAATCAAAAAATTCTTAGAGATAAATGAAAATACAGACACAACATATTGGAATCAATGGGACACAATGAAATCAGTTTTAAGAGGGAAAATCATCGCCTGGAGATCATTCCTCAAAAAAAGGAAAAATCAACAAATAAATGAGGTCACACTTCATCTCAAAGCCCTAGAAAAGGAAGAGCAAAACAACAGCAAATGTAGCAGAAGGCAAGAAATAATTAAAATCAGAGCGGAAATCAACGAAATTGAAACAAAAGAAACTATTGAAAAAATTATCAAAACTAAAAGTTGGTTCTTCGAAAAAATAAATAAGATGTACAGACCCTTAGCCATGCTAACGAAGAGAAGAAGAGAGAGAACTGAAATTACTAACATACATGATGAAAAAGGCAATATCACAACAAATGCTACAGAAATACAGAAGACAATTAGAAATTATTTTGAAAACCTATATTCCAATAAAATAGAAGATAGTGAAGACACTGATAAATTTCTTAGGTCATATGATTTGCCCAGACTGAGTCAGGAGGATACACACAATTTAAACAGACCAATATCAATGGATGAAATAGAAGAAGCAATCAAAAGACTACCAACCAAGAAACACCAAGGACCAGATGGGTACACAGCGGAGTTTTACGAAACCTTTAAAGAAGAATTAATACCAATACTTTTCAAGTTATTTCAGGAAATAGAAAAAGAGGGAGCTCTGCCAAATTCATTCTATGAGGCCAACATCACCCTGATTCTGAAACCAGACAAAGACACCTCAAAGTAAGAAAACTACAGACCAATATCTCTGATGAACCTAGATGCAAAAATCCTCAATAAAATTCTGGCGAATTGGATACAAAGGCACATCAAAAAAATTGTGCACCATGATCAAGTAGGATTCATCCCTTGGAGGCAAGGATGGCTCAATATATGGAAATCAATAAATGTTATTCACCACATCAATAGACTTAAAGATAAGAACCATATGATCATCTTGATAGATGCAGAAAAAGCATTCGACAAAGTACAGCATCCCTTTATGTTCAAAACATTAGAAAAACTAGGGATAACAGGAACATACCTCAACATTGTAAAAGCTATCTATGCTAAGCCTCAGGCTAGCATCATTCTGAATGGAGAAAAATTGAAGTCATTCCTTCTAAAATCTGGAAGAAGACAGGGATGTCCCCTATCACCACTTCTATTCAATATAGTTCTTGAAACACTGGCCAGAGCAATTAGACAGACGAAAGAAATTAAAGGCATAAAAATAGGAAAAGAAGAACTTAAATTATCACTATTTGCAGATGACATGATTCTATACCTAGAAGACCCAAACAGGTCTCCAAAAATCTACTAGAACTAATAAATGAATTCATGAAAGTGGCAGGATATACAGTCAACACACATAAATCAAAGGCATTTCTGTATATCAGCGACAAAACTTCTGAAACGGAAATGAGGAAAAACACTCCATTCACAATATCCTCAAAAAAACAATACTTGGGAATCAACCTAACAAAAGAGGTGAAAGACTTATACAATGAAAACTACAGAACCCTAAAGAGAGAAATAGAAGAAGATCTTAGAAGATGGAAAAATATACCCTGTTCATAGATAGGCAGAACTAACATTATCAAAATGGCGATATTACCAAAAGTTCTCTATAGGTTTAATGCGATGCCAATCAAAATCCCAATGGCATTTCTTTTAGAAATAGAGAAAGCAATCATGAAATTCATATGGAAAAATAAAAGACCCAGAATAGCAAAAACAATTCTAAGCAGGAAGTGTGAATCAGGGGGTATAGTGATACCAGATTTCAAACTATATTACGGAGCAATAGTAACAAAAACAGCATGGTACTGGTACCAAAACAGGTGGGTGGACCGATGGTACAGAATAGAGGACACAGAGACTAATCCACAAAGCTACAACTATCTTATATTTTATGAAGGAGCTAAAAGCATGCAATGGAGGAAGGATAGCATCTTCAACAAATGGTGTTGGGAAAACTGGAAATCCATATGCAACAAAATGAAACTGAATCCCCTCCTCTCACCATGCACAAAAGTTAACTCAAAGTGGATCAAGGAGCTAGATATCAAATCAGAGACTCTCCGTCTGATAGAAGAAAAAGTTGGCTCAGATCTACATATTGTGGGGTTGGGCTCCAAATTCCTTAATAGGACACCCATAGCACAAGAGTTAATAACAAGAATCAACAAATGGGACTTACTCAAACTAAAAAGTTTTTTCTCAGCAAGAGAAACAATAAGAGAGGTAAATGGGGAGCCTAAATCATAGGAACAAATTTTTACTCCTCATACTTCAGATAGAGCCCTAATATCCATAGTATACAGAAAACTCAAAAAATTAGACAATAAGAAAACAAATAACCCAATCAACAAAGGGGCCAAGGACATGAACAAACACTTCACAGAGGAGGACATACAATCAATCAACAAGTACATGAAAAAATGCGCACCATCTCTAGCAGTCAGGGAAATGCAAATCAAAACCACCCTAAGATACCATCTCACCCCAGTAAGATTGGCAGCCATTATGAAGTCAAACAACAACGAGTGCTGGTGAGGATGTCGGGAAAAGGGTACTCTTGTACATTGCTGGTGGGACTGCAAACGGGTGTGGCCAATTTGGAACGCAGTATGAAGATTCCTGGGAAAGCTGGGAATGAAACCACCATTTGACCCAGCTATTGCCCTTCTCGGACTATTCCCTGAAGACCTTAAAAGAGCACACTACAGGGATACTGCCACATCGATGTTCATAGCAGCACAATTCACAATTGCTAGACTGTGGAACCAACCCAGATGCCCTTCAATAGATGAATGGATAAAAAAATGTGGCATTTATACACCATGGAGTATTACGTAGCACTAAAAAATGACAAAACCATGGAATTTGCAGGGAAATGGATGGCACTAGAGCAGATTATGCTTAGTGAAGCTAGCCAATCCCTAAAAAACAAATACCAAATGTCTTCTTTGATATAATGAGAGCAACTAAGAACAGAGCAGGGAGGAAGAGCAGGAATAAAAGACTAACATTAAACAGAGACATGAGGTGGGAGGGAAAGGGAGAAAAAAGGGAAATTGCTGGAAATGGAGGGAGACCCTCACTGTTATACAAAATATCATATAAGAGGTTGTGAGGGGAATGGGATAATAAACAAGGAGGGAAATGAATTACAGTAGATGGGGTAGAGAGAGAAGATGGGAGGGGAGGGGAGGGGGGATAGTCGAGGATAGGAAAGGTAGCAGAATACAACAGTCACTAATATGGCAGTATGTAAAAATGTGGATGTGTAACCGATGCAATTCTGCAATCTGTATTTGGGGTAAAAATGGGAGTTCATAACCCACTTGATTCTAATGTATGAAATATGATATGTCAAGAGCATTGTAATGTTGTGAACAACCAATAAAAAAAAGAATCAACATAAAATCAAAATGTGATGTATTATAATAAAATAACAAAATAACAAAAAGCACAGAAAAATCATTTTACAAAAATTCAATATTCATTCATAATAAAACTCTCATCAAATTGCTCATGGGTAATTACATCAATGATATAAAGTTATGAATAAAAAGCTTACAGCAAATGTCATGTTCAGTTATGAAAATTTTAAAGCTCTTTCTCTAAGAATTGGAAGAGGACAAGCTTAATTCACAATAACCAAATTAAAGAACCAGCTCAGTTTTGCAGTGAGATCATAAATTAAAGACAATGTGCTATACACACAGTGGAACTTCACTCTATCATAAATAAAAATTAAAAGTATATTATTTCCTTGTAAATGGATGAAACTAGAGTATTATACTAAGTAAAATAAGACAGACAGAAAAAGTCAACGAGTGAGTATTTTTTCTAATAGCTAGAAAGGAAATAAGATATTTTATAAAATGGGGGAAACACATGAATTTAGATGGAGAACAGTGGAGCAGAGGTTGGAGATTGAGGGGATGGAGGAAAAATGGGAGAGAGGGAACTTCAGAATGAAATTGACCAAATTATGCTGTGTGTATGTACAAATATATCACATTATACTCTACATTTATGCATATGAATAAAGATCCAGTGAAAAAGTAAATAAATAGAAGATAGATCAGTAGACTTAAAGGAGCAGGGAAAGGAAAAAGGGGAGGAAAATTAGAGGTACTGGGGATTAAAATGCAGCAAAACATGTATGAATTATAAAAATGTATGAATATGTTAAAATTTACTGTTATGTGAAACTACAATATACTAATAAAACATTGAAAGATGGGAAAAAAGAAATAAAAACAAGCTGGACTTGGTGGCACATGCTGATAATCCCAGGAAAACATAGCACAACAAAATTTACAGAACACAGAAAAAGTAGGCCTAAGAGGGAAATTTATTATAATAGAGATAGAGATAGAGATCCTGTATTAAAAGAGATAGAGATAGCAATGTGTGTGTGTGTGTGTGTGTGTGTGTGAGAGAGAGAGAGAGAGAGAGAGAGAGAGAGAGAGAGAGAGAGAGAAAGAGAGAGAGAGGAGGGGCAGGCCACATTAGCATACTAAAATGACACCTCACATAATAGAGAAAGAACAAACTGTTATGGTCAGGGTGTCTAGATATGGTCTAGGTCTATGATGTCCCAATCAAAGAATTGGTCAAGACATACAAGTAACAGGCAAAGTATAGATTTATTGAAGTTAAGTTGGAAGTGACACTCCATTAGGTAGAGTGGATTGACCCAGCAAGGGAGAGAAGCTGAAGGCCTGGATCTCTGGAATTTAGTATATTAAGCTGAGTGTGGAGGTGTTTTTTTTCAGATATGGACCTGAATACCTTTCCACATTTGCTCCCATTTTTCTGATACCTAATTAGAATATTGCCCCCTTTCCCCCATTGGTTACTTTAGGAAACCTAATTAGAATACTGCCCACTTTACCCCTGTTGGTCATTCTAAAATAGTGAACTGTGGTGGAAGTTGTCATAGTAATAAGTTCTCAATAGTAGGAGTTGTCATGGTAATGGGAGTTATTGTAAACAGGGGACAGGACTCATCTCCTTGTAATCTTCCAGCAATTATTTTTTGTTATGTGGATTGAACCCAGGGGTGCTTAAACACTAAGCCATGTCATGTCCCTCATGACAAAAGCACTCAGGATCACTCCAGGGGAACTGGGATGCACAAAATAACCACACAAGAGACAGAGATACCTTTTCATTTGGGGTACATGTGACAACTCCTCTGACCTTAAGGGTCTGAAGAAAGAGAGTGAGCAAGCACATGCTGAACACTTTTATTGAGGTAAAGCCATTCAAATGAGGCAAGCAGTCAGATTTCAGGGGGTTGAGTCTAGCTTCATGATGTCTGCTGTCAGCACATTGACTGACATCTAGGAAGGCCACACCCAAAGGCAGAGCAAAGAGAAGGGGACACACATAGGGCATTTCCATGGAGCATTCTATCCCAAATAGGGCAAAGGGGTAATATCACAAAGGAACAGGTGACAGCAATTCAACCCATGGGGCTGCAGAAAGGCATGCCTATGTCTGAAGACACATTCTGCTACTTCGAGGATCAGGGCAATCAATATCCAGGTCACTACAAAAGTTACCCACAGAGCCTCTTTCAATCGCAGGAAGGAGAATGCCAGTCATTAAGTGAGACCACTTCCCACAAAACCACATTCACAGCACTTTTTATATTTTATTTGTGACAGGGTCTTGCTTGGTTGCTTAGGGCCTCAGTAAATTGCCAAGACTAACTTTGAACTTGCCATTTTCCATTCTCTGCCTTCTGAGATGTTGGAATTCAGAGTCTTCTTTCTAAAATACCTGTCTCTCCAATCTTGGTGTCCCTGAATTCCTACTTAACATTTCCCCTGAGAGACTTGATCCCCAAATTCTTTATATGTGGCTTAGGGGTTTAATATCTCATTTTCTTATGACTGCTTCAGGCTGATAATGGATTGTTGTCCCTGTCTATTTGGAATTCACATAATTCTCACCCTATCTGGTCAAGATGAGACAGTGGAGTGTCTGGGTCCATTTTGTGGGATTGGTTTGTAGTTTGATGGCCTAGATTTTTTTATGATTTTCTCTCAGTTGAGGCATGGGCACTCAAGGGTATTCAGCATCAAGGGAGTCCAGAGTTCCATGGCAGCAGTTGGCAGGCTACCAGATGAAGACACATAAGGCTGGGATCATGATAGGATAACAAAGCATCATTTTCTTGCAATATATTAGCACAAAAGCAATTAGTATTAATGGTCACTCTTTGAAAACCACGAATATAGCAACTCATTAAAAGTGCTTAAAGTGAAGTCCAACATGGCATTGTTTTGAGAATGGCAGTCATTTAAGACTTTAGAAACATTAGCAGAGTTGTTAGAAACATTTATACATTTAGTTTTTATGATGTCATTGATGTTCCCATGAGCTGTAGTTAAAATAGCTAATGCCATCTGGTTTTTGAAAAATATATTTCTATTGGCATTACCTCTGTGTTTAATAGAGATACCTTTATCTCTGTAACTTAAGGTTTTCTTGTAGTTAGGTTTTTTTATGTGCCACATTGCATCTTTTAGACCAATATGAAGGACATATAGCTGGGCCAGATAATTATAATAACAAGCAAAGTTCAGGTCTTCCTATTTAAATTTCGGAAAATTTGCAGTTCTCAAATTAATTTAAAAAAGTTTGTGACTGAAAATCTCTTTTGTTAGTTATCAGGCACTCCTGACTAAGAATCTTTTCTTTTTAAGCCTCCAGCTTTGCTTACATCTGGTAGAGCTGACATAAGTGTAAATCTTAAATTTCATTAAAAGAATTATTCTTTTTAAAAAAATTTTGTTCTTTTAATTATACGTGAGAGTAGAATGTACTTGAGCATATCTTATATATTCAAATATAAGTATAACTTCCCATTTTTGTAGTTCTACAAGATGTGGAGTTACACTGCTTATTTATTCATTATTTCTTTTGTTTTAATTTCATTGATTTCAGCTCTGATTTTAATTATTTTCTGTCTTCTACTGCTTTTTGTGTTGGTTTGTTTTGCTTTCTCTAGGGATTTAAAATGTAATGTTATGTCATTTACTCATTGAATTTCTTTTCTTTTAATGAATGAGCTCAATGGAGTGAAATTTTCTCTTAGCACTGCTGATATATTGTATTACTATTCTCATATACCTGTGAGTATGTTTTTATATCACCTCTTATTTTTTCTGCTATCCATTTATCATTTAATAATGTATTATTTAGCCTGCAGTTGTGAGAGTAGCTTCTACTTTTTATTCTATCATGGATTTCTAATATCATTCCATTATGATCTGATAAGATGCAGGGTATTAACTCATTTTTTTGTATTTGCTAAAAGTTGCTTTGGGGCATAAGATATTGTCTCTTTTAGAGGAGGATCCATGTGTTGTTAAGAAGGAAATGTATTCACTCTTTGCTGATTGAAATATTTTACATATGTCTGCTAAGCCTATGTTATTGATAGTTTTATTTGGTTCTATAGTTTCTTTTTTTGGTTTTAGTTTAGAAATCTACCTAGTAGTCAGAGAGGTGGGTTAAAATCACCCAGTTTTATTGTGTTGAGGTCTATTTGATTCTTGAAATTGAGAAGGGGTTGTTTGATGTGTGTAGATGCTTCATTGTTTGGGAAGTATATATTCATGATTATTATGTCTTGATGTATAATTCCCTTAAGCAGCATAAAATGTCCTTCCTGTCCCTTATGATTAACTATGTCTTGAATTCCACTTTATCTGGTATGAGTATAGAAACACCTGCTTGTTTATGCAATCCATGGGAGTGATATGTATTTTTCCATCTTTTCACCTTCAGTCTGTGGATGTCTTTGTCTATGAGGTGAGTGTTTTGCATACAGCATATTGTTGGGTATCATTTTTATTCCATTTTGCCAGTCTATGCCTTTGAGTGATGAATTTAGGCCATTAACAGTCAATATTATTATTTAGGTAAGATTTGATTTCCAGGAATTATGGCCTATTGCTGTTATTTAATTTGAAATCCTTTATCCTTTGACTGACTATTCCCTTTTTTGTAGTTCTTCCTTTGGCTGGTTTTTCCTTTTTTCCATTTCATCTTCATGGAACATTTTCTTAAATATATTATGTAGTAGGCTGTCCAGTTGTGAATTATTTTTAACTTTTGTGCATTATGGAAGGTTTTTATTTCATCTTCAAATGTGAAGCTTGATTTTGCAGGGTATAGGATTCTTGGTTGGCATCCATTTTCTTTCAGAGCTTGATGTATATTCTTCCAGGAACACCTAGCTTTGAGGATCTGGGATGAGAAATCAGCTCAGATCTGAATTGGGTTTCCCCTATATATAATCTCATATTTTTCTTTCATAGCTTTTAAAATTCTGTCCTTATTTTGTTTCTAAGCATTTTCAATATCATGCACATTAATGTGGGTCTGAATTTTGTACATTTGGGGTTCTGTAAGCCTCTTGTATTTGATTTTCCATTTCATTGTTTAGGTTTAGGAAATTTTCTGAAAATATATAACTGAAAAGATTGTGAATTCCTTAGGTTTGTATTTTTACTCCTTCTCTATATTGATAAATTAAAAAAATCACATTATCCCATAATTCCTGAATATTCATTGTTTCTTGACATCTTCTGTCCATGGTCAACTTAATTTTCAAGATTATATATTTTGTCTTCACTACCTGAAGTTCTGTATTCCAAGTGGTCTAGTCTGTTGGTGATGCTTTCTATTGAATTTTTAATTTTGTTTATTGTTTCCTTTATTTTGATGACTTTTGCTTTTTTCATAATCTCTCTTTATTTATCTTTCTTTCACTTCCTGTATTTTCTCTTTGATATAATTTCTTATATCTTCCTTTACTTTCCAAATCAGTTTTATTATATGCATTTAAAAGTTCTTCACTGTGTTGTCAATGGATTCTTTTATTGGAGTATCTTGGTATGTTTGGGGCAGTTTTTTCATTGCTTTTTAATCATGTTTTTGTGTCTACTCATCTACCACTATGGGTCTGAGGCAGTAGACTTTTTACCCTATGAACTTATAATGCCCCTGAATATTTCCAGTACCTCAAGTTTATGGGAAGATCCATAATAACAACAACCAATGAAAACAATATACATCATAAAACCTAATATTTTCTACTATGACATATACAATGTTAATTGACACAATAAACAGAAAAGATATGACCATGTATTGCATACAATATGAATAGCAAGTTTGCAAAGTGGTTTGAAATTTCAAATGGTGGACAGGGAGAGAACAGAGTTGTATTGAACATAATGAATATGAGGGAGGAGGAGAGAAGCCAGAAGTAAAAGATTAAGGAAAGAGTAAAAGAAAGAAAAATAGACATTGTCTGTTAGCAGAAGAGATGAGAGAATAAGGGAAATAGGTAGGAGAAAAATATATATATGTATATAATTTAACATTTTTTAAATAAATGACACACATAAATAAAAGAATGCTAAATAAGGCAGATGCCATTGCCATGCTCAGAGGTCTATTCTCCAATTGGCTGCTGCCTACACCACTACTGACATTGCTGCTGCCTTTGATACCGCTGCTGCTACTCCAAGGTGGCTTGGAGGTCTTTTTTCTGGGTGCTGCTGCTCATGCACTTACAGCCACAAGCTGCTTAAACTTTAGACACTGCTGCCCCATGCAGCTGTTGCCGACATCACTGCTGACACCAATGCTGCCCTGGGAGACCACCTGGGTGACACTGCTCCCACAGCCACAGTTGTAGCTGTTGCTGCAGTTACTGCTGATACTCACTACAACTGCTTTTGCCATGCTGCCTGCTGCCACCAACCACCACCACTATCACTGCTATCACTACCCAGAGATCTGCTGCCAGGGAGACTGCAAGTTTTGTGGCATGTGGCTACACCCCTCTTGGGACACCAGCCAGGGACTTTGGCCCAGGGTGCCAGTAGGTTTACTACCACGACCACTTCTGTCTGGGGGCTCCAGCCTTGACCTACAGGTCCAGTGTGAGGGTGCCTGAAGGTTTGGCAGTGCCTGAGGTCTTCCTCTTGGGACTGCTCTTGGCCCTCTATCTTGCTGCTTCTTCTCAGGGTCATCCTTTGCATGAGTGTATTTCTGGTGGTCTCTCTGAAAGTAGGAGCAGCATTGAGATCTTAGGGATGCAGCATGGTTGAGCCTAAGGTATCTAAACCCTAGATCAGTGATATAGTGACTGGGTCTGAGAGGGCTGATCTGGGCCAAACATACCAAGATACTCCAATAAAATAATCCATTGACAACACAGTGAAGAACTTTTAAATGCATATAATAAAACTGATTTGGGAAGTAAAGGAAGATATAAGAAATTATATTAAAGAGAAAATACAGGAAGTGAAAGAAAGATAACTTCAACAAAGAGAGATTATGAAAAAAAGCAAAAGTCATCAAAATTATGAGATATCAGAAAGAGGGGCTGAGGAAATTTTGAAATTTTAATGGAGACAGCTCAACTTTACATCAAGACTTATTTTATTCTACTTTTTTATTCGCTAACATCTCTATAATATTCACAACAGGATGTTTTATATGCATCAGTGTGTGAGGATGATGATATATGAATGGTGTTTTGCATTTTTGTTGTATTCTTATATCTTTAATTTTTTTCTCTTTGCTCATATTGTTCCTCTCACATGTCTGTTTTCTTGGATTTTCTTTCCACATTTCACAACCAATGGCCAATCTATGTCAGCTGCTCTTCCACTCTTTCTATAAATTTTTGCTTCTAACTTCTCTCTTTTCCCCTCATGAACATTGTATACTACACTACTTCTGTTCTCTCATTCACCATTTGAAATTGTAAGCTGTGTTAGCAAATTTTCTGTTTATACTATAGATAATTATTGAACTCATCATTTTGGATTAGTATGAGAAAGCGGTAGACAACTTAGTGGGAGATATTAGGTTTAAGGCTATATATTGTTTACACTGGGTACTATTGATATTATTCTCACCATTAAAGGCAAGACACTGGAAAATGTCAGGAACACTATAGGTATGTGGGGTAGAGTTTGTGTTGCCTTAGATCCATACTGATAGATGGTAAAATACACAAACAACATTAAAGAAAGGTATAAACCACCACAAACAAAGCAAGATTCCCCAAAGACAGAATCCACTGACACCATAGAGGAAGTTCAGAATGGACATAGTTAAATTGATATATGAAGTATAGTATAAAGAGAAACATCAAAGAAAAAATACAGGAAGTGAAAAATCACTTCAATAAAGAATAAAAAATTGTGAAAAATACCAATCAGAAGTTCTCAAAATGAAGGAATCAATAAACCAAATTATAAATTTAATAGAAAGCATCACCAACAGACTAGGTCATTTGGAAGACAGAACCTCAGGAAATGAGAACAAAATATAAAATTCTGAAAATAGAGTTGACCATGTAGAGAAGATATTAAGAAACCATGATTAGAACATTGAAGAATTATGAGATAAAATGTAAAGACCAAATTTAAGTGTTATTAGGATAGATGAAGGAGCAGAGATACAAAGCAAAGGAATTTACAATCTTTTCAATGACATAATATCAAAAATTCCCCAAACTTAAAGAATAAAATGAAAAATCAATTTTTTCATTGATTTTTCATAAGACAAAAGTCTTACAGGACCACAAATGTACAAAATTACAGCAGACCCACACCAAGACAAATTATAATGAGGATGACTAACATGGAGAATGAAGATAAAATCTTACAGACCATGAGAGAAAAAAAAAAACAAAGCATGTATAGGGGGGAACAAATCTGGATCTCTACTGATTTCTCAACCCAGATTCTGAAAGCAAGGAGATCCTGGAAAAATGTATTTCAAGCTCTGAAAGAAAAATGGATGCCAACCAAGAATTTTATATCTAGCAAAATTAATTTTTAGATTTGAAGATGAAATTTAAACCTTCCATGATGAATAAAAATTAAAAGAATTCACAACAAGGAAACCTGCACTACAAACATCCTTGACAAAATATCCATCAGGATAAAGTGAAAAGAAAGTTAAAACCAGCAAAGGGAGAAACTACACTGTTACATTCCATGACCAAACACTGAGGGTCACTCAGTGTGAACTGGGTTGACACAAAATAATTACACAGAGTCAAAGAAATACCTTTTTCTTTGGGTGCTGTGAGGCTCCTCTGACATTGGGGGTCTATGGAAAGAGAGAGAGGAGCACATACTGAACCCTTTTATTGGGGAGAAGCTATTCAAATGAGGCAAGGAGTAGGATTACAAAGGAACAGGTGAGTATAGCTAAACACCTCTGGGTACTGCCTACTCCTAGGGCCATGTCTTGTTAGCCTTGTTAATCAAGTGAGGGAAAAGCTCGAGTCATGAGTCATGGCACTATTGTGCCAGACTACAATGATCTTTCATATCCCCATGGTGCATCAGGAGTTAAAGGTGCATACATTTGGAGTGGCTCCCCACACTATACTACAGGAAGATTCAACCAAAGAAGATACTTAATCAAATTAAAGACCAGAATAAATCAAAATGATACAGAATACAAATCATATCTCAATAATAACCTTGAATGTTAATGGCCTAAAGTCATCAATCAAAAGACATAGACTGGCAGATTGGGTTAAAAGCAAGACCCAACAATATGCTGTTTTCAAAAGACTCACCTCATGGTCAAAGACATTCACAGGCTAAAGTTCAAAGGATGGGGAAAAAAACCAAGACACCCATATGGATTTCATAAACAAGCAGAGGTTTTCATCCTCATTTTGTATAATTTAGATTTCAGGCCAAAGTTAATCAGAAGAGACTAAGAAGAACATTTTATACTTCTTAAGGGAAGTATATATCAGCAAGACATAACAATTGTAAATATTTATGCCCCAAACAATGAAGCATCTATGTACATCAAATGTTGGGACATTTTACCTCACTTGGAACCATGGCCATTACCGGGGCAGCCTCATGGGTTAGCATTTCCGTATATGTGACCTGGCTGGATTGGCATTCACAGCTTTTAGGCCACGCAGGTTTTTGACCTTAGTCCTGCCTAATGGTTTAATCTGAAATCTGCCTAGGCCGCTTAGTGATAGTGACATAACTGCTCCTTATTGGTTCTTGCTACTTTCTCTTCTTAGTCTCTCCTATCACTATATAACCTTGTCCCTGACACAATAAAGTTGAGATTATTGCACCTTCAAGGTTGACTCATCTCCCGACTCAGTGTGATTGTGTGGGCCAGGTTGGGTGGCAGGCCGGGTCGCGATACTTACCCTCTCGCTCATCCCAGGAGACACTAGCTGGTCTAGTGCACTTCACTACCTCTGTCCGAGGGCGGTTCCAACAGCTGGTGCCTCAGAGATGGCAGGCTGGTCTCTCACGTATCCTTGTGTGTGTGGGGGCGACAATCAAAAAAGCAAGCAAGCAAACAAACCGTTCTCAATTTTGAGAATCAAATAGGCACAACAAAATAATACTGGGAGACTCTTACACACCTCACACCTCTCATTACTAGACAGATCTTCTAAACAAAAACTAAATATAGAAACAATAGAAATAAATAATACAATCAATAATTTAGACTAAATAGACTTATATAGACTATTTCATCCATCCATGAGCAAATATACTTTAATTCTCAGCAGCACACGGCTCCTTCTCTAAAATAGACCATATCTTATGCCATAAAGCAACTCTTAATAAATACAAACAAACAAACAAACAAACAAAAAACAGAACAAAACAGAGACCACAATGGAATGAAATTAGAAACCAATGGTAAAATAAAAAATAGAAGCTACTCTAACAAATGGAGACTAAATGATATACTACTGAATGAAAAATGGTTAGCAGAAGAAATCAAGGAGGAAATAAAAAAATTTAGTGGTAAATGAGAACACTGATACAACATATCAAAATCTCTGGAACACTATGAAGGGAGTACTAAGAGGAAGTTTCTTGCATTGAGCAAATTCATTAAAAAATAAAAAGTCAACAAATAAATCATCTAACACTACATCTCAAAGCCCAAGGAAAAGGAGAACAAAACAACACCTAAAGCAGTAGAATACAGGAAATAATTAAAATCAGAGATGAAATCAATAAAATCAAAACAAAAGAAACTATTGAAAATATTGACAAAAGAGAAAGTTGGTGTTTTGAAAAAATAAATAAAATAGATAAACCCATAGCCATGCTAATAAAGAGAAAGAAAACTCAAATTTCTAAAATACAAGATGAAGAAGGAAATATCATAACAGACATGTATGAAATACAGAAGATAATTAGAACCTATTTTGAAAATTTATACTTCAACAAAATAGAAAATATTGAAGACATCAACAAATTTCTAGAGACATGACCTATCCAAACTTAATGAGGAGGTCATACATAATTTAAACAGATCAATTTCAAGTAATAAAATAGAAAATGCCATCCAAAGTCTACCAACCAAGAAAAGCCCAGGAACAGAAGGATTCTCAGCCAAGTTTACAAATTCTTCTTTCAAACAAGAATCAACACCAATACTCCTCAAAGTAGTCCATGAAAGAGAGCCTCATCCTATGAGGCTAATATCATCCTGATTCCAAAACCAAACAAAGACACATCAAGAAAATTGAGACCAATATCTCTGATGAACATAGATGCAAAAATTCTTAACAAAATTGTGGCAAACTGCATACAAAAACATATTAAAAAGAGTGCACAACGATCATGTGGAATTTGTCCCAGGGATGCAGGGCAGGTTCAGCATACAGAAATCAATAAATGTAATTCATCAAATTAATAGACTTAAAAACAAGAATCATAAGATTGTTTCAATAAATGCAGAAAAAGCATTTGACAAAATACAGCATTTCTTCATGTTCAAAACAGTAGAAAAACTAGAGATGGTAGGAATACACCTCAACGTTGTAAAAGCTATGTATGCTAAATCCAAGTCCAGTATCATTCTAAGTGGAGAAAAATTGAAAAAAATTCCCTGTAAGAACTGGAACAAGACAAGGATGTTCTCTTTCACCACTTCTATTCAACATTCTCCTTGAAATTCTAGCCAGAACAATTGGACAGAAGTAAGAAATTAAAGGGATATAAATAGGTAAAAAGAACGCAAACTATCACTATTTGCTAATGACATGATTTTATATCTACAAGATACAAAAATTCCACCAGGAAACTTCTAAAACTAATAAATGTATTCAGCAATATAAATTCAACACCCATAAATCAAATGCATTCCTATACACCAGCAATGAATCCACTGAAAGGGAAATTAGGAAAACTACCCCATATACAATAGCCTCAAAAAAAAGATAACTGGGAATAAATCTAACAAAAGAGATGACAGACCTGTACAATAAAAACTAGAAAACTCTAAAAAGTGAAATTGAAGAAAATCTTAGAAGATGGAAAGATCTCCCATGTTCCTGGATAGGCAGAATTAATATTGACAAAATGGCCATACTACCAAAAGTGTCATTCAGATTTAATGAAATTCCTATAAAAATTCCAATGACATTCGAGAGAAATTATGAAAACTTCCAGTAAGTGGATGAAGTTGCAAAATATCATGCTAAGTGAAATAAGCCAATCCCAAATAATCAAAGGCCAAATGTTTTCTCTAAGATGCAGATGGAAATTCATAGTAGGTGGAGGCACTAGGGAAAAATAGATTTGCCTTTAATTAGGTACAAGGAAGTTAAGAAAAAGGAGGATGTGGGTATAGGAAGGAGAGTAGTATAAAAGAGACATTATTACTTTATCTATCTATCTATCATGTATCTATCTATATGACTGCATGATCAATGTGATTCTACAATATGCACACACAGAAAACTGAGAAGTTATATCCCATCTATGTATGATGTATCAAAGTGCATAAATGCATTCTACTGTCATGTACAACTAATTAGAACAAATAAAAATAAACAATTTAGAAAAAGGGAAAAAAGAATACAAAACAAAACTAAATATACTAATCAAACATTCTAAATATACAATCAAACACCAAAACCTACCCATGTAAAATAACTGGCTTCAAATATGCTAGAAATGTGAGAAAAAACAAATATGATAATCTACAAATGTCCATGTACCATCAAAGTCACAAGTAAACAGACAAAGAATTGGAAAAAAGAAAAAAATGGTGAAAAATTAAAGAATTATTTCCATTGGAGTTACAAATATTCTCAGCTTCTCTTCTCAGCAGTTTTAGGTGGGGGTCATCTGGAGTGTGATGCTCCACCCTCTGAATTGCTGGAAGAAGAGAGGTGATCCAGGGGCAGAATTCCTGGAGGCAAGGTTTAGGCTTACATGAGCTCTAGAGTCTTCACTGAATGCCAATTTGTCTGGAGATTTTAAATCAGCACTATTCCAGCACCCAGTACTTGTTGGTGCATGCTGTACAACTTACCCCAGGGATCTCCCCTAAGTTGTACTCATGTGATGGGGGACCCAATTCTTAGTCTCCTACAACATGGTGGCTCCACTTTTCCTGATCCCAGTGTCAGTCTCCAATCTCTCCCAACCCCGCCCTTCCTCATTCCTAACCAGATACATCTCTCCAAGCTGGTTGTATAAGCAATTGGATTGGAGAGGAAGATGTAGAGCCAAGTGCGTTTCCAAGACCAGTTGTGTACTGTGTAAACCTCTCTCCACATTTGATTTTCTCCTGGTTAGTTAAGGATACTCTATGTCATGTGGTATATTTTTACTGGGCCTGTATTTTAGGCCAAACTCTGCTTTGCCAGAAATTGCTTCCCTTAGCTTTTGGACCCCACATCATATGATTTAAAATGTTTCCTTAGTTTGTCCTCTGCACATTGCCTGGAAAGATGGAGGCTTCTTTCTCCAAACATGCATCTTGTATAACATGTCTTTCAGGTTTGTTGGGCAATGTCCTTGATTTCTAATGCTCCCTATCCAGACATGCCTCAGGCCTCCCGAGAATGCAGGTTTCTTTAATTTCCTTATGCTTACAGAAGGACTGCTCTGGCTAGTGCTTCTTGCATGGAGTTGGCAGCAGCCATGATGCTGGAGATTTTACCCTTATTTTATTATATCCAACTCCTGTGTCCCAGGTCTGCTTTCAATATCCTGTTTTAAATTCTAATAAGGTCCTCTCCCTTTTTTGTTTTGTTTTTTTATTCACTTATCTTGCAGAGAAGCTGCCTGTCTTCTTTCTTGGTTTCAAGCCACAGAACTGCCAGGAACATGACCTCCTCTATTCTGACATCCTGAACAGAATTCCCATTCCAACTTTTCTAAGAATTTCCATGATTTCCAGAATGTTGCACCAATTTTCAGTGCCACCAGCAATATATGAGAATATTTTTTCCCTACTTCCTCACCAACAATTGTTGTTACTTGTACTCTTGATAATTGCCATTCTGACTAGAATTTAGTTTTAATTTGTATTTCTCTGATTGCTAGAGATGTTCTCCCATTCTGTAGGCTAGGCTCTCTCTTCACATTCTTGATTTATTGTTTTCTTTGCTATGAAGAAGCTTTTTAGTTTGGTATGATCACATTTATTTATTTATTTATTTATTTATTTATTTGTCATTGTTTTTTAATGTCCTTTATTCTGGTAGGGTTCCCAGTTTTGTCTTTTCTGACACTAGTGTTTTTGAAAATGAAGACCATTTAATTTGTGGCTAGTCTTTCTTTTATTTTTTTATTAATTAATTTATTTTAATAGGGTATATATGACAGCAGAATGAATTGTGATTCATTGTACACAGTTGCTGCAAAACTTTTCATTTTTCTGATTGTACAAATGTGCACTTGTAAATTTACCTAGGGTAATGATGTCCATCTCATTCCACCATCTTTTCTGTCCCCATATTCCCTCTACTCCATTCCCTCCCCTTTGTCCAAAGTTTGTTCATTTTTCCCATCCCCCCCATTGTGGAGCTGCATCCACTTATCAGAGAGAACATTTGGCCTTTGGTTATTTTGGGATTGGCTTACTTTGCTTAGCATGATATTCTCCAACTCCATCCATTTACCTGCAAATGAAATAATTTTAATCTCTTTTAATGTAGAGTAATATTTTATTCTGTATATATGCCACAGTTTTTTAATCCATTCATCTACTGAAGGGCATCTAGGTTGCTTCTACAATTTAGCTATTGCGAATTGAGCTGTTATAAACATTGAGGTGGCTGTGTTACTAAAGTATGCCAATTTTAAGTCCTTTGGGCATATAGACTGAGGAGTGGGATAGCTGGGTCAACTGGTGGTTCCATTCCAAGTTTTCTAAGGAATCTCTCTACTGCTTTCCAGATTGGTTGCATCAATTTATAGTTCCACAAGCAATTTATAAGTGTGCCTTTTCTCCCACATCCTTGCTAACAATTATTGTTGTCTGTATTCTTGATAACTGCCATTCTGACTGGTGTGAGATGAAATTTTATAGTAATTTTAATTTGTATTTCTCTAATTACTAAAGATGTTGAACATTTTTTCATTATTTGTTGATCAAATGTAATCTTCTAAGAAGTGTCTGTTTGGCTTCTTAGCCATTTATTGATTTTTTTTTATGTTAAGTTTTTTAAAGTTCTTTATATATCCTGGAGATTAGTACTCTATTGGCTATGCATGTGGCAAAAATTCACTCCCCAAATGTAGGCTCTCTCTTCATCTCATTGATTGTTTCTTTTGCTGAGAAAACTTTTTTAGTTTGAGTCCATCCCATTTATTAATTCTTAATTTTATTTCCTGCATTTTAGGATTCTTATTAAGAAAGTCAGGGCCTAATGTGACATAATGAAGACTTGAGCCTACTTTTTCCTCTCTTAGGCACAGGGTCTCTGGTCTAATTTCTATGTACTTGATCCACTTTGAGTTGAGTTTTGTGCATGGTGAGAGGTAGGGGTTTATTTTCATTTTGCTGCATATGAATTTCTAGTTCTCCCAGCACCATTTCCATTTATTTATTCTTGATTTTACTTATTGTGCTTTATGAATCTGGATGAAGAATTCTGTTCCTAAGCTGTCAAGATAGAGAGTTGGGCCTACTTTTTCTTCCAGTAGGAGCAGGGTGTCTGGTCTAATGCCTAGGTTCTTTATCTACTTTGAGTTGCATTTTGAGTGAGAGGGGTCTAATTTCATTTTGATACATATGGATTTCCAGTTTTCCCAGCACCATTTGTCAAAGAGGTTATATTTTCTCCAATGTGTGTTTATAGCACCTTTCTCTAGTGTGAGATAATTATACTTATGAGGGGTTGTATCTGTGTCTCCTAGTCCATATCAGTGGGTTATGTATTTGTTTTGGTGCCAATACCATGCCTTTTGTTTCTCTAGCTTTGTAAGTTCTAGTTTTTTGACATCCCCTCTGCTTCACTTTTCCTGCTAAGGATTGCTTTGGCTCTTCTGGGTCTCTTATTTTTTCCAAGTAAATTTTCTTATTGCTTCTTCTCTTTCTATGAGGAATGTCATTGGAATTTTAATAGGAATTGCATTTAATATCTATAGAGCTTTTGGTAGTATGTCCATTTTGTCAATATTGATTCTACTTATCTAAGAACATAAGAGGTCTTTCCATCTTCTAAAGCCTACTTCAATTTTTTTCTTTTGTGTGCTGCTGTTTTCATTGTGGAGGTCTTTTTTCTTTTGTTACATTGATTCACAGATTTTTTTTGGAGGATATTGTGAATGGGATAGTTCTCCTAATTTCTCTTTCAGTTGATTCATCACTGTTATATGGAAATGGAATTGATTTGTGGTTGTTCATTTGATATCCTGCTAAGTTGCCAAATTCATTGATTAGTCCTAGAGATTCCCTAGTGGAGTTTTGGGGTCTTCTAAATATAAAATTGTGTTGTAAGCAAATAGTGATAATTTGAGTTCTTATAGACCTATCTGTATACTTTTAATTTCTTTCTTCTAATTGTTGTGGCTAGAATTTCAAGGAATATGTTGAATACAAAATGTTAAAGAGGATATTACTGTCTTGTTTCAGTTTTTCTCCATTTAGAATGATGTTGACCTTGGATTTATCATATATAGCTTTTACAATGTTGAGGTATGTTCCTATTACCCCTAGCTTGTCTATTTCTTGAACATGAATGGATTCTGCATGCTGTTCATTGCCTTTTCTGCATCTACTGAGATAATCATGTGATTCTTATCTTTTATCTCTGTTGATGTGGTGAATCATACTTATGAATTTTTACATGTTGAACCAAAGTTGCATCCCTGGGTGGAACCTCACTTGATCATAGTATACTATCTTTTTTAACATGTCTTTATGTGTTATTTTCTGGAATTTTATTGAAAAATTTTTCATCTATTTTCATCAGGGATATTTGCCTGCAATTTTCTTTCCTAGGTGTGTCTTTTTCTGGTTTTGGTATCAAGGTTATAGTAGCTTCATAGAATGAGTTTGTTGGAATAATTTGAGATATTGATGTACATTTTTTAAAGGTCTGGTAAAACTTTGTGAGAATCCGTTTGGTTATGGGCTTTTCTTGGTTAGTAAGATTCTGATGTCATCTTCAATTTCATTTGTAAAACTGTTGTGTTTTAAATTTCTATGTCCTCCTCATTCAATTTGGGTTGGTCATTTGCGTCAATCTCATTGATTTCAGCTCTGATTTTAATAATTTTCTACCTTCTCTTGATTTTTGGTGTTGATTTGTTTTTCTTTTACTGGAGCTTTGAGATGTAATGTTAGGTTATTTATTTATTGACTTTTTATTCTTTTAATGAATGAGCTTAATGCAATTAACTTTCCACTTAGCACTGCCTTTATAGTGTCCCAGAGATTTGACATGTTTTGTCATTAATATTATTTAACTCTAAGTGTTTTTTTTATTTCATCCCTGATTTCTTCTGCTATCCAATTTTCATTCAATAGCACATTGTTTAGTCTCCAGGTGTTAGAGAGCTTGTATTTTTTTCTGGAGTGTGATGTACCATTGATTTATAATTTCATGCCATTATGATCTAATATAATGAAGTTATATTATCTTGATTATTTTAATTTACCATGTGTTGATTTTTGGACCCAGATATAGTCCATTTTAGAGCAGAATTTATCTACTGCTAAAACTGCATTCAGTTATTGATGGATGAAATATTCTATATGTCTTTTAATTATAAATTATTCATTTTTTTAGTTCTATAGCTACTGTCTTTAGTTTTTGTTTTGACGATATATCCAGTGGTGAAAGAGGTGTGTTAATGAAACCCAATATTAGTCTGTTGTGGTCTGTTTGATTCTTTAAATTGAGGAGGGTTTGTTTTATGTCCAAAGATGCTCCATTAAACCAAATAGTTCTTAGTATGACATCTACAATTGACATAATAAAAAGAAAGGACATGATAAGATATTTCATAGAATAAAAACAACACGTTTGCCAAATGATTTAAATTTTCAACTGGTGTACAGGGAAAGAAAAGAAGTTATATGGGATGTAATAAATATGAGGGAGGAGGAGAGAAGACAGAAGTTGAGGATTAAAGAAAGAGTGAAAGAAAGAACAATAAAGATTTCTGTTAGCAGAAGAAAGGAGAGAATCAAAGGAAACTGGAGAAAAATATATAAGTATAAAGTAAAAATTTTAATAAATAAAAAATAAACATACAAAACAAAACTAAAATATACTAATCAGTCATCCTTATCCATGTAAAATAACTGGCTGCAAAAATGCTATAAATGAGGAAAAATATATGACAATGTATAAATGTCCATGTACCTTTAAGGTCACATTTAAATAGAGTCAAAGAATGTTTAAAAAGAAAAAAAGAATCTTAATGAAAGTTAAGAATTCTCTCCATTGGAGTTAAAAATATTCTCAGCAGTTTTAGGTGGGGTCATCTAGAGTGTGATGTACCACACTCTGGATTGCTGGAGGAAGAGAAGTAATACCATAGGCAGAACACCTGGAGACAAGGTTTAGGGTTAGGTGGGCTCCAAGCTCTTTTCTGGAGGCCAATTGGTCTGGAGATTTTAAATCAGAATGCTTCCAGCACCCAATACTTGGTGGTACATGCTGTATTTCTTTATCCCAGGGATCTCCCCTGTGTTCCATTCATGTGGTACAAGATGAAAGAAAAGGCAAAACTAAGAATGGAAAACTAACGTGAATGTCTAAATCACAGAAGGTTTGCAGAAGGCAAATCTCAAAATGTTTGTGTTTGTAATTAAATTATAATTATCAAAATCAGTCAAAGTTTTCTAAACTTTACTGTACTAATATGAAACAAAGTCTAAAACATTGATCTACTCTTATCTGTCAAGATAATTTTCTTCTATCTCTTAGATTTAATTACTTTGTAATAAAGGAATTATGATTTTACATGTTTGGAAGTCTTTTAAATGATTACTTTGTAACTGGTTAGATAAGAAACTATTGTTTTTGGTTGTGACAACATATCTGACACCCTAAATATATGCACCTAGATATAAGTATACATCTGAGAACTATATCTACTTGAGCCTTGTCTAAGTTTTATGTAAAAGTTTATAAAATGAACATTTATCTATGTATACTGTCAAGGTAATTAAAAGTACTCTTTTTTATATACTTTATCTGACATAGAAGGGCCACACTGTCATTTGAAGATCTGACTTACATCTCTTTGCTTTGACTAAATCTATTTCTGATCATTAACACTGTTTCCTAAATGTATAAGAGATTTAAGATTACCCTTTGGTTTTTCTATTACTGCTTAAGCATGCAGGCTTGTGATTATTACTACTATTCACTGTGGGTTCTAAATTGTACATTAAAAATTAAAATTAGTTAAATGTAAGGCTGAGGGGAGAGTTTTTTACCAAGTTGATATTCTCCAAACTAAAATTATCTGTAGCAATAGTTATATTTTTATAGATAAAACAAATTTTGTTGGTATTTCTTCATGGCATTTGATGTTTTATAGCTGGTTAAAGGAAACCTGTTCTAATTAAATCATATATATATATATATATATATATATATATAAATTTATATATATATGAAATTTATTTACAATAATTTATTTACAAAAATATACTAATCAGACATCCTAGTTCACAAAAACCTTATCCATGTAAAATAACTGGCTTCAAAAATGCTAGAAATGAGGAAAAAATATATGACAATGTATAAATGTCAATGTACCTTTAAGGTTTCTTTTATCCAGCTATAATTTATAAATATATAAATTTATATATATATATATATATATATAGACACACACACACACACACACACACACACACTTTGTGTTACTCTTCACACTGTAAGAAGTTAAATGTGTTTTTGGAAGGTAATAATGAGAGCTGATGTGTTTAAAGGTGACTTTGAGGATGGGTATATAGCTCAGTTGGTAGAGTGCTTGCCTTTAATGCAGAAGGCCCTGGATTCAATCCCCAGCACCATAAAAACATAAGACGATTTTGTACAATATAAAATCATTTTGTCACTTCTTCCACAAAAGGAAAGTTAAAAGTTTTCCTAGCCTTTGTTCAATTAATCTTTCAGATGTAATGTTGTATTGTGTAATTTGTAAAAGCTCCACCTTATCTGAGATAAGGCTCTGCCTCTCACCTTACTCCATGTTAGAATGGCTCCAAAATAGGCTAGACTCCAGCTCATTTAATTGAGAAAAGCTAAAGAAGCCAAGAGGATGTACACACATTTAATTGATTTTTGTTGTAAATATTACTGTGATCTCAAAATAAATAGGGGACATAATATACAACTAAGTAAAGGTTCAAGATTGTAGAAATCATTTCTCTTGGTTCATCACTATTACACAAACTGAATATTTTCTTTACTCTCTTAATTGCATTTGTATTTTCTTTGTAAATTTTATAACTGTTGCCTGTTAGTGTTTTGTTTATACTATTTCTAATTAAACAATTTGAGTTAATTTGAGATAATAATTCATCACCTATAAAACAGATAGTATATAATGCTGACTTCTGGTACTACTACTACCCTCAATTAAATAAAAGGGGTAACTGAAAAACTATAGATATTGTACTTATATCTTGTTACTCTCACTTTAAAACTGGTGAAACTGGCCTGCCAGATGTTTAAAACCAAAAATTTGGAGGCCAAAGTCAATGAAGTAAAAGCACCATAGAAAATATCAGCCAATATTTTGTTCCTTTCTTCTAAGGTCATCTTCCCAAAAAATGATGGGACCCTCTCTGGGCCCTGCAACTCTGGTGAGTCACCCAATATGCTGAGCAGATAGATCTAGAGGACCCTACAAAGCAGGAAGCCAAGTGCACATTCTACAGAGAGGAGAGTCATTGGAGAGGGAATCTCCCTGGTGATTGCAAGAGAAGCCACATACGGTTAGTGATACACTGACCCATACTGATAGGTGGCAATACTGGTAGAGAAAAGCTAAAGAAGCCAAGAGGGTGTGCACACATCCCCAAGGGTGATCTGTGAGGATTATCAGCTGACTCTTAGTAAGCAGTAAATAGGATCACAGATGTATTTGACTAACTTGGTCTTAAACACTTGGCAGGAGAGTATAGCCTAAGCATAATTCTACATGAACATTTAAAAAAATATATATTTTTAATGTAACTTAATGTGGGGAGCTACAATGAATGACTACACCTACCAGTCCAAATGCCTCAGATTTTGACCAACCCAAAATGCATTCACTGTGGCTTGGGTGTGGTCCAGCTCAGATAGTAAGATGTCTTCTTTGTGGGGTGGGCCCCTAGGGTTGTTACACTCACCTGTCCATTGTAATCATGCCCCTTCTGCCCTTTTTTAGATAGAACTTTCTAATAACAAGAGTCCCTCCAATAAAAGCTCACCTCTGAACATGTTCCCTCTCTCTCATCAGCCTCTTGTGACTTTCTCTTGCTTTCATTTTGGGAAGCCTGAGGCTGAGAGCAGAGAAGCCATCCTGAAGCTTGTGTAAAGGTAAATTGTATCTGTTTTATTTTGTGTCCCTGCAAATTCACATGAGTGATCTTAAGTTCAGATGCCCAAGCTGATCGGGGATGGCAGGTAGTGCCTGGAACCAGGGACCACTCGGGATGAACTTTCAGGTAGAATGAGTGAGTGCACTTTAGAAATTCAGTGAACTGTGTTTTGGGGTTGTAGAAGAAGCAGGCAGTCTGAGAGCCATGGACGTTAAAGAAATCATGGGTAGCTCCAAGTCTTTAGAAAAAGAAACTTACTTAATAATGCTGGAGACTCTAATCAACTAGAGAGGAAAACAAGTCAGGAGGGCCCAGCTGGCCCAATTCCTGAAAACAGTTAATGACATATGTGGTTTTGTGAGGAAGATTCACCAGATTTGCATACTTGGGAGAGGCTAGATAGAAAATTGTCTACAGGCTGCCTCTCTGTCAAGCAATCTAAGATACAATAGAACTATTCAAAAGTTCTGGACTGCTTTAGAAATGTGTCTTTGAAGATTGAGAGGAGGACCAATGGTCTCTGGAAGACTTGTTAAAAGGGGTCCAGAAAGCAATTAGAAATTTGAAGCAACCAAAGCCGCCCAAGGCTGCTCCCAGGCAGTTTTCTCTATCTATAGCTGAACTGAGGGAAGAGTCAATTCTCACCCAGTCTGTAGCTTGCAAACCACAGACAGATGGCCTCAGGGCAAGATCTAAAACCAAATTTTCAGCCACAGCTGAACTGGACAGAACCAGTGATTTATAAGCATGCCGACTGAACTTGATGGTAGGGGCATGTGCTAGAGAGGAACCTAGCTCTGATGGGATCTCTGTGAGGCTGATTAAAGATGGAGGGGAAGAAAATGGACAGGAAGATACTGATGAAGCTGAACCACAGTCTGAGGAAACTCAGTAAGAGTTTGAGAATGATCTGGAGGAGGGTTTTGGTAGATTACATCTGTCTGACCCCATGCCCATCATTCAGATTTGGCCACTCTCCTCAGGGAGAGCAAGGTTCAATAACTACTCTGAACTGATGGTAGCCTCCAACGTTGCCTTAGAACAGCACTGGAAGCAGGGGAGGACATTACAGGTTTTCAGCTTTTTCCAGTCTTTGAGCAGGTTAACAAGCAAAATCAGCATGTCTGCATGCACACTGAAGTCCCTTTTAAGACTCTAAGGGAGCTCAAAAATTCTTGCTGTACTTATGATCCAAATTGAGCCTTTATTCAAAGTCTTCTTGATTCTTTATGCAATGAGCCTTTGCCCCCACATGACTGAATTTCTATGGAAAGGTAATTAAATTATGATCTGGCCATATATGATCAAATTACTTCATGTGCCAAAAGGGTGTGAAGAGAGCTACTTAATTAGGGTGAATTAACTTTGGATTTTAGTTAGATCAAATAGAGATCAGAGAAGCCCTTTTCAGATTTTGTGGCACATCTATATCAGGCAGCAAATGGATCAATAGGAGACTCAAATGCCTCTGAATTTCTAGTAAAGCAGCTAGCATTTGTTAGGAAATCTTCCAGCCCCATTGGAAAAGGGGGATGGGGATAGTCTCTGAGTTCATTCCCCTTTGTGCAGATGTGGGACCCACATAGCTACAGAGTTTAATGCTTGCCATAACTTTGAAGCAGGTACTACAGACTCAGTCTCAGAGATGCCATTCTCACAGGCGGTGTTTTAATTGTGGTAGAACTGGGCATATAAGTCAGGTCTGCTGCCGCAGTCTGGCTGGGCACAAGATCACCAGCCACTCACAGCTTTGTAGATTCAAACAGCAATTTTTTATTCCCGAACTCACACCGGCCCTGTACAAACACGTTCTCGGGAAATCCAAGTTCTGCCGCAAAATTCACGTACTCCACCAGGCTTAGAATCCCAAATACTTCTGAATTCCACGAGAACTCAACGGGAACTCAGGCAGCAGGATACACCCTATTCCCAGTAGGAATAACCTTAAACCTGGAACTGCCCTAAACCCATATTGTCCTAAACCGGGAACGCCCTAAACCCAAATTGTCCTAAACTGGGAACACCCTAAACCCAAGGAGCAGGATACCCACCCTAAACCTGGATCCACCCTGGTCCTTGAGCAGGGTCACCTTTCTCAAACATACATGCAATGTCACAGCGAATGTCCAAGGCAAGTCCATTTCTTTCTTTTCTTTTTTTTTTTTAATTATTTTATTGTTGGTTGTTCAAAACATTACATAGTTCTTATTATACCATATTTCACAGATTGATTCAAGTGGGTTATGAACTCCCATTTTTACCCCATATACAGATTGCTGTGTCACATCAGTTACATTTCCATTGATTTACAAATTGCCTTTCTAGTGACTGATGTATTCTGCTGTCTATCCCATTCTCCACTGTCCCCTCACCCCTCCCCTCCCCTCCCCTCCCCTACTCTCTCTCCATCCCCTCTACTATAAATCGTTTCTTCCACTTATATAATTTTTCTCCTACTCCTCCTTTCCTCTTATATGTAATTGTGTATAACCCTGAGGCTCACCTTCCAGTTCCATGCAATTTCCCTTAACTCTCACTTTCCCTCCCGCCTATCATCCCTGTTTAATGTTATTCTTCTTCTCCAGCTCTTCGTCTCTACCCTGTCCTTGGTTACTCCCCTTATATCAAAGAAGACATTTGACATTTGTTTTTTAAGGATTGGCTAGCTTCACTTAGCATAATCTGCTCTAATGCCATCCATTTCCCTCCAAATTCTATGATCTTGTCATTTCTTATTGCAGAGTAATACTCCATTGTGTATAAATGCCACATTTTTTAATCCATTCATCTATTGAAGGGCTTCTAGGTTGGTTCCACAATCTTGCTATCGTGAATTGCAAGGCAAGTCCATTTCTACGAGTCCTTCCTCTAAGCAACATGGGGTACGCTGGCAAGGAAATTTCGATGCGTCATTCCTACTTGGCAATGGCCCTCAGCAGTCTGCTGGTCTCTGCACAATAGGGCAGAGACCTCTCCCTGTTCATGCAGTTGGCACTACCAGAGAGATGACTGCAAGGCATGGGAAGATTAAATAGATATGGTGGCAGCAGCTAGCAGCCATTTCTGCCCTCACTTCTGCCTTCTTTGGGGCTGGGAAACCAGGAGTGGAGCCTGCTCCAGGCCACCAGATAATAGGGGTGCTGCAATATACTTGGAAGAGAAGTCACAGACTTTGACGTCATCAGGGCCCACCATGCCGGCTCATCATTATTACCAGCTTACCACATTGAGTCTGTACACTTACAGTCAACCTTGGGAGTGACTCTAGTGGTTGAAATGGGGCCACAATGAGTCCCTAATGGGGTTTGTGGGCATTATCCTCAAATACCATAGGCCTAATTTTGGTAAGAAACAACTTAAAAAGGGGAATTCAGGTGCTGCCAGGAGTGACTGAGTCAAATTTCAGAGATGAAATGGAATTTACTGTACCATGTCACTCAGCTCTCTTCAAGAGATGTATTGGTGCAGCTAATACTCTTGCCTTGTTGCTCTGTGGATGGCCCACATAAGACCTCAATATCTGGGTCCCTGGACCAAGTGTACTGGGCTCAATTATTTCAACAGGTGAGCCCTCTATTGGATCTTAAAATCAATCATAATAAATTTGGGGGTATTGTAGATACTGGGGTTGATAGGTCTGTTCTATTTAGTAGATTCTGTCCTAAGATCTGGCCTTTACATATTGTGCCTGCCAACTTGGAGGGGATAGTTCAGATCTCTCAACCTGCACAAAGTGTATCTTCACTGGGAAGATAAAGATGGTAATTCTGAAATTTTCAAGCCTTATGTTTTAGACACCTTGCCAGTAAATTTGTGGGGCCGTGATATTCTAAGCAGCTTAGGTTTGTTTTTAGTAACTCCAAATTCTATCATGTCATTTGAGGGACTTAATCAAAAAATTATTTCTAGAGAAATTGAGGAAAATTCACAAGAAGGGTATTTACCTATAACCCAATCTTTCAAACAGAGATTAATTAATGCACCCAGCCAAAATTTTTGGTAGAGGCCCTGACTTTATTCCCAACCCAGAGAACAGCAGAAAAAATTAATTGGCTCACAGAAGAGCCAATCTGGCTCAGTCAGTGGCCCTTAACAGAGGAAAAACTTAAAATAGCCCATCTGTTACTTGAAGAACAACTTCAGGCTGGCTATTTACAACCTATGCTTATTCCTTGGAACACACCCATCTTTGTAATTAAGAAAACATCTGGCAACTGGAGGTTTTTTTACAAGATCTCAGGGCAAGTAATAGTGTTATCCAGCCCATGGGAGCCTTACAACCAGGGCTTCCTTCTACTGCAGCTATCCCTTTGGATTATCATTTAATAGTAATAGATTTAAAAGATTATTTTTCCCTATACCTTTGCACCCAGACAACCATAAAAGGTTTGCCACAAACATCCCAGCAATATATTTTAAAGAACCAGTTAAAAGATATTGCTGGAAGGTGTGGCCTCATGGAATGAGTAAAAGCCCTACCCTATGTCAAAATTTTGTGGCACAGGCCATCACGCCTGTGAGGGAAGAATTTTCTGATGCATATATTATTCATTTTATGGATGATATACTTTTAGCTCATGCTAATCCAGATTTACTCTTAAAAATCTTTGCTCAATTAGAGACTTCATTCACAGCAATGGGTTTGTGCATTCCACCTCAAAATGTACAGAAGTTATCTCCTTTTCATATCTGAGTCATGTGATTGAAGAACATATAATCCATCCTCAAAAATTACAAATAAGAGTCAAAGAGCTGCCCACCTTTAATGATTTTCAAAAACTATTAGGTGATATAAGTTGGCTGAGGTCATATTTAAAGCTAAAACTTCAGATTTAAGTCCTTTATTTTAGATATTACAGGAAGATCCTTCTCAAACTTCTTTTTGTCAGCTCACAGCAGAAGCAAGAATGGCTTTGGGGAAAGTTGAAATTGCTATTAAAAATGCCCAGCTTACTAGAAACAACCCACAAGAGCCTATATGTTTAATGATATTCCCAATTACTTATGCTCCTACAAGGGCAACATGGCAAATATTGGGAGTCATTTAGCTCACTCTCCTCAAAAGTCATTAACTCTTTTTCATGATTTTGTTGATAAATTAATTATCAAGGGCAGAATATGAGTTTTACAGCTGGTTGTATCAGAAACTAATATTATAATCATTCAATTTCCTCTCAACAAAATTATTAGATTTTCCAAACTTCTAATAATTGGCAAGTAACTTTTTCTAATTATCCTGGTCAGACAGAAAGTCATTATCCTCATGATAAAATTATTCAATTTGCCTTAGTAACTGCATTTATTTTTCCAAAGATTGTGCATGCACAATCAGTAGATAGAACACTAATGGTATTCACTGATGGCACAAGCTCAGGTAAAGCAGATTTTTATAGTCACACTCATACAGAGGTGATACAAACCTCATATACTTCTGCCCAACAAGCAGAACTTCAAGCTCTCATTTACATTTTAAGTCATTTTGCAAATGAGCCCATTGATATCTATTCTGACAGATTTTATGCAGTTGGAGTTGCAGAAAATATCAAAACATCAACTATTGGTGTATATCATCACAAGAGTTATTCAATTTGTTTCATATCCTACAAAATATGATACAAATTCAAAAAACACCCATGTTTAATAGGCCACATATTCTTACTGCTTAGCTTTCTGCCAGATATTTGTCTCTCAAGGCTTGTATCTGGAATGTAAGCTGTATAGGCAATTGTCCAAAACTGGTTTGGACCCAGAGGGAAAAGAGTGTAACTTTTAAATTCAAGCTGCTTTGAGACATAAATCCTATTTTACCATGTACTCTGTGATTCTGCCTTCTAAGATTTCTACCCAAACATTAGTGTATAGCAAGGGAAAATGGAAATATCTCATGTATATACATTCTTTACTTGAGAACATTTACGTGAGAATTTTAATGGGCTCCACATCTTTCAATATCTGTACTGACTCTAGTGTGATCCAAAATTGCAATCTGATATAATGGAGATATTTTACATGCTCCTTTACTAGAGTAATTATGTCCATGTCCATTTTTTCCAGAACTTACATATATTATTTTCAGGCCCTTGTTTTTGTGGTGAATTTACATTTGAATCCTGTTCACCTAAATTAATATATTTTATTTTGATTAGTCTTGTTTCCTCTAACCACAGTTTGGCCTCTACCTGCTTTTTCTGCTATTTTATTCAAAGGTCAATTACTCAGAAAAATCTCAAAATCCTTGTTTCTTACTGTATTTATGTGTATTTATGCACACACATGTGTTATGTCTATCTATGTGTCTATATATCACTTATAAGGTACCAAAATTGGCATATATATAAATCAGCACTCATAAAATAAAATTTAAAAAGAAATGGATCCAAATACCTTTTTTGTTGATGTGACTTAAACATTTAAGAAAAACAGTTCAATTTAAAGTAGTTAAACAGATAAGAGTAAAAATGACTTTACAATTACTTATGTGGTCTCCTAGATGCTCAGGCAACTAGTATAGTGTTAATTTGTATAAAATAGTTGAAGCATACTATCCATTGATTCTACAATTTTACTGCAGCAGGGAAGGATGGCTAATCCTGGTAACTACACTGATTCCTTGGTTTTTACAGTTAAAATGAGCAAATTAGATTTAATGTATGTGGGATTAATCTTCATAAATGTTTTTGTAGGAGGAGACATCTGATTAATTTGCAAAGTTAAAGTGCTAAATTGTTAACTGGTAAATGCAAAATCAAGTACTCTTGAGTTCTTAAATTTCATAAGGTAATATATATTTGGTTTATTACATGCATTTTTATAATTATAAATGAACAAAAGAGTTTAAGATGGCTTTGTTTCTGGGTCTTCACTAAAGCAAGGTTACTTAAAATTCCAATAGGTGTAATTCTATATACAAAGAATACAAAAAGATTTCAGTTGTGTTTTAATTAAATCATCATAAATTTTATCATAGTAAGAGGAGTAATTAAAGATTAATGAATTTCACATGGATTGTTTCAGAATGTAAATTTAAGAAAGAGTGAGCAACTAGGAAAGAGATATAAGAAAGTTCTACTTATGAAAATATATTTTAGTGTGGAAATTAGAAAAAATGTTTCTGATGAGGACAATTTTTATGGTAAAGTAAAAATTTAAAGTGTGTATACATAATTTGCAAAAGGTTTGTGGAGGATAAATCTCAAAAAGTTTTGTGTGTAATTCTGTAGGCTATAATTAGTATGATCAATTGAAATTATTTGAAGATTTTCTAAGGTCAAGTATTATTGCACTGATACAGACCAAAATTTAATTCTCTATTTGTTAAAGTAACAAAGTTTTCTTGAAACTTTAATGTGCTTTTATCTATCAAGAGAATTTCTTGTGTCTACCATTCAGAGAAATCAGTATTAAAAAAATTTAGTGGTTGTACAATTAAGGTTAAACAGACAATTGTTATTTTAGGTTATTACAGTACACTACAGATTCGAAAGTTTTCCTTAAAAGTTAAACTTGGTTAAAATAAAAACATCACTGTTTCATGATGTTGTTACTAGCTTTTTTGGTATATAATATATATTCATGTTCTCCATGTATACATATCTTTAAATTGTAAAGCTTAGGAGAGACATTTATCAAGCTGGTGTTCTCCAAATTAAAGTTGTCTATAGAAGTAGTCTCTTTCAGACTTTTGTAGAATTGACAAATTTAGTTGGGAATTTATGCATGTCATTTAATATTTTGTAGTTAGATAAGAATAACCAGTCAGAAATAAGTGATATGTATAGAATTTTATTACTTTTTATAGTGAAATGGAAATTTAAATGTATTTTTGAAAGGTAATAAAGAAATCCTGGTGTATTTAAGGGTTGACATTATGAAATATAAAATTTTGCCACTTTCCTACAAAAATGGTTTAGGATCACTCTTAATTTTTTGATTCATGTTTTAGATGTTTTGTTGTATGGTGTTAACATATTCATATAGTATCAGCAAACAATATATGAGAACTTTGTAAAATGATATTTAAGAAAGAGGTAAAAATCAGTTTCAGAAATAAAACACTTTACCTCAGATTTGTCAGGAGCCCCACCTCTCCTTAGTTAAGATTCTCCCTCTCAGCTTACTCCATGGTATAATGGTTCCAAACCAGGCTAGAATTAAATTTATTTCAAGTGATGTTCAAAAATAGATGTTTTTTTTTGTTGTTGTAAACCTTATTGTGTTTTCAAAATATAAAGAAATATAAGTAAGTAAAGTTTGGGGATTACAAAAATGTTTCTTGATTCATAATTATTATACAATATGAATATGTTTTGGTTCTTACTAATTCCATATTTTAATTTTCTTTGTAAACTTTATAATCATTGTCTGTTAGTGCTTTGTAGAAGTACAACTTCTATAATAACCAGGGTTAATTTAAAATAATAATCCATTACCTTATATATCCTATGTGTCTATAGTATAGATAGGAGAGTTAAAACAAAAGCATCTATACGTGGGCATTTTAAAAGGTAAGAAATGTTTTCTTTTTTCTGTTTAATTGTGACTTTAATGATTTGTGGAGATTTATTTATATTCATATTTTATTTTCTCTCATTTCTAGAAATTTTTATACCTTTATTTTATTTATTTATTTTTCCATGTGCTAGGATTGAACCCAGTGCCTCACATACTAGGCAAGTTCTCTATCACTGAGCCAGAAACAGACCATTCCTAACATTTTTGAAGCCAGTGATATTTGAAGGATCAATATTTTAAGAGGTAACATGTTTGATTAGTATATTTCAGTTTTGTTTTGTATTCTTTTATTTTTATTTTAAATTTAAAAAAATTATATATATATATATATATATACATAATTTTTAATTTAAAATAAAATATTTTATATAATCTATCTCTTCTGCTTGATTTTTTTCTCTTTCCTTCTGCTAACAGCCAACCTCTATTATTTTCTCTTTCACTCTTCCTTTATTTTTTTACTTGTCTTCTCTCCTCATCCCTCATAAGCATCACATCCTATATCAATCCTGTTTTCTCCCTGTGCACCATTCATAGTTGTAAATTTTTTACAAACTTACTGATTTTATTGTAGGCAATAACTGATCATCTCATTTTTGCTAATTGTTTCAATTAACATTGTAGATATTATAGCAGAAACTATTTGGTTTAATGATGTATTTTTTGCATTAGTTGTTATTATTTATCTTCTAATAATTGGTAATGTACTGGAAATCTTCAGGGACACTATAAGTCCACGGGGTAGAAACTTAACTGCCTCAGATTCACAAAAACTGCATAAAAAAGTAAGAGAAAAAATTGCCCTAAACAAACCAAGATATTTCAATAACAAAATCTATTGACAGAACAGTGAAATAAATGTCAGAGAAAGAGTTTAGAATGTACATAGGTAAAATGGTGTGTGAGGTAAAGGATGATGTAAGGCATGCAATAAGAGAGAAAATAAGAAAAATAACACTTCAATAAAGAGATAGAGAGTCTGAAAAAATTCAGAAATCCTCCAAATGAAATAATCAATGAAACAAATTAAAAATTTCTTGGAAATCATCACCAACACACTACATCACTTGGAAGACTGAGTTTCAGGCAGTGAAGACAAAATATATAATATAAAAATAAAGTTGACCATGGAGAAATTATGTTAAGAGACCATGAACAGAACTGCCAAGAATTATGGGAATACCTAAAAAGATAAACTTTAAGATTTATCAGGATAGATGTAGGCTTGGAGATAAAAACTGAAGAAATGAATCATCTTTTCAGTTAAATAATATTAAAAATTTTTCCCAAACCTAAAGAATGAAATGTAAAATCAAATACAAGAAGCTTATGGGACCCCAAATATACAAAATTACAACAGACCCACATGAAGTCAAATTAGTATGTAAATGTGTAACACACAGAATAAGATGAAAAATTTAAAGTCTGCTAGAGGAAAATTACAGGTGAGATTTAGAGGAAAACCAATCCAGATCTCAGCTGATTTCACCAACCCAGAACCTCTAAACTAGTAGGCCTTGGAATAATATACACAAAGCCCTGAAAAAATGGATGCCAGCTAAAATTAATATGTCCAGGAAAATTAAATTTCAGAATTGACAAAAATAAAAGCTTTGCATGATAAACAGAAGGTAAAATAATTTACAACTAGAAAGCCTACAAAATACAATGAAAAATTAGGACTTCATAGATATATATAGAATATATTATTCAATAATAACTAAATAGGCTTTCTTTTAATCAGTGTGTGGATCCTATTATAACCTGTAATGTAACTTGGTCCAAAAGCAACTCTTAGAAAGAGAAAAAATAGAGAGATAATACCTTGTATTATACCAGTCCACAATGGAGTGAAATTAGAAATCAATAATAAGATTAAAATTTAAAAGATACTCTAACACCTGGAAACTAAACAATACACTACTGAAAAATCAATGGAAAGCAGAAGAAATCAGGGATGAAATAAAAAAACACAGAGGTAAATGAGAATAATGAAAAAAACATATCAAAATCTCTGGGACACTCTAAAGGCAGGGATAAGAGTAAAGTTCATTGCATTGAGCTTATTCATTAAAAAAAAATAGAAAGTCAACAAATAAAAACCCTAACATTACATCTCAAAGACCTAGAAAAGAAGAACAAGTTAACACCCAAAGCAGGAGAAGACATAAAATAATTAAAATAAGACATGAAATCAAGGAAGTTGAAACAAAAAATTCACAAATCAAAGAGGCAAAACTTGGTTCTTTGAAAAAAAAAAAAAGAAAATTGATACACCACTAGCCACACTAATGAACAGAAGGGGCAGAAAAACTCAAATTAAATTATGCCATTTGCTGGTAAATGGATGGAGCTAGAGAATATTTTGTTAAGTGAAATAAGCCCAACCCAAAGAACCAAAGCTGAATGTGTTCTCTGATATAGAGATGTTAATTCACAATAAAGGAGGTGAGAAGAATAAAGGTACTTTGAATTACACAGAGTAAAGGGAGGGGAAGGGTGTGGGGTGGAAGGAAAGTTGAATAAACTGGAAATTATTACCCTATGTGCATATATGACTGTATGCACATGATGTATAACCCTACATCATGTACAATCAGAAGCCTGAGAAGTTATATTCCATTTCCATTTATTATGATGTGGAAAAGGCATTTGACTGTCACATATGACTAATTAGATCGAATTGAAAACTTTACAAATTCAAAAACTTGGAATGGATTCACATTTGACCCGATTATCTCACTCCTTGGCATACACTCAAATGACTTGAAATTAGCATAAAATGGAGATGTTGGCCACATCACTGTTCATTGTGCCTTAATTCACAACAGCTAAGCTATGGAAACAACCTAGATTCCCTTCAACACATGATTAGATAAAGAAAATGTGGTACATATACACGATGGAATATTACTGAGCCATAAAGAATAATGAAACTACGGCATTTGTCAGTAAATGAATGAGACTGGAGAGTATCATGTTAAGAGAAGAAAGCCAATTCCCCCAAACCAATGGCCAAATGTTCTCCCTGATATGAAGATGCTAAATCACAAAAAACTGGGGGGGGGGGGAGTGGAGGGAAGAATAGAAGTTCACTGGATTAGACAAAGAGGAATAAAGAAAAAGGAAGAGGGACAAAAATAGAAAAGAGTAGAATGAATTGGACATACATTTGCTTTGTTCATATATAAATACATGACCAGTGTAACCCCACATTGTGTACAACCACAAAAATGGGAAGTTATACTCTGTGTATAAATACATTCTACTGTAATGTTTAACTAAAAAGAATGAGTTTTTAAAAATTTTAGATAAAAGGAACAACAACCTTTTTTTAAAATGTAATTTAAGATATACACTTGTGTTAGCTCCACAAAAAGTAAGCAAAGCTGGAGGCTATAAAGGAAAGATTCTTAGTCATAATTGTCTGATAACTAACAAAAGAGACTGTCAGAGTTACAAACTTTTTTATTGAATTAATTTGAGATCTTCAAATCTTATAAAATTTTTACATACCAGGCCTGAACTTTGTTTGCATATGCTACTATGATTATTTTGCCCTGCTATTTGTCCCTTATATTCATCTAAAAGATGTAATGTGACACATAAAAGACATAACCAACTTTAACAAGAACCTCTATGTGATGGAGATAAAGGAATCACTACTAAACATGGAGGTAATGCCAATAGAAACATATTTTACAAAATCCAGATGATATTAGATGTTTTAACTACGGCTAATGGGGACATCTATGACATTATAAAAACTAAATGTTGTGTAAATGTTTCTAACCACACTGCTAATGTTTCTAAACACTTAAATGGCTGCCATTCAAAACCAATGCATATTAGACTCTACTCTAAGCTTTCACAAGTTGCCATACTCATGGTTTTCAGACTGACCATTAATACTACTTGTTTTTGTTATAATTGATAGCAAGAAAATTATGTTTTCTTGTCCAAGCATGATCCCGGCCCTATGTGCACCTCATCCAGTAGCATGTCAGCTGCTGACATGAACCTCAGGACTCCCTTGATGCTAAATGATCTTGAGTGTCCATGCCTCAACAGAGAGAAAAAAACACAAAAATCTACAAACCAATTCCACAAATGGACCCAGACCCTCCACTGTCTCATCTTGAGAAGATAAGGTGAGAGTTATATGTGAATTCCAAACAGGCAGGGACAACAATCTATTTTCAGCCTGAAGCAGTCATAAGAAGAAGAGACCTTCATCCCCTCAGCCATCCAAAAAGAATTTGGGACTCAAGTCTCTCAGGGTGAAATGTTAGGTAGGAGTTCAGGGACATCAATATAGCAGAGACAGTGTATTACAAAGAAGTTGGTGAATCCCAGTGGCTCAAGAAGCTGAGACAGGAGGATCACGAGTTCAAAGCTATTCTCAGCAACTTAGCAAGGCCATAAGCAACTCAGGAGACCCTGTTTCTAAATAAAATTAAAAGGTCTGGGATGTGGCTCAGTAGTTAAGTGCCCCTAGGTTCAATACCCAGTGCCAAAAATAGAAAAAAGAAGTAAAGAAACAAAGGGAAGATAGAGGGAAGGAAGGAGAGAAGGAAGGGGAAACAGATAGATAAATAGGTAGGTAGATAGAGAAACAAGGAGATGATTCTTGTCCATGTTTATAATAAATCCTGTTACCATGACAACTTCCACCATTGGGGACTTATGACCATAACAACTTCCACCACAGATCTGCTGTTTTAAAATGACCAAAGGGGATAAAGCAGGCAGTATTAGGTTTTCTAAAGTAACCATTGGGGGAAAATTGGGCAATCAGGTGGAATAAAATAAATGGGAGAAAATGGGTTAAAGACTTTCACCAGGTCCTTATAGCGAAAATATCACTTAACAGCTCAGCATAGATGACACTAATTTCCAGAAATCAGGGCATTGAGCTTCTCTCTCTTGATCAGTCTACTCAGCTCTACAAGAGTGCACTTTCACCTTCATATTCAATTAATCTATACTCTTCTGGTTTCTTGTATATGGCATGATCATTTCATTGTTTGGGACACCAAGAAGCTGGACCCCATCTATACATCCTGAGGATAACATTTTTTTCTTTATCTTGTGAGGTGTAATTTTAGGGTGATTATTTGGGTCTCTCTCTCTCTCTCTCTCTATCTCTATCTCTATCTCTATCTCTATCTCTATCTCTATCTCTATCTATCTCTCTCCAGGCATTTATTACTATAAACTTTCCTCTTAGGACTTCTTTTGATGTGTTCTGTAAGTTTTTTGTGTTGTGTTTCCATTTTGATTTGTTTAAAGACATTTAACAATTTATCTTTTAATTTTTTCTTTGAGCTATTACTTGTTTAGGAGAACAATGTTTAATTTCCACATATTTGTCAATTTCCTGTAGTTCTTCCTGTTAATGATTTTAGCTTTATACATTTTGGGAACAGGGAAAATATTGGATAGGACTGTGTCTGTAAATTTGCTGGGTTATTTTGAAGTCTAACACATGGTCTATTCTCGAGCATGTTCCATGTGTACTGGATTAATGGCAGTTTGACTGTATCCCTTGTGGTAATCTTTTTTTCTATTGATTATTTAAAGCATTACATAGCTCATGATATATCATCTTTCATACATTTGACCCAAATTGTGTTTTGAACTCCCATTTTCACCCCAAATACAGATTGCAGAATCACATCTGTTACATATTCACATTTTTACATAATGTCATATTAGTGACTGTTGTATTCTGCTACCTTTCCTATCCCCTACTATCCCCCCTCCCCTCCCCTCCCATCTTCCCTCTCTACCTCCCCTGCTGTTGTTCAATTCTCTCCCTTTTTTTCCCTCCCCCTTGCCCCTCATGACCTCTTATAATTTTATTTATCATTGAAGGTCTCCTACCATTTCCATATGCTTTCCCTTCTCTCTCCGTTTCTCTCCCCCCATTCGTCTTTGTTTACTGTAGTCTTTTCCTCATGCTCTTCCTTCCTGTTCTGTTCTTAGTTGCTCTCTTTATATCAAAGCAGACATTTGGCATTTATTTTTTTAGGGCATGGCTAGCTTCGCTTAGCATAATCTGCTCTAATGCCATCCATTTCCCTGCAAATTCTATGATTTTGTCATTTCTTAGTGCTGCATAATACTCCATTGTGTATAGATGCCACATTTTTTTATCCATTCATCTATTGAGGGGCATCTAGGTTGGTTCCACAGTCTAGCTATTGTGAATTGTGCCACTATAATCATTGATGCAGCCGTATCCCTATAGTGCGCTCTTTTAAGGTCCTCAGGGAATAGTCCAAGAAGTGCAATAGCTGGGTCAAATGGTGGATCCATTCCCAGCTTTCCCAGGAATCTCCATACTGCTTTCCAAATTGGCCTCACCATTTTGCAGCCCCACCAGCAGTGTACAAGTGTACCCTTTTCCCCACATCCCCGCCAACACTTATTGTTGTTTGACTTCATAATGGCTGCCAATCTTACTGGAGTGAGATGGTATCTTAGGGTAGTTTTGATTTGCATTTCTCTGATTGCTAGCGATGGTGAGCATTTTTTCATGTACTTGTTGATTGATTGTATGTCCTCCTCTGAGAAGTGTCTGTTCAGGTCCTTGGCCCATTTGTTGATTGGGTTATTTGTTATCTTATTGTTTAATTTTTTAAGTTCTTTGTACATTCTGGATATTAGGGCTCTATCTGAGGTGTGGGGGGTAAAAATTTGTTCCCAGGATGTAGGCTCTCTATTTACCTCTTTTATTGTTTCTCTTTCTGAGAAAAAACTTTTTAGTTTAAGTAAGTCCCATTTGTTTATTCTTGTTATTAACTCTTGTGCTATGGGTATCCTATTAAGGAATTTGGAGCCCGACCCCACAATATGTAGATCATAGCCAACTTTTTCTTCTATCAGACGCAGTGTCTCTGATTTGATATCTAGCTCCCTGATCCATTTTGAGTTAATTTTTGTGGATGGCAAGAGAAAGGGATTCAATTTCATTTTGTTGCATATGGATTTCCAATTTTCCCAGCACCATTTGTTGAAGATGCTATCCTTCCTCCATTGCATGCTTTTAGCCCCTTTATCAAATATAAGATAGTTGTAACTTTGTGGATTAGTCTCTGTGTCCTCTATTCTGTACCATTGGTCCACCTGCCTGTTTTGGTACCAGTACCATGCTGTTTTTGTTACTATTGCTTTGTAGTACAGTTTGACCTCTGGTATCGCTATACCTCCAGATTCACACTTCCTGCTTAGAATTGCTTTTGCTATTCTGGGTCTTTTGTTTTTCCATATGAATTTCATGATTGCTTTCTCTATTTCTACAAGAAATGTCATTGGGATTTTGATTGGCATCGCATTAAACCTGTAGAGAACTTTGGGTAATATCGCCATTTTGATGATGTTAGTTCTGCCTATCCATGAACAGGGTACATTTTTCCATCTTCTGAGATCTTCTTCTATCTCTCTCTTTAGGGTTCTGTAGTTTTCATTGTATAAATCTTTCCCTTGTGGTAATCTTGTCTGGGGTAAATCTTACTGAGATCTTAAATCTTTCTGTATCTGCATATTTAAGTCTTTCCTCATGTTTGAAAAGCTTTTGGGTCCCTCCCTCCCTCCCTCCCTCCCTTCCTTCCTTCCTTCCTTCCTTCCTTCCTTCCTTCCTTCTTTCCTTCCTTCTTTCCTTCATTCTTTCTGTCCCCTTTTCTGTGGTAATGAGGATTGAACTCAGGGCTTTGGGTGTATTAGGTATATGCTCTAAAATGAGCTAAAACCCCACCTTTTAATTTTTTTTTTAAATTTTAATACAGGGTCTCACTAAATTCCCTAGGCTAGCATCAACTTGTGATCCTCCTGCCTCAGCCTCCTGAGTATCTGGGATTACAAGCATGTGAAATCAAGCCTGGCCTTCTATTATTTATTTTTTCTTTTTAAATGTTTTATTAGTATATTATAGTTATACATAAAAGTGGGGTAAATTTTGACATACTCATACATGTTTGTAAAATATTTTGCTTCACTTCAATCTCCAGTACTTCTGATTTCCCTCCCCTCATCCCTTGCCCTACTCTGTTTTCTCCAATTTACTGGTCTTTCTTCTATTTATTTATATTTAATAGATTTTTTATAGTTATACATAAATATAAAATAATGTTATATATTCATACATACTTCCCCAGTTCCCTTTTGTCTACTCTAATGCTTTTTCTGCTATTTGTTTAATTTTTATTTTGTTAAATTAGTGTGTTGTGGATGACCATGATGGTGAGATTCGCTGAGGTACATTCACATATGTACATAGAAAAGTTAGCTCAGATACATTCCACTAACTTTCCCAATCTTTTTCTTCCTCTCTTCCCTTTATTCTCCTTTGTCTACTTTACTGATATTTCTTTCATTCTTTTCTATTTTTGCCCTGGTATTTTGGATTGGCTACCACATATCAAGGAGAAGCCTTGGCCCTTTGTTTTTTTGGGGACTGGCTTATTGTACTTAGCATGATATTCTCCTATTCCACCCATTTACCAGAAAATTCCATAACTTTATTCTTCTTAATGGCTGAGTAATATTCCATTGTGTATGTAAGCAACATTTTCTAATAATTTATCCATTGAAGGACACCTAGGATGGTTCCATAGCATGACTATGTGAATTGACCTGATATCAACATTGATGTGGCTGCTTTACTGTAGTAGGCTGATTTTAATTCCTTTGGGTATATACTGAAAAGTGGGATAACCAGATTAAATGGTGCTCCATTCCAAGTTTTCTAGGGAATCTTCAAACTGCCTTCCTGAGTGTTTGTAACAGTCCCACCAGCAATGTATAAGGATACCTTTCTCTCCATCAGTATTTATTGTTACTTACATTCTTGATAATTGCCATTCTGACTATAGTGAGATGGAATCTCAGTGTAGTTTTAATTTGCAATTCTCCAGTTGCTAAAGATGTTGAATATTTTTTCTATATTTATTCTTCTGTGAAGTGTCTGTTCAATTAATTTGCCTATGTATTGATTGGATTATTTTTACTTTGTTCTTTTGGTGTTAAGTTTTTTGAGCTCTTTATATATCCTGAAAATTAATGCTCAATCTGAGCTGCATATGGTAAATTTTTTCTTTCATTCTCTAGGCCCTCTTCACATTCTTGATTGTTTCCTTTGCTGTGAGGAAGCTTTTTAGTTTGATACCATCTCATTTATTAATTCTTGATTTTACTTCTTGCACTTAAGGAGTCCTGTTGAGAAAGTCAGTTTCTAATCTGATATAATGGAGAATTGGGCCTAATTTTTCTTCTAGTAGGAGCAGGGTTCCTGGTTTCATGCCTGGGTCCTTCATCCACTTTTAGTTAAGTTTTGTGGAGAGTGAGAGAGAGGGGTTCAATTTAATTTTGTTGCATGTGGATTTCCAATTTTTCCATCACCATTTGTTGAAGAAGCTATTTTTTTCTCCAATGTATGTTTATGGCACCTTTGTCTACTATGAGATAACTGTATTTATGTGCCTCTGTTTCTGTGTCTTCTACTCTGTACTATTGGTCTTCATGTCTGTTTTGGTGCCAATATCATGCTGTATTTGTACTCTAGCTCTCTGTAGTATAAAGTTTGATATTGTGATGCGTCCTGCATCACCTTACTCAATGAGAATTGCTTTGGCTATTCTGGGCCTCTTTTTCCAAAGGACATTCATGATTGCTTTTTCCATTTCTATGAAGAACAGCCTTGGGGTTTTAATGTAAATTCCATTAAATCTGTATTGCCCTTTTGGTAATATGGCAACTTTGACATATAAATTCTTTCTGTCCAAGAACATTGAAGGTTTTTACATCTTCTAAAGTCTTCAATATGTTTTTTTAGTGTTATGTAGTTTTCATTGTAAAGGTCTTACACTCTTTTGTTATACTGATTCCAAAGTATTTTTGTTTGTTTGTTTGTATTTGGTTTTTGAGGCTATTGCAAGTGAAATTGTTTTCCCTTTTTAGCTGATATGCCATTGGTGTACAGGAATGCAATTTATTTATTGATGTTGAGTTTACATTCTGCTACATTTCTGAATTTGTTTATGAGTTCTAGAGGATTTCTAGTAGAGTTTTTGGGTATCTAAATATAGAGTCCTGTCATTGGCAAATAGGGATAGTTTGAGTTTTTTTCTATTCATATTCCTTTATTTTTTTTTCTGTTCTCTAATTGCTCTGGTTAGAGTTTCAAGGACTATGTTGAATAGAAATGGTGAAACTGTGCATCCCTATCTTTCCCCAGTGCTTAGACGGAATGCTTTTAATTTTTCTCCATTTAGAATAATGTTGTCCTGGGGTTTTGCATACATAGCATTTACAATGTTGAGGTATAATCTACCTGTAGTTTGTCTAGTGTTTTGAACATGAATGGATGTTGTATTTGGCTCATTGCTTTTTCTTTGTCTATTGAAATAATCATGTGATTCTTATCTTTAAGTCTATTGATGTGGTGAATTACATTTTTAAATTTTCTTATGTTGAAGTAACCTTGCATCCCTGGGATAAACCCCACTTGATCATGATGTACTGTCTTCTTAATATGTCTGTGTGTGTGTGTGTTCTGCCAGTATTTTATTTAAAAGTTTTTCATCAATTTTCACCAGGAATATTTGTCTGAATTTTTCTTTCCTTGTTGTGTCTTTTTCTCATTTTGGTATCAGGATGAAATTAGCTTCAGAGAATGAGTTTGAGATGGTTTCATTGTTTTCTGTCGGAACCGCCCTCCGCCAGAGATTAGGGGAGAGCACGAGACCAGCTAGTGTCTCCACGGCTGAGTGAGATGATGAGTGTCGCAACCCGGCCCCTGCCAACCCACCTGGCCAAAAATCACACCAGATCTGGAGTTGAGTCAGCCTTGATGGCGCAGCAACTCAACTTTATAGCAGAGGAAAGCAGGAAGTAGAGGAGAGATGAGGTGGAGCCCAATAAGAAATATGCACGTCCCTGTTGCTGGGGATTTATTCTAATATCCTGCTACATTTGCGGAAGCCATATCTCATAACTCTACAGGCACGCATATGGAAGCCACTTCTCAAACTCAAATCATCAGGTACACGGAAATATCACAAGACCAGAGTCAGAAGACTGTTTTCTCACACACCCACCACTCTGTGGCAAGTATAGGCCCCAACAGTTTTCTATTTCATGAAACAATTTTGGAGGAGGGATACTGTGGATTGAACTCAGGGGTTCTATCACTGAGCTACATCTCCAGCCCAATTTTGCATTTTTCTTAGCACCTCACTAAATTGCTGAGGCTGGCTTTTAACTTTCAATCCTCCTTCCTCAGACTCCTGAGCCACTGGGATTACAGGCAAGTGCCACAGTTCTCAGTTTGTGGAATAATTTGAGATGTATTGGTTTCATTTTTTTAAGTTCTTGAAGAACTTGGTGGAATATTCATCTGGTCCTGGGCTTTCCTTTATTGGTAGGATTTTGATGGCATCTTCAATTTCATTGCTTAAAATTGATCCTATTAAATTTTGTACATCATCCTGATTCATTTTGGTTAGGCCATATGGCTCTAGATATCTGTTAGTATCTTCAAGATTTTCTGTTTTATTAGAGTGTAAATTTTCAAAATGATTTCTGATTATCATCTGTATTTCAGTAATGTCCATTATGATACTTTCTTTTTCATCACAAATATTAGTAATTTGAGTGTTCTCTCTCATTCTGTTCATTAACTTGGCTAAGGGTTTATTGATTTTATTTAGTTTTTCAAAGAACCAACTTTTGTTTTATCAATTATTTAATTGGTGTTTTTTATTCAATTTCATTGATTTCAGATCTGATTTTAATTATTTCTCGTCTTGTACTATTTTGGTGTTGATTTGTTTTTCTTTTACTAAGTTTTGAGATGTATTGTTAAATTATTTACTGTTGACTTTCTATTCTTTTAATGAATGAGCTCAATAAAATATTCTTTCCTTTTAGCACTTCCTTCATAGTGTCCCAGAAATTTTGATATGTTATGTCATGATTCTCATTTACTTCTAAGTATTTTTATTTAATCCCTGATTTCTTCTGCTATCCATTAGTTATTTAATAGCATATTGTTTATTATCCAGGTGTTAGAGCATCCTATATTTTTAAATTTTATCATTGATTTCTAATTTCATTCCATTTTGGTCTGCTAGGATGCAAGTTATTGTCTCTATTATTTTGTATTTGTTAACAAATGATTTTTGTCCTAAAATATAGTCTATTTCACAGACAGAAGCATGTGCTGTTCAGGAAAAATTAAGTGAAAAGTTAAAGAATGGTTTTCATTGGATGTTAAAATATTCTTCATTTTTTTCCTCAGTAGTGTTAAGTGGAGTAATCTGGAGCATGATACTCCATCTCCTGGATGGATTTCTAGAGTCTGAGCGATCATCATGTAGGCAGAACTCCTCTAGGCAGCTTTTAGGCTTAAGTGGGCTCTAGATTCTGCAATGAATGTCAATTGATCTGGAGATTTTAAATCAGTGTGCATCAAAGGGTCCAGAAACTGCTGGTCCATACTAGAAGTTTGTAAACCAGGGATCCCCCCTGTGTTCCACTTGTGTGCTAGAGGAGCCAATTCTTAGTCCCCTATATCACTTATGGACTCCCATTTCCTGGTCTTGGGTTTAGTCTCCAAACTCAATTTTTCCCACCCCACACTTCTGAGTCCCTGGCCAGACAAGTTTCTTCCATTTAGTCCTGTGAACAGTTGGATTGAAGGGGGAAGGGGTGAGACAGGTGGGTTTCCATGACCAATTGTCCCTGTATAAAATTCTCTCCATGATCGTCTTTCTCTTGGTCACTTAAGCATAGTCTGTGTCCTTCAATGTGGGTTTGCCAGGCCTGTATTTCAGGCCAAAATTGGCTTTGCCAAGAATTGGCTCCCCTATCTGCTGATTCCTGTGCTTTGGTTGCAAAATGTTTTCTTCCTCTGCCCTTTGTATGTAAGCTGGGAGAGATGGTGGCTTTTGTCCCGAACAATGATATTGTGCAGAATGCCCTTCAGTTTAGTCAGGCAGTATCAAGACATACCTTAGGCCTCCTAAAAATGCTAATTTCTTTAATTTTCTCATTCCTCCACTTTGTTTGTGGAGGAACCTCTCTGGCTGGTGTCTCTGGATGTGGCAGTGGCAGTTACTCTGGCCTGAGGCTTTTTTCCTTATTTTATTGTATCCAACCTCTTGAGCCTACAATCTGCTTTGAATGTCCAATATTAAATTACAGTAAAGCCCCTCCCCACACCTGTTATTGCTCATCCACAGCCATGACCCACACAGATGAACCATAAAGACGAGTGAGGGGTGATGGGGAATTGGAGAAAAGCACACAATGCCTGGAGTTGTAGCTCAGGGGCAGAGTGCTTGCCTCATATGTGTGACACACTGTGTTCAATTATTTGCACTCCATATAAATAAATGTATAAAATAAAGGACCATCAACACAAATAATATATTTATAAAAAGTGAAAGACACACAAAAAAATTACAAAAATAAATTTGGGACCAGGTGAAACCCCAACCTCTGATGGAGGAAGAGGGACCCAGATCTAGAACTGCACAAAATTTATTACATTGATTTTATCATTAAAATTGTATTCATGGGGAAGTTCCTACAAAGGAAGCAGGGTTGAAAGTCAAAGCAATTGTGAGATATTGTGGTTATCTTGTTGTGTTCAGAATTTGTTATCCCTGGCAGAGTGTCTGAGGTCAAGATTGATATAGTTCATTGATATAGTTCTTTGATATAGTTTGATATAGTTCTTTGCACATAACTTCTTCAGGCAGGACATTATCATAGCTCTTGGGAAATTTTGTCTTGATTTTTTACATAGAAAGTTCCAAGGGCTGGGGATGTGGCTCAAGCGGTTAGCACGCTCGCCTGGGATGCGTGCGGCCTGGGTTCGATCCTCAGCACCACATACCAACAAAGATGTTGTGCCGAGAACTAAAAAATAAATATTAAAAAATTCTCTCTCTCTCTCTCTCTCTCTCTCTCTCTCTCTCTCTCTCTCTCTCTCCTCTCTCACTCTCTCTTTAAAAGAAAATTTAAAAAAAGAAAGTTCCAAGGCAAAGTGAAGCAACAGTTACAAGGCAATTAAAGGCCATAGTCTAAGTCACCACTCTCCACATCTTGTCATTTTTATTTTTTAAATTTAACCAATGTGTGTCTACTCTGAAGTGCTGAAACTAGGATCAGACAAGCTTGCCACTGACTTCAAGAAAATAACACAGGATTAAGAGCAAGGAAATAAATCCTAAGAGATACCTTCCAGAATGTTTTAGCATATTCCAAGGATTGAAACTATTCAGATCATCCAACATCTTTTGTGCAATACTGGCAGGTACAAACATGGAGATCCATCTTTCCTGCACAATTTGGATGTAATTATGCAGTTAGAAGAGATCTGAACTAACATTGTTATCATCAAAATAGATTCCTAAAAATGCATCTTTATCTTTTCCCAATCTCATTGGGAGATATTTTGTTGAACTGGTTTAAACAAATAAACTGATAAGAAACATGGCATTGCAATTGTTTTCTTTGCTTTAGACATTGCATCTTATCACCCAAGCCCACTAAAATAGCCTGTAAGGCATTCAACTTAGCTTCAAGTTTACTTTCAGTAGCTTCCTAATATCAAATGGCTCTTGAAGTATTTTGTGCCAAAACATTGGTAATTGGGAATGATATCTACCCATTTCCTTTTTTTATTCATCAGCTACTAGTTCTTTGTCACAGCCTCACCCCCCCATAAAGGGAACCCTTACTGCTCTAAGAGGAAATGGATGGTGACAACTCTGCCTGATTCAGGCTGAGAGTGGACAACATGGGGCAAGCAGTTTGGATTTCGCTTTTAGGAATGTTTTGGGTCAGTTGAGGGGTCTAAGAAAAAGTATTGTTCAGAAAGAACAGGCTGTAAAATCATGTGAGAGGTGGATACTTCCATGAGAGAAATAAAAAGACATGAGTACTGGAATGAGACAAATACAAAATAAATATTACAGAATCTGAAACATGCCAATGAATATTATGATGATGATAGAAACCAGTAATTTTTCACCAGGAGATGAAAGAGCTAAGAAGATTTTCCCATGACAAGGCCAACGAGAACATGGCCTCTGTTTGTAAATGTAAATATGTAAGGATGTTTGTAACATAGCCAGAGTTATCAGGAATACAAATGCAATACTTAGTTGTGATAATGTCACAGATTCCTCTGTAAGATAGAGCTAAGACAGTTGATGTCATCTGATTTTTTAAAATACCTTTTCATAGTAATATCTTATATGTTTGTCACTTAGGGTAGATAATCATACTAGCAAACACAGAATAACTCTGACTATGTAGGAAGTTAAGAAGATTTGTTGACCTTAAATTTACTAATAAAAAAAGTTTCAACCCTGATAGATTATTTTTTTATATTTATTTGGCACTCCTGTTTAAGAATTCTTCATTCATAGCCTCCAGATTTATTTACTCTTGGTGGGGCTAACAAAAGTGCACCTCTAAATTTACATGAAAAGAACTGTTATCTTTTAAATGCCTTGGTATGGCTCTGTTTTGGTTATAACTTGTTTTGCTAGGTCTTTAAGACAAATATTGCCACAGTCCGGCTGCAGCAAAATAACCGGGAGGTGACGAACAACTTGTGTACGTTGATACAGCAGGAGAGGGAGCCGTTTATTGTAGGACAACAGAGGTATTTATACATTCCACACAGCTTATCTTAATTAGCATAAACTCGATTCAGCAGTCAACCAATAAGAAATCTCCACACTTAATGACTTGCTGGCTTTCTTCACAAACCACTCCCTCTGGCAAAATGCCAGGCACCATCCTGACTTGTTTACAGACTCTAACATTTCCCCCTTTTGTTTAATTTAAATAATGACCATAGTGGTTTTTACACAAACACCGTAAATAATCTGCTACAAGCAGAAGGGGAGGATACAAAATGCCACAATACCAAGCCAATTGATGGTTCCATGCTAGAAGCCCTTGGAAAAATTATACCAGCAATGACACCATCAGCAAAGATACTGAATTACAATTTGTTGTAGATTACTGTTTGTTGTCTCAGTCCAGGTAAAGCAGTGTCTCAATAGATTAACTCACAGTCCAGGTAAATCACAGTCCAGGTAAGTCCTGCAGGCAGCTAGCTTAAATCAGAGTCCAGGTAAGTTCTGCAGGCAGCTAGCTTGATCCAAAGTCTCGTCCAGTTCTCAGCCAAAGTCTCGTCCGGTTTTCAGCAACACTGGAAATTCTTCCACCTTCGTCTTTACTGGCACTGGGACGAAGGCAGGAACTCTGGATGGCTAAAGAAAATCCTGTAGCATTCCACTAGGAAAACAACCTTTTGAACAATTTAGTACATTATCTGCAGGCAGCTAGCTTAAATCACAGTCCAGGTAAGTTTTGCAGGCAGCTAGCCTAAGCTGTAGCAGCAGAAACAGCAACAGCTCTGAAGTCTTGTCCATTTCTCAGCCGACCGGCCACCAATTGCCGCAGTCTGGCTGGGCACAAAATCACGAGCCACTCACAGTCTTGTAGATTCAAACAGCAACTCTTTATTCTCGAACTGTCACCGGCACTCTACAAAATATTTTCAAATAAACTGTTTCTTTTAACTGTTAAGAATCAGCTGATGGGGCTGGGGTTGTGGCTCAGTGATAGAGTGCTCATCTAACATGTGTGAGGCACTGGGTTCAATCCTCAGCACCACATAAAAATAAATAAAAATAAAGGTATTCTGTCTAACTACAACTAAAAAATATTTTTTAAAAAAAGAGTCATCTGATTTCCCTCAGGGTCTCACTTGTATAAAATTGAGAGAAGCCTCTTAGCTCCTTTAGTGTTATCCTCCAGGATGGGTTATGGTGTTTTTGACCATATGGCTTCCTTTTGAAGCCTACAATCATGCTGTACAATCATGCTCCTCTTTGCAGCAAGTGCACTGTTTGTTTGGCTTTCTGTTGTCCAGGATCTTATGGATCCCCCTGATCAGGAAGCCATGTGGCCGAGTTGCAAAGCCTTTTGAGAAGTCCCCTCATTTCCTGGGTTGAAGCTGACTCAGAGAGCAAGAGCCAAATATTGGTATTTAATTCTTGGCTTTTTACTTCCTTAACTCTAGTCTCCATGATCTAGTCTTAAACATTTAGCAAGCCAGATTCGCCAGTCTTAAGTTAGGAGTACTGGAGTTTATTTCTAATGTCTATAACTTTATAGTTATTTACCCCTCCATTTAATTGGGGTCAGTTTAGTACTGAAAGTGAGCCTTACATTCTGTATGTCCTATAGGTAGTGACCAATTATTTCAAATTAACACAGGTTGTTATATTCAAAGTTGTACTTCTATAATGCACTTACAAACAATAGTTGTAAAATTTGCCAGGAAAATACAAAATGAAATTAACAAGAGTAAAGACATATTGAATTTGTATAATAGGTATGAACCTAGAAACATTATTTTTATAATCCCAAATCTTTACTTAACTTTAATTTGAAGAACGCCAGCTTGGGAAAATGTTCTAATCCTGATATTTTAAAGACTAGTGTATTTGGAAGATGTGAATACATCTAGTATACAATAAAGCCAGTAACAGCAACATAATTACACTGCTGTTTTTATATTAACAAACTTTAACTTTTAAAGAAAATTTGGAATCTAGATTATAGTTTAATACTCTAAAATGACAGCTGTTATTTAATTAGTTATGTAAAACATAATGTCTTTAAGAATACTTTTTCTAAATAATAAAACTTAACAGACACAAGAAATTATCTGAACAGATAAGAGTAGAATAATGTTTTAAGAAATCCTTATTATTTTGACATATAGAGGATTATATTCTGCTTTATATCAGTCCATTAATATTTGGCCTTAGGAAAAATTCTAAAATAACTTTAACTGGTTGTGCTAATTATAGTTAAGTTAGTTACACTCAAACTTTTAGAGATTTACTCTCCCCACACCTTGTGGAACTCACTTTAACATTATACAAATTTTAATGTAAAATGTAAAAAATGTTCTTATCCAGAAATATTTCTTTTATTCCACTTTTTATATTAAAATAAATTTCCATACCTAGAACCCTCTTATGTCCCATTCCTAGCTATTAATCCCTTTTTGTATTCACATTTTGAAACAATCCTTATGAAATTTCTAAATTTACACAAACTACTACACTTTACTAAGATAGAATATTTATTTTTTAATGGTACTTTAATTGAAACCTAAGTGAAAACTTTCATACTCTTTGCATATAAAATTTTACCTGAAGTAATCTGAATTTGTTTTCATTGAAGTCACAGAAACAAAGCAATCCCAAACGTTCTCTATTTAATAATTTATAAAACACATTTAATATATAAATATATTACATTATGGTATATAAGAAAAGTACTTATTTTTTTATTTATCAGTTAAAACTTTAGAATTTTTACTTTGCAAATTAATCAGATATCACCATTTTCAAACATGTTTATGAAGATTGATCCCATTTAGATTAAAACTAATTTACTCATTTTAACTGTAAAAACCAGGATATCAGACAATTGTAATTAAAAGGATTAGCCATAGCATTCCTGTTTAAAAAAGTCTCAAAATCAATGGATTTTTCATTTTATGCATTTTATATAAATCAAAACTTTGATGTCTGACCACCTGAAAAAACTTGTGAGCTAGTAATTTTGAATACACCTTTATTCTCATCTGTTTACCTAATTTAAGTTGAACTTCTTTTTTAAGTCACATGAAGTAAAATTATTTGGATCCACTTCTTACATTAATTTTGATTTGTGAGCATTCATTTATCTATATGCCAATTTTGATACCAGGTACATGATATATGGACAATAGTACATTTGATGATACAAGAATACAATATACATGTGTGCAAACATACATAAGACAGAAAATAAATATCTTGTAGCTTTATATGGTAGATCTCCATAGGTAGGAGAAAATGCTAAAGATGTTTATTAAAGTCTTTATTAGATTTAACCTGCTGGAAATTAAAGTAGAGCCTATCAGATTTTACATTATGGTTTAAGCATAGGGCTGTTCTGTACAGTTGGCAACACTAGGTGTAAATTCTGACAGCCATGATACACTCTGAAATCAAAATTTCAGGTGGCCACATATCCCCAATGGCTATCAGAGACTTACTTCCAACATTGCCTTGTCTATGTCCTTCTTAGGATTTCCTAAAAGGAGATTTTTCAATGTATTTGAGAGTCAACCCTTGAAAATTTGAGCTCTGATCAAAGACTGAGTGCAAAAACCTCTAGAGTTAGATAAAATAAGACTGATCAGAATACATTAATTTAGGCATGTAGGATCAAAAGTGAATTCACCATAAAACCATGAGCTCAAAAATATAGAAATTTAAAAACCAGGAGTTCTGAACAAAGAAATGGCATGGCCGTAATGACTCTAGTAAAAGAGCATGCAGAACATCTTTATTAGATCAGTTTTCTTTTGAGTCAGATTAGAGCCAATCCAGATATTTAAAGAATATGAGAGTCATAAAATCCTAAGATAAAGAAGACTTAGACATATGATAGCATTCAATTTTTCTGCCTGTGCTATAGTGTTTAGGGAGGAACTCATTAAGAAAGCGGAGCAGTTGAATATGAGAGCAGATATGATAACCAGCCATTTGAGTTTCACAGTGGCTTAAATTTAAAACTGACACTTTGTATTTCCTTTGGTCTCAAACTGATTTTGAATAATTACCTCTGCAATTTACATTTTCAATGCAGACCTAGGAAAGAGAGAAATTTGACAGAAGTTAAAATGTAAGTAAAGCTGCTATTTTGAACTTCAGTGGCAAAATCATATTCACAGAGACTTTTAACCATTTTTTTTCTTTTGTAAAATCAGTCTCTTAAGGGGTGCTGCTATAGTTTATGCTTTCTCTGGATCACCACTCCCTTGTTTTTTATTTCTCTAAGCATTTGTACATAGAGGTGCCTCTCTTTGGAATCTGCTTTTCTCATATTTTACACCTGGCTACATACGTGCACTCTTACCTCACTTTGTCTGACAGACATCCTCTGGAGCATCCCCTCATCTAATCTTTGAAGTGTCCCTGTTCATGTGCCAACTCCCACAACCCACAAGGACAAACCCTAAAGATTCACTAGGGGCTATTTGGGAAAAAACATAGAAACATTTACAAAGAGATAGCCAGGATCAAGTGTAACACTGACTTCTGGTGGAGGAATAGTGACCCACAGCTATTGCAGCATATTTATTATATAGAATTTATCATCAAAACGTTATCTGTGAAAAAGTTTCTGCAAAAGAGGCAGAATTAAAGGTGACAGCACTTGCAATATGTTATGATTATAATGTTATGCTCAGAATTCTCTGTCTATGGAAGCTGGTGTCAAAGTCAAGACTGATATAGTTCTAGGCCTTTGCACAGCCCTTGCTCTGGCAGGGCATTACCATAGCTCCTGGTTCATCTTGTTTTGAACCTTTCCACAGAAAGCTCCCAGGTAAAAGTGCATGCACAGCTCCAAGGGAGTCCAAGAATATGGTCCAAGTCACTTCTCTCCACAACCCATCCTGCTAAGTAGCTGCCTAACTGCTTTCTTGGACCACCTATAGGTATAAGCCTGCATAAGATAATATTTTATAATGTAATGATCTGGCTTTTGAATAACTTCTGAATTATTATACAGTCTTGACTTTGGAGTTGATCTGTCAAAGGTAAAGTAAGTATTTTTTTTACTATTGGTTTTATTTTTAAATACACAATAGCAGAATGCATTGCAATTCTTATTATGCATATAGAACAATTTTTCATACCCCTGTTTGTATATAAAGTATGTTAATGCCAATTCATGCCTTTATACATGTATTTTTTTGCATTATAATTCTTATTACACATATATATCACAATTTTCATATCTCTGTATATAAAGTAGGTTGAAACCCAATTCATGTCTTTATACATGTACTTTGGATAATGATGTCCATCACATTTCATCATCCTTGCTAATTCCCTGCCCCATTCCTTCCCCTCCCACCCCTCTTTCCTATCTAGAATTTATATATTTCTCCCATGCTCCCCCTCCATACCCAACTATGAGTCAGCCTCCTTATAGCAGAGAAAACCTTTGGCATTTGTTTTCTGGGATTGGCTAACTTCACTTAGCATTATCTTGTCCAACTTCATCCATTTATGTGCAAATGCCATGATTTTATTCTCTTTTATTCCTGAGTAAAATTCCATTGTGTCTATATGACATTTTTTTATTCATTATTCACTGCAGGGCATCTAGGTTGGCTCCATAGTTTAGCTGTTGTGAATTGTGCTGTTATAAACATTGATGAGGCTATGTCCCTATAGTATGCTGTCTTTAAGTCCTTTGGGTATAGTCCTAGGAGAGGAATAGCTGGGTCAAATGGTGATTCCATTTCCAGATTTCTAAGAATCTTCTATTGCTTTTCATATGGCTGCACCAATTTGTTGCACCAGCAATGTATGAGTGTGCCTTTCCCCCCACATCTTCGCCAACACTTATTGTTGTTTGTCTTCATAATAGCTGCCATTCTGATTAGAGTGAGATGGTATTTTAGAGTAGTTTTGAGTTGCATTTCTCTAATTGATAGATAAACATTTTTCATATATTTGTTGATTGATTGAATATCCTCTTCTGAGAAATGTCTGTTCATGTCCTTGGCCCATTTATTGATTGGGTTATTCGTGGTTTTGGTGTTTATCTTTTTGAGTTCTTTATATATCCTAGAGATTAGTGCTCTATCTGATGTATGAGGGGTAAAAATTTGTTCCCCAGATGTAGGCTCTCTATTCACCTCACAGATTGTTTCTTATGCTGAGAAGAAACTTTTTAGTTTGAATCCATCCCATTTATTGATTCTTGGTTTTATTTCTTGAGCTATAGAAGTCTTATTAAGGGAGTTGGGGCCTAATCCCACATGATGGAGATTAGGACCTACTTTTTCTTCTATTAGATGCAGGATCTCTAGTTGTATTCCTAAGTCCTTGATCTATTTTGAGTTGAGTTTTGTGAATGGTGAGAGATAGGGGTTTGATTTCATTTTGTTGCATATGGATTTCCAGTTTTCCCAGTGCCATTTTGTGGGTTATTCTCTGTGTCCTCTATTCAGTATTATTGGTTTACCAGTCTGATTTGGTGCCAATACCATGATATTTTTGTTACTATTGCTCTGTAGTATAGTTTAAGGTCTGGTATAGTGATGATACCTGCTTCACTCTTCCTGCTAAGGATTGCTTTAGCTATTATGAATCTATTATTTTTTTCCATGGCCAACAGACCAGAACATTTAAAACAGACCAACCAAGATCCTTTCCAAGAGAATACCTATAGAACCAATGCAGTTTTAGCCATGTTTAAAAGGGGCAGAAAGATATACAAATAAAATAAAAACACAGACAAACAACCAGAGGGAATTCCTAAACTCAATTTCATGATTGCTTTTTCTGTTTCTATGAGGACTGCCACTGGGTTTTTTGATCAGAATTGCATTAAATCTGTATAGTGCTTTTGGAAGCATTGTCATTTTGATAATATTAACTCTACCTATCCAAGATCTAGGTAGATCTTTCCATCTTCTAAGGTCTTCTTTGATTTCTTTCTTTAGGGTTCTGTAGTTTTCATTGTATAGATCTTTCACCTCTTTTGTTAAGTTGATTCCCAAGTATCTTATTTTTTTGAGGCTATTGTAAATGGGGTAGTTTTCCTCATTTCCACCTCAGAGGATTTGTCACTGATATACAGAAATGCCTTTGATTTATGGGTGTTGATTTTATAACCTGCTACTATGCTGAATTTGTTTACTAGTTCCAGAAGTTTTCTTGTGGAGTTTTTTGGGTCTTCTAGGAATAGAATCATATCATCAGCAAATAGTGCTAATTTAAGTTCTTCTTTTCCTATGCATAGCCCTTTAATTTCTTTTGTCTGTCTAATTGCTCTGGTCAGTGTTTCAAGGACTATGTTAAATAGAAGGGATGAAAGAGGGCATCCTTGTCTTGTTCCAGTTTTTAGAGGGAATGCCTTCAATTTTTCTCCATTTAGAATGATGTTGGCCTGGGGCTTAGCGTAGATAGCCTTTACAATGTTGAGATATGTTCCTGTTTTCCCTTGTTTTTCTAGTGTTTTGACCCATGAAGGGGTGCTGTATTTTATCAAATGCTTTTTATGCCTCTATGATCATATGATTCTTATCTTTGAGACTATTGATATGATGAATTACATGTATTGATTTCCTGATGTTGAACCAACCTTGCATACTTGGGATGAATCCCACTTGATCATAGTGCATGATCTTTTTGATATGTTTTTGTATTCAATTTTCCAGAATTTTATTGAAAAATTTTGGATCTTTGTTCATTAGAGATATTGGTCTAAAGTTTTCTTTATGTGACATGTCTTTGCCTGGTTTTGGAATCAGGGTCATATTGGCCTCATAGGATGAGTTTGGAAGTGCTGTCTCTTTTTCTATTTCCTGAAATAAATTGAAGAGTATTGGTATTAGTTCTTCCTTAAAGATCTTGTAGAACTTGGCTGTGTAACCGTCCAGTCCAGCTTTTCTTGGTCAGTAGGCTTCTGAGAGCATCTTCTATTTCATCACTTGATATTGGTCTGTTTAAATTGTGTATATCTTCCTGATTCAGTCTGGGCATGTTATATGACTTAACAAGTTCACTGATGCCTTCACTATTTTCTATTTTATTGGAGTATAAGTTTCCAAACTAATTTCTAGTTATACTCTCTCTGTATTTCTGTGGTGTTTGTTGTGATATTACCTTTTTCATCACATATGCTGGTAATTTGAGTTCTCTCTTCTTCTCTTCATGAGTGTAGCTTAGGGTCTGTCAATTTTTTTTAATTTTTTCAAAGTACCAACTTTTTGTTTTGTCAATATTTTCAATTGTTTCTTTTGTTTTTATTTCATTGATTTCATCTCTAATTTTAATTATTTCTTGCCTTCTACTGCTTTAGCTGTTGATTTGTTCTTCTTTTTCTATGGATTTGAGATATAAAGTGAGGTCATTTATTTGTTGACTTTTTCTTCTTTTAAGGAATAAACTCCATGAAATAAACTTTCCTCTTAGAACTGCTTTCATGGTGTCTCAGAGATTTCAATATATTGTGTTGTTGTTGTCATTTACCTCTATGAAGTTTTCAATCTGCTCTTTGATGTCTTCTGCAACTTATTCAGTAACATATTGCTTATTCTCCAGGTGTTGGAGTAATTTTTATTTTTTTATTTTGTCATTGATTTCCAATTTAATTCCATTATGATTGATAAAATACATGGTAGTATCTCTACTTTTTTGTATTTGTTTAGAGTTGCTTTGTGGAATAGTATATAGCCTATTTTAGAGAAGGATCCATGTGCTACTGAGAAGAAAGTGTATCCACTTGATGCAGGTTGAAATATTCTATATATGTCAGTTAAGTCTAAGTTATTGCTTGTATTATTGAGTTCTATAGATTCTTTATTCAACTTTTGTTTTGAAGATCTATCCAGTGGTGAGAGAGGTGTGTTATATTCACACAAGATTATTGTGTTGTGATCAATTTGACTCTTGAACGTAAGAAGAATTTGTTTGATGAACATAGCTGCACCATTGTTTGGGGCATATATATTTATGATTGTTATGTCTTGTTGGCATATGATTCCCTTGAGCAGTATGTAGTGTCCATCTTTGTACCTTTTGATTAACTTTAGCTTGAAGTCTACTTTATTTTGTGTGAGGATGGAAACTTCTGCTTGCTTCCACAGTCTGTGTGGGTGGTATGATTTGTCTCAATCTTTCACCTTCAGTCTGTGTATGTCTTTACCTATCAGATGAGTGGAGGCAGCATACTGTTGGGTCTTTTTTAAAATCCAATCTGCTAGTCTATGTCTTTTGATTGGTGAGTTTAAGCCATTAACATTCAGGATTACTATTGACACATGGTTTGTATTCCCAGCCATATTTGTTTATTTTTGTTATTTAACTTGACTTAATTTTCCTCTTTGATTAGTTTTTCCTTTAGTGTACTACCTCCCTCTGCTAATTTATAATTATTGTTTTTTGTTTCCTCTTCATGGAATATTTTTCCAAGGATGTTTTGTAGTGCTGGATTTATAGCAATAAATTCTTTTAACTTTTGTTGATCATGAAAATTTTCTATGTCATCTTCAAATCTAAAGCTTAATTTTTCTGGATACAAGATTCTTTCTGGATACAATTTTCTTTCTGGGCTCCATATATGTTGTTCCAGGATCTTCTAGCTTTCAGGGTCTGTGTTGAAAAATATGCCATTATCCTAATTGGTTTTCCCATATATGTAACTGATTCATTTCTCTTGTGGCTTTTACAATTCTCTCCTTATTCTGAATATTGGCCATTTAATTATAATGTGTGTTGGTGTGGATCTGTTGTGATATTGTACACTCAGTGTGCTGTAGGCTTCTTGAATTTGGATTTCCAATTCATTTTCATGTTTGGAGAATTTTCTGACATGATTTCATTGAATAGATTGTTCATTCCTTTGGTTTGGACCTCTATACCTTCCTCTATCTCAATACATCTTAAATTTGGTCTTTTTATGCTATTCCCATATTTCTTGAATGTTCTGCCCATATTTTTTTTACCATTATTACTGTGTGATCTATATTCTTTTAAAGATTATATTTTTTTTTCCTTCATTGTCTGATGTCCTGTCTTCCAAGTGGTCTACTCTGTTTGTGATGCTTTCATTTGAGCTTTTAATTTGGTTTATTATTTCTTTCATTTCAAGGATTTTTTTTAGCATGTTTATCTCCCTGTTAAGGTGATCTTTTGCTTCCTGTATTTGTTTATGTAGCTTTTTGTTGAAGTGATCTTTCACTGCCTGTATTTGCTCTCTTATATCTTCCTTGAGTTCACAGAACATTTTAACTATTTATATCCTAAACTCCTTCTCTGTCATTTTTTTTCTGCTGTAGCTGCCAATGATTCTAATGATGTGGTGCCTTCATTTGTTTGGGGCACTTTCTTCCCTTGTCTTTTCATGTTGTTTGTGTGTCTTTCTTTTTAGCTCTGTGGGTCTAGATTGTTATTGTTTTACCCTATAGGTTTGTAGTGCTCTTGTAGGGTTCCAAGACCTCTCCCTTTTGGAGAAGGACAATGCTAACAGATCCCAATATCAATAATATACCATCTATGAACAGTCTGATGTTATTAAGGCATTTACAGTTTAGTCTCAATGTAGAGAAATGTTGGATTCAATTATTATCTAAAATATAATCAGCAGTTTTGTAAAAAGATTTACAGTTTCTGACAAGACAATAAACTGGGGGTGGGGCTTAGGATAGTATGCTAAGGAGGTAGGATATGAGGATATAGAGTCAATATATCATAGGAAGTATGAAGGAGAAATCTAGTGAAAAGGGTTAGTAGCAAGAGAATAGACAGGAAGTAATTTAGGGTAGGCAAATATGTAGGATGACAGTACATAAAACAAACACACATATGTATTTACAAAAGTACAGATGTTAAAACAGTAAAATTTGGAGGGGGAAAGAAAAATGAAAGAATAAAAAGGAAAAAAGGGCATATACAACCCCTTTATATTATATTATTCATATGACTCAATCCTCAAAGTCCTATTTTATGTAAAATTCTTGGTTTCACATATGTTGTGGATGTGAGGGATAGAGGTTGGAGGGGTAGAAGAGAAAAAAACAACCAACCAACCAAACAACCAAAAAACAAAAAACTCAAAGGAAGAAGCCAGGGTTGTAGCTAGATTTAGAGATCCATATCTTTTTTGCTTCTCTTTTCATCCAGTAGGTGGCATTGTCTGTTGTAAGCTGGTGTCTCTGTCCTCTGGATGGTGGAGGTAACCAGGGTGGGAAGACTGGTCCTTGTGCAGGGCATCTGGATGCAGGGAGTGACACCCACCAGTCCTTGCAAAAAGACTGCGCCTCCCAGGTCTCTTTTTGGGACCACTCGCTCATATGATGTGAGCACCAGGTACTATTTCCCTCTCTTGCCTGGAGATTTCCCAGTTCCTTGTCCCTCCTTCTTCCTTAGCAGTTTCTGATTGAGGAAACTCTCACCCTGGGGCTCCTGTGGGTGGCTCCCTGGCCGCACTGCACACGGATTTGGATTACCACCACTGGGGAGGGGGAAAAGTTGGAAATCTGGTACCTGGCTGCTGGAGATACAATCTGGGAACTTCCCCCAGCTAAATGGTGAGAATGTTGAGACAAGATGGCTGCAGTCTGCTTTTAGTGCTGGGGTGTCTGGTGAGGTGGAGAAAGCTTGGTGGGGTGAGAGAAGCTGGGTTATGGTGTTATGCTGTAGGTAGGTGGCAGCTGAGTGACTTGCATGGGAGCAAAGTGATATCTTGGTGATCTGCAGATGTGTTGATAGGTGATTTTGCTAAGGTGCTCGCCAAGTCTTGCATGGACTGGAACTTCAGGCTTTGGGTTCTGCCCCAATGCCAGGCATCCAACTCGAATTCTGAAGCCTGGAGCCATGTATGGGGTTACAATACTTGTGATTTCTGTGGAGAGAAGCTGGATAGAGGTCCTATAACACTCTCAGAGATATAGTATTCTGACTAGGTGAGAATGGCTCACTCCCTTCCCGCCGCCATTTTTTTTTTTTTTTGGATTTGTGTTAAGTATTTTATTTAGAGACAGGGTTTTATTGAGTTGCTTAGCATCTTGCTTTTGCTGAGGTTGGCTTTGAACTTGTAATCCTCCTGCCCCAGCACCCCCACCCTTCACCAACCCCAGCCACTTGGATTACAGATGTGCACCTCTGGGCCTGGTCTCCTCACTCTTTTAACATAGTTTTAAGCACTGAGCGGACAAGCTCTTTCTCTTTAGCATTAGAGTTTCCCATGTTTTATACTGAGTTATTTAAAACTCACCCCCTTACTGTTTTCTTTAAAATGATTAATGGCACTTCTCTTTTTGAGGAGAATTCAACTCACCTGAAAATTCTTAGTTCATATCATTGGTTTGTTTAGGCACCATTTCTCCCTGTGACCTGCACATGATATAGTCAGTATTATGAGAATTTTATTAATAAGTTCAATTCAGTGGTATCCTTACAAATGCTTAATCAAGAATTTATCTGTGCTAAGAGCCTGGGAAAAAATCAACAAGGAGGGTGTTCACCTTTGCCATGGTTCTCTCAACAAGGACCATGTGGATTTGGATATTCACCTTATTAGTCTTTTTGGTAGGGGCTTTGATCTCTGGCCCAGAAAACAGCAGAAAAAAATTCATTGACTGTCATATGATCCTGTCTGTGTTAATCAATGGTCTCTCAGAAGGAAAAACCATTGAGTGGCTCACATTAGTTCAAAAACAGCTTCAAGCTGGTCATATGAAGCCTACACTTAGCCCATGGAATACTCCTAGTTTTGTAATAAAGAAAAAATGTGGTAAATGGAGATTGTAACAAGATCTCAGAGCAATTAATTGACAATGGAGTTGACAGATACTTTACAGCCTGGACTTCCTTTTCCTACAGCTATTCCTCTTAATCATCAATTAATAGTAATAGACTTAAAGGATTGTTTTTTTAACTATACCTTTACCTCCAGTTCATTGTGAGTGATTTGCATTTAGCTTCCCAGCTGTAAATTTCAAAGAGTCCAGCAAGAGATACTGCTGGGAGGCCTTACCTCAAGGAATGGCAAACAGCCCCACTTTGTGTTAGACTTTTGTAACACAAGCTATTGATCCAGTGTGGGAGAATACCCTAAAGTATATTCACTATATGGATTATACAAATTTGACACATGCTAATTCAGATACACTTTCAAAACTTTTTGCTCAATGAGAAACTTCACTGAGAAAGTGCAAAGGATTTATCCTTTTCAGTATTGGTGCAATTTAATTGAAGGATGCTGCATTCATCCACAGAATTTGCAAATCTGAACTGATCTTTTATATATGTTTAATGATTTTCAAAATTTTTTGAGATATGTTAATTGACTGTGGCCTTCTCTAAAATTATCTACCACAGATTCAAGTCCTCTATTTGATATTTATGTGGAGCTCTTTCTCAAGCTTTTCCTTGACCACTTACTGCAGAAGTGAAGACTGCACTAACAAAAATTGAAACTGCCTTAAAGACTGCACAGCTTACTAGAATTAATCTACAGGAACTTATGTATATGTTGATATTTCCCATTACTCATACTCCCATGGGAGCTTTATGACAGTCTTCAGGAGTTATTGAATGGATTCACCTTGCTTATTTTCCTCCAAAGTTTTTAACTCTATTTGTTTTTTGCTCAACTGGTCATTAAAGATAGAACTCAAGTCATACAGCTGTTTGGGGCTGAGCCTTCTTTTATTGAATTCCTTTTCCCATTCAACAGTAAAGTTGGCTTTGACAATCTTCAAATATTTGACAAATAGATTTTTCTAATTTTCCTGGTCAGGTATAAATAATTATCCTTGTGATAAGCTTATTCAATTTTCTGCTATAACCTCATTTATTTTTCCAAATATTGTTCATACTCAGCCAAAGGCTGGGGCAGTGATAGAATTCATTGGTGGCTCCAGTTCAGGAAAAGCAGGTTTTTGTAGCCATGCTCACACTGGGGTGGTACAAAATTCCTATACTTCTGCCCAGTAAGCAGAGCATCAAGATATCATTTGTGACTTACTTCATTTTCCTAATGAACCAGTTAATATTTATATGGCAGTGCCTATATAGTAGAAGTGACTATGTACATCAAAATAGTTATTATTGGCCATACACAGAGAGTTGTTTCATTTATTCAATACTTTACAAAAAACAGTTCAAGTGCATCAGTATCTTTGTTTTATTGGTCATATTAGAGCTAATCCCAAACTTCCAGGTCTTTTGAGATCAGGCAATGCTAAGGTTGATCATCTTGTTATAGCCAATCAACACTTATCACCATATGACTGTACTCAAGCCTCTCCTTCTTTACATCACCAGAATGCTTCTGGTTTGCATAAGAAAAAAAAAAAACACACTCATGCACTATGGATAATCTCTTTGGTTTTGGGCCAAAATCAACTGTAGCAGATGGATGTAACTCACATGCCTTAATTTAGCAAACAGTGTTATGTTCATATTATCATTGATATTTTTTCTTGTTTTATATTTGCCACTGCTTCTACAAAAGAAAATACCATGTTATTTATCATTGTTTAGATGCTTTTGAAGTTCTGGGCTGCTTATTACAGTTTAAAACTGATAATGCTCCAGCTTAAACCAATTCTTCCTTTCAACATTTTTGTGATCAATTTCATACTGACCACCAAAAGGTATTTTTTATAATACCTAAGGTCATGGTATTGTGGAGCAAGCCCACTTGTCCTTTAAATTAAAATTACATATATATATATATATATATATATATATATATATATATTATATATATAATTTAAATTTTTTAAGTTGTTATTCTGGAGTCATGCTACTGTTGAGAGACATGTGTCTTCCATTGCAAAAGGCCTATTAGGCCAAATTTGGTGGAAATATTGACAAACAGGACAAGGGAAAGGACAATATCCAGCAATAATGTGGGGTGGAGGCCATGATTTTGTTTTCCCATAAAGTTCTACATGTCCCATTTTAGTACCTGAATATGCCATCCAACATGGAGGACACAGAACCAAAGCTCAAATGACTGAGCTTTGAGAGATGTTGATCCCAACTTCCAATAGAAATGGGAATCTGGGAAAGAAAAAGAGGACTCCATAAACCCAGAAGACCAATTTTCCAATGTGGGTAACAACTTAAGGAGCTGACAAGCTGAGCAGATAGTTGAACAACAGGGAGATATTAAGACTTCAATCACAATATTTGTGGCTATGCTACTTCTATTGAGCTTTCAGGTAAGTGTAGTCCATGGTGAAACTTAATTGGACCTATTTCACAGATCCACCTTTAGTACACATAGCCATGTACACTGGAGAATCCATCCCAGTATTTACTAATGATACTCATATGATGGGAGGTTTTACACTCACATTACACCTACTCATGTAACTGTATTTAATTATACTGGATATAGTGATAATCTACCTATATGTGTATGGAATGTGCAAATATCTTGTCAGTGCAGCATAAAGTCTCTAGAAATGGTGGTGGGTATAATTTGGATTAGTCTCCAAAAATTGATGAGAGACAGTTATATCAGAATTCCATGACTAATGAAGAAATTTTTTGGTAATGTCCTGACTTTCAGTGGTGGTGGCATGTAGAAAAATATGTGAAATTGAATAGCTGTCTTGGATTTTGGCCATAATACAGATGGCTCCATACCTGATATTACAAACAGGAATGCCTGTGGGCCTGTGTTCTGTCTCCTTGTGCTTTAATTTCTAGAAATTTAATAGTAAAATGGATGAGAGAAAAATATTATGTAACTTGTAAGAGATGTAATCTGACCAATTGTATCACCAGAGATAATAGAGAGAAAGGGGAATCTACCACGCGGCCTGCGCAGTGGTTTCATTAATGAGGTTCTGGCATTAAGTTAGTTAGAAGAGATCAAAATAAAACACACAGACAGTACCTTATTTTACATTGCTAGGTCCGAGACGGCTCGCCTCCCTGTTTCCCTGCCTCCAGCCGCCCAGCAGGGCAGCGAGGATTACTCTGGGCTAGCAGGAGAGAGAGAGAGCGAACACGCCGGGGAGTAGCCTTTTATTTGGGGGGACAAGAGATTCAGGGGAGAATTCCATCCAATGAAGGTTGAGGGGGGGCTGTACTCCAAGGTCAGGGTCAGTGATTGGGTCTCCAGGGTCAGTGGTTACGCACACCCGCACACGGATGGGCTCTCTCATCAGGAAAGGGTCGGGATAACTCCGACACAGCCAGAGTGCCTCAGGCCCTTAACGGGAGTCACCCAATCACGTGTCAGAATGGCTCCCCACATATTCCCCCTTTCTATTCTTAACAATGAGGCAGCGGTTCACTCTTTGGAGTCCCCGGATTCTTGATTGGAAGACTCGCCATCCTATAGTTACAATACAAAAGAGAATTAACAGCAAAGAGAATAATCCAATAATGTACCAAGCGGAGTGCTTAAGAATATTTCCAGGGTTGAATCCATTTAACTCCTTCAATATTTGGTTAGCCAAAGAAGAAGGATCTGAAAAATCAGCTCTATTATTCTGAATGTCTCGGATATGGTGATGAAGTTCCAGAATATCCAAGCTATTATTACTATTTTGCCAAATACCTAATAAATGGTTTTTAACCTTCTCCCAATCCCAGAGAGAAGCATTGTACTTGGCAGCTGTAACACATACATACTTATAATTAGCATGGCATTTAAGCCTTTCCTTAAATTTTAAGGCTGAAAGTTCATTACCAATGTTTATGACAGTCGCCTCTAAGGCGTTTAATTTAGTTTCAATCCTTTCATCAATATTTACTTGATTACGCAGAGCCTTGGAAGTATTTTGAGCTAAATTATTAAGAAATTTTGCATGCTGAATATTCTGAGACAATGTCAGAGATGCAGAGACGGTTGAGGCAATAAATGAGACCAGTGCTAAGACACCAACAATTATGACTCCAATAGCACGTTTAGGTCTTGTTAGCTGGGCATGAATTTACTGCAGGACTTGTAAACCAGTATCAGCATACCATGGCACTGAAATATTAGCAGGTAATAAAACAAAAGAGGGCTGATGAAGTATCAGCACTCCTTTTCCTCCATTATACCTAGAAATACAATTGGTTAGGTTGTACTTATTACAAGTAACAAAATATCTATCATCTATCCATCTAACTTTTACATTTCCAATAATTAAAACATAAGGAGATTGGACACAGGCTCTTAGGCCATAGCAAGATCCCTCTTTACAGTTCTTGCCGACAAATTTTGGTAAAGGTTTATCTGTAAAATGTAAATATTCTGAGGCAGCAATTAAACGCCAAATATCTCTTTGAATGCCTCCTTCAGTATAAGTCAAAATATTACTAACAAATCCTGCAGGTGTCATAGCAGAATTTCTTCGTAATTGTCTCTTATCAATTTTTGGAGACCAGTCTAAAATATACCCACTAGCTTTAGACACCTTATGTTGTACAGGAAAGGTATTTACATAATCCATCCATTTAGGAAAGGTGCCAATTTCAATTGTAGAACTATTTGGACAGTGGGGTACTGGTGGAGGTTTTGCAGAAATGACTGGCTTGTTATGGGAAAGTCCCATCTTAATTATTGATCTAGTATTAGGTTTTAAGTCTCCATAAATAGAATTATTTGTCAGTCTAGGTTTACCAATCACTGTCTTTTCTTCAAATGATACTTTCAGACAGCCAGCATGTTTATCATGTGACCAACATAAAGGTAATTGGGCACTGTAGCCAGAATAATTAAATCTAGTCACATGATTGGGAGTAATATGAGTATCTGTAAATCCTCCCATCATGAATGAGTCATTAGTAAATACTGGAATAGATTCTCCAGTCCACACAGCTGGGTGTACCAGGGGTGGATCTGGGAAATATGTCCAATAAGTGTCTACTTGATTCCCTTTTACCTGACAGCCCAGTAGGGCAATTATTGTCGCTACCATCAAGACTGGGGTCCTGTTCTTTCCTAGGCGTCGAAGTATTTGGGAAGCCTGGGTTGTCAATTTTTTCACATCTTTCCACGAAATCAGCTTCTCAGCTGGTTCAATCTGGTCTTTCTTCATCTTTTTCCGATATCTCCTCCTTCTGGGTTGTGGCTCCTCCGGGTCGATCCTCAGTCGCTTGAGTCTGGGTTCTATCTCCTCCATGTCTGATAGCACGTTCAGGCACCCAGATAGGACGAAAAGCACCTTCTGGAAAAATACAAGCATGCCCTCGGCCCCATGATATTACCGGATCTGGGCCCTTCCATTGACCAGTCTGTAAATCTTTCCACAGAACTTTGCCTAAAGGGCCTGTCACCGAGGGAGACATTTGCCTCTCAGCAGCAGTGTGACCTTCTGTGTCACAGTTTAAAAAATTTAAAACAAATAAGGCATGATTAAGGCTATTTTGGGGAGTCACTATCTTATTCCCCCTTTTTAATTTTTGTAATTGAAGTTTAATAGATAAATGAGCTCGTTCTACAATGGCTTGACCTTGGGGGTTATAAGGAATTCCTGTTTTATGATTAATTTTAAACTCTTGGCAAAATTGTTGAAAAGCAGAGCTTACATAAGCTGGAGCATTATCTGTTTTAATCTGCATAGGACACCCTAAAACGGAAAAGGCTGCTAAGCAATGAGAAATTACATGTTGAGTATTTTCCTTAGTACGTGCTGTGGCAAAAATAAATCTATAATAAGTGTCCACTATGACATGCACATAACATTGCTTACCAAATTGAGGAATATGAGTTACATCCATTTGCCATATCTGATTTGGTTTTAAACCACGGGGATTTACCCCTGATGGCAGAGATGGAGTGTGAATAACACACTTAGGGCATTGGCTTACAATCTGACGAGCCTGTTCTCTGGTAATACTAAATTTTTTACGTAAGCTAGAAGCATTTTGATGATGCAAGGAATGGGAAGCTATTTGTAATGGGATCTATTGCCTGGTCAACATATTTTTGGCATAGTGTAGGATTATTATGCATTCTCTGAGGAAGGACTTTCCAGCAGTATCTTTTAACAGGTTCCTTAAAATTAATTGTTGGGACAGTGAAAGCAAATTTTTCACAATCTTCAGGATGTAACCTTATAGAGAAAAAACAGTCCTTTAAATCTATTACCATCAAGCTATAATCTAAAGGAATGGCTGTGGGGGAGGGAAGTCCTGGCTGTAATGATCCCATAGGCTGAATTATCTCTCTTAAAAGCCTTGAAAATCATTAGGGGTTTGTACGGAAACTGTGGTTCCGCTCCGGTAAAATTAAAGATGGCGGCCCCCATGGTCGGCATGGAAACTGTTTGTTTTGTTCCGGTAAATCTAAAGATGGCGGCCCCCATGGCCGGCGCGATGACGTCACACTGTGTGACCGTTCCTGGAATTCCCGGGCTCTCGCTAGGAGGAGATGCCGGCGGCAGCGAGAAAGCGGGCTGATCCGCGCCACCCGAATCAACCACGTGGCGCCAAGTCCTGCAATATCTATTATCGCCAGTAGATGGAGCCCTAAACCTAAAATTGTGTTGGGGACATTCGTGGGCGAAATGACCGGTTTTTCCGCAAACGTAACACCTGTTGCGGGACTTCTGAACTGAATTTTGTGGCCCCAAAGTTTCCTTTAATACTGTTGCTAAGGCCACCGTTTGCAACTGAGTGGAATCTAAGTCAGAACACAAGCGAATATACTCAGAAATTGTTCCTTTTTTACGATGGGGACGGAGAACATCCTGGCAAATTTTGTTTGCGTTCTCAAAAGCCAATTGCCTAATAATAAATTCGCTAGCTCCTGGGTCCCCGATGGACCTGTTCGCAGCCTGATATAGTCGGGCTACGAAATCTGAATAAGTCTCACTGGCACCTTGTCTGATTTTGGTAAGAACTAAATTGGACTGGTCCTTGGGGACAATTTGCCTCCAGGCACGTTTTGCACAATCAGTTATTTGATTGTACACTATAAAATCATAATTTAATTGTCTTTCTAAATCAGCAAAATCTTCAGTCCCTAAAAACATCGTTACTGGCGTTTCTATGCCCTGTCTCCTGTTCCTTTCTGCTTGTTCATTACAAAAATCAGTCCAGTAAGTTTTCCAAAGCAAGTAATCTCCCCCGCTCAGACAAGATCTGGCTAAAAAAATCCAATCACTAGGAGGAAGGGGTTGTGAGCAAATATTTTCTATCAGACTCTGAACAAAAGGCGAATTTGGGCCGTACGTTTCACATGCATTTTTCAATTCCTTGATAGTTTTAAAAGGGATTACAGCATGAACTCTAACTCTCTGATCTTGTTCATTAGTTTGCTCAAAAACTGGAAAGAGGTGAAAACCAGTAGTATCCTCTCCCATTTCTTGAGCCTTCTTAATACCTTGCTGAACTGGGGTAAGAAAAGTCATCTTTAATTCAGCACACCTGTTAAATTTGGTCCTTCTAGCAGGTACCGGCCGAATTTTAAAAGCTTGGGCAGGTGGTGCTAAATGCAATCTATTAAAATTTCTCTCTAAGTCCTGAGTTTCTATGTCTAATTCTTCTTCCTCAGACTGTGAGCTGCTATCAGACTCTGTACTATCGCCATTTGGAATTTGGGTTTCTAACTCACGTGGTTGAGAAGAAACCTGAGCCCCACTAGGAGTTTCCTTTGTATTTTCCTCTCCAGGAAGATTGTTTACCACTTCTGGAGGGCTCTCCAAGATTAGAGATGCTTCTTCTTTATCATGCTGTTCTGTACAATCTGTCTGCGGGCTAGCTTGCACAATTCTAACCTTTGTTTTAGCTCCTAGCGCTTTTGTTTTAAAACGGCTCAAAGGAAAGGAAATTAATTTAGCTTCAGGCTGATTTTCCATTTGAATAGACCTAATGGCTCTTTGAATACCTCTCAGAAGGTCTTCTGGCGGCCACGGACTCTGGTCCATGTATTCAAAGAGACAGACTTCTAGGGCTGTCCAAGTTTTCTGTATATTCTCTATACCTCCAGGTATTTCAGTAGAAAGACAAACTCTCTGTAACTTTCTTCCTAATTTCTCCCAAGTAAGTAAATTTGGAGACTCTTGGTCACAAAACCAAGGACAATATTCACCTACAATCTTTAAGAATTGCAATAAGTGAGTTTTCTTTATCTGTTTTTCTTTCTGATTAATTATACTGTCTAAAATAGTTAGATACATTTCCTTATCCGAAGAAGTAGAATTTCCCATTTTAAGTAAATTAACATCTCTTTCCTTCAATATCTCCCGGTACTTTTGTGACCCAAATGTCACTTCTTCCTTTCTCTTATCTTATTTCTTATTTTCCTTATCCTCATTATTACTTTTGTGACCCAAATGTCACCTCTTCCTTTTCTTTATTCTTTATTCCTTACTTTCCTTTATTTTCTCTTTCCCTTAATCTTTTTAGTGCGTGCTCCCACTCAATCTAACTAATTCAGAATGCCCCACGTTGGGCGCCAATTCTACCACGCGGCCTGCGCAGTGGTTTCATTAATGAGGTTCTGGCATTAAGTTAGTTAGAAGAGATCAAAATAAAACACACAGACAGTACCTTATTTTACATTGCTAGGTCCGAGATGGCTCGCCTCCCTGTTTCCCTGCCTCCAGCCGCCCAGCAGGGCAGCGAGGATTACTCTGGGCTAGCAGGAGAGAGAGAGAGCGAACACGCCGGGGAGTAGCCTTTTATTTGGGGGGACAAGAGATTCAGGGGAGAATTCCATCCAATGAAGGTTGAGGGGGGGCTGTACTCCAAGGTCAGGGTCAGTGATTGGGTCTCCAGGGTCAGTGGTTACGCACACCCGCACACGGATGGGCTCTCTCATCAGGAAAGGGTCGGGATAACTCCGACACAGCCAGAGTGCCTCAGGCCCTTAACGGGAGTCACCCAATCACGTGTCAGAATGGCTCCCCACAGGGGAACTTGTATTTTATCAAACCCCCTTTGTTTTACTCCTAGCTAAAATTTCAGGGACATGGTATGCTGATGATGGAGTTCTGTGGCCTTACCTAAAAATACTCAAAGTGCTCATTTTCTTAATAATTTGGCTCAAAATACCTCCAAAGTACCACACCATTGGGTAAATATTGATAAAAATATGGAGACAAAATTAAGTGTTTTAGAAGCTAATGTCATAAATATTGAAAATAAACTTGCCACTCTCAAATGTCAGCAAAGGTATAGGTGCCATATCAGTTATATGTCTGTGTTACTATGGCTAAATATAATGCTTCCCTGTAAGATTGGGAAAAATTATCTAATGGGCCTTTGGTATAGTAATAACAATCTGAAACTTACGGAGTTACATCATCACATCCAGGACATTTAGGAAAGCAGGATCAATCTCATAGACTCTGCATCACTTGCTGAATGTATATTTCATGATTTAAATGGCTTTAATACTGGAAATATGTTGAAACATTCCACAGAGTATATTTTTGGAATCATAGCTGTGCTACTAATTCTCTTTTGTGTTATAATAATAGGTTGCCATTCATTCCAAGAAAAAATTCGGGGATTCTAAGCATCAATACATCACTTGCACTTAAAAAATGAAAAGGGATCAGATATTTGGAGTAGAAAATAAATCATTGCTTTTGAACTCCATAGCCATACACAGTGAAATGCCATTTCTGAGAATCTTTCAATATCTTTGTGCTGAAAGACATGCCCATTTGAAGGTGACTGCTGCTAATGGGGCAGATTCCATGCCTGGCATGGAGATTATGGGTTCAATAACTTTGAATTCAAATGTCTACTGCCCTGGGATGGAAGACATGAACATGTTCAATAGCCTGGAGGTGCCAGCTGTCCAGACCTAGAGAAGATATCACACAGGTAGATAAGCTAAAATTAGCCTGTTCCTGCTTAACCTTGATTTTCTATAACTTGAGGAAATTTTCTTACAATAAGTCCTTTTGATGTTTTTGCCTATAAAATAAAACAGACATTTTGTTAGAAATCAGATCAATACCAGGTCTGATTCCCCCAATAGGATCTGTTTTTTGTTTCCATTTAAGTCTTTGTGTTTATTTCTGAGTATGTCTTATAATTTTTATTTTTTCTAATCAGACCTGCATTGGAACGCTGTTCAATAGCCATACAGGTCATGGGAAGACAGGGGTAAAGTACAGAAAAAGATTCTGTATATCCAAGCATTTATGGAATTTCATGAATAGGGTTTGTAAAAGTCAGGAACTAAGTTGAAAATGCCAAAGGCAATGCCTCTGGTGTTCAAGGATAGCAGACACCAGAAGAAAGGGTGTAAAATAATTTAAATCTTTTAAAACTGAGCACTGACACTCTCAGCACTATTTCTCAGCCTGGCCCCAGGCAGCTGCAGATCATCTCACTGTGAGTCAAGGATACTAGCCCTATGATGGGAAAAAATTCCCAGAAAAGCTGCCTAGACTGTAGAAAATGGCCAAAGAGAAACTGGCCTCTGCCTTATCTGCCAGCCCCTTTTGCTCATGGGGGATGTGGGTTGATGGCAACAAAGGAGGTGGCAGTGGTTTCCATTAATGTTGAGGACCTAGGGACAGGAATAGGGTCTCCTTTAAGATACTACAGGACATTCTATTTGGCCAGTGGTGGCCAAATTATTTATATATGTTATATATGAACACACACATATGTATATAACTTTGTGTTACTCTTCAAACTGGAATAGAAATCTAAATGTATTTTTGGAAAGTAATAAGTATAAGGTCCTTGCTTAGCATCTGGATCACCATATTAAGTGACAGCTGCAATTTTAAGGAAAAAGTTTTGCTTCCCTGCCCAAGGGCATTTCTAAGAAAGGCTTACCACTCCTTCATAATAATGCAACCCTTAACCACCCCACTTAGGACACACCAGCTCTGATTCCTGAGCGTCCCCCATAAAAGTCCCCAAACTCAAACCTGTTTTACCTTTCTCTCCTATAGAGAGATGGCCTCCGTTTGTCAGCTTTGATAAATAAACTCTCATATATATCTCTACTTGATCTCCATCTTTCATTTCTCACTTTTCCTTTAATGAGAGAGCTGATCTGTTTAAAGGCCACATTGTAAAACATGGAAGCATTTTGCCACTTCATCCACAAACAGAAAGTTAAAAGATATCTTAGCCTTTGTTTGATTCATCTTTCAAATGTAATGTTGTATTGTGTTATTTGTCCAGAGCCCCATCTTATCTAAAATAAGACTCTGCCTCTCACTTTACTTCATGATTAAATGGTCCCAAAATAAGCTAGATTTCAGCTCATTTAAAGTTGTGTTCAAAAGATTGATTTTTGTATAAAAGTTACTATGATCTCCAAATTACAGGGAATACAATATGGAACTAAGTAAAAATTCAGGATTATAAAAATTATTTTTCATTCATAGATACTACACAACTTGAATTTTTCTCTTTTAATTGAATATGTATTTTTCTTATAAATTTTATGACTGTTGCTTGTTAGTGTTTTGCAGTGTTTTGTTTGTAATGTTTCTAATAAAACAACTTAAGTAAATTTAAGATAGTAATTCATCACCTATAAGACAGATAGCATACAATGCTGACTTCCAGTACTACCATTAACTCCAATGAAATAAAATAGGCAAGTGTAAAATTATAGATATGGAAGTTATAACCTGTTACTCCCACTTTAAAACTGGTGAGAATGGCCTGCCAGATGTTTGAAACAAAAAACTTGGAGCTCAAAGTCAAGGAAGTAAAAGGGCAAAGGAAAAAGCCGCCAACATTTTGGCCCTTGCTTCTAAGATCAGCTACCCAGAGAATAACAGGACCCTCAATGGGCCCTGCTACTCTGGTGAGTCACCCAACCTGCTTATCTGGGAAATCAAGAGGACCCTAGAGAACAGGAAGAGGAGTGCACATTATGCAAAGAGAATGAACACAGGAGAGGGAAATGTCCCTGATGCTTCCAAGAGAAGCCAAATATGGTCAGCAAAACCCTGACCCATTCTGGCAGATGACACCATTGGTACAGGAAAAAGCTAAAGGAGCCAATAGGCTTTACATCATCCCAAAGAGGGATCTGTGAGGAATCTCAGCTGACACTTAATAAGCAGTAGATAGGAACATGGTTGGTTTTGACAAACTTGGTCTTAAACACATGGCAGGAGAGTACAGCATAAGCACAGTCCTACATTAATATTTAAAAAGAAAAAACAATGGTTTTATAAAGTGTAACTTAAGATGTACACTTGTGTTATACAGACCAAATGTAAGTTAAGCTATAAGGGAAAGGTTATTGTGTGTAAGTGCCTAATAATAATCACAAAAGACACGAGAGTCACAAGTTTGTCTTGAGTTAATTTGAGCTTGATCTCATAGACCTACAAATATCTCTAACTCCTACATTGATAAACTTGATCTGTTTTTCACTGACACAGTTATGACTTAATGTCTTTGTGATTTTCAGATACTTGTGAAATTCTAATTGCTTTTGTACTAATTGTTGACAAAAAAGTAATACTTTTCTGTCTCATGCATTATTGTCTAGCATGACCCCTGCCCTCTATATGCCTTGTCTAGTCACTTGCCATCTGGCACCATGGAAGTCTGGACTACTCTGATACTGAATACACAAAACTTTCCATACCCCACCTGAGAGAGAACAAGAACTTTCAGTTTCTTCCCCTGTCTTTCCACTCTTTCAGTAAGAAGCATATTGGAGATGTCTTCACCCATTTATCCATAGAAATGGAATATAGGAACAGACAGTGGGGAACTGTAACAGTGGTCCACTTTATGCTTTGAATATAGCCCTTGCTGCTCTGCTACTGCTACTTATTTTTTAAATGGACATGTTTCTTTCTCTTCCTCTCTCCCTACTCCTCCTTAATCTCTGCCCCATGCCAATCTTGGGGTAAGTGTGATTATTTTTTCTCCCATTTTAGGCAGATTTATCTGTCCTTGAGTACATAGCCACCATAGGAACAAAGTAATCCACACTTTGGGAATGGCACCAGAGATCTCTGAAATTACTATCTCCCAAATTAGCAAGTGAATTACAAGTGCAACAGAGAACATGTGAAATGTAGTCTTTGAATCACCTCTTTAAAAGCCCCCTTTTTCTACTGATGGGCAGCATCACAGCCTCAGGGACAGGAGTCCACTATGGTTCTCCTTTGGTAGCAAAGCAATAAAACTTTTTCCTTTTTCTCAGTACCATGTCCTCATTATTGGATTGGCATTGGGAACAAGGATGAAGCTTTTGGTAAAGCAAGAGTAGATGTCTTTGTCTTCTCTTGTGCTTACAAATCAAATTTCAATATTCTGCTATTGAAAATGTTGTTAGCTATGGACTTCTCATAAAGGACCTTTATTGCATTGAGTTTCATTCCATCCACACCTAAATTGTTGAGAGTAATCAGTGATTTTAAAAAGATGTTCATTTTTGTAGGATGTTGATTTTGCACCTGTAGAGATGATGAAATGGCTTTTGTTCTTCCTTCATTAACATGATATATCACATTGATTAATTTGTGAATATTCACCATTCTTGCATTCCAGGGATATATCCCACATGACTAGAGTGAATGGTCATTTTAAAGTGCTGTTGAATGTGGTTTGCTAGTATTTTGTTGAGGATTTTTGCATCTATGTTTGTCAGAGAAATTGACCTGTACTTTTCTTTTCTTGTTGTGTTCTTTCCTGAAATTGGTATTAGGGTAGTGCTGGCCTCATAAGATGATTTTGTTAGAATTTCCTCCTCTTTAACTTCTGAGAGTATAAGATGCTTGGTATATAAGTTGGGCTCTAAATGCTTGGTAGAATTCATCAGTGATGACATCTGGGTCTTGCTTTTTATATGGAAGCTTTAATTACTGATCAGTGTTCTTACTTGTCATTGGTTTGTTCAGAGTTTCTATTTCTTTGTGAGTTAGTCTTGGTACATTGCATGTGCCTAGAAAATGATGCATTTCCTCTAGGTTACTCCCTTGGTTGTCATGTAATTATTTATCATATTCTCTTTGCATTTCTCTGAAATCAGTGGTGGTAATCTCTCCTCTTTTATTTTTGTTTATTTGTGTCTTTTATCTTTATTCCTAGTTGAACTAAAGAATTTTCAATTGTGTTTATCTTCCAAAAAGCTAACTCGTACTTTTTTTCCTATAGTTTTTGCATGCTCTATTCTACTTATTTCTGCCTTTGTCTTTATGTTTCTTTCTTTCTCCCCACTTAGATGTGGTTTTGTTAGGTAGGAGCTCAGGAACAGCAAGATGGCAGAGATAGGTTATTAGAAAGAAGCTGCTGGAGGAAGAGACAAGGATATGAGTCTTTTCCCAATTTACAACAAATCCCACTACCATAAAAATGTTAATCACAGGTTCAGTATTTTAACATGACCAAAGAGTTTAAAGTGGGCCATATTTTAATCAGGTTTTCTAAATTAACCAATGAGGGATATGTTTGACAATATCCTAATCAGGTATCATAAAGTAACCAGAGGGAGCCAATGACATAAGGTCTTCAATCAGGTCTATATAGGAAAGAGAATGCCTGACAGCTCAGCATATAAGAAACTAATTTCTAGAGATTGGGGCCTGGAGCTCCTCTCCCCTTTTTGGCTCACTTCACTCTGCCCAATGGAGTGCTACTTCCACCTTCACCTTCAATGAATCTGTACTTTATTACTTTTATATGTCTTGCTCAGTTCTTTGTTTGGGACACCAAGGACATGGACTTACATGGACACTCTGACAATAATATTTGACCAGGATGTAAGCTTCTTTCTGGCGACATCCCATTGCAGCCACATAGGTCTACCTCTTTTTTTCTATCAGGATTTCTGATAGTACCACAAGCCAACTGAGAAGTAATGGATGATCCCCCAGTGATGCTCCTGATGAGAAATCACCCCCTTCAGAACATTGGGAACTTGATAGCCTAGAGGTTTGGAAATGCTTTGATCTTGCCAAACTCTATATTACTGCTCAGTCTCTCACCTGTGCTTAACCTGGCCTTTTGGGTTTGGAGCTTTATTGTTTGTGATTTTTTAATCTCATGGTGAGTCTTTGTGCTCTCCCTCCAATTCTAAATAATTTAACTTGCTTATAATGTCATGTCAGAGATCTTGGTTATTTGCCACAATCTCAGTGGGTCTGGGTCAGGCAAGGTAAAAGTGAGTAGAGTGCCTATCACTTGAAGATCCCCCCAAAAGAGAAAAATCAGCAGTGAGCTGCAGTTAGACTCTGTGCTGAATAAAATGCAAAGCTCACGAAGGCAGGCACATTGTACAACCATCCAATTACCCCAACTCCATACCTTCTCCAAAAGGAGATTAGGTGATTCAGAACTCAACATGGCACTGTCTGCACCTCTGTTGATTCCCAATATTCAGCTCCTTCCTGAACTTCTGCCTCCTGCGGAATTTTGCTCCTTCTTTGTCAGTCTGTTCTCCTTTCTTGTGGGCATTACCTCCTCCAAAACACCTATTGCATTTTCTTTACATATTTATGGAAATTTACTATAGGGGATGAGTTTTGTTAGCTGTGAGTGTTACTCATTTCTTTCACTATGAGACAAAAAGAACAAAGATTAAAAAAACAAGCCTTTTTTCCACCCTGGGTTTAATAAAACTACAAAAGGTAGGATAGGGACAGTTAGAATGACATTTAGTGACCCCTCACAAATAAGTTTACTTTTTTGGCATCTGTATGAAGACTAACACCATTGGAAAAGAGAAAAATTATCAAGGTGATAGAAGCAGAGAAAAACACAGGAGAGTTACATGGCCTGTGGAAAGGTGTCACATTAAAACAAAAGCATATATTCAAAGAGAAATGATGTGTTCCCTCAAATTGGTAGAGGGTACTTTACTCCTGGTGATAGGAACTCAAAAAAGTGTTGTACATCCAACATAAGGGCCAGAGTTATTTGGCCAGTAATGTTAGTGTGGTATTTCAATGGGGACACCTGGGGAAAAAAAATGTGAGTTTCCTAATGCCCCAGAAAAATGCTTTGGGTAGAATTCAGGGCCTAAATTATAGAACATAAGAACACTTTTCTAGGGCTAGGAGACTAACTCTGAGATACAGCACAGGCTTCACATACACAAAACCTAGTTTCACTCCCTAGCACAACCCAAAACAAATCAACTAAAAAAAACCCAAAAAACCAAAAAAACAAAAAACAAAAACAAAACCCCTCTTCTCTTCCAGAATAGCCAATATTTGAAAAATCATCTCCATTTCACAGAAATCCCTGCTTGGATGTATCCTCTGGAAATGATTCAACCATAACAATTTGGAAAAAAAACAATTCCTTTTTAAAAATTAATGTGTGTTGCAAAATGCATTAGGGCCTACAGATCAAGGGCCTCTGAATGAAAGCCAAAATTATACATCATACTACAACTAGACCTCTATTTCAGGAGATAAAGTGAGTAATAAGAAGTCCTCTATAGCCCTACACACAAACCCACTCCTATGCAATGACAAGATATCACGTAGGGCCCCTATGGCAGCTTCCCTAAATCCCGATGTCCTGGATAAACATTATGAAGCCAAGCTCCTGTTTCTTAGGGGGAACATCTATGACAACCTCATCCATCTCTTTTGGTCAGGGCTCCTTATTTTATGGTCTTTGCTTCTCAAGCTCAAAATGGCAGCTTTCTTTAGTGCTTAGCTTTCTACCATACATATGTCTCTCCAAGATTTGCATCTGAAATGTAATCTGCATAGGGCAATTGTCCGAAATTGGTTTGGGTACAGAGGAAAAGAAGTGTCACTTTTAAATTCAAGCTGCTATGTAACCTAAATGGCCTTTGTATCTTGTACTCTGTGATTTTGCTCTCTAGGGTTCCTACCAAAATTTGGAAAGGAATTTGGAAAATTTGGAGGGAATTTGGAAAGATCTCATATGTTTAAGTGTTTTTTTTACCTTAAGAACATTTACCTGAGGATTTCAAGGGCTCCTATATTTTTTCAATGTAGACTGACTCTACTTTGATCCAAAATTGCACTCTTGTCTGATAAATACGTTCCACATGCAACTTTACTAGAGTAATTATAACTATGTCAATTTTCCCCCCAAAATATTTGTAATTTATTTTTATCTCATGTTTTTGTGATGAATTCATATTTGAATTCTGTGCACCTAAATTAAAATAAATTAAAATAAATTTGTTCTTATCAGTCTTGTGTATATAACCATTTTTTCCTCTTGCTGTCTTTACTCAGAGGTCAATTTCTAAAGGAAAAGCTCAAAAATCCTGATTTTCTTTTGTATTTTATGTACATTTATGCACAGTGTTATGTATGGTCTGGTCTGGATATATATATATAGTCTATATATCACTTACAAAGTACCAAAATTGGCATGTAGATAAATGTGCACTCACAAATTAAAATTAAAAAGGGAATGGATACAAATACCTTTTAGCTCATGTGACTTAAACCTTCTAGAAAAGGGGTTTATTTTAAATTGGTTAGGTCTTTAAAATTACACACAAAGTTTCCTAGGTTGTCAAGCAATGAAAAGATTTTTTGATTTCTATAAAATATTTGCAGTGTAGTATTCATGTCTTCTAAGATTTTTTTTCAGCAGGGGATTGGATGGCTAATAGTGGTAACTATGCCTGTCTGACATCTTGGATTTACCATTAAAAATGAATAAATTAGATTCAACATAAGTGGGATTAATCTTCATAAATGTGTTTTTTCAAGGAGACATCTGATTAAGTTGCAAAATCAAAGTGCTAAATCATTAACTGATACATATAAAATCACACACCTTGAGTTCTTATATTCCAAAAGCTAATATATATTTTGGTTTATTAGATTTGACTTTACAAATTGGTAAATAAAAACATATTTAAGATTGCTTTTTTTCTGTTCACTAAGAGTAAGGTTACTTAAAATTCTAACAGGTATAATTCTATATGCAAAGGGTACAAAAATATTTCAGTTGTGTTTCAATTAATGTATTTTAAATGAAATAAAGTATTTCATCTTATTAGAGGAATAATTTAAAAATTATTGAATTTCATAAGGATAGTTTCAGAATATAAATTTAAGATAAGGTCAGCAACTAGGAGAGAGACATAAGAAAGCTCTAGTTATGGAAATATATTAAGTATAAAAACTAGAAGAAGAAATGTTTCTGAATGAGAATGTATTTTGCATGGTGAAATGAATAGGTTATAGTGTGTCTAAGTAAGTTGCACAACATTTGTGGAGGGTAAATTTCAAAAAAAGGCTTGTGTGTCATTAAGTTGGATATAATTAGCAGAATCAGTTGAAGTTATTTAAGGTTTTCTAAGGTTAAATATTATTGCATGATTATAAACAAAAATATAATTCTCTATGTGTTGAAGTAACAAGGTTTTCTTAAAACATTAATCTGCTCCAGCCATGCCAGATCAGGCATCCCTGGCAGGGTTGAGCCTCACTCTCCTGGTCTGTTGTATGCAGCTTTTTCACTACTGTGAGTGGAAGATCTGACAAGAACAGTTTTAGAAGAGAAAAAAAATTATTTTGGGGAGATCCAAGATAGTGAACTAGACGAGGTTACATTTCTGGGTTCACAGTGGAACACAAAGAAAATACACAGGCAACTTTTCCACAAGATAGGTGGACAAAAAATGAGGGTGGAGTAACTTACTTGAGCCTAAAACTAGATTTTCAAACCTGAACAGAGGCAATAGATATTGGATATAATAAAACATGGAAAAATCTCCCCAGTGGCAGATCAGAGGCCACAGCCAGGTCAGAAGTACCAGCCAGAAAACTAGAAAAGGAAGGAATTTTACTAAAGGAGCATAGTAGAGGGATAAGTAAATTAAAGGAACTTACATTTTAGGGAGGCCCAAGGCATGTCTGGATATGAAGTATTTAGAGATCAAAGAGATTGCCCAACAAACCTGAAGGATGCACTGCACAACATTTGTGTGTGAGGAAAGAAGTTACCAACTCTCCAGGCAGCATGTGGATGACAAGGGAAGAAAATATTTTGCAGCTGCAGTGTAGGGGCCAGTAACTGAGGAAGCCAATTCTTGGAAAACCTGAGTTTGGTCTGAAATACAGTTTCAGTAAACACACACTGCACAACATAGAGTGTGCTTCAGTGACCAGAATAAAATCAAACATGGAGAGAGGTTTACACAGGGGACAACTGGTCATAGAAATCCACCTAGCTCTACTTCTCCCACTTCAATATGGTGCTTGCAGGACCACCTTGGAGAGACACATGAGACTGAGAACTCAAATGGTGTCAGCTGGAGAGATTAGAGACTGAACATAAGACCTGGAAATGTGGGGCCCATATATGGTGTAGGAGACCAAGAATTGGCTGCTCCATCACAAAAGTGGAGCCCAGTGGAGCACTGGGGTAAAGTCTTCCAACATGGACCAGCAAGTACTGGACAGTGGGGTTGCACTTATTTATAATCTCCAGTCCAATTGGCAGTTAAGAAAGAGCATGGAGCCCACCTGAACCTAAGCTCTGCCTTCAGGAACTCCACTTATAAGATTAAATCTCTCACACCAGCAATCCAGAATGTGAAGCATAACACTTCAGAAGACCCCACCTAAAACTGCTGAGAACAGAAGCTGAGAACATTTTGAACTCCAATGCAAATAATTTTTTAACTTTTCATTATTATATTTTTTGTTTCTTCCTTTTTAAAAAAAATTCTTTTTTTTCATTTTAATTGTGTCCTTGATGATACACAATATTTATATATTTTAATATTTGTTTTGTTTTCATTTCTAGTATTTTGAAAGCCAGGTGTTTTACATAAATTAGTTTTTAAAATTTTCTTTGGTATTTTTTAATTTTAACTTTTTTTGTATATATTTTATTCTCATAACTGTTTTCCTTAAATCTCTCTTTTCTTCTGCTAATAGCCAGTCTCTATTGTTCTGTCACTCTTCCTTTAATCTTTTACTTCTATCTTCTCTCCTTCTCCCTCATAATCATCACATCCTATATCAATTTTGTTCTTTTCCTGTCTACCATTTGAAATTGTAAACCCTTTTTGCAAACTTGCACTTTTTATTGTAGGCAACAATCATGTCATTTTTGTTTATTGTGTTAATTAACATTGTAGATGTCATAATAGAAACTATTTGGTTTAATGTTATATACTGTTTGCATTGTTGTTGCTATTATTTGTCTCTCCCTAAAAAGTGAGGTACAGGAATCATTCAGGGACACTGTAAGTCCATAGGGTAGAAACTCTACTGTCTGTTATCTATACTGTGAGATGATTAGACACAAAAACAACATGAAAGAGCAAGAAAACAAATCTCCCCAAACAAACCAAGATATAAAAATAATGAAGTCCATCGACACTACAGTGGAAGAAATGTCAGAAAAAGGAGTTTAAAATGAACATAGTTAAACTAATCTTTGAAGTGTAGGATGATGTAAATGAACAAATACAGGTACCAAAAGATAACTTTACTAATGGATTTCCAAAGGGAAATCCTCAAAATGAAGAAAACAATAAAGCAAATTAAAAATTTAATATAAAACATCACCATCAGTCTAGATCACTTGAATGACAGAAATTCAGGGAGGACAAAATATATAACCTTGAAAATAGAGTTGACCATGGAGAGAAGGTGTTAAGAAACAATGAACAGGGCTGGGGATGTGGCTCAAGTGGTAGCGTGATGGCCTGGCATGGGTTTGATCCTCAGCACCACATACAAACAAAGATGTTGTGTCCACCGAATACTAAAGAATAAATATTAAAATTCTCTCTCTCTCTCTCTCTCTCTCTCTCTCTCAAAAAAGAAACCATTAACAGACTTCCAAGAACTATGGGTTAACATGAAATGACCAAATTTAAGATTTACAGGATAGATGAAGTCACATACATACAAACCAAAGGAATGCACAATCTTTTCAATAAAATAATATTATGAAATTTCCCAAATACAAAAAATAAAATGGAAAATCAAATTCAAGAGGCTTACCGGACATCAAATGTGCATAATTTAAATGGACCTATTTCAAGGCAAATTATCATGAGAATGTGTAGCACACAGAGTAAGGATAAAATTTTAAGGCTGTGAGAGAAAAACATAAGATTACACATGAAGGGAAACAAATAAGGATCCCAGTTGATTCCTCAATCCAGACCCTCAAAATTAGGAGGACCTGCAAGAAGATGGATGTCAAATAAGAATCCTACAAGAATACAGTAAAATTAAGCTTCTGATTTGAAGTTGAAATAAAAACCTTCCATGACAAAAAATATTAAGAAGAATTCACAACCAGAAAACCTGCAAATACAGAATTCTCAACAAAATATTCCATGAAGATGAAATGAGAAAAAAGTGAAAACTAGTGAAGTAAGGAATTTTACTAAAGGAATAGTCAACCAAAGTCGAAAATAAATCAAATTAAAAACTAGAAATTAATCATAATAACTGGGAGCATAAATCATATCTCAATAATAACCTTGAACATGAATTGCAGGTTGCATTAAAAAGCAAGACACAACAATATGCTATCTCAAAGAGACTCATGTTATAGGCAAAAATATCCACAGACTGAGGGTGAAAGGATGGTAAAAACATCATTGACATGGATTGCATAAACAAGCAGGAATTTTTATCCTCATATCAGACAGTGGACTTCAAGTCAAAGTTAATCAGAAAAGACAAATAAGAGCATCTCATACTGCTTAATGGAATGATACATCAACAAGGCATAATGATCATAAATATTTATGCCCCAAACAAGGAGTATCTAGGTATACCAAACATCCTTCTCGACTTCAAGTATCAGATAGATCACAACACAAAAATACTGGGTGGCTTTAACACACCCCTCTCACTACTGGATAAATCCTCCAAACAAAAACTAAACAAACTATAGAACTAAATAATACAATTATTAATTTAGACTTAACATACATAGACTATTTCATCCATCAATGTTGAAATGTGTATTCTTCTCAGCAGCACACAGGTCCTTTTCTAAAAAAGACCATATCTTATGCCATAAGCCAACTCTTAAAAAAAGCAATAGACATTATACCCTGCATTATATTAGATGATAATTGAATGAAATTAGAAATCAACAATATAATGATAATAGAATTTACTCTACCACTTGGAGAATAAATAATGTGCTATTTAATGCTAAAAATGATGGCAGAAGAAATGAAGGATGATATAAAAATGACTTAGAGGTAAATGAGAATAGTCACTCAACATTAAAATCTCTGGGACACCATGAAGGCAGTGCTAAGAGAAAATATCATTAAATTCATCTCATTCATTAAAAATATAGAAAGCCAATGAATAAAAGAAATAACATTACATCTCAAGGCCCAAGAAAAATAAGAACAAATCAACACCAAAGCAGTAGAAGACAGGAAATAATTAAAATTAGAGCTGAGTCAATAAACTTTAAACAAAAGAAACAATTTTAAGAAAAATGAAAACTAAAAGATGATACTTGAAAAAATAAATAAAAGTGATAAACTCTTAGATACAGTAATGAAGAGAAAGACAAAGAAAACTCAAATTACTGAAATTCATATTGAAAAAGAAAATATCACAATAAACACTATTGAAATACACAAGATAATCAGAAACTATTTTGAAAATTTATATACCAATGAAATAGAAAATGTTGAAGACATCAACAGATTTCTAGAGACACATGACCTACACAAACTGAATTAGGGGGACATACACAATTTAAACAGGACAATTTCAAGCAATGAGATTGAAGATGCCATCAGAAGCCTACCAAGTAAGTAAAACCCAGGACCAGAGAGATTCTCAACCAAGTTTTACAAGACCTTCAAAGATTAATTAACACCAATACTTCTCAAATTATTCTATGATATATAAAAGAAGGGAATCCTCTAATACAAAACATTTTTAAAATACAGTGTCCATGATTGGGTGGAGTTCATCCCAAGAATGAAAGGTTGTTTCACCTTATGGAAATCAATAAATATAATTCATCACATCAATAGATGTAAAGAGAAGAATCATGATCATCTCAATAGATACAGTTAAAGCATTTGACAAAATACAGCACAACTTCATGTTGAAATTTCTAGAAAAAATGAGGGTTATTAGGAACAGACCTCATATTGTAAAAGCTATGTAATCTGAACCTAAGGCCAAAATCATTCTAAATGAAGAAAAATTGAAAGCATTCCCTCTCAGAACTCTAACAAGACAATGATGCCCTCTTTCACCACTAGTTTTACCACCATTCTTGAAACTCTAGCCAGACAACTATTTTGCTAAATACCCAACAAATGGTTCTTAACCTTCTCCCAAGCCCAGAGAGAATCATTGTGCTTGGCAGCTGTAACACATACATATTTATAACTTGCATGGCATTTAAGCCTTTCTTTAAACTTTAAAGCTGAAAGTTCATTACCTATATTTATAACAGTCATCTCTAAGGCATTAAACTTAGTCTCAATACTTTCATCAATATTTACTTGATTGCACAGAGCCTGGGAAGTATTTTGGGCTATATTATTAAGAAATTTTGCATGTTGAATATTTTTAGATAAAGTTATCAAGGCTGTGACAGTGGATGCAATGAAAGGAACCAAAGCCATAACTCCCACTATTATAATTGCAATGGCACATCTAGATCTCGCTAGCTGGGTATGAATTTGCTATAAGACTTGAAAACCAGCATCCGCATACCATGGCTCTCAAATATTAGCAGGCAATAAATCTAAAGAGGGCTGATGAAGTACCAGCACTACTTTCCCTATATTATACCTAGTAATACAATTAGTTAGGTTATGTTTGTTACATATTACAACATATCTGTCATTTTTCATTTAACTTTTACATTTCCAATGATTAAAACATAAGGAGATTGGACACAGGCTCATAAGCCATAGCAAGATCCCTCCTTACAACTCTTCCCAACAAATTTTGGTAAAGGCTTTTCTGTACAATGTAAGAATTCTGAGGCAGCAATTAAGCGCCAAACATCTTTTTGAATACCACCCTCACTGCAAGTCAAAATATTGCTAAAAATTCATAGGAGAAGTTTTTCATAATTGTCTTTTATCAATTTTTGGAGACCAGTCTAAAATATACCCACCACCTTTAGGCAAATTATGTTGTGCTGGAAAATAATTTACACAATCTATCCATCTAGGAAACATGCCAATCTCAATTGTAGAACTATTTGGAAAATTTGTGGAGGTTTTGCAGAAATGACTGGTCTGTTATGAGAAAGTCCCATTTTGATCACTGATCTAGTATAAGGTTTTAAGTCTCCATAAATAGTATGATTAATCAGTCTACGTCTCCCAACCACTGTCTTTTCCTCAAATAATACTCTGAGACAGCCAGCATGTTTATCATGGGACCAACACAAAGGTAATTGGGCACTGTAGATAGAATAATTAAATCTAGTCAAATGATTGGGAGTAATATAGTATCTGTAAATCCTCCCATCATGATTGAGTCATTAGTAAACACTGGAATAGATTCTCCAGTCCACACAGCTGGATGTACCAGGGGTGGATCTGGGAAATACATACAGTTTAAGTGTCTGCTCGACTCCCTTTTACCTTTACAGCCCAGCAGAGCAATCACTGTAGCTACCATCATCAATGGAGTCTTATTTCTTCCTAGGAATCAAATTATTCATGAAGGGTGTGTTGTCAGCTTCTTAAAGTCTTCCCATGAGATAAGCTTTTCAAGCTGGGTCATGTTAGTTCCTCTTCATTTTTCTTCAATATCTCTTCCTTTTGAGTGGAGGCTTCTTCGGGTCGATTTTCAGTCACTTGAATCTTGGTTCTATCTATTCCATGTCTGATTGCACATCCAGGCACCCAGATAGAACAGAAAGCACCTTCTGGAAAAATACAAGCAGGACCTCTGCCCCACATAATCACTGGATTTGGGCCTTTCCATTGACCAGTCTGTAAGTCTTTCCACAAAACTCTGCCTAAAGGGCCTGTTGTTGTGGAAGACATAAGTCTCTCAGCTGCAGTGTGACCTTCTGTGTCACAATTTAAAAAAATTAAAACAAACAAGGCATGGTTGAGACTATTTGGGGAAGTCATAAACATAATCCCCCTTTTAATTTTTGTAATTGCAGCTTAATAGATAAATTAGCTCGTTCCACAATGGCTTGACCTTGTGGGTTATAAGGAATTCCTCTTTTATGGTCAATTTGAAATTCTTGGCAAAATTGTTGAAAAGAAGAGCTGGTGAATTATCTGTTTTAATCTGTAAAGGGCATCCTAACACAGTGAAGGCTTCTAGGCAATGAGAAATTACATGTTGAGTATTTTCTTTTGTATGTGCTCTGGCAAAAATAAATCTGGAATGTGTATCAACTATCACATGTACATAACATTGCTTACCAAATTGAGGAATATGAGTTACATCCATTTGCCATATTTGATTTGGTTTTAATCCATGGGGATTTACCCCTGATGGCAGAGATGGAGTGTGAATAACACACTTAGGGCAGTGATTTACAATTTGACATGCTTGTTCTCTGTTAATATATATATATATTTTTGCGTAAGCTAGAAGCATTCTGATGATGCAAGGAATGTGAAGCTTGTACACAATCATATGGAGACATCTGTTGACAAACAGCTACCAATTTATCAATCTTGTCATTACCTGAAGTTAAAGGTCCTGGAAGATTAGTGTGAGCTCGTATGTGTCCTATGAAACATGGGTATTTTCACATTTTGCACTGCCTTTTTTAGATTATGAAATAATTTAAATAGCTCTTGTGATGATGTACATCCAATATCTGAAATTTCAATAATTTTGGTAACTCTGACTGCATATAAGCTGTCAGAATAAATATTTATAGGCTCATTTGTAAAGTAATTTAAGGCACAAATGAGAGATTGTAGCTCTGCTCTTTGGGCAGAAGTATATGAGGTTTGTATTACCTCTGTATGAACATGGCTATAAACACCTGCTTTACCTGAGCTTGAACTATCAGTGAACACAGATAGGGCTCCATCTATGGGCTGGGCATGTACAATCTTTGGAAAAATAAGCAGTGTTATTGATGCAAATTGAATAATTTTATCATGAGGGTAATGACTTTCTATCTGACCAGGAAAATCAGGAAAAGCTATTTGCCATAAACTAGAATCTTGAAAAAGCCAATTATTATGTTGAACAGAAAATGGAATAACTATAATATCAGATAAGACCCAATTAATTGTAAAACTCTCATTCTACCTTTAATCACTAATTTAGCAATTGAGTCATGAAAAGGAATTAATGTCTTTTGGGGAGAGTGGGCTAAATAAATCCATTCAATAACTCCCAATCTTTGCCATATAGCTCCCATTGGGGTATGTACAGTTGGAAATATTAATAAATATGCTAGTTCTTTAGGATTAATGAAGTAATCTGTACATTTTTAATTGCACTTTCAACCTTTTTTAAAGCTTCTTTAGCCTCTTTTGTCAGTTGACATGGAGAGGTTGGAGAAGGATCTCCTTGCAATATCTGTAATAAAGTACTTAAATCAGAAGTAGTTAGTTTTAAGGATTGCCTTAGCAAATTAATATCTCCTAATAATTTTTGAATGTCATTAAGGGTATGTAGTTCCTTAACTTTTATCTATAGATTTAGAGTACAGATTGTACATCCTTGAATTATTTGACCTAAATATTGAAAGGGAGGCATCTTTTGTATCTTTTGAGGAACAATGCACAAACTCATTGCTGTAAGTGAAGCCTCTAACTGAGTAAAAATTTCTGAAGTACTTCTGGATTAGTGTGAGCCAATAATACATCATCCATAAAATGAATAATATAGGCATCAGGAAATTTATCTCTTATAGAAGCTATCACTTCACCCACAAATTTTTTGACATAAAGTTGTACAATTACACATCCCTTGAGGCAAGACCTTCCAGCAATATCTTTTAACAGGTTCTTTAAAATTAATTGCTGGGACACTGAAAGCAAATTTTTCACAATCCTCAGGATGCAACCTTATTGAGAAAAAACAATCCTTTAGATCTATTACCATTAAGCTATAATTTAAAGGAATTGCTGTGGGGTGTAGAGAATCAGATGTGACTGTGAGCTTGAAAATGTAATGATTATTGCCCTTGATGAAGTCGGCCTGCAAACGGGATATTTTGTCTAGGTCTAGATAAGGTGGCAGCAAATCATGCTTGCATATGAGATGTTTTGTTGTCTTTGTTGGGATTACTCACAAACAAGATGTTCCTTCAAAGTTTAGATAAGGTAACAGTGGACATGCTTGAAAATGAGGTGTCTACTGTCCTTGGGAGGACTTGCCTGCAAACGAGATGTTCTGCCAAGTGGGCTAGGAGGGCGCTAAGAAAATTTTTTTTATCTGTTCTTGACAAAGAGCAGAGCTCAGCATGCTCCAGGCCAAGAGTAGATTAGCCATGAGAAGCAGGTCACTTCTGATTAGAAAGTAAATCTTCTCTATGCTATGTTTAACTAGCTAAAAGACCTGATTTATTGCTGTTGGAAGGCTGCCTTATTTGTTCACAATACTATAAAAAGATTGCTGTATACAATAAAAGACTTTTTTCCTTCTGCTGATTTGCTTGCTATGCTTCTTCTTTCTTTCTCATGTTGACCTGTGAGTGAATTACTGCAACAGTGGGGTGTTAGGGTCTGTAAACAAGTCATGATGGCACCTGGCATTTTGCCAGAGGGAGTGGTTTGTGAAGTAACGCCAGTGAGCCATTAAGTGTGGAGATTCCTTATTGGTTGACTGCTGTATCTAGTTTATGTTAATTAAAATAAGCTGTGTGGAATGTATATATACCCCTCTTGTCCTCTTGTCCTACAATAAATGGCTCCCACTCCTGCTGTATCAATCTACATAAGTTGCTCGTCACCCCCAGTTACTTTGCTGCAGCCAGACTGCAGCAGTGGGAGAAGGAAGTCTGGGCTGCTAAGATCCCATAGGCTGAATTGCATGGCCTATTGCCCTTAAATCCTCTAGTAACCTCCAATTACCTGACCTTTTCTTAATAACAAAAATGGGGGTGTTCCAAGGACTAAGCATTGATTCTATATGGCCAGCCTTAAGTTGTTCCTCAACGAACATATGAATTATCTTAAGTTTTTCCCCTGAGATGGGCCACTGAGAAATCCATATAGGCTATTTTGTGAGCCAGGTGATCTTTTCTGCTGTCTTTTGGATCAGGGAGACACTCAGGACCCCTAGTAAAAATTTTGCTTTGGAGTATTTACTAATCTCTGTTGAGGAGACTGGTTTGTAAGCAGATACTGTCCTTGATAAGTTCCCTCATTATCTCCAGGAAGAAGCCCTTGATTAATTTCCTCAAATGATCTCAGAATTTGGAGTTACTAATAATAATCCTATTTTGCTTAATATATTTCTTCCCCATAAGTTTACTGGTAAGGACTCGAACACATAAGGTTTAAAAACTCCGCTGTTCCCATCAGGATCCTCTCAATGGAGATGATTAGCACTTTGAGCAGGCTGTGAGATTTGTCCTATTCCCTCTAGGTTAGCTGGTGCTATATGTAAGGGCCAATTCTTAGCCCAGAAGTGACTAGACAGGACTGATATATCGGCTCCTGTGTCCACCATGCCTTTGAACTTTTTATGATTAATTTTAAGTTCCAGTAGGGGGTGCTCCTGCCACACTAATTGAGACTAGTACATTCTCTCTGGTGGTTTGGAAACTGAATTTACTTGTGAGTGTCCATACAAATTACAGGTTAATAAAATTAATTGAGCAAATGAATTTTTTTTGGAGTAAGCTGGAGGGCATAATTTGATTTTACAGTAACATTTAATTCTCCTTCAAAATAAAAAAACTATTACTCCAGGTATCACCTCGATGGCCCCTTTTAAATTGTTACATCCCAAAATTAATCATATACTTTCTCTAGGGAATGGCCCTAAAATCACAGTAGGGATTTGTTGTGGCCCTAGTTCAGGATTTAATTTAATTGTCATTGAGGGTTGTAATGAAACTATCTGTGAGATTTGCTTTGGTAAAAATGGTGGCTCTCCATGGTCAGCGGTGATGATGTTAAATTGTGTGTCCTTCCTTCTGGTTCCCCTGTTTTTTTTGGCCCAGGGATGGGCCAACCAGTATTTTTTTTTTTTTGTCTTACTACCAGGCAGAAGTGAGGGCAAGAAGGTGGGCTGATCAGCGCCATCTTGGTCTGCTGCATGGTCTTCAACCCTATTATATGTACTACCAAAGCAGAGGGAGCCCTGGGTTTAAAATTATGAGCATTACAATTTCACGAGTAATGGCTGTTCCTTCCACAATGAAAGCATCTCCCGTAGGGTCTGCATACTAATTCTTGGGGCTGCAGAGTTTGTTTTAAAGCTGTGGCAACTGTAATTGTTTATAATTGGGCCGGATCAATATCAGAACACAAAGGAATAAATTCTGAAACTGTGCCCTTTTTTCTATGGGGTCTGAGAACATCCTAACAATATTTATTTGCATTTTCAAATGCCAATTGCTTAACAATAAACTCATAAGCACCCGGATTGCCAATGGAACGGTTTGCTGTTTGAGAGAGTTGCGCTACGAAATCAGAATAAAGCTCATTGGCACCTTGCTTAACTTTAGTAAGAACTAAGCTATATTGGTCCCTGGAGGCAATTTGTCTTGAGGCATGCTTTGCACAGGCTGTAATCTGATCATACACTGCAAATTCATAATTTAGGTGCCTTTCCAAATCAATAAATTCACCCATTCCTAAAACCATCTCCACAGGTGTTTGGAGATCTTGTCTCTGATTTCTCTCTGTCTGCTTGGAACAATAGTCTGTCCAGCATGACCTCCAAAGTAGAAAATCCCCACCCCCACTCAAGCAATCCCTGGCGTTGGAAATCCAGTCACTCCGTGGGAGTGGTTCAGAGAAAATAGTCTCAAGCAAGCTCTGCATGAATGGTGAATTTGGACCAAAGACCTTGCAGGCGTTTTTTTTTTTTTTAACTCTTTAATAGTTTTAAAATGAATTACTGCATGGATGCAAACATGCTGGTCTTTATCATTAACCTGTTCAAAAACTGGGAAGAGCTGAAATTCTCTAGTATCTTCCCCAGCTTTCCTAATTCCCTGCTAGAATGGAGTAAGAAAAGTCATTGCCAGCTCAGAGTATCTGTTAAAATTTGTCTTTTTACAGACAATGGCCGAATTTGAATGGCCGAGGCATGTGCTGTTAAGCATAGCCTTTTGAAATTCCCTGGTAAATCCTGGATTTCATTGTACAATTCCTCCTCCCTCAGATTGTGATTCCTTTGTAGATTCTCCCCTGTCGCCATCTTGAATTTGTGTTTGTAAGCCAAGTGGAAGAGAAGGATTTTCTGTCTCTCTATATATCTCTTCCAGATTTTCCTCTCTGGGAGAAGGACCTTCTATCCCCCCAGAGGGAGGCTTCCTCTCTATGATCTCCCTCTCTATTGTCTTCCTCCAGACTACTCTGGTTTGGCTTAGGCCAGGCTAAGTTTTTTTACTTTCAGTTTTGTCCCGAGGATTTTTGTTTGAATATAATTTGTCTTAGTTTTTAGCTGGCTTAGAGGAAAGGAGATTTCCTTAGACTCAGGCAATTTTTCCATTGGAATAGAATTAATGGCTCTCTGAATATCTTTCAATAGATCTTCAGGGGGCCATGGACTGTGGCCCACATAATAAAAATGATGATTCTAATGCAGTCCAAACCTTTTGTATATTCTCAAAGTTTCCAGGTAATTCATTAGAAAGGCAAAGTTTATGTAATTTCCTTCCTAATTTGTCCCATGTATGTAAATTTGGTGAATCTTGGTCACAAAACCAAGGGCAAAATTCACCTACAACCTTTAAGCATTGTAGCAACTGAGTCTTTTTAACTTGCTTTCCTTTCTGGTTAATTATTGTCTCTAAAATAGTCAAATACATGTCTTTATCAGTAGAAGATGAATTCCCCATTATTAAAAATTTTTAATGTCCCTTCACTCCAAAAACTGCCTGGTACTTCTGTGACCCTAAAAATGTCACAAATTCCATATTTCTATTGTGTATTTCCTAACTCAATCTAGTCAATTTACTCAATCTAGTCAATTTACTTCTGGGCGCCACTTCTGCCACGTTACAAGCGCTGGCTTCATGAAAGAAGGTTTGATTCATGAGTAATTCCTAGAGAGTTTTAAATTAAAGAGACAAGACTCTTATTACCTTTAATGTTAGCTCTGGGTCAGCTTCTCCTAGCTCCTGCCTCCAGCCACCTAATGCGGTAGCGAGGTTTACAGAAGAGGAGAGAGAGAGAGAGAGAGAGAGAGAGAGAGAGAGAGAGAGAAAATGCCAGGGAGTGGGCTTTATTGGGGAACAAAAAATTCAAGGGAAAACCCCACCCAATGAAGGTTAAGGGAGGCAGCATCCCAAGGTCAGGGGTTTTTATTGGGTCTTCGGGGAAGTGGCCAGGCATGCCTCTGCACGGACAAGCCCTTGGACATGGGAAAGGGTGGGGAATAGCTCTGACATAGCTGTGTCTAAGTGCCTCTCATCCAGCCAGGGAGGTAAATCAAATCACATGCAAGGATGGCCTCCCACAAGACATTAAAGAGATACAAACAGAAAAATAAGAACTTAAATGTTCATTATTGCTGATAAGATTCTATATTAAGAAGTTCAAAAAATTCAACTACAAATGTTCTAGAACTAGTAAATAAATTCAGCAAAGCAGAAGGATATGCTGCTGTGTACCTTTTTTCATCACTCTGTAGCTTCCATTGTGGTGGAGAATCATGCTCCTTGATGGATCCCTCATGTCCACTTTTCCTTTTATTTTCTTTGATTTTAGGTTTCTACCCAAACTCTCCTCCTGCATGAGCATAATGCAATGTCTCTCAGGTTTTCTTCCAGGGCTTTCACATCTCAGGACCTGTATGTAAGTCTTCCATTGATTTGGGGCCAGTTTTATTTAGTGAGAGTTAGGGGTCTGGTTCCTTTCTCCTGTGTGTGGTTGTCACTTTCCTAGAGTAATTTGTTAAAGAATCCATTCTTCCTCCAATAAGTAGTCCTGGAATTTTTGCCAAAACCCCATGAACTGCATGTGTGGTGCTAACCTTGTCTTCTATTCCCCCTCTGGTCTGTGTGTAGGTTCACTGCAGGGCCAGCTGTCTGGGCTGCTGTCACCTGTGGTACATGTTTACATCCAGGTTGAAATGAGACCAGGCATTTTTATTTTGGGTAAAGGTGGCTTTGCCAGTTCAGGGTCCCTTTGGTTCCCTGTGGATTTTATGTTTATGCTTTCTTTTTTCTGTAAAGAATGTCACAGAAACTTTGGCAAAGGCTGCATTAAATCTGCAGGTGGTTTTATGAAGTGTGGACAGTTAATATTTTTCTTCCAATTCTTGTACATGGAATATCTCCATTTTGTCTGTGTTTCATCTTCTATTGCTTTGGACAGTTTTTATAGTTTTCCTTATAGACATATTTCACTATTTTGGCTAAGTTATTCTTAGATAATTATTTGACTTTTTTGAATAATATTTTTCATGATTTTTTATCATGTTTGATTTTAATGTATAAAAATCTTAATTTTTCTATGTCAATTTTCTATTTTGTGAATTTATCAGTTTGTCAGTTCTAACATTCAAGGTAGACTGTTTAGATTTTCATGTATATAAAATCGGGTAATATAAAAGTTGAGCTCCTTGACTTCTACTTTCCACTTTGAAGGGCCTTTGCTTTTCTGACCTGTGAATTGCTGTGCTAGGGCTTGCAGTGTGGTGTTGATTGAGGTGGGCAAGCTGAGAGCCTCTGGCTGGTCCACATTCAGATGAGGAGAGAGTGGGGTCTACAGCAAACCTTTCACTGAGTGCAGACACACTTCCTCCCCATGGGTCACACAGGTCTGCACCCCCCCCCAAGATCCTGTGCTTGGCGTGTCCCCAGTGGTGCTGAGGGGACGTGGTGGAGGGTCTTAGGTGCAGAGCTTGGAGAGCCTGGCCAAGGGAATAAACTGTTCTATCCATCTGTGGATGACATGGACATACTGAGAAGGGCAGGACAGCATCAGCATGGGCAGGTAGCTGTGCATCCAGAAGGATGACAGGACACTTGTTCAGACAGACAGGCCCTGTTTTCCCAGATCCTGCACTGCAGGAGGAGCAGGAAGGAAGGAACAAGTAACAGATGATAGGTAGGTAGGTAGGTAGGTAGATAGATAGATAGATAGATAGATAATATGTAGATAGATCATAAATTAGGGTTTATAGATATAGATAGATGACAAATAATTGATTATAGATAATAGCACGCTGATAGATAATATAATAATGGATGATGATGATGAAGAGAGAGAGAGAGAGAGAGAGAGAGAGAGAGAGAGAGAGAGAGAGAGAGATTCATCAGGGATAAAAATAAACTCCAAAATATAAACACTCCAGGAAACTGTATCTTACTGACACACCCTGTCTGCATTTTCCAAACACACTTAATCCCTGTTGATGCATTAATTCACTGATTGGGTCCCAACCTTCAGAATTTGACCCACTTATCTCTAAAAATTCTTGCAATGTCTCCCACAAGAGTTTTGGAGCTCTTCATATCTGAACTAAAGCTTATAGTCAGCTTCCAACATGGTTCATTGAAAGCTCTTTCTTGCAATGATTGAAAGGAAGGGGATATTCAGAGAATGATGGATCTTCAGATGTATGAGGGCACAGGGCTGCAGTTCTGTGACCTGCCCAAATTGTAACTGTGGAATATCAGGCAATAGCAGAGCAGGTGGCCTTGTTGGCTCCATGATGAAGGATAACAGAGATTCACTTAATGTATAAAACAGAATCATGGTGTTAACGTAGATGACAATATTTTATTCCTTGTGTGCCTTGCTGTAAAAATTACACATAATTCCTGGTATAATCCCCAATTCATGCATTTCAGACTGGAAGTCATGTGTGCAGTCCACACCTTCAGGGTCTCATGGTGAGGACAGATGGACTAGGTGCTTCTTGCCAACACCACGCTCAGATCTTACCTCAATCCAGGATTCAGTTATACATAGTCAAGGAGGGCAAGTCACAGAGTATTGTTTACAGAGACCTGAGTCTGGGCACACAGAACCCCTTGGCCCACATGAGCTTGAGTGGCCATTTACAGAGACCTGCCATGACACTGGTAGCTTACTGGGTCCAGATGATCTTATTTCTTCTGAGAAGCTTTGGCTGTGCAGATGGACTAAGTGATCAGGAAGGTCCTCTTTCCAACATGGTGGTAACATTTCAGTGAATGAGAAAGACAGAGACAGAGAACAAGTTCTGCTCCTCATAGAGAGCTGGGAGGGCTCCTGCAGGATACCGTGCCCCACATCCCTGAGCCGAGGGTCTCTCACCAGACGCCTCTGTTTCCATCTCTGAGATGGCCTTTTTTATCACTGCTCTCCACCAAGGGGAGAATCCATAGGACCAGTTGCTCCTGCAGGACATACTGTTTCCACAGGAAAAATCAAGAATAAGGGCCTCACTGCTCTGACAGCTAGTAATGGACCCCATAAAGTGACTACATCACTCTGAATCACAGTGTATGAAGCTTGTTGAGGACAAGCTCTCTCCAGTGTAGTCTTTGACATCACAAAAAGTCAAGGGCAATTTACATGAAGAAACATGAATCTCAGTTCATGAGTCACCTAAAGTTTTCCAGCACCTGATGAGCTATGGATCTAAGGGAATTTACTCTGAATTACACAGATTGCAACATTCAGATGCTGCATCAACCTCTGGAACCCTAAAGGTTAACATGACCATATAGTGACTGCACATGTATTTGAATCATAATTTTATAATTTAGACTAAGATATAGGCTTGTATAGCATGCATTTCTGTGATCTGTTCACAAACATACATATATTCTCTCTCTCTCTCTCTCTCTCTCTCTCTCTCTCTCTCACACACACACACACACACACACACACACACACACACACACAGCCGTTAGTCCTATAACCTCTGGGAGGTGAGCCTGGTAACCAGTTCCCAAAGCCTTCTGTCATGTGTGGATAAGTCCTGCTCCCTGAAAAGTTTCATCACATGTCCTGTCCTGGAATGAGGGCTCCCTGGGCCTGTTAATATGCACCCCAGGCAGGAGATGGAGCTTTCTGAGGCACAGCCAGCAGCCTCCCCCAGGAAAAGATGTCTGTCCCCTCCCTCCACATCTTTGATACAAGCCTCACCATACCAGATGCACAATGAGGCCCCAGGTTAAACCACAGCCCCATGCTCACTCATATTCAGGGTCTTCTTCATCTGGAAGGTGTTTTCTAGGATTGGGAATCCTCTATGGGAAACATGGATACATCCTGGTTCTTCTTCCTTCTGCTGAGGTTCCCAGATGTGAGTGTCTTATGGAGTCAAGGAGGAAGATGTGGGGCAGCTGCATCTGAGTTCATGACTCACTCTGGTTCTCTGTTTCCAGGTCCTTCATCCAGGTGCGGCTGCAGGAGTAAGGACCCAGGTAGTGAAGCCCTAGCAGACATTGTCCCTAACCTGAGATGTCTCTGGATATTTCATCACCAGTGGTTACTAGTGGAGCTGGATCCAACTGCATCCAGGGAAGGGGCTGCAGTGAATGGGGCTCATTGATATTAATGAAGGCATGTCTAAAGACCCATGTAAGAACCAGTTCTCCCTACAATTGAGCTCTGTAATCAATGAGGATGAAACTGTGTATTACTGTGCAGGACCCACAGTGGGAGACTTCAGTGTGACCCCAGGCACAAGCCTCCTTGCATGGTAGCTAAGAAAAAACAGGGGCATTAGGACCAACAGGGAGCTCAGGTCCAGCAGGGGAATAAAAATCAGTAGTAAAAATCAGGACCAGCATGGGAAGCTCAGGGTCAGGGGTGGAACTCAGGACAAGGTACACTGGGGAACCACAGCACAGGGAGGGACCAAGGAGCAGGAACAGATAGGAACCTGGGGAGTGAGATGCTTACTGTAATCCTGTGGGGTTTCCTTTCTTTCTCTACCTTATAGAACCTAAAGAGACCTTTGAATGCACATGCTGTAGAGAACCTGGGGAATTTCCAAGCCCCTAGCAGTGAACAGACTCTTTGTTAATTTTTTTCTGCATTTATAAGTACATATTTTCTGAATCTCATTCTTATGAATTTCTCTGAGAGGCAAACACATCTTGTACATAACTGAAAGTAATCTGAGGTCTGAAAACTCAAGTGTCTCTGGAGGATGGAAGCATCAGTGTCATTACAATCATCTAAAAGTCAGTCTGCTGTGTTGTCATCAAGAGGGACAGCTGCATGCAGGACTCAGTGTCTCTGTAAGAATGAGGGCTTCATGCCTGTACTCAGGTTCTGAGAACTTCCAAACCTTCTGCTGCTCCACCAACAGTCCTGGTCCCCTGGCTTCTCCCCACCACCATGGACAGCCCCTCTGCATGGAGGGAGCATGGAGGGGAGCCTGACTCAACTCAGGGCAGTGTCCAGGACCCACAGCCCCAGGAGGTCTTGCTCAGGGAAGGGGTGGGCAGCAGCATCCCTCTCCTCAGCTCTCCTCTGCTAGATGTGTGGAGTTTCCTCTTTGAGTGTGTTCAATCAACTTCCAGGGACATGGTTACTGACTGATTTGGGGCAGCTGTGTGAAACTGAGCTCTAGTAAGTCAGAGGACAGCACCCTGACATATGGGTGCCAGGTGGCATGATGGATCCCAGGCTGTGCACACAGCTCTCCACCTGCTGGTAATGGAGAGCACAGGCCCAGGCACTAGAGATAGGGCTCAAGAGGCATGAGTTCTGCACACAGAAAACAATCATTTATAACTTAGTCTGCACTTTTCCATAAAATGATGGACAGCACAATAGAGCTTCCATCAGGTGATGTGTGCACATGCAGCAAATGAAATATTAGGAAGGACTTTGGACCCATAAGACCCCTGTAATAATATGGAATCATGTTAAAGGGAAAGTGATAGCTGCCACCAGCTAAGAAGCAAGCTCATATCTGCTGGGGCTCTGCTGTATTTGAGGTCTCCAAATACAGATTGCTATATAGTAGTCATTCATATCAAACATAAGCTGTTAGACACAGTGAACCACTACTCATACTTCTGTGTGGAATTTCACATTTGCACCCTGGAGTTACAACCTCAAATATATCTTTTAGTGGGTGTGTTAAAAATAAATCCATAAACAATAATTGAAAAGAAAAAAGCTCACAGAAGAAGTTCTACCTTCCTGAAAGCTAATCTATCCACCAGGTTGCTCCATGACTCTCCTAACTTCACTGAGTGCTGCTCTATGAGGCCTCTACTCAGAGCTGCTATATAGCAGGAGGACATGCAAATAGGGCCTCCCTCTGCTCATGAAAACCAGCCCACCCTGACCCTGTGCCACAGTCTGGCTGGGCACAAATCACAAGCCACTGAAGCAGGAACAAACTTTATTTCTGAACTCCACCAGCACAGTCCACACACGCTCCCCGGGAATTCTCCCGTGAACCATGCATGCAGCATTCTCTCAGGACACACTACACCAACAGGAAACCCCTCTTCCGAAATTCCCTCCTACCGCACTTCCCCAACCAATGGGAACTCTCTGGGAGTCCTGCGAGAGCTCCAAAGTAGCAGGCCTAGGCAGACAGCAGGGGTCTAATCTCCAATTGAATGCACATCTTAACATAATCATTATCATCTCAATGGCTTGCTGGGGTCACCTTTCAACCAAAAATGCCATGCGTCATTCCTACTTGGCTATGGCTCTCAGCATCTCCTCCCTTCTGTTTAATTAAACGGCAAGCAATGTGGCTTAGGGACCGTGCCTGTTAGGTTGTCCAATACAACATATGGTCCTTACTCGTCACTGGATGAGCTGACCTCTAGGCGTCAGCCTCCTGTCTTAGGTTGGTACCACTGCAATTGGATCATACCCGTCACTGACTACCGGTCCAGCATACAGCCATACTTGTGGATAGGCCTATGCACCAGTGTGTGTGGGGGGTGAGGTTCTTTGCCTCACCTCTGTTGGCCCCCAAATTTTAGACCATCACTAGCAGAAGGGAGGAGGATACAAAAATTCCACAACACCAAGCCAATTGACAGCTCCCTTGGAAAAATTGTATCACCGGTGACACCATCAGCAAAGATATGCCAGCACTACCACAATTCGCTGTACCAATACAATGGTACAATACAACAATGCATACAAGTGATATATAGTCCAGGCAAGTTCTGCAAGCAGTTTAAAGCAGAGGAATCTATCAATATGTCCATTTCCTCCCAAAGTAAATCAACTCCTTGATTGAGGCATTACTTGTTGAATTATTATTCATTGATGCATCAGTTTATACAGTTTACTGTGATAGCTATTGAAGAAGCTGTAGTTTGGTTTTACCTTTGTCTTCACCAGCACTGGGATGAAGATAGGAATTCTGGCAATGATGGCTAAAAAAAAATATGTAACATTCCAACAGATACTAAGAAAACAATTTTCTGAACAATTTACATTATCCTGAAGAGAATTATTAAATATAATAAAAAGGAAAAGTGAAAGTAAACAAACAGATCTGTTAACCTCCTTATTTGTACAGATATTAAAACAATCCTCAACAGCTGTTTACCCAATTTAAATTAAACCATTAAAATCACGTGAATAAAAAAAATTCGGATCTGTTTTTTCATGAGCGCTCCTCCTATATGATATATGGACATATGCACATACAGACATAAAACACAAAACACAAGTGTGCACACATAACATACAACACATAAGACAATAGTAAAGGCCTTGTAGCTTTACACAGGTAAAATCTCCATTGCAATGTTTAAAAACTCCACAGTCAAAAAATAAAACTGATCAGAAAAACATTAACCTAGGTCTCTATGAACTAAAAAAATAAAATAGAATTTTGTGATGTGTAAAAATGCAATAATAAAATAGATATTGAAAAAAGCATCCTGGTTAATCACTGTCACAGATGTAAGAAGAGCCAAGCTGGAGCTCTGGATATCAGCTGTTATGGATTTGAGTCAAATCATCTTCTTTTTGGTCTGTAGAAATCACTTTGGTTAGTCTCTCTGGAATCCAAATTGGCTGCTGTTCTCCCTGTGGAAACACACAAACAGAACCCCGACTCCAGACAATCACTGGGTCAGGACCTTTCCATAGTCCTGTTAGAATATCCTTCCAAAGTACCTTAGGCTTATGTACATTTTCTGGACACATATGCCTTTCTGCAGCACTAAGCCCTGATGAATCCAAATTTTAAAAGTTTAGAGTAAAAAGGGTTATTTTAAGTTTATCTTTGGGGGATATATACCCCTTTCCAATTCCCTCTTTTTGCTTTAATAAGTACATTTTAATAGTTTGATGAGCTCTTTCAACTATGCCTTGACCCTGTGGATTGTATGGGATTCCTGTTATATGAGTAATGCCAAATGATGAGCAAAATTGTTTAAAAGAGGTAGAAGTATAACCAGGACCGTTAAATGTTTTTAACTCTTTTGGAACGCCCACAGTGGCAAAATTTTGTAAGCAATGTGCTAAAATATCTTTAGTTTTTTCTCCGGCATGAAGGGAGCCCATCAAAAATCTGGAAGAAGTATCAACTGTAACATGCAAATATTTTAATTTTCCAAATTCTGGCAAGTGTGTGACATCCATCTGCCAAATATAGTTAGGTATCAATCCTCTAGGATTGACTCCAAAATTAACTTGTGGAAAAAGGTCACACAATTTTGACATTGTTTTATTATTTGTCTAGATTGTTTCTTAGTTATTTTAAAATGCTTTTGTAAAGTATTAGCATTGACATGGAACCTTTTATGAAAATTTGTAGCTTCTTCTAGTGTAGAGAAAATATGTACGTCATGTATAGTTTCATCTGCTAAATCATTGCCCAAACTAAAGGCTTCAGGCAATCCTGTATGTGCCCTGATATGTCCTATAAAGAATGGATCTTTTCTGTCCCAGATTAGACTTTGTATAGTGGAAAACAAAGAGAAAACAGTAGAGGAAGGAGAAATCCTACCAGCATCTTCAAGTGATACTATAGCATTAATTATATACTATTAGAAAATAAATTAAATACAAAATTTTTAAACATCACAAAAGCTTGTAATACTGCATTAAGCTCTACCTTTTGAGCTGATTGGGTACTAAAAATGTAAAAGTTTGATCAGGTGTAACTATTGCTGCTGTACCATTATTTGACCCATCAGTGAATATATTTGGAGCATTCATCATAGGTGTTTTTCTTGTCATTTTTGGAAAAACTACAGGATGTGAAGACCAAAAAGACAACAAAGGATTAGATGGTAAGTGATTATCAAATGAAACATTAGATTTACACATGATTAGTGCCCAAGTATTTAACTCATTAGCTAGCTCATCAATTTGATCCATAGTATATGGAGTAATAATTTTATTGGGAGAAATTCCAAACACTCCCTTTGCTGCTTTTATTCATTTGAGTATTAATTGTCCTACAGCCTCAGGATACCTAGTAAGAATAGTGTTAGGAGAATAAGATAAATGTATCCACAATAATGGACCTTCTTGCCAAAATACTCCTATAGGAATATTTTTTGTTGGTAGTACAATAAATAATAAAGGCAAACATATCAATTCTATCCATATGCATATTTTCCATATATGCTTCAATAATCTTTAATGCCTTTCTTGCTTCAGGCATCAATGTCCGGGGCAAATTTGCATCTGATGGACCTTTTAGAATATCATATAAAGGTCCCAACTCTCCTGTTGGTATGCCTAGATAAGGCCTTATCCAATTTATGTCTCCCAATAACTTTGGAAAGTCGTTAAGTGATTTGAGTTGATCTACTCCTATTTGAATTTTTGGTGGATGGACCATGGTTGAGGATAATAGAACTCCTAAATAATTAATTGGAAAATTTAATTTTACTTTATCTATTTCTACCTCTAGATTATAATTTTTTAATAAATTTGTAAGTGTGGCATAACATTCTAGCAATGTGTTTTTATCTTTGTGTGCTAACAATACATCATCCATATAGTGAAATATTTGGAGTTAAGGATTTTGATTTCTAAGTGGCTGGATTGCTTTGTTAACATAAATTTGACACATAGTTGGGCTGTTAGCCATCCCTTGAGGGAGTACTTTCCATTCATATCTCTGATCAGGACCTTCATGATTCAGTGCAGGGATAGTAAATGCAAAACGTGGACTATCCTTAGGATGAATTGGAATTGAAAAAAAATCTTTAATATATATAGCTAAAACATACCAGGTTTTTGGCAAAGCAGACAATTGAGGATCCCTGATTGATCAGGTCCCATAATAACCATCTCATTATTAATGGCTCTTAAATCTTGCAATAATCTTCATTTACCAGATTTCTTTTTGATGACAAAAATGGGAGTATTATGGGGAGATATGGAAGGTTGTATATGTCCCTCTGCTAATTGTTGTTTGACCAGGTCATGGGCTACTTGTATCTTTTCTTTAGTCAAGGGCCACTGAGGAACCCATACTGGTCTTTCTGATTTCCAAGTAATTTTGATTGTCTCAGTGGCCCCTTCTGAAAACCCAATCCATGTCTAATTATTCCTTGATCTATTTGAATTTGTGCTGCTATACCTTGTTCTTGTTCTCCTAATCTTTTTTCTTTCCTAAAAACTTTCTAGCCCTAGTAGTGGGCACATTAGGATTGATGTTATTTGTTAATGTCAAACCTAATTGATCTAGGACATCTCATCCCATTAATTTATAGGAAGATAATCCAATACATATGGCTGTATAGTTCCTGCACATCCTTCAGGATCCTTCCAATCTAATACCATCACACTTCTATGGGGATTAGTCGCCACTCCTAGGCCTTGAAGCATTTGAGTGGCTTGTTGTAATGGCCAATGTTTCGGCCATTCTTGATGAGATATGATGCTAAGGTCTGCACCTGTGTCCAGTAGTTCATTAAATTCATGTCCTTGAATATTTAGTTTTAGCATTGGGCGAGAAACTAAATCTAAAGACAGCATAGCCCAATCTACACTTGTGGAGCCTAATCCCCTGGAACCTCTTTCTACAGTATGACTGGAAAATTTATCATGCAGGCTGGGTATTATTAATAACTGTGCTATTCTATCTCCTGGTGAAATTACTGATACACCTCCTGGAGAATTAGCTATAATTTTTATTTCACCTACATAATCAGGATCAATTACCTCAGGACTTATCATAAGTCCTGTTAGTGTAGAAAAACAGCGTTCCAATAATAAGCCTACTGTTCCTTGGGGAATAGGTCCTTTTACTACTGTGGGAATGATATGAACTCCCATCTCTGGAATTAGTACTGCTCTTGTGGAGGCGCAGATGTCCAACCCTGCACTCCCTCTGGTTTGTCCGATGAGGGATTTAGTGGATAATGTGTCCTGGGCACTACCCTGATGGTGTTGCTGGTTCCTCCATTGCCCTGTATATTTATGGTTGTGGGCCCTGGAGCATTGGGCCGCCCAGTCCGTTTTTTGGCAATGGAGCCTGATGCCTTTCTCCACAATATCGTGGGTAAACACCTGGTCCTTGTCCATTTTTTGATAATGGAGTACCTTCTATGGTGGTTTGAGAATGGCATTCATTAGCCCAATGTCTCCCTCTACGGCATCATGGGCAAATTCCCGGTATTCACTATGGGACACAATGAAAGCAGTTTTGAGAGGGAAATTCATCACCTGGAGGTCATTCCTCAAAAAAAGGAAAAACCAACAAATAAATGAGCTCACACTTCATCTCAAAGCCCTAGAAAAAGAAGAGCAAAACAATAGCAAATGTAGCAGAAGGCAAGAATTAATTAAAATCAGAGCAGAAATCAATGAAATTGAAACAAAAGAAACTATTGAAAAAATTAACAAAACAAAAAGTTGGTTCTTTGAAAAAATAAATAAGATCGACAGACCCCTAGCCATACTAACGAAGAGAAGAAGAGAGAGAACTCAAATTACCAACATACGGGATGAAAAAGGCAATATTACAACAGACGCTTCAGAAATACAGAAAACAGTTAGAAATTATTTTGAAAACCTATATTCCAATAAAATAGAAGAAAGTGAAGACATCGATAAATTCCTTAAGTCATATGATTTGCCCAGACTGAGTCAGGAGGAAACTCACAACTTAAACAGACCAATATCAATAGATGAAATAGAAGAAGCAATCAAAAGACTTCCAACCAAGAAAAGCCCAGGACCGGATGGGTACACAGCGGAGTTCTACAAAACCTTTAAAGAAGAATTAATACCAATACTTTTCAAGATATTTCAGGAAATAGAAAAAGAGGGAGCTCTTCCAAATTCATTCTATGAGGCCAACATCACCCTGATTCCGAAACCAGACAAAGACACCTCAAAGAAAGAAAACTACATACCAATATCTCTGATGAACCTAGATGCAAAAATCCTCAATAAAATTCTGGCGAATCAGATACAAAGGCACATCAAAAAAATTGTGCACCATGATCAAGTAGGATTCATCCCTGGGATGCAAGGATGGTTCAATATATGGAAATCAATAAATGTTATTCACCACATTAATAGACTTAAAGATAAGAACCATATGATCATCTCAATAGATGCAGAAAAAGCATTTGACAAAGTACAGCATCCCTTTATGTTCAAAACATTAGAAAAACTAGGGATAACAGGAACTTACCTCGACATTGTAAAAGCTATCTATGCTAAGCCTCAAGCTAGCATCATTCTGAATGGAGAAAAATTGAAGGCATTCCCTCTAAAATCTGGAACAAGACAGGGATGCCCCCTATCACCACTTCTATTCAATATAGTTCTCAAAACACTGGCCAGAGCAATTAGACAGACGAAATAAATTAAAGGCATAAAAATAGGAAAAGAAGAACTTAAATTATCACTATTTGCAGATGACATGATTCTATACCTAGAAGACCCAAAAGGGTCTACAAAAAAACTACTAGAACTAATAAATGAATTCAGCAAAGTGGCAGGATATAAAATCAACACACATAAATCAAAGGCATTTCTGTATATCAGCGACAAAACTTCTGAAATGGAAATGAGGAAAAACACTCCATTCACAATATCCTCAAAAAAAAATAAAATACTTGGGAATCAACCTAACAAAAGAGGTGAAACACCTATACAATGAAAACTACAGAACCGTAAAGAAAGAAATAGAAGAGGATCTTAGAAGATGGAAAAATATACCTTGTTCATGAATAGGCAGAACTAACATCATCAAAATGGCGATATTACCAAAAGTTCTCTATAGGTTCAATGCAATGCCAATCAAAATCCCAATGGCATTTCTTGTAGAAATAGATAAAGCAATCATGAAATTCATATGGAAAAATAAAAGACCCAGAGTAGCAAAAGCAATTCTAAGCAGGAAGTGTGAATCAGGTGGTATAGCGATACCAGATTTCAAACTATATTACAGAGCAATAGTAATAAAAACAGCATGGTACTGGTACCAGAACAGGTGGGTGGACCAATGGTACAGAATAGAGGACACAGAGACTAATCCACAAAGCTACAACTATCTCATATTTGATAAAGGAGCTAAATACATGCAATGGAGAAAGGATAGAATCTTCAACAAATGGTGTTGGGAAAACTGGAAATCCATATGCTACAAAATGAAACTGAATCCCCTCCTCTCGCCATGCACAAAAGTCAACTCAAAGTGGATCAAGGAGCTAGATATCAAATCAGAGACTCTCCGTCTGATAGAAGAAAAAGTTGGCTCCGATCTACAGATTGTGGGGACGGACTCAAAATTCCTTAACAGGACACCCATAGCACAAGAGTTAATAACAAGAATCAACAAATGGGACTTACTTAAACTGAAAAGTTTTTTCTCAGCAAGAGAAACAATAAGAGAGGTAAATAGGGAGCCCACATCATGGGAACAAATTTTTACTCCTCACACTTCAGATAGAGCCCTAATATCCAGAGTATACAAAGAACTCAAAAAATTAGACAATAAGAAAACAAACAACCCAATCAACAAATGGGCCAAGGACATGAACAAACACTTCACAGAGGAGGACACACAATCAATCAACAAGTACATGGAAAAATGCTCACCATCTCTAGCAGTCAAGGAAATGCAAATCAAAACCACCCTAAGATACCAGCTCACCCCAGTAAGATTGGCAGCCTTGACGAAGTCAAACAACAACGAGTGCTGGCGAGGATGTGGGGAAAAGGGTACTCTTGTACATTGCTGGTGGGACTGCAAACGGGTGCGGCCAATTTGGAAAGCAGTATGGAGATTCCTGGGAAAGTTGGGAATGGAACCACCATTTGACCCAGCTATTGCCCTTCTCGGACTATTTCCTGAAAACCTTAAAAGAGCACGCTACAGGGATACTGCTACATCGATGTTCATAGCAGCACAATTCACAATTGCCAGACTGTGGAATCAACCCAGATGCCCTTCAATAGATGAATGGATAAAAAAATGTGGCATTTATACACCATAGAGTATTATGCAGCACTAAAAAATGACAAAATCACGGAAGTTGCAGGTAAATGGATGGCACTAGAGCAGATTATGCTTAGTGACGCTAGCCAATCCCTAAAAAACAAATACCAAATGTCTTCTTTGATATAATGAGAGTAACTAAGAACAGAACAGGGAGGAAGAGCAGGAAGAAAAGTTTAACATTAAACAGAGACATGAGGCGGGAGGGAAAGGGAGAAAAAAAAGGAAATCACATGGAAATGGAGGGAGACCCTCATTGTTATACAAAATTATATATAAGAGGTTATGAGGGGAATGGGATAACAAACATGGAGGGAAATGAATTACAGTAGATGGGGTAGAGAGAGAAGATGGGAGGGGAGGGGAGGGGGGATAGTAGAGGATAGGAAAGGTAGCAGAATACAACAGTCACTAATATGGCAGTATGTAAAAATGTGATGTGTAACTGATGTGATTCTGCAATCTGTATTTGGGGTAAAAAATGGGAGTTCATAACCCACTTGATTCTAATGTATGAAATATGATTTGTCAACTGCTTTGTAATGTTGTGAACATCCAATAAAAAAAAATTCCTGGTATTCTATTCCTTTGACACCTAGTTTTGTTAAACCCTTTTCCTATGGGGCAATTCTTTTTAAATGTCCTGTTTGTTCACAATTGTAGCATGTTTGGCCTGGCATCTAAAGCCTGTTGTAGTGCAACTGCCAAGACTTGCCATTGTTCACTAATGTCTCTACATAATTTAATACATGTGTTTAAATCTTCATGTTTCCATGGTCTAATGACCTCTCTGCAGCAACGATTTGCTTGGTCATAAGCCAGTTGTTTTATTAATGGCATTGCTTTTTCTGTATCCCCCAAAACTCTGGTAGCTGTTTGAATAAGCCTATCTATAAATTTAGTGTAAGGTTCATTAGCTTTCTGTATTACCTTAGATAATTCACCTTGTAAATCTCCATGTCCTTGTAAAGTCTTCCATGCCCTAACTCTGTTTGCAGCAATTTGTGCATATATAGCAGGATCATATTCAATTTGTTGCTGTTGACCCTTATAAGGTCCTTTTCCTAATAACATATCTAGATTTCTTTGAGGGTAACCGGCTGCTGCATTTTGCCTAGCCGTCTCCATGCAAAATTCCTCATTGGCAGCCTTCCATAACAAATATTGTCCTCCATTTAGCACAGATTTACACGTGCTAGCCCAATATGCTGGTGTCATCTCCAAGTTGGTAATGGATTCAACCATGCTTACAGTGAAGGGTGCTTGGGGACCATAGGTTGTTATGGCCTCCTTAAACTGTTTCACTGTTTTGAAATCTAGAGCACAGTGAATTTGCTGCCCTCCTGCCTGCTCAAGTACAGGGCATGCTAATCTATGAGGTCCTGTCTCAGGATCCCATCTATCAACTATGGGGGTTGAGGGCCACTCAGCTGTCTCTGGAGCTGTTGGTTGAATTATGCCCTCTGGTGATAGAACAGTGTTAGTAGCAGCCTCTTGTTGTAGCTTTTTCCCTAATAGCCCCTTTTCCTTTAAATTTTCTTCCTCTGTCTGACTAGCTCTAGAGACCTTCTCTTTTGCTTGATCTAAAATGTCTTTCTGAACCTTTAACAATTTACTTAACACTCTGAAATTTGCTGGTGTCTTCCCCAGCTTCCTGCACCTTTCTAATTCCTCACTGGAATGGAGTAAGAAAAGTCATTGCCAGCTCAGAGTATCTGTTAAAATTCGTCCTTTTAACCTTTTAACCTGGCCAGGGCAGGTGCTGTTAAGCACAGCCTGTTAAAATTCCCTGGTAATCCTGGACTTTATTGTCTGATTCCTCTCCCTCAGACTGCAATTTGTCTGTAGATTTTTCCCTGTTGCCATCTTGAATCAGAGCTTCTAAGTCTTGTGGAGAAGAAGTACTTTCTATCTCTCTATGAATCTCCTCTTGATTCTCTTCTCCAGGAGAAGGACCTTCTATCCCCCTGGAGACCTCCTCTCTATGGTTTTCTTCCCTATGGTCTTCCTCTCTATGATCTTTCTTCAGATTACTTCAGTTTGGTTCAGGCAAGGCTGAGTTTTGTACTTTTGGTTTTGCTCCAAGGTTTTTTGTATGAATATAATTTGTTTTTGTTTTTAGCCAATTAGAGGAAAGGAGATTTACTTAGCCTCAGGAAATTTTTCCATTTGAATAGAGTTAATGGCTCTCTGAATATCTTTCAATAGATCTTCAGGGGGGCATGGACTATGGCCCATTTAATCAAAAAGACAGATCTCTAATGCAGTCCAAAACTTTTGAATATTCTCAAAGTTTCTAATTTGCAGTGTATGATCAGATTACAGCCTGTGCAAAGCATGCCTGGAGACAAAGTTTCTAATTCATTAGAAAGGCAAATTTTATGTAATTTCCTTCCTAACTTGTCCAATGTATGTAAATTTGGTGAATCTTGTTCACAAAACCAAGGGCAAAATTCACATACAACCTTTAAGAATTGTAGCAATGGAGTCTTTTTAACTTGCTTTTCTTTCTGATTAATTATTGTCTCTAAAATAGTCAAATACATGTCTTTAGCAGTAGAAGTTGAATTACCCATCATTAAAAATTTTTAAAGTCCCTTCGCTCCAAAAACTGCCTGGTACTTCCATGACCCTAAAAATATAACAAATTCTGTATTTCTATAGCACTCTTCCTAACTCAATCTAGTCAATTAAGTCATGCCTCACTTCAGGGCACCACTTCTGCCACATGACCAATGCTGGCTTCATTAAAGAAGGTTTGATTCATGAGTAAATGTTAGGGAGTTTTACATTAAAGAGACAGGATTCTAATTACCTTTAAAACCAGCTCTGGGACAGCTTCTCCTAGCTCCCACCTCCAGCCACCTAATTGGGTATCGAGGTTTACTGAAGAAGTGTGTGTGTGTGTGTGTGTGTGTGTGTGTGTGAGAGAGAGAGAGAGAGAGAGAGAGAGAGAGAGAGAGAGAGAGAGAGAGAGGAGAGAGGGAGAGGGAGAGAGAGAGAACATGCCAGGGAGTTGACATTTATTGTGGAACAAAAAATTCCAGGAAAATCCCATCCAATGAAGGTTTAGGGGGGCAGCATCCCAAGGTCAGGGGCAATTATTGGGTCTTCAGGACAGTGGCCAGACACACCTCTGCATGGACAAGCCCTAGGACCTGGAGAAGGGTGGAGAATGCCATAGACACAGCTGTATCTAAGTGCCTCTCACTCAGCCAGGGAGGTAACTCAAATAACATGCAAGGATGGCCTCCCACAAGATTTAATGCAATTCCAATCAAAATCCCAATGAAATTCCTCATAGAAATGGAAAAAGGAATTATGAAATTTATCTGGAAAAATAAGAGACCCAGAATATCCAAAGTAATCCTTAGCAAGAAGAGTGAACAGGTGGCATTTCTATACCAGACTTGAACTATACAGATCAATAATAACAAAAATGGCATGGTATTGCCCCCCAAATTGACTTGTAGACCATTGATACAGAATAGAGGACATGAGACATACCCACAAAAATACAGTTATCTCATATTAGACAAAGGAGACCAAAACATATATTGGAAAAAAGATACACTCATGAAAAAGCAAGGGAAAAATTGCCTTAAACAAGCCAAGATATTCCAATAAAAGGATCAATTGGCACCACAGTGGAAGAAATGTCAGAGAAGGAGTTTAGAATATACATAGTTAAAATTCTGTGAGGTAAAGGACAATGTATCGAGTGAAGTCAGAGAGAAAATAAAGGAAATAAAAAATCATGTCAATAAAGAGATACAGATTCTAAAAAAAAGCAAAAATCCTCAAAATGAAGGAATACCAAAAAAAGCCACAAAAATTCAATGGAAAGCATCATCAACAGACTACATCACTTGGAAGATTGCATTTCAGGCAAGGAAGACAAAATATATAATCCCAGAGTAAAGTTGACTATGGAGAAAAGATGTTAAGAGACCATGAACAGAAGGTCCAAGAAATATGGGATAACCTGAAAAGACCAAATTTAAGATTCATCAGGATAAATGGAGGCTTGGAGATACAAACTAAAGAGATTCACCATTTTCCAAATAATGTCAAAAAATTGCCAAACCTAAAGAATGAAATAAAAAATCAAATACAGTAGGCTTAAAAGACCCCAGATATTCAAAATTACAACAGACCCACACTAAGGCAAATTATTATGAAAATATCTAACATACAGAATAAGAATAGAAAGTTAAAGTCTTCCTAAGAAAAATGACAGATCACATTTAGAGGGAAACCAATCTGGATTATAGCTGATTTCTCAACAAAGACCTCAAAGTTAGTCATTTTTGAAGCCATGTATATAGCACACTGGGCAAAAAAAACCATGTCAGCTAAGAATACTAAATCCAGCAAAATTTGGCTTCATAATTGACAAAGAAACAAAAGATTTTCATGATAAACACCGTTAGGAGAATTCACAACTAGAAAGCCTGCACTACAAAACATATTCAATAAGATATTTCATGAACAAGAAAAAAAAACAAATATGAAAGTGAAAAAAAAAAACAGCAAATGGAGGGATTACACTAGAAGTATAGTCAATCAAAAAATACTAATTCAAATTAAAAGCCAGAAAAAAGTCAAATGACAGGGAATAAAAATCACTTCTTAATAATAGCATTGTGTAAATGGCATACACTCACCAATCAAAAAACATAGGCTGAATGATGCGATTTAAAATCAAGACCCAACAATATGCTGTCTTCAAGAGACTCACCTCATAGACAAAGATAGCAACAGACTGAAGGTATAAAGATGGAAAAAAAGACTGGTGCTGTAGCTCAGTGGTAGGGCACTTGCCTCATACATGTTAGGCACTGGGCCCAATCCTCCACACCACACAAAAATAAATAAATAAATAAAGGTATTTTGTTCATCTACAACTAAAATGTTTTTTTAAAGAAAAGAGAGAAAACTTATCATTCACATGGATCTCATAAACTAGTGGGGTTCCTATACTCATATCTGATGACGTGGATATCAAGTCAAAGATAATAAGAAGGGACCAAGGAGGTCATTTTATACTGCTCAAGAGAATTATATATAAACAAGACATAATAATCTTAAATATTTATGTCTCAACCAATGGAGCATCTAAGCACATCAAACAAACCCTTCTCAATTTCAAGAAGAAAATAGAACACAGTACAATAATATTAAGTACTTTAATACACCTCTCTCAACACTAGATAGATGCTCCAAATAAAAACTAATTACAGAAGCTATAGAACTAAAAAACAATGAAAAATTTAGATTTCATAGACATATGCAATATTTTATTCAATGACAGAATATTCTTTCTTCTCAGCAGCACGTGGATCCTTCTCTAAAATGAATTATATTTTAGTCCACAAAGCAACTCTCAGCAAATAAAAAGTAGAGATAATACCTTGCATCCTATCAGATCATAATGGAATGATATTAGAAATCAATTATAAAATAAAAAATTAAAGACACTCTAACACCTGAAAAGACCAAACAATGACTGATGTTTGGAACAATACTTAGAGGTAAATGAAAATAACAAAAAAATCAAAATCTCTGAGACACTCTGAAGACAGGACTAAGAATAAAAGTCATTGCATTTAATTCATTAATTAAAAGAATAGAAGGTCAACAAATAAATAACCTAACATCACATCTCAAAGCCCTAGTAAAAGAAGAACAAATCAACAACAAAATCAGGAGAAGACAGGATATAATTAAAGTCAGAGCTGAAAACAATGAAATTGAAACAAACAAACAGCAACAACAACAAAAACAATCTACAAAATCGATTAAGAAAAAGTTCTTTTGTTGAAAACCTAAATAAAGTTGATAAATGATTAGCTATAAGTAAGGAGAAAGAGAAAGAAAACTCAAATTACTAAAATTCATGTGAAAAAGAAAATATCTCAACACACAGTACTGAAATACAGAAAATAATTATAAACTAGTTTGAAAATTTATATGCCAATATAATAGAAAATCTTGAAGAAAACAACATATTTGGAGAAATGTGAGCTACTGAAAAATTAATCAGGACATTGCACAATATTTAACATATCAATTTCAAGCAATGAAATTGAAGATGCTATCAAAAAACCTATGAACAAAGAAAAACCCAGGACCAGAAAGATTCTCACCAAGTTCATCCAGACCATCAAAGAACAACTTACACATTCAAATTATTCCAGGAAATACAAAAGGAGAGAACCCTCCCAAACTTATTCCATGAAGCTAGTATTACTCTGATACTAAAACCAAAGACAAATCAAAGAAAGATAATGTCAGACACACAACCCTGATGAGCATAGATGCAAAAGTTCTTAATAAAATACACTGTCAAATCACATACAAAAACATATTAAGAAGATAGTGCAACATGATCAACAGGGGTTCATACCAGGGATGCAAGGTTAATGCAATGTATGGAAATCAATAAACATAATTCACTACATTAATAGAATTAAAGATAAGAATCACATGATTATTTCAGTAGATGCAGAGAAGGCAATGGACAAAATACAGTATCCATTCATGTTTAAAACACTAGACAAACTAGGGATAATAGAAACATACCTAAAGATTGTAAAAGCTGCATACACTAAATCCAAAGTCAACATCATTATAAATGGAGAAAAATTGAAAGCATTTTCTCTAAGAACTGGACAACAAGGATGCCCTGTTTTACCACTGTTATTCATCATCATCCTTGAAACTCTAGGCAGAGCAAGTATAGAGAGGTAAGAAATTAAAGGGATACAAATAGGAACAAAAAGAACACAAATTATCGCTATTTGCCAACAACATAATTCTATATTTAAAATACCCCCAAATTCCACCAGAAAAATTGAAGAACTCATAAATAAATTCAGCAATTTAGAAGGATATAAAACTAACACCCATAAATCAATTGTGTTTCCATATATCAGGGATAAATCAACTGAAAGAGAAATTATGAAAAGTATCCCATTCACAATAGCATCAAAAATATTTATGAATCAATCTAAAAAAAGAGGTAAAAGACTTGTACAATGAAAACTACAGAATAGTAAAAAAAGAAATTAAAGAAGACTTTAGAAGATGAAAACACCTCTCAAGTTCTTGGATAAGCAGAGTTAATATTGTCAAAATGACCATATGATCAAAACCACTATACAAACTTAATGTAATTAAATGAAAGGAAAAAATAATTCAAATCAAAAGCTAGAAATAAATCATAATGACTGAGAATATAAATCATATCTCAAAATTAATATTAAATATCAGTGCTCTAAATTCATCAGTAAAAGATATCGACTAGCAGAATAGCTTAAAAGAATAAGACTTAATGGTATTCTGTCTCCAAGAGACTCACAACATAGACAAAGATATCCACAGACTGAAGATGAAAGGATGAAAAAATATATATCACACAAATGGATCATGTAAACAAGCAGGAGTTTCTATCCTCATATCAGATGAACCATTTTCAAGGCAAAGTTAATCAGAAGGTACAAAGAACAACATTTCATACTGCTTAAGAGAATTATACATCAATGAGACATAACAATCATAAGTATTTATGCCCCAAACAATTCAGCATCTACACACATCAAACAAACCCTTCTAAATTTCAAGAATCTAACAGACCACAAAACAATAATACTGGGTGACATTAACACACCTCTCTTACTAATGGATAGATCCTCCAAACAACAACTAATGAAGAATCTATAGAATTAAATAATACAATCAGTAACTTAGACTTGAGACATATATAGAATTTTCATTCATCAATGAGTGAATACCCTTTCTTATTAGCAGCACATGGATCCTTCTGTAAAATAGATCATATCTTAGGCCACAAAACAACTCTAAGCAAATAAAAAAACCCCCACATAATACACTGCATTGTATCAGATTACAATGGAATAAAATTAGAAATCAATTATAAAACAAAAAATTTAAAAGCTACTCAAACACATGGAAAGACTAAGAAATATGCTGTTGAATAATGAATGGATACCAGAAGAAATCAGGGAAGAAATAAAAAAATTACTTAGAGGTAAGTGATAATATTCATATAACATATAAAATCTCTGGGACACTTCAAAGGCAGTGCAAAGAGGATAGTTAAACATTACATATCAAAGGCCTAGAAAAAAAAGAACAAATCAACATGAACAGCAGAAGAGAACAGGAAATAATTAAAATCAGAGCTGAAACCAATGAAACTGAAACAAAAGAAACAATTAAAATACTTGACAAAACAAAAAGTTGGTTCATTAAAAAATAAATAAAATTATTTATTTACACTAATGAAGAGAAAAAGAAAGAAAACTCAAATTACTAAAATTCATGAAGAAAAAGAAAATATCACAATGCACACTACTGAAATACCAAAGATAATCAACAACTCTTGAAAATCTACACATCAAGAAAATAGAAAAATCTTGAAGATATCAACATATTTCTAGAGACATATGACCTACCCTAATTGAATCAGGACATAGAAAATTTAAACAGATCAATTTCAAGCAATGAAATTGATAAGGCCATCAAAAGCTTATGGAGAAAGAAAAGCTCAGGCCAGATGTATTCCCATCAGGTTTTAACAAACCTTCAAAGAAGAACTTATACCAATACCCCTCAAATTATTTCATTTAATAGAAAAAGACAGAAACCCACCAAACTCATTCTATGAAGCTAGTATCACCCTGATACCAAAACTACACAAAGACACATCAGGGAAGGGAAACTTTTAGACCAATATCCCTGATGAACATAGTTGCAAAAATTCTCAATAAAATTTACCATTGAATCCGAAAACATATTAAAAAGATAGTGTGCCATGATCAAGTTGGGTTCATCCCAGGGTTGCAAGTTCTTCATCATATAGAAATCAATAAATATAATTACCCTATCAATAGTCTTAAAGACAAGAATAATATGATCATCTCAATAGATACAGAGAAAGCATTTGACAAAATACAGCTCCACTTCATGTTAAAAAAAATGAGAAAATCTAGGGATAGTAGGAACCTACCTCAACATTGTAAAATTATGTATTCTAAATCCAAGGCCAATATCATTCTGAATAGAGAAAAATTTAAAAAATTCCATCTTAAAAGTGAAATAAGTCAAGGGTGTCCTCTTTCATCACTTCTATTCAACATTATTTTTGAAACTCTAGCAAGAACAATTAGAAGAAAGTAATTAAAGGAATACAAATAGGAAGAGAAAAACTGAAATTATCACTATTTGCAGACAACTAGATTCTATATTTAGGAAATTAAAAAAATCCACCAGAAAACTTCTAGAACTAATAAATGAATTCAGCAAATAAGTAGGATATAAAATGAATACTCATAAATTAAGTGCATTTTTATACATCAGTAATGAATTCAATTAAGGAGAAATTGGAAAAAACTACATCATTCACAATAAAACGCCCTTCAAAAAATTGATTCCATTTATTTGGGAATCAATCTAACAAAAGAGGTGTAAGACTGCCACAATAAAAACTAAGGAACACTAAAGAAAGAAATTGAAGAAGATCTTAGAATATAGAAAGATCTCCTATGCTCTTGATAGACAAAACTAATATTGTCAAAAAGGGATATTATTACAATGCTATTCAGATTTAATGCAATTTCTATTAATATCCCAATGATGTTCTTCATAGAAATAAAAATATCAGAAAATATATTTGGAAACTAAGAGGTCCAGAGTAGCCAAAGTAATCCTCAGCAAAAAAAAAAAAAAAAAATGAATAAGAAGGCATCACAAAAGCAGATCTTAAATTATACTACAGATATTTAGTAACACAAACAGCATGGTACTGACATAAAAATAGACATAAAGACCAGTTATACAGGACAGAGGACACAGAGACAAACCCAATAAATACAGTTCTTTCATACTAGAAAATTGTGCCCTAAACCTACATTGAAGAAAAGATAGCCTCCTCTACAATAAGTGGTGCTATGAGAACCAGAAATACACATGTAGCAAAATAAAATTACACCCCTATTGCTCACCCTGAAAAAAAATCTTAATGTGGATCAAGGATTTAGGCACTAGAACAGACCCTGCACCTAACAGAAGAAAAAGTAGCTTCCAATCTCCATTGTGTGGAGCTTAGAGATTGACTTTCATTACAAGACTCTAAAGTACAAGGAGTAAAATCAAGAATTGATAAATGGGATGGAATCAAACTAACAACTTCTTCACAGTGAAGGAAACAATCAATAATGTGAAGAGAGAGCCTACAGAATGGGAGAAAATTTTTACCACTGACAACTTAGATAGAGTTCTAATCTCTAGGATATATAAAGAACACAAAAACTTCACACACACACACACACACACACACACACACACACACAAAACCCAACTAAATAACCCTATAAATAAATTGACTGAAGAACTCATAGATAGAAATAGAAAAAGCAATCAGAAAATGTATTTGGAAACTAAGAGGTCCATAATAGCCAAAGTAATCCTCAGCAAAAAATAAATCAGAAGAAATACAATTGATCAAAAATATGAAATTAGAGAAATGCAAATCATAGCTACACTGAGGGGCTGGGGTTTTGCCTCAGTAGTAGAACACTTGCATAGCATATGTGAGGCCCTGGGTTCAAACCTCAGTATCACATAAAATAAATGAATAAAATACAGCTATTAAAAAACTACACTGAGACTTCATCTCATTGCAGTCAGAATGGCAATTATCAAGAATACAAGTAACAATAACTGTTGACAAGCATTTTGAAGAAAACATACACTCATATATTCCTCATAGGATTTCAAATTGGTGTGAACACTCTGGAAAGCAGCATGGAGATTCCTTAGAAAACTTGGAATGGAACCATTATTTGATCCAGTCATACCACACATAGATTTATGCTGAAAAGACTTAAAATTAGCATACTACAATGACACAGTCACATCGACACTTATAGCAGCTCAATTCACAATAGCTAAACTATGGAACTAACCTAGGTGCCCTTCAATAGATGAATGAATAAAGAAATTGTGGTATATGATGTGGTATATGATGGAATATTATTCAGTCTTAAAAAAGAATGAAATTATGACTTTTTCTGGTAAATAGATGAAACTGGAGAATTTCATCCTAAGTGAAATAAGGCAATCCCAAAGAAAAAAGGCCAAATATTTCTTTGGTATGCAGAAGCTAATTCACAATAAAAAGGATGGGAAGAATGGAAGTACTTTGGATTAGACAGAGGGGAGTTAAGGGAAGGAAGCAGGCATGGGGTAGAAAGGATAATAGATTAATCAGACATTATTGCCCTATGTGCATGTGATTACACAACCTGTGTAACTGTACATCATGTACAACCAGAAGAATGAGGATTATACTCTACTTATGTATGATGTGTCTAAAGGCACTCTACTGTCATATATAATTAATTAGAACAAATTTTTAAATTTTTTAAAATATTTATTTTTTAGGTATAGATGGACACTAAACAATGTCTTTATTTTTATGTGGTGCTGAGGATCGAACCCAGTTCCTGCCCATGCTAGGCAAGCACTCTACTGCTGAGCCACAACCCCAGCCTCAAATTTTTAAATTTTTAAAGAAAGAAAACTAGAAATGGAACCACATTTGACCCAGTTATCCCACTCCTCAATATGACACATGACTTCAAGTCAGCATGCTATGGTGATGCCAGCCACATCAATGTTTATGGCAGCTCAATTTGCAAGAGTTAAGCTATGGAACAAACCTAGATGACCTTCAACACATGGATAAAGAAATATGTGGTATATATACACTATGGAATATTATTGAGCCATAAAGAAGAATGAAATTATAGCATTTGCTGGTGAATGGATGGAAATAAGGCAATCCCCAAAGACCAAAGGCCTAACATACTTTCTGATGTGTGAATACTAAGTCATAATAAGGGGGTGTGGAGGGAAGAATAGAAGTTCACTAGATTAGACAAAGGGAAATGAAGGGAAGTGAGTGGAGGCAGAAATAGAAAAGAATGTCTAATGAATTAGACATATCTTTGCTTTGTTCATATATGAATACATCACCAGGGTAACTCCACATCATGTAGTACCACAAAAATGAGAATTTATACTTTATGTGTATATGATATGTCTAAATACATTCTACTGTCATGTATAACTAAAAAGAACAAGTAACAAATGAAAAAGGAAAGACAACCATTGTTTTTTGTTGCTGTTTTGAAAAATTATTCTTTTAATGTAATTTAACATGTACACTATGTCACAATCACCAAAAGTAAGCAAAGCTTGAGGCTATAAAAATGATTCTTAGTCAGGAGAGCCTAATAACTAGCAAAGGAGACTGTCAGAGTTACAAGGTTTTTTTGAGTTAATTTGAGACCTGCAAATCTTTGTAACATTTTACATAGGCAGACCTGAACTGTGTTTCAATGCTTGCTACTATGATTATCTAGCCCTGCTAAACAGACCAATATTATTTACCTATAATATTGGTCTAAAAGATGCAGTGTGGCACATAAAAGACCTAGTTAACTTTACTAAGAAAGCCCTAAGTGACAGAGATAAAGGAATATCTATTAAGCACAGAGATAATGCCAATAGAAAAGTATTTTTAAAACAATCAGATGGGAGTAGATATCTTAACTCTACCTCCTCTGTTAATGTTTCTAAGACCTTAAATGGCTTCCTTTCACAAGCCAATGCTATGTGGGCCTCTACCTTAATCTTTAACTGGTTTTCTTATTCCTGGTTTTCAAAGATTGACCATTAATATATTTGCTTTTATTCCCATTGATTGCAATAAAATGAAGTTTTGTTGTACTATCTGTTGTTCTTGCATGATCCTGACCTTATGTATACATACCTCACCCAGTGGCCTGCCAGCTGCTGCCACGGGACTCTGGACTCCCTGATGCTGAATGCCCTTGAGTGTCCATGCCTCACCTGATAGAAAAGCATTGACAATCTAGGGAATTAAGCTACAAACCCATCCCATAGGTGGACCCAGACACTGCACTGTCTCATCTTGATCAGATAGGAAGAGAGTTATGTGAATTCCAGATAGACAGGGACAACAGTCCATTATCAGCCTGAACCAGTCATAAAAAGATGAGACCTTAACCCCCTCAGCCACCCAAAAAGAATTTGGGGATCAAGTCTCTCATGGTGAAATGTTAGGTAGGTGTTCAGGAACACCAGGATGGCAGAGACAGGGTATTAGAAAGAAATCACTGGATTACAGCAGTTCAGGAGGCAGAAATAGTAGGATCACATGCTCAAAGCTAGCCTCAGCATCTTAATGAGGCCCTAAGCATCTCAGCAAGATTCTGTCTCAAAATAAAATATGAAAAGAGCTGGAGATGTAGATCAGTGGTTAAGCACCCCTGGATTAAATTCACAGTACAAAAAAAAGTTGTTGGAGGAGAACAAGGAGATGAGTCCTGTTCATTTAATAATAACTTCCATTACTATGACAACTCCCACCACTGAGGATATCACCTTGACAACTCCCACCACAGTTTCTATCTTTTAAAATGACCCATGGGGGTAAAGTGGGAGTAATTTAATTAGCTTTTCTAAAATAACCAATGGGGAAAAATGGACAATATTCTAATTAGACATCATAAAGTAACTAATGGGAGTAAATGGGTTAAGGTCTTCAATCAGGTTCATACTGGGAAAAGAACACCTCAAAGGTCAATATATAAGATACTAACTTCCAGAAATCTAGGCCCTGCACTTTTCTCTCTTGCTTGGCCATTCCACTCTATCTAATGGAGTACTTTCACCTTCACCTTCAGTAAATCTGTACTCTGTTACTTGTGTGTCTTGATCAATTCTTTCTTAGGGACACCAAGACTTAGACCCCATTCTGGACTAATGATAAGCCTGATGATAACAATTTCTTCTTTCTCTATCCTGTGAGGTATAATGTTAATGTGATAATTTGGGAGATTTCTTCTCTCTCTTCTCTCTCTCTTCTCTCTTTCTCTCTATCTTCTCTCTCTCTCTCTCTCTCTCTCTCTCTCTCTCTCTCTCTCTCTCTCCTCTCAATACAAGCATCTATTACTGTAAACTTCCATCTTTTGCCTGCTTTTGCTGTGTTCTGTAAGTTATTTTGTCCTGTGTTTCCATTTTAATTTGTTTCAAGATATTTTAATATTCCTCTTTTAATTCTTCTTTGACTTACATTTTGTGTAAGAGAATGATTTAATTTCCACATAATTGTGAATTTCCTGTAGTTCTTCCTGTTATCGGTTTCCAGTTTCTTACCATTGGGGTCAGAGAAGATATTGGATAGGACTTTGTCTTCATAAATTTACTCACTTGTTTTGGAGTCTACCATATGATCTGTCCTGGAGCATGTTACATGTGAACTTGATTGTTGACAGTTCAACTGTATTTCTTGTGTGAATCTTGTCTGTGTGAAACTTACTGAAGATCTTAAATCTTTTTGAATCTATATATTTAAATCTTTGCCCAGGCTTGGAATATTCTTGCTTTTCCTCTCTCTTTCTTCTTTCTTTTCTTCCTTCCTTTTTCCCTTTCTTCATTTTTCTATGTTTCTTCTTTGTTTACATTTTTGTCTTTCTTTCTTTCTTTCCTTTCTCCTTTCTTCCTTCCCTCCCTCTTTCCTTCCTTCCTTCCTTCCTTCCTTCCTTCCTTCCTTCCTTCCTTCCTTCCTTCCCTTCTTTCTCTGGTAATGGGTATTGACTTCAGGGCTTTGTTTGTGTTAGGCAAATGCCCTAACAGTGAGCTATACCCTCATCTCTTACTTGTTTTTTTAAGACTGGGTCTTATTAAATTGCCCTGGCTGTCATCAAATTTGCAATCTTCCTGCCTCAGCCTTTGGAGTAGATGGGATTACAAGTGTGTGTTTCCTAGCCTGGCTTGATTTTTTTTCTTTTTTTACTTCTTAAACATTTTATTAGTATATTATAATTACACATAACAGTGGGGTTAATTTTCACATATTCATATGTGTTTATAATATAATTTGTTCCATTTCAATTCCCAGTACCTCTGATTTCCCTCCCCCTTTCCCTTGCTCTGCACCCTTTCTCTACTCTTTTTGTCTTTCTTCTATTTATTCATTCTTAAATTGGAGCTTTATACATAAATGTAGAGTACAATGTGATGTATTCATACATGAACATAGCATAATTTACTCAATTGCATTCTGAAGTTCTCCCCTCTCCCATACATTCACTCTCTCCTCCATTTCCTTCATCTACTCCACTGTTCTCCCTTCTAAGTTAATGACATCTTCCCCTCTGACTGTGTTGCAAGAACTTCAGCCAGCATTGCTGTTTTTTATTCAGTGGCCTTTATATTGTTATGTATGTGTCTCACAACACAAGAAAAAATATCACTATCATAAACAGTAGGGACATTTTAATAGCATTAACAGGCTAATAGCTTAAGAAAAAGGAGGTTGTTAAGATAGACATCTTCATCTCATTGATTTTGACAATTGCCTTAGTAATATTATGCATAGTCATAACATAGTTAGCATCCCTAGCACACTTAATATACTGAGAAAAATTGGTTAAGTATAAGGTTACAATTTCAGATACAACATGTTTGGTGACACAAATACTATGAAATCCAGGGTCACAAGTGAGCCTTTACAACATAATCAGAGTATCTAGTTTTATTCCTAGTGGAGGTCTAGTTCTTGCTGAATGACTAAAATAGTGGCTTTGTACAGTTTATTTAAGTCATTTTGAATGGCAAAGGCTTCTGCCATGGCAGTAGATGAATTGTTTACAGTCTGAGCAGTCTGGATACTGTGGGTGAGTGAAGCAGAGGCAGTGGCTGTGGTAGCAATGGTTGCTACCAGAGCAATAATCTCAGTGATAATGAGGCTAATTGTATGCCTTGTCTGGTGCAGAATCTCATTCAGAACATTCTTCATCTCTATGTCCCATGGACTTCTCCATCCTCTGGATAAGTTCACTGGAAGCAAAATTGCTGGGGCCACTATAAGGATAAATATACGTTTAGCTTTCATAACAGGAGTTAGGGATCTCTGTATGAGTGATATTTATGCCATCAGTATCATTGATTATTAGCTTAGCAAAGGGTGGCATAACACAAGCTTGTGTATAGTGGGTATTGGTATAATTTGGGATAAAGGCAAATCTATGGTCAGAGTCTGGACTCAATATTGACTCATTCATCTAGCCAGCTGTTGCTCATTTGATTAGTCTAGCAGCTAGCAACATTGGCGTGATATCTATGATGCATAATGGTTGGTAATGTCTTGTCCTGTGTAGCAGGTACTGCAGTAGCCCAAATGGTTTGGGGGCACATCAGTTACATACCAAGGAGCTGCACCTGCCTGGACACATAGATGCTGTTCTTCCCCAGAGAAATTACTCTTATCCAAGAGATGAGTTATGGCTGTGACACACTGATTAGACAGAATGCTATCATTATCCATGGGGGGATTGCAAAAAGTGTTTATGGGCATATTGGCAGCAAGGGTTTCTTGCATTTGCCATGGGGGAGTCTATGGCCATAGGTAGCATTAATTATAACTCTAAGATTAGTGAGAGAAAGCCCAAATTATGAATTATTATAGTTGTCTACAATAGTTTCATTAGCAAGAGCAAAACAGAGGGGATTTTCTGGAGCATAGATTTTATTATCTACTATGGAGAAACAAATGGGCAGAGAAGGTATGGAAATGCTGGCATTCCAAGGTATCACCACCTCCTGGATGGATAACTCAGGAGCAATAAGATTGAAATTATTCAAAAAGAGTTTAGGTAGAGCTCCTTCCCAATTGGTCACTGCCAAAAGTTGTTGCTTAGTGACCAAAGCTCAATTTACCTGATGGTAGGCTTCACTGTTAGCAGTGAGCATTGCACAAAATAGGACCACTATCATAGGCCCAGGAATGAGGTTGCCTTCAGGCAAAGGGACCAGTCTGGTGGCTTGGTCAACAATATCTTTAATATCACCCAAGGTTACTTTACGTGAGGTCTGTCTGCATTGTTGTATCCTTTGCTTGTGAGGTTTCTCCTCCAGAGTTACTTCCTTCATCTTCTTGGTTGGTGGTTATGGAGGTTCAGGGCTTGACTTTCTTGCAGGCACCCAGATGGTGTTAGGCTCTTGTTAACATATGTAAACCCTTAACCCATGGTTAGGAGGGGCCTTGGACCATCCCACGTATTTGTTATGGAATCCTTTCATGAGATCATAGGTAGTTGAGAGGGCCTTGTGGGGGGGCTCAATGTTTATGGGCTATTATTTCTGTAGAAAATTTTGATACTGTAAAAAATTAAAGTAAATAGGGTTTTGTTCAAGGCATCATGAGGGGATTTGGTATAGTTTCCCCCCTCTGTTTTGTAGCATGGTCTTTAATTCCTTGTGTATTTTTTAAATGATGCCTTGAGCCTGAGAGTTATAGGAGATCCCAGTTAAGTGCTGTGTATGTCAATTATTGCAAACCACCTGAAATGTCTTTCTAGTATAGGCTGACCCATTGTCAGTTTTAATAGACATGGGAACATCCATTATTCCAAAACATTTAAGTAGATGGGAGATGACCTTTTTGTGGTTTCTTCTGTGGAGCTTGTGGTCATTATACAGCTTGAATTAGATATCAGTGATTACTTGAATATATTTACAATTTCCAAAACTGCATAATGAGTGACATCCATTTGCCATAAAGCATTAGAATTTAACCCTTGGGGATTAACTCCAGCAGGTTGTAAAGGGCCAATGGGGAGAAAGGGTGTACATTTTTTGCAGTCTCTGACTAGCTGTTTGCAAGCCTCCTTAGTTCTGCTTTTATGCAACTGTCATGAATGAGGCCAGCAGAGAGCCTTGATTTGCTTGTGTCCCTATGTCCTAGGTGGCCGAAATCCAGTCATCAAGGATGCAATTGCATACTGGTGCCACTGCTTCTCTATGTTCCTTAATTAGTCTGTCTCAGATCAATTTCTTCACTAGGGCTACCCTAACTCCTTCATGAGACACCTTACTTTTTACTGCCTTATTTACTCTGTCAATAAAGTGCAGAAAGTCCTCAGTGGCTTTCTGCCTTAGACCTGTATAGAAACTACCTCCCCAAGCTGGCAATTTCCTCCAGGCTCTTAGAGCACAGAGTCACATCTGATCAAAATAATTTGGTAGACCAGTAGCTTGTCCCACATGGTAACTGTAGATTTCTTCTCTCTGTAAGCACTCAGCTGGGAGGTTAACATTTACTGTGTGGTTATGATCACTTGGTCCCTTTGCTGTTTGCATTTATCATAGAAGAATGCTTTCCACTTCAAAAATGTTGCAGGCTCAAGAGCTGCTGGATAGGTCTTTCCACTCTTTAGGGCAATTAAGTTCAAGACTGAGTGATTCAAGCATTTGTTCTGCAAATGGTCCCCAGGGCTCTTCCTCTTTTACTGTCTTCTTTAACTCATTCAGTTTACCCAGTGTTTGTAGATATGAAATGGCAGAGCACTGTGTTGACTGGGAAAGCTTGTGTTCCCTTACTTCATTCTTCATCTCTTATTTACATAGATCTTCAAAAGGATCTCTGGCCTCTTGGAATTGGTTTCTGGGAGACCATGGCTTGTACCTGTCTGGTGGCTCGGTCATTTCTAAGCTATCATAGTCTCTTGCTGACTTTGGCATTGCCTCATAAGGAGGCAGTTGCCATTGACTCAGGGAAGGACACAATCTTTGCCTGTCACTAGAAGGTGCACTTATGCAATCTGTAGTCACCACTTCCTGCACCATGAAGACTAGTGGTACCATTTTCTGTCTCTCTCCCTCCTACACCTGTTTTGGTTGCTTGCTTTGAAGTAAATTCTCACCCTCACTTTCCTGTGCCTGCTGTGGTTGCTTGCTTTGAAGTAGATTTTTGCCCCCACTTTTTTCCCCCTTGTCTGTCTTTCACAGGTTCATCTTCCCACAAGGCCATCATTATATGACTAGGGCCTGTGACAGGGCCCCCTAAACTTTGCTTAATGGCTGTCACAAAAAAAATGTAATGGTAAAGTATACCCCTGTCTCACTTCAGCTTGACACACATTTGCCATAATCTTGTCCCATATCATAGAATCAAAAACATCAGCAGCATTGATCCATGAACTAGTGTCTATAGCTACTTCTCCACACCTTGTGGGATTCTCTCTTATTCAGGATTAGACCTTTAGTATTTTAGAGAGTGCAAAGCTCTTACAGTTGCAAGTCTTTCATTGAACTTGGTAGGTTCCCCAATTCCCCTTCCTCACTGCTCTGTGAGGGACCACACCCTATCTTATAGGCTTACCTCAGGTCCCTGTTCAGGTGTCAGCTGCATGGGATCTCTCTTGTTCAGTGAGGAGGTCCATGGAACAAGGTAGAGGAGAATGTGCCTGCGGCCATGCTAATCAATACCTCCAGAGACCAAGCTGGAAGCAGGTCTGATTTTATTGTGCAGTTACCATGTATATATACTCAGGCAGTAGTTAAGCAGATTGTAGGCAGCCACCAATACAATATCTTGTCAACTGTCCTTACAGCTACCAATTGAGGAGCAGGCCGTGGAGCAAGTGCAGGGACTACAGCATGTGGCCTCATGCCCAGGGCTGTGCCTACGGGGTAAGCGGTTTGCCACTCACACACCTATCATGAGAGAAGTGGTTTGCCACTCAGACACCCTTAACATATGCCATGTATGCAGTACTCCATGCACTTGTCCCCACAAAAAGATAATGAATTATGGAGAGGATATGAAGAGAAAGAAACCCTAATGAACTATTGGAGGGAATGCAAATGAGTATAGCTACTATGGAAAACAACATAAAGTTTCCTCAAAAAACACAAATAGGTCTCCCAAATAGTCTATCTATATTAGTCCTGGGTATGTATCCATATAAATAAAAGTGAGGATACTATAGAGACACCCATATGCCCCCCCATTACTGCAACACTATTCATAACAGCCAAGTGGGATACCAATCAGTGGTCCTCTGCTACTTTGGGGGCTCTGCCTGGATTTCATGGATCTGAACTCCAATATACATAAAGAAAAGGTTGTCCATGATGGAATATCATTCTGCCATAAAGAACAAAATTGTGTCAGTTGCAGGAAAATAGATGAAACTCGTGATCATCATGTCAAAGTATATTGGGCTCAGAAAGATAAGTGTCACATATTTTCTTTCATATATGGAATCTAGAAAGAAAATAAAGACAACATGAATGTGTAAACGGGGTTATAGGAAAGGGGAAGAAATCAGAGGAAGGAAGAGGGCAAGATACTATCAAAGTACATCATATGCATGTATGGAAAGACCACAATGAAACCCATTATATTGTACAATTAGCATGCAATAATAATTAAAATTTTAATTGTATTGACACCTTATAAATTTTATTGATAAACACATGCATACATGGCTACATTCTGCAACAGTGAGAGAGAAGGGAGGGCTCCTTGTTAAAGAAGCTAAATCATGTACAAGTAATGATGGAGCTCACCTACTCTAGTCCCCAACTAGTGAGGTGTTCAGTGAGTGACCAGGCCTCTGATGACAGTGCTTGAGTGTGGCTGATGTCATCCATGTCCCACCATCTGTCTCACACAAGCCCTAGGGCTTTTTGCCCAGGCTTGGAAGCCAGGAAGCTGGGCATGCAGTGGTCTCAGCAACCCCCCAAAGCAGCCCAACACAATGACCCACAAAGGTTGGTGCATGAACAGCTGGGCTCTCCTAGCACCTCAAGTGAGACCATCCAAAGGCATGTGTTTGACATCTCTTCCTGGAGACCCCAAAGGTGCCTGTGGTCACTGGTTGAATAACACACTGTTATGACTGTGTCCCCTCCAGGTGCCACTTCTCCACTCCCTTCCCACAGGAAGTTCTGCTCTCAGATGCTCTTGCCAGGACCAGCTTTAGGAGGACCACACCCAACAGTAGTGGTGCCAGAAGCAGTCTCCAAACTCAGGTGCTCTGAGGGGATTCTGGAAAGACCACCAGCCACAAGTGTTATAGTTAAAGCTTCATCCCAGGGTTTCATAAACTGACTTTCAGACCACTCACATATAATCGAATCAAGCCTTTATTGAAGCACACCGGTGGTGGCTGACCAGAACATAAGGCTGTTCCCCTGATCAGCCCTGAACAATTGCAAGGGCACTCCTTATAAGCCTGAAAACTGTAAAAGGGATGTTCAGGGGGTCTAGCCAATGCAAGTAAGCCAGGTTACAGAAGCCGGACAGTGCAGTCAAGCAGAGGGAAGCCTAACCAATCACAGTTAGCCAGTCACCCCAGTTACAGAAACAGAGCCCTGTTACCCTAGTTACAGAAACAATACCCCATTAGGTAGTTCCGTGTTCTTAAAGGTTTCTATAGCAAAAGGAAAAGAACATCTTGCCCCAGTCATGACTCTTCTACTTGGCATGGTTGTTTTACAGGATGAAGTCATAAAACAAAATGGAGTCACATTTGCTCCTACTATCACACAAGGACATGGTATGAGTGGGACAGGCATTTCCCGTTGCCGTGGGCAGTGTCACAATCTATAGGGCTATTGCCTGCAAGAGGCAGGTGAGGGGCATGAAATAGCTCAGCTATTCACAGAAAGAAAGAGCACTGGCAGCCAGCCATTGACCCAGGGCAGCTGTGATGGTGTCAATGTGGTCTCATCTCCTGTAGCTGCAGTGCAGGAGCTCATGGAGGGTGGGGACTTCAGCAGCCTCACTTCCCAATCCAGCAAACTTCCTCTGCTACTTTCAGGGCTCTGCATGGATGACGTGGGTCTTAACCCCAATATGGTCATCTGTTGAGTGCATGTGGTGAAGCTGGACAGTCTCCTGTTCCTGCTGGGTCATCAGGAACATCCCATATATATGTCACAGGAAGTGGGTTCCCTTCACCTTTGTAAAGACCCTAAGAGCCCCTGCTGAGGTTCCTCAGGATTTATATGCTACTCCCACCCTCCCCCCATCCCTGAAGATTCTGGGACAATAAATAAAATATGACCTCTGAAATAAATAGGTCAACATCATAAAATATGTAGTGCATATTATATATTTAGATAAAAATAATTTATATTATAGACACTTTATAATAAACTGAGCTTGCCTGGCAGTGGCCGGGTCTGTGGTTAAAAACAAACAAACAAAAAACCCCAGCAAGGACACAAGTGGTCACAGGAGACTGGAGTAATGGCTCACCTGGGGCATTGACAACAGCTTTATTGAGTCCCAGAGCTTCACCAGTGGGAATTCAAGTTAACCAAAATGCTGCAAAGTCAAGTCTCCTTCAGTCTCATAGTGCCTTGGTGACATAGGCCCTCCAGATTCCCAGGGACAGGTGCAGGCTTAAGTCCCCAGGTGCATCAGCTGACAGGAATCACTGCTGCTTTCCCTGGGACACTTGGGCTGATAAATAATGACAGTTTTTGACAAAGACCCTGGGGGAGCCTGTCCCCAGGGAGTACAAATTTAAAAAGTTGCAGTCCTTCAGGTAGAAGGAAGCCCTCCTGACCCAAGCTTGAGAGAACAGGTGGGAGGGAGGAAGCTTGAGTTTGTATGTGGTTAAGCATCAACAGCTCTGACAACCCAGCAGAGCTGGGAAGGTCCTGCCAAGCTTGGTATACATGCATAAAAAGGAAATCCATCCCAACAGAGAAATAGGATGTAGTCAAACACTTCACGTTTCAGCTCCCCTGGAAAAATGAAAGAAATAAAAATGCACCGCATTTTCTGGAGCCACGCAATGTGTTCCAGACATCCAGTGAAACCTCACAGGACAGCAGAAGAACAGTGGTGTACCAGGAGGGGGAGCAAATAAACAATGTCAAAAGCTGAAAGGCTGAGAGGAGAAAAAAGGTCATGGAGGAGGCAGGTAAGACACAAAACCAAGGACGACCTGAGAGGAACGAGCCTGGCTACATCAGCATGTGCAGAAACATGTTCAGACAACCAGGATAGAAACACAGACACAGCTTTAAGTCCAATATGAGAGCACAAGAAGGGTGAAAGCAAAGGAATGAGAAGAATAATAGGAAGCAAAATGAGAAAGGCAGATGCAAACTACACCTGTACTGGAAGAGGTTCAATGTCAGGGAGAAAATGTTACCAGGAAGAAGAAACAAAGGAATTAAACCATAGGAACATGTGCACACCCTAACTCTAGATGCACTTGGTAAGATGGCCTGGGGACCATTGCACAAATTTGGCATGATTAGCAGGAAAAACAGACAAATCCATTATTAAAGTATGTTATGTTGAAACCTTTCATTGCTATCCCCCCCCCCCTCCTTTGAACTGGGGATTGAACCCTCAGGTGCTTAACCACTGAGCCACATACTCAGCATATTGTTGTTGTTGTTTCTTTGAGACAGAGTCTTGCTAAGTTGTGTAGGGCCTAACTAAGTATACCTTGCAGGCCTCAAACATGTGATCCTCCTGCCTCATCTTCCTGATGTGCTGGGATTACAAGCATGAGACACCACACCAGCCAAAACTTCTATATCTAATAAAACAAACAAAAATATATCTGTAAGGATTGGAGATATCTAAACAGTAAATTGAAAAACTTGACATGGTGGCATATTTAAAACATCTTGTGTTAGCTCTATTTCCTTAAGATAAATTAATAAATAAATTTCCACTTGCAGATAGGTGAATTGGTAAGCAATGCTGTATCAGCATTAGGCTGTAATGAGAACAAACAAGACCAAGGACACAGAACCCTACACATGTATCTCAAAGTAATGACAGTGAGACCAGAGCACATAAAAATGATGCCACACAAAGACCAAACTAGTCTGCAGAGTTAGACATCTGCACAGAGGCCATCATCTTCCTGGGGTGTATGTGGTGAAAACCCAGAAGTTGGCAGAGAAGAGCCCTCTGTACATTTGGCCCTTGTAGATTGATCTGCTTGCTGGTTCCAGAAGAGGCTACTTAGTGAACTTATCTCTAATTGTGTACTTGCAACCTGCAGATCTTTGTGTGCCTGATACTTAAACCAAGCTGTTAAAGGGTGACATCCCACAATGTCTAGGACACTCCTTTGCAAACAGCAATGACTTCAGGAAAGGCCAGCATGGTGGCAGCTCCCAGCCTCACCCTCTACACCTGGCCCTGTGCCTGTGGGCTCTCCAACACTGTCCAGCTTGCTCTTTTCACCTTGTAGTTTTTGGTCACTTCATCTATTGTTTGAAGGTCTGGGATGGCTGTCTTGAATGCTGCCTGGCACCTGTGTGCCATTGTTAAAGGATGATTCTTTTCACAAACAGTTTGGATTATCGCAGCAGAGAAAGGCCCCATTCTTCCAGACTCAATGGGGCTGAACCAGAAAGCATATATGTGAGGCAGGCAAGCACTCTGTCACTAAGCCACAATCCCAGCTCAGGCCAACATTATTCTAAATGGAGAAAAATTGCAAGCATTTCCTCTCAAAACTGGAAAAAGAAAAGGATGCCCTCTTTCATCAGTTCTAAACAATATAGTCCTGGAAATTCTAGTCAGAACAATTAGAATGATGAAAAAACGAAGGGATATGAATAGGAAAATAATTCAAAGTATAACTATTGTCCCAATGATGTGATTCTATATTAAGAATATCAAATATTTTCCCCAGAAAAATGCTAAAACTCATAAATTAATTCAGCAAAATAGTAGGTTTTAAAATCAACACCCATAAACCAAATGCATTCCTATACATTTGTGACGAATCTACTGAAATAGAAATAGTCTCAAAAAATAGTTGGTAACAAATCTACCAAATGAGGTAAAAGAACTCTACAACAAAATTATAGAACACTAAAGAAAGAAATTGAAGAAGGCCTGGAGAATAGAAAGCCTTCCCATGGCCTTTCCAGCTCTTGCTGCATGGCCTGGGCCCCTCTGGGTTCCACAGAACCATCTCTGAGATGACCTGTTCAGGTGGAACTCAGTTCCACCAGGGAATCTCCCTGCACATGTGCGTACACACACATACACATACACACACACACACACATACACTGCACCAGCACCACCTGCAGTTTCTCCCCTTAAACAGTTGTTCTTTTGTATTGAATTGCCACCCCCTGATAAAAACAGATCCTTGGGGTGGCCACACTGATGGCCAGGCAGATGCCCTCCAAGGGGCATGAGAGGTAAGGGAAGCTCCAGGAATGGTTTTCAGGAGATCACTGGTTTCGGGAAGAGGAAGACTCAAGCACCTGGGGGCTCACAATCAGGTCAGTTTCCCAGACACAAAGACTTGGGCTCCTGCACAGAAAGGGTGGTTTGTGAGGAGGGTGACACCACCTCCCTAGAGGAAAAACAAAATGTGCATGTGGGCTTCTGTGCAGACTATAGGGAACCAGTGTGGATTGAGTTCTTTTCCTGGAACCTAGACCAGGGACGGGGCAAAAACTTGAATAGCCTCTGCCAATTCCCAGGACAAGCAACTGTCACAGGTGAGGCAACTTTGACCATCTACTTGGGCAGAAGGGAACATGTTAATCACATGACTGAGCCACTTACCCAGCCAGTCTCGGGCATTTCATTGACTGGAGACTGTCTAAACCCTCATGGTGTTCAGAGCCTGATCCCAGAGTGCTTAGGCTTATGTTCTCCCCCAACACCATATCTTATTAGCCCTGGACTCTCCAGCCTCAGCGAAGACCCTGCATGTTTCTTTCCATCCACCTCCTCCACCTTAGTATTTGGTCTCTCCTTCTGGTCATATTGTCTGACCCACCTGGGACCTGATGACTCAGCCTACACTTCCCCTGGTCCAGGTGGGTCCCCTGCTCTGTGGGAAAGATTTAAAGATCATGAATGGATATTACTGGTCTCTTTCAGCATGGGAATGGCTTCCTATACCCAAGAGCATCTCATGGACTTGGGATCTGTTGGGCTCCCAAACTTGTGAGCCTGGGGCAGCAAGGCAACCCTCCTGGCTCAGCAAATGTTCACTGACAGCTCCTGGGAGCCAGGCCCTGGGCTAGGTCTACCACGCGGCCTGCGCAGTGGTTTCATTAATGAGGTTCTGGCATTCAGTTAGTTAGAAGAGATCAAAATAAAACACACAGACAGTACCTTATTTTAATGCTAGGTCCGAGACGGCTCGGTCTCCCTGTTTCCTTGCCTCCAGCCGCTCAGCAGGGCAGCGAGGATTACTCTGGGCTAGCAGGAGAGAGAGAGAGCGAACACGCCGGGGATCAGCCTTTTATTTGGGGGGACAAGAGATTCAGGGGAGAATTCCATCCAATGAAGGTTGAGGGGGGGCTGTACTCCAAGGTCAGGGTCAGTGATTGGGTCTCCAGGGTCAGTGGTTACGCACACCCCCACACGGATGGGCTCTCTCATCAGGAAAGGGTCGGGATAACTCCGACACAGCCAGAGTGCCTCAGGCCCTTAACGGGAGTCACCCAATCACGTGTCAGAATGGCTCCCCACATATTCCCCCTTTTTATTCTTAACAATGAGGTGGCGGTTCACTCTCTGGAGTCCCCGGATTCTTGATTGGAGGACTCGCCATCCTATAGTTACAATACAAAAGAGAATTAACAGCAAAGAGAATAATCCAATAATGTACCAAGCGGAGTGTTTAAGAATATTTCCAGGGTTGAATCCATTTAACTCCTTCAATATTTGGTTAGCCAAAGAAGAAGGATCTGAAAAATCAGCTCTATTATTTTGAATGTCTTGGATATGGTGATGAAGTTCCAGAATATCCAAGCTATTATTACTATTTTGCCAAATACCTAATAAATGGTTTTTAACCTTCTCCCAATCCCAGAGAGAAGCATTGTACTTGGCAGCTGTAACACATACATACTTATAATTAGCATGGCATTTAAGCCTTTCCTTAAATTTTAAGGCTGAAAGTTCATTACCAATGTTAATAACAGTCGCCTCTAAGGCGTTTAACTTAGTCTCAATCCTTTCATCAATATTTACTTGATTACGCAGAGCCTTGGAAGTATTTTGAGCTAAATTATTAAGAAATTTTGCATGCTGAATATTCTGAGACAATGTCAGAGATGCAGAGACGGTTGAGGCAATAAATGAGACCAGTGCTAAGACACCAACAATTATGACTCCAATAGCACGTTTAGGTCTTGTTAGCTGGGCATGAATTTGCTGCAGGACTTGTAAACCAGCATCAGCATACCATGGCTCTGAAATATTAGCAGGTAATAAAACAAAAGAGGGCTGATGAAGTATCAGCACTCCTTTTCCTCCATTATACCTAGAAATACAATTGGTTAGGTTGCACTTATTACAAGTAACAAAATATCTATCATCTATCCATCTAACTTTTACATTTCCAATAATTAAAACATAAGGAGATTGGACACAGGCTCTTAGGCCATAGCAAGATCCCTCTTTACAGTTCTTGCCGACAAATTTTGGTAAAGGTTTGTCTGAAAAATGTAAATACTCTGAGGCAGCAATTAAACGCCAAATATCTCTTTGAATGCCTCCTTCACTATAAGTCAAAATATTACTAACAAATCCTGCAGGTGTCATAGCAGAATTTCTTCGTAATTGTCTCTTATCAATTTTTGGAGACCAGTCTAAAATATACCCACTAGCTTTAGACACCTTATGTTGTACAGGAAAGGTATTTACATAATCCATCCATTTAGGAAAGGTGCCAATTTCAATTGTAGAACTATTTGGACAGTGGGGTACCGGTGGAGGTTTTGCAGAAATGACTGGCTTGTTATGGGAAAGTCCCATCTTAATTATTGATCTAGTATTAGGTTTTAAGTCTCCATAAATAGAATTATTTGTCAGTCTAGGTTTACCAATCGCTGTCTTTTCTTCAAATGATACTTTTAGACAGCCAGCATGTTTATCATGTGACCAACATAAAGGTAATTGGGCACTGTAGCCAGAATAATTAAATCTAGTCACATGACTGGGAGTAATATGAGTATCTGTAAATCCTCCCATCATGAATGAGTCATTAGTAAATACTGGAATATATTCTCCAGTCCACACAGCTGGGTGTACCAGGGGTGGATCTGGGAAATATGTCCAATAAGTGTCTACTTGATTCCCTTTTACCTGACAGCCCAGTAGGGCAATTACTGTCGCTACCATCAAGACTGGTGTCCTGTTCTTTCCTAGGCGTCGAAGTATTTGGGAAGCCTGGGTTGTCAATTTCTTCACATCTTTCCACGAAATCAGCTTCTCGGCTGGTTCAATCTGGTCTTTCTTCATCTTTTTCCGATATCTCCTCCTTCTGGGTTGTGGCTCCCCCGTGTCTATCCTCAGTCGCTTGAGTCTGGGTTCTATCTCCTCCATGTCTGATAGCACGTTCAGGCACCCAGATAGGACGAAAAGCACCTTCTGGAAAAATACAAGCATGCCCTCGGCCCCATGATATTACCGGATCTGGGCCCTTCCACTGACCAGTCTGTAAATCTTTCCACAGAACTCTGCCTAATGGGCCTGTCACCGAGGGAGACATTTGCCTCTCAGCAGCAGTGTGACCTTCTGTGTCACAGTTTAAAAAATTTAAAACAAACAAGGCATGATTAAGGCTATTTTGGGGAGTCATTATCTTATTCCCCCTTTTTAATTTTTGTAATTGAAGTTTAATAGATAAATGAGCTCGTTCTACAATGGCTTGACCTTGGGGGTTATAAGGAATTCCTGTTTTATGATTAATTTGAAACTCTTGGCAAAATTGTTGAAAAGCAGAGCTTACATAAGCTGGAGCATTATCTGTTTTAATCTGCATAGGACACCCTAAAACAGAAAAAGCTGCTAAGCAATGAGAAATTACATGTTGAGTATTTTCCTTAGTACGTGCTGTGGCAAAAATAAATCTAGAATAAGTGTCCACTATGACATGCACATAACATTGCTTACCAAATTGAGGAATATGAGTTACATCCATTTGCCATATTTGATTTGGTTTTAAACCACGGGGATTTACCCCTAATGGCAGAGATGGAGTGTAAATAACACACTTAGGGCATTGGCTTACAATCTGACGAGCCTGTTCTCTGGTAATACTAAATTTTTTACGTAAGCTAGAAGCATTTTGATGATGCAAGGAATGGGAAGCTAGGGCACAGTCATATGAAGACATCTGTTGACAAAAAGCTACTAATTTATCAATATTATCATTACCTGCAACCAAAGGTCCAGGGAGGCTAGAATGTGCTCGGATATGTCCAATAAAATATGGGTACTTCCTCATTAGCACTGTCTTTTGTAAATTATGAAATAATTCAAATAACTCCTGTGATGAAGTAAACCCAATAACTGAGGTTTCAATATTTTTGGTAACTCTGACTGCATATAAGCTGTCAGAATAGATATTAATAGGCTCATTTGAAAAATAATCTAAGGCCAAAATCAGGGCTTGAAGTTCTGCCCTTTGAGCTGAAGTATAAGAAGTTTGTATTACCTCTGTGTGAACACGGCTGAAGAAACCTGCCTTACCAGAGCTGGAACCATCTGTGAACACCGATAAAGCTCCCTCTATTGGATGGGAAAGTACAATCTTTGGAAAAATAAGTGATGTTAATGATGCAAATTGTACAATCTTATCACGAGGATAATGGCTATCTATCTGGCCAGGGAAATCTGCAAAAGCTATTTGCCATGAACTAGAAGTTTGAAAAAGTCAATTAGTCTGTTGAACAGAAAATGGAATAATTATGATATCAGGCTCAGATCCAATTAATTGTAAAATCCTAGTTCTACCCTTAATTACTAATTGAGTTAGAGAATCATGAAAGGGAATTAATGTTTTTTGAGGGGAATGAGATAAGTAGATCCATTCAATAACTCCTAATCTTTGCCATATGGCTCCTGTTGGGGTATGCTCAGTTGGAAATATTAATAAATACATTATTTCTTTAGGATCTATTCTAGTAAGCTGTGCATTTTTAATTGCAATTTCCACTTTCTTTAAGGCTGCTTTGGCCTCCAAAGTTAGTTGACGTGGAGAGGTTGGAGAAGGATTTCCTTGTAATATCTGAAATAAAGGACTTAACTCAGAAGTAGTTAACTTTAAGGATGGTCTTAGCCAGTTAATATCTCCTAATAGTTTTTGAAAATCATTAAGGGTACGTAACTCCTTGACTCTTATCTGAAGATTTTGAGGACGGATTGTACTCCCTTGAATTATCTGACCTAGATATTGAAAAGGAGATACCTTTTGAATTTTTTGAGGAGCTATACTTAAACCCATAGTTGTAAGTGAGGTCTCTAACTGAGTAAAAATTTCTGAAAGTACTTCTGAATTAGCATGGGCCAATAATATATCATCCATAAAATGAATAATGTATGCATCAGGGAAGCTATTTCTAATGGGATCTATTGCCTGATCAACATATTTTTGACACAGGGTAGGGCTATTACGCATTCCCTGAGGAAGGACTTTCCAGCAGTATCTTTTAACAGGTTCCTTAAAATTAACTGCTGGGACAGTGAAAGCAAATTTTTCACAATCTTCAGGATGTAACCTTATAGAGAAAAAACAGTCTTTTAAATCTATTACCATCAAGCTGTAATCTAAAGGAATGGCTGTGGGGGAGGGAAGTCCTGGCTGTAATGATCCCATAGGCCGAATTGCCTGGTTTATTGCCCTTAAATCCTGTAATAATCTCCAATTTCCTGACTTTTTCTTAATAACAAAAATAGGTGTATTCCAAGGGCTAAGTGTTGGTTCAATATGACCAGCCTGAAGTTGTTCCTCAACTAATCTATGAATTATTTTAAGTTTTTCCCCTGAGATGGGCCACTGAGAAATCCAAATAGGCTCTTCTGTGAGCCATGTAATTTTTTCAGCTGTCTTAAGGATCGGGGAAGTACTCAGTGCCCCTAATAAAAATTTTGTCCTGAAGTATTTACTAATCCTTGCCGTGGAGACTGGCTTGTAAACAGATATTCTTCCTGAAAGTTTTCCCTATCATCTCCAGGAAAATACCTCTGATTAATTTCTTCAACTGACCTTATAGAATTTGGGGTGACTAGTAGCAGTCCCATTTTGGCTAGTATATCTCTTCCCCATAGATTAGCTGGTAAAGACTCTAACACATAAGGCTTAAATATTCCACTGTTCCCATCAGAATCTTCCCAACGGAGATAGTTGGCACTTTGAGCAGGCTGTGAAATTTTTCCTATTCCTTCTAGATTAGCTGAGGCTGTATGCAGAGGCCACTGCCTGGGCCAAAATCGGCTGGACAATATTGAACTATCAGCCCCTGTGTCAATTATTCCTAGGAAATTTTTATTATTAATTCTAAGTTTTAATAAAGGGCGTTCTTGTCGCACTAACTGGGACCAATATACTCTGTCCGGCAGTTTAGAAACTGAATCTGCCGGCAGGTGCCTTTCTGAGACACAAGGCAATAATATTAATTGAGCAAAAATATCCTTTGGGGTGAGTCTTAGGGCATAATTGGATCTTACAGTGACATATAATTGCCCTTTAAATTTTGAATCTATCACACCAGGTATTACTTCAATAGCTCCCTTTAAATTATTACGCCCCAAAATTAAACCTACAGTATTTTCAGGAAGCGGCCCGAAAATCCCAGTAGGGATTTGTGTTGGTCCCGTTTCAGGATCTAATTCAACTGTCTCTGAAGGTCCTAAGAAAACTGTCTGTGATCCATGTCTCTGCTCCGGTAAAAATCGCGGACTGTCCTGGTCGGCGCCGCTAGTGACGTCACATTGTGCGACGTCTCCCCATATTGTTTCTGGGCCCGGGGAGGGGCCGAACGGAAGTTTTTTGTCCCCTCGCTAGGAGGAAATACTTGTGGCGAGAAGGCGGGTTCATCCGCGCCACCCGAATCAACCACGTGGTGCCGAGTCCTGCAATATCTATTATCGCCAGTAGATGGAGCCCTAAACCTAAATTTGTGTTGGCGACATTCGTAGGCGAAATGACCGGGTTTTCCGCAAACGTAACACTTGCTGCGGGACTTCTGAACTGAATTTTGTGGCCCCAAAGTTTCCTTTAATACTGTTGCTAAGGCCACCGTTTGCAACTGAGTGGAATCTAAGTCAGAACACAAGCGAATATACTCAGAAATTGTTCCTTTCTTACGATGGGGGCGGAGAACATCTTGGCAAATTTTGTTTGCGTTCTCAAAAGCCAATTGTCTAACAATAAATTCGCTAGCTCCTGGGTCCCCGATGGACCTGTTCGCAGCCTGATATAGTCGGGCTACGAAATCTGAATAAGTCTCATTGGCACCTTGTCTGATTTTGGTAAGAACTAAATTGGACTGGTCGTTGGGGACAATTTGCCTCCAGGCACGTTTTGCACAATCAGTTATTTGATTGTACACTACAAAATCATAATTTAACTGTCTTTCTAAATCAGCAAAATCTTCAGTCCCTAAAAACATCGTTACTGGCGTTTCTATGCCCTGTCTCCTGTTCCTTTCTGCTTGTTCATTACAAAAATCAGTCCAGTAAGTTTTCCAAAGCAAGTAATCTCCCCCGCTCAGACAAGATCTGGCTAAAAAATCCAATCACTAGGAGGAAGGGGTTGTGAGCAAATATTTTCTATTAGACTCTGAACAAAAGGCGAATTTGGGCCGTACGTTTCACATGCATTTTTCAATTCCTTGATAGTTTTAAATGGAATTACAGCATGAATTCTAACTCTCTGATTTTGCTCATCAGTTTGCTCAAAAACTGGAAAGAGGTGAAAACCAGTAGTATCCTCCCCCATTTCTTGAGCCTTCTTAATACCTTGCTGAACTGGGGTAAGAAAAGTCATCTTTAATTCAGCACACCTGTTAAATTTGGTTCTTCTAGCAGGTATCGGCCGAATTTTAAAAGCTTGGGCAGGTGGTGCTAAATGCAATCTATTAAAATTTCTCTCTAAGTCCTGAGTTTCTATGTCTAATTCTTCTTCCTCAGACTGTGAGCTGCTATCAGACTCTGTACTATCGCCATTTGGAATTTGGGTTTCTAACTCACATGGCTGAGAAGAAACCTGAGCCCCACTAGGAGTTTCCTTTGTATTTTCCTCTCCAGGAAGATTGGTTACCACTTCTGGAGGGCTCTCCAAGATTAGAGATGCTTCTTCTTTATCATGCTGTTCTGTATAATCTGTCTGCGGGCTAGCTTGCACAATTCTAACCTTTGTTTTAGCTCCTAGCGCTTTTGTTTTAAAACGGCTCAAAGGAAAGGAAATTAATTTAGCTTCAGGCTGATTTTCCATTTGAATAGACCTAATGGCTCTTTGAATACCTCTCAGAAGCTCTTCTGGTGGCCACGGACTCTGGTCCATGTATTCAAAGAGACAAATTTCTAGGGCCGTCCAAGTTTTCTGTATATTCTCTATGCCTCCAGGTATTTCAGTAGAAAGACAAACTCTCTGTAACTTTCTTCCTAATTTCTCCCAAGTAAGTAAATTTGGAGACTCTTGGTCACAAAACCAAGGACAATATTCACCTACAATCTTTAAGAATTGCAATAACTGAGTTTTCTTTATCTGTTTTCCTTTCTGATTAATTATACTGTCTAAAATAGTTAGATACATTTCCTTATCCGAAGAAGTAGAATTTCCCATTTTAAGTAAATTAACGTCTCTTTCCTTCAATATTTCCTGGTACTTTTGTGACTCAAATGTCACTTTTTCCTTTCTCTTATTTCTTATTTTCTTTATCCTCTTTATTACTTTTGTGACCCAAATGTCACCTCTTCCTTATTTTTCTCTTTATTCTTTATCTTCCTTATTTCCTCTTTATTTCTTTATTTCTATTTCCTTATCTTCCTTTCTCTTTATTTCTTTCCCTTAATCTTTTTAGCGCGCGCTCCCACTCAATCTAACTAATTCAGAATGCGCCCCACGTTGGGCGCCAATTCTACCACGCGGCCTGCGCAGTGGTTTCATTAATGAGGTTCTGGCATTCAGTTAGTTAGAAGAGATCAAAATAAAACACACAGACAGTACCTTATTTTAATGCTAGGTCCGAGACGGCTCGGTCTCCCTGTTTCCTTGCCTCCAGCCGCTCAGCAGGGCAGCGAGGATTACTCTGGGCTAGCAGGAGAGAGAGAGAGCGAACACGCCGGGGATCAGCCTTTTATTTGGGGGGACAAGAGATTCAGGGGAGAATTCCATCCAATGAAGGTTGAGGGGGGGCTGTACTCCAAGGTCAGGGTCAGTGATTGGGTCTCCAGGGTCAGTGGTTACGCACACCCCCACACGGATGGGCTCTCTCATCAGGAAAGGGTCGGGATAACTCCGACACAGCCAGAGTGCCTCAGGCCCTTAACGGGAGTCACCCAATCATGTGTCAGAATGGCTCCCCACAGCTAGGCACTGGGACAGAGGGGAAGGACCAACCAGTGCCCCAGGAAGGGAGGAACAGATATTTCTGAACTTTCTGTAAGGTCAGAGTGACTCTAGAGGCTACCCTGCAGAGAGATCAGTGAAGTTTTAATGAGGAGGCACCACCCAGGATGTCAGAGACACTGTCAAGATCAAGGTGGTGTTGCTGGTGTTTGCAGGCTCTTGAGCAGAGGGCCTCTTGGGCACTGCTGTAGCCCGTACTCCCAGTGACACTTCCAGGGAAGATCACTGCCCCATTTTGCCAAAGACACGCCCTAGGTGTGGTGGAGACAAGGCACAGAGCCATGTGGAAGGAAAATGAGTAATGGCAGGAGAGAGAGGAAGAAGAGAGTTAAAGAGGAGAGCAGATCCCTGCAGCTTTGCTGGATGGGACAAGTGTGGCTCTTGGGGACACACAAACAGACTTCAGGAAATATCTGCTCCCCCTCCCCATGCAATCAATAAGGAGGTATGTGGTCCATAGAGTGTTTAGAAACAATAAGAAATAGAGGAAATGTCTACTGAATTCTGAACATCAGTGATAACATAGTCCTTCCCCCTCCCCACCCTCCTCTACCCCCAGACCACGTGAAGCAATGGATGCAAATTAGAATTAACATCCATTCTCTTTTCAACATCTTCAACTTTAGATACTATGGGGAGCCACTCTGAATGACCCATACCTTCCAGTCCTGAAGAAGGAGCCTCTGACCCATCACTACATTTCGTGGTGACTTGGGCATTGTCCAGCTCGGATAGTAAAGACATGTCTTCAGATGTAGGTGTCACCCCTGGCATTGAGTTACATTCTCCTGTCCCTTGTAACCCTGCCCTTCTGGCCTTTGTTTTTTGATAGAACTTTCTAAAGAACAAGAGTCCTCCCAATAAAAGCCCACTTATGAACGTGCTCGCTTTCTCTCTCTAGCCTCTCATGATTTTCTCTTTATCTTCATTTTGGGGAGCCTGAGGCCAAAAGCATAGAAGTCATTCTGAAGCTTGTGTGAAGGTAAATTGTGTCTGTGTTTTATTTGGTGTTCCTGCAAATTCACACCAGCGACCTTAAGTTCAGCTGCCTATGCAGGTCAGGGGCGGCAAGATATGTCGATTTCTGAAGACAGTAAAACTCATCTCTGTTTCCAGTCTCCATGTAAACTTTGCTTTTACAACCCAGACTCTGAATGCCTCCAGAAGTGGACTGGTGAATGGTGCCTGGGGTCACTCCCCTTGAACTGTGGACTTGACCTCTCTGAGCCTGATTCCTCCTCCATATGTTGGTGGTGATGTCACAGAACTCTGAGGACCAGGGAATGCTCACCATGCATAGCATAGGAGAAAGAACATGGAGAGACTGGCTGTTGCTACCTGCAAGACCACAGAGAACTACCAGCATATGTCTGGTGGAAGAGGAGAGGCTGGAGGGAGTGGTGGGACTGAGGTGAAAACCATGTATTACAATACATTCTACTGTTATGTCCAACTAATTAGAACAAATCAAAATTTTAAAAAGAATATATCCTTGAAATACCTTGTCTGGATTATGCCCTTAAGTATATATAAAAAAGAAATCTTATTACTTTAACATGTAGGGAATAAAACTTTGATTATTTCTGAACATTAGTATCTGACCTTAGGAAAAAGTCTTAAATAACTTTAACTGATTGTGCTTATTATTACCAACTTAGTTACCTCAAATCATTTAAGATTTACCCTCCACAAACCTTATGCAATTTAAACATTCTACAACTTTTAACTTTACCAAATAGAAGGCTTTCATATCCAGAAACATTTCACAAACATTTCTTAAACCTCCTATATTAAAATATATGTCCTATGAGAGCACCCTTATATCTCTTTTCTAGCCATTGACTCCTTTTTATATTTATAAGTTTTTAAACAACTTGTATAAAGTTTCTAAATTTAGTCAAATTACTTCACTTTAATAAAGTATAATACTTTACTTTTTGTGGTATTTTAATAGAAAACTAACTGAAATCTTTTGTACCCTTTGTATATAAAATTACACCTAAAAATAATCTTAACTAATAGTAGCTTTAATTTTGAAGTGAAGACACAAAAACAAAGCAATCTTAAATTGTTTCTTTGTAACAATTTACAAAAGCACACTTAATATTTACATATAGTACATTATGGAATTTATGAAGTTAAGGATTCTTGATTTTATATTTTTCGTTGATGTTTTAACATTTTGACTTTGCTATTTAATCAGATGTCTTCTTTAACAAACACATTTATGAAGATTAATCCCATTTATTTAAAATCTAATTTACTCATTTTTATCTGTTAAAACAAGAGTATCAGACAATTGTACTCAAAAGTATTAACCATCTCTTCCCTGTTGAAGAAAAGTTCTAGAAGCAATGGGTATTATATTTGAGCCATTTTATAGAAACCAAAATGTAGGGTATGGCTGCCTGGTTCCCCGTCTTAGGGCTGCACATGTGGCTGGGATGGCACCTGGCGATCAGCCAGGAGGTGGTTCTGTGGGTGGTGATGGAGGGAATGGACCACCTCCAGGATAGATCCGGGACTCTTCTGCCCTTGTGGATAGCTCATGCCTTCCCTTACAGACTATGGGATGATTGTACACATGAACTCGCTCCACCCCTCTGACCTTTATCCTGATTGGCTCCTGTGCAGTATATAAGCTATATGTACTTCCTCAATAAATGAGATCCTGCTTTGACTTGTCTCCCTGGCACATCTGATTGTCCTCTGGCAAAGGAGGGCTGGGTGTGGGCTGCCACTTGACCTTTACCTTTCTTGGCTCATCCTGGTTGGGCATGCTTTCCCCACTTCTCCCACTGGTCAGGAGGAGATGGGGTGCTAAAAACCCTGACATCTGGCACCCGAACAGGAATGCTGAACACGGGACACTGAACACGGATGCCAAACAGGGACGCGAAGAAAGTATCTGTGAGCCAAGCCAAGCGAGTTTCGAGGTAAGGGTATAGCTGGGAAGATGGGGGCAATCTCACACTAAGTATGCTGAGGGGGAGGAGGAAGGAGAAGTTTGCAAGAGAGAGCCAAGCCCTGTGCCCACCAGCGCCAGGACGTCTGCATCCCCTGTCCTGTCCCACTCCACCCTCAGGCATTGGGCCACCTGGGACTGCACAGAAGAGTTGGTGAGGAAGAGGAAGATTATCTTCCCTCAAAGCCTGTTTCTCCCCTGGCCCCTCACCTCCTGGAACACATGATAAACGGCCAGGATGGGGAACAGCCTCCACCATATTGTCACCCCTCCCCACAAGGAAATTCTTGTACAAAGAATTGTACAAAGCTGGTTAAGCCGAATTTGCCCTGGGCCAAAACCATCCTCCAGGGTCTAGCCCACCAACAGTGTACCACCCAAGTTACAATCTGCCTTAGATGTGTGGAGATAACTTTAGCTAAATTTTAACTTTGATGTCTCCCTTTTTCTTTTTTCAAAACCCTGTCCTCATTGCTTTGAGGACAGGAACTGAACTTTCAGATACAAATTTTGACACCTCAGGAGCCCCCATTCCACTTTCATGGGGAAACCTACTACTAAAAAGTTAGGAGTTATGGAGTGTGCCTGGTGCCTGGGGTGGGACAAACCAGAGGAACTAATCCTGTAAATAAAAGGAGGGACTGAAGGACTCCCAGCAGCTGCCGAAGTCCTTTTGCTTTGGGGAACTCCCTCCTTCCTTCCCTACACTGTAAGGATTACCCCACCTCTGTCGAGGGAGAGAGAGAGAGAGAGAGAGAGAGAGAGAGAGAGAGAGAGAGAGAGAGAGAAGGGGGGACACTGAATGCAGTAATGTGTTGATATTATAGATTGTTTCTTGGGAATGATGTTGGCTGAATGTGTGTCTAAAAGATGATGTTTTATTATAACAATTTGGTATCTGAATGGGTTTTTGAAACATTGCACAATCTTGTGGTTAAAAGTTGGGTGTAGGTAATTGTTTAGTTTATGATTTCAGATAATTCATGCCAGAGAACTTAAAAACTTAGGATGAAAAACTAAAGAACTATACTTCCAAGTTGGCAAGTAACTCCCAACATTCAGTTTTTTCATCAATTTTTGAATTAGGTAGCCTGGGAAGGTTTCACTAAGTGTACCAGTGCATTATTAATTTGGGCAAGGATAGTAATCTGTTCCCCTCAGTGTGTAGGATTTAGGAAAGGAAAATGTTGGATTGGGACATTGGTCTGACTTATTGAAATGACATTGAATAGCAACAGACTTGGAAATTTTTAAAGCTTAATTTTGGATATAGATGGTAGTGTGTGGTTCTCTTTTGGAGTTTTTTTTCAGGTGATTTAATGTAATTTAATACTACTTTAGAAACTTCAGAACAAAGGAATGGCTTAATGATCCTGAAGGGATTTCTTCTGATGGTAGCTTTTATATTATCAAGTAAGATCCTATTTTCAGTTTTGTGTGAGCAAGTTTTTCTAGTGTAGGAAATTTTTTTTCTTTGGCAAAACAAGATGTAAAGTTATGAAATTTTGTGAATTGTATCTTAAACTTGTATCATAATTTTCAATATCCAAACCTGAAAATTATGACTTAAGGTGAAAATGCCTTGGGCATGAGGCTTCTGCTCAGAAAAGCAGTTTTCTCTGCTCCTTCCACACCTCAGCCAGGACTTAAGTTGAAATGCAAATGTAAGAAGCCTGTAAGCTCAGTAGGAGACTGATCTGGGGATAAAAAAAAAAGGATGTAAAGGTGTCTTTGACCTGAACTCAAACTAGACTAAACCAAAAAGTTAATTGTATGATATTTACTAATTACTGTCCAATCATTTTTTCTAGGACCCTTGCTTTTTCTTAGATTCTGCATTTTTTGAGCTTATGCTTTTGATTTTACAGACCTAGGTTAATGTTTTTCTGATCAGTTCTATTTTTTATCAACTGTGGAGTTTTTAAACATTGCAATGGAGATTTCACCTGTGAAAAGCTACAAGGCCTTTACTATTATGTTATATGTGCACACTTGTGTTATGTGTTGTATGTCTGTGTGTGCATATGTCCATATGTCATACACATGGTATGAAGATTGGCAGATATATGAGGAGTGCTCATGAAAAATTAAAAAAAAATGGATCCAAATATCTTTTATTCACATGATTTAAACAGTTCAATTTAAATTGGGTAAACAGATGAAGTAAAGATGTCTTTAAAATTAAGCTTATCATTCATATGTTAAAAGGACAAAGATTCCTTAAAACATTAGTTTACCCATAACATTGTGTTTTATTAAGTTTCGTTTCTTGTTTCTAGAGCAAATAATCTTAAAGAAATTAAACAGCTGGTTAAACAAGAACTGTTATTCTAGAGAATTGTGCTATGTTATTTCTTTAAAAGCTAAATTTAGTTAATATAAAAACATCAATATATCAATCTGGTGTTCTAAAGTTGTATGGTAATTTTAGGCTTAAAAGAAAAACATGTTGGAGATTTGTTTGTATCATTTGATGTTTTATGGCTGGACCTGTTGTCGATGGGATATGTGGGATTTTGTGTTGCTTTTTGCACTGAGGTGTGACTCTTTAATTGTAAGAATGAAAGACCATTCTGGACACTTTGCCTGGTTGTGGCCAGACTCCTCGTTGTCTCCCTCATGGCATTTGTCATGGCCACAGGTATGGGAACTGGACTTGCTGGCCTCAGTGCACCATGTTGTCAGCACTACCTCCAATCTCAACTCAATTCCTTGGTTGCGGTAGTCCTCCAAACCTGCTTACACCAGAGAAGGACTATGTCTGTTCCTACAGGCGGAGTGCTGTAGGGCTATTGGGCTCCTCCAGTTTCTCAAGGATCCAGCTAGAGCTGTTCAAGGGAGGGTGGTCGGGCAGCAATACGCCATCTTACATGATACTGACTGTGAACCCCATGAGGTTGGCCATGGCCCCTACCGGGGTGTTCGGATGTAAGCTGGGAGCAGAGGCATCTCCCTTCCTTGAGGCTTCCCATTGGGCCTGGAGGCCCTGCAGGTAGGATTGCCTGAAGAGCTAGAGTGGTAGTCAATGACAGGTAATATCCCCAGAAGGGGACAACCTAAGACAGGCACACTCTCGCGTAAGGCAAACATCTGCTAATAAAACAAAAAGGGGGAGATGTAGGGTGTGTCTGCCTGCTTCCTGGTCTTGAGGCTGCACATGTGGCTGGGACAGCTTCTGGTGATCAGCCAGAAGGTGGTGCTGTGGGCGGCAATGAAGGAGGTGGACCATCTCCAGAATAGGTTCAGGTTTCTTCTGCCCTCGTGGACAGCTTGTGCCTTCCCTTACAGACTATGGGACGGGTGTACATGTGAACTTGCTCCACCCCTCTGACCTTTATTCTGATTGGCTCCTGTGCAGTATATAAGCTCTGTGTACTTCCTTATTAAATGAGATCCTGCTTTGACTGTTCTCCCTGGCACATCTGATTGTCCTCCCAGGAGGGAGGGCTGGGTGTGGGCAGCCAGTTGACCTTTACCTTTCTTGGCTCGTCTTGGTCGGGGGGTGCTTTTCCCGCTTCTTCCACTGGTCAGGAGGAGACGGGGTCTGAAAACCCTGACAGATTAAAGTATAGGGCTTCTGGCCACCCACTTTGTCTTCTGCCAAAGAGGTCTAGTTGCATGATGGTATTAGAATTTTGGCTTTCATTCAGATGCCACTGATCTGAATCCCCTAACTCATATTGATGCATGCACTAATTTTAAAAAGGAGTGTTTCCTTTTTCTTTTTTCTTTTCTTTTTTCCAAATTGTCAGGGTTGAAACATCTCCAGTGACAGAGAATACATCCAAGCAGGAATTCCAGTGAAATTGAGGTGGTTCTTTCCTTATTGGGTATTTGGGAAGAAAAGAGAGTTTCTGTATGCTTGTTTCTTTGTTTTAGGTGGTTCTGGGGGTTGAACCCAGTGCTTTGTACATGTTAGTCAGGTGCTGTACAACAGAGACAATCTCCCAGCCTTAGAAGAGAGGTTTTAAGTCTTATTATTAAGGCTCTGAATTCCATCCAAAGCATCCCCTTAGGGAATTAGGGATCTTGCCTTGGTTATTTCCCTGATGTTCTTATCTAATGCCCCCCCCCCACTAACATTTGTAGCCAGATACCTCTGGCCCCTATTCTGGGTGCTCACCACTGCTTTTTATTTCCTATGACCAGGACCATGAGTGCCCTCTCTACTAATTTGGGGAGATAAAATATTTCTTTCTGTTTTGAATGTACACTTTTGTTTTCATTTTCATTTTTATTTTTAATTATAATACACTCTTTTGTTTTAATGTTGCCAAAGTGGAGGGGGATAAGCAAGATAGAAGAGCTCAAGGATCTGATCTCTAGAAATTAGTGTCTTATCTGCTGAGCTGTGAGGCATCCTTTTCCCTATACAGAACTGATTGAAGATCTTACCCCATTTGCTTCCATTGGTTACTTGAAGATACTTGATTAGAATATTGCCCAATTCCCCCCCCCCCATTGGGTATTTTAGAAAACCTAATTTGGATGTTGCCCACTTTATCCCCATAGGTCATGTCAAAATGCTGTACCTGTGATGGGAGTTGTCATCGTGATAAGTCCTCAGTTGTGGGCATTGTCATGGTAATGGGATTTATTGTCAACCTAGACAGTACTTATCTCCTTGTTGTTCCTCCAGTGGCTTGTTTCTAATACCCTATTTCTGCCACCTTGACATCCCTAAACTTCTACCTAACATTTCCCCCTGAGAGACTTGATTCCCAAATTCATTTTGGGTGGCTGAGGGGCTGAATGTCTCATCTTCTTATAACTGCTTCAGGCTGAAAATGTCCCTGCCTATCTGGTAAAGATGGGACAGGGGAGTGTAGAGGTCCCTTTGTGGGATTTGTTTGGAGTTTTATTATCTAGATTTGTTATAATTTTATATCAGGCGAGGCATGCACACTCAAAGGCTTAACATCAAGGGGCTCCAGTGGTCCATGGCAACACCTGGTAGGCTATTGGGTGAGGTACATATAGGGCTATGATCATTCTAGGAGCAGAGATTTCTTCTGGAGGCTGCTCATAACTTGCAACCTGTTGTCCCAACTCCTCTTCTTTCACTGATGCCACTCCTTCTTCAGGACCCCTGGAACTCCCCTCTGCTGGGGCTGGACCTCAGCATCTGGCACCTGAAACAGGGACCTGAAGGTAATCCCCCCAATTTCAGAGTATAATTTCAGAGTGTAAGTTCAGAGTGGATAGGCTCTTACCCATGTGTTTCATGAGCCCCCTACTAGTAGAATAGGTGACAGTGGGTAATAGGTAAAGTAAAAGTGGGACATACAGAATCTAAAAAAGAGGATTATTTATTGATATTGTGAAGTGTATGATTACAAAGAAGGGAATTCACATTTCTACTTCACAGTTACAAAAGTTTTTTTTTTTCATTTTATTCAGGAATGTTGCCCTTGGTTTCCTGAGGAAGGAACCTTAGAGTTAAAAACTTGGGCAAAAATAGGTGAAGCTTTGAGTTTGCATTATTCTTATCATGGGCCAGATAACAAGACTGTGGATACTATAGCTCTATGGAATTTGTTAAGAGACATGTTGACCCCAATCCTGAAAGTGAAACTTTAAAAAATAAGATTAGTTCAATTGAACCTTTGGCTCCTACTAAGGAGAATCTCTTAAAATATGGGTAAAAAACTAATATTTATGCTATGACAAATAATGGTAATGAGGATGGTCAGAATCAGCTAGATCCTACAGATGATGAGGACTTGGAGGGAGGCTGCTATTAAATTAAAGAGCCTGGAGTCTGCCTAAGCCTTAACCCTGCCTCCAGGAACTCCACCTGTAGGATACATCTCTCACTCCAGGACTTCAGAGGGTGGAACATTGCACTAAAACTAAGCATCACCCACCTAAAACTGCTGAGAAGAGAAGCTGAAAACATTTTGAACCCCAATGGAAAGATTCTTCAAGTTTCATCAGGATTTTTTTTCTTCTATTTTTAAAATTCCATTTTCCTGTTTAATTGTGACCTTGATGGTACACAGGCATTAATGCAATTTCATATAAGTTTTTTTCTCATTTCTATCATTTTTGAAGCCAGTTATTTTACATGAATTAGTTCTTTGTGAACTGGGATGTTTGATTACTATATTTTGTTTTTATTTTGTATTCTTTTATTTTTTTTAATTTTTACTTTATATATTTTCCCTTCTACCTATTTTCCTTAAATCTCTCTTTTCTTCCACTAACAGCCAATCTCTATTTTTCTCTTTCACTCTTTCTTTAATCTTTTACTTCTGTTCTCTCTCCTTCCTCATAATCATCATGTTCTATATCACCTCTGTTCATTCTCTGTCCACCATTTTATATTGTAAACACTTTTGCAAAATTTTTGTTTTTATTATAGGCAATAACTGATTATATAATTTCTGGTCATTGTGATAATTAATTAGATAATTACAATTCGATGTAATAATAGGAACTATTTGGTTTAATGTTGTATATATTTTGCATTGATTATGTTATTACCAGTCTCCCCATAAACAGTAAGGTACTGGAAACCTTTGGGGACACTATAAATCCACAGGTAGAAATTCTACTGCCTGAGCTTTATAGTGTTAGATGGGTAGACACAAAAGCAACATAAAAAAGTAAGGGAAGAAATCACCACAAGAAAACCAAGATACTCCAATAACAGATTTCATTGACAAAAAGTGGAAGAAATATCAGAGAAGGAATTTAGAATCTACAGTTAAAGTGATCTGTGAAGTAAAGGACAGTATAAAGCAGGAAATAAAAAAGAAAATACAGAAAGTGAAAGATCACTTCAAAAACAGGCAGAGATTCTGAGAATAAAGAAACAAAAACAAGCAGAATTCCACAAAATGATGAAAACAATAAATCAAATTAAAAATTTAATAGAAAGCATGACCAACAAACTGAATCACTTGGAAGACAGAATTTCAGGCAATAAAGACATAAAATATAATCATGAAAATAGAGTTGATCATGCAAAGAAGATGTTAAGAAATCATGAGCAGAACTTCCAAGAATGATGGAATAACATAAAAAGGTAATGTTTACAATTTATTGGGATAGATGAAGGCATGGAGATACAAACCAAAGGAATGCACAACCTTTTCAATTAAATAATACCAGAAAATTTTCCATATTTAAGAATGAATGTTAAATAAAGTACAAGAGGCATAAAAGACCACAAATGTACAAATTACAACAGACCCACATTATATCAAGGTATATTATAATGAAAATGCCTAGCATATAGAATAAGAAGAGAATTTTAAAAGCTTCAAGAGAAAAAGATTACTTGTGGGGGGAAAGCAACTTTGATCTCAGCTCATTTCTCAACCCAGATCCTCAAAGGTATGAAGTCCTTGAATAACATATACCAAACTCTGAAAGAAAATGGAAGCCAATCATGAATCCCATATTCAGCAATATTAAGTTTCACCTTTTATGATTAAGTAAAAACCTTCCATGGTAACCCAAATTAAAAATTTTGCAGCTAGAAAGCTTGCTACAGAATATTCCCAACAAAATATTTTATAAAGATAAAATGGAAGAAAAAAGTGAAAATCAGTGAAGGGAGGAATAAATAGTCAAAAAGAAGAAACTAATTTTTAAAAAAAAAACTAGAAATAAACCAAAATGACTAGGATTACAAATCATATCTCAATAATAACCATGCACATTAATGGCATGAACTCATTAATCAAAAGACATAGTCTGGTAGATAGAATTAAAAAACAAGACCCAAGAATATTATGTCTTCAAAACACTTGCCTCATAGTCAAAGATATACACAGACTGAAGATGAAAGGATGGAAAAAACATACCACTCATATGGATCACATAAACAAACAGGGGATTCTATCATCACATCATATAAAGTGGGCTTGAAGCCAAAGTTCATTAGGAGGGACAAAGAAGGATATTTCATATGGTTTAAGGGAGTTATATAACAACAAGACATAACAATCTTAAATATTTATGCCCCCCAAAATGGAGCATGTATGCATATCAAACCCAAACTTCTCAATTTTAAGAACCAAATAGATAACAACACAATAATATTGAGTGACTTTAACCCATCTATCTCACTACTAGATAGATAGTCCAAAACAAAACAAAATAAAAAACAACAACAAAAAACTAATCAAAGAAATTATATAACTGAATAATACAATAATTAACAGAGACATCACAGAAATACACAGAATATTTCATCCATCATTGAGCAAATACACTTTCTTTTCATCAGCACAGGAATTCTGCACCAAAGTGGACACTTTCTTAGTTTCCAAAGCAATGCTTAACAAATTTAAAAAAAATACTTAGCAGATAAAAAAAAATACCTTGTAATCTAGCAGATCATGATGGAATGAAATTGAAATCAATTGAGAATAAAATTAGAAGATACTCTAACATCTGGAGACTAAATAATACACTATTTAATAATGAATTGATAGCAGAAGAAACTAGGATAAAATAAAAATTACTTAGAGGTAAATGTGAATAGTAAAAAAAACATACAAAATCTCTGGTTCACTATGCAAGCAGGACCTGAGAGGAAAATTTAATGCATTGAGCTCATTCATTGAAAAGAATAGAAAGTCAACAAATCAATGACCTAATACTACATCTCAAAGCCAAAGGAAAAGAAGAAGAAATCAACACCAAAAGAAGTAGGAGAGAGGAAATAATTAAAATCAGAGTTGAAATCAATTAAATTGAAACAATTAAAAAACTGGAGAAAACAAAAAGTTGGTTCTTTGTAAAAATAACTAAAATTGATAAACCCTGATTCACACTAATAAGGAAAAAGAGAGAGAAGATTCAAATTATTAAAATTCAAGTAAAAAGGAAATATTATAATGGACACAAATAAAATACAGACTATAATCAGAAACTATTTTAAAAATATGCTAGAATAAAATAGAAAATCTGGAATACATGGACAAATTTCTTGAGTACTGAATCAGGAGGGCATACAATTTAAGTAGATCAATTTCAAGCAATAAATATTGAAAATTCCATCAAAAGCCTACCAACTAAGAAAAGCCCCAAACCAGATGGAATCTCAGCTGAGTTCTACGAGAGTTTCAAAGGGGAATTAACTCCAGTGTTTCTCAAATTATACCATGAAATAGAAAAGAAGGAACTCTCCCAAACTCATTCAAGAAGCTAGCATAATTCTGATTCCAAAGCTAGAAAAATACATATCAAGGAAAGAAAACTTCAGACCAATAGCCCTGATGAACTTAGATGTAAAAATTCTCAAAAAATTTTCTGGTAAAATTGCAAACAATAACATATTTAAAAGATAGTGCACTATGATCAAGTGGTGTTCATCCCAGGGATGAAAAATTAGTTCAACATAGGGAAATCAATAAACGTAATTTACCAAATCATTAGACATAAAGACAATGATAATCTCAATAGGTAAAAAAAAGCATTTGAGAAAATGCAGCACCCCCTCATAGTCAAAACACTAGGGATAGTAGAAACAGACATTATAAAATAATATTCAATAGTATAAAATATATCTATGGTAAACCCAAGGCCAATATCATTCTAAATTAATAGATAAAAATTAAAAGCATTCCCTCTAAAAATTGGAACAAGACAAAGATGCTCTCTTTCACCACTTCTATTCAACATAAACTTGAAACTCTAGCCAGAGCAAGAATAAAAAAAGGAAGAACTTAAAGGGATACAAACAGGAAAAGAAGAACACAAACTATTATTATTTGCTGATTACATGATTTTATATTTAGAAAACCCAAAAATTTCACTAGAAAACTTCTAGAACTAATTAATTTCTTAGTCCACAAAGCAATGCTTAATAATTGTAAGTAACAGGATATAAAATTAACATCTATAAATCCAATGCATTCTTATACATCATTGGTGAAACAACTGAAAGAGAAATTAGAAAAATGATCACATTCACAATAGCCTCAAAAATATTTGGGAGTCAATCTAACAAAAGGTAAAAGACTTCTACAATGATAACTGCAAAACTAAAAAGAAAGAAATTGAAGACATTAGAAGATGGAAAGATCTCCCAAGTTTCTGCATAGGCAGAATTAACATTGTCAAAAGTATTATACAGATTTAATGCAATTCCTATTAAAATTCCAATGATGCTCTGCATAGAAATAGAGAAAACAATCATAGAATTCATTTGTAAAAATAAGATCTAGAGCAGAAAAGGCAGTCCTTAGTGAGAAAAGTGAAGCAGGAGGCATAAAAATACCAGATCTTAAGTTATACTACAGAGCTGGAGTAACAAAAATAGGATGGTATTGGCACCAAAAGAGATACATAGATCAATGATACAGAACAAAAGAGACAAACCACATAAATACAGTTATCTCATACTTGAAAAAAGCACCAAAAACCTACATTGGAGAAAAGATCACCTTTTCAACAAATGGTGAAAACTGAAAATCCATATTTAGCAAAATGAAATAAAACCCCTATCTCCTACAAAAATCAAATCAATGTGGATCAAGAAGTAGAACTGAGACCCTGCACCTAATAGAAGAAACATAGTCCCAACTCTTTGTCTAGGATCTGAATTCCTTAACAAGACTCCTCACCCACAAGAAATAAATTCAAGAATAAAGAAATTGGGTGGATTCAAGGTAAAAACTTTCTTCTCAGTAAAGGAAGCAATCAATAATGTAAAGAGAAAGCCTAACGAATGGGAGAAAATCCAGGATATATAAAGAACCTGAAAATCTTAACAACAAAAGCACAAATAACCCAATCAATAAATGGGCTAAGAAACTGAGCAGACACTTCACAAAAGAAGAAATAAAATTCATAAAATTCATCAACAAATATATGAAGAAATGTTCAACATCTTTAGAAATTAGGGAAATGCACATCAAAACTACTCTAAGATTTCATCTCACCCTAGTAAGAATGGCAATTATCAAGAACACAAACAACCATAAATGTGGGCAAGGATGTGGGGGGGAAAGGCACACTCATACATTGTTGGCAGTACTGCAAATTGGTGCAATGATTATTGGAAAGAAGTATGGAGATTCCCCAAAAGAATAGGAATGGTACCATCTATTGATCCAGCTATCCCACTCATCAGTTTATACCCAAAAGTCTTAAAACCAGCATATTACAGTGATGCATCCACATCAATGTTTATAGAAGCTCAACTCACAGTATCTAAACTGTGGAACCAACCTGGGTGTCCTTGAACATATAAATGGATAAAAAATTGTGGTATATATACACAGTGGAATAATACTCATTCTTAAAGAAGAATAAAATTACAGCATTTGGTAATAAATGGATGAAGCTGGAAAATATCATACTAAGCAAAATAAGCCAATCCTTAATAAACCAAAGACTGAATGTTTTCTTTGATATGTGAATGCTAATTCACAATAAGGAAGGTGCAGCCTAGGGAAGAATAGAGATACTTTAGATTAGGTAGAAGGGAATAAAGGGAAGGGAGTGGATGTGTGGTAGGAAGGACACTAAATGATCCGGACATTACTATCCTTTGTACATATATAACTGCATGACCAATGTGAATCTACATCATGTACAACCAGAAAATTGAGAAATTATCTATATATGATGCATCAAAGTGCATTCTCCTGTCATGTATAAATAATTAGAATAAATTAAAATAAATAAATACTGAATAAAAAGGAAACTTGGAATGGAACCACATTTGACACAGTCACTCTATGCCTCCTCATATACTCAAAGAATTTAAAATCAACATACTATAATGATGTTCACCATATCAATGTTTATAGCAGATCAATTCACAATATCTAAGATATAGAACCAACCTGTGCCCTTCAACATATAAATAGATAAAGAAAATGTAGTACAGATACACAATGGAATATTACTCAGCCATAGAGAAAAATAAAATTATGGCATATTCTGGTAAATGGATGGAACTAGAGACTATCATTAAGTGAAATAAGCCAGTTGCCAAAAAGAAAGGGCCATAACTTTGCTATGTTCACATATGAATACAAGACCAGGGTAACTCCACATCTTGTACAACCACCAAAATAGGATGTCATACTCCATGTATATATAATATGTCTAAATATATTCTACTGTTTTGTACAACTAAAAATAACAATTTTTAATAAAAGAAAAGATGACTGTTCTTTTAATGTAATTTAAGATGTACACTTATGTCAGCCCCACCAGAAATATGCAAAGCCACAAGATATAAAGGAAAGATTCATGGACATGAGAGCCTGATAACTGACAAAAGAGAGTTGATCTTTTTGGATTTGTTTATGTAGCTCATAGTCAAAGTGATCTTTTGCTCCCTGTATTTGTTGTCTAATGTCTTCTTTGAGATCCCAAAACAATTTAATCATGTATATCCTGAAGTCTTTCTTTGTCATTCCTTTTGCTGTAGCTGTCAATTGTTCTAATGATGTGTTGTCTTGAATTATTTGTGGTACTTTCTTCCCTTGTCTTTTCATGTTGCTCGCATTTCTTTTTTTTTCTCCTGCTCTATGTGACTTGTGTGTTGTTGTTTTTACCCTAGAGATTTGCAGTGCTCTTGTATGGTTCCAAGATCGCTCCTTTGTGGGGAAGGACAATGTTAACAGATCCTAATATTAACAGTACATCACCTATGAACATATTATTGTTATTAAGACATTTATATTTAGTCTCAATGTTCAAAATTGTTGGATTCAATTATTATTTAAAATATAATCAGTAGTTTCTTAAACTGTATACAGTTTCTGGTAGCAGACAGTGAACTGGGTGATGGGCATAGGACAATATGCTAAGGGGGAAAGATGTGAGGGTATGAAGTTAATTTACCTTAGGAAATTTGAAGGAGAACTCTAATAAAGAGGGTTAGAAGCCAGAGAATAGACAAAAGGTAATTTAGAGTAGACAAAAGTACATGGGAGGGCAGTAGAGTACATAAAAACAGAACACTTCTGTGTTTAGAAAATTAAGTGCTATTAAAATAGTAAAGTTTGGAGGGTGCAAGAAGAAGAAAGAAGCAAAAAAGGGAAAGAAATAAAGAGAAGAAAAAAAGAGAGAAGAAAGAGAAAAAATGAAAGAAAAGAGAATAAAACAACAACAACAAACAAAACTCTTAGACTTCTGCTTCCTTTCAGCTTCTCTTCTCTTCCAGTAGGTGAAGTTGTTTAAACCAGGGTTAGAGGACTTAAGCAATGCCCCCCACCCCCCCACCCCCACACACACCATATAGTCTCCCTCTTCTGCCGGGAGCTTCCCAATCCTGGTTTCTCTGTTTTGCTTCAGGTTTTTCTCTCTTAAGTCACTAGATCCCTTCCTTCCTTTGCCTTTCAGGTCTCAACTGTGGTGCCTCTCACTCTTGGGCTGGTGCCAGATGGGCGGTGCCCTGGTTGTGCTGCGCTTCAGTTCCCATTCAGCTGAAAGTGGTTTTTGAGCTGGGTAGTTACTGTACCAAGTAATTGCCTCTGGGAAGGGAGGGAGTGGGAGAAAGTTGGAAACCAGGTGCCTGGTCAAACGGAGGTCCACCCTGATAGCCAGCGTTCCCAGTCCCATTCAGCGTCGAGCGGTTTTTGTGCTGGGTCTTTACTGTACCAGTAATCACAGCTGGGGAGGAAAGGAGGGGGAGGAAGTTGGAAACTGGAAACCAGGTGCCTGTTCAAACGGAGGTCCATGCTGATAGCCAGCGCTCCCACTCCCATTCAGCTGAGTGGTTTTTTGTTTTGTTTTGTTTTGTTTTGCTGGGTAGTCACTGTGCCAGGTAATTGCAGCTGGTGAGGGAGGGATGGGGAAGGAAGTTGGAAATGAGGTTGTCTGTTCAAACAGAGGTCTGCGCTGGTAGTCAGCACTTCCACTCCTGTTCAGCTGAGAGCTGTTTTTGCCCTGGGTAGTCACAGCTGGGGAGGGAGGGACCAGAAGGAAGTTGAGAACCAGGTACTTGTTCAAACAGAGATCCACACTGAGAGCCATGCCCACCAAAAATGGTGAGAGGGGTTTTCCAAGATGGAGTTGGTCTGTTTCCAGCGCCTGAGTGTCTGGTGAGGTGCGGGAGCTGGGATGGCTTTGTTTTGTGGCTAGATTGCAGCCCTATGGCCTGCATGGGAGCAACTCACAGCCAATTAGGTGTTTGTGTTATGCCACTTGAGTGCTGTGTGTGTGATAGAACTATGGTCTTTGGGTCCAGAGTCTGGAGTCTTACTGGAACACAGAGGCTCTGATTTCTGTGCAGGTGGTTGCAGCTCTGATGATTTCTGTGAAAATCCATATCCACTGTGTAGGGGTCCTGTCACATGCTCTGAGATGTTGTATTCCATCTAGGTGAGGCCTTGTGGAGATGCTGCCTATTTTCTTGATTTAATTCCACAGAGCAGCCAGAAACAGTACCTCCTCTATTCCACCATCTTGGATCCTCCTGGGCTGGTCTGTTTTTAAAAGTTCCTGTCTGTTGGCCATGGTGTCAGGGTTCCACTCTGGTTGTCACTTGCACTATGATTCTTTTTGTACAAGCTTGCAATTGGAATTGGTATGTCATATATAAAGTGAGTTGAAGAAATGGGCACCTATAGGTATAATGTTTTACTCTAATGATCTGGCTTTTGAGTAACTTTCTTGATAATTATACAATCTTGATGTTGGAATTTGTCTATCAAAGATAAAGTATGTGGAAGAAATGTGTATGTGCAGGTCTGTCAATTGTAAGGTTCCCCTCTGTCAGCCCTGCTTTCAGTGATCTCCTGCTGTGTTTTCATATGTTACTAGCCCTTTAAGATATGGACCATGCTGCATTAATCTTATCAGTAGTCCATTGAGCAGAGAGAGATTTGATAAATGGGCCCATCTAAGAAAAAGAGGGTTTACTGTAACACACTGGCCTTTGAATGTTTTTTTCTGAATTATTATACCATCTTGAAGTTGAAGTAGATCTATCAGGGGTAAAGTATATGAAATAGATTCTGTATATAGACATTTATGCAGTTGCATTATAAGGGGTCTGAACAGTCAGGAAGTAAGTTGAAGGAGCCCATAGGCATTGCCTCTGGTATACAAGGATAGCAGGACCACAGAATAAAGTGTTTAAAAAGGTTTACATCTTTAAAGCCCAGTGCTGAAACTCCCAGCACAATTTCTCAGCTTGGCCCCAGGGAGCCACAGACCATCTCACTGTGGGTCAAAGACACTAGACCTACCCTGGTAAAAATATCCCAGAAAAGCTGTCTCAGCTGTAGAAAAATGGCCAAAGAGAACCCGGCCTCTGTCCTGCCTTCCAGGTCCTTTTACCCATGTGGGATGAAGGTTGATGGCCACAGAGAATGTCAGAGGGTTTTAACAATGTTAGTTTATGACATGGGGATAGGAATAGTCGCCCCTTTTAATATCTTACATCTTACCCCATTTGGCCCAGGGATATCTGTTACTGGGGCAAAGCAATTCTTGCTATGAGAGAATCCTATCAAATAAACTGCAAGGGGAGGGTGGCAGAAAAAATGACTGAACCCAGAAAACAAAAAGACAGAAACTGAGGACATCTAGTCTTTTCTAGGCAGCATCTGCAAAGGGATCTTCAAGAAAGTCTAAAGAAAAGGATGGGAAAGTTCTCCATTGCATATCAATATGCCTAGTATAAGAAAAAGACCCATAAGAGATCTCTCAGTCCAATTAACAGTGGGGAATTCACTTAAAGTTGATGGCATTATGATAATAAAGACAGGCCAGGCTCAAATATCCCGTACTCAATCCCTTGAATGCAACTTGAGAGAGAAACGATAAAAGCACAGTTTCTGTATGTGTCAGATTGTCTGATCCCTCTCCTGGGACAAAATTTATTACATGCACAGATAACATTTATAAAAATTGTTTCAGAATATGAGTTTAAGAAAGGGTTTAAAACTAAAAAAGATAAAAGACAGTTATAGGTAAGGAAATAAATTTTAGAAAGCAAAATGAGAAGTAAAGTTTCTGAATGAGAAAGCATTTTTTTTTCTGGTAAAGAAATAGTCTTGTCTTAAAGTTAAAGATGAAATAGAGGATAAAGCTAAAGATGTAAACAAGTTGAGAATGTCTAAATCACAGATGGTTTGCAGAAAATAAATCTCAAGAAGTTTGTGTTTATGATTTAATTGGCTATAAGTAGCACAAAGTTATTTGATCTACAATATACTGAAATGAAGCAAAGTCTAAAACATCAATCTGCTCTTATCTATCAAGATAATTTTTGTATCTGTTAGGTTTTATTACTTGGGGAAACTAAGTCTTAAAGGAATTAGTGTTTTACCTCTTTTAAAGTATTCTAAATGATTACTTTGAAACTGGTTAGATAAACTTTTTTTTAGGTTCTAACAATATAGGTGACACCATAAATGTAATTAGATATAAGTATATATATGAGAACTATATCTGTCTGAGCCTTGTCTAAGTTTTATGTAAAAGTTTATAAAATGAATGTTCACTTATATTTAATGTCAAGGTAACCAATAAGTGCTCTCTTTTATACATTGTATCTGGCATATAAGGGCCACACTGTTACTTAAAAACCTGTTTTATATTTGTTTGCTTTGACTAAGTCTATTTCTGATCAATAACCCTGTTTTCTAAATGTAGAACAAATTTAAGGCTATCCTTTGACTTTTTCAGTAGTGCTAACACATGCAAACCTGTGATTATTGTTACTATGTATTAGGGAATTAAATTGTAGTTTAAAATTAAACTTAATTAAATGTAAAGCTTAGGGGAGAGCATTTTACCAAGTTGTTCTTTTCCGAACTAAAGTTACCTATAGCAGTAGTCTCATATTTGTATAGAAATAACCAATTTGGTTGTTGTTTATTCATGTTATTTGATGTTTTATGTCTGAATAAATTTATACTTTGTAAAACACACACACACACAAACACACACACACATACACACACACACACATATATATATATATTCTTCATACTGGAATAAAAATTTAAATGTATTTTTGGAAGGAAATGAAGACAGCTGATCTTTTTAAAGATGACATTGTAAAACATGAAAGAATTCTGCTAATTCTTTCACAAAAGGAAAGTTAAAAATTCTCTTAGCCTTTGTTTGATTTGTGTTTCAGATGTAATGCAGTATTGTGTTATTTGCCAAGAGCCCCATGCTGAGTTAAGGCTCTGTCTCTCACCTTACTCCATGTTGGAATGGTTTCAAAACAGTCTAGACTCAAGGTCATTTAAAGTTGTGTTAAAAATTTTATTTTTGTTGTAAAGATTACTGTGATATCAAAATAACAGGGGACATAATGTAGAGCTAAGTAAAGGTCAAGATTATGAAGATAATTTTTCTTGATTCATAGCTATTATATTTTTGGCTCTGTTATTTTCATTTTGTATTTTTTTGTATATTTTATAACTGTTGTTTGTTATTATTTTGCAGTGTTTTGTTTGCATTGCTTCTAATAAAACAACTTGAGTTAATTTGAAATAATAAGTAATAACCTATAGAACAGAGAGTATATTATACCAACTTCCAGTACTAATAGTAACCCCAATTAAATAAAAGGGGTAACTGTAAAATTATAGATATTGAAGTTATAATTTGTTATTTCCACTTTGAGACTGGTGAAACTGGCCTACCAGGTGTTCAAAACAAAACAAAAAAAAAATGGAAACAAAATTAAAGGAAGTAAAAAGGCCAAGGGAAAAGCATGCAATATTTTGGCCCTTTCAAGTTTAGATAGTAGAGAGTGACAGGATCCTCTGTGGGCCTTGAAACTCTGATTAGTCACCTGATATTCTGATCAAACAGATTGAGAGGACCCTAGAGAACAGGGAGTGAAGTGCACATTCTGCAAAGAGGAGAGTCTTTGGAGAGATAAATGTCTCTGAAGCTTCCAAGAAAAGTCAAGTATGGTGAGCATCTGCCAGGATGGCTCAGGGTTTTGCTGAAAGAGAAAGGAGTTATGAGGAGTTATGAGTTTTCATGCACATCCCCAAGAATGATCTGTGAGGAATTTCAACTAACTCTTTGTAAGCAATAGAGAAGAACATGCTTGGTTTTGATCAATTTTGGTCTTAGACACCTGACAGAAGGATATATCCTAAGAACAGTCCTACATGGAGAAATAGTGTTTTTTTTAAATAATGTAACTTAAGTTGTACATTTGTCATGAGCCTGATCTTGTAGACTTACAAATCTTCCTAAACTCCTACATTAATAAACTTGATCTGTTTTTCACTGACATAATTATGAGTTACTGCTTTTCTGGTTTTCAGAGACTGGCTGAAATTCTAATTGCTTTTGTACTAATTGTTAACTAAAAAAGTAATGTTTTTCTTTCTTGTATATTATTGTCTATCATGATCTCTGCCCTGTGTATACCTTGTCCAGTCAGCTGCCATCTGCCACTATGGACCTCTGGACTGCTGCATTGCTGAATACCCTTATCTGTCCATGCCCCACCTAATAGATAACAAGAACTTTGGGTTACTTCCCCCAAATCCACTCCTTTCAGCAGGAAGCAGCTTGGAGATGTATTCACTCATTTTTTTTTTCATAGAAATTTACAGTGGGTAAATGTAACAGGGGTCCAATTTATGCTTTGAATATAGCCCTGGCTGCTCTGCTACTGAACTTTTCTTTTAATGAACATATTTTTTTTCTCTTTCTCTTTCCCTGATCCTCCCTAATTTCTCCTCCTCCCTTATCTCAGGATTACTTTTTCCCCCATTTAGACAGAATTATCTGTCCTTGTGTACACAACCACAACAGGAACTATGTAATCCTGGCTTTGGTAATCATATCAGAAGGTCTTTGAAATGACTGTCTTCCAAATTAACAAGTAAACTACAACTGAAACAGAGAACACATGGAATGTAATCTTTGAATCGCCTCTTTAACCCCCCCCCCATGTTTCTGCTGATGGGCCAACTCATAGCCTTTGGGACAGGAATGCCCTGTTTTTTTCTTTTATACTTGCAAAGCAAAAACTTTTGCTTTTCCCTTTTTATCAACACCTTGTCTCCTTTCTGGATTAGCATTAGGGATAAGAATCAAGGTTTCTGTAACAGCAAGAGTGGGTGTCTTTGTCTTCTTTCTGAGCTTAGAAAAATTTAATATTCTGCTATTAAAAATGATGTTAACTGTGGACTTGTCATTTATGGCCTTTATTGTGTTCAGGTTCATTTCCTCTATACCAAATTTGTTAGAATAATTAATGATTAAAAATATATTGAATTTTGTAGGATTTCCCTTTTGCACCTGGTTGAGATAATGAAATGAATTTTGTTCTTCCTTCTGTTTACATGGTGTATCAGATAAATTTGTGAAAGTTACACTGTTCTTGCATTACAGGAATAAATCCTATTTGATTGTGGTGAATGGTACTTTTAATATGCTGTTGAATATGGTTTGCAAGTATTTTTTAAAAGATTTTGCATCTGTGTTTTGTACCTGTACAGGCATTGACCTGTACTTTTCTTGTTGTGTTCTTTCCTGGCATTGGTATCAGGGTAATACTGGTCTGGTAAGATGACTTTAGTAGTGCTTCCTCCTCTTTAATTTTTGAGAGAGTTTGAGAGAATTGATATTAGTAATTCTTTAAATGTTTGGTAGAATTCAGCAGTGTTGATACTTGGGTCTTGCTTTTTATATGAAGGGCTTTACTTTCTGATCAGTCTTCTTACTGGTTATTGGTTTGTTAAGATTTTCTATTTCTTTATGAGTTAATATTTGTGCATTGCATGTGCCAAGAAAGTTATCCATTCCTTTAGATTACACCCTTAATTGACATTTAATTGCTCATAGTAGTCTTTTTTTGCATTTCTGTGCTATCAGGGGTAATCTCTCCTCTTTCATTTATTGTTTATTTGTGTTTTTTCTCTTTATTCCTAGTTGAGCTAAAGGTTTGTCAATTGTGTTTTTTTTTTCAAAAACCTAACTCTCAGTTTTGTTAATTTTTCTAATGTCTTTGCAGGCTCTAGTCCACTCATTTTTGCTTTGGTCTTCATTGATTCCTTTTTGCTCCTCACTTAGGGTATGGTTTTCTTAGGTAGTTCAGGGACTGCAAGATGGCAGAAACAGGATATTAGAAAGAATCCTCTGGGGGAAAAGACAAGGAGAGGAGTCCTGTCCTGGTTTACAATAAATCCCATTACCATGACAACTCTTGCCACTGAGGACTTATCACCATGTTAACTCTGACCACAGCTTCAGTATTTTAACATGATCAATGGGGGTAAAGTGGACAGTATTACAATTATATTTTTTAGATTAACCAATGGAGGAAATTGGACAATATTCTAATCAGTATCATAAAGTAACCAATGGGAACAAATGGAGTAAGGTCTTTGATCATGTCCATATAAGGAAGAGAATGCCCACAGCTCAGTATATATTAATTTTCAGAGATTAAGACTGAGTACCTCTCTCTTGCTTAGACCACTTTAATGAATTAGAGCTAATCATGACACTGAATGTCCCATGGTAAAGGGTAAATCCCAATATTCTCTGCCTTCTGTGGAGTTTTGCTCCTTTTCTCTCAATCACTTCTCCCTGCTGTGGGCATCACCCCCTCCAAAACACATATTGCCTTTGTTTATCTGAAATTCCCTCTGGGGGATGGGGGCTGTTAGATGTGGTTGTTACTCATCTCTTTTACCATCAGACAAAAGAAAATAGATGATGATGAAACCAGTCTTTTTATTTTCTGCATTTAATAAAACCACAAAAGGTAGGATAGGGACAATTGGGATGCCATTTAGTGGCTCCTCACAGGTAAGGTTACATGTATTCTTTTTGGTATCTGTGAGAGACTAACACCACTGGAAAAGAAAGAACAGTTGTCAATGTGATAGGATCAAAGGAAAACAGGGGAGTTTCATGACCCATGGAAAGGGACCATGTCAAAGTAAAAGAGTGTATTCAAAAGGAACAGAAAAATATTGTGTCTCCCCAAATTGATTGAGAGGGCACTCATTGCCCTGGTCATAGGAACTAAAAAAAAAGTGGTGAGCACCCAGCATAGGAGCCAGAGGCATCTGGCTACAAATGTTAGTGCAGGATTTTTATGGGGAGACCTGAGAAATAACAAATATGAGATCCCCTATTCTTCAGAGGAACAATTTGGGTAGAATTCAGGGCCTTAATTATAGGACTTAAGAACTCTATTCTAAGGCTAGGATACAATTGCTGTGGTGTAGCATGTGCTTGACATGTACAAAGCCCTGGGTTCAATCCCCAGCACATCCAAAACAAAGGAAAAAATAGAAACCCTCTTCTCTTCCAGAATAGACAATATGTAAATAACCACCTTAATTTCAGGAATTTCAGCATGAAGAATCCTCTGTCACTGAAAATGTTTCAAGTTTGACAATTTGAAAACAAAACAAAACCTCTTTTTAAAACTTAAAATATGTCCCAATGTGAGGTAGGGGATTCAGGTCAATGGCATTTAAATGAAAGCCAAAATTATAATACCATACTGCATCCTGCAAGATGACTTTTGCAGAAGAAAAAGTGTGTGGTAAGAAGTTCTCTACATCCAAGACTTCATGGCCCTAAATGCAAACCCACTCCTATGCAAGGGGTTTGTCTGTGGGTTTGTCTCTATGTCTTCTATTCTGTACCATTGGTCTACATGTCTTATTTTGCTTAGCATAATATTCTCCATATCCTTCCATTTACCCTTAAGGCAACTTCTCCAAATCTCAATGTCCAGGATGACCATTATTAAAACATACTCCTGTGTCTCAGGGGGAAAAACTATGACAACCTCATCCATTTATTGGGGTCAGAATTCCTTATTCAATGGTTTTTTGCCTCTCAGGCTCAAATTGGCAGCTTTCCTTACTGCTTAGCTTTCTGCCAGATATCTGCCATGGCTTGCATCTGGAATGTAAGCGTCATAGGCAGTGTCCAAATTGTCCCAAACTTATTTGGGCTCAGAAGAAAAAAAGTTTCACATTTAAATCAAACTTCTGTATGACCTAAATGACTGTTTTTTAACTTTTTTATTTGTTTTAATTAGTTCTATGTGACAGTGGACTGCATTTATGCACTTTGATGTATCCCTCATAAGTGGGGTATAATTTCTCTTTTTGCTGATTGTACATGTTGTAAAATCACATCTGTCATGCAGTCATATATGGACATAAGGTAATAATCTCCACTTCATTCTCCTATTCTTCCTATCCCTATATCCCCTACCCTCCCTTTACCCACTCTATCTAATCTAAAGTAACTCCATTCTCACCTAACCTCCCCCCTAATTGTGAATTAGCATCAGAATATCAGAGAAAATATTGGCATTTGTTTTTGGAGGGGCTTAACTAATTTTCCTTAGCATAATATTCTCCAGCTCCATCCATTTACCAGCAAATGGCATACTTTCATTCTTATTTAAGGCTGAGTAGTATTCTATCGCGTGTGTGTGTGTGTGTGTGTGTGTGTGTGTGTGTGTGTGTGAAATATTTGTTCCATTCTGAGTTTTCTGATGAATCTCCATACTGCTTTCCATAGTGGTTGCACCAATTTGCAGTCCCACAAGCAGTGTGTGTGTGTGTGTTTTCCCCAAAATCCTTCTCAACATTTATTGTTGCCTATATTTTTGATGATTGCCATTCTGACTGCAGTGTAATAAAATCTTCAAGTAGTTTTGATTTGCATTTCTCAAACTTCCTAGCTGTTGGACATTTTTTCAGCTGTTTGTTGATCTATTGTATTTCTTTTTCTGTAAAGTGTCTGTTCAGTTTCTTATTCCATTAATTGACTGGGTTATTTGGTTTTTTGGTGTTGAGGTTTTTTGGTTGTTTTTTTTTTAGTTTTTTATATGTCCTAGAGATTAATGTTTTATTTTTCTCCCAGTCTGTTGGCTCTCTCTTCATATTATTAATTGTTTCTTTTGCTGCTTTTGCTGATAAATTTTTTAGTTTGAATTCATTCCATTTATTTATTCTTAATTTTACTTCTTGTGCTTTAAGTGTCTTGTTAAGGAAGTCAGATCATAGGCCAACACGGTGAAGATTTGAGCCTACTTTTTTTTTCTAGAAGGAACAGAGTCTCTGTTCTAGTGCCTGAGTCTTTGATCTACTTTGAATTGAGTTTCATGCATTTTGAGAGATAGAGATTTAATTTTGTGTTGTTACACTTGGCTTCCCATTTTTCCTAGCACCATTGGTTGTATAGACTATCTTTTCTCCAGTGAATGTGATTAGTACCTTTGTCTAGAATAAGATAACTGTTTTTCTGTGGATTTGTCTCTGTGTCTTCTATTCTATATCGTTGGTCTACATGTCTTTTGGGGTGCCAATACTATGATTTGTTTTTTACTATAGCTCTGTAGTATAGTTTAAGTTTTGGTATTGTGATGCTTACCACTTCACTTTTCTAAGGATTACTTTTGTTATTATGGGTCTTTTAGTTTTCCAAATAAATTTCATGATTGCTTTTTCTAGTACTATGAAGAATATCTTTGGTATTTTAATAGAAATTGCATTAAATCTGTATAGCATTTTTGGTATTATGGCCATTTTGATAATATTAATTCTATCTATCTAGGAATATAGGAGAGCTTTCCATTTTCTAAGGTCTTCTTCAGTTCTTTCTTTAGTGTTCTGTAGTTTCATTGTAGAAGTTTTTCAATTATTTTGTTAGATTGATTCCCAACATTTAATTTTTTAGGATATTGTGACTGGGGTAATTTTCTTAAATGGCTATTTTATTTTATCCTCTATGATTCTGTTTTCTCAAGTTCCTACATTACAGTATAGGGAAGAAAAATGGAAAGATCTCATATGTATACGTCTTCTTTACCTTGAGAACACTTATCTGAGTATTTCATAGTCACCTACATTTATTAAATATCTGAACTGACTCTAATTTGATATAAAATTTTACTCTGGTGTGATGAATGTCTTCTATATTCTCCTTTACTTGACATATTATGACCATGCCAATTTTTTTCCTCCAAGGTTTTGTTTTTTTTTTTTTTTGAGCTCATGGTTTTGTGGTGAATTAACATTTGGATCCTGTGTACATAAATTAATATATTTTGTTCTGATACTGGGTCTTCACTAACAAAAAATTTAGTTAAAATTCTAACAGGTGTAATTCTATATGCAAAGAGCACAAAAATATTGAAGTTGTGTTTCAATTATACTATTTTAAATGGTATGAAATATTTTATCTTATTAGGCAGATTAATTAAAAATTCAGGAATTTCATAAGGATTTTTTCAGAATGTAAATTTATAAGAGGGTCAATAATTAGGAAATATATATAATATTGTTCTAATTGTGGAAATATATTTTAGTATTTTATGAGCCAGGCTGTATGAGCAATGACCAAACAGACTTCATTTCACCCTGAGACTCCATGTCATACAAAAAATGCTTCTACCATGGTAATACCCTGCCTCTGTACTTATCAATAATTTCTTAGCATAGCATGTTTGGCAACAAAAATGTGAACTCTTCTAAAATTTATCTCTCTTTGGTACCATTTTTCTTGGGCAATTTACCCTGAGATTGATTGTCTAGACATTAATAACAATTCTTTAACTTGTATTCAACTAGGGTCATTTTCACCCACTTCCCTTCTGCTTATGATTATGGAAAGTCCCATGGGAAATACCAGGGTCCTATTGCATTGTCTTACTAATGATTCATTTCGGCTTCTGTACCCCTACTTGCTTGCTTGCTGCTATGCCAACTTGGATGCAGTTTTTGAACTTTTTCCCTTTACATACCTTGAAATGCTCAGAATCAATGCTGTTCCTTGCAGATACATTTTGGGCCCTACAGGAAACAGTCTCCAGCTGACTAATAAATACTCTATAATTCAGACAAAGCTGGGACTTGGTGTGTTTTCTGAGTGGGCTTTCCAATAACCTATATGGAAATAATTAGAAAAATGTTTCTGGATGAGAAAATACTTTGCATTGTTAAAGTGAACAGATTATAGGGTGCATAAGTAAGTTGCACAAGGTTTATGAAGGGTAAATCTGAAAAAGGTCTATGCATAATTAAGTTGACTATAATTAGTACAATCAGTTGAAGTTATTTAAGGTTTTTCTAAGGGAAAATATTATTGCACTGACATAAACAAAAATTTAATTTGTGTTGAAGACAATATATTCTTAAAACATTAATCTGCTCCCATCTATCAAGAGAATTTTTTTGTGCCTCATAGGTCACACTATTCAGAGGAAGTAGTCTTAAATGAATTAGAATTTACAAAACTCTGGTTTTAAAAATTATTATTTAAGATTATTACAATGCAATACAGATTCTTAAGTTTTACTTAAAAGATAAACCTGGTTAATATAAAGACATCAGTGTACTGTGATGCTGTTACTGGCTTTTTTGTGTATAAAATATATTTATGTCATCTAAGTATATTCATCTTTAAATTGTAAATCATTGAAGAGCCATTTACCAATCTAGATTTACTCCAAACTAAATTTGTCTGTAGCAGTAGTCTTTTTCAGACTTACATAGAAATAACAAATTTAGTTGAGGTTTACGTATGTCATTTAATATTTTGTAGTTAGATAAACATAACCTATCATAAATAATTGGTATATATAGAACATTGTGTTATTCTTTACACTGGGATGGAAATGTAAATGTATTATTGGAAGGTAATTTGGAAAGCCTGGTATATTTAAGGGTTGACAATGTGAAACATGAAAACATTTTGCCACTTTCCCACAAAAAGGGGTTAGGAGCTCTTGTAGTATTCTGATTCATATTGCAGGTGTAATGTTGTATGGTGTTAACTGATATTGATACATTACCAGGAAACTACATATGAGAAATTTGTAAAATGATGTTTAACAAAGAGGCAAAGATCAGTTTCAGAAATAAAATACTTTATGTACAATGTGTCAACAGCCCTGCCTCACCTGAGTTAAGATTCTCCTCTTACCTTACTCCATGTTAAAATTATTCCAAAGTAGGGTAAAATTAAATTCCCTTAAAGTTAATTTAAAAATATATGTTTTTGTTGTTGTAAAGATTACTATAATCTCAAATGAACAGAAAATATAATACACAACTAAGTAAAATTTTGGCATTATAACTATATACTTCTTAATTCATAGCTATTATACAATCTGAATGTGTTTTGTCTCTTGTTAATTTTATTCTTTATTTTCCTTTTAAATTTTATAACTGTTGTCTCTAAATGCTTTGTATAAGCACAACTTCTATAAAAAACAAATTTAATTAAAGTTAATAATCATTATCCTATCTATTCTATGTATTTGTAGGATAGACAGAATATCAGGCTGACTTACGGTACAAATACTGACCCCAAGTAAATGGAAAGAGTAAGTAATTGTAAAATTATAGACATTAAATTTAAAACCCAGTACTCCTACTTTAAGATGGGTGAAGGCCTTCTATATCTTTAAAACTAAAATGTAAAGACTAAAGTTAAGAAAATAAAAGTGTTAAGAAAAAATAGCCAATATTTCATTATTGCCCTTTCCAGGAGAGTTATAACCAAAGCAGAGTCAATATAGACATTTAAAAGGAAAAAAATTCTTGTCTCTTTTAAAATGTTATCTTAATGATATATTATTTATTTATTTTTATGTATTCCTGAGTATTGAACACAGTACCTTACAGAAACTAGGCATGTGCTCTAACAATGAGCCACAAAAACAGCCCAATTCTACCATTTTTGAAGTCAATGATTTTTTTCATGGATCAGTGTTTTGAGAACTAAGCAGTTTGATTAGTGTATTTCAGTTTTGTTTTTTATTATTTTATTTTTATTTTAAATTTTTATAAATTTTCACTATATATATACACATACATACTTACATAACCTATCTATTCTGCCTTGAGTATCTTTTTCTCCTTTTTCTCTGCCAACAACCAATCTCTATTTTTCTCTCTCTCACTCTTTCTTCAAATTGTTACTTCAATCTACTACTCAGCCTTAATATTCATCACATTATGTGTGATTCTATTTTTTCCTTGTTGAACATTCAAAATTGTGAACACATTGCAAACCTACTATTTTTATTGTAGACCAAATGATCTTATCATTTCTGTTTATTGTGTCATTTAACATTATAGATGTCATACCAGGAACTATGTGGTTTAATGCTGAGTATTTTTTGCATTGGTTGTTATTATTTGTTGTTGTTATTATTTGTCTATCCATAAATGTTGAGATACTGGAAATCTTCAGGGACTTTATAAATCCACAGGGTAGAAACTCTACTGCTTCTGATTCACACTGTTGGAGGTGGGGGGACACAAAGACAGCATTAAAAAGCAAGGGAACAAGTTGCCACAAACAAAGCAAGATACTCCAATAAGAGAATCTATTGACAAAACAGTGAAAGAAATGTCAGAGAAGGAATTTATGGTGAACATAGTTAAACTGACCTGTGAGGTAAAGGATGATATAAGGAGTAAAATCAGAGATAAAATAAAGAAAATTAAAGATCACTTCAATAAAGAGATAGAGATTCTGAACAAAACATGCAGAAATCCCCAAAAAGAAGTAATAGAAAATAAAAATAAGTAAATGAAATCATCACCAACATACTAGATAATTTGGAAGACTGAGTTTCAGAAAATGAAGAGAAAATATACCAAACCTAAAGAATAAAATGGAAAATAAAAAAGAGGCTTACAAACCTCAAATATACTAAATTAAAACTGATCCACACTAAGGCACATTATTATGACAATGCAGAAGATACAGAGGAAGGCTAGAAATTTAAAAGCTTCTAGATAAAAATGACAGGATTTTTACATTTAGAGAAAAACCAGTCCATATCTCAGCTGATTTCTCATTCCAGACCCTAAAAGCTAGTAGATCTTGGAATCATATATACCAAGCTCTAAAAAAAATAGGTGCCAGGCAAGAATACTAAAGCCACAAAATTAAGATTCAGAATTGACAAAAGCTTTCCATGATAAATGAAAGTTAAAATAATTCACAACTAGAAAGCCTGCACTAGAACATATACTCAATAATTCATTTTATGAAGAAGAAATAAAAAATAAAGGTGAAAAATAGCAAAGGGAGAAGCTACATTATAGGAAGGGTCAATCAAAGTAGGAATGAATTCAAATTAAAAAACAGGAAAAAAGTCAAAATGAAAGGGAATAAAAAGCATTTCTCAATGATAACATGGAGTGTAATTGGCCTATACATCAATCAAAGACATAGACTGGCAGATTGGATTAAAAAACAAGGTTCAAAGATGATATTTGGCCAAATCCATTGCAGTACTATTTGGTTCCTGATATGGATGATGAAGAAGGGGAAGGAGAAGAAGAATATGATGATGATGATGATGATGAAGGATTGGAAGATATTGATGAAGAAGGAGATGAGGATGAAGGTGAAGAAGATGAAGATGATGATGAAGGGGAGGAAGGAGAGGAGGATGAAGGAGAAGATGACTAATTGAACACTGATGGATTCTAACCTTTCTTCTTTCTTTCTTTTGTTTTCTTTTTCTTTTTTTTTTTTTAAATTCAGTCCCTGGGAGCAAGTTGCAGTCTTTCCCCTCCCTCCCCCCCACCCCCTTGTGTTCAGTCGTCCTGTTCTTGAGGTCTCTTTTCTCAAACCATGCTTCTAAACTTATTTTGGGGGAAAATACCTTGAGCAGAGTACAATGGGAAAAGAATCTTTACACCCTTCTGTTTTAAATTCATTTTTATCCCTTCCTGTCTCAAAACAAAAAACTGTATGGAATCAACACCACCATGCTCTGTGGGAAAAAAAGGAAAACCTTCTTCTCCCTTCACTCTGCTGGAAGCTGGAGGGTACTAGGGCCCTGTGTAGTAGTGCATAGAATTCTAGCTTTTTTCCTCCTTTCTGTGTATATTGGGCTCAGAGATTACACTGTGTCTCTATGTGAATATGGACAGTTAGCATTTACCAACATGTATCAGTCTACTTTTTCTTGTTTAAAAAAAAAAGAGAAAAAAAACTTTAAATAATGGGGTTATAGAAGGTCAGCAAAGGGTGGGTTTGAGACGTTTGGGTGGGTTAAGTGGGCATATTGACAACATGGCTTCTCCTTTGGAATATTTAATTGTGATGTTTTACGGACATCCTTGCAGTTTAAGATGACATTTTTAAAATAAAATTCTCTCCAAATGATGACTTGAGCCCTGCCACTCAATGGGAGAATCAGCAGAATCTGTAGGATTTTATTTGGAATTGACATTCTCTATTGTAATTTTGTTTGTTTATTTTTATTTTTTTTCCACTGGAAAGGAAAGATGATGCTCAGTTTTAAATGTTAAAAGTGTACAAGTTGCTTTATTACAATAAAACTAAAACACACACACACACACACACACACAAAAGACTCACATCTTAGGCAAATAAATCAACAGATTGATGGTAAAAGAATGTGAAAAAATATTATTTGCATGAATGTCATAAATAAGAAAGCTTCCTATCCTCACATCTGATAAAATGGGCTTTAGGTCAAAATTAATCAGAAGGGATAAAGAAGATCATTTCATGTGGCTCAAGGGAATTATATATCAACAAGACATAACAATGTTAAATATTTTTGTCCCAAACAATGGAGAATCTACCCACATCAAACAAATCCTTCTCATTTTCAAGAATCAAATAGACCAGAAGGCAATACTACTGGGTGACTTTAACCCAGCTCTCTCACAACAGGATACTTCCTCCAAACAAAACATAAAGAAGCTATTGAACTAAAAAAATACAATGAAATATTTAGATATCACAAACATATATAAAATATTTTATCTAACAATGATCGAATACATGTTTTTCTCAACAGCACATGGACCTTTCTCTAAAATGGACTATATATTAGTCCACAAAGTAACTCTTAGTAAAGACAAAAAATATAGATAATACCGTGCACTCTACCAGACCATAATGAAATAAATTATAAATCAATGATAAAATAAAAGAATTAAAAGTAGTTTAATACCTGGGAAATAAATACTATAGAATGAATAATGGATACCAGAAATATAAAATACTTATAGGTAAATTAGAATGAAAACATATCAAAAACTCTGGCATGCTATGATAAAAGAGGTATGAGAAAAGTTCAATTCATTGAGCTACTCATTAAAAGAATAGAAAGTCAACAAGTAATTGACTTAACATTACATCTCAAAGCCCTAGAATAAGAACAATTCAATATCAAATTTTAATAATTTTACTTTTCTCTCTCCTTTGGTTAGATTAGCTAAGTGTTTATTAATTTTATTTATTTATTTAAAGAACCAAGTTTTTGTTTTTTCAATACTTTGGATTGTTTCTTTTGTTTCAACTTCATTATACTTCAGCTCTGATTTTATTAAAATTTGTGATGAAAAAGGAAATATCACAACACACATTACTGAAATACCAAAGATAATTGAAACTATTTTTAAAATTTAAACTCTAATAAAATAGATTTGAAGACATCAATAGGTTTCTATAGACATATGACTTACCCAAATTGAATCAGAAAGACAAGAAATATTTCAACAGATCAATTTCAAGGAATGAAATTAAAAAGCCACCAGAAGCCTACCAACAAAGAAAAGCCCAGGAACAGATTGATTTTCACCAATTTCTACCAGGTCTTCAGAGATGAAGTAATGCGAATACCCCTTAAATCATTTCATGAAATAGAAAAAGAGGAAACTTCCAAACTCATTCTATGAATCTAGTATCACCCTGACACCAAAACCAGATAAAGACATGTCAAGGAAAAAAAGAAAAAAAAAGAACTTCAGACCAATATCCCAATATCCCTGCTGAACACAGATGCAAAAATTCTTAATAAAATACTGGCAGATAACATAGAAAACATATTTAAAAACAGTGCAACAGGATCAAGTGGGATTCATTACAGGGATGCAAATTTTGTTCAACATATAAAAATCAATAAATATAATTAACCACACCAATAGACTTAATGATAAGAATCATATGATTATCTTGATAGATTTAGAAAAAGCACTTGACAAAATGCAGCATTCTTTCATGTTCAAAACACTAGAAAAACTACAGATTGTAGGAACATAATTCAAAATTGTAAAAGCTATATATGATAATAAAAGGTCAACATCATTCTTAATGAAGAACAATTGAAAGCATACCCTCCATGAACTGGAACAAGAGAAGAATACCCTCTTTCACCATTCAACTCAACATAGAACTTGAAATGTTATCCACACCAATTAGAAGGAAAAATTAAAGTCATACAGATAGAAAAATAATAATTCATATCATCCCTATTTTCCAACAACATAATTCTATGTTTAGAAGGCTCCCAAAAAACTCCACCAGAAAACTTCTAGAATGCATAAATTAATTCAGCAAAGTAGAAGAATATTAAATTTATACCCATAAATCAATTGTGTTTCTATATATTAGTGATGAATCATCTGAAAAAGAAATTAGGAACACTGTAGCCTCAAAAAATATTTGGGAATCAGTCTAGCAAAATAGACAAAAGACTTTCTCAATTAAAACTACAGAACACTAAAGAAAGAAATTGAATAAGACATGGAAAAACCTCCAATGTTTTTGGATGGGCAGAATTAATATTGTCAAAATGGCCATACAATCAAAAGCAGTATACAGATTTAATGCAATTCCTATTAAAATCCAAAAGATATTCTTTTTAAAAACAGAAAAAGCAATCATAAAATTTATTTGGAAAATAAGAGTTCCAGAATACCCAAAGCAATCATCATTGAGAAAAGTGAAGCTGGGGGCATCACAATATGAGACCTTAAATAATACTATAAAGCTAGAGTTTTAAAATTGCACAGAAGTGGCACCAAAAGAGATAAATAGACCAATGGTACAGAATAGAAGACAGAGACAATCCTATATAAACACAGTTATCTCACACTAGAGAGAGGTGCCATAAACATACACTGGAGAAAAGATAGCTTCTTCAATAAATGGTGCTGGAACAACTGAAAATTTATATGTAGCAAAATGAAATTAGTTCCCTATCACTCACCATGCACAAATCTCTACTTATAGTGTATCAAGTACCTAGACATTAGAACAGACACCTCTGCACCTACTAGAAGAAAAGTAGGTTCAACACTTTATCATGTCAGCTTAGGAACTGAATTCCTCAGTAAGGCTCCCAAACTTCAAGAATTAAAATCAAGAATCAATAAATGGGATGGAATCACTGAAAATGCTTTCTCTTAGCAAAGAAATAATCAAGAATGTGAAGAGAGCCTACAGAATGGGAAAAATATTTACCACTGCACCTCAGAAAGAGCATTATACAAGGAACTCAAAACCTTAACACCAAAACAACACATAACCTGACCAATAAGTGTGCAAAAGAACTGAACAGACACTTCACAGAAGGAGAAATACAATTGGTCAATAAGTATATGAAAAAATGTTTGACATCTCTAGAAACTAGAGAAATGCAAATTAAAAGTACATTGAGATTTCATCTTACTCCAGTCAGAAGGGCAATTATAAAGAATACAAGTAACAATAAATGTGGGTAAAGATCTGGGGGAAAATGTACACACATACATTGGTGGTAGGGCTGCAAATTGCTGCAACTGATCTGGAAAACAGTTTGGAGATTACTTAGCAAACTTGGAATGGGAAAACTTTCAAGATGATGGAATAGAAGAGGTCATTACCTGGCTACTCTGTGGCTTGAAACCAAGAAAGCAGACAGGAAACTTTTCCACAAGGTGGGTGAACACACAAAAAAAGTAAGGAGACCTTAATAGAATTTAAAACTTGACTTTCAAAGCAGACTGGGGACATAGGAGTTGGATATAATAAAATAAGGAAATAATCTCCAGTAGCACAACTGTTGCCATAGCTATCCCAGAAGTACCAGCCAGAGTGATCCCTCTATAATCATAATAGAGGGACAAGGAAATTAAAGAAACCCACATTTTTTTGGAGGACCAAAACGTGTCTAGGTTCTAAAGCATTTAGAGATCAAGGACATTGCCCAACAAACTTGAAAGGTACACTGAATGATATTCATATGTGGGAAAAGAAGCCACCATCTCTCCAGAAACCATGCAGAGGACAAAGGAAGGAGCAATTTTGCAGCTACGGTGTGAAGACTGGCAGTTAAGGAAGCTGATTCCTGACAAATTTGGGTTTGGCCTGAAATACAGGCCCAGTAAACACATACTGCACAACATAGAGTAAGCTTAAGTGACCATGATAAGATAAAACTTGGACAGAGGTTTACATATGGAAAAGCACACAGCTCTAGCCCTTCCCCTGCAATCTGACTGCTTGCAGGACCATCTTGAAGAGATGAATCTGGCCAGGAACACAGAAGGGTACGGATTGGAGAGATTATTTGGAGACTGAACCCAAGACCAGGAAATGTGGAGTCTGTAAGTGATGTCGAAGATTAAGAATTGGTTGCCCCACCACACAAGTAAAAGCCAGGAGAGATCCTGGGGTAAAGTCTTCCAGCATGGACCAGAAAGCACTGGGCACTAGAGATGCAGTGATTTAAATATCTAGACCAATTGGCATTCAACAAGGAGCCTGGAGACTACCAAAGCCTAAACCCTGCCTCCAAGTATTCTGCCTATGGGATTATGTCTCTCACTCCAGCAATCAAGAGGGTGGAGCATTACCCTCCAGACAGCCCCATCTAAAACTGCTGAGAAGAGAAGCTAGAGAATATTTTGGACTTCAACAGAAAGAATTCTTTAAATTTTCATCAAAATTTTTTCTTTTCTTTTTAAAATTTTCTTTCTCTGTCTAATTGTGACCATGGTGGTACATGGACATTTATATATTTTCATATTTGTTTTTTTTCTGAAAAAAAGGTGGGTGAAGCCAGTTGTTTTATATGGGTTAGTTTTTATAAAGTAGGATGTTTGATTAGTTTATTTTAATTTAGTTTTTATTCTTTTAGTTTTGTTTTTAATTTTGTTATAATTTTATTTTTTGTGTGTGTGTATTCTCCTGTTTCCCTTGATTCTCTTCTGCTAATAGCCATTTTTTTGAAGCCAGTTATTTTATATGTGTTAGTTTTTATAAAGTAATATATTTGATTAGTTTATTTTAATTTAGTTTTGTACTCTTTTAGTTTTGTTTTTAATTTTGTTATAATTTTATTTTTTGTGTGTGTGTGTATTCTCCTGTTTCCCTTGATTCTCTTCTGCTAATAGCCAATTTCTATTTTCTCTTTCACTTTTTCTTTAATCTTTTACTTCTTTCTTCTCTACTCACCCCATACTCATTATATCCCATAACAATATTGCTCACTCCATGTCCACCATTTGAAATTGAAAACCCTTTTGCAAATTTTCTCTTTTTATTGTACGTAATAACTGATTATATCATTTCTGTTTATTGTGATAATTAGCATTGTAAATATCATAGTAGGAACTATTTGGTTTAATACTATTTGGCTTATATATTGTTTGCATTAGTCATTTTTATTATTTGTGTTCTCATAAACAGTGAGGTAGTGGAAGCCTTCAGGGACAATATAAATCCACAGGGTAGAATCTCTACTACCTCTGTTCCATTTTTTTATATGGGTAGGTGCAAAAACAACATGAAAAAGCAAGGGAACAAATTGCCCCAAACAAAACAAGATACTGCAATAACAGAATTCATTGACACAAGGGTGGAAGAAATGTCAGAGAAGGAGTTTAGAATGTATCTCTTTAAGTTGATCTGCAAAGAAAAGGAAGGTATAAGAAATGAAATTAGAGAAAATAAAGGAAGTAAAGAAATCACTTCAAAAAGAGACAGAGATTCTGAAAAAAAGGAAAAAAGAAAAAAAAACACAGAGATGCTTGAAATGAAGGAAACAACAAACCAAATAAAAACTCAATATAAAGCATCAGCAATAGACTAAAACACTTGGAAGACAGAATCTCAGACAATGAAGACAAAATGTATAATTTTGAAAATAGAGTTGACAACACAGAGATGTTAAGAAACCATAAACAGAAATTCTAAGAATTCTGGGATAACATTAAAAGACCAAATTTAAGATTTATCAGGAGAGATGAAGACATGGAAATTAAAAAAAAATAAATTAACAAATTTTTTCAAAGAAAATTTCCCAAATCTAAGAATTAATAGAAAATCTAAGAATTAAATTTCCCAAATCTAAGAATTAATTAAAATTAATAGAAATCTAAGAATTAAATACAAGAGGCTTACAGGACTCCCAATGTACAAAAGTACAACAGACCCACATAAAGACACATTATAATGAGAACACCTAGCATGCACAATAAGTACAGAATTTTAAAGGCTGTGAGAGAAAAATATCAGATAGCATATAGGGGGAAATCAATATAGATATCAGCTGATTTCACAATCCAGATCTTCAAATCTAGGAGGTCTTGGAATAACATACATCAAGTTATGGAAGAATTATATATTCAGCAAAATTTTGATTTATCTTTAGGGATAAAAAACCTTCAATAATAAACAAAATTAAAAGAAATCACAAATAGAAAACCTGATCTATAGAATATACACAATAAAATATTCCATGAAGATAAAATGGAAACAAAATTAAAATGGCAAAGGAAAGATCTACACTAAAGCAATATTTAATCAAAGGAGAAATTAATTCAAATTAAAACCAGAAATAAACTATAATGCCTGGAAATACAAATCATATCTCAATAATAACATAGAATGTTAATGGCATAAACTCTTCAAACAAAAGCCATAGACTGGCATATTGAATTAAAAAGCAAGATCTCAAAATATGTTATCTGCAAGAGACTCATCTCACAGGCAAAGATATACATAGACTGAAAGTGAAAAGATGCAAAAAAATTATCACTCACATGGACCATGTAAACAAGCAGGGCTATCTTTCCTTATATCAGATAAAGTGGATTTAGAGTGAAAGTCAATCAGAAGAAAAAATAAGGACATTTCATACTGGATAATGTGATTATATATCAACAAGACAACAATTATAAGATTTATGCCACAAACACACATCAAACAAACTCTACTCAATTTCAAGAATCAAGTAGACACCAACATAAAAATACTGGGTGATATTAACCCACCTCTCACAATGAAAGCATCTCCCGAGGGGTCTGCATACTAATTCTTGGGGCTGCAGAGTTTGTTTTAAAGCCATGGCAATTGTAATTTTTTGTAAATGGGCTGGATTGATATCTGAACACAAGTGAATAAACTCTGAAATTGTGCCCTTAATTTTTTTGTTCCCCAAAAAAGCCCATTCCCTGGCATGTTCTCTCTCTCGCTAGTCTCTTCTGTAAACCTTGCTACCGCATTAGGTGGCTGGAGATGGGAGCTAGGAGAAGCCAATCTGGAGCTGGTACTAAAGGTAATTAGAGTCTTCTCTCTTTAATTTAGAACTCCCTAGCATTTACTCATGAATTGAACCTTCTTTAATGAAGCCAGCACTGGTCACATGGCAGAAGTGGCACCCAACATGGGGCTCTTAAGTTAAATTGACTAGATTGAGTTAGGAAGCATGCTATAGAAATACAGAATTTGTGACATTTTTAGGGTCACAGAAGTACCAGGAAGTTTTTGGAGCAAAGGGACGTTAAAAAATTTTAATAATGGGGAATTCAACTTCTACTGATAAAGACATGTATTTGACTATTTTAGAGACAATAATTAACCAGAAGGGAAAGCAAGTTAAAAAGACTCAGTTGCTACAATTCTTAAAGGTTGTAGGTGAATTTTGCCCTTGGTTTTGTGACCAAGATTCACCAAATTTACATACATGGGACAAATTAGGAAGAAAATTACATAAAATTTGCTTTTCTAATGAATTATCTGAAAACTTTGAAAATATTCAAAAGGTTTGGACTGCATTAGAGATCTGTCTTTTTTTATTATATGGGCCATAGCCCATGGTCCCCTGAAGATATATTGAAGGGTATTCAGAGAGCCATTAAGTCTATTCAAATGGAAAAATTGCCTGAAGCTAAGGAAATCCCCTTTCCTCTAAGGGGGCTAAAAACTAAGACAAATTATATTCAAACAAAAAACCTCGGGGCAAAACTGAAAGTAAAAAACCGTAGCCTTGCCTGAACCAAACCAGAGTAGTCCAGAGGAAGACCATAGAGAGGAGACCTCCGAGGGGATTAAAGGTCATTCTCCCGGAGAGGAGAATCCAGAGGAGATTCATAGAGAGATAGAAAGTCCTTCTCCTCCATGTGACTTACAAGCTCAAATTCAAGATTGCAACAGGGGAGAATCTACAGAGGAATCACAGTCTGAGGGAGAGGAATCAAACAATGAAATCCAGGATTTACCAAGGAGTTTCAACAGGCTGTGCTAAACAGCACCTGCCCCAGCCATTCGAATTTGGCCATTGTCTGTTAAAAGGACAAATTTTAACAGACACTCTGAGCTGGCAATGACTTCTCTTACTCCATTCCAGTGGGGAATTAGAAAGGCACAAGAAGCTGGGGAGGATACTAGTGATTTTCAGCTCTTTCTAGTTTTTGAACACGTTAATGATCAAGTCTAGTGTGTTCGCGTCCATGCAGTAATTCCTTTTAAAATTATTATAGAGTTAAAAAACACCTGCAAGGTGTATGTTCCAAATTCACCATTTGTGCAGAGCTTCTTGAGACTATGTGCTCTGAACAGCTCCCACAGAGTGACTGGATTTCTATCCCTAGGGCTTGCTTGGGGGGGGGGGCTGGATTTTTACTTCAGAAGTCATACTGGACAGACTTTTGCTTGGAGCAGGCAGAAAGGAATCAGAGACAAGATCTTCAAACACCCGTGGACATGTTTTTAGGAATGAGTGAATTTATTGATTTAGAGAGGCAGCTAAATTACAAATTTGTGGTGTATGATCAGATTACAGCCTGTGCAAAGCGTGCTGGGAGACAAGTTTCCTCCAGGGACCAATCTAGCTTAGTTCTGACTAAATTTAAGCAAGGTGTCAATAAGCTTTATTCTAATTTTGTAGCACAACACTATCAAACTGCAAACTTCTCCATTAGAGATCTGGGTGCTTGTGAGTTTATTGTTAAGCAATTGGCATTTGAAAATGCAAATAAATATTGTCAGGATGTTCTCAGACCCCATAGAAAGAAGGGCACAATTTCAGAGTTTATTCGCTTGTGTTCAGATATCAATCCAGCCCATTTACAAAAAAATTACAATTGCCATGGCTTTAAAACAAACTCTGCAGCCCCAAGAATTAGTATGCAGACCCCTCGGGAGATGCTTTCATTGTGGGAGGAACAGCCATTATGTGCAAGAGAGAGCCTATGAGAGAGCTATCTCACAGATAATTTCTTTAGGAAACTCAATTACAATTGAATTAAATCCTGAATTACGGCCACAACAAATACCTCCTGGGATTTTTGGGCCACTCTCTAGAGAAAGTATAGGGTTAATTTGGGGATGTAACAATTTAAAAGGGGCCATAGAGGTCATACCTGGAGTAGTAGATTCTTATTTTGAGGGAGAATTGAATGTTACCTTAAAGTCAAATTATGCCCTTTGGCTTACTTCAAAAAATACATTTGCTCAATTAATTTTATTACCCTGTAATTCGGATAAACACTCACAAGTAAATTCAGTTTCCAAACCACCAGACAGAGTGTACTCCTCTCAATTAGTGTGGCAGGAGTTCCCCCTACTGGAACTTAAAATTAATCATAAAAAGTTCAAAGGCATGGTGGACACAGGAGGTGATATATCAATGCTGTCTAGTCACTTCTGGCCTAAAAATTGGCCCTTACATATAGCACCAGCTAGAGGGAATTGGACAAATCTCACAGCCTGCTCAAAGTGCAAATTATCTCAATTCGGAGGATCCTGATGGGAACAGTAGAGTTTTAAAACTTTATGTGTTATAATCCTTACCAGTAAACCTATGGGGAAGAGATATATTAAGCAAAATAGGATTATACTTATAACTCCAGATTCTATGAGATCATTTGAGGAAATTAATCAAGGGCTTCTTCCTGGAGATAATGAGGGAACTTACAGGGAGAGTATCTGCTTACAAACCAGTCTCCTCGACAGAGATTAGTAAATACTCCAAACCAAAATTTTTACCAGAGGCCCTGAGTGTCTCCCTGATCCAAAAGACAGCAGAAAAGATCACCTGGATCACAGAAGAGCCTATATGGATTTCTTAGTGGCCCTTCTCAGGGGAAAAACTTAAGATAGTTCATAGTTAGTTGAGGAACAACTTCACGATGGTTATATAGAATCAACACTTATTCCTTGGAACACCCCCATTATTGTTATTAAGAAAAAGCCAGGTAATTGGAGGTTACTACAGGATTTAAGGGCAATAAACCATGCAATTCAGGATATGGGATCATTGCAGCCTGGACTTCCTTCTACCACAACAATTCCTTTAAATTATACCTTAATGGAAATAGATATAAAAGATTGTTTTTCTCAATAAGGTGGCATCCTGAGGATTATGAAAAATTTACTTTCAGTGTCTGATCAATTAATTTTAAAGAACTTGTTAAAAGATATTGCTGGAAGGTTGTGCCTCAAGGAATGTGTAATGGTCCTACTTTATGTCAAAAATTTGTGGGTCAACCGATAGCTCCTATAAGAGATAACTTTCCTAATGCATATATTATTCATTTTAAGGATGATATATTATTAGCTCATGCTAATCCAGAAGTACTTTCAGAAATTTTTACTCAGAGGCTTCACTTATAGCAATGGGTTTGTGTATTGCTCCTCAAAAGATACAAAAGATGCCTCCTTTTCAATATTTAGGTCAGATAATTCAAGGAAGTACAATCCGTCCCAAAATCTACAGATAAAAGTTAAGGAATTATATACACTTAATGACTTTCAAAATTTATTAGGAGATATTAATTGCCCAAGGCCATTCTTAAAACTAACTACTTCTGATTTAAGTCCTTTATTCCAGATGTTTCAAGGAGATCCTTCTTAACCTCTCCAAGTCATCTGACAATAGAGTCTAGAGCAGCTTTAAAAAAGGTTTAAAGTGCAATTAAAAATGCACAACTTATCAGGATTAATCCTCAATAACTAATATATTTATTAATATTTCCAACTGTACATACCCCTACAGGAGCCATATAGCAATGATTGGGAGTTACTGAGTGGATTAATTTATCCCCCTCTCCCCAAAAGACATTAATTCCTTTTCATGACTCTATTTCTCAATTAGTAATTAAAGATAAAATGAGAGTTTAACAATTAATTGGATTTGAACCTGATATCGTAATTATTCCATTTTCTGTTCAACAAAATAATTGGCTTTTTCAAGATTCTAGTTTATGGCAAATAGCTTTTCCTGATTTTCCTGGTCAGATAGAAAGTCATTACCCTCGTGATAAAATTATTCAATTTGCATCAATAACACTGCTTATTTTCCCAAAGATTGTACATGCCCAGCCCATAGATGGAGTCCTATCAGTGTAAACTGATGGTTCAAGCTCAGTTAAAGCAGGTTTTTATAGCCATGTTCACACAGAGGTAATACAAACCTCATATACTTCTGCCCAAAGAGCAGAGCTACAAGCTGTCATTTTTGTCTTAAATTACTTTACACATGAGCCGATTAATATTTATTCTGACAGCTTATATGCAGTTAGAGTTACCAAAATATTGAAACTTCAGTTATTAATATACTTCATCACAAGAGCTATTTAAATTATTTCATAATCTAAAAAAGGTGGTGCAAATGCAAAAATACCCATTTTTCATCAGACACATATGAGCTCACTCTAATCTTCCAGGACGTTTAACTTCAGGTAATGACAAGATTGATAAATTGGTAGCTGTTTTTCAACAGATGTCTCCATATGATTATGCACAAGCTTCACATTCCTTGCATCATCAGAACGCTTCTAGCTTACATAAAAAATTTAATATTACCAGAGAACAAGCTCGTCAAATTGTAACTCACTGCCCTAAGTGTGTTACTGACACTCCATCTCTGCCATCAGGGATAAATCCTCATGGATTAAAACCAAATCAAATATGGCAAATGGATGTAACTCATATTCCTCAATTTGTTAAACAATGTTATGTACATGTGATACTTGATACACATTCCAGATTTATTTTTGCCAGAGCACATACAAAAGAAAATACTCAACATGTAATTTATCATTGCCTAGCATCCTTTGCTGTGTTAGGATGTCCTTTACAGATTAAAACAGATAATGCACCAGTTTATGTAAGCTCTTCTTTTCAAAAATTTTGCCAAGAGTTTCAAATTGACCATAAAACAGGAATTCCTTATAACCCTCAAGGTCAAGCCATCGTGGAACAAGCCCATTTATCTATTAAGCTGCAATTACAAAAATTAAAAGGGGGGAATAGGTTTATGACTCTCCAAAATAGCCTCAACCCTGTCTTATTTGTTTTAAATTTTTAAAATTATGATGCAGAAGGTCACACTGCAGCTGAGGGACATATGTCTTCCACAACAACAGGCCATTTAGGCAGAGTTTTGTGGAAAGACTTACAGACTGGTCAATGGAAAGGCCCAGATCCAGTGATTATGTGGGGCAGAGGTCATGCTTGTATTTTTCCAGAAGGTGCTTTCCATCCTGCGTGGGTGCTTGAGCGCAAAATCAGACATGGAAGGGATAGGACCGAGATTCAAGTGACTGAAAATCGACCCAAAGAAGCCTCCACTCAAAAGGAAGATATATCAAAGAAGAATGATCCAGTTGAACATCTGATCTCATGGGAAGACAGAAAGAAGCTGAAAACACACACACTTTGCAAATAATTTGACTCCTAGGAATGACTAAGTCTCCATTGATGATGGTAGCTACAGTGATTGCCCTGCTGGGCTGTCAGGTAAAAGGGAGTTGAGCAGACACTTACTGAACATATATCCTAGACCCACCCCTGGTACATTCAGTAGTGTGGACTGGAGAATCTATTCCAGTGTTTACTAATGATTCATTCATGATGGGAGGATTTAGAGATACTCATATTACTCCTAATCATGTGACTAGATTTAATTATTCTTCTATAGTGCCCAATTATCTTTGTGTTGGTCCCACAATAAACATGCTGGCTGTCTGAGAGTATCATTTGAGGAAAAGAGAGTGGGAGACCTAGACAGACTAATATTGTATTTATGGAGACTTAAAACCTTATACTAGATCAGTGATTAAAATGGAACTTTCCCATAACAAACCAGTCATTTCTGCAAAACCTCCACAAATACCTCATTGTCCAAATAGTTTTACAATTGAGATTGAAAACTTTTCCAAGATGGATAGATTGTGTAAATACTTTTCCTGTACAACATAAGGTGTCTAAAGATAGAGGGTATATTTTAGACCAGTCTCCAAAAATTGATAATAGACAATACAAAAAAATTCTGCTATGACACCTGCAGGATTTGTTAGCAATATTTTGACTTACAATGAAGGTGGTATTCAAAAAGATGTTTGGCTCTTAATTGCTGCCTCAGAATTCTTACATTTTACAGGCAAGCCTTTACCAAAATTTGTTGGCAAGAGCTGTAAGGAAGGATCTTGCTATGGCTTACGAGCCTGTGTCCAATCTCCTTATGTTTTAATCACTGGAAATGTAAAAGTTAAATAAATGGATAGATGACAGATATGGTATAACATGTAACAAATGTAACCTAACCAATTGTATTTCTAGATATAATAGAGTAAAAGGAGTGCTGGTACTTAATCAGCCCCCTTTTGTTTTATTTCCTGCTAATATTTTACAGCCATGGTACCCTGATGCTGGTTTTCAAGTCTTACAGAAAATTCATACCCAGCTAGTGAGATCTAGATGTGCCATTGGAATTATAATTGAGGGAGTTATGGCCTTGGTTTCTTTCATTGCATCCACAGTCACAGCCTCGATAACTTTATCTCAAAATATTCAACATGTAAAATTTCTTAATAATTTAGCCCAAAATACTTCCAAGGCTCTTCACAATCAAGTAAATATTGATGAAAAAATTGAGACTAAGTTAAACGCCTTAGAGGCGACTGTTATAAATACAGGTAATGAACTTTTGGCTTCAACAAAAGGCTTAAATGTCATGCAAGTTATAAATATGTGTGTGTTACAGCTGCCAAGTACAATGCTTCTCTCTGGGATTTGGAGAAGGTTAAGAACCATTTGTTGGGTATCTGGCAAAGTAATAATAAAAGCTTGGATCTTTTGGAACTCCATCATCATATCCAATATATTCAAAATAATAGAGCTGATTTTTTGGATCCTTCTTCTTTGGCTATTCAAATATTGAAGGAATTAAATGGATTTAACCCTGGAAATATTCTCAAACACTCAGCCTGGTACATTATTGGATTGTTTTCTTTGCTGTTAATTCTTTTTTGTGTTGTAATTATAGAATGGCAACTCTTCAGAGCGAGAGTGCAAAAACTCAAGAGAGTAAATCATCACCTACTTTTAAAAAAGAAAAAAGGGGGAATATGTGGGAGGTCATTCTTGCATGTGATTTGAGTTACCTCCCTGGCTGGGTGAGAGGCGCTTAGATACAGCTGTATTAGAGCTTTACCCTCCCTTTCCCAGTTCCGAGTTGCTTGTCCGTGCAGAGTCGTGTCTGGCCACTGCCCCAAAGACCCAATCATCGCCCCTGACCTTGGGATGCTGCCCCCCCTTAACCTTCATTGGGTGGAATTTTCCCTGGAACTTTTTGTTCTCCAATAAAAGTCCACTCCCTGGCACTTTCTCTCTCGCTCGATAGTCTTTTCAGTAAACCTTGCTGCCACATTTGGTTGCTGGATGCGGGAGCTAGGAGAAGCCATCCCAGAGCTGGTATTAAAGGTAATTAGAGTCTTGTCTTTTTAATTTAGAACTCCCTAGCATTTACTCATGAATCAAACCTTCTTAATGAAGCCAGCACTTGGCAGATATTTTGATGCTTTAGCTTTGCTCTTTTTGCTCAAGTTTTCTTTGGCTATTGGTTATTGTTTGTGGTTCCGTAATTTTAGGATTTTTTTCTATTTATGTGAAAACATATTTAATGGGGATTCCATTAAGTCTCTAGATTGCTTTGGGTATGTGGCCATTTTTTAGATAATTGGGATAAAACCTGGGGCACTCTATCACTGACTACAATCCCAGCCCTTTAATTTTTTTTTGTTTTAATTTTTAGAAAGGGTCATTCATAGTTGCTAAGGCTGGCCTTTTACTTGTGATCCTCCTGTGTCAGCCACCCAAGTTGCTGGGATTATAGTCATGTTTCACTGCATCTGGCTTTTATGGACACTTTTAACAATATCAACTAATTTTTTTTAATTCATAAACTTGGGATATATTCCCATTTATTTTTGTCTTCTATTTCTTTCAGCAGTGTTTTATAGTTTTACATGTAGAGAACTTTCATTCCTTGGTTACATTAAATAATATTCCTAATTATTTTATTTCTTTGTAATTATTATACATAGGATTGTTTTCTTGCTCTTGTTTCTCAGATAGTTTGTTGCTAGTGTGAAGAAATGCTGATTTTTTTATAGCTTGATTTTGTATCTCTTAATTTTATCAGATATGAGGTTAAAAACCCTCACTTGTGAGGTTCATGTGAAGAGTAAGTTTTTTCCCACTGTTTTACCATCAACTGTGGATGTCTTTGCCTACAAGGTGGGTCTCTTGGAGACAATAATATTGTCGGGTCATGTGTTTTAATCCAATTTGCCAGCCTGTATCTTTTAATTTATGAATTTAAGCCATTTAAAATCAAGGTTATTATTGAGAAATTATTTTTATTACCAGTCATTTTGAATTATTTCCAATTTTTAACATCAAGTACTTTTTCTTTTGATTAACTACTCTTCTCATGTAGTTTCTTCCTTCACTGGATTTCATTTTTACATTTCATTTATCTTTTATGAAATATTTTGTTGAGAATGTTTTGTAGTGCAGATTTTTCAATTGTGAATAATTTAAAATTTTGTTTATCATAGAAAGTTTTTATTTCTTCATCAAATCGGAAGCTAAATTTTGCAGAATAGTTGTTTTATTTGGCATCCATTTCTTTCAGAGTTCAGTATACATTATTCCAGACCTTTTTGCTATAAGGTCTGGGTTGAAAATCAGCTGAGATCTGAATTGGTTTCTGTAAAGATGATTTGATGTTTTCTTTGAGAGCTTTTAGAGTTCTAGCCTTATACTGTATGTTAGGCATTTTCATAATAATGTGACTTGTTGTGGCTCTGTTGTGATTTTATATTTTCAGATCCCATATGCTTCCTGTATTTGATTTTTCAATTCATTCTTTAGGTTTGGGGAATTTTCAGTGATTATTTTATTGAAACTTTCAAAGTATCTGAGACATTGTCTATCTTGATAAATCTTAAATTTGGTCCATTTATATTATCCTATATATTTGGAAGTTCTGTTCATAGTCTCCTAACATCTTTTGTCCATGGTCAACTTTATTTTCAAGAATATATATTTTTGTCTTCATTGCTTGAAACTCTGTTTTCCACTGGTGTAGTGTGTCAGTGAGACTTTCCAATAATTTTTTGATTTGGTGTATTGATTTCTTCATTTTGATGATTTCTGCTTGTTTTATTCTTTTCTTAGAGTCTCTATCTCTTGATTGAAGTGATCTTTTGCATCCTGTATTTTCTCCCTTATAACTTTCTTTACCTCACATATCATTTTAACTATGAATATTCTAACCTCTTTCTCTGTCATTTCTTCCACTGTGGTGTCCATGGATTCTGTTTTTGATGTATTTTGGTTTGTTTGACATGATTTATTCCCTCCTTTTTCATGGTGTTGTTGTGTCTACCCATCTGACAGTTGATTATGAGGCAGTACGGTGTCTACCTTGTGGAATTATAGTGTCCCTAAAGGTTTCCAGTACCACAGAGTTTAAGGGGAGACAGATAATTATAAAAACTGATGCAAATAAGCTAGTGAAGGAAAAGAGACAGAAAATTCAAATTACTAAAATTTATTATGAAAAATTAATTATCACCATGGACATTACTGAAATACAGATGATAATCAGAAGCTTCACTGAAAATCTATACTCCAATAAAATAGAAAATCTTGAAGACATCAACATAGTTCTAAAGATGAATAACCTACCCAAATTGAATCATGAGGACATAGAATATTTAAACAGATCAATTTCAACCAATAAAATTGAAAAAGCCATCAGAAGCCTACCAACAAAGAAAAATCCAGGAACAGATTGATTCTCACCAAGTTCTACCAGACCTTCAAGGAAGAAGGAACACAAATACCCCTTAAATCATTCCATGAGCTAGAAGAAGAGGAAACTCTTCCAAATTCATTCTATGAAGCTAGTGTCACCTCAATACCAAAACTCAAAAAGACACATCAAGGAAATAAAACTTTAGACCAATATCCCTGATAAATACTGATGCAAATATTCTTAATAAAATTCTGGAATATCACATAAAATATTAAAAAGCTAGTGCAACATTATCAAGTGGGATTCATCACAGGGATGCAAGTTTGGTTCAACATATAAAAATCAATAAACATAATTAACAACAACAGTATACTTAATAAGAATCATATGATTATCTTGATATATTCAGAAAAAGCATTTGACAAAATGCAGCATCCTTTCATGTTCAAAACACTAGAAAAACTGCAGATTGTAGTTTTTACAATGTTGAACATACTTCAACATTGTAAAAGCTGTATAGAATAATACAAGGTCAACAGCATTCTTTATGAAGAAAAATTGAAAGCATTTCCTCTAAAAACTGGAACAAGACAGGGATGCACTCTTTCACCACTGCTGTTCAACATAGTCTTTCAAACTCTACTCCTAGAAATTAGTCAGGAGTATGAAATTAAACAGATATAAATGAAAACAAGTCAAAGTATTTCTATTTTCCAACAACATAATTCTATATTTAGAAGACTCCAAAAACTCCACCAAATGCTTCTAAAATTCATGAAATAACTCAGGATATTAAGTCAATAGCAATAAATCAATTACATTCCTATACACCAATGACTCATCAGGTGAAAGAGAAATCAGAAAAAAACTATAACCTTGGCAATCCATGAAAAAAAGGAAAGGAAAGAAAGGAAAATAGTTGAAGACCACTGTAAAACAAGAGGTGAGACATGTCTACAATAAAAACTACAGAAAACTAAAGAAAGATATTAAAGAAGACATTAGAAGATTGAAAGACCTCCTATGTTCTTGGATAGGCAGAAATAACATTGTCAAAATGACTGTGCAATGAAAAATTTAAAAAAAGATTTAGCGTCATTCCTATTAGAATCCCAATGACATTTTTCATAGAAATAAAAAAAGAAATCATGATAGTCACTTGAAAAAATAAGAGGCCAGTACATAAAAAGGAATCCTCAGCAAGAAAAGTGAAGCAGGAGGCATTAAAATATCAGTTCTTAAATTATAGTACAGAGCTATATTAACAAAAATGGCATGGTATTGGCACCAAAAGAGATATAGACCAACAGCACAGAATAGAAGACACAGATATACACTCACATAAATACAGTTATCTCATACTAGAGAAAAATGCCATAAATATACATTGAAGAAAAGTTAGCTAATTTATCAAATAGTTCTGGAAATACTGAAAATCCATATGTATCAAAATAAAATTGAAGCCCTTTCTCTTACCCTGCAAAAAATATCAATTCAAAGTGGATCAAGGACCTAGACATTAGAGCAGACACCCTGCATATAAGAGAATAAAAAGTAGGCCTAACTCCCTATCAGGTCAGCTTAGGAACTGACTTCCACAACAAGACTACTAAAGCATGAGAAGTAAAATCAAGAATCAATAAATGTGATTGTGTCAAACTAAAAAGCTTCCTCACTGCAATGGAAGCCATTAAAACTATGAAAAGAAAACCTACAGGATGAGAGAGCATCTTTACCACCTGCACCTTAGATAGAGAATTAATCTCCATGATATATAAAGAACTCAAAACACACACACACACACACACACACACACACACACACACATCAATAAATTGGCAAAGGAACTGAACAGACACTTCAAAGAAGAAGAAATATGAATGGTCAAGAAGTATATAAAAAAACTTCAGCATCTCTATCAATTACAGAAATTTAAATTAAAACTACACTGAGATTTCATCCCACGCCAGTCAGAATGACAACTATTAAGAATATAAGTAACAATAAACATTGGTGTGGATTGGTGAGAATGGTACTTCCATACATTGCTGGTGGGACAACAAATTGGTGCAACCACTCTGGAAGGCAGAACTCCTTAGAAAAACTTGAAATGGAACCACCATTGACCCAATCATTTCACTCCTCAGTCTATTCCAAAGGACTTAAAATCAGCATACTATAGTAGCACAGCCACTTCAATGTTGATATCAGCTTAATTCACAATAGCTAAGATATGGAACCCATCCATGTGCCTTTCAATGGATGAATGGTGAAGAAAGTGTTGTGTATGTACACAATGAACTATCAACCCTGAAGAAGAATTAAATTGTGGCATTTGCCAGTAAATGGATGGAATGGGAGAATATCATGCTAAGTGAAACAGGGATGTCCCAAAAATCCACAGGCCAAATATTCTGTCTAATATGTGGACACTAACCCACAACAAGACAGTGTGTGGAGGGGAAGACTAGAAGTCCATTGGATTGGACAAAGGGAATCAAATTGAATAGAGAAGGAAAGGAAGCAAGAATAGTAGAATTAATGAGACAACTATTCTTTCCTTGTATCTTAGTACAAAATCAGGATAATTCTGCATCATATACAAACACAAGAGTAGGATCCTAGTTAGTATAAATTATATTCCATGAAAGTATAATATGCCAAATACATTCTACTGTCATGTGTAACTAAGTATAGCAAATAAAAAATACAAATAACAATAAATATTGGTTAGGATTTGAGGAAAAGGGTATACTCATACATTGTTGGTGTGACTGAAAATTAGGAAAACCATGTTGTACAGCAGTAGGAAGATTCCTCAAAACACTAGTAATTTAAACTTCATATGATCCTGCTCTCCTTCTACTTGGTATATATGTAAGGTATTTAAAATCAGCTTACTACAGTGACACAGCCACATCAATGTTTATAGCTAAGCAAAATTTACAATTGCTAATCTATAGAACAAATCTTTCTGGCCTTCAAAAGATGAATGAATAAAGAAAATGTGGTATATATACCCAATGGAGTATTAGTCAGCCATAAAGAAGAATTACCTTATGACATTTAATAGTAGATTTATCTGGATATCTGGAGACTGTCATGCTAAGTGGAATAAGCAAGTACCAAAAAGTCAAAGGTTGAATGTTTTATCTGATATGTGGAAGCAAACCCAAATGAGGTATATAAGAATGAAAAATAAATGAATATCAGTGAAGTAGGCAAAGGATAATGAAGGGAATGGAGGAGAGAAGAAATAGAGAAAGTCAGTTGAATGAATCTGACCTAACTTTTCTATGTGCATATACAAACATACCTCAGTGAATCTTACAGTGATGTTCATCCACAAGACACTAATTTAAAAAAAACTTAAGTAAATGGCAGAAAAATCAGTAGAGTACAGGAAAGAGAGCAGTGAGAGGGAGGAGATGAGGGAAAGAAGAAGTAATGTGGACTGAATTAGAACAAATTATATCCCATACTTTTACAATTATATCAACATGAATCCTATTATAATGTATAAGTAAAAAGAGTCAATAAAAATGAAAAAGAATATAGTGTGTCATAACTAAATAAGATTATTATCTTAAAAAGCACAGAAAATCATTTTATAAAGTTTAATGTCCCTTTATGATAAAAACTCACAACAAATTATGCATACAGGTACTTACATCAATGACAGAAAGATATGAATAAAAATCTCACAGCAAATGTCAGGCTCAAATGTGAAAATTTTAAAGCTCTTTCTCTAAGAATTGGAAGAAGGTAAGCTCTATTCACAATAGCCTAATTACAGAACCAGCTCTGTTGCCCAATGAGATTATCTATTAAACACAATGTGCTATATATGAAATGATGTCTCACTCTGCCAAAAAGAGGAACAAAATTACTTTATTTGCTGGTAATTGGATGTAACTAGAGATAATCATACTAAGTAAAACAAGTCAGCCACAAAAAGTCAAGGGTGAATGTTTTCTATAGTAGCTAGGGAAAAATAGGGCTTTTTAAAAATTGAGAATCCCATGAATGTAGAAGGAAGAAAAGTAGAGCAGAGGAAGGAGATTGAGGGGAGGGAGGAGGTATGGAAAAGAGAGAACTTCAAAATTAATTGACCAAATTATTCTATGTTCATGTATGAATACATCACATTATACTCTACATTTATGTGTGTATGTGTGTGTGTGTGTGTGTGTGTGTGTGTGTGTGTGTGTATATATATATATATATATATATATAATTAAAAATACATAAATAGAAAAAAAAAGGCCAGTAGAGAGAGGAAATGGATCAGGGAATGGACAAGGGGAGGAAAGTCAGAGGTACTGGGGATTGAAATGGAGCATATTAAATTACAAACATGTATGAATAGTCAAAATTAACCCCACTGTTATGTGTAACCATAATATACTAATAAAATATTTAAAATCAAAAAAGAAATAAGAGCAAGCCAGTCTTGGTGGCACATAGTTGTAATTCCATTTTCTCAGGAAACTGAGGCAGGAGGATCACAAGTTTCATGGGAGTATGGGCAATTTAGCAAGACCCTGTCTTGAAAGTTTAAAAAAATGTTTTAAACATATGGGAGATATAGATCAGTGTTTGGGCACTTACCTAATACACAAAGCCCTTTCTATCAAGTAAAGAGGAATGAAAGGAAGAAAGAAAGAAAAGAAGGGAGGAGGAAGGAAGGATGAAAGAAAGGAAGAAAATAAAGAAGGAAGGAAGGAAGAAAGGAAGGAAGGAAGGAAGGAGGGAGAAAGGAAGGAAGGAAGGACAGAAGGGAGAGAGAGAGAGAGAGAGAGAGAGAGAGAGAGAGAGATCAAAAATAAGCACCCTAACATTATACCTTACAGGATAGAGAAAGAAAAAATTGTTATCATCAGTTTGTCCAGATGGGGTCCAGGTCCTTGGTGTCCCAAACATATAATTGATCAAGACATACACAAGTAATGGGCACAGTACATATTTGTTGAAGGTGAAGGTGGAATTGGCACTATGTTAGGTAGTGGAGTGGGCCAAGTCAGAGAGGAGAGCTCAAGGATCTGATCACTGGAAATTAGTATCTTACATGCTGAGCTGTGAGTCATTGTCTTTTCTATATGGACCTGATCAAAGACCTTATCCCATTTATGCCCACTGGTTACTTTATGATACCTGATTAGAATATTGTCCATCCCCCCCTCCACCATGGGATACTGTAGAAAATATAATTAGAATACTTCCCACTTTACTTCCATTGTGTTTTTAAAATACAGAACCTGTTGGGGGAGTTGTCATGGTTATAAGTTCTCAGTGCCTGGAGTTGTCATAGCAATGGGATTTATTGTAAACAGGGACAGGACTCGTATCCTTGCCATCCTATAACAATGTCTTCTTAATTCTTTGGTACTAAGGATTGAACCCAGGGGTGCTTAACCACTGAGCAACATACCCATCCCATTTTATATTTTATATTGAGACAGGGTCTCACTAGAATTTCTTAGAACACCACTAAGTGGCTGACACTAGCTTTCAATGCTTGATCCCTCTGTCTCAGCCTCCTGAGCTACTGGGATCCAACAATGCCGTAGTCTGGCTAGGCTGCCCAAGTCTGGCTAGGCAAAATAACCGAGAGGTGACATGCAACTTGAAGGTTGAAGCAGGAACTACTTTATTGCCAGTGAACTCAGCATGAACTGAGAACTCAAAGTAGTGGGCACCCAGGGTAGCAGGAGCCGCCTCTCTGCCAAACTGCAGAGGTACATATACCCAACTAATTACACACAGCTTAACTTAATTGACATCATCTTGACACAGCAGTCATTCATTAAGGAATCCTCATCATCTTAATGGTTTGCTGGTGTTACTTCACAAACCACTCCTCTTGGCATACTGCCAGGCGCCATTGTAACTTGGTTGTGGCCCTCATCACAACAAAGTCTATCTAATATCTCATCTCTGCAATCTTTGTGTCCTTGAATTATTACCTAACATTTCCCCCTGAAAGACTTGATCCCCAAATTATTTTTGGGTGGCTGAGGGGCTGGAAATCTCATCTTCTTATAATTGTTTTAGGCTAACAATGGATTGTTGTCCCTGCCTATTTGGAATTCACTGAACTCTCACCCTATGTGGCCAAGATGAGACAGAGGAGTGTCTGGGTCCATTTGTGGGGTTGATTTGTATTTTGATGGCCTAGATTTTTTTACGGTTTAATATCAGGTGAATGGGCAATCAAGGGCACTTAGCATCAGGGGAATCCAGAGGTCCTTCATGGCAGCTGGCAGTTTACTGGGTAAGGAGTTCATATGACCAGGATCATAATATTGAAGAGGCTGTCTGTTCTCCAATGTATGTTTTTGGTGCTTTGTCTACTATAAGATAAATATATTATGTGGGTTTGTCTCTGTGTCTTCTATTCTGTACTTTTGGTCTTTTTATCTCGTTTGGTGCCAATACCATGCTTTTTTATTACTATATCTATCTCTGTACTATAATTTAAGAACTGGTATTTTGATGCCCTCTCTTCACTTTCTTGCTGAGGATTGATTTAGCTATTCTGGCCTCTTATTTTTTCAAGTGATTTCATGATTGCTTTTTCCATTTCTATGAAGAATATCACTAGGATTTTAATAGGAATGGCATTAAATATATATAATAGTTTTGGTAGTATGGCCTATTTGACACTGTTAATTTTACCTATCCAAGAGTATGGGAGACGTTTCTTTCTTCTAAGGTCTTCTCCAATTTTTTGTCTTTAATCTTTTGCATTTTTTAATTGGTTGTTCACAACATTACAAAGCTCTTGACATATCATATTTCACACATTAGAATCAAGTGGGTTATGAACTCCCATTTTTACCCCAAATACAGATTGCAGAATTGCATCGGTTACACATCCACATTTTTACATACTGCCATGTTAGTGACTGTTGTATTCTGCTACCTTTCCTATCCTCTACTATCCCTCCTCCCCTCCCCTCCCATCTTCTCTCTCTACCCCATCTACTGTAATTCATTTCCCTCCATGTTTGTTATCCATTCCCCTCATAACCTCTTATATGTAATTTTGTATAACAATGAGGGTATCCCTCCATTTCCCTCCCACCTCATGTCTCTGTTTAATGTTAATCTTTTCTTCCTGCTCTACCTCCCTGTTCTGTTCTTAGTTGCTCTCATTATATCAAAGAAGACATTTGGTATTTGTTTTTTAGGGATTGGCTAGCTTCACTAAGCATAATCTGCTCTAGTGCCATCCATTTCCCTGCAAATTCCGTGACTTTGTCATTTTTTAGTGCTGTGTAATACTCCATGGTGTATAAATGCCACATTTTTTTATCCATTCATCTATTGAAGGGCATCTGGGTTGATTCCACAGTCTGGCAATTGTGAATTGTGCTGCTATGAACATCAATGTGGCAGTTTCCCTGTAGTGTGCTCTTTTAAGGTCTTCAGGAAATAGTCCGAGAAGGGCAATAGCTGGGTCAAATGGTGGTTCCATTCCCAGCTTTCCCAGGAATCTCCATACTGCTTTCCAAATTGGCCGCACCCGTTTGCAGTCCCACCAGCAGTGTACAAGAGTACCCTTATCCCCACATCCTTGCCAGCACTCATTGTTTTTTGACTTCATCATGGCTGCCAATCTTACTGGGGTGAGGTGGTATGTTAGGGTGGTTTTGATTTGCATTTCTCTGACTGCTAGAGATGGTGAGCATTTTTTCATGTACTTGTTGATTGATTGTATGTCCTCCTCTGTGAAGTGTTTGTTCATGTCCTTGGCCCATTTGTTGATTGGGTTATTTGTTTTCTTATTGTCTAATTTTTTGAGTTCTTTGTATACTCTGGATATTAGGGCTCTATCTGAAGTGTGAGGAGTAAAAATTTGTTCCCAGGATGTAGGCTCCCTATTTACCTCTCTTATTTTTTCTCTTGCTGAGAAAAACTTTTCAGTTTAAGAAAGTCCCATTTGTTGATTCTTGTTATTAACTCTTGTGCTATGGGTGTCCAATTAAGGAATTTTGAGCCCAACCCCACAATATGTAGATCGGAGCCAACTTTTTCTTCTATCAGACGGAGAGTCTCTGATTTGATATCTAGCTCCTTGATCCACTTTGAGTTGACTTTTGTGCATGGCGAGAGGAGGGGATTCAGTTTCATTTTGTTGCATATGGATTTCCAGTTTTCCCAACACCATTTGTTGAAGATGCTATCCTTTCTCCATTGCATGTTTTTAGCTCCTTTATCAAATATAAGATAGTTGTAGCTTTGTGGATTAGTCTCTGTGTCCTCTATTCTGTACCATTGGTCCACCCGCCTGTTCTGGTACCAGTACCATGCTGTTTTTGTCACTATTGCTCTGTAATATAGTTTGAAATCTGGTATTGCTATACCACCTGATTCACACTTCCTGCTTAGAATTGTTTTTGCTATTCTGGGTCTTTTATTTTTCCATATGAACTTCATGATTGCTTTATCTATTTCTATAAGAAATGCCATTGGGATTTTGATTGGCATTGCATTAAACCTATAGAGAACTTTTGGTAATATCGCCATTTTGATGATGTTAGTTCTGCCTATCCATGAACAAGGTATATTTTTCCATCTTCTAAGATCCTCTTCTATTTCTCTCTTTAGGGTTCTTTAGTTTTCATTGTATAGGTCTTTCACCTCTTTTGTTAGGTTGATTCCCAAATATTTTATTTTTTTTGAGGATATTGTGAATGGAGTGTTTTTCCTCATTTCCATTTCAGAAGTTTTGTCGCTGATATACAGAAATGCCTTTGATTTATGTGTGTTGATTTTATATCCTGCCACTTTGCTGAATTCATTTATTAGTTCTAGTAGTTTTTTTGTAGACCCTTTTGGGTCTGCTAGGTATAGAATCATGTCATCCGCAAATAGTGATAATTTAAGTTCTTCTTTTCCTATTTTTATGCCTTTAATTTCTTTCGTCTGTCTAATTGCTCTGGCCAGTGTTTCGAGAACTATATTGAATAGAAGTGGTGATAGGGGGCATCCCTGTCTTGTTCCAGATTTTAGAGGGAATGCCTTCAATTTTTCTCCATTCAGAATGATGCTAGCCTGAGGCTTAGCATAGATAGCTTTTACAACATTGAGGTAAGTTCCTGTTATCCCTAGTTTTTCTAATGTTTTGAACATAAAGGGATGCTGTACTTTGTCAAATGCTTTTTCTGCGTCTATCGAGATGATCATATGGTTCTTATCTTTAAGTCTATTGATGTGGTGAATAACATTTATTGATTTCTGTATATTGAACCATCCTTGCATCCCAGGGATGAATCCTACTTGATTATGGTGCACATTTTTTTTGATGTGCCTTTGTATCCGATTCGCCAGAATTTTATTGAGGATTTTTGCATCTAGGTTCATCAGAGATATTGGTCTGTAGTTTTCTTTCTTTGAGGTGTCTTTGTCTGGTTTCAGAATCAGGGTGATGTTGGCCTCATAGAATGAGTTTGGCAGAGCTCCCTCTTTTTCTATTTCCTGAAATAACTTGAAAAGTATTGGTATTAATTCTTCTTTAAAGGTTTTGTAAAAGTCCGCTGTATACCCATCCGGTCCTGGGCTTTTCTTGGTTGGAAGTCTTTTGATTGCTTCTTCTATTTCATCTATTGATATTGGTCTGTTTAAGTTGTGAGTATCCTCCTGACTCAGTCTGGGCAAATCATATGACTTAAGGAATTTATCGATATCTTCACTATCTTCTATTTTATTGGAATATAGGTTTTCAAAATAATTTCTAATTGTCTTCTGTATTTCTGAAGCGTCTGTTGTAATATTGCCTTTTTCATCCTGTAAGTAATTTGAGTTCTCTCTCTTCTTCTCTTTGTTAGTATGGCTAGGGGTCTGTTGATCTTATTTATTTTTTCAAAGAACCAACTTTTTGTTTTGTTAATTTTTTCAATAGTTTCTTTTGTTTCAATTTCATTGATTTCTCCTCTGATTTTAATTAATTCTTGCCTTCTGCTACATTTGCTGTTGTTTTGCTCTTCCTTTTCTAGGGCTTTGAGATGAAGTGTAAGCTCATTTATTTGTTGGTTTTTCCTTTTTTTTGAGGAATGACCTCCAGGCGATGAATTTCCCTCTTAAAACTGCTTTCATTGTGTCCCATAGATTCCGATATGTTGTGTCTGTATTTTCATTTATCTCTAAGAATTTTTTGATTTCCTCCTTTATGTCTTCTGTAACCCATTGATCATTCAGTAATGTATTGTTCATTGTCCATGTGATGTAGGATTTTTCCTTCCTTCTTTTATCATTGGTTTCCAGTTTCATTCCATTATGATCTGATAAAGTGCATGGTATTATCTCCACCCCTTTATATTTACTGAGGGTTGCCCTATGGCATAATATATGGTCTATTTTTGAGAAGGATCCATGTGCTGCTGGGAAAAAAGTATATCCACTTGATGATGGTTGATATATTCTATATATGTCAGTTAAGTCTAGGTTATTGATTGTGATATTGAGGTCAATACTTTCTTTATTCAACTTTTGTTTGGAGGATCTGTCCAATGGTGAGAGAGGTGTGTTGAAGTCACCCATGATTATTGTGTTGTGGTCTATTTGATTCTTGAACTTGAGGAGAGTTTGTTTTATGAACGTCGCAGAGCCATTATTTGGTGCATAAATATTGATAATTGTTATGTCTTGTTGGTGAATGGTTCCTTTTAACAGTATATAATGTCCTTCCTTATCCCTTTTGATTAACTTAGTCTTGAAGTCGATTTTATTCGATATGAGAATGGCCACCCCTGCTTTCTTACAAGGACCGTGTGCATGGTATATTTTTTCCCAACCTTTTACCTTGAGCCTGTGTATGTCTTTTCCAATCAGATGTGTCTCCTGGAGGCAGCATATTGTTGGATTTGTTTTTTTTAATCCATGTTACCAGCCTATGTTGCTTTATTGGAGAGTTTAAGCCATTAATGTTTAGAGTTACTACTGATATATGGTTTGTACTTCCTGCCATGTTTGATTATTTATCTTTTTTTTCTAATTTAGTTTGTTTCTCCATGATTAGCTTTCTCCCCACCCTCTGTCTTTACTGAGGCACTTCCCGCTGATGGTTTTGGTTATTGTTTTTCATTTCTTCCTTGTGTAGAGTTTTGCTCAAGATGCTTTGCAATACTGGTTTTCTGGCTACAAATTCTTTTAGCTTTTGTTTATCATGAAAGAATTTTATTTCGTTGTCATATCTGAAGCTTAATTTTGCTGGATACAGAATTCTGGGTTGGCATCCATTGTCTTTCAGTGTTTGAAATACGTTGTTCCAGGATCTTCTCGCTTTCAGCGTCTGTGATGAAAAATCCGTTGTTAACCTTATTGGTTTACCCCTAAATGTAATCTGCCTCTTTTCTCTTGTAGCTTTTAATATTTTCTCTTTGTTCTGTATATTGGATATCTTCATAACAATGTGTCTTGGCATTGGTCTACTGTGATTTTGTGTGCTCGTTGTCCTGTATGCATCTACAATTTGTATATCTGTTTCCTTTTTTATTTCTGGAAAGTTTTCTGTAATTATTTCATTCAGCAAGTTACTCATTCCCTTGGCATGAATCTCTGTGCCTTCCTCTATCCCGATGACTTGTAAGTTTGGTTTTTTTAAGTTATCCCAAATCTCTTGGATGTTTTTCTCGTGATTTTTTACCAGCCTATCTGAGTTGGCTAGACTCTTTTCAAGATGATATATTTTGTCTTCATTATCTGACGTTCTGGCTTCTACTTGCTCCACTCTGTAAGTGATACTCTCGATTGAGTTTTTAATTTGGTTTATCGTTTCCTTCATTTCTAGAATTATTGTTTGATTTTTTTTTTATAATCTCTATCTCCTGATAAAGATGCTTAACTTCTTCTTTTATCTTTTTATGTAATTCATTTTCAATGTGACCTTTAAGGTTCCTTTCCATCTGTCTAAGGTGTTCCTTGAGTTCTTTATATGGCCATTTTTCTGATGACTCCAGGTCCTCCTGAATATTTAGGCTGTCCTTTTTTGTTTATACTCCTTTTCTTCCTTGCTTTTTTATGCTCATGATACTTCTTGTTCTGTTTGACTGCTGAGTTACTGTTTACTCTTATAAATTTATTTGATGCTTGGGAGGAGAGGTATTAGGAGGGAAGGGAAGAAGTCACTAAAGAGAGTGAGTGTAGGCAGGTAGAATTCAAGAAAGGGGGAATAAGAAAATTGAAAAGAAATGAAAAGACAAAAGAAAAAAGTGAAAAGAAAGAAAGAAAAAATGAAAAAATAAAAATTTAAAACCAAAAAAATTATAATGATAATAAACAAATGGAAATTAAAGTTTAATAATAATAGTAATAATAATAGAATAAAAAGAATTAAAAAAATTGAAACCATTAATAAGAAAGTTGAAGAACAACAACAACATCAATAACAAAAAGTGAAAATAAAATTAAAAACAAATACCAATAATAATCATTAAAAATAATAATAATAATAATAATAATAATAATAATAATAATAAATGCAGTCATAGAGCTCAATTAACTTCTCTTCCAGTAGGTGGGAACTGGGCCAGGATTCTCTTCTTGATGGGTGGGAACCAATCACTGTGCCTCAGCTCTTCTTCCCAGACTGTGCAGGTCTCCAATCCTGAGTGCCTAGGGCCTTCTCTTGTGGTTCCTCAAGCCAGGCCCCGCTCACCTGTGACGCTCACCACAATACTGGCTACACGCCGGGTCTGCTGCTCCTGGGAGCCCTGTTTCCATGGATGCCTGGGCACACCCTTTCTGTTTGCCTTCCTCAGACCCTAAGTTTGTAGGGCTTGGGGCTGAGGACCCCCAGCGAATTTGTTTGCCCTCAGGTAGCAACTCCCCCGGTAGCTGGTGCAAGGGACCTCTGTTGTCAGCAGAGGGATACCCTGGGTCTGACTATCGTGCTCAGTTGGCGTTTACCTCTGTGAGTTCAGGTGGGCCGACTAGTTATTTCAGAGGGATCATTAGTGCTGAGTCACGAGAAGCAGGCGAACCAGAACTAGAATGCAGCCCAATCCGGGCTCGGTGTGTTCTGAGAGAGGCAGACTGTTCACCCGGGATCCCCTTTAGCTCAACAGTGCCTAGTGGTCCTGAGCGAACAGTATTTTGACAGTTTATTTCTCCCTATGCTCGCGCAGCTGAAGGGGTTAGAGACTTGATCTCTCCGCATCCGCTGCCATGTTGGATCACTTAGATTTTAAATTGTCACTCATCTTATCAGCTGTTCCATTTTACTCGGCAGCTCACTCGTGCGGTGAAGAGTCTGCTCTATGGTGCTCGGCGGGAAGCAGCGGCGGTGGCGGCGCGGTGGCAGCCCAGCTGTGGCCTTTGGGACCCCCAGGGAGGGGGTGCAGGCTGGGGGAGGGGAGGCAGCGCCTCGGGGCCTGCGCGGGCCAGGTACTGGACACGCAGGAGAGCGGGCGGGGTGGGGGAAAGAAATTGAGATCTAGATTTAGGGATTGAGGGTGGGAGGAGAGACGGCGGGGGAGAAGCAAAGCGGAAAGGCGGAGAGGAGAAGAAGGGGCCGAGGGAGCTGCGCAGCTCAGGGGCTGCAGCCTTACTGCTCGTGCTAAAGTCGTGATGGACTCACTCCACCTTGGCTGGAGTCGTGGCAGATTCACTCCACCTAGGCCCCTTTCTTGACATGGTGCTGAGTCTTTGTCGACAGATCTCCTTTAATGATCTTTACTTCATCTTTTAAGATGTGGCAACATACGCTGCGGGCGCGGCGGCACGGAGCACAGAGCGGCTTACTCACTTCCCCTCCGCCATCTTCACCTCTTTTGCATTTTTCATTGAACAGGTTTTTTTTTTTTTTACCACTTTTGGATTGATTACCAAATGTTTTATATTTCTGAGGCTATTTTGAATGGAATAATTTTCCTAATTTCTCTTTCAGTGGATTCATCACTAATATAGAGGGATGCATTGGATTTATGGGTGTTAATTTTATATCCCATTGCTTTGCTGAATTTATTTATTAGTTTGAGAAGTTTTCTGATGAAATAATTTCTGCCATGCAACCAATGCTGGCTTCATTAAAGAAGGTTCAATTCATGAGTAAATGCTAGGAAAATTTAAATTAAAGAGCAAGACTCTAATTACCTTTAAAACCAGCTCCAGGACAGCATCTCCTATCTCCAACCTCCAGCCACCTAATGGGGTAGTGAGGTTTACTGAGGATATTAGAGAGAGAGAGAGAGAGAGAGAGAGAGAGAGAGAGAGAGAGAGAGAGAGAAAACACACCAGGGAGTGGACTTTTATTGGGGAAAAAAATTCCAGGGAAAATCCCATCCCAAGGGGCAGCATCCCAAGGTCAGGGCTGACATTTGGGTCTTCGGGGCACTGGCTAGACATGCCTCTGCACAGACAAGCCCTCTGACCTGGAAAAGAATGGGGAAAGCTCTGACACACCTGTGTCTAAGTGCCTCTCACCCAGCCAGGAAGGTAACTCAAATCACGTGCGAGGATGGCCTCCCACACATTCCTCCTCTTTTTCTTTTAAAAAGCAGGCAATGATTTACTCTCTTGAGTTTTTGCACTCTCACTCTGAAGAGTTGCCATCCTATAATTGCAACACAAAAAAGAATTAACAGCAAAGAAAACAATCCAATAATGTACCAGGCCAAGTGTTTAAGAATATTTCCAAGGTTAAATCGATTTAATTCCTTCAATATTTGATTAGCCAAAGAAGAAGGATCTGAAAAATCAGCTCTATTATTTTAAACATCTTGGATATGATGAAGGAGTTCCAAAAGATCCAAGCTATTATTATTACTTTGCAAAATACCCAACAAATGGTTCTTAACCTTTTCCCAATCCCAGAGAGAAGCATTGTACTTGGCAGCTGTAACACACACATATCTATAACTTGCGTGGCGTTTAAGACTTTCTTTAAACTTTAAAGCTGAAAGTTCATTACCATATTTATAACAGTGGCCTCTAAGGTGTTTAACTTAGTCTCAATCCTTTCATCAATATTTACTTGATAGTGCAGAGCCTTGGGAGTATTTTGGGCTAAATTATTAAGAATTTTCACATGTTGAATATTTTGAGATAAAGTTATCAAGGCTGTGACTATGGATGCAATGAAAGAAACCAAGGCCATAACTCCCTCAATTATAATTCCAATGACACATCTAGGTCTCCCTAGCTGGGTGTGAATTTGCTGTAAGACTTGAAAACCAGCATCAGTATACCATGGCTCTGAAATATTAGCAGGCAATAAAACAAAAGAGGGCTGATGAAGTACTAGCACTCCTTTTCCTCTATTATATCTAGTAATACAATTGGCTAGGTTATATTTGTTACATTTACAACATCTGTCATCTATCCATTTAACTGTTACATTTCCAATGATTAAAATGTTAGGAGATTGGACACAGGCTCATCAGCCATAGCAAGATCCTTCCTTACAGCTCTTCAGCAAATTTTGGTAAAGACTTGTCTGTAAAATGTAAGAATTCTGAGGCAGTAATTAAGCACCAAACATCTTTTTGAGAACCACTCTCACTGTAAGTCAAAATATTGCTATCAAATCCTGTAGGTGCCATAGCAGAATTTTTTCCTAATTGTCTCTTATCAATTTTTGGAGACCAGTCTAAAATATGTCCACTACATTTGGACACCTTATGTTGTACTGGAAAAGTATTTACACAATCTATCCATCTTGGAAAAGTGCCAATCTCAATTGTAGAACTATTTGGACAATGAGGTATTTGTGGAGGTTTTGCAGAAATTACTGGTTTGTTATAGAAAAGTCCCATTTTGTACACTGATCTAGTATAAGGTTTTAAGTCTCCATTAATAGTATGATTAATCAGTCTAGGTCTCCTATCTGCTGTCTTTTCCTCAAATGATACTCTCAGACAGCTAGCATGTTTCTTGTGGGCACGGTAAGCAGAATAATTAAATCTAGTCACCTGATTTGGAGTAGTATAAGTATCTCTAAATCCTCCCATCATGAATGAATGATTAGTAAACACTGGAATAGATCTCCAGTCCCACAGCTGGATGTACCAGGGGTGGATCTTGGAAATACATCCAGTAAGTATCTGCTCAAATCCTTTTTACCAGACAGCCCAGCAGGGCAATCACTATAGCTACCATTATCAATGGAGTCTTATTTCTTCCTAGGAGTCGAATTATTTGCAAAGCATGTCTTGTCAGCTTCTTCATGTCTTCCCATGAGATTAGCCTTTCAGCTGAGTCATGTTGGTTCCTCTTCATTCTTCTTTGATATCTCTTCCTTTTGAGTGGAGGCTTCTCCGTGTCAATTTTCAGTCACTTCAATCTCGGTTCTATCTCTTCCATGTCTGATTGTGCATTCAGGCACCCAGATAGGATGGAAAGCACCTTCTGGAATAATAAAAGCATGACTTCTGCCCCATATAATCACTGGGTCTGTGCCTTTCCATTGACTAGTCTGTAAGTCTTTTCACAAAATTCTGCCTAAAGGGCCTGTTGTTGTGGAAGACATATGTCTCTCAGCTGCAGTGTGACCTTCTGTGTCACAATTTAAAAGATGTAAAACAAACAAGGCATGGTTGAGCTATTTTGGGGAGTCATAAACCTATTCCCCTCTTTTAATTTTTGTAAATTCAGCTTAATAGATAAGTGAGTTTGTTCCACAATGGCTTGATGTTGGGGGTTATAAGGAATTCCTGTTTTATGTTCAATTTGAAACTCTTGGAAAAATCGTTGAAAAGAAGTGCTTACAGAAGCTGGTTCATTATCTGTTTTAGTCTGTAAAGGGCATCCTAACACATCAAAGGATGCTAGGCAATGATAAATTACATATTGAGTATTTTTCTTTGTACGTGCTGTGGCAAAAATAAATCTGGAATGTGTATTAATTATCACATGTACATAACATTGTTTAACAAATTGAGGAATATGAGTTACATCCATTTGCCATATTTGATTTGGTTTTAATGCACAGGGATTTACCCCTGATTGCAGAGATGGAGTGTGAGTAACACACTTAGGGCAGTGAGTTACAATTTAATGAGCTTTTTCTCTGGTAATATTAAATTTTTTACATAAGCTAGAAGCATCCTGATAGTGCAAGGAATGTGAAGATGTGCACAATCATATGGAGACATCTGTTGACAAACAGCTACTAATTTATCAATTCTTCATTACCTGAATTTTAAGGTCCTGGAAGACTAATGTGAGCTCATATGTGTCCTATGAAACATGGGTATTTTTGCATTTGCACAGCCTTTTTTAGATTATGAAATAATTTAAATAACTTTTGTGATGAGGTATATTCAATAACTTAAATTTCAATATTTTTGGTAACTCTGACTGCATATAAGCTGTCAGAATAAATATTTATAGGCTCATTTGTAAAGTAATTTAAGGCACAAATGAGAGATTGTAGCTCTGCTCTTTGGGCAGAAGTATATGAGGTTTGTATTACCTCTGTGTGAACATGGCTATAAAAACCTGTTTATCAGAGCTTGAACCATCAGTGAACACTGATAGGGCTCCATCTATGAGCTGGACATGTACAATATTTGGAAAAACAAGCAGTGTTATTGATGCAAATTGAATAATTTTATCACGAGGGTAATGACTTCTATCTGATCAGGAAAATCACCAAAAGCTATTTGCCATAAACTAGAAGCTTGAAAAAGCCAATTATATTGTTGAACAGAAAATGGAATAATTATAATATCACGTTCAGACCCAATTAATTGTTAAACTCTCATTTTATCTTTAATTACTAATTGAGCAATAGAGTCATGAAAAGGAATTAATGTTTTTGGTGGAGACTGGGCTAAATGAGTCCACTCAATAACCCCCAATCTTTGCCATATGGTTCCCGTAGGAGTATGCACAGTTGGAAATATCAATAAACATACTAGTTCTTTAGGATTAATCCTGGTAAGTTGTGCATTTTTAATTGTACTTTCACTATTTGTGGTTGACATGATTCTATACCTAGCAGACCCAAAAGGGTCTACAAAGAAACTACTAGAAGTAATAAATGAATTCAGCAAAGTGGCAGGATATAAAATCAAGATGCATAAATCAAAGGCATTCCTGTATATCAGTGACAAATCTTCTGAAATGGAATTGAGGACAACCACCCCATTCACAATATCCTCAAAAAAAAATACTTGGGAATCAACCTAACAAAAGAGGTGAAAGATTCATACAATGAAAACTACAGAACCCTAAAGAGAGAAATAGAAGAAGACCTTAGATGATGGAAAAACATACCCTGTTCACGGATAGGAAGAACTAACATCATCAAAATGGCAATATTACCCAAAGTTCTCTATAGGTTTAATGCAATGCCAATCAAAATCCCAAGGGCATTTCTTGTAGAAATAGATTAAGCAATTATGAAATTCATATGGAAAAACAAAAGGCCCAGAATAGCAAAAGCAATTCTAAGCAGGAAGTGTGAGTCAGGCGGTATAAAGATACCAGATTTAGAATTATACTACAGAGCAATAGTAACAAAAACAGCATGGTACTGGTACCAAAACAGGCAAGTGGACCAATGGTACAGAATAGAGGACACAGAGACCAATCTGCAAAATTACAACTATCTTATATTTGATAAAGGGGCTAAAAGCATGCAATGGAGAAAAGATAGCATCTTCAACAAATGGTGCTGGGAAAACTGGAAATCCATATGCAACAAAATGAAACTGAATTCCTTTCTCTCGCCATGCACAAAAGTTAACTCAAAATGGATCAAAGAGCTTGATATCAAATCAGAGACTCTGCACCTGATAGAAGAAAAAGTTGGCTCTGATCCACATATTGTTGGGTTGGGCTCCAAATTCCTTAATAGGACACCCATAGCACAAGAGTTAATAACTAGAATCAACAAATGGGACTTACTCAAACTAAAAAGTTTTTTTCTCAGCAAGAGAAACAATAAGAGAGGTAAATAGGGAGCCTACATCCTGGGAACAAATTTTTACTCCTCACACTTCAGATAGAGCCCTAATATCCAGAGTATACAAAGAATACAAAAAATTAAACAATAAGAAAACAAATAACCCAATCAACAAATGGGCCAAAAACCTGAACAGACACTTCTCAGAGGAGGACATACAATCAATCAACAAGTACATGAAAAAATGCTCACCATCTCTAGCAGTCAGAGAAATGCAAATCAAAACCACCCTAAGATTCCATCTCATTCCAGTAAGATTGGCAGCCATTTTGAAGTCAAACAACAAGTGCTGGTGAGGATGTGGAGAAAAGGGTACTCTTATACATTGCAGGTGGGACTGCAAATTGGTGTGGCCAATTTTGAAAGCTGTATGGAGATTCCTGGGAAAGCTGAGAATGGAACCACCATTTGACCCAGCTATTGCCCTTCTCAGACTATTCTCTGAAGACTTTAAATGAGCATACTACAGGGATACTGCCACATCGATGTCATAGCAGCACAATTCACAATAGCTAGACTGTGGAACCAACCCAGATGCCCTTCAATAGATGAATGGATAAAAAAATGTGGCATTTATACACAATGGAGTATTACGCAGCACTTAAAAATGACAAAATCATGGAATTTGCAGAGAAATGGATGGCATTAGAGCAGATTATGCTAAGTGAAGCTAGCCAATCCCTAAAAAGCAAATGCCTAATGTCTTCTGTGATATAAAGAGAGAAACTAAGAACAGAGCAGGGAAGAAGAGCAGGAGGAAAAGACTAACATTAAACAGAGACATGAGGTGGGAGGGAAAGGGAGAGAAAAGGGAAATTTCATGGAAATGGAAGGAGACCCTCATTTTTACACAGAATTACATATAAGAGGTTGTGAGGGGAATGGGGAAAAAACAAGGAGATAAATGAATTGTAGTAGATGGTGTAGAGAGAGAAGATGGGAGGGGAGGGGAGGGGGGATAATAGAGGATAGGAAAGGTAGCAGAATACAGCAGTCACTAATATGGCATCATGTAAAAATGTGGCTGTGTAACCGATGTGATTCTGCAATCTGTAATTGGGGTAAAAATGGGAGTTCATAACCCACTTGAATCTAATGTATGAAATATGATATGTCAAGAGCTTTGTAATGTTTTGAACAACCAATAAAAAAACTAATTGAGCAATAGAGTCATGAAAAGGAATGAATGTCTTTTGGGGAGAGTGGGATAAATGAATCCACCCAGTAACTCCCAATCTTTGCCATATAGCTCCCATAGGGGTATGCACAGTTGTAAATATTAATAAATATATTAGTTATTGAGGATTAATCCTAGTAAGCTGTGCATTTTTAATTGCACTTTCAACCTTTTTTAAAGCTGCCCTAGCCTCTATTGTCAGCTGACCTGGAGAGGTTGAAGAAGGATCTCCTTGAAACATCTGGAATAAAGGACTTAAATCAGAAGTAGTTAGTTTTAAGGATTGCCTCAGACAATTAATATCTCCTAATAATTTTTGAAAGTCATTAAGGGTATATAATTCCTTAACTTTTATCTGTCGATGTTGAGGACAGATTATACGTCCTTGAATTATCTGACCTAAATATTGAAAAGGAGGCATCTTTTGTATCTTTTGAGGAGCAATGCACAAACCCATTGTTGTAAGTGAATCCTCTGAGCAAAAATTTCTGAAACTAATTCTGTATTAGCACGAGCCCATAATATATCATACATAAAATGAATAATATATGAATCTGGAAAGTTATCTCTTATAGGAGCTATCGGTTGACCCACAAATTTTTGACATAAAGTAGGACCATTACACATCCCTTGAGGCACAACCTTCCAGCAATATCTTTTAATGGGTTCTTTAAAATTAATTAATGGGACACTAAAGGCAAATTTTTCACAATCCTCAGCATGCAACCTTAATGAGAAAAAACAATCTTTTATATCTATTTCCATTAAGCTATAATTTAAAGGAATTGCTGTGGTAGAAGGAAGTCCAGACTGCAATGATCCCATATCCTGAATTGCATGGTTTATTGCCCTTAAATCCTGTAGTAACCTCCAATTACCTGGCTTTTTCTTAATAACAATAATGGGGGTGTTCCACGGACTAAACATTTATTCTATATGAACAACCTGAAATTGTTCCTCAATTAACATATGAATTATCTTAAATTTTTCCCCTGAGAAGGGCCACTGAGAAATCCATATAGGCTCTTCTGTGAGCCAGGTGATCTTTTCTGCTGTCTTTTGGATCAGGGAGACACTCAGGGCCCCTAGTAAAAATTTTGGTTTGGAGTATTTACTAAAATCTGTTGAAGAGACTGGTTTGTAAGCAGATACTCTCCCTGATAAGTTCCCTCATTATCTCCAGGAAGAAGCCCTTGATTTATTTCCTCAAATGATCTCATAGAATTTGGATTACTAATAATAATTCTATTTTGCTTAATATATCTCTTCCCCATAGTTTTACTGGTAAGGACTCTAACACATAAAGTTTAAAAACTCCACTGTTCCCATCAGAATCCTCTCAATGGAGATAATTTGCACTTTGTGCAGGCTGTGAGATTTGCCCAATTCCCTCTAGGTTAGCTGGTGCTATATGTAAGGGCTAATTTTTAGGCCAGAAGCGACTAGACAGGGCTGATATATTGCCTCCTGTGTCCACCATGCCTTTGAACTTTTTATGTTTAATTTTAAGTTCCAGTAGGGGGAACTCCTGCCACACTAATTGAGAGGAGTACACTCTGTCTGGTGGTTTGGAATCTGAATTTACTTGTGAGTGTCCATCTGAATTACAGGGTAATAAAATTAATTGAGCAAATGTATTTTTTGGAGTAAGCCGAAGGGCATAATTTGATTTTACAGTAACATTTAACTCCCCTTAAAATAAGAATCTACTACTTCAGGTATTACCTCGATGCCCCCTTTTAAATTGTTATGTCTCCAAATTAACACTATACTTTCTCTAGTGAGTGGCCCAAAAATCCCAGGAGGGATTTGTTGTGGCCCTAATTCAGGATTTAATTCAATTGTCATTGAGGTTCCTAAAGAAACTGTCTGTGAGATCCGCTCAAGTAAAAATGGTGGCTCCCTAAGGTTGGCTGTGATGATGTTAAATTGGATGACCTTCTTTCTGGGTCCCCTGTTTTCCCAGCCTGGGCTGGGCCAACCAGAAGTTTTTTGTCTCTCTACTAGGTGGAAGTGAGGGCCAGAAAGTGGGCTGATCAGCGCCATCTTGGTCTGCCACTTAGTCTTCAAATCTGTAATATCTCCTACCAATAGCAGAGGGAGACCTGAACTTAAAATTACGATATTACAATTTTGTGCATAATGGCTGTTCCTCCCACAATGAAAGCATCTCCTGTGGGGTCTGCGTATTAATTCTTGGGGCTACAGAGTTTGTTTTAAAGCCACAGCAGGTGTAATTTTTTGTAAATGGGCTGGGTGGATATCAGAACACAAGCGAATGAACTCTGAAATTTCGCCCTTTTTTCTATGGTATCTGAGAACATCCTGACAATATTTATTTGCATTTTCAAATGCCTATTGATAACAATAAACTCATAAGCACCTGGATCGCAAATGGAGCAGTTTGTGATTTGGTAGATTCGAGATACGAAATCAGACTAAAGTTCACTGGCACCTTGCTTAACTTTAGTCAGAATTAAGCTAGATTGGTCCCTGGAGGCAATCTGTCTCCCAGCATGCTTTGCAAGGCTGTAATCTGATCATACACAACAAATTCATAATTTAGCTGCCTTTTCAAATAAATAAATTCACCCTAAATTTATTGGTGTGAATAATAACATTCCTAAACACATCTCCACAGGTGTTTGAAGATCCTGCCTCCGATTCCTTTCTGCCTGCTCTGAACAAAAATATGTCCAGTATGACCTCCAAAGTAAAAAATCCCCCCCACTCAAGCAAGCCTGGTGATAGAAATCCAGTCACTCAGTGGGAGTGGTTGAGAGCAAATAGTCACAAGCAAGCTCTGCACAAATGGTGAATTTGGACCGTAGACCTCACATGTATTTTTTAACTCTTTAATAGTTTTAAAAGGAATTACCATGTGGATGCAAACATGCTGGTCTTGATCATTAATCTGTTCAAAACTGGGAAGAGCTGAAATTCACTATATCTTCCCCAGATTCCAGTGCCTTCCTAATTCCTCGCTGGAATGGAGTAAGAAAAGTCATTGCTAGCTCAGAGTATCTGTTAAAATTTGTCCTTTTAACAAACAATAGCCAAATTTGAAAGGCTGGGGCAGGTGCTGTTAAGCACAGCCTGTTAAAATTCCCTGGTAAATCCTGGATTTCATTGTCCGATTCCTCTCCCTCAGACTGTGATTCCTCCGTAGATTCTCCCCTGTCACCATGTTGAATCTGGACTTGTAAGCCACTTGGAGGAGAAGAACTTTCTATCTCTCTATGAATCTCCTCCAGATTCTCTTCTCCAGGAGAAGGACCTTCTATCCCCCTGGAGGCTTCCTCTCTATGGTTTCCCCTCTCTATGATCAGCCTCCGGATTACTCCAGTTTGGTTCAGACAAGGCTAAGTTTTTTACTTTCAGTACACCCCCCCTGATTTTTTGTTTTAATATAATTTGTTTTTGTTTTTAGCCAGCCTAAAGGAAAAGAGATTTCTTTAGCCTCAGGCAAATTTCCCATTTGAATAGACTTAATGGCTCTCTGGATACCTTTCCATAGATCTTCAGGGGACCAGGACTATGGCCCATGTAATCAAAAGGGCAGATCTCTAATGCAGTTCTAACCTTTTGAATATTCTCAAAGTTTCCAATTAATTAATTAGAAAGGCAAATTTTATGTAATTTCCTTCCTAATTTGTCCCATGTATGTAAATTTGGTGAATCTTGGTCACAAAACCAAGGGCAAAATTCACCTACAAACTTTAAGAATTGTAGCAACTGAGTCTTTTTAATTTGTTTTCCCTTCTGGTTAATTATTATCTCTAAAATAGTCAAATACATGTCTGTATCAGTAGAAGTTAAATTCCCCATTATTAAATTTTTTTTTAACGTCCCTTCACTCCAAAAACTGCCTGGTACTTCCATGACCCGAAAAAAGTCACAAATTCTGATTTTCTATAGCACATTTCCTAACTCAACCTAGTCAATTTAACTCAAGAGCCTCATTTCAGGGCACCACTTCTGTCACGCATCCAGTGATGGCTTCATTAAGAAGGTTCAATTCATGAGTAAATGCTAGGGAGTTCTAAATTAAAAAGACAAGACTCTTATTACCTTTAATACCAGCTCTGGGATGGCTTCTCCTAGCTCTTGCCTCCAGCCATCTAATGTGGTGGTGAGGTTTACAGAAGAGACTAGCAAGAGTGAGAGAACACATCAGGGAGTGGACTTTTATTGGGGAACAAAAAATTCTAGGGAAAATCCCATCCAATGAAGGTTAAGGGGGCAGCATCCCAAGGTCAGGGGCGATGATTAGGTCAGACATGCCTCTGCATGGACAAGCCCTCAGACCTGGGAAGGGGTGGGGGAAAGCTCTAACACAGCTGTGTCTAAGCGCCTCTCACCCAGCCAGGGAGGTAACTCAAATCACATGTGAGGATGGCCTCCCACAAAAATACCTGATTTAAATATTTACTACAAAGTTCAAGTAATCAAATAGGGTGGTACTTCATAAAAACACACCTCTAGACAACGGATCAGAATAGAATACAAAAACAAATACCTGCACTGACAGTCATGGGTTGGACTTAAATTGAAATGGGATGAAAGCTTTGCCAGATGTTCCTCTGACAGAGGATTAACATTCATAGAATTAAAAAAAATCTCAAAAAATTCAACAAAAGTAATTCAGTTAATAAATGGGCCAAAGTGCTGAAAAGAAACCTCTCAAAAGAAGACATTCAAGTAGCCATTAAGTGTACAAAAAAGCTCAATAACTTAGCTATCAAGGAAATACACATAAAAACTACATTAAGATTACTACTCAATCCCAGAAGATTGACTATCAAGAAAACAAACTAGGTATGATGTTGCATACCTGTAATCCCAGTGACTTGGGAGGCTGAGGCAGGAGGATCTCAGCTTTGAGGTCAGCCTTATCAACTTAGGGAGGTTCTAAGAAACTTAGTAATACTCTGTCTCAAAATTTAAAAATTAAAAAGGGCTGGGGATGTGCTCAGTGGTTAAATGGTTATATGTCTTTGGGTTTAATCACTGGTACCAAAAAGAAAAAAAGAAGAGCTGGAGAGGATGTGGCAGGAATGTAAATGAGTATGGGGGTAAGGATGCACTGTTTAAGGGAATGTAAATTAGTATGGCCACTATGGAAAACATAAAGTTTCCTCAAAAAAAAAAAAAAGAAAACAAATAGATCTACCAAACAGTCCAGTCTTGTATCCTCAGGAATCAAGATGAGCATAGTATAGAGACACCTGCATGCCCCCCATTACTGCAGCATTAGTCACAACAGCCACTTTGTGGGATCAGTGGGATACACATCAGTGGATGAATGGATAAAAATATGTGGTCTATGATGTAGTATTATTCTGCCATAAAGAAGAACAAAATTATGTCACTTGCAGGAAACACTTAAAACTGGAGATCATCATGTTAAGCAGAGTAAATTGGACTCAGAAAGACAAGTGTCACATGTTTTCTCTCCTAAGTGGAATCTAGAAAGAAAAGAAAGACAGCATAAATTGAAAAGTGGGCCAGTGTAAAAAGGGGAAGGAATCAGGGGAGGGGGCAGGCTACCATCAAAGCTCATTGTGTGCATGTGTGGAACCACCACAATGAAACCCATTGTTTTGTACAATTAGTATGCAATAATAATTATAATTTCAACACAATAATTGTATTGGCAATTTCTCAATTTTATTGATAATCACATGCATCCTCAGTGACATTCTATAACAGGGAGAGAGAAGGTGGGGCTCCATGTGAAAGAAGCTAATTCATGTAAAAGCAATAATGGGCTCAGGCCCTATTGTATTATCCAACTGGTGAGGTGTTCAATGAGTGATGGTGATGGTACTTGGGGACTCCAGCCTGCTTCTGTCCCTGGGAGCCTGGGTGATGGTGTTTGAGTGTGACAGATGTCATCCATATCCCACTATCCAACTTCTCCAAGCTCATATGCTTTCTTTCCTAGCACAGGCATACAGCAAGCAAGGCATGCGGGGGTGTCAGCAACCCCCAAAAGCAGCCCACCACAATGACCCACAAAGGTTGGTGCATAAACAGCTGGACTCTCCTAGAAGCTCAAGGGAGACCATCCCAAAGCATGTGTTTGACACCTCTTCTCAGAGACCACTGCAGTGCCTGTGGTCACTGGCTTAATATCACACTGTTATGACTGTGTCCCCTCCAGGTGCCACTTCTCCACTCCCTTCCCATGGGAAGTTCTGCTCTCAGATGCTCTTGCCAGGACCAGCTTTAGGAGGACCAAAGCCAACAGTAGTGGTGCCAGGAGCAATCCCTAAAAGCAGGTGCTCTGAGGGGATTCTGGACAGACCACCAGCCACAAGTACATGGTGTGAGTGGGACAGGCATTCTCCATGGCACCTCAAAGTGTCACGGTCTGTAGGGCTGTCACCTGTGAGAGGCAGGTGAGGGGTGTGAAATAGCCAGCTATTAACTGAAAGAAAAAAGACAGTGCAAGCAGCCAGCCACTAACCCAGGGCAACTCTGATGGTGCTGAGGAGACCTTGTCTCCTGCAGCTGCAGGGCAAGAGCTGATGGAGGGTGGGGACTGCAGGGATCCTCACTTCCCAGCCCAGTGAACCTCCTCTGCTATCTTCAAGAGACTGAGCCTATATAGGGTCATCTGGTAAGTGCAGGAGGTGAAGCTGGACAGTCCCCTGTGCCTGCTGGGGCTTCAGGGACTTCACCTTTGTGAAGACCCTAAGAGCCCTTGCTGAGGCTCCTCAGGATTTAGACCCTACTCCACCACCACCCTGGTGCAGGTTCTAGGACAATAAATAGAATACAACTTCTGAAATAAATAGGTGAACATCATAAAATATGTAGTGCATATTATTTAGATTTAAACAATTTATATTAGAGTCACTTTATAATGAAGTAAATAGGCTATAATCCAGGCTGACCTTGCCTGGCAGTGGCCAGGTCTGTGGGAAAGAAAGGAAAGAAAGGAAAGAAAGGAAAGAAAGGAAAGAAAGAAAGAAAGAAAGAAAGAAAGAAAGAAAGAAAGAAAGAAAGAAAGAAAGAAAGAAAGAGCAAGGACATGGGTGGTCACAGAAGGCTGGAGTAAGGACTACCCTGGGGCCTTGACAACAGCTTTGCTGAGTCCCAGAGCTTCTCCGTGGGAAGCAGAGTTAACCAAAATGCTGCAAAGCCAAGTCTCCTTCAGTCTCGTGGTGCCTGGGTGACAGAAGCCCTTGGGGCTCCCGGGGACAGGTGCAGGCTGGAGTCCCCAGGAGCATTGGCTGACAGGAGCCACTGCTGCTTTCCCCTGGGACACTTGGGCTGATAAATAATGAGTTTTCAACAAAGACCCCAAGGTAGCAGAGGTGGGAGTCCACATTAGAACAAGTCTCAGTCCTTCAGTCCTCCACCCAAGCTCAGGAGCACAGGTGGGAGGGAGAAGGCTGGAGCTCACCTGTGATTAAACCTATAGCAGCTCTGACCACCCAGAAGAACTGGCAGGGTCATGCCAAGCTTGACAAACATGTGTAGAAGGGAAATCTATCCTAACAGAGATGCAGGAGGGAGCCAAAGACAATCTCACTGTCCAGCTTCCCTGGCGAAATGAAAGAAATAAAAATGCACCATATCTTCAGGAGTCAGGCAATGTGTGCTGGAAGTCCAGTGCAATGTCACAGGACAGCAAGAAACATGTGGCACAACTGGAGTGGGAGGAAATGAACAATGTCAAACACTGAGAGGCTAAGGGAGGACAGAGGCCATGAGGAGGGGGGTAAGACCCAAAGCCAAGGATGACCTGAGAGGAACGAGCCTGGCTACATCAGCAAGGGCCATAAACATGTTCCGATCACCAGGATAGAAACACAGACACAGCTGTAAGTCCAATATGAGATCACCAGGAGGGTGAGAGCCAAGGGACGGAAGAGGAATAGGAAGCAAAGTGAGCAAGGCAGATGCACCCACATCCACACTGGAAAAGGTCCAATGTCAGGCAGATGTTACCTGGAAAAGGAAGCAAAGGAGTTAACCCACAAGAACAGTGCACACCCTAACTCCAGATGCACTTGGTAAGATAGCCTGGGGACCATTGTGCAAAAGTGGCACGATTAGCAGAAAAAAAACAGATAAATCCATTGTTAAAGTATGGTCTCTTAAAACTTTCTCTTGGTCTTTTGTTTGTTTGCTTGTTGTTTGTTTTGACTGTGGATTGAACTCTGGGATGCTTAACTTCTGAGCCACACCCCCACCACATAGTAGTTGTTGTTTGAGACAGGATCTTGCTAACTTGTGTAGGGCCTCACTAAATAGCCCATGCTGTCCTTAAACTTGGGATCCTCCTGCCTCAGCCTCCTGATGTGCTAGGATTACAGGCGTGAGATACCACACCAGCCAAAAACTTCTGTAACTAATAAAAGAGACAAAAATATTCCATAAAGATTTGAAAGATTCAAACACTAAATTGACAAGTTTGACACATTGACATATGTAAAACACTGTGCATTAGCTCTACTAAGTGGACCCTGAACGAATGTCCACCTGCAGATAGGCAAATCAGTCAGCAGTGCTCTATCAAGGTTGGGCCACATTAAGAACAACACCAGTTACACAAAATCCTATGCAGGAATCTCAAAGTAATGACAGTGAGAGCAGCAGCCAGACACAGGGGCCAGAGCACATAGGAATGATGCTATGCACAGACCAACCTCCTCTGCAGGGAGAGACATCTGCACAGAGGCCACCACCTTCTTTGGGAGTGGGGGTCTAAAGCCCAGAAGGTGGCACAAAAAAAGCCCCAGAGGCTTGGCCCTGGTAGTTTGATCTGCATGCTGGTTCCAGAAGGTTCTACTTAGTGAGCATCTCTCTAAGTGTGCACTTGTGACCTGCAGAGCTCTGTGTGTGTGACATTTGAACCAAGCTCTATTAAAGGGTGGCATCCCACAGGTGTCAAAGACACTTCTTTGCAAAGGGCAATGTCTTTGGGAGAGGCTGGTGTGGTGGCAGCTCTCACCCTGGACGCCTAACCCTGTGCCTGTGGGCTCTCCAACACTGCCCAGCTTGCTCTTTTCACCTTGTGGTTTTTATGGTCACTTCACCTATTGTTTGAAGGGCTGGGCTGGCTGTCCTGAGTGCTGCCTGGCACCTGGGTGCTATTGTTAAAGGACAGTCCCTCCCACCAACAGTTTGGATGCTCCCAGTAGGGAAAGCTGCCCTCTTCCAGACTCCATGGTGCTGCCCAGAAAGCAGGCCAGTGTCCACGAGCCATGGGGTCATCCATTCATTCCCAGACACTGACCATGTGGTGTTCATCATGCACTGGACGAGGTGCTGGCAATCTAGGGCTACACAAGTCAAGCACAGTAAAAGGTGAACATTCCCATTTGGTTTGTTTTTTGTTCACAGTAAAAGGTGAACTTTCCCATTTGGTTTTGTTTTCTGAAGACCTTGTTGTTAAAATATGTAATAAAATAATCCTTAAAACTAATATTAAACTATAATAAAAATGGTTACTGGAACCTCTGTCTTCAGTATGACTGGAAAATTTATCATATAGGCTGGGTATATTAATAACTGTGCTATTCTATCTCCTGGTGAAATTATTGATATACCCTGTGGAGAACTGGCTATAATTTTTATTTCACCTTCATATTCGGGACAAATTACCCTAGGACTTATCATAAGTCCTTTTAGTGTAGAAGAACTGCATCCCAATAATAAGCCTACTGTTCCTTTGGGAAGAGGATTTTTTACCCCTGTGGGAATGATTTGAACTCCCATCTCTGGAGTTAGTACTGTTCTGGAGGAGGTGCAGATGTCCAATCCTGTGCTTCCTCTGGTTTGTCTAGTGAGGGATTTAATGGACAATGTGTCCTGGGCACTATACTGATGGGGTTGCTGGGTTCCTCCAGTGCTCCGTATATTTGTGGTTTTGGGCCCCAGAGCATTGGGCCCCCCTTCCATTTTTTGGCAATGGAGCCTGATGCCTTTCTCCATGATATCGTGGATAGACACCTGGTCCTTGTTCGTTTTTTGATAATGGAGTACCCTCTATGGTGGTTTGAGAACAGCATTCATTAGCCCAATGTCTCCCTCTATGGCATCGTGGGCAAATACCCGGTATTCTACTCCTTTGATACCTAGTTTTGTTAAACCCTCCTCCTATGGGGCAATTCCTTTTAAAATGTCCTGTTTGTTCACAATTGTAGCATGTTTTTGGCCTGGCATCTAAAACCTGTTGTACTGCAGCTGCCATGACTTGCTCTTGTTCATTAAGGTCTCTACATAATTTAATATATGTGTTTAAATCTTCATGTTTCCATGGTCTAATGACTTCTCTGCACCAATGATTCACTTGCTCATAAGCCAGTTGTTTTTTTAATGGCATTGCTTGTTCTGTATTCCCAAAAATTCTGGTAGCTGTTTGAATAAGCCTATCTACAAATTCAGTGTAAGGTTCATTAGCTCATTGTATTACCTTAGATAATTGACCTTGTAAACCTCCATGTCCTTGTAAAGTCTTCCATGCCTTAACTGCATCTACAGCAATTTGTGCGTATACACCAGGATCATATGCAATTTGTTGCTGCTGATCCTCATAAGGTCCCTTTTCTAACAACATATCTAGATTTCTCTGAGGATAACCAGCTGCTGCATTTCGCCTAGCCATCTCCTTGCAAAATTCCTCATTGACAACCTTCCATAACAGGTATTGTCCTCCATTTAGCACAGCTTTACACATATTAGCCCAATCTGCTGGCGTCATGTTCAAGTTGTTAATGGATTCGACCATGCTTACAGTGAAGGGTGCTTGAGGACCATAGCTTGTTACAGCCTCTTTTAGCTGCTTCACTGTTTTGAAATCTAAAACATGGTGAATTCTCTGCCCTCCTGCCTGCTCAAATACAGGGCATGTTAATATTTGAGATCCTCTCTCAGGATCCCATCTATCAACTGCGGGGGTTGGGGGCCTCCCAGCATATGGAGGTGACATTGTTGTTTGGACACTTATGCCCTCTGGTGATAGGAAGGTGTTAGTAGCAGCCCCTGTGAGCCAATCATCAGCTGGCAGTGGCCCCTTAGGCTGTGGCTCTCAACACTATCTCCCTGTAGAGATTATCTTTTGTTTCTTGGATTTGTTTTTGTAATTCATTGTCAAAGTGATCTTTCATTGTCTGCATTTGCTGTCTAAGGTCTTCCTTGAGACTCCAGATCATCTAAATCATGTATAGCCTGAAATCTTTATCTGACATTCTTTCTGCTGTAGCTGTTATCTCCTCTAATGTTGAATTGTCCTGCATTGTTTGTGGTCCTTTCTTTCCTGTTTTTTCTTGTTGCTCACATTTCTTTCCAGCTCTGCATGACTGTTGTGTTATTGTTTTTTCCCCTATAGATTTGTATTGTTCTTATATATTTCTGAGATCTCTGCTTTATGATGGGAGACAATGTAAACAGTTCCCAATATCAACTATATATCATCTATGAGCTAGTTTTTATTATTAATATATTTATAGTTAGTCTCTATGTCTAGAGATATTGAATTCAATTGTAATTTAAAATATATTCATTAGCTTAATAAAAGGCATACAGTTTCTGGTGGCATATAGAGAACTGAGGGTTGGTTGTAGGACTTTATGTTAAGGGGGAAAGATGTGAGGGCATGGGGCTAATATATCTTAGCTACTTTGGGGGAGAATAGACAGGAGATATTTTAGGGTAGTTACATATGTGGGAGGACAATAAGAAACATAGAAACAAACACCTATTTGCATTTAGTAAATTACATGTAGTAGAAATAGTAATGTTTCAGAGGTGGAGAGAAGAACAGAAGGAGGAAGAAAATTCAAAAGGAAAGCAGAAGAGAACAGGGGGGAAAGAGATAGAAAGAAATAAAAAAGAGAGAGGAAAATAGAAGAAAAAGATAAAAATAAAGTAGGAAAAAGAAAAAAAATGCACTCTTAGAATTCTGTTTTCTTCTCTTCCAGTAGGTGGCATTGTGCATTCCAGGTTGAGTCCCTGTCCTCAGGGTGGTGGAAGCAATCTGTGTGAGGTGGCTGTCCCTCTTGTGCTGGCTGCCACTCCAATCCCAGTCTCTTTGTGTTGTTCCCGGTCTCTATCCCCCTCACTTCTCCTTCCCACCAGGCCCCAATCACTGGGACTCTTCTCCACAGCCCTGGGTTCACTCTGTGTATGCAGTGCCCTGGCTGCCCCACACTCTTGATCAACTGAGCAATTTCTCTGTGTTGGGTAGTCACCAAGTCCTCACAGCTGTGTGGGGGGGTTGGAAACCCTCAACCTGTTCTGTTGTATTCTCTCTGATAGTCACGCCCACCAAGAGCTGGCAAGAAAGGTTTTGGGTTATCACAGCTGAGGGAGGGGGAGATGGAGATCAGGCACCTTCTCATTGGCACTGGATTCTGATATTCATGCCCACCGAGAGGTGGCAAGAAAGCTTTTGAGTTATCACAGCTGGGTAGAGGGGGGGGCTGGGAATAACATTCCTGTTCAGATGCCAATTGTGCTGTCTGCTGCACCTGCCAAAAGTTGATATGGCAGGTTTTCCAAGATGGTGACCCGTTTCTGCACCAGGGTGTCCAGTGAGGTGGAGGTAGCTGGGCTGTTCTGTTCCTATGCTATGTCCAGCATTTGGTCCTCCATCTGGTGCCCTGTGGTTACACGGGTCAAAGTCTGACCCACTCCATCCCTGAAGGATTTGTAACCCTGCATTTCCATGCTACCAGAACTCTTTGGGGCTCCACCTCTGCATGTCTTGAACACTCTATTTTTGTAATCAAGAAAAAGTGTAGTAAGTGGATATTGTTACAAAATCTCAGAGAGCTTAACTGAACAATGGAGTTAATAGATGTTTACAGCCTGGAATTTCTTCTCCTACAGCTATTCTTCTTAATCGTCAATTAATAGTAATAGATTTAAAGGATTGTTCTTTTCACTATACCTTTATATCCAGCTGATTGTAATTGATTAGCATTTAGCGTTCTAGCTGTAAATTTTTAAAAGCCCATCAAGAGATACTGCTGGAATCTCTTATCTAAGGAATGACAAACAGCCCCACCTTGTGTTAGACTTTTTAAATATAAGCTATTGATCAAGTGATGTATAGATTTTTCACTATATGGATGATAATCTTTTGGTGCATGCTAGTTAAGATATGCTTTTACAAATTTTGCTCACTGAGAAACCTTACTTACCACTGTGGATTTTTGCATAGCACCTGAGAAAGTGCAAAAGGCTTCTCTTTTTCAGTATTTGGAAAACTTAATTGAAAAATACATCATTCACCCACAGAATTGACAAGTCAGAACTGATGTTTTTTATATGCTTAATGATTTTCAAAATTTATTGGGAGATATTAATTTGTTGTAGCCTAGTCTAAAATTATCTACCACAGATTCAAGTACTTTGTTTGATATTTTATGTGGAGATTCTTCCCAAGCTTCTCCTTGACCACTTACTGCAGAAGCAAAGGCTGCACTACAAAAACAAACAACAACAACAACAACAACAACAACAACAAACTTCCCTCAAAAACTGCCCAGCTTTCAAAAATTAATCTATAGAAACTTATGTATGTGTTGATATTTCTCACAACTCATACTCCCATAGGAGCAGTATGGCAATCTTAAGGAGTTATTAAATGACTTCACCTTGCTTATTTTCCTCCAAAGTCTTTAACTCCATTTAATGACTTTTTTGCTCAACTGGTCATTAAACGTAGAACAGCTGATTGGGTCTGAGCCTTATTTTATTGTAATTCACTTTTCCATTCAACAGCAAATTTGGCTTTGGCAATCTTCAAATATTTGGCTTTTTCTAATTTTCTGGTCAGATAGAAAATCATTATATTTGTGATAAGCTTATTCAATTTTCTGCTATAACCTCATTTATTTTCCCAAATATTGTATATACTCAGCCAAACACTGGGGCAGTAACACTATTCACTGATGGCTCAAGTTTGGGAAAATCAGGTTTTTATAGCCATGCTCACATTGGAGTGGTACAAACTTCCTATAATTCTAGACAGCAAGTAGAGCTTCAAACTCTCATTTTGCCTTACTTAATTTTGGTAATGAGCCAGTTAATATATAGTGGCAGTGCCTATACAATAGGAGTCACTATGCACATCAAAACAGCTGCTATTGGCAATCCACAATCAGAAGAATTATTTCATTTTTTAATACTTAAAAAAACAGATCAAATGCATCTGTATCTTTGTTTTATTGGCTCATTCCAAACTTAGAGCTCATTTCAAACTTCCAGGTCTTTCAACATCAGGCAATGCTCAGGTTGATTACCTTGTTATAACAGTTGTCTCTATATGACTGTGCTGAAGCATCTCCTTGTTTACACCATCAGAATGCTTCCAGTTTGCACAAGAAATTTCATATTACTCAAGAACAAACTCATCAAATTTTTCATCAATGCCTACAGTATATGGTACACCTTCCAGCTTTATGTACTGGAGTTAATCTCTTTGGGTTTTGGCCAAATCAAGTGTGGCAGATGGATGTAACTCACATATCTAAATTTGGAAAAAAGTGATATGTTCATTTTATCATTGATTCTTGTTCTCGTTTTATTTTTGCCACTAATTGTACAAAAGAAAATACTCACCATGTTATTTCTCTTTGCTTAGCTGCTTTTTCAGTAGTTGGCTCCCCATTGCAGCTTAAAACTGATAATGATTCCACTTATATTAGTTCTCCTTTTCAAAAGTTCTGTGATCAACTTCACATTCATCACCAAAGTAGTTATTCTTTATAATCCCCCAGGTCAGGTTATTGTGGAGTAAGCTCTCTTGTCCTTTAAATTGCAATTACAAAACAATCAGAACTTCATAATATAGTCTGAATCATGCTCTATTTGTTTTCAATTTTTTAAATTGTGGTTCTGAAAGTCACATTGCTGCTGAGAGACATGTGTCTTCCACTGCAACAGGCCTGTTAGACCTAGTTTAGTGGAATGACTTACAAATAGAACAACAGAAGGGACCAGATCCAGCAACAATATGGGGTAGAGGCCATGCTTGTGTTTTCCCAGATGGTTCTACATTTACCATTTGGGTATCTGAACATGCCATCCAACATGGAGGACCTGTAGCAAAAGTTCAAATGACTGAAGATGACACTAGAAGTGTTGATCCCAACACCCAGCAAGAATAGGAATCAGAAAAAAAAAGATTACAAAGAAGGCCAAACAACCAATGTGGGGGCAACTGAAGAAATTGACACATCAAGCTGAGCAGAACAAGAGAGAGGTATTAAGACTTCAACCACAATGATTGTGGCTATACTAGTTCAATTGAGCTTTCAGGTAAGTGTAGTCCATGGGGAAACTTATTGAACCTTTTTCCCAGATCCACCTTTAGTACACACAGGTGTGTGAATTGGAAAATTCATCCCAGTATTTACTGATACTCATATAATGGGAGATTTTACAAATCAAATTACATATATTCAATGAACCTGGATTTAAATATACTGTATATAGTGGGGATCTACCTATATATTGGTCCCATGATAAACATGCTGACTGTTTAAAAGTAACCTTAGAGAAAAAGGTAGCCTATGGGGAACCCAGAACAGGTAATCATTACTGGTCCCTGGGACTTAAGGTCATACGTCTGGCAGTTATAAAATTGGGACTTTTCATAACAAGTCAGTAATTCCCAAGCACATCCACCAATACAATACTGCCCTAATCATTCTGTAATATAATTAGAACACTTCTGAAATATTTAGAATGTGCAAATGCTTGTCAATACAGCATAAAGTTTCTAGAAGCGGTGTTGGATATATTTTTGGATTTGTGTCCAAGAATTGATAAGAGACAGCTATATCAGAATTCCATGATTAATGGAGGATTTTCTGGTAATTTCCTAATTTTCAGTGGTGGTGGCATGTAGAAAGATTTGTGGTGTTAAATAGTTGCCTTGGATTTTCTCCATTATACAAATGGTCCCATGCCTAACTTTATAGACAGGAACTGCAAAGAGGGTGACAGCTGTGGCCTGTGGGCCTGTGTTTTATCTCCTTGTGCTTTAATTTCTAGAAATTTAAGACTAAAAGGGATCAGAGAAAAATATTATGTAATTTGTAAGATATATACTGTTACCAATTTTATTGCCAGAGATAATAGAGAGAAAGGGGTACTCAGTTGTTTTACTCCCAGATAACATTTCAGGGACATTGTATGCTGATTATGGAGTTCAAGTATTACAACAGATGCATGCCCAGCTAAGCAGACCCCAGAGCATTCTTGGCCTTATTGTACTTGGAGTAGTTGCTTTAATATATTTTTTGATTTCTACAATGACAGCTTCAAGGGTCTTATCTAAAAATATTCAAAGTGCTAATTTTCTTAAACTTTGGCTGAAAATACTTTCAAAGTCCTATGCCATCAGGTAAATATTTATGAAAATATTGAGACTAAATTAAGTGTTTTGGAAGCTACTGTCATAAATATTGGAAGTGAAGGAGACTCAACATGGCAGCGGGCGGGGAGGCAGCGCTTTCAGTACCTCCTAAGCCACGCGGACAGAGAGACACATCAGAATGTTCAGATTCTGCCTGCTGAGAAACTCCCATCAAAATTCCGCTGAAGTGAGACCTAGGCGGGGAGTTGGGGATTATTGGAGGTGACAGCTTGCCCCAGAGGGGTGAATCTCAGCCACCCTGCGTGGAGGTGCAGGCCGCTGCTGTCTGGCGCCCAGCGCAGAAGGAGGCATTTCAGCACTGCGGGATACCGTGTGTGGCATAGAGACCCTTTGAAGACGTTGCTAACCAAGCCTTCATGAAACAGCGGTCTGAGAACTGAAACCAAGACGGAGACAGACCAGAGACAAGCCAGACCCACCCATCCCATCGGACACTCTGGCAAGGAATCTGGGGCCCACCATAGCAGAGAGCTGACATCACCAGAGTTCATCAGATGGGATCCCTTCCCAGCGAAATCGACTTCAGCAGGTGTGTGACTCCCATCCCCACCAGATACATAGAGCTGGGAAACCTCAAAAATCTCACCCCAGAGCTCCGTGGGTGTGTAAGGACCATGGGAAGCAGAGGGGACTCCCGATCCCCAACTCCCTCTACCACCAGCAGCGACACCCAAGACCTTAGCCACCAGCTCCCAGGGGCGTGGCTACCAAAGGAGTCCAGGCTAATTAAGCTGACGGTTCCCAGATCACCTGAATGGCAAAACAGAGAGAGTGCTCAGTCATTCGGGAAATAGGGCACTCAGGGAGGCTGCAAGTGTAACTATATCTGTGGAGATTGCCTCCGGTGAGCAGGACCTGGCTGGCTGGAAGGAGGAAGGGGGGAGGGGCTGGAGAAGAGAAACTGCTCTGGACTAACAGGATTGGAGAGATGCCCAGTAGGGGAAGAAGAGCCACCTTACAAGGATTTCTGCTGGCACATAGAGGCCAGAAGCTTGGCTCAGAGGGCACAGCTCCACCTACTGGAAGACAAGAAAATAGAACTCTAAGACTTTATGTATCATATTTTTTCTTCTTTTTTCTTTTTTTCCCTTTTCAATTTTTATTGTTCTTTCCATTTTCCTTTATCCTACCTATTTTCTCTCCCTCTTTCTCTTTAAGGACTTCTTTGATCCCATTCCTCCTAATGTTCACCCCAAGCATTACGACTTTCATTATGGGTAATTTTCTAAATACAAATAGGTGAATGTTCCGAGGCTGTCTATAGGGCTCCTAAGTACCTAACTACTACCAAATACCCTGATCCATTCACCTGTTAATATCCTCTTTCAGTAGAACAATCTTCCAAGTACCCAAGACATACTAACCTTCATACCATCATAGCACCCAACCTAAACATAAAGTCCTAAGACCAAACAACAGATATGCCTACAGAATCCATAAGCCTTGTATGAAATGAATGAATCAGCTTTAAATTACAATAAAGGCCAACAGCTCTAGACATAGTCTCCCACCACAAAGGAGAGACCACAGAGATATCCAAAACCAAAACAAATATATAGGAGAAAACAGAAGCACAGCAGTTAAACAGAGTTGGAAAGAAACGTGAACACCATGAAAAAAAACAAGGGAAAAAAGGATTACAAACAATGCAGGACAACTTAAATTTACAGGAGAAACTAGAGGCATCAGAAAAATGGACAGAGAAAGAGCTCAAGGCATACCTGACTCAGCTGAAATGGAATCTTAAAGAAGTCATTAGACAGCAAGTACAAACAATGAAAGAATACTTTGAAAATGAGCTAAATAAGCAGATTCAAGAAGCAAAAAATCAACTCTACCAGGAGATAGAGATTTTTTAAAAAATCAAACAGTAATCCTAGAAATGCAGAAAACCATAAACCAAATCAAAAACTCAAATGAGAATATTACAAATAGATTAGATCAAAAAGAAGTCAGAACATCAGATAATGAAGACAAAGTTTATCAACTCAAAAAGAATATAGTCAATGCAGAAAGGCTGGTAAGAAACCACGAGCAAAACATCAAAGAGATATGGGATGTCATAAAAAAACCAAACATAAGAGTCATTGGGATAGAGGAAGGTATAGAGGTCCAATCCAAAGGAATGAACAATCTGTTGAATGAAATAATTTTAGAAAACTTTCCAGACATGAAAGATGGAATGGATTGCCAAATCCTGGAGGCCTACAGGACCCCAAACATACAAAACTGTAATAGACCAACTCCAAGAAACATCATTATGAAGATATCCAACATACAGAACAAGGAGAGAATATTAAAATATACAGGAGAAAGGAGGCAGATTACATTCAGGGTAAACCAAGTAGGTTAAAGGCTGATTTTTCATCACAGATGTTGAAAGTGAGAAGATCCTGGAACAACGTATTTGAAACACTGAAAAATAATGGATTCCAACCAAGAATATTGTATCCAGCAAAATTAAGCTTCAGGTTTGACAATGAAATTAAAATTTTTCACGATAAACAAAAGTTAAAAGAATTCACAGCCAGAAACCCAGCACTGCAAAGCATTTTGAAGGAAATGAAAAACAGCACCCAAAACCAACAGTGGGAGGTAACTCAGTAAAGGGGGGGAAATAATTAAAGAGGAAAAACAAGCCAAATTAAAATGAATACATAAATAAATAAACAAACAAACAAACATGACTGGAAGTACAAACCATATATCAATAGTAACCCTAAACGTTAATGGCTTAAACTCACCAATCATGTGACATAGGCTAGTAACTTGGATTAAAAAAACAGATCCAACAATATGCTGCCTTCAGGACACTCATATGATAGGAAAAGACATACACAAGCTGAAGGAGAAAGGTTGGGAAAAATCATACCACTCACATGATCCTCAGAAGGAAACAGGAGTGGCAATACTTATATCAAATAAAATCAACTTCAAACCTAAGTTAATCAAAAAGGATAAAGAAGGACACTATATACTGTTAAAATAAACCATTCACCAACAACACATAACAATCATCAATATGTATGCATCAAATAATGGTGCTGCAATGTTCATAAAACAAACTCTCCTCAAGTTCAAGAATCAAATAGACCACAACACAATAATTATGGGTGACTTCAACACACTTCTCTCACCATAGGACAGATCCTCCAAACAAAAGTTTAATGAAGAAACTATAGAACTCAATAACACAATCAATAACCTAGACTTAACCGACATATATAGAATATATCAACCATCATCAAGTGGATATACGTTTTTCTCAGCAGCACATGGATCCTTCTCAAAGATAGACCATATATTATGCCATAGGGCAACCCTTAGTAAATATAAAGGTGCGGAGATAATACCATGCATCTTATCTGATCATAATGGAATGAAACTGGAAATCAATGATAAAAGAAGGAAGGAAAAATCCTGCATCACCTGGAAAAATGAGCAATATATTACTGAATGATCAATGGGTTACAGAAGACATAAAGGAGGAAATAAAAAAAATCTTAGATATAAATGAAAATACAGACACAACATCGGAATCTATGGGGCACAATGAAAGCAGTTTTAAGAGGGAAATTCATTGCATGGAGTTCATTCCCCAAAAAAGGAAAAAAACAACAAATAAATGAGCTCACACTTCATCTCAAAACCCTAGAAAAGAAAGAGCAAAACAACAGCAAATGTAGCAAAAGGCAAAAAATAATTAAAATCAGAGTGGAAATCAATGAAATTAAAACAAAAGAATCCATTGAAAAAATTGACAAAACTAAAAGTTGATTCTTCAAAAAAATAAATAAGATTGACAGACCCTTAGCCATGCTAATGAAGAGAAGAAGAGAGAGAACTCAAATTACTAACATACGGGATGAAAAAGACAATATCACAACAGACACTACAGAAATACAGAAGATAATTAGAAATTATTTTGAAACACTATACTCCAATAAAATAGAAGATAGTGAAGATATCGATAAATTTCTTAAGTCATATGATTTGCCCAGATTAAGTCAGGAAGGTACACACAATTTAAACAGACCAATAACAAAGGAGGAAATAGAAGAAGCCATCAAAAGACTACCAATCAAGAAAAGCCATGGACCGGATGGGTATACAGCGGAGTTTTACAAAACCTTTAAAGAAGAATTAATACCAATACTTTTCAAGTTATTTCAGGAAATAGAAAAAGAAGGAGCTCTCCCAAATTCATTCTATGAGGCCAACATCACCCTGATCCTGAAACCAAAGACACTTCAAAGAAAGAAAAGTACAGACCAATATCTAATGAACCTACATGCAAAAATTCTCAATAAAATTCTGGCACATTGGATACAAAAACATATCAAAAAACTGTGCACCATGATGAAGTAGGATTCATCCCTGGGATGCAAGTCTGGTTCAATATATGTAAATCAATAAATGTTATTCACCACATCAATAGACTTAAAGATAAGAACCATATGATCATCTCAACCCAGAAAAAGCATTCGACAAAGTACAGGATCCCTTTATGTTCAAAACACTAGAAAAACTAGGGATAACAGAAACTTACCTCAACATTGTAAAAGCTATCTATGCTAAGCCTCAGGCTAGCATCATTCTAAATGGAGAAAAACTGAAGGCATTCCCTCTAAATCTGGAACAAGACAGGGATGCCCTCTCTCATCACTTCTATTCAATATAGTTCTTGAAATACTGGCCAGAGCAATTAGACAGACAAAAGAAATTAAAGGCATAAAAATAGGAAAAGAGGAACTTAAATTATCACTATTTGTGGATGACATGATTCTATACCTAGCAGAACCAAAAATGTCTACATACTAGAGCTAATAAATGAATTCAGCAAAGTGGCAGGATATAAAATCAACACACACAAATCAAAGGCATTCCTATATATCAGTGACAAATCTTCTGAAATGGAAATGAGGACAACCACCCCATTCACAATATCCTCAAAAAAAAAAAAAATAAAATACTTGGGGATCAACCTAACAAAACAGGTGAAAGATTTATACAATGAAAACTCCAGAACCCTAAAGAGAAAAATAGAAGATCTTAGAAGATGGAAAAATATACCCTGTTCATGGATAGGCAGAACTAACATCATCAAAATGGCCATATTACCAAAAGTTCTCTATAGGTTTAATGCAATGCCAATCAAAATCTCAATGGCATTTCTTGTAGAAATAGAAAAGCAATCATGAAATTCATATGGAAAAATAAAAGACCCAGAATAGCAAAAGCAATTTTAAGCAGGAAGAGTGAATCAGGCTGTATAGTGTTACCAGACTTCAAACTATACTACAGAGCAATAGTAACAAAAACAGCATGGTACTGGTACCAAAACAGGTGGGTGGACCAACGGTACAGAATAGAGGACACAGAGACTAATCCACAAAATTACAACTATCTTATATTCGATAAATGGGCTAAAAACATGCAATGGAGGAAGGATAGCATCTTCAACAAATGGTGCTGGGAAAACTGGAAATCCATATGCAACAAAATGAATCTGAATCCCTTTCTCTCACCATGCACAAAAGTTAACTCAAAATGGATCAAGAAGCTTGATATCAAAACAGAGACTCTGTGTCTGATAGAAGAAAAAGTTGGCTCCAATCTACATACTGTGGGGTTAGGCTCCAAATTCCTTAATAGAATACCTATAGCATAAGAGTTAAAACAAGAATCAACAAATGGGACTCACTCAAACTAAATAGTTTTTTCTCAGCAAGAGAAACAATAAGAGAAGTAAATAGGCATTCTACATCCTGGGAACAAATTTTTACACCTCACACTTCAGGTAGAGCCCTAATATCCAGAGTATACAAAGAACTCAAAAAAATTAAACAATAAGAAAACAAATAACCCAATCAACAAATGGTCCAAGGACCTGAAAAGACACTTCTCAGAGGAGGACATACAAACAATCAACAAGTACATGAAAATATGCTCACCATCTCTAGCAATCAGAGAAATGCAAATCAAAACCACCCTAAGATTCCATCTCACTCCAGTAAGATTGGTAGCAATTATGAAGTCAAATAACAAGTGCTGGCGAGGATGTGGGGAAAAGGGTACACTTGTACATTGCTAGTGGAACTGCAAATTGGTGCTGCCAATTTGGAAAGCAGTGTGGAGATTCCTTGGAAAACAGGGAATGGAACCACCATTTGACCCAGCTATTCCCCTTCTCGGACTATTCCCTAAAAAACCTTAAAAGAGCGTATTATAGGGATACTGATACATTGATGTTCATAGCAGCAGCAAAATTCACAATAGCTAGTCTGTGGAACCAACCTAGATGCCCTTCAATAGATGAATGGATAAAAAACTGTGGCATTTATACACAATGGAGTATTACTCAGCACTAAAAAATGACAAAATCATGGCATTTGCAGGGAAATGGATGGCACTATAGAAGATTATGATAAGTGAAGCTAGCCAATCCCTAAAAAACATATGCCAAATGTCTTCTTTGATATAAGGAGAGCAACTAAGAACAGAGTAGGGAGGAAGAGCATGAGAAGAAGATTACCATTAAACAGGGATGAGAGGTAGGAGGGAAAGGGAGAGAGAAGGGAAATTGCATGGAAATGGAAGGAGACCCTCATCGTTAAACAAAATTACATATAAGAGGAAGTGAGGGGAAAGGGAAAAAAACAAGGGAGAGAAATGAATTATAGTAGATGGGATAGAGAGAGAAGATGGGAATGGAGGGGAGGGGAGGGGGGATAGTAGAGGATATGAAGGGCAGCAGAATACAACAGACACTAGTATGGCAGTATGTAAAAATGTGGATGTGTAACCGAAGTGATTCTGCAATCTGTATACGGAGTAAAAATGGGAGTTCATAACCCACTTGAATCAAATGTATGAAATCTGATATGTCAAGAGCTATGTAATGTTTTGAACAACTAATAAAAAATGAATAAATATTGGAAATGAACTTGCCACTCTAAAATTTAAGCAAACCTTAGGTGCCATGCCAGCTATAAATATGTCTGTGTTAATGTTGCAAAATATAATGCTTCCCAGTGGGATTGGGCAAAGGTGAAAATCATCTAATGGGCATTTTACATAGTAATGATAATAGTGTGGAACATGTGGAGTTGCATCATCACATCCAAAACATTCAGGAAACCAGGATCAATCTCAGATCCTGCATCACTTGCTGACAATTTGTGATTTAAATGGCTTTAATCCTGAAAATATGTTGAAACATTCCACATGATATATTTTTGGAATAATAGCTGTGCTACTAATTTTCTTTTGTGTTATAATAATATGTTGATGTGCTGCAGTCTGGCTGGGCACAATTCAGGAGCCACTTGTCAAAAGAAACGAACTTTATTTTTAGAACCACACATGCCAAACAAAACAACTCCTCAGGAAAAACCTTCAGAGCCCAACTGCCACCACCGGCATCCCACAAGTCTCTTCACCTCCCCCACTCTTCCTGCTCTTGAGGCCGATTGGCTGGGTTGCATGGACAGGGCCAAAAAAGTCCCCCCAATGAGCAGCTCTGTGGTCTGAAAGGGCAGGGAAACAGCCCAATGAGCATCACCACAGAGGAGCCAATCAGTTGGCAGCTAGAAGTTGCTGGGGCCGCTGTGAGCCAATCATCAGCTGGCAGCTGGAAGTTTGCTGGCAGCTGGAAGTTTGCTGGGGCCCCTTCGGCTGTGGCTCTCAACATCTCCCCCTCTCTATTTAAACAACAAGCATGCGGCTTAGGGACCGTGCCTGCCTTAGGTTGTCCAATAGTACATATGGTCCTTACCCATTATCAGATGAGCTGACCTAGGCATCAGCCTCCTGACTTAGGTTGGTACCATTGCAATTGGATCTTACCTGTCACTGACCACCAGTTCAGTATACAGCCACACCTGTGGGTAGGTCTTTGTACCAGCGGGGGGGGGGGTGAGGTTCTTTGCCTCACCTCTGTTGGCCCCCAAATTTTAGCTGAACGATCATGACAAGCAGAAGGGAGGAAGATACACCAAGCCAATTGACGGCTCCTTTTGGAAAAATTGTACCACCGATGACATCATCAGCAAAAATACCCCAACACTACCACAAGTCGTTGCACCAACAGATAGTTCACAATGCATACAGGTGAGTTCACAATGCATACAAGTGATTCATAGTCCAGGCAAGTTCTCCAAGCAGTTCAGTGATGGCTATTGCAGAAGCTGTAGATTGGTTTTATTTTTGCCTTCACCAGCACTGGGGTGAAGATAGGAAATCTGGCAATAATGGCTAAAGGAAAAATTATATAACATTCCAGAAGGCAGTAAATAAAACAATTTTCTTTTTTTTTTTAGAAAACAATTTTCTTAACAATGTACCTTATCTTCAACAGAATTATTAAATATAAAAAGGAAAGGTGAAGGTAAACAAACAGATCTGTTAACCTCCCTTTTTGTTCATATATTAAAACAATCCTCAACAGCTGTTTACCCAATTTAAATTAAACCATTTAAATCACGTGAAAAAAAATATTTGGATCCATTTTTTCATGAGTGCTCATCATATATGATATATGGACATACGTACATTCAAACATATAACACAAAACACAAGTGTGCACACATAATATAATACATACAACACATAACATAATAGTAAAGGCCTTATAACATTTTACAGGTGAAATCTCCATTGCAATGTTTAAAAACTCTATAGTCAAAAAACTAGAACAGATCAGCAAAACATTAACCTAGGTCTGTATGAGCTCAAAAAACAGAAGAGAACTTCATGATATGGGAAAGGGCAATAATAAAATAGATATTGAAAAAAGCATCCTGGTTCTGTCACAGATGTAAGAATAGCCAAACTGGATTTCTGGATATCAGTTGTTATGGATTTGAGCCAAATCATCTTCTTTTTGGTCTATAGAAATCGCTTTAGTTAATGTTTCTGGAATCCATAGGCTGCTGTTCTCCCAGTGGAAACATATAAACAGACCCCCGACTCTAGACAATCACTGGGTCAGGACCTTAGTTAATCTCTCTGGAATCTAAATCGGTTGCTATTCTCCCTGTGGAAACACACAAACAGACCCCCCGACTCCAGACAATTACTGGGCCAGGACCTTTCCATTCTCCTGTTAGAATATCCTTCCAAAGTACCTTGGGCTTATGTACATTGTTTGGACACACATGCCTTTCCACAGCACTAAGTCCTGATGAATCCAAATTTTAAAAGTTTAGAGTAAAAAGGGTTATTTTAAGTTTATCTTTGGGGGATATATACCCCTTTCCAATCCCTCTTTTTGCTTTAATAAGTACATTTTAATAGTTTGATGAGCTCTTTCAACTATGCCTTCTCTCTGTGGATTGTATGGGATTCTTGTTATATGAGTAATGCCAAATGATGAGCAAAATTGTTTAAAAGAGGTAGAAGTATAACCAGGGGCATTATCTGTTTTTAACTGTTTTGGAACGCCCACAGTGGCAAAATTTTGTAAGCAATGAGCTATAATATCTTTAGTTTTTTCTCTGGCATGAAAGGAGCCCATCAAAAATCCAGAAGTATCAACTGTAACATGCCAATATTTTAATTTTCCAAATTCTGGCAAGTGTGTGACGTCCATCTGCCAAATATGGTTAGGTATCAGTCCTCTATGATTGACTCCAAGATTAACTTGTGGTAAAAAGGTCACACAATTTTGACATTGTTTTATTATTTGTCTAGCTTGTTCCTTAGTTATTTTAAAACACTTTTGTAAAGTACTATCATTGACATGGAACTTTTTATGAAAATTTATAGCTTCTTCTAGTGTAGAGAAAATATGTATGTCATGTGTAGTTTTATCAGCTAAATCATTGCCCAAACTAAGGGCTCCAGGCAATCCTGTATGTGCCCTGATATGTCCTATAAAGAATGGATCTTTTCTGTCCCAGATTAGACTTTGTATAGTGGAAAGCAAAGAGAAAACAGTAGAGGAAGGGGAAATCCTACCAGCATCTTCAAGGGATACTATAGCATTAACTATATATTGACTATCAGAAAATAAATTAAATACAGAATCTTTAAACATCACAAAAGCTTGTGATACTGCATTAAGCTCTACTTTTTGAGCTGATTGTTTGGGTACTTAAAATGTACAAGTTTGATCAGGTGTAACTATTGCTGCTGTACCATTATTTGACCCATCAGTGAATATATTTGGAGCATTCATCATAGGTGTTTTTCTTGTCATTTTTGGAAAAATTACAGGATGCAATAACCAAAAAGACAATTAAGGATTAGATGGTAAGTGGTTATCAAATGAAACATTAGATTTGCACATGATTATTGCCCAAGTATTTAACTCATTAGCTAATTCATCGATTTGATTCATAGTATATGGAGTAATAATTTTATTGGGAGAAATTCCAAACACTCTCTTTGCTGCTTTTATTCGTTTGAGTATTAATTGTCCTACAGCCTCAGGATACCTAGTAAGAATAGTGTTAGGAGAATAAGATAAATGTATCCATAAAGTGGACCTTCTTGCCAAAATACTCCTGTAGGAATATTTTTTGTTGGTAGTACAATAAATAATAAAGGCAAACTTATATCAATTCTATCCAAATGCATATTTTCCATATATGTTTCAATGATTTTTAATGCCTTTCTTGCTTCAGGCGTTAACATTCGGGGTGAATTTGGATCTGATGGACCTTTTAGGATATCAAATAAAGGTCCCAACTCTCCTGTTGGTATACCTAGATAAGGCCTTATCCAATTTATGTCTCCTAATAACTTTTGAAAGTCATTAAGTGATTTGAGTTGATCTACTCATATTTGAATTTTTGGTGGACAGACCATGGTTGAGGATAATAGAACTCCTAAATAATTAATGGGAAAATTTAATTGTACTTTATCTATTGCTATCTCTAGATTATAATTTTTTAATAAGTTTGTAAGTGTGGCATAACATTTTAGCAATGTGTTTTTAACTTTGTGTGCTAATAATACATCATACATATAGTGAAATATTTGGAGTTAAGGATTTTGATTTCTAAGTGGCTGGATTACTTTGTTAACATAAATTTGACACGTAGTTGGGCTGTTAGCCATCCCTTGAGGGAGTACTTTCCACTCATATCTCTGATCAGGACCTTCATGATTCAGTGCAGGGATAGTAAATGCAAAACGTGGACTATCCTTAGGATGAATTGGAATTGAAAAAAAGACAATCTTTAATATCTATAACTAAAACATACCAAGTTTTTGGCAAAGCAGACAATTGAGGAATCGCCAATTGAGCAGGTCCCATAATAACCATCTCATTATTAATGGCTCTTAAATCTTGCAGTAATCTCTATTTACCAGATTTCTTTTTGATGACAAAAAATGGGAGTATTATGGGGAGATACAGAAGGTTGTATATGTCCTTCTGCTAATTGTTGTTTGACTAGGTCATGGGCTGCTTGTATCTATTCTTTAGTCAGGGACCACTGAGGAACCCATACTGGTCTTTCTGATTTCCAAGTAATTTTGGTTGTCTCAGTGGCCCTTTCTGAAAATCCAACCCATGTGTGTCTGTTCCTTGATCTATTTGTATTGGTGCTGCTATACCTTGTTCTTGTTTTTCTAATCTTTTTCCTTTCCTAAAACCTTGTCTAGTCATAATAGTTGGTGCATCCTTCAGGATCCTTCCAATCTAATACCATTGCACTTCTATGGGGATTAGTCGCCACTCCTAGGCCTCGAAGCATTTGAGTGGCTTGTTGTAATAGCCAATGATTTGGCCATTCTTGATGAGAGATGATGCTAAGGTCTGCACCTGTATCCAGTAGCCCATTAAATTCATGTCCTTGAATATTTAGTTTTAGCATGGGGCGAGAATCTAAATTTAAAGAAAGCATAGCCCAATCTACACCTGTGGAGCCTAATCCCTTGGAACCTCTTTCTACAGTATGACTGGAAAATTTATCATGTAGGCTGGGTATTATTAGTAACTGTGCTATTCTATCTCCTGGTGAAATTACTGATATACCCTGTGGAAAACTGGCTATAATTTTTATTTCACCTTCATAATCAGGATCAATTACCTGAAGACTTATCATAAGTCCTTTTAGAGTAGAAGAGCTGCATCCCAATAATAAGCCTACTGTTCCTTTGGGAAGAGGTCCTTTTACCCCTGTGTGAATGATTTGAACTCCCATGTCTGGAGTTAGTACTGCTCTGGCGGAGGCACAGATGTCCAACCCTGCGCTCCCTCTGGTTTGTCTGATGAGGGATCTGATGGTCAATGTGTCCTGGGAACTACCCTGATGGGGTTGCTGGGTTCCTTCAGTGCTCCGTATATTTGTGGTTTTGGGCCCCAGAGCATTGGGCCCCCCTTTCCATTTTTTGGCAATGGAGCCCGATGCCTTTCTCCATGATATTGTGGATAAACACCTGGTCCTCGTTCATTTTTTGATAATGGAGTACCCTCTATGTTGGTTTGAGAACAGCATTCATTAGCCCAATGTCTCCTTCTATGGCATCGTGGGCAAATACCCGGTATTCTACTCCTTTGATACCTAGTTTTGTTAAACCCTCTTCCTATGGGGCAATTCCTTTTAAAATGTCCTGTTTGTTCACAATTGTAGCATGTTCTTTGCCTGGCATCTAAAACCTGTTGTACTGCAGCTGCCACAAATTGCCCTTGTTCTAAAGGCTGTTTTACTGCAGCTGCCACAACTTGTTCTTGTTCATTAATGTCTCTACATAATTTAATATATGTGTTTAAATCTTCATGTTTCCATAGTCTAATGACTTCTCTGCACCAATGATTCACTTGCTCATAAGCCAGTTGTTTTTTAATGGCATTGCTTGTTCTGTATTCCCAAAAACTCTGGTAGCTGTTTGAATAAGCCTATCTACAAATTCAGTGTAAGGTTCATTAGCTCATTGTATTACCTTAGATAATTGACCTTGTAAACCTCCATGTCCTTGTAAAGTCTTCCATGCCTTAACTGCATCTACAGCAATTTGTGCGTATACACCAGGATCATATGCAATTTGTTGCTGCTGATCCTCATAAGGTCCCTTTTCTAACAACATATCTAGATTTCTCTGAGGATATCCAGCTGTTGCATTTTGCCTAGCCATCTCCTTGCAAAATTCCTCATTGACAACCTTCCATAACAGGTATTGTCCTCCATTTAGCACAGCTTTACACATATTAGCCCAATCTGCTGGCATCATGTTCAAGTTGTTAATGGATTCGACCATGCTTACAGTGAAGGGTGCTTGAGGACCATAGGTTGTTACAGCCTCTTTTAGCTGCTTTACTGTTTTGAAATTTAAAGCATGGTGAATTCGCTGCCCTCCTGCCTCAAATACAGGGCATGTTAATATTTGAGATCCTCTCTCAGGATCCCAACTATCAACTGCAGGGTTTGGGGGCCTCCCAGCATATGGAGGTGGTGCTGTTGGTTGGACACTTATGCCCTCTGGTGATAGAAAGGTGTTAGTAGCAGTCTCCTGTTGTAACTTTTCCCCTGATGGCTTTTTCTGCTCTAAGCTTTCTTCCTCTATCTGACTAGCTCAAAAGACCTTCTCTTTTACTTGAATCTTTTCCTCTTTCTGACTAACTTGAGAGACCTTCTATTTTACTTGAATCAGTATGTCTTCTCCTTCCTCTACCTTTGTCTGAACTGAAGGCTTTGGACTAAGCAAACAAGATACCAAAGTCCAAAATGGCAATGTGCCAACTGGCAGAATCCCTGGCCTTTTCTTTTCTATTCTTTTTAAATCTTTACCATGTTGGTTCCATTGTGATATATTTAACAACTCCTCCTTAAAAAGCCATGGGCTACATTTTTGTATTGTATCAACGTATGCCCTGACTGTTCTTGATTTTACTGAGATGCCTCCTTCCTATAACAATTTACTTAACACTCTTTCAGTTCGTTTTTTTTTTACTAATTTCTGATCCCATATTTCTACTATAATACAACCCTACAAGATAACGCCTAACAAAACTGAAACAGAGTGAAACAAAATTGGAACAACACAAAATCATTATAATAGCCTCCTGAAATGTCCATCCATCCTTTCTCCCTATCTGTTCCTCAGATGTGAGCGGTTTTCCTTCCATCTTACACATATCCAGGGACAGGCAACTTAAAACAAAAGTGAAGCAAAACAAAAGAATAATCTTAAAATGGCTACCTATCCTCTCGCCCTGCCCTCAGAGGCAAGCAGTTTACTTTATCACTTACCCTCAGTCATTCCCCATGTGGCCCACCAAATGCTGCAGTCTGGCTGTGCACAATTCAGGAGCCACTTGTCAAAAGAAACAAACTTTATTTTTAGAACCACACACGCCAAACAAAACAGCTCCTCAGGAAAAACCTTCAGAGCCCAACTGCCACCACTGGCTTCCCACAAGCCTCTTCACCTCCCCCACTCCTCCTGCTCTTGAGGCCAATTGGCTGAGTCACATGGGCAGGGCTAAAAAAGTCCCCCAATGAGCAGCTCCGTGGTCTGAAAGGGCAGGGAAACAGCCCAATGAGTATCACCGCATAGGAGCCAATCAGTTGGCAGCTAGAAGTTGCTGGGGCCGCTGTGAGCCAATCATCAGCTGGCAGCTGGAAGTTTGCTGGCAGCTGGAAGTTTGTGGGGCCCCTTCAGCTGTGGCTCTCAACATTGATGTATATAAACATAAGAAATTCAGAAATTCCAGGTATCAACACAACACTTGCACATATAAAATTTTTAAAAAGGAGTGTAAGTAAATCATTACTTTTGAACTCCATAGCCATACACAGCAGGTCCTACAAATCTTCCTAAAATTCTACATTGATAAACTTGATCTGTTTTTCACTTAAATATTTATGAATTGCTGTTTTGTGGTTTTCAGAGGCTGACTGAAATTCTAATTGCTTTGGTATTAATTGTTTACCAAAAAAAGTAACGCTTTTCTGTCTTGTGTATTATTGTATAGCATGACTCCTGCACTATGTATGCTTTGTTCCAGTCACCTTCCATCTGGCACTGTGGACCTCTGGACTTCTCTGATGCTGAATACCCTTAACTGTCCACATCCCATCTGATAGAGAACAAGGACTTTATATTCCTTCCCCATCTTCACTCTCTTTTAGCATGAAGCAGCTTGGAGATGTCTTCATCCATTTTTCCATAGAAATAGAATGTAGAAATTGAAAGTGGGGAAATTAAACAGTGGTCCACATTATGCTCTGAATATATCCCTTGATGCTCTGCTACTGCCATTTTTTTAAAAAAAAATGGATATGTTTCTTTCTCTTCCTCTCTCCCTGCTCCTCCCTAATCATTCCTATTCCCTAACCTTAGGGGAAACATTAGGCATATTTATCTGTCCCTGAGTACACACCCATTATATAAATAAATTAATCAAGACTTTGGGAATTATACCAGAAGATTTTCAAAATGATTATCTCCCAAATTAACAAGTGAATTACAACTGCAAAAGAGAACACGTGGAATGTAGTCTTTCAATCAACTCTTTAAACACCTCTCTTTCTGCTAGTGGGCAGAATCCCAGCCTCTGTAATAGAAGTCTCCTGTGTTTCTCCTTTACTATCAAAAAAATGAAACTTCTTTTTTCTTTTTCTCAATACCCTGTTCTCATTATTGGATTGCATTGAGGACAAGTATCAAGCTTTTGTTCACAGCAAGAGTGAATGTCTTTTACTTCTTTCTGAGCTTAGAAAACAAAGTTCAGTGTTTTGCTATTAAAATGATGTTAGCTGTGGACTTGTCATAAATGGCCTTTATTGTGTTGAGATTCATTCCTTCTCTACCTAATTTGTTGAGAATCATTCATAATTTTAAAATATGTTAAATTTTATAGGATGTCCATTTTGCACTTGTTTATATGATAAAATTACTTTTGTTCTTCTTTCCATTAACGAAGTATCACATTGATTAATTTGTATAAGTTCTATCATTCTTGCTTTCCCAGGATAAATTCCACATGATCATGGTAAATGGTACTTTTAATGTGCTGTTGAATGTGGTTTTCTAGTATTTTGTTAAGAAATTTTCTATGTTTATCAGAGGCACTGATCTGTACTTCTTTTGTGGTCTTTTCTGGCATTGGTATCAGGGTAATGCTGTCCTGGAAAGAGGAGTTTGACAGTATCCCCTCATTTTTAATTTTTGAGAGAATTTGAGAGGAATGGTATCATTTGTTCTTTAAATGCTTGGTAGAACTCACCAGTGATGACATCAGGTTCTTGCTTTTTATATGGGAGGTTTAATTTCTGATCAGTCTCCTTATTTGTTATTGGCTTGTTCAGATTTTATCTTTTTGTGTGTGTTTGTCTCAGTATATTGTGTGTACCTAGAAACAGATCCATTTACTGTAGGTTATTCTCTTGCTTGGCACACAATTGCACATAGCAGTCTCTTGCATTTCTGTGATACCAGTGGCAATGTCTCCTCTTTCAATTCCTATCTTGTTTATTTATGTATTTTTTATTTATTCCTAGTTGAGCTAAAAGTTTGTCAATTGTATTTATCTTTTCAAAAAGCTAACCCTCAACTTTGTTAATTTTCCTACTGTTTTTGCTGGCTCTATTTTACTTCCTTCTTCTTTAGTCTTCATTGTTTCCTTCCTTCTCCTCACTTTGAGTATAGTTTTCTTAGGTAGGAATTCAGGGCCACCAGGGTGGCATAGACTGGTTTTTAGAAAGAAGCCGCAGGAGGAAAATACAAAGAATCAAATCCTGACCAGGTTTACAATAAATCTCATTATTATGACAATTCCTGCATGGAGGACTTTTCAAAATTATAACTGCCACCAAAAGTTCAGTATTATTATGACCAATGGGGGTATTGTAGGCAGTATTATTGTTAGGTTTTCTAAAGTAACCAATGGGAGATAAATTGGACAATATTCTAATCAAGTATCATAAAGTAACCAGTGGGAGCAAGTGGAGGAAGTTGTTTAATCAGGTCTATATAGGGAAGAAGATGCTTGACAGATCATCATATAAGACCCTAATTTCCAGAGATCAGGGCCTTGAGCTCCTATTTCTTGCTTGGTCCACTCCACTCTACCAAATAAAATGCTACTTCCACCTTTACCTTCACCTTCAATAAATCTGTACTTTGCTTGTTACTTATGTGTGTCTTGCTCAGTTCTTTATTCTTGACAATAAGGACCTGGACCCCATCTGTATACCCTGACAATAACATTTTGGACAGCCAGTCAGGAGGTAAGTCCCTTTCCAGGGACACCCCCTTTACATCATATATGTCTACCTTTATTTTCTATCTGATTTTCTGATAGTACCACATGCAGTCTGAGGAGCAACTGATGGTCTGTTGGGGACACTCCTGACCAGAAGTTATCCCTGTTTAGAACATTGGAAACCCTACTGCCTGGAAGGGTGGAAAACCTGTGACCTTACCAAACTCTAACATGCTGCTCAGTCTCCCCACCATGTGCCTAACCTTACCTTTTGTGATTTGAGGTTTAACTGTTCATGGTTTTTAATCTCTTTGTGAGACTGTGTGCTCTCTTTTCACTTCTCAACCACTGTACTTGCTCATAATGTCATGTCAGAGCTTTTGGTTCTTTGCCACATTCTCAGCAGGCATGGGTCAAGTAAGTTAAAAGCCAGTAGGGTGCCTGCATTTGAAAACTCCTGTGACAGAATAATCAGTAGTGAGCTGCAGTTAGACTAAACTGTGCCAGACATGATACAAAGCTCAACAATGCAAGCAAATTGTACAAGCATTTAATTATGCTAACCCCATGACTTTTCCAAAAGGAGATTAGGTGAATCAGGGTTTAACATGGTGCTGGCTGCAACCACCTCTGCTTCTTCCCAACCTTCTACTCCTTCACACATTTCTGACTCCTGTGTAATTTTGCTCCTTCTCTTTCAATAATTTTTCTCTGCTTTTTTTGTCAGCTCCTTTCAAATACCTTCCTTTGCTTGTTTATCAGAAATTTCTGATGGAGATGAGGGCTGTTAGTTGTGGTTGTTAGTCTTCTCTTTCACCATCAGACAAAATAAAATAGACCAAGATAAAACCAGTCTTTTCCTTTATCTGTGTTTACTAAAACTACAAAGAGTAGGATATGGATAGCTGAGATGCTATTTAGAGACCCCTCAACAATAAGGTTACTTGGGGTTTGGGGCATCTGTAAAGAGACTAACACCACTGGAAAAGAAAGTATAATTTTCAAGGTGCTAGGAGTATAAGAAAACATAGGGGAGTTACACAGCCCATGGAAAAGGGCCACATAAAAACAAAAGCATATATTCAAAAGTGAAAGAGAAATATTCATTCCTCCAAGTTGGTAGAGAAGGTACTCATGTTCCTGGTGATAGGAGCTCAAAAAAGTCTGTGCATACCTGGCATAGGGGCCAGAAGTATCTGGTCAAGAAAGTTAGTGCAGGATTTCTATAGGAATACCTGAGAAATAACAAATGAGAGGTCCCTAATTCCCTAGAGGTATAATTTTGGTGGAATTCAGGGCCTTAATTATAGAATTTAAGACTAGAAGGACTAGAAGCCCAGCTCTGTGATGTATCACATGCTAAAAATGTACAAGGCTCTGGGTTCAATCCCCAGCATGACCCAAAACAAAGAAACAAACAATCAAACAAAAAGAAACCCTCTTCTTTTCCAGAATAGCTAATATGCAGAGAAACACCTCCATTTCACAGGAATCCCTGCTTGGATGTATCCTTTGTCACTGGAATACTTTAAACCTAACAACTTAAAAAGAAAACACCTTTTTAAAAAATTAATGTATGCCCTAGTATGAGCTAGGGGATTCAAATCAATGGCCTCTGAATAGAAGCTCAAATTGTAATACATTCTTGCAGCTGTACCACTTTTTCCAAATAAAAAGGAGTGTGCCACAGTCCGGCTGCAGCAAAATAACTGGGGGGCGACGAGCAACTTGTGTACATTGATACAGCAGGAGTGGGAGCCGTTTATTGTAGGACAGGAGGGGTATATATACATTCCATACAGCTTATCTTAAATAACATAAACTAGATACAGCAGTCAACCAATAAGGAATCTCCACACTTAATGGCTCACTGGCGTTACTTCACAAACCACTCCCTCTGGCAAAATGCCAGGCGCCATCTTGACTTGTTTACAGACCCTAACAGGAGTGGTCAGAAGTCATCTACATCCAAGCCTTCATAATCCCTATACCAAAATCTACACTTATTTATGCAATGACATAATCCCACTTGGGGCCCCTAAAGCAACCTCCCCAAATACCAATGACCATTATTAAGCCAAGCTCCTGTTTCTCTTGGGAAAAAGCTATGACAACTTCAACTATCTCTTGGAGTCAGGATTCATTATTAAATAGTCTTTGTCTCTAGGGTCAAAATGGCAAATAATAAATTAAAGTTCCTACCGAAGCATGAGTGTTTAGGGAGGAAAAATATCTCATACATGTAAGTCTTCTATACTTTGAGAACATGGACCTGAAGATTTCACAGGCTCCATATCTTTTCAAAATCAGGACTGATTCTAATTTGATCCAAAGTTACACTTTGGTGTGATAAAGATGTTCCAGATGCTCCTTTACTAATTATGGCTGAGTTAACTTTTTCCCTCAGAACTATGTAGTTTTTATTTTGAGCTCATGGTTTTGTGGTGAATTCTCATTTGAATCCTGCACACCTAAATTAATATATTTTATTTTGATCAGTCTTATTTTATTTAAACATAGTTTCCCCCTTTACCTTTTCCCCCCTGCTCTCTTTATTCCAAGGCAAAGTACTCAAATTACTTTCTGTTGCTTTTTATGTATATTTATGCATACCTACATGTTGTACCTGTGTCTATCTTTGTGTCTTTGGCTCTATATCATTTACAAGGTATCAAAATTGGCACATAGATAAACGAGCATTCATAAATTAAAATATAATAAGGGAATTGATCCAAATAGCTTTTCATTCATGTGACTTAAACATTTAAGAAAAAGGGTTCAATTTAAATTGGTTAAACAGATAAGAGTAATGATGTCTGTAAAATTACACACAAGTTTTCCTAGATGGTCAGGCAATTAGTAGAATGTGGTTTCTATAAAATATTTGAAGTATCATATTCATTGCTTCTACAATTTTACTTCATCAGGGAAAGAATGGATAATACTAGTAACTACACCTGTCTGATATCTTTGTTTTTATAGTTAAAAATGAGTAAATTAGATTCAACATAATTGGTATTAATCTTCATAAATATGTTTGTTAGAGGAGACAGCTAATTAATTTGCAAAGTAAAAATGCTAAATCATTTACTGAAAAAATATAAAATCAAGTACTCTTGAGTTTTTACATTCCACAAGGTAATATACATTTTGGTTTATTAAATGTGTTTTTATAAGTTGGTAAATGAACAAGAGTTTAAGATTACCTTGCTTCTGGGTCTTTACTAAAAACAAGGTTAATTAAAATTCAGCAGGTGTAATTCTATGTTCAAACGGTACAAAAAGATTTCAGTTGTGTTTTAATGAAAGTATTCTAAATGGCATAAAGTTGCCGCAGTCCAGCTGCAGCAAAATAACCGGGGGGATGACGGACAACTTGTGTACATTGATACAGCAGGAGTGGGAGCTGTTTATTGTAGGACAACAGAGGTATTTCTACATTCCACACAGCTTATCTAATTAACATAAACTAGATACAGCAGTCAACCAATAAGAAATCTCCACACTTAATGGCTTACTGGCATTACTTCACAAACCACTCTCCCTGGCAAAATACCAGGCACCATCCTGACTTGTTTACAGACTCTAACATTCCCCCCCCTTTGTTTAATTTAAATAACAACCATAGTGGTTTTTACACAAACACCATAAATAATCTGCTACAAACACCATAAATAATCTGCTACAAGATTGCTTTACTCATCAAACTATTAAAATGTACTTATTAAAGCAAAAAGAGGGAATTGGAAAGGGGTATATATCCCCCAAAGATAAACTTAAAATAACCCTTTTTACTCTAAACTTTTTGAATTTGGATTCATCAGGGCTTAGTGCTGCAGAAAGACATATGTATCCAAAAAATGTACATAAGCCTAGAGTACTTTGGAAAGATATTCTAACAGGGCAATGGAAAAGTCCTGACCCAGTGATTGTCTGGAGTTGGGGTTCTGTTTGTGTGTTTCTACAGGAGAACAGCAGCCGATTTGGATTCCAGAGAGACTAACCAAAGTGATTTCTACAGACCAAAAAGAAGATGATTAGACTCAAATCCATAACAGCTGATATCCAGAGCTCCAGCTTGGCTATTCTCACATCTGCAACAGTGATTAACCAGGATGCTTTTTTCAATATCTATTTTATTATTGCATTTTCCCACATCATAAAGTTCTATTTTATTTTTTGAGCTCATACAAACCTAGGTTAATGTTTTTCTGATCAGTTTTATTTTTTGGCTGTGGAGTTTTTAAACATTGCAATGGAAATTTCACCTGTGTAAAGCTACAAGGCCTTTACTATTGTCTTATGTGTTGTACGTTTGTGTGCACTCTTGTGTTTTGTGTTGTATGTCTGTATGTGCATATGTCCATATTTTATATATGAGGAGCGCTCATGAAAAAATGGATCCGAATTTTTTTTTATTATTCACGTGATTTAAATGGTTTAATTTAAATTAGGTAAACAGCTGTTAAGGATTGTTTTTATAGGTGGTTAACAGATATGTTTGTTTACTAATTTAAATTAGGTAAACAGCTGTTAAGGATTGTTTTTATAGGTGGTTAACAGATATGTTTGTTTACTAATTTAAATTAGGTAAACAGCTGTTAAGGATTGTTTTTAAAAGTGGTTAACAGATCTGTTTGTTTACTTTCACCTTTCCTTTTCATTATATTTAATAATTCTGTTCAGGATAATGTAAATTGTTCAAAAAATTGTTTTCTTAGTATCTGTTGAAATGTTACATAATTTCTTTGTAGCATCATTGCCAGAATTCCTATCTTCATCCCAGTGCCAGTGAAGACAAAGATAAAACCAAAGTACAGCTTCTATGATAGCTATCACAGTAAACTGTATAAACTGATGCATCACTCAACAAGTAATGCTCAATCAAGGAGTCGATTTACTTTGGGAGGAGATGGACATATTGATAGATTCCTCCACTTTGAACTACTTGCAGAACTTGCCTGGACTATGTATCACTTGTATGCATTGTGAACTATCTGTTGGTGCAGTGAATTGTGGTAGTGCTGGCATATCTTTCCTGATGGTGTCACCAGTGATGCAATTTTTCCAAAGGAGCCATCAATTGGCTTGTTGTCATGGCATTTCTGTATCTCCTCCCTTCTGCTAGTGATGGTCTAAAATTTTGGGGCCAACAGAGGTGAGGCAAAGAACCTCACCCCCCCCACTGGCACCAAGGCCAAATTTGGGGGCCAACAGAGGTGAGGCAAAGAACCTCATCCCCCCCACACTCGTGCATAGGCCTATCCACAAGTATGGCTGTATGCTGGACCAGTAGTCAGTGATGGGTATGATCCAATTGCAGTGGTATCAACCTAAGACAGGAGGCTGATGCCTAGAGGTCAGTTTATCTGATGACGGGTAAGAACCATATGTTGAATTGGACAACCTAACAGGCATGGTCCTTAAGCCACGTTGCTTGTTGTTTAATTAATCAGAAGGGGGGAGATGCTGAGAGCCATAGCCAAGTAGGAATGATGCATGGCAATTTCCTTGTCAGCCTACCCCATGTTGCTTAGAGGGAGGACTCTCCATTGTGGAAATGGGCTTGTCTTGGACCCAGGTCATTTGCAGTGACCCTGCTCAAGGACCAGGGCAGATCGGGGTTTAGGGCGGTTCCAGGTTTAAGGTGTATCCTGCTGGGAATAGGGCATATCCTGCTGCCTCCAGGTGCCCACTTCTTGATTTCCCATTGAGTTCTCGTGGGATTCAGAGAGTATTTGGGATGCAGAGCCCGGTGGAGGAGTGGATTTTCCCAGAACGTTCATATAGAGTGCCGGTGAGAGTTCGGGAATAAAGAATTGCTCTTTGAATCTACAGGGTGGTGAGTGGCTCCTGATTTTGTGCCCAGCCAGACTGTGGCATAAAGTATTTCATCTCATTAAGAAGAATAATTTAAAAATTCATGAATTTCATAAGGATTGTTTCAGAATGTAAATTTAAGAATCAATCAACAATCAGGAAAGAGATATAAGAAAGTTCTGTGTATGAAAATATATTTTAGCATAAAATCTAGAAGAAAAATGGTTCTGGATCAGAAAGTATTTTTCATGGTAAATTGAACAGGTTATAGTGTGTTTAAGTACGTTGCTCAAGGTTTTTGGAGGGCAAACCTTAAAAAGACTTGTATGTGATTAAGTTGGCTATAATTAGAAAAATCATCTGAAGTTATTTAAGGGTTTTCTAAGGTCAAATATTATTGCACTAATATAAACCAAAATTTCATGTTGAAGTAACAATGTTTACTTAAAACATTAATCTGTTCCTACTTATCAAGATAATTATAACTAGAAAGCCTGTACTACAGAATATACTCAACAAAATATTCTATAAAAATGATATGGAAAAGAAAAGAAAACCAGCAAAGGTGGGAACTACACTAAAGGAATAATTAATCAAATCAATTGATGTCTGGGAATACAAATCATTTCTTAAAAGTAACCTTGAATGTTTTTTATATAAACTCATCAGCCAAAAGACAAGGACTGGCAGATTGTTTTATAAACCAAGACCCAGAAATATGCAGTCTCCAAGAGACTCACCTTATACTCAAATACATCTACGGACTGAAGGTGAAAGGATGGCAAAAATCATATAAATTACATGGATCATATAAACAAGCAGGTGTTTTTATTTTTATATCAGATAAAATAAATTTCAAGCCAAAGAGACAAAGAAGGACATTTCATACTGTTTCAACAGAACAAATCAATCTGAAATATTAATGCCATAAATACACATCAACAAACCCTTCTCAATTTCAAAAATCAAATTGATCACAAGACAAAAATACTGGGTGACTTTAACACACCTCTGTCACTACTGGATAGAACCTCCAAACAAAGACGAAGCAAAGGAACTATAGAATTTAATAATACAATCAACTATTTAGGCTTAACAGACATATATAGAATATTTCATCCATCAATAAGTGAATACAGTTTCTTCTCTGCAGCACACGGATTATTCTCTAAAATATAGCATATCTTATACCACAAAGCAACTCTTAGAAAATATAAAAATAGAGATAATACCTTGCATTCTATCATATCATAATGAAATAAAATTAAAATCCAATATAGAAAAAAGGTAGAAACTACTCTCATACCTGGAGACTAAGTAATATGCTACTAAATGATGAATAGATAGTGGAAGAAAACAGGGATTAAATTAATAAAAAAACTAGTAGTAAACGAGAATAGTAATACAACATATTAGAATCTCTGGGACCCTTTGAAGGTAGCACTAAGAGAAAAATTCATTGCATTAAGCTCATTAATTAAAAAAAATAGAAAGTCAAAAACAAATTACCTAACCTTATATCACAGAGCCATAGAAAAAGAAGAACAAAAACCACCAAAAGCAATAAGAGACAGGAAATAATTAAAATCAGTGCAGAAATCAATGAAATTGAAATAAAGTAAACAATTAAAAAATGACAAAACAAAAACTTGGATCTTTAAAAAAATAAATAAAATTGATAAACAATTAGCCATGCTAACAAAGAGAAAGAGAGAAAAATAAAATTACTTAAATCTGTGATGAAAAAGGAAATATTATGACAGACACTACTGAAATACAAATGATAATCAGAAACAATTTTGAAAATTTATACTCCAATAAAATAGAAAATCCTGCAGACATCAACAAATTCTAGAGGCATGTGACCTACACAAATTGAATCAGAGGACATAAACAATTTAAACAGAACAACTTCAAACAATTAAATAGAAGACACCATGATATACCTATCAAGTAAGAAAAGCCCAGGATCAGATAGATTCTCAGTCAAGTTCTATAAGACATTCAAAGAAGAATAACAAACACCCCTCAAATTATGTCATGAAATAGAAGAGGGAACCCTCACAAACTCATTCCATGACGCTAGTATTACCCTGACAACAAAACTAGACAAAGACACATCAAAGTAATAAAATTTCAGAACAATATCCCTGATGAACATCAATGCTCAAATTCTCAATAAAATTCTGGCAAATCACATACAAAAACATATTAAAAAGATAGTGCACCATGATCAAGTGGGGTTCATCCCAGGATGCAAGATTGGTTCAACATATGGAAATCAATATTTGTGATTCATCACATCAATAAACTTAAAGACAAGAATCATATGATCATGTCAATAGATGCTGAAAATCATTTGACAAAATACAGCATGCCTTCATGTTCAAAACACTAGGAAAATTAGGGATAGTAAGAACATACCTCAATATTGTAAAAGTCATATATGCTAAACCCAAGGCCAACATCATTCTAAATGTAGAAAAATTTAAAAAAAAATTACCTCTAAGAATTGGAACAAGACAAGACTGCCTTATTTCACCACTTTTATTCACGACCATTCTTAAAACTCTAGCCAGAGCAGACAAAAGAAATAAATTAAAAGGATACAAATAGGAAGAGAACTCAAATTATCACTATTTGCTGTTGGCATGATGCTATATTTAGAAAAGCCAATTCAACCATAAAACTTTCAGAACTAATAAATGAATTCAGCAAAGTAGAAGGATGTAAAATTAAAACCAATAAATCAAATGCATTCCTATACACCACTGATGAATCCGCTGAAAGAAAAATTATAAAAACTACCTATTGCACAATGGCCTCAAAAAAATAGCATATCTGGAAATCAATCTAACAAAGGAGGTGAAACAGTGCTACAATGAAAACTAAAGAACACTAAAAAAGGAATTGAGGAAAAACTTAGAAGATGGAAAAATGTCCTGTGCTCTTGGATAGTCAGAATTAACATTGTCAAATTGGCCATACTATCAAAGTGTTTGCTGAGTTAATGAAATTTCTATTAAAATCCCAATTACATTCTTCATAGAAGTAGAAAAAGCTATCATGAAATGTGGAGACAAGTGCATGGAGTACTGCATACATGGCACACATTAAGGGTGCCTGAGTGGCAGGCCACTCCCATTGTGCTAGAGCATGAGCAGCAAGCTGCTCATCTTGCAGGCACAGCACCCTAAGCATGAGGCCATGTGTTGCAGTCTTAGTGCTTGCTCCCTAGCCCTCTCCTTGATTGGTTGATGCAAGGACAGTTGACAAGCAATTGTATTGGTGGCTGCATATAATCAGCTTATTTACTGCCCAACTATATATACATGGTAAATTTGCAATAAAATCAGACCTGCTTCCATCTTGGTCTCCAGATTTGTAATTCCACAGCCACACTCTCCTCTACTCTGTTCCATGGACCTCCTCACTGGATGACAGAGAGCATACAATGAAATTCATTTGGAAAAATAAGGGACCCAGAATAGGCAATGCAACCCTCAATGAGAAAAGTGAAGCAGGAGGCACAACAATATCAGACCTTAAATTATACTAGAGAGCCATAATAACAAAAATTGCATGGTACTGACACCAAAACAGACTTAGCATAAGAATAATATAGTGACAGAGCCACATTAATGTTTATAGAAGCTCAATTCACAATAGCAAACCTATGGAACTAGGTGCTCTTCAACAGATGAATGTATAAAGAAATTATGGTATTTATACACAATGAAGTATTACTCCACCTTAAAGAAAATGAAATGATGGCATTTTCCAGTAAATAGGTGAAACTTGAGAATATCATGCTAAGTAAAATAAGTCAATCCCAAAGAACAAAAGGCCAAATGTTTTCTTTGATATGTAGATGCTATGTCACATTAAGGGGTCAGGAAAAATAGAAGTACTTTGGACTAGACAAAGGGGAGTGAAGGAAGTGGAGGAGTATAGGGGTAGAAAGGATAGTGGAATAAACCAAACATTATTACCTTATGTACATATATGACTACATGACCTGTGTAACTCTACATCATGTACAACTAGAAGAATGAGAAGCTATACTCCATTTATGTATGAGATGTAAAAGCGCATTCTACTGTCATGTATTACTAATTAAAACAATTTTTTAAAACTAAAAAAAGAAAACTTTGGAATGGAACCACATTTGACCCAGTTATCCCACTCCTAAGCATATACTCACAGAACTTAAAATCAGCATGCTATAATGATATCAGCCACATCAATATTTATAGCACCTCAATTCGCAATAGCTAAGCTATGGAATCAACCTAGGTGTTCTTTCACACATGAATGGATATGATACATATACACAATGGAATATTACTGAGCCATAAAGAAGAATGAAATTTTGGTATTTGCCAGTAAATGGATGGAACTGGAGACTGACATGTTAAGTGAAATAAGCCAGTCCCAAAAAACCTAAGGCCAAATGTTCACTCTAATATGCAAATGCTAAATCACAATATATGTGGGGAGTGGGTGGAAGAAAGAATATATGTTCACTGAATTAGATAAAAGTTAATGAAGGGAATGAAGGGACATGGGAATAGGAAAGATAGTAGAACAAATCAGACATAACTTTTCTATTCTACTGCCATGGATACTTAAGAAAACTCAAAAGAAAGTTTAAAAAAAAGAAAATTGTTCTTTTAATGTAGTTTGGTGTCAACCCCACCAAAAACGAGCAAAGCTGGAGGTTATAAAGGAAGATTTCTTAGTCAGGATTGCCTGCTAACTAACAAAAGAGACTGCCAGAATCACAAGCTTTTTTTAGTTATTTTGAGACCTGCAAATCTTCCTAAACTTTTACATAGGCAGGGCTAAACTGTGCTTCTGTGCTTGCTACTATGATTATCTAGCCCTGCTGTTTATCCCTAATATTGGTCTAAAAGGTGCAGTATGGCACATAAAAGACCTAGCTAACTTTACCAAGAAAGCCTTAAATGACAGAGATAAGGGATGTCTACCAAACACAGATATAATGCCAATAGAAAGATATATTTAAAAAGTACGATGGCATTAGATTCCTTAACTACAGTTAATGGGGTCATCTATGACATTATAAAAATTAAATATTGTGTAAACATTTCTAACAACTCTGGTAACATTTCTAAAGCCTTAAATGCCTTTCATTCACAAATCAATGCCATGTTGGACTTCACCTTAACCTTTATGAGTTGCTGTATTCATGGTTTTCAAAGATTGGCCATTAATACTAATTGCTTTTGTGCTAATTGATTCCAAGGAAATGATGCTTTGTTGTCCTAGCATGATCCTAGTCCTATGTATATTTCATCCAATAGCCTACCAGCTGCCACCATGGACCTCTGGACTCCCTAGATGCTGAATGCCCTAGAGTGTCCATGCCTCACTGATAGAGAATACCATAAAAAATCTAGGCCATTAAGCTACAAACTAATCCACAAATAGACCCTGACATTCCACTGTCTCATCTTGAACAGATAGGATGAGAGTTCTGTGAATTCCAAATAGGCAGAGAAAACAACTAATTGTCAGCCTGAAGCAGTTATAAGACAAGCCTTATAATTGCTTATAACCTTCAGCCCCACAGCCATTCAAAAATAATTTGAGGATCAATTTTTTGTGTGTTAGGTAAGTGCTCTAACACTGAACTATACCCACATCTCTTAATTTTTTTAACTTTCAAGACAGGGTCTCACTAAATTGCCAAGGTAGCCATCAAACTTGAGACCCTCCTGCTTCAACCTGCTGAGTGGCTGGGATTACAAGCATGTGCCACCAAGCCTGGCTTGCTATTATTTTTTTAAGTGTTTTATTTGTATATTATAATTACACATAACAGTGGGGTAAATTTTGAACATTATATGTGTTTGTAATAAAATTTTCTCCATTTCAATTCCTAGTACATCTGATTTTCCTCTCCTTGTTCCTTGCCCTGCTCCATTTACTGATCTTTCTCTATTTATTTATTTTTTAATTGGAGCTTTATACATATACATAAATGTAGAGTATAATGTGATATATACATACATGCACATAGCATCATTTAGACAATTAATATCTGAAATTCTCCCCTTTCTCAGGCTTCCTCCTTCCCTGCAATCTCCTTTATCGGCTCTACTGTTTCCTTTCTTAGTTCATGGGATTCTTCATTTTTAAAAAACCCTATTGAGCTAATGAGAGAAAATATTCACCCTTTGACTTACTGTGTTTGACTTATTTTACTTGGTATAATGCTCTCTAATTCTATCCATTTACCAGGAAATAACACAATAGAGAGCATCATACTAAGTAAAATAAGGAAGACACAGTAAGTCCCTAGTACTTCTCTTTCCCCCATCTCTTACCTCCCTGTGTTCCCTTTCTTCCACTCTATTGGTTTTTCTGTCATTTTTTAAAATTAGTGTATTGCAGATACACCTCATAGATTTACTGAAGTCTACTTATATGAGTACATAAAGAAGTTTGGTCAGATTCATTCCAGTGATTTCCCTATCCTTCCTTTTCTTACTTCCCTTCAATCTCCTTTGTCTACTTCATTTATCTTTCTTCTATTCTTTTTCCCCCTTGATCCCCTTATTTCAGATTAGTTTCCACATGTTAAAGACAACATTTTTCCATTGGTTTTTTAGTTTTTTATTGACTTTTGAAAAATCAATGATAGCATAATGCATTATAATTCTTATTACACATGTACAGCACAATTTTTCATATCTCTAGTTATACATAAAGTATGTTCATGCCAACTAGTGTCTTCATACATGTATTTTGAATAATGATGTTCATCGCATTCCACCATCCTTAATAATCCCCTGCCCCCTCCCTTCCCCTCCCATCCCTCTGCCCTATCTAGAGTTCATCTATTCCTCCCATGCTCCCTGCCACCCCACTATGGACCATCCTCCTTATATCAGAGAAAACAATTTGGCATTTGGTTTTGATGTGGGGGGTGGCTAACTTTACTTAGAATTATCTTCTCCAATGCCATCCTTTTACCTGAAAATGCCATGATTATATTATCTTTTATTGCTAAGTAATATTCCATTGAAAAAGAGGCATAACTTCCAAATTCATTCTGTGAGGCCAATATCACCCTGATTCCAAAAGCAAATTTGTTCATCTATTGAAGGGCATCTAGATTGGTTCCATAGTTTATCTATTGTGAATTGTGCTGCTATAAACATTGATGTGGTTGTGTCCCTGATGGTATGCTGTTTTTAAGTCCTTTGAGTATAGACCGAGGAGAAGGATAGTTGAGTCAAATGGTGGTTCCATTGCAAGTTTTCCAAGGAATCTCCATATAGGCTGCACTAATTTGTAATCCCACCAGCAATGTATGAGTGTACCTTTGCCTCACATTCTCACCAACACTTATTGTTGTTTTCATAATAGCTGCCATTCTGACTGGAGTGAGATATCTTAGAGTGGTTTTGATTTTCATTTCTTTAATTGCTAGAGATGATGATTTTTTATATATTTGTTGATTGATTGTATATCCTCTTCTGAGAATTTTCTATCCAGGTCCTTGGCCCATTTATTGATTTCGTTATTTGTTTTTTGGTGCTTAGCTTTTCAAATTCTTTATGTACCCTAGAGATTCATGCTCTATCTGATATGTGAAGGGTAAAAATTTGCTCCCAAGATGTAGGCTCTCTATTCACCTCACAGATTGTTTCTTTTGCTGAGAAGAAACTTTTTAGTTTGAATCCATCCCATTGATTGATTCTTAGTTTTAATTCTAGTACCATAGGAGTCTTATTAAGGCAGTTGGGGCCTAATCCGACATTATGAAGCTTAGGGCCTACTTTTTCTTCTATTAGACACAGTGTCTCTGGTTGTATTCCTAAGTCCTTGATCCATTTTGAATTGAGTTTTGTGCATGGTGAGAGAAAGGGGTTTAATTTAATTTTGTTGCATATGGATTTCCAGTTTTCCCAGCACCATTTGTTGAAGAGGCAATCCTTTCTCCAATGCATGTTCTTGGCATCTTTGTCGAATATAAAATAATTGTAGTTTTGTGGGTTAGTCTCTGTGTAATCTATTCTGTGCCATTGGTCTACCAGTCTGTTTTGGTGCCAATACCATGCTGTTTTTGTTACTACTGCTCTGTAGTAGACTTTAAGGTCTAGTATAGTGATGCTACCTGCTTCACTATTCCTGCTAAGGATTGCTCTAGCTATTCTGGGTCTCTTATTTTTCCAGATGAATTTCATGATTGCTTTTTCTATTTCTATGGATTTCTATTTTCGATTTTGATTGGAATTGTATTATATCTGAATAGTGCTTTTGGTTGTATGGTTATTCTAATAACATTAATTCTGTGTATCCAAGAGCAAGATAAATCTTTCCATCTTCTAAGGTCTTCTTTGATTTCTTTCTTTATGGTTCTGTAGTTTTCATTGAATAGATCTTTCACCTCTTTTGCTAAGTTAATTTCCTAGTATTTTTGAGGCTATTGTAAATGGGGTAGTTTTCCTAATTTCCCTCTCAGAGGAATTGTCACTGATATACAGAAATACCTTTGATTTAGGGGAATTGATTTTATATCCTGCTACTTTGCTGAATTCATTTACTAGTTCTAGAAGGTTTTTTTGGTGCAGCTTTTTAGGTCTTCTAGGAACAGACTCATATCATCAACAATTAGTGCTAGTTTGAGTTCTTCTTTTCCTATATATATCCCTTTAATTTTCTTTTGTCTAATTGCTCTGGCCAGTGTTTCAAGAATTATGTTAAATATAAGTGGTGAAAAAGGGCATCCCTGTCTTGTTCCAGTTTTTAGAGGGAATGCCTTTAATTTCTCTCCATTTACAATGATGTTGACCTGAGCCTTAGTGTAGATACCCTTTATGATGTTGAGTATGTTCCTGTTATCCCTAGTTTGTCTAGTGTTTTGAACATGAAGGGGTGCTCTATATTGTCAAATACTTTTTCTGTATCTATTGAGATGAGAATATGATTCTTATCTTTGAGTCTATTGATGTGATGAATTATATTTATCGATTTCTGTATATTGAACCAACCTTGCATACCTGTGATGAATCCCATTTGATCATGGTGCACAATCTTTTTGATATGTTTTTGTATATGATTTTCCAGAATTTTATTGAGAATTTTTGCATCTATGTTCATTAGAGATATCGGTCTAAAATTTTTTCTTTGATATGTGTTTGCCTGGTTTTGGAATCAGGGTGATATTGGCCTCACAGAATGAGTTTGGAAGTGCTGCCTCTTTTTCTATTTCCTGAAGCAAATTGAAGAGTATTGGTATTAGTTCTTCTCTAAAGGTCTTGTAGAACTCAGCTGTATATCCATCCAGTCCTTGGCTTTTCTTGGTTGGTAGACTTCTGATGGCATCTTCTATTTCATCACTTGATAGTGATCTGTTTAAATTGTGTATATCTCCCTGGTTCAATCTGGACACATTGTATGACTTAAGAAAATTTTTGGTGCCTTGATGTCTTCTATTTTATTGAAGTATAAGATTTCAAAATAATTTCTAATTATTCTCTGTGTTTCTGTAGTGTCTGTTGTGATATTACCTTTTTCATTGTGTATGCTGATAATTTGAGTTCTCTCTCTCCTTACTGTTGTTAGCATAGCTAAGGGTCATTCAATTTTATTTATATTTTTTACAAAGAAATAACTTTTTGTTTAATCAATTTTTTCAATTGTTCAGTTTGCTTTTATTTCATCTCTAATTTTAATGATTTATTGCCTTCTACTGCTTTTGCTGTTGATTTATTCTTCTTCTTCTAGGGCTTTGAGATGTGATGTGAGGCCATTTATTTGTTGACTTTTTCTTCTTTTAAGGAATGACCTCCATGCAATGAACTGTCCTCTTAGAACTGCTTTCATAGTGTCCCAGAGATTTTGATATGTTGTATCTGTGTTATCATTGACTTCTAAAACTTTTAAATCTCCTCCTTGATATATTCTGTAACCTACTGTTCATTCAGTAGCATATTATTTTGTCTCTAGGTGTTGGAGTGGATTTTATTTCTAATTTTATCATTAATTTCTAATTTCATCCATTATGATCCAATAAAATGCAGGGTAGTATATCTACTTTTTATTTGCTAAGAGTTTCTTTGTAGCATAGTATATGGTCTATTTAGAAAAGAATTCATGTGCTGCTAAGAAGAAAGTATGTTCTCTCATTGAAGGTTGAAATGTTCTATATGTATCAATTAAGTCTTAAGTTATTGATTGTATTATTAAGTTCTATAGTTTCTTTGCTCAGTTTTGTTTGGAAGATTTATATAGTGATGAAAAATGTGTGTTAAAGTCTCCCCAAATTATTGTGTTCTGGTATATTTGACTCTAGAATTGAGAAGAGTTTGATGAACATAGCTGCTCTGTTGTTTGTGGCATATATATTATAATTGCTAAGTATTCTTGGATTTTTTTAAATTTTGTTTATTATTAGAGAGTGAGAGAGGAGAGAGAGAGAGAGAGAGAGAGAGAGAGAGAGAGAGAGATAATTTTTAATATATATTTTTTAGTTCTCGGCGGACACAACATCTTTGTTGGTATGTGGTGCTGAGGATCGAACCTGGGCCGCACGCATGCCAGGCGAATGAGCTACCGCTTGAGCCACATCCCCAGCCCAGTATTCTTGGATTTTGGTTCCCTTGAGCATTATGTAGTGTCCTTCTTCATCCTTTTTGATTGATTTTAGTTTGAAGTCTACTTTATTTTATATGAGGATGGAAACCTCTGCTTCCTTCCACAGTCCATGTGAGTGCTATGATTTTTCCCAACCATTCACTTTCAGTCTGTGAATGTCTTTTTCTATGAGATGTGTCTCTTGGAGGCAACATATTGTTGGGTCTCTTATGTATGTGTGTGTGCGTGCGTGTGTGTGTGTGTGTGTGTCTGTCTGTCTGTCTGTCTGCTAGTCTATGTCTTTTGTTTGGTGAGTTTAGGCTATTAACATTCAGGGTTATTATTGAGACATAATTTCTATTCTTAGCCATATTTGTTTATTTTTGTTATTTAACTTGACTTGATTTTCTTCTTTGATTAGTTTTTCCTTTAGTGCACTACCTTGCACTGCTGATTTGTATTGTTGTTTTTCATTTTCTCTTCATAGAATATTTTTCTAAGGATGTTTTGTAGTGCCAGTTTTCTAGCTATAAATTCTTTTAACTTTTGTTTATCATGGAAGGCTTTTATTTCATCTTTAAATCTAAAGCTTAATTTTGCTGGATACAAGATTCTTGGTTGGCACCAATTTTCTTTCAGAGCTTAATATATGTTATTCTGGGATCTTCTAGCTTTCAGGGACTATGTTGAAAAATCTGCCATTATCCTAATTGGTTATCCCCTATATGTAATCTGATTCCTTTCTCTCATGGCTTTTAAAATTCTCTATTTATTCTGTAGGTTGGGCATTCTTATTATAATGTGCCTTGGTGTTGATCTGTAGTAATTTTGTACATTTGGTTTCTTGTATGCTTCTTGAATTTGGATTTCCAATACATTCTTCATGTTTGAAAAGTTTTCTGCTATTGTTTCATCAATTAGATTGCTCATTCCTTTGGTTTTGACTTCTATGCCTTCCTCTATCCCAATAACTCTTAAATTTGGTCTTTTTATTCTATCCCAAATTTCTTGAATATTCTGCTTGTGGTTTCATACACTTGTGGTTTCATATCACTGTGTGATCTATGTTCTTTTCAAGTTATATATATATATATATATATATATATATATATATATATATATATATATATTCTTCATTGTCCAATGACCTATATTCCAAGTGGTCCACTCTGTTGGTGATGCTTTCATTTGAGCTTTTAATTTGGTTTCTTTCATTTCAAGGATGTTTGTTTGCTTGTTTGTTGTTTAGAACCTCTATCTCCCTGTTGAGGTGATCTTTTGCTTCCTGTATTTGTTTATATAGCTCCTTATTGAAGTAATCTTTCACTGCCTGTATTTTCTCTCTCATATCTTCCTTGAATTCACAGAACATTTTACCATGTACATCCTGAACTCTTTTGTAATTTCTTCTGCTATGGCTGCAAATGATTCTAATAATGTGACATCTTGATTTGTTTGGGGAACTTTCTTCTCTTGTCTTTTGTTGCTCATGTTTCTTCCTTTCCAGCTCTGTGGGTCTGGGGTGTTGTTATTTTTACTCTATAGGTTTGTAGTGCTCTTGTAGGGCTCCAAGACCTCTACTTTGTAATGAAAGACAATGTTAACAGATCCCAATATCAACAATATACCACCTATGAACAATTTGTTGTTATTAAGACATTTACAATTTAGTTGCAATGTATAGAAATGTTAAATTCAATTATTATCTAAAATATAATCAGTAGTTTTTTAAAAAGGTGTACAGTTTCTGACAGTGAACAATAAACTGGGGGTGGGGCATAGGATGATATCCTGAGGAGGTCAGATGAGAGGATACAGAGTTACTATATCTTAGGAAGTGTGAAAGAGAAATCTAATGAAGAGGGTTAGCAGCAAGAGAATAGATAGTAATTTAGGGTAGACAAGTACTTGGGAAGACAGTAGAGAACATAAAACAAACACACATATGTATTTAGAAAATACAAAATGTTAAAATACTAAAAATTTGGAAAGGAGAAGAAAAATTAAAGAAGAAAAAGGAAAAAAAGGGCATATACAGCACCTTTATATTTTAGTATTCAGATTGTTCAATCCTCAAAATCCTATTTTATGAAAAGTTCTTGGTTTCACATATGTTGGGAATGTGAGGGCCAGAGGATAGAAGGGTTGAAAGGAAAGAGAAAAAAAATACTTGAAGGAGGAAATCAGGGTTATTGCTAGTTTTAGAGATCAGTTTCTTTCCTGTTTCTCTTCTCATCCAATAGGTGGAGTTGTCTATTATAAGCTGGTGTCTCTGCCCTCAGGATGGTGGAGGTAGCCAGGGTAGGAAGACTGGTCCTGCTGCAGGATGCCTGGTAGTGAGGAGTGCCACCTGCCAGTCACCACAGGGAGACTGCACCTCATGGGTCTCTATTTGGGAAGGCTTGTATGACTTGAGAACCTGGTACTATCTCCCTAACTTGCCTGGAGATTTCCCAGTTCCTGTTCTCTCTGTTAGGCTCAAAACTTTAGTCCTATATCCTTCTCCCTTAGCAGTTCCCAATTGCAGATACTCTCACACCAAGGCTCACACTGGATGGGCAGTACCCTGGTCTCACTGCACATCTGTCCAACTGAGAGCTGTTTTTGTGTTGGGTAGTTACTGTGTTATCACTGCTGAGGGGACAGGGAGTTGGAAACATGGTACCTGGCCAGATGGAGACCTAATCTGGGAGCTGCCCCTACCAAATATGGTGAAAAGGTGAACCAAGATGGAAGCAGTCTGCTTCCAGCACTGGGGTGTCTGGTGAGGTGGGGGAGTGATAACATTGTGCTCTGGAAAGGTAGCAGCCGAGTGACTTGTGTGGGAGTGGAGCAAAGTCTGAGAGTTCTGCAAAAGTGCTGATAGGTGATTCTGCTAAGGTACTCAGGAGCCCTGTGTGGGCTAAATATGTAGGGTTTGGTTTTGGGGAGCCAGGAGTCTGGAGTCCTACTCAAATGCTGAGGCTTGGAGCCCTGTGTGGGGGTCACAGCACTTGTGATTTCTGTGGAAACCAGCTGTATAGGAGTCGTCTAACACTCTCAGAGATGCAGTATTCTGACGAGGTGAGATCTGTATCATGGAGTAACACAGAATGTTGCCTCCCTCTGGCCCACCATCTTCTCTCCTGTGCTTTCCCTTCATTTGGGGGGAGTATCTTATTTCACTTAGCATGATATTCTCCCATGCTGTGAATTTATCAACAAATTCAGAAATTTCATTCTTCTTTATGTATGAGAAATATTTCAGAAAAAAATATGTATATATATATGAAATCAGGGAGATATATATATCTCACATTCTTTACCATTCATTCATTGAAGGACACCTAGGTTTGTTCCATAGCTTGGCTATTGTGAATTGGTGTGCTTAATAGCAATGTTTAACATTGATGTGGCTGTGTCACTGTAGTATGCTGATTTTAAGTCCTTTGTGTATAGACCAAAAAGTGGAATAACTGGGTCAAATGGTGGTTACACTTCAAGTTTTCTAAAGAGTCTCCATACTTCTTCATAGTGGTTTCACCAATTTGTCATCCCACTCCCAGTGTACGAGAGTACCTTTCTCTACAATCCTCACCAACATTTATTGTTACTTGTATTATTTGTTTCTATTTATTTATTTATTTATTTCTTACATACATGGCAATAGTGTAATGCATTACATTTATAATTATCCATTCGCAGTACAATTTTTTGTAACCCTGTATATAAAGTATGATCATGCCAAATTATGCCATCACACATGAGCTCTCTTTTTTTGAGCTCTCTTTTTTTGCATTATAATTTTTAATACACCTTTAAAACACAATTATCATGTCTCAGTTTGTATTCAAGGCATGTTGACACCAAATTCACATCTTCATACATGCGCTTTGTATAATGATGACCGTCTCCTTCCACAATCCTTGCTATTCCACCTCCCCCTCCCCTTCCCTCCCACCTGTATTCCCCATCTTGAGGTAATCTTCCTCCCCTGATCACCCTCCATAGCCCACCCCGAGTCACCCCCCTTATATGAGAGAAAACATTCGGCATTTGTTTTGGGGGGGATAGGATAACTTCACTTAGCATAATCTTCTCTAATGCCATCCATTTCCCTGCAAATACCATAATCTTATTCTTTTTTAATGCCGAGTAATATCCCATTGTGTATAAATGTCATATTTTTTTATCAATTCACCCACTAAAGGACATCTAGGTTGGCTCCACAGTTTAGCTATTGTGAATTGAGCTGCAATAAACATGGATGCAGCTCTGTCCCTGTAGTATGCTGTTTTTAGGTCCTTTGGGTATAGTCTAAGAAGAGGAATAGCTGGGTCAAATGGTGGTTCCCTTCCCAGTTTTCCAAGAAATCTCCATACTGCTTTCCAAATTGGCTGCACTAATTTGCAGTCCCATCAGCAGTGTATGAGTGTATCTTTTTCCTGCATCCTTGCCAACATAATAGCTGCAATTCTTACTGGAGTGAGATGGTATCTTAGAGTAGTTTTGATTTTCATTGCTCTAATTGCTAGAGATGATGAGCATTTTTTCATATATTGATTGATTGTATATCATCTTCTGAGAAGTGTCTGTTCAGGTCCTTGGCCCATTTATTGATTGGATTATTTGGAGGATTTTTTGTGTGCTTCTCTTGTTGAGAACTTTATATACCCTAGAGATTAGAGCTCTATCTGATGTGTGAGGGGTAAAATTTGTTCCCAGGATGTAAGCTCCATGTTCACCTCATAGATTATTTCTTTTGCTGAGAAAAAACTTTTTAGTTTGAATCCATCCCATTTTTTTTGATTCTTGGTTTTAATTCTTGTGCTATAGGCATCTTATTAAGGAAGCTGAGGCCTAGCCCCACGTTGTGGAAATTAGGGCCTACTTTTTCTTCTATTAGGTGAAGAGTCTCTGATTTAATTCCTAGATCCTTGATCCATTTTGAGTTAACTTTTGTGCATGGTGAGAGATAGGGCTTCAATATCATTTTGTTGCATATGGATTTTCACTTTTCCCAGCACAATTTGTTGAAGATGCTGTCCTTTCTCCAGTGCATGCTTTTGGCGCCTTTGTCTAATATAAGGTAGTTGTGATTTTATGGGTTAGTCTCTGTGTCCTCTATTCTGTTCCATTGGTCTACCAGCCTGTTTTGGTGCCAGTACCATGCTGTTTTTGTTACTATTGCTCTGTAGTATAGTTTAAGGTCTGGTATAGTGATACCACCTGTTTCACTCTTCCTGCTTAAATTGCTTTAGCTATTACGGGTCCCTTATTTTTCCAGATGAATTTCATGATTGCTTTTTTTATTTCTTTGAGAAATGCCATTGGGATTTTGATTGAAAATGCATTGAACCTGAATAGTGATTTTGGTAGTATGGCCATTTTAATAATATTAATTCTGCCTATCCATGAGCAAGGTAGATCTTTCTATCTTCTAAGGTCTTCTTCTATTTCTCTCTTTAGTGTTCTGTAGTTTCCATTACATAAATCTTTCACCTCTTCTGTTAAGTTGATTCCAAAGTGGTTTTTTTTGAGGATATTGTGAATGGGGTAATTTTCCTCATTTTCTTTTCAGAGGATTTGTTGTTGATATACATAAATGCCTTTGATTTATGGGTGTCGATTTTGTATCCTGCTACCTTACTGAATTCATTTACTAGTTCTAGAAGTTTCCTGGTGGAGTTTTTTTGGGGGGGATTTTCTAGGTATAGAATCATATCATCAGTGAATAGTGCTAGTTTAAGTTATTTTTTTCCCTATAGTTATTCCTTTAACTTCTTTCATCTGTCTAATTGCTCTGGCCAGTGTTTCAAGAACCATGTTGAATAGAAGTGGTGAGAGAGGGCATCCCTGTCTTGTTCCATATTTTAGAGGGAATGACTTCAATTTTTCTTCATTTAGAATGATGTTGGCCAGAGGCTTAGTGTAGATAGCCTTTACAATGTTGAGATAAGTTCCTGTTATCCCTAGTTTTTCTAGTGTTTTGAACATAAAGCAGTGCTCTATTTTTGTCAATGCTTTTTCTGCATCTATTGAGATGATCATATGATTCTTACCTTTAAGTCTATTGATGTGATGAATTATATGTATTTTGAACCAACCTTGCATCCTTGGGATGAATCCCACTTGATGATGGTGCAGGATCTTTTTGATATGTTTTTGTATTTGATTTGCTGGAATTTTATTGAGGATTTTTGAATCTATATTCATTAGAAGTATTGGTCTGAAGTTTTCTTTCTTAGAGGTGTCTTTGCCTGATTTTGAAATCAAAGTGATATTGGCCTCGTAGAATGAATTTGAAAGTGCTCCCTCTTTTTTGATTTCCTGAAATAGATTGAAGAGTATTGATATTAGTTCTTCTTTAAAGGTCTTATAAAACCGAGCTGTATATATCCGTCTGGTCTTGGGCTTTTCTTGGTTGGTAATCTTTTGATGGCTTCTTCTATTTCCTCTGTGTAAGTTGTTATATCTTCCTGGCTCAATCTGGGCAGGTCATATGACTTTAGGGATTTATCAAGGCCTTCAAAATCTTCCATTTTATTAGAGTATAAGGTTTCAAAATAATTTCTAATTATCTTCTGTATTTCTGTAGTGTCTGTTGTGGTATTGCCTTTTTCATCCCATATGCTAATAATTTCAGTTCTCTCTCTTCTTCTCTTCATTAGCATGGTTAAGGGTCTGTCAATCTTATTTATTTTTTCAAAAAACCAAATTTTAGTTTTGTCAATTTTTTCAATTTTTTGTTTGTTTGTTTGTTTCTATTTCATTGATTTCAGTTCTGATTTTAATTATTTCTTGCCTTCTACTGCTTTTACTGATGGTTTGTTCTTCTGTTTCTAGGGCTTTCAGATGTAGTGTGAGGTCATTTATTTTTTGGCTTTTTCTTCTTTTAAGAAATGAATTCCATGTAATGAATTTTCCTCTTAGTGCTGCTTTCATAGTGTACCAGAGATTTTGATATATTGTGACTGTGTTCTCATTTACCTCTAAGAATTTTTTAATTTCCTCCTGATGTCTTCTGTAACCCATTTTTCATTCAGTAGCATATTGTTCATTCTCCATGTGATGTAGTATTTTTTCTTCCTTATTTTATTGTTTATTTCCAACTTTATTCCATTATGATCAGATAAAATGCATGAGAGTATCTCTACTCCTTTTTATATGCTAAGAGTTGCCCTGTGGCATAATATATGGTCTATTTTTGAGAAGGATCCATGTGCTGCTGAGAAGAAAGTTTAACCACTTGATGTTGGTTGGTATATTCTATATATGTCAATTAAGTCTAAGTTATTAATAGTATTATCTTTATTCATCTTTTGTTTGAAAGATCTGTCCAGTGGTGAGAGAGGTGTGTTAAAATCGCCCATGATGATTGTGTGTGGTCTATTTGACTCTTGAACTTGAGAAGAGTTTGTTTGATAAACATAATTGCACCATTGTTTGGGGCATATATTTTAATGATTGTTATGTCTTGTTGGTGTGATTCCCTTGAGCAGTATGTAGTGTCCTTCTTTATCCCTTTTGATTAATTTTTGCTTGAAGTCTACTTTATTTGATATGAGTATGGACATCCCTGTTTGCAACTGAGGTCCATGTGAGTGATATGATTTTTCCTAAACTTTCTCCTTCAGTCTATGTGTGTCTTTTTCTATCAAATGAGTCTCCTGTAGGCAGCATGTTGCTGGTTCTTTTTTTAATCCAGTCTACTAGCCTATGTCTTTTCAATGGTGAGTTTAAACCATTAACATTTAGGGTCACTATTGAGATATGGTTTGTATTTCCAGCCATAATTGTTTATTTTTGTTATTTAACTTGACTTGATTTTCCACTTTGATTAGTTTTCCTTTAGTGTACTACTACCTCCCACTCTTGGTTTTCATTGTTATTTTTCATTTCCTCTACATGAAACATTTTGCCAAGGATGTTTTGATGTGCCAGTTTTCAAGAATGTTTTGATGTGCCAGTTTTCTATCTGCAAATTCTTTTAACTTTTGTTTATTGTGGAATGTTTTTATTTCATCTTCAAACCTGAAGCTTAATTTTGCTGGATATAAGATTCTTGGTTGGAGCCCTTTGAAATATGTTGTTCCAGGATCTTCTAGCTTTCAGAGTCTGTGTTGAAAGATCAACCATTAACCTAATTGGTTCACCCCTATATGTAATCTGCTTTCTTTCTCTTGTGGCTTTTAAAATTTTCTCCTTGTTCTGAATGTTGGGTATTTTCTTTATACTGTGTCTTGGTGTGGATCTTTTGTGATTTTGCACATTTGGCAACCTGTAGGCTTCTAGGATTTGAATTTCCATTTCATTCTTCATTTATGGAAAGTTTTATAACATTATTTCATTGAACAGATTGCTCATTCCTTTGGTTTGGACCTCAATACATTCTTCTATCGCAATAAATCTTAAATTTGGTCTCTTTATGCTATCCCATATTTCTTGGATGTTCTGTTTGTGGCTTCTTATCAGTCTCACTGAGCTATATATATTCTTTTTGAGTTGACATACTCTGTCTTCATTGTCTGATGTCCTGTCTTCTAAGTGGTCTACTCTGCTTGTGATACTCTCATTTGAGTTTTTAATTTGGTTTATCATTTCTTTCATTTCTAGGATTTCTGGGTTTTTTCTTTCTTTTTTTTTTTGGATAACCTCTATCTCCCTGTAGAGTTATCTTTTGCTTCTTGGATTTGTTTATGTAATTAACATGTCAAAGTGATCTTTCATTGTCGGCATTTGTTGTCTAATGTCTTCCCTGAGATTCCAGAACATTTGAACCATGTATATCCAGAAATCTTTATCTAACAATTTTTCCAATTGTGAATGTTACCTATTCTAATATTGTATTGTCTTGCATTGTTTGTGGTCCTTTCTTTCCTTGTCCTTTCATGTTGCTCACATTTCTTTCCAGCTCTGTGAGACTGTTATGTTATTGTATTCCCCTATAGATTTATATTGCTCTTGTGTAGTTCCAAAATCTCTCCTTTGTGGGGAAAAACAATGTTAACAGTTTCCAATATCAACAATACATCATATATGTGCAAGTTTTCATTATTAATACATTTATAATTAGTCTCTATCTCTAATGATGTTGGATTCAATTATTATTTAAAATATAGTTATTAGTTTCATAAAAGGCATACAGTTTCTGCTGGCGTATAGAAGACTGAGGGTCAGGCATAGAATGTTATGTTAAGGAGGAAAGGTGTGGGGCTATGGGGTTAATCTATCTTAGCAACTTTGGAGGAGGACTCTAATGAATACACAGGTGGTAGTTTAGGGAAGCATGCATAAAATCAAACACCTGTATGTATTTAGAAAATTACCCAAAGTAAAAATAGTAAAAGCTAGGAGGATGAAAGTGGGAGAGAGGGAGGAAGAGAAATTAAAAGGAAAGAAAGAGAAAAAAGAGATAGGGAGAAAAAAATAAGAAAAAAAGAAAAAGGAAAAATCAGGGAGGGGGGCCTATGCAATTCCTCTATATTATATTATTCTGGTGATTCAGTTCTTAAAGTCTTATTTCATGAAAAGATCTTGGTTTTGCATATATTGGGGTTGTGAGGACCAGAGGGGGGAGAGTAGAGGAGAATAGATGATAAAAGAAAAAAAATCTCTTAGATTTTTTTTCTTCCAGTAGCAGGTGTTATCTATTCCAAACTTGATCCTCTACCCTCAGGGTGGTGGAGGTAACCAGTATGAGAGGGCTTGAGCTTCTGGCTGGAGTCTCCAGTCTTCTGAGTTGGAAACCAGGTGCCTGTATAGTTGCAGTTCCACGTTGATAGCCATGCACCCCAATAGATTGTGAGAAAGGTTTGAGTTATCACATCTAGGGGTGGGGGAGTTGGGAACCAGGTACCTGATCAGCCCCCAAAAAATGCTCGTCACCATGCCCACCAAGAGATGGTGAGAAAGATTTTCCAAGGTGGATTCCATCTGTTTCCTGCGTCAGGTATTTGGTGAGATGAGGGGTGCTAGGGTGACCTTGTGCTGTGGTCAGAACACAGATTGATAACCTTCATGGGAGCAGAGCATAATCTGGTGATCTACAGTTGTGAAAAGTTGCTGATTTTGTACTTCTGATCCGCTGCTTGTGGTCTGCATGTTTGTTCATACTGCAGGCTTTGGGGCCATTGTCTGGAGTCTTACTGGCAAGAAAAGCCTCTGCATTCTGTGCCCCACTTGCCATTGGAACTTCTATTCTTAATAATTGCTATCCTGAGTAAGACGGAATCTCAATGTAGTTTTAATTTGCAATTCTGATTGCTAGAGACATTGAACATTTTTTCATATATTTGTTGACTCTTCACATTTCTTCTTTGGTTAAATCTCTGTTCAGTTCCTATACCCACATACAGATTAAGTTGTATTTAGTCTTAAGATTTTTGAGTTCCTTATATATTTTGCAGATTGTTGCTCTATCTGAGGTGAAGGTGGTAAAGATTTTCTCCCATTTTGTCAGCTCTGTCTTGACACTCTTGATTGTTTCCTTTGATATGAGAAAGCTTTTTAGTTAGATACCATCCCATTTATTTTTCTTGATTTTACTTCTTGAACTTTAGAAAACCTCTTGAGGAAGCTGGTTCCTAAGCTGACATGTTTGGTTTGTTTTCTTCTAGTAAGTGCAAGATGTTTGGTATAATGCCTTAGTCCTTGTTTCACTTTGAGTTTTGTTTTCTGCAGGGCGAGAAAAGCAGTTAAATTTTATTTTGCTTTATATGTATTTCCAGCATTCCCAAAATAATTTATTGAAAAGGCTATATTTTCTCCAATGTATGTTTTTGGTGCCTTTGTCTAGTATGAGATAACTGTATTTATATGGTTGTGTCTCTGTGTCTTCTATTCTGTACCATTGTTATTCATGTCTGTTTTGGTGCCAATACCATGCTGTTTTTCTTACTATAGCTCTGTAGTATAATGTAATGTGTGGTATTATGATGCCTTCTGCATCTGAGGATTGCTTCAGCTATTCTGGGTCTTTTATTTTATCAAATAAATTTCATGGTTGCTTTTCCTATTTCTATAAAAATCTTCATTAGGATTTTAATATGAATTGCATTAAATCTGTATTTCACTTTTGGTAATAAGGCTATTTTACAATATAATTCTGTGTATCCAAGAAGACAAAAGGTCTTTCCATTTTCTGAGGTCTTATTTAATATCTTTCTTTAGAGTTCTGTAGTTTTCATTTTAGAGGTATTTAACCTCTTTTGGTAGATTGATTCCCAAGTGTTTTTTAAGGGTAACATGAAAAGGATAGTTTTCCCGATTTCTCTTTCCTGATATGTCATTTGTTTCAGGAATGCAATTGGTTTTTTGTTGTTGGTTTTATACCCTGCTACATTCCTGAATTCATTTATGGGTCCTAGAAGCTTTCTAGTAGAGGCTTTGTTGTTATTTGTTTTGTTTTGTTTTGTCTTCTAAATATTGAATCATGTTTTCAGCAAATAGGGATTGTTTGAGTTGTTTTCCTATTCATATCCATTTAATTTCTCTTTGGTCTAAATGCTCTGGCAAGAGTCTCAAAGACTATGTTGAATAGGACTAGTGAAAGAAGGCATCCCTGTCTTGTTCCAGTTTTTAGAGGTAATTCTTTTAATCTTTCTCCATTTAGAATGATATTTGCCTTTGTTTTATCATTTATACCTTTTAAATGTTGAGGTATATTCCAACTATCCCTATTTTTGTTTATTTGCTTGTTTATTTTGAAGATGAATAGATGGTGCATTTTTTCCATTGCTTTATTGCATGTATTAAGATAATTATGTGATTCTTATCTTTAAGTCTACTGATGTGGTGAATTACAAGTATTGATATTCATGTATTGAACCAGACATGCATCACTGAGATGAAACCCACTTGATCATAATGCACTATCTTTTTAATATGTTTTTGTATATGATCCAACAGTATTTCATTAAAATACTGTCCAGCTATGTTCATCTGGAGTATTGGTCTGATGTTTTCTTTCTTTTATGAGATTTCATGGTTTTGGTATCAGAGTGATACTACCTTCATAGAAAGAGTTGGGAGGGTTCCCTTATTTTCTATTTTATAAAATAAATTGAGGGGAATTTGTGTAAGTTCTTCTTTAAATATTTGGTAGAATTTGATTAGAATCCCTCTGGTCCTGGGCTTTGTTTAGCTAGTAGACTTCTAATGGAATCTTTCATTTCATTCCTTGATATTGGCTTATTTAAAGTCCCTATGTTCTTCTGATTCAATAGGGGTAGGTTATATGTCTCTAGACATCTGTTGATGTCTTCAAGATTTTCTGGTTTATTAGAGTATAAATTTTCAAAATATTTTCTAATTATTGCCTATATTTCAATAGTGCTCATTGTGATATTTTCTTTTTCATAATGAATTTTATTAACTTGAGTTTTCTCTCACTTTCTGTTTGTTAACTTGGCTAAGGATTTATCAATTTTGTTTTTTCAAATAACCAAATTTTGTTTCATAAATTTTTTATTAGTTGTTCAAAACATTATAAAGCTCTTGATATATTATATTTCATACATTTGTTTCAAGTGGGTTATGAACTCTCATTTTTACCTCTTATACAGATTGCAGAATCACGTTGGTTCCACATCCACGTTTTTACATACTGCCATACTAGTGTCTGTTGTATTCTGCTGCCTTTTCTATCCTCTACTATGCTCCTCCCCTCCCCTCCCATCTTCTCTCTCTACTCCATCTACTGTAATTCATTTATCTCACTTGTTTTTCCCCCTTTCCCCTCACACCATCTTATATGTAATTTTGTATAACAATGAGGGTCTCCTTCCATTTCCATGTAATTTCCCTTCTCTCTCCCTTTCCCTCCCACCTCTCATCCCTGTTTAATGGTAATCTTCTTCTCATGCTCTTCCTCCCTACTCTGGTCTGAGTTTCCCTCCTTATATCAAAGAAGATATTTGGCATTTGTTTTTTAGGAATTGGCTAGCTTCACTTAGCATAATCTGCTCTAATACCATCCATTACCCTGCAAATGCCATGATTTTGTCATTTTTTAGTGCTAAGTAATACTCCATTGTGTACAAATGCCATATTTTTTATCTATTTATCTATTGAAGGTCATGTAGCTTGGTTCCACAGTCTAGCTTCTATGAATTGTGCTGTTATGAATATCAATGTAGCAGTATCCCTATAGTATGCTCTTTTAAGGTCTTTGGGGAATAGTCTGAGAAGGGGAATAGCTGGGTCAAATGGTGGTTCCATTCTCAGCGTTCCAAGGAATCTCCATACTGCTTTCCAAATTGGCTGCACCAATTTTCAGTACCATCACCAATGTACAAGTGTACCCTTTTCCCCACATCCTTGCCAGCACTTGTTGTTTGACTTCGTAATGGCTGCCATTCTTACTAGAGTGAAATGGTATCTTAGGGTGGTTTTAATTTGCATTTCTCTGACTGCTAGAGATGGTGAGCATTTTTTCATGTACTTGTTAATTGATTGTATGTCCTCCTCTGAGAAGTGTCTGTTCAGGTCCTTGGCCCATTTGTTGATTGGGTTATTTGTTTTCTTATTGTTTAATTTTTTGAGTTCTTTGTATACTCTGGATATTAGGGCTCTATCTGAAGTGTGAGGTATAAAAATTTGTTCCCAGGATGTAGACTCCCTATTTACCTCTCTTATTGTTTCTCTTGCTGAGAAAAAAACTTTTTTGTCTGAGTAAGTCCCATTTGTTGATTCTTGTTTTTAACTCTTATGCTATAGGTGTCCTATTAAGGAATTAGGAATCTGACCCCACAATATGTAGACTGGAGCCAACTTTTTCTTCTATCAGACGCAGAGTCTCTGATTTGATATCAAGCTCCTTCATCCATTTTGTTAACTTTTGTGCATGGCGAGAGAAAGGGATTCAGATTCATTTTGTTGCATATTTATTTCCAGTTTTCCAAGCACAATTTGTTGAAGATGCTATCCTTTCTCCATTGCATGCTTTTAGCACCTTTGTCAAATATAAGATAGTTGTAATTTTGTGAATTGGTCTCTGTGTACTCTATTCTGAACTATTTGTCCACTCACCTGTTTTATTACCAATACCATGCTGTTTTTGTTACTATTGCTCTGTAGTATAGTTTGAATTCTGTTATCGCTATAACACCTGTTTCACTCTTCCTGCTTAGAATTGCCTTTGCTATTCTGGATCTTTTATTTTTACAGATGAATTTCATGATTGATTTATCTATTTCTACAAGAAATGCCGTTGGGATTTTGATTGGCATTGCATTAAACCTATAGAGAACTTTTGGTAATATCGCCATTTTGATGATTTCAAATCTGCCTATCCATGAACAGGGTATATTTTTCCATCATCTAAGATCTTCTATTTCTCTCTTTAGGGTTCTGTAGTTTTCATGTATAAATCTTTCACCTCTTTTGTTAGGTTGATTCCCAAGTATTTTCTTTTTTTTTTTTTTTTTTGAGGATATTGTGAATGGGGAGGTTGTCCTCATTTCCATTTCAGAAGATTTGTCACTGATATACAGGAATGCCTTTCATTTATGCATGTTGATTTTATATCCTGCCACTTTGCTGAATTCATTTATTAGCTCTATTAGTTTCTTTGTAGAACCTTTTGGGTCTTCTAGGTATAGGATCATGTCATCCACAAATAATGATGATTTAAGTTCTTCTTTTTTATATTTATGCCTTTAATTTCTTTCATCTGTCAAATTGCTCTGGCAAGTATTTTGAGAACTATATTGAATAGAGGTGGTGAGTGAGGGCATCCATGTCTTGTTCCAGATTTTAGAAGGAATGCCTTCAATTTTTCTCCATTTAGAATGATGCTGGCCTGAGGCTTAGCATAGATAGCTTGTATAATGTTGAGGTAAGTTCCTGTTATCCATAGTTTTTCTAGTGTTTTGAACATAAAGGTATGCTGTACTTTGTCAAATGCTTTTCTGCGTCTATCGAGATGATCATATGGTTCTTATCTTTAAGTCTACTGATGTGGTGAATAACATTTATTGATTTCCATATATTGAACCAGCCTTGAATCCCAGGGATGAATCCTACTTGATCATGGTACACAATTTTTTTTGATGTTTTTGTAATTTTGTGAACTGGTCTCTGTGCCTCTATTCTGAACTATTGGTCCACCCACCTGCACCATTGTTTGGGGCATATATATTTATGATTGTTATGTCTTGTTGGTGTATGGTTCCCTTGAGCAGTATGTAGTGTGCTTCTTTATCCCTTTTGGTTAACTTTGGATTGAAGTCTATTTTATTTGATATGAGTATGGACACTCCTGCTTGTTTCCGAGGTCCATATGAGTGATATGATTTTTCCCAACCTTTTACCTTCAGTCTATGTATGTCTTTTCCTATCAAATGCATTTCCTGTAGGCAGCATATTGTTGGATCTTTTTTTATCCATTCTACTAGCCTATGTCTCTTGATTGGTGAGTGTAAGCCTTTAATATTTAGGGTTACTATTGAGATATGGTTTGTACTTCCAGCCATATTTGTTTAGTTATGTTACTTAACATGATTTGTTTTTCCTCTTTGATTATTTTTCCCTTTACTGTACTACCTCCTGCTGTTGGTTTTCATTGTTATTTTCCATCTTCTGTTCCTGTAATGTTTTGCCAAGGATGTTTTGAAGAGCTGGTTTTCTAGCTGCAAATTCTTTTAACTTTTGTTTATCATGGAAGGTTTTAATGTCATCTTCCATCTTGAAGCTTAATTTCACTGGATACACGATTCTTGGTTTGAACCCGTTTTCTATCAGTGTTTGAAATATGTTGTTCCAGGATCTTCTAGCTTTCAGAGTCTGTGTTGAAAAGTCAGCTGTTATCCTGATTGGTTTATCCCTAAATGTAATCTGCTTCCTTTCTCTTGTAGCTTTTAAAATTCTCTCCTTACTCTATATATCGGGCATCTTCATTATAATGTGTCTTGGTGTGTATCTCTTATGATTTTGCACATTCGGCATCCTGTAGGTTTCTAGGATTTGGAATTCTGTTTCATTCTTCAAGTCTGGGAAGTTTTCTCATATTATTTCATTGAACAGATGGCTCATTCCTTTGGTTTGGACGTCTATACCTTCCTGTATCCCAATAACTCTTAAGTTTGGTCTCTTTGTGTTATTCCATATTTCACTGAGCTGTTTATGTTCTTTTCAAGTTGAAATACTTTGTCTTCATTGTCTGATGTTCTATCTTCTAAGTGTTCTACTCTGCTGGTAGTACTCTTATTTGAGTTTTTAATTTGGTTTATTGCTTCCTGCATTTCTAGGATTTCTGTTTGTTTGTTTTTTATAACCGCTATCTCCCTGTATACTTGATCTTTTTCTACTTGGATTTGTTTATGTAATTCATTGTCAAAGTGATCTTTCATTGTCTGATTTTGATGTCTAATGTCTTCCTTTAGACTCCAGATCATCTGAAGCATGTATATCCTGAATTCTTTATCTGACATTCCATCTGCTGCAGATATTACCTCTTCTAAAGTTGAGTTGACATGCATTGCTTGTGGTCCTTTCTTTCCTTGTCATTTCATACTGCTCATGTTTCTTTCTGCTTTGTGAAACTGTTGTGTTATTGATTTTCCCCCTATATATTTATATTGCTCTTATATAGTTGCAAAGTCTCCCTTTTGTGGAGAAAGACAATGTTAACAGTTCTCAATATCAATAGTACATCATCTAAGCACACGTTTTCCTTATTACTACATTTATAGCTAGACTCTATGTCTACAAATGTTGGTTTTGATTTTCATTTACAAATATGGTCATTAGTTTCATGAAAGGTATACTGTTTCTGGTAGCTTGAAGAAAACTGAATTTCAGGTGTAGGATGTTATGTTTAGGGGGAAAGGAGTGAGGGTATGGGGTTAATCTAACTTAGTAGCTTGGAAAGCTCTAACCAATAGATGGGTAATTTATGTAAAAATGTATAGATTCAAATTCCTATCTGTATTTATAAGATTACCCTACTTATAAATAGTAAAATTTATGGGGTTGCAAGTGGGATAGAGGGAGTAAGAAGGAGAAAAACAAATAACAAGGAAAGAAAGAGAAAATAGAGAGTGGGAAAGAGAAAAAAGAAAAAAAGAGGGGTGGAGGGAGGTGGGGCATATGCAATTCCTCTATATTATATTATTCTGGTGATTCACTTGTTAAAGAACGTTTTTATGCACAATTCTTGGTTTCATATATGTTGAGGTTGCAAGGACCAGAGGGGAAAGGGTAGAGGAGACTGGATGAATGGATGAAAACAGAGAGAGAAGAGAAAAAAAGAAAGAAAAATATCTCTCAGAACTCTGTTTTCTTTTCTTCCAGTTGGTGGCATTGTCTATTCCTAGCTTGAGTCTCTGGGTTCAGGGTGGTGGTGGTAGTCAGTGAGAGAGGACTTGAGCTTCCTTGTGAGGCATCTCCTCCTCCCCCACTGGGCAGTGCTCCAATCCTGGGTGACTAGGGCCTTTCCTGGTCTCCAGCCACTTCCCCGCTTTTCCTCCAGCCAGGCCCCAATCACCGGTGGCATTCACCACAAAACTGGCTACACGCTGGGTCTGCCGCTCCTGGGTGCCATATTTTCTTGAATGGCTGGGCACACTTTCTCTGTTTGCCATTCCCCCAGAACCCAAGGTTGAGGAGCTTGGGGCTGGGAACTGTCAGCTTATTCTGCCTGCCCTCAGGTAGCCAGGACCCAGGAGCTGGTGCAAGAGACCTCGGTTGTCAGGGTTGTCAGTGCTGGTGGGAGCAGTAGCCAGGGGTCATGCGCTGCTCCTGACTCCCTTGGTCTGACAATGGCGCTCATGGGAGAGCTGGGGGGAGGGGCCCTTGAGATTTCCCCACTGTGTGGAGATGATGGGCCGAGGGTCACACACCCGCAGTTGCTGGTTTTGATGAAGCTTTCCCCTCCTCCGAATACTGGTGATGTCAGTTCTCTGCCATGGTGGTGTCTAATGCAAATGGCAGCTGTTCATTCTCTTTGCAAGGGTGTCTGATGCAAAGGGTGGTTCTGGTCCAACTCTCCCAGGTCCCGCCCTCAATTCTGGTCTGCTGCCTATGGAGGCTCAGTTGGCATCACCTCAAAAGTTTCACAGAGGAATTGAAGAGTTGTTTCTCTATTCCTCTGGAGCATTTGTAGCACTGAGTCATGGTGGTTTGGTGGCGAGAGGCAGAGAATCAAGCAGAGACTGCACACAGGCAGCCTGAATTCACCCGCTCAGGGCTCGGTGTGGGCTCTGAGGGGTGCAAACTGCTCGCCCTAAATCCACTTCAGCCCAGCATTGCCAAGTGATCCTGAGCAAACAGCATTCAGTCAGTTTATACCTCCCTTTGCCCGCGCAGCTGAAGAGGTCACAGAATTGATCTCACAGCGCCCGCCACCATGTTGGATCTCCTTTCAAAAATTTTTGAAAAAAAAAAGGTATATATATAGAGAGACACAGTACTATATAGTACTGTGTATATATATATATATATATATATATATATATATATATACTGTGTCTATTTATATATATAGACACAGTACCTTTACTTTTTTTGTGTGATGCTGAGGATCAAATCCAGTGCCTCACAGATGCCAGCAAGTGTTCTACCATAGAGCCACAATGCCAGCCCCTCCCTTTTCTGCTTTTTACTTTTTTGTTTCTCCATTAAATAATTATTGAGTATGTGTTTTAGTGCAGGCTTTCTAGTTTTAAATTATTTTAACTTTTGTTTATTTTGGAAAGCTTTTCTTTCTTTGTAAATTCTGAAGCTTCTTTTGCTAGGTATAGTATTTGTGGCTCGCATTCATTTTCATTCAGAGTTTAGTACATATTTTTTTCAAGTCCTCCTAGTTTTGAGGGTTTGAATTGAAATATTAGCAGATATCTGGATTAGTTTTCTACTACATGTAACCTGTCTTTTTTTTTTTTTTTCATGAGCAACCTTTAAATTTCTGTCCTTATTCTTAATATTAGGCGTTTTTATAATAATGTTCCTTGGAGTGGGTCTGTTTTAATTTTGTACATAGGGGGTGCTGTGTCCTTCTATATTTGATTTTCCATTGCATTTTTAATTTAATTTTCTAATATTAGTTTATTGAAAATATTTTGTATTCTTTTGGTTTGCAACTCCAAGACTTCATCTATTCTGATAAATCTTAAATTTAGTCTTTTCAGGTTAATTCATAATTCTTAGAATTTTTGTTCATGTCTTTTAATATCTTTTCTCCAAGTTCAACTATTTTAAAGATCATTTTGCCTTTATTGCCTAAAACTAAGTCTTCCCAGTGATCTACTCTGTTGGTGATATTTTCCATTGAATTTTCAATTTGATTTTTTGATTCCTTAATTTTAAGGGTTTCAGTATTGTTTACAGAATCTCTCTCTTTATTGAAGTGATCTTTTATTTTTTGAATTTTTCTCTGATTTTAGTCCTTAAATCATCCTTTACCCCACATATCTGTTTAACAATGTACATGGTAAACTCCTTCTCTGACTTTTCTGCCACTATGGTGTCACTGGATTCTGTTTGGGGAGTATTTCGTATGTTCAGGGCAATTTATTCCCTCACTTTTTCATGTCATTTATGTCTCTACCCATGTAACAGTATGGATCTGAGACAGTAGAGTTTTTACCCTGTGGACTTATCATGTCCTGAAGGTTTCCAGTACTGCACTGTTTATGTGGAGGCCTCTAATTACAACAACAAATGCAAAGAATATATAGCCATGCAAACAATATATAGCACTAAACCAAATAGTTTCTGCTATCACATTTGCAATGTTGATTGACACAATAAACATAAATGATATGATCATTTATTGCTCACAATAAGAACAGTGAGTTTGCAAAAAGGTTCCCAATTTTGAATGATGAACAGGAAGAGAAGTGATATAGAATTTGATGACTTTCAGAGAGGAGAAAAGAAATAACTAAAGTAAATAACTAAAGGAACAGTGAAAGAGAGAACAATAGAGATGGTCTGTTAGCAGAAGAAAAAAAGGGAGAAAGTGAATCAAGGGAAAGAGACACATGAGAGAAAAAAATGTATATAAAGTAAAAAATAAAGAATAAAAAAACATATAAAATAAAACTGAAATATAGTATTCAAATATCCTAGTCCTCAAAAATGATCCATGAAAAATAATTGGCTTCAAAAGTTTTATAAGTGAAAAAATACAAATATGAACATGTATAAATATTTGTGAAGTATTAAGGTCACAAATAAATGGAAGGAGAAAAAGAAAAACAAAAAGAGAAAAAAAACTCAATGAAAGATAAAAGAACTGTTTCCATGGAAGTTTAAAAGATTCTCAGCAACTTTAGGTGGGGCTTTCTGACACATGATACTCAACTCTACAGGTGGATTGCTGGACTATGAATCATAATCTCATAGATGGAACTCCTGTTGGTGGTGTTTAAGCTTAGGTGGGCTCTAGCTTCTTTAGTGAATGACAATTGGTCTGAAGATTTTAAATCAGTGCACCTCAATGGCCAACAAATGCCAGTTCACACTAGAAAACTGCACCACAGAGATCTCCCCTATGTTCCACTCATGTGCTGGAGGAGCCATTCTTAGTTCACTATGTGACCTATGGACCCCACACTTCTTGGTCTTGGGTTTAGTCTCCAAATGCAATCTGTCCTGCTCCCCTTTCTGAATACCCAGCCAGACATGTCTCTTCCAGCCAGTTCTGAAAGCAGCCTGATTGGAGGGGGAGAGTAGGGCTGGGTGGGCTTTCATGACCAGTTGTCCCTCTAGAAACCTCTCTCCACATTTGATTTTCTTCTGGTCACATAGGTACAGTGTGTGTCATGCAGTGTGAGTTTTCCAGGCCTGTATTTTGGGCCAACTTGGGTTTTCCAGAAATTGGCTCCTCCCAATTGCCAGCTCTTGTCCCTTGGCTGCAAAATGGTTCCTTCCTCTGCTCTCCACATCCAGCCAGGAGTGATGGGGGATTCTTTCCTGCACAAGGATACTGTGCAGTGCAACTTTCAGTTTAATCATGTGGTACCCATACATATCTCAGGCCTCCTAAAAATACTACTTTCTTTAATTTTCTTATCCCTCCATTCTGCTCATCAAGGTACTACTCTGTCTTATTCCTCTGGCTGTGGCCTGAGGATTATTTCCTTACTTGATTACAACCAACCTTCTGAGTCCATGATCTGATTTGAATATCCAGTATTAAATTTCACTCAAGTACCCTTAACTTTTTATTGTTGTTTGTTTGGTTTTTGTTTTCCTAAGCCTCTGCTGCAACCTAAACAGCTGAATATTTAAAAAATGGTGATAGTTGATGGGGGATTAATAAAGACACACAAAAATTTACAAAAAGAAAGCTGGGCCAGGTGGGACACTAACCTCTGATGGAGGAACAGTGACCTAGAACTAGTAGAGCCTGTTTATTATATAGGTTTTATCATCAATAGTTTATTTTTGGGAAAGTTTCTGCAAAGCAGGCATGATTGAAAGTCACATCACTTGCAAGACATTGTGGTTTTCTTCTTATGTTCAGAATTTTCTATTACCAGCAGCTGGCATTTGAGCTCAAGGTCAAAACTGATATACTTTCAAGCCTTTGCACAAAAATTTCCTCAGGCAGGGCATTACCACAGTCCACAGGCAATCTTTTCCTGCACTTTGCACAGAAAACTACCAGGGCAAAGTGCAACCACAGCTCCAAGGAAGTCAAAGAACATGGTCCAAGTCACTATTCTCCACATCTCTCTCTCTTTTTAATTTTTTAAATGTAACCAAAGTATGTCTACTCTGAAGTGCTAGAACTAGGATCAGATTACCTTGCAGCTGACTGTAAGAGAATATCTGAGAATTAAGAGCAAGAAAATAAGTCCTAAGAGATACAATCCAGTATGTTTTAGCATATTCCAAGGATTGAAGCCATTCAGGTCATCCAACAGCTTTTCTGCAAAACTGGCAGGATATAACATGGAAATCCATATTTCCTGCACAATTTGGATGTAATGATGCAATTAAAAGAGATATAAACAAAGATTTTTATTCCAAATATATTCCTAATAGATGTAGCTTCATTTTTCCCAATCCCTTTAGAAGTTATTGTAATGGAACAGGTGTGACACAAATAAAATGATAAGCAAGATGATCATTGTTATTGTCTGACCATTAGACTTTGTACCTGGTTACCAAAGTCCACTAGAGTAGCCTCTATGGCATTCAACTTACCATCAAGTTTCTTATTAATAACCTCCTGATCTCAGAGGGTATTTTGTGGCACAAAATACCACAGCATTGGTGGTGGGAGGGGTGCTCTCTACCCATTTCCTTTGCTTTGTTAATTAGCTACCTGTTCTTTGTCATGATCTCATTCCTCCCCTCTAATTAAGTAAAACCTTACTGCTTTAGGGAGAAATGGACAGTGACTGGATGCTTCAGGGTGAGAAGAGGTGGAGACATGGGGCAAACATTTTGGTTTCCATTTCAGGAATGTGTTGGATCAGTTGAGGGGTCCTTGGTAAAAGTCTGGTTCAGAAGAAAAGACTGTAAAGTCATCTGATAGGTGGTGCTTCTATGAGAGAAACAAGAAGACATAAATAGTGGGATGAGATGAATGCAAAATAAGTGTCACGGCATCTAGAACATGTCAATAAATATCATAATGATTATACAAACACTAATTTTCCAAAAGAACATGCAAAAGCTAAGTTGTTTTTATGATAAGGCTGGTGAGTACATGGTCCCTATTTTGGAAAGTAAATCTTGAAGGATATTAGTAACATTGCTATAGTTATCAGGAATATAATAAAAAACACTTAGTTTTTATAATGCACAAGATACCCCCATAAGTTGTAGCTAAGATATTTAATGTCATATGATTTTTGTAAAATACCTTTTTATGGGCATATCTTCTGTATTTAGTAGAGATCTCTTTATTTCTGTCACTTAGGGATAGATAATAATACTACCAAACACAGATTAAGTCTTCATATGTAGGAGGTTAGGAAGATTTGAATCCTTTAAATTGGAGGGGAAAAAAGCTGTGGACTCTGACAGACATTTTTTATATTTATTAGGCACTCCTGTCTAAAAATTTTTCTTTTGTAGATACTTGGCTTTATTTACTCTTGGTGGGACTGACACAAGTGTACATCTTATATTACACAAAAAGAACTATTGTCTTTTCTGTTAAATGCCCATATATGGCTCTATTTTGATTATAACTTATTTTGCTAATCAATCCAAGGTGTTTAAAATCACCCTGTTCCTACATACCATTAAGAGTAGGGTGAGTTCCCTGAGGGGGGGGGGGACTTAAGGAAACTTGAGAGCAGTCTCTTAGATCCTTTAGTGACATCTGCCAGGATGAGTCAAGGTCTTGTTGACCACATGGCTTCCCATAGAAGCATCAGGAACAGTTCTTTTTATAATAACCCTTCTCTTGTCAGAATGTTTACTGATTGGCTTTCTGTTCTCCAAGATCTCATGGATCCCCCTGACCAGGAGGGCATGTGTCCCAGAGTTATAAGGCCCTTAGAGAAGTCCCCTCATTCCCTAGATTCAAGCTGACTCAGAGAGAAAAGCTGAATATTATTTATTTACTTCTTGACACTTTTCCTTCCTTAATTTTGGTCTCCAAGTTTTGGTTTTAAACATCTAGCAAGCCATTTTCACTTTCTTAAAGCAAGAGTATTGGGGTTTATATTTAGTGTCTATAACTTTACAGATATTTACCCTTTCCACTTAATTGGGGGCAGTATTAATACTGAAAGTTACTCTTCCATCCTGTCTGTCCTAAAGGTGATGGTCTATTATTTCAAATTAACTCAGGTTGTTATATTAGAAGTTGTACTCTTTAAAGCACTAAAGGACAATAGGTATAAAATTTTCAAGGAAAATATAAAATTAAATTAACAAGAGTAAAAACATTAAATATTTTAGTAGCAATAAACCCAGTGAAATAATTTTTGTAATCCCACATCTTTACTTGAGTCTTTAGTTTGAAGAAAAACATCTTGGTAAAATCTTTTCATAAATCTGATATGTTAAAGACTTGTATATTTAAAAAATATAAATACATCTAGTATATAATTAAGCCAGTAACATCACCACAATTACACTGATGTTATTATATTAACCATGTTTAGATTCTAAAGAGAAATTTGGAATCTGGAATATTGTATAATACAAATTGTTGAGAGCCACAGCCAAAGGGGCCCCAGCAAACTTCCAGCTGCCAGCAAACTTCCAGCTGCCGGCTGATGATTGGCTCACAGCAGCCCCAGCAACATCTAGCTGATTGGCTCCTCTGCAGTGATGTTCATTGGGCTGTTTCCCTGCCCTTCAGACTGCCAACTGATGATTGGCTCACAGCAGCCCCAGCAACATCTAGCTGATTGGCTCCTCTGCAGTGATGTTCATTGGGCTGTTTCCCTGCCCTTCAGACTGCCAACTGATGATTGGCTCACAGCGGCCCCAGCAATATCTAGCTGATTGGCTCCTCTGCGGTGATGTTCATTGGGCTGTTTCCCTGCCCTTCAGACTGCCAGCTGATGATTGGCTCACAGCAGCCCCAGCAACATCTAGCTGATTGGCTCCACCACGGAGCTGCTCATTGGGGGACTTCTTTGGCTCCGCCCACGCGACCCAGCCAATCGGCCTCAAGAACAGGAGGATTGTGGGAGGTGGTGAGGGTTGTGTGGGGGTGAGAGGCTTGTGGGAAGCCGGTGGTGGCAGTTGGGCTCTGAGGGTTTTTTCCTGAGGAGCTGTTTTGTTTGGCATTTGTAGTTCTAAAAATAAAGTTAGTTTCTTTTGACAAGTGGCTCCTGAATTGTGCCCAGCCAGACTGCGGCATTTGTCTTTTTGGTCATTGCATTTGGTGGCTCGCACGGGGAGCGACTGAGGGTAAGTAAACTGCTCACCCCTGAGGGCAGGGCGAGAGGATGGGTAGCCATTCTAAGTTTCCTCTTTTGTTTTGCTTCATTTTTGTTTTAAGTTGCCTGTCCCTGGAGATGAGTGAGTGGGAAGAAAAACCGCTCACATCTGAGGAAAAACTATTTGCGTCTGAGGAACAGATAGGGAGAAAGGATGGATACACATTTCAAGAGGATAGAAAGGCTGATATAATGATTTTGTGTGGTTCCAATTTTATTTCATTCTGTCTCGGTTTTGTTTGGTGTTATCTTGTTGGGTTGTATTATAGTAGAAATACGGGATCAGCAATTAGTAAAAAACAAACCGAAAGAGTGTTAAGTAAATTGTTAGAGGAAGGAGGCATCTCAGTAAAATCAAGAACAGTTAGGGCATACGTTGATACAATACAACAATGTAGCCCATGGCTTTTTAAGGAGGAGTTGTTAGATATATCACAATGGGACCATCATGGTGAAGATTTTAAAAGAATAGAAAAGAACAACCCAGGGACTCTGCCAGTTGGCACATTGCCATTGTGGACACTCGTATCTGGTTTGCTTAGTCCAAAGCCTTCAATTCAGACAAAGGTAGAGGAAGGAGAAGACATATTGATTCAAGTAAAAGAGAAGGTCTCTCAAGTTAGTCAGAAAGAGGAAAAGATTCAAGTAAAAGAGAAGGTCTTTCAAGCTAGTGAGACAGAGGAAGGAAGTTTAGAGCAGAAAAAGGCATCAGGGGAAAAGTTACAACAGGAGACTGCTAATAACACCTTTCTATCAGAGAGCATAAGTGTCCAACCATCAGAACCACCTCTACAGGAGACTGCTACTAACAGCATTCTATCACCAGAGGACATAAGTGTCCAATCCACAGCACCACCTCCATATGCTAGGAGGCTCCCAACCCCCGCAGTTGATAGTTGGGATCCTGAGACAAGATCTCAAGTATGCCCTGTATTTGAGGTAGGAGGGCAGCGAATTTACCAGGGATTAAATTTCAAAACAGTGAAGGAGCTAAAAGAGGCTGTAACAACCTATGGTCCCCAAGCAACCTTCACTGTAAGCTTGGTTGAATCCATTACCAACTTAAACATGACGCCAGCAGATTGGGCTAATATGTGTAAAGCTGTGCTAAATGGAGGACAATACCTGTTATGGAAGGTTGCCAATGAGGAATTTGCAAGGAGACGGCTAGGCGAAATGCAGCAGCTGGTTATTCTCAGAGAAATCTAGATATGTTGTTAGGAAAGGGACCTTATGAGGATCGGCAGCAACAAATTGCATATGATCCTGGCGTATACTCACAAATTGCTGTAGATGCAGTTAAGGCATGGAAGACTTTACAGGGACATGGAGGTTTACAAGGTCAATTATCTAAGATAATACAAGGAGCTAATGAACCTTACACTGAATTTGTAGATAGGCTTATTCAAACAGCTACCAGAGTTTTGGGGAATACAGAACAAGCAATGCCATTAATAAAACAACTGGCTTATGACCAAGCAAATCGTTGGTGCAGAGATATCATTAGACCATGGAAACAGGAAGATTTAAACACATATATTAAATTATGTAGAGACATTAATGAACAAGAGCAAGTCATGGCAGCTGCAGTAAAACAGGCTTTAGATGCCAGAGACATTAATGAACAAGGGCAAATTGTGGCAGCTGCAGTAAAACAGGCTTTATATACCAGGCCAAGAACATGCTACAATTGTCAACAAACAGGACATTTTAAAAGGAATTGCCCCATAGGAGGAGGGTTTAACAAAACTAGGTATCAAAGGAGTAGAATACCACGATGCCGTAGAGGGAGACATTGGGCTAATGAATGCTGTTCTCAAACCACCATAGAGGGTACTCCATTACATTGGGCTAATGAATGCCATTCTCAAACCACCATAGAGGGTACTCCATTATCAAAAAACGAACAAGGAAAAGGTGTCTATCCACGATATCATGGAGAAAGGCATCGGGCTCTGTTGCCAAAAAATGGACAGGGGGCCCCAATGCTCCGGGGCCCCAAGCCACAAATATACGGAGCACTGGAGGAACCCAGCAACCCCATCAGGGTAGTGACCAGGACACATTGTCCATCAGATCCCTCTTCAGACAAACCAGAGGGAGTGCAGGGTTGGACATCTGCGCCTCCGCCAGATCAGTACTAACTCCAGAGATGGGAGTTCAAATCATTCCCCCAGGGGTAAAAGGACCTCTTCCCAAAGGAACAGTAGGCTTATTATTGGGACGCAGCTCTTCTACTCTAAAAGGACTTTTGATAAGTCCTGGGGTAATTGATCCCGATTATGAAGGTGAAATAAAAATTATAGCCAGTTCTCCAAAGGGTATATCAATAATTTCACCAGGAGATAGAATAGCACAGTTACTAATAATACCAAGCCTACATGATAAATTTTCCAGTCATGCTGTAGAAAGAGGTTCCAAGGGATTAGGCTCCACAGGTGTAGATTGGGCTATGCTTTCTTTAAATTTAGATTCTCGCCCCATGCTAAAACTAAATATTCAAGGACATGAATTTAATGGGCTACTGGATACAGGTGCAGACCTTAGCATCATCTCTCATCAAGAATGGCCAAAACATTGGCCATTACAACAAGCCACTCAAACGCTTCGAGGCCTAGGAGTGGTGACTAATCCCAATAGAAGTGCAATGGTATTAGATTGGAAGGATCCTGAAGGATGTGAAGGAACTATACAGCCATATGTATTGGATCATCTTCCCGTAAATTTATGGGGACGAGATGTCTTAGATCAATTAGGTTTGACATTAACAAATAACATCAATCAAAATGCACCCACTATTATGGCTAGACAAGGTTTTAGGAAAGGAAAAAGATTAGAAAAACAAGAACAAGGTATAGCAGCACCAATACAAATAGATCAAGGAACAGACAGACATGGGTTGGATTTTCACAAAGGGCCACTGAGACAATAAAAATTACATGGAAATCAGAAAGACCAGTATGGGTTCCTCAGTGGCCCTTGACTAAAGAAAAGATACAAGTAGCCCATGATCTGGTCAAACAACAATTAGTGGAAGGACATATACAACCTTCTGTATCTCCCCATAATACTCCCATTTTTGTCATCAAAAAGAAATCTGGTAAATGGAGATTATTGCAAGACTTAAGAGCCATTAATAATGAAATGGTCATTATGGGACCTGCTCAATTGGCGATTCCTCAATTGTCTGCTTTGCCAAAAACTTGGTATGTTTTAGTTATAGATATTAAAGATTGTTTTTTTTCAATTCCAATTCATCCTGAGGATAGTCCACGTTTTGCATTTACTATCCCTGCACTAAATCATGAAGGTCCTGATCAGAGATATGAATGGAAAGTACTCCCTCAAGGGATGGCTAACAGCCCAACTATGTGTCCAATTTATGTTAACAAAGTAATCCAGCCACTTAGAAATCAAAATCCTGAACTACAAATATTTCACTATATGGATGATGTATTATTGGCACACAAAGCTAAAAACACATTACTAGAATGTTATGCCACACTTACAAATTTATTTAAAAAATATAATCTAGAGATAGCAATAGATAAAGTACAATTAAATTTTCCAATTAATTATTTAGGAGTTCTATTATCCTCAACCATGGTTCATCCGCCAAAAATTCAAATACGAGTAGATCAACTCAAATCACTTAATGACTTTCAAAAGTTATTAGGAGACATAAATTGGATAAGGCCTTACTAGGTATTCCAACAGGAGAATTGGGACCTTTATTTGATATCCTAAAAGGTCCATCAGATCCAAATTCACCCCGAATGTTAACGCCTGAAGCAAGAAAGGCATTAAAAATCATTGAAACATATATGGAAAATATGCATTTGGATAGAATTGATATAAGTTTGCCTTTATTATTTATTGTACTACCAACAAAAAATATTCCTACAGGAGTATTTTGGCAAGAAGGTCCATTATTATGGATACATTTATCTTATTCTCCTAACACTATTCTTACTAGGTATCCTGAGGCTGTAGGACAATTAATACTCAAAGGAATAAAAACAGCAAAGGGAGTATTTGGAATTTCTCCCAATAAAATTATTACTCCATATACTATGAATCAAATCGATGAATTAGCTAATGAGTTAAATACTTGGGCAATAATAATGTGCAAATCTAATGTTTCATTTGATAACCACTTACCATCTAATCCTTAATTGTCTTTTTGGTCATTGCATCCTGTAATTTTTCCAAAAATGACAAAAAAAAGACCTATCCTGAATGCTCCAAATATATTCACTGATGGGTCAAATAATGGTACAGCAGCAATAGTTACACCTGATCAAACTTTTACATTTTTATTACCCAAACAATCAGCTCAAAAGGTAGAGCTTAATGCAGTATCACAAGCTTTTGTGATGTTTAAAGATTCTGTATTTAATTTATTTTCTGATAGTCAGTATATAGTTAATGCTATAGTATCCCTTGAAGATGCTGGTAGGATTTCCCCTTCTTCTACTGTTTTCTCTTTGTTTTCCACTATACAAAGTTTAATCTGGGACAGAAAAGATCCATTCTTTATAGGACATATCAGGGCACATACAGGATTGCCTGGAGCCCTTAGTTTGGGCAATGATTTAGCTGATAAAACTACACATGACATACATATTTTCTCTACACTAGAAGAAGCTATAAATTTTCATAAAAGGTTCCATGTCAATGATAGTACTTTACAAAAGTGTTTTAAAATAACTAAGGAACAAGCTAGACAAATAATAAAACAATGTCAAAATTGTGTGACCTTTTTACCACAAGTTAATCTTGGAGTCAATCCTAGAGGATTGATACCTAACCATATTTGGCAGATGGACGTCACACACTTGCCAGAATTTGGAAAATTAAAATATTTGCATGTTACAGTTGATACTTCTTCTGGATTTTTGATGGGCTCCCTTCGTGCCGGAGAAAAAACTAAAGATGTTATAGCTCATTGCTTACAAAATTTTGCCACTGTGGGCATTCCAAAACAGTTAAAAACAGATAATGCCCCTGGTTATACTTCTACCTCTTTTAAACAATTTTGCTCATCATTTGGCATGACTCATATAACAGGAATCCCATACAATCCACAGGGACAAGGCATAGTTGAAAGAGCTCATCAAACTATTAAAATGTACTTATTAAAGCAAAAAGACGGAATTGGGAAGGGGTATATATTCCCCAAAGATAAACTTAAAATAACCCTTTTTACTCTAAACTTTTTAAATTTGGATTCATCAGGACTTAGTGCTGTGGAAAGGCATATGTGTCCAAAAAATGTACATAAGCCCAAGGTACTTTGGAAAGATATTCTAACAGGACAATGGAAAGGTCCTGACCCAGTAATTGTCTGGAGTCGGGGGTCTGTTTGTGTGTTTCCACAGGAAGAACAGCAGCCGATTTGGATTCCGGAGAGATTAACTAAAGTCCTGACCCAGTGATTGTCTGGAGTCGGGCGCCTGTTTGTGTATTTCCACAGGGAGAACAGCAGCTGATTTGTATTCCAGAGAGATTAACTAAAGCGATTTCTACAGACCAAAAAGAAGATGATTTGGCTCAAATCCATAACAGCTGATATCCAAAACTCCAATTTGGCTATCCTTACATCTGCGACAGAACCAGGATGCTTTTTTCAATATCTATTTTATTATTGCCCTTTCCCATATCATGAAGTTCTATTTTGTTTTTTGAGCTCATACAGACCTAGGTTAATGTTTTGCTGATCAGTTCTATTTTTTTTTTTGACTATAGAGTTTTTAAACATTGCAATGGAGATTTCACCTGTAAAAAGTTATAAGGCCTTTACTATTATGTTATGTGTTATATGTATTATATTATTGTGCACACTTGTGTTTTGTGTTATATGTTTGAATGTACGTATGTCCATATATCATATATGATGAGTGCTCATGAAAAAATGGATCCAAATATTTTTTTTTATTCACGTGATTTAAATGGTTTAATTTAAATTGGGTAAATAACTATTAAGAATTGTTTTAATATGTAAACAAAAAAGGAGGTTAACAGATCTGTTTGTTTACTTTCACCTTTCCTTTTCATTATATTTAATAATTCTCACCTTACCTTTTCATTATATTTAATAATTCTCTTCAAGATAATGTAAATTGTTAAGAAAATTGTTTTCTTTTAGTGTCTTCTGGAATGTTACACAATTTTTTCTTTAGCCATTATTGCCAGAATTCCTATCATCATCCCAGTGCCAGTGAAGACAATGTAAATTGTTAAGAAAATTGTTTTCTTTTAGTGCCTTCTGGAATGTTACATAATTTTTTCTTTAGCCATTTTTGCTAGAATTCCTATCTTCATCCCAGTGCCAGTGAAGACAAAGATAAAACTAATCTATAGCTTCTGCAATAGCCATCACTGAACTGCTTGCAGAACTTGCCTAGACTATGTGCAGAACTTGCAGAACTTGCCTAGACTTGCCTAGACTATGCTTTGTGAACTATCTGTTGGTGCAGCAACTTGTGGTAGTGTTGGGGTATTTTTGCTGATGATGTCATTGGTGGTACAATTTTTCCAACAAGAGCCATCAGTTGGCTTGGTGTATCTTCCTCCCTTCTGCTTCAAAGACCTCTCCACAGGTGTGGCTGTATACTGGACTGGTAGTCAATGACGGGTAAGATCCAATTACAATGGTACCAACCTAAGACAGGAGGCTGACGCCCTGAGGTCAGCTCATCCGAAGACGGGTAAGGACCATATGTAGTATTGGACAACCTAAGGCAGGCACGGTCCCCAAGCCACATGCTTGTTGTTTAAACAGAGAGGGGGAGATGCTGAGAGCCACAGCCAAAGGGGCCCCAGCAAACTTCCAGCTGCCAGCAAACTTCCAGCTGCCGGCTGATGATTGGCTCACAGCAGCCCCAGCAACATCTAGCTGATTGGCTCCTCTGCAGTGATGTTCATTGGGCTGTTTCCCTGCCCTTCAGACTGCCAGCTGATGATTGGCTCACAGCGGCCCCAGCAAAATCTAGCTAATTGGCTCCTCCATGGAGCTGCTCATTGGGGGACTTCTTTGGCTCCACCCACGCGACCCAGCCAATCGGCCTCAAGAACAGGAGGATTGTGGGAGGTGGTGAGGGTTGTGTGGGGGTGAGAGGCTTGTGGGAAGCTGGTGGTGGCAGTTGGGCTCTGAGGGTTTTTTCCTGAGGAGCTGTTTTGTTTGGCGTTTGTAGTTCTAAAAATAAAGTTAGTTTCTTTTGACAAGTGGCTCCTGAATTGTGCCCAGCCAGACTGCGGCAACAAATAATGGTTATTGTTTACCTAGAGGTGTACAAACTCTAATAACATTATGCCTACTTTCCGTAAATAATAAAAGTTAACAGACACAATAAATTATCTTGAAAGGTAAGAGCAAATTAATGTTTTAATAAATCATTATTACTTTAACATTTATAGGATTAAACTTTGGCTTATATCAGTACATTAATGTTTGACCTTTGGAAAAAGCCTTAAATAACTACAACTGAGTGTGCTAATTATAGTCAGTGTAGTTATACAAAACTTTCTGAGATTTAGCCTCCACAAACCTTGTACAAATTACTTAAACATTCTACAACTTTTAAATTTACTACATAAAAGATTTGCTTACTCAGAAATATTTTTTTCTGATTTTATATTAAAATATATTTCATACCTATAACCCTCTTATGTCCATTTCTTAGCTGTTGATCCATTATTACATTCACATTTTGAAACACTCCTTATAAAATTTCTAAATTTAGAAAAATTATTCCAGTTTGGGGGACTCCAAGATGGTGGAATAAGGAGAACCCATTATTGGAGTGACCCTGAGTGAGTGGTCGGACATTTTTCCCTCACAGGGGTCTCATTCATGAATTTAAGCTTCATGGAGAATGTGACAGGATATTAAATAGTGGATTGTTGCAAGCCCCACCCAGGACACTGGGAAACCAGAGTCACTCTTTGTCATGGAAGCCGGCCAACAGCGTGGATCTGGGACCCGCCACAGACTGCAAAGATGGAGCCCTGCAGAGTTCTGGCAGTGTGGAAAAGCAGAGTTTCAAATCCTTCAGGGCTGGAGTGGGTCACACTGAGACCCGTGTCACAACAGGGCACAGGACCAAGGACTTAATACTGTGCATAGCATAGGAACAGAACAGCCCAGCTCCCTCCACCTCACTGGACACCCTGGTGAGGAAATGGGCTGTTGCCATCTTGGAAAACCTGCCTCATCAACTTTTAGTGGGTGTAGCAGACAGCACAACAGGCATCTGAACAGGTGTGTGATTCCCAGCAGCACTCTCTACCCAGCTGTGATAACTCAAAACATTTCATTGCCAGCATGATTATCAGAGCAGAGTGAAACTGAGAAGGTGCCTGATCTCCAACTCCCCTTCTCCCAGCTGTGACACCCCAAAGCCTTTCTCGCCAGCTCTCAGTGGGTGTGGCTATTGGAACATGACAGAACTGGTTACCTGTTTCCAACTCCCCCTCTCCACAGCTGTGATGACTTGGTGACTACCCAACACAGAGGTAGTGCTCAGTTGATCAGGAGTTTGGGGTGGCCAGGATGCTGCATGCCCAGAGTGAACCCAGGACTGTTGACAAGAGAAACTTCAACTGGGGCCTGGTGGGCAGGAGAGGTGAGGGGGATAGAGACCAGGGGCAACCCAAAGAGACCCAGGATTGGAGAGGCACCCGGCAGGTGAGGCAAAGCCGCCTCATACAGATTGCTTCCACCACCCTGAGGGCAGGGACTAAACCTGGAATGCACAACGCCAACTACTGGAAGAGAAGAAAACAGAATTCTAAGAATGCAATTTTTTCTTTTTCCTTCTTTGTTTTTTTTTCATTTTATCCTTTTTTCTCTCTTTTCCTCTATCTTTTTTCATTACCTTCTCTCTATCTCTTCCCCCCTTTTTTCTGCTTTTCTTTTTACTTTTCTTTCTCCTTCTCTTCCTCTCTCAACCTCCCAAGTGTTACTATTTCTACTACATGTAATTTTAATTCAAATATGTGTTTGTTTCCATGCTTCTTATTGTCCTCCCACATACTTAAATACCTTAAAATACCTCCTGTCTATTTTCCTGCTAATAATCCCCTTCATTAGAGTTCTCCTCCAAAGTAGCTAAGATATATTAGCCCCGTATCCTCACATCTTTTCCCCAACCCTCAGTTTTCTATATGCCACCAGAAACTATATGCCTTTTATGAAGCTAATGAATATATTTTAAATTATAATTGAATCCAACATCTCTAGACATAGAGACTAAATATAAATATATTAATAACAAATCTACCTCATAGATGATGTATAGTTGATATTGGGAACTGTTTACATTGTCTCTGATCACAAAGGAGAGATCTCAGAACTATACAAGAACAATACAAACCTATAGGGGAAAAAGCAATAACACACAGTCACACAGAGCTGGAAAGAATCGTGAGCAACATGAAAGAAAAGAAAAGAAAAGAAAGGACCACAAACAATGCAGGACAATTCAACATTACAGGAGATAACAGCTACAGCAAAAAGAATGTCATACAAAGATTTCAGGGTTACATGATTTAGATTATCTGGAGGCTCAAGGAAGACCTTAGAAAGCAAATGCAGACAATGAAAGATCACTTTGACAATGAATTACATAAACAAATCCAAGAAACAAAAGATCAACTCTACAGGGAGATAGAGGTTATATTAATAAAAACAAATGGATATACTAGAAATGAAGGAAATAATAAACCAAATTAAAAACTCAAATTAGAGCATCACCAGCAGAGAGGAAAACTTAGAAAACTGAACATCAGACATGAAGACAAAGTAAATCATCTCAAAAAGAATGTACACAGATCAGAGAGACTGATAAGAAACCATGAGCAGAACATCCAAGAAATTTGGGATAGCATAAAGAGACCAAATTTAAGAATTATAGTGATAGAGAAAGGTATAGAGATCCAAAACAAAGGAATGAGCAATCTGTTCAATGAATAATTTTAGAAACTTTCCAGACATGAGGAATAAAATGGAAATCCAAATCCTAGAAGCCTACAGGATGCCAAATGTACAAAACTACAAGAAATCCATACCAAGACACATTATATTGAAAATGCCCAACATACAGATTAAGGAGAGAATTTTAAAAGCCACAGGAGAAAGGAAACAGATTACATTTAAGGGTAAACCAATTAGGTTAATGGCTAATCTTTCAACACAGCCTCTGAAAGCTAGAAGATCCTGTAACAACATACTTCAAACACTGAAAGATAATGGCTTCCAACCAAGAATCTTGTATCCAGCAAAATTAAGCTTCAGGTTTGAAGATGAAATAAAAACATTCCACAGTAAACAAAAGTTAAAAGAATTTGGAGTTAGAAAAGTGGCACTTCAAAACATCCTTGGTAAAACATTACATGAAGAGGAAATGAAAAATAACTATGAAAATCAACAGTGGAAGGTAGTATAGTAAAGGAAAAACTAATCAAAAAGGAAAAAAACAAATCAAGTTAAATAACAAAAATAAACAACTATGGCTGGCAATACAGACCATATCTTAATAGTAACCCTAAACATTAATGGCTTAAACTCACCAATCAAAAAAATTGTCTATGTGGCCAATATCACCCTGATTACAAAACCAGACAAAGATACTTCAAAGAAAGAAAACTTCAGTTCAATATCTCTAATGAATTTAGATGCAAAAATCCTCAATAAAGTTATGGAAAATAGGGTACAAAAACATATCAAAAAGATCATGCACCATGATCAAGTGGGATTCATCCCCAGGATGCAAGGTTGGTTCAACGTATGGAAATCAATAAATATAATTCATCACATCAATAGACTTAAAGATAAGAATCATATGAACATCTTGATACATGCAGAAAAAGAATTTGACAAAATACAGCACACCTTTATGTTCAAAATACTAGAAAAATTAGGGATAACAGGATCTTACCTCAACATTGTAAATGCTATCTACACTAAGCCTCAGGCCAGCATCATTCTAAACAGAGAAAATCTGAAGGCATTCCCTCTAAAATCTGGAACAAGACAGGGATGCCCTCTCTCACCACTTCTATTCAACATAGTTCTTGAAATACTGGCCAGAGCAATTAGATGAAAGAAATTAAAATAATAATTATATGGAAAGAGGAACTTAAACTAGCACTATTTGCTGATGATATGATTCTATACCTAGAAGACCCAAAAAAACTCCACCAAGAAACTTCCAGAACTAGTAAATGAATTCAGCAAACTGGCAGGATATAAAATCAACACCCATAAATCAAAGGCATTTCTGTATATTAGTGACAAATTCTCTGAAAAGGAATGAGGAAAACTAGTTCATTCACAATATCCTCAAAAAAAATTAAATACTTGGGAATCAACCTAACAATAGAGGTGAAAGATATTTACAATGAAAACTATAGAACCCTAAAGAGAGAAATAGAAGAAGACCTTAGAAGATGGAAAGATCTACCTTGCTCAAGGATAGGAAGAATTAATATTATTAAAATGACCATACTACCAAAATCACTATACAGGTTCAATGCAATTCTGATTAAAATCCCAGTGGCATTTCCCAAAGAAATAGAAAAAGCAATCATGAAATTCATCTGGAAAAATAAGAGACCCAGAATAGCTAATGCAATTTAAGCAGGAAGAGTGAAACAAGTGATATCACTATACCAGACCTTAAACTATACTACAGAACAATAGTAACAAAAACAGCATAGTACTGGCACCAAAACAGGTGGGTGGACCAATGGTACAGAATAGAGGACACAGAGACTAATCCACAAAATTACAAATACCTTATTATAGACAAAGGTGCCAAAAGCATTCACTGGAGAAAGGATAGCATCTTCAACAAATGGTGCTGGGAAAACTGAAAATCCATATGCAACAAAATGAAATTGAATCCCTATCTCTCACCATGCACAAAAGTTAACTCAAAATGGATCAAGGAGCTAGGAATCATATCAGAGACTCTGTCTAATAGAAGAAAAAGTAGACCCCAATCTCCATCACGTGGGGCTAGGCCCCAACTACCTTAATGAGATGCCTATAGCACAAGAATTAAAACCAAGAATCAACAAATGGAATGGATTCAAACTAAAAAGTTTTTTTCTCAGCAAGAGAAATAATATGTGAGGTGAATAGGGAGCCTACATCCTGGGAACAAATGTTTACCCCTCACACATTAGATAGAGAGCTAATCTCTAGGGTATATAAAGAGCTGAACAAGATAAGCACCAAAGTAACCTAATAATCCAGTCAATAAATGGGCCAAGGACCTGAACAGAGACTTCTCAGAAGAGGACATACAATCAATCAACAAATATGTGAAAAAATGCTCATCATCTCTAGCAATTAGAGCAATGAAAATCAAAACTACTCTAAGATACCATCTCACTCCAGTAAGAATGGCAGCTATTATGAAGACAAACAACAACAAGTGCTGGCAAGGATGTAGGGGAAAAGGGTACACTCATACATTGCTGGTGAGACTGCAAATTGGTGCAGCCAATTTGGAAAGCAGTATGGAGTGCCGCAGTCTGGCTGGGCACAATTCAGGAGCCACTTGTCAAAAGAAACAAACTTTATTTTTAGAACTACAAACTGTCGCGACCCCTTGCCCGCAAGGAAGACGCAACAACAGGAATCTTCTTTCAGCCGTTTATTCAGGCCCCTGATGTTTCTTCTTCTCTCTCTCGGATGCCCCTCCCAGCCTTAATAAAGCATCCCAAGCCCCAATGCGACGATGGTGGACGAAGGGGGATAGCTAAGGCTGAACTGTGGCTGTATAGAAATACAACGATAAACAAGTTGGTAACACCCTAAAAGAAAGGCACGGGTCTTAAGGCGATAGAAAAGCACTAGTGTGGAAACCCATCTGCGTGCAATGGTAGGAAAGCCGGCAGAGTGCAAGGGCTTTCCAACACTAAGAGAATAACAAGGAAAGACATGTCGATCCCAGTGCAATGTCCGTAAGACTTGGGGTGCGACGACCATGTCAAAGATTTACTGTTTAATTTGCGCAAGCCAAACTTGAGGTGAGTTGCCATTTTCTAAAGCTGCAAGAGCTTGTATGATCATAGCTTTATCGTGAGCATTGCACGCCTTGAGGCGACAGAGAAACCACAAGCAGAGAACCATACCGAAGCAACACATTGCACCAAAAATGCCTACCCCCACCCACTCTTTAAAAAAGGAAAAGGCAGAGGATAACCAATCGGTGAATTGACCCAAAGTTACGGGATCGACATGGGTACTGTTCAAGACAGCTATCTGGGTTAGTTGAGACTGGATCATGTCTTCCGCTGCCATGGACCAATTTCCGGCCAAGTATTCGCCAATGATACGGGAGGCATTCCTGGAATCATGAAATCTGACAGAGGTTATACATAAATGTGCACGTTGGTCAACACAGCCCAAAAGCACCAAATCAGCCAATTCTTCTACCTGAGCTTGGAGTAAATCTATTCTTTGGTTGGCAGCTAAAATCCCTGACAAAATATGTTGATTAATTGTATTCTGGGATTCAAGTATGGTGGAAGTTTGTTGAACAACTTGATTAATGGTGGCAGCAGTCTGCACTTGACTGGCCATGGCCACTCCGGCCGTGACCGCTGCAGCAGCAGATACCGCCACGGCTGTCACTATAGCAGCTGTGATTCCAAAATCCCTGCGGACTCTAAGTAGCTCAACAATGGGGAATTCGTCAGGGTCCGCAGTGACTGGGATTGGGACAAAAGTTGGAATTTTCATAACCACCGCTACAGTCCAAGAACCATCCCAACACTCAGATAAGAGACAGGTAACATTAGAACAATCCAGCACCCCTGACGAGGTGTCATTAGCCAAAAGGAGTAAGAACGGGGATTGGACACAGACCATTGCAGGGGGCAATGCGGCATTATATAACAGAGAGTTGAACGAAACAGATGTGAGTCTTTTACCTCGTTCACTCTCCCTAACAGTGCCAGAAACATTAGCCAGCCAACTTTTGGCTCCCAGCAATTGAGCCAGTGCAGAAATATCAGCTGAAGCCCCCTTTTCATTGGAGATCAGCCATTGAAACCAGGACCAACCCACTCCTGTAGAGGAGTTGACACTGTTGTTAAAGTTATAAACATACCTCTTAAGAGAGGGGGAAAGGGAGAAACCTTTAGCAACTTGACGTTGCTCCCAAGAATGATCCTGACAAGGCGTAAATGTTGGGGGGAAACCAAGATTAGGGGTACAGTAAGGAGAGGCCTTAAAATGGGTGGCATTATAAAGACTATTAGAAGAAGGAGGCACTGGGATTAGTACCTCGGAGATAATAGCCAAGGTAGTTGTGTTTAAAGCAGAGCTATTTGCGGGGGTTCCTGAGCCTGATTGTTCCCCTGAGACTACTTGGCTCAACACAGCACTGAGAATGCTCCCTGAGACCTGACTGGACCGCAATGGGTCCTCCCAGTTAGTCAAATTCTTGGTCTTAAGACTAATACAATGAGTGTTCCCAAGGCTGAAACAAAAAACTCCTGTGAGATTAACTTGAGATTGATTAAAAATGCTATCCACGTCCCCTCTAGGAGAGGCACAGGGAGCAGACATCTCACATGAGGTAGAGAAAAGAGTGGGGAGGACACTAGAATTACCATGAACCGGCATTGGCATTGGCCAAGCCCGTGCCACTGCCCACCACTGCATTGGTGTCGGCTGTGTCATCGGCATCAGCACCAGAGCCAGAGCACTTAGCAGAATGAAGATCCTCATCACGGGATTGCTGTGGTATTTCCTGTTGCTGGTTAGCCGACGTCAAGACTCTTCTTGTCAGGCGTTCAGGGACCCACAATGGTTCCGTGCGATCCTGGGGAAAAACACATACAGATCCTCGTGCCCATGTCAGCACGGGGTCGGGGCCGTTCCATTGGCCCGTAAGAACATCTTTCCACTTAACATAGCCAATCACAGAGGACTGAGGGGACACATGTCTATCGGCCGCAGAGCGATCATGAATATCCAAATTCAAAAAATTAATGGTAAAGAGAGCTAAGGACAGGCGTTCTTTAGGAGTATGTTCAGCACCTATTCCCCCCTTTTGTTTTTGTAAAGTTTCCTTTAAGGTGCGATGAGCACGCTCAACAATGCCTTGCCCTTGAGGATTGTAAGGCAAACCATGAGTAAGTTGCACTCCCATAGTAGAACAAAAAGATGTAAATTGTCTTCCAGTATAAGCAGGTCCATTATCAGTCTTAAGGGACGTAGGTGCACCCCACGCCGCCCAGGCCTCCAGGCAATGAGTAATGACATTACGTGCCTTTTCTCCCGATAAAGCAGAAGCATGAATAATTCCAGAGTACGTATCAACAGAAACATGGACATACTTGAGGTTACCAAAGTCAGGTATGTGTGTCACATCCATTTGCCAGACAACCAATGGCTTCAATCCCCGTGGGTTCACTCCATAAGTAGGGGGATGAAGAAATGTGACACAATGGGGACAGTGTAATACTATCTGCCGAGCATCTGCTCTTGAAATAGAAAAACGCCTGCGCAGTGTTAAAGCATTAACATGAAAATTTTGGTGAAACAATTTAGCCTCCTCTAAGGAGGAAGCCAAACAGATCAACTGACCTCTAGTGGCTGAGTCCGCACAGGCATTACCCTGCGATAACGGACCAGGAAGAGAGGTGTGAGCCCGGATGTGCACTGGATAAAAAGGAGCAGTGTGGCCACGGATAAGCTGTTGAAGCTGATTAAAGTAAGCAGATACATTACGGGCATCACTAATAGCTCCCACAGCCTCCAGGATTTGTAGTGCTTGCACCACATAGATGGAGTCCGAAATGAGATTAAAAGGAAAAGAACACTGTTTAAAAACCTCAATAACAATTTGTAGTTCTACCCATTGTGGATTTCCAGGAGCAAATTGATGCTGGACAGGGGGAGAATCATTAATTACATAAGCTCCCATTCCAGACTTGGAACCATCAGTAAAAATGTTAACAGCCCCCGGAATGGGACTGGATGAAGTTACTTTAGGGAAAATGATAGGATGTTCTTTAACAAAATGGAGTAATGGATGAGAAGGGTAATGATTATCAATATCCCCTTGAAACGAGCAACATAGAATAGCCCAGTTATCTAGAGTAGCACACAAGACACTAAGTTGAGCTTTAGTGTAGGGTATAATAAGAGAAGAAGGTGATTGTCCGAAAAATTGAATGCTTTGTTGAATCCCTTTAAGTGCTAATGCTGCAACAGCATCAGGATAATATTCTAAGGATTTTCCTGGGGATACATGTGGGTGAATCCATAGCAAAGGTCCATCTTGCCACAGTACTCCAGTAGGCTGCCGCATAGTGGCAAGCACACATAACTGGAAAGGTTTATCACTCTGGAGCCTGCATAAAGTAGCATGTTGTATAGCTTCTTCTACTGTCATAAGGGCCGCTCTAGCCTCTTTGGTGAGGCTACGAGGGGAAGTAAGATCTGGATCACCCCTAAGAGTAGCATACAAAGGCTGTAGCATAACATTAGAAATATGTAAATATCCTCGTATCCAATTAATATCTCCCAGCAGTTTTTGAAAATCATTTAGAGTTTGGAGATCCTGAGCTCGTATGGTGATTTTCTGTGGTCGTAATTTGTCACACCCAATTGTTGCTCCCAAATACTTAATAGAATCCCCTGTTTGAATCTTTTCAGGTGCGATATGCAGTCCATATTGAGCTAACAACTTCACTAGGTCTTTATAGGCCTCATGAACTGTCTGCTCTGATTTAGCAGCCAATAATACATCATCCATATAATGAATGATCTTGATGGAGGAATACTTTTGTCTGAGAGGTGCGAGTGTCTTCCCCACATACATCTGACACATCGTGGGACTATTAGCCATTCCCTGCGGCAACACTACCCACTCAAACCTTTGATCTGGTTCCTCGTGGTTACACGAGGGAAGGGTGAAGGCAAAACGCTGCGAGTCTTTAGGATGCAAAGGAATAGAAAAGAAACAGTCTTTAATGTCAATAACAATAATGTGCCAACCCTGAGGAACCGAGGAGAGCAGAGGCAGCCCTCTTTGAATGGGCCCCATAAGTTGCATTTGAGCATTAACTGCTCGTAGATCATGCAGTAGGCGCCACTTCCCTGATTTTTTCTTAATGACAAATATGGGAGTATTCCATGGAGAAGTAGAAGGCTGGATGTGACCCAAGTCAAGTTGTTCTTTAACTAGAGCATGAGCTGCTGCCAATTTAACCGAGGGAAGAGGCCACTGAGGCACCCAAACAGGCTCCTCGGTGAGCCATGTTATGGGTATTTGAGCCCCAGCGGCCCCTAGGAAAAACCCAGACCAAATCTGTCAAGCTTTTGATGACCTTGTACAGGATGCTTACGTCCCTGTAAATGTTTTCCTAGTCCTAGACCTGGCCTATACCCCATATTTTGCATAATCTGTTGAGACACTGGGGAATAGTCATTACTAAGAGTGAACCCCATGTCTTTCATCAGATCACGGCCCCATAGAGAGATAGGTAAATCAAGTACATAAGGCTGAAAGGTACCATTATGTCCTTCTGGATCCTTCCAGACTAGATGTCTACAGCTGATCTGAGGGGCCTGGGCATATCCAAGTCCTCTCAAGGATTGATCAGAAGTCTGCACTGGCCATCCCTTAGACCAGTCCCTAAGTGCTATAATACTACGGTCTGCTCCGGTATCCAGTAATCCCACAATAGATTTACCTTCTATGCTTAATTCCAAAGTGGGGCGATTGCTCATATCTAGTGACAAATAGGCACAATTCCCTCCAGTGGTACCAATCTCATTCCCTGTCCGTGACCTTGAATCAGCAGGGAAGTGATTATGCAAGCTAGGCAAAATTAGCAATTGAGCAATCCGATCCCCTGGGGAGATGGACACAATGCCCCTTGGAGCTTCCACCATAACCTTTATTATCCCTACAGTATCAGGACTTATGACTCCGGGGAAAACATGAAGACCTTGTAAAATAGAGGATGCACGTCCAATTAGCAAACCTACAGTGCCAGGTGGTAGAGGCCCTGTAAACTCAGTTTCCACCAATTGGACTCCCATCTTAGGTGTTAATACGAGTCTGGAGGTGGAACAGAGGTCCAATCCCGCGGCACCTGTAGTGGCTCTCCGCGTTTCATGGGATGGCGTAGAAATGGCCATGTCTCGGGTTCGGGTGTGACATTCTCCACTGCCCCATATATTTGTGGGCCCTGGGGTCGAGGGCCCCGTCGGCCGTTTTTTGGCCCAGCTGAAATAGGCTGTCCATGGATGTCCCTCACTGATCTACACTCTCTTGCCCAATGCTTCCCCTTTTTGCATCTTGGACACAACCCCGGTAGACGAAGGCCATTGGAAAGGCCACCGTGAGAAGGTCCAGTAAAATTGTCTTTTTTGGAATTGTCTTTTTTGGGACATTCACGTCTAACATGACCGGGTTGACCACAATGGAAGCATGTTCCGGCGGCAGGACCGCCCCCTTTTGCAATCCGAAGGACAGCAGCTGCAAGACCTGCATTAGTTAAAGGTCCTCCAATCTCTCTACACACCTTCATCCATGCTTCTATGCCTTTGTTCTTATAAGGAGCGATTGCTGCTTTACATTCCTTGGTGCATTGCTCAAAGACCAATTGCTTGACAAGGGGCATGGCTCTATCAGGATCCCCAAAAATCTTTCCAGCGGCATCCACCATCCTTGCTACAAAGTCTGAAAAGGGTTCTGTAGGGCCTTGTATAATCTTAGTCAAATTACCAGATACCTCTCCTCTATTTGGAAGTGACTTCCATGCCCGAATGCAAATGTTATTAATTTGATCATATACCTCAAGAGGGAATCCCGTCTGTTGATTAGCAAATCTACCTTGCCCCAAAAGCATGTCCTTATCCCAATGAGGGTGTCCCGCTGCATGGTTTTGGGCGGCCTGCTCTATTGCGCCCTCTAGCACAAATGCTCTCCAGTCCAAATATTTACCTGGGGAAACACAAGCCCGAACAAGGCTAGCCCAATCAGAGGGAGTCATACAGTATCTAGACAGACTCTCCACCTGAGTTAGTGTGAAGGCGGCATCCACCCCATAAGTGCGCACAGACTCTGCCAGAGTCTTCACAATTTTGAAATCTAAAGGCTCATGGAATCTTCCCCTATTATCATCCTGAAAAACTGGATAAGCAAGACCCATCTCAGCGTTAACAGCCCTCCATGTTTGAGCATGGAAAGCTCTCCCCGAAACACCCCCGCCATACGGCGGTGGATCCGGAGGATCACATTTCTTGAGCTCCTGTTTATTTTTGTTCCCTTCTCCTATAGCTAAACTCCCTAGCTGGCGAGACAGCCTCCCAAGCTCCTCCTCCTCATCCTCCTCTTCCTCTGACCCACTTTCACATGGGGGTGTGCACAGCGCACTGAGATCTGGATACAATCGTCTCTTCCCCTGTTTCACGCTCCGCACACTTCCATCCTCCCGAGATACCTCACTTCCTGCCGTCTCCGATTTCTCCTCATGTAATTGTTCTAGAACTTCCTGTCCTTTAGTAAGTACTTCCTGACATCTGCCATCTGTGAGGCAACTACGGACCATTTTCCAAAGGGGTATCACCCCGCCCTCTAATATGCCCTGCTCAGAAGCAAAGTCAATATCTTTGCCTAATTTATCCCAACTAGGTATAGTAAGACTGCCCGAAAATGCAAACCACGGTGCAGCAATATCCAACTTCCGTAAAAATCTTTGTAAAGTACTATGTTTCACTTCCAGGCCCTTGGAACGTAACAGGCCGTCTAGGGCCAGAAGAAGCGGACTTGAAGATGCGGCACCCATGACACAGCAACAAAAGAAACACAGAAAACAAAAGTGAAAGTACACAGTGCAGCTGCAATAAAATATAAAGCTCTCTCTTTCTTTGTAGAGGAGCTGACCCCGCTTTGGTCGCGGATCCCACTTACTGGGACTATCCCCGCTTTGGTCGCGGATCCCACTTACCTGGGACTAACCGGTGCACCACCCCTGACGGCTGAAAGTTCTGGTTCCCGGGTTTCGGCACCACTTGTCGCGACCCCTTGCCCGCAAGGAAGACGCAACAACAGGAATCTTCTTTCAGCCGTTTATTCAGGCCCCTGATGTTTCTTCTTCTCTCTCTCGGATGCCCCTCCCAGCCTTAATAAAGCATCCCAAGCCCCAATGCGAAGCTGCTACGTGGAGCTTTCTCATAGGGTGTTAAAAAATCACGTGCCAACTCTCCCAAATAAGGAGTTGTTTGTCACAGACCACAGCGGAGCCAGCGCCATCTTGTAATGGTGACCACAGTCCGCAGAAACGGCTCACCACAACAAACACCAAACAAAACAGCTCCTCAGGAAAAAACCCTCAGAGCCCAACTGCCACCACCGGCTTCCCCAAGCCTCTCACCCACACACCAGCCTCTCCACCTCCCACAATCCTCCTGCTCTTGAGGCCGATTGGCTGGGTTGCGTGGGCAGAGCCAAAGAAGTCTCCCAATGAGCAGCTCCATGGAGGAGCCAATCAGCTAGATGTTGCTGGGGCCACTGTGAGCCAATCATCAGCTGGCAGCCTGAAGGGCAGGGAAACAGCCCAATGAACATCACTGCAGAGGAGCCAATCAGCTAGATGTTGCTGGGGCTGCTGTAAGCCAATCATCAGCTGGCAGTCTGAAGGGCAGGGAAACAGCCCAATGAACATCACCGTAGAGGAGCCAATCAGCTAGATGTTGCTGGGGCCGCTGTGAGCCAATCATCAGCTGGCAGCTGGAAGTTTGCTGGCAGCTGGAAGTTTGCTGGCAGCTGGAAGTTTGCTGGGGCCCCTTTGGCTGTGGCTCTCAACAATGGAGATTTCTTGGAAAGCTTGGAATGAAACCGCCATTTGACCCAGCTATTCCTCTTCTTGGACTATACCCAAAGGACCTAAAAACAGCATACTACAGGGACACAGCCACGTCAATGTTTATAGCACCACAATTCACAATAACTAAACTGTGGAGCCAATCTAGATGCCCTTCAATGGATGAATGGGTTTAAAAAATGTGGCATTTATACACAATGGGATATTACCCAGCATTAAAAAATAATAAGATCACGGCATTTGCAAGGAAATAAATGGCATTAGAGCAGATTATGCTAAGTGAAGTTAGCCATTCCCCCCCCCAAAAAAAAAAACAAATGCTGAATATCTTCTCTGATATAAGAGGGGTGATGCAAAACGGGGTAAGGAGGAAGAGCATGGGAAGAAGATTACCTCTAGATAGGGTAGAGGGGTGGGAGGGAAAGTGAGGGAGAAGGGGAATTGCATGGGTGGTGGAAGGAGACCCTCATCATTGTACAAAATACATGTATGAAGATGTGGAAAAAAAGAAAGAAAAGAATTTTTTTCCTTTTCATGAAAAAAAAGACTCAAACTCATAATAGAATGCATGTTTAGGCATTATGTTCATAGACATTTTTTTTTTACTTTTGCTTTCTTTTGTTTGATTTTTTAGCACCTAATTATGTTTGTTTTCAAACCATGAAAATTATTTCACCTCTATCCAATAATGCTATCATATAAATTTGTGAAAATTTTGGAAGCTAGAGAGGAAAAAGGAAAAGAAAAGTTGGGTAATCTCAATAAAATCAATGGGAAATCAGTAGAATAGAGGAAAGGGACCAAAGGAGGGAGGACAGGAAGGAAAGGGGAAGTACTTCAAAATTATATTGGCCAAATTATAATTGTTGTATTGTGTGAATGTATGAATATGTAACCACAAATCTCACCATTATGTATCATTATGTAATTATGTGAATTACATAATTACAATGCACCAATAAAATATGAAAAAAATCCATTTTAATAAGATAGAATACTTTGGGTTTTTTAATGGTACTTTAATTGAAACCTAAATGAAATATTTTCTAATTATTGTAAATAAAATTACACCTGAAAAAATCTTAACTCTTAGTAACCTTGTTTTTCATGAACACACAGAAACAAAGTAATCTCAAAGTTTCTTTTGTTTAATAATTTATGAAAACACATTTAATCTTTAAATATATTATCTTTTGGAATTTAAGTTGATTTTATATATAGAAGTTGATGTTTTAGCATTTTAACTTTGCAAATTAGTCACGTATCTGTTAACAAACAAAATTATGAAGATTGATCCTGTTTATGTTAAATCTAACTTATTCATTTTTAACTGTAAAAAACAGGATATCAGATAATTGTTGTTAACACTATTAGCCATCTGTTCCCTGTTGAAGAAAAGTCCTAGAAACAATGGATATTACATTTTCGATATTTTACAGAAATATTTTGTTGTCTAACCACCTAGAAAAATTTGTCAATAATTTTAAAGACATCTTTACTCTCATTTGTTCACCTGATTTATGTTGAACTTCTTCTTTAAGTCACATGTACTTAAAGCATTTGGATCCATTTCTTATTTTAATGTTGATTTATGAGCACTCATTTATCTATATTCCAATTTTGATACCACGTATCTGATATATGGAAATAAGCAGATATATAGAGACCACAGTACAATATACGGGTGTGCATACATATATAAAACAGGAAACACAAATATTATGGTATTTTTAGGTCTTTACTGATCAGAAGAAATGCTACAGATGTTTATTAAAGTTTCTATTAGATTTAGCCTGTTAGAAATTGAATAGAGCCTATCAGAATTTTAAATTATTACTTAAACATTGGGAAAGCCTTTACAGTTGGAAACACTAAGTATAAAGTCTGCCAGCCACTGTACACACTAAAAATCATAGGTTCAGGTGGCCACTTGTGCTTGATGGCTCTCAGAATTGTTTTCCCAACATCACCAAGTCTCTGTCCTACTTGAGATTTTATAAAAGGAGATTTTCCAGTGTATTTGAGAGTCAATCTTGAAAACTTGAATTCTAAAAAAAGGCAGAGTGTAAAAACTTCTATACTTAGAGAAAATAAGGCTGATCACACACACAAAAAAAAACATATTAGTAAGTTACCATAAAAGCATGAGCTCAAAAATTAGAAATTTAAAAAAAAGAGTTCTAAAAAAAGCCATACACAGGCGTAATTACTGCAGTAAAAGAGCATGCCTAACATCTTTATCATATCAGAGTTCACTATTGGGTGAGACTAATATCAATCCAGATATTTAAAGAATGTGAGAGTCCTGTAATCCTCAGATTAAAAAATGTGTGTATATATATAAAATTATTTCATTTTTCTGCCTGTGCTGCATTGTTTAGGGAGAAACTTGTTAAGGAATAGACTAGGAAAACACATAAGATAGCCAGCCCTTTAGGTCCTACAGTGGCTTGAATTTTAAAATGATACTTTTTCTTTCCTTGGTCTCAAACCTTTTTTGAATAATTGCCTCTACAGTTTTCATTTTAAATTCAAGCCTAGGAGACATAGAGGTCCAGTAGAAGTTAAGATAGAGGTCTCAAAGCTGCTGTTTTGAGCTTGGGAGGCAAAACCTCATGCATAGAGACTTTAAACCATTTTTTATTTTGTAAAATCAGTTTCTAAATCAGGTGTGGTGCTATAGTTTGTATGTTCTCTAGAGACTACCCCCCAACTTTTTATCATTCCTCAAGATTTAAGTATTACTCTAAGCATTTGTACATAATTTAACTTTGTTTTTTCTAAGCTCAGGAATAATAATTTGTACACGGTTTGGAAACTACACATCTCATATTTCACACTGAGCTATATACTGGCACTACTTACCTCTCTTTAACTGACTTGCACCCTCAGGAGCCTCTCCTCATCTAATCACTTAAGTACCCCTGTGTCTGATCCCTGTTTGGGTGCCAACTTCTGTGACCCAAATGGCCAAACCCTAAAGACTGGTGAAGGGACAATGGGGGCATTAAGAAGGACATATAAAAATTTACAAAAATAAATCTGGGACAAGGTGAGACACCAACCTTTGAACCTCTGTGGGAGAAACAGTGATCCAGAGCTAGCACAGCACATTTTTATATAGGTTTTTTCATTAAAAGGTTATTTGTGGGAAAGTGTCTGCAAATCAGGAAGGCTTGAAGTTGCAGCAATTGCAAGATAATTTGTTTTCTTGTTATGATCAAAATTCTCTATCCCTGGCAGTTGGTGTCTGAGCTCAAGGTTAAGACTGATATACTTCAAAGCCACTGTACAAAAGTTTCCTCAGAAAGGATATTACCATAGTTCCTGGGTAATCTTGTCCTGTACTTTGTACAGAAAACTCCCAGGGTAAACTGCAGCCACAGCTTCAAGGCAGTCAAAGAACGTGGTCTACGTCACTGCTCTCCACAACACATCCTGCTGAGAAGCTGCCCAACTGCTTCCTTGGTTTCATGCCGTGGAGCAGCCAGGAAAGCAACACTCTCTCTTCGGCCATCTTGGAATGTCCCTGTAACTTATTTTTAAAAAGGACATGTTATGTTCTCTTCCTCTCTCCCTGCTCCTCCCTAATCTCTCACCCTCCCTAATCACAGGGGAAATAGGAATTTTCTTTCCCATTTTAGGCAGATTTTTCTGTCCTTGAGTACACACCCACAGAAGAATGGAGCAATCCACACTTTGGAGATGGAACCAGAAGATCTCCAAAATGATTATCTCCCAAATTAACAAGTGAATTACAACCGCTACAAAGATCACAAGAAATGTAGTCTTTGAATTACTTCTTTAACAAGCCCCCATTTCCCGCTGATAGGCAGAATCACAGCCTCTGGGACAGGATTTGCCTAGGTTTCACCTTTGCTAGCAAAGAAATAAAACTTCTTTTTCCTTTTTCTCAATACTGTGTCTTTATTATTGGATTGGCACTGGGGACAAGGATCAAGCTTTTGTTCACAGCAAGAGTGAATGTCTTTCTCTACTTCCTGAGCTTAGAAAACAAAGTTAAATGTTCTGCCATTGAACATGAGGTTAGCTATGGACTTGTAATAAATGACCTTTATTGTGTTGAGATTCATTCATTCTATACCTAATCTGTTGAGAGTTATTCATAATTTAAAAGATGTTAAAATTTTCAGAATGTCCAATTGCTGTTGCTGAGATGATAAAATGATTTTTGTTCTTTCCATTAACATGAAGTATCACATTGATTAATTTGTGTATGTTCTATCATTCTTGCTTTCCAGGGATTAATCCCACATTATCATGAATGGTATTTTTAATGTGCTGTTGAATGTGGCTTTCTAGTAATTTGTTGAGGAGTTTTGTATCTATATTCCTCAGAAGCAATGACCTGTAATTTTCTTTTTGTGTTCTTTCTTGGCATTGGTATCAGTGTAATGCTAGCCTGTATGAGGAGTTTGATTGTATTCCCTCCTCTTCAATTTTTTAGAGGGTTTGAGAGAATTGATATTAGTCATTCTTTAAATGCTTGGTAGAATTCACCAGTGATGACATCAGAGTCTATCTTTTTATATGGGAAGATTTAATTACTGATCAGTCTTTCTACTTGTTGGTTTGTTTCAGATTTTGTATTTCTTTGTGAGTTAACCTTAGTATGTTGCATGTACCTAGAAACTGATCCATTTCCTCTAGGTTACCCCCTTGGTTGCCATGTAATTGCTCATAGAAGTCTTTGTGCATTTCTGTGATATCAGTGGTAATGTCCCCTCTTTCATTTCCTATTTTGCTTATTTGTGTTTTCTCTCTTTATTCCTAGTTGAGTTAAAGGTTTATCAATTGTGTTTATCATTTCAAAAATCTATCTCTTAGTTTTGTTAATTTTTCTAATTTGGATCTATTCCACTTTTTCTGCTTTGGTCTGCATTGTTTTTCTTTCTTCTCCTCCCTTTGGGTTTGGTGTTGTTAGGCAGAAATTCAGGACCACCAAGATGGCAGAAACAGGTTTTTAGAAAGAAGTCACTGGAGGAAAAGACAAGGAATCGAGTCTTTTCCAGGTTTACAATAAATCCCATTACCATGACAATTCCCACCACTGAGGACTTTTTACCTTGACAACTCCCACCACAGGTTCAGTATTTTAACATGACCAATGAGGATAAAATGGTCAGTATTCTAATTAGGTTATCTAAAATAACCAATAATGGGGGGATTAGACAATATTCTAATCAGGTATCATAAAGTAGACAGTGGAAGAAAATGAGGCACTGTCTTCAATCAGGTTTATATAGGGAAGAGAATGACTCAGCATATAAAACTAATTTCTAGAGATTGGAGCCTTGAATGCCTGTCTCTTGTGTGCCCTCTCCAGTCTACCTAAGGGAGTACAAATTCTACCTGCACCTTCAGTAAATCTGAAATTAGCCTATTTCTTGTGTATGTCTTGCTCATTCCTTTGTTTGGGACACAAAAGACTTGGATGCTATATGGATAACATAACAATAACATTTTGGCCATCAAGACAGGTGATAAAACTTTTTCCAGGGACACCCCATCACACCCACAGAAGTCTATCTCTCTTTTCTGTCATGCTTTTTGGTAGTACCACATGCAGCTTAAACAGCAACTGATGGTTCCCTGGAGATATTCATGATCAGAAAGCTCCCCTGTTCAGAACATTGGGAACTCTGTAGCCCAGAAAATTGGAGATGCTGAGGCCTTACCAAACTCTAGGTGATGCTCATTCTCTCTGCCGTGTGTTTAACCTGGCCTTTTAGAAGTTGGAAATTCATTTTTTATGGTTTTTAATCTCCTGGTAAGCCTGTGTGGTCTACATTCACCTCTCAACCACTTTACTTGATCATAATGCCATGTCAGAACTTTTGGTTCTTTGCAACACTCTCAGTGGCAGGAGTCAGGCAAGTTACAAGCCAGAAGGGCACCTGCTACTTGAAGACTCCTATGATAGCATAATTGGTAGTGAGCTGTAGTTAGATTTAATCTGTGCTGGACATGAGGGGCATGTCCTTTGATCTCTTTACTATCAGACAAAAGAAAACAGACCAAGATAGAACAAGTCTTTTTATCTTTATGGGTTTAATAAAACTATAAAATGTAGGAGAGGGAGAGTTAGAATGATATTTAGTGGCTCCTCACAAATAAGGTTACATGCATTCTTTTTGGCCTTTCTAGGGGGACTAACACCACTGGAAAATAAAGAATGATTGTCAAGGTGCTAGCAGCAGAGGAAAACAAGGGGAGTTACAAGGCCACATCAAAATAAAAAATGTATTAAAAAAGGTAAAGATAAATATTGCATCCCCCAAGCTAGAATAGGCATTCACAGTCCTGGTCATAAGAACTCAAAGAAAGTGGTGCACAACCAGAGGTTTCTGGCTACAGATGTTAATGCAGGATTTCTATGGGGATGCCTGGGAAATAACCAATGGAAGTTCCCTAATCCCCAAGAGGGACACATTGGGTAGAATTCAGAGTCTATATTATATGATATAATAAGTCTTTTCAAGCTGGGAAACTAGCTCTATGGTACAGCTCATGCTTAACATGTACAAAGCTCTAGGTTCAATCCCCAGCACATCCCAAAACAAGCAAACAGAAACCTGCTTCTCTTCCAGAATAGCCAATATGAGGAGAACCACTTGGATTTTGCAAGACTCCCTGCTTGGATGTATCCTCTGTCACTGGAAATGCTTCAATCCTAACAATTTCAAAAACACTCCTTTTTAAAAATTATTGCATGCCCCAATATGAGCTAGGGGATTCAGATTAATGACCTTTGAATGGAAGCCAAAGTTACAATACCATCCTGCAACTTTTGTTGGCAAAATAAAAAGCAAGGGCCCAGAGTCCCCTACACCCAAGCCTCATACACCTATACCCAAACACAGTTCTTTGTAATGACATGACCCCTTATGGAGCCCCTATGGCTGTTGTTCAAATCCCAATGTCCTGGATGACCATTATTAAACCAAGTTCCTGTTTCTCAAGGGGAACAGCTGTAATGAATTTATCCATCTCTTTGGGTCAAGGTTCCTTATTCAATGGTCTTTACCTCTCAGGATCAAAATGTCAGATTTTCTTACTTCTGTCAGATATCCATCTCTCAAGGCTTGCATCTGGAATGTAAGCTGCATATATGATTGTCCAAAAATGGATTGAGTCCATAGGGGCACAACATGAAACTGTTATATTCAAGCTTCTGTGGGACATAAATTGCTATTTTATCTTGTGATTCCACTCTCTCAAGCTCCTTTCAAAACTTTAGAGCATAGGGAGGGAATGTGGAAACATCTCATATGTGTAAGTCTTCTTCACTTTGAAAAACTTTACCTCAGGATTTCTTTCAATATCTGGAATGAGTCTAATTTGATCCAAAAGTTCACTCTGGTCTGATAAAGATATTTCACATGCTACTTTACTAGAGGAATTATGGCCATGTCCATTTTTTCTGCAGAACACATTTGTTGTTGTTTTGAGCTCATGGTTTATGGTGAATTCACGTCTAAATCTTGTGAACTAAATCAATATATTTTATATAGCACTGTTTTCCCCCTTTACCTATTTTCTGTTGTCTTTATCCAGAAGCCAAGTATTCAAGAAAAAGCTCAAACCCCTGTTTTCTGTTGGTTTTTATTTATAGTTATGCACACCTGTGCATTTTATGTGTATCTATCTATGTGTCTTTGTCTATGTATTACTGACAAGGTACTAAAATTGGCATGAAAATAAATGAGCACTCATAAATTAAAATGAGGGAATTGATCCAAATACCTTTTAGTTCATGTGACTTAAGCCTTTAATAAAAATGGTTCAATTTAAATTGGTTAAACAGTAAGAGTAAAGATGCCATTAAAATTACAAGCAAGTATATCTAGATGGTCAGGCAATTAATAAAGTGTTGGTTTCTATAAAATATTTGAATTATATTATCCAATACTTCTAGGGTTTTTCTTCAGTAGGGAAAGATGGCTAATATTGGTAACTACACCTGTCTTGGTTTTACAGTTAAAAATAGGTAAATTAGATTAAACATAAATGGGATTAATCTTCATAAATATGTTTGTTAGAGGATATATATGATTAATTTGAAAAGTAAAAGTGCTAAATTATTTACTACTAAATATAAAATTGAGTACTCTTGAGTTCTTATATTCCATAAGATAATATACATTTTGGGTTATTAAATGTGTTTTTATAAATTGGTAAATGAACTAAAGAGTTTAAGATTACTTTGTTTCTGGGCCTTCACTAAAAACAAGATTAGTTAAAATTCAGCAGGTATAATTCTATATTCAAAGAGTACAAAAATATTTCATTGTGTTTTAATGAAAGTATTATAAATGGCATAAAGTATTTCATCTTATTAAGAGGAGTGATTTAAAAATTCGTATATTTCATAAGGATTGTTTTACAATGTAAATTTAAGAATCAGTCAACTATTAGGAAAGAGATATAATAAAGTTCTAGGTATGGAAATATATTTTAGTATGAAATTAGAAAAAAAATATTTCTGAGTGAGAAAGTATTTTGCATGGTAAATTGAACAGATTATAGTGTGTCTAAGAAAGTTGCACAATGTTTTTGGAGTATAAATCTCAGAAAGTCTTATGTGTGATTAAGTTGTCTATAATTAGCACAATCAGTTGAAGTTATTCAAGGTTTTTTCTAAGGTCAAATTTTATTATACTTATATAAACCAAAATTTCATTCTTTATGTATTGAACTAACAAGGTCTACTTAAAACATTAATCTGCTTCTATCTCTCAAGAGAATTTCATGTGTCTGTTTGTTTACACTATTTAGAGTAACCAGCCTTAAAGGAATTAGTGTTTGTACAACTCTGGTTAAATGAACAGGTGTTATTTTAGATTATTACATTACACTATAGATTCTAAAGTTTTACTTAAAAGTTAATCTTGGTTAATTTAAAGACATCAATATCCTGTGATACTGTTACTATCCTTTTTGTATACAAGGTATATTCATGTTCTCCAAGTATATAAGTCTTTAAATTGAAATGTATAGGAGAGCAATGTACCAGCTGGTGTCCTTCAAACTAAAGTTGTCTGTAGCAGCAGTCTTTTTCAAACTTATGAGCAAATAACAAATTTAGTTGGGGATTCATTTATGTCATTTAATATTTTGTAATTGGATAAAATAGCCTGTCATCAATAAGTGATATGTACAGAATTTTGTGTTACTCATTACACTGGGATGGAAATTTAAATGTATTTTTGAAAGGTAATAAATAAAAGCTGGTTTATTTAAAGGTTGACAATGTGGAACACAAAAAGTGGTTGCCACTCTCCCACAAAAAAAGGATTAGGAGCTCTCTTAGTGTTTTGATTGATGTTTCAGATGTACTGTTGCATGGTGTTAAAAGTGATATTCATATAGTATCAGCAAACAATATATAAGAACTTTGTTAAATGATATATAAGAAAGAGGTAAATATCAGTTTTAGAAAGAAAATGCTTATCTAAGATGTGTCAGGAACCCCATCTCACCTGATGGGGCTTACCTGAGTTAAGACTCCCACTCACCTTACTTCATGTTAGAATAGTTCCAAAGTAAGCAAAAATTAAGTTTATTTAAAGTTAAGTTTAAAAAAACATATTTTTGTTGTAAAGATTACTGTGTTCTCAAAATAAACAGAGGCTATAATACATAATTAACTAAGGTTTGGGGATTATAAAATTATGTTTCTTCATTCTTGGCTATTATACACTCCAAATGTGTTTTTGCTCTTGTTAACTTCATTTTTTATTTTCTTTGTATATTTTATAACATTGTCTGTGAGTGCTTTGTAGAAGTACAACTTCTAAAACAACCAGAGATAATTTAAGATAATAAGGCATTATCTTTTCTATCTCATATAATATATAGGGTAGATAGGATATCAGGTGGACCCCAAGTAATTGGAAGGGTAATTAACTGTAAAATTATAGACATTAAATTTACAACAGAGTACTCCTACTTTAAGACTGCTGAAACTGCCCCACTAGATGTTTAAAACTGAAACTTGGAGACTAAAGTTAAGAAAATTAAAAGTCTTGGGAAGAATAGCCAACATTTGGCTCTTATCCTCTCCAGGAGAGTTTTAACCAAAGGAAAGCCATACATGGGCATTTAAAAGGAAAGACTTTTTTCTCTGTTTAATTGTGACATTAATGATTTATGGACAATTATTTATATTCATACTTGTTTTTTCTCAATTCTAGCATTTTTAAGTCATTTTTAATGGATTATTTTTTGAGGACTAGAATGATTGATTAGTATATTTGTTTTTCTTTGTATTCTTTTATATTTATTTTGACTTTTAAATTTTTGCCTAATATGTACATTTTTCTCTCTTCTCTCTTTTCCTCTTGAATCATCATCTCTCTTTTCTTCTGCTAACAGCCCATCTCTATTATTCTCTCTTTTACTCTTCCTTCAAATTCTTACTTCTGCCTTTTTTCCTTTTCCCTCATAATCATACTGTATCAATCTATTCTCTTCAAACTGTAAAATTTTTGCAAACTTCTTGATTTTATTGTAAGCAATAACTGATCACATAATTTCTGTTTATTCTGTCAATTAACATTTGAAACTATTTGGTTTAATGCATATTGTTTGCATTGTTGGTTGTTATTATTTTTCTCCCTATAAATGTGAGGTACTCAAAATCTTCAGGGACACTACAATCCACAGGGTAGAGAATAGTTCATCATATCCATGATTTACATGGGTAGACACACAGATAGCATGAAAAAGCAAGAAAACAAATTACCCCAAATAAACCTAGATACTTCAATACCAGATTCCATCAACACCACAGTGGAAGAAATATTTAGGGTATACATAGTTAAACTGATCTATAAGGTAAAGGATGATGTAAGGAATTAAATCAGAAAGAAAATAAAGAAAGTAAGAGATCACTTCAATTAAAGAATAGTCTAAACAAAATGAAAAAATCCCCAAAATGAGAAATCAAAAAATTAAATTAAAAATTCAATGGAAAACATCACCAACAGACTGAGATCACTTGTAAGATACAGTTTCAGGCAATTAAGACAAAATATATAATATTAAAAGGAAAGTTGACTGATAGAGAAGATATTAAGAGACCATGAACAGAACTTCCAAGAAATATGGAATAACCTAAAAAGACCAAATTTAAGATTTATCAGAATAAATGAAGGATTGAACCCAGGGTCTTGTGCATGCAAGGCAAGCACTCTACCAACTTAGCTATATCCCCAGCCCACAATTTCTCAATAATACTGTTGATTATAAATGGCCTAAATTATACGATTGAAAAACATAGACTGGCAGATTTGGTTAAGAAAACAGACGTAACAATATGCTGCCTCCAAGAGACTCACTTCACAGGCAAAGACATCAACAGAGTGAAGGTAAAAGGTAGACAAAAACCATGCCATTCATATGGATCTCATAAATAAATGGGGTTCCTATCCTCATATCTGGTGAAGAGGACATCAAGTCAGAATTAATCAGAAGAGACAAAGAAGTTCATTTCAGCTGCTAAAGGGACTTATATATCAACAAGACATAATAATCTTAAATATTTAGCACAACCAATGGAGCATCTACTTACATCAAACAAACCCTTCTCAATTTTAAGAATCTAATAGACCAGAAGACAATAACACTGGATGAATTTAACACACCTCTCTCACCACTGGATAGATCCTCCAAACAAAAACTTGCTGAGAGCCATTAGCCAAGTAGGTATACAATTTCCTTGCCAGCGTACCCCATGTTGCTTAGAGGAAGGACTCGTGGAAATGGACTTGCCTTGGACATTTGCAGTGACATTGCATGTATGTTTGAGAAAGGTGACCCTGCTCAAGGACCAGGGTGGATCCGGGTTTAGGGAGGATCCTACTGGATTAGGACGGATCCAGGTTTAGGGTGTATCCTGCTGGGAATAGGGAGTATCCCGCTCCTTGGGTTTAGGGCGGTTCCAGGTTTAAGGTGTACCCTGCTGGGAATAGGGCATATCCTGCTGCCTTAGGCGTGCCCGCTCCTTGAGTTCCCATTGTGTTCTCGTGGGATTCAGAGAGTATTTGGAATTCAGAGCCTAGTGGAATACGTGAATTTTGCCCAGAACATGGATTTCCCCAGAACGTGTGTAGAGTGCCGGTGTGAGTTCGGGAATAAAGAATTGCTGTTTGAATCTACAAGGTGTGTGGTGGCTCGTGATTTTGTGCCCAGCCAGACTGCGGCAAAAACTAAATAAAGAAGATAAAGAACTGAAAAATGCAATGAAACATTCAGACTTAACAGACATATATAGAATATTTCATCCAATAATGACTGAATATGCTTTCTTCTCAGCAGCACATGGATCCTTCTCTAAAATGGATAACATCTTAGGCTACAAAGCGAATTTTAGCAAATACAAAATAGAGATAATATCTTGCATTCTATCAGATCATTTTTATTATTTATTTTTAATCTGAAATTAAAAATCAATAATAAAATAAAAATAAAAGCTACTCTACCGCCTGGAGACTAAACCGCCTGAACAACTAATGGATAGGAGAAGAAATCAGGGATAAAATTTTAAAAAATAATTAGATATAAATGATAATAGTGATACAATATCAAACCTTTGGAACACTATGAAGGTGGTGTTGAGAGGAAAGTTCATTGCATTGCGCTTATTCATTAAAAGAATAGGAAGTGGATAAAAAATACCTATCTGTACATCTTTAGATGTAAGCCCTAGAAAAACACCAAAACAATCCCAAAAGCAGGAAAACACAGAAAACAAAATTAGAGCTGAAATCAGTGAAACTGAAACAACAAAAAGTATTTACAATATTTATAAGACAAAAATTTGGTTCTTTGAAAAAAAATAAATAAAATTGATAATCCCTTAGCCGAGTTAATAAAGAGAAAGACAGAGAAAACTCAATTACTAAAATTTGTGATGAAGAAGAAATATCCCAATGGATACTACTTAAATACAGAAAATAATAATAAATTCTTGAAAATTTGTACTCTAACAAAACAAAATTTTGAAGACATCAACAAATTTCTAGAGACATATGACCTACCCACATTGAATCAGGAGGACACAGAAACTTTAAACAGATCAATTTTAAGCAATGACATTGAAGACATCATCCGAAGCCTACCGAAACAGAAAAGCCCAGGAACAGATGGATTCTCACTGAGTTCTAGTGGAATTTCAAAGAAGCACTAACACCAATCCTTCCCAAATTATTCCATAAAATATAAAAGTAGTAAACCCTTCTAAATTCATTCTATAAAGCTAGTATCACCCTGATTCCAAGACCATACAAATCACATCAAAAAAAGAAAACATCAGAGCAATATCCCTGATGAACATACATGCAAAAAATGTGTAATAAAATACTGACAAAATGAATACAAATACATATCAAAAAGATTGTGCCCCATGATCAAGTGGGGTTCATTCCATGGATAAAATGTTGGTTCAACATATGGAAATTAATCATTGTAATTCACCACATCAATAGACTTAATACAAGAATTACATGATTATTTTAATAGGTGCAGAAAAGGCATTTGATAAAATTCAGCACCCATTAATACTCAAAATGCTAGAAAATTAGGGATAATAGGAACAAAGTTTAACATTATAAAAGTTATATATGCTAAATCCAAGGTCTCCATCATTTTAAATGGAGAAAAATTGAAAGCATTTCTGCTAAAAACTGGAACAAGCCAGGGATGCCCTCTTTCACCACTGATTCAACACCATCCTTGAAACTCTAGCCAGAGCAATTAGACAAAAAGAAAAGAAAAAAAAGAAATTAAATGGATATGAATAGGAAGACAACTCAAACTGTCCCTATTTGCCAAACACATGATTCTATATTTAGAAGACCCCAAAAAACTCTATAAGAAAGCTTCTAGAAATCATAAACACACTCAGCAAAGTAGCAGAATATAAAATAGACAGCAATAAATTAATTGCATCCCTATACATCAAAGATGAATCAGCCTAACGAAAAATCAGGAAAACTATCCCCTTCACAATAGCTTAAAAAAATACTTGGTAATCAATCTAATAAAAGAGGTAAAACCTGTACAATGAAAACTACAGAATACTAAAGAAAAATATTTAAGAAGATCACAGAAAATGGAAAGGCCTCTCATCTTCTTGGATAGGCAGAATGAATGTTGTTGAATTGTCATACTATCAAAAGTGCTGTATATATTTAATGCAATTCCTATTAAAATTCCAATACTGTTCCTCATAGAAATAGAAAAAAGCAATCATAAAGTTCATTTGGAAAAATAAGAGACTCAGAATAGGCAAAACAATCTTTAGTGAGAAAAATGAAGCAGGGGGCATCACAATACCAGACCTTGAATTGTACTACAAAACAGCATAGTATTGGCACCAAAACAGACATGAACAGAAATGGTACAGAATAGAAGACAAATTTTTGTCTTATAAATATTGTAAATACTTTTTGTTGTTTCAGTTTCACTGATTTCAGCTCTAATTTTGTTTTCTGTGTTTTCCTGCTTTTGGGATTGTTTTGGTGTTTTTCTAGGGCTTACATCTAAAGATGTAAAGATAGGTATTTTTTATCCACAACCACATAAATACAGTTATCTCCTGCTAGACAGAGGAGCCATCAATGTACATTGGAGAAAATATAACCTCTTCAATAAATTGTTTTGGGGAAACAATCTATATATAGTAAAATAAAATTGAACACGTATCTCTCTCCCTGAACAAAACTCAAAGTGGATCAAGGACCAAACGCCCTGCTGCACCTACTAGAAGAAAAAGTAGGCCTAACTCTCCATCAGGTCAGCTTAGTAACCAACTTCCTCAGCAAGGTTCCTAAAGCACAAGAAGTAAAAAAAAAAAAAAAGAATCAATAAGTGGGATGCTATCAAACTAAAAAGTTTCTTCACAGCAAAGGAAACAATCAATAATGTGAAAAGAGAGCTTACAGAATGGGAGATAATCTTTACCACCTGCAGCTCATATAGTGCCTTAAACTCCAGGATATAAAAAGAGCTCAAGAAACTTAACAACAACAAACCAAAAAAAAAAGTCAATATATGTGCTAAGGAACAGAACAGATACTTCCCAGAACAAATATGAATTATCCACAAATATATGAAAATTTAAAAATAAACATTCAACATCTCTAGCTATCAGAGATATGAAAATTAAAATTACACAAGGGGCTGGGCTTGTTGCTCAGTGATAGAGTGCTTGCCTAGCATGTGGGAGACACTGGGTTCTATCCTCAGAACCACATAAAAATATGTAAATTAGATAAAGGTATTGTGTCCACCTGCAACTAAAAACATAATTTAAAACAAACAAAAAAATCTACACTGAGATGGCATCTTACTCCAGACAGAATGGCAATTATCAGGAATACAAGTGACAACTTATGTTGGCAAGGATCTGGGGGAAAAGGTACCCTACCACATTGCTGGTGGGACTGCAAATTGATGTGATCACTCTGTAAAGCAGTATAGAGATTCCTCGGAAAACCTGGAGTGGAACCACCATTTGACCATTGGCATATATTCAAAGGACTTAAAAGCAGCATACTATAGTGACATGGCCACATCAATGTCTATAGCATCTCAGTTCACAATAGCCAAGCCATGGAACCAACCTAGGTGCCCTTCAACAGATGAATTGATAAAGAAAAAATGGTATTATATACACAGTGGAATATTATTCAACATAAGAAGAAAAAATTATGGCATTTGCAGGTAAATGGGTGGAACTAGAGACTGTCATGTTAAGTGAAATGAGCTAATCCCTCAAAACTAAAGGCTGAATGTCGTCTCTGATATGTGGATGCAAACTCACAATAAACAGGGGGTGAGGGGAAGAATAGAAGTTCACTGGATTAGACAAAGCTGAATGAAGGGAAGGGGAGGTGACAGGAATAGGAAAGATAGTGGAATGAATTGGACATAATTTTACTATGCCCACATATGAGTCCATGACCAGTGTAACTTCACATCTTGTACAACCATAAAAATGGGATGTTATACTCTATGTATATGTGATATGACTAAATACATTCTACTGTCATGTAGACCTAGAGGACAGATAAAAAATTTAAAATAGAACAAAAGACAATCCTTCTTTTAATGTAGTTTAAAACGTATACTTGTGTCAGCCCCACCAAAAATAAGCAAAGCTGGAGGCTATAAAGGAAGGACTCTTAGTCAGGAGTGCCTGCTAACTAACAAAAGAGACTATCACAGTCACAAGCTTTTTTTTTTTTTTTTTTTTTGAGACCTGCAAAACTTCCTAAACTTTTATATAGGCAGGCCTGAACTGTGTTTCTGTGCTTGCCACTATAATTATCTAGACCTGCTATTTGTCCCTTATGTTGGTCTAAAAGATACAATGTGGCACATAAAAGACCTAACTTTACCAAGAATGCTCCAAATGCCAGAGACAAACGGATCACTACTAAACACAGAGGTAATGTCAATAGAAAGATATATTACAAAAATCAGACAGCATTAGAAACTTAACTACAGCTCACAGGGTCATCTATGACATATAAAAACTAAACATTGTGTAAATATTTCTAACAACTCTGCTAATGTCTCTAAAGCCTTAAATGCCTTTCATTCACACACCAATGCAGTGTTGGAATCCACCTTAAGCTTTAATGAGTTGTTGAATTCTTGGTTTTCAAAGACTAGTCATTAATACTAATTGCTTTTGTGCTAATTGATTGCAAGAAAATGAAGCTTTGTTGTGTAGCATGATCCTGGTCCTATGTGTACCTCACCCAGTAGCCTTCCAGCTGCCTCCATGGACCTCTGGACTCCCTTGATGCGGAAAGCCCTTGATTGTCCATGCCTCACCTGATAGAGAACCACAAAAAATCTAGGCCATCAGACTACAAACCAATTCCACACCTGGAGCCCAACACTCCACTATCTCATCTTGACCAGACAGGGGGAGGGTTCCGTGAACTCAAACAGGCAGAGAAAACAGGCCACTGCCAGCCTGAAACAGGTATGAGAAGCCCCTCAGCCACCCAAAAGGAATTTGAGGATCAAGTCTCTTCGGGGGGGAATATTAGGTGGGAGCTCAGGGACACCAGGATGGCAGAGACAGGGTATTAGAAAGAAGTCCCCGGAGGACAAGAAAAGGAGATGAGTCTGTCCCTTTTTACAGTGAATCCCATTATCATGCCCACTCCAGCCACTGAGGACTTTTCACCATGACAACTCCCACCACAGGTTTGGTGTTTTAAATGACCAACTGGGGTAAAATGGGCAGTATTCTAATTGATGGGGGAAAGTGTGTGACTACTGGGGGAAATGGGCAATATTCTAATCAGGTGTCATAAAGTAGCCAATAGGAGTAAATGCCACTAAGGCCTTCAAACAGATCCATATGTATAAGAGAGCGCCTCACATTTCAGCATGAGACACTAATTTCCGGGGACAGGGTCCTTGAGCTTCTCTTTCTTCATCCGTCCACTCCATTCTACGTAACAGAGTGTCACTTCCACCGTCACCTTCAATGTAGCTGTACTCTGCCTGTTACTTGAGTATGTCTTGATCAGTTCTCTGGGACACCCAGGTCTTGGACCCCCTTGGGACACCCTGACGATAGCAGTTTGTTCTTTCTCTATCCTGTGAGGGTTAGTGGGATGCTCTTTGGGGAGATTTCTCTCTCCCTGTTTTGATCCACACATTTATTACTATAAACTCCCCTCTTAGGGCTGCTTCTGCTGTGCTCTCTACGCTTTGTTGTGCTGTGTTTTCACAAGATATTTAAAATTTCCTCTTTTAACTACTTCTTGATGTCTAAAGACGTTTACTTTCCACATATTTGTGAATTCCCTGAAGTTCTTCCTGTTAACACTTTCTGGTCAGAGAGATATTGGATAGGGCTTTGTAAATTCGCTGACTTCTTTAGGAGTCTCCTTTGGTCCACCCTTGAGCATGCTCCATGTGGACTTGCCTGCTGAGAGTTTGACTGTATTTCTGGTGGTAATCTTGTCTGGAGTGAATCTCACTGGACATTTTAAATCTTTCTGTCCCTGGATATTTAAATTTTTGTTCCGGTTTGCAATGTTTTTGCTTTCTTTCTCTCTCTTTCTTCCTTCCTTCTTTCCTTCCTTCCGTCCATCCATCCATCCATCCATCCTTCCTTTTTTATTTTTTCTTTGCCTCCTTCTTTGGTAATGGGTGTGATCCCAGGGCTTTGTGTGTGTGTTGGGTAAGTGCTCTAACACTGACCTATACCCCCTTCTCTTTAAAATAAATTTTAAAAGTTTAATACAGTTCTCACTAAATTTCCTAGGTTGGCATCAAATTTATGGTCCTCCTGCCTCCTGAGTAACTGGGATTATAAGCTTGTACCACCAAGCCTGGCTTGCTGTTTTTGTTTTTCTATTTTAAATGTTTTACTAGTCTATTATAGTTACACATGACAGTGTGGTTAATTTTGACATATTCGTACATGTTTGTTATATAATTTGCTCCATTTCAATCCTCATTAACTCTGATTTCCCTCCCCTGGTCCCTTGCCTCGATTTCTTTACTGGACTGGTCTTTGTTTTATTTATTTGCTTTTTAACTGGAGGTTTATACATACACATAAATGAAGAGTATAATGTGATACATTCATACGTGCACATAGCATCATTTGGTCAATTTCTTTCTGAATTTCTCCCCTCTCCCATTCCTCTCCCTCCCCTCAATCTCCTTCCTCGGCTCCACTTTTAAGTTCATGAGACTCTATTTTTAAAAATCCCTTATTTTTCTTGAGCTATGCGAGAAAGCATTCACCCTTTGATTTTCTGTATCTGACTTATTATTTAGCATGATGCACTCTAATTTCATCCATTTACCAGGAAATAACACAATATTTTTCTTCTTTTCTTGCAGAGTGAAGCTCCATTGTGTGTATAGCACATTGTTTTTAACCAATCATCTCTATGGGCAACCAGGCTGATTCTGTAATTTGTCTATTGTGAGTTGAGCTTACCTTCTTTCAATTCTTAGAGAAAGAGCTTTCAAATTTCAACAATTGAGCATGACATTTGCTGTGAGCTTTTTATTCATGCTTTTATGGCATTGATGTAAATCCCTGTGTGTGTAATTTGTTGTCGGGTTTTATCATAAAGGGATATTGAACTTTGTAAAATGATTTTTCTATGCTTTTTGGGATAATTATGTTATATTGTTATTTATATTATGATACACTACATTCTTTTTCATTTTCATTGATTCTTTTTAGTTATACATGACAATAGGACTCATTTTCACATAATTATAAAAGCATGGGGTATAATTTTTTCCAATTCAGTCCCCAGTACATGCCTCCTCCCTCCACCTATTCCCTTTTGTCTACTGATTTTTCTGCCATTACTTAGGTTTTTTTTTTTTTTAATTAGTGTCTTGTGGGTGAACATGATGGTGAGACTCACTGGGGTATATTCATATATGTACACAGAATAGTCAGGCCAGCTTCATTCCACTCACTTTCCCTGTCCCTCCCTCCTCCATTCCCTCCATCCACCTCTGTCTGCTTCACTGATCTTCTATTTATTTTTTCCCTCACTCCTGTTATCTTGGATTAGCTTCCATATATCAAAGAAAAGTATGAACGCAGTTTGCCAATATTTTATTTAGAATATTTGTATCTATGTCTTCAAGATATTGCCCCCCAAGTTTTTTTTCAATTTGGAAGTGTTCCCTCCTTTTCTATTTCTTGAAAAAAATTTGAGGAGCATTCATATTAGTTCTACCAGCACTAGAACCTGGCTGAGAATCTGTCTGGTTCTGGGTTTTTCTTTGTTGAAAGTCTTTTGATAGCTGCTTCAATTTCATTACTTAATTTTGATCTGTTTGATTTTTCTATATCATCCTGGTGCAATATGGGTATATCACATGTCTCTAGGAATTTGTCTATATTTTCAAGATTTTCTAGATTATTTATAAATTTTGTTTCTGATGATCCTCTAGATTTCAGTAATGTCTGTGGTGATATTTTCTTTTTCATCTTGGATTTTTATAATTTGATTTTTCCCTGTTTATTTTGGTTAGTTTGGCTAAGGACTTATCAGTTTTGTTTATCTTTTAAAAAAAACAATTATTTGTTTTATTGATTTTTTTTGTATTGCTTTTTTTAATCTTGGTTTCATTGATTATTGGCTCTGATTTGAATTATTTTCTGTCTTCTGCTGATTTTGGTTTTGGTTTATTCTTCTTTTTCTAGGTCCTTGAGATATAATGTTATATTATTTATTTGGTATCTTTCTATTCTTTTAATGTATGAGCACAGAGCGATGAACTTTCCTGTTAGAGCTGTCTTTATACTATCCCAGAGAGATTGGTAAGTTGTATCAGTATCTCATTTACTTCTAAGAATTCTTAAGTTTCTCCCCTGTTATCTTCTGCAATGTATTCATCATTCAAAAGTGTATTATAGGGGCTGGGTATGTGGCTCAAGCGGTAGCGCGCTCGCCTGGCATGTGTGCGGCCCGGGTTCGATCCTCAGCACCACATACCAACAAAGATGTTGTGTCCGCTGAGAACTAAAAAATAAATATTAAAAATTCTCTCTCTCTCTCTCTCCCCTTTCACTCTCTCTTAAAAAAAAATGTATTATATAATCTCCAGGAGTTAGAGTGGTTTCTATTTTTTAATCTTATCATTGATTTCCAATTTTATTCCATTATGATTCAATACAATGCAAGATTTTTTCTCTATTTTTGTATTGCTAAAATGTATTTTGTGCCCTGAAATATGATCTATTTTAGAAAATGATCCATGTGAGAACATTTTCCCAGAGAAATATTAATATATATTATTTTCTGAGAAGAAAATATTTTATAGATGTCTGGCAGGTCCATATTATTAATTGTATTTTTTACTTCTAGAGAATCTTTACTTAGTTTTTGTTTGGAGTAACTACCCAGTGATGAGAGAGGCATATTAAAGTTACCCACTATTTATAGTATTGTGGTCTATTTGGTTTTTAATGTTGTGGTGAGTTTGATTGATGTATGTAGGGCTCCTTTGTCTGGGGCATAAATATTTATGATTGTTATGTTTTGTTGATGTATGATTCCCTTAAACAGTATGAAATTATCTTTTTTTGTTTGTTCTGGTTAATTTTAGCTTAGAGTTCATTTTATCTGATATGAGAATAGTAACCCCTGCTTGTTTATGAGATCCACATGAATGGTAAGGTTTTTCCCATTATTGTACCTTATTCTTGGATGATTCCCTTAACCAGTATAAAGTGAGTTCTTTGTCTGTTCTAATTTTCTCTTGAAGTCCTCTTTTCTGATGTGAGAGTAGTCACCCCACCTTGGTTTTGGCTAACATGTGCATGGGATATCCTTTCCCATCCTTTGCTTTCAGCCTGAGGATGTCTTTGCCTGTAAGGTAAACCTTTTGCAAACATGTTGCTGGGCTTTGTTTTTTAATTCAACCTATCTTGATTGAATTGTATTTTGATTGAAGAGTTCAGACCCTATGTATTCATTTTTTAATAGATGGTTTTTTCTTTCCTGACATTTTGATTTATTTCTAATGCTTAATCCAGACTTGATTCTCTTTTAATTGATTATTCTTCTAGTGCAATGCATCCCTAGGCTGGTTTTTATTTTTATTTTTCATGTCTTCTGCATAATATATTTCATTGAGTATGCTTTATGGTTCAGGCTTAGGGTTATTAATCCTTTTAGTTTCTCCCTATCATGAAAGGTTTTGAAGGATAATTTTGCTGGATATAATCTTTGTTGGCACTTGTTTTCTTTCAGAGCTTAGTATATACCATTCCAAGCCCTCCTGGCTTTTAGGGTTTGGGTAGGGAAATCAGAAAGAGTCTTATTGGTTTGCCTCTAAATGTGACCTGTTGTTCCTCTCTTACAGTTTTTAAACTTCTGTCCCTATTCTGTATGCTAGGTGTTTGCATTATAATGTGTCTTAGAGAGGATCCTTTTGATCTTAATAATTTGGAGTTCTACAATGCCTCTTGTATTTGAAATTTCATCTTGTTCCTAAGGTTTGGAAATTTTAAAAATATTATTTCCTTGAAAAAAAAATTTTTGCATTCCTTTTGTTCATATTTCAGAGTCTTTATCTATCCCAGTGATTTTTACATTTGGCCTCTCGATGCTATTCCATATTTTTTAAATATTCTGATAATAGACTCTTAGCCTCCTTTCTTTATTGTCAACTTTATTTTCAGGATTATAGTCTTTGTCTTTAAGACTAAACACCTATCTTCTAAGTAGGCTAATATCTTGGGATGCTTTCCATTGAATTAAACTTTTGATTTGTGGAGTCTTTCATTTCCGGGAGTTCTATTGGTTAGTTTGTTTCAGAATCCTGATCTCTTTATTGAAATATTATTTAATTTCCTGTGTTTTCTAATTTTACTCCTTACATCTTTTAGCTCATTTAACATTTTAATCATAAACTTTCTAAATTCTTTCTCCGAAATTGGAGAGAGTTGCTGAAGTGTTGTTGGCCGTTTGGGGTGGTTCCTTCCCTTGCCTTTTCACACTGCTTATGGATCTACACTATCTGTTGGGATAATTATCACTTTTTATTTTATGCAAGGGACCGTTTCTAGAACTTATTTTTTCTTAAGATCTCTGGGCTGGGTGCATATCCAAGTATTGATACTTTAGCTCAGTGTACTTCCTCCGCTATTTTCAATATGAGCACCTTGAGAAAAGTCACTGAAATCACTTCAAAACAAAGCAATGCACTATCTTATGAAAACAGAAAAACTTGTTGGTACTGTTCTCCACAATTCCTCTAACTCTGGGTCTGAGGTAAGGCAGAGTCACCTCATGGTGAAAGGGTGTGGCAGAGGAAAGCAACCCTGGTGGCCTGAAGCCCGACTTTGAGACCACCGGTCCTTCCTCTCCCCTGTCTTTTGTAAGGTCAGCTGGGCCTCAGAGAAATTGTTCTTTGCTGACAGTGGCTCTGCAGCGTGGGCCAGAAGCAAGAGTTTGCTTTCACATCTGGTAGCTTGGCCGCCACCTCCAGAGCAGTGTGAGGACCAGCGGTCGCCGAGTTCCCATCTCTCCTGAAGGGTTAGAGCCTCGGCTCCCGTCAACTACTGCTCAGGTTAAAGCTTGTGATTGGCTTCGGTAAATGGTCTGTGAGATTCAGGAACCTTCCTTCTATTCCAATTTAGTCTTTGATTCCCTAATTTTTCATTTCAACTAATTCTATCCAATATTGCCTTAATATGGACTTCTTTGTTTCCCTGAAATTAAAAACGATTTGACCACATTGTATGATTTTTAATGCATATTTGATTTAATGTTGTAACATTTTACTTATTTTTTCATCTATCTTAAGAAATGAAAATTGTTCATTTCTCCTTTTTGGAATAACTTAAGAGTTTTGACATTAAGGATATGTTAACGTCTCGTGTTGAGGGGATTTCTAACTTTTTCTGTGGTTGGAATACTTTGACTTACAAAAATTATCCTTATTTGGATGTAAGCTGGAACTAATTTGTAAAACCATCTGGGCCCAGAACACTGCTATAGGGGCTGCCATCATTTAGATATTTAAAACATTGGAATTAATTTGGACTTTTTTGCTTTTGGTAATTCCCAAACCCAGGTAACCTACAAGTCTTCTTTTGAAGACCACAAGAAATTCTGGGTTAAAAAAAAATCAACTTAATGTTATTCGGCATATAAAAAGATAGTGCAGACGTAGGGGCCCAGAATTCCATAGGCCATGAAACATTTTGGTTTGCTTCTCCTCCCAGGGGAAATGCGGATTCAGGGTCCCAGGTCCTCAGATGCTGAGCCATGCTGTCTTTGAAAGTAATGTCTTTTACAATCTGTTACTGGTATTTTGCCTTCTTGAGTTATTTTTTTTTTAATTTTCTGTGGTTTTATTATAAGATGTTTAGTTGTGCATTTCTCTTACTTTTCCTCTTGGTTTTCTGGGGCATAATCTCTTCCACTGTTGCTCTGACCCATTAATATGTGCTGCTCAGGTGTCATTTACATATGCATTTCACCCACCCACATAAAAGAGGTCTACATAGACCCGACACCTTTTGCTCTGTCTTGTTTCTTTGATCATCTCTCTATCCCCTCCAAATTATTTTCATTTCCTGTGCTTTATTCTGAATATTTTTTCCTAGCCCATTTTTATTTATTTATTTTTTCGTACCAAGGATTGAACCCGGGGAGGCTTAACCAATGAACCACCTCCCCAGCTCGATTCTTTAAAAAAAAAAATCATATTTAGAGACAGGGTCTCACTGAGCTGCTTAGGGCCTCACTGAGCTGCTGAGGCTAGCTTTGAACTCTCAATCCTCCTGCCTCAGCTTCCGGAGCCATTGGGACTACAGGTGTGTGCCACTGCACCTGGCTCCAACCCATCTTTATCTAAGTCAAATTTGCTTTTAAAGCCCATCAGTTAAAGTGTGTCAATCAGCTATTTTTATTATTTCTTTTTAGAATTTTTACTAGTTTCTAACTCATCCTGGGTTTTCTAGTGATATGCATTGAATTGTGTTCTTCCAAAAAGATATGATGAAATCATAACCCTGGTAACATAGAACGTGACCTTGTTTGGAGCTGGGGTCTGGAATCCGTGTGAGGTCATTGGGGTGGGTCCTAAGCCCACCTGATTGGGGTTCTTCCTTATTAAAGGGGTAAATATGGATGCAGAGACAGAGAGAGGGAAGATGAAAGGAAGACAGGTGAGAAGACCATGAGAAGATGGAGCAAGGCAGCCACAGTTCATGCCCAGGGCCATAGAAGCTGGAAGAGGTGAGGGAAGATTCACCCCTCGACCTCCAGGGGTGCAGTCTGTCGACCACCTTGACTTCACACCCCTGGCCTCCAGGACAGTGAGACAGTACTTTTCTTCTGTCCTAAGCCCCTGATGTGTGGGGCTTTGCTGCAGCATCTGCAGGGAATGAATCTTCAGAGAGTGGAGTGCAAGATCAAGACTTAGATCACCTATTTTATCATGGAGTAAAATCCAGGGAATCAGGAGCGAGGAAAAGCAGGGCAACAGGACACGGCAGAGTCGGGATGGAGGTAAGGGTCACTGATTCCTGTGCTCTCAGCACCTCTCCTGAGAGGCTATGGGACACTTAACATTCAGCACTTACCATTGTGGGGGATGGGTCAGTGCTCAAACCCCATTCATCAGAGGTCCCCACACGTGTACTAGCTTCCCTTCAGGGTCCTGAGCAAGCCCTACAGCTTTTCCTGACTTCTTGGTGACAGGAGGCCGGGGGCCCTGGGTGGGCAGAGGTGAAATGCTACTGAGTGGCACCATGTGGCATCAGGCGTCACTCCAAAGAGCTGAAGGCCACCGTGGCATCTGTAGGCCACAATCATGAAATTACCCGACTGGCACCTCAATTATAGACTTCCCAGCCTTCAAACTGTGAGACATAAATGTGTGCCTTACACTCACAGTCTGCGACGTTCTGTGCCGGAGCTGAGACCAGTCGGCGTGGTCTTCATGGGCCTGGGGTGCGGTCCTACCTCTTTCTTTTCTGTTGTTGTTGTTTTTTTGTTTGTTTGTTTTGTTTTTCTTATTTTTTTAGTTTTAAATGGACACAATATCTTTTATTTTTATTTATTTTTATGTGGTGCTAAGGATGGAATCCAGTGCCTCACACATGCTGGGCAAGCGCTCTGCCCCTAAGCCCCAGCCTACCTCTTTCTTTTCATTATTTTCAAATCACGGCCCAAATCTTAACTTTGTCTGTTATCTCCATAAAGAAAAATGCGCATGTGTCTTAAGAACCGTGTGTGACGACTTCTGTATCAGGTCGGGTGGGTTCTGTGTGTCTTGGGTTCCTGGGTGTCTTAGTGCACGCAGCAGTGCCTGCGGCGGGTGCGCAGTTTGCTCTGCAGCCACCAGGTGGCGCCCAAACTCCACCGCCGCCCGAGTCCCGCCAGCCGGCCGGTTGCTGGGAGAGGCTGATTCTGGAAGGATCTGGAAGGAGAGGCCCTTCCACCGCCCTCTCCGGTCCCTGCCAGGCAAGACAAGTGCAGAGGCCTGGGGGCCTTGGGCTCCCTCTGCTTTCCTTTACACTTACAGCTGTTTTCAGCAGAAATAAAGGCAGTTAAAGGCTTTAAAAGAATATCTTTATAAGTGTTACAAGAAAAATAGCCTCCGAACTAGGATTTTCTGTACGAAGAAAAGACAAAAAAAAAAAAAAAAGAGTCTGGCATAGGAAGAGGCACACTAAGAAGATATTATTGGTATTTTTCAGGCAACAGGGTGGACCCAGGTGAAGGTTACATACAGGAAGGTAGAAAGAGCGATGCCAACAGAAAACGCACAGGAAAGTCTGGTGCCCGTCCACAGTGCAGGTCAGCATCTGCTGTGCTAAGAGGGAATGGGAATGTGGACAACGGTGGCCCATGATTTGTAAGACAATAAAGTTAAAATGCTCAATTTCTGCATGGCTCATAAAAGTATCGTTTAATATCAGACTTTGATAAGTCCCTAAAGCACGTTTTAATCTTTAGGGTTGACTAAAAGAATAATAAAAGACTGCTTAACTCCCAAGCTCACAGAATAAAAAATGGAATAATAAAAAAAATGGCTCATTCACTTTTTCTGTAAAAGAAAAAGGTAGATCAAACAGAAGAGCCTAAAGCACTTAATAAATTAAAATATGTCAGAGGTTACTAATATATCAAACCAAATATATCAATGATCACATTAAATGTGAATGGCTAGAGACTGCCACTTTTAATCAACTTGCAAACCAGGAATCAGGCATATGCTCTTCCCTGGGCGGTAGCTTGGTACCACAGGGCACCAGGCCCAAAGGATAAGGACTGAGATTGGAAGCAGTGGGCTGCGCCCTACTGTCCAGCTTCCTGCCTTAAGAGGTCCTTTGGTGGAGCTTGGTGGGCTCTCTGAGCTGAGAGTCTGAGGAGAGAGGGCAAGGTGCTGCCTGGTGTTAGCAGGGCAGAGGACCTGGGAGGAGACAGCTGCTCGGACAGACCCGGGGATCTCTGTGCAGTTTTCCTTGAGTGTTGAGCTCAGTACTCATCAGTGCAACCGAGGCAGCCCTCTGAGGTTGGGGAAAGATCCCACAGGCCAGAGGCCTTAGCGCTCACCGAGGGCTGGAATGGTGGCTAGCCCCACCGGCCATCCTGACCCACCTGAGATTCATGGAGTATTGCGAGAGTCTGAGGGAGGGTTTTACCTCACTAGTGGGAAGTGATTGGTCCTAGACTGGCTGGTTCTAGTGTACTAACTTTTTTTTCTTTTGTTATTACTGGGGATGGAAGCGAGGGCCTCAGACATGCTTGGCAAGTGCACCACTACCGAGTTACACCCCTAGGCCTTCTTTAAAATTTTATTTTGAGACAGGATCACGCTAAGTTACCAAAGTTGGCCTCAAACTTGCAATCCTCCTGCCTCAGCTTCCTAAACAGTTGGGATCACAGGTGTGCACCACTGCACCTGGCTATTAGCCTACTAAATATTAAAAGGGAGATCCCAAAAGATCCCAGTATTCCTGGAGGCCTTAAACAGCATCCTGGAAAACAACTGGACTATTTGTAGGAATAAAAAAAAAATCCTTTACACGGTAGATAAAATTCACAAAGTTCGTCTTCTGAGAAGAAAATCAGCAGGCGTGAAGACGAGAAGAAAATATAACCCACGATGGGAAAAACAAACAAAAAACTATCCCTTGAAACCAGCCCTGAACGGACAGAGATGCAGAAATGGTGGAGGGCAGTGACACCGTGATGAAAACTGGCTTCTCTGTGTTCCAGGAGTTAAGTCGAGACCCGGAGGGTAGAAATGATACAAAATGACGACACACCGAAGCGCAAGATGAAAGAAACACTGAATGGCAGGAGAGGGGTCTGGACCCCACAGGAGCAAAGACGGGGAAACTGAAGACAAGAGAAACCACCTAAGGGGAAACCCGGGGAGAGAGGATAAAACAACCAAGAGGCGAATTCTGCAGAGATGGCCGGCAAGGAAGCCCAGAGTGTCTCTGCAGGTGGGCAAAGCTGCCCTGGCAGAGTCCTTCTGGTGTGACTGCTTAGGAGGGGGAGGGGGAGGTGGTCAGTTGCAGTTCACGTTGACCAGTTCGGCTGGAGCAGCGACCCTTCCCTGGCCCGCGGCAGGCAGCCGTCCTATGCTCCAGGAGCAGTCCCAGGAGCCACCCTGCTCCCCAGACATCAGGGACATGCCCTCTGGTGGCCAAAGTCTGATCACAGAGATGGGAAGAGAGGGGTGGCCTTGGTGGCTGTAAGGACCCGACACTGAAGTCCCTCCACTCCTGCTGCCGCCCAGACAATTGGCGGCAGCTCCCTACATTCTGTGACTTTGCCTTTCAAACACTGGATTCCATGGGTTTAGTGTAGTCTCTTGGGGCCCCCTGAGCTTCCCGGAAGTTCACATTCCTGACTTTCACACAGTCGGGGAGTTTTCAGGCATTATTTCTTCAGTTATTTCCTTCTTTATCCCCCACTTCTCCTTCGGAGACTTCCCCGAGGTACCCGTCTGTGGGGTGAGGGTAGAACAGACATCCCCCGGGCTCTGTTCACTGTTCTTCAGTCTCTTTGTGTGTGGCCTCACACTCAGTCCTTTCCATTGTCCTATCTTCGGTTCATTAATTATTTCTTCTGCCTTCTCAAATACGCCCTTTAATCTCTGCAGAGAGTTTTCAGGTCCAGTGATGGTGCTTTCCTCTTTATTGACATTTCCATGGGGTTCGCAAGCGTTTTCCTGCCTGGCTGGACTCTCTCGCCTGTTCCTTTAGTTCTCTGAGGATCTTGAAGGCAGCTGGTTAAAGTCCTTCTCCAGTGGATCACCAACACATCTTGTTCAGGAAGTTTCTTTGACTGATTGATTTCTTTTTCCCTTGGAATTAGCCATATTTTCCTTCATGTTTGTATGCCTTGAGTGGTTTTTACTGAAAATTGGACATTTGAACCTAATATCTGGCAATTCTGAGAATCAGGTTTTTCTCCTTTCCCAGGGATTGCTGATTTTTATTACTGTCTTGGTTTTGTTTGTTTATTAATAATTTTACAGTTAATATGTTACAATTAATATATGACAATAATAACATTATTCTTATTAGCTGTTTCTATGCCTGCACTTAAGGTTCTTCAGGTCTTTCTTGAACCTGAGCCTTTCCCTGGGCGTGCAAGCTCACTTTATAACTTTCTCCATGTATACAGTCGCTTTTGAATATCACTGTCTTTAATGTCTGTTTCTCAAAAGTGGAAAAACCTAAAAATGAAGCAGAGTGGGTAGGAAAGGGCACCCCCTGCAGGGATCGGAAGGTGTGAATGTTTTCAGGAAGTGCTGCCTGCTCAGCCGCAAGTTACAATGTGAACGAGGGACATCATTCCCTGTGTCTTCTCTGACCCCAACAGGATGAAGGGAGACATCAGCAACCTAAAGACAACTAGAAACTTCTCAAGTCTGACAGTGAAACAGCACATTCTTTAACAATTGATGGACTGGAGAAGAAACTAGAAGGTCAATTAGAAAATTGAGGTAAATATAAATGAAAAGGCAACTTATAAGAACTTCTGCAGGGCTGGGCTGTAGCTCAGTGGTGGAGCACTTGCCTAGCACCTGTGAAGCCCTGGGTCTGGTCCCAGGGCCACACATAAATAAATAAATAGATGGGTAGATAGACAAATTAAATAAAGGTCCATTGACAACTAAAAAAGTAAAATAAAAAAGAACTATGGGGCTGGGGAGGTATCTCAGTGGTAGAGTGCCTGCCTTGCATACATGAGGCCCTGGGTTCAACGCCCAGCACAAAAAAAAAAAAAAAAAAAAAAAAAAAAAAAAAACTTTATAAGAAATTATGGAGCATGGCAAAGTCAGGGCAGAGGGTGAATTTATCTATAAATGCATACATTAAAAAAAGAAAAATATAGAGTCAACAGCTTATCTTATAACTTAAGAAACCAGAAAAAGAATAGCAAACAGCCGTGGAGATTCAGACAGATTCCACAGCCACAAAGATCAATGGGAGTCACCGCCCCACCAGCTCCAGTGAGGGTATCCCTCACCCCTGCTTAAAAGTCCCTTCACCTCCCATTTACAACAGACTTGTCTTCAGCGCCCCCTGTGTTCTCTGAGATCTGCAGGGCAATGTTGCACTTCTGGCTTGATGGTCAAATATAATTCAGAACCTTAAGACAGGGAGCTCTGCACCTGCCCGTGTTGCGCGCTCTTCAGGTTGTTCTCTGTCCTGAGTTCCAGGGTTCTCTCTTGGATCATTTCCTTTCTGTTTCAAGAACTTCCTCTGGCCAGTCTTTCAAGATAGATCTTGTGACAGCACATTCTCTTAGTTCTCCTTCATGTAAGAATGTTTTATTTCTCCTTTGTTCCCAGGGGGACAGTTTTGCTTGATAAAGAATCCAGGGTTATGGTTCTTTTCTTTCAGTACCTGAAAATGCCCTGAACCCTCCACGGTTTCTGATGAAGAACCCACTGTGGTTCCGGGGGCTCCTGGTGGGTTGTGTGTCACTTCTCACTGCTTCAAGAGTTTTTCTTTGTCTGTAGCTTCCTGCAGTTTGAGTAAGACACCTCTTGGTGTGGATTTCCTTCCATCCATTCTGTCTCAGTTTGCTTAGCTTCTAGAATTTGTAGACTTATGTCCTGCCAAATTTGAGAAAGTTATGCCGTTATTTCTTTGAATACTTTTTCTGTCTCGCCCTTTCTGTTTTTCTTCTGGAGCTCTGGTGACAGGGTGTCCCCATCTGATAAGTTTCCAAAATTTTGTTAATTTTTTTCATTTTACTTTTTTTATCTGTTCAGATTCATTGATTTTTGTTCTGTTTTCACAGCCACCGATTCTTTCCCTTGTCCTCTCCATTCTGCTCTTGATCACATCAATGAGATATTTTCTTTATTTTTTTTTTCTTTTTAGTGGGATTGAGTCAGGGCTTGGCAGATGTGAGGCAAGTGCTACATCACTGAGACTCAGCCCCAGCCCTCAATGAATCTTGGTGGTTATCTCTTTCAGTCTTGAAAACTTCCATTTGGTTCTTCTTTGTGTTCAAATTATTTTTTTTTCTGAGATTTTTCTGTTTTTTCATTTGTTCCAAGTGTGTTTGTGGTTGGTCCTTATGACAGGCTGATTTAAGTCCTTGTTACAGAGTTCCCACATCCGTGACATCACTGTGCTAACCTGTGATGTCTTTTCTCATTCCCATGTATCTGAGGCAAAATCCTACATGCAAAAATCTTCAACAAAATACCAGCAAACTGAAGGAACACCTCGAGGCGGGTATAGACCGTAACCAAGTAGGACTTATCCCTGGGATGCAAAATTGTCCAAACATATGCAAAACAATAAGCATGAAATGCCACACTAATGAAATAAAAGGTAAAAACTACATGATCATCTCAACAAGCATTTGGCATCATTTTGTGATTAAAAACTCAAAATTGGTAGAGAAGGAAATTTTCTCAGTATGACAAAGGGCCATTTATTAAAAGTCCACACTAATACCATTATCAAAGCTTTCAGTTTTTCCTGTAAGATCTGGTATACATGGCAAGAAGGTCCATCTGCCACTTCTACTTAACAGAATTCTGAAAGTGCTAGTAAGAGCAATAAGGGGGGCTGGGGATGTGGCTCAAGCGGTAATGCGCTCACGTGGCATGTGCGGGGCGCTGGGTTCGATCCTCAGCACCACATAAAATAAAATAAAGATGTTGTGCCCACCAAAAACTGAAAAATAAATATTAAAAAATTCTCTCTCTCTCTCTCTCTCTCTCTCTCTCTCTCTCTCTCTCTCTCTCTTTCTTAAAAAAGAGCAATAAGGTTAACAAAAAAAGAAATAAAAAGCATCTAAATCAGAAAGGAAGAAATGAAATTATCCATTTGTGGATGACATGATCCTATATGAAGCCCTAATATCACTACAAAAAAAAAAACTCTTACAACTAATAAACAAATTCAGTAAAGTTGTAGGATGCAAAGTTAACTACAAAAATCAGTAACATTTCCTCTTCAAATTTTTTCCATATTTTTATTGGTGCATTATAGTTGTACATAATAGGATTTTGTTACATATTCATACATGCACACAATATAACAATATCACCTGGCCAATATCACTCAGTAACAACTATCCAAAATGGAAATCAAGAAAAATAATCAACATTTGCAATAATGTAAAAAAGAATAAAATACCTAGAAATAAACTTAAGGATGTGGAAGATATGTATACTAAACATTATAAAACATTGATGAAAAAAATTTAAAAGACACAAATAAATGGAAAGATATCCCATGTTCATAGACTGGAAGAATTAATATTAGTAAATACTCATACTAACCAAAGTGCTATACAGATTCAATGCGACCCCTATCCAAACTGCAATATTTTTTATAGAACAGAAAGAACAAGTATTTAAAAACATTTTTTTGGTACCAGGGATTAAATGTAAGGAAAATGGGGAACACAGGTCAAAGCTAAAAGAGCTATGGTTATGTGTAGTTCTAATGCTCAGCAGGAGGGTTATTATTAATAATATCGTATTCTATGCTGGAAATTTGCTAAGAGAAGGTATTTTAGGTACAATTAATCTACGCAAAAATGAGCAGTGACTATGTGAGATTTTGCACGTTGGCTTTGTACCTGCTACTTTGCTGAATTTATTAGTTGTAAAGGTTTTTCTGTTTGATGGAATAATCTTCAGGGCTTTCTTCGTATAAGATGATATTGTCTGCAAACAGAAATGATTTTACTTCCTCCTTTCTAATTTGGATACGTTTATTTCTTTAGCTTGTCCTGGTTAGGACTTCAAAGTAGTGCTGTGTTGAACAGAAAAGGCCAAAAATCAGGTATCCTTCCCTTTTTCTTGACTTGGAGGAAAAGTTTTAGTCTTTCACTGTTGAGTCTGAAGTCCACTGTGGGTTTTTTATATATGGATTTTATTACACTGAGATATTTTCCTGACGTTTCTAGTTTGCTGAGTGTTTTTTAAAATCATGAAATAGTGACAAATTTTGCCCAATTATTTTTCTGCATCAATTAAGATGATGTGTTTTTCCTTTAATTATGTTAACGTAATGCACAATATTGATTGATTTTCATGTTGAACCACCCTTGCCTTCCAGGAATAAATCCAAGATTGGGAATCCTTTGAATACACTATTGAATCTGATTTGCTCGTATGTTGTTGAGGATTTTTGCATTAGTATTCATAAAGGATATTGGTCTGTAGTTCTCTTTCTTTCTTTTTTTTTTTATTGTCTGGCTTTGGCTTAGGGTATGCTAGCCTTGTAGAATGAGTGAGAAAATGTTGTTCCTTCAGTTTTTTTGGAAAAGTTTGAGAGGGACTGGTGTTTGATAGAATTCACCAGTGAAGCCATCAGGTTCAGGGGTTTTCTTTATCAGGAGAGTTGTGATCATTCCTTCAATCTCTATTCAGTTACAGACATAATCAGATTTTCTATTTCTTCACATTTTACTTTTAGCAGGTTTTGGATTTCTAGAAATTCCAACTTGGTGGTACACAATGTCTCCTAATACGAAGTTATAACCCTTTTTATTTCTGTGTCATTGGCAATAAGGGCCTCACTGTTGTTTCTGGTTTTGGTGATGTAAGTCCTGTCTCCTAGTCTTCTTTCCTGACCCCGACTACCTAAAGGCTTGTCAATTTTGCTGGTCATTCTGAGGAATCAACTTTTGGTTTCATTGATTTTGTCTATTATTTTTCTTATTTTGTTTGTCTCTGTTCTTACCTTTATTATTTCATTCCCTCTGCTAGCTTTGGACTTAGTTTGTTCTTTTTCTAATTCATCAAGTCTTTAAGTTGGATCGTTGACATGAGATCCTCCTTGTTTTCTAACGTAAGCATTAATAGGTATAGATTTTCTGTTGAGAACGGCATTTGCTGTGTGCCGTAAGCTTCGAGGCGTTGTGTTTTTGTTTTCATTCATTTCTTAGCATTATATAATTTCTCTTGTGATGATTCTTTGATTCATTTGTTGTATTATTTAATTTTCAAAAATTTGTGAAATTTCCAGTTTTCCTTCTGTCATTGATTTTTAACCTCATCCCACAAAGACTTCTGCTTTCTGCTTCAAACTTTGTTTCTCTGCATTGGAAAGAAGACCTGCCCCTGTGGGATGCCTGCCGTGTACTCTCTCCTCTCAGGGTCTAGACCCCTCCGGTTTTGTCTGTGTGGCTGGTCTCCGATGCCTTCCTGGGTTTTTTCCCTACATCTCACCCGCCATTTGCAATCATCAGTGACAGGGGTATTGACCGGGTTATCTCTGCAAGGGATTATATTGTGGTGGAGTCAGTACCCCTTCCTCATTAGAATTTACTTTATGATTCAGTGTATAATACATTGATAACACATTCCCCCATGAACAGACGGGAGCCTCTTCATGTTGGGACTTTTGACCTATCTCCATCAGTTTGACTGCTTCCTAATTTTCTGGGACAAATAATTTTTATCTATTGCCAGCTTCTAGGCTGGTTTAGTGAAGAGAGGTAAAAATTAAATATTTGAAAATTACTTCATTTTAATACTTGTAATTTCACACTAACATCTAGACGCTCTTTCCGCTTCCCCTCTTCCATTCCCCTTTCCCCCCCAAAGAATCCTGGTTTTCAATAATACTCATTGTTCAATCTCTCAATTCACAGAAAATAATTTGAGATTCGGAGCCTCATATCCACTAACAACAGACTTTTTGATGAAGTTCAGGATTTCTTTTAGTTTTTCTTATCCTTTCATAACAAGTGTGTTCAAAAGGGCTTGGATTAATTATTCTTTCTTCCATGTGGTTATGTTATCAAGCCACTATACAGCCGTATCTATTTGTTTTTGTTTAAATTCAGTTGTAGGGTTTCTTCCCAAATCTTGATGATTTTATTTTATATTATAAATGTGTAATTTTTTATCTTTATTTTTTAGCTGTATTGGACACAATATCTTTATTTTATTTATTTATTCTTATGTGGTGCTGAGGATCGGACCCAGGGCCTTGCACATACTAGGCGAGCGCTCCACCACTGAGCCACAATCCCAGCCCCTGTCGATGTGTAATATATCAACGTGGTTGCAAAGTCAAAAGAGTTTAAAAAGATGTTCTTAGAGAGGTCTCATCTCTCACCTTTCCCTTCTCTGAGTGAAGCTGAGCATTTAAAGGATGCTTGAGATTTCTACTCTTCTAACTGATTTCATTGGTTTTGTTGTTTCAAATTTCTTATTCTTGCTGGAGTCAATTTTGGTAAAATGTGCTTTCCTAGGAAGTCACCTTCTTACTTCAGTTTTATTTGTGTAGAGTTGTGTGGAGCCATCTATTCAAGATATTCAAGAGTCTCTCCTTTCAAGGCGTCCTGCCTTCCTGACACCTTTCATTTTGTGTAACTGTGACTTATTTATTTATTTAGGTATCTAGGTATTTATTGGCTTGTCCCTTCTGTCAGTTTTTTCAGAAGACCAGAATTTTGAGTTCTTTAATTAGTTCCATGCCTCCTGTATTTTCTACCTCATTAGTTTTTCTTCCTCCAAGCAGAGGTACCATCCCCATCACACAATTAACCTTTTCAAAGTGAAACTCGGTGGCCTTCACGATGGTGTGCATCACCCAGATTTCTCAAGTGAAAGACGCCTGTCACTCGGGGCACACACCTGGTGCCCACTAGGTGGGTTTTCACCACACGAGGGGTGTCTGCCTGGCAGCCTGTGTGGGCACCTTGGTCCTCCTGATGCGGAGTGAGGCCCCACGGCCGTCCACATGTGGTCCACCGTCCTCTTTGGAAGGACCCTGGTGGCTCCACCTTTTGGCTAGTAGGAATCCTTCAGGTGCCAGTTTCTGGGTGGACACAGTCTTTTTTCCTCTTGGCTCACGCGGCCAGTCTGCTTCAGTGTTTGAGGAAACCCGACGGTCCCCGAGCGGCTGCGCTCCTTTACCTCCGGGTGGTGGCCCCCAGGTCACTCAGTTCCTATTGTACATCTCCTGCCTGACTTTCTCCTTCATCTTCTAGCTTTCTTTTTTTAAGATGGGAGTTTAGTTCACTTATTTTCATTAACTTGTTATTACTGACATATAAATATTTAAGGTTATGATTTTTTTCTGATAACTGTCCCAGAGAGGCTGATGTATAATGTCATTCTTTTTAAAGAAACACTGCAATTTCAGTTTGTATTTTCTCTTTTACCTGGGAGTTGTTCGAGAGAGATTTAAAATTTCTGGGCAGAAAATGTGACTTTGCATTTCAGTGCATGATAATCAACAGGGGATATCGGTATCATTTCTATTTTATGCAAATTATTTAGTGTGTGTGTGTGTGTGTGTGTGTGTACATGCACGCGTGTGCACAGGTGGTTTGGGAACTGTTCTATGTATGTTTTTGTTGGTGGTGGGTTTTTGTTTTTTTTTTTTTTTTTTTTTTTTTTTTGATCCCTGGAGCTGGGGATTGAACTGGGTCCGTGTGCCTGGTAAGCATGTGCTGCAGCCTGAGCTCTCTTCGCAACTCTGATGTGGATTTTACACCTGACCATAAGTCCCCAACGGATGGTGGTGCTTAGTTATTCTGAGCCACGCTTCCCCTGGTGTCCACTCACCGGGGTCCACAGTCCGCCTGGTAGTAGTGGGTGCCGTTCCCTTTCCTCTTGGTCTCCTGTGGCCTTGGCTTCCCTACGGGGGAGGCTGTGCTGCTTGCCACCCGCCGGGTGTTCATGAATCTCAAGTCTGTTGACCTAATAACATATCTTTTTCACATGTGATGCTTTTTGGCCTGAATGCTGCCTTGTGTGACAGTGGGTCCCATTCCCTGATTCTTCCATCCCTCTGCATCGCTCTGTGTGGAGAGGTGGCTTGCTCCGGAAGTCCGTGTGAGAATCTTCTCAGTTTGTGAGTTACCAGGTTGACGCCGGTGACTGTGGGGGGGGGGAGCTGCCTCCAGCCTGGGCTGTCACATATGTCTACTCCACTCCATAGAGACTGTTCTCTTTCTTTCCTTTTTTTTTTTCCTCTTTTTTTCCTTTTAAAGCACAACTTCCTTTATCCTTATTTGTTACTTTAAAAAAAAATGCTTTGTTTACCTATTCCACATATACAGTTCACCTGGATGGTTTTTGGTCTACTGCGTTATTAATTTTTTAAACCTGTGGTAAAATATATTTAATATTAAATTTGCCGTGTTAGCCAGTTCTAGGAGACCCATGCAGTGGCAGTATGTTCATTCACAGCCATCGCCACGATGCTCAAAGCTTTTCATTATCCCAAGCAGAAACTGTGTACCCATTAGGCGGGATGCCCTCCTCACCTCTGCCCTCGCCGGGGACCTCCATCCCCTTCTCTGCCTCTGTGGACCTGCCTGCTCTGAGTTGTGGGTCTGGCTAAGCATGCTGTCACCCAGCCTGCCCCGCATCGCAGCGCGGTTTTTGCAATTTAGGGAAGGTTGTGTTTTTGTTTGAGGGACTGTCCTGACTGTAATATTTTTACAATGTTTAATTAGCTCGAGCAATACAGAATTAGCATTTTCTGTCGGTGAAAGACGGCCAGATCCTGACAATTTCAGATGCTGTCAGTGGACACTATTTGGTCTGTCAGCACTAAGTGACACCCTTTGTCTCCACCTATTGTCTGTGGATGGTGAGCTTACTGCTGCTGCCTCTCTGCCCCTTCTCATCTCGGCTTGCACTACCCCTATTTCCTCTGAACACACGGCAGTCCCGCACTCTTCCACCCTGTCTGTCTTGATGTCAGCCTCCGATCCACGGTGGAGCTTATCTAATGCTCACCACAGCCTTCCAGTCAATTCCTTGGGCAGGGCTTGCCAATGTGATATTTCCTGGGTTCTTGCACATTGGAAACTGCTTTTCATAGCCTGGGCGGCTGAAGGACAGCTTGGCCTGATGGTCCCTGCAATTTCCAATTAAGTTCATTCAGGTACTCAAAAATGTCAAGTTAAGTACACCATTTTTTGAAGCCAAGTGAGATAGCTCAGTGAGAATCATTTACACTTTTCCGCCCCCATTTTTCTCTTAGCTCTTAAAACTCTTGACAAGCCTCATTCTTTGGACAGCCACTTTGGCATGGTACAGACGAGCCGGTACGCTGATGCCGTTTTTCACATCACGTGGAAACAGACGGTACTGTCACAGCTCGGATTTTATTAGAGCCACCCGTGTGATCCTGTAATTTAATGTGGATGGCAGATCTGCATGCAAAGTTCCTATACAAGAGGCTGTGGATAATGCCGCGCATTACATGAATCTCAGGGCTTTCCTTCTAGAATATTCTTAACGAAGGATTGTTACAACTTCCATCATTATTGCCACATCTGCACGACACCGCAGGGCCCCTGTAATGAGCTGTGCATCTCCGAGTATTAATTTACCAGTTTGAATGTTTCATTCCCAGTCATCTGTTTGGGGACTGCCTTAAAGAGCAAGCAGAGTCTACATAACCTTTTCCTTTCGGGATTCTAATTAGTACTATTAATAGAGCCCAATTAGTGATGTATTAATATACAGATTCATTGATCTGCAATGAAAACTTTTTTTTCTAACTTAATAGACCTTTGGGTCGGCGCGGTCTTTGTCATCTGACATGTCGACAATCCGTTTACTAATAATATTATTTGAAAATGTCACCTTTTCCATTTCCTTTGCTTCATTAGTCTCAGACACAGTGTTGACAATTTCCAATCAGGCTGTTAAAATGAGCGATTCTGCAATTACGTGAGTCACTTCTGCTTCAGCTCTTAATTGCCCGACCTTGTAGCCAGCTCCTTGGGCTCCACCGGGTACCAGGGCGATCGATCTCAGCAAAGAACTTTGTTTCTTAATTCGTGCTTGCGGGTGCTTATGAAAGGTCACAGCTCTTTTTCTGGGCAGACGCGCAGTGCGTGGTGAGATGCTGACGCGGTCTGCTTGGCTCCCTTGTCTGCTTGGATAATTCTTCCATCCAAATCAGACTTTTAGGCTGAGGGGGGATAATTGCCGGGGCACGCGAATCCCAATGTGCGACAATTCTCATTATGTTGCCTAATTAACGACTGAGACTTTTGGGGGGAATTACTGCTTGTCTTGTGACTGTGATAACTTTCCAGCTTTAATTAAAACATTGTCAATTATGGAGGAAATAAAAATATCTATAAAAGTACATCCATTTAGACATGAAATACTTAAGGGGACCTGAGTCTTTCACAGCTTCTGAAAAATCAATGTTAAAGGTTTTTTTAAAAAAGGTTACCTGCATTATTAAATATTTAAAAATATAAATAAAACATTTAAAAAAATCTTAATCATGGCGTAAACAAGATGGGATGTATCAAGATACTGCCTCTCATTTAATTCTGGAACTGAATTTCTGAAAGTTTCATGAGATGTGGTTATTACTACATACATGAAAATAAAATTTGAAAAGTTGGATTTTCTGATGTGTCAATGCCCCGTGATTTGACAGATTGATTTGCATGTTTCGTTATTATTTTTTAAAACACAAGCAGCATTTTTGACTGTATCAAACCTTTAGTTTCTAATGTAATAATAATTCATCATGAAATTTTGTGAAGAATCAGTCTAATTGTAAATATTAATTTACAAAGGAACCAAGGAGTAGCAGTTTGGAAAATTTAACAACATCCAGTATAAGGTATGGGAACACCCAACACTGACGGTCTTCCCCACTGAGGTCAAGGAAAGTGTAGACCTCCGATGAGGGAGAAGCAATCGTGAAAGCCTAGGAGCTCGTGACAAGGAGAAGCAAGCAGGTGTCCGTCCCTGCCGAACAGAGAGCTGCGCCAGCAGCAGGGGCTTGAGATTGGTGGGAAGGCCAGGGTCCTGCCACCAGCCGCACCTCCAGGGGCTCTCTGGATGAGGGGGACCCTCCTACAGTCACAAGGGCCACAAAGTGATGACTGAAACTCGGACAGGTCTCACCCTAGGGGAAGGAGTGTCAGGGCCAGTGTCCAGGGGTCTGTGGCCACCAACTTGTTTCCAGTTTGCAGACAAAACCAATGCTGAGGTGACGAGATGGTGACTCAGTCTGTTTTCTGTCACTCTGGCAAAACCTCAGGTAACTGATCAAGAACGGAGTTCTATTTAGCTCATGGCTCCCAAGTCTGGGGAGTCCATGTTAAGCTGATGGCCTCTGCCCGCCAGCTGGCGAGGGCCGTCTGGCTGCACCATAACACGGCGGAGGTGGCCGGTTTCTCTATCTTCTTATAAAGCCACCAATGCCTTCAAGGGACCCCACCCTCAGGGACCTCATGGAATCCTAATTGCGTCCCAGAAGCCCAACTGCCAAACACCATTGACATGTGACTTTGGGGAATTAAGTTTCCAACCCATGAACTTTTAAACTTGCTCGTTTACTTATGTTTTGGAGACATAACATTTGCATATATTTATGGGGTACATTAGGATAATTGGATTCAAGCCAGGTGATAAGCATCTCCATCTCTTCAATCACTAGTCACTTGTATGTGTTGGGAATTTCCTACTCTTCTTTTTCTTTTGTAGTCATTTTGAAATATAGCATGGATTGTTTAAATCAATACTCTACTGTGTTAGAGAAACCAGAATTCTGCCACTCCAACTGGGTTTTGGTGGCCCTTATTGAACTTCTGTCTCCCTCCCCCACTTCCCAGTCTCCAGTGACCACAATTCTATTCTACACGAATTGGCTCATTAATTCCCACAAATGGGTGAGAACATGTGGTGTTTATCTTCCTGTGTTTGGCTTATTTTATTTAACATAATAACCTCCGGTTTCATCTGTGTTACTGCAAATGGCAGGATTTTGTTCTTTTTTATGGCTGAATAGTATTCCATCATGTAAATATATCATATTTTCTTTTATCTATTCATTCACTGAAGGATGTCTAGGTTGATTGGGTCTGTTAGCTATTTTGACAGTAAGCACAGGACTGCAAGTATCCTTTTGGTAGAATGATTTTCACCCTCTTTGGCTGTATACCCAGTAGTGGAATTGGCGGATCATGTGGTACTTCTATTTTGGGTTTTTTAAAACATCTTTAGATTGTGGCTGACAAATTTCATTCTCACCAACAGACCAACACTGGAAATTCTGGGGGACACTTTCCAACCACAGCATTCGGGACACAGCACAGAGAGATGGAAAGAACCTATGTCTTTGGACAACCTGTTGTAGAACCCACCCCACCTGGAAACCACCACCCTTCCTGTTGTGTGAAACAATATACATTTGCATGGTTTTAACTTGTTTAGGTGCTTTCTGAACCCTGTAGCTAAAGATGTGTAAAGTGGGGGTGACCCTTGGTTAGTATCTGCTCAAGACATCACTGGGAATTGAATGCGAGTCAGGTTATTAAGAGATTAAGATACAGGAGGAGGAGGCTGGAGCCTGGGTGCCTACGGTGGGTGGAGGAGACCAGAGGCCTTGCTGGCTGGCTCTCAGCACCAGGCAGGAGAGACTGGGCCTCCATTTTCACAGCAAGAGCTGGTGAGTGAACCGAACGGCTTTGCAAAGTTTTATTATGATTCAGAAAGCAGTGACAGTGGCAGTGTGGGGGTGGAAAGGGACTGAGCGATCGCTCTCCAGGCAGACAGGTTTCATCTCCCCAACCTTCGATCAGCTGGTGAGCGATCGGTGGGTATTAAAAGCTCACCTTTAAAGGTCGGCACGGCAGACAGCTGGCCTCGTGGCCCAGGCGCGTGCCTTGGGTAACCGCGGCAGAATTCATTAACTTGTCACTGCCATCCGGGAGCTGTCAGATGGCCTTCCGTGTGACATACGTTATCCTCAACGACTCCCAACCTGGTCAGGTCAAAACACGAAGCCACACAAGCCCAGGGAAGGGGAACTGGGCAGAGCGGTGGCGGGGACTAATGCAGTTCCATTCGCTTCATTTTAGAACGTTCAACCCGTTCAGCACCAGCTGGGCGCATGGAGCACGCGCTGCGACAGGCCGGGGCCCAGCGCTCCTCGCTCTGTTTTCACGGGGCCCTATTTCCGTGTGAGCACCGTGGGTCCCCCTCGAAGATGGGGAGGCTTTGGAGCACAGGGGCTTTCTCCCGAAGTCCCAGGGGCTGAGGACGCCAGAGGCCACATTCTTAACTGATCCCTCAACACTAATCATCCACCAGGGGACATCAGGCTGGGCCCTGGGACACACACGCAAACAAGTCCCTGAAAAGGCCTAGGGCTCCCGCTCTCAGGTGTGGGTCGACCTGGTGGTTTAAGCAAGTGGCCAAGCCTCATCTGTGAGCCCCGCTGCGGTGCAGGGGCCTGGCGCATTCCTCCCAGGCGCCTGCAGGAGGCGTGATGCCTGAGGCCCAGGAGGAGCCTCGGGGCAAGCCCCGCAGCCCAGGATGGCCCCCTCCGGGGCAGGCGCAGACCCGCCGCCACAGGCGCCCCTTCCCACGCGGGAAGTCGGAGCCCCACCGGCCCCCTCCCGGAGCGCCCTGGCGTGCAGCTGGCGCCAGCACATGTTCAGAAACAGCGACTGCAAAATCATGTTTTCTGACTCCAGCAGAAAGTGGAAAATTTGGAAAGTGCCGAAGTGTGTAAGTTAGAACCCAAATTACTCACAATCCCACGGAAACACGTGGGCCGCCCTCTCCAGGCTCGCCGCTCTCCGCTCTGTTTCCCTCACATATTCTTTTTTCCCCAAATATTTACGGAGCACCTACTACGGCCCAGGCAGTGCCTCTCCACCGCACCGCCAGCAACCGGGCAACCCCAGCCTTCCTCGGCCTGCGCTCCCGAGGGCGCGGGGACGGTAACGGGGACCGAGGGACATTGTGCAGGAGCGCAGGGGAGCCGGGCAGGGCAGCCGGGGCGGCTCTGCACGGGACAGTCCGGAAAGGGACGGAGGAAGTGACATTTTGGTGGGGATCTGAAAGAGGCAGGAGGAGCCGCCAGGCTGTGGGAGAAGGGTCCAGGCGCCGGGGCGCAGTCGGCGGGGGACCCCGGACCGCGGGAGCGGGACGGGCGCTCCCTGGCGGCGGCTCGCGGAAGCGCAGGAGGGCAGCGCGCCCCGCGCCCGACCCGGGCACCTGGCCACGCAGGGCCACATCCGCGCCCAGCCCACTCCCCTCTGCGGCCGCCCGGCCTAGCCAGCCCCGCACTTCTCGCGGATTCGCCGTCCACCCCAGTGTCTCCTAATCCCAAGAAACATTCCGTTCCCGATCCGGAGGCTTAGAGTCTCCCCGAGGTTCCACCCCAGACCCTCTGGAGCATCTCGGTGTTGGGGTCCCCGGGACTCCACCCAAGGGGCTGGGCGCCCACCCTGCACCACAGGCCGCGGCCCCTGCGGAGTCTGCGTGGTGCCTGCTGCCTGGTGCACACCCCCACCAGTGTCCTAGGAAGGCACCTGCTGGGCCCCTGTCCGCCTGCGATGTAGACACGTGAGTTTTTTTTTTTTAACTGGGCACTTCTGATCCACTGCTCTGCTTGAAACCTTTTGGTGCCAGGCTTCCCATCGCTCTAAAGAAAATGATCAAAATCCTCAACAAGGCTCCTCTGATAAGTACTCTCAAAGTGCCCGCACAGCAGCACCACTAACTGTAATGAATTAATCATTGCTCCCAGCCGCAGCAGATTAATCGGGTGTGAGTGTTGGCTTAATCTCTTCTCTACTGGAGTTTGGCTGTTAACGCCGTATCCCCAGCAAGAGCACAGTGACATGTTTATGTGTAGAAAATGGAGCGAATAATAAAAACAGCTAACACTGGGGTACCTATTATCTTCTGGCCAATAAGCTAAGCATTTTGCATCTGTTAACTTTAATCTCAGTCACACCATGAGGCAGACGCTGTCCCCATTGTACAGACAAAAATACTAAAGCACAGAGAGGTTAAGAAACTTGCCCAAAGGCACACAGAAGGATTAGACCCAGGAGGTCTGTCTCCAAGATCATGCTCAGAAATGTGTGACAGACATATTTGTTCACTGTGGGAAAAATATGAAAATGCTGAGAAATTTAAAAAGAGAAGTCACTCAGAAATTAATACTATTGACATTTGGTGCATGTCTTCCTAGACTTTTCCCTATGCCTGCCTATAGATTAGAATGAGCTGCCTGGCAGTGGCCCATGCCTATAATCCCAGGGGCTCGGGAGGCTGAGGCAGGAGGATTGTGAGTTCAAATCCAGCCATAGCAACTTAAGCAGGCCCTAAGCAACTCAGCAAGACCCTGTCTCTAAGTAAAATATATAAAAGGGCTGCGGATGTGACTCAGTGGTTAAACACCCACCCCTGAGTTCCATCCCCAATACCAAAAAAAAAAAAAAAGAAAAGAAAAAGAAAAAGTCCTCTTCGTGATTGTAGGACGCCCGTGGTGACAGGCTGTCCTTGGAGCTTTGTGATCTGCATTTCTCACTCTGCAGCTTGGTGAGACTGTCTCTTGGCTATCATCCATGACCAACTTTTCCATACTTCCAGGGTACAGCTCAACCACAGTTTGCTGAGGGGCCCCCTTGGGTGCTTTCTGCCTTACCCACTTAACACATTGTATCGATAAACAAGCTACCAGCTGAGTCCGCTCTTCCACTTATTTGTGGGCTCAGTTCCTAAAGTGAAGTTCCTGGGTCAAAGGTCATTCAGGGTTTTAAGAAGTGGGTGGGTGGGGCCAGACGGACCCCCAGGAAGGGCAGAGGGACACTGATACATCCTTGCCCGCTGTGACATGCCTCACCTCCTGGTGCCAAGCCAGGCCTGCCTCTGGCAGCCCCACCTGCCCAGGTTGGTCCCTGGCCTGCAGTTACGTGGAACCAAGCTGGAAAATTCAAAAAGATCCCTTTCTCCCTTCTCCCCCTTCTCCCAGGGACACTGGCCTGCTGTCCTCCCCTGTCCCCACACCACCTGCCTCTTGGGCTCACTCTTGCTAAAGAAGACCCTGTGGGCAGGCTCAGAGGCTGTCGGTGGGGGACCAGGCCTCAGCCTCAGTGCTGACCGGCAGCTGTGTCCCCGCTGCCCTCGTTGAGTTCAGCCAGGATGCTGTGCTCCTTCAGCACCAACTGGCCGTGTCTTTGCTCTGACAAACCCTGTAGCCACGGAGTTAGGAGTATTAGGAAAACCCCAGGTTCCCATTACAGCGGGAACATTGATTTCTTTTGGAACATAAGGTTTTGTAAGTTTTCAAATAACCTGGAACAATTGAACAAGCCCAGCATGGAAGTAGGCTCTCAGGTGGCCCCTAGCAGGGGTGGGTATGGGGACAGGGGCTGGGGCTGGCAGCCACTGTGTTGCAGGCGGAGAGCAGGGCTGTGAGGGCCTGCAGGGCAGCAGGCACCTCTGGCCAGCGCTAAGCACAAGGGTTCCTTTCCCAAGTCCCTGGCCCTAGAACTGCCAGGCTGGGCTGCTGCTGGCTTTAGTAGAAGACAGCACTTGCTGTAAGCAGAAGCCTGAGGCCTCCTGGGGAAGTACCCCTGGGTCCCAGTGAGCCCCTCAGAAGGTGCCCTGTGGAGGCTGACGGTGGCTGTGCAGGGGACAGAGCTGAGGTGGTCATCTGGAGCCTGCTGGACTGCGTGTCCACTTTTCTTGCTGTTTCCATCTCAGGAAGGAGCAGCAAGCACTCAGGTGCCCCAGTGGCAGGTGCACCACACCCACAGCCACGTAATCCCCCCAGGAAGCCTGCCAGGCACCCTTGCCATCGGCATCGTGCATAGGAGGACACTGAGGCCAGGGAGGTGAAGGGACATGCCCAGGATCACCATGGAAAGACAGGTGTGGGAGAAAATCTGCCGAGACCCATCTCCCGAGCTGCCTCCCCACCCCGACACTCATGTGCCTGGGAAGGAAAATGCAGGCTCCGTGCTGGGTGGCGCCTGCCCCAGCACCCACCCTCCTCCATGGAGGGATCCTGCTTCCACAGGAAGAGAAGTGGACGTGGGCTGGCGTGGGGAGCTGCTCCAAGTTCACACGACCTGGCGGGGAGAACAGGACCACTCACTAGGAGATGTCCTTGGGGGGCTGAGCTGGAGTCCCAGGTGAGGGGGGAGAAGCTTCCCCCAGGAGCAGCCACGGTTTATTTAGAGCGTACTGAGTGCCATGCTCTTCACGCACATTGCCTCTTATCTGCCCCAAATTTGGCAAAGGAAGTCCCTCCGCTCCTCTTCTTTGGTGGAGAATAACTAGGCTCAGAGCAGCCAGTCGGGAGCTGCAGTCTCAGGGTGGGCCAGAGGAGAGGCCGGCTTCCCCTGAGGTGGCAGGCCCTAGGACACAAGGCTTCTGACATGGGGCCTGGGCTTCTCCGGCTGGGAGCCCTGGAGCCACTGGGTCTAGGGGAAAGGCCCCGAGATGGGAAGGAGACCATAAACGTGGCTGGGTGTTGCACAGCAGCCCAGGCCTGTCTGTCCTCTACCTCTGCCACAAGACAGGCCTTGTGTGTGCTCTCCGATTCCTCGCCTGTAAGTGACAGATGTTGGTGCCCAGGCTCCAGGCCCTCTGCGGAATGAGAGCACATCTGTATGAAGGGGCCCGGCATATCCCCAGGACGCTTGGGGCTCTGGCTGGGGCTGCCTGGCGGGAGGCCCTGCGTCTTAGGGCTGGGCCTTCAAGGCTGGAACCTTGGGAAGACTAGAGCCCAACTGCTCCAACAGTGCTGAGGACAAATAAGATAAGGGCCTTTTGCAAGTGGCCCTCTTCATCAGGAGGACACTGGCCTCCTGGCCACTTTCTGACCACTAGGTCAGCACATGGAAATCTGTTAACTGGATCTATTTGTTTTTTAGTATGTCAAATGTAGGTGGAAAGTAGTGCTTGCACAAGGTGGGCCCTGCCAACCCCCAAGCCGGACGGCAAGGCGTGAACCCTCCTCCCCACACTGTCTCCTGTCCACAAATCTGCACACTTGTCCCCACCACGGGGCTGCCTGCTGTGCTGCTCTGTCCCTGGACACCTTGCCTTATGATTGCACGATCACAATCCACTCACCTCGTTCCTGAGCCACACAGTGCCCCACTGAGTGAGTCACGGCTCAGAGAGCTGTCCCTGGCAAGGACACAGAGGCTTCTGCAGTCTCATGCCACAGCAGAAGAGCTTAATGAACAACCTGCAGCAAACGTGTGTGACCGTCCTGGTGGATTGCAGGGCACAGGCCTGCCTGTTGGCAATGCTGGTTACTGATCTCTGAAGGGACCATTGTAATTCACGCTTCCACCAGCAGGGTGCCCGGTGCCCACGTCCTCTTCTCACCCATGGAATTTCATATATTTATTTTCATGCCAACCCTGGTTAAGAAACAAACAAACAACAAACAAACCAAAAAACCAAGTGTGTGTGTGTGTGTGTGTGTGCGCGCGCGCGCGCTCGCGCGTGCACTCATACATACATAATTTTTTCCCATTAAAATGTAACACCCCCCAGGCTGGGGGGGTAATCTAGTATGTGCATATTCAACTATGTCACAGTGCAGCCCACTACTATGTATAATTATAATGCACCAATTAAAAAATAAAATTAAAGAAAGTAACACATCCATATTGGACACATTTGGGGCGATACGGGAGGTGGAGATAGAAGTGCCAGACTCCTGAATCTCTGAACAGGGCTGGGCACATAGTAGGTGCTCCATAAATATGTGTTCATTAAATGAAGGCTGTGGTTTCGACAACAGGGAGCAGTTCTGCCAACTCTGGATGGGAGCCTCCTCTGCACCTCCGGTTTGGTTTTGGTTTGCTTTACATTCATTATGATCATCCACGCAGACAGTTTTTCTCTTTTTTCACTCCACGTCAGTGACACGAATGTCTCTCTCTCGTAAGTAGCATTTTAAACATTTCTGTAGTATGCTCGCAGGTGTGGGAATCATGGTTTATTTGAATCTTCTGTTATTGTAGTTTTAGGCTGTTTTCAATTTTTCTCTTTATAAATGATGCTGCGGATATCTTTATGCAGGGAATGAGTTCCATCTTTCAGCCTGTTTCCTAAGGAGAGGAAAAGTACTCAGAAGAAAGATGAACTCTGTGAAAGGTTCTTAAATCTGATTTTATATTTCTTAAGAGTGAGGCACCTTATGAAACAACTTTATATCTGTTGAAAAACCTGGTCGTGTTCTTTTTTTAATATTGTTTTAAAAAATGACTTGTTCTGAACAATATCCTGTGCCTTTCAGAAAACAGCGGCGGATATGAAAGGAGATTTGTTCCCCCTGAGCTCTTAGCTGCGATCAGGCTCAGGAAGCAGACACGTCAGAAACGAGGCGTATCTGATGGTTGCTATGGGAACAAGTCATTTAACATGACACTCGGCTAAAGCATTGATCAATAAGGGAGGGGGCAAGATTGAAACAAATTAGTTGGTGTCTGAGTAGCCCTGAGAGATAACAGCAATAAAGAGAGCCCTGTCCGCCCCTCCCTGAGCAGGAGCCTGCGAGGAAAGTCTGAGGCTCATTCATCCATGCGCAGCAGGGGCTGAGAAATAGCCCCAAAGCAGATGGACGTGGGGGTGGGGGTCTTTGGGGGCCAGAGGCCACTTGGGGTGTGGCAGCAGTGACTCCTGGCTTCTCCACCCCTGCAGTGGGGGTCCCGTGGCCAGCCTGGGCACCTTAAAGAGCCCCCACTGCTCCTGTAGAAAACTGGGGTCCAGGGAGGAGACTTGCTCCAGGCAAACCCCACTGGTCAGGGGTTCTCAGCCTGGGAGGGGAGAAAGGCACCCACATTCACAGCTGCTCCCCTTCCCCAGCCGAGCCACTCAGTCACCCACCCCACAGGACCTGAGCAGGTCTGAGGGGTCAAGGGAGCGTGGGCTCAGGAGATGGATGTGAGCCCTCAGCGCTGGCCCGGGGAGGGGGCGGGCAGTGAGCCTCAATAGCCATGACTAAGATCCCGGAGGAGAGGGGGCAGAGTCTGACAGGATGGGGGAGAAGGGCTTTCTGGGTGGAGGAGACCTGCTAAGACTTGACTGGTCCTCATCAGAGGCAAAGGGGCGGCCCTGGGCTGCGAAGGGGGGCGGGGGCGGGGGCGGGCGGGCACTGAGGCTGCAACTGCTGAGCTGATGCCTGCAGGAGCCCGGGCAGGTGGGGCTGGTTCCAGGGTCAGGGCTGGTCCAGAACGACAGGAAGGGGGTCCCAGATGGGCTGGGGATGGAGGTAGGAGCCCCCTCTCTCCACCCCTCCCCAGTGAGTCCGGAGAGGCATTAACAGCACACACTGCTGCAGCCTCTGCCACCGCTGTCGCACCTCGGGGAGTCTTTCTTAAGGACAGGACCCTGAGCCCCCAGTTACCTGCTGCAGCGTTAACCTTGCTAGAAACTGCAAACAACCTGGACGCCCACACCGTGCCCTGCAAAGTAAATCATGGCTCAGTTTCTTGCTTTAACTCCGCGGTTAAGCAAAGACACAGCCACTGACCCCAAAGCTCTCTGCTTTGCCCACTGCAGGGGTGGCAGAGCTGGGGGGTCCCTGCCTCCTTGTGGGAGGAGGAGCCTGGTCTGGCCTCACGAGCTGTCACAAGCTGTCACAAGGGGTCACGAGCTGTCTCTGAATGTGGCAACTCCTGATTCTCACTCCAGCACCACTTCCTGGCTGATACCTGGGCCATGGTCACCCAAGACTCTCTGAGCCTTGGTTTTCTCATCCATAGGATGGGCTTGGGGACCTGTGGCCACTTCATTTGACACCACCACGTGTAGCTGTAGCTGGCGCCTGGCCGTCAGCCACAGCGAGCAACCCGTTCGTGCTTGACAAGTGGACCTCAAGGGGCTCCCAGGAGGCCAGCGGGGGTCCAGCTACACCGCAGGGCACGCAGCAGGACCACCGGAGAGTGGTCTTTGGGGCAGGGCACAGCCGGACTGAAATTCCTAGCGTCCCCCATTGGCTGTGCAGCCTGGGCCAGTCACTTCGCATCTCTGGGCTCCACTTTCCTCCCGTGAGAACCGAGCCCAGCGCCTTTCCCTCTGAGGCGTGGGGATTAGCGATGACAGCACCCTGAGGAGCCCCGGCCCAGCCTGGCAGGAGGGAGCGGCGTTTTCCCCGGAGGCAGCACGCACTTCCAGGCCGGGCGGATTCGCTCCGCGGAGTTCTTGCGTGACGCGCCGGCCGCCTGCCAGGCTGGGTCCCGGCTTCTGGAAAGATCCCGAAGAAAACAGCCGCGTCGCGCTCTGGGCTGCGCCTCCGCCCGCGGCCGGCAGGGGGCAGGCTGCGACCGCGAGCCGCGGTGTCCTCGCGTCACCCCGCCGCCCGCGCCCGCGCCCCGCGCCGCGTTAAAGGGCCACGCGCCGCGACTCTGCGGAGACAGCCGGCGGCCCCTCCCCGGGGAGCCCTCTCCACCAACTGCGGGCCTCATAATTTACATTTAATTTGTTCGCGGTTTAATGTTTAATTTTAAAAACTGAATGATTCATTACCATATTAATAAATAATAACATTTATTATTCTCCTAATGAGTGTCCAAAATACAAAAGCAATTACATGTCTTATACGTTTTCTCATAAATTGAGACAGCAGAGCGGTAATTACAGACTCACGTTCGGGGGGTGTTCGGCCCCAGGGTCCTGATCCTGCCTGCTCTCTGCCCTGGAGGCCCAGCTGGCACAGCGCCTGCAGGCAGAAACCTCAGGTCTCAGGACCCTGGGCTCCCCGGGGCCCCAGCCTGGGAGGCTCAGGGGGACTGGCTCTGCCCCTGACCCCCCCCCACCTTCCTCCTTCCTTCCACAGTAACCTGGGGCCTGGGGGCGCGTGATTGGTCCACTTCCCAGTGGGGAAACTGAGTCCTGGAGGAAAGCACCCCGGCACCCTCCGCCCACCAGGGGCAGAGCCTAGCCCAGCCCTGCTCCGTCTCTTGGCTTAGGTTCCGGAGCAGGTCTCAGCAAGCCCCAAGCAGGCAGGAGGGCAGGCAGGAGCTCTGAGAATCGGAGGAGCCTCCGCCCTGGCTGGCTTTAGGGCTTTGCTTCACCTCTGTTTTGAGACGTTGTTCTTGATCTTTGAAAGTTGAAAAAAAAAAAAGAAAAAAAAGAAAAAGAAAAAAGAAAAAAAGAAAAAAAAGGAAAAAAAAAAACCACGGTAGACAGCAGAGGAGGGATAAAGACTCTCCATCCTCATCCCACTTCCCAGGGACAGGAAGAAGGGCCAGGAGCTTGATGTGCCCCCTGTTTGACAGGCTGGGACCGGGGTGCAGCCTCTTCCCTCTGCGCTCTTCTGAGCTTAGGAGCCCCAGCTTTTGGAAGTTCCCTGTTTGGGACCCAGGAAAGGAAGGTCAGAGACAGAGACCTCTTCTGGGCCATGCCTCAGGTCTGCATCCCAGAAATACAACTTGGATCATATGGAAAAATACTAGGAAGAAAAAAGAATCCCATAATCCTGGGGAGAGAGGCATTTCCCTGTGTGTCCATGGAGGGCTTTCTACTTGTAAATACTAAGAAACAAATCCCCTGTAGACAGGAGGCCTTACTCCATGTGCAGTTTTCCTCTGTTGATTTTTTTCACTCGTTTTTTCCTTCGAGCATTTTCCATGTCACGCGTCATTCTTCAAAAACCTGATTTCGAGCAGCTGCACAGCAGTCCTCCATCGAGCAACGCCCTGTTATTATTTGGACATTTACCCTTGGCTGACAGCATGCGCTGGCCATCCCCGTGGGAATCCTTGATTACCTCCTTAGGGTCCATTCCTAGAAGTGGAATTACTGGGTCAGAGGGCATGGTGCCTGGAAGGCTTCTGGCTTCCTCTGGGTCCTGCCAGCACAGGCACCGCGCAGACTCCCCGAGCAGGCCCGGCAGACCTGCCTGCTGCCCCGCGCACCCCGCCAGCCAGGGCGCGATCACTTCTGACGAGCTCTCTGCACATTTGCCCTGTTTGGGGTGCTCCTGTGCTTCTCCTTGGGTGGGTCACCCTGGGGTCCCTGAGACGCGGGCAGGCTGGGCCTGGGGATACTGAAACTCGCGGAGGTCACAGGTATCTGGCTCAGAAGATGTTAGAGCCTTTCCGTCTCTTTTTCTGGTTTGGTGCTTGGGATGGAACCCAGGGCCTTGCACATGCCAGGCAGGTGCTTCAGCACCCGGCCGCACCCTCTTAGATCTCAGGGCCCCTCGAGGCATCCAGCAAGCTTCAGAGAGAGGTCTCAGGGCTATCGCTGCCTCTGCAGTCCACCCACCCGCTGTCAGTGAGGTCATCCACATGCCCTCTTCATCCGGGATCTGTCCACCCTCTGCCTTTCACTCCTGCACTCACCGGGAACCCGTGCGCACAGCCCTCCATTCATACCCATCCGCTCACCCCCTCAGCCCTTCAATAAATATTTACTCTTAAAAATCACGTGGAACCACAAAAGGCCCTGAATAGCCAAAGCAACCTTGAACAAAAAGCAAAAAAGCTGGAGGATCCCAACCCCGATCTCAAGACACGTTCCGGGGCTGCAGTAACCCAGGGCGCGGACCCTGACACCCTGACAAGCAGACCTGTGGAGGCGGACTGGGTGTCCCAGGGATGGACTCCCTCATCTTCAGCTAAGGGACACTCAGTGAAGGGAGCAGAAGCATACATTAGAGGAAGGGCAGCCTCTTCAAGAAACTGCCTGGAAAGTTGGATATCCACATGCAGAAGATTGAAAATCGACCCCTATTTCTCACCTTTTGCAAAAATCGATTCAACATGGATCAAAGACCTAAATGTGAGACCTGAAACTAGGGAACTGCTGGACAGAAGTCAGCATGGGAGACACTTGAAGACACAGAACAGCAATACTACCTAGGATAAGACAGCCACAGGAAACAGACAAATGGAACCCTACGTCAAACCAAGAAGCTCTGGCACCACCCAGGACATGATCCACAGAGAAATGAAGGACTGCAGAAGGGGAGAGAAAGGGCTGATATCTAGAATATTTAAGGAACTCAAGAAACTCCCGTTAAAAATGGGCAAGTGATCTGAACAGACATTTTTCAAAAGAAGAAATTCAAGTGACCAGTGAATTATGAGAAAGTTTACTAAAGAAGGGTCCTGGGGCCGGGGTTGAGGCTCCGTGGTAGAGCACTTACCTAGAATGTGGGAGGCCCTGGGTTCCATCCTTGGCACCACAGAAAAAATGAATAAATAAAGGTATAAAAATACAACGACACTATTAATTTTTATTTAAGAAAGAATGAGTCGTCAGGGAAATGCAAATCAGAACCACAGTGAGGTGTCATGTCACCCGAGTTAGAATGGCTGTCATTGGAAAGACAAGAAGATGGAGCCACTGAGGATGTGGAGCAAGGGGACTCCTTAAGCAATGGTGGTGGAGTGCAGAGTCCTCAAGGAGGATTATAGGGGGATCCTCAAAACAAACTTGTTCCAGAATCCCACTTGTGTGTCTATGCCCAAAGGAAAGGAAATCAGCAAATCAGAGAGATGCCTGCACTCCCATGTTTACGGTGGCACTATTCATGGTAGCTGAAGTATAGGGTCAATCTAGACCCCACCAACAGGTGAATGGACAAAGAACAGGTGGTGTGTGAAGGCAATGGAATACTACTCGGTCGTAAAAAGGAACAAAATCCTGTCATCTGCAGCAAAATGGATGCAACCTGGAGGACATCAAGACAAATGGAAGAAGCCCGACACAGACAGGCAGATGTGGCATGTCCTCCCCCACGTGGAGGCTCTGCAGTCTACCCGAATTCACGATAGTGACCACTGGAGGCTGGGGAGGCGGCTAGAGGGAGGCTGCGTGGCAGGCTCCAGGGCACAGTTGGACAGGATGGGTGGGCTCTGCTGTTGGACTGTGACATCTTTGGGAAGAACTAAAAGGGGATCTGGAAGGTTTGGGACAATGACAAAGAGAGGGAACCCCACTGAGCCTGGTCCATCAGTGCACGTGGTACCTAAGTGCTGAATTGTCACCCAGAAAGATGTCCAGTTATTAATCAGGAACCCCGAATAAAAGTAGATTGAAGACTTAAATGTACACACTAGAAAAGCACTAGAAAAAAAACAAACAGGGAGATGATTCGTGACGTGGACTGGGCAAGGATTCTTTTTGCATGTGACCCCAAAAGCCTAGGCAGCAAAATCCAAAATCCCCCAAAGAGACGATGCAGCCAAGGACACCAGAGGAAGAGGATGACGTACCACCAGGGAGAGCACGCATCCCAACAGGAGCTAATGACAGGATGATAAGGAACTCCCACCTGATTGGCAATGAGCCATACAGAACCAACCTCGTCAGAATGGCCACGTAACCCAACGTGTGTACAGATTTAGTGCAATTCCCATTAAGATCTCAACGATGTCCCGCGTAGAAATAGAAAAAGCAGTGATCATGAAATTCATTTGGAAAAAGAAGAGGCCCAGAATAGCCAAAGCAATTCTGAGTGAGAAAAGTGATACAGGAGGCTTCACAATACCAGACCTTCAATGACATCTCGGAGCTGTAGTGACCAAAACAGCCTGGTAGGGCACGGAAACAGACACGAAGACCAATGGTTCAGAAGAGAAGACACGAGACAAGCCCACACAAACACAGTTATCTCGACCAAAGGCTCCATAAACATACACTGGAGGAAGGAGAGCCTCTCCAACAAATGGTGCTGGGGAAATTGGAAATCCATAAAAGCAGAATGAAATTGAATCCTTATCTCACCCTGCACAGAACTCAAAGTGGATCAAGGACCTAAGTGTTAGACCAGAGACTCTGCTTCTACTAGAAGAAAATGTAGGCCCAGTTCTCCACCCTGTTGGCTTAGGAACGGACTTCCTCACAAGACTCCTCAAGTGCAAGAATCAATGAATGAATCGATTCGAACTAAAAAGCTTATTTATAGCAAAGGAAACAATCAAGACATGAAGAGAGAGCCTATGGAAAGGGAAAGAATCTTTGCTGCCTCCACCTGAGATAGAGCATTAATGTCCAGGATATACAAAGAACTCACAAAGTTAACTAAGAACAAAAGAAAACAAAAACAATCAACAAATGGGCAAAAGAACTAAACAGACACTTCACAGAAGAAGAGATATGAGAGAAGCAATGTACAACGTCATTGATCCTTAACAAATTTCAGATTTCAACCACGATGAGATACAGCTATTAGGATAACTAAAATTTAGAAGTATTGACAATTCCAAGAACAAATAAAAATAAAATTAGAATTGAAGAAAAGAAAAAAAAGTTCAGCATCTCTACAATTAGAGAAATGCAACCAAAACTACACTGAGATTTCACCTCACTCCAGTCAGAATGGCAATTATCAAGAAAACAAGTAACAATAAGTGTTGGTGAGGATGTGGGGGAAAGGCACACTCATACATTGCTGGTGAGATGACAAATTGTGCAACCACTATGGAAAGCAGTATGGAGATTCCTCAGAAAACTTGGAAAGGAACCGCCATTTGACTCAGCTATCCCACTCCTTGGTCTATACTCAAAGGACTTAAAATCAGCACACTACAGTGACTTAGCCACATCATTGTCCATAGCAATCAATTCACAATAGATGAGCTATGGAACCAACCTAAGTGCCTTCAACAGATGAATGGATAAAGAAAATGTGGTATAAATACACAATGGAATATTACTCAGCCATAAAGAAGAATACGATTGTGGCATTTTCTGGTACGTGGATGGAACTGAAGACTAGCTTGCTAAGTCAAACCAAAAGCCAAATGTTCTCTCTGATATGCAGAGGCTGACTCACAATAAGCAGTAGGGGAGGGAAGAATAGAAGTTCGTTGGATTAAAAAAGGGGGAATTAAGGGAAGGGAAGGGAGGATGGGAAGAGGAAAGCAGTAGAATGAAGTGGACATCACTTTCCTGTGTTCGTATATGAATACACGACCAGTGTAACTCCACATCATGACAGCCACAAAGATGGGAAGTTATCCTTCGTGTATGTGTAATATGACAAAATACACTCTAGTGTCATGAATATCTAAAAAGAATAAATTTTTTAAAAAAACCTCTTAAAACAAAGAAAGGACCATGGATCTAAACAGGCCCTTCTCAAGACAAGACACACGGCCAACAGGGTGTGGAAAACACTCAGCACCCTAACCCTGTGAGAAACCCATCCGGGCACCAGGTAGGCCCGCTCTCCTGGAAAGGTGCTAAGACAAGAGAGGACAGAGGTGAGGGTGTGGGAGAGGGGACCTGGGGCTGGGGCAGGGACGACCCAGCCACAGGGAAAGCCTGCGGAGGGGCCTCACCAGGGAACTGTCACGCCGCCCAGAAGTCCCAGCCCCGGCCGAGCAGCCAGCCTGGGAAGGAGCCGCCCACAGGGAGCGCAGATGTGGCCCATGCGCCCAGTGGGCACTGCTCAAGCAGAGAAAGGGTGACACCCTCCACTTGTGACCATACGGACGAGCTTAAGAAACCAGTGATCTACAGAGGGAAGTGCCGGGTCCCCGCACAGCCGTGGACGGCAGCTGGCAAGAATGCCCTCGCTCTTAACTCTGCGTTTCAAAACAGCTGCAAGAGCAGGGTTTGGACTTTCTCACCACAGAGAAACGACGGACGCTCGGGGCCACAGCTCTGCTAACGGCCCACGACGCAGGCACAGCAAGCGCCACACGGAACCCGTCAGGGTGTGCGACTCTCATGTGTCAAATAAAAACAGAATCACACTTTCCAAAAGGATCAGAAACCATTCACCGAGGACCCGCTCTGACGGGGACCCAGGAGCAGGGCGTCTGTCCACGCTGCGTCCCTGTGGGAAGGCAGACTCAAAGTGCACCCACTGGGATGCTGACTGTCCCCAAGGCCAGGGGTCAGTGTCACCAGGTTCATGATGGGGAAGCGAGTCTTTGTGGGACTGCAGTTGGGGACCTTCCTGAGGACGGGCCGGGCTTGGATCCTGGCCCTAGTGGCCCTCTGTGTGTGTCCCCAGTGTCTGCTGCCTGGCTTCCTGCACGGGTCGTAGAGGACAGCCCTGACCTCCCTGCTGGCCAGGAGCAGGTTGGTCAGCAGAGCTGACATCTCTGCAGGTTATTCCCAGGACCTCAAGAGGACCTGGGCGGACAGGCACCAGGGTCAGTGGCAGACTCGCTCCGTGTGCTCAGAGCCACGCACGACCTTCCATAATCACCATGACTCACGTCCACTCAGGTGTCATGGCCAGCCACCTCGATGCTGACCGCATCCTGGTGCACATTCCTTTAATCCTCCACCAGCCCAGTCAGGTGGGCAGCGGTGTGGTGGCCACTTTCTAGGTGGGAACACTGGGCACAGAGTAGTTCCGGCACTTTCTCTGGGCTGCACCGCCAGTAGGTGGGGTCTGGAATCTGAGGCAGGCGCCTGACCCAGGACTGGTGCCCTGGGACAGGGACGGGTCCCCTGCTGATGTCACTGCAGGCACCCACCTTCCACAGGTGAGGGAGCGGGCACTCAGGGAGCCTGACCCACCAGGACCCAGCAAATGACTTGGGCCTGAGACCCTCCAGGCCGGCTCCTCTGGGCCCCGTGGCCCTGTGTCCCTGTCCCTCCACCCAAACCTCCAGCCAGTGGGGAGATGCTGCTGCCTTCCCCTGCTCCTCAGGGCCTGGCAGTCACTGGACCCAGGAGGGAGCAGGGCTCGCACAGCCCTCTCCACCTGACTCACCACCAGAGTCTGAGCCTCAATGACCCGAGTCTCCAGGAGACCAAAGCTCGGGTGACCAGGAAGGCACGGGGAACAGCGAGCCTGCCCTGCGTTCAGTCACTCGCTCGGTGGGCACACCGGCTCTGGCCTGGAACCCAGTCTCACACAGGGGGCTCCAGGCACGAGCAAGGTCGGCCTCCTGACCCCAGGGCACTGCCAACTCCGGAGGGAGGCAGATGGGGAATGAGTAAACAGGTGAGTGATACGATGTGAGGGTGAAGTGCTCTCAAGAAATCCAGGGAAGGGAGTGAGGCTAACAGGAAGGGGGTCCCACCGGAGCCAAAGAGGTGATGTTTAAGCAGAACCAGGGTGGGAGCAACTTGTGTGACTGTCTGAGGCTGAGAGAGCATTCCAGGCCAGGGGCAGTGTGTGCAAAGGTCCTGCGACTTGTTTGTTTATAGAGGGGCTGAGGAGCCAGATGATGCTGGGTCAGAAGGGAACTGTCCAGTCAGTGCCTGGGGGTAGCTACTGAGCAGATGTCCATGTGACTCCAGAGCTGGAGATGATACTGACCTAGAGGAAGCTTTCCCAGAGCAAAGAAGAGATGCAACTCCTCACTCCCCTCTCCTTGCTACGAGATCCCCGAGTGACTCCTGCACTCCAGACCATGAATCTCTCAGGGTTGTAATGTCCCCTGCCTTGACCTCCAGGCCTTCTACCCTTGTTGTGAGCTATTTCCACTCAGTGCCCAAACCATCTTTGTAGAACTGACCAGATTTCTCCCTGCCTATCGCCATCCATGGCTCCCTGCTCCTCCTGTGCCCAGATGGGCAAGGCTCCTGCCTCACCACTCCTGTCCTTATGCTATGGCCACACTGAACTGCAGAGTCCACCCAAAGTACCCAGCTGCTCCTGCCTGCAGCACTGGGGCTGCCCCAGCCCTCTCCACCTGACGCAGTGCACAGCTGTGTGCCTGGGCATGGGACCCCAGGGCAGGGAGTCCATCACCTCCCCGCAGCACAGGGCCTCCGCCCCAGGCCCGCTGGCCCCGAGGTCTGGGTGACGAGGTAGCCCCTGGGATGACCCCGGGATGGGTGCTCTCCCTGGGCTGGGCCATCCTTCACACCATCCCTGCCCACTGCATGCCCAGTGACCGCAGCTCTCACTGTGTGGCCCACGTTGGCCTCTTGGCGTCCAGAACAGACCTGTGTGCCCAGAGGCACTGACTTCTGTGAGCCCTGGTGGGCTGGGGACTGCTTTCTCTTGGTCTGGCTTTACCCCTGGTGAGGGTGACGCCCATGTCCCTAAGCAGCTTGTCCCCATTGCTGTGTGCACAGGGCTCAGAAGCAGAGGTGGCAGCCGGTCTTCTTGGGTCCGTCCCCCTCTTGCCACACGTCCCTCATCTGCCTCCTAAGTGAGGCCCCAGGGCCCAGGGCTTCCCCTGTCCCCTTGTGGTGGAGGGGCCAGGACTCCGGCCCTGCTGGTTACCCCCCGTTTCCCACCTGGACCAAGGCCAGCCTCCCAAAGGCCCAGCCCCGACTCTCTCCTGACTCTTCTGCTCACGGGTGTGGGACGTCACCTCGGTGCACAAACAGGACGTGGCAGACAGACTCGACGTTACTTCTTCCTTTATAATCTTTTATTTTCTTTTTAAAATTCCATTTTCTTTCCTACATGCCACACTGGGGCACCGAGCAGAATGCTGTCTAGAAGTGGTGAGAGAGGACGTCCCTCTTGTTCCCACTCGTTGTGGTTTAGATCTGAGGTGTCCCCCAAAGCTCACGTCTGAGATAATGGAAGGAAGTTTACAGGAGGAAAAACGGGGCTCCGAGACCTTGAGCCCATCGGTGAATCAATCCCCGGCAGGATGACTAGGTGGGACCCCAGGTGGGCAGGCTGCGGCCACAGGAGGCGGGTCACGGGGGACGCGTCTTGGGTTCATATTTTGTCTTTGGTGAGAGGAACGCTCTCTGCTTGCTGGTGGCATGTCCCCACTTGCTGCTGTCCACCACACTCTTCCTCACCTCGAGCCCCGAGGAGTGGAGCCCACAGTCCATGGACTCTGAAGTGGTGAGCCCCAGATAAACTTTTCCTCCTCTGACTGTTCTTGTCAGGTGTTTTGGTCACAGTGATGAAAAAGCTGAGAGCCCAGGGTCTGTGTTTCAGGGGCAGGTCTGGTAGCGCAGGTTCTTAAAAATTGGGGAGGAAGGTACCAGGGATCGAACTCAGGGGGCACTCGACCACTGAGCCGCACCCCAGCCCTGTTTTGTATTTTATCTATTTGGGTGTGTAATTGGGTCTCACTGAGTTGCTAAGGGCCTCGCTAAATCCCTGAGGCTGGCTCTGATCTCACGATCCTCCTGCCTCCGCCTCCCGAGCTGCTGGGATCACAGGTGTGCACCCCCCGCGTCCGGCTAGTGCAGGTTTGGATAGGTGTCCTTTACCAGGTCAAGGAAGGCGCCCTTCATTCCTGGTTTTTTGACAGTGACACAGATGATGGGTGTGGAGCTGAGCATGTGTCTTTTTTTTCTTTCCTCCATTCTTCTTTTAACATGGAGAATGTTATGGTTTGGATCTTAAATGTCTCTCCAAGGCCACGAATGTGAGCTGGGGGCCCAGCCTGTGGTGCTCTCCGAGGTGGGGCCTCCCGGGAGGAGCCAGGCGCCGGAGCGTGCTCTTGAAGGGGACACTGGGACCTGGTCCCTTCCTGTCCGTGTTTCACGGCTGCCACGGGGTGAGCCGTGCCCCCCACGCCAGGGTGCTCTGCCCCACCACGGGCCCCGAGTCAGCCAGCCAGGTGACCACAGGCCCAAGCCTGTGGGATGTGGCCCAGCATGACTCATCCTTCTCTAAGTTGATCTCCTCAGTGTCCTGTCACAGTGATGGAGAGCCGACCAGGAGTGAATCACATTGGCTTCCAGACATAAGAACGGCCTCTCCCCTTGGGATAAGTCCCCTCCCACTTTCCAGGACATTATTGAGTTCTACTTGCTCATATTTTGTTAAGAGTTTTCCGTCTTAACAAAATATAGCTTCAGGAGGGATTTGGCTATGTAATTGTCTTTTCCCCAATGTTTTTAGAGGATTAAGATTATCTCAGTCTCCAGGAGTACCCTGAGAAGTGTTCTCTTTGTCCTCAATCTTCTGATAGAGTTGTGTCAATGAGGTATTCTCTCCTCCTTTAGGAGTTGGTACCCTCCCTCAGTGGAGACATCCGGCCCGGAGCCCGCATCTGAGGGTTGATAATAGACCCTGAGGATGATTAAACAATCGTCTGCTTCCTATTCACTCTGTCGACGTTTGCTGCCTATATTTTGAGATTTTGTTATTACACGAACACACATTCCTGTTTGTTAGTCTTTCTGGTGAATTGATCCTCTTATCTTGGTGAATTGGTCTTAATGATCGCTAATAAACCCTTGGCCCCGAAGCCTCTTTTATCTGATATTGAGATGATGATCCAACTTGGTGCGAGTCCCGTCTTCCCGTCCACACCCACAGACTCTCATCCACTCTGCACCTTTGTGTTGTAAGCCCACCACCCGTAGAAGCTCTTTGTTGGCTTTTGCCTTTGTCCCCACGCTGACAATCCGCCTTTCTGTCAAGGTTCAGTCCACTGATGGGACATTTTAGTTTTTTTTTTTTTTTTTTTTCCTGGTCACCTGCTCTGGCTTGGGTTTCTCTGATATTCTTTCCTGGCTTCCTTTAGATATTTTGAATATCTCTTAGTCTGGTTTATCTGTGCATTTTAAGCTACTCTTTCTCGTATTCAAAAGAGTCATCAGTTGTTGTAGGGATTCACCGCACATTCTTAACTTGGAATGGAGAGTTTACCGCTTCCTGTAAATGAGGGAGCCTTGCAGCCGTACATATCTGCCCTTTAGGTTGCCACCGGGTGTATTATTTAACTCCACGGGGAAATGGAGTTTGCTTTTTTAAGATGTAAGAGAAAAAAAAAACTATATTTCTGGATGGGTATCATTTCCAAAACTCCTTTCTTCCCGAGGACCTAAGTTGGCGTCCTGAAGAGCTCCCTGTACTTGTTCTGGCTGTGAGGGGGTGATGGCTATGGGTGTAAGCAGTTTTCTTTGGGGGGGATCCCCAACTGTCCTGTTCCACCTTCTCTCCTGGAGAGTGTTTTCTTGGGTCAGGGGTCAGAGCTGTGCTTCGAGACGCTCCAGTCCCCAGGCTGCTCTGGGGACCTCTCTGGGTGTGACTCCAGCCGTCTGATGTCTGTGCACTGGGGTGAGGGGCTGTGTGTGTTCGTGGTTTTGCTCTCATTCTCGTTGGGGCCTGTTGAGCTTCTCAAATCCTCACGATTTTGCCTTTTACCACATTTAGATAATGTGGACCCCTTTCTTCAGATGTCCTTCCCACTGTCCTCTGCTCTTGTTTTGGGAGAGCAGGTGCATTCTTATTTGGCCTTTGGTATTTCTGCCCAGGTCCCTGGGGCCCATGCCCTTCCTGCCCTTTTCCCTTTGTCCTGCAGGTTGGATGACTTATCCACCAAGTCCTCCCTTCCTGTTCTTCTATAATTAATGAACAGTCTCCACGTCTTTTGTGAATCAGGGCTGGGGCTCATTTGGATCTCACTGGGCATTACCAAGGCCATCCTTGTCCCCGGACCCTGGACCACTGCTTCTCTCATCTTGGGAGGCGCCTCTTGGCTGCCGTGATGTCTTGGTCTTCCCTGGTTTGGTGACCTTGGCACTTCTTTTTTTTTATTATTATTTTTTTATCATTGGTTGTTCAAAACATTACAAAGCTCTTGACATATCATATTTCTTACATTTGATTCAAGTGGGTTATGAACTCCCATTTTTACCCCGTATACAGATTGCAGAATCACATCGGTTACACATCCATGTTTTTACATACTGCCATACTAGTGTATGTTGTATTCTGCTGCCCTTCCTATCCTCTACTATCCCCCCTCCCTTCCCCTCCCATCTTCTCTCTCTACCCCATCTACTGTAATTCATTTCTCTCTCTCTTGCTCTTTTTTCCCTTTCCCCTCACTTCCTCTTATATGTAATTTTGTATAACAATGAGGGTCTCCTTCCTTTACCATGCAATTTCCCTTCTCTCTCCCTTTCCCTCCCCCCTCTCGACCCTGTTTAATGGTGATCCTCTTCTCATGCTCTTCCTCTCTATTCTGTTCTTAGTTGCTCTCTTTATATCAAAGAAGACATTTGGCATTTGTTTTTTAGGGATTGGCTAGCTTCACTTAGCATAATCTGATCTAGTGCCATCCATTTCCCTGCAAATTCCATGATTTTGTCATTTTTTAGTGCAGAGTAATACTCCATTGTGTATAAATGCCACATTTTTTTATCCATTCATCTATTGAAGGGCATCTAGGTTGATTACACAGTCTAGCTATTGTGAATTGTGCTGCTATGAACATTGTTGTAGCAGTATCCCTATAGTACGCTCTTTTAAGGTCTTCAGGGAATAGTCCGAGAAGGGGAATAGCTGGGTCAAATGGTGGTTCCATTCCCAGCGTTCCAAGGAATCTCCATACTGCTTTCCAAATTGGCCACAACAATTTGCAGTCCCACCAACAATGAACAAGTGTACCCTTTTTCCCACATCCTTGCCAGCACTTGTTGTTGTTTGACTTCATAGTGGCTGCCAATCTTACTGGAGTGAGATGGTATCTTAGGGTGGTTTTGATGTGCATTTCTCTGACTGCTAGCGATGTTGAGCATTTTTTCATGTACTTGTTGATTGATTGTATGTCCTCCTCTGAGAAGTGTCTGTTCAGGTCCTTGACCCATTTGTTGATTGGGTTATTTGTTATCTTATTGTCTAATTTTTTGAGTTCTTTGTATACTCTGGATATTAGGGCTCTATCTGAAGTGTGAGGAGTAAAGATTTGTTCCCAGGATGTAGGCTCCCTATTTACCTCTCTTATTGTTTCTCTTGCTGAGAAAAAAACTTTTTAGTTTGAGTAAGTCCCATTTGTTGATTCTTGTTATTAACTCTTGTGCTATGGGGCACTTCTGAGGGGTCCTGGTCAGGTATTTTGTGGCCTGTCGGGTGATCCTCTGATGATTGGGCTGGGATCACACAGGGGTGCAGAGCGGTGTCCTTGTCCCATCCTGTCCCGTGGGCCTGCCCTCAGCCTGGTTGAGCGCTGTGAGCGTTGACCTTGATCACGCTGCCTAGGACTTCACTGGGTGCCCTGCTGTAGTGACACTTTCATGTCCCTTCCCTTGTGGAAAGGCAGTCAGCAAGCGCAGGCCAGCTGAGGAGCAGGGCCTTTCGCTCCTCCTCTGAGAGGACAGAATGCTTGTGTAGGTGACTTGGACTTCTGCAAGGGACAGCTGCCTCTCCCCTCCCTCTCCTTTATTCATCCGATCATCTATCTACATCAGTTTGGACTCACGGATCGTACCCCAGGCTATCATCCAATCGCAGTTCCTTTTGGTGTCCACATCGCCTCATCTTGGCCAGCGGAACTCTCCGGTGCCTGTGGACATACCCTCTTCGGTGGAGGTGGGTTTTTCCCTTTGAGCATGTTCTCAATCCTGCAGGTCCATCTTGAAGGTGTCCTGCCCAGCCCTGGCATGGGCCATTTTTCCATGACACCTGGTTCCTTTCACTGGAGAACAGCCCTGGGGCCACCATCTAGACGCTGGGCCTGCTCATGGCTGCCAGATGTCATTGCTTCTCAGTCCTGCCGGTGACAGGAGGCCGCACGTGTGGTCCAGGAGGCTGCGTGTGCACACACCCTGAGACAGTCTGTCCGAGACCTCCTGTGGCCACACTAAGCTGAACAGGGGTTGTCCAGTGCCTCCCCTGCCTGTCTGTCCAGCCTGCTCCCACAGCAGGACACACAGGAGGGTGGTGGATTCTGCCACCCTCCATCCATCTGCTTAACAGTTTGATCTTATTACGCAGGAATAGCAGTGTCGAGATCATTGACCCACACGCCGCCTGCCAGCCAGGAAAGCCACCGGCTGAGCTCCTGGTCCCCGGATTGCTGTGTATCTCCAAGGTCACTCGGCTGGGTGACTTTTCCCAGCCCCTTGGCTGTGGTGGGTTCCTACATTGGTGATGCCAGTACAGCTTCTGGTGACAGTCTGCATTCTCCCCGGAACTGCTGGCCTCCAACGTGATTCAAAGATTTCCACGTTTGCGTACACTCTTTGTGCAGTGAGGGTCCATGTTTTTGCTTTTGTTTTGGTACCAGGAATTGAACTCAAGGGCACTCAACCACTGAGCCACATCCCAGCCCTGTTCTGTATTTTATTTAGAGACAGGATCTCACTGAGTTGTTTAGTGCCTTGTGGTTGCTGAGGCTGGCTTTGAACTTGCGATCCTCCTGCCTCAGCCTCCCAAGCCCCTGGGATTACAGGCGTGTGCCACTGCCCCCAGCTCCCTCTCCTCCTTGAATCCTTGCAAACTACTGATCATTCTATCATCTCTACGGAGTTTTATCTTCTCTTTGATGTTATCTCAGTGAATCAGGTAGTACATGGCATTTTTAGAGTGGCTTCTTTTACTTAGGGACGTACACCTGAAGCTCCTCCAGGTTTTCCAAGGCTTAATACATAATTTCTTTTTATCACTGAATAATATTCCACTGTATGAGTAACGGATGGCTTGTCTGTCCACCTGGTATGTTGGCCAGCTCTCCTTTGCTGTGATAAAATACCTGACAAAATCAAATTAAAGGGGAAAAGATCTGTTTTGGCTCACAGTCTCAGAGGTTTCAATCCATGATCACGTGGCCTTGTTGCTTTAAGCCCATGACGAGATAGAGCAGGACAGCAGGGAGTGTGGGGGGGCAGAGATGTCCCCCCCATGGCCACCAGGAAGCAGAAAGAGAGAGGGAAGGACAGGAAGGGACAAGATATAGCACCTCCCGAGGACCCTCTTTCTCCTACTCGTCCCCACCTCCCAACAGCCCATCAGTGGGTTAATGCACTGATGAGGTCAGAGCCCTTGGGATCCAATCACCTTCCAACAGCCCCACCTCTGGACTCGCGGCCTTGGGGACCAACACATGAGCTTCCACGGGACGCTGCTATCCAAACCCTAACACCTGTAGAGGGATCTTTCAGTTGCTCCAGCTTTTGGCCATTATGAATAATGCCCCAGTAGGCATTTGCATGTGGGTGTTTGTGTGAACATGCATTTTCAAGCCAGCTGGGTGAGCGCCCTGAGTACAACTGCTGGGTCCCACGTGAGACCACGTTGAGAGTGGTGAGACTCGGCCATGCAAAGGGACTGGAGCATGCTGCCTTCCCACAGCAGTGAGTGAGTTGCTGTTGTTCTGCAGCCTCACCAGCATTTACTGTTGTCAGGTTTTTAGATTTTAGCCATTCTAGTAGGTGTGCAGCTCTGTCTTCTCTTTTTTGCAATAATGGCAGATTTTGAGCACCTTTTCACATTTTAATTTGCTATACATATATCTTCTTTGATGAGAAGCCTCTTCAGATTTTTTTTTTTTTGCCATTTTCAAATTTGATTGCTTTTTAAAGACCCCTCTGTACGTCTTGCATGCCAGTCCTTCATCAGACAGGTGTTCTGTGGATATTCGGCCTCCCAGTCTCTGGGGACTGTGTCTTCATTGCCTCTGTCTCATTTGCAGAGCAGAAGTTTTGATATAAGTCCGATGTATCATTTTTTTTCATGGATCATGATTTTCATCAAACTCGGGGCTGCCTTGGTTTCCACGTGGGGCCTCTGGACATTTTGTGGCCTTTCATTTTACAGTTAAAGTTTATGACCTATTTGGAATTGATTTGGGGGAAAGAGTTAAGGTCTGATTTTCTCTTAACTCTCCTTAACCTGGCCTCCTGTTACAGAGGCCCACTTGGCCCAGCGCCATTTGATGGAAGACTGTATTTTTGCCATGGAATTGCTTTTGCTCTTCCACCAAAGATCAGTGGGCTCCATCTGCGTGGCTCCGCGGCTGCCCTCTCGGTTCCGGCCTATCGATCGGCGTGCTCTGCCTTCGCCCGCTGCAGGCTGTCCCGGTCACTGTGGCTTTATAGCAAGTCTTAATGTCGGCCGGTGTCAGCTCCCCGGTTGGCTCTTTCTCGGTATTGCTCTGGCTTTTGTGGGCCTTTGTCTTTTCATATAAACTTTAGAATCAGTTTGTCGATATCCTCAAAGTACCTTGCTGAACTTTTATGCTTGGAATTGGGCTGGATCCATAGGCAAAATTAGAAAGGATGGGTCTCTCAACATCTTTCCTTAGAGATTGGAGGTTTTCTGCAGAGAGATCCTGAATGTTTTGCCAGGTTTAAGTCTTGGAACTTCATTTTTGGTGCTATGATGAATGACTTGTGTGTGTGTGTGTGTGTGTAGGGGGCCGGGGATGGAGCCCAGCCCCACGCATGCTAATCAAGCACTCTGCCACGTAGCTACATCCCCAGCCCTGGATATCGCATTTTTAATTTCAGATTCAAGTCGTTGCTCCTAGGAAAGCCGCTGTGTGGGTCAGCACCCCGTCCTCCGACCTGGCTGTGATTGCTGTGGAGCCTTGGTCTGGGCATCCTGTGGGTTCTTTGGGGTTTTCTTTATAGAGCATCATGTCAACTGTGAACAAAGACCGTTTGATTTCTTCTTTCCCACTCTGTCTGGTGCTGTTTCCTTTTCTCACCTCACTAGGTGGGACTGCCCCGCGTGCGTGAATGGGAGGGGGATGGGGTCTTCCTTGCCTTCTTCCTGGTCTTAGAGAGCATCAGCGTCTCTCTGTTCAGGTTGATGGGAACTGCACAGTTTTCAAAAAACTTTGATATTAGGGATCAAACCCAGGGGCACATTCGCCCAGAGCTACTTCCCCAGGCATCTTTATGTTTTTATTTTGAGACAGGTAATGGCTAAATTTCCCAGGCTGGCCTTGAACTGGCGATCCTCCTGCCTCAGCCTCCTGAGTCACTCAGATTACAGACATGTGCCACCGTGCCCAGCAAGAATTTTTTTTTTTTTTAAATCTGAAATGAGGGTTGAATTTCTCAAATGCTTTTCCTCCTTTAGTTGATATACCAGATAATTTTTACCCTTTATCCTGCGGATGTGGCAAATTAATCAGTTTGCAAATATTGAACCAGTTTCGCATACTTGAAATAAATCCTCCCTGGACATGGTATATAATTCTTTTTATTTATAATACCATTCATCTTGATACTATTCTATTGGAGACTGCTCATGTGCGTCCATGAGTGACACTGGCCTACAGTGCCCCTCTCTCATACCATGTTCATCTGGTTTTGCGTGAGGGTCACACCAGCCTCAGAACGAGTCTTACTTTCTAGAACAGATTATGGAGAGTCGGCACAGTCCCTCCCTTGCACGAATGGAGAGAGTTCACTAGGAGACCTCTTTGGGCAGTCTGACTGGGTGCAGGTCCTCTGGGCAGCCCGAGCTGATGAACCTGCTGGAGCGTCGTCTTTCCCTGCAGACTGTGTCTGGGAGTCGGTCCATCTCATCCAAGTTATCACCTCCATTGGCCTGGAGCTGTCCACTGTGCCTCTACCATGTCCTTGAATGTCTCTGGGATCAGTGGTGAGACCAGTGAGAGCGTTTCGGACCTCAGCGATTTCTGTCTTCTCTGCTCTTTCTCTTGGTTAGCTGGGCTACAGCTTCATCAATTGCATCGGTCCTTTCTTAGAACCAGCTTTTAATTTTGTTGTTTTTCTGTATTGTCATCCTGGTTTTGATCCCATTCATTTCTGCTCACTTTATTGGTGTTTCTTTCCTTCTGCTTGCTTTAAACTGAAATCCATCTTGTTTCTCAGTTTCCCAAGATGGATACTAGAGGATTGACTCCGATTCCTCTATTTTAAAAACATACATATTATTATTTTTAAAACTCAACAAATAACAAAACTGTCTCTATCGTGGACAGTACATAGTTTTGAAATTTGCATACACTGTGGGATGGCTGAGCTGGGCTAATTAGCACAGGATAATTACCATTGTTCTCAGTGCAGCTCAGCCGCTCCACCTCTCCCCACCCTCCTCCTTCCTGCTCCCTGGAGCTCACTGAGCCCCTTCCTGACTCTGGACCTTTGTCCAGGAGTCTGTGGGGGCCTGGTCAGCAGCAATGCTGGCTTTCCCTCTTGGCCTTGTATTCCTTTGAATGTCACTTGTTGCCTGTGGGGTGAGCCTTTGGGGGTGCAGCTGCCATTAAGCTTGTGAATAAGGCAAATAAATGTCATTTCTGGGGAGGGCGCCTTGAGCTCTGGATAGATCTGCCGCGAGCTCCTGCTGCGCAGTCACAGGGACCAGGCCACCCGCCTGCATCCTGAAGGCATTTTTAAGGGAGAAATTGGTTTTAGGTTAAAATAAGGGCCTCCGAGGGCTCTTTGCTGTCCATGACCTTGAACATGACATCAGAGGCTGGGCACTGGGAAGTTTCTGGTGGACAGGAGGGAGGGAGGGAAGGCAGCAAGAGCTGGAGGTGCTCAACTCAGGGACAAGCAGGATCCACTTGTCCTCTGGGCCCCCGAGGAGAAGGCCAGGCCAGGGCCAGCTGGGGGAGAAGGAGTCGAAGGGCCACGAGGGTCTCCTGGAGGTGGGAGGGCTTTGTCCCTGGAGGAGGAGATGCAGGGTGACCACGGGGAGTGTCAGCCGTGGGGAGGCCTTGTGTAGAGCCTCAAGTCACGAGCAGTGACCATGGGGTCTCACATCTGCAGAAGTGGAGACGTGTGCTTCCCCAGGTCATCCTGGGGACTTCGGCCTCAGAGCTGGAGGCCTGGCCCTGTGGGGTACCTGGGGACAAAGGGACTCACCCAGCCTCCCCAGCCCAGCTACAGCCCTGCCCTAGAAATGCTCTCCTGGGAGGGTCACAGCCCCGCCCTGGCTCCCCAGCTTTCTTACTGGCCCAGGAATTCCATTTCTCTTCCCTGTGGTCTCCCACCGGGTTCCAGGATGAGGGCTGGAACCGACAGTGTAGGACGGACATGGGGTTCTCCAGTGGCGGAGAGAGGAGGGGCGCTACACTGCCCTGGTCCAGGCTGCCCCTCTCCAGGTCCCCTTGTGGCCCCCCAGCTTCAGGGCAGTCCAAGATAAAGCTCAGCCCCTCTCTATTTGGACCCTCGGGCTGAAGGCCTCCTTCATTAACCCTGCACCACCCCGTGCCCTCCCTGTGCCCAGCCTGTCCTCCTCACCAGACATGCCCCTTCCCAGGGTTCCTCATGCCCCTCCTGCTACTTCAGACGTTGGTCTCATCCTACACGCGCCTCAGAGCCTAGTCCCACTTCCCTCTCTCTGGGAAGTCTTCCCTGGCTCCTGAGCGACACTCAGCTCACCAGGCCCCAGGCACAGCTGTCTAGGTTAAGAGGGATCATTTCTGCCCCTTAAGGGGAAGAGAAGGAGGCAACAGATGGATCTTTCTAGGAAGGGGTCGAAAGCAGGTTAGCAGAGCCAGGCACCATGGCTTACACCTGGGATCCCAGACCCTGTGGAGGCTGACGCAGGAGGTTTGCAAATTCAAGGCCAGCCTGGGCAGCTTAGTGACACCCTGCCTCAAAATAATAAAAAAAAAAAATAATAAAAAGGGTTGGGGTGTAGAGGTACACACTGAGTCCCCTCCCTAGCTCACACGTGTGCACGCACTTGTGCATACACGTACACACACAGCAGATTAGCACCAGCTCGGCCCTCCCTCCAGGGACTTAAGGACTCCAAGGGACATGTGATATGGGAATAAAGTCCAAAGAGGCCTGGGGTGGGGATGCCTCCTGGGTGAGTCCACGGGAGGGGGTCTTGCCTAGGCTGCAGCTCTGGGCTGCGGCACAAGGACCCAGGGCTAGGGTGGCTCTCCCTCGCAGGCCTGTCCTTCCTCTCCCAGCCACTCCGACCCCCTCCTCCTCCCTGTCTGGTGATCCCGCTGTGAGCCCCGGCCAGCACTCTGTCTGCTCCTGCAGACTGCAGGCCAGGCTGAAGGACACTGCGGGAAAAGTCGACTCTCAGGCAGGACAGAGGCCTGGAGGGCTCTGCTCAGGTGCTGTCCACACCCTGCCGTCTCTGTCCCCTCCCTGGGCCTCTGTCAGCTCCATTTAGCAACAAGGCTGCAGGTGGATTCCAGAGCTGGAAGACACTGGTGTCCTGGACCTCCCTGGGCCTTGGCCATCCCGCTGGGTCACTGCCCAGGTCCCTGGTGTCCTCATCTGAAAAATGGGGACAAGGACCCCTCTCTACTGCCTTCTTCCCTCCCTCCCCCGGTTGACTTTCTGCTTTTGAGAGGCAGGAAAGAGGCCAGAACCCGGACAGCAGCCCTGTCTGGCTCTGCAGGCCGGAGCTGCGGGGCTGGGTCAGCAGGGGGGCTCTGGCAGACAAGGTGGGCCTGGGCAGGAGTGGAGCCAGCAGCCCTCATGGTGGTGGGACTGGAGTGGCTCAGAGCTGCCCCCAGCTGGGCCCCGGGAACTTCCTGAGCAAAACTGCGGCTTGTTTTCCTCCAGGTCACCCAGGCCCCCAGGCCCCAGCCTGTCTGCAACACCCTTTTTTCACATGGGACCCACCAGCCACTCCAGACTTCCCATTGTCCCCACACACCCACCTGTCCCTGCCCACGCCCCTCTGCTCTGGGTCACACTGAGCCTCTGGCCTGGAAGGCCTTCTCCTCTTGTCTGTTGGGCAAACCCTAGTCAGCCTGCAGAGCCGGGCCCAAAGCCACCTCCTCCAGGAAGCCAGCCAGCCTGTCTTGCCCCTGGCCCCATGTCGTGTCCTCCTGGTGCCCAGTGCCCCTCATGACCTCATGCTGCATACACACCCCTCAGACACAGGGCAGAGGACAGAGCCCCCTTGGCCTTCCCTGGGGCCTGCTGCCAGCCCAGCCAGGCTGAGGAGGCCCCTGCGGCATGAGGTTCTGTCTGCTCGGGGTCTCTGATGGGCTGCGATAAGCTCGCCTTACAGGGCTGCCCACTGGAGGCCATCCACAGCTCTGTCTTCCGTGACTTGCAGAGTCAGACGTGTGCACGCCTGCCCGGGAAGGAGTGGGCTTCCCGAACCCAGCTGGCCCTTGGCACAGGGCGGGAAGGGCCTCACCAGAGAGCACCAGCAAGGCCCCAGCTGGAACCAGAGCCTCTCCCTGTGGTGAGTGACCCCCTCTTACCCCCAAGGAAGCAGTGCAGTTTTGCGGGGGCCTTCCCAGGACCCCTGAAGGGCCCCTTTCCTGTACACTCCCCAACATCTGCTCCAGCTGCTGCCCACTGCCCATGTCCCTCTGCCCAGCTTTCTCCCTTTGATCCCCCGCACCTGGGCTGGGGGAGCCCCTCCCTGAGACCCTCAGCTGGAGGCACCTCTGCCCTCCTCAGGGTGCTGTCAGGGATGGCTGGGGCCGGGCCCTCCCCAGGGGTGGATGGCAGGAGTCATCCCGTAGACGGCTGGGGGCTGAGGCCTAGGTGCAGGGCTCCTCAGGGCTCTGGGCTGTGGGGTGGGGCCGTGCCCTCCTCTGACTCAGCGCCCAGGCAGGGTCAGGGGGTGGGTGCTGGCCTGGCTCCCGGTGGTGCAGCGCTCCTTCTCCCAGCCTCTCTGCCACCTTCCGCCCACCCCTCACTCCCACGTCCCTCTGAGGGGTGGGGGTGCCCAGAGCACCCGCAGGGAGGCCCAGAGACCTGGCAGCCTTCATCTAAGCACGACCCTGGGCAGCTGCCAGTTTGAGCAGGACCCAGAGGCCAGTGATGGCCCCTCTGGGATCAAGGGCTCCTGTGGGCAGGGCCGGGGGCCTCGAGGCCTGGCTCTCCTGGCACTGCCTCCCCGCTGTCCTCGCAGGAGAGGCCAGGTGTGCCCTGCAGGCGCCAGCTCAGGCCCTCGGGTCTAGTCTGATCCTCACGTGGCAGGAGGGGGCACTGAGGCTGAGAAGGCGGGGCACAGCCTCAGGAGAGGAGCCTGGCCTGGCCGCCTGGGCTCTCCCCTGCTGGTCCTCAGAGCTCCACGCTCCGTCCTGCCGTCAGACGGCTGTGGAATAAATGCCAAGGAAAGTGAGTTCAGAGTCCAGCCCCCGCTGTCTGGCTTGGCCTCAGCCCTGTGCTCCCAGCTCTGCCTCCTCGGTCATTCCTCCCACCTTGTGACCTTTGGGCATGGAAGAGCCCAGCACCCCTTCCCCACTGTTGGGGGGAGGGTGGGGCAGTGAGTGCTCCCTTAGGGCTGGGTCCTGAGTGGGCTCAGGCCTCATGCACTCCAGAGTTAGATGGCCTGGGCAGAGTGGACACAGAGACAGAGGATCCAGGTTCCCTGACTTGGGCCACCAACTGCCAGAACCTCAGTCTCCTCACCTGTGAAATGGGCATGACAGCCCCTGCCTGCAGGCTGCCGTGACCTGGGCCACCGAATGGGTTTGCAAAGCCCAGCTTTCTCTTGGTTTCCTGTCTGGGCCGTGCAGAAAGCCAAGGGGCCTCGGCAAGTGGCAGTCCCTGGGTGGAGGTGTGGGGTTGCTGCTGGGGGGGGATGTGGGCGCAGCCATCAGGGGCCTCAAGTGTCGTGATGAGGGGCTGCCTCTGCCCAGAGGCAATGGGGAGTTAGCTGTGGCAAGGGTCAAGCAGGTGGGAGCCATGCCCTCCAGTTGGCCTTGAAGCTCAGGCTCTGCTGAGACGTGGAGGCCACCTTGCTGGAATGAAGGACGTTCTGAGGTCAGGGGAGTGGTGGGGAGCTGGGGCCAAGGAGAGGAGCGGTGGCTTTGGGAAGAGGCAAAAGGCTCAATGACTGAGTGGTGACCTTGAGTAGCACCTCTCTTGCTCACTCACTGTGTGGCTTAGGGAGCTGCTCAGCCTCTCTGAGTGTGTTTGTCCAGTTGTAAGCCTGGGTGGGGACACCACCCTCTGAGGCCAACCTGAGATGCCTGGGAGTCGGTGCAGAGGGGAGCTCGGCAGGTACCCACAGGGATCAGACTCCCAGGAACTACAAGCTGCCAAGCTGGGATTACGGGTAGCTGCTGAGACCTCCCAGGTTTCTTCCTGAGATATTTCCTCCTCAGGACGAAGGTTGACAGACCCGGAATGTCCAGAGCTCAGACCAGGTGGACATTTATTTTTCTCCACAGAAGCCCATGTTGCAGGGCCATTTGCTCTGTGAAACGGTCAAGGACCCAGGCCCTGCTACCCCTGTGTCTTGCCCCCTGCCTGGTCCAGGTGACTCCCACCAGGCAGCTCCCCAGGGCACAGGAGGGGAGGGAGGGAAAGGAGAGAATTTGCACACACACCTCCCCTTTTAAGAGCACGAGCAGTAAGTGAACGTGCTGCTTCTGCTCACACCCAGTTACACAGGACGTAGTCACATGGTCACCCAGGCTGCAAGGCAGGCTGGGAAATGGAGGCTTGGCTCCCAGTGGCCTTGTGCTCAGCCAAACCCAGGGGCTCTGATACTCCAGGGGAGAAAGAGAACTGGAAGTCTCTGCCAGAGACAGAAGCATTGGAAGAGGACAGATCGGGGTGGGACGGCAGAGGGCCGTGAGTTTGGCTGGGTCAAGGTCCTCTGGGGAGGCGACAGTTCACTCCCAAGGTCTCCAGGCCCGGGCAGCCCCTTGCCTGGACCTTTCCCCTCACACGTCCTCAGACACCTTGCATCATGCCGGCTGTGTGAGCGTCACATCCCAGAGCCAGGAGTTCCTGGTGGGAATGCATGGCTTGCTGGGCTGTCCTGTGGTTGTCACTGTGACTTCCCAACTGCAGAGGCACTGAGCCCTGGTGGGATTGCCTCCTGACAAGCCCACCTTAGGTTGGAGATAGGCGTGGAAACGTGCTTCCTACCCCCCTCCCCCACGCACTCGAGCTCAGCAGCAGTGTGCGCTGGAGCTGGCCCCTGTGACCGTGTCACGAGAGCATCGTGGTTCACACCTAAATCCACAGGATGATGTCTGCACAACCCAGCCGCTCTCACACGGAGCACGGTTGAAACATCGTAATGAGGAACCTGGTTGAGTTGGAGACTGTCTGTGCTCGGTGGTGAGCGACTTTTCTCCTCCTACTGGGTCACTTCCTGGGCATCGTCCCGAAAAAAGGAGGAAGTTACCAGCTTGGGCTGGGCCTTCTTGTCCTCCTGGATGGCCTGCAGTCAAGTGACTGCCAGGGACCCGGGTCCCTAGTTTTATCTCTTCCACCTCCAGGGACCGCAGAGTGCAGAGGTCCTCCGTCCCCAGCCGACAGGGTGTCTCCGCTGCATAGCCTGAACTCCCCGCATGGCTTTCCTCCCTTTTCTTGTCCCAGATGGGAAGTGCCCGTACATCTAGCCTGTAGCCAATGTCCGGGCTGCTTTTCTCCAGGTGTGGAAGGAGAGCCAGGGACAACAGGAGGCAGAGCTCCTGACTCACCTGTCCTGGCCCAGAGCCTGGAGTTTGGAGCTTAATAAAGCCTTGGACAGGAGCCCGGAGCTCTGGAGACCCAGATCTACAGCCTACCTCTAAACTCCCTGGCTAGGGGTCAGAGGCAAGTTACGACCTCTTTCTCTCCTGAGACCTTGACACAGCTCCATCTTTTGGACAGTGTGAATCCCGTGGTAGATCATGTTTTGCTTGGACTGCCAGCGAGCTCAGTGTCAATGTTGCCACCTAATTTTAGGAACTGTGTTGGTGTCGCGTTTCTGTATCATTTTTTTATGTCTGAAAAGAAAGTGAGAAAGCTAGGGACACGTGAGTAAGAAATGAAGGACAGAGACCAGGCAGAGATCCACACAAAAGTTTATTTCTCAGATCTGACAAATAAAGGCCGTCTCTATAGGAGAGAGAGGCCCCCAGATGTTCGGGTGTTCAGCTTTTGGGGGGTAGGGGTTTGGAGTTGGCGGATAGGCTCGGGGGGGTGCTTGCGTCAGAGCTAGGCGGGTGGGGAAGAGGGTGGTTTAGGTCCCTGGCACCATGTGGCTTTCGGGAGTCAAGGGGTCGTGTCCTTCTGGGATTGGCTTAGGGTTATGGTACCATGGGGTGGGTCACCAATGGGGTGGGGGTAGCTTCCGTAAGAGGAAGTAGAGAAAGCGAAGCATCCCATAGACGGCTGCTGGATGTTAAATCAGCACCCCATAGTGTCCCTCTTCATCTCTATCCTGCTGTCTCTGACTTCGTGGGTGCTCTGGACAATGACCGGAACTTCCGTCCAACACGGAAAAGCTTTCATCCCGCAGAAGGGTTGACAGGTGGGTGCTGCCCTGTGGCTGGCAGGAGCAGGGCTGGTGCTGGCACAGCCACAGGCAGCCGGTGTGTCCCCTTTCGGGGCCATGGCCATAGCAAGTGTCAGAGCTCTTGGAAAGGGAACAGGCTTTCAGCAGAAGTGCCGAGTCACGACCCCACCAGCCCAGGCAGACCGGCCACTCCCCACCCAGGCTGCTCCTCACTGGGGGTGAGACTGGGGGCTGCCCCATCTAGGCCTCCACTCTCCCCTGGAGATACCCTGGGCAGGTCTCTCCCTGGCCTCACCCGGGGGACCCTCAGAATCGCTCCTTCTGGCCTAGAGAGTGGGATTCTCCCTCTTCCTGAGCCTCTGAGCTCCCAGGAAGACAGGCACCCCAACTTTCTAGGAAGGCTCCATGAGTCTTGGTATTTGTAAAATTTCCATCATCGGCATCTCATTTTATGGTGCGGGAGCCGTGCCGGGTGGGCACTGCCCTCTTCTGCCTCTGAAAGTTCTTAAGGTCTCCAGGAAGGCAGAGAACCCCCAGCTGAGGTTCAGTGGAGGAGGGGGGTGGTGGTCTGGCCTCAGACTCGGATTCCAGTTGCCTCTCCCAGGTGACCTTGAGGACCCCAGGCCGCCAGCACCTTTCTCTTGAGGGCCTTCTCCATGAGAACTGGCCAAGGGCATCCGGCACACAGTAGGTGCTCTATGATGTAGGTTCAATGTGTGATTCAGGGAAAGTGCTTCTGAGCATGGCCAGGAACCTACAGCCACCGGTCAGGGCCTGGCAGCAAAAGGAATTCTTTGGAGACTCAGGTCACCAACATCAGGGTCCCTTGGGGCTGTGTCCAGGGCCCTCTCCCTGTGTCCTCCTCCCCCTGCCTCTCTCCAAGCCGCTCCCCAGCGAGTGCTGGCTGCAGGTGAAGCTACCCACAAGGGTCTGTGCCTGCGACTTGGAAGCCTCAGTGCTGCTGGTCCAGTTTGGCTCACCCCTGCCCCAGGCTCCGCCCTCTCCTCCCCCACTCTGGCCCCGAGCCTCCATGGGCGACGTCGCAGACCTGAGATCACCTCCTCCCCCTCTGGCCACACCTGCCCTCCCGGACCCTCAAGCTGCCTTGCACGTGTCCCCGCATCCTCCTGCCCCATGCCCCCACCTGACTGCCTGTGGGTCCTTGCTGTCCCCCCCACGTGCCTCCCCACCTGTCCTCCTGGAGCCAGACCTAGACATGTCGCCTTCCCCTGCCACAGTCCTGAGCTAAGGCCTCCGTGCCTTGGGAGGGAGGTGCTGGGGTCGGGGTGCCTGAGTCCAATCGGAGCCAGGTAGGGACACACATGGGGCTCCCCAAGGAGGTGGGAGTGGACTTGGGCAGAGGGCGTAGTCCCCGACAGCCACAGCTGGCTTGGAGTGCACGTTGCTCTCACTGGGCCCGGGGCAGGGCCTGTGGCCTGCTCAGTGCATTTGCTGCTTCAGGTGCGGCGCTCTGGGGTGCTGGCCACAGGAGCTGGGCAGCAGCAGGAGCAGTCTGCTGACCTGGGGCCACGGCTGGGTGGCAGAGCTGCATCGGGGGACTTTCCTGGAAACGCTGAGGGGCCATGGTTAGACTGTTAGAACCCCTGACACTGCCTCAGGGACCCTTCACCTCCCTCTGCTGTCCCCCGTCCCCTGCCCTGTGCTACACTGGTTGCTGAGGCTGCCTGAGGAAGACCTTGACCCTTCCCTCCGGGGGCCCAGGCCCGGGTGACGTGCCTTCCGCAGCCCAGGGTCGTCCTTCGCCATCCAGCGGGACACTTTCCATGGCCCCTGCTGAAAAGGTGCCCCTTTGGGGAACCAGGGTCTCTCACCCTACGGAGGAGCCCAGAGGTGAGAGCAGAAAGTGCCCTGTGTCTTGTTGACATCTTGGTTCCTCCGGGACTCGTTGAGAGGGCTGCAGGATCTTTACCTTCTGTGTCCACTGCCATCTGTCACCACAGTCTAGCCAGGACCCTGGGTCCCTCATCTACCTCCCCTCCCCCGGGGGGTCCTAACCAACAGGCCAGCTCTTGCCACTTCCCAGCGGCACGTGCACATGCTCATCTGTGGCTGCTGCCCTCGCCACATGCCTTAGGCGACCCGTGGCGCTGCCCACTGAGAGGCTGTCCCTCTCCATGCCCTCGAGGTCGCCCTCTAGCTTGGCTCTGAGCACACCTGGGACTGGCCCATGTGGAAACCTGGTCCAGGCGCTCCCCCTCCCCACGCCATGGCCCGCGCAGAGGGTGGGCTGCTGGGACGATGCTGGCGGGAGCCGTGGGGTGCGGTCACTGCACATACAGCTCCTGCTGAACGCTGCCCCTCTTGAGGGCAGAGGGCAGCGTGACCTGCTCAATCTGCAATGTGCTGGATCTGACAGGACCCAACGATGGGCAGGGGGGCTGCATGGCCACCTGGTGTCGTGCCAGGCATCCTCCCCTGAGGGTGGAGTGACACTGTGCAATGTGACTCTCAGTCACACAGAGCATGGCCATGTGGAGAGGCCCAGGCTCTGCCACGGTCCTCCAGGACAGCTAGCCCTGGGCTGCAGTGACATCTTCCCCACAGTGGGTCTCCACCCCAGCCAAGGCTGCAGCCTCCTTGGGGCCAAGCCTGGACCAGCTGCAGAGCCCTGTGCTGACCTGGGACCCACTTGAAGCTGGACATCGTGGCCCACTCCAGAGTGTGGCTGGAGCAGCCTTGGGAATGCGGGCAGCTGTCCCAGAGCCTAAGGACCCAGCAGGGAGCCTCCTCGGGGTGGGAGCAACAGCTTGGCTTTTTATTGGAGGGCTGTCCCGGGGATCCCTGACCTCTGCACCCCACAAAGGATGAGCATCTGGCAGGCCCCTGGATGGTGTGGGATTGGCTCCTGTCCCCTGGAACACCTGCACCCTACCAAGGCCTGCGTCGGTCTGGCTCCTGGCTCACCTGGCCCGGACAGCGTGCTGCCACAGGTGGGGTGACCACTGTGGCTCTGTGGGGTGCCGAGGTCCTTCTGTGTGCATCACCCCAGAGGACAAGAGCGTCAGCACAGCCTGGGAAGCCGGGAGGCCTGCTGTTCTCCATTGCATGTGAACGAGAGCCGTTTCGGATCCCCCTTTTGATGGGGATAGAGGAGGCCGACTGTGAGCTCCCTGGGTGCCCTCGCATCCTGTGGCCCTGTGACCTGCTGGGCGGGGGCACCTCAGCAGCCGTGAGGGGTGAGGTGCAGCTGCTCCTGAGTGGAGCTGATGGTGGCTGACGTCTTCCTTGGGGGCCTCGTAGGTTTCCAAGTGGGTCAGATTGGGGAGCTCAGGAGAGACGTGAGGGGCAGACACCGGCCCCCTTTAGCTCCTTAGAGGTGGCACTGATCTGTCGAACCTCTTTCCTGGGAGGTGCTATTTGTTTGGCTGGCCAAGGAGTGGTTTCTTTCAGAGGCTTCATTTGGCCTCCATAGCTCCTACCCCACAGCCCAGCCTCCGATCAGACGGGAGTCCTGGGTGTGCTCACTGGGCTGCTGCTACTGTGCCAGCCGGTCCTGGGACCTTTGGGAACCTCCTCTCCCTGCCCTATCAGGACTGGCATGTCCCCAGCTGGTAGGTGCTGTGGCCTAACACTAGCCACAGCCTGGGGCCAGGCAGGAGCACCTGCTGTCCCCACTGGCAGCCCTCTGCCCTGCCTGTGGGCACAGGGGACCGTGAGCCCTTACCTCGGCCTCCCTGCCTCCGCCAGGTCTCTGTTCCCCAGCTTGGGGACAATGGCCCAACGGTGGAAGGGCATTTAGCCTTCTTTGAACTCCACCACAGAGATGACTGGGTCTCAGGCCGGGTCCTTGGCTTCCTCTGTCCTGTCTCAGGACGGCCCCTGGGCTGCACACTGGTTTGGGGGCCTATTTCTCTCCCTCAGCTGTCTGTCACCTTCCTGGAGACCATCAGGGTGCTTAGCAACGGCCGCAACCCTGCCGTCCTTACCCGCTAGGTCCCCCACAGGCCCCAGGTGTTGGTCCATAACACCTATTAGAGCTTCCCTCCTCCCTGTGACCCTGCCAGTTCTTACAGGTGAGACCAGCTGTCACCCTCTGCGGGGGCCACAGACACCACCAGGCAGTGCTCTGCTGTGACTCTTGCCTGCCTTCCTGGCCCCTCCCAGGGCCCACCCTTCGGGTTGCTCAGTGTGGCAGTAGTGTGGAGAAGGGCTGATGAGCGCCAGTCCCTGCGGAGGGAACGGGAGGGAGGGAGCTGAAGAGAGGAAGGGGTCGGGCTGCCACGCTGGCTTGGCACAGTCTCCGGCTCCGCAGTCAGCCCTAGAATGGGCACTGGGCCCAGCCAGGTGAGAGGTTTCCATCTTTCTTCCTGAACTCCACCTGGACAGTGGTCCAGGCATCTTGACACCGCTGCACAGCGCTGGCTCCATGTCCCTTATACAGCCCACCTGGGCTGCCTGCTTTACTTCACCTCTTCGAGCACCCTGCAGCAGTGGAGCACCCCACTTCACAGGGCAGGGAGCAGGAAGGCCAGATCTCTAGTGTCTGCTTAGAGGCTGAACAGGGCTGCACCCGACACATCTCGTTTGGACACAGAGACCCTCTCTCTGTGGATGGCACTGCCTTGACCCCTGCTCATGTCCAGATGCTCAGCCTCAGGAGATGCCTCAAGCATCAGGCCATCTTGTTAGATATATAGGACCATGCAGCGTATTTTGACGTATTATACACACATAGAGGATGACTTCCCATTCTTGTGGTTGTACATGATGTGGAGTTTCACTGGTCGTGTACTCATAGATGAACATAGGAAAGTTATGTCTGATTCATTTTTCTATCTTTCCTATTCCCATCTCCTCTTCTTTCTTCCCTGCCCAATCTGGGGAACCTCCACTCCTCCCCCACAAAACTTATTGTGAGTCAGTATCTGCATATCAGAGAAAACATTTGGCCTTTGGTTTTTGGAAGTCGTTTTTGGAAGTCACTTAGCAGGGTAGTATCCAGTTCCATCCATGTACCAGCAAATGCCACAATTTCTTTCTTCTGTATGGCTGAGTAATATTCCATTGTGTATATTTTCAACATTTTCTTTATCCATTCATCTGTTGAAGGGCACTTAGGTTGGTTCCATAGCTCAGTAATTGTGAATTGAGCTGCTATGGACATTGATGCAGCTGTGTCACTGTACGAGTATGCTTATTTTAAATCCTTTGGGTATAAAGCAAGGGGTGGGATAGCTGGATCAAATGGTGGTTCCTTTCCAAGTTTTCTGAGGAATCTCCATACTGCTTTCCATAGTGGTTGCCACAATTTGTAGCCCTATGAGAAATGTATGAGTGAACCTTTTTCCCCACATTCTTGACAACAAATATTGTTACTTGTATTCTTGATAATTGCCATTCTGACTGGAGTGAGATAAAATCTCAGTGTAGTCTTAATTTGTATTTCTCTAATTGCTAGAGATGATGAATTTTTTTTTCATGTATTTTTCGATCATTTGTATTTCTTATTCTGTGAAGTATCTATTCAGTTCCTTAGCCAATTGATGTATTTTTATTGTTGTTGTTGTTGTTTGTTTGCTTGCTTGCTTGCTTGTTTGTTTTTGGCGTTAAGTTTTTGAGTTCTTTGTGTATCCTGGAGATCAGTGCTGTTGTATGAGGTGAAGGAGGCAGATTTTCTCCTATTCCATAGGCTCTCTCTTCATGTTATTGATTGTTTCCTTTGCTGTGAAGAAGCTTTTTAGTTTGACACCATCCTGTTTATTGATCCTTGATTTTCTTTTCTTGGGCTTTAGGAGTCTTGCTGAGGAAGTTGGTTCCTAACCCACGTGATGGAGAGGTGGGCCTACCTTTTCTTCTAGTAAGAGCAGGGTCTCTGGATTAACGCCTCCATCTTGATCCACTCTGAGTAGATTTTTGTTCGGGGTGGCAGAGAGGGTTCAATGTCCTCAGCTGCACGTGGATTTCCATTTCCCCAGCACCGTTTGTTGGAGAGGCTCTCTTTTCTCCAGAGTGTGTTATGGCAATCCATCTTTGGCAGATCCCAAAACCCAAGTTGGTTTTGTCCTTTGAACCCCAAATTAGGACAAGTCACATGGGGGTGTTTGGTCCCTCCTGGGAGCGTGGAAGGCATCTGGGGGCTGGAACACTGGGCTTGGGACAATGCTCTGGCTTTTCTGAGGGTGGTGGGTTTGCAGCAGGCCCGGGGGCCCGTTGGGGTCTGGCGTCTGACTCCTGAGCTGGGCTAGTGGGTCCTTGCCTTCCTCTTGGGGGCCCAGTGCCTCCTCTGAGTTCCTGCTTGGTTGGGGGTGTTGTCACCCCTTCCCACCCTCCTGGAGGTGTCCAGCAACAGCTGTGTGACCCAGATGGGGCTGAGGCTGCCCGCTCGCTGTGTGCTGTGGTTGGTGGGTGAAAGGGTGCACAGCAGGTGTTGAGAATGCCCACCGTGCTCGCTTGGCACTCGAGTGGGAAAGAGGGAGACAGGTGCAATTCTGTGCCCAGGAAAAGGGGGTTTTGTGGGAGGTGGTGTTCTCTTTCCCTTGGAACCAGAGGCACTCAGCATGCTGGGTGGCTGCTTTGGGTGGGGTTGGGGAAGGTACATCTGCCACAGCGGCTGAAGCCCCACTTCAGGGCCTCGCTGCTCTGAGCTAAGAATTGCCCTCCATGGCTTTAAAAGGTGCCCACAGGGCAGCCGTGTGCTGGGAGAATAGCAGTGGCTCAGGGCGGGCAGGAGGCCGCTGCGCTGCCCCAACTGTGTGCTGGCTCCTCTCACGCCAGCCTTGGACTGGAAATCTCTCCCTTCCCCAGGACCACAGTTGGGAGACATGTGGGAAGCCCTGGACAAGGCCCTCAGCCTTCCCGAACCTTAATTTCCCCAGATGTGAAATGGGTGTAGTGAAAGTACCTATCAGGTCTCTCTTTTTGTTTTTTAACATCTTTAAACTCCACTTTCTTTTTTATTTTTTTCTGTATTTTTATTGGTATGTTTTAATTACATATCAGGATTTGCTCTGTTCCAGTCCCCAGCCCTCCCCCCTTCCCAACCTCCTCCCTCCCCCCGTTCCCTTCCCCCCACTCCACTGACCTTTCTGCCATTTGCTTTCAGTTTTTTTTAATCAGATCCTTGTGGGCATATAAAACGGTGAGATCTACTGCGGCGTGTTTACACACATACGTGGGAAAGTTCGTTCAGGTTCGTTCTGCTGTTCCTCCCCTGTCAAGCCTCCTTCTCCCTCTCGACCCTTCCTCTACCCCACAGATCATCTATTTTTATGGAACCCCTCCTTTTCTCCCTCTGCCCCATCATTTGGGACTAGCTTCTGCGTATCAGAGAGAACATCCACACTCTGCCTTTCTGGGTCTGGCTTACTTCACTCAGCACGAGGCCCTCCAGCTCCAAGCCATGACTTCACTCTTCTCCAATCCTGGATGATCTTCCATGGTGTAGATGTGCCACATTTTCTTTATCCCTTCACATGTTAAAGGGCACCTAGGCTGGCTCCAATGCTTGGCTCTTGTGAATTGTGCTGCTCTAAACACTGAAGTGGCTGTGTTATTGCAGCATGCCGATTTAAAATGTCTGGGATATAAATCAGGAGTGGGATAGCAGGGTCATAGGTGGCTCCATTCCTAGTTTTTTGAGGAATCTCCATATAGCTTTCCAGAGTGGTGGCACCAATTTTCAGCCCCACCAGCAAAGTATGGGTGCACCTTTTCCCCTACATCCCCATCAACACTTACAGTTATTTGTATTCTTGATGATTTCCATTCTGGCTGGAGTGAGATGAGATCTCAAAGCAGTTTCTATTGGCATTTCCCTGATTGCTAGAGATGTTGCACGTTTTTTGATGTCTTTGTGGAGCATTTGTATTTCTTCTTTTGAGAAAGTGTCTGTTTAGTCCTTTTGGCCATTTATTAATTGGGGTATTTGTTAAGTTTCCTGCATTCTTTATATGTTCTGGATATTAATGCCCTATCTGAGGAGCTGGTGATGGCAAAGGCCTTCTCCCGGTCTGTAGGCTCTCTCTTCATGGTCTTGCTTCTTTCCTTTGCTGGGTGGAAGCCTTTTAATTTGATGCCATCCCACTTATTAGTTTCTGGTTTTACTTCTTGAGCTTTAGGAGTCTTGTTAAGGAAGTCAGGTCCTGTGCCAACATGCTCGAGTGTTGGGCTTACATTTTCTTCTAGCAGTTACAGAGTTTCTGGCTCAAGTCCTAGGTCTTTGATCCACTTTGAGTTGCAATCCCCAGCAAAATACCAATGACATTCTTCACAGAATTAGCAAACGAAGTTCTAAAATTCATTTGGAAAAAAATAAGAGGCCAAGAAAAGCCAAAGCAATCCTGAGTAAAAAGAGTGAAGTCAAAGGCATCACTCTACCAGAACTCAAACTGCCACAGAGTTACAGTGACAAAACAGCTTGGTACTGGCACCAAAGCAGGCATGAAGACCAAGGGGTCGGAAGAGAAGAGACAGAAACAGACCCACCTAGATACAGTAATTGGATATTTTACAATGTTGCCAGACATGTTGGAGGCTCAAGAGGCTGAGGCAGGAGGATCTCATGTTCGAAGCCAGCCTCAGCAACTTAGCGAGAACCTGTCTCAAAATTTAAAAAAGGTCTGGGATATCATGCTAAGTAAAATAAGCCGATCCCCCAAAAGCAAAGTGTGAGTATTTTCACTGATATGTGGATGGTGATCCACAATAGAGGGCAGGGGAAGAAGAGAAGTTCAGTCGATTAGACAAAGAGGAATGACAGAAGAAGGGGGGTAGGAATAGGAAAAAACTTGGAATAAATCTAACATAACTATGAAAATATCTAAGTGAACCCCACCATCGTGCCCACCCACAAGAATAGGACCCTAATTAGAATAAGGTACATCCCATGCTTGTATACTTTATCAAGATTGATTCTACTGTCATGTGTAACTAAGAAGAACCAGTAAAACTAGAAAAAAAATCCTAAATGCAGAAAAAGTTCCATGGTACCAGATGTTTACTATTAAATATTAATAAAAAAGAAGCTGGAAACAAAGAAATAAGAAGAGCTGGGAATGCGGCTCAGGGATCAAGCACCCCTAGGTTCAATCCCGATATTGACAGTCTTTTAAACAAATGGTGCTAGAAAGCGGGATATCCACAGGTAAAGAAGGGAGCCAGCCCTCCTCACCTCACCCTGCACAAAAGTCAACCTGTGGGTTTTATCTGGGTCAGTGAGACGAGGCGTGTGCCTGGCCGGCAGTGGCCCTCAGTGTCAGCTAGTGTAGTGACGGCTTGGTCCAAACTGCAAATGTTGCTTTTGCAAAAGGAAGGTGGTGTTGGTGAGGACACGGGTGTGGGTCCCTCTCGGGTGGGCAGCTGTGGCTCATTCTGTAGAGACAGCCAGCGAGGTGCCTGCAGGCCCATCGTGTGCACGGTGGTCCCTTCCTGGGGATGTGGCAGGGGTGTCCTCAGCCACCCTGCAAGGGGCATGTCAGGGAACTCTGCTTAGAGGTGCTGGGGCAGGGGGGCATGGGTGGGAGGCAGCGGATATGCCCTGTGGACAGCAGCCAGAACCAGAGATGCAGCAAAACAGATGGCCGTGACGCTGAGCCACCGAGAGAGGGGCCTGTGGCCACCCAACCACAGGCAGGTAGAAGGTGGGCTCCAGCCGGTTGGCATGGCAGACACGGGCAGGGCTCCCCTGCAGGATGGCACACAGGCTGGGCCAGGCTGTGAGCAGAGGACTGGATGAGCTTGACCTTCTGCAGCTGAGGTTTAAAAAGTGAAGAAGAAAAAGGAATAAAAGGGAAGGAAGGAAGGAAAGGGAGGAGGGAGGATCCAACCAGACGGTGTTCGTGCCAGGAGGGGAGGGATTGGGCTCGGGTCTGAGGTGAGGGTAGCACCAAGGTGCCCCAGAGAGCCTCCCGGTGTCCTCCGTAAGACTCGCTGGCCACAGCTGGGGACCACACCAGCCTGGCTTTTGACAATGACATCTGTTTTCCTCCCTGTCCCCTTCGATAATGACAGGGCTCTTCTTGGGACGACTGCCCCCATTTCACAGAAACAGCAGGTGAGGCCTGGGGCTGGGGGTGACCTGAGGTCACACCTCAAGAAGCAGGCGGCATGGTGGCCCTCTCCAGTCCCAAGTTTGACTCAGAAACGACGCGGCTCACCAACGGCCTGCAGCTGGCAAGTGCTTGAAAGAAACCCTGGCCAGCTGTGCTGCCTGCGAGTCCCTCCACCCCCTCAGAGCAAACTCACCAGATCTAAGCAACCAGAACCCTCAACCAAGCCCACGGCACCCGCGTTCCTCACAGCTCCCTGCATAGGAACGTGGGGGTGCACAGCAGCCCAGGCTCCAGGCTCCTGCTCCCTGAGCACAGAGGGCGTGGTGAGCAGGGCGCCTTTACAGGACCAGTGTCTGAAACCAGTGGGCCCCCAGTGCGTAGGACTGGAGCCCAGCTCCCGGTCCCAAGTCTGGATAAGCCCTGCGCCTTCTTGTGAACCCAGGGTGCTTCTGCCTTGACCTTCCCTGCGTGCTTTTGAGCTTCGGCTGCAGTGTCTCCAGCAGGAAAACTGAACGGGCCCACAGCAGCCCCCTCTCCTCCCTGGAAGTTCCAGACCAGCAGTCTCCAGGATGGGCAGGGGCAGGCCCTGGCCAGCCTCCCTGCACCGCAGGCCTCCCCTCGTGAAGGAGGTAAGGCATGTGATTCTTTGTATGGGGCAAAGTGGGTCTTGCTCAGTGCCCAGCATGAACCCTGGCATACAATAGGCACTCAATATATGTCTATTGACTGAGTAAGCATAGCCATAATGTATCAGACAGACTATTCCTTCAGACACAGCTAAACCCAGGGACTTGGACAGTGTCACTCAGTTTCTCTCTTTCCATGTCCTTGTTCTTATCTCTGTCTTAGTTCTGCAGGTGGAGGACACAAGGTGCTGAGATTGCATTTCCAAATATAGTTTATGATCATGGCTAAAGAGAGGAAGCCTCCCGTGATGGGTCCATATAGCAAATCTAAGGAGGTGTGAAAACCTGGACCTGGGATGTGTGCCTTCTTCTGTGGCCAGCTGGGTCCAGGGCCCTGGGACCCAAACTGAAGGCTTCCTACAGGAAGGGGTTCTTTCATGTGAGGAGGGGGAGGGATGTTGGGCAAAATGGAAACCACTTCCTGCAGCTCAGTACAAGGTGCCGTGTGGGACACGGATTTTGACAGTGTGGCCGACTTCCACCCCTCCCCACCGCGCCTCCAAGGCTCACCTTCATCCCAGGCAGCCAGCTGGGGCCTGCTCTGAAAAACCACGTGACTAGCTACAGCCTGTGGGGCGGGGCTTCTATGCAGCAGCCACGCCCTCAGGGTCCAGGGGCCGCGGTGCCTCCTCCCGCTGCTGTGTCCAGCTGCCTTCTAGCCCGGTGCATGGGGGGCACCGGCTCCGAGAAGCGGAGTGGGGAAGGGGCAGGACGGATCCAGGGCTCCAGCGTGTGTCAGGAAACCCTTCGGAGTGAAGTCAGCCGCTCCTTGCGGCAGAAACCACGCTAATTGGGAACAGCTGTCAGGTTTTCCGTGGCACAGGACAGATCCGAGACTTAGATTTCACAATTTACCAGCGGAGTTCACGGGCTTTTGACAGCTCGGTCATATTTCCACAAGTTACCCATAGGTTCCTTCTCGGGGTACGGGGGTGCTCTTGCACCCCACCCCATGGGCCCTGGTCTTACCCCACCCTACATCCTGCCTGGGTAAAGGGTTTTGCTACACAGATGGGGTCCCCTCGTTATATAAATCAAACCCCATTTCCTTATCAGCTCTCTGGAATTTCACAGATGCCCAGATCAACAGACCTGCTGGAACTGGAGTCCCCCCAGCTCCCTACTCCAGCACTCCTGAGTCTTGGAGCTGGGGGGAGACCCAGGGACTGGGTGACATTTGAAGGCTTGGGTAATGAGACTCACAACAACGGTTTTGTTTTGAGTCACAGGGACCAGTACAGAGTGAGAGGTCCTGAAATATCTGTTGAGTGTCTGCACGGCTGCCACCAATTGGATTCTGATTTGGGCAGATGGGTGAATGGATGCATGGACATGGGGTTGCAGTTTGGAGGGGTGGAGGGGTGGTGCGTTTGGTGTTTGATTTGGGAAGCTGTGATCAAATCTGGCTCTGGTTCTTCCAAAGGGGTCCCGACATTTTCACCTTTAGTCAAGAAAGGAGTGTCCCTGCTTCCCATCCTGAGCTCAGGGGACTCTCAAAAAGGGACAGGTGAGGATCCAGTTTCTTATTCAGAGCCCAAGAACCTCTCCCAAGTACTCCCAGATTCGGTTCCAAGAGGCTGGGGAAGAAGAGGAGGAAAAGAGGAGAGTTGGTCCCTGAGTGTGGGAGGTGTTTAGTAAGGGGCTGGCTGGGTGTTTAGGAGTGTCCGAGAGGGTGTGTGTGCTTGTGAGTTGTGGGTGCTTGGGTGTGTCTGTGTGAGAAGTGAGAAGTTCCCCCTGAGCAAGGGGCCATAGGTACCCTGTCCTGGGGACGCGGGGGCACTCACAGCCCTTCTTGAGCCCTCTGTGCTGCATTAAGCATAAACTGTCTTCAAGGCTCTGAACTCCCACATGTCTCAGATCCACGTACTTTGAAATAATCAGAATTCTTTGCATGCCTCGCCGGTTTCTGGACTTCCTGCCAGCAGGAAGCCACAGGGTGCATAGCCCAGAGGCAAAGGCACTGGCTTGAGGATAGGAGATGGGGTCCTCTGCAGAATGACCCCATATGGGGGTGGAAGAGGCAGCTTGGTTCCCGGAAGCCTTAGCCCTCAGCTCTAGCACTATCAGCTCCTCAGGGCCCAGAACTACCCTGCTGGTGCCAGGGAGCCCTCAGTCCAGGGCCTCTGGCTGCCCCCTCCCCTTGGAGACCCCCCATCTTCCTGGTCCCTGTGAATCCCACTCTACTTCCCACGGTTCTCTTGGAGTCCCAGCACTCCCTGACTCGGTTTCCCTCAGGTTGCCAGGCAGTACCCGGGACCTCGGGCCTCCATGAAGACTGCCACCACCCCTCTGTCCATCTCTCCAGCTGTGGTCAGGATGAGTCCCTGCTGTGTCTTGCTGGAAACCCCTCTGGGTGGCAGCTGTCAGCCTTTGGGGCGTTTTCTGTGTCCCGCCATCACCTGTGTCCTCTCTCACCAATATGCTTGGTCACCTGAGCCGGTAGGGGCCACTTTCAACCCTGGTTGGCAGAGAAGAAGCCAAGGCCTAGAGACTTCAGGTCATTTGCCCAAAGTCATGCAGCTGAGTACAGGAGTCCGCCTGTGGGTCTGGCTGTTGCACGGAGCTGGACCCAGGAAACACTGCAAGGACCTGCTGCCCTGGGGGGGGGGGGCTAAGCCGGCAGCGGGGCGGGCCAGGCGTCATCACACCCCACTCCTTGCGGAAGCTCCCAGGCAACATCTCTGTTGATCACAATTACAGCCTCTGGGCCTTTTACACTCCTAGAGTGAGCAGAGAGAAGCACCTATCAGTGCTCCCGGCCTGAGTGTCAGCATCTGTCCCCACTCGTCACCATCCCAGCAGGCATGTGGAGGCACACAGTCCCGGCCCTCCAACCCTCACCCCTCCCTGTGCTTCGGAAAACCCACCTATGAATGACCTCTCTTTCCAGTGCAGCTGCTGGCCAGCGGGGCCGCAGGGACATGTACACAGGAGCCTGGAGAGGGGGGTCACGTCCCAGCTCCAATCGCTGGCCCCTGGATTCCCTGCCCCCCTGCTCTTACACGTAGGGGTGTCCGCTGTAAGGCAAAGCCTTGGACATATTTCTCCCCCAGCTGTCGCTGCTCAGGTACCCCAGGGTCCACTCTAACTGTAGGAAGTAGGTGCTGGGCTCCTTGCTGAGCCCTCCAGGCACTGCTTTCTTAAGTGGCCTGAGTGATATTTGAAAGAATAAAAGTTGATTTTAAAAAATTAGATTCCTTCTACAACCTGTTTACTTTCTGCATGTGTGGTGCCAACAGGGGGCAGGTGCCCCTGGGGCCGCCTGGACTGAGCATAAAGGGTGGTCTCCAGCCAACATCAAACCCTCAGACCTGATCTAGGGCTCCCCGTGGTTCTGGGAATTTGCCCCTGATGGCCTTTCCTTCGACTGACCGAGGGCACGTGCTGGAAGTTGGTGGAAACATGCACCAGGAGCAGTGGGCTGGGTGGGGTAGCACACATACTAAACAGGAAGTGCCTGCCCAGGCTCCAGGGGCAGCCCAGGCACGCCTGTGCCCTCAATTGGACTTAGGTGGGATGCATCCAGTGCCCACCCAGAGGATCAATGTGTGGGTGGGCTGGACTCAGGGCTCTGCCTCTTGTTAGCTGGATCATGGACCCTCTCATGCCGCTGTTTCTCCATCTGCAAAATGGGACTTAGAATCCGTCTTCAGAGTGCTGCTATGAAGACTAGTTTAGGCCTACTCCTGGAGCTCACCTGCACTGACCCTGGCCCTGTGTGCTGCCCTGGACCAGAAGGGACCAAAGCCCTTCTGGAGTAGCCCCCAGACAGCACTGGAGACTCCAGGAAGTTGGGCCTGAGGTCTGAGCACACCCACCCCTACTACTCAGAGTAGATGCAGCTACATTAGTTTTAGGTTTTTAAACAGGACGTCAACGTTAGGTTGGCTGGATGCCCTGTCCTCCAGAACTCTCCCTCCTGCTCCCCAGGGGAGGTGATCTGGACAGGTGGCATGTGTTTCATATTTTTACTGTGTCTACCTGTGTGTCTGTGCATATATTTTAGGTTATTTGGGTGCTTCTCACCAACATCTCATTCTGTGTATCTCTGGCTTTTCCACTTCACACTATTTTCTTTTATTGAGGAAAACTCATGTGAGATCAGCCACCTTGCAGCATATGCCTGAGTGGCACTTGGTGTGTTCATGTGCTAGCCAGCCTCCACTGTGAGCTGGTTTTAACACAGTCCCCCAGACTCACTGTCCCCAGTAAACAGCCCACCCAGCCCCGCCTCTGGCCACCTCTACGCTGCTTTCAGTCTCTGTGGATTTGCCTCTTCTGTCCTGTAAATGGGGCTATGATACCTGTGCAGTGTCCGAGGCTCACTGTGCGGGGACATGCAGATCCAGGTGGTCCACTGGAGCTGCTGAAAGGGACCATGGCTCTGTAGCTCCTGCATTCCCTCCCGTGCTTCCCCAGGCGAGGACCTCCTGGTTCCTGGGGAGGGTCCAGTCCAGGCGCTCTGAGTACCCAGTGCTGCATACCAGACTACCCAGAACTCAGTGGCTAAAATAGTCATTGTATTATTTCTTTTGCTTCTGTGGCTTGACTGGGCTCAGCTGAGCTGTTCTTCTGCAGGTCTCACTTAAAGCACCTCATGCAGTCAGATTGCAGCTAGAACGGGAAGCTCAGGGGATTTGGGGGTGGCCAAGCCTCTCTCCTCCTCCAGTGGCACTCCAACAGAGTAGCCAGCCCCTTACATAGTGACTCTGGACCCTGAGAACAGGAAAGCAGAGTGATCAGCCCCATTGAAGCTGAACCCAGATGCCCAGCTGTGCCCTTCCTGGTTAAAGTAAGACCCACACCAGAGTGGCCAGTGGGGCCATTGCTGAGGACCAGCCTCTCTACTGGGCTGTGGGGCTCAGAGTGGCTTTGCCAAGTCATGGGTGCACCTGCGTCCAGTCTCCTGGGTGGCTGCTGACTCTGTCTCCAAAACACACCCCCTGCCCCATGCTCCAACAGGCAGAGAACCCATCCTCAGCGTCTGTGTCTTCACCCTGGGACTCTGCCCAGTGTGACCTGGTGTGACTGTTACTATGCGTTTTAAATCACTGCTATAACAAATTACTGTAACTCTGTGGCTTAAAATGACATACGTTTATTCCTATGCCATCTGGAGGCCATAGGCAGGTGTCTCTCTGTGTGGAACTCAAGGTGCCCTCAGACCACGGCCCTCTGAAGACCCCTGGGAAGACCCCTTCTTTCCTTTTCCTTCCCTGCTGTGCCTGGCCATGGTCTCTTCCTCGTCTTCAAAGCCAGGGTGGGCACCTCCCTGGCTCTTGCTGCTCTGAGCCACTTCCTTCCATGGTCAGCCTGGGGCTGACCCTGTTCCACATCCGACTCCTCAATCACATCTGCAAGTCCCTTTTGTCACGCGAGGAAATGCATCCATAGCTGCTGGGGATGAGGACATGGAACTCCGTGGAGGATGCAGATGTCTTTGACGGCCTCTCAATTTGTTGGCCGCCCCCCCCCTTTTGGGGAGTTATTGCATAATGCTGCCCATCCCTCCATTGGCTTATGGACTAGAGACCAGCTTCTTGGTATACTGATGACCAACGTGCATCCAGTGTCCGCTTTACTCTTTTATATCCAGCAGGGTGGAAGCAGGAGCCACTGCATCCTCTGATTGGGAACTGAGGTTTTAACAATGCAACTGTTTGTAAAGGTGCAGAGGAGCCAACTAGGGACAAGAGCACCCTAGGCTGGTGACACTGACCCCAAGAGCCAAGACCCTGCCAGGCTTCACAGGAAGGGCACAGAGCGAGCTGGGTGGAGAAAGCCACCCGGTGGGAGCTGTGGTCTTGCGCTCATAGCCAGGCCACCGCAGTCCTGCCGGGTGGACCTGGGACTACCTCTCCTCACCTGGCCTCCCCCAGCCCTGTCGCCTGCCAGCCAGCCCATCCCCAGAGCCCACCCAAGACAGTCTATTGATGAAGAACCCAGATGGCTGGCCTGGCCCTGCAGGGCAGAGAGCAGGCTTCTGCAGGTGGCCACTGGTCTGGAGGGATAGGCACAAACCCCAGCATGTGCCCCAATTTGGGGGAGGCATCTCTTGTCACAAAGAGTGTTTGAGTCTAGTCATGTAGCAATATCTTTTTTATATTTTGCCTTTTTTCTTTAAACAGGACCTTTGTCCCGAGACCATGGGGATGCTGTTTTTTAAATTGCAAGTGTGCGCGTGCGTATGTACATTACTGTGGTAAAATGCAAATAACACAAGAGGGACCACCTTTGCCACTTCAAGTGTGTAGTTCAGACTGTAAGAACGTTGACACGTGAAACTGATCTCCAGAACTCTCCATCGTGCAAAACGGAAACTCTCCTCTTGGACTTCAGTCCCCACTTCTGTCCCTGCCCTCTGCCACCACTACCACGGTTCTGTTTTCTGTCCCCTGGAGTGTGACTGCTCCAGGGATTGTGTGTGATGGAACCATCAGTGTCCATCTTTTCCTGCCTGGAGTATTCACTCAGCCTACTGTCCTCAAGGGCCACTCATGGCAGTGATAGGGTCACCCTCTTTTTGAGGCTGAATAGTATTCCCTTGTGCAGATATGCCACACTCTGTTTATCCTGTCATCTGTCAATGGCACATGGTGGCTTCTACCTATTAGCTGTTGTGAAGAAAGCTGCTGTGAGTGTGGAATGTCTTTGAGACCCTGCTTTAATTCTTTTGGGTCTATACCCAGAAATGGAATTGCTGTCTCATATGGTGATTCTATTTTTGATTTTTCAAAGAGCCACTAAACTGCTTTCCTCTGTGGCGCACCATTTCGCATTTCCGCCGACAGTGCCCGAGGGTCCTGCTTCTCACGTCCTTGCCTCCCATATCTTCTGCCTTCTGTATTTTTTTTTTTTTTTGGTGCCTTCCTAGTGGGTATGAGGTAGTATTTTACTGTGACAGAGAGACATTTTTCCACACACTCTTTTAAAAGTGACAACAGTTTGCTTTTCGTACTCAGGTCTCTATTTCATTGGTGTGTCAGCTTTTCAGTGCTGTGACAAACACCCGAGAACCCCACCGTAGACAAGAGGTTGACTGTGGCTCACAGTGTCAGAGGTCTCATCCCTGCTGGGCTGGCCCAGTGCTCTGGGCCTGAGGTGAGGCAGAGCATCAGGGCCCAAGGCTGTTCACCGCTGGCAGCTGGGATGGAGGGCTGGGAGGTGTGCGCCGGGGGGAAGGGACTATGGACAAGACCTTCCTCCAACCATGCCCCGCTGCCACTCAGCTCTCAAGGGACCAATCCATTGGTGGGGTCAGAGGCCCCAGGATAAGTCACTTCCCAAAGCCCCACCTCTGGGCGCTGTGCACGGGGGACCAAGCCTTCAGCACACAAGGCCCTGGGACACTCCAGACCGGGTATAAGGACTGGCTCCTTGTGTTCATGGGTTGTGTGTGGTGAGGGCACAGTGTGGCTCCTCCTCACGGGCCCTGCAAGTGGGCTGCCAGCTGTCTGTGCCCAGCACTGATGTCCCCCTGTCAGAGCCATGGTGCCATGCCTCCCTGCCCCTCTGCTCTGTGCTGTGGTCTGTCTGTCCCGGGCCTGGCTTTTCCAACGTGACTCGTAAGTTGCCTTTCCCTTACCCCAGCTGGGGCAGAGTGCTCTCTCCAAAGGTGGGCTCCGTGCTCTTCCCACAGGGTGACCTGCACTCCTTCCATCAAATGGGGGGGGGGCCTGTGTCCACTCCTTGGACTGGGCTGGCCTCTGTGACTGCCTGGGCAGACAGAGCATGCTGGGTGACTTCTGGGGTGAGTCGTAAAGGCAGCACACTGGGTCACCTGGGATGCTCGCTCCTGGCTGAGGTTTTAGGGAGCTGTGTCATGGGGGTGTTTGTGTCGTGGGCCATGGGAGTTCCGGGCACAGGTGGAGACAGGCACCTCTGAGATGACACCAGCCTGCTCCCACCTGAATGCAGCTTGTCTCCCACTTGAGATGCCTGTGGAACTTCCAGGAGGTCACCAGGTTTGGGGGTGACCCACTCCACAGCATTCAATAATGGAAACACACACCTAATTTCTCTTTATGGCACTTTTTACCATTCGATGTTGGCCTGTCTAGGATGATCCTCCAAAGCTCTCTGACTTTTTATGGTTCTCCCCCAGCTGGGTGGTGTGCCCTTTGGGCAGCATCGGGCTGGTTTTGTTTCCTGTGGAGCAGGAACCACAGCCTGGTCATTTTAGGTCTTAAATAAATATTTGTCAAAGGAATGAATGGGTAGGTGGTGTCTCCCCAATCCTTTCTTCTCCAAAATTCTCCTGGAGCTTTGGAAGGTGAAGATATGTTTGTGAGCATGCTCCTGGGGATCTCGTTGGGTTGACAGGTGAATGGTGGTGGTGGGGGGGGGTTGACACAGGGGACCAAGTCCTCAGATTCTTGGAACCAGTGGGAATTCTCCCTAAGTGAAATCTTCTTCTGGCTTCCATATGAGACTTGTGCCTTGCGGTTTCTGGTTCTGCGCTGTTAAGCAGGAGGGTGGGCCCAGTGAGGGACGGCTGTGAGGGCCGTGGTGCTCCGGGCAGGGCAGCTGGGGAGGGCTTGGGAGCTCCCTCTGGGGACCTGGTGTGGTGGTGGTTTACAGAGGTTGGGGCCAGCTCTGCTCTCACCATGCTCTGTGAGGCAGTCTGGGCTTTGCCTAGACCTGTGTGAGTGGGTCCACCTATCCAAAGGACACGGGGGGAGTTCAGATCAGAGAGGGCAGGCTGTGGCCAGAATGGAACAGGAAAACAGCACCTTCTTTCAGGTGACCAGGCCATCAGCATGTAATGGCGTCCACTGGGGACAGCTGCCTTGGACCAACTCTTATCTGCTCATCCACAGACATGGGGATGTCTCTCCAAGGCAAAGTGTGAGCTCTATCCAGGACAGTTAAACCTCACTTTTTATGCTGCCACCTCCCAGTCATCCTGCATGGATGGTCCCAGGCTCTCCAGTCAGCCCTGCAGCACTGAGGAGGGTGCCAGGTGGGTGTCAGGGGCTGAAGAATGCAGTGAGAGATCCCTCCACACACTCATGTACACACATGCGTGTGCCGGGTTTCTGTTCTCGCGACTAAAAGGCTCAGGGGTCACTCCAGTTGAACTGGGCTAACTGGGCTGCACGAAATAACCACACAAGAGACACAAATACCTTTTTCTTTGGGGTCGCTGTGACGGCTCCTCTGACCTTAAGTGTCCGCAGAAAGAGAGAGAGCGAGAGCACGCGCTGATCCCTTTTATTGAGGAGAAGCTATTCAAATGAGGCAAGGGGTCAGGTTACAGGGGGCTGAGTCTATCTTCATGATGTCCACTGTCAGCAGGTTGACTGACACCTGGGTAGGCCACACCCAAGGGCACAGTAGGAGAAGGGGACACACGCAAGGCACTTCCATGGAAGATTCTATCCTAAACAGGGCAAGGGGTTATATTACAAAGGAACAGGTGAGCATAGCTTCACCCAAGGGGCTGTAGCAAGACACACCCATGCACGAGACACCAACCCTTGCACCAAGAAGGGTGAGGAAAGCTCTGCCACATTTCTGTGACTGAGACCCTCAGCACCCAGCCAAGGAGTGTAACTCAGTCATGTGTAAGGTTGGCCTCCCACACACGTGCACACACACACAGACCCATGCACATTGCATCTGCTCACACATGCACACACAAGCACACGCACATACATGTTAAACACACTGAGAGAGATGCACAGCACTCACAGGCACACACCTGCACAGTGTCTCTGGCCTCCTGACCCAGCAGAGCCCAGGGGACCATGGCGGTTCACATAGACTTGCCGTCTCCACGGCACTCGGCTCAGGGACAGCTGTACCCGAGAGGATGCCAAGAGGATGGAAAGAGGCTTTGGCTTCTGACAGTGGGTATCTGGGTAATGTGATCTGATAGCTCTGTGCCCACCCAGGAAGAGAGAACAACCATGACATGGGCGGCTGTGACCACGCAGGTGCCAAAGCACTCCCAGGACTCATGGCCAATGTGTCTGAGTGTACAGGGGACCATCTCAGTGTGATGTGCAGATGTTGCAGTGTGTGCTGTGTGTGTGTGTCTGAGTGTGTTGGTGGCTGTGTGTGTCTGGGTGTGTGGGTGGCATGTGTGCTTTGAGGTGTGGGAGTGGGGAGTGTGCCGGCCTGCAGTGGGGCACGAGCCGGCCCATCTGGGCTTGCTGCCGTGTGCCCAGGTGATCCCACAGGGCCCCTCCCTAGGACCTGGAGCCTGGTGAACACTCTCTCAGGTGGCACCTCCCTGCCTCCTGCCACCCGGCATATCTTTATTATAGAACATGGAACTCTCTCCATGTTCCATAGTAAAGTCAAGGAATGTCAGTTGGTCCAGACAGGAGGGTTCTCTGATACTCACAAAGAGGGTAGGTGGGTAGTGAGCACAGGTGGGCTGTGAGCACAGGTGAGCTATGAGACAGGGGAGCTGTGAGCACAGGTGGGCTGAGCATAGTTGGACTGTGAGTACAGTTAGACTGTGAGCACAGGTGAGCTGAGCTCAGGTGGACTGTGAGCACAGGTGGACTGTGAGCACAGGTGAGCTGTGAGACAGGGGAGCTGTGAGCACAGGTGAGCTGTGAGCACAGGTGGACTGTGAGCACAGGTGGACTATGAACACAGGTAAACTGTGAGCACAGGTGAGCTGAGCACAGGTGGGCTGTGAGCACAGGTGGACTATGAACACAGGTAAACTGTGAGCACAGGTGAGCTGAGCACAGGTGGACTGTGAGCACAGGTGAGCTGAGCTCAGGTGGACTGTGAGCACAGGTGGGCTGTGAGCACAGGTGAGCTATGAGACAGGGGAGCTGTGAGCACAGGTGGGCTGTGAGCACAGGTGGGCTGTGAGCACAGGTGGACTGTGAGCACAGGTGGACTGTGAGCACAGGTGAGCTATGAGACAGGGGAGCTATGAGCACAGGTGGTCTGTGAGCACAGGTGGGCTGTGAGCATAGGGGGACTATGAACACAGGTAAACTGTGAGCACAGGTGAGCTGAGCACAGGTGGACTGTGAGCACAGGTGAGCTATGAGACAGGGGAGCTGTGAGCACAGGTGGTCTGTGAGCACAGGTGGGCTGTGAGCACAGGGGGACTATGAACACAGGTAAACTGTGAGCACAGGTGAGCTGAGACAGGTGGACTGTGGGCACAGGTGAGCTGAGAACAGGTGGACTGTGGGCACAGGTGAGCTGAGAACAGGTGGACTGTAAGCACAGGTGAGCTGAGCTCAGGTGAGCTGAGCACAGGTGACTGTGAGCACAAGTGGGCTGTGAGCACAGGTGAGCTGAGCACAAGTGGGCTGTGAGCACAGGTGAGCTGAGCACAGGTGGGCTGGGAGCACAGGTGAGCTGTAAACACAGGTGAGCTGAGCACAGGTGAGCTGAGAACAGGTGGGCTGTGAGCACAGATGAGCCGAGCACAGGTGAGCTGAGCACAGGTGACTGTGAGCACAAGGGACTGTGAGCACAGGTGAGCTGAGCACAGGTGGGCTGGGAGCACAGGTGAGCTGAGCACAGGTGGACTGTGAGCACAGGTGAGCTGAGCTCAGGTGGACTGTGAGCACAAGTGGGCTGTGAGCACAGGTGAGCTGAGCTCAGGTGGACTGTGAGCATAGGTGAGCTGAGCTCAGGTGGACTGTAAGCACAAGTGGGCTGTGAGCACAGGTGAGCTTAGCACAGGTGAGCTGAGCACAGGTGAGCTGAGAGCACAGGTGGGCTGTGAGCACAGGTGAGCTGAGCTCAGGTGGACTGTGAGCACAAGTGGGCTGTGAGCACAGGTGAGCTGAGCACAGGTGAGCTGAGAACAGGTGGGCTGTGAGCACAGGTGAGCTGAGCTCAGGTGGACTGTTAGCACAAGTGGGCTGTGAGCACAGGTGAGCTGAGCACAGGTGAGCTGAGAACAGGTGGGTTGTGAGCACAGGTGAGCTGAGCACAGGTGACTGTGAGCACAGTGGACTGTGAGCACAGGTGAGCTGAGCACAGGTGGGCTGGGAGCACAGGTGGGCTGGGAGCACAGGTGAGCTGTAAGCACAAGTGAGCTATGAGCACGGTGGACTGTGAGCACAGGTGGATTGTGAGCACAGGTGGATTGTGAGCACAGGTGGGCTGTGAGCACAGGTGGGCTGTGAGTACAAGGACACTGTGGGCAGTTAATACTCTGCGTGATGGCTCAGGAGGACAGCGGAAGGTGAACAATCCATAGCTTTTTGGTCTCTCCTGACTCGTCTGCAATTGGAAGACAGAGCATGTTGATATGATGTGCCCAAGAAGTCCAGCAGAAAGTCAAGGGGGCTTGGGTGGCAAGAAAGTCAAGGGGGCATGCCACATATGGGCTACATGTGCTTGTATTTGTTTGTAAGACTGGAAAGGCCAATGCTCAAATTCATGCTCATAATTTGAGATGGTTAATTTTATTTATTAATTTGACTGAACAATGAGGTTCCTAGGTATTTGTTTAAATATCACTTCTGGGCATGTCTGGGAGGGTGTTTCTGCATGAGACTAACATTTGACTCCGGGAACTGAGTGAATAGATGGCCCTCCCCAATGTGGGTGGGTTTCATCCAATACTCCATCCCCCACCCCCACCCCGTCTCACTAGAAGGGAAAGGTTGAGCAAAACGTAACTGTTCTCCCTTGCCTTTCCTTGAGCGGGCACCATCTTCTCCTGCCTTGGACTTGAGTTTGGACTTGGACAGGAACTTGCACCATGGGTTCTCCTGAGTTAAGTTGAGTTAAGTTGAGCTTAGCCAGGATTGCTCAGCCTCCATAACTGTATGAGCTAATTCCTGTCTTTTAAAACCCATTTATTGGTGGTAGAGGCTTGCCCGGTGCACATGGGGCTCTGGGTTATGTCCCCAGCACCCCGCCCACACACACACAATTATTACAATGGAAAATAGCAAAGGATACATTTTAAATTTAATTCTATATTTGAATTAAATAAAAATATGTTGTACATAATAATGGAGTCACTATGCTACCAAAAGAAACCCAGAAAATGCATGTGGTATTCATGAACAATAAAAGCCTGATAGTTAGGTTAGCCCGTTTTCCATGTTAAAATCCGTCTGCTGATGCTGCTTTCTCTCCAGCTTTACTGAGTTCTCTCTCCCTGCCCCTGACACACACTTATGCATAGATCTGTTTGAGGTATATGATGTGATATTTGGTACACATGTAAATGATAAATGATCACAACCAAAGCAACATAGCCATCATCACATCATTTCTATTTTTTGTGTGGTCAGAACATTGAAGATCTATTTTCTTAGCAATTTCAAGTATAAAACAGAACATTCTTAACATTCTTAACTACCTGAGACCACATGAACCTATTCATCCCAACTCCAGCCGTGTGCCCTTTGACCAGAACCTGCCCCTCCTGACCACCTTTCTCCCTCTGCCTGAGTCCACAGTGTCATCTTCCACAGGAGACCATGCAGTTTGTCCTTCCGCGCTTGCTGTAGTTGACTTGGCATAACATCCTCCAGGCTCATCTGTGTTGTCACAAATGCAGAATTTCTTTCTTTTTGAAGGACAAATAATTTTCCATTTATGTAAAATAATTTTCTATCTTATTTCCATATTATATAATTACTATTAATATAATATAAATATCTATATTAGTATGGTATTAATGTCATATTCCTGTGTTCTTGTTTCCATATGGAAACCATGTTCCATATACACACAGCATTTTCTTTTTCCGTGTCCACTGATGGGCACTTGGGCTGATCCACGCCTTTGCTATTGTGAACCGTCGTGGGATTGCTGGAACACTGCTAAATATAGTCTTAGTTTTTTGGGGAACCTCCATACTGTTTTCCATAGTGGCTGGACTCATTTATGTTCCAACTAATTATGTGCAAGGGTCCCCTTTTCTCCACGTCCTCCTCTGCACTTGCTCTCTTTGTCCTTTTGATGAGGGCCATTCCTGCAGGTGGGAGGCAGGGTCTCCCTGGGGTTGGGATTTGCACTTTTCCCTGCAACTGGTGAGGGTGAGCACTATTTCTCATATACGTGCTGCCATCTGTGTGGCTTCTTCTGAAAAATGTCTATTAAGCTCCTTTGCCCATTTTAAAATGTTTCCTTGCTATGGAGTTGTTTGAATTCCTTATATATCTTAGACACCTTACCAGATGCATGGCTTACGAATGGCTTCTCCGCTTCCTATGCTTTCTTTCCTTTGTTGATTGCTTCCTTTGCTGTGTAGAAGCTGGGTAGAGTCCATTCCTTATAGTAAATTAATATATCTACCTAATCACCCGTCCATCCAACCAGCACCTATCTACCTATCTCTTATTGGTTCTGTTTTTTTTTTTCTTCTGGAGATTAATACATGATTCAAAATGTCACATTTTCTTTCCATACAATGACATTAAACAGCAAACACCATAACAAGTTGAGATCTCATGGGAGAGAAGGCACTTTCCTATGCTTTCCTTCTGCACTTAGACCTCCAAATCAGGGCCATTGTGCAGATGATCACTTCTTCCTCAGCCCCAGGTCATCAGACCCCTCTCTGCAGGGTCAGGAGTCCTCTGCCTGGCCACAGGGGTCCAACCAGCTCTAGATGGATCTGAAGATCTTAGAGGCTGTGGTTTCATTTTTCAAAGGACATAGTCCTTTGAGGTTTGCAACCACCCACCACCTCTTCCTTCAAGGGCCCCAGAGAGACCACAGTGTAGACCCCCATTCCTCCACTCAGGGCTGTTAGAGTAAGACAGAGAACGCCCGAGATCCAGTTAAATTTGAATTTCAGGTAAACCATGAATTTAAAAACTGTTTTTAGTATATCTTTAAAATCACCTCTATTTGGGATACACTGACACTAAAAAATCATTTTTTTTGTTCAGCTGAAATGCAAATTCACTGCGTGTCTGATTCTGTTTAGCAGCCCCGCCCCCACTCTTCTTCCCAAGGCCTGTCCTCATGGCACCTCCACCCAGGCCCCCCCAGGGCCACCATCTCCTATAGACCTGTGCCCTGGGTCCTGGCCTCTCCGCCCCCAGGCTTCTGCTGGCCACAGCCCCGGGGTCTGCTGTTTTCAATTGTGTTTTTTTCAGTCATAAGAGCAATGCATGTTCACTACAGAAAAATCACAGGCTACAGATAAGCAATAAGAAGGAAGCAAGAAAACACTCATAATCCCACCCACACAGGAACGGCGGCTGCGACTACCTCGGGGTAGATTTTTCTAGAGCTCTGTGTGTGTGCACCTCTGTGCATCTTTGCAGATATTAAAAAAGAGCATGCACACGCCACACCTGCAGCCCTGCGGGGCTCTCAGGTAACCTGAGCAGGGCTCTGGAGCACGCTGACCTGTTTCAGCCACTAGAAAGGGCACCGTGGACCCCATGCTGAACCCCCAGCACTGGGGTCAGAGAGGCCTATGGCCAAAGGCAATTTCTAATTCTGGGGCCGCCTGGGAGAAGTGCCACAGAGTGGTGTAAACAACAGAAACAGTGAGACTGGAGGTCGGAGGTAAAGGTGTGGGCAGGGGCTGGCTTCTTCCTGGCTCCCTAATGGCTGCCTTCCTAGGGTGTCCTTATAGGGCTTTTCCGGTGTGGTGTGTCTATTCCTAATCTCTTCTTTTAAGGACACTAGTCAGATTGGATTAGGGCCCACCCTGATGACCTCATTTACCATAATCATCTCTTTACAGCCTATGTCCAAATAAGGTTTCATTTAGAGAAACTGGAGGTTAGGACTTCAACATCTGAACTTGGAGGGACAAAATTCAGCCCCAAACATCTTGGCCCAGCTCCCTGCAAACATTTTGAGCTTCAGTTTCTTCATCCATAAAATGGGGCCGAGGATCATATTCCTCTCACTGGAACTTCAGCGCGGCCAAGTCAGATCATCCTGAGAAGGCGCTGGCGCCAAACCTGGCTCCTGGGATAAACAAACACTCAGAGGTCACTTCTCTTGTCTTTCCTTCCCTGCAGGTGGATAACCAGGGGGCCATGGGCCTCTTGCTACCTACCTACTCCTTTGCTCACCAGTTTATTTAGGTTAACTCCTAGAGGAGAGTGCCTGGGTCAGAGGTGGAGGCCAGCTTGCCCCCTGAAGGTGCACCTGTGCCTCTCGGTCAGTGGTGGACATGTAGATGTGCCCCCTGCCTCCATCCTCAGGCCCCTGGGGCTCCCCCCCACCCCCATCACCTGCTCCCCTTTCCTGTTTGCAGGTTCTACTGTCCCTAAAGGCTCACAGAGACCCCAGAGGTGTGCCCTGGGCTCTCCCCATGCTGGTCCTGGCTCTGCCTCTCCTCCTCCTCCACTATTGTCCCTTCCTGTTTGCACCACACAGAGAACTCCTTGCCCTTTGACCAGATGTGCACGCTTAGGCTTCTGGGCCTTTGTTGTGCTCCCTACTAAGGATGCCCTTCTTCCCATGTCTTCCTGGGAGAGGAAGGGACGCTGGCCCCAGACCTGGCTCCTGGGATAAACAAACACTAAGAGGTCACTTCCCTTGTCTTTCGACTTTTCCTATGGACTCTTTTAAAGTCCCTCTTCCCCCTTCCTGCTGAAGTCTGTACTACATGATAAGCCACTCCAGACCCTGGAAAACACAAACAAGGAGGATATTATGGAAACAGCAAGGATAATGGCTGTCTCCCACACCCCACCATCCCAGCACTACTTGAGGACAGAGTTGAGTTCCTCCTCAAGGGGGGAGTGGGGCTCAGAATTCAGGATGGTGCCAGGCAGGAGCAGGCATGCAGGCGCAGACCTGCTCAGACTGGATGGGATCGCCCAGGAAAGCAAAGGGAAGGGTGCGAGAGGGTGGGCGTTGGGGGCGTGATCCCAGTTATGGAAAACACATCTGAGAATGTCACATGAATGACTGCAAATATGTGGAACAGAATCTAGAAGCAGACACCCCACCAGTCCACAGGCCCTGTCCTGGATGAGAGGGAAAGGTGACAGACATTCGCCAACACTTCCAAACATCTCTGACCCCCAGGGAAGACACATTTCCTTCAGAGGCCCAATTACATGGATACTCACGTGAACACACTCACACACATTCACACATATACTCACACACTGCATGTGACTGAAAGCAAAGCTGCAGGAAACTACTTCCTTAGGTGAGATATAGGCTGATATTTTTATTTTATTTAATCTATTTCAGTTCTTCAATGTGCTTGACTTGATCCAATAAATGGATCTCATGACCCACTGCTGCATCCTGACTTATAACTTGAAAAATCCTGCTCTATGTTCTTTTATATTTAACATTTAATATTGAGAATGGATTGTGTATTATCATTGTATTTTTTCACTTTAAGAGAGCCAGCATTGAGAAAATGGAGAACAATAACAAACTTTCTAGAAGACAGTTTAGCAACATGTGGCAAAACAGACATTTTAAAAGTCATGCATGGGTCTTGACCTGCCATTTTACTTGGGGACAAAGAGGGACAGAGCTGAAAACAACTGCACATGCTGATTTTCTGCATAATAAGGGAACATCCTTAACACGTGGAGTGCCCACCCCCTGAAGTTGTCCCTTACCCTTCTTTTGGCCACCTGGTGTTACCATTCAAGACTGATTTATTGACATGGAAAGAGCCGGGCATGGGAAGAGGGGGTGCCCAGCGAGTACAAAGTTAATGGTAGGCGACAAAAGGACAATCCGCTCTTGTTTACCAGTGAGGGAAAACAGAGTTGAAAGCGCACACATTGAGAGGTTACCTTGCCTTGGTTCTATTGCTTCTCTGGATTCTTCTGTTCTCCGCAGTGAGCAGACATTATTTTCATAATAAGGGAGGATTTCCAAGGAAATGAGAGAAAGAAACTAAAGAGGGAAAAGGAGCACAGAGGAAAAAGAAAAAGATGAAGGAGAAGGGGGAAGGAGGGGAAGGAAGAAGGAGGTAGATGTTCTCTCCCCTCTGCGGCGGCGTGGGGGAGCGGGTCCCTCCAGCATGAGGAGTGTTTAAGAGCCAAAGGTCCCCGTGCTGAGCGCGCTTCAAGGTCTGGGAAGTCCTAGGAGGCCCAGTGTTCGCAGCTCTGCTAGGAGGAAAGGTCGCTCCACGCGCCCTTAGGGTACCCCTGAGTGACCAGCAGGGAGGCGGAGCAGCAGAATCGTGCTCTGCGGGACCCAGGGCAAACCCAGCTGCCCCTAACTGTCTTCCGCGAGTCTCCAAGTCCCCACCTGGGACAGCCGGCGAGCCTCGAGCTCGGGGCGAGCCCTGTCCGACTCGGGCGGAGTCCCTGCTGCGTTCTCTGTATTCTTGGGAGTTTAGGGTTGTATTCTAGGGAGGTTAGTGCTTGAGGTGGGGTGGGGGGGAGGAGACGCTGAAATGCCATCTGTGCCGATTTTTTTCCTTAAAGTTATTTTTCAATTGAAATACTTTTAAGGGAGAGAGAGAGAGAGAGAGAGAGAGAGAGAGAGAGAGAGAGAGAGAGAGAGAGAGAGAGAGAGAGGAAAAAGAAAGAAAAATCGCCCAAATTTAGGACATCAGTTCCAAAAAGTTTTCACGGAGGAGCAGCGTGGGGGCTGGGCGCGGAGTTGGCTGGACCGAGGCCTCTCTTCTATCCCTCCCGCGGTGTCCTCACTCACCCACGCTTCCCCTGTGCACGCGCACTCACACCGAGGCGCGCACCGACACTACTCCTTGCCCGAGCCACCTAGTAGTCCTGGGTTCCACTGTCCGCTGGCCCCATGCTGGCCACATCCTCAAACTCTCGCTTCAGCCCCTTTTCCTCTGTCCCCACCTCTCTTCAGATAAAAGTGTCATTAACAGAGGGGGTGCGGGCCGTGTTCCCAGGGTCTCCCTCACTCAGAGAGCTGCAGGAAGAGAGCGAGGGTGGGCACTGTCTTGCAGCACCTGGTCACGAACACAGGCGGGATCTGTGCCAAAAGCCCCGACCCTCACCTCGTCCCGAATCCCCCCCCCGCCCCCCCTCCCCCGCCTTCTGATCGCCCTCCTTCTTCCACCTCGCTCCGCTTCAAGGCTTCTCAGCGGCCAGCAGGCTACGGTTTGGGGGTGGTGAGGTTGAACTCCAGTTTGGAGGGGCAGAGGAGGGGGTGTCCTGGGCGGAGCACATCCCCCAGCACCCCCGGCCCGGCCGTGGGAGCTGCTGTTGGAGAGATGGATCTGCTCCACTACTGCGCGCTTTGCTAGTCGCGCCTCCGGCGGACTCCAGCAGCCAGGCGGGGGTTGGCGGGAGACGGTTTTGCAGGTGCGGGAAGCGGGCGAGGGAGGAGCCAGGTGCGCGGTGGCACTCACCATGGGCGGGAAAGGAGCTCTGCGAGGTTCAAAGCCCGCCTCGCCCTTCCCCACCACCCCTCCCCCACATCGCTGGATGCTTAGAGAAGTTAGACGGGCGGCTGCAGGGACAGCATAACTGTCAGTGTGCGCGCGCGGGCGCGTTCACGGCCGCAAATGAGGAGCCCTTTGACTCTCCCGCCCGGTTCCAAGACCCTGGGGGGCCTCCGCTGTCTGGCTCTTCTTCAGTTGCCCAAATCCTGGCCTGGGTGTGTGCATGAGTGTATAGGGGTGCCCGGGCCCGCCCCAGATCCTCTTCTCACTTCATCCACTTCCTGCGCCCCTTCCAGTTTAGGATCCTCCCCTAATCCCTCTGGGTCACCATGGGGTCGCCAGGGAGAGATTTGTGTTTAATTCCTGTCGCTACTCGGAGGAAAGAGAAAATAAAGGCACCAAAGGCAAGCAGAAAGCAGTTTACTTCAAGCCTTTATTATTGTAGCTTAAAAGAAGTTTATGTACAGGGAATATTTCCAGCCAAACACTCACTGGATGGCCTTTGAATCAGGGCCCTCCATCCCCTGGCCCCGCAATGAGCAGCTTTGCCTAGGAGTAACCTCACTCGGGCCCAGGCTGTCCCCCTCCTCCCTTTCTCCAGACTCCGCGGCCCAAACTCTGTTCCCCCAAGGAGTCCTAGCTTCCCTCTCTCTCTGGGGCGCTGTGAACCTTGCCAATGCCCCTCCTGCCATCTTCTTCTGGCCTCAAAACAGACCATCACCTGCTCCCCACCCCCACCCATTTGCGGAGGTTTCCTCACGGAAACTCAGAGCACTCTCCCCTCCTCGCTTTAGGCGCTGTTTCGAGCCTCCTGCAGTTCGGAGCCAGCTCGTGGTCAAGACCAGTTAGAGATAGTTCGTCATCAGCAGTGGGGCTCGTGCGCGCCTAAAACAAGGGGGGAGGGATAAACCACCCTGCCCACCCTTCCCCATCCCCGAAGAAACCCTCCCCCAGACTCAGGGACAAGAAGTAAACACAAAGCAGCAGGGCTCCCTGCGTGCGACAGGTGGGTGCCAGGCAACTAGCGCTAGCCTAGAGCGCTGCAGGAACCCAGCTGCGCTCAGGGCGCGCGAGGCGTGGCCAAGGTCTCTGCGCTCTGAAAAGCTGGGCGCTTGATTAAAGGCGCTCTGGGAAGGTGTGAAAAGTGCTGCAGGGGCAAGTCCTGGGGGCACACAAGGTGTGGTGAGCACCGCATCAGTGCTGCCAAGGAGATTTCAAGCAAGCCAGGTAGGTATAAGTGAGAGACAGTCACTGAAGTCCCTGGGAGGCAGGCTCAGCCTAAGATCCGCAGCTCATTGTATCTGCCCTGGGGACCTCGCCAAGCTTGACTTCCTTTGGGGGTGCTTGTACGTGGGCTTCAAAGGCCCGAAGGCCCAGCTCACCAAGTTCAGTCAGTTGACCCGTTGTTGGCTTACAACCGACGGGGCCGAGTGCCGTGCAACTGCTCATCATAGCGCTCCAGCCAAGTGCGCAGCTCTGAGACCTGGTAGCCATCTGGGCCACGGCCTCCCTGGTACATGATGGTACCACTCTGGATGACGTAGAGGCGCTCGAAGTAGGCGCCATATGCCGAGCTGCTGGAATTGGCCATGGTGTCCAGGACCAGAGCGCAGCCTGGCGCACCTTGCTGCAGCACCCTTGCTGCGCTGACCCGGTCCTCCAGGCTCCGGTGTTGGGGAATGATGTACGGGGAGTCTGTGGTGATCCAGCCGTCGGAAGGATGTGCTTCCTCAATGTAGATGATGAGAAAGTCGACGTCGCGCTGGTACTTGGTGACCAGACGCTGGAAGGCGCTCATGCGCGCCATGAACGGTGGTCAGGTGCAGCTGCCGAAATTGAGCACCAGTGGTCGGTTCCCTTGGGCATAGTCTAGGATGCGCTGGCTCCGGAAGCCCTCAGGCAGGACCACCTCCGAGTTGGGCGCTGGTCCGCCCTCGTGTGCCTGCTTGAAGAAATCCAACTTCTGGCCATGCCACACGGCCTTGAGCGACGCCAGGGTGCACAGGCGGTTGTCGTCGGACACGCAGATGGGTGGGTCGTCGGGGGGCACCTCCTCGCCCTCACTATTGAGCTCCACTTCGGGTTCGGGCTGGCGGCGGCGGCCCAGGAAATGCTTGCGGATGCACAGGAAGTCGAGGAGCCAGAGCATGAAGGCCGTGCCTAGGAAGCGCGGGAAGAGCACGAGGCACGAGGCGGTCTGGGCACAGAGCCTCAGGGAGTGAAGCAGCAGGGAGCGGAGCATGGTGGCCGTGGGCCCCGAGGCCCCCGGGGGCCCCTCGCCTTCTCCGACCACCAACCGCGAGGCGGCCTGGCGAGGCATCTGGGCTTCGCCGTGCGGAGAGCTTAATTTATAGCCGAGGCTTCAATTGGCGGGAGACTCCACCTCCGCCCAGGCCCGCCCCCTTGCAACTTGAGCCCTGAGGGATCACCCAGTGCTGTGGCCAATGCCCTAGAAATCGTGGGTCGAGGGCGGGCACTGGCAGGAGGGGGGCGGAGCGGTCCGGCCAGGGGCGGTGGGGGCGGGCCTGAGTCCTGCAGCCAGCTCTCAGGGGCGGGGGACTCAGGCGCCGCAGCCTCCCGGGACTAGCAACCCGACCGGGGACCTGGGCGCCCGCGGCGGAGGTCCTCCAGCTGGCGCGAGCTCTGCGCGCGGCCCCGGTCTCCGCGGCCTGGCTCCGGCCCGCGCCCCTCTCGCCGAGCACCTGAGCCGAGTTCCCCGGCGGCCGCCGCGCCGCGCCGGAGCTCCGGTTCGCTTCCCGCGCGCCGCCGCCAACGCCGCCCACGCCGCTGCCGCTCGTGCGGGGCCGCTGCCCAGGTACCGAGGGAGTCGGTGTCCGCGGCCGCCGCTTCGGTGGCCCAGGCTCCCGCCCCGCCGAGGACGCGGACCCGCGAGGAGGCAACTTTGCGTTCCCGCCGCCTTCCCGGCTCGCCCGCGGGCGCCGCTCGACTGCCGGAGCCCGTCCGCCCGCCTCCCGCGCGCGCTCACACTCGCGCCTCGCACACGGCCGCCCCCCGCACCGCCCCGCCACGCACACCGCGCTCCGCGCCCCCCGCCGCTGCCCGAGGCCGCCGCGCGCCGCCCCAGCCCGCGCAGCCCCGGCCGCGCCCGCCCCGTCCCATCTCTTTGCCGCTGAGCGCTGCGGATCCCGGGTCAGCGGTCGCCAGGGTCCATCTGGGAGGTGCGGAGGGCAGGGCCCGCGGGCAGGTTGGCGCTGGCGCCGGAGACGGGGAGGACTCAGGAAAGCAGCGCGGGCCCTGCGCCCCGGTCCGCTCTGGAGGGCCCCGGGCGCAGGGCGCTGCGGGCGTGGGGCGCGGGGCAGCGGGCGCGGGGCGGCGCCGGCCCCGGGCGGCTCTCCCACTAGGGGTAGCTGTTGCCTGAACGCCGGAGCGCTCCCCTCTCGCCGCTCGCCTCGCCCGGCTCAGCCCTGGCCGCCGGGCGCACCCGTCCCGTTCGTCCCCGGACGTTGCTCTCTGCCCCGGGAACGTCGAGACTGGAGCGCCCGAACTGAGCCACCTTCGCGGACCCGGAGTGCGGCGGCCAGACTCACCGCGGAAGCGCCGGGACGCGTAAAGTGCGTACTTTCAACCGCGAACGTGTGCTGAGGCTTTTAGGGGTGCGGGGAACTCCCCAACTCTGCGGAGCCCTGATCGGCTCTGCTGCCGCGCCTGAGACCTTCTGATCCCTCGCTGCGCGTGGTATCTGGCCGGCGACTCCGGGATTAGAGGCGGCGGGGTGGGGACGTGCTTTGACCTGGGGTCCTCCGAGGCTGTGGGCAAGTCCTGCTTTGCCTTAGCCCAATGCAACCCTCAGGGCGAGGCTTCAGTCCGGTCTGGGGAGTTGGGCTGTCCAGAACGCCTGAGCACAGGGACTTGTCTGGGGCTCTGGGGCTCTGGTCTCCTAAGTCCCGTGAGCAGCCCAACTTCTTGAGACAGGGACAGCGCTGTGTCCCGGGCCCTGTAGGGCGCGGGAGGCTTGCTTTCCGCGGCTAAGGAAATTGTCCAGAGAAGTGGACACCCGGCAAAGAGTCCAGCAGCGCGCAGGTGGACACTCGCCTTGGGTGGGGGTCCTCCCCTCCGGTTTCACCCCCAGGGCAGGACCCTTTGTCCCACTAGACACGTGTTTCCATTAGGTCAAGACCCCCGAGTGTGTGTGGAGGTCGGAGGGGCTTGTGAATGTGGCCCCTAATCTTTCAACTAGTCAGCGGATCTCTGCTGTTATGGGCAGGGCACACACCCCGAAACTTCTCACCCAGAGGGAAGCCACTCTGGTCCCTTTCCCACTCTCCCCAGTGCCTCCACGGCGCCCCTCACCCCTGGGCAGGGGTGTTTCAGATGGATTAGGAAATTCTCCTTGAGCCACACCTGACTGGTGAGGGGGGTTCCAATTGGTGTCCCCCTTCAGTGGGGCCCCTGTGTTTAGCAGATCAGCTCCTTTCCAGCCCCTTTCTTTGCGGGAGAGGAGAAGGAGCAAGTAAGAAGCCATGCCTCCTACTGGGTAAGTTCCTGAGAGATCTGGGGGCTTCTGAGGTCACCTCCTCCTGGGTGAGGGCAAGAGGTTTTGATGGTCTCAACTTTTGTTGGGCGATTTCAAATCCTGATTCCTTGATTCTGGGAGGTGCCAGTCTGGGGCTAGTGGCCTGCCCCCACCCATAAGGGAGTTGGGGCACTTTCCACATATAGTCTCAGAACATGAAAAGGCCACTGTGGGCCCAGGAAAGCCTTCCTGGGATGTGGTGGCCCTGTGTGTGTGTGTGTGTGTGTGTGTGTGTGTGTGTGTCTCGTACCTGTGTGTGCACAGGTGTGTGTGTGGAAGGCAGGGTGGGGGCAGGTCCAGCCCACCTGTGGCAGTGGACCACACTCCTTCCAGCCCTGGGAGTACCCAGGACACCTGCTTGTCCCTAGGTCTATCACTGCCCTAGGGTCTGCTGGTGTCCCTTGGTTGGACAGGCTACAACCTCACCCCTGGGGATTCCAGAGCACTGGGCAGGGAGCCCAGACCCTTCTGGCTCCACAGCTTCCTGGGCAGGAGCCAGAATGAAGACTCAAGGTCCAGGTAAGACTGGCTTCAGGGTCCTGGAAGCTGCCTGTTGCCTCCCACTCCAGCACACCCCCCCCCCCCAGCTCACTCTCCTCTGCCCTCTTCCCTCGGCCACCCCTGACTCTCCTTCCCTTCTCTCCAGGGCCACACCCCACTCACTGTAGCTCACCCTTCCTGTTGCTTCCCCTATAGTCCTGACTTCTCCCAACTGTCCAGAGACAGAGAGTCCTGGCCTAAGGCCAGGGCCCAGGGGGACCCAAGGGACGGGGGCCTCAGTGGGCCTGGCAGGCTCCCTGCTGGGACTTCTCCTGCCACTGGACCTGCCCCTCCTGCCTACCCTCTCCCAGCTCCAGCAGGGGGCGGACAGGGGAAAGAAAAGGAGGGACATGTTGAACTGGGTCCATTTGGTGTCTGGGAGCCACTTGGAGAGAGGGAGGGGGCAGGGGATAGGGGCAGAGCCCTGGCACTGCGAGTCAGGCTGGCCTTCGGATGGCCTGCTCCCAGGAGCACAGTCCTGGTGGTGTCCGTGAAGGGGAGGGCTTGGTGGACCCAGGTGCTGTGCTCTCCCTCCCACTGCTTCCGTGTGGAGCTGCGGGAAGCCACAAGTGCAGCCCGTGTCTCTTCTGGTGGAGCCACCCCCATCCATGGTCAGAGGGGCCATCAGGAGACCCCTCATGGGGCTGGGGACGTCCAGTGGCCCTCCAGGCCCCGCCCCTGAGGCTTCAGGGGGATGGTGTGGCCCACACATCCAGAAGAGTTGGAGAATGACATGTGGGTGCCCCATGCCTGGCCCTCCCTCCTCACACACTGGTGAGGACAGGGCAGCCCTTCTTGGCCACCCACTTCTGCCTTCCCCTGCACCAGCCTCTGGATGCCCCAGGATTCCTGGGGCTTACCTGCCTCTGAGCTTCCACTTGGGCTGTTCCCTCTGCCCTTCCCCTGGAGACTCCCATTCTTCCTCCATTCCTACCATGGGCCTCCACCTGGGCCCACCTGCCCACAGGGGCAGCAGAGCCCCTGACCATGCCCTCGCACATGCAGCCGGAGGACACCCCTCTGCTGTGCCTTCCTGTGGCCACGGCCTTGGTGGGTGTGGATTCCCATGGCTTCTGTGTCTGCCTCCTGCGCACCCAGCGGCTCCCAGGCTGGACACCAGGACTCTGGACAGGCACCCAGGGTGTTGGGGGGGGCTGCCCAATAAAGATTTGTGAAACAAGCAAGGAGTGCAGCGTGGACTCACTGAAGACTCCTTATTTGTGGAGAATTTCAAGATATTTTGTTCTGCTCTTTGCACACGCTCGGTGGTGATGAGCAAGGGGGGCGTGTCAGCACAGTCTCCTGGAAGTCCCGTTGGGGTGTGGTGTCTAAAGAACACGCCTGTCCGCTGCCTCTGGGGCCAATCTGTTTCCCTTCCTGGGCTGACCAGGCCCTGCCAGGCGCCAGGCCCTAGGTGGGGGTGCATTTTCCTCCTCATTGGCTTGGGGAGCGACTTCTCCGCGCTTCCTCCCACCTCAGACTGAGGCTGAGCATGTGGATACCCTGTGCAGGCTGGGAGGGTGGCCCAGGGCTCAGAGGAGTAGTCTTAGAGGGTCCCCAACACATCAGGTGTCTGTCCCTTTGGGAGTTTGAGGCAGAATGGGGTGACACAGTGGGGCCCAGGGTGGGCAGCCTGGAAGTCTGTCCAGGAGAGCTTGTGGGGGACCCAGGGCTGCACTTGGAGGTCTGGGAGGCAGGCCTTGGTGTTTGCTGTGTGGCCCTGGACCTGGCCTGGCCTGAGCATCTTTCCAGTGCTGTCCCTGCACTGCTGTCTACGACAGACCCCAGGATCGAGGACATTTGGGAGAGACCCCCCCTTCCCCTGCCTGCCGCCCTGGGGCTGTGAGACTCCCGGGGAGGAGGGAAGGCGCCTCTGTGTGGCCGCCTCCCCCACGGTTTAGCCCATCCCGCTAGGCCCAGCCTGGGCGCTGACTTGTCCTGGCAGCAGTGCACGCGCAGTGGCCTCACCCTACTCCTTGGTGCTGGCCAGCCTGGGAGGTGGGGGCAGTGCCTGGCCCCACTGGTTCTGCCCAGGGACGCTGACCTCACACCAAAGCAAACCCTGGTCTGAGCCCAAGGGTGGCCAGAGGCCGCCTTTGGTTCCATCCCTCTGTTCCATCTGTGACCCTTTCGGGCAAGAGGTGGGGTCCAGAGTCCCTTTGCTTCTAGCAGGCCCAGCTTCTAGAATGTGCTGTCACTGACACGGGGCACATGCGTGTCTGTTCACACCCAGCCTGCTCCTTCCTGGAAGCTGCGGAACACAGAAGATACTGCAGGTGACAAGGAAGAAGCAGCAGCAGGAAAGACACTCCCCCTGGGGACAGGGTCCAGCGTCCTCCATGCTGGCCAGGGAACAGTTGCAGATGTTGCCCTGAATACCTTGGTGGGAAAATCTGACTGGGTGTGATTCCCAAGGTAAAAACGGGCAGCCCAGCCTTGGCACACAGCACCTGGGCCAGGCTGGGCTGGGTCTGATGCTGGCAGAGGCTCAGTCTAAAGTCGGCCCTGGGATTCCCGAAGCCCAGATGTCTGGGGCTGTGTGCAGTCACTAAGAAGGGGCACCTGGCTGCCTGGGTGGAGAGAAAGCAAGAGAGGAAGGCGACCCCCCTCGCCATTGCCATGGCTCAGACACAGCCGGAAGGGAAGGGGCGGCAGAGAAGGTTGGCCCCCTTGGGTGGACCCTCCTCCTGAACTGGTGTCCCCTGGGCGGGCCCCTCACCGGGCTCCAGTCCTCACCAGGCTCCTGGACGGCTTCTGGGCTTTCTGCTCTCGAGGAGCCTCCAACCTGGCAGGGGACCTGGTGTGCTCAAGGAGGGTGCAGGGACTTCTGCCGCTTGGGCCAAGTAGGATGGCACCTCAGGAAGTGGCCTAGGCAGGGGGACAGCCTTCGGTTCTGTGCAGCTCTTGGCTTTGAAGTCTGGCTCCTGGGAAAAGACCAGCTGTCCTTGTCCTCCTTGGTAGGGGCCTACATGCTTGGCTCCCCAGGGCAGGACCCTGGGGGGCGGCAGGTGGGCCAAGTGCCGGGAGGAGCTAGTGGGCGGGGCTCCCGTGTGCCCACAGGGGCAGCTCCTCTGCCGGCCCAGCTGGGTGATCTCCGGGAGCTGTCTGCACCAGCATCTGGCTGTTCCCATGGGAAATGGGTGGGACTCTTGCTTCCACCTCCAGGAGGGTGTGAGTGAACATGCAGCTCCCTGAGCCCTGCATGGAGAGCCCCACGGAGAAGATGGCCGCCACTCTGAGGCCACCGCCATCAGCACCGGGGGCTTCTGCCGCAAGCCTCCCTGGAAATCCCACTTTTGGGTACTTCTGGAGCTTACGTTCAGCCCCTCCTTCTTTCCAGGTCTACACATAGTGGAGGGGCTTCCTTTCACAGAATTCCCATCTCTGCAAGTCCTCTTAGAACCAGTTATTTTCCAGTCTCCAAAAATTGTGTTTTGTTAGGACCCTTGAGGTTTGTACCTGGCTGAAACAATACAAACTAAATTAAGCAAAGAAGGGATTTCCTGGCTCCAGTCAGTGAAAAGTCCTGGAGGAGCATGCCTTCAGGCATGGCTGCATCCAGGTGCTTGACCTGGCTTTTGGCTATGTCTCCTGTTGCCCAAGTCTTACTCCAGGTGGGTCTCTCCCCAGGAGCTCTGGCTCATGTGGCACATGTCACAGCCACCCCAGAGGAGATACCATAATTTCCATGGCAGAAATCAGGTGGGAAAGGCTTTGGGTTGGATCTGGGACTCAGAGACGGCTTTTAACTCATGTGAAGTGACCAGATTTTCTGGCTGGGAGTGGAGAGGGGAGAGGTTCGGGCCACACACACTCACCACATGGTCCCCAGGACTCTCTGTGGAGATGGTGACAATCCTAACAATTCCCCAGAGACTAGTACTAGCCCCATTTTGCAGATGATAAAACAGAGACTTGGAAGCAGACTTGCTGGTTAGCTGGAGGTTTTTCCTCGGGCTCCTCTGGGGGCTGAAGGGGACCACCTGGCGGGGAGGACCGGGGGGGGCAGCAGGATGCAGTGACTTGGTCTTGGCTTGCAGGACCAGGAGCACAGCCTGGGGACATGGAGCTGGCCGAGCAGGCTGCAGGGTTCCCGGGGCACATACTGAGCAGGACCTGCCGCAGGCCAGAGGTGTGAGCCTTGGCTTCCTGGGAATGAGCGGGCCTTGGCCTGGTTTATTTTGCTTTGGGAATTTCGTGGTTTGTGGGTGTGTCCTGGGGCCAGGGGAACTGGCCAGAGGAAGAAGTCGCTGAGCCTGTGAGGGCCCCTCAGCTGGGCCACAGCCTGGGAGGCCCTCTGGCTGTTGTCTCAGAGCCAACATTTGGTGAATGGTGTCGCCAGGGCCCCTGGGCTGTGGCAGGGTGCCAATACCAATTGGCTGGGGCCATCCCATCAGGACCAAGCCTTCCCACCTGAGGGGATACGCCACCTCAGGAATCTCACAGACCTGGGTTTGGGTCCTGTCTCTGCTTTCCAGAGGCTGTGGGTCTTGGGTATGTTCCTGAACCTCTCTGGGCTGCAGTCTGCTCATGTTTGGGGGAATAATCATCCCCTTTCCTATGGGCTTATGGGAGCTTGGGAGGCAGTGCAGGAGATACCGCTTGCGGGAGCTCAGGCAGCAGCAGCTCTGTGTTTGATTGCTTTTCCTTTGCTAGAGTCTGAGGGATCCTATGGGGCAGCTGCGGCCCTTCAGGTCAGGGGCTTTGCACAGGGCGGGGCAGTAGCCATGCGTTACAGTGGACTGAGTGCTTCCTTTGCCTTTACTGGTCCTTCCACCCAGAAGACGGACCCTTCCTGCCTCTCCACTGGCCAGCTACAGGAACTGATCTTGTCCTGCCAGTCTTGATGGCTGTCCCTTCCTGCTTACCTCCTACAGTGTCCCCTCTTCTAGTCAGTCCTGGCATTCCAGCCATCCATGACTCTCCCACAAGGCTGTGGGCCTCCTGAGGCAGGTTTGGGACTGAATGACAGGTGCCTGCTGGGCTCTCGTGCAGTGGGGACAGGTCCCAAGAGGCTTCTGGATTTGGAACTACTCCTGTGTGACCCTGAACAAGCCCTTGGCCTCTCTGTTGCTTGAAGGGCTGGCCTGGAGCATCTCAGAGCAGGTGGCATTACCGGGGACTCGGGGGCCCTGTCAATCATTGTCATAGCAATTCTGGGTGAGGAAAGACCACAAAACCACGAGCACTCGTTTCTCAAGGCCTGGGGCCCTCGTGATCCTGGTGGCTCCCTGGCATGCCCAGTGCTGGCCGGCTGCCAGCTGGATGGTCACGGCTGGACCCCCTCCACATGTCTCTGCTCCTGTGCTGGGCTTCCTAGGCCAGGTGTGTCAGGGACAGCAGAGCACAGAGGGGCCACTCTGCAGCCTGCTGGCGCCGAGGGCTCCCCCACCCACCCCGGGAAGTCCTGGGCAGTGCCCTGTCGGGGCGGAGGCTCCAGCAGACTCCTCGGCATGGCATGGGGGCTGGAGGAATGCAGGAGCGGGGCCCTCTTTGCAGCTGCCACGGGGACTGGGTCAGGGCTCGCACCTGGGGCCTCGAATCTGCATGGCCCGCCGTGGCCAGGCGACAGTGCTGGACCAACTCAGGGCTGCGTTTCTTTACCCGTGGTTCCCTGCGTCCTCTGTGGCAGGATTCTGCAGCACTAGGGAAGGTGGTGTCGGGGACAGGGACGGAGACCCTTCACTCTTCTCAGAGCTCCTTGTGCTGTGGTCTGCAGGGCACAGATGCGCTGGACAGGCCCTTCAGGGAACGGCCAAGCTTCCCGCTCCACCCCTGCCCTGCTGTGTGGCCTGGTCGCGTTCCTGCCCCTGGGGCTCTGTGTCCTCACCTCTACGCGGGGACCTGCACAATCGCCACTTGCCCAGGGCTGTGGTTCAGCAGGTCTTGGAGGCAGCCATGGCCGGAGAGAGAGGACGAGGGAGACAGAGAAAATGTGGGGGCAGGGCTAGTGCCTGTCTCTGGTGCCTGACTTTCCCTTCTGGAAGCTTCCGCTTACCCCTGTTAGGAGTAGGGGTTGAATGGGCAGGAGGGGGGGGGGGGTCAGTGTGCGATGGAACCCCTCCCTGTGGCCTCAGTGACCTCACCCTGTGAACCTGGGAGTGGCCCTTCCCCGGCCTCCATTCCCCGCCTGGGGCTGTACCTGAGGGTTTTGTTTTGTTGGTGGAACAAGAGCTCATTATAGTTACATGGGTCCTCTGGGCCGGAGAGAGGGTTCCCCCGGACGACTGTGGAAAATCCACTCCAGATCATCTTCCAGGCGCAGAGTGAAGCTCACGACTGCTCTCCCTGGTGCACAGAAGGAACAGGAGGCTTCAGAACTTCGACTAAGTGCCTTCTGTGTGCCAAGTACTAAGCTAAGTGTGTTTTCACATGGGGATCCTGCAGCGGGGGTCTCTGGGCACTCTGCACAGCCACAGAGTGGATGCTCTGGGAGTGGAGTAAGTGCCAAGATCCACACAAGAAGTGGCACCGCATGGCATCTTCACCCACCATCCACCACCTATCTGCCTGCCCATCCACCCACCCACCTGTCCACCCATCCATCTGTCATCTGTTATCCACCTGTCCACTCATCTTCACACCTCTCCATCCATCAATTCATCCATCTATTCATCCACCAATCCAACCACGCACCCACCCATCCCTCTGTCCATCAATTCATCCATCCATCCCACACCCATCCTCCCATCTGTCTATTCATCCATCCTATCCATTGACCCATCCATATATTTGCCTATCTATTCATCCATCCATCCACCAATCCAATCACTCATTCACCCACTCTTCTGTCCATCAATCCATCCACCCACCCAACCATCCGTCCTTTCATCCATCCAGGTGTTCACTCACTTATCCATCAATTAATCCATCTATACACTTATCCATTCATCCATCTACCCACCCACCCACCCACCTATCCATCCACCTGTCCATCCATGGATGGATCCATCCATCCATCCATCCATCCATCCATCCACCCATCCATCCATCCATTCATCCACTCATCCATCTGCTTATCAGTCCATCTGTTTGGCCATCCATCCATCCACTTATTCATCCATCCATCCACCCACACAACTATTTATCTACCTGTCTGTCCATCCATCCATCCATCCATCCATCCATTTATCAGTCCATCTGTTTGGCCATCCATCCATCCATCCATCCATCCATCCATCCATCCATTCATCTGTTCATCAGTCCATCTGTCCATCCATCCATCCATCCATCCATTCATCTGTTCATCAGTCCATCTGTCCATCCATCCATCCATCCATCCATCCATCCATCCATTCATCAGTCCATCTGTTTGGCCATCCATCTATCCACTTATTCATCCATCCATCCACCCACCCAACTATTTATCTACCTGTCCGTCCATCCATCCATCCATCTGTCCATCCATCCATCCATCCATCCATCCATCCATTTATCAGTCCATCTGTTTGGCCACCCATCCATCTAACCATCCATCCATCCATCCATCCATCCATCTATTCATCAGTCCATCTGTCCATCCATCCATCCATCCATCCATCCATCCATCCATCCATCCATTCATCAGTCCATCTGTTTGGCCATCCATCCATCCATCTATACATCCATCCACCCACTTATTCATGCATCCATCGACCCACCCACCTATTCATCCACCTGTCCATCCATCCATCCATCCATCCATTCATCCATCCATCCATCTGTTCATCAGTCCATCTGTCCATCCATCCATCCATCCATCCATCCATCCATCCATCCATCCATCCATTCATCAGTCCATCTGTTTGGCCATCCATCTATCCACTTATTCATCCATCCACCCACCCACCCAACTATTTATCTACCTGTCCGTCCATCCATCCATCCATCCATTTATCAGTCCATCTGTTTGGCCATCCATCCATCTAACCATCCATCCATCCATCCATCCATCCATCATCTGTTCATCAGTCCATCTGTTTGGCCATCCATTCATCCATCTATCCATCCATCCACCCACTTATTCATTCATCCAGCAACCCACCCACCTATTCATCCACCTGTCCATCCATCCATCCATCTATTCATCCAACTATTCATCCACCTGTCCATCCATCCATCCATCTATTCATCCAACTATTCATCCACCCATCAATCCATCCATCCATCCATCCATCCATTCATCAGTCCATCTGTCCATTCATCCAACTATCCATCCATCCACTCACCCACCCACCCACCCATCTGGGACCTGCAGTGCATAGCTCTTCTGAAGATCTGAACCAGCCCCTTTCCTGGAGGGACTCAGGACTGGAGAGGGGAGGGCTGAAAACCCAGGATGGTATGGATGTCGGTTACAGTGAGGCCCCCCAGAACACTACCTGAGGGAGTGGGAGAAGATGGGACTTGCCACCCAGGGTGACTGCATGGTTGTCCTTGCAAACAGTGTAGTCTGATTATGAATCCAGTGCCTGTGGCTAGTACCACAGTCTGACGATGCTGATGCTGGTGGACAAGTCAGAAGCCCCAGCCTGCAGGTCCTGCACAGAGCAGTGACTTTGCGTGACACCGTAGTGAATAGCCACCAGACTTCAGAATGCCCTGCTCTGTTTGGAGAGGGACAGGTTCGGCTGGGCTCCCACTTGGATGCGAGTGGGGGGTCAGGCAGATTGACGGCACAGCCAACCTGCAGGAGGCCGGGGTGTGGTCCCTGCACATCCTGACCCTCATGTCCTCCAGGTGCTGGGAGGCAGGATGGGGCAGCGCCTGGTGCCCTCTGCAGCAGTGCAGGCCTGGCCCCTGGGGCCGCCTCCCGCCTTTCAACTTTTCCCACGGGGCCATCAGGGCCATCAGCTCAGGTCCTCCTGGGACTCCTGTTGCCCTGGAGATTAAGACCAGGCATCTTGGGGTGGTGCTAGAGGGAGGCGGGTGGCACGTAGGTTCCTGGGGGGACAGCAATGGTGCTGGCCCCAGGACAATCTCAGGTGAGCCATAGGAGCTCACGTGGGGTGGTGCAGGGGCCGTCAACCATCTGTAACACTGTCCCACGAGGGTGGGAAGGGACAGTCTCCAGTGCCCAAGCATCATGGCCAGGCAGGTGGGGTCTGTGACGTCCCAGAGGCCTGGTGCTCTGGGGAAGTCTCTGCACATGGACCCTGGGGAGGCCCCTCTCAGTGAATGACCCCTTGTGCACGAGAGTTCCTATCCCCATCCAGCAGACTTAGAACCAAGGACAGGACCCCTCACTGGGGGTGCTGTGAACACTGGGGAGAGGGCGGGGGGTAGGCTGGCCCTGTGGCTCCTCCGGCCTCTGGGGCTGATGAGGTCATGATTCTGGGGTATGACCTCTGGAAACCCTGGGAACTGCTCCCAAAACCCCAGGTCTGCCAGGGCCCTACTGGGGGTGGGCTGTCCATGGGTGGGGCCCAGAAGGCCTAAGCACTACCCCAAAGAAGGGCTTGGAACCCTACAGGGCTGAGTCATGCTGCAGGAGCTGTGGCCAGGAGCCTGCAGAGTGGCAGAGGCCAGGGTAGGGAGAGCCACGCGGTCCTGGTTCTAGAGCAGATTCTGAGAGGGGCAAGGCTGGGTGGAGTTTGGCAGGTGGACTCTGGTGCCGGCGAGAGGCCTGTGCAGGAGAAGGTGGGCTGTGCCCTCTCCCTCCCCTCCCCCTTCCCTCCCGAGCCCTGCCTTCCTTCCTGCCCCCACCCCTACTCCACGGAGTCAGAAGAAGCCCACACAATGCCCACGCCCTTCATGGCAAGAGACTTCTGCAACCAGGATCATCGTGGGCCCAGCTGTCCCTGGGATGGGGACAGCCTGGTGGAGACGATGCAGTCCCCGGGTACCTCCTACCCCAGGCTCGGTGGACACCCTGCTCCTGGGAGCTACAGACCCTGCTGCTGGCAGTCGGCAGGAAGGGGCGTGGGGTCATTTGAGGTCAAGGGCCACACAGGTTCTGGGTTCTTGGAGGCCAGCTGCCCATTGGCCAGGATGTGGTTACCTCCCCAAGACCCTGTGCAGGCATGGCCACTCCTGGCCCTGTCCTCTTTGGGCAGCATCCCCTCTGGCCAGCTGGTGGCCTTGGAGGGATTCTGGGGGCACCTCTGTCCTCAAGAAGGGCTCTTTGGAGAGGGAAAACGAACACATTTCAACACCTCCAGATTCTGAAAATGGATTTCTCCCAGGGAAACAGAGACTCAGAGCGTGTTCTCTTCCCTGAGAGGGAGCCAGGAAAACAGCGGGGGGGTGGGGTGGGGGGGAGGGGAAGAGGCCTCAAAGAGAACCAGTGGGAACTGGGACATGAAGTCAGACAGACCTGGGTTCAGATCCTGCTGACCACTTACTGCTGTGTGACCTGGTCCTGTAACTTCACCTCTCTGAACCTCAGTTTCTTTTTCTGTTCAACAGGGTAATTCTTCTAAGGGATGCTGGAGGGTGGCTGTGGATGGAGCAGTTCCATCTTCACCCCTTCTCCAGGAAGACAGTCTTAGACTGTTTCTTAAGGATGGCCAGAACCCCAGGAGGGGTCCAATAGTGCCTGGTATTCTGGTTTGACTGCTTGGCCTCAGTGAGGGGACCAAGACTCTAGGTTCCAGTTTCTTCGGCCATAAACTGGGGACAGGATTTCTCCTGCAGGAGGTCACTGGGAGGATTAGTTGGCCAAGCAGGCCCTGATTGCCTGGGGTGGAGCCTCTTCTGGGTGGGGCCTGGCTTTTGAGGTCCCTCCCTCCAGGGAAACCACCCCCCACCAACCCCCCCCCACACACACAGCCAGCTTGCAGGTCTGGGTGTAACGGTCCCTCCCAGGATAGGCCTGGCCTCACCGCCATGTCTCTGGGGACTTTGTAGCTGCCTCCGCTTGGGCCTCCACTCCTCTGAGCTCACCTCCTCTCCGTCTTCCAGGCTGGGGTTAGAATTGCTCTCTGCTCGGGAAGCTGCCTGGCCGTGGAGCTGCCCACAGCAGCTGAACGCATCGAGGCTGCTTGGCCTGGCCTCTGGGGCCTCCCCGCAGGGTGTCCACTGTCCTGTCCAGCCCCATCTCCCACCCCTGCTGGCACAGATCTGACGTTCCACCCCTTGCATTCCGGCCCTCTCCTCAGCAGGCCAGGAGGTGCGGGGGGACCTGAGCCAGCTAGAGAGGGGCTGGCAGAGGCTCAGGGGACGGTGCACAGGTCACATCCCAAGAGGCCTCTTCAGACTTCTCCTCAGGTTGCCTTTGCTTCTCCTGGTCTGCAAGACCTCAGGACCTGGGCTACCCATGGTCCTGGGAGAGGGGAGGAGACTGTGCCCCCTGAGCTCAACCTGGACGCATTGACAGATTCAGATTCTGAGACTCCCTACATGTGGCTACTTGACAGAATCCTTGCCAATGACATGTCAGAAGTGATCTATGAAACTCTGGGTCCTACCCTTTGAGGGAAGAGAGGTATCTTTCCCTTTTCTCCCTGTTCCCCTTATTGAACGATAGATGTAATGGCAGGAGTTAGAGTTGCCATGTTGACTGTAGGATGGAAACTGGTAGTTGAGGATCACCAGGCAACAAGGTCCTAAGAACCTGGGTCAGTACATGTCACCTATCCTGCTGAAAGCCAGACTGTCATACGGAGGAGAGATTTCTAGCTTGCTTAGTCCTGTGTAATTTTGGCATTTGTAACATCAGCAGAACTATATCCTCATTAAAATAGAGATGCCGACCAACTGTATATAGAATGACCAAATGATCACTAACAAGGGGTCAGCAAGCCACTGTGTGGAGCCTGCTTTTCAGGTGCTGCTCGGGAATCCCAGTAGGGCTGTGTTTGTGGGTCTCAGCACTGCCTGTGCTGGGTGCAGATGCATGACCCTGGCTGAGTCAGCAATGGCTCAGGGTTCTGAGGCCTGATTGGTGACATGCAGGACCAGGCTCAGATGACAGGGCAGAGGATGGCAATGGAGGCCCACCTGTGTGGCTCTTCTCCACGTGAGTCATGATGCAGGGTTCAGGGGAGAGGGAGCCCCCCACCCCCTTCTCTCCTCTCCTTCCTCTTCCTGCACCCCAGCTTTCCCGGGGGCACTGGTGGGCTTCATGAGCCCAAATGAAAGCACTCGGCTTGTAAGGACGGCTGCTTCTTAATGATCTCAAAGTCCCTGGACGCCGTCGAGGAGAGAGGGGCTCTGCTCCAGGACCTGCTTCCCTACTGCAGAACCCGGGCCCTTGAGTGTGGCCATGAGCCCTGAGCCCCAGCCACCCTGCGGGACCTGGTGGACGGGCCCACTCACCAGGAGCGTCGCCCTCCCTCTGCACCCTGCTACGAGGTCGCCCTCCAAGAGTGAAGGAAGGACCCTGGGGGTGAAGCTCAGGAGCCAGAAGGGCAGCCTGGGCGCCTGGGCTCAGAGCCTGGCCAGGAGGGACCAGGACGCCCTGGAGCTTCAGGAGGATGCGAAGGTGGCAGGACTCGGGGACCCCCGGGTGTGGACGGCGTGGTTCAAGGCCACTCGCTTCCAAGAACCGATACGAGGGTAAAATGCACGAGGTAAGGGATTGTCCCCAGCCCTGCAAGTGGCCCCAGTGCCAAGGACACGCCACTGTTGTGCAACCCTGTCCCCAGCTCCTTCCGCCTTGTCTGGCTGCAGCCCCAGCGGGGCACCGCCTCCTCCCGCAGGGCTCTGCAGTCGCAGTGTCACTTTCTGCTCCTAGAATCCCCCGGCTCAGGCCTTTTCATTCATTTTCTAGTGTCGATGGCAAGTGGCGCGGGGGAGGGGGCTTATGTGGGATCTGAGGACCCAGGGTGTGGAGGCTGCATCTAGTGATGGCCTTCCTGCTGGCGCAGGGCACCTTGTTTAAAGGGACAGGGACACAGGTGCCCACATGTCTGGTCTCTGAGCCACCAGGGCTGCTGGGGCAGGTCCTGTCACCTCCCGAAGGCCACACTCAATGCCTCACCATGGGGTGACTCCTCGGGGACACATCCGTGCCATGGCATCCGGGGACCTTTAGTGAGTGGGTCCTTTTGCGACTGGCCTGATTGGCTCGGCAGGGGTCCTGGGGGTCCTGGTGTTGCAGCAGGCATCAGGGTCTCCTTCCTGTCAGGCCGATCCATGTTCCACAGTGTGGGTGGACCTTATGGATCTCCGTCCATCCCTGGGCACTTCTCCCACGAGGGTGCACGATGCTCTTCAAGGCCTGGCCTTCAGGTTTGGGGTCTATGCTCAGAAGGGGAGTCACTGGGTCACAGGGTGATTCTGTGCTTGACTTGTGAGGGACGGCTGCTGTCTCCACAGCCACACCGACCTGCGCCCCCCCCCCCCCAAGTGCACAAGGCCTCCCAGGACCCATCTTCACCAGCACACACCACTGTCCCCCACGTCCTAGTGGATACGAGGCCAAAGCCATCGGGTTACAGAAGTGAGCTGAGACCCACAGCAGGAAGGACCAGTCTGGGGCAGCTGCTGGGTAGTCCAGGCCTCCAGCCTCCTTAGTCCTGTCTCCCAAGAGCCCTGGGCCTCTGAGCTCACCTGCAGCTGCAGGGGACAGTGCCTGGTAAGCTGTCATCTGTCCCCTCCATGGCCCTGGCGGGTGACCCCTCAGCCAGGGTAGGTCTGGGGGGGGGTAAGCACTGCCTCTGCCCCTGCTGGCCTCTCTGGGCCTGGTGGTGTGAGCCCCCCGGAGTAACACCTGGGCCTGGGTTCCCGACTCCCCATCTCAGGGGCTCCACCTCCTGGGTTCGCCACCCCCGGGCACCTCCATCTCGGGGTTGCTTTGGGGGAGTCACAGCTTTTACAGACCGGTCAGGCCTGGGCCTGCCCTGTGGAGGGCTCAGAGCTGGCCAGGGGGGTGCAGGGGTGCCAATGTGAAATGAGCCCTGAGGAGTGACGGAGACCTGGGAGGAGGGCCGGGCAGAGCCGGGGTCCTGCTGACCGCATCCCTGGGGCCCCAGAACAGGGGGACATGCCAGTTGAGGGGCCTATGTGGACTCGGTGGGCACATGACCACAGTGGAGGTGAGCCTTGTGGACGGGCCCACTCACCAGGAGCCTCGCCCTCCCTCTGCACTGAGGGAGGCTGAGGCCTCCCGAGGGAGGGCAGGGTGTGGGGGAGGGGCTGCTGGCCAGGCCCTGGGCGGTCACCTCAGGCAGGGATGGCCGAGCAAGGCCATAGGGCAGGTGAGCTTGTGGGGTGTGGGGACGGAGGGGCCAGGAAGGTGGGCAGGGCCACCAGGCTGCTGCGCTGAGGGGCCCAGGAGCCAGCTGTGTGGACTCTCCTCTGAGGGGGGCCTCCCCTCCCTCAGAGTGGGGTCCAGCCTCTCATGGCACTGGTGCCTGACCAGCTGGACAAATGGCGTCTAGCAGATGAGGAGCAAGTGGTAAGAAGGGATGGGAATGGGCCATGGGGTCAGGCTGGGCAGGAGGGATGGGCCGGCAGCAGGCTGTGCTGGCTGGGAGCTGGGCACTCGAAGCAGAGAACTTGAAAGGTACCCGGCAGCCTCCCTGAGCTCTGCCCAGTGGCCCTGTGCCCCCCTGGGCCAGTACCAGCAGCCCGTGGCCCCCCGTCTGAGCACCTGCCTTGCCCCTGTGAGTCCCAGGCCACACCCAGCTCCAGGAGAGGCCTCAACTGGACCCTGACAGGCACCTGGCATGAGAGCTGGCCAGCCTCAGGCTCTGTCCAGTGGGCTGGTTCCGTGTGGCTGGGATCAGGGACAGGCACTTGAGGACCTGGAAGCTGGGAGGTGCCAGGCCGGGGAAGATCAGTGCCCTCAGAGGGGTGAGCACCCTGGCACGCCCACCCACAGTGCCTGGAGCCTGGGTCCTGGTGTCCCGAGAGCCAGCTGACCAGGCCCAGAGCACAACCAGGGACTCCCCACTGTAGCTCAGGCTCCTCCCGACTCTTCCCAGCTCCTCCTCCAGGAGGCCGGACACTGCCCAGACCTGGCTCCTGCTGTGGGGTGTGCTCTGAGGCGCTGTCCCCCATTCTGTGGCTCCTGGGGGCCCACTGGAGGGCTGCAGGGCCCAGGGTCAGGGCAGAGAGGAAGTCACTCTGTACCTTATCAGACGCGGAGTTTGCCCTGACAGCTGAGGAGGGAGAGGGAAGCTCTAGGGCCCCCTGGGGCTAGCGCCTCCTCCCCTGGGGAGATAATGGCACACCTTTGCCCCAGACCCATCCAGGGCCCCTCTCAGTGCTGGGGAGGGGGTGCCCTGCTGTCTCTCCCAGGAAGGAGGGAGGAAGACCCATGGCCCCTGCCCCCCAGCCCAGGCTGCCCAGTGCCCTCTGAGCATGGCTGACCTTCTGCTCACTGGGGTTTGGGTGCAGAGGTCACAGTCCCCCACAGCCCCTCTCCAGTTACCCAGCAGCCTCCACGGAGTCCGTCCTTCCAGGAGAGGCTGGGCTGGGACACACTTCACAAGCCTTTGCTCTCTGGCTTCTGCCGACACAGACGTGAATGAGGCCTTCAAAGGCCACTCAGGGAGGGCAGGCATGCTGCTGGGCTGCAGGCCCCTGGCCAGCTGTGGGCAGCCCTGCTCTCTATTCCCAGGTGGGACACTCACTGAGCTTCACACAGCCTTTGGTGTGAGTGCAAAGGCCCTGAGGTAGGGCCCTCTGCCCCTGCTGCTTTCTGTGCTTTGAACATGGCCCCTCAACAGCAGCACACCTGTCCTGTGAGTGAGGACGTGTGTGGTCATGGCATGACAAGGTCCAAAACAACAGGGACTTAGGCAAGGGCAGGTCTCAGTCCTCGCACGAAATACAGGTCAGCAGAATCTGGTGAGGTGACCCTACCTGTGTCACCCGTTTTATCATTCACTTTGTGTTGTTTTAAAATCCGCTTGCTTTGTGACCTTACCGCCTAGATGACAGAATCCTAGACCGTGGGTCTGATGTAGTCGTCACACATCCTTGGCTCGATACCTATGAGCATGAAGAAACATCTACTGAAACAGAAAGGCCCTTTCCCCGGAGCCTTTCCCATCGTCTTGCCACTTCCCATGAGGAAAGCCCACCACCTGCCAGGAAAGGAGGCCCCCGAGGAGTGTGTGACGCCCCAGAGCTTAGGGGAAGGGTCACGGGGTCTGGCCCGTGCCAGGCGCAGGCCAGGAGGATGGCGAGGGCAGAGGAGAGGCCCCAGGGAAGTAGCGGCTCCAGGGCTCCAGGGCCTCAGGGTCCCGCAGCCGCCCACCCCCAGGAGATGGCCCAGCGGCCTCTCTGCCACCCCAACCGGAACCCCCGGGCCACCTGCTCCCTCCAAGGGTGTCCTGGCCGCAGGCTGCCCGCACGGGACTGTGGCCTCCTGTCCAGCAGTCTCCCCTTCCCAACACTCTTTCCAGGCCAATGAGAAAGGGCTGTGAGGAACTGACCATTTGTTCTTCAGATGTTTTGCAATTTTCCTGGAAATGTGGACGGTCCCCGAAGGGCTCCGAGTGGCCAGTCTGACCTCTGCAGGCTGCTCCGCGACTTCTGGTGGGGAGGCAGCCACTCCGCTGCCACCTTTCCAGGAACTGGTGGTCACTGGCCAGGCCTGGCCCCTGGAGGTACATGGGCAGTGGTGGAGGACAGTCTGGACCATGGACTTGTTGGTGGAGGAAGTGTGAGGAGGGTTGGGGGGGCAGGGAGGTGGTTAGGGCCCCTCCAGCTCCCCGGCTCCAGACTGGCCCCATGGGGTTTCCAAACCAGCCTGGTCCCTGGGGGGGGGGGGGGCTTCTGAGGCCCTGGGTCCTCCTCCCGACCCAGGGTCTGTTCTCCTGCACCTTGAGGAGCAGCTACACAAGACAGGGATCAAATCCCCCTGGGGAGGTGAGTGGCCTGGATGATGGTCCTGGCGTGGGCACAGATGTGACCTGCTGTGTGACATTGGGAAGTGTCTCTGAGCCTCTGCTTTCCTGTCTTTAGAAAGGGAACAGGAAGGAGGGACCTGAATGTCATAGCGGGCCACGACGGGCAGCTCTTCACCTCTTCGGGCCTCAGCTTCCTCTTCCACAGAGGACTGGTGAGGGGTCCAGAGGACTGTGGATACAAAGCCTTCTGGACAGAATCCCCTGGAGGGAGCGCCCTGCACATGTGGCCTAAGAGAAAAGGCAGATCCAGAGCCCTCATGGCCCAGCGTCCTCGGGCAGGGCCCAGGGCTGGATCCCAGGTGGGGCCTGGGGTCTCTCTATGGCATGGACTGGCCCTGCCCCCCCAGGCCTCCGACGCTGGCTCCCCTTGGCCTGGTGGCATGTCTGGCACCCTCCATGTCTTCCCAGGGGCCACCAGGCTCCCCCGCTGGGTTACTGCCAATGGACAGGGTGTCCTCTTCCCCAGGCACCCCTGGCCCTTCCAGGCCACTGCCCCACCTCCTGTCCCCTCCTCAGGAACCTGGTCCTGACCTGACTTTAGAGGGGCATCTCACCTGGCCTCAGCAGCCTGCCTGGATGGTGGCCACCTCCTGCCTTGGACTCTGGGCTGCTACCTGGGCACTTATCCTTCCGCTGGCTGCCCTTCTCCTCTTGAACCCCAGAGGATAGACCCTGAGGCTCCCCTCTACCCTGTTCCATGTTCTGCTCTCTCCTGGCCCCAGTGCCCACCTGTCATGGCCCTCTCCCTGCGGCCTCTCCTGGACATCTCCACCAGGCCATGCCCCTGTGGGTGTCCTCACCAGCCAGCCCCTCTCTGCCATGTCCCCTGCCCTCCTCTGCTGTCCTTCCCTCTTGAGAGGCCCCCACCCCACGCCAGCCCTCCCAGCTCCTCATGGGCCATCTGATGGGTGCTTCCATCCCACGCCACCCCTGGGCCCATGCCCCACACCCTCCCTCCAGGGTTAAAGAGCAAACTGCTTACTAATAGTGTCCTGGCAGGGCTGGGGGATGTCCCTGGCCACCACACCACAGTCCTGCTCCCGGCACCTGGCTGCCCAGGACACTCCTGTCCCAGCCTCCTTTCTGCAGCCAAGTGTGGCCCTAGGACCCGTCTGCCAAGGGATAGGCACAGGGTCACCCGGGCCCTCCAGCTGCCTTCAAGGGAAGGCCTGGCCCCCCTGCCCTGCTGCCCCCCCAGGAATGAGGATGTCCTATGGGGTCACTGCAGGACAAAGAGCCCAGGTCCCAGCCGCTTGGCAGGGCAGAACTTCTATTTTGGCCCCAACTTGTAAGTGAGAGGCAGACTTTTACTTGTGGAAGCCATTGTCCCTTGGGGTCTGTACACTCAGTCAAAGCCATCGTATCCCTGAGGGGTGTCCCTGCTGGTGCAGCCGCTCCTCTCCCACGTTGTAGCCGGTCTTTGTTCCCAGGATCAGGTTGGCCCTGCTGCTCCTGACCCAGCAGTGCCCAGGCTGTCCCCAGGTCCTCCAGGGAACCCGGTGGTGCGGTGGGGTCCTCGAGGTTGGACCTGCCTGTGTCCCGGCCTCCTCCACACGTGGGAGTGCCCAGGACACGCTGGTCTGTCCTCCCTGCCCTCCTCCGCCTATCTCTGGGTCCTCAGCCCTGTGGGCCTCTAGTCCAGCACTTGGTCATTCAACAGACTTCACGGGGCTCTTGGGAGCCAGCCCTGCCTGCCTGGGCACAGGGGAGGGGGTGAGCGCTGCCTCGCACATGCACCCTGCCTGTCTGTTTCAGGGTGTGTCTGCCCGAGGGCCAGGGGCTCCCCAGGGCAACATGTCCTCCCCACTGCCCAGCCCAGGCTGAGCACACACCCGCCAGACAAGTGAACGGATGAAGGGTCAGTCCTATGGAGATGGCAGGGAGCCCAGAGGTGTGGCGGTCCAACCCCCAGCTGGAGTTTGTGGGCCCCTGTGCTGCTTTTGGGGGGCTGCACACCTCTGGGTGGGTCCTCCCTTGGGAGCCAGATTTCCTCAGATGGCTGCAGCCATTCCCAGCCCCTGCCAGGGTCCTGCTCTGGGAAGGGCCAGCTCTGGCCCTGGAAGGCTGGCTGGACCAGACCTTCCGCCCAGGTGCTGGGGATGTTGTCGGGCTCCTGCTCTCTGCAGGGGGATGGCGCAGGCACAGTGGAGCCAAAGGTCCCTGGTAAGAGATTCCTGGGCTGAGCGGTTGCCTGGACCCTGGCAGGTGTGTGGAAGAGGAGCGGTGCAAGGTAAGGGCCGAGGCCCGGCCATGCCTGCTGGCCTGGCTGGTACCCATCCCTCCCAGCTCCCCAGGGAGGGCCAGAGCAGGGCACAGGGGCTCTAGGGCCCAAGGGTGAAGGGACAACATCCCGGAGGAGGGGCACAGAGGGATGCGTGGGAGCTCGCTGCGTCACCGAGGGGAGGAGGGTTTCCCAGGCAGGGGACTCGGTGGGAAGCTGTGGGGTGGGCAGGGGACCAGGCTGTTTGGAGCGGAGAGTGAGTCCTGAAGAGAAGGGAGACAGGCAGACCCCTGCCCAGTCCTGGCCAGGCAAGTGGGGGCTCTAGGGCAGCACTTCAGGCTTTGGGCAGTAGTGGGCAGCTTGAGGGGATGGAGGTCACAGGGGTGGCTGAGGAAGAGGGGTCCCCGGGGAGACTTCTGGGTGTCCAGCCTGGAGGGGCCGCCCTCTGAGGAGGGACCCAGAGGACAGCCCTGGGTTGGGGGTGGTACATGCTCCTTGAAGGGGGTCCCTGGCCGCCTTCGTGGTCAGCACCTCTGCCTGGGCGCTCAGGCCTCCTGGGGCTGCCTTGGCCAAGGCTGGGTAGGTTAATGGCCACCGGACCCCGGGGCTTCTGCCTCCCGGACTCGGACCTTCTGGTGTTTACAGTTGGCACAGTGCGACTTCCTGTTTTTAAGAGAAAAGGATTAGAAGCACTTATTAAAAAGCCTTTTGAAAGGCATCAAAAGACTTCCTGAACGTCAAATGACTTACAAAAGAGCCATTAATGATTTAAGCAACGAGAATGAGAAACATACCAGCCACCCCGCCTTTAAAGCCCCGGTTTCTACCAAGCCCAGGAGGCCGTGGGGCCACGTGTGGTCTGGACTGAAGGGACCAGGAGGGGCTAAAAATAGTGCTGAGGACCGGGCAGCCTGTTCAGACATGGGTGGCAGGGGGGCTTTCAGGGGACACTGGGTCCTGGTTGGCCAGGGCAGCCCCACCAAGGGACTCCTGACCTTGTGCCTGACCTCTCTCTTGCCTCCAGCACCTCGAACCCCCTCAGGCCCCTGGAAGACCCCAGTGTCCACCCAACTCCCCTGGGACTCACTCCACCAGTATCAAGGTCCCTTACACCCTAGCCACCGGTGCCCATCCTGTCCCTAACGGGGCATTGAGGGGCCCCCCCAGCCTGCCAGCAGTGTGTTCAGATGTCCCTTTGTCCCCTCCCCCTGACATTTTCCAGGCCTCCCTTAGCAGTGGCCTCTGCTCTGGCCTCCAGACCTGCCCTCCCTTGTGTCCCTTCATCCCTGGCCCTCCACAGCCACTTTGGGGTCCCCATTCTGGATGCACAGAACACAGAAGTGACACAGACCCTGCCCCGCTCCCAGGGAAGCATGGGGACATGAGGTGTCTTGTGGTTTGGGCCAGACAAGGTGTGGAAAGGCAAGTGACCCGAGCGGGGAATCAGTCCACCGCGAACCTGGGCTTAATGGGGGATGCAGCTGCAGATGCCAGCCCCCGGTTCCCGGAGTGCTGTGGCCAGGAGGGCGGTCCAGGTCCCTCCAGGGGCGGGGCCTGTCTTCTGGCCCCCACCCAGAGGCCCTCTGTCCAGCCTCCCAGGTCTTCTGAGCACTTGTCCTCCTTGTGAGCCCAGGCCCTGCCTAGGGAGCCACCAGGTGCCCCTCAGTCCCACCGCCTGGCCCCATTCCCACGTCTGGGCTGTGACCTCGCGTGTCCTCCTAGGATGACCCCCAGCCACGAGTGTTTGCTCCTCTGTTTTCTCCAAAGAGGGCATGTCGTTACTCGGGCAGCCATTAAACACTTCAGTGGCTCCTGGAAAATGCCAAGGAATTCTTGGAATAAAAATAACAATGAATAAAGTTGCCTGGAAATGAGGCGATGGGGCTGAATTTGATTAAGCCCCATTTAGAAGAGAAAATCAGCTCATTACAGCTGAGGTGAGGCGAGGTTCTCTGTTTTCTTCAGTAAAGAGGATGCTTTTCACCTACCCCAGGGGCTGGGCCCTGCAGAGAGCCGAGCTGGGCTTGAGCTGGCTCGTCTGAGGTCTGTCCCTCAGGGCCACACTCCTGGGGCAGGGACAGTGACCTGGGGCTGCACCCTCTGCAGCCACAGTAGTCCTGCTCCTGTCAGCACCTCAGTCAGTGTCTGCAGGTGAGGGGCGGGCCCGTGGGCACCATGACACTGCTGGGCACGCCTGCTGGGCGAAGCCGGCCATGCCCGGCTGTGCCCCAGGAAGCTGCGTGTCGCCCTCTGCTTACCCCCACCACCCAGGCCTGCCCATCCCCCCTCCTAAGCACGCCCCACTGTCTCATCCCCAGCACTGGGTCCCGTAGCCTCCAATCAGGGCACATCTTCTCACGAGCAGTCTGAGCCCAATGCCTGCCCCCTGCCCTCGGGACAAAGCCAAGCCCCGTACCTGGGCACACGGGTCCTATAGTTTCCCATGGCTGTTGTGATGGTTATTTTCAGGCATCACCTGGACTATGCGGTGCCCAGATATTTGGTCAAACATTATCCTGGGCCTGTCTGTGATTAGAGATGGTAGACTTAGTGCGTGGCCCTCCTCAGGGTGAGTGGGCCTCGTCCAATCTGGTGAAGGTGTGACCAGGACAGGAAGGCAGACGCTTCCCCAGGGAGAGGGAATTCTTCCTGGTGTTGTCTTTGGGCTGGGACGTGGGCTTTGGCCTGCCAAGTACACTCTCCTGGTCTCCACCTTTGGATGGGACTTGCATGGCGGGCTCTGCTGGGTTTCCAGGGGCTGATTGACTCTGTGGGTCTTGGGATTGCTTGACTCACCACTGGGGAAGCCCGTTCCTCGACCTCTGGACAGCGCCCATGGTCACGGTCCACAGGCAACCCCTGGGCTTAAAGCAGATGTCACAGGCCACACTCCCTCTGGAGGCTCAGGGGAGGAAACTTCCTGGCCTCTTCTGGCTTCAGGGGGCCTCCCTGACCCCTGGTCTCTTCTGTCTTCCCTTTTCTTCCTCTCTGTGTCTAACCCACCTGCCTCATCTTACAAGGATGCTTGTGGTGGCACTCAGGGCCCACCTGAGTAGTCAGGGACAAACTCCTCGTCCCAAGACTCTTGACTCAGCCCTGCCAGGCAGTGTCAGGGAGGAGGGATTGGCACTCGGCCTCCATGGGCCACCAGGCATCACTGCAGGCCCTTCCCTGTCCCAACCCCTGGGAGTTCCCCTCACACAGGGCTGGCACGCAGGGATGGGGGCTGGGGACGGGTGGACGCCAGAACTGGCTGGATAGGCCCTCCACCGCCCTCTCAGATGGGTGCTGGCCGAGGGTCCGAGCCCTCTCACACTGTCCTGCACCCCAAGGCGAGGGCTGCACAGCCTGCAGCTTCCTAGACGTACATCACGGACGAGTGTCTTTCCTTCTTGGATTTTCCTTTCTTTCCTGAATTTTCTGTGGGGCTGATAATGGGTGTGTCTTGTTTTAATGATGGGAGGAAGTTAATCGCTAAAGCTTTCATCAGCCTGGAGTGCTGGGGAGCCCGGCCTCCGTGGTGCTGACAGCGATTACTGAGTGCCTACTGAATGCTGTCGGAAGCCTCCAGCTAGCTTTGCTCTTTGGGCTTCTGGTGGTTGAGGCCTCCAAACGGTGCTTGGCCTCTGACAATTCCCCAACTGGCAATGCCTGCCTCCTGCTCGCCTGTCCCAGGCTCACCCAATCAGCTCTGAGACGCTGGCCCTGCCAGGGGCTCTCGGGCCCAGCCTCTCTCTGGCCTCTGCCCAGCACCTGCTCAGGTCTCTGCCTCAGTGTCCACCCACATCCAACAGAGGACTCCTGGCCCCAGGCGCCTTCTTGCCTCTTTTTCTCTTGACTCCACTGCCCCAGACTCTCCACCTTGGACCTCCTGGGCCTCTGTCCCCTGGGTTAGAGTGGGCAAGGCACTTGGCGCTCCTTGGCTTCTTGGGCTCTTGCAACCCCTCCCCCTGTATCTAGGGCACGTCTCCCTCCCGCAGCAATGGCAGAAACCTGAGGGTCAAGAGCATGGGTTTTAGGGTCAGAGAGCTGTGTTGCAATTCTAGCAGGGCCACTTGGCAGGTCTGTGACCCCACATGACTGTGGGGTCTCAATTCACCCCGCTGTCAAATGGGGTTAGCAACGGGTTATCATTTCCACCAGGGCCATGTGTCGCTGGGTGCCAGCCAGAGCTCCCTCGCCACCACTGTTTGTCACCTTAACCTCTGTCCTTCATCTGTGCACTGGGAGCAGGGGAGCCACTAGCCTTAGAGGGTGACTGGGTGAGAGTAGGAATCCAGTGAGCGATCTGTAGGGTGTTTAGGACAGCTGGCCTCTCGTAGGGCCACGTGCATGGGGTGTCATGGGAAGCAGGGCACCCTTGAGGCTGGGAGTCCCCCGCATGCACATGGGCCAGAGTGGCCAGTGGCAGGGGCAGGGGCAGGGGAACACCCTCTCCAGAGTGGCTGTGTGACTGCTCCCTGCTCTTGGCTTCTGGCTTGTTCTCTCCTCCTGACCCAGGAAGAGGAACAGGGCTGACCCCATGGAGCAATCTCTATACCCAGAGAACAGGCAAAGCACAAGGCTCACGGCAGGGTCAACAGCAGGTGGGGAAGTCTGGGAGGAACCTGAGTTTGGCCTCCCCAGATTTCTGAAGACCAAATGCTTACTTCCAACAATGGTTGCGTAACTGGCTGGAGGTGGGTGGAGAGCTGCATCCAGGGAGGATGGGGGCAGGGCGACGGCCAGGTGGGTCTACAGATGGTTGGATCAGTGGGTGAGTGACCCATGGATAGATGGTGGAGGTGGACCCATGGACAACTGGATGAACTGACAGATGACTAGATGGACAGGTGGCTGGTTGGCTGGATCAATGAATGGACAGAATGATGAATGGGTAGACGAATGAAAGGAAGGAAGGATGGGTGGGTGGATGGATGGAAGGATGGATGGGAGTTGGATAGATGGATAGATGGAAGGAGGGACACATGGGTAAATTTATAGTTTTCTGGCCGCCTGACTAGGGCAATTAATTGATGGACTGAGGTATTTGGGGATAGATGGCAGTACAAGGATAGAGGGTGGAGTGACATCTGAAGCTGCACTTTAACTTCTTGTACTGAACAGTTATGGAATGATACTAACCAAGTAGAATGGAATGAAAGATGGGAGGTGCCTGGGTAACATAGCCTCTTCCCAGGTCCCGGATGAACGTGGGTCTCTTCAGAGTCCATGGGGTTTCGTGCAGAAGAGCTGGGAGCCAGGCCGGCGTGAGGACATGCCCATCTCCTATTCCCTCTAGCCCCTGGAGCTGGGGCCCTGGCCAGGCTGGGTTGTTCTTCTGGCTCTTCTTGGGTCAGGCAGGCCTAGGAGCTCAGATGGAAGGGAACAGAGAGAGAGCCTGAGGCAGGCGACCCAGCTGCTGCCCAGGCCAGCTCAGGAGTGGGGTACCCCGAGGAGACGAGCAGAGCCTGACCGGTGGGGTGGGGGTAGACTAGAGGACTGGTCCTGTTCCCACCTGCTCTGCTCTGTGACTCTGCTAGTGTGTCCCCTCCCCAGGATCTTGCACTACATATGTGGCCCTTCATGGGCTGGACAGAGGTCCTCTTTAGTCCTGTAGGAGCCAGCCTTGGGGCAGATCCTCAGAGACTCAGAAACCTCCCCTCCCCTCCCCAGCCCAGTGGAGAGTGCGGGGAGGACCCTGGGTAGCACTGCCCGGCTGTCCCTGGTGGGCGGCTGAGGGTTCTGGGGCAGATGGGGGAGCCACAGGAAGACTAGGGGGGTGGTGATGCAGGCGGAGATGAGGCTGCCAGACATGGGCTGGCGTCCAGGCTCTGTGCGGAGACCAGGCTCCAGCTAATTAGCTCCCACCCACCCACATCCTCCCCTCCTCCCACACACAGGCTCACGTGCGCGTAGCTGATGCACCCTGAATCACCCCGCACCCCCAGATCAGCCCAACTACCCCACACCCTCAACAGCCCCCACAGAAGCCCACCCAGCTCCCACAACCCCCTTCCCTGCCACCTACACTGTGGGGGACACCAGGGCTGCTGCATCCCCAAGACACCTGGCCTGTGCCCTGTGGTCACAATCACCCAGAGCCCACTCTCCCAGACCCATCACAGCCAGCCTGACCTTCCTGGGTCCCTGAGGCTGGGAGAGCCATGGTGGGGCTCGTGGAGGACTGCTGACCCTTGAGCACGCCCCTTTCCCCCTCAAAATGAGCTGAATCCACCTACATGGGCGGGGCTTGACATAGGTCTCAGAGGGGAATTTGAGGTCCTGCAGGCCTAGGTCTTGGGGGTGGCACCCCATTTCCTGCCTCTCTGAGCCTCAGTCTCCCCATCTGTGTAAGGGGCTGATGATGCCCAGGGAGCCAGGAGGTGCTGTCCACCCAGCTCTGCATCCTCTTCCTGGTTCCTCTGGCTGAGGCTGACCCTCCCTTCACCCTGGGCATCATGCTGTCCTTCCCCCACTCCACAGGACACTCAGCCTGCAGCCCTGGCCCTCCTCTCCACCTGGTCCCACAGTGACCTCCTTCCCGCCGTGCCCCTCCTCCACCCTGCCTTGGTCTCCCTTTTTATCTTCCACCAACACTCCACACCCCAGTGCCCTAGTCCCCCCTCCACGCTCAGCCCCCCTTTCTGACCCCACAATCCTTCCATGACACACCCAAACTCCATCAATACATTTGCTCTGCCTCTAAAAACCTGTGTCCCAAACATATCCCCTGGCTGTGTCCCCAAGGTCCTGTACCTGGTCTTTGTCCCTCTCTCCACCTTCCCCTCCCTGTCATTCCCAGGGGAGCCCCAAGCCCACCTGCACACGGTCAGGTGGAGCAGACAGCCCACTGCCGCAGGCACCCGCCCTCTCCGGCTTCTCTCCCCATGTGCTCAGGGAGGTGGAGCCCCCAGACCTGCACAGCCACCCCGGCCCTGGGCCCTGGGCCCTGCGCCCTGTCCCGCCCCCTGCGCCCTGCTGCCAGCCTTGCCTGAACCCCCTTTCCAGACCCACCTCAACACCCCCCTGCACTTTTCTGCTAAAAAGCACAAAAGCAAAATGGCCCCTGACTGCTGAGACCCCCAGCTCCTCCCTCTGCAGGAGGACAGGAGTCCTCTTGGCAGACTCTGATTTCTCCCACTCAGGGCTCCTGCCTGCCCCGTGGGCTGCTGCCCGCCTTCCTGCAGCCATCCTCCCAGACCAAGGGCTGCTTCCAGAGGGTACAGCCTCTGCCTGTGCCAGGTCCCCAGGTGCGTTCCAGTGGGCACCAGGTGCTGGTGGGCACCCAGGTTCACCCTGTGGAAGGTACCAGCAGGATCCTGGAGCACAGGAGAGTGAATGGGGTGTTGCTTCACCAGCTTCTGCCCTGTGGGGCTATGGGCTGGCCACAGCCTGGACCAAGGATGGCCTCCTCCAAGTCCTGTCCCCCGGCTGTGTTCTCTGGCTCCAGGCTCCAGGAGCTGCATCCTTCTTCCTTCCTCAGGTTTGGGGGTGAAATATGGGACCACCCTGCAACTCTGCCTTCCTGTCCACACCTTCAAACCTCCCTGGGCTCTCCTGACGTAACCCTATCTGCCTGAGCAGTGGTCTTGTGAAGGAGTCAGCAGGCATGGCCCCTGTGTCCTGCAGGCCAGGAGACTCCCAAATCTCTCAGCAGCTACCATCTGTTTCCCACACAGGTCTTCCTGAATCCCCCCTGGGATCTTGGGCCCCCAAACTCATTTCTCCCTCTCTGGCTGCCCCTCTGGCCCCTGCCAGGCTCCTGGTTCTGGCCCTGACCTCCTTTAGACCCTGCTGGGTGGACAGTGGGGCCCTCACTTGGCTGACCACTGCTGTCGCCAGCTCCGCCCAGAGAAAAGGCTTGGGGGAGAGTCTCCATGGAGTGAGCGGGTTGGGACAGGGGATGCCAGGGCAAGGACCAGTCTTCCCACCCAGGCCCCTGGTGACGACGGGGCCCTGGCTCCACCTAGCCGTGCCCACTCTGAGCCAGCCCACAGGGTCCAGCCAGGGACCATGGTGGCCTCAGAAGCCCCCAGCAGCCTCCTGTGCAGCACTAAGTGATGGGAGTGGGCTCGTTGGCTCAGGGGTGGGATGCCCATCGTATCCTGCGCTGCGGCGTGGATGCCCGCCATCATTCATCATTATCATTAAGCACAGTTTGGCAGCCGCGTGGGGAGCTGTCAGGCCCACTCGCTGCGCCTACCTGGAACGGCAGAGCCAGCCCCAGCAGCAGAGACGAGGACCGGCCACCTCCCACCAGGCTCCCTGGGCTGTGAGGTGTGGCCATGGCTAGAGCAAGGGTGCTGGAGGCCCATCTCCCGCTGGGCTCCCGGGCCTCCGACCTCCTGAAGGGGCACCTTTCTCTAAATCCCACACAGGGGCCAAGAGGGCTGGCACTTTGGCTGTTGACTTGTGGGGCTGCCCATGATTATCTGCCCCTGGGACAGACAGAGCGGGCAGCCAGGGTCAGAGTGCTGCAGGGTGCTGGGAGAACTGTGCTGGGGCCAGCTCTGGGGCCAGCCCCTGAGTGCTGTGGGGAAAGGCTTTGTCTCTCGAGGCCTCAGTGTGCCCCTCTGAACTCCCACCCGGAGGCCTGTGTGCACACGCCCCATGCCAGCCTTCAGCAGGGGAAGGGCCTGCCACTCAGGCTGCCTTGATGCTGGCTCCATCTGGATGGGGCCTTCCCCAGCCTGCCCTCCCACACCGTCACCCGCTGTAAGTGTCTCTGCACACAGGTCACCAGGACTGTCCTGGTTCTCCTGTGGGCTCAGCTCCCTCTCCAGCTCTGGTCTATGCTGTGCTTTCCACTTGGAACCCTTATCCCTTAACTCTGTTGTTCTTCAAAGTCCCACTGAAATTCCATGTCCTCCATGAGCCTGAGCATTCCTGAGGCTGGTGGGGGCTTGTGCTCTGGGGGCCCTGACACGGGGGCTGCCGCCTGCAGGTGATGTTTCCTTCGATCCTGCTCAGGGCAGACACGGTGAATGCAGAAGGGCTGGGAGGGAGCTCAGATGATTGGATCATGTCCCAGAGGTTGTGGACAACAGTAGCCAGAGGCAGCTCTTCCCAGGGTCGGGAGCAACCCCAGTAGCCCTGCGCTCACCCGCCGCAGGACTATGGACGCACTCAGCAATGATCTGGGTGTGAGCCAGGCCAGGGCAAAATGAGCTCATGGACTCTTCCTTCGTTGCCATCCCGTGATTGACAGGTGGAGAGTGGTGGGCATCAGACACAGAGGGTCTGTGGGCTCCTGGGCACCGGCCTTCCACCGGCTCTGGGTGCTTCCATGTGTTGGAACTTCTCCACTGGCTTCCTCTCCGGGGCCTCCCTGGACACTTGGGTCTTCTCCCTGTCTGCCAGGCCCTGCCCACAGATGTACAGTCCCTTTTAACCTCTCAACCTTGGTGTAGACCAGCTGAGCTGGGGGAGTGGTGGGTGGGGCTGAAGGGACTTGAAGCCCACCTGGTCCAGGGCTGAGCTGTTGAGCTGACAGGGACCCTGAGCTTTAGGATTATTGGAGTCAGGAAATGATCCATGGCCTGGCCTGGCCGGTCTAAATGGTCAGCCTGGCACCGTGGTCATGCAGGGTTTAGGGGATGGCAGGAAGCTGGAGGGGAAAGCTGGGCCCCGCAAGCTGTGGGTGCACAGGGCCAAGGCAGGAGGGCTCCTTCCCTGGCATGCAGTGCCCTCCCTTCCCGTAACTTCCACGTGGGGGTCCTTCTAGTTCCTGCCCCTTCTAGTTCCTCCAGGCTTCCTGCCCACAGCCTGGACCACTGGGGCTTGTGCTGGAAGCTGCTCTCCAGCCTTACCCCAAACCTGTCTCAGCCCCTTCCCTACATCCTGATTCTGTACCCCCAGGCTCTGGGCCTTGGCCGGGGTGGCCTTTTGCACACTGAAGTCCTGTGGCCAGCCTGGTTGAGTCTTTTCCTTCCCTGGGAGTGGGGCTCCGAGGCCTGAGGTGAGGTATCTGGGCTCTGGGCCCCGGGGCCACGCTGGGCACCCAGGAAGGTGCCCTGAGCTGAGCCTCTGCAGCTCTGGCCCAGCTGACATCTCCCCCGGGCTGGTGTGTCGCAATCCTCCCTGGCCACTGACCCCATTTCTCTGGCAATTGCAGGTTCTCTGGGCTGTGATTTGGAGAATGTTTTCTTCCTTCTAAACGACCGCTCTGGAGAAGGGAGTGGGGCTCTGCTGGGCTGGCTTCAGTGGCTCCGCGTAGGTCCTCTGCAGCGCCTCTTCCCCACCGGTCACCCCGCCAAGTGCTTGCAGCCTGGGGAGTGCGGTGGGGGCTGGGGCCCATCTCTGGGTCTTGTCCTTGAGTCTCTGCACACTTAGAGTCAGGGCCTCAGCTTATGCTCCATCTCAGGCAGGGGTTGTAGTTCCCTGGGACCCTCCCAGGTGTGACCTGCAGGCACATCTCTGGCCTCAGTCTCACCCTCCTCAGCCCCACCTGAGGCTCAGAGGCGAGCATCAGGGCTGGACCAGGCCTCAGAGCCCTGGGGGTGGTGATTCCTCCCAGGGTGACCTTCTCCACAGTTCCCACATCCTCCAGAGAGCTGGAATCACCTTGGACTCTGACCTCTGGAGTTGGCTCAGTACGGACTCTCATTCCCATTCCAAGCATCAGTGCTTGGGCTGAGAGAGGCTAAGAAATTGCTTGAAGCCACACAGCTGTAAGGAACAGCAGGACCTGACACCAGATCTGTGGGAACTCTGGTGAAGATCAGTTGCTCTGCGACGGTGACACCAGACTGCATTCCAGGTGGCAGGTTTGGAAATGACCTCCCTGTAGGAGAAAGGCCCAGCTAGGTCAAAGTGCCCCCAGAAACTAGCACTTCGGTCTCCGACCCCACTCCACTGTGAGGTGGTGGAGGACTTGAGGGGTCCTCCAGCTCAATCTGGTTTCAGTGGTACAGAACCTGAGCTGGAGGTCAAGCAGGAGTCGGAGATGGGACAGGGTGGGGGCTTTGGTCTCCTGGGTTCTTCCAGCCCTGGATTTTAGCAACCTCCTCTCCTGGACTCTGTGGTGCTCGGGGCATGGTGGGGACAGCTCTGCCCCTTGCTCATGAGGAGCTGGGCTCTGACTGGGGACTGGAGATGGCAAAGGCAAGCTGGTCCCCATGGGGTCCTGCAGGGTGGGGTCCCGCAGTCCCCACATTTGCCATCTGTGACTTTGCTGTTGCCCTGTGGCCTGCAGAGGGGAGGGAGAGCCCTGCACATTGTCACCTGCTGCCCCCAGAGGTCCTGTTCTACCTACCCCAGGGGCTGGAGGACATGGTCCCGAGTCCTCAGCCCCCCTCCCTCCCTTCGCCCTCCCTTCTGGGGTGTACCTGTGTGGGTGCAGGACCCGCCCAGCTTTTAGATGACAGGATGGACTTGTAGGGAGGGCATCCAGGCAGAGTCTACACTGGTATTCTAACTTTTTGTTAGCAATTACACCAACTCATGTCGTTTATATATATATAAATCTGTTCATACTACTTTACAGAATGAGCAGCTTCCCCTTGACTGCATGGACACGGCTCCGGAGGACACTATGGAAAACCCTATTTCTAGTGGTTTTACAAGCCGCCGGGTGCCAGGACTGAGAAGCCAGGAGCTGGGCTTGTGACTTCTGGAGTCCCTCCCAGTCAGCCACAGGCTTCTGCCTCTGCTGGCTACCCAGGGGAGCCAGGGTCCCCGCTACCGTCCCATCAAGAAAGGGAGGTCCAGGAGCGATCCACCCCAGCCAGGTGGGGTGAGCCCTGGAGGACCATGGCCAGCTCCAGCGGGTCACCAGCCACACTCCCAGGGGCAGATCACACCCTGCCTCCTGGGCATTTCCCCAGGACCTACCTGGTGCAAGGCTCAGCCTGGGGCCAATCCCGAGGGTACCTGATGTGCCCAGAGCCCTTGCCCCCACCCCCAGCCCCTGGGAGGCTTCACTCCCCTGGCTGCTTCCCTGCTGGGAGTTTTGGGGGTGACGCCAGGGGAGGCCAACTTAGCAGTCCCGCCTTCTGTTCTAACCCTCGGAGTAAACAGGAACATTAAATCACTACTTGGGGGTCAGGAAACTGGAAATAATCAAAACATAGTGTCCTGTCCTCGGCCTGGGCGCTGGGCCGCCTGTCACCAACCCAGTTCTGCTGCCTGGGGCTTTCCCAGCCCCACCTCCATCCCAGTTGCTGCCCCCACTGCCCGCCCTGCAGGCCCGGGTGTCCACAGTGGCCCACGCCCAGGGTACAATTAGCGAGATGGCAACCACCCCACACCCAGACTGGCCACCAGCAGGAAAGGTCACCATGAGGTTGGGCTCTACAGCACCGAGCACTTGGCCACCTTCCCCTCGAGGGGTTAGGGATGGGCAGAGCCCCTGGAGGCCTTGGAGGTGCAGGGGGCTGGAGTTCCCTCCTGCTGCCCCTTCTCGGCTTCTAGGGCAGGCACTGCAGGGGCCAGCCCTGCCTGCATCCTCATCACCAGGGGCCAGGGGCCACGCAGAGGGCCTGGGCACACAGGTGCGGAGGTCTCCTCTCCCTGACCTGGATGGGGCGTGGTCTCACCTCCCACTGTCGGGCTCCTAGGGTCCCACTGTGGCCCTTTCTGGCTGCCCTCCCTCCTGAGTGCGCCTGGCAGCGTGGAGGGCTCTGGACAGCGGCTCTCAGAGGCAGGTGGCTGCGAGGCTCAGTGCCCTGACTGGCTTTTTCCTGCAGCCCAGGAGGCTCCAGGGGGGTGACCAGGTGAGAAAAGTGGGAGGAGAGGCCCCGTGGGCTGGGAGGTCACCGTGAGCCACACGTGTCTCTTCTCTGCCCCCCACACCCCCGATGCTCCCTTCACAGGTCTTCCCACCTTGGGATCCAAGGTCGCGTGAGGCAGGCCAAGGCATGGCGTGAACCCGGGGGACACACCACATGGTTTGGCGCCCAGGTCCTGCTGTTTACCCTCCTGGGGACTAAGTCCCATTCCACCTGTCCAGCCCTTTGGGCATGAGGTGCTGAGCCCTGGGTGGACCATCCCTGCCGGAACACCAAGGAGGAGAAAGCCTGCCCTGCGTGGGCCCCGGGCTCAGGACTGCCTGGGGGGACGGCTGGTTTGGGGGCTGAGAGAGGGTGCAGCCACTCACAGTCCCAGGACCCACAGTCCAGAGAGGACCTGTGTAGTCGGGGGTCGGGGCGCTGCCTCTCCCCTGAGCAGAAAGGGGTCCTTTCCACTGGGGGCCTCGTGCAGTCCACCTCTGGACGGGGCTGGTGGATGGCATAGCGGCTCCTGCGGGGGAAGAATGGGCCTGTCGGGGTCGGCAGTGCAGGGGGTATCACTGTCCGCCAGCCCCAGGTCTGGGACGTGTGGCTCCCCGTCTCACGAGCCTCCTCCCAGCAGCCTGCAGGCTGGGGAGATTGTACTCATTCTCCAGATGGGGACATGGAGGTCCTTCCCTAGCAGGGCTGCCACCTTCCCACCCTGTGGCGAGGGGACAGGCCCCCAGCAGCCTTCTCCTCTGGTGCCATGGCCTCTGGTCCCCAGGCCCAGCAACAGGGTTGTCAGTTCTCGAGCCTCAGCGTCCCACCAGTTGCAGCTAGAGCCAGGCCAGTGGTTTCTGGCCTCCACTTGCTGGGCATGGGGAAGGCCCAAGGTCCAGAGTCACAGAGGGTGGGGCTTTAGGACGACCCGGGGTTCAAGGTAGGACTGGGCCAGGGTCGGCACCCACCGGGCTCCCCGTGGGGAAGGATCTGTCCTCCGTCCCAGAGGAGGAGCAAAGCCAGGCTGGGCTGCCACGCGGGTGGGTGGGGTTGAGGAAAGGGGACATTAGGGCCAGGTGGGTGGGGACAACATGTTAGAAGGAGCAGGAGCCTAAAACAGCAGTGTGGGACCTGTGGCGGGGAGTTGGGGCTCAGGGGCACGGGAAGGGGCAGTGTTCAGGGTCTGACTTTGGCTCCTTGGCCTCACCGAGGGGCAGCCAGCCCACTCCCCTCTGGGGTCTGATCACTTTCCCAAGGGAGCAGCCAGGCCCGAAGGTCGCAGGAACCACCCCTGTGTCTCCCAGGAGCGGGGCTGAACCAGTGCCCGATGGGGAGTAGTGGTGGGTCGCCATGCCCCTCGCCCCTCAGGGACATGAGGCAGCGGGCCTGGCCCTGGGAGGCGCTCTGGCCTCCTGTCAGGCCCGTTCTGAACACTCCCTTCCTGCTCCTCTGTGCCCTGTGGACTTCCCTGCCACCCTCTGGTGTGCCCCAGGGTCCCCTCCCACCAGGACTCACACCCTCTGCTCCCTGCTGAGGTTGTCCCGCTGGTTGGCCTGCTCACTTGGGAGGGCAAACAGGGGCCTGAAAGGGGAACCTGGGGATGAGGGGAGAGCCCGAGTGCTTCCTGGAGAGGTCGGGGCCGTGGAAGCACTTGGACTTTAAAAATACCACCCTGCCTGTGCAGTGGCCCCGAGTGGACGGACCAGGGCCAGGAGACAGGGATGGTGGCTGGGTGGAGTGATCTCCAGGGGCAGGGGAGGCAGGTGCAGTGGCTCTTGGTGTGGAAAGGAGGGAGGAGCCGGGCCCTCCAAGGGCATCAGGGAAGATGCCCTGTGATTCACCTGATAGGAAACTCTTTCCCAGACTCCCTTGCAGCTAGGAGAGGCCACAGGAGACAGTTCTGGCCAGCGAAGAACGGAAACAATGACTGGGGGGGCTTCTGGAGAAGACTTTGGCCCCCCCATGACAGAGAAATTCTGTGAGGACTGCCTGCCCTGCCCTTCTTCCTATTCATAGTCTGGGGTTTGAGGCTGGAGATGGGGCTGCCATCTTGCACTAATGAGGTCAAGAAAAGTCATGTGGTCAGTTCTAGGGCTACAGGACCAAAGGCAGCAGCCACTGACCCCAAAGCACCTCGTTTTGCTGGAAGGACCGACCACTCTTTATCCAAGTCACTCACCATTCACTGGGCCTCCCAATACTTGTAGCCGAGGGCATTCCTAAACAATGCAGATTGGTAACCAGGGGCGGGTGGAAGTAGTACCCCAACCCCCACCTGCAGGGTCTGTGGGGGCCTGAGGAAGCAGGAGATGGTCAGCATTGGGGATGCTGCCTCTGGGGCCCGAGGGTCACCCAGGTGGACACGCCCAGGCAGCAGCTGCCCACAGACGTGGATGGGGCAGAGGTTGCTCTGGAAGCCGAGGAGAGGGGCAAGGCCGAGAGGTGCAGGCACAGCTCCCTGGAGACCTGCCAGCAGCAGAGGAGGGGGACAGCAGTAATACCGACGTGGTAAATCCAGGGACTTGCTGGGCAGCCCCTAAGTGGGAGTCCCTGGGACTCAGACCCTCCGTCTCCTTCACTGAGGCTTTGAGGAAGCCCCACGGAGACTCAGAGAAGACCAGTATCCCAGGGGGCCCAGATCGGCATGGAGGGAGGCCTGCTGCCTGGGCCGTGTCTGCAGGGGCCACAGTCCAGTGGGGAAGTGAGGCACTCCGCCCAGGTCCAGCACAGGAGGGAGTGCACTGGGTCACCCTCACGGGCCGGGCTGGTGGGAAGTTAGGAGGAGGAGGGTGCAGCCCGATGCAGCTTTAGGGGTTTGGTGCTTATTGGAGTTTGGCCTGAGGAGTGGTGTGGCCAGTGAGAGCTCTCCCAGCAGAGCAGGGAGCCCTGGGAATGTGGCGGCCCAGGAGGGGCTCTGCGGCCACGCCCCCTCCCAGATGCCTCTCAGGCAAGGCAAGACAGTTGGAGCCCTTGGCCTGTGGCCACTGCAAACAACTTGTCCTTATTCTTGTTGAGTAACTGCAGTTGGGCCCTTTGGTCCAGGCCATCTCAGGACAGTGGAGCTATCGGTGGCCCTGCAGGGAGCGCTAGGACCCCTGTCTCACCAGCCCAGGCCAAGCCTCGTGCTTGGAGCTGGAGCCTGGACCCAGACAGAGTTGGGGGGCTGGCAGCGCCTCTTCCAGGGAGCCCTGGTTGGTCACCCTGAAGGGGCAGGAAGACAGGAGGAGAAGGGAAGCACAGGGTTGGAGCCCTCGGTTGGGGCAGGCTGACCCAAATCCCTGGCCAATGTCAGGATGACCACTCCTGCTCCCCTCAGCTACTGGCTGGGTGGGGCCAGAAAGGCCTCCTGACGCCCCAGGAAGGTGACCGGTCCCAGGAGGAGAGCCAGGGGCAGCGGGGGGGGGGGGACAGGTGCTCAGACACCCTCAGTGCCAGCCACTCCCCTGCCTAGGAGCAAGTCCGGGCCAGCTCCTGTCCCTCATCTGTCTGTGAAATGGGCACAGTGGGCCCAGCCCATGGAGAGGTGTGGAAATAAAAGAATAAATGAGATGCCTTAGGACTGGCATGCAGCTTGATGGCAGAGCACGTGAGGCCCTGGGTCCTGCCCCCAGCACATACAGACACACACACACACATCAAGCCCCAGGCCTATTGATTTCACAATTAAAATTTCAAAAAATCAACTTTAGTTCCTGTCTTAGGATGCCAACTTAATGTTTGCCAAGTCTGAATATTGGAAACACACACACACACACACACACACACACACTCACACCAGCTACCAACTATGGTTAGTGTCAGTTCACAAAGAAAATGATGTTTGGATACAACAAAAGTTGGGAGCTGTCTCAGGGCAAAGGGTTCCCTCCCGGTGCTGGGCCTCTGCCTCCTGCTGTCCTTGTCTTGTCCTTCACCTCTGGGACTGGGTCGGGCAGCCCGCTCCTGGTGGGTGGTGCCAGGGCATAGCTGAGCTCTAGCCCAGAGCTGTGACCTTGCAGGCTGGCCGAGGGCAGAGGTGGAGCCAGGAGGTGCTACGGCGGGGGGGGGGGGGGGGTCATCTCCATCATCCTGGAGGCTCTCGAGAGGGAGCAGGAGACCCCCGAGGTGGCATGCACTGTGCTGCTGGTCCTGTTGGTCCATTCTTTCTCTGGGTGATGTCACAGGCCTGCCTTACTCTATGATGCTGACCTGAACCCCACCTCCTATGCCTCTCTGGGTAGGGACCTCACCACCCTTCCAAAAGGTGGTACTGATTGAAAGTTCCCCACCTCCCAGTGGTGAGTACAAATGGGCAGTGTCACCCTGGACCTGCCTTCCCAGGCCTGTCCTCTCTCTGCAAAGGCCATGCTGTCTGGAAGATTTGGGTCACGTGAGTCCATGCTAACAGGTGAGGCATCAAACGAGCAGACACCTGCCTAATAGGGGCTCCCTGACCGTTCAGGGCCCTCAGGCCCCAAGGAGCCTCTGGGAATGAGAAACCGAGGCTCAGAGAGGTGGAGTCCCTGGCTGGAGATCACCCAGCTGTGCAGGGCACCTCCTCTGTCCTGGGGACACTGAGGAGATGCTCAGGTGCACAGCCTTCTCCCAGCAGGACAAAGGGGGCACTGTCTTGCTTCGCTCAGGTCCTGGACTCAAGGCCTCCTTGCTGGAGGAAGGGATGTGCAGTCCAGCTGGACCTGGAAGGACGAGCCAGCTGGAGTCCACTGGGGTCACTGATGGGGACACACACACACAGCAGTTCCCTGAGTTCTGAGCTGACCCCCTCAGGCTTCTGTGGGGGAGGCCCTGCCCTGCCCTGCACCTTGCTGAGCAGCTGGGAGGGAGGACTGTCCCCAGCTGGCACAGGTTCAAGCCCCAGGGGCTCTGTTCCCCAGCTCTGTGACTTTGGGAGGACTGTCACCATTCCGATTCTGGCCTTCCTCCCCAGTTTCACATGAGGTGCTCCGGGTAACGGGCTGGTCAGGGTAGGTGGCATGGGCCTGGCCCCATGTGGCCCTCCTCGCTAGCCCCCGCTGCCCGCCCTGCTCGCCACTACTACACTCCAGCTGCCCCCGACTAGGGTGACTCGGGAGCATTTCTGTTCCCACACGGCTGCTAAGGGCAGGAAGCTGGGGGTCCCTGGGGAGTGGCCTCTTGAGAAGCCCTCATTAGTGGTGGGGCTGTTTATCCAGAATGCTCCCAAGTTGGCCAAGGGGGTGCCCAGCTCCCCGGCTCCCCACCACTCAGGGGCTTGGGAGAAACTCCAGCTGATGGGGGGCGGCGGGGAAAACCAGGGCCTGGGTGGGGGAAGAGCTGCCCCTGAGGCGGGGGCCTGCTGTCCAGGGGCCCGTGGGGGCTAGGGGTGGCATTTCTGCATCAGGGTTCTGGAGACGGGCAGGCAGGAGGCACAGGGCCTTGGCTCCAGTGGTCCTGGCCGAGCCCCCACAGCTCACGTCCACACACCTTCCAAATGTGCACTTCATGGGCCCTGGAGTGGACACTGCAACCTTCACAGCCCCTGGAGGATCACCGAGCCTGCGGCTATGTCTGGGGGGCCCTGGGAGACTGTTGACCCAGCACGCCTTCCACAAATGGGGAAACTGAGGTCTCCTGAGTCCCCCTGCAGGCATTCTCTCTGTGGTGGCCTTGTCCTGGGAACTGAGGACTCAGAGGAGGGTCTGTCTCAACCTCCCACCCTCCTGGGAGAGACCCACAGTGCCACTGTGCAGCTCTTGGGTGGGCACACTTGGCGCCTCGGCCAAGTCCTGGACCAGGTCCCTGTGCTGGGCATGTGTTCCTGGGGTGTGGCCAGAGGACAGGATCTGCAAGGGAGGGCACGGGTACAGGAAGGAGGCGAGGCCAGGCTGAGAAGCCTGGAGTCCCCCCCACTTTTCTCACCATGGACTCCTGATGGTGGCCCCAGCCCAGCTGCCCCTCTGGGCTCCGTGGGTCCCCAGAATTCACTGTGAGGGCATCCGTACCAGTAGGCAGGGCTGCCCACAGGACTCCTGCAGGAACCAAGGTGAGCACCCACTAAGGCACCCTGCTCTCGCCCACAACCCTCCTTCCAGAAGGGAGTGGGGCACGAACTCCCGCTGGCCCAGTGACCCCTGCAGTGCCAGGCTCTGCCCAGCAGCCCACCCCACAGGGCAATCCCTGCCTCCAGGAGGGCAGTGCTCCTCGGTACTCCTTGCGGCCCTTCAGGGGGTGCTGTAGGCTGAGCTCCTCCGCCAACAGGTGTGCTTATGGGTAGGAAGGGTTAGGCTCTGGGCTCCATGTCCACACCAGGAAGGCAGGCAGGCGGGCAGCAGGACCAGGCGCCAATGCAGTCCCACGAGGGTCCAATCAGCCCCTGGGATGGCCCAGCGGGGGTCCCGAGAGCCACCAAGGTGAGTGGTCTTTCTCACACTGACTTGGGTGGGGGCTGCCAAGGGGTGACCTCGGGCAGCTTTCTTCAGCCAGCTGTCCCAGAGGGCTGAAAGCCAAGGCTTCTAATGGCAGCCCTTTAAGCCACCGGAGAGGAACATGCCCAGGAGCCACGGCGGCCCCTTATGGCACCTTGACTCTCCAGCCCTGTGTGCTCAGAACCCCTCCACAGGAGTTCCAGGAACCACCTCCTCGGGGTGCAAGCTGCCTCTCTCCCAGCAGAACCCGACGGACGAAGGTTAGTGGACACTCTAGCCCCTGCTGCCGCGGCTGGTCTCGGGACCACGACTGATCCTTGTGTCCCTAACCCTTTCTCTCCCGTGGTCCTTTGCCCCCAGTCCTGCTCCTGCTCACCTTGGTGGCTTACCTGTGGGCTTACCCAGACCTCGTCCCCGAGGGGTCTGAGCCCCAGGTCACTCTGTCCTTCTTAGGCCGTGGCTACTCACTCCACATCAAAATTGGGCAAGGGATACCAAGAGGAGCCTGGGCGGGTCGTGTGTGACCACACGAGTGTCCCCTGCCTGCACTGGGCCCAGAAAGCTCCTTGCTCCTGCCAGCCAGCCCCATCGTCCCGCTGGGATAATGACGTCTCCTCTTACCTGCGGGTCCTGGCACAAGAGCCCTGAGGGCCCAGGCGACAGCTAGAACTCGTTAGTCAAGGAACCGGTGTCCCCTGGGAGCTCTACACAGAGTCCCAAATTGCAGGGAAGCCAGCAGTGACCCAGTGGGTCACGGGGAGTGACACCAAGTGTGGCCACAGCTGCTTCCACCCCTTAGTTCTGGGACCCATGCATGCCACCAGCTGGGCCAGGACATGGAGAAAGCCTGCTGCTGGAGAGGGCACCACGTCCCCTCTATCCCGGGGGCTGCTCCCTGGAGCCAGGGTGCCGGCAAAGCTGCCCACAGGCCCTTCCTGTGTGTGCGGTCCGTGTTACGAACGGGGCCCCCCAGGAGCCCCTGGCCTGTGCGTGGGCCCTCGGTCAGATGTGGTTTTGGGGGCTCACTGCTGCAGCTTGTGTCTGGAGTGTCCCCCACGGGCTCCTGTGCTGGGGGCCTGGTCCAGCGCAGGGGGCTCAGAGGCGGGGCTGTGAGGAAGGGACCCGGTCAGGTCATGAGGCTCAGAGATTATTGGGAGGGCCCAGGCGTCAGCTAGAACTCGTTGGTCATGGAACTGGTATCCCCTGGGAGCTCTACATGTAGGAGGGGGATGTTGAAGGGAGTGAGTCCTTGGGGGCCTCACGTCCGTGGGGACTGGATCTTGTCCTAGCCCCTTCCCCCCTCTGTCTGCTTCCCTGCTGCCATGGCTAGACAGCTCCCTCCACCACGCCCTTGGTCCTCTGCTTTACCTCAGAAACCATGGAGCCAGCCAACCAAGAGGAGCCTCTTGAAATCTCTGAAACCAGGAGCCAGGATAAATCTTTACTCCTTGAATTTGTTTTTCTCAGGTGTTTTATCACAGTGACGAAGACCTGACTGACACACGGTGTCAGTGAGCTGGTCCTCAGTCAGCTCTCTGACAGGGCTGCCGATGGACGCCGTGCTGAAAAGAAAAGACGCCTGACCCTAAACCTGTAATCGATCCGTTGGCCAGAATTAATTGTTGCCTCTTCCAGGGGGGAAGGAGCCCACGCAGCTCACCCACCCTGAGAGGCAGACCAGCTTCCTCTGGGAGCTCTTCAGACCGAGGATGGCAGGTTGGACGTGCCCTGATGGCAGTCACTGGATCCACAGTGAAAGGGAGCCCAGGCTTCTGGGCCGTCTGCCTCTTCGTTATCATGATACGGTCACATGCCCGTCATTGCCAGCGCTGGGGCGGCCCCTGCTCAAGGCTGGCTGATGTCCAGCAGCGTGGTCCTTGGTCTACCTGGCTTATTGGAGCTGCCCATGAAGTGGTGCTTTCTGGTAGGTGTGAGCAGTGCAGAGCTGTCCACACGTGTGCACGCCCCTGCGAGCCCCTGACGTCACTGCCCCACAGAGGGCTTGGCTCCCCCCTCATCTAGTCCAAGGCCCTGACTAGCTGACCAGCATGTGCCTCTGTCCATGAGTCCTCCTGTACTCCAACTCTGCGCCTCCTCTCTTCCCACACACAGTGGATGACGCCTCCCACCCTGTCCAGCGCCTGGCCATCCAAGGACTCTCCCTTCTGTTAGTGTGAAGGTCACTCCCACGTGCCTTGGGGTGGCCACCTGCCATTTTCAACTTGCACCCACTTGCTGACGTTTCCATCCATGGACCAAGCTCCGACTCTCTCCTCCTCTACTGACTGAATGTCAGTCAGGATCCGGCGTAAGTCGGAGTGACCACAGAGAGCTGACAGAAGTCCTCCCAGGGAGCGGTCACCAGGTGCATGTCTGACCCTCCACGTTATACCCACTGCCCCCACAGCTCCCTGATCCTTCCTGAGTCTCCCACAAGTTCTTCTGAGGAGAGGGAGAGACAGGGAGGGCCCTTCTGGCTGCCCTTGAGCCATGCCCTGCAGTTCTGGGGTCTGTCCCTCCCCACTGCAGGCCACCCTGCTGCCCGTGCGTTGGTGCTGTTCTGGGAGTCTGTGTGTGCTGCCCAGGCCCTCGCCAGGTGCTTCATCCTGCACCCTGGGAAGGTGCTCCCCCGGTGATACACCCTCCCAGCTGTCCTCACACCTTCAGGGACCAGCCCATGGGGGCGAAGTCCTCGGCCCCACCCCTTCCTATCCCAACGCAGGGCCAGTTCTGTGTGGCTTGACCTGGGCTGTGGCCTGGGGTCGAGGGACAAGTGGGGATGTCTGCGGGGGTGTTGTCCTGCACTGAGAAGTTTCCGCCCACCTTCAGCAAGCGCAGTGGCTGCCTGTCACAGAATCAAAAGGAGCATTTCCGTCAGGCGGGCTCAGGGGCTGTGGGGTTTGGGAGTGGGGATGCGCCATTAGCAGTCTCCATCTCATGTGTCGGGGTCTTAATGTTACCAGCCATGGCCTTGCCCTAGTTAGCAAATCCACGTGTCCAAGGTTGGGTTCCCAGGAAGCAGCCCCAAGGTGGACCTGGCGTGTCTGAGCGCTCTCGAAGCCACTGTGGTGCAGAGGGAGGTGGGCGGTGCCGCTCCATGGGACCCTCGGACCTCCCTGGAGCTGAATGGCCATGCAGTGTGGCCCATGGGTGAGGAGCTGGGCCCTGGACCCCCTGGCCGACTGGCGTGGGGCCTTGGGAAGGGGCCTGTGGGAGCCCTGCTCAGCTGATGCTCTTTCCCAAAGGGCCAACAGACAGGGCTGTCACTTGCAGTCCCCAGAGGCCAAGGGCAAGTCCCCGCCCAGCAAGTGGGCTCCGTGGCCCTTCACGGTGCACACCTGCCAGCCCCTTGAAAGCGGCTCAGCCACCCGTCAGGACCTGGCTCCCCAGACGTCTCCGTGGGTACAGCCCGTGAGGGCAGCGATGGCCACGTCCTGGGCCCCATGAGTGAACTTGCCACTGACTGCTTAGGACTTCAGAGGGGAGCCGACCGCGTGACGGACACCCGACTGGTCCCTGCCCCCCACACAGGGGGATGGAGGATGGAGGAGGGGCCCCTGAGCTCACCCACATGGGGTTGAACCCCTCGGGGTGGGCTGGAGTGGAGGTCAGGAGACTCATGGGACTCAGGACAGGCCTCCGGGAACCCTCCAGCTAGTGGACCAGCTTCCTCTGAGAGGCGTGTCTGTCCCCAGTGGCACCCAGCCTGGCGAGAGGCCACTCCTGACCTGAGCCTTGCCACACCTGGGCATGGCCAGCCTCCTGCCAGAGCTGCCAGAAGGAGCCACACAGTCTTCAGAGGAGAGGAATGGCCTGGGAGGGCACCAGAAGACCACTGTGGCTGTCACCAAGCACATGCCCTGAGGCACAGCGCAAGGAAAGACAGGCCAGGCAGAGGGAACAGCATGTGCAGAGGCTCAAAGGTGGAAACTCAGGGAAGGTGGAGGGACCTGAAGGAGGCCTGGGAATACTGACGTGTGGCTCCAGAAGGGACATCTAGTCTCCCTGAGGTTGGCCTCCCTTTGTGCTGCCCTCTGTTCTGTGGCCCCACAGTGAGCTTTCTCAGATGACCCTGGCTCCACCTGCTTGGAGACCCAGGTTTCCTACTACTCTCCAAGTAAAGCCCACAGCGCCTGCGGCACAGCTGCCCCATCCCAGCCTGGCCCCCTCCTAGACCCAACCCTCCACAGGATCCACAGGACCCCACCTGCTCTGCCCTCAGCATTCCAACGCTCTGCTGGGCTCTGCTCACAGCCACAGCTGCACCTACCGTCTCCCCGGGTGGCCCTGCCCCCGTTTGCCGATGCGCTCTTCTTGCCCTCCCCTCCCCCTTCCCCTCCCCTCCTCCTTCCCTCTCCTCCCTGCCCCTGATCTGCTTGCTCTGATCTACTGACCTCACTTCTATCTTTATGCTCTTGTGACACTGGAGATGGCCCGGGGTGCTCTACCACTGAGCTGCACCCCAGCCCTTTTTCTCTTTTGAGACAGGACCTTGCTGCTAAGTTGCCCGGGGCGGCCTCAAACTTGGGGATCCTCCTGCTTCCGCTGCAGACTCCCTGGGATCATAGTGTGCACCACTGCACCTGTGATAAGGTATATTGTGATCAATGGCTATAATCATGTATAAAGCTGTGTTCACGGAGGTCCGTTGTACATGGGCACAGCACGACTTGGTAGATTCTGTGCCCAGTGCCTCCCTGTCTCTCCCCGCCTCCCCGGCTCCTTCCCCTTCTCTTCTCTCTTGGTCTCCCTTCTATTTTTGTGAGATCCCTTTTTAATCCCCCTTTTCTCCTAATTAACTCCTACTCGGCCCCAGGAACCACCTCCTCCAGGAAGCCTTCTCCGACCACTGCCTCCTCTGGTTCCCTGTTGAGGTGCGGAGCCCTGTGGGATGGGCTCCATCTCTGCCGGGGCTACCTGCTGCTCTGGGGGGGTCTCCTGGAGCAGGACTGGGGTCCTCGCTGGATTCCTGCCTGGGACCCGGTCTCCAGCCCTCAGCCAGGGCCGAGGGAAGAGAGATGACACCCTTAATTCTGAAAAGACGTTTTCCCAAGCACTGGCGAGGCCCCACCTGCTCCGGGGGATTTTCCAATCTGCTCCAGAAAGGGCCAGTTCTGTGTGTGTGGGATCATCTGGGGACACAGCCCCAGGCCTGAGCAGAGCGCCAGAAGAGCCTTGCTGCCACTCTTCCTGTGAATTGGTCCCCAACAGTGTGGTGAGGGACAGGGTCTGCAGGGCCTCCCTGTCCTCCTCACCCTCGGTCACACCCAGGACTGTGCCCCAGGACACAGGGTCCTGCACATCCAGGAAAGAGTCCTGGCTCTGGTCACCAGAGCCCAGGATCTGTGGTGACTGACACATCCAGGGATTGCTGGGCCCCGGGGACCTCAGGCTGGTGGCCCTGTCCTGCTCTGTGGGGGTTTCTGGACCTTGCTTGGGGGGTTGGTGTCAGCTGCTGGGGCTGCGGGATTGGAGGGTAAGAGGAGGACACCAGGGGCCAGTTGGGGAGGGGTCCACGTGAGGCCAGTTCTCAGGACTTCCAGAGACAGAGCAGGGACTCTTTGCAAGAGAGGTTTGTCCCTTCCTCGGCCCGTCCCCAGCTCCTGTCTTCTGGGAGTTGTTTTGCTCTTGGTAATTGGTGAGAAGTTTGCTTCTAGAAGTCTGCCCAGATCCCTAAAGTGGAAGTAGGCCGAGGGCCAGTGGGAATGGAGAATGTTGTTTGGAAACACATTTTCACAGAAACATGTTTGGGTCTGCTCTTTGGACCCTGTAGTTTGGAATTCAATTCAATTTGAACAGCTAGGCAGAGGTTCACCTTTGCCCTGTGGGTCTAGAGGGACCCTGGAGGGCAGAGCCAGGGACTGGGCAAACGACCTGCATGCTAATCCAGGCACTTCTTATCTGGCCCAAGCCCTGTCCGCTGGGCTCAGCAGGCTGGCACGGGTCCTGTGCCGAGAGTAGAGTAGGAGGGGCTTCCTCCGTGGGCAGTCAGGTTTCAGCACATTTTGCCAAGTGCACAGCCAGCGTAGATGGGCGCATGCTGCTGAACTGGATCTGGGCTCTGCCCTCTGGCCCTGAGCTCAACCGGGTCCGCCCAGCCCAGACAGCTGCTCCCAGTCAGACTGCCTGTCTTTCAGGGAATGAACCAGTGACTCCTGAGGAGAGGGAGCAACGTGGTCTCCAGTGTCCCCTCTGCATGCGGTATAGTGCTACCTGGGCAGAAGGGTCCCAAGAAAACGTTTCTGAGGGTGTGGCAGCAAGACTGGCCACCAACTTCTTGCTGGGTGATGGCATGGGGTTCCTTGTCCTGCCAAGCCTCGGTTTCCACACCCGTCCAGGGGGACAGGACCGGACTGATTTGTTCTCTGAAGTTCCATCCTGCCCAGCATCTGTCACGCGTGATTCTCTCTGCCTTGGTTTCCCACCTGTAGAAGGACCCGGCTCAGGAAGCGGCTGCAGCTCAGAGGCGTGGGGCTTTGTTTGCAGATCCTGGTGTCTAGGAGAAAACTCCGTTTGGAAAGGGTTTGGAGAGAACCAAAGAGCCAAAGTGGTGCCGAGCCGGCCGGAGGGCCTGCTTCCAGCCCCAGCACCAGGAGCAGCGGCCCACCCCGCCGGGCTGCTGCCACCGCCCCGTTACGTAACTTCTCACTTGGAGGCAAAATCGGGAGCAGCGCGTGTCCTCAGCCCTGTGGGAGCTGAAGTCCTCTCTGTGCGGTGCCAGTGGCAGTCTCTGTACCAAGCTGTTTGCCCACCGCCTGCGCCCGCCCCCGGAAATGCAGGGCCTGTCCGCACTTCTTGAGCATCTTTCTCTGGTCGATTCTCCGAGAAGCTGGATCTCGCCAGGGTGGGTGGACTGGCACACACTTAGGTTCTGCCCATGCTTAGGTCTGGCATCGAGTCTCTGAAGTTCATGGTTTCTGATGCATTCCAGAGCCTTGCTGGAATATGTCACAGCTCTGGCCAGAGTGGCCAGGCACAGGCCTTGGGTGCACTGTCCACAGGGGTCCTGTGGCCTCCCACCCACCTGCATCTTAATCAGCAGGGACCATGCTGATCATTGTCTGCAGAGCTCACCAGGCTGCCAAGAGCCGCCTCGGTCAGGGCCCCATGAGGCTCCTCTTTGCCACCCTCACACCGTACCTGGGCACCCCACAGCCAGCTCCATTTCATGGAAGTGAAGCCTGGAGTTCGGGAGGTTACGTAACCCACAGGAGGTTGCCAGGCCAGTGCTGGGGGAGGCAGGAGGCCACCGTCACTCCTGACTGCAGAGACAGCAGGAGTGGCCCCTCCTCCCTCCCGGGTCTGCAAGTGAGGTGGGCCTGGCGGATCCCAAGACTGTGCTGGGGGTGAGCTTTTTATGTAACTATGTATTTATTTTCATGTGTATTAGAAAAAAAAATTAGCCCATCAAACCTATGATTGCACTGAATATAATGTGAAGAAGACTAAGGTTTAAAAAATTGAGACTATTTTGGATTGAATCTAAGAAAAATATTAAATGAAAAGTGTTCTAAATCGTAGGAGAGCAGACACTCCGGGACATGGAATAAACCTGAGCCCCCAGAGACCCGCCTCCGTCGCCTTCCCCTCCAGACCCTGGGGGTTTCTCAGTACCCCCCGACATGTCCCATTCCTCCCCATCAGGGTCCTTTCTCTGGACCCAGCCTCCTGCATTCCTTCCACAGTCCTGTCTCGGGGGATTCTTCACAGAATGATCTGCACTTGAGTCAACATGAACCTGTCTTGCCCTTCCCTGTGAGACCTCCACCGTGGGCTGGGTTCTCTCCACCCCAGGGGCCGCCATCTTGGCTGATCCAACGGCTGCTCTTTGAGGAGATCTAGTGGTTTGGAACAACCCTGGCTGCACTGATGTGAGTGGCTGCCCTCCCTCTCTCTCTCTCTCTCTCTCTCTCTCTCTCTCTCTCTCCAGCACTTCTGGATCAACACTCATATGGCTTCCTGTCTCTGGATACTCCTCCCCTAGATGCCCCAGGGATCCCTTCCTCTTCATCTAACCTCAAAATATTGGTGGTCCTGGGGGTCAGCCTGGATCCTCAGTATGTCCACCTCCTAACTTTCCTTCTAGCCGATCCCTTGCCTCCCCTGACACTTGCTGCCAACTCTCATGGATCAGCCGCCACTGTAGCTCGGTGCCGTCTTCTGAAATGCAGACCTGCCGTGGCTGCTCAGGGCAGGTGTCAGGGCTCAGGCCCAGGAGCCTCCTCAGCCCTGTTCCCAGTCTGACGCTTCCTCCTCTGGAACGTGTCGCGACTCCATCCACTTCTGTCTGCATCTGCACTCCTACGCTAGGTACCATTAGTTGCCATCCTTCAGAGGACAAGCTGTCCCCTTCCATCCACTTGGATACAGCAGCCAGCAGTCACTTTGAGACACACACATAGCACAGAATCCCCGCCCTGCCAGAGCCCCTCTCCGTCAGTCTCCCATCCTCCGCAGGTTCAACCCGACTCTTCATTAGCGTCTCCGAGCCTCCCCTGGTTCGACTCCTCATCCAGGACCAAGAATCAGTGGCCTCAAGTCTCTGTGGCCAGCTCCCTGCTGGTCGAGTGCTCACTCTCTTCTGTATCATGACGTCATGTATGGAGTCCAGGGCTCCCTGGCCGCTCTCTGGTGTCAGCAGCTCGGGCTCCTTCCCTCCTGAGGCTCTGCTGTTCTTGATGTGAATTCCACAACTGCACCTGGAATTTGTGTCCAGCGGCCGCCATCCCCACAGGAGGGCGAGAAGCGGGCGGGGACGTAACAAGACGCTGGAAGCTGGGCCTAGTCCTGCTCACATCCGTCAGCCACACGGCATCCTGCGGCCAACTGGCTGCCAGCGAGGCCAGGGCACATCATCTGGTCAGGGGGATGAGTGCCCAGCGACTCTTCCATCACTGAGAGGATGGAGGGAAAAGATCTGGGGGTTTCTCCAGAAAACCACTGGGGTTTCTCCCCAGGAGAGCTGCCTTCCACCAGAGGAACCTTCCTGAATCTCAGTGCCCAGACCTTCCTGTGGGTCGGCCATGAGGACCAGATGAGATGGCAGATAGGGAGAGCCCAGATCAGGTGCCAATCAAACGCAACAGTCTCCTCGCAGCCTGCCTCCATGGCCTGGGGTCTGGCTGTGGGGCTCCTGCAGTTGGAGTGTAGCTTTTGAATCAGAACTTAGTAGGGCTGAGCCAAGGTGGCACCATGGTGTCTCCCCCGTTGCCTTTCCTGAGTTGAGGCTTTGGCACAGGGGCACCTTGGGGGCCTCGGGGGACAAGGCTGGCAGGGGCAGGCGCAGTTGGTGCGTGGCAAACCAAACCTGTCAATTCCAGAAGCTTTTGGCACATTGTTGCAGAGACTAGATGACTTTGAGAAGTGTCTGCATGTTTTTCCCCAAGTGCGGTTATTTTTGCCGCTGTGAAATGTTCTGAAATCTGACAGTTTTGTTTTGAGTCTTAGCCCGATGTGAAGATGGAAAGGAACACTGCCTCCCAGTTCTGCGGCACCCGCTTCTCCGGGTCTCCTGAGGACACCCAGATCCTGGCAGAGGTGGCCAAGGAGAAGCCCGGAGACCAAGGTTCCCAGGGGAGGGCACAGTGGGTCAGGTCCTGGAGACGCGGGATGTACTCGGAGCACGAGACCCAGGGGCTGGCTCGGCCAGTGTATAAACACCTACTGTGTGCCAGTCTCTCTCCCACCGAATGTTTCTGAGCACCTACTGTGTGGTGCTGAGCCATTGGCGGGCTCTCAGCAGAGGACGGTGTTGCTTTCCCATCCTTATTAGCAGGGAGACAGGTGGAGTCTGCTGAGGGCGCAGACCTGGGAAGAGAAAAGATGACTTTCTCAGCCCAGGACAGGGGGTGCTGGCACACAGCAGAGGATGCGGAGGTCTGAGTGGCCCAGTGAGCCAGCACCACAGGACCAGCAGTGTGTGTCTCGCCGCTGCCCTGTCCTCCATCTGGCACCTCCATCCTATTCCCAAGGCCGCTGTTTCAGGGCTCATCCAAAGCCTTCTCTCTCCAAATGGAGACCCTCCCTCTGTTGATGTGCTTAGGCCACATCACATCTCAGCAGTTGCCTGAACTGCCCTGGCTCCATACTGCTATGTCCAGGCCCCTCTGTGTGGCCCAGCTGCCTGTGGGGACCTGCAGGCATCCCAGACTTTGCATGTCCCTAATGGACTTTACCTAGCTCTCCCCAGGTGCCCCTGGACGGCAGCTCTCTGCTGCCTTCTGACTGGGGGCTTCTGCATCCTAGGCACACGCTCGAGTGGGAACTGGCCGAGGCCAGGCTTGGTGCTGCGTGCTTCACCTGCACGACCCTGTTCCAGGCCCCTGACTCCCCTGGGAGGCAGCAAGGACTGCTCTGCTCCCACGGAGGACCACGCAGGGACCATCCGAGGGTGCACAGCTCTTCCAGAATTTCCTGAAAAGGCCAGCTCACTGCCCACCCCCAGGTGACCCAGGAGGACGGAGCCCTGACAATACAGTTGTGGGCTGTGTCGCTGTGCAGTGTGTACACGGTGCTTTTCTGCTTTGCTATGGAGACGGGTGATGATACAGACTTTTCCTCGGAGAGGTAGACAGAAGGAATCACTGAGAGCCACATTTCAGCTTATTCTGGTTAAAAAGCAAATAACAAAAAAACAAAATCTAAAAAACATGGCAGAGTTCCCCCCCACCCCTCCAACCCATTCCTCGGGACCTGCACGCAGCAGACACCGGCCGTGGTCGCTGGACCCCAGGGCAGCCACGAGACAAGGGGCCTGGGAACATGATCACGGTAACAAAGGCGCCTTCCTTTCTTCAGTGTGGGCTGGGCAGGGCTGGGTGGCAGCTCCGTGGCATGCGGGCTCAGGCACCTTCCCCTGAGAAGCCACGGCTGCCCTCACATCCCCAGTGCAGCAGGTGGAGAGAGGAGCATCCAGTAGAGATCTCTCAGCCCTTTCCTTCTGAGCCTGCTCACGTCCCATCCGTCCCATCCTGTGGTCATGAGGCTGCCAGGAAGGCTGGGGACATCGTCCTGGATGGGTGGCTCTGCCTATTGACACACCCTGCCGTGGAAGAGACAAAGGAGGCATGGAAGTGGGGTGTGAGGCACAGGTGCTCGGCCACACACCCTCCTGGGGGCTGCCAACACCCACACACTCTCCTCTCCCTGGGCTTTGAACTCACTTGGCTCCTTTGCATGGGCTGGCCTTGCAGCGAATCCAGGATCTGTAGGTGACGCACAGTCCCCTCGTGGAGGCCAGAAGCAAGCTCATGAGCAGGGAAGCTCTGAAGGCTAAAGGGACAGGGGGTTCTGCTGCCCTCCACAGCAAGAGTGCCGCTCAGGAGCACTGCCCAAGATGCCCGCCGTGGGCGAGGGAAGGGGGGCAGGCTGCAGGCTCTGGTCCATGGTGAGAGCCGAACCCGCACCCTTGTCCACTGTCCCGTGGCCCCTGTGCAGTCTGCTTTGAGGCCAACCCTTGCTCTGCCCTCCCTTGCAGAGCAACAGGTTTGTAGCCAGTGTGTTTGGAAGCACGCGGTGACTGGCCTGGCCACCCAACAGGTTTCAGGTCTCTGCCGCTGGTTAGATCCACGTTGTATGTGGCCTCTCCTCAAGAACTTTCTAGACTTGGAGTCTGTCTTTATTTCCAGCCCTCTGTTCTCAGCCCACCTTCTCAATCCCGGGAAGGCAACTATCTTGAAGCTGGACCCACGGGCGTGGGTGGGAAGCCAGCACCTTACAGAGACCACAGCCCGAGGCGGGCCCCCTCATCTGATGGAGAACCCCCACAGCAGGTGCGTGGGGGACGGAGCAGTCCCCTCTTCTGCTAATACCGTGTCTCCAGAGCCCTCTCTGTGTTTCCTGCATCACTCCCCAAGGGAGCAGCGGCAGCCCCCACACCCCACCTCCTGGGCTTGTCAGGATGGCTCTCGGACTCCAGGCTGCCAGTGTGTCTGGCTTCTGAGCATCACTGAGTGTTGATGAGGGTTTCCACCGTACAACAGGACCCGGCCTCCGTCCCTCATGGCACCTGGGCCCCTGAGGTTCTTGCTTTTCCTGCGGCATACTCAGTCAGTCAGGACAGGGGCATGGATCCCCCTCAACAGTGGCTGAAACATGATGGAATTATCCCTCTTTCTCATGTGACAGTCCAAACACAAGTAGCTCGGGATGACGCCATCCAGCATGTTCTGCTGCCCTCAAGGAGGACCCTCAAGCTCATGATCTGGGATGGCTATCGCAGCTCCTCCCATTGTCTGCACCCTGGTGAGGGCCAGAGAAGGGGATGTGGAGGACAGGTCCCTGCTCCCTTTTTAGGCCAAGGTCTGGAATGTGCACATATCAGCCTCCTTCCATCGAATGGTGATGAGGAATGGGAGGCTCAGTGTGTGTGTGTGTGTGTGTGTGTGTGTGTGTGTGCGCGCGCATGAGCAGGTGCTTTGGTAGCGACACTGCAGGTCTGACTTTGACCTGAGGCTGCCTGGTGAGAGGGGCTAAGCCGGCTCTAGGCCAGGTCTGTCTGCCTCTCGGTCCAGGGATTTGGCTCCGCGGCTCCATGGGCCAACACCGGGTCCAGGGAGAGAGCTGAGGACTTGGTTCTAACTGTGAAGGGAATGGGGGTCCAGACCCTGCAGCGGGCCTGCGGGTGGCTGACCTGCTCTTGTGCTTTGCCCTCATTTGCCTTGAGGCCAGGGTTCCTGCAGTCAGGGCAGCAGGGCCATCAGAGCCAGGCAGTCCTGCGGGGACCCGGCTCTTGCCTTTGTGCCCCATCTTGCTCTGGTGTTTCCTGCCGTGTGAGCCTCAGGGCTCTCTTTTGGCATCCGTCTCGGATTGATTGTTTGTCCAGCTCCCTCACACAGGTGCTTCGGGGGAGACCAGATAGGACTGTAGGAGTGAGTGGACTCTATGGGCTGGACAGTCGGCCACTCATCACCGTTCGAGGTCAAATGAGGGCCTCAAAGGGCTTTGCAGATGTGGCCTCAGCTGAGGGTGCTGAGATGGGAAGAGGACCTTGGATCCCCTGGTGGGCCCAGCACTACCACAAGGTCCTCGTGAGGCAGAAAGGGAGGCCAGAGAAGGAGACGTGCTGCTAGAAGCAGAGGTCCCAGCGCAGTGCTCTGGAGATGGAGGAAGGGAGAGCCTCCAGAAGGAACCAGGCCCTGGCCCTTTGGTGTCAGCCCAGTGAGACCACTGTGGACACCGGACACCAGAACAGTGAGATCAGGCTGAGTGGGCTCGGTGGGCGAGTCGGGGAAGGTGGAGGCCAGGGGCACAGGTGGGAGCCTCCAGAAGAATAGCCCAGGCACAAGCTCAGAAGGTCAAGGGTGGCATGTTCCCTTACAGGTGGAAACTGGAGAGAAAAAAGGAAAAGCAGGTGGTGGGCGGGGATCACGTGAAAATCAAAGGGAGATCATAGAGGAAAGGGACCAGGTGGCGGGAGAAGGGGGGGAGGAGGGGAGCGCTGGGGATGAAAGTGGCCAAATTGTGCTGTTGTGCTGTGTGCCCGTGTGACTAGGAAACAACAAATCCCACCAGTATGTGCAACTAGAACGCACCAATTAAAAAAAAAAATAAGCCCAGGCGCACAGTAGGTGCCCACTGGTGGTAAACTGTCTGTGACCAGCATGGGGCACGAGGGAAGCCGCTGCGTGGCCAGGCTGGCCAGGCACGCTGTGGCATGTCTTGGAGGGTTCTGAACTCCCCAATGAGGGGATGTACCTGACTTGGAGGGGTGGGGACCCTTAAGAGTTTCTAAGCAAGAGACACCAACAGGAGGGCAGAGTCCAGGCCCGCAGGGGGCCTCCGGCCCGGGAAATGGCATGGTGTCCAGAGGCAACAGGGGGACCTGGCTTACAGATCCTGAGTTTGTGGTCACAGCATTGTGCAAGGTTCTCCTGGAATCCTGGGTGTGTCAGGACGTACCAGTGTGTGCAAAGCCGTGGAATGAATCCTGGGTCTGCAAGCCCAGGGCTCCAAGCAGCAAGAGGAAACCAAAGGCAAAAGAACAGAACTTTTTATTGAAAAAAAAAATGCTCTCAGAGACGTGCCCCAAGTCCTCATCCAGTTCTCTCTGGTTTTTATTAGGTCAAAGGTGCAAGACTCTTTGAAAACCAACTTGGGAACAGTTGCTGGGAATTTTAAAGCTCGGCCGGGCCAAGAGGCACAATGGAAAGCAACGTGTGACCATGAAAGAGACACATTCAAAATTGCATGGTTTGGTCTCCAGCGTTCACAGAAACCTGCCTGTGGGCGGGGGTGGCGCGTGGGGGCAGGGAGGCCCGAGGAAGAGTGGCCACCCTGGAAAGCCATGTGTAGACACGTGAATCCAACTGCCCCACGGAGAGCTGCAGACCCTGCAGGGAAGGGAGAGGAAAACATCTGAACATTGGCAGAATGGCATTTGAATAAACACTGTGGACAGCTGCTCTTCCCCGCCGGAGCCAGAGAAACTCTGTTGTTGTCCAAAAAGAATTCGCATTTGATGAGGGACCCATTAATTAGGAGTTGAGCTGCCCCTGATGGCCATCTATGCTGAGCACCTCGTGGGACTCCACCTACGTGTTCTCCCTCCCCCCTGCTCTCCCTTTGTGGCTCCCATGCCCAGAAGGCTCTAAGTCCCCCCTAAACCTGGGAGTATATTCCCCTTACAAGAGGCAGTGCACATTGTTCATGATGTGGCCGATGTTCCCCTTGGGGCCACTGCCCAGCTTGTATCCTAGGTGAGGGTGAAGAGGTGGGAAGGCCTGGTGCCCCCAAGTGGCCGCTAGGGGTGGCCAAAGGGGAGACTCAGGATGTGCACCCCAGATTATGGTGAAGAGGCATTGAGAACTCTGGGGTCGCTGGGTCCCTGACCTGTGCAAAGGTCAGAGCCACACACAGGGTCCCCAGACGATGCACGAGTCAGATTACTTCCTCTGGAGTGACCCGAAGCGTGAGGGCCTTGTTTCTCCACCGTTGGCCAAGGGCCTGCTGATTAATTAGTTTAATTGGTCCTTGCATTAGGCCAAAGAGCCAATGGCAAAAGAGAAGCAAAAGATACTTTTCCATTTGTGAAGACAAAAACTGCCCCCCCAATGGAGGAGGTGGCAACAGCCACAGAAAGCCTTCGCTGGAATTGACTCCAATGGCCTGGGGATGCGCTGGACCCTGTCACCGACCCCTGCCACAGACCAAACAGGCCTGTGGGGAGGAAAGCCCCACGCTGCAAAACCTGGCCAGGAACGTGGCCAGCCGCGGCGCTGCCCAGGCCTCTGCAGAAGCATCATGGGCTGGTCAAGCTTGTTTTCAGGGTGCTCTGTTCCCACCCTGAGCACTCTGAACCTTATTTTCAGGGAAACGGACAGAACTCACCAGGAGACGCTGGCCCAGCTTGTCGGAGCTGGGGCTCTGTGGCCTCCCAAATAGAAGAGTCTGTGTGCTCACTGTCACACGTCTAAGGCACACCAGCTCCCGTCCAGCAGGTGGGGGGTTGGCAGATGGGCCAAAGTTCCCCAGGGAAGGCGTGGCCAGCTGCGTGAACCTCCGGATAGTCACTTGGATCCTTCCAAGTGGGCACCCATCCATCAGGGGAGTAAAGCTGTGCATACCGGCTGCAGCGCCACCCCTTGCAGTAGTTGCAAGGGTGCACACGGAAGCTCTTTGTCACAACAGCTTAGGGCGTCACGGGCTAGGGTCAGGTTGCAGTCCCAGATCTGGGACCAGTTAATGAATCACAGGAAAGGCTAGAGGAGTGGACCCCGGTGCATGTTTAGAATTAAGGACGGGTGACAGAGTAAGGGTTAGGAAAAGTGTCTGGGGTACCAAATAAGGTGATTCTCTCAAAACCAAATGGAATCTTTTCTGTTTATATTCTCCCACCCAATTCCAGGTGGAAAATATTTATCTTTGCTGTTTTACAAACAGTGGCCTCTGGCCAGATGAAGCGGGGCCAGGCACACAAGCAGTGTGGGCCATGGGGCTCCGAAGGCAAGGGAGGGTGTTCCACCGTGCGCACTGCCTGGGGTGCCCAGCCGCCTTGGAGAATGGGAGACCAGAGGCCACCTTTCTTTGTTTTTCATTGTTGGCTTATTTTTCACCTGTTGAAAAATTTGTGGGAAAACATGCGTGGTGAAACTTACCACTGCAGCCACGTTGAAGGACACATTCCGCTGCACGACCCACGGGCAGCCGACTCCACCATCCACCAAGATCTTCCCATCCTCCCAAACTGAAGCTCCACACGTGTGAGAGGCCCTGCCCAGGTCTTGGCCAGCTCCATTCTACTTCCTATCTCTGCACTTGGCCACCCCAGGACCTCACAGGAGAGCAGCCTTTGTCCCCTGGTGTCTGCCTTTGGCACTTAGCGTGAGTGTCCTCAAGCTTCAGCTCTGCTGAAGCAGGTGCCAGGATTTTCCTCCATTCAGAGGAGGACTGGTATCCTGAGGGTGTCTGGTTCCATTCTGCAGAGTGTTGATAGAGGGGAATTCAGAGAGAGAGAGAAAGGGGTCAGTCCTGGCCCGGCTGCTGCGTCCATGGCACATCCAGGCCACCTGCCCTGTTCAGTGACTCAGTAAGGGAGGCTGATTGTGGAAGGAGGGCCGAGGGCACCCTTGAAATCACAGTAGCTGGAAATGGATCTCCCCCGGGTTGGGGCTGGGGGACTAGTGCAAGGTACTTCCCTTGGGCACACATTTAAGAGGAAACCCCCAAACTCAGTAATCCAGACACACTGTAGTTTACTGCAATATTCTTTTTAAGTCATGCCAACAATCTAGGGTGAACAGAGACGAGCATTTTAAAGAAAGCCTCAGTGTGGCCGTTCCCTCTTCCTCCAGCTCTGGTGTGGTCTGCCATGGTGCTGGTCTTGCCTTTCTTGGAAATGTTCATTATTTTTCATCATGGATTTTTGGTGTTATTTTTCTATTAAATTGTGGCAAAATATGCATCACATAAAATTTCCACTTAAATCATTTAAGGGGCACGCTGAGTGCATTTACAGTGTGGTATGCCCATTTCCAGAACTCTTCCATCACCCCTCCACCCAGGCTCTGGAAACCTCTGCCCTGCTTTCTGTCTCTAGGAAGTGGCTCTCAGGTATATGGTGACAGTACAATCCGGCGGCATCTGTCCTTCTGTGCCTGGACTATGTCAGTGGTCCTGGTGTCCCCAAGGGTCATCTGTGGGAGCATGTGACAGGATCTCCTTCCTCTTCTGTGGCTGAACACCGACTCTGTGTGTGTCTAGACCACGTTTTGTTGATCCACTCACCTGTTGGTGAACTCTGGGCTCTTTGTAACCTTTAGGTATTGTGAATAAGGATACCGTGAAAATGGCTTCCAAATGTTCATTTCGTTCCTTGGTTTCGATCCTTTGGGGTTTATACATGGACTTGGAATTGCCTGGCAATGTGGAAATGGGAGGTTTAAGCTTTTGAGGAAGCTCCAAACAGTGGCCACACCCCTTTCCACTCCTACCAGTGGTGGCCCTCGCCTGGGACTCCCCACCTGCTTCCAACACTCGCTCCGGACCTCTATTATAGCGCCCCAAGGGACAGGGAGTGGTATTACATGGTGGGTTTGATGGGCATTTCCCCAAGGACTCAGGATACTGATCATCTTTTTGTTAGTTGTTGATGAACACAATATATTTATTTTATTTATTTATTTTCTTTATTTGTGTGGTGCTGAAGTTCAAACCCAGTGCTTCACATGTATTAGGCACATGCTCTACCACTGAGCCACAGACCCAGCCCACTGATCACGGTTTTGTGGCTTATTGGTCCTGTGAGCAACTTCTTTGGAGAAATGTCTATTCAAGTCTTTTTTATGTCTTTGAACCGGGTTGTTGATTTACTCTGTGTGTGTGTGTGTGTGTGTGTGTGTGTGTGTGTGTGTGTAGTGGTATTTACATGGTTTAAAGATTTTTTTTAATTTATTTTTTAGAGTAGTTTTAGGTTCATAACAAAATTGAGGGGACACTACAGAGAGGTCTTAAAGACCTGTCCCCTCCCACTACTCCTACCCTCACAGGATGCCTTTGTTGACACCCAGGGTCTTCAGTTCTCATTAGGGTTCATTCTTGGTGTTCATTCCGTAGATCTGAACAAACGTTTAATGACATGTACTCACCATTTCTGAATGATACTTTTTTTTCCATTGTTGGAGGTGGAATCCTGGGGACAGTTGCCGACACGGTACAAGGACAAGGATGCCCGAGAGAGGTTGACGCCAACCACACAGTCTTCTCAGGGAGCTCAGGGTGTGTGCCAAGCCCCTGGAGATCCCCCAGGAGCTGGATCCAGAAACAAGGTGATGTGCACTTGGCCTGCAGGCCTGGTGTGTCCATGCCACCTAGGGTGGCCCATCTGTTGGAAAGGTCTGTCTCCACAATTTCCTACTCCTCTTTTCCCATGGCCTGGGGTCCCTTCCTGCATCCAGGGCAGAGGGTGGCTCATTCATGCCACAGCAGTGCCCAAAGGAGGTGGTAGCGCTGTCTTCCCCTTCCAAGAAGCTAAGAGACCTGGCAGACTCTGCCGCAGACCAGCACTGTGAGTGCCGAGCTCTGACCAGCCACAGGTGTGGTCTCATTGCTCAGCCTCCCGGAGGGCATGTGAAGACCTGTGGTTGCAGGTCATGAATGATCATCCGCTGGGCCTCATCCTCAGAGATGGGAGCACTCTCCCGGAGGTCTGGCGGAAACACCAACCATTTCCAGACACACATGAGGGCCTGAGGAGATTTGAGAACCGTGCATGCGGGAGGGGGCAGGCACTCCCTATCCAACACTTGATGCTTCGGCCTCCCCAGGGGAAGACATCGGAGCTACATGCTGCATGCCTGGGGCCCCACTCCTGCTTCCAGTGAGCCACCCTGGTGGGTCAGCCACCCTGGTGGGTCAGCCACCCTGGAACTAGATCATAGGTGTCTTAGGGGTCTATTCACACTGGGCCTTTTTCCTCTCTTGGAAGGACCCAGGCTCTGGGGAATAGTGCAGCCAACTCCATCTGGAAGGCCCCCGTGATCCCACTGATTGGAGTAAACCGTAGGCACCCTCTCCGCAGGATCAGTCAGGATCTCAGCTGCACTTAACAGAAGGCTCGGTGGGTTTGGGGCAGCAGCAGAGAGGGCCTAGGGAACAGGCAGTGGCTGACCTCACCATCGTGCGGCACGCCTGATGGGCCAAAAACGCCCCCTTTAAAGTTCTCGCTCCTTCCTGAGTCTCAGATCTTCCTTCCGCTTGCTTTCTTTCTTCCTTTGCACCCGTCCTTTGGTGAGGGCCGTTGGTGGGACTGTCCATTCATGTTTATTGAAAAGCGGCTTTACTCCACCCTCTTGAAATAGTTCACTAGTGTTATGACTAGATTGCCCGTCATTTCTCTAGGCACATGAAGACGTCTTCTACCGTCTTTGACTCACTCACCTCGGGCCCTTCACCTCCTCCCTCTGCCTGCCCCACCTCTCTCTGCTCCTCCTCCCACTCCTTCCCACACTCACTGAAGAAGCAGAACCAATCAGAGGCATCTGCTGCCAAGGCCACCCACCCGCACCTCACCCCCTGCTATTGTAGGTGACAGCAGATTTTTAAGACAGAACCCCACCTGCTGTTCCAGGTCCCCTCCCCCTCCCAGCGTAGTGACATCCTTCCTGTGAGTCTCCCTCTGGCTCCTGGGTACTATTTGCCATGGGGTCATGCCCATCCGCCCTGAGCCTCTGTTGGCTCACGTTTGGGCTCCCTAGAAGTGGGCTCTAGATAGGGTTCCCTGGGGACCAGTTTCTTTGGGGGGTTCAGGTCTGAGCTGGGGGCGTACTTCCAGGGGTAAAAGCAGGACGGAGCAGGGGAAAGAGGTCAGCAGGCAGGCTGCTGCCACCAAGACCTTGGCTAATACACTAGGAGCCCTGGGGTGGGGTGGGAGGTGCCCTGAAGTGGGGAGGGGAGCTGGGCGCATTTGTATTCCACACGGGCCCAGCCACTGGAGGGAACCGCCCCAGGAATGAGAGAGGCCCTGAAGCAGGCACCTGGGCCAGGAACCCTGGAGTCCACTCCAGCAAGGGCCCAAGAGAGGGTACGCCTAGAGATGACTCTGTTGGGTGTTTGGGATCCATGCAAAATGCAAGTGTCAGCACTATCCCACCTGCGGGGCAGGAGGCGGGGGCACTGATAAGTCCCCACCAAGGGCCCTGGGTTGGAGGCTTCCAGGGAGCTCACTCTCCACCACCTTCTGCCTGTCCAGGAGCAGAGAGGCCCTTCCAGGTCTGGTTAAAGCCTCGGCCAGGAGGTGCAGCTTCCAGGAATTGGAAGCCCACAGGGACACGTGGCCAGGCTGAGGGACAGGGACCAGCCCTGGAGCACCCCCTCCCAGCTTTCTGGTCCTCACTTTGCAGGCAGGCAGCCTCCACTGTTGAGGGCCACATCCAAGTCGGGATGATGCATGGCATTTTTGCCAGAAGTAGTGGTTGAGAGTGACGCCAGCGAGCCATGAAGATGATGACTTTTGAGTTCTCGCGGAGTTCCCCCCATTGAGTTCCGGTTGAGCTCTCGCGGGGATTCCTGAAGAGTTCGCATTGGTTGGGGAAGTGCTGGAGGAGGGATTTTCCGGTTGGTGGTTCCTGGAGGAGCTGCGTGGCGTTCGGGAGAGTTCCTGGGGAGCGTGTGTGGAGTGTGCTGGTGGAGTTCAGACAATAAAGTTTCCTGTTTGTAGATACAAGTGCTTTGTGGTGGCTCGTGGTTTGTGTCCAGCTAGACTGCGGCACTCCACCAGGTTTTACTTCTCTTTGCAAAGCACAGCTGAGGCCTCTGTCCCCACCGTATCCTTCCCTTCTTCATGCCCAGAGTCAGGCCTTCTAACCTTGGTTCTGCCACTGACTGCCACATGGCAGACCCCAGGCGTTTGCTCCTGCCTCCTCCCTCCCGGCCTCCTCCCTCTCAGTGGCTCCACCCTTCACTCAGCCCCTGCCCCCCACTGCCCCTCGGCCTCCTCCATGGGCCTCCTCCTCTCCCAGCCTATCAGTGCTGATCCGCCCCTGTGCTGGATTCTGTCTTTTCTATCCTACTCACACCCCTAAGTTTATACATCTGACCTTGAGCTCTCCACAAACTCAGGACTTCTCTATTTAAGTTCCAACTTGACACTTCTACCTGGATGTCTCAGAGACATTTAAATTCACTCCTCTAAATGGATTTCCCAACAGCCCCAGACCTGCTACACCTGTGGACAGTCTATCTCAATGAGTGGCGATTATATCCTCCTAGTTACTAAAACCCCCAACCTCCCATCGCGATTTTTTCCCCTTACATCCAATCTTCCCGGAATTCCTGTAGCATCTACATTCAAAATACAGTTGTTCCTCCATGACCACCGGGAGTTGACTCCAGGCCCCCAGGCAGGTGTGCACACCCGGGGATGCTCAGGTGCCTTATATGATGGCATGGTATCTGCACATAACCTATGCAGACCTCTTGTATACTTTAAACTGGGTTTAGAAGGCTTTAACACCTGACACAATACAAAGACTCTGCTGTATTATTCAGGGAATAATGACAAGGAAGAAACTCTGTACATATTTATCATATTTTTTTCTCAAATATTTTCACCTTGTGGTTGATTGAATCTATGGAGGTAGAACTCAGAGGGTTACCTGTTCACCCAGAATCCCACTGCTACTCTCCCGGATGGCTACAAGAGCCCCTTAACAGGTTTCCTGGCTCCTGACCTTGTGCTCTTCATGTTTGGTCAGATTGTCACTGCCCTGTGATGTGACAGATGTCTGCTCCCAGCTCTGATGGAGGCGCGGGGACTGGGCTGAGCCTGGTTCTTCCCCAGGCCAGAGGGTTGAAGCCGCAGCCTTGGACACTGTCAAAGGCTCAGCACTCTGACCAGACAGGGGAGGGAGACCCAGCAGTCCGGGTCTTCCCCGGCCTTCCCCCTTCCACGGGCTACTGTGTGGGAGGTGGGGTGAGCTGAGCAGAGCACTGAGGTCTGTCCAAGATTACTGGACTCTGTGGGGCAGGGTGACAGAAAGGGAGGGACAGCCTCAGCAGAGGAAGCAGAGGGCCCCCCCGGGATCTTGCTGAGCAGAGGGCAGCACGCACTGGGTTGAACTCCCTGGTCACTGCAGGCGGCTGTACCATTGTGGAGCTCACAGAGATGGCATCCCTGGACTTCCCACCTGCTGGAGGGGAGAGTGAGCCTCAGGCGCTCACTAGGCAGGGAGGGTCCGTTCTGTAGTAGTGGGTCTGGACTGCCTGAGGCCATGGCCCCTCCAGACCTGCCCTGACCAAGCTGAAGTCAACCTGGGAAGGATCCCAGTGAATGGGGAGCAGCTCAGCCCCCAACCAGGACGAAGCCCAGTGCTCCTCAGAAGAGGCCAGCAAACCCAGGCACTCAGCAGTGAGATATCTGTGACTCCGACTGTGCACTCCGGGGTCTAGGTGAGAATGTGGACACAGTCAGGAAAGGAGCAGAAGGTGTAAGAACAACCAGAGGACCGCTGGAGCGGCTTCTGAAATGAACACTAGGGAAAGCATCCAGCCGATGAAGACACCCGCGAATGGGAAGGCGCGGCTGTGAGGATGATCCAAAACGAAGCACACAGAACACTGGCCAGTGCGGAGAATCTCAGCGACGGGGACAACGTCCCAAGGTTGAAGGTGCATGAAATTGCAGGCCCTGAGGGAGGCGGGCTCAGTGTTTCAAGATATAATGGCTGAACCATTTCCAAATTTGATGACAACCATGAATCTATATAAATCCAAGTTCAACCAGGACCCACTAGGATAAACAAGGAACAATCACACAAAGCCATAATCATAACCAATTTTCTGAAACCAGCATTAAAGAGAAGATCCTAAAAGTAGCCAACGAACTGCATAAAAGCGACAACAGTGTGGCTTTGGAAATGAGGCAAGCCAGGAGTCAGTGGGGTCAAATCTCCAGAGAAACGAGAGACACTGTGGACCTCGAACTCTCTACCCTACAAAAGGAACCTAAAAAAGAAGACAAAATGAAGACACCATCAGACTTGCAAAAGAGAAGATGTTAAGGGGAGTTACATAAGCAGAAAGAAAATAATGACAGAAAGTTAGATCTACAAAAAGGAGTAGGAAATGGAAAACATGTAGACAAATATAAAAAGGCAACTTCTATAAACTTTCTATAAAGCAAATAAAAGCCCACCTTAAGAATGATTATTTATAATGGCAGTTGTGGCATTCTGATGGTTTGCAAATGTTATTAACAAAGAAAAACTTGATTAGATATATTCAAATTGTAGATGGGATACACAATTCATGCTTATTTGAGTCAATTATAAGTTAATAATAATAAGCCCTTGAATTTATTTCCTGAAGGAAACAATATCTGCTGCGCACTCTTTCTCAATTTTGTATATTAAATATAAAAATATACAAACATGTGAAATACAAAATTGGTTTTTACCCAAAATGTCTCCCATCATTCTGTTACATGCATTTAAGAACATTTATTAAAAGACCTTTCTCATTTTTCAATTTCCTTAAAAGACAATTAACTGTTGAGAACAAAATATCCACAAAGTACCTGGGAGTTTATTGCACATAAAAAGTCACCTGTGTGATGACGATGGTGCAAGGCATGGGGGTGCAGGTGTGTTATCGTAGGACTCCCACATCACTCATGGGGTAGAGGATGCCATCTGAAGGCAGGCTGGGATGGGTTGTGTGCAGGTGTTAGATCATGAAATTACCCCTAAAATTAGAACAAAGGAGATGTGGTTTATTAGATGTTAGTGAGGAAAAAAAGAATATTTAAAAGTAATAAATTCTGAAGAAGGAAAGAATAAAGGAAGAGGGAACAAAGAAGCCATGGGGCCAAGGTGAAACACACTGCAAGATGGTGGACTTAAACCCAAAGATACCAATTAACTCTAGTAAACACAAAGGTCTAAACACTCCAGTACGAGGAAGAGACTGTGACCCTGGATAACAAAGCAAGGTCCACCTGTGTGTTGTCTGTAGGAGACGTCCACCTTAGACACACAAAAAATGAATCATTGCTAGCTGAGTACAGTGGCTTTGGCAATTGAAATAAAAAGTGATACCGTATCACTGACAAACTGCATAATTAAAAAACATAGGGATCCTGCGATACTAGAGGCATTGACACCAATATGAAAGAGCTCCCAATGACCCAAACTGGAAAGTTCGATTAACAAAATGGAAAATTATAATATTAGATTATAACCTAAAGAATAAGATAAACATTGGTCCACAATGATATAAGTAGAAGACAGAATGAATGAATAAAGAATTGGAGAAAAGGAATAATACTGCCGCACAGAAGTCTGTTAGTAAATGGATAAAGAAGGAGAGAAAAGAAAAACTGCCATTAGGAGACCCCGGAAATAATCACTGGAGGTAAGCGCCCCCCCCCCCCCCGGGGGGTGCTGAAATCATGGACAGAAGCTTAAGAATGAAGAGGACATGGGCCCAAAGTGTGCTCTGACTTAAAAAAGCAAAACAAGCTGCTCGGTGGGGAGACACAGCAGACACCATCCTTGCCTGGTCACCAAACCTCACACAGCAGAGGGAACCCCTGAAGGTGGCGGCGCCCAACCTCAAGCCCATTAGGGAGAGCATCAGATCAGACTAGCAGAGGGGCATCCTACGGGACACCTGCCCCCACTCTTCCAAACACCAGGCCCTGACAGAGGGAAATGCAGAGCTGCTGCTGATGGCAGGTTAAGCGGATGTGGCAGTTAAATTCAGTGTGGGATCCTGGATGTATCCTGGATATGAAAAATATCCTCATGGAAGATCTGGTAAGACCCCAGTCACATCCATAATGAATAGTGGTGTGCACATGTTCGGGTCTCATCTCTGTAATTGTCTGGAGGCCATGTAAGGTGCTAGCATTGGGGCAGGCTGGGCAGAGGGCTCATGTAACATATGATTCATGGAACTTCTGATATTTTAAAAATTATCTCAGGGCTGGGGATGTGGCTCAAGTGGTAGTGTGTCGCCTGGCATGCGCGGGGCACTGGGTTCGATCCTCAGCACCACATAAAAATAAAATAAAGATACTGTGTTCACCTAAAAAAAACAAGTAAAAAAATAAATATTAAAAAATATATTTCAAAGTCAAAAGAGTTGTAAAAACAGTACCACTTAAACTAGCATGAAATATACAAATGCTGAAGGATAATGTCGCAAAGCGGTGTGAGGCCTGTACAGTAAATCCTGCAAAACACTTTGACGAAGATCAAAGGTGGCTCTTGGAAGCAGAGAGACCCATCCCCAGAGCTGGGGAGCATTGCCAGGTGGCAGTTCTGCCCTCACCGAGCCATAGACCCGACTGAAGCCCAATTAACACTGCGTCTGCCTTTTCCTAGAAATTGACAAACTGACTTTAAAATCTGTATAGAAATGCAGTAGGCAAAGAACAGCAAAACACCTGGAAAAGAGCAAAGGGAGCAGATTTCCACGAGCCCATCTTAGAGAACTCCAGGGGCCGAGCAGGGGGGTCCCAGGGTGAGGGGCCATCAACAGAGCCAGACAGAGAGGCTGGAGTTTTGCACCCACCAGGAGCTCTGTGTGGATTCTGGGCTGTTTATGCAAAGGGTCCGACCTAAATTATTGGGGAAAGGAAGGTCTTTAACACAAATGGTGCTGGAATACTTGGATATCCACGCATAAACTTATAAAAATGCATTTATTTTTGCAGCTGAGTTGCATATATAATTGATTTAAATATGAATTACATAAAGTATGTTACATTATTGTCGTCAAAATAATATTACTTATATCTGTATCATAAACAAGACCGTGATTACATTAATACTATATTGAATTATTATTAAAATAAATAATGTTTCTATAAATACAATATTTTTCTAGAAGATATATAAAATCATAAACCTCAATCTCCTCCTCATACGATACAGGAAAATTAAGTTCTAATAGACCATGGGCCTACACACAGAATTCCAAACTGTAAAACTTCTAGAGAATATATTCGTGACCTTGGGGTAGACACCGATTTCTTAATAGAACTCAAAACCCAGCAACACGTGTAAGTAAAAATGGACCAAAACAGATATCAAAATAAACAATGCCTACCTTGGGAGAGACAGGTTAATAAAATGAAGAGACACGTCCCAAACTAGGAGGGAAAATTTCCATTCATACATCTGATAAAGATCTACCTCCAGACTCTATTAAAATCTTTACAACTTGATAACAACAATAAGACCTTCAAAGTGGGATGTGGGGGTGTCTGCCTGGGGTCCCTGCCTCCTGGAGGCTGAGGCAGGAGACGCTGGAGCCCAGCAGCATGGGCAGCCTGGGCACCCAGCAACCCAACACAAGCAAATGAACAAGGGCACCCAGTAACTGAAGTCGGACCCAGAAACGGGAGAGACCTCTCAACTGCAGGTCTACATGGCCCATAGGCAATGCTCACACTCCACCTCTCAGCGAGGCCTCCCCTGGCCTTCAGCACGGGGGTGGCCCAGCATCTCCCAGCCGTGCCCAGCCTTTGTGCCCCTTACCCGGTTCTCTTCATTCTGCATGGCACACCCCTTCCTCACACCGTCAAGACAGAAAGTGCCTTTTACAAAAGTTATAAAATCAAGTTCCAAACACTGTGGGTTAGACCCCTGGTCATAACTCTCGGGGGAACTGGCTTTTCTCTACCAAGATCCCTGGTAGAGAACAGGTCTGCTTGTCCTGTGTTTTTGCCAGTTGTATCAGTCAGTAAAGCTACAGTAACAAGCAATCCCTCCGTTTCGGGGTGGGGAGTCCAACAGAGGCTTACTTCCTCTCACAGCTCCGGCAAGGTTTGCTGGGACCCAGAGCAACTTTCCTGGCACAGGTCTCCCACGGGGCATGAGCCAGGTGGCAAGACAGCTTTGTGTTGTCGGGCTGGGCCTCCACTGGCGCCGAGGACCAGGAGACAGCCAGCGGTCTGGCACGGGCTGTGAATTGCTTTGTCTAGAAGTGATTCACATCCCTCCCTCTCAGAGTCCTTTAGCCAGAGCCCAGCTGAAGCCAGGCTCACTTCTGGGAGGCGAGAACAGTTCAGCCGTGGCCTGGAGGAGGGTAAGCATTGAGAATCGGGGCGCCCTTCCCCTGGGCTCCGGTGAGGGTGCTGGTTCCAACATCCCCCTTTGTACACTCTCAGGGCCACCTCTCTGTCCCTGGATAGCCGATGAAGTCCCTGAGGACCGCCAGCTGCCTCTGGGTGACTTCAGGTCAGGGACAGCTTCATTGCTCTAATTTTTGCCTCTCCGCTCCCTTGGGTCCCTGGGTGGCTCCTCGACTTTCTTGCACATCAAAACGGATGCTTGTCGATTTTTAGGTCATGCCCGTGGGCATTTAGTTTCAGGAGGTAAGTGTTACTATTACCATCCACGCTTTATAGAGGGGGAGCAAGGAAGAGAGCTTGAGTGACAAGCCCTGCACTGGGGACAGCTGGGAGCTCTGCTTCTCAGCCAAGCCTGTCTGGCCCCCTGCCTTCCGCAGGAGAGAAGGGGATCCTGCCCGACCTGCCACCCTAGGGCAGGCTTCCCAGGGAAGGTGACCTTTGACCTCACCTGGAAGACACTCAGTGGGCCAATGGGAGGGTGGTGAAGGGCCCAGCCTGAGCAAAGGCCTGCCGGGGCGGGAGTAGAGATATATGTTGGCCACTCAGTAAATATTTGCTGAATAAATGAATAAGTAAATAGGCCACAAAAAGGACGAGAGAATGAGTAAGGCTGTTGGTCAAGTGAGCCAGTCTCTTGCAATGGCTTGCATCTGACCCGCTGTTTCCCTACCTGCTCTTGCCTAATTTCCCAAGCTAAACAAACTGGGAGGAATTTGTGGGAATGCCAGGGAATGAGTCTCTCTTCCAGTCTTAGCGGCCATTGCAGTTACCTAAAATTACAAGCCTGTCTGATCTCATTAGCCGAACAAGCCTCAGAGAGGACCCAAGGTGGAAGAGCCGTCCTGACAAGGAGACGTCGAGGGCCGTGTCCAGGCTCCAGCCCCCGCGGAGATCCTCTGGCACTTAGAACCCTGTTGAGTTGGCTCCGCTGGACCTGGTCCCCCAGCACACCCAGGGAGGAGAAGGCAGTCAGGGGGAAGTTCCGAGTCGGGCCTGGACTTCAGTCAAATCCTCTTCCTTCATAAACACTGGGCCTTGCGTTTATTAGCACGAGGGAACCCAGGCCAGGGGCCTGGAGGAAGGATGCAGCAGATGACCCAGGAAGGCCCACCAAGGCCAGTGTGGAGGAGGAGCCCAGCAGAGCGCATGGGGACACCAAGTGAGGGGGCCAGAGCCCTGGAGGTGTGGGTGGGCCCCAAGGCACCTCAGGTGATGAGACTTCACCCAGTAGCTCCAAGCTCCTAGGAGGATTGAACAAGGAAGTCTGGTTTGCAGAATCAGGCCAAGGCTCTCTTGGGAAGCTTTCAAAGACAGAAATAGGGCTGCCGGCTCCAAGGGCCAGGATGTTTCGCAAGACCCGCTCTTCTCTATTGATCCCCTCCCCAGGCCAGATGGGAATTAGTTCCCTGACACCCATTAGCTTGGGCAATCCTCGTAAAAGCTCTGCAGAACAGGTATCATTATCCCTGTTTCCAGATGAGGGATCGAAGATGTTGAGTAACTAGCCCTGGGTCACTGAGCTGGTAAGTGTGGCCTGGGGACCCGGCTGGCCTGTGCGGCCTGCAGGGGTCTGTCTCAACATGATACCTTAGAGCCCGAGAACATCCATGCAAGTTAGCCTAAAGCAGAAAAAAAAATTGTCGAAGTATCTGAAGGTTTATTAAAAATGTTTTTTATTAGTAGGGTGGGAGGGGCCCGGGAAGTCCCAGTGAGACTCTGAGGGATCCTAACAGCCCGTCGCCAGGCCCAGGCTCTGGGAATGGGGCAGCAAGGTGATTCCCAGGTGGGTGAATGATGAGGGGCTTCTTTAGGGGGACCACAGAAATCAAACACAATCACAGAACAAGTGCTATCACGGGGCCACCCTGGAGAGCAGCACAGTCCCTAAACATATGACAGGCACCGCCTGTGCCATGCACACAGCTCCCCCCTCCCGAGTCAGCACTGTGCCCATCCTGTGGCTGTCCCTGCCAGGCCGGGGATTTGCAGGCCCAGGCTGTCTGTCTCTCCATTCTGGCCATGTCTGCGAGACGGGTCAGCTGTGGAGCCCTGGTTTGTCACTTTGGCTGTGGCTGATAGGACCGCCAGCTCAGCCTCCACACCTTGAGTGCAGTGTGGCCAAACATCCAACGTGGTGCTCACAGGTGCCACACGAGCAGCATGGCTGGCACACCATCCACACCCGGGCCTCAAGGGGACCAGGGACAGCCAGGTGCAGCAAAGGAGGCAGCTGCAGGTCCCAGCTCAATGCATCTGTGGAGGGACAGGCTGGCTGCAGCTGGAGCTGGGGGTGGGAGCTCTTCTCAACGCAGGACTCCTCCGGGAATCCGTGAGCCATAGAAGACTCCTCTCCTTGCTCCTTCAGTCAGAGCACTTTATTTGGGGATAATTAGACTTACAGAAAGTTGCGAAGAGCGAACAGAGAATTCCAGTATGCTCCCTGCCTGGTTTCCCCTGTTAGCCGTCCTACATCACTGGGGTCTCTGGGCCAATGCTGAGGCACTGACGTTGGGCCGTGCTTACTAACCTGACCGCAGACTTTATTGGGATTTTACGTTTCCCATTAAATCTCTCCCTGCTCTGGGATCCGAGCCCGGGTACCACTGCATGCACTTGTCCCGACTCTCCAGGGTCCTCTGTTCTCTCTCTCGTGGTTGTTTGATGACTGCTCTGGCCCAAAGCTAGGCAGGAAAAGTGAGTGAAGTTTTGGCTGCAGGCCGCTGGAGAGCCAGGGCACAGAGGTACACCCTTCCACGCCAGCCAGAGCTGGGCATGCTGGTCGGAGGAAGGCATGGATGGCTTTGGAGTGGCTTTGAAAAAGTGTGTGTGTGTGTGTGTGTGTGTGTGTGTGTGTGTGTGTGTGTGGTGGGGGTTCTGATTGAAAATCTAACTTGAATAATAACATACAGCTCCGTATTTTGATGGGATAATTGTTTTATATTTATAAAGATTCTTAATTATCTCCAGCAAATGCATTTAGCTCACTTGGTAATTGAATTAAGGAAAATGTCTTCTCAAGCATTGTGTGTCATTGCTATGATAGAAAAAAGACGAAGAAGAAAGAAGAACTTTAAAGTACCTCCCTCTCCGGCCCAGACGAACTTATTACTGGAAGCTGAGTGATTCCATCAGGCCCCGGTGGCCTCCAAGAGAACATGCATTCTGGAAACACTGAATTGGAATTGCCTGCGGCAACGATGGAAATTTCCTTTCTTTGGGAAGTCTGAGCTGACTCCCATTTGGAGTGGATCCTTCCCTCTCCATGCCCTAGACGTACTCTTGGTTGTCTACTTATCACACTTTCTCGTGATTCTTTGTGAGCCTGTCTTTGCCCCCTGGCTCCCTAGCTCCCACGTCTTGAGAGCTGGAACAGCGTCTCACCCTACCCTGGGCCCAACCAGGAGCACACACAGCTGCCCACGCTGAATGGGTTCCCACCTGCCCCTGCCCGGCTAGGACACTTCTTCCTCCAGGCCTTCAAGGTCACCTCTTTGGACAGGCACATTTTTGACATCCTGCAACTGCCATGGACCAAGATGGTTTCTAGAACATGGGTAGGGAGGGTCCTTGTCGGGACTTGGGAATAGGGGTGACTACAGCATCGGGGGCACCCTGTGGGACTGCACTGGGGTGAGCTGGGGTGATGAGAGGAATCCAGATAGGTCCTGAACTTTAAAGAAGAATCAATGTTCATCAGGAGTTAATGGTATCATAAATGTCTCTGGCTGCACTGTCACCATTGGGCCCCACTTTGGGCTCAGCAGATTAGAGAGCTGCCCCAGCCCTGCTCTTCGGGCCTGGGAGGTCACAGAGAACACAGAAGCTACCTGAGCGGGGCTGGACTCCTGACGGTGTGAAGCCACCCCAGAGACCCAACCTGGGCTGCAGGGGCAGCTCCCTTGTTCTTGTAGAGGTGCATGGCTTCAGCAGGAGGTCGCCCAGTGCCCACTCTGCCCAGGTGCTGGATGGGCTCTGGTGACTTGGTGAGCCGGGCCAGCCCAGCAGCTGCATTGCAGGGAGAGTACAGGCCACCGTGGAGATCAGTGTTGAAGGGTGACCAGAACCAGGGTGAGCACAGGCTGGTGAGTGTTCTCCACTAAAGCAACCAACAGGGGTGAGGGGCACAGGGCCTTGCTGGCAGTCTGCAGCCAGCGGTGGCCCAGGTGGCCTTGGACCTGCTCCTGGAGCAGCTTCCCTCAGGGCCCCACAGTCACTCCCCTACCCTCCTGGCTCTTCTCTTTCCTCCCTACCCTCTTCTAATCAAGCTGATTCCTATATGCCACTGTGGTCATGGCTGCAAAGGGACACCAAGTGCCCTGCCACCAACTTCCCCAACATCTTTCATAGACACTCAGAACTGACAGTTTTTGTGCCAGTTGCCCCGAGTGGGGACACCTAGGGCCATCTCTTCATGCAGAATGGGTGAGCCAGCTGGGGCTTCAGTCCAGCTTCATCTCTTATCAGGGTATGTCCCTCTGCAGTCCTTTAACATCCGTGTACTCGTTTTGTCCCTTGTGTCCTGGAGCCTCTTGGTGCTGGGTGGCACTCGGCACATCCCCTTGGAGGAGCCATCGACAAGGTTCCACAGTCCAGGTTCTGATCGCCTGATGAGGCAGCTCCTGAGCTCCTGACCCCCAGCCAGGCAGGGAGCGTGAAGGGGTTTGTAACTTACCTAATGATGGAGAGACTCGAAGCTGCTGCCCATAAAGGTGGTTTCAAAGGGCAGCTCCTGCCCCAGCGCCTCATGACCTGATTTTATAGAATTCCACATCCTTTTGGAGTCTTGGATTACAAAACAGACACTGAGAAGTCATGCACTCCATTAACATTGGAGACTCGGCTTAAATTTTTACCCAGAGAAGTTTTCAAAATGTAGCATGTGTTAGTCACCGCACGCATTGCGAAACCAAGGAAATATCTCCAAAGTGCTGGCCTTGACAGTGTAATCTGGCAAGGCTTAGGGAGGAGTAAAAATAACGCTTCTCTGCATCTCCATCTCCAGGGGCAGGAGAGACCCGGCCCTCCCCAAGCCCACAGGTGGTTGGTTGTGTGTGAAGGGCTGAAGGACTGAGCCTGGCTGTCCTTCCTGACCCCTCCTGAGGCCAGCCCAGGTCCTGCCTGCCTTTGGGAGGTTGATCTCAGCCAGGGGTGGCAACGAGAGAAAGACTGGGGAGTCAGGCTCCAGGTTGGTGTCTGGGTCTGCACAGGAGATCTGGGCAACTCTTGGACCCCACTGTGCATTAGAGACTGGACCCCGGGTGTCCCCAGGGACCAGAAACCCCCAGGCAGCCTCAAAGGGTTGTTCTGTGGCAGGAGCTGTGTCCAGGATGACAGAGGGGAGGCGGCCCCTGGACCTTTCCCCTTGCAGCTGTACAGAGAGCTGGATTTTTCTAAACACAACAAGCCCGCATCTCCCCACTGAGTTGCAAGCCGGCAGGTGGCTTGATGAACATGTAGTTTCTGGATGTGACATGAAAGTCAGCATTTGCATGCTCTGGGTCTGGCTTCCCTGGGTTTGTTTTTCTTGCTCTAACGCCCTGAAGTCGTCCAAGCGTGTTTATGTTGAGGAAGAATGCATGGAAATGGAGTGCCCGGGCACCAGGGTCTGCAGACTCCACCTCCACGGCCCCTCCAAGAGGCACCAACTGCGAGGCCCCTGCAGGTGCCCTCCTGACCCCATGCCTGCGGAGCCTGCCCCTACGGCTCTGTGGCCAGGGTCCTGAGTCACCCCCCAAGCAATTTACTGCAGAGGCATCAGCCCCAGCCTGGCTCCCAGGACACCTGCCCACCGGTCCCGGCGGGGCTCTGTGGGTGGCACCAACTGCATCTCCGCTCCACCTGGAGTGCCTCTGCCTATGGGAACCTCAGCTCTGGGGTCTGTAAGGGGATGACCCCTGACCCTCCCAGCAACCAGAGCTTGGGATGATTCGCAGAGGAGGAAATCGAGGCTTGGCAGCAAGTTGCTGGCCCAAGGCCACATGGGCAGTGCAGGCAGAGCTGGGTTGGAAACCACCACTTTTTCTGTTGTGCACATGCCTCCTCTGGCTGCGTGGCTGTCTTTGTCATGGTGACACCTGGCTCCCCGGAGCCTCCCTGACTATGTCCAAGGCTCACAGGGCGTCTCCCTCCCGGCTTGAATGATATGCTCCCTATTGGCTCCTCTGCGGCCTCCTGGCACTGCCGGGAGCTGTCCTGTCCTGCCTGCCTGTCAAAGCTGCCACCTGCAAGGGAACAGGGACCTCAGGCTGGCTGCCCCCGAGCCTGGCCCAGGGCAGCCACGTAGCTGACTCTCTACGGAGCCCCACAAGCGGATGGTTTGTTTTTATTCCCTGCGATTGGGTTTCCACGTGTCTGGGCACAGGAGGATAGAGCCTTCCCTGCCTCCAGCTCCTTGGCTGGTCCGCATTTCAAATGATATTGTTTCATATTAAATTATTTTAAATTCCATGGACCCTGGTTTCACAATCAAATAATTCGATCTTGTTTACAAATGGAATTTTTACTTTTTGACGGATTCTAACTTTGCTGGGCTGGATGGTCAGCGAAAGTGTGTCCTCTCATGCCCCCAGTCCATCTCTACCGCCTTCCCCAGGACACCACAGAGTCCAGAAATTGTCCCAGGGGTGGGGGGCCAGCAGGCTGGTGGGCACCCTGTTTGGATGAGGCTACCTCACTGTGGGCATGGGACAGAGTTGCTTCCCTCTGCCTCTCACCTTCCAGCTCCAGCCGTGAGAAACCCACCAATAAAAAGGTCAGGAGGACCTTTGATGCCTGTCATTCTCCTGCCCTTTTTACAGGTCGGGACACCAACATCTCAGGACTAGATCCTGTGGCAGCGCTGAGGACCCAAGGCCAGGGCCTCAGACTCCTCCTGCAGGCAGCCCACTCTCCTCCGTCCCTCCGTCCCTGGCCTCCCCAAGCCCCAGCATGCTCCACTTTCTGCCCAGAGTGAGGGGGACCGGATGTGGAAGACACAACCTCTGCCTGACCTCAAGAGGCTTACAGTCCCACTGTGGAGATGACCGGCCCCAGACAAGAGACAAAGGGAGGCTGAAGGATGAGGGACCATGGGAGGCTGGGAGGGGCCGTGTGGGCCAGTCAGGGAGGCCATGCTGAGGAGGGCAGGAGGGAGGGCTGGGAAGAGCAGGGGCGGCAGATGGGGCCAAGCTGCGGCCGTTGCCCGAGCCACCTGCGCAGATGCTCAGAGTCATAAGGAACACACTGTCAGTCTGTCCGGGTGGGAGCCCTTGTCACCTTGGAGGTTGGGTCAGTCACGGTTCTCCAGGGTACACATGTTCTCAGAAGGAGGTTTATGATAAGGAATGGGCTCCTGCAACTTTGGAGATGACAGGTTCCCCAACCTACATGGGCAAGCTGAGCCCCAGGAGAACCTCGGGTTGTCCCAGCGTGGACGTCGCAGGCTCCAGACTCAGAGTGTGTTAGGACTGAGTGTTTGTGTCCTGACCCAAATTCCTAGGTTGAAATCCAAACCCCAGGGCAAAGGCCTCGGGAGGTGGGGCTTTGGGAGGTGACTGGTGGTAGGGGAAGGATCCACACCACTACAAGAGACACAAGAGCCTCTGGCATTTCCTCTCTGCTCTTGACCAAGTGGGAACCAAGAAGGCAGCTGCCAGTAGATGGGCAACCAGGGCCTCACCAGAACTGGACTGGCAGCACCTCCATCTTGACTCCGGCTTCCTGATGTTTGAGTGCTGTCTAAGCTGCCCGTCCATGGTCATTCGCTGCATCAGCCTGAGGAGGACCATGTCCCAGCTCAAAGCCCTGGGGTAGGAGGGCTCCTCCCTTACTCAGGCCAGTCCTCTCTCTTTTTAAAAATTTTTTTCCAGATCTTTTTTTTTCACATGTACTTTATTTTTTTTTTTTTGCATTACAATTCTTAATACACATATATGCCACAGTTTTTCAGATTGACACCCAATTCAAGTCTTCACCCATGTACTTTGTATAATGATGACCATCATGTCCCACCATCCTTGCTAATCCCTTCTCCCTCCCTTTCCCTCCCACCCCTCAGTCCTCCTTTTTGTTCTCTGCCAGCCATCAACTGATGGGACGAGGCTCACCCCCACCAGGGAGGGCAAAGTGCTTTTCCCAGTCCACTCCTCCCAGTGCTAAACTCTTCCACAGACACCACCACAGAAACATCCAGAATAATGATCGATCTGATATCTGGGCTCTGTGGCCCCACCACATTGACACAGAAACTTTACTACTGGAGAGGCTGTCTCCTCGTTGCTGGAAATGTGCAGAGCTCCCTCCTGGAACTTTCTCTAAGTGACTAATGGCTTAGTGGCAGATAGCGTCACTGTGTTGTGGCCACTTGGATGTTGACCGGGGTTGTTCCCATCAGCATCCCCGCTGGGCTTGGCTCAGAATGGCATCCGCTATTTCCACAGGCGCCTGGCTTTCTGAGGTCGGAATTGAATCTGCTAGCGGGGTGGGGGTGTCATACACAGAGGGCCCTGTCCCTGCAGGCGTCCCTCAAGGGCCCAAAGCTCATGTTTAAATGAGTCCTGAGATGCAGAGGGTCAACCTAGGAAAGCGCTGGGGAAAGCTAATTGGTAAGGTCGGGGCAGGCACGTCCCTCTGTAGAGTGTTCTGGAAGGCCTGCTGGGGTACCAAGGAACTGGCTGAGCTCCCAGCTTATTGATCCAGGGCACCCCTAACCCTAACCCTAAGCCTAACCCTAACCCTCACCTCTGCTGCTCTGTGGCCTCACCATGGCCTCCGTGGTCCCTGACTGCTTCCCACGGCCACTTCCACACCAGGTTCCTGGGGACACACAGACTCGGAACTCCAGTCCCCAATCCACAGAAGTGCCAGGGTGACAAAGCAGCCAGTGGAGACCCCAGCGCTGTGGGGACGGGGGAAAGGGGACACACCCCCATCAAAGGAAGGGTGAATCCAGGCAAATTAAAAACACTTCAGAGCACGGGCCAGGATGGGCTGGTGCAGCACCAGCGTCTGGGCAGCGGCAAAGGCTGGAGACCCACAGATCTAAGGCTCAGAGCCACACTTGGGGCCCCTACAGAGCAGCTGCATCTCTCTGCACGTTTTGGGCTGCCTGGGTCTTGAAGCACGAGGAGCTGGACAAAGTGTGACCCAATTTGGGATTAGACAAAGAAGAAGAGCTAGCTGGTGGCACATGCTCTGGGAAGAAGCGGGAGTCACTGCTTGTGCTAGTACTGAGCACCCGAGATGCCCTCCATGGGCCGGGAGTCCTCTTCCAGGGCCTGCGCAGAGCTAATTCTTTGAGTCCCTGGGAGGCCTCGGGAAGTGGGGTCCTCATTCCAGCCGCAGCAGGTGAAGACGAGAAGCTCCAGGAGGCAGCGAGGACCTCATCCTGTGCAGCTCGGACCTGGGCTCCAGGCCCTCACTGGCATGACCAGGGGGTGGGGTCTGCTGGGAGAGGGGCTGGGCAGGAGGAGGAGCTTCCAGGTTTCTGTATCCTCTGCATTTTCTTCACCTTGGACTTGACTTCAGGAAATGTCAACAGGGACTTCCCGGGTAGGGATCTGTTCTTTTATTATGTTTTACTCTATTTAAGAGAAAATCAGTCATGTTGTTTTAAAATTTTACCTCTCAGAAGAGAAAGTACTGGGTCTCCAGGAAGTTGGCTGAAGAAATGATCTGGACACCAGGAAAGTGGCCCTTGTTGGGAAGGCACCTCTGTGCCTGCTTGTGGTGACCCGCTGTTTCCTGTGAGGCTGGGAACAGAACGTGGGAGGCAGAAGAAACCCAAGCAAGGTCTAGCCCGATTCTTCCCATTCTTCATATTGCAGCCCTAGGGAAGGGCTCTCCCTTGCTCTAGGTGTCCGTGGGGTCTACCTGGCACCAGGACTCTGGGTCTCCAGCTGGGGCCCACTCGGCTGCCCCCGGCTGTCAGCTGGAAGAGATGAGAGGGACCAATTATTTCGGCACCATGGCTGCATGATTACCAAGATCAAAAATGCTCCAGGAACTATATTTAGAGCAGAACAGAATTCAAAGACCACCTGGCAACAGGACCGTCCTCCCGAGAGGCCTGGCCCCGCAGTGCCCTCTCACCTGCCTGAATCCAGCCCGCACTCCAGCTCACACTTGCTGCTCTGCCACTCACTTGACTATGGAGAGTGACGTTGCCATTGGTGACTGCAGGTATCTCGGCAGCCTGGTGCAGAAAGGCCACTTCAGGCTTCGACGAGGGCCTGGGTTTCCACGGGAGACGGTGGAGCCTTGGTGTGGCTGCCATCCAGCTCTGCCCCCAGTTAACTCCAGGACTTGTAGAAAGCCCCTCCTCCTGGGCCTCAGTTTCTGTAAAACAAGGGAAGTGGCCGGATGGCATCAGACCTGCTGGTGGAAGCCTCTGGGATGGACAGTGCAGCCGTCCGCACGCACCTGATGCTGCCCTGACTCAGGCAGAGGAAGAAGGATCCTGTGGTTTTCAGGGATCCTGGTCCCATCTCTATGGAGACCAGCCCACTGCCCGTCTGGCTCGTTTCCTGGTGGCCACCATGGGAAACAGTGGCCTCCAGCCCCAGGCCTTGATTTTAGGTCCCTGAAATGGCCGTAATGTGGCTGCCCATTACAGAGAACACCTCACTTCTCAGAGGAGGGACCTGGGCTGTTGCGAGGCCGTGGAGCCGGCCCAGCTGGGCCAGCAGCACCCATGTGCTGGCTTCAGCCCAGGCATTTCTGTCCCAGGACAGGCTGCTCACTTCCCAGAGGCTTGCCTGTCCCCATCAGAGCCTCTTTTAATTCCTGGGGTCTGTCCATTTGCAAAACGGGGGCCTCTTACTTCTACCTTGGCCCCCAACTCCTGTCCTGACGTCTGTGAGCCCAGCCTCCTACCTTCCACCTCACAGACGAGGCTGTGGGTGTAGGGACTGTCACCAAGCAGGTAGGTCCCCTCCCAAGTGTGCACAGCCCATCTGACAGTGTGAGGCTGCCACCAGCCTGCGGGGCGGTCTTGGACACGGGTTCCCTGGCATCTCCAGGTTTTCTCGATGAGACCTGGTTTCTGCCTCAGCCCCAGAGCACTGCCATGGCTCTCCTGGGAATGCCTCACCCAGTGTGGACAGGACAGAGGTATGGGCAGGACAGCTGTGGCCTTTACCTGACACCTTCCTATCACCACTTTTCTGAGGGTAGGTGATAGAAACTCATCTCAAGTGGGCTTATCATTGAATTTACTGTTTCTGTTTTTTGTTTGTTTGTTTATTTGTTTTTGATGGAGGGTTGCTGGGGATTGAGGATTGAACTCAGGGGCACTCGACCACTGAGCCCCATCCCCAGCCTTATTTTGTATTTGATTTAGAGACAGGGTCTCACTGAGCTGCTTAGGGCCTCACTTTTTGCTGAGGCTGGCTTTGAACTCTCGATCCTCCTGCCTCACCCTCCTGAGCTGCTGGGATTACAGGTGTGCACCACCATGCCCAGCCGAATTTACTGCTTCTTGTGACCAACAAGTTCACATTCAGCTGGCCCTGGCTCAAAGGACATCACCAACTCCGTCCAATGTGATAAACTTCAGTCTCTCCCTACAAGTTCCCTGGTCACCTTAGCAGCTGCGTTAGTCAAGCTTCTCCAGAGAAATGGGACAACAGAATGCATGTGTCTAGTGCAGGGAAGTGGCTCGGGCAGTGGAGCTACAGGTCCCCAGTCCTGCTGCTGGCCAGCCAGAGAGCTGGGAGAGCCGTGGTGGGCCTCCAGTGGAAACCCAGCAGTCTGCCAGGGGCTGAATGTCTGTGTGCCCCAAATTCACAGTGTGAAATCCCAGCTCCCAGGGTGAAGGTCTCAGGAGGCAGTGGGGTCTGGGGAGGTGACAAGGTTGTGAGCCAGATTAGTGCCTTTCAGGGAGAGTTTAAGAGCTTTCTCCCTCTCCCTGACCTTGCTTTGTTAGGATGGACTAGGTCTGTCTGCTGTCTGTCTGTCTGAGCTCAGCTTCCCCCCAGGTCCTTGCTTTCTAGTCGAGCTCCACAGAGCGGCACAGTGGCAGTCAGCTCAGGTTTTGGCACCAGTGTGACACCCTCGGCCCCATTGGGCTCCGGGTCTGACTCTGATTTGGCCCCCTCTGTGCCCTCGTGAGCCAATCTCAGCTTCCAGAGGGAAGGGTGGCCGCTGGGTCAGGCACCCCCCTCCTGTCCACTCACACCACCCAAACTATACGGACACCCTGGGGAAGGAAATCGCTGGGCCAGTGGGCAGCCCGCCCAGCCACAGGGTCCCCTAACCGTGAAGAAGAGCAGGAGCAGAGCGCAGGAGAGGAAGGTCTGCAGACTGGGCTCAGGTTGCCCATTTATGGAGGCGGCAAGTCAGGCCAACGCGTGCCCTGGGGCCACTTCTCTTCTCCCCTCTTCCGTGTCCTCCTCGGCAGGCCTGCAGTTTCTCCTGGGGTGTTGGCTTGTCCCCACCAGCACTGGCCAGCTCGACACACCAGGGGCCACATGTCAACCCCCAGCCCAACTCCTCAGGGAATTCCAGTTGCCTTTGTGGAGCACACCTGAGGCAGGAAGGACACCGTCTCCATGTCACTATGTCCACTCCACGTCTGAGGGCTTCTCTGTACAGAGCTTGGCAGGCTGGGCTGAATTAAAGTTGCTGCCCCCCCCATTCACATCTGCCCAGCCGTACATGGCCCTGTCTGTGTTCCCTGTTGGTCCAGCACTCCTGACCAGGAGGGAGGCCCTGGGCTTCCTCAGGTGATTGCCCAGGGCCCGCTGCATGGTGGGGAGTGGAACTCAGGCACTTTCTGCAGCGCTTGCCAAAGAACACAAGTGAAGACCTATCCGGGTACAAACTTGCAGAAGCAATGCCCAGGCACAACAGGTGGGCAGGTGGAGGTGGTGACAGATGCTGTGGTGAACTGCAGATCCAAGACGTCCATCTTGGGGAGCAGATGCATGACTTCATGGTGCCCACACACGGATAAACCCATCCCAGGGAATTACCAGAGATCAGGCCCTGGGGCCTAGGTAGCCCACAAAGGGCTCTACACCCCAAGCTGGCTCCACAGGAAACTTGGAATGGAGGCACTGGGCCATGGGTACACAACTGTTGTCCCCTGTAAGGATAGTTTTGTCCATGAGACAACAGGTCCATGCATGTGCATGGAGAGGAGGCTTGGTGGATACTGATGCATTGAGCTTAAATGCACATAGTTATGGGACCAGGGCTTGGTGTGTGTCCCATGCACGTGAGCACATGTGTGACATGGCTCTGTGTGTGTACAGAGGATGCTGGGGTGACCCTTCCTGATGTACATTTCACTGGAGCGAAGTCCATCAATTCCCGGCTGAAGCCACGAGGACTGATAGTGGTGTGGGACACCTGTGGTCTGCTCCTGAGGGGACAGTTAAGAACAGCCAAAGGAAACCAACTTAGCGCTCCTGAGGCGGAGAGGGGCAGGCAGGTGGCCGGCATAAACTCCTCAGGTTGCCCGTGAGGATCAGGGCAAGGGTCCTCTGGCCCTGGCCAGGAAAGAAGCTGGGCCATGCTCCAGGGGCTGTGAATTTGGCAGACTGAGCATGAAGGTCTTCACTGGCTGCCCCATAGACACAGACCACACCTTTCTGGGCCCCAAATATTGACCTGGCTCCACGGTGCTGTGAGGCTGGCACGGGAAGGCCTGGCAGAGAGCCGACTGCCCATGAAGGCCACATGTTGGGCAGGGCGCACGTGTCTTCAGGCTCTACCACCCTGACAGGTGTCTACCAGGGCTGCCCTGATCTGTGAGATCTGCAGATTGCAGCGGGGACTGGAAGTGGCCCAAGGGGAAGCCTGGGGTGGAGCTGGAAGGGGAAGAAGGACTTTACTGGGGGGGGCGAATGAGGGAGAAGCCATGTCCTGGGTATGGCCAGAGGCACAGGGACAGATGGGACAGGTGCTTGCCACCTGTGTAGGATCTCACTGTGACTCTCGAGTTGGGAGTCGACATCCTTCCTCTAAGAGGAATAAGTCAAAACTCAGCCTCTGAATGAAGGTAGGTGACCTCCCCAACATCCTTGTCATGAGATGTGCTGCCCAGAATCACTCCCGGCAGGATGGTGGGACCCCAGGCCTGGCATGGTGGAAAGAAACGCAGCAGGTGGGATTGTGGCCTCCCCTGGGCCGAGTCCTGAGTTGCCTTGTCCATATCCTCAGCTCTGCAGAGTGCACTGCAAACCCCATGCTACCCTTGTTTATGTCCTAGGATCATTCAAGTGGGTGGCAGACACCATTTGAGTTGAAGAAGAAGAAGAAGAAGAAGAGCAGAGCAGCACACAGGATGGTGCGTTGTAGCATGCCCGTCCTTTGTGAAAGCCGTGGGTTCCACCGTGGGAATGGTCCATCCTGTACATGCAGTGGCTGGGGGCACGCTGGGTTGAGACCCACAAGGTATTCCGTTCCCTGGCCACGTCAGCAAGCTTTGAAAGCCACTGCTTTCAGCCTTTCTTGGTTCTGCGACGGCCTCCGGGCCTTTGTTCTCAAACAAGGACGCCAGCACTGGGCACAGGCCAGGGGCCAGGACACACTGGAGGATTTCCGCAGCTGGCTTCTCCCCGTGTGCCAGTGCAGCTGGCTCCGCAAGGTGACGGTGGCATCAGGGTGTGGGGCTGAGAGCATGGTGTTTGGCTGTGGCATGGCCGTGGTGGCTGATGTTCCCAAGGCTCCAGGGCCAGCCTGCAGACAGGCCTTTCTCTTCTCCTGGTCACACAGTTCTCCACATGTGCATGTGGCTGGTGCCGTAGGGGCTCCCAGGACAGCTCCACAGGGCTGGCCAGCTCCAGAAGCTCCAAACTGCGTTCACCGAGGAGATGGAATAAGAGCCTCTCCCATCCCCAGCCAATGTTGACAGTAAGGTATTTGGGGGTGGCTGAGTGAAGAGCCATAAACTTCTAGATGCTGGGAGGCCCGCAGGGGAAGGAGTCCTCCGAACCTCCTCCTGCAGGCAGCCGGCAGGTGGAGGAAGGCTTTGGGTGGACCCAATTTGTTTTCTAATCAGGTAAGTCTGGCCTGGAGTTTGGGGCTGGCTCCAGGTTTCCGTTTGCTGGCTTTCTAAAAAGGGAGCTGCCCCCTGCCACGGAGACCTGGATGTGGTGCAGAGTCCCAGCCTGTGCCTCTTCAGACACAGCCTCCACCTTCCCAGGGCAGTCTTTCTCCCCTTCTCCAGGGGCATTGACAGACACGTACTTTTATTTCTAATTGCCCACTCTTCCTTCCTGGGTCTGGCCTCCAGTTTGGACAATTCCAGACAACACTAACCCTTCAGGTGTAATAAGTGCAGAGGGCACCAGCAAACCCTCAAGACTCAGCGTCCTCCTCCTGATCTTGCCCATCTTGTTTGCCACACTGCCCGCCCCAGCACCCCAAAAGGGGGCTGCATTTTCTCAGAAACACAGAATGAAAGCAGAAACAGAGTCCCTGACATGCACACACATCCACTCAACGGCCCATTCACAATCAGGTCCAAGGCCAGAACCCCTATTGCCAACTTTTGTAGGATGTGAATAAATATGTCCCATTATTGGCTTTCTCTCTAGACCTTTGGACCCTGGCAAGACCAGCAAGCTCAGGACAACCTGAATCCCAAGATTTGTTCTACAACTCGGTCATGTTTTGTTTTGTTTTGTTTTACTGAAAATGTCCTGGGGCCCCTGACACTGCTGACAAATGACTGGCCCTCTGGGGAGACTTTAAAAGACAGAGACGCTTGCTGGATGAAGGAGAAACCTCCAGGTAGGACCCAAACATGAACAAATGGAGGGTGTCAGATAGAGGAGGCTCAGGCTGCAGAATGGGTGGGTGTCCTGTGTGCATGCTCTGGGCCTCTCCTGCACTCCTGTTGCAAAACAGAACCATCGGGCTTCCTGCAACTGCACAATTACACAAGCCATAACTGAGAGGGTCACTGTTGAGTGTCTGTGTAGCAGAAATAGTCACCTGGAGCCAGAATGCAAGACACCCTCCCACAGAGCCGCCTTTCTTCTCCATATGGCAAATAAAAGATACAATAAAAATGTATCTTTCCCTTTCCTGTTCAGTTTAAAGGTTATTCCTAAAAAGCAGCCATCAACATGTTTTTCATGTTTTGAAACATGGAAAATTATTTACCAAGGACATCAAAATCATTTGCTTTATTTTATACTCCCCATTTACTGAGATAAAATCAGTGGGAAGATCATCTCAGAAAAAAAAAAATACAAGATTAACATAAAAACCAGAAGGTTACTGCTTATGAGCACAGCTGTGGTTAAATAACCCTAAGGTTATTCTAAGCCCGTTACAAACTAGTTAAACATTACTGTTTTCTACCAAACAAAACCAGACATTTTTTGGTTTAAAAATAATTGGTCATTTTTCCTGTGCAAATGTTATCTCAAAGAGAGCTCTGATTTTATCTATGTTCAATAAACAGATCGTCAGCATCATCATCAACAGCAACCGAAATCTGAAGCTGTTTATTTCCTTCCTTCTTCCCAAAAATTTATGAGCAACAGAAGAAAAGAAAACCAACTCGAGTGTAGCATTTTCTCTACACACTACAACAACAAGGTCCCTTCCACCCACCTGGAAAGAAATTAGTTATTTCTATGTATTAGTTTAAGATAAAATGATTTTATTTTCACTGTATTTTTCTTTGAGCTTTAGAAAAAAATACTGGGGAAAAAGTGAGAGAGAAAGATAGACTGTAGTTACTCCTCCATTTTCTCTGCAGCCTTTTCTTAATTTCTGGCATTTGTTTTTCTTCTTCTTCTTTTTTTTTTTTTGGTTAAAAATGTACAAAATGTATATTTTAATTATCAATAAAATGATAGATTTTGAACACGAGGAAACCTTAGATTCACAGTACATTTTTACAAAAATATTAAAAAAATACTCTCTGTTTTCATCCTGTTTAAATTAAAATGTCATTTTCATTTCATATCTCCGGATCTGTTCAAACTGACATTTGTTAGATGTGAAGAAGCTCTGCAGAGGATTTCAGAAAATATTTGAAAAACGTAAACAACCTATATGGAGGAGGTCCACGGAGGCATCCCTGCTTGGTGCACATTAATTTTTAAGACTGTAGGATCTGAAAGGGCAAGCATGGCCCGGGCACCGCGGGGCGGCTGTCTTGGGGACACAGCGCAGCCGAGGCGCCTCGGCCTCTCCTCGCCCCGCCGAGGCAGCCCCTGCGCCCCTGGGCTGGGCCAGGACCCCGGCACCGCGCGCCCTGAGGTTTGCAGCATTTTCCTTCTCCGCATCTCGCGGAGGATGAGGACAGATTCCTCCCAGGCGGGAGGAGGGTGCTCGGCCTGCCGCTCAGATCCGGCGGCATGTCCCACCTGCTTTCGCCTGTCCCGGAGGGCCCAGCACTGCAGCCACCCGAGCTGGCAGCCCCGCCACCCACGAAACGTCCAGAGTTCCCTCCGTCTAGCTCCCATTTGGCTTTTATTTGCCTCCCCCCATCCTAACTGGTTCCAGATTTGCAGCACCAGGGGCGCTGGGACTGGGCTGGGCCAGCTCTTAGCCCCCCAGAGACCACCAAGCAATTACAACGAATGCAGCGCGCGGGACAGGTAGCCTTGCGGGTTGCCCATAACGGCTAGACGCCGCGGGGCTCCTTCCCGTTTCTCGAACTCTCCCGCGGGTGGCGGGGCTAAGACCCCAGCTCCAGCCCTGCTGATCCGGGCACTTGGTGGCTTTCCCCGCCCCGAGCGCATGGCCTCTGCCAGGCCAGGAGGGCTTGGGGAGGGGTCCTCAGTGCCTTTGGATGCAGGTTGTGAGCCCATGGGAGACATTGCAAGCGGGTGCGGAGGACTGTGCGGCGCAGACACTGGCTCCCAGGCCCTGCGCCCCGGGCGGGAGAGGCACGGAGCCCTCCCTGGCGGGCGGGACCACCCACGCAGCAGCCTACAAGGGAACCGGGCGGTCACTGAGGCCTCCAGGGGCGCCGCGGGTCATGAGCTTTGCTTGGTCTCAGCACACCACCGGGCGCCACTATTCTGAGTCACTGTCCTAGGTGGGGAGACCCCATCCCGACCTGATTTGAGTGGTCCGAATCCCCAAGGCCGGGCACCCCCAGGCCTGCCCCCGTGCCTGGGCCCCGCTGGCGCCGGGCACCGGAGGGGGAGGGCTCCGAGGGCTCGGGGCTCAGTTCCAAAGGCCAGAAAAATGGAAACTGTGCGGAAAGAATCCCCAAATCCGGCCGGGCCCGAAGCCCACCGGCTTACATAAAGCCCCGGGAGCCCGCCTGCCCCGCCGCGGCCTCCCGGCCTCGGGGCGAACAATCGGAGGGCGCCTGGCCAGGCCGTCCTGGGGCTGGCACTGCTACCGACCCCCTGACCAAGGGCCTGGTGTGACCCGGGGAGGGGGGCAGGGGTCTCGGCCTCTTCCCACCATCTGCTCCGAGAAACGTTTAACTGGCCTTTAATCACATTAGCAGCCGGCCCCAATTAGGGCCGCGGGAGGGGGAGGCAGGAGGAAACCGCCGGCCGTGTCACTCGAGGATAAAGATCCTTTCATGCCCTTGGCCTGGCCGTGGGCAACGCGGCGGGCAGCCACCCCCGGCCTTTGATTGTCGGCGCCTTGCCGACGCCGCCACTTCTTTGCCCTCTGCACCCCACAATGTGCGGTTGCTCTCAGGGTGCGGACTGGGTACGCGGGACAGCTCGGGAGCCCCCAAGCGGGTAGGGGTCCTGGTGGGTCTAGCCCGGGGGTCTGTGTGCGGCACGGGGAAGGCACCTGGGCTCCAGGGCGGCACACAGAGTACCTGGGGACAACCTGCTTGGCCCTCCAAGGCTGAGCGCCCGCCCGAGATCCTGGTAAGGCCTCTGCCTGGAGTGGTTCACAGAGCCGGCGGCCTGCTCAGGTCACCTGCGCGCTCCTGAACTTTTGAGAGAGGGGACACAGCCCAGGGTCGGGCTTGGTCCTTTGGGGCTCTGAGTGAGGCCCATTCGCCTCCGAGCCGGGCCCAGGCTCAGGCCCTGGCCGCGCGCTTCTGCGGGCGGTCTCCCCGGGCTCCGAGCTCCCGCGTCGGGCCTGAGCGCGTCGGAGACACGGGCCACCTAGCCGCCTCGGCGGCCCAGCGCGATAGAGCGGTCCGTGCGCGCTGTCGAGGGGCCGCCTGGAGCCTGGGCTCGGGCCGCGGCTGCCCGGCGAGGAGGCTTACCTTGCTCGGCCGCCCGGTGGGTGCCGGGCGCGCTCTGGACGGGCCGGGGTCGTGCGAGGACAGCAGCCGCTCGCGCAGCCAGAATGCTGATGCCGCCGGCGGCCGAGACTCGCGGTGGCCGCCCGAGACCCCCGCCCCACGGCGGCAGCTGCAGCCCGGAGCCGCGTGACCCCGGCCCCGACCTCCCCGCGCTGGGCTGTTTGTCCGCACACAAAAGAGAACACTCATATTTTTCTTTTCCAGGCACAGACTTCACACCCGCCCCGTCTCCCCTCCCCCAGCCACCCCCCACCGCACACGCTTCGCTGAGAACCGCTTTTTCTCTCCGCACCCACTTTGTCTCGCCTTTCTCTAGGATTTAATTCCATAGTTGTATTCGAGGATGTCAGTATAGCTTAGAAAGTTTCATAGAAAGTCAGAAAGCAATTAGAGAGGCCCTTTTATTGGCGTCTCGTTGGTGCCATGGAATCTTTTAAAGGAGAGCCCGAGGACCGAACACAATCCCATTAAGCCGCCAAAGCTCCCACAGTCTTCAATAGGGGTGCTCAATACTTCGACAGACTTTCGCTGGCTCATTGGGAACCGCGGGGTTTCAATTCCTAGTTCCGAAGCCGACTCACAACAGCGCGGCCTTGAACCCCTCATTCCTTCCTTTCTCATCAGAATTTCCATTGGTAAAATGGCTTACAGGGCTGCAGAGAACATTAATTAATGTCGGCAAAGCCTTGCGAGGTCGCTGACAAGTGCTTATGAAAACTTCAAGCGCTTTCATACAGCAACACCGCATCCTGACTGTTTATTTGAATTTTTTTTAAAAAAAATTCCAGCCCCGTTTCTAGAAATGTGAGCTCAGTTTTTAAATAAACTCTTACCTCTCTCTCAGTTTTAAAAAATTGATCGGCTAACGTTTGGAAAATGGGTCAAAGAAATTATGCTTTGCTGGGAAAAAGACCACGTATGACCAAAGTTTCAGCTTAATTGAATTTTAGTGCCAAATTATAACTCACTGAATAACTAGATTTGGGCGAAGGGGGGTAGGGGCCATGGAGGAAGGACAGCCAATTCTAATGGAAATACAGCCATCCTGAACTGGGGTGGTGGTGGCTACCCTCCGTCTACAGCAAGGACTGTGACCTCCCCTGCAGCCTCATTCCAAAGAGGTGAGGTTTTCAGACTAGCTTTTATGTGAGAAAACCGGGACGGCCCTGTTTGGTTTGTGGATCTGGATTAATATTTTTGGATATTATTTAATGCAATAGGCAACCCCTCTACTGGGCTGATCCTTCCCTTTGCTGTTTTGGAGAATAACTTCTGTTCTTGCCAATAAAAATTAATCTCTTTCTTAAGAAGTCAGTATGTAAAGAAAGCAGGTGTTTTAAGGAAACAAAGTATTAAAAAAAAAAATAGGTACTTGGTTGTCAAAGCAAAATGCCAGGTTTAGAACAATTAGGATTCTGCTCCCGGTGGGTGATCACAGATGTTCATTTTGTTAAATAGAAGTTTGTGTTTGACAGTTTCTGGATTAATTTTTTGAAAGGAGAGTAGGAGACAGGCTTACACAGAAGGACTTATAATTTAGATGCTAATGTAATGAGCATGGGTTACAAGGAAAATGGATTGTTTTCTAAATCTATCAGGATAATTAAAAATAGGTGTGCAAAAAGTGAATGTTTAATTTCAGATGGCTTTGTGCTAGCCATCAGTTAGTCTGAAAAATCTTCCTCAAACTTGTCCCCTCTCTCTCAGGGCCCCTCCTGGTCCTGCTGCTCCCAGGGTCAGCTTCTCCTGCTTTCTCTGGTCTCTTGTTTTGTGTCCACCCGGCCTCCCCCCATCCACAGTCATTGAGCTTCTGCATCTATTTACTAGGAGTCCTCAAGGCCTTTTGTAGCTTGGGTGGTGACTGACAGCAGCCTTCAAGTCCCCTGCATCCAAATGCAAGCCCGGCACTTTCCAGCCCTGCCTTCCAAATCCCAGTCCTCGGCCTGGCCACCTGGGCTCTTCACTGATGGTCAGCAAGTCTTTCTTTCCTGTGATTGGGCTGCCTTCAGCCTTCTCTCTCCACAAATCCCTCTCTATCCTCTTTCCCCCTGCACCTCTCAGAATGACTGCCACCTCCTTATCACTCAGAGCAACAGGATCCTGGCCCTGTGACCTGCCATGGAACTGTCTCCTCTGCTCAGTTGTCACCAAGGCCTGGTGGCACTGTCTGTTTCTAGCACTCTGCTGACTTCTCATACTGCAGTGGGGCTTTGGGCACATTTCTGGTGGATGGGGAGAAGGTCATGGGAACACCTTGCAGGAGGTGTCATCTCATACACTTCTCAGGGCTCCGCCAGCACCCAGCACAGAGAAGAGTCATGTGTCAATCAACAGGACACTGACTTACAAGTCAGAATCACATTTCAGCAAGCAGGAGGGAGAGAAAGAGTGAGGAGCATACCCTGTCCAACCAAGGCACCACGTGCCAGTGAGAGGACGTGCTTCTTTGCTGAACTCATAGGAACTGTCACTGGACTTTTTCAAACAACATAAAACTACTTAAATTAAGTGGAATCTTAAATTGTTTAAAAAATGAATATGACTCAGTTGGACTGTGATAGAAAGTAAAGGGAAAACAAACAAAAGCAAATCTAGAAATCTAAACAGCTCTGTGTGCTTTGGATATTCTTGATTTGCCTAAAAAAAGGAACAGATTCCTGAGAAGCAAGCAAGAAACTTGACCGTGCTGTAATGTCTTGGCTGAGGCTCCTGGACAGCCTCTGGGCAGTTATCTGCTTGCTCATTCCTGTAAGACCATCTTCTTTGAAGTTGCCCTGGGCCAAGGCAGGTTCTGAATAGTTTTGAAAAAGTGCCATTACAGTGATGTCCTGGGCACCTGCACCTTCCCCAGGGAGCCGCTCACACTGAATCCTGCTGAACAATGGGCTCTGGAGAGGATGGCAAACTCACCAATAAGCTCCTGATTGAAGCAACAAGATAAAAATGACGCAAACACAGCTCCTTTTAAAACTCTTTGGGGACCAAGGAGATGAGCAATTGCCACATACAGGAAGAATAGAAATGATGAAAATAGCCCTCAGGAGTTTGAAGGAGGGAAATTTGGCATTCAGGTTTTTCTGAAAATGTGTTAACGACCCATATCTGAGCAAGGTGTCATTTCATACCACTCAATCGAATTAACTAAATTAGAAGTATTAGCATTTTAAGATGCATTGTGTCTCTTCCATGAACTTTGTAATCGCTGAAAGGGACCATCCTGAGAGTTTTTATGTTCAGCTGAGAAGCTGAACTTCCCTCTGGAGCACCCAATTCTCGTGTCATACGTGTGAGTAACAGGAAGATAATCAAAAGGAAAGAAACCCAGATATAGAAAACAGAGCTGGATTTGGAGAGCAGCCAGGTAAAAACGCAGTCCACGTGGCATGAGTTTCAAGCTGTTTTAGGAACTTGCAAAGCTTCCTCCCTTTCTCCCCAAGGGAAAGTTTTTTAAAAAATGGATGGGTGGGTAAACTGAGAGTCTTTCCCGCCCACGGAAGTGTTTGACCTTATTGCTACAGTGTAGCCTGGGGACTAAATTTGAATAAAACACTGATTCTGTTTCTGTCATTTTTGAAGACAATTTGATGTTTTGGTTTTGTTCCAATTCAATAGTTAAATTGAATATGTGGGTCCAGGTTTATTTTAAATTGATTCACTAGGTGTCCTTCTGCAGGGGAGGGGTGGGGGCAGTGGAGAGAATCAAGACAAAACAGAAATACCCACTGCGGATTTCTGGTTGAACGCAGAGCTGATGTTGGAGTCGATGCCAGCGGTCAGTGAGCTGGGGCAGAGTTTGGATGTTTGTTAGAGACAGCGTTGGACCCCGGCCAGGTTTTCAGTTTTAATCTGAAGCATCACCCTCTTTATTCGCTTGAACTTAGGTGCTCCTGTATCTTAATGAGACACCAGGCTCCTGCTTTAATCAGACTTTCACAATATCTGTCCACAAAACCTCTGGGGCTGGAGTTTTTCAGAACGTAGATTTCTTTTTCTTTCTGATTTTAGAATGGGGATACGGCAGTAAAGATGACAGTATGGGGCCCTTCCTTTCCAAAAAGCATGGTAAACGAAGGACTCTTCCCTCTAAGCCTGGTGACAGGGAGTCTGTAAATATCCTTATTTGGGGTTGTGTGCTAGACTTATGACACCACTTTTGGTTTCCATAGACTTTTGGAGTTTCCAACTTGCCTGTAAGGGGTGGTGAACCTGGATTTTAGGACTTCTTTTTATCTTGAATTAAAAAAAAAAAAAAAAGACAGTGGTAGAGCCTGATAGATCCTTTCTACTAGTCAGTTTTAATCCTAGCTCTTGTGTAAGTGCAATCTGTTCAGATAATATCTGTATATGTTCAGATAATTCATAAAATGCCCATGCTTTGGCGTATTAAACACACACACACACCACGAACATTTCTGTGAATCATCTCTGCCTGTCCTCCAGGTGAGGGACTGGCTACGGGATGCGCCTCACAGAGGCACACAGCATCAGTGACCATGGGTGGCCCCTGAAGGCCACATCCTGCCCCTCCCTCTGCCAGGAATATCTCCCCAGCTCACAAAAGCTCAGGTGTCTTCACTTGTCTCTGGCCTCCACCAAACTGCACATGACAAATAGTACCTCAGGCCCCTCACATGCCGAAAGGCGGCCTGGTTCCTGCGGGAGGGGAGGATCGAGTTACCTAACTCCTACGACCCCACCAGATTTTGACTCTGGGAATCTGCGTGACCTGTAGGTATTAAGTTCTCATAAACATTAGCCCTTTCAAGAGACTGGAACCTTTTGAGCAGAAGTAGTGAAGGTTTCAAGTTAAGTGAGAAGATGAAGTACATTTTAATTATTAAATTTTCATTTTATTATGAAGGATCATGCATTGTTTGAATTTGATTTTTTTTAGAGATCGTAGGAGCGAATGACATGCACCTCAGCAGTATTCACAGGAAGTGTCAGACTTCTTCATTAGAGTTTATATTGTGTTGGACACTAGTACTTGGCCTCAACGAATGCCCTTCTGAAATTAAAATGAGGGTCATGGGCATATAAACACACAATGGATATTATTCAGAAACAAAAGGGAAGGAAATCCCGACACTGGGAGCCACAGGGACAGAACTTGAGGACATTCTGTTAAGTGAAATAAGCTAAACACAGAAGAGCAAACACTGCTGGATCGCACGTCCACATGGAAGCTAAAGAGGTTGATTCCATAGAAGTAGAGGACAGAGAAGCGGTCACTAGGGGATGGGAAAGGGTAGAGGGGGACAGGGGTGACAGTGCCGATGTGGGGTCCGATGGGAGGAATGGGTTCTGGAGACCTGCAGCGGAGTGGACGACTGCTGTTCAGAGCGGTTACGTATCTTATGAAGGATGAGGGGAGGAGCGTTTCCACGACACAGGAATGGCCTATGTCTAGGAGACGCGGTGGTGGTCACCCTGAGTGTCAACCCAGACGGCACTGTCAGGCTCTGCCCTGTAAATGTGGACACATTTTTTTAAAAAAGAAACTCACGGGGAGAGGTGATTCAGCATGGCAATAATTAGTCTTGCATGTGAGTGTTCCAGATCCATCTAGGGCTCAAGGCAGAACAGTCCAGGCTGTGGGGGCTCCAGAAGTAGCCGAGGGTCTGTGAGCGTGCACTTGTGGCCACTAGACTGTCCAGACAGCACCCTGCTCTCAGGGAAGCGATCATGGTGCCAGCATCTCCTGTGTTTGAAAGGTCTGAAGAGGTAGGAGGGGAAGCGGCGACAACTCCTAGGAGAATGTTCAGGAAGAAAACTGAAAGATGCTGCTCTGGTGCACAGTGGAGCAGGGGCCCTGGGCGAGGGAGGAAGCCTGGCTTTCCATCCCGCCTCTCCTGCAGGCGCACGTGTGTGTGGAGGGGACTACCAGGCCCAGCATGCTGAGCAGCCTCGCAGAGTGGACTTGGGCCTCCGTGGGAGCTGCAGCCATGCCTGCCCCAGAGCACAGCTTCACCCCAAGTTCCTCTTCATGTTTTCCATGCTCACAGAGCTCACAGCACTGTGCAGAGCCTTTCACGCATGACAACTCCACCTCGTGTTGCATGACTTAGAGCAGATGGTGAAGGCCCAGGCAGGGGAGAGGAAGCAGGGTATCGAGGACGGCGAGAGGCAGGAGCCAAAGCAGATCCAGGCACTGGCTGGGGCAGGTGAGCTCCTCCCTCACTCAGCAGTCGGGGTGTAAGGATGAAGCCACCTCTGCAGAGCCAGAGTGGACGCACCCGGCTAGGCCAGGAACACATCTTAGAGGAGGCTGCAGGGCAGGTTGGCATTGGCCAGGAGGAGGGGAGGGCATGGTGATGTATAGGAGATGGTCTCCAGGAAAAAGGAACCAAGTAGGCCACACAGGGAAGGCCAGGAGCTCGGAGCTCTGGGGTCCCCGTCGCTCAGCATGGCTTCCCCAGGACGAGCGGGCGAGGGCACCTCTGTATACATGCTGAGCGCTGTACTGCACTGCAGAGGTGGCTCCAGGTTCTGCAGCCTTTCTGTGCACACAAGAGAGACAGCGACGCACAACTTTTCCAAAGTCCTGTGTACTTAGCTGTGTGAAGGCTTTGACGTACTGAGCTCTGCAGCCGCTGCTCAGGATCTCTGCATCAGTATCGCCTTCATTCCTTTGTCCAGTACGTATCTGTGGGAATCTGACAGGCCCAGAGCACTGGCCCAGGCACCAGGGAGTTCAGAGGGCCAAGGTCATTTCAGAGGTCTCTGTGGTAGATGTCTGAGAGCACATGGGATGGGGGTGGTCAGTGCTCAGTTTGTGGGGTACCCCCAGGGTGAGGGACTACAGAACAGTAGAGCATCTCCAGGACACATCTCCAGTGGGGAGGCTGAGAGTGTCGCAGGCACCCTGGCCTGTCTGAGGCTACTTTGTCCTCCTGGCTGAGATGAACTACACAGACTGCCGGTGTCCCATCAAAGACGCTACTGTGTAAGTGTACATTTTACAAAAAATGTGTCACGACATTAGGTAAAACTTGGCATCACTTAAAAAAACAACAACAAAACCTGATTTCCCAAACATAACCCAGATGGCCGAGTAAAAAGCCCAAGTGTGGAACACCAGGAACAGGTTGGATTGTGAGTCCTTTCCCCAGATAATAGTGCCCTGGGGGCAGATGGAAGAGCAGCCTGGATTTTACACAAGGTGAGCCTTAGATGGATTCTCTTTATTCTGCAGGTTCCAGGGAGGGCCACACCTCCCCAGGCCCCGGTCTGGTCCCTTGGAGAGCACTGCCTGGCTGCCCAGTGGGCTCTTTGGCTTCCACTGCTGGGACGGGGAGGAGGCCAGGGCTGTCTGCCTTGGCTGGGGGGATCAGGTGATGCCGATTTTCCCCCCTTTGAATGTGGGTAAGCGCCACTGTGAAGAGGCAGAGACCAGAGGGGACTGAAGCAGCAGGTCAGGCAGCTGTGACTTCCTGCTAGGCGTCTTCTCTCTCAGACTCAGAAAGTTGCCTGTCTAATACAAAGAAATTGATTTCCAAGCTCAAATACCTTTTTTTTTTTTTTTTTAAAGAGCAACCATTTAGCAATTAGTTGTTCAATTCGACTGTTTTTTAAGGCCTTCTTTAAAAAAAAACTTTAAAAAATGTGGTAGATTTTTTTTTTTCTGGGCAAATTCTTAGCATTTAATTGCACTTAAAAATTGTGGAGCCTGTCAGAGTAAATTGCAGATAGAATAGTCTTACCCAATAAAACTAGTCCTGTGATTGTCACCATTGTCAGGCTTCTCAGATAAAGTTGTGGGAAGGACAATTTAAGTCTACACGGTGAACCAGACTTCAAATCAGTATTCAGCACCAAGCTCGTCAGGCTGAAAGACAAACACCCAAGTTAGCAGCCATGATGTTGCACGAATCAGAATTGGATTTTAAAATGATTCCGAAATTTGCCCCTCAGAGATAAGGAAAAATATCCGCCCCATTGGTTTTAAGTTAAGGCAGTGACATTAAATCTGTAAATATATATATATACATATATGTATTTTTTTGAAAAGGCAAAATAGTTTTCATAATGTATTAAAAATTGTAGAGCACAAACAATATTACTAGCTTTGTGCAAAATTGCATCTGCTGTTGGTCTCAAACAATTTTTTGTTTATTCCTGGGAGTGACTGTGGATGGCTGTCTGCCACGGGTCTGGGAGGCTTTTCTCTGGACACCGGAAAAGAGACCACCTTTAGGGGGTGAAAACCAGATCCTTTTATTTATTCACCCTAAGAAACACTTTCATCCTTTGTTCATCCATTTTTGATAAGTGAGCTTCCAGCAATGAATTGATGTATCTTCATGAAAAGCAGAATGTTCCCGCATGTGCATCTTATCTGTTCAACCAAACTGAGTTCTGGGGGTGAGAGGGGGTCTGCTGCTTTTAATTCTTTTCCCAAATCCCAGCCCTGGTATTGGCCAATAATAAACCTCAACTAAGTGATAACTGATTTATGAAGGATGGAAAGTCTTTCCTCTTCTGTTTGCAGTTACTTTCAAGTTATAGAATATGATATTATGCCTATCAACTGCTAATATATAATTTTTATATCCATTTGACATATCCTCTGCAGGTCAGGATGCAGAGGGAAAACACCTTCTTCTTAGGTGGCATCTACTCAATTCTACTTTCTGGCAAAAGCAGGTGAGTAAAATAGCAGACTACTAAGGTGGTGGACGTTTGGAGGAGACAGTGCTCAGAAGGCAGAAACAGCTTGGCTCCCAGAGTCACCCAGGCTCAGGTGTGTCTCTGGTTCTTCTGCTTTGTGCCATGTTGTGAAAGTTACTTGATCTTTCTGCACCTCAGCCTTCTCATCTGCAAAAGGGCTACACATTGGTCTCTTCATCAGGCAGTAAGTGAAGGGCTGAGCCGATAGCCCAGGCATAGTCCTTAGCCTAAAGCCTAGTTCAACCATGGAATCAATCATTTAGGAGAAAACAGGATTTTACAAAAACGAATTAGAAAATTGTGGTGGTTGAGTATTTGTCTTATCAGTAATGTATTTTTTTTTTCAAATTAACTACTTGATAATTTTAAAAAAAATATTTTCAGTTGTAGATGGACACATACCTTTATTTTATTTATTTATATGTGGTGCTGAGGATCGAACCCAGTGCCTCACACTTGCTAGGTGAGCCCTCTAAAGCTACAACCCCAGCTCACCACTAGGTACATTGATTATGTACATTCTCAATATCTGGGTCCTGAAGAAGTTGTCCACAGGCGTCACTAGGTTGTCAGTATGACATACACACTCGTACACACATACCTATGTGTTCATATACGGGTGTGCCCTGGCAGCTGGGTCTGGTCATTTCCTAAGCTCTGCAGTTGTCAGACAGAGCAACCGGGCTAGTCCTCGCCCCCTGCCTGCTCTGAGGTCCTCTGAGGAGGACCCCCAGAGCCAGCATCAGCTTGGACCCTTGCTTAGGCTAGTGGACTGACCACAAGTCCACCACTGAAAGAGGGTGACCTTGTGTGTCCGCCTGCTCCTGTCTGGGGGCTGTGGCAGGGCGTGGTGCTGTGGGGGAGAGGCTCAGAAATGGGACCTCAGTGGCTATTCCTCTCTGGCACTACAAGTCCTTCTGTCCCCCCCCCCCCCCCCCCCGGCCACTGGGAGCAAGGCTTTCTTCCTGTGCCTCCTGGGGGGAGCCAGCTCTCAGGGCCCCAGGCTCCCTGGCAGGTGGTGTTCTGGTGCCAGGTTGGAGCTCCACAGAGGGAGGCAGGAGCGATGTGGAAAGGAAGGGACTCGGGCCATCAATAGCCTCTGGCAGATCTGGCTCAGCTCCTGGCTACAGACAAATCTCACAACCTTCCAGGACTCAGGCTCCTGTTGTGTGAAGGTTTGCTGATGTCACTGAGATTGGCTTCAGGGACTGTCTGGCTTCCTTTTCAAGAAGCCCAGGTGAGGGATGCTTCCTGGTGTCTGAAAAGGAGGCAACTGCTTGGCAAAGCAGTTTACTCGGATGCAGCGTTGGGGTGCATAAGGCCACAGAGTGACTGACAGAAGCCAGGGCTGGACAGCTAACCCATTTGCTCTGTTGGCCGTAGAGGGCTGTTTGCCAAGCGGCCATTTCCACAGTTTCTCTTCACTTTGCAGTTGTCTTTGTGCTGGAGAGAAGAGGAGCCAGCCCACACCCAAGGCCGTCTCCCAGGCAGGGGCCTCCTGGCCTTGCACCCTCCACCAGGCCCTGGGACAGTTTTCAGGAATCCAGAGGTTTCTCTACCCAGCTTATTCAGGGTACTGAGGTAATCTTGTTGTGATCATTGCCTGGATGTATCCACACCTGAGGAGCCATGTCCACACATATCCTAGCTAAAATGTTACAAAATATACTGTCAACTTTTTCCAGACTATTATCTGAAGTTTGAGTCTGGCTCATGCTTGCCATAAATATTCAGGATTGGGCCTATGAACATAAAAACAGTAAGACATTAATTACCCATTGTTCAATTTAATCTGGGTAAGATTTAAAGCTCAGTGTGAGTGTGTATAGTCACAACATGAATCCTGTTTATCAAAAGACAATGTTTTTGATTCAAGTTCTGAGTAGGGATTATGTTATCCATTATTATAAAATATATTAAATCTGCTTATTTTCCCCCCCAAAGAGAACTCCTTGATAAACTCTTCTGCAATTCGGTGTCTAAGTTGCTTTGTCCTGAAGCTAAAGGATTTAATAAGAAGAGCTGATGTGAGTTACATGCGGATCACATCTGATTCTGCTCTGACGGCGCTGCTCATTCATTCCCCAGACCAGTCTGGCGTGTTGGGTATTGGACTGGGAACTCTGCTCTGTGGGGGTGACTAGCTCTCCCAGGGTCCAGGGGCCTTCACACCAGACCTAGACTTGAAAAGCTTTGGTGCTTCTTAACACGTGATAATGCTTCTCAGTGTTACAGAGACTCATGGGGGTATTTTAGTTTTAATGACAGCTTATTAGGTGACAAACTAGATAACCATAAATACGAATGGACGTAAATCAGGGCCGGTGGGCAGATTTCACAATAGCAAGTGTTTTGAATTTCTTGCAGTATACTTCTGTAACGTGCAGCCCATATGCCAGTGGAATGAAAACCAGTGAGAACCAAACACTACAGATAAGCTGGGTGCATTGGCATGTGCTGTAGCCCTGGTATTAGGGAGGCTGAGGCAGTAGGGTCACCTGAGCCCAGGAGTTCAGGAATGCTGATCATCAGAGGGTGCTTCCTAATTGAATTTGTCCTGTGAAATTTTAGGGGAGGAATCATGATGTAAGCTCAAGCTCCACGTATGTCACACACTGCTAACTGATAGTTAATAGTAGAAAATTAAAACCACAATTTTAACTTTCAGAGCCATTCTGCGCCTGCTCAGCGGCTCTGCTGTACCCGTGTGGGGGCCCAGGGAGAGTCTGCTTGGAGGAGCTCGCAGGCTGTCGGGGGGTGGGGGTGGGAGCCACAGCCAGAGCTTGTGAATACACTCCTGGGTGGACGTGAAGAGCCTCGGAGATGAAGGGGGTGTTACGGAGGTCTAGAAAGGGAAACCTGTTCAAATAATGACCTTCTGTTTCCTAAGAATACCGGCGGTTTCAAAGGAAGCAAGGTAAACATTAACTTGGGGAATACCAGCGGAGTATAGTAACACTTAATGAAATATTGATTGGGAATGTGTGCTATTGAAGCTGGATCGGGTCCCTAGGGCTCCCTTACCCAGACACAGACTTTTCGGTAACAGCCTGCCCCATTTCTGACATGAGTGTATTTCCACACATTTGATTTACGGGTTAAGTCAAGTCACAGATGAACAGTATTCCTGACGGGAATCCCCCCATCCATCTGCACACAGAGAATCCCAAGAACCCTTGCGGGCGTGGGCGGGAGGGCCAGGAAGAAGAGACTTTCAGATCTGAGTCAGTCTCCTCAGGGAACCAGACGCATTTGTGCTCATTTCAAAGCAGAAGAAACACACTCTTCGAGGAAGAAGAGAAGCTCAGCTCTAATCCTGCCCACCGGAGTCCATGGCACAACTTCCAGATGGTGATATTCAGATTCTTTTGATATTTCTCCAGCTAGGGATATGAAATACATATGAGGAAAAAAAAATCTTTTGCCCTGGAAAAAAAAAATAACCACCTCCTAATTGCTGAGTCTCTCATCTGAATGCGAGGAAAGGATGTCCAGGCACATGCCACAGGGTCAGCTGGGGGAGACTAGAGGAGGAACACCACACGGCCACACCCTTCTCCTGTACCTCACCTTCCCTCGAAAAGACAGAGGGTGTCAGTGGGCGTCGTAGGTCCTAGGACACGTGAGGGTCCACTGAATTTCTTATTGACACAGATGAATCTCGGATGGAGACATTCGATGGAGAAGCACTTTGATGGTCAAGAATTTAAAATACTTGTGTGGACCACTGAGAAGTTCATGGTGGCACTGGGTGACATGATATTCTTGAGCCTTTCCCTAGGTTCTTGAATAACTGCAGTGGAACAGGAAGAGCAGGGAGGAATTTCAAAGTTCATGTGACTAATTCACGGATAAAAGCGTAATAACGTGTTTGAGGAGTCTAATGGCGCCAAGGATCTCAACAGACTCCAGACCAGTGGGACAGTGCACTCTCTTGTGAGCCCACAACGTTGGTCTTTCAGAAGTGATTTTTGAGAATTAGTTTGAAGAGGGCAGGATTTCCCCTCCCTCCCTCCCTCTGTCCTTTCCTTTCTTTCTGGGATGGTTCTCCTAATGAACGATTTTAACCAGACAAAAGAATGCGCCAAACCCCAAGGAAAGAGGAAAAAAGAAAAAAGAAAACAAAGAGCAGAATTTCCTCAAGGACGTGGGCCCCAGACTGCGGGAGGGAGTCGGTTTGAAAAATCTTAGTTTGAAGAAGGTGGCAGAATTACATAATTATTCACAACTCATAAAATGAAAAAAACATACCTCTTCCAAATATGAAGTTGTGAGATAACACAAGCCGCAAATTCTGGACGTGCGGAGGGCGTGTGGCTCTCCCACGCAGAGCCCACATCGGCGTCTGGGCTGCGCTGGCTGGAGCAGAGGAGGAGGAGGTTGGGCGCCCCATGCTGCTCTCAGGGCGCTACCTGCAGGGAGGTCTGGAGCCAGCTTGGATGCTGGCCATCTGGGCCACCACGAAGCACCTTCTTGCCCACTCACAGCACCAGTCCCTGAGGTGAGGAGCAGCCAGAAAGGTCCCAGGAGGAAGGTGAGATGGGAGGGATATGGGAGCCCAGTTTTGGTCTGAGAAGCTCTAGCTGTGGTCCAGGATGGGAGCCTGAACCTCTGTCCTCACAGGGGATAGTGGGGGAATCCTAGCACCTGGGTTTAAACAGATCCATTTGAGGCTTCCTATGGACCACCCAGAGCTTCAGTCAGACCCACTCCATGGGACTGCCGAGGTCCTGCACGGGGAAGCAGAGGGGCTTCTTGCCTGTGGGTGGTTTGCCGCCCAGGAGGGCCGTCAGATGGGCAGACCCTGGGCTGACCCACAAGTGTGCGGTGCATGGTGCTGAGAGAGGCAGGGTGGGGCAGAGGCAGAGAGGAGGCTGCCAGGGGCTGGCTGGGGAGGCTGGGCCCTGGAGTGTGGGTGGCAGGAACCTAGGGTGAGGCAGGAGCAGCTTGGAGGAGAGCAGGAGGGCGGGCAGCCTGGTGAATCTGGGAACCTGGAAGGTGCAGGGAGGGTGGAGGCGGCACAGCCTTGGGCAACCCAAGAGGTAGAGTGGGAGCCATGTTGGAGTAGGAGAAAGCCACAGAGAGCAAGACCACCCCAAGGCTGGGCAGGAAGTGAGTGGCCAGCGTCGAGGATCATTTCAGAGACCTTAGGGAATAAGGGGCCAGAAGTCCATGGAATGCCCTCAGTTGGGAGGTGCTGGTTAGCCAGGCCTAAGCAGTTAGTAGGAACAGAAGGCTCGCTGGGTTGGGCTGAAGCGTGAGTTGGGAGAGTGTGGTGGACAGAGGCTGCCGCCAGCTGGTCTGGGGCCACCCTGGCACTTGGTGCATCCTGAGTGCCCACTCCATGGACTTTCATCAGACAGAGCCATTTCTCTGTTTCTATAGACCCTCATTAGCACTGCTCTTTCTCCAATTTGATGTTACTCAATTTTTTATGAAAACCATATAATCTTGAAATAGGAATTGGGCTTAGTACAAACTTGACCGACGACAGCAGGAGATCATACCCGCTCTGTCCCGTTAGTGTTGTTCCTCCTTCCCTTCGGCCTTCGGAGTCCCCCACAGGGGTCTTCCCTTTGAGCTGTACTGTCAATGGCCTGAGCCGCGAAGTTCACAAAACAATTCCCACCACACTGTGTTGGATGCCTACTGCCTGCCAGAGATGAATGAGCGCTGCGTAGCTGCTGTGGGTCGGGAACTTGCAGACTAGTTCCTTTGCTCAACATTGTGGGAACCAGGTAAGATGGAGTTCCCTGAAGCAGAAGTGATACCTGGGTCAGTGAGAATCACAGAGTGTCCACACCAGCCTCCGCTTTAAGAGACCAGAGAACCATGAAAACAGGATGATAAAACAACCACCGTGAACAAGTGTCTATCGCCAACAGACCCCACCTATGGAGAATCACCAGCCTGAAGCCACACTGACTCTGGCAGGGAGGGGGTTAAAATGACAAATAAATGACTTTATTTAGACTCCAGAATTTCTGGCATTTTTTTTCTAGACGTTTTCTTCCTTGCCACAGTATTTGATGCGACAGCTTTTGTTTGCTCACACTTGTCTCTCTCTTAAAATTCTCGTATCAGCAGTAAACGCTATTTCTTTATCCTATAACATCTTGAGCTTGGTATCCAATGATGGGAGAAACTGCTCTTGCATGTCTTGAGATTTTAATATTGTGCCTAATTCAGGGGGAGAAATGTCCAAGTGGTTTACGTCTGGAAGCCCTGAAGACTTTGCACAAGGTCAGGAGCACTACGGTGCTGATTGATCCCGACTACTCCCCCATGGCAGGGCCTCCACTCTGGCCTTCCCTGGAAATGCTGATTTGGGCATTGGCCAAGGGAAGGACAGCCATTGCCCCAAGGAAGCGGGCAAGCTAGAGAGGAGGGTGCTGGACTCTAGGCCACTGTCCCCTTTCAAGGCACCCCTCTCAGCCTGTAGCCACTGCGATTCTGAAGGCAGTACCCTGGCAGAGAAGCCTCCTGTAAGTGGGTGAAGACTTCAGGGGCCCAGAGTCCACACCTGCAGAGGGGTTGCAGGGAGAAGCCTACCTTCTCCACTCTGTGAGATCACCACCAGACCACCAGACCACTGACAGACCAGAACGCGATGGCTCACCATTTTAAGGGCAATTTTGAACAGTAAATATGTTTCTTGAAGTCTGCCTATAGGGCCAGAGCTGTGAGTGTACTCAACTCCCTGTACTTTCCAAGGCTTTTCCTGGTCACTTCTGGGTCACTGACTCAGTGTGGCTGATGGGGGATCTTCTCTCTCTGTGTCTTCTTGGGGGGTGACAGCAAGTGAAATACCTTCTGCAGTTCTCAGGGCTGAGGGGCCTGTCACTGAACCAGCACGGTCTTGGCGGCTGGTATTTCCTAAACTTCTCTGTGTATATCATTGAAAGCAAGCGTTACCACTCTAAAGAAGGACACGGGGGAGCCAAATGCCAGTGGAATTCTGTAATGTGGGCTGCAGTGTAAACTGTGCTAGGGTTGAGCTGAGGACGGTTCTAGGGAAGCATGTAAGTAATTAAGTCCTCCCTCCAGCAAGGTAAAAGCGGAGTCTCAAGTACACTAGTACAAAAGAGAGGGAGGCCTTTGTTGATGGGTTTACTTGCTTTTCTTTGTCTTTTTAAATATAAGTAAATAAAGAATTCTGGCAAGAAGAAAGAATCTTGTGTCTTGTTACTAACCTAAGGAGAATGAGGCCGAGAGGCAGCCATTGCTGGTTGCATGTTTTAAATTGCTGAGGTCAGGGCAAAACTTAGATTACCCTGTTTCAGCAATTCCCAAACCATGTTCCAGGGAATATAAGACATTTCTTAGGCAGGGAGGAGGAGGGAAAGATTTCATGGCCAACTCAGTTTCAGAAACCTTGCATATTATTATCCCTTCTCTGGAGATTCACAACGCAACGCACGTCAGTGTTTCGAAAGAGTTCCATCAGCCATTGTCCAGCACCTCTTCATCTTGTTTGGCGGCAGAATCCTCTGTCGCAGGGCCCCTGCTCACATCTCAAAGGAATTCGCACGTCAAAGCCCCGCCCACGCGGAGGCCCCGCCCACGCAGAGGCCCCGCCCACGCAGAGGCCCCGCCCCACGGAAGCCACGCCCAAGGAGGCACCGCCCACAGAGAAACCTTGCCCACACGAGACCACGCCCAGACTGAAACCCTGCCCACATGGAGCCACGCCCATTCCCAAACCACGCCCTCCAACGGTCGCTGACTCCACCCTCGGCATTTGCGATGCAGCGTATTCTTGGCGTCTGTGTAGTTGTCCAGCCTGTTGTGATGTGTCGCCCAGCTTTCAGGATGGACTACACACCGTTGGGGACAGACACTTCCCTCCTCATCTTTGTGTTTCCAGAGTGCTTAGTGTGTGGGAGGAATGTCGAGTTGTTCTTTGGGAACCCTTGTCTTCTTGTGGATCATTGAGGGGACTCAGGCACCTGTGTGAATCTGCTAAGAGCCAAGAAGATGAGAAACCGACAATGGAAAGATAATCTGCAGAACTGCCCAGGTCCACTGCTGTCTTCCCGCAACCTTTCCTCAGGGGTAGCTGGTCCCTTCCGCGGACCCTTTCTCTCTCTTTGCACTTGCAAGAATCAACGTATACTCCGAGCAGACACAAGGAAGCCAGTAGGGTCAGCGCAGAGGGACTCCGAGCAGCCGGCCACCGGCAGAAGAGCCCTGAGCGGCCCGAAAGCGTGGCCATCCTCTGCGAGGAGACTGAGTCACCAAGAGGCAGCAAGCAGGGCATAGCCGCGCCTCGGCACCACGGTAAGGGGGTAAACTCGGGAAGCTGGCAGTTCTGGCTCCGGATGGCAGCGGCGCCCTCTTGGAACAGAGTTTGGGTTTCTTTATTTTTAAATATTTTAAAATATTATTTTCATAATTTAAAATTTATGTTAGATATTTGAGAATGCTGAGACACTTAATTTTAATAGTCCCTACCTCCTGTGGCCATCGCTATCTGTGAGGCACCTATGCATGCATTTGCATGTCTGCCTTAAAACCACAACACCGAGCAAGTACTCGAGGGCACAGAGGTGTTGACATGGGTTGTCTGGGGGAAGGGACAGCCAGCAGTGTTTGTGCCACACAAATGCCGGGCACCAGGATGCTCTTGGGCAGTCCCTTCCCCTCGTGAATTAAGCTGAACCAGGCAACCACGAGAATACTGCTGAAATGGGGACTTCTGGGGCTAGGTGGCAAGAGGCCTTGCAGCTTCTACCAGGTTCTCTTTTACTCATTGCTCTGGAGTGGCCCGCCACCATGTTGCAAGAACACTCAAGCACCCCTGAGATCCATGAGATCCATGAGACAGGGACAAAGGCCTTCTGCCAAGAGTTAGCACCAATGTGCATGAAGGGTGCCATCTCGGCTGATCTCCCAGCACCCACTCACACCTTCAGATGAGCTGCAGTCCCACCCCATCTCTCAACTACCACCCAGAACACACAGCTGACTGCCCCCGAATTTCTGACTTCCAGAGGCTCTGACATAATAAGTGTTTGTTGTTCTTATAAGTCACTAAACTTTGAGTTTTTTTGTTTCAGAGGGATGAGTAACTAATAGGAGTTAGGGAGGAGAAGAGGCAGGGGAGAAGAAAAGATTGCATTAAAAAATGGATGGCATGCATGATATGATTTCATTCACATAAAAGTTTATATAAAGAACATGGGACAAACTGTAGTTAGATCTGTATCTGATGACTTGTAGGAGTGTCCATGTGACAGTGTCAGTGGTCAAGTGACAAATACAAATTTTGGAATGGTGTGTGTAGAGGGTATTATTTTGGTATAAGAAGCAACTAACCAAGCCTTTGCCTGCAGATCTGCTTGCCTGAATTCGCGGAAGCAAGAGGAAGGGCGTGGTGGGGTTTGTGGAGGAGGAAGTGGTTGTGTCTGCCTGGTGTATCTTTTTCTTATGTTGTTTTATTTGTTATACTAAGCTTAAATTATTTTCATAATTTGAGATGACGAGTAAATAAAGTTTAAAAAACCGAAGTGGTTGAAAATGTGAAGAAATAACTTTTGCAATTTGTTGGCATATGGAGGCTTTCATCAAAGAGTCTTTTTGTGTGTGCCCTGGGACCTGTTTGGTGGTCCCCGTTTGGTGGTCCCTGTTCAGTGGTTCACATTTGTGGACCTGTTTGGTGGTCCCCATTTGGTGGTCTGGTGAAGCCTCCAATTCCTTTCAAACTAGTATTTGTAAGTGAGCTGTTTAAAAGACAAAGGGCTACAAGAGAAACTTGTTCTACAAGAATAAAGACACAAGATATCTCAAAGGCAAACTTGTGACATAGTAATATAGGTGCTTCTTCATTAATATTTTAAGTAAGATCTAATGGTGGATATAACAACTGCCATGCTTTCAAAGTAGCGGTGAGTGTGATATGTTGAGACACTTGCAGCAATTTTAATGTGATAAAATATTTGTGATTTCTACTGATGGCAGAGTCATGAGAACTGCAAATATGAGGCTTCTTGCCTGAGTTCATAATCAAGGTGTCCGGTAGAGAATATTGAGGATAAAGACAGAAGTTCCCCCCCACACTCAAGTTCACGGACCTCTATCAAGAAAGGGAAGCTATGATTAAGTCCAAGCTTCACATGCTTCATTTGGGGAAGGTTAGTTGATGGCATATGGAATCAAGCCTTGGATGGGCAGTGGAACCAAGGAGGGTAGGCTGGGAGATGCCCAGGAGTCAGATTTGGCCATGAGGCAGGGCTCAGGACCCTGGTACAGTTTGGGAGCTAGTGAGGAGTTGGCACCTTACCCCCATGCTTCTCCAGCATGGCTCTGCAAGCTGCCCTTCTTTGTTATTTTTAATTTTTAACAAAAAAAATGCTGCTTTCATTCACACATTCCCATTTTGTTCATTCATAGCTTTTCTTGGAAATTATTTCCTGGAAGTAATACTCTGAGCTAATCTCCGGTCATGGCTGGCTCTCTTGAAGTTGTCAATCATTTAAATATTTCTAAAATTACAGGATTTGCTTGGGAGCCCAAAGACTTGGGTAAACACTTTAAAGCAGCACCTCTGGATCAATTTCCCTTTCTCTCAGGGTCCCTCTGAGGGACCTCACTATTTGTGAAGGTAAATCGTGTAATTTACCACTAAACCTAACAAGTTGGAAAGATCCAAAGGGCCAGAGCCCGAAATCAAGGCCTTTCCAACTGCTTCTTGTGCATTCTCATATTCAGCTAATTAGTTAGTCATTCATCAAATATTTATGGAGAACCTCTTCTACATGAGGCACCTTACTAGGGAGTTTATGGACAGCGTTTATTAAACCCCATTAGAGGGTCCACCTCCAGCAGTGAGTTGTGACCGACATTTAAAAAGAGAAATAGGGGCTGGGGCTGGGGCTCAGTGGTAGAACGCTTGCCTAGCATGTGTGAGGCACTGGGTTCAATCCTCAGTACCTCATATAAATAAATAAAATAAAGGTCCATCAACAACTAAAAATCATATTAAAAAAAGAGAAATAGAAAACACCAGAATGTGTAAATTGTGAAGGTAAATACACTATCTTAAAATGTATGTCTTAAATCTTCATGCGCCCGTGGGCACTGGATCATGATGTGCACAATGTATTCGTTTCCCGTGTTCACGCTGACTTTCTGAGCTCTCCGACTGTTGCAGCCAGGTGGTAGGAGTGGTTAACACCTTAGTGTGTACAGAGGTGGTTCTTCTGAGACTGCTCCACATCCACACTTAATAAATGAAAATATATTTTAAAAAATGTCCACTGGGCTGAAGACACACCGACTTGCTTTTTGGTCATTCTACCTAATGTTACAGTGCCACAGCTGTTTGCATGGCATTTACATTGTTAGGATTTAACCGTAGCTAGAGCTGGTTCGAGGTCCAGAGGAGGATGTGTGGCTATAGGCACGTGCCTGCATTTTACAGGAGGGACCTGGGCACCTGTGTTTTTGGTGTTTTGGAGGTACAGGAACAAGTCCCCTGGATATAGAGGGACCACAGTGTGTGAAAAACTATCACACAAAGGGGAGAGGGTGATTGAGTGACGTGTGGTGGAGCGCCTGCCCAGGTGGGGTGCATGCCCAGGGCCAAGGTCAGCCGGGATAGCAGCTCTGGGAGGCTGCGGCTGCAGGAGGCCAGGGCTGGGTTTAGGGGTGTTCCTTGTTAGGAGAACAGGAGGAAGTCCAGCAGGCCCTTCTCAGAGGCAGGCATAGAGGACAGGCTGGGGCCTGGCAGTGCCATCCTGGGAGAGGGGCTTCACTTTCTCTGAGAGCAGGGAGGCCACCACAGGAGGTACATGGGTGAAGTGGCATGATAACATTTGTGTTGTCAGAGAAGGGCTTCGCTGGATGCTCATGAACCACGTGCTGAAGGGCAGGAAGAGGAGAGGAAGGAACATGTCTGCAGAAGCTACAGGAATCTGGGAGGTTGGTCCAGGTGGCCAGGATGGGGACAGTGAGCCTGGAGATAGGTGAAGGGATCCAGGAGAGATGGGAGGTGAAATCCAGAGCCAGTTGGTAACACTTTGGGCTTTGTGGGCTGGGCAGCCCCTTTGCCACTGCTTCACTCTGCCCCAGGGGAGTGGAATTGACCACACACAGATGGTAAGTGATGGGCATAGCTGTGTTCTAATAAAACTTTATTTGCACAAGCAGACAGTGGGCCAGATTCTCAGGGTTGTAGTTTTCAGATCACTGATCTCAACTAGGGCTGATTTTGTGTCCCTCAGGGGACATTTGGCAGTGTCTGGAGATGTTTTTTCATTGTCACAACTTGGGGAGGGGGTGCTACTTGCATCTAGTGGATAGAGGCCAGGAGTGCTGATAAACTTCCTGTGACGCACAGGACAGCCCTGATAAACAGCACTTTTCAACCCACAATGTCAATAGTGCTGGGTTGAGACACCCTGGCCTGGGGCCCTGAACAGTCTGTGGAGGTGGCAGCGCTGGGCAGGGGAGCTGCCCGGAGACGCCCTGGGCTTTGCCATCACTGATGTCACCTTTTCTTTTCACGCAGCACATATGTGTAATAAAAGTAACAAAATCTTAATTAAACTTTATTTAGTAACTAAAAATCACCAAGATTGGCTAGGTCTAATAATTTTGAAAAGCATTTCCTTCTGGTGCAAGTTTATAGGTAGTCTTGGTGGGATTTTTCCAGATGGGAATGTCACAGTGTTAAAATCACCTGGGTCCCATACGTTCAGGAAAGACATGACATGCAATCGTGCGGCTCTGAGTCGGCCTCTGGTTTCCCCTTCTCCAGATCTCCAGACACAGGACTGTCCCAGGGCTCTGGCTCTTCAGACTGACAAGGACGCAGTTCCCGCAAATGGTGTCACCTTCTCTGGTTTTGCTCCTCCTGTGGTTTGGTCTTCTGACTGCAGCGCTGGGGGCTGAGCTGGAGTGGGGTCAGGATCCGCACAGCCCACCAGTCTCCTGGGCTGGTTTTCAGCTTCATGCTGGCTCTGGTCTGCCTCTGCGGACCCTCAGAAGTGAATCAGGAGCCACACTGGACCAGTGCCTTGCCAACGCTGTCCAGGAGGATGTCCTGACGTTGGGACAGTGCAGTCCTTGTCCCTCCTCTGACCTCACACACACTTCTGTAGAGCACCGAGTGTCACTTGCATTTCCTTCCCCCTTCTCATGGTCACAGGGACAGGCATGTGGTGGGCGGTCTCTTCTCTCAGCTCCTCGGGGACATTAGTCATATGTCATCCTTCACCCCTTGGCTGATGTGCTGTGGGCCAGTACTTTTGGAAAGAAAAGCTTTGTTTCTCTCATATTTTCAAGTTGTTTGAAAGTTTCACTGTAAAATTCAATGTGTGACTTTTGACATGTTCTAATGTTGGCCTTTGATAAAAACGGTGATTCCATCAAGTGAAATTTAGGACCTTTGTGAATTGATGTCCAAGGCCGATACTCGTAGAGACACGCTTGCCTGCTGCGCTGATCTTCAGAGTCGTGCATTTCCCTTGCATGTGTGGTTTGCATCGCTGCTCACAGATTTTCTTAAAAATAAAATTTTCATGGTAGGATAGTTTTAGACTTACAGAAAAATCGCCAGAACAGTGGAGTTTTCATGATCCCCACCCCTACTTTCTCCATTATATAATGAACATGTTACAATGGGAAATATGGAAAGTCCAGGGAGGCGGGGCACTCGGCAGCTGAAGATGGCTCTCTGACTTGCCAAGATCATCTAGAGGGCCACCAACAACGCTCAGGGCAGAAAGGTCAGATTCCATAGAGGTTCTCAGCTCTCTGGGGGGATGGCATGAAGCCACCTGTTCCCTGAAATAGCTGCAACCCAAAAAAATAGGGGACATTGTGTGGGGGGACAGGGATCCCCACTTCTTTCTAAATCATCATACTCTGCAATCGTGCCAGCTTTTATATGTCACATGACATCGGGCAAGGGGGCACATTTGTTGTCTGGCCTCTGACACCTTTCAGACTTAGTTCTTGGAACGGGCTATGCCCCAGCTGGGCAAAATGAGGCCGTGTCCTGGAGCCTCCTGGTGTGGAGGAAGGCTGTCTCTGGCCCGGTGGGTTGGCAGCCTTCCCCACCAGCAGGTGTTGTTGGGACACCGAGGTTACTGTGGATCGTGAACCTGGCTTTGTTAAATATTTTGCAGGGTTGTGTATTTGAAGTCCTTTTACCTCTTTAGGACCTACCGGGAGGTGGGGGCATTCTGTGCCAGTCCCAGGGAATGGGAGCGGAAGTGCCCGCTGATGTCAGAGGACCTTGCCAGGCCCTCTCCTGGGTGCAGGGGACTCTAGGCCTGCCCCCGCCCCTCCCACCCTGACATAACTGAAAAATGCCCTCTGAGCATGCCAATCTGCTGGCCTTCCTGGTGACCCGTCCCCCTTTTGCTGTGTATGCTGTCATTCTGGTCATGAGGAAAGGATCAGGAAACATGAGTTCAGCTAGGAAGCTCTGGCTCTGGACAGGGTGTCCTCTGGGAGAAGGTCAAAGTTCCCGGCTTTTTGCAGCACAGCACATACTGTCCAAAGCTTTGCATGGCTGAACTGGTTGATTCTGTCACTTGGGTCCTGCCTTGTGTTCTCCCACCAGACTCTTTAGATTCCTGGGTGTCAGCCTAAGGCAGGAAGAGGGATGTGGGGCACACCCGTTGAAATCAGGGTGCAGTCTGTGCAGCACCTCGGGCCACAGATACATGCCGTTTGTCTAATGAATGTGTCAATTGTTCAATCAACTTTCCAGCCATCCAATAATGAAGCTCCTCTCAGTCTTTTGAGACTGCTATAGCAAAGCTAGCATGGCCTGGGTGATTTGTGAACAGCAGAAATCCATTGCTCACAGCCCTGGAGCAGTTGAAAGTGCAAGACTAAGGGGCCAGCAGGTATAGTGCTGGGGAGGGCTCTCTGCTGCTTGAATGGTGCCTCCTGCTGAGTCCTCACCTGGCAGAAGGGACAGACAAGCTCCCTTGAGCCTGTCGGATGAGGAAACTAATCCCATTCAATCCCATTGGAGTAGGATCCACCCTCATGACTTAATCACCTTCCAAAGACCCACCTCCTCATACTGTCACACAGGGATTGAGCTCCAACCTATGAATGGGGGGGGGGCCACAAACATTCAAACCACAGTGGACCCTTTACCTGAAAATTCACTATAGACTGTCATTGTTCCAGAACAAAACAAAAGCAAGAGAAAGGTAGTTACCAGTTCCATTTTACCTCGCTGCTCTCTGTTAGTATGGGAGGTTCTCCACGAAGGACGCTCTGCTCCTGGACACCAGGGCTGCCCTGTTTACTGGTGGACTGGAGAACAACCATCGCCAGACTCTGAACCTTCTAATTCATTTGCATGAGGCATTAAGGAAGGATGTCTCTCCTTCAGGACAGGTGAGAATCGAATTGGAGAAAAGATTGTTTAAGGCAATGGCTCTCAATCCTATCCGATTTAATCTCCCTTTTATAGCCAACATTTTGTGATGCTCTGTAGAAAATAGCAAGACATGCTCTAGAAGGTCCATGTCTGCGCACCGTCCCTTGGCTAGGTGATGTTGCTGTTCTTCTCGTCAAGCAGGGGTGTCTGTTCTCTGCCCCCTGGAATGCAGGCAGGCCAGCGGTTAGCTGTGGCCAGCAGGAAGCCGTGCAGTTTCCACCTTCTCCCTCTGGAACCAAGGCACTGTGGGAAGAAGCCTGAGCTAGCCATGTGGAGGGGACGCATGGAAGAGAGTCTAAGTGCCACAGCCAGCTGCCAGACACGTGGCTAGGCAGGACATGCCAGGCACGGCTGGCCTTCCAACTTGCCAGGGCAAGGTGCGCTCAGCCAGCATGCTGCAGGGCACAGAAGGCCGTCCCACCTGAGCCCCGCCCCACTGACAACCTGTAGAATTGTGCATTGTGATTGTGTTCAGCCTCTGTTCTGGGGCAGTTTGTAATGCACCCATAGATGCATGGCACACCCTCTTTATTTTCTTTGAGAGTTATAGGTTATATGTTAGGTATATGTGAAGCACATAACATATAACACATATGTAGAAAGCACAGGTTTTATAACCTACCATGTATAGAATCAAAGAAATACCCTCATTGTCATACCAAAGGGAAATAACAGGAAATCGATTTGTAATAAAAGAACACGTGGATGCTGGAGGAAGACTGCACAAAGCCACAGTGAAGCAGGTAGATGGGCCCAGAATCCTCCGGAACTCACCTGCTGCACATGCGGGCTGCTGCCACACGGGTGGTGACTCAGAGCCATGAGTGGTGGTGTCGTCGGCAATGTGATTTTCCAAAATGGTGATTGGCCAAGTTTAGACAAACAAGGAATCATATTTTATTCCTATTGACATAGCAGTCACATTCTTAGAAATTTTATATGAAAATTGTACCTCCTAAAGTCTTTGGGTTTATGTAGAAAGTGGAGTTCTATTCTAGACCCAGGTTCTTATAAACACATTAAAAAACTGAGATAATCAATCACCAACAGACCTAACTTCAGCTAGAAGAAAATCTATACCATTTATAAATAGGGTTCTCTCAAGAGAACACATAGTATCAGAAACGGCAGCTATGTGGGCAGATATTTAGGGTCCTTTTCTTATCATGTAGGTCTTTTAAATGATAACTGACTTTCAACAAATAATAATGTGTGACAATCATAACCCAAGTATGGGAGGGGAGATGGAAGTACACTATTGTGTGGTATATGTGTGTGTATATATATTTGATATAATATCTGTTGAAGCTAGACAATGTTAAGTTAAAAATATATACTATAAACCCCCAAACCACGATTAAACTGGCAGTTATGTAGCTCACAGTGTAACAAAGGTGGATAAAAATCTTAAAAATACACAGTCAGTTCAAGAGAGAAAAAGAAGAAGAAAGGACAAATGGAATGAATAGAAAACTAGCAGGGTACAGACTTCAGCTGGAGTTCACCAGTGATTACATTAAATGTTAATGGGAGATACTCCCAACTAAAAGGCAGAGATTGTAGGCTGGATAAAGAAGCTAGGAGCACCCACAGGCCACCTACGACCAGTGTACCTTACTGTGAAGATACAGAGGTGGGAGAGCCGTGCTGGATAAGGACCCCAGCTGCTGCAGTCACACCGCTGTGCTGTGCACCTGAGGATTTAAGGTAGCAGATCTCACATTAAGAGCTCTCATGACAACATTTTAAAAAGGAATAACTATTTTTGAAAAAGAAAAGTGGACTGGCTCTATTGATACTGTTGAAGTAAATTCAAAACAAAGAACATTTCCAGGGATAAAGAAGTCCATTTCATAACGATATTGAACCCTGTCTGCTTAGAGTCCATTGTCATGATTGATATCCCCGATAATAGAACTCCAGAACACACAGCAAAATCGGCCAGAGGTCGAGACTCCTCAGACATTGTCAGGGGCTTCTGACCCTTCCTCAATGATTGGCAGAGGGAGGTCACCGGAGGTCAGTGAGAACAGAGGAGGCCAGACTCCACTGGCTGGACGTTCACCTGATGGCGAGGCGCCCGATCTCTCCCACTGCATGGGCATGTTCATCAGGATAGATCATATTCTGGGCCCGAACACAAGTCTCAGTAGGTGAAAGAGGTTGTTCAAGTCATGCAGAGAGAGCTGTTTGACCACTTTGAAGTTTAATTAGAAACCAGCCACCAAAAGACCCCTGGAAAACCCCCATTGTTTGGGACTAAATGATGATAACTTGTACAGGACTCAAGGGTCCAGGAAGAAATCAAAAGGGAACTGCGCACCTATATTTTGAACTGTGTTTGTGAAAATAGAAACACAACGTGTCAGAATGTGTGGGATGTTACTAAAGAAGTTCTTATAGGGAAAACAGCTGCGTGGACCCCTGGATTAGAAAAGCAGGAGGATCTCAAATTAATGACCTCGGTTTCCATATTAAGAGGTATTAAAAATAACAGCAACATGAATTCAAAGGGAGTAGAAGAAAGGAAATGGAAAAGATCAGAGTGTAAATCAGTGAGAACCAAAACTCAACAACAAATTAAAAGACAACAGAGAAATCAGCAACCACAAGAGAGTACGTTAGATAGAGAGAGGAATCTCTATTCACACTGAGCAGGAAAAAAGGGAGAAGGAGCAATGAACCGCAACAGAGAACGATGTGGAGAGCATCACTGTAAATCACACGCCTATGAATATGAGAAGACAGTGTGAAGAACTGTGTGCCCGCAAGCCTGTGATTTAGATGTGATGCACCAGTGCCTTGAAAGACATGAGTCACCAGTGCTCAGTGATTAAACATTAGATAGCTCATTAGCCCCAATCCATGACAGAAATTGAATTTGTAATTAAATGATTTCCCACAAGGAAAATGTCAAGTGGAAATGGCTTTACAGGCGAATTTTACCAACATGGAAGGAAGGAATAATACCAGTGCTACACAAACATCTTTAAAACACCAAAATGGTGGGGAAAACTCATCTCATGAGGCTACTACCATCCCGATCCCAAAATAGGATAGAGACATTAGAAAAGGAAATTATAGACCAGTGTCCTTCATGAACATAGATGCAAAAATGGTAACCAAAATTCTAGCAAATTGTATCAAGCAATGGGCAACAAAGCTAGCCAGTCATGGCCACGTGTGCTTTATATTGGTTTAACACTAGAAAGTTGATCCAGGCAACACACCAGGACCAAACTGTCTGGTCACTTCAGTGGATGCCCTCTTTCTCTCCACTGCAAAAGCTCTTGGCAAAAATCCTATATCCATTCCAAAAGGAACAAGGGAGCAAAAAAAATCCTGTTGGCAAATGAGGAGTTGAGGAGTTTCCCGAGTGTGGTGTCATGGAGGCAGGAGCGAGACACAGGTGTGTTCTTTGACTGTTTCTATTTGTTATTGTCCTGGAGGTTGATCCCAGGGCAGTCAGACAAGAAAAGCAAACAAAAGGCCACTTGATAAGAGAATAAGAAGTCGAGTTGAGCTGATTAACAAACTATGGGATTGTTCAGCTGAAGAGCTGTAGTGATAGTCTCGTAGATGTGTTGTGTGGTGGTGTGTGTGTGAGAGATGCTTTGATATATGCAGTACATCACACACACATTTTATGCCAAGAGTGCCGGGTGAGAGGGTTGAATCCCCCCTGACGGGTTCCTCATCGGTCCGCTGTCCTCATCGCATTTTCTGTGTCCCAAGAGGCTTTATTTGCCCCAAACTGCGAGCTGTGGTTCGAGCTTGCTCTCCAGCCCAGGGTAGTCAGGTAATTGTTAAAACCTCAAACAGCATCATCGTGGTTGTGATTGTTTTACCCCACAATTAAAGAGGATATTTAAGGCTCTCCCTTGGCTTCAACCCGTCATTTAAGGATCTTGGCTTTCTTGCCTACTAATTTCTGCCATCTCTGTGAAGCCCGGGCCGTCTGGGTCGGAGGGGAACAGAGACTGGCAGCCTGCACCCTCATCCCTCTGCTCGCACAGTGAGCTCTTGGAGGCAGAGGTACTTAACCTTTCTGCTACTGTGCTAGTGTCTAGCTGGTAAGTGGTGATTCATCAGTTGTGTGAGCCCAGAGTCATGTGTGGTGTTGTTTTAGTTGATGGTGGTGTGGTGTATTTATTCTCCCTTCTTTTCTCTATTCTGCTTTTAGAACACATGACTCTCACCCATTGAAGGGGCATAGGCCATCTAATAACAGAACAGGCGGCCTTGGAAGTCTCTTCCATATTTCAGGACCCACTTATTAAACACGAATGCCTTCATGATGTGCTTGACTGGTCAGAACGATTTCCTCTTTTAAAAAGTGAAAACAAACCAGCGATGTCTAGGCCTGCACACTCCAGCTACCTCATTCCCCAAACATCTGTTGATTTTATTGGCTGGGTATGACATGGTCTAAATAATGCTGTCCAATTAATTCACCCACGAGAGCATGGCTAACAGGTCTACGAGGTACATTGTTTACGGAGCCTTGAGCCCTGTGGTTTTGCAGTACTGATTTTTATGGTGGAACTTGAATCACAGAGGTTACTATGAACTTAGTGTTGTTTTAAAAACCAAAATCAGAAATGTTAGTGCCTCTGAGAGTGGAACTTAGAACATCAGGAGTAGTTAGGACTTCATAGGTCACCTGGGGTGCTCTTGTGCGCCCTTACGCTCAGGAGTGATGCATTTGGAAAGCACGTGACCTCAGAGGGTTTAGGAGAACCCACAAGTGACCAGCCCACAGCTGGCTCTTGGGAGATTCGGGAGTGTATCTGGGGCATATGTTCTGATCCCCGGACACTGATTCATGGGAACACAGTACCGGGCTGATATTTAGCCCTATGAACTGCCACTTGATCAGTTAAATAGATTTTCTCAGCTCCTGACTCATGCTTATTGTAGTAAAGGGACAAGGCTGAAAGGCATAAAGAAATAGGCAAGTCTCATTATTCAGCAATAACCACGGCGTCTGTGCTGTTTTTAATAAATGCAACTTTGTTTTTCTGATACTGTATTATGAAACATTTCCAAGGTACGTTGATGTGGATTTCAGCGATGGCTCTCGGGCTCATGTATGGATTGTGGAAGTCATTCTCAAGGTCCTATGAGGAGCCTGGCCATGGTCTCCTCCCCAGGCTACTCATCTTCTATTGCTTTGTAACGAATTCCCACCAACCAGAAGCTTAAAGCAATACAGGTTTTATGTGAGTTTCTGTGATGGGAAGTCCGGGTGTGCCTTCTCTGGATCCTCTGCCTTCTCATCTGGAGCGTCAGCAAGGGCTCCGTATAGATGTCTAGAAGTGGGTGAGCCATAGCAGGTACCTCAGCACTTGGAGTGGTTTCAGAACTTCCCCGAGAGGCAGGAGAGAGAAGGCTGTCGTCTCCGTGGATTTGGGGGGGGGGGGTGCTGCAGGTGAGGAAGCAGGGGAGGGGATCCTGGACATATAGTGGCAGAAAGCTGGGCCACATTGTCCCCTGCAGTTATGTGGGAAACAGAACTTGTAGGTGACAATTTGGGTTACTTAGCTCAGTAGAATTCCCAGCAGCGTTGATGGTAAACTCTGATTTCTTCAGCTGTTGATAGTAAGATGTGAAGAGAGAAAAATCAAGAGAACTTTTTTTCCCCATTACTGAGGATTGAACTCCTGTGTACTCTGCTGAGTAAACAACTACTCCTTTCTAGTTTTTTTTTTTTTTTTACTTTGAGACAGTGTCTTGCTAAATTACCCAAGTCCAACGTGAACTTGTGATCCCCCCGAAGCTGTCTCCCCAGGAGCTGCGATCTCAGGTGTCTGTGGTGTCTCCCCAGGAGCTGGGATCTCAGGTGTGTGCGGTGTCTCCAAGGAGCTGGGGTCTCAGGTGTATGTGGTGTCTCCCTAGGAGCTGGGGTCTCAGGTGTGTGCGACTGTGTCCCCAGGAGCTGCAATCTCAGGTGTGTGCAGTGTCTCCCCAGGAGCTGGGATCTCAGGTGTGTGTGGTTTCTCCCCAGGAGCTGGGGTCTCAGGTGTGTGCGGTGTATCCCAAAGAGCTGGGGTGTCAGGTGTGTGCGGTGTCTCCCCAGGAGCTGGGGTCTCATGTGTGGGTGGCTGTGTCCCCAGGAGCTAGGATCTCAGGTGTGTGTGCTGTCTCCCCAGGAGCTGCGATCTCAAGTGTGTGCTGTGTCTCCCCAGGAGCTGCGATCTCAGGTGTGTGCGGTGTCTCCCCAGGAGCTGGGGTCTCAGGTGTGTGCGGTGTCTCCAAGGAGCTGGGGTCTCATGTGGGTGCAGTGTCTCCCGAGGAGCTGTGATCTCAGGTGTGTGTGGTTTTGTTCCCAGTAGCTGGGATCTCAGATGTGTGTGATGTGTCCCCAGGAGCTGGGATCTCACCTGTGTGCGGTGTCTACCCAGCAGCTGGGATCTCAGGGGTGTGTGGTATCTCCCCAGGAGCTGGGGTCTCAGGTATGTGCGGTGTCTCACAAGGAGCTGGGATCTCAGGTGTGTGCAGTGTCTCCCCAGGAGCTGAGATCTCAGGTGTGTGCGGTGTCTCCCCAGGAGCTGGGATCTCAGGTGTGTGCAGTGTCTCCCCAGGACCTGGGATCTCAGATGTGTGCGGTGTCCCCAAGGAGCTGGGATCTCAGGTGTGTGGTGTCGCCCCAGGAGCTGGGATCTCAGGTGTGTGCGGTGTCTCCAAGGAGCTGGGGTCTCAGGTGTATGTGGTGTCTCCCTAGGAGCTGGGGTCTCAGGTGTGTGCAGTGTCTCCCCAGGACCTGGGATCTCAGATGTGTGCGGTGTCTCCAAGGAGCTGGGGTCTCAGGTGTATGTGGTGTCTCCCCAGGAGCTGGGATCTCAGGTGTGTGCGGTGTCTCCAAGGAGCTGGGGTCTCAGGTGTATGTGGTGTCTCCCTAGGAGCTGGGGTCTCAGGTGTGTGCGACTGTGTCCCCAGGAGCTGCAATCTCAGGTGTGTGCAGTGTCTCCCCAGGAGCTGGGATCTCAGGTGTGTGGGGCTGTGTCCCCAGGAGCTGGGGTCTCAGGTGTGTGCGGTGTATCCCAAAGAGCTGGGGTGTCAGGTGTGTGCGGTGTCTCCCCAGGAGCTGGGGTCTCATGTGTGGGTGGCTGTGTCCCCAGGAGCTAGGATCTCAGGTGTGTGTGCTGTCTCCCCAGGAGCTGCGATCTCAAGTGTGTGCTGTGTCTCCCCAGGAGCTGCGATCTCAGGTGTGTGCGGTGTCTCCCCAGGAGCTGGGGTCTCAGGTGTGTGCGGTGTCTCCAAGGAGCTGGGGTCTCATGTGGGTGCAGTGTCTCCCGAGGAGCTGTGATCTCAGGTGTGTGTGGTTTTGTTCCCAGTAGCTGGGATCTCAGATGTGTGTGATGTGTCCCCAGGAGCTGGGATCTCACCTGTGTGCGGTGTCTACCCAGCAGCTGGGATCTCAGGGGTGTGTGGTATCTCCCCAGGAGCTGGGGTCTCAGGTATGTGCGGTGTCTCACAAGGAGCTGGGATCTCAGGTGTGTGCAGTGTCTCCCCAGGAGCTGAGATCTCAGGTGTGTGCGGTGTCTCCCCAGGAGCTGGGATCTCAGGTGTGTGCAGTGTCTCCCCAGGACCTGGGATCTCAGATGTGTGCGGTGTCCCCAAGGAGCTGGGATCTCAGGTGTGTGGTGTCGCCCCAGGAGCTGGGATCTCAGGTGTGTGCGGTGTCTCCAAGGAGCTGGGGTCTCAGGTGTATGTGGTGTCTCCCTAGGAGCTGGGGTCTCAGGTGTGTGCAGTGTCTCCCCAGGACCTGGGATCTCAGATGTGTGCGGTGTCTCCAAGGAGCTGGGGTCTCAGGTGTATGTGGTGTCTCCCCAGGAGCTGGGATCTCAGGTGTGTGCGGTGTCTCCAAGGAGCTGGGGTCTCAGGTGTATGTGGTGTCTCCCTAGGAGCTGGGGTCTCAGGTGTGTGCGACTGTGTCCCCAGGAGCTGCAATCTCAGGTGTGTGCAGTGTCTCCCCAGGAGCTGGGATCTCAGGTGTGTGGGGCTGTGTCCCCAGGAGCTGGGGTCTCAGGTGTGTGCGGTGTATCCCAAAGAGCTGGGGTGTCAGGTGTGTGCGGTGTCTCCCCAGGAGCTGGGGTCTCATGTGTGGGTGGCTGTGTCCCCAGGAGCTAGGATCTCAGGTGTGTGTGCTGTCTCCCCAGGAGCTGCGATCTCAAGTGTGTGCTGTGTCTCCCCAGGAGCTGCGATCTCAGGTGTGTGCGGTGTCTCCCCAGGAGCTGGGGTCTCAGGTGTGTGCGGTGTCTCCAAGGAGCTGGGGTCTCATGTGGGTGCAGTGTCTCCCGAGGAGCTGTGATCTCAGGTGTGTGTGGTTTTGTTCCCAGTAGCTGGGATCTCAGATGTGTGTGATGTGTCCCCAGGAGCTGGGATCTCACCTGTGTGCGGTGTCTACCCAGCAGCTGGGATCTCAGGGGTGTGTGGTATCTCCCCAGGAGCTGGGGTCTCAGGTATGTGCGGTGTCTCACAAGGAGCTGGGATCTCAGGTGTGTGCAGTGTCTCCCCAGGAGCTGAGATCTCAGGTGTGTGCGGTGTCTCCCCAGGAGCTGGGATCTCAGGTGTGTGCAGTGTCTCCCCAGGACCTGGGATCTCAGATGTGTGCGGTGTCCCCAAGGAGCTGGGATCTCAGGTGTGTGGTGTCGCCCCAGGAGCTGGGATCTCAGGTGTGTGCGGTGTCTCCCTAGGACCTGGGATCTCAGGTGTGTGCGGTGTCACCTCAGGAGCTGGGATCTCAGGTGTGTGGTGTCTCCCCAGGAGCTGGGATCTCAGGTGTTTTGTGTCTCCCCAGGAGCTGGGATCTCAGGTGTGTGCGGTGTCTCCCCAGGAGCTGGGATCTCAGGTGTGTGCGGCTGTGTCCCTAGGAGCTGGGGTCTCAGGTGTGTGCGGTGTCTCCCCAGGAGCTGTGATCTCAGGTGTTTGTGTTGCCTCCCCAGGAGCTGGGGTCTCAGGTGTGTGCGGTGTCTCCCCAGGAGCTGGGGTCTCAGGTGTGTGAGGTGTCTTCCCTGGAGCTGGGATCTCAGGTGTTTGTGTTGCCTCCCCAGGAGCTGGGGTCTCAGGTGTGTGCGGTGTCTCCCCAGGAGCTGGGGTCTCAGGTGTGTGAGGTGTCTTCCCTGGAGCTGGGATCTCAGGTGTTTGTTGTCTCCCTAGGAGCTGGGGTCTCAGGTGTGTGCGGCTGTGTCCCCAGGAGCTGGGATCTCAGGTGTGTGTGGTGTCTCCCCAGGAGCTGGGGTCTCAGGTGTGTGCGGCTGTGTCCCCAGGAGCTGGGATCTCAGGTGTGTGTGGTGTCTCCCCAGGAGCTGGGATCTCAGGTGTGTGTGGTGTCTCCCCAGGAGCTGGGATCACAGGTGTGTGAGGTGTCTCCCCAGGAGGTGGGATCTCAGGTGTGTGCGGTGTCTCCCCAGGAGCTGGGATCTCAGGTGTGTGCGGTGTCTCCCCAGGAGCTGGGGTCTCAGGTGTGTGCGGTGTCTCCCCAGGAGCTGGGGTCTCAGGTGTGTGCGGTGTCTCCCCAGGAGCTGGGATCTCAGGTGTGTGGTGTCTCCCTACGAGCTGGGATCTCAGGTGTGTGAGGTGTCTCCCTAGGAGCTGGGATCTCAGGTGTGTGCGGTGTCTCCCTAGGAGCTGGGGTCTCAGGTGTGTGCGGCTGTGTCCCCAGGAGCTGGTGTCTCAGGTATGTGCGGTGTCTCCCCAGGAGCTGGGACATCAGGTGTGTGCAGTGTCTCCCCAGGAGCTGGGGTCTCAGGTGTGTGCGGTGTCTCCCCAGGAGCTGGGATCTCAGGTGAGTGCGGCTGTCTTTCCAGAAACTGGGATCTCAGGTGTGTGCAGTGTCTCTCCAGGAGCTGGATTCTCAGGTATACGCGGCTGTATACCCAGGAGCTGTGATCTCAGGTGTGTGCGGCTGTCTCCCCAGGAGCTGGGATCTCAGGTGCGTATGGTGTCTCCCCAGGAGCTGGATTCTCAGGTGTGTGCGGCTGTCTCCCCAGGAGCTGGGATCTCAGGTGTGTGCGGCTGTCTCCCCAGGAGCTGGGATCTCAGGTGTGTGCAGTGTCTCCCCAGGAACTGAGGTCTCAGGTGTGTGCGGTGTCTCCCCAGGATCTGGGGTCTCAGGTGTGTGTGGTGTCTCCCGAGGAACTGGGGTCTCAGGTGTGTGCGGTGTCTCCCCAGGATCTGTGGTCTCTGGTGTGTTCGGTTTCTCCCCAGGAGCTGGGGTCTCAGGTGTGTGCAGTGTCTCCCCAGGAGCTGGGGTCTCAGGTGTGTGCGGCTGTCTCCCCAGGAGCTGGGATCTCAGGTGTGTTCGGTTTCTCCCCAGGAGCTGGGGTCTCAGGTGTGTGATTGTCTCCCCAGGAGCTGGGGTCTCAGGTGTGTGCGGCTGTCTCCCCAGGAGCTGGGATCTCAGGTGTGTTCGGTTTCTCCCCAGGAGCTGGGGTCTCAGGTGTGTGATTGTCTCCCCAGGAGCTGGGGTCTCAGGTGTGTGCGGCTGTCTCCCCAGGAGCTGGGATCTCAGGTGTGTTCGGTTTCTCCCCAGGAGCTGGGGTCTCAGGTGTGTGATTATCTCCCCAGGAGCTGGGGTCTCAGGTGTGTGCGGTGTCTCCCCAGGAGCTGGGATATCAGGTGTGTGCGGTGTCTCCCCAGGAGCTGGGATATCAGGTGTGTGTGGTGTCTCCCCAGGAGCTAGTATCTGAGGTGTGTGCGGCGTCTCCCCAGGAGCTGGGATCAGGTGTGTGCGTTGTCTCCCCAGGAGGTGGGATCTCAGGTGTGTGCGGTGTCTCCCCAGGAGCTGGGATCTCAGGTGTGTGGTTTCTCCCCAGGAGCTGTGGTTTCAGGTGTGTGCGGTGTCTCCCAAGGAGCTGGGGTCTCAGGTGTGTGCGGTGTCTCCACAGGAGCTGGGATCTCAGGTATGTGCGTTGTCTCCCCAGGAGCTGTGATCTCAGGTGTATGCGGTGTCTCCCAAGGAGCTGGGATCTCAGGTGTGTGGTTTCTCCCCAGTAGCTGGGGTTTTAGGTGTGTGCGGTGTCTCCCCAGGAGCTGGGGTCTCAGGTGTGTGGTGTCACCCCAGGTGCTGGGATCTCAGGTGTGTGGTTTCTCTTCAGGATCTGGGGTCTCAAGTGTGTGCGGTGTCTCCCAAGGACCTGCGGTCTCAGGTGTGTGGTGTCTCCCCAGGAGCTGGGATCTCATGTGTGGGGCTGTGTCCCCAGGAGCTGGGATCTCAGGTGTGTGAGGTGTCTCCCCTGGAGCTGGGATCTCAGGTGTTTGGTGTCTCCCTAGATGCTGGGGTCTCAGGTGTGTGCGGTTGTGTCTCCAGGAGCTGGGATCTCAGGTGTGTGTAGTGTCTCCCCAGGAGCTGGGATCTCAGGTGTGTGCCATGTCTCCCCAGGAGCTGGGATCTCAGGTTTCTGTGGCATCTCCCCAGGAGCTGGGATCTCAGCTGTGTGTGTCTGTCTCCCCAGGAGCTGGGATATCAGGTGTTTGTTGCAGTCTCCCCAGGAGCATGGATCTCAGGTGTGTTCGGTGTCTCCCCAGGAGCTGGGATCTCAGGTGTTTTCGGTGTCTCCCCAGGAGCTGGGATCTCAGGTGTGTTCAGTGTCTCCCCAGGAGCTGGGATCTCAGGTGTCTGGTTTCTCCCAAGGAGCTGGGGTCTCAGGGTTGTGCGGTGTCTCCACAGGAGCTGGGATCTCAGCTGTGTGAGTTGTCTCCCCAGGAGCTGGTATCTCAGGTGTGTGTGGTGTCTCCCAAGGAGCTGGGGTCTCAGGTGTGTGCGGTTTCTCCCCAGGAGCTGGGATCTCAGGAGTGTGCGGTGTCTCCCCAGGAGCTGGGGTCTCAGGTGTGTGCGGTTTCTCCCCAGGAGCTGGGATCTCAGTAGTGTGTGGTGTCTCCCCAGGAGCTGGGATCTCAGGTGTGTGCGGCTGTCTCCCCAGGAGCTGGGATCTCAGGTGTGCAGTGTCTCCCCTGGAGCTGGGAACTCAGGTGTGCATGGTGTCTCCCCAGGAGCTGGATTCTCAGGTGTGTGCGGCTGTATCCCCAGGAGCTGGGATCTCAGGTGTGTGGGGCTGTCTCCCCAGGAGCTGGGATCTCTAGTCTGTGTGGTGTCTGCCCAGGAGCTGTGATCTCAGGTGTGTGCGGTGTCTCTCCAGGAGCTGGGGTCTCAGGTGTGTGGTGTCACCCCAGGTGCTGGGATCTCAGGTGTGTGCGGTGTCTCCCCAGGAGCTGGGGTCTCAGGTGTGTGGTGTCTCCCCAGGCGCTGGGATCTCAGGTGTGTGTGGTGTCTCCCCAGGAGCTGGGGTCTCAGGTGTGTGTGGTGTGTCCCCAGGAGCTGGTATCTCAGGTGTGTGGTTTCTCCCCAGGATCTGTGGTCTCAGGTGTGTGCGGTGTCTCCCAAGGAGCTGGGAACTCAGGTGTGTGCGGTGTCTCCTTAGGAGCTCGGGTCTCAGGTGTGTGCGGTGTCTCCACAGGAGCTGGGATCTCAGGTGTGTGCAGTGTCCTCCCAGCAGCTGGTATCTCAGGTGTGTGCCGTGTCTCCCAAGGAGCTGGGGTCTCAGGTGTGTGCGGTGTCTCCCCAGGAGCTGGGAACTTAGGTGTGTGCGGTGTCTCCCCAGGAACTCGGGTCTCAGGTGTGTGCGGTGTTTCCCCAGGATCTGGGGGTCTCAGGTGTGTGTGGTGTCTCCCCAGGACCTGGGATCTCAGGTGTGTGCGGCTGTTCCCCGAGAGCTGGGGTCTCACGTGTGTGCGGTGCCTCCCCAGGAGCTGGGATCTCAGGTGTGTGCGGCAGTGTCACCCGGAGCTGGGGTCTCACGTGTGTGCGGTGTCTCCCCAGGAGATAGGGTCTCATGTGTGTGTGTCTGTCTCCCCAGGAGCTGGGGTCTCAGGTGTTTTGTGTCTCCCCAGGAGCTGGGATCTCAGGTGTGTGTGTCTGTCTCCCCAGGAGCTGGGGTCTCAGGTGTTTTGTGTCTCCCCAGGAGCTGGGATCTCAGGTGTTTTGTGTCTCCCCAGGAGCTGGGATCAGGTGTGTTCGGTTTCTCCCCAGGAGCTGGGGTCTCAGGTGTGTGCGGTGTCTCCCCAGGAGCTGGGGTCTCAGGTGTGTGCGGTGTCTCCCCAGGAACTGGGGTCTCAGGTGTGTGCGGTGTCTCCCCAGGATCTGGGGTCTCAGGTGTGTGTGGTGTCTTTCCAGGACCTGGGATCTCAGGTGTGTGTGGCTGTTCCCCGAGAGCTGGGGTCTCCCGTGTGTGCGGTGCCTCCCCAGGAGCTGGGATCTCAGGTGTGTGCGGCTGTGTCACCGGGAGCTGGGGTCTCACGTGTGTGCGGTGTCTCCCCAGGAGCTGGGATCTCAGGTGTTTTGTGTCTCCCCAGGAGCTGGGATCTCAGGTGTGTGTGTCTGTCTCCCCAGGAGCTGGAGTCTCAGGTGTGTGCGGTATCTCCCCAGGAGCTGGGATCTCAGGTGTTTTGTGTCTCCCCAGGAGCTGGGATCAGGTGTGTTCGGTTTCTCCCCAGGAGCTGGGGTCTCAGGTGTGTGCGGTGTCTCCCCAGGAGCTGGGGTCTCAGGTGTGTGTGGTGTCTCCCTACGAGCTGGGGTCTCAAGTGTTTTGTGTCTCCCCTGGAGCTGGGATCTCAGGTGTGTGTGGTGTCTCCCCAGGATGTGAGATCTCAGGTGTGTGCGGTGTCTACCCAGCAGCTGGGATCTCAGGTGTGTGTGGTGTCTCTCCAGGAGCTGGGATCTCAGGTGTGTGCGGTGTCTCCCCAGGAGCTGGGGTCTCAGGTGTGTGCAGTGTCTCCCTAGGAGCTGGGGTCTCAGGTGTGTGCGGTGTCTCCCCGGGAGCTGGGGTCTCAGGTGTGTGGTGTCTCCCCTGGAGCTGGGATCGCAGGTGTGTGTGTTGTCTCCCCAGGAGCTGGGGTCTCAGGTGTGTGTGTTGTGTCCCCTGGAGCTGGGATCTCAGGTGTGTGTGTTGTCTCCCCAGGAGCTGGGATCTCACTTGTGTGCAGTGTCTCCCCAGGAGCTGGGATCTCACGTGTGTGCGGCTGTGTCCCTGGGAGCTGGGGTCTCACGTGTTTGAGGTGTCTCCCCAGGAGCTAGGGTCTCACGTGTGTGTGTCTGTCTCCCCAGGAGATGGGGTCTCAGGTGTGTGCGGTGTCTCCCCTGGAGCTGCGATCTCAGGTGTTTTGTGTCTCCCCAGGAGCTGGGATCTCAGGTGTGTGCGGTGTCTCCCCAGGAGCTGGGGTCTCAGGTGTGTCCGGTGTCTCCCCGGGAGCTGGGGTCTCAGGTGTGTGCGGTGTCTCCCCAGGAGCTGGGATCCCAGGTTTGTGCGGTGTCTCCCCGGGAGCTGGGGTCTCAGGTGTGTGCGGTGTCTTTCCAGGAGCTGGGATCTCAGGTGTGTGCGGCTGTGTCCCTAGGAGCTGGGGTCTCAGGTGTGTGCGGTGTCTCCCAGGAGCTGGGATCTCAGGTGTGTGCGGTGTCTCCCCAGGAGCTGGGGTCTCAGGTGTGTGAGGTGTCTTCCCTGGAGCTGGGATCTCAGGTGTTTGTGTTGCCTCCCCAGGAGCTGGGGTCTCAGGTGTGTGCGGTGTCTCCCCAGGAGCTGGGGTCTCAGGTGTGTGAGGTGTCTTCCCTGGAGCTGGGATCTCAGGTGTTTGTTGTCTCCCTAGGAGCTGGGGTCTCAGGTGTGTGCGGCTGTGTCCCCAGGAGCTGGGATCTCAGGTGTGTGTGGTGTCTCCCCAGGAGCTGGGATCTCAGGTGTGTGTGGTGTCTCCCCAGGAGCTGGGATCTCAGGTGTGTGTGGTGTCTCCCCAGGAGCTGGGATCACAGGTGTGTGAGGTGTCTCCCCAGGAGGTGGGATCTCAGGTGTGTGCGGTGTCTCCCCAGGAGCTGGGATCTCAGGTGTGTGCGGTGTCTCCCCAGGAGCTGGGGTCTCAGGTGTGTGCGGTGTCTCCCCAGGAGCTGGGGTCTCAGGTGTGTGCGGTGTCTCCCCAGGAGCTGGGATCTCAGGTGTGTGGTGTCTCCCTACGAGCTGGGATCTCAGGTGTGTGAGGTGTCTCCCTAGGAGCTGGGGTCTCAGGTGTGTGCGGCTGTGTCCCCAGGAGCTGGTGTCTCAGGTATGTGCGGTGTCTCCCCAGGAGCTGGGACATCAGGTGTGTGCAGTGTCTCCCCAGGAGCTGGGGTCTCAGGTGTGTGCGGTGTCTCCCCAGGAGCTGGGATCTCAGGTGAGTGCGGCTGTCTTTCCAGAAACTGGGATCTCAGGTGTGTGCAGTGTCTCTCCAGGAGCTGGATTCTCAGGTATACGCGGCTGTATACCCAGGAGCTGTGATCTCAGGTGTGTGCGGCTGTCTCCCCAGGAGCTGGGATCTCAGGTGCGTATGGTGTCTCCCCAGGAGCTGGATTCTCAGGTGTGTGCGGCTGTCTCCCCAGGAGCTGGGATCTCAGGTGTGTGCGGCTGTCTCCCCAGGAGCTGGGATCTCAGGTGTGTGCAGTGTCTCCCCAGGAACTGAGGTCTCAGGTGTGTGCGGTGTCTCCCCAGGATCTGGGGTCTCAGGTGTGTGTGGTGTCTCCCGAGGAACTGGGGTCTCAGGTGTGTGCGGTGTCTCCCCAGGATCTGTGGTCTCTGGTGTGTTCGGTTTCTCCCCAGGAGCTGGGGTCTCAGGTGTGTGCAGTGTCTCCCCAGGAGCTGGGGTCTCAGGTGTGTGCGGCTGTCTCCCCAGGAGCTGGGATCTCAGGTGTGTTCGGTTTCTCCCCAGGAGCTGGGGTCTCAGGTGTGTGATTGTCTCCCCAGGAGCTGGGGTCTCAGGTGTGTGCGGCTGTCTCCCCAGGAGCTGGGATCTCAGGTGTGTTCGGTTTCTCCCCAGGAGCTGGGGTCTCAGGTGTGTGATTATCTCCCCAGGAGCTGGGGTCTCAGGTGTGTGCGGTGTCTCCCCAGGATCTGTGGTCTCTGGTGTGTTCGGTTTCTCCCCAGGAGCTGGGGTCTCAGGTGTGTGCAGTGTCTCCCCAGGAGCTGGGGTCTCAGGTGTGTGCGGCTGTCTCCCCAGGAGCTGGGATCTCAGGTGTGTTCGGTTTCTCCCCAGGAGCTGGGGTCTCAGGTGTGTGATTGTCTCCCCAGGAGCTGGGGTCTCAGGTGTGTGCGGCTGTCTCCCCAGGAGCTGGGATCTCAGGTGTGTTCGGTTTCTCCCCAGGAGCTGGGGTCTCAGGTGTGTGATTATCTCCCCAGGAGCTGGGATCTCAGGTGTGGGCGGTGTCTCCCCAGGAGCTGGGATCTCAGGTGTGTGCGTTGTCTCCCCAGGAGCTGGGGTCTCAGGTGTGTGCGTTATCTCCCCAGGAGCTGGGGTCTCAGGTATGTGCGGTGTCTCCCCAGGAGCTGGGATATCAGGTGTGTGTGGTGTCTCCCCAGGAGCTAGTATCTGAGGTGTGTGCGGCGTCTCCCCAGGAGCTGGGATCAGGTGTGTGCGTTGTCTCCCCAGGAGGTGGGATCTCAGGTGTGTGCGGTGTCTCCCCAGGAGCTGGGATCTCAGGTGTGTGCGGTGTCTCCCCAGGAGCTGGGATCTCAGGTGTGTGGTTTCTCCCCAGGAGCTGTGGTTTCAGGTGTGTGCGGTGTCTCCCAAGGAGCTGGGGTCTCAGGTGTGTGCGGTGTCTCCACAGGAGCTGGGATCTCAGGTATGTGCGTTGTCTCCCCAGGAGCTGTGATCTCAGGTGTATGCGGTGTCTCCCAAGGAGCTGGGATCTCAGGTGTGTGGTTTCTCCCCAGTAGCTGGGGTTTTAGGTGTGTGCGGTGTCTCCCCAGGAGCTGGGGTCTCAGGTGTGTGGTGTCACCCCAGGTGCTGGGATCTCAGGTGTGTGGTTTCTCTTCAGGATCTGGGGTCTCAAGTGTGTGCGGTGTCTCCCAAGGACCTGCGGTCTCAGGTGTGTGGTGTCTCCCCAGGAGCTGCAATCTCAGGTGTGTGTGGTGTCTCCCCAGGAACTGGGATCTCAGGTGTGTGAGGTGTCTCCCCTGGAGCTGGGATCTCAGGTGTTTGGTGTCTCCCTAGATGCTGGGGTCTCAGGTGTGTGCGGTTATGTCTCCAGGAGCTGGGATCTCAGGTGTGTGTAGTGTCTCCCCAGGAGCTGGGATCTCAGGTGTGTGCCATGTCTCCCCAGGAGCTGGGATCTCAGGTTTCTGTGGCATCTCCCCAGGAGCTGGGATCTCAGCTGTGTGTGTCTGTCTCCCCAGGAGCTGGGATATCAGGTGTTTGTTGCAGTCTCCCCAGGAGCATGGATCTCAGGTGTGTTCGGTGTCTCCCCAGGAGCTGGGATCTCAGGTGTGTTCGGTGTCTCCCCAGGAGCTGGGATCTCAGGTGTTTTGGTGTCTCCCCAGGAGCTGGGATCTCAGGTGTTTTCGGTGTCTCCCCAGGAGCTGGGATCTCAGGTGTGTTCGGTGTCTCCCCAGGAGCTGGGATCTCAGGTGTTTTCGGTGTCTCCCCAGGAGCTGGGATCTCAGGTGTGTTCAGTGTCTCCCCAGGAGCTGGGATCTCAGGTGTCTGGTTTCTCCCAAGGAGCTGGGGTCTCAGGGTTGTGCGGTGTCTCCACAGGAGCTGGGATCTCAGCTGTGTGAGTTGTCTCCCCAGGAGCTGGTATCTCAGGTGTGTGTGGTGTCTCCCAAGGAGCTGGGGTCTCAGGTGTGTGCGGTTTCTCCCCAGGAGCTGGGATCTCAGGAGTGTGCGGTGTCTCCCCAGGAGCTGGGGTCTCAGGTGTGTGCGGTGTCTCCCCAGCAGCTGGTATCTCAGTAGTGTGTGGTGTCTCCCCAGGAGCTGGGATCTCAGGTGTGTGCGGCTGTCTCCCCAGGAGCTGGGATCTCAGGTGTGCAGTGTCTCCCCTGGAGCTGGGAACTCAGGTGTGCATGGTGTCTCCCCAGGAGCTGGATTCTCAGGTGTGTGCGGCTGTATCCCCAGGAGCTGGGATCTCAGGTGTGTGGGGCTGTCTCCCCAGGAGCTGTGATCTCAGGTGTGTGCGGTGTCTCTCCAGGAGCTGGGGTCTCAGGTGTGTGGTGTCACCCCAGGTGCTGGGATCTCAGGTGTGTGCGGTGTCTCCCCAGGAGCTGGGGTCTCAGGTGTGTGGTGTCTCCCCAGGCGCTGGGATCTCAGGTGTGTGTGGTGTCTCCCCAGGAGCTGGGGTCTCAGGTGTGTGTGGTGTGTCCCCAGGAGCTGGTATCTCAGGTGTGTGGTTTCTCCCCAGGATCTGTGGTCTCAGGTGTGTGCGGTGTCTCCCAAGGAGCTGGGAACTCAGGTGTGTGCGGTGTCTCCTTAGGAGCTCGGGTCTCAGGTGTGTGCGGTGTCTCCACAGGAGCTGGGATCTCAGGTGTGTGCAGTGTCCTCCCAGCAGCTGGTATCTCAGGTGTGTGCCGTGTCTCCCAAGGAGCTGGGGTCTCAGGTGTGTGCGGTGTCTCCCCAGGAGCTGGGAACTTAGGTGTGTGCGGTGTCTCCCCAGGAACTCGGGTCTCAGGTGTGTGCGGTGTTTCCCCAGGATCTGGGGGTCTCAGGTGTGTGTGGTGTCTCCCCAGGACCTGGGATCTCAGGTGTGTGCGGCTGTTCCCCGAGAGCTGGGGTCTCACGTGTGTGCGGTGCCTCCCCAGGAGCTGGGATCTCAGGTGTGTGCGGCAGTGTCACCCGGAGCTGGGGTCTCACGTGTGTGCGGTGTCTCCCCAGGAGATAGGGTCTCATGTGTGTGTGTCTGTCTCCCCAGGAGCTGGGGTCTCAGGTGTTTTGTGTCTCCCCAGGAGCTGGGATCTCAGGTGTGTGTGTCTGTCTCCCCAGGAGCTGGGGTCTCAGGTGTTTTGTGTCTCCCCAGGAGCTGGGATCTCAGGTGTTTTGTGTCTCCCCAGGAGCTGGGATCAGGTGTGTTCGGTTTCTCCCCAGGAGCTGGGGTCTCAGGTGTGTGCGGTGTCTCCCCAGGAGCTGGGGTCTCAGGTGTGTGCGGTGTCTCCACAGGAGCTGGGGTCTCAGGTGTGTGCGGTGTCTCCCCAGGAGCTGGGAACTCAGGTGTGCATGGTGTCTCCCCAGGAGCTGGATTCTCAGGTGTGTGCGGCTGTATCCCCAGGAGCTGGGATCTCAGGTGTGTGGGGCTGTCTCCCCAGGAGCTGGGATCTCTAGTCTGTGTGGTGTCTGCCCAGGAGCTGTGATCTCAGGTGTGTGCGGTGTCTCTCCAGGAGCTGGGGTCTCAGGTGTGTGGTGTCACCCCAGGTGCTGGGATCTCAGGTGTGTGCGGTGTCTCCCCAGGAGCTGGGGTCTCAGGTGTGTGGTGTCTCCCCAGGCGCTGGGATCTCAGGTGTGTGTGGTGTCTCCCCAGGAGCTGGGGTCTCAGGTGTGTGTGGTGTGTCCCCAGGAGCTGGGATCTCAGGTGTGTGGTTTCTCCCCAGGATCTGTGGTCTCAGGTGTGTGCGGTGTCTCCTTAGGAGCTCGGGTCTCAGGTGTGTGCGGTGTCTCCACAAGAGCTGGGATCTCAGGTGTGTGCGGTGTCTCCCCAGCAGCTGGTATCTCAGGTGTGTGCGGTGTCTCCCAAGGAGCTGGGGTCTCAGGTGTGTGCGGTGTCTCCCCAGGAGCTGGGAACTTAGGTGTGTGCGGTGTCTCCCCAGGAACTGGGGTCTCAGGTGTGTGCGGTGTCTCCCCAGGATCTGGGGTCTCAGGTGTGTGTGGTGTCTTTCCAGGACCTGGGATCTCAGGTGTGTGTGGCTGTTCCCCGAGAGCTGGGGTCTCCCGTGTGTGCGGTGCCTCCCCAGGAGCTGGGATCTCAGGTGTGTGTGGCTGTGTCACCGGGAGCTGGGGTCTCACGTGTGTGCGGTGTCTCCCCAGGAGATAGGGTCTCATGTGTGTGTGTGTGTCTCACCAGGAGCTGGGATCTCAGGTGTGTGTGTCTGTCTCCCCAGGAGCTGGAGTCTCAGGTGTGTGCGGTATCTCCCCAGGAGCTGGGATCTCAGGTGTTTTGTGTCTCCCCAGGAGCTGGGATCAGGTGTGTTCGGTTTCTCCCCAGGAGCTGGGGTCTCAGGTGTGTGCGGTGTCTCCCCAGGAGCTAGGGTCTCAGGTGTGTGTGGTGTCTCCCTACGAGCTGGGGTCTCAAGTGTTTTGTGTCTCCCCTGGAGCTGGGATCTCAGGTGTGTGTGGTGTCTCCCCAGGATGTGAGATCTCAGGTGTGTGCGGTGTCTACCCAGCAGCTGGGATCTCAGGTGTGTGTGGTGTCTCTCCAGGAGCTGGGATCTCAGGTGTGTGCGGTGTCTCCCCAGGAGCTGGGGTCTCAGGTGTGTGCAGTGTCTCCCTAGGAGCTGGGGTCTCAGGTGTGTGCGGTGTCTCCCCGGGAGCTGGGGTCTCAGGTGTGTGGTGTCTCCCCTGGAGCTGGGATCGCAGGTGTGTGTGTTGTCTCCCCAGGAGCTGGGGTCTCAGGTGTGTGTTGTGTCCCCTGGAGCTGGGATCGCAGGTGTGTGTGTTGTCTCCCCAGGAGCTAGGGTCTCACGTGTGTGTGTCTGTCTCCCCAGGATCTGTGGTCTCAGGTGTGTGCGGTGTCTCCCCTGGAGCTGCGATCTCAGGTGTTTTGTGTCTCCCCAGGAGCTGGGATCTCAGGTGTGTGCGGTGTCTCCCCAGGAGCTGGGGTCTCAGGTGTGTCCGGTGTCTCCCCGGGAGCTGGGGTCTCAAGTGTGTGCGGTGTCTCCCCAGGAGCTGGGATCCCAGGTTTGTGCGGTGTCTCCCCGGGAGCTGGGGTCTCAGGTGTGTGCGGTGTCTTTCCAGGAGCTGGGATCTCAATTGTGTGAGTTGTCTCCCCTGGAGCTGGGGTCTTAGGTGTGTGGTGTCTCCCCAGGCGCTGGGAACTCAGGTGTGTGCGGTGTCTCCCCAGCAGCTGGTATCTCAGGTGTGTGTGGTGTCTCCAAGGAGCTGGGGTCTCAGGTGTGTGCGGTGTCTCCCCAGGAGCTGGGATCTCAGGTGTGTGCGGTGTCTCCCCAGGAGCTGGGATCTCAGGTGTGTGCGGCTGTCTCCCCAGGAGCTGGGATCTCAGGTGTGCGGTGTCTCCCCAGGAGCTGGGAACTCAGGTGTGCATGGTGTCTCCCCAGGAGCTGGATTCTCAGGTGTGTGCGGCTGTATCCCCAGGAGCTGGGATCTCAGGTGTGTGGGGCTGTCTCCCCAGGAGCTGGGATTTCTAGTCTGTGTGGTGTCTCCCCAGGAGCTGTGATCTCAGGTGTGTGCGGTGTCTCCCCAGGAGCTGGTGTCTCAGGTGTGTGGTGTCACCCCAGGTGCTGGGATCTCAGGTGTGTGCGGTGTCTCCCCAGGAGCTGGTGTCTCAGGTGTGTGGTGTCTCCCCAGGCGCTGGGATCTCAGGTGTGTGTGGTGTGTCCCCACGAGCTGGGATCTCAGGTGTGTGCTTTCTCTTCAGGATCTGGGGTCTCAGGTGTGTGCGGTGTCTCCCAAGGAGCTGCGGTCTCAGGTGTGTGGTGTCTCCCCAGGAGCTGGGATCTCATGTGTGCGGCTGTGTCCCCAGGAGCTGCAATCTCAGGTGTGTGTGGTGTCTCCCCAGGAATTGGGATCTCAGGTGTGTGAGGTGTCTCCCCTGGAGCTGGGATCTCAGGTGTTTGGTGTCTCCCTAGATGCTGGGGTCTCAGGTGTGTGCGGTGTCTCCCAAGGAGCTGCGGTCTCAGGTGTGTGGTGTCTCCCCAGGAGCTGGGATCTCATGTGTGCGGCTGTGTCCCCAGGAATTGGGATCTCAGGTGTGTGTAGTGTCTCCCCAGGAGCTGGGATCTCAGGTGTGTGCCATGTCTCCCCAGGAGCTGGGATCTCAGGTTTCTGTGGCATCTCCCCAGGAGCTGGGATCTCAGCTGTGTGTGTCTGTCTCCCCAGGAGCTGGGATATCAGGTGTTTGTTGCAGTCTCCCCAGGACCTTGGATCTCAGGTGTGTTCGGTGTCTCCCCAGGAGCTGGGATCTCAGGTGTGTTCAGTGTCTCCCCAGGAGCTGGGATCTCAGGTGTGTGCAGTGTCTCCCCAGGAGCTGGGATCTCAGGTGTGTGGTTTCTCCCCAGGAGCTGGGGTTTCAGGTGCGTGCGGTGTCTCCCAAGGAGCTGGGGTCTCAGGTGTGTGCGGTGTCTCCACATGAGCTGGGATCTCAGGTGTGTGAGTTGTCTCCCCTGGAGCTGGGATCTCAGGTGTGTGCGGTGTCTCCCCAGGAGCTGGGATCTCAGGTGTGTGGTTTCTCCCCAGGAGTTGGGGTTTCAGGTGTGTGCGGTGTCTCCCAAAGAGCTGGGGTCTCAGGTGTGTGCGGTGTCTCCCCAGGAGCTGGGATCTCAGGTGTGTGCGGCTGTCTCCCCAGGAGCTGGGATCTCAGTTGTGCGGTGTCTCCCCAGGAGCTGGGAACTCAGGTGTGCATGGTGTCTCCCCAGGAGCTGGATTCTCAGGTGTGTGCGGCTGTATCCCCAGGAGCTGGGATCTCAGGTGTGTGGGGCTGTCTCCCCAGGAGCTGGGATCTCTAGTCTGTGTGGTGTCTGCCCAGGAGCTGTGATCTCAGGTGTGTGCGGTGTCTCTCCAGGAGCTGGGGTCTCAGGTGTGTGGTGTCACCCCAGGTGCTGGGATCTCAGGTGTGTGCGGTGTCTCCCCAGGAGCTGGGGTCTCAGGTGTGTGGTGTCTCCCCAGGCGCTGGGATCTCAGGTGTGTGTGGTGTCTCCCCAGGAGCTGGGGTCTCAGGTGTGTGTGGTGTGTCCCCAGGAGCTGGGATCTCAGGTGTGTGGTTTCTCCCCAGGATCTGTGGTCTCCGGTGTGTGCGGTGTCTCCCAAGGAGCTGGGAACTCAGGTGTGTGCGGTGTCTCCTTAGGAGCTCGGGTCTCAGGTGTGTGCGGTGTCTCCACAAGAGCTGGGATCTCAGGTGTGTGCGGTGTCTCCCCAGCAGCTGGTATCTCAGGTGTGTGCGGTGTCTCCCAAGGAGCTGGGGTCTCAGGTGTGTGCGGTGTCTCCCCAGGAGCTGGGAACTTAGGTGTGTGCGGTGTCTCCCCAGGAACTGGGGTCTCAGGTGTGTGCGGTGTCTCCCCAGGATCTGGGGTCTCAGGTGTGTGTGGTGTCTTTCCAGGACCTGGGATCTCAGGTGTGTGCGGCTGTTCCCCGAGAGCTGGGGTCTCACGTGTGTGCGGTGCCTCCCCAGGAGCTGGGATCTCAGGTGTGTGTGTCTGTCTCCCCAGGAGCTGGAGTCTCAGGTGTGTGCGGTATCTCCCCAGGAGCTGGGATCTCAGGTGTTTTGTGTCTCCCCAGGAGCTGGGATCAGGTGTGTTCGGTTTCTCCCCAGGAGCTGGGATCTCAGGTGTGTGCGGTGTCTCCCCAGGAGCTGGGGTCTCAGGTGTGTGCGGTGTCTCCCCAGGAGCTAGGGTCTCAGGTGTGTGCGGTGTCTCCCCAGGAGCTGGGGTCTCAAGTGTTTTGTGTCTCCCCTGGAGCTGGGATCTCAGGTGTGTGTGGTGTCTCCCCAGGATGTGAGATCTCAGGTGTGTGTGGTGTCTACCCAGCAGCTGGGATCTCAGGAGTGTGTGTTGTCTCCCCAGGAGCTGGGGTCTCAGGTGTGTGCGGTGTCTCCCCAGGAGCTGGGATCTCAGGTGTGTGTGTTGTGTCCCCTGGAGCTGGGATCTCAGGTGTGTGTGTTGTCTCCCCAGGAGCTGGGATCTCACTTGTGTGCAGTGTCTCCCCAGGAGCTGGGATCTCACGTGTGTGCGGCTGTGTCCCTGGGAGCTGGGGTCTCAGGTGTGTGCGTTGTCTCCTCAGGAGCTGGGATCTCAGGTGTGTGCGGTGTCTCCCCAGGAGCTGGGATCTCAGGTGTGTGTCTGTCTCCCCAGGAGCTGGGGTCTCAGGTGTGTGCGTTGTCTCCTCAGGAGCTGGGATCTCAGGTGTGTGCGGTGTCTCCCCAGGAGCTGGGATCTCAGGTGTGTGTCTGTCTCCCCAGGAGCTGGGGTCTCACGTGTTTGAGGTGTCTCCCCAGGAGCTAGGGTCTCACGTGTGTGTGTCTGTCTCCCCAGGAGCTGGGATCTCAGGTGTGTGCGGTGTCTCCCCAGGAGCTGGGATCTCAGGTGTGTGTCTGTCTCCCCAGGAGCTGGGATCTCAGGTGTGTGTGGTGTCGCCCCAGGAGCTGGTTCTCAGGTGTGTGCGGTGTGTCCCTTGGAGCTGGGATCTCAGGTGTGTGCGTTGTCTCCCCAGGAGCTGGGATCTCAATTGTGTGTGGTGTCTCCCCAGGAGCTGGGATCTCAGGTGTGTGCGGTGTCTCCCCAGGAGCTGGGGTCTCAGGTGTGTGCCGTGTCTCCCCAGGAGCTGGGATCTCAGGTTTGTGTTGTCTCCCCAGGAGCTGTGGTCTCAGGTGTGTGTGGTGTCTCCCCAGGAGCTGGGATCTCAGGTTTGTGCGGCTGTGTCCCCGGGAGCTGGGGTCTCAGGTGTTTTGTGTCTCCCCAGGACCTGGGATCTCAGGTGTGTGCGGTTTCTCCCCAGGAGCTGGGGTCTCAGGTGTGTGCGGTGTCTACCCAGCAGCTGGGATCTCAGGTGTGTGTGGTGTCTCCCTAGGAGTTGGGGTCTCAGGTGTGTGTGGTGTCTCCCCAGGAGCTGGGGTCTCAGGTGTGTGTGGTGTCTCCCCAGGAGCTGGGGTCTCAGGTGTGTGCGGTGTCTCCCCAGGAGCTGGGGTCTCAGGTGTGTGCGGTGTCTCCCCCGGAGCTGGGGTCTCAGGTGTGTGTGGTGTCTCCCCAGGAGCTGGGGTCTCAGGTGTGTGTGGTGTCTCCCCAGGAGCTGGGGTCTCAGGTGTGTGTGGTGTCTCCCCAGGAGCTGGGATCTCAGGTGTGTGCGGTGTCTCCCCAGGAGCTGGGGTCTCAGGTGTGTGTGGTGTCTCCCCAGGAGCTGGGGTCTCAGGTGTGTGCGGTGTCTCCCCAGGAGCTGGGGTCTCAGGTGTGTGCGGTGTCTCCCCCGGAGCTGGGGTCTCAGGTGTGTGCCGTGTCTCCCCAGGAGCTGGGATCTCAGGTTTGTGTTGTCTCCCCAGGAGCTGTGGTCTCAGGTGTGTGTGGTGTCTCCCAAGGAGCTGGGAACTCAGGTGTGTGCGGTGTCTCCACAAGAGCTGGGATCTCAGGTGTGTGTGGTGTCTCCACAAGAGCTGGGATCTCAGGTGTGTGCGGTGTCTCCCCAGCAGCTGGTATCTCAGGTGTGTGCGGTGTCTCCCAAGGAGCTGGGGTCTCAGGTGTGTGCGGTGTCTCCCCAGGAGCTGGGAACTTAGGTGTGTGCGGTGTCTCCCCAGGAACTGGGGTCTCAGGTGTGTGCGGTGTCTCCCCAGGATCTGGGGTCTCAGGTGTGTGTGGTGTCTTTCCAGGACCTGGGATCTCAGGTGTGTGCGGCTGTTCCCCGAGAGCTGGGGTCTCACGTGTGTGCGGTGCCTCCCCAGGAGCTGGGATCTCAGGTGTGTGCGGCTGTGTCACCGGGTGCTGGGGTCTCACGTGTGTGCGGTGTCTCCCCAGGAGATAGGGTCTCATGTGTGTGTGTCTTTCTCCCCAGGAGCTGGGGTCTCAGGTGTTTTGTGTCTCCCCAGGAGCTGGGATCTCAGGTGTGTGTGTCTGTCTCCCCAGGAGCTGGAGTCTCAGGTGTGTGCGGTATCTCCCCAGGAGCTGGGATCTCAGGTGTTTTGTGTCTCCCCAGGAGCTGGGATCAGGTGTGTTCGGTTTCTCCCCAGGAGCTGGGGTCTCAGGTGTGTGCGGTGTCTCCCCAGGAGCTGGGGTCTCAGGTGTGTGCGGTGTCTCTCCAGGAGCTAGGGTCTCAGGTGTGTGCGGTGTCTCCCCTGGAGCTGGGATCTCAGGTGTTTTGTGTCTCCCCAGGAGCTGGGATCTCAGGTGTGTGCGGTGTCTCCCCAGGAGCTGGGGTCTCAGGTGTGTGCGGTGTCTCCCCAGGAGCTGGGGTCTCAGGTGTGTCCGGTGTCTCCCCGGGAGCTGGGGTCTCAGGTGTGTGCGGTGTCTCCCCGGGAGCTGGGATCCCAGGTTTGTGGGGTGTCTCCCCGGGAGCTGGGGTCTCAGGTGTGTGCGGTGTCTTTCCAGGAGCTGGGATCTCAGGTGTGTGCGTTGTCTCCTCAGGAGCTGGGATCTCAGGTGTGTGTGGCGTCTCCCCAGGAGCTGGGATCTCAGGTGTGTGCGGTGTCTCCCCAGGAGCTGGGGTCTCAGGTGTGTGTGGTGTCTCCCCAGGAGCTGGGATCTCAGGTGTGTGCGGTGTCTCCCCAGGAGCTGGGATTTCAGGTGTGTTCGGAGTCTCCCCAGGAGCTGGGGTCTCAGGTGTGTGCCGTGTCTCCCCAGGAGCTGGGATCTCAGGTTTGTGTTGTCTTCCCAGGAGCTGTGGTCTCAGGTGTGTGTGGTGTTTCCCCAGGAGCTGGGATCTCAGGTTTGTGCGGCTGTGTCCCCGGGAGCTGGGGTCTCAGGTGTTTTGTGTCTCCCCAGGACCTGGGATCTCAGGTGTGTGTGTCTGTCTCCCCAGGAGCTGGGGTCTCAGGTGTGTGCGGTTTCTCCCCAGGAGCTGGGGTCTCAGGTGTGTGCGGTGTCTACCCAGCAGCTGGGATCTCAGGTGTGTGTGGTGTCTCCCTAGGAGTTGGCGTCTCAGGTGTGTGCGGTGTCTCCCCAGCAGCTGGGATCTCAGGTGTGTGCGGTGTCTCCCCCGGAGCTGGGGTCTCAGGTGTGTGCCGTGTCTCCCCAGGAGCTGGGATCTCAGGTTTGTGTTGTCTCCCCAGGAGCTGTGGTCTCAGGTGTGTGCGGTGTCTACCCAGCAGCTGGGATCTCAGGTGTGTGTGGTGTCTCCCTAGGAGTTGGCGTCTCAGGTGTGTGTGGTGTCTCCCCAGGAGCTGGGATCTCAGGTGTGTGCGGTGTCTCCCCAGGAGCTGGGGTCTCAGGTGTGTGCGGTGTCTCCCCCGGAGCTGGGGTCTCAGGTGTGTGCCGTGTCTCCCCAGGAGCTGGGATCTCAGGTTTGTGTTGTCTCCCCAGGAGCTGTGGTCTCAGGTGTGTGTGGTGTCTCCCAAGGAGCTGGGATCTCAGGTGTGTGCGGTGTCTCCACAAGAGCTGGGGTCTCAGGTGTGTGCGGTGTCTCCCCCGGAGCTGGGGTCTCAGGTGTGTGCCGTGTCTCCCCAGGAGCTGGGATCTCAGGTTTGTGTTGTCTCCCCAGGAGCTGTGGTCTCAGGTGTGTGTGGTGTCTCCCAAGGAGCTGGGAACTCAGGTGTGTGTGGTGTCTCCACAAGAGCTGGGATCTCAGGTGTGTGCGGTGTCTCCCCAGCAGCTGGTATCTCAGGTGTGTGCGGTGTCTCCCAAGGAGCTGGGGTCTCAGGTGTGTGCGGTGTCTCCCCAGGAGCTGGGAACTTAGGTGTGTGCGGTGTCTCCCCAGGAACTGGGGTCTCAGGTGTGTGCGGTGTCTCCCCAGGATCTGGGGTCTCAGGTGTGTGTGGTGTCTTTCCAGGACCTGGGATCTCAGGTGTGTGCGGCTGTTCCCCGAGAGCTGGGGTCTCACGTGTGTGCGGTGCCTCCCCAGGAGCTGGGATCTCAGGTGTGTGTGGTGTCTCCCCAGGAGCTGGGGTCTCAGGTGTTTTGTGTCTCCCCAGGAGCTGGGATCTCAGGTGTGTGTGTCTGTCTCCCCAGGAGCTGGAGTCTCAGGTGTGTGCTGTATCTCCCCAGGAGCTGGGATCTCAGGTGTTTTGTGTCTCCCCAGGAGCTGGGATCAGGTGTGTTCGGTTTCTCCCCAGGAGCTGGGGTCTGAGGTGTGTGCGGTGTCTCCCCAGGAGCTGGGGTCTCAGGTGTGTGCGGTGTCTCCCCAGGAGCTAGGGTCTCAGGTGTGTGCGGTGTCTCCCCAGGAGCTGGGGTCTCAAGTGTTTTGTGTCTCCCCTGGAGCTGGGATCTCAGGTGTGTGTGGTGTCTCCCCAGGATGTGAGATCTCAGGTGTGTGCGGTGTCTACCCAGCAGCTGGGATCTCAGGTGTGTGTGGTGTCTCCCAGGAGCTGGGATCTCAGGTGTGTGCGGTGTCTCCCCAGGAGCTGGGGTCTCAGGTGTGTGCAGTGTCTCCCTAGGAGCTGGGGTCTCAGGTGTGTGCGGTGTCTCCCCGGGAGCTGGGGTCTCAGGTGTGTGCAGTGTCTCCCCAGGAGCTGGGATCTCAGGTGTGTGTGTTGTCTCCCCAGGAGCTGGGGTCTCAGGTGTGTGCCGTGTCTCCCCAGGAGCTGGGATCTCAGGTGTGTGTGTTGTGTCCCCTGGAGCTGGGATCTCAGGTGTGTGTGTTGTCTCCCCAGGAGCTGGGATCTCACGTGTGTGCGGCTGTGTCCCTGGGAGCTGGGGTCTCACGTGTTTGAGGTGTCTCCCCAGGAGCTGGGATCTCAGGTGTGTGTGTCTGTCTCCCCAGGAGCTGGGATCTCAGGTGTGTGCGGTGTCTCCCCAGGAGCTGGGGTCTCAGGTGTGTGCGGTGTCTCCCCCGGAGCTGGGGTCTCAGGTGTGTGCGGTGTCTTCCCAGGAGCTGGGATCTCAGGTTTGTGTTGTCTCCCAAGGAGCTGGGATCTCAGGTGTGTGTGGTGTCTCCCAAGGAGCTGGGAACTCAGGTGTGTGCGGTGTCTCCTTAGGAGCTCGGGTCTCAGGTGTGTGCGGTGTCTCCACAAGAGCTGGGATCTCAGGTGTGTGCGGTGTCTCCCCAGCAGCTGGTATCTCAGGTGTGTGCGGTGTCTCCCAAGGAGCTGGGGTCTCAGGTGTGCGGTGTCTCCCCAGGAGCTGGGAACTTAGGTGTGTGCGGTGTCTCCCCAGGAACTGGGGTCTCAGGTGTGTGCGGTGTCTCCCCAGGATCTGGGGTCTCAGGTGTGTGTGGTGTCTTTCCAGGACCTGGGATCTCAGGTGTGTGCGGCTGTTCCCCGAGAGCTGGGGTCTCACGTGTGTGCGGTTTCTCCCCAGGAGCTGGGATCTCAGGTGTGTGTGGTGTCTCCCCAGGATCTGGGGTCTCAGGTGTGTGTGGTGTCTTTCCAGGACCTGGGATCTCAGGTGTGTGCGGCTGTTCCCCGAGAGCTGGGGTCTCAGGTGTGTGCGGTGTCTCCCCAGGATCTGGGGTCTCAGGTGTGTGTGGTGTCTTTCCAGGACCTGGGATCTCAGGTGTGTGCGGCTGTTCCCCGAGAGCTGGGGTCTCACGTGTGTGCGGTTTCTCCCCAGGAGCTGGGGTCTCAGGTGTGTGTGGTGTCTCCCCAGGAGCTGGGATCTCAGGTGTGTGCGGTGTCTACCCAGCAGCTGGGATCTCAGGTGTGTGTGGTGTCTCCCTAGGAGTTGGGGTCTCAGGTGTGTGTGGTGTCTCCCCAGGAGCTGGGATCTCAGGTGTGTGCGGTGTCTACCCAGCAGCTGGGATCTCAGGTGTGTGTGGTGTCTCCCTAGGAGTTGGGGTCTCAGGTGTGTGTGGTGTCTCCCCAGGAGCTGGGATCTCAGGTGTGTGCGGTTTCTCCCCAGGAGCTGGGGTCTCAGGTGTGTGCGTTGTCTCCCCAGGAGCTGGGGTCTCAGGTGTGTGCGGTGTCTCCCCAGGAGCTGGGATCTCAGGTGTGTGTGGTGTCTCCCCAGCAGCTGGGGTCTCAGGTGTGTGTGGTGTCTCCCCGGGAGCTCGGATCTCAGGTGTGTGCGGTGTCTCCCCAGGAGCTGGGTCTCAGGTGTGTGCCGTGTCTCCCCAGGAGCTGGGGTCTCAGGTGTGTGAGGTGTCTACCCAGCAGCTGGGATCTCAGGTGTGTGCGGTGTCTCCCCAGGAGCTGGGGTCTCAGGTGTGTGCGGTGTCTCCCCCGGAGCTGGGGTCTCAGGTGTGTGCCGTGTCTCCCCAGGAGCTGGGGTCTCAGGTGTGTGCCGTGTCTCCCCAGGAGCTGGGGTCTCAGGTGTGTGTGGTGTCTCCCCAGGAGCTGGGATCTCAGGTTTGTGCGGCTGTGTCCCCCGGAGCTGGGGTCTCAGGTGTGTGCCACTGTGCCTGGCTAAATCAAGAGGATCTTAAACAGGAAGAAACTAGGACGGGATGATTTAGATAGCTCTGAGCCTCTGCATTTGGCCACAGATACTCAGATTAAGATAGTGTGGTTTGGAGAAGAATCTGCGGGTTGGACCTACAACCTTTTGCCTGAATCCCAAAGATTGAAACATCAGAGCATTGGGTCTCACAAGAGGTCTCCTCGGAGGGTGCATTTTACAGCCCCCTCAGAGAACCAGAGGGCTCCAGGCTGGAGAGCAGTGTCCTGGGCGTCTCCAGGGCAGACAGGACCAGACACTCTTGTGAGCCTGAGGCAAAGGCCTGGGTGCTCCTTGTGGGAACTGAGGGTGGTCTCCAGATGACAGCAGACAGCTACTGCCTGCAGCCTGCTAGACAAAAGGAATGACTTCTGACAACTCAGGGGAGCTTGGAAGCAGATTCCTGCCCAGTCATTCTTGAGGGGACAAGGTAGCTTCTGTGGGGTCTTATATATGGCAACCCTGATCCCAGGAAGCGGGGCAGGATGTAGTGTGTTGATGTCCCACCAGGAAGAGCTGCAAGGTGACCCGTGCGAGCCTGTTAAGCCTCTGAGTCTGTGGCAATTTGTTATGCAAGAGCAGAAAACACTGAGTTTTGACAAATTTGTTTCTTTTCAACCCAACCCCCCACCCACATAGAAAACGATGCCATTACCTAGAAAGGTTCCCTGTGCTTCTTCCTGTCAGCTCACATCCTCAGACAACTAGAGGTAAAAATTAACCCAGGTTTACACTATGAATTAATTTTGCCTGTTCTAGAAGTTCATATAAATAGGATCATACAGTATGGACTTTTTTTCACTCAGCGTATTTCTGAGATCTGCTTGTCTCTGTGTGTAGCTCAGTAGTTGGATAGTCTGGTCCTTTCTGTTGCTGAGTTTTTCCTGTTGTGTGAATATATCATGATCTGTTCACCCATTTTCTGGTTGATGAACATGGCGGAGTTTCTAGTTTTAGGTCATATATGCACTGAAGTTTTTTTGCATACACCATTTTGAGAATGTGTATATATAGAGATATATTTTTAATGTCTCCCGGGCAGATACCTAGTTGTGGAGTCCCTAGATTGTAGGTAGGCGTGCATTTGTTTTCTTAGGAAACTGCCAGATATTGTCGAAGGTGTCTGCATCACCTTACATTCTGGTTGCCCTTCCACCTCTTGACATTTCCTCTTTCCCCTTTTAGCTGTTCTCATAGGTGTGCATTGATATAGCGATACAGTTTTAATTCTCCTGTTCTTGGTTTCTAATGATGGTGAGTATTTTTTGTTGGTTGGTTTGCTTGCTTATTAGATATTTGCATATCTGGGTTTGGAAAGTCTCTTTTTAAAACCTTTGCCTCCTCCGTTTTTGGCGGAGAGTGCTTGTTTATGCTTTACTGTTGAGTTGGAGGGGTTCTTAGCGTATCCTGTATACCAGTCCTGTGCCAGAAATCTGTTAAACAAATACTTTCTCTCAGACTGTGGCTTGCCTATGAATTTTCCTTGTCCTGCCCTTTGATGAGCAGAAGATTTTAATTTTAGTGAAGTCTGATTTTCCATGTTTGTCTTCATGGTATTGTTCCGTATGGCTTGTTAAAGAACCCTTTGCCAATTCTCAAGCCAGAAACTGACTTTTCTTAAGCAAGTGCCACGAGGTCTGATTTCTGCAACTTTAAAGCAGATTTTGAAAGTCAGGTAGTAAAAGTTCTTTAATTTTGTCTTTTTTTTTTTTTTGAGATTGCTTTCATATTTGAGGTCAGCTCTGACCACTAGAACTTTCTGCAGTGATTAAACATTCATATCTGTATGCAGTGTCTGGGAAGGGTCACCACCAGCCACATACTGGTGTTCAGTCCTCACGAGGTGATTTGTGTCGCCAGGAACTGAGTTTTTAACTTTATAAGCAGCCACACGTGTTTGGTGACCACAGTCATGAGTGGTGGCATGATAGGCTTTCAGCATTTCTTCACACTGTTCAGCATGAGCTGGTCGACTGCTCCCAGCAGGTTCTAGCACTGAAGTTTGAATCGTGCTGAATCTGCGGGTCAGTGGCAGGGTTGACCCTGAGCCATCTCAGGTCTTCTGACCACTGGACAGCACATCATGGTCCACTTGTTTATGACCTCAGTTTCTTTCAAGATGTTTTGTAGATTTCTGTGCACCAATCCATAACATATTTGGTTAAATTTATCCCTAAGTGTTTTGTATTTTTGATGGTATTATAAATGGATTTATTTTAAAAATTATTTTTCAATCATTTGTTCCAATAATTTTTGTGTGTTTACCTTATATCCTAGGACCTTGATAAATTCAGTTCTTAGTTCTACTAGTGATTTTGTTGATTTCCTCAGATTTTCTATGGAAACAGTCATATGATTTGTAAAGAGAGTCTGGCTTCTTCCTCTACAGAATGGATGATCTTATTTATTTATTTTTGGTTCTCTGGGCCCTGCTGGGCCCTCCAGAGCAGTGTTGATTAGGAATGGTAAGAGAGAACACCCTTGCCTTTGGTCTATCACCATGAAATACGATGTTACGTGTATATGATATTATATTATTATTATTATTTGAGTTTGCTGAATGTTTATTCTACACCTATCGAGATGATTCAATGAATTGTCTTCAGTCTGTTAATGCTGTGAATTGCTTGGTTTTTTGAGTGTCAGTTCAGCCTTAGGCTCTGGGATATGCCGCTCTGTCATAATCCTCCTTCCTATTCCTGAATTCTGTATTATTTACCAATATTCTTCATCTGTATCCACAATCAACGCTGGTCTATGATTTTTTTGGTTGTTGTTTATCTCTATGTCAGTTTTGTTTTAATGGTTGCAGGAAACAGCAGAGAAGGGCCCCTCCCCATTTTTAGGAAGCATTTTATGTGGTTGGTGTGACTACTTCATCCAAGTGGACGGAATCGACTAGTGAAGCCATGAGTGGCCCTGAAGTGGCCTTTGTGAGCATTGGACCAACTCATGACTTTACTGATATGAAATTATTGAGATTTTATATTCTAAAAAATCTGTCCATTTCATCTTCGTCACCAAGTCTGTTGAAGTCCACGACGTGTACGATCATATTTTAATCCCCTTGGGGTCTGCAGCCATGTCTCCTGACTCATTCTTGACTGTGCTGGTTTGAGCCTTCTCTGTTCTCTTGATCAGAAATGCTAGTGGTGCTTCAGTTGTGTTCATCTTTCAAGAACATGCTCTGGGCTGGGCATGGTGGAGCACCCCGCGATCCGTGATCCCAGCCACAGGGAAGGCAGAGGCAGTAGGCTCCCAGGTTCAAGACCAGCCTGGCCAGACCCTGTTTCAAACTGGAAAGGGCTGGGGGAGGTGTAGCTCAGTGGTAGAGTTCCCTGGGGTTCAGTCCCCTGGTGCATGAGGATTAAAAAAAAAACAGCTTTGGTTATATTGGTCATATTGATATTTTGAAGTTTTGGTTTTATGTCACGTTGCTCTTATGTTTAGTATTTCTTTCCGTCTGCTTTGCTTCATTTTTTCCTACTGCCTTAAGCTGGAACCTTGGATCATTTAGATCTGTCTTCTTTTCCAAAGAAAACATTTAAAGTGATTATTTTGCCTCTACACACTGATGTACCTCAATTCCACAATTTTTGATATGCATGTCCATTATTGTTCCGTTCCAATATTTTCAAATTTCTTTTGTGACTTATTCTTGACCCATGCATCATGTAGAAGTGTATTGTTTAATTTTCAAATATTTGGCATTTTCAGGATATTTCGTTGTGATTCAATTTCTAATTCTGTTGGAGTCAGAGACCAGGTTTGTCTGATTCTAGTGAAACTTATCTATGTCTTAATGACTATATCATGTGCATTTGAACAGAAAAGAATTCTCCAAGTTTTGGTATGATATAAACACTCCACTCTTGAAGTCCGTTTTGCCTGATATATTAATATAGTCACTGTGACCTTTCATGCTAGCTCTTCTCATTATAGATGTATTTTCCACTCATTTGCTTTCAACCATCTGTATGTTTATATTTAAAAATGTGATCTGTAGATGGCTTAGATTTGTGTCCATCTTTTTTCTCTTTTCTAATCCATTCTCTTTCTGCTTTTTAATTAAAGACTCTAGTCAGCTCACAGCAGAGCACTTTATATGCTTGGATGTAGCTCTATCTACCATTATTTACTTTCTGGTTGTTCATGCCTTTCTTCCTCCATTTTTCCCTTTCAAGCTTCTTTTAGCTTTTATGAATCTTTTTAGAATTCCATTTCAGTTTATCTCTTGGCCTTTTTAGCTATCCATCTCTGGATGGCTCATGCTTTCTGTGCATGTCCTCAGCTTGCTGCGCTCTCCTTGGACTTAATCCTGTGGCCCCTTGGAGACGCACAGGAAGGCCCATTAGTCCACCCACTTGTATCCCATAGTTATTGTATGTGTTACATCCACATTATAATCCCAACCTGAAACGCTGTGATTTTCACTTGAATAGCTACACATATTTTTAATGAATTAAGACAAATAGTTTTTGTAGTTATGCAGATATTCCATATACTCACCATTTCTAATAATTCTCCTTTTTTTCAAGTGGATTTGAATTTCCATGTGATTTTATTTTCTAAAAATGGAAAATCCTGTAGCATTTTTTTTTTTTTTGGTTCAGATCTGCTGTCAATGAATTCTCATTGTCTTTTTTTTCATGATATAAGGGTTACTTTAATAAAACATGTCATATAATCTACATATTTACTTAATTAGTAATCCATACACCATGGTGCACTCCCAAATGGTGTGTGCCGATACCGGAGGGTGACCTCAAGTCCTGGTTTGGGAAGTCTCACTCTACCCTGACCACAGTCAGCATAACAAGCCACCACATGTAGGGCTGAAGGGAGGGGGACCATCGACAGTCTACCCATTTTGGATAAAAGCCAAAACATAATCTCTTTAATTCTCACCATTTTCTGATGTAGTCTCTTGGAAGGAAAGCCCCTGGAATGCAGAGACGATGTTGTTCTCATTTTTGTTTAGATCAGGAGCACTATTAGCACACGGAAGTTTCTCATTTGTTACACCAGAATATGTCAGATAAAAGTGACCCTGTTTTAAAGCATGGCTTTAATGTGGCCAAACACACTTAACACTGTGGTTTTTTTTTTTTTTTTTTTTTTTTTTTTTTTTTTAATGATTCGGAGCTTGGGGTTGCTGCTCTGTGGTCCTGGGCTCCCACGGTGACAGACAGGTTGCTTGTCTTGGCTCCCTGTGAGTAGTATTCCTTTTCCTCCAGCTCCTTTCAAGAGTCTCTCTTCAGCCGGGCACTGTGGCCCAAGGAGACCGAGGCATGGATTAAGAGTTCAAAGCAGCCTCAGCAACTCAGAGAGACCCCATCTCTAAATAAAACACAGTAAAACGTCTGCAGAGGTGGCTCCGTGGTTTAGTGCCCCTGGTTCAATCCCCAGTACTAAAAAAAAAAAAAAAAAAATAGTTTCTTTTCCTCTCTGATTTGGAACTGTGGCTGCAGGTGACTATGTGTATATTTCTTGTCTTTTTTCTGCTTGAGAGTCTAATTCTCTTATCTCTAAATGTATGTCTGTTATTAAATTTGGGGAATTTCTAGCTTTTATTTTCCAAATGTTTTCCATTCTATTCTCTCTCTCTTCTCCTCTCTCCCCGTTACCCTGATGCTGGATGGTCGTTAATGTGGCATATGTTTCTGGGTCTTTGTTGATTTTTAAATCTCTTTCTTTGTATTTTTCAGCTGGGATGATTTCTGTTGGCGTGTTTTCAAGTTCACAAACTCTCTCCTCTGTCAAACTGAGGTGATATGAAGACTACATAGTAATGCATTTCCTATGTTGTATACTTTTTAAAAAGACTTAGAATTTTAGAGCAGTGTTAGGTTCACAACTAAGGAGAAAGTATAGAGATTTCCCACAGGTCCCCTGGGTCCCCCAAACACACAGCCTCCCCCACTGTCAACATCCCCCATCGAGAGGGTGCATCGATTTCAACTGAGGAACCCACACATGCTTAACCAAAGTCCATAGTTCACATCAGGTTTTACTCTTTTTTTTTTCTATATTCTGTGGATTTGGACAAATGTATAATGATATGTGTCAAATATAACAGTATCATCCAGACATTGTTTTTGATGCTCTGGGATTTCCCTTTGATTCTTTTCTGTTGTTCCTATTTATTCCTGACAAGTCCGATCTTTCCAAGAATAGAGAGCTTCTTTTCATTTATGCACTTGCTTTTAAATCTTTATTTGATATTTTTAAAATTTGAGTCACTTGGGAATGGCCTCCATCTATTACATTTTCTCTTGTTGATAAGTCATATTTTCTTTTTTTTTTTAAAGAGAGAGTGAGAGAGGAGAGAGAGAGAGAGAGAGAGAATTTTTTAATATTTATTTTTAGTTCTCGGCGGACACAACATCTTTGTTGGTATGTGGTGCTGAGGATCGAACCCGGGCCGCACGCATGCCAGGCGAGCGCGCTACCACTTGAGCCACATCCCCAGCCCAAGTCATATTTTCTTGTTTCTTCCATGTTGTGTAATTTTAGATCGGATCCTGGACATTGGGAATGCCATCTGGATTCTGTTATATTTTTTTGAAGAATATTGTCTTCGTAAAAACTCTTCCTTGGTTGAACTCAAACTAAGAAGTCTTGTCGGAGCAGATGACTGACATCTTAGGTCGACTCCTGATCTGTAGTCCTGGCCTCCACGCTCACACACAGGCTTCAGGAGTCAGCACCTTCTCTCTCTTCCAGAATCATATCCTCGCTCTCCAGTACCCCTGGTTGTCTTGAACTGTGTCCTCAGGTGCTCTGGGCCAGAAAATCTTGGAGTTTTTTGTAGAAATGTAGTGATTTGTGGGGTAATAGCTTTAACTTGCCCTCTGGCTAAAAGATCTGTACAAATAGGGGTTTCACCCCTTGTCACCCTTCTTCTATCATCTGTCTCCTTTCAGATTGAAACACAAAGACCACTAGGTGTGTGCCCCACTTTAGGGCAACCAAGATGCACAGTTAAGACTGGTCCTCGAGTAGGCATGGTTTATAAGAAGGACATCACAGACTCTCAGAGAGGTGAACTTTCAGAAAGGCCCTTTGCCACAGAGTTGGGTTAGGAATTCACATTTTCGTACTCTAACTGAAGATGAAATGTAACGGTCTGCCTGTGCCCCTGTGTAACAAGTTCCCACTTAACAGACCTTTCAGTGGATTGACTGGATTGACCAATTGCTGGTCCCAAAAGCCCAGAAAAGGGGACTTTAATTGTACTTCCTCAGGATAGAGTCCTAGAAATGTGATTACTGAGCGTTTTGAGACTCTTAATCTGCATTACATAATTTCCCACTAGAGAGGGGGTATCAGTTTACGTTCCCAGATAGGGTTGTTCCCTGAGTTTTACAACTGGTGGGAGAGCTGCCAGTGTCCCCCGTCCAGCTTCCGGCTGCAGTCCCATGGCGTTCTCACATGCCATTGGCCTGAAACCTCTTGAAAAAATTCCCAGGATTGTCCCTTGCTCCAGAGAAATGGATCCGATTCCTTTCTGTCAATGCCAGATTTGTGTGAATTCTAACTCAAAATAGTGTTAACCATAAAAGTGCTGGGCTTGTTGGTCAAACACAACACCCATTTTGCCCATGACTTTATAATATTCAGACAATTATAATTTTTTTTAAATGAGAGAGGGTTACATGGTAGTCAGTATTTATTTATTTGTTTTGGTACCAGGGATTGAACCTAGGGGTGCTTAACCACTGAGCCGCATCCCCAGCTCGTTTTATTTTTTAGGGTCTCCCTGACTTGCTTAGGGTCTCACTAAGTTGCTGAGGCTGGCCTTGAACTTGTGGTCCTCTGGCCTCTGCCTCTCAGTCACTGGGATCCTAGGCCTGCACCACCGCCCTCCCCACCTCCCTGGCCAGCCTTTAAACCTTTCCTTTTGAAAATTGAGCCCTGGCATGGAGAATAAAAAAAAGAAGTGACTTCCAGTCCCAGCCCCTGAAGCTCAGTGGCCTCTCAGCTGAGCTCAGGACTCAAGCCTGCAGGCCGCTGGTCTTATCTGGCTCTGCATACCTATCCCTGGGGAGAGAGGCAATGCTGACATTTCCATGCAGAGCTCCCTAGTATCCAGGGGAAGGCTGTGCTGTTATCAGATCCTGCCTATCACAGGAGCTAACATTTATTGGGTGCTTAAATGTGCCAGATACATTGCAAGTACTTACCCGGATCCAATTATCTTGCTTCCCTGTGTAAACTTCATAATGACTCACAGAGACCCTGCTTCCTAGATAAGGAAACAGCACTGAGAAGTCCCTGTGGCCTTGCAGCTAGTTGGGGAGGGGGTCCAGCTCACGGCAGAGCCCGGCTTTGCGCCCGTCTACTGAATTGCCTCTGTGCATCAGGAGAATATAAGGAAAGCATCGCTCATTGATGTCTACACCAAGTAAGGCATTTTTAGATGTTAATATACTTAAAAAGATTAATCACTACAACCTCATTTTCAATTTGAGAAAGTAAATACTCGATAAGTTAAATGATTTGCCCAAGGACTAGGTGGGAGGAGGTAACAAAGCCAGAAATGAAGTCAACATGGGGCTGAGCCTGAGATCCTGTGGTCGGGGAGAGCCATAGCGGCCTCCCAAACTTGAGCGGCCTTGGCATCCTCGCTGCGCCCTGGAATTATCCAGGGAGGGCTAAACGATGCCCACGTCGGTGTCCACTCCCAGGGTTTCTGGTTTCATTGGGGTGAGGTACAGCTGGGCAATGGGATTTACAACATCTCCCAGGGGATTCCCTACACAGCTCGGGTGGGTTGGTCACTCCATGCTTTTGTTTCTTTGTACAATATGAGGACGAGGATAAAGCACATCAATAACAGGCCTATCTTCAGCAGTGTGTTAGTTTCCTAGAGGTGCTGTGATAAATTACCATGAACCCAGTGGTAATTTGAGAAATAAGGTCACGGCGTGGGCAAGGCCATGCTCCGTGGAGGGTGCGAGGGCGGCATCTTCCTGGCCTTTCCCTTCACTCTGCTTGCTGCCGCCACCCTTGGCGTTTGTTGGCTTGGTGTTCTGTTGCTCTCATCTCTGGCTCTGTTGACCGGAGTGCTTCTTCCATCTGTCTCTGTCCCCTCAACTTATGAGGACATCAGTCACTGAAATTAGGACCCAACCTAATCCAATACGACCTCACCTTAACTAATCGCCTCCGTGACGACCCTAGCTCCAAAGCAAGTCATGTCCATAGGCATGAATTGGTGGTGGGGGCATGATTCTGTCTGTACAAACAGAAAAGCAATATTGCAATTTGAAGAATGCTTACATCTCTAGGGATGTAGCAAAGCTGAAATTATCTTTTGGCACTGATATTTTAAAAAGAGATTTTACAAAAGCAGTCCTAGTACGTGTGTCGCTAAACTTTAGAAAGATGTATATCTGGGGCTGGGGATGTGGCTCAAGCGGTGGCGCGCTCACCTGGGATGCGTGCGGCCCGGGTTCGATCCTCAGCACCACATACCAACAAAGATGTTGTGTCTGCCGAGAACTAAAAAAATAAATATTAAAAAATTCTCTCTCTCTCTCTCTCTCTCTCTCTCTCTCTCTCTCTCTCTCTCTCCTCTCACTCTTTCTTTAAAAAAAAAAAAAAGAAAGATGTATATCTCACAACGTCTCTGGGTTCCTTTGGTGTGTTCGGGAATGCAGGGTGCCCTGCGGGCAGAGAAGGCTCAGCTGGCATCTCTACCTTGTGCCTAAATGTGTGCAAAAAGCCGTGCAAAGGTAGCTGTTTCCAAGGGGGAATTTTTTTAAAGGAGAAATCAGTTTCTATCTTGCTTCAGCTGTATGCTGACAGAAGAAATCTACAGCTCTTTGTAAGTCCTCAGAGAGTGAACACCATCTCCCCAAATGTGGTTTGTATGACTTTGTGCATTGAGGCAATGAAAATTTGGAGCCTTGTTCTGAGGCCATTATTTTATTCCAACACTTGCTTTCTTTTTCTGTAATGAAGCCTTGACGACAATTTCAAAGTACCAAGTCACAGAAAATCTGATTATCTGATTCCTTAAAAGATATTTACAGGTCAAAACTGGATGGCTGCCACTGACCCTTATTTATTCTTCTCCCCACCAATTTGAAAATAAATTCCTACTACAAATACCACTGTGGCCTCTGTACTGCGGCTGTCTCACGGTTAGTCCCAGCTCTCACTGACCTCCATTGCTAAGCTGGGCTCCATTTTGACAGGTTCATGGTTTTCATCTTGGAAACAACACAAAGGATTTAGTTGTAAGGCATGGTCAATTTTTCTCCAAAGTTATCTTCAAAATCCCGCCTCCTCCATTCCCTGGCCTTACAATCCAGCATCATGACACCAAAATCTTTCCCAGATCCTCTTATTTGTGACAAGTCTCTGGACCCTGGGCAGCATGCAGTGGTCACATCTGACTCATAGATTGGTACTTCACCCAGGAGAAACACAAAAATTGGTACAGAAACTGTGGATCTTTTTTTTCAAAGCCCGATTTGTCTTTATAAAGCCTCAATAGCAACATTTAGGCAGTTACTTAAATAATACATATCCGTTTCCACTTGGAGAAAAGTCCTGGCCTTTCTGTCTCAATTTTGCCTTCCTTAAAAAGGTTACAGTTGGATCTGAGTTGTATTCAGTCAGTCCTTAGGCAAAAATGAAAGGAAAATCAACAATTTATTTCTTGTAAGTGCCACAGAATCCGATCTTCAAAGGCTCTCCTTGACGATGTTATTGCAAACAAGTAGTCAGCTAACTGCGAAAGGCTGCAAAAATACGAGGGCTGGTGTTTCATGTTTATGAACTGGTACCTGACAAGGACTTTGACGGCTGCAGCGCCAGGGGTGGGGGATGCGTTGCCATGGCTCGGAAGCTGGCTCTCCAGGCTGCTTGGCTCCCAGCTGAGGTGCCTCTGTAAGAACAACCCTAAATAATAACAATTGTGGAGTGTCACATTTGCCCATTTAAGAATGGCATCACACTTGGTGTAGAGAGTTCTGTCTCTGTCTCTTGCAACTCATGGAACAAAAACCCGTGCATTCCACAGAGAAAAAATTAGCCCATGCTTTATGTATAAAAGAGGTATTTGTCATTGTTCACTTAGTGAATTTGCTAGACACCCATGTGAGTGACCTGGAGAAGTGGAATATCTTTATGTTTAAATGACTAAGTCTTTATGTCTTTGTGACTTTTCCAATTCTTTGGAGGCTCAACGATGTGTTGAGTCCATTGCACACAAAGTGGTTGGAAAACAGGCGCTGATGTGCACTTTATTTGCATTGGGCTGATTCTAACCAATGAGGTCATTTGCTGGTCAGGGGAGGTGGGGAATCCAAAAATCCTAGCATCTGCAAAAATGTTTTTGACAAAGACCTAGGATGAGCTTTGAGAGAAGTGTCTTGGACATCAGTGGAGCACACTGACAGGAGATTCCAGGACGCTGTGGACAGGCCACCTGGAGAGTGCTTGCTCTGAGAGCCCAGAGGCTGCCCTGGAATTGCCAGTTCACATGGAAGTCTGGTTCTTCCTCACTGACTGAGAAAGACGGTAGGGGGTTTCTGCAGTTAAACTGCAGTAGATGAGCCAGTGACTCCCTAACTGGGCAAGCTGGTGAGGCCACACTGCGTGCTGAGGTATGAGGGCTCACATTTGGGTTGTCTGTCGTTCCCCTGTGCCCTTGCTCAGAGGAACCTTAAGGAAGTCCCACTGTGTTTGCTCTCTCTGGGACTCTGCCTGGAGCTGGCTCTGGTTCACTCTGCTCCTCTGGACAGGACACCACGTGGCTCACTTTGACCCCCAGGCCTTCTCTCGGGTCTCTGCCCATAGTACAGAGGTCCAGCTAAGAGGGTCCCCAAGCCTGGACCCGTCACCTGAGAGGTCCAGCTAAGAGGGTCCCCAAGCGTGGACCTGTCCCTTTGATAGAACTGGCCTTGGTTTCAGTGACATCTTGAGTGGTCTTCAGTCAAGTCCAAGGGGCTGGCAAAATTAATTTTTTATTAGCTTTTGAAAAATGTGCTTTAGAAAAAGGGCACACATTCGAAGACAAATGGGCTGCGTCTGTGTGGCTCTAGCTACCCAGGAGTGAGGGCGTCCACTGCCGGCTGCTCTGACCTTCCCTAGGGGCGGTGTGATGTGGGGACCAGCGGGAGCTCTTCTCAGCCCTGGATTTTTTTTTTTTTTTTTTAGTTCTCGGCTGACACAACATCTTTGTTGGTATGTGGTGCTGAGGATCGAACCCGGGCCGCACGCACGCCAGGCGAGCGCACTACCGCTTGAGCCGCATCCCCAGCCCCTCAGCCCTGGATTTGATCCCTGGCCCTCTCCCCGTTTCAGACTCACCCCAGTACTTTGGGTCTCTGTACTTTGCTGTAAAGAAGGCCTCACGTTGCGAGCCCGGGGAGTCCAGGAGGCCAGCACAGGAGCCACCCACAAGATTCCGGCACACAGTAGGTGCTTCCCAAAGGGTGACATTTAACATTACTAGCAAAATACTGAGCACCCTAAGTGCCTGTCTTTTTTCCTTTCTATTTTTTTTTTTTTTTTTTTTTGTCTAAAGCATCCCATGCAGATCCTGAGAAATGTCTCTGGTGTCAGCAAATGCTTTGATCAGAACACAGCCAGCTGAACAGAGTCACCCAAACATAAATTCCTACAAACCCTCTGCCCCAAGCCATAAAGTAGATCTTCCCAAATCCCCCAGCTTAGAAACAAGGGGCCACTGGTTCTCTGGAGAAGAAGCAGGCCTCAGACAGGAAGTCAAGTGGATTTAATGTAAGCAGGTCTGAAGAGAAAACAGAATTTCCTTCTAGAGGTTTAGGAAAACAATTGGAAATAAGGCCAGAAATAACAAGATGATGAAGAAGTTCACCTCCTTCTTGAACACCACTGCACCACCCACGGAAGAAAGAGATGCCCGGGAAGCGGCTCTGACCCGACCGTGGTTTCCCTCCACGCTCCTGACTGCCTAATCTGCCTCCTGGGAATTTCAACCTCCGGCCACCAGGACGCCCACATCATCTCCACTAGCTCCTCCTCCAGCAGCAAGGGTTCAGGATGCCTGTCCAGTGGACAACCTTCTCACTCCGATGGCTCATGGCAGGACAGAGGCTCAGCCCAGCTGCAGCAGCTCAGCGTCATGTGCTCCGGGCTCCCACTCTTGGAAACGCGCTCTGTAGGAGAGAGGGGAGCCGGGCCTGAGCCGCTGGCTTTCTCTTGGTTCTGGGTGGTGATTCCTGGTTTCCGCTGACCTGCACTGGGCCTCCTTGATGTTAGTAGTCACAGGCAGTCAACACTGACCCTTGGTTTTTGGGTAAGTCCTTGGAGTAGGAGCGCCTTGAAGGCAGGGGGTTTCCAGGCACGGCCAGCCCAGAGCAGATGTTTAATCTCATTTCCCATCTGAATGATAAAGGAATCTGATCTCATCTCAGAGGACAGGAAATGACCCTGCCAGGATCTTTCCAGAAACAAAGGCCAGCCATGTCCTTTTCCTGCCTTGTTAGTGTTTGGGGCTCAACTTCTTTGTGTGCCAAGATTGGTCTCAGGAGGTCCTTGGCCTGCTCCTTGCTGCTGAGCCATGTGCCTGTTCATCCCCCCCGAGGGCCCACACACCGTCCATCTGGGCGTTGCTCACGGGTTGACCCAGCCAACCTGTCTTCAGGAACCAGGGGCGTTAACCATGGAGTCCCTGGGCTCCCGCCCTCTGACCATTGTGGGACAAGAGGTGCCCCTGGCTCCTGCCCTCGACAGAGCCTGCTCAGTGACTCACAGCAGAGGGACCTAGACAAGGCAAACAGGCTGGCGGCAGGGGAGGAATGATCTGGCACCTGGGCTAGTAGGAAAACCAGTCGTGTCAGTGCTCTCTGGTGGAGCTCCTGGAGCACGGCACAGGTGGTGTGCTCCCCGGTCCCAGCAGCTCTGTAGGCTGCTGCTCTGTGACCCTCACACAGGGCTGGATTCATTACACCCAGGACCGAGAGGAACCGCAGAATGAGATACATATTTAAGGAAATAGGTACACACCAGGTTTATTGTTCTTATCTGATTTTTTTCTCTGGTGCAACATGAGCTCTTTGAATACTTGGCAACTGTCCTTCCACACTCAAGTCGTTTGTCCTTTCTGGGGCTGCTGCCGCCGTTATGATTTCCCTTTGGGAAGGAATTTACAGGCACATGTTGACCCAGCTGAATGGGAACAGAGAGCCACAGGGATTGTAAACAGGCACGGGGCAGGCTGGAGACCATGGGTTCCTCCTCTCTCTTGACGACGACTCGCCGCCTTGTTGAGTGGAATACGCCACAACTCCAGTGTTGAACATCCAGGTCCTCTCTCCGCCTGGCCTTGAAATAAACCCGCCTTTCCCCGCAGGATCTGGGAGTGACAGTCAGAGCGCAGCACATTATTGTTGGAATACCAGGGAAGTTGGCTCTCGGTAGCAACGGTTGCTAGGTAAGGTGCGCTGCCTTCAGAGCCAGCAGAGGGGAGGGCAGGAAGGTGAATGGGCAGAAGGACCAGGCAGGAGGCAGGCGGGATGGGCCAGCGTGGAGTGCCGAGGTTGACCTTGGCCACTCTCCTGCCTGGCCCCTGCCACTGCCTTCTGCTGGGAGCGTCCACCTCTCCAGCCTCCCTTTCTGCAAAGGGTTGGCTTGGGTCTCGTCCCCACAGATCTGTCATGGATCCATTTGTTAGATTTTCTGGACATCCTAGCCTGCAGGGCTGGGGTCAAGGAGCTCAGAGTGCTGTGGGAGAAGCAGACACCATGGACGGGAACCTGGAACCAGCTGGTACCCTCCCAGTCCCAGCAGAGGCTGCTGACTTGCTGTCCGGCTTCCTTGGGTCCACCCAGAGGCCACTTGTAGTCTTAGTGGAGGACATGTGCAGGGATGGCTTTCTGTGTCTTTCTGTCTGAAACTTTCTGGCCACAGGAGTTAGAAGGCCCCTCAGCCATGGGAGGCTGGGAATCTGTGGGCAATGCTGAGCAACCTCCCAGATAGGGGGAGTCCCTGTGGCTCATGATGGAACCTGCTGGAAAACGAGCCCTGCACTCTCTCCCTGTCCCCATCTTGCGTTCCCTGTCCCTTGTGGGCTTCTTGGGACCCGGTCCTAAGTAAACAACCTGCAGATTTGCATTTGCCCACTCAGGTGGCCAGCATGCTAGGGTGTGGCCTGAGTGCCCAGGAGACGGCCCACCTCGCTGGGGAGGGGCTGGGGAAGACTCTGTGACATGTTTGGTTGTTACTGAAGGATGATGTCTGGGGGCGGGGGAGATGTCCTACTTGAGGCTGGGGGCAGGATGGACACATAGGGCAGGGGTGGGGTGGGGGCCGGAAAGTGAAGGGCCTGAGGCCCCCCGGAGGTGTTGGGACTTCCTTTTGTGGGGAGTGGGGAGCCCCTGCAGGTTCATGAGTGAGGGAGAGGGGCAGATTGGAGAGGGACCTTGAGAAAGATCCCAGAGCAGCAGGTGTGGTGTGGGGTTGCCGGGGAGGCGGGAGGGGAACCAGGGAGGAGGAGCACACACAGGTGGGGCAGGTGAGCTGGTGCTGGGGGAGGCAGGGTGGCCGGAGGCTCTCAGAGTCCTGATGGTGGGTGGAGGCAGCCCACAGGCTCACGGAGGCCCATGGGCCAACCACGTGTGGTCCACACACAGAGGAGGATGGGAACCCAGCCCATGCTTAGTGGGCTGGACCTGGAGGACACTGTGCCAAGGAAACAACTAGTCACAAAAGATCATGGGCCAAGGAGCCGAGTTACCCAGAGCAGTCAGATTCCCAGACACGGAAAGTAGAAGGGAGGCCTCTGGGGGCTGGGAAGGGGCCAGGGCTTCCGCCTGACAGGAGGGGCTCTGCAGGCGGCTGCTGCAGCACACCGGGAATGTGTTTGGTGCCGCTCAACTGTACACTCATGAATGGCTACAAGAGCCAGTTTTATTTTTGTATAAGTTAACATAATAAAAGAGGAAGGGAGAGACTTCACAAGTGGACAGGGCAGGAGGGAGAAGCTAGGCACACAGGCCCCGGAACCTCCACCAAGTCCTGGTGTTGACCTCTCAGCTTCCCAGGGCCTCCCTCTGCACATCCGGGAAAGGGACCTTCATGGTGCCCACCTGTCAGTGTAGAGGCCTTACGCTAGAGCAGCTGGTGTCATGCAGGGGTGGCTAGTAGGGTGTGGTGACCCTCCAGCTCTGTGCCAGTGTGTCTCCCAGTAGAAGCAAGCTCCTGACCTGCAGAACCCAACTGGCCTCTGCCCATGGCCACTGACATAGGTGGGCACGGTGTCCAGGCCCCCTCAAGACCCACTGACCTTCTCCTTCCATCTCAGCCTGTAAGGAGTGAAAGGCAGCATTTCTGAGTCAAAGGCAGCACTTTAAACTGAAAGGGAAACTCAGTGAAGAAACGAAAGCAACAAGATCAGATTATCGACCAACGTGACGGCAATTCCTCTTTTTCCTCCAAATGCATACTTAACCTTTAAATCTCATTCCCACGTGCCTCTTGGTCCTCCTAGGATTGACATTAAATTGTACAAAGGCTCCTGACTGCAGGACAGTGAGGACTGCAGCCCACATTTGACAATGCCTTGCTGCTCTGAACTTTCTCCTATTCCCTTTGCCTACAAGCATAATTTTCAGGAACTGTGTCGTAAATCAGGGGCAGGCAAACAGCCCTCGTGGGCCGAGTCCCGCCTAGGGCCTAGTTTAGTAAATAAAGTTTTATTGGAACCCAGCCAAGCTGTTCATTACATGTCTTCTACGGCTGCTCATGTGTGGCCACAGCAGAGCTCACCCGTTGCGACAGAGAACACATGACCTGCAAAAGCAAAAACATCTACTATCTGACCTGCCATGGAAAGCCGCCAATACCCTGTTGGAAGAGATGCTCAAGTGCTGAGTTCTTTGAAGATTGGGGCACATAATGTGTGTGTGTGTGTGTGTGTGTGTGTTGCTTACTCCACCATACTAAAGAAGGAAAACTCATTTATTATCAAGCATCCTATAACCATCATGAAATAGTCCTATGAAACAATATCTCAGTATTAATGCTAGTATTCTAATGAGTTCCTATCAGCAGATTAATGAAACCTAGGAGGAGATTTAAATGAAGACACCAAAATACTACATCAAATTTCTCCTGCCCTAACAGTCGAGATGTAGGCTCTACGTGAAGTAATCAGATCAAAAGACATTTGCCTACTTTATCTGCATCCCTAAAATTTCATATATATAATCATTTTTCTTTTTGGTGGGGGATGATATTTTTTGTTTGGCAATTCCTTCTAAATTCAGACACAGAGGTTCTATTAATTATATAATTCTTGCGTTGTTCCACTTAATTCTACTGAAATGACATCACGAATCTGGGGTGCCACAAGGAGTAGAAGTGGGCAGGTCTGGGTGGGATTCACATGTGCTGGCTCCTCCTGGGCCCTGCAGGATGAGGGAGATGAGAAACATGACACTGTCCTCCCTGTTGCTATTTTAAAAATCACACACCATGTCTGATCAATTCAACCAGGATCCTGGACTCCTGCACAAGGAGACGAGCTCTTTGTGTGGTGGGGCTGGTCCTGCATTGAGCAGCCTCCCTGGCCTTGGCCCATTAGATGCTGGTGGCAAACACTACTTCTTCCTCCACCTCCCGACCTGATAGCTCAGACTGTCTCTAGATGGTGGGAAATGTCTCCAGGGAAAATTACCCCCAGGTGAGGACCACCATGTGCCCAAGGGGGAACCATGTGGGTGTCCTGCTCCAGGGGAGGGACTTCTGCTGTGACTCTTGGGAGCAGCCAGACACCCTCCCTAGTCCACTCCAGTCTTCTGGGTGTCGCCCTACGAGGCTGCACAAGGCTCCCACCAGTCCTGCCCTCCAGCTTCTGGTCTGACTGGGTGAGGCAGTGCCTTCTCGTTGCCATCCCCATTACAAATCCCAGAGAAAGTAAATGATGGAAAACAACCCCCCCACACACACACACAAATAGCTAAACACCAGATCTGTTCAAGTTGGAGATACTTTTAAGAGGCAGAGGCTAAATAAAATCTGATAAGAAACTTCATCAACTTGCAGGTAAATTTTTGACGAGGTCGAGGATTCCCGATGGGATGGGATGCCTAAAGGCTTCCAAGAGAACTGAGGACAAGATGACTTTCAGAAACTTTCCTTCTCTTCGAGTACCATTTTATGTAATTTTCTGACATCGAAACAACAGCTCTTCTCCTTGTTAAAAAAAAAAGAAAAGAAAAGAAAATCAGCCCCAGCTCACAGTCAACAGAGCTCTGGTTTTGACTAATCTCTATAATCAGAAGCTAATTTGCCTTAAGAATAATAATAGTAACAATATGCCTGTTATGAAAGAGGGTGCTTCTATCGTTTTATTTGCCTGTGATTATGTAAATTCCAGATATACAATGGTGCAGCTTGAAAGCTGCCCCGAGTCTGCTGTGGGAGCCACGGGGAACCAGTGACAGGGCCTTCTGCCGACAAAGAGGGCCAAATCTCACTCCTTGTGCAAAGAAGTTGTTTTCCCTGCAGATTGGCTAAAACATCTGAGAGATTAAAGACAACATGTTGGAAAGCTGGCTGAGCCCAGGGCCTTCCTGTCCCTCCCTCTCCAGCCGCTGTGTTTCTTCCTGCAGTTCTGTCTCTGGTGCCTGGCAGGAGAGGCCCTAACCCCTGCAAGAATCCCTCAGTCTTAATCCTGCCCATTCCCATCTGTGGTCTGGGGCTCAGGGATTCTGCTTCTGCCACCCTCTTCCTGAAGACAGGATGCTAGCTGCCTCCTGTCTCATCAAAGAGTGGCATGACATGACCCTCGGCAGTTCTCAGCCCAGCTCCCTCTGGGCCTCCATGTGTCCACAGAGGGAGGAGTGGGCCAGAGGGGCTCCTCTGTCCCGCGAGGCCAGGCCCGTGTGCAGATTTGGGACCCCATGGCTATTGTTCCGAGACAGAAGATGGGTGCTGAGCTCTGGGCCAGGACCTCGGCTCCAGCCGGGGAGAGAAGCCTCTGCTAGCACAGAGCTAGGGCTTCTGTGCAAGGGACGTTGGGAATGTATGGGACTAAATTATTCTTTTACAAATTGCTGATTACATTTGTGGACTTGCCCTATTTCACAATCTCTGCAGGTCTTTTATTGAGCCAATCACCAGCCCTCCTTTACTCCAAGCCCGCCCAGAGCAGACCATCTGATTTGCTGTTGGGAATGCCTGGCAGTGGGGTGGGCAGGTTGGGGCAGATGCAGGTTGGATCTTGGCTCGGTGGCCCTCTGGCTGAGAAGGTAAACCATCAAACACCTCTGTTCCTTGGTTTCCTTTCCTGTGACAGGGGAATAATAAGCACACGTTAGGGTAGTGTAGGGTGGAAAGGTCTCAGTAAATGTTAGTTAACACTAGCTGCTTTGGGAGGCTCCCACTGGACACACGTGGGCCCAGGTGGGAGAATGGCAACCTCATTTATCTTGCTATCCATCACACAATTCCAGAGCAATGAAAGGACTGACTTCTTTCTAAATGACAACTGGTCATGGGACTTCACCTAAAGTTGTACAGAGACCCAAATAGGAGCAAGTGTCTTCTCTGTGCCACATGCAGTTTTCGGTACTTCTCAGTAGCTTGCTGGACTCTCGTGAGGAAGAATGAGGTCAGTGTTTCTATTTAGCTTAGTGTCACAGGGGAGACTGAGGCACAGAGAAGCCAAGTAACTGCTCAGGACCACACCGTTGTGAAGTGGCAGAGCCAGGATCCAGAGTAGACCGTCTGGACTGGAGCAGGCAGCCCTCTGGGCTCTCGTTACTTACCCTGCGTGGACAGGACAGCTGACTCATGGCTCCACATAGCCGTTCTAGTTGAAGCCACCCTTCCATTCAATGACAGAACATTCTGGATGAACTCAGAGGATTTAGTGAAGTGTGCGGGGGGCACATATTGGTGCTTCTTCAAAGTATCTCAACTCAGCTCTCCCTTCTACTCGATGGGCTCTTAAGCCTCGTGGTTATGTACTTTTTTCTTCTTTCCTTGCTTTCATACTGTGTGCATCTGACTAGAAAGCTCCTGTCCTTTATCGCCACGGTCCTGGTTCACCGCTGTCTTTTAAAGAAAAGCTCTTCACTGGTGGCCACTGATGTCTAAGTGGCTGAAATACCAGATCATTCTTAGGACCTGGAAAGAAGGGGTCTAAAAGGGGGAGAATCTGCTGCAGGCTGGGGTGGGGGTGTCGGGGCCCATGTTCAAATGGACCTGGGGTGGCTGACGGTCCCGACTAGCTGCTAGAAGACACTATACATGGAAACACGTATTGGTGAAAAATGACATTTCACCAAAGACAGTTTGAGTTCTGAAGACAATTTTCTCTGCTATGAGTGAAAACCACATTTTCCCAAACCAAATTATAATGAAGGTAAACCAAAGAAGTCGGGCTTTTGTTGAAAACTTGACGTTAGGGTATAATTTGGAAGTTTTAGAGTGTTTGAAAATTACCTAATTACAGAAAACAGCATAGGCACAGTGAAAAATTTGTAAAAACCAAAAAAAAAAAAAAAAAGAAAAAGAAAAACAATGACAAAAAACAAACAAAAACTCTAGCTAAAGAAATCAGGCAACCCCCTCAGATCCCAAGGCTGAAAGCTACTCCAGGCCCCTAGGTTTCTTGGTGTGTTTTCTTTCTGGGGGGATTTTGTAACTGATTGATTTCATGGTGCTTCAACCCATCTCTGCCCCGCTGTCAGGGCAGCTCCCCTAAAACAAGCCACCACATCCCAAGAGGACGAGCTTGTCAACTGGCTGTTCAGGAGGATGCGCGGTGCGCGCCGGCTCCGAAGTTGGAGGCATTTGGGGACGTGGCGGAGACAGGAGGGTGCTGCTTACTCATCCCGCTGGCTGCTCTGCAATTAAGAGAAATGTTCCCCAGGCTGGGCTGGGGTGGGGGAGGCTGGATGGCAGAGCAACAGGATAATTAGGCACAATTGGGTTAACCGGAGAGCAAGTGTCAGCCCGGTGGCAGCCGTGCCCACAGCATTCCCTCAGCCCCGCGGGGCCTTTCATTTCGGTTTCATTCCATTACGTTTAAGCAGGACCCAAGCACCAGCAAGACAGCGAATGGACAGATGCGGGGAGAAGGGACTTGTGGGCTCCATCTGGAGCGGGCTCCACCGGATCAACTCCATTGAGACGCCACTGCAGCGGGTCTCTCCAGCCTTCGGTTCTTTCCAGCGATGGGTGTGCGCGCGCGTGTGTGCGTGTGCGCGTGAGCATGTGCATGGGCGTGAGTGTGCGTGCGTGTGCATGGGCGTGTGTGCGCGTGAGCGTGTGCATGTGCGTGAGTGCGCTTGCGCGTGAGTGTGCATGGGCGTGGGCATGTGCGTGCGTGTGCGTGAGCGTGGGCGTCCTCTCTCGCACGCCCGTCTGCCGGGGATGTGGACCCCGGGCAGGACAGACTTTATGCAGGGCACCTTCCCACGCTGAGACGCGGGGATGACCAACACGCACGTGCCCATGGAGAGCCCGGGTGAGTCGGGCCCGTGCCCCTGCCCACGAGGCCGGGCGCCGTGTTCTGACCTGCGCACGTGTGGAAGGAGGTGTCTGCTCACGGACCTGTTCCTGGGAGCTGGTCTCTCTGATGCTGTGAAGCCAACGGTGTGGGTGGCTCCCAGGGAAGCCACTGCTTCCATTTAATTAGCATTTATTTAGTGTCTTCTCGAGGGCCCTGGGGGCACACGGGAGGGCTTTCAGAGATAACCAAAGTGGGATTTTATACTGTCCCCTGCCTCTCTCCTTCCTTCCTCCCTCCCTCCCTCCGTCCCAACTCTGTTCAGTGAACACGTTTCAAGGTCTTTGTACCAGACAAGGGGCTGGTTCTTGGGAAACACAGACATAACCAGGCCTACACTTTGGGTTCTCAGAGGCCAAGTGTGTAGAGTGAGGGCATATGTCCAGCCTAGAGCTGCCCCCAGAGTGGGCTTAGCAGACCCAAGAGCCAGTGTTCCCAGAGGACACATGGTGAGCCACCCCAGGAATGCAGCACTCCCTGGACGGCCTTCCCAGAGCTCACACTGCCAGTCGATCCCAGGGACTGCTGCCTCCCTGGGTGTTCCGCACGCCTCTGACCTCATATAGTTTTTGATTATTTTAATTTCTCAGTATTCATCATTTTGTACCTTGTTTCATAGGATGGTGACTTTCCCTTTGAGTTAGGGCTGTGAGATTTAGGGGGACAGAAGCAGAGAAGAAAGAAAAAAAAAAAGAAAGGTAAAACCCCAAATAAACAAAGCCCGCAGGATGTCCAGTTGAATTTGAATGTCAGATAAGCAACATATTCCTTCTTTTAACCTAAGGAGGCCCCATGCGCTACCTGGGACACACACTACTTGTGTGTGTGTGTGTGTGTGTGTGTGTGTGAGAGTGTGTGCTGTTTACCCCACATTCAAATGTGGCTGAATGCCTGTGTCTCATCTGGCCATTCTTCTCTGAGGGGCTTAGTGTGACACTCATTAAAACCTGGCACAGATGAAGAGGTATGCTGGACTTGTGTCTCAGTCTTTTAAAAGAGATGCTGAAGTGTGTAACGTTTCAACATTTGAACTAAAAGCACTAGTGCAGCTGCTGGGTCTCCTTGTACAGCAGGTGGGGCGAGCCTGGTGGTGGTCATACACACTGCTCCAAGACACCTGTGGGATCACCCAGTGTGGTGGTCCTCAGTGCCACCAGATGCATCTGGCTTACTCTCAGAATGTGGGAGGCTTGCCTTTCTCTGCCACCCTTGAAGGTGGCTACTGGATCTGCTCTATGACACCAGTCCCTTCCAGGTGGGACCCTGCAGCAAGGATGATACAGACTCAGAGCAGAGCCACCGGTCCCCCAGGGACAGAGTGCAGGAAGGTGCACACATGTGAAGGCCCTCGGTGGGGGTTGTCTTCACACAGCACATGTGAGCTCGTCCTACTGACACATTGGACGGTGACATCAGGTTAGCCTTTTATTTTCCACCATACTTGACATCCATGTTTGAAATAAGGATAACAGTACCAATCTTTTTAACATAAGTTTTTATTTGGAAGTAGCTTAAGACTCACAAGAAGTTGTGAAACTAGTACAGAGGTCTAGTGTAGGCGGGGGCTTGAGTACCAGCTCTTAACGTGGTTTGAGGAAAATGCTGGTTTGGCTCACCAGAGAACTAACTTTTTCTGGTGAGCAGTAGTTATTTGTGAAGTCAAAGTGGTTGGAAGTTAATTCTCCATAAGTTCCTGGCATCCTGGGGGAAGGGGACCTCCAGGGCTAGTGACCAACCCCCAGCTGCTCCGCCTGGGTTCCCCAGGTGCCCCCTGTGCTGGGCAGCCCTGTTCAGTGACTGTCTGCTCTGTATTAGCTGCAAGTTGACATTTAAGTCTTCTCCTTTCTTAGGGAACTGGTCCAAAGGCTTATGTAAGCTTTCTGTCTTAGACACATTCAAAAAACATGTTAAAACAATATAAAACATCTACTGGAACCTCATGCGCTCAGGGAGGGATGGGGAGATCGATTCCTTCCACATAGGACAGGAAGTTTGTCCCACTCCTGGGTCTTCCTGGTAGCACATCGGCCGAGGTGATGTTTTGGCCAGGAAATACCTGCTGATTCTCTTCCAGAGGAGCTTTCAAGATAGGGCTGGCCCAGCAGGACCCAGGAGCTCTAGGACAGGGGGGGTTTATCAGTGCCCACATCCACAAAGCCTGCTTGCCCCCATGCCTTGTAAGCCTCTGTCCCCACTGGGTCCTCAGACTCTGAACCAGAGGTCCAGCTGCTTTCCTCTCCGACTCCCTGGCTTGTGTGGGAACCCTGTGTTTGTAAAGACTTCAACACTTGGAAAATCCTCCCCAACCAGGCCTCAGCGCGGCACAAGGCTGTCATGGAGCACAAGCTCAGCAGGCCGCCAAGGCCAGGCTCTGGGCTCCTAAGACTTTGATGATGTTATCAGGCTTATCACATCGGCATTTAAGTCAGTTTAGGATTTAAGATTTTTCTTATTTGAAGAGCAAGCTAGGCCCTTGAACAAGACAGTGAACTGAAATGGAAGATGGAAATCATTTTTACTAGGAGTCGTCTGTCTAAAGTGACAACTTAAGTCCCTTCTAGCCGAGTCTGAGTGCTGGCAGGGGACGAGCCCTCACTTCCAGGCTCGTGCTGTACTGGGAACCTGTGGCAAGCAGACGGTGGCCTGTTTCTTGGACTGATTTCCTTGTATAATTTTGGGGGAGTCTGTTGATTTGATGCCCTGTCTCCATTCAGAGACTCGTCTCTGCAGCTGCCAGTGGTGTCTGTTCTGCTCCTGGATTCATTCAGGCTGTGGAGAGAAGTCATCTAAGGCCGCGTGGGCCGAGAGTCCTACACAGGTAGTAGAGACCCAGGCAGTGGGAGATGGAGATGGATTATCTCTGAGAAACGAGGCCTGTATTGAATAGGGTCTGATTAGTCCCTGATGAACTTGGGGTGTCGGAGGAGCCAGTGTGCGTCTTGCTTCCCTGTGTCTGTGTCCGTCTCCTGACAGCGTCTGTAGCAGTCCTCCGACTGCATATGGCCTCTTCTCCTGTTTCCCTCCCTCCTCCCACGTCCTTGAGCACCTGCTACATGCTGGGCTGCAAGTATTGACAGACGTGGTTCTGCCTCCCGGAGGGCACATCCTGTGTGAATTAGGGCAGCAGTGCTGGGCTGGAGGTGAGTGATAGCCGTGTCTGTGTGGCGCTGTGGAGTTCTCTCCATGTGGGGCGCTTACACGGGGCCTCAGCAGAGCAAAGCAGTGTGAGATCGAGTGCGTGGTGGGTGGGTTTTAGGGACACAAGACTGTTCTCTTTGGGGTTATGGAGAAGTCGCAGCAGATAAACAGACACAGTGAGGTGGGACTTGATCGTAGTGGACCTTGACCATAGTGGACCCTAAATGCCAAATGAGGGGGTTTGAACTTCACTTGGTGCCAACACACAAGAGTTTAAATTTCTCATTTGTTTTATAAATATAGAAGTGAAATGTTTTGAGTTACATCTCAGAAGGAGGGTCCCAGCTGCTGCACTGCTGAGGGGGGGGCCTGGAAGATGATACCTGCAAAGAGGTCCAGGAGTATTGATCCAGGTGGGCAGGAAGGGCTCCCTTCCAAAGGGAAGAGGCTGTAAATCTGATTTGGCTTTTGATGATTTTCTCAGCTGCAATGTGCTCTGTCCCTACCACAAGTATCTTTTGTGGCCATTCAAATTCACCCTGGCTTATTCTTCTCAATGAGCATCTTCGATGTACTTCAAACACCCAGTGCTGCTGATCTTCTCCCATGTCATGTTATGTGAGAGGGAAATTAAACTATCTTGCATTTGCCACTGTCATTCGAGGGTCTTGGCGCACGTGTCCTAACTAATCCCCCTCTGGTCTTTGGGGCTCTGCCTAGCCACCCTTCTCTCAGTTCTCTCTGAAGCATGTGTCCATTCCCATCAAGTCAGTCTCCTGGGGTCCCCTAGGTGTGTCTTCTCTCTTTTCTCTACCTGGCCATAGATGCAGAAGCTTACAGGGTTTAACTCAGACTGGCTGTTCTTTCAGGAGGAAGATTCCCATTCATAGGACTTGGTGGCCACCGGCCTACCTGATTTTTCCAGACTGTATAATAGGAACAACAATATGGTGATGTTTGAGGTCTCGATAATGTGCATGCATTAACACATGCGTTCTTGGTTTAGTCAGCTTTTCTGTTTCTGTGATCAAAGGTCCCATCAAAAACAATTTTAGAGGAAGAAAAGTTTATTTGGCCCTCATGGTTTCCAAGGTCTCAGTCCATAGATGGCTTACTCCATTGCTCTAGGCCAAGGTAAGGTGGAATATCATGGTGGAAATATGTGGAGGAGGAAAGAGCTGAGGACATTCAATCAGGAAGCAGAGAGAGCTCTGCTCACCCACAGGGTTCCACCTCCTCCAGCCACACCCTGTCTGCCTGTAGTTGCCACCACTTAATCCATTTGTTGGACTGATGCACTGATTAGACTGATTTTCACATAATCCAATTGCTTCATCTTTAAGTTTACTTTGCATCGTCTAACACCTGAACTTTTGGGGGGAACCCCATATCTAAACCATAGCATCCCTATAGCAACTCTATAGGTTATATATTATTAATCTTCTCATTCACAATTGAGGAAACTGAGGCAAAAGAGGCTAAATAGGAGTGAAATAGCAAAATCAAAGTGCAGGGAGAAAAAAGAGGGTGAAAACATAGAAAAGAGTATGAAATATTTGTGAAGTAGTAAAAAAGCCTAACACCCTATCTTTAGAAGTAATGAGCATTTATGTAATTGAAATCTAAAAAGGTGGGGGAGAAGCAAGTCTTGGAGGGGAGATGGAGGAAAATTTGAAGTTATCAGCTACAGACTTATCAAAAACTGGTGAAAGACACTGAGCCACAGGTTCAAGAGTTACTATGAACCACACAAAAGGAAGAGCACACTGAGGCCCTTCCCAACACAAGTGTGAAAAACAGTCTCAGAGGAAAAATGTAAAAGAAGCTGGAAACCTCAGATAGGACCCTTCAAGGGAGCGACAAGAGATTTAAAGATCCACTGGAATGACAGGGCCAGAAAACGATGCATGTTATCTCCAAAGTACTGAAAGAAAGTGACCAAACTCTACACAGAAAAGATGTTCTTCACAAGGGACTAGAGGCAAAGGACTTTCCCACCAATTATAAACCAGAGAGAGTCGTCGCCAGCAACCACTCACCAAGGGAAGGCTCTCCCGCAGCCGGAAGTGGCCATCAGTAGAACGTCGCTGGGGAAGGAAGGAAAGCAGCTCCGAAGGTAGATAAGGGCTGAATCAAAACAAGTGCTGATGCGGGGTGAGAGGCGATGGCAGTGAGGTCTCGTGGGTCAAGATACACAGGAAACCACGGCATGTGGAAACAGCAGCCCAGGGCGCAGGAGCAGGTGAAGGCAGAGTGCCCGGAGGGTCAGCACGGTCCAGGACCGCGAAAGACAATGATGTCGTCTGTGACTTTCAGACCTTGGTTTCAAGAATGACTTTAAAAGAAGAGTAAGAATTAACATGCTGATAGAAGAGAAAGTGGGATAATGAGTAGCACAAAATTAATCCAAAGGATGGGGAAAAGAAAACAAAGATATTGAAAAATAAAAGTCAGAAAGATAGGGAAATGATGTCACTGGGAAGTGATAGGACGGAGACTCAGACCCAGGTAGTCTGCATGGACTCTTGCCATGATGAACTTCCCCCACGAGACAGAGCACTGTGTCTCACTACCCAGAGTGACTTTAGGGAGTAATTACAGAAGTGAATATTTTTTATAAATTGAGAAGTGCTTCATGCTTATTAATTTTGTGTAATTATGTAAGATATATATTTGTGTTTGCTATAGCATCTGATTTCATCCCGAACATTTAATAGAACATCTGATATAACTTAACCTCTCTGTTTTCCTTCTGAAAGATTAATCCACATCTTGAATTTATTCAGAGATTCTGACATCAGACTTTTGCATCTGAGCATGATGAAGTAAAGTGTCTGAACTTCCTCTAGCACTGTTAAAAGAAAGAAAATTGGTTGAAATATACAAACAACTCTTTCCTACATATGGACATCAGTAAGTACAAGACTAAGATTCGAGGGAGTAGGAGAGAAATTGGGATGAGCCTAAGGACAGGGCTGGATTTCCATCTGGAGGAAACCTTGGGTCATAGTATCAGGTGGTCTTGCTGCACTGAAGAGAGAGAGTGGAGGAGGAGAGTGGATAGAGTTTGTAGGGCAGAGTACCAGAGAGGATGGGGTACACAGGTAAAGAACTCCAGAAGCTGTATGGGAATTCATTGAGTCTTTGGATAAATGCTTTCCTGAACTTGCTTAAAGTCCAGCCGTGTGAGGTCAGGCCAAGAGCAGCTTGTAGGGAAAGGGCAGGTAAGAGGAAGCTGTAAGCTGAACTGCTCCCTAGGCTCACAAAGGGTCAGGAGTGATTTCAGATCCCATTATCCAGAGAAGAGAGACTTCAGTGCCTACACAGATCATTCCATAAAGAACCAGAAGGTTCCTGCTGTAGTAGTGGGGCCGACCTACTCTTTAAAGAAAGCTGTTGTGAACCCTCCTTAAAACAACTTCAAAAGAAGCCTCAAAAGGATCAACAATCCTCAAGTGACTTTAACTTCCTTCCCGTCTTCATAGGAATACAATGAAATCCACCATGTGAAGCATGAAATACTGTGTTCAGCGTCTGATCAAAATGTACGAATGCATGACCAATGTAATTCCACATCATGTACAACCCGAAGAACGAGAACTTGTACTCCATGTATGTTTAATATGTCAAAATACATTCTACTGTCATGTACAACTAAAAAGAACAAATAAAGATCTTCTAGACATGCTAACAGGTAGGAAAATACGACCCATAGACAGATGGAAAGTCAGTCAATAGAATCATGTCCAGTAATAAAAAAGATGATGGCTTTAGCATCAAGTGGCATGGAAACAGCTATCACAAACACATGCCACATTCTTATGGATGTAAAAAGGGAACATAAATATAATGGGGAGAAACGGGGAGGATATAAAAGGATAAGAACAAAATGGGAACTTCTCGAGATGGAAAAGTGTGACAATGGAGGCAAAAAATATTACTGGGTAGAATTAACAGTAGATTCGATGCTGCAGAAAAATCTCTAACTCAGAAGTCTACCTGAATCTGTAGACTATAGAAACCATACACATGGACTGAGGAAAGAAAAAGGACTGACGAAAAAATGGAGCATCAGTGACCTGTGACCAGGTGTCAGCTGGTCCCGTACATATATTACTAAAGTCCCCGAAGGAGAGGGAGAAAGACATCTGAGGTGATAATGGTTAAAATTTTTATAGTTTTTAACTCATATCTCTAATAATCTCTATAAACCCCAAGCAGGATACACAAACACTCACTGTGACCAGGCACATAATAAGCAAGTTGCTGAAAATCACTGTGAAGCCAACATCTCAGAAACAGCCAGAGACTAGAGATTCTGTACATATAATGGGACAGACGGCACCCCCACAGACTTCTCATCAGAGAGGACGCAGGTTAGAGGTGCTGGGACTGCATCTTCAACGTCCTGAGAAAAGGAAAGAATTCTCAACCCAGAATTGTGAACCCAAAGACAATGCACCTTAAAACAAAGTTGAAATATGTACTTTTCCAGAACACACACACACACCCACATAAATCTACCATTAGCAGAGCTGTGCTATAAGATATGTTGAAATTTCTTCAAGAAGAATAAAAGATGATATTTTGAGGGACTCAGATTTACATAAAGCAATGAAAAATTATGGAAATGGTAAATATGTGAGAAGATATATATATATATACACACACACACATACATACATAAATATATATATATATATATATATATATATATACACACACACATATATTTTTTATTTGTAGATAATTGATAGCCTAAAAGAAAGAAACAATGAATTGTGGAATTTGTTAATTTGTAAGAGTAAAGTTTATGATAAGAAAAGCACAAAGAACAAGGAACTAGGAAATAAAAAGATATTGTTATAAGATTCTCAGGTTTCATGTCAAGGGGTCCAATACTAGTTGAAGGTGACTGTGTTAAGTTAAATCACATATTGTCAGTCATACACAACTTCTCCAAAAGAATAACAGCAATGGAGTTCATGAGTCTAGAACAAGGTTAAAAATAAAATGCTAAAATACAGTTAATCAAAAGAGAAGAAATAAACAAAAAACAAGTAGTATACATAGAAAATACATGGAAAGACAGTAATGTAATTGACAATATGCACACTAACTAGAGATGATCCACTCTAATTAAAATCTAGCAATTATTAGATTGAATGTTTTTAAAAGTTGCCTACCTATATTTTGTGTATAATAAACATATTTATTATATATGAATGAGTTAATGATTGATACAACTGTCTACTTTGATAAAAACTATAAAATCATATATTTAAGAATTCTTACAAAAGCTCAAGCAGGGCACACACACACATACACATGTCATAACAAGGCAGCTCATAATCAGATTGCTGAAAATTATTATAAATCAACATCTCCAAAGATGATGAGTATCACTATCAACAACTTCTTCTTCTTCCTTCTTCTCTTCTCCTCCTCCTCCGCCTCCTCCTCCTCCTCATTATTATTATTATTGTAGGATAAGTTGGTAAAGACAAACAGTGTTACAAAGATGGACAAATTATGCCATACACTAGTACTCATAAGAAAGCTGGAATGACTATGTTAGCATCATTCAGAGCTGACTTCAGAACAAGGAGGTTACCAGGCGTAGGCAGATGTTTCATAATAAGTGTTACTTGAGACATTATAATAATCCTAAATGCTTGCACACTTAATAACAAGGCTTTAAAATAAATTATGCAACACCTGACAGTATTAAAAAGAGAAATAGATCCATGATTATAGATGTATATTTCAACATTTTTTCAGTAATTGATATAAAGCATATATAAAAAATCACAAGGGATAGACACAACTTGAATAACACTACAGTCCAACCTGAGCTACTTCACATTCATGGAGAGCTACAGAACACCTTTAATTGAGGTATATACAGAACACTTGCCAAGATAAATTATATGCTGAATTATATGCTGGGTTATAAAGCAAACCTCATAAAATAAAAACAAGGAAAGAAAACATACAGAATATGGTTTTTGACCAAAATGAGATTAAGTTAGAAATCTATAACAGAAATAAATCTGCAAAAACTCCAAATGACAGATTTTAAAAAACACATTTCTAAATAACCTATGGAACATAAAAAGAAATCACAAGATAATTACAAAATATTTCAAGTGAGTAAAAATCTAAACACCGTGTACTATAATGGGTATAGTCTGCTAAAGCATGAATTAGAAGAAATTTACTGCTTTAAATGTGCCTATTAGAAAAGAAGAAAGATCCTCAATTAGTTACCACTTTAAGCTAGAGGAAAAAAAGAGCAAAATGAAGCCAAAGAAAATAATAATAAGAAAATAGTAGAGGTAAAAGCAGAAATATATGAAGTAAGAATCAAAAAAATAATAATAAAGAAAATCAGTATAACAAAACATTGATTCTTTGTCAAAAATTAACAATTGGTCTTGTCAAACTTGTAGGTAAGTCAAAAAAGAAGAGAGAAGGAAAAATTGGTAATTGTAGGACTGAAAGAGGGGAAATCAGTAGAGATCCTGCAGGCATTAAAAGGATAATAAAACAATACAATGAATATCTTCAGGCCATAAATTCTACAACTTACGTTATATGCATGCATTTTTTGAAAGACACAAATAATCAAACTGACTTCAGAAGAAACAAAATAACTGAGTACTTCTTTATTGCTGAAATTGAATTTGTAATAACATACAGAATACAAAAAATATAAGGCCTCATGAGTGAATAATAGTAAATATTTGGATATTATTTAATATAAATCTTACTTAAACTCTCAGAAAAGTACAGTAGAATGGAAAAACTTTCTAATTCATTTTATAAGGATGATGTTAGAACAATATCAAACCCAGAAGATTTATTTATAGGAAAAGAAAAACTGAAGATCAATATCAATCTTGAACTTAGATGCAAAGATTCTTAACAAAAAAATTATCAAATCAAGTCTGCCAGTATATTAGCAGGATAATGCACGTGATTACCCAGGTTGATTTAGCATTAGATAAAATATGAATGTCATTCAGCATTCACAGAACAAAAGAAAAACTCATGTCCCATTGTAATAGCTTCAGAAAAAAATCTTTGACAAAATCTAATATTCATTCATGATTAAAATAAGACTCTTAGCAACCTAGGAATAAAAGGGAATTACCTCAAGTTGATAAAGAACATCTTTGAAAAACCCACAGCTCACATCACATTTCAGGTATGATGAATACCTTGAAAAGATTGAATACTTTCCTCTTAAAATGAGGACCAAGACAAAGAGGTCCACTCACCTGCTTGTATTCAACACTTTACTGGGGCATTGGTGGAATTTTCAGGAAGGTCTTTCTTCTGGAGTGGGGAATAATTAGACTTAGATTGAGCACTATTTCAGATCCACTTAGTAAATCTTATAAACAAGACCTATGGCCTGTTATATCCAGTTTAATAGGGCCAATTAAAAGAAGAGAAAGATGATACAGAGTGAAAAGATGAAATAAAACTGTATTCATAGGTGACTGAAGAAAATTCTAAGTAATCTTATTTTAAAAGTTACTAGATCTAATATATAAGTATAGCAGGATTTTTAAGACACCTCTAATATTTCTATATATTAGTAACTAATTTACAGTAGCATTAAAAATGAACCAGGGATAGCTGGGCATGGTGGCACATGCCTGTAATCCCAGGCAGCTCTGGGGACCGAGGCAGAAGGATCTCGAGTGCAAAGCCAGCCTCAGCAAAAGTGTTAAGCAACTTCGTGAGACCCTGTCTCTCAATAAAGTACAAAATAGGGCTGGGGATGGGGCTCAGTGGTTGAGACCAATCTGAGATCAGCCTCTGGTACCCACTCCCAAGATGAATTATGGATGAATCTAACAACATATGAAAATACTTGAACACTAAAACAGTATACTTCTGAGTGAAATGAATTATAAGTAAACAAATGACCTAAATAAATAAATAGGTGTGCTGTGTTTGTGGACTAGAAGACTCAGTCTTGTCAAGATGGCCGTTACCATCAAATTAATTTATAAATGCAGTGCAATCATGGTAAAATCCTGATGTTTTTTGGTATACATTGATAAGCTGATTCTTAACACTTATATGGAGAGATAAAGGATCTAGAATAGTCAAAGCAGTTTTGAGAAAGAATATCAGTGCTGGGAGACTTAAACTGCCTGATTTCAAGACTTACTATAAAGCTTTAGAATTCAAGATAACATAATACTGGCAAGTGATAGACATATAACTGAATCAAGCAGAGCAGAGTCCAGAAGTAGACTAGGTGTATGTGAGCCTTGATAAAAGGAGCAAGTTCCATGGGGGAAGGGGATTAAGGTTCAACAACTGTGGCCAAAACACCTGGATACCCTTATGGAAAAATGTGAAGCTCACCCCTTGTCTCAGGCCATATGAAAAATGCTGGCTCTGATTGGGGGATAGATCTGTACCTAAAATGTGAAGTAATGAAATTTGTGGAGGAAAACATTGGACAGATTTTGCGATTTGGGAGTAAGCAGTGACTTCTTAGGTATGATACAGACACACAAATCAAAAAATCACAAAGACAGATTTGAAATTCATCAGAATCATAAACTTGCTTTCTAAAATACACCCTTAAGAAAATGAGCTCTATATGTGTAATAAAAATTGAAATGCATTCCACTTTCATATATAAATAAGAAATAAATAAATTTTAAAAAGAAAATGAAAAGGCAAGAGGAAGTGTAGGAGAAAATATGCATCCTACCCATATTACAAAATCTTGTCTCAGGAATGTCTAGTCAGGCACAGTGGCACACGCCTGCAATGTGAGCTACTCCGGAGGCTGAGGCAAGAGGATTGCAAGTTTGAGGCCAGCCTCAGCCATTTAGTGAAACCCTGTCTCAAAAAAAAAAAAAAAATGGCTGGGGCTATATACCTCAGTGGTAGAGCATCCCTGGATTCAATCCCAATACCACAAAGAATATGAAATATTTAAAAATCAGTACTATGGAGCTCCAAAATCCCATTTATATTAGGAAAACCTTCCTGGAGACAAAATCTGGCTTATTTTATTTCATGCTTTCCCCCCAAATTTCATTGTAAATTTTACCATTAATCCCCCAAATCAGATATTTCTGTTGATACTTCTGTTTCTACATAAGATGGGGTTCCAGCAACTAGATCGACCTTCCTGCCCAAAACATTCAGAAAAAAAAAAAAAAGAAACAGACAAAGACATGAAATTATGGACTCGTAGCATTAGGCAACAAAGGACACAGGTCCTGGAGAACTGGGAACCCACTGCCTGGCCCCGGGAGTGGCCCATTTACTTCCCTCGTTGACAGTCCCAGGCTTCAGCACAAGGAGGGGAGCCCGGAGCCAGCCTGGCTTGCGGAGTTGAGGACAGGGAGCCGAGAGTCTGGGAAAGCAAGGTGGCTAGAGTGTGCAGGATCGAGGACCAAGAGGAGGGAGCCATGCAGAGTGACCTCCAGAGAAGTGAGCACGCAGCAGAGCAGGGTCAGTGCAGGCAGGTGAGGAAGGATCTGAAATCTACAGAGCCAGGAGTGATGGCTGTTCCCAGTGGCCCAGCCGGAAAACTCATGACTCACGGGGCACTGGAGGAAGTTGCAGAAAGGTCTTGCTTCTGGATTGGGGAATAATTAGGCTTAGATCAAGCACTATTCCAGATCCACTTAATAAATCATAAAACAAGACCTGAAAAGAATGTTTCCAAGTAACTTAATGTCAATCTCAAGTTATGCCAAGAAAGCACAACTATATTTATATAAAGTAGAAAGAAAAAAATCCAATCTTCCTCAAATTATTCCATGAAATAGAAAAGAAGGGAGCTCTTCCAAACAAGTTCTATGAAGCTAGTATCATCCTGGCACCAAAATCAGACAAAGACACATAAAAGAAAGAAAACTTGAGACCAGTATCCTTCATGAACATAGATGAAAAATCCTTAATAAAATACTGGCAAATCACATATGAAACACATTAAAAAGATACTGCACCATAATCAAGTAGGTTTCATCCCAGGGATGCAAGGTTGGTTCAACTTATGGAAATCAATCAATTTAATTCATCACATAAATAGACTTAAAGACAAAAATCACATGATTATCTCAGTAGATGCAGAAAAAGGATTTGACAAAAGATAGCATCCATTCATGTTTAAAACACTAGAAAAAATAGGGATAGAAGGAACATACCTTACCGTTGTAAAAGCTATAACAAACCAAAGGCCAAAATCATTCTAAATGGAGAAAAACTAAAACATTCCCTCTAAAGACAAGAATAAAATAGGGATGCCTACTTCTACCTTTTCTATTCAACATAGTTCTTAAAACTCTAGCCAGAGCAATTAGGCAAAAGAAAGAAATCAAAGGGGTACAGAACAGGAAAAGAAGAGCTCAAACTGTCTCTGTTTGCCAATGACATGGTTTTATATTTAGGAGAACCAAAAAACTCCACCACAAGACTTCTACAACTCATAAATGAATTCAGCAAAGTAGCAGGATACAAAATTAACACCCAGAGATCAGTTGCCTCCCTATACTCCAACAACAGATCAGCCGAAAGAGAAGGAGCCTGGGGCGGGCGAACACTTGGGAATCAATCTAAGAAAAGAGGCAAAGGACCTCTATAATGAACATTACGGAACCCTGAGGAAATACATGGAGGAAGACCTCAGAAAATGGAAAGACCGCCCACGTTCGTGGATAGGCAGACTCAATGTGTCACAATGGCCACACGACCAAAAGACTAGACTACACAGATCCAATGCAATTTTCATCAAAATTCCAATGCTGTTCTTCATGGAAATACAATATGCAATTGTGAAACTCAGCTGGAAAAATAAGAGGCCCAGAATACCCAAAGCAATCTTTGGTGAGGAAGTGAAACAGGAGACATTATAATACAGAATCTTAAATTATGCTACAGAGGTGTCGTAACAAAACCAGCATGGCACGCACCAAAACAGGCGTGACGACCCGTCGAGTAGAATACAAGACATGGAAACAAATCCACAAAGATATGATCACCTCATACCAGGCAAGGGCACCCAAAACACGCATTGGAGAAAAGAGAGCCTCTTCCACAAATGGTGCTGGGAAAACGGGAAGTCCATATGTAGTGGAATAAAATTTAATCCATATGCAGTAGAATAAAATCTCTCACCCTACACAAAACTCAACTAAAAGTGGATAAAAGACCTAGCTATTAGACCAGCAACCCTGCACTTACTAGAAGAAAATATAAGCCCAATACTCCAAATTATTGGCTGCAGAATGACTTCCTTAACAAGACTCCTCAAGTACAAAAAGAAGAATCAGTAATAACTGGGATGGCATCGAGTTAAAAAGCTTCCGCACAGAAAAGTAAACAATTAAGAGATTGAAGAGAGAGTCTACAGAATGGGAGAAAATCTTGTGGTTGCACCTTAGATAGAGAGTTAATTTCCAGATTATATAAAGAACTCAAGAAATTAGCACTAAAAAAAAAGATAATAACCCAATGAATAAATGAGCTAAGGAATGGAACAGACTTCTCAAAGGAAGAAATATTAATGGTCAACAAGTATATGAAAAAATATTCAACATATAGCAATTAGAGAAATTCAAGTTAAAACTACACTGAGATTTCAACTCACTCCAGTCAGTATGGCAATTATCAAGAATAAAAGTAACACTAAATGTTGGTGAGGATGTGGTGCAAAATGCACATTCATCCATTGCTTGTGGGACTGCAAATTGGTGCAACTACTGTGGAAAGCAGTATGGAGATTCCTCAGAAATCTAGGAATGGAATTTGAACCAGCTATCCCACTCCTTGGTATATATCCAAAGGATTATATCCAGCAGATTATAGTGATGCAGGCACATTAATGTTTATTGCAGCTCAGTTCACAATAGCCAAGCTATGGATCCAACCTAGGTGCCCTTCAACAGATGAATGGATAAAGAAAATGTAATATATATACAGAATGGAATATTACTCAGCCATAAAGAAGAATGACTTCATGATATTTGTAAGTAAATAGATGGATCTGGAAACTATCATCCTAAGTGAAATAAGCCAATCCCAAAAAGCCAAAGATCAATTTTTTTTAAGAGAGAGAGAATTTTAATATTTATTTTTTAGTTTTTGGTGGACACAACATCTTTGTTTGTATGTGGTGCTGAGGATCGAACCCAGGACGCACGCATGACAGGTGAGCATGCTACCCTATTAGCCACATCTCCAGCCCAGATCAAATGTTTTTATTGATATGTGGAAGCTAACCCACAATAAGGGGGCAGAAGGGAAGAAGAGATATTCAGTAGATTACACAAAAGTGAATGAAGGGAAGGGAGGAAAGATAGGAAAAAGAAAGACATGGAATGAATACAAACTAATTTTCATATATGTACTAATATGAGTCCACCATAGTGAATCCCAGCACCTGAAAAATGAGATAATAATTAGAAAAAGATACATTCCATGCTTATATAATTCCATCAAAATGAATTGTAGTGTCCTGTATAAGTAAGAAGAACAAAGAAAAAAATCAACCAACAAAGTAAAATTCACAACATCTGGCATCCAGACACAGATTACCAGATGTGAAGAAGTAGGAAAATGTGATGTATCATGGGAATTATCTATCTATCCATCCTATCTATCTATCGATCGATCCATCCATCCATCCATTCATCATCTATCAAAATGGACACAGAACTTACATAGATGGTACATCTAGCCAAAGAGGAATTTAAGTGGTTATTTATAATGACTGTATTCCATAGTGACAAATTTGAGGCTTAAGTAACCCAAATTAAACTCGTAGAGATTAAAAGTACATTGGATTTGATTAATAGGAGATTAGACATTGAAGAAAATCGTAAAGAATTTGAAGGCACAGGAACAAAAACCACCCAAAATGATGCATATGAAGAGACAATGACAATAATGCCAGTGGCCACGTGTCACACATGTGATTGAAAAGCCCTGAATGGGGGGAGGGTAGAGGAAAGACGCTTGAAGGAATAATGGCCCTACGTTTCCAGTTTTTATGAAAACTATCAACCTACAAATCCAAGAAGTTCAATGAACAAGAAATATCATGAAGAGCAGAGGAATGTGTAGGATAATCTGACTAAAGAGAAGGTGACAAGGGCAGAGAGGAACAAAGGTCGGGTGGCAGCCGATGTCTTTCCAGAGACAGTGCAAACAGAAGGACGGTGGAGCAGCATCGTCCAGGTGCTGAGGGGCACTCTCGCCCCAGCACTCCTCACCCACGAGGGTCCTTTCCAACGCGGAGGGCAGTGAAGTCAGCTAACTGACGCTGTAGGACATGGTGGAGAAAGTCCTTCCAGCAAAACAGAAATGACATCAGATTGAAATGTGGATGGACCTGAAGGAATGAAGAGCATCCACGTGGTGAGGGACGGGTCAGCACAGAAGGCCTTTTCTTCTGTCAGCCTCTGTTCAGGACAAACGGCTGTGTGCACAGAGACCGTGACCACATGGGGTTTTATGAGTAGGTATGGATCCTGGATTGGGACGAATGAGAATCAAGTCGTTATGGGTGAAGATGGTGACCACTTGGAGGGATAATACAGTCAGTGATAATACAGGGTACGGCTCTGCTGGCCCCTTGTTTCGGGGCTCATGGCCTCGGGAGCTAAGGAAGGACGGATCTCCATTGTATCAGCCACCATGTCGATGGGGTGGGTTCGCATTCCTCAGAGACTGAAGCACAGGGCACGTTCCAAAAGCAGCAGCAAGCCCCGGGTAACGTCTGAATCGTGTGTGCCCACGTGCCCAGCAGGAGCACCATGCTCCTGAGCAGTGTTAGAGAAATGCCCAGGGCAGAGCGTGGTGCCAGGGTTCAGCTGTAGCCCTGGGCCCCTCGCTCCAGAGGTGGACGTACATCAGTCTGGGACTGCCTGGCTGTGGCCACGGCCCTCTGTTGCACATGGCTGTTTATTGCATGTGCTCAAGAATGCGCTAGGAAGAGGGAGGCCAGGGCTGGCCTGCGGTGGGAGGCTGGACGTCACGGGGAGCAGGTCTTTCAGGCTCGCCCCCTCCTCCCTCTCCACACTCTTCTTCCCACCTTGCAATCTCTGTGACGTCCCCGCCTCCCCCAGCAGTCACCCTGGGCTCCCGCTCGTGGGCTCCCCAGAGCCCCCTGGGCTCTCCTTGGCCCCTTTGTGTAGCCACGGCAGCTGGGCAGCTGGGTCCTAGTCTCTTCTGCCAGATGCCACCCCTGCTTCCTCAGAGATGTGCCTTGGAGGACGAGGGGGAGTTGGCCAAGCAGAGGGGGCAGGGTGGGAAGCGAGGCCACAGAGGTGGATAGAGAAGCGTGTCCTCTGTCCCCTGGTGCCCACGCCCAGGAGCAGGTGAAATCAGGTCTACACAGTCCCAGGTGGGGCCCAGACAAGGAACGCCCAGAAGAAATCCTAGCCCCTGGAGACGGTAAAGTCTTTATTTGAGGAAGTTTTGGCCAGTGTCACGGATGAGTGAGTCACAGCTGTGTGACATTATTAGGAGAGAAATGTACATTCAGGATTCCACAGTGATCCTGTGCAGGGGAAAGCCAGTGACTGCCCTGCCCAGCCCACTTGGCCTGGACCCTCCTGACCAGCCACTCCTGTGGCCGTAATGACATGGCTGATTTGCCACCTGCCCGCCTGGCACTCGATAGCACAGGAGATGGGACTGGGGCTCAACAGCTCCGTTCCCTCCGTCTTCATCTGTCACCCTTCCTCTTCCTCTCTGGAAACAGTCTCCCTGGATGCCCAGTAGTTACACGGGCCCGCGGGGTGCCCTGTGCAGGTTGGGGAGCCCTGAGTCGGGGTGACCAGCATCCCCTCCATTGATCGCTTCTTGGTAGCGGAACAGGTAAGAGCTGCTCTCCTCGCTCTTTTAGATACATGTCTGTGTTACTTTCAAAACCTGAAATGTGCGTGTGGCTTCTGCACTGCCAATGCCACGTATTGGTGGACAAGGGTGGTCTCCCGGCCTGAGGTGGTTTTCCTGTGGTGAAAAGTGGGCAGCACGAGAGCTGCCCGAGAACCACTGGTGGGTGTCCTTGGGGCGGACGGCGTTCACTTCACCACTGTCCACTCGCAAGGCCCCATCTTCCCAAGTCGAGGCCGCCCCTTGGGCTCTGCCCCCAGCTCCGTGAAGTGCCATCTACTCACCTCTGACTTAACTACTAGGAGGAGCTGGTGCGGGAGGAATGGCCCAGGGTTTGTCCTTCCCTGACCTGCTCCCAACTTAGGTAAGGAGCCTGCATGTCCCACCAGGCAACACGCAGCCACTTGTGTGTGCCCATGTCACAGCAGCCGAGTTGAAGTTCTAGGTCCGAAAAGCCTCTGCATTTCCCTGATCCTGTTATGCCCACCAGAACGGGTGCTGGGGCTTCCGAGCCGTGCCCTTCGAGACCCCCTGTGGCACTGGCCACACGTGACTCGCTGGGACACGAGTCCTCCCCATGAGCCTCTGTCCCACAGGCTGCTGGCAACGTAAGGGTCCATTGCTCCCAAGGAGGACAGTCCCGATGGGAAGGGCTGGAGGAGACCCTCTGCTGAAGCCTGGCCGTGACCCAGAGGCCGCCCGTCAGGAGGGACCGTGAACCCACCCGTGCTCTCGCAGCCAGACCTGCTGCTGCAGGACTCTCCTACTTGCTCCTCTTACCACTTCTCAGGAAAAGGCTTCCCCAGAGTCATTGGGGACAGCTGGCCCTGGGCTCCCCTGAGGTGAGTGGAGCCTGGAGGCCGCCTTCTGCTTTGAGAAGCCAGATTCCTGGCCAGACATGAAAGGAGGATCGTCACAGCCCCGTTCTCCAGGCAGCTTATCCCGATTAAGTGGAGTCAAGAAAAAATACCCGTCTTCTCTCCTCTCTCAGCCACCTCGCCCTGACAAGGTCTGATGACACCCTGGGGAGGCTTCCGGGTACATCCAGTTTGCACCAGGTGGCCCCAAACCCCAGGCATGGAGGGCTCCCCACTACGGCAGAATAGCAGGTGCACAGAGAGGCAGCGGGCCTGCCTGAGGTGGCACAGCCAGGGAGCGAGGGAGCTCGCCTGGAGTCACATCTGCCCAGGGCAGCACCTAGGCCGCTTCCTCCTGCTGTCTCTCTCCCGTGGGCCCAAGGGGCCGGGCTCTTCCTGAACATGGTGTTCTCTGGTCACGTCGGACGGGGTTGTGTAATCCTGTGACTGTGTGGTGAGTGGACACGAGGGTGTGGGCTTTGGCAAGGGTCAGGCCAGGTTATGCGGAGGCCCGTGCGCCACATCCGATGGGATCCTGTGCCAGCGGCAGCCCCCTCGCCCCCGTGAGAATTGGAGCGAGAAGCACCCGTTAGGAAGCCAAGGCCTGGGCTGATTTATGGCGGGCAGCGTCCCTGGGAGTCCCACTGACAGCCTCCGAAACGCCTGCTCAGAGCACGGCAGGCTCTCGGGCTGGCCAGTGCTTGCTGGGCTACGTCCACACCTATTTTGAGCCCTTCTGCTGTTTTCACAGGGACCGAGGGACAGTCGATTCATGCCACCTCCCCTTCCTCTTCTGTGGCGTCATGGCAAAAGCATCTGGAAGGGACAGAAGGAGGTGCAGATGCGTGACATGCTCCAGCACACGTCCCTAGCCACGCTGGCTCAGGTCCCAGGGTCAGGCTGAGAGCCCCAGGCCTGCGTTAGGGGCGTGGCCATGGCATGCCTGTGACTCTCCAAACCTGTCTTAGGAATGAACCCTGGGGCGGCGGGGCCTGGGGAGTGAGGCCACTGAGGCCAACTTCAAAACATGACCAGGGAGCAAGGAGCTCCGGCTGCAGTCAGCCACGGCTGCCGGCCCTCCCACGGTGGAGCGATGACTCGGGATGAAGGAACTGGGTGCCACGACCAGGAGCCTTGACCTGAACACGCGGACCAGGAAGGCCAGGCTCCCTTTGGCCCCGAGCCGGTCACGCACGGTGCTCTGCTCATGGCTGGCCTGGAGACTGCTGTGTGGCCGTGGAGCTGGGCATTCCCCTTGCAGCCGTGCACGCGGGGACCTCGTGGTGTCCTTTGCCGGCTCTTGCTCAGCAGTGTGCTGGGATGGCATGCCTGGTAGATGTGGACCTGGCTCCAGGGCGCTGAGACCTGGTGCCAGAGGCCAGGCTGGGCATGGCTGAGGGGCAGGTGGGCGCACTCTGCTGGGGGAAGCAGGGGAGGTGACCCTCCAGGGGGTCAGCAAAGCTGCCCCAGTGGAGGGTGAGGGCACAGTGACGGCAGAGGCTGAAGGGGGCTGGGGCAGGAGGAGCTGCGTGCTGTCAGCGCGAGGTGGCCCTGAAACAGGGAGTGTGGGGACTGGCGAGGTGGCCAGGGGCCAGGGCACAGGCTGCTCTTGAGAACTCCAGGTCCTGCCCTCGGGGCTACAGAGCAGCCTTTGGGTTTTAAGAAGAGAAAATGCTACGATTTACTTGATCGGATGCCTACGTTCCTTCAATACTGCCCAGCCACTCTGCTTCTGGCCCTGGGCCAGGTGACACTCTCGGTGATGTTAAAGATGTGTTTGAAGCTGGGCACAGTGGTGCACACCTGTAATCCCAGCAGCAGGAGAATCACGAGTTCAAAGCCAGCCTCAGCAACTTAGTGAGGTGCAAGCAACTGAGATAAAATATTTAAAAATTGGCTGGGGATGCAGCCCAGTGGTTAAGTGACCCTGGGTTTAATCCCTGTTACAAAAAAAAAAAAAAAGACGTGTTTGAGAAAGACTGTTGGGGCCCTGGCAGCCGGGGGAGGCCTGTGGAAGGGGAGACCGCAGGCCTGTCAGTCATCCTGGTGAGAAGCTGGGCAGTGGGAATGGGCAGGTCTGCTGGAGGCCGTGGGGGGCAGGAGGGGGCAGGGGTGGAGACCACTGCAGCTGGACAAGGCAGGGGCTGGCGGACAGCTGAGGTTCTGTTGGCCAGGCTGGTGGAGCTCTGAGTTCATGTCCAGACTCTGCCTCTTGTGATGGGGACACTTTGGGTAAGTCCCTGAGCCTTAGGGTCCCGTGGGCCGGGGTGGGGGTGGACCAAGGTGAAATGAGCTTTTGGTGAGTCTGTTCTGTACCTGGAATCAGGCCCCTGGGGCAGGGTGAGGGGCTCTTAGAACCACGGCGGGGGCAGCCTGGGGACCGGGCTGCCTGCTGGGTGCCTGCGGCAGGACTGGGGCTGTTAGCCCAAAGGCAGAGCTGCCTGCTTGGAAGTCCATGCAGAGAGTGGGATTCGGAGGCCAGTCACAGGTGAGCCCAGGGACTCTGACACCGTGTGCAGCCCAGGAGTGGGGAACCTAGTCCTTGTGAAGGGGAGCGGTGGCAAATCTGAGGTGCCAGGGGAGAGCATGGGAGAGCCAGGAGTGAACCAGAAGGGGCCATGACGCAGCACTGGGTCACCCTCGGCAGAGGGGAGGGACTCACCCCGGGCCCCAATCCAGTCATGACATTGACGTCCTCATGGGTACCCTGGAGGCCAGCAGAAGGTGGCCCTGTCCCCAGGGAGGGAGTGGGCACAAGGCAAGAAGGACATGTGGCCTGGGTGGTCCAGAGGCCCCGAGGCCACAGCTGGTCTCACTAGCCCATTTCACAGAGGTGGAGAAGGAGCCCGGAGTTTTTTCAGCCCCACGTTTCAGGCTTAGTTACTGGACTTCTCATCTTGGCATCTGATGGGACAAGGCTTCCAGCAGCGTCATCATTCATACGGGATGTGGGAGCACTGAGCCCCTGATTGCTCAAGATTTGTGAAGCTCTCCCAGGCCTGCTTTGAAGATAGCAGCGGGGCAGCCTTCTCCCATGGCCTCCCCCGTCTGCCATTTCACTTCCCTGTTTCACTTACCTGTAGTCCACTGAGATCTGAAACATTGGAACATTCCAGAAATAAACAACTCTCAAATTTTAAATTGCATGCCAGTCTTTTTTATTAGTTACACATGACAGTACAATGATCTTGGCAATTTTGCATGCCAGTTTTAGACATTGTAATGAAACTTGAGCTATTCCACCCATTCCTGACTGAACAGGAATCCTCCCTTTGTCCCATGTGTCCATGCTGTGTACACTGCCCCCACATTAGTCCCTTAGTGGCCATCTCTTTCTATCAGATTTACTGTGGGAGTATCTCAATACTTATTTGAGTATCTCTCATTTTACTTAATAATGGCTCTAACATGCAAGAGGAGTGATGTTGGCAGTTTTATTATGATATGGAGTTATAATTTTCAATGTTATTATTAGTTATTATTGATAATCTCTTACTCTGCATAGGTTGTAAAGACACTTTATCAGAGGTATTTATGTATAGGAGAAATAGTATCTGTGGGTTTCAGTATGAGCTGTGGTTTCAGGCATCCCAGGGATCTTGGGGTATATCCCGATAGATGAGGGAGACGGCTCTCTGTGGCTAGACATCGGATCAGAACCAGCCTTCCTTCCTACTAGAGGGAACTCCACCTCCACTTGGCACAGGATGACACCTGACTGTGAACGCAGTGACAGTCAGTTTGGCTGACTCCATCCTCCTCTGGGGCAGGATCTCATTTCTTCTCCAGGCTCTAGTTTCATGGCAATAGAGGGTGTTTGTATCTACTGCCTTGAGCTTTCCCAAGTATCCAAGCAGGAGATATTTTGACCCACGTGAGCCCAGGCCACAAACGTGTGGCTCGGGGGTCCGGGAACATGGGTTGTGCTCACAGCTGCTCCACACGCAGGGCTGCAGCCTACAGACACTTGTTTCCCCATCAGCTCCCATGCGACCCAGCCGTGAAGCCCAGCCAACTCTTCCCCAGGCCTCCGAGCGCCTTTCTGACCTTAATCCACCTCTTTGGTAAGATTTATTAATTACCGTACTCGAGACCGCTTTGTGCCAAGAAGTTCAAAGCATCTTCCAACCTTAACCCATTAATCCCATTAGCATCCCAGGGAGAGCGGAAGGCACCAGTGTGTCCCGTGATCCCCTCTGCCTGCTGCTGGGCTCCTGGGGAGGGGCAGGGGCCAGGAGCAGAGAGGGCTCGGGGCCTGGACATCCTCCGGTGAGTCAACGCAGCCTTGGAAAAGGAGCTGAGTTTCCCAGCTTGGGCCAGGCCGGGCCGCCAGGGTAGGCTCCTTTCTTACAAAACAGCCATTGTCCTGTCCTGAGGTCGCGCCTGTGTCCGCGTAGGCAGATGTCAATATCTGAGCGCCCTTAGCACCCGTGAGCTCGGGAGAGGGAGCTCTGTCTTCAGGGCGGAGAGCAGGGCCTTCTCCCTTCTCTAGTTTCTCTTCCCCCGCTGCCCCAGGGTTTGGCCTTGGAACGGAGGCTGCATCCCTCACCTGTTTGGGGAGCGCCACAGCTGTGCGGTCCCCAAGGGGGCCACCTACCAGGGCGGGGCTGCTCCCCGGGTGCCTGGGAGGGACCCGCCACCCAAGGCAGCAGGACAGGGAAGAAACACAATGTTCTTTCTTGGCCTCTTTCGCCCTCGCCCTCACCCTCAGGATCCTACATTGTTTTTAATTTTCAGCCTAATTTTAGTCCAAGAACTTGGTGAAGCTGGAGATGCCTCTTTCTCTCTTCCTTTCTTTCTTTCTTTTCTTTTCTTTTCTTTTCTTTTCTTTTCTTTTCTTTTCTTTTCTTTTCTTTTCTTTTTTTGTAAACAAGTGCACTTTTTCTGGCCAGATGTTTCGTTTTGTCTGGGTCTTACAGGGCTGCGCCATTGAGCTGTCCGGCTGAAGCTGAATAAATCTTTGTTTTACGGCTTCTTTGGTCCTTTACGACCAAGGGCCTCAGGAAGAAACTGGAGCTTGTCACCCGCCTGGTGTCAGCCTCAGATGACCTCACCGTGACCACTGGCTGAAACACCCTGGAGATATCGATGTGGCCAACCTGAAAACATAGTAGCAAAGCCACAGAGCCTAATATTGGGACGTTAATCATGCCTGGGATGGGACAACTAGGCATAGCGTGTCCCAGTGGGATGCCACCAAGAACCAAGGGTGCTGCTTGTCAGTTACTGGTGCATCTCCCGTGTTGGGTGTGCCGGGCAGCCAGCAAGGCCACAGCAGCCTTCCCTTCCCAACTGGATGCCCCGTTTCCACTCTGCGGGCCACGTGGGAGCGTGAGCACAGGGGGCCCCAGAATGCCCCCAGGAGTCGGCCGATGGTCCGTGGAAGGCTGTTGGAGTGAGGACGCTGGGGAGATGGGCTAGAGCGGTCTGGTGGGACGCGGCCTGGGTCCAGACACTCTCACTTGTGCAAGGACCCTGGCGGGAGGACAGCTTGTAAACTGTGGAGCGCTGCAGCTGCTGCCAACTGCGGAGAGCTCCAAGGACTGCAGGGAGCGGGAGGAATCGGGCCGAGCCTTGGACAGGCTTTCACATCCCGAGAGGGAAACAGTGATTGCTCAATTTTGCAAGTTGGGTCCTCGACTCCTTGTGCCCCACCAGAGAGCAGGCCTGGCTTCGCTGTGTGGCCCAGCCCGGGGACCTCAGGACCTTCCGCACGCTGTGCCGTCTCGGGCCCCCTCTCCCTGGAAAGGCACTGTTGCCTCCCACCCCCTCTTCACGTGCACAGTGCCGTCCCCTCCCCGGCCACCCAGCCCCGGTCAGCCTGGCCAACCTTCCTTTCCTCCTCGTCAGATCAGTCGTCAGGTGAGTCGGCTCTGCCTCTGTGGCATGGGTCACCATCCCTCTTCAAGCCGGTCTCTGTCAGTAGCCTTCCGATGGGCCCTTCTGGCTTCTGGTCTCTGAACTTCGTCTGTCTGCCTGTCCAGGGGGCTGAGCTCTGTTCCTAAACTCATCCCTGGACATGGCACCTGCCTTCCTCCTGGCTTCTCCTCCCCGATCTCTGGCCCCTTGGCTCAAGGCCCGGATGGCCCTCCGGAGCTCTGCCGCACGCGCTGTGTTCCGGCCGCGCTGAGTGGAGGGTCTTGCTGTCCCCAGGAGTTTCTCTGCTTGTCCTGTTTCTTCCACCTGCCTGCAAGCCCCTCCTCCACCCAGCTCAACAACGAGGGGTGCAGGTGCTGGACCGGCTGGCCCCGGGGAGGAGACTACTAGGGACCCAACTTAGCTCTGAGACAAAAGGCACCTGGAACCTCAGAGACACCAGGGGAGGATTTGGACGTGCCTCTCAGGGGACTGTTGGGCTCAAGGGGCCTGCAGGCATGACATTGTGTCTGACTGTTGGACACCTGACCTCATCCAGGGCCTCAGGCCCTGGGACAGAGAGGTGTGGTGAGATGCAGGGACCCAGGGGTGTCAGGCAGCGTCCAGGAAGCACGGCTCAGCAGGAGACAGGCCTGGGGGGTGAGGGGCCACGTCTCGGAGCTCCTCCCCTCAGAAAGTGGAGGCGTTTCCCGCCCTTGAATCTGGGTGAGCCTGCGACTCGCTGTGGCCAGTGGCGTGTAACAGAAGGGAGGCTGTGTACATCATGAGTCCTGGCCGCCAGAGGAGACCTGGCCACCTCTTGTGCTTTCTGTGCTGGTGGCCATCCTCATGGGGACAAGAGACCGTGTGGGGCTCAGGCCAGGCCTCCCTGCTGAGGATCCCCATGCGGGAGGCCCTGGGAGACCATCCAGATGCGAGGTCGGTGGCCCTGGCAGGAAAGGGTGCACGCCTCACCTGTGACCAGCCCACAGCCCGCAGTCTGAGCCAGAGGAGGCCACCCTCCTCAGCGCTCTGGGGATCCTGCTCATTGACTGACACCAAGACCTGGAATCAGCAGCTCAGTCATGACACCTACTGTAGCATCTCCCTGGAGCCGCGGAGACTGGGCCTCTGCTCTCCTTCCTCTGTCCTTCCCTCCTCCTCCTTTTTGGTGGTAAAGCACGAGTAACAGGAATTGGCCATTTCAGCTGTTTAAAATGGACAGCACTGTAGGCATTAGGGACAGTCATCACTATCTAGTTCCAGAACTTTCCACGGTCCTGAAGAAACTTGTGCCCACTAAGCAGGCACTCTATTCCCTCTTCTGTCCAGCCCCAGCCCCTGCAGCCACTGACCCCCTCTGGCACCAGCTGCATCTCCTGCAGACCTTTCATACCGGGGGTCCCAAAGCACTTGTCCTTCTGTGCCTGCTCTCTTTCTCTCGCACCATATTTCCAGGCGCCCTCTTGTAGGAAGGGTCACTGTGCCCTGGCAGTCCTCGCTGAGCCCCACCTTGCTCTTATCTGCATTTGGCAGATGAGGGGCATCAGAGACAAGTCAGTGGAATATTTGGTGTCAGCTGACAAAAGTGGCTCAAAGATTCCAGTCAGGAGGGTTCCGTTCCGGTGGCAGGGCCGTCCTGCTCGGAGGTCTCTGGATAGTGGAGAACCTGGGTAGCGATGCACTCTCATGCTCAGCTCACTCTGCACAGGGAGGCCATGGTCACACCTGAACAGTCCATGACACACATGCAGCACACAGTTGTATTACTTTAAGATAGTTATTTTTTCTGATTATGAAAATGATGTGTACTCTCTTAACTGTTTTTTCTGTTGCTACAACAACATACTTGAGACCAGGTTGTTTAAATGAAATGTATTTGAAAATTTTTTTGGCTCACTGTTCTGGAGACCAGGAAGTCCAGGAGCATGGCCTTCTGGCTGTGTCATGGTGTAGCAGAAGGCGTCCCACAGTGAGACAGCAGTTGTGTGTCAGCTCAGGTCAGACAGCTCTCCCCCTTCTCTCAAAGCCAGCAGACCCCTCATGGAGTCTCCCCCGATGACCTGTGCTCGTCCCCGAGGCCGCACCTCCAAACACACAACACACAACTTTAGGGATTAAAGTTTCCAACCCAGGAGATTTAAGGGACACATTTAAACGCTAGCACCCCGTTAAAAGAATCCAGACACATCAAATGTAAAAAAAAAAAAAAAAAAAAAAAAAAAAAGTAAAATGAGATTTACTGATTAAAAAAATAACAAATGAAAAAAAGACAAAGAAATGGAATTGGGAAATGAAAGAAATGAAGAAAATGTAAGAGAAAAGTTTGTGACATAGTTGTGACGTGGTGACACGGAGGAGGTGTCAAGGAGATGTGGGAGCACCGTTCGGCAAGAAGATCCACGGGGCCACTTTGATGGAGATGCATCAAAAGTCCTGTGGCCTCGAAACAGCGTGGGAGCTCCACACCAGGAAAAGAGCGCCGCACAGGCTTTTCCTGGGACCCGGCACCTCGGTCAAAGCTTTCTTTCACGGGTCACACTCTGAAGGCTCCCCAGTGGCAGACGTTTCCTGTTTCATTCCGTGACGAGGACGAGATTCTGCAGTCAGATGTCTTCCCCTCTGTCCTGGGGGATGATCCGCATCCAGTGACCCGGCTCTCTAGCCCCGGGCTGCCCTGCAGCCTGAAGTGTCCTCTCTGGATTGGCCAGTCACCCCGCCGGCCCCTGCCTACCTGCTAGTCCTCACCACATGCGACCTTGTTGCACTCACCCGGGAGTCAGCGTCTCCCAGGGACGGTGCTGCCGCCAGTGGATTGGAGTCGATTCTCCTCTTGTGGCCCATGAAATGCCTTCCCTGACCACCCACCCAGCCCACACTTGATTGAGATGGGCTTACGAGGTCCAGGCAGGACGTTAACAAGGTGGGGCCTGGGGAGGAAGGCTACCGTGAGGGCTGAGGAGCAGCAGGGCAGCCAGCCCCCCGCCGCCAGCACCCAGCGCAGAGGGCGTGGCCACGGTGCTTCCTCCTCCTCAGGCCCTGAGGTCTCCCCTCTAAGCACTGAGTGGGAAGGCTGAGCTGGACTCGGGCCAACCAGGACAGGGTTCCAGGGACTTGGAGCAGGCTTGGCAGGCCACACAGGGTTGTGGAGGTGGGCTCCCTACTCTCTTGCTGCACACCTCGGACATAGCCAGGGCTGGCCGCACAGGCACTGCGGTGCCCAGAGAATCAGAGAGCGTGGTGGGGGGAGAGAGGTGGGACGGACCTTCACCTGGGGAGCCCCAGAGAGCATCCTTCAAATGTGGGGCCTTTTGGCTTCTCAGAAATGATGTCTTTCATCTATATTTCCCTTTTCCCTTTTCATCAAAAAAATTGTCATGAGGCAGATGGAATTTATGATCCAACATAAGAATTTTCAAAAATAGGATAATTGCTTCTATAAAACAAGAGCTTAAAGCAGGGGTGAGCCTTAGGAGAAACCTAGCAAGGGAGGGAGGATCGCAGGAGCTTGCAGAACCCAGGAAGAGGGGAGGGGCCACTTGCCGGCAGCTGCAGATGTCAAGGTCTCTTAAAGAAGAGCAGGCGCTGTCCAGAGGGAAGCCAGGGATGTGGAGGGCAGGAGGGCAGGGTTGAGAAGAGCGTGCATGGAACTCGTGGACCATGAGACGTTTAAAAGGACTTGAGTGTGGGGAGGCAGTAAGAGGAACCCCAGATATTTGTACCAGAAAGTCTAATGAATGAAGGAATTAACATCATGAAGAAAGTTCAGTTGAAATTATAACTTAAGAAACATTTCTGGAATGAAACAAGAAGATTCTACAGATTGAAAGGGAATATAATGTCACAGATGAAATGTGTACAGTGTTCACGCGAAAACCTTCCTGATTAAAGTCACCCCCACCCAATCCCTGGTCCCTGGTTCCCTTCCTACCTTTGAAATCTGGCCGGAGTCTTCTCCTCAGTGAGAAGCATGTGCTCAGGAAAGTTGTTCTATACCCAGCCAAACTGACATGCCAACATACGGAGAAACCACTAGAGGAAGAATTTGAACTAACCCAGGGATGAAACAGAAGAATCAGCTCTGAGCATTGAATCTGCTCACTCTAGGGTTAAGGTGATGGAAGGGTCTGGGCAGAGAGCAAGGGGACAGTGAGAAAAAGAGACAAGGGAGAGAGCGTGGCTGGGGCCGCACCCTGGCAGGAGAGCTGGAGAGGGGGGCTGCCTTGGGTCCGGGCACGGTGGTGAGTGTGGGTGCAGGTGGTGCAGAGAGGCTGTGCGGCTCCGTTCTGGGTGCTTTGTGTAGTCTCACTGACGGGCAGTTCCCAGGCTTGGAGGACACGGGGCTGGTGAGGCGGTCCTTTTGCACAGTGGTGTGGAATTGACGGTTGGGTTTCTCCATTGAGTTAATTATTTCCAAAATGAGACGTTTCGTTGCTCCCAGTCCCTTTGGCACGTTTTCAGATCTGCACGCTCCTTCCTTATTAGAGGCTCCCGTTGGCTTATTTTTAGAAGTCCATGCTTGTTTTCTCCCCACTTGTTATTTGCGGCTCTCCTATATTCTGTTTCTGCTAATTCTGGTGTCTCGAGCCCTTCTGGTCGAATCTCTGTTGTTTCTCGATTCTCACCCGTGGGGCTGCCGCCGCTGCGCTTGGCGACCTTTGGTGTGTGGGGATTCTCCCAGTGCAGACTGGGAGCAGCTGGCCACCGCCTTCCAGTCCTGACCCCGTAGGTGCTCCAGGCATGGCCCCCCGGCCTGCGGGCTGGCTCTGGGACCCGGCGCTGTGCGCTCTGTCCTCAGGGAAGCTGGCTTGTGCCCCGCCTGGGTCCCAGGCTGGGTGGGCCTTGGCTCCTGCTAGTCCGCCCTTTCCTGGTGGGCGTGGGGATGGCGCTGTGGGGAGGCGGCTGGGAAGCTTCCGCTGGCTTCCAGGGAGTCCGGCGAAGCACCCAGAGGGGTCCCCTGCCCCTCCCACATTTTGGGGGTATTTGTAGGTCCAGAATCTGGGTGTTTCACGGGTTCTGAAGCTGTCAGCAGCGTTATTTGGTCATCTCTTGCGTCCTGTGGACTGAACGCAGGGCCGCTTGGCCACCGAGCCACTCTCAATCCTTTCGCTTTGAGACGGGGCCTCACACGTGCCATTGCAGGCCTCGCTGGGTGCCTGATTCCGGGGTTCCACTGTGTACCTGTTGGCCCCTTCACACACACATGGGGGCCTTAGCTCTCTACGTCCTACCCCCTGAGGGAGTAAGAGGACCAGCTACGCAAAGCCCCCAGCACACTGGCCCACCTGGCCCCAGGAGTGCCGTCCTGCTCTGCTCTGGGGGGGCTCGGGCAGCAGCTCCGACCAGCGCCCTGCTCTGCTCATCGGCCGAGCCCCTGTGTCCAGGCCCCACTGACGTTGGCCCCTTCCTGGAGCAGACCTGGTCTGGCCTTGCCGTCACGGCGTCCTGCTTAGTCGCTCTGCAGCTCAGCCAGGTCCCTCCTCCCCCTCAGCAAAGGGCAGGTGCACATCTTGTTGCTGTGCTGAATGGACTGGGGTCACCAGCGGACCCGGGCCCTTTGCCTCTCACCCACCTCAGAGTTCCGGGCATCTACACGGCAGTGCCAGCCTGCAGGGCGATGCCGAGCCCGAGCATCAGGCCTCTGGAACCCTCCTGCCCGAAGCCTGGGCCTCTGGCAGTGGGAAGGGCAGCAGCCCGTGTGAGCTGGCTTCCCATGACGGTCCCTCTCCAGATGCTGTTCTGGGGACCAGGGGAGAGAAAGGATGCTCATTTACGAATGAACTGTGGTTCCTGGGCAGGGCAGACCACCCTTCTGGAACCCACCAAGGGCCTGTCAAGTGGGCACTGCATGGATCAGCTCAGTTCTGCCCAGCTGGGCCCGTTGGCGTGGATGTCTGCCTCTTCTTGGCATCGTGGAAGCAGACAGGATGGCTGCAGCTACACTGAGCCGCCCCTCCTCCCTGCCTCTACGTGGCCATGGAGACGGGTGCTGGCCCAATGCCTTGTGCAGCTTCCTCCTGGGGTCCCGGGGAGGCCGGAGACCCCAGTGCACTCCTGAGCTGGAGGGAGAAGACCCACCCTAGTACCTCTAGTACCTAGAGGAACCTAGCACCTCCTGGTACCTAGTACCCAGTTTCTGCGCAGCAGGAGGACCTGTGTGGGCCACTCCCTGGCTCCTGGCTTCCAGGACCCCAGCTGTTTCTGCCTCTTCCAGAAGGAAGCCAGCCCTGCCCGGCCCACCCTTGACCACCCTGTCCTCGCCACACATTGGCCAGGCCAGCGTCTGGGGCCCAGCTGCGTTCCCTGAACTTGAGCCTTTATGTCCAAACAGCCCAGTGTCGAGGACTGACCCACAGAAGGTCCCTTCATCCTAGACCAGGCTGAGAGCACCCCAGACCACCAGGGGCCCAGAGTGTCCAGCAGGAGTAGCCCTTGAGCTGAGGGTCCTCAAGTCAGCTGCGGTCAGCAAGGCAAAAGGAGGTTCTCAGCTACTGGCACAGGAGGCCAGGCCAGGTCTCCTGAGACCCTCAGATGGGCTAGTCTGGGCCACAACAGGCCTAAGCCCCTAGTTTTTGGCTTGTGGGTTTTTAATTTGTTCTTTTTAGTTATATGACAGGAGAGTGCATCTTAGATACCAGACACACGTGGGGTGTGACTTCCCGTGTTTGTGATTGTGTGTGTGGATCTCACTGCTCGTGGAAAGTCGTGTCCGGTTCACTCCACTGTCTTTCCTATTCCTACCCCCTTCCCTTTCCCTGCTCCTCCCTCACCTGGTGAACCTCACCTCCCCACCCTCCACCTGTTGTGAGTCAGTGTCCACATATCAAAGAGAACATTTGGCCTTTGGTGTTTGAGGATTGCTCTATTTCCCTTACCATGATAGTCTCCAGTTCCATCTATTTGCCAGCAAACGCCCTGATTTTATTCTTCTTTGCGGCTGAGTAATATTCCATTTTGTATATGTACCACATTTTCATTATCCATTCATCTGTTGAAGGGCACCTAGGTTAGTCCCATAACTTAGCTACTGTGAATTGAACTGCTATAAATATTGATGGCTCAGGGATTTTTTTTTTAATCTGCAAAATAGAGAACAGTATCACCTGGCTAAACTGAATAAATGTGTTAGTTTTTCCTGCAACTCTTGTTCAGGTAGATTAATTTACCATGACATTGCAGTGTACCATTGGGTGCTTTTAACATATGTCCGTGACTGCCACCACCTTCTGGTCAACATGTCCATTACTGCCTACGCACCCTTAAGCTCCTTGTGACCCACCCTCCTGCTCCCCACACACGGATAGCCCTGACATGCTTTCTAACCTTGTAAATTAGTCTGCATTTTCCAGATTTGTATGTAAGGGGAGTTTTGGCAAATAATTTCGTCTGACCTTCTGTCACATAATTATTTTGGGTTCATCTGTGATAATTGCATGTATCTGTGGCTCCTTGCTTTTCATTGCTAAGTAGTATTCCACTGTGTGGATATATAGCCATTTGTTTATCCATTCCCCACTGGGGGTTAAACCCAGGGGCACTTAATCACTGAGCCCCATTCCCCAGCCCTCTTAGTTTTTATTTTCTTGAGACAGGGTCTCACTAATTGCCAAAGGCAGCCTGAAACTTACAATTCTCCTGCTTCGGCCTCCCATGTCTCTGGGATTACAGGTGTGTGCCACTCCGCCTGGCTCTGGTCACCTCTTGATGGACAGTTTGACTGATGATGCCGTTGGGAATATCCAGGACCAAGTTTTTGTTGGACACGTTTTCATTTCTCTGGGGTGAATGCCTAGTCGGACATGGCTGTGTGGGTTTAACTTTTTAAGAAACTGCCAAGCTCTCTTCCAAGTGGGCCGTCTCCACCGTCCCCCGGCAGTGCCCGAGTGTCACGACTCTGCACATGGTCCCCAGCAGTCGGCAGGGCCGGCTGGCCCTGCTGGGCCTGTGGAACTAGCTGTGGGCGTTCTGCAGACTGCGAGCTCGGGCCGCCGTTGCTATGGGCGCCCAGATAGTGTCTCTCCCTGTCTTTGGAATAGCTTCTGCTTTTCATGATAGTCTTTTTTTGAAGAGTGAAAATCTTTTATTTGGATATACTCCAACTTTCTAGTTTTTTTCTTTTCCATTTTATAATTTATATGGTATTTAAGAAATCTTTGCTAAACACACGAACACTAGACTTTCCCCACGCATTTTCTTCTAGAAGTTTAATAGTTTCAGCTCTTACATTTAGTGCACTGAGCTGCTGTGATGGGTAACATAGTGTGAATTCTCAAATTTCTGTATCACTTTTTGGTTTTTATCCGATTTTCCTACCATCCACAGGTTTACCTGGGGTTTTTGTTGAAAGTCAATCTTTCACGTATGTCCTAACATGGTTTTAAAGGTTATTTTTTGGTTATTCATGTCAGCAGAATCCATTTGGTCAAGTCCTACAGGCGTAGACTGTAGCTCACTCTAATGAGGACCCCCTTCCTGTGTGTGGGCCCGAGGGTGGGGTTCACGTCGGTATTTGCACGGGTGTACACAGGAAAATGATGTCCGATTCATTCCATTGTCTTTCCTATTCCTATTTGGCCCACGAGCTCTTTGGAGGTTTGTTATTTAGTTTCCAGATATTTGTGGTTTTTTTCATCTTTCAGGTATTGGTTTCTGATTGAATGTTGTCGTGTTCAGGACCCGGGCCGTGAGTGACTTAAATCCTCGTAAATTCATTCAATCTATTTGCCAAAGAATAAGAGCCGACTTGGTGACGCCTGCCCGCCCTTGAAAAGACAGTCACGTGTGGCCTCCCGTCATGGTGAGGTGGCACACTGAGTGGATCTCAGAGGTCCAGGGCCCGTGGAGGCCTCCAGAGCCCAACTCTTCCTCCCCTTCTGTCCATCACTGTGGACGAGTCTGTTTCTCCTCTTACCCCGCAGCTTTGGCTTCAGATACTTGGTGCTGTTTTATCAGAGCCTGAAGATCCAGGGCTGCTAGGCCTCTGGATGAACTGACCCCTGGTCATCACTACATGGTCCTCTTGACCCTCGTGAATGCCCTCTGCTCTGCAGCCTCTCCCTGCATCGCTGATGTGGCTGCGCCTCCGATCAATGTCAGCATGACGTACTGCCTCCGTCCCCTGGCTCTGAGTTCATCTGTGTCTTCTTCATCAAGGGGCTTATTTTAGGCCACACGTGTTTTGTTCTGGTTTTATTATTCATCGTGACATCCTCTGTCTTTCCTTCAAGGTGTTTAGAGCATTTACGCTTACTAGGATTATTGATTCGACTGACTTTAGATCCACCCTGTGCTGCTTGCTTTGGGTTTGTGTCGTGTGGTCTCTGTGCCCTTTTCTCTGACTTCCCCTGGATGACTTGAACAAGTCTGGCTATGGCAATTTATATCCTCTGCTGGCTTTTTAAAAATATTGGGTTGCTTTGGGGCTTCTACTGTGAATTTATCACAGTTTATCTTCAAGTACTGTCAGACTACTTCACAGACTCACAGGCGATGCTTCATCTCTCCCTTCCCAGTCTTTTTGCCACCGTTTCACAACTTTTATTTCCACATACTCTTTATTTCTATCTCTACCCTTTTTATTTTTTGTTTTGAGACAGGGTCTTGCTAAGTTGCTGAACCTGGCCTCGACCTCAGGATCCTCCTGCCTGGGCCTCCCAAGTCACTGGATTATAGGTGTGAGCCACCGTGCCCAGCTTATTTCTACATGTTTTAAACCAACACTATATTGATATTAAGTTTACTTGAAATACTCAATTATCCTTTGTCGGGGCGGGGTACCAGAGATTGAACCTAGGGGTACTTAACCACTGAGCCACATCTCCAGCCTTTTTAAATATTTTATTTAGAGTCAGGGTCTTGGTGAGTTGCTCAGGGCCTCACTAAGTTGCTGAGGCTGTCTTTGAACTTGAGATCCTCCTGCCTTGGCCTCCAAAGCTGCTGGGATTAGAGCCGTGCACCACCATGCCCGCTACCTTTTGAGATATTTTTTATGTAACAGGAAATACCTTTCACTTTACTCAGTATTCTCTGTGTACACCCAAGTTTTGTCTGTTACCTGCCTTCTGTTCAAAGGACTGACCTTATCATTTCTTGCGGTGAAGGTCTGCTGGTGACAATTCTTCAGCTTTGGTGTGGCTGTAAAAATCTTTTCCTTTGGATTTGTTGTTTTGCCTTTACTTAGGGAATGTATTTTGGGTGGGGGCACACATCTTGTGCTTCCGACGTGGCCCTGATGTTTTTCTGCATGTTCTTTCTGAGGGAGGCCGGCTGTCTCTGGACACAGGTGCCTGCCTTCCTGCTTTGGCTTCTTTTACTGAAAGGGTCTCTGTCTTGTTGGTCTCGGAGGATTTTATCATGGATACCTTGGTGTTGTTTTCTTCACACTTCTTGAGTTTGAGTTTTGGGGACTTCTTGTATTTGTGGGTTTGCAGTTTTCATCAAATTTGGAGACATTTTAGCCACTCTTCTTCAAATGTTTTTGCCTTGGCCTGCGGGCCCTGCAGGGTCTCCAGTTAGACACGCCGGCTAGACATCTGGGCATGTCCCATGCCCATGGATGCTCAGGTGCCCCATGCTTTCAGTCTCGGTTGCCATATCAATGGCCTGTGGCTGTGCGCTCCGGCGATTACATGTCCTGTAATGTGCAAGCTGTGGGTACACATAGACCTTAAAAAATCTCCACCAACTCAGTTTGCAGTTTTTATATCTCTCGAATCTCTTTTCAACATTCTGTGTTCTGGTCTCCCTTCTTAACACACAGAACCCAGCTAACCCGACAGGTTCACTCACGTCTCCATGTACCATCATCTGTCTCATTTCTGGGTGTTTCTACTGACTGATTTGTATTTTCCTTTTTTTTTTTCCTAATTAGGCTCATATTTTCCTATTACTTTGCATGTTTGATACTTTCTAATTGTGCCAGAATTGTGGATTCCGTTTTGCAGGGTGCTGGGTGGTTTCACATTCGGTACCTATTGTTCCTGGAAGACATCATGTTACTTGGAATCCACTGGAGCTATGCTGGGTGGGACTGAATGGGCCATGGCACAGAGGTGATTTCCCCTGCCTGCTCTACCTGAGGCCCGCCCTGTCGCGGTCTCTCCAGCTATCCCTGGCTCTCTGTCCCTGGCTCTCCATGGGCTCCAGGATCCTTCTCCCGTTTCTTCCAGGTGGGTCCATCCTGGCCTCAGGCACTGGCCCCCACGATGAGTGGCAGACTCTGGGCCCCTGGATCGTCAGTGTCTCCCCAGTCTCCAGGGGAACAGCCCCTCCCTGTAGCTTGGCCTGGAGTCTGTGTCTAGATAGGAACCTGGGACAGTCACAGGACTTGTTTATCATCATTATATTGTCTGAAGGACAAAATCCCTGTCCTGTGCTGCCTGTTGTCCGGTTCCAAAAGTTGTCCTATCTTTTAATGGGGGGGTTGTTAATTGTTGCATGTGAGAATAAAGATAGTCCCTGTGCATCAAGGTCAGAAGCACAAATTCAGAAATTCTACATCCATGTTTTTATAATGGTAAGATAAATAACATGGTATCACCCTCTTAACCCTTTCATTCCTTTTAATTTTTAAAATTTTATTTTTTAGTTGTAGATGGACAGAATGCCTTTATTTTAATGTGGTGCTGAGGCTTGAACCCAATGCCTCACACACCCCAGGCAAGCGCTCTGCCTCGGAGCCATTTTAAATGTTCAGTTCGGTGGCATGAAGGCCACTATCAATGTTGGGCTACATTCACCACCCATTCCATCACAGTTTCCTCTCCCCAAAATGAAACATTTTCTCCATTAAACACTAATTCCCTGTTCTCCTTTCCACCCCGTCATGGTACATCCAGTCTCTAAATTTGGGGATCTTTGGCTGGACATGGTAGCATGTGCCCACAATCCCAGAAATTCAGGAGGCTGAGACAGGAGGATCACAAATTGAAGACCAGTCTCAGCAACTTAGTCTAAAAGCAGCTTATTGAGATCCTATCTCTAAATTAAAAAATTAAAAAGGGCTGAGGATGTAGCTGAGTAGTTAGGCACCCCGGGTCCAATTCACATTTCCAAAAATAAATAAATAAATGGGTTTGGGGATCTTACATATTTCTCCTTTTGTGTCTAGCTTAAAAAAAAACTTAGCATAACATCTTTAAGCTTAGCTATGTTGTAGTATGTGTCAAAATTTTCCTTTTTAAGGCCGAATAATATTCCACCACATGGCCATACCACAGTCAGTTCACCTGTTGGTGGACACTGGAGTTTTACTGCCTCTTGCTGTTTATGAGCAATGCTGCTGTGAATGTGGGTGTACATATACCTGTCAAGCCTCTGCTTTCAATTCTGTTGGGTATATACCCACAAGAGGAACTTCTGGATCACTCGGGGATGGTCAGTTTGCTGGTTTGAGGAACAATCCTTCCCGCCAGCCAGGCACACATCTCCCAGTTTCTCCAGACCCTGCCAAGGCTCATTCCCTGGTTTTGAGAGTAGCCATCCTAATGGGCGCCAGTGTCTGCAGATGCAAGCTGCGAGCTTTCTTCTTCACCTTCAGAAGCTCGGGCCTCCCAGATCGGCAGGGTCGGCAGCCAGGTTCTGTGCTCTCCCAGGTCAGCCTGAGGGGGCTGAGGCCACTGCTCTACAGTGCGGCTGTGGAACCCCTGGGCCATCCCCCGTCCCCATCACACTGCCCGAAGATCCCCAAGTGCTCCATACGTGGTGCCTAGAGGGGGCCTGGTGGTAGCAAGTGGGCAGCTCTGGGGCCTGCACGGCTGGTGTGTCTGCAGGGGAAGAGGGCGGGAGGAGGCTGGGGTCTCCAGGGAGCCAGCTCCCCAGGGCCTCAACCTCAGGAGCTGTGGGAGCTATGACCACCGCGACCAGAGTGGGTGGGTGAGCAGCATTTGAGAAGAAATCAGGAAGCCAGGAGGCTGAGGGTGGTGAGGGAGGCAGAGGGCATGGGTCAGGGTTCCTGAGGAGTGGGGCCAGCGGGGGACTGTGCCTCTGTAGAGATCTACACACACACATGAGCTTTATGGGGAGGGATTGGCTTATGAGATTATGGAAGGGGACAAACCCCAGGTTCTGCCGGCTGCAGGCTGGAGACCCCAGAAAGTAGGTGGAGTGATTGAGTCCAGAAACCTGAGAGCCAGGGCTAATGGTCCATCTCAGTCTGAGGACCAGGGAAGATGAGATGAGGTGCCCTAGCTTTAGAGGGCAGGCAGGAAGCAGGGCGTGTGTGTGTGTGTGTGTGCGTGTGTGATTGTGTGTGTGTAACTGTGTGTGTGCGTGCACATGCCTGTGTGGATCTTTCCTCTGCCTTTCGCCGGGTTCTAGCCCTCGTGGATTAGACGATGCCCCGTGCGCGGTGGAGAGTCATCGACTGCAATGTCATCTCACGCTGAAACACGCTCGCGATACTCCCAGAAGTCAGTCTGCTCGCGGTGACCCACTCAGAACTGCACACGACGTTAGCCAACCAGACGGGGCGGGTGGAGGGCCCCTTGGTCACCTTTGCCACCTTCGTCTGTGGTGCTGGCCAGGCCCGGGAGAACCTGCTGGCTCACACACACAGCAGCCTCTCTCCGGCAACAGGTGTGAGAAATCCATCCCGTGTTTGGAAACTCGAAGATTATATGAAAATAGACACACATGGGAGAGGGGAGAGGCTCTGGTCTCAATCTGGGCAGAGAGCTTCCATTTCTGGGATCTGAGAAGGAGACACAGGCATCTCTGCAGAAGCGCATTGCTCATCTTGGTGGCTCGGGAGGAGAGGCGACCCAGCCCCTGCCCGACGCCCCGGGCTTCTCCGTGCCCTTCCCTTTGGCTTCCTGAGTGGAAATGGCAGCTCCGCCTGGGCTTGACGCGGCAGGAACGAGGACGCCGAGGAGACGGCAGCCTCCGCCTGCTGGTCTCTGGAGTGCCAGTGGATTCTGTTCTCAGATCCGAGCCTGCCTCTGGGTAATTGGCAAACAGCGATGTGCCATTTGTCACGAAAATTAAAAACATTTGAAGCGAATGTGAGTTACAAGCGCATGGTTATTATCTAAAGGATATAAACCTTTACATTTCATGAGCTGAGAATTTTGGATACATTTAAGCAATGCAGAGTACGTAGGGGACTTTAAAAACAGCACTCGCAGTTAGGGAAGGGAATCGAGCAAGATGTGACTGTATCGATGGCCAGATTTGTCCCCACCCATGGGTTTCAGCAACCCAGGACATTTTAAGTCATTAGGATGGCCATGGCATGGACCTTCGGGGCTCCCGGGGGTCTGCAAGCCCTGGGCAGTGTCTCAGCCCTGGGGCCAAGTCGGATCCGCGCCCTCCTCCCAGTCGTCCCCCTGCCTTGGGCCTTCCCTCTCCTTCTCAAGGACTTATGCTTCACTTCTGGAGTGTCACTTTCCTCTTGTGATGGCTGGTCTCCTGTTCGAGCAGCCGTGACCGATTTCCAAGCAGTTTGCTCCTTGGAGAATCTCTCTGCTTTTGAAGAGCTCCCTGGACGTGTGACGGAGTGGGTGGGGAGCAGCAAAGAGCGTCTGCCACTTGGTTCCTGATGATGTTTCCCCTCGGTCCCACGGGAAACGTGAGTCCTGCTCAAGAGGGAAAAAACCCAAAAGCTTATTAAACAATGATACCAGTGGTGAGGGGCCTGTCTTGTAATTGAATAAACAGTCCTGATTTAATAAAATTCAGTATTAAGAGGCTCAGATTTTGAATCTCTTGTGTATTTTGAAGCATGGCTCAAATATAACGAACCTAATTGATTCCTTCCTAACAAGCAGAGCCTACAAAGTTCCATGGAAAGAAATTTACCATGTGGAAAAAAGAAATGTTGAAAAATACAATTGGGTTCACTGTTTCTCAGCAGAAAAAGGACTAGAGAAGGGACTTGGCCAGATTCCAAAGAGCAAGGCCCAGCGGGGCCCGTCACCCCACTCTGAAAATACAGGCTGGGCCCTGGACATGTCTCTTCCCTCGTCCTTTGCTCTGCGGCAGCAGGTGAGGAGCTGGGGACAGACCACAGCGAGGACCTAGAGTCAGTCCACCCAGGTCTTAGAAACAGGAGATTCGGGCCTCGGAGAGGGAGGGTGGCAGCCAGGCCACAGGACTTGGTGTCACGCGTTCTGTGCTCGGGGCCTTGAACCCACCTTCACCTGCTCACCTGATTGGCTTGTCGAGTGTTCTCGACGCCATTATCAGCACTGGGAGGCCTGGTGAATGGTGGACGCTCACCCTGTTGCCTCCATGGGCCTCACCTGCCCCTAGGACAGATGCCCAAATAACAAGGGTGGTTTCATCTCAGTTCCTGCCAGTGACCTGCAGCAGAGGCTGGGAAAGCTGAGGACCTGCGGACTCGGCCTGGGTTGAGGGTGGGGAGGAGCCTCCCCGAGGAAGCTGTGTTTGGATGTTTGGAGGGTGCACAGGTGCACGAGGTGGGGAAGGGTGTTCCTGGCAGGTGCACAGTATGTAAGGGGACGCTGAAGCAGAAAGGAGCAGCAGGCAGCCAGCAAGTCAGGGCCCAGGAGGGGAAGTGCATGCAACTTGCAGTGAGGTGGGCACTCCAGGGCCCACAGCCGATGCTACCTTGTGGCAGCAATATCTGGCTGACCTCTGCATTCCCGCGACTCCCTAAATGTTCTTACTGGTGAGTCCAGCAATGCCAGCTGCAAGACCTTGGAGTGCATGGGATGCAGTCGTGTGGCCACGGAGCGGATGGCCCTTCATCCACCAGCTGCAGCTGTAGCCGGCCCCTCTCCCTGTTGGCGGCTCTGGGGAGGAGGGGACAGCATCAAGGAGCTGAGGAGTGCCTCCTTCATCCCTGGCGTCTGTTCCCCGTACACCATCTGCCCCAGACAACAAGCCCACGTCTTTCTTCTTGTTCTTCCTTCTCCACTTCTTGTTTGGACTGAGGGAGTGGAGGAAGTTGGGTGAGCCCTGCAAGCTTTCTGCAGAAGAGAGGGGCTGACTGCCGGCTCGCTCTGGGCTCCAGTCTCCCGTCCTGGAGGTGCTGGCTCCATGCTGGGTGCTCAGTGCTGGGTGCTCTGCAGGGCTGGAGCAGTGCCCGCCTGGGCTTGGTCCTCTGTCCTGGAGGGCAGACACTGACCCAGCAGGCTGAGGATGGAGAGGCTTTACATAGACCCTCACAGTCACCCTGATATGGTGCAATTTAAGGACTCCTATCAGCAAATTGGACAGAGGAGCGTGGCGAGGAGCAGAGCTGGGAAAACCTGTTTTCTTCTCACAGCCTTGTCAGCGACACGCCATATGGTTTTCGCCAAACCATTTGGGCTGCTCTAAGATTTTCTATTCCCAATTGTAAAACTGAGCTAATAGAATCTGCCACCTCACCGGGATATCACAGGCGCGCTTCTGAACGTCTGTAAATGCCTTTGAACTCCTCGGGAAAAAAACATGCCTCCAAATACCACGTTAAATCCATCTAAATGTCATCCTAACCCCAGATCTTCATTTCGAGACCGGGGATTTAGGGCTTATGTGGATGCGTTTATTACAGTTCCACCGCAGTGACACACGGCTGATGGCCCGAGTTGTCTTTTCTTTTTCTTTTTTTTTTTTTTTAATAAGATTGTGAAATACACCACCAGGTTGAGGCTAGGGAATTTTTCCGCCTTTCTCTATACAGAGAACAGCCTGTGTGTAGGAGGCTTTCTGTGGACACCTCTGTCCGTCCTCGGTGGCCGGCCCCTGGGCTCCCAGCCTTCTCTTGGCGTCCTTGAACTAGAGGCAGGAGCAGCGGGTCTTTGATCCCACGTCTCCAGCTGTGTTCCAGGGATCATCTCCCTGCTCTCACGCCGCCCTGTTTTTCTGTGGGGAATGGGGGGGGGGGACAGTTTTACAGACAGATCTGCGATGGCTCGAGGTTGAAAAAGCCGTGACTGTTTATTGGACTCCCTGATACAGCTTAATTATACCGACGTCCACGTGTTTACTTCGGAGATTTCCAAAAAGAATAGAGAAGATCTAGCAACCCCAAATTAGTTTAGGAACCAGCATGTCCCTTGCTTTAAGGAACACAGTAAACATTTCAGAAGAGCATGCCAGCTCTATCTGACTCCCTCTTCAGTGACTTCAGAGAAAACAGCAGCAGTTAAGCAATGTTTGCCAAGAGCAGATCTGGGGATGGGTGTTGATTTTAAAAAGAAAAGGGAGGGGAGCGCGCTGCTCACTGCAGGTCCCAGGCTTGGTGGTGGCTCGGCGGTGACACGGTGACACAGAGGCAAAGGCCTGTTTCCCAGACACTTCTGAGCATCCGTGGCCCTTCCTTGACCTCCCTGCTGATGAGGTCCCTGATGGTGGAAGGACCCAGTGTCTCTGTCCACCCAGTTCTTTTCTGACACATGAGGTACAGCTCCCCAGGTCTGGTGACGGGAGGCAGAGGGAGTGCTTTGCTGCGTGGGTAGGTCCCCCCCTACAGCAGGGACGGTCTGCCTCGGGCTCTGTAGGACCTAAGGAAACGAGGGTCGGGGCGTCTCCCACCTTGACACCAAGGGCCCCCCACACCTCTTCAACCTACTCTCTTGCATATTTGGTCAAACGTAATTAACAGGCCGAGGGCTGCTCGAGGGTCTGGTTTGTTTACAGAGAACACGCTTCCTGGCACCCCAGAGCCCAACAGCCAAGAAACCATCTTTTGTCAAATGCATCTCGACATCCGGGGCAACCCGGCGCGTTGGCCCAGCCTCCCACCTGCACCAGGCTCCAGCTGAACGCTGCACAATGGCTGGCTGTTCAGCCGGCCTCGGTCTTCCCAGGGCCGTGAGCTTGCTGTCTGCACCCCGGGGAGCTGGAGGCCGGGCAGCTGATCCACCCCCACCCCGCCCTTGGGGATGTTTGAAAACCATAATTTTGTTTTACAGGTCACAGGTCAGCCCATCCACGCTGGTCCCTGTAATTGGACAGGACGGGCTTTGTGTGGCCCAATTACATCTTTTCTTTGGGACCCAACGGGAGCCATCGATTAGTGCCGCGCTTGTGCCTAGAGCTGACCTGAGCCGCTCCAAGGCCGACCTTCCCCAAACGCCCGCTATGACTTCACTCCCAGGAATCTTAATGACCAAGCATTACTGTGACGGGTGTCTGCAATAGCCTCGGCTCACCCCACTGGCCATCTTGGGGGAGCCCTCCGCCCGCCTTCTGTCCCCTTTGCTGCTGCCGCAGAGCAGTGCCCAGAAGGCCCTGGCGGCCAGCACTGAGGAGGCAGCAGGCAGAGGAGCAGCCCCTCAGCCGGACCTTCCCTGAGCCACCTCCTCCCTTCTGGCCCATTTCTGAAAAGGCAACGGGAAGGTCTCAGGGGTGTCCTGAACCTGGTGTCAGCTTCACCTTCCCCGTGTTGTGAAGTGACGAGTCACTTGGCTCACAGTGCCTCAGTGTCCCCAGCTGGAGAGCAGCACTTGGACTTTCTGTGAGACTTAGATGAAATGGAGAGAATATAGTCAGAGCACAGGAAGGGCCTGTCTTATGGCAGGTCGGTGACCTCGAGGCACAGCCCGGAACTTCCTACACAGAGGAGCCACCCTGTAATCCCAGCTACCCAGGAGGCCGAGGCAGGAGGACCACAAGTTCCAGGCCAGCCTCAGAATAAAAAATAAAAAGGAATGGGGGGTAGCTCAGTGGCAGAGCACCCTGGGTCCAATCCCGGGTACTGAGAGAGAGAGAGAGAGAGAGAGAGAGAGAGAGAGAGAGGTGCTACCAGCTGGGCCATTCAGGACAAAGATGGGTACCCGTGGAGCGGATGTTCCTGTTCATGTGTCTCTCCTGCCAGGTCTTCCTTAGGGACACAGTGCTTTAGTGGCCCTCACTGTCCTGCAGGAGGGGGCACAGGCCCCTCTGGCACCTCAGAGCTGCCCTCCGTTGTCACAGTGGTGTGCAGACAGAGTTCTGAGAGGAGGTGGCACATTTGCATAGGCGCCAAGAAGCCTCTTTGTCGGAAAGGGATCCAGACCCGACCCGCTGCCCTTTCCCGCTTGGTGATGCACAGGCGGGGCCCAGAGCTGGCGAGGAGCTGCTGGCAGGGACAGGCACCAGCGTTGCCAATGGAGAGCCCGCTCACTATGCGAGAAATGCAGGGGCAGTGCCCGGGCTGCGTGGGGTGACAGTCCCCACAGTGTGTGCTGGACAGCATTGGGGGGGGGTCACTGGCTTCCAGGGGAGCCACACAAAGAAAGGGGTCTGAGCTTGGAACCAGCTCATGGCGCATCCCTGTGATTCCTCCTGCCAGGACGTTCTCATGGCCGTGGGCACGGGGCCCAGGAGATGAGGCAGGAGTCCATCAGTGGGCAGTCCTGTTCATCCTCCCCTTCATTCCTGAGCCTCCAGGGGCCTGAATAGTTACAGACGTGGTGCTTGTGGCCATGGAGGTGTGTGGCCGGGGAGAGGTGAGAGTGGAGGGCGGTGAGGGCGCCCAGGAGGGGCACTGAGTAAGCAGTCGTCCCTGCTCTGCTGCCCCTGTGCACTTTGCCCGTCTCTGCCTGTTGTCCTGGGCCAGCCGGAGCATCCCTGGGGTGGGCCCTGGACAGCTGGCCAACTCTCTGCAGGCCAGACGGTTCAACACAGGGAAGGAGTGGCCAGATTTACAAGTCACCAGAGCTTGTGGCAAGAGCCAGGCCCAGACATGGCTTCCTGGAAGTGAATGGCCGATAGGATCCATCTCGGGCCACCAGACGGTTTTGAAAGCACGGTGGACGCTCTCCCGGGTCTGGCTGGGCTGTAGCTCACAGGACTGTGGCCCTGCAGGGGCTCTGCCTGCTCCAGGATCCTCCCAGCCTCTCCTGCCACTTTCTCTCGGCCCTTCCCGCTCCCTCCTCCCTCCTTCCTCTGTGCCTGGTTCCTATAACCAGTGTCCGTAGGTCAGCTGTGGTCACCCTCTCCATCATCAGGGTCCTTGCCATGTATGCAAATGCCCCCAAACACCGAGCTTCATGGTTTAAAAACAAATGCTTTTGAAAAGAGGCACGTCAGGTGTCGTCTGCCAGCTTCTGCAGGAAATGGAAATTTGGGATCATGTGGACTTTCCAATTATTCCAATTATTCTCCTACTAATTGTGAGGTACTCACCCATCAAGTCGAAATGGATTTTATTCCCCATGCACCCCTCAAGTCCTTTCTGGAACAAGATGGGAGGTAAAAATAAATCAAGTAAATAAATTTTGAGCATGTGCAGTCCAACCCTCACCCTTGCCAACGACCTCTCGGCAGCATCTGGAGCCCGCTCCCCAGGAGCCCCTGGCAGAGGGGGCGGCCCCCGGAGGAGCCCTGTGATTTACTGCACTTCCACGCTCAGCTTCCTCCTAATGGCTTTCTGAAGGTCACTGACGCTCGCGGGGAGTGGGGACAGGGAGGCACCGTGTCCCCACCTGCTGGGACCGAAGGACACCAGGTCCGGAGGTGGGTGGCGCCTCCTCTCTCCTGAGCACTGTTCAGCCTCACGCCTGGGCTTTGAACAGTGGTGCCCTGGGCTTGCTTGGTGGCTCACCATGGTCCCTCCCATGCCCAGGGGTGGGGGGAGGCGGTACGGTGCTGGCTGATGTCATCAGTGTGTGTCAGTGTAGGGGCGTGGCCATGCCAAGGCCTGGGCTTTTGTCCATGGAGACGGGTTAAAGTGCAATTTATATCTGGAAGTCCTGACCCCCAGGACCTCAGGACGTAACCTTACTTGGAAAGAGGGCTCTTGCTGGTGGGAGTCATTGAGATGAGTGAGTGGGCCCTCGTCCTGCAGGACTGTGGCCAGTCGTGGGGCAGACCTGGACACACACAGGGAGAGCACCCTGGCCTTGGGCTTCTGCAGGCAGAGATGAGCAGGTGCAGCCACGGCTCAGGGAGGGACAGCCACCAGAAGCCGGGTCAGAGACTTGGGCCCAGTCTACCCTCACAGCCTCCAGGGCCCATCCCTGCCCACGTCTATCCCAGCCTCTGCCCCAGCACTTCAAGGGGCTCTGGCAAAGGAGCGCAGCCTGTGGTGATTTGGGGGGGGCAGCCCTGGAGGCCCTGCAGACCCACACAGAGAGTGTGCTGGCCCTTCCTGCTCTTCTCGTAGCTCCAGCTGACTGGAATAGGGGCTCCAGCAGCGCCTCTGCCCCTCTCCAGGGCTGGGGCAAGGAAGGAGGTGGTGTCCCGGGGCCCACGAGCAGATCCTGGCTGTCCCCGCCCATGTCTCCCCCTCCTCGGTGCTACTCCCAGGATGTCCCCCTTTCTGCTCTTGCACTTGGGCTGACCCTTCAAGTGGGGGCCTGTGGATCATGGTGGGAGCTCTGTGAGGACGAACTGATGTTCAGGCAAGGAGCTGACCTTACCGGGAGAGTGGACCTGGCAGGGTGTGGGTGCAGGAGCACTGGCTTTGGGACCAGAAAGGCCAAGCGGGAACCCTCACAGGGTCACTTACCTGCTCTGCTCTCCAGCAGGCCCTTCCCACTTTGGAGCCACCTGCCCCCAACGGGGTGGATGCCGCCATCTCTGGTCCTAGTGGGGGGAGTGGAGAGCTTCGTGCACCCCCTAAAAAATCTCTGCGGCTTCTTCTCCCACTGACTCCCTAGGTGACCCCTAGGTGACTCCCTCTGGTCCCTATTCCCAACCTCACCCCATAAGGTGAGATCTGAGGTCCCTCTGGCTCTGAAGGGTAGGCTGAGTCCAAAGGTGTGTGTGCATGCCTTCGTTCACGTGTGTGTGCGTGTGCGTGTGCATGTTTTATACACTTGTGTACGTGTGTATGTGTGTGCACATATGTCTGTGTGTATGTCTATGTCCTTGTTTGTACACAGGTGTGTGTGTGCATGTAGCGTGTGCACGTGTGCAGTGTGTGTGCTGTGTGTGTGTCAGCACTGGGAATTTGGGGGATGCTCCCACTTCCAGTGGCTGGGAAGTCAGGATTCTGCCCGTACTTGATTGGGCGATTTCAGCATGGAAGGCTCCGTCACCCCAGTAGAGCTGTCACTCTGTTTGGGCGAGGTGCCAGGAAGTGTCCTTCATGCGGGATTTTCCATTTGGATGTGGGGTGGTGGTTTCAGGAGTGACATGATTCTCCCTGGTAGCCACAAATGGGCATCTTTTTTAAACAAATAAGTGTCACTGTTTAATAGTGTGATACCAAAGTGACAGCGATCCAGCCCGGCCTGCTGAGAGAGCTTATGTGTAGGTGATGTGGACGGCCCCCTATCTCTAGGACATTGCAGGCCGCTGTGCCCCTGAGGTCACCTGGCTGGGCTGTACAGTCTGAACCTGCTGACCACTCCTGGGCAGCCGTGGGCCTGAGAGGCGGTAGGAGGTTTCTGTCTCCCCAGCCACTGCAGAGAGCACTGCAGGACCAAGGCCTGCCTCCTTGCACCCCACAGACCCTAAAAGCTGGCGGAGAGAAAGGGAGAGACAGAGACGGAGAGACGTCGGGAGCAGAGAGCTCTGGCCACAAGCTATTTCTGTGCCTTTGAGAATCAGTCCCGGTGGCTTTCCCTAGAGAGAATGTCGTAAATTTCCACTTTCGCAAAGACCTTCCTGCTCCCAACAGGAGTGTGCAGCTGCCCTGGGCCACTCTGGAGATGGCACAAAGTGTCAATACTGTGGACAGGAGCACATGCTGGGCTTCTCAGCGGGTCCCCAACAACCACTCCGCTGTCCGCAGCCTGCCGTGCATGAGCCTCACCTCCAGACACCATGGGCACAGGACTTTGGGGATTAAGTTTGCATGCATGAGCTTCAGGGGGACACATTCAAGCCAAAGCAGATGTTGTTCTTTCCTGTTCCTCTGTGGGCGCAGACTCTCATGACTGCGGATTCTCCCACGGAAACCATCAAAGTCGGTTGCAACAGGACCACGTGGCTTAACTGCCGGAACAAAGAACTGTCCACACGGGTGCTATGGCCACTGCAAACACCCTTTGGGAATGAAGGGAAAGTGCAGCCTCTCCAGTGGAGGGACACCAAGGGCAGTGTCCCCACCGACTGCACAGCTCCTGGCCTCTCACCAACCTAGGCTAGACTGCTGGTTTTGAAAGGAGCCGTGTCCTCCGTGCAGACCACCTCCTGGAGAGGTATTCTAGGTAGGAAGCGACGTGGGTGTTCAGGCAGAGGGCCCACGGCAGAGCCGAGGCCACATGCACCCCGAATCCCTTGTCATCTTGGACTGTCAGGTCGGAGGGTACGTTGGGGGTCGGGAGCCTTTTTTTGTTTTTTTAAGCAAGATTTTAAGCTCCCCAAGGATGCGCCCTGTCCTTGCCCTTGTGCTCATTGCTCAGCGTCCTCTACTCCCCCAGATCCAAACAGGGCGCGTAGGGAAGGTGTACCGGCGGAGCTTGCTAACGGGCAGGCAGGGTGAAACAGGGAAGAGTTTATTCTCCCTGGGGAAGATTTGGGTCATTTTTTCCCAGAGAAGTCCTGCTTCCCTTGCTTCTCTCTTTTCTGGACTTGCACTTGTGACGTGGGACGCAGAGGGGTGGGAGCTGCTGGGTTTCCACAGGCTGCTCACTGTGCCACCAGCACTGGGAGAGGAAGAGCGTCCCACGACTCCAGCGCCTGCCCTGCCCTGCCCTTCAGGGTGCCCTGCTCCCCGCAAGGTCAGCACAGGCTTGCACTTCACGTAAACAGGTTCTAGGACGCGTTCCTGCCGGCCTGGCTTCCCTTGTCCTGCGTTCGGAGGCTCAGCCATGTTCTTGGGTGTGGTTTCAGACCTCGGCTCTCACTGTTCCCAGGGGATCCAGCACGGGAATCTGCTGTAGTCCATCGGCTCGCAGGATGGACCGCACGTGGTTTCTAGTTTGGGGCTCTTACAAAAACTCCTGTGAACACTCGAGTCTGTGCTTTGTGGCGGGGTCTGCAGCTCCCATGCTGGAGCGCGCCTGGGAGCGGGGTGTCCGCCCGGGCACTGGCACACTACTGCAGGGAACAGGATGCTGCAGCTCAAGCCACATCCTCACTGTCCTTCGATGCTCTCGCTCGAGATGCTTGTGTCCAGAAGCCATGTGGGCAGGGCAGGCAGGGCAGCAGCTCAGTGGGGACAGAGCTGCCCACCAGCCAGAGTCCTGGGAACAGCTGGACATGGTCCTGCAGAAGCACACTTAGCCTTGCGGCACTCTTGTAGACTGTGTGCCTGTGTGTGTGCATGCACGTGTGTGCAAGCTCTCCAATGCTGCGGGATGTTCCTCTCTAGAAGTTGTGTTAGGAACAAGACCTCAGTAGAGATTCCAGCATTCTCTAGGTTCATTTCTCCAACTTCAATGGAATAGAAGTAGAAATTAGTATAAGAAGAGTGTCATCTCCAAGAGGCAGAGGTGTTTGTTGTTGTTGTCACTCATGGCTACATCCCCGAAGCCTAGAATAGCGCCTGGCACCAGTTCTTGAATCAATGAAAAATATAACGAGGCATGTCAGAATGCGTTCCATGTAAATGAGCAGATTCCTAAGTCAGGATCCTGATCAATGCCTTCCTATCGAGAAGAGGGGTTTTCAGGCTCTGTACCACACCCTCATCCAGGACCCCAGCCCTTTCCTTCCTTGAGCTCTGCTTTCTCATTGTGTTGGCTGTTTGTTCTCTTGGTCCCCAAATAATGACAATGATGATCACAGTATATGTGCAGTCAGCTTTCTGTTGCTATAACAAAGACCTGAGGTAATCAACTTAAGAAGAGTAAAGGTTTATTTTGGCTGAGAGTTTTGGGGTTTTCTGTCCAGGGTTGCTTGCCCCTGTTGCTTTGGGCCTGGAGTGAGGCTGATGCTCAGGACAGGATCATGTGGCGGAGGGGAGGCGAAAGGGCCCCAAGGTCTCCTTCCAGGGAGCTCCCCCGTGACCTACTACTAGGCCCCACCTCCCAGAGGTTCCCCTGCCTCCCAGGAGCCCCACAGGCTGGGAGCGAGCCTTCAGCTCGGGGACTTGGAGGACAGTCACGATTCCTGTCGCAAGGATCGGCTGTACCACGTGCTTTGTGCCCACCATTGCGGTGGCCCCTACACATTTTCATTCACTAACGGCTCACATCTGCTCGAGAGGTGGTGCCATTGATTCTTGTCTACAGTTGGGTGACCTCTCCAAAGTCCAGCTGCCACTGGGTGGAGCCAGGCCCCCGGGCACACCTGCACCCTGCTCGCCTTCTGAACCACTCTTTCCCTCCAGGTGCTGAATTTCCAAAGCCACCCAAAGAAAGTGTCCTAGTGGCGTCAGATGGCTTCCCTGTGGTCCAGAGGAGCTGGGAAGGTGCAGAACAGGAGACCCAGGTTCACTGCAGACAAGCCACGACTTGTGCCTTAGAGCCAGGGATGCAGGGACAGCAGGGACTTGCAGTCAGTGTCCAGGAGGAATTTCTTTGCCATAGGAAAAAAGAATCCATCACTTGCAAACTAAAAGTGGTTCTCTAGATAACCTGAATCCAATAGAAAATCAGAGACATTTATAACTGAGAATGGGTTACCTAGAGTGGACCCCACGGAGGGAAATCCAAAGAGAAAGAGAGAAACCGTGAGGGAGGGGACCAGAGGAGCACAGGCCGGACGCTGTGCAGACCGCCTCCGTTTTTAGCTTTATACCCTTGGTCTGTCCTACAAACTGCAAAAGACAGAGCGGGCGAAACCCCAGAACCAAACCCAGATGGGACCAGTACAAAATATAGGCCACTTCCCTTAGGAAAACAGTGGGAAATCCACACTGAGACGTTGACACATAGAATACACTTACCCTAGACAGGAGGTGGTGGCTCAAGTCCCAGGGATCTTGTTAGACACACCACCTGTTGGGCTGGTGCTCAGCCCTCCACTCACCGCCCAGGGTCCCCTCTGTAGTGCAGGGGCTGGACATCATGTTCCTGGACTTTCTGGCAACAGGGTTCAGTCATGTCTTCACCAGCCAGAGACGCTCCCTGGTCTGGGAAAAGGGGAGGAGTCCCAGCTGAGGATGGGAGCACTGTCAGGCCAGCAACTGACCCCCTGGGCCTGCCGCACCCCTCAAGGGGACTCTGAGGGGAAGGCGCCCCTGGAGAGTGCCACAACGTCACACTTGCAGAGGTGAGTGGGCATCATCTGCTCAGAGCTTTAGGTAGACTTCCCCTAAACCTTCCTTCTATGTGTTCAAGTCATCCAAGGGAGGGGGGAGTTCTCTTTCAAAGAATTCTCGTTTACATACTGTTTGTATTTGTGTGAATGCAAAACAGTTCTTGTATTCTCTGTACAACATTTGGTATGATAAACTCAGATTTTCTTGGGGCTTATGGATAACAGTTTTGGAGAGCTGTCTCATTTGCTTAGTTGGGTGACTTGTCAGAACTCCTTGGTCTGTTTCGATTTCTTCAGTGATAACTCACTGGAAACGAGATACAGCAGGCTTCAAGCCTCTGCAGGAAATAATAGATGCAATCATTTATTGATATCGAACATCTTTACGACAGGCATCACGCAAGTTGTTGTAGAAGCTTCTTCTGATTCAGCCTTCATTATTTATTGATTTCTTCAGCAAAGTTTTGAGGGGGAAGCTGTAGGCAAAAACTGCCAAGCGAGGTCAGGGTGCAAGAGATGAACAGCTCCACTCAGTCTCGCCCTCCTGGAGTTTGAAATGTGTGTGTGTGTGTGGGGGGGGGAAGCACCACCAAAACACGACTGGGAGCGAGGCAAGGAAGCCAGCCTTGTGGCTGGAACAGAGCTGAGGCCGGAGGAGCAGGGCCACCCCAGCCCCCTGGAGCAGGCGACGGGAAAGGACGGAAAGGACGCCGGACCCCAGAAGACTTCCAAGCCGCAGAGAGTCCACTTCCTTCTTGGTCCTCCAGTGGCTCCCAGTTTGGTCTCAAAGTCAGCTGACCATCTGGAAGGACAGGCCGAGACTGAGAGAAAAGGTCCCCCCGAAGGTGGACACTCCGGCCAGAGAGCAGAGGAAAGTCCCTGTCTTCTGTCTCTCGGGCCGTTTTCTGTCACTCTGGCAAAACCCCAGGTGACTGGCAAAGAACACGGAGTCGTTCAGCTCATGGCTCCCGAATCTGGGGAGTCCATGCAAAGCTGCTGGCCTCTGCTCGACAGCTGGCGAGGGCCTCCCGCTGCACCATGACACGGCGGAGGCGTCACATGGTGAGACAGAGCCAGCTGCTAGCTTGGGTCTTTCTTTTCTCTTCTTATAAAGCCACTAATGCCATCGTGGAGCCCCCCCCCCCCCCCCCGTGACCTTATTAAATCCTCATTACATCCCAAAGGCCTCACCTCCAGACACCATGGGCACAGGACTTTGGGGATTAAGTTTGCATGCACGAGCTTCTGGGGGACACATTCAAGCCAAAGCAGATGTTGTTCTTTCCTGTTCCTCTGTGGGCGCAGACTCTCATGACTGCGGATTCTCCCACGGAAACCATCAAAGTCGGTTGCAACAGGACCACGTGGCTTAACTGCCGGAACAAAGAACTGTCCACACGGGTGCTATGGCCACTGCAAACACCCTTTGGGAATGAAGGGAAAGTGCAGCCTCTCCAGTGGAGGGACACCAAGGGCAGTGTCCCCACCGACTGCACAGCTCCTGGCCTCTCACCAACCTTCGTAGGTGAACTCGGCTTTGCCATATCATGGAAGTTGGAGTTTCATCCTCACCCTTAAAAACTGAATAGCACTGCATCTTTTAGGCCCAGAAGTTGAGCGTCCCCAGCCAGCACTAGCTCACTTGCCTGAGGCCACACATTGGCTGGTGACTGGGGGCAGTCTAGGACTTAGATCTTCCCATGTACCCAGCCAGGGCTGCTGATTGACAGCAGGGAGAGCAGTGCAAACGTCAGGCTCAATTCCCGTCTTTCCAGACGGCTCTTATCATTCGTGTAATTAATTTGAAACCATTGTTTTGAATTTCCATTCTTGAAGCTGCCTCCATAATTTGGCGGCAATAATTGCAGCTCATTGCATAATGAAAGGATGAGTGTGATTATTTAGAAACATCGGGGAGCAGTTTATTTACACATTTTGAAAACGTTATTTCCCTTCCAAAGCCGACCACCAACAACCACAGGACACATTTTTTAAAACATTTAAATGAAGTCAATGGAGGGACAGTTTCATTCGGCTTGACAAACGTGAGCTGGGTCAACCACTACCATAAGCTAGGTAGAATGTTGGTCACCAAGTTCTCTCCTGTGTCCGTATCATCAATCTCTCTTCCCCCTGTGGCCACCTGCAGCCACTGGGCTGCTTTTCTACACCACCTTCTCCTCTGTGCTGGCTGACTCCGCTCGGCGGGGTGCTCCGGGACTTCGCCCCCTGGCTGGGCATCTCGGGTTGGCATCTTTGGCTGGCTCTCTAGTTTCTCATTGCCAGCGCAGGTCCATCCGTGGCCCGTCTGCGGTCACAGCCCGTGTTTGCAGGGGAGGTGACTGTGTCAGTGTGCTGGGAGTGTTTGCCCACAGGCTCTATCTTGGACCTGGGCTTTCATTCCTCTGGGGTGAATGTCTGCTGGTGGAGTTCCTGGGCCCTGAGGTAAGGACCCCTGACTATTAAGGAGAGACCACACTCTCTTCTGACTCAGCGATGCTGTCTCCCACATCCACTGCAGCGCCGCCCGCCGTGTGGAGGTCCTCGGCCTCACCAGCCCTCTCGGGCCACGGGGAGTCTCATCAGGGCAGTTTGCAAAAAAGCCCATCAGCATGATACTCGCCTTGGGGTTCCCTGGCGGCTCCCGGCCTCTGCTCTCACGGCCCTTCTTACTGTCAGTGAGGAAGACAGGGCCGAGGGTCTGAGAGAGCAAAGTCTTCTCTCTCACCTTCTGCCCTCCTTTCTCCTCCTGCTCCCCAGTGCGGTCCCTGCAGGCTGGACCACCTCTTCCCTGAGGCAGGTCATGGGAACTGGAGAGGCAGCTGATTTCCCTGGCTTCCGCCTCAGAGCTGGCCATGAAGAAAGTCTTGGACCCTCCCTGACTGATGGCAGCTCAGAAGACCCCACTGTGGCCCTTGCCTGGGGGGGAAGGAGTGCTGCAGAGAGGTCAGGTGGAACTGAGCAGGCAGGCTTGCAGGGGTCCCCGCTGTCCAGCAGCACGAGAGCTGACCCTGTGTCCACTCACCTTCACCACGCTCACCATGCTTCAGTAGAGCTTATGCAATGGAGTCTCCACAAACCCACAGGACAGGGTTTGGAGAGCTTGTGCGCAGCTCACCAGGGTCTGGCGGGAGGCCGACCCCAGTGACCCTGTGCATCAGCCTTCATCTGGCTGCTCCAGCCTTCATTTGGCTGCTCGGTTCTTTATAATAAGCTGGGGACCCTAAGTCAGAGCTCCCCTGAGCTGTTCAAGTTGTAGATCAGTATGACTCAAGGAGGCGGTCACAGGAGCCCCAACTCACAGCTGGTCTGTCAGAAGTTCCCGAGCCTGGACTTGCAGCTGGGTCTGGAGTGGGGGCCAATGCGCGTGCGTCCCCCACCTGTGGAATCGGACGTTGCCGCCAGGTAGAAAGTGTCAGGATTGAGTTGAATTAGAGAACGCTCCACCTCTGGTGTCTGCTGCAGAGCCACCGCTTGCTGGCTGTGGGGAGAAGCCCCGCCTAGTTTTGAGATAGTTGTGGTCTGTGTTGTGAGGATGCAGTGGGGAAACTGGGAGGCTCAGAAAACAGAGTTCCCACAAACCTCGTCTCCCCGCGGGTGCGGCTTCCTCTTGCAGAGCCTGCTGCTGGCTTACGGTGACCGGTCAGTCACGATACCGTATAGGTCACCCTGTGGGCTTGGGCGCATATGCAGTGACGTGCACCCACTGTCACAGTGCTGTAGAGTGGTTCCTTTGCCCTGGGAGGACCCCAGCCACGGTCACAATGGGCAAAGGTGGGATGTACACAGTCCAGGGGGAGAAATAAAGAACATCCAAGGTTTCTGCCTTTGTCAATGCTTTATTCACTCAAATCACTCAATACAAGTTCACTCTGTGGGCTCCTAATCAAGGAAATGACAATCCTTAATGCTAGGCACTGCAATGGACATAATCAATCCACAGCAAACATTTCTAGATTAATTCTAAGCACTGCAAACACACTCAATCACGACAGACTCATGACAGACAGTCCCTCTGCAAGCTAAGCTCCAGAGTCAGATCAGAAGTCTCTAAGTCCAGCAGATGCCCACTCACTCAGACCGCCACCATCAGGTCAGGACCCAAGGCAGGCTTCTCCCGGGGTGGAGCTGACGGCCGGCTGAGGAGAGGGTCCCAGGGAGAAGTTGTGGCTCTCACCAGGGTCAAGATGTGGCTGTAGAGTTTGAGAGTGGTGAGGAGGATGCAGAGGTCATCAAACGATGACAAGAGTTGGGTGCCAGTCCAGGTCCTCGTCAGGCCCTCAGCGTGAGGGCATCGGTGTCGGCTGGCTGAATGTCCACTTGCTCCCTCATTTATACTGAATTTGGGGCTTCCCTATCAGTTCCTCAGTGACGTCATTTGCCCTGGGGTTAAAGCAGCTGGTCTGGGGTCCCCACCCTGACCTTTTCACCTCTCTCTTATGGGGCAAGGACAGCTGCTGGAGACTTCACTCTGAGTTTGTCAGGGTGGGGAGAAGTGACTGCTTGTGCCTGAGGGCCACACTGGAGGGCTCCGTAGGCGTGCCTGGTGACACTGCAGGCTTCAAACTGGAGTTTTAAAACGGAGCTGCGTAGGCTCAGGCCTGAGGCCACCTCACACCCACCTACTCCTCCCTCCCATCTTCTCACTATCTCCATAGTTTCCTTTTCTAGAAGTCCGTGGAGTTGGGTTCCTGAAGCACACAGCCATCCAGAATGGCCTCTTCCCTTACCAGAGTGCCCTGGGGGTCCTCCGGGTCTTCTCATGGCTTCATAGCTCATTTCTTTTCATTGATGAATAATTTTTTGTTGTATGGATTTGCTACCAGTTATCCATCCATATCGTCCTGTTCAGATCTCTTGCCCACTTTAATCAGGCTGTTTGGTTCCTTATTATTGAATTTTAACAGTTTTTTGTGTGTTTGGTGTAGAAGTCCTTTATCAGATATGTAATTTGTATATGACTTGTCTCAATCACTTACAGTATCTTTCATAGATCGTAAAAATTTAATTAAATGGAGCCCAAACTACGGATTTGTTCTTTCATGGATTGTGCTTTTGATGTTGTATTTAAAAATTCCTCACCAAACCGTTAGTTTTTCTTCTGTTATCCTCTGGGAGTTCTGTAGTTTGGGATTCGCCTTGGGTTATGGCTCACGCGGAGTTCAGTTTTGGTGAGGGTTGAGTCTTGGTCTGAATCCGTGGGTTGGCGGGGAGATGTCCAGTTTTCCCAGAACCTGACCATCTGAAAGGCCCGTCTCTCTGTTGGATCACCTTGGTTCCTTTCTCCAAGATGGTCAACTGCACTTCTGCGCCAGTTTCTGGGATCTGTGCTGTGTCCCACGGAGCTGTCTGTCTGTTCTTCTGCCGACACACACTGTCTTGATTACTGAGGCTTCATAGCGGACCTTGAGGTTCCCTTTGTTCTCTTCCAGTGTTGTGTTGGCTGTTCTTAGTCTTGCCTTTCCACATAGGCTTCAGAAGAATACTCACAAAGTCACTTGCTGGGATTTTGATTGGGATCACATGCTGGAAAAATGGATGGCAATGTTGAGTCCTGCTATCCACAAGCATGCAAAACCTCTTCACTACATTCTGACTCGTTTTTTCATAAAAGTTTTATAGTTTTTCTTGTATAGATCTTTAACATATTTTGCTTGATTAGTCCCTAAATATTTTGGGGTTTGGGTGCTAAAGTAAATAGCATTATGTTTTTAATACAAAACTCTAATTTTTATTGCATTTTATTGTATTTAGCTTTTTTATATTTGCCTTATAGTCTGAAAATTTTATATATTTTTTACTGGTTCCAAAAGGCTTATATTGATTCTTGTATATTTTCTTCATAAATAATCACATCATCTTCAAGAAAAGAGTTTTATTTCTTCCTTAAAATCCATATACCCTTTTATTTTCTTTCCTTGTCTTATTGCTTTATTAGGACTTCTAGTAAAAAAGCTGTGGTATCAATATGTACTATTACTATTTATCAATTGAAATTTTAAAAATTACATGATTTTTTTAAAGCAGTGGTGAGAGGTACAACCTTGCCTTCTTCCTTATCTTAGCAGGAAAACTCTAGTTTCTAACCATTAACAATGATGCTAGCTGTTGTTTTTGTTTTTGTTTTTGTTTTTGTTTTTTTTTTGTAGCTGCTCTTTATCAAGTGGCAGAAGTTCCCCAAAGCTAGTTTGCTGAGAATTTTTTTTTTTAATCATGAACTAGTTTTGGACTTTTTTGCATCTGTTAATATGATCTTTTCTTTTTCCGCCTGTGGATGTGAGAGATTGGTCTGATTGATTCTCGCTGTTGAGCCCATCTTGTGTAACTCGGATAGATCCCACTTGCTGGTCACATGTAATTCTTGTCATATTCTTGGATTTGATTGGCTACAATTTTGCTGAAGATGTTTGCTCTCTGTTCAGAAGAGATGTTGGCTTTTAGTTTTCCTCTGTTCTTGTGTGTCTGGTTTGGGCTTTAGAATAATGCTATCGTTTCTTCCTTAATTGTTTGGTAGAATTCATGAGTGGGCCCATTTGGAACTGGTACTTTCTGTTTGAAAGGATCTTATTTATTGATTGAATTTCTTTAATAGATTATTCACACGTATTAAGATCACCTGTTGTTTCCTCTGTGAGTTTGGTATATATGTCTCAAGGAACTGGTCATTTTCATCTAGTGTGCCAGATTTATGGGGCATCTTTTATTACCCTTTCATATATCTGAGATCAAAAGTGGTGGCCTGTATTTCATTTCTGATTTACTTTGTGCCATTTTTTTCTTAGTTAATCTAGCTAAATGTTCATCAGTTTCATTGATAAGAATCAACTTGTGGTTTTGTTGATTTTTTTTCTGAAATTTCCTATTTTTAATTTCATTGGTTACTGCTGTAGTTTTTATTTTTTTTTCATTGTCTGATTGTGTTTTAAATTTGTCCTTTTTTTCTAGTTTTCTAAAGTAGAAGCTTAGGTGATTGGCTTTGCATCTTTCTTCTTTTCTAAAAAGTATGCACTGCTATAAATTTCCCTCTAAGTACTACTTTTGCTGCATCCCACAAATTTTAATAATTTGTATTTTAATTTTTATTTCCTTCAAAAATACTTACTAGTTTTTCCTGACACTTCTTTTTTGGCCCATGTGTTTATTCAAAGTATTTTGTTTAATGTTCAGTTTGAATTTTCCTGATATCTCTCTGTTACTGATTTCTAACTCAGTCTCATTGTGAGTGTACCCGATTGTTCCCATTCTTTCACGCTTGTTGAGGTGTGTAATGACTTTGAGTTCGATGGATCTTGGTGAATGTTCCATATGAGTTTGAGAAAACATGGGTCCTGTGTGGCAGGGGTTGAAGTATCCTGTAACCAGGTGTCCGAGGCCATCCCATCGTGATGGTCTGCCTGACCTTCTGCCTGCTGATCATTTCTGATAGAGGAGCATTGACATCTGCAGACATAAGAGTAGATTCACTTCCTTCTGGACGGTTCTGCTAGGTGGGGCCTGTGTATTTTGACACTTTGTTGTTAGACTCATATGTTAAAGATGGTTGTTTCTAATGGGGAACTGACCCCTTCCCCACTCTTCAGTGCTCTGTTTTCTCTCTGATCATCTTCCCTCTCTCAGGTCTTACTTGGTCTGAAACTCAGGGACTGCTCCAGGTCTGCGTGGATTTGTATCAGCACAGTATGACTTTCTCCATCTCCTTAACCTTAATCGAACTTCTACCTTTAAAGAAGTTGTTTCTTCTTTCCTATCACTTCTGACCATCTCTTTTAATCAGTGTGTCTGGTCTTAACATCTGAATTATGAATATCTGCCATGTTTATTACGCTTTCTATCCACCGCCCCCTTTTTTTGTTTCTTTTTATCTTCTACTTTTTTCTTCCCTTTTCTGGTTTTAATTCTATGTGATTGAATTTCTTTTAGCGATGAACATTTTAACCGTGCTTCTTTTCTTCTTTTAAAACCTTTTAAATGACTGTCCTGGAGCTTGCAATGAACCTTAGCAGCTGATCCAAGTTCTCTCCAAATGCCACTCTACTCTCTCATGGGGGTGTGCAGACACTTCCTCAGAGAGCTCTCCCAGTCCTCCCTCAGGTCCCTAACACTGCTGTCTTTCACTTCACTTGTCCCTTCAGTACAATCATGGAATCTATTAATTGGAACAAACTATTATTTACTAGACAAATAGAGAAAAATAAAAGTGAAAGAGTTTATTTTGTCATTCATTCTCTAAAACTCTTTCTTTATGTAGATTTGAGTTTTTCACCTATATGATTTTCCTTCTCTCTAGAGAACTTTTCTTTCAAGGCAAATCTACTGGCTAGGAATTCCTTTGATTTTTGTTTGTCTGAGAAATTATTTCTTCTTAATTTTTGGAGGATAACTTCCCCAGATACACAATTCTAGATTGGGGGATTTGTTTTTCTTTTAACACTTTAAATATCTCACTCCACTCTCTCCTTGCTTGCATCATTTCTGAAGAGAAGCTGAAGGTGATCAGTAGCCTTGATCTTTGGTGATTTTTTGTTCTCTCCAGTGCTGATTGAGAGAAGTGTGTTGGAAACTTGAGTTAACTGTGCATTTTCACTTCTGTTTCTTCCTGCACATATTTTTTTTTAATGTGGTGCTGAGGATCGAACTAGGGCCTCAGGTGTGCTAGGCGAGCACTCTGCCACTGAGCCCCAGCCCAGCCCCTGTGCACATCTTTTTGAAAGCTCTGTTATTAGTAGCATACATGTTTTTGTTATACACATCATCCTGATGAACTAAGCACTTTATTCTGATAAACTGTCCCCTTTATCTCTGGACTATGGCTTTTTCTGTTTACTGTCTCCAATTGACGTGGTCAGTCCAGTTTTCTGGTTCTGAGTTGTTTGATGCTACCTTGTTTTCCGTTGTCTTATTTTCGTCTATTTGTGTCTTTGTACTTTGATGGAATTTCTTCCAGACAGCTTGGAGTTTGGTCCTGTGTTTCCTTACCTTCTAGAATGGCTGCTCTGTGGAGAGTCCAACAGGATGTGTCTGGTAGTGATGACCAAGGCAAGGCAGCCTTTCCTGGGAGGTGCTTTGTTAGCTGGGCTAGGAGTTAAAGTGTGTCTGATGTTTGCTGCAGCCGGATGTTCCAGAAACTTCCAATTCCTCTAGGGTCCTGGATCTCACCTCCCCGAGGTCTTGGATCTCTGTGAACTACATCTTGCAGCAGTTTCACTGTCTGGACCTGCTGTTGTTCTGCTGCCCCTGTTGATGTGCTAGTAAGATGTGGGAGGGAAGCATTGTGTGATCTTATGACCATGTTTTAAGCAATTAATTGTCATCAATTGTTTTGAGCTATTAGTGTGTCCCTGGGGTGTGACCTTCACCAGTTTCTTTACCTCTTTCCTCCTCACCCTGCCTGAGACAGGAAGGCCGAAGGGGGCTAGCTGGGAGGTTTCCCTGCCTGGTATCTGAAGAAAGACTGGGATGAGTCCCCAGCCCACTGAGTAGGCCTTCCTCGTGGAGATGCTGTGAGAGCATTTCAGAGTGGTTCATCCTCCTTTCGTCTGCCTGAGACATGGAGGGATCTTTCTTGGCTCTTCACAGTACACCCTGGTGGGGCCGAAGATGAGGCTGAGTCAGGTCTGTCTGTGGTGGGTAAGAACACAGCTCCAGGATCTCTCACACCATTTCAATCAGCTTTTCTGCTGCTACGATTAAAAGACCTGACCAACACAATTGCAGAGGAAAGGTTTACTTGGTGGCCCTCGGTTTCAGAGGTCTCAGTCCAAGGACAGTTGGCCCCTCAGTGAGGCAAGACGTCGTGGCAGAGGGAAGCAGCTCACGTGGTGATCAGGAGCAGAGAGAGCCACTGCACTCCTAGACACAAAATACAGACCCCGTAGCCACGGCCCCAGCGCCCCCTCCTCCAGCCACACCCACCACTTCAGCTCCCACTCAGTTGATCCCGATTCACCCATGGGGTAAAGACTCCCAACCCCATCATCTCTCTTCTGAATCTTCTTGCCTTGGCTCACACATGAGCTTTTGGGGGACACCTCACATCCAGACCCTACACCCTCCATGCCTGTCCACACTCAGCCTCTGGAAACAGGTCACCATGACCAGGTAGATGTTTCCAGTGACTTCTGCTCCAAGTGGGGCTTTCCCAGCTGATGCTGCGTAGGTACTGCCATCTCTGCCCCTTCTGGGTGGGGTTCCCTAGATCTCCGTTCTCGGAGGGGCCCAGTGAAGGCACCGATTCTCCCTTTGTTCTGGTTTGGTTTTGTAGTAAGGCCGCAGTGAATCTTGGCAGGTGTTTCACTTGTCAGACCTGAAACTGGAGATCTCCTTTCATTTTTTTCCCAGTGTGATATTATCTTTGCAAAAAAAAAAAAAAGATTGATTTAAGACATTTATATATTTAGTTTAATTTTTTAATCTTGCTATTTGTTTCCTCTCCTTATTTTATATTCTTTGTTCCTTTCCTCTCATTTTCTGCATTTTTTGGATTGATCAATTTTATCATTCTATCATTTTATCATCTGTATAGATTTATTAACTATTTCTTTTTGTTTTATGTTTTTAAAATTATTTATGATATGCATGCTCATTTTATCAGCGTCTACCTTCAAAGTGTATTTACCATTTCATGTATTTTGTAAAAAGCATAAACTATATTCCTCTTGTCCTTTGTGCATTATGGTCCTACATCTATTTCTACAAATGCAGCTCTGCTCTTTCCAAGGCCTGTTTGTGGTCTTTGTGAAAACATTATTATTAGTTGTGATGTAAACAATTGTTTTTAACAGAAATTTTAAAATGAGGACTTTGGGGTCTCAGGGGTAGCTCAGTGGTACCGTCCTCGCCTAGCAGACACAGGATCCTGGGTTTGATCCCCAGCACCATGAAAAGCAAAAGCAAATAAATAAACAGACCCCCCAAAAAAAGAAAGAAAAAGAACACCTTTCCTGTTTGTGCTCCTCTTTGCCGTCTTCACTGCGGTCCGTGTCTCTGTGGGGGTCTCTGCTTCTCTCATGTGTCATTTTCTTTCAGCCCAAAGAATTTCCTCCCTCATTTCTTAGAGTGTAGACTTGCTGGTGGTCAGTCTTCTCAACTTTGGCCTGTTTGAAAAAGTCCCTATTTCAGTTTGATTTTTAGAGTGAAATCTCAAAAACCATGTGGAGTCCCACAAGGACGTCATTTTATCGTGTCCCTGAGAAGGCGTTCCCGGAGGGCCCTGGGCCGGCCTTGCTTCTGATGACCATGGGCAACCATTCTACCTCTGGGCCCTGCGCGGGTGGCTTCTTTCTTTTAGTTATTTTTTTTTTCTGGGTCCTTTTAAGGCCCCCCCCCCCCCCCACGCCAGGCTTCATCTGGGTGGAGTTGAATATGTGCACAGCCGCTGCTGTGAGTTCCTCCCATCAGCCACTTTTCTCTCTGTGAGGAGCAACGGGCTGGATCTGAAGCTCTCCCTATCTTTCCTCATTAAGTTCACGTATTCCTTTGCATCCTTGTGCATTTTGATAGTGGCTACTTAATAAAGTGATGGTGGGCGGATTCCCTCCCCTCTATTGTTTCTAGGTCTGCCCTCTTGATTGATTTTTCTCCTAAGGCTATGGTCCGACTTTCCGGCTTGTTAACATGTCTAGTGATTCTGGCTGGATGCTGAGCCCTGTGCCTGGCAGACGATTGCCTGGACTTGGCTGTTTGTGTCAAGAATGAGGAAGTCGATCTTTGCAGGCAGCTCAGTTGCTTGCAGCTCTGCTCCTTCCAAGGCCTGTTGTGGTCTTTGTGAAAACGTAACACGTTAGCTCTCCAGGGCTGACTTAACTGACCATTCAGTCACATTTCTCCTGGGGGCTGCTGACCTGGGGGCTCCTGAAAGCCCCTCCTTCCCGAGTCCTAGAGGGAGGAGGTCTGGGAAAGGTCCCACACGCAGCTGTCCAGGAGCGGAGTTTAACCCAGCCGCCAGGGGCCACTTCATGTTTGGTGAATGTCTAGAGGGACCCCCTCGCAGATTATGGAGCCCTCCCCAGGCTGCTCCCTCCTCTGTGATACTCAGGCCCATGAGTGTCCCCTGCCTCAGTTTCTCCTAACCCACTGTCTCCTTATCTCAGTGACACTCCCAGACTGTGCTTGGGTCCCCGTCCCTGCCCCGTGGCGCAAAAGCCTCCTCCAGGTGGGAGCCGGGTGAGCAGCCAGCCTTGTGTGCCCCTTGGCTCTCAGAGGTCAGTTTTTGCTGGGTCTAAAAGCAGATTTTTCACACACTGTGTCCAGTTGTTCAACAAGAGCAAGTTCAGATTCGGACACCCCATGGGAACTGGAAGAAAGCCGCTGTCTCACGGTGCACGAGGTTACAAGAATCACTGATTGATTCAGAGAACGTGAGCATGAGGAAGAGCTAGGCCACGGTTCTGCAGGTCATCAAAGCCCAGCAGGGTGCTGAGTGACAGTCTCTAGAAGCAAACATCAGACCACTGCTGGGACAGTGGCAGCCTCAGCACGTTCCAGTAGCACAAAGATGGGAATGTGGTGGCTGCGAGGGGGAGGGGGGTGGGGGGGGTGGGGGGAGGCAGTGGGGGCAGATCCCCAATGCCCAGAGTGTTCACCAGTGGACGCCCAGGAGCCAGGAGAACAGGAGTCAGGAAACTTCTCTCTTGCAAAGGGCCAGGTAGTGAATGCTTCAGGGCACACATCTCCATCTAGTCTTCTCCTTTCCTGGCCCTTTGTCAAAGCTGTTCTGAGCTCCCAAAGGATGTGCACACAGTAAGCAGGCTGGATCTGGCCTGAGGGCTGTCACTGGCTGAACCCGGGCCGTGATCACAGAATAAACAATTCACAGAAGAAGATGGAGATTATTAATGCATGTGTGAGGAGCTGCTCATCTTCCCTGGTAATCGGATAAACATAATTCAAAGCAAATGAGCACATTTCACACGGATCAGATGGGAGAAAATTTAAAAGACTGACAATATCAAGAGTTAGTGGAGGTAAGAGGCAACAGCAATTTGCACACACTGCTGGTAAGGGTGCGAATTAATTCAGCCACTTTGGAAAGCAATTTGTCAATAGCCAAACCAGAATTGGATTTGAAAATGCATGTTCACAAAGACTCCACAATGCCACTCCTAGATCTGTTATCTAGAGAGATCCATGTGTAATTGCAGTACTGTTTGTAATGGGGAAATAAATTGGAAACAACTTAAGTCTACACACACACACACACACACACTCCTATCAACACGGCAACATCTCAAAAACATAATGTTGAGTGAAATAGCAAGCCTAGCGCAATAACATTTACGAAAATGTTTAAAAACACGCTGCAAACAACACTATGAATTATTCATGGGTATCTCTTTCTGTAGGTGTAAACATGAAAACAGAGGAATGGAAAAGTACACCGAGTGCAGGAGGGGAAACTCACATTACCTGCAGTGAGTAGACGTCCTGGGGGTGGGGACAAGGCAGCCACCTTGAAATGTTCTTTTATAAAAACGTCAAGCAACTGTGACAAATATTAACTCTTGTCACTTTGTAGGAGATGGACACACCATGTTTGTGTCATGCTCTTCGTTCTTTTATTTTAATTTCCCATGAAAGGAAAGAGCAGACATACCATTTCTAGCTGCACATCTGTAAGTGTGGTTTAAGGTTAAAAAAAAAAAAGAATGGGGTCTGGTATGGGAAAGTCTTGTCCCAGGATGGCCCCGGCCTGATTCAGGATGGCCCCTTCCCCTCTGTGCCTCAGTCCCCCAGCCATAGAGTGAGAGATGCAGTTTCAAAGCACAGGGATTGCTACGTGTGCCCCCCACCCAGCATGTGTCCAGTGGAATAGTCTAGAACAGATTAGAAAGCACGGGGTGCCTCACCTGCCGGCTGGAGGAGGGAGAAGGGAGCGTTTGATGCTTGGGATGATGGTTGCAAGTGTCTGTGCTGATTGACGTCAAACCGTATGCTTAAAATTGGTCATGATGATACACATTAGGTCGTGTGTATCTGAGCACACGAAAAAGGAGCGCGCACAGCATCCCGGAAGGATGACTGTCATTTCACAAACCTTTAATGTTCACATAGTGGAGCAGCTCCAAACTCAGAGCTGGGTGGCCAGGGGGCTGGGGACACTGGAGACGGGCGCTCAGTTTTTGCCCGAGTTCCTAAGCTTTTCATCACTGCTCCTTCACCGGCCTCTCCTGCTGGGATCTAGCCCTAGCCTGTCCTCCAGTCGTCCCGTTCCGTTCCAGGCTGCCATTCTCTCCCCATTTACCCGGGCAGCAGAATTGAAACCCCCTGCTCTGGAGGAGCAGCCCTCTGTTCTGAGCAGAGCACATCACTGTTAAGCGCTCGTCATAACCATTATGGCCATTAGTCTGCCAAGCTCTAAGTAGCCAAAGAGAAAGAGAGAGAAAAGAGCGAAAGGGAGAGAGGTGGCTGTGCATTATGCAATTTAAGTGGCACAGGATGTGGGGACGGCTGCAGTCTGGCCCCGGTAAGCAGAGATGCATTAATATAAATCAGAAGCCTGCTGGGGCTGGCGCAGCGGAGGGGCCGTCGGCGCGCGAGGGCACGGGGCTGCTCAGTCTCCCCGCGCCACTTTGTCAGGGTCCAGCAGATAGAAAAATAAGCCTGAGGCTTTTAATGCGCAGTTTGGAGAATTAGTTTCAATTAGTGGAGAGACATTTTAAATTTCAAGAAATATTCAGCCTTCACTGACTCCATTTAGCACGTGAAAGCCTTTCTCGGTGTTAATAGAATCAGAGCATATCAACCAGAAGGACCTTAGAGCTCCTCCCTGCAGCCCTCTGGGACTCTGAGTGAGTGAGTCCTGGAGATTCTGCAGAGGAGGGCTGGATCTGAGAAGTTGGCCTCTGGGCTCCCGGTTAGCACCCCAGCCTGCAGGGACAGCGGGGCGTGTGTTGCGTGTGTGTGCACACGCACATGTGTGTGCCCGTGGCACGAACAGGAAATAAGTGGCTAGTGACCCCTTGGACAGCCTCATGGCTACTGTGTAGGTGACCTAACAAGTCAGTCCATGCTGGCTGGGCAGAGAGGCTGAGCCATCCCCTGAGGTGCAGGGACACTTTCAGGCGCAGGCTAGCACTCTGTGATGTGGCCTGGGAGCCACTAACAGTCACTACACCTCCACACCCAGGAGCAACAGCCAAGGCCCCTGGAGCTGCAAAGCGAGAATGAATCGACCTGACGGGGGACATTTGTTTCCAGCACACAGTAGGCACCTCACAGACCCCGGCCCTCCCCTCCACAGCAGAACCCTCCAAGGGCGGCCTTGGATCTGGGGCCCCGGCTCCACCAGTCCCCTTTCCGGCCTCTGGAAGCAGCCCCTCGTAGAAGAGCAGGACCCGACAAGACGAGGCTCCTCTGCTGATGGCTGCGTTGTTTCTTCCTCTCCTGCCTGAGGCAGCGACGCTTGTCTTTAATCAGCGTAAGGTAATTTAGTCCCCTTCACATCAGCGTGCCAGGAAAAATGAGCCATTAATTTTCTGGAGGTTCCAAGGAAGTGCTTTTATGGGTTATACTACAAACATATTGAGATGCTGGCTGTCCTGGGGGTGGGGGCCTCTGCTGACTCTCCTGTTTACCACGAGTGGCTGGGTAAAAATTAACCACGGCGGTCAAGGTTATCTTTCCCCTTTGTGGTGGCACTGATGGGCTTAAGTGCGAGGAGGAGAGCAGGATGCAAACATGTTTACAAGCAGGGCTCCCAGCGGGAATCTGTTTTAACTGTCCATGGATGGGACCGGGTTGTGCAATCGTCAGCTTGGGAATCCTGTAGGTCAATAAAAAACAAGACTCCGTGTGGGTTTGGGTTTTACTCCTGCCCGCTGTTGGCCCTGGCTCCCTCCCCCTCTTCCTGGTCTGACCTGTGGTGTGCGTTTTCCCACAGAAGCTTCTGGAAAGGCTGCCTGTCATTCTCGCAGCCTTGGGTGACTGAATGTGCCTGTCTCCAACAGCCCCTCCCTCCTTCAAGAAGGTGTCCAGGCAGGCTACCCCTCTGATGACCGCTCCTTCTCCTCGGAGGCATGTCAGGTGGCCTTGCCTCAGTGGCTGGTGGGGTCACCGTGTCAGTGGGAGTCTCTGGTGCTTGGAAGTTCCTTGGCTCCTTGGGAGGAATTCCTGCCTCCTGCCCTTCCCCTGTCTGTCCAGTGTGTCTCCCTGGAGACCCCTTGGAGAATCTGTCCATTTCAGAAGCTGGGGCTGGGGCCCGTGGGATGAAGTCACTGCCTGGGTCCAGGAGTGACTGACCCAGGAGACTGTGGAGGAGCGGGGAGGCCAAGACCCCTCCTCAGCAGGAATAACCGTGGAGCTGGGCCTGCTTCCACCAAAGGGGGGTGATCGCTGACATGTTCCCTGTTACCAGAGGTGGCCATCAGCTGGACAGCTCTGCTGGTGACTCTGTGGACAGCAGGAGGCCTGGGAAAGGACCAGGAACCAGCTACACACTGTGCTTTGTGATTATTGACCAGACTTGGAGCTCCAGAGGGCTGTCCTCAGGGAGCGCAGCACTCAGCTCGGCAGCCCTGGCCCAGATGCACAGGGCTCACCTTGCACTGCGTGGGGGACAGACGCTGATTCTTCTCTGAAGACACAACAGGCAGACGGGGCATCCTGCAGGAAGGAGGCTTCCACCTCCCCAGTGGGCCAAGGGCCCTGCCCAGGGGAGCACCGGGCCTCCTGATTCCTGAATTCCACTCCAGGCTCCGCGGAGAGAGCCACGTTAGCTCGACCGCATTCCTCGGGGAAGCCTGGGACGCACGGCCTCTTCATTAACTCAGCAAAAGACCATCTCAGGGAAGGCTCAGAGGAGACAAGGACAGACCATGCAGCTGTCAGAGCACCCAGCCTGCGCCTTCCAGGGTCTGTCACCGAGGGCTGTCCTGCGGCTGGCGGTGTCCCTGCACTCAGGGGACCTGGCTCAGCGAAACCGAGCCCCTCCTCCCGAACCAGATGCTAGGGACCCCGAGGTTGGGACGGAGGTGGACAGCCCTGCGGAGGCCCAGGGTGCCCCGGGAGTGGGCGACGGGGCAGGGAGCCTGGACTTCAGCAGACAGCAGGAGAAGAGAAGGCAGCACAGGCAGGAGGCGCCCGGGGGCCAAGAAGGTCCTGGGGGGCCCTGGGGGCCAAAGTGTGGCCTCTGAAACCACCCTTTTGTTTTCCGCTGATTTTATCAGTTCATGACGTAGTTGCTCCTCATAAGCACTGAGCACCTACTATGTGTCTGCTCTAGTGCTGGGGACAGTGACAGGCTCTGGCCCTGCCTCAGCACCTGGATTGTGAGGGCCAGGTTCAGTGACCATGGCCCCTTCCCCCACCTTCAGAGCCAGTGACGGTGGAGTCCTTTTCATGCCCCTCTCCTGCTGCCCTCTTTCCTGTTTAGGACCCCTGGGGTCACACTGAGATCCCTTTGGGTGACTGGGACAATCTGATTATCAACTCTAACCCACTTCCACCTTGGTCACCTCTTGATAGGTGGGTACCAAATTCACTGGCCCCAGGGGTTCAGGTGCAGACATCTTTTGGGGGGACGTCATTCTACCCACAGTGACTTCCTGAGGGCGTGGCATCTTGAGTCTTGAAGGGTGGGCCGAGCTCAGTGGCGCCTGGGAGCCGGGACTAGGGTCCCAGAAGAGCAGGTCTCTTGGTGTCTCCTTGAAGGTCAGGAAGGGCCCTGAGATTGGAAAGGAGACAAGACCTGACAGAGGTCAGCAGAGGGGCCAGAGCTAAGGGCAGGGTGGGTCTGCGTGTGGGAAGGTGACCACCCACGCCTGGGAGTCCCCTTAGCACCTGCTCCCACTGGGCGCCACACGGAGGGGCTGGGGCAGCAGGCCTCAGGGCCGAGAGAGATGGTTGTTATTCTGTATCTGGGGCCAGAGAGGCTGCCGTGGAAGCCGGCCAGACACGGCACTGATGGAGGCCATGCGTGTAATAAAACCGGCCAGGCTGGGTCCAAAGGCACGTACTGTACTCTGAAGCCATTTTAAATTTTGCCAAAACCCCAGGGTCCAAGCCAGAAAGAAGACCTCGAGTTAGGGATGGCGTGGGGGCGGGGCGCGGGCAGTGGGTGTTGTGATGGTTTCATAACATACTCAGTTAATTTATTTGTTTTGACTTGCGCATTTTAAATAGGGTTTCATCATTTAATGTGTTTTCCATCTGATCCTGTTACATGGGTAGGAGACCTCGTATTTGTTTACTCAGGGACGCTTCCCATCTCCAAAGTCCCGGCCGTCGCTGGGCTGGGAGGCCCTGTTTTGACAGCTAGCGCTCTCTGGTGCTCTCCACCTTCTCCGTTTCCAGTCCCGCTTGTTGATTTGAACCACCGCCACGGTCTTTTCCTCCTCGACTTCCACACCACAGCACATTCCAGGCCGGAAGGTGGACGTCTCCTCTGCGGTGCCACCACCACCCTGCACCCAGCGGCTAGCGCTGCAGACCTGCGCGGCTCTCACAGGGAGCATGGGTCAGAGGCCCTGGGGTGCTGCACCGGAGGCCAAGAGGCAGCGGGCAAAGCCTTGCCCTGGCACTCTCAGAGCCTGCTAGGGCCACCCTGCTTCCTCTCCCGCCGGGACATCGCCAGGGCTTGTTCAAGACAACAGCCAGCAGCCTGACAGCCAGCCCGTCCTGCTGTCAGTAGCCAGAAGGTGCCTGAACACTCCCGCTGGGGAACAGGAGCCAGTGGTGTCCCTACTGCACCCAAACAGCTCAGACCACAGTCCCTGCTGCACCGCCGTCCCGTGTGGGAGCACGTTCTCAACACCCTGACCACACCACTGTGGCCCCAGGTAGAAGCCCTGTCCGCCTTCCTCTGCCCTCTGCCTGACGCTCAGACCCGTCGCAGCCCGTCCTCGTGTGCCAGCCTGCCACTTCCCGACTCCCTCCTCTGCCCGGGAGCTCTCCTTTTCCTCCAAGACCCAGCTGAGCTTCTCAGAGTGTCCTGCACCCCTGTGTCTGGGGACCACTGTCAGCTTGTCCTTGCTCTGTGAAGGACAGCGGCCGCGTTCAGCAGCCGTCGCCTGTAGCGCTGTGTGTTCATCTGTCCCGTGGACAGTGACGGTCTCCTGCTGCTCCTGTGCTTAGGTCAGATCCCAGCCTGGCCCTGGCTGCACAGTGGACAGGGCCCGATGCTTCTGGAATCCCCAGGATGAGGAGGGCCCTGGGCAACCCTGGCCCCTGAGGAGGTGGGAACTGTCATGGGACGCTGGTTCCCACCCTGAGCCACACCCCAGAGATGCCAGGAAGGGAAGGAGGAGGAGGCGCTGGGCCACGTGGGGAAGTCTCGGGGACAGCAGAAGTGGTGTGGTCCTTCCGCAGGGGGCCGGGCGCTCAGAACAGAGGGCAGGATGGAGCTGCGGCCAAGCAGAGGTCATGGGAGTGAATTGGTCAAACTGAGGGTTCTCCAAACAAACGCGACCTCTCCTAGTGAGACCCAGGCAGACTGTGAGAGCCCACAGGGGACATGCAGAGCGATGCCCGTGTGTTCCCGAGGGCCGTGCAGAAGAGCTGCAGATGAGCTCAATTTGGGGTCATTGTAATTGTGACACAACCGCCATTAAAACAAAGTGCATGACCTTCCACCAGCTGAAAGCAATCCCATTTCCTAATGGCGAGCAGGACGAAAAACAGGGTGAACGTTGGAGAGAAAATAATGGGATAAAACAGCTGAAATAAATCTGATCGCAGCAGTGATGACGGGGCGAGTAAGTCTGTGGCACCAATTAGAGAGAGTTGTTCATACTGGACTTTTAAAAAGAGGGTTCCCATAATAAATTGTTTCTAGGGATGTACTTAAAATGAAAGGATGCCTAAAGTTTGAAAATAAAGAGACAGAAAGGCATATTGCAGGCAAACAGGGTCAAAATAAATCCAAGGTGACAATCTTTCTTAAAGTCTTCCAGAATAGACTTTGAAGTTGAAAACATCATGTGACTCAAAAAAGAGATGCTCTGTGGTGAGGACAGAGGACAGCGACTAAAACATGCCAGAGAGCCCACTTTGGTTTTCTAGCTGAGCAGATGGCGTCAGACGAGACCCCTGCTGGCAGCAAGTAGGAATCCAGACCAACCATAAAGACCCTCTGTCCAGCGGCTCTGCTGGACACCCTGGAAGGCAGAGCCACAGGGTGGGCCAGGAAGCTTTGTGCAAGGCCACCTGCCCAGGGCCAGCCTGCGCTCCCGTCCACCGCACACGGGAGCCCGTCCACCGCACACGGGAGCTCGGCCACCGGCAGAGCCAAGTCCCTGCCTGCCAGAGGCTGGACGCTGCTTTGGTCTTTCGTCCAGTGTAATTTCTCATGCAATAAAGTGACTAACGTGATGATGTTTGAGAAGTGTGTTGCGTAAGCCCCATCACCACGAGGTAGAGCACCTCTTTCTATCTGCATTCCCCGCATTCCCCGCCTCTGTGGGGTCGACCCTCCTCCTCACCTGGTCCTGGTCACCTGGCCCCCCATCACCTGGCCCCTGCTGACCTATTTTTGTTTTCCAGAGCGTGGACTTTTCTAGAACTTCTGTGATGGGAATTACCAAGTGCATGGCTTCTGTCTGGGCCTCTCTCTCATCTGGGGTCTGCACATGATGCTGTCCCCGTGTCAGAATGCGTCCCTCTTGTCACAGTGACGCCTGTGGATGGTGTGGGTCGACCACCCTTGATCCCACCGCCTGTGCTGGTGGTGAGGAGACCGCTGGAAGGGCCACCATAGTCTGTGTGGGACCGTCTTCCTTCCCTGGGTGAGAACCGGGGGTGGGATTTAGGGGCGGCAGGACTGAGCCCCTCCTCCGGCCCCCGGGGTGATCCAGCCCTGGGGCCCACCAGTCCTCACTGGAAGTCCACGTGGTGCCATGTGGCCTTCTTAGTTAGGAGTGTGTTTACAGTTGCCCGGGTGCTCCGTGAAGGGTCCTGTCCAGCCTCCTGTCCGTCTCTGCTCTGCCCAGTGAGACAGTCTGCCCCACGACGGGTCATGGACAGCTGTGGGCTCCCAGGCGAGTCTGCTCTCAGACGAGTGTTGTGCGTTGGTTGGGGGGGCGGGGGGGGGTCCTCCGGCAACGGCTTCTCTTTTCATTTTCCTGGCCATGAACCTTACTTTATCGTGTCTTTTTCTTTCTACTATTTCCATCCTATTTAAGAAAACTTCTCCTTTTTGAACTTATTTTTTATTGGTCCTTTTTAGTTATACTGTGACATAGTCACAAAATCAGGGAATCTAACGTGCCGGGATTCTGTGCCCTCCCTCTCCCTCCCAGCCCTGTTCCTTCACTCCACCATCTTTCTGCTATTTAGGTAGTTGTTTTTCATTAGTGTCGTGCAGATGTTCACGGTGGGGCGCTCACTGTGCACACTCACATATGCACATAGGACAGTCAGGTCACATTGGCCCCACTGACTTTCCCTAGACAGTCCCTCCCCTACCTTTCAGTCCCTTGTCTACTCCTCTGATCTTACTTACAATCTTTGTTAAAGATTAATCCTCCCTCTCTAATTTTGGATTAGCTTCTGCATATCAGAGAAAACATTTGACGTTTGACTTTTGGGGACTACCTTATTTCACTTAGCATGACAGTTTCCAATTCCATCCATTTAGCAGCAGATGCCATAATTTCATTCTTCTTTATGGCTCAGTAATATTCCATTGTGTATATGTACCACATTTTCTTTATCCATTCATCTGTGGATGAGCACATAGGTTGGCTCCATAGCTTAGCTACTGTGAATTGAGCAATTGTGAATTGATATGGCCTCTTCACTGTAGTAGGCTGATTTTAAGTCCTTTGGATATATAACAAGGAGTGGGATAACTGGGTCAAATTGTGGTTCCATTTCTACCTTTCTGAGGAATCTCCATACTGCTCTCCAGAGTGGTTGTACCAATTTGCAGCCCCACCAGCAATGTATGAGTGAACATTTTCCCCACATATTATCTGTATTCTTAATGATTGCCATTCTGACTGGAGTGAGATGGAATCTCATGTTGAACATTTTTTTCATATGTTTGTTGACAATCCATGTATCTTCTTCTGTGAAGTGCCTGTTCAGTTCCTTTGCCCATTTATTGATTCGGTTATTTGGGGTTTGGGTGTTAAGTTTTTTGACTTTATATGCTCCATCTGAGGTGTGAGTGGCAAATATCTTCTCCCACTGTGTAGGCTCACTCTTCAAGCTCTTAATGGTCTCCTTTTGTGTGAAGAAGACTTTTAATTTGGTGTATCTCATTTATCGATTCTTTATTTTACTTCTTGCATTTTAGGAGTCTTGTTAAGGAAGTTGTGAAATTTTCCTGAGCCAACATGTTGGAGTGTTGAGCCTATAATTTCTTCCAGTATGTGCAGGATTTCTGGTCTAATTCCTAGGTCTTTGATCTACTTTGAGTTGAATTTTTGTGCAGGGTGAGAAATAGGAGTTCAGTTTTGTTCTACTACATTTGAATTTCCAGTTTACCTACCACCATTTGTTGAAGAGGCAATTTTTCCCCTCCAATGCATGTGTTTGGCACCTTGGTCTAGTAGGAGATGACTGCGTCTGTGTGGGTCACCTCTGGGTCACCTTTCTGTTCCATTAGTCTTCCTGCCTGCTGGGGCGCTGGCCCATACTGTTTTGGTACCCAGCTCTGTCGTGTAATCTAAGGTTCAGTCTCATGATGCCTCCTGCTTTGCCTTCTTCACTAAGGATTGCTTTGGCTATTCTGAGCTTCTTATTTTTCCAGGTGAATTTCATGACTGCTGTGGAGAACGTCACTGGAATTTTGACGGGAGTTGCGCTGAATCTGAATCGGGCTGTTGGTAGGATGCCATTTTCACTGTATCGATTCTGCCTGTCTTTTCTTTCCATCTTCTAAGGTCTTCTTCCGTTTCTTTCTTTCGTGTTCTCTAGTCTTCATCGTCGAGGTCCATCACCTCTTTGGTCAGATTGATGCCCAAGCATTATTGGTTTTTTGGAGGCTGTTGTAAAAGGAACAGCTTTCCTAATTTCTATTTCAGCAGATTCAACATTGGAATATAGAAATATGATCAATCTGTGGATGCTGATTTTGGATCCTGCTACGTTGCTGACTTCATTTCTGAGCTCCAGAAGCCTTCTGGTGGGGCTGTTGACACACAGGAGTGATCTGAGCTCTTCTCTTCCTAGTTGTATTTCTTTAATTTCCTTCTCTTCCCTGATTGCCCCAGCTAGACGTTCAAGGACTGAGTTGAGTAGGAGAGGTGACAGTGACATCCTTGTCTTATTCCTGCGTTTAGAGGAACCGCTTTGAGATTTTCTCCATTCAGAATAATGTTGGCCTCGGGTGTGTCACGTTGGCCTTCACAGTGTTGAGGGAAGTCCCTTCTATCACCAGTTTCTAGTGATTTAAAGTTGAATGGGCCCTCTCCTTACTTGTCAAAGGCCTTCTCTTGATCTACCGAGAGGACAAGTGATCTTGTCTTTAACTCTATTAAGTGGTGGATTGCACTAATTGATTTCTGTATGTTGAACCAGACTTGCATCCTGGGATGAGTCCCACTTGATCATGGTGGTTTTTGATCTATTTTTGTAAGCAGTTTGCCAATATTTTATTGAGAATTTCTGCATGTATGTTCATCAGAGTTACTTTTAGTTTTGTTCCTATATGCCTGTATGTACAAGCAAAACCAATCTTGATCACTGTGGCTTTACATTAAAATTTAAAATCTTGTATTTTTAATTTTTCCAACTTTGGTCTTTTAAAAATTATTTTGGTTATTCCAGAGCCTTTGTATTTCAACTGGATTTTAGGATCAGGCTGAGATTTTTTTTTTTTTTTTTCACACAGGGCTTGATGAAATACGCCATTAAATGTATACATCTATTTGGAGAAAATTCCCATCCTATAAATGTTTAGTCTTATAATCTATGAACATGGTATATCTCCCCATTAATTTAGGTCTGCTTTAATTTCTCTCACGAGTGTTGTGAAAGTTTCCTCGTTTATTATATTTCTAATTATTTCTTAATACTTTTGTGAATAAAATGTTTTCTGAAGTTTATCTTCATATTGTTCATTGGTGGTACATAGAGAGACGATTGCTTTTTGGTAGACTACGCTAATATCATAGGACCTTAATAAAATTTTTACTTCTAGTAAAAATTCTTCTGGAATTATAGAATTACTAATAGTAGTATTTTTCCACACAAGAGATTGAGCTAGCTGAGGATAAAGACAATTTATTTCTTTTTATCCCAAATTATATTTCTTTAATTCTCTGAATCCTCCAGCAGGATATTGAATGGAAGAGGTAACAGCAGACATCTCCCCAACCTGAGAGGGGAACTTCAGCTTTTCACCATGAGCTACACACTATATATTAGTAGACTTCATCAGTTAGAAAAAGTCTTGTTCTATTCCTAGACCACCAAAGCGATCATCACGAAAGGGTGTTAGATTTCATCAAGTGATTTTATGACCTCGGTTGAGGAGGTCATTTTCTTCCAATTGAATTTGAATTTTAGATGTCAACCAACTTTCATTCCTGGAATAAACTCTACTTTTTAGTACATAGATGATTTTCATTTGTTTCTATAAACAGTTTGCTAATATTTTGTGAAGGAGCAACTCTGAGGAGATGGGTGTCTGTACCTGTGTTTTTGTCTGTCTGTCAGTCTTAGACATCAGGGGAACACTGTCTTCACAATGGAATTGGAAACCAGCTTATGCCCTCTGTTTTCTGAAGGATTTAGGGAAGAATTGAAGATTGAGTTCTCTTTAAATGTTTGATAGATTTACCAGTGAGGCCACCTGCTCTGGGCTTTATCCGGGGGAAGATTTTTACCTTGCTAATTCAGTTTCTCAGTATACAGCTATTGAGATATTCTTTTTTCCGTTTTCTCCCTTAGTTTTGGTATTTTATAGTTTTTCTATGAATTTGTCCATTTCATCTAAATTGTTTCCTTTTGGCACAAGATTTTTCCTAATAATCTCTAGTAATATTTTTATGTTTTAGAGATCTGCAATGATATCCCCTTTTTTTTTTCATCTTATTTTTTTTGGTGGAGTTCTTTTTTTTTTTTTTTTTTTGTTTTTTGAACTGAGGGTTGAACCAGGACTTTGCGAATGCAAGGCAGACGCTTTGCCAAGCCGCTGAGCTACATCCCCACCCCATATCCCCTCTTTTGTTCCTGTTTTTTTTTTTAATTTTTCCTTACTTGTAATATAAGATTTTAAAGGAAAAAAATTATTTTAAACATTGCTTTAGCTAAATGTTTCCTTTAAACATCGCTTTAGCTGAATACATTTTAAAGCCATGTTTTCAGTTTGTTTGATACACTTTGAAATTCCTTTTTAAATTTCTTCATTGGACTGTGGGTTATTTACAATCATGAGGTTTAATTCCCCAGTATTTGAGTATTTTTCCTGATTTCTTCCTGTTGTTGATTTCTGATCTAACTCTATTGCAGTCACAGGTTACACTTTATATTACTTTAATTGTTTTAAACTCATAGAGCATTTCCCCAATGCCTAGCACCTGATAAATGTTTAATAAATGTACCAGATGTTCCTGAAGAAGGTCGAAGCGGTGCTTGAGATCAGGTCTATCCTGCTGTGGCTGGAGCCTTCTGCAGTGTTATGCAGGTCGAGTTGTCTGAAGCTGTTTTTCAAGTCTGATGTAGCCTCCCAAATTTTCTGTTTATTTTGTTTTGTAATTTACTGAGAGCTTCTTTATATCAGTTATATTAAGTTCTTATGTAATTGTTGAGATATCTGTTACTCTTGATTCTGCCAATCTTTGCTTCATTAGCTTCAGGCTCTGTTTTCGGTGCACGTACATTTATAGCTATTCTTTCTTCCCAGTGTATTGACTCTCCTATCATTGTGAAATTCCTCTTGCTCTAGAGCCTTAAAATCTATTTGTCTGAGAGTGTCTGTTTTGATAGACTGAGATTCTTATGGCCACTCCAGCTCTCTCAAAGTTGCTGTTCACAAGGTATTTCTTTTTGTATCCACTTACATTAAATTTATTTGGGTCTTGATATTTAAAGTGGGTGTTTTATAGTCAGCATCTACTTAGATTTTTCTTTTCTTATTCAGTTTAACCATCTCCATCTTTCAATTGCCGCAGTTGGCCCATTCACATTTCATACAATTATCAGTATGAGTTGGTTTACATCTGCTATTTTATGGTTTGTATTTTACATGATTAAAGGTTGTCTGGTTATTCTGTTCTTCTTTTCCAGGCTCTATTTTATAAGACATTTTTAATAGTACCATTTTTATTCCTCTTTGATTTTTTTTTTTTACTATATTCTTCTTAGTGGCTGCTCTATCTACAACAAAATCTTTACCTTATCTCAGTGTACTTCAGGATAATAATAATATGATTCTAGCAAAATATAGCAAACTTATTGCAAAGTAGCTCCCTTTCTTTGTCTTTCATTTGTGTTATTATTTTCAAATACATCATATGCCTTTGTTTTATGAATCGTGTTTTAAGCATATCTCTACACATAGCTTTAGAGTGGTTTTGGTGCTACAGTACACACACAGAATTTATCACAGTCATCATCTTACTATTCAAGTGAAGTTTGTAAAATTAGATCTCTCTTCCTCCCTTTGCCCTTTCTTATCTATAATGATCTCAACGATTTATTCTGCATATTGAGCACCACATAAGGTAAAATGATAAATTTTGCTACCACGGTCAATACAATTTAGATAACTCAAGAGGAGAAGGCAGGTTTATTGTGTTTACCTATGTTTTTTCTTTCTTTTTGTTATTTTTCCTCTTTGGGGATGGTCCTTTATTTCAATCTCTTTGTTATTTTAATCACTTCCTTTGTGTTTACAGAACTTCCTTTAGCCATTCTCTAGACACAGCTAGTGACAAATCCTCTGAGTGGTTCTTCACCTTGGAGCTGATTCCCTGTGCACTGGCTGAAGGATCTGGGATTCTGGAGGTGGACACTGCTTTCTGTAAGCCCCTTTTATAGCGAAATTGATCTATTCGTGAGGGTGGAGTTCTCATGATCTAAACCAAAACGTCCCTCCTCCCGGCAGGCAGTCGTGCCTTGGTGATTAAGTTTCTAACATGTGCATTCAGAGGACCTATTCAGATGACAACGCTTTCTTTTTTGTTTGTTTGAAGCATAATTGTTGAAACATTTTTATTTTTTTTTTAATTATTTTATTGTTGGTTGTTCAAAACATTACATAGTTCTTATTATACCATATTTCACAGATTGATTCAAGTGGGTTAAGATACCATCTCACTCCAGTAAGATTGGCAGCCATTAAGAAATCCAACAACAACAAGTGCTGGCGAGGATGCGGGGAAATGGGTACACTTGTTCATTGTTGGTGGGACTGCAAAATGGTGCAGCCAATTTGGAAAGCAGTATGGAGATTTCTTGGAAAGTTGGGAATGGAACCACCATTTGACCCAGCTATTCCCCTCCTCGGTCTATTCCCTAAAGACCTAACAAGAGCATGCTACAGGGACACTGCTATATCGATGTTCATAGCAGCACAACTCACGATAGCAAGATTGTGGAACCAACCTAGAAGCCCTTCAATAGATGAATGGATTAAAAAAATGTGGCATCTATACACAATGGAGTATTACTCTGCAATAAGAAATGACAAAATCATTTTTATTTTTGATGCTTTTAAAATCCTCATCAGATAATTGTAAAATTCTAAAGTCTATGAGATTTTATTGTAGCATTTGTTGGCTGCATTTTTCCATTCAAGTTGTGATTTTCCTGTTTCTTAGTACGATAAGTGATTTTTAAAAAATTTCATCAAAAAGCCAATGTTTTGGACATTATGTTAGAAAGCCTCTGAGTCACTTGAATTTGTTCTATCAGCTGCTCCAGGTGATACTTTTGGGTTTTTAATGGAAATTCCAAAATATTTATGGCGGACCCCTTCCTTGTGGGTTCTGATTTCTGAATTCTGTGCCTCCGTGCTGCCCGGAGGGAGCCAACGCCCAGTTTCCCCTCAGGGACAAGAGGGACTCCTTACTGCAGTTGGGCAGGGGTTCAGCCTCTCTGTTGGGCCTCCTCATACACCACCTTGACAGCAGGGGACAGGGTGCTTCATTAGTGCCTCCCAGGCCAGAGCCACGACCCAGGATGACAACCGCGTTAGCCCGATCCCCTGGAGTGTGTGAGGAGGGGCATGTCAGGGACGGTGGTCGAGGTCGGAAATCCAGGTCTCCAGAGGCACCTGGGGTATGGTGCCTGGGAGGGCCTGGTGGGTAAGGTCCCGCCTCCTCGCCCAGCCTTCCTCGACACCATGCCCTGGCAACTTTGGTGGCAAAGGTGCAGTTGGGGCTGCCGGCTTTTCCTGCAGGTTTGGCTGTGGTGGAGAGGTTCTTGCCTAAAGGATTTCTGTGTGCTAGATGGCCCCTTTCTTCATCCTTTGGCTAGAAAAAGCAGACTTTCACTAGGGATTTTTTATTTGTCTGTCTGTTTGAACACATTGACATTTCTGGGTTGCCATTTCTTAGGTGCCAATTCTGGGGCTCTGACTTTAAATTGCCCTCAAATCCTTGGCTGGTTCCCAACTGTGCAGGTGTGGAGTTAAGATGCTGAAGAATCCAATGGAAAACAACATCCAAAGGTTAGAACTGCTAATGAGAGAATTCAGCAGCTTCCCAGTGCGGGGGCACAGAATTCAGAAATCAGAACCCACAAGGAAGAGGTCCTCCATAAATATTTTGGAATTTCCATTAAAACCCAAAAGTACATATCGTAGGACCACAGTCTACGTGGTAGGACTGACCTGCTCTGACAAAACTTAAAAACCAAGCACCCACAGGATTCAGGTGATCTGCCAGTTATTTAACTCAACGTTCTTCACAGATACAGAAACATAAGTCGTATAACATATCACCCATGATGCCCAGCATAAAATAAGCATACATACAAGAAATGTGAGGTTTTGAACTACAATCAAAACAAAAAAATAATTTGATCTTAATAGAATAGATTGCATACCAAACAGATGTTTGAATTAGCTGTTGGGCAGCTGTTACTTTAAAATATCTATTATAATGTATTAAATAATCTAGAGGAAAAGATGATTACAGTAGGTGCAGAGATGGGGAACTTTAGGAGGCTATGGAAATCATAAAAAAGTGCTAAAGGTAAATAACTAGATGAAATCAAACACCCATAGGATAGGATTTACTTTATATTGAGGTTATCACAGAGAGAAAACAATGAATGAAAATGCAGAAGTGTCAAAAAAAATTCCAAACTAAAAGAAAAAGAAAGAAAAAATAAAAGGAGGCATGAACAATGAACAGATGCTCAATGACCTGTGGTACCCCATGAAGCAGTCTAGAGTTGAAGAAGGAAATAAGACACAGAAGGCAAAAAACAAAACCCCAAACCAATTAGGAAATAGTTACCGGAAGTTTTCCCAATTTCTTTTTTAAAAAGAAGACAAAAGCCTGGGTGTGGTGGTAATCCCAGTAACTTGGCAGCCTGAGGCAGGAGGATCACAAATTCAAAGCCAACCTTAGCAATTTAGCAAGGCCCTAAGCAATTTAGTGAGACCCTGTCTCAAAGTAACAATGGCTAGGGATGTGGCTCAGGGGTTAGGCATCCCTGGGTTCAATTCCTGTGAATCTCAGAGCCAGAAGACAAAGTGGCCAGCCTTGAAGGTTCACAGTATTGAAGAAAATAAGTAACCATGACCAGAATATCCAGGAACTCTAAGACAACATTAAGAAATAAAATTTAAGAATTGTTTAAACTGAAGAGGGTTGTGAGATGCAGGCTAATGGAGTACGCATCTTCTTCAAGGAAATAATAACAGAAAAATTTCAAAAAGTTGAGAACAAGATAAACATCCATGAATAGGATGAATTCAGAACCCCAAACTGACAAGACAAAAAGTCTGCATGATATATTATGATTAAAATGCCTAACATACAGAACACAGAATTTTTAAAGACTCAAGGGAAAAAACATCAGGTCATATATAGAGGCAAGCAAATAAGAATTACTTCTTTTTTCTTAGCACAAACTCTAAAAATCCAGGAGGGCTTGGAATAATGTGTCCCAAGTCCTGAAAGAAAATAACTGTCAACCAACATTGCTATATCCAGCAAAACTAACCCATAAAATTGGAAGGGAAATAAAAATCTAATGAGACAAGCAGAAACTAAAATAATTCGTAACTACTAAGCTGGCACTACAGAATTTAAAGAAATAATCCACCTAGAAGAAATAAAAAACAAACCACAGAGTTCATAAATGAATGAAGCTCATTGGAAGAGTAGCTAAACAAATGAGAAACAGAACCGAATTAAGTATTAGTAATAAATCAAAATTGTAGGAATTAATAAACATCTTTCTTTAATAATATTAGCTGTAAATGGTCTCAATTTTCCAATTAAAAGACATAGGCTGGCAGAATGGATTAAAAAACCACACATAACTACATGTTGTTTGCAAGAGACTCACTTTAGGAGCAAAACAGCCACAGACTGAAGGTGAAAGGATGGACATCAATACACCACGGGAATGGAGCCCCACACGTGCAGGAGTAGCAACTCTCATATACAAAAGTGGAATTCAAGCCAAAATAAATCAGAAGAGACAAAGAAGGTCACTTCATACTTGCAAAGGGAACAATCCAACAAGAAGATTCAATGATAGTAAATATTTGTGCTCCAAACATTGGTGCACCTATTCATAAAAGAGGTAGTACTCAAATAAAAGCCTCAGATAGGCCCCAGTGTGATAATGTTGGGTGATTTCAACACACCTTTCTCACTATAAATAAGTTATCCAAATATAAACACATTAAAAACTCTGTGGACCTGAAACATCTTATGCATTGAATCGACTTAACAGACTTCTATAGAATATTTCTTTCAGTAACAGCATAATAAACTTTCTTCCCAGTGCCTTGTGAAACTTTCTCCAAAATAGAACATATTTTAGGCTACAAAACAACTATTATCAAATACAAAATGATTGATATAATTCCTTGTATCTTATCAGATCATAATGGAATGAAATTAGAAATCAATACCAAAAAGAAAAAACAAAACCAGAGACACGATGTGATTGATGAGTACACGTTGAATGACGAATGGGTGATAGAAGACATCAGGGAAGAAATTTTAAAATTCTTAGTATCAAATGGGAATAGAATAGAACCCCTGGGACACTATGAAGGCAGCTCTAAGGGGAGAGTTCATAGCTACTAATGCCTACAAAAGAAAGAAAGGTCCCCAATAAACAACCTAAGGGCACATACCAAGGCCTTTGAAAAACAAGAACAAACCAATTACAAAACTAGTAAAGTATATAATTAAGATCAGAACTAAAGTCAATGAAACTGAGATTAAAAATAAATAAAAAGGATCAATAAAATGAAGATTTGGATTTTTGAAAAGAAAAACAAAATTGATAAGCTCTTAGCCAAACTAACTAAAAGAAAAAAAAAAGACCCAAAATAATAAAATTAGAGATGAAAAAGGAGAAATCATTATGGACATCACAGAAATCCAAAGGATCATTTGGGAATATTTTGAAAAGTTATACTCCAGTAAATTGGAAAACCTAGAAGAAACTAACACATATAACCATCCAAAATTGAATCGAGAGGACATAGAAACATAAACAGACCAATCACTGAGATGAGATAGGAGCAGTAATAAAAAGCCTTCCAACGAAGAAGAGCCCAGGAGCAGATGGCCTCTCAGCTGAATCCCACCAGACCTTTAAAGAATGATTAATGCCAGCGCTCTTCAGATTATTTTGTGAAGTTGAAAGGGATGGAGCACTTCCAAATCCATTCTATGAAATCAGTATCACAGTCAGCAAGACCAGATAAGGATGCACCAAGGAAAGAAAGCTGCAGACCAATCTCCCTACTGAACATGGCTATGAAAACTCTTAATTAAATATTAGCAAATTGTATTAAACAACATATTAAGGAAAGTTGACTTTACCTCAGGGACACAAAGATGGCTTAACATATTCAAATCAATAAATGTAATGCATCACATAAACAGAATTCATGATGAAAATAACTTAGTCATCTCAATGACCCAGAGAAAGCCTTTGGAAAAATTCAGCATCAATTTGTGATTAAAAACCCTAAAGAAACCTGGGATATAAGGAACTTACTTCACCATCGTGAAGGCTATGTATAAAAAACCCAATGCCAACCTCATAGTAAATCACAATTAGAAACATTTTCTTTAAAATCTGGGATAAGACAAGAATGTCCACTCTGACCACTCCTATTTAATATAGTATTAGAAATTCTAACCAGAGCAATTGGGCAAGAGAAGGAAATAAAATGGATAAAAATAGAAAAGGAAGAAGTCAAATTATCACTGTTTGCAGATGATATGATCCTATGACCAGAAGATTAAAAACACTCCACCAAAAGACTGCTAGAGCTAATAAACAAATTTGGAAAAGTAGCAGGTTACAAGATCAACATGCAAAGATCAATAGCTTTCCTGTATAACGATAATAAATCTTCTGAAAAAGAAATCAGGAAACTAATTTCATTTATAATAGCTTTTAAAGTATCTAGGAATAAATTTAAACAATCAGGTAAAAAAACCTCTACAATGAAAATTATATCACATTGAAGAAAGAAATTAAAGAAGACCCCAGAAAAAGGAAAGACCCCCCATGTTCATGGATAGGCAGAATTAATTGTTGAAATGGCCATACTACCAAAAAAGCAATATACATATTCAGAGCAATAAATCCATCAAAATGTGAATGACATTTTTCACAAAGCTAGAAAAAAAAAAACAGTCCTAAAATTCATTTGAATAATAAAAGACCCAGAGTAGCCAAAGTAATTCTAAGCCAAAAAAAAAAAAGCAATGCTGGAGGAGTCAGAATATCTGCCTTCACATTATACTGCAGAGCTGAGGTCACAGACTGCAGGGTACAGCTTAAAAACAGACACACAGACCAAAGGTACAGAACAGAAGACAGAGAAGCTCACAAAGAGTCATCTGCTCCTTGACAAAGGTGCCCAAAACATACATTGCAGAAAAGACAGCCTTTTAAGCAAATGGTGCTAGGAAAATTCCTTACCCATACATAGAAGAATGAGACTAGACCTTATCTATTACTCAGCACAAAAGTCAACCCAAAGTGGATCAGAGACCTAGGAATTAGACCATGCAACTCCTAGAGGAAGCAGGGTCAACACTCCAGCATATGGGCACAGACAATGGCTTTCTCAGTAGGACCCCGAAAGCCAAGAGTTAATAAATGGGATGGCATCAGATTACAAAGATCCTGCACATCGAAGGTAATGTGAAGAGAATGTGAAGAGAACCTACAGAATGGGAGAAAATCTTTGCTATCTACTCTTCTGATAGAGGGTTAAAATCTAGAGTACATAGTGAGCTCAAAAAACTAAGCACCAAAATCAATGACCCAATTAACAAATGGGCAAATGAACTCAACAGACCCTTCTCAAAAGAAGAAACACCAACAGCCAACAAAATGAAAAATCACTAGCAATTAGGGAAATGCAAATTAAAACTGCACTGAGATTCCATCGCACACTAGTCGGAATGGCAGCCATCAAGAACACTCTCAATAATAAATGCTGAGAGGGTGTAAAGGAAAAGGCCACTTTTGCACTGTTGGTGGGACTGTAAATTAGTGCAGCCACCATGGAGGTCAGCATGGAGGTTCCTCAGGAGACGAGGCAGGGAACCACCCAGGGCCCAGCCATGCCACCCCTCGGTGTTGATCCTAGAGACGCAAAGTCAGCAGGAGCACTGACCCACGCAGACCCGTGTTTACAGCACACAGTCACAGGAGCCCAGCCCCCGGGGGGGCCAGCCTGCGTGTCCATCAGCAGGTGAGTGGATTAAGAAAAGGTGCTGCATACACACAATGGAGTTTCACTCAGCCATGAAGAAAAATGAAATTGTCATTTGCAGGACACTGGATGAAACTCGAGATGATCAGGTTAAGAGAAATATGTCCAACTCAGAAGGTCAGAGGTCAGGGGTCTTCTCTCATACGTGGAAGATAGGGAGAAAAAAGGAAAAGAAAGGTGGGGGTGGGCCTCACGAAAATCAAAGGAGAGCAGCAGAGGAAAGGACCGAAGGGAGGGTGGCAGGGTGGGCGGGAGTGCTGGAGGGACGTTGGCCAGTTGTGTGGCCATGCCGTGTGCACAGACAGACATGTGACAACATCCCATCATTCTGCACCACTACCCTACACCAAAAAATAGACACATATAGAGGGAGGCAGTGAAAGATGAGGTCTGTAGTGGGTCTGAGCTGCAAGAAAGGCTCAGGGCAGCTCTGGGGGGAGAAGGGGGTTAGCCCCAACAGACACGCAGACCTACAGCAGTAAAAACCACACAAAATGGCAGTGTGCCGTAGACAGAGCCGGCTTTCCTGAGAGTCTGTAAATCCAGGGAGCCGCTGCACGGCGATGTGATGTGGAGTTTATTCCATGTGGAAGATAAATACGTACAAGAATTGTGGAAGGATGGGAGAGGGTTAAACCAGAACATTCTCTCCTCCTAGGACATGTGAAGGGGGTTGCTATTAAGGCAAATGTGAGAATTGAAAGGAGCGCGTGGCAATCCCATGGTAACCACTGAAGAACAAGGCAAGCACTCGCAGATACCTGAGATCAATTGCCAGAGTATGATTTCAACTGCAGTCAGTTGCTAAAGTGTATCTGATTGTGGCAGGAAAGAGGGAAAGAGCAAAAGGGGAACCTGAATAATGAGCCAGACGGTCTGTTTCTGTCCCCAGCAGTCACAGGGATGCACTGTATTTTACCAGAGGAAAAAGGGACGCGCCGTGCTGCAGGTATCGATTTATTAAAAAGACATAACAGCTCTAAGTGCCTCGGCACCAGATAACAGCTTTGAAACACAGGAAGCAGAAACTGACAGACTAAAGGGAGCCACAGAGAGCTCCAAATTATAGAAGAACACTGCAATATTCCTCCCTCACAAAGTGGTGGCGGGCGGGGGGGTGAGAGCTAGAGGACACAGAGCGTTAAGAGCACTCTCAGCCTCCTGAGGCCCCTGGCCTCTCCAGACCAGGGCACCCAGCAAATGCACATGCACCTGCCTCCCCCATGTCCCCGGGCTCCATCAAGTGGAGCACAGGCTGCGCCCTAGAGCAAACACTGGCATATTTCAAAAGGTGGACGTCGTGAAGAGTGCCTTTGCTGAGGTCAAGGGAATGAAGTTAACAGCCCTAAAATGACAATCAGAAATCCTCACATTTTAGGAAATTAAGCAACATGTTCTAAATGACCCAGTGGCGAAGAAGATGACAGGTCCTGGGCAGGAACCTGGTTTGAGAAAATGGTGTTCGTTAAAAACTAAGTAGATCCAGATGAAGCACAACTTTCGTCGTCCCGGGGCACCCACACTGGTTCGTTCGTTGTGACAAGTCCGCTGTATACATGAGGCGCCTACTCATGTTCTACATGCACGACATTGACAATGGAAGGAGCTGGAGTATGTGAGGTTTTTGCACATTTGAGGGGTTTGTATGTGAGGTCTTTTGTATTTGCAACTTCCCATAAATCTAAAACTACGATTTAATGAGTTTAAAAGATGAACAAAATTCAGCTAAATCAATTTTGAAGGAAAATTATAGCTTTGAAGGTTTATATTAGAAAAGAATAAAAATTTGGTACCAGTGACCTTATTTTTCGCTTGAAGAAGCAGAAAAAAAAAAAGAAGAACACACCAAACCCAAAGTGAGTGAAATGGATCAATCCAGAGGCAGGCGAGGGAGTCTGAGCGGGGGCTGTGGTCCCACCGTGGAGACCCTGCAAACCTAAAGGTGCTCCCTCAAAAACACCAATAAATCAGGTTTTAAAATCTAGCAGGACTGACTCTGCAAACAGAAATACAAATCCCCAACGTCAGGAAGGAAAGAGGTGGAATTGTTGCTGCTCTATAGACCTCGAAAGATTACAAAGGGGGCTTGATTTTAGTTCTGGGGATGCATCCCAGGGTCGCTCTGCCACTGAGCCATGTCTCTAGCACCCCCCTCCCTTTTTTGTTTGAGACAGAGCCTCACTAAGCTGCCCAGGCTGGCCTCAACTCTGCTATCCTCCTACCTCAGCCTCCCAAGTTGCTGGGGTTACAGGCGTGTGCCACCGCGCCTGGCTATTAAGGGAATTTTCTGAGCAAATGTATGCAAATAGATTCAACAACTCCACGAGATGGAAAATTCCCTTCAAAAGCCCAACTTACTAAAACTAAGACAAGAAGGAAGAGGAAATATGAAAATCCCTATATTTATCTATTATGGCACTCGAGTTATAACTTAAAGCCCACAAAGCAAACTACAGGCCCAGATGGCTTCACTTTTTATTTCTAACATTTAAGGGAGAAATAATACCAGTGCTATACAAACTTTTTCAGAAAGTAGGAATGAAAACTTCCCAACTTATTTTATGAGGCTGGCGTTTAACTGATGCCAGACCTGAAAGGAGCTTTATAAGAAAGAGAAAATGACAGACAGACATTGCTCAGAAACATGGATGAGAAGCTTTCCAACACAAGGCAAGCAAATTATTTCCAGAAGTATGTGAGATGCACACAATGGCCAAGCTACGTGCATCTCAGGGATGTGACATTTGACAAATCATTTGGTTTTAGTCATTATATTAGTGAATTAAGGAGAAAAATTAGGATCATCTTGACAGGTGCAGAAAAAGTGTTTACAATGTCCAATTCTTACCTGTGATTTTAAAATGAAAGAGAAACACCTTGGTGAACTGGAATATAAGGAAACTCTGTCCAACTAATGAAGGGCCAATGTGGGTGCCCACACCCACAGTCAGAGGCTGGTGCATGCCAGACCTGCTTCCCAAGCAGTAAAACCAGGATGGCCGCTCTCCTCTCCTCTGTTCCACATGGTGCTGAAGCCCAAAGCCAGGGCAATTCTGCTTACCAACAAAGGGAACAAATTGGCATAAAGCCTGGAAAAGAGCAAGTAAACTCCCTTTGTTCTCAGATGACATGAATTTGCATATAAAGACATTTAAAGAATCTACCAAAAAAAAAAAAGGCTTATGAGTAATAATTTGCAAGGTTTCTGAATCCCTGGTCAGTAGACAAAAGTCAATTTCATTTGTATTTTGCAGTAAGAAATTATTGGGAAATGAAATTTAAGCATAATTCATTTAAAAGAACGTAGGCATTAACTTTTAGAAATAAATTGAATAAAATGAAAAATACTGTGGTCTCCAGTGAAGGAAAACCTATTTAAATGAGGAGCTTGTGGATGGGGGACTCAATGTTATTAAGATGACAATTCTCCCCACACTGAGCTGCAAAGTCCAGACCGTCTCTACCAGCGTTCCGGCAGCCTTTCCAACAGAGTGGTCAACTAGTTGTAAACGTCCTGGGAACCGAGGCTCCCATTTAGTTGAGAAATGAGAAGTTTCCACCTGTGTGTCTGAGCGACATGTGTACAGTTTCTTTTTGCTTCAAGTGCCCTTTTCACATTTGGGTGTCAGCTTTGTGGCCTCAGACGAGGAGCGGAGGAATGTCTCCATCCCTATTTTCTGGAAAAGTTCGGATAGCTCTGATCATTCCTCCTTTCTACTTTGAGCCAAGAGGAAGTCACTGAGCTCCAACTGATTCTTTCACCTGCAATGGTAAGTTTTATAAAAAGAAAAGACCACAAAGTTGTGTGTTCCAAGACCTTCCTCATAGGACAGTATTCTTGGGGGGTGAGAAATACCTTCGTACGCCCAAGTTGTTGCCTGGACAGAACCTGCGGGCGGTGGTGCAGGACGGGGGAGCCCGGGCCGTGGGCAGATCCCTTGAGCCGAGGGTCCAGGGAGCCCAGGCAGCCAGGACTCCGGGCAGAGTTCCGGAGTAGAGAAAGCCCTTCAGAGGAATGACCCAGGCAGCAGCCGGGGCTCCCTGGGGGTGTTTGTCCAGGGCTAAGTAGCAGTTCCTGAGGGACCACCCAGGGCTGGGGATTGACGGCCTGGAGGGAGAAGAGCAGTCTGGTGCCACCAAGGGCTGGGAATATTGCTTGCTCCCGTATCTGGTTGGGAAAAGCCCAGGCAGGATCTCCGGATAAAGTCCTTGGAAAGAGTTGGCCTCTGCGGTGAACAACCAGCCCCCTCAGGGCAGGGCCGGGCAGGGCGAGCGGGGCCTCTCCAGCCCAGACTTCAAGGTGGCCCCCCCACACACCTGTGACTCTGCGACAAGTGTCTCCTGACACTGTGCTTCCCCAGCCCCCTGTCCCCCACCCAGGCACCAGTCCTGGCCTTGGATCCAAGGCTCCCCTGGTCTCATCTAACAAGTCTTAAAGACAAAACCCAAATGATCAAACTGTTTCTTTCCAAGCTATTCAGCTGTATCTCAGAGCGTCTTGAGAATATTCATAGACGCCCAGCACCCAGCGAAGTGTGATTCACAGTGTCTCGATCCAGGGAACGCTGCTCAGGCAGCGAGGGAGCTGGGAAGGGGTCCTCCGTGAGGAGGGCCGTGGGCTGAAACCAGGCAGGGCTGGCAGGGACCAGCGTCGAAGCCACTGCCATCCCGTGTTCCTGAAGTTGAAAGGTTAAGCCAAGTCATGGAGAATATAACAAAAAAAAAATACCCAAATCGAACACCTAGATGTGAAAACTAGAGTTGGTGATGAAAAACAAACTGGATGGGATTAGCAGCAACTTGATGTGCACCTCTGTAATCCCAGCTGCTGCGGAGGCTCAGGAGGAAGGACTGGAAGTTCAAGGCCAGACTGGGCATTTAGTGAAGTGCCATCTCAAAAAATAAAAAGGTGTTGGGGAGGGGCTGGGGATATAGCTCAGAGGGGCAGTGCCCCTGGGCTCAACCTCCAGTACTGGGGAAAAAGAAAAAAGACCGTGTGCCACAGGACAATTGTAAGGAGCTTAATGTACAAATAGTTGTAGTCCCTGAAAGAGAGGGGTCCCCTCAGGCAGGAATTAGAAACTCGAAGTTGTTAAACCTCTAGTTCATCCCAAATGCAATCCCAATCAAAATCTCTACAGGTTTTCTTAGTGGATATTGAAACTTTGACTCTAAAATTTATTTGGAAATTTCGAGGAGTGAAAATCAATAAAACAATTTTTAAAAATAAGAATAAAGTTGAACACCTGATTCTACCTGATTTGAAGATTTACTAAAATCTACAGGAGATGTGGAGGGCAAGACAGGTGACTGGGACAGAACAGGGAGTCAGACTTGACCTACAAATACACACAAAACTGATTTTTGACAAAGGTTCAAAAGTGGGGCAGGGGTGGTCTCCTCAACAAGTGGGGGACCCTGATGGACAGGGACATGTGTGGACCACACTTTGATGCACAATGTGCATCACCCACAAAAAGACACACAACCAGAGACCCTAATCTAAGAGTAAAACCCAAGACTGTCAAACTTCTAAAGGGAAATACAGAAGACAAGTCTGTGACTTTGAGCTAAACGAGGATCTCAGGTGTAACAGGCGAAAACACTAAAAGTGTTTTCAATAAACAGATCCACACACTGTACTTCATTAAAGGCAAACCTGTACTCTTCAAAAGGTGCTGCTGGGGAAGTGGAAAGACAAACACTGGGAGAAAACATTTCCAAGTTATAAAGAACTTTTAACAGAAGGTATAAGGAACCCTCAGGACTTGATTCTAAGAACACACAATTTACTTTTTAAAATGGATGAAACATTTGGATATTCATCAATTCAAGGAGACATGCATAAATGGCAAATGAGCACATGGAAATGTGCCCAATGTCGTTAGTCATTAGTGAACTGCAAGTTACAACCACAGCCAGACACCGCTGCGCACCTATTAGGATGGCTACAGTTAAAGAGGCCGATGGCACCGAGCGTTGGCAAGAACTCAAAGTGAGACTCTGCACACCACTGACGGAAACTGCTGTCACCCCCTCGAAAAACGTTGAAGTTCGACACACACCCACCATACATCCCAGTCATCGTCTGGGGTGTTTACCAAGAGAAGAGGAAGTGTGTCAGTTGGTTTGGCTGGTGTAACAAACACCACCACCCGGGACTCAGAAGCAGTAAGCATCCATTTCTCACTGTTCTGGAGCCTGGGAAGTCCACCAAGGACACACCAGAAGGTCTGGTGTCAGTGAGGGCCTGTTCCTTGAAGACGGCCCCTTCTCTGTCCTCCTGTGGTAGCAGGGAGAGTGGCCTCTTGGGATATTTTTGTTTCATAAGGAAACTGATCCCATTCACCAGGGCCCCACCCCCATGGACCTGGTCACTCGCTGAGGCCCTACTCCCTGGTACCCTCACCTGGGTGGTTAGGACTGCAGCCTATGAATTTTGGAGGGACTCAAACACTCAGACTAGGACAGAAAGCATGTCGACACAAATATTGGTACAAGAATGTTCTAGCAGTTTTCTTTGTGATATCCCCAGATGGAAGCACTCCCGACCTCCTCAGCAGGCAAATGGATAAATTAGGTTTGATACCTTCCTGCAATGGGATATCACCCAGGAACAGAAGGAACCCAGTCCTCAGACCCTCAAGGACATATGCAGAGCTCACAACAACTGAGCAGATGACAGACAGGGAGAAAAGAGCACACAGTAAGACCCTGTTTACACCAACTCCAGAGAGTCCAGCTCAAGGGTAGGGCGGCAGCCACAGAGCGAGGGAGAGGAGAGGGGTGCAGGGGTTGCAGAGAGACACAAGACGCGGCTCTCCTCTTCCTGGTACTAAAGGTGTTTGCACAACTCTGTGTGTAAGAGTGATCTCAGTAGATTGTACACTGAGGTCATTTTGTACACTGTAGGCCAATGATTATATCTCCATCAAGTTGTTCAAAAATTATATGGAAATACAAGGACCTGGAATGGGCAGCACAGACATGTCGGAGATGAACAGGGTGATGAATGTGTGCTGCTCAGTTTCGATAACGACTGTTGAACAACAGTAGTTATTGGTGTGTGCTATGGCATGAGGCCAGACAATAAGATCAATGTAATGGGACCCCTGTGGCCAGTCAGCACGTGGGAAGACTCCAGGGAATTCAACGTGGAAGGGAGATTTCCGCAGTGACACCGGAGTGCCTGAATTCTCCTGGGAAAAGAAGGTTCTTGATCCAATGCCTATCATACAACCACTCTTTCCATGTAGATTATAGACCTATAAAAATCAGATCACTGTGCTGGGGTCATAGCTCAGTGGTAGAGCGCGCGCCTAGCACATGTGAGGCACTGGGTTCAATCCTCAGCACCACACAAAAATAAACAATTGAAGGTATTATGTCCATCTACAAAAAAAAAAAAAAAAAAAAAAAACCTAAAAGCATTAAATCACTGGGAATATCTCTGAGGCCTTGGTCTAACCAAAAATTCTTAGAGAGAATCCAAAATGGCAACCATAAAAAATTAATAACAAAGTTACATAAAAACTAATGATTTATGCTCATTAAAAGACTTTTATTGAAAATGTAATATTTCCAGGACCCACATTTGAAAAATGACTTATATCCATCGTGCATTCAGAACTCCTATAAATCAAAACTAAAAGTATATCCCTATGAAAAATGGGCAAAGCATTTGCAAAACAACTTCATAGAACACAGACAAATAAGCATATAGAAAGGCCCTTAGCATCATTAGTTATGGGAGAAATGCTATTTAACACCGCAGTGAGAATCCATTCCTATCTATGGAATGCTTAAAATCAAACACTGACAAAATCAAGGGTTGGCAAGACGTGGAATGGGGCCTATGGCAGCTATTTTGGATGATAAAAATGTTTTCTCTCTTGATGGACCTGGGAACATGAGTACAGATTTATTAAAACTTATCACACTGTAAATCATAATCTGCTCATTTTATTCCATGTAAATTTCTCCTTGATGAAAAGCACATGAACATGTGCTTCCCTAAAGAGGTAACATTGAAATATATGAAGTCACAACTAAGGAAAACCAGGTAAATCAACCATCACAGTTGTGATTAAAGATATCTCTTGGAAACTGAGAGATTGATAGATCAAACAGTCAACAAATAAAGAAAAGAGAGAGAAGACTGTAGTGACATAATGAAGTCAGGCTCTTCAGAGACTGAAACAAGTGAGGTGTAGCTCGGCGGCAGAGCTTACGTGACGCAGCGATCCCCCTCTGCAGCACTATGAAGAAGGGACGTGTGTGGTCTGGATGTGAGTGTGCCCATAAGTAGGCAGTGAGAGGTGAAGTGACGGCACCTCATCAGTCTGCCCAGCTTGATGGACTGACTGGGTGATATCTGTGGGCAGCAGGATGTGGCTGGAGGAGGTGGGCCACGGGGCGTGGGCCTGGAGAAGTTCTTCCCACAGCTCTTTCCTCCTCCGGACTCACTCTCTTCTCCCTGACCTCACCTTGGGCTGGGCAGCCTCCCTCTGCTGGGCTCTTCCGCCATGATGTCCGGCCTCACCTTGGACCCAGGGCCAGGGAGTTGGCCGACTGTGGACTGAGAACTCTGAAACCATGAGCCCCCAGTAAACTTTGCTCCCCTAAGTTGTTCTTGTCAGGTATTGTGGTCGGCGGTGGGTGAGTGGACTGAACCGCCATCAGAGACTCTCTGAAGAACCCTGAGGTACAGATGCCTTCAGAGGAGGATCCTACCACATATTTAAGGATCAGATTAGACACATTCTCTTAGAGAAGTTGTTCCAGATTGTGAAAATAACGGAAATCTGCCCGATTCATTTTATGAAGCCAAAATAACCTTGATTCCAAATGCGAATTTGACCAATATGAGGGGAAAAAATGGTCTATCTGATTTATAAAAATAAATGTAAACTTCCAAATAGGGTCTAGTTAGCCCTGTGGTATATTTAAAAGAAGGATTTAGTTGGATTACAGGAGTACAAGAAAAACTTACCAGAAATTACATCAATATACTCCACCGTACTGTTAGACAGAAGGAGTAAACCAAGAAGTATTTGATGAAGTTCAACTTAAAAAATCCTCAGGAAACTCTCAATAAAAAACGAACACCCCCCGCCGTGCAGGCGATGAACTCCATAGGATCCTGTACCCTGTCTCTTCCCTTGGGTTCTGGAAGCACCGGCTGTTCCACCCAGCAGAAGCAGCTCTGGCGGTGACAGGGAGGGCCGAGGGGAGGAGGGACACAGTTGTCACCCTGTGCAGACTGTATTTCATCTACCCAGAAACCCAGCGGAATGGACATAAAATTGATTGGAACTAATAATAGAGTTTAGCGAGATTGCTGAATACAAGATCAACTTACTAAAATCAGTGGCTTCCTCCACACCCGCATTAACCAATTAGCCATATAATGAGAAAGACCCGCGTCGCATGAGGAGTCCAGACCGTGAAGGGTCTGGAGATCACGCCAGAAACAAATGCAGAAAACCTGTAGAGAGTGAAAAAAAAAAAAAAAATGAAACTTTAAAAAAAATGTAAAGGACACAAAAGAAGACATGAAAAAGGGAGAGAGATAAAATTGAAGACATGTAAAAGGGCATAAAGGAAAACATGAACAAATGGGCGACGACCATTTTATGGACGCTTAAAATTGTAAAAATGTCAAATCTTCCCACATTAATCTATAAATTTCATTCAAAGTACCAGCTGGAGTTCTTGAGGGACTTGACAAACTTATTCTAAAATATATATGAGCCATAATGTCCACAAATTGCTAGGTTTATTTTGAAAGAGAAGCGCTCAGGAGAGAGGGTGGGGAGGAGGCCTCGCCCTGCCTTCTGTGGAGACTTTTGGCACAGACAGTCGGTCCCTTTTCTCTTCCGTGTCACACAGTGAGGGCAAACTTAGTGACTCCGTTTTCTGGTGTTTGATCCCGACTCCTTGTGGTTCTGTAGGTCAGCAGTCTGGCCTGGCTTGAGTTCTCTGCGGGAGACGGTGGGGTCTCGCTGGACAGGCGCCAGCTGCCTCCCACCTGTGGGGAGCCTGGGGAAGAATCCAGTCCTTTCACTGAAGGGTCCACTTGAGCTCCATGTGACAAGGGCTGGGCATGGAGATTACGATCCCAGACTGACTCTCCAAGAGGCCCCTCCTGGGCGCCCTGAAGGGACAGTCCCTCCTCACACCCTTCTCCATCCCCAGTTCCCTGCTCTGGGAAGGGCCCTGGGCTCACTAGATTCAGGTCCTCAAGGGAAATCTTCAAGTGTCCTAGTCACCTGGTCACAGGAGTGCTGCCTGCGAGGACAGAGGTGTCCCTGAATCTCAGGAGAGGGGCTTCACTCTCTCTGCACTGTGCCAAGGCCCTTGGGGACCTCTGAATCCCACCTGCTGTACCATGGGAACGGCAGGAGGCAGTTGGGTGATGTGACGCTGGCGGTGCTGTGAGGAAGAGGGGACATGGTGTTGGGAGCATGGGTGTTGGAGCCCACGGGGAGGCGTTCCATGTGGCTCTGTGTGGCTGTGTGCATGTGCCTGCACTGCTGAGCAGGGGACGTGGGGCTCACACAGGACCCCACACCTGCCTCCTTACTGCATACCCCAGAGGGGCTCAGCGCAAGCCCCAGGGCCAGTTCCCCACCCGCTGCTGTCCCGGGGACGAGGGTCAGTGCATTGAAGATGCAGAGGGGGGATTCCAGGGACTTGTTAAAACCTCTGAGCTAGGAGTTTACAGAGCAGCAGGCTACATGGACAGATTTTTCAAGCCTGTGGTTGAATGAGAACAGAAACCATGGCCAGGCTTTTTGAGTTAATGAAAATCCAAGAACATACGTGAAACCTTTGGGTGAGTGCCTTGGGGGCACTCACTGGGTAAGTGGGGTGAGGATTGGAAACAACAGTGAAAGTTTGAAGCATAAAAATAAAACCGGAGGTTGAAAACCACGTGTCATGGAGTACGGAGGAAGATGCTGTCTTCATGCCAAGACGGGAATTTAAAAAATTCATAAATACGGAAAATGTGGAGGTTGGTGTCCGAGGATGCGACCAGCTCCAAGTGCTGTGGCCCCTGGACAGCCATCTGGTCTTCCTGCCACGTCCTGGGGGTATGTGCTGGGCTAGCCTAGTGGACTGTGCCTGGCATCCTCCGGGATTGAGGGAAGAGTCCTTGGGGTGAGAGGACGGTGGGGGACCTGTGCCTCAAGCCTGCAGCCACTGTCCTGTGGCTCTAGCCCCCAACTGCTGTCCCCTCTGCAGAGGCCGTATCCTCAGCACCGAGCCTCACCAGGGCCTCCGTGAGTGGCTGCAGCTGAGCTGCCCTCCTCTCTGTAATAATAAAAGTTTCTTTAACAAGTACAGAGAACCCAGAAAATTCTGACAAGCTCTCCAGTGCTCCTCACTCTGTTGGAGTGGCCTTCTCCACCGACACGCACAAGCTCACGTCCAGAGAATGTGGAGCTGTGACAGCCGCCCACCCGCTCCCAGGGGGTGGCTGTCAGAGTCCTGCCGCTCCTGGACATGAAGAGCCTCCTCGAGCGTCCACAGTAATGGAATCCATCACGCTGGAGGGCCGAGGAGCGGACGAGGGCCCTTGAGGGTGGCAGGAGGGAGGATAATGAGGTGATGACTGAGCTCCTCCCACCCGGGCTGCAATTATTTAATTTTCCTGGGAGATCGGCATCATCGTGATGAATGCTCGGCTGATTTCAGGGCAGATTAATGCACTCGATGTGAAGTACGTTCCCATTTATCACCCCATGTGTCCTGCTGAGCGCACACTGGCTAATCAGCGGTCTGGCCACCCTTGTCATGTGGTTCACTCACGACCTCCGGCCGGCACCCGCCAGGAGGTGGGGGAAGGGGGCTCTCTAAACTCCGCGTTCACGATCTTCCTCACTTTCCAATTCCTTAGCTATCCCTTAATCACTGTCAGGGGCGACATCGTGTCCCCCTCCCATAGTCCCATGGAGAAGTCCTAACACCGGTTCCTCAGATGGGACTGTATTTGGAGACAGGGTCTTTAAAGAAATGATCAAGTCAAAACGAGGTGATGGGGTCCCGACCCAGTGGGTCTAGTGTCTGTGATGGCAGGGCATGCAAATAGGGGAGGGAGGCTGTGTGAAGACATGGCCGGGAGGTGGCAGCTGCCAGCCACCGCGGAGGAAAGAAATCCTCCCGTCTGAGCCCCGGGTCTGCAGTCCTGAGTGAGCCAGCGCCCACCCAGCACCCCCCGAGGAGCCTACACCCTGACCTACCCGTGCTGAACTGTGGAGCCACAAAAGCGTCAGTGCACTGGACGTTGGGTGTCCACTCAGGTGCCCACTCAGGATGGGCTGCCCCTGCTCCAGGGCTATTCTTACTTTGGCATGTCCGCCAATGAGGCCGAGAGAGTCAGGCACCTGGAAGGACTGAGTTACCCGCACAGCAAGGGCAAGAGCTCGACGGCCCCCAGAGCGACCTGCAGTGGACAGACCCAAGAGCTTGTGCTCTCTGCTCATTCTCAGCATCCAGGTCTGGCTCACAGCCAGCCTCAGCGCCTCGGGGATGGACTCTGTAGAGCCAAACCATAAAGCCAGGTGCCAGCATGCTGATGTTCATGGGAAACGGCCCATCACGTGACCCAGACACTTGTGCAGGCATGAACCGACGCTCTCCTTACTGGACGTCCAGTCTATGGGAAGGCGAGCCGGGCTCAAGCGTCCAGCCTGCCTGGAATCAAGGCAGAGACAGCAATCCAGAGAGCGATTGTTTACTGGCACCAGCTGAGATAACTCGATGGGTCCTGGCACAACACCCAGCCCTGCCTTCACGGAGGGATGGGAGCGGCCTGGAGACCAGTTCACACTGACCGCACATCCCAGAAACCCATCGGCTGGATGCCACCAGCCTGCCCCTGACCAGGCTCCCAGCTCACACGGCTGCTCTCCAACATGGGCTGAGCCAGGGCCTCAGTGGAGCCCCCACCTGTCTCCCAGCTGGTGCCCGAGGCTCACGCTGTGCTCCCCCCTGGGCAGCATGGCCCCTGATTCTGGGCTCGGCTCAGGAGGCTTCACCGAGGCTCTATGCTCAGGGCTCCCCAGGGCAGGCTCAGGAGCTTCAAATGGAGACCTCTCTGTCCCCATCCTGGAAGGCCTGCTTCCTCCTCTGCCAGGTGTGCATGGTTGTGCCCTCGTCCCAGGACGCTCCTGTGCACAGGAAGCCCCAGCTGGGAAGGTTCCGGAGGGGTGGGTCTCCTCCACACTGAGCTTCAGAACTTGGAGCCTGCTGTTGGGGGCGGGGGGCTCAGTCTGCTGCTCTGCTGTGGCCTTTCCAGGGACTTCTGCGGCCTGCAGCCGCCGGGACCGAGGGGACCTGGCTGGGGCTGTGGGAAGGAACCGGCCGTGAAGCAGGAGCAAGGAGCCGAGGGTCATCGGAGCTTCACAGGCGACTTGAGGCTCCCGAGTGGTTAGAGCAGGACGGGCCCACAGAGACCGTGTCCCTGTCCTGTGAGAAGGAGAAACGGAGGCAGGGGACAGTGTCATCAAGCAGAGGTGGGGTGAGCGCATGGCGCTGCGCCTCGACCTGGGGCCTCCACAGGATCCCCCTCTGAGAGGACAGGAGGGGAGCAGCTTCCTTCCATCTGCAAAGGACGCTCTGATGGTCCTGCCCCGCTCCCTCTCCTTTGTGGGTCTGGGGAGACCCCGAGAATGTTCTTCTTCTGTCCCCTCCCTGAGTGGCTCCACCTTCCCGTGAGCTGGAGTGACAGGCACCGTGTGTCCCAGCCGCAGGGCCAGGCACAGAGCTGGCTTGAGGCCAGCGGGGAGCGGGGTGGGTCTCCTGAATCTCCACTCACAAGAGGTCCCACTGGTGCCTGTGGCACCCGAGCTGGGAGCTGAGTGGCAGCTGTGGGTCATACGGCACCACTCTGCCCTCTGTGCCTCAAAGCCCTGCCACTCCTGCCACCTAAACCATAGTCCACCAGAACCCACTGGTTGCTTGGCTGCTGTCATTGGGGTGCTCACATTGCATGGTGGCAGGAGGCAGGTGAGACACCATGGGCTGCTTGCTCCAGGGGGACACATGGCCCTGACCTTGGTTTCAATCATTCTAGAACTTGGAGCAGTGTTCTGGCTTCCCGGGTCCACCCTGCTCTGCCCTGGAGCCCCATGGGGTGTGGACAGAACACACTGCTCTGTCACATACTCGGCCAGGACGTGGAGGCGGGCTCAGTAGATGGTTGGAAAGGGACAAACATGGAGTGATGCAGGGCCACCTTCTCACTCTCCTGGCCTCCAGGTCCCACAGTGTCCTGGGCAGGCCACTCTCCCCACCCCATCACACCATGGTGCTCACCTTCTAACTGGGGCTCTGTGTTTGGGGACCAGACAGGCATGACTGCACCCGGCCCCTGGCCTGGCCACGGTGCATCGTGGGTGCTCAGCAACGTCCAGCCTTCACCTCCCTATTCCGGGTGCCAGGAAGGGCGTGTGCAGCCCGTGTGGCAGAGGGAAGGTGACATCAGTCTTCTCCAGCCAGGGCCCTGGGCCACGGAGTCAGCCCCTCACACACTGCTGCAATCTGGAAGCCTCCCAGCTGCCAGCCCCGGTGACCCTGAGCGTGGGGCCTCCTCTGCTCCCAGCAAGCACCTCCGCTGCGTGGCTAGAGGCTACCTCGGCCGAGGGGAGGTCGGCGGCACCTCTGATCTGGCCTCCCTGCTCTGTTTTGCGGTTGAGTAAAGCATGGTTTTAAAGAGAATTTATTTTTCCAAATTGCAGAACAAAGAACACGATGTTTAGGAAGAAAGCACATTGCTTACATTTGAAAAAAATTAGCAGCATTATATAATGAAAGACACTTGGAAGTGTTGACTCACCCCGGGCTGACATACATCTTTGACTGGTTTGTGAGATACTCATAAAATTACATCCTGTTAATTTAAGGTTTCTTATGCTAATTTTCAGTCAATTTTATTTGCCGAGGAAATTTATTGGTGGCCTCCAGGGTAACAGTTGGGTTTGGTCTAAAGATGTGGGATCCTTGTTAAAAACACCATGCAAAGAGAGGAAGGCAGCGTTCCATGGTAGGGCCAGGAGGATGGGGCTACCAGGGCCAGGGTGGGCGGCTCCCTGTGGCTTTCCTGGGGTCCTGTTGTCACAGCTGAGCCAGGGTGATGCTGACACAGGCCCTGCTCCCCCTGGCCCAGGACAGCCCCTTTGGGTCCAGGCCCTCAATTTCAAGATGAGAGAGGTGAGGCACAACACTGGGCAGTTCCCCCACGTGGAAGTCCACACTCTGCAATTTAAAGTCAACAGGAGGAGATGGTTCCAGATGAAGGATGGCAGAATGATGCGCGAATGGATGTAACACATAAGGAGGGCATTTGGGGAGTGAGGGTGCATGTCTTTTGGCAGGGAGGTGGTTTATACTGGGGCTCTGAGCTGGGCTGGCTTCATGGATGTGCAGCTACCTTGCTCTTGTTCTTCTAACAAGGAACCCACATCTGCAATTTGCACGGGTCCCACAGATCACAGCAGGTGCTACCCCAGGGACAGATCACAGGAGGGTGAGCGGGAGGTCCAGCCTGGGGAGGAGGGGGGTGGATCCAGGGCCTGGTGGCTGCCGGGCAAGCGCTCCACCACTGTGCCACACCTGGCCCCCATACAGGCAGTGCCCACCACATCCTCCGCCCTCAGCCACCCACCCCCTTTCTCCCTGAGGGAGGACCTGGCTGTGACACTGCCTCCCGTGGAGGCCAGGCCGTAGCATGGTTCCGCCAGCCCAGGAGACCTCTGGAGGCAAGGCCCCAGTGCCAGGGGAGCTCCTCCAGGGGCCTCCTTCCCTGGACATGGCAGAGCAGGCTGTGAGTGGCCCCCAGTGCGCTTGACCAAGTTCAAGGCCAGGGGTGTTCCATGACGAAACTCATCAAAGTATGAAAACAGATGCACATTCAGCAGGCAGACCCCGGGACCACCACCCTGGGCCACGAGGTGCAAAGCACATGCTCCCTGTGTGGCCTCCAGGAGGACATGATCCTGGAGGGCACCTCCCCGTGTGGCTGGAGGCAGGGGTGAGAGACTGCTGCCTCACCAGCCTGACACCTGACCGCTGGTCTGGGCACAGGGTTCCTGCGACCAACTCTGCAGCCCCACCACCATGCTCATGGGCAGCACCTGGAGGCAGACCGTTCTGAGAAAGGGGCCAAGGACTCTGGTCTGCCACAGACGGCAATCACAGGTCCCCGAGGGTGACCTGGGCAGGCACTTCCTCAGCTGGACATTGGGCTTGGGGCTTGGAGGGCAGGAGTCCACAGTGGCCTTCTGATCTGGCTGGTGTTTCCTGGCCCCTCCTCCAGGGCCAGCCGATTCCCAAGAAGTACCAGCAGAGCCACTGGCAAAGGTTTCTCCGGCATGGTTCCCAAAGCGTGGTTTATAAAATAAATAAGTGAATAAATGGATAAATCGGCTTCATCAAAAATAAGAGCTTTGACCCCATGCAATACTCTGTTCAGGGGTGAAAAAGCAAGCTGAGTATTTTCAGAAAATATCTGCAGAGCATATGTCTGACAGAGGCTCATCTAGAGCATAAAAGGGACTGTTGAGACTCAACAGTACAAAACCCAACAATCCAAGTAGAAAATGGGCAAAAACGTGAAGTGCCATCCAAGGGAGTGCCCGTGGCAAAGAGGCTCACAGAACGGGTGCAGCCCGCCAGCCACCAGGGGATGGGTTCAAACTCCCAGAGAAAACCACTGCAGTTCACCAGAGCAGCGAAAATAAAACCAGGGCTGACCACGAGAAAATCATGAAGTGCCCCCAAATTAGAGACATTCTACAAAACACCTGACCCATGTCCTTAAAACAAAAAGGTAGTGACGACACCGAATCCTGGTGAGGACGCAGAGAAAGAACCTGGGTCTCTCCCGTGTGACAGGTGGGAGCAGAAAGCGCCACAGCTGCTCGGGAGACGTGTGTCCGCTTCTTCAAACACTCATCACGGACTTGACCCCGCAGCCGCACTCCTGGGAATCATTCCCAGAGAAACAGAAATTCATGTTCACAGAAAAACCTGTGCACCGTGTTCAGAGCAGCTTTATTTGTGACAGCCCCAAACTAGAAGCCAAATACCCTTCAGTAGGTGGGTGGTGGCAAGGGTGTGACAGCAGACAGCTGGCAAAGGGAAGCAGCCGGGGCAGCCTCGGCTCAGGTGGCCCTCAGGGCATCAGTCTGAACCTTACTCACAACGTCCTCGGTGACAGGGTGGTGGACACGGGGAGCAGAACACTTGTTCCCGGGGAGGGGAGGGGCTCCTCCCCATAGTAAAGGGGGTGGCAGGAGGGGTCCTCGTGGAGGGTGACTACTGTGCACCTTGATTATGGTGGGGGGGGTCATCACCTATATCTACCCATGAGGTAAAATTGCCCGGAGCTGAATACACACCCACTCGCACAAGGGGCAAACGTGTTGTGGACGGAACATTTGTTCCTCCAAAGTTCATCTGTTGAAGCCCTAACCCCCAAGGTGCTGGTGTTAGGAGGTGGGGCCTTTAGAAGGTGGCCAGGACACGGGGTGAGGCCCTCGTGAGTGAGGTTAGTGACCTTACAAGGAGAGACACTAAAGGGGTGCTCTGTCTCCTGTGTGAGAAGGAAGGAGCTGAATCAGTCAGCATCTTCCCCTTGGAACCCCCAGAAGCCAGAACTGTCAAATAAATATTCGTAGTTGAAGCCACCATGATATTTTGTTCCAGAAGTGCAAGCAGATTAGCACAGCTTAGAGTAAAGGTGAAGCGTGAGCCGGGGTACGGAGTCCACCTAGGCCAGTATTCAGAGTTTGATGTTGCACTGTTGCTATAGGAGATGCTAGTGTTGGGGGAGCTGGAGGAAGGGACCGGAGATTTCTCCATTCTGTTTAGGCAACTTCCCGTGAACCTGCAAACCACCACCCCCCCCAAGAAAAAACAAAGGAGAAGGAGAACATGCCTGCAGGGCGTCCATCTGGTCAGAGGCCAGGCACACAGAGACCAGAGAAGCTGCAGGCGCGCGGAGGGCAGGCTACTTCCACAGTCTAGGCAGACCTGCGGGCCAGGTGTCTGGGGAACTTAGCTCAGACACAGAGAAAGGGGTGGGCCCCGAGGAATGGTGTGACTGTCGAGCCCTGAGCCAGGGGCACATGCCCTGCACCTGCCCGCAACTGTGAGCAAGAAATTGACCCGCCCCTACCCCCACGAGAAACCTGGCCCTGCTCGGATACCCCCATCTGGAGGGCCATTTCCCCCAGGGGCTTCTTGAAGCCGCAGCCCCGGCTTCCCGCAGGAAGGAGTAACTGAACGATCTTGCTTCGCATATTAGGAGCTGTGCACATCCCACTCTTCCCAAGTTACATGAGGACACAATTTATCTTTAGCCCGAAGCCACCTGCTTGGTAATCTGTTTCAGTGTACCCGATTGATCCCACCAGCCTCGCATCGGCTGGGAAAGCGGCAGCTTTATTTAAAGCAGGCAGCCTGCACAGACGAACTGGACAGGGGGGTCCGCTGTGCGCCTGTGTGGACAGCCTCCTGCCCTTCTCCAAGCGAGGGGGCAGTCGGCTGGGGCCCAGGCTGGCGAGGAGCCCAGCGCCGCCTGAAGGCAAGGCTCAGGCCCCAGCAAGAGCTGCTTCTGTAGATCGTTGGGTGAGACCTTTGTCACCCACGAAAGCCACTCTTCATTTTAACATTTCCGCCTCCCTTCGTGACCAGGGTTTAAATGGATTAATCAAATGTCCGGGGCATTGATCCCCAGAGCTGCCCTGTGTCCCTACCTCATTCTCGGGGTTCATTCTCGGGCTTGCTGCTCTGTGCCCTGTGCTCGCTGACTCTCCTTCCTCACTCTCCCCCGGCTTCTCCCACACCTGGGCAGCTGCGCTTCACATCCCCACGGCTCTGGAGGACGCTCTTTCTCTCCGAGTTCCTCCCTCGGGGCATTTTGCAGGTGGACCTCCACTGCTAACTGTCCTGCAGAGGTCAGGTCAGGGGGAGGAGCCACCGCCCAGTGGGCTTAGTGCTGTTAAGCCACGTGGCCCGTGGGGCAACAGGGCCCCAGGGCTCAGCCAGCTCCCTTGAGCAGGCTGCTCCTAGAGGACATGAGCCCCCGCGGCAGGCCCGGCTCTCAGTGCCCCTCCAGGCTGTCCTCTGAGATGAGGACCTGCGTCTCCATCTTCCAGGGGGAGGTGAGGTGCAGAGAAGGCCTGTGTGACCCAGAGGATGTGCACATGCCCCGGAGCCCCCAGCTTGTCTGGGTGCTTTCTGTGAGTCAGAATAGGGCTGACCAACACCATCAAGAGACGTCCATCACCCCTTGGCCTTTTATTTTCTGTATTGTGGTAACTACACATAATAAAAAAGTTGTCATCTAAACCATTTCAATAATTCAGTGGCTTAAATAAGTTTGCATTGTTGTGCAACCACCATCGCTGTCCAGTTCCGAGACGTTTTCATTACCCCAAATGGAGAGTCTGTCCCCATTAGCAGTCCTTCAGGATCCTCCCCACTGCCTGGCAACCGCCCATCCTCGCTTTGTCTCCAGGACTTTCCTGTTCTGGACATTCTGTATCAATGGCGTCATGCAACATGTGGCCTTTTGTGCCTGGCTTCCTCTACTCAGTATGCATTGTTAAGACTCATCCCTGTTGGAGTCTGGGCCGGGGTTTCTTTCCTTTCTTTATGGCTGAGCAATATTCCACTGCATGGCTAGGTAGAGCTTAGCTTCCCCATTCATGCGCTGAGGCTGCCTGGAGCCTGGGGATGCCCTGAGAGGTTGGCTCATCCTCACATCAGCTCCAGGAGGCAGGGACTTTGGGTAGCATTCACAGCTGTACCCCCAGAACCCAGAACCGTGCCTGGCAGAGAGTGGTGCCCAGGAAATGTTTGCTGGATAACGAACAAAACAATGGATAAACGAGATTGGCCGCCGAGGTAGTGGGAGTGTAGCAGAGGCCGGGGGCTCACGGCTTTGAGAGGGCCAAGCAGTGTGGACGGAGCTCTGGAGTGGGGTCGGGAACCCGGCCCGGCAGCCGCAGCTCCAGCCACGCCCGGGATGCCCACCTAGGAGGTGCGTTCCTATCACTGCTGTAAAAGCTTACCAGGCTCTCAGTGGCTTGAAACAGCATGAACTTGTCACCTGCCAGTTGTGGAGGTCACAAGTCCAGTAGGTGTGACGGGCATGACCCTTCCGGAGGCTCTAGGGGAGAATCTGCTGGACTGTGCCAACTTCTGGAGGCTCCCTGAACCCCGTGGCTCCTGGCCTCTCGACTCCATCTTCAAAGCCAGTAATGACATAGCATTCCTGGCCCCTCGGCTACCCCCACGTCTTCTGCTGACCACAGCCGGAAGCTTGTCCATCTGGAAGGGCCAACCTGGAGAGTCTGACCACTCACCCATCTCAGGGTCCTAGACGCCCTCTGTGAAGCCCTTTTGCCACTTAGAGGAGCGATGTCACACTTTGTGGGGGAGGGTGTCATTATTTTGTCTACCACAGAGGTCCCTTGGCCTGTCAGCCTCAGTGTCCCCATGGGAGAAGGCAGAACCGAGGCTGCTCAAGGTCCCCCTAACTCTTGTGTCAGGTAATTGAAGTGGAAGGGACCCGAGACCGCCGACTTCCCGCTGATTGCTGTCACCGTTGAGCAGTTGCCTTCAAGTGCGGCCTGGCCTGCGCGAGGTTCCCGTGGACCTCTCTGTACTGTCTGCCTCCCCTTTTCCCCAAGTGAGGGGTGCAGGCTTCGGGGAGACCAGACCGTGTCCAGAAGGTTTGTCTCAAAAGCAGGTCCTCTGGAGCCCACCTGAGACAACCCAGCTTGAAGCAGATGGAATCTACCACCGTTTGCCCAGGTGATTTGGGTGAAATGCAAACACTTTAGACTGTTAAGAAAAAAATACAATAAATTTTGCAGATTGAAATGGGTCCTTTTAGGAAGCTGGAACCTGCAGTTAATTGAGTCATTAATGTGAACGTTTCTGAAATGGACTTCCTCATTTTAAAACTCAGCATGGGGCGCGTGGTGAGAATGTGTCAGTTATCAGCCTGCAGTGCCTCAGAATCCTGAGGTGAGCGCTGTCCACGCCTTCAGCCTGGGGTCTGGGTGCCGTCGCTGTAGCCGGAGCTCGAAGACAGTGCAGGTGGCCGGGATGAAGACGCAGTTTGCTGCTTCTCATGGTCCAGGATAGGGTGAGTGGCTCCCCAGGAGATCACCAGCCCTCCGCAACCTGCAGGGAGCTTTTCATCTTGACCAAGTCCTTCCCGTCCCTGAGGTCCTTCTGTGGGTCCCACAGGCCAGCCTGAAGACTCGAGGTTCCTGGTGGGAGGGGTGGGGTGCAGGAGAGCTCTACCCCTTAGAAATCCACCTGCCAGGAGTGTAAGGTCCTGGGTCTGATGGTGACTGGGCAGCAGTTGTTTCAAAGCCAGAGCTGCTGTCATTCATTTACACTGTTGGCCCGCTCCTGAGGGCTTCCCGAGGTACCTGGGGACCCCGCGTAGACCGACCTCGTCTGCATTCACTGTATCTATTATTGATTTTCCTATCAGCCGCCTCTGAGCTTGTGGGGCCCACGCTCAGCAGCGCATCTGCTCTCTGCGCCTGGCCTCCCTCCTGCGCTCCTTCCTGGCAGACCTGCCCACGCCCAGGCGTGACTGTCCCTCTCTTGTCCTCTCCTCACTCTGGCATCAGATGCCCCGTCTCTTGTCACCAGGACCTGCTCTTCCCTGGCCAGAGACCAGTGTCTCCCCAGGAACCTGATTTCCTTCAGGCCACACCAGGCCCGCTCCTCTCCCCACACGGGTCTTGTGTTTAATTTCCTATTAAGAGGACAGGCCCTGGATCGGAGCTGACCCCTGCCATCACAGAGGCATTCGGGGAGGTGACGGGCGCGCCATGTCCATGTGTGGACAGGAGTTCTCTGGAGGGTGGCCTGCCCTCCCTGGTGGAGGCTTCCTAAGCCGAGGCCACAAGGCCTGGACTTGATTTTCGACAGGCTGTCAGCCGGGCTCCTCTCCAGTGTTGGGCCTCAGGCACAGGGTGGGGAAGCCAGGCCCTGCCCTCAGGATGCTGACCACCCGTGAGGGAAGCCCTGGAGACCAGCCTCAGGTGGAGTGTGACACAAGGAGGCACAGGGTACCACTGGGAGTGGGAACAGGCTCTTTGCCCTGGGGGATGGGTACCCCGCAGGGTTCCAGTGAGGGGAGTGTGCAGAGGAGGCCTTGGAGCCCTGGGGAGGAGGCAGGCTGGAGGGTGCTCCTACCCTGGACTCTGGGCAGAGGCCTTGAGAAGGCGCCAGGCGTCCAGGCGGGCTGGCCAGTGCATATTTGCCAAAAAGATTCTGTTTTCCGTCCCAGAAGTTGAAGAAAGACTGGAAATTAGACTTTGTGCCTCCTCCAGTCTCCCCTGGGGAAGAGTCCAGGGAAGGCCAAAATGCCCAGCCAGCCGCCTGGCACCAGAGTCCCCAGGAAAGGTGTCTGCACCCTTGCTGTTCTCCGCGGGCCACCCGCACCGTCTCTGGTCTAGACGGGGGTGGGGGACACTGACCTCCCTTGCTGTGTAAGTGTTTTCCCTGGCTCATGGCCACGTCCACCTGAAAGTATAGTCCAGAGTGAGCAGACCGTGAGCCTGCGGTGCCGAAGCTCGGCCTGCTCCACACAATGTGTGCTGGCCCCGGCTCCCTGCTGCCCGACACAGCCATCGTCCACTCCCCACCCCTCTGCTGGGAGGACCCCTGACCCCACATCTGATGAGCCCAGCCCCACATCTGGAAGCCCCTTCCTGGGGCCAGCTCCCTGGGCCTAAGTGTAGGCTGTGTCCCCCAGGCCTGCCTGGGGCAGTGTGGACAGCCCTTGCAACACTGGATGTGAGCAGCCCCCTGGCTGCTGCCCTGTTAGACTGAGCACCCTGGGCCGTGGGCGTGGCAGGAGCCAGCAGGAGGACAGGGCACCTGGAGGTCCTCCAGGAGGGGCGAGGGGCAGGGGAGGTGAGCAGCCCTCCCAGGCCCCACCCAGGACTGGCTTCTGCAGGGGGAAGCTGTCCTCAGTCCCTCAACAGGGGCTCTGCCTGCTGTGGGCCCTTCTAGGGTCCCCTTGCAGGGAACAGCCCCTGCCACTCCAGCACCACATTCTCCGGGGCTCGGGCAGCCCCTCAGCAGTGGGCAGTGCCCACAGAATTCAGCTTCCAGATGCACACGGGGGGCGGGGAGCGGGAGGCGGGAAGCGACACCCCCAGGTCCCGCTGCTGTGAGGAGCATTGACACCCAACACTGGCCCCGCCAGTGGCAGCACTCACAGTGAGGGTGGCTGGGGGCGCCTCTGACCTCCCACCACACTCTGGAGTCACAGCCCCGTGGGTGTCGTCACCTGCAGGACCCTGGGCAGGGCTCCATCCACCTGAGGAACTCGGGGAGTGACAGTGCTGTGGCAGTCAGACTCAGGACATAAAATACAGGACACTCAGTCAAATTCAACTTCAGATGAGAGGGGCTTTAGTCTAGGCGCGCCCCCGCCCCAAGTGTCGCACTGGGTTAGAGGCTCAGCATCTCAATGGACACTTTGTGTTCTATCTGCACTGGGCAAGAGAAGCCGGGCCCTGACTGTGCATAGAGCCTGCAGCCCCCCGCCTGCTGACCTCGCCGACGGCACCCGCGGCTCTGGAGGACCCTCTGCCCGGGACCCTCAAGTGCTCTTCTCCAAGGCTCTACTTCCTCCAAGAAGGACTCCTGAAAATGCGCCCTGTGGGCATTGGCCAGCCCTGGCTGCCCACGCCTGAGTGCCCACTCCTGAGCCAAGAGGCTCCTGTTTCAGTGTTCCTCCTCCAGACAGGAAAGGCCGCTGTCAGCTCTGCTGTCCTTCCTGCTGCAGCTGGACGGACACCCAGCCCTGGTGGAGCCTCAGGGTGCCTCCGTGGTGTGATCTCAAAGGCCATCCCAGACCCTCATGACCAGACCCTGACCTTCCCAGCTCTCCTGCTGTCTGAGTCCCGGGGACCCCAGCCCCTGCTGACCCCATGCAGCCGCAGAGGTCTGGGCTGAGGTGTGTCCTGGCAAAGGGCCACCAAGAGCTGGTGGCATAGGGAGGAGTCTTGGGGTGGCTGTGCCTGAGGGGCTGTCCCTCCACGTTCAACTCCCCTGAGAGTCGGGGTACGGGGGTTTGGCTTCTCCCTTCTGAAGCCTGGGGAGAGTCCTCCACCTGGGAGTTGATGGGCACCATCTTGGTAGGTCTGGAGTCTCAGATTGGAAAAGTTGCCATTCTCCCTGAGGGTTCCACAGGGCAGGCCTCTTTTCTGGAGGGGGACTGTGGCCTCGGCTCTTCTAGGTCTTTGTGGACAGGTCTCTGTCCACTCTGGCCCCAGGCCCTGGGGTGCTGAGGACGGCCACTGGGGGGCAGTGCTAGCCAGGAGACCTGGCAGGGATCCACCTGGAGGCTCCTGCCCATCTGGCCCTGCCCGCTGGGCAGTGTGAGGCCCCTGCTGATCTGTCCAGGGGGCCGAGGGTCAGGGCTCTGCCTGAGCACTGGGCCTTCTTCTCACGTCGCCCCTGCCCATGCACAGCTACTCCCACGCGCACTGGCTCGCACTGGGCACCCACGTGCGTGAGGCCCAGAGGAATGCTCCCCGCCTGCCAGACACACACGCAGGACACGCAGAGACGCGTCCACAGACCAGGGTGCCCGGCACGCTGTACATGGACGGGCACAGGCTCAGGGGCCCCAGTCGCCCTCTTGAGAAGGCAGGGACTTGAAGCTTTCCATCTGTCTCCTCTCCTGGGCACGCAGCCAGCGGGGGTCTGGGTGCAGACTCTGCAGCTCGATGTGGAAGGGACCCCCGTCAGGGTTCCTCTGTGGACTCTGCCTTCCTCCAAAGCCCCTCTGCAGGCGGCGGTGCCCTGGGCCTGGGAACCCTGTCCTCCTGCGCCTTGGACCGCTGCTGGCTCTGCTCTGTCCTCCTGAGCCGCTGCCGTCTCCAGCCCTGGGTCTCCGGTGGTAGCACTGGATTAGGTCTTCTCCTTTGCATCTCGATTCCCTTCTGCACAGGATCCCAGGGAGCCTCCCCTCTTCTCTCTTCCCCTCCACTTCCTGCTGTCCTTGTTCCCAGCTGTCCTCACTGCCCCATTGACAAGTGGAATCCCCAGGACAGGTAGTGACTTGCCCAGGGCACACAGCCTGTCAAAAGTGTCTCCCTGTCACTTCTGCATACAGATGGGGACTGTATGTGGGCAGATGGGTGCACCACGGGAGCCTGTCTCCGGACGTGTGTGTACCCTGGGGACCTGGGAGAACCCACCCTGGCAGGTGGTGGGAACTGATGACCCCCAGACCCCCCTGTGCAGTCTCTAGACCACGTGGAAGTCCATGTCCGAGCACAGTTCCTCCAGGAGCCAGAGGAGCATGTCCCACACCCTGTCCTGGGGACAGCGGTGAAGCTTTGAGCACCAAAAAACTCATTTGCAGGATTCACCAACAGAAGTGGGCCTGGGTGGGCTTCGTTTGAGGCTGGGCTTGATTCTGCTCCTCACGGTCGCCTGGCCTTGGGGAGCTGCTGCCCCCACAATCTCAGCAATTCCTCTTCTGTGAAACGGGGGCTTGCTACCCACCTCTGGGGGCCAGCTGTGAGCACCTGAGTTTGTGCAAAGCACTTGGCAAGGAGAGGCCTGCAGATCCAGTGCAGCCTAGAAAGGCCCTGAGGACACACGTGGCCCTCAGCGTGAGGCCTCTACCCACTGTCCCAGGGCCTGCCTCACTCATGAAGTGGCCTGTTGGCTGCACTGTGATGCCTGTCCCCGAGGCTCTGCCTGGCAGGAGCCTCCCACAGCTCTGATCTATCGCCATGAGTCACGGTCCCCGAGACTCAGGCCCACTCCTCCTGTGGCAGGAGAGTGGCCTGGGCGTGCCCCCAGGGGAAGCCTCCCTTTCACCCTCTGCCAGGAGCCCCTCCCCGAGACAGGAGCAAAGGGACCAAGAAGGAGCCAGAGTGGCCGAGAAGGGGAGGGGCTCCGACTGCCCCTGGAGGGCTGGTGGTCAGGAAGCCAGGAAGGCCAGGATCCTTGCTTTTTGCCGCAGCTGCGGAAAGCGTGGCCATGCCCCGGGCTCTGCAAGCTCTGCCCTCCGGCCGCCCACCTTGATTGACAGGAGGCAGATCTCAGCAGCCTCCAGCTGCCGGGCTGAGGAGGCTCTTCGGGAGCACAGGGCCAGGGCAGCAGTGCCACGTCAATCATGGCAACAGACCAGTCAGGGACCGACACTGCCACCCAACACGCTCCTCTGCTCTGTGTGGGCCCATGAGTGTGAAAGTGTATGCACACCTGTGAGCAGGCAGATGTGTGCACCACGGGAGCCTGTCTACGGACGTGTGTGTTCCCAGGTGCGTGTGTAAGCATATGCATGTACACGGTGTGTTGCACGTGCAAGGGCGTGCACAGAAGTCTGTGCACATGTTTGTGCGGGGCATGTGTGTATGTGTGCACACTCGTTCGTGTGCCTCTTGCTCATGAGTAGGCAGCATGTCACAGGTACTCCAAGTGGCCTTGGGCATGGAAACAGCGGGCTAGCGATCTGGCCAGGCATGGCTCCCCGGGCCCCTCCTGCTCCGAGCAGCGTGCCTGGCTCTGCAGCTGGCCATCTCCGCCCTGCAGGTCTGCCGCAGTGTGCCCTGCCACTCGCAGAGGCCTGGTGGCTGGTTCAGGGTGGTGGTTGCCACCCTGCTGGAGGGCATCGTGGCAAATCACCAGGCGTCCAGGGAGCCCTGACCCATGCGGCCAATGCTCAGTCAGTGATAATGAATCACCTGGTGTTTACGTGGAGTCCGCCTGAGGTGGCCCTGGTGCATCTCTGTGCAGGGGAAGTGAGGAGAGCCTCTTTTGAGAGGCCAGACCAACACCGTGCTGTGTGACTGGGGACCTGCCACCCATCCTCCCTGCTCTTAGGTCGCCTGAATGAAGGGCCAGGGCTGGGCTTCCTGGGGCTCTGAAATCCCGGGACCCAGAGCTTCCAGCCCTGTGCAGGTCTGCCCCGAGGGGACACTGCTGTCCTGAAACCTGAGCATTGGGCGCTAGCCCCGGGTATGCAGAACCTCAGGGGGAGAGAAGGAGAAGGGAAAGGTCTGCTCCTAGGCTGGGGTCCACCTGTGCGAGACGTGTGGCCTCTTCTCAGACACCCCCCTTACCTTGGCAGGCAATGTCCCTGCCTCCAGGCACGAGACAACAACTCTAGATACAGTAAAACTCCCAAACCAGAGAAAATGTACATGAGAGTAAGCAGAGGCACATAGGGACAAGGAGAGGCACAGATATGGGTTTATTTGGAGAACAGTGAGCTTATTTTAGAGTTTTGAGTTGGTCTCTGAGATTCCTGGTAGCCAAATAGAAAAGGGAAATGTGTTTAGTTCACTTATCTTTATTATCCCTTAGAAAAGGGTTTCCCAACTCCCTCCAGTCAGGGTGCACGGGGATGTGAGCGGCCCCAATGAAGGAGCACGAGGCCTCTCCCGTCATCCTGGGGCCAGCTGTCCCACGGCTGAGCAGACCTCACACACATTAGGAAAAGGCTCCGTTGGAGGCAGGGTCGTCTTGGTGCTGAAAGACGCTTCTCCCTTCGGGCTCCGTTTAGGTGGCCCTGCCAGCAAAAACATACAATGTCCCCAGCAGCATCTGGACAGCAAACGCAGTGACAAGCCTCATAACACGGCTTCTCGCGTCAGCCCCGTGGGAGCCGAGGGCGCGTGCCCAAGCTGCAGGCCTGTGTGTGGACGGCGAGAGCAGGCAGCTGCCAAGAGGGCCTGCTGGGGGCCACCTGCGGGCTGCGCAGAGACCCGTGCCTTCTCCCAGCACCACTGTGCGCCCCGGGCAGAGGGTCACGACTCATTCTGTCCTCGCTCCATCACCCAGGTTTGCAGACGGCCCAGGCCTCGGACACAAGTGGGGGACCCTGCAGCAGCACTGCCCAGCCAACCTGCAGGCCTGCATCCCCCGAACTAGGTGGTCAAGCTGGGGCACTGCTCGGCCTGCCGACCCGGGCTCTTCCACCTGCTGCAGAGTGGCTCTTGGTGCTGCTGGTCAGCAGGCCCCCTCCCCATGACTGGCACGGCTGACGCGGGTGTGTGTCCGCCAGGGGATCTGGGGAGGCACGGCCCCTTTGCTCAGGGGGCCCGAGAGGGAAAACTCCTGTACCTGCCCAGGCTGCCTCTTCAGACCCCCCAGGTGGCCCCTCCCTGCAGGCTGCCTGCGGCGTCCCGTTCTCTGCTGGGCCAGGGCCACTGTGCACGCCACCGGGCCTCTGCACATGCTGTTCCCCCGACCTGCAGCCGGCCCCCAGCAAGGCAGTGGGCCAGGCTGGAGACCAGCCTTGGACACCACCAGGTGTGGGCAGCGGGCGGAAGGCAGGAGCACCCGGGGTGTGAGGGCGGCGGGGCCTTGTCTCTCTTGCCCCCTGTGTGGCTGCAGGGACTACCGGTGGGCCTGCCTGGGGCTGTGCTCCTGGCTGGATCGGGCTTCCTGGACACACTGGGCCTGTCGTCCCTGGAGAATCTACTTCAGAAAACATGGCAGAGGCCCGACTCCCCTGCACAGCATGGCAGCTCTCCTGGGCTTCTTGCCTTACAGTGGAGCCCACGCCCACTCTGCTTGGTGTCCAGGTGTCCTGTGGCCCCTGCTGACCTCCGGCTGAGGTCCGGCACCCCAGGTGAGCACACGCTGCTCTTGCTCCCCTGAGTTGCCGGGCACCCCTCTCGGGCCCGTCCTGTGTGCCGGGAGACCCCACCTCCCCTTTGGCCTCCCCAGCCTCTCATCCCTCCTGGGGGCAGCCCCTTGGCCCCAAGGTCACTTCCCACAGTGACGAGTGGGCACCTGGAGTGTGCGGCTCACGCTGTCCTGCTATGGGCTGTGACGTCTTCCCTCTCAAGTGAGAAGGTCAGGCCCGTCCCCAGGGGCCAGCCCCCAGCCCTGGCCCAGCCTGCAGGAGGCGCTCAGGTAGCGGGGACCCAGCAGCTGCACCAGCCTGTGGCAGGAGCGCACTGGCCCCTAGAAACAGGGGTCGGGCAGGGGCTGTGCTGGTGGCACAGCCAGAGGGGCCAGGATGGGGTGCAGGTGGGCACACAGGGGACGCTGGACCTCCCAAGGCCGCTCTCCATGGCCTACCTGGGCAGGCACCTGGGGAGGCACAGGAGGCCTTCCGGAGCTGGCTGCCCCCTCTTCCACCCCTCAGTTCTCGGAAGGCCAGTTCCAGGAACGGAGCAGCCCAGGCCCGTCCCAGCCTGCACGTACTGTTTCCTGGAAAACAGGGCCTCAGGCCCCCAGGGGGCCCTCCGAGGAAGACAGCTCCAGCCCAGCTGGCTGCCAGGCGCAGCGGGGAGGGCCGAGTCGGCAGGACCTGCTGGTGGTGCTGGAGGGCCAGCGAGGGTCGTGGTCAGGGCCAGAGGAGAAGAAATGGCGGCCCTTTCTGGGCACCCACTGGGCCAGGCCAGGCGAGGGGAGAAAGGCAGGCTCCTGACCTCCCGGAAAGACGGCGAGGGTCCAGGGACTCGGGCCGGGTGCCCAGGGAGCCCCTGAGGACAGCTCCAGCTCCTGCCCCAGCACCGTTCCCTCTAACGTCACAGAGCCTGCCACCTGAGCACAGAGACACGGGCTGCCCAGGGGGCACCTGGCCCAGGCTGCAGGGGACCCCTCGGCCGACCCTCTCCCGGTGCCGACCTGAGCCCAGCAGCCTACTCGGCCAAGGCCTGTGGCACCCCAGGAAGCCGCGTTCTGCCCTGGGCAGGGAGCAGAGGACCAGGGCGCACTCCAGGGCTGGAGGGGGGTCAAGGCCAGACGTGCAGGGGGTGGGAGGTGCTCCTGGCAGTCCCAGGCCACACGACCTGAGTCCCCAGGACCTGGAGGGGTGATGAGGGCTGCAGATGAGCCCTGGCACCACAGGGAGGCAGAGAACCAGGAAGCTGGGCTGTCCCTCGTGGGGGCGCCTCACCTTGCAGGCAGCTGGCAGGTAACCTTGGGGATTGGGGGGCTGAGCCTCGCCCCCAGCCCCTGTGGGTGCTCTGAAGGTTTATGCCCAACTGCAGCAGAGAGCAGATTGGTTTCCCTCCTGTAGCCTCGGACCCCTGTGCCCCTTGGAGTCTGCCTTCCCTACTCCAGGGGTATCGGGGAGGATGGGGAAGGTGGCACGTTCGGGGAGGGATGTGCCTCAGGGTCCCAGAGCGGGCACGTGCACACTTGCACACACACACACACACTCAACACACACACACAGTCCCGCAGTAGAGGCACCCGCCAGGTGGACCGAACCCTCTGTGGTTTGCTTTCCAGGCAGAGGTAATGCGACCTCAGCTTCCTGGGCTGAGATCCCTCCCTGCCTCGCGGTGCTTCGCCTCAGAGCTTCAACATTCTACAGTCCTCTCCAACATATCATCCAGTCTCCTGCCACCGGGACTTTGCACATGCTATTCCCTCCACCGAGAACACTTGCACATCTCCTCCCACCCATTCCTTTGCCGACTGTCAGAACCTAACCCTGACACGTGCTTCACCCCACACAAGGACTCCATGAGCACTGTGTCCCCTGGACTTAATGGCAGGTCCCCTCTCTCATGGCTTCCCTTGAGGAGGGGCTTTTGTCCTCTCTGTACCCAAGGCCCACTGTGCTTGCCCGGCCGTGACCATCTCTGTGGAACGTTCCCCTGCTTGGCCGGGCTCCGTACCTCCTAGGGGCATGTGTGCATTCCACCCTTCTGTGGCCATCATCCTGCCATCAAGGCCAGTCAGGTGCCAGGTGGACCGACGGTGGCCTGGGCGAGCCCCAGGGCCCACGTGGCCAGGCCCCGGCAGCGAAAGGGCAGGAGGAGTCCAGCCCTGCAGGCGGCACTGGGAAAAGCACTTTAAGATACACCCTTGGCCCAGCGACACCCTGTCAACACCCTGGCTCCCCGCCCCCCAGCCTGCAGGGCCCTCTCCCAGCCTCCCGGCCTCCCGGCCTCCGCACACTGCCTTTCTCTCTCTGACAGCCCCCCCCCCGGGCTCTCTGTGGGGAAGGGCTGCCCCCCCTGCACCCCCTTTGTTCCCTTTCTGCCTTGCCCATCCTCCTCCTGGTATTTCTCTGCCACGAAGGGACCCTGGAACTCACCATGCCAGTGAGAGTCCTCCCGCCACCCGCCCTCTGGAGACCTCTCTCTCTGTGCCCTCTTTCCCAAATCTGCATCATAAAAAAGCCCCAGACCCAGCGGGCAGATAGGGAGCCTTCCTGGGAGGAGGACAGGGAGGCCAAGCAGCAGGTCAGGATCCTCTTCCTTCCTCCGTGGGCTACAGGGACACTCACATGTTAATGACCACATTCCCAACCTGTTGGCCAACTCTGTTCTAACCTCACCCAATTGCTCCTGAACAATTCCACACACTAGGAAACTGAGGCGGGGTGGGGGAGGGCGGTGAGCCCCTCAGCAGGAAGCACAGGTCGGGGACTGAACCAGAGGTCCTCCCAGCACATCACCTGGGCCCTACCTGCAGCCCAGAGTGTCCAACCTGCAGCCAAGAATGGCTCAGGGCACGTGCGCATTCCGGGAAGGGGCTCTCTAGGCCTTGACTGTTCCTTAGCAGATCACGCCCGACCCTCAGCACCACAGAGGTCATTCTGCTCCCCTGAGCACTGCCAAAGCCTCCAGGGGGCTCAGGTTGGGGGGCAGCGTTTGGCCTGGACCACTCTTGATGACTCGGGGCTCGGGAGGGCCAGGGATGCTGGCCCTGGGCAGGAGCCGGGTCCTCGGGGGAGCTGGACCCTGGCTGCCTGACTTCAACAGTGAGCGACTTTTGGTTTTGTTTGGGGTTCTCTTATTGCCTCCTTAGGGTCTGGGCTGGAGGAAACCCGGAGGCCAGTGTGTTTTGTCTTCTTGTTTTGTTTTGTTGGTGGGTTTTTGTTTGTTGGCTTGTTTTTAATTTTACAAAAGTTTTAGGAAACTCTTCTTGTGCAACTGAGAAGTTGGAAGTTTGGGAAGAAATCCAGGAGCCAGGGTCGTCAATACGTCCAAAAAAGCAGCTTGTCTATCCCCACCCAGCTGTTTCCTTGCCAGGGCCTGACCTGGCGTGCCCCAGCAGATTTGGGGGCCTGGCCTGGACTCCGGTGGTCGAGACCCCTGAGCCTCTACAGACCTCTCTGGCGAGTCTCTGAGGGGACAGGAGAGTGACCGGGTAAGCGGGAAGGACTGTGGGGCTCAGTTCACCTTTGTGAGACGTTCCCTTGGGGTTCCTGTGACCGGGGGCTCTGACCATCAGGCTGGGTTTCCGTTTCTTTCTTAATCTCTTTATTTTGTTTATGTTTATGTGGTGCCGAGGACCAAACCCAGTCGTCATGTGCAAGGCAAGTGCTCTGCCACTGAGCCTCAACCCCACCCCCTGGGTCACCTTTTCTAAACCTCAAAAGTCCCAGGCTCTGAAGTGTCCTCTATAGACCCTGGGGGACAGCCCAGGATGTTGGGAGACGGGACAGCTTGGACTCCGCCCAGGAGCAGGACAGGGCAGGGCTGAGGGGGGCCTGGTTCTTCCCAGCCCAGCTGGGGCTCTGCAGAGGACCCCTCTGGGCTGCAGACTGCATCTTCCCCTGGTGTCCATACCTGGTGGGAGGGCGGGCAGTGGGCTGCTGGGCTCCTCTCAAGAGGGCGAGACCCATTACCCGGGCTCCTCAAGCCCCAGCCTCCTTCCAAAGGCCGTGCCTCCTAGCGCCATCACCTGGGGAGTTGGGGTTTCAACACGTGAATCTGGGGTGAGGGACAGAAAAATATAGTCCATGAGAATATTGAGTCCTCCTGGGCTGTGGATGGGGTGAGCCCACCTGGCTGGGCAGGTGGCTGGGAGTGGGACAGGGCAGGGGGCTCTGCTGTGAAGTCCAGAGGGCAGAAAATCCACCTGGTGTGGGGACAGGCGGTGTCATGGCATGATGACTCTGGGAAGGCGGAGGCCCAGCCCCCGGGGCAGAAGCCCTCCCTGGGGGAGTGAGGGGTCCACTCTCACCTGGGCAAGGGGCCACCGTCCTGGTGTCTGGTCATGGGTCTGGCCCCCACCCTGGCCCCCAGGGGAATTCGACTGTAGAAACCGCACTCCTAAGAAAGCACAGGGCGAGCCAGGGGAGGCGCCCAACCCAGCTGCCCACGAGGCCTGAGCAGACCCAGACGCTCACCAGGAAAATGCATTTTGTTTTTGGACCCAAGTCCTGATTTTGTAGAATAAACATGTGTCAACGCTGACAGCATGTATACCGCTCATCAGTGGCTGGGCCTGCCAGGCTGCGTGCCGTCCAGAAGGCTGCTGCGGTCATTCTTTCCGCTCTGGGCTCCTCCTGGCCTTGGGGATCTGCACGCATGCATGGCTTGAGAGGGTGGGGAAGGACCTTCAGGAATCCACAGCTAGAAAGGCCTCTCCAAGGAGGGGTCTGTGGCTCGGGTAGCTCTTCTGATCACACTGAAGTGTGCTCTTCCTTCCACAGTGCCCCTCCCCCTGCGCTCTGCGTGTCATCAATAGATTCTTCCTTTCTGTTTAAAACTCATTTTCTACTTCAGACTACCCCACTGTCCTTCCTTGTCCACCCAGAGGGTAGAGACGTCGGATTCTGCCCAGGACATCCCACGCAGAGTCTGCCTGACGCTCCGTAATCATTGGCGCTTCATCAACATTTGACATTTAGTAAATATTCAATGAACTTTTACCTCTGGCCAAGATAGAGTAATAGAGGCTAGATTTTCCCTCCCTCCTGAAGCATTTAGAAATCTGGACAGAGTATAGGAAATCAACAGATCTCAGGCATGGGATGTCGGCTCAAGGCAGGAGTCCCTAAGATGGGGACAGCGTGGGCCCCGGGTCTGCACCAGCCCACGGCTGAGTGGGCTTCCAGGCCACCACAGTGCAGCCAAGCCAGAAGGGCCCCAAGTCACTCTGAGCCGAGGAGCTGGAACTGGGAGTTCAAGGACGCTGAGGACATTGGCACAAAGGGGGGGTCTCAGTGGGGACCGGCAGAGAGCCCCTCCCATGTGCTCTGCAAAGGGCTGATCAGCTCACGAGAGCAGACCTCACGAGGAGGTAAAGGACAATTGGGAAGTGCTGATTCCCACCAACCATGTGGGATGGTCTCACAAGTCACAGGCACCGGGGAGGCACTCCGTAGGGAGGTGGCCCGTGGTGGGGCAAAAGGCCCCCTGGACTAAATGGCACTTTGATGCTACTTAACAGAGCTCAGAACCGAGTCTCAAGGGGATCAAATTGCTTCCAAATAACTTAACTCTGTCTGAAAACAAAGCCCAAGGATACTCCCAGGAGTGAAGCATCAGCACCTAACAAGGTAAGATTTACAGTGTCTGGAATCCAATAGAAAAGGACTCAGGCACGCGAAGCCGCCGGGAGGACCACATAAACGGCAGAAAACTCAATTAATGGAGACTGACTCAGAAACGCCAGAGATGATGGGGTTAGAGACAAGGCCCAGAAAGTCATCCTGACTCTATCCTCCTGTCCAAGCGTGAGCCTGAACAGAGATGTGTGATGAGTGGAGGTGAGGCCGGGGGGCTGTGCCCGAGACCAAGCCCACCACACTGGGGTCCCACAGAATCAAAGCCTGCGCAGGAGAAGACTGTTAACCTGAAGACATAGGATGGGGACTGTAGCAAGTGGAGGCCCAGCGGTGGGGGGAGGGCAAACTTCCAGAAGCCCAATGTCTGTAAGGAGCGGTTTCCGGAACCAAAGAGGAAGAGACAGGCAAACAACAGGGAAGAAGAGCAACACAAAATGTTACAAATTGGCTAAAACCTATGGACATCAAGATTGAAGAAGACCATGAGCCCAGGAACACGAAACAGGAAGAAAAACAACCAAGTCACATCCTAATCTAATTGCCCAAAACCAGTGATAAGGAGAGAGTCTTAGAAGCAGCCGGGAAAAGAAACCACTCTGTACAGAGGAACAAAAGGAAAGAGGAGAGCAGATTTCTTGTCAAAAACGAGGCAAGTGAGAAGAAAATGGGTTACACGTTACGTTAAACAAAAACCGATCATCTCTCTATTCTATACCCAGCAAAAGTGTCTTTCAAAAATTAAATTAAGGCTGAGGCAGGAGGATCACAAGTTCAAAGCCATCCTCAGCAACATAGCAAATCCCTAAGTGACTCAAGGAGATCCTGACTCTAAATAAAATATAAAAAAGGGCTGGGGAGGTTTCTCAGTTGGTTAAGCATCCCTGGGTTCAATCCCTGGTACCAAAAAAAAAAAAAAAATGAAGGTAAGCATTGGGGACTGAACTTCCACGCATGTATGAGTGCGCCATGACTGGAATGCACCAGTAAAGCCATTTACAGGAATGAAAGCACTGAAAGACTGACTTCCACACACCAACCTGAAAGACTGTGACGGCCGCCTTCAAGGACCTGGAGGGAAGGAGGAGCGCTGTACGTGTGCACTGTGGACAGACACCATTCCTCCCCCGTTTAAAACATCTCCTACAACATGATTTTGCGCCATGTGGTGCCAGAAGGGTGGTCGGTGGCACTGAAGGAGCTGGCCACCGTAGCCATGCCGTGGCGTGGCTGGGGCTCAGCAGGTACATGGGAGGCGCTGCCGAGTTTATGGGACTCTTGGGCCTTCTGAGTTCTTCTGGGGACAGGGGAACAGGCAAAAGCATTTCGTGGAGGTCAACTCTCCCTCCGAGGTCCCCAAGAAGTCCTAGCTTACCATGGTGGCATGAGGGTGAACAGAGCCCTCAGCTCACAGGGCTCACAGCCTGCCGTCACTGCTGTGTGACTTGGAGATACTGAAGGTCCAGGAAAGATGTCAGTCTTGTCTACACATCTCCTTCCCTGACAGAGAAGAGGGACCACACAACTTCCACTGGGGTCAGCACGGGGGTCTGTGTGCCTGAGGAATGAGAAAGTGACCACAGAGTCCAGATGGAGCTTCAGCCCTGTGCACGCTGGGCAGGGAGAGGACCGGCCCTCCTCTCCCGCATCCCGTCGGCATTCCCAGGCAGTGTGGGGTTGGTAAGGGCCAGACCTGAGACCTTCCAGTAAGGCCTTCAGGCCAGAGCTGCCGTTTCTCTCCAAGGAGATGCCCCAAGGAGAAAAGAGAGGAGACATTCTTCCTTACTCCCCATGCACAAGAACAGGGTCCCCTCCCCTTCCTCAACGTGACCAAGGGTCCCTCTCCTCAGCAGCAAATGCACCACCTCCCTGCCCAGCTGCCGCTAAGGAGTTGACCAGAGGCTGCCAAGAGCGGGTCCCCCGATGGCGGCCGCTCCTCTCTGCGCGGGTATCTCAGGTGAAGGGCTGGGGGCTGCTCAGCCTACCTCTCTTAACCAGACTGCCCAGGACCACCCCCACAGGCCACTGCCCTCCACTGACCCCATCCTGCTGACGTCCTGGCCTGACCTGCATCTGGTCTGTCTCACATGCAGCACTTGGATCCGCTGCCCTTTAATTAGAGAGACAATGTGTTAGGTAAATATGACGTCTTCCAAATGTCTCAGGGCGGGCATGCCTCCCACACACATGGGGAGCCAGCTGCGATTACCCTCATCAAGATCTCATAGGTTCAGCTTTTCTCTTGGAAAGCTGAACTCCTATAGAGATCATGGATCCTTCTACTGAGCTCTGCTGTTGTCAATTAAAAAAGAATTGCTTTTGGAAGAAGGGATGTCATTATTTCCCCGTGTCAAGAAGGATGTTTATATAGTAACTTTGATTTTACTTGGGCTGCATCCTCGTTGATGGTGATCTGAGACAAGCCAGGGAGCCTGCCCCTCCCTGAGTGGTGCCTGTTGCAGCTCAGCTGCTGTCTCTGACCACCCACCTGTGCTTGGGCATGAGAGGGCCAGGCTGTCTCAGAGGAAGCCCTCTCGATATCCTGATGGTTGGAGCCCATGGTGTAGAACATGCAAGATGTTATAAAGTAAAAAAAAAAAAAAAAAAAAAGGAGATTTTCTGCCCGTACAATCCTGGGGGTAGGAAAGTCCCCTTTACCACATGTCTACAAGTGCCTAGGACATAGTGATGTCTTTGTGGAATGCCTCAAAGAACCCTTTAGAGGCCAGACCAGCTACTATCTGGGAGTGTATGGGAATTTAAGATCAGGTAGATCTATATCAGTCAACTTGAGCTGCTATAACAAAGCATCCTGGATGGCATGGTTCAAACAACAGAAAATTTTCTCAAGATTCTGGAGGTTGGGAAGCACCAGATCAAGGTGCCAGTGGCTTGGTTCCTCGTAAGGGTCTTTTATTGGTTTGTGGATGGCCATCTTCTTGCTATACCCTTACATGATACAAAGAGAAAGGGATAGAGGTCTTATAACTTTTCTTCTAAGGACACTAATCCCATGAGTGACCTAATTATCTCCCAGAGGCCTCCTCTCTTAATGCCTTCCCATCAGGCCTTCACATTGTGGGGGAGGGGTCAGGGTTTAACATGTGAATTTAGTGGAGGAGCACAACTCTGTCCGTAGCAGTGGGGAGAGGTCAGGCAGATCCCATCTAAGACTTGCCTGCCAGAAAGTCCATAAGGAAGAGTTCTGTCTGCCTGCAAAGGCCATCTAACCAGAGCGCCATGGGCACTATCCAACATTTCACTCCCTCTGGGTCCCCTGGTCAACACTGTCCTAAGGATCCAACCTTCCAAACCTCAGCTTGGGTCCACACTTCCACATGCCCACCTGCTGTCCAGGAGGGAACCCACTCTCCTGCTCAGCTCAGGTCACCAGCTCCTGCACAGGGTGCCTGGAGGACTGTGTTTCCAACTTGCAGGTAGTGATACACTGTGGGTTGAGGGAATCATTCTTAGTGGCCTATGAACAACATAATTTTCCAAGAAATAAGACAGAATAAAAAATTGGGTGTGCCCAGAAGCAGTGGCCTGCTCCATACGTAACACCTGTGTCCGCAGAGATGCTTGGGCTGGTCCTGACTTCTGAGTGAGCAGTGAAGAAGGAGTTTGAAAGCTGTGGCTTTGGGGGATGCTGAGGATAAAAAGGTCCACTCTGTCTTCAAGATGCCTTGAGGCAGGGTGCAGAGATAGGACATTTGAGGTAAGAAAACCCTCTGGGAGCATTTGGGCTGAACATCTCTTTTTGTTGCTATGGAAAAAGAGGCCAAGAGCAATGCAGAAAGTTACCTTGCGTCTTCCAGGGGGTCCACAGTGGGCCTCCCCAGGCCTACTCCTGAGAAAACAGACAGGAATCCTGTTAGAGGCAGACAAGGTAGTGGAGCCAGCCCCTCCCCAAACTCTTCCCTTGGAAAGAAGAGAAAACAAGCAGAAATAAATTATTTTGGAATTCAGGAAATTAACTAAAGGCTTTCAGCATTTCTAGGAGCATTTATTCAAAAGGAATGACAGAATCTTGATTTTGTAGCACTTTAACCTAGTCTATGTCTGTACCCTCTGTCCCACTCTGTGATAGCCTTGAGAACCAACGGAGACGAGTCGGTGGGCCGCACTGAAAGGAGACAGGGTGGGAGCTACCAAACCCATTACCAGAGAACTGCCATCACCAGAGCAGTCGTAAGCTTCACTCCCGACCCCTGCAAAGCTGTCGCTGATGCTCTTCTGGTATACAAAAGCATCTTCTCTGGGGCATTTCTTGAAAACATGTATAGATGGATATTTAGTTTCCTTGAATCCCAGGCAGTTGCTGAAACTTTGAGAAAACAATAAGGTAACAAAGTTTAAAAGGAAAAGCCGGGGAACAAGAAGCCCGCCACAGCTCTGAAAAGCTGGGAATCCAGAGGACATCTGCATGGTGTGCACAGGCTTGGGGAAGGCCTGGCTCTTAGCTCCTGCTGACCCTGGTGCTCTGTGGAGTAGAGAATGGAGGATCAGCAGATGTGTCAATGCTTTTTTGGGCATTTAAAATAATACATCATGCATTTCCATCTTTGTCAAGGGTGTGTGTGTGTGTGTGTGTGTGTGTGTGTGTGTGTGTGTGTTGGGGAACTCTGAAATTTATAGGATGCAGTCAAAGCAGTGCTTAGAGGCAAATGCAAGCTTATAAACATCCACAGTAAGAAAGAAGAAAGATTTCAAGTTAATAACCTAAACTTCAGGTTTGAGAAGATTGAAAACAAAGAGTAAATATATCCTAAAGCAAGTATGAAAAAGCATATCATAAAACTTGGAGGTGAAATTATGAAATAGATAACAGAAAAACAGAGAAAGTTAGTGAAGCCAGAAATTGGTTCCTTTTAAGATCAACAGAATTGAATGATTTTCAGCAAGACATACCAAGAAAAGAGAGAAGAGCCAGCTTACTAACATCAGGAATAAAGGAGAGAACACTAATTTCAACTTGACAAAAATCATTTTTTAAAAGATAAGAAGGGAATACAATAAACCTGAATGAAATATGCAAATTGTTAGGAAGATATGAACTTCTGAGACTGCCTCAGGAGGGAATAAAACTTTGAATAGACCTATAACAAGCAGAGATGATGATGGTGATGATGATTAATAATAATAATAGCAGCAAGGTACTTCTCACAGTAAAACCCCCAGACTAGATGGCTCACTGATGACTTCCACCAAAAGTTCAAAGAATTAATGTCAGTCACAAAAGATTCCAAAAAATAGTATCACCATGTATCACCATGACACCAAATAACAATGTCACAATATGGCAACAAAGTAAAACTGTAGGCCAATATCTCTTACGAATACATAGACATAAAAACAACCCATAGAACACTACAAATCAAACCCAATGATGGGTAAACAGGCTCGTACCCGACGTCCAAGTGAGATTTATCCAAGAAATGTAGTTTCTTTCACATCCAGAAGTTGAGCAATTTAATACATCTCACTAATAGAAAAAAGGGTTAAAACACATATCGTTGCAATAAGTACAAAAAAGAGTTTCACAGAATCTAATGCACTTTCATAACCATTTGCCATGTTTTTTACTCAAAAACTTGAAATAGAAGTATGCTTTCTCTGGCTAATAAATTACTATGAAAAACTCACAGTGTACTTTATATTTAATGATGAAAAGCTGAAAGCCTTCCCCCTAAGGTCAGGAATAAGACAAATATGTCTCTCCATGTCTATTCTACATTATGCTGGAGGTTTGTTATTTATTAACCTATTTTATTTTATTTTATTTTATTTTATTTGGTACTGGAGCTAGACACGGGGGCGCTTTACTACTGAGCCACATCCCCAGCCCTTTCCTTTTTTTATTTTGAGACAAGGTCTTCTTAAGTTGCTTAGGGCCTCCCTAAGTTGCTGAGGCTGACCTGGAACTGGAGACAAGGTCTTCTTAAGTTGCCTGGTCCTCCCGAGTTGCTGGAATTGCAGGCCTGTGCCACCATGCCTGACCGTACCAGAGGTTCTGAAAAAACAAATTAAGCAAGAACAGAAATAAAGGCATTCAGATGGTCAAAGGGAATGATTTATCCCTATTTACAGATTCATGATTATGTATATGGAAAATCCTGAGGAACACACATAAATAATCGTGCATACATAATCAGAACTAATAAATGAATTCAGCAAGATAGCAAGGTACAAAATCAATGTATAAAAATCAATTATATTTTTCTAAAGTATCATTGAACAAACAAAAAAATAAAATTAAGAAATAAATTCTATTTGCAGCAGTACCAGAAAGGATAAAATGCATAGGAATAAACTTAATAGAAGAAGAGTCAGTCTTGTTCCCTAAACTATAAATCATCTTTAAAAGAAATTAAGGAAGTCCTAAATAAGCAAATTGAAAGATATTACAAGCAAAGATTGGAAGAGCTAATGTAATTAAGATGAAAGCACTCCCCAAATTGATGTAGATTCAATACAGTATCTGTCAAAATCTTATCTGACTTATTTCAGCCATTGACAAACTGATCCTAAAATTTTATCAAAATGCAATAGCCCAGAATAGCTAAAACAATCTTGAAAAGTAAAGTTGAAGAACTCATACTTCCTTATTTAAAAGTTAATACAAGCTACAGTAATTGAAAGTGTGGGACATATATAAGCATAGACTATAGATTTATAGGCTAGATCTTAGAGTACAAGAATCAGTCTTATACTTATGGCTTTTAAGAATGTTGTCAAGAAAATTCAATAAGGCAGATGATAAGGGTTTTTTTTTAAAGAAATAGTGCTGATATACCTTTATAAGCTACACCATCACATGAGCTCTAGAATGCAATGTTGCATCTGGAGGGATCCATGAGCAAAGGGGACATGCATCGAAAGGGTCAGAAGAATATTGTCCCTGGACCTGCATCACCTCTCCTGTGAGCCCACACAGAGCAGCACACTCACACCAATTCCCTTGGCTTGTGAGTTCTTCTGTGGGGAAACAGGAGCAAAGTGAGCGTCCAACTTTCCCAGCCGCTCAGAGAGAAAATTTTGAAGCAGCAGAAGTGGTTCCCCTTACATACAAAGGAACCTTTGGAAGGCTGTAAGCAGATGTTTTAAGCAAAATCCTGCAACACAGGAAAGAACTGAGTGATGTATGTTCAGAAGGCTGAAGAAGAAAAATTCCAATAAGGATACTATATCCAGCTCAACTTCCACTTTAAAACGAGGAAAGAGACTTTCCCAGACAATGAAAAGCGGAGGGAGTTTGTCCTCTTACCGGAAGTGCTAATGTGGTTACTTCAGGTGAATGGTAGTATGCTAAAGGGCAACTGAAAACCATGAAAAATCACTGGTGAAGATGAATATATAGACAAAGGATGCTGTAACACTTCAATGCAGTACTGAATGGTGCAGCATGAATCCCTTTTAACCCTGGTAGGTAAGTCCAAAGGGAAAAAACGTATTTTAAAAACCCACAAAAATTTGTTAAAGGACACATGATATAAAAGAAGTAAATTCTGACACTGATCAAAAACAGGAAGTACATATATACGAAGGGACCTATAGAATTTTTGTATATGATTTGAGTTAAGTTGCCATCGGTTTAAAGTAGACTGTTACAATTATAGGCTGTTTTGTGCAAACTTCCTGGTGACATGAAGAAAACTTCCAGTGGGTACCTAAAAAGGGCAAAGAACCGAAGCAAAACACCATCCACCACCAAATAACAAAGGAGGATGACAAGAGAGAAGAGGAGGAGCAAAAGAACTATAAACAGGAAACAGCCCTGGTCTGGATCCTAAAGGTCCCCAAAGGCTCATATGCTAAATGCTCGGTTGGCCGACTTGTGGAGCTGCTGGGAGGTGTGGGGCAGAGGTGGGGCCTGGTGGGGAGGATGAGGTCTCTGGGAGGGACCCTGGAGGGTGACACTGGGAATGGCACCTACCTCTCTCCACTTCTGGACGGACAGAGCCCCCATGCCAGGGCTCCTGCCACTGTTCCTGTTCTCACCACTGTTCTCACCACAGGGCAAAAGTGACTGGGCCAGCCAGGGACCCAAACTTCCTAGACCATGAGCCAAACTCAGTCTTTCCTTCTCATAAGTGGATTATCTCGTGTATTTTGTCCCAGTGACAGAAACTAACACAGCAATTAACAAAATGGCAACACTAAGTCCTTACCTAAAAAGAATCACTTTAAAGGTGATTTAAAGGTCAACTCGTTTATCTCAGCAACCAGAAGATATAAAGTAGCTGAATGGATAACAAAAACAAGATCCAACTATTTGTTATCTACAAGAGATTCATCTTAGATTTAAGGACACACAGACTAAAAGTGAAGGGGCGCCAGAAAGTATTTGGTATAAATGGTGACCCAGAGAAAGCAAAAAGACCAGACCAATAAAACAGGCCTTTGGTAAAAAATGGGTCCAAAATGTGATTACAGAATGATGAGAGAAAGAGAGAGAGAGAGGAGATGCTCCTGACATCAGATTAACTAAATATACAAAGCAAACATCGATGATCTGAAGGAGGAGCCTTCAATACCCCATTTTTCAATAATGGATAAACACCCCAGAGAGAAAATCAATACAGACAGCAGGCTGGACAGATGTCCCTCGCAGGTGAGCCTCCGACGGCAGATGGCCGTCGCAGGTGAGCGGGCCGACTGTCAGCCACGGAAGACAGGTGGCTCCCAGCCCCCACCGACGCGGGCCAGTGAGATGCACTCTGGGCCACCAGGAAGTCTCAACAAGCCGGAGGAGCCCGAGGTCACTCCAAGTCCTTTCCCAACCACAATGGAATGAGCCGAGAATCACCAACAAAACACAAGACTGCGCAGACACACTGACACTAAACAGCACTCTCTTGAACAACCCTGGCCAACAAGAATTTAAAAGGGAAATTAGAGCATGTCTTGAAACAAAAGAAAATGAAAGCAGAACAGACAAATGTGAAGGGATGTGACCCAGAGCAATGGGAAGAGTGAGTCACATTAACAGATGATCCCATTAAACACCTCCCCTGCACCTGGGGGGTGAGGGAAAGGCCAAGGTCAAGGACAGCAGAAGGAAGGAAGGAAAGAAGGTCAGAGTAGGAAAATAAAATAAAAGAACAAAGACTGGGAACACCAAAGACCTCAGGAGATGACTTTGTGAAGACATAAAATGGACAAACCCTCAGAGAGACGAAGATAGAAGATTCGAATGAGATCAGAAATGAGAGAGAGGACACTGTGAAACTCGGCCTCAGAAACAAACAAATAGAGGTCGAGATTCATAGAACACTTACATGGGAATAGGTCTGACAGTCTGGAGGTGAACACATTCCTAGAAATATTCAGCCCCCAGGAGGGAATCCGGAGGAAACAGAAGCTTGACGAGACCTGTGAGGATCAAAGAATTGGAAGCAGTAAACAAAGATCTCCCAACAGAGAAAAGCCTAGGACCAGGTGGCTTTGTGAGGAAGGTCCACCAAAATATTTAAAGAAGAGTTTGCACTAATCCTTCTTAAGTTGTTCCCTGAAATAGAAGAGGGACCGCTTCTAAACTCATTCTGCGACTAGTGTCATCCCATTCCCAAAGCCGGTCGAGACACTGCAAGTATCTCTGATGGACATGCACCCAAAGTCCTCAAGAAAATACTCGCAAAACTCACTCCCCAGCACAAAGGACCATGCACCATGACCAAGTGGGATCTGGCCTCGGACTCGAGCAGTCTACCTGTGCCAGCCAGGGGGTGAAGCACTCAGCCAGGGGGTGAAGCACTCAGCCAGGGGGTAAAACACTCGAGCAGAACGGAGAGCACAAACCACAGACCCAGCCCAACAACAGGACAAACCTAACACCCTGTCATGAAAGAAACTCTCAACAAGTCAGGAGTAGACACATGAAGATCCTGCTGCAGGTGTCAGAGTCAATGGTGAAGTCCTGACAGCTTCCCTCCAGGAAGGTGGCCGCTGTCACCGCTGCTCTCCAGCGTAACACTAGGAGTCCTCGCTGGGGAAATCAGGGCAAGGGGACGTGAGAGGCCTCGGTCAGAAAGGGAGTCATGAAACAGGGTCTGCTGACACAGGACAGGATCCTACCCATAGGAAACCCCAAGATGTCCTCAACGTACTGAGAACTAATCTGTAAAGTTGCAAGACAAGATCAGCATACAAAAATCAGTTCTACTGAGAGCAAACTACCAGAAATAAGAAAATAATCCATTTTCAATAACATCACGAAGAGTAAAATACATAAAAATACTAAAATGCTTATCAATAAGTTCAACCAAGGAGTAGAAGACTTGTACACTGAAAACTATCAAACATGGATGAAAGAAATTAAGACAAATGGAAATAAATAGAAAGACATCTTGTATCCACAGATTGGAAGGATTATTTTTGTAAAAATGTTCATACAACTCAAAGAGATCTATAGATCCCATGTGATCCTTATCAGAATTTCTATGGTGTCTTTTCTGCTTTGTGGTGTTTGTGGTGTTTATAGAGATACTACAGCAGGATCTCATATGGTCAGACATGCACACTGTGGTCGATTCCATGGTAGAGTACCCTTCCTTTGCCTCCCTCCTCCCTCGCTCTGACCACTTTCTCTCCTGGTCCTCGTCCTGTGTTCATGAAATCTCTTTTTCCTCTCTAGCTTCCACATACGAGAGAAAAACGTAAATCTGACTTCTTAGATCTGGCTCATTTCGCTTAACATGATCCCAATGCTGTCTTCTACAGAAATAGAAAAAAAATCCTAAAATATTTATAGAACCACAAAATATCCTGAAGAGTCAAAGCAATTTGGAGCAAGAAAAACAAAGTTGGGCGCCTCATACTTCCTGATTTCAAAATATATTACCAAGTTACGGTGATCACAGAAGTATGACAGCAACACAAACACAGCCGTCTACTCCCGTGGGACAGACTAGGGGGCCCAGAGGGAACCCCACATATATGGCAGCGGGTCTTCAGCAAGAGTGTCTAGAAGACACAATAGAGAAAGGACAGGCTGCCATAAATGGTGGGGACCACCAGATGCCCACATGCAGCAGAGTGAGACGGGATCACAGCCCACACAACAACACAGTGAAAGACTCTGAATGTGCGACCTGAAACCACAGGACCTGTAGCAGAAAACAGGCAGAAAAGCCTCTCCCCTGGTCTTGGTAATGACATCTTAGAAATGGCCTCAAAAGCACAGGTCAAAAATGGTCAAGGGGAGTCACATCAAACGGAAGGCATTCTGTACAGCAGAGGAAACAATCAACCGAGTGGAGAGGGCAGTCGCAGAGAGAGAAGGAATCTGCAAACTGTGTGTCTGACGAAGGGTGGATATCCACGCTCTAGGAGGGACGCTGCGACTCCAGGCCACACCCACGCCACCCAATTCCACACAAGCCGGGAACTGCTGACCCGTTTCTCCCGAGAGCACACACAGGGCCTGCAGGTCTGTGAAAAGCTGTTTGACACCCATGGGCATCAGATAAATGCACAGCCAAACCATGATGAGGTTGCCTCGCACCTGTAGGGAGGGAGACTCCTGGTGATCTGCACTAGGGGTAGGGATGAAAAGCAGCATGGAGGGCCCCAAAGATTCAGAACAGAACTGCCTTCCAGACGCGGCAGCCCGCTCCTGGGTGTGCACGGTCAGAATCGGAATCGGGATCTCCAGGAGACCTCGGCACTCGGCACTCGGTTGGCCATGGCTGCACTACCCACAACCGCCACAGCATGGGAGCAGAGTGCGCATCCACCCGGGATGAAGGGTGAAGGGCCTGGGTGCCCACACACAGTGGAATGCCATCCTGGTTATGGCCGCAGCCTGGACATCGTGCTAAGTGACATGGGCCAGACACAAGATGACAAATGCCGTGTGATGGCATGGCTTCAGTCTGAGAGCTCCCAGGAGACTGCACTAATGGGAGGTACACCCTAGATACTGGGCAGGGACTGATGAGGGAAACTGGCTCACTCAATTATGGAGGCCAGGAAGTCCCCGCTGTTGAGCCATCTGACGCCTGGCGACCCTGGGATGCTGCCAGTGTGGCTCAGCCCACATCCCAGATCCTCAGGCGCAGAGGGCCATGGTGAAACTCTGAAACCGAGGCGGAAGCCTGAGTCCCAGGGAGTTACTGACGTGAGTCCCTGGGTCCAAAAGCTAGAGAACCTGGTAAGTTCTAGTGTCCAAGGCCAGAAGACAAACGTGCCCCAGTTCCGGAGCAGAGAGGGCAAGAATTTGTCTTTCTTTGGCCTTTTTGCTTCATCCAGGTCCCCAGGTGATTGGCTGGTGCCACCCAGATTGACAGTGATCTCCCCTACTCAGCCCACTGACCCACTGCCATCTCCCCCAGACACCCCTCAGATGTACACCTGGGCTGCCACCGGAAGCCAGACCAGCTGAGCCTCCTTGCAGTGGAAGACTCGAACAGGTGCAGGGTGACGTACGGAAGCACTGAGAATCGTTCGTGCAACAGTTGAACCCACCCGCTGTCGAGATATCCCTTGATCCAGTCAAGGTGACACCCCAGGTCAACCTTCACACCATATAGACGTTCACATTCATATTTAATGAATCTAAGGTAGTCAAGCTCATAGGACCAGAGAGTGGAATGGTGATTGTTAGGGGTCAGCAGAGAGAAAGAGGGAAGCTGTCAGTCAAATGGCTAGCAAGTTTCAGTTAGGCAGGAGCAGGAAGGCCTAGGGATCCATTTCGTAGCTTATTGTCTACAGTTGACAATATTGAACTGTACACTTAAAATGCTGCTGAGATGGTAGAGCTTTTAAGTGTTTTTTTTTTCACATACATACACAGCAATCATCATAATAATAATAGTAAAGAAGCAAGAAGAAGCTTTTGGAGGTGGTGGATGTGTTTATGGCATAGATTGTGGTGACATTTCAGGGATGCGTGCCTGTCTGCAAACTCATAAAGTCATGGCACTAAATATGTGCAGCTTCTTGAATATGAATCAAACCTTAATAAAGTGGTTTTTGAAAAAGAAGACAAATAACTTAATTTAAACATGTGCAAATGATTTGCACAGCTATTTCTCCAAAGAAGATATATAACTGACCGCCGGGCACGTGAAAAAATGCTTAAAGTCATTAGTCGTCAGGGAAATGCAAACCGAAACCTCACAGAGTCTCCACTTCCCCGGCAACCGGGATGAGTAGAATTAAAAAGGTAAAATCACTTGTTTTGGTAAATTTGTGAAATTAGGGTCCTGGCTTTTTGCTGGTGGGACTGCAGAGTGGTGGAACGTCTTTGGAAACCAGCCTGGCCTTCCTTGGAGGTTCCGAGGGAGCGACCACACGAGCACACAGGTTCACTCATAGGTGTGAGCCTAAGAGACCAGTGACCACCACGCGAACGCCTGGATTCAGACAGGTGGCAGCTTTGTCCACAATAGCCCCAAAGAGGAAGCTGCCCCGTGTCTCTCAGAGTCACCAGAGGCTGTCCCTGGGATAGAACAGCATCCAGGGGGCAAGAGGACGTGCTCTGGTGCTAGCTGGGGGCTAGATGACCCCCCCCCCCAAACGCAGCAGCAAATGACCGACACCAAGCACAAAAGCAAACCCAGGGCATCCAAGTTCCTCTGGGCGCGTCCAGAACGGGTGAGTCCAGGGAGAGAGAGGAGGGGAGCAGCAGGGCGCAGGAGTGGTGTGGGATTTCTTTCTGAATGATGGACCTACCCAGGAGTCAGTGGTGCTGGCCCCACAGCATTGCAAATACTCCACATTTTTAAAGGATGAAATTCATGTATGTGAACTACATTTTAATAAAATACAACCAAGAGGACAAGTCCTTGAGAGAGGGTGGCCCTGTGTGGGGCAGTGATGGCTGGAGAATCTCCAGGGGATGCCTTTTGGGAAGGGCCACACCTGTGGGATGGCCTGAAGTCGGCAGGTGCCACCTGCCAGCCGTGCGCCGACCCTCCTCAAAGCACTCTCTGATCCTGTCCTCACGATGGCCCTGCTGGCCAGTGTACCCTCCCCACTGTACAGATGGGGAAGTCGTGGGTCAGGGGGGCTAAGCAAGCTGCCCAGAGTGAAGGGGCCCAGCAGAGGCCAGCGTCCACGTCTACCTGAGCCTGTGCACTCTCCACGCACCGTAGGCTTCAGGTTCCTCCTAGAGACGCGGTGGAAGAAAGGCCTCTCCTGCCCTGGAGGGGCACGAGGCAGAGAGGACCCGGGTGGCAGGACTGGAAGACGCTCAGCACCACACACAGAAGGGGCCTGGCCCAGAGGTGACCTCAGGCATCAGTAGGAAGCAGACCACTCAGGGCCGTGAGAATCTTGTGTTTGGGTGACAAAGGGAGTGACTCGGCTGTGACTGTGAGCCCCGAGACTGCACGCCTCATAGGGACAAAGAAGCCAAGGACGTTGGTCCCATCTGGGCCCATCTGAACCCAGACGTAAACGTGCCTCAGTGGCCAGCACTGTGCAGGGTGACCTGCCAGGCCTCAGGATGCAGCCACAGTCTGGGACTGTCCCTCCTGCTCCAGGCTGTGCTGTCTGGCTTTTTTCTAAACAGAGATCATCCTGCTTAGCCCTGTAGCCATCACAAACGGGACAATGGAGGAAGAGGGGGTGCTCATGGTTCCCCAAGATCCGTGAGGACTGGGAGGTCTTTCAATGTGCGGTGACTGGTAGGGGGCCAGGGAATGGGATGGTGGCCCCACAAACTCTGGTGCTGGGGTTTGGTGGTGGCTCCCCTACTGTCTAGCTCCATGACCCAATCCGCTCCTGTGAGCCTGCTCGGCTGCAGTCTCCTTATTTGGATGACAGGATCGGGGTCCCCCTCACCCCTAGCACCTGGAGAGCTCCAGGCCCTCTTCTCCCTGCTGGATGAGGACATGATCCAGGGGCTGGGAGGGGCTGACCTGGCCAGTCTGAGGCTCAGCCAGCCCTCGTGACAAACTGTTTCTGCAGCAAGTCAGCAGACATACATGGGCACTCCCCAAGAGCCAGGCCCAGCAAGGCCCTGAAGGAGAGGGGACCTGCTCCTCTCAGGACGCCCTTGGAGGAGGTGAGAAAGAACCACATTACGAAAGCCACATCTCAAAGGTCTAGGAGCGAGTTACCAGTTATCCCAGAAACAGGGTCTGTCGTGTGCTTATGGGAACGTTTCCAAGGCAGAGGGGAGCCCTGGTCCCCGTGAACCTGGCCAGGGACTCGCCTGGGGCCAGTTGAGGCACTGGCAGGAACTGTTGGGCTCCACTGGGACACCAGGCCTGCAACACTGAGATGTCAGATTAGAGAGAAGCCGCCGGGGACTGGGATTCCAGGTGCCTGGCCAGAAGGCACAGATCTGATTTGCTTGAAATGATAACGGGAGGCAGAGAAAACCCAGACCACTGTGGGAAGAGCCGCCCGTACGCCAAGGCAGACCCAGGCAGAGGGCTGAGGGGCACCAGAGCCCAGAGTTCCCGGCAGGCCCCCCACCTCCGCTGCCAGGATGTGTTGGGGTCAGCTGGGCTGTCTCAAGCCAGGGGACAGGGCTCTGCCCCGCTGCACAGACCCCAAAGATTTCATGCCCTGGAACACTCCCGGTATGGACCCTTGCCTTTGTCCCCAGGGATCCCCTGCCCTGCTGCAGTCCTCTGGGACCTGTGTTGACAAGGGGCCCCTGCCAGCCAGGCCTCCTCTGAGCTGGTGCCTCCTCCTGTGGCTGCTTCTGGTCATGGTGGTCAGGCCCACCAGTGCCCACAGGGGGCTCTCCCCAAACTCTCTAAGGCCTCCAGACTCCTGAGACAACTCCCAGGCAGGGTCAGGCTGTGCCCAGCAGAGAACTGGACCCAAGCTGCCTGTGCCCGACCCCATCGCCCCACGCAGCAGAGACCTTCATAGACGGGATTGAATTCAGGGTCTTTGAGGCCAGGAGATGAGCTTGGGCCGTCTGGGTGAGGCTTTGGGGACACGGAGTAATCCCCTCCTCATCAGATGAAGGAGGGGGAAGAAGCCACTTGAGGTGAGAGACGCAGGTCATCACTGGCTTTGAGTTGGGAAAAGGGACCAGGAGCCCAGGAATGTGGGCGGCTTCCAGAAGCCAGGAAGAGCCAGGAAACAATTCTCCCGGGAGCCCCCAGAATGAACGTGGCCCTTGGCACCTCCACAGGAAGCCAGGAGCGGACCTCTCCCCTCTGCAGGCTGACGCAATGCCGGGTGGTGAGCTGCTCAGTGTGAGCGCTCATCAGAGGGGAAGTCCCTCAACGACCGCTCGGAGAGATCGACCCCTCCATCCCCCCAGCCCCTGGGAGGAGAAGAGGCCCTGGGGGAGATGGCAGTCCCACTGTCCCCCAGGGCTGGAGCCAGGACACAGGCAGTCCTGGCCCAGCACAGAGCTTCTCCGAATTAAGGTCATGTGTTCAGGGGAGGCTGGAGGTAGTGGGGCACCCCCACTTACCTTCTTCTAGACGGGGGCTCTTGGAAGGAGTGTCCTCTCTCTCCGAGGTCAGGGGGCACATGGCCATCTCCACAGCACAGAGGGCATGGGCCACAGTACCCAGAAGGCACTGCCAGCTCATACCAGCTCGCACTTGTGTACCCACTGTGTACCAGGCCTCGTGGGGGTCTCCCTGTGGATCCCAAAGGAGAGTCTCTGCGGGGGCGGGGGGGGTGTGGAGCAGCCTCTGTACCAGCAGCCTGGGTGGAGGAGGGAAGCGCCCAGGAGCCGGGAGGTGCGTGGGGGCCCTGGGGGGCTGGGAGCCTGTTGCTGGAGGAAGCTCCTCCAAAAGGCTGAGGGGGAGTTGGAGGACACTGTAGCTGAGGCCACAGGTGGAGGAGGCCAGGGGGAGTCTCCACCAGGGGCTGAGCTGCGTGGAGGGCATACTAACTGCTGAGGCCGCCTGCAGGACAGGACGGGCTGCTGAGGGGTCTGCTCTGTCCCAGGAGCACCGGGGAACTCGCTGGCTCTAGAGGCCTCTTTCTGGAGACCCTGCATGGGTGAGGAGCTGGGAGGGATGAGACTGGAGACAGGCCAGGGGCAGTGAGCAGACAGGCCCCTGCAGGACGGGTGGCTGGGCAGGGTCCTGGGTCTTCTCAAAAAGGGAACTGACAGTGGAGACGGGAGCAGCAGCTGGAGCCTGACCCAGGGTGGCGCTGTGCGTCCTGCCAGCCTGGCCCAGCGACCTCCTGCTGCCCCATGGGATGGAGTCCCCGGTCCCCGCCCCGGCTGTGCCTTCCTGGGGGCCTTTCTCTCCTGGAGAGCTCCTGCCTGCACGTCTCCCTGAGGGACCGTGGTTCCCCCTGCCCTGGACTACTAGATTTTATTACCGCTAATGAGCCCATCTGAGGCCAGGCAAGGCAATTACAGTGCCAGGCCTTCTCGCAATCGCTCTCAGAGCCAGGCAGGCATGCAGCCCCGGCGCACGCCACCCACCACTGCCCTGCCTCATAATGAGAGGGAGAAATCTGGGAATTAATGAGAACAGGAAAACTAATCACAGGTTGCCGGGCTGCACTGCGTCCCAGGAGGCCTGCTGCAGGTGCAGGGCTTCAGATGTCCTCCAGACCTGGGGGCAGAGAAGAGCCATCGGGGCCCCAGGATTGTGCCCTAAACCCAAGCTCTCCTTGGCCTGCCTCACATGAAGGAAGAGGCCACTTGGGACAGAGTTATGGGACAGGGGCTGGGTTCTAGCCCTGCCACCCGCTGTGTGACGTGGCAGTCAGTGCTTCACCTCTCTGAGCTCTGGAGTCGTCCATCTCTTAAAGGTAGACAATAACCTGGTCCAGTTTTGCTGCTGATGAGACACCATTGGCTTCATAATCCCACAGCACACCAGCAACAGAAGGGTCCCTCCCCTCCCAGGAGCCCAGAGCCTTGGAGGGCTAGAAGTTAGAACGTGTCCAGATGACGACAGCTCCAGGAAGTGTTCCTGGGGGCCTTCAGCCTCCACAGAGCCTCTCTGCAAACCTTCTCTCAGGGAGAGGACTGGGGAGGGAGGGGAGGGCCTGCCCATCGGGTGGGCACAGGACGGGCTGGGCGCCTGTGTGTGCTTGCTGCCACGGGCTGGGTGATTTATAAGGAAGGAAGTGCATGTCTCCCAGTTCTACAGACCGAGAAGTCCAGGATCACAGGGCTGGTCACTGGCCCGGGCCTCCGTGTGCGTCATCCCATGGTGGAAAGCAGAAGGGAAGAGTGAGGGGCCACGCTCCCTGTCAAACCATCGATCTGCTCACGAGGGCAGGTCCCTCGAGACCCAGTCCCCTCTCACCAGGCCCCACGTCCCCCCACCGTTGCCCTGGGGACCAGGTTTCCAGCGCTTGGACTTTGAGGACACATTCAGGCCACAGCACTTGCCCCTTTGGTGGTGCTACTTAGCAGCAGAGGGACACAGGCTGGGATTCTGGTTGGGGCCAAACTGGGAGAGTCCTGGGCCCGGGCAGAGGATGAGCCTGCGTGTCCCTATGTGTTGGCGGTAGGCCTGGAGGCCCGGCCCAGCTCCTGCTCCAGCCCCTGCCTCAGCCTGCCTTGGCCGGTGGTCAGGCCTGGGGATCGCTGCGGGGGTAACATAAAGTCTGTGTTTGGGATATCACCAGAAGGCAGTGACAAACAGCTCGGCACATCCAAAAACAGCTGCTGGGGCATTTTTTTATTGAGGACAAAGATATTACAAATGTGTTTTCAATCCCCTTCTAAGAAAAATAAGTTTACACTAAAGAAATCTGCCCCCCCCACCCCCAGCAGCACCCTGCCCAGGCTTTGCGTGGAAAGGGCGTGGGCGGACTCCTGCTGGGTGTGGGTGAGCACAGGTGGGTGCAGGTGTGGGTGGGCTCCCTGCGGCTCAGCGGTGGCCTGGGAGGAATGCCTGAGCAGTGGGCTTGCAGGGAGGGGCACGCAGCTGCAGAGCAGAGCCCGAGGCTTCCCCTTGCCTGGGTCCATGGCTGGGGTGACCTCTGGGGTCCTCTGAGTCCTCTGAGTGCCTGGGAATCAGGAGGGGAGCCCTCCTTGGGCCCAGGAGGCCTCTGAAGGGCCACTTGAGTCTCCACGCCTGTGGTCCCACCAGCCATGGCCTCACCTCTGCTGAGACCCATCAGGGCCTGCCCAGTGCCCGAGCTGGATGTGCGGAAAGTGCCTCCCCAGGCCCAGGGAGTCCTGCAGCGGTCTCCTGCGGCTCCTCTGAAGACCTCCGAGGCCCTGCGTTAGTCAGCTTTGGCAGCAGCCCCTGTGAGGACCTGGATGGGGCCTGGGAACTGACTTGGGCTTGTGGGAAGGGAGAGGGTCCTGGGGAAGAGTCTTTCAGAGGTGAGGGTGGGGGCCCTTCAGGGAAAGAAGCAGAGAGGCCAAGGGCAGGAGAGAGCGCCGCACTCCCACTGCTGCAAGCTAGGGATAGCCAGGGCGCTCACGGGGTACCCTGGCTTCCAGAAGGTCTGGCTAACTCCTGTGCTCATCTCAGACTGGCCCTCAGCACTGCCCCAGCCCCAGGTGTCTTCCTTGGGACCCCAGCTGCAGGCTCTACGGTCCCACAGCCTCTCCCCGTCCCACTTTGGCCAGCCCCTCCAGTGTGGAACCAGCCCCTCTCCTCTCCCTGACCAGACCCAGCACAGAGAGCACCACGGGAACCAATAGCAGGAGGTGGAGCAGCTGGGGACAAACCAGGAACCCCAGAGTCCGGCACCAAACCCACTGCCCTGGTGGAGAGTCTGTGGCTTGGGCCAGGCCTCTGCTGGCTCCTGGGGCAGGGGCGGGGTAGCCAGCCTAGGGTGGGGGCATGTTCTTGCCAATTGTGAGCCTGTTTTGCTGTGCCTTGCTGAAGGTTTCCGCGGCTGCTTTAATAAGGAAATGTTTTACCACATCAAATATTTCTCCTTATTAGCCTGGAAAGGTCAGGAAGCTGTGTCTTTCTGGTTTCCTGGGCAATGGGGTCTGACCTTTCCTGGTGAAGGAGGCCTGCTGCTGTCTCCAGCAGCTGCTGAGAGGGACCCACGTCGGCCTGGGCCCTTCTGCTGCTGCCTGTGGCTCCCTGATGGCCTGGGACACTTCAGCCTGTCTCCTGTCTCTGCCAAGAGCTGGGTTGGACTCAGGGGCTGGGGAGGCAGGGCTCGGTGGGCTCAGGTTCTGGGGGTCCTGCTGTGGGCCTTGGAGGGGGCAGCAGAGGGGGCCTCTGCACAGGCCTCTTTCTGGGAGGGGTGCTGCAGCATGCTCCCGACCAGTTGGTCTGGATCACCTCTTCTCCAGAGTCCTTCACCAGCCGCCCCCAGGAGTGCCCAGCCCCTGTGGGGAGGTGGAGCTTCCTAGGTAGGAATGAGAAGAGGGGGGCTCCGACCCCCAGGGTAGCAGGAGGGCAGCCGGGCCCGCCTTGGGGAGCCTCACCCTCCTGTGCTCCTCTCTGGAGCTACGTGAGCTGATGCTGTCCGGCTCCGATGCACAGAGGGCACAGTGAGGCTGGGCAAGGCCAAAGCCAGGCACCTTTCTGAGAACAGGGAGCTCTGACTCACGGCCCCGAGTCCTGTCTACACTGGATGCCGAGGGAAGGACTCGGCTGGGGCAGCGGTGAAGGTGCTGGCGCTGCCCTGCCAGGGCCTGGTAAACAGCGGGTGGACAGCCGGGCGGGGCTGCCCCTCCATGATCCATGTGGTGGCTGCCGACACGAGAGGACGCTCCTCCTGTCTGTCCCCAGGCCAACAGCCCAGTCTTCCTGTCTCCAGGCTCAGGGTCCCAGCCCTTCAGCTCATCCCGGGTGACAGCTCGGCCCCCTCTCTGGAGAAGCTCCTGAGAGGCAGGAGTGGCTGTCGGTGTCACCGCCCATCTGGGGGCCCCTGTCCCCCACAGGAGCCCCGCCGGCCCCTGCATACTGTGCCACCCTCCCAGCGCCTCTCCAAGCCGCTCGCTGTTTCGGAGCCCGGGACATCTGACATGTTTTCCCAACATTTGCTTCTGATTTCAAAGTGTAAACCTGGCAAGAGGCACATGGATCCCGTCAAAGAAGGTGCCGTGTTTTTCTCCTCCTTATGTTCCTCCCGAGCGCTCTGCCTGATCTTTGCAGGAAGAGTGCTCTGAAGTTGATCTTGGGTGGCGGTCGGAGAGCGCCGAGGGAGCGCCTGGTGAGGCCAACCCTCTGGCAGCCTTGGGTTTCCCGCGGGTTTTTCCAGAGATTCTTGTGCAGACAGTGTTCCTTGGGCTCATCGGGTTTCTCGAGTCCGTGTTGACGGCTGTGCACAAATCACCACATGGATCATGGAGGGGCAGCCCCGCCCAGCTGTCCACCCGCTGTTTACCAGGCCCTGGCAGGGCAGCGCCAGCACCTTCACCGCTGCCCCAGCCGAGTCCTTCCCTCGGCATCCAGTGTAGACAGGACTCGGGGCCGTGAGTCAGAGCTCCCTGTTCTCAAAAGGTGCCAGGAAAAGAGGGTGAGAGGGCGGGGCCCAGCTCCATAAGGCGGCCTTGAGGTCTCGGGGCCTTCGGCCTTGCCCAGCCTCACTCTGCCCTCTGTGCATCGGAGCGGGAGCAGGGTGAGACTCCCGCAGGGTAGAGCCTCCCTCTTCTCTCATCTACCTAGGGAAGCCCGGGGGCAGAGCCCAGAGAAGTTTCTGGAATTAGAAGGTTTCCCTTTGTGCCCAGCACTGCACCCAGTAGGACCACATACTCAGCTGTCTTGTCTCCCACTTTCTATAGGGAACAAGGCCCCCTGGGCAGTCTGCTCTTCCCGACACCTTGCCAGCTCCTGGGGACAGGCCAAGGCCACCTTCTCCCAGAAGCAGCAGAAGAATCCTACCTGGGCTCCCAGACCTTGGGGTGAAAAGGGGCAGCAGGTTCCTGGGGGTGCTGGGGACATCCCCTTCTCCAGGGTCTCTCTCCCAGCTCCTGTGCTTCCTCTTATGCCATATGTCACCGAGCTTCCCCTAAGCAAACTGTGCCCTAGGTCCTGAGCTGAGCCCCTACACAAGGCTCCCCCATGTGGCCCCCAGAGCAGGGCACATGGTCAAGGGCTGGGAATGATGGACTGATCCCAGGAGGATCCCTCATCTTGCAGAGAAGGGGGAGGACTGCCTCAGGTGGGGGCTGGCACCTTTGTGGTGCCCAGGCTGGAGAGGGCTGGGCAGCTGGGCAGAACGGCTTGGCTGTGCAGCTCTGCCACCAGTTGGCATCCAGAGTTCACAGGCAGCAGAGGCCACACCTCTCTGTGGGGATTTGTGAGGATGCGGTTCTAGGCACTGTGAGCACCCAGGCCACCCCCAGCTCAGAGTGGCTTGTGAGAGGTGAGGGTGGCAGGGTCCCTGCTCAGGAAGCCCAGAGTGCTGCTGTGTCTCGTGGCACACTTGCCGGGGACAGTGCCTGCCAGATGGGGCAGTGATTGGCTCTCTGCACATCCCCCATCAGCTGTGATCACTCCCACCTGTTTGGGGCACCTGGGGCACACTGGCAGCAGATGCCACAGCCCATGGCAGGGGCCAGGCGTGTAATGCACCAGTGTGGGCAGCCGAGTGCCAGGGGAAGTTGCTTTCACCGTCAGCGCTCACTGGGCCACTGGGCCCAGCACACTGCCAACCAGTGGTCCTCACGCCCTCCCCAGGAGCCCCTGGGCCTTCTTGAAGTGAACCCAGTGGTTTCCTGGTCAATGTTGTGATCACACATCTCCAGCTCTCTCAGTTCCCCTGGACTCCAGGTGCCCAGAGCTTGCAGCTGGCAGCACGCAGCTGAACCTGCAGGACATTGGCGGAAGCCAGAGCTGGACCAGGATGCACACACCTAGGCCTGTGCTCTCTGCTCCACCTGCAGGAGATGGTGAGTGAGGCCCTGGGTCTGAGTGGGCAGGCGGAAGGGGTGAAGCTTATGGCCAGTCACTCCACGGTGGTGGGCAGCTGCCCTGGACAGGAAGGCCCTGGCTTCAGAGCCACACGGACCTCTGCCTCTCTGCCCAGTCACTCTGCATAGGAGCAAGGTCCACAAAGCCCCAGGGTACAGAGGCTTCGCTGAGCTCCATCTGATCCAGGACCTCGGGTGCCCAGCGCTGTCCACATCTGACATAGGTGGTGCCCAGCGCTGCCCACATCTGACACAGGTCAACACACAGTGTTTGATGTTGAGAGAACTCGCTTCTCATTCCTTTCTGGGCTTTGCCTGCTTGTGTTAGCCCAAAACGGAGCCTTCCTGGCAGACGGGGAAGGCATCTAGCAGGGCGAGGGAGACAGCCCACTTTTCATTACAGTTCATTAAATCTGGACACAGGGATGCTTGTGGCAGCGGAAAGCTGAGTGGTTTGTAACAACAGATGACAAAATAACATGAGCTGTTTTTAATGGTATCCTCGTAAGGTTGTGTCCCAGAGCCTGGGGTGGGTTCGTCTGAAGGACTCTGGAACCTTCCTCAGGGGAGGAAGGCACGGGGAACTCTGATGTTTACAGAGATTCTTTTCTCCCGGTGGCTTCTGTGCTAGCGGGGGCAGCAGGCTGCTGGGCGAGGGCACTCCATCGCTATCAGAGGCTCTCGGGTTCCTGGAGACCCTCAGAGAAGGTCTGGTCCCCGGGATGTGTCCCCGAGGTGCATTCCCACACAAGGCACTACCTCCACCCCCTGAAGACCCCATTCAAGGACAGTCTTCTCCAGGAAATGGCCCCAAGCCCTGGTGGCTTTCCTCCCCTGCCAGGAGTGGCCTTTCCCTTCCCTGGACCCCGGAGGCTTCCCGTTACCCCTTCTCCATTGAGCCAGGACTAGGCAGGAGCTGGACCTGTTCCACCTCTCCGTGCCCTCTGAGGAACCAAGCCCTGGGATGGAACAGACCCCAAGAATCCACACAGGAATCCTGCAGCTCCCCCGAGGTCCACGTGGCCCAGCTTCCTGATGTTCCCAACCAAGTCCCCGAGGAAACATGATAACCCATGACCCCTAGTAACGGCGCCAGAAAATGGTAGTCCTGAGACCCTGCGTGGGTTCTCTAAGAATCAAACTGGTTTTCTGTTTCAATGGGATCACTCAGTTGGTAACCAGAGCGCAGGCAAAGAGATCATCTCTGTCTTACGGTGACGTGCAAATTGACTGTCCTTGAGAAGCCATGGGAATAAGATGGGATATAAGGCATTTTAAAAAAATCAAAGAGAAATTGTAAGTCCAGGATCGTACCCATGGATACAGCACGAATCTTGGCCAGGGGTCTGTCCATCAGACCAGCCCGGCCTGGTCCCACAATTTCCTCACTTAGTTAGTTGGGGGAGGACAATGGCCAGTGCTGGGAGGAGGATCTCACCCCACAGTCCCTCACCCTCGGCCTGGGGGCATGGGTCTGTGGCATGGAGCCTGGACTTAGCCGGGGCTGCTGGTGATGAGCCACCGGATCCACACCTCGTCAGCTGAGCAGGCAGAACCACCCTCGTGCTGAGCCACTGAGCACAGTCCAGGGAAGATCAGAACCCAGGGAAAGTCCTTGGTCCTCAGCCCAAGCCCCATTGCCAGGTGGCCTGCCGTGACCTGAAGCCATGGGGGACATCTGTGCAGATGCCACCCACCCACAGGCCACCCTGCTCTCGGGGTCTGAGTCACATCCTACTTAGTAGCTCAGGGATGGTTTTACTTTTCAGTTAATCTTTAACAAGGTTGTTAAAGGGGGAGAAAAGCAGATGAGGTGACCCCACGGTAATGTGTTGCAGAGACAATAACATCTCTTCTAGGTTTCGCCAGGACCCCAGTGGGCCCTGGTGCTCAGAGGGTCGCTGGTGGGCCCCATTCCAGACTTGGGCTCTGTCGACTCGCCAGCGGTGGGCTTTGTCTGTCTGCTTCCTGCCTCAGATGCTGACGCGGTCCAGAGAGTCTGGGGCGTGTGAGCAGAGGTGGGGATTTGGGAAGGGAGAGTGCATGCTGGGGCCAAGTCGGTGCTCCGGGCCCTGGAGGCTAGGGGAGGGGATGGATCCACAAAGGCAGACTCTGAGGCTTGGGGAGGGTCCTGGCCCCAACTGTGCAAAGGCCCCTTCATGGTTTGATAGTGACAAATCATACCTCCTCACCTCCATCCCACTGTTGCTCTGGGGCATAGGTAGTGTGAGATCCACGGTGGGGAGCAGGACACCCAGGCCCAGGCAGTAAGGTGGCTTTCCAGGGACACGCCCTCAGCGAGGTGTGCGTGGGGAGGTCCAGGTCCAGCTTCTCTCCCTGCTGCTTCTGCCACACCCCAAGGCCTCCTGGGCCACACTGTGGCCAACCTCACCCTGTTCAGCAGTGCTCCTGAGTAAGCCAGAGACATAACGGCCACCTTCCACCTCCATCCCACGGGGCCCTGACCACTCCCACTGGGCTTCCTCCCAGCACTCAACACCAGCACCACCCTGAAGCTTAGTTACTCCTTGTCTGCCTTTCCCATGATTCAGAATGTTCTGGAACTTTTCTCAGTGCTGCTTCATTTGTCTCGCCAAAGCTTGTCCTTCCCATCTTTCCCACTTCTTGATCTTGGCGTTATAAGACTGCAGAAGGATCCATAGACTAAAGACCAGAAAGGCTGAGTTCTGGAACCTTCCACCAACTGAAAGCAATATATATATTTTTTGTACCAGAGATCGAACCCAGGGGCACTTGACCACTGAGCCCCATCCCCAGCCCTGTTTTGTATTTATTTAGAGACAGGGTCTCACTGAGTTGCTTAGCACCTTGTTTCTGCTGAGGCTGGCTTTGAACTTGTGATCCTTCTGCCTCAGCCTCCTGAGCTGCTGGGATTACAGGCTTGGGCCACTGAACCCACAGGAAAGCAATATTTTTAACAACAAAAATATTTGCATGTTTGGGATGGTTTCACAGAAAGCTACAGTGTTCCAAAGCAGAACCCAGATTTTGGAAACCCAGGTGAGCCTCCAACTGGCTGTGGTGTGCTACCTGCACCCCGTTGCCCCTGAGTCTGTGTCTTCTCACCTAAAACTGAAGTTTGTGATAGAGCTTCAGCAAGATTGTGTCGTAATGAAATCAGTGCTGGGTACATGTCAGGTACATTGGCAGTGTGAGCACCTGCCCATTCTCATGATAAGTAACTGAGACTCCAAACATCCCTCCTTCCATTCATCCAACCAACCCAGCATCTATCATCCACCTGTCCATCCAACCATCCCTCCATTCATTCATCCATCCACCCATCTATCTATCCACCCATCCATCCCTCCATTCATCCATCCACCCATCTATCTATCCACCCATCCATCCCTCCATTCATCCATCCACCCATCTATCCATCCAACCATCCATCCCTCCATTCATCCATCCACCCATCTATCCATCCACCCATCCATCCCTCCATTCATCCATCCACCCATCTATCCATCCAACCATCCATCCCTCCATTCATCCATCCACCCATCTATCTATCCACCCATCCATCCCTCCATTCATCCATCCACCCATCTATCCATCCAACCATCCATCCCTCCATTCATCCATCCACCCATCTATCTATCCACCCATCCATCCCTCCATTCATCCATCCACCCATCTATCCATCCAACCATCCATCCCTCCATTCATCCATACACCCATCTATCTATCCACCCATCCATCCCTCCATTCATCCATCCACCCATCTATCTATCCACCCATCCATCCCTCCATTCATCCATCCAATCCTTGGTCCTAGATGATGTCCCAGTCCTAGATTTCTGTATTCTGAGTACAGTGCTCTTACAACCCCCTACAGCTACCTCTCAAATCCAACCTTCTCCCAAAACGAGACCTTTGCATGGGACCCTCAGAAGACCCTGGGCACTGTCTTCACAGGGCTTCTTGCTAAGCCTCAAAGGACCTTCGCCCCTCCTGCCTCTTCCCTCCCTCCACCCCATACACCCGCATTCCCGGACACAGTGGTCCTGGGTGAGGGTGGGAGAGGAGTGGCTGTTTTACTGGCTTCTGAGAGACGACTGGAAGAGGAAGGCCATTGCCATTTGGCCCCTGCCCCTGGTGCGGGAACAGGGGTGCGGAGCCCTGGCCTCAGACACTCCCTTGGCACCAGCTGTCATGGAGGACAAGTTTAGGTGAATAAATGCACCAAACAAACCTGAGATGAGTTCAGAGTGTTTCTTTATTAATTCTTCTTTTGTTTTTGAAGGTACCCAAGACCAAAGTTCTCTTCAAGATGTCAGGCTTTTCAAAAAATGATTAAAATGCACCAGATGATTAAACAGAGCTCCTTCAGACTTAATTTAGCAAACTGTAACATTTTTATCATTTTTATAAAGCCCTTTTTAATGAAAACCGTCTGCGAGGAGACCAAATATCAAGTCTGAAATCATGTTTTCTCTGTATTTGTTATCCCTGAAGATGTTATTTCCAGATTTTACAGAAATAATAAATTTCATTTAGAAGTTTGGGCCTCCGCAGCCGTGCCACACATCTCTGAATTTTCCAATTTGCAGCGCAAGAAGCTAATCCTGCTGTAATTTTTCATACTTGCCAACTCCTGACCACAGTTTCATACCCTCCTCGCCTCTTTGTAAAAGCAGTACTTGTAGCAACATTCAACCCAAGATGTTTATTTTACATGAGACCAAAAAATGTTGTTCTAATAAGCATAAACATATTTTCTCAGTGACAAAATGTTTTCATCCTGTTGCTCCTGATTTCACAGGTCACCGCATGTGGCTGTTTCCCACGAACAGTCTCCTCCATCCACTGGGCGCTAGCAGGAGGCCCACGAGCCAGACGTGCCCGCACAGCGTGTCGTCTGCTGTGAGTTCGTCCTGTCCTGGACACCCCCGCGGTGACACCTCATTAACAGAGGTGAGACTTCAGCCCCAGGAATTAAGGCAACCATAAAAATACCTTGAAAGTGACTTCTCAGGTCTCAGGCCTATGGCCTCTCTTGGTGGCAGCCCGATGGCCGTGCTCCATGTGGGAAGCAGGGGCAGCTGGAGTTGGGGAGCCCCATGGGGTGGCCCAGGGTTGTGGCCCCAGCTGGCGAGCTCATGCCTGGCACATGTCCAGGCAGAATGAATCCTGGCAGCAAAGCCGGGGTAGCAGGCGGGCCGTTCGCCCGGCTTGGCCTCTCTGGCTTCCAAAGTCAGCCTCCAGAAGTCAGCATGTGGCCAGGTAGTCCCTCCCGGGCTCCTCCTGGACAGCATCTTGTCAACCCAGGGAGCTTCACAGACTGGAAGAGGATTGGGCGGGGACTACGGAGCCCAGGGCCTAGAAAGGATGCCTGCTCAGAGGATCCATCTGGGCAGACACCTCACCAACAAGGTCTTGGGGACTGTCCTGCTCTGTCCCACATCCAGCTTTACTGGATTCTGAGGATCGACTGGGAAGGTGAGCTGCGACCAAGACCATCAAGAAGAGCTGGGGTCTGTGCGGTCACCTCCCAGTGCTGCTGGCCATGGTGGGTTTGCGCCTCCTGCCGTCGCAAGGCTCTCAGGCATCGCTGGTACGATTGCTCTCCGTTCACGCCCAAGGCCAAAAGTTCGTCAGGGACTGGAGGTAGGGTGATCCACCCTCAGAGGGTTTTCCTGGGACATGGGAGTTTCAGAGATAAAGCCAGGAAAGTCCTGGAGAAACAGAGAGGCAGGCAGAGAGGATGCACCTCCTGGAGTGAAAAGTCGCTTTCCGAGGGAGGTCATGGCGAGCATGTCTCTCCTCCCCCGCGTGTGCATGCCAGAACACTTCCTGTGTAACACCATAAGTGTCCCTCCAGCTGCTTCCCAGGGTCAGGAAATGTTCTCCCCGCGGGAGTTAGGCAGACCAGCATGTTACTGCCCTGGTCCTGCTCAATCAGCGTCAGGGAACTGGTGCCCAGGGACTGGATGCCATGGGTAGCTGGCCAAGAGGCCAGCCCTCTCATCAGAGTGAAGATAGAGCTGCTCAGTGAGTGGCTGGTACGTGGGGACAATCCAGACCCCAGGTCTCAGATCCTGGGCCCAGAGCCCTTTCTCCACAGCACCATGCCCAGGCCAGGCCCCAGCAAACCTCCCCACCATCTTCTCCCTAGAAATGCTGCCGACTTCCAGTTCAGCTGAGGTCACCGCAGACTCCATGCGGCTCATGTTGCGTCCAGCCGCATGCCCCCATCAGGGCAAATACCCCCAGCTGGCCCTGCCGCCAAACTGGCAATCTTCTGACCCTGTGCTGGGAAGAACAAAGGTCCAATTCAGCCTCCCGGGTGGGAAAGGGATCTCATTAAGGCCCTGGCAGCCGACATGGGGGCCCAAGTATTGTTTTTAATGGAAAACCAGAATTCACTGTTATGTGTTAGCTTCAAGGTTCTATCCAGGGGAATTAATCGGATTGCTACTGGCCTTCTGTCGTGTGGCCTTTGACTTCACATCCTCCGAGAAGTCACAGACCAGGGCCATGAAATTGGTTCATTTCTCTTTCTGTTACTTAATGAAGCTCCAGACAGCTCCCGCACGTCCGGCCTCCTCGGGGCGCCTGGGAATGACTCTCACCTGCAGCTGCCAGTCTCTGAGCGATCGCCAGCCCGCCTGCCCCTCTCCTGCCTGTGCACACTGTGGGTTCATCAGAAGACAGCTCCGGTCATCACCTGCTCTTATTCAGAGGCCTCTGGACCTTCCAGAACAGTGTTCAAATACTCCGGTCCCCTGAGCTCCAGGTTTAGCCAGCTTCATCTTTTTATTGGTGCATAACACCAGGCGGAAAGGGACATGGCTGCAGGGACACATGCTGAATTTTCACCCAAGGCACGACCTCCTTCAGTTAGCCAGTCTCCAGAATGAGGAGCGGCAGCTTGCCAGGGCCACAAACCCCCTAAGGCACTCGCATTCAGACTGGCACTCCTGCCCCAGGGTGCCCATGGCTCTACGTCTACACCATTTGGAAACCTATTTTTGCATTTTTTCACAATGAAATCATACATCCAGCTGTGTACTTTTTGTGTGTTTCCAATTCAACAAGCTTTAAAAATGTTATCTCCCACTTCTGCAGGGCTGGGAAGAATCGGGCCTTCTCAACCTGCCTCGACCTGCTGTGTGACCCTGTGTGGGTGACTTAACATCCCTGGGCCTCTGTTCGCTCTTCTGTAAAGTGAGGACCATGGTGCTGCATTGCAGGATGCTGTGTGGACAGGTGATTAGGAGGTAGTGAGCTGGTCCGGAGCCCTACTAGGCCCCTGCTGCAGTTGGAATCCAACGTCCTGTCTGCATCTCACCTTAAGGGACGAAGGCAGGTCTGAAAAGTGCTTCCTACCCTTGGAAACAGCTCAGAAGCCCCTGGGAAAGATCCCAAAGGCCCAGCAGCCTCCCAGGGTCCTTCGCAGACCCCCTCCATATTTTGTAGAACCTGTTGGGTGTGGCCCCACTAAGTATTTCTGAAGCCCCCTCAACAAAGCAGGGGACATCCACTTCCTTCAAACCTCCTGCCAGACAAGGGTCCCGCCCAGGATAAGGACAGAGACACAGCTTCTCCATGTGTCCCTGACACCCCTGTGTCAGAGGTCTGGATGGCCCATGAGGAGGGGACACTGTCCAATACCTCAGAAGTTGCCAAAGGCTTTAGAGCTCAGCTCGGCCAGGCCACGGGGGGCTGCTGCCCAGGGGCAGGAGCAGGAGGAGGGTCTCTGCAGTCCACCCTCCTCATGGGACTCCCCCTCCCCCAGCCAGACACTACAAAAGCCCGTTCCTCACCCACATCCTGGAGTGGACTAAAACATACATGACGGATAACTGGAGCGTTAGGACAAAGGGAAAATGCTGGACCCTAGGGCAGGGCAAGGCTTCCTGGCAGTGGCAAAACCCAGAAGTCATAAAGGAACCAAAAACCAGCATGAAATCATAGACTTGGAGTGGTGAGCGACATGGGCCCCAGGGAGGCCGAAGTCCAGGTAAATGAGGAAGTGTTCTCAGCACTTGTGATGGACAAAGGGGCCATGCCCTAAAAAGCAGGCCTCTTTAGGGACTGATTGACATTGTTCCCGAGAGGAAATGGACAAAGGCCCTGAACAGGCAATTCATGGAAGAGGAGTAAAAATAGCCGAGAGCATCTGAAGAGTTTCTCGGCAGGGAATTCTGAAGCACAAAATAAAAACGAGGAGATGTGCCGTTCTTTCCGCCTTTGACATGGGCCCAAATGTTCCCTTGGACGACACGCAGGGCTAGCGGGGGTGCGCAGGCGGGTGCCTTCCTGCCCAGCTGCGGCCATGTGAAGGTGCATTTGGGGACAGTGCTTTGGGGAGGGGGAGCGCTTGATGGTGCAGACTGCCCGGGGCAGAGTAGGCACCGGTCACAGATTCTCTTTGCCTCGCGCACCTTGCCCCTCACAGCCCAGGCCTGCTGCCGCCCCGTGGGTGGGGAGGAGTGGTTCAGGTCCACCTTCCTCACCCTGGGGGACATTTCTGTTGTGTGTGACAGGGTCTAGACAGCCACTCTCCCTGCCCTGACACACCTGTGCGTCTCCCACATGTGCTGGGGGTGGGAGGCAGCTTCAAGATGGTCCCAGGACTCAGGCCAGGCTTCTGTGCCCGTGCCAGCTCTCCCCAACCGTGTGAGCTGGTCCTGCTGAGCCCATCCAGAGAGAGGGATAGGGCAGGTGTGAAGGAGGTCCCGAAGATTGGGATCCGCCTTGAGTCTCTCTCTCTCTGTCCTCTTATGCTCTGGGGAAGGAGCCACCATGCTCTTGATGGCCCTGTGGGGATGCCCATGTGACAGTGACCACGGCCTGCCCAGGCCACATGGAGGGCTCAGACATGGACCTCCCACAGTTGAGCCTCCTGATGAGACTGCAGCCCCTGCAGAGCCTTCTCTGCAGCCTCCTCACCGTACAGACCTGGCCACCAGCTGGCCACCCACATGCTGATTCCACTGTGTTGGCTGTCCCCAGCTGCGAAGTTCTGGGGTCATCTGTCACACAGAGATGGGTGGCTAGAACAGGAGGTCCCCAGAGAGAAAAAGGGGCACAGACCTGCTGTGGTCTGGGCTTGTTCTGGCCTGGGAGTCACAGATGGGAACTGAGCTGGGACAGAGGGGGATTTGCCCGAGGCCCCTGCTCCTTTGGTCAGGGGCTGGAGTCACTCTGCGGCAGGTCTCATTTTAACCCAGGGACACAGTTCACCCAGGCTCTTTGCCTGGGGAAGACATGCTGCTGGTGGGGTGTTTTCAGAGGAGATAGCCCTTTGAACTCTGGCAAGCGGTGGCCCAGCGCAAAGGGACCAGTGGGGTAGCCTCCCACATCCCCACCTGTCCACTAACCACACTCTGTCCTTTGTCCCTGACGTCGTGCCACTCCTAAAGGGAGCAGGTAGGGCAGACAGGACGGAGCCAGGGCTCAGAAGGGACGGAAGCGACTCAGGCCCCCTCACCATCTGCAGAGTGATGAGCAGGGCCAGCTGAGGCCTCCACAGCCAGGGGGGCTGCAGTTGCTCCTGCTGGACTCCATAACCCTCCCTAGATCTGAGACAGGAGCTGCCCGCAGAGAGTGGAGAGGCAGGCACATCCCGCTCTGGCCCTCGGCCTGAGGTTGAGGGTTCTCCCTGCTCTGTCAGTCCCGTTGGGCCCCAGTTCTAGGTGTGGAGAAACTACCGCACATCACATTCCACAGAAAGGAAAACTGGGATTACCAGGCAAAGTGCAGGACCCCCGGGGTAAGTTCAAATACCAGATAAGGGGGGTACCTTAGAGGGTGAGCGCACTCAGGCACCATCTGTGGTGTCCCTGTGCTGAAAACCACCTGTTGTTTGTGTGAAATCCTAGCTGAACAAGGTGTCTTTTTTGCATTTGCTGATCATCTGGAAACCCCGTGATGTGGGCCCCGGATTCCCTGGGGAGGATGGGACCCTTGGGCTTTGGGGCTGGGCCACATGCTCCTTTTCTTGGACGTGGGAGTCAGGGATTTGAGAGGCAGAACTGGAGTCTGACCACGAAGCAGACCTTCCTGTCCCCATGGGTGGGCCCAGCCCTGGGCACCTCTGGAGGTGGTGGTGGGCCCTGAGCTCCCGGTCGCTGGCGCTGGCTGGGCGGGAGTCTGAGGCGGGAGGAGAGGAGGTGTGAGCCCGTGGGCCACCAGGGATTGAAAGAGGCTGCGAACGCTCTCCCGGGAGGGATGCAGTTGGACCCCATCATGGGGGCTGAGGGGCAGCAGGGACAGCTGTGACAGGAGGCCGCAGGAGCTGCCCAGTCCACGGCACCTGGCCCCGTTCCCAGGGCCGCCTCACTCTGATCCTCACTGTCCTCCGTCCTCCTCTGCCTCCGAGGCCTCTGCTGCCTCCTGCGTCCCCCGGGAACCCCACGCTGACACTGGGCTCCCTGGCCCCTCCTGATGAGTCCACCTGGAGATCCCCACCTACACCTCATGGAAGCTGACCTGCCCCCTGGTGGCTCTATTTGGGGGCCACTGTTCTCTGGTTTTCTCAAGAACGGCAGCCTCGGGGCTGTGGGTGGGGGGTCTTCAGGGGAGCCCCATTTCGAGAGCTCAGAACTTTTCTTGAGCCCCAGGAACCCCTGGTGGTTTGCAGCCCTGCCCTCTCCCCCGGCCCTGGGCCTCATCTGAGCAGGGCCAGCCAATGGGAGGGGTGTGGCTGGGGCAGCCCAAACCCCCAGCCCCTGGCATGTGAGCCGCTGCAGCCCCGGCCAGGGCTGGGGCCCCCAGCCTCCCCCGCCCGCCGTTCGCTGGTCACATATGCTTTAGGTTAAGCCGGAGGAGCGTGTGTTCCACCCTGGCCTGGCACGCGAACCCGCGGGGCGCCTGCTGCACAGGATCCTGATGGGGCTGGCAGGCGGCGGGCTTCCCAGGCTGAGCCCTGCCCCTGGAGCTGAGAGCCTGGGCGCAGGCAGCAGGGCACACAGCCGCAGGAAGCTGACACCAGTTCCTGGCTGCAAAGCCCCGAGAAGGGACAGTGGCCTCCGACTCTGCACTGTGGAAGGCCCAGCTCAGCCTGGTTCAGAACCTCTGTCCCCTCTCTGCCTTCACCTGGTCCTCTGAAGGTCTGTGGCCTCCACCTTTCTCCGCAGCAGATGGGGCCAAGTGCCCACGTTCCCCATGGACTCACGTACCCAGGTTCCCCTGGGTACCCGAGGATGCACCTGCTTCTCTGCACTGGGGGTCACCACGTCCCTCATCAGTGACCCGGTCCTGCTGGCTCTGCCCTGGGAGAGGCTCCCGGTTCCCACCCCATGTAGCCTGACTCTCAGACCCTTTTCTGCAGCCTTGCCCCAGCCACCTCCTGTCCCTGGAGGGCACAAGCAGGTCCCACCTGCCATTCCCTCCCCGGGAATGTCCTGCCTCCAGCCCTAACCTCGGGTCCTGCCTGGGGTCCCCAGCTTGAGTGTGGTCATGGTTGTGCACTGTCTCCCAGGGAAGCCAGGCATTCGGGCCACTCCTCCCACCTTGCTCCTGCACCCGGCTCAGTGGGCTAGGCACACAGCAGGAGCTGAGTGTCAGTGTGCCTGCCCGGGGTCCCTCACTGGAGACTTTGGCGCTGAGCCACATGACTGCTCTACCTGCCCTTACAGCCCTGGTGCAGATCAGCTCTGGGACCATGCAGTTACTGAATGAAAGGGTAAGTCAAGGGTCAACGTCAAGAGGGGGCCAGGGCCCTGAAGCCCCGCTGGGCCGGAGGGTAGTTCTGGAATCGTCAGTGCCGGGAGGAGGAAAGTTCATCAGGCTGGACATTCAAGCTGGGCTCTGAGGGATGCGTAGGAGTGTGTGAGGAGTAAAGATGAAGAATTCAATGCCTGAATGGCCGTTTGCACCCTGCAAACCTGGGGCCCGCCAACTCCACACAGCGCGGCCAACATCTGCTTGAGACCCACTGTTGTAGAGACGGTGGGCTGAGAACGTCTGTGTCTTTGAAGGCTTGCACTGAAAAAGAAGAATATGCAACTGGGCCCCAGGGAGCTTCCAACACCTAGAACACTGACCCCCTTGGCCTCTCCCAAAAGGTCTGCAGAGCCCCTTCTGCACGCGGGAGGCTCTGTGGGATGGGCTCCCTCGGGGGGGCTGGGGAGGCTGAGCCAGGAGCTCCAGCTGGTCCGCGTGGGGCAAAGCCCAGGATGTGGAGCCCACCCTGCGGCCTAACCAAGGACCCCTGGCCTCAGTGGGGGATGCCCTCTCTCCCAGGAAGGCAAGAGGGCTCGATGAGATCACTGCCGTCTGGCCCAGGTCCTCCACCCAGATCCTTGGCCCTGGGTCTGGAAGGGACAGGACTCCCACACTCTTGTTGAATTAGGCGTATTTTCCACCGCTGGCTGGGTCTGGAGGGACCCTGCAAGATGACGATCCAAGCTTCGTAACATTTCAGCTCTAATGAGCTGGAATCTGGTGGTTTCCTTTAATCCCTCTGTGTTTACCCCAATCAGCGATGGAAGGTTGGCTGGGATGGTTGTCATTTTTTCTGGGCTCAGAGCTCTGGCAGGCCAGCTGGTTTTCCAGGAAAGACCCCTCTCTCCCCACGTCTGCGTTGGCTAACAGCATCTTTGGAGGCCCTGGTGGCCAGGGCTGGAGTGCAGGTCACTGTGGCTTAGTGTGCCGCGCAGGGGCTTCACACCTCCCCCTGTGGTAGCCTGGTGGCGAAGAGTCACTGCAGCAGGGTGGGCTTCCCGGGGCAGGGCCTCTTCCTAGTTCTTGTCCTGGCTTGGCCCCTCCCAGTAGCCTCCCCCTGGGACCCGGTGTCAACGCCGCTGGTGTACTTGGAAGCTGCAGGATGCATTTCCAAGCAAGTGACCAAGGGGGACCCCCAGGCACAATACCCCCTGAACTCTGGGAGCGAGCACAGGGTGTGTGCCCAAGAGCACCTCACGGGCAGAGAGCCAAGGCTGCCAGGGACTGGACTCCCCCAGGTGTGGGGCCAGCCATGAGCGGGCTTTCACAGCTTCGAAGAAGCCCCTCGGGCAGAGCAATGCTGCTGCCACAGCCAGATGGCCAGCGGCCTCTGAATGCCGGCTCCAGGGATGGAGCCTCCCCGGCATCAGGAGCCCACTCCATGGCCACTTGCATGATTAGCCCTCTGAGGCCTTGGATGGCCAGACAACCTTGTTTAAGTGTAAGGAAGTGGCCCAGTGTCCTGGGAAGGCACGTGGCTGTCACCTGGTGCTATGACCTGCCTGGGTTTTCTAGGTGCCTGCTCTGGGACCCAGGCAGCCCAGTGGCTTCCCTCAATGAGGCCCCACATGAACATAAAAGCTCCGGAGTGTGGGCTGAGTTCTGAGGCGCTGCGCGAGGGCCTGGGTCTGAAGCACCCCGACAGGCCAGGCTGGGGCACAGAGCCAGCGGCGCGGTCTGATGTGCTCTGGGGACCAGGCAAGGCCTCTAGCTTGGGGTAAGTGTGTCCCTGTTGCAGCAGAGCTCAGATGGGTTGGTGGGCTTGGGTCCTGAGAGGGCCAGGTCCTGGGCATTGCTCATCCCAGGTCAGGCCAAGGAGGCCCACCTGGGAGGGGAAACCCAGCCAGGTTGTGTTCTCTGCAGCAGGGCCCTCCTGCTTCACCAGCCGGGTCTCTGCCCAGAAGGCACTGCCCTTCTGCTGTGGCACTGCACCACACACTGGGAACCAGGCCCCCTGACTTTGCTTTGTAGTCAGTGCTGAGGTAGCCCAGTTGGTGAGTGACAGAACAGATTTGCTCATGCAGAAAGGCCAGCCCATTCTGTCAGTATCAGCTATCAATGCCGTGTAACAAATCACCAGACACCAAATGGCTTCGACGGACACACAGTTCTTCCTTCACAAGTTCTGTGGGGCAAGGTTCCAATCTGGCTGAGTCGAGTTCTCGGCTCAGGATCTCCAGCTGTTGCGGTAGTGTGGGTGATTCATATTCTCATCTGGAGACTCGAGTAGGGGGACGTCCGCTTCCAAGCTCATTTATGTGTTGGCAGAATTCATTTCCTTGCAGCTGCAAAACTCCTGGTGGCTTGCTTCTTCCAGGCCAGCAGAGCACTCTGACCACAGAGAGGACCCAGCCCTTCCAGTAAAGACGTCCCCTGATTAAGCCAGGCCCACCACGTTTAACACTTCTCTTGATGAACTTGAAGTCACTGGACCTTGATCGACATCTCACCTCTGGCCTTGTTCTGTTGGCTGAAAGTAAGTCTCACGCTCCCGACACCCCAGGGAGCAATCACAGGACGTGAGCACCTGGGGATGGGCCATCTGAGATCGGTTCATTTCACCTTCCTTTATTTGGCCCAGCCCTGCCCCCAAGATGCTGGCTGTAGCTGATGACAGTCAGATGGGCACTGGGTCCTGTTGCCCAGGGGATGAGGGCTGCTGAGGTCCCTTTGCCCACGGTGCCCGGTGAGAAGGCTACTGGGTGGGACGTGGCTACCTCTCTCTGGAGGCCTGGGGGCCGGGTTCTGCAGGAGGGAGGTGGTGAGCTCCCGGGAGCCTCACTGGTGAGCCGCCTGGTTCTCCGGGACCCGGAGCCTGGTCTCCACGCATGCCCCATCACTTGTCTGGCGATGGTCCCCTGGGCCTGCCCTGCTCCCCCTGCTCTGTGGGTCCGTCACTCACCCTTTCTGGCATGAGGTGGGGGCTGGCACACCAGGGCAGCACAGGGAGGATGGTGCTCTGTGCCTGCTGAACCTCGCCTGGCTTCCTGGGCCCTGAAGAGGCCCACAACTCGTGAGGCTGAGTGGGAGCCAGCATCCCAGCAGGAAGAGGACTCCCAGAGGTGTCCACGTCCCAAATCCACAGAGGCTGTCCCTGTGGGGCCCTGAGTGGCCAAAGGACCCAGCAGGTAGGATTAAGTTAAGGGTTTTGAAATGGGAAGACAAGCCTCGGTTCTGTGCTGGACCCAGGGTCATTATAGGGGAAAGAGGGGAAAGGGAGGAAGGAGGGTCTGAATGGGAGAAGGGGACGTGGTCAGTCTTGCAGGTCGGGCTTGGAGTGATGTGGGCAAAGAACACAGGCGTCTCGAGCCGCTAGCTGCTGGAGAAGGCAAGCGGATATCCCCTGCCCTGGCCCCAGAAGGAAGGCAGTCCTGCGGACACCTTGGTTTCAGCCCTGGAGGTCCTGTTTCAGAGTCTGACCTCCAGAACTGTGAGAGTGACTTGTAGTGTCTGCAGATGCTGAGCTCAGGCTGGGCGCAGGGCGCAACCTGTAATCCCAGCAGCTCTGGAGGCTGAGGCAGGAGGATCGCAAGTTCAAAACCAGCTTCAGCAAGGCCCTGAGCAATGTAGTGAGACCCTGCCATGAAATAAAAAAAGGGCTGGGATGTGGCTCAGTGGTTAGGTGCCCCTGGGTTCAATCCCTGGTAGCAAAAAAAAAAAAAAAAAAAAAAAAAACTAAGTCTATAGTACTTCATCACAATGTCCCCAAAGAAACAGTCACACCAGTACCACAAATACCCAGGTCCCCTGACAGTCCTGCACTGCCATATTAGCCCCCTCGATGATGTATCTGCAGACGGGGCCTTTGGAACCCTCCTGAATATCATCAATGCTCTTATAAAAAGGGATCCCAACAACAACAGGTGCTGGCGAGGATGTGGGGAAAAGGGCACACTCATACTTTGCTGGTGGGACTGCAAATTGATGCAGCCAATTTGGAAAGCTGTATGGAGATTCCTTGGAAATCTGGGAATGGAACCATCATTTGACCCAGCTGTCCCTCTTCTCAGACTATACCCAAAGGACATAAAAACAACATACTACAGGGACACAGCCACATCAATGTTTATAGCAGCACAATTCACAATAGCTAAACTGTGGATCCAACCTAGATGTCCTTCAGTGGATGAGTGGATAAAAAAATGTGGCATTTATACACAATGGAATATTACTCAGCAATAAAAAGAGTAAGAACATGGCATTTGCAGGGAAATGGATGGCATTAGAGAAGATTATGCTAAGTGAAGTTAGCCAATTCCAAAAAAAAAAAACCAAATGCCGAATGTCTTCTCTGATATAAGGGGGGGGTGACTCAAAAATGGGGTTGGGAGGGAGAGAAATGGAGGAAGATTACTTCTAGATAGGGAATAGGGGTGGGAGGGAAAGGGAGGGAGAAGGGCAATAGCATGGATGGTGGAAGGAGATGGTCATCATTATACAAAATACAAGTATGAAGATGTGAATTTGGTGCCAGCATACCTTATATACAATCAGAGATATGATAAATTGTGGTATAAAGGTGTATTAAGAATCATAATGCAAGCAGGGAGATAAGCGGCTGCAACATGGTGGAATCCCGCCAGCCAAGCCCACACTGACCCCCGGGCTGAGTTCGGGATTTCAGACGGGGAAGGAAGCGGTACAGTCCCATCCCCCACAAGGGACACTCCACTAAGGCAATCAGCGGCCACCATCTTGGAGAGCTGAAGTATCCACTGCCACTCTCCGACAGATTGTAACAACAAAACAGGTGTGTGTCACTCAGCTCAGCCCCCATACATAGGGGGATTTTGCATAAAATCTCTCCTAGACTTTCCGGGGGAGGGAGTATCAGAGTGAGCCCGCATAAAGACTAAGGGAAAACTAGAGGCACCTGACCTTCAACCACCCCCTCCCATCAGCAGCCAAAACAAAACCTGTCTAGCCAGCGCTGGGGGAGGGGCAAGCAGAAAAAATCAAAACCATAGAGTGCCGGGGATCCCAAAAGCCAACTGTGTGACCCCGGAGATCCAGGCTGTCTGATTCGCGCGGCTGCCCCGTGGCTACAGAAGGCGTGGCGCCGCAGAGAAGGGATTAGCTAGCAAGCAGGGAGATAAGTGGCTGCAACACGGTGGAATCCCACCAGCCAAGCCCACACTGACCCCCGGGCTGAGTACGGGATTTCAGACGGGGAAGGAAGTGGTACAGTTCTATCCCCCACAAGGGAAACAAAACAATAGAGTGCCAGGGTTCCCAATAGCTACCCTCCACACCCAATAAACGGCAGGCCCAGAGTACAGTTTGAACTGCCGAGAACCATCACTCAGGGGAAATCTGGTCTAGCAGGAGAAACCAAGACTAGCAGGAGAAACCAGGGGACTAGAGGCAAGGCCCTCGCGACTGGGAGGCTGGAAACTGCAGGCCCGCTGGCGACAGTTCACCCACTGCCCGCGTAACTGGGCGGTAGGAGAACGTCTGCCCGCTGGTGACTGATCACCTGCCCGTGGCCTGTGATACTGGGCGGCTGGAGACCGCCCGCCTGCCATGACCGGGAGCTGAAACCAAACAGAGACAGTCCAGTCACACTCCCCCATTAGGACACCCCGGCAAGGAGACTGGGGCCCGTCATAGCAGAGTAGTGTCGTCACTGGAGCTCGGACGTCGGAATTCCTTCCCAGCGGAATCCACGTTAGCAGTCATACTTCAACAACACAAAGGAGAGACATCAGAGTAATACAGAAACAAAACAAATCTATAGAGGAGAGCAGAAACACGACAATCAAAAAGAGCTGGAAAGTAACGTGGACAACATGAGAAAACAAGGGAAAAAAGGATTACAAACAATGCAAGACAACTCAATTCTACAGGAGGACATAGAAACATCAGAAACAGGGATAGGGAAAGAACTCAAGGCATACCTAACTCGAATGGAAAGGAATATTAGAGAAGACATGAGACAGCAAGTCCAAGAAATAAAAATATATTTTGAAAATGAATTAAACAAACAAATTCAAATGGCAAAGAATGAGCTCTACCAGGAGATAGAGATCTTAAAAAAAATCAAACAATAATCCTAGAATTGTAGGAAACTATAAACCAAATTAAAAACTCAAACGAGAATATTACAAATAGACTTGATCAAGTAGAAGTCAGAACATCAGATAATGAAGACAAGGTTTATCAAATTGAAAAGAATATAGTCAACACAGAAAAGATGCTTAAATCCCACGAGCAATCTATTCAAGAGATATGGGATGTCATAAAAAAAACCAAATCTGAGAGTCATAGGGATAGAAGAAGGCACAGAGATTCAAACCAAAGGAATGGACAGCATATTAAATGAAATAATTCTAGAAAACTTCCCAGAGATGAAAGATGGAATGGATTGCCAAATCCTGGAAGCCTACAGGACCCCAAACATTCAAAACCATAATAGACCAACTCCAAGACATATAATTATGAAGATAGCCAACGTACAGAACAAGGAGAGAATACTAAAAGCTACGAGAGAAAAGAGGCAGATTACATTCAGGGGTAAACCAATTAGGTTAACGACCGATTTCTCATCACAGACTTTGAAAGCGAGAAGATCCTGGGACAATGTATTTCAAATGCTGAAAAATAATGGATTCCAACCAAGAATACTGTATCCAGCAAAATTGAGCTTCAAATTTGACAATGAAATTAAAATCTTTCACAATAAACAAAAGCTAAAAGAATTCGCAGCAAGAAAACCAGCTCTGCAAAGCATTTTGAGCAAAACACTACAAGAAGAGGAATTGAAAAATAGTGCCCAAAACTAACATCAGGAGGTATCTCAGTAAAGGGGGAGGAAAATAACCAAAAAGTAAAACTAGCCAAACTAAAATAAATGAATAAAGAAGCATGACTAGAAGTACAAATCATATCTCAACTGTAACCTTAAATGTTAATGGCCTAAACTCACCAATCAAGAGACATAGGCTAGTAACCTGGATCAAAAAAACAAATCCAACAATATGCTGCCTTCAGGAGACTCATGTGATAGGAAAAGACACAGGCTGAAGGTAAAAGGTTGGGAAAAATCATACCACTCACATGGCCCTCGGAAGCAAGCAGGAGTGGCCATACTCATATTGAATAAAATCAACTTCAAACCTAAGTTAATCAAGAAGGATAAAGAAGGACACTATATACTGTTAAAAGGAACCATCCACCAACAAGACATAACAATCATCAATTTGTATGCACCAAACAATGGAGCTGCAACGTTCATAAAACAAACTCTCCTCAAGTTCAAGAGTCAAATAGACCACAACACAATAATTATGGGTGACTTCAACACACCTCTCTCACCATTAGACAGATCCTCTAGACAAAAACTGAATAAAGAAACTATAGAACTCAACAGCACAATCAATAACCTAGACTTAACTGACATATATAGAATATATCAACCATCATCAAGTGGATACACGTTCTTCTCAGCAGCACATGGATCCTACTCAAAGATAGACCATATATTATGCCATAAGGCAACTCTTAGTAAATATAAAGGCGTGGAGATAATACCATGCACCATATCTGATCATAATGGAATGAAATTGGAAATCAATGATAAAAGAAGGAAGGAAAAATCCTGCATCACATGGAAAATGAACAATATGTTATTGAATGATCAATGGGTTATAGAAGACATAAAGGAGGAGATGAAAAAATTCTTAGAGTCAAATGATAATACAGACACAACATACTGGAATCTATGGGACACAATGAAAGCAGTTTTAAGAGGGAAATTCATTTCTTGGAGTTCTTACCTCAAAAAAAGAAAAAACCAACAAATAAATGAACTCACACAACACCTCAAAAACCTAGAAAAGGAAGAGAAAAACAACAGCAAATGTAGTAGAAGACAAGAAATAATTAAAATTAGAGCAGAAATCAACGAAATTGAAACAAAAGAAACTACTGAAAAAATTGATAAAACTAAAAGTTGGTTCTTTGAAAAAATAAATAAGATAGACAAGCCCTTAGCCATGCTAACGAAAAGAAGAAGAGAGAGAACTCAAATTACTAACATACGGGATGAAAAAGGCAATATCACAACAGACACTACAGAAATACAGAAGATAATTAGAAAGTATTTTGAAACCCTATATTCCAATAAAATAGAAGATAGTGAAGATATCGATAAATTTCTTAAGGCATATGATTTGCCCAGATTGAGACAGGAAGACACACACAATTTAAACAGACCAATAACAAAGGAAGAAATAGAAGAAGCCATCAAAAGACTACCAACCAAGAAAAGCCCTGGACCGGATGGGTATACAGCGGAGTTCTATAAAACCTTCAAAGAAGAATTAATACCAATACTTTTCAAGCTATTTCAAGAAATAGAAAAAGAAGGAGCTCTTCCAAATTCATTCTATGAGGCCAACATCACTTTGATCCCAAAACCAGACAAAGATACTTCAAAGAAAGAAAACTACAGACCAATATCTCTAATGAACTTGGATGCAAAAATTCTCAATAAAATTCTGGCGAATCGAATACAAAAACATATCAGAAAACTTGTGCACCATGGTCAAGTAGGATTCATTCCTGGGATGCAAGGCTGGTTCAATATACAGAAATCAATAAATGCTATTCACCACATCAATAGACTTAAAGACAAGAACCATATGATCATCTTGATGGATGCAGAAAAAGCATTTGACAAAGTACAGCATCCCTTTATGTTCAAAACACTAGAAAAACTAGGGATAACAGAAACTTACCTCAACATTGTAAAAGCTATATATGCTAAACCTCAGGCTAGCATCATCCTAAACGGAGAAAAACTGAAGGCATTCCCTCTAAAATCTGGAACAAGACAGGGATGCCCTCTATCACCACTTCTATTCAATTTAGTTCTCGAAGTACTAGCCAGAGCAATTAGACAGACAAAAGAAATTAAAGGCATAAAAATAGGAAAAGAAGAAATTAAATTATCGCTATTTGCGGATGACATGATAATATACTTAACAGACCCAAAAGGGTCTACAAAGAAGCTGCTAGAGTTAATAAATGAATTCAGCAAAGTGGCAGGTTATAAAATCAACACGCATATATCAAAGGCATTCCTGTATATCAGCAACAAAACCTCTGAAATGGAAATAAGGAAAACCACTCCATTCACAATATCCTCAAAGAAAATAAGGTACTTGGGAATCAACCTAACAAAAGAGGTGAAAGATTTATACAATGAAAACTACAGAACCCTAAAGAGAGAGATAGAAGATCTCAGAAGATGGAAAAATGTACCCTGTTCATGGATAGGCAGAACTAACATCATCAAAATGGCGATATTACCCAAAGTTCTCTACAGGTTTAATGCGATGCCAATCAAAATCCAAACGGCATTTCTTGTAGAAATAGACAAAGCAATCATGAAATTCATATGGAAAAACAAAAGACCCAGAATAGCAAAAGCAATTCTAAGCAGGAAGTGTGAATCTGGAGGTATAGCGATACCAGAGGTCAAACTGTACTACAAAGCAATAGTAACAAAAACAGCATGGTACTGGTACCAAAACAGGCAGGTGGACCAATGGTACAGAATAGAGGACACAGAGACTAATCCACAAAGTTACAACTATCTTATATTTGATAAAGGGGCTAAAAGCATGCAATGGAGGAAGGATAGCATCTTCAACAAATGGTGCTGGGAAAATTAGAAATCCATATGCAACAAAATGAAATTGAATCCCTTTCTCTCGCCATCCACAAAAATTAACTCAAAATGGATCAGGGAGCTAGATATCAAATCAGAGACACTGCGTCTGATAGAAGAAAAAGTTGGCTATGATCTACATATTGTGGGGTCGGGCTCCAAATTCCTTAATAGGACACCCATAGCCCAAGAGTTAATAACAAGAATAAACAAATGGGACTTACTTAAACTAAAAAGTTTTTTCTCAGCAAGAGAAACAATAAAAGAGGTAAATAGAGAGCCTACATCCTGGGAACAAATTTTTACCCCCCACACCTCAGATAGAGCCCTAATATCCAGAATGTACAAAGAACTCAAAAAATTAAACAATAAGATAACAAATAACCCAATCAACAAATGGGCCAAGGACCTGAACAGACACTTCTCAGAGGAGGACATACAATCAATCAACAAGTACATGAAAAAATGCTCACCATCTCTAGCAATCAGAGAAATGCAAATCAAAACCACCCTAAGATACCATCTCACTCCAGCAAGATTGGCAGCCATTATGAAGTCAAACAACAATAAGTGTTGGCGGGGATGTGGGGAAAAGGGTACACTTGTACACTGCTGGTGGGGCTGCAAAATGGTGAGGCCAATTTGCAAAGCAGTATGGAGATTCCTGGGAAAGCTGGGAATGGATCCATCATTCGACCCAGCTATCGCACTTCTCAGACTATTCCCTGAGGTCCTTAAAAGAGCGCACTATAGGGATACGGCTGCATCAATGATTATAGCGGCACAATTCACAATAGCTAGACTGTGGAACCAACCTAGATGCCCCTCAATAGATGAATGGATAAAAAAATGTGGCATCTATACACAATGGAGTATTATGCAGCACTAAGAAATGACAAAATCATAGAATTTGCAGGGAAATGGATGGCATTAGAGCAGATTATGCTAAGTGAAGCTAGCCAAGCCCTAAAAAACAAATGCCAAATGTCTGCTTTGATATAAAGAGAGCAACTAAGAACAGAACAGGAAGGAAGAGCATGAGGAAAAGACTACAGTAAACAAAGACGAATGGGGGGAGAGAAAGGGAGAGAGAAGGGAAAGCATATGGAAATGGTAGGAGACCTTCAATGATACATAAAATTATAAGAGGTTATGAGGGGCAAGGGGGAGGGAAAAAAAGAGAATTGAACAACAGCAGGGGAGGTAGAGAGGGAAGATGGGAGGGGAGGTTAGGGGAGGGGGGAAAGTAGGGGATAGGAAAGGTAGCAGAATACAACAGACACTAATATGGCATTATGTAAAAATGTGAATATGTAACAGATGTGATTCTGCAATCTGTATTTGGGGTGAAAACGGGAGTTCAAAACCCAATTTGAGTCAAATGTATGAAAGATGATATATCATGAGCTATGTAATGTTTTAAATAATCAATAAAAAAATAATTTAAAAAAAGAATCATAATGCAAAAAATAATAATAATAACAATAATAAGAGAGCTCACATATAATGGCAAATTTTGCATGAAGGTACTTTATATACAGAGTTATGAAGAATGGTGTTGTGAATGGATAATTATAACTGCAATGCATTCACTATTGTCATGTATGTAAGAAATAAAAATAAATAGATAAAGCGATCCCAGAGAGCCCGGTGCCCCTTAGGCCACGAGTGGACAAAGAGAGAAGAGGGCCGTCTCCGAATCAGAAAAGGAGCCCTCACAGACACGGCCGGCCAGCGCCTGGTCTTGAACTTCCCCCACTGGAGCTGTGACAAGCCGTCGGGGGCATTTTTGTTATAACACCTGGAATCGCCTAGGACAGGAATCGGTGCCGAGAACAGAGGGGACAGCCGTGGCAGCACCTGACAACGAGCTGACGCAGGATGGAGGAGGGCAGAGCCCGAGGCTGGTGCTGGGAAGCCTGCGGGCTGTGGGCGACTGGCGCCACCGTGGGGAGGCCCGGGTGGACGGGACAGCGCCGGGCACGCAGCCTGCGGGGCGGGAGGACCCACGGACGGAAAGGGATGGTGTTGGCACGACAGTGGGCACAGCCGTCCTTTCACAGAATGGCCCAAAACTCGGCGAGTGGCTCTGCGTGCTGGGCTTCACGCCGTCGAGGAAGCTGGGCCTTCAGCGGAGGGACACCTGGACCGGGAGGTGAGGTGGCGATCAGCTTCGCCTGCAGGCTCTCGGTGAAATGCAGAGGGAAAAGATGGACACGTGAAGCAAAATGGACCCAGGACTCCGAGATGTCAAAGCTTCCGCACTCGCGTGTGGCCGGGGGACAGGCGGCGGGCCTGGGGGGCGGCGGAGGAGGTGGGCGTGGTGCCAGCCCTGGACCCGCCGCCGCCGCTCAGCCCCAGCCCAGCCCTGGTCTTCACCTCCAGGGAAGAAGGACCCAGGACGGCTCAGGGACCACCAGGGCTGCTCCTCGGTTTCAACAGGCCAGACGGACGGCGCCTGCTCAGCTGAAGGACCCGGGCTGACCACAGACTGGGACCCCGCCCCGCACCCAGGAGGCTCCTGAGGATGTCGCACTCGCCGCTCTTATTGTCCAGTAAGCGGTGGGCTCCGCGGATGTTTCTGGAGGGGCAGAGGCGGGCCTTGTTGGTGCGAAGGAAGAGCCTTCGATGTGTCTCCCAGGAGCGCTGCGCTGGACCGTGGACAGAGCCAGGAAGTGCCTCTTCAGGGCTCAGTCTCCACTCAATGATGTGGACACCTACCCACCCTCAAAGTCCCCCACCCGACCAGCCACGCAATGCCAACCAACAGCAGCCGCATCACCAAATCCAGTGTCCTGCTGCCTGCTGGCCATCCCTCCTTCGTTGGCCCCGTAGTGCCCCAGCCTCGGGCGCTCTCTCTTCCCTGCTGGCTCCTCCCTCCCCGCGCACCCGTGAGGCTCCTCCTCGGGCGCCAGGCACAGGACACTTGTCCTCCGCTCCACCTGGTTCTGGCATTTCACAGGCTCTGGAGATACAACTGGACACCGCCCTGTCCTTGTGAGAGCCCAGTCTCCAGGGACAGCTGCACCTGAGGGGCTCGGGCCACAATAGAGCTAGGGACAGGCGTCCCCGGGGATGGAAGAGCCAGCCAGCCCTGGGCAGTCGGGGGACTCCTGAAGGTGAGTCCAGAGGCTCCATCCTGTGCAGGAGCAGAGCTGCCTCTGGGCTCCACTCTCCCCCGTCCACCCACCCAACGTGGACTGGGAACCCACCCTTTGCCGTTGGAGTCTCATCCTCTGTGATTTCATCATCACAGCTGCCCTTAAGGTTTGTGAGGATGGTTTCCATCTTCCTCTCTGAACTAACCCAGGCCCAGGGAGGTCAGCTGCTGGTCCACGTTGCTCAGAGGGCAAATGGCAGAGCCAGGGACTGAACCGGGGTCCTCACACCCAGTCACCAACTGAGAAGAGCTAGGGCTCAGCAACCAGAGTCAGAAGAAGGGTGGGGGGCAGGATGCCAACAGCAGGAGAGAGGTGGCCAGGGACAGGAACACTTGGGCACCACATTTTCGTCCTTATCCCAAACAGAGACCTTCAGGGCAGTCGCGGTGCTGCAGTCTGAAAATTCTGTGAGAATATTCTTCTTGCGTGTGCTCCTTTCATATCAGCCTGAAAAACACTTCTCCAGTCAAAAAGGTAAAAACTTCTCTTTGAGTGATCTCTTAAGTGTCCTCCACATGCACATTATTGTCCCCGGGAGGACTGGCTGGTCTATTTTTGGAGAATCTTTGAGAACTTTGTTACCTTATGAAAGGGTTTTGGGGGGAAAAAGTAGAACCTTCTGGTTCCTTCCAAGACATTGTGGCCCATCCTCCCTGATCCCTGTCCAGTGAAGGCAGCCCCGACACAACATGACCAACAAGCTTGGGGACATCTCGGGAGGTGGTCAGAGGAGAGAGAAGACCAAGGGCTTCCGGGCGATGGCCCACCCTGGAAGGACGTTCCCTGAGTGTTCCTTTGGCCTCCCGGATGTCCTGTACCGGGTGAGAGACGCCCTCCATCCTGGGTCCTGACAGACACGGACAGAAAGATGATAAATAAAAACTAAAAGCCTGCTCCCTCTAGCCCACCGAGGAAGGCAGCTTTGGGGGACAGCTTTTCTGAAAGTACCTGCGTTACTCTGCCACACACCAGTGGAGAAAGCGTCTCCCTGTCAGAGAGGACAATCAGGGCACTCAGCCTTGGCACGGCACCAGCAGCAGCCAGAGCACAGCTGCCCGGGCTGAGGCTGGTGCCCTGCAGTGGGTCGGAAAGCCCAGAGCCCAACATCCCTACTCAGGACCAGGGACGCGGAACGACTGAGCCAGTGCTGGTCGGGGCTTGCCCCCACCTCTCCGGTGCCAGTGGGGCCCCGCAGGGGACAGCCTCCACCCCTCCACAGCAAACAGGCGGTGCAGCTGAGTGCAGCTCTTGACAGGAAGGCACCAAGGTCAAGGGGAACCGCTCTTCCAGCCTCCGCTCCAGGGAATGAGTCCGTGACTCACTTCAGCTGGGGGGGGATTAAGACCAAGGTGGGGAGCCCAGAGCCCACCTCGCCCAGGCCTGCACCCTGCACCTAGACAGAGCGCTACCTGTGAAAAGGGGAGATTAAATAGGATACAGAGTTCCATTACCTAATACTCAAAATATCCAAGACTCAATGAGAGATCACTCATCGTCCCAAGAAGCAGGCAACCACAGCTTGAACGTGAAACAACCATCAACTGATGCCAAGGATGAGATGAATCAGATGCTGGAATTATCTGACAAGGGCTATAAAGCAGCAATCATAAAAATGCTTCCACAGCAATTATGAACATGTTTGAAACAAACGAAAAAATAAAACCCAAAACCTGGGCCAAAAAAATAAAAAATAAAGATGGTTAAAAAACACCAAAAGGAAAATTCAGAACTAAAATAATACAATAACCAAAGTTTGAAAATCTCACTGATGGGCTCCTAGTGTAGATCGGAGGTGGCTGAGGAGAGGAGCAGTCCCCAGGAAGACAGATCAGAAGGGTTCAAAGGCCAACTGGGACCGCAGGGAGAGGAAACTGAAGGGGAGCCGGGACTAGGGACCCCACAACCATTCAAAGGTACACTGATGTCATGGGGGTCCAAGAAGGAGAGGAGAAGGAAGGTGGGACTTAACAGAAGTCAGAGCTGAAGACTCCCCACACGGGTCGATGCAAAGGGAAATTCCTAAAGAGGTCCAGAGAGACATAACGTGGCCTTTTGGGGAGCCCCCGTCCACCTTTCTCATCTGAAAGTGGGAGGGCCTGGGGGAAGTGAGACTACATTGGCCAAGGTACGGGGGAGGGAGAAAAACAACTGAGAACCCCCAGGTTTTATATCCAGAAAAATATTCTTGAGGAATAAAGAAAAAAATAAACTCTGATGAAATGATTTTTTTTCCTTAAAATATCTAAATGGAGAGATATTCCATGTTCATGGATTGGAAGATTAATATTGTTAATCCACAGATTTAATGAAATTTCCATCAAATTGCCAGAAAACTATTTTGGTGACATCAGCCAGCCTTCTGAATTTTAAAAGGAGAGGAAAATGACCTAGAATGGTCCACACGATACTGAGGGTGAGGGATTCATCCCACCACATTTCAGGATGCAGAGTAATGAAGCCCCACTTGACACAGTGTGGTGTCGGCCAGAGAGCGGACACAGGGCTGGGTCGACACACGCTAGGACAGAAGAGGGCACAGGGCTGGGTCGACACAGGCTAGTGACAGAAGAGGGCACAGGGTTGGGCCGACACAAATAAACTGCTAATGTTTCACAACAGCAAAAGCAACTGAATGGAGAGAGTCTTTTTTAAAAGTAGAACTAGACTAATTGAATATCCATACATAAGCAAGTGATTCTAGGAACAAATTTTATGCCTTTCACAGAAGTCAACTCAAAATGGATCATGAATCTAAAGGCCAAATGTGAAACTTCGAAACTCTCAAAGACATCACAGAGAGACTTCTACTCGACTTTGGTCTGCCGATGCGTTTTTATATACAGTACCCGCAGCACAGCATGATCCATGAAAGAAAAACAGGATAAATTGGATGTTATTAAAATTTAAATCTTCTGTTCTTCAAAAGACATTAAGAGAATAAAAATATAATCCCCATATTGGAGAATAGATCTGCAAGACATATCTGCTAAAGAACTTGTCTCCAAAATAAGCAAAGAATTCTTAAAATTCAACAATAAGAAAACAAGCAATTAAAACACAGGGGAAAGATCTGAACAGATTCCTCATCACAGAAGACGTACACATGGCAACCAAGCCCAGGAAAGGTGCTCACAAGATTTGTCATTAGGGACTTGCAAATTGAAACAACCCTGAGGTACCAACGCACACCTATGAGGTTGGCCAGAGTCCAGTACCGATTGCTGGCCAGGCTGCTGAGCTTCAGCAACTCTCATCATTACTGGTCACAACGAAAAATGGCACAGCCACTTTGGAAGACAGTTTGGCAGTTTCTTACAAAGCTAAATATAATCTTACCATATGATCCATCAATCACGCTCCTCAGTATTTACCCAACTGAGTCGAAAACTTATGGCTGCGCAGAAACCTGCATATGAATGTTTATCGCAGCTTGATTCATAATTGCCCAAAACTGGAAGCAACCAAGATGCCCTTCATAGGAAAATGAGAAACAAGCCGTCATCCTCCATACAGTGGAATAGTATTCAGCGATAAAAAGAAATCCATCAAGTCATAATAAAGACAGAGACAAATATTGGATGCTCATCGCTAAGTGAAAGAATACATCTGCAGGCACGTTGCTAAGTGGGAGGAGAGAGTCACTCTAAGAAGGCTCCATGCTCCACGTTTCCAAGTATGTGCCATTCCAAATTAAAGGCAAACTTTGAAGACAAGTGAACTAATGTGGTTGCTCAGGGTTTGGGGATAGTTGAATAGGGGAAGCATGAGAGATTATTTAGAGCAGGAAAAGTAAAGTATTTTGTGTTGTTTTTTAAATGATGGATACATGATATATTTGTCAAAACCATAGAGCTTAATAGCACAAATTTAATATAAGAAAATATATCCATACATGCAAATTCAAAAATCATTTAGGGGGTTGGGGCAGCCCAGGATGGAAGGCAAGAGTGACAAAATAATTTAAATGTGATGTCAGGTGGTGGGAGCCAAGTTTCTCATTTGGGGGATGGGAAGTCACAGATGAGCCAGGACAGGAGTCTGAAGAGACCCTGTGGCGATGGATTCAGGTTGAAACATCAGCATGAACTAACGCTTAACGTAATGTGAAATAAACCCACCTGGTCACATCTGGAAATAGTTACAGGAGTGGACACACGTGGGTCAGCTAAGCCACTGCAGCTCCTCGTTCTGTCCACGGAGAGGGTGTGGAAGCACTGGCACCCCAGGGCCATGGGCACATCTTGCACCCGGCTCTTAGTCTCTAGCACCATCTTCAACAAATGGAACGGGCTCCTTGGAAAGATGACTGAGTCCAGGGCTGAGTTAGGAAAGTCAGAAGACGAGCCTTGAGCATCTTGTCACATCAGAAAGTAAGAGGAAGCTTGAAAACCAAACCAAGTGGAAACAGAAGCCCGCGGTGACGTGGGGTGTGTAAATGGGAAGAAGGACCAGCTGATCACAGCCAGTGATCAAGGCAGAAAGGACTGAGAAGTGGGAAATCAATACTGTAGCACTGGACTGCAACAGAAGGACGATGGACACCACGGTGGGATGAGTGAGCACAGAAGTAGGTGAGGACAACTTCTTGTACAGGGAAATCTCCCTCATTCCACAGGCTCCCGGAGGGGCCCAGAGTCCTGCTCCGCCTACCAGAGATCACAGGGCAGGAGGCGACGGACAGAAGAGAACCTGAGGAACCTGCCACCGGCTCACAGTGGACGCCCAAGGGGCAGGCGTGCTGCTGGTGCCACCCCAGACAACGGGATGGGAGCCACACGTCTGTGACCTTCCTCCCCAAACACGTCCCTTACCCAGCCCAGAAGTCCCAGCCGAAGGTCACCCTGCAAACCCCTGACGGGGGACTCCTGAAGACTGCAGGGTTGTTGGGAACATTAAAAGCTGATTCAGGGAAAGCAAGAGCAGCCGGAGACCAATGAATAAATGTCATGGGACCTTGGAGCCGAGGAAGGAGGGCAGGGCGGGAGAGCCAGGAAAGCTCAGTTTCAGATGAAAAGATGTATAAAGTATGGCGTCCAGTCAACAACGCCATTGATTCTGACCAGCACTCTATACAAATAAGTCAAAAATTAGGAAAATGGGATGTGAGACATCTGATGACTATCTGTACTATCTGTGGAATAATACTGTAAAAAACCCATGTTAAAATTTAAAAAAAGTTTGTCTTTAAGACTTCACATTAAAAATATTTTTAATTTTTAAAAATATTTTATAATATTCTTCAAAAACTATTTGTTGATAAATGTTGGATTATCTCAAGGGCATGGCATTCAGTGGGAAAGTCACTCTCAGAATATTTCAGGCTACATGATTCCATTAAGTGACATTTTTAAGTGATAAAAGTACAAAGATGGAAAATATCTTAATGGTTTCCATGAGACAGGGAGGGAATGATGCACTAGTCTGACTGCCATTGCTATAACAGAATTCCTGAGGCTGAATAATGTATAAAGATAAGAGGTTTGTTTAGCACACAGCTCTGGAGGACTGAGAGCACGACACTGCATTGCCTCAACTCTGGTGAGGACCTTATGGCCACGATGTGGCACGGCAGTTACCATCACAGTGGGAATGCACGTGAGAGAAAGATCAGATGAGACAGGAGGCCACAGAGGGATTCAGGAGTCAGGTTTGCTCTTTTATAACAACTTCCTTACAAGAACTTACCAGGTTCCCGTCAGTTCCCTCCAGGGCCTGGGCCCTCTGCGGCCTAATTCTTCCTCACTGGGCCGACCGCTCACCTTTCATGTCACCACACTGGAGACAAAGCCTCCAACACACATCCCAACCCCAGCTCAGGCTGCCCCGATAGCTTGTTGAGTGGGGAAGAGTGGTGTGGCCGGTCATTCCACAGCGTCCCCTCCTTCCGGGGAATTTGAAACAGAAAACAATACCACTTGTGGTAGCACTCTCGGAGATAAATACTAAAATATAAATCTAATAAAATAGGTACAAGATCTCTATGAGGGAACTACATATTGTGTGAAAGGGGCAGCCAGGGGTGATTCTTTTTGGAACAGGTGTTTACCCAAATGTGCACATTGGATCAAGTTGCATAGAACCCCCCCACACACACCCACACACACTGCAAATAAACAAACACCAGAGAAAACTGAACAAGTCTTGTCGTCCAGTTAGCAGGCCTGACTGGTTCTGTGCCCATGTCAGTTTCCTTGTTTGATATTGTTCTCAATCATCCCCACCAGGGGAAGTGGGAGAGAGGAATATTGGATTGTGTGTTCCAGTCTTGTAACTTCCTGTGAGTCTGTGATTATATTTTTAAGTAAAAGTAAATTAAAATTCTGGATACTTCAATAATGGTGGAATCACTTCTAACAGACTCCATTTTCCCCTGAAAATCATCACCCTCTGGACAGAATAGAACCACTGTCTAAAACAGGTATTTAAGAGCCAGCCTGAGCAGGCCACAACTAAAGGACGTGGTACCAAGACAAGGCCAACCCCCGTGCAGATGTGCTCGCAGCTGAGCACCCCGTGGGCCCTCTCCAGGAGTGGCGGCAGCAGGAATGGGCTCTGGCAGAGTACCGTGGTCCCCTGACGCTGAGCGGGCAGCGTCTGAGCCCAGAGGGTCACAGAAGCTGGGCAGCGAGGGGGGAAGGAGAAGGCCGTGGGTCGGGATGCAGTGCCCCAGGCCTGGGAGAGGAGGGGAGGCTGCCTCAGGGCTGGTCTGCAGAAGGCCTTCCGCCTGCGTCCCACGGAGGTAGGCCCCAGTCTCTGCTCTAATCCAGAACAAGGCGAGGGGCTCCTCCCGCCCCTGGATCCAACATCACTGTGCTCAGGGCCCTAGCTAACACATAAGACAAGAGAAGGAAAGGAAAGGCTGCAGACTGGGAGGGGAGAAGGGAGGACTCTTTGTTTGCTGTTGGCAAGATCACCTCTGTCGAAGATCTGAAAGCAGAGAAAAGACACCGGGTCTCTGAGACGGACACCAGAGCAGTACGGAACATCCACCCATGTCTTCCACTACCAGCCACCCACAAGGGGATTGGAGGCAGAAAACAATACCATTTGCGTAGTATTCCCCAAATTAAACACTGGAATATAAATCTAACAAGATAGGCACAAGATCTGAATGAGGGACTACAAAACTCTGATGGAAGACATCAAAGAATAATTAAAAAAAAAAACAGGAAGAGAGTCCATGTTCATGGACAGGAGACTGGGCATCTGTCAGCTCTTCCCAAGCCGACTCTACTGGTGGTGTGGACCCAGCCCAAGTCCCAGAAGTTGTCTGTGATACCGAGAAACTGGATCTAAAGCTTCTGAGGAAAGGCGGCCGACCAAGAGAGCCCCGCGATGCCGACAGAGTCAGAGTACATCGGGGCCTGGCTTCAGGACTCACTGAATGCTACAGCAGGTAAATGGTGGGACAAGGGCAAACTACCCACAGATAGGTCAGTGGGACAGAAGAGAAATCCCCAAGTTGACAGAGGCCCGTGGGATGGCATTAGCAGACCTTGACAAAGGGTCTTCAACAGATGATGCCGAGCCAGCAACATCCACATGAATGACAGGAGGGAATCGAGACGACCTTAGGTTTGGCCTTTTAACATGACACCAACAGCATGATCCAGAAACGGAGGACTTGGCAAACTGTATTTCATTAAAATAAAAATGTAAAGCTCTGCTCTGTGGAAGAGACTGTTAAGAGAATGAAAAGCCACAGACTGGGAGAGAAGAGTTACAAAGAGATACAACCAATAAAGAACTTATCCAAAGTAAATAAGAACTCAAAATAAGAACATAAATCAAAAATAAGGAAACAAACTATCTGCCAGGTCCAGTGGCGCACGCCTCTAACCCCAGGAACTTGGGAGGATGAGGCTGGAGGATCACAAGTTGGAGGCCAGCCTCAGCAAGTTAGTGAGGCCCTAAGCAACTTAGTGAGACTCTGTCTCAAAAATAGAAAATAAAAATGGCTGCGGATGTGGCTCAGTGGGTAAGCATCCCTGGGTTCAATCCCTGGTACAAAAATTAATTAATTATTAATTAATTAAACAACTTGATTAAGAAGTGAGCCAAAAGCCTTACCAGATGCCTCATCAAAGAGGACTTATGGTGCTCATTAATGAAGCCCATGAAGAGACACTGGACATCACACACTGTCCCAGAAGGGCAAAGTGCAGCCACCGTGAGCTAGTGCCACATACCTGGGGGAGTGGCCTGTCCAGCCCAGGACCACCCCAGGGCTGGTGAGGCTGAGGGACCACAGGAGGCCTGGTTCTCACTGGTGGGAGTGCACAACCATGCAGTGGCTCTGGAAGACCTTCCGGCAGCTTCTTTCCAAACTAAACATACTCTTCCCACGTGCCCCGGTAATAATGCTCCTTGGCTTTTACACACCCACCCAGACCTGCATGCGGACGTTCACAGGGGCTTCCTTCACAACTGCCAAAGCCTAGAAGCAGCCAAGGTCCGTCAGAGGGTTGATGGATACGCCACGCTGCGGTGCGTCCACAGAGCGCACTGTCATTCGGTGCCAGAAGCCAACCGCAAGCCTGGAAAGACATGGGGGTCCAAATGCTTATCACCAAGTGAAAGAAGCCAGCGTGGAAAGGCTGCATGCCGTGTGCTTTGAACTCCGACCTTCTGGAAAGGTGGACGACGGAGACAGAAAACTATGAGCAGATTCCACAAGCAGGGAGGAGGGACGGGCAGAGCTCAGAGGGTCCAGGGTGGAGCATTCAGCATGGTGCTGGGCCGGTGGACACACGCTCTTACAGATGTGTTCAAAGGCACAGAATGAACAACTCGAGCCAGTCCTGTGTGAGGCGTGGACGCGGGGGGATAACAATGTCCGAACGTTCGTTCATCAGTCGCAACAAGTGCGCACGGGGGTGAGCGAGGCAGGTAATGAGGAAGGGCAGGCACGTGGCCGGCAGAGGTCTGTGGGCAATCTCTGTGCTTCCTGCTCAATTCTGTTGTGAACCTCAAACTGCTCTTTAAGGAGTCTGATAAGAATTCTGAAGGAGAAATCATGACATCTTAGGAAAGCAAAATGCAAGAGCACTCTTTACCTCCAGACGTGCACCCAAGAGATGCTAGAGGAAGCTCTTCTGTCTGGGGGAAATGATAGGAGATGGGAACTCTGGAATGCAACCAGGATCCCAGGCCCTGGGAGTAATCACTATGTGCATAAATGCAAAAGAGAAAGACGACTTTTTAGTGGACAACAATAGAGCGTGTGGAACACATTGAACATGTCGAAGCAAAATTTGTGACAATAATAGTTGAAAGGGTGGCTAGGAATATGTGGAATGGTGGCTGCTGTCTATTTTGTGTGACATGCGAGACACTCACCTGAGCTGGACTGTGGTGAGTGAAGAAGGAGCGTCCTCAGCAAAGAATGAGGCCCACAGAAGGATGGGGAAGGGGTACAGAAGAACCCATTAACCCCGCAGAAGGCAGGGGGAAGAAATACATAAAACAGAGGAAAACAGAAAGAACTAACAACACAGCAGCCTTGACCCCATCCTATCATTTCATTAGGTGCAAATGGATCAAACCCTCTCATTAAAAGGAAAAGCCCTCACACACCCTGCAGAAGACAGTCCTGCAGCCTGAACTTACCAGGAATCGGGAAGGACTGGGGATTCCGGGGAAGCCCGCAGACCCTGAGCGGCCTCTGTGCCGGGTGTGGACAGTGGAGACGGCTGTGGGCACGGCAGGGGGCAGGAGGGCCCCGGTACCCTCTGCTCTGCTTCGCTGTGAACCTGAAATCGCTCGTACAGTCAGTCACTGGGAAAAACAGTCACGGAGCCCGCGGAAAGGGAAACACAGGAGCGCACTCGGAGGAGCTCCGCTGCCAAGGAGAACTGCGGCCAGAAATGAGCCGCAAGTCCACGCGTCACAGGGGACAGAGGCGAGGACTTGGGAGGGAATCCCTGCTCCAGGAGAACCCTAACAAGCACAGAAGGAAACGTGACGTTGAAGATGGTCCACAGGTGCCAAAGCTACCCGGCGAAAGGCGGCCGGGAAGGCAGAGCTGCCTTCCCCAAAGGGCTCGGTGGGGAGCTAAACTGACTCCCGAATTCCTGTGCCGAAACCCCACCCAGGACCTTAGCATGTGACTGGAAAGGGGGCCTTCAGGGAGGCCAGGTCGATGGAGAGGTCACGTGGGGGGACCCTCACCTGACCTGACTGGGGTCCTCCAAAGAAAGGGGAGTGGTTCCAGGCCATGTGCAGACAGCGGAAGGGGCTGTCTGCCAGCACAGGACAGAGCCCCCTAGAGAATCTGACCCTGCCCACACCCTGACCTTGCACGTCTGGCCTGTGAGAAGATCCACGTCTGCTGTCTCCGTCACTCACAGGAGCTGTCTCACCATGGCAGCCTGAGCGGACCGAGGGACGCTGCCACCTGCTACTTACACATCCCCAGAGGAAAGCACGTGCTTACACAGGAGGACCAGCAAAAGCCACCAAAACAAATGTCACCATCACCGCAGAGTCCAGCCACCACCCTGTGCCCACTGACGTGGTGCCCATCTCCTCAGTCACTCCCATCCCATCGCAGACTCTGAAGCCAGTCACCAGGGAGCATGGGTCCACCCCAAACTGAGAGGTGGTCTGCAAGATGACCGGCCTGTGGCCTTCCAAGTCTTAAGGGCATGAATGACAAAGAAGGCACAGACCAAAGAGGCACGACCCGTGTTCCCAGTTTAGAATAAAGTGTCTGCCTTCAAAATTACTGTTAACAGTTCCTGGAATCTGGATCTAGACTGGGTTCAATACTAGACCTGAATCCATGTCAAAGCTTCTCATTCCAAAAAATGGTAGCTTAACTTGGGATCAACTGCACTCTGTGTGTGATGTCTCCAATTTACAGATGCTCAGGAAGAAATGCAGCATGTGCTGGTACATGAGTACACACATGTGCTGTATGTGTACACATAAACACGCTTATCACAGATATTGTTCAAAGTACATGAGGGTCATGTGCATGAGTGTGTACTCACACATTCACACACATTCATGCCCACAGGGAGAGTTGGGAGGAGGCAGGAGTGCTGGAGCCAATGTGATCAGATATAAGCAACGTGAAGTGAACCTGTGAACGGGTACACAGGAGCCTTGTGTGATGCTTTTGTAACTTCATACAATGTTAAAAATTTCAAGAAGAAAGCTATCCTGGAAGAAAATATTTATGATCCATGAATCTAGAAAAGGATAAACATCCAGGGTGTGTCAGCAGTTTCTACAACTCAACAATAAAAAGGGGAAAAAAAACTAAAATGAATAGGAGAGTTGAATAAGTACTTCATGAAAGAAGACATTCAAAGGACCAAACAGCACTTGAAAAGCCACATAGGGAAATTCAAATTAAAGCCACAATGAGGGACCAATGTGTGTTATTGGATAATGATAAACATGGTCACCATCCACAGGTGTGGAGCGTCTGGGACTCTTGGGCACCTCCCGGGGAGAGTCAAGTCACAGGGCCACCTGTGGAGACTGCTTGGCAGTCTCCTCCACTGGCCTTCGGCTCACCCATGACATGCCAAATCCGGTTCTGGGGACCTACCTACTCAAGGGAAATAAAAACACACACATGCAAAAAAAAAACTTTAGTGCAAATGCCCATTTGTGCTTCCGTGATGAGGGATCCCAAATGCCCGTCAATAGACCAGTAGATAAATTGTGGTCAATCAATACAGTGAAATGCCATCAAACAGCCAAGGAAAGACTGCACAAAAGATCATGAGCCTCAGACCGACTTGCTGAGTGGCAGAAATCAGTCGGACAGATTCTCTTCCTTTCCAGTGGAGTCCCACAGCGGGCACAGCTGTCCCTGATCAGAGCAGCTGCTGCCCTGGGGAGGGTGTGAACTTTCTGGGTGAGGCAGGGTCACCCAGACACACACACACACACACACACACACACACACACACACACGACCAGAAACTTCCACATTAGAATAACATTATGTAAGTTCAAAGGGTCTGCCCCTTACTAACTTGACACCCCTACAGGTCCCCAGAGAGCCTGGAAGGGAGCTGGGCCCCCTGCCAGGCACCTCATCCCACTTTCCCATGGAGTATGAGGAAAGGCTCTGACCCCTCCGTCTGCTGCAGTGGGGTGGGGGCGGCGCAGCCCATTTAACACACACCCCAAAACCAGGGCATTCTCACCCAGCAGGGCAGGGGATCCTGCTGCCTTCAGCCCTCGGCTTGTCCAGGACAGTGTCTCTGTGTTCCCCGGGACAGAGGAGGGCCAAGGAAGGACTTCTCCTGAAAGGACAGGTGGCCAGACATGGAAGGCAGTGGGAAGTGCCCGTCAGGCTGCAAAGAAACAGCCCAACCGCGAGGCTCTTTCTGGGGTAGGAAGGAGGCCTGGAGGGCCAGGAGGAAGCTGGGGGATGGACTCACAGGTGCCTCCAGGTGACTGGCACCTCTGGACCCAGAAGGCCGCGGGAGTCAGAGACGGGACTGGGTAGGACGGGCTTCCCGGGGCTCTGGTGATGTCTGAGCCGGCACAGCCAGGGTGATGAGCTGGCCAGAGATGAATGGGAGTGGGCATGGGTCACAGCCGAGGAGCTCAGGCCAGAGCAGGACCTGGGAGAAAGGTCACACCTTTGAGAAGGGGACTGGACCGATTCAGGTTACCTTGGGGACCAGAGCTATGGCCAGGAGCTGAGCTCCTGGGAATGTAAGAGGGCAGAGGGCAGAGGGCAGAGGGCGGAGGTTGAGGGCTCCGACCAGGCATTGCACCTGTGCATCCCCAGGCATGTGGCCGCCTCTTGCTGGGCCTCAGTTTCTCCATTTTTCAAGTGAGGAGGATCAACCAGCTGAAAAGGAGAACAGGAAACAAAGCCCCATGATCACCCCGCGGGAAGGATGGGGGCGGGTCCCACTGAAGGAGGAACATGCCAGCTTCCACAGGCGTCTCTCGAGGTAGGGAGAGGCTGGCCCCCCCACTGCCCAGGATGAGGTCAGCAGAGGCGGGAGGGTAGGCTGCCAGAGCTGGCCGCGTCTCTGGGCTTCTCCAGGCTCTGCAGAGAGGACCCTCCTCCTTCCCGGTGCCTCTGCGCGGAGCCCGTGTGGCCCTGGCGAAAGGAGTCTCCTTCTTTTCCCAGTGGGACGACCAGGCCCTCTGAAACCTCGTTCCAGAGGCCACCCCTTTGGGAACAGCACCTTCACAATGGTCTGCGTGTCACTCTGTGGTGGGGACAAGCCCGGCTCCCCTCTCCCTACAACAGCAAGACCTTGCAGGGGAGCCCTGAAAACCAAGGTCGCCCAAGGCCAGGAGGACTTGGCCCCCTGAGCGTCACTGGCACGGACCTGTCGAAAATAGCTGCAGGGGAGTGTCGAAACCCGGGGGAGTGTGCCCAGGAGCCGTGCTGAGGGGGCACTCACCGAGGAGGAGGAGGCTTCTATTTCCCAACTGGCTTGTGAAAAAAAAAAGAAGTTATTTTCTTCTGGAGCTGGTGAAGCCGCCAGACGCCACCGCGCTGGCCCGGGGCACCTATCCAGGCTGGGGCCACGGCAGTGGTGATTTATTTGGTGTTTCTTTGAAAGTCCACCTCCCTGGCAGTCCACTACAGCCCTAAGTCCCTGCACGCACTCCAATTGGAAAGTGTGGAGAGGTCCAAGGAGAGGGAGGGCCTGTCCCAGGCGGGTGGTGGGAAGGGCCTAGTGCCCGTGGGTGCCGCCCGGTGATTTACGCCACAGGAAACAGAGGAGCAAAGCTGAGAAGTGGCGGCGGTGAGGGAGGAGGAGTAGGCACTTACAGAGCAGCAGGGATGGCCGCAGGGAGAAGATGAAGCCCCTGCGTGCCGTGGGCCCCACCCTCCTGTCCCTCAGCCGCTGATGCAGGGCAGGAAGCCCAGGTGTGTCCAGGCAGAGCCTGGGTGCCTGAGCCAACGTCCTGACCACACTCGGCGAGGTGAAGATTCCCTTCCTGTGACTCACTGCCCTCTCCCAGCCCGTCTGGCCTCCCATGATCAGGGTCCCTTGCCAAGGACTCAGAGGCGGCAGGTGGCCAACCCAGAGGCCTCAGGGTCTGAGATGGAAAACAGGGAGCACCACGTTGCCACCAGGACCAATCCCTCCCTGTCCCTGTCTTCTGCACACGGCCCTCTCTCCCGGGCAGGGTGTCGGCAACCCATTCCCTTCCAGGAAGACTGGTGAGCCCCTGGGACCCAGACTCAGGAATCCAGGACCGCCCACACCCCCTCGTCTGGGGCCAAGCCCCTTCCTATTTCAGCTTTCCAAGGCCAAGGGACCACAGGACAGAGGTCTTCTCCCCACCAGCAGCATCCTCCCACGGACGGAGGTGTCTGCTCAGGGAGGCAGGCTGGGGCCACAGGTGCAGCCCAGGAGAGGGCCAGAAGCCCTTGACTCTGTGTGTGTCTCGGGAGACCAGGCTCATCCTCCCGAGCTCACCAGGAGGAATCGCCACTCATGGGGGAGCTTATGGGGGACCAGAAGGACTTCCCTGTGCAGAGATCCTTCATGGGGTCTGGGTGGACGAGCTTCCCAGGCGGAAGGTCCGGCCACATGCCCCGAGGTGGGAACGGGCATCCTGGGCCTGCTGGCATTGCCAGTGGCTCCATAAACTCCATCAGCACAGAAAGACCACCACTGACCACAGGGGCCTGGTTGAGGAGGACTTGCAGAGGCCGCGGGTTCTGAGGAACAAACCCACGCAACAGTGTGACACGTGTCAGTAGGTGGAAGTTGAGAGATTTTTGTAAAAGCAGCAAAGGAGAAAAAAAGACCCTAAGGTATAAGGCTAACAAAATCCATGCAAAGACCATGCACAGAAGCCCTAAAAGGCCGGGAAGGAAATTTTTAAAAGACCCAAATATGGACTGGGGTTATGGCTCAGTGGTAGAGCGCTTGCCTCACGTGTGAGAGGCACTGGGTTCGATTGTCAGCACCACACATAAATAGATGAATCAACAGCTAAAATAATTTTTTGATAAAAAAGGTCCAAATAAATGAAATAATATCCATTGATGAAAGACCCAGGGTTGTGAAAGCTTCGATGCTCCTTGAATTGATCCCTAGATCCCACAAATGTATTCTAGAGAAATTGACATGTTTATTCTAAAATACGTGTCCAGACAAAGGACCTGGAGTAGCCAAACAGTTCTGGAGACACAGAACACAGCCGGAGGGTTTCCCGGATTCCAGAACGCAGCAGAAGGTGGAAAGCAGGACTGGACTCCAAGTCAGCAGGGGACTCAGAAGTGGCCTCACCACACACGGGGCACCGAGATTCAGGTCGAGGGCAGCCGTGGAGAGAGAGCCCCTCCAGCCAGGGGCGAGACGACTCCCGAGCCCACCAGGGCCTTCTAGAAGGACGAACTCCAAACTGACCCTGTACCTCAAGGGGATCGTAAAGCTCCTAGGAGAAAACATAGGAGAAAATCACTAAGGCCTTCAGTTACTCAGAGGTCTCTCATAGATGACACCAAAAGCATCGTTCTTAAAAAAAATTAATAAGATTAGATGGCCCCAAATCTAATGATTCTGCTCTTTGAAAGAGACCACAAGAAATTTTCTTTAAAAAAAAAAAAGCCACATGGACTTGCTCCCCAGCACTGAGGGGGGAAGAAAGGAAAACCAAGACACATGGGGGAGAAAAAACACATTGATGATAAAGGACTGTGTTCTGGACATGTAAGGAATTCTCCAAACTCAAGATCATTACAGAAATTGTGCAGACGATTAGGACAAATGTGCCTGTCCAGAGAAGCTGTATGTACAACATAAACACAGACGGTAGGATGGGGCTCCTCTGAGACGGAAAAGCTCCAAATTGCGTTTTTCCTTCCTCGCTCCCTGGTAACATTCAGTTTCTCTCTCCCAGCTTCCCCAAGCTAAGCGTGGAAAGGGGGCTCAGGGAGGGGCCCGTGGAACAGGATGGTGACATATCTCTGGCCAGCACAGCCGACACACAATCTATGAACATATATTTCCTGGGTTTCCTTGTTCCTGTAAACTGTAACCTTTCTGTAGAAAGGACAAAGACAGATTAGCCGCCTTCCCAGTTTGGGCCAACTGTGATTAAGTTCATTTTTCATTTTAATATTGTTTACTCTTGTTTCTGATGCAGAGTGGGTGACCAAATCCAGCTGGTCAGGACCCCAGCCGCCTTTGGCCTGGACCTTGGTAACTATACTATACCCAACATCATTAGAAATTAATGGTAAATGCACCAGGCACAGTGGCCCACACCTGCAATCCTAGCAGCTTGGGAGGCTGAGACAGAAGGATCACGAGTTCAAAGCCAGCCTCAGCAAAATCAAGGTGCTAAGCAACTCAGTGAGACCCTGTGTCCAAATAAAAAAAAAAGGGGGCTGGGGATGTGGCTCAGTGGTTAAGCACCAAGCACCGTCGTAGTGGTGAGCATATGAAGCCGTTGATTGGAATGTAAAATGTGCCCGCCACTCTGAAACAGTCTGGCCCTTTTTCATAACTTCAAACATGTGCTTAGCACACAACCAGGAACCCACCTTCCAGGGCTTCTTCCAGGGTCACTGAAATTCATATTAGACAAGAGCCTGCATAGAGAATTTGTGGTGCCTTTATCCATAGTCACCAAAAGTTGGAAGTGACACAGACCACATTTGACCAGGGAGTGTGAGAAGTGAGGCAGAGGCACCCAACAGCCACTGCTGGGAAACAGAGGCCAGCCTCAAACAGGGGAGGCAGCGCCTTCCCACTCAAAGGCTCTGTGTTAAAAATGGTGGTGAACCTACTCTCCCTGCAGAGCAGCAAAGACTCCCCAGACAGTCAAATCCCACCATTGTAGAACTCTGGAAATAACTATAGGCATAGATCAGCATCTATTCAGGAAAAACTTCGGAGGCCTTGGAATCCAGTGGGCCTGAGGCAGTTTTATCTGGGGCTGTTCCCATGCCCTCTCCTCTGGCTGGGAGGCTCAGTGGATACACAGAGCCAACAGCTTCACAGCAACAAAGGACTGACCTCTCCCAGTTCTGCTAGTTCTGAGGGCAGCCAGACATCAAAACATCGTGTCCTTACAATGCTACGTATAATTTTATCTGCCAATTTTAAAAAAATTTAAAAAGCTTCTACCTGGAGAACTGTCAGTGGTTTGGCCTCCCCAGACCTCCGTGGAAAATCTCTATTCCTAGGGTGTCCTTGCTCTTTGATTCCATGGGAACTCAGCTCTGCGAATAGAGCCCTCTGCCCAGGGCGTTCCGAAGACAGTAGGAATCTGTGAGTAAGGTCAAAGCCGCCTCCCCTAAGGCTGTGATTTCACTTGGTGCTAACAAAAGTCTGGCTAAAAATTGGAAAGAAAGAGCCGCAGCCTGAGAAAGCCACTCCATCGTTTCAGCAGCTCCAACATTTTCCTGAGGATCTAAAAACTGTGTGTCTGTGCAGGGCTGTATGCGTGCCCAGGAAAGACCTAGAAAAGCAGAAGGCTGTCACTCACTGCTACCCTGAGGCCCTTCACTAGCAGAAAGTGAGAACTGGGGAGGATTTTCAATCTGCCTGTGGTTTAAACCTGGGGAGGAAGGGAAAACTTGGGCTCAAGGCAATTAAGGAAATCTCACCATTGATCACTAGCTGAGCACTAAATTGTATTGACACAGGACCAAACCCTGGGAAGCTAGACTTCAAAACAAAACAAACTGGTGGGGGGAAAGGGGGAACAGAAAAGTCAATGGCTGCACCAGTCAGGAACACAGCCCAGGAAAGCCACTAGACAAGCAGGCAGCAAGAGGAAAAGTGAACAGATGTGAAAACCTAGCAACCACCCAGCCCCTTCCCGGGACAGAGCTGATGATGGAGTTGCTACAATGTCACCTAAAATATCCAGTTTCCAACAACATCCTCCACACACAGGAAAAGGACAGCAGAAAGTACCCCTGGGGGCCCCAGATGTTGGATTTTGGAGATGAATAATTTAAATCCCTTATTTTAAGTGTACCCAAAGAACTTTCAAAATCATGCTTAAAAAACTAAAGGAAGGTATGACATCTATCTTTCATCAAACGTACACTATAATAAAGGGCAGACCTGCTTAGAAGGAAAAAAAAGACCTACTAGAAATTCTGGACTTCAAAAGCACAGTAGCTAAAGTGAAAAATTCATTAAAGAAGCTCAACAACAATTTGAATTCACATACGAAAGAATCAAGGACCCAACATTTTAAAAGAGAGTGATGCCAATTCTTCATAAACGTTTCCAAAAAAATAAGAGGACGAAATGCTTCCCAAATCATTCTAGAGGCTGGTATTACCTTAATACCAAAGGGAAGGAAAACTGTAGACCGATGACTCTAATGACCAAGCTTGCAAAACCCTCAACAAAATACTAGCGAACCATCTTTTGCGACATGTAAAAATAACTTACATCAGGGCCAACTGAGATTTCTCCCAGGAATGCAAAGATATATCAGGCTTCATCAAAATTCAAATGGTTTGTGCTTCAAAGGACACTGCCAAGAAAGCAAAAAGACAAATGACAGAATGGGATAAAATATTTGCAAATCATGTACCTGATATGAACTTCAAATAGCCAAATGGTGGAAACAGCCCAAATGCTCATCAAATAAAGAACGCATAAACAAAATGTGGCATTTCTACACAGTGGAAATTTATTTACTTGCCCATAAATAGAAATTGAGTACTAATAGATCCTACAATATGGATGAATCCTGAAGGCATTATGCTAAGTGTAAGAAACTAGTCACGAAAGGTCACATGTTATGTGACTCTACCTATATGAAAAGTCTACGGCAGGAAAGTCCATAAAGACAGAAAGTAGACTCTTTAGACCTGGGAGAGAAAAGGCATGGAGATGAAGAGGTTGATAGTTAAAGAACAGAGTTTCTTGAGGTTATAAAAATGTTCTAAAGTTGGGAATATAGCAGGACCTATGCATATTTAAATGGATACACTTTTTAATATTTATTTTTTAGTTGTAGTTGGACACAATACCTTTATTTTGTTTATTTATTTATTTTTATGTGGTGCTGAGGATTGAACCCAGGGTCTCACACCCACGTGCTAGGGGAGCGCTCTACCGCTGAGCCACATCCATAGCCCTTAAATGGATACATTTTATGCTATGTAAATTTGATTTTGATAGATATATTTTTTAAAAAGAATAGAGTGGCCACCTGAGCTGAATGCTGTTGGGATAAAAAAAAAATTAATAAAATTGACAATTGGATTTGTCAGACTGTAGTGAGTGGTGAGAAAGAGAGGGAGAGAGAATCAGTAAACTTGAAGACAGATCAATAGAGATTAGTAAACCTAAGGAACAGAAAAAAAAGTCAAAATAAAATGAAGAGAGCCTCAGATACCTGCAAAACAATTTCAAGGGTACTAACATATTGTATAATGGTAGTCTAGAATGAGAAAGAGAATGAAGTGGGAAGAGAATTAGCAGAAAAAAGAATTTGAATAAAGACCAGATTTTTCCCAAGTTGAATGAAAACCACATATCCAAGAAGCTCAGCAAAATCCAGGCAGATTCGACCCAGAGGTCCACATCTAAAAATCATAGTGAAACCCATGAAAGTCAAAGACAGCAGCAGCTACAAAAAGCTCCTTAGAGTAACAAGAAAATAACTATTGAAAAAGAACAGGGGAAGGAAAGCAGACCGGCAACCAACAGACACAACAGGCCCAGCGGCCTGCGGAAGGGCACAGCCGCTGCCCGCGCCTACAAGGTAGGCGGACCTGCGACCCACCGGCAGACCAGGTGCAGCGGCCTGCCTGCGTGGTAGGCAGATTGCCCCAATTGGAGGAGGGGCAGAGGCCGCCCGTGCCTGTGAGGGAGACTATGCAACTATACAAGAGCAATATAAATATATAGGGGGAAAATTCAATAACACAACAGTTTCACCAAGTAGAAAGAAACACGAGCAGTATGAAAAGACAAGGAAAGAAAGGACCACAAGCACTGCAGGTCAACTCAACTTTAGAAGAGGTAATAGCTGCAGCAGATGGAATATCAGATAAAGAGTTCAGGATATACATGCTTCAGATGATCTGGAGTCTCAAGGAAGACATGAGACAGCAAAATCAGACAATGAAAGATCACTTTGACAAGGAACTACATAAACAAATCCAGGAAGCAAAAGATCAACTATACAGGGAGATAGAGGTTATAAAAAACAAACAAATAGAAATCCTAGAAATGCAGGAAGCAATAAACCAACTTAAAAACTCAATTGAGAATACTACCAGCAGAGTAGAACACTTAGAAGATAGAACATCAGACAATGAAGACAAAGTATTTCAACTTGGGAGCGAGGCGCAGGAGCCCGAGGCTGAGACACACTGGAGGGAGCGGAGCGAGCGCCCCGCCATCATCCCGAAATAGCGAGAAGAGGAAGATGGCTGCGGGAAGTAAGCCGCTCCGTGCTCCGTGCCCCGCACCGCCACGTCTGAAAAGATGAGTCAAACAGCTGTGACTCAGCATTAATCCATCCGGCTGAAACAACTGATCAGCCCTTCTCATCATACGGAGGTAAATGACTACCGAGCCTTCATAAGTAGTGGCCACAGGTTCCAAACGGGGCTTGAGAGAGACAGTAAGGACCCACCCGTTGCATTGGTCACCCAGCAAAGGGAAACGAACTGTCGCCATTTGCAAGAGACACCACCATGGCAGAGAACTGACGTCATCAGACTGCGGCGGAGGAGATAACTTCATTGAAACCTGCGGCTACAGGTGTGTAATCCCCTAGCCTATCCTCTCCACACATCGGGGAAATCTTAAGGGCCCCTCCCAGTTCTCCCGTGAGTGCTACAGCCAGCCCGAGGGAATCAGAGGTGGCGCGGGACTCGTGGCGCGGAACTACCGCTCCCACCAGGGCTGACTGCTGAGGTCTCTTGCACCAGCTACCGGGGGTGTGGCTACCGGAGGGCAAGTAAAATTCGCTGAGGATTCTCAGCCCCAAGCTCTACAAACTTAGGGTCTGAGGGAATGGCAAACTTGAAGAGTGTGCCCAGTCGTTCATGAAAACAGGGCTCCCGGGAGCAGCAGACCTGGCGTGTAGCCAGTATTGTGGTGAGCAGCACCCGTGAGAGGGGCCTGGCTAGAGGAAAAGTGGGAAGTGACTAGACACAAGAGGAGGCCCTAGGCACTCAGGATTGGAGACTTGCCCAGTCTGGGAGGAACTACTGCACAGTGATTGGTTCCCACGTATTGACAGGAGAAACTTGGCCTGGTGGACACAGCGCCACCTACTGGAAGAGAAGTTAATCAAACTCTAAGACGGCATTTATTAGTTTTTTTTTTTTAATTTGGGTTTTTCTTTCATCTTCATTTTTCTATCTCGTTTTTTTTCTTTGTTTTCTTTCTTTTTCTTTTTTCTCTCCTAATTTTAATTTCAATTTTTTTAATTATTATTATTATTTTTTAAATTTTTTTCTTTTTTTAGTTCCTATTTCTTTCTTCTTTTGTCTTTTCATTTTTCTTATCCCCCCTTCCTTGAATTCTACCTGCCTACTCTCATTCTCTTTAGTGACTTCTTCCCTTCCCTTCTAATACCTTTCCTCCCAAGCATCAAATAAATTTATAGGAGTAAACAGTAACTCAGCAGTCAAACAGAACAAGAAGCAACATGAGCAGCTTCAAGAAGCAAGGAAGAAAAGGAGTACAAACAATGCAGGACAGCCTAAATATTCAGGAGGACCTAGAGTCATCAGAAAAATGGTCATATAAAGACCTCAAGGAACACATTAGACAGATGGAATGGAACCTTAAAGAGGATACAAGACAGCAAATTCAAGCAGCGAAAGAACACATTGAGAATGAATTACATAAACAGATAAAAGAAGAAGTTAAGCATCTTTATCAGGAGATAGAGATTATAAAAAATAATCAAACAATAATTCTAGAAATGAAGGAAATGATAAACCAAATTAAAAACTCAATTGAGAGTATCACTAACAGAGTGGAGCAAGTAGAAGCCAGAACGTCAGATAATGAAGACAAAATATACCATCTTGAAAAGAGTCTAGCCAACTCAGAAAGGCTGGAAAAAAATCATGAGAAAAACATCCAAGAGTTATGGGATAACATAAAAAAACCAAACTTACGAGTCATCGGGATAGAAGAAGGTACAGAGATTCAAACCAAGGGAATGAGAAACCTGCTGAATGAAATAATTACAGAAAACTTTCCAGAGATAAAAAAGGAAACAGATATACAAATTGAAGATGCATACAGGACACCGAGCACACAAAATCACAGTAGACCAACGCCAAGACACATTGTTATGAAGATATCCAATATACAGAGCAAAGAGAAAATATTAAAAGCTACAAGAGAAACAAGACAGATTACATTCAGAGGTAAACCAATAAGGTTAACAACGGATTTTTCATCACAGACACTGAAAGCAAGAAGGTCATGGAACAATGTATTTCAAACACTGAAAGACAATGGATGCCAACCAAGAATTCTGCATCCAGCAAAATTAAGCTTCAGGTATGACAACGAAATAAAGATCTTTCATGATAAACAAAAGTTAAATGAATTTGCAGCCAGAAAACCAGCATTGCAAAGCATTTTGAGCAAAACACTACACGAGGAAGAAATGAAAAACAATAACCAAAACCATCAGTGGGAAGTGCCTCAGTAAAGACAGAGGACGAGGGGAAAGATAATCATGGAGAAACAAACTAAATTTTTTTTAAAAAAAGGATAAACAATCAAACATGGATGGAAGTTCAAACCATATATCAATAGTAACTCTGAATGTTAATGGCTTAAACTCTCCAATAAAGCGACATAGGCTGGTATCATGGATTAAAAAAACAAATCCAACAATATGCTGCCTCCAGGAGACACATCTGATTGGAAAAGACATACACAGGCTGAAGGTGAAAGGATGGGAAAAAATATACCACGCACACAGTTCTCGTAAGCAAGCAGGGGTGGCCATCCTCATATCGAATAAAATCGACTTCAAGACTAAGTTAATCAAAACGGATAAAGAAGGTCATTATATACTGTTAAAAGGAACCATTCACCAACAAGACATAACAATTATCAATATTTATGCACCAAATAATGGTGCTGCGACATTCATAAAACAAATTCTCCTCAAGTTCAAGAATCAAATAAACCACAACACAATAATTATGGGTGACTTCAACACACCTCTCTCGCCATTGGACAGATCCTCCAAACAAAAGTTGAATAAAGAAACTATAGAACTCAATATCACAATCAATAACCTAGACTTAACTGACTTATATAGAATATATCAACCATCATCAAATGGATATACTTTTTTCTCAGCGGCACATGGATCCTTCTCAAAAATAGACCATATATTATGCCATAGGGCAACCCTCAGTAAATATAAAGGGGTGGAGATAATACCATGCATTTTATCTGACCGTAATGGAATGAAACTGGAAATCAATGATAAACGAAGGAAGGAAAAATCCTACATCACATGGAAAATGAACAATATGTTACTGAATGATCAATGGGTTACAGAAGACATAAAGGAGGAAATCAAAAAATTCTTAGAGATAAATGAAAATACAGACACAACATATCGGAATCTATGGGACACAAAGAAAGCAGTTTTAAGTGGAAAATTCATCGCCTGGTGGTCATTCCTCAAAAAAAGAAAAAAACCAACAAATAAATGAGTTCACACTTCATCTCAAAGCCCTAGAAAAGGAAGAGCAAAACAACAGCAAATGTAGCAGAAGGCTAGAAATAATTAAAATCAGAGCAGAAATCAATGAAATTGAAACAAAAGAAACTATTGAAAAAATTAAAAAAACTAAAAGTTGGTTCTTCGAAAAAATAAATAAGATCGACAGACCTTTAGCCATGCTAACAAAGAGAAGAAGAGAGAGAACTCAAATTACTAACATACGGGATGAAAAAGGCAATATCACAACAGATGCTACAGAAATACAGAACACAATTAGAAATTATTTTGAAAACCTATATTCCAACAAAATAGAAGATAGTGAAGACATCGATAAATTTCTTAAGGCATATGATTTGCCCAGACTGAGTCAGGAGGATACACACAATTTGAACAGACCAATAACAAAGGAAGAAATTGAAGAAGCCATCAAAAGACTACCAACCAAGAAAAGCCCAGGACCGGATGGGTATACAGCGGAGTTCTACAAAACCTTTAAAGAAGAATTAATACCAATACTTTTCAAGTTATTTCAGAAAATAGAAAAAGAGGGAGCTCTTCCAAATTCATTCTATGAGGCCAACATCACTCTGATTCCGAAACCAGACAAAGACACCTCAAAGAAAGAAAACTACAGACCAATATCTCTAAAGAACCTACATGCAAAAATCCTCAATAAAATTCTGGCGAATCAAATACAAAAACACATCAAAAAAATTGTGCACCATGATCAAGTAGGATTCATCCCGGGGATGCAAGGATGGTTCAACATACGGAAATCAATAAATGTTATTCACCACATCAATAGACTTAAAGATAAGAACCATATGATCATCTCGATCGACGCAGAGAAAGCATTCGACAAAGTACAGCATCCCTTTATGTTCAAAACATTAGAAAAACTAGGGATAACAGGAACTTACCTTGACATTGTAAAAGCTATCTATGCTAAGCCTCAGGCTAGCATCATTCTGAATGGACAAAAGTTGAAGGCATTCCCTCTAAAATCCGGAACAAGACAGGGATGCCCTCTATCTCCACTTCTATTCAATATAGTTCTCGAAACACTGGCCAGAGCAATTAGACAGACGAAAGAAATTAAAGGCATAAAAATTGGAAAAGAAGAACTTAAATTATCACTATTTGCAGATGACATGATTCTATACCTAGAAGACCCAAAAGGGTCTACAAAGAAACTACTAGAACTAATAAATGAATTCAGCAAAGTGGCAGGATATAAAATCAACACGCATAAATCAAAGGCATTTCTGTATATCAGCAACAAAACTTCTGAAATGGAAATGAGGAAAAACACTCCATTCACAATATGCTCAAAAAAAATAAAATACTTGGGAATCAACCTAACAAAAGAGGTGAAAGATTTATACAATAAAAACTACAGAACCCTAAAGAGAGAAGTAGATGAAGATCTTAGAAGATGGAAAAATATACCCTGTTCATGGATAGGCAGAACTAACATCATCAAAATGGCGATATTACCAAAAGTTCTCTATAGGTTTAATGCAATGCCAATCAAAATCCCAACAGCATTTCTTGTAGAAATTGATAAAGCAATCATGAAATTCATATGGAAAAATAAAAGACCCAGAATAGCAAAAGCAATTCTAAACAGGAAGTGTGAATCAGGTGGTATAGCGATACCAGATTTCAAACTATATTACAGAGCAATAGTGACAAAAAAAGCATGGTACTGGTACCAAAACAGGCGGGTGGACCAATGGTTTAGAATAGAGGATACACAGCCTAATCCACAAAGTTACAACTATCTTATATTTTTAAAGGGGCTAAAAGCATGAAATGGAGGAAGGATAGCATCTTCAACAAATGGTGTTGGGAAAACTGGAAATCCATATGCAACAAAATGAAACTGAATCCCTTTCTCTCGCCATGCACAAAAGTTAATTCAAAATGGATCAAGGAGCTTGATATCAAACCAGAGACTCTGCGTCTGATAGAAGAAAAAGTTGGCTCCGATCTACAAATTGTGGGGTCGGGCTCCAAATTCCTTAATAGGACACCCATAGCACAAGAGTTAACAACAAGAATCAACAAATGGGACTTAATTAAACTTAAAAGTTTTTTTCTCAGCAAAAGAAACAATAAGAGAGGTAAATAGGGAGCCTACATCCTGGGAACAAATTTTTACTCCTCACACTTCAGATAGAGCCCTAATATCCAGAGTATACAAAGAACTCAAAAAATTAGACAATAAGATCACAAATAACCCAATCAACAAATGGGCCAAGGACCTGAACAGACACTTCTCAGAGGAGGACATACAATCAATCAACAAGTACATGAAAAAATGCTCACCATCGCTAGCAGTCAGAGGAATGCAAATCAAAACCACCCTAAGATACCATCTCACTCCAGTAAGATTGGCAGCCACTATGAAGTCAAACAACAACAAGTGCTGGCGAGGATGTGGAGAAAAGGGTACACTTGTACATTGCTGGTGGGACGGCAAATTGGTGCGGCCAACTTGGAAAGCAGTTTGGAGATTCCTGGGAAAGCTGGGAATGGAACCACCATTTGACCCTGCTATTGCCCTTCTCGGACTATTCCCTGAAGACCTTAAAAGAGCATGCTACAGGGATACTGCCACATCGATGTTCATAGCAGCACAATTCACAATTGCTAGACTGTGGAACCAACCCAGATGCCCCTCAATAGATGAATGGATAAAAAAATGTGGCATCTATACACAATGGAGTACTATGCAGCAATAAAAAATGACAAAATCATAGAATTTGCAGGGAAATGGACGGCACTAGAGCAGATTATGCTTAGTGAAGCTAGCCAATCCCTAAAAAACAAATACCAAATGTCTTCTTTGATATAATGAGAGCAAATATGAACAGAGCAGGGAGGAAGAGTAGGAAGAAAAGAGTAACATTAATCAATGACATGAGATGGGAGGGAAAGGGAGAGAAGAGGAAAATTGCATGGAAATAAAGGGAGACCCTCATTGCTATACAAAATTACATATAAGAGGTTGTGAGGGGAATGGGAAAATAAACAAGGAGAGAAATGAATTACAGTAGATGGGGTAGAGAGAGAAGAAGGGAGGGGAGGGGAGGGGGGATAGTAGGGGATAGGAAAGGTGGCAGAATACAACAATTACTAATAGGGCATTATGTAAAATTGTGGATGTGTAACCGACGTGATTCTGCAATCTGCATTTGGGGAAAAATTGGGTGTTCATAACCCACTTCAATCTAATGTATGAAGTATGATATGTCAAGAGCTTTGTAATGTTGTGAACAACCAATAATATATATATATATATATATATATATATATATATATATATTCATTGCATATAAAAACTCAAAAGTTATCTCTTTAGGACATTGTGGAAATAAATATACTTCTGTCTTGGAATTTGGCACATAAAAAATGTATTTCAACTTGAAAAGAACATAGACAGCTCAGCAAGACTGTTAAGAAACCATGAGCAGAACATCCAAGAAATATGGGATAACATAAAGAGACCAAACTTAAGAGTCAGTGGGATACAGGAAGGTATAGAGGTCCAAACCAAAGGAATGAGTAATCTGTTCAATGAAATAATACAAGAAAACTTCCCAGACTTGAAGAATGAGACAGAGTCCCAAATCCTAGAAGCCTACAGTACACCAAATGTGCAAAATCATAAGAGATCCACACCTAGACACATTATAATGAAGATGCCCAACATACAGAATAAGGAGAGAATTTTAAAAGCTACAAGAGAAAGGAAGCAGATTACATTTAGGGGTAAACCAATCAGGATAACAGCTGATCTCTCAACACAGACTCTGAAAGCTAGAAGATCCTGGAATAACATATTTCCAACGCTAAAAGAAAATGGGTTCCAACCAAGAATTGTGTATCCAGTGAAATTAAGCTTCAGGATGGAAGATGAAATTAAAACCTTCCACAATAAACAAAAGTTAAAAGAATTTGCAGCTAGAAAACCATCTCTCCAAAACATCCTCGGCAAAACATTACAGGAAGAGGAAATGGAAAATAACAATGAAAACCAACAGTAGGAGGTAGTACAGTAAAGGGGGAAAAATAATCAAAGAGGAAAAACAAACCATGTTAAGTAACATAAATAAACAAATATGACTGGAAGAACAACCCATATCTCAATAATAACCCTAAATGTTAATGGCTTAAACTCACCAATTAAGAGACACAGGCTAGTAGAATGGATCACAAAACAAGACCCAACAATATGCTGTCTACAGGAGACGCATTTGATAGGAAGACATACATAGACTGAAGGTGAAAGGTTGGGAAAAATCATATCACTCATATGGACTTCGGAAACAAGCAGGCGTGTCCATACTCATATCAAATAAAATAGATTTCAAGCCAAAGTTAATCAAAAGGGATACAGAGGGACACTACATACTGCTCAAGGGAACCATACACCAACAAGACATAACAATCATAAATATATATGCCCCAAACAACGGTGCAGCTATGTTCATCAAGCAAACTCTTCTCAAGTTCAAGAGTCTAATAGACCACCATACAATAATTATGGGAGACTTCAACACACCTCTCTCACCACTGGACAGATCTTTCAAACAAAAGTTAAATAAGGAAACTATAGAACTCAATAACACAATTAATAACCTAGACTTAATTGACATATATAGAATATATCACCCAACATCAAGCAGTTACTGAACACATCAAGTAAGAAATTAAAAAATTCTTAGAGATAAATGAAAACACAGACACAACATATCAGAATCTATGGGACACATTGAAAGCAGTTCTAAGAAGAATATTCATTGCTTGGAGTTCATTCCTTAAAAAAAGAAAAAAACCAACAAATAAATGATCTCATACTTCATCTCAAAATCCTAGAAAAAGAAGAGCAAAACAACAGCAAAAGAAGTAGAAGGCAAGAAATAATTAAAATCAGAGCTGAAATTAATGAAATCGAAACAAAAGAAACAATTGAAAAAATTGACAAAACTGAAAGTTGGTTCTTTGAAAAAATAAATAAGATCGACAGACCCTTAGCCATGTTAACAAAGAGAAGAAGAGAGAGAATTCAAATTACTAGCATACAGGATGAAAAAGGAAATATCACAACAGACACTTCAGAAATACAGAAGATAATCAGAAATTATTTTGAATCCTTATACTCCAATAAAATAGAAGATAGTGAAGACATCGATAAATTTCTTAAGTCATATGATCTGCCCAGATTGAGTCAGGAGGATATAGACAACCTAAACAGACCAATATTAATTGAGGAAATAGAAGAAACCATCAAAAGACTACCGACTAAGAAAAGCCCAGGACCGGATGGGTATACAGCAGAGTTTTACAAAACCTTTAAAGAGGAACTAATACCAATACTTTTCAAGCTATTTCAGGAAATAGAAAAAGAGGGAGCTCTTCCAAATTCATTCTACGAGGCCAACATCACTCTGATTCCTAAACCAGACAAAGACACTTCAAAGAAAGAAAACTACAGACCAATATCTCTAATAAACCTAGATGCAAAATCCTCAATAAAATTCTGGCAAATCAGATACAAAAACATATCAAAAAAATTGTGCACCATGATCAAGTAGGATTCATCCCTGGGATGCAAGGCTGGTTCAATATACGGAAATCAATAAATGTTATTCACCACATCAGTAGACTTAAAGATAAGAACCATATGATCATCTCGATAGATACAGCAAAAGCATTTGACAAAGTACAGCAACCCTTTATGTTCAAAACTCTAGAAAAACTAGGGATAACAGGAATATACCTCAACATTGTAAAAGCAATCTATGCTAAGCCTCAGGCTAGCATCATTCTGAATGGAGAAAAATTGAAGGCATTCCCTCTAAAATCTGGAACAAGACAGGGATGCCCTCTCTCACCACTTCTGTTCAACATAGTCCTCGAAACACTGGCCAGAGCAATTAGACAGACGAAAGAAATTAAAGGCATAAAAATTGGAAAAGAAGAACTTAAATTATCACTATTTGCAGACAACATGATTCTATACCTAGCAGACCCAAAAGGGTCTACAAAGAAACTACTAGAGCTAATAAATGAATTCAGCAAAGTGGCAGGATATAAAATCAACACGCATAAATCAAAGGCATTTCTGTATATCAGCGACAAATCCTCTGAAATGGAAATGAGGAAAACCACTCCATTCACAATATCCTCAAAAAAAAATAAAATACTTGGGAATCAACATAACAAAAGAGATGAAAGACTTACACAATGAAAACTACAGAACCCTAAAGAGAGAAATAGAAGAAGATCTTAGAAGATGGAAAAATATACCCTGTTCATGGATAGGCAGAACTAACATCATCAAAATGGCGATATTACCAAAAGTTCTCTATAGGTTTAATGCAATGCCAATCAAAATCCCAATGGCATTTCTTGTAGAAATAGAGAAAGCAATCATGAAATTCATATGTAAAAATAAAAGACCCAGAATAGCAAAAGCAATTCTAAGCAGGAAGTGTGAATCAGGCGGTAGAGCGATACCATACTTCAAACTATACTACAGAGCAATATTAACAAAAACAGCATGGTACTGGTACCAAAACAGGCAGGTGGACCAATGGTACAGAATAGAGGACACAGAGACCAATCCACAAAACTACAACTATCTTATATTTGATAAAGGGGCTAAAAGCATGAAATGGAGGAAGGATAGCATCTTCAACAAATGGTGCTGGGAAAACTGGAAATCCATATGCAACAAAATGAAACTGAATCCCCTCCTCTCTCCATGCACAAAAGTTAACTCAAAATGGATCAAGGAGCTTGATATCAAATCAGAGACACTGTGTCTGATAGAAGAAAAAGTTGGCTACGATCTACATACTGTGGGGTCAGGCTCCAAATTCCTCAATAGGCCCCCCATAGCACAAGAGTTAATAACTAGAATCAACAAATGGGACTTACTCAAACTAAAAAGTTTTTTCTCAGCAAAAGAAACAACAAGAGAGGTAAATAGGGAGCCTACATCCTGGGAACAAATTTTTACTCCTCACACTTCAGATAGAGTCCTAATAGCCAGAGTATACAAAGAACTCAAAAAATTAGACAATAAGATAACAAATAACCCAATCAACAAATGGGCCAAGGACCTGAACAGACACTTCTCAGAGGAGGACATACAATCAATCAACAAGTACATGAAAAAATGCTCACCATCGCTAGCAGTCAGAGGAATGCAAATCAAAACCACCCTAAGATACCATCTCACTCCAGTAAGATTGGCAGCCACTATGAAGTCAAACATCAACAAGTGCTGGCGAGGATGTGGGGAAAAGGGTACACTTGTACATTGCTGGTGGGACTGCAAATTGGTGCGGCCAATTTGGAAAGCAGAATGGAGATTTCTTGGAAAGCTGGGAATGGAACCACCATTTGACCTAGCTATTCCTCTTCTCGGTCTATTCCCTAAAGACCTAAAAAGAGCATGCTACAGGGACACTGCTACATTGATGTTCATAGCAGCACAATTCACAATTGCTAGACTGTGGAACCAACCTAGATGCCCTTCAATAGATGAATGGATAAAAAAATGTGGCATCTATACACAATGGAGTATTACTCTGCATTAAAAAATGACAAAATCATAGAATTTGGAGGGAAATGGATGGTATTAGAGCAGATTATGCTAAGTGAAGCTAGCCAATCCCTAAAAAACAAATGCCAAATGTCTTCTTTGATATAAGGAGAGCAACTATGAACAGAACAGGGAGGACGAGCATGAGAAGAAGATTAACATTAAACAAGGATGAGAGGTGGGAGGGAAAGGGAGAGAGAAGGGAAACTGCATGGAAATGGAAGGAGACCCTCAGGGTTATACAAAATTACATACAAGAGGAAGTGAGGGGAAAAGGAAAAATAATACAAGGGGGAGAAATTAATTACAGTAGATGGGGTAGCGAGAGAAGATGGGAGGGGAGGGGAGGGGATGGGGGATAGTAGAGGATAGGAAAAGCAGCAGAATACAACAGACACTAGTATAGCAATATGTAAATCAGTGGATGTGAAACCGATGTGATGCTGCATTCTGTACACGGGGTAAAAATGGGAGTTCATAACCCACTTGAATCAAAGTGTGAAATATGATATGTCAAGAACTGTGTAATGTTTTGAACAACCAACAATAAAAATCAAAGAAAAAAAAGACAGGAAAAAAAAGAAAAAGAACAGGGATTGAGACTAAAACCTGACTTAACTTCAGAAACTGTGGAGGCCAGAAGGAATGGAACGGTATCTGCAGAGGTTGAAGGTCAAGACTGTCAACCAATAGTTTTATATTTCCAGCAAAATTATCCTTGAAAACGAAGAAGAAATAAAAGCATTCCCAGATGAACAAAGACTGAGAGAATGCATAGCTGTCTTAACAGCTACACAAGAAATTCAAGAAGGGAATTCTTCAAGTTGAACAGGAAAAAAAAAATAGTGGATGAGAATACAGATTTACATGCAGACATGAGGAGCCCCAGGGGGAATTCAAAGTTCCCCTGCTGAGAACGCTCCCTTCCCCACTTAAAGGTGACTAATAACTAGTAAAAACAACGTGAATATGTTTTTGTTTTTAATTTTTCTCCTATCCTAATTTTAAAGGCGATCACACAATCGATGATTATAAACCTGTGTTGATGGGCATGCGAGTATATAAATGTGATTTGTTTGAAAATAACAGCACAGAGAAATTGGAAGCAAATAGAGCCAAAGAGGAGCGAGTATGTTGTACAACATTAAGTTAAAATATTAAGTTCATATTAATCTGAACTAGACTATTATAAGTAATAATTACAGTCCCCAAGCAACCACTAAGAAAATAGCAATATCAAGTAAAATAAATTACAAAGATTAGGAATAGCAAACACAAGAATATAAGAGCAAAAGAGAATGAAGACATTAAGTGGTGGGGGGGGGAGAGACAGCAAATACCAGAAAATCCTACCCTAGTGATAATTATATTTCAAAGGATTAAAACTCCAATTAAAATGCAAGACTGACAGAATGGGTAAAACGTATGATTTAATTATACATAATCTACAAGAGATACAATTTTGATGCAAAGACACAAAGAGATCAAAAGTGTGAATAGATGGGGCAATGCTATACCATTCAAACAGGAACAGCCACAGTGGCTCTCAGTAGTCCCATCAGGTGCAGGAAATATATTCCAAGGCCCCCACTGGATGCCTGGAACCAGGGATAATAGCGCACTCTACACGTACACTATGTTGTTTCCAAACATATATACTTAGGATAAAATTTCATTTATAATCTGTCCCAGTAAGCAGTGAACAGCAGCGCTTAGATTCCAGCGACCTCAGCATACACTTTCAAAAAATGTCCTTGTTAAGAACTTTCCCTTCCCAGTTAAAGGAAACACGTCATGGCTTCTCTGTGGCACATCCAACGAAGTTAATAGCCTCACTCCTCTGGTGCCCCGGAGTCGTGATCAAGTAAAGAAGAGCTACTTGAAAGCCAGTACGGCCATGCCTGGCCAGTCAACCTGATAACCAAGATGGCTACTGAGTGACCAAGACAGGTGCAGTGGATGAGCTGAGCAAAGGGATTCACACTCCAGGCAGGGGGCAGCAGGACGGCAGGAGCTTTCACCACACTACTCACAAGTAGGTGTGATGTAAAATCCACGAATGGTTTATTTCTGGAGTTTTCCATGTAATATCTGCATGGAACCGCCAGTGATTAAAACCATAGAAGGTGCTATTACAAAGAGAGTGCTGTCGCTGCTGCAGCACTACCGGGCACTTCCAGCCAAGGAGCTCGCGAGGAACAGAGACGACCTGGTGTGATGCAAGGCCAATCCACCAGGAAGGGCAGCGGGAGAAGCATCACTTCTCAGCAAGGAGGGCGGCTGAAGGAACGCACTGAAATTCAGCCCTGGACAATAGAATGATCACAGAGAGACAGAAGTTCAGAAGCTCTGAACACAGCAAGAAATAATCTGTGGGCGACGTGCCAGTTTTGCTGGGAGTGGAGGGGTGAGTGCTGCCGGTTACTGCAGAGGGGAGGGGGGGGCACAGGCAAGGAGAGAGAGACACCGGAATAAACTTGGCCTTGGAGAACCTGGAGGACGGAGAGGGAGGCTGACCTTAACTGACCCGGAGGAGATGGGCCAGCTGAAGATTGAAAAGTGCTCGGTCGTCCAGCGAGTGAGCAGAGAACCGAGGAGGGGACCATTTACAAGTGTCCACGTGGGAGTGTGTAGTGGCCGGAGTGAGGAGTTCATAGAAAACACGGTCAGCCTGTCCCAGCACATGCCTGCCGTGGGGTCCTGGCTGTGTCTGGTCCAGCACCACAGAAAGGACCGTGGCGGGTGTGACCCAGGCTGGGAATACAAGGGGAGAGAGGAAGGAGCCCCAAACAGGGCGGGGGCCCATCTGCACTCCCGGTGTGGCCTTGGGAGTCCACGTTCATGGCAGTGGGACCTGGGAGACTGCAGGGGGGGAGATTCCTGCTCTTCAAGTGGAGGTCTCGAGAGAGCAGGCCTCCCACAGAGGTCAGCGCCAGCCCAGCCAAAGGCGCGGAGCTCATCTCTCTGGAGTAAACACCTCCACACCTCCGGGCGAAGTTCCCAAGTCAGAACTGAACCCCGGCTGCTGCAGCTTCCCGTTTGCCCTCTGCAGCTGCCCCTCTCTTTGCGTTGACCAAAACCCCAATGGCCAGTGTGTCCCAGGCTGTCCTACCCACACTGGGAGATGGGGAGCTAAGAGCCGCAGGCCTCAGCAGCCGGCAGCCTGGTGAGGGACACTAAGAGGTCAGATTTGACAACTCCCACCCCTGGATCCAGAGTCCAAAAAGAAATACAAAGAAGGGCTCAGCAGTGCAGGCAGTGACCTTCATCCTCGGCAACAGTCCTGACCCCCTCAGCAGACACAAGCCCTTCATGTTCGTTAAGAATCTTTTTCTTTTCTTTTTTTTTTTTTTTTTTTTTTTTTGGTGCTGGGCATTGAACCCAGGGCCTTATGCATACAAGGCAGGCACTCTACCTACTGAGCTATGTCCCCTGGAGCACGGGAGGGATAGAGGACTCTAGATGGGGCAGAGGGGTGGGAGGGGAAGGGAGGGCAGGGGGTTAACAATGATGGAGGACTGTGATGGACATCATTACCAAAGTTCACGTATGAAGACACGAATTGGTATGAACATACTTTATACAAACAGAGATATGAAAAGCAGTGCTCTATGTGTGTAATAAGAATTGTAATGCACTCTGCTGTCATGTATTTAAAAACTAAAATCTATTTTTAAAAAAAAGAATTTTTTCTTAACCCCTTCCTTTTTTGTTTTTTTTCCGTTCTCGTGTCTGTGAACATATATGTATGTGCGTTGTCGCTGCACTCACTGATTGGTTTGAGGACAGATGCAGATATGATTTTTTCTTTCATTTTGATCATTTTTCAACTATTTATCACTTAGACTTAATTTGTTTTTACAGGTAGAAGGTTTTGTAGACACGTGTTGGTGTGAATTTTTATTTGTGTTTGTCCTTACCTTTGTTTTTCTGTTCTTTTTATTCTTTTTTCCCTCTCTTCCCTCTCTTATACCAAATTCTCTTTCCTTCTATTTACTTTATCACTTTTGGCTATTTCTCGCTCCTCTTCATCACCTGCTGCCTCTCTCCTACTTCCCCTCTGTTCACTTTTTAAGCAGACCTTCCCCTGTCTTCCTACCTGATTCCCTCTTCACTGAAGGAGCAGTACTTTCACTCTTAGAAGTAGTAGCTTATGTGATTCCTACCCCACCATGCATGTTGTTGGGGTTATTAATAGGGTGAACAGAGTTTTCACCTGCTGTTTAATTCTAGATCTAGCTCTCTGCCTTTGCTTTCTTTTTCCAGGATTAAATGTGGACTGACCACTCCTCTTTGTGTGGACATTTGTGTTGTAGCTGTCAAAGTAGGCATCAGACATTTATTTTAAGGCTGGATATCAGCCACTACCATTATTGCTGTGGCTTGCACCCCACTTTTTTCTAAGAAGGGCTGGGAAGTGATTGAGACACTACAAGTTAGTCGCAGGATAGAGACCTGAGACTAAGCTTCACTCGCATCTCAGCCAGGTGACAGTGAACCTCACTCCACACACGAACTAGGCCCAAAGGGGCTCCAACAAGACTTCAAAACATGGAATAGGGGAGGGAAAACTCCCAGTGAACAACCAAGTCCCACTAGATGGGGGCTCCAGGTCCCACTCCTGGACATCTACTCACCCAGCAAAACAAAGGGGAAGTTCCAACACAATAGCTCAGAGGAGCCCAGAGCATGGCAGCACCTCCCCAAAAGTGAAAACATCAGCAGTTCTACAGCAGCAAACTGAGTGGAATGGAGGCTGAAATTCACACCCAAATCGTGATGAGCCTGGGTTGTGAGGCTAAAAGATATCAACACAGGAATTAGGACAAAAAAGAAAACCAAAAGACATATGCATAAAAGAGGACAAGGGATTCATCTCAACATATGTGCAAAACCAAGATCTCTGAAAACATGAGGAAACAGTCCCCGCTGCCGCCACCAAATTTACAATTCTACAACAAAGGAACCCACAGATATGGAAGTAAAAGAAATTGCAGAGACAGGCTATGAAGTTTGATTATTAAAATGTTCATTGGGCTAAGGAATAAATTTAGAAAATAAATGGAGGAATAAATGGAGAGAGCAAATATGGCATATAAAGGACCATTTCAATAAGAATTAGAGATACTGAAAAGAAAACAATCAGAATTCCTGGAAATGAAAGACACAGAGAATCAAATAAAAACTTCACTTGGAGGTGTCACCAACAAATTAGAACATGTAGAAAAATCAAACTTCAGGCCTTGAAAACAGAATCTCTGAACTTAACACTAAATATGTAATAAAAGGGAAAAAGACATGCCCAGAATATGCAAGAACTCTGGAATGACACCAAGAGACCAAATTTAAGAGCCAGTTGGATAAAGGAGAGCATGGAGATACAGGCTAATGGCATTAAGAATATATTCATGAAATAATAGTAGAAAATCTTCCTAATCTTAGAAATGACCACCCACATGCAGAAGGACAAGATAAAATGGACCCTGCAAGACACATCATAATCAAAATGCTAAACCTAGAAAACAAGGAAAGAATATGAAAACTGCAAGAGAAATACATTAGGTTTCATTTAGAGGCACACAAGTAAGGCTCATTTCTGACTTCTCAAACCCTAAAACCAAGGATGGCTAGAAATGAGTTATTCTGAGATCTGAGAGAAAACCATTGCCAACGAAGAGTGGTGTATCCAGCAAAACTATCTTTCAGGATCAAGGAAGAAATAAAAAGTTTTCACCAAAAGGATAAACTAAAAGAATTTATGACCACTCAGCCAGCACTACAAATAATAAAGATATACCAAGTAGAGAAAAAACTCATACACAAATGCAGAGCTCCCAAACGGATGAAGCAATCTAGAAGAGCAGCCAACTAAATAAAAACTAGGATTGAATTAAATATAGGAAATAAACCAAAATGGCACTGAGTAAAAATATCTATCCATAATAACACTGTGTGTATATGGCCTCAACTCTCTAACTAAGACACAGATTGGCAGAAGGGATTGTAAAACAAGGTCCAATTATATGCAGTTTGCAGGAGACTCATAGGCAAAGACATTCTCTGGTTGAAAGTCAAAGGATGAAAAAAAATAAAATGGAGTCTGAAAACAAGCAGGAATAGCTATTCTCATACCTGACAAAGCAGATTTTTCAAGCAAAAATAAATCAGAATATATAAAGAAGGTCATTATATACTGGTAAATGGAACAATCCAACCAGAAGTTATAGCTTTATTTATGTCCAAATGTCAACGCACCTAATTACATTAAGAAATACTTCTCTGCAGAGCGCTGTGGCACATGCATGTAATCACAGCAGCTCAGGAGACTGAGGCAGGAGGATCATGAGTTCAAAGCCAGCCTCAGCAAAAGTGAGATGCTAAACAACTCAGTGAGATCCTGTCTCTAAATAAAATACAAAATAGGGCTGGGGATGTGGCTCAATCCTTGGCACCCCCCCTCAAAAGAATACTTCTTGACATTAAATCCCAAATGGGCCCCAATAATAATCCTGGGTGATTTCAACATACCACTTTTACCAATATACTGGTCATCCAAATATAATACTTTATAAAGATATTCCAACTTAAATAAAAGTATAAATCAAATGAACCTAACAGACACCTACAGAATATTTCAACCAAAAACAGCTGAATTCACATTCTTCTCAGCATCTCACAGATCTTTTCTAAATACACCACATTTTATATCTCAATGTAGGTCTTAGCAAATACAAAAAATCTGATATAATCTTGTGCATCTTATCAAGATCATAATGGAATGAAATTAGAGATCAACAGCAAGAAAAATAATAGAAACTACATAAACTCATAAAGATTGAACAATACTCTTTTAAATGAAGAATGGATCATAGGAAAAAATGAGCAAAGAAATCAAAAATTCTTAGTAACAAATGAGCTCAGAGATAACACATATCAAAATCTCCAGGACTGAATGAAAGCCGTTCTAAGAGGAAAGTTTATAGAATTGAGTGCTTAAATTTAAAAAAAAAAACATCTCAAATAAATAATGTTTAATGTTATACCTCAAGGCCCTGAAAAAGAACAAACTAATTCTAAAATCAGTAGAAGACAAGAAATAACTAAGATAAAAGCCAAAATTAATGAAACTGAAAATTCAAAATACAAAGTTAAACAAAGAGTTGGTTCTTCAAAAAGATAAATAATATTGATGATTCTTTATCCAAACTAACCAAGCAGGGGGAGAGAGAGAGAGAGAGAGAGAGAGAGAGAGAGAGAGAGAGAGAGAGAGAGAGAGAGAGAGAGAGAACCCCAATTAACAAAATTAGAGGTGAATTAAGAGATAATACCACAGACAAAATTCAATGTATCATTAAAAACTATTTTGAAAATTTATAATCCAATAAACTGGAAAATCCAGAAGACATTGAAAAATTTCTAGACACATATAATCTAATCCAATTGAACCATGAAGATATAGAAAACCTAAATAGAGTAGAATCAAGCAATGTGATTGAAGAAACAATTAAAAGCCTTCCAACAGATTCTTTACAAAACTTTGGAATGGAACCACCATTTGACCCAGCTGTCCCACTCCTCGGTTTATACCCAAAGGACTTAAAATCAGCATACTACAGGGACACAGCCACATCAATGTGTATAGCAGCACAATTCACAGTAGCTAAATTATGGAGCCAACCTAGATGCCCTTCGATAAATGAATAGATAAAGAAACACAATGGAACATTACTCAGCATTAAAAGATAATAAAATTATGGCATTTGCAGGTAAATGGATGGAGTTGGAGAATACCATGCTAAGTGAAGATAGCCCATCCCAAAACACTAAAGGCCAGATGATTTCTCTGATAAGTGGATGCTGATCCATAATGGGGGTAGTGTGGGAGAACGGGAGGAATGGAGGAACTTTGGATAAGGCAAAGGGGAGGGAAGAGAGGGGAGGAGCTTGGGGGTAGGAAAGATGGTAGAATGAGCTGGTCATCATTACTCTAAGCACATGTATGAAGACATGAATGGTGTGACTCTATGTACAACCAGAGAAATGAAAAATTGTGCTCCATATGAGTAATATGAATTGAAAGGCATTCTGCTGTCATGTATAACAAATTAGAACAAATAAATACATTTATTTATTAGTCAAGGAAAGAAAATTATAGACCAACATCCCATATGCAAACCAATCAATGCAATTCAGATTTAGGACAATAAATGTGGTACATATATACAATGAAGTTTTATGCAGCCATACATAAGCCATAAATAATAAAGAAATCATGGTACTTTCTGGTAAATTAATGGGAATGGAGAACATCACACCAAGTGAAATAAACCAGACTCAGAAAGTCAAGAATTAAATATTTTCTTTTATTTGCAGAAACTAGGGAAATATCAGTGGGGAGGAGGGGTTGGTTCCATGAAAATATAGGAAGGAAGTGTATTGGTGGGGGAGGGATGAGGGGTAGGCAAAGGAACTGCAGAATAAAATTAAATTATGTGACATACATATATGAATATACCACAGTAAATTTCACCTTTTTGTATACATATAAAGCACTAACCCCCCCCCAAAAAAAAAAAAACAATAAATAGCCAGGCATGGTAGCACATGCCTGTAATCCCAGTGGCTCAGGAGGCTGAGGCAGGAGGATTGCGGGTTCAAAGCCAGCCTCAGCAAAAGCAAGTGCTAAGCAACTCAGTGAGACCCTGTCTCTAAATAAAATACAAAATAGGGCTGGGGATGTGGCTCAGTGGTTGAGTGCGAGTAACCTTGAGTTCAATCCCCAGTAACCACCCCCCCAAAAAAACAATAAACAAATAGAAAAAAGACCAGTAGAGTAGAGGTGGGGAATGGGGGGAAGGAGGAAGGGAGGAAAAGAGGACAGATTGGGGACTGAATGGAGAAAATTTTATTCCATGCATGTATGATTGTGTCAAAATGAAACTTACTATTATGCATAACTACAATACACTAATAAAAATATTGAAAAAGAGAAGTACAGCTATTATAACATATGGGCACCTAATAACAATGCCAAAATACATAAAGAAAAAATTTGGAATTGAAAATAGAAATAGATAATCCAACAAAAATAGGTGGAGATGCCAATACTCCATTAATGGATGGAATAACTAAAAGAGGAGTTGACCATCACTGAAACAGCTAGACCCAACAGGAGTCAATAGAACATGCCTCTCAATAGGAGCAGAATACACATTCTTCTCAAGCAAACATGAAGCATTCTCTAGGATACACCAGGTGTTAGGCCATGAAACAAGCCTCAATAAATTTAAAAGCAAGAGATTATCAAAATATGTTCTCTGACCACAATGAATAAAATTAGAAATCAATGTTCCTCTTGCTCTGGGTCATTTATACATATGTGGAATTAAATGACACACCCACATATCACCATGAGCTAAAGACTAACTCACATGGGGAAATAGAAAATATATTGAAATACAATATACTGAAACTACAGGATACAGAGAAAGCAGTACACAGAGGAAAAGTTATGGCCGTGAATGCCTACATTAAAAAAGAAGAAAGATCTCAATTTCATAGCCTAAAATCTCCCACCTCAAAAAAGAAAACAAATCAAATCCAAACCAAGCACAAGGAAAGGAATAATAAAATTTAAAGTGTAAATTCATGAAAAGGGATAGAAGAACAGTAAAGATGAACAAAATGACAGACTTTTGCTATACCAATCAAGAGAAAAAGAGAGCGAGCTCAAATCCCTAAAATCAGCAAGGGAAAAAGACACTACTACCAGTGTTCTAGAAATGGTATGATAAGCAACTACTCCAAACAGCTGCATGCCCACAAGTGAGACAGCCTAGACAAAACCGGTCATTATTATCTAGAAAAATACAAACTGGAGGCATAGAAGATAGGCTCCCTGTGGCCTTAGTACCCAGGGCTGGAACTCCAACCTACACCGACCTCCTTCGGCTGCTCGGCTGCTTTTTTCTCACTTGGTTGCAGGGTGGCACGGGGGGCTCTCAGGCCTGCCCCAGGCCTGGCTGGGGGCTCTGGTCTGGGGCTTGGCCCCCTCCAGAGTGCAGGTTGCTGGGCTGTGGCTGGCAGGTTGCGGATGCCTTTGTCTCTCTTCTAGGTAGGAGGGGAACAGCATTCTTTTCTGCTTCCTACATCCTCAGCAGAAGCAGAACCCCCAATCTAGCCCGTCTCAGGGGATGGTGGGTGGAGAGGAGGGTACGATGGTCAGAGACCCAGGCTGCACAGTCCCAGGCTGCTCCTTAAGTGAGGACCTGGGCCTGACCCAGGGCAAGAGGGCCTAAGGGTGGACTCTTCAGAAAGACCACACTAATGGCAGGGGAGGCGCAGGCTGGACTGAGGGGAGGGAGAGTATCCGCAGGAGATGGCAGGAAGGGTTGAGGAGGGCTGGGATTCTAGGACAGTGACAGGGACACTCAGACGAGGCTGCTGGCCTGGTGTTAGAGACCAAAAACAAGGAGCAGAACACGGGACACCCAGTGGAGCTGACAGGGGCTGGTCCTAAGCTGCAAGGAGGGATATTCTGATACACCAATTAGAAATACAGGAAGCAGCGGCCCTGGGAACAGAAACAGGAAATCAAACTCCACGTGTGTATGATTCTGTCAAAATGAACCATCTACTAGCACAAATGTGATGCACCAACTAAAGAAAAAATAAGTCCGGAAGCCGTTGGCTGTGCATCACAGCCTGGCATTTGGGGCTGATGATGGAGGGGTCACAGGTTGGCGTCCCGGGTTGTCACGAGAGGGGCCACCTCCCTCCTGCAGTCTGATCTACAGCAGGCTGGCTCTCTGGTGGGTGGGGCTGGCTTCCTGGTACCTTGCTGTGGGCTCAGGGTCAGGTGTCCTCACATGTGGTCCACATTGACAGATGGCATTCTCAGTCCTTCCTGGTCCTTCTCCATCAGGAAGGACACCATCCCGAGGACCATGGGCTGCTTCAGAACAAAGCTGGTTTGTAGGGCTATGGATTCCGGTGGGATAAGACCCTGAGGTCAGAGTTGTGGTTCTAGGGCTGTGATCTGGCTGGGGAGTGAGATCAGCAAGCTCCCTGAGAACAAGGACCCCAGGGCTGTGGCTGCAGGCCTGGGAGAGGCCGCAGCTTTGGGCCATGGGCCACAGTGCCCTGTGGAGAAGCCCTGTGCCCCTGGGCCCTGTGAGCTCCCTGCAAAAGGCCCCAGGTCCTTGGCACTGCCTGGTGGTGCTTGGTGGTCCTAGAGGTGGAGGCTGCACACACTCCCCACCCCTTCCAGACTCTGATCTCTGTTTAGGTTTCTGTGCTGAACACTCCCAAGCCCATCTGTAAATCGTATGCATTCTAAAAAATTCTGGCCGCACCCTGAGGCTGGAGGCCTCTTCCCAGAGGCCAGGACTATAGTACCCTGCCTCCTGTGTGGGGTCCTCATTTTCCCTCAAGCCTGCTGGGAGCTGCCTGCATCACCCAGGCCCGGGGAATTATCTGGGGGCATGTGGAGGGGGGCAGGGTCTCGGCACACGGACCAACCAAGGGGCAGGTGGAAGGCTAGAGCCTCCCAACCTCGACCCCCCACCCCCATCGGCCCTGCATTCAGCCACATGACTGTGCCCGGCTCCTGAGCTGGCCGTCTCTGGCACTGTGCGTCTTTCTGCCCTGGCCCCGGGTGCAGCATCACAACTTGTGGAAGATCCAGTCTCAGGAAAAGCACATGCCAGTAAGTCCAGTCACTGTCACTTTTCTACCTGCAGAACCAGTGACCCCTCCTATGGGCACTTGTGTGGCCTCCCCTTCCGGGACGCCTCCCCAGCCCAAGCACTGCCCACGAGGAACCCTGCAAACCTCAGCCACAGGCCTGGCTCCTGGCCACGGCGATGGGTGGGGGCCCTGCCTCCTGTGTGGGGTCCTCATTTGCAAAACGACAAAAGCCCTTGCTCCAGGACCTGCCCCTTGTCCATCCTTCCCTTCCCTCCAGCCACCTGGTTTCTGCTGGGTCCTGCTTGTCCTGGTCTTCTCCCCATCTCTGCTGCTTCCTGCCCGCCCACTCCGTTCTGTCCACAGGCTTGTGACCCTTTCCTTCTAACCGAGTCCCAGTTTCCCTTCCAGTGAGGGGATTGTCCCCTCTGCTCTGTCCTCTCCCTCCAGCCCATCCCTCGGACCACCCCATCCCCCTGGTTCTGGTTCCCCTCCTGCAGGCAGTCCCGCGAGGCCCCTGGCATTAGCTGTGCTGGGCGCAGTGGAAACATCACGTCCGCAGCCCCCGCCCCCAGTGCTCCCTGCCTGACCCAGACCCTTTCCCAACCAGCTTCCCGCCCATCCTCAGAGAGGTCTGCAAGATTTCAGTGGCCGATGTCCCCCCGCGCCTGCTGCCAGCTGTCCTCAGCACAGGCGCTTCCTGACTGCCATGTCCCAGGTGGTGCTGCGGTTAGAGTGAGGAGGGGTCCCCGGGGCTTCTCCCACATCCTTGGGCAGGCAACCTGAGACCCCCCCACCTGCCTGGGCCTTCCACCCTCTGTGACCCGCACATGCGCACGTGGGGACTTGCACCCTCCTGCCCAGCACCCCTCTGCAGGGGTCATAGAAGTGGGGGCCCCCAGTAGGCACTTGAGAAAAAAATCTAGTACCTTTCTCTTTCCTTCGCTGTTGAGAAAAAAACCTCTCTGGAAGCCAGGGACACCTATTGTGGGAAGCCTTTCCTGGTACCTCCAAGCCCAAGATGAGAGCTTCCCTGCAGAAGTCCCTCAGCACTGACCCTGGGCAGGTTTTCCATCAGTACAGCACAGGAGGGGCCCCGTTTTGTGAGTTGCCTAATGTTCCATTATAAGGATAAATTGTTTTGTTCAGCGACTTCTCTGCTAACGAACTGTTTTTGCTTGTGTTTACGAAACCGCTGCTGTGGACGTTCCTACCCACACGTCCCAGGCTCATGTCTGTGGGAGTTTCCGTCTTCCAAGCATTGTTGCCTGGTGAAGGAGTAAGTGCATTTTTAAATGTATCAGGTACTACCAAGGTGCCTTTGGTTTGTCCTCTGAATCCGTTGTCCACACTCTGGCTGTGACATGAATTCCATGGAGTGACTTCCCACTTGAAGCAGAGCCACACCAAAGGAAACAGGAATACCCTGGCAGCCGGGTGACTTGTGCCCCAGAGGAACTGGGCTGTTGGGTCAGCCTGGAGCCTCGAATTTTGAAAGACTTCCCAGATGGAGTGGCCCAAGTGTTGGAAAACTCATCAGAGATGAGCTCTTATCCCCTCCGTCCTCAGCCCCTTCAAGGTCCCCAAGACCAGCCGGTCAGATCCAGGCCCCAAGGCTCGGAGGAGCTGTGGGACCATGGCTGAGTCCAGACCCGAGACATAACTGATGCCCTCACAGAAGGTCAGGGTGACATTGGGGGACTTGTGGCTGGAGGACCAAGTCTGCTTCTGGGAGCTTTCATTTCCTCCCTGGTTTGTGGGTAACATACGTCAACCCTGAATGCTCTCCTCTAAACAAGAAAGAGGGGTCCTGGAGATGCCAAGAGTTGGCCTTTGTGCAACCTTTCCACGGAGCACATAAGACAGGAGGGTTCACGGCAGGAGACAGTGGGCCCTGCCCTCCACCCTGCCCTGCACCTGCCTTGCTGGCATGCACACCTCCCCTCTGCCTACCTGTCTCTCAGGTCTTCTGTCCTACTTAGTCCCTCTCCCCACTCATGCTCCTGGAGCACAGTGGCTCCAGTCTAAAGGTGGGGTCTGGGAGTCAGGGGGCAACTCAGAAGGCCCTGGGCCTGGGGCAGGGCTTGCAGACATGGTGTCCAGGAAGGGGACCAGGGACTTCCTTGCCTAGCGACAGGCTTCCCAAAGTGGCTGAGCTTTTCACCCGTGGTGGTGTCTGAGCCCACTATAGAGCACAGCTGGGCTCCCCAAGTCCCTGTGGGACAGCTCACCAACTGAAGACAGTCACTCGCTTTTCAGAGAGGAAGACTGACCTTCACGGAGCCCCTACCCAGCCCCTACCCGGCCCCAGAGGGGTCTCCAACCCCAGGCCTGGGGATTGCATCTGAGCTCCAGATGTCTGTCTTTAGGTTCAAAGGGAGCAGTCTGGCAAACTAGAAGATTCCCTGGTTTGCTGGCCTTCGCAGCACCAGCCAGGCAGGACAGATGGCTGTAAAAGGCCACATGTTGACCAGCCCAGGTGGCAGAGTGAGGCCTGAGTGGCCCCAGGTTGTCCTGGCTCTGCACAGCTTCCTGGACCAAAAGTTCTTGCTTCCCCCTCACCTAGAGCTCTGGACGTGGCATATGGGGACAGCAGCCAGGCCTGTGGCCAGCCCTCCCTGCTACACATTATTAGCAGCGCAGCCCCTGCAGGGGCCAGAAATTGGCTCAACCTCCTGGGGGGAGATCCAATTTTCACCTGCAAAGTGGGAGGGGGCAGTGCTCCTCTGACGCACCAAGCCCCACCTCCAGCCCAGCTGCGCCCCAAGGCTGCCATCTCCCAGCCCAGCGGAGCAGGCCGGGGCTGGTGGGGAATGAGGCCCGGCGGGGCAGGCTCAGCTTGTCCCTGAAGTCCCTGAGGTGTGCATGCCACACCTTCTGTGGGTCTCAGCTTCCACCTCTGAACATGAAGGGGCTGCACAGACCTGCAAGCCCTGAAATCCGACCAGAGACCCCTGCCCTGCTTGTGCCAGCAGTCACTCAGTCAAAGTCCCGGGGCAGCTGCTGTAGGCCAGTATGACACCAGTGCTGGGTCTCAGGTGGCAGGCTGACCTGTCAGGTCTGACTGGAGCTGACCACCGCGAGTGACAGGGGATACACGGGGCAGGGGAGGGTGGAAGCCATAGGAGTTCTGAGAGGAGCATCTGGCCCAGGCCAAGGGCTGTCACTCATTCAACCAGCGCTTTTCCAGAATAGCTGTGCCTCGGAATCCAGGGAGGATGGGCTCTAGGACCCCCACAAACCCCAAATCCACAGGTGTGCAAGTCCTTGTATCAACCGGTGTAGTATTTGCATTAACCTACACATATGCTCCCAGACGCTTCAAATCATCTCTAGACGACTTGAAACACCTAATACAATGTAAATGCTACATAAATAGTGGTTACATTGGGAATAATGACAAGAAGAGCGTTGATACATGTTCTGTACAGATTCAATATTTTTCCAAATATTTTCAGTCCTCAGCCGGTTGAACGGAGAAGGTGGGACTCAGGGACCCAAGGGAACTCACGTACCATGCATCAAGGTTCCTAGGCCAGACACAGCAGGGGACAGGCCCCAGCTCCTGGAGCCTCATCTGGGTGGGCTGTGCTTTGAGGCCGAGGCCCATGGAGGAGCTGGGGGAGGTGATTGGCACCCAGATGTGGAGTCTGAGCAGAGGATGGATGGGGCTCTGGCAAGTGAAGAATTCTCTGGTTGAAGTTTGGGATGGGGTGACTTGGGGTTGGGGAGGCTGTCCCCTTCCCTTTGACAGTGGAACTTGGTCTTCCCTTTGAGTGAGTGGGCTGGACCCTAGGGTGGTGGCAGTTTGTCTTGCCCACCAAGCCTATGAGGGCCAGATTGGGCAGCCCTCAGCTCCGTCTGTCTGTCTGTCTGTCTCTGAGTGGAAGGACAGAAGGAGGCTGGTGAGCATCCTCTCCCACAGGCCCTGCCTTCCAGAGCCTCGGTTTCCCCGCTGGAGAGACGGGGGAGCTGGCCTCTCCAGGCTGTTTTTCCACAAGTTTTATTAGTTGTGTGTTTGGGCTTGGTCAGCACATGGTTCCCGGCTCCCTTTCTATTTTGAGACACCCTCTTTCTCTGGTGAATGCAATTTTCAAGTCTCTCCTATCATACTTTTTTTTTTTTTAATGATATAGTCTTTCAAAGTAGCCTTCTATTTTTACTTTTCCTTTGGCAGGATAATTTCTAACCCTTTTCTCACCACCCAAGTCAATTTCCTTTGTTAATTTCCAAGCGTCTCCCTCCCACAGGGGCCTCACCTCTTGGTACTTAATTGATTTCTTCTATCACGTAATTCCAGGGTTTCGTCAATAAGCAATCTTAGGCCCATTGTCGATTTCTATTTTTTATACCATTTGATCTGCTCCAAGGCTGAGGACTTGGATTAGACACAAAATGAGATTTCATTATCTCTTAGATGCCAATTTTCCCTCTGGCCCCTTTCACTGAGGCAAGAATACTTCTGGACTTTTTATACTCCTTTCTAATTAATTACTCTCTGTTTTTATTCATTTCCCTGACTTCAATCTTGTGAGTTAAAAGTGTAAATTAACACAGGACCCCTACTCCAAATTTATCTTAACTTTAGGGGGTTTTCTAGGGGTCCACAGGCTCTCGGATGCCAGGTCCTCTATAGACACAGCCCAGAGGGTCCTTTTATTTCACTGAGTGGGACTTTTCCTACCCCCAGCTCTGCTGATGCCCTCTGCCTGGGCGAGTGCCTTCTCTGGTTGCTGCTACCCAATATACTTCCGGCCCAGAAGTCAAGAGGCCCAGGAGGGCTGAGACCAGCTGGGCCCCAGGCAGCCGCCCACGGTGGGCGGTGGGCGTCGGAGCCAGCCACGGCTCTAGAAACTGGAGCCCCTGGTGGCTGGCCGTGGGCAGGCAGGCTTTGTTTGATGCAGCCAAGACCCTGCAGACAGACCCTGTTAGACATTTTTGCCACCTGGAGGAGAAACCTGTCAAAGCCATTCCCCATTACTCTCGGCTCCTATCGACCTCTGCCACGGCCTCTCTGGAGAGGGATCCATTACCACCTGAGCAGGGAGAGCTGCACACCCAGGCTGCCCCCTGTGCAGCCTGCTCTGTGACCCCGCCTGCCAGGAATCTCTGGGCGGGTGGAGCTGTCGCTCCAAAGACAGTAGTGCCTATCTTGGGTGGGATGGGCGTGTGTCCTGCCGCCCGTGCCCCAGCAGCAGGAGGCCACATCAAGAGGCCGCAGCCCAGCACTAGCCGGGACACCCCTGGCTGCTTGTCCCCAGCAGCTTCCTTCCTCACTTTCTGTGAGATGAGCCAGGAGCCTGTGTGGAAAGGCCCCTGTACCACAGTGTCCCCATGAGGCCATTAAGAGCATGTGGCTGTAAAATCATCGTGACAGTCCTTTTAAGAGGACTCTCAGGGGAAGAGACCATCGGGCCCCTTGACCCTCCGGTTTGGCGCAGCTCATCGTCATTTCACTCCGTAGACTGATGGTGCTTCTTTCTTCACCTTGGCTGCCAGGAAGCTCAGCAAACAGAATTTCCAGGCAAGCACTTGTGAGCCCACACTGTGCCCCTGCCTGTGCCCCCTCTGCCTCCCCATCCCTCCTGGGCCTTGTTTGGCCAGTGTGGGACTCACTGCCTGGCTCCCTCACTGAGCGCCACCTTATACGGGGCACCGTGCGAGGTGCTGGGATCCTGGCATGACCAAGCGAGACGGTGCCAGGAGCCTGGAGCCTGGTCTCTCTCACATGTGCTGAGTTCTGGGCCAAGACCGAGAAAGGAAGGGGGCTAGAAACTGGCCTGGGCAGGGGCCACTGAAAGGGGTGGCAAAGTGGGGACCGTCCCAAGCTCTTGTTGAGGAGGCAGCAGTTCAGCTGAGGTTTGTTTGACCGAGAGCTGGATGTGCCGGGCAGGGTGGCGAAGCCACAGGCCCAGAAAGGACCTCAGATGTTCTGGGAACCACTGGGAGGCTCCTGCGGCGGGAGCAGGGAGAGAAGAGGGCAGGAGGGACTCTGCAGACTGGCAGCCCCCTGTGTTTTAGGGAACCTGGTGTGGAACTTTCCCGACCGCCTTCTCTGAAATAAACTTGAAAACCAGCAAATGCATGTGCAAATGAACCTTGACCTTCCATGAGAAGTTTGACTTTCCATGAGAAGCTCGTCAACCTGGACCGTGCAGTGTGTGTGTGTGTGTGTGTGTGTGTGTGTGTGTGTGTGTGCACGTACACACAGACATTGATGACGTCTCCCGGGACCAGTGTTCCCTTTGTGGAGCAGGGCCCCCGGCACCTCCCTCGATGCGTGGAGGGGATTAGATGAGCGCCTGAGAACAGGGCCTGGCCCATGGACGGGCTCCACGGGCGTCAGCTCTGGTTACTGCAGTGTGTACATTTGCCATGTGGGACTGGTTAGGGAGGGAGTGGGCCTGGACGTGGTTACTGACACGACTGGTTACATAAGATCTGAGGGCGCGTGTTTCTGTGGACATCTGGCAGGACATATATAATCTAATAAGAATCCATAACCTCTTTAAAGCTATGACGCGCTTCCCCAGCTAATCTCTCATCTGATTGGAGAATGACCTCAGCTTACGAGAAACCTCCCGCTGCGGGTGCCATGGTGGGGAGGGTCCCCCACCCCCTGCTGTGCAGGGTCCACACCCAGTGGTTCAGGGAGGTGCGTGAGGGGGTCCAGCCGGGCGCGCAGCCCCGGAGGCCAGGGCTGGTCCATGATGGCTGTGTTGGGCCTCAGGGCTTCAACCACTGCCTTCGGGTGGGCTTCGGTCGGGATCAAAGAGAAGGGAGGATCAAAGAGAAGGGGTTCCAAGGGATGACTTCCCATCACCTGGGGCTAATCCCTCAGCAGTGGACATGGTGGCCTCACCAGGGTGATGGTCCATCTCAGAATCTGTAGCCTGGCCTGGGAACCCCACCATGGCAGAGGGCCAGCCAGGCTGCACCAGGGCAGGAGTTCTGCTCTGCCCACAGCCCGACAAGCCCCTTCACCCTGGGCCTCAGTTTCCCTATCTGGAAAATCACCAGAAGGAGATGAGAAGGTCCCCGAGACCCACAGTCTCTCGCGGCAATGAGTGGCTGTGGAGCAGTTTAGACTCTCACAGACCCTGTCACCCCACACTGAGAACCAGGGGTCCCCAGGTCAGTTTGGCAGCTCAGGCCAGGTCTGCCCTTCCCTGGCACACATGTGCAGGACCCAGTGCGCCCAGAGGCCCCAGCAAGAGGAGCTCCAGGTGGCCTTGCTTCCCGGAGCTCTCGTCTCCAGGGCGCCGGGCCAACCTGGAGAGGGAGCGGGCCCGTCTCCTCGCATTCTCCTCGCTGCATTGGCGGCTAATTGACCACAGGACAGTATCTATGGCGCGTATACAGTAAACATTACTTCAGCCATCTGGAACCGTCTTCCTGCGAGCTGTCCATCACTCCATGGCCCCTGGCCAAGTGCTGGGAGGAAGTCCCTACTTGGGGGTGAAGGAAGGCTCCCTCCTGGCCAGAGCCTCGCCCTGAGGTCCCCCGCTCAGCCTTTTGTCTCAGCCCAGCAGCAGAGCAGCCCAGCTCTGCTCCCCTGGGGTCGCTGGGCAAGGGCTTACGAGGGGCAGCTGCACCAGGCTCCAGGACCCTGGAGACAGGTCTCATTTCTCCCTGCCCTCTAGAGGAAGCACAAGACCACGCCACAGCCTTCTGCTGAGGAGTCAGGGCTCAGAGAGGCAGGGTCACACAGGTCACACAGGAGCCATTACCTCCTCCTGTGCTTGTTTCCTGGGGCTGCAGCAAGACATGACTACCAACTCTGCTTAGAGCCCGAGAAGCGCATCCTCTCACTGTTCTGAAGGCCACGAGGCCAAAAGCAGAGGCCCCAGGAGGGGGTCTTCTTGGGTCTGCCAGCTTCGGGTGGCTGCGGGTGCTCCTGGCCTACATCCCTTCAGCCTCTGCTTCTGCCTCCCCGTGGCCGGCGCTGTGCACGCGGGTCTCCTGGACAATGCTTACCACGGGGTCCGGGGCCACCCCAGATCCAGGACGACTTCGTCCTGAGAGCCTTAGCTCAATGGCAACCTCAGAGACCCTATTTCCAAATAACGTCATGCCACAGGACGGGTTAGGACACGGGCACGGCTTTGTGGGAGCCGCCGTCAGGCCTCTCCACCCCCCACATAGCTTCCTGTCAGAGTTCCCTGGACTGTGGGGAGAACTTGAGCGTCCCTGGAAGGGTGCCCGGGACTGGGCTCCAGCTCCCTGACTCCCACCACCTCCGGCCGCTCCACTCCTCCCTCCCCCAGGGCCTGGTGATTCTGCTGTTGGCTACGGCAGGGATTCCAGAGGGGCTTCCCTGCAGTGGGGTTGGGTGACCTGACGGGCTGACACCCAGGGCAGGGACAGGGTCCTTGTGGTGGGCAGAGGTGCAGACAGGGTTAGGTGGGAGCTCGGCTCTCTTGGCCTCACTCCTTGCTGTGGGTGAGGAGCCAGGAGCTCCAGGCTGTGGAGCAGGACAATTGGTGGGCACTGGAGAGTTGGCTTGGGGACCCTGGAGTCACTGTGTTAGTGCTGGGCTTAGACTTAATGGTGGCTTGGGAAGGAAGCCAGCCAATGGGCTGAGGGTGGGCACTTCAGGGAAGGGAGAAGCCTGTGGCTGGAAGGGACTCCCAGCAACCTTCAGGCTGCCCTGCCCCTCTAGACAGGGCCCCTGGCTGTGCGAGGGCAGATGAGCTCCTGCAGGTAGCCTGAGGATTTGGTGACTTAGGAAGGCCCCCCAATGCCACCATTGAGGCTGAGGGTGCTGTTCCAGGCACACCCACAGGTGCTGGAGAGGTTTTGTACTGGACCCAGGTGGCCAAGGCCAACCTGTGTCCATTTGTGTGGACACCTGTGTGTGCCCATGCCTGTGTGGGGTGCGTGTGCATGTACCTCTGGGCCTCCAGGTGTGGGTTGTGTGTTTGGGGAGATGCAGTGTCAGTCCCACTATTTCTCCAGGTGTCCAGGTAGACTGAGGCTGGACCATGCCACCAAGAGGAGCAGCTGGACACTATCTGATAGTGGAAACTGGACCCAGTGTGGCCAGTGCTGCTTGGACTGGGCCCTGGGTGTCCCTCACATGAAATTGTGTAAGACTGAGGATCTGTGTCGGGAATCCCTGCTGCAGACCCTTTCCATCACATTGGTGTCCCTGACACTGACCATGCTGAGTCACCTGGGACGAGGCTGAGCAGACACAGAGGGACTGGGACTGGACCCGGAACTCTGCAGAAGCTGCAGGGCCTGTGGGCCTCACCTGGAGCTGACCTTGTCAGGAGGAGCGGCTCTGGCTGGGCCCTCTCCAGAGCAGGAGTCCCCGGCTCTGGGCTCAGCCACGCTCACGGCACTCAGCTCCCGAAAGCGCCGAGCTGACTCTCCAGCCTGGAGAAGGAGGAAGTCATGTCCCCGCCCTATGGCCAGCTGGTCCTCATGTGCCCTCACGGTCTGCAGGCAAGAGGCACCTAGGGCAGGTGTCAGGAAGCAAGTCCAGAGCAAAAGGCCTGGGGATTTGCTTGGGAGCAGCTGGAAGGTGGGGAGAGCTGAAGGACTCAGCACAATAGGGTCAGGGGGTTGGTTTGGGGCACGTGGAACAAACACAAGCTCGTCCTCAATCCCAGGCCACAAGTGGGGTCGGTAGACTTGGGTGAACTCTGAGCTCCATCTGGGTTCCGTGTCCGGGCCCTGCTTGGACACTGACCCTCCTGGCAGCATCTCAGGACCTCAGGGTCCCAGCCCGGGAGCCTGCAGAGGAAGACATGAGGTAATGGGGAGGAAGTGGCGTCCAGATGTGTGGGATGGTTAGCATCACGGGGCAGAGGCCCCAGGTCAGGCAGGAGCAGGGTTGTGCAAAGCCAGGGGCTCTCCGCAGCCTGGAGGGGAAGGGATGACGCCCGCCTCTCTCCCTTCCAGGAGCTGATTCTGTGGGCTAGAATCCCTTTCCTCCTGGGTCCCATGTGGTGGGAAGACATACAGTGAAGCATTCTTCAGTGAAGGCTGGGTGATCTGGAAGGTTTCAGCACCCTGCGTGGGAGGCTGGCTCCAACACCGATGGGGACAAAGTTTCAAAACACCCCTTCGGTGGTGGTTGGGGGGAAGCAGGCTTTGGGGTTCAGGTGCAGGCTTCCAGAGGATTTGGAGGCCGGTGGTGGTGGGTGACCTGGGAAGACATCGGAGCCTGGGGATGTTCTCCTGTCTGTTTAATTTGTGGGGTCGCTTGGGATTCAATTTTCAAAATCGAAGTATAACATTCACAGTCAAGTACCTAACCCTCAGGCAGGCTGCGGGCGTCCACAGACCTCTGGAAGGTTCCCTGCCCCCTCCTGTGGACCTCTCCTGGGTGAGGATGCATCTGTCAATCACCACTGGCCGTGGTCTGCTCTGTGCCGCTAGGAGACACCGCCTGAGAAGGGCAGTCCAGGAGCTCACCGTGCTGCTCACGCCAGGGCAGAAGGCAGGGGGCGGGAGAGGGTGGGACGGCTGGCTTTTCATCAGGAGCCATCCTTCAGCTCCCAGCCCACCCCTTCCACGAGGGCATCAACCCACTCCGGGGGGCAGACTCCTCATGGCCTGGTCACCTCGTACAGGCCACCTCTCAACACTGTGGCATGGGGTATTGAGTTTCCAACACCTGAGCCCTGGGCGGTTCACCCTGTGGAAGACGGTTCCGAGCGGGTGTAACACCCACGGGAGGTGGGCTCTTGCATCAGCCTCTTGAGCACAACAGTGGATCGGGAGGTGGGTGTTTGCCGTCCGAGCCCCGAGCTCGCCCTTGTCCTTACCGTGGAGTATTCTCGGCATGACTGTGGCGCAGCTGATTGGCCCTTGTTGCCATCAGGGCCATCTGGCCAGGGCTCTCCTGGCTCCTCACTGCCCAGTTTGTACCCAAGACCCACTCTGCCTTCCCTGCTTCCCGTTCTGAAGAGACCTGCAGCCTATGCCCAGCCCCCTCAACCCTGGGCTCCATGGCGGCAGGGCCCCCACCTGGCCGGCTGAGGCCGGTGCTGGCTGACCTGTCCCTGGAGGCCTTCCCGGCTCTGTGCTGGGCCTGAATCTGGAGGCCAGTCCAGAGGCTCCAAGAGGAGACCCTGGATGCGCATCCTATCCTCTCCAGGGGTTTCGGGACAACAGCTGTGTTTGGGAGGCTGGGCCCCAGGTGCTTAGGACGGCAGAGGCACCTAACTTCTCCAGCCCGTGGAGCCCTCTCACTTACTGACCAGCAAAGGCCTTCCAGCCCATTCCCAGGCCACCCCCTCAGAGCTGCGTTGGTCACTTACCAGCAGCCGTCCCCTCCCTCCCGTGCTGTGGGCAGTGTGAGTGCATCCAGTGTGCACAGAGGGAGTGGTCCTGGCCTTGGGGGAGCGGGCTCTGGAAGACAGTGGATTTCTGAGGGGAGAGACTAAGGAGATCTCAGAGCCTGCGGCCAACTCCCTCCCTGCCTCCCAGGCAAGTGCCCCAAGGGGCCCGGTGGTCGGGGACGGGGCTCTCAACAAACCTGGGCACTGCAGGCCGAGTATTTGATTTCTGCCGATGAAGAATTTAATGAGGGCTTTCAGAGGGGTCAGACGGTCCTGGGATGAATGGCTGATCCCGAAAATAGACGCCTCTGGCACTTGAGGCTGGAGAGGCTTAAAACAGAAATAGCCTTCAAAGAAGGGAGCCTGGGACCAGCCCGAAGCCCCTCGCTGAATCCGGGGCTGTTCTCCAGGGAAACCGCCCTGCCCTGCCTGGCACAGATGTGGGCTCTTGCCCTCTGGCCTGGCAGAGGCTGTCGCCGGCTCCCGGGGCAGTGGAAGGAGCCTTGGTGAGCACAGACCCCACCCAGAACCTGTGACCGCTCTCTCTCCCTGGGCCTCCCAAGCTGGTGCACCACGGTTCATGTCAGAAAGGCCCCTCTCAACCCACCGTGCCTCACCCCAAGCCGACAAGACCAGTCCCGGGCCTGGAGGGAATGTTCTAGATGGAGAGCATCACCTCTGACTCTCTGTGATGTTAGAAACCCGTTTTAAACAGCCAGGAAGACTTTATCCGGGACTATTGCAACAGGGTGAGAAATGGAACTCAATTCTGACCCCATGGACAGGAGGGGCCTTGGAGGCAACCGGCAGAGGGCCGGGGTCTGCTGATGGAAAGCTACTGCCACGGCTGAGCATGTCCCCAGGGCTGCTGCGTTGGAACCTGAGTCCCAGGGCAGCAGGGTTGAGAGGTGGGCCGTGAGGGCTGACCCGGTGATGACCTGGCCCTCAGGAAGGGGTTCATGCATCCTCTTGGCAGGGGGCAGCTTATCTGAAGAGCGGGTTTGTTATGAAGTGATTTGGGGCCCCTCGTGCCCTCTCTTGCCACTTGGTGCCCTTTGCCGTGTTAAGACCCAGCAGGAAGGCCTCCCAGGGACGGCGCCATGCTCTCGGACTCCCCAGCCGCCAGGACCGTGAGCCAATACACTTCTTTTCTTCCTGAGTTCTCAGCGGGCAGAGTTTGATGGCAGCAGCACAGAGTAGACTAAGACAATTACTAAGTCAGCCTCGATCAGTTCTGGAAGGCAGGGTTCCCAGGACGCTGCATTGCCAGGTTCTTTGCTGAAACTGGGCTCCGAAGGCCTGGGTGGATCCCTCCTGGAGAGGAGGACATGGGCAGTGTAGTGAAGTCCAGGCTGGGAGGGCGTTCTGGGCAGTGCAGGAAACAGCCTCGTTCTGGGCTTTCCAGGTGCCCCACCAGTGCTCTCGGATTCACTGACGGCGGGACCCCTGTCCTCCTTTGGTTCCCCTGGAACAGCTGATGAGGCCTGAGACATCTATGAGCTGGTTGGACCGAGGGAAGGACAAAGGGAAAGGAGACAGTGAGCACATGAGCCGGAAACCAACCAAGGAGCCACTGTGGACTTCCATCCCCTGCCATGTCCCTGCTTCGCTGGGTGGCCCTGGCTCCTGCCCCTGGGGGAACCAGCAGCCCTGTGAGTCTGCCCGTCACTCACCTGCCCGGTCCTGAGCACCGGGAGGGCTGCAGTGACCAACACAGGGGAAAGGTCATTGTTTGGGGTTACTGTCCCCAGAAGGTCATGTCCTGCCCAACAGGTCATCTCAGAGGGTCCTGAGGACATACAGGGGCCAGGGGGACATTTGCTCTTCCCAGCAGCAGAAGCGTTCCAGGTGGCGGGCAGAGCTGCTGCTGGACACACTTCCTGGGCCGAGTCCCCATTTCGAGCCCTCCTGCTTCCAGGTGGGAGCCTCCTTGATGGGCACAAGTGTCCCACTGACCCCTTGCCTTCCACCTGCCAGCGCCACGTGGAGGACTCTGATGCCCTAGAGGAGGGCAGAGCCGAGAGATGGAGGGCAGGGTGGGGGCTGGGTCCCCGAGTTGCCCATAGAAGAGGGTCTCCTGCCAGCCAAACCAGAGGGTTTCTTTTACTGTTGTCAGAACCTATTCTGGTTTCCTAACGTGGCCTGGTGTGGACAGCCACCTCCCTGAACAGAGTGCATTCTTGAAACCCCAAGTCAGAGGGGTTCGTCCCACCACATTGAGTGACCGGCCTCTCCCCAGTTCCCGAGGGCTTGGGATGGGGTTGGTCTGGTCCACTCGTGAGTCCCGAGGCCCACACAAGCCCTCCAAGGGGGTGATTTCCGAGCGGGCAGGGCCAGCCTTCCCTGGACGGTCCTTCCCGTGCTTCTGTGCATCCCGAGGCTCACGGGCTCCTCTTTCTCCTTGTTTCTTCATCTTTTGACTTTCACAGGAAAAAATTTCCCTGACAGCAAATTGCACAGATTTTTCTGAGACAGCCAGCGTCATTGGATTCTCTGGAAGCAGGCGTCCCTTGGCATGCTGTCCTCTCTGTCCTCCACCCGCCAGCTGCCCACCGCACAGCCATCCCAAAGGCCTGGACTCTAAATGAGGACGCGATCCCCTTCAGAAAGTTCTGGAAGGCCGAGTGCTGCCTTTCCTTGGGGCTCTGGGGTAGGGGGAGGATAGAGACAAAGGGAAATTGCTGTCCCCATCCAGAGCCTCGCCTCTGTCCCTCATGCTGGGCAACACTGGAGAGCCAGGAGCGGCCGAGAGACCACTTCAGAAGTGGGGTTCTCAGAAGTGGGCAGAATGGATAGCTTGTACCTACCTGCACCCCATGGGCTGGGAGATCTTGTTCATTGTGCAGATGAGAAATGTGGGCCAAGGGAGGTCAAGCCATGGTACCAAGACCTAGAGAGCAGTCACCTGGCCCAGGACGTGGGACACAGATCCCACCGCCTGTCTCCCCTGATCCTGTCCCCGCCTACCACCTTCAGGGGGATCTAGGCACAAGCCGATAAGGACCTCTGGTCCTGGAACCAGCCCCCTGAGACATCATGTCTTCATCCCCAAGACGGGAATCCCAAGGCCACCAAAGACAGGCCGTGCCCAGCTTCGCCCACATGCCCTGAGCTTGTTCTGGGCTCAGGAAGCTCCAGGGTCACAGACCAGGCACCCGCCTCCTTCCCTCTTGGCTTAAGTAGGCCGAAGATGGTCTCTGCCACAGGCAGACTTCCAGCCTGAGACCCGGCCTTGGGGAGGCTCCCGGGGCTGCTCTTGTGTCCATGCCTGGGTCTAGCTGCACAGAGCTGTGCGGGCAGAAGGGACTGGCTTGCTCAGGGCCCAGATCCGGGCAATTGGAAGGAATCCGGACTGGGCCAGAGTTCTTGTTTAGGCTTTGTGAGCATGATGCCCAGAGACAGCAACAGACCTTGGGGGGGCGGGGTTGGGGGGAACTAGGGGAGCCACGGCCTTCCCAGTGGCTCAGGGAGACCCGGACACGTTCACTTTCCAGGGGAGCCGTGGTTCCGTGAGTCTCTGGGCAGGCTCCCCCCAGTCTCACCAAGACTCTCAACTTCTTTCACTGAAACAAAGTCTAAAGAGTTTGTAGGCGAGAACTTCATGAAAATTTGACATTTGATAAGAAACTAATTTTGGTGTGTGTTTTTTTTAATACTTTAAAACACCAAAGTAATAAACAACATCTATAAATGTCAAACGTTTCTATTTTGATTATGTTGCTTTGATTTTTATCAACTTTTTTTTTATTAAAAATCCACTGTAAATGAAATAGAGAAGGGGAGATCGGCACAAGAAGATAAATTTTACAATTTATCGAGATGTAAGTGACAGCGCCTCATTTTTTTTTCAGCACTGGGGATTGTTATTATTTTTCATCTCGCTGTGGTTATTAGGATGTTTTTATCTTTGTCGTCTCGTCTAGGAAACCTGCAGCGCTGTGGGAACTGGGATTAAATTTCAGCGTGAACGCGGCTTTTGGCTCGACAGAGCAGGAAGACGCCAGGCTGAGCCTGGGACGGAGGACGTGCTCAGATTCTCTAGTCTCTCTGGACAGCTGCGCGGGAGCCGCAGCAGAGTCCTCAAGGACGCCGCCCTCCTGCGGATGCCAAAGTTCCTCTTCGGACCCCAGCATGAGCCCCCCTTGTAGGGGGTTCCCCCACATCTGCCCCCATCCTGGAACTCTGTCTTTAGCCGAGGTCTCCCCAGCAGGTCAGGTGCTGCCCCAGAAGGGGTGGAGTAGGCCAGTCTGAACTCCCTGGGCCCCACATGGAGGAAGCCTTTGTGGGAGCCAGGAAGTCACGGCCACCTGGTGCCCTCGTCACCTCCTTCACATCAGGATGGCAGGGAAAGGCCCCGTGGATGCGGGCGGCAGCCTTCTCTCTTCCTATGGCACTGCCCATCCAGAAAAGGGGCGTGGGTTTCCCTGGGCACACCCCCTCGCCCCAACCCTCTGCTCTCAGCTGCCCAGGGTTAGCTAAGTCACTAGGTCATTTGAGTTTGCTGAAGCCAGGTCTCCTGCCCGCTGAGGCTCAGCTGTGATTCTCCTGAGCCTCTGTGGAGCCTCTCTCCTGGGGCCTCCGTTGTAGGACGTCCAGGGACTGCCATCCACCTCACCGGAATTGGTCACACTGTTCTCCCTGAGCGCCTGCTTCCTGCCCGTGGGTGCCGAGTGCTGAGGGGACAGGAGCAAAGGGAAGGTCTTCCCTCCAGGGATCTGCTCCTCGGGGCCGAGAGAAGTACAGAGGGATGGTCCAGCCTAAGACAAGCCCCGAGCGAAGCCAGCCCAGGGCGTTGCGCAGCCCCTGCAGGAGGGCAGGACTTCAGCTGGGACAGGAAGCAGTGAAAGGGGGCCGTGAGGCCACGGTGCAAGGGGTGGGGAGCACTGCTCAGATGGACGGACCGTGGACAGAGGCTGGAGTGGCAGGGTGTCCTGGGCTGCAGAAGTGGGCAGGTCTGTGGGGAGCAGCCCCAGGGCCAGCCTGGGGTGGGCTCAGCCCAGCACAGAGGGAAGCCAGCACCGTGCACAGGAAAGGGAAGGACCCTGTGGGAGAGGGGCTGGGCTGCCCTTCTGCAGTGACTGTGACCAGTATGTGGCCTCTGCAGGGCCACGTAGGATGAGAAAGGACCGACATGGCCAGCGCGGAGATGTCCGCCACAGACTGCAGTTGGGGAAAGATGTGAAAGGCACCTTTCCAGCGTCTACTGGGGGCCAGCTCTCCAACCCTGGCCCACGGACGACCATGGCCATGCTTTCCCCACTGAGCCCTGTAGAGGGGAAGGCAGTGGCCAAGGTGGTCAGGAGGGCCGAGGCAGGAACCATCCAGAACTTCCCAGCAGTGCTGGGGTGACATGGCCTGCAGCTCCCAGGCAGCCCCAGGACTCCTCCCAGGGAGGAAGCCTGCCATTTCCCTCCGGACACCTCCCGTGCCTGCAGGGACAGAGGAGGGGTCTGCCAGGGCCTCCCTTCCTCGTGGGTGCTCTCCATGGGAGGTGGCCCTCCTGGCCCATGACTGCCCACGTCCATATTTGCTACTTTACTGGGCATCTCCCCTGTTCTTCACGGGGGTCTCTCTGAGGGACTCTCTCTCAACCCCTAGAGTCTTAGAGCCAGGGACCCAGCAGGGTGCAATATGGGCTCTGTGCCTCCTGGAAGAGCTGGCGCCTGGGCCAGGAGGGCGTCTAGCTCTGCCAGCAAGGCCCCTCGCCAGCGTGTAGCCCGGGTCTTGTCTCCAGGGTCTGGGGCTCCAGGCAACAGCAGCCGCCTGAGCCTGGGGTGGGGTCTGGGGTGGGTGGGACAGGTTTGGGTGGCTAGAGTTCAGGGGCCCTGGAAGGCTGTCAGCACAAGAAAGATGGCCCTTGGCCAGAGAGGTCCGTGGTCACTCATTCCTCCGAGCAAGGTCTTTCCAGCCCACAGGGCAGAGCCTGCTCCGAGCTGCTGGGAGCTTGCAGACCTTCCTCCTAGGGCAAAAACAGCCCTATTGTCTGGAGGGGAGTGTTTGGGGCTGGAAATGAGGAGGCCGAGGCCCCGGTCTTCTTGTGTGGCCAAGGACTTGACCTCTCCCCAGAGACAGGGATGACACAGCCTTGTGGACTGGAAAGATCCTGTGTGGGCCAGAGAGATGATGTATGAGTATCCTGTTGCTGCTGTAACAAATCATCACAAACTTTGTGGCTTAAAACCACACACATTTATTATCGTACAGCTCTGGAGGCCTGGAGTCCAACAAGCTCTTCCCTGGGCTAAAATCAAGGCATGGGCTTTAATCTTTCTGGAGGCTTTTGGGAGAATCCACTTTTTAGTCAGCTTCAGAGGCTGCCCATGTTCCTTGGCTCAGACCTGGGTCACTCAGACCTCTCTGTCCCTGACGGCAGCTCCTTCTCCGACCCTAGGTCTGAAGGATGCTGTGATGCCCTTGGGTCCACCAGGAAGATTCCGGATCACCTTTCCACCTCAGGGTTCTTAGACTTAAGCACATCTGCAAAGTTCCTGCCTCAATGTGAGGCAGTATATTTATAGGTTATGTTGTCCCTAAAGAAAAGAGGGACAGAAAAATACCATGTCCCTGAATGCCCCTTTCTGTTCCCCAAAACCTAGCCAAGTTAAGGGAACACGGGGAGCAGGCCTGGGCAGGAAGGCCCAGATACTCATCAGCTTGAAGGCAACCGGAACCAGGGCAGGTCAGCGATATCTGCAGAAAGTGACTTTGCCACACGGACACCAGGGCAGCTGCTCCATGGGACGCTGGCCACACCAACTAAGCTCAGGTGATGTCACTGCCTCTACCTAACAGACAACTCCTGAGTGGGGACAGGAGCAGAACTGAGGGCACTGTCACTCATCCAACTGGCTGCCCCTGAAGAGGGCGCTGCTCAGTGAAGCACTTTGAAGAACAAAGGTGTTCTTTGTCAGCCTGCCCGTCACCTCTAAAGTCTTCTTGGCGCAGTTGCTGATTTCAATCAGCTTTTCCCAAATGCTGTCTCTGGGCACTTCCTGTGGTCTGTCTGCAACCTACCCCACCACCCTGGCACAGCTGGCTGTGGACAACACAGGTCCTGGGAATTAGGATATGGGTATTGTTGGGAGACCCTTATTCTGTCTCCACAGGTGATGGTAACCAAGGAGATGGTGGCCTAGGGGAGCCATGGGCTCAGTCCTGCTCAGCCCTGGAGTGGACCCAGCTGGGCTTCTATTAGGGGCAGACCCATCCCCTCCGGGCTGATCTCAGCCCATGGAGGCCTGCAGGAGGGGTGGCTGCCCCCCTGGCCCACCTCTCCAAACCCACCTGGCCACCACCTCAGCCTGGTTCTCCTCCTGCATCCAGGGTTCTGCAGTCCCCAGCGTGGGGGCTGAGCAAGCTCCCTGAACAAGCTGCCCCTGACCGGGCTGCCCTCCAGACCCCAGCGTGGGCTCCCAGGCCCCTGCGGCGTCCGTCCGTGCCCTGCTGGTCCTCAGAGCCCTCCCTTGTCCTGTCACTGGGCCTTGCACCCCCCACGGGGCCTTCTGCTGCCTGCACTGTCAGCTCCAATGCCCTGGCCCCCGGGGCCTCAGGGAGGGACGGCAGACCTGTGTGCAGTGTGAGTGCACAAGGACCCCAGGGTCCCTTCTCCAGGCCTGTCCCTGGCAGTGTCCCAGGGTCCCGTCTGCTCACCCTTGCTGCTCCCTGAAAGGGGTCCAGGAGCCCTTCCTGCAGGGCTGGAGTGAGGGGTGGGGGCAGTTGTGGGGGTGAGTCCCTCTGTCCAGTCCCTCTGTCCACCACCTTGGATGTGGTGCTGGCAGATGGTCAGTGCATGGCCCACAGGGCAAGAGCAGCGGATGGGCAGCCCCTACACCGCCTAACTGAGGCTGTGGCATGGGAGCAGGCCTTTAAAAGATGAAGAAGGGGGTCCCCAGAGGGAGGGGCGGAGAGAAGAGGACCGCATGCCCCGCCCAGGATCAGCCAGGCTGGCCAGTGCTGCCCAAGTTGGAAGCCGGGCAGCGGAGGCCACCCTGATGGCTCCAGGGCCCCCTCACTGAGCTCTTTTCCAGAACACCCTCAGGTGGACACCTGTGGGGGGTGGAGGGACCCCACCCTCCTGAGAGGAAGCTCACCATGTCCCCAGGCCAGGTGGCAGGGCTGGAACCCTCCCACCAGGCGTCTATTTTTAAACCCCAGCAGGACCTCTTTCCTCCCGTCTCCAGGAGCAAACGTTCACTCCTTTGTGAGCAGCCTCAGAGGCCCCCTCCGAGGCCCTGCGTCCCCTCAGCCCCCTCTGCCCCCCGGGCCTCTTGACTGTTGCTATTTAAAAGCATCTTGGTCCAGGCCAGAGAAAGGGGTAATTGGGGGCCTGGAGATGAAAGGGGACAGCTCCCCCCGTGCGCCTGCCCTCAGAGGGGTCAACAAAACCCTCCTTGTGGTCCTGCCAATTATGGTCACCGAGGGGGTCCACTGAGCCAGACAGGAGACGTGACAGCCCCCCTCCCTGGGGTGAGCTGGGGTCACTGCCACAGGCCCGCAGAGCCCTGGGCCACCGGGTCAGCCTGGGAAAGTAGCCCCGGGCTGAGGCCCAGCAGCCCTGTGGGCAGAACCCGCCTAGTTTTGCTTGGGGACACACACAGGAGCCTGTGGTGATAAGGGGAGGATTTGAGGGGCTGTCCCCTCTGGCAGACCACCCTGGGGTTGGTGGCCCTGATGCCGCTGAGCCCAACTATGCCTCTGCATGACAGCAGAGTGAGCCAGCGGCCACAAAGGCCCCTTCAGGGCTCCCAACAGCGTGTGCTTGGCCACCCAGCAGCTGTCATGAGGACTGCAGGTGCACAAAGTGTCCCACCTGTCCCCAGCAGCCATGTCCCTGAAGCCACAGCAGGCCTGGCACATGTGCATCAGGGACCTGCTCCCCAGGTGGCCGCCCCAGCCTCCCTGCCCATGTGACCACCCCCGCCTCCCTGCTCCATGTTGTCGGGCCCCTCCTTCCCTGATCCTAGCTCCAGCTGGCACCAAGCGGGCGCTGCCCAGGGAGGCTCCCTTGTCTAGCTCTGTGTCTGCCCCTGTCCCTCTCTGTTCCCGGGTCTCTCTCTCTCTCCACCTCTGTTTCTGTCTCTGCCCACCTGACTGACCTTGCCTTTCTTTCTAGCTCTCGGTCTCTCTGTCTCTCCCTGTCCATCTGTCTCCCTCCCTCCCTCTCTGTTGCTCTCCCAGCACCTCCATTGTCCTGGTCCCCTGGGAACTCCTTGGACCACCCAGCCTCAGGCTGAGGCTCCATCCTGCTGTGGCCTTCCCTGCGGGGTCTGGAAAGCCTCTGCACCTCAGGACTGAAGTCTGGGCCTGGGCTTGGCCTTGGCCTTATCTGAAAGATGGGTGCTGGGGGTCAGAGGCCCCTCTCCCAGCTTCCTCTGGCTGCTCTGGAGGAGCGCCTGGGCCTCCAGCCCCTCTCTGCCCACCAGTGAAGCCAGAATTAGAAAGGCAGTCAGTATAGACAGGTAAGTGGAGTCAGGTTGGATCAAGGAGGCCAACTGTGAGTGAGTCCCAGAAGTTGGAGACAGTCCCCAGAGGGATTGAAATGTGAATTCCCTCAGAGTCCTTCCTCCACCCTCATCAAGAACCTGCCCCTGCTCCAACCTGTTGCCAAGGTAACCTGTCCCAGGAATTGCCCTTCTCTACAGGGAGCTCTAAGGTTGTTCAGGTGTCCTGGGCTGCACAGCACATCCTGCCCTTCCCCCTTCAGCCCACGGGTTTCCCACTTTGGCCCTCCCAGCGAACATTCCTGGGCCTAGTCACTGGAGGGAGAAAGAGAAGGGGAAGAGGGCAGGAGAACAAAGGAAGCCTGGGACATAGAAAAAGGGCAGAAAACCTCGCTTCTTGGGATACCAGCTATGGCCCCTTCTCCTTTGCAGGAGTCTCTGTGACTCCTTTTTAAACAAACCCTGCTTTATAAGCTTGCCTCCCTGTGCTTCTCTAATGTTCAAACTTCAACAGGTGGGGGAGTGGGACTCCCATGGATAACTGGTACCACCAGCTCCCGTCACACCCTGGACTCTGCCGACCCTCCTCTTGTTGTCAGGCAGCACTGGGCCTCCTGCCCCAGCCTCCTCCTGCCATGGCCTCCTCCTGGAAGCTCCCTTTCTCTCTGGCCTCCCAGACCCCCGCCTGGCCTGGACCACTCTGTCTCCCAGCTGTAGCTCCAACCTTGTCTTTGTCACCTCCCTCCTTTCCACTGCCCCAGGGGGCAGCAAGTGGCCTCCTGAACACGCCCCATCCCTCCTGGCTCCACAGTGCTCTTGGCTCTGGGGCCTGCCCCATCCCGCTGCCCCCGCCCCACCCCGTGCAGTCCCAGGACACAGAGCTCCTGTCCCACCCTCACACCCCAGCTCAAGCCGTCCCCTCTCCTGAGGATGCCTTCAGCTGAGGCCGAGCAGGTGTGGACAGCCAGATCCTACCACGTTTGAGGCCCTGCGGACAGTTAGGTGGAAAGAGGGTGGTCCCCCCCAGCTCCCAGGCAGGGAAGTGCCCAGCCTCCCAAGCCCATGTTAGTGACACCTGCTCCCTCTCAGACCAGGGGCAGCTCGCCCCCGTCTCTGAGCTCCAGATTCTTCATCTGTGAATGGTGCCTGGGCAATGCCAGGATCGGGCCTGGGAGGCTGGACTGGATGAGGCAGGGCTGCACCAGGGAGCCCAGTCCTGAGGGAGCCATGCCCTAGCCTTGCCCGCTGGCCAGGGTGAAGATGAGCAGAGTGACCTTCAGGTGCCAACTGAATGTTCACAGCAAAGCCCAAACCCCATGTGGCCCATTTTACAGGTGATGAAACAGAAGGACAGAAGGCCAGGAGCAGCAAGGGCCCCATCCCCTGTCGGGCCACCACCCAGCACTGGTTGGGGTTATTGGTGGCAGAACAGGTCTGGTCTTTCAGGTCTGTCTATCGGGGCTGGAGGGTGGACTAGAGGCAACCCTGTGCCTGGTCCAGGTGCACCTTACCATCTGCCTCCAGCTGTGGCCATGGCCAAGCCTCAGCCAGGTGGCCAGAGTGGGGCCTGACCAGCCACACCTTCCCTCCTGGCCATAGCGTTTCTTAATTTTTCCTCTTTTATTTATGCTTTACAGTCTCTTATTTTTTTCATTTTAATTGACCAAATAAAATTACTTATTTATGTTGTCCCACATGATGATTTGGAAGATGTGTACATTGTGGAATGACTAATTGAGCTAATTAACCTATGCATTATTTCACATACTGATCTTTCTGTGCGTGTGATGAGAACACTTGACATTTATTCTCATGGCAATTTCCAACTACGCAATACTTTGCTATTAACTAGACTTACCTTACTCTGCATAGATCTGCATAGATCTCTCAAATTTACCCTAACTGAAATGTTGTGTTCTTTAACCAATATCTCCCAGTGCCTGGCCCCTCCCCAGCCTCTGGAAATCACTCTTCTACTCTATGCTTCACCCAGGGGTAGGTGGATTCCATCTTGTGAATAATGGTGTCGTGATGTGGGAGTGCAGGTAGATATCTCTTTGACATACTGACTTCATTTCTTTGCATATATACCCAGTAGTGGAATTTCTGGATCAGATGGTAGTTCTACATTTTCTTTCTTGAGGAACCCCCATACTATTTTCTATAGTGCTGTGCTAAGTTTCCATTCCCATCAGTAGTGGGGAAGGGTTCCCTCTTCTCCACATCCTCACCAACACTCATTATCTTTCATATTTTTTCTGTAGCGGCTATCATAACAGGTGTGAAGTGATACTCATTGTGGTTTAATTTGATTTTTGCTGAAGCTTAGTAATGCTGAGCATTTGGCCATATAGCTGTTGGCCATTTGTGGGCCTTCTTTTGAGAATGTCTATTTAACTTCTTTGCCAATTTTTAAATTGGGTTATTTGATTTCTTGCTATTTATTTGTTTGAGTTTCTTACGTATTTTTTAAATTAACTTCTTTTAAAAATATTTATTTTTTAGTTGTAGTTGGACACAATACCTTTATTTTGTTTACTTATTTTTTTTAATGTGGAGCTGAGAATTTAACACAGGCCCTCCTACTTGCTAAGTGAGCGCGCTACCACTGAGCCACAACCCCAGCCCCTATATTAACTTCTTATCAGATGTATGATTTGTAAATATTTTCTTCCAATTTTTTTTCTTTTTTTGTAGCTATTGCAGTTGGGAATGGATTCTTGATTTCTTTTTCAATTAGTTAATTATTATTGCACAGATATATTACTGATTTGTGTATGTTGGTTTTGTTTCCTGAATTTGTTAATTAGCTCTAATAGTCTTTAGGGTTTTCTATATATAATATCATAGTGTCTATAAATAGACCAAATTTAATTTCTTCCTTTATGATTTGGATGGCTTCATTTCTTTTTCTTGCCTAATAGCTTTGGCTAGGACTTATAATCCTATGTTCAAAAGAAGTGGTAGGAATGGGTATTTTTGTTTTGTTCCTGATCTTGGAGGGTAAGTTTCTACATTTTACCATTTAGTATATTACATATAGGTTTGTTGTCCACAACTTTTTTTTGTTGAGGTACATTTCTTTTATTCCAATTTGTTGAGTTTTATCATGATAAGATGTTATAGTCTGTCTAAGGCATTTTCTAGTCCTATTGATATATGGTTTTTTGTCCTTCCTTATGTTAATATGGTATATCACTTTTTTAGATTTGCATACATTGAACCCTTCTTCCATCCCAGAGATAAGTCTCACTTGATCATGGCCAATGAGCCTTTTGAGGTACTATTGACTTTGGTTTACTAGTATTTTGCATCTATGCTCACTTAGGATACTGGCCTATAATTTTCAATTCTTATAGTGTTGGGCTTATGTCAGGGTAATGCTTGCTATTATAATAATGTTTGTATCAGGGTAATGTTGGCATTGGATAATGCATTTGGAAAATTCTCTTGAATTTTTGAAAGAGTTTGAGAAGGATGGGATTCACTTTTTTTTTAAGTGTTTGATAGAACTCAGCAGTGAAGACATCAGGTCTGTGCTTTTCTTCAATGGTAGACTTTTTCTTCGTGACTTAATATCCTTACTTGTTATAGATATGTTCAGATTTTCTATTTTTTCATTATTCATTCCTAGTAATTTGTATTCATCCATTCCTTCTAAGTTATCCAATTTGTTTGTACATAACTGTTCATAGTAGTCTTTTGTGATCCTTTATATTTCTGTGGTATCAATTGTAATATCTCCTATCTCTTGTTTTATTGGCATGCTCTCTCAATTTTCTTAGTCTAGCTAAAGTTTTGTTGATTTTATATTTTCAAAAAAAAGCTCAATTTTGTTGGTCTCTTCTACTGATTTTTCTAATCTCAGTTTTGTTTATTTCTGCTCAGATCTTTATTATTTTCTTTTATCTACTAACTTTGGGCTTACATTGTTCTTCTAGATTCTTGAAGTGTACCATCAGGCTATTTAAGATCTTTTTCAGTGTAAGCATTTATTTCTATAAACCTGTTTCTTAGAACTGTTTTGGTGTATTATGTTTTCATTTTCATTTGCCTCTAGATATTTTTAAATCTCCCCTCTAACTTTTTTCTTTATTTCCCACTATTTGTTCAGGAGTGTGTTATTTAATTTCCACATATTTGTCAATTTTCCAAAATTCCTCCCATTATTGAGGTCTAATTTCAAACCATAGTAGTCATAAAAATACTTGATATAAATTTAATTTTCTTAAATTTGTTAAGACTTATTTTGTGGCCTAACATACATTCTATCCTGGAGAATGTTCCAGATGTGCTTGAAAAGAATGTTGTATTCAGCTGCTCTGGGAGAGAGAATGTTCTGTATACGTATATTTGGTCTAAGGCATCGTTCAGTTCCGATGGTTCCCTATTGATTTTCTGTCCCAATGATCCTTCCATTGTGGAAAGTGGGGTAGGAACTTCCCCACTGTTACTGTATTGCACTCTGTCTTCCTTCAGATCTATTAATATTTGTTTTATATATTTAGGTGCTCTGATGTTGGATGCAAATAAGTTTACAATTGTTTTATCTTCTTGATGAATTGACCCCCATGTTAGTAGATAATTATTTCTTGGTCTCTTTTTACAGTTTTTGACTTACAGTCTTTTATCTGACATAAGTGTAGCTACTCCTGCTCTTTTTTGATTCCCATTTAAATGGAATATATTTTTCTATCACTTCAATTTCAATCTCTGTGGGTCTTTAAAGATGGAGTGAGTTGCTTGTAGGTAGCATGTAGTTGGATCTTGCTTTTTAAAAATTTGTTCTAATTAGAGAGTAGAATGCATTTTGACACATCATACATAAGTGGAGTGTAACTTCTCATTTTTCTGGTTGTACATGATATGCAATTACACCAGTTGTGTAATCCTATATGCACATAGGATAATAATGTCCAATTCATTCTACTTTCATACCTACCCCCATACTTCCTCCCCTCCTTTCACTTTCCTCTGTCTGTTAAAAAGTACCTCTATTTTTCCCTAGCACTCCCAACCTACTGTGAATCATCATCCGCATATCAGAGAAAACATTCGGCCTTTGGATCTTTGGGATTATCTTATTTCATTTAGCATACTATTCTCCAGTTCCATCCATTTACCAGCAAATGCCATAATTTCATTCTTCTCTAAGGATGAGTAATATTCCGTGTGTGTGTGTGTGTGTGTGTGTGTGTGTGTATATGTGTGTGTGTGTGTGTATGTATCTATGTGTGTGTGTGTGTGTGTGTGTGTGTGTGTGTGTGTATATATATATATATATATATATATATATATATATATATATATATATATCACATTTTCTTTATCCATTCATCCTTTGAAGGGCACCTAGGTTGGTTCCATAGTTTAGGTATTATGAATTGATCTGCTATAAACATTGATATGGCTGTGTCACCATAGTATGCTGATTTTAAGTCGTTTGGGTACAAACCAAGGAGTGGGATAGCTGGGTCAAATGGTGGTTCCATTCCAAGTTTTCTAAGGAATCTCCATACTGCTTTCCAGAGTGGTTGCACCAGTTTGTTATCCATCAGCAATGTATAAGTAAACCTTTTAACCCACATCCCCACCAACATTTGTAGTTACTTGTATTCTTGATAATTTCCATTCTGACTGGAGTGAGATGGAATCTCAGTGTAGTTTTGATTTGCATTTCTCTAATTGCTAGAGATATTGAACACATCTCTTCATATATTTGTTGATTGATTGTATTTTTTCTTCTGTGAAGTGTCTGTTCAATTCCTTTGCCCATTTATTGATAGGGTAATTGTTGTTGTTGTTGTTGTTGTTGTTATTATTATTATTATTATTATTATTATTATTATTATTATTATTATTATTTTGGTGTTAAGTGTTTTGAGTTCTTTATGTATATATCCTGGACATTAATGCTCTATCTGAGATGCACGTGGTAAAGATTTTCTCCCATCTGTCTGCTCTTGCTGTTTGTCCATTCAGCCATTCTGCTTCTGATTGGAGCACTTAATCCTTTTACATTCAAGGTAATTATCAGTAGATACCTACCACAGCCTTTTCTTTAATTGTTTTCTGATAATTTTGAAGATCTTTAGTTTCTTTTTCTTTTTTCCTCTCTGGATCTCTTCCTCTGTGGTGAGATGAATTTCTCTAACGTTACATTTGATCTCTTACTTTTTATCCTTTGTGTACTTACTGTAGGTTTTTAATTTGTAATCACCCTGAACCATACAAAAAAACATCCTAGAGTTATATGAGTTTACTTTAAGCTAATAGCAACTCAACATTGATTGAAAAAAATAATAAAAACCTCTACATCACTATTCTATGCCTGCCACATTTTATGTTCGCTGTCAAATTTTGTCTTTTTATATTATGTATTATCATAACAAATTATTATGGCTATTACTGCTTTGAATCATTTGCCTTTTAACCTTCATACAAATTATACACCATGATTACAGTATCAGAGTTTTCTGAATTTGACTATGTAATTTCTTTTACCAATGCTTTTTATATTTTTTATAGTTGCATATAATTAGTGTTCTTTTTTTCAGCTTGAATAATTTACTGAAGCACTTCTCATGAGGTGGGTCTAATGGTAATGAGCTCTTTCTTTCTCTGGGATTTTTTTTTTTTAAATCTACTTTATGCAGGAGAGCTTTACTGGGTAAATTATTCTTTGGAGGGGGGGCACCAGGGATTGAACTCAGGGGCACTCGACTACTGAGCCACATCCCAGCCCTCTTTTATATTTTATTTAGAGACAGGGTTTCACTGAGTTGCTTAGCGCCTCACTTTAACTGAGGCTGGCTTTGAACTCGTGATCCTCAGCCTTAGCCTCCTGAGCCGCTGGGAAGGCAGGTGGATGTCCTTGTACCTGGCTGGCAAAATGTTCTCATTGGAAGTTTTATTCCTTCTTTCCTGACCTTCTTTCTTGTTTCTGCTGCTGGCCATGTTAAAACTCCCTGATTTGCTCTCACTGCCTTCAGAATCCCTTTGTCTTTGATGTGTAGATGATTGATTACAATACAGTCTTGCGATAGGCTTATTTGGATTGAATTTGAGAAACTTCCCCCCTCCTATTTGCATGTTTCTCCAGTTTGGCAAAGTTTTCAGCTATTATGTCTTTAAATACAATTTCTATTCCTTCCTTTTTGAATTCTCCTTCTTTAATTTCTATCATTCAAATACAACCTCTCTTGATGCTGTCCCATGAATCTCATTTATTGTCTTTATTATTTTTCGTTCTTCCTCTCTCTTGTATGTTTTCAAATACTCCATTTTTAAATTCAGATTCAACAACAGATTATCTATTCTGCCCAGTCCATTCTATCTGGAGTCCCTTGCTGGGCAGAAATGGCTATTGGTCACCACAGGGACAAGAGATGTTGCTGTCTTCTGAGGAGCAGGCTACTGGGGACCCCAGTGTTCCTGCCACGTGGCTGAGACCAACAGTTTCCATCTTGTTCCTTGTTCCTGCCATCTCCTGCCCTCTCAGATATTTTCCTCTTGCTCACAATTCCTTCTGTGGGATATTCTCCTCCTCCCTTTTCTCCCATTCTACTGTGTTGCTGCAGATTCTTAAATAGGCCCTTGAGCCCTCCTAGGGCTACTTTGATTTGTGGACAGCTGTCTTCAGTGAAGACTGCCGTCTCCTCCTCTGCACTCCTGGCCCTAGGATTCTGAGCCACACCCCTTGGGCCAGGGCAGAACTCTGGCTACAGAGGAGTTGACCAAGGGTTCTCAGAAGGCTAGTGGCATTGGGCATAAGACTGGGGTCTTCCTTCTGCCCCAGGAAACCAGGCCAAGCCCTAACTACCCACCCCAGGGCTCCGAAGCCCTGCATCCTCAGAGTTCTCAAGGCACTATGAAACAAAGGTTGGTGCCTAAGGGGTCTTCTTGCCCCGTGCCTGCACGTGGCTCAGAGACTGGATCTAGGGGATCTGTCGCCCTTCAGCTGCCTCTGCCCTCAGCTCCCTCACAGATCAGGTGAGAGGCCTGGGCATGTTCTTCAAGTTCCTGGGCGGTGAGTGTTCTCCGTCCCCTCTGTCCCTCAGAAATCCCCTGCCTATTGCAGTTTGGAGCTCGGGGTCCCCTCTTCCTGGGCAGACTCATCCGACCCTTCCCTCCCCTGGGCTGTGCCTTCTTCCCGGGCTTGGCGAGCCCCTGGTGAAAGCGCCTGCGTACTCTGTGCTCCCCTGGGTTAGATCTTAGTCCTCAGGGGTTGCGAGGCTCTGCCTGTTGGTCCTCCCACTACCCCATCCCCATGTGGGATGAACAAGAGGTCCAAGCAGCACAAGATCCTCTGGCCCCAGCCTCCGCCCAGTCTCGGCCCAGGGAGAGGAGGAGGCATCAGCTGGGCAGGTGAGTTGGGCAACCGTCAATAATAATAGTGCAACTACTCAGTGCTCTCTTCTACCAGTGGCCCTTGTAGGAGCTCCCAATAACCCACCTGGGGTCTGTGCTTCAGTTTCCCCGAGACCCAGGGCTCAAGGGCTTGCAGGAGGTGCTGTGGCTGCTGTCAGGGGGCACAAGTGGGCATCCAGCCTTTCCAAGCTCTGTGTTGGTCCCAGGGAGGTGGAGAGACATCAGAGATGCAGCCACCAGCAGCTGTTGGTTCTGCTGGGTGTGGGGGCGAGAGGCTGGGGTCTGAGCTGGTCCCAAGCTGCACGTGGTGGGGGAGGCAGAATGAAGTCATGCAGAGCCTGGGCCCTGAGGCACATGGCTGAGGGGGGAAGATGATGTTCACCAGGTGCCCCCCACATAGCCCGAGCAGGACGGGGACAGGGAGCAGCTCTCCTGGGCGGAGAGGGCTGTGCTGTGAGGGGAGAGCGAGTGGAGCTGGGCTACAACACGGATCAGCCCGGCTTGTGGAGGGAGGGAGCCACAGCGTGGGATTGGGAACAAGGGCGGTATGTCCCGAGTTCCCACAGGGCAGGCTCAGCCATGTGGGCACAGCAGCCTGGGCCTGTGACCTCAGCCCTGTCCAGTACTGGCCTTGATGTCATTGAGGGTGCCCCCAGGGACTCGCCCAGCTTACTTGAGAGGGACTTAGACCTCACAGCTCCTGTCTGCCCTGCTCTCCCCACTTTCACTCTCCCCTCTCCAGAGGAAGTGGCCTTGGATGACCCACGGCAGCCCCCTGGCAGCCAGGACCCCAGGGAGCATCACTGGACAGCAGGACAGAGCTATCCGGGGGTATGGGGCCAGAAGCCCAGGACACTGTAGGTGGGGGACTCCAGGGCTGGGGAGCTAGCAGTCCCACCTGAAGTCATTCACACCACCTGGCCATGGCCCAAGGTCCCCACCACCCACACTGCAGTGTGTCCAGACCACAGGCCGAGACTCCATGTGCCTGCTTACAGTCCACGATCCCTCTGTGTGCCTGGGAACCTGCAGGAAACACGTCCCCCTCTAGGAACTCAAGGTCCCCAAACCACTGCTGATGGTGCCCCACCAGCCCCGGCTCCCACAGGCGCTCTCCCTGCTGGAGGCTCTGCTCCAACTCTGGGCCTCTCTGGAGTGGCCACGGCTCCCCGGGGCTCCTGAACCTCATCCTGTAGGAAGGCTCGGGGCAGCTGGATCCTGCCTGTGCCGGCCCAGGACAGGGCCTCGCGTCCAGCCTGGGTTTCAGCTTTTCCATCTGCAAAGGGGGCTGTCAGTTAGGGGCTATTTGGAGGGCCACAGACAGATGAAGGTGGCCTCCTGAGCTCAATGCCCTCATGGGGTTGAGACATGGGAGCAGAAACCTCTCTGTTGAGCCGGTCCCTGGTATCACCAGGTCCCTGGCAGCAGCACAAGCCGATTGTGAGCTCAGATTACCTTCAAAAATCCCGAAATACTCCCTAACATCTGCAGACCCGTTTACACCTTGAGGGGAACTGAATCGTGTGTTTCTGATACATTTACAGCTGGTTTGTGACGGGCTGTTCTGCAAGGGACAGATGAGGCCAAACACCCTGGTTGGAATGGCCGAGATCCCCCATGCCCCGAGGCTGACTGTCATCTCCCTGTGGGGACACTCCCAGGGTGGGGGAAGCTCCTCTTGGAGAGCTGGGGACAGAGGCAGCATGACAGCCACAGACCCCACGGCAGCCAGGCTCCTGGGGTCCAGCCGCAGGCTGTCAGGGCCGCCGTCCCTCACCTGGGCAGTTCTCTACTCTTGATGGGGTTGCAACAGAGACCCCTCGACGGTGGGGACAACGGCGCACCTGGATCAGGCCCCTGTGGGCGGAGTCTGACGGAGGGCGGAGCCCACGGGGAGGGCAGGTTCTCGGTCCCCCTCCTGCGTCAACCTGCTAGTGCCGGACAAGAGACAGCACTCTGAGCTGCTGGAACAGACCGTGTGTACTGCCCGCAGCCGCGGACGCTGGGAGCCCGGAACCAAGGCATTATGGAGGCTGGCCCCTTCTGCAGAATGAAAGAGGACATGCCCCAGGCCTGTCCCCAGCTCCTGGTGGTTTGCTGACTATCTTTGGCGTTTTCTGTGTAGGTTTCTGGCCCTTTCTTATACGGACATCATATTGGATTATTTTTGTAAAAAAAAAAAATCTCAAAATGAGCTTCCATTCTTCAGGACTCGCAGTCAGGCCTTCAACACATCTATTTTGGAGGACACATAATTTAACTTACAACACTTCCCAGTGGATGGAGAAACTTAGTGGCCCTGAAATGTGACCAGGGCAGGCTTGCTGGGGAATCAGCAAGTGGACACAAGTCAGCCAGGGCAGAACAGTAAAGTGTGGCTGGAAGCAGGGATCCCCAGAGACCACTGTCCCCAGGAGAGGGCTGGCCAGCAGGGAGACAGGCCTGGGAGGATCTCAGGTGGGCAGCATGGCAGAAGTTGGCCCCAGTGATGGGGCAGCCTCCTGGGCAGCACCTCTGTTCTGCACTCTGCCCACTGAAGTCTCAGAGTCTTACCAGCTCAGGTTTCCCTGGCTGACCAGAGAAACGGATTCCAAGAGATGCCAGGGCTAGCCAGGAGCTCGGCTCTTGATGGAGACCCCAGGACCAAGCCTGAGCAGGAGGCATCGCCTGGGGATCCCTCACACGCCAGGCCCCGGAAGACCCCGTTAAGCTGCTGAGTCATAAATGGAGCCGCGTGTGGTGCGTTCAGCATGGTGCTGAAGTCCCAGCCAGGGAAACTCAGCAAGAAAAAGGAAGGGGAATCAAAAGGCACCCAAACAGGAAAGGAGAAGAAGCAGGACTCTCCCTGTTTGCTGATGGCGTGATCTTACGACAGAAAACCCAGAGGGCTCCACCAAAAGCGTTCAGGACTGATAAATCCAGTCAAGTCCAGGATAGCAAGTCACCATGGGAACTTCCGTTGTGTTTCTCGATATTAACAGCAAACTATCTGAAAAAGAAATTGAGAAAACAGTCTCATTGATGGTAGCCAAAAAAATAATGCTTAAGAGTTAACCTATCCAAGGAAGCAAAAGATCTATGCGCTGAGCCCTAAAAAACAATGATGAAAGAAAAAGGCACAAATTAATTGGGAGAATTTATTCAGGAAGAATTAATATGGCTAAAATTCCCACAGTACCCAAAGCAATCCACGAACGATGAAATCTCTAACAAAACACCAAAGACGATCTTCACAGAAATGGTAAAAGCAACTGAAAAATTCCTGTGGAACCATCAAGGACCCCAGAGAGCCAAAGCAATCCTGAGCAAAAAGAACAAAGCTGGAGGCGTCGGACTACCTGGTATCAACTTCTGCCGCAGAGCTGTTCCCATCAAGGCCTCGGGACCCAGCCAACAGGGCAGGACAGAGTCCAGAAATCAATCCACGCAGCCACGGCCAGCTGATTTTTGACAAATATGCCAAGAACACACAATGGGGAAAGGACAATCTCTTCAATAAACGGTGCTGGGAAAACTAGGTGTCCCCAAGTGGAAAATGAAATTGAACCATCATTTCACACCACATACAGAAATCAACTCAGAATGGACTTGGAATCCCAACGTCAGCTGAAACTATAAAACAACGAGAAGAAAAAACGGGCAGATCTCTGAACCCCGATTGAGGCAATGATTTAAAAAAATGACTCCAAAAGTACAGAAAATAAAAGAAGAAAAATAAATAAAAAGGATTTCATCAACCAAAAAATGCTTCTGCACAGCAAAGGGAACAGTCGACCCAGTGGAAAGACAAATGGAAGAAAAGCCGGGCACAGTGGCCACGCCTGTACTCCCAGAGGCTCAGAAGGCTGAGACAGGAGAATCATGAGTTCAAAGCAAGCCTCAGCAACTTAGCAAGGCCCTAAGCAATTTAGCAAAATCTTAGCACAAAAGCATCAGGCACATCCCTACATAAAAAAATCAAAACAAAAAAAAGGGTTGGGGATGTGGCTCAGTGGTTTAGCACCTCTGGGTTCAATCCAGGATACCAAAAAAAAAAAAAAAAAAAAAAAAAAAGGAGGGGGAATATTTGCAAACTACAGAAATGACAGGAGTAACCTCATCATTATATACAAGATATTGTACACAAAATATATAAGGAGGACTGGGGTTGTGGTGCAGCGGCAGAGCGCTTGCCTCGCACATGTGAGGCCCTGGGTTCGATCCTCAGCACCACATGACAATAATTAAATAAAATAGAGGTATTGCATCCAACTACAACTAAAATATAAGTATTTGAATATATATATATATATATATATATATGAGAATTCAAACAACGAAATGGCAGGACAACAAATAACCCAATTAAAAAATGAGCAAGGACCCTGAACACACAGAGGAAGACACAAATGGCCAACAGGTATCTGAGAAAATACTCCATAATCTCTAAGCATCAGGGAAACAAAACCCCGAGGAGACACCACCTCGCACAGTTAGAACAGCCACATCAGGAGGAGTAGAAGCGCAGGATGAGGGGGAGGAGGAGCAACCTGGCACCCAGCAGGTGGGGAGGGCAATGAGCAACCCCACGTAGAATGGAGGTTCCTCAAATACCACAGTCAGAACCCCCCTGTCACCTGGCAGCCTCGTCCCCTGTGCTGTGCAAAGGATCTGAAGGGTAGGTCCCAGAGGACAGAGAAGCCTTCCACAAGAGCCAAGATGAGGAGTCAGCCCCAGCATCCGTGCTCAGAGGCAGCAGGAAGGAAAGGGGTCCCTGTGCCATGGATGTGGTTCATTCCCATGAGTGGGGGGGGCACGGCACATGCCCCAACATGGGTGAGCCAGGGGGTTATGGCAAGGGACAAGGCCAGGCCAGAGCAACAGAGCACACAAACTCATTCGCTTGTGGAATCTAAAGTCAAACTCATAGAGGCAGGAGTGGACCAGAGACAGAGGTGAGAAGGGGCAGTAATGGAGAGATGTTGGTCCAGGGCACACGGCGTGGGTTGGACAGGCGGAAGGTTCTGGAGATCTGTAGCCCAGCATCCTGATGGTGCTAAATAATAATGCACATTTCCAAACTGCTGGAAAAAAAGAGAATTCAAATGTTCTTACCTTTAAAACAAGCCTGTGTTAATTAGCTTGATTTAATCATGCCGCACATCAACACGGCACACTGCACTCCCTAAATACCGATAATTATTATTAGTTGATTTTAAAAGCACACGGGGCTGCCTATGGGAGAATGCTCCCCACTTGACTGAGATGCGGCTGAGCACTGGGGAGGGCAGAGGCAGGTTTCAAAGTGACTTGATTCTTTAGTGTCTCCAGTTTCCCTGATCCTTGGTTTCTAATTTCTCTGCCACGGCCACTCAGTACTTGGCACCACCACCTGGTGCAAAGTCTCTGCAGAGTCTAGCTTCTCAGGATCCCCGAGTGGCACCCACCAAAATGTGTGAGGGGAGGGGCCGCGGGGGGGCAGGAACACAGGCCGGGAGCCCCCCCCCCCCACGATGCAGCCCTGGCAAGGACCCTCCCCCTGAAGGAGAGCTGTTTTCCCCTGAGCTAAGTGACGTGAGCCTCAAGGGGACTCTTCTCCTCCGAGGTGGTGACCGAGCACTGTCCACTCGGAAGGACCAGGAGTGCTTGGGTGGGCCCTGCCAAGCCCGGGGCCTGTCCCCAAGCCCGGTCCTGCTGATCCAGCAGATCTGAGCACAGCCGCCCCCGCAGAGGCCGCAGCCTGCTGGCCGCAGTAGCTGTAAGCCTGCCAGGCTCAGGCCGGCTCCGTGCTGTAAACACTTCCTACTGGCCGGAGGGGAGAGAGGCTTCTGGTCCCCTGAAGCCCCAGCCTCTGCTCCCTTTTGCTGCTCCAAGTGACCATTGAGGAATCTGGCCACAGAGGCCGGGAACTCCCCGGCGGGCCGGAGGTGCCACCCAGGGGGCCTGTGCTCCCGGACACTGGCTTCCCTGTGGGCAATGCTGTCATGGTTCTTCCCCGCCTTCTGCAAGCTGCAGTGTCCCTGGGGTGTCTTACCACTGGCAATTTGAGGTTTTTAGTGTATGCCAAACGAGCTCCGCGGGCCGGCCCTTGTTCTGGAAGCAGGCCGGGGACATCTGGGGCTCAACCGCCTACCCTCAGGGCTGGGCCTTCAGCAGGATTTGGTGTCCACATTGCCTCCTGCAGCACGGTCCAAGGGTCAAAGCCATGAACAGCAGGGCTTTATGGTGCCTATCCTGACTGACCAGGCCCTCTGCTCCTAGCCCAGAGCCAGGTTGTGTGGCCACTGCCACCATCTCCAAACTAGAGGACCTTAATCCCTAGGAGCTGGGCTAGATTTGAAGAGGCAAATCCAAAGGAAGGGCTCCTCTCCCCCAGGACAGCTCCCCCTACTGGACAAGCCAAATCACCCCACACCTGTCCCTCCTCTGGAACCCCCTTCTAATCAGTAGGTCCTGGCTGCCGTAGGGACCAATCCAGTAGCTGGAGAGCTGCCCTGGGTTCCTCCCTGATGCCCTAATCCAAAGGGGCTTGTTCTTCCCACCTGCATTGTGTCCCGTGGGCTCCCTGGCATCCCTTCATCCCCTGGAACAAGTCATCTCCATCTCCAGGGCAGACTCTTCTGCCTGGACTCCTTGTCCCTGTCGCCCAACCTCACCCAGGCCAGACATTAGTAGGAGACTCCAGGGCAGGAAACAGGAAACTCTGAGCACATCACAGCCCCCCATGTTTCCCCCTCTTGAGCCCCACTGGCCATGAACACAGTTCTCCTATCTCAATATACCCTAGAGCTGGACTCTCAGCCCTTAGGGATGCCCTTGTCAAATGCTGGACCAAGGAAACTTAATCCAGCTGACCGGAGTGGGCAGATGAGGGCCAGGTCCCTTCAAGTCCCCTCAGCAACGGCCATTGACTGATCACCTATCCTATGCTGACCCTACAGCCCTACTGGGCTTCCAGAGCCCAAGATGTCCCTAGGCACCTCCCTGTGCTTTATCAGCTTTTGCATTGCTATGACCAAAAGACAAGACAAGAACAACTTGAAAAGAGGAGAAGTTTATTTGGGCTCACAGTTTCAGAGGTTCACTTCATGGTCAGCTGACTGTCTCTGGGCCTGAGTGAGGCTGATCAGCATGAGGGATGGACCTAGAGAAGGAAAGCAGCTCAGGACTTGGCAACCAGGAAGCAGAAAAAGCTCTGCTCCCCAAGGTCCAAATATGAACCCCAAAGGTGCACCCCCAGTGACATACTTCCTCCGGTTACACCCTGTCTGCCTTCAGACATACTCAGTTAATCCACATCAGTGGATTAAGCCACTGGCTAGTTCATGCCCCTCATGATCTAGTCATCTCACCTCTGAAAATTCTTGTATTATCTCACATATGAGCTTTTGGGGGACACCTTATATCTAAATCATCACACCCTGCAAAGGGAGCAGGGTCCCTGAGTCCCAGTGCCTGAGCCAGGAGATGTCAGCCTGCAGCTCCGCGACAGATGGAACCCTCGGAAGGGAGCACACGGACGAGAGATAAATCCACTCTTTGGGGATGAATTGATTTTTGACAAAAATGTCAAGAACATACATGGAGAAAAGACACTTCTTTACTAATGGTGTTGGGAAAACTGAATTTCCACATGCATAAAAATGAAACTAGTCCCTCTCTTCACACCATATTTAAAAAAAAAAAACAACTGACAGTGGATTAAGATTCAAGTGTAAGACCCCAAATCATAAAACTACTAGAAGAAAATGAAAGAAAAACTCTATGACATTAGTCTGACCAATGATTTTTTTATTTGACCCCCAAAAGCAGAAGCAATGAAAACAAAAATAAAGGTATTACATCAAACTGGAAAGTTTCTGCACCAGGAAGGGTACAATCGACAGTGAAGAGAGAGTCGATAGAGTAGAAGGAAATATCTGAAAATCACATATCTAATTAGAGGCTAATGTCTAAAATTGACAAAGAACTCAAATAACTCAATAGCAAGAAAACAAAGAGCCCAATTAGAAAAATGAACAAAGAATGTGAACATATATTTCCCTTTAAATTTTTTTAAAAATAGGGGGCTGGGGTTGCGGCTCAGTGGTAGAGCACTCGCCTAGCATGTGTGAGGCCCTGAGTTCGATCCTCAACACCACATTAAAATAAAGATATTGTGTCCAACTACAACTAAAAAATAAAAATATTTTTTTAATTTTTTAAATAGGTGCATTATAATTATACATAATTATGGGAGAAATTGTCTGAATGTACATTTCTTTAAAGAACACATACCAGTGGCCAAATGGTATATGGAAAACATGCTCATTTTCATCCTGAGCAGGGAAATGCAAATTAAAAACACAGAGGGGAATGTGCCTACTCTGTCTATTTCCTTCTTGGGACACCAACCAGGCCCAGTGTCTGGGTGCCTGAAGGTTTACCACCACCACCACCATCTCAGGATGTGGCCACCTCTATCTGGGGAACACCGACCAGGGCTTGAAGGTGCATTATCAAGGTGTCTGCAGGTGTGGTTATACCAGGGACTTCCTGCTGAATGTGCAAGTAGCCACCCTCCTGCTGAAGGGGCAGGTGAGAGCTGGGCTCTCTCCAGCTCCATTAGGAGAGAGGGGGCTGGCCACAGCAGGTCAGAAGATAGGAAGAGGCTGTGAGGGATCTTGTTCTCAGTTCACACAGACACCCACCGGATTCCTGGGGCCCTCTCAGGCTGGAATTCACTGGGCCTCAGCACCAGCTTGGTCCCTGACTCCCTCTCAAGTAGGGCACCCACCCATCCCCTGGTCCTGCCAGGTCTGGCATTAGTCTGACACCCAATAGGGCCTTCCAGCTCCCAGTCCCCAGTCTCCCAACCCCTTCCTAGCTACCAGCCTGACCCAGCCCTCACAACAATGTGGCCAACCTCCATCTTTCAGACCTGGTCCTGATCTGGCTGATACAGAGCAGCTATCAGCAATAGGAGCACAGGCCTGGAGCTCAGCCTGGGAGAGAAGGACCTGATGTCTTAATAGAAGCTATTTGGTTTAAGGCTGTATATTGTTTGCATTGGGTACTGTTAATATTGATCACCCCTTACTAATGAGGTACTAGAGCCATCAGGGACACTATAAGTCTACAGGGTAGAAACTCTACTACCACAAATCCACACTGCTAGATGGGAAGACACACAGAAAACATGCAAAAACAAGGGAACAAAGCACCCCAAACAAACCAAGATGATCCCATAATAGAATCCATTGACAACACAGTTGAAGAATTGTCCGGGAAGGAGTTTAGAATGTACATAATTAAACTGATTCACAACATAAAAGATGATGTAAGGAGAGAAATCAGAGATAAATTTCAGGAGGTGAAAGATCACTTCAATAAAGAGATAGAGATTATGAAAAGAAATCAAACAGAAATTCTTAAAATGAAGGAATCAATAAACCAAATTAAAAAATTAATGGAAATTATCACTAACAGACTAGACCATTTGGAAGACAGAACCCCAGGCAATGAAGACAAAATATATGATCTTAAATAAAGTCAAAATTGGCCATAAAGGAAAAATATGGTAAGAAACTATGAACAAAACTTCCGGGAATTATGGGATAACATGAAAAGACCAAATTTAAGATTTATCAGGACAGAGAAAAGTGTATAGAATGCACAATCTTTTTAATAAAATACTCAGAAAATTTCCCAAACTTCAAGAATGAAATGAAAAATCAATTATATGAGGCTTATAGGACCCCAAATGTACAAAATCACAACACACCTACACCAAGGCACATTATAATGAAAATGCCTAACATACAGAATATGGTTAGAATTTTAAAGGCCACAAGAGAAAAGTATCAGATTACATAGAGGGGAAAACCAATTCAAATCTCAGCTGATTTCTCAACCCAGACCCTCAAAGCTAGGAGGTCCTGGAATAACATATACCAAGCCCTGACAGAAAATGGAGGCCAACCAAGAATTTCACATCCAGAAAAATAAAGTTTCAGACTTGAAGATGAAATAAAAACCTTTCTTGATAAACCAAAGTTAAAGGAATTCAGAATTAGAAAGCCTGTACTGCATAACATTCTCTGCAAAATATTCCATGAGAATAAAATGGGAAAAACCCCTGAAAACCATCAAAGAGAGGTACTGCACTAATAAAAAATACAAGGAAAAGGAAAAGATGAACAAAGGAGAAACTAAGTCAAATTAAAAATCAGAAATAAACTAAAGTGAGCAAGAATACATTCATATCTCAATAATAAACCTGAATGTTAATGCCTAAAATCACGAATCAAAAGACATAGACTGACAGATTGGATTGAAAAACAAGACCCAACAAAATACTCCCTCCAAGACACACACACCTTGAAGGCAAAGACAACCACAGATCAAAGGCAAAGGATGGGAAAAAACATATCACACACATGGACCACATAAACAAGCAGAGGTTTTGATCCTCATGTCAGATAAAGTGGACTTCAAGCCAAAGTTATCCATAAAGGATTAGGAAGGAATTTTCATACTGCTTAAGGGAATTTTACAAAAACAAGACATAACAATCATAAATATTTATGCAACAAACAATGGAATCTATTTATATCAAACAAAGACTTCTAAATTTCAAGAATCAAATGGAACATGGTACAATAATACTGGGTGATTTTAACATACCTCTCTCACTACTGGATAGATCTTCCAAACAAAGAGCTAAATAATACAATAAATAATTTGAATTAACATATATGATAGAGAATATTTCATCCATTAATGAGTGAATACACTTTCTTTCCAACAGCATATGGATCCTTATCTACAATAGACCATAGCTTATGGCACAAAGCAACTCTTGGCAAAAACAAGAAAATAGAGATATGACCCTGCATTCTATCAGATCATAAAGAAATAAAATTAGAAATCAACAATAAAATAAAAAGTACAAGTAACTCTAACATCTGGAGACTAAATAACACACTATTGAATAATGCATGGATGACAGAAGAAATCAGGGATAATAAAAAATATTTAGAGGTAAATGGTAATGATGATAATAATAATCAATAAACATAATTCATCACAGCAATAGACTTAAAGACAAGAACCATATGATCATCTCAATAGATGCAGAAAAGACATTTGACAAAATACAGTACCCCTTCATGTTCAAAACACCAGAAAAACGAGGGATGGTAGGAACATATCTCAGTGTTGTAAAAGCTACCTATGTTAAACCCAAGGCCAGCATCATTCTACATGGAGAAAAATTGAAAGCATTCCTTCTCAAAACTGGAGCAGTACAAGGATGCTCTCTCACCACTTCTATTCAACATAGTCCTAAAAACTCTAGCCAGAGCAATTAGACAGAAGAAAGAAACTAAAGTGACATTAACACCAAAAGAAGACCAAACTATCACTATTTGCCTATGACATGCTTCTATCTTTAGAAGATTCAAAAAATTCCACCAGAAATGTTCTAGAACTAATACCTGAATTCAGCAAAGTAGCAGGACATAAAATCAACACCCATAAACCACACGTGTTTCCATTCATCAGTGATGGATCCACTGCAAAAGAAATTAGGAAAACTATCCAATTCACAATAGCCTTAAGAAAATACTTGGGAGGGCTGGGGATGTGGCTCAAGTGGTAGCGTACTTGCCTTTCATGCGTACGGCCCAGGTTCGATCCTCAGCACCACATACAAAGATGTTGTGTCCGCCGAAAACTAAAAAATAAATATTAAAATTCCTCTCTCTCTCTCTCTCTCTCTCTCTCTCTCTCTCTCTCTCTTTAAAAAAAATACTTGGGAATCGATTTAACAAGAGGCGAAAGACCTGTATAATGAAAACTATAGAACACTAAAGAAAGAAACTGAACAGTACTTTAGAAGATGGAAAGATCTTTCATGCTCTTGGATAGGAAAATTAACATAGTCAAATGGCCATACTACCAAAAGTGCCATACAGATTTAATGCAATTCCCATTAAAATACCAATGACGTTCTTCATAGAAATAGAAAAGGCAGTCATGAAATTCATTTGGAAAAATAAGAGACCCAGAATAGCCAAAGCAAGACAGCAAGAAAAGTGAAGCAGGAGACATCACAATTCTAGACCTCAAGCTATACAACAGAACAATAGTAACAACAGCAGCATGGTATTGACACCACAACAGATACGTAGACCAATAGTACACAATAGAAGACACAGAGACAAATCCACATCAATACAGTTGTCTCATACTAGACAAAGGTGCCAAAGCATACATTAGAGAAAAGATAGCCTCTTCAAAAATGATGCTTGGAAAACTGGAAATCCACATGTAGCAAAATGAAATTAAACCCTTATCTCTCACCCTGCACAAAACTCAAAGTAGATAAAGAACTAGGGCACTAGAACAGAGACCCTTTGCCTAATAGAAGAAAAAGTAGCCCAAATCTCCACCATTACAGCTTAGGAACTGACTTTGTTAATGAGACTCCTAAAGCACAAGAAGTAAAATAAAAACTCAATAAATGGAATGGAATCAAACTAAAAAGCTTCTTCACAGAAAAGGAAACAATTAAAAACATGAAGAAAGACCCTACAGAATGAGGAAAAAAAATCTTTACCACATGGACCTCAGATGGAGCATTAATCTCCAAGATATATAAAGAACTCAAAAAACTCAGTATCAAAAAAAAACCCCAAATAACCTAATCAATTAATGGGCTAAGGAACTGAACAGACACTTTACAGAAGAAAAAATATAATCAATCAACAAATACATGAAAGAATGTTTAACATCTCTTGTTGAGAGCCACAACCAAGTCGGGATGGCGCCTGGCATTTTGCCAGAAGGAGTGGTTGGGAGGTGACGCCAGCGAGCCATTGGGATGATGGTGATTAAATTAAGCTGTGTATAATTATTGGGATGGTGACTGATTTCTGTAACTGGATGATGCTGGATTGGGGCAAGCTGTGTATTCAGTTGTGTATGTGGACCTCTGCTGTCCGGCAGTGGGGTGGCTCCTGCTGCTTCAGGTGCCCGCTACTTTTGAGTTCTCGTGGAGTTCCTGCTGAGTTCCCGTTGAGTTCTCGCAGAGTTCCCGTTGAGTTCGCATTGGTTCTCATGGAGTTTCCGTGAAGTTCTGGAGAGTTCCCGTGGGGTTCGGGCAATAAAGTAGTTCCTGTTTGAACCTACAAGTGGCTTGTGACTTCCTAGTTATTTTGTGCCCATCCAGATTGTGGCATTTGGTGGCCCTTGCAGGGAACACCTAAGGGTAAGTGATAAGGTAAACTGCTCGCCCCCCAAGGGCAGGGCGAGAGGATGGGTGACCATTTTAAGAGACAGTGTATTCTTCTTTTGATTTGTTACGTTTCTGTTTCAAGCTGTCTGCCCCTAGAAATAAATAGAATGTTAGAAAAGTTGTTCAGCCCTGAGGAAGATATAGAGATAGACCACGGATGCACATGTCAAGAAAATAGAAAAACTGATACAATGAATTTTTGTTCCATTTTTGTTTCATTTTGTTTTGGTTTGGTTTTGTGTTATCTTGTTGGGTTGTGTTATCTTTGTAGCAGAAATATGGAATTAAAAATTAGTAAAAACCAAACTGAAAGGGTGTTGAGTAAATTACTAGAGGAAGGAGGCACCACAGTAAAACCAAGAACAGGGCGTACGTTGATACGATACAAAAATGTAGCCCATGGTTTCTTAAGGAGGAGTTGTTAAATATATCACAATGGAACCATCATGGTGGAGATTTTAAAAAGATAGAAAAGGAAAGCCCAGGAACTCTGCCAGTTGGCACATTACCATTATGGAAGTTGGTACGATCTTGTTTGCTTAGTCTAGGAGAAGACATCTTAAAAGAGGAAGTCTCTCAAGTTACTCAGACAGGGGAAGAAAGTTAAGATAAGGAAGGGCTATCAGGGGAGAAGTTACAATGGGAGGTTGCAACTAACACCTTTCTATCACCGGAGGGTGTGGGTGTCCAACCAACAGCTCTACCTATGTATACGGAGACAACATATGCTGAGTGGCCCTCAACCCCCATAGTTGATAGATGGGATCCTGAGACAGGACCTCAAAGATTAGCATGCCCTTTATTTGAGCAGGCAGGAGGGCAGAGAATTCACCATGCTTTAGATTTCAAAACAGTGAAGCAGCTGAAAGAGGCTGTAACAACCTATGGTCCTCAAGCACCCTTCACTGTAAGCATGGTCGAATCCATTACCAACTTGAACATGATGCCAGCAGATTGGGCTAGTATGTGCAAAGCTGTGCTAAATGGAGGACAATATCTGTTATGGAAGGTTGCCAATCAGGAATTTTGCACGGAGACGGCTAGGCAAAATGCAGCAGCCAGTTATCCTCAGAGAAATCTAGATATGTTGTTAGGAGAGGGACCTTATGAGGGTCAGTTGCAACAAATTAGATATGATCCTGCCATATACTCACCAATCGCTTCAGCTGCAGTTAGGGCATGGAAAACTTTACAGGGGCATGGAGATTTACAAGGTCAATTATCTAAGGTAATACAAAGAGCTAATGAACCTTACGCTGAATTTGTAGATAGGCTTATACAAACAACTATGAGAATCTTTGGGGATGTAGAACAAGCGATGCCATTAATAAAACAACTAGCCTAAGAACAAGCAAACAGATGGTGCAGGGAGGGCATTAGACCATGGAAACATGGAGATTTAAACACATATATTAAATTATGTACAGACATTAATGAACAGGGGCAAGTCTTTGCAGCTGCAGTTCAACAGGCCCAAAACATGCTACAATTGTGAACAAACAGGACATTTTAAAAGGAGTTGCCCCATAGGAGGAGGGTTTAACAAAACTAGGTATCAAAGGGGTAGAATACCGGGTATTTGCCCACGATGCCATAGAAGGAGACATTGGGCTAATGAATGCTGTTCTCAAACCACCATAGAGGGTACTCCATTATCAAAAAACGAACAAGGACCAGGTGTCTATCCACGATATCATGGAGGAAAACGTTGGACTCCACTGCCAAAAAATGGACAGGGGGCCCAATGCTCCGGGGCCCACGACCACAAATATACGGGGCAATGGAGGAACCCAGCAACACCATCAGGGTAGTGCCCAGGACACATTGTCCATCAGATCTCTCATCAGACAAACCAGAGGGAGCGCAGGGTTAGACATCTGCGCCTCTGCCAGAGCAGTACTAACTCCAGAGATGGGAGTTCAAATCATTCCCACAGGGGTAAAAGGACCTCTTCCCCAAGGAACAGTAGGCTTATTATTGGGATGCAGTTCTTCTACTCTAAAAGGACTTATGATAAGTCCTGGGGTAATTGATCCTGATTATGAAGGTGAAATAAAAATTATAGCCAGTTCTCCAAGGGGTATATCAATAATTTCACCAGGAGATAGAATAGCACAGTTATTAATAATACCCAGCCTACATGATAAATTTTCCAGTAGTACTATAGAAAGAGGTTCCAGGGGATTAGGCTCCACAGGTGTAGACTGGGCTATGCTTTCTTTAAATTTAGATTCTCGCCCCATGCTAAAACTAAATATTCAAGGACATGAATTTAATGGGATACTGGATACAGGTGCAGATCTTAGCATTATCTCTCATCAAGAATGGCCAAAACATTGGCCATTACAACAAGCCGCTCAAACGCTTCGAGGCCTAGGAGTGGCAACTAATCCCCATAGAAGTGCGATGGTATTAGATTGGAAGGATCCTGAAGGATGTGAAGGAACTATACAGCCATATGTATTGGATCATCTTCCTATAAATTTATGGAGACGAGATGTCCTAGATCAATTAGGACTAACATTAACAAATAACATCAATTCAAATGCGACCACTACCGTGGCTAAACAGGTTTTAGGAAAGGAAAAGGATTAAGAGAAAAAGGACAAAGTATAGTGGTGCCAATACAAATAGATCAAGAAATAGATAGATAGGGATTGGGTTTTCAGGAGGGGTCACTGAGACAATAAAAATTACTTGGAAATCACAAAGACCAGTATGGGTTCCTCAGTGGCCCCTGACTAAAGAAAAGATACAAGCAGCCCATGACCTGGTCAATCAATAATTAGTGGAGGGACATATACAACCTTGTGTATCTCCCTATAATACTCCCATTTTTGTCATCAAAATGAAATCTGGTAAATGGAGATTATTGCAAGATTTAAGAGCTATTAATAATGAGATGGTTATTATGGGACCTGCTCAATTGGGGATTCCTCAATTGTTTGCTTTGCCAAAAACCTGGTATGTTTTAGTTATAGATATTAAAGATTGTTTTTTTTCAATTCCAATTCATCCTGAGGGTAGTCCACATTTTGCATTTACTGTCCCTGCACTGAATCATGAAGGTCCCGATCAGAGATATGAATGGAAAGTACTCCCTAAAGGGATGGCTAACAGCCCAACTATGTGTCAAACTTATGTTAACAAAGCAATCCAGCCACTTAGAAATCAAAATCCTGAACTACAAATATTTCACTATATGGTCGATGTATTATTAGCACACAAAGATAAAAACACATTACTAGAATGTTATGCCACACTTACAAATTTATTAAAAAATTATAATCTAGATATAGCAATATATAAAGTACAATTAAATTTTCCAATTAATTATTTAGGAGTTCTATTATCCTCGACCATGGTCCGTCCACCAAAAATTCAAATAGGAGTAGATCAACTCAAATCACTTAACGACTTTCAAAAGTTATTAGGAGACATAAATTGGATAAGGCCTTATCCAACAGGAGAGTTGGGACCTTTATTTGATATCCTAAAAGGTCCATCAGATCCAAATTCACCCCGAATGTTAACGCCTAAAGCAAGAAAGACATTAAAAATCATTGAAACATATATGGAAAATATGCATTTGGATAGAATTGATATAAGTTTGCCTTTATTATTTATTGTAATACCAACAAAAAATATTCCTACAGGAGTATTTTGGCAAGAAGGTCCATTATTATGGATACATTTATCTTATTCTCCTAACACTATTCTTACTAGGTATCCTGAGGCTGTAGGACAATTAATACTCAAAGGAATAAAAGCAGCAAATGGAATGTTTGGAATTTCTCCCAATAAAATTATTACTCCATATACTATGGATCAAATTGATGAGTTAGCTAATGAGTTAAATACTTGGGCAATAATCATGTGCAAATCTAATGTTTCATTTGATAACCACTTACCATCTAATCCTTTTTTTGGTCTTCTCATCCTGTAGTTTTTCCAAAAATGACAAGAAAAACACCTATCATGAATGCTCCAAATATATTCACTGATGGGTCAAATAATAGTACAGCAGCAGTAGTTACCCCGATCGAAGTTTTACATTTTTAGTACCCAAACAATCAGCTCAAAAGGTAGAGCTTAATGCAGTATTACAAGCTTTTGTGATGTTTAAAAATTCTGTATTTAATTTATTTTCCTATAGTCAGTATATAGTTAATGCTATAGTATCCCTTGAAGATGCTGGTAGGATTTCTCCTTCCTCTACTGTTTTCTCTTTGTTTTCCACTATACAAAGTCTAATCTGGGACAGAAAAGATCCATTCTTTATAGGACATATCAGGGCACATACAGGATTGCCTGGAGCCCTTAGTTTGGGCAATGATTTAGCAGATAAAACGACACATGACATACATATTTTTTCTACGCTAGAAGAAGCTACAAATTTTCATAAATCCTTCCATGTCAATGCAAATACTTTAAAAAAGCATTTTAAAGTAACTAAGGAACAAGTTAGACAAATAATAAAACAATGTAAAAATTGTGTGACCTTTTTACCACAAGTTAATCTTGGAATCAATCCTAGAGGACTGATACCTAACCATATTTGGCAGATGGACGTCACACACTTGCCAGAATTTGGAAAATTAAAATATTTGCATGTTAAAGTTGATACTTCTTCCGGATTTTTGATGGGCTCCCTTCATGCCAGAGAAAAAATTAAAGATATTATTGTTCATTGCTTACAAAATTTTGCCACTGTGGGTGTTCCAAAACAGTTAAAAACAGATAATGGCCCTGGCTATACTTCTACCTCTTTTAAGCAATTTTGCTCATCATTTGGCATTACTCATATAACAGGAATCCCATACAATCCACAGGAAAAAGGCATAGTTGAAAGAGCTCATCAAACTATTAAAAGGTACTTATTAAAGCAAAAAGAGGGAAATGGGAAGGGGTATATCCCCCAAATATTAACTTAAAATAACCCTTTTTACTCTAAACTTTTAAAATTTGGATTCACCAGGGCTTACTGCTGCAGAAAGGCACATGTGTCCAAAAAATGTACATAAGCCTAAGTTACTTTGGAAGGATATTCTAACAGGACAATGGAAAGGTTCTGACCCAGCGATTGTCTGGAGTCGGGGTTCTGTTTGTGTGTTTCCACAGGGAGAACAGCAGCCAATTTGGATCCCAGAGAGACTAACTAAAGTGATTTCTACAGACCAAAAAGAAGATGATTTGGCGCAAATCCATAACAGCTGATATCCAGAACTCCAGTTTGGCTATTCTCACATCTGCGAGAATGGTTCTCCCACACCTGGAGGCTAATGAATAATGAACACCATTAAGGCCTATATCAAATGTAAAAAACCTTGGGGCTTGCTTGTGGGAATACCTTCAGACCTATATGCAAGTTACAGGAAGAAGGATGGGATATCAAAAGAAGAGTCAAACCCAGGTGGTAAACCAGGATGCTTTTTACAATATCTATTTTATTATTGCCCTCTCCCACATCATGAAGTTCTATTTTAATTTTTGAGCTCATACAGACCTAGGTTAATGTTTTTCTGATCAGTTCTATTTTTTGACTGTGGAGTTTTTAAACATTGCAATGGAGATTTCACCTGTGAAAAGCTATAAGGCCTTTACTATTATGTTATGTGTTGTATGTATTGTGTTATGTGTTCACACTTGTGTTTTGTGTTGTATGTCTCTATGTGCGTATGTCCATATATCATATATGAGGAGTGCTCATGAAAAAATGGATCCAAATATTTTTTTTTATTCACGTGATTTAAATGGTTTAATTTAAATTGGGTAAACAGCTGTTGAGGATTGTTTTAAAATGTGAACAAAAAAGGTTAACAGATCTGTTTATTTACTTTCACCTTTCCTTTTCATTATATCTAATTCTATTCAGGATACTAAATTCTTTAGAAAATTGCTTTTTTTAGTGCCTGCTGGAATGTTACATAATTTTTTCTTAGACATCATTGCCAGAATTCCTATCTTCATCCCAGTGCCAGTGAAGACAAAGATAGAGGATGACTGAAAACCAAACTACAGCTTCTGCGATAGCTATCACAACAAACTGTATAAACTGATGCATCAATGAATAATAACTCAACAATCAAGGATTGTTGATGCTCAATCAAGGAGTCAATTTACTTTGGGAGGAAATGGACATATTGATGGATTCCTCTGCTTTGAACTGCTTGCAGAACTTACCTGGACTATGTATCACTTGTATGCATTGTGAACTATCTGTTGGTGCAGCAAATTGTGGTAGTGCTGGGGTATCTTTGCTCATGGTGTGATTGATGGTACAATTTTTCCAAAAGTAGCCATCAATGGCTTGATATCGTGGCCTTTTGTATCCTCCCCTTTTTGCTTGTAGCAGGTTGTTTATGGTGTTTGTGTAAAAACCACTATCCACAAGTGTGGCTAAATGTTGGGACAGTACTCAATGATGGGTAAGATCCAATTGCAATGGTACCAACCTAAGACAGGAGGCTGACACCTTGAGGTCAGCTCATCTGATGACGGGTAAGGACCATATGTAGAATTGGACAACCTAAGACAGGCACGGTCCCTAAGCCACATACTTGTTGTTTAATTAAACAGAAGGGGGGAGATGTTGAGAGCCACAGCCAAGTCTGGATGGCGCCTGGCATTTTGCCAGAAGGAGTGGTTGGGAGGTGACGCCAGCGAGTCATTGGGATGATGGTGATTAAGTTAAGCTGTGCATAATTATTGGGATGGTGACTGGTTGCTGTAACTGGATGATGCTGGATTGGGGCAAGCTGTGTATTCAATTGTGTATGTGGACCTCTGCTGTCCAGCAGTGGGGCGGCTCCTGCTGCCTCAGGTGCCCGCTACTTTTGAGTTCTCGTGGAGTTCCCGTTGAGTTCCCGTTGAGTTCCCGTTGAGTTCTCGCAGAGTTCCTATTGAGTTCGCTTTGGTTCTCGCGGAGTTTCCGTGGAGTTCTGGAGAGTTCCCGTGGGGTTCGGGCAATAAAGTAGTTCCTGTTTGAACCTACAAGTGGCTCGTGACTTCCCGGTTATTTTGTGCCCAGCCAGACTGCGGCAATCTCTAGCTATTAGAAAAATGCAAACTAAAACTATTCTAAGATTTCATCTCATTCCAGTGGCCATCATCAAGAATACAAGTAACAATAAATGTTGGTGAAGATGAGGGGGAAAAGGTTCACTCATACATTGCTAGTGGGACTTCAAAATATTTCAACCATTATAGAAAGCAGTGTGGAGATTCCTCAGAAAACTTGAAATGGAACCTCCACTTGACCCAGTCATTCCACTTCTAGGTCTATGCCCAAAGAACCTAAAATCAGCAGAGTACAGTGATGCAGCCACACCAATCTTTAAAGCAACTCCTGTCACTATAGCCAAACTATGGAACCAACCTAAGTGTTCTCCAACAGATGAATGAATAAAGAAACTGGCATATTACTCAGCCTTAAAGAAGAATAAAATTATGGCATTTGGCATAAAATGGATGGAGCTGAAGAATATCATGCTAAGTGAAAAAAGCCAATCCCAAAAAACCAAAGGCCAAGTTTTCTCTATATGTGGATGTTGATTCACAATAAGGGGGGAACCTAGGGAAAAACAGGGGTACTTTGCATTAGGCAGAGAGGAATAAGGGAGAGGAGGGGTTATGGGGTTAGGAAGGAGGAATCAGAACTTATTACCCTATGTTCATATATTATTACATGACTTTTGTGATTCTACAAACATGTACAACCAGTAGAATGAGATGTTATACTCCATTTACGTATGGTGTGTCAAAATGCATTCTATTGTCATGTGTAACTAATTAGAACAAAAAATGCCTTTACTATAAAATAAAATAAATAAAATAGAAAAAACCCACAGTGGGGTGGGGCATAGTGGCACACACCAGTAATCCTTGGAACTCAGGAGACTGAGGCAGGAGGATTGCAAGTTTGAGGCCATCTTCAGGATCTTTATTGTATCAAAATAAAAATAAATTTAAAAAGAACTGGAGATGTAGGTCAATAGTAAGGTCTCTCTGGGTTCAATTCCCAGTACAAAAAAAAATTCCACAATGGGAATATCATCTCACACCTGTTGGAAAAGTTATTATTAAAGATAAAAAATAATAAGTGTTGAGGATGTGGAGAACAGGGAACCATTGCCCATCATTAGTAGGAATGGAAAGCACTATGGGGGTTCATCAAAAAAACTAGAAGTAGAACTACCATATGAACCAGCATTCCATTCTATTCTATCTCCAAAAGAAACGAAATCAGCTTGCTGGAGAGACACCTGCTGTCCCCTGCCAAGCAATGTTCACAACAGCTGGGTTATGGAATCAATGTAAGAGTTCATCAGTGGATGAATGAATACAGAAAATGTGGTACATGTACACAGTGAAATGCTATTCTAACTCAGGGAGAAGGGGGTCCCATTATTTGTTATGATGTGGATGAACCTAGAGGACATTTCATTAACTGAAACAAGTCAGGAACAGAAGGATAAATATCACAGGATCTCACATATGGAATCTAAAAAGTTGGATCTCATTGAAGCAGAGGGTAGAGGTTAGGGTTAAGAGGCTGGGAAGTAGAAAGAGGGGTTGTACTGGGGAGATGTTAGTCAAGGATCACAAAAGTACAGATAGATAGGAGGAATAAACTGTCTATTGTACGCTGCAATGACTATAACTAATACCAACATATTGTACAGTGGAAAACTGATGGGAGAGTATATTTTACATGTTTTCACCATAAAAATAAAATTGCCAAGGATGTGAGGTAATTAATATGCTAATGAGCTCAATTTAGCCAATCCACAATGTGTATGTGTCTCAAAATAACATATTCCATTACACACACACACACAAACTTACACACATACATACATGTACACATATATGCACATGTATTTATATTTATATTTAAAACAATTCAAATAAACAAACAAATAGAGACATTCCTTTCACATGGCCCCAATCTGGGGCAGAAAGGCTCTAGGGAGACGTGGTCTGTGAGGGTCAGTAGGCAGAGTGACCAGTTGCTTCCTCTACAGGGCAGGGTCTTTTCTCAGTCACGGTTACAATCCAGAACCAAAGCAAAATCACCAGATCCAAGAAACACCCTGAGACCCACTTCAGGAGAAGGTCTTTTGTTTTGAGAGCTACTCCATGAAATTGGAAAAGGCAACTTCTCCATCAGGTGTAAGGACATACATTAATGTAAGAAGAGAAGAAACAGGAAAAGGCAAGGAAACAGGACACCAGCGAGGAAACATGATTCTTCTCCAGTGACCGACCCCACAAAAGAAGACTCACAAAGTGCCTCAAAAATAATTCAAAATAATGATCTTAAGGGAATTCATCAAGAAACAGGAGAATATTGATAGACAATTCAATGAAATCAGGAAAATAACCATGATCTGAATGAAAAATTCAACAGACAGGTATAAAATAACTAAACAGGATGTTGGAGCTAAAGAACTCAACAAATGAAATACAAAATACAATTGAGAATTTCAACAACAGACTTAAGCAAGAATATAGCAATAGACTAAAGAAAGAATATCTAAACTTGAAAACTGGTATTTTGAAATAACCCAGGACAAGGAAATACAAAAGAGAGAATGAAAAAGAGTGAAGAATATGAGAATATGGGACACTATTAAGTAAAAAAAATTGCATCAAAGAAAGTTTCACAGGGGAGGAGATGAAGAAGGCAAAACGTTTGGTTAGCAAACTAATAGCTAAAAACTTCCCCTAGTCTTAGAGAAGATAGACACCAAATCCATGAAGATCAAAGTTACCCACGTAGATTTGACTCAAAATACTTTACACAGGAACATTATAATCAAACTGTTAAAATCAAAGACAGCATCTGGCTGGGAACTCAGAAGGGAGTGGGCAGGAGAGATTGGAGACTGAACCTGAGACCAGGAAATGGGCCATCGGCAGGTGATGTACAGGACTAGGACTTGACTCCACATGAGTGGAGCCCAGATGAGATCCCTGGAGGGCAATCTTCCAGCGTGGGACAGCAGTCCTGGGGCTGAAGGAGCACTGATTAAGAACCTCCAGACCAATCAGCCCTCAGCAAAGAGCCTGCAGCCTGCCCGAGCCTAAACCCTACCTCCAGGAATTCCACCGGCAGGACTTCTTCTCCCACCTCAGCAATCCAGAGGGTGGAGCACCACACTCCAGAAGACCCCACCTAAAACTTCTGGGAAGAGAAGCTGAGAATATTTTGAACTCCAATGGAAAGAATTTTAAAATCATCAAGATTTTTTAAAATTATTTTTCACTGTTTAATTGAGACCTTAATGGTACATGGGCATTTATACAGTCTCCTATTTTTTTCTTATATCTAGGATTTTTGAAGTCAATTATTTTACATGGATTTTTGTATGTGTGTGAACTAGGGATGTTTTATTAGTATATTTTAGAGTGTTTTGAGTTATTTTTATTTTTAAATTTTCAAAAAATTATATATATATATATATATATATATATATATATATATATATATATATATATCTGTCTCCTACCTGTCTCCCTCGATCCTCTCTTTCTTATACTGCTAACAACCAATCTCTATTATTCTCTATTTCACCAATCCTTTAATCTTTTACTTTTGTATTCTCTTTTCCTTCCTTATAATCATCACATTTATATCACTTCCATTCTCTCCTGTCCACATTTGAAAATGTAAACCCTTTTGCCAACCTGCTGTTTTTACTAGGGGCAATAACTGATCATATAATTTTTGCTTATTGTGATCATTAATATTGTAGAAGTCATAGTAGGAACTATTTGTTTTACTGCTGTCAATTGTTTGCATTGGTTATTATAAATATTTGTCTCCTGTTAAACAGTGAAATCCTGGAAACCTTCAGAGACACTATAATTCCACAGGGTGGAAACTCTACTGCTCAGATCCATGCTGTTAGTTGGGTAGACACAAAAACAACCACAAAGAGCAAGGAACAAATCACCCCAAGCAAACCAACCTAGTCCAATAACAGAACCTATTGACCCCACTGGGGAAGAAATGTCAGGGAAGGACTTTAGAATGAATGTAGTTAAACTGACCTGCAAAGTAAAGGGTGATGTAAGAGAGTCAATACATGTAGCAAAAGACCACTTCAACAAGAGACAGAGACTCTCAAAAAAAGACAAACAAAGATCCTCAAAAAGAAGAAATGAATAAACCAAATTAAAAATTCAATAGAAAGCATTAGTAACAAAGTAGATCACTTAGAAGACATAAACACAGGCAATGAAGACAAAATATATGATCTTGAAAACAGAGTTGACCAGAGAGAGAAGATGTAGGAAACCATGAAAAGAATTTTCAAGAATTATGCATAACACAAAAAGACCAAATTTAAAACTTATTGGGGCAGATGAAGGTACAGAGATACAATCAAAAGGAATACACAATCTTTTCAATGACATAATATCCAAAAATTTCCTAAATCTAAAGAATGAAATGGAAAAATCAAATACAAGAGGCTTATAGAACCTGAAATGTTCAAAATTATAACAGACCCATATCAAGGCATATTATAATGAAAATGCACAGCATCCAGAATAAGGATAGACTTTTAAAGGCTGTGATATTAGAAAAAAAAATCAGATCACATGTAGGGGAAAACCAATCTGGATCTCAGCAGATTTCTCAACCCAGACTCCCAAAGCTAGGAGGTCCTGGAATAACATATGCTAAGCTCTAAGAGAAAATGGATACAACCAAGAATCCTATATCCTGCAAAACTGAGCTTGAGCTTTGAAGATGAAATAAAAACCCTCCATGATAAACAAAAATTAAAAGAATTCACAACCAGAGAGTCTGCACTTCAGAATATTCTGAACAAAATATTCCCCTAGGATGAGATGGGAAAAAAGTAAGAGGCAGCAAAGGGAGGAAGTACAGTAAAGGAACAGTCACCCAAAGGAGAAAGGAATCCAAACTAAAAACCAGAAATAAGCCAAAATGACCAAGAACACAAATCTTATCTCAATAATAACCTTGAACATTGATGGCCTAAACTCATCAATCAAAAGACAGACTAGCAGGTGGGATTAAAAAACAAGACCCAACAATAAGCTGTCTCCAAGAGACTCACCTTATATTCATTGACCATCACAGACTGAAGGTGTAAGGATAGGAAAAACCTATCATCACAAGGATCATGTGAACAAGCAGGGGTTTCTATCCTCCTATCAGATAAAGTGCACTTCAAGCCAAAGTTAATTAGAAGGGATACCAGAGCACATTTCATACTGCTTAAGGGATTTATGTCAGCAAAACATAACAATTATAAATATTTATGCAACTAACAATGGAACATCTATGTATATCAAACAAATCCTTCTCAATTTCAAGACTAAAATAGACAACAATACAATAATATTAGATGACTTTAATACACCTCTCTATTAATAGATCTCCCAAACAAAAACAAAAACCAAAAAAATGAAACTATAAAACTGAATAACACAATCAATAATTTAGATATAACAGACATACATAGAATATTTCCTCCATCAATCAGCAAATACACTTTCTTCTTAGTAAGACATGGATCCTTCTCTAATATATTCCATATCTTATGTCACAAAGCAACTCTTCATGAATACAAAAAAAAACTAGAGATAATACCCTGCATCCTAACAGATCATAACAGAATAAAATTAGAAATTGTAATGAAATAAAAAACAGAGCTGGCCAGCCACAGTGGTGCATAAGTGTAGAACCAGCGCATCAGGAGGCTGAGGCAGGAGGATCATGAGTTCAAAGCCAGCCTCAGCAAAAGCAAGGCACTAAGCAACTCAGTGATACCCTGTCTCTAAATAAAATACAAAATAGGGCTGGGAATGTGGCTCAGTGGTTGAGTGCCCCTGAGTTCAACCCCAGGTATCCCTCCCCAAAATAGAAGCTATTTTAATATACTATTGAATGAAGAATGGATAAAAGAGGAAATCAGGGATGAGATTAAAAAATACTTAGAGGTAAATGGGAATAATAATATAACATCAAAATCTCTGGGACACTATGAAGGCAGTGCTAAGTGCATTGAATTCATTCATTAAAAGAATAGAAAGTCAATGAATAAAAGACTTAACATCACCTCTCAGCCCTAGAAAAAGAACAAATCAACACCCAAAGCAGCAGAAGACAAGAAATAATTAAAATTAGAGTTAAAATAAATGAAACTGAAACAAAAGAAACAATTCAAAAAGGTAAAAAAAACAAAAAGCTTGGTTCTTTGAAAAAATAAATAAAATTGATAAACTCTTAGCCACATTAATGATGAGAAAGAGAGAAAACACATATTATAAAAATTCTTGATAAAAAAGGAAATATCACAATGGACACTACCAAAATACAGAAGATAATTAGAAACTATTTTGAAAATTTATATTCCAACAAGATACAAAATCTCAAAGATATCAACATATTTCTAGAGACATAGGACCCACTGAAACTGAATCAAGAAGACATACACAATCTGAACACATCAATTTCAGTAAAATAGAAGATGCTCCAAAATCAACTCAAAGTGAATCAAAGACTTGGGCACTGGGACAGAGACCCTGCACCTAATAGAAGAAAAAATAGGCCCAAATCTTCACCATGTTGGCCTAGGATCTGACTTCCTTAACAAGACTCCTAAAGTGCAAAAAGTAAAATCAAGAATCAATAAATGGGATTTCTTCTCAGCAAAGGAAACAATAACATGAGGAGAGAGTCTACAGATTTGGAGAAAATGTTTACCACATGCACCTCTGATAAAGTATTAATCTCTAAGCTATATAAAGAACTAAGAAACTTAACACCAAAAAAGTATGTGTATATATATATATATATATATATATATACATATATATATATATATATATATATATATATACATACTTACAAAGTATATATATACACTTACAAAGTATATATATACACTTACAAAGTATATATATATACACTTACAAAGTATATATATACACTTACAAAGTATATATATACACTTCACAGAAGAAGAAATACAATTGATCAAAAAATATATGAAAAAGTGTTCAACATCTCTAGCAATCAGAGAAATGCAAATGAAAAGATTTCATCTAAGATTTCATCTCACCCCAGTCAGAAGGACAGCTATTAAGAATACAAACAACAATAAGTGTTGGCGAGGAGGTGGGGAAAAGGCACACCCATACATTGCTGGTGGGACTGCAAATTGGTGCAACCACTAAGGAAAGCAGTAAAGAGATTCCTCAGAAAACTGGGAATGGAACCACCATTTGACCCAGTCATCCCACTCCTAGGTTTATATCCAAGGAACTTAAAATCAGCATACTACAGTGACACAGCCTCATCAATGTTCATAGCAGCTCAATTCACAAAAGCTAAACTACGGAACCAGGTGTCCTTCTGCCACAGCCTGGCTGGCTGGGCAAAATAGCCAGGGGGTGAAGAGCAACTTGTGTACATTGATACAGCAGAAGTGGGGGCCGTTGATTGTAGGACAGGAGGGGTATTTATACATTCCACACAGCTTATCTTAATTAACATAAACTAGATACAGCAGTCAACCAATAAGGAATCTCCACACTTAATGGCTCCTGGCATTACTTCACAAACCACTCCCCCTGGCAAAATGCCAGGCGCCATCCTGACTTGTTTACAGACCCTAACATTTCCCCCTTTTGTTTAATTTAAATAACAACCATAGTGGTTTTTACACAAACACCATAAATAATCTGCTACAAGCAGAAGGGGAGGACACAAAATGCCACAATACCAAGCCAATTGATGGCTCCATGCAAGAAGCCCTTGGAAAAATTATACCAGCAATGACACCATTAGCAAAGATACCGAGATACAATTTGTTGTAGATTACGGTTTGTTGTCTCAGTCCAGGTAAAGCAGTATCTCAATAGATTAACTCACAGTCCAGGTAAATCACAGTCCAGGTAAGTTCTGCAGGCAGCTAGCTTAAATCACAGTCCAGGTAAGTTCTGCAGGAGCTAGCTTGATCTGAAGTCTCGTCCGGTTCTCAGCAATACTGGAAATTCTTTCACCTTCGTCTTCACCGGCACTGGGATGAAGGCAGGAACTCCAGATGGCTAAAGAAAATCCTGTAGTATTCCAGCAGGCACTAAGAAAACAACCTTCTGGACAATTTAGTACATTATCTCAAGGTTTTTTACATTTTAAATAAGCCTTAATAGTGCTCCTTACTCATTAGCTTCCAGGTGTGGGAGAACCATTGTAGTTACTGGCCTTGGAAATGATCAAACTTCAGGGACGAGGGCCGACTTCCGCCTGCAGAGTCCCGGGCAGCCCCAGATGGCCCTGGGGAGAGTCTGGGGGGTGTTCCAGACTCAAACTGCCACTGGGCACAGGGAGCAAGAGCCTGTGAGACTGTGCCTCCGGGTCAGGTTTGGATTTGGGCTCTCAAAGTGGTGTCCCGCTCCCTGGGCTGGGGGCAGGGAAGAGCCAGCTGCCGCAGCTTGGAAAGCCCTTGCTGCGCCATGACCGGTTTGCACACATGGCAGCCGCTGCCCCGATTCACGCACCCTCCGGTAACGAAAAGTATTCAGTAATAGCCTTTTGCTGCAACTTTTCTCCTGATAATCCTTCCTCCTCTGAACTTTCTTCTTTCTGACTAGAGTTCCTGGGCTTCCATCAACACATGCCCTAACTATTCTTGGTTCCACTGGGGTGCTTCTTTCCCTTATCAATTTACCTTACACCCCTTCCATATTTTCATCACAAAGACAATACAATACACTGAGACAAAACAAGACACAAACATACTGTATCAATCTTCTCCATTTTCTCAAAATGGCCATTTTTCCTCTCGCCCTATCTGCCTAGGGACAAGCAGATTTGCTCCCGTCCAACTAGGGACGGGCAGCTTTTTTTTCGTCACTTACCCCTGAGTTTCCCAGGGCTCCCCGGATGGGCCACCATCTGCCGCAGCCCAGCTGGCTGGGCAAAATAGCTGGGGGGTGACAAACAACTTGTGTACCTTGATACAGCAGGAGTGGGAGTCGTTTATTATAGGACAGGAGGGGTATATATATATTCCACACAGCTTATCCTAATTAACATAAACTAGATACAGCAGTCAACCAATAGGGAATCTCCACACTTAATGGCTCGCTGGCGCCACCCCACAAACCACTCCCTCTGGCAAAATGCCAGGCGCCATCCCGACTTGTTTACAGACCCTAACATCCTTCAATAGATGAATGGATAAAAAAAATGTGGTATATATATCCCATGGAATATTACTGAACTGTAAAGAAGGATGAAATTATGGCGTTTGCCAGTAAATGGATGGAGTTGGAGAATATCAAGTAAAATAAACTAGTCCCACAAAACCAAAAGCTGAATGTTTTCTCTAATATGCAGTTGTTAATTCACAATAAGGTGGGGGGGCACTAGAGAAGAATAGCATTACCTTAGATTAGGTAGAGGGAAGTTATGGGGGGGATGTGGGGACAGGAAAGATAGTAGAGTGAAACAGACATTATTACTGTATGTATATATGTGACTGCATGACCAATGTGATTCTACAACATGTACACTCAGAAAAATGAGAAATTATATTCCATCTATGTATAATATATCAAAGTGCATAAATGCATTCTACTGTGATGTATAACTAATTAAAACAAATTAAAAAATTTTTAAAAATAGAAGAAGCCATCACAAACCTACCAACTAAGAAAAAACCAGGACAAGACGGATTCTCAATGAAGTTCTACAAGTCCTTCAAAGAAGAATTAACACCAACACTCTTCAAATTATACCATGAAATAGACAAGGAGGGAACCCTTCCAATATCATTCTATAAAGCTGTTATCACCCTGATACCAAAACCAGACAAAGAAATATCAAGGAAAGAAAGCAACAGACTAGGGCTGGGGATGTGGCTCAAGCGGTAGCATGCAGCCCGGGTTCGATCATCAGCACCACATACAAAGATGTTGTGTCCCCCAAATACTAAAAAATAAAAATTAAAAAAATTCTCTCTCTCTCTCCCTCTCTCTCTCACTCTCTCTTAAAAAAAAAAGAAAGCAACATACCAATATCCCTGATGAACATAGATGCAAACATTCTCAATGAAATCCTGGCCAATTGCATACAAAAACATATTAAAAAGATAGTTCACCACAATCAAGTGGAGTTCATCCCCAGGATGCAAGGTTGGTTCAACATATGGAAATCAATAAACATAATTCATCACATCAATAGACTTACAGACAAGAACCATATGATCATCTCAATAGATACAGAAAAGACATTTGATAAAATACAGCACCCCTTCATGTTCAAAACAGTAGAAAAACTAGGGATGGTAGGAACATATCTCAGCATTGTAAATGCTCTCTATGTTAAACCCAAGGCCAGCATCATTCTACATGGAGCAAAATTGAAAGCATTCCTTCTCAAAAATGGAACAGGACAAGGATGCTCTCTCTCACCACTTCTATTCAACATAGTCCTGGAAACTCTAGCCAGAGCAATTAGACAGAAGAAAGAAACTAAAGGGACATTAGCACCAAAAGAAGAACTCAAACTATCACTATTTGCCTATGACATAATTCTATCTTTAGAAGTTCCAAAAAATTCCACCAGAAATGTTCTAGAACTAATACCTGATTTCAGCAAAGTAGCAGGACATAAAATCAATACCCATAAACCACACGTGTTCCCATTCATCAGTGATGGATCCCCTGAGAAAGAAATTAGGAAAATCTTCCCAATTCACAATAGCCTTAAAAAATACGTGGGAATCGATCTAACAAAAGAGGTGAAAGACCTGTATAATGAAAACTACAGAACACTAAAGAAGAAACTGAACAATACCTTAGAAGATGGAAAGACTTTCCAAGCTCTTGGATAGGCAAAATTAAATAGTCAAAATGGCCATACTACCAAAAGTGTCATACAGATTTAATGCAATTCCTATTAAAATACCAGTGACATTCTTAATAGAAATAGAAAAAGTAGTCATGAAATTCATTTGGAAAAATAAGAGACCCAGAATAGCCAAAGCAAGACAGCAAGAAAAGTGAAGCAGGAGGCATCAAGTACCAGGCCATAAACTATCAACAGAACAATAGTAACAACAGCAGCATGGTATTGGCACCACAACAGATACGTAGACCAATGGTACAGAATAGAAGACACAGAGGCAAACCCACATCAATACAGTTATCTCATCCTAGACAAAGGTGCCAAAGCATACATTGGAGAAAAGATAGCCTCTTCAACAAATGGTGCTTGGAAAACTGGAAATCCACATGCAGCAAAATGAAATTAAACCCTTGTCTCTCACCCTGCACAAAACTCAACTCAAAGTATTTTAAAAACTTTGGCACTAGAACACAGACCCTCTGACTAATAGAAGAAAAAGTAGGCCCAAATATCCACCATGTCAGCTTAGGAACTGACTTTGTTAATGAGATCCTAAAGCACAAGAAATAAAAAATGCAATAAATGGGATGGAATCAAAGTAAAAAGCTTTTCATAGCAAAGGAAACAATTAAGAATGTGAAGAGAGGCCCTGCAGAATGGGAAAAAATCTTTACTACATGCACCTCAGATAGAGCATTAATCTCCAGGATATATAAAAAACTAAAAAAAAATCACCCAATCAATAATTGGGCTAAGGAACAGAATAGACGGTTCAGAAGAAGAAATACAATTGATCAACAAACATGAAAAACTGTTCAACATCTCAAGCAATTAGAGAAATGCAAATTAAAACTACTCTAAGAATTCATCCCACTCCAGTCAGATGGCAATCATCAAGAAGACGAGCATCAATGAATGTTGGAGAGGATGTGGGGGAAAAGGTGCACACATACATTGCCGGTGGGACAGCAAGTTGGTACAACCATCATGAAAAGCAGTATGAAGATTCCTCAGAACACCTGGAATGGAACCATCATTTGTCCCAGTTCTCACACTTGTTGGTTTATGCCCAAAGGACTTAAAATCAGCATACTAGAGGGATGCAGCCACATCAATCTTTATAGCTCAGTTCACAATAGCCCAATTACGGAACCAACTTAGAGGCCCTTCAATACATGAATGGATAAAGAAACTGTAGTATACATACACAATGCGGTATTACTCAGCCCTAAAGAAGAGTTAAATTATGGCATTTGCCAGTAAATGGATGGAAACGCAGAATATCATGCTGAGTGAAATAAGCCAATCCCAAAGAACCAAAGGCCGAATGTTCTCTGATAGATGGAGGCTAATTCACAATAATGGGGCAGGAAAAGTAGAGATAGCAATGATGGCAGATGATCAGACATTATCCCTCTGTGTGCACATATGATTCCATGACCCGTGTAAGTCTACATCATGCACAATCAGACAAATAATCGGTTATTCTCCATTTATGTATGATCTGCTAAAATGCATTCTACAGTCATGTATAACTAATTCAAATAAATAAAAAATGTATTAAAAGTCAAAGACAAAAGTGTTATTTAAAAAGCAACAAAAGAAATGTGTCAGCTCACAGATCAAGGTCATCCTCTTTCGATGATTGGCGGCTTTCTCAACAAAAGTTCAGGTCAGTGGAGAATGGGATAATATATCAAAGTGCTGAGAGAAAGAAAAAAAAACTACAAATCGATATTACTATACCCAGGTAAGCTATCTTCCAGAAATGAAAGGGAAATAAAATCATCCCCAAACACCCACACCACCAGACGGATTTTACCGAAAGTGCTTGAGGGAGTATTTCATCTGGAAGTCAGAGGATGACAATTATTATCATGGATATATATACACACAAGTGTAAAACTCACAGGTAAAGTCATCACCGAATTCAGAATGCTCCACTACTGCATTGGTGGTAGGTAAGTCTTTCAGATCTCTAGTATGAAGACTGAAATCAAAAACCTCAAAACTGGCGGGCTAGGAGGGAGAGAAGATGGCGGGTCAGAGGAAGGGTCACTTCCCAGCAGTCCCTCAGCACTAGAACTCCTGAGCAGGACAAGGTGGGTGACTAAGGGAGCTCACGGGAATTCAGTGCTGGACAGTAAAGGAAACCAAGGAGACCAGAAGGTCAGAAACCTCAGCATTCTCTAAGAGATCATGTGTGAGAGCCACACAGTTTTGCCCCTGAAGAGGGGAGATCAAAGGGAGAGAGGAAAGCAGCGTGGAAAAAATAAGGTTTGGGGGAGCCTGTGGAATAGAGAGGGGGATGCTCTTAATGGACTGAGAGTCGTCATCATGGAGCCACTTACGAGGGCTGCGTGGCCAGGAGCAGAGGCAGGAGATCAGGGCTCCCAGAGGGAGTTGCTACCCTGACCCAGACGTCACCTACTGTGACCCCGTGAGCGAGCCTGGACCAGGTGACTATTAGGGGTGAACTCACATCCGTAGTGAGGAACCTGAGACCTGAGGAGATTTAGACTCCACACCTTACAAGTGGCATTTCCAGAGGCCCCTAAGACCCAGACGTCCAGCGGACATCAGCGTCTCCCCACCGACAGGGCACATGGACCAAACCTCAAGTCATCACTGACAGAGCCCCAGACTTCATCCCAACTAAACCCACCTCCTGCATCTCCCAGTGGGGAACGGTGAGCCCACCCACAGCAGGGTTCAGAATCTGTCTGCCCTCCCAGTCTGCTCCACCCACACTGGGAAACAGGAGGATGGCGCCTACCACCATCAGCTTTGGCTGTAGCCACCATCCTGGCAGCCAGGTGAGGTACACGGGGCTTGGGACTTGACAACCCCCAGCCTTACAGAGCCCCCTGATGAAGACAAAGAATGAAAGTGCATCCACGCCAACAGTTCTTACCACCTCAGGGAAAACAACCCCTTTATTTCTCATTAAGAAGGTGGATCTTTTCCCCCGTATTTTGTTCCTTTTTAATTTTTACTTTTTTTTTCAAATTTCATTTCATTACATTTTATTATTTCTTACTTTTTTCCCATTTGGCAAGATTGGGTGTGTGTAGGTGTGGGTGTTCTCACTGTGTGGATAGGTTCAATTACATACATGGATTTTTCCAAACAATTTTACTTGCATTTTAATTGCTTTGTTCTCCACCTGTTTAATATTTAGCCCTGGTTCAACTTGGTGGGTGAAATCATACTTGGATCTGAGTTGTTTTGATCTTCCTGTTGTTTGTCTGTTCACACCTTGCTTTGTGCTGCTGGTCACCCCTTCTTCACTCTCTTCCCCCCCCCCAAAAAAAAAATCAAACTCTTCTGTTCCTTCTTCTCCTTTTTATCTTTAAAATTTGCTTTTAGTTATTTTATTATTTTGCTCCTCTTTCTTTGCAGCAGTCACCTGCCACCTATTTCCTGCCTCTCCTTTGCTCTCTTTTTAAGTCTTTGAACTTCCTCTGGCCCTTGTGCCCCACTTCCTCTTCACTCAACACACTGTAATCCCACCCTCTGGTGGAACTATATTGTTTATGAATTCCTCCCCCTCGTGTTGTTCTCATTATTAATTCAGTGGATGACACAGCATAACCTAAGGCCTGATTTAATTCACTATTTTTTTTTTGGTGGTGCTGATGTTGCATTCTGAGCCCACCCTTCCTACGTAGGAGACAATGAGTGTTGCAGATATCAGCTGGCACCGGACGTTTACCTTCATGCTGTGCATCTGTTGCTAACATTAGTACTACTCCTGGTGCCCCCTGTCTCTAAGGCAGGCTGGAAAGTGATGGGGGCACTTGAGGTTCACAGAGTAGAGGCCCTGCGGCCAAGCAATGCTCAAAATTCAACCAAGCAACAGCGAACCTCACCCCACACATGATCTAGCTCCTCGAAAACCTCAACAGTAATTCAACACATAGACTGGGGTAGAAAAAAACCCCAAACCAGCAACCAGGCCCCAAGGAGGAACCACCAGAGGGGGACCTCACATCACAGCCCTGAACATTTACTCATACATCAAATAAAAGAGACGCCCCAAACCAGAACCATGATGACAGTTACAGTAATAACAGCACAGGGAAGGGCATGTGTATTCAGGGGAAGGCGTGCACCACAACTGAGGCCCATGTCCAAGACCTTTGAAAACATGAGGAAACAGGCAAAAAGAAATCTCCCCCCAAAATTCACAATCCCCCAACAAGGGATCCCACAGATCCATAAGTGGATGAAATTCCAGAGAAAGACCCTAAAAACCCAATTATTAAAGTGTTGAATGAGTTGGGTGTAGTGACACACACCAGCAATCCTAGTGGCTTGGGAGGCTGAGGCAGGAGGATCACCCAGTTCAAAGCCAGCCTCAGCAAAAGTGAGGCGCTAAGCAACTCAGTGAGACCCTGTCTCTAAATAAAATACAAAATAGGGCTGGGGATGTGACTCAGTGGCCAAGTGCCCCTGAGTTCAATTCCTGGTACAATCCCCCCAAAATGTTGAATTAACTCAAAGAATATCCAAGGAATGAAGTAAGAAAGCAGATGCAGGAGATGAAAGACCATTTCATTGAAAAACTAGAGGTTCTGAAAAGAAACCAATCAGAACTCCTTGAAGTAAAAGACATGATTCAAATTAAAAATTCACTTAAAAGCGTCACCAACAGATTAGATTGTGCAGGAAATAGAATGTCAGGCCTTGGAGATAGTATTAATTTGAACACTGTTTTAGTTAGCTTTTGCTGTTGTGACTAAATTTTGCTCTACTAAATTGTAGAGCAGGAACATTTTGAGGACTTACGGGGTCAGAGGTCTAGTTCCATAGAAGGTGGGCTCCATTCCTTGGGGCTTGAGGTGAGGCAGAACACTATGGGGGGGAGTGTGACAGAGGGAAACAGCTCATATGGTGATCAGGAAGGAGGAAGAGAGAGAGAGAGAGAGAGAGAGAGAGAGAGAGAGAGAGAGAGAGAGAGAGAGAGAGGGAGAGGTAGGGGTAGGTCTCTGATTGCCAGATACAAATGTGTATCTGAAAGCCATGGCCCCAGTGAACAATTTACTCCAGCCACACCCACCTGCCTTCAGTTACCACTCAATCAATCCCATCAGGGATTAATCCACTGATCAGGTCAAAGCTACAGCCCAATCATTGCTCCTCCAAACCTTCTTTCATTGTATCACATGTGAAGTTTTGGGGGACACCACATCTAAACCATAACAAATACTCAGTTTGCAATAAGGGGGGACAAACAATGATCAGAAAAAACAAGAAGTCTGGGACAGTATCAAGAGAACAAACCTGAGAGTCGTTGGAATAGAAGAAAACATGGAGATGTAGGATGAAGGCATTTAGAACATTTTCAATGAAGTAGTAACAAAAAAAAATCCCCATATTAGAAACAAAATAGGTATCCACATATAGGAGGATATACAGGACCCCAGAACCTCTCCAAGACACACCATGATCAAAATTCCTAACAGAAATCAAGGAAAGAATATTAAAAGCTGCAAAAGAAAAACATCAGGTCTCATTTAGCGGCAAATCAATAAGACGTGCTTCTAACTTCTCAACTCAGATTCCAAAGTCAACGAGGACCTGAAATGAGATATTCTAAGCTCTAAAAGAGAATAATTGCCAGCCAAGATGGCCATATCCCGCAAAGCTATTTTTCAAAATCAATGGGGAAATAAAAACTTTCTGTGACAAAGATAAATTAGTTCGTGAGCACTAAGCCAGCACCATAAAGAAAACTCATAGACACACTGCACTCAGAGGAACCCAAAAACAAACCCCAAAGCTTCCAAAGAGATAAAGATTACTAGAAGAGCAACCAACCGAATGAAAATCAAGAAAGAATTAAATATAGCAAACAACCCAAAATGTCCGCAAGCCACAAACACACAGTCAAGATAGCAGTGCAAATGGTCTCAGCTCCCCGATTAATATGCACAGATCATCATAATGGGTTAAAACAAAAGATACAACTACATGCTACTCACAAGAGACTCATCTCATAGGCAAAGACAACCATAGGGTGAAAGCAAAAGGATGAAAAAGACATCTTCCGTGCAAATGTAGTCAGAAAACCAGCTGAGTTGGGTGTGGTGCTGCCCATCTATGACCCCAGTGGGCTGGAAGGCAGAGGTGAGAGGACCCCAAGTTGAAAGCCAGCCTCAGCTACTGAGTGAGGCCCTGTTGCAAAATAAAGTTCAAAAAGGGTGGGGATGTGGCTTCATGTTTGAGTGCCTCTTGGTTCAGTCCCTGATGAAAGGAAGGAAGGGAGGGACCCAGGGAGGGGGAGAGAAAGGGAGGGAAGAGGCAGGAGTCTATTTCCACATCTGATAAAGCAGATTTAAAGCAGGAATTCATCAGAAGAGAAGACAAAGGATGTCACACACTAGGGAAGTGAGCAAACCCACAGGTGCCGTGGCAGCAGTGAACGTCAGTGCACCTGATCACATTTAAGAGTGTTTCTTGACATTGAATTTCAGATAGACCCCAACACAATAATACTCTGTGGTTTCAACACACCTTGGTCCTTATCACCAACAGAGAGGCCGTTCAAACATAAAATCAATAAAGATGTCTCTGAACTAAATAATACTATAAATCAAGTGGATCTAATAGACATGGGTAGAATGTTTCGCCTCAACCAGCTGAATTTAATTCCTCAGCAGTTCATGAAACCTTTTCTAAAATAGACCATATTCTAGATCTCAGTGTAAGCCTTAGAAAATATGAAAAAAAATGTATTTCATCCTGTGCATCTTAAGAGATCACAATGGAATGAAATAGAAATCAACAGCAAGAAAAATAATAGAAACCACATAAATGCATGAAGATCAAATAATACTCGTCTATGAAGAAGAGTGGATCATAGAAGAAATCAGGAAATTCTTAGAAACAAATGAGAAACATACATGTTGATATGTTGAGAAACATGTCAACGTCTCTGGGACAGGATGAAAGTAGTTCTAAGGGGGAAAAGTTTACAGCATCAAGGGCCTACATTGAAAAAATACCCCTTGGGAGGCTGAGGCAGGCTCACAAGTTAAAGCCAGCCTCAGCAACTTAGCAAGGCTCTAAGGAACTTAGTAAGACCCTGTCTCCAAATAAAAATTAAAAACGGGCTCAGTGGTTAAATGCTGCTAGGTTCCAGTCCTAGTACCAAAGGAAAAAAAATTATACCTCAAGGCCCTAGCAAAGTAAGACAAAATAATTCCACAATTGGTAGAAATCATTGAGAACAGAGACAAAATTCATAAAATTGAAAATAAAAAGTACAAAAGATCAATGCAACAAAGAGTGAGTTCTTGAAAAAGATCAATGAGATTAATAATTCCATAACCAAATTAACAGAGAGAGAGAGAGAAAGATTCTGATCAACAAACTTAGAGATGAAATAAGAGATAGGTCCACAGGTACTTGTGAAATGCAGAGAATCATTAGAAAGTATTTTGGAAATTTACACTCCAATAAACTAAAAAATATGATGGATTTCTTGACCCATGACCTGTAACATGGAACCATTACAATACAGAAAATCTAAACAGACTGATATAGAGCAATGTGATTGGAGCAACAATTAAAAGTCTTCCAACAAAGAAAAATTCAGGACCAGATGGACTCTCGGTTGAGTTCAGACTTTTAAAGAAGAGCTAATGCCAATAGTTCTCAAATTATTGAATGAAATAGAAAGGGAAGGAACACTCTCAAATATATCCTATGAAGCCAGCATCACTGTGATACCCAAACCAGACAAGACTCAAAGAAAACTATAGAACCATATCCCTGACGAGCATAGATGCAAAAATCATTCATAAAATATCTGTGAACCACATTCAAAAACTTTATAGTACACCATGATCAAATGGGTTTCATCTTAAGGATCAACATTGGTTCAACATAGGCAAATCAAGAAATGTGATTCACCACATAAATAAAATTAGGAATAAGAATCACAGGATAATCTCAATAGATGCAGAAAAGGTCTTTGGTAAAATCCAGCACCTTTTCATTTTAAAATGCTGGAGAAACTAGAGATAGAGGAACTGACCTCAACATTGCCAAGGATGTATGTGACCAACCCAAAGCCAACACCCACCGAATGAGAAAGACTGAAAGCATTTCCTTTAGAAGGAAGACAGGGATGTCCACACACATCAGTTCTATTCAATATAGTTCTCAAACCTCTAGCCAGGGCAAGCAGGCAAGAGAAGGAAATTAAAAGCATACAAATAGGAACAGAAGTAAAACTATCTCTATTTGCTGATGAGATGATCCTCTATCTAGACGAACCCCTTAAAAAATCCACCAAAAAATATTCAGAACTGATACATAAGTTCAGTGAAGCATCATGATACAAGATCAACTTTCATAAATGAACAGCTCTCCTATACCATAACAGTGATTCTCCTGAGAAAGAAATTAGGGAAAATATCCCACTCACAATAGCCTCAAAATAAACCAAAAACCACTTGAGAATTAATCTAACCAAGGAAGTGAAAGATCTCTACGATTAATATTATAGAACACTAAAGAAAGAAATTGAAGAAGGCCTTGAAATGGAAAGACCGGGGACTGGGGATATAGCTCAGCTGGTAGAGTGCTTGACTCGTGTGCACGAGGCCCTGGGTTCACTCCCAGTACCACACACACACACACACACACACACACACACGAAAGACCACCCATGTTGCATAATATGCAGAATTAATACTGTCCACATGGCCATGCCACCAAAATCCCCATGCAATCCCCATCAAAATACAAACAGCATTCTTCACAGAACTGGGAAAAGCCTCAGAATTAATTGGGAAGAATAAGAGATCAGAATAGCCAACGCAATCCTGAGCAAGAAGCGAAATGTGAAGCCATCAAATACCTGATCTCAAATGATACTACAGAGCTGGAATAACAAAAAAACATGGTATTGGCACCAAAATAGACATGAAGACCCATGGAAGGAATAGAAGACATGGAGGCAGACCATATCCTTACTGTCATCTGACACTTGGTGAAGGTGCCAATAGTATATGTTGGAGAAAAGACTGACTTTTTAACAAAGCGTTCTGGGAAACCTGCATATTAATATGTAGAAGGATGAAACGGGATAGCTACCTCTCACCTGGCACAAAAGTCAGCTCAAAGTAGATCAAGGACTTGAGAATTAGTCCAGAAACCTTTCAACTGCTAAAAGAAAACACGGGGCCAACAGTCCGCCATATTGACACAGACACCAACTTCTTCAGAAGACCCAGAACGCCACCAGAAAGCTTTTAGGACTCACTAATGAATTCAGCAAAGTAGCAGGATATAAAATTAACACCCATGAATCAATTGCATTCTTATATACGGATGACAAACCAGGTAAAAGAGAACTCAGGAAAACTCTCCTATTCACAATAGCCCCCCCCAAAAAAAAATTAAGACATTTGGGAGTCAATCTAACAAAAGAAATGAAAGACCTCTACTATGAAAACTACAGAACACTAAAGAAGGAAACTAAAGAAGACCTTAGAAGATGGAAAGATCTCCCATGCTCTTGGACAGGCAGAATTCATATTGTCAAAATGGCCATACCACCAAAATACTATGCATATTCAATGCAATTCCTATTAAAATCCCAGTGACAGTCTTCATAAAAATAGAAAAAGCAGTCATGAAATTCATGGAAAATAAGAAGCCCAGAATAGCCAAAGCAAGCCTTGGCACAAAAAGTGAAGCAGGAGACATCACAGTACCAGACCTTGAATTATACTACAGAGCATAGTAACAAAGACAGCACAGGATAAAAGACCCAGAGACATAACTACGTAGAGATAGTATCTCATATAGACAAAGGGGCCATAAACATGCATCAGAGAAATCATAGCCTTTTAAAGAAATGGTGCTGGGAAACCAGAAATCCACATGTAGCAAAATGAAAATAAAACCTATCTCTCACCCTGCCCAAAACTCAACTTGAAGTAGATCAAGGACCTTGGCATTGGACTAGAGACCCTGCACCTACTAGAAGAAGAAGTAGGCCCAGATCTCCATCACGTTGACTTAGGAACCAACTTCCTCAATAAAGGTCCTAAAGCTTGAGAATTAAAATCAAAAATCAAGAGGCAATAAATGGGATGATATCAAACTAGAAAGTGTCTTCAGAGTAAAGGGAGCAATCAAGAATGTGAAGAGACAGCCTACAGAATGGGAGAAAATCTTTACCACATGCACCTCAGATAGAGAATTAATCTTTAGGATATATAAAGAACTCAAAAAAAACACCAAAAAAACCACAATAATCCAATGAATAAATGGTCAAAGGAACTGAAAAGGCACTTTTCACAAGAAGAAATACAATCAATCAGCATAAAAAATGTTCAACATCTCTAGCAATTAGAAAAATGCAAATGAAAACTACATTGAGGTTCCATCTCACTCTAGTCACAATGGCAATTATCAAGAATACAAGTAACAGTAAATGTTGGCAGGGAAAAAAAGTTCACTCATACATTGCTGGTGGGATTGCAAATTGGTGCAGCCATAATGGAAAGCAGTATGGAGATTCCTCAGAAAACTAGAAATGGAACCCTCATTTGACCCAGTTATCCCACTCCTCAGTTTACACCCAAAGGATTTAAAATTAGAATGGCTACATCAATGTATATAGCAGCTCAATTCACAATAGCCAAGCTACTGGAACAACCTAGGTGCCCTTCAACACATGGAATGGATAAAGAAAATGTGGTACATATACACAATGGCATATTACTCAGCCATAAAGAAGAATGAGATTATGGCATTTGCTGGTAAATAGATGCAACTAGTGACTATCATGCACTAGTTGAAATAAGGCAATCCCAAAAAACCAAAGGCCAAATGTTCTTTCTGATTTGTAGATGCTAATCCACAACAAGTGGCGGTGAAGAAGGGAAGAATAGAAGTTCATTAGATTAGATGAAGGGGAATGATAGGAAGGGAGGGGGAATGGAATGGGAAGGACAGTGGAGTGGGTTGGACACAACTGTCCTGTGTTCTTATGTAAACACACGACCAGTGAAACTCCACCTCACACACAAACACAAGAAAGGGGAGTTATCCTCCATGTAGGCATATGTCAAAACATTGTTAGGGAACACATAATAGAACAAGAGGGAGTTAAGACAAGGAAGTGTCAGTGTGGAGAGGGGAGAGAGGGCAGGTGAAACCAAGGCTAGGCTGTCCTTGGCTCAGAGCAGCCCATCACAGTACAAGATGCTTAGGTGACCTCGGGGACCAGGAAGAGCACCCAGAAGGTGCCCAGAAGAGAAGAGAAGGTGACCAAAGCCCATCAGTTCAGAAAGCCACCAAACCGCCAAACAACGCAGGCAAACAAAGAAAACTATAAAAAGAAGACGACAGAATGGCAGGAGTGGGCTCTTCTTTGCCACGAACCAGCTGGGATCTAAGTGCGCGCATCTTAGGGACCCAGAGCAGCTGAACGGATCTGTCTTTGAAGGCCCACCACGTGCTGCCTGACGATCGTCCCCTGGTGAGAACACACAACTCGGACGCCCCCAGGCTCTGCGGGAAGGGGACCAGGTGGGCCAGGCAGCCCCTCGTGTCTTTGGCCCGGCTTCCAGCACTGCCCTACGACAGCGAAAGTCAGCAAGAAACAGTGGATTGAAGCTGTCACCTGGGCCACGTGGACGGCAGGCAGTCACACTGCAAGGAGCCGTCCTCAGTTCCCAGGCAGAGCCCCCAGGCAGGCCATTTCCTGGGCCCCAGACAGTTTTAACAGATTTCAGGAGAGGGCGGCTGTGCCCAGATCCTCCCAGACCACCGTGGTGTGAACTGAGAATCAGGCAGGAGAATCTTGGGAAACTTCAAAATGCATGGAAATTAAAAAAAAAAATACTCCTGAATAACTCATGGGTCAAGGAAGGAATCAAAAGGGAAATTAAAAAATTCTTGAGGCAAAAAAAAAAAATGGAGACACATCAAAGCCAATCAGATACACAAAAGCAGCTTTAAAAGGGAAGTTTATAGCAATTTAAGTGCTACATCAAAAAAGAAGAAAGACTTCCAATAAACAACCTAATATTGCACCTCAAGGAACCAGAAAAACAGAACCAAACTAACCCAAAAATCACCAAAGGAAGCAAACAGTGAAGATCAGAGCAGAAATGAATGAAGTGGGACTAGGAAAGCGTCACAAAGGACCCACAAAACAAAGAGGGTTCCTTTCTTTTTGTGGCACTGGGTGAACCAAGGGCCTCACACATGGCACCACTGAGCCACACTAACCCTACAAAACTCTAGTTTTGTTAAGTTTTGCTAAGTTTCCCAGGCTGGCTTCAAACTTGCAATTCTCCTGCCTCAGTGTCCTGAGTAGCTTGGATCACAGGTGGGCAGCCACTGCACCCAGCTCAAGATCAGGGTTTTTTTTTTTTTTTTTAAAGACAAACAAAATTGACGGACCTTTAAGCTAGACTATAATAAATAAAATCAGAAATAAAAGGAGACATTATAACTGGTAGCACAGAAAGATAAAGGATCCTAAGAAACTACAATAAGCAATTATGTATCAACAAATCAGAACCCAGACCAGGCTGACAAATCTCAGACACGTGAAATGTACCAAGAATGAATCCAGCTGGGCAGGATAACCCAGCGACCCGGAGGCTGAGGCAGGAGGATCACATGTTCAGAGCCAGCCTCAGCAACTTAGTGAGACCCTGGGGTGGGGATGTGGTTTGGTGGTTGAGTGCCCCTGGGTTCAATCTCCATATCAAGGAAGAAAGGGGGAAGGGAAAGGGAAGGAGAGGAAAGGAGGTAAGAGAGAAAGGGATAAAGGGAGGAAGAGAGAAAGAGCGAAAGAGAGAAAGAAGGAGAAAAGGGAGGGAGAGAGGGAGAGACAGAGAAAGAATTAAGAAGAAGAAATAGAAAATCTAAATTGACCCATAACAAGAATGAAACCTGTAAATAAACAGAAGTCCCCCATCATAAAACAAACCCAAACCCAAGATGTGGTGGTTCCACTGCTGAATTCTGCCAGATATTATGAAACATTTAGAGAGGAGTGACACCATCCTCAAACTACTGCAGAACATTGAAGAGATACTTCCAGGCTCATCCCATGAGGTTGCTATTATGCTCACAACAAAACCAGCTCAGGACTCAACAAAGAAGAAAAGACCGAGAACTGCCGCAGAGTGACTCTGGTGGTCAGTAGCAAAAAGCCCTCAACAGAATACGAGCCAACCAGTTCAACCGCACATTAAAGATGTGCTGTGACCAATGGGGACTATTACCATTCACTGTGACCAGTGGAGACTTATCGCAAAGACCATTGAAATACGCAGAGCAGCACATGTGACTCATCACCTGGACAGAAAGACGGAACTTCAAGATCATCTCGACAAATGCAGAAAACGCATACACCTGACAAAATTCAACGTCCCTTCTTGATAAAAACTCCCACTATGTGAGGTCTAGAAAATGCATACTCAACAAGCACTCTAGGTGACAGACGCCGACGTACGTCCTGAACAGGGGAAACTTAAAGCTTTTCCTCTGGATCTGGGATGAACAAGGAAGCCCACTGTCACTCCTTCTATTCAACACAGCGTCTGAAGTCCTATCCAGAGCCTTGGGCAAGAGGAGAGGCAAGAGCCAATTGGAAAGGAGGATGTTGACGGTCCGCTAGCACACTGCATGATTGTTTGTATAGAAAGCCCCAGGGCTACACTAACTGTGACTGATACATTCAGTCAAGTTACAGAATACGGAATCAATATGTGAAATCAGTGGTACTTCCATAGGCTCGTAGTGAACTATATGAAAACAGTCAAGGAAATCCCATTTACAATAGCTACCAAAAAAGTAACATGCCTGGGGAAAGAAATTAACCAGGAATGTGAAGGAGCTGCACATCAAAAACCATACAACACTGAGAAAGAAAGTGAAGGAGACAGCAGCGGAAGACACCCTGGGTCACAGATGAGAAGAGTGTCCTTACCACCCAAAGCAACCTTCAGACTCAGTGAGATTTCTGTCAAAACACTCGTGACGATCTTCACAGAAATAGGAAGAACAAGTGATGAATTCTTACGTAATCACAAAGCCAGGATTCTTAATTTACCTGTTTTATTTGTTCCTACACATGACAGTAGAGTGTATTTTGCCATATCACACACACATGGAGTGTAACTTCCCATTCTTGTGGTGGTACATGATGTGGAGTTTCACTGGTGTGTATTCATAGACGAACACGGGAAAGTGATGTCCGATTCACTCTACTGTCTTTCCCCCTCCCTTCCCTCCTCTCCCTCCCTCCAATCTGGTTAACCTCTACTCATTCATCCCACCTGGCCACCCCCACACCCCATCCCCCACTTAGGAGAGTCAGTGTCCACATTTAGGAGAGAACATTTGGCCTTTAGTTTTTCTGGAATTGACTTATTTCACTTAGCACAATAGTCTCCAGTTCCATTCATTCACCAGCAAATGTCGTAATTTCATTCTTCTTTATGGCTGAGTAATATTCCATTGTGTAAATACACCACAATTTCTTTATCCATTCATATGTTGAAGAGCACCTAGGTTGGTCCCACAGCTTGGCTATTGTGAACTGAACTGCTATGAACGTTGATGTCAGCCAGAGGTATCTTGGGCAAATAGCAAAACTGGCAGTGGTACACTCCCTAGAAACACATTATGAAGCTATGGTAACCCAAACAGCACAATACTGGAATAAAAACAGACACATAGTTTAGTGAAACAGAACAGAGCCCAGAAATAAATACACACATCCACAGTCAACTGATTTTCAACAAAGAAGTCAGGAAAGCACCTTGGGGCATGGACATTCTCTATGAATGGTGCTGGGGAAACTGGATATCCACATGCAGAAAAAGGAAATGTTCTCATCTTTACATCTTATGCAAAATAATCAACTGACTATGAATCAAAGACATAAGTGTTTGACTCTCAAACCATGAATCTACTAGAAAAAAATATAGAGAGGATCTGGGCATGGTGGCACATACCTGTAATCCCAGCAGCTCGGGAGGCTGAGGTAGGAGGATCACAAGGTCAAAGTCAGCCTCAGAAATTTAGTGAGGTCCTAAGCAACTCAGTGAGACCCTTCTCTAAATAAAATATAAAAAGGGCTGGGGATGTGGCTTGGTGGCTAAGGGCCCCTGGGTTCAATCCCTAGAAGAAAAGAAAAGAAAAGAAAAGAAAAGAAAAGAAAGAAGGAAGGAAGGAAGGAAGGAAGGAGAAAGAAAGAAAGAAAGAAAGAAAGAAAGAAAGAAAGAAAGAAAGAAAGAAAGAGAAAACATAGAGGAAATTCCTCATGAAACTGGGCTGGGAGAGGATATTTGGGATAAGAACCCCAAATCCTAGACAACAACAGCAAAAATGGACCGATGGGATTACACTGAATTAAACAGCTGCTGGACAAAGAGTGAGGAGACAACCTAGAGAATGCAGACAAAATCTACAAACTACACATCTGACAAGGAATGACTTCTCAGGTTATGGAAATAATTCAAATAACTCAACAGCAAATAATAGTAATAATCCAATAAAAATAGGCAAAGACTTTAATAGACATTTCCCCAAAGAAGGCACTCAGCTATTGACGGCCAACAGTCCATGGAAAAAGCGCTCAGCCACTGGTCATCAGGGAACTGCAAATCCAAACCATCCCGAGCTCTGACCTCACTCCAGTTGCAATGGCCTTGATCAAAAAGGCAACAGACAGAGCACTGAGGATGCCGAGAAAAGGGGCCCTGACACGTGTGGGCGGGGATATGCTTTAGGAGAACCGTGATGAAAAAACACTGTGGGAGTTCTCAAAACATTCGATGTGGAATTACCACGTGATCCTGCTATCTCGGGACTGGCCACAGAGTCAAAGGAAGTGAACTCACTGTGTTGATGAGTCAGCGGCCCTCCCAGGTTCCCTGCAACACCAAGTGCCCCTCGAGTGTAGAAAATGCAGTCCCTCTACACAGTGGAACACTATTCAACCATGAAAAGGGAAAATCCTGTCATTTGTTACATGGATGGAACTAGAAGACATTATGTAAAGTGAAATAAGCCAGACGTGAAAAGTCAGAACCACGTGATCTCATTCATGTGTGGATGCTAAAATCCTTTATCTCAAAGAATCAGAGAATAGAACAATGGATCAGTGTCTAAGGTGATGGGTCCATGTTTGGTTTATTGTCCCACAATGTATACTTTTACTGAAACATTACATGATACCCCATAAACATATGCACTTATCACGTACCGGTTAAAAATGAGCAAAGCCAGCCTGGCAGTGTAGCTCCGGGGTAGAACACAGGTCGAACCTGTGTAAGTCCTGGGTTCAGGCCCCTGCACGGTAAAACCCATTTTCTCAGTGCCGCATGCTACTGTGACACTAAGTACCTGCCGTGCATTGCACAAGCCTACAGCAAGCACCACTCAAAGATGGAGCCTCACATAAGCCGTGGAGTCTAGGTGACAAAGGCGTGTCTGTGCATGTTCATCAGTGAACCAAGTGTACAGCTCTGGTGGGGTGTTGTTAATGGGGGGGGGGGGGCTGCTGGTGGGGACAAGGGGCCAGTTGTGCACAGAGAATCTCAACGCCTTCCTGAAATCAAATTTTTATTTTAAAAAATCTTTGATAAAAAATAAGATTTATCAACACACCCAAGTGTAGGATCTCCCCACCTCTGACAGCACCCACTCTAGAGAGCACCCCACCTAAGCTTAGAACCTCTCTGGCCCACTCAAAGCCAAGCCCATTCACAGGTCTTGGTAACCCTCTGACCCCTGGGTCTTTCTTCCTTATGATGCAAAGGATCATAAGCCAAACGTGCTCAGCTCCGGGTTCTGGTGGCTTTGGCTGAAGAGCCTTGATGCTGTATGGGTGGCTCTGGGCACGTGGCTTCAGCACCCTGGGCTCAGGTAGAAATCGTGAGATGGATGTGTGTGGACTGCAGAGGTGAGTCCTGGGCCAGCTTCTCTGGCTCTCCCAACTCAGGGACACTCGCTGCAGTTGCAGGCTGTCCCCCCTAGGGGGAGCTAGGCAGGATGAGAGCTTGTCTGCTCTCAACAACAGACCAGGTGCAGGTGCGCAGTGGACCCTGACCTCCAGGTGGCCCTGGCAGGCTCCTGGCCCACTACTGCTGCAGACTCCAGTGGTGTGGCCTTCTCTCCCCACCCTGCAGTCTATGGACGCTGAGTTTCAGGAGCACCTTCCCTGGGGACCTGCCGTTTGGAGATGGTTCTGGGCAGGAGAGGAGGGGCCCCCCAGAAAGATCCGGGGCCTATGGCAAGCGGGTGGGTTGGGTGGCTCTGGGGTCAGCCAGCCGCCCCAGGCTGCTCCTGGTACTGCTCAGTTGCTGTCTGGGACCCACTGTCACCCCCACCATCTTTCTCAATAGGTTTTGGTTTCAGAAGCCCTGGGCAGGGACTCTGAATTCCCCAACCCGTCTCCCCACTGTGGCTGGCCCAGGCTCACAGCTCACCATGCCCGGGGCAGGCTTCCTGGAGGGTAGGGGATAGGCTTTAGAAGGTGGGGAGGACTTTCTGCAGTGACCTTAGGAAGTGACAAAAGGGAGGAAGAGGAGGCCCCTTTGGAGACCCTCACTGGGGCTGGAAAGGGGGTCTTGAGGGAGCACTTGACCCCTCATTGGCTTGACCATGCGTCTGGAACTGAGAGCTGTCCAGCACCTGGAGCTGAGACCCTTCTAGAACTCGGGCTCTGTCAAGGTTGGGGGCAGCACTGTGGAAAGGCTGATTATACAAGGCTCAGTTAGGAAGGACACAGCATCTTTGACTTTACAGTCTGGAAACTGGAGGCCAGAGAGGTGGGGGGCTGCCTAGGGTCACCCAGCAAATTCCTAGAGGAACCAGCAGAGACGCAGGTCGTCCGCACTCCACCACAGCCCCTCCCCGCACAGGGCTTGGAGCGATCTCTCGGGGACTGTCTGGTACTTTTCCATCCTCTGCTACAGGGGCGAGGAGGAGTCAGCAGAGCAGGGGGCCTGCCAGCTACATCCTCTCCCCCAGCAGTCCCCAGCCCAAGACAGCCTGGTCAGTCCTGGGCACTTCGGCCATTCGCCCCGTGCCGCCCCTTCCCCGCACAGCGGCCGGACACTTGCTTCCCCTACCCTTAAGGTCATCTGCTTGCTGCCCACTCTCCTGAAGCCCTGGGCTCTCTGTCCCCCCCAGGTACCCCCCTCCCCGCACGGGGCAGGCAGGGTCAAGAGCTCCAGCAGCACCCCCACAGCAGACCAATGTCCTAGCTGCTGTCCTCCCCGCGTCGCCCCCGCCGGTCCCCGCCACTGCTGGCGCGCCCCACGCGTCCCCCGCCTGGCAGCTCGCTGTGCCCGGGGCGGCAGGTCCCGCTCTGCAGCCGCCGCCCCCGCAGCCTCGCCACCGCCGGGAGCCGGGCGGTGCGTCAGCGGCTCGCAGCCCGCGCGCACTTCATTTATTCAATAGCTCCGGGCCTGAAAAACACCGGCTAAATTGCCTCCCATTTTCCCCAAGCCCATTAGCAACCAGCGGCCGCCTTCCCCTTAGTTCCGCAGAGCCCCCCGGGGCTCCAGGGGAGGGGGCCGGCCGCCTCTGCGCCTCCCGCCCCGGAAGGGCTCCACTCAACTCCGCATCTTTTTGAGGCCCCGGAAAACTGGCCGGTCCTGGTCAGGGCACGCGTGGGACCCCCCTCCCCCAGTCCCCAGTCCCCAGGACCTGGGCACAAGCCCACCCGCCTGGGGCCCCTGGGGGACTGGGAGCAGCCCCCCACCCGCTGGCGATGGCCCCGCCAGAGTTCACTTCTTTCTGCTCCAAGATGGGAAAGGGGATTGTCGGAGCTGGGAGCCAGGGCGGGGGACTTTGAGAGATAAGGGACGGAGGGGGCAAAGGGCTTGGTGAACGGGCCTTCCTGCTGGGGTCTGCCTCTGGAGGACCTGCCACCCTGTTCTGCGGGATGAGCTTCCCCCCACCCCCGAGGCTGGCCACCCCCACTTCACTGACCAAATCTCCTGCGGGCCTATTCCTTTGTGACCCTGACCTGGTGTCCTGCTAGGGAGTGGCCGGAGACCCTCTCCCTATCACCGGGTATATCCGGATGGGGACTCCTAGGGAAGCCCAACACATGAAATACTTCCACACGTGAGGGCTGTTGTCTCCTTGTAGGTCAGAAGCGCAGGTGAACTGAGAGGTGCTGATCTGATGCCTCACAAGCCCCCAGAGAACCTGAGGCGGTTGGGGTGGAGAGGCCGACAGCTGCCAGCCTTTGAGGCTGGGGGCACCACCCAGGGGGAAGCTTTGTGCTGTGCCTGTGTGGGGCTGGGGAGTTGGAAACCGGATGAAGCGAGCCGCCTTAGAGGTGGTCTGCACATCTCTCCATGGGAGGAAAAGGGGCCTCCCTGGGACTCCCCTCAGGGGCTGTCCTCTCTGCAGATCTCTTTGGGGTCTGTGTACCAAGAAGTAAGAGTGTGGTGGGCTTACAGGATGAGCCAGGAGCACTTACATGGGAGGAAAAAGTGGCCCCCTGGGACTGAGACCCCTGACCAACAGAGCTATCACACACACCTACTGAGGGTCTCTTCCCTAGTTGGGGTCAAAGTGAGGCAGTAGCACAAGGCTCTTAGAAGGCTCAGCTGCACCTTGGGGACCTCAGCCCCCCATCCATGATGCACTGCAGAGCTTTCCCAGGCACCAGGATGCTATTGCTCCTGGGGCTCTGCTCGGGTCTGCCAGCAGGTGCTGGGACATGTGGGGACACAGTGTCTGGACAGCAGTGAGGGGTGGTGGACCCCTGGACAGGGGAGGGTCAGATTGCAGGTCACTGTGACTTGATGATCTGTAGGGATCCTGGCAGCCACAGATCCTCCAGAGGGAGCCCCAACTCCCAGGAGAACCTACACATCATCTTGCTGAGGAGGAGGAGGGTGGTAGGATGCCCATTTTGCAGATAGGCACACAAAGGCTCAGAGATGAGACAGCCACCGTGTCGGTGAGTGGAAAGGGACACACCTGAAGCCAAGTCCTCAGACTCTGGAGCCTGTACCCAGGTCCGCCAGACGGGGTCTACATGTCCACACCCTCCCCAGGTCCCCCCCTGACCTGGACACCTCACTGGGGTTGGAAAGACCCCTTACCATGACTCTTTTTCAAAGTCACTTTGGAGAGTAGAGGTGTTTTTCAAAAGATGGGGTGTGTCCCCCACATAGGGATCTGGAGAAGGGCTGGAGGGCTCGAGCTCAGCAGGGGGCCACTGGAGGTTGGAGGGGTCTCCAGGCGGCTCTCCCTACTGGTGACCAGCACAAGCCAACCCTACCCTCTTGCCACAGGATGGACTGAGCCAAAAAAGAGGACTCTCTGGGCCTCAGTTTCCCCCTTTGTCACATGCAGCCATCCATCCAGGCCACCACTGGGGGACTGCAGAGGAAGTTGGAGGGGAAGGTGCCCCCTCCCAAGGCCCTCTGCAAGAGGGGGGCTGCCTGCCTTTGTGTTTGCAGCAGCGTAGGGGGCGGTGAAGACCCAAGCTGCCCCCCCCAGCCAGCCAGACTGAGGTGGCTGAGCGCGGGCGGGCAGCGGCTCTGGGGAAAACAGTGAGTCACTGGCGGCCAGAGCGTGCGCTTCCCGGCGGCTGGAGAGCTGCGGTGGCAGGTTTCATAGGTAATTATGTAATTTATGAGGCTCCCGCTCGGGGCTGTGTCTGAGTCAGCCCGGCTGTGTCGTGACCAAGCGGAGGCTGGCGGCGCAGAGGCGTGGGCACAGCTGTGCCCTGGGCCCCTGGCCTCTGCCCTCTTGGGGGAGACAGCTAGCCCAAGGCCCCGCAGGCAGACAGTGGGGCAGGGGAGGGGCCGTGGGGACCTCAGACTGGTAGCAAAGCTGGTCCTCAGGGCTGGGGGCTTGCACACGGGGTGGGGAGTGAGCCCCCAGGTTCCTGAGGCTGCTCCCTGCCAAGTGCTGTTAGGGCAGAGGCCAGTGACACTAGGAGACGCCCTCCTGAAGGCAGATAGACCCTTGTCACACCTTCCCTTTAGCAAGCACGGTCTCTGAACAGACAGACACACAGGCTAGGTACCTCGTACAATGCGTATTTATTATTCAGATGACTTGGCCACAGTGTTTGGAAGCCCAGGCTCAGAGCAGCTGGGAGGACCTCAGCTGCTCTCTCTCCCTGTGGTCTGCTCCCCTGGGAAACCCTCTCCCACCTCCCCAGCTCCCCCAGGCTCCCAAACCAGGGCTTTTGGGTCCTGCTGAGGGATTGTCCCAGGGTTCTCAGGCAGGGCTTTTAAAATGAGGGAGGGGGTGTCTCAGTATCCAAGTTGTTCTTCCTCCTCGGGGTGCAGGGAGAAGCAGGGACCTGCCAGGGTCACAGGTGGACTCTGCCTTCTGAGAACAGGGGACATCTTGGGGTCTTTGAAGTAGCAGAAATCCAGGGAGGAAAAGGGAGAGATCCATCAGGGCGGACACTCCTGAGACGGGCCCAGGTGAGCAGAGCAGCCCCTGCAAAGGGGGAGAAAGAAAGGGAGTCAGGAGAAGCCCCCAAGTTTTCCTGGGGCATCTCCCAGCACCCCAAGACTTGTAAGTCACCTGGACAGCTGTGTCCCACCCTCAATGAGTGACCGGGCACTCTGTTGCCCTCTGTGTCCCATCTGCAGGGCAGTCACTGCCCGGGACAGAGAATCCGATGGAGACACTGGACTGCGGGGTGTCAGGGTGCCCCAGCCTCTTCCCGTCTCTTCTTCAGTGTTTCTCTCCCAAACAATCCCCTCCCACCTGGGCCCCCTTCTATTTTTCCTGGCTAAAACCCACCACAGACACCACCACACCCGGAAAGAGATAAATAAATAAAAGAAAAACAAGCTCAACTGCGTAAAGCAGTCCAAATCTGAATTTTTTTCCGGCCTGAGTTAATTACACTTTAAATTGGCATGTTTACTGATGGGGGATTTCAAGTGAACAGAGGCTGCCCCCTCCCTCTGCAACTGTTTGTACAGTAAAACTCCGCAGGCTGGCGGGCTCCCCCAGGCTTGGCAGGTCCCGCCGCTCCCCTGCCAACAGGAGAACAGAGCAGAAACATCTATTTTCGAGTGTTAAGGAAAACGAGGCCTTCACAGATGGTGGGAGGTGCGCACCCCCCTGGGGCTCTGGAAACCTGCTCCACAGCTTCTCGCTCCAGGAAAGACCAGGACTGGGTCCCATGCCCAGTCATCCAGGGCCGCGCCTGGTCAAGACGCCCCCACGTGGCAGCACTGTCCTGGGGGTCCTCCCTTCTCCCTGGAGCACCCATGGGGAATGTGGACGGAGCTCTGGGCAGGAGCCAGGAGGCCCCGTTTCATTTGCTCTCCCAACATGCACTGGCCAGCTTCCCGGACAGGTGGCGCGATCTCTGCCTTCCTCAACCAACCCTCATAACAGCCATGGGTCTGCCAGACCCCAGGTGCCCTGGGAAAGTCTCATCTCTGCTCTGAGCCCAGAAGGTCCTTTGGCAGACACTTACCAGGCCCAGGGAACACCTCAGGGTCAGGTGTCCCCAGCTCAGACATCTTTCTTCAGTGGAAGTGGCCTGGTTGGGGTCACCGCAGGGTCTGGCTCTGGAAGGTCCACTACTAAAGACCTTCTGAGTGTGTGTCCAGCTGCCTGCAAATGGAAGACAAGGCCAGCAAGCCTCCAGCGGCTTCTTGACTCGATGCCCCATACTCGGACAGGAGCACCATGGCAAGAAAGTCAACTGTCTCTGCCCCAGCAGAGGCCCTGTGACAAATGTCTGTCTGCACATTGGGACTGTGTGTGGGAGGTCTGGGGAGGCTTCCTGGAGGAGGCAGGCCCTGGAGCTGCTCCCAAGCCCAGTCTGCCCTTCCTCAGGGTCCCGGCTACTCCCACCCCTGCCCCACTCCCTGGGCCCAGGGCCTGGCACCTCCAGGCCGACGTGGCCTTGCACACAGGTAATACGCCAGCTCCTCTCCATGTCGCTGGGATAATGGGAAAATGACGAATGAGGCTCCATCAGACCCTGCGTCCCAGCCCTCAAGCCTGTCCTCGTCCATGACAAATGGCCCTTCCACCTCCACAGGGTCTTTTCAGAGGCCCCGGCTGCACAGCCTTGGCAGTGTTGGTAGAGATTTATGTCTGTCTGCCCCGATTCTTCTTCATTTCTCAGCTTCTTTATTACCTCAAAGAGCACGTTTTTAGTTATTCATTCCACAAACGTTCTCTGAGTGCTTCCTGTGTGCTTCCTCCAGGCAATAAAGACATCTGACTCATTACACCTTCGTGCCTGGAACATTTACTCTGCACTGGCATCTGGGGCTGGATTTGACCTAAGGAGACGGTATTATCTGAGCAGCTACTAGGACCTGGCACTGCAGCAGAGTTAGGGCCCTGGCTTCCAGAAGCAGAGCTGCAGGGTAGCAGCCCCCTCCCTCTAGTGTGGAGGTCTCACTGTGGTTTCTGCAGCCCTCTCAGGGTTTACAAAGAAGGCAACTGCCAAGTCCCCAGAGGTGGACCTTGCCTGAGTCTCAGTGAAAGAGAAATGCACAGCCCAGCATCCTGCCCTAAGTGGACCTCAGCTTCCCTACTGTCCCAGGGTATGAACAGTGGCGTAGGCCAAGAGGAGAATGGAGTCTGGAGTCCCATCCAGCCCCAACATGGGGGGGTTCTCTGCATCCTTAGGGATCCCAAGGACAGCTCTGTGGGTGCTCAAGCACTGCACCAGCCTCTGATTGGGCCCAGGAGCGGAGGCCAAGGTGGGCACATGGGGGGGGGCGGGCCTGGCTCCACCGAGCATACACAGATCTTGTTCCCCACACACAATGGAGACAGTGGACATCCCCTCCCCAAATGCCCTCAAGTGGGAGCAAAGACACAGGTCACCGTGGGTCTTGGGTTTTATAGTTGACCTTCAGGACCAGGGTCTTGTCCTCTCCTCATGTCAGACACAAACTAGCATCCATGGGTGCTGGCACCAACTTGGAGAGACACCAAGTGGATAATGAAGAAGAAAAAAAAAATGAAATACATGAAAATTCTGGCAAAGCAAGTCTTGGGAGCCTGCCATGTTATACAAGAAGAATTCAAGGTCAATTCAATGAGACTGCTTTCTTCTAGGGCACAAGGGGCCAGTCCCAGAGCTGTGGACTCCAGCCAAGCAGGGCGATTAAGAAGGCCCTGGGGCCAGATGTGCCCTGCTCCACCTCTACCTGGGTGATCTGGGCCCAGTCATTGGGCCTCTCTGTGTTCCACTGTCTTATCTGTGAAACAGAACCTGCCACTGACAGGGCCCCGGGCCATGCAGACCCACTTTCAGGACAGTACTTTTCTCCTTATCACCCCTTACAAGCAATGACAGAAAGGGACACAAGCCCAGGGCAAATCACTTTTCCAATCATGCCCAGAGGATGGTAAACAGGGCCCTTGCACATTGAAAAACCATATGGGCCCTGTGACCTTGGACTGCTGGCTGGATTTACATACTGCCTTGGAAACAGGCTGAGTCACTGACCCTCAGGCTGAAGGGTCCACATTGGCTCTCATTATGGCCACTTGGGGGACAGACATTTTCATTTGGCTTGTTGGATGAGAAAGGCCCTTTGTTTATTTTCCCTTCTCCTCAAACAATAGATAAATCAGTAATTTTGCCTTTAATGAGATTCTGCACCAAGCGGCACAGGGTCGCCATCTTTGAGTCTGAAATGAGTTGGGAACATGGATGCTGCTGATTGCCTGGTACCCTGGGCTGACATCTTGTCTCATGCATAATTCTCCGAGTGGTAGATGAGGTACCAAGCACTCTCCCCCACCAGCGGCCCCAGAGACTCAGGGCAGCCATGCCTGCCAACGCTGCTGTGAAGCAGTTGTTACATTGGAGCAATTAACTAAGGCTAATGCCCGTCTCCCCACCCCTCCACCATACACACACTTTAATATATTCCAAAGATGTGTCAATGCATTAACAGCAATTTTCATCTCCAAATGTTCCCATTTAGTCAGTTCCATGCATAAAATATTAGCCCTGACACCAGGCTCTGGCCTGTTGCCGGTGGAGTTCCCCAGAGCATCTGGCTGGCAGGGCCGGGTGGGAATACACCCCAGCACATCTGCAGCCTAGTGTGGGGGCCCCAGTTTGAAAAGTGGAGAAAAGAACTCAGACCTCACTGACCTGCCCTGCCACAACCAACCCCAGACTCTCAAGTGACATCCTGGAAGGCATAGAAAAAGCTAGATCCCTAAATAGCTTCTAACAAATGTGAAGAATCTAAACAGTGATCACCATATTCATAAACCCAGTGGCCACATCTTATGGAGTTCCCGGTTTGTGCTCAGCACTTTCCTGGGGATAAACCTACTATGGTATCTGCCCTTGAGGACTCTACCAGTCAATCAACACTTATTCACTGCTCTGCTACTATGAGCCAGCCCTGGGTCCCAAGGGTGGGGATACAGCAGAGGAGAAGACAGAGAAACTCCTGCCCCCAGAGATGTTGCCATTTAAGGGGAGGGGGTGGGGGCACAAGTGGCTGTGAACAAGAGGCCATCTGGGAGAGCTATAAGCTAGGGGAAAAAAGGCAAGAGTGTGACTGATAGTTTGTACCAGAATGAGGTGGGCTGGGCTGCTTCTGTTAGGGTGCTCAGGGGTGGCTTGCTGCAAGGGCCATCATTCCCTTGGGAATCCTGAACCTTGAGAAAGGGGTATGCAGGACTTGGGGTGCTCACAAAGGCAGCACGATCGGGAGGGAAGAGGCTGAAGGCAGCAGGGGAGGTGCCCAGAAGTGGGAGGGACATCTGCAGGAGCCCAGAAAGTGATGAAAATAAACAGAGGGTATGCCTGACGCCAGGGACGAGGCTGGGGGCCATTCGAGGACTCCATGTCCTCTAGGCACAGAGGAAGAGGGAAAGGTCCACCCAGGGGCCTTATTGTGGTGCAGCAAGGCAGATGGGCTCTGGAAAGTTCTCCTTGACAGAAGGAGGTAGAGAGACCATTGGGAGACTCAAGTGGGGATTCTGTGTGGTGGCCTACACCGGAATGGGCAGCCCCTCCAGCAGCTGCAGCTGCAAGGCGGCAGAGCTAGGGACCTTCGGGATAGTGCTAGGAGCCTCACTATGGGCACAGTCCCTGGGCAGCCCCTGGGGAAAGGCAGTGGTTGCACCCTCGTGGGAAGGGTGTAGCCTTCGGAAAGAAATTCCCACAGCTCAGTGCTGAGCAGGCGAGCCTGGCCTTAGGAGGTGCACTAGGAAGACCCCTGGCCCACGCCCTGGACTCGTTCCTGCCCTCAGTTACTGAGTATCCAGATCAGGCTGCTACAGTAACTTTGGCAAAGTGTGGGCCAGGCGGGGTTGCAAATGGAAGAGCAATGGGAAACTGAAAGACCAGGTGACAGGTCCCACAGGAAGGCCACAGGGACAACCAACAGAGGTTCTGCCACCTGGCATGGCATCGCACAGTGGAAGTCTTCCGAGGCGGGATTCGATGCCGGAAAGAGGTTGACTGTATAATATTCATCGTATAGAAAGTGAACACCTCACAGGCAACCTATTTCAGGTACCACCGAGCAGCGCGGACTCCAGAGAGGAGGCTTCTTCCTCCAGGGTGGCCTCCCGACCTCCCCGCTGCCCGCCTCCATGGCAGGAGGGATGCCCAGGGCTGCAGATGTGGGTCAAGCGCATGCTCAGCCGGCCATCAGCCATGCACCCAAGGGCCCAGCAGGCCGGTGAACCACAACCCTCCCAACACGGGCAGGCGCGCAGGCAGCATGCAAGGTGGGATCTGGTACTGAAGAGAGGTCGACCGTGTATTGTGCGTCATGATGAATGCGAACGCGCCACGGGCAACCTCTCCTCATGCACCACGCAGAGCAGCATGCGCAGCACGCGGGCCGAGGCTCCTCCCAAGGGCGTCGGGGTCGCGGAGGGGTCCAAGGTGGGACTGGAGGGAGGCAGCCAGTGCTGGGCAGCATGCAGGCAGGACTCCCTGGGGACTGGCCCCTCCACCTCAATGGCATCGCATAGAGCGAGCGGGGCCTCGTCAGGAACCACGCGGGCACCTCAGGGTCTCCCCAGCAAGAGCTGGCCTCTTCCCTGAGGCCGGCACAACCCCCCGAAGCTCCCCCAGCGCACAGCTGAGGCTGAGGCTCAGCAGAGGGGGCGACAGCGCCACACGCGGAATCCATGCATTCACATACCCTGCACTGGCTGCGCCCGGCGCACGCTGAGAGTGGGAGGTGGTACTGAAAACAGGCCATCTGTGTTATATTCGTCATTAATAAAGCGAACTCTTCACAGACAACCTCTCCTCAGGTACCCACAGTGATGCTGGCACAAGGACCTCGACCGTGGCCTCCGCGGGTGCTGCCTCCTCGGGCGCCCTGAGGATGGATTGGACGTGGAAGGTGAGAAGAACCAGGGGGCGCAGCACACGCCCCGCCCCGCCCCGCGTGCCAGGCCCCCCGCCGAGGCAATGCCCCCCCACCTCCTTCCCACCCCCACTCCCAAGAGGGCCGCATCGCCAAGAGGTCCTCCAAGGTGAGATTTGATACTGAGAAAAGATCAACCATGTATTATTCGAAGTCAATAAAGCGAATATAACACGGTCGATCTCCCTTCAAGTACCAGCAGAGGCGCTGAGCTGCGGAGCGAGCGGCTTCCGGGCCGGCCGCAGGCTGCAGTGGGCGCGGACGGCTAGTGGACCAGGTGAAGTACATTAGAAGCAATTACTTTCCAACTGGTCGACCATCCGTCCTGTGCCCCAAAGCGGTGCTGACGCTGCTGTTCTTCCCCGAGGTGCCTGGCCTCCGAGGTGGCCTCCCTGGTGGAATTTGATACCGAAAAGGGGTTCACCGAGCAACATTCGTCGTCCAGATGCAAAGTTGCTCGGGTAACCTCTCCCCAAGTACCAGGCAGATGCTTCAAGGTGGCCGTGCTTCCCAAAGACCCCCCCCAGGGCAGCACATTTGGGGGCCACAGTTTGGCGCTCTGCAAGGTCTCCCCTTCACCCCACCCATCCATGCCTGCCCAAGTGAATCTACTGTGTATGGCCTCCCCCACGAATGCTGGACTCTTCCCCAAAGCTAAGAGACCCATGCAGGGTCTGACTCAGCAGCGGTGCTAGGATAGGCACAAGGATGAGACCCTTCCCAGCCCCAGAGAGGGCGACCCCAGGGACACCCCTGGGCATGGGTTATCTTCCATTTGGAAGGAGCTGGCCCGGCAAGGACACTAATACCCAGTAGTCCCCACCCCCCTTGGACTTTGCCCACATGGCCTCTGGTCCACTAAGCATCCCCACTCCAGTATCCTTCAGTGATTTAACACGTTAAAAACAATGGCCTGCCCACTTGATGAGCCCCAAAAGCAATGCAAACAAACAAAAAAAAAAACTTCAAAAATAAAGAGGGTGGGGGGAGAAGAGAGGAAGAAAAAAAAGTAAATGAACAACAAATGATCTCTCTTCACAAAATGGCAGAGCAGCCCAATGCCAGAACCCCAGCTGTTCCCATGAACCCGTCACATCCAGAAAATGCCTCCTACAAGCAGCTGGCTAGCCGGAGAGGGCTGGGGTCAGACGATATAAGCCACAAGCAGAGTCTGGATTCTGTGCCCACCACCCATTTTGTGAACTTTGGAGTGGGACCGACAGCAGAATCCTTGCCCTGACGTTGGCATGAGTTCAGAAAGCCCTCGAAGTCTTGCTGCTACTGGAGCAAGAGGCCAGCCATGAAAGTTCTGTCATAAAGAGAGAAAACACGTCCCAGGTGGCTCCCTGTAGGAGCTATGGACACTGACCTGCAGCTCAGAGTCTCTTCCCACAGCTGCCGTCAGGAAGTGCTCGTGAGAACAGCCGGGTGGCGACGTTGAGTGGATGAGATGACATACATTATCGCTACACTCAGGCACGTCCAGGCTGCACCTGCCCTGGAGAGGGCTTCCAGTGCTGGCCATCGCCGGAGAGTGGCATGGCTTCTGCAAGTCCTCCAAGGTGGGGCTGATCTGGAAAGAGACCCAGCATGAGTTCTGGTCACCAAATAAATTGCATGCTAGCAAGTGGCAACCTCTTTTCACCTTGATCCCGGGACATCAACTCCAGGATGACCCCCCCAAAGGAGGCTCAGCCTCCATGACCAAGTGACGTTCACCACCAATGAAGGGCACATGATTGAGGGCACCATGGAGAGGGGCCAACACCAGAGTCCAAGAAGGATTAAACCTGGACTATTCCATGCTTCCTGCATGTGGCAGCAGCGTGGTGGGCAAGGTTCTGAAAGGCCCAGCCCCACAGACCATGGAGCTGCCGCCTCAGATCCAGAGGCAGCAGAACCCCACGTACATGGATGGGGGTGAGCAGGTGGCACCAAGCCAGGTGATGCACATCACCCATGTGGTATGTGCTTGGGTGACATTATGCACTCACACCCCCCAGAGGTCACCTTACCAGCGTGGCACCCCTGAAGTCAGCATGCCCGTCCAGGATGGTCTCTGGGAAGGTTTGGGACAGAAGAGAAGGTTAGTTGCAGGAAGGACAGTGTGTTTTGACCCTGGATCCCCACTGACCCCATCAACTCCCTCCAAACACGCAATAGTTTCACCGTCGGAACGAGAACTGTACCAGCATTGATTTTCATAAAAACATGTTTTACGGAGTGAATTGCATTAAACTAATCCAATTCCCTGTTTAGCTTCCTTCACAGCACTGTTGAGCTGTTTTCATTTCTTTTATTTCCCTTGTTATTTCCCGAAAATCATTTTCATTAGGATCAATTCTTTTCCATTTAAAAATTTGAATGAAGATTTGATTCCTCAATGTGCTTTTGTCTACATCAAATATTCCTGTTTACAGCTGCCGCCACCGGGAACTTCCTCTGTGGCCACTGTGTCTACAACATTCCATTTCCCCAGGTCAAAAGTCGAAGCTGAAATGTTGTCAAGAAAATTGGATTCTTCTGCCAATTTGTAGTCAATTGAACACATTTTCCTCTGAGCCGTTTCAGTGGTTTTTAGTGTTATTTTGTGTTCATTATTTTTATCACTATTATTGGATATAAACAGAAAGAAATACTGATCACCTCTGTGCATTTCAACAACCCACTAGAAATCTGGGAAGAGACAGGAACTGAGGCAAGTAGAGGCACAGAGGGAGAGCAGTGCTCTCAGAGGTGACAGTGGGAGGGACCGAGGGACCCTGGTCACCAGCACTCTGGAATGCCAGCTCTTTATTTATCCACAAGGTCCAAGTCTCTTCTGCAGCCAAAACACCTTTGGGGTCAGTGGCCAAAAGGGAGACGTCAAGACAGAGGTCCGAGGTCAGAACTGAGTCCCACTCAGCACTGTGCCACCCTCGCCCTGGTCACCATCTGCTCTTGTCCACTGGGGAAAGTGGCCACCACACCTCGTCCACACCACCCATCCTCATTCATGGGCCACCAGGTCCCGGAAGCCTTCCCAAGCAGGACTTGACACTCAAACAAAAGTTGCCTTTGTGTGATTCAACGTAAATAAAGCGAATTCACCAAGGGCAACCTCTGCTCCAGAGTCAAACGTCAGCACGGGCAAGAACACCAACAGATGCTTCTTCGCCCAAGCACCACTGTCCCCAGGGGCTACTGTGACACAGACTGCTCTCTGGGTGACTGGCACTACCTTCCAGGAGCCCCCAGTGTGGCTGGAACATGGTGTGCCGAGGGCCAGCTTGCGGGGGTTTCAGAAGTGGTCCCTGACTGGCTTCAGGTGCACCCAGGGGACATGAAGCCAAAGTCCTGTTCCCAAAGCTGCATCTCTGGTGGCTAGTCCCCCCTGGGGCTTAACACAGAGAAGGGAGCTGCAGCTTTCCTGTGTGACCACTGTATGGTCCTCCGGCCCACTGGGGGCCTCACATGCTGACCTGGAGGCCAGCCCCTCCTCCTTGAGGGCAGCGTCCTAGGGGTGGGCAGGACTATAGGGATGAGCAGACAGTGTTGTAGGGAAAGAGGGGGACAGGACCATCCTCCAGTCACTCCTTCCAGGAGGCCCCAAAGAGGGCTCAAAAAAGAACCCATGTCAGATGGCAGCCAACCCTCTCCCTGCACCTCAGCCTCCTGTCTCCTGTGTGTGCTCAGGGCCATGGGGAGGGGCAAGGTCAACAGACCCTATAATAGCACCCCTGTGATAGTGACTATTACAAGACAGTGGTTACCCCGCCTTCCTGTGCTGTGCGCCCAGCACCATCTATACGCTGAGCATACACCGAGTTGCTATACCTACCTTCTGAGCAGGTACCACCCCATTCTTCAGGTGAAGACACCAAGGCATGGAGAGGTAACAGGTTAATTGACTCATTCAAGATCATACCAGTACAAGCACCAGGTAGGAATAAATGCTATAAGTGACTCTTGTCTTGCACCAGGGCCAGTCAAGTCACCATGGACACCTGCCTTCAAACACTGTCAGTTCTCTCCATGAGGAAAACCTCTCCCCCGACAGCTGACTCTGCTTGCAAGTGGGTGCCTTGTATTGAGCCAGTTCCTTCAAGCATGCCTCTATCCAAGAAGATGGCTTGCAGTGTGCAGATTTTTTAAGCTTTCTTTTTTATAAGCTTTTTTTTTTATAAGCTTTCTTTACTAATGAGTCTTCAAAGAAGGGAGGGTAACATGACCCAGAAAACCATAGTCTCATCTACACAGTCAGCATCACTTCTGGGAAATCCTATGATGACAGGTGACCCACGTCAGATGTAAAGCACTTGTCATGCAGAAGTGACCCATTTCCTTACCCTGCACAGGCACTGGCTGGAGCTTCCCCTGGCGAAGTTTTCCCAAGAAGAATTTAGTACCGAAAGGAGATTGGCCATGTAATACTCATCATAAATATAATGAACACACCATGGACAACCTCCATTCGAGTACCGGACTCGGGTGCTGGCTGCAGTGTGTCCCTGGTGGCAGGCCTAAGGACAGATGGGATGCAGAGGGTCAGGAAGCCGCCATGCACACCATCCACCAGACCCACGCTCTGCGGTCCGGGCCACCTCCCACCCCTGACTCCCCAGAAGTCTTTCAGGGAGGATGCCTCACAACAGAGCCCATCTGCAAGACATCACAGAGGGCAGCAGAAGAATCCCGTCTAACAGAAAAGCGCCTCAAAGGAACCACATCATGAGCCAGTAGTACACCAGGAGACAGAGAACCTGCCAAGGTGTGCGCAGGTGTACCCAGTGACCATCTGTCCCCTCTGTGGGCAGCAGCTCCTGCTTCTGAGCTTGGCACTGTCCTAGGGTGCTTCACGGGCAGATGTGATACTTAAAAAAAGTCAACTGTGGATGATTTGTCAAACGAAAGCAGCGCGGGAGACTTCAAGCTCCCCAGGAACTCTGGTAAGGAAAGCTCCCTTTCTCCCCAAGGAGGTGGATGCCACCTCCAGGAGCCCTCCCCGGATGGCCAACACAGGGCGAGGCCCAGCACGCAGGCCAGGAGGGCAATGCCTTCCTGGGTCAGCTGTGGTCAGCGGTCCCTTCACTACCCTAGAGAGGGGATGACACCAAGCCACTGCCCTGAAGTAAGACTGTGCTCCAGGAAGTCCTCCAACGCGGGATTTGGTACTGAAAAATAGGTCAACCGTGTATGATTCGTCACAAATAAAGCGAAGGCAACACGGATAACCTACCTTCAAGTACCGCGCAAGGGCACCGGCCAGGCTGGGGCCTCCTCCACACTCGGCTTCCCCCACGGAAAGCTCCCTAAGGACTGAGTGAACGACGTGGGCGAGTGCACACAGCGCCCGCCTTCCCTCCTGCACCCCGCAGCCTCCCGGGGCCTCGGCACCTTTGCTGAGGCAGGCCACAGAGCACACACGATTTTGATCATGGCAGGGACCACCCCCATTGCCCATTCGCATTGAGCCTAGCAGAATGATACTTCTCATGGGTGCTATGTCCAGGAAGCCCTTCAAAGACCTTGACTGTGGTGCCGATCACACGGGAAGGGGCAGCACTGATGGCAAACTGCACTGTCCCGTGGCCTGGCACCGACCTCGGAATCTTGGCCTCATCCCTGACAGTGGACGGGACTCCCAGGAAGTCTTCCTAAAGAGAGACGGTGTGCTTAGGGTTTATGGGCCAGCAAACACGTGCGCCCAACTTAAAGCTTCTATTGCTGACAGGGAAGCCACCTACCTGTGGAGTGTGCTGGTCCAGGTCCATCCCAGAAGCTGGCCCTGCAGGTCGGCATCCTGCCACGGCTGAGGCAGCACTGAGAAGGGGCCCCCGGGCACCACCATTTTAAACAGACAGACGCACAAAGCAAAAGACAACAGAGAGACGCGCAGGTAAAGAGAGTTGCACGGACCCTGGCACGCAGGGGTGCCGTGATTAACTCCAGAAAAGACCTACAAATAACTCAGTTAATTAAAAAAAAAGACCAAAACTGAAGTGAAAAGTATGCACAGAAAAGGAAAAAAAATCCTTAAAATAGAGGAAATTACCAGATGTAATAAAGAAGAAATAATAGGACTCAGAAACTGTGATAGGGAAAAATAGTGACTGTGTCACATCCTGGTAAAGTCACCAATATTCAAGACAAAAGAAAGAACCAGGATAGGCAAGCAGAATAAACAAAACAACAACAACAAAAAAAAACCAACCAACCAAACAAACAAACAAAAATACCAAAAACAAACAAACCAAAAAACCCTCCAATCCTACAGATCTCCCAGAGGGAAGCGCTATGCTCAGGCTTGTCTATAGCAACATTTCAATATCAGGAAATAGCGCAGTAGAGTCTACAAGGTTTTTGAGGGAAGGAGACAGAGACCCAAGAGGGTCACTCTGGGCGAACCCGTCATTCAGCTCAAAGGTTGGAGCCCAGTGCCACCTGACAGGCAAACTCTCCTGCACAAATCAACCACAGCCACAAGCACCTTGGATAAACACCCAGAGGAAGGACTGAAAGAGACAAAGCCTCAGGCAGGAAGGGAGAGTCGAATTCAGAGAAAACACCTGCAACCCGCCCAAAGGGAACAGGGGGTGGGGGCAGACCGACTGGAGGCTCCGAGGGTCTGCAGTCATAAAACCCAAGCACAAGCCAGCACGGGAGGCATGACCTCGGCCCCCAGGGAGGTGGGCCTGGGACAGAGAGGCAACCCAGAAAGGACCACGCCCGGGGAAATGACAGGAGGGTCCTCTCTGTGTAGGCAGAGGGTCCAGTGGGGCTCCCAAGGGACATCAAAGCTCCGGGACCAAGTCAAGGTGAGGATTTCCACCAGCCCAAAGGCCCAAGGCCCTTGAGCCAAGAAACTGGTAGAAAATCTGATCCCAAGAGGGGAAATCCTTGGGGTGCCAGACAGACAAGGCGGCCCATAACATTACGGCTCTCGCGCCTAGGAACAGGACACCTCCATCCTCAGACGGCCACCCTCACATGATGGAAAGTCAGAGCCCCCAAGGAGAGTCTGTCATGAGAGCGTCAAGGATGCACAGAGAGAAGCTGCGCCCCTGGGAATTTATACAAGAAGTCCCTTTACAGTGACCAGAGAGGTTAGATAGAACTGGAAATCCTGAAGACCACATAGAACAGTATAGAAAAAAAATAACAGACAGATTAGACAAGCTGTGAAAGAAAAATAGACATTTTTAGAACTGAAAGACCTCTCAGAGTATAGTAACCCAAAGTCTCTCCAATGACATATGCAAAACCCCCTAGGAAGGGCTGGGTGAGGCTCGGTGGTAGAGCACTTGCCCAACATGCCTGAGACCCAGGTGGCCTCCATGTTTCCCTGTATCAGCTAATTCAGTTCAGGTGAGCAGGGGCTGCATGGAGAAGCCTCGTCCAAACAGCTACGAACGTTCAATGCAGAAGGTGCTGGAGAAGCATCTACAAACCTCTCAGAAAAAAAATCAACAGTAGTCAGAGAAACATGTGCCTAGCTGAGCTGTACCCTCTGCATAAAAGCAAGAGTTAGGTACTTCCAGACGTCCAAGAAGAGCCCAAGGTCAAGGTCTTCGAGACCTTCTTGAAGAAATGGTAGAACTTACTCCATTGAGACAGAAATTAAAATCAAAACTCAGGAATAGGGAAACCCCAATTTGAAGAAAAGAAAAGCAAGCATAAGTCATCACTAGTGACTCCATTTACATACGGGACGATGATTAGACACTTGTAAGAATCATAGGCAGTATTTACAATGGAGAAATTAAAATGCACAACGAAACAAGGAAGCAGGCTGTGGGGCCAGGGGAAGAGTGTCGTTTATCTCAGAACTCGAAGGGAGATGAAACAGCGCAGAACACGTGACCCCAACCACTTTATGTTTTATACAGTCATTGTCCTTGATTTTATTGGGATCGTTTAGAGGTTCATCCCTCTTGTGGTATGAATCCCTTCAACCTCCTTCAGCTATTCCTTATGTTAAAGTAAGCAAAATTAGTTGAAGTTTTTAACCAAATGAGCAGGTTACGGGGGGCCTGACATCTGTAGAGAGTTTCCCCTCTTCATCCACCTTCTTCTTACTCACATATGCCTTCAGATGGGCACCTGAGTTCCTCAAGGCCTTTACGGTTATTTGTAGGTGAATGGAGAATTGGCTAGTTTCTCTCCTTTTTAATTTAGATTCTCCACGTTGCTTGAATTTTTATTATAAGCACTTGTCATTTTTATAAATAGAGTAATGAGGTAGGACGACTATTATTTTTTAAAAGAAAAATTAAAAATTGGAAACAGAACCGCTCTCTGTCCTCAGCTGTCGTGTGGCCGCCAGACCCAGGGGAATGGCACCTCACTCATCACCCCCACCCCCACCAAGGGAAGAACATTACACCCCACGCCCTTCCCCACCACAACTGGGAGAACAGTGGAAGAAAAGGAATCGTGTGCAGGAAGGAAGGAAGGAAGGAAGGAAGGAAGGAAGAAAAGACAAAACCCAGAAGCGCCCTGGACACCACGAGGTCCTCAGTCACTGGGGTCTTAAATCTAGGTCACAGACTTTGTCCCAATGTGGCAATGGGGCCTGGGTGAGGAAGAGCAGCTCTAGCCCTCCTGACCGTCATGTCCAAGGCAACCTCATGCTCAAGTGCCCTGGCATGAAGCTAACGTAAGTGTGGCTCCCCCCCAGGGGCCTCAGGTCCAGAAGACACGGTGTTGAGAGGTGATGCTGAAGAGAGGTCGGCCGTGCATCCGGCATCATTAGATGCTGCGAACTCCACACGGACCACCTCCCTCCCGGTACCAGGAGGGGCCGCTGCTTGCAGCCGCCCTGTGTCTTCCATGCAGCTGGGGAGCTTGGGAGCACCTCTGGGAGTGGACAGAGCCCTGAGGATGAGTGGACCCTGTGGCTGGATTCCCGAGTCGTACCCCTGGTCTCCAGTCAACCCTGGCTCACTGGCCCTCGATAACACTCAGCAGAGCAGAGCTGTCGGGGTGCGCACACTGATGCACATGACTGTCAACAAAGCACGCCACGTGTTTGCAAAGCGGGCTAACACTGCCTCCTTGGTGAACCTGGGCTCCCCTGGAAGGAGCTCCCTGCAAGGTGTGGGCCACTGGGGGTGAGTAAACCAAGCGACACACAAGGTCCAGGTTCCATTTTATCTCCACCTCAAGGGCTAACTAATAAAAGATGCTTCTGGATGCCCGTCCATGTTAGAATGCAATAGTAATAAAAACGTTAGCCGGTGTATTTCAGTATTAGCATCGCCACAACCTCTTGAGCGTTTTGTGAAGTAGGTGGTGCCCAGGACGTCCTCTTTAGGTCAGCTTGGACATCAGCAACATGCGTACTCAGCCATCCAGAAACCTACCTTGGAAGCAGCACAGGCTCAGGAAGCCCTCCGAGGCAGAATCTGACACTAAAAGAGAGGAGAGTCATGTAGGACTCACTTGGATGAACCGAATTCATCGCGGCAGGCTCACTGCAAGTACCACTGTGGACACTGGTGAGAAATCCACTGCCACTCTTGCAACGGTGGCCTCCCCTTCGGAAGTCCTGTTAGGAACGGGTGGGATCATGTTGGGTAGTGGGCCGAGCCGAGTGACATACACCCACATTAAGTGCATGCTCACCCGAGGCGCACTTACCTGAAGGGGGTTAGGTTGGTCTTCTTGGACAAGAGGGGGCCCTCTTCCATCATAGTCATGAAGTGAGCACATCATGGTAGTGCCCCCGATGGAGTGACACTTTCGGGAGAACCGTGACTGACCCTCAAAGTCGATATCAACTCCATGGATTCTCCTACAGAGACACAGGATGCTGGGGTTAGAAGACCAGGTGATATGACAAATAAACAATGCTCTTTGAAGAACACGCCAATCACACCCAAGGAGAAGAGCTGACCTACTTCAGGTCCCTCATGGGAAGTCAACGTCAGGTCCAACACTGAAGTCAGTACTTCAAGGAGACTGTGACAGATGAAGGAGCTACCAGAGATGACTCATTATGAAACACAACCCCCAGACCATGGTTCCTCCTGGTCCATTGTGCAGGCACAGCCAGCAAGTCCACCGTAACTTTCCCACAGTTGGTAGGATCTCCAGAAGGTCTTCCTGGGGCGTGATTGATGCTGAGGGTTGGTGACTAGGTGGCCCACAGGGTGAACAGAGTGCATGCCCCTCTGGTCAACCAGTCACACACCCTGGACGGTACTGGCACCAACATCTCTTCTGGAAGTTGGCTTCTTTTCCAAGTCTTGATGCTGGTGGTAGAACCACAGCTGCCTCCCCAAGGTTGGCCTGGCCCACCAGGAGGTCTCTGACAGATGAATCGGATGCTCAGGTTATCAGACCAGGTGACTTACAGCTAGGCCAGTACACTGTCCACGGCCGGCCATCTGTACGTGGCTTCTCTACACTGTTGACACAGAGATCGTCTTCCTTCAGGATGTCATTATTTCCAAGAAGTCCTTAGAGGTAGCATTTGGTACTGAAAAAAGTGTTGTCCGTGAATGATTCGTCATAAGTAAAGCGAATCCACCACGAACAACTTCTCTTCAAGTACCACAGAAAGCAGACAAGGCACACAAGGGGCACCCCCACATCTCCAAGGGCCGTGGTCTGCCACCACCGACCTGTGGGCAGAGTGGACATGGAGCATTAGTGAAGGCGCAGACGTTTGTCTTGAGAACACACTGAAATGGTAGGGTCATCCACTTACCTCCACTGCTGTGATGCCGGCGCCGTCCCCTTCCCTGGAGCTGGACTGGGGCTTCTGAGTCCACGTGGGCAATGTTTAGAAATGAGAAGAGGGAGGCCAGTTGTTTCCGGTCAGGAGTCCTCGGCAGGAGTGTGGACCTCGGGCTTTGTGGAGAGGGCCTTGGACTCTCAACCAAGCGCACTTCGTGATCCAGCAAGCCCATGGAGGCACCAGCCAAGCGCCTCTGGGTCCCACCAGATGGAGGAAGCTCCAGAGAACACCTCCTCACGGCTGCTGCAGGGGGCTCCTGTGTAGAGGGCCCGGCTCAGCCCCACGGGCATCCTCCGGAGGACCTAAGGGAGACTCACCAAGCTCTTCCTGACCCCAGGAGGCCCCTACTGCCTCCCACCTCCACTGCTCCACCACCCATCTCACCCCAAGAACCACCGAAACAGCCATTCCAAGAAGGAATCCATCAAAAATGGCTCATTCGCTTCCCCCCAAACAACCCCAGACCAGTAGGACCAGGTTTGATCTCCCCAGGTCCCAGTGGATTCACCACTAGAAGTTCCTCAGAACCTGAATGTGGTCCCCCAAACTCAACCTAAGAACCCATCTCCCACCCCATGTCCCACCTGTCACCAGCAAAATCCCTCATGCCCTCCCTTTTCCATCAGCTCCACCCCCACCCATGGAAGCCTGCTCTCCTCCAAGGACACAGGAGGCTCTTTATCTTCTTGTTTCCTATACAACAGGTCGGCAGTGGGCAGACCAAGTCCTGCTTCCTCCTTCCCTTCTTGGTAATGACACATTGACATGCCATTTGGCTGCCCAGCACTGACCCCCAATGTTCTAGCTTCTGGTTACTTTCACACAGTTTTACAGACCCCAGGCCACTGCCTCGCCTTGGATCTTGGCCAGAGAGTAATGAGACCCTCACCACATTGGCTGACCCACCCCACAACCCTGACTCAGGGTGACCTTTGGACCTCGGACCCATCCCCTTCCTTGCTTCTCACTTCTGATGTGACTGGGCTCAGCCAATCCCCCCACAATCTGCTGACTCCACCTTCAGGAAGCCCTACATGCTCCCCGTCTCCCATTTCCATGGTGGATCCTATCCTGGTTCATGCCTCCATCCATCAGCTCTTCCAAGATCAGCACAACACCCCGATGGATGCTCTGTCGCAACCCTTGTGGTCAGTGTACCTTTTCATTGCTCCTTGATCACCACCTCCCTGCAGGTTCCATCTCTCAGAATAAGGTCTGAAGTCCTACTGGAGTCTGTGTGGTCACCCGTAACTCAGTCCAACCACTCTGGCCCTCCTGCCTTTCCTTATTAAATTTGCCAGAGGGTTTGTTATGGGCCATGCCCTCCTGAGGCTCTTACCACATCTCTACAGGGTCCACTCTACTTTATTCCCATTCCCCATCTTCCGAGAGAGCTGTCCAGAGCCCAGATTGAACACAATGTCCACCTTCCTTTTGCCTCTCCTAGCACCTTACTCTGATTTCCTCTTCTCCATAAAATTTAACAATGGAAAAAAATTATGCCTCATAGTTAATGTCCACCTGTCCCCCCATAACATCAACTCCACGTGAGCAAGGACTTCAGCTTGCCTACATCACCTGGAATACAGAATGCACTCAAGTGTTACTTGCAGAATGAATGAATCAGTACTGTTGGTTGATTCACAGACCACATAGCAATGATAATAACAAAATAATCTGATTTTTTAAAAAGCCCTATCAGAAAGCATCATGGGCAAGCAGGTATCCCTTCCTAAGAGCATGAGAACCAGGGCTGGATGTCACTCCCAGTGGGGGTGAGCTAAGCAGGACACATCAGATATGAAGCTCAGACAGCTCCTCTAAGTCTCCACACAAGTGGCAAGACATGGCAGATGCCCTGCTCCAGAAAGCCCCTCCAGGCCACATCTGATGTTCAGAGACTCTCCCCTGGAGCAAAAGTTATAAGAATGACCAAGTAAGTGTCAGTAAAGAGCACTGTCGGAAGATCCCGAGCTCATGCTCCTGCACGTGACTCTGGAGACTCGTCTTACAGAAGGCTGAGGTTCACTTGGAGCAGGAGGCAGATGCTCCGTGTGAGTGGGACTCTCCCTGGGCAGCCTCCTGGGATGGTTTGGTGCAGATACCAACACCACTTCCTGTCAACCACCTTGCTCAGAGTTTGGCTTCCGGTCACTGGTGCAGCAGGTGACACGTGTCACAAAGGAAGCATGTGCATGGGATGGCTGCCCACCACATACCTTGAATGGATACTGAAGCCAAGACCTCCTCCCTGAAGGTGGCGCTCTGTCCAGGAAGCCCTCCAAAGCAGCATTTGGTACTGAAAAACTGGATGTCCCTGTATGATTCGTCATAAATACAGCGAACACAGCAGGGATAACCACTCTTCAAGTACCGAAGGCGAGCGCGGCGACCACGTCCTCACCCAAGCAGCCCTGCTCCAGCCAGTCCTCCTGAGGATGAATTGGGGACTGAGGGTTAGGAGGTGATGCAGTGGCACTGTCCACCATGTCCATGCTCTCTGGCTAAGCATGCATTCTTGTCCCGGGATGGGCCGGAGGCCAACAGCTCTTCCCAGGCAAGAACCACACCTAACCTTCCCTCACAGAGCTCAGCATGAACCAGGCAAACCCAGCCATGTCCTTCCACGGCAGGAAACAGACAAGGGTGCCACCTCTTCTTCTGAGCAGGTGTGGCCTCCAGGAGTCCATCCTGAGAAGTCACTGATAGGCAGGGACCGTGGACCAGCTGACATACATCATCTGTAAAATGTATGTTGTCTGATCAACCATCCGCTCCCTATCACGAATAATGCTGAGCCTCCGGTGGGTTCTGCCGAGATGCGTCTCTCAGGAGCCTGTCCTGAAAAACAGCAGTTCCACTGGGATGAGTCACAAGCAGACATCAGCTTCGATGCTACTCTCCCTCCAGCCCTACCAGGCATCCCAGGCCCTGATGCCCCAGCTTGGAGGACGGCATGACTGAAACCTAACCAAGGCACAGGCTCTGCTGTGGACCATCCTGGCAAGGATCTGGGGAAAGTGCCGATACCAAGGTTCCGCCCTGAAGTTGGGGTGATATCCAGAAGGATTTAGAGCAGAAAAAGCATTTGTAGGGTGAACTAATACCGACAGCCCCTTCTCAGGAGTGGTAGTGGAGTCCCCACGCCTCCTGTATAAGGCTGGGGTGTTGATGCTCAAGGACAAAGAGAGCCTGCCACCTGACAGGACAGTGTGCCCTGTGGCCCCTGGTACACCAGGCCTTCCTGGACTTTGGCTTCTGGCAGGGTGGGCTGGTTCATCTATGCCATTAGCACCAGTCTCCCCAGACTGGGAAACTCTACCAGAGAAATGGAGTGGGCACTGATGCCATCTGTCCCCAGAAGTCCTCGAGAGATAGCTCGTGTGGGCCAAGGGATGGCCAGTAGACGGCCACCATGTTATCACATGGGTCCGCCCTCCCCTCTACCTCGTGGTGGTACTGCTGTAGGTCCATCCCTGATGCTGGGATACCCTCCACCCATTCCTCCACCATTCTGAAATGAGGCTACCTGTGTGGTGTCTGTCACAAACAGTGCAAGAGCACCCTCACCAAGCCCTGCACAGTGACGCTGGTAAAATCATCAGCATCCTGTCAGTGTGAGGGCTTCTCCTAACGGTGCAGTGGGTCTTCTAAGTCAGTGCACGGGGTGGGAGGACATGGGTCACCCTCACGCACGACCTGAGGAGAAGGCTGAGATTTCCATTGCCATGAAGCTGGTGTGCTCCACAGGTGTCATCCCAAATCCACTCCATGCACAGACCCATCATGCGGGTCACCACAAATAGAGCAAAGTCATCCAGTCAGGGGCAGAGCTTTGGGGAAACTCTAGGGTGCTGCCCTTCATGGAGAGGGCACCCTGTCTGTGGTGGGTTCTGGGCCTGCCTCCCTTCCCTGTAGCTGAGGGACATCCTGAAGCCTGGGTTCTCTTCCCCAGATGGGCACCATCCGCAGGAAGCCCTCCGAGCTGGACAGCAGCTGGCGGTGTGGTTTCCATCAGCAATGAGTAAGGGAAGCCCCAGCCAGGCAGTGGCTGCGCCCCATGGACGTCCACCTGGGGAGGAAGTGGGCACCAGGACCATGACCTTGGTGAGAAAAAGGGAACGAAGCCCATGTCAGCCTGCCTTTGACAGTTGGAGAGGCACCGGGCCTGGGCCCAGGAGCCTTCCTGAGATGAACTGGACTCTAAAACCCAGAACGTCCCTGGAGAGGTCTTGATGGAGCAAGTCACTGTTCCTCAAGGACCCAGTGGGCAGAAAACCACGCGCTCCACCAGAATGCCATCCTGAATGACCTGGGTACCCGGGTCCGTGCCTGGGGGGTCCTGGCCTGGGGATGGGGACACAGCTCTGTGCAGGTCATAAAAACACATCAAGTTCACTGCAAACAGGACAACGTCTCCCGGGGCTCTTCCCCGTGGGCCTGGCTTTGGGGAAGCAACCCTGACCGGGCTCAGAATCGGGCCGGGGCTCACAGCTCACACAAAGCACACACGCTCACGTGTCTTGTGCGGGTGCCTCGAGGCAGAGTCTGATATTCAAAAAGAGGTTAACCATGTATTATTCATGATGAACGAAGCGAACATAGCACGGATAACCTCTCCTCAAATATCCTTCAATAGTCTGACATGGAAACCATGGCCTCTGGCCACTGTGGTCTTTGCCCTAGAAGATCCTCCATGGGCTGAGCTGAATCCCGGAGGTGGGGAGGTGTGCGGTCACCATCTGTAAAGAAAGCACACACGTTGGCATCAGACCCCAGCACCTCATCTTGGTCCCAGGGCCTGACACCAACCCAAGCCCCACAGTTGGAACCATGCTCAGAAAGTGTCCTAAGGTGAGTTCAATGGGAAAAACAACAACAGTCTACTACCCCAGCATTCCTGAGAGATGGATCTGATGACCAGGAGCCGGCAGGTGGACGTACAGCCCCGGTGAGCAAAGTCATCATGGATGATACCTCTTCTGAGAAAACGGGGAGCCGCTGGCCCCTGCGGACAGGATCCCTCCTGCAGAGACGGCCTGGGTTCCAGGAATTGCTCCTTAGGGCTGACTGGAAATGGAGTGTTACAGAGTCAGACGGCCTGTGTCCTCGGTGACGGGGAAGCTCTGTGCACCCAGCGCCCGACACGTCTTGCAGTGGGTTGACACCGGCAGACCCTCCCGGGAGCAGGCCTCGTAGCTGGGAAGCCCTTCCAGGCATGATTTGATTTTAAAGAACAGTGATCTCATGACATTTATCCAGAAAGTGGACCCATCACCGATAACCACAGTTCAAACCCCAAAGAACAGCACATTGATTCCAGGAAGTGCCCTCGTGATGGATGGGGAAGGGAATGTGGGGAGACAAGGGACACACATCACAAATAAAGCACATCATCTCCAGCCCCAAACGGCCGCGAGTGTCGTCCACAGACCAGCAGCATTAGCATCACTTGAGAACTTGCTAAAAATGCAGAATCTTGGTCCCTGAATCAGAATCTGCTTTTTAACAAGATCCCTAGCTGATGAAAATCTTAGGAACATTCTAGAGTTCGAGAAACACCACTCTAGCCAACGACTCAGACACGCAGGCACGCCCCACCCCAGAGGTGCTGTGACCACAATGCCTCATTCCAGATGAGAGTCTCAGATGATGTAGGTCCCAAAGAAGGCATGAGGCCACGTCTCGCCACCAAGAATAAACTCTGTATCCAAATGGGCAGCAGCTTAGGAGCAACAAGAACTAGTGGTGGTCGGAAATGTTCTCATTTCTATCTGTACCACCCACAGCAAGTCTTCCGTGCACAGAACGAGGCCAATGATCAGTGGAGGCTGGGTCAGACACCCCCAGTCCACCCTCTATGTGCCTAGACAGGTGCTCGACCCCCACACCTCCACAAGGAATCTCTCAAGGCTAAGATTTACTCAGAAGAGAAAGACAGACGAAAGATGGTCAGTAACTTCCAAGCAGAACACTATGGCCCCAAACCCAGGGGCATCTGCACACCAGGGCTGATGTTAATCCGGGGCAATCACACGGGTGGTCTGCACTCTGGGGTCACTGAGTTAGTGATGACAGATTGTCAGTGAAGTCACACATTCCGTGTTGGGGCAGGCACCGATGTCCTCTTGCTGAAGTCAGCACTGTGCTCGAGAAAACTTCTGAAGCAAGTTTGGATACTAAAACAATGGTTGTCCGATATTAATCATCATAAATATAGAGACCATACTACGGACAACCATTCTTTAAGCACCAAAGAACCGCACCATCAAAGGAGACCTTGGCTTCTTCTCCAAAGACAGGGGTCTCTTCCAGCATGTTCTTCTCAAGCGGTCCAGACCAGAAGGGTTAGTAGGTGAGCTTCACACACTGAGAGTCAAGACATGCCTGGGGGGCGTCAGTCACACCCTTGGGCAGGAGAAGGGGGTCTAACCTGATAATCTGTTCCTGAGCTTGGCTCCATGTCCAAGAGGTGCTTCCAAGAAGCAGAATTTGATACGCTGTCACCCACGAGAAAGGCCCGTGGTCCTTGCAGATCTGTGACAGCACCAAGGAGCCCGCTGGCCCATGCCAAGCTTGGCCCCATCTCTAGGGCCCTGGGGGTGGAGCATAGCACCCACCTCACGCCAGCTGCATGCTCTCTCCCTACCCAGGGAGAGGCTGGCACATGCATGTCTACAGAACTCCTCATGGCGTCCAGGAAGTCCGCCGAGGCAGGATTTGATACTCAAAAAGAAATTGTCCTTGTATGATTCATCCCCAATAAAGTGAATACACCAAGGATAATTTCTCCTCCAGTGTGAACAGCAGCACAGATGGAAAGATCAGCACCTCCAGGACTCTGGCCCAGTGTGGGCTGGTGACTGCAAAGAGCACCACGGGCATGCAGGACACACGTGCATGCAGGACACACGTGCCGTGGAGGGCCTCTCTTTAAGCAGCAGGGAGGCAAGATGCCCCAGGACTACACCCAGCTCAGCCTGGCATCCTCACTCAAGGGCCCTTTGAAGGTGATGGAGGTCAAGAACCAGGGCCTGTATCTCTTAAGTGGAGCAAACATCCTTGGTCACCCTGCAGAGGCAGGTCTGCCAATCCCCTGTCCTGGGCACCGTGTTCCAGGAGCCACTGGGGGAATGACTTAGCTGCTGCACTTCAAGAGTTCTGGTGGCACCCATCCTAAATACAGTATAAGCCCTGACTCCATAAGCCACTCACATACCTGATGGAGAATGTGACTTCCATATCAATACTGTTCCCAAAGCCCCAGGAGAGATTTTGATATCAGCACCAGCATCACCAACACCAGAAATAACACCTCACGGCCCGTGACATCAGGGCCACTCCCTGCAAAGTGCCGAGCACCAGGCTATCCCAAATCTGGACTCATTCAGCCCCGGCACCCCTGCGAGGCGGACACCCACACAGTTCCCATTTGACATGAGAGACAACAGGCACAGCATGAAGGCGTCTTGCTCAAGGCTGCAGTTAGGAAATATCAGAGGCAGGATCCAAACACAGGAAAACCGGGCTCCAGAGTCTGCGCTCTTGATACTGAAAAAGTGGATGACCCTGTACGATTCGACATGAGTAACACGAACAGGACAGGGATAACCACTCTCCAAGTACCAAAGGTCAGCACGGAAAAGAAAGCCACCACCCCGGGTGGGCGGACGCGGAATGTCTTCAAGGCGGGGTCCTGGGGATGAATTAGATGCTGAGGGTTAGTGGACCAGGTCACACACACCAAGCACGACATGCACACTCAGGTCATGGCGGAGGATGGATCCACGGCCCCACACCAGCACGGACCCGGCCCTCAGCCCCGCCTGGAGGCTGCCCGCGTGGGAACAAGGACCCAGACTACACACAATGCATGCGTTGGGGCCCACCCACACAAGACCAGGACAGGGGGTGTCCCCAGGCCTTCCATGAAGCCGTCCCTGTGCCCACGAATCCGTCTGCGATCTGCCACACACGAGATGGAACACACACGGTCATGCACACACATACCGCATCCCTCGCTGAGTGTGCACCGTCCAAGACCACATTTGATACTCACAGAGAGCTTGCCCTTGTATATTCCATGTCAATAAGCCGAATATACAAAGGGCAACCTCGCTTTAAGTACCAAACAACAACACGGGCAGGTCAGCACTAGCGTTCCGGGGGCCGGCCCCGTCTCCCGGTGGGCATCCTAGGGAGGGATGGGAGGTACGGAATCAGCAGACCAGGGGGCAGACACCACCTGCCAGGTGTGTGCCCACTGGCCAGCTCTCCATCCCAGGAGCCCAGGGAGGGCAGACTCTGACGCCCCCTCACTGGCTTTACTGCCTCAGCAGGTGCCATTGAAGGACGTGCACAGGGTGCTCGGCCTCTCACTGTCTGCAGGAATCCCCGGGAGAGGGACCACTGTCTCTAGTGTAGGCACCTCCTCTAGAAGCTTCCCTGATGATGCATTGTGCTCGGAGGGTAAGGGACCCAGCAAATCTACATGGCGGGTAGAGCAAAGGCCCTGTGGTCACTGTTCCTTTCTACCTCCCCCAGAGGCACTGACACCTGTCTCCCCAGGGCCAGCTCCTGTCCTAACTCCCTCGCAGAGAAGCTGACATCACGTCCATGAAGTCAGGCTGGGGAAGAGTTGCTTCTGAATGGAGAAGCCGTGTACCACTGTGAACATGGAGAAAACGGCTCCCCACTCAGGGGCATCCCCCCCCGGAGACACCCTTAAGAAAAGAGCAGGTGGTGGCTGCGACTGGTGAGTGGAGCTCCGCTGCCAGGTGGACACTCACCTCCTCCACAGGACGGTCGTGTCCCTTAGACGGCTGCCGATGCCCTGCCGGACGCCGGCTCAGGTCCATAAGACTCCGGGGTACGCAGAGTGTGAAAGCAGACGGTCACATGTCCCCAGAAATGCCTCCGCAAACCCAGGACCCCAGCAGCTTCTTCAGGCTGTTGTCCTATGGGTGAACGGAATGCTGCGGTCAGAGGACTAGGACACCAAGGTTCCAACAAAAGCATTTACCCTCTGACCTTCCAGCATTCACGCACCTGGTTGCAGGGCTGATGGCCCTCACTGCTTGTTCCCAGGGACAGCTTCCTGGACAGGACACCATCGCAGGCAGAACTCGAAATGACAAGTGACAAACACAAATAGGTCTTACAGATTTGTCTCAGGGACCATGGACTGGAAATCGCCCACCCACAGACCAAAGAACAGCATTAACGAGCAAACCTTGGCTTCTCCACCAGGCGACGGCACTTCCGGGAAGCCCTCCTGGGTTGTCATAGGCATGAAACCATCATGAACATGGATGGTGACGGTGCTCTGTGGCCCTTGGTCACTCAGTCACTCATGCTACCCTTGAAAGTCCAACATCACGGCTCCCTTCTAAGGCTGACGCTGTGAGCCAGGAGCCCCTGGATAAGAGAAAGAGCAGATGCAAGTGAGATTCGTCTTTAAAAAGCAGGCAGCGTCGTACCTGGCGCGGCACGAAAGCCCCTTGCCACCCCACCAGCTATGGGACCAGGACACCTGGACGTACCTGAGCAGGGCTGACATCAAGGGTCCGTCCTGGACAGCTGAGCCGGGGGCGTCCCAGACAGAATTTGATACTCAAATAAGAGTCTCCCCCTGTATATTCGCCATTAATCAAGTAAACATACAAAGGGTATCCTCTCTTCAAGTACCAAAGAGCAGGTCACAGAGCAGGTGAGGACCACGCTGTGTGCCGGCCAGAGTGGACGCTTCACCTGCGGGGCCTGGGACAGAGTGGGGGGCAGTGACTGGCCAGCTCGGGAGCTGAGACCTCACCTGAGAGGTGAAAGATCCAGGGTCCCCTGGCAGCCGGCAGAACTGACTTCCAAGACAGGGAATGGCCGGGCCATCTACGGAGTCAACATGCACCCAGGAACCCACTTCAGACCACCAGGCCCCTGGAAACACTGCCTCTCTCTGTCGGGACTCACGTGGGGCTCCACAAACCTGAGGATGTGGCTTTCCAAGACGAGGCATCCGGAGTCCTTCTCGGGTCTGAGAGGTGACACGCACCAGTGTCCCTCCTCGGAAATGACTGAACTCAAGAGCGTGTCACCTGCACCTGCCTCAGCACACACAGAAAGCAGATCCTGAATCACCAAGGTCAATACACCCCCAAAGGGCACACTGTGGTGCATCCCCACTTGACAATGTCCCCACAGAATGGCCAGAGGGGTCAAGTGACATCCCTAACACAAGAGCAGGCTCAGGGGACTCCACTCAGTCACTTGCCTTAGATGGCAGTGACGGCAACGTCCTTCATCGAGGTCACCGCCCCCTCGAGGCTGCAGCCACAGGGTGACCAGGACATCCGCTCAGCACGGGCTCCACGGTCCCCATTCGGCTGTGTCCAGGAGCTGTGAGCAGGGAGCTTCCGGGGGGACTTGGTACGGAGAACGGGTCCTTGTGCAACTCGTCCTTTAAAAAGCAGGCAGCGTGGCACTGCATGCGGGCGGTGGCAAGCAGGAAAGCCCTCACCACCCACCAGCTGGGCACGGCCTCCAGGGGAAGAGCCTGGCACCTAGGGTGCAGGGAGGGCCGGGCACCAGCAGCTCAGTGCTGTGGGACCAGGACACCTGGACGTACCTGAGCAGGGCTGACATCAGAGGTCCGTCCTGAAGTAGAGCTGAGCCGAGAGCGTCCCAGACAGAATTTGATACTCAAATAAGAGTCTCCCCCTGTATATTCGCCATTAATCAAGTAAACATACAAAGGGTATCCTCTCTTCAAGTACCAAAGAGCAGGTCACAGAGCAGGTGAGGACCACGCTGTGTGCCGGCCAGAGTGGACGCTTCACCTGCAGGGCCTGGGACCGAGTGTGGGCAGTGACAAGCCTCATCTGGCTGGCTCTGGAGTGGGGCCCACACCCTGCACGCTGTGACCGGGCCCTGACGTTGGCTTGGTTCCCAGCATCACTTCAAGACAGGGCATCCTGCACGGCTTGGCTCAGAGGGAATGGGAAACGTCTGGCCTCCCTTTGGGGTCTGCAAAACCACCTGGCAAAAGAGTCGGTGCCTCTGACCAAAGCCACTGCCTCCAGGAGGTCCTCCCGAGGAACATGGGCTAGCGGGAGTGGGAATGCCAACAGCATGCATCGTTAAAGGAAAGAGAAACAGGACTCAGAGCTCGTGGGCAGCCACCCCTCGCAGGGGGCAGCAGCGCTAAGGCAGGCGAGCCTTCCCCTGGGCCTGGCACTGGGTTCAGCAAGCGCCGAGAGCCGTGAGCTGTGACCCCACAGCTATACAGATGACCCTCGGTGACCCATCAACATCAATGCTCAGATGCCTGTGGACAGGGAGGGTGCTGTGGTCCAGGCCTTCTCATCCCAGTGGCACTTCTGGGGCCACCCTTACTGGAGACCAACGCCCCTCTTCTTTTTAAGTGGACAATCAGGTCCAAAAGTCACTCTGAGAGTGGGTGAATATGGGGTTTGGGGACGCCACATGACAAACTTTTAAAAGTGGCCCTGACTTGCTATTGGCCTCTCATGCATCTGGGAGGTGCCCCTACACCTGGGCAGCCCTGCCGGGCCGCAGCCCCGCAGGTGCTGTGCCCACCAAGGAAGGCAGCGTTTTCTAGACAGAACCTCAGCTCTGCAAAGAAAACCACGAGCCACCTCCAAGGACAGCACCTCCCTACAGGGTTCTTGGAAGGACGTGTGGATGGGAGGGTCAGAGGACACGATCACAACCGGAAGAGGCAAGTCTGGCGGCCCAGCGCATGTCTGCGGCCCTGCAGCAGTCCTGGCTCTCCGACCTCTCCGGAAGCCTTCTTTCTCAGGTGGCTCAGGACGGATTTGCTCCTCGCAGAGAGCTTGCCCTTGCATATTCATGGCAAGTAAAGCAAACACACAAAGGATAACCTCTCTTCAAGTAGCAAACGATAGCACTGACGGCAGAGGCGCTCCCTGTGGCAGAGTGGGCAGCAGCTCCAGGAGTGGCCCTGAACAAACAGATGGGTAGGCAGAGTCAGGGGGCAGAGCCCGGGCGAGGTCTGAGCCAGGACACGCACACGTCCAGCCCTCCACACCCCAGAGCCCGCCCCGACCCCCCCAGGGCCCCTTCCTGAAACACACAGCCCATCCAGGTAACCGCTACAGTGGCACTGGTAACAGAAGAGGAGACCCAAGAACATCCCAGACAGGGTGACACCCAGGGAATGGGCTTTGTTCAGGGTCACCGGGACCTTACTGAGAGCGCGGCCTCCTCCCTGTGCTTACATAACCCAGGCAAGAAAGAAACCCGCGCAGGGCAGGAGGCGGGTCACCAAAGCCCAACCTCTGCCTGTGCGCGGCTGCACCCAGGAGGTGCACGAGGACGCACCCTCCCTTCCGCGGCCCTTCCCATCCACGGAGGTTTCCAAGCAGCATTTGATACTGAAAACGTGGATTTTCCTCTATGATTAATCATAAATAATGTACTCATAGAAGGAGAATCTACCTTTTAAATACCAAAGAAAGATTACATCCCAGAAAACATGAATCTGTGCTTGTGTCGTCAAAAATGAAACTCCATAGAGCGGGCAGGCCTCCCCAAAGAGCAGGAGCCACAACCCACCAAGGCGCTCGCCACATCAGCTGCTCAGCACCCATCCATTACGAGGACGTGACACGGGTTCCCCCATCTTTACGCCCACCCGGGCCCTACAGCCTCTTCCAGAAATACTTCCAAAGCAGCATTTGATACTGAAAACATGGATTTTCCTCTATGATTAATCAAGAATCACGTAAACATAGAAGGAATATCCACCTTTTAAATACCAAAGGAGGATTGAGTCCCGGAAGGGAAAATCTGGCCCAGCTCACCACAGCACACCCAAGACAGCAGAGCGCCCGTTCTCCGTCCCCAGCACTGCCACGGCGACCAGGTGCCTGGCCTCTGCCAGGCGGGCTCCTCCATGAGGGGGCGCCTAAAGGTGACCCACGGCAGACACGTGGCAGGACGGGGCACGCATCCCCCATCTGTGCACTTACCCGAGGCTGCACCCGCCTCGCCTCTCTGAGGACGGGTTTTGTCCCACACGCGAGCTCCCAGGGCCGCATTTGATACTGAAAACGTGGATTTTCCTCTATGATTAACCATCAAACACGTAACCATAGAAAGAAAATCTACCTTTTAAATACCAAAGAAGACTTAATCCTGCAAGGTGTGGACTAGGCACAGTCCATCGGAAGCACCGGGGACGCTGCACAAGAGAGATGGGCCGTCGGAGGCTGTGGCAACAGCCTCGCCCCTGTGCCCAGCGGGCAGCATGAGCGGGGGTCTCCTAAGACAAGCGGGTGGCCCCCAGACATATGGCACAAACCAAGCACATGCTCTGAGGTCCACCCTTGGTGCACTTACCCCGAGGGGCACCTACTGTCTCCCTGGTGGCAGCTCCAGTCCAGGCTGTTCCCAAGCAGCATTTGATACTGAAAACGTGGAATTTCCTCTATGTTTAATCATAACAACATAAACATAGAAGGAATATCCACCTTTTAAATACCAAAAATGGCTTTAGTCCCGGAAAGCATGAGCCTTAGCACAATCCGCCAGAAGTAAAGTTCACACAGGACAGGCCCCCTCAGCACAGGCCTCGGGGGATGGCGGCAGGGATGCCGAGCCCTGGAGGACAGGGGTCCCAACGACAAGCCTTGCCAACAGAAGCAGAGGCTCTGGGATGTGCCTACCATTTGCTCCCTGAGGGGTTTTGAGGTCAGAACTCTCTGGAAAACAACTTTTAGGTGGGTCTTCCATCTATGTTTAACCATGAATCTTGTAAACATAGAAGGAACACCCACCCCCTGGGGATCCGAATCTAAGCTACTCTGGAGGCACCAACCTGCACGCAGGGCGTCAGGACTGGCCACGAGAGGTGGCAGCACATTCTGGCCTCGCCGGGGGAGCTGGGATGCCAGCCCCATCCCTGTGGTCCACTCGGTGGACCCATGACTAGGCACAGGATCTGGGTCAGCCTTACTGCCACTTGCCCTGGCGGGGGACACCCTAATGTCTGTGCCCTCATGAGAGCTCATGGCGACATTTCGTTCTGGAAAAGCAGAACTTTCAAAAAGTTCACCATAAAAAAAAAAAAAAATCAAGCAGACTAGGGATTCTACCCTTTCCGTTCTAAAAATGTCAAGGACCAAAAGAAAAACCCTGCAGGGTCCCCAGAGCCAGCATCACCTCCATGCAGCCCTCCTGAAGCACCAGCGACACAGATCCTACCAAAGCATGAGCTGGAGCATCCCTTCACATACCTTGGGGAGTCAGGATGGCAAAGAACCTTCCGGAAAGCGAGGTTTGAGTCCAGAAGGCTCCAATGGGCCGCGTTCAGTGGCGACGTACAGACTGGTAGGAGTGGGCAGACAGATCACAAACAAGGTCTGCTCACACACAGGGTGAGGGCAAAGCGAAGCCCAGCAGCCACCAGCACCTCACCACCAGCTCCCTGCGAGACGAGCACAGCACCCCAACTCCACCCCGGGATGCACTGGATGCAGTCTTTACCAAAAGAGGTACTGTGAATTCTTGGAAGAATGTGCCTCCCAGAGGACAACACCAAGCACAAGAGTCTCAAGTTCAGTTCCCATCTTCAGCAAGACCGCCACCACCACCACCAGGAAGTCCTCCTGAAAACAGATTTGGTGCTGAGGACAAAGGGGCCAGGTGACGTTCTTCACAAACAGAATGGCGACCATTCAAAGACCACACAGAGGAACCGAGACCAATCTCACTTCTCCAGAGTTGGATCTGGTTCAAAAAAGTCTCACGTCTGCTGCTGACCAGGCAGAGTCCAGCATCCCTGCTCAGGAGGCCCCCAGGCCAGGAGATGACGGGCCAGGGGGCAGCCATCATCCATCTAGCAAGAGCTAGGACCCCTGCACTGCAGGTGCAGCTGGCCGAGGAGGAAGCCTGGCCCCCCAGTCCCCAGCACAATTGTCATAAACAAAGCTGATACACGGAGATGAGCCAATGTCACCTACCAGACATGAAGCAGCCTCCCCAGGTGTGATGAGCTCCAAGGAGCCCTGTGAAGAACAAGTGAGACATGGCTGGTTAGGGGACCGGATGGGCTCAGTGACAAAGTGTGTCTTCTCTGCAACCACACATGGCTCGCGCATGCCCATTGTGGTCAGAACTCTCTAAGCTACTCTGGAAGTTCCTGCAAGCAGGGCCTGACGCTGTGCGCATGCTATCGAGTAGTGACTCCCGGCAGGCTCTACGGTGGTGACACTTTCTTTCTTAACTTAAAAGCAGATGCCAGGAGCCCTGGACAAATGTAGTGCTGCACCAAGCCCCCTTGTCAGGGACCCCAGGCACAATGCCCATGTACCCACTGTCTTTCCAAGGACTGGACATCACTCTCTGAGCATCCTGAGTGGCCAAAATGGCAGTTGTGGTCCCAGAGGTTAGTTAGCATCTGCTCACTGGTTCATCAGCTCTGGGTGTCACTGTCACCTCCAAAGCCTACCCATCCTGAAATGGCCCTGCTTGAAATCATGTGCTGGTCCACAGATCCCGAGGAGCCGCCTGAGTGACAGGGGCAGGGCCTCCGGGAGACCCAGGGACATGAGCCAGAGGCCACTAGGAGAGAGAGGACAAGCCACCTGAAGGCTTGGGGTGGCCCTTTCTATCAGTCATCTGGAAACGCTCCCTCAAGCTCAAAGGAGTCTGGCCTTTAAAAAGGAAATCGTTATTACAATAAGGCCACATTAACACCAGCTGAGTAAGGGAGCCTTTTGTGTGTTCATGAAACCCCGCTTCGCCTCCTGTCCGCAGCACGCTTTCTCAGCATCTGCCAGTGCCTGGTCTCTCCTCCTGAGAGCTAAGCTTCAGAAGCCCAGGGAGGAGGGGGACTCTTCTCACAAGGCTGAAGCCAGGTTAATCGTGGTTTTGTTCACATTTCATTGTCAGTTCTTTAAAAAGACATCACCATTCTAAAGCCCGATTTTTTAATGTGTAGATTTACCTTCAGAAACAAGATCACAGGGCAGTTCACTCCATCTAGCCTCAACTCTCAAAGTGAGAACTCAATCAAGGGAACACTTTCCACCTGGCACTCTACCTGCTCACACGCCCTCGGCCAGGGCAGACACCACATCCTGATTCTACACCCACAGCAAGACCCTGAGGATGCGTTTCATGTCAAAAAGGGGTCAAGTTTTAGCCTCCGCCCCAGAGCAGCCATGTCAGGAAACCTCCCTTTGGGCCCTCAGGCCAGATGCCAACGTCCTGTATCTCTGCCAGCTGCCAGGTCATCTTCCTGCAAAAGAAAGACAGAGGACGTCAGTGCACAGCAGATAGGTGCCATCACCGGAGGCTGTGCCCAGGGCCTGCCTGGGACGTCCCAGGGCGGTGCAGGTGACAGTGCATCCCTGACAGAGCGGTGGGGCTCGGAAGTCCCTGAGGTGGGAAGGGAGGCTGCATCTGTAAGAGGACAGGAGCTGTCAGCGTCCCCCAGGCACCCCTGGACAGCCGCTCCTCCTACCCCCAGGTGACTCAGAACCAGAGTCCATTCAGGAGGCCTGAGGCTGAGGGTCCTTGGGCCAGGTGGCCTGTGTTGTTCCCAGGACACAGGGGGGACACACTCTGCCAGCTACTGTGCAGATCAGGAGAGCCACATCTTGGGCAGTCTGTCCCCCTGGACCTCCTGACACAGACAGCCACTGTTTTCTAGAGGTGTCTCGGTCCTCTGTGTGTCCACTGAGGCCAGAATGGGGCAAGCTCTCATCTGAGGCTGCCATCAACCTCTCTTCCAAGAAGCTGCTGTAGGACTTTGGAAGTGGATGTGGTGATGCTGAAACAGAGGCCACCCACGCTCCCTGAGATGAACAGCATGCATCCCCAGAGCCACCCCATGGCCTCTCGTCCCAGCTGGCATAGCTCCCCAATCCTCCTGGGGTCGAGCCAGTGGACCAGGAGATCCATGTCCCTGAACCACTCTGTCTGGAAAGCACCCCTCACTCATCCCAGAGCTGTTGATGTCACCAAGGCCCCCAGCTCAGTTTCCCTCCAAGAGGACATGCCACCCAGAGGAGGCAGGCTAAGACTTATTGGTCATAAAGGACAGACGGGAACACCTGACTCTGAGTGCCTCAGACTAGAACTGGTGCTGCCCGGGCTGCTGGCCCCGGGGGCAAGCCTGTGGTCGGACACCGAGTGTCCCTGAACCCAGCCACAGCGAGTCAGTGGGAGCTGCCCTTGGGTAAGTCCTCCATGTACATACCAAGAAGGGCAGTGCCACTAGAGTTCCATCAGGGCAGGGAGCTCTCCAAGGTGAGATTTGATACCGAAAAAGAAGTGCACCATGTTTGTTTCGTCACATACAAAGCGAAAATAACATGGGCAACTTCTTTTCAGGTACCAGAGGTCAGCTCTTGCTCTCCTCCAGCAGTGCACCTGGGGGAGGGACACTGGGGCAGGCAGTGGTGGGCGGGGGGGGGCAGGCACCTGTAACCACACGTGCACGCACCTGGTGGAAGGAGAAAGCCGCGGCAGGGGCTCACCTGGAGGAGGCGGACATCAGAGCCGCGGGGCGAGGCCATCTGAGCAGAGTGGAGCTGCAGCATCCATCAGGGAAGAGGCCAGCGGGCCAGCTCTCTCTGCTTCAGGACCCCAGGGGTCCTCAGAATCCAACAGCAGGGCGGGGTGCCACCCGCACACGCTCACGGAGAGCTGAACTTCACAGGAGCTTCCTGGACCCCCAGAGAGACTCTCCTCCCTGTGGCTCGAGACAGAGTCCTCTTCTCCAGATGGAAAACAGGGACATTGAATGAGGTGACATGAGTCCCCACAGAGCATTTCTCCAGCGCCCATCCATTCACATGCCTGGCATGTTCTGACTCCCAGGTCTCCTCCCAAGGCCCTGTTCCAGGAAGGCAGAGTTAGCTTCTCAAAAGCTGGGGCTGGCCTGTGACTTGTGACAAATACAGCCAACCCGTGACGGGAGCCAAAGACCAGCAGGGACGAGCAGATGAGAGCCCAGAGACAGCACTGCTGGCAGCAGGTCCTCCCAGGGAGGGAAGGAGCTGGGTGAGGGGCAGTGGAGGGGCTCTGGGCCCACCCCGTGTGGGTCTGCAGCAGAGGGGCAGTGGTCCTTCCCTGGACACTCAGCACAGTCAACGTGTGGTCATCTGTAAATCAGAACACCAGGTCACTGTGCTTGAAGCTCACACTCGGTACATCCATAAGAAAAAGCCACCTTTCACTGAGAATCTGCCTTAGAGAGGGCCACGAGGACAGTCTACCAAGAGAAATGTATAGCAGAAAGGATACCCCTCACAGTGACCGAAGAGTGGCACCCTCTGTCCGTATCATAGTCAGAAAGCCCACCCCACAGGGGCTTGAGCAATAAGGATGGACAGACTTATGAACTGACAGGTGTAGAGGCAGAGCAGTCAAGCTCAGGCAAGGTTTGATCTAGGTCTCAGGTAGAACTCGGTCACCAGGTCCCAGCTAGGTTCCTCACTGTCCCGTCTGCCCTTCAGGGTACAGCACTCCCCTTCTGTGTCTGCACAGCCCCACGCACTTTCCTCCAGTCCCTGAAGTGGCCATGGCACCTTTGAATCTCACATCATCACATGGCACAGCTCCAGGGAACAGAGAGGGTCTGCTGTGGTAGCTCTGTCGGGACAGCGAGCGCGGTCTCCTTTCCCAGAAGCCTTAGCAAATGTCTCCCTGCACCTCATTGATCCAGTGGGGAAGTGGCCCCTCCCTGAACCGATCTCAGCTGCGGAGGGGCTAGAGCAGCCAAGGCCCTGAGGTCTGCAGGTGGACGAGGGGGAGGTGGATCCAACCCAAGCCACGGGCAGGAAGGGAGGAGTTGGCTAAGGAAAACCAGGAGCAAAGACATGGGGGGGTACGATCCTGACCAATGTCCCCCTCCAAGGCCACCATGCTGTCTCCCACGTGGCAGCCGAACCGAGACGTCTTCGACGCAGAATAGGATACTGAAGGAGAAGTGCACCGCGAATGTTTCGTCACAAATCAAGCGAAAAAGACACGGGCAACTTCTCATTAAGCACCGCACGCCAGCACTGCAGGTGACAGGCTTCTCTGTGGTGGCATCACCTCTGCTGACTTCCTGAGAGCGAACAGGCATCATGAGGGTCGGGTGAGCCCTGGGCCCAGGAGGCCCTCGTGGGGGGGATGTGGACAAGCCCCTTTTTTGTGATTTTGAAATCTGAGGTACCAGAGGGTGCTCACCACATCAAAGTCCTGACTCTGCTGCCCCAGAGTCCTCTTGGGACAGAGGAAGGGAGGAGAGGGACAGTGACCGTGGCTTCCCTTGCTGGGCTCCATCCCACCCCATCAGAGGAAGGCAAGGCCTTCCCAGCACCAGAGCACGCCTCCCAGTCAGCAGCACCTCAGGTGACAGGGACGACCCAGGGCCTGGATGGGGGGTCAGGGAGCTGGCAGGCATTTCCACTTACTGTCTCAGCCTCCGCCGTCACTGCGGGAGCCCAGGAGGGTGACGGGCAGGGAGTGACCCCCAGAGAGTAGGCCTCTTCTCCAGAATCTGTCCTGGGTATAGAGGGAATGCCTGGGATTGGAGGAGCAGGAGGCCCCCCTGGTGAGCAGAAGGCATGCACCCCAACGAACAGCCAGCATACCTCTCCACGAACCACGGCTCCAACATCCTGCCCCCAGGCGGGTCCCATCCAGAAGGCACTGTAACCAGCACCTGGTGCTGAGAAGATGCGCTGTTTGGGTCCTTGTGCATCCATCGAAGCTGGGCGACAGAGGAAGAGGTGAGCAATGACATCATGTCCCTTCCACAGGGCCTGGGTGTGGCCCTGAAGTCAGCCCAGGGAGGGCTGGATTATATGTAGTGACGAATCCGAGGGGCACATTAGGACCACACTGCCAGGTCCTGGGTTCCCCATCCGTCACTCACCAGCGGTGCTACTGGTACCAATGACCCTGCCTGGATTTTGGCTTCACATCCAAGAACTCCTCCAGGGGCCATCAGTCATTGAGAGGGGCCACACACCATCTGTTAGCATGTGGCCATCTCCTCAGCCTGTGTTCAAGGGCCGCAGCCCAGGCTGACGTCACCCTCAGCGCCGTCTCCCTCCCCTGCCCCTGGCTCCCAGGGATGAGCCGCGGTGGGTGGCACACGTCCCCCATGCAACACGTGCTGTGGACTGCGTCTTCCCAGGGCAGTGGTGCCCAGGACTCTTCCCCACACCCTCTGCGGTCACTCCTCCCCACACCCTCTGCTGTCCCCTCTGGGCAGCATTTGACACTGATGGTTGCTTCTATTTATTTAAAAAAGGTAGGCCCCTGAGTGTGGTCCCCCTTTAAAGATCAGAGGTTCACATGAATTCTCCCACATCTTCTCCAAGTTGGCACCAAGATGTCATCCCACAGGTGGACTGGGTGCTGATGGATAGTGAAACAGGTGACCTACATCGTGAATGAAGTGCACGTCACCGGTCTACCATCCCCTCAGCCACCCTGCAGAGCAGCTGGCATGACAGTGCCTTCAGTGATGTTGCTGGCGTGTCCTGACGCCACCTGAGCAGGACCGCACCCCGTGGAACCGCCGCCCACCATGGGTCCTCAGGCGGACGAGGCCACAGGGAGCAGTCTCCTCAGCAGAGCCTGGCTTTCCTTCGAAGGCAGCGCTGGGTTCAGGGCCACCCCCAGGAAATGGGCCACACGGTCCCTTCCTTGAGTCTACCCAGTGGAGCTGGCCATGTCCCTTCCCTGAAGGCTTCATCAGACACAGGAAGTGCCTCCAGGGTGGGATTTGATACTAAAAAAGAGGTTTCCCGTGTATGTTTCATCATGAATACAGAGAAGACAACACGGACAACCTCTCCTTCAAGTATCGAAGATGAGCGCGGAGCAAAAAAAAAATAAAGAAAAAAAAACCACCCCCCAACAGAAACACCAAAAACGAAAAATGAGAAACAGAAACAGAACTGTCGAATCTTCGCCGATGATGGTGTCACCTTCAGGAAATTGTCGCCCGTCTACACTGCACCCTGAGACCAGGTGTCGTATGTCTATGCCAGGACAGTCTGACCTACACGTCTGCCAAAGACCCTTCAAGTCGCCCATGAAACACTGCCCACCACCACGAAGACCGTTGGGTGCACACCCTCCTGAGGTGGAACCAGGGCCCCTGGAAGGGTGGTCTGACGTGCGCTGATACCCAGGCCCCAGGGGGCAGCCAGCTGTGGGTCCCAGCAGCTTTCCAAGCCAGGTGGGACTCTAAAAGCAGATGTACGGCATCAGGTTAGTGCAAAGCACAGGAAGTCCCAGCAGCCTCCTGCTGACGGGGGTTAAACACCAGGAGCAACCCTCCCCGCCAGACAGCACAGCAGGCCTCCCCTGCCTCCACTTAACTCAGTTAAGGGACAAAAACAAGTTTCATTTCCTGGAGATTGCTCGCCAGATGTTGATGCCAATTCCAGGTTGGCTTTTCTATTTGCCATAAAACTCTGCTGACCACAATTTTTTAATTATAGAGGGTAAGTATCTCCTTAAGAGAAGTAGACCAACCCTGATGGGACTGGAGTGACCAGAGTGGGGTTGCGGGACAGAACATTCATGGTTTGCTCTTCACAGTTGTACAGTGTGCCCTCCTTTCTGCCCAGGATGGACAGGGGAGAGGGTTTCGGAGCCCTGCTGCTTCCCTGAACCCTCTCATTTGTCTCTGGACCCCCACAGAGTTCCCAGCCTGCAGAAGCTCAGCAGCTGCCTGCCCTGGAGACCTTAGAGGCAAGGGCACACTCCCCAGAGCCACCTCTCTCAGGCTCATTTCAGGTGGAAGCAGTGGTGTTGGGCACCCGCTGGGTGGAGCTGGCTATGCCAGGTAACCCTTTCTCAAGAGCCATCGATGAACTGGGAGCCCAGAATCGTGCCTGTGAACACCAACAGCAACCCACTTCTGTGCCTTGGCTTTAGAGGGAGTGGAGAACCACCTCCCTCCTCCAAGGTTGGGTCACTCCAGGAAGCGCCCTGAGAAGGCCAGGGCACCCGTAGCCCCAGCAGACATGTGTGCAGAGCCCACTTGCCCTGGAGGGGGCTGGCAGAGAAGTTTTCTAAGCTCGTTTCTGATACTGAAGAGCAGCCTCCAGAAATGATCTACTGTAAGGAAAACCACACAGCAAAGAAAACCTCCTCAGTGCCCCCAAGTGGAATCACCCACAGACACAGCCTCTTTCTGAATGCCCACACGGCCTCCCAGAGACACGCAAAAGCCCCCGGGAAAGCCCATGGCCTGTGGTCAGCCGTCCCCTTGCTTCCCCTATGTTGGCATCACACTTTGAGATCCTCTACACTTCACTGGTGCTTGTTGAAACTAAACAGGTGCCAGCCCAGGTCAATCCCAGGGACCCCCAGGTCTCTTCTTGATATCAGAACCCAATACTCCACCCTAGGGCATCACGGTTTTGGAACATCCTTTCAGAATAAGCTGGAGGCTGTGAGGGCAGGGGTCTAGATCAGCTGCACTGTCTGCACAAAGCAGGATTTGAGCAACAGTCACGAGCTGTGAGTTGGGCTAACTTCAAGCACACTGTCCCAAATGGCAAAGACCAGCCGTACCTCCAAAGCAGGGCTGTTTGCTGCATGAGGCTGGCTGTGCAAGACTCAACAGAAGCAAGACAAATGCACAGCAAAACCCACCTGCATCCCTGGAGCTGCCATGGTGCCTCTGCCTCCCCAGGTGGGCATCCCTGGCTGGTGGAGAAGTCCCTAGGAATGGATAAGACATGCAGGGTTAGGGGGATAGGAAAGGCAGGTGTTTGGGATGGGCCCTGTGGCCAGCAACATTTACTCATGTGGATTGCATCCTCAGCTGAAGCTGAGGTCCAGACCAGAAGCTCTCTGTGGTGGGATCCAATTGTGGAAAAGGGGTTCCCTGGGTGAGTCTCATCCTCAGGAAAGAAACAGAAACCCAGAAGACCTCTCTTCAGGTCCCAGTTAACACTGACAAGACCACCTCTGACTTCCCCCAAACTTGACACTCTGCCTTGGAGGTCCTGTTGAATATGGAGAGGACAGTGAGGGTCAAAGAACAGATGACATCAGTGAGAATGATAAGGTCCAGGCTGATGTCCAGGCAGAGATTTCTGCTCGCTGATGGGTGCTGATGTAAGGCCCTGCCCTGCAGCTCAGGTCTGGACCAGAAGGCTTCCAAGGTGGGGTCTGATACTGGGAAAGAGGTTAACCGGGGGTGTTTCATCCTCATCATGGAAACAGAAGCCCAGAAAACCTCTCTTCAGGTACCACCAATTAACCTGACAAGACTACCTCTGCCTCACCCCGACACCTGACACTCCATCCCAGAAGCCCTGTTAAATATGGATTTGCACACTGACCATGGGTCAGTCTGCTAGAGGAAGACACCAGTTGAATGCGTGCTGTCCATCAACCATCCCTCCAAGTACCCCCTCAAAGGAGCACCAAGGCCAGACACATTTGTGCTTAGTCACCAACGTCATCTTTTCTCAGTTACCAGAGTGGGACCCAGAAGCCCCAAACCAAGACCGACTCCATTAAGGGTCCTCCTGAAGACCCAGTTCAGAGGTTGTTGGGCCAGGTGGCCTACGTTGCACATAGAGCACACACTATGGTCAGTGGATCACATGGGTGCCCTGGGGTGGTGCAGACAGCATGCTCCACTGCAGACACACCCGACTCTCCCCACGTTTGGCACACGTGTCGCCAACGCCCCGCAGGTGCTCTCTTCCAAGTCTAGTGGAGCGCAGCTGGCCTTGGTTTACTGTCTCTTTCCCCCAAAGTTGACATTCTTCCAGAAGTTCTCCAAGTGGGGATTAGATACTGAGGGTTAGTGGACCAGGTCACAAACGGCACAAATACAGCGTGTGCTCTCTGGTCAACCATCTCATGTATCCAGGCACTTGTCGATGCCACTCTCCTCCGGGTCAAGTCACCCTGCCCTCGAAGTCGCCAAGTCAGAGCAGACTGCTGAGAAGAAGGCCGCCACACAGTTACTGTCACACACAAGACAGACAGCCCACGCCCCGCTGGTTGCACTAGCGCAGACTCAGTCCCACCCCACAGTTGGTGTTAGCTCCAGGAAAGCTTGCAAGGCGGGATTAGATACTGCAAAGAGGTCGACCGTGTAATGTGCGCCATAAATAAAGCGAACGCGCCACGGACCACCTCTCTCCAAGTACCAAGCAGCAGCAGCACTACACCAGGACAGTGGCTCTTCCTCAAAGCTGAAATCACCTCCTGGAAGTCCTCCGAGGCGAGATGTGATATTGAGAAGAAGCAGACCATGTGTCCTACGTCATAAATAAAGCGTACACACCATGGTCAACCGCATCTTCAAATACCATAAGTGGCGTGACCCCCGCCTGGCTTCCCTTAATTTGGCGTCACCTCCAGGAAGCCCTGGCAATGTACATCATAAACTGTCCACGGTCGACAAGTGTGGCAGTGACTGCAAACCCATGTCCAATGCCACAACCACTTCCAGGATGCCCTGTGAGGCTGGGATTGGGGGCCGCATACTGGCTGGGGACCAAGTGGCCACCACCATAAATAAGAAACACGGTCTACAGCCAACCACCTCTGGTCTGTGAAGGGCAGCACCCATCACATAGGCCCTGCTTTTAAGTTGGCATGGCCTTGAGGAAGACCCCAAGGCTGGCTGATGGGGAGATGTAGTAGACCACGTTAATGCGTCTTAAGCAACGCGTACAATTTGTGGTCTACCATCTCTCCAAGTCTGTACTGTGGAACAGTACAGAAGCCAGACCAGTGTGTCTCCCACGCGGTTGGCCTTGACTCTGGGAAGCGCTCTGTGATTGGATTTGATATTGAGAAGACGTGGACCACATTACATACGACACAGAGAGAGCGCATGTTCTATGGTCAACCGTCTTTTCAGGTACCGGGCAGAGGGCTGATGTTGGACCTGGTGTTTCCTTCCTGTCATTAATATCACCTCCAGGAAGCCCTCTGAGGCCAGATGCAGAACTGAGAAGAGGCCACCATGCAGTGTGTGCTACAGCTGCAGAAAAGGTAGCAGAGAAGAGTGGAGATGATGCCAGAACTACTGCTGGGCCTCATGTCTAACATTGCCCGCAAGAAGCCCTCAGTGCATTCGCTGTTATGCAAAGGTGGACAGAGGAGCATGCGTTGTAAGTAAAGCATATGAAGCATGGTCAACTCCTGCTGGGTACCCAAGGCGGGACCAGTGTCTTGTCTCTGAGGTTAGCAGGACCTCCCTGGAGACCTTCAAGGCTGACCTCGACCCTGGGGAATGGCAGACCATGTTACATACACGGTTAATAAAGACATGCAGTGTGGCTGAGCCCTCTTCAGGTACCGTGAGGTCGTTGCTGATGCAAGAGCCAGTGCCCTGTCTCTGAGCTGGCAGCATCTTCAGCAAGTTCTCAAGACTGGACTGCAGATAGGGGAGAAGAGGGTCGTGGACTGTGGCTTATCTGAAAACACACATGGCGGGGCCCATCAGCGAGCCACAGAGGACAGAGCCGAGTGCAGAGCTGGGGCGTCTTCCTCCAGGTGGCTGCACTTGACATGGAAAAGGACACTGCATGCAAATCATCAATGACCAAGCGGGTCTTCATGGATCTGGAGTGGCACTGTCTTGTGGGCTCAGATCTGCCTCTCCGTGGACATCCTGAGGTCGCCTGAGCACAGTTTGGTGGGTAACAAGTAGCAGAGCGGGCAACGTTCCCCGTCCGTGGGCATCTGCAGAACTGACCACCATGTCTTCAGGTCGCACAGGGGAAGGTGCCAGGACACCTTCCTGTAGGTTGTCACTGTGCTGAGGAAGCCCCCAGAGGACTATTAGACACAGAAGACGGTGTCTCAAGAATTAACAGACACAGCGCGTGTCTGACGTCCACTGTCCCGCCAGGTGTGGTGGCGTTGGGAGGGGCTCGACACCAGCGTCTCTTTTCTGGCTTCAGGCTCTTCTGCAGGATGGTCCCGATGGGTGGGCTGGATACCAAGAAGCGGTTTACCGTCCCACATACATACACAAAATGTATGTGGGACGGTAAACCATTTCTTCAAGTACCGCAGGTTGGAGCTAAGATTGTAAGGTGGCTCATGTCCACCAAGTTGCCTCTGGGCCCCTCTTTGAGGCTGCATCTGACACTGAGGAGCAGGTCACGGTGTCTCCTAGACAAGAGCTGTGTGGTCAGCCATGCCACAGTCGTGATCCCTCAAAGAATCAAGGTCTCCTCCCCAGAGATGGTGAGACTTCCCGAGGCAGAGCTTGATACAAGAAGAGGGAGGTTACGTCATTTCCCATCATGCAGGAGGAAAAACAAAAGAACATGCCATACAGAAACCAAGTCCTCAAGTGCCGCGAAGCCCGCGGTGGGTCCGATGGCGCCTCCCCGAAGACAGCGGCGTTTCCAGGAGCCTCGGGGATGGATTTGATACTGAGGGTTAGTGGACCGTGTTACATACGTCACAGATAAAGCGTACGCTATACGGTCTACTATCTCTCCGAGTACCACACAGAGACGCCGCCGAGGACAAGGACCGAGGACACGTCCAGAAAGGCCTCCGAGGCTCTGAGCTGGGTGGGACCAGGGGGCAGTCGGGCACGACACATGCAGCATGCCACACGCACACACAGGCCGGGAGCCGCGTCTCCACAGGCGGGTCAACACCAGCGCTGCGACCAGTGGCTCGTCCCCCAAACCGGCAACTTTTCCAAGAAGCCCTCTGAGGCTGGACGTCCCACTGGGCACAGGTGGACGACGTTATGGATTTCATCATTCCATAAATGCTGATTAAATGGCTACTGAGGGCTGGGCCCTACGCTGGGTCTGAGGGATAGGGAGACGGGCACCATGGGAGGGAGGGCCTGGCCTGTGGCTGCAGAACTGCAGGTGGGGGACGAGGAGCAAAATAAGGCTAAATGGCCCATGGGCAGCCAAAAAGAGCACCGGTCTAGTCAGACCAAGAAGGCCAGGCTCCTGGTTCAGAGCCCGCCGGGCCTGGGCCTTACCTATTTGTGAGCCTTAGTCTTAGGCATTGAAAAATTGTGCTGCAAGGAGACAGAGGCTGATGGGCATATCTGCCTCAAAGTCAGGGGCACTTCCAGGAGGCCCCTGAGGCTGGGTGGGATGGGGAGCAGTAGCCACCATGCCATCTTCACAGACAAAGAAGGTGTCACTTGGGTCGACTGCCTCCCTAGGGGCCAATGTGGCGCTGCCTCTGGGAAACCCTCGACACTGGACTTCATCTTGGTAAGAGGCGGACATCAGCACACAAAGAGGAAGCAGCCGTGCGGCGCGGCACGGGGAAGCGTCTCTGCGACAAGGCAGAGCAGATCAGAGGCTGAGCCGATGGGTTCCCCTCAAGGTAGCGCTGGCTCCTCCCAGGCCAGCCAGGCTGCTAGGAAGCCATGTGCCTCGTCACACAAATCTCTCCTTGTGCCTCTGCCTCATGGAGACCGTCTCTTCAAGCACCACGGCCGAGATGGGCCAGGGTACCTGCCCCAAGTTGTATCACCTCCAGAAAAGCTCCAGAGGCTGCATGGGATGCCCAGAAGAGAGAGGTGTTGATGTGCCAGACATTGACCACAGGCACCAGGCATCACCCCAGGCAGTGCTGAAGCTACCCAGCATTCTCTTCCCTGATGCTGGCACACCTCCAGGGTGCCCTCCGTGGATGGGTGGATACTGAGAGTTAGTGGACCATGTTACATAGGTCAAAAATCATAACGCCTACGTTCCATAGTCTACCACCTCTGCAGGAACCATGAAATGGCGCTGACCCCCAGAAACGGGGCCTTGTCCCTGAGGCGGGCGTCACTTCCAGAAAGCTTTCTGAGGCCTGATTTGGCAAGTGAAAACAGGCATGTGGCGAACATCAACAGCCCTCCTCAGCTGTGGACCCTGGTGCCACAGGGAAAAGGTGCCCCAACTCGGAAGGCGTCTCCTGCAGCGAGGCCAGACCAACTGAGAAAACTGGGAACGCAGTCTGACCATGCTGGGGCCGTGATGTGGTCAACCATCGGTCAGTCAGAGTGAAGGACAGTGTTGGCTTCTACATGGCAGAACAGGACTCTAAGGGCAGCGTTTCTCAGGTGAAAGGCGGTCACTGGACCTGCCCACACGCACCTGTGCTATGGAGGCCCTCGCCACGTGCTACGCTCACAGACCCAAGCCATGGAGCCAAGAGGGCATGGGCTCTCCGGCTCCTACCCCACGTCTCTCCCTCTCCAAAGAGTCCTTCCTGGTGTCTCTCCACCCCTACTCCTAGCCCTACTGTGCACACCACCGCCCTATATGAATAAGATGCCAGGCCATCGGGCTGGTTCATCCAAGAAAGGGCAAGAACAGGCTCCTGGGCTCCCTGCAGAGGACATGGCTGTCCTCTTAAGTCCCAAAGCCCATGGTAGATGGTGTCACCCGGATGCACCACCTGGGTGTTGAAGCCCAAGCTCCTCAGAATGACATCAGAGGGTCTTCCCTCTGCCCCCTCCTCCTCCTCTGGTCCCTGAACACCATCCACACCCTTGTGCTCACTGGTTCCTCCACCTTGTGGAACGCTGTGCTGCTCGTCACTGTCGAACTCTACCAAGGCCACTCGCTCCCTCTGCACCCTGCCTGCTGCTCCCCCACCCAGACCCGCTCCCACACGGTCAGTGTGTTCACTCAACACTGAGGTGCGGGAGCTACAGCAGTGACGAGCGTCTCCACCTTCCTGTAGCTTTTAGCTTAGCAGGGAGACCCCCACAGAGATCACTCCTATGAAGTGCCAATTTCAGGACTCCTGGAGACCGGGGCTGTAGAGGAGCAAGGAGCTCTGAACAAGAGGGTCCCAGGCAGCAGGGAAGCCTTCTCTGAAGTTTTGAGCAGACGCTGAAGGAGGAGGAAGCTGATCGGGAAGACTGGGGAGACGGCGATGCGGGAGGAGGCAAGGCTCCGAGGGAACAGGAGCCACCCTTGTCTGGATGGAGCATGACCATCAAAAAGCACCCAGCAAATGGAACATGGAGAACCAGAGAGGGGCCAGAAGTGAGTCTGAGGAGCTGGGGCAGGGGTGTTGCACATCATGCAGGGCCAAGAGCAAATGCTAAAGATTTTGGACCTCATCTTCAGAACAAGGAGAAGCCATTATCAGTTAATAAAGGACATACTGAGTTGCATATGGCTATAATTTCTTTTGCCAACATGAAAAGAAATCGTTCCTGGGGGCACGGGTGGGTGCAGAAAGAAAGAGTACAGGAGCCCAAGTCGGGTAGGAGTCAGGAAGACGGGGTACAGTGGACATGTTTAAGAATGACGAAGAGCCCAAAGAGACTTGGTAGAGCACAGATGGGAATGAGGAATGGCGAGCAGCGATCCGTCACCAAGAAGCCTTGCACGTGTCTGCCACAGAAGCTGGTAGAGAGTGGCACCACCCTGAGTGGGGGGCACTGGATGAGGAATGTGTTTGGTAGGCAGGATTTGGTTCTGGGAGCAGTCCCAGTGCAGAGGCTGAGTTGGCAACCAGAGGAAAGTCAAGGGCAACCTCCAGGAAACCTTGCAGAGGACTCGGGGGGCAGTGAGGGGGGCTAGAAGCCAAACACACCTGAGACTTGGAGAAGCTGCTCAGAGGGCATCAGCTGGAGGGAGGGTAGCTGGAGTCTAGGTGGATCGTGATGGACTGTACCATCATGAGAGCCAAGGGGGAGACGCCACGAGAGAAGGGAGACTGAGGAGGGTGGTGTAAGACTCCCGGGGAGCCGGTCGGATGGAGCTCAAGCTCAGGGCCAGACTGGAGGCACTGGGACAGAGTCAGGAATCACTTGGTGATCAGCAAAGAGACAATGGGCCGATGTTAATGGTGGGAGGTGGGGAAGATGTTTTGGTGGCTTCTTTTCTCTGCAGCCTTCACTGAAGGTGAAGTCTCCTTGGCTTTGGAACTCTCTAGGGCAGGGAGGGGCCACGGGGCTTTAGTCCCTATCCCCAGCCTCCAGCACAGGGCATGCATACACAGCACCAGGAATAAAGACAGAGACGACTCCCAATGGCAGCCTCAGAGAGCGCCCTGTCCTCCCAGATAAAGTGGCACAGATCCCCGTTGGCCTTCAGGACGCTACGGGGTGACCATCCCCCTCCCCACCAGGGCCCAACAATTACTCAACCAACTTGGGGGCTCAGCACCTTCCAGACCTTCTTACTTCCCCAGGCCCAGCCACTGCTCCGTCCCGCCTCCCTCCAGTCTGGGGTGAGGGGGGTTGCGTCCTCCTTGGCCTCTCCCTCAAGAAGTCACTCACTCCTTCCCCCTCACAGCTTCCTGGCCACTCATCCTCTCATGGCCTTCCGTGTGCAATTCCCCAGACCCTGCACACCGAATGCCCGGGTCCAGCCTGGGCCCCGTGTCCAGTGGCCCAGGCTGGCTGCAGCTCCTGCCCTCCCAGAGCTCCCCGTCTGGGCCCGGGGTGATGGAGACTCAACCTACACACTACAGCATCACAGAGATGCATGTGTGGGGCCTGTGGGGTCCACCCTGTCAACAGTCCAGGAGGAGGAAGGATTCTCAGCTGGTGCAGCAGAGGGCAGGCACACAGGGCACAGAGAGGCCACTGCACCTCCCAAGGGCAGGGCACAGAGCCAGGGAAACGAGCAGAGAAGGCAGTGACAGACCCCACTCGGATCCTGTCACTCAGGAGCCTGTCAACAGGAGGAAACCCATAAAAACTACATATAATCATCCCACACAAGTCAGAGAACACAATCACCATCTTCACCTCAGAGAAAAAGAGTGACTTTTAGGAGCTGACATGTACGCAGAGACAGACTTTGGCAGCTGGCTGTGTGCTTTCTGAATTACCACAGAAACGGAAATGAGGGGAAAAAGTGACGTCTCTATGACATAATGAAAGGTTGCAAGAAAAAGGGGGATTTAAAGAAAAGTGCATAAGGTACAATTAAAAAAAAAAGCCAAAACATGATAATCAAGGGGGAAAATGCAAATGAACTGTATGCCCTTTAAAAAAAAAAGGATTTTCAATTTGGGTCAAAAGCCTCAAATCCAAACTATGTTGCCGATTTGAGACACACCATTTAATTAAAGGAACTCGAAAGTTTCAAAGCCAAGCCAAGGCACAGAAAAGAGAGCCTCCATTTCATGCACTTAACTTTCAGGCAGCCACACGACCATGCACAGAAACCTCCCACGCCATGGGGTTGCACCGCAGCTGACCGCCAGCAAGCAAGCCCTGCCGCTGACACACCCTGGCCTTGCACACACAGCAATCTGTTAAATTTGCTGAACAACTATTTAAATGCTTAAATGGAAAGGCTTTCCAAGGGGGTGCGGGCCTACACGGCACTGCAAGAGGGCCCCCACGACCCAGAACTCGGGGTCACTTCCCCTCACCAACTGGAGCAGTTCTGATTTCATCTATTCACTTACTGGGCTTCTAGGTAACATTTGGCCTGAATAATGGGTTTAGCGGCATTTGAAAGCCAGTATTTAATTACATTGTGCTCTTATTGGTTTATAAGTAAGTGGAAAATGGAAAAATAAAATTTCTGCTATCACTAATAAGAGCATAGGTCTCACATATACTTAAGAAATTCAGATAAATATGGAAATCATTTGGCACACCCACATCAGCCCCTCTCTAGCTCCGATAATTGTATTTAAGGCAGTCAACTGTGTGTTTGGAAAAAAAAAATAAACTAAAGAACATCCATAGAATGTTAGAAATTGCCTTGAAAAAGTGCACAATTCCTTGGAACATGCAATTCTCCAAACCAACTTTCAAAACCACTTTGCCCTCAATACAGGCTTTCAGAAACAAGCATGGGAGGAAATAGGGTCACCTAAGGTAGGAAGACAAGTCAAGAGCAAATAGATATGCTTCTGCAGGTTGGAGTCATTGAACAGGTCAGTCAAAACCACCCCTCAGAGGTGGACTGTACATAACAGCGATACAGCAGTCACAAACACCGCATTAGGGATAATCAACATCCCCAAATGAGAAAAAATAACAGAAACACAGTTCCAGAATTCTCTCATCACTGAAAACATCAAATAGGCAAAGAATAAATAGTAAACATACTTCAAATCTAGAGGTAACATCATTCTTAACAGAAAATGAGAAATAAAAGACATGATGCTCACTTCATCAATCATAGATTACACTGCAAAAGTTCTGACAAATGTAATAAACCAAGAACAACAACAACAAAAAAAAAAAGAAAAAAGAAAAAACCCATAAGTGCTGTAAACTACTAGAATGAGATTAAAATTTTGGTTATTTATATATTTCATAATTTTTTACTAAAAATATCCAAAAGGACCAAAGGAAAAGCTAATAAAAAATAAATATCTTTACATCAGAACCTATGCCCTATTAACAAGTAGCATATCTTACTTTCAAGGCCCATGAAACATTTACAAAATTAGTTGTAGTATGCATAAAAGATACATTGATCAATTCCCCAAAGTAGAATTTATATGTCCACATTCTCTAACCACAATAAAAAATAACCACATTTAAATAAAAGGCATAATCAACAATACACAACACAAATAAGTTAATTTAAAAGTGAGATCTAGCTTTTCACATTTAATTCAGATAATCATGTCTTCTAAGAACAGGGAATGAAAATCATAAATATTTAAAAATTCTAAAAAGGCTACATATAAAACATAAGAAGTGTAGTTAAAATTGCAATTAGAAGCAAATTTATAACATACCTGTTTTCACTATTAAGAAAGAATAACAATAGGGCATATATGAACAAAACCATAAACCAAGCTTAAGGAAAGTAGTAGGAAGAACTCAATAAAGATAAAGGCAGATAGCACTGAATTTGAACATATACACAGACACACACACACGCACACACACACACACACACACACACACTGAATTAATAAATTATTCCAGAACTGATTCTTTGAAATATCTCTAAAATAGACATTCCTCTAGCTCATCATATGAGAGAATGTGAATATACAAAGTTAAGAATGACAAAACTGATATATTATAGAAAGACAAAAATTCAATTACAAAAGAATATTATTTATAACTTTGTTAATAAAATCTTAAATTAAAAAAGATAATTTTCTAAGATTAATTATATTTAAAAACAATTACTGAGAACTAATGATGTGCCATACACCATGCAAGGTACTTTATCTCTTAATCTTCACAGTGGTCCTCTTAGGTTCTCATTTTAGCCACTTAACAATTAAGGAAACTAAGAATTGGGAGCAGGTGTGTGTGTGGGGGGGAGAATCACAGTTTTCCCAGCTTCATATAGGAAAGAACTGAACTCAATTTATCTGATTTCAGTGCCTACAGGTTTAAACACTGAGCTATATTAGAAAAAGAAGCAAAAGTCCTAAAGATGCAGAAAATCTGAAGAATCCAATAAATACAAAAGCAACAGGAAACATTATGAAAGAGATACCCTGGAGTTACGTAGATAAGTTCTTTAAAGTTTTCAAGAAAAAAATATCACTCAAATGATGCAATATGGTACAGAATGAAGAAAAAAAATGGAATGTTCTCATTGATTTTATAAAGCCAGCATCACCAACACCAAAATCAATCAACAAATAGATTTAGAAAATCCTACACCCAATACTAGCAAAGCAAATCTTATTAAAAGAATGATATACCAAATTAAATAGAATTTGATCCAAAAATGTTTCAAAGTTATGAAACATTACAATTAATTGTATCATCAGATCAACACAAAACAACCCAAATATGTGTTAGATATCAAAAGTGTATTTCATAAAATTCTAAATCAATTCCTGATTTTAAAGACATCTATGAGCTAGGAATACTTATCTAGACTGAAAAAAATGCTTAATAATAAAACTTAATAATAAGCTAGAAATAAGACAAGATTTCTGTTATCACTAGTTTAGTGTTTTAGAAGTTCTAACCAATGCTATAAGGTAAGAAAGAGAAATTGACTAGATAAAATGAAAATTTGCATTATGTAGATATGAATGTCTTTTAACCTAGAAATTCCAAAATACTTAGCTAAGAGCTTGTAGAATAAATAAAATAATTCAGTGAAACAGATAGTAACTAAACATTTCCCTACATACCAGTTGCAACCAGTTAGAAAATATGAGGAAAGATGGATCAAATTTACAATATAAATATCATTTCATTCCTTAAAATAAACTTAATGACAAGTTGTGAATTTGTCAAATTTGACAGATCAGTTATATATAAATGTAAAACTGTAAAATAGTGCAAAGCCCAAGTATCAAAAATATCAGTTTCTTTTTAATTACTTTTTCACTGAAAATCTAAAATTCTTTTGAAAGAATAAATAAATGACATTCCCCAAGACAATCTTTAAAAATAAGAAGAAAGGAAGACCATTGCCACGGAATAATAATACATTATAATATAATACAATAAGATGGCAATGCGAGCCTAAAAATTAGCAAGCCAACAGAATAACCAAAAGCCAGAATAAGAACCAAAACTATACAAGTGTCTACCAAGTGGCACACATGGAAATGGGATAGATAGCTTATTCTCACAATAATTAAATTGATGATTGAGGATTCAAATATAAAAAAAAAAATGAAAGAAGTAGAAAGAAATAAAATTGACTGTTCATGAGTTCCATTTGGGAAGGGTCCTTATCAGAAAGTGAAATGCAAACAAAGAAACTATAAGGAAAAATAAGTGATAGATTTTTAGATGCCAATATGAAAATAAGTTCATTAATAATTGAATTAAAAATAATTAAAATCTCCACAAACAAAACTGAAGAGCAAATGAAAATGGGGGGAGAAAAGGGACAACAGTAACTTCTGTTCCTGGAAGGTCTCACGCGTGGAAGTGTTGGAGCAGATCATGGTATGCACCTGAATACACCCCCGTGAGCCCACGGAGTGTAACTGTAATGCACTAATTAAAACACACAAAATGTAAAAAGATAGACACACCAATAAAGAAGGAACCCAATTTCCAGTGCAGCTGATGGACTGCAGGCGATGTTGGCCTGGCCTCATTTCATAAAAAATGGCCTGGAAAAACAGATGAACATAGATCCACATTGAGACACAAATGTGAAAACTTGAAATGATGGGAGACAAGAAAATCCTATACATTCAGAAAGGTTGAGGAATCACAAAGGCTTTGGCCCCCTCTCAATACCCCTAGAAGCTAGAAGACCATAATTTATGATTTCAAGATCTGAGAAGGAATATCGAAAAGGTTTCCAACTTAGAATTTTATACCCAGCCAAATTATGAATGTCAGTGTGGACATTTCCTATTCATATGTGAAAGGTCTCTAAAAAGTACCTCCCATGAACTTTTCTCCAGAAACTGCAAGGGGGTACACTCTAGTAAAACAAAGACGTCACCCCGAGAAGAATGATAACGTGGGATCTACGAAATCAGGGATCCAAACAAAGAGAGAGGATCAAGGGACTCCCCAAGATGGTGCCAGGGTACCTCAACATCCACTGACCCATAGCACAACAGGCAAGAAGGACGCAGGAAGACATTTCTTCAAAAAGATTTTTTCCACATACTTAAGTTGGATTAAAAAAATGCAATTGAATATACGAATAGACTTGTAATAAACCTGAGGTCTATTCAGGAAAAAAAATAAAACCCTCCCCCAAAAAACCCAACACATCAAAGAGAAAAGAACACATGCACACCTACATACAGGGTGAGTATTAACTCCAGGGGGGAAAAATGGTGAAGAAGAAAGTACATACTCACATTGCTACTTCATTCAGCCTTCAAGAGTGTTTACATTCTTACAACAATGTAAACTCTGAATATTGATCAAACCATAAATATATGGAGAGGTTGATACACAGATGAAGGCACGGGGCATATGCAAAGTCCTCAAAGTCTTGTTTTCTGAGAAAAGTCAAGACAATGCCTGAGGTTTTTTTTTTTTAAGTCAAGACAAATGGCTAAGCTTTTAAGAAAAATAAGAAAAGAAAATCATGAAGTAGAAAAATAAGAATATTACTTAGAATTATGGATGTAAATGTCAAAAGAATCAGCTAGGGAATTGTAAGTTGCCGCTACAGTGCGGAAAACCTGGGTGGAGCCGGGAAGGTGGGAGGGTGGATGCTCCTGTGACAATGGCACAGAACTATCTAACTCTTAAAACGAGGCGTATGCGTAACTTTGACAAAAGTAAAAACTAAGTGAGAAAGTGCAAAGCCTGAGCTGGCAATTCAGATACAAATAAGCAAAGAAGAAGTAGGGAGTTCTTCAGGCAAAGGTGCAAAAGGAGCTCAGACCAAGAAAGAGAAGTCCCACATCAGACCTGCAAAGGCACAGACTTTGGCAATCCCCAGAGAAGTGGATGCTGCTCAAGCTGACTCCAGAACACACGTGGCCATGAAGTTAGGGTGGGGGCAGATTGGCCACAAGGCACTCGCGCTGCTGGGCTTTCAGAATGAACTGCGGGGAATGAACCAGAGATATGAGGGTGAACACAGAAGCCCACCTTGAACTGCAGGATTTGGATTTTAGGTGCATTCTAATACCAACAAAAGCAAACCCACGAAGCTGACTGTGATTCAGTCAGTAGCTAGAAGACTCTGTAACCATTGAGGAACACAGAACAGGAAACCACTTAGTAGTATAGTTTGGTAAAGATACAGGATAACAGTGAAGAGTTCAATCACACACACACACACACACACACACACACACACACTCCTAATTTTCAGAAGTAAACAAGAAAACAGAGGCTGGTCACCAAATGTTGGCAGTGGTTGTCTTTGAGTAGTGGGACCAAGAAGATTCTCATTCTTCCATCTGCTCTTCTCAATATTTTATAAGCTTTTGCAATAAACACGTATTTTTTTGTAATAAGAAAAAATATATATTATTTAAAATCATTATTGTATGTGACCTTAATTGCTTTAGGGTCTTTGATGAGAAAAACTCAATGCTCCTGTGTCTTGCGTTCTCTGTGACGTAATCAGCTAACAGAGTGCAGTTGTCTGCATAATTAGAAACTCGGGCACAGGTGGGAAGGTAACCTTGAGCCCCAACTCAAGCTGTTTGAAAGGACACTGCAAGGATGCAGAGCCTCCACCCCTTGGAGGGACTTCTCTGGCCAGCCCTGGCCTCTAGTTGGAGAAGCAGCTGCCAGAAATGGCCCAGCCTCTGTGCACTAAGGCTCCGGGAGAGGCGCATGGATCGTGGCCCCTCTCGGAGGCATTCACACACACCCTGGCCCTGCGTAAAGCTCATCTATGACCACTGCAGTCTCCGCATGTCCTCGACTGGCCCTGGCCACAGGCACACAGCATGCAGAGAAGAGTCAGGAAAAGCACAGCTCACCCTGCACTGGTGCTACTACACCCATGGCCATCATCCTCTGGGAAGCCAGCGGCTCGAAGCCACATCTCCAGGGGCTCCATGCTGGAGGACCTTCCAAGGCAAGAAGGAAAATCAAGACCCAACCTGCTCAAGCAGGCAGCTGTGGGGTCAGGGGAACTTGCAAATGTTCACTGGTGGGGCCCAGGGAGTGGACCCAGCCAGCACCTGCCCTCTGGGGACTCTTATCAAACATGGGGTACAAGTGTCACCTGAGTGGGTGGAGCTGAGGGATCTTAGAGTGAGCAGTGATGGGGGGTGTGGACTGGGCAGTGGTAAGAACCTCAGGGAGGCAGGAGCAAAGGGGACAGCAGTGAGGAGGAGTGGGGGGGGCGGGGCGGGCAGCAGGCTCCCTGAGGGGCAGACACAGGAGGCAGCAGGAGGAAAGAGCTGCTGTCAAATGAGCCCTGACTTCAAGGTGTCAGCTGAGGGCAAGCAAGGAGGGATGAAGAGAGGCTCCGTGGACTTGGACGGCCCTGGAGGGCCCAGGAGAGGAAGGAGGGGTGGGGGGCGACTTGGGTTTGGCTGAGCAGACCACTGCACTCGTGATCGGCGCAGTGGAGGCGATGCTTTCATTATGACCACTATCCCTGCTACTGCCCGTGAACTCAAAGGCACCTAGAAGTGAACCCATGGGTCTTATCCAGGACACCCATCAGCTTGGTCTGCAAGTGCCTCTTCTGTCACCTTCTTTTGCCCTTCTAAGGATTCTGAGCACAACTGTGAGAATGCCCACTGTGACTTACATCCACAGGGCCTGCTCCCTGGGCCGGTCAGCACTCCCCCAGGCTCCGAGGTACCCCCAGGCGGTGCTCCCGTCTTGGGCTGGGCAGCGGTCCTTTAGTGTAGCCACTCTCATTTGGATCAGGGTAGTCTGTCACTGAGCTCAGCCCAGTACTCTCCTTGCTGTGGAGGAAAGAGGCTGCCATCAGTGCCCAGTGCTCACCCCTCTGGGCTCTCCCAGAGGTCACAGGAGCAGGTGTCTGGGGTCAAGTAGGCACCAAAGGCAAGGTTCTTAGGTGGGACATGCCCGGACAGGCCGAGGGAAGCTCCTGCATCACACCAGGGAAAGAGGAGGGGGTCCTGCCAGGCAGGGCCCTGACCAGAACACTGCAGCTGCTGCGTCCTGTGCCTGCAGGACCCTGCTGCTGGGGCCACTGTCAGCAGGAGGGAGTTTTCCAGCTTTGCTGCGGGGCCTTAAGAAAGGTCACCACATGGCAAAGCTGGCCTGGAGCATCTGTTATGCTCTCATCCTGATGAGCGAACCATGAACACATGCCGCGGTCTATCAAGCTAAAACTTGTCCAGAGATAGGCCCCGGCCCAGGACAGACGCACCAGCCCCCTTGTGCCCCAAACTCCCCACCCAGGCATCCCAGGCAAGGTGATGGGCACAGGGCACAGCTGAGGGGACATGGGACATCCTCTGGACATGGAGGCATGGCTGGGTTCCCTAGGCTCACTTCACCCTAGGGTCCTTCTCTGGAAGCGGGGTTGTGAGGGGGCAAACATGGCCACACCCATCCACTCAGCCAGCTGCAGGGAAGTTGTAGGAGAGGTGGCTCCCTGTGAGCAGGCCAGGGTGGGCACTAGGGATGAGGAACAGCTAAGTGGGGAGACTGTGGCAGGAACCTGTGGCCACACCTGCTCTTGTGCTCTCTAGGTGGCTACCCACAGCCCTTGCTACTTGAGGGCTGGCCAGGGTCATCAGCCACAGATGACACCAGGAACATCAGCTGGGGAAGGGTGTAGCCCTGCCAAGGGAGCAAGCTGCCTTTATTTTATCATGTGGCAAAAACGCAAGCTGGTCGGAGAAGCCCTGAGCCCTGGGGGGAATACAATATTGCCAACTGCTCCAAAATGGCGACTGAGGATGGGGGAGGACCTGGAGGGCCAAGGAGCAGGAAGGTGGGACACGAGTCCAGCAGAGAGAGGCTGAGACGGCGAGGGAAGGGTTCCTGTCATCATCCCTTGTACCTTTATAGATGGGGACTCCGAGGCTAGACTGAGAAGTCGGGACTCAAATGAAGGGAAGAAGAAAAGCTCTCCCCTCATCAAAGTCATGGAGGACAGGCCTTCAGAAGAGGACAAATGGGGCCTTTGAGGGTAGAAGGTGTCAGGGACAGAGACTCCACATCACACAGGAGCAAACCCTGTCTTCTACCTGCCTCGTGGCCCTGGCAGCTGGGGCATGCACCCCAGGGGCAGGAGCCCCACACAGGCCTCACTGTGGAGGGAAGCCCACAGCATATGGAGACTTACAGAGTAAGAATGAAATGGACTCCCTTTGCAGCCGAGCCTTCTGACCACATGTCCCCGGACGCACGCTATCTGCCCTGGGAAAGCAAAGAGAACAGGAGACAGGGTGGTGTCCACTCACTAAAGTCAGCGGGACCGCCTGTCTTAAGAGCACAAATGCTGAAAGCTGGGCCAGGGACGTCTCACCTGTGCACCCCTCCGGGCCGCTCACTCTTCTGTGGCCCCCAGCTCCAGCCTCAGCTGCTCTGTAGCAGGTGGCCCCTGCAAAGCCAGGACACCTGCAGGAGCAGAGCACACTGAGTCAGCACTGCTGGGCCTGACGGGACCTGGGGCATGGCACTGCCATCCCCAGGCCTCAGTGTTCTGTCTGTAGAAGGAGGAACTGGTGTCCCCTCCTAGAGACAGCACCAGAACTAAAGGGAGAACCCTGGGCTCCACCTGGTGCATATCACACATCATCTCATGGTGTCTTTCTTCCTATTCTCTGTCAAGGCCACCAGGGTCTTGTGCTCAGTCCCACCCAGTGTTGCTCCTGGGGGCACGGCAGCCCTGAGCACCCTCTCCTCTCCTGGAACAAAGTCCCATCTGCTGTCACTCACCCCCCCCAGACCCCCACTGGCTTGAGGAGGACTTGTGGCTTTGGCCAAAAGTCTGAAAGGGGAGCAAATGAGGGCCTGAGCGCACTCCAGTTCTATCAGACAGCAAAACCGAAGCTGGAACTCTGCCCCATGGAGGGCTGCTCCCCAGTCACGGCTGGGGTTTGCCTTGGCTCCCCCATCCCTTCTCAAGAGGAGGCCCCAGGGACCCCACAAGCCAGATTCAGCCCTGGCTGGGGTCCACAGAGTTTCAAATTTTGAAAGAGGCCTTTTGCAAAATGTCAGGTTTCCAGCCCTAGTCCGATTGCCCACATCCTGTCCAGACCCCTGGGAGCGAGATTTACTTAAGAAGGGAACAAAATCCCCATGTTCATGCCACTGAGTGGAAACATGCCCCATCCCGGGCGATTCCCAGGGTTACGGTTACACGTCTCTTAATGAGTCACAGACGGAAGGCGAAGTGGAGCTGGTGGAAGGAGGGGACAGGCCTCGCCATGAGGAAGTGCTGCTGCCCCCCACCCCTGCTAGGCTCTCAGGCCCCTGCCAGGGATGTCACTTGTCCCCAGGGAGGCTGTGCGTCATTCCTAGGTGCACTCGCTCTCCTTCTCCCCAACACTCGCCTCTGTCCACCCCTCACTACCAGGTTCTGCCCTGCAGTTGGGGCTCAGGGCACCCTGAGCCAGGGAGCCAAGGGCACGACTGAGTAAGAGTGTCGACTTACCCCACCTTGGGGAGGGAGAGGGAAGGTCCCAGCAAGACAGGGCGAGAGGGGCTCTGCGGGGACCCAAGGCCAGAGGGCGGAGGGGAGAGGCTGGAGCCCTGGCCATGAAGAGCCTCCGGATGAGGCCCAGGAGCTGGGCTTTCTCCTGGGGCCTGAGGGAGCTGGGAGAGGGCTCTAGGGAGCATGGGGCCCTGGGGTGTGCGTTCCAGGAGGCTGTGCTGGAATGGGGCAGGAAGGCCAACTCAAAGGGTGACAGCCACCCAAGACAAGCTTGTCCTGGCACAGTGGTGGCAGAGGTGGCAGAGCAGCAGATGAGAAGAATGGCCCACGGGCTCACAGGAGATGCTCAAGGGGTGGAGGGGTGCTTCGGTGGACACTAAACAGTGGAGGCAGAATTGGGGGACACCAGGGAGGATGCAGCCGGAGGCTGGAGGCCACTGAAATGCCATCAGCAACCAAGTTCCTTCTCGGCAATACTCGGAGAAGCTCAGAATGAAAAGGAAATGTCAACTCCTAGTCCCTTCTACCCCAGTGGGTCACCTAGGAAGGCATCTAAGAGACACACTTGAAGGCTCACCAGAGACCAGAGAAGCCCAAACACTCAGCAGAGACTTCACTAATACGCAGGATGCTGCAGTGAAGGGCAGTGCGCGCTCCGCAGCTGCCAGGGCCATGACCAACAGGAACCCCCAAATCCACCCCGTCTGTCTCCTCCACAGTGGGCAAAGAGCCCACTTACCTGACCCCAAGGAACCAAAGCCCCCAGCAGGCACCAACCAAGGCTATAACCTTGTCCTTTCAATTCTTCCTCAAAACTAGGTAGAGAGAAGCAGAGGGGACGTGTGCAGGTCAAGGCCAGCCCGGTTGGCCACACTAAGTACGCCCCCAGCAGCCTGGCCTCTCAGCACTTATCACAAGTGTAACTGAATAATCTTGCCCTGAATATTTACTTGAAATCTAATTCCCACCCAAGACTTGGAGCTCTGCAAAGGCATAGGTGGCATCTGTCTTATTTCTTGCTATTTTTGCACAGCCTCTGGCAAAGAAAAGACCCAATATTTTTTGAATCCATGAAGGATGAATGGTTAATTCATCAAACATTGCCTGATGCCTAGACCCTCTCTTAGGCTCTAAGGATGCAGAAAGATCTTGTTCTCAAGAAGCACATAGCTCTTTGGGAAGAATTGGCAGCTCATAACTAATAATGTCCACAGGCTCCACTAGGGATATGGAGAGGGATGGATGAGGAAGAGAGGAGGGACTTCGTAAAGGGACACTGGAGTTAAGAGAGGGCAAGACACTGTGAATGTTCCAGAGGGAGTGACTTTGTCAGTGCAGAGCCAGGCTGAGCAGGAAGGAGCAGAAATCTAGAATTGACTCAAAGTTGTCAAACATGGGAGGCTGGCAGGCTTCATTTATCCGGGGAATTCTGGGGAGTGGTGGGAACCTAACTCAGGCTCTCTATACCTGCACACGTTGACCAAGCGAATCCCAGATCCAGCCCCAAATCCTCAGGGCTGATGTGGCAGCCCAACCTCAGCATTGAGAGAACCCTCCTGCCACAAATAGGCCTGACCTTGCCTCATGGGGAGCTAAAGTTCACCAAATGGAAAATAGCCAGACTGGAAGAGTCCGTCTCAGATGTCCAAAACTAGGAAGGGGACTCCACCTGGTCTGGTCTGACGCAGGAAGGCCAATGGTTTGAGTCCACATCAAACCCTCACAAAGGAGTGGGCTGATCCCACACTGGACACCGAGCACGGACCACCAAGTCCTGAGGAGAAGTGTAAGACCAGGTGGAGTCCAGGGCAGGAGCTCCCAGCAGGGGAGGAAGAGGAATGGTCAGTGTGAGGCACGTGGTGGTACTACTGGACGTGGAAGGGACAAAGGAAGGAAGGGGGATGAGACGTGGGTCTTGGGCATGAGCCCCAGGAGAGAGAAAGTGGTGCAGCTCACCTCCATCTGTCCGCTCCCTGGTAGAAGGACGTGTTTCGTGGCCTTAGCCGTGCGTGGCCTGGCCTGGCCTGGCCTGCCCCAACTGACATTCTTCCTAGAGCTATTTGAACAGGAAAAGGTAGGTGTCATATCTGTCTGGGAGCTTTTAAATCAGCACAGCTGACATCACCAAGGATGATGACAGGAGTGCAGAACAAGAGTGGCATGTGACACTTCCAAGGCATCCTTTTCCTTCCAGGTACCATGATATGTACATGACACATATTATGACATTCAAGGACCCTTATAAGAAGCTCTTGTTAAAAACCACAAGCCGGTCACGTTGGCACCACTGCCCCTCCCACAGATGAAGCTGAGGTCAAGAGGGGCCTTGCGTTTAGCCTACCATCGGAAACAAGAAAGAATCTGGTTGGCTTGGAAGGGCCAGGAGTGGGCCCACTCTCAGCAGGCATAAAAACAAGACTGGGTTATTTTCAATCTCCTGTCTTGGCAGAGACAAGGGCGGCTTTCGGGAAGACCCAGGGCTTCCAATCCACCATGCCAAGCCAGTGTTGCCCAAGGATGGGCCAACGGCCAGAGCAGTCAGAACTGCCAGTATTCTGGCGCACTGTCTGGCACAGGAAGCTGGACTCCAGGGGGAATCTAGACTCAAAGGGGAGGGTGCCACAGAGTCTCTGACACCCAACACGCTTCTCCCAAGAGCAGCACCCAGGCCATGCTGGTTCTACAAAAGCACGTGTATTTTTAGTTCCTTGCTCATTCATTCAGCAGTAATTTACTGGGCGCCTACCAGGCTCCGGGCTGGGCAGGCTCTGGGGATACAGAAAGAATTTGACCCAGTTCCCGGCCCTCAAGGCACTTCTGTTTAGTGATGACATGTAAAGTGACACCCATGACAGAGAAGGGTGCTCCTGCCCCACGTTCCTGCTGCGGCTGGGCTTGGCTGTGCCTTGCAGTCCTGTGGGGAGGCAGGAGCAGTGAGGTCATGCATCCGCCCTCCAAGGGCAGCTGGCTCGGTCACTACTCATTCATTCATTCTCAGAGCGGCTGACTTGGCCCCTGATTCCACACTGACTCACCTACTCTCTGATCCCTCTTGTATTCATTAGCTAGTGTATCTTCACCCATCCATCCATTGGTCTCTTCAGGTGCTGATTTATCATTTCATTCTTTGACTCAGCTAATATGCTCCATATTTTTCTCTTCCACTGGCTTTTCATTCACTCACTCACCCTTGACTGATTGATGGATTCGCCCACATGGATGCTCCACCTCACCCCCTCCTTGCCTGATTTGCCCTTGGGCATGCTGGGTCATCTACTCCCTCGATACTGGCTCACTTCTATTTATCCATCAGCTGGTGAAGCCTCGGAGCTGAGCCTTGTGGGCTGCCCACGCTGCTGAGCACTGGTTTTCCATCTGGACCCACGGACCTGCTCATCTTGCACTCTTCCCTCAGCATCCCACTTAACGTGGGCTTGCTCGATCAGGCACCCTCACCCACACACCACGCAAACATTCACTTCTGGCATTAGTCCCCAGCTCACTGGGGCTGCTGCGCTCATCTGCATAATCCTTCCCACTTTCATTGCATCATTGATTGATTCCACTGAGTTTCAAGGACTCATCAGGCAAAAGTCCTCCTCATTTATCTGTTACCTTCCCCTTTCTCAACAAGCTCCCGCAGCATGGGAGGTGAGGCAGGAAAGCAGAGCCAGGGCAGAGGGCCCGGTCGGTCACAGCACTCTCAGATACCAGCTGCCCTATGGGGATCTAGGGGGTATCAGGGCCTCCTACCAACACCTGCAAACAAATGAGTCCCTAAAATATGTGCCTGAGACAGACAAAGATAACCCATGTAGATACCAAGAAAATACCCAAGATATCTCAGGAGTACATGCAGAGTGGGACAATCTACTACATGCTCTTGAAACAGAGATGTAAAAGACTGAACCTTTCTTTCGCGGATGTGGGAGGTACAGAGCCACAATAATTGTAATTCTTGTTGCAAAACACATCTTAATCACCAGTCCTATTTGATTGCTTCTAATTTACTTTTTCCTAGACTGATTTAATAAATAATATTAATGACAATGATAATTCTGTGAACCCACCAGAATATGAGAAAAAAAAAAACAAATATTTTGACACATGCCTCTTATTTCCATTACACAGAGATAATGGATTAAGTCTTTCTGGTTAAATGGATTTCAGAGAAGTAATATTGAGTTGATCGTAACGTTTTTTTTTCATAAAATATTTTATCATTGGAATAATCCTGGTCATTTCAATTTTCTGTATACATGAATTTTCCTGGTTATTAATTTAGTCAGTTACCCATTTTAGGAAATAAGTTCAAAGCAAAGAATCTACAGCCAATAAGAGGGGAAAGTGACCGACTGAAGTCTTTGCATGGACTCCTTAAAGACAGTAGAACAGTTGACCCCTGCTGAACAAACCTTGTTTCATGACACGGTCACCCAAGTGGACACTGTATTTGCTAGCATTTTGACTTGTTTGGCTATTTGTTACTTTTAGTAGAACAACAAAACCCAATTCAACCAAGAACAAGATCTTTGGCTAAGTCTAGAACCTATTAAATAGATCATCTACACCTATTTCTCATGGGTCTCTGTTTAGCAAAGTGAACTGATCTCGCTTTGGTTAGGACGCGCTCTCTCCAAGGGCTCAGGCATGGTCTGCTCTCAATCTGTGACTGCATGAAGTCACTTATTCTTTTAAAAGAATAAATAGTGATAGACTATAATAAAAAGATGAAGTAACATAAAAACCTATGACTTACCCCCATCTATATTGTCCTTTGTCACATAGGTGACACACGTGATTCTGAAATCACGAGTAAGACAGCTGAAGTCTATCCACCTGTGTGCACACAAATCGGATACAAAAGGGAATGAAATTCCCTTGTCACTGGTTCGAGCCTCCCCCTCACGGAGTTAACCATTTATTTATTATTTTTTTGTTTCATTTTAACCTTTTTTTTCACAATAAATCAAAACCTCAGGAACCTTCAGCCAACTAAGAGCATAACATCAATGACTGAACATCTCTATCTAGATGCTTCTTATAAGAAGGGGCAACCACCATGTTGACCTGTTTTTCCCCTTTTAAAGAACCATGGTATTTCAGAACTGAATTAATAATATCCTTTGCTTTATAATATATCCTCAAAATTGGCTCATGTTTTGGCCTCTTTTTCTTTCCTCATGAAAAGGTTTGCTTATTGATCCATTTATTTATTCACTAATGATATAGAAATGATATCAATGAACCCTCACGAACTCCAAGTGGAGGGCTGGGGATGTGGCTCAGTGGTAGAGCACTTACCTGGCATGTGTGAGGCCCTGGGTTCCAGCCCCCACACCACAAAACAACAACAAAAACTCCATGAGATTCTTGGACTTCCCTGAAATCATTCCCAAGGCCATCCCCAAATTCTTTTTTGGCAATGGATATTAGTTGCTCAAAAAAATGTTCCATCATGATTTTTCTTCAGATGCGTCCCATTCACATCGCTGAGCCACATGATGCCCTGCTGCACTGAAGGTGAACAACACATCCATGTTGTCCTACTTGACGACCACCCCCCCGACGTCCCAAGAGAGAAACAGCCAGCTCTTATCAAGAAGGGGATGTTTAAATAATAAGATATTTAAAATTTTGGAAAATTAATGGAAAAGCTGAGGGTGTTTTCCGCCTTGTACATCATCTTGTGCTAAATTGGATTAATTTTGGTTTATAACCCATTCTTATCATAGGACGATATGTGGCCTCCTAAAATTTAATTATCTTTTATAATGACACAGTGGAAACCATGAACTAATGACCCGAACCAAGAACTTTATTACTCACATTGTATGATATTCTCCTTACCCAGAGGGAAAGGCACAACCTTCACGACTGGAGGATAATTTAATCAGCATGGTACAGGCACCCTGTGAACATAAAGAGGCACCAGCAAATGAAAATCTGAGATTCAGGCTCAATTTAGTGAACACAAGGCCCCATCACAGAGATTAATCACTAACAATGATTTATGCCACATTTATATCTCTGACTCAGGAAAGGGCCTTCATTTTATTAATTAATGCAGGCGGTTATCCAATTTGATAATATCATGGACATGCTTAAATGAACCACCCACCCAACATCAAGAACTAGGAACATTACAGGCCTCGGGCACTGTCCCTCAACCCAAGGTAAAAGCACAGGGCTTCTTTGATTTTTTTTTTCCACCTGATAGTGGGGATTGAACCCAGGGGCTGCATCCTACTCCATTTGATCTTTTCATTTAGATACAGGGTCTTACTAAATTGTCCAGGCTGACTTGAACTTGTGATCCTCCTGCCTTAGCCTCCCGAGCCATCAGCTCACAGGCATGATGACCATCTTGAACCTTTTTTAAAAAAGGGCTTCCATGTAGTGATTTGGATGCATCGGAACCTCAACTGTGACATGATCTCATCACTGATCTTCACATGGTCCTGATTTTATCCCACACTTTTATGTCACACACCGAGAACCCTAAACAGACCACCACCCAAAAGATAAAATCTTGAACTACTACTCACATTGAACCACAAAGGACGCCATCATTACAGAAAGGTTATTGACTGGAGTTGTGTGCATTCTGCAGAGTGAAAACAGATGGCAAAGAGAACAAAGAAAGAAAGATAGAGAAGGAAAAATTAAAAAGGGGGATGAATATGCATTATTCTATGATTTTAAAGAGTCTTCTATATGTCCAGGTAACTATTAGAAAAAAGGGAGGAAGGACACCTGATCCATTGATCCATGTTTTCCCCTCAATTTCCTTAGCTGTTTGTAATCAGGTATTAATTAATTAGTGAAATTAGTTATTTCCATTTCTGTTAAAAATTTGAACTCACGACTGTCCCAGAGTAAGAACATTAATTATTATTTCCCTTTGTCTACATGACCCTGACCCAGAGAGGGATCATCCCTGATTGATTCATTTATTCATAAACTTCAGTGTTCCAGGATGGTATTAAAAATGGTCCAATTCCACAGTTGTACTGATGGTGCCATCCCCATTCTAACACGCTTTCATCCCTGGGACACATGGAGCCATTTAAACATTTGTTTCACAACCCAAGGAATACCTAGGAGCAAGCCGTCCACCCAAGGCAAGAACTCCGAGCACTCCTTGTTAGGTGCCTCTGCTGACTGGGGATTTGGCAGCCAAGACCATCATCTGAGAGGGTCCGCTGTAGGGTAGAGAGAGCATGAGTTAGAGAGAATGGACTCCCTAGACTGCAGCTGTACTCTAATATTCTAATGGAGGCAAGGGCAGCAGGTTTGTGTTAGTCTTAAACTTGGGTCATATCCCTTTTATAATTGGCCAAAAAAGCACCCCCTTTTGGTCAGATTTACTCAGTTATTAATTTTGCATTAAAATGGATGCATGTGAATCCACCATCTCAATCTACAATGAGAGTGGCCTACGGCAGGCTTCATGATCAACACCTCCACCCTCAGAACCCCTCGAATCTCTGGACTTCACACGTGCAGGATCGGATTAATTTAAATGCTAAGATTCAAAGCAATTTCAGGCCATGAATAATGCTGTATCCTACTTTATTTATGCATTTATTGATAAAAATAGTTGGGCCACCTATTTCATTCCTTTTAAAGAAGGACCAACAATGTTTAAACTCTCAGAAATCTGAAAATAAGCCATATCGTGCCTGTCTACATTCTCCTTACCATCTTATAAGAACCCAAATTCTTTCTGGAGAGAAGCCTAATCTCAGGAACCAGTTAAACCATCACATCTATCCCATGGCACTTCCACCAAGGCCCCCCTGCGTTCTCCCTTCTGGCGAACTGATCATCACACCCTGACAGGACCACAGAGATGATGGCTCTCCAGGTACACCGCCTATCACTCAAGTGCAAGGGACAGTGCGTCTGGGTGACAGAGGTGGTGAGCCCAACAACCCCTGAGCCATGCTGACCACTGACTGTTAGCATGGAAGCAAGGTTCAGCCTCTCATACAGAAATGGCTTTCCTGTTTAGTAATGAAATGGCCAGGTGACCACAGATAACCAGAATGTAAACACTGAAAGATCAAACATTTCTGAGAGATTCACAACAACAACAAACTCAGGGGTCTCAGCTGCTGGCCCAGGCACAGCTCTGCTCCATCATCCCTACTTCTTGAGCTCTTCATGCCACTGATTCACTCCTCATCTCATCACCAGCCATGAGCCACAAGAGCACAAGGGCTGGGTCGGCGACTGTTGTGAACCCCTGGCTAGAGGATCATTTCCAACAGAACAATAGACCAGACTTATTTTATGTTGAGCTCAAACTTCCTGAAACAGGATTCATCATCCTGACCCAAGCTGCCAGTCACTGGGCCAAGGCAGCCTTAGTCACTCTGCCCACTTGCTCACGAGGCATGGACCCCCTTCCAGGCCCAGGCCATGCCAGGAACTGTGACTAGTGCTCACTCCTGAGACACCGCAGATCTCACAGCCGTGACACTGGGCCCCAGTGAGCCCCAGGACCACTCTGACCAGATCAAGGGAGGCAGAGGTGAGATCCAGACTCCCGCCTACCCACCAGGCCGGGGTCCCACCTCTGTGATGCAAGCCATCCTGTATTTACTTGAGGACTCTTCCTGGTATGAAGCAAAGGTGAAACGTGCAGTGGACCCAGAACAATGGCCTTGGCACTGACTTATCAACAGTTTTGCCAGAAGTGACACCGATGTCTGTTTCTTACCCGCTCCCTTACATGAACGGTGCTCCTTCCTGGGCCACACACGTGAACATTTGGAATAAACCCACCTCTTTTCATCTCTGACTGCATCCGTGTGTTGTTTGTGTGTCTGATGTGACATTCACGCAGCTGCCATCCCAGCATGAGATCCTGATGGTCTCTAATGCCTCAGGACCTACAGGGTTTTCCCAGCCCAGGGTAGACCTGATTTCTACTGCGCTGATCTCAGCGCCAGATAGCAATAACCCGTGGCCCACGTCGCCCATGCCACCAGCGCAGGGGCATTTCGGACTCTGTGACCACTTTCTTCATCTGTATTTTTATTGCCTGATTCATCAGCTCACTAAAAATAATTACCTAAGAGTCACAAGAGTTTCAGATCCTTGACTCTCTCTAACATCTTCTTATGTAATGACCACGCGTAGCGACCAACACTTCTTTCGGTAATAAGCCTTCGTGTTTCTCTCTGCATTCATCAGCATGGTGTTTTTCATGTCTCCAATTTTTATCCCGGGGTCAAAGTTTCCTTTCCATGATCATATTTTTTTTTATATACTTTTTAAAAACACTGACGCCAAGAGAAGAACCGTGACTGTGAACTGCTCCCTCAGGTCTCCATAGTTACCGCACAGATCGTTCTCCGGAGCGCAAAGCACAGTGCAGATGACGTCTCCGTCTTTTAAAAAGGCTGAGGGAAAAAAGACTGAGACGTCATCTGCGCTGGCCTTTGCATTCTTCCACTTAGCCAGTCCATCAGGCACTCAGGGATGCCGTTTAATGTGTCTTCCCTCGCATGGACAATTGTCAGCTGGGCCACCAGCATGGAACGTGGGCCCTGAACCTCCACTAAAGACATTAGAGCCTTACAGTGTCCAGGCCCTAATGGGAGTCAGTGCTTCCAATACAAAAGAAGGTTCTCCTGCCTCACAAAATGCTTTTCTAGTTGGACAGTGCTGACCCCGACTCAACAGCATTTATTGGGTTACTGGATTTTTCATTGACTCCGTTGTAACATTAGAACAAAAATGCGTGTCCACAAGAGTGAGCCGAGCTCTTTGTGCGACCCTGGTGCCTGTCTGCAGCATCACTTCTAAAGGAGGAAGCAACTCGGTTGCTTTGCGATGAGCCTTGGTGTTCTGCAGGGACGCCCAGGCCTGGCTGAGCTGCACCACAGTCGCGACTCACCTGGGGTTGGCGTCTCTCCGTTGGTTGCCACTGCATAAAAAACTCGTACGTCTTAAACACTGTGATTCACAAAAATTCAAGAAAAGCACTGATACCACCAACCCACACGTGTGGACTCCTTGTCAAACACGAATGCCCTCACTGCAACCCTCTGCCCGTGGCACCTGTGCCTCAGCACGATGTTCACACCCATTCCATGTTAACCACGGAGGCGGCGCACTCTCGTTCATATTGTCCTTACACCTAGGAACACACAACCTAAGCAGGGACAAGCACGTGGCTCCTGCACACGGTAGTCTGCAAGTTCCTCGCACAGACACAACCAAGAGGCGTGTGAACGAGGAGAACTCACACCGGCCAAGAGTGCCCATCCTGAGGAATGCCCCAGAAGAGATGGCAGCAAAGCTCAGGCCCTCCGCCCGTGGATCCCTGCTGCTCAGCTTTCACAAGTTACTCATTTAATGAGCAACAATGTGGAGTGTACGAAGTTCATTTTCTATTAGGAAAAAAAGAAGAATGTTAAGCTTCTGATCCACCCAGAAACTGAACATTGTCAACGTTTTACACTGTCCACTCCACCAAGCAGGTGACAGGTATGTCAGGCTACACTGACTTCAATATGAATCAAGAGTATTTCTTGTCTCACCACATATTTTGATAAATTGAACAATGCCTAAATGTATTCATCTTTACTGATTCTCAGTGATAAAAGTAAATGACCCAATGAAAAAAGTAAAACTAATTGCATAAACACAATACCCCCAATGAAACACATTCTATATTCTGACACCTGCCTATACGGTCATTTGAAAGACAGAATAGACTTGTTATCTTTTGAGATGGACCTCAAAGTTACAGATACATGAACCACTAGTGGTAATCATCAATCCACAACTGGCCGTCAATTCATTTCTACACTGTCTGTCGACAGTCTTTAACTCACTACTTACTTTAAGCCTATAAATAATAAAATATGAAGAACTTATTATTCCTAGAGTATATAGAATCACTCAGATATTAAAATTTTCATTTATATTTAATATTATCTTCAGCATTAATATGCATTAGCAATAGAAAACTTCATACCAATGGAACTTTACCATTTTTCTCTTTTTATTCTTACGTTAATTCTTGATTCTTTCTAACATTGTGGCAATTTTAAATATAAAATAAAAATATGCAACCCCAAGAAAAGAATGAACCAGATTTCTTCTTTAGTGGACCTCAGAGTCGAAAAAACACCTATTCATTATTTGCAATTCATTTCAACAATAGTCATCATTAATTCTGGATTTCTACTTCTTTCCCCATCATTTCTATAGTGTCTGTTGATTGATTTATTATTCACTGACAATAATTTGAAGTCTGTTCATTAAAAAATACAAAAAGCCCTGATTCTATATATGGAATCATTGTAACAATGATGTATCTGTTTCACTGATTACCCTAAGTTCTTAATAAACAATTGAATGCTTCCTATCTCTACCACAACCTTGACTGAAGTAGAGTGGTGTTATGATTTGGATTTGGGATGTCTACCCAAAACTCCTGGATTAATTAAGAAATGGTCACAGGTAAAATGATCAGATTACAAAAGCTGAAACCTAATCAACTCGTTCAAGTCTGAGTGGTACGACAAGGGAATGATTTCAGGAGAGGGGAGGTGGAGTCATGGTTGGACGAGAGGAATCAAGGGAGGGACAACTTGGAAGGGCTGTGCTTCCTGTCCATCCCCTCTCACTCCCACTCTGCTTCCTGACCCCTCCACTAGCTGAACAGCTTCCCTCCTCCACTGGCTGCTCCCACCATAATGTCACGCCTTGGCCCAGTGCAATGGATTTGGCCATCTAAGGACTGAGACCTCTGAAACTATGAACTCCAAATGAGCTTTTCCACCTCTAAGTTGTTCGTGTAAGGCATGTCAGTTGCAGCAGCAAAAAAAAAAAAAAAAGAAAGAAAGAAAGTAAAAAAAGTTGACTAAAACAAGTGACCCACTTGGATGAAATTAGACACATTTAGCAACCCATGTGTCCTGCTAAGCAAACCACTCACATGAGGACTGGAGTGAAGGTCAGGACTCACGTTATCCACAAGCTCCAAACTGGAGGCCAACAGCAGTGACCCAGGAGGACTCCTACAACCAGCAAAGCCAGCCCTTCTCACAATAGAGAGCAAAGGGTGACAATGAAAGGCACACACTCACCATGGAGGCCAGATTACCACCCTCCTCTACTCTGTCATTTAGGACATTTATTTCACTGATTCTTAATAAGTGAATAACTCCAAACTGAATAATGAGTCAGAACTACAATCTTGACAATGTTCTCAGGATCATCTGAAGCCAAAGAGAGCATGTGGGAGTGATTGCTCTTTGACCTTTGAGAACTTCAGACCTCTCCAGATGTTTTCATAATGGAAGAACATGTAATCTTATTCATTTAAATGTACCTATATTTGACAATTCTCTTCTTGATTCAATTACACGAACAGAATGAACATACAGGAACCCTAGAAGCAAAGAAATTAACTGTACTCAACGGATATATAAAAAGATAATTAATAACAGCAGAATTTGAATAAGTAGGACAACTCAGATCCAGAGGTAAACTCCATTCTAATAAGAAGAGGGAAGAGAAGATAGCAACAAATGGACATGAGTCCACATTCCCAAGGAACACTGAGACACTGATGCAATCGCGCTTGGTGGGAGATACCAAAGGATCTCAGGGGCCGCAGGTCTTCACAGTCCTCACTCATACAGATCCACATGTCATCATCGATCCAGCACCTTTCCTCCACCTTTCCCACAATGGCTACTCCCAGATTCATTAATTTATGCTTGAGTGGTACACTCCCCATGCCAGCCAAACCGTCCCACACAGGATCAATCACCAGGACTCACACTCATGGGCAGCTCCTCTCAGGAGGGTCCAAGGAGCACCAGACCACGGAGCCATTATCCTGTCCACAGGACAATTCCAATCTGAGGAACAGAGGGCAAAGAAGATGGCAACTAATGCAGATACGCCCCAACTTGACATCCCTCACCCTGAGACTGTTCTGCAATCCTCATGCATTGCACTCAGGGAAGGAACTCAGATCCAGAGGCAAGTCACTCTCCTCACTCATACACCTCCAGCAGTCATCATCGACTCACTATGAGTCCTCATTATTCACCCAAGGGGCTACTCTCTCATTCATTCACTGAGTAAATCACAACTTGAATGAGGAGAAGCCCTCAGGATGCCACCCCACCAAGAGGGGACCACTGCCTGCAACTCATATTTCCCTGCAGCATCTGCCACCATGGGCTCATTACACCTCAACATGGCGCCATCTTGGTACCCATCGGCCTTGTCCAATCTCAGAACATGACAGGCGAGAAGAGGGCAAAAATGAAAATGGGCCCCACTATTGTCCTCTCACAATAGTACTTTTATGCCATCAACATCGATTGGAGTGAGGGAAGGACCTCAGATACAGAAGTGAGTCACCGTCCTCACTCAGACACCTCCACAAGTCATCATGAACCCCAACAACTTCTCACTTTGTCCAACCAGTGCTACTTTCTAATTCATTAAGCACTGTGTTGATGGACTGACTACAAGATCTACACATCCCACCTTGTCCCATGCAGGAGCACAGAAAAGGACTCACATGGGGCTTCTACTCCACGTCAGCATGGTCCTTAGGGCACCAGTCCATGGAGCCATCCTCCTGTCCACAGGACGCATCCATTCTGAGGAACACAGGGCACAGGAGAACACCACAAATGGACACGTGCCCTACTTGGCCTCTGGCACACTGAGACTCTTGGTCAATTGCCCTTGGTGGGAGATACTGAAGGATCTCAGATGCCGCAGGTATTCACAGTCCTCTCTCATACCGATCCACAGGTCATCATCGATCCAGCACATTTCCTCCACTTTTCGCACAATGGCTACTCTCAGATTCATTAATTTATACTTGGTTGGTACAGTCCCCAGGCTAGCCAAACCATCCCACACAGGATCATTCACCAGGACTCACACTCATGGGAAACTCCTCTCAGGAGGGTCCTAAGAGCAGGAGAACATGGAGACATCCTCCTGTCCACAGGCCAGGTCCAATCTGAGGAACAGAGGGCAGAGAAGAAGGCAACTCATGGTACACGTGCCCCCCAACCTTGGCATCTCCCACACTGAGACTGTTCTGCAATCCTCGTGCATTGCACTCAGGGAAGGAACTCAGATCCAGAGGCAAGTCACTGTCCTCACTCATACACCTCCAGCAGTCATCATCGACTCACTATGGGGCCTCATTTTTCCCCAAGGGGCTACAATCTCATTCATTCACTGAGTAAATCACAACTCGAATGAGGAGAAGCCCGCAGAATGCCACCCCCACCAAGATGGGACAGATGCCCGTGACTCACACTTCTCTGCAGCCCCCACCCACAATGGGCTCATCTAAGCATGGAGCCATCTTGGTATCCATCGGCTTCGTCCAATCTGAGAACATGAGGGCAGAGAAGAGGGCAAAATTGGAGGTGGGCCCCACTTTTCTCCTCTCACAAAGACACTTTTATTCCATCACCACCGACTGGAGTGAGGGAAGGACCTCAGATCCAGAGGTTAGTCACCATCCTCACTCAGACACCTCCAGCAGTCATCATGGAGCACAAAAATTTCTCACTTTGTCTAAACACTGCTACTTTCTGAATCATTAAGCAATGCCTTGACAGAGAAAATACAAGTTCTACAGATCCCACCCTGTCCCAATAAGGAACACTAAAAAAAACTCACATGGGGCTGATGCTCCACATAAGCATGATCCTTAGGGCACCAGTCCATGGAGCCATCCACCTGTCCACAGGACGCATCCATTCTGAGAAACACAGGGCACAGGAGAACACCACAAATGGACATGTGCCCTACTGTGACTCTGGGACTCTGAGACTCTTGGTCAATTGCCCTTGGTGGGAGATACTGAAGGATCTCAGGTGCCACAGGTCTTCACAGTCCTCACTCATACAGATCCACATGTCATCATCGATCCAGCACCTTTCCTCCACCTTTCCCACAATGGCTACTCTCAGATTCATTGATTTATACTTGATTGACAGTGTCCCCATTCTACCCAAACCATCCCACTCACGATCATTCAACAGGACTTACACTGATGGGCCGCTCCTCTAAGGAAGGTCCTAAGGGTACGAGACAAAGGAGCCATCCTCCTGTCCACAGGTCAAGACCGATCTGAGGAACAGAGGGCAGAGAAGGTACCAACTGATGATATACATGCCCCTGCACTTGGCATCTCTACACTGAGACTGTTCTGCAATCCTCGTGCATTGCACTCAGGGAAGGAACTCAGATCCAGAGGCAAGTCATCTCCTCACTCATACACCTCCAGCAGTCATCATCGACTCACTATGGGGCCTCATTATTCACCCAAGGGGCTACTCTCTCATTCATTCACTGAGTAAATCACAACTCGAATGAGGAGAAGCCCGCAGAATGCCACCCCAGCCAAGAGGGGACGTCTGCCCGCGACTCACACTTCTCTGCAGCCCCCGCCTGCCATGGGCTCATCACACCTCAGCATGGAGCCATCTTGGTGTCCATCATCCTCATCCAATCTGAGAACATGAGGGCAAAGAAGAAGGCAAAAATGGAAGTGGGCCCCACTATTGTCCTCTCACAAAGACACTTTTGTGCCATCACACCAACTGCAGTGAGCAAAGGACCCCAGATCCAGAGGTTAGTCACCGTCCTCACTCAGACACCTCCAGCAGTCATCATCAAGCCCTACAAGTTCTCACTTTGTCTAAACACTGCTACTTTCTGATTCACTAAACAATGCGTTGACAGAGGGAGTCCAAGTTCTACAGATACCACCCTGTCCCAATAAGGAACACGGAGAAGGACTCACACAGGGACGCTGCTCCGCTTCAGCACAGTCCTACGGGCAGCAGAATATGGAGCCATCCTCCTGTCGACAGGACGCATCCATTCTGAGAAACACAGGGAAAAGTAGAACACCTAAATAAACAATTGCCCTACTTTGACTCTGGCACTCTAAGACCCTCATTGAATCATCCTTGGTGGGAGATACTGAAGGATCTCAGAGGCCGCAGGTATTCACAGTCCTCACTCATACCGATCAACATGTCATCATCAATCCAACAGGATTCCTCCACCTTTCCCACAATGGCTACTCTCAGATTCATTGATTTATGCTTGAGTGGTACAGTCCCCATGCCATCCAAACTGTCCCACACAGGATCATTCACCAGGACTCACACTCATGGGCAGCTAGTCTCAGGAGGGTCCTAAGGGCACGAGACAAAGGAGCCATCCATCTGTCCACAGGCCAGGTCCTACCTGAGGAGCAGAGGGCAGAGAAGAAGGCAACTAATGGTATACACAACCCCCACCCTTGGCATCTCTACACTGAGACTGTTCTGCAATCCTCGTGCATTGCACTCAGGGAAGGAACTCAGATCCAGAGGCAAGTCACTGTCCTCACTCATACACCTCCAGCAGTCATCATCGACTCACTATGGGGCCTCATTTTTCCCCAAGGGGCTACTCTCTCATTCATTCACTGAGTAAATCACAACTTGAATGAGGAGAAGCCCTCAGAATGCCACCCCCACCTAGAGGGGACCTCTGCCCGCGACTCACACTTCTCTGCAGTCCCCGCCCGCCATGGGGTCATCACAACTGAGCTTGGAGCCATCTTGATGTCCATTGGCCTCGTCCAATCTGAGAACATGAGGGCAAAGAAGAGGGCAAAAATGGAGGTGGGCCCCACTTTTCTCCTCTCACAAAGACACTTTTACGCCATCACCACCAACTGCAGTGAGCAAAGGACCTCAGATCCAGAGGTTAGTCACCGTCCTCACTCAGACACCTCCAGCAGTCATCATGGAGCCCAACAAGTTCTCACTTTGACCAACCAGTGCTATGTTCTAAATCATTACGCATGTGTTGACAGACTGACTACAAGCTCTAAACATCCCACCCTGTCCCAAGCAGGAACATGGAGAAGGACTCACAGGGTGCTGCTCCGCCTCAGCACGATCCTTAGGGCACCAGTCCATGGAGCCATTTTCCTGTCCACAGGACACATCCATTCTGAGAAACACAGGGCACAGGAGAACACTAAAATAAACACTTGCCCAACTATGCATCCGGCACCCTGAGACCCTCCTTCAATTGCCCTTGGTGGGAGATACTGAAGAATCTCAGATGCCACAGGTCTTCACAGTCCTCACTCATACAGATCCACATGTCATCATCGATCCAACAGCTTTCCTCTACCTTTCCCACAATGGCTACTCTCAGATTCATTGATTTATGCTTGACTGGTACAGTCCCCATGCTAGCCAAACCATCCCACACAGGATCATTCACCAGGACTCACACTCATGAGAAGCTCCTCTCAGGAGGGTCTGAGGAGTACCAGACCACGGAGCCATTATCCTGTGCACAGGCCAGGTCCAATCTGAGGAGCAGAGGGCAGAGAAGAAGGCAACTAATGGTACACGTGCCCCCTACCTGGGCATCTCCCACACTGAGACTGTTCTGCAATCCTCGTGCATTGCACTCAGGGAACGAACTCAGTTCCAGAGGCAAGTCACTGTCCTCACTCATACACCTCCAGCAGTCATCATTGACTCACTATGGGGCCTCATTTTTCCACCTAGGAATTACTCTCTCATTCATAAACTGAGTAAATCAAAACTCGAATGAGGAAAAGCCCACAGAAAGCAACCCCTGCCAAGAGGGGACAGTGCTCGTGACTCACACTTCTCTGCAGCGCCCGAACGCCATGGGGTCATCACACCTAAGCATGGAGCAATCTTGGTGTCCATTGGCCTCGTCCAATCTGAGAACATGAGGGCGGAGAAGAGGGCAAATATGGAGGTGGGCGCCACTTTTCTCCTCTCACAAAGACACTTTTATTCCATCACCACCGACTGGAGTGAGGGAAGGACCTCAGATGCAGAGGTTAGTCACTGTCCTACTCAGACACATCCAGCAGTCATCATCGAGCCCAACAAGTTTTCACTTTGTCCAACCAGTGCTATGTTCTAAATCATTACGCAATGTGTTGACAGACTGACTACAAGCTCTAAACATCCCACCCTGTCCCAAGCAGGAACATGGAGAAGGACTCACAGGGTGCTGCTCCGCCTCAGCATGATCCTTAGGCCACCAGTCCATGGAGCCATCCTCCTGTCCACAGGACGCATCCATTCTGAGAAACACAGGGCACAGGAGAACACCACAAATGGACATGTGCCCTACTGTGACTCTGGGACTCTGAGACTCTTGGTCAATTGCCCTTGGTGGGAGATACCAAAGGATCTCAGGTGCCACAGGTATTCACAGTCCTCACTCATACAGATCCACATGTCATCATCAATCCAACAGCTTTCCTCCACCTTTCCCACAATGGCTACTCTCAGATTCATTAATTTATACTTGATTGACAGTGTCCCCATTCTACCCAAACCATCCCACTCACGATCATTCAACAGGACTTACACTGATGGGCCGCTCCTCTCTGAGTGTCTGAAAGGCAGCAGACCACAAAGCCATCCTCCTGTCCACAGGCCAGGTCCAATCTGAGGAGCAGAGGGCAAAGAAGAAGGCTACTAATGGTATACGCGCCCCCCACCCTTGGCATCTGTCACTCTGCAATCCTCGTGCATTGCACTCAGGGAACGAACTCAGATCCAGAGGCAAGTCACTGTCCTCACTCATACACGTCCAGCAGTCATCATCGACTCACTATGGGGCCTCATTTTTCCCCAAGGGGCTACAATCTCATTCATTCACTGAGTAAATCACAACTTGAATGAGGAGAAGCCCTCAGAATGCCACCCCCGCCAAGAGGGGACCTCTGCCTGTGACTCACACTTCTCTCAGCCCCCGCCCGCCATGGGCTCATCACAACTGAGCATGGAGCCATCTTGGTGTCCATCATCCTCATGAATCTGAGAACATGAGGGCAAAGAAGAGGGCATAAATGAAGGTGGGCCCCACTATTGTCCTCTCACAAAGACACTTTTGTGCCATCACCACCAACTGCAGTGAGCGAAGGACCTCAGATCCAGAGGTTAGTCACCGTCCTCACTCAGACACCTCCAGCAGTCATCATGGAGCCCAACAAGTTCTCACTTTGTCCAACCAGTGCTATGTTCTAAATCATTACGCAATGCGTTGACACAGGGAGTCCAAGTTCTACAGATACCACCCTGTCCCAATAAGGAACACGGAGAAGGACTCACACAGGACTGCTGCTCCACCTAAGCGCAGTCCTACGGGCAGCAGAATATGGAGCCATCCACCTGTCCACAGGACGCATCCATTCTGAGAAACACAGGGCACAGAACAACACCAAAAATAAACACTTACCCAACTATGCATCTGGCACCCTGAGACTCTTGGTCAATTGCCCTTGGTGGGAGATACTGAAGGATCTCAGATGACGCAGGTATTCACAGTCCTCTCTCATACCGATACACAGGCAGGTCATCATCGATCCAACAGGATTCCTCCACCTTTCCCACAATGGCTACACTCAGACTCATTAATTTAAGTTTGACTGGTACAGTCCCCATGCTAGCCAAACCATCCAACACAGGATCATTCACCAGGACTCACACTCATGGGCAGCTCCTCTCAGGAGGGTCCTAAGGGCACGAGACAAAGGAGCCATCCATCTGTCCACAGGTCAGGTCCTACCTGAGGAGCAGAGGGCAGAGAAGAAGGCAATTAATGATATACACAACCCCCCCCCCTTGGCATCTCTCACACTGAGACTGTTCTGCAATCCTCGTGCATTGCACTCAGGGAAGGAACTCAGATCCAGAGGCAAGTCACTGTCCTCACTCATACACCTCCAGCAGTCATCATCGAGCCCAACAAGTTCTCACTTTGTCCAACCAGTGCTATGTTCTAAATCATTACGCATGTGTTGACAGACTGACTACAAGCTCTAAACATCCCACCCTGTCCCAAGCAGGAGCACAGAGAAGGACTCACAGGGTGCTGCTCCGCCTCAGCACGATCCTTAGGGCACCAGTCCATGGAGCCATCCTCCTGTCCACAGGACACATCCATTCTGAGAAACACAGGGCACAAGAGAACACCACAAATGGACATGTGCCCTACTGTGACTCTGGCACTCTGAGACTCTCGGTCAATCACCCTTGGTGGGAGATACCAAAGAATCTCAGGTGCCACAGGTCTTCACAGTCCTCACTCATACAGATCCACATGTCATCATCAATCCAACAGCTTTCCTCCACCTTTCCCACAATGGCTACTCTCAGATTCATTAATTTATACTTGATTGACAGTGTCCCCATTCTACCCAAACCATCCCACTCACGATCATTCAACCGGATTCACACTGATGGTCCTCTCCTCTCTGAGTGTCTGAAGGGCAGCAGACCACAAAGCCATCCTCCTGTCCACAAGCCACGAACAATCTGAGAAGCAGAGGGCAGAGAAGGTAGCAACTAACCGTATATGCCCACCCTTGGAATCTCTCACCTTGAGACTATTCTGCAATCCTCGTGCATTGCACTCAGGGAAGGAACTCAGATCCAGAGGCAAGTCATCTCCTCACTCATACACCTCAGCAGTCATCATCGACTCATTATGGGTCCTCATTTTTCCACCTAGGAATTACTCTCTCAATCATTTACTGAGTAAATCAGAACTCGAGTTAGGAGAAGCCAGCAGAGTGCCACCCCCACCAAGAGGGGACCACTGCCGGCGACTCACACTTCTCTGCAGCCGCCGCCCGCCATGGGCTCATCACACCTCAGCATGGAGCCATCTTCCTGTCCATTGGCCCTGTCCAATCTGAGTTCATGAGGGCAAAGAAGAAGGCAAAAATTAAGGTGGGCCCCACTACTGTCCTCTCACAAAGACACTTTTGTGCCATCACACCAACTGCAGTGAGCAAAGGACCTCAGATCCAGAGGTTAGTCACCGTCCTCACTCAGACACCTCCAGCAGTCATCATGGAGCCCTACAAGTTCTCACTTTGTCTAAACACTGCTACTTTCTGATTCACTAAACAATGCTTTGACAGAGGGAGTCCAAGTTCTACAGATACCACCCTGTCCCAATAAGGAACACGGAGAAGGACTCACACAGGGACGCTGCTCCGCCTAAGTGCAGTCCTACGGGCAGCAGAATATGGATCCATCCTCCTGTCCACAGGACGCATGAATTCTGAGAAACACAGGGCACAGGAGAACACCACAAATGGACTTGTGCCCTACGTTGACCGTGGCACACTGAGACTCTCGTTAAATCGCCCTTGGTGGGAGATACTGAAGGATCTCAGATGCCACAGGTATTCACAGTCCTCAGTCATACAGATCCACAAGTCATCATCGATCCAACAGGTTTCCTCCACCTTTCCCACAATGGCTACTCTCAGATTCATTAATTTATACTTGAGTGGTACAGTCCCCATGCCATCCAAACTGTCCCACACAGGAACATTCACCAGGACTCACACTCATGTGCCCTCCCTCTCAGGAGGGTCGTAAGGGCACGAGAACATGGAGCCATCCTCCTGTCCACAGGCCAGGTCCAACCTGAAGAGCAGAGGGCAGAGAAGAAGGCAACTAATGGTACACGTGCCTCCCCCCTTAGCATCTGTCACTCTGCAATCCTCGTGCATTGCACTCAGGGAACGAACTCAGATCCAGAGGCAAGTCACTGTCCTCACTCATACACCTCCAGCACTCATCATCAACTCACTATGGGGCCTCATTTTTCACCCAAGGGGCTACTCTCTCATTCATTCACTGAGTAAATCACAACTTGAATGAGGAGAAGCCCTCAGAATGCCACCCCCGCCAAGAGGGGACCTCTGCCCGCGACTCACACTTCTCTGCAGCCCCCGCCCGCCATGGGCTCATCACAACTGAGCATGGAGCCATCTTGGTGTCCATCATCCTCATCCAATCTGAGAACATGAGGGCAAAGAAGAAGGCAAAAATGGAAGTGGGCCCCACTATTGTCCTCTCACAAAGACACTTTTGTGCCATCACACTAACTGCAGTGAGCGAAGGACCTCAGATCCAGAGGTTAGTCACCGTCCTCACTCAGACACCTCCAGCAGTCATCATGGAGCCCAACAAGTTCTCACTTTGTCCAACCAGTGCTATGTTCTAAATCATTACACATGTGTTGACAGACTGACTACAAGCTCTAAACATCCCACCCTGTCCCAAGCAGGAGCACAGAGAAGGACTCACAGGGTGCTGCTCCGCCTCAGCACGATCCTTAGGGCACCAGTCCATGGAGCCATCCTCCTGTCCACAGGACACATCCATTCTGAGAAACACAGGGCACAGGAGAATACCACAAATGGACACGTGCCCTACGTTGACTCTGGGACTCTGAGACTCTTGGTCAATTGCCCTTGGTGGGAGATACCAAAGGATCTCAGGTGCCACAGGTCTTCACAGTCCTCACTCATACAGATCCACATGTCATCATCAATCCAACAGCTTTCCTCCACCTTTCCCACAATGGCTACTCTCAGATTCATTAATTTATACTTGATTGACAGTGTCCCCATTCTACCCAAACCATCCCACTCACGATCATTCATCAGGACTTACACTGATGGGCCGCTCCTCTCTGAGTGTCTGAAAGGCAGCAGACCATAAAGCCATCCTCCTGTCCACAGGCCAGGTCCAATCTGAGGAGCAGAGGGCAAAGAAGAAGGCAACTAATGGTACACGTGCCCCCCAACCTGGGCATCTCCCACACTGAGACTGTTCTGCAATCTACGTACATGGTACTCAGGGAAGGAACTCAGACCAAAGGCAAGTCACTGTCCTCACTCATACACCTCCAGCAGTCATCATCGACTCACTATGAGTCCTCATTATTCACCCAAGGGGCTCCTCTCTCATTCATTCACTGAGTAAATCAAAACTTGAATGCCGCCCCCACCTAGAGGGGACCACTGACCGCGACTCACACTTCTCTGCAGCCCCCGCCCGCCATGGGCTCATCACACCTGAGCATGGAGCCATCTTGTTGTCCGTCAGCCTCGTCCAATCTGAGAACATGAGGGCAAAGAAGAGGGCAAAAATGGAGGTGGGCCCCACTTTTATCCTCTCACAAAGACACTTTTGTGCCATCACCACCAACTGCAGTGAGCAAAGGACCTCAGATCCAGAGGTTAGTCACCGTCCTCACTCAGACACCTCCAGCAGTCATCAACGAACCCAACAAGTTCTCACTTTGTCCAACCAGTGCTATGTTCTAAATCATTACGCAATGTGTTGACAGACTGACTACAAGCTCTAAACATCCCACCCTGTCCCAAGCAGGAGCACAGAGAAGGACTCACATGGGGCTTCTGCTCCACCTCAGTATGGTCCTTAGGGCACCAGTCCATGGAGCCATCCTCCTGTCCACAGGACGCATCCATTCTGAGAAACACAGGGCACAGGAGAACACCACAAATGGACATGTGCCCTACATTGACCATGGCACTCTGAGACTCTTGGTCAATTGCCCTTGGTGGGAGATACCAAAGGATCTCAGATGCCACAGGTCTTCACAGTCCTCACTCATACAGATCCACATGTCATCATCGATCCAACAGCTTTCCTCCACCTTTCCCACAATGGCTACTCTCAGATTCATTGATTTATGCTTGACTGGTACAGTCCCCATGCTAGCCAAACCATCCCACACAGGATCATTCACCAGGACTCACACTCATGGGCAGCTCCTCTCAGGGGGTTCTAAGTGCACCACACCAGGGAGCTATCCTCCTCTCCACAGGCCAGGTCCAATCTGAGGAGCAGAGGGCAGAAAATGGGGCCAAAAATGAAGTTTCTCCCCGCTTGTTTTCTGTCATATTCAGAGTGTTATGTAATCCTCTTGCTTTTCTTTTAGTGCAGAATCTCATATCCAAATGCCTTCTCTTTCCCCACTCATATACCTCTGCATCATAATCCAACAGGATATGTTCTTTTTAATTCCATCCATTGCTACTGTAATTTTAATTCATTATTTCATTAATTTGCTAATTATAAATGTCATTATTCATCAAGTCTGATGTGTCTTGTTTTCATTATTCTGCATTGGAACCTTTGTAAGTTGACACCTCAGTGCTAGTCAAAAGTCTCACAGATGCATAATCAATCTTCAACTTTCTGTTATTTCTTTAATTACCCAACTTCACATTTTTCATTTTGCTGTACATCTTTTAATAGTGATGTCAATAATTTTATGCATACTACCCCATATTAAGCAAGAATTCCTACCACACCTCACATTGGTGTGTCACTCCTCCTCAGCATGCATCGTCTTCGTGTCCACACGCCATGTCCACTCTGAGGTGGAGAGAGTACATGAGATGACAACTGTTTGTAAGTGTTCACTATTGCACTCTGCTTTTTCCTACTATTTGTTCCTTATTTAGATATTCATTATTCTACGTTTCCTCTTCCAGAAAATGTGTATTTCTGAACTTTTGATTGAACTAGCTGTCAACATTGTTGAATAATGTCTATGCTGAATTTTCTAAATAGATGTTTATTATGTGTCTTTTATTTTTTAGATTGTTTTAGTGTACGTTAACAGTATACATTGCCTCACCAGGTTTTACTGATACGGCATTTTTTTTACATAACCTATCTTTATATTCTTATATATTGGTTCTTTTATTAATCTTATTACAATGGAATAAAAATGCATGATATGAGGTACAAGGCAAATACAGGCTATTTCCCTTATCTATCTGTAGGATATTCTAGATTGAGGGCATGGACCATTTGTATTGATGGGCCTTTGATAAATATTTACTAATTTTTTCTTCGTTGCACTAGTGATGGCTCTGAGGGCATCACATATGCAGGTAAGAGTTCTATCCCTGAGCTGTATCCAACCCTTTATTGAGGAAGGGAGCAGGGGGAGGAAGGGAGGGAAAAAGTAAGTGGTGGGGATTGACGTGAAACAGATGATATTCCATGCATGTATGATAAGGGAAACGAACACTGTTAGGTGTAACTCAAGTGCTCCACGAAAACATAAAAAATAATGACAACACTGAATATTGACATGTGACAGATATTAGAAGGTAAATGTATTTCCCAATCCTTTTTAATTAGAAAAATATACTCACCAATGTAGGACTTTAGACACAAATAAAAACAGTCACTTTTATTTTGAGACAGGTTCTCACTAAGTTTCTGAGACTGACCTCATACTTCAAGTCCTCTTGCCTCAGCCTCCAGAGTCGTTGGGAATACAGGCATGTATCACTGTGCATGGCTTGTCTGATATTTTTTAATGATGCTATGTGGACTCTCAAGAAGTTGACTGTACCCAATGCTGGGTATGTAGCTCAGTGCAGAGCACTTGCCTAGCATATGCAAGGCCCTGGATTCTAGGATATCCCTAGTACTATACAAACAAGAGAAATAAAATGAAAGAAATGACTGAACTCAAGACAAGAACACTGTCTCTATGACTCTTTTTGTATCATCTAATTATGAAAGTGAAATAAAAATCTATGAACAAAAGATAAAAATCAGATACACTCTATATTCCTACCTTCTGTGTGCAGCATCCTCCAAACAGAAAGATTGATTCAGATTTCATTAAGAAACAAACAAAAAAAATGATCTCCTCAGAAGAAAGAAACAACAGGAGAATGTGATGTGGCACAGTGCTTCAGTGAGCTCAGCCAATCTCCTCTGCAGGCTACTTCAAGGAGATAACAATAAAAAGATTGGGACATCCTGTCCACTGACCCATAATTTCTATCTCCAATTTACATGTCACTTAGATGTTCATTAATTTAGGGTAATATTTGCTTACTTTTCTTCTTAGAAAGCTTCAAACATGGACAGAACTCAGGGCAATCACTGTTCCTTAGCGCATACACCATTGTTAGTCAACAAAGCTATACACCTGCTCCATCTGTCATCCACTCCAGCGCGCACTGGCATTCCAGCTTGCTACTGCTTTAGCCATGAACAGTGTTTCGCCTCTTCATTTTTATTCACTTATACGTTTGTTTTCATACTACCATTGATATTTTTAGGAGGACATTTTCAAAGCTCATGGACAAGACCACGAACCAGCCCTTGGGTTTTCCTGCCCCCATCTATGGCATCACACTGAACATGGGAAAGGACTAGATCCTCTCTGCGTGGTGCCCAGTGCTTCACATGGAACATCCACAGCACAGCCTCCCCTGTCTTCTGCATCTCAGGACTGGCCCTCTTTCCCAGCACGCGCATCGACTCTTCTTTATGGAATTACCAAACCACTTAAAGCTGGGTCAAGTGGAGGCACCCCCGGTCCCAGCGACTCAGGAGGCTGACGGAGAAGATTCCTTGAGACCAGGAGTTTGAGATCACCTAGGGCAACATAACCTTGTGAGATCCCAGAGGGCAGAGGTTGGAGAGGGGGAGAGAAACCAAGAAGGAGACACATGCAAATCACAAAAAGAGCAAGCTCTTTGATGTCCCTAGAAGTCAATCACATTACATTTACAAAAACCTAAAATCTTTCATTAATGAAACTTAGGCTTCCTTGATACATTAAAGTAAGATTTCATATTAACATGTGAAATATTAATCATTGACATAAACCAAGACAACCACCAAATATGACCCATACTGATGCCTCAGTTCGGAGCCTGCTGAGGCAAGAGCTCACCACCATCGGGATCACCCTCAAATCAGCACAGGTACATCCACCCCAAGGAGCACAGAGCAGAGCAGATGACTGAAAACATTGAGACGTTCTGTCAACTGATCCCCAGGCCTCCCTCTAATTACCTAGTCTCCCAGGTTATTTGTGATGGTAATTTATTTTTCTCTTAACAAATCAAACACTAAATGTATAAATGTCTCAGATCAAACAGTATTATGTGTTCCCTTTCTATTACTATATTTAGTCAAAGACAACATACACAGGAGGAGGAAGTACATTTGTTCCATTATCATTCATTCCACTTTATGATTAATATTATTTTACTTATTATATAGTTTAACAATGAACATGGTTACCACCTTTATGCATCATGTGTTCACCTATGTGGCCACTGATACTATCGATTCCTTGTAACACCATCATGATGAATTCATCAACACAACAGCCTGATACAAGATCCTGGGATGTTCCTGGCAACACTTTTTAGGATGGGTCACAGGGAGGGAACAGACTGTCGACTCACCTTGGTCAACATGTTCCCAACACACCGAGAGAGCTGCAGAGCTCCTGCCCCAGAGAGAGAGTGCTAAAGTCAACTGGAGCATGTCCATCCTGGAAAGGAGAAAACAGAGGAGAGGACAAGACCGGGGCATCCTCCCCAGACCCCTGCTCTGTGCAGAGTCTAACATCTAGCCAGTCACACGTGCAAAATCGTTCCTTAAAAGGTCGGCATTTCATTTTCTCTTAAGAAAGGGAACAACTTTGAAATTGCCACCGGCACAGAAGAGTACCTTATAATTCATTCTGGGTTAAGCACAGAAACTAAGCCCATAACTTCGTGCCCAGCATCTCCCTATGGGACCCCTCTGAATGAGGGAATGGACAAGAGTCCTTGGCGTTGGACCTCAGAGTTTCAGACACATGTAGTCATCATGCTTGACTCACACACCACCAGTCGTCATCATCGGTCCAGGCAGGGGCCATTTGTTCCTGACTGATTTCTAGATGATTTGTTAATTAATTCAGAAATTCACTAATAATAATTTTAAAGCACGATGATCCACAAAACCCCTGAAGAGTCCTAATATCCCTAACTTGCATATGAAATCATTCTCTGATCAATATCTCCTTTACTGGGCTGGGGCTATAGTTCAGTGGTAGAGTGCTTGCCTTGCAGATGTGAGGCCCTGGGTTCGATCCTCAGAACCACATAAAAATAATTAAACAAATAAAGATAGTTTGTCCATCTACAACTAAAAAAAATATTTTTTAAAAAGTATCTCCTTTACTAAAAATCCTCACTTTTCATAAATGAATTAATAAATAGAGCACTCTGTGTGCACCCTGTGCTTGTCATTGGACCCTAGCTGGCCCTCTCCATATGGCACACCTTTAATGCTACAGTGAACATCCTTAAACCAACACAAGGGCTCCATGACTCACATCAGTCTCCAAACCCACGAAGGATGCATGAACCATCCCGAGGGAGTTCCTCCCGATGTGTACATCAGAGCTGTAATCAGTAATTCTGAGTACATCATTCCCTTTCTCTCAAGAAAATGAACCACCTCAAACTTGCCACTGACCCAGAACACAAACCCTGCCTGTAATTCACACTGTATCACCCTGCCTGTAATTCACACTGTATCATCATCAGCCAAAGAGCTGCCACTCAAGGGCCATTCATTTCTTATCGCCTTTCATGTTTCCGATCTACATTAATCGTCTTTCTGGCCTCCTCAGATATTTCTGTACTTCAGCAATGCTTCATCTATTTTATGTTGACTTATTTATCTATTTGTTCACTGATTCTTTCATTGATTAATAATAATGGTAGAAAGACAGTGTGTGAAAACAAAGACAAGATTGTCTTTATGTTGGGCCTCAGGGTGTCATACATACATTTTTAATCTTTGACTCACACTAGCATGTCTTGTTGGCCTGGGGAAGGCCCACAATTTCTTCATTCATTTCTGAATTATTTAATTGATTAATTCAGTAATTATAATTTTAAAACACTATGAATGACAAAGGTCCAAGAAGAGACTTAAGATCCCAAATACTCAACTAGGATCATTCCCATTATACTACATCCCTTTCACTCATTACCCTTAGTATTTCTGATATACATTAATCAATAATACATCATATGAATCCCTTACTTACCACTAGGCAACAATTTGCCTTTATTTATTATATTTCATGATTTTTAATAATCAGTGCTTTCAATCTCCATAGTTTCAGTTACTCAGGATGGCAATGATCCAAGAATATTTAATTAAAAATTTCAGGAAAAAATCATGTTTTAAATAACTTTTATTCCAGTATATGTGATAACAGCTCTATTTCATGGTTAGTTATTTTTTGGACCACTAACTGCTCTTAATTTATAATCCAACTATTTTAAGTACATGCATACAGGGAAAAACCTAAGTGTGTGTAGGGTTCAGGGCTGTATCCAGACTGGGGGTCCTGAAACACATCCCAGATGGACCAGGAGAACGATTGTGTCTTAAATAAGTCCCTAAATCAGGGGTAAGAACATCAGCTACACAGTGCTCTCCAGGTTCCTAACATGACATGCAACCAAAGCAGAGCCCTTCAGCCAGGGGAGGGTGCATTCTGAGGAGTGTGAATGAGAGCAAGTGCTTTTTAAAGGGGGACATTCTGCACCCTGGTCCTTGTTTTCTACCTCACATTTAGCCACTCACTGAGGTAATCAGTGATTTGAAATATACATTCCATATGAAAACAAACAACTTTGAACATGCTCCTGACAGAAAGTGAACCTTTGTCTATGACCTACACTCTCTAAATCATCCTTTGCCAAAAAGGTGAGCACTCGTGGGGGCTCTCCTTAAACTGGATTTGGGGTTCATATTACTTTAACAGTTTTCTGGAATCATCAATGTTTTGGTTCATTCGTGTCTATTTATTTATATTTATTGATGGGTCCTTTCATTGGTATCAGCATGACCGTTTGAAGATACATGGCCACAGGTACTCGACCAAGGCTCCTGTAAACCCTGACGCCTGCCTGCAGGATCACACCCACAGGAGGGATGAGTTTTCCACTCCGAACCTGAGCTCCAGGCACCTCTCCCATACTTAATGACGTATATGACTCCTGCGGTCATCACTGGCCCAGACTGCCATCTTCCACCACTGTTACTGACTTCTTTCATGATTCATTTGATTATATTTGGTAATGAAAATTTGAGAATATAAATTAAAAATTTTAAAATGCTACCATTCAGAAGAGTTAGGAACGTCTTTTTGCATTAGAAGAGGCTTTATAACCCTGATCTGCACACAAAGAAGCACTCTCCTATTATTATGTCCTTTTTGTGTATTATCCTGTTTTGTGGCTACATTCATTAATACAAAGCTTCAATCTCCATAGATGTCACAAGAAACGATTGTGTTCTTTAACTACTTCACACTCTTTTTCTGAAAAAAGTAAGATTTTATTTATGTAGAATTAAAGCAGGCAAAGAGTTGAAAAATAAGCAAATAGAGGATTTTCTTTTTCTTTTTCAAATTTATATTTATATGGGGCTTAAAAGAGCAACTTGATTTAATTTCTAAAATTTTTATTTGTACAAGTTAATTATCACAATTAAAAGCCTTCTGTAATCCTGGATCTCACCCCTGAACAGAATCAATTACAAATATTTCTCTGTGTTTTTAGGTATTGTTTCTATTTCTAAAACATATGTTTTCCAGGGCTGGGGTTGTGGCTTAGAGGTAGAGTGCTCACTTAGCATGCATAAGGCACTGGGCTCCATCATCAACACATAGAAAATAAAGATGTTGTGTCCACCTAAAACTAAAAAGTAAATATTAAAGAAAACAGAATATGTTTCCTGTACCTGCCAAACTCATTTTCTTCTTGTCCTTCCAGGTTTTTCTTTCAATTTTGAACACTATGGATTACCTGGGTCCTTATGTAGACATTTCTCTATGAGAAGATTGATACTAAATGCTTTTATGTCCTACCAAATTCCAAATCAAAATATCACACTTTTAATAATACATTCATAATTGTAGGATGAAGAAAGACCCTGAGAGAACTTTAACCATTACTCACATGAATCCCAGCACTCTTAAGCAACCACACCTGGTGACCAGGGAAGAATGTAAGTCACCTCAGTGCCTCATTCCAAGAGTCAAAAGGAAGCTCTGTGTGCACTGATTTCTATGTTCTTCATTTCATTCATGCAGTCATTCAGCTGTTTATTACTATTTAATTTGTGCTGTGTGTGTTTGTGTGTATGCATATGTATGTGTATATTTTGTGCTTCTGTATGAACACATATGCGTGCATGCACATACATCTTACAAAAGGAATATCTCCATCTTGAGCCTGACCCAGAATAAGAAAACTGACTCTTATTTACTGTCTATACAATTCTTTCCTAAAATGGTAACACTGTTTCTAAATAGCCATAAAGTGTTATACATTTTAAACAATATTTCTATTTCAACTTAAATATCTGCAGTATAACCAATATTTCCTGCCTCAATGTAAATGCTCATAAAGAATACATCACCTCTTCTTTATGAATTTATTACATTAGCTTAATGACACATTAATAATGAACCTATTGCCATAAATGCAATGACATCATGTGTGTACATTTCTGATTTTTTTTAAGAGTCAATTCCAATAGAGAAAACGGACTAATTCTGTAGTGTGTTGGACCTCAGAGTTTCAGACACATATTATTCATAGTCTGTAACACAAATTGTCGTCATTGCTATCATTGGTCCCTGACTGGATAACCTTTTCTGCATTTGTTCTGACATTCTGATCAACAAAAAGGTTATATCATTAATAACAACAAAACTGCATGGTTTAGAAAAACCAAAAAGATCTTTGGACATCAGTCTAAAGAACAATTATCAACGTAAGAGTAAAATTAAACTGAATAACTTAAGTTTAATCTGATACTAATAATTAGGTCATGGTAAATATTTTATTCACTTAAAACTTTTTAAGTTTTTAATTGAGAGATAAGATTCCTTCAGTGGATGAATGGATAAAAAAATGTGGCATGTATACACAACTGAATTTTACTCAGCAATAAAAGAGAATAAAATCATGACATATGCAGGTAAATGGATGGTGTTGGAGAAGATAATGCTAAGTGAAGTTAGCTAACACCACCCCCCCTGCAAAAAAAAAAGGCCGAATGTTTTCTCTGATATAAGGAGGCTGACTCATACTGGGGTGGGACAGGGAACATGGGAGGAATAAATGAATTCTAGATGGGGCAGAGGGGAGGGAGGGAAAGGGAGGAGGCAGGGGATTAGCAAGGATGGTGAAATGTGATGGACATCATTATCCAAAATACATGTATGAAGACACGAATTCGGTGTCAACCTACTTTATAAACAAACAGAGATATGAAAAATTGTGGTATATATGTGTAATAAGAATTGTAATGAAAAAAAAACACAAGTACATGTATAAAGACATGAATTGGTGTGAACATACTTTATATAAAGATATAAAAAATTGTGCTCTATATGTGTAATAAGAATTGTATTGCATTCCACTGTCATGTATTTAAAAAAATAAAATCCATAATAAAAAAAGGAAAAAAAGACCTATGTATTCCTCATGTATAACATTGTACAATCTGTTGTACAGATTGTACAATGACTAAATATAGCTAATCAATATATGCATTACCTCATATATTTATGAATTTTGAGGTGAGAACATAGAATTTCTCCTTTCATATATCTTAAAAATATAATATATTATTAACAACAGCATAATATTGTATAACATATCTTTTGAATTTATTTTCCTTACTGAATTAATTTAATAGTATTTCATTTACCATGAACACACTCAAATGAGTAAAGCTAAGAAAGAACTTTGGCAAAAACTCACCTTAAGTCTTTCTTAACTCAGAGGAAGCATGACATTTTTGGTCACAAGAGAAGATTCAATCAGGTGACTGCATCACTTCCAAAGAGTACAAAGCAGGGGACATGATGAAAACCTTCTCTCCATTGTCCATGTTATCTACTATAAATGAGAAATTTAGACATTGATTAATCTATTGTAATTAGATTTCTTTTCCTCTTAATCAAATCTCAAATTTGCCAAGAGTAATGATTAGCTATTACTTATCATGAGAATTTTCATCTGCATACTATATCTGTGTTAACATTCATTTAGTTAACTATATATTTTATTAATAAACAATGCTTGACCATCTTCATCTTTCTTAATTTACATCTTTAATTATACATTCTTGATCACTTTCATTATTTTCAAAACTCATGAACAGAAGGATCAAAAATAAGACCCTACAACACTGATATCGAAAGATGAAAGATCAGAAATGAAGAAGGACCTCAGAGTTTCAGACACCAGGTGCTCCTCGCAAGTCACTCACATGCAACCAGATGTCATGATTGGTCCAGTGCTAAGCCCCCTTTCAACTAAAACTAATAGAAAGTGATTTGTTGGACAATTCATCAATAAATATATATATGAATAACAAAACACAAGAGTACTATCATTCACCTATTAATTAACTAATAATATTTTTGAGAGCCTATGATTCAAAACACGCAAACCAAGGCAAGAACAAAGACCAAGACCCACAATGACCTCCAGATCTGCTGGAGAGACACCCATGGAGCACCTGGCCACAGAGGAGTTCCAAACCAGCTCAAGAGGGTCCACTGGGGACAAGCGCACAGCAGAACCAAGGACAGAAAAGCAAACAAATGACACACTGAGACATTCTCTCCACTGACCCTTGCTTTCCACTCTTCATTGAGAAACTCACTCATGTGGCCTCTGCATGTTAACTGAAGGGGTATTGTTTTAGCTCTTAGCAAAAGCAGCTAATTCAAAATGGCCCCAGACCACAGCAGGAACCCTGCAGGGTCCCTGCACTCACTGTGTCCTCTAAGCCATGAAGGCTTGGCCATGGAACACCAGCGCAGATTGGACTTGTGTGCTGACACCATGTGTTCCATGACCCACCACTGAGTTCTGTCATTCAACAATGCTTCAGTCCGCCATTTTTCTGGCATTTTCTCATGTAACTAGAGTTGTAGGATTTGCAAGTGTCACCACACAGGGGAAGACCAAGATCCTTCCATGTTCCTGCCTGGGTCCTGAGGATGGTGCCTACCAAAAGCACTTCTATTCCTCATGTTGGACATCATGTCCAGACACGCTTTCTCCCTCATATGTGGCTCACGTGACACCAGCCAAGGGCACAGGGTCATGTCGTGGTCTCTTCATGGTTCATTCATCTGCACCTTTGTTTTGATTAGGTGATTAATTAATGTATAAGAATAAAATGAAACGTGATGTCCAGGACCTAAGCTGCTGGACAAATCCAACATCTGTCTGTAGAATCCTCTGCCAAACATACAGCATCTCTCAATATTCAACCTCCATGTGGCTCATGATCAATTAATAACTGCAAGGTTCCTCATCATATTCATTATTGGGCCATGGTTAGTTTTTATTGGTTTAAGAATTTTAAGGATGCTATGATACCTCTACACCATCCCCCGGAGAAGGAAAAACACCTTGGCTATCTATCCCTCACAGTGGTCATCTCCTTAACACAGTGACAGCACAGAATGTCTCCACACAGCAGGGTCCTCATACCAGTCAGGGACAGCCACTGTGAAGCACCAAGCAGACAAGATCACACTAAGCCAGGGACGCCCTCTCCACTGATGGATGCATCCCATCCTTCACTAACATCCTTCACTTGGCTTCCATCAATTACGGCAATATTTGTTTTTCTCAAAATAGGATAAACTCTAACTTGCAAAAGATCAAGAACAATGCTGAAGTATAATTTTTCACTGTGCATACCTTCCTGACCCCAGAGGGAATACCCTTCATGTACTTTACCAGTGGATAATGCTGCAGCCCTTAAATATGTGTATTCTGCCACCATTAATCAGGTTGTAAGAATACACATGAAATACATGGAGAGAAAGATCTATGCATCCTACCATCACCTGACATTGCACATGGGACCCATTCCATAGCAGGTATGAACAAGGGTCTGCTTCTGTTGGACCTCTGATTTGTTTATTGGTCCAAATAAAATAATAGCATAAAACACTTGAAAATAAAGATCTGTTGTGAGATACCCTCAAGGGCACTTGACCATTGAGCCAAATCCCCAGCCCTATTTTGTATTTTATACAAAATAGCTGCTTAGTACCTCACTTTTTCTGAGGCTGGCTTTGAATTTATGAACCTCCTGCCTCAGCCTCCTGAGCTTCTGGTATTACAATTGTGTGCTATCGTGCTGGCTCTAGACACTTTCACAGTATATGAGTCAAATACAACAGTGACCTACTGATTTAATAATTGATTCACTAATAATTCATGAAATCCTTCTTATTCCCAGAAAGCCCACAGATAGCCCTGGTGGTGGTCATCTGTATAGGTACCATCTTTCCACTCTACTTCTCCAACCACCATCCTCAGCTTTTAACACATGTATTTTGGTATATTACTTCCCATTCATCTGATCGTTGGCCTTGGGTGTGCCTAATGTATTACAGTTCACATTTTCTAAAACTTAAACAAAGACCCTTCAAGGATCCAGCAGAACCACTCAAAGAACTCTAGCTATGACTCACATTGGTCCCAAGTCCTGACGCAGAGATGCAGCCCATGGTTTGGCACCCAGGGCGGTATGGCTCCATCCCCTGGGAAGCATCCATGCTGAGGAGTAGAGAACAGAGAAGACGGCAAGAGTGAGACATCCACCCACCCACCTTGGCTGATCCTATTCCCTTTGGGGTTGGACCTCAGAGTTCCAGAAACGTATTATTCATGATCAGAGATTCATACGCCGGCAGTGATCATCAGCAGTCCAAGGAAAGACCCAACTCATTCAGGCAACACCATTCATCTCTACATTTAGTGTCTGCATGAGTAGATCCAACTTGACCATTTGAGCTGTGTACTAATTTTTATTCCAGTTGTACAAATTAATGGGAAGCACTATGGAAACGTGACCCACGTATGCAGTGGCAAGTACTAAATGAGGAGCTTCACACTGGCATCACGGGAAACGTTCTTCAGACTCTTTGATGAGTGTGATAACTGCACAGTACTATCTCAGAGCACGTCTCTTCCTACCAAGGTCATTAACATTACCATCATTCCAGGGTGTTCCACGGACTGAACTCAGGGGCACTTGGCCACTGAGCCACATCCCCAGCCCTTTTTTTGTATTTTATTTAGAGACAGAGTCTCACCAAGTTGCTTAGCACCTCGCTTTTGCCGAAGCTGACTTTGAACTCACGATCCTCTTGCCACAGCCTCCCAAGCAGCTAGGATTATAGGCGTGCACCACCGCGCCTGGCCATTACTATTTTAAATTTGGAAACTTTGTGCACAGCTCTTACACTTGTTCATAAAACATATAACAGGTTTACTGAACTACAGTCACTGTTAATCTGTTAGTTCACTCATAATGTTCCTCAAAGACTGTGATTCACAAACACCCAACAAGGGCATAACTCTGCATGATAAAGATCTAGCAAGATCCTCACCGCAATATACATCTATCACTACTCATTCACACATTTTTATATCTGCTTTACTTCTTATCAAGATTCATCTTACTCCAAAATTTAAAAGGATTACACTAAGCTTCATGTGGTGGTGCCACACACACATTTCAAACACACAAGGAGTTCCCCTAAGCATACCACCCAAACCAAGACAGGAACAGGGACCAAGACCCACACTGACCTCCAAGTCTGCTGGAGAGTCACCCATGGAGCACCTGGCCACAGAGGAGTTCCAAACCAGCTCAAGAGGGTCCACTGGGGACAAGCGCACAGCAGAACCAAGGACAGAAAAGCAAACAAATGACACACTGAGACATTCTCTCCACTGACCCTTGCTTTCCACTCTTCATTGAGAAACTCACTCATGTGGCCTCTGCATGTTAACTTAAAGGGTATTGTTTTAGCTCTTAGCAAAAGCAGCTAATTCAAAATGGCCCCAGACCACAGCAGGAACCCTGCAGGGTCCCTGCACTCACTGTGTCCTCTAAGCCATGAAGGCTTGGCCATGGAACACCAGCGCAGATTGGACTTGTGTGCTGACACCATGTGTTCCATGACCCACCACTGAGTTCTGTCATTCATCAATGCTTCAGTCCGCCATTTTTCTGGCATTTTCTCATGTAACTAGAGTTGTAGGATTTGCAAGTGTCACCACACAGGGGAAGACCAAGATCCTTCCATGTTCCTGCCTGGGTCCTGAGGATGGTGCCTACCAAAAGCACTTCTATTCCTCATGTTGGACATCGTGTCCAGACACGCTTTCTCCCTCATATGTGGCTCACGTGACACCAGCCAAGGGCACAGGGTCATGTCGTGGTCTCTTCATGGTTCATTCATCTGCACCTTTGTTTTGATTAGGTGATTAATTAATGTATAAGAATAAAATGAAACGTGATGTCCAGGACCTAAGCTGCTGGACAAATCCAACATCTGTCTGTAGAATCCTCTGCCAAACATACAGCATCTCTCAATATTCAACCTCCGTGTGGCTCATGATCAATTAATAACTGCAAGGTTCCTCATCATATTCATTATTGGGCCATGGTTAGTTTTTATTGGTTTTAAATTTTTTAAAAAAGAAACATTAAATCTCACTAAGCTTCATCTATATTATTTACCACGAAGAAGCATCTGTGACATCCTGAGCTTTCCGCTCATGTATAGCTGGCGGGTGGAACATTATACATTGTATACTTTGTGTGGGAACATTTTGCCTTCTTGGGTTATATTTAATTTTTTAAATGTAGCAATACTTCTTTAAAAAAAAAAAAAGCAGATAAAACTGGAACATCAGCTATTACTCACGTAATCCAAACTCCATGACAACATGATGGCAGCATTAATGGGCTCAAAATCATCCAGTCTGCGGAACAGAGAACAAAGCAGACCATTGATACAGGACACCTGTCCCCTGACCCTGGCTTTTCATATTCCCTGTACTTGCTCTACTAGGAATTCATTATCTGGAGGATATTTGTATCTTTTTTTGTACAAAAATGAATAACCAGAAATATTGTTTGTCCCGGATGCTGAGTAATACCTATCAATCACACTGTGTACAATACTCTTAGCCAAGGAAGGCACAGCAGTGTGACATTTACTTACATTGCTGTCAATAGTTGTAATACGTAACAGTGACTGGTCAGGCCTCTTATAATAGTATTTCCATTATACAGATTTTTCACTGATCCAAATACAATTACAGAATAAAAATCAATGAATACACTGACCAAAAATAAATATATTCTATATTACTAATGCCTGTTTAATAACATTATTTCAAGAAGAGAAAGCCTGGCATGCGTTCATATTCTATGACTCATACGCCACCACTAGTCATCATCCTCTGTTTGTCCAAAGAGTTCTAATTTGTCTATTGATTAATTCATTCATTGCCTATTGATTAATTCATTAATGGAATAATTATAAGTATAGAACCTTGATTCACAAAACCCAAAGAAGAGCCACATTATTTCTAGTCTATTATGGAATCATTCCAATGTTAGTACCTTGGAATTAATTCATTAATAACCTTCAATTTTTCATATACACAGTATCAATACTTCATAGTGCACGTATATTTATCAAAAATATACAGTCTATTTTTTATTATATTTTAAATTTTTTTATAATTCAGGAAGTACTCAAGAAAACCATCCAAACCAAGACAAGAACACTTCTATGACTCACAGTGGTCAGCAGCTTCTTCCAACCATGGACATGGAAGACCCTTCTGTCCACAGGTCACATCCATTCTGGGGAGCAGAGGGCAGAGAAGATGACAACAAATTGAGATGTGCCCTAGAGTTCACCTGTCACAGTGAGACACTTAAGCACTCAAATTTGGTTGGAGTTAGAGAAGAACCTCAGATTTAAAAGGTAGTCACTGTCCTCGCTCATACAGCTCCTAGAATCATCATTGTTCCACCATGGCTGCTCGTTTACTCCAACCATTTCATTTTCTGAATCATAAGCCCTATGCAAGTCACCCCGTCCCAAAGAGAAAAACTAACCACAACTCACACTGGGCTGTAGCTCCTCTCAAACAGGGTGCTAATGGCTCCTGACCATGGAGCCATTCGCCTGTCCACAGGCCATGTCCATTCTGAGAAGCAGAGGGCAGAGAAGATGACAACAATTGGAGAAGTGCCCCACTTTTAATCTGTCACAGGGAGACACTTAGACAAACACACTTGGTGGGAGATGGGGAAGGACCTCGGATCCACAGGTCTTCACCCATACCCCTCCAGCAGTCATCATCGATTCGGGGGGGGGGGGGGTCCTTCATCTGTCTAACCATGGCTACTTTCCGATTCATTAATCTATACCTGACTAACACAAGCCTTACGCAAGCCAACCCATCTCAAACAGGAATATTGATCAGGACTCACACTGATCGGCAGCTCCCCCTCAGGAGAGTCCTAAGGGCACCAGACCACGGATCCATCCTGTTGTCCACAGGCCGGGTCCAATCTGAGGAGCAGAGGGCAGAGAAGGTGGCAACTAATGGAGACACGCCCCTCTTGGCATCTCTCACACTGAGACTTTCATGCAATTATCGTGCATGGCACTTAGTGAAGGAACTCAGATCCAGAGGCAAGTCACAGTCCTCACTCAGACACCTCCAGCAGTCATCATCGACTCACTATGGGGCCTCAATCTGTCCAACCATTGCTAGTCTCTAAGTTATTAATTCATTAATTGATAAATTATAAGCCTTTGATTCACTAAGTCTGAAATGCCTTGTTGTTTTAATCTGTATGTGTAATCATTCCAACACGGACACCTCTGTGTCATAGGCATAATCAATGCAAGGCTTCGTGTCCCTCCTGTTATCCATGGGAGGTACAGAACGTCACATTTGTGCCTATGCTGTACACTTGCTGTGAATCGGTGAATGGTCTTAAGCCTGCTACCCATCCGAAGCAGGAACGCTAGTTATGACTCACACAGGTCTGCAGCTCCTCCTCAGAAGGGCGCTAACAGCACCTGACCATGGGCCAGCCCTCTTGTCCAAAGGCAATGTCCACTCTGAGAAGAGAGCAGAGATGTTGACAACAAATGGGGTGTGCTCACTGTTCATTCTTGATTTGTGCCAATTCATTAATTTGAACTTGCCATTGACCCAGAACACTGTCTATAATTAGGTCTACACCACCATTAGTCAAAAGGAGACATGCACGCACCAGTTATTTCTCTTTGAACTGCACTATGATATGTGTATGTTGACGTTTCCTGCTTTACCACAAAGTTTTGGAACTGTACAATGTGGATCACATGAACACAAGGTTGTGATTCCTCTTTGGGGCCCCGCCTTTCACTTGTCCCTTGCTCGGTGTTATACTGCACAGGGAAGTAGGACATTCACTGTTCTTCTCTGGAGAAAACCAACATTACAGCACTTGATTATTGGCTGTAGATGTCATTCCTGTCCAGAGAAGGACGAGGGTGGAGACAGTTATACTCCTTGACAGATGTCTGTATATTTACTGTGTTCATGGTTTTAATTACTTACCCATGTACAGGACCAGTGGGGATGCGAGACCGTCTTCATCATATTATATCTGTACACTAATTCTTTCTTTGGGTCATTCCAAAAAGTGAGCCTTTAACTTTCCTGATATCAGTCTATGGGGGCACTTTAAACAGAGGTGTAGACTACACCCACTTTTTTATTGGACCTCAGAGGTTCACACACAGAACACTCATCCTGTGACTCAGGATTACATCCCTTTTTCTTTATTCTTGTGTGCATTTGTTAATTGATCAATTGATTACCTTACTGATATAAGTTTTAAAACTAGGTGTCACAAAACCTGAGAGGCAGGGCAATGAGTGTCGTGCATGTCTGATGGATCACTCGGCGTATCCATGTATTTTTTTCCATGAACTTTCATCACATGGATTCATAAATCTCATTAATTCCACCTTCATTGTTGTCCACGGTTGGCCTTTTGGATTATGTTTCACATTTTTAATGACACAGTGACCACCTCATGGCAAAACTCTCAGAAGGATGTGAGCCTTCCTCACAGTGGTCCTCTGCCCTCAGCCTCGAGGGAACACGGAGCTCGCTCCATGGAGGAACGCACAAATGAGGGGGCGTGTGTCCTTCTTGAGGACAATGAGACAAAGGACATGAGTAAGAGGCTGAGGTGGTCCCTAAGCAGTCCTTTTGTCCTCCTTTGTGCCAACAGTCAGGTATCAACTGTTTCATAATATAAACATGGATACAAACACAGAAACATGTTTGGGTGTGTTGGATGCACACCTACAAAACTGGATGCTGCCTACCCGTGTCACTGCCTAATGGTCCTTAGGAAAAGAAGTGACATCTTCAGTCCACTGATTGCTTGACGTGTTTCCATGTGTTGTTTATATTCACGTTATTCCATGCCTCACCACAGTCATTCATGGCTGGACAAGGTTTCATGCACTTATTTATTGTTTGACACACCTAGTTATTTATTGTTCATCAATGAATTTATCTGCATAGGTGAAAGCATGGAACAGAACAAGGGCATCCCTCAGGACAGGACCTTGCTGGGTCTGGCTCAGATGTCCAGACATGGCACCTGTTATCCGTGACTCAGGTGCCACCAGCTGCCCTTGATGGACGAAGGTTGGGCCTTCCTTTATCCTCACCTAAACTGGTTTATTGATGACTCTGTGATTTTGCCAATAATAATTAAATACGTGTGAATCACAAACACTCAAAGACCCCATAAGATCCATCTGTGTGCCCACCACCTGTCTTGGGAACCATTTGCCTGATGGATCGGGCCTCTGATTGATCCCCGTGTCACAAAAACCAGTAGATGTGCTTCACTCCAGCCCAGAATGGACCGAGTGCCTCAGCACAGAGAGGCAGCCTGGGCACCCAGAGTGTGGTCGGTGCTGGGGGTAGTTCAGCAGTGCACGTGCTGAGCAACTGACCCCAGATGGAGGTGCTCCCTCATTGAGCCCTCTAGGTGCATATGAATTTGAGGTAATACCTATTAAGTTTTCCCTCAAGAAAATGAAGAATATCAAAATTTCCACTGATCCATAGACAATTTGAATTGTCTAAATCATCCTCATTCAAAGAAGTCAGACACTTTTTTAATAGACTATTTTTAATTTTTAAGAATAAAAAATTCTTTTTAATAAAATTTGGTATTTTCTTTTTCTAATATTTATTTATTTATTTAGTTGTAGTTGGACATAATATCTTTATTTTATTTATTTATGCGGTGCTGAGGATCAAACCCAGGGCCTCACATGTGCTAGGCGAGCACTCTACCGCTGAGCCACAGTCCCAGCCCAAAATTTGGTATTTTCAATATATTTTAGTATTTTTATTGCCTCGCCACAGTTACAGAGTAGACACTTCTTATCTTCGCTTATTTACATTTCTCCAAAGATTGTTACGTTGTTGTCATTTATGACAGTAGAACCCAACTATAGAAAGAACAATCCAAGAAAACGGTCCCTTTACATTGCTAGAATCTGTACGTAAGATCACTCCAACCCAAACGGGTCTACTTTGTTTTGTTATTATCAGGTCTCCCTGAATGGAGCACACAGTAGTCACTCACTGCATACAACTCATACCCCAGGGTCATCTTCATGACCCTGTCTTGGGTCAATTTCTCTACATTCTCATCTAATAATAAAATAAATAGCTACTGATCATAAAAACCGCACAGGAGATCCTTAATATTTTTCTAGACAATCACATTCATCGGCTACTCTTCCTTCATCATTCATCCTCACTGTGACAAGAAAAAAAAAAAAAAGATCAATGGATCAACGCCATGTTCCATTTCAACGCCATATTTATCACGGGGCAACGGCTACCCTCTCTCATCAGCCTTACTTTCTGGGGTAGTACGCTCGACATCCCGGACAAAACACCGGCCATTATCCACACTGGTCTCCACGGTCCGACACACAGAGGTGACCGCACAGCCTCGTCCTACCCACCTGGCTCTGCCCATCCTGAGAAGGACAGAGTCGATGACTAAGACTGATCTGCACAATCCCCCTTTTGTTTAGTGAGCAAATAAGTTTATATGACTTTGGGTTCATATTTGTTACTTTTCCATAAGAAAATGAGAAATATCAAAATTGCCATAGGCCCAGAATAAAAACTGAGCGTACTATCTATATCATCCTAGGTCAGGGATAAGACACGTGATCCACCAACATTCCCTCGAGGACCTTAGGTTTCAACTTACATTAACAGTATTAGAAGGGTCTTAAGAGTAGGCACTCTCCACCCTCCACGCCCTCTCTCATTTACTGTGCATGCGATTCTGCCATGGGGCCACAAATTACACTAGGATCAAAATCCACGAAAATAATTCTTTCATACTTCTAAAATCTGTCTCACGTGAGAGTATTGGTCTAGTCAGGGTTTCTTTTTCCATTTTTAATCGACAAATAATTATATATATTTCCAGGATACAATGTGCTGTTTTGACATATGTTTTCACTGTGGAATGGTTAAATCAAGCTAATGAAACACATCTATCAATTCATAGCCTTGTCATTTTTGTACATATTTGTACATTTCTGTAAATATTCTCGTATTTAAAAATCTAGTCTTTGAGCCATTTTGAGACAGTGCTACCCACTGTTAGCAACCACTCTCACCAGGCTGGGTGAGGCTCCCCTAAACCTCTGCCTTTCTGAATGATGCTTGGTGTACTTTGATCTGCCCCTTTCTCCCACCGCACCCCAGCCTCAGGCAGCTACTACTCTGTGTCTGACTTCACATCACGTAGGACTCGCCTGCCGCCCCTTGCCATCAATGGTCCACGTGCCCCATGCATTTCATTCCCATCTACAATTCTTCATTGATTAATCCATCAATATCACTTTTTTAAAATCCTATGATTTTTAAACTCCAAGGGACAAAGAGAAAACAAGAAGGAAAGACCTGACACCCACATGTAGCTACAGATTGACTGTCAACATGGGCATATCAAGACACGGCCCTCAGTGTTTCACAGATGTATTAAATATGATGATTCAAGTGTCCACAGAAATGTCTCCAGAATCCATGGCCGCACTTCAATCATCCTGATCGCCAGAAGAATGATTCATCAACACAACGTTTCATGTTAATCCCACCTTTTTTTTTTTGGACAACAACTGTTCTTTTTACTTTAAATGTACTTCTTTTATTAACTTTGAATGTTCCAAACAAAATAAACAAACTTCCCAAAGATGGTAACTGACGACCACATGTTGATCTTTATGCTCCCGCACCCAGGGTCTGCCACAGAGGTCACAGTCGGGGCCAGGTGCTTTGATCAGTCGGGGTGTATCCACTCTAGAGAGAAAGAGCAGATGACAACATGACTGAGATGCTCCCTCCACTGATCTCACATCCACAAGTCATTATTCAGTCACTTAGGCGATACCCGATTTGGCTTGATATACATTTCACATTCCATTAAGAAAAAACAATGTGAAACTTCCATCAGTGCAGAACTAGAACACCAGCATTATCCACATTATCTACGTCATCGGAAGCCAGAACCATTTTTCCTTACCAGATTGTTATCACTATTAATTAGTATTTTCTCTCACCTCACCTACTCCTGATAATTAGACAATGCTACAGTGTCTTCATTTTTACTTATTTTAATTGTGCATTGATTCTTTTTTCATTTTTAAAATATTCTGACTGAAAATTCTATACATTGAAACTGTGAAACATATTTTAATTTTATACTGATTCTCTTATTGATCCATTTATTGCAAAAGTATCAAAAGCCACCAAAAAAGAAGATCCTTATGAAATCCTAAATCCGTCTATAGAGTCATTACCTCTACAGTTTTTTTAATGACACAGGGTTTTACTAAGTTGAGCAGGCTGGCCTTGAAACCCTGGATGCAAATGATCTTTCGCCCTCAGCCTCCCAAGTACCTGGGGCTACAGGTGCTTGTCACCATGTCTAGCTAGTTTCTATGTCCTTAATGATTCATTTATCTATAATCTAATAACAATAAAGTAAACATGTGTGACTGAAAAATATACACAATTCCAAAAACCCTTGAAGATCCTTAAACATCCTCAATATCTGTTTATAGAATCATTCACTTCATTTTATATTCTCCTTAATCATTCTCGAAGTTGTAAATATCAACAACTAACATGTTTCTTTATCATTGGGTTATAGATAGCTTTTTCTTTAATTATTTTTGGTATTTCTTAATTATTACAGTGAACGCCGTGAGCAAACCACCAAAACATGGTGAGAACATCACCCATGACTCACCTTGCTGCCCAAGCTCCTACCCAGATAGGCAACCTTTGAACCCACGATGGAGGCAGAATGCTCAACACAGCCCAGGGGTCTCCTTCAGGGAAACGAAAAGCAGAACAAACCACAGAAGCAAAACTGACACCTTATCTCTACTGGTCCATGCAGGTCACCTGTCAATCATTAATGATGTAGGTATTTAATATTCGAAATTAATACATGTTAATTTTTCTTTTAGAAAAGCCAACAATATCAATCTTGACACAAATAAAACAAGAACATTAAAATACATATGTATGTGCACACGTATATGGGTGCATATATTTGTGTATGTGTATTTTTCTACGTCTTCCTTATCCCATAGGATAACACCCTTTAACTATTCATCTCTTTACAGACCTCACTGTTTTCAACGTACATTATTCCTTTCTCTCATCTCATGTGATTTATATCAGACAACATTTCGCTCATTCATATTTATTCATTCCTGTTTGCCTATTCTCTCACTGATCTACCTGTAATGAGACCCAAGTCCATGAACACAAAACCAAAACCATGGTTCTTTTGTATTCCCCACGTTTGCCAACAGGGCCGAGTCAGCAGTGGCCAGAGGCAACCCTGCTCTGGCTTCAGTCCCCAGTGCAGCGGTCATCCCTGGCTCATGTGCCACAGTCATCACCACTGTTCCTGGCTGGGCCTGACTTCATTCTCATATACACCTCTTAATGACTGAATTCATTAATTCTCTAACAATAATAAAAGCACAGAAAAATAACGGGCTGGAGCCTTGATTAATGCTATTGCTTTCTGTAGACTAACTTCCTACACCTATAGGTACTTTTGCTATTAATGCTTCTACATGGATTTGTTCATATAATACATCATGTAAATTTTTATTGCCACATACATATCACAAATATGTATATCATCGTGTTGTGGACGGCTTTCAAAGAAGACATTTCACACCTTTTAAATTCAGAGGGAACACCTCAACAGCAGCCTGGGCTAGCAGGATGAGTCTGGGGCTAGGACTCACACTGTCATCATGTGCCACACAGAGGCATCTATAAGCCCACGTGCACATCCATCCTGAGGAGCACAAAGCAAAAATGTGACTGACTGCAGAGCCAGGGCCGCCCTGGCCAGTCTTTCCAGCTCAGGCCCTTAGATGCACGTTCATTTATATAATGGGAAAATACTTCACATATTTGCTTATCTTCGTTTATTAATTCTTCATTGCCCTATTTGTACTAATCATAATGATTATTACTTGTACAGTTTATATGATCGTTAGCTAAAGTACCATTCTTAAACGATGCCTTTCTTAATAGACTTGAGCATTTCTAATTTACTTGTATTAATGGGCTCTCTTCCTTCCACACATTTTCATAATTGGATGATACTTTACTATTTATTTATTTATTTACATTCATTTGTTGATACTTTTAATATATCCACCTATAATGCTGGAATTAAAATCCATGAACGCAAAGATCAAGTACACAATACTCGCATCTTACAATCTCTCTGCAGGATCACTTCCTACTGAGGTAGCATGCTAGATTGCCTTTGTTTGGAACTTCCAGTTCCTCACATGGTGTTTATCAGCCATGCATCATGAATGGTGCTGGACAAGGATCATTAGGGTCCAGGTGGAGCACCACACAGTATTTCATATGAATACATAACTATCATCAGAGACAATTGGCTTTCTTTGACAATATTAAACACATTATATTAATACATGGAATGCCTTCTTGAAAAACATTCAAAAAGCTATTTTCCTGAAAAAAACATTCAAAAAACTATTATCACTACTCACATTTCTATCAGTTCCCCAATAAGACAGGCAACTTCAGAAATCCATCAATCAAATAGAGTGCATCTGTTCTAGAAAGAAGAGAAAAGCAGGGATCAAACATTGACATGCTTTTTACACTGATCCTTCAGTCTGCATTTCAGAGAGATATACATATGGGTTTTGATTTGGAGTAACACATTTCACGTTTCCTTAGACCCTAAAAAAACTAGTTAACTAATCTTCAGAAATTCAGAATAAGAAGAGTAGCTCTTTGTTTTATCATCGGTATCAGCTTTAGATACAGGAGAAATACTAAAAGAATGTACAATTAATATATTTACATTTTCCATAAAAATTGGTGGCACATTTTACATGTCCACAGACTATAAAAATGCTATCATGCTTCACTTATTCATATATATTTATTTACACTTAATTATTGATATTTTCATTGGAACTTTACAGCATCCATTCTAGAAAAAGTCTCCATCCCATACCTTTCCTCCCAGTTGGACCTCTGTGATTCATATTTATCAATAGTGCCACATGGATTTCCACACTGGAGAACACCTTGCCCACTTCTTTCCTTACTTTTATTTTCTGATAAAATTACAAAAAATAGGAGTTCAAGAACACAGAGACCAAGGGCAACATCCTTGACTCTTGCCAACATCAACCCCTAAGATAACAGAGTAAATCCTAGATGTCTTATGGTGTTGGACCTCAGACTTCCAAACCTATAGTCATCATTTTTGATTTATGTGCCACCAGTGGTCTCCATGGATCTAAGACATGCCCTCTTTCCCTCCTGTGTTATCAATGTTACTTGTTGATGAATTTCTAATGTCACGCATAGCAACTAGATAACCTGGATTCTCAGGCATCTGAGATCAAGATCCTGAAGAACGCAGCATGGCCTTCTACAGGGTCTTGAGGTTCATGGCCTACATCTCTTCCCCGACGCCATGTTGATTTTGCAAACTGTTATCAATCAATGTGATCATGGCCAGGCCATATTTGTCCTTCAGCCATTGTTGTTTTCATAGATGTGTAATGCTTTTTCTAGGACAGTGAATGTCCTGGAGAAACAACCTCAGTCAAGATAAGAGCTCTTGACTCTACTCACCTTTCTCACAATACTCCTAACACACACAGGGAACTATACATCACAGGGCCAGAGAAGAATGCTTCCATCATCTGAGAGTGTCCATTCTGAGAGTACAGAGCACAAGGGGTTAGAAAAAGATTGAACTTCTGTTCCTTGATCCTTCCCTTTCTCCTTCCATTTCATAATTAATTCAGTAGGAGTTAAATCACAGTTTTGCTCAAGAAACTAACAACATTGAATGTGGCCTTGACCCTAGCAAGGATTCAGAACCATTATTTTTTCTGCACATGCCATTCTCGTCCAAGGTTCTAAAAAATCACTACTATTTATGTCTGAATAGACTTCCATGTTTTTCAAACATTTTAAAGCTACTTCTGGCCTTGACATATACTTTCATAACCAGACAATGCCTCCCTCACTTTATCTTCATTTTTTATATATTGTATATATTGATGTAAAGATTTTACCTTGTTCCAATTATAAAAATAGAATGAAAATTCATGAACCATAGGACAAAGAACAATATCCTAGATAATACCTAATATCTATCCCTAGGATTACAAGCTAGATGTCTTCTGGTGTGGACCTCAAGAGTTTCAGAGACAGTCATCATCCTTGACTCATACGCCACCAGTAGTTATCACTGTTCCCAGATTGGCCTCTTCCCCTCCCTTAATTTCTACCATTGTTTATTGACTTATCCATTCTTTCACTGATAATATTTATAACAATGGTCCAAAGGCCCTAGGGTAACTTCTTGATGTGTACTTTACAGCTCTCTACAGGAGCTTTCCCTACTTTGAGTATGACTCTTACTCGCTCAAAATATTATAGCCATTATTGAGTAGTCAACATAATGATTCACGGCCATGACATGGTCATTGTTTGGCCACGGTTACCCTCCTGAGATGACATGTGCTGCTTTTACCACTACAGTGAACCTCCTTGTAACACCACACAACCCAGGGCAAGAAGTTTCACTCAACTCACATTAATCTCTATACTGTGAACGTAAGCAGGATCCACCGACCTTGTGGCCAGAGAAGAATGCTGTCAACATCTCGGGAGCACCCACTGTGAGAGTACAGAGCACAGCAGATTTTAAAGACATTGGAATTCTGTCCATTTGTTCTTCCATTACTTCTTCATGAACCATGCATTAAATTATCACACTTTCTTCTTCATAAAACCAACAAACACTGAACAGAATTCTGTTCCCCACATTTTTTTTTTAAACTGGACCCAGCATCCATTCCAGAAAAAAACATAGCTCATCTGTTTCCTCCCAGGTAGACTTCTGGTTTTAAGAATCAATGGTCTGAGGAAGCAGAGTACATGGTTTTCCCACTGGAGAACGCCTTGCCCACTTCTTTCCTTATTTATATTTTTGATACAATTACAACAAATAGAACTAATGTTCAAGAACAACATCCTTAACTCTTGATAATATCTATCCCTAGGGTAACAAAGAATACACTAGCTATCTTATGGTTTTGGACCTCAGACTTCCAGACCTATCATCACTATCCTTGACTCATACATCACAGTGGTCACCATTAGTCCAAGACCAACCCTGCTCTTCAATAATTATCTTCGGTTGCTTATTGTCAAATTGTCACTCAAGCCACTACATAATTATGACTCTCAAGTATCTGAGATCAAGAACCTTAAAGATGACCTGGGTTGTAGCTCAGTGGTAGAGCGCTTATGTGGTACATGTGAGGCACTGGGTTCGATCCTCTGCACCACATAAAAATAAATAAATAAATAACATAAAGGCGTTGTGCCCATCTACAACTAAAAAAAAAAAAAAAAAACTTTAAAAAAAAAAAAGTAACCTTAAAGACACAGCATAGCTATCTGCAAGATCTTTAACATCATGGCTTCATCTCTTCCCCGACGCCATGTTGATTTTACCAACTGTGATCAACCAATGTGATCATGGCCAGGCCATATTTATCATTCAGCCATTGTTGTTTTCATAGATTATGTGTAATGCTTTTCTAGGACAGTGAATGGCCTGGAGAAGCCACCCCAGCCAACATAAAAGCTCTTGACTCTACTCACCTGTTCCTAACACACACAGGGAACTAACTATACATCACAGGGCCAGAGAAGAATGATTCCATCATCTGAGAGTGTCCATTCTGAGGGTACAAAGCACAAGGGGTTAGGAAAAGACTGACCTTCTGTCCCTTGATCCTTGCCTTTCTCCTTCCATTTCATAATTCATTCAGCAGGAGTTTAAATCACAGTTTTGCTCAAGAAACCAAGAATATGGAACCTGGCCAATTCATGCCCAAGACATGTTTATCTTCTGGTCATTTTTGCCCTTCTGAAATTATAACTGCTTTTATGGATACAATGAGCCTCCCGAAACACCACCCAATCCACAAAAGGAAACCTCACTCCACTTACATTGGTCTCTTCTCCAAGAACACAAGAAAGATCCATGGACCTTGCAACTCTGGTCATCTTTGGAACACTCATTCCGAAGAGTACAAAGTACAACAGATTTTAAAGACACTGTTACTCCATGCATTTGTTTCATTTTATTAGTCATTTATGTTTGTATTAAACTATAATTCTTTTTCCTTGAGAAAATAAACATCGAATGGGGTTCAGCCCAGAACAAAGACACAGGACAATTTTTTCATGAATATACGATCCTCATCCAAAGTTATAGCTCCTCTGATCCTTCACTTCCTAATGGATATCTGTGATTCAATATACATCATTGGTGTTTTGTGCCTTCACACATCATTTGCCCTTCAGAGAATACTGTTTCTCCTTTACTAATTCAGATTTTTGAACCAATTATAAAAATAAAATCAAAATTCAAGAATCCAGAGACAGGATTTGGGGTTGTGGCTCAGTGTAAAGCACTTGCCTAGCACATGTGAGGCACTGGGTTTAATTCTCAGCACCACATTAAAAATTTTTAAAAAAGATATTGTGTCCATGTACAACTAAAAATATTTTAAAAGAAAAAAGGAATCCAGAGACAAAGAAAAACATCTTTGACTCTTCCTAACATCTATCCCAAACATCACCCAGTATCCTCTAGGTGTCACCTGTATTGGACCTCAGATATCCAGACCTGCAGTCATCATCCATGACTCATATGCCACCAGTGGTCATCATTGATCCAACTTTGTCTCTTCTTTTCTCAATAATATCTACAGCTGCTTATTGACCAATTCATCTTCTCACTGAAAGTATTTATGTGACTATGAGTCACAAATCTCTGAGAACAAGATCCTTAGGAATAGGGCATTGCCCACTATAAGATCTTTCTCCAAAGTGCATGCCTCTCTCCTTAACCAATGTTATTTGTATAAATGATGATTAATCAATATAATATTTCATGTTCATGCCATATTTGTCATCCAGCCACATTTGCTATGTTCAGATTGTATGTAATCCATTTATCATATCACCAATATACTTGAAATACCACCCGCTCCAGGACAAGCAATTTGACTCGACTTACATTGGTTCCTATGTGGTGAACAACATGGCAGTGACCACAAACCTCATGACTACAGAAGAATTCAGTCACCATCTTGGGAACACCATCTTGGGAACATCTTTTTCCTATAACAGAGAATCACTTTAAACAAACTAATCCAAAAAGGAAAGTTGCACTACTATTCACAAGAGTCTTCATGCTAACAGAGAGAGGCAGGTTGGGAGCACAAGGCTGAAATCAGGCTGGAGACTCAGAATAACACAAATTATAAAACTGGATGATCTATCTTTATTAATCTGTTTATTGCCCTTTCCGTTTGGGTATTTATGAATCTGTGATAATATCTACATATTCCCTCTATGTTAAAATTAATGCTGTCAAACTTGAGCTGACCCAGAAAAATAACATGGACTATTCCTTATAGTCACTACCTTAAAGATATTTAAGGAGGCATCCTTAAATATCAGTCCCCGGACTTCTTGCCTAAACACATGGATTCAGAGTTGGACAATGCTTCCATCCTCTATAGTTTATTTATAGATTTGCTTATTGGTTGTGAAATGAATCAACTTACGATGATAAAAATCACAACTCTCTAACTCAGAACCTCATGACAGGGGCCTGTGTTCGGATGGGAGAACGTTGACAGTTCCTGGGGTCAGCCTCTGCACTCCACGTCACACTGGCGCATATCCAAGCCTCCATCACCAGAGACTGATGAACTAGCTGTCAGGCGTTTAGGCTGCGGAACAGAAAACCGATGTCAGAAGGAAGGAAACTCTGCGGTTGTTTTCCGTGTTGTGGATGTCATGTATGACTAAACTAATTAAAGTCCTTGAGATGTAACAAGAGTTTTGTCACTGGTGGTTTATGATTCACTTAGGACCTTCTCAGATTTACTTTTTAATTGTATGATGAAAATGATTAACTGATCAGCAAACACAAGGAAAAGAGCTACATCTACCATGAGCTGCTGTTTCTATGCCCCATCCTATGTAGATCACAATGTATGTCTACGTTAAAAATAGAATATTCTCAAATATAATTAATCTAAATGACTGTTTGATAGCCTCACCAATGGACCTTGATTACCCCTGTGGATGTACGCATAAGTTGCTGAACCTATGTATTTATTCTATATGTACTTCCTCGTGGATTAATTTGATCATGCATTCGCACTGCTTAAAAAAAAATCAATGGGGTAAACAAACCAGCAATGCAGAAGTAAAATAAATGAGTGCTTCTCCCTGCATGTGTGATGTCCAAGGCACAGGCAGCCTGTGTCTCCTATATTGGGTAGAGGTTGCAACAAACAGGATGAACCATCATCCTTGTTACATAACCCAGACTTCCTGTGCCATTTGGTCGTTTTTGCTTATTTTCATTTATTTATTCAACATTTTTTCTTTTCCTTTTTTTTGTATTAAAATGAACAACTACCAAATTACCCTATTAGAATAAGAACAATGCCTATTACTAGGATATGTTTATATGTTTCTAAGCCAGAGGGGTCGTCTTGGGAATGGAAAATACTGATTTGGCACTGACCAAATTTGGACTACCCATAACCCTTGGTTCAAAGCCAACAAAAACCCAGCATGCTCCTTGTTTAGCATTCTTCGTCATCTTTCATTCATACATTTGCTCCCGGCTCAAGAATCCACTAAAATATAATCAATACTTATGGTTCACAAAACACAAGAATAAGAAACTGAAGTTTCTTACAGGGCTGGGGCTATGCTCAGGGTTAGAGTACTTGCCTAGCATGTGCAAAGCCCTGGGTACAATCTTCAGTAACACAAAAGAATGAAAAAAAATGTTCGAGAGGTGTGCTTAATACCTGTCCAAAGTCCATTTCTCACAGAGAAAGTAGATAGTTCTCTTTGAGTGACAGACTTAGACTAGTAATTAAAAGCAAGCACCCTTGCTTTATGTTAACCCCATACTCTTTTACAGGTCAGGGTTGGATCAACTTTTAGCTACTTCACCCATTTTTAAGGAGATGACAAAAACGAGCATGAAGCCATCCTTTCACTCCACACATACAGTGCTGACGATATCTTACATCTTGGGATGTGACTGAACTATGTCTTCATAAGAGAGGGAGGATAAATCAACTGACACTCAGAAATAAAACAGAATAATGAATGTTACATTAATTAATTCACGAATAAATTGAGTATGAAAATAGAATGGTCTTGCTTCTTTCTCTTTAATGGACTAAAGATATGATGAATTAGTCCACATCTGACCTTCATTCATTTCACTTGTGTACGTAGCCACTTATTCCCTCTCAATGACAGAATTAACGTCCATGATAAGCCATAAAACCAGAATCAATTAATCTGTTACTTACATAGATTTCTAACCTCATTACTCAAAAGGATAACAACCAAAACCTTCCTCGCTAGAGAAAGATCGTATCTCTGTGCATCCATTCTGCAGAATAGAAACAGAAAAAAAGCAGATTAGATAGATAAGAGGGATTTTTTTTTTCTATTTCAATTCAAGTCAATATTTGATCAGCATAAAACTCAGTGCTTGTCATACATTTAAACATACCTATGGCATCCCTGTGGACTCACCTATTGGGCGAATATTAAATATACTAAATGAGCACCAGACAAAAGAATAAGAACCCTGACTATCACACATGTCTATTTGCATGCCTCTACCCATGCAGGGAAGTGCTGAATCTTCTGAATGAACCCTGGTACAGGATGTGAATGGAAGCACACTCAGCTATATCCACATGCACATGAACACACAGGCCCTCTCTAGGTACATGTGGTGTCATTTAGCTATTACATATTTAAGGACATTGTATCAATAAGCCAAAAAAGGGAAATTCTACTTAAATTCATAAATATAGCCATCATTCCAAAAATGCAAGATCCTAAGTCTATTTTAACTATCTGGAGCGCGTGGGGAACTACACTGATCCATCTCCCTGTTTCAGAACCTGGGTCCTCCTTGGTCCATGATTTGCTTCCTTTTAAATGATTAACTGCGGCATTAACTTACTGTTTTTCAAGTTCATAATGAGACCATTATATATCTGTGACTCCACAGGAACTGCACAATATTAATGCTTGTCTAGATGCTCATTAGACACGAAAAAAAAAGATCCAATCATTTTTTTATTATTTTTTTAAATTAAACCCAAGAACTGACGTTAAGCACAGTGCAGATCACTGTATTAATCAGAACTGGCCATGTGACAGGCTCTCAACATAGATCCCGACCTATGCCCTCTTTCAATTAATCAATAATGAAATTAAGTAAATATTTTGCCTTTTTAAAAAATAAAACATAATTAGAACAAAACAGTGTCTAGCATCCACCTATCTCAATGCTCCTTCACCAAGAGGGTGGCTCCGATCACCTATGTCCCTGGAACTGTCCTCCAAAACTGTGTCAGCGGGGACTCTCGTTGCCTTATCAGTCCCCAGGCTTGAATGAGAGTCATCCATTCTCTCTCATTTATAGGTTTCTTGGTCTATTTATGCCCTGCTCTACTGAAAATAATATATTCCACACTCAGAAGCCCCCAAAACACTATCCCTATTATTTTTAACTCCTAGAATCAGCTCATTTCTTATAGAGATAACAAATCTCAATCTTATTACAATGGACCTCCCAGGCATAGGGTTTTAGTCAAAAATTCTTGATGCAGACACCCAGGGTACTGCTCATCATTGATTCAGGATAGCAATCTTGTTCTTAATTTCTATCTTTATTTACAGATCTATGCACGGCTTCACTAGAGTAAAAAACATCAATGATCACGAATGTTTTTAAAAAGCCAAGAACAATAACCTGGATTACTACCAGGATCTGGTTACAGGTTGTTTCCCTTCAGATGAGGCCTCCTCCCTCCACAGAACCTCTTGACGGAGTGGCCCTGGGTGGAGCAAGCGTCCTTCTCCTGGCCAACCCGTTCTGTCTGTCTCTCACCTTCCCCTGCGCTCTTCCTCAGGAAGTTTGTATGATGACGGACACGTGCTACCAACTGCCCCACAACCCCAGGCAACGACCAAGAAGACTACAGCAACTGAACACAAGAATTCCTGTAATCCCCATCATTTAAAATACAGACAGCCACGGACGGATGGGGCAACCCTATTGGACATGGCGACCCTAGATTTTGTGACTGGATAAATTTTGAATTAAATGTAGAGCAGAAATTAGATGAATGATTAGCTCTGAAAATGAGTGGAATATCTTCTATGCTTTAACTACAACAGTGCTTAATTGGATCAATCTGAGTTTCATAACACATGTCCTTTTTCCATATATGGCTTAATTCAAGCAATTCAATAAGCAACTAATGAAAATATCAAGCAAATTGACAAAACTTGAGCTTTTACTTACTTTAGTCATTAGGTTTCTTACAAAGGCAACAGCTAAGATCTTCGACAGCAGAGACTAAATAAATCAGCTGTGGTCTTCATTCTGTGGCATCAAATACCAATGTTTAAAGAATAAACAGTACAGGGTTAGATATTTTAAAACACATTGACTGCACAGTAGGCTAATCACATTCTAGATTTGAGTTCAGTTTCCACCATTGAAGGACTTCTATTTATTTACTTTACAGAAAAAGAACTTTTCATTTATTTTATTTACTGGCGTATTAAATTCAAATAATAGAATGAACATTATTAAATTCATCAATCAAAAGTAAGAACTAACACTTTTGCACACACATGTCTACTGCCCCCAGCCCACAGATAATCTCTTTTTTTAAGTAGTCTTTTAAATAAATAGGTGAATTTAAATTCATGATTCATTGTCAGTCCTCACCAATAATCTGCATTTGACCCTACAATGTTATCATTCACTGTTTTATTTGTTTGCTGCTAGAATGTTCACTCATCTATTCCCATGCACACAACAGGCACACATACACACAGGGGTCAACTCAGGACCAACCCAGAACAGAGCTGACTTTCATGGTCAAGGACCTACACTCCCACACCTGAATGAGAAAGAGTATCATTTTCACTTCTTCCTCGGCCATGTTGTGCACACTTTTAAAAACTTAGCTATGAGCCAGGTGCAGGGGCTTGCACCTAAAACCCAGCTACTCTAGAGGCTGAGACAGGAGAATCACAACTTCAAGATCAGCCTGGGCAACTTACAATGTGTACAATTAGCACATGAAAATAGGAATTTGAAAAAAACAGATGTTTTGCTTATTTATAATATAATTCATAGTTGGAATAATAATAATTCTTTTCATTGGTATATCCTTAAGGTGAACAATGCTCATTCATTTCGCCAATTACATTACTACTTCATCTACTATTTATGTAATTTTCCTTTTGCTAATCAAAAATAATTAGCAAACAAACCCTTTACATCAAAATATTATATAAAGTCTTACATACACCTGTCACATACTTCTTTCCAAAAAAGCAACCATCTTTATTCATATGTAGCATTGGAGTTCAGTACTCCAGAAACATGCAATAATAATGCACGGTGCAGCACAGAACTGAACCACGCTGGGCTCTCTTTAGATTTACCTATCTCTACATTCCTTTATTTATTCATGCACTGAATTACTTATAAACCCAGTCTATTTCCATAAAATGTGTACTCTGCCGATCAAGATATCGAGAAAAATGGGAAGCTACTGTATAAATCGGACCTCAGAGTTCCAGATGGCTTTAATCAAAATTTTGATTCAGACACCCTCCAATCTCATCACTGGTCCAGACTCGGCACTCTCCTTCTTCATTTCCTTATGCCTTTACTTCCCCATGAGCCACAGGCTCAAAAAAAAGACCCTTGATATGACTACGATATGTCCCTATACTCCACCCCACAAGGCGTACAGATAGGAGCTCAGTGCCATTCTCATGACCTATTCAGTGAATCTGGCCCATGAGGGCCACCACGTTCATTGAATGTGGGGTTTTTTTTTTCCCCTTAAAGAGGGTATAATGAACAATCAAAATCCTCAACAACTAGGACACAAGTGATGTGCACCTCCACCACTGTGGAAGTTCCTAAATCAACCACAGTGCAGGAACAATGCAGAATGTCAAACAGCTCTGGAAATTAAATTCCTTCCAGTTTATTTCTTAAGTTTCTTTTTTTAAGTTGAGCTGTCCCTTCACACATCTCTACGACAGGTCCATACTTCCTACGTTTAATTTTTGTGCATGACCTTTGGTCCTATACTTCAGTGGCCACATATGAACAAAGAATGGAGACTGCGATTGTTACTAACATGGCTCCTTACCCATGGAAGCAACTGTCAAGGTCTTCATCATGGAGAATGACCAAATCCAAGGTGCTGTGCTCATTCAGGAGGAAAAGACAGAGTTCCAAGAAAATGAAAAGTATAAAATTTTAATATTTTTTAAATAAAGGTCAGTTCTGCATTATTTGATTAATCACAATCATTGGCTTATATCACACAATTATCATCAATCCAACAGTGATATTATCTTCATTTACTGAAATACTTTAGTATGAATAGATACCACATAATTTTTTGACTCTATCACCCCCCCAAAAAAGATGATTAATATATATCTAGATAATCTTACCTTACAGCAAAAAAAGACCAAATACTGGGGTGGGAGGGAAGCTGGAAATTGAATTCTGGGGTGCTTTACCACTGCGCTACGTCCCTAGACCTTTATTTTTGAGACAGAATCTTCCTAAGTTACTGCAGGTCTTGTAAAATTGCTGAGACTGGCCTCCCTTTTGCAATCCTCCTGCCTCAACTTCCTGAGTTGCTGGGATAACTGGTGTGCACCACCATATCCAACAAGGCCAGAGAATTTTTTTTTTTTTTTAGAATTTTTAATATTTATTTTTTAGTTCTCGGCAGACACAACATCTTTGTTGGTATGTGGTGCTGAGGATAGAACCCGGGCCGCACGCATGCCAGGCGAGCGTGCTACCGCTTGAGCCACATCCCCAGCCCCCAGAGAATTTTTTAATGAAGAAAAATTTTGCAAAATACAATGAATTTAAATTCATGTTTCATGACACAATCTGGTCAATGGGCCACACTGTAATTTAATTCCTATATTTACTGGTTTATTAATTTACCAATAATGAATAATAACATTTATTACCTAAAACTGAGCACCATTTCCTGCCACTTGTCTCTACTGTCCTTCTCTCCCCTATACTCTCTGCAGGGATCACAGAAGTTCTCTCAGTATCATTTAATATGGAACCATTATCCACAAATGACTTGGAAAGTGGCTGGTGTGACTGAGGAACCGAATCTTTATTTTTAAGTAATTTGAATTTGCATGTGAATGGCAAGTTGCATCTGAAGAGTAAGGTCTATACCACTCTTCCATCAAGGTGGAGGGGCCTCAGCCTTGTGCACCTGAATTTCAAGAGGGTCCACAGAATAAAAGATGCCACTTCACAAACCATATATGTCTTTTACTGGTCCTTCTTTTAAATAGTGAATTGTGATGTTGTTCTTTTACTCATTTGTAAAAATAGCAACAATATTTATAAGCCCTGAGAGCAATGAGCAAGCGTCTATTTATACACTCACTTATTACCAAAAATCATACAAAAATGCACTTATAATTTTCTTCTAAATAAAAATCATTGAATAAGAGGATTTGTAGTAATTATGTTCATACTCAAATTTTTCTTGCTTAGGCTTTTTCCACATTTCAATAACTATCTTGTCATAGTATTTCAGTTTTTAATTATATCAAGTTATTTAATTATATCCAGTTGTTACTACATTAATGAATTCAGCACAACTATTAGTTGTATTGTTATTATGGAATATACATACCAATTTTATTAGTTAATTGATATGCATATTCCATAATAACAATACAATGTATTTGACATAATAATAAATATTATATTGTTATTATGACATAATAATAAACATGACATAATAAATATGATTACGACATTATAAATGTTATTATGTCAAATATATAATTTAATTATATAAAGTGTATGCCACTTCTAAAACTAAGAAATGCAATGAGCAACTCACCACTAGCCCAAAACAAAAACATGGAGAGACACTCTGTCAACACCTGCTTTACTGAAACTCAAAATTTCAGAAATGAACAATCCTTAATTTGTTCCCCTCACATTATATGAGTTATGGCCCTCCTTGTCTTTATTCAGGCATTGATTTACTTAAAATAGCGCAGTATAAACCTAGGAAAAACGAAAGAGCAAAAATGCATTCCCTCTGCCAGGTGCAGTGGGACGTGCCTATAATCCCAGCAACTCAGAAGGCTGAGGCAGGAGGATGTGAAGTCAGAGGCCTCAGCAACATAGGGAAACCCTGCCTCAAAATAAAACATTTTTAAAGAAAGGGCTGTGAGTGTAACTCAGTGGTAAAGTGCCCCGGGTTCAATCCCCAGTGTCAAAACAAAAACATGTTCCCTCGGATATTTCTAATGTCTATAAGCATATTTCTTTTAAATAGTGAATTGTGATGTTACAGACAGAGCAGACCTCAGAGTTACAGACTGGGTTTAATCAAAATATTTGATTCAGATGCCCCACGCACACTCATCATTGATCCAGACTTGGTATTCTATGCTTCTATTCAATGTTAAAATTCCTGATTTATTCACTGATTCCCCAATAATATGATCAACAGCCATGAATTAAGGGCTCGGAAGATACAAATATGGCTGTCAAAGTTCACACCCCCACAGAGCTGAGGACCTAAATCTCTGCAATCTCCAGACATGCGGATATGAACTAATCCACCTCCCAGCACCACATCAATTTGCTATTAGTCACTGGTCCATGGTTGGGCCACCTTCATTTAAAGTGCATCCATATTTTCAAGATGACGCAATGAACTGCCATCTTATACCACAGCTAATGAAAAGGTCAGTCTCCATTTCCTCTTCTTCTCACCTCAATGAATTAAGAGTCTACAACAATATCACTAGAGAAGTGTTAAATCCACTGGGGTACAAAAGCGAAATTACATATTAAAAAATTCTTAACATGACAGAAATGCCTTTCATCTTTTTGTTCTAAGAAATTCAATTGTTCTGAATTGGATTAAACATAGTTCTTAATGTATAATGATTTCCACCACTGGTCAACACATGACCACTTTTGAACTGATCCCTTTGAAATAATTCTGTGAATACATGATTAAGCCCTACCATCAGCAAGAACATGAACTTCGATCTTTACTTACGTTGACATCTTCTCTTCTTATCCAAAGAGAGGAAAGGCCAGGTCTTCACAGGAAGCAGTGATTGAATAGGTGACTGTGTTCACCTGGAGGATAAAAAGCAAGTATTCAAATGGATTGAATAGTTGGATTAAATTGTTTTAAATGGACCATACTTGTGCAGTAATCAATTAACCATAAACCTTGGTTTGTGTTCTATACTAAACATTTTGGAAGAGAGCAGTACTTTATATTTATTAACTTCTGTGATTTAGAAGAGAGGACAATACTTTATTAACTAATATAATGTATTTTGGTATAAATAATATCATGAACACCATTGAATCCAGCATTGAAAACAATAAAAATAACTATTAGGATTGCCAGTCCATTATTGCTACCCACATGGGCAAGAGCAAGATCCTCATTTTGTTGAATTTTGTGCAAAACTGGATCCACTGGAGATTCAATTCATGACACAATCTTGCCAATAGTCCAAGGTGAACTCCTTTAATATACTTATTAATTCACTAATATCTCTATTTACTCATGTGATAATTTGTCTAAAAGAGCTTTGAAGTTTAAACAACCATCAAAATAGAACTGAAACACTAATATAGCAAATTCTATATGCACTACTGGAAAGGTCTAGAAATCTTTGCCTTGAATATGAACACAAGCTTGAATAATAAGATGATCAGGATCTTTATACACAACTGCATGTTTTCCATTGGCACTTTGATTAGTAACATTTTCAAAAATTAAGACATAAATTTATGAAATAGCATTATAATTCATTATATGTGAGCCCACCTACACCAGATAAGTACCCTGAATAATATTTACATTTTTTTGTGTGTAATTACCCCAAAGAGTAGCAAATTGGTTCAATTTGTTTGCTTAAGTAAAACTGCACAGAAAATTTGCATTAATTGTACATGCAGTTGAATAAAAGTCTCATCATTGCTCCATGCTCTCTCACTCAAACATTCAATCAACGATTCATTTATGTAAATGCATTCCTTCTTTCTTAATAAAATGATCAATGGGCACAGAACAAAATCACGCCTCTTTATGTTCAGATGACTATATGGTCTGAGAGGGCAAACAGCCTCAACTATTAATTAATTGGGACTAAGAATCTCAAAATGGTTTTAATAATGGCCCATGTTTCATTATATGTCTTAAAAAATAATTACATACATATATTTCTTATTCTTCACTCATTGACATCCATTCATGGCTAGTTTGGTTATGATAATGTCATTCAAACGCCCAAACCAAAAGAACAAGACTACAAAGATGCTTCTTCCTCCCAGGGGATAAATACCGGTACCGCTTGGCAATGGACCTCAGAGTTGCAGATGGGTTTAATCACTGTCCTCGTGTCAGAAACCCCATGCCATTCATCACGGGTCCATCTCTGGTTAATTCACCTACTCACAAATAACAACACAGTCACAAAATCCCCAAGAAAAGATCTTATGAGTTTTTAGGCTCTTATTCCTTTAAACTGTGACTAAAGTTCTTCAACAGCACTCAAAGGTTTTATTTTATTTAATCTGTCCATATGCAAAGATGGCTCAGTGAAAACTAATGACCCCACTGTCCTCCATCACCTGAGACACTCACAGATCATCCATGTTCTGGTGGACGGTCCCAAAGGCAGTACCAGCCCGGATCTCCACACATGGAGAAGTCAATTATAGTACAGAATGAAGAATAATATTAAACTGTTCTGAGAATAATTTAAATAATTTCTGTCTTTTTTAAAATAACTTCAGTTGTGTTAATGTGGAATGTGTTCCTAACACATTCCATTACTGCTCCATATTTGGAGAGTTTTACTTATTTTATGTATGAAGATATTTATTACTTTAAAATTCTTTAGGTAATAACCATGAAAAAAAATGAGCCAAGCAGACATTATGAACCAAGGGGCTTACCTTTATCAGCATCTCTGCTCCTCATTCAGGACAATAATTCTTGATTAAATGATTAAATCAGCTGCCTGGTGTTCATTCTGGGGAGGAAAAAGATTTAGAATAGATTTAGATTTATTTTTAATGGATTATTCAAGCAGAACTAGGTAGCAATAAACTTTGACTCAAAATGCAATTTTTCACTAGTCGGTATTGAACTTTTAATTTTAAATAATGTGATAAATACTATTGAGTACACCACCCATCCCCCCAAAAAGATCTATAACAATTACAAATACCTGCCTAGATAAACATCTAGTAAGTAGATGGGTATTCAGAGGATTACTGGTTGATACAAACACTTTCCCTTTTCTTAATTAAAAAAAAAAAAGAAGCAAATTGAAAAAAAAAGTCTTGTAACTATCAGTATTATGCTCCACATTAAAATAAAGCATTATAGACTCCGTCTGTTCATTTTACTTCAGATTAATAATTGCCCTTCTTTATGGCAAGTAATAATGCTAATAATATTTGTTTTATTGTCCTCTACTAATTGCTCCATGAATAGCTCTGTTAATCTTTCATGTATATTTCTCAATTCACAAAGGTATTGATTTGCTTGGTATAATACATTCCATATCTTGAAACCACAAAATCCCAGGGCCAAGTTTATTGAATTTTCCTAACTTCTGCTCTTAGGTCATTTCTACAGAACCTATTAGCTGCTTCTTATTCTGTAACAAACCCAAGTTAACACAGAGGGCTTCATCAGAAGGTTGATGTGGACACCTCAACCAATGTTCACCACTGATCCATTGGCGTTCCATCTCTTCAAGCATGTATCCCTCCTTGAACCAGTTCAATCATTCTCTGATTCATGAATAATAATTATACATTCAGAACCCCATAATGACAAGAAGACCAAGAACAAATGGGTTTAATGAAACCAAAATCTGTCCACTGTTCCCCTTCACTGAGAGCAAAGAGATAAGACATCACAGTGAGCCCCTGGTCCAACATACGGACCAGTCAGCACAACATGCTTCATGTCAATCCTAACTTCTGATTGGCTGGTGAAACCAGCAGCCATGGACCTAATAACAAAGTACATGCTCTTCAAAACTACCTTTCAAAGCACTCCTGCCACAAGGCGTTAGCAACGTTTGTAAATAAGGGACTACACTAGGTCACGGTTGGAAGAGACATAAAGTAGAAAGTTAAATATGTGAAATGCCCTCCATCTCTTCAGTCTTGGTCCTCAGTGGGGCTGAGTTAAATTACTTGTAATTTTTGGTTCATGACACATTCCAATCAACAATTATTTTATTGAAATAATTTAGGGGGTTCCCTTGAAGGAGGAAGGCCATCTGTGCCCAGAACAACTGCTCTGAGGGTTCCTCACTTTGGGTCTTTATGCTCCTTGTTGAGAAGTAACAATGATGGTTACTCTGATTATAGAGCAATAACATCTCCACTGTGATTTGCGTTCTACAGTGGGGAAAGAAAGCCTACTTTTAAAAATGTCCTCATGCTTTAAAGAACCAGATTAAAATTCCATGTACATCTTTCTAAAAAATACAAGAGCCCCGGTTTAATGTCATGGGAAAAAAAAAAAAAAAACAGGGATCGGAATCCTCATGACATTTGTTCCTAATTGGTCCAGTTTCCTGACTTAAAAAAAATAAATAAAGTCATAAAATCATGTATATTCATAAGAATGGGATCCTAACTATAATAAGATAGATCCCATGCTTGTATAGTCATATCAAAATAAATTCTGCTGTCATGTATAACTGAAAATTAAGAAAAAATCATGCCTTGCTTTTCAAATATCAAGACACTATAATCTGTAATGTCACAGCACCGGGCCATGACACAAAATAGTATTTACATGTCCACAGTCATTGAACTCGGGATAACAGATACATTTGGTTTTATGTTGTTTTAATAAAACTTAGTAAAAGTGAAAAGATGAATGGTTGGATCATTGACCCTGTTTGCCTGACAATTATGTGGTTATTTACCAACGATTTATATGAAGACGCACTTTGTTTCCTTAACAAAACAATCAATCAGTAACCATCACCACAACAGATCACAAGCTTCTGTATACAAATGACCACCTGTACCTTCACCCAAATGGCAAGAGCCTTGACTATGAATCTTTTGGGAGACCAGACAAGTTTTAATAATCCATGTGGCATGACATTCCTTCATAATAATTGCATAATTTGCCTTCTTTTTTTTCAGACTTTTTAAAATTAATAGGCTGACTTTATAATTTAAACAAAAAGTAAAATCTGGGCTGAGGGTTAGGGTTAGGGTTAGTGGTGGAGCAGTTGCTGGGCTTGATCTAACTAGCACTGTACTAAAAAAAGGGTGGGGGGAATATATCCCCCAAACCAAGGAAACATTACCTTACCTTAACTCGCGTCCAAAGGAGGAATAATTATCTCTCTCTCTGTGGACCTCAGAGATACATATGGGTTTAATCAAAATATCCTCTTTCAGATACCCCATGGAACTCATCACGGGTCCAAGCACATTTTCTTCCTTTGTTTATTGATTAATTAATTAACAACAATACAATCACAATGTTTTAGGAACAGGACCTCCAGGGGAGCCACCCTCTCCTCATAGACAAGAGCCCTTTAACATTGGACCTCAGGGGACATGTGTGACCTACTGGTGTCTGTGCTGCACACCAAGATCTGCATGGGGCCACGGGTCCTCCGTGACCTTCTTGGACTCAGTTTGCCCATTTCAAAGGTGGTTTCATGAGAAGCCATGAAACCACCATCTTGCTCTACTCACAGCGTCTTCCTCATCTCCCCGGCTGCCATGGGCAGACACCTCAGTCAGGACCACACAGACAGGGAAATGTTCCAATCATGTGTGGTGGAAAGTAAGCTACAAACAGCTCTGAAAATAACTGAAACAACTACTACCTTTCAAAAGTCACCTCCAAAAATTAAAAATGAAAATAAAGTCACCTTCACTGCATCGAATTAGATTAAACTATTTTTTGGTTCGTGACATATCCCCATCACTGGTCCGTTCTTGGTGATGTTTCTTTCTCTTGTGCACATGGGTTCCTTTTTTTACACAGCAAAAAAGCAGCAAAGGCAAGGACAGGAGGGAGAGGTCTCACTTACATTGTTCTCTATGTCCGTTACCCACAGAGCCAACCACCCAGGCTTTGTTTCTCGGGAATAAGCCACTCTCCTATGGTCCCTGTGGGAGAAACATAGACTTAGCCTGACTTAGATTCTGCAAGGTGTTATGTGGAACTACATAGTAGTGAACAGTGGTCCTTTATAATTAATTCAGTATTTTATTTTTGCTTTGAAATAATTTTATCACCACTGTTGCATCTGTCACCCAAAAATAAGATCTACCCCTATGACCAACGCTTGTTGTGTAAATACCCAACTCACTCAGGTGAGCACTGCCTCGTGGGGTAAATATTCACCTACTTCTTTCTTTCTTTTTTCGGTACTGGGAATTGAACTCAGGGACACTCAACCACTGATTGACATCCCCAGCCCTATTTTGTATTTTTATCTAGAGACAGGTTCTGAGTTGCTTAGTGCCTCGCCATTGCTTTGAACTTGTGATCCTTCTGGCTCAGCCTCCCAAGCTGCTGGGATTACAGGTGTGTGCCACCTGTAATTAGATGAGTCAATAAATTAAGATGTTGTAAGATAGAATTATGCATAGGCCACCGAAAGTTGAATGATGATTACTCATGGATGATTCGCTGTTTATGATCTAAAGAATAACCAAAATTGTAACTGAGCCAGTAATTCACAACTGAAAAAAAGTCTCTGTGCAATAATCTACATGTACCTTATAAAAAATGGCAGTAAACCAGGTGCCATGATGCACACCTGTAATCCCAGTGACTTGGGAGGCTGTGGCAGGAGGATCTCAAGTTCAAAGCCAGTCTTAGCAATGTTGAGGCACTAAGCAACTCAGTGAGACCCTGTCTCTAAGTAAAATATAATAAAAGGCCTGGGGATGTCGCTCAGTGGTCTAGTGCCCCTGAGTTCAATCCCTGGTATTAAAAAAATAAAAATAAAAAGTCCTCTGTAAAAGTGGCCAAAAGGGTGGTTGCTTGTGGTAGAGTGCCTGCCTCACATATGCAAGACCCTGAGTTCATTCCTCAGAACCACATAAAAATAAATAGGTGAAATATAGGTAATGTACAACTAAAAAAATAAATATTTTGTTTTTTAAAAATGGCCATAGTGGGCTGGGGATGTGGCTCATCAGTAGCGCACTCGCCTGGCATGCACGGGGCACTGGGTTCGATCCTCAGCACCACATACAAATAAAATAAAGATGTTGTGTCCACCGAAAACTAATATATATATATATAAAATTTCTCTCTCTCTCTCTCTTTCTCTCTCTCAAAAAAAAATTTTTTAAAAAAAATATGGCAGTAGGGCTTGGGTTGTGGCTCAGTGGAAGAGTACTTGCTTAATACAAGTGAGGTTCTGGGTTCGATCCTCAGCACCGCATAAAAATAAATACATAAAATAAAGGTATGTGTCCATCTACATCTAAAAAAATTTTTTAAGAAAATGGCAGCAGGCTAAGTATTTTCCTATGAATATCAGTGGTGGAACTCAAATAATCATCATCTTCTCATAAAACCTCATTCTCATTGATCTGTGTTTTGTCTTATTTTATAAAATTTTATTTATTTGACTATAATAATATATCAATATACAAATGCAAGCACACTAAAAATGAATCCTGAAAATACTAACCTCGGTCTATCCCTCTCTTTAGTCAACAAAATGATGGTCAAGATCATTTTGGGGTTGTTAACAAAATTCCGTGTTCTTGGCAGCACTATTCCCAATAGACAACATATGTAATCCACCTAATGTCCATCAATGGATGAATGGGTTAGGGAAATATGGTCCATGCACCCAGTGGAACACTACTGAGCTTCCAAAGTTGTGTGGATAATTGTGAGTCTGTTGTCTATGAAAAAAATAGAATGAGTTTGTTAACATCCCCAGAAACAATTTCTGGGATTTTTATTGGGATTGCATTGAATGTATAGATTAAGATGGGGGAAACTAACATCCTAAAACCAAGAGTTACTAAACAACACCACACACACAAAAAATCCAGATCAAAATATCAATACTGCTAAGGTTAGAAAACACTGCTTTACCCTCTCCAAAATAATTGGCCGAAAGATGAAGATATTTATAAATTCACTCACAATCTCATCAGCATCTGTGAGCACGGAAATGAAGGGCAGGACAAGTATGAAGTGGGTTTGGGGTGGAACTGAGTGCTGGTACTTAGCATGCATGAGGTCCTGGGCTTCAATCCCCAGCCAAAAAATTAATGAAAACAAGGAAGGAAGAAATCTGAATGGCCTTAACAGCTGTCCATGTGTTTATTATTCCTAGATATAACCAAGTAGATCTTATTTCCAACAAGCAACCAACAACCTACATAATGTAAGACAATAACATTAATTTCTCAGTATTTAATCTCTAGCTGCTCCTTACCCAAACAGGCATGAGAATTACTCAATTTGTGTTGGAACTGACCACTTCAAATGTAAAATAATAATAAATATATTACCCAAGTCTCATAATAAAGCTATGTATGGTTATCCTTTGTCTTCACTCATTTACATATTTTCCTTGTTATTCTTTTATTAATGTACTTACAGTAATAACATCCAGACCCATGAATCTTGGTAGCCTGAGAACAAAATCCTGAATGTCCCTACCTTCTGCTGTGAGATAATTTATCACACAGGGATTAATAAAGGCAGCTCTCATAATGGACCTCAGAGTTACAGGGTTTAATCAAAATCATTGATTCAGACACCCCAGAATACTCATCATTGTCCAGCCTCAGCACACCTTTCCTCACTCGGCCATCCCTCCGCCCTTCACTCATTAGTCGTCAATGCTAACAAACTTGACACCCCTGAAAATACCTAGGTGGACCCCACCATCGTGCCCACCCACAAGCAGGGGGTCCTAATCAGAATAAGATTTTTCCCATGCTTGTACAATTTTGTCAAAATGGATTCTACTGTCCTACATAACTAAGAAGAACTCATAACTAAAAAAAATTTTAAAAAGTCAACATCCATGAAATATAAACCTCTGAACAAGATCCTTCAATACTACCAAGATACTTCTACTGGGTTAACCGACACTCAACTTCCTAGCTTTGTATCACCCTGCATCTGTACTTCGTCTGTGCTTGCCCTCCTTTTATGTAACCTGTCTCCATGGTAAAAACAGTACATGACTGCCAGGCACAGTGGCACACACACCTGTAATCCCAGCGGGTCAGGAGGCTGAGATAGGAGGATCACAAGTTCAAAGCCAGCCTCAGCAAAAAGTGAGGCACTAAACTACTCAGTTAGACCCTGTCTCTAAATAAAATACAAAAAAAAAAAACAGGACTGGGGATGTGGCTCAGTAGTTGAGCATCCCTTTGTACCCCCAAAAAAGATAGCACATGTAGTAGGCAACCTCCAAGATGGCACCAGGGACTCCGGGTGAACAGAGTCTCATGTCAGATCTTCCACCTGCATCATGATTGCCTTTTCTGACAAACAGGATACTGCAGGACTGATGGCTCTACCTTCTGAGGGAGGGTTCCACCTTTCTGTCTTGGACTATCTGCTCAGGGTAGTCCTAAGGAAAGCTCCCTGCAGGAGGGAACTGTGGCTCCCACCAACAAGCAGCCATGTGTGTGAGCCAGGAGGCTGACCCACAGCACTATCAGGTCCCCAGCAGAGGTGACTCCACCTAACTCTCACCTGCAACCTCACAAGAGACCACGAGCCACAACTGCCCAGTAAGCCTCTCCTGGATTCTTGTTATACAGAAACTGAGAGAAAGATCAAAGTTTATTGATATTTTTGATGTTTGAAGCCATGAAGCCACGGGGTGATTCATTATATGGCAATAGATAGCTAACACAACACAGAAATGCTTGGACCAGAAATGTTTCAAGATTTTGGATTTTTTCTGGCTTTGGAATATTTGCCTATACGTAATGAGATATTCTAGGGATAGGACCCCAGTCTAACCATGAAATTCCTTTATATTTCATACACATCCTATACGCAAGGCTTGAAAATAATTTTAAATAATGTTTTTAGTGTGTCTGCATTTTGACTGCAACCCTTCACAGGAGGTCAGCTGTGCTTAAAAAGTTTCAGAATCAAGAGCCCTCCAGATTTTGGACTTTCAGGTGACAGACGCTCAAATTAGCCCAGGAACATCCCTGAACCCCCATCTCAACTCACACCACATCCCCTCTTCTTGTCTTTACCCACTTGAACAAAGTCATGGTCTCAATATTTATGATTGAAGAAATATTAAATCAATGATGGTACCAACTAAATTTTAATATTCAAAACTTCTAAAAATGCATAAAAGCCCCCTAAATTGTGCTAAATTGGATTTATCACAAGCTTTGTTTTGTTTTCACTATTGGTTCGTGCATGACACAGTTTTATCTATGTACTTAGTCATTTATTCATTTATTTGATATAATTTAGAGATAAAAGAACCACGTAAACCCAGCACAAGAAATCTGACTGTTCTCTCTGTAATGGTCTCTAAGCTCCTTACCCACAGAGAAAAAGCCAATGTCTCTATTATTGCTGAATAATTAAATCAGCTATGGTTTTCTTATTCTGCAAAGGAAAATGCACATTTTATAAAAAATGGAACAGGGTAGACTTAACTCCTTTTAATAGACTTGAGTCGTGAGGGATTAGATGGATATGAGCCTTGGTTCCTATCACATTCTCATTACTGACTTAAGAACAGTGCTACATTTTATGTACTGGCTTATTTACTGTTTAATTTTTAATATAATAAACACTTAAATCTACCACCCAACACAAGAGAATAAATAAAACTATCACGATTATCCACCTATATACTCCCTAACCACATAAAGACCCTAACCTCATTAATCTTTTGTGTGTTGCTAAGAATGTATCATTGAAGCATTGATCCCAGATTTACCCTAATTTATGCATTAACTGACTCACTCATGATTTTTTATTCAAATAATAATTTGCTTCTATTCAATTTTTAAAGAAGAAAGAATAAAACCCACCAGTAGTTCAGGATTGAAATACCACTTCATGCAACTGCTGATTTTTGGCATTTTTTCCAAAGTAGGATAAGTCTAGATTTCTTTTTTCTTCCTATGCAAAAAAAAAGTATTAATCATAACTTTGTTTCAAGACCCCTGCTCCTCACCAGTTCACGATATGCCATACATTAAGTAATGGAATAAGATATAAACTCATTCATTCTTTCACTTTTAACAATGCAACAAAATGAATAAAAGTCAAGGTAAGACAATGTCATCAACTAACATTACCGGGATCTGTCCATAATCTCATTGCTCACAGATATCATCAACTGGGTCCTTTTCTTTTTAAATAGTGGGCAGTGGACAGATGCACAACTATAGTCCATTCTTGGCCTTCTTTCACATGCACAACTATAGTCCATTCTTGGCCTTCTTTCAATTAGCCAATTACTCCAACAATCATTTCTAACATGAATGATTTGCTTCTTTTCCAAATAAAGCCAACAACCAGCTACCCAGCACCAAACCACAAAACAACAAGGACTCCCATGGAGTAAGTCATACCCTCTGGGGAAAACACTAAGAATGACTTGATCCATTCATGAGACTCATTGCTTCAGAAAATGATAACAGTGAATAATAGCTTGTTTGCTGCAGACTTGCAAAGCAGCACCGTGCACTTACACATCTTGATCTATACAATTCACAAACCTGAAGAACTGGATAAATGTAAATCTTTATTTCATGGCTTGGCCTCACAAATAACGAACAGATTTTTTCTGATTTCCATGGCTAGTGGCTCATGTATTTATCTGTGTCTATAATTATGCATGGAATGAAACAATCATGCATTTCCCTGCACTTTACCCAGGACTTTGACTATTCTGACTTTTGTATACTCTCCCCACCACACAAAAGAGGAAGAGATTTCCCAAGAGACCTGTAAGTTACAGAATTCAATTAAAATCTTGATTTACACATCTCAGAATACCTATTGCTCAAGGCTTGCTATATCTTCTTCCTTTGTTTATATACATTCCTTATTCTTTAATCCAATGATCCACTAAAAATAGGATAAATTCTCATAAATCGGAAGTCCAAAAAACAACATCCCTTGAATGCTACTTATAACTGTCTAAGTGCCTATTTCCCATGGAGCTAATAGACGACATCGTTTTGCACACATAAAATAATTGACATTCTAGCAGCTCCATACCAGCCACACTTGGCCCCTTTTTATTTAAAGATGATGCAACCAATAGCCACGGAAACATTATCTCACTCCATAAGGAGCACTGACAATATTGCCCACCTTCCTTTGTGCTTCTCATTCAAGGAATTAATCGTCAGAGCCTTTACCAGTGGGGAGTACTTCAGTGAATCACAAAGCAAACATAAAACAGAGTAGGAAGCAATGAGTGTAATGTAGCATCCGGCATCATTTTTATTGGATATGGTTAACCCTCAATCCCAAATCGAAGCACAAACTTATCAGGGGTCACAGCTGATGTTAGTTAGTCTTATTTATGAATACATTCATTTATTACTTTGAAAAATGCAGACAATAACGATAAACCAACCTCCCAAGTAAAGAACATGAAACTATAGCTATCACTGACATAAATCTCTTCTCTTCCTCCCTACAGAGGTGAGAACCAAGACCTTTAGCATGAGAGTATCGCTAAATCAACTGGGGGATGTTCATTTGGTGAAGTAAGACATAAACTTTCAAAAGAAAAAACCTACACTCAGGTAGTTTAATGAAGTTTATCTTGCAGTATTAGTCGAACGTGTCATCTCATAATTTCATCATTTCCCTGAAGGGTACTTTTTAGCTATTGATTTACTTAGTTTTTATTTTTAAACAGAATAATAAATATCACCATGTGAATAAGACTCCTATCTATCATAAACATCTGTCTCCACACTCTCTACCCATAAATTTGAGAACTAAATTTATTGATTTTAATGGACCTCACTTGTACCAAATTGGATAAATGTAAATCTATATTTCATGGCATGGCCTCACAAATGATGAACAGGTTTTTCTGATTTCCATGGCTAGTGGTCATGTATTTATCCGTGTCTATAATTATGCATGGAACAAATTAATTAATTATGCATTTTCCTGCACTTACCCAAAGGGCTGGTGGGAACCTCAAGTGCTATTTATTTATCTGGTCAGTCATTGGGGTGTAACAGTAATAAGCATGGTCTTTGGTATTTTGACCCTTCTTTTGTGTAACTGATCAAGATAGGAACACATTCCTTTGTTCTCTTAGGAGCAGTTAAAGTCAACACAAGAGACAACAAGTTGGAATATCTACCCACATGCTCACGACCCACAGATGTGACCAAGTAAACCCTCTCTGGACTTTTTAAAAAATAATACTCAGTGAATATATTTGGATTAATCATAATTCTAATTATAGATCCCATTCTCAATATTGGCTCATGTTTGGCCCTTTCTCAAATTTAAAACAAAATAGTAAGCTCCCTACAAATTAGAGGAGACAGTAGCTCAGCCCTCCTCATCTGCCACGTGTTGCCCAGTCAGCCTTCTCTTAGGTAACCACTGGATGAGCACCTTCCTTAATATTCTAAGTTATCTTGGTGCCTAAGGACCTGTGCACTCTATACCTTTCTTTTTCCAGTACTTGGGCTCTAGCCCAGTGCCTGGCACATGGTGGGGAAGCACAGGCTTTCACCCCTTTTTTGACATGGGATCTCACTAAGTTGCAGAGACTGACCTCTACCTTGTGATCCTTCCACCTCAGCCTCCCAGGTAGCCAAGGCACGCTCCACCACACCCAGCCCAGACCTTACCCTTGAACACCATAAATGTGAACAACTGCCCACCTGCTCATTGACCACAGGAATACTTGACTATATACCTCTTGTCAATTTTTGTTGTTGTTTTTCATAAACTTCAGTGAACATGAATTAATCATGATTGTAGTCGTATAATATGTTCTCTACAACTGGCCCCTGCTTGGTCTCTTTTAATCACAAAGAACATGAAACTATAGCTATTACTTAAATCTCTTGTCTTGTAATTTTTTGTCTATGGAAATGCTTTCTCTTTCTTCTTAATAAAACTAACAAGTAGCAAACTCCTACAAATCCAGAATGTCGGCATGGACTTGTAGATGCCCCCATGTCTGTCTATTTGTGTCTGGAGTTCCTGACTGCACGGAGGGGTCAACGGTTTCAACCTGTGTTACATGGGAACTCAGTATTAGACAAATTCATTCCTAATAAGACTTCTTTCAGGACACACCCTCATAAATGACCCACACCTGGCAATCTTTATCCTCACCTACACACTCATTTACTCATGAATTCACGTATCCACCCAGGACCCACTGAAGCCCAGGCCACTCATGACGGGGGTCTCCACACCCCCACAGGAAACACCTGGGTTCTAATGGCCTTCAGTTTCAAGTTTGATCAAAATTCTTGATTTGTCTTCCCTAGAACTTATCATGGATCCAAGCTCAGCACCTTTTCTTCATTTACTTATTCATACAGTATTGCTTACATATTATCTTGTATTTTACTCCTGGCTTCAGCAATTAAAAATATCAACATCCAGGAGTCACAAAAATGCCACGACAGATCTTTGCCTACTGCAGAAGGCTGCTTGTGGACCCATTTCCCACAGAGCTGGGAGGCGAGACCTCTCTCGGTCGGACTGCAGTCCTGCATGTGCAGTTCAAGCCACGGCTTCCCACCAGACCCTGCTGTCTGCCTGTCAATCATTCAACTTCGTCATAACTGAAGTCAATACAGTGACCAACCCAGTGGCCACCTTCACTGCTACAGCAAGGACAGCACTGTGCACCCTGCCCCTCAAAGCCTGGAAACCCAGATCTTTAACTGCAGATACATTTTCTTAAAACATGAGACAAAAATAGAGTGGGATTTTGAGCACCTGTGGAAATGAGTTCGACACCCTCTTCTTTGTCCCCAGTGGACTCCAGTTATGGGAAATGGCCTGATCCACAGTCCAATGCACATTCCCAGTGTGGTGTTCTTGGATTGTTTTTGTTTTACTTTATTCTTTAATTGAAAGATAAAGGCATGTGCACTACTGGATGTTTTCAAGTATACGAGAGGCGGGGTGACGAACTCTGGCTAATTAATGTGTGCGTTACCTGGAGCAGTTATCGTTCTGTGGTGAGAACTCTGACCTCCCCTCAGCTCGAGAGCTGTGATGCTGTCTGGTTGCAGCAGCCACCAGTTCCCTTGCTGGCAGCTCCCAGATAGTATGACTCGCCCCTGCAGACCCGGGGCACAGACGCTGGTACTTACCCGAGTCCCTTTGCTCAGCAGCCACAGAAACCACAGCCACCGTTTTCAACAGTGGATAATAAATAAATCAGATTTGGTATCTTGGATCTGTGGAGTGAAAAGCAGTTTTTAGAAAATTCAAGCACTGCAGATTTAGGTTTTGTTTGTGGGACTTTAATCCTGCTGTACCCAACGTGTTAAGTACCCAAGTTTTCATCACATTCCCATTATTAGCCCAAAATGTCCCCCACTTTATTTATTGACTTCAATTGGTAATTTATGTGTTACAATAAAAACTGCTAGTTCTAAACACCCCTGCAGGCAAGTCACAACTATGCACATTTCAATTCTGTCTAGAAAATACCCCCACACAGGCGAGAACCTGGGTCTTCTCTCATGGGTGCTCCCGGATCATAACTCAGTTTACCTTCTCATTTCCTCCCACATCTTCTCCGATTGCCTTAGGATTTCATTCAATTATTCATTTATTTTCTATTTGCCCACAGAATAACTTTTTAAATCTTCATAGAAAATGCAAAACAGTCTGCAGCATTATTACAGGTAATAACCTGGGCGGAATCTCAGGCTCCTTTTATTGACAGTAGATCAGAACAAGAGGAACGTTGAGCTTTTCATTCCTTAGTTCATTCGATGACTTATTTACTTACTTGCAGTACTAGAGATGGAACCCAGAGCCTCACACATGCTAGGGAAGTGCTCCGAGATGCATCCCCAGCTCTGCAATTAACTTTTCAAATGACAGGTGGTCTTCCATGGTCCATGTCTGCCCTCTTTTAAATACTCCCTTCCTTCATATCATCCTTCATGGCCATCACTGTTTGTGAGACTGCATACACAGGAATAGAGCCCTAAATAATGCCAACACCTGCCTGTGGTCTCAACACCCACACATACACTAGAAACTTACTGAGCGGGCCTCATCGGTTCATTGCTCCTATCTTATAACACCTCTTACTATTGGCCAGGACTTGATCTTCTATCAGTTGGGAAGTTCTGAATAATTTGTTATGTTTTTCTTTTTTCCCTTCTCTTAAAAAAAATTGATTCTTGGGGCTGGAGTTGTGGCTGCTCAGTGGTAAAGTGCTCACCTAGCACATGTGAGGCACTGGGTTCAATCCCCAGCACCACACGTCAATAAATAAATAAAGGCATTGTGTCCAATTACGACTAAAATAGATATATATTTTAAAAAAACTGATTCTCTCAGTGCTAGGGATGGAACCCAGGGCCTGTACAACTAGGCCAGTGTTCTACCTACACTACACTCAAAGCCCCTGATAAAAGTCTTAATAGAATTAGCTATCGCCAAGCAGGAAAGAACCGGAAGCTCACATACATCCATGTTTGCTACTAACCACATGGCAGCACCCTTGACCCACGGACTGACTGCAACCCAACTTCTCAGAAATAATTTAATAATAATTAATATCCATTACCTACTGTCATGATTAATGAATGTGTAACCGCCATTGTCTTGACTCACTGGGGGCAGACCTAAGATCTACAAAAGACACAAACCAAGATGCCCTTCCCCTCAGGGAACTTCAAGCTCATGTCCCACCGGGACGATGGATTAGGTGTGTGTGCGCAATGGTCCTTGGGTCACGGGGTTCAATCGAAATCCTTGATTCAGAAACCCTAGGGTGCCGATCATTGATTTGGGCTGGGGAGCAATGCTGTATATTCATTTCCAGATTTGTTATTGGTTTATTCATTAATTGGCTGATAATTATCACAACAAAACTAGATCACATGACCCACCCCAGTCTCTGTGCTGGTTGTTCCAGTTGCTACCACACTGGACAGCTTGCCCCAGGGGACAAGCAGCACATGAGGATGGACCAGTGTCCCTTACACAACCTCATCATCAGGGCATGGACTGGCCCTCTTCCTTCAACTTGCCCAAACGTTAAATATTTAACAAAACACATCCAGAAACTCCTCGTCTTACCTCACTAACAATATTTCTGCCCTTCCTCACATTTTCCTTCTCTTAGGGGTAAGACAAATGAATTATTAAGCTACAGTTTTCTTCCTCTATCTTTTTTAATTGATCCCGCCTGTTCACAATTGAAGGAATATTAATTTTGTTCCATGGAACATTGGTCATAATGGTACGTCCTTCAATTACTATTTTATTGTTAATTGGCAAATCACTCGACCCTCTCTGTAACTGTTTGTTTACTGCTTAATTTAATGTCATGTAAAATCTGACATTATCACTGTCCTTTCACAGGAATCTACATGGGAACCTTAAACACACAGGAGCTAACTTGATGCCATCCTCAGGGACAGGGGCAGCATGCGAATGCCCGGATCCTAATATGAGCTTCATAATTTATTCTCCTGGCTGACCCATCATCTGCTTCTCTTAACTAATTGTGACATAAACTTATTCATTCCTTCCTTTTTTATAATTCACAGCTGGGAATCCAAAGAAACAGGACAAAAATTCCATATACATCTAACATCTGCCAATCTGTCCCCGACCCACAGAAATGATCGATTATATTGTCACTGGATTAATAGAAATTCTTATCCTGCAATTCTCAACACTAGTGCTCTTCCACTTTCCTATTTATGTAAAATTCCTCTTTTTAGAGACAAGAGCCACTATCCACCAGTGTGTATGTGTGTGTGTGTGTGTGTGTGTGTGGACTTAAGTGCTTCAAACACATATTAATAATGGTTCTTGTTTCACTACATGCACTCATCATTGGTCTTTATTCACTTATTTACATGTTTATTTAATGAGTTTGTTTGTAAACTCATTCAATTTTTAGTGATTTACTCATTGATTGATTATACAATAAGGTAATCAATACCCATGAGCCAGACTCTTAGGTGTTCATAACCCTAGCTGCAGAGTCCCTTCCCGCACAGAGACGGGGCACCCTCGGGATGCACTTCGGCGTTCCCTGACCCTGCCTTGGCTCACTGCTGGGTTCTCTCCACCTTGGCCACGTGCTCCTCTTCCCTAGAGTTCTCCTTTACCAGACATTTGTTCATCTTCTCCACAAAACAAAACCAATAAATACTCCTGGCAGACATCACCACGCCCAAGCCTCTGAGGAGTGACCAGGTGTCCTTCTCACAGGAAACTTGTTATGCTGGCAGAGGCTCTGTGGCTCTGTTCTGTACCCAGTTTATTCCTACCAAGTCAGCCACTCTCCAGGACAGCCCCGACATGAACTAAAGTAAGCTTCGGGCATTAGTCAGGTGAAACACACAGGTAGCAACTCTACAGAACAGGAAATACCAGAAGGTAGCCTGCCTTGGAGAGCCAACAGTTCACCTGGCAGTTGAGAGCAGTCGCCATGTGCTCATGGTCTACACAGAGGGTGTCAGTGAGTGGGAAAGTCAGGTGGGTAGTGCCGCCAGGAGGTGCTTGTACAGGGAAGACCCTGAGGAATGGCAAGGAGGTGGGACATGGGAAACTGTCAGGGTGAATGTTTTAGTCAGCTTTTCATCACCTGAAAGACCTGACAAGAGCACTTAAAGGTAGAAAAGTTGATTTTGGCTCACAGTTTTCAAGGTCACTCCATGGTCAGCCGACTCCTTAGCCGCAGGTCCGGGGTGAGGCAGGGCATCATGACAGATAGTTGTGGCAGAGGTGAGCAGCTCAGGACACAACAACCAGGAAACAAAGAGAACTCCAGTCACCAGGGACAAAATGTATACCCCAAAGTCACACCCAGTGACCCACCTCCTCCAGCCACACCCTACCTGCCTACAGTTAATCCACATAATTAATCCACCTAGGTGGGTTAATTCCACTGATTAAGTTACAGTGCTCATAAGCTAATCTTTTCACCTCTGAACATTCCTGCATTGTCTAACATGTGAACTTTTGGGGGACACCACATATCCAACCCATAACTGTGACTGAGCCCTGTTTCTAACCTAAGTTAAACTCACGTTCAAACTAGATACCAAGACAACAGAAAAATATACTAAAGTAAGATTTGATCATGGTTATCCCATTTTTCTTTCTCTCTTGATTTCTTCATTGATTTCTTCACTCATTCATTTACTTATTTCTGAACACCTCTGAACAACTGTCCAATCAAAGATTTCAAAACACCAACTGTTACTTACATTTTCTTTATGAACCTAACCTACCCAAATAAGAGTCAAAGTCCTCATAAATGATGCATGATTAAACTAGTATGTGCCCTTTCTGTCCAACAAGAAGCAGCTATTAGAAAACTAAACACCCTGGATTGTTTTTAGTGGCACTCACTTGTGTAGAGTTAAATTAATAAGCCTTGGGTTATTAAATATTAGCCTCATTGGTCTGTGCTTAGCCCTTTTCAAATTTATTTATCCCTTAAAAATCATGAAATAGGGCTGGGGATTTGACTCAGTGGTAGAGTGCTGACCTAGGCAGTACTCAAGCCCTGGGTTCAATTTCCAGCACTGCAAAAAAAAAGAAAAAGAAAATTATGAAAGAGCAAGGTACAATGGCAAATGCCTATAATCTCAGCAGCTCAGGAAGCTGAGGCATGGGGACTGCAAGTTCAAAGCCAGCTTCAGGAACTTAGCAAAGCACTAATAAGCAACTTAATTTTCAAATTAAGCAAACTATGTTGCTTATTAGTCTCTAAATAAAAGATAAAAAAAGGGCTGGGGCTGGAGCTCAGTGGTTAAGCACCTCTGGGTTCAATCCCCAATACTAAAAAAATTAAAATTAAAATCCTTGAAAGAACACTCATATTATCACACCCAACAAACAAAAGACTACTGATACCTTTTTCCTTCCATGAGCCTCTCTCACAGATAATATCCCAGACTTCACTAATAAGGAAGTGTTTACATAAACCATAGTGCATAAATAGTAAAATGCTATTAAAGTAAATGAAAACATTCATCATTGGGCTGATGCCTCTCAACTTTGGAGAATTATATAGATGACTTAAGGTTTATAAGTCATTAAATATGACCTTCATTACTCCATCCTGGACCCTCTGATTTTATTTATGTATGTATCCATTATTTTTAATAAATCCATAAACATACATGGATCCACCATCCAACCCCAAAACAAAAAAGCACTTATATCTCACATATTATCTGATATATTTATCTATAAGTAGACATTCCATTTTTCTTTGCTATTTCCTACACAGAGAACAGCCTAATGTTTTTTTTTTCTTTTTAATTTGGTGACGGTTGTGCCTACTTGGACTTGTCACTCTAGATTCATGACAGTCTCATCCCTGTCCTGGGCATGGTCACCTTTGACTTTACTTACAGATTTAATAATTCAGTAAATATCCATCCACCAACCACCCAAGCCCAAAGCAGTAGCACTAGCCACAACTCACATTGGCTGGTCCATGGCACTTTCCACAGAGGTCACCTCCAAGGTCGCTGTTGGTAAAGTGGCATCACACCCACTGTGGGGCCTCCACCATTCTGTGAGACATAAGGCAGATATTAACATGATGAAGCCTACACTTTTTAATGGCCATTGGGGAGCAGAACAGGAGGAATCACAATCTTTGGTTCATGATACAGTCTCACCCTCTGGCCCAAACATGAGTATCAGTATTTGTATTTATTCATTTTTATTATTACAATAGACATGCATTAATTTACCACCCAAATCAAAAACATGTACTGTTACAAGAATCTGCCCCTATGTTTCTTCCCCACAAATGAACCCACAGACATCATTCCTAAAAAACAGGCATGCAGAGTTACAGTCATCACGACCCTCGACGCCACAAACAATCTCGTAATTTCCTACTCATCCTTTTATTGCTTTTATTTATTTGTTTAAATACAATAAATACAGATGAACCCGGTACTAATCCACAACAAGTTGATTAGTCAGTACATCCAAACGCTTCTTAACCACAGAGGTCTTATTTTTTTTTTAAATCATTTTAAATGATCAACAATTGTACAGGAATAGATGAATCTTAATCCTTAGTTCAAAATACCATTTTTGATGGTCCATTTTTTACCATCTTGCATTTCGTACTTTATTTATTGATTCATTTTATTCATGCTTAATATACAACAAATACACTTGAAGTCCCCTCCAGCCCAAAGTCAATGTCAGTTCTATACACTGTCGGGAGCTTCTTGCCCATAGCACCACAGCCTAGAGCTTTGGGGGCTGGGGTTTTACAACAGCCTTACAGAAACACAGACGAGGACGTGGTTAACAGGGGAAAACCACACAAAGCTGGTCAAGGGGTACAAGCGTGCAGTTGTGAGAAAAATTCTGGAGCACGGTGACTCGAGCTAATAATTCTCAAAATCTGCCAAGAGTACATTGTAAGTATTCTTGCCACAGACACAGAAGAAGTCACTGTGGTGTGGCTGAAATGCTGATTGGCTTGGATCCGGAGACCAATGCACAATGAGGTACCTAGGTACATCAGGACATCGTGCCTTGGCTATACACAAATTTGATTTTCAACTAAACCTCGCTAAGCTGGAGGGGAAGAGTCCATTTTTGTCACTGGCCACCTTTGGCACTCTTCACTTGTATTTCCACAGTCATCATCTTTGCCTACTGAGAGAACTTCCATTAAGCCTGGCTTTTACCTGTCCACGGTCTCCTCTCTGGCAGAGGAACCCCAGCGAGCCCGTTTGAGGGAACACAAAACCACTCTGAAAGGAAGAAAAAGGCCTGTGGACCCTCGTTGTTCATTAATGTCAGGTTAGCAGGCCTGAATTAGTCACCATCTTTTGTCCAGAGGATTCTCACAACTGTTCCATTCAAGACCTTGATTACATTATTTCGTATTCTTTTATTATTCTTAATAATAAAATTAACAGCCACAAACCACTCTGAGCTCTTTCCCCATGTCCCTCAGTTGTGGTGAATTAGTCACAGTCCCTGCTTTACGACCTACTCTGCCCTTGCCCCCTGCATCCCTCACTCTCATTTTATTGATTGTTAAAAATAGTTGTGGCAAACCACACGTGGCCCCACCTCCATCTTCCCTTCCCCGCTGCCTCTGTAAACCTTTGTGACCACTCTGAAGTCTCCTGGATACCACCCCCTTCCCCTTGTTTATGTAGAAAATTTTAACACATATGTATATTCATAAAATCCGTCTTTGGTGGGTCACGTATATGTTCCTGAAATCTGTTTCCTGTGGGGCCATGGCTTGCTGGGCCTCTACAGGTTTCTGATGAACGTGAACGTGCAGGAATCAACGGGGAAGGAAATCCTCCAGCCCCTCCTCCAAGCACACCCTCCCTCCTGCGCTTCCTCCAGGACTCAACCCCACCCCACCCCCATTTCCTCTACCACTTGTCCTGCACTGTCCTGAGGCAGGGTCTCCCAGGGGTTGGAGCACAAAGGCCCACACAACTGTCTCTGTCCCTTAAGCCCAGCCCCAAGCTCTGACTAAGTGAAGTGACATTAGGAAAGCTCACTAACCTCTCCATGCAACATAGTCACAAAACCAGTGCCCCAACAAAGTTAGTTACCATGTGCATGCCAAGTCAGCCAGGTAGAAGCCCTTCCACCCATCTCTGAGCCCCGCATCCAAATCTGTGCTCCCACTGCAGCAGCGCCCGAGCTGTGGTGCTAGACAGACAGACAGACCAGGTTCCACCCCAGCAGGCACTCATGAGCTGTGTAACTGCAGAGACGTGACCTGGCCTCTCTGTCTTGTGCCCCGAGTTGTGCGATTTGCAGAATGAGGACAGCCATACCCTCCTGGGTCCAATGCGAGGGTGAAGGACTACTGAGCGATGGACGGACCGATCCTCACGCAGCTCCCGCCCTGCATACACCTGCTCACAGCGTGCCCTCCCCTGCCCCACACCACACACCCCACAACCCCACCCCACACCCCCACCCCACCAGTGCAACAAGCTCCTGTTGGATTAGAGAAACACATGGTCTCGATGCTCAGGCCAAGCTGAGGGTCTCAGGGAGAATGGACCTCAAACTCAGAAAGGAAACTGTGGGATCTGTTCTTTTTTGGACATGGCATCAAAACTTAAACAAGTGCCAGGAAAAGCAGAAACCCACCCAAGGAATGCATTTTGGGAAACCAAAATTCATTGCAGGTAACGGGGCTGCTCTCTGGGGAGTCTATGCCACAAGATTCTTGAAGGTCAAATTATTTCCCAGGAACCAAAGCAGTTCTTACTGACAATACACAGCCAGTCTCCTCCCAACCCTCCCAGAATGGCCTGGGCAGGTACCCAGCATACTGACCTCAGAGCAAGCGAGAGACATGAAAGTCATTCTGTAAATCACGTGTCTGAGTGGAATGTTATGTACACACAAACATATCCATTTGAGGATTTCCACACAAAAAAATCCTGGAAAGACCACCAGGCGGGGCTCCCCCTCCTGCCTTTGCCTTCAAGACAAGGCCTGCTCCCTCACTGAGCTTCAGGGGGCAATCATTCAGGCAGCCTCCCTCCCTCCCAGGTGGTGTCAAGACAGAAGGCACAACAGAGAGGTGCAGACTCCCTCCAAGCACCAGGGACTGTTCACATTGTACCTCTGCACCCAGCACGCAGCGTTCACAGCATGGGTTAGCATACATTATCCTGCTTGATCCTCACAACCGTCCTGTGAATTAGACATAATAATCATAATTAGCCAATATTTATTGAATGCATACTCTGGACCCAGCACCCCGCTGCCTGCTTTGCATACATTGACACTAATGTGTGGATGTGATTCAATGGCACCAGCTCCCCTCACCCTGCTACTCCTCAAAGTCTTTTTAGCCCACCTGCACTCTTTCCCAGGGGCTAGGTCCAGGTCCTAGTGGAAAAAATAGACAAATCCTCTAAGAATTAATATCTCCATGGGTAGAGACAGGAACAGGGAATATTCGAAATAAATAGGTGCAATACATGTGGTAGGGGACAGTAACAAGAACCAAGGAAAAAAATAAATCAGGAAGGGATGAGGAGAGAAAGCCTCCCCAAGATGGTAACATTGGAGCAAAGCAGAACCTTTGCAACTTGAGCCTAGGTGGCATGTGACTGTACGTGAAGTGGTAGGGGCGGTTACCATCAGACATCCTACAGTCTGATGGGGGAGACAGGCTTTGCGTTGGTGCTGACTTACTCACATGCCACCTAGGCTCAAGTTGCAAAGTTTCTGCCCCAAAATAGAAGGAGGTTACCTGCCCTCATTCCCCACATGATATAAGACTCAGAATTGTTCTGACAAGTGACCTTCAAAAGATGAGCCAAATTGGCTGCTTTCTAAAATAAATAAATAAAAATAAAAAACAGGAAAGAAGGTTGGTAGGGATGCATGTCAGAACTGGGTTCCCCAGAAATTTCAACTAGGACAACTGGCATATGCATCTTGCTCTTCACCTCCTCTCCAGCTTCCACCCAACCTCTAGCAACACCCTGCACTGCTCAGGATTACACCTCATCTATGGCAGAGTCTCTGTAAATGGATCATGTGCATTTGGTGTGATCACATCCGTTTGATCTGCTCACTTCCATAGCTAGAGCTAGAATATTTTAGACTTAAATCTGTGTTTGTGTTTCTATTCACTGATTCATTCTCCAAAAGAAAACTCACACACCTGTCTGAGTACTTGTTTGGGTATCTATAAAATGTGAGTAATGATTCTTACCAAAGAGATTAAATGACAGCTCAATGAGAATGGTTATAAAATTATAGCGAGATATTTATTGAGTTCATTGAGTGCCCACCATGCGGGAATCACTGTTTTAAGCACTTGATTATGCTTGACTCATTTAATTTTCAAGTACCCATTAGTATGGTTGTATTGGTATTTTCATTTCACAACTGAGGAAACTGAGGCACAGAAGTTAAATACCTTGTCCAAACTCACAAAATCACTCACTGGCAGAGATGAGTTGGTACCTCAACATCTTAGATGTGCATAACTGAGCTTGGTCCATAAGCAGGCTCCCAAAACATATCTGGTAAATATTAGCCAATTCTGGTGTGTGGGGGGGGGTGTTGACTCACCTTTCCACCCTCTGTTTGGTCCCCCCCCCTCCTTGCTTTGAACCCCTCTAGGCTCTGGAATCATTTTCACATCTGCTTCTATTAGCATTCAGTGACAAGGTGAAATGCCAGCATCGTACATTGACTAAATTGCAGCAAGACAGCCACAGTGTGGCCCCTGTTTCCATGATAATTACAAGTAGAGTACTCTAGGGAAGTCGTCACTTGAGAAATCTAATAAAATTTGATTGCATAAGGAGTTCAACTGACTAACAGGACAGGGAGTGAGCCTGACATGAGGGAACCTCCGAAGAGTGCAGACTTTTTTCAGGAATGGCCATAAGGAAAAGGAAATAGGTTAAGGGTATGTGTGTTTGGATGGAAAAAAGACTATGGTTCAGATCCTGGGCATGCATTTGTTCCCTGTGCATCTTTGGGTAAGTTCTATACCATTCCTAATCCTCAGTTTCCTTTTCTTTTAATTAAGGATGGCAGTTGTGTCATAAAGTGACTGTGATCATAAAGAGGAGACAAAATAATGCCTAACACCAGGGAAGGCCTCACCAAGTGGTTGGGGTCAGAACTTAGTTATCAGGAGAGCAGTGGCACTGTGTGAAAACATCAGGCTCTGAGAACCACCACGGGACAGCTCTAGCACCAAGGCTGAGGCGCAGATCCCAAGATTGGCAGCTCACCTGTTGTCCCACGGCCATCTGAGCCAGTCAGTACACCAAGAGGCACCACAGAAGTGAGGGATTTCACCAGCAACTCCGTTCAGAGGAAGCCTATCTTGGAAGATCAAGTAAGCATTTGACCTTGGTGAGAGACTGCCTGTTCTCTCATTTGTCTCTCAGTCCTCCTTCTGCACCTGCTCATTCACCTGAATCACCAACATTCATCAACCAGACAACCCTCTTTCCACGTACCATCCACCCATCTGATCTAAACCTCTGTCCACATCTAAACCTCTATCCTTCCGCCTCTCACTTTGGCAAAGGATTCAGACAAACCTGGGTTGGAACCCTGGGTCCCGTGTCCTAGCAGAACTTGAACAAGCCACTGACTTCTCAAAGTCCTCTCATCTGTAAAATAAAGAGAAATCAGATGTAGCTGGGATGAAACAATGTAGGAGCAAGAGACGTTCCAGGGCCTGGCCTCAACAAAATGTCGTTAAACGTTCATTCTCTCTCTGCTTCTGCTGTTGGGCTGGGAGTTAAGCAGGGAGAAAACCACTGCATCTTGCATGTCATGTTGAGAAATGTTTTTTAGAAAATATCTGCAATGTTTTAGCAGTGTGCATACTTCAGCAGCACCCAGGGTTGGGGCCGCGGTCAGAGGGGTACTGGTGTATCCTGGGGCCACAGAAAAGGGTGCCACCTAGCAGATAAACACCCCTCGGGGTCCCCTGTTGATCCCAGGTCTCAAAAGCTGCTGTCAGGAACCGAGTTGTGAAGTCCAAAAGGGCCAGACCCCCAGACTGCAGACTGCCCTGCTTGTGATGTGGAGCACATACTACCTTAACCACTGAGGGCCCTGGACTGCCAGGAGCCTGTTTTGTGGATGATGGCCAACTCCATTTTGCCTACCCCAGCCCAATTCTCCTCCAGAGGCTTCCGGGAAAAGGAATAATTCAAACAGTTACTCTTTGCTAATGTCAACTGTGTATAAGACCCAGGACTTAGGGCTTCATATGCGACATCTCTGACTTTCCCAGTGCCTGTGGAGGGACCCAGGTCTTGCCCACGTTCAGTGAGAAAAGCGAGGTCAGCCTGGGTCATGTTTCTGCCTTGAGCTCTGGCATATGCACAGAACCCTGGACACATAGCTGCACCAATCTTCTGAAACCCCACCTGTCCCCTGCAAGTACAGGAAATCATTTGGACACAGATCTGAACAAGGAGCTGTAAAAGAAATTTATGGGTGAATCAGGAATATTGCAGCGCTGGAGAGAGGTTGGCTGGCATTAAGGATACACTAATTTTTTAATTGTGATAATGGTATCATGCTTATATTTTTATGAAAGAAGAGTTCTTTTTTAGAGATATATGCTCAAAAATGCTCAGGGGAGATGATACACATTATACAGAATTTGCTTCAAAACAGTCCCGAGGGTCGGGTATAGGGGTTAGGAGTGGAGGTACAGTTTGGGGTTTGGATGAAACAGGAGAGTCCTGGATTGGATGACAACTATATCTGGGTAATGGCTATAGGAAAGTTAAAATCATGATTTTTAAAAATGCATTATTTTTTCTATATTTGTGTCATTTGAAATTTCCCATGATAAAACATTTTTTATTTTTTGTTTTTTGGGTTTTTTTTAATCTACCATAAAAATTAAGCAAAGGAGACACTGAAAAACATAAAGGGCTGCTTGGGGTCCAAACTAAATCTTGGGGAATATCAAGGGACTGACAGGGAAAAATGCCTCAAAATGGAGAGGGGGCTGAAAGAGGCAAACTGTTCAAAGGTGAGTGGACCAAGGAGAATGGGCAAAGGTGCCCGATGTTGTGCGCCCACCTCCTGCCACTCCTGTCCTTCCCTTCAGCGTCCCTGGGGGCCCTCCCTTGGCTCTAAAAGGACAGTGGGTGTCTCTTCCCTTCAAAACAGAACCAGCCACCTGATGATGCTGGCCAGTTTGGTTACTGGGACAACGCTGTCACCCATCAGACAGGCTTTGAAGGAAGACCCCAGAGTGGCCAGCTCAGCCATGCTGGGAGGATTCAGCTGTCAGCTTTCAAAGGCTTGTTCCCCTCCCTCTCCCTCTCCCTGTCTTCCTCTCTGCTCCCTCTCACTCCCTCTCTCCCCCTTCTTGAAAGAGCAATATTTGGTGCTTTCCTTTTCACTAAAACTGTGCCAAGTACCCTGGGTCCACTGCACAGCGGACTGACTCACCCTGCAGCCCCATCTCATCTACTCCCCGACCCCCCAGCCCGCCCACCCACAGCCCTCTACCGCCCCCAGGCCCCTCTGCAGCGGCAGCAGCCGGAGCCTCCGGCCCCTTCTTCCCTTCTCCCATCAGCTTCCTGGGCGCACGGCCACTGCGCACTCGGCAAGCTCTCCCCCCCCGCGCTTTCGCTCCCACTTTGGGAAGCTGCGCGCCGCCGGACAGTGCCGGACAGCTTCAGCTGTGACCCTCCGCAGCTAGGCTGCTGCACTGCGGCACAGCCCGCAGCCCGGGGCGTCCCTCCTCGCGGACCCTGGCCCAGGGTACAGTCCACCCGCCCGTGCGCCCATCGGTGTCTGCTGCCGCAATTAAAAGCGCCACTGAAAAAGCAGAAACGCCGGTCCCTTTGGACTGTCTCCCCCTCCTCACTTTTCGGACTCAGAAATGTGGCCCAGGCAGCCCCCTTGTGGCACTTGGGGGCGCCACAGACTCTTGGCTGGTGTCTGAAGAATTCAGACTGTCTGATTCCACCGCACCGTGAGTTGGCACAAATCTTAAGTGGCCCAACTCCTACCCTACGCAGAACTCCTCTGGCTGCTGCGCTGAGTAGGGGGCTCCTCTCCCTCCCCCTCCCGGGCCGCATCCCTCCCGCCTTCTTCCCGGAAGGGACCTGCGCTCTCCTGTTGAACACTGCTCTGACAAGCAGACAGGTGTCTGGCAATCGTGGCAGTGGACAGGGGATGTGGTGGGAACAGGGTCTTTCCTTGCAATGAGGTTGCTTTCCATCTCTCTCGGAGATGGGAAAATGAGGTGAGGGGAAGCGTGGGGTCCCTGTCTGTGTCAGAGTTAGGGCTGGGTACCCCCCTCAGGGGTCCCAGCATCTGGGCACTTCCCTAAGGCGAGGGGCTACCCTAAGAGGCATCTGCTCCCAGCTGTCAAGCCCGAGCCTCTTAAAGCTGGTTCTTCCCATCAGAAGCCCTGGAGGGCCCCTAGATGTTCTCTGTCCTCTCTAGCTCACTGTCCACACAAACAAACCCCAGCCCCCTCCATCTCTATCTGCAATCTGCTTACAGACAGGCAGAGCCCTCTGCACATCAGGTTAATAATGCCATTTTCATAAGCCTCTGCCCATAGGTGCTAACACCTAATTTTGAATCTGCCCTTCAAACGGATTGGGCCACAGAGGAGCTGGGATCTCAAGCACCGCTGGGAGGTGCTTATAACTAATCAATCCATCCCCTGCCCACCCACACCCCCCCAGCACTCGGCACAGCCTCGCTGAGCAGTCTTCAGCAGCAGGGTGTGGTGGGGAGCCTCGGAGAGCCTGGGGTTCCATCCTGACCCAACCTCACACCAGCTGAGACGGTGAGTAGGGGACTTCCCTTTCTGTGCCTCAGTTTCTTCATCAATCAAATGGGGATCATGAGATTATTGCCCAGTGACTCCTGTGCAGGCAGCTCAGCTCGGGGCTCTTGGATAGAGCTCCATGAATGCCAACTGCCCTCACTCCCCTGGATCACCTTGATTTATACTGACTTGTTCCCTGTTTGTTTCCCCCACCAGACTGACTGAGCTTCGGGGACAGGAAGCCGACCAGCATCACCTCATCCCCAGCCTCACTCTCGGGTCAGGTCTGGGCCCGGGGAAGGTAGGTGCACTGCGGGGTTTGGGAAATGAGTGAGTGGAGGGGTGGCAGCTCCCCAGTCTCTGGGATGCCTGGAGCCTGCTGGCTTGTCCTCCCCAGACCACTCTCTGGGTAAGGTGGCCCTTCAAAAGTAGCAGGGAAAAATATTTTTTTATGCCTTCATGCTTTGCCTACGGTGTTGTTATATATGATGCAAATTCTGAGTCCGTTAAATGCAGACGTGGGCTCTGCGTGTCATTTCTGCTGCCTGCTGCATCTACTGTGAGTCCCGCAGGCCGGGGGCTGCCTGCATCTGACTTGATTTGTGCGATTAAGCCGGCAGAGGGGACTCTGCCAGGAGAGGTTCCCGTCTGTATGCGGTGCAGGGTCTTGAAAGGCCAGATTGTTTTCTCTCTTAGGACACTTGTTACGTGTATCCCTCCCTCCCGGGTTCCTACCGTTGATTCCACAAGCATTTATGAAGTGTCTTATGTGTGCTAGGCTACTCTTATCTCATTGAGTCCTTTCTTCAAGCTGGTGAGAGAGAAACTCTCATCTCCGTTTCACAGGGGAAAAACTGAGGCTCTAAAAAGTCAAGGGAATTGCCGTGGCCTCATAGCTGGAGAGCTGGGGTCGAGTCGGTCAGTCTGCATAGGGAGCCCCCCAGTTCTGCCGCAGCTGCTGATGCCGCTGCTGCAAGGCTGACCAGGGCCAGCCAGCAGCTTCCGCAGGAAAGGCAGGGGGCTTTGCCTAGAGATCTTTCTCCCTGGCAACTGGCGAAGGGGCCATAAAAAAAAAAAAAAAAAAAAAAAAAACCAAGAGGGCTCAGAGCTGCTTAACAGATATACGTGGAACAGCCCCTTGGGAAGCATCACGCCCTCCCCTGGGCTTCTGGCAGAACAGCAGGGCAAAGGGCTCTGTCCAAGGTGCCAAGAGGCAGAGAGGAGGTACCCCAAACAGCTGTAGAGGCCCCCAAACCTGTTCAGATGTGGGTGGGGGTTTCTATTTAGCACAACACTGACAGGAAAGTGAGCTGGCAGCCTGCAAAGACCCGAGGACAGAGGGGCTGGGGGCTGCTGCAAGCCGCAGAGGCAGCAGGCAGTCGAGGGCTGAGAAGAGCAGCTCAGCGTGTCAGCAAGCTGCTCAGGGAGGAAGGAAGCTCCCTGTTACGGGAGGCATCCAAGCAGAGAGGCAGGCCAGTGCTGGCTGAGGAGGCTGCAGTGCAGCTTCCTGCCTGGGCTGGCAGCCCTCGTATCCAGGCCTTGGAGAAGCTCCCCCAGTTCTAAGTGCTGAGCAAGTGAGTGGGGCTGACCTGCCAGGAGCAGGCTGGGGTCAGGGCAAAGATGCACAGTCTCTGTCGTGTCATTTGCCCCCGGGGCTAAATGGCAAAACTGTAGAGACGGGGAGGGGGGACACCTCTGTCCCACTGAGGCAGTGAGGGAGGGGCACAGGGAATGAGGGTGAGTGCTTGGGCCTGTGGGGGTTGTGGAGGCTGTGCCAACTGTAGTGACCAAGTGCCAGCACAACCCCCAGACCCAGAAATGCTGGCCAGGGTCCCCTCTGGGCAGTAGGGTGGCTAACTATAGAGGGAGCAGGGTTGGGGGATCTGGTTAATTGAGGTGTCAGTCAGTCATGGAAAAAGTCTGTTTTGGAGGCTGGGTCATAGCCACAGGTCCATCTGGCTGAAAGATTGTGATTTGGATGCTCAGGGACTCAAGAAAGCCCCCTCACCTGCACTGGGGACGAGGGATCTGCATGCACATGATGCAACTCATGGTGGGGCCCAGAGTTGCCCCTCACCACATTCCCAGGGGCTGTGGGTGGACAGGGCCTTCATCAGAGGGCCTCTGCTCGACACGCCTGTGTTCTGCAGTGTCTAAAGGAGTTCCTGCTCTTTGTTCCCAGGGCAGACACTCAGCGTGTGTGTGTGTGTAGTCGGGGTCCCTCACATGTGGCCTGACAGGGGGCCTGGCGAGTCCTGGGGGGGGTGGGGGGGGCAGACACACACCTCTCTGAGGCAGGAAGATTTCAGAAAGGGCAGAGCCGTTCAGGATAAGCAGCCGGGGGGGGGCGCTGCCTGATTGTCCTGCTCCTGAAAGCCCAGTCTGTTGGCCTCAGGGTCCCACGGCTGCTCTAGCCCGCCGTGGGGGGGCAGCATCGCGTTGCAGGTGAGAGCGCAGGCTGGTCCGCTCTCTGCGGGCCTAAGGACAGACAGACTGCCCGGCCGCCTGATTGAGCGCCGCGCGCCGGGGAGAAACGGTTTGCTCTCTCTTGTTTTTTGTTGTGCTGTTGTTGCTGATGTTGTTTTCGCCTATTAAAGGATTGATTGGAAACTCTCGATGTAAACACGTTTGGAGATGTGACGTATGCGTGTTTGTTGCAGCCCCTGCGGCAGTATACGGGAGGGGGACAGTGAGGGGCCTGGAACAAGGAGGCACTCACACGCAGAATTTTGTGAATAAACCTTTCTGGTTGGGTGTGGCTCTGAGGAGCTTTGGTGTCAATCTGGAAGTACATTTACCCCAAGACCCTCGGCAGGACCAGAGACTGCAGGGCAACAAGCCCTTCAGCCCTTGTGGGCAGGGAAGGAACACTGGCCATGTTCTGCTCTCACTTCTAATTCCTTTTGCAAATAGGGTCTGGCTCCCTCCTAACGCACGAGGAAGGTAGGAAAGGGGGTCTCCGCAGAAAATCTGAGGCTACACTGCAGAGACCTGAGCCAGTCTACAAACAGCCACGGAGAAATCTCCCCCGCACGAGGCTCTCACTCCAGAGTAAAGAAACGGAAAATCTAGGAGAGAGGAGCCTTTGTGCCCCACAGAGGGCCGCAGAGGGTCACCTCTGCATGAAGGCAGCATGAAAGTCCTGCCTCACAGCCACCGTGTCCAACACACAAAATGCTCATTTAGACTGGGCTCGGCCCAGGGGGAATTTCCTGTGAAATTGAGGAGAAGTCAGGCTTAGCCAGAGCTTTTTCCAGGAATTCCTACCTCTGGAGACAGCGACCACTGTTCCTTTCGAGGCACCCTTGCCAAACTCTGTAAAATATGAGCCTAAAAAATCTGCCTGAGAGCAGTCTGACTTTTTATATGTATTTACATAAAAATAAAATAAACTCTCACCAAACTTTTCAGAAGAACCCAATTAAAAGCTGCAGGGGGCAGCCCCTTTCCCAGACCCAGGTGTTTGAGAAAAAGGACACGTGTCCCCTGGGGGGAGCCTGCAAAGGGTGCGGGTGACAGGGGGCGGCTTTATTTTCTGGTCGGCATTCTCTGGGGACTGCCTTTTTGTTCCTCTGTTTGGTCTCACTCTGAAAAGGAGCGGCTAAGGCTCGGCTCCGCAGGGCGGGTTAAGCACTTGGAATGGATGAGCTGGGGACCGCCGGGGATCTTTGCTGGGTACGCTGCGCCCTGTGCTGGCTACTGTGCTGGATGATTTATCTGCGTTATTTTCTCATTGAGATCTCAATAGCCCTGTGCGAGGGAGATTATGGCTCTTTTTTTTCTTCTTCTTCCTTTTCTTTTTTTTTTTTTAATATCAAGAAACCAAGGCACAGAAACAATTGGGGACTTGCCAAGGACACACAGCGCTGCTCTGTAGCTAGGTCTGAGCTCAGGGTAGCTAGCTCCTTAAGATGCCTCCCTCCCTCCCCGCTCCCTGGGAAAGAACATTCTGGTAGCTCTTGTTCCCCTGACATGCAGGCAAAGACCTGTGTCCTCAAGGGTGGTGCTGATGCCCATCACGGCCCCTCTCCCCCTGCTTTTCTAGAACATTCCCAGCGGCAGAAGTACCCACTCTCAACCCAGTCATACCCTGTCCTCAGAACCTTCACTCTGACCCAGCTATCCCATGTCCTGGGACCAGACCCCTTTGCCTCTGGCAAGGAACGCGCTGTAAAGATGCAATCAGCCGTATCCAGGCTGTGATTACACCCGAACACTCATCACAGGATCTCAGCCTGTGTCGCATGCCCCGCCTTGGGTCCCAGTGCAGAGGGACTGTAGGGGGTGCAAGCATGGCCCCCTGGCATGTGTGTGCAGGTTTATGGTAATCTGCAGACTCACCCGGCACCACAGAGCAGGAAACACGACCCTCAGACACTGCCCATCAGACCCAAAGAGAACATGACGTGGTCTCAGCGAGGGGAAGTCAGACCCAGCACAAGGTGGAGATGGGGACTTCTGGAAAAGGACAAAGGAAAGGGGTGATTAGCATCTGGCCACTCTTTGTCAACTCTTTGTCAACTCGCAAACAGTGTCAATGAGGCATGACGTTTCCAGGGACTTTTGAACGTGTGGAGGGGAGCCGGGTCTAGCTCTGGGTTCACCACTGGGGATATTTCAAGGCTGCCCTTAAAGGTCAAGGACAGGCTGGCTGAAAGACCACTCTGTGGCATGGCGGAGCTGAAGTGTGCCTAGCAGGGAAACAGGGTGGGGCACAAGGTGGGAGGGGGATTTTAGCCAGACCCCGAAGGAGCGCTCATGCTAGACTAGGCTAAGGTTCTCTTTTCTTTTTTTCCCTTATTATTATTATTTTTTTTTCTGTTTTGGACCCTGTCCCGGAAGCTCCGGGAAGTCAGATAGAGGATTGAAGGCAAGACAGAAACAAGGTCAAAACGGCATTTTAGAAAGATGGCTCAATGAAAATAAACTTGTGTGAACCGTTTAACCCAGCTGTCCCACCTCTAGGAAGGTGGGGTAAACGCAGTTGGGGATGTGTTTACAGATGTAGCTACAAGAGTGCTCTCTGCAGTGTCACTAGTAATGACAAAAGGGGGGAACAGCTTAGGTCTTTTTTACTGGGCAGAACCCTATTAATTAAAATGTTGGCTTGTGCCATACCCTCCTCACTGATTCCTGCAGAGCACTTTTACTTACATACTCATTTTTGGTTTTTTTAATAACATAGTGGGCATTCACAAACCCGTGACCCACCTTGACAACTCGGACTTTTACCAAAGAGTCTCTGCACATATTCTCCTGCCCCCCCCAGAGGAGGTACAGCTGGGATTCTCCACAATGAGGAGGGTGTAATAAACAATGCCCCCCCCTGCCCGCCAATACCCCAGAATATTAAATAGCTCTTAAAAAAATGGAACAGTGGAGACCTATTGTCTTTTAATGGACCTCAGTATTTTGCGCAGAACTGGATTAATCACGATCCTTTGTTCATAGACACTTTCTCATCACTGGCCCAAGCATGTCCCCTTTTATTTTGCTAATTTATGCATTTATATATTCATTTGTAATAATGTCATAAGCACTCGTGAGCCCACTCCCCAAATCCAGACCTCGGCAATTACTTACACCTGCCTCCGCAATCCAATGGGGGGGGGGGCATAGAACCTCAGGTTTTGTGGCAGCAGTGAGATAATTAAATAAATCCCGGGTATATGGATCAGAGAGTACCAAGGTGCTATTGTAAAGAACGGCGTTGATCTTTCTTTCCTCCAAGCAGATTCTGGAGGGAAGAAAAACAAGCTGATGCAAACCTCAAAGAGAAAGGTACACTGAGACACAGTTTATGTAAAACAGAAACAAAGTAATATATCGTAGAGGTATATTTACATACATATGCAAATACACAGAGAACTAGCTAGAACAATACACCTGAAACTGATCATGGAGGTTAATTTGAGGAGAGGGAGGGTTAAAGATAACTTTAGCTTTATCTGCATGTTTGATCTTTTTTTACTAATGAGCATATTAATTATCAATGCATTTCTCGTATAATTAAAATAGACATGTCTTGTGGTTTTTTTGGTTTGGTTGGGTTTGCTTGCTTGTGGCGTTTTCTGCTTTTGTTGTCGTTGCTAATGCAAAGAGCACTTGGCTGATGAACTGGAAGCTGGTTACATATGCCCAAAGCAAGCGCTACAGACACAGGGGATTCACGCTTTATCATTCTTTTCTTTTCTTTCCTTTTTTTTTTTTAATTTTATATGCACTAACACAGGAGCTGGAGCCTTCCGGCAGCCTGTCAGTGACAGGAGCCAGCAGGTGTGTGCCTGCCTATGACTATGATTTCACCACCCAGAGCCCCAAATCCCTCCGAGCCGCTGCCCGGCAATGTCCGCAATGCACCCATGGGGGAGCACTTTCCTTTTTGGTCTTTAAGAGGCCCCGAAAGCTAATGCCCTGGCCCATGTTCTCGGGGATTAGCAGAATGGAATGAGAACTCAGGGGGAATGTGACATGAGATAGGTCCTGGAGAGGAGGACACAGGCCCGAGAACAGCGGGTGCAGCAGCTCGGGTGCATCAATAGCCAGGCCTGCCTGCTGGCCAGGAGCCGGGGCCGCACCACAGCCCCTGACAGCTCGATCCCCACAACACACAGCTGCCACGTCCCCTCCCCATTCGCATCCAGAGGGGCCCGCAGCTAAAGGACATTAGCATCCTGTCAGCTCTGTGAAAAGGGGAAGCAGTCTGGCTGGCCTTTGCCCACCTCTGTGTCCAGGGTATCTAGGGTACCTCACTGCACCCCGCCCCCATCAGAAATCCCCCTTCCCAAGCCCCCCCCCCCAGGCTTGCTTGCACATATGAAACCCCTCAGGCCCCTGCAGCTGCCGCAGGCTGTCAAAATCCTTGAACACTACAGGCTGTGACCAGGCTGTGATGATCGCACTGTCTGCAGCTTAAGACTAAAGACCCCTAAAAAACAAAACCAGACAACTGCAAACCCAGATTAGTTCTGAAGCCCTGGGCAGCTCTGTCCTGGCCTCCACCTGCACAGACCGTAGGTAGAGAGTTGGTGAGAAAGACACTACTCTGACTAATGGGGGTCCGTGGGGCCTTCAGGGAACTTCTCTCCCCTATGCCACCAGAGCCTTACTTCCAAGCACGACTTTGTGCAGAAGATGTGAGATAGGTCATCTGGCCCTGTGCCTTAACCCCCTTCCCAAACGTGGGACCCTGCCATTTATCACAAGATATTTTATTATGGACTAGGCTCCATCTTTGGGAGTACCTTGAAGTGACTGTCAAGAGTTCTGCAAATATTTTTATGATAAAAATAAAATGCAGTCCCCAGACTAAAGTTCCCTGCTTCCAACTTCCAGGCCGGGATGACCCTAGGGAACAATAAACATTCCTCACTAATTCATAAATCCAGGAAATGCCAATAAAAAAGTTAGTGGCTTCAAGAAAATGCCCTCCGGAAACCAGCACTGCCCTCCCTCTTGGCCCTTATCTTCCCTCTGAATTCTAAAAACTTAGAAGTGTTTTCAAAGGGACCCCTGAGGAGACGCATCCCCTTGAGGAGCCCGCCGTCCGCACGTGAGCTGAGTTGCCACCCAGGGCCAGGCATTTTCTATTTCATTTTATTAAGGAATCAAAGCAGCCCTTGAAAATTGCTGCCCACCACACAGAAGGGGAAGGTGATCACTGTTACGTGTCCAGGGTCACCTAGCTCCTCCAAGGGCCGACTGCTTTCTCCCCCCTGCTCTGTGGTGGTGATAGATTTTAGGAATCCCGGGGTTACACATAACAAGATTAGCAGGGTTATTCTGCTTCCCACTCCTCTAGAATTCTACCTCCAAAAAGAAGCTGTCAGTGTAAGAAAGGAGGGTGACGTACCTAGCAGGCCGTGGATGCTGGAATACTGATTCTCCAAGGTCAGCCAGGAGGGTGGCCATGCTGGGACAGGACAGAGCTGCCTCAGGAACCCGCTGACTCACTGCCCACTAGGGGCAGTGAGCCCCAGCTGCAAAATGGAGGGCTTAAGTTAGTTCCATTCTAAGAAGTTTACAAATTTGCAAATTGTCTAAACCGATAAATTCGGGGGGACAGGAATAATTTTGCAGACCTTTTGATCCGATCCTGGGCCAGGCATTTGCTCCCTGCAGGGAGAAAGCAGCCATCTCACCTCCAGGCCACCTGAGAGGAAGAAGAGAGATTGCTGACCACAAGGTGTGATAGATAGGGGCCTCCCTGAGTCATTGCCCCAGGCCTTGCTTGCTGCCAGCAGCCCTACTATGTGCAGGGGAGGATGAGAGTAGGGACAACAAACCCAGACTGACACCAGGGGACAGGGCCCAGAAGGTGGAGGAAGAGAAGGGGGAGCTCAGGGTCCCACAAGGCCCAGGCCACAGGCTATATTCGTTAGAGAGAAAAGTTGGGTCTCTAAGTGCCGCTGGCCCGTTACTGTGGAAAAGGCATGTGTGTCAAGAAGACTGGACCTTCAGTGTTAAGAAAATGCATTTTTCCAAAAACCTTTTAGAGAGAAGCTTGCTTCGAGGCCAGCGGGACCAGAGGAGATCCACTTGGACCCTTGCAGCCAAGGTAAGACTGGGGGTAGAGGTCCCATGCTGGCCTCTGCCAGGGCACTGGGAGGGAGGAGGTGGGCTGCCTGGGTAATAAACAGGGAGTGGCCGTGCTTCAGAAGAAAGGTTAAAGAGTTATTTGTCTGTACAAAAAAGCAGGACATGGTCGAGGTACTCAATACCTCTGTTCAAATACTTGAGCCGCTATAATTAGAAGGTCCTCAGCCAGCTGTCCTGCCCCTCTGCCGATACCAAATAAGCCAAGATGAGTGGGGAATGAGAGCACAAGCCTTTTGGGGAGATGGAGGCAGACACCGAGGCCCCTACTTCTGCGACCTGGCAGCCCGTCAGGCCACGAGGCTGCTGCATCAGCTCCCTGGCACGAAGGCAGCCTCTGCAGTCACGAGGCCCCCTCCAGGTCCCCAAATGGCAGCAGCTGACCCCACCCTGGGTGTCTGCCCAGGGCTGCGCCATTTGCTGGGGCGGGGGAGTGACCTGGCTCTGAACTCTACCTCCAGCCCTGCCTCTGAAGCTCCTTTCTAGAGCCTGGGGGCAGCACCAAGCCCTCTCCGCCTCAGCTGGACTTTACAGAATGGGGGACCATTCCCCACCATAAGGAGCAAGTCCGGATCCCATCCCTCACCAGCACAGGTTGGCCACTGTCCCCAGTAGGGATAGGGGTGTCCAGTGGCCTGGGTCCACAGGCTGTTGCCACTGAGCAGTTAGGCCACCCTCTGGACTCCCAATCACCCACTTTCAAAGCTGGGCCTCCTTCCCTCGGGAGCTAATGGGAAAATCAAAGCCCACGCCCGCGGTGCGTGAAATGCTCTGGATGGTGGCCTCACACTGCAGTGGTCATGAATCCTAATGATAAGCACATGCCCACACGTGGGAAGGAGGTGCTCCTGCATCTTGTGAATGAGGAAACTGAGGCTCTGCAGGTCATCCGCCTCTGCCTCCGCACTGGCTCCCATTCCACTGTCCGTCCCCAGAGCCTGGGCCTCCTCTGTGCATTGAAGTCACCACTTTCCAATTCTGAGAAGTGCCGCCCCCCAAGCCTCCCACTACTCAGGTACATCCACAGGGCCAGGAGGACACAGGCCAAGCAGGGAGCCCACCAGAGACAGAACAGCTGTGAAGTCGAGACAGATGCTACCAGAAACAGCTGTCTGGGCTCTCAGCCACAGCCCAGGGCACTGTGCAAATGAAATAGTCTGAGGACCCCAATTTATCGGAGTAGCTGCTAGAACTGAGGCAGGGGCTGGGGTCCCTGAGCCCCACCTGTTCGGCCAGCCCCTCCCACACCTGCACCGTTCCCCAGGGGACACCATAAACCACCTCTCAGGAGTCCCAGAGCTACAGATACAAAGGAGAAGATCAATGCCCATTTCCCCATTGAACCGGGGAAACTGAGGCCTGGGAGGAAAAGGTCAAAAGGAAAGTCATGCAGGCCTGCCGCTCACAGGGCCGGGCGCTGCCCGCCCGCTGGCCTTGAAAGGCAAGCGCAGGCTCAGGAGCAGCTGATTGGCTGCGCGATTTGGGCAGCTTGCAGAGGAGGGGCACACATGACTGCCTCCCCCCGCCCAGGGTTATTCTGGGCAGAGTGATCCAGCTGCCCCCTGGAGCTGCCAGTCAAGTGTGGAGGGCAGGGCTGAAGCCTCAGCAACACTGTTGGGTCAGGGGTACTGCCCTTCCACTCAATGGCATGAGGAGGTGGGGAGTGGGGGACCTCTCAGAAGACCCTGGAAGGTGTGAAGGCCCAAGCGGTCCTTAGCCACAAGTCGGGGTCAGGCAGGCAAGGCAGAGACCCCAGCAGGAGGGACCCCAGCAGGTGCCATGTCAGCCTGGCTGGCCCTACAGGCTCCCCGGCCCATGGGTCTTCACCACATACTTTATGGGAAGTTCCCCTGAGAGTCCCACCACCCTCGTTTCCCACTCCACCCAGGGAGTTGAATAAAAAGAATGACCCTTCAAACCCCTGGTCCCTTCTAGGGAAATTAAGACAAATTCCAAGCCTTGGCACATCTTGACCTTGACATTTGTTTAACAAAATAAATGAACAACAATCCTTGGCCCTCATGGTGTTCTTCTGTGCCCAGCCCCATCCCACGGCTTGACTCCCACCCATGCCACCAGCAGGCTAAGGCCACTTAGACCCAAGACTCATGTCTGTGACCCTCACATTCAAGTGGCTCTAGTATTGCCTACAAGGAGGCCCAAGTGACAGGGGTCTTCACCTGAGATCCCTTTGCAGCCCAGAGAGCTGGGCTGTAGGTGTCCCTGGGCAGGTGTCCAGGAGTCATGGAGAGGGACGTGCACAGCCTCCCTCCTTTCCCTTCCAGCCCCTCTGTCCTCACCTTGCTCCTGAGCTCCTGAGGGGCCTCCGCCCCCCCTCCCCTGTCCTCACCTCTCCCCTAATTCCTCCAATCCCCCCCGCCCCCCCGCCCATGCCCAACTCTGCTCCTAAATATCCTCTCATCTCCTCTTCCAAGCTCTATTTTTAAAATCAGATTTCCTTTACTGTACAGGGAGAGGTATTCGCTGAGGGATCCCCCCCCCCGCCCCCCCCAATCCCAACCCTTCATAGATGCGCGTTGGCAGCCCTGACCCCATGGGCCACTTGCTCAGAGGCAAGCAAGGAGCTGACCTGACCGAGGCTTTGGGCACTGACAGTGGTGAGGCTGGGGTGTCTGTCTGAGTGTTGGGGGGCAGAGGGACCCATCAAAGATCTGAAGGGCAGTTCTGAACCCAATAGCAAATCCAGATTTTTTTTTTTAAGTAGGAATTTCCTGATCAGTAGCTGTTTTTCAAAGAAAGTGCATGAAGTTTGAGAACAATGTTTAGGGAGATAACATCTGAAGGTCTGAGTATATTCCTTCTGCAGAGCCCGGGGTGGAGGTAGGGTAGACTGGCAGAGGACAGAAGCCAGACAGGAAGCCCACAGTGACTATCACAGCCACAGCAGGGGCACAGGACAGAGGCCTGAAGTCCACCCAGAGGGGCAGACCTGTGAACTGAGCCTCCGAGGAGACACTCACCAGGTGTAGAGAGGCACCTCCTGCGGCACCTGGGTGAGGCTTTCATCTCCTTGCTGGGATGCACTCGGGCAGGGTCCTCCATCTCTTGGCATGGGGCTTCTAGCACAGTGCCTGGCCCAGGAAAAGAAAGAGGGTATGCTGCTGTATGAACTCACGAATTGTGAGCTTTAAAAGACAGAAAGATCTGGGAACGATAAAACCAGGATGCATGTGGAGTGAGAAACCAGGCTTCAGTGTGCCTACAGAGAAGCCTAAGGAGGAAGGAACTGGAGCCTCGGGTCCTAGATGCTTAAAAGGTTGGGTTTTGTGCAAAGGTATTTAAGGTCTGTATTTTAAGGAATAAGGGGCAACCTAAAGATTTTCAACATGAGATATACTTGCTCTAATTTCTATTTCATGCTCAGGCATTTGGACTTTATGTCGTGGACACGAAATGTGAAAGGTTTGATGCTGAGAATGTCATCATTAAGTCTGGGTGACACTCAGAGACAAGGGGTCTACATGAGTGATGAAAATGCAGGAAAAGATTCTAAGCAGGAGTGTCATGAATAGAGTTGGGTCTCATGGAAAGAAATCTGGACTTTATTTTGAGGGGTGACAGGATCAAAATTTTACATCATGCTAAGGAGTTTGGATTTTTGCCTGAGTTTTAAGAAATTGATGGTGAGATTTTGGCTTGTGGGAGATGGGTCTGCAGAAAACACAATCAAATCTATTTTATAACTAACAGCTTTGGACTCTATATTACAAGCAATAAGGAAACATTGAAAAATTGTAAACAGAAAAGTAACAGCCACAAATTTAAGGATCATGCCCAAACATTCTGACTTTCTATGTTGGTTGAGGGAATGCCAAAGTCTGATTTGCAGGGCAGGCCAAGAGCTGATTAATGTTGACACCAAAATTGAAAGGTTTTAATCAGACGAGTTACATGATCAGCACTGTGAATACGCAAAGAAATTTGGAATTTATTTAGAGGCTCTGACATGATGAGGTTTTTGCACATGCCTAGGAATTTTATTTATCCAATAAAAAGTTCAAAGGGAGCGACACAGTTAGAGTCTTGTGTTGGATAAATAGGATGCAGTAAAATTAAGAAATAAAATTCACATTTCGCGCCAAGAATCTGGACTTTTCTGTCATACGCAATTAAGAGGTGGAGTTACGAGATCAGATTTAACGCATTGTGCTAGGAAGTGTGAATTTTATTTTAGAAGATGGCATGATCAGATTTTTATACCATGCTAATAAGTTTGGATTTAAGCCAATAAAGGGCTTAAAAGAGTGACAGGGTGAGACTGGGGTTTTTTTATAGACCAGTCTGGAGATAAATTACATGGTAAAATGCTGCGTTTTATGTTAAGTACTTGGGACTTTATGTTACAGGAAATGAAGAAACTTTGAAAAGTTTAAATTGGGGAGTTACATGTTCCAACTTTTACATTTCGGCATAGCCAGAGTGGATTTTTACGGTTAAGATAATATGATCAAGTTTTTCTAACATGCTAAGGAGCTGTGGTTTTATGTGCGCACTGAAGGCACTGTTACAGGAGGGAAATGACCTCATTTCTGAATCCTCATGCACAGGCATTTGGAGTTGAGACAGCAGAGGGTTTCAAGGAGTGAATTGATGAGTATTTTGTCTCTAGAGGAATCAGATGGTAAAGCATGCTCTAGCTAAGGTGTCTGAATCGGATGAACCACACAAGGAACCAGCCCTGACCCCTCAGCCTCCAGAGGCAACTCCTCAGCCCAGGGAGCCCAGCCTGCGTCATTGCTGAGGAGCTGGGTGGGTCATCTATATGCTGGGCAGAGAAGAGAGATTATGATTAAATTTATGTTGCATGCTAAGAAGCTTGGACACAGTTTTGAGGAATGACAGAATCACATTTTTATGCCATGCTAAGGAATTTGGATGTCAGCCATTCAGAGACTGTGAGCAAGTGATATGGTGAATGGGGGGGGGGGGTGCGGGGGGGGGGGGTGCGGGGGGGGGGTGGAGCAGTCTGCACAAAAATCATGACGAATAATGTATCATTTTATGCTAACAGTTTAGACCTTCTCTCATAGGTAATTCAAAGATATTATAAACCTTTAAGCACAAGTTACAAGAGCAAATTCCATGTTTCTTGCAAGAAATGTGACCTTTGGAAACTGTTGAGAAATAACGTGGGCAATGTTTTATATCTTGCTAAGAGGTTTGGAATTAAGCCAATCCAAGATTTCAGGGATTGGCCTGGCGAGATTGAGGATTTTTGTATTGATCAGTTGGCAAATGAATTACATGGTGAAAATTTTTGTTTTATGTTGTGGTCAGAACTTCATGTTAGAGGCAACAAAATTAGACTTTCCTATGTTTGAAACAGAAATTATGGGATGATTTTTACTTATCTTGGCAAAAGTTTTAAACTTGGATGTTAAGGGTTAAGGAGTGTAAAAGTCTTTGTGATTAGATTTTAGGTTGAAAGCAGGACAGTTGAAAGATTTAATCTATTAGTTATAGATTTTATCTTAAGAAGGTATATAATACGGTTTTAAAATCATCTTGCTAAGGAATTTGAATTTTAGCCAATCAAGGATTTTAAGGGAGAGACAAGCTGAGATTTTTATTTCTGATGGATGAGACGGCAGATGAATTACTTAGCCAAATTTTGTACTTCAATTAGAATTTTATATCAGAGACTTGGAATTTTGCAATAGTACAGACCTCAGAGGACTTTCATGAGGAGGAAATGAGCTAATTTATGCAATTGCTACCTACATGTTTCTGTGATGATGATGACGGTGATTTTGTCCAATTTGTACACCATGCTAAAAAAATGTGAGGCCCTGCCTTGAGGAATGACATGTCAGAATTTCATATTATGTTAAGACCTTTAAATTTTATCCAGAGAATGGTTTTGGTGAGTTTACATGTCAGATATGTTTACACTAAAAGGTTTGGATTTAATATTGCAGACGGTAAATAAACAGTGAAAGGCTTTAATCAGAGGGATTGCATGATCAAATTTAAGTGTCACGCTAACAAGGGAATACTTAATTTTGAGAAAGAGCAGATCTGAATTTTGTATCCTGTTGGAAAGTCTGGATTTTAGCCAGCAAGGATTTTTTACAAAAGGGAATGCACTTTTTCTTTTTTTTAAATAGACCAGCCCAGTGGCCCTAAGAAGTAACCAAAAGTGTTAAATTTATAAAAAGCAATAACTTTATGACTTATCTATCAAATAATCAATGCTGAATTTTCTCTGCCCCGGAGAAGCAATATGCAAATAACCCCAAACCGAGACAACTCTTTAAATTCCATTTCACCCCACTACAACTACCCATGCTAGACTTTCCAAAATTTCAGGACATTTAGGTTTCAAAGGTATCCCATGCTCTGCGCCCCACCCAAGGTCACATCTCTGACAGATACACCCCTAAGTAGGAGAAAATCGATCAGGGACAGAGAGAAGGGGCATCTGCCAGAACGAGGCCAGCCCCTCCTTGAGCAGAGGAGGGGACTTGGGAAGATGTGATTGGTGAGGCCTGCAAATATGTTTGCATGCATGGAATTGAGGCCAGATGTGGGAAGTTCCAGGAGCCCAGCAGACCAAGAAGGCAATCCTGAGACAGTGCAGATCTTAGGAGGGCGGGGAGGTTACCTGAAGATCTCCTTCACAGCTCAGAGCTGGAGAGAACATGGCATTGGAAGGAGATCAAATCGAGAAAGAGAAATCCCCAAAAAGTGTGGCCTAGGATCAGGTAACCGAGGTGGAGTTCTCCGACACATAGTAGGCCTTTTAGAAACATGTATGGTGGGGGGAGGATGGAAAATAAAAGCCAGAACCCAGCCTTCTATTTCTCCCCTCCGTATTTTTTATTTTAAACCTGGAGGAGGAAATAAGAGCTATTTTGGGTGGCTGACCCAGCTGGCGGGAGAGTGGCCAAGTGCCCGTTTTCTCCTCTTCCCCCAAACTGGAGCCACAGCGGGCGTCTCTGCCGGAGTTTCCCGCCTCCACAACCACATGGGCTGGGCTTGCTCCAGAGCCCCAAGCCTGCCAGGGGTGGCTTGGAATGGCACTGAGATGTGACCTCTGTGACTCGGGTGATCAAAGACGGGGAGGAAGACTGACCAGGCACATGTGCCAGGGAGTAATGGGGCAGCCCTGTACCCTGCCAGGTGCCTGCCTGCTTGCCACAGCAGCCGCTCTGGGCTAGTTGCTCCACAAAATTTATGGGCTGTGAATTTCTCACACCCATGGAGGAAGTAGGCGGGCCAAGCAGGCAGACTCCGCCTGGGAGGCAGGTCAGGGTTGACTGAGTCTCTCCCTGGGGGTGCCCCAAGTGACCAGCCAAGGAGGCTGGTTTGGACACAGGAAGGTTTTCCCTGGCTCTTCTGCGTTCTGATTGCTTGGGCATCTGATTTGTGCTTGAGAACCTGACCCTGACCTCTTGAGACCCTAAACTGCTGCCTTTACTCCCCACTCCATCCCCTCTGTTCCTAGGTTCTGATCTCTGCAGTCCCAGTCGCTGACGGGAGGCGTCCCAACCTTACCGATCTTCAGAAAACACTCCTTTCCAACCGACGAAATGATAGAACCCTCTGAAGACTCATTTGAGACGATGATGGAGCGTAAGAATCCATCATCAAAACAAATGGAGTCCTCCGAGGGCTCGTCCAACACCACCATGGAGACACCGGGCAGTGGAGCGCAGGCGGCGGCGGCCGGGCCATCCAGTGGCCCAGCCCAGGAAAGAGAGGAGCCACCCAGTGGCTCACTCCAGGAAATGAAAGAGCTGCCCATTGATCTACTCCAAGACATGGAGGAGCCATCCAGTGGCCCACATAAGGAAATAGAGGATCCACCCAATGACCTACTCCAAGACCTGGAGGAGTCATGCTATGGTTCCCACCAGGCAGGGGGGGATCCACTCAAGGAGACCTCTGAGAGAATGAGAGAAGCGTCAGTCAACCCATCGGGAGCCCAGGGAAAGCGAGAGGCAGGCAACACTGACCTGAAGGAGTCAGAAAAGAAGGAGAATCCCGAAGAGGAAAACCAGACCGAGAGCTCTCCCGCAGAAATCATGACCATGATGCGGTCCATCATCTCACTGTACTTCCGAATGCAAGACCTCAAAGAACAACAGAGAGTAGCAGAGGAGATCCTGGTTCGGGGGATCAATGCCGGCCGCCTTCCCGCCCCAAAGCGCTTCTCTGGCGATCGCAGAGAATACCATGAGTTCATCGTGCTCTGCCAACTGATCTTACAAAGCTACCCGAGAATGTTCTACAGCGACCGCCTGCGAGTCAAGTATGTCATCTGCCACCTCTCTGGCTTAGCCTTGGAGTGGGCCAAAGCTCTGCTGCAGCAGAACAGCCCCCTGATGGGAGACTTCCCCGCCTTCCTGGAGGCCATGTCAGAAGTGTTCGAGTACCGGCAGACACTGCGTGTGGCAGAAGAGGCCATGTTCAACATCAGGCAGGGCAATCGCTGTGCCACCGACTACATCAATGAGTTCCAGAGCCTGGTACCTACCTTGGGCTGGCCAGACGAAGTCCTGCAGGCCCACCTGTGCCAGGGGCTCAACGAGGACATCAGGCATTATCTATTCCGTGTCCCACAACCGGATTCCCTGGACAGCCTGATTGTGGTCATCCTGCAAATAGAAGACAAGCTGGCAGAGAGACGGGCCATGCTCAGGCTGCCCCCAGAGGCCCGCCCACGGAACCTGACCTGGATCGACTCACCTGCTCCAGAGAAGTGGATGGTCAGCAGCTGGCTGCCCAGCGAATTCCATCCGGCCATCAATCGCGCCCATCTCTTCCTGCTGCTCTTGGTCAGAGTGAACCCCTACCACAGTGTGGCGGTCCAGGCCCTGGTGGATTCCGGAGCAGAAGGCAACTTCATGGATGAGAAGTTTGCCCAAGAGCACTACGTGGAGCTGTACGAGAAGCCCTACCCACAGTCAATCCAGACCGTTGACGGCTCGCTGATCGGCAATGAGCCCATCTGGCTGTACACCGAACCCCTGGTGTGCATTCACCAGAACCACCAGGAGTCCATCGAATTCGACATCGTACCTTCACCTAACTTCTCCGTGGTACTGGGCATCAACTGGCTCCGAATCCACGCCCCAGAAGTCGACTGGATCAAAGGCCGCTGCACCTTCCACTCTCCCTACTGCCTGAAGAACTGCTTCCGCCCACCCCCACCATGCATCGCACTGGAGAGACACAGCATAAGCCTACTGCCCGGATTGCCACACCCATACTCAGACCTGGCCGACGTGTTTAACCCGAAGGAAGCAGATGATGAGACTTCCGACCAGCCAAGCTCAGACGGATCCGATGATCTTTCTGAATCAGAGCCCTCTGAGCTTCAGCAGGCTGGAGACAGTGATCACAGCGAGACCTTTTACGAATGTCCCTCCACCGCGCCTTGGGAACCTGTGGGTGCCAGGATGCAAGAAGAAGCCAGGCAGCAAGAGGAATTCTGGGAGCTGCAGGACATGCTGACCGACAGACAGGACTACATACAGATGATTCCAGAACTGTTTGACCAGTTACACGGAGCCGCGTGGTTCACAAAACTAGAGCTGCGTGGGACCATAGTGGAGGGAAGCATGAGCGCCCACCGAACAGAGGAGACATGGAAAGCAGCATTCGGCTTGGAGCTTCAGGACATGAAGAGCTACCAGCCCTTCGCGCTGTCCCCAGACCCGATCATACCACAGAGCGTGATCCACTTTATCCTGAAGGACATGCTAGGCTTCTTTGTGCTCTCCTACGGCCAGGAAGTCCTCGTCTACTCAATGTGCCAGGAGGAGCACCTCCAGCACGTCCGCCAAGTCCTGGTCCGCTTCCGGCACCACAACGTCTACTGCTCGCTAGACAAGAGCCAGTTCCACCGACAGACGGCAGAAATCCTGGGCTTCGTCGTGTCCCCCAAAGGGGTGAAATTGAACAAGAACATCATGAACATCATCACGGGGCACCCGACGCCCGTCAATAAGAAGTCCCTGCGCAGCCTGATCGAGTTCGTGTTCCCCTACCGCCACTTTGTGGAGCGCTTTGCCATCATCGCAGAGCCCCTGGTGCGGCAGGTGCTGAGCACCCAGCCTTTCTACTGGGGAGAGGAGGAGCAGGAGGCCTTCGAGTGCCTGAAGAGGGCCTTCCGCAAGGCGCCCATGCTCTACCACCCCAGGCCTCAGAACCAGTTCTACTTGGAAACGGGCATCTACAGGACGGCCCTGTACACCTCCCTGATCCAAATTGACGACCAAACTGGCAAGAGAGTCACCTGCGCTTTCTACTCCCGAAACCTCTCCCCCATCGAGGTCGAGTACCCTCTGGTGGAGATGAGGGTCCTTCCAATCCGGGCTGCCTTCATGGTGTGGTGCCGCTACCTGGAGAACACCGAGGAGCCCATCATGATCCTTCTCAACACGGAGGATCTAGCCTCTCTGAATAATGACAGGCTCACCGTACTTCTCCCCGGGCATTGGGTCTTCTTCTTCTCTCACTTCAACTTTGACGTCATGGAGCTGCCTGAACAAGACGGGGGCCGCCCCCTGACACCTGTAAGAAACCGCGGCCGCAGAGGGCTGCGCGGCAGGGCCACTCGGCCCGTCCTGCTCTATGCCACGAGAGGATCCCCCAGGGATCAGACCATCGAATCTGAGGAGGAGGAGAACGGGAACGAGCCAGACCAAGATGAATTCAACGAGCAGGCCCTGCAGCAGGAGCTGCTGGCCATGATTCCCATCGACCAGATCCTCAACAGCTTCCTGGCCCACTTCAGCATGGCCCAGATCAGGGCCGTCATCCTGCACTTCTTCCGCGGCCTCCTCTACTGGAAGAACCTCCTCGCCATGGCAGCCGTCCTAGTGCTCATGAGGGTGAGACAGTGCCCTGCCCTGCTGCCAGCCCCCACCATGGCGGTGGCTCGGCCCCAACCTCGGCGCTCCCTGCGCCTCATCCTGGACTCGACCCTCATTGCCAGCAGCAGCATGGCCACGGCCATTGCTCAGCTGCTCACTCAGATGCCCCCTCTGGTGGGCGCCAACACCATCCCGGCCCAGGAGATGGCCGAGCTGTTCCTGGGCCCCCGCCGCTGGCAGAGAAATGCCCTGTACCCCCAGACCACCGGGGGCCTGCGATTCACCCCAGGGTTCTGGCTGACACTGTGTGAGTTCTTTGGTGTCCGCGTCACCCCACCTGAGGGTGGCCGCCCTGCCCCACGCCAGAACCGCTACTTGGAGCTGCACGTCGTTGGCGATGAGGATGTCGTCTTGCGAGAAGCCCTGCAAGACGACCTGCAACGTTACCGTCAGTGTGGCCTGCATGACGGCCTGCAAGACACCTCGCAGGACGCGCAGGACAACGACGCGCAGGAAGCCCTGCCCACACAGACGGCCGGTGCCCTCACACTCCGCCCACGCAACCTGATGGACCCTGAGGTCCTGGACTTCCTCCAAAATCGCCTGCTCCATGTGCGAGGTGCCGACGGGAGGCTCACGCTGCTCAGCAGGGAGCAGGTGGCCCAGGCCCTGACCCGATTCCTGAGCATGACCTACAGGCAGGCCCCGCCTGCCCCAGCCTCTGGGCATCAGCCCAGGGAACCAGCAAGCCTGGAAGAGCTACCCGACCTCGAGGACGCTGACCTCGACTGAAAAGACCTCCTCTCCAGCCAGGAGGCCCCTCTCCTCCAACCAGCACCCTGCAGTCTCCACCATGCTCCCTGCGCCTCAGCCAGCTTTGCTCAGACCCAGCGCCCCTCCTGCCACTCCTGACCCAAGGGGAACCCACTTGTGAAGGGCAAAATTCCTTCGACTCATCAACCAGCAACGCCATCTGTGCTAAAGGACTATCGAGTCATCAGTGACCCAGAGTCAGTTCAGGGCTACACAACCCCGTCCAAATTCTCCAGGTCCCAGGCCACAACTGGGACTGACATCCACAAGAGGAGAGGGCAGTGACGAGCAGGAAATGACCCGTGACCCAAGGCCAGAAGCAGAAGCAGGCACAGCGGGTGCAGCCAAAGCAAGCAGATGCCAGGGACCCCCGCCCGGAGTGGCGTGCAGCCCCCTGTGCATCCTGGGACACTGACCTCGGGTGCTCCACTGACTTCTTCTACCTCCACCACCGGTGCTCCTGCTCCCCTGGGCCCCCACCCCACCCCCTCCCGGCCTCCCGAGGTCCTGCAGGCGCCTCCCCCCACCCCAGCCCACCCCGCAAGCAAGCCCACCCCCACCGTCTGGTTCGGCTCCCTCGACACTAAAGACTTCATCTGACCCTGAGCTCCGGACTTACCTGGACAGAGCCGCTCCGAGGAGTGTCTGACGTGCCAGTGCTACTTACCAGATGCACTTGCCCACCTTGATGGCCCCCGAGACTCAGGGGACACCGGAGTGGGCAGCCGTGCTGATTGGACTCCCTGCCCCTCCCCATGCTCACAGCTGGACAGTGCAGGGCCCAGAAGCCCCCAGTAGAGGGAGGGGACCCGAGAGAGACTGAGAAAGGCCCAGACACCCTGCCCCTGTGCCGAGGAGCCAAGAGTGCTCCAACCAGACCCCGCTTCTTGCCATGGAGGACGCCCTCCCCACACCTTCCCACCCCACCCGCTTCCCAACCCAAAATAAAGCAGAATAAAAGATGATCTGACTCTGTGGTTTGTTCTAAAAGGTGGGGGTTGGGAAGGGAGGGAGGAGGGTAGACAGGCATGGGAGGGGGCAGGGGGGGAGTCAGGCAGGAGGGGGCAGGGGGCAGGAGCGCTTGGAGGTGGCAGATGGATGGGGGAAGAGCAAGTGGAGTGAGGGGGAGGGGGTCCCCTGAAATGGCCCCCATGAAACACACAAGAGCAGCCCTCTTCTACCTCCTAAAAGTGTCCCCTTCCAGGTGTGGACATGGCTGCTCACCCCACAAGCTCATTCCAAGAAGGGAGGTGCACTTGGGAGGGGACACGAGGGACAAGAGTGCTGGGTACAGCCTCTGCCTGAGAGCGGGGATGCCCAGAAACCCAGGCCCCTCAGCCACAGGGGAAGTGAGGGTGATTCGTGCCCACAGCCCAGGGGGCCTGCAAGCCCTGGCCTCGCACCTCAGCCCCATTTCAAAGGGACCCCTGCCCTAAAAGTGGCAAATGGCTGTACTGAGGCTGTACTGCCCGGGAAGGAAAAGAGGCTCCTGAGGGCCAGGAAAGCAGGGGCTGGTGGCACGCACTGGCTGCAGACTCACCACTCCCCATCCAGCACACACTGACCCACCACCTGGCACAGGCCCCCAATCCAGGAGGGGCCTCTGCACCCTTAGGGGTGCCCAGCCCACCCTGGTCCCCCTCATGTGGGAACCCTGCAAGAAGGCAGGGCGTAGGAAACTGGGACCAGTCCCAGCAAAGCCCAGACCTGCCCTGGGAGGAGGACAAGACAGGATCCATGCACAGGGCCCTGGTACTCTAGGGACATCAGCTCTGCCCTCTAGGCCCTGACCTGGGATCTGCCCCTAAGTAAGCCCCCAGAGACCACCCAAAGAGCTCAAGTTCAAAGGTCAGAGCACTGCAGGGGCCTGACACACCTGTCCCTGAGCCAAGTTCTCAGCGGCCTCACAGATGGGACCCTACTCTGTCCCCGAGAAGAATGCCAAGGCACAAGGAGCCCTGCAGCACCGAGACGTGCAACCCCTCCTGCGTGTGGCGTCCTTGGACAGAGACAACACTCCACAGGAGCCCAAGGTCAGTGCTGGAAGCTCGTCCACTCCCTCCGTACTCCCCCGGCCCCCTACTGGACTCACTGTGCCCTCACAATCCCTGGGGTGCCTGGCTGCCTCTTCGCATCCATCTGTCTGAGTAATCTACCCCCGACAGCAACACCCAGAGATCATGGTCAGGATCCCCAGGCCTCAGGTCAGGGGCTTAGCTTCACCTCCAGGCAGGCTCTGCTGTCCGGTTAGGAAGGTGCCAGTGTCCCCTCCCCAGCTCTGCTGGACTGGCTGACCTCTGTTTCCCCACCTGTCATTCAGACCCATGAGGGTTCTGTAACAAGGGTCACCAATAAAGTCCTGGGCACAGCCCACATAGCCACTCCCCCTGCCCATCTAGTGCCAATTATGCAGGACAAGCTTGGGGAAGTGGGGCTCAGAGAGAGCTGCAAATAGTTGGGGACAGAGTTAAAATTGAGATCTGGTGGCCTTTGCCCTATCATCCTTGGGCCACTCTGCCCCTGCAACCTATGGTCACAGCCAAGCAAATGACTCCCACCTACAGCTCACATCACAACAGCCCCAGAGCTCCAGAACAGCTCTCCTGTTTGTCCACCCTGCCCAGGCAGCAGCTCCAAGCAGGCACCGTGGGTCAAGGTCAAAGGCTCAGCTGTGAGAACTCCAGCATCCCCTAGCAACCTGGTCACGGAAGGCCCTGACCCTAACTTGCTGGGTGACTTCAGAGGGTGGCTGTGCATCTTGCAACCTGCTCTCCCATCATCAAACAGGGGACACAGTCACCAGGTTGCTTCCTAAAACCCCCACTGTTCCCAGATGACACTCTTCTTGGCAGGGCAGAGGGGGGAGGGTCCCACGATCTGCTACCAAGAAGTGGAGCTTGAGGGCCCAGTGTGGACCCCACCCCAGCACAGGCACTCTACCTCAAGTCACATGGTGTGACCCCTGGGGGACTCAGAGGCTGTGAGGACCTGTGAGGATCACCATGTCTCCCTGCTTAGCTCCTGGAAGGTAGAGAATCAAGTGGGACCACCTCACAGGCTAAGCCACGCAGAAGTCATCACCAAACAATCAGAGCCCTGAAGGGACCAGATGCCCACTCAGGCCTGTCCACAGGACAGCGCAGGCACGCACACACACACACATAAGCTACAGGGGTGGCCTGCACAGGAGCAGCCCCTGCCTCCCAGACCCAAGATGGCTCCTTCACAGAGACAGGGCGCAGCCCAGGCCTGGAGCTCCACTAACAAAGGAAAAGTACCAGGTTATTTTGTCCCCATCTTCCAGGAAAGAGGGAAAAAAACAACAACAAAACATGCATTACAAACCTTTTTTCTCCTGTCCTGAAAAATAAAAAAATTGGCATTAAAGGACACGCTACTCAACAACATGGCGGCCACCACAAAAACAAGAGGAAGCTCAAGGCTGGCTTCTGTCACTCCACACAGTGGATGTGCAGCCTGGCACTCCAGCCCCACCCTCACCAGTGCTGACAGCATCAAGGAGATGAAGGAGAGTCCCCAGGCCCATCCTTGGCAGCCCCCCACCCCTGTCACCCTCCCTCTCCATCCCCAGCCCTCCTGTCCCCTCCACGAGATGCCTCCCCACCCCAGGCTCCAGGCTGGGCTCACACTGGGCCTGTTGTGGAGCCCACAGAGCACACACTGGCCAGCCATCCCCACCCGCTCACCATCAGGCCCAGATTGGCTTGTCCTTCTTGCAAGTGGTCATGGGTCAGATGGGAAGCTCCTGACCCAGGGGCTTGGAGCCTTGGAAGCTCCCCAAACTCTGGCCAGAGCAGAGGCAAGAGGTCACCTCCCCACTTACCTGTTGGGCTCAGCTCTGCTCTCTTCATGAAAAAAAAGTGACACACACAATCCGGCCCACCCCACTCCACCGGCCCACCCCAAACCCTGCAGCTGGGCCCATGGGCCCTCAAGTCACACCTCATGGCCATCCAATGTGACCTGAGACCAAACAGTGAGACTCGTCGGGACCTCTGTGCGCCAGCCTGAGCTCTTTTAGAGACCATGAAGTCCACCCAACACCACGGAAGACGCGAGTCTAAGGTAGGAGGAGGGTGGGGAGAGGGAGTGAAGGAGGCGCAGAGAAGAAAAGGGGAGAAGGTGGGAGGGGAAGGGCGAGGGGGCAGGACGCCCCTGTCCCACAGCAGCAGCTTCACACAGTAGCACGGCCTTGCCACAGGCACGCATGTGTGTCCTGAGCTGGCTGCGTGGCTAGTTAATGCATGGATAATGCTGTTGTCCCAGGGGCTGGGAGTGGGTCACCTGGGTCACACACACCTCTTAATAGGGGATGCAGAAGACACAGGTGACATGCCAGCCTGGCACAAGAGCAAGAACAGGGTAGCTGCGGACAGCCACCAGGGCACCCAGAATTGGAATGTCCGGGAGGAGGGGGACCGTGTCTGGAAGGGTTGTTCAAGAAGAGAGTAAGAGGCCGCCTATGAGGGGCCTCTGCCTCCTGGTCATGGAAAGTCCTGGTTAGAGGCAGCGGCCCCTCAAGGCAACCCTTCTCTTGGGTCAAAGGGCGGCCTGCTCTGTCCTAGCCCTGCCCCCAGTCCTGGGGACAAGGGGCACCCTCTCTCCAGAATCTGCCCCTCTGTCCCGTGAGCTGGGTCTTCTTAGAGAGCTCCGGTGGGAACACCATCCCAGAAGCCCCAGGGCTGGCCCAACTCCACCTCTGCCCTGTCTGACTGTGGCCGCAGAGTCAGAGGGTGACCCTGGGCCCAGCCCCCAGGAGGGTCCCACTCGGGGCACAGCCTTCTCCTCCAAGGAGGGGCCCTCAAAGAAGGCCCAGGCCAGGCCCTTCCTTCCAGGAACTCAGAGAGCCGTGGAAGACAGGGAGAAGAGTCCGCAGAGCAGGCCCGACAGGAGCAAGCTGGAGGACATGTCCCCATGCAGCGCAGGATGCAGAGGAGGGTCCCCAGTGGCAAGTGGTTGGAGGGGATGAAGAAAGGCACCATCTAGGAGCTGGAGAATTTAGCAGTCACCTCCTGCATGGAGCCGTTCTCACCCCCCAACTGCTGACAACAGCCGCAACCTTCTCCTGCAGGGACGCGCACCTGGAAAGCAGGTGAGGGAGGAGCCGACAGTGGTGGTGAGGGAGTGATAGCAAGGGACAGCGGTCCAGGCAGCACTGCTCAGGACCCACGGCCCTGTGGCACATGCCCACCCCTGCCTCCTGCAGCTGGGACCCCAGCCTCCCTTGTCTGGGCACCACACAGGGCCCCAGGAGACCGCAGAGCCAGGCCAGGAGGGGGGCTGGGCAGGTTTGGAGCGGGCCTGGGAGCTGAGTGGACATCCAGGGCTCGATCCTGCCCACACCTTCTGCATCTGTGAAATGGAAATGGGTATGATGGGCTTCAAGAGACCTCGTAAGGACTCCTGGAGCCCAGCAGGACTGTGTCCCAGCAATGGCCAGTGGCTCTGTGGTTGCTCAGGGGGAAGGTAAGGGGGGCAACTCCTGGTCCCTGAGCGTAGTGCAAGGCTCTCACGCTGGCCGTGGCGAGGGAGCACACAGCTGTGGATACACTAAAAACACGGCTTTGTGCATTTTAACGTGGCTGAAGTGCACATGGATATACGACAGTGAAGTGGGCAAAACTAGAACCTGCCCTGTCCATGCACAGCTCAACCACCACACAGGTGACATGCTGAGTGAATGATCTGATGACGCAGGACCTGCAAGAGCCCCTGGGAGGACTCCTGGCCTTGAGGAGGGGTGGGAGATGGAGAGAGAAGGCAGAAAAGGGGTTCTGAGTATCACAAGTGCTAGAAGAGCTCCATGACATGGGAGGGCTCCTCTCTAACATGCAGAGGAGGGACAGGTGTGACATATGACATGGGAGAGGTCCTCCCTAACATGCAGAGGAGGGACAGGTGTGACATATGACATGGGAGAGGTCCTCCCTAACATGCAGAGGAGGGACAGGTGTGACATATGACATGGGAGGGCTCCTCTCTAACATGCAGAGGAGGGACAGGCTTGTCATGTTGGGGGGGGGGGGGGGGCTCCATGACATGTGGGAGGGGTTTAGTGTTACAAAAGGCTTAAGGGGACCCGTGGGAAGGGAAAAGGGACAAAGTGTGAAATATGAGTAGAGGAGGACTGGGTGACACATGAAAGGGGGCTCAGGGTGACAAAGGGTTGACAGAGATGCAACATGGACAGATGAATAACAGAGGGCTCCCTGTGCCACCTGAAAAGGGAAAGGGTCCTGTGTGGGCCATGAATGAGGCAGGGACGTCTGGTGACAAGAAGAGGGACCCATAGCCATGAGACAGGATATGAGAATCACTCATAGGAAGAGGGACAGGTCCAACATGACACGGTGTTACCATGAAAACGGAGGGCCTCGGTGGCATGCAAAGGCACTCAATGTGACAAAAGGGAAAGAAGGGCTACCTTGAACCCTGGAAAAGAGGGGAGAGTGCAAGGGTCTCAGGGGACACCGGTTAAGGAGGACTGCTGGTCACAGGGGAAAGACTCCTGTGACCCGGGGAAGCTGTGAGAAACTGCCCCAGTAACAGGAGAGGGAGGGGTTCACAGGGGCAGGAGATGCATGTGACACAGGTGACTCTGTAACACGGGAGTAGGGAGAGTCCCTTGTGACACATGAGAGACAGGTTTAGTGTAACACAGGTGACTCTGTGACACGGGAGTAGGGAGGGTCCCTTGTGACACACGAGAGACAGGTTTAGTGTAACACAGGTGACTCTGTGACACGGGAGTAGGGAGAGTCCCTGTGACACATGAGAGACAGGTTTAGTGTAACCCAGGTGACTCTGTGACACGGGAGTAGGGAGAGTCCCTTGTGACACATGAGAGACAGGTTTAGTGTAACCCAGGTGACTCTGTGACACGGGAGTAGAGGGTCCCTTGTGACACATGAGGGGACAGGTTTAGTGTAACACAGGTGACTCTGTGACACGGGAGTAGGGAGGGTCCCTTGTGACACATGAGAGACAGGTTTAGTGTAACCCAGGTGACTCTGTGACACGGGAGTAGGGAGGGTCCCTTGTGACACATGAGAGACAGGTTTAGTGTAACACAGGTGACTCTGACACGGGAATAGGGAGGGTCCTTTGGCACACATAAGGGGACAGGTTTACTGTAACACAGGTGACACTGTGACATAGGAGTAGGGAGGGTCCCTGTGACACATGAGGGCACAAGTTGTATGTAACACAGGTGACTCTGACACAGGAGCAGAGAGGGTCCCTGTGACACTAAAGGTGACAGGTTTATTGTAACAGGTGACTCTGTGACACAGGAGCAGGGAGGGCCCCTATGTCACATGAGACAAGTTTAGTGTCACACAGATGTCTCTGTAACATAGGAGTAGAGGATCCTCTGTGACACATGTGGGTACAGCTTTATTGTAACACGGTGACTGTGACACGGGAGTAGGGGAGGGTCCTTGTGACACATGAGGGGGAGGTTTACTGTAACAAAGCAGAGTATATCACACAAGAGTAGGGAGGGTCCCTTGTGACACATGAGGGAGAAAATTTAGTTTAACACAGAGAACTATGTCACATAAGAGTAGGCAGAGTCCCTGTGTCACAAGAGGGGAAATTTTATTGTAACACAGGTGACTATGTCACACAAAATTAGGGAAGGGTCTCTTTTGACACATGAAGGGGGATGTTTAGTGTTACACAGGGGACTATGTCACAATGAGTCGGGAGGGTCATTTGTGACACATGAGGGTAGAGTTTTATTGTAACCTAGAGGACTGTTTGACACCAGAAGAGTGAGGGTCCTTTGGCACACATAAGGGGACAGGTTTAGTGTCACACAGGTGACTCTGTGACACGGGAGTAGGGAGAGTCCCTGTGACACACGAGAGACAGGTTTAGTGTAACCCAGGTGACTCTGTGACACGGGAGTAGGGAGAGTCCCTGTGACACGAGAGACAGGTTTAGTGTAACACAGGTGACTCTGTGACACGGGAGTAGAGGGTCCCTGTGACACATGAGAGACAGGTTTAGTGTCACACAGGTGACTCTGACACAGGAGTAGGGCAGGTCCCTTTTGACACACTGGTGGGGGCTGGGGTTTACTGTAACACAGGGGGCTATGTCCACAATACTAGGGGAGGGTCCTTTGTGACACATGAGGGGACAGGTTTCATATAACCCAGGTGACTTGTGACAGGAGTAGGTAGGGTCCCTGTGACACATGAGGGGGGAGGTTTAGTGTAACACTGGTGACTGTGACACAGGAGTAAGGAGGGTTCCTGTGACACATGAGGGGACATGTTTACTATAACATAGGTGACTGTGTGACACGGGAGTAGGGAGGGTCCCGGTGACACATTGGAGGAGGTTTAGTGTAACCCAGGAGACTCTGTGACTCAGGAGCAGGGAGGGTCCGGTGACACATTAATATTGGAGGGAACTCTTTCTCTGTATCCTGGCATCAGCCCTGAGAAGGTGAGGTGGTCATCGTAAAGAGCGGATTTCCCACGACCTGTTAGGATGACTCTCCTGGTGCCACATGCTGGGGATGTCTCTGTGTGACTGAATGGGCTGAGGGTGCTCATGGTCACACAGCTCCCGGGGAGCCAGGATTTGGGAAGGACTCCATACGACCAATGCTAGAAAGGGGCTCCAGGTATCACATAGAGAGGGGACTTACTGTGACAAAGATGGTGGGCTTGATGTGACACTGGATGTGGGAGCTCCTACCTGTCACAGGATTGGGGAGGAGCCTTCTGTGACACCTGGGTGCGTCCAGCCCGCTGTGAGAGATGGAGGTGTGAGGTCCTGTGTGGTCCGTCAGGGGGCTACCTACGGCCAAGGGGGTGATCGGCTCAGTGTAACCCCGAGTGTGTGCTCCTGGTGTCGGCTCGAGGAGGAGCCCAGTGACATGGGAGACAGGGTGGCCTGGGTGGGGTCCTGCATGTCACCAACAGAGAAGCTCAGTGTTACCTGGGGAGGTGGCACTTGGTGGAGTACCTGGTGTGACATGCGAGTGGGAGGGCTTGAGATGTGTCTGGGGCTCTGCATGTCACATGGTGGAGACCCATGTGTGACCCAGCTGAGGCTACACATGAGAGCTCCATGTGAGCTGAGCGTGGGAGGAGCTCTGTGACACAGTGACACAGGAGCAGGGATAGGACTCCATTTGACAGTTGGGTAGTGGAGGAATTCAGTGATGAATGGGTGGGAGGGAGTGCTCCATGTGACACAGGGGTGGAGAAGGGACTCGGGATGACAGACTGCCCTTGGTGGGACACATGGCAGAGGTGCTGAGTGTCCAGGTCAGGGACATAGACAAAAAATACTGATGGAAGAGGGTGACACACGGGAGGAAGAGGGGCTCTGCCCGATATAGGGGGTCTCCAGGGACAAACAGTGAAGCTGGATCTCCAGTGGGGGTGGGGTGTCCACCTCAGGTGCTCGGTGTAACTTCACAGGAGCCCAGTGTCACCCACTGGTGACATTAGTGGAAAGGGGGTTCCATGTGGCACTTGGGGTTCTGTGTGACCCATGGTGGCAGAGAGTCACAGTGTGGCCAATGGGTAAGTGAGGACGTGTGTGAGCCACACAGAGAGGAGAGGGCCGGAGGTGAGGGAGGGCTCGTGTGCCACCCTGAGGGGACTGTGTGCCAGGCTGCTGAAGAGGGGCTTCTCGTGGCCTCCCGAGGTCAGCATGGTGCATGAGGGCAAGTGACACCAGCACTGGGGCTCGCGATGGCACCTATGGGACTCTCGAGTGGAGGCGCAGCCCATGTGACTCCTGGCTGACTCAGTGTCGCAGTCAACCGGGGCTCCATGTGAAAGTGGAGGTGGGGTGCAGTGGGACACCTGAGCAGGGGAGGGAGGGCTGAGCGTGTCCCAGGGGCAGGGCACAAGTGACATCATGGATGGGAGGGAATGGAGTCTCCGTTGGACACTCCCCAAGCCAGGCTCCACCCTTGGGGCCAGGGGCTGGCGCCCAGTGGGCAGTGCTTGGTGGATGTGCAGCATGGCTCTGTGTGGCACATGCAGGGCAAAGGTCAGAGTGGCAGAGAGGGCAGGAGCGGTGCCCGACAGAGGACACAGGAGGGTGAGGTGCACAGTGCCAGGGTGGAGTCAGGGCTCCCTGGGTGCAAGGGCAGGGGAGGGGCGATCACAGCAGCGGGGAGAGCATCTGTGCTACATGTGGGTGCTGGGAATTCTACCTGTGACACATGGGTACAAAGAGGAACACCATGTCAGTGAGTCAGAGAAGTGACATGTGGAGGAGGGTGCAGAATGACAGGGGGCGAGGCTGGTGTGACACACACGTAGAGACGGAGCTCCGGGTGATGATAAGCCTTGGTGACACTTTCGTGGGTGGCTCAGTGCAATGTGTAAAGGGAGTGCTAAGTGACACACTGATGGCAAAGGACTTTGCATGTCACCATACGGAAGAGGAGCTCCATGTGACTTAGGGTGACACCAGGTGGGGGCCCAATGAGGAGTGAATGGAAGGAGCTCCCTGGGACACAGTGGAGTCTAGGTCCATGTCCCACGTGAGGCTTGAGTGGGGGAGGGGCTCCAACAAAAAGGGGGCAGCAGTGAGAGGAACAGTAGAAAAGCCCCCTTGTGCCCCGTGAGTGGGAAGGGCTGGTGTGACACCCAGGGCAGGACGAGCCCAGGCACACTGGTGAGGGCACAGACTGCGCACAGGATCCTGTAAGGGCCTCAGCGGACTCACCAGCATGAGAGGTGCTCGGTGCCACAAATGGCAGAGGAGGGACTCGGTGTGACCCATGTGAGGGAGGGGCTCAAAGAGACACAAAAGTAGAGAAAGGCTCACAGTGCCACACCAGGGGAGAAAGGGCTCAGGGTGACATGTGTGGGTTAAGGTCTCCACGTGACACGCCAGTGGAGAAGAGGGCCTCAGTGTGACACGTGTGAGGAGGGTCTCTAAGTGACATGTCAGTGGAGGAGGGTTCAGTGTGACACGTGTGAGGAGGGTCTCTAAGTGACATGTCCATGGAGGAGGGTTCAGTGTGACACGTGTGAGGAGGGTCTCTAAGTGACATGTCAGTGGAGGAGGGTTCAGTGTGACGTGTGAGGAGGGTCTCTAAGTGACATGCCAGTGGAGAAGAGGGCCTCAGTGTGACACGTGTGAGGAGGGTCTCTAAGTGACATGTCAGTGGAGGAGGGTTCAGTGTGACACGTGTGAGGAGGGTCTCTAAGTGACATGCCAGTGGAGAAGAGGGCCTCAGTGTGACACGTGTGAGGAGGGTCTCTAAGTGACATGTCAGTGGAGGAGGGTTCAGTGTGACACGTGTGACAGAGGGTCTCTAAGTGACATGTCCATGGAGGAGGGTTCAGTGTGACACGTGTGAGGAGGGTCTCTAAGTGACATGTCAGTGGAGGAGGGTTCAGTGTGACACGTGTGAGGAGGGTCTCTAAGTGACATGTCAGTGGAAGAGGGTTCAGTGTGACGTGTGAGGAGGGTCTCTAAGTGACATGTCCATGGAGGAGGGTTCAGTGTGACACGTGTGAGGAGGGTCTCTAAGTGACATGTCAGTGGAGGAGGGTTCAGTGTGACACGTGTGAGGAGGGTCTCTAAGTGACATGTCAGTGGAGGAGGATTCAGTGTGACATGTGTGGAGAAGGGTCTCTAAGTGACATGTCAGTGGAGGAGGGTTCAGTGTGACATGTGTGACGGAGGGTCTCTAAGTGACATGTCAGTGGAGAAGGGGCTCAGTGTGACATGTGGGGGGGAGGGTCTCTAAGTGACATGTCAGTGGAGGAGGGTTCAGTGTGACACGTGTGAGGAGGGTCTCTAAGTGACATGTCAGTGGAGGAGGGTTCAGTGTGACACGTGTGAGGAGGGTCTCTAAGTGACATGTCCATGGAGGAGGGTTCAGTGTGACACGTGTGGAGAAGGGTCTCTAAGTGACATGTCCATGGAGGAGGGTTCAGTGTGACACGTGTGAGGAGGGTCTCTAAGTGACATGTCAGTGGAGGAGGGTTCAGTGTGACACATGTCAGGAGGGTCTCTAAGTGACATGTCAGTGGAGGAGGGGCTCAGTGTGACATGTGTGAGAAGGTTCTCTAAGTGACATGTCAGTGGAGGAGGGTTCAGTGTGACACGTGTGGAGAAGGGTCTCTAAGTGACATGTCCGTGGAGGAGGGTTCAGTGTGACACGTGTGAGGAGGGTCTCTAAGTGACATGTCAGTGGAGGAGGGTTCAGTGTGACACGTGTGAGGAGGGTCTCTAAGTGACATGTCAGTGGAGGAGGGTTCAGTGTGACACGTGTGAGGAGGGTCTCTAAGTGACATGTCAGTGGAGGAGGGGCTCAGTGTGACACGTGTGGAGAAGGGTCTCTAAGTGACATGTCAGTGGAGGATGGTTCAGTGTGACACGTGTGAGGAGGGTCTCTAAGTGACATGTCAGTGGAGGATGGTTCAGTGTGACACGTGTGAGGAGGGTCTCTAAGTGACATGTCAGTGGAGGAGGGTTCAGTGTGACACGTGTGAGGAGGGTCTCTAAGTGACATGTCAGTGGAGGATGGTTCAGTGTGACACGTGTGAGGAGGGTCTCTAAGTGACATGTCAGTGGAGGAGGGTTCAGTGTGACACGTGTGAGGAGGGTCTCTAAGTGACATGTCAGTGGAGGAGGGTTCAGTGTGACATGTGTGAGGAGGGTCTCTAAGTGACAAGTCAGTGGAGGAGGGTTCAGTGTGACATGTGTGAGGAGGGTCTCTAAGTGACAAGTCAGTGGAGGAGGGGTTCAGTGTGACGTGTGAGGAGGGTCTCTAAGTGACATGTCAGTGGAGGAGGGTTCAGTGTGACACGTGTGAGGAGGGTCTCTAAGTGACATGTCAGTGGAGGAGGGTTCAGTGTGACACGTGTGAGGAGGGTCTCTAAGTGACATGTCAGTGGAGGAGGGTTCAGTGTGACATGTGTGAGGAGGGTCTCTAAGTGACAAGTCAGTGGAGGAGGGGTTCAGTGTGACGTGTGAGGAGGGTCTCTAAGTGACATGTCAGTGGAAGAGGGTTCAGTGTGACGTGTGAGGAGGGTCTCTAAGTGACATGTCAGTGGAGGAGGGTTCAGTGTGACACGTGTGAGGAGGGTCTCTAAGTGACATGTCAGTGGAGGAGGGGCTCAGTGTGACATGTGGGGGGGAGGGTCTCTAAGTGACATGTCAGTGGAGGAGGGTTCAGTGTGACACGTGTGAGGAGGGTCTCTAAGTGACATGTCAGTGGAGGAGGGTTCAGTGTGACACGTGTGAGGAGGGTCTCTAAGTGACATGTCAGTGGAGGAGGGGCTCAGTGTGACACGTGTGAGGAGGGTCTCTAAGTGACATGTCAGTGGAGGAGGGTTCAGTGTGACGTGTGGGGGAGGGTCTCTAAGTGACATGTCCATGGAGGAGGGGTTCAGTGTGACGTGTGAGGAGGGTCTCTAAGTGACATGTCAGTGGAGGAGGGTTCAGTGTGACACGTGTGAGGAGGGTCTCTAAGTGACATGTCAGTGGAGGAGGGGCTCAGTGTGACACGTGTGAGGAGGGTCTCTAAGTGACATGTCAGTGGAGGAGGGTTCAGTGTGACACATGTGAGGAGGGTCTCTAAGTGACATGTCAGTGGAGGAGGGGCTCAGTGTGACACGTGTGAGGAGGGTCTCTAAGTGACATGTCAGTGGAGTAGGGTTCAGTGTGACACGTGTGAGGAGGGTCTCTAAGTGACATGTCAGTGGAGGAGGGTTCAGTGTGACATGTGTGAGGAGGGTCTCTAAGTGACAAGTCAGTGGAGGAGGGTTCAGTGTGACACGTGTGAGGAGGGTCTCTAAGTGACATGTCAGTGGAGCAGGGTTCAGTGTGACACGTGTGAGGAGGGTCTCTAAGTGACATGTCCATGGAGGAGGGTTCAGTGTGACACGTGTGGAGAAGGGTCTCTAAGTGACATGTCCATGGAGGAGGGTTCAGTGTGACACGTGTGAGGAGGGTCTCTAAGTGACATGTCAGTGGAGGAGGGTTCAGTGTGACACGTGTGAGGAGGGTCTCTAAGTGACATGTCCATGGAGGAGGGTTCAGTGTGACACGTGTGGAGAAGGGTCTCTAAGTGACATGTCAGTGGAGGAGGGTTCAGTGTGACGTGTGAGGAGGGTCTCTAAGTGACATGTCAGTGGAGGAGGGTTCAGTGTGACGTGTGAGGAGGGTCTCTAAGTGACATGTCAGTGGAGAAGAGGGCCTCAGTGTGACACGTGTGAGGAGGGTCTCTAAGTGACATGTCCATGGAGGAGGGGTTCAGTGTGACGTGTGAGGAGGGTCTCTAAGTGACATGTCAGTGGAGGAGGGTTCAGTGTGACATGTGTGAGGAGGGTCTCTAAGTGACATGTCAGTGGAGGAGGGTTCAGTGTGACATGTGTGGGGAAGGGTCTCTAAGTGACATGTCCATGGAGGAGGGTTCAGTGTGACACGTGTGAGGAGGGTCTCTAAGTGACATGTCAGTGGAGGAGGGTTCAGTGTGACGTGTGGGGGAGGGTCTCTAAGTGACATGTCAGTGGAGGAGGGTTCAGTGTGACACGTGTGAGGAGGGTCTCTAAGTGACATGTCAGTGGAGGAGGGTTCAGTGTGACACGTGTGAGGAGGGTCTCTAAGTGACATGTCCATGGAGGAGGGTTCAGTGTGACACGTGTGGAGAAGGGTCTCTAAGTGACATGTCAGTGGAGGAGGGTTCAGTGTGATGTGTGAGGAGGGTCTCTAAGTGACATGTCAGTGGAGGAGGGGTTCAGTGTGACGTGTGAGGAGGGTCTCTAAGTGACATGTCCATGGAGGAGGGTTCAGTGTGACACGTGTGAGGAGGGTCTCTAAGTGACATGTCAGTGGAGGAGGGTTCAGTGTGACACGTGTGAGGAGGGTCTCTAAGTGACAAGTCAGTGGAGGAGGGGTTCAGTGTGACATGTGTGAGGAGGGTCTCTAAGTGACATGTCAGTGGAGGAGGGTTCAGGGTGACACGTGTGAGGAGGGTCTCTAAGTGACATGTCAGTGGAGGAGGGTTCAGTGTGACATGTGTGAGGAGGGTCTCTAAGTGACATGTCCATGGAGGAGGGTTCAGTGTGACACGTGTGAGGAGGGTCTCTAAGTGACATGTCAGTGGAGGAGGGTTCAGTGTGACATGTGTGAGGAGGGTCTCTAATTGACATGTCAGTGGAGGAGGGTTCAGTGTGACACATGTGAGGAGGGTCTCTAAGTGACATGTCCATGGAGGAGGGTTCAGTGTGACACATGTGAGGAGGGTCTCTAAGTGACATGTCAGTGGAGGAGGGTTCAGTGTGACACGTGTGAGGAGGGTCTCTAAGTGACATGTCCATGGAGGAGGGTTCAGTGTGACACGTGTGAGGAGGGTCTCTAAGTGACATGTCAGTGGAGGAGGGTTCAGTGTGACATGTGTGGGGGAGGGTCTCTAAGTGACAAGTCAGTGGAGGAGGGGCTCAGTGTGACATGTGTGAGGAGGGTCTCTAAGTGACATGTCAGTGGAGGAGGGTTCAGTGTGACATGTGTGAGGAGGGTCTCTAAGTGACAAGTCAGAGGAGGGTTCAGTGTGACGTGTGAGGAGGGTCTCTAAGTGACAAGTCAGAGGAGGGTTCAGTGTGACACGTGTGAGGAGGGTCTCTAAGTGACAAGTCAGAGGAGGGTTCAGTGTGACACGTGTGAGGAGGGTCTCTAAGTGACATGTCCATGGAGGAGGGTTCAGTGTGACACGTGTGAGGAGGGTCTCTAAGTGACAAGTCAGAGGAGGGTTCAGTGTGACACGTGTGAGGAGGGTCTCTAAGTGACATGTCAGTGGAGGAGGGTTCAGTGTGACACGTGTGAGGAGGGTCTCTAAGTGACATGTCAGTGGAGGAGGGGCTCAGTGTGACACGTGTGAGGAGGGTCTCTAAGTGACATGTCAGTGGAGGAGGGGCTCAGTGTGACATGTGGGGGGGAGGGTCTCTAAGTGACATGTCAGTGGAGGAGGGGCTCAGTGTGACCTATGTGGGGGAGGGTCTCTAAGTGACAAGTCAGTGGAGGAGGGGCTCAGTGTGACATGTGTGAGGAGGGTCTCTAAGTGACATGTCAGTGGAGGAGGGTTCAGTGTGACATGTGTGGGGAAGGGTCTCTAAGTGACAAGTCAGAGGAGGGTTCAGTGTGACATGTGTGAGGAGGGTCTCTAAGTGACATGTCAGTGGAGGAGGGTTCAGTGTGACATGTGTGGGGGAGGGTCTCTAAGTGACAAGTCAGTGGAGGAGGGGCTCAGTGTGACATGTGTGAGGAGGGTCTCTAAGTGACATGTCAGTGGAGGAGGGTTCAGTGTGACACGTGTGACAGAGGGTCTCTAAGTGACATGTCAGTGGAGGAGGGTTCAGTGTGACATGTGTGAGGAGGGTCTCTAAGTGACATGTCCATGGAGGAGGGTTCAGTGTGACACGTGTGAGGAGGGTCTCTAAGTGACATGTCAGTGGAGGAGGGTTCAGTGTGACACGTGTGAGGAGGGTCTCTAAGTGACATGTCAGTGGAGGAGGGTTCAGTGTGACACGTGTGAGGAGGGTCTCTAAGTGACATGTCAGTGGAGGAGGGTTCAGTGTGACACGTGTGAGGAGGGTCTCTAAGTGACATGTCAGTGGAGGAGGGGCTCAGTGTGACATGTGGGGGGGAGGGTCTCTAAGTGACATGTCAGTGGAGGAGGGTTCAGTGTGACATGTGTGAGGAGGGTCTCTAAGTGACATGTCAGTGGAGAAGAGGGCCTCAGTGTGACACGTGTGAGGAGGGTCTCTAAGTGACATGTCAGTGGAGGAGGGTTCAGTGTGACACGTGTGAGGAGGGTCTCTAAGTGACATGTCAGTGGAGGAGGGTTCAGTGTGACGTGTGGGGGAGGGTCTCTAAGTGACATGTCAGTGGAGGAGGGTTCAGTGTGACACGTGTGAGGAGGGTCTCTAAGTGACATGTCAGTGGAGGAGGGTTCAGTGTGACACGTGTGAGGAGGGTCTCTAAGTGACATGTCAGTGGAGGAGGGTTCAGTGTGACACGTGTGAGGAGGGTCTCTAAGTGACATGTCAGTGGAGGAGGGTTCAGTGTGACGTGTGGGGGAGGGTCTCTAAGTGACATGTCAGTGGAGGAGGGTTCAGTGTGACACGTGTGAGGAGGGTCTCTAAGTGACATGTCAGTGGAGGAGGGTTCAGTGTGACACGTGTGAGGAGGGTCTCTAAGTGACATGTCAGTGGAGGAGGGTTCAGTGTGACACGTGTGAGGAGGGTCTCTAAGTGACATGTCAGTGGAGGAGGGGCTCAGTGTGACATGTGGGGGGGAGGGTCTCTAAGTGACATGTCAGTGGAGGAGGGTTCAGTGTGACATGTGTGAGGAGGGTCTCTAAGTGACATGTCAGTGGAGAAGAGGGCCTCAGTGTGACACGTGTGAGGAGGGTCTCTAAGTGACATGTCAGTGGAGGAGGGTTCAGTGTGACACGTGTGAGGAGGGTCTCTAAGTGACATGTCAGTGGAGGAGGGTTCAGTGTGACGTGTGGGGGAGGGTCTCTAAGTGACATGTCAGTGGAGGAGGGTTCAGTGTGACTGTGAGGAGGGTCTCTAAGTGACATGTCAGTGGAGGAGGGTTCAGTGTGACACGTGTGAGGAGGGTCTCTAAGTGACATGTCAGTGGAGGAGGGGCTCAGTGTGACATGTGGGGGGGAGGGTCTCTAAGTGACATGTCAGTGGAGGAGGGGCTCAGTGTGACCTATGTGGGGGAGGGTCTCTAAGTGACATGCCAGTGGAGGAGGGTTCAGTGTGACATGTGTGAGGAGGGTCTCTAAGTGACAAGTCAGTGGAGGAGGGGTTCAGTGTGACACGTGTGAGGAGGGTCTCTAAGTGACATGTCAGTGGAGGAGGGTTCAGTGTGACACGTGTGAGGAGGGTCTCTAAGTGACATGTCAGTGGAGGAGGGTTCAGTGTGACACGTGTGAGGAGGGTCTCTAAGTGACATGTCAGTGGAGGAGGGTTCAGTGTGACACGTGTGAGGAGGGTCTCTAAGTGACAAGTCAGTGGAGGAGGGGTTCAGTGTGACACGTGTGAGGAGGGTCTCTAAGTGACATGTCAGTGGAGGAGGGTTCAGTGTGACACGTGTGAGGAGGGTCTCTAAGTGACATGTCAGTGGAGGAGGGTTCAGTGTGACACGTGTGAGGAGGGTCTCTAAGTGACATGTCAGTGGAGGAGGGTTCAGTGTGACATGTGTGAGGAGGGTCTCTAAGTGACAAGTCAGTGGAGGAGGGGTTCAGTGTGACACGTGTGAGGAGGGTCTCTAAGTGACATGTCAGTGGAGGAGGGTTCAGTGTGACACGTGTGAGGAGGGTCTCTAAGTGACATGTCAGTGGAGGAGGGTTCAGTGTGACACGTGTGAGGAGGGTCTCTAAGTGACATGTCAGTGGAGGAGGGTTCAGTGTGACACGTGTGAGGAGGGTCTCTAAGTGACATGTCAGTGGAGGAGGGTTCAGTGTGACACGTGTGAGGAGGGTCTCTAAGTGACATGTCAGTGGAGGAGGGGCTCAGTGTGACATGTGGGGGGGAGGGTCTCTAAGTGACATGTCAGTGGAGGAGGGGCTCAGTGTGACCTATGTGGGGGAGGGTCTCTAAGTGACATGTCAGTGGAGAAAGGCTCAGTGTGACACGGGTGTGGGAGGGTTTCTAAGTGACTTCCAGTGAGGGAGGGGCTCAGTGTGACATGTGGGGGAGGGTCTCTAAGTGACATACCATTGGAGAACAGTATGACATGTGTGGGAGGGTCTCTAAGTGACTTCCAGTGAGGGAGGGGCTCAGTGTGACATGTGTGGGGGAGGGTCTCTAAGTGACAAGTCAGAGGAGGAGGGGCTCAGTGTGACATGTGTGGGGGAGGGTCTCTAAGTGACAAGTCAGTGGAGGAAGGTTCAGTGTGACATGTGTGGGGGAGGGTCTCTAAGTGACAAGTCAGTGGAGGAGGGGCTCAGTGTGACATGTGTGGGGGAGGGTCTCTAAGTGACATGTCAGTGGAGGAGGGTCTCAGTGTGACATGTGTGAGGAGGGTCTCTAAGTGACATGTCAGTGGAGGAGTGGCTCAGTGTGACACGTGTGGGGGAGGGTCTCTAAGTGACATGTCAGTGGAGGAGTGGCTCAGTGTGACACGTGTGGGGGAGGGTCTCTAAGTGACATGTCAGTGGAGGAGTGGCTCAGTGTGACACGTGTGGGGGAGGGTCTCTAAGTGACATGTCAGTGGAGGAGTGGCTCAGTGTGACACGTGTGGGGGAGGGTCTCTAAGTGACATGTCAGTGGAGGAGGGGCCCAGTGTGACATGTGTGAGGAGGGTCTCTAAGTGACATGTCAGTGGAGGAGGGGCTCAGTGTGACCTATGTGGGGGAGGGTCTCTAAGTGACATGTCAGTGGAGAAGGGGCTCAGTGTGACCTATGTGGGGGAGGGTCTCTAAGTGACATGTCAGTGGAGGAGGGGCCCAGTGTGACCTATGTGGGGGAGGGTCTCTAAGTGACATGTCAGTGGAGGAGGGTCTCAGTGTGACTTGTGAGGGAGGGTCTCTAAGTGACATGTCAGTGGAGGATGGGCTCAGTGTGACATAGTGGTGAAGGGTCCCTAAGTGACATGCCAGTGGAGGAGGGGCTCAGTGTGTGACATGTCTAAGTGACATGTGTGGGGGAGGGTTTCTAGGTGACATGTTAGTGGAGGAAAACAATGGGACGTGTGTGGGCGGGTCTCTAAGTGACATGTCAGTGGAGGATGGGCTCAGTGTGACATAGTGGTGAAGGGTCCCTAAGTGACATGCCAGTGGAGGAGGGGCTCAGTGTGTGACATGTCTAAGTGACATGTGTGGGGGAGGGTTTCTAGGTGACATGTTAGTGGAGGAAAACAATGGGACGTGTGTGGGCGGGTCTCTAAGTGACAAGTCAGTGGAGGAGGGTCTCGGTGTGACATGTGGGGGGGTGGGTCTCTAAGTGACATGTCAGTAGAGGAGGGTCTCAGTGTGACATGTGGGGGGGAGGGTCTCTAAGTGACATGTCAGTGGTGGAGGGTCTCAGTGTGATGTGTGTGGGAGGGTCTCTAGGTGACAAAGTCAGTGGAGGAGGGTCTCAGTGTGACATGTGAGGGGGAGGGTCTCTAAGTGACATGTCAGTGGTGGAGGGTCTCAGTGTGACATGTGGGGGGGAGGGTCTCTAAGTGACAAGTCAGTGGAGGAGGGTTCAGTGTGACATGTGGGGGGCGGGTCTCTAAGTGACATGTCAGTGGAGGAGGGTCTCAGTGTGACATGTAGGGGGGGAGGGTCTCTAAGTGACATGTCAGTGGTGGAGGGTCTCAGTGTGACGTGTGTGGGAGGGTCTCTAGGTGACAAGTCAGTGGAGGAGGGTCTCAGTGTGACGTGGGGGGGAGGGTCTCTAAGTGACAAGTCAGTGGAGGAGGGTCTCAGTGTGACATGTGTGTGGGAGGCGCTCTAAGTGACATGTCATTGGGAAGGGTCTCGGTGTGACGTGTGTTTTGGAGCTCCTCTTAGTGACCTGCCAGTGGAGGAGGAGGTGCTATGTGTCCCAGGGTCAAGGAAGGTCTCCCTGTGTACCCCAGTGGGAGGGACACAGTTTGACATGAAAGGCTCATTGTGACACACATGTGAAGGAGGGGCTTAATGTGCCACCCAGTGGGTGTGACACAGGAGTGGGCGTGAGCAGGTTGTGCAGCACCTGACTGGACAGGAGCCTGGGAGTGGGGTCACCTTTAGGAAGAGCCAAGGTTCCCCTGCCAGGGGCCACCTCAGCCCACAGAGAACATGCCATTGCCACATGCCACACAGCTGTGCTTCAGAATCAAGTAAACATGCGACTAAACAATCCAATTCACAAACGTTCACCCCCCAGCAGTGCCTTCCACCAGCCGCCCTGGACCCATGGCCACACAGTCCCCCAGCCAAGCCCTTAAAGGACCATGAACAGATCTGAGCCCAGTCTCCCCAACAGGTCTTCACAGGCACCAGACCCAGAAACTCCCCAAAATGGACACAGACAGCCGCACTGTGTCAAACAAAGACATTCGTGATAACAGAGCATTCCCATCCTGCACACCATCATTTTACATCCCAAATACATTTTTAACAGCCAAAGGACCCCCAACAAAGTGGACAGCCAGGAGGCTGACCAGAGACCAGGGTGCAGAGCACCAGGGCGGGGCCCTGGGGAGCGTGAGTCCTGCCAGGGGCCTGGGAGCGAGAACCCTGGAAGCAACCCACGAGGGCCAGGGCGCTGGGCCTGAGCTCCTGCACCACAGCAGAGAAGCAGGCACCATCAGGGCAGGAGGAGGGGCGGTGGGACCTCTCCTGGCCGGCCCCGCTGGGCAGGTCCTCAGCTGAGCCCACACCCCCACCCGGTTCCCCACAGTCAGGTGGCCTCCTCTGCACCCACGTCCCGTGCAGCCCTGGTGCAAGCTCTCCTGCCGTCCACCATCTGGCGTGCGTCTCCCCGAGGTGTGTACTCCCAAGGGCAACGTCCATCTACACGATGCCTGGCACAGGGCCTGGCACACAGTAGACCTTCACCGAATGTGCAAACGAATGAATGAAAGCCTACCATGTACAAGGCCCTGGAGGCCAGAATGAGCCCGAGGCGAGGAGGATGGAGGTGAGGTGGGTGATGGAGGCTGGGACCGCCCTTGATGAGATGCTGTGCCTGGGTTGACAGAGGCCACATGGGGTGATGGGAGCCGTGATGATGGAGTCCATGGTGACAGACATGCGTGAGATGGACCCCCACACACCAGACGAGAGGTGGGGAGGAGGCCAGGGCCAAAAACCGGGCCTGGAAGCCTCTGAACATCAAGGTAGAACACATCCAGCTCACCCCCTTCCCACCCTCTTACCCTGACAGAAATCAACACTGTGACAGCAGAATTTCTGAGCCTGAGAGTCCTGCCAGGGAGGAACAGCAGATGCCCTAAACAGGGCTTGGCAAATCTTTTTTTTTTTAATATATCAGAGATTGAACCCAGGGGTGCTTAACCATCTATAGCTCTTTTTAGTTTTAATTTAGAGACAGGGTCTTGATAAGCGGTTTAGGGCCTCACCAGGTTGTTGAGGCTGGCTTTAAACTTTCAATCCTCCTGCCTCAGCCTCCCAAGCTGCTGGGATTACAGGCGTGCGCCACCACGTCCAGCTTTGGCCAAGATTTTTTTGCTTGCAGATCCCAGAGTGGAAATTCAGAGGGCCACGTAACTCCCCCTCACCCTAGCCCATTTCCAAATTGGCATCCAAACTTCCGTGAATTTAAAGAGGTGCAGTGATGATTTGTGACTGATTCTCAAGACCTCAGAAGCTCACTTGACTGGTCCTCTCTAAACCTCACTGGCAAGGCAATCTGGCAAAAACAGACTTTTTTTCAGAAACACTCTCAGGTCAGTTTTGACACTTTTCATTTCAAATCAGTGTGCTCACATGCATCAAGAAGACAAACGTCTCACCCTGGACGTGGTGTCTCAGGCCATGGCTTGCAATGTCTGTGAGGTCAGGGGGCGGGCGGGGTGCAGGAACTCACCTGGAGGCCAAGCGGACAGTGCAGCACGTTGGCAGACTGCATGGGGGCCCGGTGCCATCCAGGTCCCAGGCTCTGTTGAGGGCGGGATGTAGCAGCCAAGGTCTAGGAGGCCACTCTGGTCCTCAGGTTCCTGGTGCCGGCACCACACGGGGGCAGACACCCCAGGCAGCACCTGGGAGGCGGGCACAGGACCCAGCCTATACCTTGCTCAAACCCATTTTTGTCCTGAGAGCTTCCCCAGAAACTGGAGATTATGGGCCGGGAGTGGTCAGAACCCCAGGCAAGGGGGTAGGCGCTAAGTGGTGGGCAGGGGGGTGGGGGAGGCCGCTCAGTTCTCAGGAAGGAGAAGCTGGCTGGGCAGAGCTGGCAGGGGTGCCAAGGCTCTTGGGGGGTGGCAGCAGTGCAGGTCTGTCTCCCACGGCCTTGCCACGCAGCATGAAGGCAGGGGCTGTAGGGCCAAGACCGCCACTCTTCTGTCCCCTGTAGAGGAGCTGGACAGAGGGGCTGGTGGACAAAGACACAGGGGGCTTGTGGCAGGGGAGACTGTGGGGAGCTGGGCTGTGGACAAGGGTGGATGCATTCTCGGGGCATCTGGGGCTGGGGAGAACCTCTCCCCTCTCACTCACAGCACTCTCCACGGTCTGCCTCCCTCACGCACACACCACAGACCACACTCACGTGCACACGCACCAACACACACACATGGGCACGCTTCCACCACCATCCACACAGGCCAGGACCCTTCTGCACTGAGCCCTCCCTGGGCAGAAGCCCAGAACACCCCCTGAGCTCACAGGAGCTGGAGGGCACAGGAGCCCATTCACGGACACCACTCTGTGCTGGGGCTTGGGAGTTGGGGTAAAGGGGTGGGACTAACCCCAACCCAGGTCACAGGTCACAGAAACCTTCCAGAGCAGCACTTCTGCAGGTGATGAGCACCAGGCTGCAAGGGCCTTAAGGCCCAGCCCTTCAGAAGGTCACACCCTGCACTAAGTACAGGGAGGCAAGTCCCAGCCTGGCTAATTAGTCCAGGTCCAGGTCAGGTCTGGGATGCACCCGGGGTTTTCCTCTCAGTAGTCTCAGAAAAGGGCCTTCCTGGTCTCTGAAACAGGGCTCCCATTTCCCCTCGGGACACCCGGAACCCCCTGCTTGACCTATGACCCTTCCAGGCCTGGGACCTCTTTCTCTGACACAGGGCACCAGCAAGCACCAACCACACACAAGCATCTCCATTCACTCCACCAACACAAGCAAACAGATAAAGTGCTTTGTAAAGTGCAGGTATATAGGTAATGTTCCGGAACACCCGGATAGCTCCCTCCCCCTCCCACAGTCCTCTTCCAAGAGCCTGGGCCCGGGACACCCCCTGGGGTACTGCCTGCACCCTCCCTTGTATGCACCTTGCTGCCCATCTACCCCTCAACAGTGTGGCCACAGTATGCCACACACAGGTGGTGCCCAATACATGGCTGCTGAGCTGAACTAGATGACGGGAGAAGCTCCCTCCCCCAGGGCCATTCACGGGGCTATGCTGAGAGAGGGCCCTCGGTCCATAGGCTGAGTGGGCTCCCCTTCCTTTGCTGATTGAGTGAGTAATATTGGGTTTGGGCCTGATTCTCCTGGTCAGCTGGCCACTGGCCTGCCCTCGACTACCCCGCCCACCATCCTCCTAGCCCACCTCCACCCACCCAGACATCCATGGGCCCGGCCTTGGCAAGGAACAGCTGCTGCCATTCAGACTGGCTTCTCTGAAGACGAGGCCAGATTTCCACTTCAGACTCAAACGTTCCACAGGAGCACTGGGGATGAAGGCCGGCCATGCAGCCTGAGGGGCCCTCTGAGAAGTGGGGGGCACAATTAGAAGCAGTAGCTCCTGGGGCGGTAACACCTGAAAACAGTCCCCATTGGAGGAGAGTGGAGAAAGTGCTTCACATACCCTGCCAGCCCCTGCCTCTCTCTCTAGCTCCAGCTATGACATGGCGGCCACCAGTGGGAATAAGAGTGGAAAATTATAGTCCTCGGAAGAAATTGCGGCCCCAAGCATCTCAATTCCCTGGTCCCTTCAGGAACTGAGCTGGGTATGTTGGGGAAACTTGGGGGCCTGGCTCAGCCCCTTCTAGAAGGAAAGCCGTGGGTTTCTCTTCCCCCTGTAATCACTACCTCCTCACCTCTAGTCCACTTTACTGAGTGACTACCCTAATGAAGCTCACCTCACCTGGAGTTAGTCACCTGGAGCCCACCACCTGGCCCCAAATCCCATGACTCAATGGAGTCCAGGTGAGCAACACACACAGGTGACTCCACACCTGTGGGAGAACCTTTCTCCCAACAGGTTGGAGAAGAAAAGAGTAAATAGTGAGGAAACTGAGGCCAACTGGGCTTGGGCCTGGCACCCAGACTCTCAGACAGGGAGAGGCTGCATCCTACTCCGGGGCCACTCTACCATAAGTTAAGGGCTCTGCCTGGTCTAGAAGTCTGCCTTCTTCCTAGAGCTACCACACCTCTCCTTTTGAGCCTTGCTCCCTGCGGCTGATGACTTCATACAGTGTATTTCACGTGTTCTTCACAATCTTCGCAAGCGGAGCTCACCCATTTTGCATCTGGCTTCAGAATCTGTTGCAGGGACTTCTAGGAAATCAGCGGCGAGTGATTCTAATAATTGGTGTTTCTTGGAAATCTACCAAAATAACTTGGCCAAATGAAGAGTAGGAGTGGGATGAGGCAGTTCTTGAAGATGACGTTTCTCCTTCGTTCCATCCCAGGTCTCATGTTGCCATAAAAAAAAAAGTTCTTGTGCGTGGAGTTCCAGATTCTAATGAATTTCCAGGAAATATCACCAAAATGATGTTGGCATCATTTAGGAGTGTTTTTTAAGAATTCTTGGTAGCTGCTCCCTTTCCTCCAGACACAAGCTGAATAAAATAAGTCTTTTTTTTCTGGGACATGTTATTGAAGCATGTAAGAACAGCATAACTGACAAGCTCAGATTCTCACGAAGCCCCCAGTCTACAGCTTGCAAAGTTCACACATCCAGAATAATATTCAAGACACCATCCTCCTAATATCTACATTTTTCATTACTTTGACTCATCCATGACCTCTCATGGTTTTGGAACAACACAATAGTTTTGGCCTTGTTCTTTAATTGTCATCTCTCAAGCTCAGCAAACAGTCTTGTGTCAACCAAGTTTTTGGAGGATAAAGAAAGAGTGCATGGAGCAAGCCACCGACCCACGGTTGCGGCTCTACCTGGGCCGTTAGTGTCCAAGTCCCCATGGATGGGGAGAGGTCTCCTTTGCTGCTTATGGAGTCTTCACACACATCATGATGGTCTGGCACTGTCCCCAGTTCCAATCTTGATGAACTTCCGTTGGTAGAAGGAGGCAACTAGATCTGACCACCAGCCCCGAGGTTACGGCTTCACACCAAGCTGGCGAGTGGGCGTTTAGCACCTTCCTCTGGGAGAATAGTTAAGCCGCAAAAACTAGCTTGGGTTACATTCCAGGGTCTGGCCAACTTGGCAGTCCTGTGGGTCCAGACTAGAGTGTGGCCAGCCATGAGTCCAGTACAACTAAAAGCCATAAAACAGACCTTCACTGCAGCATCACTTGCTCTTGGGTAGACACTGTCCAAAGCACCGTATCTATATTCACGACTGATGCTGCCATACTCTTCCTGTTCTCAGTCCACAACTCTCCCGCTAAGAAAGAACATCAAAGGTCACAGGGTGGAGCATAGTGTCCTCTGCCCCATCCAATCTCAAGTCCAACTTTGGCCACACCTAATGCTTCCCAGGAAAGCCCACAGCCTTCAGATTTTCTCACCAATTTTGAACATCTGAGCTTTTGTCAGAAACTGGAGATGGTATCTCAGCTCTAGAACATCAAGAAGTTTTCTTTCTGGACATCTGAACTTCAGAGGATTGAGATGGACTTTTAGCTCTAAAGCATTAAAGAGTTCCCTCTTTCTGGACATCAGAGCTTCAAAGGCAGGATGTGGGTCTCAGCTCTAGAACACCAAGGAGGTTCCTCTTTCTGGACAACTGAACTTCACCAGAGGTTCCAGCTGCAGTCTGTGTTTTGGGACCTCTGACCTTCACTAGAGGCTTGGAATGCAATCCTGGATCTGGAACTTTGAGGAGGTTACTGTTCCTAGACATTTGAATTTCACTGGAAGCTGACACTGGGGTCTCAGTTCTAGAACACCAAGAAGGTCTGTGTTTTGGGACCTCTGACATTCACTGAGGCTTGAAATGCAATCCTGGATCTGGAACATTGAAGAGGTTGCTCTTTCTGGACATTTGAGTTTCACTGAAGGCTGAAGTTGGAGTCCCAGCTCTATAACTTCAAGGAGGTCCCTCTTTCTGAACATCTGAGCTTCATCCAAGGCTGAAACTGGAGTCACAGTTCTAGAATAGCAAGAATGTTTATCTTTTTGGACCTCTGGGCTTTGCTGAAGGCTTAAAATAAAATTTTTGATCTGGAACATCAATGCAGTTGCTCTTTCTGGACATATGAGTTTCATCAGAGGCTCAAATTGGAGTACCACCTCTAGAACATCAAGGAGGACACCCTTTCTGGACATCTGAGTGTCATAAGGGGATGAAGTTGGAGTCCCAGCTCTAGAAAATCAAGGAGGCCCCTCTTTCTGGACATCTGAGCTTTATCAGAGGTTGGAAATAGAGTCCCAGCTCTAGAAATATAAGGAGATAACTCTTTCTGGATGTCTGAGCTTCATCAAAGGCTGAAGCTAAAGTCTCAGCTCTAGAACTGCAAGGAGGTTCATTTTTCTGGATATCTGAGCTTCACCAGAGGTTAGAGATGAAGTCCCAGTTCTAGAAACGCAAGGAGGTAAGCCTTTCTGGATGTCTGAGCTTCATCAAAGGCTACAGCTAAAGTCTCATCTCTAGAACTGCAAGGAGTTTCATCTTTCTGGATATCTGAGCTTTACCAGAGGTTGGAGATGGAGTCCCAGCTCTAGAAATGCAGGGAGGCAATTCTTTCTGGATGTCTGAGCTTCAAAGGCTGAAGCTGGAGTCTCAGTTCTAGAACTGCAAGGAGGTTCATGCTTCTGAATATCTGAGCTTCACCTGAGTTTGGAGATGGAGTTCTAGCTCTAGAAATGTAAGGAGGAACTCTTTCTGGATGTCCCGGCTTCGTCAAAGGCTGAAGCTGGAGTCTCAGCTCTAGAACTGCAAGGAGGCTCACCTTTCTGGATATCTGAGCTTCACCAGAGGTTGGAGGTAGAGTCCCAGCTCTAGAAACACAAGAAGATAACTCTTTCTGGATGTCTGAACTTCATCAAAGGCTGAAACTGGAGTTTTAGCTCTAGAACTGCAAGGAGGTTCATCTTTCTGAATATCTGAGCTTCACCAGAGGTTGGAGATAGAGTCCCAGTTCTAGAAACGTGAGGAGGTAACTCTTTCTGAATGTCTGAACTTCATCAAAGGCTGAAGCTGGAGTCCTATCTCTAGAACTGCAAGGAGGTTCACCTTTCTGTATATCTGAGCTTCACCAGAGGTTGGAGATAGAGTCCCAGTTCTAGAAACACAAGGCGGTAACTCTTTCTGGATGTCTGAACTTCATCAAAGGCTGAAGCTGGAGTCTCAGCTCTACAACTGCAAGGTGGTTCATCTTTCTGAATATCTGAGCTTCACCAGAGGTTGGAAATGGGAGTCCTAGCTCGAGAACACAGAACATCAAGTTGGTCTCTCTTTCTGGATGACTGAGCTTCCAAGGCTAAATCTGGAGTCTCAGCTCTAGACCATCAAGGAAGTCCATATTTCTGGATATCTCATCTTCATCAAAGGTTTGAGGTTGAGTCCCAGCTTTTAAATAGCAAGGAGGTCACTCTTTCTGGACATCTTAGCTTCATGAAAGGCTGAAGATGGAATCTCAGCTCTATAACATCAAAGAGGTCTCTCTTTTTGGATATCTGAGCTCCATCAAAGGCTGGAAGTGGAATCTCAGCTCCAAAACATTAAGGATGTCCTTCTTTCTGTATTTCTGAGCTTCACTGGAGAATGGAGATACAGTTCTGGATCTAGAACGTCAAGGAAGTTCTTCTTTCTGGACATCTGAGCTTCATTAAAGGCTGAAGATGCTGGAGTTTTAACATAAAGGACATTCCTCTTTCTGGACCTCTAAGCATCACTGAAGGCTAGAGATACAGTCCTGGCAATCAAATACAAAGGACATTCTTCTTTCTGTATAGGAGAGCTTTATCAGAAGCTAAAGCTGGGGTCTCAGTTCTGCAACATCAAAAGAGAGACAAATTCTGGATGACCAGGGTTTATCAGAGGCTAGAGCTGAAGTCCTGGCTCTGGACATCAAGTGGGCTCCTCATTCTGGATGTGAAACTCATCAGAGTCCGGAGCTCAGGTCCCAGGATTGGAGCATCAAGTGGGTCCTGCGTTTGGATTCTTGAGCTTTGTCAAGGCTGAAGATGAAGTTTCTGATTAGAATGTCAAGGAGGTCCCTCTTCTGGATATCTGAGCTTCATCAGAGGCTAAAGTTGGGGTCTTTAGCTCTGATTCTTCAGTGGGGGACTTGTTCTGGAAGCCTGAGCTTTCTTGGAGATTCTGTTCACCAAAAGCAGGAGTCTCTCCTAGATTCTTGGCCCCTTTTTTGGCTAGCCATAGGCTTGTTTAGGTGGGGTAAATTCTGGAGGCCACCTTCTCCTCTTATCACTGTCATCTGGACTGTCTCTCAGCTCTATCCATGTCACAGCCTTCATCAGGGAGTCAGGTTGGGTCTCTTAGGTTGGGCCATTGCTGTGGTCCCAAGGTTATTCTTGCTGGACTTGCCTGCAGTTCTCTTGAGGTACCTCTATGTGAGGAGGAGGAGGGGAAGAGGGAAGAGGAGGAGGAAGAGGAGGGAAAGGAGGGAAGAGGAGGAGGAGGGGAAGAGGGAAGAGGAGGAGGAAGAGGAGGGAAAGGAGGGAAGAGGAGGAGGAGGAGAGGAGGGAAGAGGAGGAGAAAGAGGAGGGAAAGGAGGGAAGAGGAGGAGGAGGGGAAGAGGGAAGAGGAGGAGGAAGAGGAGGGAAAGGAGGG